>NC_139147.1:73898226-79338749 GCF_964270905.1 Leucopleurus acutus | reverse complement strand
AGGCTGAAGAATGACTCCTAGTGTTCTCATTTGAACAGTGCTGGGGTGGATGAGACAACCAGATGAAAGGCATGAAAAGCAGATTCAAGGGAGATGATAAAACAGTTTTTAACATCTTGAGCCTGAAGAGCGAATGAGACATCCAAGTAGACACATGAGATAGACAGTTGACTATTGGGGTCTAGCATTTCAGGAACAGATGGGTTCTGGAGAGAGAACTTCAAGAGAGTCATCATACATGGGAGCTATTTCAAGTTGTGGGCGTGGTCCTGGAGAGAGTTAATAGAGGAGAGGATGTCCTATGTCAGATAAAAAGGACCTTTATCCAGGGGCGATTGGGCAATATGTTGACTAATGTTGTCAGTAGCACTTTTATAGAAAGATTGGAAAAGTACTTCTAGCAGAAAGCTAGCAAGAGCCTGGGTCCTTGATGTCACTGTTGAACAGACATAGTGGTTCTTGGCTGCCCTTTCTATTACAAAAGACAAATTTCTATCTATGACCGTGATAATTTGATTTTCTGTAGCTTACAGTTTGACTTCTTCCCAACTTATAAAACATGCAAGTCAGTTATGAAAACCCTGTAAGGTATTTGCTTTAATGGAGGTATGTACAAAGCCCATTGGCGGTAAAGCCAGAGGACCATAGAAAACCCCCAAAATCCTTCCAGGGGATTTTTATGTCTTTTTATGTTTTTATTTTTCCATTAATTATTTTGTAGATATCTTCAACATGTAAAGCTCTTTTAGGCTAATGGGAAGAGGATAGGATGTCTCCCTGTCCCCCAGCAGTTTATAGTCTGGTATAGGGGCTAATACCTAGTAACTGTTGAATGGATGTCTCCAGACTTCCGGAAAGACATTACAGAAGGGGCACCATTTGATCAGAGACTTAAAGAAACAGTAGGCAACTTCCAGGCAGAAGATGGCTGTGTTTGAGCTGCAGATGAGAAACATGGAGGAGAGTCATAAAGAACAAATCATAGACTATAGAAGGAGGTGCTGGTGGACAGATATGAGTACACACATGAGTGTATAGTCTATTCCCATCTCTACATAAGCCTAAGATTAGGCTTAATATGCTGTGACTAATATAGGAAATAAGGAGGTGTCTAGACCGAAAGGCAAGGGCTAGATTGGAACATCCTTATAAAGTGTATTTAAAAAAGGGAGAGAGAGTACACCATGATTAAAAAGAGTTCCACACAAGGCAGAGTCATTGGCAAATCTGGATCAGCAGAGAGCTGGGATCAGATAGTCATGTTAGAGAGATCACTGTGACAATATTGAGGAGAGATTGAGAGAGAAGTGAGGTTAGATCATGGCAATAAACAGCTCTGAGAAGTGATGATGGGAGCCAGAACTAGGAGAGAGAAAGTGAGACGGGGGTAAAGTACAGGGATGCCAGAAGTAATCAGGGCTTATATAGAAGACATAATAGTAGATTAGGGGTGTGTGTGCGTGTGTGTGTGTGTGTGTGTGTGTGTGTGTGTGTGTACGTACATGCAGGGTGTGTTCAGGGAATGGGTGGGTCAATGGTGAGAGGGATATAGGAATGTAAGATGTTATTCCAAGTTGGGCAGAAAGGAAGTTGAGGGCCTGCTCCCAAAGGCGAGCACGAGAGGTGTTCTTACAGCCCTTTGTCTGTTCTTGTCTCATGGCCACAGCCAGTTCTGCCTGGTAGTGGAGACATCCGTTCAAACAGTAATTGATCAGTCCCTCTACCAGACTACATACAAACTCCTGGGGGACAGGAAGACGTGCGCTATTCATCCTGGGACACTATCCTCCTCCCATTAAGCTCGCTGAGCTTTCCATGTTGAAGATGCTTAGAAAATAATTAATGGAAAAATAACCACATAAAAACACTGCTACAGAGATATTCAAGTCTCAGGGAAAAAATATGTATATACGTGTATATATATATATATATATATATATCTGTATGAGTGTAATTTTAAAAATGTGCTTGTTTTTCAAAATGAAAATGTTAAATCATGATAAAACTTCAAGAATTCTTGCAAAGAACAAAAAAGAAATGAAATGCCAAAAATAAATATTTGGAAGTGCCTACTAATCCAGTAAGTAGAAAAGGTTCGCTGTGTATTTAATTGAATATGTGGGCCAAGAAAGTGTTGCCATAGCTTTCTTTTATCATCAAGAGCATAAATAAGTATGCTTTAAAATGATTCCTGTTCTTTACCCCTTCCACCTCCAATGAGGTAAAGAATTTAAAATTGCAAAGGAAAAAAAATAGAGCTAAATGTGCTATTTTCACACACGTAGTTTTGAAATAGAAAATACTCAGAAACATGCCGGCACATACACAGCAGAATTCATAATAAAGTTGTGAGAAACCTTCTCATCTAGGGAGATATTTCCTAGAAGATAGCAATGGCTCCTGAAATTTCTCCCTGATGCCTTCCTTCAAAGACTTTAGGAATCTGTAAGTAGTGAATGTGTGTGCACATGTGTGTATGTTCACCAAGAAAGAAAAAGTGAAAGAAATTTGTTGAAAAAAGTTGCTGCTGAGGAGTTAGGTCTGCATTCTTTTTTGTTTACTTTATGAATGTGATTGGTTTTCATCTTCAAAGTATGTGACTTTTGAAGTATCTGTTTTTGGGGCAGACTCCTTTCCAGCTGCGGCCCAGAGTACGCCTGTCATTAGCTCAGTTGCTCAGTCACTGTCTCCATTTATAGTTGGGTTTGTAAAGTGTTTAAAATAGGAACTCTGGGTTTCTGCTGATCTTGAGTCATCAAAGAAAAGCAAAGCTTTATTCCTTCTTATATTCAGTTCCATCCATGTGGACATTTTTTTTTTTTACATTTATCAAGTTTAGTTTTTATTTCTCAGGAACTTTTAACAAATTATAATAAAACGATAGATTTGTTAATTGCTTAGTAGAGGGTGTAACACAGTAAACTTTTAAGCTGTAATTATTATAGTTAACAATAATAATAACAATTATTATTATATTATTATCATCATCTTTCAAAAATACTCCATCAGTGAGTTTGCACAATTCTGTACACCTAAACACTGATAAACACTTAAGCACTTTTAAAACAATGCTTTTATCAACATTTCATAGCACAGTAGCATCATTTTTTTAAAGCCTTGATTGAACTCTTTATTTGATAAATTATCTGTTTCATTAGTTGTTTTGTCAGGTTTTTTTTCCTTGTTCTTTCCTTTGAAACAAATTCCTCTGCCTTCTCATTTTGCTTAACTTTCTCTGTCTCAATGAAATTTGATGAAACAGTTACCCATCCCAGTCTTGAAGAGGTGTCCTTGTGTGAGACCATCCCTATACAGTCTACCCAGTGGCTTTGGTGGGAGAACTGTATCTGAAGTGAGCACGAGTTACATCTTTCCCCAGGGTGTGCTGGCAGCTATCACCTTGGTAGGAGGCGGGGCTGGAGATGGAGGGGCTAGGGCCAGAGCCAGGTGTGAGCCAGGGCTTCTCTTCTGTTCAGTGGCCAGTACCACGCTAATGGGGGGAAGAGTCAGTCCCCAATGTGGACATTTTTTAAGACCGACATGATTGACTAGAAAAATCTAACCTTACTTTTTTTTTTTTTAGGTTCAAACTGACTCTTCCATACTCTCTGCTACAGAATGTCAGGGTCTTACTGAGCATTTATTTAGGAATTTCTTCAGGATATATATTTTAACAAACCACTTAATGTGGAAACTGCATCTTCTGTTGGGTACTATTGGGACGACCTTCATACAGAAGGGAAAGGCTACTCGACCAAGACGAGAATACTCAATGATGCTTAAATTACGAAAGGAAATGGCAGGTTTGCTCCCTCAGAGGCTATCAAAAAAGGAAAAAAGATAACTCTATTCAACAGCTTTCTGTAACTTAACAGAAAACTAAATCTAGAATTACAAAATCTCTAGGAAACTACAATTGAGACAAATCACAAATGTGACAGGAAAAGATAGCCGTCACAGTCAGATCCCAATGAAAATGAGAGCACACGGAAACCAGTCCCTTTCGAGGAGCTGGTTTATAAATGCATTGTGTACATAGGTCCACTTGGGGATAGAGAAGCCATTAGGGACAAAGTGATAATCTGGGGCTAGCAGAGTCAGAACTGTCATCTCCCTAGGTTCAAGAGGACCAAGGGGGAGAGCAGTGATTTAAATAGGAGGAGAGAGTGTGGTAGAAGAGAGATCCTAGAAAGGACCAGTGACCCTCCTTGGCTGACAGCTGGGAACTTCCCAATCAGGTTCCCAGAAGACATGTGGCTCAAGAGTTTACTGGTGTCTCTCAGCAGGGGCACTGTTGTCATCTTGGGTTTGACAATGATGTGTTTTTGCCTTTTAAACATTCAATGAAAATAGAATCCCCTAATCACTGTGACAGTAAAAAAACATTGCCACACATTTCTAAACTCTCCCTGGTCGCTAGGTGATTTCCTCTCCAGTTGAGAACCGCTCTACAGAGAATTCCCTGGCAGTCCACTGGTTAGAATTCCACGCTTCCACTGATGGGGGCATAAGTTTGATCCCTTAGTTCCAGGATACCTGGTCCAGGAACTAAGATCAGGCAAGCAGCATGGCATGGCCCAAAAAAAAAAAAAAAAAAAAAAAGAGAACTACTATATTTTAACCAAACATCCCTGAAATGTTTTAATCTTTATCTCTGGATCAACCTAGATCACCAAAAAGCTATTCCCAGAAAGCCATATGTCTAAATCAGTATACTTGTATGTTTTGGTGGGGACAGGATAGCTGTACTATCTCCAGCCCCACATCCACATCCTAGGCAGGAAGGAGGAAAAGGGAAAAGTAGGAAGGGATCATGCTGTGTCAGGAGAGCTCTAGCTTTTCCAGAAATGCTTTGCATACATCTCATTGGCCAGAACTGTGTCACATGGCAACTCCTACCTGCAAAGTAATCTAGGGAAGAGTGGGCACATTGCTGCCCCAAACAAAACTGAAATTTTTTGAGTAATGAAGAAGGGCGGTGGGTATGGGGAAGCAGTTAGCATCTGCCCCACATGTATGTATCTCTGATGGCTTGGTGTGGGCAAATGACACTAGAGTAATATAAAGTCTTGTGTCGTTTCTTCCTATACATACTAGAATTGACCTGGAAATTAATGAACAACCGAATTAGGGTGTGGTCATTCATTTCTTGTATCAACAGATCTAATCATAGTAAGCCAGCGCAAAATTAAGACAGTCTGTCACTGGAATGTTTACAGATCCCTAATAGACTAGTGCCTTAGGATGAATGTCTGAATCTTCAAACCTTCCCTAAGCCTTTACTTATCCCCAGCCTAACCAAGACCTCTCACAGTTCAGCAGAAAGTCTTTTAATCTTTGTGGCCTTAGGACAGTTTTAGGGCATTCAGTAAGTATTTCTAAATTGAACAAATGAATGCGACAAAAAACAGAACGATGTAAAGGGAGGAGGCTGCATTTGCGTTATCTTTGGTAAATCACTTTTTGACAGGAATCTTTGATCCTAAATGTAGTATTTCTTTGGTTGTACCAGCAGTATTTGTTTATTTCTCCCAGCACCCCTCATTGCTTTTTTTTGTTCCCTCTGCTTAGTCCTTCAGCTCTCTTTCTCTAGTATTGCCTTTTAGCAGTATGGTGACCAAGTCTTCGGGTAGTCTGTTTGAGATCCCGTTGTTCAATTTATCTGTTTTCTTTTGGTGCTGGTGCTTTTGATGTTTCTATATGTATTTTTTAAAAAATCATTGCCAAATCCAATGTCATGAATTTTTTTCTTCTGTGTTTTTTTTTAAGGAGTTTTATAGTTTTAGCTCTTACATTTAGAGCTAGAATTTTGGGTTACTTTTTGTATACGGTGTAAAGTAAGGGTCCAACTTCATTCTTTTGCATGTGGATGTCCAGTATTCCCAGCACCATTTGTTGAAAAGACTATCCTTTTCCCATCAAATGGTCTCAGCACCCATGTCAAAAATCAAACCATGTATGCAAGGATGTATTTCTGGGCTCTCAATCCTATTCCATTGGTCTATGTCTGTCTGTATGCCAATGGAACACTGATTACTATAACTTTGTAATAAATTTTGAAGTTGCGTAGTGTGAGAACTCCAGTCTTCTTTTTCAAGATTGTTTTGGTTATTCAGAGTCTCTTGAGATTGCATATGGATTTGTCTATTTTTGCAGAAAAGTTCCATTGGGATTTTGACAGGGATTGCATTAAATCTGTACATTGCTCTGGGTAGTATTAACATTTTTACAGTATCCAGTCTTCCAATCCATGAGCATGATATGTCTTTCCATTTAGCTGTATCTTCTTTAATGTCTCAGCAACATTTTGTACTTTTCAGTGTATAAGACTTTCACCTCTTTGGTTAAGTTTATTCCTAAGTTTTTTCTTTCTTTTTGACGTTATTATAAATGGAATTGGGACACAGAAGCACAAGTGATTTTTGTGTTGTCTGTGAACTCTTAGAAGGCAGGAACCATGCCTTGTTTATGTTTTGCCGAGTTAATACAAAAGTCATAATGGCATTTATTAATATTTGTCTGTTTATGTATTTTTATTTTTTATTAGCAATAATCTTTGTCTTTTTTTTTTTCCTTTTCTCTTTTCTGCTTTAGGGCTCTACTAGCTCAACAACAGCTTCTCCTCCAGTCTCCACCCCTGTCACAGGACATAAGAGAATGGTCATACCAAACCAGCCCCCTCTGACGGCAACGAAAAAGTCTACATTGAAGCCACAGCCTGCACCCCAGGCTGGACCCATCCCCGTGGCTCCAATTGGAACACTAAAACCCCAGCCTCAGCCCGTCCCAGCCTCCTACACTACGGCATCTACCCCTTCAAGGCCTACCTTCAACGTGCAGGTGAAGTCAGCCCAGCCCAGCTCTCATTACATGGCTGCCCCTTCACCAGGACAATTTTATGGCTCAGGGCCAGGGGCCCAGGCCTATAACACTCAACCAGTTCCTATCGCTGGGCAGGGTCCACCTCCTTCTACACGGGGAGGCATGGATTATGCATATATCCCACCACCAGGACTTCAGCCTGAGCCTGGGTATGGGTATGCCCCCAACCAAGGACGTTATTATGAACCCTATTGTGCAGCGGGGCCTGGCTATGGGGGCAAAAATGACTCTGATCCTGCCTATGGTCAACAAGGTCACCCAAATACCTGGAAGCGGGAACAAGGCTATACTCCTTTTGGCACCGGGAACCAGAACCCTGCTGGGATGTATCCAGTTGCTGGTCCCAAGAAGACCTACATCACAGATCCTGTTTCAGCCCCCTGTGCACCACCACTGCAACAAAAGGTAGGGAACTCATTAATATCGTGATGGGAATAAGGGGGTACCTATCTTGGTCTGCCTTCCCCAGGAAGCAGAGCCTAAGGCAGAAGTATATGTGCTACTTTTATTTCATTGGAAAGTACAATCTGAAGGAAGTGCATGAGCGAAGCAGGAAAATGGGGAGATCCTATTTGGGGGTATGGGGGCGTGTTACCGATATGGCTTCCGTTTAGTATCAAGTACAACTAATTTTTCAATCTTGAAGGACCATCTTCCAAAAGACCATATGAACCGTAGCAGCTCAGGACAATCTGTTCGGGGAGAGGAAGGGAAAATAATTTATCTTCCAGCTCCTTTCCTGTTGGTCAGAGCTTCCTTCTGTGGGTCATAGACTTCCTCACAGTTAGATGTTGCATTTACTTGGTCACTAAATAGATCTGAAGTATCTGATGCCTCAGCAGGGACAGGGAATCCCCACATGTGGAGGTGAGAGGTGCTCAGGGCAGTATGAGATGAGCTGATGACAGGTTGGGCTCATGTGAAGGTGGTCAGAACCCAAGCAAACTTGGTACCATAGTGACTGCTGGGGAAGAACAAGTGGACAAGGGCCCAGGAGACAGGTGAGGCTAAGGAGATCTAAGGTAATGCAGATACCTTGTCTAGTTTTCTTTGGGAAGGGGCTGTAGTAGAATGGCACTTGTGTACTACCCCTTGTTTATCTACATTAATGATCCTCCAAGAAGAATATTACTCTCCAACCATTAACCCTATTAGGCAACTTAAAAAAATTCTTTATGACAGTTATCTTTTTTGTTGTTTGATTTAATTTCAAGCCTGTATGTGTTTTAAGTCAACATGTTCAATTACTTCCTGTGAATAGGCAAGATATAATACTATACACACCTACTCACCTACAACTTGGAGTTTTCATGTGTCCTTGAACCAACATGATGATGTTTCCTCCCACCATGAAAAGAGGAACCAAGGAGAGTTACTTGGAAGGAGATAGATGGAGAAACCAATCTAGTTTCCAGCCATTGTGTTAGAACCGAGCACTCCCTTCCCCGTAGTAAGAACTGTAAGAAATCAGAAATTGGAGAGCCCTTGATTATCGAGAAGTTCAATGATAAATTGGGAGGATGTACTGGGTGGAAGTTTGGACTATATGTTTGTTTTTTTTTTTAATCCTTTACACAGTTGAGATTGTCAGTTTCCAGGCATATCCATTCACATTTTCAACATTGTAACAGAATTTAGTGAGGTCCTTACTTTCTGGATAGGGAGTTTACTAAATCACTGTTCTCACATGAAAGCATCTGCTCTGATAATGATGCACATGGATTTTAGGTTCCTTAGAGGAAAGAGCCCTTCCCAGCAAGTGGGGCCTGTGGGTAGCTGGAGACATCCATCAACCTTATGATTGCCCATTACATGAAAGTGGACCAAGCCATGATCATCTTCCAACATAAAGATTTCAAGTGAAAATATTAAGTGTTTTTGAAACATTACTCTTGGAAGGACTTTCTTTCCAAAAATCTCTGTATGAAAAGAAATGTTATTGAGGGTTTTTTGTTTTGTTTTGTTTTGTTTTTAAAATAAATATTGCCCAAAATAGCCAAGCTGGACAACCTTGCCCTTCGTTAACATTGCAGTATATTTGCATTCGTCCATCCTGACCCCAGAGCAACCGGTTCAGAAGAAAATGGGGTTATTCAACTTTACCTCACTTTGGTACAATTGCAACAAATTCCCCTACAGAAGATTAAAAATTTAGGTTGGGACAATGGCCATCAACATTTAAGTTCCAATAGGTATGCAGTTTTGCCCAGTCCAAAGCAGCCTGACTGTGATAGGATGGCTGAGTGATGTTCCTAAGAGCAGGAGATGGGCCCTGAGTTATTTAAGGATCCTATTACCCCACCTGGGGAAACAGACAGGAGACAGAGCAAAAGTATGTCTAGGTGGAGAGAATGATCTGGTGAAGTACAAAGCCAATCTTTGAGTTTCCTGATTTCCCATCATGTCACTGGGCCCTCTGGAACCAATCCAGTAGTGTAAACAAAAGGATCAGCACCCGCTGCAAGACCTGGTTCTAAGATGTTAGGTCCAGAAACATCACTAGTATTTGGTCTGTCTTCATCAGCTTTCTTGGGGTGACAGAATGAACTTTTATTAACCCCTCTCCAGAAAGCATGAAACTTTATTTTCCTTCTTATTGC
Source organism: Leucopleurus acutus (assembly GCF_964270905.1). Lineage (NCBI taxonomy): Eukaryota > Metazoa > Chordata > Mammalia > Artiodactyla > Delphinidae > Leucopleurus > Leucopleurus acutus. The sequence continues at coordinate 79,329,267 of NC_139147.1, read as the reverse complement.
AGTAAAAGAATGATCCAGGATGATCTATTACCTTGTTAAGGATTCTGGACGTCAGTGGATTTCATGTCATTTAAAAAAAAATTCTGAAACATTTGTTTTTCAACAGTGTCATGTGTTTTAACATCATATTGTGCATTTAAAAAATGAAAATCAAATCATGTACTTTTTGCCGTGATTATTAAGGAGAGTGGTTAGAGATTGATATTTAGCCATCTGTCTTTGTTTTGGGAAAGGGGAAAGAGGCTGGTGAAGCTACAGCTATCGTCTGTGTGTGTTGTGGGAGCACTGGTGGATGAAGGGGTGGGCTCTTTCACAGTTGGTCTTTGAGCAGAACACGACTGTATTCAACTGCACCTGTGCACAGAGCACCTTATTGTCTCAAATATTAACTTTGCTTGGCTTAGCGATGTGACCCCTGGCTTGAGAAGTGAGCTCCTGATTCGAATCCCAGTTCCTCCCTTGATATTCTTCTTTCAGCTTGAGGAAAAGCCTCTAGACCTCTTTATGTCCTGCTCCCAGCCTCAGTAAAGTGGAATGTCATCCTCACTAATTAATTAATGATTGCAAAAGGCTTGGAAATCTCCAAGGGCTGAATAATTACCGAGTGAGGACTATTCAGCGTTTTCACTGGCTTTCATTTATTTCCAATTTTTTAGGCACTGATGGAAAGCATACCTCGGTGCCTTAAAACAATTACCTTTTGTTACGTTGAGAAGTTCTTAGGAGTTTGGCATTTAACCCATTAAGGAAAACGTTTTCCAAAAATGAAAGAAAGAAATCTCCTTTAGATTTGAGATAAGCTGCTTTAATTTTTCCACGCCATGGTGTGACATAGAAGAAGAAGTAGAAGAAGGAAAGGAGAAAGTAGGAAAGAAAAGGAAAAAAAAAAAAAAGAAAAAAGAAAGGAAGAAAAGAATGAAGAAAGGAAGGAGACCAAATCAGAACCTACAGGCCTTGGGGGATCGTGATTATATTTGTGTTTCCATAATGTGCTGAGCACTGAATTTGCTTGCTACAGTAGACCATAATGTGTTTCCTGGACCATGTGAGCTGAGTTCCTTGAAAAATATTTTTATAAGCAAGTCTTTATAAGAGAGAAATGTTCTCTTCTCACTGGAAATCCTCTTAAAGACACAGTGGAATCTCTTCTCTTTGCCATTTTGTAAAAGCTGATATCTGCTGGTTGTTCACAGAACTTTTGTCCTGTGTGTTATGCTCACATTCCCGTGAGGTAGGATGTGTATTTTCTCCAATATTCAGGTAAGGTGAGTCAGCTTGAAAGCCCCAGAGCCAGGACCTAGAGGCAGTCATCACTTTCAGGTCCACAGTGGCAGGTAGCTTTAGCTTCCACTTCCTTGTCATAAACCTAATCTATGGCAGCCTCGGGCTCTGTTGCAGAGACAGGTATTTCCTCTGCAATATGTTAAGAGTGCTCGTGCTGTGCATCTCTGGAAAGCTGTGGAGACCCAACTAGTGGGGGTGGGGGTAAGTTATATTCTAAAACCATCTATTAAAATTTCCTTGGAAAAATCCTTCAGGAGAGTGAGAACTTGGAGATCAACCAATCACCTTTCAATAAATCCAACACCAAGTTTATCTTATCCAGAGTCAGAACAGATTCCTACTGTTCATTTAGTGTTTGAATCTGGGGATATTTAATGCGTCAGAGAGGAGAGTGAGGGTAGTGAACTACCAGGGTCAGTGTTTACGGATCCCCAAGACCTGGGAATTGTTGAGATTAAGAAAATATTTGAGAATGTTGATACAGTAGCATTTCAGATATTCAAGTAATATCAAAATATTTAAATTTCATTTCATTGTGGTCTTTTCCACAGTGAAATGGAGGTTGTATATATTGGGTGTCCTGCAAGAACATTTGGGAGAAAAGTATCTTTATGGTAATCCCTATGCTAAATATCTCTCAATTCCAGGATCAGAGAAACAAAAAAGAAGTGTTAGTTTGGGTGGGGAGAAGGATAGATGTGGATATAGGCCTCCAGTCAGGTGCTAATAACACCTAGGTCTGTATAAAGCTGAGGATGGAAGAGATTGCTTGAGGAGGACAGTGACCGTAATATGAGTAATTCCCCTTTGCACAGGGTTTTTCAGTTTCCAAAATGCTTTGAGGACCTCACAAAAAACATAAGTGATAAGCACAGGTAGAGGATTTTGTCTCTCTTTTACTGATCGGGGTTCAAAAGCTCAATAATGAGAGTCACTCACCTAAGGTCATATGTCCAAGTCATGGGTGAGCCACGATTCCAAATCAGGTTTTCAGAAGGTTTGTCCTCATGCTTTCCACCTGGTAAACGATGGATGTTGGTTTGCTGTTTGGATGGGGGGAGCGCCACATCAGCATTGGCGGCCACTGAGCGTGGCTCCGCCATGGCCCACATCACAGGCAGACATGTCGATAGGCTCAGGCAGTTGCGGTGCTGTGTCCTGAGATCAACAGCTTCAGCGGAAGCACCGCTAGATCCCTGCTGGGCACCCAGACTCAGCACCGTGGAGCTATGCTTCCTCTTTCCCATCACTATGTACAATTTATTCCAGTGTTTCTGTGTTCACAGTATCTCAAATCTGTTTTCTTACTGAAGCGCCCTTTGCTACTGTCCTGGTTCAGTTGTCCCCGTTTCTCACCTGAGCCATTGAAATGGCCCTTTATTGAGTGTCCCCATCTCTAGTCACTCCACACCTGTTCATCCTATACATGCTATCAGATTAACCTTTCTACCCCACAGCTCTGCGCTCGTCACTAATTACCTTTTCTCAAAAACCTTCAGGAGTCCCCTCCCAGTTATGGAATGAACTGAAACCCCAGCCTAGATTTCCAGTTTTATCTCCCCCTTTAAGCATCCCAGCTTCCAGCTGAGAAATTACATTCCTAGTTATTTTTCATCTCTATAGCTTTCGTCGTGGAGCTTCTTCTTCCTCGAATGCCTTCCCAGACCTCCCCCCAAATAAATTAAATGTTTGCATATCCAACGTGACCCATTAAGACCAAACTAAAGTGTTAATCTCTTGTGAAGTCTTCTCTGTCTAAAATTAAGTTGTACGTTATTTTACCCTCTCTTATGTAAATTTTCACACACTTACTGTACTAGAATCATTTATGTACCTGTCCCTCACCAGCCTATGCCCTAGCATATAGTAGACTGAGATTTAGGGGATAGAGATGGTATCTGAGCACTGTTTCGTCCAGAGTAACTAAGGCAGTACATAATACATTCTTGTTTAATGAAGGTACTTGAAGAAACTGCCTATGTCCTAATAAAATAAGGAGTAAGCCCTGCTTTAGAACTTAGCAGATTGTTGATCAAAATGCCAAAACCCAAACCTACACCACCAAATTAGCTTAGGTGACCTCAGTAACACACACGTTGTCACATGAGCAACTCAGTGTCCAAAGTAGCTAGATAATTTCTCATGTTCACAATTGTGCTAATGTTTTACATTCCTTCTGGGATACATGTGTGTATGTGTATGCTGTTACGGACGCAGTCTTTTTTACTTTTTGCATTTGCCAAATGTCCATAGAATTTGTTGATTCAGATTCTTTAATTACCTTTTTGAGGTTCAATTTATATACAATAAAATGTGCCCATTTGAAATGCACAAGGCAGTGAATCTTTGGCAAATTTGTGCACCTGGGTGACCACCATCAAAATCAAGATAGAGAACATTTCCACTACCCCACAGAGCTCCCTCGAGCCCTCTTGTAGTCAGCCCCCTTTACCCTCAGCCCCAGGCAACCTTTCTGCTTTCTAACATGGATTCTTTTTTCCCTTTCTAGAATTCCATATAAATAGAATCAGATAGTATATACTCTCGCATCTAGGCTCCTTCTCACTATAATTTTTTTGAGCTTCATTTGTGTATCCATTATATGGATCTACTACATTTTGTTTATCCATTCACTTGTTTGGGGGCCTTTTTTTCTCCATTTTTGATTATTAATAAAGCTGCTATGAACATTCATGTACAAGTCTTTATATGAACATAGTTTTCATTTTTCTTGGATAAATACCTAGCAGAGGAATTGCTAGGTTGTGTGGTAAATATTTAACTTCATAAGAGACTGCTGAATTGTTTTCCTAAATGTACCATTTTACAATCTCACCAGCATTGTATGAGAGGTTCAGTTGCTCCCTAATCCTGGCAGCACTTGGTGTTGTCAACCTTCTTAATTTTAGCCATTTTCATGCTGTATAGATGTATCTGATTGTGGTTTATATTTACATTTTCCTTTTGATTAATGATGTGGAACACTTATTATTCACGCACTTATTAGCCATTTGTATGTCTTCTTTTGTGAAGTGTCACCAAATTTTTGATTTATTTTTTAAATTGGATTGTTTCTTTTTTTTTTTTTTTTTCTTTTGGAAGAGTACATTATGTATTGAGTAAGAGTCCTTAGATATATGCATTCCCAGTCGGTGACTTGACTTTTCATTTTCTTAATGTTGTTTTCTAAGAGCAGAAGTATTTACTTTTGTTGGAGGTCAATTTATCACTTTTATCTTCTATAGTTTATGCTTTCTGTTTCCTTAGGTATTTTGGCCTCCTCATGGTCATAAAGATTTTATTCTGTGCTTTCTTTTAGATGTTTTACAGGTAAATTCAAGGTTATAATTCACTTCGAGTTAATCTTTGTGTATTGTGTGAGATAAGGGTCAAAACTCATTTACCCCCATTGAGATACATAGTTTTTCCATCATGGTTTATTGAAAAGACTTTTCTTCCATTGAAATACCTTGACACCTCTGACAAAAATCAATTGACCACAGATGTGTGGGTCCATCTGGACTCTATCCTTTTCCATTAATTTGTATATCTATCCTCAAGCCAATGCCACACTATCTTGATCTCTGACTTTTACACAAGATTTTGAAATCTGACAATATAAGCTTTCCATTTTTCTTCTCTTTCAAAAGTGCTTTGATTATTCTGAGTCTTTTCCCTTTCCTTATACATTTTAGCATCAGCTTGTCAATTTCCACAAAATAACTTGCTGTGATTTCAGTTGAGATTTTGTTGAACCTATAATTTGGAAAGAGCTGATATCTTAGCAATATTGAGTCTTCCAACCCATGAACATGGTATATCTCTCATTCTATTTATGCTTTTATTAATTTCTCTCAACAATGTATTATAGTTTTACCCATATTTTGTTAAATTATTTCATATTCTGGGTGCTATTACAAATGGTATTTTTAAAAAGTTCTTAATTTGCAGTTATTTTGCAGTGTATACAAATACCATTGATTTTTTAATATTGACCTTGCATCTTATGACCTCTTTAACAGTTTTACTAGCTTCTTAAGACTCCTTAGGCTTTTCTACCTGATCATTTCACCTGCAAATAAATTCTTGATTCAACTGTTTATTTCCTTTATGGATAAGAGTCTATCCATCAACTTTCTATGTTTGGAAGATTTGCTTCTTGATTGAAGAAGAGACAGTTTCCTACAAATTTTTTTTTTTTTTTTTTTGCGGTACGCGGGCCTCTCACTGCCGTGGCCTCTCCCGCTGCGGAGCGCAGGCTCCGGACACGCAGGCCCAGCGGCCGTGGCCCACGGGCCCAGCCGCTCCGCGGCATGTGGGATCCTCCCGGACCGGGGCACGAACCCGCGTCCCCTGCATCGGCAGGCGGACTCTCAAGCACTGCGCCACCAGGGAAGCCCAGTTTCCTACAAATTTGAAGGATGGAAATTGGAAAATAAAAATAATAAATCTTTACTCTCCGTTCCTCTAGACCGGCCTGTTGAAACTGTCAGACATAGAAATTATCTTCAGAATCAGTAGGTTATAATCCCTTAAAATTACAGATGAGAAACTGAGGCCTGGAGAGTTACAGTGACCTGAAGAGTTAGTTATACAACTCGTAAGTGGCACATTTGAGTAGAAAACTTGACGCTTTTTTCTAAATCACAATTTCTGTCTACATTGGTTCAAGACCAATAAGATCGGAAGTATAAAGGACCTTTAAAAGGTATAATAACTATTGTTAAAAGGAGCTGATCTCCTGGCCTTAGGCCTCCACACTAATTCTGTAAGGCCTCTTAATCATAGAAGATGGATGCCATTCTGGTGTTCCTTGTTCAGGCTCACAGTTGTTCCAGTGAGACGACTGGTTCTTAGGGTCTTTATGATTTTGACTCAGTCTGTCATCTCTCCTGATTTTATTTTTTTAATTTATTTATTTTATTAGAGTTTTTTAAAAATTATTTTATCTATTTTATTGAGGCGAGCAGGGGCTACTCTTCGTTACGGTGCGCAGGCTTCTCATTGCAGTGGCTTCTCTTGTTGTGGGGCGTGGGCTCTAGGCACGTGGGCTTCAGTAGTTGTGGCACACAGGCTTAGTACTTGTGGCTCGCAGGCTTGAGAGCGCAGGCTCAGTACTTGTGGCGCACGGGCTTAGTTGCTCCGTGGCATGTGGGATCTTCCCAGACCAGGGCTCAAACCCATGTCCCCTGCATTGGCAGGCAGATTCTTAACAACTGTGCCACCAGGGAAGCCCCTTCCCCTGATTTTAAAAGTTACCATGAGGGTGGATGTCCTAGTACACTAAGACATGTCTGTGAATATTATTTATTCATTTTACTTGTATAATGTTTTCCATAGATTTAGATGTTTGAAAGTATCCCAGGTCCCTAATCTCTTTGGAAAATTAAATCGTTTTAACAAATGACTCTAGCAATATGTAATTTTTCTGTGTTTAAGAGCAAGAGAATGCACTTCATTTTGCAAGTGGACCCACTGATATGTCCCTCTAGAAATCTTCTTTCCTTCTTGGCCAGCTGCAAACAACCACGCTGTCCTATTTCAGAGGAGAAACTATAGTTGTTCTCCTCCCCAGCAAACAAAGACACTCAACCACTATCAATGTATAATAATTAGTGGTGAATATAAAACCTTTGACAGATGTTACACACAGAATATTGGGAAGTATCCCAAAGTGAAAGTCAAATAGTTGACTTTCCAAAACTGCCATTGTCCCAGAAATATTTACTTGTTATGTTAGGTCTTTGATTTTCTGCAATATGGAAAACCCAACTTTTGGATATACTCTTAGCAAATAATACAGTGTTTGCTCTATTTCATCCTTAGAATTCAGTGACTGTTCTTCAGAAAAATACAATATGGTTTATTTCAGAAGTTTACTTAACTATAACATCTTAGTTTATGTAACAATAACATGTAGCATTTTTGTAACTGCTTACAAAATTTACCAAATACTTTCATATGTGGGGAAAACTCTGTAACATGTCCAGGGGCAGCTCGCCTAGTATCATACCAATACCCAATGTCAGAGGAAGGATAAGCTCTTAGGTCTTCTGACTGCCAACCCAATGTGTTCTTGCTACTCTGTGACACTTGCCTTCATTCGTAGCTGTCTGTATTTACACGTGTTAGCTCGCTGTACAGTTATCCAAACATCAAATATTCATTGGGCCAAACACTTTAAAACCTTAAAGTTGTATTTCTGGGACGTAACACACTTAACATTTGAAACCCAAGATTCAGTTAACATTATATCAAGAGTCCAGGAGTTGGAGCTATATACTAAATATAAGTTCCAGGTAACAGGCCCCCTTTTATTCTGTCTTTATAAGTACTTGGTATATTTATTGCTCAAATATAGACACCTTGTTTATTTTTTATGTACCTTTAGGTATTATTGTGAAAAGGGATAAGAGAGTAGAGGTGTGCTTTGTATTCTTTATAGATCTGTTAGCTAAATGTATTTTTCATTGTGCATACATGCAATCTTTAACATGAATTTGGATAGACTTACCGTAAAGATAATACTTATAATCTTTACCAGATGAACCCCCCCTTTTTTTTTAAATAGCCCGTAATTTTATTTTATTTTTTTTTATTTTTATTTTTTTATTTTTTTGCGGTACGCAGGCCTCTCACTGTTGAGGCCTCTCCCGTTGCGGAGCACAGGCTCCGGACGCGCAGGCTCAGCGGCCATGGCTCACGGGCCCAGCCACTCCGCGGCATGTGGGATCTTCCCGGAACAGGGCACGAACCCACGTCCCCTGCATTGGCAGGCGGACTCTCAACCACTGCGCCACCAGGGAAGCCCGAAACCCCATTTTTAATCCTGCTTTTCATCCCATCCAAAGGATGCAGAGTATTAAGCAGGCTCTCTGTGAGACAGCTGAGGCTGGTAATCCCTGCAGGGGTGGGGAAATTGCTAGTGACCAGCAGAGAACCAGATAAGAGTTAAGCAAGGCAGGTGGGGAACATGGACCAAGGCCCTGCCAACTGCGACCCATGGGCCAATCTCACCTGCCACCTGGTTCGGTAAATAATGTGTTATTTGAAATTCAGCCATGCTCACTTGCTTAAATATTATCTATGGCTGCTTTCACACTAAAACAGTAAAATTGAGAAGGTGCAGCAGAAGCTGTATGATCTTCCAAGCCCAAAACATTTACTGTATGTCCCTTCACAGAAGAAGTTTATCAACCCCTTACTGAAAATATGGAAATGACTTTGCAAAATTTCTATTCTCATTAAAATTGCTTGAGTGGTTTTCAGCTATTTTTTTCTTAGCCAGTATATACTACATCTTGAGCCGGAGGTTATTGGTGGGAAGCTGGGGGCAGGGAAGAATTAAATATCAAAACTCCAAATTAACCTGCTACTTACAGAATAGATTCTGCATCCCTCCTGTTTTCCCAGCCTGGTCAACAACTCTTTAGCCTTCAAATGCTATCTCTAATATTAAGTGCTTGGAGAAGCTTGACCATTCACCCAGTCCCCACATATTATTAGTTTGTCTTTCTTCTGAATTCTTCTCATAGCACTTTTTAAAATCCCTTTACTATAGCATACGTCTTATTGGATATTTTAAATAGGTAATAACTTTATTGAGATATAATTCATACACAATAGAATTTACTCATTTTAAATGTACAAGTCAATCGTTATTATTGTTATTATTATTTTAGTGTATTCATGGAGTTGTGCAACCATCAACAGTTTTCTCATCCCAGGAACAAGCTCCTTACCCATTCACAGTCACTCATTTCCCTCAAACCTTCCAGCCCTTGGTAACCACTAATCTACTTTCTGTATCTATGGATTTGCCAGATCTGGACATTTGGAATTATACAATATATGGTCTTTTACTGGATTCTTACCATAATATTTACAAGTTCCATCTGTGTTGTAGCTCATATGAGTACTTCATTCTTTTTTATTGCTGAATAATATTGCAGTGTGTAGACATTCTACACTATATTTACTTTTTTGTCAGTTGATAGGTGCTTGGGTTTTTTCCACTTTGGCTATTATGAATGATGTTATCAATACTTGAGTACAAGCTTTTGTATGGACGTTGCTTTCAGCTCTCTTGGGTATATACCTAGCAGTGAACTTGCTGGGTTATGTGGTAACATTTTGTTTAACCTTTTGAAGAACTGTTGGACTGCTTTCCAAAGGAGCTATACCATCTTACATTTCCACCAGCAGTGTCTGAGCATTTGAATTTCTCCACATCCCCACATCCCATTTGATTTTAATCATGTTACGTGTCTGCCTCCCCAGGTAGACATCTATGTTCTTCAAGTGTGTGAATCATGTCTAATTCAGTTGTGATTTTGTACACCTAACATAGTATCTTGCATATGTCAGGCACTCATGAATGAAAGAATCAATCAAAGTGAAATGATGGACATGGACCCACGTACAGTTCTTATTACTGAGGGTTCTTTGTTGTTTTTTTTTAATAGCTGTGCTTTTGTACGTGTTTAATTTTTTTTTTATTCTAGCTGTGTTCCTGGTCTCTTCTGGTCTTTAACTCCTAGCTTGTATTACCAGTAGATTAATCTTTCAGATGGAGTCTATTTTAGTCCTTGTTAATTTCCCAGCCTACATCATTGTAGTCTTTTTCTGCTTTGTTGTGGTCAGTTTAAATTGCTCTTGTCTCTGTCCCATACAGCTCATGTTATGTGTAAACCTAAAGAAGCTTTCTTCATCACTGAGGGAAATAGGACCTTCTGATCTCACCTTCTCCCACATGGCATTGTTGCTCTTTTCAGAAGTGAGTCTGCTCTTCCAGGAGCTCAAGCCTGAAACCTGAAGTCATGCTTGATTCCTCTTTTCTCTCACATAGCAAAATGCGTTCATCTCCACCTTCAAAGTGTGTATAAAACGCCACCATGTCTCAGCGCCTCCACTGCCTGCACCTGTCCAAGCCCCAGCACATCTTGCCTGGGTCATTTAACCCCCTCCTATTGCTCTGCTCTATTCACCTTTGTTCCACTTTGCCCTGTTCTCAACCCAAAGTGATCCTGTTTGTCACATTCGTTCACTGTCCTGCTCAAAACTCCAACAGCTTCCCATCTCAGCCAAGGAAAAAAACAAAAAGCCGGAACTGTGCTTACAAGGCCCCACTGTTTCCATCCATTAACAGGCTGACGTCATCTAGCTCCGCCCCGCCTTCCCTCTGCTCCAGCCACACTCCTGTTTCAGGGCCTTTGTTTTGTTGAGCCCTTTCCCCCTGGTATCCACGTGACCTATTCTCTCACCTCCTGCGGGACCTCACTCAAAGGTTACTTTGCTGGAGAAGTCTTCCCTGACCACCCTAAAATCCCTCCACTGCCCCAAAGTCTCCCTATCTACCTTCATTTTATTCCCCTGTAATGTTTTTTGTTTTGTTCTTTTTGTTGTTGTTGTTACATTATGATTTCACTGCACATTCCTGCTCTTAGAGAACAGAGACCACGCATTTTTATCATTTGTATCAGGCACATAGATAAGTGCTTAAAAACATAACAATTTTAAAAGCTAGTGCAGGCCACGCAGCCCATATATAGTTACTGTTTGCTCTGAGCTATCTGGAGCCTCCACGGTGTGCTTGGTTTGATTCCTTTTTTTTTATTTTTTTATTTTTTCTTATTAATCATCCATTTTATACACATCAGTGTATACATGTCAATCCCAATCTCCCAATTTCCCCTGTAATGTTTATTTCCATCTAACGTACTGTGTATCTTAATCATTTGTTTTTTGTGTGTCTCTCCCTCTAGAATGTATCCCGAGAGCAGAGTTTTGTTTGTTTGTTTTTCTGTTTGGTTAACTGCTGTATAGAGAACACTGTCTGACAAGTAGTAAGTCCTCAGAAAAAATGAATGAACAAATGCTGAGCACAGGATCATTCCCTCCATTATTTTTTTATCCAGATAAGTCTGCAGTGATGTGACAGTGACTTTTATTATGTGAAAAGGGTACAAAGCCCTGAGGTCTTTCAATATATGCCACCCATTTATGTATGATTTCCCCAAACTGCGTGTTCCCCATCCCACCCGCCTTCTACTACCTGAGCTCCCCAGCCCTCCCTTTAACACCATGATAATGTTGACATGGTAGATAGACCCTGGTATTTGACATCAAATCTGAGGTTGGAGTCTAAACTACAAAGAAAGTCCTGCGTGATGACAGATGGGCAAGTACTCTTTTTTTTATAAAATACCACAGCTATTTGAAAGGTTATTATTATAATTTGAAGGACTTAGTATAAAGGAGGGGAACCAAAAATCTTAAGTGATAGATGGGGCTGTTAAATATTTTAAAGCTATATCAGATACTGTGCTAAGCACTTTCTGTGGATTAGCTCATGCAATCTTCTCAGTAACACTTTCAGGTAGATAGTGTTATTATTTTCACTTTGCAGATAAAAACTGAGTCTTGGAGAGATTAAGTAGTTTACTGAATCCAGAAACTCTTTTATAAATTTTCATGAATATAAACAAAGTTAAGAGTTAAAGCAAATAAGGTCAATTCAATGTCTACTTTTGGTGCTGGGTCAGAGTCAGAAAGGGTAATATTTCATTCCTCTTCAAGGTTATATTCTAGTAGTGTTTTCAGAAGAGAGGCAGTAAGACATAGTTTTAGGCAGTGATACTTTCTGTGGATAAAATAAAAGATTTTAATAATGAGATAGAGCGTGGCTGGTTTAGATAGCCAACTCAGGAAAGTCATTGAAGAAATGACCTTTGAGCCAAAACCTGAGTAATGCACAGGGGCCAGCTGTTCTAAGATCTGGGTGAAGAATATTACAAGCAGAGGACAGCAAGGATGAGTCCTCTCAGCTTGGCATTTACAGGAATAGAAAGAAAGCCAGGGAGGCTAGAACTTAGTTGTTGGAAGAGAATGAATAAAATGAGGTGATAAAGGTGAGCAGGGTCCGTATCTTACGGACTGTAGTAAGGAGTTTGTCCTTATTCTAAATGAAATGGAAATCCACTGGAGCGTTTTAGCAAGGGACTGATAGGGCCTGGTTTTTTTTTTAAGATAATCCCAGCCACTGTGTAAGATCAAAGTGGTTGTAGGAAGATTTGTTAGGTTCTGATGCTTCTGTGGTTTCCCTTAAAACTTGAAAAGATGGGCTTATGAACTTTCTTATTTGCAAATAGAAAAGCTTTTATGTTAAGAAATTGCGAAGGTATGGGCCACTTTCTGAGTACAGAGTTTATATCTGCAGATTCCTATAGTTTTGTACTTAAACAGACTCACAGTCTCTGGCTCTAGGGACAGTGGAGGAGGGTGGTTGTTGAATGAGAAGTGGAAATAGCAAATACACACCACTTGTTCTCTCACAAGTGGCAGGGCAAGTTTTCCCAAGATAGGTAGTAATGGAAGCCATGATGGTTCAAGACGTTTGGGAGATGAACTAGAGTTGACCGTTTTTCAAAATCTTCTGGTTTTAATTACTTCGCCAAAAAAGATGTAGTGTGACACTACTATATATATATATATTTTTAAATGGCACTTGAGCAGTTAAAAACTGAATACTCAGTTAAAGACAGCATGGACATGGGTGAGGGATGAGAGTTTTATCTACCTCTATTTCTATGACAGGCTCACTGGGATAACAGGGACCTTGTTCCTCATCCAGTCTCCACCCCTGGTGGCAGTATAACCAATAAAAGGCAGATGATGATGACATCACGTTCTTCAAGACTTTCTGTTCACACCACGTGTCATTCACCTTGACATGTGCTTCTCATCAGCTCGATATTTTGTCTCACCCTCCTCTTTCAAGTTATCTTTTCAGGTTATCCCTTTGCCTTGAAACGTCTACTACTGCAATACTTTGCAATCTTTATAACGATTCTTTGTATAAATGGCCCAAAGTGCTTATCAACAGGGGACTGCTTTCCCAGCACCTGCAATTTGGGGATATCTTAAGGTTTTTCTGTGCAGCTCAAGAGCTACTTACAAAGTACCAATGTTAGTATATTGCTGCATAGAACTATTTTTCTTAAATTTTTACTTTAAACAAATAACATATACCATTTTTCTAGATGCCAGAAGATAAGCAAAAAATCAACTAAAATTTAGTTCATCCTCAAAGAGCTTGAGATATGTATTATTGGTGACACTGGCCTCTGACCATTCTTACCTTATTTTTACTTATTTATTTATTTATTTTGTGGTATTCAGGCCTCTCACTGTTGTGGCCTCTCGCGTTGCGGAGCACAGGCTCCGGATGCGCAGGCTCAGCGGCCATGGCTCACAGGCCCAGCCGCTCCGCGGCATGTGAGATCTTCCCAGACCGTGGCACGAACCCGTGTCCCCTGCATCGGCAGGCGGACTCTCAACCACTGCGCCACCAGGGAAGCCCTCTTACCTTCTTATTGATCAGTGTGAAGTACAAAAAAAAAAGAAATAGAGTTAGCATCCCCACTTGCTTAGAGAATAGATCATTTCCCGCCACGATCAGTTACTTATGGACAAATAGTTCGCACAAGACAGGGATTGTAAATGCTAAAAGAAAGGGCCTGAGAGAGTTCTAGTGATCTTCAGAAGAGGTAGTGATCTTCAGTTTTGCAAGGGTTCATGTAGGATGTGGCCTCTATTAGTTTTGAATCAGTGGGATTCAAAATGAGGGGTGGGAAAGTAGCAAGATTAGATTGTTTTATCATCCAGAGCCTCTAATGGCTGAGAAATCAAAAGATCTTCCTTAACTTAGATTTATTTCAATATTAATTGACTGCCGTTCTGAGTCTCCGTTTTTCTTGCCATTTACCTTCGAAAAATAAGATCAATATAAAGGCTGGCTCACCACTTATATCTTAACATGTTATAGCTGAAAGACAAGCTTGTGCTGTATAGATAGCACAGGGAACAATACTCAGTGTCTTCTAATAACCTATCATGGAAGAGAATGTAAAAGTAAACATATATATTTTATATATATGTATCAATATAACTGAATCACTTGGTTGTACACCTAAAACTAACACGATGTTGTAAATCAACTATATTTCAATAAATTTTTTTTAGAAATTAAAATGAATAACAACAACAAAATAAATACAAGCATGCCTAGTGAAGACCGTAACATAGCTTTTGGTTACTTACCAAAGTTAGTGGGTAAGTAATACCTAATAAATGATGAATATTAACAATAGTGATTTTTAACTACCGGGAGCTCATGTCCCCTCAGCAAGCACATTCTAATCACTTAAGAAACTTTATGTTTGAAAATCTAGTGTGGCAGAATGTGTGTGTGTTCTGAAATTTTCAAACCTGCTTTCAAATATGAGTGCTAGATATCACCCAAGGCGAGTCATTATTTCTCTTTGCAATGCCTTCATGTGCGTTGGCTCGTTTAGTCCTGGAAGAAAGTATAAAAGAAAGTACTATTAATATCCTGAATTTTTACTAAGTGGGAAACCAAGATAGAGAGGGATTAGGCTACTCGCCCAAGACCACATGATAAGCTCTTAGCCACGCATGATACTACACAAATTCTCTATAAAAGGATGTTAACAAAAATCCTCCCTGATGTGCGGCAACCCAGCTGTAAACCTTAAATCACGTTCTTTTCTGATCGTGAGCAGGACCCATATGCTAAGCTGCTGAGGATCCCTCTTCTTAGCATGAGTCTATTGAGAGGTTATCTGCCAGGAAAGATTTCCTAATTATTTTTCTAATAGATGATATAAGTTCATTTCTTCTTTCCTCATCTACTGGTCTCTCCTGCCCGGTACTTACGAAGCGTCACCGTGAGGGGTGTGATGGGTGGGCTATGGAATGGAGCTAAATGGAATGTCATAGGCAAGAATCTAGCCAGTAGCCTTGAATCTCCGAGAGGAAAGTACTACTGAGCTCTGAGAGCTGCAGGACACGTCGCATGAAGATGCGTGAAGATATGAAGGCCTCCTCAGAGCCAATGTGTGGCATCAGCATAGGGTCTCCAAGTGAGAAAACAAACCCAACAATGCCCGGTTTTTCAAGTGTGATATAATTCCCCCCAAACATGTGAACTAGCTTGCAAAATGCCAGGAGTAACATTGTTTTGTACCTTGCCATGAATAATTGACATTGTCTTCGAAGAGCTGATCAGAAAAGGGTAAGGGGAAAGAAAAAGTTAAAATAAGCCGTGAAACCCAACCCACTTATATCCAAAGTACAAAGCCAGACAAAGTGAATGTTCCGTTGACTCGTGACATTTGCCATTGGTTCAAAATGAGCCGGTCCTGAGAGGGGATTAAATCGATCAATAAATATCCCAAACTGTCATTCTTAGAACCCTTGGGTAGAGCATTGAGTTGCATTCCTACAGAAGAAATGCCAAATGAGTGAGCCTAGGCCAGGTTTGTTTGGAAAGCCTTACTGAATGAACCGTGGAAGTGTGAACGTGGTCACGGGCAAAGCCCAGGATTGTTCAGCCTTCTGTGGCAGTTCTACGGGTTCTAGTACCAGGCTCTTAATAGGGGGGAGCACAAGTGTGCTGTTGCTGCTCGCTTTCCTTTTTTTTCTTAACTGCGTGGATCATGTTTACAAAGGACCCTTTCCTTTAGCAAGAGGTGTTCAGGTGAGGAAGTCATTGGTTTCCATTTTATATCCTCTGGTTCCATGCTTATTCCACGCTAAATGTCCCTGTTAAAAACAGGAGTCTAGTTTTCTACTTTGAGTGTTAACCAACTACAAAGTAAAAAAAAAAAGTCCTAGAAATGAAAACAAGCTTTCCCAGTAGTCTTCTGGAACGTAATAATTACCACAAAAATGTTCTCAGTACAGATTTTTAGGCTGTCAGAGATGAAACGTGTCCCTTTGCTTTCCTAAGAAGCCATCTTGCCCATTTACAAGAAATTAAGACCCAGAGAATGACTGTCCAAGGTCTCACAGGCAGGACTTTAAAACAATTTTTAAACCTCTAGATTTGGGAGATCAAGAACAATCCTGTGTCTACATTGATAGGCGATTTACCATTGCCTTCAATAAAATAACAGTGAACTTTTTAACGTAATACATTTTCATATCCATTGTCTCATTTGTTCCTGAAAACAAAACAAAACAAAACTTGTTGAGATGGACAAAGAGTGGGCAATTATCTTCTTTTGCAGTTGATGACACGATTTTAGAGAATCCAAGTCACTTCCCCAATTTTGCACACTGTATAAATCATAGAATCCTTGTCCCTTGTCTATAAAATTCGTAGCATGCAACATGGAACTAAAAGAAATTGCAATCCCCAGCTTTTCTGTTTACAGAATGCCCTCTGCAGTTGCTTAAAATTTAGATTGAAAAATAGGAAATTCATTTAACAGGACAGTCAATAAAAGGCTGGGGCTGATATCTAGTGATATCTAGGTGTTCTTCAGTGCTCCATCTGGGAAGGCTCTACAGATGATGTCTCTGTAGATGCCAAGGTTACACAAATTTCAGAAGCCAAATAAACCTTTTGATTAAATGATTGAATCCTAACTGGTAGTTACTACAGTATAAATGACTGTTCAAGATAGAAAGTTTTTGTAAAGAAGTATGTATAAAAAGTAAGAATTTCTGACAAAACAGCTTTGGCTTTCGCTACTATAGTTACCAACTATAGTATACTATAGTTTCGCTACCCAACAGTGAATAGTGAGATTGTGTGTGTGTGTGTGTGTGTGTGTGTGTGTGTAGATATATTCAGATTCTGTGGGACCTAAAGCTTTGAAGCTTATCACTTTGCGGAGACTTCTTTTAAAAATACAAAATGATGACCAGAAAATTATTGCAGTAGTTTGCTAGGGCTGCCATAACAAAGTACCACAGACTGGATGACTTAATCAGCAGAAATTTATTTTCTCATGTTTCTGGAGGCTGGAATTCTGAGATCGCGGTGTTGGCAGGGTTGGCTTCTTCTGAGGCCTCTCTCCTTGGCTTATTTATCGATGGGCATCTTCTCCTTGTGTCCTCAGTTGCTCTTTCCTCTTTGTGCATCTGTGTCCTGAGCTCCTCTGCTTAGAGGGACATCAGTCATGTTGGATTAGGCCCAACCTGACAATCCCATTTTAACGTAAGTGTCTCTTTGAAAATCCTATCTCCAAATACAGTCACATTCTACGGTACTAGGGTACTTCAACATATGAATTTGGGGGGACATAATTCATCCCAAAACAATTATGTAAGAAAATGAATACTTATTTCAAGTGAGAAAAGCGAATGAGACATATTTTAAATTGTTTTTAAAAATCTGTGAAACATGACAAAAGTCACAAAATCCAGAAAAATATCATTTTAATTAATTAATTAATTAAATGCCCAATGACTTTTTTTTTCCCAATGACTTTTTCTTATATCTTGTGGCTGCGTGCTCTCTGGTCACCTCTCCATGCAACCTAACTTTGTAATTCTTTTCTATAAGGAGAATAGAAAGATAATTTCACTCTTTCCTCTTAAGTGGTTAATAGAAATTTATTGTTATTATTATTACTATTAAAAGTTTGGAAAACTTCCTTTAATCTGTACAACTGTTGTTGGCAATGTCCTAAAACTTAAGATGATTGTCAAATTTGGGGAATCTTCTATGAAGTTTCTTTTATTTGAAAGCTGTTACAAAAATACGTATACTGTTGCTGTGAGTTCATACACTGATACATTCTATTTTGTGAAATCCACATCAAAAAAGAAAATCAAGTCAGTGGTACATTTATAATTGCTTCTAGTACATCACTGAGTACAGTCCTAATAAGGGAAAGCATCTGTTTTTGCATCACTGAGTACTGAGTAGTCCTCTCTGTGTGTATACTTTTACACATCTGACAATTGGTAGAACTTTCTGCTGACCTAGCTTCTGGCTCCATACATTTCACACCCTGTTTCTCTCCTCTACCAGCATAATCCACATGCTGGGTGTTGCAGGACACATTCTTGTCACAGGATTTTTGGCTCCATAACCCTGAGTCCCAGAGCTAGGAGAGTAGTGGACCCAGGGGCATTGAAAGTACGCCAGGAAGTCATTCCTACACAATGGTAATTGGCCATGCCTTATGCACACACTGTAGTGACAGCAAACCATACATAAATGTATCCGACGATGCTCAACTAAATGTATCCTCAACTCATCTTCCCCTAAACAAACCCCCAAATTCCTGACACCATTCCAACACTGTCCCACATGAGTATGTAACAGAGGACAGTCAGAGTGGAAAGAGGCAGCAAGGAACACATTGCTTGGACCCTCCGAAGGTCTTAGAAGGGGCCGAAGGAAGTGACGGGCCCTGAAGCTTCATTTCTTGTCAGTCCATGTTTGTTTAAAAGTATCTCTTCTACTCTGGGTATTTGCTTGGGAAGAGTTATTCCTTCCCTTCCTGCCTCCTTTCCTCCTTCCATATTTTTCTTTCTTAAATATTTATTCTGTGTATAACATATTGCAGACCCCGTGTTAGGAGGGATAAAGCACATATGATGATGTCTACCGCACAGGATAAAGTGATGGGTAGCCAAAGCTGTTAAAAATCTACTGGTATCAGATGATTTAGGGTCACATTCAGCTTGAGCGATCAGGGAAGTCTTTATGAGGAAGCAGCCTTTGATCTAGCCTAAAGGATGGCTAGGATTGGGACTGGTGATACTGGGAAGACAGAAGGGCCTTCCAGACCGCCGATGCTGCACGTGGCTGCACCTCTACAGGACCTTTTTCTGTATCTGTAGCATTTAAAGGTTTATTTGGTTACATGGTCAAAACAAATGGACTAAGGGGAAATCCCTGATGTGGTGGCCATCTCTGTGCTTTTGAGAAATGTCTTCCAGAGTTTGGTGCCTCTTTTAAGGCTCAAGGTTCAGAACATCTGATCACATCTTTATTGTGGGATCCCTTAAGTCATTTATGTGACAGCATCTGAAGGAATTAAGCTAATAGCTTTGTCTACTTCACCAGAGATAAGATTTCAGACAACCCTTTCACTAAGACCCCATGTTTCAGTACTACCACCCATGGACAGATAGAATCTATTCTTCAATGATATTTAGTAGCAATGTTGATGCTCCATTTTTGACTTGCTGGTTTTTTCTCTCACTAGTCCTCGACTCTCTCCCAAATTTAGTATTTGCTTGTGTTTCCTTTTTCTTTTCGCCACTCCCATTTGCTCCTTTGTTTCAGTTATTCCAGCGACTCTTCTGTCTCCCATAGAAGACAGTCTAGGCACAGCCTTCTTTCTGAGCTTTCCGTGGCCCAGAGGGAGAAGAATCTAGAAGAACTTCTCTTCTACAGGAGATCTGAGGCAAGTGATTGGCCCAGCATCACCCAGTGTGACGTGATGACGGAACCAATAGGGATATTTGCACGTTCAATCGTCTTTGCATCATTCTGCCAAGTCATGTAGATCTGTTGGTTATTTTAATCTTCGCGAAAGAGACATTTTGCTGTCAACGTACTAGGCTGTGAGTCCCTTGAGAGTAAGGAACTCTGTAGTAAAGGGCACAAATACCTTGGTAACTGGTAGTGCATAGGCACCAACCAGTCTAAACAGAACCCAGCCGGGTTGCCTCCCACTTCACTGTGGAAACACAGTTCTTTGTACAGAGCACATGTTCAGTAAATGTTACATTGATTTTTGTTGTGGCTTCCATGACAGTTCTTACTGTAATTTGAGAAGTAAAGGTAATGATGAATCAGTTGCTGACGTACCTGGTATCGTAAGGGTTAATGGTGGCAGATAGCAGCCCTGTGGGCACTATTAATAGTACTGTGTGGTGGGAATGGCTGTCTGTGTACCGAGCTTTTAGGAATAATAATAGGAAAGACTGTACAAAGACTACACTTCCATTTGTAGTGAATGAACACACTTGTCTCGAGCACATTTGTATCTCACCTAATTTTGCTCCCCATGGTGATTTTTTTCCCAGATAACTTATTCTAATGGCGTGAGTATATTAAAATAAAATTGAGTGGAGTGAGGGGAATATGCCAATAAAAATAATCAATCCCTCTTCTGACAAAGGGCAACTAATGCAGTCACAATATTTACAAGGAAAATAGCAGGGATATAATTGAAAAATATATCTGTATATCGCTCATACAGTAATTCTTCAAACTATCACAGTTCTGTCTTTGACGGATGTTTCATCAAAATATTATCTAATGTGACATAGCGTTCCTCTTTTTTTTCTCTTCTGCTTTTGGTCATAAGAATTGATTTGAAGTCTTTTCACTCTGTGATCTCATTTTTTGCTCTGTTCCAGATGTGGGTCATTCTGTCTGCCATGGAACTATCAGATAAACTGCGTAGCTTGATTAAACCAGACCTGTACTACCCGTTTCAGTCAGTCTAGCGGTTCAGCACAAGGTATATTTTAAGGAGATCTCTACAAAAGCCTGAATGAAAATCTTCCATATAAAGTGTAGTTCCATAAACCTTAATAAAAAGAAAGTACCAGGAAGCACTTAGTGCCTCAGATTCTGGAATCAAAGCTTTCTTCCTTATCGTCCCTCTTCTCAGACCTTCAAGCGACCACCCTGATATTTTCTCGGTTGAACTAATAAACTAAAGCGCTAGAGAGGGGTTTAGGTAACATCTAGTTCAAGCCCTTGTTCCTCTCATTTACTCCACACACATTGATTGAGCTCTTACCATGTGCCACACCCTGTGCTAGGGGTTGCATCTACCGAGATGAAGAAGATACAGTCCTTGCTTGTGAAGACTTCAGTCGGGTAGGAAATAGGCAAGGAAAGTAATGCTTAGAGCCAAGTGCTCAAGACATAGAAGACAGAAGGGAGACTAGCACAAGGTCTCCCAGCCCACCATTCAGTTCTGGTTCTCCACGACTGTTCCATCCCCCTAACCCGGGACATCGCAGAGAATCTGCAGCTGGATTGAAATTACTCTTGTTCCTGGTTACAAACTTCACGGGCTCTGTGTCGAAACTTTATGCTTCAAATTTATGAATTTTGGTGTTCAGTATTAATTCCAAAGACATCTGGAAAAAGAAAGGATAGATTTTTGAGTGCTCTGAGCTTTCAGAAGCCTCTGTCTCACATTCTGGGCTGTTAGAAAGGTTCCCTTTGGTGACAGTGCTTCTTGGCCATCGGTAGCGGCAGTGTAGAAAGCCTGCATTGCATCTACCCAAACAGAGTCTGGATGTGTTTCTCAAGCTCTTTCATTTGAATTGTGGAGCATAGATCTCATAAGACAGCTTGTTCTCAAGGGGTTCCCAGCACGTTTGGTTCTAGCCCACCACAAATACGGTGAGAGCAGGCTTTGTCAGGCTATCTCGACATACTCAGGGCGTTTTGAACCACATGAGGGCTGAACACGACAACGCTGCTGGAGTCCCTGGGGTGCCCCACTCCAAGTATGCAGGGACTGGGAATTGCCTCAATACACCAACATCCTGTGTACCATTTCTGATATATCGGAGTGTAGATGTTCTCTGTTTTGGAATTTGATGCCATGGGAAATGAGAGGATGCCTTGGGGGATGGAAGAACGATGTGTACTTCCCTTGAAATAATGAAAATTTATTCCTCAGCATTCAAATGGCACAATAGGTGCTCAATAAACGTTTGTTAAGTCAATACCAGACTTAAGTGACCGAACTGAAATTAAAAAATGAAGTGGTGTGGGATACAGGAAAGTAGACTTTTCTAGGTCAAAAATCCTAGGCTCTAGCTCTAGTTAATAATCCATAAGTGGTTTTAGACAAGTCATCTCTCTTTTCTTCAGTTTTACGAAACAAGGAGATTGGACTCCTTTCTCTTTTACAAGTGCCTAAAGAGCCTATGAATCAAATGCTTAGTATGTAGCTCACAAGTTCATTGAGAACTTCTCTAAATAAATACCAAGGACATATCCCCATGATGTTTCAAATAACAAGTTCTTAACTAACTCCAGGTTTATATCTCATTCCCTTCATGTTTCTAGACCTAGCATATTTCTGAGCACCTAGCCCAGTACTCAGTAAACATTTATTAAAAGACTATAACGAATGAGATCATTGTGATTGTGATCTGACCCCATTTCCTAAACACAGGCCTATATTAGACTACATTGAGAAGTGGCAGGAAAGTGATGGACTCGTGTGTGTGTGTGTGTGTGTGTGTGTGCGTGCGCGCGTGTGTGTGTGCGATGACAGTATGCTACTAGTCACCTGCTCTACCCAGTGTCTGGCCTAAAAGTTGAATGGTATTATAGATTGAGAACTAGATCCCTATGAAAGTCACCTTAGGGTGAAATTCAACCCGTTCAACATGATTGCCTCTTTGTACAGCACAAATGATTTACATGAGTACACTTTCAGTGGCAGAATTCTCGTTGCCTTTTGGACAACTCCATTTTTTACTTGAATTAGTCAGAATGTACCAGCAGCAGACAGGAGGAAAAACTCTACCCCAAGGTCAAAGACCAGTCTTCGTGTCCATACCATTGCCAGAGGTTATTGATAGCCCGAGATGTTTTCCCCCCAACCGTACCTTCCCACTCAGCGGTTACTGTCCATTTGTGAAATTCCTGAGAAGACAAGTCTAAATGCCATAATGTGCTTGTTTAGAAACAGTAGAACACACTGTTAAAATGATATGCGTGCACCGTCTATCTCATCCCAGTTTGTTACACATGAGTAATCGGAAGTGAGTTTTCTAAATGTCGCCAATCTCAAGGGAGGTGGGTACATTTGCAGTGGATTTTTCTCAGTAGGTTAAATCTAAAGGAGCAATTAAGGCTCCATATTTCTGATTTGCAGGAAACGGTATTATGCATTTCCCTTGGATGAGAATAAGTAAGGAGGATAAAGGAAGACTCTCAAATTGCAGTCTGTGTGACCTGTTTTTGAATAAACATCATCATATTCCACAGTCAATTATCTCTAATGTACAGTGTGTTCTCCAGCCAGAGAGAGAGAGAGAGAGAGAGAGAGAGAGAGAGAGAGAGAGAGGGATAGACTGTCAGTTAGAAGTGGTCAGAAAAAAAAGGGTACATGCATTGGAGCGTACATTAATCTATTGTCCTCTGAATAATTTTATACTATTTGGGAGGGAGTAATAAGGAAGATTATACATTACTTTTATGTGATTTCATAAATATAGAATTATAGTCATCAGGGAAAGAGACAGGCATGGCTAGGAAACAAAATGAGGTATGTTATGTTCAGCACAGTAATAGGGCTCCTAATACCAGAGGAAAAACAAGCCATTAGTTACAACCATTGAATGGAAGTGGTCTAATCGGAGCAGCAGGAGAAGTATCCCACTTTATTGTGGCTTCGTTATGTGTTTTGCAAGACTCTCTGGCTCTCCATTAAAATTATTTTCTACAGCAACTCTGTGAGGGTTCAGAACCCAGGAGCGTAACTATTATTTTTGTTTACACCATGCTGCTCTGCTGGGAGAGTGGATCGTGTTTTGAGTTTTGTTTGTTTCTTTTCTCCTTTCCTTTCTCTTCACCTATGAGAAGATCAAAATTGAAGAGAAATATTTGTTGGAGAACTATCTTAAAAGAAGCTTAGGTTTATGGGGATATAGGTATACATATAGCTGATTCACTTTGTTATACAGCAGAAACTAACGCACCATTGTAAAGCAATTATACTCCAATAAAGATGTTAAAAATAAATAAATTAATTAATTTTTTTTCCAAAAAGAAGAAGCTTAGGTTTGATCAAAATAGTGTTGGCCACAGTGAAGACTGGTACATTACCATCGCCTGTATAATCAGTTGGACTTGTTTTGTTTTTCTTCTTCTTCTTTTCCTTTGGAGGTGAAGCTGGCAGCAAAGGAAGGTTTCGGATGGACGAAGTACAGACAAAACGCTTCTGTTATTCACCTGGGGACAGGGCAACCTCCCACAATAGCTGTGACATTTGGCCTATTCTGATAGACACCCTTTTCTTTCTGTGTGGCCTGGGATTTGACTCTTGAGGCCTTTGATCCTTGGCCTGTCTCCTGGCTGGCTGCTGGGTAGGGTGACTCTGATCGTTCATTCTCCCAAAAAGGCCCGTTAGCATCAGAAGCAAACTGCATCTTTGCTTTTACAGCAGTGACGCGTGATAATTATTGGTGGTACTGGCCTCTGCCCACTCTTACTTCCTTAATCCTAAGCCTGAAGTATTATTTAAGAAAACAAGATAGCAACCCCCTTTGGGGGGAAATAGATCATTTCCCCCACATTAAACCCTGAGGTTTACTACGGAACAGCAACAGTGGAGTATCCTCCTTCTCATTGTGCCAACAAATCTTCACAAATTATTTATTTCCCATTTTAGACATTGGACAGTGACTCAGTGTGCCCTGGAAATACTATCACTGTAGTAATTTTCTTGTGTGGCTCAGCTTAATGTTAGAGAAATGGGTAGTTACAAGTCCAGACACTATAAAGATGGAGCTAAATATTCTTCTAAAAATAGGATGTTTGGTTAACGTTTAGTAGTCAACAACTTTCCTGAAGCCACACACAGTGCCGGACTAAGAAATGGAATAAATGCCCTCATTCAGTGTTCGGTAAGGTCTCCCTTTAGGAGATTAACTTTTAATGTTAAGGATTCGGGATACGTTGGCTTCATCTGTGAGGCTTTGCTCTATGGCATGATGGTGTCTTTAACTCAAGGGATCAACAATTGGGAGGAAATGCCATAGTTACGGGTGATGGGTGGCATAAAACTGACTATAGGCAGACTCATTAACTCAACAAAAGGAAAATCAGTTCTTCTGAATCTTATATTTGTTGGAGAGATCCATTCCTAGGTGGCTGTGGCCTGGTATGGGGTGCAGAGAAGGAACGGAATGGGGAGAAAGAGGTTAGTATAAATTATGAAATCAGGTAGAACTGGGCTCCGAATTTTTCTTTGCCTTATATTCACTATGTGAGGTTAAGCTTCAGCTTTTTTGTTTGCAAAGTGGTATAATAGCATGTACCTGTAGGATTGTGGTCAAGAGTAAATGAGAAAATGCATGCAAACAGGTAGCCCACTTTGACACATACTATATACTTAGTTAATGGTTACTTTAGTTATTATAAGCTTAATTATTCCCAGTGATGAGATGCTTATTACCTTCCAAAACAGTTCATCCCATCTTTGAATAGATCTATTCTGCTTTTATTAAGCTGAAAGCTTTCTAAACCCTGGTGCTACTTTTAAGCTCTGGAACTTTTTCTCTGATATTGGGACGATGGAAGGAAGGAAAGAAGGAAGGAAGGAAAGAAGGAAGGAAGGAAGGAAGGAAGGGCATACCTGTTTACATGGCTTTCTTTTTAGTATATTGAAATCAGTAGTCATAAATGCTTTCAATATACTCTTCATCTGGGTGACCATTGCCAGTTCTTAAATGGTTCTTCTTTTTTTTTTTTTTTTTTTTTCGGTATGCGGGCCTCTCACTGTTGTGGCCTCTCCCGTTGCGGAGCACAGGCTCCGGACGCGCAGGCTCAGCGGCCATGGCTCAGGGGCCCAGCCGCTCCGTGGCATGTGGGATCCTCCCGGACTGGGGCACGAACCCGTGTCCCCTGCATCGGCAGGCGGACTCTCAACCACTGCGCCACCAGGGAGGCCCAATGGTTCTTTTTTAATATGGTTTTGAGGACCACATCTGTATTCAGGGTGTTGCCCTCATCCATGTTAAGAAATGTATGGCTCTAAATCAGATGTTGTCCTTGAGGTGTGGACTCACCAGTGGAGTGCAGTGTCACTTTCTTCTTATTAGGTGATAGGTGCCCAATAATAGCTGTTGTGTAGGCACCTGGATCCCTTCTTTCTAACATCAGTTTTGCCGTGTGGTCCCTTGTAACTGAGCATAGCTTCAGAGAAACCTATTGAGCCCTTCTTTCCTTGGTCATAAAATATTTGTAAAGGGATAGTACATTTAGAAGAAGTGTGTTGTGTGCTTCCTTTTACCAATGCCAAATATCATTCCTTGAACAAAAAAGGAAAAAAGAAAGGAATTGCCCCAAAAAATCTTTAAATAACTTAGATCAAAAGAATGAATGCAGTTCTAAACAATATTGGCAGAAAATAAAATTTTCTAGTCATTAGAGAAATGTTGAGTACCAAACATCTTTATATCTCATACCTTTGCCCATATCTTCCAAAACTTGGGTTTCTGTTTTCCTAAATTTAAATAAAGAAGTAAAACTAAATAATTTCTGATATTTCTTCTGATTTTGACATTATATACGTCCCCTCACCCGTAGAGAAAATATTCTTTCCCTACATCTAAGGGTTGTTGTCAGGAAGGAGTGATATTGTGGATATGATAAGGAATTATGCTGGGGAAATATACTATATAGCTTCAGTCATTCACCTTAAGATCCTAATATCTGTTTGCCCTCCATGGTCCTTTAGGATTTACGCAGGGGAGTGGCCAACAATGGCCATCAGAACCTCAGTCCACTGCCTAGAGCAGCAATGCGTTAGATAGAACCATACCCAACGTCTTGCGTATTGAGGCAGTTCCAGAACTCTATAGGTTAACCCTTGGAGGAGCAGGAGTGCTGATAATATTTACAAAATGACTCTTCGTATACAAAGTAATATAAACTCCCTGCAAATTTGAGTTAGTTAAGGCAGGGTTATTATTGTCTCTGTGTTACTGATGAGTCAATTGAAGCCCACAGAAGTAAGCTTGCTTATAAAAGTAAGGATATCAAGTGGAATCACCCACACGGTAAGCTGGTATATCGTGAAGCATGACCTCAAAACCACCGGTAGCTTGCTACATTTAGGTACAGAAAGCCCCTAGAGTTCCACAGAATTGGAACATTACCAGATCTGAAATTTTCCTGAGAAAATCATCTCCTCTGATGCCCTCACTTGACAGAAAAGGCTCAATTGTTCCTGAGGTGGAAACAAAACACAAGTTTTCTTTATATCACTTTGTGCTGAGGGTTAGATGCATAAACACAGGAAAGCATCAGGAAACTATAAAAGGACCAAGGAATCATTGTGACCTCAGTGCAGATCTCATTGCTACTTCCTGGGCATGTCTGTAGAGTTCGGTTGCTTCCCCTCCCTGAGCCTCATTATGAATAATGCTTGCCAAGCAGGGTGTTGGCCTTTATTGAGTA
Source organism: Leucopleurus acutus (assembly GCF_964270905.1). Taxonomy (NCBI): domain Eukaryota; kingdom Metazoa; phylum Chordata; class Mammalia; order Artiodactyla; family Delphinidae; genus Leucopleurus; species Leucopleurus acutus. The sequence goes on along the minus strand of NC_139147.1, from coordinate 79,301,984 downwards.
AGATAACGGGTCCGTGTCTGGCTTAATGCTTGCCCCATAATGGATGCTCCACTAATATTTACCACCTTTCTTCCCTTCAGTCCTCCTCTTATGCTATTAGGACTGCTGTTTTGGGCTATTCATTTCTGGATTTCCCTGTGTAACCCCCCAGTTGGAGACGAGCACAGTACACCTCCCACCCACCAGTCCCACCATGATGGCTCTGGGTCTGTCCTGTGCAGGCCACTGCCTACCTTGGGACCCTAACAGTGGTCCTCATACAGTGTTTAGTATCAGGGGGCCTGGCCCAGTCTAAGGGGCTTCTGCTGCAGGGCCTGGTTGGAAGCACCTACCTAATTAGGAGATAGGGCTTCATGAATGGATCTTTCATTACTGACAAAATATTTGCCAGGAAGGACTGTAAACAGAAGAGAAGACTTGATTCACTTGCTCCTTTTCTCTTGCCCTCTCTTAGTTTTTGTTTAATTTAGTGTGTTTACACCTCAGGACACAGCTGCTACTGAGGCTCTTCCAAGGTTAAGAGAAACCTTTCTCTGCCGTCGCCCTCCCTCCCCATTCCCCCTTGAACATCTTTAAGAGACAATAAAAGGTGTGTGGGTATGAGACAGAGTGTGCGTTCACATGAGTCCTGGTTATTATGGGGACCTCAGAAGAAACATGACCTCCACTCTGGCCACAAGGATTTAATAGAGACCATCTGAGCACCTGAATTTCCCTCAAGCACACTTTTCCAAGAAAAGGGTCACTGCCGGTCATTTTCCTAATGTATCACTGTTGTCCTGACCTGATCCTTTTCTGCTCTGCCTTAGCTAACCTAGCATACCTTTCACTTCTCAAAAAGTGTTACTCTTTCATAATTAAAGATGAGACAGCACCAGTGAAGGGAGCTGCGCGGTTTGCGGCCAGCACACAGGGCCTGTTGTCAGAAGATAGGACTTCAGTTATTTGGTCCTGTTGGGCCTCGGTGTTTTGATTTGGAAATCCAGGATACTTATATTTGGCCTGTCTATTTCACTCTGCTACGGTGAGGTTTAAATGTGAGACTCAGTGAGAAAGTGCTTCATAGACAATAGAGCACTATATAAATAGGAAAATTAGTATTGGACTTCTCTCACGTTCCATTAATAAATTGATCTGAGCACATGATGCAGTCAACTTCAGATTAAACTTTCCCTAAGAATTGCTTGGAGAAAATGAGCTACCGGTGTTATTCTCTGGGCCATGCAGGCTAGACGAAGGATGTTGAGTTCTTTCTGTACCACCAGTATGAGCTCCCAAAAGGCTGTGCCTTACTTATTTCCACTCTATAGATGACGAGCACAGGCCCCTGGGAATGCACTGAGCTAGCAGGGGTTCACCTAATGCCAAATCAGGATGGGAAGCTAGATCCTGGTGTGTGCTTATGACCGGCTTGTGGGGTCTTTCTTTTCAGATAATGAATACTCACGAAGGAAGATGGATGAGGAGGGAACCATGACATAGCTGTAGGCCCGACTCAGCTCTCTTCGAGACATCAGCTTTGGCCCATTGCAGTGAAAGCCTTGTCCTCTTGTCTTACTGGTCTCTCATTTTTTCCCTTTCCTTCCGTTGCTCTCTCCAGCTCCCATGCTTCTAGAACCATCTTCTTCATGGTACCCTTATTTTAAATAAATGGTACCATCATTTAGGTATTTGTTTCCAGTATTCCTGAGGCTGGCGGATTTCTCCAGAGTTAACTGCAGACTTTGGTGGTCAAGCACCAAGAAGATTTCCACTTGAGGCGGATCTGGCATGGGGGTTTATTTTTTCCCCTTTCTATTTTATTGTTGGCCAGTTTGGGCCAGCATGTTGCTAGGTTGTGTTGGTTTCTTAGCTCTTGTAACCAAGCTAAGATGCACATGTCAAAAAATATGTTTTCCTTCTCTCTGTAAAGGTCTTCCCTCTTTTCTGTGATGTTTCAGGATAGGAGAGGAGTGTTTGCTTGATTCTAATTCTGGCATGTGAAGTGTTGGCTACAAAATGCTTTTATCAGCGTGTTATTTTGTCAAAATGCTATCATCATTGTCATTTTCAGCTTAATAGCAGGAATGTTCTACTTGTACCAAGGATATTCCATATTTTACGTAAATTCAAGAAAAGAAATTTCAAATGCAAAAAAGTAATAGTGAGAAGCTAATTAGTTTTACAGTTCTTGAAACCCTAAATTTAAAATAGCTTTAAGCTTCCAGTGCATCTTGCTCTGACAGTACCATTTACAGGTAAACGATGATGCTTAATCCAGACTATTGTTATATTGTAACTACTCAAGCAAAAAAAAAAAAAAAAAAAAAAAATCCTTGGAGGAAGGGGGGATATGGCTATTTGCCAAAATGGCCTCCAGGTTTTGGATGACAGTTGAGGTACTTTGATTTAATGCTTCTCTAGTTTTAACAGTTGTAACCAAACAAGCCCTCATCTCAGCCACCCCAAAGGAGACTGGACTTGACGGTAAGAAAACTCAGAGCTCCTGCAGTGAAACCCGCCCCCCTGTGGGAAATGATAACCACAGGTGAAATTGTGAGCTAGATAAAGACCATCGTTCTAGTTCTGAGGGGACAGCAAAATCCCTACATTCCTCTGTCAGGCATCCAAGAGCTTTTAGTCTTCAAATACCTGTGGAGGCTTTTACTAGATCAGGCCTTGCAATGAGCTACGGAAGAAACGAAGCAGCATCTGAGACAGAGACAGAAGATGAATCAGTTCTGATTCTTGAGTCAGCTGTGATTCCTGTCCACAGAGAGCTCATCATCGAGGAATGGAGACAGATGTGTAAATTGCTGTTTCCAAATTTGTAAGCTAGGTATAATGAACAGGATACCAAGGAAGGGAGACTTTGATGAATTCTTCCTGAAGGAATTTGCCTCAGTCATAGGTAATAATTATGAATTTGGCTTCTACCTTGCCCTTTTTCTATATCATTATTGTCATTTAGTATTTATAGCCTATGTATGTGTCCATCTATGTATCTATCTATCTGAGTTACCACCTAATGATATGTTTCATATTGGGAAAGATTCCTCACATGATAACACAGCATCTGTCTATCCACTTATCCATCCATCCATCCATTCATTCCACAAAAGTTCGTGCCCTCAATATGACAGACATTTTTCTATATCCTAATGGAGATAAATAATTCTGTTAGGAATAACTTGTGAGTTAGTAACGGAGAAAGAAACAGCTGAGTAGGGCTTCCCTGGTGGCGCAGTGGTTGAGAGTCCGCCTGCCGATGCAGGGGACACGGGTTCGTGCCCCGATCCGGGAGGATCCCACATGCCGCGGAGCGGCTGGGCCCTTGAGCCGTGGCCACTGGGCCTGTGCGTCCGGAGCCTGTGCTCCGCAATGGGGGAGGCCACAGCGGTGAGAGGCCCGTGTACCGCAAAAAAAAAAAAAAAAAAAGAAACAGCTGAGTAAATGTTATGGATCTATAAAAGAGTTAAAGAAAAAGACACATAGAACTTCTTGAAGATGGTGTCATTATAATCACAAACTCAGGCATTTCCTACTGAGAATGATGCCTGTGAGCCAGAATCACACTTCCCCATCTATCTTTTGAGAGTTTACCATGCATTCCTTCCATGTCAGACACTGTACTAGCATAAAGTGAGGACATACATTCTTCCGCTATCATGAGACATTGTTTCTAACCCCGAATGCTTGCCATTGTGATTGCACCTTTACTTCTGCTCATCTTAGCCAAGATATGTACACATTGGTTGCATTGTCTGTCTTTCCTATTATCTTCCGTCCTTGTGGTTGGGTTTCAGTGGACCTATACCAGGTGCTGTCAAAAGATAAAAGACTGAAAATCAAGACGCGAGCATTTTCACAAGTGGTAAGCACTTGGTAGCAACTTAGGATCAGTTGTTGGAGCAATAGGGCATTTGATACATAGTGTTTCCCATTATCTAAGTGACTTGGAACTGTTGGAAATAGTAGCAAAGAAGATTTCAGTTAGTATCTAGGACAGGGAGCAGCAGACTATAGCTCCTGGGCCAAATCCGGTCCACTAGTTGTGTTTGTAAATATTTATCGGAACTCAGTCATACCCATTTGTGTATGTGTCTGTAGCTGATTTCTCTCTACAGAAAGAGTTGAGTAGTTGTGACAAAGACCAAATGGCCCACAAACCCTACAATATTTACTATCTGGCTCTTTACAGAAGAAGTTTGCCAAACTAGGGGAACTTATGAATCTCTGAAGGAAAGCAGACAAAGAAAACAAAAATTCTAATGTCCCTAATCCTACTTTGCTATTTATGTAACATGTGGTCCTGAAACTCTCCATGAATAAAACTCAGAACAATTAAGAAGAGAAAAAAAACTTAAAACAGAAACCCCAAGCTAAGAGATGATGGACAAGAAATCCATAAAGTATAATTCCTCATCTTCTTCTACCAGCTTGTTCTGAGGATACTGCGTGTTTCAGGAATTTCTGCCAGATGCTGGATATTCAGGCAAATACAACACAGTCTGAGCTCCCAGTCTGTTAGCAGAGACAGACATGCAAATCAGCAAATGCTCTCCCAGTGATAGATGCTGTCATACGGGAGATAGAATAAAGAGGCCGAGAGAATGCATAGAGTAGGGGTGGCCTGACTTCTTGTAATTTTGGGGAAAGGTATCACAGGGTTGTTAAAATTTCACCTGCACCTGAAAGGATGAGCCTTGATAGATGATCAAGGGTAGAAACAAATATTTTATTTCTAGTAGCTTCAACTCTACCTTGAAATAATTTGGTATGCTAGCAACGGCATCACAGTTTATGAAATACTATTCATCTGTAATCCGTCTTTACAATGGAAGTTAATTATAATAATTTTCTATGTTTTATTAAGAACTGAGAGTTGATCAGGACAGATAAGTTACTTGTTCAAATTTCCATTGCTTGTAAACAGTAAAACTGACCTGACCCTACTTCTTCTGGCTCCAAAGCCACAAGACTGTCCCCCTGAGTCAAACTTCCCTGACTTAAGTCTACAAATATTCCCTGGAGCTTGTAATTGCTCTGAAAGATGGGAGAAAGGGGCCTTTGACTTTGCCTGCACTACAGTAACCTGCTTTATTTCAGACATTGCTAAGAAATGTTTTTTTGCCCTTGGCATTATTGCACATGCTGCTGGTTGAAGTAACCATGGTCGGGACTCCCTATGCTTTCCTCTTATGTAAGTATGGCTGCCCTCATTAGATTGTCATTGGATTCTCTTATTCTCCATTTACTTGGAGCTTCCTCTGCTTTCTGTTATCCCTTTTTCCCTTCCTTGTTGTGGATACCAGCTCATAGACCCTCTACCCCCTCATCACACAGTTTCCTCCTTCACTAAGGGAGTTTTGGACAGAGGGTGGGGAATCTGGTGAAATGCCAACACCTCGTAGAATGCGAGAGAAGTGGGAGGGGCCTCAAAAGCCACCGTTCACCAAGTCCCGTTATTCACAGTCTGGCAACCACGGGCTTCTGACCTTGTGCCCACTCCCCTTACCAAATCCTGTTCCAGATGTCTTTTCTCCATTTATGTGCTCGGTTGTCTCTCCAGATCCCTAGCTTCAAATGTTCAAGCTCTTTACCCCCCAAAACCTCTATTTTCTCCTTAGTTGTCTGGCTTGGACCATGGAAACCTCTAACACTGTATTGTAAATGTGTGTTAGAAATGTCTCTTCCCACTGCTCTTCCGCAGCTAAAGGAACAGATTCTACTGCCAATTCTTATCCTAACAAGAGTGGCCTTGAAAAAAATAAATTGGAGCTTTCAGTACATTTTTTTCTTAGTTGGAAGTCATAAAGTATAGAGGTTAAGAGATGGGCTTTGGAATGAGTTGATCAGGATTTCAATCTTGCTACTTAACTTACTAGCCTGGACCTTAGGCACATCTCCCAATGTCTCTGGGCAAGGACTCTCCTGATCGGGCTGTTGTAAGGATTAAATGAGCACATGATAAGTTCTTAGGACAGTCCCTGGCTGTGCAAAGTTTAGTTACTATTGTTATTATCATTGTTTTTCTCTTTTCCTCGAACTTTTCATACCATGTCTCTATTTTGGGTTCAGAAAATATGATTCACATAATCACAGGTTTAATAGAATTTTGGGGTTAGCCTTGGAGCCTAACCTCCAATTAGAGCACTGTTTTTATGAAAGCATGAGTTCCTGATATCCAAAAGATGAGTTACAGAGAAACTCTTGGACTGAAGTCGCTCATCTATAAGAGATGCTCCAACTTGAAGAAGGAGCCAGATGGTGAAAGATAACGAAGTCTGCAAAGATAGGCATTTCTAAAGCACCTGCCCCAATGCAACCAATCATGGTCATGTATACAGCCCTCAATCATTTGGTTTATGAAGTAAACGTATTTTCTTTGTTGGCTTTTGCTTTTATACATTTTGACCATGTCCATTTCCTCATTAATTAAGGAATGACCGCCAGTAGTTGGATGGCATCTGCTCATGGGTTTTGGATATAAAACCGACAGATATTTAATTGATTATCCTATCGTATCTGTCCTCAGGCTTGTAAACTGAGCTCAGTTAGTGATCTACCACTATTGCCATTGCTTGATGCTAGAATGGGGTGAGAGGTTACCATACCAGCATCCCCTGTTCTCTGTGAGCTTAGACTCGATGAAGGTATTTCATTGCTTGGTTTATTAAATGTCCATGACCTCTATTTTATGCTTTATGAATATAAGTTATGCTGGGGACCTCATCATATTTGGAACTAGCAAGAATACTGAGGTTTATGCAAAAGATAAATCCAATAGACTTGCACCAATATAAAATGTGTACAGAAAGTGGAGTATATTAAGTGCCACAAAGAGGAACGATGTCCTTTGGGAGTTGAGAGGAGCTTCAAGAGGAAAGTGGTGTTGATTGGGTCTTACCACTGAGCTTGGGCAATGAGTGACCTCACGGTACAGAGTATTAGGAGAGTGACATTCCTGATAGAGGAACTGGTTTGAGTATACTTAGGGAGGCAGAGAATTCTGGAGATTAAATCTGCCTATGCTTGTTAGTATGGCTTAAAAGTGGCACCTCTCATTAATATAGCCACAGTTTACTTTAAGATTCCCACATACTTTAGGGTAAAAATCAGAAAATCCTCAAAATGCAGACAATCAAATTCTTTCTCTCTGAATTGTGTGTGTATACATACACACACACACGCAAACTCCACATGTTTCCACAAATCAATGACAATGCCAAATGGAGCAATTTTCCACAGTTTTCTGCAAATAACTGCATGCTTAAGCACTGCACTCAGCAAAATGATGAAATCTATCGATATTTCTCAGTCCTGCTGAGTTTCTTCGTGGTGTCCAAAAGCTTAGCCAGTCCCTTCCTGGATTAGTGGCTGAGGATAGGAGAATCTACATCTGCAGGTAGCAGGATCCCTTCACAGATGAACTTTAGACCACACCCACCTGCTGTCCCTTTAATCAGTCAGTAATGAGGACAAGAGCTTCAACTTGGTTACACCAGCAGGGAGAAAATAATCCTAATCATACTCAGAGAACAGACTCATGCAATCAATAGTTTCAGTCCAGGGATTTCATAGTGTTGGGCTGGCATCCTGTAGAAGGGGAAAATTGCCCTGGGGTAGGGTGGGAGGAGACATAATTTATATGGAAAAAGCATATATATGTATAAAATAAAGTGGTAGAAGTTACTCATTGGGTGAAGGCATGTATATTGTTGGAAAGCCAACTATGAACAGAAGATGCAAAATGAAGTGTTGTTAGTCTTGTTTTGTTTTGCAGTGAAGGGTATGATGTACTATCCCTTTAACTGACACATCTGCATGATCCAGTCACCTAATATCTGTGTGGGTCTAAAATATGCCCCTGTTCCCCTCTTAACTTCAGGGTAAGAAGGTCCAGAAGAGAAGGTCTAGTTCCTACTATCATCTGGAAAAGAACCCAGAGCTTGGTAAGCACCATCAGGTTCGAGATGAGGGAAGGGATATCCGAAAAGGGTAGAGTAGCCCTGCGGAGTTTCTAGGAGAAATGAAATTTAAGGTGGGTTTTAGAAAATGAATAAGGCAAAATTTTGGCAGACAGAATTAGGGAGATTGCTTAATAAACATGACAGCATAATAATGATCAGTGGAAGGTACATGGAAGAAACGATAGCTTAGCTCAATAACAGGAAGACCAAAACATAGCTGTCTGAAATAAAGCGCCATTGCTTTTGAAAGTAGTGAGATTTCCATCTCTGGACTGGAAGATTGCAGTGGGGATTCGTCAAATGAAGCAGAGGTTGGGGGTTGAATAGATCACCATGGAGGTTGTCCCCAGCCTTAAGATTCCAAGATTCTAGTCACTGAAATGAGTTCTTCTTAAAGAATAAAGAAAGGTATCTACTAGAGGTTAGAGAGAATTGGCTGAAGTACAAATTTAGTTATCTTAGATAATCCAGACATTGGTCTGAACTTTTCAAGCAAAATCTACTGGATGCAGCTTTTAACTGTGACTTCAGAAAACACCAACCTGTGATGTTGATGTTTCCTTGCCCAAATTGCAAGCAGCAAAAATCTCACATTTAGAAAACACTTGGATTTAAGAAGAGGCCCCATGCCAAGCAGTACTAAGGTGAGGGGTACTGCCAGGCCTCTAAGTGAGGGTCGTGGAGACAGGACTTGAGGGCTTCTTCCTCTGGTGATGCTTGCAAATATTGGCGGCTTTAATGCTCACTGTCTGTGACAGCTCGCTGATTTCGTTTCTTGAAGCTGATCTTCAAAGCCGTGAAGTAATAGCAAACTGTTTGAGATTCCAAATCAAAGAACAGATTGTGTAGACTCAAAAAAAAGCAAACAAACAATTACATTTAAAAACGAAGTGTTGGGAAAAAACAGTGACAACCTTTTCGCTCACCTGCCAAGGCTTCGTGGCTAAGTTTTTGTTTTTCCCCAGTTACAGCAAATGACATCAGACTGTGCCCTACTGGCAGGGGAGCCATTTCTAGTGGTTAAATCTGGAGGGGTTTTGGAGCCCTCACTCTTAACATGACTTTCCCACTGGCTAGAGGTATGAGGTTGAGCAAATCAAGCTCATTTTCTCCGTTTGGAATGAAGGTTCCATGAAAATTCACCACTTGAGGGAATAATAGTGACTAATAACTAACATTGACATTGGAGGTTCACAACAGCCCTGTGGAATGGGTGAGGAAACTGGGGATTAGAGAAGAGGCTTTCTCAAGACCACAGGACCAGTAAAACATGAAGCGAGAATTCAAGCCCAGGCTTTCCGGTATCGCATCACTTGTTCTTTCTACTACATGATCCTGCTTCTAGCTAACCATCTATTTGGTAGCTCTTGCAAAGGAGATTCTGTTCCTCCTTTGAAAATAATACCAGATTCCTACTTTCTCACAGGGCTTTCCAAATAGGGTCCGTGTTGGCCCATTTCCATGGGATGTTTTACAGGTTTTCAAGTACTTTATTAGTTGCCTAATTGTTTGGGGGGTTTAAGTTGTCCCAGGATATCATATCTGAATTCAGTTATTTTCTCCTCTTTCCCCTCCAGTGTGCACATTCCCCTTAATACTCTAGTGATGTATGAGCTTCCCAGAGCTGTCAAGGAATGTATACACAAAAACAGAGCATGTAAGACATTTATTATAGTTGTTTTACTTTGACCTGGGCAAGAAACAATATAAAATGGCAAAGAATTTGGTGACTGTCATTACAACCTTAACTTCAAAAATGTTTGCCCTTATGTTATTTGCAACACTTGGCCTTCCTCAGTATTTTAAATCATTGATCACAGGCTGATATAAATTTAGCCTTACTACTAATTACTTTATGTTTTATATGCTTTTTCATTTTGCTTTAGTCACTTTGCTACTCATTAATTTTGCTCTGAACGGCTTCCCATGACAATGGAAGGAAGCCTGCACTGCAGAGCCTGATATCCATGGACTTTTTGTTGTTCTCTCTCCATTACTTTTTGCCAATTGTCCTTCACAGTCTCCACAGTTTACCCAGTCCAGTCAAAGAGCTGGTCCTTATGCATACTAACCATCTATTTCTCTGCTTTTAATTAAACTGTCCCTCTGTGAAGAATGCTCCTTTTTTTTTTTTTTCAATCTAGGTTAGCTAAGCTCAAAAAGACCACTTCTATGACACCTTCACAGATTCCTCCAGATGGAAATAATTTCTTCCTCTGCATGCCCACAGCACGTTATTGAACCTCTCTTATAGCCCTATGAGAGTGTGCTCTGTAAACTGAACAGTGACATATAAAAACATGTAATGTTGCACCTGACAGGAGGGCATCTTAATATCCCTACTAAATTTTGATCTCCTTGACCTCCTTGGTGTTATCTGACATATTTGTTTATTAATCAACACAGTAGCAATGATGATGAATGAGTAACCAATGTTCTTGTCATTTATTTTTATTTTTTTATTGAAGTGTAGTTTCTCGACAATGTGTTAGTTTCAGGTGTACACAAGGTGATTCAGTTGTATGTGTGTGTGTGTATACTTTTTCAGATTCCTTTCCATTATAGGTTATTACAAGATATTGAATACAGTTTCCTGTGCTATACAGTAGATCCTTATCACTTTTATGTATAGTAGTGTGTATCTGTTAATCCCATACTCCTAATTTATCCCTCTCCCCCCTTCCCCTTTGGTAACCATAAGTTTGTTTCCTATGTCTGTGAGTCGATTTCTGTTTTGTAAATAAGTTCACTTGTATCATTTTCTTAGATTCCACATAAAAGTGATGTCATATTTGTCTTTCTCTGCCTGATTTACTTCACTTGCTATGATAATCTCTAGGTCCACCCATGTTGCTGCAAATGACATCATTTCATTCATTTTTATGGCTAAGTAATATTCCGGGGTGTGTGTGTGTGTGTGTGTGTGTGTGTACCACATCTTCTTTATCCATTCCTCTGTTGGTGGACACTTAGGTTGCTTCCATGTCTTGGCTATTGTAAATAGTGCTGCTATGAACATTGCGATGCATGTATCTCTTCAAATTGGAGTTTTCATCTTTTCCAGATTTATGCCCAGGAGTGGGATTGCTGGATCATATGGTAACTCTAATTTTAGTTTTTTAGGGAACCTCCATACTGTTCGCCATGATGGCTATACCAATTTATGTTCCCACCAACAGTGTAGGAGGGTTCCCTTTTCTTCACACCCTCTCCAGCATTTATTATTTGTAGACTTTTTAACAATGGTCATTGTGACTCATGTGAGGTGATACCTTATGTAGTTTTGATTTTCATTTTGCTAGTAATTAACGATGTTGAGCATCTTTTCGTGTGCCTATTGGCCGTCTGTATGTCTTTGGAGAAATGTCTGTTTAGGTCTTCTGCCAATTTTTTGGTTTGTTTTGTTGATATTGAGCTGTATGAACTGTTTGTATATTTTGGAAATTAATCACTTGTCGGTCTCATCATTTGTAATTATTTTCTCCCATTCCGTAGGTTGTCTTTTTGTTTTGTTTATGGTTTCCTTTGCTGTGCAATCTTGTCATTTAAATATTCCATATTTCTCAAGTTTTTTCTCTCTTTTTTTAAATTAAAGTAATACATTCTTCTAGTTTAACAAGCCTAATAGGACTAATAGGTGTAAAACAAACAATATCCTTTTTATGCTCCACTCTTCTCCAATATCCCAGTCCTACTTTGCAAATAACATTTAGCTGCTTCTCCCTGGCATTTGCACTGCTCCATGTTTCAAAAAAAAGGGCATGTTTTCTATCTGAGGATTCATGAACTTTAGACATTAACTGTGGATTAACAATACAAAGGATATGAATATTCCATCTATATGTGTGTTTGACTTTTTAGAGCCTCTCAGTTTGGGGGGCTTTAGCCCTTCTCCCTCCAAAATCAGGAAACTGTGACAATGAGGTCCTTTCTTGCTGCTGGCTTCATTGCTGGCCTGCTGACCTGGTGTTTTAGGCTGATTATGTTTGCCTTTGAGCCAAAAGAGTTACTTGATGATCCTCTAGGGCCCCATTTCCCCACAACACTTAGGCTTGAAAGTTGCAGGAGAAATAATGATAGAACGACTTGGAAATTTTTAATGTCTTTACAAGAAATACAAGGTACTCTTATGACCACAGAGCTGGCAGCCTATATTCATCTCAGTTTTGTTAACAAATATAGTCTAGATACTTGATAAGTGTTACGAAACAACAGTGTATCTTGATAGATTCTTTTTTTTTTTTTTTTTTTTTTTTTTTTGCGGTACGTGGGCCTCTCACTGCTGTGGCCTCTCCCGTTGCGGAGCACAGGCTCCGGACGCGCAGGCTCAGCGGCCATGGCTCACGGGCCCAGCCGTTCTGCGGCATGTGGGATCTTCCCGGAGCGGGGCACGAACCCGTGTCCCCTGCATTGTCAGGCGGACTCTCAACCACTGCGCCACCAGGGAAGCCCTTGATAGATTCTTTATGGTATAAAATAACCTGTTCGGTGTTGGGGATAATTAGTTATATGTGATATATTTCTCTGCCCTCTGCCTCCCAGGGACTTAATGATCTTTGTTTAGAGATGATTGGAATATGATACAGTAGATAGAACATTATTATTTAAGTCCAGAGACCTGGACTCAGCTGCTTTCTAGAAAGGCCATATTCCCATGTTACATCTTCTTTCAGTGCCTCAGTTTTCATCTGTAAAATAGGATTACTAATCCTTTCCCTAGAATCATTTTTGTGTAACAATCAGATGAGCTGGTATACTTGGTTATCTCTGTTGCTCACAAGTTGCTAATAAAGGAAGGAATCTGGGGTGGCCTTCAATATATTCTTTTGCCATTCATTTATTCACTTATTTAACAAATGTTTCCACAGTTGTTTATCAAAGTTCAGTTTATACTAAGTAAGAGTCTGGTGGAGAAACAGGTGTGTTGGGAGCTTGGAGGGAGGCCCCACTAGAGCCCAGAAGTGCTGCCAGAGTACCGCCCTCACAGGATTGCTTCAGATCCTTCCTTCATTTCATAGCTTGGCAAAGGTTCTCACCATCAGGCTTCTTGCGTTGCACTGATTACTTTATTCAGTTTTAATTTTATATTATTGCTTCTGCCTTGTGGATTGGATCCTACACACACACTCACGTGACACACATAAGTTGAGAGCTGGAAAGGATTTTGCAATCCTGCTAACTTTGTCTTTAATCCTTATTGTTCTTAATCCATTTCCCTTCATTCTTCATCTCTTGCCCAAGTGGTTTTCATTTTACGTATAACAGAAATGAGTTGATTCTAGACTACATTGGTTGGATCTTTTAATGCCTAAGATTGTGAGAATAAATGGATGTGGAATGACATGGCACAACTCACCTATGTGTGCATTTGTGTACATGCTTTTCATTTTACATTCCCAACCTCCTTACTTTCTTTTTTTTTTATTCTTTAGGACTTTTTTTTAAAATTTATTTTTGGCTGTGTTGGGTCTTCGTTGCTGCACGTCGGCTTTCTCTAGTTGTAGCGAGCGGGGGCTACTCTTCGTTGGGTTGCGTGGGCCTCTCATTGCGGTGGCTTCTCTTGTTGCAGAGCACAGGCTCTAGGTGCACAGGCTTCAGTAGTTGTGGTTCACGGGCTCTAGAGCACAGGCTCAGTAGTTGTGGCGCACGGGCTTTGTTGCTCTGTGGCATATGGGATCTTCCCAGACCAGGGCTCGAATCCGTGTCCCCTGCGTTGGCAGGTGGATTCTTAACCACTGCGCCACCAGGGGAGCCCCCAACCTCTCCTTACTTTCTGCCTCTGTCCTTGGGATGGGTGGGAACCCTTCTAAGACCACCAATCACTGGGCTTTTACCTCCTACTCCAATTTTATTTCCCCACCATGAATGCATGATATTTTTTTCTCTTTTTGCATACGCAAACAGAAAACCTAAGTTCTTTGGAATCAATTCTTTAAGAAAGTTACCGCAACCACCTAAAAGCAGAAATGTTCAGTAACACGCACATGCTTTGAAGTGTGGAGCATTTGTGTGTCCATTATCTCATTCTCATGCTCACAAAACCCCTTAGGTGTTTCATCCCGTCTTACAGATGTGGAGGTTGTTAGAGAAGTTGTTAAACAACTAGTAGAGACAAGAACCTGGAGTCAATCCATCCTTTCTCTCTTAAAAACCTCTTTCTTTCAACTATTTTAGGCTACAGTGCTAAGCATCATAGGATTTCTTGTCTTTCCCAGCCTGAAGTGAATTTCCAAAGATGTATGTGTGTGTGTGTGTGTGTGTGTGTGTTTTGAAAAGACTTTACTTTTTGTAGCAGTTTTAGACCACAGCAAAATTGAGCAGGAAGGTCAGAGGTTTCCCAACCCCCTGCCTCCACACACACAGCCTCCTCCACCATCAACGCCCTGCACCACAACGGTTCATGTGTTACAATCAATGAACCTACATCGTCACATCATAATCACCCAAGTTCACGTAACTTTCACTCGCGCTGTTGTACATTCCATGTATATGAACATATGTATAATGATATGTATCCACTATGATAGTATCCTGCGGAATGGTTTTACCGTTGAAAGTCTTAACTGAAAACCCTCTGCCTATCCATCCCTTCTTCCTCTCTAATGTCTGGCAATCAGCCACCTTTTTACAGTCTCCATAGTGTTTCCTTTCCCAGAATATCATATAGTTGAACTTGTACAGTAGTGTAGCCATTTCAGACTGGCTTTTTTCACTTGGTAACATGCATTAAAGTTTCTTCCATGACGTTCATGGCTTGATAGCTCCTTTCTTTTTAGGGCTGAATAATCTTCCATTGTCTGGATGTACCACAGTTTATTGATCCATATACCTACTGAAGGATGTCTTGGTTGCTTCCAAGTTTTACCAATTATCAATAAAGCTGCTGCAGACATCCATGTATAGGTTTCTGCATGGACAGAAGTCTTCAGCTCATGTAGGGAAATATCAAGGAGTGTGACTGTTGAATCTTATGGTAAGAGTATGTCTATTTTTGTAGGAGACTGTCAAACTGTCTTCCACAGTGGCTGTACCATTTTGCATTTCTGTTAGCAGTGAATGAGAGTTCCTATTGCTCCATATCCCAAACAGCATTTGGTATTGTCAGTGTTTCGGACTTTGACCATTCTAACAAATATGTAATGTATCTCATTGTTATTTTAATTTGCAATTCCCTAGTAACATTAGATGTTTAGCATCTTTTTACGTGCTTACCTACCATCTGTATATCTTTCTTGGTGAGGTGTCCAGGTCTTTTCCCATATTTTAATCATGCTGTTCATTTTCTTATTGTTGAGTTTTACGAGTTCTTTGTATATTTTGAATAGCAGTTTTTATCAGATGTATCTTTTGCAAATATTTTCTTTCCATCTGTGCTTGTCTTCTTATCCTCTTGTCAAAGATGTTTTTGTCCAACCACATTTGCTCCAGTGTACTGTCCCTTGTTTATAGCGTATCTTGAAATGGGTTTAAAAGATTAATTTGCAAGCAGCTGATTTTTTTCGTCGAGTTCTCTGTATTCCTTTTCTCTTTGATTCATGTAGTGTAAAGCAGTCTTGGTGGGATACAAGAATATTCTGATGCTCAGTGAGTGCTTAATCTCTCTTTTTTCAACTCTTAAGTAAAATGATTGACCATTACTGCAATAAGCAAACTTGTACACATGATGACATTTCAACGCCTGCGGTTAGTGTCATCAGAAAGAGAGAGGGGAGAGAGGAAGGAAAAGAAGGCAGAATCATCAGCTCAGTCTTTTGCTTATCTATGGAACATTAGCAGTATTTAAATAATTGCTCTCAGTTATGCATACAGGGTACTTGTTTATTTCTTCCTAAACTGTGAGCTTCCAAAGAGGAAGAGATTTATCTCAGAGAATCTAAGCGTGCCCAGCAGGTGGTAGACATTGGGCTTATCTTTGTCTTAATGGGCTCAACTGGCACAGGTTATAAAGATTTGAGGGAGCAGATGGTTGGTGGGTATATGCCCTTCCCTGAGTTCCAGTTCTTTCAATTCCATGTAACTTGGAAATCCTTCCTGCTGGCAAGATTATGTGACTAAGGACTGGATCAGTTAATATTTGTTTTCATTCATGTTTGTTTTTATTCTTTAGAAAAACATAATAGAAAACCCCAGCTTAATGACATAACAAACAGAGGAAAATAACTTTGAAAATTGCACTTACTATTTGAATTTAAAGATTAATGTTATTAACCTAAAGGTTACCTGTTAATAATCTCAAGCATCTTATTAAAAACCCAGCGCTTAATTACGTAAAGAACTTCTTATTGCCTCTCCCCTGCCCCTCTCCTTCTCCACCCCCCACAACGCAGACACAAAAATCAAAGCCGTTTAGGGCTGTGAATCAGCGTATTGCCTATATCTGATTTATCTTTGCACAATGCACACATTCTTGAATTTCTCAGAGGCATGTGACTTTCAAGGATTCTTTAAATGTGTAAATACTATCATGATGTCCCTGATGAATTCCAGACACACTGCATTATTCTAGGTGTCTGAGCGATGCAAAGAATGGCTCAAATTCCCTGGTGAATTACCCGTTTCACATGTTACATTAATAAACATCAGTCAGTTTGCAAGAACGGTGTGTTATCTGAATTTCATGAACTTCTGAACTGAACGGAATGTATCTAATTGACAAAGTGTCATCAAACGGAACAGAAGACAGTATAAGTCCCCAGAAAAACTGCAGGGAAAGGAGAAGCAAGAGAGAAGAAAAAACCCAGGACAGGCGGTGGGGGTGGCATGAAAATCACTGGAAGACATTTCTATCGGAACGTGAACCTTGCGTGGACGTCCCATTCTTGTTTCAAGTGCAGGCATCTCAGACCTGGATGATTAAAGGTCCGTGGTGTCCCTGGCTTCTAGGCTTCATATTTCCTTTAATTGCAGTATACAAACTCCAAAAAGGGGTGGGGGAACTCACATTAGAGATAATCCACAGTAAAGATTTCAAGCTGTTAGGTAAATGAAGTGTTTCCACAGGAGGCTCTATTTTTTTTTTTTTTTTTTTTTTTTGCCTTCTAAATCCCTTTGCACCTAATAAATTAAAAATTAGTTCTTTCAAACAAGTTTTTGCTATTCTCTTCTCTACCCTACTTTGTCATATTAAGTATCAAGCATGTTAACTGCTTAAAGCTACATACAACAAGTAGCATGGCTATTACATGTGGTTTGTGTGCACATGGTAAATATTACACGTATGTTCAGAACACAATGCCATGACCTTGTTTTCTGATGCAATGTGAAAAACTATGGTAAGTGGGAAAAAGCCAACCGTTGTCATTTTGTGTCTTCAGGATGATTTTTGTGGAATTTTGTAATTGGGGCAAATGCTTCTGTAAGGTACTATAATGAAATTGGCTGTAGAATTTATACAGTTAGATGTTACCTGGTTTGCACACCCAGTCCATTGTAAGCCGTGTATCACCACCACGTGCCACACTCAGAGTGTCGGGGTGGGTAGAGCAGGAACATTTTGTTTTCAGGTGCCACCTAGCCAGTGAGCCTTTTCAGCTCCTTGAGCTAAAAGTGAATGCCCCTCTCTGAATTCTTCTTGCCCTTGATCATACACCTCTAATGGAAGTTTTAATCTCCTGCTTCCTATGTTGGTATGCTGCTAAGTGCATAAAACGTAGAAGGTGTTCCATAACCTTGTTTGAATGAATGAACAAAGAAAATCACACAATGTGCTTCAAGTTGACCTATTTCTTTGACTATCAAGATGTCTGCTTTTATTAAAACTGTGAAATTCAAGGCCTGTGTATTCTAACACCTTCATATACTCAGTGGCCTGATCAAAACAAGTTTTAAAATTTTACTTACCTTTACCATTTGAGAAAGAGAGAGAGAGAATGTGTGTGTGTGAGAGAGAGATCCATTACACCGGCTATGTCCTCTAGTTATGTGAAAAAATTAAAAATTCTAAATAATTTTGAGACTGTCAGTATCTTCTGTTTTGTGTTAGTGATCTTTTTGATCAAAGATTGATTTTTCAGGTGAAAGGTATGTTAGGGTTTTCCAGAGAAACAGAACCAATAGGCTATCCATATACTTAAATATTATAGGAATTGGCTCAAGCAATCATGGAGGCTGAGAAATCCCACAGTCTGCTGTCTGAAAGCTAGAGAACCAGGAAAGGCAGTGGTTTAATTCAGTCAGAATCCAAAGGTCTAAGAACCAGAGTGGGGGGCGGGGCGGTAGGGTTGGTGGTGGGGAGGCACTGATGGTTTAATTTCTGGTCTCAGTCCGAAGGCCTGAGAACCCGGAGCATGGGTACCAGAGAGCCGGAGGAAATGGGTGTCCCAGCTCCAGCAGAAAGCAAATTTGCCCTTCCTCCACCCTTTCATTCTATTCAGATGCTCAGTGGATTGGATGAGGTTCACCCACATTGGTGAGGGCAGATCTTCTTAACTGGTCTACGGA
The DNA here is from genome assembly GCF_964270905.1 of Leucopleurus acutus. Classification (NCBI taxonomy): domain Eukaryota; kingdom Metazoa; phylum Chordata; class Mammalia; order Artiodactyla; family Delphinidae; genus Leucopleurus; species Leucopleurus acutus. The sequence goes on along the minus strand of NC_139147.1, from coordinate 79,283,592 downwards.
TTGAAATGCTAATCGGTTGCAGAGACACCGTCATAGACAAATCCAGAAATAATATTTTACCAGCTATCTGGGCATCCCTTAGCCAAGTCAAGTTGACACATCCAATTAACCATCAGATTAGCTACAGAAAATTACTAGGGATCAGAATTATGGAAAACTCGGGAGTAAAGTAGGGTGTAGTCTGGTGTTTTTCAACTGGTGTTATTCACGTTTAGGGCAAGAGAGTTCCTCATCTTTTGGCAATGTCTAGTGCATGGAAGCACACTGACGTTCTTGGTCTCTACCCACTAAATGCCCATACGACCTCGTCACACACACACACCCATTGTGACAACCAAAAACACTCCCAGTGCATTAAACCCCCTGAAGGAATCTATCCTTTCACTCTGGTGTCTTTGGAGAACCACTGTCTGGATTGATGGAACTCTTAAAACTGATTGTGATCAAGGGTTGCCTGAGAATCCTGTGCTGTTTTTCCTTTTTGCTGGTTCCTCTCAAATTCAGATTTTGTTACTGTGTGCCCTGTTTGACCTTTTAAACTATCATTTTAATGGAATTGAATATGTTGAATATTGTTGTAAATAGTACATCCCCCTTTTCTGTGCTGAACATTAAGTTCTAGAAAATGTAAAATTTTTCAGACAATCTAAAGGGTAGAATTTTAGGACAAAGGAAAGAAAGATTCTGGTAAATCAATTTATTTCATCGTAGTTCTTACAATTCATGTTTGAGTAGTTACTGTTTTATTAGAAAATTGTAATTTCCTCTCTAAATATAGCTAACATATTACTTTGTCCCTAAATACAAGTTTAAAAATACGTGTCTTGAGGCCAATTTGTCTTTTCCTTTGTAACAAGGATCAGTTTTGTTGAAGAAGTAAATGGGGACCTATGAATTTTGCATTTAGTGCATAATTTTATCTTAACCTCTGCCTTATTTGGAAGGATCTGACCCATCCTATAATTCTACAATTAATGTTTTACCAGAAATACAGTCATTTACATTTATCCCTCTAAGATTTTATCATTCTTATCCACTTACCCAGTCATTCAATCTCAGAATGCCAACTTTGCCAGACACTGCTTATCAGCCGCTGGCCAGTTCATTCATGAGTAGGTGAATAAGTGCCTCGACTAAAGCTTATAAACCAAGAATCATAATGTCAGTAATTATTAATATTTCTGTAGTATTTTACCACTTACAAAGCAAAGTCACATATTCCTATTTGTACCCAAGAGACCTGAGAACACATTCTTATTTCTCTATTTACTCACTTATAATTTGATCTCTTTTGAGCCAGGGATTCTCTGAAGTATTATATTATTAACCCATCCTTACAGGGGTGGAACTTGAAAGGTCAGAATGATTCACAGCCTTGTCTGTGGTCAATTGAGTTGACCTTATGCCTTTCAACTTATAAGTTTCATCAAGGTAACCTGGCTGAGGAGAAAGAATAGAAAACTGTAAGTTGGGGTGGCATCCTGCTTCAGGCACTCTCTGGATATGTAAACTTAGGTAAGATGTTTAATTCTGAACACAGTATTTTCTTATTTGGGAAAAAGAGCACACCTCACAGATCTCTTTAGGACCATGATTTTTCGGTAGGGAAGAGGGAAAATGGCATGCTTGAATGAGCTTGCCATTTACTTAACAGTCCTTTAATAAATATTTTTGAGTGTGTCTCTTCTAGGCACTGGAGATACAGTACTGAGCACAATAATAAAAAAATACCTGCCTCCTGGGTGCTTTCATTCTGACTGTATTACATTGGGCGTCCCAGCTTTTCAAAGGAACTAGTATCGAACACCTTGCCAAAATCCTGAAACCTCCACTCCACTCTCTTCCAACCTACCCATCCCCATTTAAGAAGTCTCACTGTAAAGGAAGCCACTGTTTCTAGTCCTTGTGTGTTCTATCCCTTGGGTTTGCTGCACAGAAAAGGTGTTGATAAAAGTTACCATCCTAAGGCTTCCTTAAGATTTTCTTAAGATTGATGTACATTACTTATGAATGAACCAAATGAAATTTTTGTTCTGATTCCATAGGATTGCTTAAAAATCCATAAAATCTTTTGAAATTGAACTTGAACGTCAGCAAGACTGTTCCCTCCATTTTATCATAAAGTGAACTAGACCCAGGCGCAAGAAGGGAAGGGTGTGAACCCTGAGTACGTTGGTGGGTGCTTTCTTTGTTTTTGATACCTCCTACCCCTGCAACTCTGTCCAGTAGTTCATATCTTCCAGATATGGAAACTGAGGCTCAGAGATTCTATGAAGCCAATTCACAGAGGAGAGTGGAAATGAAAACTTAGGGTCACCAACCACCCTGCAGGGCTTTATGTTTTTTCTCCCAGGACACATATGCTTTGTGACCTGTTGACGGAGACTGAGTTAGTCCACTGTGTTAACTAGAGAAGTTATCATAGCTGTTTTCTTCCCTATGTTCTTAATGTCAGTTTAAAACATTTACAAGAATCGGAAAAGAAGGTTTCTGAGAAATTTGTGCAGTTCCTATTTCAAAGAAAAGATAGACTTCTCTCGATGAAGCCTTGACGGCAGCAAATTTAGACAAAAACTGAAAGCAAAACAGCCTACTCAAGGTTAGACAGTGACTCAAGTCATTCCATGCACTTAAACAATATTTAGGATGACCCTATGTAAACTCACATTATCACTTAAAAGCCAGTATAAAAATACTACCCATCTGCTGTGCTAGTCCTGCTGTTGCTTTTGCCACATTCCTCTGACAAGCTGTTACCTCAGTATATAGAGAGAGTATACATTTTGAAATCCGGAGTTTGAGTTTGAAAAAAAAAAAAAAATGGTATCTAGTACATATGGACTAGATTCTGTTCTTCCAAATGTAGATTTGTAACCTCATTTATTCTTAAAGATGATGTGTTAAATTAGGGGCTTTTTTTTTTCCCTATTTCCTTTTTTTTTTTTTTGACTCTGAAGATGGAAACTCTTATAATTTTACGCCTGTGACATGAACAGTGTACAATGGGAAGTCATTTAGTTTACACCCACTGTGTGTTATGCAGAGTGGGTATTGGGAGGTGTTCACTGCAAACACCATAACTCAGTGGTATGGTTTCTTTGTGAACTATGTAACTCTTCAGGTATTAAATCGTTGTTAGATAACTTAGGAAGAAGTGCAGTATGTGTAATTGCTTACAAACAAGTAATTTTCAGTGCTGAACAACTCTTAATTCCAGAATCACCAGTGGCACTGAAACAGCCAAGATGTAATCGGCCTCTTTGATAGATACGTGAGCATAAGAGGCAAGCCTGGAAGTTTGATCCTCAGGTCTCATCCTTCTCTGATGCATGAATCTGGGGATAAAGACTTTAGCTGCGAGTCACAATCTGGCGTGGAAATACATGATCGCTGAGTGATTTGCTGATTTATCCTTTGGACAGTTACTTCTTTTTGGGCCAATTGCCTAAGATATATCCAAAAGCATAATAATGGGAGCAACAATGTGTAATCTTCCTTGATATTTATTGTTAATACTTCAAGATTTTTCTGGAAATATAATCTGCTGTGTTACTCAAAAACTCTGACATTTCATTCATTCACTCCACAAATATTTATTGAATGAACATTATTTGTAAGATCCTGTACTAGGAGCTCTATCAGATACAAGCACGAGGTCAGTGGGATATTTAAGTGATATATAGACTAGGAGAGAAGGAACAAGGTATCATTTTAGGAAAACTGCAGAGGTAAGTAGGGAGCCTTTTGATATTGGGCAACGGCAATGGGATCACGATAGAGAAAAGGCCATTTCAACTCCATGTCGGCCCTCAGGTGGTTGTAGAGTCTTACCTACTCGGAGCACACAGCATATGAAGTCAGATTATTAGAGTTAAAAGACTGCCCTAATTTGTCTAGTCAAAGCTCCTTGTTTACCGATGAGAAAAGCAAGAGTCTGGGTGAGGAAGGGATTTGCCGATGGTCACATAGGCGTTTAACATTATTTAATAGAAAACACAAGATGAGAACCCAGGTTGCCCATTATTGAAGCCAATAGTCTCCACCCTTCCAGTTCATGTTTGTGTCCACTGTTAGCCAAGGCTACTTCAGGCCAGCCATTGGGGTTTGAACCAATTCTGGCTGAGGGCATTTTTGAGACGGATCTCCTGCTGAACTAAACCCACCTCTGTGTTGGCACACATATTACTTCCTCTTCCCCTTTATAATTTTGCTATTGGATTTAACACATGTGGTTGGAGCTAAGGCCTTTACCACAAACATATTTGAAGATTATACTTATTTTTGGATGCAGCTCCCTTTGCTTCCAAACTGGATAGGGGTAGGAGACAGGGGAGCAAAATGAAGTCAAGGAGTTCTGAACTGTCACATCTCATGGCCACAGACTTTTTATTTCAGTCAGTACCATTATTACTGCTGGCCCCATTGCCATCCGAAGCATTCCATAATTGTCTTTCATTACCTTTTTGACCTTGGCGCCCATCATTGCTACTTGTCAGTTATGTGTTTCCAACCTAATGGACCAATTTCAATACCTCCAGCCCCGCACATATATTCCACAGCAGTTGCCTTTTCTCCACACATTTGTTCATGCAGTTTAGCTCTTCCTGGGATGCTCTCTCTACCTTTTAAAATTCTTCCAATTTTTCTTTTTTTTTTTTTTTTTTTTTTTGCGGTATGCGAGCCTTTCACTGTTGTGGCCTCTCCCGTTGCGGAGCACAGGCTCTGGACGCGCAGGCTCAGCGGCCATGGCTCACAGGCCCAGCCGCTCAGTGGCATGTGGGATCTTCCCGGACCGGGGAACGAACTCGTGTCCCCTCCATTGGCAGGCGGACTCTCAACCACTGCGCCACCAGGGAAGCCCAAAATTCTTCCAATTTTTAAGTCTCAGATTAAGCACCATCCAGGCTAAAATGGTTCTGCCTCTTTTATGGCATTCATTAAAGCCTATCTTGGATTATAGTTGTTATACTGACACTAGATATTGCAACCTTGAAAAGAGAAATAGTTTGTATTTATAGTTACTATCTCCATTGAACCTAGCATTGCCTTTTTTTCACTTAATAAATATATGGGGAATAAATTATTTTGGCATACTATCCCGTATCCCTAAAAATTTCACATGACTTTCTTTGCAATCATGTTAAAAACTATAAAAGTTGACATCTAGAAGTGTTCGCAAAGCTGTCAGCATTTCCTTCAGTTTATCATGTTTCAATATTTACTTCACTGAAATTGAAAAATAAAAATTGGCAATTTTCTCAGCAAAAAGCACAAATCCAATTGACTAATACCCTCCCCTCCCCTTTTCCTTCACAATAGCAATAGGAAGAATTACATCTTGATATGATAAAAGGAGTAACATTTTTGTTAATATTAACGGTTTGTCCCATTGCCCCCTTTATCCACAAATTCATGAATTCTCAGAATCTAACCTAGCTCACTCCTCAAACTTGAGTGACACTAGAGTGAAATGGGTCAGGGCAGCTCTGATCAGTGTTAAATGTCACAGCTTCTCCATCAGAACTGCTTGATTAGTCAATGGAAGTAAAGTGACATGTTCTGAAAATACAACTTTCATGCCAGCGGAAATGAAAATTGGTCAAGAGGTTCATTGAGAATCTGTGCAGCTCTGGCATGGTAAGGCGGGAAGAATAGTGGGGTTATTGATTGGATTGATGTTACTCTTAATACATCAAGTGCTCTTAGCCTTCTCCTTTCAGGTGATAACTAACACTGTAGACCTTAGTGGTTAACCTGATTCCAACTTCCTTGAGAGAGAGGTCTTTTACATCTCCCAGCCTCTTGGAGTTTGGTCTACTCATAGACAACCTGTATTTTCCATTTTGGCCTTTTTATGCATACAGTACCACAGTGCCTCACACAAAGTTGGCGTTCAATATAGTTTGAATGAATGAGTGTCCTCAAAGCACTGGAACTTGATTTACATTTGTTGGTTGAATAATTTGGATCCTGCTTCCATCCTCATCATGTCTAGATCCTTCCACCCTTTAAGGACCTACACCAGAATGTGAGCTCCTACTATATGGTTGGCATTGTCCTAGGTGCTGAAGTGTTCACCCCAGCAGTGAACAAATTAAAGTTCCTGCTCTCATGGAACTTAAATTCTAGAGGGTAGAAAAGGGCAGTTAACACACACACACGCACACACGCACGCACGCACACACACACACAGGGTTCAATGATATTAAATGCTAGGAAGAAAAATAAAGATTAAGAAGATGGAGTATGGATGCAGTGGGGTAGATTATGGAAGTGCTGTTTTGATTAGGTGCATTTGGATTGAGACCTGAATGACGTGTAGGATGTGTGAAGGATCTGGGGAAGAACATGCCAGGCAGAGGGAACAGAAATGCAAACCTCTGAAGCCCAAGCAGGTTTGAAATATGCAGAAACAAGAAAGGCCAGGTACCTGGAGTGCAACGATGGGGGAGAGTTGCAGGACATGAGGTCAGAGAGGCAGCTAAGAACCAGGCGTTGTAGGGTTTTATAAGCCATGGAAGGACTTGGATTTTATGCTAAACGAGTTGAGAAGGCATAGTGTGTTTTGAGCTGAAGCATGGCATGTGCTGACCAGTTTTTTGTTGTTTTTTTTTTTAACATCTTTATTGGAGTATAATCGCTTTACAATGGTGTGTGAGTTTCTGCTTTATAACAAAGTGAATCAGCTATACATATACATATATCCCCATATCTCCTCCCTCTTGCGTCTCCCTCCCACCCTCCCTATCTCACCCCTGTAGGTGGTCACAAAGCACCAAGCTGATCTCCCTGTGCTATGCGGCTGCTTCCCACTAGCTATCTATTTTACATCTGGTAGTGTATATATGTCCATGCCACTCTCTCACTTCGTCCCAGCTTACCCTTCCCCCTCCCCGTGTCCTCAAGTCCATTCTCTCCCTCTGCGTCTTTATTCCTGTCCTGCCCCTAGGTTCATCAGAACCTTTTTTTTTTTTTTTTTTTAGATTCCATATATATGTCTTAGCATACGGTATTTGTTTTTCTCTTTCTGACTTACTTCACTGTGTATCACTGACTCTAGGTCCATCCACCTCACTACAAATAGCTCAATTTCATTTCTTCTTATGGCTGAGTAATATTCCATTGTATATATGGGCCACATTGACCAGTTTTTAAATGAATGACTCTGGCTGCTCTGCAGAGAATAAACTGTAGGGGTAAAGGACAGTAGCAAGAGGGCAGTTAAGAGGCTATTACCATAGACTGGGCAAGAGGTGATGGTGTCTTGGACTCAGGTGGTAGCCGAGGTGTTCCAATTGTGTCTGTATTTCAGAGGTAGAGTTGACAGGATTTGCCACTGGATTGGGTGTGGGACGGGAGAGGCAGAGAGGAATCAAAGATGTCACCATTTTCTATGTGAGACTGGCAGAGTGCCTTCTTACTCTGCGTTTCTAGAGCATTTTTATAGATGTTTAAGATTACTTACCATTTTACATCTAGTATTACTAGTAATAACTGAGTTTTGGAAAAACTCTGGGACTAAAACCTAGCTAAGGCACACAGACCCTCTGTGTTAAACCTTGTATTACTGTCCTGTGCCTGTACTTGTACACTTCTGCACAGATGGGGGTCCCTTGTATCTTTTGATTTCCCCACATGGTATTATAGCACAAGGTCTTCTGCATGCAGAGGTGCAATAAATGTCTCATCAAAGAGCGAATGAATTTGAATACCCATGTATCATCTATTTTTCTAAAGAGTTGCCTGGTAGTCTGCTGCATACCAAGCATAATTTTACTTCTGAAGTGAAGATAACGTAATTAACATTTTCACTGAGGATGTGTATGCACACCCATATGTGTGCATACATGTTTGCGTATGTGTATGTGGTTTAAATAAAGGAGATGACTTACTGAAAAGCAATTGAGAGGTAGTTGCATATGTTATTTTTGGAGGGAAAAAAACTTCTACTTAATTCTGTGCTCTTCCTTATTTGCATTTTGAAATGTAACTGGTTTAGAGGGGTTGACCCATTCTTTCCAGAAAGCAAGGAGTTTTATTTTAGACAAATTACTGGAATAGGTCCCTGCATTCAATGAAATACAGAACCCTTCAGGCTATAATACCAGAGGTATTTGACCATAAATGACAGCTCTGAACATTGTGCTCTTTTGGCATCGTTTACTGCACTTGTGGGACATCTAATTATGAAAAAAATAAGTATTCTTCAGGGGTCTCTAGCAACAGTGCCGCCGAAGAGCGAGAACACGCTCTGTGCAAAACATTGTTTAAATAGAAGTGCTTGAAAATCCTCCATTAATCTTCATTTTTGCATTTTGAATGCTTTCCTGCGCACACTTTTTGTATCAGGGGCCTGAATGAGTCTGAACTGACTGTACAAGAATTTAAGTAAGAACTGGGAGGAGCAGAAATGAGGAAGCTATTTGCATTCCTGGAAGGCAGGGCTCAGCTTTATTATAATCTTTCATGGTACTTCGTAAAAGGCAGTCTGGGGATTCCCTGGTGGCGCAGTGGTTGAGGGTCCGCCTGCCAATGCAGGAGACACGGGTTCGTGCCCCGGTCCGGGAAGATCCCACATGCCGCGGAGCGGCTGGGCCGGTGAGCCATGGCCGCTGAGCCTGCGCGTCCGGAGCCTGTGCTCCGCAATGGGAGAGGCCAACAGTGAGAGGCCCGCGTACAGGAAAAAAAAAAAAAAAAACAAGGCAGTCTGTTTTCCAAATGCTGTTTAGGGTGAGCTTTTTGTCTTTAAGTTTTAAATTGTTACAAAGGATGTTATTTTTTTTTTTTTTCACCAATGCAAAAATATATGAAAGAAAAGGTGGAAGTCACTGATAGCAGCCTTCACTCCCCAGGGCTCACCCTGCTGAGTTTGGTACGTTGTCTTCTAGGCTCTTGTTTTGTTTTTGTTTTTTAATTTTTATACAATATTTAACTGTTACTTTCCATTTACAGTTATTACAAAACATTGGCTATATTCCCTGTGTTGTACAATACATCCTTAACCCTCTCTTACACCCAATAGCTTGTACAGCCCACTCCCCCGCCGCCCCCCACTGTTAACCAATAGTTTGTTCTCTCCATCTGTGAGTCTGCTTCTTTTTTGTTATGTTCACTAGTTTGTTGTATTTTTTAGATTCCACATGTATGTGATATAAGACAGTATTTGTCTTTGCCTGACTTCATAATGCTAAGTCCATCCATGGACTGCAGATGGCAAAATTTTGTTCTTACTTATGGCTGAGTAGTATTCCATTGTGTATATATATATACCACACCTTCTTTATCCATTCATCTGTTGATGGACACTTAGTTGTTTCCACATGTTGGCCACTGTAAATAATGCTGCTGTGAACATCCGGGTGCATGTATCTTTTCAAACTAGTGTTTTTGGTTTTTTCGGATGTATACCCGGGGTGGAATTGCTGAGTCATATGGTAGTTCTATTTTCCGTTTTTTGAGAAACCTCCATACTGTTGTCCACAGGGGCTGCACTTATTTTGTTTTAATATATGCAACTTTTTTGATTAGTTGTTTTGTCTTTGTTCTTGTTATTGTACAAAGATGGTTAAAAGACCCAAGTAAAAATACCATTTGTCTTTTGCCCTTTCTCACATTCAGTGAGCATGCCTGAGAGTGATGGTACGTGTACTATTTTGTTTCTATTCGCTGCTGCCAACTCACTCCCTGACCCCAGGAAGTGCTGGCAGGTGCCTTCCTCCTACTCCATGCCACTGAAGTCTGCACCTTCACTGCTCTTGAGTCACCTGTTCTTTCCACAAAAAAAAATTTGTTCACTCTCTTCACTGCTTTGACAGCACCTTCTAGGGTTGCTCCCTGAACTGTGGCTAAAAGAAAGAATGGCTTCTCTTCTAAATGTCTGGACCCTGAAAGGACAGGAACTGGAAGAATGGAGTTGATACAGTGTACGAATTGCTGTAGACTTCATAACATAAAGTTTAACACAAATTCTATATCTGAGGACAAAACTGATTTCTTTTTTCATTTGTTCTTTTGTTTTGCTTCCATTCAGCACTCCTTTACTGAGACTCTCCAACTGTCTTAACTCCCATTTGGGCACTAAGATGGAGGCCACATGGTCTGTTTGTTCAAATAGAGGAAATGAAATATCATATAAATAACTTTCCTACAAGTGATGAGAATGCTTAGGGAGGTACACATAAAACAACCTGTGGAGGTTCAAGTGAGAGAAAGCTTATTGCTAGCCAGGAGAAGTTCAGCTTCCGCCAAGCAAATTCATGATAAAGAAGGCCCTCTTTTCCTTTTTTTCTTGTGAGGGCCCCTGTGAGTTTGGTCAGTTTACATCATTTCTTGAATGGCTGAGGGCCCTGCGTGTGAAAACAAACAAACAAACAGAAACTATAAAATAGTGTCAAAGAAAGATAAAGATGTGTTCACCCCATCAACATTTATGTAAACTGTTAAATATTTATAATATGGGCTGATAGCATACAGCCTCTATAATTAATGGACATAGCACGTCTACGATACTTTCCCATTTTAAATTAGGATCTATAGTATCGATGATAACTAGACTCATGTTTTCTGTCTCTGAGGCTTTTAAGACATCATTGGGGAGAGATCACTTGACAGAATTCATTTGTCAGCTAAGGATTAATTTAACCCGCTGATCTCGACTGTTCTAGCTCTCCCTGAAGCTATGGTTCTGGATTCTGTACACCTTCCTGCCCCTCCTGGCATAAAAGAAATGGACCACATTGCTGCTTCTCCATACTGAAGACAAGAAATGAAAACGTAACATGCCCTGCTGAAACTGGAGCGGGGGTGGTGTATTGGTGGAGTAACTGAAAAGCGGTAAATTGGAATATGGCCAAGACCGACACCCAGTCTCTTGAGGAAAATTTTAGAGCCTCTTGTTTTGGTTTGGTTTTTTTTTTTTTTTTTTTTTTTTTTCCTTTGTCTTGCCTTCAGAGAAGATTGAGTAAGATTCAGTCTGTCCGGGAGATGACTGATGAAATATACCCCTTGGGTTATTTGCATCTCATTCCTGTAGAGTATAAGGAAGAACATTCCCAACCCATTATAACCATGGGCATGTCATAACAAACACCACCGCTTTCTGGAATATATTATTGAACTCTTGGTTTACCGAATTAGCCTGACAGCCCTCCCTATTGAATTGCCGCATTCTGAGCCGAGCTAGTCATATTTGGCTAAGTGTTCACTTAGTACATTCAGGGACGCTAGGTTTACAAAAATGTGGTTGGAAACTCTTTAACTTTTAATTTTGGCACAAAGGAGTTCCCAGCTTTCAAATTCCTAATAATCTTTCTTCCTACTACTATTCAATTCATTGTTTCCCAACCTCTTTTCTGTAGACACTTTGGGTAAATTTTTACTATTTTTGCTTGATTTCTTTCCCTTCTTTCTTCTCACTTTTCATTCATTGCAGAAGTGGCTTGGCTTTCCGCCCTCTTTTCCATCCTGTCTTGGATACACAGTAATGCATTTGAATCTTTGAGCATACCGCAATATGATTTAGATTAGGAAACTCTTCCTTTGTAAACCTCACTTGGTTTTGTTGATACTGCTGTGCCCAAGTTCTGAGTTAACTTAATACCATACTCTCAGTGAAGGTAAGGAAGGAAAAGTAACATATGATGGGTACCTAGTTTGCAGCAGACACTGGGCTAGGCTTCTTCTTACACAGTTTCTCACTTAATCTTCATGGTAACCCTGCTACGTGTGGGTTACCATTCCACTTTGCTATGTGGAATCTGGAGCTCGGAGATATTAAATATTTTGCCTGAGGATACATGTCTGAGATGAGCTATGAACCCAAACATCTCTGACTTCAAAGTCCATGCTCTTTCCACCTCATGCAAAACCATACAGAAGATGCAGATGGAAGCTTCAGTGGTTATGACATATCTATTACTTCAAAGTCTATAATCCCAGAGCATGCATCCTGCCTTAGCAACTAGAGATGTGTGAATGAAATATTGGTATTCTGTTGTGTAAGTCATTGACAAAGTGACTTTTTGATGCCAATCCCGTTGAAAATAATTATGATTATGTGGGCATCGGAATAATCAAGAAATATTTTTTAAGCCATTCCTACATGCCTAGCACTAGCCTTAGTTATTTGTATAATATAAAAGGAGAAAAATAGTCCTTCTGGATGGTAGGTAAAAAGATGGAAGAATTCAAACAATCAAATAACTGGCACTGATTAGGTTAATTTACAGAGATGAGGCAGTGTGTCAAGTCACTTTTCGCTGGGGTATAATGAGAGCCTCGCAGAGGGAGCACGTGGGTATTAACCAGTTTTGAGGAATAATAAGATCTGAATGGATAGCCTGGGTCTCCGTTTCCATCATTTGACTTCCTTCCCTGTTCAGAAACTTCACCAAAACACACAAGTACAAAGGATGGAGGGAGATTGGGAGAAAGAGGGAGACAATAGCTCCAGCAAATAGGAGAAATATCTTCGAGTCTGTATTTCCTGGTGTATGTATGGCTGTTTGGGTATGAAGAACAACACATCACAAAGTGGTGGTGGTAAAATTGGCTAAGTTTAGAAGCCGAGTGTACGGAGTTTAGTTCCAGTCCTACCGTCAGGTTACTGTTAGTGTATAACCTCTCAGCCCCACAGTGTCCTCCTGGAATTGTAGGGATTAGGCTGGATGATCGTAAAGTTCTAATTCAGCTCTAGTGTTTAATGATTTTACAATTCTTAGTGTGCTTTGATTGCCCACTGCAGTATGGGGACATATATTAACTACTTTAGTATGCATCAAAAGAGGTGTGTTCTTTCTCCTCGAAAATGTTAAAGGCTGACCTTGTTACAAAAAACATTCTGGGGCTTCCCTGGTGGCGCAGTGGTTGAGAGTCCGCCTGCCGATGCAGGGGACATGGGTTCGTGCCCCGGTCCGGGAAGATCCCACATGCCACGGAGCGGCTGGGCCCGTGAGCCATGGCCGCTGAGCCTGCGCGTCCGGAGCCTGTGCTCCACAACGGGAGAGGCCACAGCAGTGAGAGGCCCGCGTACCGCAAAAAAAACCATTCTGGAATCATGCTTTCAAAATTCTTAATTTTCAGTTTTCCTTTTTGTACCTTAATGTCTCTGCTGCTGTGTTCCTCTTTCTTATAATAGACACCAGTTTTAAGTTTTGGTGTTCTTCCCTTTTACATTGGAAACCAGTTTTAAGTTTTGATCACTGAAATCCCCTTATTTATTAATGAGAAAGAGTACTAGGGGTGAAAGATTACTCATCTCTAATGCAGAATTTGAGATAGACTGGATAAAAAGATAATATTTTTGAGAAGAAAGCATTAGAAAAGGGAACATGCTGGAGAAAAAGTAAGTAGCAGTCACTACCATATTCTAGTGGACCCCAACCCTTGAATATTTGTCTGTTCGTGGAATGTTCTTGATAAAATCCTGCCTTATACTTTTTGAGAGGATACACCAAATTGTTGAAACAGCTACACTTTATCCCAAGGGCAGGTTGTAGTGACTCTCAGTTAAGTGTTTTCACTCACCTACTCCGTTTCCCCATCTCTTAGGTAATTTGAAGTGGGTATAGGACAGGCCATTAGCACTGAAGTTGAGTCCAGGGCTGGACTTCAGAGCAGGATTAATGCATCTCAAAGTAGCCCTTGAGTTTTCTAACTCTGTCCAGAGGTTACACTGTGAAGGATTAAAAACAAAAACAAAAATGTTTTCTCCATTCTTTTTTTTAATCAATTTATTTATTTATTTATTTATTTCGGCAGACCTCTCACTGCTGTGGCCTCTCCCGTTGCGGAGCACAGGCTCCGGACGCGCAGGCTCAGCGGCCATGTCTTACGGGCCCAGCCGCTCCACGGCATGTGGGATCCTCCCGGACCGGGGCACGAACCCGCGTCCCCTGCATCGGCAGGCGGACTCTCAACCACTGCGCCACCAGGGAAGCCCTATAAATTTATTTATATTTATTTTATGTATTTATTTATTTTATTTTTGGCTGCGTTGGGTGTTCGTTGCTGCACACGGGCTTTCTCTAGTTGTGGCGAGCGGGGGCTACTCTTCGTTGCAGTGCGTGGGCCTCTAATTGCAGTGGCTTCTCTTGTTGTGGAGCACGGACTCTAGGCACGTGGGCTTCAGTAGTTGTGGCATGTGGGCTCAGTAGTTGTGGCTCTCGGGCTCTAGAGCGCAGGCTCAGTAGTTGTGGCACACGGGCTTAATTGCTCCGCGGCATGTGGGATTTTCCCGGACCAGGGATCAAACCCCTGTCCCCTTCATTGGCAGGCGGATTCTTAACCATTGTGCCACCAGGGAAGCCCCTTCTCCATTCTTTATCATATGTCTTTGTGCTTAACAGAGGAAAAAATACGTGTTCTGTATCAGACAAATGATGACAGGGCAAAATCTTCATCAATACCTACAGTTCCTTCTCAATTGAAAACCCATCTCTTGTATTTAAGACCCCTGCAGCCTCTTAAACAGATATTTATACAGAAGGCAGGAAATGTCATGAAAGCAGATAGACCCTAAGATGGCTCTTAATTATCTCCACCTCCTGGTATTCATACCTTTGTGTATGGCACTGCCCTTGAGAGTGGACAGGACTTGTGACTTGCTTCTAACCAATAGAATAAAGCAAAGGTGATGGCATGTACAAGATTACTCGTACAGGACTGTGCTTCATGAGACTGTCATATCTGTCCTACAAGGAGGCTGTCTCCCTTGGTGGCTTCGAAGAAGCAAGCTGCCATGTTGTAAGCTGCCGTATGGAGGGGACCATGTGACAAGGAGTTCAGTGTAGCCAGTAGCTAAAAGAAACTGAAGCCTTCAGTCCAGCAGCCTGCAGGAATTAAATGTTGCCCACAACCATGTAAACTTGAAAGCAGATCCTTCCGCAGTTGAACTTAATGGTGAGACCACAATCCTGGCAGACACCTTGCTTGCAGCCCGTGAGACCCTGAGGCAGAGGACCCAGCTAAGCCACGATGGTACTCAGGACCCACAGAAACTGAGACCATAAATGGCTGTTGTTTCACTCCACTACGTTTTTATCGGTATGCAGCAGTAGTTAATACAATCATGTTATTTTTAGAATCCACCGTTTTCTTCATCTTTCATTCTCTTCAGAATAGTTACTAAGTCAAAGTGGCTTGTTACCCCATCTTCAGAATCATTGAGGGTATTTTATTTAGGAATTGACTTATCTGTGGCTTTGTGTTGGTCTTAAATGTGCTCCTCAGTTTCCAGTATCTCTTCAAAGGAGATGTCCCTTGACTGTGTTATAAGGAAGTTGGATAAGGTTGAAAATCATTGATACACCCTTGCTGAATCCAGTTGAATTATATGAAGTTGAGTTTCTCTGAGAGCTGTTTTTAAATCTTTCTGAGCCATAGGTGGTATATCAGAACTTTTCCTACTGGAAAATGGGGTGTGGAGATCATTCTTTGAGCTGCTCTGTCATCTGCATGCTAGTGAAATTCGGTTAAAAATCACGAGAATAGGAGGCTTAAAATGAAACTACCATTTTACAAGGTCAC
The DNA here is from genome assembly GCF_964270905.1 of Leucopleurus acutus. Lineage (NCBI taxonomy): Eukaryota > Metazoa > Chordata > Mammalia > Artiodactyla > Delphinidae > Leucopleurus > Leucopleurus acutus. Next base: position 79,268,067 of record NC_139147.1, on the reverse strand, counting down.
TTTTGAGCCTGAAGAATGTTAGGGAAGTGGGGCAGGCCCTCAAACGGGCCAAAAGAAGGATGTGTCTGTATCAGAGCCGCCTCTTTCATCTCCCGCGGGCCTAGGTGACCCCCAGGTGTAGTTTGCTGGAAGACAGGGGCTTGACAGTTTGGAAATGACAGAGGATCCTAATACTCTGAAACAAGTTGTAGCCCAATGTGGCCCCAGTGTGGTCATGCCTCTTCTGACTTACATGGGAAATTACCAAACCCTCAACTAAGCTCTCTATCGTTTCTTTATTCACCCAACGAGATGGGAGATAAAGAGCTATTTGGAAAGTTCCCGGAAACACTACTTCATACTTCTATCTTTATAACACTCATCACATCATTCTAGCTTCTGTTCCAGTATCAGCAGCGCCCCTCTTCTTGGAGCTTCCATTTCCATCATGGTCCTGCCTTACGGCATGTTTCCCTCAATTTTGAATGAATGAGTGAATAAAGAAGTGAATGAGCAGATAAGTATGCTTGAATGTTAATAAGACAAACCACATTCTTCTTCCCGTGAGGGACATTACATTTGGTATAGCTACATATAGCTCAGATTTATTTTATGAGTTGAAAGCCTTTTGTTAAACTATTTCTAAAACATTCTGAATAGGTCACCCAAAAGAATATGGGGAAATCAATTGGACTGTAACTTAACCAAGAAAGTATTGATTATCTTCTGGGCTCAGAATACGTTATACAATTCTGCATCACTGGTTAGCAGAGAACTCCTAAGGCTTATGAAGACTTTCCCAAGGACACAGAGCTCAAAAATATCAGGGAAGAGATATAAATCCTAGACTTGCCGATTCCAAACCTTATACTCTTTCCTTTATGCACAGACATATATTTAGCTAACATTTTCTGTGCATCCACTATGTCCCATGTACCATGTTAGATACGATGAGGGAATACAGATAAATAAGGCCTAGATCTTGCCCTTATAAGGAAAAAGATAATTAAGGAAGTGAAAATTCTGAGTTTTGTGGAAAGAAAGAAAAAGATGCACAAAAAGAAGGCCAGGCTCAAGTGAGTGCAGTTAGATTATAAATCTGCTGATGTAGGTAGGTAACTTGATGTTTGCGAGAACTGTTTCCTCATGTGAAAAATGGGGGCTAATAATCTGCTTTACAGATTGCTTGGGAAGATTGAATGAGGAGACACGGGGAGGGGCTGGCATTGAACAGACAATCCGTAGTAGGAGTAGCAAAGTGAGCTTTGGGGTATGTTTGGTAGAGAGGCCCCTGACTAAGGGAGGAGTAGTGCTGGACAGAAGAAGCCATGTGGGATGGTAACTCAGTGACCTGGGCTCCAGTCACCCAGCAGCATGTCACCGTGGGCCAAGGCTTAGACACCTCAGACTCCACAGGTGTAAAATGGAGATCATTGGAAGGCCCACCTCACAGGGTGGTTAGAAAACACGCAGATAACAACACAGGTGTGGCTGTAAATCATGAAAATCTATGGGAAAGTTCACTCATTATTTTTCTTACTATCAGGAATATAATAGGAGCCACCTTCTTTCAGATTGTGCCCTTTCACCTGTTTGTAAAATCGTGGCTGTTACCGTGTCCACTCTAGCCAAGCAAATGCACATTTCAGTATTTGTGATTATCTTGCTTTAGTTTGCCAAGACTTTGAATACGTGTGTGTGTGTGTGTGTGTGTGTGTGTGTGTGTGTGTGTGTGTGAAAACTATTTGGCCTCAGTGGAGAATTGGTGCATTTCTGTGTACTCATGATGTGTTATGTACACGCTCTATATAGCCACTTTGTGCCTTACACTTGACTTTTCCACAAAGCTTAAGCTTTCTCCTCTAACAGAGACAAAATTAATAGTAATAATAATAATAATAATGGTAAGCAGTTGTAATGGCTTATTTTGAAAACCTTATTCAAATACATTTCATATTTCTCTCCGTCCATAGAGACCATTCTAAGCATCTGAAACCTCTTGATGACTCAAGGTCAGCATCATGACTATCTATTATTGACTCTGCTGTAATGCAGGAATTTGTCTCTCCTGTCCCCTCAGGCAGTCAGCTGCCATTTCTGCTGTCACTGTGCCGCCTCTCACAGTCTTTCCCAGCACCCTCTAACGTTTACTGGTTCTAATCTCCTCTGGTATGAGGAAGCAGCAGCAAAATGGTCATTAGATTGTTGGTGAATATGAGCCAATAAGCACTGAATGTTCATTGCTCCCAGAGGAGCATCCGTCAGAGGAAAGGATCATTTTATTCTGGCATTTTTAAAATTTTTTATGTATTTATTTTTAACATCTTTATTGGAATATAATTGCTTTACAATGGTGTGTTAGCTTCTGCTTTGTAATAAAGTGAATCAGCTATACATATACATATATCCCCATATCCCCTTCCTCTTGCGTCTCCCTCCCACCCTCCCTATCCCACCCCTCTAGGTGGTCACAAAGCACCAAGCTGATCTCCCTGTGCTATGTGGCTGCTTCCCACTGGCTATCTGTTTTACATTTGGTAGTGTGTCTATGTCAATGCTGGTGTCTCACTTCGTCCCAGCTTACCCTTCCCCACCCCCGTGTCCTCAAGTGGATTCTCTAAGTCTGCGCCTTTATTCCTGTCCTGCCCCTAGGTTCATGAGAACCTTTTTTTTTTTTTTTCAGATTCCATATATATGTGTTAGCATACAGTATTTGTTTTTCTGTTTCTGACTTACTTCACTCTGTATGACAGACTCTGGGTCCATCCACCTCACTCCAGATAACTCAATTTCGTTTCTTTTTATGGCTGAGTAATATTCCATTGTATATATGTACCACATCTTCTTTATCCATTCATCTGTCGGTGGACACTTAGGTTGCTTCCATGTCCTGGCTATTGTAAATAGTGCTGCAATAAACATTGTGGTACATGACTCTTTTTGGATTACGGTTTTCTCAGGGTATATGCTCAGTAGTGGGATTACTGGGTCATATGGTAGTTCTGATTTTAGTTTTTTAAGGAACCTCCATACTGTTCTCCATAGTGGCTGTATCAATTGACATTTCCACCAACAGTGCAAGAGGGTTGCCTTTTCTCCACACCCTCTCCAGCATTTGTTGTTTGTAGATTTTTTGATGATGACCATTCTGACCGGTGTGAGGTGATACCTCACTGTAGTTTTGATTTGCATTTTTCTAACGATTAGTGATGTGGAGCATCCTTTCATGTGTTTGTTGGCCATCTGTATATCTTCTTTGGAGGAATGTCTATTTAGGTCTTCTGCCCATTTTTGAATTGGGTTTTTTTTTTTTGATATTGAGCTGCATGAGCTGCTTGCATATTTTGGAGATTAATCCTTTGTCAGTTGCTTCATTTACAAAAATTTTCTCCCATTCTGAGGCTTGTCTTTTCATCTTGTTTATGGTTTCCTTTGCTGTGTAAAAGCTTGAAGTTTCATTAGGTCCCGTTTGTTTATTTTTGTTTTTATTTCCATTTCTCTAGGAGGTGGGTCAAAAAGTATCTTGCTGTGATATATGTCAAAGACTGTTCTTCCTATGTTTTCCTCTAAGAATTTTATAGTGTCTGGCCTTACATTTAGGTCTTTTTGGAGTTTATTTTTGTGTATGGTGTTAGTGAATGTTCTAACTTCATTCTTTTACATGTAGCTGTCCAGTTTTCCCAGCACCACTTATTGAAAAGGCTGTCTTTTCTCCATTGTATATTCTTGCCTCCTTTATCAAAGGAGGTGACCATATGTGCTTGGGTTTATCTCTGGGCTTTCTATCCTGTTCCATTGATCTATATTTCTTTTTTTGCCCCAGTACTATACTGTCTTGATTACTGTAGCTTTGGCGTATAGTCTGAAGTCTGGGAGCCTGATTCCTCCAGCTCTGTTTTTCTTTCTCAAGATTGCTTTGGCTATTCGGGATCTTTTGTGTTTCCTTACAAATTGTGAAAATTTTTGTTCCAGTTCTGTGAAAAATGCCGTTGGTAGTTTGATAGGGATCTGGCATTTTTTTCAAATTGCTGTTTTACCAACACAGAGCTGAGTCTGCTTCTCCTGCTGCTGCTGCTTCATCATCATCATCTTCTTTTCTTTTCCATCTCTCAGGGAAAAGGGAAACGTAAGCTCTGACTATATGCTTCCTTACCCTCTGCTCAGATTTTGTTCTTCAGTCATAACAATTAGAGGAGTGTTTCTAAATTGGATCACAGCTGATTGTCTCAGTTCACTGTGGCTTTAAGAACAAACTGATTTGAAGCCACATACTGTTGGCAGCTATCATCCATTTATTTGGACTATCAAGCAAAAATGCTCACAATCTTTCAAATGAAAGAAGATATCTTTATTTCCAGTTCACACCCTTCATAATAAGAAGGGTATTTGAAATCAAGCCAAAAAGCATAACTTAGTTCTCTAACTTCGTATTACAGATGCTTGCAGTAATGGAGGAACACTTCCTTACTACCCGGCCTTATCCCCAAATCAGCAGCAGAAAATGACGGTGACACATTCAGACTCAAACAGCAGCAAGAGAAGAAAGAATCATTTGCTTCAATTTATAGGAAAGGCCTCAGCTTTCCTGAAAGTGTAACTTTAGGAAGTAAGTAGAGATACAGACCCAACAGAGGAAGATGCCTTTACCTAGAAGTCATGTGTGAAAGGATCATTGTGTCATTGTTACTGAAAAGGAGTCTGTGTAATAGTTACCCAAACTTTGAAATTAGGGAAAATCTCATTATGAAACACAGATCTCGTTTTACTCTGGTTAAGGCCAGAACTTAGAGGCTGGAAAACTAATTTCCCAAAAGAAGTGAGGACTTCCTGTTACAGAGAAAATGGAGCTGAGAACATTAAGTGGGCTGATTCTCCAGGGTCGGGGGCTGATGGGTCCCCACTGCATCTTCCCAAGTTCACTTCCTGTTTACGTCCTGGGAGACAGCCGGCGTCACGAGTCCATGTTAGGACACACTCCTATTGCTTCCTCCTTCCTTTCTTCCTGGGACAGCCCTCCCCACCGCAGGCTCTGCCTCCCCCTCGCCTCCAGGAGGTACATCCTGAGCTGTTGCCCTTCCAAGCTCAAGTGATCTCTCTGGGGGAACTCTCCAAGGCATTAGACCTACCCTTCTCTGAAATCTCTTTGATTACGATGTACCTACAACGATGGTAACTTACATAATGCCTTATCTTTATGCCATCTGCAAGCTTCCTGAGGGCAGGAGCTGCTTCTAATTTATCTGCTTCCCTTATGAACCTGCACCCCAATGCAATTCTCAAAGTATGCTTTTAACCAATATTTATGGAAGGAAGGGAGAGAAGGGAGGGAAGGTGGGAAAGCTGAAAGGAAGGATATATTACAACTATAGAAAGCTTATATCTAAGGCCCTAATGTAATAATGCTAAATAATACTTTTGACTTGTGTGCCGTTTTTACCACGTACAGATTTTCTCTATTTCCGTAGCATTCATCACTATCCTAATATTGTGTGCATGGGTGTGTAGTGTCTATCTGCATGTGTATCTTTTCAATATGTGTGTATATTGCTCCTCTCTCTCTGCTTCTCTCTCTCTCTCTCTCTCTCTCTCTCTGACACACTCACACACTCACACACACACACACACACACACACACACGTTGTGTGCACCCACAAGCATAAGCTCTCTTAGGGCAAGGACATTGTTGTGTTCATGACTATATCCCCAGCTACTTGAACAGTGCCTGACAAAGAGGGGAAGCTCAATAAATATTTGTTAGATGGATGAATGAAGATGTTAACTCTTTGGTCATCCAAACCTTGTGAGGTGAATACAACACCGCGCTTGTCTTTGTGTTTCGCAGGTAGCAAACCTAAAGCCTCGAGACCACTCAAGGTCACATAGCTAGTCATGGGCACAACCAAGACTTGAACTCAGATTTTCTATTTCCATATCCTTTCCCTTCCGTCTTCTGGGAATTTGCTATATTAGTAGCAAAGCAAGAAAAGTCACACAAGGAAAATTTGTTTCCAAATTTAAATGCATGATGCGTACACAAGAAATTACTGGCTTTTCAATCCAATGATAACACAGATTGTGTGATTTTTGGGGGAGGAAAAGCCTTTCTTTTCCGTCCTCTTGCCTTTATTAGCATATGTGTCAGTGTATGCACACACACACACACACACACACACACACACACACACACACACACACACACACACACACACACACCCCCTGCAGCTCTCAGCTTGTACTTTTCCAGTCCCTTGTTAATTCCTATTGTAGGCGCTCCCTGCCCTGATAGCACCGGTACCTGTCAGGGCTGTTGCTTGGTCAGGCCAAGGCCAAGTGACATGCAGCAGCGTTTGTTATGGTCCCTTTGACAAGTGCAAAGGGCTTGAAGGAAGCAGCAGAGCAGGCATTTCAGGAGTAGAACTAGGCTGGGCTGTTGTCAAAAGTTTATGTTCACCCTAATTATAGCTCACATTGGCAAACACAGTAAACATCCATGCAAATTACTAAGTTGTACTGAGTGTCCAAGGATGTCAATAATCACCATGAAATCTGAATGAAATACCATGTTTTGCTGAAACAGAAGGCAGGCATCCCATGCCGTCTCCCCCTATCATTGCAGACGGATTTGGTGCCTACACACCAGCCAGCCCTTACGGCCCTGATGCATGGAAGGACCTGGAGACATTTGGCAGCAAACTGACGTGTAGCAACAGTCACTTTCTATTCTCAGGCACCACTCTGGTTTGCTTTTATCTTAAAACAGGATGACTACAAAGAGGAATAAGGTATACAGTGACACAGGCTCCTACACTGAAGTACAAGAGAAAACAAGCATTTGCTTATATCCGAAGCCAATGAGGGGAGAGATGAGTCAGTAAAAAAACTGTACAAAGGAGATCTTAAGTCACAGACTCTGTGCCAGCGGCAGTGAGAAGCCCATGAGCTCCCCAAGGCCTCTCTTCTTACTCACTCAGACAGATCATAATGGGGTGAAAGGCATGTCTACACATTCATGAGTCTGATTCTCCATTAGACCATGAGTCAGGCTGTAGTCCATGAACTTGGGGTGCTCGGTGTAGGTAAGACTCATTTCTTGCCCGTTTCCTTTCTCGTAAATGGCTCAGGAGACTCACTGGAGACCCATGTGAGCGTCTCATCCTGGAATTAGCACCGTGGACGTGCATGTCCTCTGAGCTTACAGGATTCACCCGAAGAAGCGCACGCCTCTCCTTTGGTTTCACCTTCTGTATGTGGTTTGCAGAGGTGGGCTGTTTGGGTTTCCCGCCCATCCACGACTGGAAGTTTCTGTTTCCACATTTTGACTGCCAGTTCTATATTTGGTCAAAATCCTGCTTTCTGCCTGGTTTCCTAGGGAAACAGCTTGTCAAACTGCTGTGTTTTTGGTCCATCTGCCTTGCCCGCTTGGGTTTTCGATTGTGCACTCTGATTATTTCCTAATCTGACAGAAAGGCACAAGGCGTGAAATGAGAGAAAACTCTTGAAATTTCTTAAAGACAGGTTTGTGGAAATGAATGGTCAGTTAGGAAATCACAGTTGGGGAGGTAGGGAGGGCAGTTTGTGTTTGTGTGTTTCAAGTTGTCTATATGTTTACAGCAAGTAAGCCAGTGTAAGTGAACAATAGGAGGGTCAAGACATCTTATTCTATAGATGCAAAGATACTACATATAAAATATCAATGTAGGGCTTCCCTGGTGGCGCAGTGGTTGGGAGTCCGCCTGCCGATGCAGGGGACACGGGTTCATGCCCCGGTCCGGGAAGATCCCACATGCCGCGGAGCAGCTGGGCCCGTGAGCCATGGCCGCTGAGCCTGCGCGTCCGGAGCCTGTGCTCCGCAACGGGAGAGGCCACAACAGTGAGAGGCCCGCATACCAAAAAAAAAAATCAATGTAGATACAGTAACACCCCTGTAAGGACCATCCAGTCAGAAGTATCAGCTATGATGTAGTTACAGAAATAAAAGGCTTGAAGTCAGGAAACCTGAGTATTTATGTCATTTTAATCTCAGGCTGGATCTTTTCATCAGCACAAGCACCTCATTTTACATTTGGAATTAAGACCCCCTGTGCTGAAGATACTGCCCAACAAGCTCATTTATTAAGGAAATGTGCATTCCTTTCCAGTTTTTATACTCCAGCTCAGACACCTTGATCATACAGTGATACAACCAATGTCACCGCAATGAGTTGATATTCTATCAGTAAACAGCCTAACCCCAGCCAAATACTTGTGTATTTTAGGCTTTTTAAAATTTTGAAGTCATCCTGAAGCCCTATTATCCAGGTATCATGGCACACCAGGCCCTAGGGGCAAAAGGTTGAGGACCATTAACCTAGATGATTTCTAAAATCTTCTCCAGGTTCTTAGGTTAAACTCTCTCCCAGACTCTTTTGGGGAGTGAAAGCTGGCAGAGGAGGAGAAGGAAGTATGTCCCTTAATCATGGAACACCTATGTTCACCTTACCCAGGGAGTTATGTCAGTGGGCCTAAGGTCTGCCAGGTTCTTGCATATTCCTAAGATAGTTCTGGCTTCCTGAAGTCATAGGTGAGCCAGGTTCTCCCCTTGTGGTTCATGGGTAGACGGTTTGTGGGGAGCAGGTGTCCAGGTCACATTCCAGAACATCATCACACACCTAGTGTTAGAAACGGAGCCCTCAGCAGATAGACTCTGTTGTTTCATTTAATTACTTTTCAAGATGCCATTACCAGAAATTTTATGTAAATACATATTTTATTCCCTGACACATGTTAACATGAGACCAAAATTATACAGCACTGAGAAGAAAACAAAAATTCCTTTTTACTCGTTTTCTCTGTGTGCTATTGGGAAGATGCTATAGGATAGCAAAGGTGCTCAGTCTTAGCCAAAGCCTCTTGCTTTGCTATTCGGTTTGCAGAATCATAGGAATGTGGCATTGATACTCATTAGTTCAACACAATTCATTTCAATGAGCATTTACTGTTTGCCTTCTCTGGGTCAGGTGCTGGGTCCATGCTGTGAAAGTATGGACACTACTAATCCCGAAACAAACACTTAAGAGTTCCTATAGAGAATGGACTTGAGGATATGGGGAGGGGGAAGGGTAAGCTGGGACAAAGTGAGAGAGTGGCATGGACATATATACGCTACCAAACGTAAAATAGGTAGCTAGTGGGAAGCAGCCGCATAGCACAAGGAGATCAGCTTTGTGACCACCTAAAGAGGTGGGATAGGGAGGGTGGGAGGGAGGGAGATGCAAGAGGGAAGAGATACGGGAACATATGTATATGTATAACTGATTCACTTTGTTATAAAGCAGAAACTAACACACCATTGTAAAGCAATTATACTCCAATAAAGATGTTAAAAAAAAAAGAGTTCCTATAATGTGCTAGAAGCATATAATGTACACTACTGGCTAGACAGTAATTGGTGCCTCAGAGGGGATACTTATTCATTTATCAGGTACTTATATTGCACTTATTACGTGTCAAGCACTGTTCTGTTTATTAACTCATGTCATCCTCAGAACAGCCTGTTGAAATGTGAGCACTGTGATTATCTCCATTTTGCACTGATGCACAGAGAGGGTAAGTCATCTGCTCAGAGTCATACAGTTAATAGCAGTGGGTCCAGGCAGTAGGCTCTGGTGTTTGTGCTCATAAGCACTATGCTATGCTTTGAGAGGTGAGAGGAAGAAGACATTGCTTTGGGTTCAGGATCAAGGAATGAGGCATCTGAAGTAGGACGTGAAGACAAGTAGCACTGACCCTACACAGGATGTCTGGGACTGTCTGGCTCTTGGCATTCATGACAGTGGCCATGTGGACAGTGGACAGTGGACATAATATTAGGTAGCCCTGAGGTGGAAAATGGCCTCTGTGGTTGTGTTGAAAGAATAGTAATTGCATTTGTCTGTGTGAGGCCACTAGGCAATTATAGGTCTAAGACCAGCACGGCAAGCGAGCACGCCTGTGTTCGCTGCAGCACTGTGCTCAAGGTAGAGAAGCTAACTGCTAATACCTGCTGTCCTGAGAGAGAGCACCCTCAGGTGCATAGACCAAATTAAGCAAGCTGGACCACTTCCCTAAAAGATATTCACCTCTCTGTTGGTGAAGGAAGCTTTCCAAATTCAACCCGTTTGCTTTAGTACAACCCATGTCCCGCTGGAGCCAAGGAATTCTGAATTGTAGACATTTTTCTTGCTCCCTTGGTCAACCTTCTCTACCCTTCTTAAATAATTTCTGGGTCACCCCTTCCTAGGTAGGGATGAGTCTCCACTGAGAAAAGGAGAGACAGGAGTAAAGAGCCCCCTGAAGGGGGTGCCCTTTAGCAGGGCAAAGTGCTGAGGAAAGCTTCTTTGCCCGCCTGGGCATCAGTTCCAATGGCTCACACACAGGTGCAGCCCTTCTCCCTTCTCCACGGTGCTGGCTTTATCAACCAGCAAGACGAACCCGCTGCCTGGGAGCTGCACAGCTCCCTTTTTCAGATGCCTCTTGAAATCTTTTGGAAAAACATTTGATATCACGGCCTGTGCTGAGTTTAGCTGCCATGCTTAGTTTATCACCTATGCTTAAAAATTTTCTTAATTTAACAACCAATTTTCCTCTAAAGGCTCTCTTTCCTCTACCAAGCACCACCTCCCTTTTCTTCACTCAGTTTGGCCATTATTTAGGCCAGTGTCAGAGGTATTATTAGGCACACAAACAGGTCCAGAGGATGACTTTTTACTCTTGGAGGCAAACGTGGACATACTGAGAGCTTCATTTTCCCATCATCTTCGTGAAGACAGTGATGCAGTCAGGGTATCACCATGGCCTAATGTGTATAAATACCGGCTTTGAAGGCAGGCAGCCCTGGGCCAGAGTGTGTTATGCATAGTTCACCTCACTGAGCCTCAGTTTCCTCATCTGTATAATGGGGATATTATCTGTACTTGCCTCACAGGGTTTGTTTTGTTTTGTTTTGTTTTGTTTTGTTTTGTTTTTTTGCGGTACGCGGGCCTCTCACTGCTGTGGTCTCTCCCGTTGCGGAGCACAGGCTCCGGACGTGCAGGCTCAGCGGCCATGGCTCACGGGCCCAGCCGTTCTGCGGCATGTGGGATCTTCCCGGACCGGGGCACGAACCCGTGTCCCCTGCATCGGCAGGTGGACTCCCAACCACTGCGCCACCAGGGAAGCCCATCACAGGGGTTTTTGGATTAAATGCAATAATCTAAATACTTAGCCCAGTGCCTGCACACTCTCAGTGTCCAATAAATGTAGGCATTATTAATACTGATAACAACATGAAGGATGAATCATACCAATCAAAGCACCAGCTCTTCCTCTGGATGACTTTATTTTATGTAGCCACAGGGCTATACGAAAGGCAGTGACGATAAGGAGAAGGTCTAGAAAGTTCTAGCCTCCATTCAACTAAGTTGAGTGGCTCCAACTTATCCCCACAGCCATTCTCGCAACTCTTACCCTGACTGATGGCTCTGGGGAGAAATGTAATGGGCACCATGGATGCAGGAGGGATAGAGGATTCCCATGAGGAATGCCAGACAGTAAAAAAGAGAGAAGTTAACTTGGTATATGACTTCCAGTGTCTAAACTAGCACTTGTTCTTGTCCCCATTTGCTGGTCAGAACACACCAATTCCTGAACTTCATCCCCAGAGACACTGATTTAATTGTTCTTGGGTGGGGAGTGGGTGTTATTCTTTTTTAAGCTCCCCAAGTGATTCCAATGGGCAGCCAGCCTTCAGAACCCATGACTTAGAGGATGGGGGAACCGAGGGAGGAAATGGCAATGCTCTGACGGCAACCACGAGAAGAATCAATGTGAGACAGACTCATCAAGTGCTCGGGGGGTCTGGTGCTTTGCTTCTGCTCCATCTCTTATCTCTGGGCCACATTTGCAGGCAGTACAGAAAAAGCAGGGGCAGGGGGACGTCAACATCAAGGATATGAAAGTTGCTTCTAATCTTCAAATAGTTAGTAAGCCAGGGCTTTATGACTCTAGCTTGGGGACCAGCAAAGGCACCTGGTATGTGCGTGCTGAGGTGAAGTATATGTACTGATGTGAGTGCCTCAATGTCAGGCTCTCTGAAAGGACAGATTTTCTGAATTTGGCTTGCTGTCAAAATAATAAAGGAATTCTGTGGCTTTCTAAGGAGTCTTTAGATTTATATGCTTGGTTACAGCTTATCTCTTTTCTCCATGCTTTCTCATTTCCAGTTTCCAAATTATGGGAAATCATCTAGTTCAGTTCCAGCTGCCTCACGTTAGAGATGAGCAAACTGAGCGATGCCCGACATCTCACAGTCCTGTAGGAACAGATCTCTTGTCTACTCGGGCAGTGCATCATGGTCTACTCAATACGGGGTTCAAGGATGGAAGGGCTAACTTAGGAGTGTCTCCAACTTTCTCCTACTCCTTCTGTTTTCTTGACCAGAGCCTGGACTGTTCCCATGCCATCCTGGCTAACCATGTGTCTTATTTTCAAAGATGACTGAAGTTTCTTCCTTTTGAAAACACAGTTCTTACCTTAACTGCCCTAGGCACCACCGCAGAAGAACCGTGACCTTGCTGAGAGCCACTGCATGCCAGATGAGACTCAATTTTCCCTGAGTACTTAGGAGAGGAAGAACAATAATGCTTATGATGGGCTTTTGGCCCTGCACCCAGATCCTTGAGGAGAAGATACAATTTGCCACAGCTTATATTCTGATTTAAAGAAAAATGTTTTGTTCTGATGTCACTTGTCTAATTAATAGTAAAAAAAAAAAAAAAAAAAAAAAAAAGGACTGAATTTTCCCTATGCAATGTCATCCAGCCTTTGAGATTTTAGAGTTCGATGGCCCAAATCCATTGTCTTCTGTGACGCTTCCTAACGGATAAATCTAACCCTGGTGTTCACACGCGTTATTATATTCAGGGCTCATACATAGCACTGATCGTTCCCTTCTCACATTCGTGTGTTCATTCAATGAACATTTGTTGACGGCCACCTCCATGGCCAGGTGGTTGGAGGTTAGGGAAATGGAGCACAGGGCATATGGAGGGGCATGCATAGTGAAAGCTGAGGCTATGAAGGCAGGCTGCAAAGAACTTTGTAAAGTAATTCTCAGGGGATTGGCAAAGAGCACCCAGCAGAGATGTGTGAGAACAGAGGAGTGGCGTAAGTGGATTTGTATTTTAAGAGAGAAAACATCTGATGATGGTTTATCCATTCAGCAGACACTAATTAAGCACCTTCTGCATGGCAGACACCACGCTTGGCTCTGAAGATACAAGAAAGAATAAAAAATGGTCCTTGCCCTCAAGGAGCTCACAGTCTATTGAGTTGCCTTTCTGACTTTCCCACTAGATTGTGAGCTCCTGGAGGGCAGGCACTTTTGTTCAACTGAAAAAAAAAAGTGCAAGTTTCAGAGTTAAACCTGGATTCCAATCCCAGCTCTATTTATTTTTATTGTATGCACCTCAGTTCACTGATCCGTAAATCAGGGCTCTTAGCGCCTGCCTCACTGAGGATGTGGAAAGATTCAATGAGAAGATAGGATGTGCTTGACACGGCAGGAGCTCATGTAATCTGTTTCTTTCTGTATCACAGTGCCTGGCCTGTGGTAGGCTTCCGGAAGTACACTTCTGATGTCTGGCTGGTTGGAAGGCCTGTGTACTCTGGTGCCTGTAGGTTGGGGGGATTTCAGCCTAGGATCTGTAGCTGGCAGATCTCTTCTCTGCTTGGGCAGTGATCAAGTTGCTTACTCCAGGCTGTGAACTGCAGTCAGGACTGTATTGCCTTGTGGATTCTCAGTCCCTGAATCCCAGGCATGCATCTTGTAAAAGTCAGAAGCAAAGTCAAAGGAAAATGACGAACTTTTCTCTCTGGCCAAAATGCTATCACTTCATCAAGGGCAACAGAACTTCTTGGCAGGAGAAGTTGATTTGCCTGTGCTTATAATTGTACTCGCAAGTGACTGAGTCCTTCTCGCAGTGGCTTAAAGGGGTGGCGTTGGCTGTCCCTGGTCTTTGTCTGACATTTTGTTGTTTTCACATTTTCACAATTCATGATGTCACTCATTCCTAATAAAATCTCTCTGAAGTCCATATGGTCGGAGTTTGAACACTTCACTGTATTCATTCAGTCACCAAGGAGACTGAGACCCACAAAAGTAAACTGATTTGCCCAAAGTCATAAACCTCCTTGTGCTATGTGTTTGTAAGAGGTTTGCTGTTACATCAGAGAAACTGTGAGGATAGATACTAGTACATTTTTGTCTGATTAACCCATGATGGTATGTCAGGAGATCTGGGTTCGTTTTTTGACTCAGTGAGTGAGCGTAGGCAACGCAGAATGGGGTTCTTAAGATTCATATGCTTCTCTGACCTGTGAAATCACTGTCTCTCTTCCCCTGACTGATCACAAGGTAAACCTGTTCCATCATAGACCATGTCTTCAACAGATTGACCATATTTACATGTGATGAACTCTTAAAGATTTCTATAATGCTTCCAAGGGTAGTTATCTTCAGACCTACTCTGTGAAGTATAGGTAGAACCCACTTGATCCAGAATAAGGTCTAGAGAGATCAGGTGACATATGCTAGGTCATGTGACTAGTATGTGGCAGATTTAGGGCTGAAACCCTAGTCCTCTGGCTCTGACTCTGGTATTTGTTATAGTATCTGACATCTCAGCCTCCATCTGACCTCCTTGCTGTTTGCTGTGGGTTAGGCTTTCCCTTTGGAAGTTAGAACTTGGCAAAGCTAAACTGACAAGCTTCTAAGTTTGCCACAGTAATGCAGGTGTGATATACCCTTCGAAGTGAAAAATACGTGGCTTTAAAGGGACTGCTCCACGCGTTTAAAGAGAAGTTTTCATTTATTTCCCAATTTTACCTCTAATTTTTTTAACATTCCGCAAAATGTTCCAAGTTTCTTTAATCTACAAGTTGGAAGTGAGAGGTTGGCCTAATTTCTGTGTTCCCTTCGAGCACAAGCAATAACACATTTTAAAGGATGATAAATAGCAGTGTGAAATATAGATGGGTTCTATAAATACTCACCAAAATCCCTGTAGTCAGAACCAGGTAGAATAAGAGAATAGTCACGGCATTCTTCTCTCCTTCCCCATCCTCCCTCTTCTAGAGGTAGTTTCGTGGTTAAGAACACAAACAGTAGAGCCAGACAGTCCAGGATTTGAATCTTGGCTCTCCCTGTACTACCTGCAAGACTGTAGACAATCTATCTAACCTTCCAGGGCCTCTGTTTTCCTCATTTGAAGAAAGAGGTCTACTGCTATTTCATGTAATTTGTAGAACATTGATTTAGTACAATGCCTGGACATTTTTAGTTGGTAATTATGGTTACCTCTTATCACTGTTGTTTATCTTCATCCAAGACCCTTTTTCTTACCCTTTAGGATACGTCTGTCTGTGTCTTTTCCATAGAGAAGAAATAGTACCAGCTACATTTAACGTCAGTTTATGCTACTGTGTTGTGGGGTGTTTTGCGTTTGTAATCTTATCTTCACCTTTCTAATCAAAGTGCTGACTCATGCATATCTGCCACCTTGTGCCTGCTCAGTAAATACGATTTGGATTAATACATTTTAATTTTAACTTACGAGAGC
This sequence comes from Leucopleurus acutus, assembly GCF_964270905.1. Classification (NCBI taxonomy): domain Eukaryota; kingdom Metazoa; phylum Chordata; class Mammalia; order Artiodactyla; family Delphinidae; genus Leucopleurus; species Leucopleurus acutus. The sequence goes on along the minus strand of NC_139147.1, from coordinate 79,252,474 downwards.
AACATAGCCAGAAGTTTAGAAAACAGAGAAGAGAAAACACCGACAGTGCGACACTCATAATACCACACATGGTATAGCAGTCAAGGCCATGGACTGTAGTTGTATTTGAATCCTGGCTGTGATACCTTGAGCACTATACTTACAACTCCAGGTTTCAGTTTCTTCATCGCTGAATAAAGACAATAAGAGTAACTACCTGAGCAGGAGGTTGGGAGGGTGAGGTGCATTTGAAGCATTTAGAACAGGTCCTGACTCGATAAATCTTAGCTTGGAGAGAACCAGACCCAGAGAGGGGAAATGACTATCTAAGTCGAATTTAGCAAGTTTATGGCAAAGAGGGACCTAAAATTCCTAACCACCAGACTGCTCTGTGTTTGTTTCCTATATAGACTTCTTAGTTGGGGAAAGTAATTTTTGACTCCTAGTTACTATCCAAGATTGCAGATTAAGCTAAAGAGACAGTAAAGCACATTTAGCTTTTTTTTCAATCTGATTTTGTATGACAGTGTTTCATATCAACTGGAACATAGATGCCTATGTAGATTTATTTCTAAGGGGCAAATGGGGAGGATTCCTGAAAACGTACAGCCGAGCTTTACTTAAAGACAGCATATCCCTCTGTGGAACCTGCAAAAGCAAATAAACAAACAAATAAATAAACAGCTTCCATCATGATTCTCATCTTTTATGTGTTGGCACAGCCCTTGCGGCAAAATCCCAGGGCCCCCGTGTTTCTCTACTCTGACCTTCCTCTAGGCACTGAGTTGTTGGCGTCAGAAATCCTCACAGCCACTTGCATGCTCATTTTCTTCAGCCTCTCACTAAAGCAATCATTTTTTTTTAAGATCAGCAGCGAAAAGCAAACATTTCGGTGAGCAGGATGCACTCGAGTCTGGAGCAGCTGACCTGCCGTGCAGAGGTCATGTGCTGATCTAGACATCTCCTCCTGCAGCCTCACGTAGGGGTGGATGTCCCAGTAGACAATTCCCTCACTTTCACTAAAGTATTACGGACATCTTCATGCACAGCACAGTGAATATAACAAAAAGGAACATAGAGGGCAGAAGAGCCGAAGGTCAATTACATGTGATTTTTACCTGAAATGAAAGATGATAACTGATCAACTTGACTCTCTCGTGTGTCCCTCCTGGGGTCTTCACCTGGAATGTCATTCTTGCTACATCTCTGCATGTCCAAATTCCGTATTCATCCAAGACGTGATTAAAATGCCACCTTCCCTTGTGAGTGTGCCTTCGTCTTCCCAGTGTGAGCCACCTCCTCTTTCCCTGTGTTCTGGTAGCATTGATTAAAACATTTAACTTTGGTTATTGTATTTTTGGATATTTTCAGATGTCTGATATTTCCTACTACATCTCTTAGAGGGCAGGGCCATGTCTCAGTTATTTCTTTAATTTCTTTAGCTCTAGCACTTGCTAGGCACTCGGCAATTGTGCTTTGAGAAAATGTATTACTTAAAATCATCTCCTCAGTGATGTTTAGTTTCTGTGCTGTTAGGAACTTGCTAGGTTGCATCTCATATGTGAAACAATGTGATCTTTAATGTGCTTGATGTACTGTAACATCTTGTACTTGTTCTTCTCCCACAGGCTCATTGTATATTCAAGAAGCACTGTGAGCTGAGTCCATAACATTCAGCATTGTCATGAGGGTGGAGGCACTGCCTGCCGAGTGGCCTGGGTCAGTCACTGCAGTACGTCTCTTGGTTAGAAAAAGCATAAAGCCAGTACTAACTTGCTTCCTACCTATCAGTGAGGGTAGTTAGAATGACAGTGATGATGAAACATACAGAGTTTTTGATGATATTCATGGTGGTGTTATAACAATAACTGTTTGTAAGTTTTTGGCACTTAATGATATCAAATCCACTTCATTCTTTTTTTTTAAATTTTATTTATTTATTATTTTTGGCTGTGTTGGGTCTTTGTTGCTGTGCGCAGGTTTTCTCTAGTTGCAGCGAGTGGGGCCCACTCTTCGTTGCAGTGCACTGGCTCCTCTTTGCGGTGGCTTCTCTTGTTGCAGGGTATGGGCTCTAGGCGCACAGGCTTTAGTAGTTGTGGCACGTGGGCTCAGTAGTTGTGGCTCTCGGGCTCTAGAGTGCATGCTCAGTAGTTGTGGCGCACGGGCTTAGTTGCTCCGCGGCATGTGGGATCCTCCCGGACCAAGGCTCGAACCCGTGTCCCCTGCATTGGCAGGCGGATTCTTAACCACCCCACTTCATTCTTATTATAGTGACACTTTCAACCCCATCCTTCTGGGTCTTATTCTCTAGTTACTAGAACTTGAGAGGCGGTTTCTAGAATCAGTGTGGTTGGATGCATATCCTAGCTCCTTCTCACACCAGCTCCGTGACTTTGAGCAAAGCTGTTTGGAGTCTCTGTGTCTGTTTCCTCATCTGTAAAGTGAGGTAGCAAAAGTGTTCATGTGGTTGGACTATTTCAGAGGCTAAATGAGATAACACATGTAGACAGTAAGTGACAGTAAATGGTATTGTTATAATCCCTGGGCATTGAATAAGGCCCTGGATCAAGAAAATACTTACCAGAAGGAAGTATTTCTTTCAGAAAGCCATGTATGTCATTAGGAAACAATGGAAGACAAAAAGAGAGGGGAGATATTGAGGCCAACTTGCCTAGGACTCTGGACTCCCCTGTGACGATAAGTGGCTTGCGGGGTCTGCATCATGTGAGGAGAGACACCTTTTGTGAAGTCAAGGAAAAGGAGACTGGCATGGGGGTGACACCAGCACAGCCTGCAGACTCCTCTGGGGACCACATCTGTTTGTGCCAGCTGTTGTCAGTCTGTGTAAGCTCGCCGAGAATAACAGCCATGATTTTCGCGTTAAAGCAGCTTCCATCTCAGGATCTCGGAATGCTGCATAATGGAGGCGAGGGCTCCCAAAGTCGCGCCAAGAGGGGACGCACTTTGTAGGGCATCGAGAATGCATCGCCGTGCTGCGTGCATCTTTCACGGTGGAAAAAGAACGAACTAGTTTCAAAATAGACCTCTTTCCTGATTTGAGCCCTTCGTGATTCCACCACTCATTTTTTAGGTGACCCGGGACAGCTCAGTTCCCCTCCTTGACTCTCAGTTTTCTCCTTATAAATGAGGGGATTCACCTACCACTAAATGATCCCTAGTGTGTTCTGTTTCTGGAATGCTCAGAGAGTGCCGGGGACCTACAGTTACCTCCCAGTAGACTACCGCAGACTACAGCGTTTTACATTTCGGTGAGGCCCGAGTTCTTATAGAATAGAATATTGCGTAGTGTTTTATTTATGCTTGGACTTTTAACCCAGCAGAAAAAAAAATTATTACTTTGGTCACTAGGAAATGGTATTATATTTTAGTTTTTTATATCAGAGTATTAATGACCCTTTACATGATTTTTCCTTTGCTCACTTCTAGTACGGTGCTAGTTACCATTTCTTTTTACTGTTTTAAGATTTAGCATTACCCCCCAGAGATTGATAAAGGAAGTAGTCTTTTGAAGAGCAGTTCTACTTCTCTTGCTGAATCGTGAATGAAGACATCAAAAGTGGCCCTGTCTCTCTACTTCTTGTGCTCATCAGAATTACCCAGGACGCTTGTTATTTTCTAGGTTGCCATCTTTCTAAACAGTAAATACTTCATATTTACAAAACAGAAACAAACTCACAGGCATAGAAAACAAACTGATGGAAACCAAAGGGGAAAGGCAGGGCAGGGATAAATTAGGAGTTTGGGATTAGCAGATACAAGCTACGATATATAAAATAGATAAACAACAGGGTCGTACTCTGTAACACAGGGAGCTATATTCAATATCTTGTAATAAACTAGAAGGGAAATGAATATGAAAAAGAATATATTTACATATATTCAACTGAATCGCTTTGCTGTACACCAGAAATTAACACAACACTGTAAATTAAATATACTTCAATTAAAAAAAATTTGTTGGTATTTGTCCCTTAGGAAGTTTCCTTTGATAGTTCAAGACTTCATAATACAAGATTAAATTCTCCTAAACATAAGTAGATAGATCATAAAATCCCTCTGAAAAAAAATGCAGATGGTTTGAGAGGCTGAGGCGGTTGTATGATGGTTAAGCATGCACTTTCTGGATTGATGAGTGCATTCTGATTCCAAGTCCCCAGGTACTGTCAAGGTGATCTCTGTGCCTCAGTTTTCTCATTTGTAAAACTGGAATCTCTGATCTGATGGGGCTGCTGCGGTGATTAAATGAGTTAACGTATTTTGAACGTTGTCTGGTCCCTGCTGAACTATTCAGGATACCTTAATTATTTTCAGTGTCATCAATTATAAATCAATAAATATATAAATTAAATCCTTACATATTTCTACCTTTCAGAGTTTATGGAAGGAGATACTCCTTCAACAGAATTACTGTTATTTGAATCAAGGTTGCTGATCAGTTAGAAATATTCAATGCTATTGACCTTTAGATTCAGTTATCAGGGCGTGATCTATTTCCCCCTCTGCTGCAGTGCTGATGAATGGCACTGAGTCATTCATATTCCCTCATCCACCTTTCTGCCACATTTGAAGGGTAGCCATAGCTCAAAGTTGACAGACTGTTTGTGAGCATTTAATACAAGTCATGAGCCCCTATTAAATATTAGCACATGCCATGTATCATCTTAGGTATTACAACAGCCCTGAAATGGAAGCATTCCCTATTCCCTGCCTGCCCCCCCCCCGACCCCATTTACAGATGAAGATGCTTATGCTAAGAGACGTTTAAAAAAACTTGTGAAGTGTTATGCAAAATAAGGGATATAACTTGGTATCGGAACCAGCTTTTGCTGCTTCCAAAGCCCACACTTTCTCCATTACACCACAATCAATGTTTCTGAAAGTAAATGGGGCCACACTGGTCTCCAACCTCTGATATAATTAGCATCATGCTTTAATCAGTGAGGTTGACTGTCTTGATTAATCTTTATGACAGATCATGTAAGTTTCATATTTCTAAATGAATATATAGAGGCAGCTGTAAATTAGTGGAAAAACACTGAGCTGGGATCAGAAGACTCTTGTTTAACTCTTGGCTCTGCCCCTTCCTATGGGTGTGATTTTGGCTAAGTCACTTAACACAGTCACTTAACAAACCACTAACGTTGTTTGTTTCTTTGTACAGAAGACACACATTCCTGCCTTGGAAAGCATTAAATAAAATGCAGCGTGCGTGTGTGTTGCCCCAGAGTTCCCTGTTGCCTGTGAAGGAGCGTGGAAATGCAAAGGCCTTTCTCCCTTTGCTTCAAGCCCCAATGCAATCTTCTCATCCCCCGTGGCGTGTTTTTGCTATGCCCCAGTCCTCTGTAACTTCTCTTTCCTCTAAATTCACATCATCCATTGGAGTAGTCACGTGGTATCTATTACTGTGTAGCATATCTTTAAGGGTAAGAATAAGCTCTTAATCCGTGCAGGCAGTGAATGATTTACGTGGGCCATCTCATTTAACTCGTGGGGTGCGTCCTGTTGACCCCATTTTATGGTTTATGCAACTTCGTAACATGAAGCATCTTGCCCTGAGTCACGCTAGTGGTAAGTGGTGGATGTGGGATTTGAATCCAAGCAGGTAGCCAGCCCCTAGAGCCTATACTCTTAAGTGTCTAAACCATACTGATTACCATCAGCAGTCAGTGTTTTGCTTCGTTCTTTATTTCTCCCTCATGTGCCTTGATTTCTTGACTGAATTATACATTCCTTGAACTGGAATTTCAATTCCAGTAATTGAGATATTGAATACACCTCAGTTATCTTGATGATTGCCACAATGCCTAATTACTAGCATTTGTGGATAATTTAATGTAGATTTCACTGAGGGTACAGTTTTTCACACTGCTTCAGTATCCTGGAAGCAAGGACTTTTGACTCCTTGCTTGTCTTTGTCTCCAGAAGCTAATCTTCCCAGCACGTTGAGCTACTTTGGTTTGATTTTCACAGGTCAAGCAAAAAACCTTTTCTCTGTGATTCTCACGGACACACTTTGCCTGCCTCCCCGCCAAGGCCCAGAAATCCAGTGTGATCAGTGCATCTGTCAGAGGATGGACTTGTTTGCGGCGGGTGGCATTGTTACTGAACAAAACGCATGCCCTCCCTTTGCATCCTAAGTGCCTTGGATTGCTGAGCAAGAACCTTTCTGACTCAAATGAAAACCACCTTGTGTTAGGTGAAATATGGGGAGTTAACCATTTGTTTGCTGGCGTGCATTTCCCACGAAAAACTCAGAAACAGAAATTCACCTCAGCCATGGAAAGTGATGTGCCAAGCGTCATATTTGCATATTAAAACCGAAAACTGATTTGCATGTTATTTCAGTGTCTTGTGTCACGTTCAGGCATCTGTCAAGCCCACTTAGATAGAAACAGCATGTATAATAGGAAAGTGTTTCTGTGCATATCTGACTGAAAATCTAGGTGCCTTTATTTTTTTCAACAAATTGTCCCCACTTTACATTCTTCTTTTTCTCCTGGCTTTGTGTCTGAAAATGCTAAAGACAAGACTGAAATCCCATGTCTTGTAAAGAATAGTTCTTATTTTTCAAGGGTCATCCATTTTTTACTATATTTATATAATTTTAAAATATTAAAGAAAAAATTAATATTCCCATCATCCTAACATGAGCTGTTAACATGTTGGTATTTTTTTCTTCCAGTGTCTGTTTTTTTGTACCTACATAGACACACATGCTGGCACCCTTACATATATATTTGTATACATTTGGAATTATCAGATAGTACTACTTTAATATCTTTCTGTTTGTTTTTTTTTAACATGATAATGACAAGAATTGTGAAACAATCTAAATATGTAACAGTAAGGAATTGGTAAAGCCCCAGTGAATTAGAACCATGGTCAAGACTGGAGCCCTGGTAAGGGAAACAGTAAGATGTCTGGTTGAGGGTGGCTTTTCTGTGGGACAGTGCATGGAAAGTAGTGCATTGTGGTAACACTTTTCCCCAGTGTTGGAGCAGCTAGCCCTTTGCATTGTTCCAGGCAATCAAATGAAGATGAAATGTCTTTTCAGCGGAAGTCACTGCCAGGTACTAGTGGAGCACAGCAAAGACCGAGACCTCGTTTTGTTTGAAAACGCAACCTTGAACAACAGTTCATCCCATTCATCAAACTTTTTATGTCTTGAGTCTTGTTGAGGTGAAACCTACCAATGGAAATAATGTCTTGTCATTGTCTTTCCTTTGTTGTATCAGATCCCTTCTGCAGAGCACACATCGGCCTAATTAATGGAGCAAAGAAATGCAGGTAGCTTTTAGCTCTCGTGCTGTGGAAATAGCTTCTAGTAGCCTTGTGTAGGAATCATGTATGGTGGTGTATAAGAAGGAAGCAGATTGATAGAGATCTTATCATCTGCCACAGAGGCCACTGGCTTTCTCCTTTAAGGAGGGCCTGCCTTCTTGAAGGATGGAAAGTATGGAGAACATGGGAGTATGGAGAGAAGGAGTCATGAAACGAGAACTATGAAGCAGGTTGGTAAGAGGTCTTTGCTTTAGCTTCTCCCTGACCCTGAGTATCTGGGACTCCTGCTTCTGACCTCTCCTACCTGCCTACCAGGTGGGAGAGCATATGTGGTTATGCCTTCTTTGCTTAGAGCTTATCTAGGCAGGAACACATAAGGGAGGCTACTTCGTTCTGAATAACCAAACATGAGCTCTGCTTTACTGTTTATCTTTGGTGCCAAAGGCTAAGATGTAGAGAGTTTAACAATTTGGAGAGCCAGCAAAGCATACGTTCACCAAATGTCATGTATTTCAAGGTTTACAATGAAAAAGACTCAGAGGACTGACATCTCTTGCTACGACAATTAATGTGAAATTCAAATAGACTAGACTGAAGTACTTTATCAGCAGATAGAAGAGTGAAGTTACTGGAGAGATACTATTATCTGAAGACATTCCACTTCCAAGAAGAAAATCATCTTTGTTAGTGGTTTGTAAGGTGTCCCTCCTGGTAACCGCAACTGTAATTTAAACACAATATTATGTTTAATATCTTACAGAGCTTCTTCATATGAATTAGATATTAGTATCTTCCAGTTTATAGATGGGAAAGTCTAATAGAGAAACAAACCCTTGGGGAACTGAAATGGTGCCCTAGCTGTCAGGGCCAGAAATAAACATGCCCCAAGCGAGGCACTCTTAAGGCTACCCTGATACTTTGGGGACTGGTGGGGTGGGCATGGAGAAAAGCCACTACCTCTCAGCTCAGCCTATGTTACCATAATTCTCTGGTGTGCAAACACCACAGCCCCTAGGTGGACACCCAGCACTTGCCCCTGGCTGCGGTGGCATCCAGCAACTCCACCAGGCTGCCATTCAGAATCATCAGTCCTTGGCTATGACTCCAAATTGGGCCTAAGAAGGGTGATTTAGGGGCATCCATGCATGGCATGAGAAAGGGAATATGAAAAACGGGTTGTAAGAAAACAAACCTTTTGAAAGTTGAAGACTAACTGGCGTGGATTTCCAAGGTAAAAGCAAACTTTTAAAGTCAGATTTTCTGGATGGTCTTCTTTGTGCCCTTAACCATTCATTCTCCAAGAAAATGGACCTGAGGAATAGAAGAACTAAGCACATGCCTTTCTGCTCCCATGCAGCTGTGAGGATTGTTCATTGGTGGGTTTCTAATTGTTAATGAGTGGTTCTCCTCCTCCCCTTTCCTTCTCTGAGACCCATTGCTTTAAACCTGAAGCAGAGTGGGTGTCCAGCACATCTTCTGCCTTTGGCCTGAAGTGGGGTGCTCCTTCCACTGAACAGTGAGATGTTGAGCGTAGAGTGTGATAATTCAGTGAGAGTCAGAAAGTAGAAGCAGCCTCAGGAAATTGCAAACTGCAAACTGGACACAGTTAAATAAGGGGAGAAAAAAAGAACGAAAATATCAGAAATATATTTTTTCTGGCAGGCTTTCAGCTCAAAATGGGGCTAATTCTACCGTTTGAAAGAAGATAATTTCAGTGTTTCTTTTTTCAAGAACGTGTAATTGAAGTTATTTTCCCTCTGAGAGAAGGAACCTCTTGTACATCATTGCAAATGGACAAGAAAAATGAGAAGCTCTGGTACCTAGACTGATAGAGTATTCATTATCATGTAATCCCTCTGAATATCTTGGCTGCCTTTTCCCAGTGTTGTATCTGCCTGGGCAGTGCTTTTCTGGTAAGGTTCAGATTTGTACTAAGTTCCAGTTACCTAGCACTCTGTAACTAGGAAATCAACAGCAGGTAAGGACTCAGGGGAGAAAAATGGCCCATGGCGAGGTCAACATCAGAGTAACCCAGAGGCTGATGTGATGACAGATTAGGTGGCATTTTGTAATACGGATTCTTAACACATACATTTAATTAGTTAAGTTGGTGGTAACAAAGATGCAAGGAGGTGGGTGTTCTCCTAGGGGTCTTTGCTGTTTGTACCTTAGTGTAGGCTGTTTACCCTGCTTCCTTTTCTCTTTAGGAGGGACAGTTCTGCTTTCCCCACCCAAGGAAGGGTGGTGGTAGGAAAGGGTGGCTAACCTTTGTATGTTCTTGATTTCATGCCCCATGTGTAGTGAAAGCTCTGTAGGCTGCAGAAACCCTGTGACCTGCCAGCTGCTTACTCAGATTTAGAATGCTGAATGAAGTTCTAGGTTGTTTCAGGGGATGCTGACAAGTGATTTAAGTCCTCATGTAAATGGAAATCTCTATAATAATGAGGTCTCCACTTGCTCAGTGTGTCTGTATTTATAAGCTACAAAGCTGCCATAAATATGAATACCTGTGATTTCACTAAAACATCTATAAATATCTGCATATTATGGGTACAAAAATGTGATAGAGTTAAAATCAAAGGAATCTTTGAAAACACCATTTTACGCATAAACATACCGAGGCTCAGGGAATAGAGATGATTTGATCCAAATGACTGGATACGTTAAGGGTGGAACTAAGATTAGAGAGATAAGTAGGTCTTTTGACTTAATAGGTTCTGATGTAAGAAAATACAAAACACTTCAAATACCGTGAAGTGTTATATAAGTATGATGGATACTGTGATTTGTGCTATTCTTAATCTGGCAGAGTTTTTTTGCTCACCAAGTAGATTCTGTCCATATGCATTTTGTTTGCAGAAACAGTCCTTGTTTTTGCACAGTCTCATCCATAACCTTTACCAGGGACCTAGATCCAAATTTGGCTGTGGTATTCATATTAGGCCTTCCCCAGAACAATAATCAGCTGGGCCCCTAGCAAGCAAAGAACCATGGCAGAGAAGAGTTGGCTGTAGATACTTGGACATTTTCTGTGTCCTGACACTTCTGTGTCAGGAAAAAAAAAAAAAAAATTTCACATCTGATGAAAAAATCTTCATTGTAGAAAAAGGAAAGTATAAATAAAAGGAATATAAACCACTGCCATCACTTTTAACCATTAACCTCTGAGCATATTTCTTTCTAGTCTCCTTTCTGTAACAGTTCGAGGCAAGCCAGCCTGGTCAGTGGATGGCTGTCCTCCAGGAGTGAGCTCCTTTCTTCCTATGCCTCATATGGCTGTATCTAACTGCAAGGGAGAATGGAAAATAGTCTAGCTGTGTGCTCAGAAGGAAGAGGAAACACATTTTGCTGAGGAGTTAGCAAATTTACATAGTACGTATCAGAGTTCTTTTAAAGCATATTAACCATTAAATTGGTGTCTGGTTGCATTTTTTTAAGTCATCATTTGCTTTGGGTATAAGATATTTGCCAATAGGCATATTTCAGAAGCATGACTTTAGTAAAAGTCAGCCCACCATATTAAATCTCCTAAAGATTATCTGTTGCCTGAAACAGTCTTGACTTTGACCACAACCGATTTCTCTAGCCTCATCTTAGCTCTGTTCTTCCTCTATTTCTTAACATTTTTGCTAATATCCATGTTCTTTCGTACATACTGTTCTTGGAATAGTTTTACTGTTTTTCTCTTTCTTTTTTCCTTTTCTTCTTTCTTTCTTTCTTTCTTTCTTTCTTTCTTTCTTTCTTTCTCTCTCTCTCTCTCTCTCTCTCTCTCTCTCTCTCTCTCTCTCTCTCTCTCTTTCCTTCCTTCCTTTCTCTCTCTTCTTCCTTCCTTCCTTTCTTTCTCTCTCTCTCTCTCTCTCCCTCTTTCTCTCTCTCTCTCTTTCTTTCTTCCTTTCTTTCATCTGGTAAAATCCAGTTTATCCTTCAATATCAAACTAAGTGGTCACCTCCTTTCTGGCAGTGTTCTGTTATCTCAGAACACTGAATTCATACCTGTGTTTTTGTACTTACACTTTACGGTAATTACCTATTTTCATGTCTCTCTCTTCCTAAACTGAGTTGTCAGAGGCAGGAATCCTGAATAATTTGACTTTATAATGATAGTGCTTAGTACTTGGCATTCCCTTAGGAAAAGTATGTTAAGAGAATTTTGAAGGAATTCTCTGAAATTTATTTCTCAATAATTTCATCTATGGGTCATGTAATGTTTTTTTTTTCTTTTTTTGCCTTTACTAGGAGGTCCAGGGATTTCAAAGAACGCACATATTAGTGATTAATATCGATACTTATAAGAATGTCTTTTTCTTAGAAAAGGCTAGAGGCTGTGTTTATATTTGTTTTGCAGTGCTTTTGTTTCACTATTTAGCAGTAAGCCTCCACTCTGAAAAACGTCTTTGCTTATTAGATAATACAATCACTATTTTAAAATCCAAATGACTATAGTGATAGAGCTGGAAGGCTTGGAAATAACAATATTGGAATCCAGCGAGGCCTTGAAGTGGAGCCAAAACACGGCCAACTCAGCATACCTAGTCTCAGTCAGGGCTCTGCTGGCTTTCAGGGCTGGTACTGCACACAGCATTGCTCAGTTATCTTTTCTGAGCCTCCATTTCCTCATCCATAAAATAGGATGATATATCACACAGGGCTGTTGTATAAGCATTTGAGATGACATATGTGAAAGCAGGCACTTTGAAAAGGGTCATACAGATACAAGGAACTGTTACTATGTCACAGTGAATATACTGCTGATACTATTCATATTTCTACTTCTGAAGAAATAAAAAACAAAATAATATATCACATCCCCTGCCAGCCCCCCTCGCCCCCCACTTATAAATTTTCAATTGTGTTTTATTGCCCAGACACAATTTTAGAAGCTGCTTATTTAAAAATGATTTGGACACAATTATTAATTCTTCCTAGGATGTGTTGAGTCCTAAGCACTCCTGGGAGAGAGAGATTGAAAGGGATCTCTTCATCCCAGTGAGAAAGTGCTAAACAACTACTACTTGCGAGACTTGAACCCTGAAGAAAGTCCTGAGCTGTATTTTCCTGGGTGTGAGAGACAAGTGGGAAGAACTTGACTTTTTACCACTATGTATTCCACAGAGGTTGAGTATTACCCACTGGAGGTGGGGACAGTGGGGAGAGTTCTCTAGCCAAATAAGGTCCAGAAACACTGGAAGAGATGATCTCCTGGGGGTCTTTATTCAGAAGGAATACCAGGAATCCAAGATCAGCAATATATGAGATTAGAATCTAAAAGAAAAGAGCCTTTTCCAAACTTCAGAAACAGTATAGCAAGCAAATAGGAAGGAGTATTTGTAGAATAAAAGGTATACTATACGTATTGTTTCTTAAAATCTGTGAAATACTGACAAGGTAAGTACTTTGAAATTAGGCCTCTGCTTGAAATGTAAGTGCTAAAGGTAGAATCCAATTACTGGCTCTGATTTACAGAGGACAGACTTGGCTTTCTTGCTGCCTTTGTTTATATGAAAAGGGAAGCCAGAAGATTTTAGGGCCAAACAATAATAAATTGTGTCCATTCCCTGAGGGTTCACCCTAAGGCTGGAAGCAGGAATTATCAGATTTTGTCTAGTAGTTGTTGATTTAAATTAAAACAGCCACAACCATTAATATTTCATACGTTTCTAGCACTTTCTCTATGGAAAGCAATGTTTGGTTGGAAAAGAATACATAGAATTTAGAGTCAGGTAGTACCAAATTTGGGGCTCAAGTTCTCTCTTAATTGCAAACCTGCAAAAACAAATTGTAGATAATTCTCCTATCTCGTCTTCAGTGTTGTCACCTGAACTGGCATAGTCCCCTCCCTCAGAGGCAGGTTGGGGGATCTAGAGTCCCTTTGTTGCCATGGCTTGAAAGTAGTTAAGCTCTATTTAGCATGAAATGCAAGCTATCTCATCTTAATTCTAACAAAGACCGTGAGGTAGCATTGCAAGCCCATTTTACAGAAGGGGGTCTCAAGTTCAGACAGGTTCACAAGCTCACCTCATTAAATCTGTCTCCAACCACAATGCCACTGCCACACCATATATCCCTTCACTATCTCTGGCCACAGTAATTTTATGTTCTTATATGAATATTTCTGTAAAATTTTCTTGAAAGTTGATAGCATATATGAGCAATTTGAAGGTTAATTATACTAGCAAATCACTCCTCCAATGTTTATATCTGCATACAGTCCCCCCAATATAGTGTGCTTTATAGAACTGATGATCATTTGTGTCTGTCTTTCACCCTCACTAGACTCCAGTCCTTTCAAAGGCAAAGACTGTGTCAAAAACGTCTTTGTGTTCCTCCCTGATGCTTGCAGAGGGTACACAAAATAGGCACTGTAAGAACGTGTGCATAAACTAATAAGCAAAACAAATGTGAACGAGTCAAGAACTTCTTTAACCCTCACACTAGCTCAACAGGGCACGCATTATTTGCAGTTTAGAGGAGGCCCTGAGATTACTGTTTAGGACAAATGAGTGAATCTAGGATGGGCTCTTACCCTGGCTTTATCCTAATTAACCCTGCCCGATCTTTTTGGGTGCCAATTTCTTTACCTCACAATGAGTAGATTGAGGTAATGATCCTGCAGATGCCAGATGAAAGATAATTAGAGAGAAAAGGCCGAATAGCTGGCAATCAACAAGTTCACATATGTTTAGAAGGCATTTCATGCCCTAGCCATAACACAAGTAATTAATACCCTTCTTAGCCGTTGAAATGTTGCTGGTAACAATAATGAAACTTTTGTACAAGGATTTGTTCTTCACAGGATTTTCACATCCAAGAACTCATTTGGTATAGTGAAGGTAACGGGTGAATGAATATGCAGCTTCAAGTCTTGTTGAACTGATTCTTGTAAACTATTCATGAAAGGAGAAACTCTTGGTCAACAATTTTAAGAGCGCGTAAGGTCAAGGCAGTGCATTCCCAGTGTCAGCTCTTCCCATTTGCCATGGGGGATAGCATCACTGATATTTCTAAACCTTTAACAATCTTTTTATTTTTAATACTTGGAAGATACTGGGGTGTGTAATATCGGAAGTGGTCAAAGTTATAATAGAGGCAAAGGAAAATATACCAAATTCCCTCTTACTTACATAGCAGCAGCTATTTACATCTGGCCTCCGGTCTTTCTTCTTTCTTTACATACTTTAGATTCTTGGTTGATCACCTCAAGTGTTCTTTCACCTGACATTTGGTTCCCCTTGCGTTGCTTTAATTCAGGCACATCCGCCTATTTAACACCAACCCAGTGTTCACCGCTGCTGATTTACCTCCTCATTTGACATCTGGTGGTTTGCAGTGCAGGGGTGGTCTGGTGGGGTGGGGCAGGGGGGTTACTCAACCTCCTTAACTGGAACACAAGGCCCTTCACTTTGTGGACCCCATGTACCCAATAATATTCATCTCTTTTCTTATCTCAAACTTTATACATAGGAGTTCCTTATGCCACCTGGCTTCTTCCTCACCTGAATGTAAAAAAACTTCAACGTTTATGGTTCCTCTCCTTTAGCTGAATAAATCCTAGTCTGTGCTGATGCCTCTCCTCGGAATTCTTCCTCTCTGGCCACGAGGGAGTCCCCTTTGTGCTCTGATTGTGCACTTTCTACGGTTGCTTTATCTTTAATTACTAGGGTGCCTATATCTCTTACTCGACCGTAAGCTCTGTAAGGAAAGAGACTCAGTTTCTTCATCTTCTTTTTATAAATCTACAACTGGCACATAGTGACTGCTTAGCAATTGTTGAATGAAACAGAGTCCTGTTCTTTGTAAACATGGATTCCTAAGCCTGACAGATGGCTCATCTATATAAGGCAAGTGAATAAAGTAGTGCCCCCAAGGTCAGACACTAAGTAGCTGATAAAACCAATATTAAACCCAGGCCTCTTAATGGCCCCATCCAGTGCTTTTTCCTCTACAGTGCAAACACTACCTGATTGCCTTGGTTGATGTCTAGGTTGCACTTAAAGGACTCTGTGTTTTCTGCCTTTCAGAGTGGACAAACAGGATCCATGGGGCCTCCGGCTGTCCCTTCCTCATTCCGCCCTGAAGATGAGCTCGAGCATCTGACCAAGAAGATGCTGTATGACATGGAAAATCCACCCGCCGATGAATACTTTGGTGAGTGGGGTCTAGGGCTGAGTTCTGAAGTAAAGGTTGTGTTCTGTTTTCCTTAATTAGTAATTGGGAATAGTACCGGCTCCACTGGTAAAAGCTTTGAGTCTGCATGTGTTGGAGCTGATATGCATGTACACACACACCTGAGTGTTCTGGAAATTGCTTTGTGAGACTGCTGTAAATGTGATGTCTGTTTAGCTTGGTCTAAAATTTCAGGGGTAATGCAGAGTTTCTTGAATACAAATTTGATTTTAAAAGTTATTTTTTGACAATTTATTAGCTTCTTATTAGGCAGAAATCGGGTTTCTGTGTGTGTTCAGGTCTCTCACTGATCTAAATGTTCATTTACAAAATGTGGAATCGGGTAGTATCTAAACTTGGTGCTTTCAATCCTTTCCCTATTTAGGAAAAGTTGTTCCCTTTATATTTTTTTTAACTTCTCTCTCCAAACCTGTGAATAATTATCAGTGGTTAATCCATCCATTCCATTTTTGTAATGTGAATTTATGAATTATACACCAAGTATGAGGTGTTAAAGATATATAACCTATCCTCAGGGAGGTTGGAATTATTTAGAAAAGATAAGAAAAACAAACAATTGCTCATCTAGGTAGAAAGTTATGAGGCATAAGAGAGGCTTAGGTCAAGTGTTACAAAATGTGAAAGCTCTATTCATCGAGAACACCGGGAATGCTTTTGAGAAGAATGGGTGGTTCTTGAACCTGGACTCAAAGCAGTGCCTTTCAGATTTTCTGTTTTCTCCCTAATCTGTTGGAGACCAATATTTCCATAGAGTACCATTAAAATTAGTTACTAAGAAAATGAAATAAACAGAATACAAAATGGAAGAATGAGTTTTACCATTATTAGATTTAACAGGAATAAATTACTCTATTAAATTGCTATCATATTTTCTAAATACTGTCTGTGTCTGTACTTGTCTCATCGCAGAGTGTCTTAGTCAGATAGGAATCTGTAGATCATTCTGAGTAGCACTGCTTTTCAGGCATCTGGAGAGAGGATATTACATTTGGGGAGCAGTGGAAGCAAAGGCATAGAGGTGGAAAAATTGCACGGGACTTCTACTTCTTCATATACTTCCTATTTTCATGTCTATTTGGGAATATGTAATGACAGGTAAAGTGAGGGCACAAAGCCACATCATAAATGGACTGGGTTAAAATATGAAAAACGTGACATTTCTTTGTATGCAGGAGACAGTGTAGCTTAGCTAAAAAAGCACAGTAGTGGGGATAAAGAGTTCTGGTTCTGGTTCCTTTTCTGCCTTTTACCAGCTAAGCAATATTGGCCCGTTCCTCAACTGCCTCAACCCCGTTTCCCACCTTGGTGAATCACAGGTGTGAAGCAAATGTGCTTTAGCATTTCTTTCATAGTAAGTTCTCTGTAGAAACAGCATTAATGCAGAGAAGTACATAAAGCTAAAAGTTAAATGTAAGTTGATAGGGATTAGCACAAATGCATAGAGAATAGTTAAAAGAAGTCTCTAGTTATATTAAAATATACTAAAAGTTTATCACGCTCTTGTCATTGACATGGGAGAAGGGCTTATATTGGAGCCTAAGGTAACTTTTTAAAAAAGCTTATTAAGAGTGAAAACTAAGGCCTCTGTATTAAGGTATACCAAGCACAAAAAGCTAACATACCAAATATATATGCTTCAATTTTCACAGCAACAAAATAGATAGCAGTAAAAAACATTGAACATAGATAGTAACTGTGTTAATGAGTATATATTAATCGCTCTGGGAGATCAATTAAATATTATCTTTGCCTTCAAGAACTGTCCTAAGCTCTACTACTCACTAGCTTAGACAACTTGAACAAATTGCTTATTCTCTACATCTTTTTGTTTTGCTTTATCTATAATGTGGAAATAATGGCTAGTTTATACTTTTATAGTGAGTACTGAATGAAATATTTATAGAAAGCACTTAGCCAAGTTCTTGGCATGTAGAATATGCTCAATAATCAAAGTTATCCCATGCTTTACTAAAGAAAACAAGATATGTCCATTAAAAAGCCATTAATAATACGTGATTTAAACTTAAGTTCCTAGCAAAAATAGAACATATGTCACCAATTGGTAAATAATCATTGCCAAATGAGTGTTACAAACCATGAGAGAGAATGTGGAATAATGATAAGTTTTATTGAGTGCTTACAATATGGCAGCACTGTTACACAGTATGTACTTCATTAAGAATGAACTCATTTCATCCTTACAGAAAATAATATAACCCTGTGAAGTAAATGCTATTATTATTTCCAGATTAGGAAATCAAGGCACAGAAATGTTAAGTAATCTGCCCAATACCAACAGCTAATAAGTTGCAGGACTGGATTAGAATTCAAACTCCAGGTCTATACATATTTTTTTTTTCTTCTAAAACTTTTTCCACAGCTTTATTGAAGTAAACAAAGTCACATAATGAATGTATACAATTAGGTGGGTTTGGATGTATGTGTACGCTTATATGCCGTCACCACAGCCCAGGTAACAAACATACCCTTCACTTCCAGAGTTTAGTCTGGACATTTAGGAAGGGTCTTACGGAGGAGATCAGCTTTGGACAGATGGAAAATAAGAGAAGGGCATTCTCTTCTAGGTAGATAGAATAAATAAAATAGAAATTGAGGCCAAGATTATGTAAGGAAAATTACTTTATATGGCAGATATCCACCAAGGGCCTATTATGTGCAGGCTACTGTGCTAGGTAGGTGTTGGAGACATGTGGAGCTAGGGAGACGTGGGCCTTCCCTTTAAAGGAGCTTATAGTCTTATATAAGAGAGGATGTGTACAACGTTGTGGTGTTTAATCCTAACACAAGGCAGAAAGCGACAAGTAACTTATTTGAAGTTCAGCCAAAGTACTTTGAGAACTGAGAAGAAAGGAGAGAGAACATTATGAGGCAGGAATGGAAAAGTGTTTGTGAAGTGGATAGCCTTTTTAAAATTACGATAATAGAGAGTTGGAAGTGCGATGATAGTAGAGAAGTGATGTCATTTCTGAGGAGTAGAATTTTAACATAATAGGCAATAAAATCATTGGAGTGAGGCACCCATGTGGGAAGGAACAAATTTGGGGAAATAAGGTGGGAGAGGTAGGCTGGGACCAATGGCGTAAAGACTAAGGACTTTATCTTATACAATGAGTGCTGCACGTTGAGATCAAAGGTTATGGGAGCTGTTTCATGAAATGTGGTTAAGAATGTGGGTTCCAAAGCCAGTATGCCTTGGTTTGAATGCCAGCTCTACCTCTCACTGGCTAGATAAAAGCAGGAAGCAAAAGATGAGTTAACAGAACTATGGTTTACTGTTCTACTCAAACATTAAACATTTCCCGAACATGTTTTCCATGCCTGCTGCTGTGTGCAAGGGACACCAAGCAGAGTCTCTGCCTTCAGGGCATTCACAAGTTCTGGGAAGGACAGGAGAGAGGCAGGCATGTAAGGAATGTCAGTGCAGCAAGGGGTGCAGCACTGTGTTGGGTCTGCCTGAGACACTAGGTGAGCATAGAAGACAGAGTTAAGTCTGAAGATGAGAGAAGGACGGCTACATAATAATGTGTTTGCAACAGAAGGGCCTGACCCAAGGGAGATGAAGAAGAGTCATCTCTTGTTCTCTATCAGAATTTTACCTGAGTTCCATTCTGGGCTGGAAATAGCATTGCTAATCACCACCTTGAAAGAACTTTTCACTCTTGTGTTAACATGCCCAGCCCCAACTCAACCCCCTCACTTTTTCTATCACTTTGCCTATTTAATGCTGGAATTTTCATTGACACTATAACTGATTTGCTGAAGGCCATTAAATGCTTTCATGTCAAAGATCTCCTACTAGATTATGAGCTGCACCAGTGAGTGAGAGGGAACAAAATGTAAATAAATGGTGTCAATGGAATAGATTCCCCTGTGGTCATGTTCATTTTTTTCTGTGCAGCCCCCATTTTCTTTTTCCTTGAGTGGAATAATTCATGAATATATTTTTGTTTTGTTTTGTTTTTCATTATGGAGTTTCCCATTACTCTTAGCAGTTTTTCTTTGTTTGAAGAACTATAATTATGGCATGCTTCAAAGTAGGGGAGGAATATCAAAATGTCACCTCACAGGTGACTTAAGTCAAAGGAGAAAAGATACCTTCACAAATAGAGAGTTTGGAAACTTTCTTAATCCAAGTGATGAAACTTAGCATCACCAAAATGGGACAAACTGACATGTGCCAGCTGATATGATGTAGTAGAAAGTACACAACATCACCTGTGTGACATAGTCTTGCTGAAATACTTAACCTGAAATCCAACCATTAGGAAGTAGACAAATCCAAATGATGTGCCATTTTTCAAGACAATTGTCCTGAATTCTTTAAAAATGTCAAGATTAAAGAAAATGAAAAAAGACATGCCAGTCAAATGCAAGGCATGCATCTTGATTGAATCTGGATCAGAAAACAAAGTATTGGGGCTTCCCTGGTGGCGCAGTAGTTGAGAGTCCGCCTGCCGATGCAGGGGACACGGGTTCGTGCCCCGGTCTGGGAAGATCCCACATGCCGCGGAGCGGCTGGGCCCGTGAGCCATGGCCGCTGAGCCTGCGCGTCCGGAGCCTGTGCTCCGCAACAGGAGAGGCCACAACAGTGAGAGGCCCGCGTACCGCAAAAAAAGCACAAAAAAACAAAAAAAACAAAGTATCTAGGGCAAGTTTAGAGAAATTTAAATATGAACTATATATTAGATAATACATCAATGTTAATTTTGTGGGTATGGTAATGGCATTGTGGTTATATAAGATAATATCCTTGTTTTTAGGAGCAAAATGTTGAAGTATTTAGGGTAAAGTGTCATTATGTCAGCAACTTATTTTGAAACAAGATAGATAGATGTAGAGATATTATGAGGAGGGCAGAATCGCTTCAGATTATAACTATGAGAGATACTATAACTGCACAGCTACAAAGGATACCCTTTCTCCCCCCCAGGAGTATTGAAGCCTATCACACATGAATTATCTTTTATTTTTGTACGTGCCGCATGGCATACGGGATCTTAGTTCTCCAACCAAGGATCGAACCTGCGCCCCCTGCAGTGGAAGCGCCAAGCCCTAACCACTGGACCGCCAGGGAAGCCCCACAAATGAATCATCTTAACACTCCCTTCTTGGGCGGGAGAAGTAGAGAGTCATTCCTATATCTTGTAAACTTGACTGTTTTAAAATTTCCCTTTCTTGTGTATCTGTTTCTTTATTTTCTACTGGACACATACCCTTTCTATTGTTGGTGAGATGATAACCATTGTGGTGGAAATGATGAAAGCTATATTTACTTAAAGGTCTACAAGTTTAAAAAGCCCACTCCCAGTCATGGTCTGACTCATATACCTGGCCATGAAGTTTTCATTTCTCTGATGAGGAAACAGAGATTCAGAGAGACTTAATGAGTTGTTCAAGTCACACAGCTATAAGTTTTAGGATTTCGACTTATTCTTCAGACCGCAAGTCCATTCTGATTCATTACCGTTACAAAAAGGCATAAACTGTTCCTGTAGGTGGCTATTCCTGCCTCATGTCATCCTTTACCTCCTGAAGTCATGATCTTTAAGTAAGAGACCAACTGTTCTGAGGGCGTCTGTAGCCCAGACTTCAATGTCACTGGCAATATACTTTGACTATCTTTAACTCCTGAATTAACTGATGTGACACTAAGCATAGGCTTTTTGCCATGGCTCAGATACATACTCTAGGGAGATAACCCACCTAATACCTCTCTATCAGCCATGTTAGCTGACTGTTGACCTTAAGGGAAAGCAAATCACTAAAAATCACTAAGAGCTATAGTGATTGTTTCCTCAAGTCATTTCTTGATAAAATATTACAAGCTGGAACCTTCAATTGAGTCTCAGCTGATTTTTTTTTAATGATTTCTTCTGAAAATGTGCTAGTTTTAGTGCTTCCATGCCCTTCCTTTTACATCTTCATCAAAAATTGTATCTGTTGCATTACAGTATTAGCTAAATGCCATAGCAGATGAATCATAGTAGAGCAGTATGATAAGTCCAGATCTTTGAAGGGAAGATAGCCTCTCATGTTCTGAACATTTTTCACCTACTTGGACTTGAATTTTGGCTGTAGCAGATTCCTAAGTGTCTTTCCATTAGCAAGGGTGTACTTGAGTGGGCCTAGAATGCTGTGCTATAGGGGGAAGAGAGGAAATATAGAAGAAAGTTGAAGGTAAGGAGAAATTCTCATCTAATTCAGTTAACCAGGCAGTAGATCTTTAGTTCATATCATTTGCAAGGCTACAGGCCTTGGTTCAAGTGCTTGTATCTTGGAGCAACCTGTTTCCCTGGGCAACTAGAAAACTATGTTTCTACTAGAGGAAATTCTCAGTGCCAGGGGTAGATACATAGAAAGAACAAGGGGTGATGAACTATAAATTACTATAATTTAGGGTAAAGTTCAGAACTTAAAATAGGAGAGGGGGGATTTTTAAATTAGCTATTAAAATTAATGGGGGAGAAAGTTTTCATTGCTAGAAAATTAGGGAGCTTACAGGGCTAGTGGCCAGCATTTGGAGCTTATATTTTTCAGATAGTTTTGAGGGAGAAATGTAAAGGAAAGTCGAGTTTGTCTCTAGATATCCTTGAGCCATGTCTGTGAATTTATGCAGGTGTTCTCCATGTTGCTTGGTATACCCAGAGCCTCTAAGTTTTGTGTTTTCATTCATTTTGAAAGACAAAGCATGTTTTGTAGGTAAGAACCATGTCTCAGTCTGTGGCCATGGCATGATTCTCTCCAAAATAATGGTGTTCTGGCTGTACAGACCCTAAGGCAGAAGGCAACAATCTTGGAATACAGTATCTCTGGAAATGAACAATGTAATATATCTGAGGATGGACTAAAAATATCTACCAGCTTATTTTTAAGCAGGAAGCTGTAATTATCTTGGCAGTGTTTACACGGTGTTGTCTTATTCCTTCTTCCAAAAAAACCTGAAGTGTGTGAGTCTTAATATTGTTTAGTGAGCCATTTGAAGAATCCCTATGCCTTTAGAACAGCACTAGGTAAATTCTCTTCACAGAACTTGGCATTTATCTAAGAATTTTTTTGTTTATCTCTTGAGCATTGTTAGTGAGGCATATTGAGAGTTTTTGCATAAAGCCAGGAGTTGGTTCTAGGGGAAGTAGGCTTTATTGCTTCAAAGGACAGGTGGACAGGGTGGAAGATATGAGGCAGTGGGGGCCCAGCATGTGTCAAGCCCTAAGAGAAGAAAGGCATGGAGGGGAATGTGCTACGAGTACTTTACTGATAAAATGACCTCACCATACTTGGTACTCTGTATCTTCTCAATTGAGAGCAAGATGGAGGTCCAAAGGATGTTCGTGAGTAGAAGCAGAGTGCCCCAGACAATGGGGAAGATGGTTTATTTCTTTTCTATTTTAGTAAGACCAAAGGATAAGTGAACATGTCTAGAGGACTTGGACTAAGAGGCTTAGGAAACTGCAAACCACTATTTGAGCTACAGTTGAAGGAGTGGAGGAGTGGAGAAAAGAAAGCCTGGAGCCCTGAAAGCTATTGGAGAACTGCCATGTCGAAAAGGTACTAGATTTAATATGTGTTATTCCAAAGTTAGCTACAAAGGCAAGTGAGGGGAAGCTGGCAAATTTACATTCGGTATAATGAACATGTTTAACAGACAGAAGAAATTTCTTGGAAGAGCGTAGGCCAAAGCCCAGTAACCCCTTGTTGGGGAAGTGGTGAAAGGTACTCAAGCGTTCAATGGACTATGAGATTAGATTTCAAAAATACTTGTCCAACTCTGATATTCAGTGACTTAGGCATCTCAACTTGCGTGGGAATCAAGCTCTTGCATCTAACGTCTAGTGCTAACCCCAGCTTATCATTATTATTACATTATTACAACTAACATTTATATAGTGCTTTGTAAAGCACTTTTATACTTGTTATGTAATTTAATTTAAACTAGACAGCAGCCGTGCAAAGCAGACAGTGTGTTTATTTCCATTTGGCATATGAAGAAACGGGATCTGTGTGATTAAGGGACTCCCCATTCCTCAGAGCCCTCTGCCACCCCTGCTACTCATAGATCCCATTAGCATCAGAATTACACAGGGGCCCAGGCCTACTGATCCCAGATCCTGTTCTCTTTCCACCCTGCTCTCTTAGCACCATGTTGCTGGATTGGTCATAGACTATGAGATAAATCAGTGAACATACTCTGTGTTTTAGCTTCTTCGTCGGTACGAGGAACAATGTGATTGCTTTGAAAAGGTTTTAGAGGGTTTCAACTGGTAAGTGCTAAGTAATTTGTATTTCATTGTTTTTATTATTTTGTGTCAAGGAAATGGTTTCCAAAGTGCTCCTGTCAATTACAAACTAGAAAGTGATTCCAAGTGGGAGCTGCCTTTAGTACAGATGGAACCTGAAACCGTAAGGATCTTATTTTCACAGAAAAATAACCTAATTAATTAAAAACCCCAAAACCACAATGGAAGAATAAGTAGAAAATAAGTGGTTTAGAGAAAAGGTGGTATTGATTTGGGAAAAAAATGGATTTCTTGGTTTTGTTTCTCTAGCTTTTTGTTTAAGGTCTCTGTGGGTCATGGGAATAGAATGTTTTCTATTAATGAGACATATTTGATGTATTTACTTTTGTGGTAGTGATTTCTGGTAAAATGTTTGCTTGGGGCAATATATGGTCACAGCACTAAATAAATAATAATCCTAAGCATTTTATGTGTTCTATCTCAGCACACGTTAATTTTTAATTAATTTGGCTACATAGTGTGTTTTTAAGCATCGATTTGGAAACCTAGACTTGTAGTATCATAAAGAATAATTTAATCTTAGAAACTATCTAGGACAACCTTTCATGTTCCAGAAAACTAAAGCCCAAATGACTCGTTCAAGGTCATACAGCTGGGAGTGATTTGAACTCTATGGCCAAAATTTCCTTTCTGAACAAAGAATAGAAATTAGTCTCTGATGGTAGGAAGAGGAATGGCAGGGCCGTTCACAAAGGTGAGGGAGTGGGTTGGGCCTGCTGTTTTTGTGAACCCAGACGCGGTGACACCTTATTCAAATTTGAGTTAAGAACACATTGCCCTTAAAAATGATAAAATGATAAAAACTTGTTAGAACCTTTGTACATATACTGTCCTTATCTCCTTGATTTTCAAATATAAATGAACTGAAGAGATTGTCAATATCCTCTTTTCTCATACTCATCAAGTTACTTACTTGTAGTATATATATTGTTTACCTCACTAGCATATAAGTCTGATTGAAGGTAGTTTTTGTTTAGTGCACTGCTGTGTCCCCGTTTTTGGTCCTAGATCAATGCCTGGCACATAGGAGATATTTAATGTTTAATTAATTAATAAACCCATGAATAAAAATTGTGAGCAGACATTCCATACTCCTTGTGGCAGGACATGGTATAAACTACAGAGGGAAAATGCTTCATTTATTTAACACCTTATGGAATCTTAAAATGTTACAGCTAGAGGGAATCTTAAAGACTATCTAGGAAAATCCTCTCATTTTTAGATATTGTGAAAATAAGGGAGTTTTCTAGGTTCACAAACTAATTAGTGACAGAGCCATGGATTGTAACTCAGACTTTCTCATTTCTTTTTTAAATCACTTAAAGGCACTAGAGAATGTTTAAGGTAGAATGACACATGGTTGCTACGATCATTGAACTTCAGTCAAAATTAGGTTGATACCCTTGGACTTGATCTCTTTTCCCTGTGTTTTCTTTGAAAATTAAAGATTGAAATTCGTCAATGGATAGGTTACATAGTTACGATTTTCTTTTTTAAGTTCTAAATCACATTTTCTCCCCTCTGGGATTCCTTTGTTGTCCTTGGTTCCCAAGACAATCTCTTACCTCCTCAATTTTCTTCTGTTCTAATCTAATTGGGTCAGATGGGCAGGGCATCACACTGAAAAAAAAAATCCTTTCTCCATGTTTATATGTTTTTTCCCTAGCAACCAGTTATAAAAGATCATTCTCTTATATTACCACCCCTTCAAGGCTGGAAAGACTCACCCAGGATTGGTGTTTCATACATACAGCAGATACTCACTCATTCTCTTGCATTGGGATCACCATTCTCTTTATCAAAGAATGAAAAAAAAAGTATAAAAGAGATCTTTACTTTATAATCAAGCATCCTTTACCTAATAACTGTGGAAATAAGCTTGATGTCCTGAGAGAGAAAGAGCTGGCGGGGCACACAATGTGTATGGCAAAAGAAAGTTTCAACTTGTAGGTTGTCTGTGGTTGTGTACTGAGACATGCAGAGCTGAGACCCGAACCTACAAGTGCTAATTATGCATTTTCTGATCTTAAACACACAAATACAGATAACTGTGAACTCAACTCCCTTTCCTTTTCAAACCACGCTCCTTTCCCCCAACCTGAACTTTGCCCACAACTTTCTCTAAAACCAGATAATCATCTCCTTCCAGACTTTGAAGTGACATTAGAATTGTCAGAAGGCATAATTAATTGACTGTCAGCAAAGCCATTGTTTGAACATCTGCAGAGTTCTACTTGGTAGGCATCTGTTGTACTTTCAATTGAACGGATTCACTCATCTTCAAATATTTATTGAGTGCTTGCTATACACCAATCATTGAAGTGTGTGCTATGGGAGAGAAAAGAAACAAGGTAACATAATGACCAAGGAGAGAAAGCATTTGTTCAATCCTCTAGCACCAAGGGCTTTGATGGAAAACAGATTTCATGACTGGAAGTGGAAAATACACTCTTTTTCATCCAGGTTCAGGGGCTTTTGCCACGATTGCCAGCTGACCTGTGCCAGATAAAATGCCAGAGGAGTCCACCTATTGCTGGGGAATAGAGAGACCTATTGGTGAAGCACTATTTGTGGACAGAGTTCTCAGCAAAGACAATTGAATGCTTTAAGAGAAAAGCGAGCGGAAAATATCCAAGGCCGATAAACTGGGAAATCCCACAAGCAGGTCCAAATTAATGACCTTATCCTGATTTTCTTCCTAATTCTCACTCTGATGCCAGTCTTGTTACATTAAATTCTCCCAGTTTCATTACAGCACTGCACAGTTCTGATCTCAGTCCCCGTTTGGTTCTCTGGCTATCAAAATTTCAATTTATATCAGTCCTGGACCTGGCTGCACTCCTACCTGGAAGTGAACATCATTTGTTAAAATTCAACAAGAAGGAACACAAACACTGCAGGGGTGACTTGTTGAAGGAGGCTAAGATGATACAGTAGGCAGGAGGTAATTGAAAACAGTTACTAACATCTACTGTCTCGCTCTCCACACACTCACACTCACAACACTCACAGAGACACACACAGACACATTCACACACACACTCTCACACAGACACACACACAGAGACACACACAGACACTCACACAGACTCACTCGCGCGCGCGCACACACACACACACACACACACACACACACACACACACACACCATTCAGCCCTAGGACCATGGCACAGTTAGAGAGCTGGCTATAAATCTTCCAACTTGAAAGCTTCCCATTCATTGGTCATTGGAGGCCACCTTCGTAATTTTCACCACATATGCAAACCATCTGTACTATTATTTGCCTAACATTTTTGTTCAAATCAATTCATTTATTTTTTAACCTATTTTATCTTCATTCATGTCAATAATATCCATAATTTGATTTTATGGATTAAAGTACCTGTTCCTTTTTTCCCCCTAAAAGGCATGAAACTAAATACCATAATTAAATTTAAAATGTTCATCCATGAACCCTCCAATGTTCAAAATACTGAGAAATGTGTGTATAACTCAACCAGAAGATAAATTGATGGAATATTTTGGTGAAATGATGTCAAAGGTTACCCACTGAGTTAAGTTTTACTAAAAAAAAATTTTTTTTTTATACCCAGCATCATCGTGTTATCATGAGAGGCCGTGTAGTGGTGTAAAGAGCCAGGTATCAAGTAACCAGAGGCCAGATTCTGGGCCAGTCACTGTCCCACAATCTTGCTGTGACATATTAGGCCAGCCCCTTTTCCACGGACCTCATCTCTCATAGACTTCATGATCTCTTGGGATCCTTTGGCCTTTTAATTTACTTACCTCAAATACTTTTCGTATATTGTCCTCTATACACCGTTAAAACATAAGTGGGGAGGAAAATAGCTGCCCTATGTAGAATTACAGCATTGCTTGCTTCAGAAGAATTGGAAAAGAAACCCAAGAATTATATTTCCTAGACTGTTTTATACTCTGCTCAGTATTGTTCCTCATTTCCTAAGATATACGAGAAGGTTCACATCATTTGAAGTAGCTTTAAATGTCAGGTAACAAACATAAACTAAGATTGTAGAACATAAGGAACACTGTGTACTGAGTTGGATATTCTAGCATCACTGCTTAAGGATTTTCCTGGTTTAATATGTTGTTCACTAATGATACTTTGTATACATAAATAATATTAATATTAGTAACCATGAATGTGATCATGGTCTTCAGTGTATAATATAGCATTGTCATAAAAATAAATAATTCATCTTTTGTTACATGGCATAGTGACACCAAAACTGGACTTGGAGTCAGGAAGTCCAAGTATCTTCTCTGCGTGACATTGGTGACATTTGACATTTGCAATGTGCTTTAGAACATAGTATGCATTATTTGAAAACATTTTTTTTAACAGTTTTAGGATTAGAGAGAAATCAGCTTAAACAAGGACCAGTTAAGAGATGGAACCAAATTCTTAATGTAGGTTTTCTGGGTTAAATTACATGTACTTTAAGCAACTTTATATAACCTCTTAAGCTTTTTGAATTTCAGTTATTTCACCTATTAATAAAGGTAATCCTATATATTTTATATAATTATTGTGAGGACCAAGTTAAAGAAATAGATGTGAAAATGTATTCTAAGCCATAACAAATCAAAAATTTAAGAGATGTCAGTATCGCTTCCCAGTGCAGCATCTAGCTTGATTTATGCCGCTTATGATTAGTGTGTAATAATCAGCCGCTCTGAATTTTTAATGTCACTGTTTATCTCTATTTAAATTAACACTTTGAATTTTCTTATGATGTTCTCTTGTTATTGGAATATCATTACAAAAAATGTTTTTCAGTCATTGTGTGTGAGAAAACAACACGCAGACATACCACAGTGTTCTCATTTGCTGAGCAAACTACTCTTGCTTTTTAATGTGGAATGAAGAAGAACTAATTGAAAGGAGACAAAAATGAATTTTGACTCAGATTGTGCAGGATGAATCATAACCCACTTTCTCATCTGAGATGTGAAGAAAAAATAAATTAAAATAAAGCCAGCCACCACACAGCTTTACTGTTGGTGTCAGCAGAATCAATATAGAGTGTTTTTCCACAGAACAAAGAGTGTATTACTACTAGGCTAAGAATTGCAGGTAGTAGAAAACATGGTTAATTTTTTCTTTGCTGATTTTTTTTTTCCTGCTTTGTTTAAAGCATTCCGATCAGGAGAGTTTGGGACTCATCAGAAGTTGTGCAAAACATTCAGAAATGTACCTGTGATCTCTATTGAACAATTAGAGGCCAATCAGAGATGGGACAAGCTTGGACCACATCTGATCCCAGTTTCCCTTGTCAGATCAGTAGGGAGCAGGGAGACAGCAAAATAACAGAAACTTGGCCGGGGTAGAATTGCTGCTTCCTTGAATTTAACTTACTTGGGTTATTGATATGAATGATTAAAGAAAAATGAAGACTTTGTCCTGCTGGAGTCCAGGATTCAGATGTATAATCTACCTTACTTGGAAATGTAGCTTTTTTAAAAAAGGGTTTGGCACAGATAGAAAGGCACTGTAACCTACCCTAGGATATAGTCTCCAATTTCTAAGTCAGCATTAATTTCATTTAAATTTTTGTTACTGTTGTATTTTATTCATAATTCTTATGGCCTTTATTTCTCATCTCTATATACATACACACATGTGTATATATGTTATATATACTATGTAATATACATAATATATGTTTATATGTCTATACCTTCTACCTTACTGTAAGATCATTGTGAAGAAAGACCACCTCTTCCTTATCTTGCTCTTCCCCGAAGATCACCACAAGGAGATAGAGCTAGATGAGTTCTTAAATCTCTCTGTGCCCCTGCATCAAGACTTTTGCTTGCGGTAGAGTTTCTGTAGTCTGACTTGATTCTACAGAATTCTGTAAAATTCTGTTTACAATTAGACTAGCATGCACTGAGCACTTACTATATACTACAAGTTTTGTATGCATTATACATACTTCTTGACTATAACCCTGTGAGGTGTAGGCATTGTTCTTTTCCAGATGAGAAAACTGAACCAAAAAGAAGGTAAATAATTTGCCCAGGGTCTAGTAATTATTGGAGTTGTAATTTGAACCCAGAGTCTGCCTCCTAACCACTGTATGTACTTTGTCAATGACTATAGCTTGCAGAAGGGCAGCTAATGAGGCCTGGCAGAAGATTGGGTCACAAAGCCTGTGCTCATCATACGGCTTTTCTGCCAAATCCCATTCTATTTCTCCCTCTGCTTCTCCTGGGGGACTTTTTTTAGTATGATTTGATTTCCTCTGATTGAAGAGTCCCACAACTGGCCAGGCAGCAGATAGAAATCCCTGCATGCCATCATTCTGTTTGCAGTCTACCAGATGTCTTCAGGGATACCGTCTTGGCTCCCCTACAAGGATAATAGTGCCCATGTGTGCTGCTTACTCCAGACAATGTAAGACAAGTGCTGAATGTAAAACTATTTTTGTTAGCACTTGAAATATACATTTCTAGTCCTCTGTTCCCTCTTGAAATTGAAACCTGCTTCTTGTGATTTTAACATTATCTAAATCCAGAAAGTCCCTTCTCCCAATGCTTCATCCCAATCCAGTGAAGCTTTCTTTCACACGTGGAAATAGTTACTTTTCACTTTCAGCAATCCATCTGCAGTGGCATCTTCTAATCTAGTGAGCCTTAGAAAAAGCCAAGTGCAGTCTCACTGTCAAAGCAGAAATGAGAGACAGCAAGGAGAAGGGAACTTATCTTGAAAATAAGGTCACCCTATTGACATATCATCAGGTAGAAGAGTTCTATGCACTAGCTAGCAATTGGCTCACTCAGTCGGAAGTTGATGCTATTTTAGGCTGTCAGCAGGAGTGTCAACGTATCTGTGAATTTTGGCATTTTATTTCATTAAGGTGGTTCAGGAAGCCAGACGCTGATTAACTGATTCTTCGACTTAGTTCCCGCTCCTAATTTTGGATGTGTGTTGTCTTCAGGAAGCTGTTGTGATACCCTGATGCTAAAGAAAACTTCTCTTGTGCTTCTAAAGCAATCCTGGGAACAGTCTACCCCACATCCTACTATCCTGGCATCTCCCCTGCTCTACATCTCTGGTCACAGGTGGTGTGGGGATACCATTGCTCTGGTTCTCCTCTGGCCGACCAAGGAAATACAACTCAGGTGGTGCATCCGGTTACCTTCCACCGTGTGTCTGTCATAGCAGCATTCTCACTGATACATTAGGTTCAAGGTGGATTTTCATTTGGAGATCACGTAAGAAGATACCTATGGAAGGAATGGCCTCAGCACTGCAGTTACTGTCAAAGTCAAGAGATGCCTTAGACAGGCCACAAGATGTGTTTAGGTAAGACTAGGAAAATTCTAAACTTTGTCTCATCGGTAAGAATTTGGGATCTGATTTGTTTATAAGCGTGCTTTTAAGTGAGAAGGATAAGGATTTCTAGATAGGACATTTATGGTATTTGTTCATTTCTTTATTCAGTAGTTGTTGACGGCCTACTATGTGCCAAGCACTGTGTTAATTTCCATTAAACAGTCTACAAAAGAGAAACAGAAGTTTTAAAAATAACTGAATTGCAATATGATAAATGTATTACTGGAGTTAGGTGAAGAGTCTTATGGGAGGAAAAAAGTTAGAATGGCTTAGTGTGATTGGAAAAGTGGGGAAAGGTTTTCCAGCATAGGTGATGTCGGGGCTGAATGTGGTGTCATTTCCCAGGTAAACCATGAATTTAAGGGCATTTCAGACAAACGATTCAGTGGATACAAAGAGACCAAGAGAGGATTACAAAAAGTGCAGAATGACCAGGGTAATGTAGTGGGGAAATGAGGCTAAAAGGATGATCAGTGGTCAGATCAAAAGGGGTTTTTGTTTCCTGCTAAAGAGTCTAGAGTCTTTCCTGAAGGCCCTGAGGATCCATGAAGGATTTACGCAAGGGAACAACATGATCTGATAGGCGTTGATTAAAGATCATGCTGGGTCCTGCTGGGGAGACTGGCGTCGGACAGGAGGTGATTTGGGAGACTGAAGGTCATTTGCCTCAGCCTATGGGGATAATACGGAGCCTGAGCCAAGGCAGTCATGTTGTGACAGTTCAGGGGAGAGTAAGAGGGATGCGTCGAGGCTTATTCCTGAGCTTCTGCATTCGGTGGCTAATGACATTAAGTGAGGTGAGAAAACAGAAGAAGTTCCATAATGACGTGCCTTCAGCCCCCCGAGATCCTCCTTATCCGGAAGCAATGTAGTTCTATTTGTCGGTGCTTATTGAGCACCTACTGTGGGCAGGCACTGTTGTAGGCATTGACACAAAGCAGGGGTAAAACAGACATAAAGCCTCTGTTATGGGCTTCCATTTTAGTAAGGAAAGACAACACATAAATAAGTTAAAGACATCCTATGTCAGATGGTGATGTATCCTGTAGAGAAAAATGAAGCAGAAGAAGGAGGACAGTGAATGCAACATTGGCGGTTGGGATGGAAGTAACACAGTAAAAATGTGACAAATGGAGTTGTGAGGTTCCTCTTGCTGGTGAAATCTGGTCTGCCTAATTTTGTTTCCTTTTCATTTGTGTTTTATAAATTGTTATTTCTCCTAAACAAAGGAAATAAATAGCAACATAAACATTTACAAACACAGAAATGTAGACTCAATGGTTTGTGTTGTCAACATAACACGTGCCAAGAAAAACAAAAGAAAACAGCAGCTGAAAAAGTAAATATAGGGCTTTCCTGGTGGCGCAGTGGTTGAGAGTCTGCCTGCCGATGCACGGGACACGGGTTCGTGTCCCGGTCCGGGAAGATCCCACATGCCGCGGAGTGGCGTGAGCCATGGCTGCTGAGCCTGCGCGTCCAGAGCCTGTGCTCCACAGCGGGAGAGGCCACAACAGTGAGAGGCCCGCGTACCGCCAAAAAAAAAAAGTAAATATATATTTTTTTAAAGTAAAAAAATGGAGGCTCCCTCAGACACTAATCCTTGTCATTCAAAATGCTGGATAGTATGAATTCGAATTTCACAGAAAGGAGAGAGATAATATTTGAACCAGGATAATAATTCTGATATTTTAATGCTAGAGAACCTTGGATTTAATCCAAATCTTTTAGTTTAGACAGAGAAAGAAAATAGCTTATTTGAGGACACCCAGGTAGGTCTAGAATTTAGGTTTCCTAACAGTTCATCGAGAACTTCTACCATTATCCACTGTACCAGACAGGCCCAAAGCTTGGGTTCTGGGATCCGGCTTCCTGGGTTTGAATTTCCCCCTTTGCCACAGTGGCCTTAAGGAATTTTTACCTCTCTGCATCAGTTTCCTCATTTGCAAAGTAGGGATGATTATAATAGTATTTATGAGAGTGTTTTTGAGGATTAAAGTTAATATTAATACATGTAAATTACTCACAGCAGTGCCTGACACACAGTTACTGTTCAGAAAAATGTTCACTATATTATTACAATACTAAGGGTATTAGAACATTATGATATAGCTTATTTAGACTTTGTGTGTTTGGGTATAAATTTGAAGCCAGTCTGCGATGATGGCCACACATAAGATCTTCTGGAATTTCCGGTTAATATAGTAAAATATTAACAAGCTCCTTTGGGTCACTGAGTAAATATAGAACACATTAAAATAACTTTGATATTCATTTCACTCACATTAGTTCTAGACAGTGCATTCTAGAACTGAGATATGAGATTCTAAACCAGAAATGGAACCCTAGCCTTTAAAGACAAGAATACGTTGGGATCCACTTAGGTACGTCTAACACAGGTTGGCCTCATGACTGTTGACAGCCATTTAATAAGTACTGACTATGTTCCAAGCACCATGCTTGAATATTTTACATAGTTGATCATACTTAATCCCACTGCAGGGAGGCATTCGTATCTGGATTTTACAGATGAGAACATTCAGTCCCAAGGCAGTTCAGTACCTTGTCCAAGGTCACACAAATAAGATAGTAAGAGGCACAGACTAAATTTTCATAAACCAGTCCATTCTTGTTTGTTCAGCACATGACTTTTTCATGATGATACTTTTTCTTAAGTAGTTACTTATGCTGCAGGCAGTCTGCATTTTACACTACTGTCCTTTCTGTGCCATTCGTACTACTCATTCATAAAATTATAAAATCATAGGTTGTTTTTGCTGGCAGGATCTGGAGGGAGTTTCCTGGTTCTCAACTTGAAGACTAAGAATCACCTGAGGGAACTTTGTCACTAAACCTACACACCCACACACACCTACCTTGTAGATACATTGTGATTCTGACATAATCTTAGGCCCACCTCCACTGAGAAAATGCTATTACTCGGAGAAAATTTAGCTGATGGAGTGTGCTATAGTCCCCAGGTGGTGGAAAGAAAGAAAAGGGGGGGGTGTCTTGAGGATTACTGATCAATTTTCATGTAGTGAAAATTGAGAATCAGAGAGTGACAGTAACTTCCCCAAGATCACAGCTCATTTATTTCACATCTACCTGTAGAACCTGGGCCCTCTGACTTTCGGTATTAGGCAATTTTCCTGTTTATTCCTCAAAACTGCCTTTGTGGAATGCACTATGCCCTCCTTGATAGTTCTAGAGGAATATAAGGCAAAACAAAGGGAGTGATTAATTTGCCCAAGTTCCCATAACAAATCAGTTGGTCAAGAGAGGATGAGTTTGCCAATTTATGCTGTTCTCCACCTATTCACTTGGTTCTAGTAAAGTAACAGCTCATCAATATGGAATGCACATTTTCATAATAGTAGGTTTGTGGGTTGCATAGCTTTTTTTGTGTCTGTTTTCAATTTCTGTTCCTTTGATAACAGAACAAATAGCAGAGATGACAAAACTCAGAAGGAGAATTGTCTCCTAGATTTTCTGTGATCTTTCTTCTCTAGTGAATCAGTATATCTAGTAATGACACAGTAGATTCTAAGGTTATTTGGCTTGTTTGTTAAGTAGATATTTATTGAGAGCCTACCATATGTCCATCGCTGACCTAGGTGGGTTGAATCAAGAGTTGTTATAAATCTTTTCTGGGGGGAAAAAATGTGCTATACGTAATTAAATTCAGAAATCTCTGCTCCCAAGAGATTGGTAGACTACTAGAGGTTAAAGAGTCAAAAATATATAATAATCCTTTTACCATGTGATAAATGTTATGAAGGAGCTTTGCGCATGTGGCTATGAGAATGTCTGGAGGTCTGTGGGTGACTGCGGAGATTACTGGGTGATACCTGAGCCAAGTCTTCAAGGAGGAACAGAATTTTTCCAAGTAGAAAAGGAGAGGGAAAAATAGCATGGTCAAAAGAATAGAGGTAGGAAAGCAGGATGTACTGGGGAACGGGAAGCATTACAGACTTCATATCAGAAGCTCCCTAGGACTAAAGCAAAGTTGAATTGGGGGAAGTCTTGGGACATGGGAGTATAGAGAGCCTGAGGTGCAGTGATGAAAGATCAGGTGTGATGTCATAGAAAGGAACTTTTGTATCTTTTTTGTGGAAAAATGGGAAATTGTTGACTGTTGTTAAACAGAGGGCAATATCAGATTAGTGATTTATAAAAAAATTGAAGGGATAGCCACTTCTATTGCCATGTAACACTACTAGTGGCCTAGATAACTTCATAGAGCCAGTTCACAAGGGATAATGAAGCTGGAGATATCATGAGAACAGATTTAAGTGACTTGTGGAGTGAGAAAAAAGAAATGGCTATCTCTTTACTCAGTTCAAAACAGGAAGTGCCTAGGTATGCAAAAATGCAAGTCGAGGAAACTGTGTTCTTGGTGTGTTTTGTGTGTATTCTGCTTTTTGCACATCAGCGATACTGCTGCTGAGTACTGCTGTGTGAATAATTCACCAGATTCAACTGATGGAGGACCAGCAGATTTTAAAAGTGATCATATGAACCTACAAATTTAAAGATGATTCTCAACTTTCAAAAAATACACAGATGCTCAGAAAATCATTATATGTGTGTATATGTGCATGTGTGTTATTTGTGCTGGTCCTACCTTCAAGCAGAAAACATTTCAAGGTCTGGATTCCTCCTTAAGAATTTAAAATAGAAGTAGTGTTTAGCATAGAAAGAACCTTGAAGTCATCTCCTAATTCTGTCATTCTTTTGATAAAGAAAATGATGTCCAGAGAGAAGCAGTAGTCCAAGCCACAGCCACCAAGTAGCAGTGCCCAGGTTAAAACTTGGTTCTTTCCATTATTATAAATTCATTATAAAAATGGAAACCTCACTTTTTTTTTTGTATCATTTATTTGCAAAGTTTTTGGTAGTTATGGATTGAGTGAGTTATCCTAAGGTAACAGATATCTTGGTACTCATTTGTAAATGTAGAAACAATAAGAAAAGAATATTTGAGGAATTTGGTAAGGAAGTATGATTGGATTTATCATAGCAACCTTAGTTCAAATCATCTTTCACAAGGGGAAGAAGGTAGGGCATGGGTAAGCAGAACATGAGGGCTTCTCCTCCCTTCTTCATTCTCAAATTGGTTTGATGTGACATGAAAGGGTATTTTATCAACTATAAAGGATTGTGTCAGAACTAGTTTATGAGGCCTGTATTCATTTTCTATTGTTCCTATAACAAATTACCAAAAACATAGGGACTTAAAACAATACACATTTATTATCTTACAGTTCTGTAGGTCACAAGTTTAACATGAGTCTCAGTGGGCTAAAATCAACGTGTTAGCAGGGCTCCATTCTTTTCTGGAGGCTCCAGGAGAGAATCCTCCTTGCCTTTTCCAACTTCTAGAGGTTGCTCACATTCCTTAACCTGTGGCCCCCTTCTTCCATCTTCAAAGCCTGCAGCATAGCATCACTGATCATTTCTCCATAGTCGAGTCTCTTTTGACCGCAACTGGGAACGCTCTGATTTTAAGACCTCTGAGATTAGATTGGGCCTGCCTAGGTAGGCTCCGCTCTGCTATATTCTGGAAGAGTTTGAGAAGGATAGGTGTTAGCTCTTCTCTAAATGTTTGATAGAATTCACCTGTGAAACCATCTGGTCCTGGGGTTTTGTTTGTTGGAAGATTTTTAATCACAGTTTCAATTTCAGTGCTTGCGATTGGTCTGTTCATATTTTCTATTTCTTCCTGGTTCAGTCTCGGCAGGTTGTGCATTTCTAAGAATTTGTCCATTTCTTCCAGGTTGTCCATTTTATTGGCATAGAGTTGCTTGTAGTAATCTCTCATGATCCTTTGTATTTCTGCAATGTCAGTTGTTACTTCTCCTTTTTCATTTCTAATTCCATTGATTTGAGTCTTCTCCCTTTTTTTCTTGATGAGTCTGGCTAATGGTTTCTCAATTTTGCTTATCTTCTCAAAGAACCAGCTTTTAGTTTTATTGATCTTTGCTGTCGTTTCCTTCATTTCTTTTTCATTTATTTCTGATCTTTATGATTTCTTTCCTTCTGCTAACTTTGGGCTTTTTTTGTTGTTCTTCTTCTTCTTTCTCTAATTGCTTTAGGTGTAAAGTTAGGTTGTTTATTTGAGATGTTTCTTGTTGCTTAAAGTAGGATTGTATTGCTATAAACTTCCCTCTTAGAACTGCTTTTGCTGCATCCCATAGGTTTTGGGCCGTCGAGTTTTCATTGTCATTTGTTTCTAGGTATTTTTTGATTTCCTCTTTGATTTCTTCAGTGATCTCTTGGTTATTAAGTAGTGTATTTTTTTAGCCTCCATGTGTTTGTATTTCTTACAGATTTTTTCCTGTAATTGATATCTAGTCTCATAGCATTGTGGTCAGAAAAGATACTTGATACAATTTCAATTTTCTTAAATTTACCAAGGCTTGATTTGTGACCCAAGATATGATCTATCCTGGAGAATGTTCCATGAGCGCTTGAGAAGAATGTGTATTCTCTTGTTTTTTTGATGGAATGTCCTATAAATATCAATTAAGTCCATCTTGTTTAATGTATCATTTAAAGCTTGTGTTTCCTTATTTATTTTCATTTTGGATGATCTATCCATTGGTGAAAGTGAGGTGTTAAAGTCCTCTACTATGATTGTGTTACTGTCGATTTCCCCTTTTATGGCTGTTAGTATTTGCCTTATGTATTGTGGTGCTCCTATGTTGGGTGCATAAATATTTACAATTGTTGTATCTTCTTCTTGGATTGATCCCTTGATCATTATGTAGTGTCCTTCTTTGTCTCTTGTAATAGTCTTTATTTTGAAGACTATTTTGTCTGATATGAGAATTGGTACTCCAGCTTTCTTTTGATTTCCATTTGCATGGAATATCTTTTTCCATCCCCTCACTTTCAGTCTGTATGTGTCCCTAGGTCTGAAGTGGGTCTCTTGTAGACAGCATATATATGGGTCTTGTTTTTGTATCCATTCAGCCAGTCTAGTTTTGGAAGTTTTAACCACAGCAATCAGAGAAGGAAAAGAAATAAAAGGAATCCAAATGGGAAAAGAAGACGTAGAGCTGTCACTATTTGCAGATGACATGATACTATACGTAGGGAATCCTAAAGATGCTACCAGAAAACCACTAGAGCTAATCAATGAATTTGTTAAAGTAGCAGGATACAAAATTAATGCACAGAAATCTCTAGCATTCCTATACACTAATGATGAAAAATCTGAAAGTGAAATTAAGAAAACACTCATATTTACCATTGCAACAAAAAGAGTAAAATATCTAGGAATAAACCTACCTAAGGAGGCAAAAGACCTGTATGCAGAAAATTATAAGACACTGATGAAAGAAATTAAAGATGATACAAATAGATAGAGAAATATACCATGTTCTTGGATTGGAAGAAGCAACATTGTGAAAATGACTCTACTACCCAAAGCAATCTACAGATTCAATGTAATCCCTATCAAACTACCACTGTCATTTTTCACAGAACTAGAACAAAAAATTTCACAATTGGTATGGAAACGCAAAAGACCCCAAATAGCCAAAGCAATCTTGAGAAAGAAAAATGGAGCTGGAGGAATCTGGCTCCCTGACTTCAGACTATACTACAAAGCTACAGTAATCAAGACAGTATGGTACTGCCACAAAAACAGAAATATAGGTCAATGGAACAGGATAGAAAGCCCAGAGATAAACCCACGCACATATGGTCATACCTTTGATAAAGGAGGCAAGAATATGCAGTGGAGAAAAGACAGCTCTTCAATAAGTGGTGCTGGGAAAACTGGACAGGTACATGTAAAAGAATGAAATTAGAACACTCCCTAACACCATACACAAAAATAAACTCAAGATGGATTAAAGACCTAAATATAAGGCCAGACACTATCAAACTCTTAGAGGAAAACACAGGCAGAACACTCTGTGACATACATCACAGCAAGATCCTTTTTGCCCCACCTCCTAGAGAAATGGAAATAAAAACAAAAATAAACAAATGGGACCTAATGAAACTTCAAAGCTTTTGCACAGCAAAGGAAACCATAAACAAGACGAAAACACAACCCTCAGGATGGGAGAAAATATTTGCAAATGAAGCAGCCGACAAGGGATTAATCTCCAAAATTTACAAGCAACTCATGCAGCTCAATAACAAAAAAACAAACAACCCAATCCAAAAATGGGCAGAAGACCTAAATAGACATTTCTCCAAAGAAGATATACAGATTGCCAACAAACACATGAAAGGATGCTCAACATCACTAATCATTAGAGAAATGCAAATCAAAACTACACTGAGATATCATTTCACACTGGTCAGAATGACCATCATCAAAAAATCTACAAACAATAAATGTTGGAGAGGGTGTGGAGAAAAGGGAACCCTCTTACATTGTTGGTGGGAATGTAAATTGATACAGCCACTATGGAGAACAGTATGGAGCTTCCTTAGAAAACTCAAAATAGAACTACCATACGACCCTGCATTCCCACTACTGGGCAGATACCCTGAGAAAACCATAATTCAAAGAAGAGCCATGTACCACAATGTTCATTGCAGCTCTATTTACAATAGCCAGGACATGGAAGCAACCTAAGTGTCAATCAACAGATGAATGGATAAAGAAGATGTGGCACATATATACAATGGAATATTATCCAGCCATAAAAAGAAATGAAATTGAGTTATTTGGAGTGAGGTGGATGGACCCAGAGTCTGTCATACAGAGTGAAGTCAGAAAGAGAAAGACAAATACCATATTCTAACACATATATATGGAATCTAAAAAACAAACAAAAAAATGGTCATGAAGAACCTAGGGGCAAGATGGGAATAAAGACACAGACCTAGTAGAGAATGGACTTGAGGATAAGGGGAAGGGGAATGGTAACCTGGGACAAAGTGAGAGAGTGACATGGACATATATACACTACCAAATGTAAAATAGATAGCTAGTTGGGAGCAGCTGCATAGCACAGGGAGATCAGCTCGGTGCTTTGTGACCACTTAGAGGGGTGGGTTAGGGAGGGTGGGAGGGAGGGAGACACAAGCAGGAAGAGATATGGGGATATATGTATATGTATAACTGATTCACTTTGTTATAAAGCAGAAACTAACACACTATTATTGTAAAGCAATTATACTGCAATAAAGATGTTAAAAAAAAAAAAAGCTTATGGGTAAAGAGAAGAGGCCAGGAGGAAAGCTTCTCTATCCCCAACCCCCTGCCAGGCTTAGGTAGTCCTATAAAACGGTTGTGTTTCCTGGAAATAGTTAGTTCTAGAATGAGTAGTAGCTCTATGGCAGACACGAAAGGGAAATAAAGAGTCTTATGACTGGTACTATGGGAAAGGACGTGCTCATCAAAGCATGGGTTCTTTCTCAATTAGAAAACAAACATGGTTCCCAAGTGGAAATGTTTATTTCCGACCATAAGAATCAGGTCAGACAGAATTCAGAAATGAGTGAACTTATTCTGAGGTCTGGGTAGGAGGAGAAATAAGGGGATGCGTTTTAATTGTCCTCAAGATACACTTGCATTT
Source organism: Leucopleurus acutus (assembly GCF_964270905.1). Taxonomy (NCBI): domain Eukaryota; kingdom Metazoa; phylum Chordata; class Mammalia; order Artiodactyla; family Delphinidae; genus Leucopleurus; species Leucopleurus acutus. Next base: position 79,211,785 of record NC_139147.1, on the reverse strand, counting down.
ACATCCAAAACTCCCTCTTCCAGGAACCACTGCACTGTAAGTTGCCATATTAATTCTGACTGATTGTAACAATTAGATGAACCTATATTGATCGTAAAAGAATATCCTACTGACAAGAGAAAAGTAAAAAATTTTAAGGTGTCTGATTCATATTTCTTCTTCATAAAATTGTTAAATATGTCTCCTACAGTACTGAGATATAGATCAAACTGAATAATATCAGTGAAAAATATTCTTTAAACTATTAGAGTTGTAAAATTTCTTCTTTCTGCTCCTCTTTATTCTATTGTTTCACCTCGGAGATATTTGATTTTCTCTTACTTGAGCCAGGGAGAAAAGTTGGACTAGCCACTACTTTGGCCATGGGTATCAAAGTGGGAGAATAAGTGGAAGTCAGACTTGGTGAAAAAGCACCAGCACTGGCTATCTCTGAGCTCCTGCTGAGGGTTTGAACTTTGTTTCTTTAGGGATGATTACCTTTACAGTCCTAAATTCTAACCCAAGTCTCATTGTTACTGTGCAATAGGCATAGCCTAAATGGGACATTCCTATATTTCTTTGCTGCAGAGTGACTACGTCTACAGTAAAGTATACTCATCCCATTTTATTTTCCTTCACCAAAAATGTGTGTATGTATGTATGTGTCTGTGTATATGTGTCTGTATACGTATATCCATGCTAATATGCATGCAGACATACACACAAAAAAAAACTCTGAAAAAGCTAAACAATTCTGTAATACTTCTGAAAAATAAGTTACTCTTTGCATGTTGCTCCATAATTCTGTACTTGAGTCAGTTTTTTCAAAAATCAGGCTTCCTTGTGATATTCTCTCCTTTTATTTAAATTCTGTTTCATGCCCTTCAGTACATTTTTTTATAATTTTCTTCATCTAAGTCATATATCTTTCCTCAGTAAACTAAATCAATTTTTGTTCCTATCGTGCGATTTTTGTATTTGTTTGTTTCCATTTCTAAATGGCAATTGCTTGTATAAAAGGAAGCTCTTGACTTTTACTTGCCTATCCAAACACATTACTGAGTTATGTTATTAGTTCTATAATTCTTTTGTTGGGGTTACTTGGGTTCTTTTAATCATACAGTGTTATTTACCAATTTTGTCTTTTCTTTTCCAATGTTTATACTGCTTATTACATTTTCTTGTCCTATGGCTTTACTATAGTTTTTTTAAATGTTACTGAATGGTAGCAATGATATTGGACATCTCTTCTTGTTACTTATTTCAATAGAAATGACTTCAGCATTTCATATTTTGACATAATGTTTACTAGTAGCTTCAGTCAAATACTTTTTTATTATAGGAGATTTCAATCTATTTCTCTCTTACTTGTATTTTTTAAATTAGAAATAGCCATTAGATTTTATTAAATTTTCAGATTTACTTAACCTTACTTACATGTTTTCTTTTATTTATTCATGTAAATGAATTATGTTAGTAGAATTCCTGAAGTAGACCCATGCTTACATTGTTGGTTTACATTTTACTTTATAATTTTTACTATTTAATAAACTGATAGCTTCAAGTTGTTAATGCTATTCATTTAGAATTCTGTACCTATGTTCATAAATTAGGATTGAGCTCTACTTTTCTTTTTGCACAATATTATATTTTGGTATTAAGCGTAGGCTAACCTCCTAAAATCAGTTTGAAAGCTTCCCACTTTTTAATATGGTCTAGAATAGTTTGATTCATTTAGAAATTATACCTTCCTTAAACATTAGGGTGAACTGAATTTTCAAGTCATCTGTCTTTTTCATTGGTAAATCTTTAAGAAACTTTTAAATTTCTTCAGTGACTATGAGGTTGCTCAAGGGTTAAACTTCTCTTGGAATTCATTTGGTAGTTTATATCCAAATGCTATAAAAAATCATCTATTTCATCAGCATTTTTAACTGTGTTAGCATGATGTAGGCATATTACTCGTAATTTTTAAAATATCTTTGTCTATATTTATCTCTTTTTAAAAATTTTGCCTAATTTCCCTGTTTTCCTTTTAGCTAAGCTCTTCTAAGAGTTTTCTTATGTGTATATGTATATGTGTGTGGAGTTGTTTTTTTTTGTTTGTTTTCTAACTCATTACATTTAGTGTGTTATTAATTTATATTTCCTACCTTATTTTAGTTCATTTAGTTATCCACTGTTGTAGCATCTTAATCTGAATATTAGTTCATTTATTCTCTGTCTCTTTTGTTTAATAATGAAAGCATTTTATAAATATTCCTCTAACTTCATCTGTATCCCATGGGTTTTTGATATGTCTTTTTAGATTTATTATAAATATTTTATAATTCAGTTGTTCTTCCGTCTAAGAATTATTTAGAAATTTATTCCCAAGTTATTTTCATCTTTTTATTTTTCTGTTTTTTTAAATTGAAAGAAATTAAGCCTTGAAATTTATTACTGACATATAAATTCCAGACTGAGCATTATAAAACGTGCCCAGCTCATTGCTGGATTTGGTGTTTTGTCAGCTGGGAACACTAAATACCCTCACTTAACTTGATATCTGTAAAGCTCAGAGCAACATTGGGGTTCCTGTACACTTTGGCAATTGCCCCATGGCTAATTTGGCCAGTTTCCAATTCTTCAGAGAGAGACAAAGAGTTGTCTCATTGCCACCTGCTATTAACTAAATACTTAGGATTCAGTGTCCTACGGGTGACTGGGAGACATGGGAATGGATTATTGTGGCAGCCTGTGGAACCTCCTTCCCTGGGGAATTTTGAGAACAGTAAAGAACCATCTGTCTTGGGTGGTTTTAAGAGCAGCCCTGCCTAAAGGCAGGTGCATGGATTAGATGACCTGCGAAGATTGTCATCCATCCCAATGACTTCAGTGGAAAGGATGCATTTGCTGAGTTTGAAAAGAGTCCAGGAGAAACACTGATAGGTTTGGGGAGCAGATGGTCAAGAGCCTGAGGGTATTCAGCCCTTCTTGAAATTGTAGCCACTCAGTGTCACCCTGTGCCCTGAATTCAAGAATGCCATCCTCTACATGTGAACCCAGCATTCACTTATTCCACCCTTGAAAGTTATATGCATATGTTGTTCAAATTAGTGTAGTTCAAATCTTTGATCATAAGCAGAATTCTTTTTTTAGCAGGTAGCCCACCTGATCCATATCTATAAATTCAAATGCTGTTGAGTCTGATTCTTCTCATTAAGCCAGATCATGATGCAGTGACCACCTACCTTGACATTTCTAACCTTGTTCCTCAGAGGTTAGTGTGTGTTTGTTTCAGAGAGTTAAATGGTCTGATTAATCTTTCAGCAGAGCTGCCCTAAGCATATCAACAATAAAGGTAGTATAGGTACAAAGGCAAAATGCTTAAATGAATTAACCAAGTTAAATCACCTTACTTGTGATCCAATTTTCATTGTATGTAATGTCCTAATATATTTTAAAGTCATAGAGGAAGAGAAATGCCCCCAAATCTTTTCAGAATGATATGTCAGACATAAGGAGTTATAAACCAACTATGGCCAGTTTGCAAAGGTGGACATGGGATAGGCCAACTGATTCATTTAACCATTCTAGCAGAGTTAGAGGGTTTCTGATTTAGGGTACCCGCTAGCCTTGCATGCATGAGTGAAATTAGGAGAGGTAGACAGGACCTGTCAAAAACCTCTCCTGAAAGTTTAAACTACTTTAAAAATAAGGTTTATGGCTTATCCAAAGAATAGTGCTTTTGGAAAAACAAAAAGTTCCTTAACTCATACTATCTGCTCAATCCAGATGAATTAAAGAATTCAATGTTTAAAAACTAACAACAATTTAAAAATAACCTCTGGTGAAATGTAATCAGATCTGAATTGATCTGATCTAGTATTGAGAAAGGATGTTCTTTATGCTTTATGCTTATAAAGCAATAAGGACAATAACAAAATATATTAGCAATAGATTTGAGAAAAAATTTAAAGTATTTATAAATGTCAGAGATTAAAATTAAGAAAAAATAAATGGGAATTATATTTGCAATAAATATGATAATAAATATTTATTATATATGATATGAAAACTTTTACACAGTTGGAGAAATCCCAATAGGGAAACACAAAGGCTGTAAACAATTCTTAACAGAATAAGTACAGTGGATGATTAACTTAAATTTTATTCTCACTAAAATGAAATGAAAATTAAAGCAACTGAAGTCTAGTTTTTCATATGAAATTAGCAAAAATTTAGGGAAAAAAACTACTCTCATCTGCAGCTGGTGGGAGTATAAATTAGCCCAGTAGTTCTGGAAAATTATTTGGCAATATTCTTCAAGAACTTTAAATGTTTCATATTTCTCAATCCGAATAGATGATAGGCAGGCAGACAGGGAGAGGGATGCACATATAAACACACATATCATCTATCTATCCCAAGGAAATAGAAGGTTGAACAAAATCTATTTACAAAAATGTTCACTGAGGAATAATTTATAATGAGAAATTGAAAGTTTAAATGACCAAAAGTAGGGGACCTGTTTTATAAAATATTGTAGATCCCAAATGAGGCGATATTAAAATACTGTATTTGAAGAATTTATTATATTTAGGAAAATGCTCTACTGTGGGAGGGGGAATGGTTTAAACTTGTGTATTTAGTATGATCAAACGTAAGTTAAAAATACGTGTAGAAGTTCTTTAAGGAAACACGTTAAGGGCTTCCCTGGTGGCGCAGCGGTTGAGAGTCCGCCTGCCGATGCAGGGGACACGGGTTCGTGCCCCGGTCCGGGAGGATCCCACATTCCACAGAGCGGCTGGGTCCGTGAGCCATGGCCGCTGAGCCTGCGCGTCCGGAGCCTGTGCTCCGCAACGGGAGAGGCCACAACAGTGGGAGGCGCGCGTACCGCATAAAAACAAAAAACAAAATAACACATTAAAATGTAAACAGACTAGTTCTCACTAATCAGATCGTATGATTATTACTTTCTTCATAATTTTCCTTAATTTTCAAAGTAACTACAATGAACATGTGCTATTTTTGTAATCATAAAATACATTTAAAGAAGAGAAATAGAACTAACTAGCAAAATAAGAATGTAAGAAAGAGCAAGTAAATTAAGTTGTGAGTGAGATAGTGAAGAGAGTTCTAGATTGGAAGTGGGGCGACCTGGATTCTAGAATCCAGAGAGATTTGTTGAGATTGTCTCTTTTGGCTCAAAGATTCTATGAGCCAGTGTTTTACGCAAGAGCCCTTCCCTGTATACCCATGGGCCTGCCAACCCTGGCAGACAGTAAGACTAAATTTCCTGTGGATGAATTTCCGAACTCCTTCCCACTGATCATCCTCTTTCACTCTTCTGGAAGAGAACTAAAAAATTACTGGTGCCAGGTGTCCCCTTCCCAGTTGACATCAGCTTTGAGATGGGGAAAGCGTATATTCAGTGACATCTGTGCTCTCAGGCCGTTCTAGACCCTCACACCACTTCAACATCAGAGTGATTTTGGCTGGCGCTGGCTGTGGTTTGTTGCTGAATATACCCATGGTGGATTTTGAGATGTCTACTAGCCTTAGGAGATGTGGCAGTGCCCTCTAAGTATGGGACTAAGGAAGTGTAAATCCACCTTTTCCGACCCTGCGATTCAGATTGAAATTGTAGTCATCATGTCCAGGAAACCTTTAGTTCAGAATGGTCTGCAGTTCAGCCTTCACTTTACCTCTTTCTTAGCTCCAACCTACCTTATTCTACGATGTGGCCTATTCCACATCTTGTGGCAACCTGTTCTCATTTGCTGTTTGTTTTTACTTTTTTTTTTTTTGTGGTATGCGGGCCTCTCACTGTTATGGTCTCTCCCGTTGTGGAGCACATGCTCCGGACGTGCAGGCTCAGCGGCCATGGCTCACGGGCCTAGCCGCTCCGCAGCATGTGGGATCTTCCCGGACCGGGGCACGAACCCGTGTCCCCTGCATCAGCAGGCGGACTCTCAACCACTGCGCCACCAGGGAAGCCCCTTGCTGTTTGTTTTTTTAAAAATTCCAGAGATAAATTGAAATATCTTGTCTGTTGTAACCTTCCTACCCAACGTACATTCTCTTTTTCTTCCCCTTCTCACCTCCCCCACTTTTTGCTGTTATTATTTTTGGTACCTGTATGCTTTTATTTCAGTAGAGTCAGGGACCGCATTTTTGTTCTTAGTCCCACATCTTGATCTGTTTATACGGAAATTAAATTTCATAACAAACAAGCTCTCAGCAATGTTATTCCAAATGAGGATCAGTCACTCAGGGTATCCGCAGACTCTTTGGCAATAACAGTAACAGTAAAGATGGTATTTATAGATGCGCTAGGTGCTTTGCAAAGCTCTTTTTATGCATTGACATGTAATTCCCACAGCAACTCAGCTTAAGTAGGTATGATTATACCTTTTGAAACATATTGAATAATAATATTATTATATAATAAAACATTATATGTGCTTCACCAGGGGAGGAAACTTATGTCCAGATAGGTTAGGCGACTTGCCCAAGGACACACACCAGTAAGTGACAAAGCCAGGTCTTAAAGGCAGATAATATGACTTCAGAAACCTTGCTCCTGAGTGCTCCTTTCTAAATATAGTAATGAGACTGAGACCATCTGGAGAATTTTAGTCTACCCTAGTGGTGAGTTTAAAGCTCTCTATTTTACTGTGGTGCTTTATATAGGTACGAGGGATTCCCATTTCCAAACATAGTCACTTGATAGCATGTGGGCTGCTTTTAATCACAAATGTAAATAGTTTCTTTGTTGATAACACCAGTTTTCTGGTGTCCCCTAACTCTTAACTTTGAACATTTAATTGGATCCCTGGTGCTATGTCTATTTGACTTTTGATATCAAAGTTATATTCATTTTATTCCTTCATTTGGAAATATCAAGACATAATTCCTATAAACCAAGGAGCAATGTACCTTTCAACTCTCACCGTGAGAACATTAACTGGCCTAAATATCAAACTCCTTTCTTGCAAAGACGTGCTGTCCTGATTGTTTAAAAAATTCTCTTAAAAATGGGGGCTTACCACTGTATATACTTATTTGAAGTCTTTCTATCAGGCATAGGCTGGGATCCCATGGAGTACATAAATAAATGTTTTTGCTGTAAAGGTTGTCAAGATCTTATCGTGGGGATCAGTCAACTATATAAATCCCTGTAACACAAACTGAATTAATATGATTGCCTGAAAAGAGCCAAAATTTCTACAATAATATGAAGAAGGGAGATGTTATACTTTGGGAGTATAAAGAAAGGGTTCCTGAATGACCCAACAGAAAAATGGGTCAAAGTTTTAAACAGGCAATTCATAGCAGGGGAATATTGCAGTATTTATTAGAAAGAGAGAAGGAAAGGACTGGTTTCTTGTCGCTTCTGTCAGAAGGCAGCATTTGAGACAGGCTTTGGATAATTATTTATACTTGTGATTGGTGAAAAGGGGTTGCAGGGCATGAAGAAGGTAGGAATAACTTCAGCAAAGACATAGAGGTTGGAAAACATGGAGCAATTGGGAAAAAGAAGTCAGGAGGGAAACATGTAATTCTCTGTAATGTTGAAGGATCTATGCTGGTTCTTAGGAAGTTGTATAGGGATAACTTTCTATATTCCTATAATGGAGGACTTTTCATTTCAAATGGTGTGTCATTGCATGATTCTTTAGAAGATGAATTCTGGGAAACTGGGGTTGGGGTGATAAGATAAATCCAGAAGTTCCTGAAAATCTGTTCTCATCTGATAGAAGAGCCTTGTAACTGAAGATGGGAGTTAGTTACTTCAGGGTCACAAATATTCTTGATAAACCAGGTTGACGTGGATGTAACAGTGTTATCTATCTATAAGCCTACTGAAGACCAGAATTTTTGATAGTCCTTTGAGTTGCCATCATCCTGTCTTTATCTCCTGCTAAAGACCAGAATTGGGAGTAATCCCTTACTCTTGCTTGATAAAACAGTTTGACTGACAACGGTGCCTTTTTATAATAATCTCTGAAAGTTGCTTCTTAGGTCCTCACATGTATCTCACATTTCATAAAGGTAAAAGATCAACGATTATCATTCAATGGCCATCATTGTCTCGAATTTGTTGATACTAAAAAGTAATAAAAAATTTGCCTTTTGCTTCTCAGTCTGAACGCCCACAGAACTCTGCAAGGGTGTTATCTATGTCCATCCAGGGCCAAAATGTATTTCCATATGCACTAACAGACTCTGGAAGGTGATTTCCTCCAGGTTGTCAATAGAGAGCTAATGTAGATGTTAACTCAGGCATCATCAAGCCAATTTGTTTACTAAATGTTGTTTTTGCAATAGGGACTATGGTACCTAATGGGCTATGAGCCTTAATTTGCTCATGATAATAGCCATGAGTAATGGATCTACCTGCGGACTTCCGAGTGTACTCTTGCATTTTAGGAAGAAAAAAGTAATATAGTAACATATTTTATGCTCTGCTACATTCATATTTTCTATTAAAGCGTACTTATCTAAGTCCAATATCTGACATCAATTTTAATAAGGAGAAATTACATTTAATTGTGTCTCTATCCTTTCACATTAATCCATTATGAATATTTTATTCCACAGAGTTAGAAAAATTACATTCACTTATTAGTGAAAAATATTCCTTTATAAGAAGTGCTTCATACTTCAGGCCCTTTAAATATTTCAGGCACAATAAATGGTAAGAAATGAAAAATAAGCCTGAATTCATAGGGTAAGGACCATTTAGAAGTCTTTTGTCTTCAGATTTTGATCATATAAACTTATTTGATATGCTCAGCAGGTTGTAAAATTCATATCTCTATATAGTGATGCATAAGAAATGGCTTCATCGTAATGAAATACTTTTAAATTTGAATCTGTGAGTTGCAAAATGATTATCATCCTTCCCACACCAGGAAAAAAAAAGTGTGTAGTTTTGTTTGTTCTTTTGTTTGTTTAACATCAAAAACCAGGTATTAATTCGATCTCTTGACAGAATGTAAAATCTCTGTGCCGATCATCTACCTCTTCTCAGTTTCCATGACCATACACAATTTTTTTTTTTTAGCAAATAAAACAATTTGAGGGACAATAGTAATATATTTGATAAAATATGTACAAATGTTCTTCTGGAGAGGAAAACAAATAAAAAGGCATTAGTATGTTTCACTGGTATGAACCATCAAAAACAATCAAAATACTAGTTTTTAGTATCCTTATAGAGGAAATTAGTAAAGGAAGTGTGATGCTTTCCTAAACATGCTATTTAAACAAAAAACCTTGAAATTTCGTGGCAAAATTTTATGGAAAAGAAATATAATAGAACCTTCTTCAATGCATTTGGGTCCACTGAGCTAATCAAAATGCACTTTGAATTGGGGAATCCCAGTTGAGAAAAAGAGAGAAAGATTACATAATTTAATTTTAATATTTTTACCTTTATATCTATCCTTGTACCAGTGCTCCTGTCTTAATTAATGTACCTTTAGATCAAATCTTGATATCAGATAACATAAGTCCTCCAACTGTGTTCTTTTTAAAAATTATTTGGACTATTTTGCATTCTTTGCATTTCCATGTAAAATTTACAATCAGTTTACCAATTTCTGCCAATAAAATTGGGGAGAAATGACACCTTAACTTGTCTTCCAATACATGAACATGGCATATTTCTCTCTTTATTTAGATCTTCTTTAATTTCTCTCAGCAATGTCTTATGGTTCTCATTGTAAAGGTCTTACACATGTTTTGGGTCATAGACCTAAATGTCAAAGCTAAATTATAAGACTTTTACAAGAAAACATAGAAAATCCTTATGATGTTTGGGGAAGAAAAGATTTCCTAGAGAAGGTATAAAAAAAAAAACCCACAAGCCAAATGAAAAAAAAAAAACACAATAAATTGTACTTTATAAAAATTTTAAAACTTTGGCTTTTCAAAAACCCCATTTTAAAAATGAAATGAATTTCCAGTCCAAGATCGCAATGTAGGAAGACCCTGAACTCACCTTCTCCCTCAGACGCACTAAATCTATACCTGCATATAGAGCAGTTCCTCCTGAAGAAGAACTGAGAGCTGATTGAGTGGCTTCTGCACAACAAATGATAGAGGGACCACATAGAGACGGGTAGGACAGATAAAGATACAGTACTGACAGGAACCCCACCCTCGATGCAGAAACCTGCAGTGGAAAGGGACATCACTGAGGGGCCTGCACACAGACTCACCCACTCTGAAGCACAGTGAAAAAGGAGCAGTTTAAAGGACACCTAGAGTATACGGGAAAAAAATCCATTTGCTAGCCCCAATGCGTCTGCCAAATGGTCAGGAAACTGCTGGAACTCTCTGGTGTCAGAGGAGCCAGAGAAGCCAGAGAGTGCCATTTTTTGCATTCCCCTTCCACCTTATAGTATTGCAGGAACATGGTTCAGGTGCTCTAGCCTATCTGCTAAGGTCACCCAGCGTGCCCCAAGTCCTAGGATAACCAAGGCAATCCACAGATTCAGTGCAGTCCCTATCAAAATACCCATGGCATTTTTCACAGAATTAGAACAAAAAATTTTAAAATTTGTATGGAAGCACAAAAGGCCCCAAATAGTCAAAGCAATTTTGAGAAAGAAGAAGCTGGAGTTATCACGCTCCCTCATTTCAAACTATACTACAAAGCAAAGGTAATCAAAACAGAATGATATTGGACAAAAACTGACACATAGATCAATGGAACAGAAGAGAGCCCATAAATAAACCCACACTTACATGGTCAATTAATCTATGGAAAGGAGGCAAGAATATAACAATGGGGAAGACAGTCTCTTCAAGAAATGTTTTTGGAGAAACTGGGCAGCTACTTGGAAATGAATGAAACTAGACTACTTTCATATACCATATACAAAAAGAAACTTAAAATGGATTAAAGACTTAAATATAAGACCTGAAACCATAAAACTCTTGGAAAAAAACATAGATAATGCACTCTTTGACATTGGTCTTAGCAGTATTTGGGCAGGGAGGGTGGGTGGGGAATCTGTTTCCTCAGTCAAGGGCAAAAAAAGCAAAAATAAACAAATGGGACTGCATCAAATTAAAAATGTTTGCACAGTGAAGGAAACCATCAACAAAATGAAAAGCAGTTTCATTTTGGGAGAAGATATTTGTAAATGATATTCTTAATATCCAAAATGTATATGGAACTCATACAATTTAATATCAAAAAAAAATCTGATGGAAAAATGGGCGGTGGATATGAATAGACATTTTTTCCAAAGAAGAAATACACATGGCCAATGGGCACATGAAAATATGTTCAGCATCGCTAATCATCAGGGAAATGCAAATCAAAACCACAGTGAGAGATATCACCTCATACCTCTCAGAATGACTATTATCAAAAAGACAAGAAATAATAAGTGTTGGCAAGGATGTGGAGAAAAGGGAACCCTAGAGGACTGTTGGTGAGAACGTATATTAGAACAGCCATTTATGGGAAAAACTATGGAGTTTCCTCAAAAAATTAAAAATAGAACTACCGTACAATCCAGTGATTCCACTTCTGGGTATTTATTCATAGAAAACAAAAACACTAATTCAAAAAGAAATATACACCCTAATTGAAGTATTATTTACAATAGCCAAGATATGGAAGCAACCTATGTGCATCCACAGATGAATGGATAAAAAAGAATGGAATATTATTCAGCCATAAAAAGAGTGAAAGCTTGCCATTTACAATGGCATGGATGGACCTAGAGGGTATTATGCTGAGTGAAATAAGTCAGAAAGAGAAAGACAAATACCATCTGATTTTACCCTCCTCCCTTCTTACGACCATCAGTATATTTTTGGTGGTGAGCATGCTGTAGGGGATACAGATGTAAAAATATAAGGTTGTACACATGAAATTTACATAATTTTGTAAACTAGTGTTACCTCAGTAAATTTTTAATGAAATGACACACCATATATTGGGAGAAAATATGTGCAATATATACGTATCTGACAAAGCACTTGTGTCCAAAATATAGAAAGAACTCTTACTACTCGAAGGCAAACAATTCAATTTAAAAATTGGCAAAATGTTTGAACACACTTATTGAAATAAAATACACAAAACCAATAAGCAAATTAAAAATGTTCCAAACCTTTAGTCTTCAGAGAAGTACAAATTGTGAGGTACCTCTACAAATTGATTAGAATAACTGAGATTTAAAGGAATGACATTACAAAGTGTTAACTAGTAGACGGAGCAACTAGAACTCTCATACATTGCTGGTGAGGATGTAAAATGGTACAACCACTTTGGAAAACACTTCGGTAGTGTCTTAAAGAAATAAAACACATATTTATCATATGACCCAGCATTTTTCCTCCCATATGTTGACCCAAGGGAAATGAAAACATTTTTCCATACAAAGACTTGTACATAAAAATTCATAACAGCTTTATTTGCAATGGCCAAACACTGGAAACAACTCAAATGCCCATCAACAGGTCAAAGAACAAATTGTGCTATATATTTAGAATGGAATGCTACCCATCATTAATAAAAAAGTGAACTACCAGTAAGTACAACGTGGGAAAACCTCACAAACTTTATGCTGAGCGAAATGAGCCAGACCTCTTCCCCTGCCAAAAAAAGTATGTACTATATAATTCAATTTGTATGAAATCATAGAAAAGACAAATTTATAGTGACAGAGAACAGTCAGTGGATTTCTGAAGCTGGGGGAGAGGACCGACTCTAATGGGACACAAGGGAACTTTTCAGAGTAATCAAAATGTTTTAGGACTTGATTATGGTGATAGTTACAAGGGCCGATGAATTTCTTAAAATTTATCAAAATGCACACTTAAAATGAGTTCACTTGTTACATGTAAATTATACCTCAATAAAGTTTATTTTAATAAATAAATAAAATGCATATTTCACCTGTTTTTTGAAATATGCACAAGATATATTTGAGTGAGGGCTGTCAGCTTTGTGTCTGTTGTGTCATTGTGCATAATGTCATAATGTGTCCCCGAAAATTTCCAACCTGGTTGGAAATTGTCAGAGAGCAAGAATTTAAAACCACGTGTGAAATAATGTGAGTGCAGAATCCTTTACAATTTTTAAGCTTTTTTTCCTAATATTTTAAAGTTGCTTATCCATACCTTACTGAATAATTTATTTTTTTTCCCCTAAGTGAAATGTCTCTCTGGAACTTTTCCAAAACATTGTATTTAGATGTTATTTTAAAAAATTAAAACATTTTCACTTTTTTGCTAACTTACATAATAGTTCATTAAATAGCTTAATTGCAATAACAAGTTCAAATGGTATGAGTAGGTTTAGGATCAAATCCAGCTGACTGTGGTAGCAGGTTGGAGCATGAGTCAGGCTGTGCTCATGGCAGTGTTCACTGGTTGTGCAAAAAGACACACGGCTGAGTGGCCACTGGGATGGAAACTGAAGATTGCTAGTTTGTCACACAGTGCCTGACATATAATATATGCTCAATAGCTGCTTAATTTGAATGTTTACCTTCTATATTATATATCATGAGTCTCAAGGATTTGATAGTAAGTGCTCAATAAGTGTTGAATTATTTTCAATTGTACATGGAATTACATGAGTTAAGCCTCTATTCATTTTAGAATTTAGGGCAATTCTATATTAAAAATTGCATTTGGGATGTGCGTTCCACAAGGGCATATCTGCATTACTGCTTTATCAACTATATTGGCCCATAGTAGGTACTCAGTAAACATTTTGTGAAAGCATAATTTTAATGAGTCTTCTGTCTTCTCAGGAGTCTTTTGAACAAGAACGGGTCTAAAACTGATCTCTAATACCTTCCTCCAACTTTTTAAGTTGGAGAGTTTCTCGTGCAAACTTCTTTAACTTAGGAAATTCCTAAAAACTTATTCTGAGGAAGCTGATGGTATAGAGATGAAACTGATAAAGGGGCTCTGGTCATCATCACTCCCCTCCAGTCTTCTTTCTTTTCTCAGGATCTGACATAGCTGAATCCTCAGAACCCTTAAGGTTCTTCGGAGCACACTTTAAAAATATCTAATTCTGGTTCACACTTTATGAAACAGGTACCTGAGGCCCATGGTGGTTAAATGACCTAAGGTCACATAGCTGTGTATGTATGGTAAAACCAACCCATAAGCCCATGTCTTCTGACTTTTATGCTAATATTTTTAAACTGCCTTTCTGTTTCAATTTTGCTGTATCCCATGGATAACATCTTAAACATTTATATTTATTTAAACATTTTTCTTTAATAGAGATCTTCCCTTTTCTTTAAGATACACCATCGCTTCCAATTGTACCACCTGGACCAAGCTAAATTATTCCTCCGTGTCTACACCTTTCAAATATTTATAGACCGTCATCGTGGCACTCCTTAGTCATCCTTCGGCCTCGTTATATGTACATATATAGCTCCTCTAATCTTTCTGTACAAGTCAGTGTCTCTAGTCTCTTCATCATTTGTACCATTCTTCTCTCTAGTGCCTCTAAGAGAACAGTTTGAGGATATTCCAGATGGGAAAAAGTAACCCCAACATGTTGTAACAAGGGGCAGAAAAACACTCTGAATAGATGAAAGGAACAATCTATAGGTTAATTAGTAGTATGGCCACAAATATGTGCACAGTTTTGTTTCAGAAATAAAGCAAGCTGTATTTGTTGTAACTATCTCTTCTTTGAACTTAACAGAATGCTGATAATGCCAGGCTGTGTTTACAGTCCACATTTTTGCTAAAGACCTTCAACTTTGCACTCCCCTTGTGTGGTATCTCTTGCCCAAGACAGAACTACAGATAAAAGCACATAAGCACGAGCCGATGCAGCAACCCATTACTGAGCTTATCTGTTTTTGTGCAGTTTCTGTGGATTTACTTGGTTTCTGGGAGCTCCCTATAAGCCTTAGTAAGGAAGAGCCCTTTACTTATCTCACTAGATAGGAGGCACTTGGGCATTAGTCATCCTGTAAAAATTAAATGTTTACCAAATATGATAATCTAAAAATGGAAACTACATTAGCACAAGAGGAGTCACCAGAAATACTCTGCTGACATAAATAGAACATGCCTATTGCCTGGTGTTCTTGTGTTTTTCTTTTTTTTCTTTTTTTTGAGTTCATAACTTTTGTAGTTTTTCAACAAATTTGGGGTCTTGAAAAGCTGTCCAAAGATGATTATTGAGCTTATTCTCCTTACACTCAGGCAGACTTAATCTAACTTCAGTTTGCATATTCATCTTATAGAATGTATCTTAGAATGAAAAACTGAAGACTGGGAAGGTGCTTAGAAAAACACTTGACAGCTGATTCAGTGTATTCATTTTATAACAGGAGATAGAAAGTATATGTCCAGCCCAGTTACATTAAGGAAATGTTCCATATTTTTCTCAAACTCTGGTATGGTCCAGAAAGTGTTCTTTCAATCCCAACCAGATCCTTCCTGTAGAACTTTCTGTGCCTTTCTCGTGCTGCTCTCCCGTGATCTCACAGGACCATAAGCTTCTGCAAGGTAGAAATGTGATTTCTTGCTCTGTTCTTTTTATAAAACATTGCACTGCACCTCAGAAATGATGATAGCCAGTGGAATTTATTAGAATGGAATTTAAACTTTTCTACCTTTAAACTCAGTGATAGTGCTATTCCGGAGGTGGCAAAGAAGGGTGACTATTTATTTCCTCTCTCACTTAAAGCCAGGTTGTGAAGGGACTTAGTCTCTGAATGAAAGAGGAGAGGGGAAAAGTAGGAACCTTCTCATGTTTTATTCAGATGTTAACAAAGAAAATTGAGAAGTGTGTTTCCTTAAAATTGACACCATTTTTATCCCAAACATTTTGGTAAGTGATAGCAGACAATTGTGCAAGCTTTTTGGGAGAGAGGAATTCTTCCAGGAGCATAGTCCCGGTGGGAAGTATTACCTAAAAGCAATCCGCTAATCGCTTTCAATCTTGCATATTTTCACATACTGTGTGCATACATACATGTATTAATAACTGTTCCCAAGACGTCAGTTCAGCGCTCAGAGAGCTCAGTGTTGCTATGCAAGTGCCAGAGATGGAATCCATGCCGACTGCAGTTTAGCAACGAGGATTTTACAGACACGCAAGGGCGAAGATGGCCTGAGGTCTAAGACTTCACGCCTGGGTGTCCCTCTGAGTTCTGATGTAGCATCATGTGTCAAATATTCACGGCATCCATCTGCCCACTCCACTACGAAGATAAATGGCACTGCCAGCATTTCCAAAAAGCTTAGCTCCTCACAATGTCTCCACTCACATCCAGTACTGCATTCCATCTTGTAGCTTTTGCATAGGAATTCCTTAGAATGTGGTCTCTGGATGCAAGTCCCAGATACATAAATATTTTCTGCTCTATTGTGCATGTGATTTGTATTAATATTCATAACAAAATTTATTTTACAGTGATATGTTTTGAAGGAATTCCTTACATCTTCTTGTCACTTATAATTTAGTGTATATATATTCCTCCCAGTAACACTTTGAGTCACCTAGTTACTTGCCCAAAGTCACAGATATGGTAGTTCTAGGACTAGAACCCAGTTCTTCTAACCACAAATCTGCCACTTATTTCACTCAAGTGTTTCTTAGTCTTAAAAAAATAATAATAATAAATAACAAAATAAAACTGGAAACCTATCAAGTGAATATTGAATGTAACTCAAATGTACAAACCAAATTGATTCAGACCAGCTATGGTCAAACAGAAACCCGAACCTGGCCTTCTTTGGTCCCAAGGTACCTCTGCAGGACCCAGTACCCCACATCCTGCTGCCTTTTTTTCCATTTTCAGAGCATACAGATGTACAAATCCAAAGTATACCAGGTGTTACAGACAGAAATGGAATGATTGTGCTGCTTCAGAGGGTAATGGCGTTAACCTTGTTCTGGAATCATGTAGGAGTCATCCTGTGGACTGCAGTCCCCACACAGTACTTTGAAGTATTGATACAGTGAAACTTTACCTTATGCTCAGGCCACAGCGCCTGCTAGTGGAAAGAAACTAACAGCTGAGGCAGCACACTGGGAAATAGTTTTGTGCAGCTGAAAGCACACTGTACTGAGAGCCTGAAGGCCTGAATTCAGGTCTCACTTGCTGTTGACTTGCTGTAGGATCGTAATCTAGGCGCTGCCTCTGCCTGAGCCTTTGCTTTTTCATCTGTAAATGAGGTTGCACTGGATGGTTTCTAAGTTTTCACACGCTCTTACATTTTAGGACTTTTAAAATCCTCTAACAATGTGTTATGGGCATTTCAGCACTAAGTAGAAAATCCAAAACCCAAGTAAGACTAATTGGCTTCCCTGGGACATGTCAGGTGAGACCATCACCCATCTCTGGGTCCAGCACCATGCAAGCAGGTAACGTGGTCCAGCTCAAAGATCAGTAGTCTTGGGGTCAGATGAACTGAGCTTGAATTCCAACTCTATTATCTACCTTTCAAGTCATGCGCGTGAGTTATTCCTAGGCTAACTCAATTGTTAAAAGAGGATAATTGTCTTATCTGGCTTCTAGTTTTTCTAAGGTTCAAATGAGAACATGGAAATGATGAAGTTTTATGTGAATTTGCAGGGTTACTCTCATTCTTCATATATCAGAAAGCTAAAAGAAGTAGTGTTAATTATAGCTTTCATGTTGCTCTTTTTGGTAGCGTCGGGTAAGAAAGCACATTTACTATTATAAGGCAATATATAAGTATAAGGAGTGCTTGTTAATATTATAAGGAGAAGATTCTGGCTATCTTTAGGCATTGAAATACAGTAGCTTCGGGAACACCTAGTGTTAGGTTTGCTTTTAAATAACCAAAATACATTCGGAGATTTCCCATCAATAAAACTAAAAGTAACATGGCAAACAAAGTTTTTTTCAGCTTTGAGTGGAGGCTGAGGGAAATGCACATTCCCATGAGGGATACCCTAGAGCACATTTTAATCATAAGTCAAAAATAAACGTTGCAGTAGCAGTTTTAACTGTACTAGTAAACACTGATTTTTTTTTTCTGTTAACAGATCAATCATGAAATAAATTTTAAATATAGAAGAATAGATTAAAAATTAAGAGTCGGGATATGAAAATGCCCGTGTGTAAAAATTAAAGTGAAAAGAAATCTTGCTTTAGCCAAAACAGATACTAATATTCCTGTTAGGAATGTTGTAAGGTTTATGCAAGCTTACATCTGCCAGGCCAGATGTTTTTAAGAATTTTGGAATTCTAAAGTCAAAAGCCAGGTTAAAGGACTAGTTAAGTGGGCTTTAAGGCCAGACCGACTGGTCCCCAATTCCAGCTTCAGTAGTTAACTCTGTGGCCTTGGGCAAGCTACCTAATCTCTCTAGGCTGCCATTTCTTATACTATAATGAACATAATGAGAGGACTACGTCATCAGGTTGTTGGAAGAATTACTTGAGATAATATATTTAAATACTTAAAACAGTGCTTGGCACATAATAAGTGCTGAATAAATCTTGATTATCATCACTCTGGGGTCCACAGATTTTTTCAAGATTGGGATTGAATTTCGAGCACTGAATTCTATTAATACCATACTGGTAAATATAAATCTTACGTAACTGCCTCATAGATGCAGCGTCCTCTTACCCGCTCATGGACCACCATCTCTGGTCCTAGTCATAATGAGCTCTTCGTTTTGAAGTTTTCCTCTACCTCCTTAGTTGGAGGGGGAAATAAGCAGGGACTGTACTAGGCACTTTGTAGCTGTTCCCATCATTGAACTTGGTGACCAGGTAGTCAAGGCAGTCATCGTCATGACTTTTTTTTTTTTATTGAAGTATAGTTGATTTACAGTGTTGTGTTAATTTCTGCTGTACAGCAAAGTGATTCAGTTATACATATATATCTATATATATGTATATACATTTTTTAATACTCTTTTCCATTATGGTTTATCATAGGATACTGAATACAGTTCTCTGTGCTGTACAGTAGGACCTTGTTGTTTATCCATTCCTTTTTACAGAGGCTGAGAAAAGGTTACCCCTGTGCACAGGACTTAGCACAGAATAGAGACTCAGTAAGTGCATTAGTGGAGGGGTTGAAAGAATAACTGGATAGATGACTCAACTACTTGTTTTGAAAACAAGGGACTTCAGGATCAGAGAATTTAGGAAACTTGTCCAGGTTCCCATAGCTAGTGCGTCACACGGGCAAGACTCGCAATTCTGTCTGATTGCCTTTATACCATGGAATATGTAATTTTGTTCAAAGGGCACCATGTATTGTATCCCAAACTGCAAAGCAGTATTGTTTTTTGTTTTGCTTGTGTTGTTGCCTGGTTTGGGGCTATGTTTTTACTGCTCCTCCTGAGACTGGAAGTTGTTGTCAGGAAGTAATTTTCCTGACCACTGTGCCTGTTATATTAGTTTAGTGAAGGTTAGGACCAGGGTACATGGTGACCAACTTGCTCCTTCTGCAGTTTCCTAGGATGGAGCTCCTTAGGGCCAGGTCTTTTGGTCCCAAACATCAGTGCTTTCTAAGAACACTCTAGGATGAACTCCGCTTTGTGGAACATGTGAACGCGTGGTTCCCTTTAGAACAGTGGTCCCCAACCCCACTGCGCATTAGCATTGTGACTGTAGGGCCCGCCCCCCAAACCAAATAATCAGAATCTCTGCAAGCAGATTGTGGCCATCAGTATCATTTTAAAAGCGTTCCTAGTGGGAAGCCAGAGTTTGAGATTCAACAAAGGGTAAGGGTTAGGGTTCAACCAAAGGTCTCTGAAGGACCCTTAGCTGTACTGATTTCACCACGTGTAGCTGATTCTGACACTTCACTAAGCTCACCTGAGGCTTGGGGTGTTGGAGAAGTGATGCTTTACTGGCTCCTCTTTCCCTGGGAGTGGGAACACACCCCACTCCTCAGCGATGCCGAAAACATCACAGTTATGATTGAATAATGAGGTGTATTCCTAGAAAACCACAAGCTGATTGAGAAGATGGGCTTTAGAAGTCTGACCTGGTTCCCATCCCAGCCTCACCTCATTTCTACCTTTGAGACCTTGGCCAAGAGACTTAACCCCTGGTTTCTTATCTATCAAATAAGAATAGATAAATGTTGATGGGACTAAACCAGAGAATGCTTGTAGAGAGCTTAAGGCAGTGTCTGACCCAATGGAAAAAATACAGTAATTTTCTTTTATGTTTTTGTTATGCTCCTTCACAATGCAGTGTATTTGAATCAGTGAAACATGCTTGCTTATGCAGTCCTATGTGGGACTTCCCCTCCCAATTTACCTCCTTACCTGAAGGTCCAACCTAAGCAAATACGTGTCTATAAATGAATCACCTCATGGTTAGACTTTGTAATGACCTCCTTTCACCAGGTCACTCGTTTCTCACTCCATTTCATCTGGTCCGTTGCCCAGGCCTCTGTCCACCCATTCCCGAACCATTCTCTCTGATAATTTTTGAGAGTCTGTTTTGTTTTGTTTTCTTGTTACTTAGCTTAATTTCTTATTTTGTACTAAAATGCTTCTTATTTTGTCTCCTTCTGAAAGCTCTACATGTCTGCCGTTGGTTCTAGTGCTATTGTAGTCATTGCTCCTTTTCCTGTTGTCTGCCTATGCACATGTGTGCCTGAGAGAGAGAGAGACAGAATAGAGAAGAGAAGGAGAGGAGAACAGCTATCTGCCCTCTGCTTCTCATGCCCATCCATGTGCCCGTTGAATCTGCAAGCCGTCTCTGCAAGGACCACCTAAGCAATAACAGTGAAGTAGTATAATACAATTATATACACACAAGCAGTGACAAAATTAGATGTGTCCTGCAGTCCAGCTTTTAATATATGTTAAGGATCCCAAGATTCACAGAGCTAAATAGCACTAACCATAGGAGACCGGATACTGGTACAGTATTTAAAGGCAGAGTTCAAGAAAATATATAAAACTCAATTTGATGTATACTGTATACTATGTGGTATCATGATCTTAAATGGCTATCGGTTGACATTCTTTGTGTGTTCTGTATCGTCTAAGGCCACATAGCAGTGCCATATGATAAATTTATTTACAGCACAAAAGAAGCCTGTTCTATAGGAATACTTGTAATTAATATATGTGAACTGCTTTCTCTGGCTTAATGCTGTCAAAGTATTTTATGGTAAAACTTAGCTGATTCTCTTCGTGTATGTTATCAGTGGATGGAAAGCCACTGAAAACTCTTCAAACTAAGACATAAAGAGACAGCTTTAGGGAAATTACTCTTGTTGGTGAAAAGCAAGATATATTATGATGCCACCGAAATTTCTTTTTTTCAGCCAACTCATGGTTAACAGTCTGTCCCCTAACTGTTTTGCGTGCAGATGAGGTCTGTCTGGACGATTCTTGTCAGCTGTTATTCTGACAAGCAGTGCAGAAATAGGCACCCCTTGGAACAGTGGCTTAACTTTCAATCACCTGGAGAGCTTTTAAAAATTCCTATCCTAAGACATCCCACCTCAGACCAATGAAATCAGAATCTCTGGAGCTGGGACCCAGAGACCAGTATTTTTTTTTTTTTTTTTAATTCCCCAGATGATTCCAACATACAGGCAAGGTTGAGAATCACTGTCCTAGGACTTATGCAGCTTAAAAAACAGGTTATCTATTATGCCATGCATTAATACTACGGGGTTTCATAAAGTAAAAGCTTTGGTGATTAGAAAATGCCATCATCCTAGATTTCAGTGAATGTCATATGGACCTGTCACATAAAGAGTACAAACTTGTTCTATGATCTTTTTGTACTTTCAGTGGAAGATAATTTTTGAATCAACTTAATGGAGCCTGTGCTTTAGGAAGATAACTCCAGTGGACACATGTAGGGTAAATTGGAGCAAGCTTTGTTTCTAGGAATAATTTGCTATCAGTTCACTACTCTGATATAACTTTATTGATTCAACTTTTGGAGCAGGACTTTGTTCAGAATATATTTGAAAAGGTGCTTAGTGAGAAAGCTGGTAGATCATACAATTGGCATATAGAGTTTCAAGTCATTATAATATTTAAAGATAGACTATTAATTTTGCTTATGCCAAAAATTCCTGTTACAAGGCAAGTGGCAAGGAGGAGATGGAGACGTATGTGACCTGGCTTTATGTCTGCATAAATGTACTAGTTTGCTTTTGATGTTGAATGATGCACAAGTTTGAGAGTATGTCAACCCCCCATCACCATGCCACCGACTCTCAAAATGACTGGACATTTTTGGTCTCACCTCAGAAACAAGCAGTATCTGCAGAAGAGGGTCTATGGCCTATCGTATTAATGGTGTACTGGTCACAAGAACTTCATTTTTAAATGAAATTTTATTTTCATATTATAAAGAAAATAAATTCACATTACAGAAAGAGAAAGCTGGCACCAGTGGATATGAAGACCCATGTCCCACTACTCCACCTGTCTTGCTTAACTTGTAGATTTGACTGTAACGTCACCCTTCACCCATGCCATTCCTAAAATGACTTGTTCAAAAACTATCTAAACTTCTAGACTTAGCTCAAGTAGTAAGACCACCATAAAGCCTGTCCATTTGTAAGAGGGAGTAAGTCAGAGCTAGTGGAACAATCAGGAAGTCATTGCAATGACCCATGAAAGATAATAAGCCCAATGTGGGCAGCAGACCTGTGATGGAAGAGAAGCATTTCAGAGACTTTGCAGAGGTTGTAATAGTTGTGGGAGTGGGGAAGAAGGAGGGGGAGGGGTGAGAAGAATCCCTGACTGGCTCCACAATCGATACAATGCGTTATCGATATATAACAAACGATAATACATGGACAGGACTTTTTTGGTTCTGGCATCTCAATTCACTGACAAAGTTCCCCCCAGGCTGTCTTAACTCTCTGCCCTTGGATTTTTCTTTTTTTTTTTTTTTTTTTTTTGCGGTACGCGGGCCTCTCACCGCTGTGGCCTCTCCCGTTGCGGAGCACAGGCTCCGGACGCGCAGGCTCAGCGGCCATGGCTCACGGGCCCAGCCGCTCCGCGGCATGTGGGATCTTCCCGGACCGGGGCACGAACTCGTGTCCCCTGCATCGGCAGGCGGACTCTCAACCACTGCGCCACCAGGGAAGCCCTGTCCTTGGATTTTTTAAGTTATGTGCTAAGCTTTGCCAGTGAGCTCCTCATACCATCCCTGGGTCTGAACTTGACCCTGAGCTTCCCACTGGCCCCTAATCAACAATGTTTCCTTCATACTCTGATGCCTCCAAGTCTGGTACCATTCCCCTGGTTTTTCTCGTTTAAAAGCGCTGAGATACTTGTCTCCAAGATGGGCAGCAAGATTGCAGGATGCTTTTAATGATGTGTAGCATGAGCCCCTCTAGGGGCAAGGATGTATTATGCTCTAGTGACTTTCTTTCCATTGTGAATGCCTCCCTAAAAGGTATAGTTTGTACATTTTTGTTAATGTGAAAAGGTAACATTCGGGCATCTTTTCTGTCATGCTGTAGACAGAAAGTGTAGAGAGAGCTATTTTTAATTTTTGTTCTTTGCTCTTTTCTGTGCTTGTGATTTTAAAGGTGCCAGACTGACTGCCCTCGAGCCTGGTGTCCCCGATTTCTCCCAAGAATAGGAAAAATACGGGAGGCAGCAAGCTGGTCATGTCTGGGTCCAGCATATTAGCCTGACCCACTCTGGAAGAATATTCTCCAAAATATGAAGGAAAAGATTGTTCCTTGTGAACACAGTCCATCTGCTTTCATAGCTGAGAGGACAAAACCTTGTTGTCCCACCACCAAGCCACTGCAGAGTTTCTGGATCCAGGAAACCCAGCCACTCTGGAAAAACTAGAATGTTTCTTTCTCTTCCATCCCCACCTGTCAAAATTCCATCCTTTAAGGTTGGACTTAAATGCCTCTTTCTCCACAAAACCTTTCCTGAGCTGTCTCAAGTGTGATGTTCCTCCCACATCTCCAGAGCACTTTCTCAGATGACACCACATTTTGTCATGTGATTGTAGGATGTTATATAGTCTCATAATTGATGTGAAAGGCACTGACGTCACCTAATTCATTTCTGGGTATCATACAGATTACAGTACTGGGCAAAGAGTAGGTACCTGGGGAATGCCCGTTGAATACAATGAGAATTCCAAAGCTTAGCTTTTCATCCTGCCCTTTAGGGCTCTGCTCCAACCTTTCCCTTTAATCAGTGATTGAAATTTTCTCCTAGATCCTCATGGGTAGCTCTCAAACTCTCCATAAACCATGTAGACTCAGCCTCCTGGATTCCGGATATTACACATTGGGCAGCCATGGTCTGGAATCATAATTGCTATCTCTACCTGTCTCATCGACCACCATGACCAATAGTCAATCACATTTGGCCAGAACAAATTTTTTCCAAAGTGTGGTCCACAGATCACTGGTAGTCCCTGATGGAGTATCAAGGAGTCCAGTTTGGTGTCTAGAAAAGGAAAGAGTAATAAATAATTATTTTGTTGACTTGCATTTAATGAATCTGAATTGTAAAACTACAGTATTCACAGGAATCCAATATGCTCTTAATGAATCATCACATTCTTAAAGATTGCATATGTACCACCAGACCTGTGTTGATCGGTGTTGTTTATCCGACGTTCAGTAACATTGCCATTAAGCTCACAGTATTTTCATGTCATTAGTATGTTTTTTTTTCTACTGCTGCGAAACCTACATTTTTTTTTTTATCATTACTATATTACCCTATTTCTTCAGTTTGGCAAAATAGATCAGTGATTTGAGTATGATTCTTTGAAAGTAGAAAAAATAGTAATAAAGATAATCCCATAAATACCACTTTAGATTAATATTACAAATGTAAACATTAGTGAAGACAATTCAGTATAAATATTGGAAATGAATCTATATACACTGGGATGAATGTGATTATTTTGCACAAGCAGTTGAAAAAGAAAATTTGGAATGCTGTGATGATGATGATGTAATTTTTTAAATTATATTTTATGGATCGGTGATCCATTCGCCTATATTTTATGGATTGGGGATCCATTCGCCTGTAATTCCCAATATGTTGTTTGTAGTGAAATGTTGTCAGATAGTGACATGAAGCTCTCAGACTTTTAGCATCCTTTTCAAACATAGTATAGTGAACTTTCTAGTAAATCAATGTGTTTTTTTCTGAATAATCACAAAATAGTGCCATATGAAAATCCTAATTTTGATACTAAAGGCAATGAGAGTCTAAAATTTTAAAGCACGTTTCTAAGGTTGTACATCTTTTACTAAAAAACAGACACAAGTTCACTCTTGGATAGAAGTTTGTAAATCAAGCCACAAAGTTTATTACAAACATTTATTTTATAAAAGTTTATCAAATGTCAAGAATATGATGTCAAGACTTAATAAAAATATCAACTATGGTGGAAGTGGCTCAGTTTCCAAAAGTTTGACTCTTTCTTCAGCGCTTGATATTTCTCTTTCTTTAGGGGGGAAATGTTCTATAGTTTGGGCTATATTTTAAAGATGCATTCAAATTCTGCAACAAAATGTACAGAAATACTTTCCAGGGCCAGTGCAAGAGAGGATTAGAAACACATTTGCCTCTTTTCTCCCAAGTTGAAACATTTAAACCTCCTCCCTTCTAGGTGTGAAATAGTCGTCAATCCAATGTGATGGAGGGCTGAGGGCAGCCTTTAGTGAGAAATCTCTCCATAGTGTCAGCTCTGTGTTCAATCCTGATACACAGAACTAGGCAGAAGCAAGACAGCAGAATGGTTAGGACCATCGACACTGAAGCTAGACTGCTTGGGCTAGAAGGTAGTCAGCCACTTATGTAACCCAGTTTCCTCACCTGTAAAATAGGGATACTAATAGTACTTGTCACACAGGTTGTTGTGAATATGAAATGAGTTAATATACGTAAAGCACATAGAAAATGCCTGACCTATAGGAAGCACTAGTTTTGCTAAAGCTTATCTGTAAAAGCCTGCCGATTCTTGCTGACGTTCCCAGTGACTTGTAATTACTTGTTAAAACTTTTTACCTTCGTAGAAATAAAGAGTAAGAAGGGAAACTGAATGCGGCTCTGACCTCTGGCTCAAGATTCCCATGGTGAAGCCAGCTATGGATACAGACTGCAGCCAGCACAATGCCTCTCAATGACATAAATTTTTTTTTTTTTGTAAATTACATGCTAATGTTATTATTCAAATTTTAATGCAGTTTTTTTTTAACCTAAACACAGTGTCCATATGTGGTCAGAAGCCCCACAAATCAATTTAATCATGCTGAAAATTTGCAGAACACTGGGCTGGACAGGGACAACCTAGGCCATGAGGGACTCAAAATCCTACAGTCTGTGGAACTGTTGCATGATTAAGGGATATTCAAACTATAAACAGACTTGGAGGCAATGCTGATCTGTAATATCTTAAAGGGTGTCAAGTGTAAGTGATGAGACTTATTTCTTGAGGCCCTAAAGGACAGAACTGGGACTATTGGGTAACAGAATGAGGAGGCATTCCGGCTCAATACGAGAACACTTTCTAGCCGTCAGCGCTATCTGGAAATAAAAGGGACTACTTTTTTATCTGCCTGTCACTGAGGGCTGGATGCAGAGGTTTTGCAAGCCAGGCTTTTGTGGAAGGAGTTGAAGTTTGAGTTTGGACCCAGTTCCCTCACAGTCTAGCTGGACACATAGTCTGTCCAAGGAGAAAGACTTTTCTAGATTATGCCTTCCACTCCTACCATCCTGACTCATGTTCCTCTTAATTTGTGTGTGAGATTAGAGGCAGAGCACTGGCCTCAACATCAGGAGACCTGAGTTCTACTCAGTCACTCTCCGTGGGACCTTGGCTGTGAGGGTCAACTTCTCAACTGATTCGTAAAATCCCCATCATGCTGGCCTCATGGGGGCTGCAGCGGTCATCCTGCCTCATGATGGTGATGGCGGCGGTGGTGATCCCACCTGCTGTTGACATTACAGATGTGCTGTCCCCACCACGCATTGTCTTCTTTAGAAGGACTGAAGGTGTTCTGAACAGTCAACCCCTTTTTTCTTTCAGGCCGCTGTGCTCGCTGTGGGGAAAATGTAGTAGGGGAAGGGACAGGATGCACTGCCATGGATCAGGTCTTCCACGTGGATTGTTTTACCTGCATCGTCTGTAACAACAAGCTCCGAGGGCAGCCCTTCTATGCGGTGGAGAAGAAAGCCTACTGTGAGCCCTGCTACATCGTAAGTTCAGATTTGGTCCTCAGGTACTTTACAAAGATGACTTGGTTGGCAAAATGCCAGTCACTCTAGCTCAAACGTAGCCATCAGATCTTTGCTTCTCATCAGATTTCAAAATATGCATGTGTGTAAATTGGTATATCTTAATTTTTATCCATACGCCCCCTGTTCATATGAGGTCAAAGGGTGCATTAGATAGGGCTACCATTCAATTAGTGGCCTGCCAGAAAGATCATCACCCTGTGGCTTACAAGCATATATGTACAAGCTAGCACGTTGCCCCTTAAAGCATCAGAAGGTTTCCCAAGTAGCAGCGTCACACCACTTCTTATTAGATCTCACTCCGTATTTGATGTCGTATTTGTAGAGAAACGTTGCACGGCCTTGGGACTTGTGAGTGGTCTTTCAAACTCCTGGGTCCTTTGAATCACCTTTTTTCTACCCAGAATTTCTCTTACCTGCCATACTCAGCAGGTTTTCATGATGCAGTTAGAGAAACTATTATAGAGTACCTTAAAGGGAAATAAATAGTCATGCTGACTGAGCTAATAATTGTCTCCTTTTTTTAAATACACAACTATATTTTAATAACATAGCTGGGTGACTAAAAAATACTCATAGTCACATTATCTTAGCTGTTTGTCAGGCTACTGAAATCTACACGTTAAGCTATCTTCTGATAGAGCAGTTTGGTAAAAGAACATAAATTTTTTTAATCTAAAGTAAATTTCCTTTCTATCCTTCTACACGATTTTATCTCTCTGTTGAACACTTGTCAGTGGAAAAAGTAGTGCTTTTTTGCAAACCCACACAAGAGGCATGATTTGGCCCTCAGCACCCCTGGCATTCCAACATAAGAGAAACCTTGGGTGGGAAGTATTGGAAGTTATACACATAGCTTTGCAGAGCCCCGAGGTTCAGGTTTATTGCAGAAGTTTCTGGCCTCACTGGGACTTTCCCATAACCTGAAAGCTCAAACTCATTGCAGCCCTGGAATCTGTAGCATTGATCTGAAATTTCTTCAAGATTAAGATCTTGCAGGATTAAATATTGTTTTGCATCTCTTAAGTTCAATTTTATTTCATTTTCCTCCCCAAGGGCAACTTGGCCACATATAACATCATTATAGTACCACACAATGTTGGAGCTGGAAAAAGAAAGCTTAATATCATTTGTCTAACTCCTCTCTTTAGAAGTGAGAATACAGGGACTTCCCTGGTGGCACAGTGGTTAAGAATCCGCCTGCCAATGCAGGAGACATGGGTTCGAGGCCTGGTCCAGGAAGATCCCACATGCCGCGGAGCAACTAAGCCCGTGCACCACAACTACTGAGCCTGCTCTCTAGAGCACGCGAGCCACAACTGCTGAGCCAATGTGCCACAACTGCTGAAGCCCGCAAGCCTGGAGCCTGTGCTCCTCAACAAAAAAAGCCACCACAATGAGAAGCCCGCACACCGCAACGAAGAGTAGCCCCCGCTCGCTGCAACTAGAGAAAGCCTGCATGCAGCAACAAAGACCCAATGCAGGCAAAAATGAATAAATAAATTTATAAAAAAAAAAAAAAAGAAGTGAGAATACACAGAGAGGAAGAAAATGACTTATTTTATTAGTGTCAAAGCCAGGATTAAATTCAGGTGGTCACGCTAGTCTCGTATTTGGTGCAGACACCGCAAAGCTTTAGTTCATCCAGAACATAAACACACCACAAGGCTTTAGTTTATCCAGAACATAAACACAAACACAGTGATATCCCGTTGCTTTGGAAGGGACAATTACATATCAGGGAAAGTCTAGTGAACAAAAGTATGCCTCTTTAGGAAGTAAAAATGTTTCAAATATCACTCTTAGAAATCTTTGTTGAATGAGAAAATTGCAAAATTCCCTGCCTTTGTAAACAGACTGTGTGGCTTGTCGTTCACACTGATCTAGGACCACAGGGAATTTATTTATTACAGTGAGCTCAGCAGAGCCTCGAGAAGCAACTATGACTGTTCGTCCATACACTAAGTGACCACAGAATACACTGGTTTTTGTAATTCTTGTGTCTATTTTTCACCCTTTTTTTCCCCATTTATTTTATTTATTTTTTTTTTTACATCTTTATTGGAGTATAATTGCTTTACAATGGTGTGTTAGTTTCTTCTTTATAACAAAGTGAATCAGTTATACATATACATATATCCCCATATCTCTTCCCTCTTGCGTCTCCCTCCCTCCCACCCTCCCTATCCCACCCCTCTAGGTGGTCACAAAGCACCGAGCTGATCTCCCTGTGCCATGCGGCTGCTTCCCACTAGCTATCTACCTTACGTTTGGTAGTGTATAGATGTCCATGCCACTCTCTCACTTTCTCACAGCTTACCCTTCCCCCTCCCCATGTCCTCAAGTCCATTCTCTAGTAGGTCTGTGTCTTTATTCCTGTCTTGCCCCTAGGTTCTTCATGACTTTTTTTTTTTCTTAAATTCCATATATATGTGTTAGCATACGGTATTTGTCTTTCTCTTTCTGACTGACTTCACTCTGTATGACAGACTCTAGGTCTATCCACCTCATTACAAATAGCTCAATTTTGTTTCTTTTTATGGCTGAGTAATATTCCATTGTATATATTTGCCACATCTTCTTTATCCATTCATCCAATGATGGACACTTAGGTTGTATCCATCTCTGGGCTATTGTAAATAGAGCGGCAATGAACATTTTGGTACATCACTCTTTTTGAATTATAGTTTTCTCAGGGTATATGCCCAGTAGTGGGATTGCTGGGTCATATGGTAGTTCTATTTGTAGTTTTTTAAGGAACCTCCATACTGTTCTCCATAGTGTCTGTACAATTCACATTCCCACCAGCAGTACAAGAGGGTTCCCTTTTCTCCACACCCTCTCCAGCATTTATTGTTTCTAGATTTTTTGATGATGGCCATTCTGACTGGTGTGAGATGATATCTCATTGTAGTTTTGATTTGCATTTCTCTAATGATTAATGATGTTGAGCATTCTTTCATGTGTTTGTTGGCAGTCTGTATATCTTCTTTGGAGAAATGTCTATTTAGGTCTTCTGCCCATTTTTGGATTGGGTTGTTTGTTTTTTTTTGTGATTGAGCTGCATGAGCTGTTTATATATTTTGGAGATTAATCCTTTGTCAGTTGCTCCATTTGCAATGGGAGAAAAATATTTTCTCCCATTCTGAGAGTTGTCTTTTGGTCTTGTTTATGGTTTCCTTTGCTGTGCAAAAGCTTTGAAGTTTCATTAGGTCCCATTTGTTTATTTTTATTTTTCTTTTAATTTCTCTAGGAGGTGGGTCATAAAGGATCTTGCTGTGATTTATATCATAGAGTGTTCTGCATATGTTTTCCTCTAAGAGTTTGATAGTTTCTGGACTTACATTTAGGTCTTTAATCCATTTTGAGCTTATTTTTGTGTATGGTGTTAGGGAGTGATCTAAGCTCATACTTTTACATGTACCTGTCCAGTTTTCCCAGCACCACTTATGGAAGAGGCTGTCCTTTCTCCACTGTACATTCCTGCCTCCTTTATCAAAGACATGGTGACCATATGTGCGTGGGTTTATCTCTGGGCTTTCTATCCTGTTCCATTAATCTATTTTTCTGTTTTTGTGCCAGTACCATACTGTCTTGATTACTGTAGCTTTGTAGTATAGTCTGAGGTCAGGGAGCCAGATTCCTCCAGCTCCGTTTTTCGTTCTCAAGATTGCTTTGGCTATTCGGGGTCTTTTGCATTTCCATACAAATTGTGAAATTTTTTGTTCTAGTTCTGTGAAAAATGACAGTGGTAGTTTGATAGGGATTGCATTGAATCTGTAGATTGCTTTGGGTAGTAGAGTCATTTTCACAATGTTGATTCTTCCAATCTGAGAACATGGTATATCTCTCCATCTATTTGTATCTTCCTTAATTTCTTTCATCAGTGTCTTATAATTTTCTGCATACAGGTCTTTTGTCTACTTAGGTAGGTTTATTCCTAGATGTTTCATTCTTTTTGTTGCAATGGTAAATGGGAGTGTTTTCTTCATTTCACTTTCAGATTTTTCATCATTATTTTATAGGAATGCCAGAGATTTCTGTGCATTAATTTTGTATCCTGCTACTTTACCAAATTCATTGATTAGCTCTAGTAGTTTTCCGGTAGCATCTTTAGGATTCTCTGTGTATAGTATCATGTCATCTGCAAACAGTGACAGCTTTACTTCTTCTTTTCCAATTTGGATTCCTTTTATTTCTTTTTCTTCTCTGATTCCTGTGGGTAAAACTTCCAAAACTATGTTGAATAATCGTGGTGTGAGTAGGCAACCTTGTCATGTTCCTGATCTTAGTGGAAATGGTTTCAGTTTTTCACCATTGAGGACGATGTTAGCTGTGGATTTGTCATATATGGCCTTTATTATGATGAGGAAAGTTCCCTCTATGCCTACTTTCTGCAGGGTTTTTATCATAAATGGGTGTTGAATTTTTTCAAAAGCTTCCTCTGCATATATTGAGATGATCATATGGTTTTTCTCCTTCCGTTTGTTAATATGGTGTATCACATTCATTGATTTCCACATATTGAAGAACGCTTGGATTCCTGGGATAAACCCCACTTGATCATGGTGTATGATCCTTTTACTGTGTTGTTGGATTCTGTTTGCTAGTATTTTGTTAAGGATTTTTGCATCTATGTTCATCAGTGATATTGGCCTGTAGTTTTTTTTTTCTTTGTGACATCTTTGTCAGGTTTTGGTATCAGGGTGATGGTGGCCTCGTAGAATGAGTTTGGGAGTGTTCCTCCCTCTGCTATATTTTGGAAGAGTTTGAGAAGGATAGGTGTTAGCTCTTCTCTAAATATTGGATGGAATTCCTCTGTGAAGCCATCTGGTCCTGGGCTTTTGTGTGTTGGAAGATTTTTAATCACAGTTTCAATTTCAGTGCTTGTGATTGGACTGTTCATATTTTCTATTTCTTCCTGGTTCAGTCTCGGAAGGTTGTGCATTTCTAAGAATTTATCCATTTTTTTCCAGGTTGTCCATTTTATTGGCATAGAGTTGCTTTTAGTAATCTCTCATGATCCTTTGTATTTCTGCAATGTCAGTTGTTACTTCTCCTTTTTCATTTCTAATTCTATTGATTTGAGTCTTCTCCCTTTTTTTCTTGATGAGTCTGGCCTATGGTTTCTCAATTTTGTTTATCTTCTCAAAGAACCAGCTTTTAGTTTTATTGATCTTTGCTGTCGTTTCCTTCATTTCTTTTTGATTTATTTCTGATTTGATCTTTATGATTTCTTTCCTTCTGCTAACTTTGGGGTTATGTTGTTCTTCTTTCTCTAATTGCTCTAGGTGTAAGGTTAGGTTGTTTATTTGAGATGTTTCTTGTTTCTTAAGGTAGGAGTCTATTGCTATAAACTTCCCTTTAGAACTGCTTTTGCTGCATCCCATAGGTTTTGGGTCGTCATGTTTTCATTGTCATTTGTTTCTAGGTATTTTTTGATTTCCTCTTTGATTTCTTCAGTGATCTCTTGGTTATTAAGTAGTGTATTGTTTAGCCTCCATGTGTTTGTATTTTTTACAGTTTTTTTCCTGTAATTGATATCTAGTCTTATAGCGTTGTGGTCAGAAAACATACTTGATACGATTTCAATTTTCTTAAATTTACCAAGGCTTGATTTGTGACTCAAGATATGATCTATCCTGGAGAATGTTCCATGAGCACTTGAGGAGAATGTGTATTCTGTTGTTTTTGGATGGAATGTCCTATAAATATCAATTACGTCCATCTTGTTTAATGTATCATTTAAAGCTTGTGTTTCCTTATTTATTTTCGTTTTGGATGATCTGTCCATTGGTGAAAGTGGGGTGTTAAAGTCCCCTACTATGATTGTGTTACTTTCGATTTCCCCTTTTATGGCTGTTAACATTTGCCTTATGTACTGAGGTGCTCCTATGTTGGGTGCATAAATATTTACAATTGTTGTATCTTCTTGGATCGATCCCTTGATCATTATGTAGTGTACTTCTTTGTCTCTTGTAATAGTCTTTATTTTAAAGTCTATTTTGTCTGATATGAGAATATGTACTCCAGCTTTCTTTTGACTTCCGTTTGCATGGAATATCTTTTTCCATCCCCTCACTTTCAGTCTGTATGTGTCCCTAGGTCTGAAATGGGTCTCTTGTAGACAGCATATATACAGGTCTTGTTTTGGTGTCCATTCAGCCAGTCTATTTCTTTTGGTTGGAACATTTAATCCCTTTACATTTAAGGTAATTATTGATATATATGTTCCTATTCCCATTTTCTTAATTGTTTTGGGTTTGTTATTGTAGGTCTTTTCCTTCTCTTGTGTTTCCTCCCTAGAGAAGTTCCTTTAGCATTTGTTGTAAAGCTGGTTTGGTGGTGCTGAATTCTCTTAACTTTTGCTTATCTGTAAAGGTTTTAATTTCTCCATCAAATCTGAATGAGATCCTTGCTGGGTAGAATAATCTTGGTTGTAGGTTTTTCTCCTTCATCACTTTAAATATGTCCTGTCACTCCCTCTGGCTTGCAGAGTTTCTGCTGACAGGTCAGCTGTTAACCTTATGGGGATTCC
Organism: Leucopleurus acutus; assembly: GCF_964270905.1. Lineage (NCBI taxonomy): Eukaryota > Metazoa > Chordata > Mammalia > Artiodactyla > Delphinidae > Leucopleurus > Leucopleurus acutus. The sequence continues at coordinate 79,178,057 of NC_139147.1, read as the reverse complement.
CTTGTGTGTTATTTGTTGTTTGTCCCTTGCTGCTTTTAATATTTTTTCTTTGTATTTAATTTTTGATAGTTTGATTAATATGTGTCTTGGCGTGTTTCTCCTTGGATTTATACTGTATGGGAGTCTCTGTGCTTCCTGGACTTGATTAACTATTTCCTTTCCCGTATTAGGGAAGTTTTCAACTATAATCTCTTCAAATATTTTCTTAGTCCCCTTCTTTTTCTCTTCTTCTTCTGGGACCCCTATCATTTGAATGTTGGTGCATTTAATGTTGTCCCAGAGGTCTTTGAGACTGTTCTCAGTTCTTTTCATTCTTTTTTCTTTATTCTGCTCTGCAGTAATTTCCACTATTTTATCTTCCAGGTCACTTATCCGTTCTTCTGCCTCAGTTATTCTGCTATTGATCCCTTCTGGAGAATTTTTAATTTCATTTATTGTGTTGTTTATCATTGTTTGTTTGCTCTTTAGTTCTTCTAGGTCCTTGTTAAACGTTTCTTGTATTTTCTCTATTCTATTTCCAAGATTTTGGATCATCTTTACTCTTATTACTCTGAATTCTTTTTCAGGTAGACTGCCTATTTCCTCTTCATTTGTTAGGTCTGGTGGGTTTTTATCTTGCTCTTTCATCTGCTGTGTGTTTTTCTGTCTTCTCATTTTGCTTATCTTACTGTGTTTGGTGTCTCCTTTGTGCAGGCTGCAGGTTCGTAGTTCCTGTTGTTTTTGGTGTCTGTCCCCAGTGGCTAAAGTTGGTTCAGTGGGTTGTGTAGGCTTCCTGATGGAGGGGACTAGTGCCTGTGTTCTGGTGGATGAGGCTGGATCTTGTCTTTCTGGTGGGCAGGTCCATGTCTGCTGGTGTGTTTTGGGGTGTCTGTGGCCTTATTATGATTTTAGGCAGCCTCTCTGCTAATGGGTTGGGCTGTGTTCCTGTCTTGCTAGTTGTTTGGCATAGGGTGTCCAGCAGTGTAGCTTGCTGGTCGTTGAGTGAAGCTGGGTCTTGGCATTGAGATGGAGATCTCTGGGAGATTTTTTCCGTTTGATATTACGTGGAGCTGGGAGGTCTCTTGCGGACCAGTGTCCTGAAGCAGGCTCTCCCACCTCAGGGGTACAGCCCTGATGCCTGGCTGGAGCACCAAGAGCCTTTCATCCACACGGCTCAGAATAAAAGGTAGTAAAAGTAGAAAGAAAGAATTAGTAGAAGAATGAATGAAAGAAAGAAAGAAAGAAAGAAGAGAGAGAGAGGGAGGGAGGGAGGAAGGAAGAAAAGAAAGAAAGAAAGGGAGAAAGAAAGAAAGAAAGAAGATAAAATAAGATAAAGTAAAATAAAATTATTAAAATAAAAATAATTATTAAGAAAAAATTTTTTAAGTAGAAAAAACCCAAAAAATGGACGGACAGAACTCTAGGACAAATGGTAAAAGCAAAGCTATACAGACAAAATCACACACAGAAGCATACACATACACCCTCACAGAAAGAGAAAAAGGAAAAAAATATATATATATCTTTGCTCCCAAAATCCACCTCCTCAATTTGGGATGATTCGTTGTCTATTCAGGTATTCCACAGATGCTGGGTACATCAGGTTGATTGTGGAGATTTATTCCGTGGTTCCTGAGGCTGCTGGGAGAGATTTCCCTTTCTCTTCTCTGTTGGCACAGCTCCCGGGTTCACCTTTGGATTTGGCCCCGCCTCTGCGTGTAGGTTGCCTGAGGGCGTCTGTTCTTCGCTCAGACAGGAGGGGGTTAAAGGAGCCACTGATTTGGGGGCTCCAGCTCACTCAGGCTGCGGGGAGGGAGGGGTACAGATGCGGGGCGAGCCTGCAGCTGCAGAGGCGGCCGGCGTGACGTTGCCCCAGCCTGAGGCGCGCTGCATCACTTAATACTTTGACTCCTTGGGAAAGTTCCTTGATCTTTCTCAGCCTCAGTTTCCTCATATATATAATGGTGATGATGCTGGATTCTCCCCAGACTTGCAGGTATGAAATGAGGCAGTCCTTGTAAAGCATACTTGTCTGGCTCAGGGAAGGCTAGTGGAATTAATGTTATTCTGAGATTAATTTTCGTAAGATTTCTGGCCTGTTTAGCGTTTCTGAAAGCCTTACATGTGTAGTGAGACGCATCGGGCTTGGGAAATCTCAGACTTAACCCCTCTCTCATTTTTAAAAGCTTTGCTTGCTCTCCTGAGGGTATAGTAAAACTTAAGAAAGTCTAAGCTGGCTAATTATGAGCTTGTACAGTCGTGGGCTGAGGTTTCCATCTCCATTCCAGGCGGAGCAGCTCAGTGATTCTTTAGGATGTGTTTCCTTAGGCCTTGGTTGCCTGTTACTATACTATGCTCGTGACAAGGCGCACTATCTGAGTGATATTTAATCACATCCTTGGAAGAAGTGGGTGAATTCAAATAATGGAAATTCTTACCATCCTTTTTGACTTCACTCCCTCTGAAGAAACTTTAATCAAGATTTTTCTTTAATGAGATCTATCCGTGGTGACTCTAAATGTAATTTAATTCTTATCAGAATTCAGTTAAGCTTTACTGAAAGACCTTTCCTTGTTCGATATTGATTTCAGAGTTCAGCACAGCCCTCAAGCCCTCAGATGGATGTTTTAGCATTTTAAGTTCTTCTGAACTTTCATGAGTCCAATAAGCTGCCACACGGAAAATGTAGAGTTCTCTTTTAGGGGAGGTTTGGGAAGCTGAGATAATAAAATGAAATAAGTTTGTTTTGAAAATAGAGTTTGTTTAAGGAGGACCCTAGGGCTGTATGTATCTCTCTTGGAACCAAAGCCCTTAGGATAGAGCAATGTCATTCATTCAAATTGCCTTTTGTTCCATTAGTGGAAACAAGATGTCTGAAAGACATCCTGTACAAAACAGAGAAAACTAAGCCCTGGGCTCAGTCTGTGCCTTTTTTTTTTTGGTTGATGGAATCAGAATATTGAAGATAGTGGTTTATTTAGTTAGTTATTTCTGTGTAAGGACCACCCTGTTTGATGCTCTGAGTTCAGGAAGGAGACCAGTCTAATATAAATTTAATTTATTCTTTCCTATGTTGGTTACTGATCAACTTAAGATCATATTTAAATTAAACATTTACATAATTTGGAGAGAGACTATACCAGTTATGGCTTTATCTTTGATTTAATGATTATTCATATTTTCCTATGATCTCTTGAATCCTTAATCCTTACGTGTACATAGCTGTAATAAAACAAATTTGGATTTAGTAAAGCATTGTAATTCTCTTTAATCATTTTATACATGCTTTCCTTTGTATTTTCTACTGATTGACTTAATGTAAATATGTATATAGCTTTCCATTTTAGCTCTTTATCTGTTTAGTTTTACATTATGTCTACACACCACATTTTAAAACCATTGGCCACTAGGAAGATATTGGGTACTTTCCAAACTTTTAGTATTGTACATAATGTGCCTATAAATGAGTAAAAATTTTTATGTTATTTTATTTTGAATTATGCTCTTAACATAAATCCTTTGATTTATGTTACCAAGCTTACTTTATGACAATTTGGAGAACTTTTACTGGATTTACTTAAAAAGATTTTTCCAATTTTCAGAACCATGAGCAATAATGAGACCAAATGTTAAACTATACCGTATCCACTACTGAAGAAGTTTGTTTATGTTTCTTTTGAACCGATTTTTAATAGATGCATTATGTAATTGTTTTTAATTTGAGTTTTTATGATTAGCAAAATCAATGAGAAGCTTTTCTAATTTGATGATAGATCTATTAAAAGCTTAGTTTTGATTATTCTTATGGATTTGGATAAATGAACAAATTAAAATTAAGAGCGCTAAGCTTCCTTGGGAAGGAAAGTGATGTAAATAGAATACATTGGTTCTAGTTCTTGCTCTCCTGGTGTGATGTTAGATAAGTCATTTAATTTCTGAGTACCAGTATCCTCATTTATTAAAGGGAGATATGAACTTCTTCCTTGTCTTCAAAGGGAAGGAATGAACAAGTGTCATACTTTGTACATCATGAAGAAATTGTTCACTAATATAAGGGTTTAATCTGATTAATAACATTATTCTCATTGCTTTTTCCCTTAGCTTAATCTGATAGAATTTAGAAATCCTCTATGTCTGGGGTAATTTCATAGCTGCAGTTGCTATGGAAATACTGAAATAAATAGATGTCATAGAAAGAATAGGAGGACATATATGAGAAGAAGAGGTTCATGTTTTGCTTAAGAAGATTTTTGTGTTGGTATAGGCAGCAACCATGCCTCCCACTTACGTGTCCTTCTGCCCTTAATGAGACAGGTTTACTCATAAGTACAGATTTACAAAAGAATTGCTGTGTTCTCAGCATTGCCAAAGAGTCTGGGCCTAGAGACACGCTGCATCAGAGATTCTCAGAAAGTCTGTTTATGAAATGGCAGCCAAGGATCTTCCCCTAAACCAGGGCTCTTACTCAGAGTGGGTGAAATCCAACTCCTGACTCTTCAGCAGTGGAAGTTGGTACAGACATTTTTATTATAGTTACAATCCAAGCGATTAAAAGACCTCAGGAAATAGGAGGCCAACTCCACAGGAGACTAAACACTTGAAGTTTCCTGAATTTGACGCATTCGTGGCCAGCACACTAACAGCCATTTGCTCCCTCTGTCACTAAATGGCTACAGTCAAAACATTCTAACTTTTCAAGCTACACTAGGAGGTAGGTTTGTACCTCTGCAGTTATGGCCAGTGCTTTATGTGGGTATTAGGAAAGGACTTGGAGTTTGGACTAAACTTGAAAAATTCACATGAACTTCCCTCCTCCTCTTTTCTTAATTGCCCACCTCTGCTCTCTCATTTCCAAGGAGTGTTTCTCTCTCTCTCTCTCTCTCTCTCTCTCACACACACACACACACACACACACACACACACAGGTGCACGCACACACACACTTTCTAATTAATGTTATGTCATCATCCCACAAGCACTCACCCAGGAAAGAGAAAAGTGCTTCAAGCAAGAAGAGAATTTGTCAAGTATGCTCTTGAGAGATTTAACCATGCTAACTACTATGAATAATTATCTCTTCTGTTTGTACAGCCCCTTACATTTTACAGTGCTCCCGAGTCTGTATTACTGCACCTTACCATACCTATTAGAATCTTGTGAAACAGACAAGGGGAAGATTATTAGTCCTATTTACAGTGGCTTTGATATTTTCAAAGTAAAAGACAAAAATGAAGACTAGGGAACAGATTTAACTTGCATTTTATGGCTGGATCCATACTGCCACCCTGAAACTAGTGTTCAGCTTCCTAAAAATGTGCAGATACTGACAGCCGCCTAGGATTGCAGCCTTCGATTCCCATGATTTTCATCGATGAACACATGAGTCGTGCCTACCAGTATTACAGAACCTGAAAGGCTGAACTTCTACCAACGCAAAACCATAGCCCTGTCTTTTCTTGAGCATTTACTTTTTGCTGTCTTTGAAATGCCTCAGTTCTTAAGACAAAAGCCTCTTTTTATAGTTAAAAATAAAATAGGAATAACTAACGTTTTTTGTGGTGCTTTAACTTTTACAAAGCACTTTTCTTTTATCTCATGTCACTCTCTCATGATCTTAGAAAATAGGTACAGTTATTATTGCCTTCATTTCCAGTAGTAAGAAACTGAGTTTTAGAAAAAATCAGCTTGCTCAGTTTCACAGAGCATGAGTGTCAGATCCAGGACTTGACCCTGGCTTTTGATTCTCAAGTCCAGGTCTTTCCACATATCCAGCAAATCACCGAAAATCTCATTTGTTATTACTAGATTTCTTTTTTCCTATTAATTTTTTCTCTATTACCATATTGAGCTCAGAATATATTTTCTTATGGTAGTATAGTAACTCTTTAAAAAAAATGAAAACTCAGTTTTTAATTATTACATGCTTATTAGAGAAAAATTAGAAAATATTTTAAAAGGTATGTAGCTCTCCCGTCTAAATATTATAACAGTTTACTCTTCACCACATATTCCTTTTCTATTTCAGTGTACCTCTGTATGGATATATGCTTATAAATATAATCACACATCTGTATAAATGTTTACACACATACACAAACACAATGAGGTCATGCTATTCATATGAATTAATAACTTGCTTTTATTACTTAATAGTATATCAAACTTTGCCTTCTACAGAAATAGTTTCTTTTAAATATTACATGGACACTCAAAAAGAATGTGTATTATGTACATGCCCTTTCTGAAAAAGTGACTCAAAGAAATATTCCAGCAGACAAATAAATTAATCAAAAAGTGGGGCGGGGGCTTCCCTGGTGGCGCAGTGGTTGAGAGTCCACCTGCCGATGCAGGGGACACGGGTTCGTGCCCCGGTTCGGGAAGATCCCACATGCCGCAGAGCGGCTGGGCCCATGAGCCATGGCCGCTGAGCCTGCGCATCCGGAGCCTGCGCTCCGCAACGGGAGAGGCCACAACAGTGAGAGGCCCGCGTACCGCAAAAAAAAAAAAAAAAGTGTGTGGGAAATCCAGAGCAAATAAACTGGTGATAAGCCATAAACCAATAAAACTAATAGGTAAAAATAAGGAGATATGGGGATATATGTATACATATAGCTGATTCACTTTGTTATACAGCAGAAACTAACACAACATTGTAAAGCAATTATACTCCAATAAAGATGTTAAATAAAGAGATAGGAAAAGATGTAATGGCAAATTCAGACCAAAAGAAAATAATATTAATTACCTACTAACTATAATATTAAAAGCAGACAGGAATTCCCTGGTGGCCAGTGATTAAAACTCCATGCTTCCACTTCAGGGGGCCTGGGTTTGAACCCTGGTGGGGGAACTAAGATCCCACAAGCCATGCAGCACAGCCAAATAAAAAAAAGAGAGAGAGAGAGAAAAATATAGCAGACAAAATACAATTTAGGACAAAACTATCAAGCCAAAGAAAATTATTTTATTGATAAATGTCACAGTTTCCAAAGAATAGCTCTGAGTCTTTCTTCATTAAATAGCATTATGTTGAAATATATGATATAAAAATATTGATGAAATATGAAATGAAAATTGTAAAACCATAGTCTTTATAAAACTGTAACACATTTCTTGCAGTCTCTGACAAACCAATTATAGAAGTTGAATAATATGATTAATATAATCTCTTTGGTCCATACAACCAAAGAGATTATATCTTTACAAATCTTTGTGGAAGATTTAGAAAAGCATCATAAGATAGTCTGAAAGGAAAATGTAGACAGTTCCTACTTTGGCAGGCAGAGTTGTACATATGTTATAGTAAGACAAGAAATCTATAAAAGGATAAACAAACACACTCTTGGGTTAAAAAATTCTTAGAAAGTAGTGATAATGATAACACCGTATGACAGGAGGATGAGATGCAGCCAAACTTGAATTCCAAGTAGAGTTAGAATCATTAATTGCAACAAGAATGCAAATATATGAACCTAAAAAGCTAGAAAAGGACAACAAAATCAACCCACAGGGAGAAGGGATTAGTTTAAAATAAAGGCAGTTATCGATACATGGAAAAATACTGAATTTTCAGGTCCAGGAGGTGATTCTTTGAAAAGCACAATAAAATAAACATCCAGTGAAGATAATCAAGAAAAAAAGGGAGAAACAAAATTTACAGAAAATTAGGAATGAAAAAAGAAGCTTTTAGCATAGGTATAGAAGACATATAAAAATGATTGCACTTAAAATTTTATGTAAAAGAGGCTATTTTCTGTGCATATCTAAATACAGGGGAAGAAAACTTAAATAACCTGATAAACATGGGTGAAATGCAGAGCTACCACCTGAGAAAGAACCAAGAAATTTCACTAACAGGATTTTTCAGATCTTTGAAGAACAACTGATTCCTGTGCTATTTCAACTTGCAGAGCTTAGTAAGAGAAGATAAGCTTCCCAAATCGTCCTGTAATAGCCTGACCCCAAATAATAATACCTAACCTAGGTTGCCCCCCAAAGAACACTCTGTGCGAATCAAACTTTCACAAATGCAGAAATCCTAAATGAAATATTAGCAAATTGAATGCCACATAATAAAACAACCCAGGTTATTCCATGATTCCAATGTTAGAATAGTATCAGGAATCTTTTAACATAATTCATTGTATTGATATATCAAATTTTTAAAAACTAGATAATCATCTCCATAGATGCCAAAAGGGTATTTAATGAAATTTGCCACACGTTCTTGTTAAAACAGAAACAATTGCAGTAACTCAAAATGAGCTCTAAGTAAAATAGAAGAAAAAAGATGTGTAATTTCAATAGGATAAAATAAACCAATAGTGAGCCTTCTTCCTAGATTTTCCTAGATATGCACAGAATCCCTGCTATTATATCAATATTATTCTTAGCATTCTAATCTTTGTAATGGAAATTTAGAAACAAAGGATAAATATATATTATATATATGACTTTTTCTTTGTTTTATATGTATTTCAATTACATAATATTTCTAACACAGATAAAGATAAAAAACGTAATAAGATGAAATTCCATGTATCCATTATCCAATTTAAGAAACAAAATATTAGAAATTCAGTTGAAATCCCTTAGGTTCTTGTCCCTAATCACATTCTCAAGACTCCTGTACAGAGGTAGCTACTATGCTAAATTGTTTTTTTGTCATATCCATGCATTTCTTTGTAGTTTTACTATATATCTCTAAAATATATATTTATACCTATAAATATATATAATATATAAATATATATATGTAGTATTGTTCGTATACAGTGTTTCTTAATTTTAAATGAATGGCATTGTATCATGCCTATTTTTCTGAGATTTTTTACTCAAAATTATAAGACTAGGATGTATAAATGTTTACAGATGATAAGATTATTGTTTAAGAAAATCTGAGAAAACCTAAAGTATTAGAATAAGAGAAGTTTAGTAACATACCAACATTAAAATCAGGAATTTAAGTTTAGAAAATATAACAGGGAAAAAAAATCCCTATACAGAAGTTACAAAGAATATAAAACACCTAGGTAAACCTTTCAAAGTGTAAATGATCTAAGTGAAGAATGCTACAAAATTTTACAGGGATAATTAACTCATGAGCAAAATGATTTGGGGATTGAATATGCTTTGGAAAGCACCTCTCACTTTAACAGGCATTTATATCAGCACCTTGTAATTATACAACAGCACAGCTTTCAGTGGGAGAAGAATAGTTACTGCACTGTCCTCTGCTAATGGTTTTTATTTAGCCCTTTTCCCCAGATAGCCCCCAGTCCTTTGCTGATTTGCATTACTGCCCACCACATCCCTGCAGGCTTCAAGGCAGTCCTTGATAAGGGTAGTAAAGCTCACACCTGTAAGTAGACCTCCCGGAATAAGAAAGACCTAGCTGAACAAAACCTTTTCCTCCAGTTCCTATCCCAAACTATATTCATTTCTGTTGTCATAGAATTAGAATGCTTTTTTAAGGGCCAGGAGGAACCTTAGAAATTCAAGAACGTCATTTTCATAGCCAAGAAAACCTAAAGCCCAAGAAAGCTGACTGATTTGCCTGAGGTTATATGGTTTATTAATGTCAGGGGCAGGAATAGAAACCATGAGCCTTGATGCCTTCAAAGAACTGCTTTCTTTGTGACTGACATGAAGAGATTTAACCATATGTGGCTACAGGCCCCGGAGAAACATCCCTAGAAAATGTTGGTTGTGTAAATTTTGGTTGGAGAGTTTAGAAATAGGACAGCATTTGCTTCGGCCCCAACCAAGATGGAGAGTCTCAGATTTCCAGGTTAAATGCCTCTGCAACTTTATGCTAGAACCTTCCCACTGGCCTAGTTTGTTTATTTTTAAATCAAGCATGAACTCACCGCTCGGTGTTTGGCAGAGTTTGGATGAATGTCAGCATCAGGCCACTGTAATAATGGTTTAAGATTATTTAATCCTATTACTTATATACTTCATTAGGCTGAGTGAATTGTTGGCAGTGGTTCAGTAAACTTCCTACTTTAGAGATAAAAGGATGGAAAGAAAATAGGGAAGGAGTCTGTTCCTCGTTTTCTTTCATATTTATCTTATATGTCTTAAAGGATAAAGGAATGATAATTACCCAGCTACAGCTTGGAATCTGCGTTAGTAGGGTCTTCTGAACTACTCCATACCCTCAGAAGAGAAAAATGAAATAACATTTTCAATTGGCAGAAAAAGGATTTGGGCAGAGGGGAGAGAGAGAGAGAGACAGAGACAGACAGAGAGAGAGAGAGAGAGAGAGAGAGAGTTTATGCTTTCAAATTGATCTTAAAAATAAACCTGAAAATAAGTTCAAGAGTCCTAGGTAAGATATCAGCCTTTCACTTAGGGGACCTGATGTGAAGCAGCAAATGAGAAAGGATATGGAATTTAAAGTCAGACCTCACCGACACCCAGTTGGCCAGCTACTATGCTGCATTCACCTCATTTCTTTTAGCTTAAATTTCCTCACAAATAGAATGAAAGTGGTATTTCTTACCTCAGTGGCTAAGTGAGGGTTCGGAGAGGTTGACAGGGCTGAATAAAGCTCAAGGTATAGGGGCTTTGAGTAGTAAATAACTGCACAGATGAAGCCTCGGGGACACACCTACAAAACCTGCAAAGGAGAAGTTTGCCTAACTTGCATCACCAAAGGTTATTCGCCATCATTTCAATTTCTGCAATGTTACCTGCACACTACTGGTTTGAGAGTTCCAGGAGTCTGAGGGGCAGTGGCCAGTCACGAGACTCTGGAAACTTGGTTTCTCCAAACGTGTCAGAGGTCACCTGCTTTGGAATCACCCTGAAGTCCTCATTAAAAATAAAATTCTGGACCACTCCCCAGAATCCCTGCACAGCCAGCCAGGAAATTAGCATCTTTTACAAGGCTCTGAGGAGAGATTCTTAGGCATGCTCAGGTTTGAGATCCACGTGCCTGTACCTCCAGCCCCAGTTTCTGTAAGAACTAGTCCCCCAAATACTTCACTTTTACCCCCATCTCTCTCCTACACATTCCTTTCGAACACTTGAGCAAACTGGACACTTCTCCCAGACATTGCTATCTTAGCCTTCTCTCTCTGTGCCCAGACTGCTGTCTGTCTTGTACCTTTCTTCGTCTCCATCATTTGAAAATCTGTGTCATCCAGCCTTAAAAAGCTTTCCTGGAACTTCCCCAAATAGATGTGGCCTTTCCTGAACATGCAAGGCTTTTGTTTCTCCTGCTCTTATAGGACTTAACCCTCTACAACTGGTATTATAGTCATTTGAGACTCTGGCACATTTCCTTCCTGATTTGAAATCCTTAGAGAGAAGAGTGTGTGTGTGTGAGTGTGTATGTTAGGGTCGGGGGTTATCAGATTTTATTCATTTTTTTCTTTTCTGTAGTTCTTGTCCCAGCATGTGAGCCTATGGCTGCTCTGATATTTATTTGGGATGAGAGGGGCTGGAGAGGGACTGGGTTTCCCTCTAGATCACAGTATCTGCTGAGAGAGTCTTTGACCATTTGCCCTTTGCTATACCTTGGATTTGGAACTCTATGTGTGTATAAGAAGCAAAGAAGGGAACTTGGCTCCCAGAGCCTGGGAGCAGTCACTGTTGAAATGTAAATGTAAAAGGTTGAAAGGAGGGATGTGAGAGTGAAGCCAGCTGTCTTGCTTCCAGCTGTAGAATCTTCATATGAGCTACCGTACTCAAGGTCAAACACACAGGCCCGACTTACAGATGAAAATTGCCGGGGAGTTAGGGTGGAGGTTCTCTGATGTTCTCATGACTTTGAATGGGACATGGTAATTATCTCCCACAGCCTGGCTTACTTAAAAAAAAAAAAAAAAATTTGCTTTCTGAACCTCTCTTTTACTCACCTCCCTGCAGAGTCAGGGGATGCCAGGTGAGGTTAGCATCATCTTTATAGCAAGGCAGGTACTCTTTTTGAGCCCTTCGTAGTGACAAGGGCCTGGTATATCTGGTGTACCTGATAGGTCTTCAAAAAGTATTTTTTTCACTTGAAGATTATTTAATAATTCAGTCTCCTACATTTACAATACAGGAAAATAGGATGCCAGGAGAGGGGAGAAGACTTGCTTGGGATGTCATGAATGCATAGATGCACTGAGAACTCTAAGAAATCTGAAGATCGCAAATGCACATATGTGATGAGTTTTTAAATTGTATCAGTTATCTTGGATCATAAACATCTTCCACAGAAGTTACTTTTACTTTATGGGCTCTTTAATGATGCTAAAAGATATTTGAGGCAATTTATATCAATAAAGCCATTGGGACACATTAGTTAAAATAAAAGTGAACCTTCTAAAATGTATCCCTAAAAAAGTGAAAGTTTATATTTTTATTCTAGTTTAGGCAAAAACTCTAAGTAAATTCTATTATAAAAGCATAACCAGTAGACAAATAGTTTTTCCATAAAGTAGATAGCACTGAATGTGCTGGGGCCTCAGAGGAAAGAACTAAGGGAAGGGAGTAGAGACATTTGGGGGAAAAAGGAGGAATTCAACAAGAACATCTTCGTGGAGGAAGAGACCAGTACCAGTGTGTCACACGGTAAATCTTAGTTTCTTCTAATACCACATATTTATTCTTTTTCTACCCTGACAGGTTAATGAGAACTGTTACTATTCCTTTTTACAAATTAACAAAATCAAGGCGCAAAAAACCAAGAGCTTTGGAAAATGAGGAATTAGCATAGGATTAGAGCAGAACTTTGAGCTCCTGCATTCTAAATCTTAGCCTCTACCTTTCTCTTAAATAAATTCAAGTTAACAGATGGCTTGTCATCAGATAGGTCTTCTTTTAATCAAGGAGGATTTTTTTTTTCTCTTTTTTTTACAGCCCTCATGTCCCAGTTTGGTTACCGCTGTTTTGAGAATCCTTCCCTGTGTCCTTCCAGCTGAAGACAAGCACTTCCTCCTCTGACTCCCCAGAGCTTTTATCTATACCTTTGTTTTAATCATACACCTTTGTCTTAACCTTACATTAGGCAGACAGTCTCACCCACATGTATAGAGACTGTGAGCTCCTTAAGAAGCAGGCTCATTTTTTCCTGTTCTTCTTTGTGTCTCTTTCCTATTCATGCCCAAACCTTACTCCACATCTTCCAAAATAGTGCCCAAAGCAATACCTCTCACCCTGGGAGTTATTTAGTACTTTTTTTTTTTTTAATGAATGACTTAGTCTGTTCAGGTTGTTATAACAAAATACCACAGACTGTGTGTCTTAAACAATAGAAATTTCTCACAATTCTAGAGCCTGGAAATCAAAGATCAAGGTGCCAGCATGGTGGGTTTCTGGTATGAGACCTCTTCCTGGCTTGTAGAACGTCGACTTCTCACTCTGCCCTCACATGCCAGGGAGAAAGAAAGAGAGTGCAAGCTCTCTGGTGTCTGCTTTTATAAGGGCACTAATCCCATCATGAGGACCCCACCCTCTTACCTCATCTAAACCTAATTGTCTCCCAAAGGCCCCATCTGCAAATACTATCACATTGTGAGTTAGGGCTTGGACATGAATTTTAGGAGGAAGCAATTCAGTCCATAACAGTGAACTACGCCTTTTGGCCATAGGTCTGTAAATGCATTATTGGTCCTGGTTGATGGAGTGGTGATTAGAATATCCCGTGCTTCTAGATATAGAAGCTACATACTGAGATATTTAACAGGTATTTGCGTATCCTGTTGCCTTTAAAGAATTTTGGTGGACCCTCAGTAGGGCCCTATTAATGTTTAAAACATCATATGGCTCTGCTGCATTTTTCCTTTAAGGTTACACTTTTACCCACTAGATCTTACCTCATTTTTTAGACCAGAGAAAAGAGAAAAACTTGGTTCTTTGGAGAGTTGCTGTGCATTCCTATTAGATCATTAGGAAATTGGCACAAGTGGCAGGAAGCCAAACTGGCCTGTGTCTGGCCAGGCAGTGTCTGCAGGTCATTCCAGAAAAGCTGCCAGAATAACGATGTGTTCTCCAGTACAGTGCTTTTTGTCAAAGTCTCTTTTGGAATTAACTCCTCAGGCACAGATCAATAAGCCTCACCAACTTGCCGATGTAATTAAGAGGTGGTAGGTTAAGCATTACTAATAATTAAGTTCAAAGTAAAATAAAATGAAGGTTGTTTTTGTGAATTGTGCTGTCAGACTTTGCTCAAGAGTGTTTCTGAGTTTTTATGGAATAGAATCCTGGAGATGGAGGGGAGGATTACTGTCTCCATTGCCTTGGGAAAAGCAAGCGTTTAAACATATGTCTCTTTAATATTTATAACTGAAGAATAAACTATTTGCTGATTGTGAGAGCCATCGGATGAACACCTTTTGTGTACAGAGGGCTGAGTTCAGTGCTGTGGGGGATACAAGCAGCATGAGGTGCAATCCCTGCTCTCACGGAGCCCTTAGGCAGAGAAGCAGCACCACACACATACCCAAGTATAATTAATACAAGGCAGCATCTGTCTGTGAGGGAGACTCAGGCCGTGATGAGAGCTCAGAAAAGGGTGGGTTTGGAGGGCACCGGCACCAAGAAAGACCTCCCAGATGATGCAGCATTTGAGCTAGGCCTTGAAAGTAGTGTTGGACATGATAGGGGGAAAAGAATGCACAAAAATAATTCCAATTTCTAAACACTTGTTTTCCATGTTGAACTCCTTTACAACACTTGGGATAAAAGGAAAAGAAACCAGCCTGTTGCTAAGTAAGCATTTGTTGAACATTCATTACATGTGTATTATTCTGCAGAGAAAGTGGGAACAGAGGAAGTAACAAATATCTTCTGGTTCATGGGTTTTTCTGTATACGCAACAAGATAGTCTCGGACTCATTACCTTCTTCTGATGGCGTCTTAATTAGATTTATTACAAAGGCCAAGTTCCTTTGTCCTGAGACCACCAGTAACAGCAACCATTGGAAAAGCCATGTTGATGCTGTTCTTCCTTTTTGGAAAAAGTGGGTACTTAACAACTATGAAAAAGTGCTACTATACCTTTAGACGGTTTAAGTCCATTTTGCTAGTAGAATTGAGTGGGAGTCAGTATTGTTGCCATTGAAACCTGAAAGGACCTTGAAGACTCTCTAACCAAGCCCCACTTTTTGCATATTAGTAAACTGAAGCCCAGAATACAGTTTTTCTAGGAGGAAGAGAGCCAAGTGAATTTCCTAAATCGCATAACAACCGGTTTATTATTAGGTATTTGTGTTACCTTCACATGGAAGAGAATGATTAGGCTTTCAGGGAGGAATAAGTTGACTCCCAATTCCCTGAGTTACTATTGCATGGTATTAGGCAACTTCACTTAATAATCTACCTGTTGTCCAGCTATGATAATTATATATCTTTTAGCATTCACCACCTGTACCAATTGCTTAGCATAATAATACCTTATACTTAAATGCATGTGCCCAAAGTACCTTTATAGTTGTTTTTCGTTCGATTCTCACAACAATTCCGCAAGGCAGGTGTTATTCCTAGATTAAACATGAGAAAACTAAGGCTCAGAGAAAGTAGCCTATATAGCTAAGAAACTGAAATGGGCTCTGACTTCCATCTTCTGACTGGGAGTCTGGTTTTCTTACCTTGGCATCTCAGTTGCCTGACTAAATGGTCTTCAGTCATTTATCCAACCACTGAGTATTTACTAAGCACCTTCTATATTTCAAATATTGTAGTGGGCATTAGGGTTACAAAGTTTAGAAAGAAACAGCCCCGAGTCCTTGGGGAGTTCCTCATTTGAAGGAGATAGCCATTCAAACAAATAGGTAGCATGTTAAGTGCATACTGGGTCTTTGAGGGAAGGGGGACACATAAGATTGGGGGAATAATTTTGTAGCTGTTTATCTAAGCATGTCACAGTCCTGTCTCCCCAGCTAGATTGTAAATATCTTACCATGGCACGTGTCTCTGTCTCCCCCGAGACTCCAAGCACAGGCCTCATACTCTGCTGGCGTTCAGTCAATATATCTGTTGTTGATGATGCTAACGATTTTTCCCTCTGACTCTCACACTGGAGAAGTTTCCAGCTGGCCCTTGAGTAGAGCAGAGTTTAATTTACAAATTTGAGGTCGCCTTTTAAAAATCACTTTTAAGAAAAATAAACAACTTTACGAGATAGCTTCTAAATACTAACATACTCAATATAGTAGATCCTCTATTTTAACTAGTCTTTGCCCAACATTTGCAGTTTAGAGTGTTGTACTTGTATGACTGTTCTCTTCTTCAGTCGGTGAATTGTATCTTTCATTAGGGGCTGTTAACACATCAAAACAGCCTTTAATCAGTCTTTAAAAATTCTAATTATTCCCGAGTATCTAATCATTACTGTTTCATTGATAATTTGAGTGGTATCAAACATTGCAACTATTTTGCACAGGAAGGGGATGGATTTCAGTGCCAAAGAACACCCATATTTTCAAAATTATGGGGAAACTTTTCCTCATAGCCAAGTTGTGATTAAATGTGTCAATGGCACAAGCTTGGAATTCTGCTGCACAATGCCAACATTTTGTATTGCTTTATTTCGACCATATATTACAAACAGAATATTTCCCAGCTCACTTATATATATTTCCTGGTTTCTGAAATGTTACTGGCAAGCTTTGTGAACAAATATTAATTTCAAAGATACTAGAAATAAAGCAAAAATGAGGTTTTTCTCTCATATATCTAAGAGTTTCCTTTAATCATTAAATTCTCAAGATGTAATTAGTTCAATTCTGCTGTAGATAGGAGCTCATTATAAAGAATCTAGGTTGAGCAGTCTCTCTAGCAAAAGTGGCCTTTTTGATTGTCTCCCAGCATTTCCTAAAAATGATAGTGTACAGAGTGAATTGCAAAATAAATGAGTAAACTGGATTTGGTATACCAGACACCAAGATACCCACCCATGTGTGCATACAAGCGCAAGCACAAGCTCGCACCAAAGCCAGGAACCCTACCACAAAGCAAAGTTCCATTTATCCTGAGGGCAAGTAAAAATTTATGCCTACCACAAAATTGTTTTCTTGAAAATTAATTTGGAAATGTATAAGCAGATAGTATGGCACTAACTTATCAATCAAATAATAATTTAAATGGGACTAGAAAAGAGAAACTGTAATTTAAATATTTTTGAGTGTGGTACTGGTTAAATGTGTGTGTGTTTGTGTGTGTGTGTGTGTGTGTGTGTGTGTGTGTGTGTGTGTATTGAATTTGAAAGTAATTTATGGAAAGTGCTGCCAGCATGGTGTTTCAAATGCTCCACAATTTGAATTTAAACTGCTCAGTGGGATCATTAAGATTATTACGCATGTTTTCCAAAGAGTTTGAATTCAAATGACAACTTTAAAAGAAAAAAAAAAAAATAAGATGCCCTTTAAAAATTGAGGAATGTTATTGCACTTATAGAAATTCATGCAGTTTGAAGTAATTTGCCACCTCCCCTTCTGAAAAAGTACCTGATGATAACGTTGTCAAGAGATAGGGATGTTGGAGAAAGTACATACTGCAGACACATTCCCTTGATGAGTAAAACCAGATTGTAAAGCAGACTTTATAGACAATAAGTTATTGCATTTAGTACAAATGACAGCAGAAAATCAGGAAGGATTGTGGATCAATGTAGGATGGAGCACAGGGATCCAATGATGGCAGAGGCTCACTTGAGTAGTACATAAAAGGCCCCTTCAAACTCATCAAGTGTGCCATTTGGCTCTCTTTCTCTGGGTGGGTCTTGGCCTATGGAGGTCTACTTTCATTTTGTGCCCGTTAGGCAAGTGAACAGTTTATGAAAGAAACAGAGGCGTGCTTACTCACTTTTCAAAAGAAGTCTTTTTGCCTTGGAGTTTGCAAAGTTGTTTTGCAATGGATTTACCATTATATGTTTTTAAATAAGCGTAGTTCCAGGGATGGGAAATTTACTAGCTCTCAAGGCAGCTTTTTCCTTTGTTGAATTCTCTAAAGGTTATAAAGTTACTTCTTGTTTTGGACTGGAAGTCTGTTTCCTTACAACAGCTACTCATCTGTCCACAAAGTAGACAGCTAATACATCTTCCTGTTTGAAAGCCTTTTAGGTATTTGAAGAAAGTTCTCCAGTCCATCTGAATCTTCTCTTCTTCTCCATTCATGTGTTGAATGAATGTTGAAATTCTCCATCCTGACCACTTTCTAATGGATTCGTCCAGCATATCAATATCATTCTTCCAGTGTGGTACTTAGAATTTCCATTACCTTGTGTAAAGAAATTGACCTCTTGGGATATGTAGAACTTGATTTAAAAAGACAAATACATAACAACAACAAAAAAGAAGATTCTGATTAACAATATGTGTTTTAAAGTTGAAGGAAAAGTTTATAACCCATCGCCCAATTCTACTGGAATAAAGTAAAATTGCATATTAGATCTTGTTCTCTTCAATCTGTTTTAATAAGAAGTAAAACGAGATCTACGACATTTATCATTTTCTAACTTACATTAAAGTACATGTTTCATCTCCATCCAGGGGTAACTTACTTATTTCTTTGCACCTTTAGCAGTCAGCACTGTCTTGGTATAGGTGATGTCCATTAATTGCTTAGAATTAAGGAACAATAATAATAATACCTAGTGCTTTCCAGTTTATAAAACATTTCCAATCTAAATTTGAGCTTGGTGTACAGGTTTTGTTTTTGTGTGTATGTTTTGTTGTTGTTGTTGTTTTTTAATATAAGGAAGTCAAGGCTCAGAAAGTTTAAGGGACTTACTCAAGAATGCAGAGCTGGTTAGAAGATTTGAATGTAAGACATTGTGGCTCTAAACTTTGTCATTTAAACAGAGCACCTGTTAGTTGGTTATCTCTTCCTCGGTTTCTGCCTGGGTAGAATGTATTTTTAAATGCTTTGGGGGGAGGGAGAGCTTTAATTTCTATACCCTTGCCGGAGGTGTTATTCAGATTCAAAGGCTTTTGGTAAATTTGAAAGCAATCCTTTGGGTTTCTAGGAGCTGCATTAGAGCAGCATTTCTTCGGAGCATTGTAGCCTCTCTATCCAAAATGAATCTGCGGTAACTTGGGGGAATGGGTGGTCTGTGAGGACCAGACCTGAGACAGCAAATGGAACCTCTTTAAGGGTTCCCAGCAACAGGTTCATTTTGTATCCAAATTCTGAAACACAAGTGGGAGAAGTGAGGCTTCAGTGAAAAGAGTGATGATCCCAAACAAATAAGTTATGGGGTCAGGGGAAGAGCTCAGGCTCGGGGCTCCTAGTCTCCAGCCAGTTTCCCCAGCCACCTGGACACAGTCGTCCAGAAGCCCAGGCTTATGCTTTGTCTGGACTTGCAGTAAAAGTCTAATGCTTCTACCTGTTTCTCCCTTCTAGTGAGACACCTCCTCCTCACTGCCTCTCTGACCTCACCACCATCACTCCACATCTATCCCACCTCACCATTGCCCGGGGAGCCTTCTCATCACACCATTCTGTTTCTTGATCTATGTCCTTATCAGATGGGACCCACTCTTTCTTTCAGAATGCTCCTGAAATTTTCCACATTTGATTAAGTGTCCCAGCCATAAAGCCCATTCCAGTAACCACAGTACTGCACAGCCAATTCCAGTAATGGAGGAGACGCTTCCAACTGTTAAGCAATGCTCACCCCTTCAAAGGAGATTGAGCAATCTCATTTTCAAGTTGTATTTAAAGCATGCATCTGGATGGTGAAAGGCATCTGGACCCTGACTGTGACAGCACTGGAGAGCTTTTGGGTGAAAGAGCTGTTAGATTGGTCCTGTGTGTATTCATGGGGTAGAACTCACTGGGAGAGGTAAACAGGGTTTTCACTTTCTTCTTCATGTAAAATTGCTGTAACAATATTTTTCAGGGTTTTGTGAATATCAAATAGAACTTTTTGAGACAACGGCTACTGCCATTCATGGGATGGGTCATGTTCAGCCCTCAGCAACACGTACTGCATAAAAAGGAAAGCAGATACCTGAGAGATCCCCAAAGAGACTGAACACACCATGTCAAACAGGAACACTGGAAGGAAAAGGGCAGGTTCTAGATGATCACTCACCAGAGATGGCTCTTGTCAAGGAAGGGGGAGTGGAGAAAATGATCTCTACCAGTCTTTCCAACATGAAAGTCGAACACAGGAAAGGGACCTGTTTGTCCATAAACCCCCGACATGCTTGCATCCACAGCCCACATGGTATACCTATCTTCTTTAAAGAGTAGCAGAGTTATTCATGTGCCCTGCATGGAAATAATATGACAATAGCAGTTAATGCCTTTTTTAGTTAAAGGGTACTTAGCTGCACCTGCAACTGCAAATTCACATCAGGACATACCAAGAGGAAAAATCCAAATTCAGTGTCTTGTGACATTCGGGACCATGTTTGTCACTTCAGTTCAGGTACAGTCTCCATGTACCTGAACTGAAGGCTGCAAATGCACAGAACTCAGACTGAATCAAAGAGAAATTTGTTTGAACCCAAACTTTACTACTCTGTACTTTGTGATGGGTCAAGGTTATTTAGTTCTCTAAAGCAAGGCTATGAAAGGAGGTGGATAGTACTTACTGTGTTGGGCTCCTGGGAAGGTTAAATGAGTTCATGTAAGTGCCAAGCACAGTGCCTGCCTCCTAATAGGTGTTTAATAAATGCTATCTGTTGCTGAGATTCACCCTGAAGACATTTATCATACCATACCTCCTCTGGAAAATAGATTATAAATATACCATAGAAATTTACATCATAATGTCTTCCTTCAATCCTTTGCTTTTCTCTCCTGTCACTCTTTCCTGGCAATACTGTAATCTGGATGAACTCAACCACTTGTCTTTCGCTCACCAAAGTGACTGGATGTTGCTGGAGAAAAGCACACATCCAGGCATGTTGATATCAGAATAAATTGTGACCTACCTTAACCCCACTCACAGCCTACATTCTTACATGCTGCTCTCAGCTGTTACCTACATTTTCTACTCTACCCCAGTATCTGACTGCATCCCATCCCCACTCCCCCCTCCTTAAGAGATGACTGCCTCATTCTCCGCAGTGACAGTGAAAGCCACCAGAAGATACTCCCTCAGCTTCTGCTGTCAAATTTGTGCCTGTCCTCTCTGTTCCTTCTGTTACAACAAGCAGAAGAGCTCGTCAGATTATCAAACAAACACCAATTGGCATAAATGTATTCCGATACCGTTTCCTTCATCTTGAGAGAACCCTCACTCCATTGTTCATCTGTTCTTCATCCTGGATCCTCTGCCTGTCCTTGATTGGATTCTTCTCATTAGCATCCAGTTGTGTTCCAGCATGGCGTAGATCCCCTCCCTGCCACCCCCCACCCCCATTGACTACACAGCTGTCTCTAGCTGTTGCATTATCTCCTCCCCAAAGCCAGACTCTAGAAGATTTTTCATTACACATGCTGCCTCCTTTTCCTTATCTCACATTCTGGCTTTTCTCCCCAGCACTCCTACCTCCACTACCCTGGCTGAGGACATCTGTGACTTGTGACTTCCACGTTGCCCAAACCATAGATCAATGTCAGCGTTCATCTGACGTGATATCTCAGCAGGGGATGGGATGGACATTTCATCTTTAAAAGGCTATCCTCCCAGCTCCCTTGGCATCTCCAGCTTTCGGATTTTTCTGTCTATCTACTTCTCAGATTTGCTGTCTTGCTCCTTCTTGCATGTCCCTAAATTGTCTAGCTTTTCTTAGCTCCTTTTCTCCCTCAGTCCTCTCTGTAGTCACTCTCATTTCCTCCCAAGCGTCTAAGTACCATCAGTTTGCTGTCATGTCTCAGATAGGTACCTGGATGGTGTTGCTACTGTTTTTCATTTTAGCCATTCTAAGTGTATAGTGATATTGCATTATAGTTTTAATGTGTATTTCCCTAATGGCCAATGATGATGGAATGCAGGAAAGGATGTGAATAAACTGGATCACTCACACCTTGCTGGTGGGAACGTAAGATGGTATAGCCATGCGGGAAAACACTTTGGAAGTTCCTTTAAAAATTAAACATACAACTACCGTATAAGCCAGCAGTTGACTTCTGGGCATTTATTCCAGAGAAATGAAGACGTGTTTACTCAAAACTCTGTTCATAGCAGCTGTATCCATAATAGCCCCAAACTGGAAACAACCCAGATGTCCTTCAACGGGTGGTATATTCGTACCCAGGAATACTATTCAGCAATAAAAAAGGAATGAATTACTGATACACACCACAACTTGGATGAATCTCAAGAGAATTATGCTGAGTGGAAAAAGCTAATCCCCAAAGGTTGCATATTGCATGATTCTACTTATATAATAT
Organism: Leucopleurus acutus; assembly: GCF_964270905.1. Taxonomy (NCBI): domain Eukaryota; kingdom Metazoa; phylum Chordata; class Mammalia; order Artiodactyla; family Delphinidae; genus Leucopleurus; species Leucopleurus acutus. The sequence goes on along the minus strand of NC_139147.1, from coordinate 79,155,797 downwards.
TCTTGAGAGGGTGCTAGATACAGTGAACAGATCACCGTTTGCCAGGGGTTACGGTTGAGGGGAGAAGTCAAGGGTTAAGGATGGGTAGGAGTGGATGTGGTTATAAAAGGGCAATGGAAGGGATCCTTGTGGTGAGGGAGCCGTCCTGCATCTTGGCTGTGGTGGTGGACATATTACATGTATACATGTAATAAAATTGCCTAGAAATAAATATGTGCGTGCACACACACACACATCTAAGCTTTGTTCTCTCTGCTCTCTCACCTCCTACTCACTACTCACCCCCTGCAATCTGGCTTCTGTCCCCACCTCTCCACTTACGCTGCACTCCTCAGCACCACCAGTGACCTCTTTGCTGCTAAATATGCTGGGGACTGCTCTGTCCTTCTCTCTCTTGAGCCCTGTTCACCACTTAAAGCTGTTGACACCGTCTCCTCGAAGCGTGTTCTTCATTTGGCTTCTGTGACACCATCCACTCTGGGCTCTCCTTCTACCTCTCTACTCAACAGCTCCCCACTCTTTTTTAACAGATTTTCTTTTCCTTCCTCCTTCGTTATTTCAATGTTTTTCTGAGTTCTGCCCTAATCCCCCTTCTGGTCTCACTCCACGCTCTCCTAAGTGATTTCATCTGCTCCCGTGACCACAAATATCATCTATGTGCTGAAAACTCTCTGGCCAAGATCTGCAGTTGAGAGCTCCCTCTGAGCTCCAGAGGATGTATCTCTCCGCTTACCAGTCTTCATAAATTGGCTTATAGGCCCACAAATTCAACACTTTCAAAACAGAACACACAATTTTCCCGTTTAAAAAAGCTCTTTCCTGTGTTCCTCCATGGTGAATGACACCACTTGCTTTCCCTGATTAAAGGCACAGGAGCTGTCCTGATTCCTGCCCTGGTTTCACTGTCTCCTCTTATCCATCACTCACCAAATTCTGATATAATGCTTTAGCTTCCTTTATATCTACCTTCAGAAATCCTTCAGTGACTTTTCACTGCCTTCACAATAAAGTTCACACTGCTCAGACTGTCGTATAAAAAGCCCATAGCCACATGCACCCACATACACGTGCCCACGTGTGCGCATGAACGCACGCGCGTGCGCTCTCTCTCTCTCTCTCTCTCTCTCTCTCTCTCTCTCTTCTGAAACAGGGAGACTTTCTCTTACCTCTGTGGCTGAGCAAATACTTTCCATTCTTGGAATACGTGACCTTCTCACTTCCATCTTCGTCACCTAGCCAAGAATTATCCTCCTTAAGACCTCAATTTAGACATCAATAAAAGTGTGGTCCTTGTGCACTGTGGTAGCATTTAATGCTTTACGTCTACCATACCACTTAGAAGATTGTGTTTAAATGACCCCTGTGCTTCTCATGTACCCCATTCTCTATACACTCTCCCCAAGGGCAGAGATGTTATCTTGTTCCTCGTTGTGTCCTATAGCAAGCACTCAAATGTTTCTTGACTGCTGGGTTGGACTGAACTGAACAAAGATGAGATCACTGAATACAAAGCCATACGCATAAGTGCTATAGGGACAGCTGTGGCGTAAATGATCGTGTACTGGATGAATGATTCCCCGCTGCACGGCCCCTGATTTCCAGACCTTTTAGTCACTTCCTGTGAATCTTGCCAGCCCTCTTCTCAATTGTTTTTGCAAGTTCTCTCACACTGTGTAGACCAGAATGAATCAGGGTCTAACCGGTGCTGACGCTAAGTGTGACATCATGAGTCTCTGGCTCTCCTTCTCAGTTTTAGTGGCTGCTACTCTGCTGGCTGGCTCATCGCAGTGGGGTGTGGCTAATCCTCCCAGTTCGTGGTCCCTCCAACATCAGTGGTTATTTCACCTAATATGTTACCTCATCCATAGAGAGTCGGGGTTCTTTGTTGTTTTTTAACAGTTATTATAACACGTCTGGCTTAGTGGAAAGTACATTGAACTAGAAATCAGGAAAGTTGGACCCGCTTGGCTCTGCCGCTGACTAAGGGGCTGCCGTAGAGCATTTGACGTGCCCATCCCTTTAAAGGGTGTCTTTATTTTATGGCAGTAAACACATCTCATTGTGTCCCATTGTATGGCTAGATTATATGTGTGCAATGATTTGGAACACTCCAGTGAAGAAATCTTGTAAAGTCTAAGAATTATCTGTCTGTAGTGCTTTATACTTCTCAATATGCTTTCATGTCCATTATCTCATTTAATCCTCACGCATTTGGAAACTGAGGTTCAGTGACTTATTCATGTGAACAAAAATAATAAACAGTGGAATGAATAGTTTTGATTGTATATAAAGATGACATGAAAATTGATTTAAAAAGCATCATCCATTAGACAAAAAGAGTGAGGACATCAACAGGCGATTCACAAAAGAGACAGTAAAAATAGCTGCTAAACCTATGAAAGGATGTTCAGCCTTATTTTATTTAAAGAAATGCATTTAAAATACCATTTTCCCCTCATCAAAATGACCACGATCTACAAGTTTAATACCTGCTTTTGGTAAAGCTGAGGGAAACAGGTACTCTTGTGTGTTTTTGATTAGAGTACAAATTGACACAGTCTTTTGGAAACAAAATTTGGTACTATCTTTCAAAATTTTAATTATACCCATATTTCGACACTATGATTTAATTTCAAACAGTATGCCATTTGATTTGCACAAGGGCACAGCAGTACCTGTTCAGAAATATACATTGTGGCATTGTTTGTAATGTTGTAGAGACTAGTTAAATAAAATTACAAAATAAATAAGGTACGGCAAATTCATACGACAACATGGAGACTTAGACATGATAAATCTATATGTGCTATAAAGACACCCAAGAAAAACTAGTTAAAGAAAAAACAAGGAGTAGAACAGTACATAAAGGATCTCATTTGTGTTTAAAGAGAAACTTTTTAAAAGGGTGTTTATGTGTGAATGTATGTGTGTGTGTGTGTGTGTGTGTGTGTGTGTGTGTGTGCGCGCACGTGCATGCGTGCACACACAACCACCCATTTATGTACAAGCATAGAAAAATTGTAGGAATCCTCAATTTTGGGGTGCTTACCTCTGGGACAGAGTTTTATTTTTCACTTTATGTCCTTCTGTGCCAGTTTGATTTTTAAATGAGTATACATGCGTATACATATAAAAATTTGAAAAGTTAGCATTCAGCTTTGACAGTTTTTCTTCTTTCAGTGAGCTGCAGTGGGTTTCACTGGTTTGCCCAATTTAATTGACCACAATAGAAAAACCTTAAAGAAGAAAAAACACACTTCAGAAGCTTTATATTTATATGACTTTTAAAGTAAGAAAAAATTAATAATCCCACTCAGCAAGTCAGAATTCCCACCTTCACCCCGAATCATAATAGCAAGCAGGTGACTAATCTTTGGCCTTTCCTGCACCGTGTGATCTGTCAGCTGTCATGGAGCGTAGGCCTCAGCGTGGGAGGACCCGAGAGGCCACCCATCACCTCTCAACAATAGCCTCCTTCTGCAGCTGAAGGCCCTACATCGGAGACAAATGAGTGCCTGTCTACTCTTTGCTCCTTCTGGCGCCTTTGCCACCTAGATTCATGGGCTTGCCTCCTACTCCAGAATATCTTCTTAATGGAAGAATGAATGATCTTTCTGAAATTCAAACCTCATCGTGTTGCTCCTTTATTTCAAACCCTTCAATTAGTTCTTCCCAGTGCGCCCTGTCCCTAGTTATTCTGTATATAAATGCAAAGCTTCGTAACGTATTTAAATGTGCCCTTGTTTATGGGACCTTTTGTCACTGGCCTTGAGCCGATGACACATGTGTTGAATGAGTCAGCTGCCCAAAGAGGTGGCTGAGATAAGGCAGACTTTTTGTATCTCTCCAGCCTCATCCCTTCACTCTCCGCTCTGACCGCATTGGGTTACTTTCAGATACTTTGAGTTTTCCAGTTGCACCATGGTTGGTCCACCCACAGCCCTTGGTGCAGCCCTTGTCTGCCTAGAATACTCACTCTCTCCCATCCTTCAGATCTCAGTTGACTTTTCACTTCCTCCATGGAGCCTCCCTGGCCTCTCGAGACGGTTTTGTCCGGCTGATGTGTGCAATTCATGGCACTCTGGGTCTCCCTTCATAGCACCTGCTACTCTTTACTCTGGATTTGGGCTCTGCTTGTCTGCAGCCCGCTCTTCGAGGACAGGGAAGGTTTCTGTCCTCCGGCTGTACTGAAGGCACTATTACATCCCTTGCCGTGACCTGGTGCCTGACACACAGTAGACGCATCATCAGCGTGTACTGCGTGAATAAGCTTTAGACCAGACAGACCCCACGTCTTCTGAGCCTGAGCACCCTGCTTTTGCTCCTACACCGGGCTCTCTTCCCACTACCTTCCCCTTGTTCTGTTCCCTCAGCCCAAGCACTGTGCCCCGTGTGATCATGTATATCCCCAGAGTTTTTAGGGCAGGATAGAAGCTGACAATTTAATGTCCTTCAAGATTCTGTTTAATAGGGAAGGGCTAGAATACTTGGAATCATTCTCACTTTGAGAATTGCTTTCCATCTTTCCTGGTTTCAGCTCCAATCAGATGGGTTTATCACATGTCAGTCAATATTTATGGTCTCAGGGAGTGGCACCATAATAACCCTTCTTCCCCCCCTCCCCAAGGCCAGCTCACTACCTCCACCTCTGCTTGTGCTGGGCCTTACCAGTTTGGACACTGGTGAGAGGTGGGGCCGTGAATCCTACCTTTCTGTTCAGGGTTTCAGTCAACCTCTATTAAAAATTTTAAGACAAGAATTCAGATTTTGCACTGGCAGAATTTTAGAATCACTTGTTCCCTCTTCTTCTGAAGGGCTCCTGTTCCTGGCAGGACCAACTTCTCTGAGGCAGTGCAGTCAAAACCATCTAGAAGTTCACAGATTCTTCTAAAAGTAAACAACCCTACCTGGCTGACTCTGAGGCAGAGGAGAAACAGCAAAAAGGAAACAAGAGTGGTTTAGATCAGTCTGTCCCGCCTCTTCCCCACTCACTCGTAATGTGTGTTGAAATCAGAAATCAGAAATCAAAGTGGGATCCTCTGCTCAGTCACCCTACCCAGCTAATAAGACCTCTGGGATAATGAGGCACTGCATTCAGGTATTAGCTGTGTGGATAGTGGAAGATAAAGACGACGCTACGTTTAGTTTCAAACTTCCTCACTTTCTGGTGCAAGAGAAGGTTTTTACAAAGAGTAGAAGCCACAGCATCTTGAAGCATCTGAAGAAGGGAAGAAGTCGGGGCTGTGGGCTGCGAGTGAATGTGTCTCTAGTCCCTCTAGTGGGCACTGGTCCACATCAGAGCGAGCCCAGCTGTGGTGGCTGTTAGCTTCCGAGGGGCTGGCACACAGCAATCAGAGGCACAGAGAAGTTTCTTGTTATTTAGAAATCTAGAAGGAAGAGATTGTCAAGATGAAGGACTCAAGTTACCCTTTCCCATTGTGCCCATAGTGAATTTGAGACCCAGATGAGGGACGTAACCAATCATTTCACTCTCTGGCTCTGAAGCCAGAATGACCACCCTTTAAGTGAAGCCTGCTCGTCTGGGGCATATGAGCTTTAGTAATTAGCAAAGGGGTATCCAGGTCTCTTAGAAGCCATTCTTTTCTTCCTGTGAGTGAGTGGACAGCTTTTCTAGTTTCTTATCCAACTAGGTTCAATATCATTCAAAGAACCTATAAAAAGAATGTGCATGCACCCTTAGGTGCTTAGGGGCCGGTGTTGCAGATGTTGGAATAGAGCCGGGAGCAAGGTACACTGGTCCCTGTCCTCCTGGAACCTCACATTCCCATGTCTCTAAGGAGCTCTGGGCTTCTCCTGTGTAATACAGAAAGTGACTTGCTGGCATAATTTCCTTTGGAAGTGCTTTGCAGGACATAAGTCCTTGTCTTGGTTGACCTCCAGCCAGGCCTTTCTCATCAAGATTCATCATCCTCCTCCAATTTAGGGTGCTTGGATAATGAGTGAAAATCATGGCAAGAAAAGATGCTTTTTTTTTCTTCAGTCCATGAATCCAGCCTGATTTTAGGGGCTGTGTTGGGCAAGAATCTTTGTAAGCAATCTTACATTTTTTTCCCTGCAGTATTCCTACGTGGATAATTTATATTGATAGTTGATAGAAGTGTATCTCACTGTTTCTCAACTCTGGCTGTGCATTCGAATCATTAAAAAATTAGAGGGAATTCCCTGGCGGTCCAGTGGTTAGGACTCTGCGCTTCCACTGCAGGGGACGTGGGTTCGATCCCTGGTCAGGGAACTAAGATACCGCAAGCTACACAGCCAAAAAACAAACAAACAAAAAGGTAATTTTTTTTAACTCTGATGCTAAGTCCCCACTCCAGAACAATGAAATCAGAATATTTAAAAGTAAGGTCCAGGCATAGGCAATATATTACTTCAAATCATTAATAATCAAATATCACATAAGAATCTGACTTTTAGCGGCTCATTTGTAAGGAAGATAACTCTCCAGCTCCTAAGTGTCTCCAGCGTAACAGGTGAATTTAGATTTCTTTTCTCAAACTTTCTCGCATATTCTGCAGCTGTGGTTTAAGTGACTGTGGTTGTCCTCCACCACTCTATCGTGCTCCCAATTTATGTTTAACTGGGTTTATATTAGAAGGCAAGGAGGGGCACATGGTTTTTTTAAACCCATTTCTTTAAGTGTTAAAAGAATAATTCACTGGAAGAAGCCATAGAAGAGATTTGGGGTTCAGCATAAGAAACTATTTTATAGGGCTTCCCTGGTGGCGCAGTGGTTGAGAGTCCGCCTGCCGATGCAGGGGACACAGGTTTGTGCCCCAGTCCGGGAGGATCCCACATGCCGCAGAGCGGCTGGGCCCGTGAGCCATGGCCGCTGAGCCTGCGCGTCCGGAGCCTGTGCTCAGCAACGGGAGAGGCCACAACAGTGAGAGGCCCGCGTACCGCAAAAAAAAAAAAAAAAAGAAAAGAAAAGAAAAGAAAGAAACGAAACGATTTTATAACAATTAATACAGGCGGAGAAGAGCCATCTCAAGGGTCCTCCTGCCTTCTCTTATGAGGGTCTTCGCTGAGACTGTTGGTGACCTGTGATGACAAAGGTTACTGTCTGCATTGGCTAGGAGCTAGACAAAATGGCCCTAAGATCTTGTCCAGCCCTGGGAATCTACAAGCGCCGAAAAAAACGGAGCAGTAGAACTGGGCAGAAGGTCGATTTGAAATCTACCCTTATGATTTCACCTCAAATATTATGGAGGAAGATGACTTTAAAAATAGAATTTTCTTAATGCCATGCCTGATGTATTAGTTTGGGCAAGTAGTGCTGAGTGCTGTAGCGAATGAACTCCCAAATCTCAGTGATTTAACGCAATAGTTTATTTCTCTCTGATAAAATCAGGTATTTGGCAGGTGCTTTCCATCTGGGGAGGCAGAGTCTCTGCCTTATTCCATCCACTGGCTCCACCATTCCCTAGAGTTTGCATGTCCCATACTAGATTCTCAGACGAGGGAAGAGAGAACATTGAGGATCTCATGAGATGGTGAGGATGGTTTTGGGCCAGACTGGGTAACGTCTTTCCTTTCTACTCATATTCCATTGGCCGGGACTCAGTCATTTGGCTACAGCTGCAAAGAATGCTTGGAAACGTAGCCACCATGTGCCCCAAAAGAAGAGGAAGTGGTTTGGTATATGTCTAGCCATGCTTTAATCATCATCATCATCATCAGTGTACTTTCCTGGAATTTTCCAAATCAAACTCTGTGGGTCACTTAGCTTAACAAAGTATGTAAAAGATACTTTTCCATAATGTAATTTATCTTTATTCCCGTGTGTGTTTTCTGTCTTGGTCTGATTTAAAATAATGACTAACAAATAGATTCCATGGGCCCCAACTAGATAATTATTTAACCTCTAACTCCTCAAACATAAGGTACATCCCTCAATGAGGGATGTACCTTATGTTTGAGGAAGAAAATGTTTATTTACTTATGCATCAAATATTCATCGAGGGCCCACCACAGGTCAGCAACTGGATATTCGGTGGTGAACAAAAACAGACAAGCAGCCTGCTCTCGGGAAGTTTGTGTTCTACAGAGAACTGGACAGAGTGCTTTTTAAAAAAAAAGAAGATTGTCTTAAAAGAATTAAAACAAAGGAACCTGATCTAGACGGAGGGGTCAAGAAAGGCTTCCTGAAGAAGTGCTCCTTCACTGAGGCAGGAGGAGTGAGTGGAGTTTGGCCATCTCAGTAGAGCATGCTGATTTGAGGAACTGAAAGAAGGCCAGTGTGGTCGGAGCTCAGAGGCTGAGGGAGAAGCATGACGCAAGGTGGGTTTTCAGAGGTAGACCATGAAGGACTTAGGCCATGCTAGGGATTTTAGCCACTCTCCCAAAAGTAAAGGAAAGCCCAGCCGTTCCATTACTTCTTACGCCACTCATCCATCAGAGGCTTTTCCTGAAAGGTCTTTGGCAATAGGGGAGATATGGAAGCAACATCACGAGTGAGTGAATGGCAGAGCCTTTTCCCTAAGTGCTGTGGTCTCTAGCCACACACCACGCATTCTCCACGTCCCCAGTTCTCCTCATTGTTTCCTAGAGCTAAGAGTAAGACAAACTTGATGGAAACGTGACTTAGTTAAGAACACAACCTGCAGGGCGAAGGGTTTTTCCTCCTCCAAATGTGATCCCTGTCTGCATCATCTACCACATGATTCAGTAGAGACACAACTGGATTTGGAGTCATATTTCCAGGCGTTGCCTCTGCCACGCAATTCCAACTTATCAGCAACTTTCCAGCAGTTATTTTCAGAAATGGGTCTAGATGACAGCCTTCTGATTCCTAGTCCAATGTACTTTCCACTTTTCCACACAGATCCAATTGTAGTTCTCCCTTCTCCATAATCTTTAAAAGACCCTTTCTGATTGAACCAGGCCACTTATTCTTTATCCCCTTTTCTTCCCACTGAGATGACCTTTCTTTTCCTTCTAAAACTGTAACTAACTTTCAAATTGGAACTCAAGACTCTCATCTCCATAAAATCTGCCCTGAGGACAAATTTATTGATTTTATTCTTCTCCCACTGAATAGAAAACCTGCTTGAGGGAATTGTCTTCAGCTCTTTTTCTTGATAACACAAGTCTGGGCTCTGAACTGGGGAGTGTGGGCTTTATTGATTTAACAAAGGGAAAAGACGGAAACTGACAGGACTCGAAGGCTATCTTTGGCCTGGATTTGCTGGAAGACCACGGTCAAGCTATGATTGAGTGTTCTTCCTCAGTTTGTTAACACATGAGCTGATACAGCCCATGTATTACAGTCCATACATAGTAGTGCTTCCTGTGCCAGAGGGTCGAGCTTCATGATGATTAAAATGGTAGTAAGGCGTCTTGCAGTTAATCCAGTCCATCCCATCCATGTTGCCCGATGAATGTTCATTCCTACAGATTCAATGTTGCCTAAAGATTAAAGTCATGGAACCTTCTAGACTTCTAGATAGAGAAGAGTTGGAGAGATCAAAGCCTTCATATGACCCGAATTATCAAAAAGCAGATAATCTCATCTCATTTCATACATCCTATGCTTCAGCTGGCCTGACCTGTTTTGTATTCCTCAAAAAGTCTTACCCTTTTCTGACCTTCTGCTTTTGCTCATTCTGTGCCCTGCATTGAAATGCCTTTCCCTTCACCTTTATGTCACAATCTTACATGGCCAACTCCAGTGTCACCTCATCCCTGAAGCTTCCTTTTGTCTCACAGTTTGGAAGTAATCACTTTCTCTCCTACTCACTTTATGACATAGGTTATCTTTATTGATATACTTATGCCTTTATATGTGTACGTCTTACATTCTCCATAAGAGCAGCTTTTGAGAGAAGGGCCTGTAACCTTTCTTGACATTTGTGTTTCCTAGAGCTCCTTCTAGTGGGACAAAGTGTTTTGAGGTCAGGAAGAATTTAGTTCAAATAGAGCTCTGTGATTAAAACATTTATTTATGACCATGGACAAGTTTCTTAACCTATCTAAATCTCCTGAATCCCTCACTAGGAGAATCTCTGGTGAGGAATAAATGAGAAGACTTACAAGAGAACTCCTGGTGTGGGACTTTGTTATGGTAGACATTTAAAGAGGGTAGTTTATATCCTGCACACATTGGTATGTCTGTGGTCGGTATGTTCTGTTTATGCGAAATACAAAATATCTTATAAATAATAATTTTAATATTTATTAAATACTTATGTGGTGCATTTCATGCATTGAGATGGGTACTCTGATCCATCCCATTTTATAAAATAGAAAACTGAGACTTAGAGAAGCTTAGTCATTTGTCCAGATGTTAGAGGTACTGGAACTTAAACTCGGGCAGTCAGACTCCGGGACCTGTGCTCTTGACACTGCCTTCTTAATACTTTCTCCAAGCTGAATTATCACTTAAATAGGCAATGCAACTCATAAATCTAGCCATGTCCAGGGACATAGTAAAGTCTGTTCACTCTCCCAGACATTCGAGGATAAATCTCAGTTCCCTGCTACACAGCCTCCTCTGGAAAGTAAACAGTCCAAGTCCATCCTGTCTTTCCTCACAGGTCAGATTTTCTGCTCTCTCCCTGTGTTCATCTTGGTCTCCTTGCCCTGGACAGGTTCCGATTCTTTTATGTGCCTTTTAAAGTATAAGATATAGCTGCTTTGAAATACTACTCAGAGAGGTGGCAGAAATAGATGTTACAGTTCCTGGTGTCAAAGAACACTTCAGTGGGACCGTGAAGTAGCCACTTGTTGACTTGAGTCAGTACTCACCATCACTTGGGTGGCCCAGGCTGGGAAGATGCTGAATAGAAATGAGGGAAAGATGCTTAAGAGGAGGCAGATTTCACCCTCTGTGAAGCCTCTACAGGTTTAGGTTTTATGAACTCTGTCACTTGCTACTGAATATCCTTGCTCAGTGTGTGAAAATACAGCTGCAGCTGAGTTCCACCCTCTTCACTTAAAGGGATGATTAACTGATTGTGATGAACAATTATTTAATTGCCAGTTCAGCTACATGTGTGTAGTTGTTTGCTTCTTTCCCCTTCAGTGGAAGCCAAGTCTTCTCAATAATAAAAGAATAATCCAGAATTAGTCAACTGCCTTTTAACAGGTTTTCCTTCAGTCTGGCACAGCAAGAAGGTTCCAATTTTACAACCTCACCTTTAGCTGAAAAAAAAAAAGAAAGAAAAAAGAGCTCCCCCTCAGCAGCCAGTGAGATTTTGTGTAACTCTCACAGCATCTCCTGTAACTGTTAATAAAGTCTCTACTTCATTTTGAACATTTTCTTCTATCTTTGGATCAAAGTTTAATCAGAAAGAAGTATGGCTCTTTTAATACCCATTTAACCTTTGTATTCACAACAGATACAAAACCACTTAAAATTTAAACCTCTCTTTTTATGGGCTTGTACGTTGATCTCGTTTTTCTCAGAGATGTGTTTCGCAAGAATTGTAGAAGCATGACATGGGGGTCACTGCAAACTTCCAGGCTCTACTCTTCACTGCCTTCCGTTTCCATGTCCTCTTCGCCCTATTAATTATTTTAATAGTGTCTTGCTGTTTTAACAAAGGTCTTTATTGATGCCACTAAATCTTTTTTTTTTACTGTTGTTGACATCCTTTTTCTTTCCATCATTAGTAGTATTTAGTGTTTTCTATCTTCAGAATGTGTAAAGGGCTGAAAGTCCCATAAAGTGTGCCTGTCACCTTCTTTTTATAGACTTTATCAGCAGAAGGGTATGGAAGTGAGGTTCAGAATTGTCTCTTGCACTTCATGTGTAATTTAGGCTTACATTTCCTCATCCAAGCAATGTTTAGAGGCAGCATGCTATACAGTAGAGTTCTTTTTTTAATTATAAAAGTAATTGATCTTCTAGTAAAAAATAAAATTATGCAGAAATATCTAAAATAAAAAGTGAAATTCTTCCCAACTCCTCTCCCTAGAAGGCATTGTTAGCAGTTCTGTGTATCTACTTCCAGAATCCAGAACTTTTTATACATTATAAACACATATGTGTACATACGTATTCATACAGACACAGCATACATAATATTTTACATCTCAGGACTTTTGTTTTTCCCCTAATAGAGGATTGATATCTTTCTGAAAATGATAGTATATATGGGTCTGCCTTTGTCATGGTACCATAGTATTCACAGGGTACATGAACCATAATTTAGTCATTTCTCTCCCAATGGATATTTACATTGTTTCCATTTTTGCCATTAAAAGCAAATATCTTTGTGCAATTATCTTTATGCAATTTTGAGACTTTCTGTGGAATAGATCTCTAGAATGAACTTGCTGAGTCAAAAGTGTATGTGCATTTCCATTTTGATACCTACTGAAATAGTCCTCCAAAACGGTGGTCCCAGTTCATTCTTCTCAATGGTGTATAAGAATATCTGATTCCACATACCCTCCCTGACCTTGTACATGTTCATATTTTAAATTTCTGCCCCCCAAAATGGGATTCTTTTTCATTTTTATAGTTTTTAGTAGGTTTAGCATCATTTCATATGCTTAGTAGCCATTTGCCTATTCACATCTTCTGTCCTTTTTTTGGTTGAGTTATGTTTTTCTTATGGAAGTATCGGAAGTTACATGAGTTTTAACCTTTTGTTGGTGGTTATTTTGAAACTGCCCCGCAGAGCCCCGTGGGTTCCCTGGAGAAGACCCTGAGTAGGAAGAATTGGCCTGGCTGGTTGGGCTCTCCAGAGTCCTACCTCCCCCTTCTTACTTCAGCTACACAGAGACATCGATCAAACAGAGTTGCCCAGTTTTCACTTGCATTTCATGCTGAAGTTTGGGCTTGAGATTTAAAAAAGGCTCCCGTATGAACTTCCCTGGCTGTCCAGTGGTTAGGACTTCGCCTTCCGATACAGGGGGTGCGGGTTCGATCCTCGGTCGGAGAGCTAAGATCCACGTGCCTCGCAGCCAAAACACCAAAACGTAAAACAGCGGCAATACTGTAACAAATTCAATAAAGACTTAAAAAAAAAAGTCTGCTGGGTCTAAAAAGATGTTGAAAAAACACTCCCATGGGAGGAAGAGCCCTAGATTTGTCATAAAGTGATCTGTCTCAGGCTCTACAACTTAGCATTTTTAAATTGGAAGCGTGCTTAGAAAGTAAACATTAAGTTCCAATTTCATTACAAACACCTAAGTCATGTGAACTATACTGTTAATATATGTCGATACACATAAGATGCTGACAGATAGCTGTCATGAATTCCATAATAGCTAATACTGATAATTATTTTACTCTTCATAATATCTTCAACTTATATATATATATATATTTTTAACACCTTTATTGGGGTATAATTGCTTTACATTGGTGTGTTAGTTTCTGCTGTATCACAAAGTGAATCAGCTATACATATACATATATCCCCATATCCCCTCCTTCTTGTGTCTGCCTCCCACCCTCCCTATCCCACCCCTCTAGGTGGTCAAAAAGCACTGAGCTGATCTCCCTGTGCTATGCGGCGTCTTCCCACTAGCCATCTGTTGTACATTTGGTAGTGTATATATGTCCATGCCACTCTCTCACTTCGTCCCAGCTTCCCCTTCCCCTTCCCTGTGTCCTCAAGTCCATTCTGTACATCTGCATCTTTATTCCTGTCCTGCCCTTTTTTTTTTTTTTTTTTTTTTAGATTCCATATATATGTGTTAGCACACAGTATTTGTTTTTCTCTTCTGACTTACTTCACTCTGTATGACAGACTCTAGGTCCATCCACCTCACTACAAAGAACTCAATTTCATTTCTTTTTATGGCTGAGTAATATTCCATTGTATATATGTGCCACATCTTCTTTATCCATTTATCTGTCGATGGACACTTAGGTTGCTTCCATGTCCTGGCTATTGTAAATAGTGCTGCGATGAACATTGTGGTACATGACTCTTTTTGAATTATGGTTTTCTCAGGGTATATGCCCAGTAGTGGGATTGCTGGGTCATATGGTAGTTCTCTTTTTAGTGTTTTAAGGAACCTCCATACTGTTCTCCATAGTGGCTGTATTAATTTACATTCCCACCAACAGTGCAAGAGGGTTCCCTTTTCTCCACACCCTCTCCAGCATTTATTGTTTGTAGATTTTTTGATGATGGCCATTCTGACTGGTGTGAGGTGATACCTCATTGTATTTTTGATTTGCATTTCTCTAATGATTAGTGATGTTGAGCATCCTTTCATGTGTTTGTTGGCCATCTATATATCTTCTTTGGAGAAATGTCTATTTAGGTCTTCTGCCCATTTTTGGATTGGGTTGTTTTGTTTTTTTGATATGGAGCTGCATGAACTGCTTATATATTTTAGAGATTAATCCTGTGTCAGGTACTTCGTTTGCAAATATTTTCTCCCATTCTGAGGGTTGTCTTTTTGTCTTGTTTATGGTTTCCTTTGCTGTGCAAAAACTTTTAAGTTTCATTAGATCCCATTTGTTTATTTTTGTTCAACCTATATTTGAAACTGAAAGTATGCATATGACTATAGACAATGCTCAGGACTTATTATTTTGATTATTTCTTTATTATCTGTTACTTTATGTAGTTCGTAGATGATGCATTCATCTGAGGACCCTGCTGACTCAAGGCCCAGCAGGAATCTGCTGCCCACAGTTATGAGTAGCTGATTTGGGCCAAGCTTTCAGTTCTGTAAGTTAAGAGGTAATCCTTGAGGACCCTCAGCTAGTTAATACCAGAGCAGTACCCAGATCCTTAGGGTCCTGCCTCCTACTGCAGTCCTGACTCCTATTTTACCTACTTTGCCATTCTTTGCTGGTTAATCTTGGGCAGATCTTCTTAACATTTGTAAACCTCAGTTCTTTTTTCTCTTTTACAGTGAGAGTACTAATGCATGCATTGTCATCCTGATGACTAGGGTAGAGTAGAGACATAATGAATGTTCTTACCTTTTGTGAATAGCATAGTACCTTACAAAAATGCAAGGAATAATCCAGGTATCTATTGCCCTTTATTATGGTGTTGAAAGAAGGACTGCTAGTTTGAACAGGAACTGTCGTAATTAAATGTGTTTTAACATATCCCCATATCATGTAGACTAGCGTTGATATTTTAGCACTCATCTCCTCTGAAATGGGCTTGATTTTTCCCAGTTTAGTTTTTTAGACTTGAAAGAAAAAAAATAAAAAGATGTAGCTATGGCTCTCATTCTTTCATTCTCTCTGAAATAAGAGCGGAGTAATAACTCTAAATGGCCCAGGTAGTAGCTGAGGACATTCTTTTGAATGCTTCTTTCTGTGTTTGTTCATTTAAGAAGGGGCTAAATTCTGCAGTCATCTACAGGACTCTTTTATACCAGTTTATTCATTAAATAAGACTGAGTATAACAGCTTAATTCACAGGCTTATTCAAAATAGATTTTTTAAATGGGAAAGTGGTAGATATTTATATTACAAGATAACTTACTCTTGCATACTCAAAACTCTTCTTTATTCCTTTAAAAATATATAGTTATCTAGAGTTACTTCACAATTATTCATTCAGTTCTTTCAGCAGATATTCCAGGGTCTTTGTAGGCATCAGAGAAGCAGAAACCTCTGCCTTCCTAGCAGGGGAAGATATACAATAAATGATAAACCTGACACAAAAGTATAATATGCAGCATATTTGAAAATGATATATGCAATGGTGAGAAAAAAGAAAAAAAAGCAAGCAATCAAGAATGCAGTACAAGTGGAAGTTGCAACGTTTAATTGGGTGGTCAGGGTCAGACTTGAGAAGACCATCTTTGAACAGGGAGTTGAAAGTTGCCAGGAAGGGACCTTAGACCAGGAGCGTGCCTTCAGTGCCGGAGGAATATCAGTGTCCAGAGTAACCACGGAGAAGTGAGCAAGCCAGGGGGTAGTAGGAGATGATATCAGAGAGATAACTTGGGGGAAAGAGCACTAATCATTTAGAACCTACTTGGTCATGTTGTACTAAACATTTTATGTATTGTTAGATCTATTTGTATTTGTTAGTAGTTTGTTAAGGATTTTTGCATCTATCTTCATGAGGGATACTGGTCTATAGTTTATCGTCGTTGTCGTTGTTTGTTGTAATGTCTTTGTCTGGATTTGGTATCAGGGTAATACTAGTCTCATAAAAAGCATTAACAAGTGTTCCATCCTCTTTAAAATTCTGGAAGAATTTGTGGAAATTGGTATTACTCCTTAAATGTTTGTCAGAATTTGCTAGTGAAGCCATCTGGACCTGGAATTTTCTTTGTTAGAAAGCTTTTACCTACAAATTTAATTTATCCTAAGTGAACTTTAACAGTTTGTGTCTCTCAAGAAATTGGTCTATTTAATCTAAATGGCTGCATTTATAGGCACAATGATGGTTTACAGTATTCCCTTATTATTATTTTAACGTCTGTAGGTACTGTGGTATTGTTTTCTCTCTCATTCATGATGTTTAAATCTATGTCTTATCAATTTTTTTCCTTTGATCGGTCTGGATAGAATTTAGCAATTTTATTGTTGTTTTTTTTTCTCAAAAGAATCAGCTTTTGGTTCCATCAATAATTTTTTCTATTGTTTTTCTGCTCTCACTTTCATTGATTTCTGCTCTATTATTTTGTTTCTCTTTCTTACCTTGGTTTTAATTTGCTCTTCTCTATTTCCTTAAAGTTAAATCTTCAATCATTGATTTGAGGTCTTTTGTCTTTTCTAATATAAACATTTAATCGAAAGGCCCTGTTTTAACTGCATCCTATAAATTTTAACATGTTGCACTTTGATTTTCATTCAAGACGTTTTCTAATTTCTCTGTTATTTCCTTTTGACCCCTGGGTATTTAGAATTATATTATTTGATTTCTAAATATTTGGATTCTTTTTCTATTTTCTATTTTGGGTTGTGTATTTTTCACAACTATGTTATTCTTACTCTTTTTCAATTATTTATACTCTTGATTTGAATGTTAGTGTTGTCCTTTGATTTGCAACGTACATCTTAATTAATCAGAGTCCACCTTCAAATAATATTATATCACTATGTGTACCGTATCGGGACCTTACCATAGAATATTCCCACTCTCCTTGCCATTTTTTATGCTCTTGTCATTTCTTTTTATTTGTGGATATGCTATTAACACACAGCACATTGCTGCTAATTTTGCTTTAGACAATTTTTAGAGCAATTAAAAGTAAGAAAAACTTTATTTATTTAGGCTTTTCTAGCACTCTTCCTTTTGTGTGTGTAAATCAAATTTCTGTCTGGTGTCATACTCCTTCTGCTTGAAGAAATTCCTGTAACATTTCTTGCAGTAGAGGTCTGTGAGAAATGAATTCCCTCCTAATCTTTGTTTTCAATTCTCCTTCATTTTGAAAGATATTTTTACTGAGTAGAGAATTATGTTGACAGATTTTTTCCTTTCCTCGCTTTGAAGATGTCATTCCATTATTCTCCCACTTGCATAATCTCTGACAAGAAGTCTCTGTAAAATTTTTCTTCTTTGCTTTCTATGCGGTATATATTTTTTCCCCTTTGGTTTCAAGATTTCTTCTTTGTTATTCAACAGTTTGAAAATGGTATATTTATAGGGTTTTTTCATTTTCTTATTTTAGTTTTAGTTTTTATACATATCCTTCCTGATGGTCCCTTAATTTCTTGCGTCTCAGGCCTGCACTTTGTTATTTGTCCTTAATTTTAGAGATACTCAGCCATTACCCTTTCAAATTGTTGTTTGTTGCTTCATTCCCTCTTTCTTCGCCTTCTGGGATTCTAACTACATGTATGTTTGATATTGTCCTACAGCTCTTTGTTGCTCTGTTCTTTTGCATGCTTGTGTTTGCATAATTTCTATTGACCTATCTTCACTTTTGATGATTCTTTCCCCAGTTGTTGAGAGTACGCATCAGCCTATTGTAAGCATTTTTCTTCTATGTTTCTCATTTCTAGCACTTTCAGTTTATTCTCATAAGAGACAACAAGACATAGTCTCATAGTTGATAGTCTCTGTGTCTCTGCTGATCATGCATGTTTTCTGCCTTTTCCATTAAAGCCTGTAACGTTAATCAGTTATTCTAAATTCCCTGACAGTTTGATATCTGTGTTCTGAGTCTGTTTTTGCTGTTTGCTTTGTCTCTTGATTGTCCGGCATGTTTTGTTGTTGTAAGGATGGCAGCAGTGGTCTTTCCAGCTTTCTTCATCCTATGCAGCAGCCATCCATCTCAGTTATTCATTTTCTTGTATGTCTAGCTTTCCATTGTATAAAAAATAACATAATCATTTCTATTCTATTACTGAGAGAAATTTGTATTATTTAGAGTTGGGTCCATTACTACAAATAATGCTTCTATGATCAGATGTCTTTTGGTGCATATATATATATATATTTCTATAAAGTACAGGCATAGGAGTACAATTGATGGGTTATAGAGTTATATGCACTATAAGGTATAGTGTTATTTTTGCTTTTTATGTGCATTGTAATTTTTTCTTGAAAGCCAGACATCTTGTATAGGATAGTAGAGACTTAGGCCAAAATATTCTGTGCCTGAAAGTAGACATATCTTTTCTTCTGTTAGACCTTTAGTGTAGGGTGCTTGAGTCAGCATAGTCATGAGTTGCCCTTAGTTTGGGGTGTTTTTGTTGTTTTGCTTCAGTTACCCTCAGTGCAACACAGGTTTCAAATTCCTTTAATGTTGTCTTTGCAGTGGGGAGTGGTTTGCCAAAGGGATTTTCTCAGTATCTGTCCCACCCTCAGATTCAGGTCTTTTCTTTGTGCCTGTACCTCAGAGAACTCTCTCTGGTCTCTCTCCCAATACTAGACTGCTATGATGTTTTACTTGATGTTCGTAAAGCCAGAGAGGTGCTCTCCATTCTGTTTCAGTCTCAGTTTTAGGGCAGCACTTTGTGGGTCTCAGGAGCAAGCTGTCTTGATGATCCTGCCTCTCCCCCAGGACTAGAGTCTTATTTTGTTTCCTTCCCCAGCCACAGTAGGTTTTCACTGGTGCTCTAAGGGCAACAGGATTCACTGCCCTTTTCCCAAGGGCTTAAGGCTTTTGTTCTGAAGGGAAATATGAGAGAAGGATCTGGGCAGGGCTTCAGGCCTTTTGCAGGGCTGCTGCTCTTCCCCTCCCTAGGCTTACACCAGAACAGACACTTTATCAGGACTCTCACCCTACCTCAGGCCGTTCTTATGAGAATCTGGTGAGATCTGTGCAGAAAATCCTACAGAGGGGTCGTGAATCAAATTTCCCTTCTATCTTCACTGCCCAGGAGCTCTGTGTTCTTATACTCATCCACAACCAGCCTTTAACAATGTGTTAATAATTTTAGATGACTTCTTCTTACCAGATAGTATGGCATTCAGAGGCATTTGCCTCAGGTATTCTGTCTCTCCTTGGAGGCATCTGTCTCTCCTTAGATTTCATGTTAGTTGGTTACTCGACAGCCTCACTTCTCTAATGGGTTCAAAAAATGTGGATTTGCAGACTGTCTGGCATGTTTTTTTGTTGTAAGGATGGTAGCAGTGGTCTTTCCAGCTTTCTTCATCCTATGAAGAAGCCATCCATCTCAGTTTATTCATTTTCTTTTATGTATAGCTTTCCATTTTATGAAAAAAGTATTAAAATTTTTTCTATTCTATTATGGAGAGAGGTTTGTATTAGTTAGAGTTGGGTTCAATACTTCAAATAACGCTTCTGTGATCACATGTCTTTTGGTGCACATATATAAATATTTCTGTAAGATATAGACATAGGAGTAGAATTGATGAGTTATAGAGTACATATATATACATACATATGTATTATAAGGTATATATGTATAATCTTGATAAATTATTTTTATTAAAAATTTTCCATGAAGTATAACTTATAGAAAAGTACACCTGTCTTAAATGACCACAGGCCATCTTTTAAAATGTAACATAATACATCTATGGATATTCACGTACTCAAACATTAACTGAGAATCTGTTAACACAATAGGCACTTAGGAATTGAAAGGTGAAGGAGAAGTCACTGCTGTTGAGGAGCTTAAAAGATAGGGATGTGATCAAGTTCTTTCCAAAAAAAAAAAGAGTGGGGAGAGAGAAATCATGACTGGAAGAATCAGGAAAAGCATATTGGAGAACACGGCATTTGATCTGGACCCTCAAGTGTAGTAGTATAAATATCAGCTAAGAACTGGAATCTGGAGGTTTTAACTTGAATCCTAGTTCTGCACATCCCAGCTGGGTAAAACTCAGTTTTCCCTTCTTTAAAATGTGAATAATCATAATAACAACATGAATTAAATAATGCGCCATCATGCATATGTTAAATGCTCCAGAATTGTTGGCTGCCATCATCATTATCCGCGTCAGCATCATCCCACGTCAGTTTGATCTCAGAGTCATCTTCTTCAGAGAGTTCATAGAATTTAGAGTCATTATGTCAGGAATGAAATAGATGACCTTGTTTTAAGGAGCTATTGAGGTTATCTGGGTCTTTTTCCCCTGGGAGAACTAATCTCGGAACCATTCATTAAGGAATGGCACTCCCTTAGGGATCCCCAGGTCCTAAATTCTCACAGATGAGAAAACTAAGACCCAGAGAGAGGAAAGGACTTGCCCAGGGTTGCACTCTGCTAAGATAAGTACTTGTTGAAATCTCCCAGCTGTGCTCAAAGTTCTGAGTGGTGGAACGTTGTCTTACTCATCTTTTTATTCTTCGTGAAACCTTGGGTAGTGAACTTTGTGGTTGTAGAAATAAGGACAGAATTCTTATTCCCTTAATTCCTCCTGGCCTGTTCAAGGGCAAGGGTGAGCAAGTTTTTAAATATTTTGTAAATATAGTTTGTTGTTCAAAACCAAAGGTCGTTTATACAGTTGATGATCTAGGCAGCAGAGAATAAAGTAAAACCTGGAGAATCCTGGTTATTCTCTTTTTCCTCTGTGTGTTTCAGGTACAAAATTCTTCATTATAATGCTTCCCAATTCCTTTTATTGGTACTTGCAGTGCCAGTGGGCAAATAACGGTCTCCATACAACCAGAGAATTCTGAAAGGTTATTCCTTGCAGCTAGCATAAGCCTCCAATCCCACAATAGTGGCAATGGTGGATTTTACCCAGTGTTTTAATGGTGAATGTAATCAGAACATAAAAAGATCTAAATGCATACTTTGAAGGAATTTGCAAAGATGACTAGGAGGACCCAAAACAGCACAATTCAGTTTGTTTCTTTCACAACTGTGTTTATTTTTTTCATTTCTCTTGTACATATCGAGGATTTTTTAAGATTATATTTTAAAAACCGACTAAATAGTTTCTAAAATGTTCACTGATGGAGCAGATTTGGTGTGGGCTTTGTAGATGTGATTATTAAATAATTCAAAGGGCTAAGCCCAGAGTGACATATTTTTCACTTATTCATGGGTAATTTTTAAGATTTCCTTCACCCGCAGGAGCCAATTATATTTTATTGTTTTTGTATATTATGTCTAATAAAGTTTACTCCAGACATCTAATGTTCCAGGTACAGGTTTGACTCAAGAGAAAAATTTGCACTTCTCTTAGTGTCCTTTAATGTTTTCTGTTTAAATTAAAGTATCAATCAGTGAGGGCAGAGGAAGGAGAGGAGAATGAACCCAGTTGAAAAGGGGAATTGATGAGTGATTATGAACAAAACATAGCTTCTGAATCAGTGTGAAGTTTTCTATTGTTTTCCCCAATTTCTGGAGCCAGTCCTGGTAATAAATGGAGCATTGAAAGCTTAAAGAATTGTGCCACCAGATATATACAGAGTTCATGAATTAAATTTAAAAATGGCCTTGGAATAATGGAAATTATACACTACATATATTCTCATATGCATGAACTTATTAGCCTCCAGTGAGATGAACACATACCTTAGCTATTTAACTGCAGTAACACCAATACCCATTTATTCAATCATGCATGTCCCTCTGGGTTCTTCAGTAATATCACCGACGACTTCATGCTTTATTCTGTGCTAGTTTTTGTGCTGAGCATTTTGCATGCCAGATTATTTAACCATATCAGTGATCTGTTAAATCAGTACCACTATTATGATTGTTTACTTGATATCAAAAGAGAAAAGTAGGTCACTGTTAAGTTAAAAGGCTAGTAAGTAGTGAATTCTTAATCAGTACTCATTTGTTCATTTATTCGATATATCATTGGATGCCTACTACGCATCAGACAGAGTTTTAGTCCCCCTTCTGTGTTTATAATCTCTCAACCAGATAACACTAGATATCACACAGAGGCTACACACTCTGTCCCTTGAAACTGCCAGGCTCCACGAGGTTAACGCTGTTGCAGAGTTCAGGGACCCACTTGAGCAAAATCTAGCTTATTTTAAAGGAGCTAGTTCCCCAAGGGAATTTGGTTAACAAAGCATTCATTCACTTATCTGTCATGGTCAGTGCATCCCAATATCACCTGAGGAGATGCTATCGGGCCTTCACTTGGGAGATCATCTGATCTAGTTCTCTCAGTGAGTAGATGAGAAGGTACCCAAAACTATACAACGAGATAGTAACTGAGAACACAAACCACAATTAGCAGTTAGCTTGGGAACCATTTTATAGCCTCACTTTCCCAGTATCATTATATGGCACTGACTCAGTTTAAAAGTAGAGGTGAAGATAATTAGTACCCCAGGAGTAATATTAAAATCCCTCTTCCCCCTTTCTTTATTATACCCTAACAGTATTACAGTCCACTCTTATGGAAATGGCTCTGGGTTAAAGAATTAAGCTTTTCTATTTACTTTTCTATTTACTTCTAATTGAAATTCCACTCAACTGCCCCCTCACCTGAATTTCCTATATTCCCTTTCAAATAAACTAAATGGCTTCTCCCAGGTCCAATGGGGTTAAACTTCCTCTTTGTTGTTCCCCAAATTCTTCTTTCCTCTCTTGTAGTAGATTTGTTCTGGCTTCGATGAGAGTTGTCTTCCCACATTACGTTGTCAAAACCCAAACTCTGCATATTGAATAAAACAAAGCAGAAACATGAGTTTATTACAAAGCTTTTGACTTGCAAGCTGAGGAAACTCAAGGCTACAGAACCAGTGAGTTCCGAGTTACTCGCAGGCTCACGGATTTGTATGGGACAAATATGGAAGTTATTTGGCTTTTTCAGCTGATAGGTTGCCTAGTGGTCTTCTTTCTTATTTGGATCAGGGAAGCTGAGTCAGGGGAACAAAGAGGTCCAGAAATGGCGTGAACAGATTTGTCATTTGGGGATTGGCTGGTGTCCTCTGCTGATTTCTGAGAAGAGCTGTAAATCCCTGCAAGGTGAATTTTCCTTTTTGCACCTGCGTTGACTGTCTCCATGCTGTCCCTGACATAAGCGACTCCATGTTTTGTTAGTTTGGTTCTACAATGTATTCTCCACCCCTCTTTTACTCTAATGCACATTCACACACATATACACTAAAACAGACTATTTTGTAACCTCTTAGAAGACAGAAACAGTATATGGTTCATCTGTCACCCGCTGTGGGAAGCTGGACCTTGCACTGCTTCAGTCTCTTGGTTGAGAGGCAAGATGGCAGACTGGTTAGAGGCAGGGCTCAGGAGACAGGCTTCCCTGCCTGTGAGCTATGGAGTATCAAGCCAATTACTCTTCCTTTCTCCAGGACTCAGTGCTCACATCCATAAATGGGGACAAGGATAATATGTCTTTCCTCCCTTTGGACAATTGTGAGGACTAAATCAGAAAATACATGCCAAGCAGTGCGTCACACACACTAAAACTTAAAGAACACTAGTTACTGTTAACCTCAGCCAACAAGTATTAAACATCTGCGAAGATCCAGACACTTATTCCTAGGTACGTATTTCAAGGACTAGAATTTAGTGCCCCTGACTCTTCACTCTGATGTCTACCCTACGGATAGCAAAGCCTCATCATGCCATTTGGATTTTGTTCCAAACCCAACCCTATCCCTTGAACTCAAGGCAGCTCCCAGGCCACCTGGATAACTTTTCTGGCCTTTCTATAAACATTCTGATGTGATGCAGGCATAATTAGACTTTGCATCTATTCCCATGAATATTTTATGAGGAAAGCCAAGATGTTCAAGGACTATAGAGACAGGTATAGGTTTGCTATTAAGAGTACTTCAACATAGAGTCGTTTCCTTTCTGGCTGATGTTGGTTAATAATCTAAGTCTGGATTTAAGATTATATCTCTGAATGAGACAAAATATCAGGGGATTCTAACTGCTTAAAAAAAAATAGAAGCAGTCATCAACTTTTATATTTAGGCCAGGACTCCACAGTGGATTTGTTGGAAAAGCAATTGTTTTCATGGTCGTATATGTTGGTTTGGATTTTCTGTTGCTGCATGCGTCTTTTGAAAGAAGACTTTGGGTAAGCATTGTGATTTTCCAAGCAGCTGGTCTTCTCCTGGCCTTGTCACAGGGTCAGTCTATTTCACCCTCATCAGAACATAATGTCGTAAATTGCTGGCTGTTGCCTTGGCAACTGTTCAGGGTGGACTAGCCATGTTCTCTGCCTCAAGCCAATGGTGGGCTGCAGGCAGGCTCCTACAGGCCACAGGGAAGCATATTTCATTACTAAGGTCTTTGCATCAACTACTGATCACTTATGTCCCTTGTGTTCAGAGAGAAGCCAAAAGTAAATTTCATAAGAAGAAAAATAAATCTATATCCTGCCCATATGATCTTTTAGTTTTGCGAGGTTTTGTTTTTGTTCTGTTTTTTTTTCAAATGAGTAAAGTTTCAGCTCACTTTTGACCTTCTCTCCTAATGAGATCATTGAGGTAAAATCAGAAACTATGACTGATAAATTATAAAACACTCCACAGGTACTTCGGTACCTCATAGTCATTGCTTCTACCCTCTCTATCTAAGCTAGAACTCCAATCTCCTCATCTGCTGGGAAACTCGTTTGATTTACTCTCCCAGTTCTCCCTCCTAAATCAGGCAGAGCTTATACCTCCCATCATATATATTAAAATCAGTATGAACGAAACCTTTCCTGAGAGTGTCCCCTTTTCTAAAATCCCATGCCATTTGGATTCAGTGTCAAACAAACTTATGCTTTTTATCTACTTGCCGGGAATGAACAGAACTTGAATGTACTTGGGAAGCCAAGACCAATATGTGAAATAACTAATCTTATGTTCCTAAATACTGGAAAAATCATATATAATCCCCAGCACTTAGCATAGAGCTAAGCACCCAGTAGGGGTACAAAAAATATTGCAATGAAACATTGATAACAACTCCTTCATTGATAGAAGAAAAGCCACTCTCGATTTCCTTTTTTCTCCCTCAAAACGGAGCAGTGAGAAGCAACCAGTACTCTGGCGTTCCTCTGCCTCTTTGATTGTTGCATGGAAACAGGCATCTGTAAATAATGGAAAGGGGAAAATGGGACTCCTTGAAAAGACAGGGCCGTTTTCAAATAAATTTGAAATGAATTAATATAAAGCCAACACAAAGTTTTTAGAGCAAGTGAGTCCATTTCCTGTCATCTCCCCATTATAATTGTTTGTGAGAATGTCCTCTGTGATGGGCCCTGGCTACCAGAGTGGTTTGGTGGGAGTAGATATTGGTACAGTTCTACAGATCCTCCCAGCAGCGCTCACCCTATCTTCCCAGAGCTTTATCGAAGTTTAATGCAGACTCTGGCATACAATGGGCCATGACCTCCCAGATGCCCTTCCTAACAAGAGCTAGTTTGAGCCAATGTATAAGCTCTGAATGAATGGAAAACACATTTTCAGATTTCAAAAGGGCTGCCTAAGCACTTAGCTCTGCACTATAAAGACACGTAAATGAATATAACAAACTAGATGCCTCTTCTGCAGCTGTTTCAGTTAGGATGCCAGGTTTTTCCATCCTCGCTGCTCCTGGCAGCTCATCCCTTTTCTGCGACGTATCACACCTTCTTCCATTTTACAAGTAGTTTTGCAGCTCCTGCCATTGCCCACCCCAAAACAAAACCCAGCCCTGTTAGAATTCTTGTGGGCTCGTGGGATGGAAAGGAGTTCTGCTTGAATTCAACACGGTTGTAAGTGTGCTTTGTATATAGAACAAAAATGGAAAACCAGATCCTGTGTTTGTCTCAAAACTGAAATTCCACGTCCTAACCTAAAGCGAAGAAGTAGATGCTCCAGTGCAGTGAAGTGTCTGGGCACCCTTTAAAGGAAAGTAGCGAGGACATCACCTTCAGAGGCCTATTTTAGGCATTCACATTTTTGTTCTTCCTTCTGATTCTTAACTTAGCATCAACAATGAGTTAATACTTTCAGGAAAATGGTGTGGATCATAATTCAGTGCACATCAAATAATGTTCAGAGGGCAGGCATGAGCTGGGTCTGTCTTCATTGTTAGTGAGACCTTGTAGGTATATCAGTCAGTAGCCTCAGGCTCACAGGATGTCGGAATCAAAGGGTTCATTGGAAATCATGTAATCAACCCCTTTACTGAACAGATGGGCCACAACGACAACCCAGAAAAGGAAAAGACTTACTCAAGATACCACCGCTGAGTCCATGGTTTTCTGTACTGAAATCAGCCTCATGAGTTCTCAATCAATGCCCTTTTTGTTTTTCTAGTACATCTACCTGTGCTTTTGGGGAATAATAACATACAATATGTGTAATCTGACAGAACTATTTAATAGTTGATATAAGCATGCATCCTCGTTTTAATAATTTTCAAGCTCTTCTGAGTGCTATAATAGTTTCTATTGTTACTTTCTCCCTTGAGCTGTTTCTTCCCTTACAACTCTAAGCAAATGTCAGGATTTTGTATAGATAGTTCCACGTCAGTTGGACAGGTGTTGCTCTAAAGCCCTAAAACAATGTAAGGTCGTATGAGAACCATTCTCTTTTGCATCTTCAGCTAAAGTCTTAACTATGTATTTGTGAGAGGCAGCTTGGTGGGGTAGAAAGAGTGTAGATTTTGTAATTCTACAGTCCAGGGTTTATACTGTTTTCAAGCAGTGTGGCCCTGGGCAAAATTTTTTACCTTTCTTAGTCTCAGTTTCTTCAAATAAAAAAAGAGCAGGGCGGGTGTGGGTTAAATTTTTCCCTTGCAGTGTTTCTGCTGGATTACATACGTGAAGTACCTGACTCCTTGTAAACACATAACACGTGCCAGCTTCCTTCCCAGCCTTGTATGGTCAGCATCTGTTTTAACACCAACTTGGGTTGTAGGAAGAGAAAATAATTCGCCATGAAGATAATTGTCTGATAATTGTCGGGAGAATTCAGTTGAAGCTAATTTAAGAATTTGTTTTCCTTCATCTTTAAAGAGTTGCAACACATATGTTATTTCTATATGTGTATAATTTATGAAATTTTTGCCATCTCTGTTATTCCTCTATGACTCTATTGGATTAATCTGGCTTTAAAAATCCAACTACATTTTTTAAAAAATCTGTACCGAATACCTATGGTACACCTCACTGTAGGTGCTACAAAGACCCGCACAGCAAACTCTGCCTTCTGGGAGTTTGTAAGAGGAAGGGGAAAACCTTAAGTTGTTTACAAAACAAAAAAAGTTGAATTTGAAGGGTGTTACAATAGAAATGTAAAACTGGGTGAGAAAAGATTTATTTTAACCAGGTGATCAGGGAGAGAATACTTTGTAGAGGAGATGGGAACTGGGTGTTAAAGACTGAGTAGAACCTTCGGCAGATAACGTTGGGCAGAAAGGAGGAGAAAGATCGAAGAGCCTGGGCCGAGGATCAGAGTTGGACAAGATCAATACATGGGTGGTGATCATCCAGCCAGTGGGGCAGGAATGTAAAAAGACAGAAGTAGAAAATAAAGGTAGAAGGATAAGAAGGAACATTTAGGGCTGGTTCAAGGAGGGTCCTGAACGGTGTACTCACCTCTGGGGGTCAACAGGAAGGTTTGTGAGCGGTGGAATAAGTATGACCAAACCCGGATTTTTAAGCAACTAACTCTGCCAGCCATCAATTTAAAAGCCTTAAGAGATTAAATTATTGTATGTATTATGTATATGTGTGTGCAATTATATGTATATACATACATATGTGTATATATATATATATAATATTTGGCCATAATATCTGAAAAGGAAGCTTTGTGCTCTAACGTGAAGCAGACTAGAGATTTCAAAAGGTTACGTAGTGTCTGTGACTTCAACTACACATGCAGAGTCCACAAGACTCGAGTTATTTTCACTGTTGTGTAATAGGGTCAGTTTTGCTTTTAGCAGATTCTCCCAAGGAAGTGTGCTAAGTATTTTTCTAAAGCCCTCACATTAAATACTGTTAGCAATACATCATTGCTTCTGTGTTAAAGGTCAAAACTTTTCCCCCATAGAATTTCTTTACTATACTCCCTGGTATGTTTTGCTCTCCTGTAAACTTGTGTGTGCACGTGTGTGTATCTGTGTGAGTTAGCAATTGAGTAACGATCAGAGGAGACTCAAGTTGAAATTGTCAAGTTATTTTGAGCCAAATGTTTATAAATGTATTTTGGAAGTTATCACTAAAATACAGAAGTATGTGCGTTGTCTTTTTTGTTTACGGCTGAGTCTGTGTGTTAATTGGTATAAAAGGTGGAAAGCAGTTCTCAAACGTTCACATCAATATTTTTCCCCAAAAACCTACTTTCATATTTGCTGACTTGAATTATTTCATTCTTTGTTTGCATTTGCATCTCCCCAAGGTACCCCACTCCTTTGGTAGCCCCAAAGTTAAATTTCCTATATCTGGTCAGTTCACATATCTGAAAGTACTAAACTGAGAAATTATCTTCTGTGTTACAGATATATGGAAGTTCAATGAAAAGGACACACATTTTAGTTTTCAGTGTTCTTGAATAATCCTTTTGATAGTTAAGAAATACATTGTCACCTACAGTAAGCCCAGACCGTTTAGCTCAGTCCACCACGGAAATGTTTCACAAAATTAATATCAAACACTTTATAGTATTCTGCTTTTATTTTTACCTTTGGCTTTTATGAGAAGTCAGTGTTAGAAACTTTTACAAGAAAAGATGTCTCTATTTTTTTGTGACACATTGATAAAGATGTTTGCCACTATATCAATGTCCAAGGTCATTTTCTCTTAGAATTTAGTTCTAATTTTCTTTAATAGAAATTAATTATTTTTATTTTATATTAAATTCCTTTCTTTGTCCTGGCCACCAGGAAGCGCAAGCCTAAATTTAATGCTGTGCTACAGTAACTATCTTTTTTAGGTTTCTGGTACAGTTCTCTCCTCCATTCTTCTCTGTAGTCTCTGATTTTTTTTTTTTTTTTCAGATTTTAGTTGCAACAACCTTAATGAATGTGACTTTTACTTGTAATTCAAGTCAAATTCTTTTTTGAACATGTATATTTAAAATAAATAAAGCATATGGTTGAAAATAAACTTTTTTTTTTATTTATTTATTTTTTTTGCGGTACGCGGGCCTCTCACTGTTATGGCCCCTCCCATCACGGAGCACAGGCTCCGGATGCGCGGGCCCAGGGACCATGGCTCACGAGCTCAGCCGCTCCGTGGCATGTGGGATCCTCCCGGACCGGGGCACGAACCCGTGTCCCCTGCACCGGCAGGTGGACTCTCAACCACTGCGCCACCAGGGAAGACCGAAAATAAACATATTTTTAAAACTGATTCTCAGTTATAGCTAAACATTAGAATTACCTAGGTGCTTTTAAAGTTCTGATACCCAGGGGCTCCCCTGGTGGCGCAGTGGTTAAGAATCTGCCTGCCAATGCAGGGGACACGGGTTCGAGCCCTGGTCCAGGAAGATCCCACATGCCGCGGAACAACTACGCCCGTGTGCCACAACTACTGAGCCTGTGCTCTAGAGCCTACGAGCCACAACTACTGAGCCCACGTGCCACAACTACTGAAGCCCGTGCACCTAGAGCCCGTGCTCCGCAGCAAGAGAAGCCACCGCAATGAGAAGCCTGTGCACCGCATTGAAGAGTAGCCCCCGCTCTCTGCAACTAGAGAGAGCGCAAGCACAGCAATGAAGACCCAACGCAGCCACAAATAAATAAATTAATTAAAAAATATATAAGAAATAAAGTTCCAATACCCAGACAGCACCTCACACCACTTACAGAATATATGAAGGTGGGTTCTAGGCATCAGTATTTTTTAAAGCTCTTTAGGTGATTCCCGTGTGGGGAATTATTGGTTTAGATCTTTTTTTTTATTATGATGCTCAACACTTTTTTTTACAAAAACACGTTTTGACAAGGAAATTTTAAAACACCTGTAATTCCATAATTCACTATTTAATTACTGTAAACATTTTGTAATAGTTTACCTGCTAATCTTTTTGTTTCTTTTTAAAACAAAATTACAATCATATATATATATGATCTTATGTTATATATTATATAAAATTTATTTATGCTTACATATTGGATACCTTTTTACATATTTGTATGTAAGTTGATGATAATATGTGTGTGTGGTTTTATTCCAAATCTCTTTTATTTCCAGGCACGTTTTCCCACATATTCCCAAAAATATTCTCTAAGAACCTAGTTCTTAATATTTGTGTAACATTTATACTACATGATTATACCACCATTCACTTATTCTTCTATTCTTATACATTAAGATTGCAGGAAACATCCTTAAACAATTTGGGGGCATTAATCCAATTTTTACTTTGGAGATATATTGAGTGATCTATTGATTCCTTTCTATGTGGGCTACTTTTCCACAGGAAGGAAAGTAGTAGCTCCTTGAGAGCTCCCTGGTACCCTATTTCTTTCTGGCATTTAAAGGAATTGTTATTTTCTGCTCTCCCCGTAGACTCAGAACTTAATACAGAACTGCCCTGGGTTTTAGAAGCATTGAACATTGGCCTTGAAAGAGTCCCTACTGACCGTCAAGGTTATCTTGGAGGCGATTGGCTACACTTTCTCCTCTGAGAAAGGAAACACGGGTCATGAAATGACAGCAAGGACTCTTTGAGGTGAAGTGGAAAAATATTGGGGAATAGGTGGCATATGAACATTATCTTGTCTAACATAGAAGGCTGAAGCCATCTACTTAGGCTAAGAGAAGTGAGCCTGAATTTGGAGGCATGAGGCATCAGGAAGGTCTGAGCCAAATTCTGGGAGAAATGGGTCAAGAGTGATAGAGGAAGCAGCAGATTGATGAGAGCACTGAAATTCCATGGGGTCTTGTGTCACCTGAGTTTGACATGGCATATGTTCACAGGATGCTGACAGTCTGCTTGGAAAGTCACGGTTTCGGGTAGTTTATGATTAAGTTCCAAACTCAGCGGTCCAAAGAGTGTCCTGGCAGTGCCTACTCTTCAGCGCTCTGCTGCTCTCTCATTTGACCTAGCCTCCTAAACACTTATTTCTGTTCTTACAGTCTTACCCAGTCTGATGCATGGATCGTTTTGAAGACCACGTGAATGGGACAGAGATTGTCATTGTGCCTGGGACATAGTGGGCATTCAGTAGATGTTTGTTGAATGAAAGAAGCAGGCACAATCACAGCTTTCCCTACTGGTGATCTGCTATATGATACAATTTCCAGGAATGCATTGTGTCTAAAATTGGGGACCATATGTACAGGAAATTCTTTCTTATGTCAATGTGAAATCCCTCCAAAGTAAAATCCCCTGTCATAGTTGTGTGTGTGTGTATATATACATACATGTATGTACTGGAAACTGTAAACCTTACACTACGGTAGCTTTCTTGAGAGGGGAGCAGTCCTGCACAAAGGCTTGGGTTCAGGTTAGATGGCCTGTCTCTTTCTGTAAAGGTTTTACTTGGACATTTTATAATTCAGTTATGTACTTCCTTCCGAGAGTCTTGTTCAGAATTCCAGCCAATCTGTGAGAGAGGAGCAAGCCAGGATAATAATCAAAATAATATGGCAAAGAGGTGTGAGATTTCTCAGCCTTTCTGGAGGAGATGGGTGAGAATAAATACCTTCAGGATTATAAGCAGCTTTCCCTAGTAGCCAGAGAGAGAGCCTGACCTCGCTGAAGCTGGTGCTTCGCCTTTGAAGGCTCCTCTCCCAGCGCCGTCAAGGCTTGGGAGGACTCAGATGGCTACCGGATGGTTTATCTCACTATTTCAACTTTAAGTTCATCCAAGCCTCTGTGTAAATCTTTGTTCTAAGGAGGGTTCGCCCAGGGATATAAAATAAAATGGGATTTGAATGGAAACTTGGCATCCCAGTTTGGAAACATTTTTTATTGGGTACAGATTTGGGTGGAGGGAGGAAAAAACAAACACAATTTCTATGTTGTAAATGTTAATAAAAAAAGAACAAGTAAAACAAATTAAAATGTTTTGTTTTGAGGAGGCTTTTTTGCATTCCCAGGACTCCAGAATACTTTTGGATTTTTATGACAATCCATAACTGCTTTAGTACAGACAGAAAGGCCAATAACAAACGAAGTTAAATAAAGTTAGCACATGGCAGGGGTAAGATGTGGAACTATAGTAATCAGCTGGCAAAGATTCTAATGGGGGTTTTTAGCATGTTTTTACTAGTCCAAAAAGATTATGCTATTAATAATAACTTTTAATTTAGGATTTTCAAATTATGTCTTCAACTCACCAGCTTTGTCATTTGTTAGTCATAAAACTTTTACATTCTGCCCTTTGCACATCTATCCAATCTTTGTGGCTGACCTTTTTTGTTGTTTTTACTGTTGCTAATTCTTAAAACCATTAGATCTTAATTAAGCATACTTTGCTACGAAAGTCATTAGTTTTAAGGAGAAAAGAGGAGGTTAATGGTCATGATTTGACTCATACTAATCTATTTATTTGTACCGTAATTTCATCTCAGAAATATGTAGTTAAGTGGAAGAAGAATCAGGAGGTTTATTTTATAATCCTGGCTCTGCTGTGGAATGGCTGGGCCATTTTGAGCAAATAATTTACCCTCTGTCGCTACGGTGTTGTCTTCTGAACAGTGCATTCACTCATCTGGGTGATGTCAGGTTTAAAGGAGGTGACTCGTGGGAGGAGTAAAATAAATATGCTGGTCTAGGTGAACCAGAACTGCATTGTCCAATATGGTAGCCACTAGCTACCTGTGGCTTCTTTAAATGTAAATTAATTAAAATTAAAAATTCAACTCCTCAGTCCCATGGGCCACATTTCAGATGCTCAACAGTCACAAATAAGTAGTAGCTACCATATTGGGCAGTGCAAAGAGTTCATCATTGCATAGAGTTCTGTTGGACAGCACTGATCTAGAATGACAGCCCCTTCCAGAGTGCTGGGAATTGCTGTTTGAGTTTGGATGGTATCAATTTGAGTTGGCCTGTGAGCTACTGGAACAGTACAACCCTCAAAGAGCTCTGTCTCTCCTTGAACCACGTGCAAGATCGTGAACCTGCTATGTGGGGGTGGTTACTTTGTGTTGATGGTACGTCAGCTGCATCACCACAAATGTGAAATCAGTGGGCATGCCTATTCTGAATTCTGTCAGAAGCATTTTTAAGTACCATATGTCCATTGTCATCTCTGGCACATTTCTCTGGCTTCATCTGAGTCCCAAAATGAAACCTCACAGTCTCCTTCATAAATTTAGTCATCCAAGGCCAAGGTGAGGATGACGTACTGAACTTTAGAAGCCTTGAGTAAAGTGGGATAATGGTTCTGGGAATGACGAGTGAGGGCATATCTGAGAATCATGTTGCTATTACGGATTCGCAGAAATTCATCTTAAGTGACCAGAAGCAGCTGCATAATAAGCAGAAAACATATACCCCTGCTGCTTCTGGTTTGCTAGCCCCCCACATTCTATGCAAATGTCTGATTTTGAAAGTTCTTATGAACTATACAACCATATACCCAAGTTAGTACTGATTATTAATATCATCTTTTTTTTTTTTTTTTTACAACACTGTGATAAAGTTATAGAACGGTGACCGTTTATGCCGCCTTTACAATCTGAGGTTCATTTCAGTACCGGTGCAGTGGTACCTGAGTATCTCTTTTAATGTGTGTGTGTGTGTGTGTGTGTGTGTGTGTGTGTGCATGAGCACGCACGCACATGCATACTCACTAGAGCTCACAAGTGTGAAAGTACATTTTTTCTTTATGCTTGGCGGTTTCACCTTTTTTCCCCAATATGGACCATGACCCGACTGTCTGTGTAGAATTCCCAGTTCCACCACAGACTAGTTAGATGGTCTTGGCATAGTTGCATACCTTCTTTGTGTTTTAGTTTTCTTATCTACAATGAGGATTTTAAGTTTCTGTAACAGAATTGCCATGAGGATTAAATGAGAATGTCTGTGACTACATATGTCTACAAATATATGTGGGAGGATTGCTTCCAGGACCCCGCACAGATACCAAAATCCACAGATGCTCAAGTCCCTTATATAAAATAGCTTAGTATTTGCATATAACCTATGCACCTCCTCCTGTATTCTTTGTCATCTCTAGGCTACTTATTAATACCTAATACAGTGTAAATGCTACAGAAGTAAAGAGTTGTAAATACAATGTAAATGCTCTGTAAATAGTTGCTAGCATGCAGCAAATTTGTCTTGCTTTTGGAACTTTCTGGAACTTTTTCCGAATATTTTTGATCTGTGGTTGGTTGAACATGTGGATGCAGAATCCGCAGATCTTGAGGGCTGACTGTACACTCATACATATATACTCATTCTCACATATGCATATATATGTATGTGTATGTTCACATACATATATCTCAGTACAGTTCCTGGCACATTATAAGTGCTATTAAGTATTAGCTATAAATTAGCCATAATGATTAGGACACTAATATTCTCATTAGTGAACCTACAAAGTCCAGTGCTCTCTCTCTGCCCCAGAACCCTGTGGTCTGCCAAACTGAGGATGATAGCAAGGTGTCTCCATGTCCTGTCTCTGGAGTTGAGCCCTGTCAACTGGGTTGAGCCCTTCCCTTGCAGGATATCCACTCAACCCTTGAGTTGATAGGATGCTGCCTTCAGAACTACGTAACCCCGATACTCTGGGACCTTCACAATACCTCCCACTCACTGTGAGAGCTTTCTTCACCACCACACTCCAATGCCACCTACCCCCACCCGCCAACACACACACACACACACACACACATACACACACACTCCAAATCTGTGTGTTTCTTTTTTTTGCAAAATGCTTAAGACTTAAGTTCTCCCACCTTGACCGAGGCACAGAGATGTCCTGTTCCCATGCTGTTGACGTTGACAGAAGTAGGGCACATTTTTCTTCCATGTGCCACTGAACTCTCAAGCAGAATATACAAGATGTTTTCTGGTTACCTAGGCTACCCGCTGACATAATCCTACCTAGCCTTTCTTTCCTCTCTCTACCCTGTCAAGTCTCCTCTCCCCCTCCCCCTCCCCTGGGTCTTTATGTGCCGCTCTACGTGGCAGACAGCTCATTCTCTATAGCCTGTCACTTATTTGGGTTCAGAAGCAGCTCCCAGAAGACGGACTGAAGAGAACAGTACCCTTGCAAACACTTCCAGACTCTCCAGTGGACAGGTTAGCTCTCTCGGGAGCGGCTCATGCTCTCTTGTAGGCCGAGGGGTTTTTGCCATTTTTGAATGCATCCAATTAATGCTTGGTTTGGGTTGGGGCACTAACAAAATACTCTCTGGTTTCTGTTGATTTACTTACTGGACACATCTTGCTGTCCTCAGTGTAGATTCTTGCCCCATTAACTTCCAGTAGTAATTAGCTCAAGGTCTCATCTGGAAAGTTGTGGCCTATTAGTCTTAATTGAGCAGTGTGTATTAGGACAGACATTTTTAATAGGCAGAAGACTGCATGCAAACAGGAATGTGGCTTAATGTGCAATGTCAAATGATATCTATCACATACTATCTAGATAGCTTAGATTGGCATTATGGGTCCTCCATGATCTGACTGGTAACTCTATGTCCTTAACCTCCTTCATTATCCCCTCACATTAGCAATAGGTTTTCCCATCACTGTGTCTTTGCTTGTATTGTTGTCTCTGCCTGGAATTCCTTCACCACCACCATCACCTCCACCACTGGCATGAGTCCTAGCCCTTAAGACCTAACTCAAATACCTCATCCTCTGAAAAGATATTGCCCTAATTGTCCTGGCTGAAAGTGAAAGTCCTCTCCTCTGAATGTCCACTGTCATCTCTGTACTACCCAGGTTATCTTCAGCCACGTTTTATCTTGTGTTATTTGTTTTTTAGTTGAATATGCTTTATCTCCTACTAGATATGAAATTCCTTGAGATGATAGTAGGATCCCATCTTATCTCCTCCTGCCCCTTTCCTAATCAGGTTTAGGGCAGGCTTAGTTCCTCACACACTGTAGCTGTTCAAAGACTACTGGTTGAATAGGTGTATGAATAAAGGGCAGAAACCACATGCAGGATGCCAAAGCGAGTTGTTCCATTGACTGGGGCTATTAAAAAGCGATTGGTTATACAGGAGATTTGAGAAATTTTATTAATAATGGGGTGGAATATTAGAGTCGTCTGGAACTTCAAAATGTTACCACCACCTCACCTACCATACCATCTTCATTCTCAAATGAGGAAACAAAGATTTATATATGACCAGTCCAGGTCGCATAGTAAGGAAATAAGAGAGCTAGGACTTGTAACTCCGATCCGGCAACCACTTAGTATATTCTTCTGAAACAAAGCTAAAATAATAGTGACATAAACATGGTATTGCCAAGACACATGATTATGGGAAGATAATTTCCCACCCCTACAGCACATCACCACATACCTTTATTTTCTTGCTGATATAAAGAGTACAAATACAAACCAAATAGCAGTGACTTGAGAGGGAGACATGACTACTTCCATCATGTGGTGGTTCTGCACAGCTGAATCAGAAACCCAGGTAAGGGGATAAGACAAGTCTTGCTCGATTTTGTACTTGGTGAACGACTGAATGAGTGAAGGTCAGGCAGTTGGGTCATTGACAGCATGAAAGGAAGTAGCAGTAGAGCTGGCTGACATTCCCACAACGGGGAGAGGAGTAGACAGGAAGAAAATACTGGGAGTTCTACACTTCAGCAGTAGGAGGAGATGCGGGCAGGAGCCAGATGGTGGGGCAGGGGCAAGATTGCTTTCTCCAACCATGTAACAGCGCGACGTGAGGGAATTCAGAGCTTTGAGTGTGTACTGAGCTGAGCGCCTGGTGGAATGTGGACTGTAAATCTCTCTCATCGTCCTTTTCCTCACTGACCTGCAAACAACCCCGGTTCCTCCCATCTGCTTCCCCACCACCTGCTTTCAGTGTTTCTTTATCTGCATAACTTTTTCCATTCTCCTATTTTCCTCTCCGTCTACCTTTTCATGGTACATCGCATTCTTCTTCCAAATGTTTCCATCTGGCCACCTTCTTCCCTAGCTAGGAGACCCACAGTAGGATCATGCGATCTCTTAACATTGATTCATGTACCTGCTCAACAAAATATTACTGGGGGCATACTTGGTCCCAGGTGCCGTTCTAGTTAGTGAGTATACAACAGTGAGCAAAAGACACAAGAATTCCTCCTCGTGGAGCTTCCATTCAAAGGGGGAGACAATAAACAAAATCATTGGAAGTTATATAGAATATTGGGAAAGTGATAAGTGCTGAG
This sequence comes from Leucopleurus acutus, assembly GCF_964270905.1. Classification (NCBI taxonomy): domain Eukaryota; kingdom Metazoa; phylum Chordata; class Mammalia; order Artiodactyla; family Delphinidae; genus Leucopleurus; species Leucopleurus acutus. The sequence goes on along the minus strand of NC_139147.1, from coordinate 79,118,241 downwards.
AGAAAATAAGACGGGAAGGAAGAGGGAGTTCCAGAGGAGGAGGGACCAAAGGTCTCAGTGCTGGGTCAGACATCATGGGCTGGAGGTGGAATCCCAGCTCCATCCATCCAAGTCATGTGACTGGGCACGTTAATAGACCTCATGGGGCCTCAGAGTCCTTGTCTTTATATCAGGGATCATAAGAGACTTCTTCTCGGGGTATCTTCTTGGTTTGTTGTGGAAATTACATGAGATGATACTTGTTAAGTGTTCAACACAGGGGCTGGTCCCCTGTAGACACTTAATGATTGTTAGTTTGTATTATTATTAATGTGATGTTTTATATTGTATAATATATAAATATGATGTATACGTAGTATATATGTGTATATGTTGTGTGTATGATATTCTCCTCTGACGTTATGCCTTTAATATTCCATTTTTCTCAAAATACCTATATTTTCATCTGTGTCTGTTTCTCCTACTGGACTGAACTTTTGAAGACAACAGCCTCCTCTTGTTGGTCTCTGTGTCCCTCATAGTGCCCAGCACACAGAAGAATCTATGTTCACTTGCTAAATTAGAAAGAAACAAATCGGGTATCCCTTTCCTAGACGTAGTAATCTTTCCTGGAAGCCAGTTTTTAGAATCCTTCTCTAATTCTTCCCATTCTCATATCACATCTAACCACCAGCTGCATCCTCTCCTCGTCCCCTCCCTGCTTTCTCATCACCATCCTTCCCACCTCTTACAGAAGGCCAAACTCATGGTCCTTGTCTCCCTGACTCACACACCCCTCTGCTCCTCCACAGAAGTTTTTGAGGATCATTTGACTGTGGATCCAGCCAGCTCCTATAGCCTCATTCCACCTTCACGCAGTCTTAACCATTTCTCTCTATTGGGAGTCACCCAGTCCCCTGTCAAAACCCACATGCATGCCATATACCTCTAGTAATCATGTTATTCTAGCTGTTTAGCACTTTCTAGTAAAAGACCAATTTCATACATTTTCTCGTTTGATCCTTAGAACAACTGTGTGAGGTACAAACTTCAGATATTATCAGCTGCATGTTTCTAGTAAGGAAACATGCTCAGAGGAGTGAAGTGAAAAATCCAAGTGCACACGGCAAAAAAGGCAGGGTCAACACCTGAATTCCTATTACCTGAATCAATGATATCGAATTTGAAAAAGTTCATGCCTGGCACTTGGGTGACCTGAATTCTCACCCGAGTTTTGCTATTTACTCACCCTATGACCCTGGAAAATGCCTTAAAGTCTCAATTTTCACTTCTGTAAAATAAAACTAACTCTTGCCCTCCCTGACTCACAGGAATACTTTGAAGATTAAAAGACATGTTAAGAAATTTCAGAAAATATAAATTGCCGTGTATAAATGTCAGGGGGGATGAATAAACTCTGTGAAAATATAATGACTGATGTATGTGAAGGAAAGAAATGGACACTTTCTCTAATTTCCACACACACCAGAGAAGCAGAAGCCCTTTAGAAGTTTCAGGTATATCTAAGATTTGACACTAATGGTAAAGAATATAGAATTTATGAAAGCGTTTTTAAGCTTATAGGCTGAAAAAAGAGTGTATGCACAACCCCCCCTCTCCAGAGTTTAAATATCATTTTAAAATAGCCCCTCTCCCAGTGAACACACATACTTAAGAAACAGTGCAGAAGGTTGTTTCTGGGCAAACCCCAGAGGTCTCTATATTTATCTGTACAATTCAGTGATACTAAGTGATGTGTTGATCTGTCTCGTTATAGTAAGAGGCTCAGCATTATGGGCCAAGTTTATTGCAGAGTCCAGGAACCTATTCAGATTCTGTGGTTATCCTGGATTGTTTCTGTTGCATCACGGATCAACTATCCTTTACAAACAGATTCTTCCCCAGTCAAGCCTCCAGATAAGAATGCATCTCAGCCAACATCTCAATTGCAAGCCTGTGAGATTTAGTAGAGGATCCAGAAAAACTATGCATGGACCCTCAAAACCCACGAGATAATAAACATATGTTGTTTTAAGCCACTAAGAAAGGTAGCTATTGAAAGCTAATACAGTACTCTTTACAGTATTCTAAACAGATATTCTTCAGAAAAGCCTCCCCCGGTGAAGGAGTCCCCTCTACCGTTGTCCGACTCAAGTGGTTACCAAGATCCTGCTTAAACATCTTGAGTGGCAGGGAGCTACCATTTCACAGGGCAGCCCACTTCAGTGTTAAACGGGTTTGCGTGTTGTCGAGCTCAGCTCTTGTGGAGGTAATACACTCTGCAGACATAGCTTAGGATGAGCCATGGATTCAGGCAGGCCGGTGAGGAGGTCCTAGTTCTCTTGGGTCTGGACTATGCCAAGTGGCTAATAGTCCAGAGCCATCCTTTCTCGTAAAAGAAGGACTGAAGGGGAATGCACGTGACAGGTAGACAGCACTGGATCTCTTGCTCCCAGTTTTACTGCTGTGCCGCAGTCTAAACTTTCACCCAGTTAAATAAGGTAATAAGCCCTGCTCTGCATATTTTCCTTATAGAATTGTGGCCATGAAGTGAGGTGGCATCTATGAAAATATTGGTGGCTGTACGTCAGCAAATGATTGCAAATGATTATCATTATTAAAATAATAGTCATGTGTCAGTAAATATCTGTTAAAGCTGCCCCATGCTTATGAAGACAGGCTCTCCAGGGAAGCTGCTGATGTGAAGAGGAGACCAGCCCCTGTTTGGAATTGCATCACTGACCCTGGATTCCCAGCAGTGCATTTCAGGTCTTGCTTCAGGAATTTGTTTTTCGTTTTGTTTGGAAGGAACAAGAAGGCCCTGGAGCCAGTTACATTGTCATCAAACTTAGTTGGTAATTAGACTCCAAAGCAAACCTGTGGCAGCCAGATAGAGTTGAAACTTGAATTCCTTCCCACAGGTGGAGGGTTGGATCCTGGAGACAGTGTATACAGCTTGGCTATTTGAATGTTTCTGCATGCAGAAAGCTTCCAGAGAATCTGCGTAAAGCAATTAGCATTGCTCTGTCTACAGGCAAAACTGGTTTGAACGTGTTTGTCTGTTCTTGAAGGGCTGTTGGAGTCTTGGCAGTTTACCTGATGAGAGATTTCACTAAGCAAAATGTCTTCACTTACAAATCCAGCCACTTTACACCTTCAGCCAGCCCCAAACTCATTTATTTTCTTTACGAGTCCTCCCTACAACCACGAGCCACAATGAAGTCAATTAATCCCCAAGAGCCCAAGAAATGATGAGGCTGTTTAATCTGTCCATTCAAGGATATCCTAGCAAAGCGCTGCGAATTCTTTTCGTACAGACTGTTTATGTATTGTGATTCTCCTCATTTGGAAAAGAAAAATATGTTTATACTTGTATTTTTCAGGGTCTGTTTGCTATCTGTCTTTGCATTTTATGGTTCACATTATTATTGAAAGTATCACTATTTTATTGTAGTGACATTTTTATTGTTTTGCCCACTTTAGGAAGAATAAAACCAAGATCTCATTATTAAAGCCCAAATCCTCCACAAACCCCTCCTTTTAAAAACTTAGATTAAAAAGTGTTCAGTCAGCCAAATATCTATATAGCCTTTTATATTTGGTCTCACAAAAATGTTTCCTACCTTTGGTCTGAATTTTACCTGCCTCCGTACACACCCTGTTCTCTTGTCAGCGTAATACGTGTCGTGGTAGCCTAAGTGGCAGGAGCGTATAGCAATGTGCTGTCAGTGCTACACCGTGCGTCTTCACCCTTTATCAAACCTATATTGTTATTTTGTCATTTGCATTTTTTGTTTTTCCTTGTTTGTTTTGGATTTTTGGCCTGAAGTCTGGTGCTAAGCTGAATGCTAGAGTGACATATTGGAGCCTGGTTTCTTGAGTTCCTCTGGCGGCTGATCTCAGTTGTTCAGATGTCATGCTACCAGCCTTCCCCACCAAGGAAGTTACCTGCTTTCTCATCTTTGAGCCTAGAGAATTTTTACTCAATCTACCATAAACCCCACTATTGAAATTTTAAGTTATCTCTTACTTCCTCAGTCTCCCCCACTAGGTGGTAAGCTGTTGAAATGCAGAAAACCTCCTTGTCCTGTTCATTGTAACCCCGGTGCCTAGCACGAAACAATGCAGAAAGCTGATGTTTCATAACTGTTTATTTCATAAGTGAATGACTGTTGATAGGTTACACTTTTCTCATGGACCAGTAATGCAATCCTAAATTTTGCCATAGCATGTGGGACCCCAAGTGAAAGGATTTGAATGATCGGTGACAATCCGTATGGGTAGCGCCCAAATTACAGATAGGTTATGTTCTAGTAGTTCAGAGATGAATGAGTATTCCAATTCATAGATCTTGACAGAATTCACTACAGTCTTCCCTTTTCAGAGATGAAGCAACTCAACCCTGAGGGAGCACTTTGCATCACTGAAAGTCCTGGGAAGAGTTTGTGGCATAACTAATTCCTGCTTGGTTCTGTGTATTTTCCTTATGGTTTATTCTCATTTTATCACAGACGCTTATACCAATTCGTTGCATCCCTTAGCCCACAGGGAAACTCATTTAATCCAGCGTTAGATAAAATAATTATTCACATGTCCTGACCCTACTAGAGAATAAGCTATAAGGCAAATGAGAAAGAGTTCCAGCAGCCATCAGTGGTGGCAGCAAGAAAGGACGTCTGCTACCGTGAGGAAAAGCTCCATCCTCTGTGATGTCAGTGGAGTGTGTGTGGGCAGGGTGCGTGTGCCCATCCCTATCTAACAGGAGAGGTGTTTACAGTAAGGTAACAGTTCTTGATTCAAGGACGAGCCTCTGCACCGTCTTCCTAGGCAAGGACAATAGTTTTTGTGGCAGGGAAACCATTATAATCGTCTCCCATGTGCATCTTGTTCCTGTGCCTGTCTTTTCATTTTTGATAAAGAAGACAAGGGCTTTGTTACCTATCTTGTGAACACCTGTCTGCCAGGATTTAGAACAAATGCTTTCTGGCAATTTTGCCTTTTAGTTCAGATAAATTTCGTATATTACTTCTGTCTAGAACTGTAGGGTCATGTTAGGTTTTTTGAAACTCCAGGAAATGTTTATTTTAATTTTCTTTAAAGAAGGGGGAGAATAAAGAAAAATGTATCAAAAGCTTCTACTGCCAAACTACTGTTTTGATTTCTCTTTGTGTGAGCTCTCGCTTCCCCACATCTTGAGCCTTCAGCTCTTTGATGTTGTCCCTTTAAGCATAAAATAAAAGATGATTCTCTTCAGTCTGTAGACTTGGAGGAGGGCAAACACAAAACGTTTCTGTGTGTTCATATTTCTATAGCAATTCTTGGTGCCGGTCTTAGGGCTTTCATACTTTCCCTAGACTTACACAATAAGCGTTTGGTGTTCCATGACTTTTCAGTTTTGTCAACTTTCCAGGCCTGTATGGGGTTCCTTCGTATTGTTTCTGTGTGCGCAACGTGGCAAGGGTAGCATCCATGGTCTGGTTCCTCACTCTATCCCTGCAGGGCTTATAATTATGCTTTGCACTCAGTAGAGGCTCAATGCATGAGTGAATGCATGGGTGAATTTTCAGTTTGATTCCAGGAGCTGTTTAATTCTGTTAGTTAGATGCACCACCTAGGTTTTCATAAGACATTTAATTGGTACATTTTTCTTATTGCTTTTGTTTTAATATTCATTATATGTTGGACATACTGTGTTTTACATTTACATAAATATATTTTATGTAAAATTCTGAATCTCTTTTTCACTTAACATTGTTTTCAAGATACATCCAAATAAATGTTTGTAAACCTAGTATTTTCATTTTAATTGAAGCATAATACTCCATCGTACTAAAATTTACACTGTGATTCTCTTCCTTTTGGACATTTTATTTTTTGCCAATTTTGTATTCCTCCAAACAATGTTGCAATGAACATCCTTTAGATTCCTAGAGTTTTGTTTTAAAGAACTATCCCTGGAAGTAGAATTGCTAGATGGGAGAATATGTGCATTTCAAAACTTTTAAAATATTATTAAATTGTCTTTGAATATGGAGTACCTATTTATAATCCTATTAGCTGTGTACAAGAGTTCCTATTTTTCTATATCTTTACAGTACTTCATATCAATCAGAACTTTTGTGTCATTCTGGTGACTGGATATAAATTGGTATCTCATAGCGGTCTTAATTTAAATTTCACTGTTACTGAGGTTATGTTTACTGGCCTTTCAGAATCCATCTTCAGTTAATTGCCTTTGTCAACTGTTTCAATGTTTTTGTTTGTTCTGTGTTTTTTTGGTCTATTTATTATCTTGTAGTACTAATCCCTTCTTAGTGTTATACATTGCAATCATTTCTCCCAGTTTGTGGCTTTTTAAACACATTTTGGGGTGTCTTATACTAAGCATGAATGTTATTTTTAATTTTAATGTAGTTAATTTTATCAGTCTTTTTCTAATGTGACTTTCCGTCCTAAGAAATCCTTCCCTATACTAAAATGATCATACGAATTATCTCGCTTAATTTGTTAAACTGAGGAAATGTATTGAAAGATTTTCCGATGCCCGAAAGATCCTTGAGATAGTAAGGTAAATCCTACTTAGTCATGATGTACTTTTTAATAAATTGCTGGATTCAATGTGGTAATATTTTGTTTAGAATGTGTGCATCTATTTTCAAACCAGAGATTAATTCATTTATATTTTTCTTATACACTCCTTGTCCAGTTTTGTAGCCAAGTCATGCAAGCACAAAGTTGGCCATTTACCTCTTTGTGAATTCTCTTAAACAGTTTGTACAGCCTTGATATTATCCGTTCATTAAGGTTTGGCATAACTATCCTATCCTTTTTTTTTTTTTAACATCTTTATTGGAGTATAATTGCTTTACAATGGTGTGTTAGTTTCTGCTGCATCACAAAGTGAATCAGCTATACATATACATATATCCCCATATCCCCTCTTATTGCTTTTTAATACCAAAATGAATGGTTTGTGTTACTCTACTTTCAGGAGAGCTCAAATGAATAGAAATTTAAATATTTCCAATGACAGAGTTAATCTTTTCAATATCTTCCCACAAAATGGCATTCAGTCCATGAGACTCAATTCCTGGGTTTCATGGCCAGCTTGGTTGCCTAACTTTGTGTTCATGGGTCCTAAATTCCTAAACTCTCAGAGCTGCACAGGCTTTTGGAGATCCTATCTACATCCATATCATTTACAGATGACGAAGCTGACATATTTGCATTCTTTATGGCTAGGGAATGAATTAAGAGTTTGCACTCTCCCTAATCAGGATACTCTGTGTATATTCACAATATGTTTTTCAATACAAATGTAATATGACTCTGTTTTGTGACTGTTCCTAAACTGACTGGTTCTAGAGGTAGAGAAGTATTCTGGGCTACCTGCTTCATTTCCAGCGATGCTATTCTCGCTGTCAGGCAAGACCTCTGTCCTTTGTGTTCATAGCTAAATTGAGGTTGCTTTTGTTTGGGGGAAAAGAGAACAATAGTCATTTTCATAACCAGCTGAGAAATTCATTCTATTCTGCTGACCGAGTTCATATTTTCTGACAAATCTTGAAGTTGCCCTTATTTCAAGTTTGATGGCCAGTGACTGTTAAAGCCATGGTTTGTTTTCTGCTGTGCCTGCAGCCCTGCTTTCCAAAATCATTTCCACCTTAGAGGTCTTTCTAAATACTGTCATTACTTGGAGAAAAATTAACAAGTTAGGAAATAGGAAGGGGTATTGCTCGAGTCAAAAAAAGGAGACAATGGCCAGGAAATGAGGAGAACCTTGCTTAGTTCTATAAAATCCTTGTCTGAATCCTTGCACAGTGTCCTTTTAGCCTTATGAGTTTAGGAATGTCAGGAACCCTGGAAACCTTGTCGTCCTATCTATCTAGTATGGGAAAGTGTGGAACAGTTTCGGACCAGGGATTAACCTATGCAAACTCATATTATTAAAAACCACTATCTCTAGTGGTTCCTATTCTGAATCTTCTTTGGTCAGGTAGCTTCTCATGAGTAACAATCTCAAAAGACAGCCAATATTTATTTAACATCTTATGACTTACACAGTACTTTATTATTTTATCATTCTATTATTGTTAATATTACTTAATGTTATTCTAGTATTAAAATAAATGTTCTCTTTTACTTTAGCATTCTATTACTGAATAATAGAGTATATTAGAATGTTAATATAGATATATATTACGTTAATTAGATATATTATATTATATTTAAATCTAGAATGTATTAAATAATAGACTGTAGTAGAATATTGGATGTATCGTGATCTACATTTTACAGACGAAAAAAGAGAGACTGTAGGAGAATAAAGGACTTTGTGACACAAGTTTGCTTCTGAATAATGGGCGAGATTCGAACCCACATTTTGAAACTCCTAAACCCAGGTTCTTTTCTAAGGCTGTGGAGCTCCTGCACATCTGACATGATCAGAATCAGAAAGGCTTGGCTTACCCAGCCCCTCACCCCTCTCTGTCTCGTCTTTCTCACAGTATATTCTAGAAAGAATTTTATTCCTTGAAAACATACAGCTTTAGGTTGGAAGCAGTTCCATTTCACACAAGTGGGTTTCATTCCCCATTTAAAAATGTGAAATGCAATTTCTTATAAGACTTTGGACGTTCAAGCTGGGGGATGGGAGTGACAATTTGCAGTGGTATCTCCCACACCTCTGTCTGCTCACAACTTGATAAGAATCGCCAAAGAGGAGGTCTTTTTTACCTAAAATTCTTAATGAGAGAGAACCCTGACTGCACCTACAAGTAGGGAAAGGCATTTGGGCTACACAAAACCTCTTTAAACTCTGAAGCTGGGCTTCCCTGGTGGCACAGTGGTTGAGAGTCTGCCTGCCGATGCAGGGGACACGGGTTCGTGCCCTGGTCTGGGAAGATCCTACATGCCGCGGAGCGGCTGCGCCCGTGAGCCGTGGCCGCTGAGCCTGCGCGTCCGGAGCCTGTGCTCCACAACGGGAGAGGCCACAACAGTGAGAGGCCCGCGTGCCGCAAAAAAAAAACAAACTCTGAAGCTAGTGGACATTGTGGTGTATAAACAGGGAAAAGGTTTTATTGGTGCTTTTAATAGAGTCATATCTAAATATCTAAAAGCTGTCTGCAAGTGTCAGCTGTTACCCTAAGTTAGATTTCAAGGCCCAGCTCCCTTATGAGGTCAACAAGGATAGCTGATGTTTATTCTGTACTTAGAGCCCCCAAGGTTCCAGCAGACATTTTGCACATCACTTCTAGGACTAGCAGTAAATGCAGTAATCATTGTCAAGACTGGGCTCAGACATCTGCTAAAAGGGTTATTTATTTGAGTCAACAGCAAGAGAAAGGGGGAGAAGCCACAGGAATGAATCAAACAGGCCTAAGTATAAAACCCAGCCTCACCACTTAACTGTTTATACAGCCGATCCAGGATAAGTACTTAACTTTTCTAAACTTTAGTTTTGCTATCCACAAATAGTAAATTATAAATGTCTGCTTTACAAATAAAATGTGAGAAAAATGCACCCATCAAGTCAATTTAGGGTGCTGGCTATTATTCCAATCCTAGTTCCTAGAAAATTAAAAGACATAAAGATTTATCACGAAGCAGAGGTGGTTTCTTTTCCCCAACCATATGTTTTCCTATTCCTTCATATTCGAAGAAACTCAAGATTCCCTTCCTTTTTCCAGCTGTTGGTGGAGGCAGGGAATGATATGTTTGGATCTTTGTTGCACCTCTTATCTATTTGGGAACCAGTATCTGTGAATTCAAGGGATAGTTGGGTGTGCAACTGTGTGTTAGGCTGTGTTTTACCTGCACACAACCATGTCTTCCTCTCAGACCTAGACCAGATGTTGAAATTGGGAAAGGAGGCCATATAGCTAGTCCCCAAGCTAAGGAAAGCTATTACGCCAGCCCTGCTAACAGTGAATCTCTGCATTTGGAGAAGCTGGAGTTTACTTTCACTATGTCCCACAAAGGGACGTTATTATCTTTGTTTTACTATGGTGAAGTTACTTGCCCATGATATGAAATCACATGAGCCAGTAACAGCATCTTGACTTGTTCCAGAATCCAGTAACGTTCTTTTCCACCTCCAGCCTTGTTTCTGGCTCCCTCAGGCCCGCAGAGCAAGCTCGGGCTCAGTTTGTACTAACGGTGGAGCAGCAGTCTGATGTGGCAGCATCCAGACCCCGTGGGGAAATGGCGCTGTCTTTGGGACTTGCTTTCCTTCTCAGGTCCCAATGCACAGGATTACTGTGGGCTGTGGGGTCCTCACATCACCCCTGACCTATCAGGAGAATTAGGAGAGCACCAGGGCTGGGGTTACTGTAGGTAACTGTAAGTACTGTAAGTACCATAGGTTCTTCATGAGGACCAGCCTAGCGATAAAGTGTGCTTGTGAGACACAATATTTGTGGGTCCTTTTTGTCAGTCCACATGGAAGACACATTAGAAAAGCAATCTCTATAACGTGTACCTGTGTGCATTTAGTATTCTCAGGGACAGTGCTTTATAAAGCTGAATGTCTGAAGGCAGGCTAACTTTAAGGCATCTCTCAAGGTCATGAGCTAGTGTGGTACAGTGAAAAGAGCTTCTCCTGAAAACTTAGAAAACTAACTTCTAGTCCTGCCTCTTCTGGTAAAGTCACCTCCCCTTTCTGTTTTCTCAACTACCCAGTTGTGTGTTGGAACCAGATGATTTCTCTGAAAGTGTTCTTGAACTTTTCTATGTTGATTGAAAGAGCTGATTGAAAGAGCTACAGATCTCATTATGAAAAAAAGGTTACGTTATGAATAGGAGCTATTTAAGGCAGCAGAGAAATAGAGCATCTCTTTCTAATGATGTCCATCCTTATAAAAAGAAAAAGCACAATTTTAGTTTCTTTCTTTGCACTCTGAGAGTAAGACCCCTGCCTAGTTAGGACATTCATTATGTTAAATGGGCTATAAAGTTAATGTTTTTCCTATTTTTATTTATTTATATTTTAAAATATTAGTATATTTTAGCATTTATTTATAATATCACTTAATATTATTACTTGCTTTCTTCATGCTTTTTTTTCTCATTTTTAAAAAAGGCATAATTTACATGCAATAAAATACTCAGATCCTGAGTGTTTCTGTTAGGGGCCTCTAAACTATTGATGAAATTTGACAATTGTATACATCACCCCAGAAAGCTCCCTTGTGAATCTCTCCAACCAATATCCACCTGCCACCCTCAGAGGCAACTACTTTCCAACTTCTGTCACCATAAATTATTTGTCTTTTTAAAAAATTCAGATACGGGCTTCCCTGGTGGCGCAGTGGTTGAGAGTCCGCCTGCCGATGCAGGGGACGCGGGTTCGTGCCCCGGTCCAGGAGGATCCCGCATGCCGCAGAGCGGTTGGGCCCATGAGCCATGGCCGCTGGGCCTGCACGTCCAGAGCCTGTGCTCTGCAATCGGAGAGGCCACAACAGTGAGAGGCCCACATACCGCAAAAAAGGAAAAGAAAAAAAAATTCAGATAGATAGAATCACACCATATTTGGTTTTGTGTCTAGCTTCTTCATTTAACATGCAGGTTTTGAGATACATCCATTCATCCATGCTGTTGTATCATCAGTCTGTTCCTTTTTGTTATTGAGCAGTATTCCATTGTATGAACGTACTCCCAATTCCTTTATCCATTCTCCTCTTTTTTGATTTGGTCATGAATTTATATAAGTGGGAAACATGGGGATATAAGTAAGTATTGAATCTTTGGGTCAAATCCATCTTTTGTTCAGGCCCAAAGGCCTCAGGTGTTTGTCACCTGAAACCAATTTGAACCATTAGGCATATACCTTTGCTTCTCTTAGTAGCCGTTTATTATGTCATTGTTTCCACTAGTGTCTTGTGGAATCACGAAGAACATTGGCCTGAGAGTCAAGAGACTTGTGTTCAGACAGCAGCTCTGCCCCCGCTCAGCAGTATCACTGGCCACTTCATCACCAAGCCTCAGTTTCTCCATCAATAAAATGGTCTGTTTAGACTGGATAACCCTTCAGCTCTTTCATCTCAGAGATCCCATGGTTCTTTGCAAATCCTTCCTCTGGGCTCTACACATCACATCCTTATCGGTCAGTCCTAGGATTTCACTCTTTTACATCTCTGTGGTGAAGTATCCAAAGCATCAGATAATTCGACAAATATCTCTGGTCCTTATTCCTCTTCCACACCCCACACGTTCCTTTTCTAGACTCGGAGCATAGAGAAGAAATGTTGTCTGGAACTTGCTGCAAGAAAGATTTCCCTAAAAAGTGTTGGGTCTTAAATTTTCATCTATTTGTCATGTTCTTAAATACTATTAATTTGCAAAGTCAATCAGCAATATCATACTTCATTGTATTTTATATCATACTTCAAAACTACATTGTGGATTTGTACTTTCTGTCTCCCTTCCATGTTGAACCATTGTCTTTGGTGGTGGATTCTAAACTATTGACTTAAGTTTTTTCCTCCTGTTTGTAGTAATAGTTGTGTCATCTGAGTTTAGACAGCAGATAGTCAAGTGCTGGCCTACCTATATTTCAGCTAGTCCTGGGCTAATGTATTCACTTGGCAGTGTCTGTTTTACTTTAGAACTCAACTTATTAATACCTCCTCTCCTTCTCTTCCCAATTCATAGAAAAAAAAAGAAGGAGGGGGTCTTTGAAACACAACCATTCTCCCTATGGGAAATGTTTTCTATGGATTTTTTATTTTAAAGGCAACTTTGCTTCACTTTAAGAAATTGTATCTGTCCTTAGAATGAAATTAACTGGAGGGAGATGAACAGTGAAGAAGGATATTTTCCCAGCTTCTTTTAAGTCAAAATAATATAATCATTTTGGATACCAAGGGAGTTTAGAGGTTAGTATATTTACTCATATACAGTGGAAAATTCAAAATTTCATCTCTAAGCAAAAATGGATTTGGGAAGTATCTATCATTTTTATTATCCATCTCCTTGGGTATATTCTTTGCAATATATTGGACAAGAAAGAGCATGGATTTGCAGAGTTAGAAAGGCTAATTTATCTTGGCCCAGCTATGTTCTAGTTGAATGACTTTGGATAATCACTTAACCTCTTTAAGCCTTGATATTTTTATTTGTAAATTGGGAATAGTAGTCTCTATTTTTCAAGGTTGTTTTGAGGTTCTTAGATAATACATGTAAAATTCGTGGCACATAAGGCATGAACCCAATAAAGGTGGTAATGCAATTACTTTGGAGTTGTCATTTCTGCTACTCCTCATTATAACATCAAAATTAAAGCCCGAAGTTTTAATCTCTAGCTTTGGAACTTCCAAAATGCAGTGTAAATTTCATGTGCACACTCACAGAGTCTGAGATCTTTTATCATTGCCTTATATCTTACCAAGTTGTGATTAGATCCAGAAAATCATATCTTAAAGACCTCATACACACTCTTTTCCAGTGGAGGACCAGGTGGGGCATAATCAGAATGTTTACTAAGTGACCACACTCTGTGTGCATTGCAGAGATAAGACCTCTGTATGGGTAGGTGTCTCCTGATGGTGTAGTCGAGGCTAAGGCAGCCCCAAAGTCTGGAAACCATCCTCCTGTCACTAGAAAGTGTGGGGAGGATGGTAAAAAGCTTAAGAGAGATTAAGAAATTCAATGGGCTTGAGGGAGGATTAGTGAATTACAAAAAAGATCCACACCATAAAGTAACTTCTCACTTGCAAGAGATGCATTATTTGTCTAGAATTCTGAAATGGTCCTCTCTTCAGGTAACTGTTTGGAGTGCTTGTGATTTGTTCTCCTTGATGGAACATGAGTGGGTGTAGAAGCATATCTAAGCAGATCTTGGAGCCAGCTTCTTTCATAAATTTCCTCCTGTGTATATACCATGTATCCCTGACAAGAAGAACACTGTTAACGGAGACAGTGTGCTCTGGAACTCAGAGCACTGACATGGGAATCGGGAGCTCTTACGTCTGCTGTTTCTGTCAAATACTGACTCTGACCTTGGAGCAAGTTGATTCAAACACAAGGTGAAGAAGATCATGTCTGCAATGGGCTGAGAGCTCATGGGAGAAAGATGCTACATGGCTACAAAGTGTTTACTATTGTGTTTGCCTCAGATAAGGAAAATGGTTACAGTTGCCGCCCAAACTTCCAGGCTGTTCCTTTTGTCTTTTAAACCTAACTTTTATCTGTGAATTCTAGGCTTTACTAAACCAGACGAGGATTCACACTGTTACCCTCAACAAAATCAACTTAAAGGCGTTTTCGCATTTGAGCTTTTATTGAGTCATCCATTAGCAAAAGCACTCTTATTGCATCCCTATTGTTTTGTACCAGACACTGTGCTGGGGATGCAAAAGATGGGTAAAACTTGGTCCCTTCTCAAGAAGCTCAAAATAGGGTGGGAGAGATCAACGTTCACAAAACCAGAATGCAGTTCAAAAATGCCACAACAGTACACCTGCAGAAGTTTTATGGAGGAAGAAAGAGGTGTCAGCCAATTCTGCCTGAGAGGGACTAACTCGGGTAAGGCATCAGAGAAGAGAGCACATACGACTGGAGTCTGATGTTGTCCAGGCTGAGATGAAGTGGGAAGAGTCATATGAAGGAGAAGCATCAAGGGGGAAAGTGTAGGACATGTTCAGGGTGAGGCGAGCATCTGATTTGGCTGGACTGTAGGTAACATAAGAGGAGTGGCTGAGTGTCCAGCCACTTATCCTTTAACCTAAAAGTGAACACCTCCTTAAATTTTGCTCCCTAAATGCCTCACTTGCTTTCCCTTAATCCTGGCCCTGATAGGCAGATTTTGAAAATAAATAAGTATTTATGATCACAAATCATAAAATGTTATTCTCCATCCCATGAGAGTCTACAGGCCTTGATTACAGTTAATCATTTATGATGAATAATCTTGTCTAATTATTATGCATGTCTCCACCATGGGGTGATACAAACTCTAGATTGAGACCTGTGGGTATTATTAAAGCCTCAAGTCTTGTGAGTTTCCAGGTGGGGCTGAGCTGAGTGGACTGTCATTAGAATATCCAGCGATAGGCAATTGCTTGATAACTGTTTATACTGGCATTCTGCACTGGGGTGGATTCCTCTCTTCCAGTAGCTTCCACTGATACTGACATAGCCCTCTTATGGATTTTGAAGGGCCAATCACTAGCAGTTCAGGTGTCAAGCTGCTGGAGGTAAGAATTTTTTTTAGAACATTAGGACTTTCTTTCCATTAACAGCTTTATGAAGTATAATTGATATATAAAGAACGGCACATATTTAATGTATAATTTGATGTTTGGACAATGCAGACACCCATGATACCATCCCCACAATCAAGATAATAGCTATATCCAACAACATCCAGAGTTTCCTTGTGTCCCTTTTGTTTTGCTTTGCTTCTGCTTTGTTTTTCGTGGTAAGAACATTTAACATGGGATCTGACCTCCTAACAAGTTTCAAAGTGCACAACACCATATTATTAACTATAGGCATTTATGTTGTAGAGCAGATCTCTAGAATTTACTAGCAAAACTGAAACTTTATACCCATTCAATAAGCACTTCCTATTTCCCTTTCTTCCCAGCTTCTGGCAACCCCTATTGTATTCTCTGCTTCCGTGATTTGACTATTTTAGATACCTTGTGTAAGTGGAATCATGCAGTATTGGTCCTTCTGTGACTGATTAATTTCACTTAGTATAATGTCCTGCAGGTTTATCCATATTGTTGTGAATAGAAGGATTTCCTTCTTTTCTAAGGCTGCATAATATTCCAGCGTGTGTGTATGCCACATTTTCTTTATCCATTTGTCTGTCAGGAGACACTTGGATTGTTTCCATACATGGTCTGTTGTGAATAGTGCGGTGCACGTGGAAGTGCAGATATCTCTTCAAGAGCCTGATTTCAATTTGGAATCTTTTCTATAGGGCATGTCATTCAGTCATAGAGAATGTGATATAGACCTTAAGTGTCATCTAGTCCAACTGTTTTCTAACATAAATGAGAAAACTGAAACACAAAGAAGAGGGATGACTGGACATCACAAAGCAAGTGTATTCGGTAGAATTAGGTTCAGCTGGAGTGACAGAAATCAGTGATGAAACAAAACAGTGTTGATTTCTCTCTATGGAAGGAAGTAGAGATCCAGGACAGTGGTAGGCAAGGACCCAGTCTCCTGCTGGTTTCCTCAGCCATACTCAGCTTGTGGCTCCTACTGAGCGGCCCAAGAAGGCAGCTCCTGCATCCCAATGGACTGAGACCAGACCCCTTCCCTCTGAGGACACTTCCATTCCATCTTCAAGTCCCTAGCCAAACTTACCTTCAGGGAAGGCTGAAAAATGTCATATTTATTCAGGACAGCTGTGTACCTAGCTAAAATTTGGAGGTTCTAAAGAAAGATGGGAAGAGCAGCTATAGAACAACTATCAAGGCATACCATGGCAAATTCGGGACATTTCCAGGACTAGTATTCTGTTTCCTGACTCTAGATTTTTCTCACAGAGATGTGATCTTTAATTAAAGCCTACAGACCACTTTGAAATGTATAAATTCATCATTGTATGTGTCCATACAACATGCAGTGTTTCTCCTTTGCTTAAGATATTTTTGTATTTATTAATCCCTAGGCCTTGTAGATAGGAGTCAGGCAGACCCACATTTAATTCCTGTGTTCCAATTTGTGACTTCAGGTACATACGGATTAAAAATATAAACTTGAGTTTTTTCTCCTCTAAAATAATGATAGTATTTTATCAGTGGCATTGTTTTAAGAATTAAACGGGATAATACCCATGAAAAGGCCTAGTCCAGTGCTTAGTAAGGAAGTAGGTATCTAGTGCTGCAAATGTTAGTTCCCATCTCCTTTCTCCTCGCTTCCTCGGGTTTCCTCTGGGGCCACCTCAGTTTCCTAGGAGGTCGTTGAAAGGAATCTAAATCCTTGACAAAACTCTTCTCCAGATACCCACAATAAATTTGTTTAGATGCATCATCAGTTCTTTTTTGCTTTATAAAAACTCACATTTCAGACAATCTTCAAAGATCGGGAAGCTCTGGCACAATCATAGAACTTTTTAAAAGTTATGGATGTCTGAGCCCCGACCCCAGAGATAACGATGAAATAGGTCTGGGAGTGGTCCAGGAATCTTTAGTTTTTAAAGCTGTCTGATGAGTCCGTGCTGTTGTGTTGTAAACAAATCAACATGGTGGCAGATTGGAGTAGACAGAAACGGGGAGGCTGAGAGGCCAATTAGGAAGCTACTGTGATTATACCTAGGTGAGAGATGATGGAATAATATGGTAGAGAAGGAGAATAATTGATGAATTTACATATTTAGTAGGCACAATAGTAGAACTTGGTGCCTCATGGGATACAGGAAGAGGGAAGTTGATACTGAGTTTGCTGTCAAACATCTTTTAATAGTAGCAAAATTTTAGCTCTTGAAATATACCTAACTTGAACTTACTGCTTTGAGGTAAAAGATGGGAGGAAAATATGTAAAATATGATCATTAACATTACTAAAATTTTTTGTTATCTGGAACAGTAACCCAGATCCAACAAGGTAAAATATAAGAGAGACAAAAGCCAAATCTTATTCTTAGCTTTAAAAATTAACTCTCCAAGTACATATGAGGATCATTTAATTTGACAGACATTCATGTCAAGAAAAAGAAAAAAAAGACTTGTAAGGGAGACAGTTTGACCCCAAGATCAATAATAATAAATAAGACCACAGCAAAGTAGATGCACCTTCAGCAGCACTCAGATAAAGAGGAGCGTGTAGAAGAGGGGAAACAGTAGTTCCTAGAGTGATGTGTTTATTCCTGGGGCCCACACATTGAAGGGAACTGATGCAGAAGAGGATGGTCAAGAGGATAAGATGAAAGAAATCATGTCCCATAAGTAATTGTTAAAGGAATCCAGGTATTTATCCCAATAAAGAGAAGGCTAAGGGGAGGGACAATTTTTTTTTTAGTGTTCCTTAGGGCTGTTATATAGAAAAAGCAACAGACTTGTCCTGAGAGGGTGGAAATAGGGCTAATGAGGTGACAGGTATTTAAATTGATATAGTAAAGAATATTCTAACAATTAGACCTACTGGTAGAATGGACACCTTCTGAGACAGTCTGCTGTGACTGGACATGGCACAAGCAGTCCCAGGGACTGGACAAGTGTTGATTGACTGAGGATGTTACAGAGGAGATTTATGGATCAGACAGATTGACTGGGGCAGATGGTCCCTAAGGTCCTTCTCACTTTTATGTTACTCCATGTTGTATGTGAAGTTGTAGCCCCTTAATTTTTTTGACAGTACAATTAACCAGGTAATTTGTCTTTATTAACTGATGCCAATGCTAAGAGAAAGTTGTTGTCTTTTCACATGTAGAGATGTTAAGAATAGTACTGGAAGCTTTTGAAGAAAAAGATCTCTATACATATAGTTCTGTACCAGTTTATTCTCAGGCTATTACTGGGAATAAACAATAGCTTTCCAAATTTGAAAAACACATTATCCCCCCGTATGGAAGAGGAAGGTCTATTTTACATTTATATGGTTTGGGCATTATTGTTACTCAGAATGCCTTAGCTGAATAAACCTAACTGGCCTCATCAAGTTACAGGATATTAACTTATGTGGCCATGTCCAAAAGTTAATATTTATTCATTCAAGTATTTCTTCAACAAACAATCTCTTCCATATTTCATTCACCCTCTTTCATGGTAGAAACATACATTTTTAATTGTTATATTCGAAGAGCTCGTAATCAAATATGGAAACTGTGCTTATGTTTCAGTTACTATGGCTACATGCCTAACTACTCCAAAACTTAGTAGCTGAAGAGAACAATCAACATTTATTATCTCTCACGTTTGTTGGGTCAGGCATTTGATAGCATCTCAACTGAGCAATTCTGGCTTGGGGTCCTTCATGAGATTCCTGGATCTGAGTTCTCCCAAAGACTTCTTCACCTATACGTCTGGTGCCCAGCCTGGGAATACTTGAGTACCTGTTCTAGAACAGCTGGGGTTCTTCAGGCATCTCCCTCTATCTGCGTGTAGTCTCTTCAGCGTGGCAGCTTCAGGGTAGCTCAGCTTCTAACATGACAACTCAGGGCTTCAAAGGTATGTGTCTCAAAAGAAAACCATCTCTCATTTTATGAGTAGCACTGGGAGTCATACAGCATCACTTCTGCCGCATTCCATTGGCCAGGCAGTTACATATATCCTCCAAGCATCCATCTCTCCCTGATGGACTGTCAGGATCACACTAGAAGAGGAGTATATGGGATGAGATCTGTGTTGATGTCCCATCTTCGGAAAGTACACTGTGTCATAGCATATAGACAGATGACACTCTACACAGGGTCTGTGCTCTAATGAAGGTATGAACAGTGCCGTGAAAGAACAGAAGAGTAGGGAAGTGATTAGTAAGGAAGGTTGCATTCACATGCCCTGGGTCATAAAATCTGAGCCATCTAACTTGTTAAGAAATGTTCAAGGCAGAGGCAACTGTGGATGTAAAATCATGCAAGAACAAGGCGTGTGAAGTGTTAAAAAGTTTGGATCGACAGGTTAAAGACTGTATTGGGGGAACGGTGGGGTAGGTGCCTGGAAAGGGAAGGGAAGACAATATCCTGAAGGGCCTTGAGTGTTAAGTTGAAAAGTTCGGCACTGGGGAGTAGTGACTGGCTTTAGAGCACAGGCATATTGGATGATGCTCTTGTGTAATCTCCATCCACATTCTTTCCTGCCTTTGATAGTAAACATATCATCTCTGTTAAAGTTTGCTTCCTAGTTTAAACTGAACGCAGACTCTAAACCATCAAATCATTTTAGATTTTTTTTTTTTTTTTTTACCCCACCACAAACAACTCTAGGATGGCATGCATTTGAACAAACCCAAAGTGATTTCACTCTTCTAATTTTCAGAGCTCTTGGCTAGATGCAGAGTGAGAAATTCATACCTTTTTCAAGTAGCGTGGGTTCTTTTTTTCCCCAATTCCTCTCATCCATCTGGTTCTCTGGAGGTCTTGGAATACAGGAAAGTGTTAGTTCACTGTGCTGAAATCCAAAAAAGACTGCTAAACTGTGAAAGAAAATTTGCATTCCAGAGACACTGAAAGAGTTAGTCCACCACCCTTCTGTAGCAGCAAAGAGAAAACATCTGTATTTTCGGTCCCCTTTGTTCTTCAGTAGTTACAGAATGGAAAACCCTATATTCGTTGTTTCTGCCTTTCTTACCTACTTAATGTAAACCACTTTCGGCACGGTGAGGGTAGAGAGAGGAACCAAAACATGGAATTATTTTATTTCTCGGGTCAGAAAATATTACAGCCAAGATACAGTCGAAGGCAAGGAAATCACTTCACCGGCTGCACTTTGTACTCTTCAGAAGGTCACGTTCTTGTGACGGGGTGCCGGAGCCCAGTGTTTGACATATATATTGACAGTGCTCTGCTCAGAAGGAAACTACACAGTCGCAGCAATGATGTTGCCATGTCGTCATGGGCTTTCTAAGTGATGGTGCTGTCTTTTGTCTTCCACCAGCAGAAGTCTAATTAGAAGGGCTTGTTTTCACCAGAAGCCAAGTCATTGCCAAATCTGTTAGACTGATCTCTAGAGAATGGAAGTTAGCTCATGGCCCTCTGGCTGTTCTCTTTGCCACTCCCAGGAGTTAAAGGCTTAAAAGTTTTCTTTCTTTTGAAAGAGGATCAAGTTTGGTTCAAACAAGCTTTTCTGTCATCCCCAGAAGTACAAGGAGAGACCTTCTGTGACCCTAGTTGTTTGGCCCAGACCACTCATGGCTTGTTATAATTTAGGAAGTAATTGCAATTCATAAAGCCAGGTAGAAGATAAACATCTTGGCAGAGCTGAGTTTCAGGCAGTTCTGAAGGGAACCGACACGTGAGCAGAATGGTATTGGGAACACTTCTAGTCTCTGCTTGCAGTTCTTGACTCTAATGGATCATTCACAATAGATTTAATTCGGATCTGAAATGCACAGGCAGGCAGTCATTGCTATGTACACATGGGGCTGAAAACATCATCACTGAAACCCCAGTTTTAGATTTTGCCCCTGGATGGATCAGTTACCCATGGTAGACAAATACAATAAGTTAAAAGAGTGTTGTCCTGCCTACTGTGTTGTGTGATTAACTTCAGGTCATTTATATTCTTAGCGAAGTTTGTAGCACAGATTTTTCTGAGAAACATAACTCTTGCTGAGGTAGAACCAGAAAACCCAGGAATTGGAAGAGACCTTAGGTAGTTAAATGTCATTTACTTTTTTCATTCAACAAATACTTATTAAGTGCCTGTTATGTGTTAAGTACTGCTCCAAAGGCTGTGGATGCAGTCGTGTCTCAGGCTGGTGGGGAGGTAAGCACTAAGTATGTCAGCAACTAAATCCAGGAGGTGATATCAGATAGTAATAAGGACTGTGAAGAAAGTACCAGGGTCATGAGCTAGAGTCTGGCTCCGGAGAGGGGACTGCTTACATAGTGTGGTGATGGAAGGCCATCTGAGGATGGTGATAGAATTTCAGGTCTGTCTATGGGAATAAGTGCTATTGGATGACTCTTGGGAGTATTCATTCCCAATCACTCAGTTACTGACTTAATAAAATGTTTATTCTGTTCCTTCTGTGTGCCAGTCATTTTTCAGTGAATTAGGGGTGAAGCAGTGGACAAGACAATGAGCCCTGCCCTATTGCAATCATGGAGTTTCGAGGGACCAAGAGGTCTGTTAACTTAAGTCTCTTATTTTAGAGGTGAAGGAGTTTAGGCCCAGAGAAGCAAATGCTTTGCACGTGCCTCCTAGTGGCTGGGCTTTGCAAGACTAGAGCACAGCCCTTGACTTAGGGTCATTTCTCTTTGTCACTGGACCATGCGGGATTTCCATAAACATCTGTTTCAACAATTCCAGTTTCAAATAGTGCTGGGCTTAGTATCGGGACCCAAAGATAAGTCATTTTCCCCATCAGGACCTCCTGTCTACTCTAAATTGAAGAGAACATGATTGAGGGTGATTAAGATGGTGCCTCACAGGCACAGGTATCAGGGGTTTCGTTAGGGATCCTGCCAAGTGTATCTGCAGTAAACTGCATGTTGTTCCATGACGCTTCTCTGCGTACATCCTAAATGCCTGTTATGTAACTGGTCCATCACTTATTAGGAGTTCCAGGTATGTAAAATTATAATAAGAAAAATATCTGTTGAAAACAAAACAACAAAAATGAAAGGAAAAAAACACATTGTGTTTTCTCAAACTCAATATACGTAGTATTGTGGATGTCTGTGTGTACAGATCATATTTTCTTCTCTCCAGTAATAAGAGTAATACAAAGTAACCTCTCAGTTGATTAGTCAGAAACTGAAGAACTAATAATTAGGTTCTGTTCTCACGTGGAACAGTAATTTTGCCCAGAGAAAAGCACTTTAGGACACTATTTTTACATCTCTTTACATTCTTAAAGAGTGCATCTTACATTTCTCATCTCATTTAATTATCACAATTCCGGGAGGTAGACAGGACAGGATAATTATATCTCATTCTATGAATGATAAAATTGACACTCAGATTACGGAATTTTGTTCAAGATGCCGTGATATTCTAGCTGCTCTGCAAAGTGTCTGCCTCAGTGAAACTGGTCTGAATGTCTATTAATAACCTCTGTTTACAAGTTGCAAATAGCAGGCATTATAAAAGCTGGACCTAATGCATCATGCCATGATGCTGAGTTTAGGATTAGCCCCTCTGAGTTACTGGCCAGAGAACCTCTATACTTATCAGTGTGAGACAGCCTTGTTTTGACAGTGACAAAAACCCAAATAATGTAATATACTCCACCTAATGATTTTCCATTGGTCGTGTAAATAATTGTCAATAACTAACCAACAAGAGTTGTCATATTCTTATTGTTAACAAGGGCCGGAACACCAAAGAGAAGTTTTGGTGCTCCAGAAAGGATTTAGTATGGGGTTTGGAAAGAGTACTTCCAAGGTCATTGGTTAGAAACCTTGGTTTCTATACAGTGCTCAGCTCTTTCGCTAGTTTACAACATTAGGCGATCAACTTTCCTGAACGCAGTGTCCTAGTATATAAGGTGAGAGAGTTGGGCAAGATGATTTTAATAATTTTTTTCAAGTTCAAGCAAACTGTGTATTTGTGAAAGGCTATAGCACAGCAGTTTGCTAAAGGTTAATATCTCCATTCAATGTAATTGCCATTAAAGGGAACCAGATAGCAAGAGATAGGAAAAATCTGTTAATTGGAGAACAATGTGAAGTAGAAGAATGAACAGCTTTGTCTTTGGACTTAAAAGACATAGGGTTTCAAATCCAGCCACATTTATAGGCACATGGAATATAACAGGGGTAAGAATTCTACCATTCTACTGACTGTTGTGGAGATCAAATGAGGTCCTGGTTGTGTACAGTTACTAAACTTTAAAAACTACCAGAGCAAAGTGTCAGTTTTTGTTTTGAGAGTATAAAGTGATGTAAATTACTTTTATGAAGAACTAAGGTATTTAAGGGTTTGAAGTATAATAATTTTACATAAAAGGAAGAACAGCGTTTCCACAAAATTCTCATGGAAGCAGGGGGGAAACCTCTTAGGAATCCAGGAGCCCATTTTATGTTATTATGTAATCCAGTTGTCCCAGAGTATCATGCATAGAATTCCTTCAATAATCCATTTCTTTAAGTAGAGATGTAAAATATAAGAAATTTGATGGTGAAACAAAAATTGGAAATGTAGTGCTTACATATAATAATTAAATGATCAAGGAATGTCAAATTAATTCAATCTATGTTCTACTCTCCTAGAATTTGTAAGAATTACACAAAACTAGCATTTATTATACAGCCAGGCACTGTGTACTTGTTTTCATATATGTGATCTCATCTAGTCCTTACAACACTGCCGTGTAAATATTTTCATTCTCCTATACTAGATGAGGAAACAAAAGATCGAAGAGGTCAAGAAAATTGCCTAGATTTCAAACCCAGGTCTCTTAAATCTACCAGTAATTCTCTTACCTCACATAACAGACTCTTCTCTGGTTCCTGAGTTAACAAGTCCCAACAGACTGTACCTTAATGATGTTGTAAAGGGAAATCTATGATCTGACTTAGCTTGGAAGGAAAGGAATTCTACTCTTTTTTTCCCCTCTCACAATGATCTCAGTAGAGTGCTGTGATCTTTTAATTTTGCTCCTGGCATAAAGGTCTGACACGCTCATCAAGTCCCAGCTCCCCCATCATTTTTCTCAAGGGTTAGGAGACGTTCAAGATAACTGTTTCTGTTTGGAACGAACTAGTGTTCCACAAGGGCTACACTTTTTAAGGTAAAATCGCACCTCTCTGGGCCTGAAGGTATAGACAAACTAAATGTCCTTTAATGGAGATTCTTTTTTTAATTCGCTAAAGCTCAGATTGTAAGCCCAGCCTAAGTGCTTCAGAATAAACAGGAGGGCATTATTTACTTTGTGAAGAATGTGATTTGTGGCTCATGGAAAAATTGAATAAAATGATCTAATTGTCTTGATGTTTGTGTCCTTTCTGTGGGTTTTTGTCCCTTGTGGTTTTAAGACACATTTCTTAATTTTAAATCCAGTTTATTTAGTTCAAATATAAACAGAAAATCTTATAAGAATTGTTTTCCCTAACTTCTATGTTAATAGTCACACGTTTTGTTTGAGTTAGTTTAACACCAAGACACACGTCTCTAGCAACGTTGAGTTCCCTTTTACCAATGCTGCCCAATACACTGATTTTGTTACAATATTCTTCCTGTGAAATGAATTTTGTCTCAGTGTAGGCATATCTGGGACTTATATAATGAAGACTTTTGTTATAACACAACATTAATTCCAAAAAGTGTTATAATGTGGGTTTTTTTTCCAAGAGCCAACTCAAATCCCACTTAGAATAGATTCCCAGAATCGTACATCACCACCACATTGCCTGCTCCCTCACCATTCATAAGTAATTACTCTCTTCTCTGTGTTCCCATCACACATTACTCATTCCTCTATAACAGCAATTTGTTGTGCCCTTCGCCTCTAGCCAGTTATTTACAGAAGCGTCTACCTCTCCTACCATGGTGGGAACCTCTGAGGGCAGGCATGGTGTCCGTCTGTTCTCTCTTCAGCCGTACCTGCCAGGATGTTAAATGTTTTGTCCCACTCTTTAGGCTTCCTGCAGTGTTAAATTATGTGGAGAGGCAGCTCTGCTCATCAGAAAATCGTGTGAAAAGTTTTTTTAAAGGGTATTTATGAGAAAGCTGAGGTAACACAGGCGTTAGATGCAAAGAGTTGTGCTCAAAAAGAGTAACAGAAGTGACAAAAATAAGAACGTTGAGGTCCTTTTACTGAATTTTCAGTTACATGTTTCATAGCTGTCATTTTGTGTGTGGCGGTAATGACATCAAAAGAAAATACATCTTGATGTATTTATCAAATGTATAGCGTTTGATAAATTGACTCAAAATTTTTCCTGTTTTGAAAAATGAGAATTCTCATCTACAGAGTAGGAATTTGTATTCTAATTGGAAAATCACAGTCATAGGGATGGGATATCACTAGGCTTACCATTGTCATTTTCAGACTGTTATTTTCAGTCTGTTTTGAAACACATACTAGATATAAATACAGTATAGATTTAGATTAAGATATAGACATAGGCAAAGGACACTTTGGAAAGTGCACAAAAAACTTTCAGTAAGTAATGCGTGCCTCCCTGGGAGGCAGCGCTGTTGGGCAGTTTTGTACTGCAGGCTTATTAGGAAAACTACCAAGATAAAATGACGTCTTCATTTGTGAAGGAAACCCAGAAGTATTGTCATTACCTGGGAAGCCTTGATTACCAGAATCAAGAATAAGTTTGTATTCCAGAATTAAAGTAGGTAATACAATTATTTGAGTTTAAATAATGTCAGTGGCATTTCAACGGAGCTTGCTGAGTCATAGCCCTGTTCTCTTCTTACTGTACCGCGCTGCTATTCTGTTGGGAACACCTACACTTAGGCTGTGCCTCCCAACTTTTTTCACATCACGATTCATGTGGAAAGTGATGGCATTCATTCAGCACACTGGCGTGAGTAGATGAGGCTTCGCTTGGCCCAAGGTGACTGCTCAGGGCCTATGGAATCTCTGGCCCCTTCTGACCCTCCCAAATATGGTATCCCTGGGGCCTATTTGAGGCACACTGTGTCTTAGCCTGCCGGTTGAGAAGCTTTGCACTAGAGACTTGTTTTGCAGGATTAAATAGAATAATTTTATTTTATGTCAAGTATCCAGAGTTTATTCGTGATGAAACCAATATTTGTGGAGCATCAATTTTATGCAAAGATACTGTTGTAGATGCTAGGGATCCAACAATGAATTTTCTGTCTTACCCCGTGGGAGCCAATGAAATTGACAGTAGACGAACTATCTTAAGATCTCAACGTGTGTCCTCTCTTTATTTATATGCATGTAGCTTGCAGGTCGTCAGCCTTATATTTGTAATGTGGAGTATGTATGTCTACTGAAATATGGAATAGGTATACTGTGATACAGCAGTGGGGTTATCCAATGGATGGAGAATTAGACCTATACTCTAATTCCAAATCTTCCACTAGTAGTTTTCCCTCTCTGCACCTTAGTTTCTTGAATCTGGTAGTTGGACCAGACGGATGGGTTTTAAACTGTACTGTATGGATTCCCCATAGGCTCCATCCTTTCCTGTTCTTTATCCAGAAGTGATTTTGGACCCTTTTGGATATGCTTCTTTGATAAATTGTTTCCCTGAACAAAGGATTATGGAAGAGGGAGGCAAGTGAGGGAAGTTGAAAACTTCTAGACCAGAATAATCTCTAAAGACTTTTAAAAGTCTCATATTTTCTAATTCTCCTTTTTTTTTTTCTTTTTATTCTTAGCTCAACAAGACCAAAACTGTATGTAGAACATGAGATGTCACCCTTAATCTTTCCAAGAGTCTTTTCTGTTCCAGTATTGCTTTGGTACCTAAAAAAAAAAAAAAAAAAAAAAAAAAAAACAATAAAGACTGAATATAAGATCACATTTTAATTTTATGAAATGAAAATTTTAACATTTCTAAATGTCAATACTTTATAGTCTTCCAAATCTTCAAATATTTATGTCTCTTGATTTAAAATCTTCAACAGCGACCACACACACACCTAAGTAATATATAAATTTTAGGAATATTATTTTCTCCATCATCTAACTAGTAGTCAATGCTTATGTTACCTGTATGCTTCATTTAGATTCAGATGATTCTTCCAGCTCTTCTGACTGTGAATTAGAGAAGTTATTTATACAATATCCAAGGATAGAAAAGATACAACCAGATTGTATCTCTAATTTAAAAACAGTTGCATTGGGGGGTTTTGTGTACAAGATTTATTGGTGATTTTATTTTTACTTTCACTTAACTTTTTGTTCTTAATCACAATTGTATTGCCATCATTTCAGAAAAGTTCATAAGCTGTGCCTTTTAGCAGTTAAATAATTTCTTGGTTTTTCTGCTACTCTTAACATCTTCTCTTGTTAACCACACTCTCATTGAAGTAACTGCTTATAACATTTTCTAAAAATTCTTAAAAATCTCCAACAGGGCCTAGGATTTTTAAAAAGCGTAAAATCTAGACTCTTCATTCAGCTTAATCTAGAAGGTGTTTCACACCTGGTTACTTGTTGCCTAATGTGTGTCATGGACCATGGAGGTCCTGGGCAAGGATGCTTACTGTTGTGGATGCTGTATTGCACTGCCCAGACCCCCTTCAGGACTGAGGCTCTCACTCCCCCACTGGCTGGGATTGACGGTTCACAGCTGAGTCCCTCTCTTCTTCCTTGCAAGCAGCCCGTATCCATTGGCTGGCAGATGTAGGGATATAAAAGCCCTACCCCCTAGCTTCAAGGAAAGACAATTCTGCAGA
Organism: Leucopleurus acutus; assembly: GCF_964270905.1. Taxonomy (NCBI): domain Eukaryota; kingdom Metazoa; phylum Chordata; class Mammalia; order Artiodactyla; family Delphinidae; genus Leucopleurus; species Leucopleurus acutus. The sequence goes on along the minus strand of NC_139147.1, from coordinate 79,090,315 downwards.
GCCATCCTAACTCCAGAGTTCTCCGTGAAACCATCAGAAGCCTTTGTTATAACTGAATCATAGTTCAATTCCTCCCTCTATCCAGATGCTTCCTGTTCTCACCCACAGGCATGAGCTCAAAGCCACTCTTCAATAACTTCTTTAGTGCAAAGCTCTGTTTCAGAATCTGATTCCTAGCAAACTCAACCTATGACCATAGCTCCACACGGGGAGAGCAGGGTGCCACTGTTTGGTCACAGAGGTTGACATAATGCTTTAAATCAAGGACATTATAATATTCGGTGTCATAGAAGCATCATACAATCCTATGGGAGTGGAAGAAGTGACTTATTTTGCTTGGAGTATAACAAAGGAAGAATTACGAAAGGTTTTGCAGAAGAGGTAATGTTTGAGCTTAACTTCGAAGAATGAGTAGGTCTTCTCTAGACAAAGAAGGATGTGAGGTAGTCTGGGTTTGTAAAAGAACACAGCTTATTAAAGATGTGGCAGAGAGCTCAGTGTGGCAGCTGGAAGGTGGGCTCCACGGGTGGGGTCCCAGTAGAGATGGGTTCAGAGCCAGGCCATTAAACACTCTACTGATTTTGAAGGTTCTTATGCTGGAGTGTCCTCTTCCTTCCTAATTCCCATCTGTCAAACTTGGCACCCCTACTTCACATACAAGATGTAATTTGTAATATACTTAGAGACACCCTTCTTCCACTTGTTTGCTTGAAGACTTGTTATTTCTTTTTCTGTTTTCTTAAATACTATTTTATTTATTAACCGTTTCATCTTAACCTGCTTTAGAAAAGCCTCATGTTTATATAAAGAGTGTATCTTTTAGTCTGGCTTTAAAATAACCTTCTATAAAAAGACACAGAGATCTTTCTCTATCGTGCTTAAAATTCTACCTTAGCAATTTCTGGAATTCCAAGTGGTAAGGTACAGTAAAGTTTAGATAGTCCAGATTTCTAACACATGAACCCTCGTTTCAAGCCTCAGATGAAGGGTTGTCCAGTTGTTTTTAGTATATCTCTAGTAATGGAAACATTGACCTTCACCTGTTTCTGTTAATACTGATATATCACGGAGTAACAAAATTGCAGAGTTGGAATTAATCATTGTTTTACAGGTGAGAAAACCAAGGTCTAGAGAGAAGAAATCATTTACCTAAGGGAGATGTTGACAAATCCAGAGGGACGATTCATATTCTTCATCTAGCAACTTTGTCTCTCTATGGCTACATAATGAATTCATCAGATACCTATCTGAATTATTGGGAGGCAGGAAACGGGGGTACCAACCCATCCTCTGTCCCTAATCATCTCCATGACTCAGGTCCCAGCTGTATCAGTCTTCCAGGTCTGTTTTCTCACCTGGGAAATCAGAGGCCTGGACTAGAGGAACTCCCAGAGCCCTCCTCCCAGACATTTTAAGAGTCTTTATCCTCTCTTTAGGAGCAGATATGTCTAAGAGTCCTAGTGGGCCAGTTGAAGACTGAAAGGAGAAATAAAGAGGACGGGCTGAAGAAGGTTCACACGTCCTCCTCAACCATTTGCTAGTCCAAGCTTCTAGTCAGACGCATTCTTGGAGCCTTTATTTTCTGATTTAGGGGCATTTTACAATAGTCTCACTTTAGGTATATTTTACACTGTTCTTCCTTTGTAGCAGAAATGTTCAGATTACCTGTTCTTTAAACATGGACCATAAAGTCTTTCCTTAGAAACTGACTCTACCTTCTATGCTGCTGCTGGTTTTGAGTAAATGGGCTTGAATCTTGCAGCCAAGCCTCAATGCAAACAAAAATATTTTCTGGTCAAGCATTTTCTCGTTTGTTCAACTCCATTACAGGGTTGGCTTTAAAAAAAAAAAAAAAGTTAGAACCCACAGAAGAGCAAAACACAAACCCTGGGAAGACAGTTTCCAGCCACATTAGCTCAGATCACCAGGGTAGAAAAGAACCAGGGCCTTCATTGTCGAGATTATCGTCATCTCCACTCTCATCTTATGTTCTTCTGCTATTTTAATTTCACCACTTCAAAATGGGGGGAAAATAGGTTAATAGTTTCCATGAGTTTAGACTGTGACCAGAGGCATACTAAGCAATTTCAGAACCTCCAGCAACCGCAACTTGGAGGAGAGTACGGTGACGGATTTACTGTCCTCTGGATTCCAGAGTTAGGGGAATCGGGCCAGCACTGTGATGCCAAAGTGCGATGTAAACAATATTCCTTCCTTCATTCTTTTTGCACATGTTCATCCTGAGTTTCTTTTTATTCCAGGTAGTATACTGGGTGAAGCATGGGACAGAGAAATACATTCTTAAGGCATAGTCCCTGCCCTTAAAGAATTGCAGTATAGTAGAGGACATAGACATATGTGCAAATAAGTTCAATACAGTGAACACTGTAAGTGCTTTAAGCAGCATGAATTAAGTGCTCAGGAAGGGGAGAGAAAAAAGCAATTTATTCCAACTGAAGGCATTGAGGAAGGCGTTACCACCTTCTGACCCGTACCTTGAAAGGTCAAAATAGCAAATTGTGACTCCTTCTAGGCATTAGCCAATGCACAGAAATATGGAAGTTTCTCATAGGTTTGAACAGCAGTGAGCAGTCTGAGACGTCAGGGGAATCTGAGCCTAAAAAGGGAGTTTGCATGTCAGGTAAGGAACGAGCTATTTTCACATTGTGGAGTCATATAAGTTTTTCTAGCAAGAAAGCTGCTTGGTCACATCTGTGTTTTAGAAAGGAAACTGGAAGTCACTGTGAGGATGGTCAAGTGTTACAGGAAGAGAGATGGAAACAAGAAGCCAGTCAGGAACTGTTGCTGTAGTTGTCATCATCACACTAGTTATCTACCTATAGGCACGCCTTGCCTCATGCCCATTTAAAGGTTCTTGATTTCCACGTCCCTTTGAGTTCTGCATGATTCTAATCAGATCCCCATCCCAGGTTTATTCTAAATCGTAAACTCATTGAGTCAGTCCAGACTTCTCAGTGGAATATAGCATATTACATGTGAAACATGGCTGTTGGTAAGAGAGCATGGTATTCTAGGCAAGGATAGAAAGTTAACAGCTAATTGTATCAATCTTTCTGAGTCCTGACTCAATAAATGGTATCCCTTTTAAAGGGGGGGGGGATTTATTTTTAAAGCTGAGCATATTTTTAAAGCCAAATAAATTGACTTTCTTAATTAATTTCTCAAAACTGGAACCCCTCTAGGTTCAACATTTCCATCAAGAGTTCACAACACTAAGCGTGGGAATGGTGTTTGAATCAAGGCTTTAAATGATCCAGAGCCTCATTGATTATGCTGAGCTCTGATTGGGTTCTGCAACCAGCATGCTCTCTACAAGTCTGGGTCATCAGAAAGACCACTCTAAAATGTTAAGATCCTTGGTGACCCCACTAGGATTTTGATGACTAATCAAGTTTTAGAAGTAATAGCGAAGTATTCTTCCAGTGGAGAACCTGGACTATGTAGTTCAGGGGTCAAGAAACTATCGCCATGGCCAAATCCAGCCTGCTTTTGTAAATAAAGTCTTATTGAAACACAGTCATGCCCATTTACTTACACACTGTCTATGGCTGCCTTCCTGCCACTACAGCAAAATTGAGTTGCTCTAACAAAGCTAGAAGTATTTACTACATGGGCCTTTACAGAAAAGTTTGCTATTACCCCTGCTGCATTGGAAAGGAACACGAGTAGAAGTCAGACAACATGAATTCTAAATCCTAGATTTGCCACCCAGAACCTGCATGACCTTAGAAAAGCCACTTGATCCATCTGTGTTTCGTTCTCTCTGTAATGAAGATATATACTCTGCCTTCCTCCAAATACTGTGATAAGCACATGAGCCCATGTGTTCTGTAACAGTGCTTGCCATGCTGTAAGTTACTACATAAATGGAGCTTTTCACATCTTAGCCTAACGTTGGCATTTTTCTTTTCCTCCTCAGAATACCCTGGAGCAGTGCAGCGTGTGCTCCAAGCCCATCATGGAGCGGATTCTCCGAGCCACTGGGAAGGCCTATCATCCTCACTGCTTTACCTGCGTGATGTGCCACCGCAGCCTGGATGGGATCCCGTTCACCGTGGACGCTGGCGGCCTCATCCACTGCATCGAAGACTTCCACAAGTAGGCAGCCTACTCTCCCTCCTGCAGCCTAATTGTCCTCTTGGGGTCTATTCTTAGTGCCTGTATCCGGGCCTTCACACTCTTCTCTCTCCGAGCTATAGGATCCCCGGATTTGGTGGGACGTTAAAAAGAGGTTATTTATCCCCTCCTCCAATGCAGGAATTGATATTAGGTACTCCATGTGGTCCTCCAGCCTGGCCTCTGCTTCAAGACTTCCCTGGGGCTTATCCATCACATCTTTGTGTAGCTCTAATTATGAGGAAGTTGACTTAGCCGCAGAACATGTGTACTGGAAAGAGGCAGGGTCCTGGGGTAGCTCTCCCTGGCCTAAACATGAACAAGATATGTGACAGTGGACAAATTGCCCAATTTCTCTGAGCTCTTCAGTTTGGTCATTAGACCAGACCCTGTCTTAAAGCTTCCGATCTGAGACAGCCTAGGGTTCTCCCTAGAGCTGACCTCTACGTCTTGGCCACTGTGCATGTAGGAGGTTATGGGAGGGACTGGCACAGGAAACAGTTCAACCCCTCTTGCTAATGCAGCCTCTCACATATTTGGAGGCTATTTTATGCCATTATCAGCATATTCACACCCTCTGCTAAGCTCTACCCCCACCCAGGTCTTCTCTTCCTCAGGATATTTCCTAATCTTTCGATGACGATTAAAAAGTAGAATCTTAAGGTCAAGACCGCTTAGCTGATGGGCCTGGAAAATTATGTCACCACCTCCTCACTTCTCTAATTTGTCGATCCCTCTTTATTATAGCTGGAGTTTTCATGACAATTGTATAGCTTTGCATTTGGCTTATTCTTATTTGGCCAGTTTGTTGGCTGGTTAATTGGTTGATCACATTTGTCGCATATTTCTAGGAACCATACGACAGCTATAGATGTGGTTTGTAAATGGCAGACACGGAGGTTTCTGGCTTGTGTTTGCTGCGCAGTGGCTTTAAGAACCGTCTGAGGCTCTCAGAGAGATGAAGCCCCTATGGCTCACCAGTTGGGGTATCTGTTCTATGGCCTCCAGATGTGCAGTCTTGTGGGTTCATTTTCACCGCTCTGTCGATTGTCAGCAACTGGGAGGTACTTGCCACAAACAGTTTGGGGACCTGAGATTCATATTTAAAAAAAAGAATTTCCTGACCACTTTTCAAGTAGCAGGGAAAGTGAAAGCCTCACCGAAAGATGTGAGGCTGAATACATTGAAAAAAAACAAAACAAAACCCCAGAGGCAGGAATTCTCGACCTGAATTAGACAAGAAAGGGCTCCCTTTGAAAGGGCAGTCACAGCATAAATTGTACTTCACGTTATTGATATTTTTAGCTTCTAATTACACATGAAAAAAAAAAAAACCTGCGTCTATTTAAGGGAAGTGAAAAGATACCATTGGGGAGGGTATTTCTGTCACTGTTTCTCTCCTTTCTTAGACTTACCCTAATCCAAGAAAGACTGATAGATATAATCAGAGCACACATGTTTCTGTTGCTGAAAAAGACTGATATGTTACACCCCTCAATTAAAACAGGAAATCAATTCTGACGAATGTAAGTTTATATCTATGCCATTTATCTTTCATTTCTAGGAGTGGGGAGCATAATTAGAGACTTGTGACTGGTGACATGTGTGTGGGTCTGAACACTCCAGGAAGGCAGACTTGAGCAACTGAAAGGGAAAACGAATCTGAAACCCCCAATGCTTCCCATCACCGCTAATTCAGTGGCCAGTTAAAATACAAATTATTAAAAATCATGTTGTCTGCATGATTGGCAGGTATGCAGGGGGAGAAGCTTTTTGATCTTTTCTCCATTTCCCAAAGAAGAATAAAAGATACATTTTACAGAACTCCGTTTCTGAGTCTTGAAAGGACTGGAATAAAAAGCAGCTACAAGTCCAACCCATTAGCCGTGTCTTAGCCATGGACATTGCATGGCTAAGAAGAGTGGACTGCAGAGAGGGGAACATAGCTGCCTTCTGCAGATTCCTGGTCATTCTGAACAGATCTCCCATTTGTGGGCTTTTGGGAGATGTATTTCAATTCTGTTCAACCACATCTATGAAGAGCCCTCTATGTGCCAATTACTGTGCCTAGTGCTAAAGGAGAGAAATTGCATAGGTAGAAATACCTAGAGAAGCCCGTCTGCATGGAGCTTGCCAGGAGGAGGGGAGAGAATAAGTGCAGATTCTGTGTGATAGGCACCAGGCAGAAAAGACTGTAAAGGTGACGATGTGAGGCACGGGCAAGGGCTTGAGCTGTCAGAGCCAGAAGATATTACTCGGCCCTGGGATCTGAGTAGGCTTCTGGAAGCAGAGTGTTTTAAACGGGAAATGGAGATTCTTGGCAGAAGGAACAACTTAGGCAATAACGAAGGGCCCAGAGTGAAGAAAGGCTCTCTGCTTTCAAGAAAGAGCCGCTTGGCTGAAACTAGAACAGCCTGCGAATAGAAGCTATGGTGAGATGCACGAGGCCCAGGAGAAGGGATTTATCTCTCCTGCTTAGAAACCCGTCCTTTAAACTGGTGCTTCCCAAACTTCAGTGGGCTTACAAGTCGCCTAGCGATCTTGTTAGACTACAGATTTTAGTTCAGGAGGTCTGGGGTGGGAGTGCCTAAGATTCTGCCTTTCTGACAAGGTCCCAGGTGGTCTTGGACTGCACTCTGAGTAACAAGGTTTTGAAGTGCTATTTTTAAAGTCTTGCTTATGGGCTGTCCCCTCCATAACTGCCATCAGTCAGGGTTGGCCCAAATCCTCCATCCTATTAGGCAGAAACCCTTTCCCATATGTCATTTCAGATGACTGCTCAAACTAGTTACCTGGCAGACTGCCTGTATCGCACCCTCACCCCCAAAACACACGCACGCACACACACACACACACACACACACACACACACACACAGACTTACTTTCCATTTCACCTAAATGGCCATCTTTCAAGGCCCAACTCAATTATCATCTACTCTAATAATCCTCCTCTGATCTCAAACGCTCCCTAAACCCATGTTTGAATTTATATCTCCTTCTCTGTGTTTTATAGTTTTGTAAATTCACTATAGATAGCACTTTACATAGCCTGATTAGTAACAAAGAATACACACACACACACACATGCACACACGCTATTTTACAGTAACCCCCTTAAATCATTTTTGCAATATGGTAGGATACGTATATATGTTAATAGAACAAATGCAGAAATATATAGAACTCCCTCACCAGTGTGATTGCTGGAGTTTGAGTTTATTTCTGTATTCCCAGTGCCAGGACAGTGAGCTCAGAAAAGCAGATTGATTTAACTGACCCTTTCACTGTGTTGAGTCTTTATTCCACTATCTGTGCTTTCTTATCAGGGATGTTGCATGCATCCATTTATTTGTTTACTCAGCATCCATTTGTGGATTGCCAGAAATGTGCCAGGACCCAATGATTAAGATCATCCCTCTCTGAGCTTTGGCTCCCATGGCTGTAAGGCAGCAATGATAAAAGTATTTCTTAATAATGTTTGCTATGAGTAAAAAATAAGGCTCAGGGTATAGAGTGCTTAACAAGGCTTGGCGCAATAATAAGCACACAATTTTAACCATCAGAAGTGTTTGTATCAAATTAATTTTATTATTATTGTCTGCTTAGTGAGCTGAGCCTTGAAATAGACCACCTGGGATTTTTAACAATCCTCCAAATGCCGGCCAAGGAACACAGTGGGGACGGTGGAAATCACCTCCTGTCTCTTCACTTTGCCTTTTCCCATCATAGAAATGAGGCCAATTGGTAAGAAGAAATCATTACTCAGCAAGAATACAGTCTGTGCCTTTCCAGAGAGGAACCTTGAGATGGAACATAAAGGCCTGAGCAACATCTTTTTATGCGAAATGTGGCAAATACTTCATTCCATTAGATATTGCCTGACTTTCTACCTTCTGCACCAGCCACACTAGTTATTTCTAGAAACTCAGAAATAGAGCAAATCCTGGCCTTTGGAAGCTCACAGTTTTGAGGTCTCCAAAGATATGCAGATAATTACTGCTAAAATAGGCAATTTCAGTGAAAGATATTTTATCCTCAAGGAGTTAGTAATCCTACTTGGGGACATTGGGGAAGACTCACAGATAAAGTGGTAGGCAAGACACACTTCTGACCTCACAGACTTTACAGTCCCATTGGGTTTGGGGAAGGAAATTTTGCAGCTGATTCCAGAAGGCTGCTTATTTCACTACTGATGACCCAGATTCAAAAATAATCAAGTAGTCCAAAGCAATTTTTTTTGCCACTGAGTATGAACTTCTTGCATAAAATACCAATTATAACAACTCTGATTACTGCCACAATTGTACCATGATCCTTTAAATTTTTCTTTCATAGCAATCAATTGATCTGCTGCTTAATTCATATTTATTTAGATTGCAGCCATACAGATGCCTTTTGGGTGCTGCTAGGAAAATTAATATGTACATATAGAGTATAATGTATGTAAAGATGCTTTGACAACCATAAAGTGCTCTGCAGAGAGTTAGATTACTATCATTATTTCTTTTTAAGTCTCTCTACAAATAGATAAATTTTAACATCATTAATCTTAAAACCATTACTGAGCTGCTCAGTCAAACTGAGCTGCTCAGTCTTTCTTTTTTAATCTTTTCAGTTCTTATCCATGTCCGTTTCAAATCACGTCTCATTTCACACCTTCATAAAGACAACACCTAATTTCCAGAAGATACATATGGGTGCACAGCCTATATTTGCAGCCTATTAATCTGTTACGAGAAAAAAAAATGTTACGGCCATTGGTCATATTAAGGAATATTAAGAGATGAGGAAATATTAAAATTTCTCACCAAGAGTTAACCTCAAAAACATATGTGTGTGTGTGTGTGTGTGTGTGTGTGTGTGTGTTGGGTGGTATATTCATATACACATACCCTTTGGAAGTTCTAAAATCCTTTGAAGAATAGAGAAGTGGACAGCTTTATAATTTTTTCTTTTTAAACAAAAGTTTAACACAACCAAAATATAGGAATTGCAGATTTGGCCATAGGAAGTTTGGTATAAAGAGTATTTAAACTCGCTAACCTCTGCTGCTTTGAAAAGATACGTATTTGAGGTTTCTTGTGTTCATTCCTAGAATTCAAGACACGTTTCAAAGAAGAGGCTTAATAATTGGGAATGAGGCAAAGTTACCAACCTCAGGATACTTGGGTAGGGCCTGGGGAGCACATACAAAAGTCTAGAAGCAAAAGTCAGAAACAAGTAGGGGCCTCCTTGCCTCTCTGGCTGACCTGCCCAAGCCCAGGGTTTGTGTTTGCGATCTCTCCACAGGTGAATCCCACGCCACGGTAGCTCTTCATGCAGAAGCAGTTCACACACTCACTCCCCCACCTCACCAGATATCATGGTATTTATCATCTAGAAGGACCTCAACAGTCACCAAGTGTGAGTCCCTTATTTTAAGCTGAGGAAGCCGACTCAAGGAAAGTGACTTTTGCTCAAGGTCACACAAGACAGCAGACCAGGTGTCCTGGCTCTTGGTTTACACCTTTTCTTTTCACCTCCAAGTCTCATCTTTTTGCCAGTGTTCATGCTCAGTATCTAACCAGAACTATCTCTCTGTTTTCAGGAAGTTTGCCCCCCGCTGTTCTGTGTGCAAGGAGCCTATCATGCCAGCCCCCGGCCAGGAAGAGACTGTCCGGATTGTGGCTCTGGATCGCGATTTCCATGTTCACTGCTACCGGTGTGAGGTCTGTGGTCAGTGCCCCCTCACCCTGCCAGGCCCACTAGAGCCGGATTTTCATAAATATAGCAATTATTAAATCTGGGGGAGCCCCTAGTGCCTGTGTTCATGGGACTTGTGTTTTACAAGAGGCCTGTAACCCAGGCTGGAAGTGACAAGGGAGCCTCTTGGCCGAGGGCCATGTCTTCATTTATACAGCAAAGGGCAGCAAGTCTTTCTCCTCTAATCTGGGTACGAAAAGGTATAAAATCATTCAGAGAATGATTTTAAAACATTTTCTTATCGTCCTATGACTTACTCAGAGCCCCTCTTTGTTTTTTTATTTTTATTTTTTTGCAGTACACGGGCCTCTCACTGTTGTGGCCTCTCCCGTCGTGGAGCACAGGCTCCGGACACGCAGGCCCAGCGGCCATGGCTCACGGGCCCAGCCGCTCCACGGCATGTGGGATCCTCCCGGACCGGGGCACGAACCCATATCCCCTGCATCGGCAGGCGGACTCTCAACCACTGCGCCACCAGGGAAGCCCAGAGCCCCTCTTTGAAAGCACTTTTCTTGTTTGCTACTAGCTCTCCTGAGTGCAGCGGTTCGCATTAGCTGTCTGCGAGAGATAGTATGAACTTCTTTATTACCACATCCTCATGAGATTGGCTCTTCTAGTCCCACGAGGAGATTTTCCCAAGACACAGGCTGGTGGAGCTCGCAGGGTGGCCCCTGCTCTCCAGGACTGCAGTCATTCCATTCACCGCCTGAGCTGTAATGACCACCTGTTTCATGCAGTGTGCTCTGTGTGGCCCTACGTGCCTCTCTCTGGCCTTCACATGAGCAAAGAGAATAAAAGACTTCCAGCTTTTACACTAGGTTTTATGACTAAAGAGAAATGGTGTCCTCTCCTCCGTGCTGTATCCTTTAGAAAGTACAGCAGGTCATTTCCCTCTACCCCCTGCCCCCAAACCTTAAGATTTTATTTTCTTTCTAAAGTTGGAATAAGTAAGTAGAGCCCGTTGGTGGCCCTTCTGCTTAGCAGGAGTCACTCTACAGCTTAGCTTCTGCCCTGGAGTTACCAGGAGATTCTGTCCCTGCACCTGTGTATTACTTTTGAGAAATCCTTAAATTAATGATAAATGGCAAAGATGAATTAATGATTCGGGATCTATTCTTGTTTTATTTTCTCTTGTGCTTGTTCTCGTTGTTTGGGTGAGGGGAGCAAAACTACTAGTTGGGAGCCTAGACCCTCAGGTTCTTCTTTCCCTGTACCTGTATTTCCCATTAAGTGATCTCAGGAGGGTCATTTCACCCTGTTCATATTGATGTCCCCAGTCTCTACTTAAGCTTAATGCAAGGCATACCATGTTATATCCTGCAGAAGGAGTTGAAGGGGCTGGTGGTGTATGAAGAGGAATGGTAGTAGTTGGCCTCATTACGGAAGCCTTGAATGGAAAGCAAAGGAATTTGTTTCCATTTTCACTGATATCCTTTCCATCTGTCTTCCTTCTTCCAGGATTGTGGTGGTCTCCTGTCTGAAGGAGATAACCAAGGCTGCTACCCTTTGGATGGACACATCCTCTGCAAGACCTGCAACTCTGCCCGCATCAGGGTGTTGACCGCCAAGGCTAGCACTGACCTTTAAATCCAGTCACCTATTTAGCGGTTAGTTGGTGGCTCTGAGAAGGATGAAACACAAGAAAAAAAAATATAAGAAGAGAAATAGGAAAAGAGAGGAAAGGCAATCAAGCTATGGGATGGTCTCTACTTCATCCACTATTAACCTTCCTTTAGAAACACATAGAGTATGAGATGTTTTAAAGTTCTCACCAAATACACATTTCACATTTAATCATGTAGGACCTTGATGGGCCTTTGTTCCCAAGGACTTGCACATTTTTGCACGGATTATGCTCCATCCCATTCACTTCTGCATTCCTTTAACTTTTAATCCCTATGTTTGTCTCACTTTTCATCTGGTTGAATGGCTTTTTTTAGTGTGGTATTTGCTGTCACACAGCTTTTCCTGGGTGAGTTTGCCAACTCACAGGTGCTTTTAGGCTTGAAGGCTCCATCCTATCACTTCCACATTGCCAGTGAGCATAAAAGATAGCCATTCTTTTTCTGTGTATTGAAAAATAGTTCTTTCTGTTGCTCTAAACTAGTCGTGTCCCTTGGGAAAAAAAAAATGCACAATTATATGTCAGGCTATAAAGAATTTAAGCTGTAAATTACATAGGTTAAAAGAAGCCCTCATTGAATTTGCAGCCATCCTAATTCAAAATCTATAATGATCAGTGTTTGGGGCTCATTTGAAAACAGATACTGGTGAGAGAGAACCAAACTTCAATATTTTTCTAAAGAAATTACAGATAGGGTATGCTGGATAAAGCATTTTGGGGTTATATTTGAAAAACTCATTATTACCCCAAAATATTATCTTAAGATTTTCCTTTTCCATGCTACCTGGACATAATAATATGGACAAACTTGGTTTTCTCTAGAATATAACATTTCCAATACTGTTCTGCTTTTCATGTCAGAAATATTGCCTTTTTTTTTTTTTAAATATCCAAACACAAGTACCAAAATTGACTTTTTCTCTAGAGGAAAATAGCTATAAAGAGCGGTTTAAAAATTTTTTTTTCCAGGCCCCAGGTCCTTTTTGCCTGACAGTTGCAAATCAGGGCACATAAAATTGTGTTAGTTTTGTGTAGTTTACTTTAAAAAGACAGGAAAGCTTGAAAAGATTGTGAAACCACAGTCTCATTATTCTTATAATCCTTCTGCAACTCAAATTACATACTGCAGAAGACATTTTCATATCATCGATGTGACATTTACACCACACTTTCAAAGACAATCACTGAAAAAAAATTGCCTTTTTGAGCTAAAAATATGCAGTCTCTGCCTAGAATCTTTATTCAAACTCTTATTGGGCAGTGAAATGCTTCCTTGCCAGCTCCAGGACCGCATATACTTTATTATGTTTTAACATGTTTCTTTTAACGAAGGACACTTCTCTTAGTAGCAGGTTACCGTTTTGTAAACTAATTAAGTATCTTGGATTAAGATTAGTTAAAACTTTCTTCAAATTTTTCACAAGTATATACTTTTAAATTATGAAGTACTTTAAATATAAACAAAAGTATAAATAATAATATAATGAATCTCTGTGCCACCCAGTTTAAGAAATCAAATATAACAAATATAGCTACATTCCCCTGTATACCCTTCCCTGATTCCACAGATATTTTTTCATGATTAGAAAGTGACAAAGTTTTCTAGTCTGACTTTTGTTTCTAATTTTTAATTTTAACACTCAGAAATGAAAAATTGTGCGTGTTTTGAATTGCAACCCAGGCCTCAAGAGTCCCAGTTAAATTTATTTTACTTTAGTGGGAATAATCATAAAGGTGGTTGATTTTTTTTTTTTTTTCTGTAAGAAGTTCTTAAGCTTATAGCTCTTCTGAGTTCATCTGTGGCTTATTTGCTTTGGTCCCCAAACGGTTTTGTTTTAGAACCACCACAGTTACAGCTTTTCAAAGGGCCCTTTGACCCTTGACTGTCCTTTCCTTACCTTGCTGCCCTTATCCTTGATCTCACATTTCTCATAATGTGAAATACAAGGGGTCCACTTCGGGCAGCATATGAATTTTAGGATACAGTGGCAACTGTATCTCTGAATTTCTGTCTTCCAAATGAAAGGCCAGACCATGCGGATGATCTCAAAGAATACTGACTGTTAGACAATTGAGGTGATAATGATAATATAATCTGCTTGAATTGTTTCAGTAACTTGTTTTCTATGAAATACTTGGGGGGAAATTGTCTTTTGGTCAAAAGCAAAGAGCCCAGTTTATTGAGAGATAGATTTTATCTCTTGAAGTGCAGTCCTATTAGTATGAATTGGATTTTATCTCTTGGAGTGCAGTCCTATGAGTATGAATTTTGCCAAAGGAGGGAGAATTTATGAAATATTTATACTATAAAAATGCAATAACATTCTACTTGTTTGTTACATTTAAGTCCTTATGTAACTGAATGTTTACATGCAAAAAAAAAAAAAAAAAAGAGAGAGAGTAATAAAAAAATGCTTTCACAGACCCCTCACTGTGGCATTGCCAGAATACTGCTTGCTTACAATCTTTATAGTGCATTTTATCACATAACCTCAGAGTGTCTTTACCAAAGATTTTTAAAGTAAATCTTTTTAATATAGACTTATCATACTTTTATAATAATGAATGTGCACACCTACGTATATAGATATTTAGATTTAGATTTTTTTTTCTTTCACAAGGTATAATAAGGAAAGGATCCTAAAATATTTTATTTCAGGATTTCTTAAATATATGATTTATATTGCTTTCTTATCTTCTCTTAATCATTTGGTGTCAGCAATGCCAAATCACGTTTTACTGTTTTAGCTACATGAAATTTTGCCTATAACAGAGATATAAAGATCTAATACCTTAAGGATTATAATTCTACTGTCTTTTGATATATTGTCTTGATTGTTAATCATTTAAATACATAAGTAATAGAAAAGAATCATAGCGTCTATAAGAGAAAGTTTGTAAAAATATACTAAAAATATACTGGCTTTAAAAAAAATTGTCAAGAACACAAATATTTGGTAATTTTATGTAACATGAGAGACATGGAAAAGGAAAAAGAAACCCACTGTGTCTTGGGCTCTGCAGACCGTTTCATAGTTAGATTTCTCCATTGCCTGGATCTCCAGCTCATGGCAACTCAGTGTGGAGTCTCATCTGCAAATAAATCGGCCTTTAAAACTCAAAAATAAGTCATGTGTCCCAGCAAAGCGCATCAAGACTTTGAGATCCTGAACATGTCTGCAGCTCAAAGATGTGGGTTCTTTTTTCTTTCATTAACAAATTGTTTCTGTAAGAGCAACTTCTCTGATCACAATTACTACATTGAGTGTATGCTGATTAATACAGTGGAGATATCAACAGTATAATTGTTTTCTCACTATGAAAGATTCTGCAGAGATGTTTGTGATGATGTTTCAAGCATATAAAACTCTCAAGTGTTTTATATTTGGGTCCCAGGGGGAAAAGAAGAGCATGTTACCATGGGGCTATAGTAGAGGGTTTATGGAATATAGACAGGACTCTGAAAACACAACTTCCAACAGTTTTCCTAGTTAGTAAAAATCCTATTAATGTGAACCAGCCAGGAGTAACAGTGTTATTTCTATTTGATATGTTTTGGGCTTCTCTTGTCAAATCTGTGTCGGCTGCCCCTTGATCCCTCCATTATCAAGTTTTGCAGGGTGTTGGGGAAGTTATGGCAGCTGCCAGGGAGATCAGGGAAACACTGATGTAACCTCACAGCCTCTCACCATTCCTCTTGGCTTGGAAAGGCTTTTTTTCCATATACATTTCTAGAAATATTGCTATTCTACCTTAGTATTTCACATTTGTAGTTTAAACAAGCGATTGTCCATCTGTTGCCTAGAGCTACAGTACATGTGTGTTATGAATGAAATATGACAGCATGTTCCATACCATGCTTTAGCCATCTGTAGGAAGCCAGGAGGCTGGAAAAGATATACCTCTGCAAAATGTGCCTCAAGTTCATTTCCTGAGATCGCTCTTTTGGTGCACTTTCATGGGAGACAATCAGAGAGCAACATGGATTTGTGCCTTATTTTTAAAGAATCTTTACACTACTATGAATGCTCCACTGAAGAGTCTGTCACTTAAATAGCCATCCCCAAATCTCCAAGATATACTCATCAAAAAGTCAAAATCCAGAGAAATCTCAACTCTTCATCTTAGTGTATTCTAACAGTATTTCTGTTCTCGCCATCTCTTAGAAGTACCTTACGGATTCCTAAATTAGGTAAACATTCTTATGCCACGAGGTGATGTCTTGGGTGTTGTTAGTGACTTAGTGGTCTTACTGTCGTTTTAGTTAGATAATGAAGAAAGACTTCCACTTGAGCCTTTAACACCTATTCAGCATGTCCACTTTTTTTTTAATTGCCACAATTTTTTTGGTTTTTGTTTTTAATTTAATAGTGTACAGAACAAGTTGAGGATCTTGGTTCTGAGTCATTATTATGGTGCAATCATGAACATTTCAGGTCAAGTTATTTCCTTGACAGATAACTTTTCTCATGAAGCTGTTGTTTAGTTCACTTATATTTCAACCTTTAAAAAGTGATCTGATTAAAGCTGTGTGGCGTGGTGAGAGTTCTTCCTCTCTCTCTCTCTCTCTCTCTCTCTCTCTCTCTCCCTCTCCCCCCACCCCTACCCCCGCCTTGTCTCCCTTCTTATTCCTTCCCATTCCTACTCATTAATGTTATCGTGCTTGGACTTTTCATAAATAAGTTAAATCAATGCATTACAAGCCATATGGAATTATGATCATATTAAAGGAAGAATTGTGCCGCAAAATATATGTGTCATCCATCAATTCTTTCTTTAAAAGTGCCTATTTTTCCAGATTGTGTTTATTCATAAAGTGAGGTGAGATAATAGAGTCTTTCAGTTTTATTTTAATGAGTTTTCATCAGGGACTCAGATCACAGAGTTCTTGGCAAATTCCTTTGTGACTGGCCTACTTCTCTCAGCTATAGGCAAAGTGATCTCTCTAAGACTAGGTTGAGATTTTTTTTTAATCCAAAGCATTTTGACCAACAAAACAATCATATTTTTAAGTGGTGGCATGTTATTTTAGATCAGTGAAACTTGAGAGTTTTCCTTATGGCAGGGGAAAGCTATTATTCTTCTGGAATTTTTACACATATCAGCATTTTTCCCATGACAGTAATATTAAACCCTAATACTTGAATCACAGTATTTTGCAGGGAGTAGGTCAGCAACAGAGTTTTTCCTGAAGCACGGATTACAGACCTGTAGTCTGTTTATAAAAAGCAACCTGAGAAGAACAATCTGGGTCTTTCGGTAAAACATTGTCTTAAAATGAGTCTGAGATTCTTTTGAACTCTGGCTAATACTGATCAAAACATGCCTTCTGTGTCCATTTTTTATAAATTTGTTTAGGAAAAGCTTATAATTCTAGGACTGTATTTCTATTTTGGGTTTCTGCCCTTCTGTTTTCTACAAGTCGATCTTGATTTTCCTTTTTAGGAGGGTCACAGATGAGGAAAGTAAAAGCATAACTAATACGTACGTAATTCAATACACAAATGAATTGGCCGAGAATTAATGATAGTCTCAGTGAATGTGTTGTTTTGATAAACGGGCAGAGGTTTTGGGGTTTTTTTTGTTTTTGGTTTTTTTAGTTTTTTTTTTTTTTACCTGTCTCCAAGAAGAGAGGGCTTTGGCGGGGAAGGAGGAATTTGAGAGAAGGGGCAGGTCACAATTTAAACAATAAGATTCTTGTACAGTGTAACTCAGAATTTTCATAGGGGTTTTAAGGATTGGCAATTGTAGTTTTTTAAACAAGTAAAATATTTATATTTCCAAGTTTATGAGGTGTTTAAAAATCACTATGGCTAACCATGTATTTTTCCCTTGTCAGGAGAGAATTAAAATGGGAGCTGCTTCTCAGCCCCATGGCATGGCCATAACTACACGAGACTTTTTTTTTTTTTTTTTTTTTTTTTGGTACGCGGGCCTCTCACTGTTGTGGCCTCTCCCGTTGCGGAGCACAGGCTCCGGACGCTCAGGCTCAGCGGCCATGGCTCACGGGCCCAGCCGCTCCGCGGCATGTGGGATCTTCCCGGACCTGGGCACGAACCCATGTTCCCTGCGTCGGCAGGCGGACTCTCAACCACTGCGCCACCAGGGAAGCCCACGAGACTTTTATAATACATGTCATTTCATCCCTCTGTGAGAGGGCCATAGCTCGTTCTCTTTGTGACAGATGGCAATGCATATTCTTACGTAGTCTTAGTTAAGCTGTACTACGCCCTAAGCATCTCTGAAGGTTAGAGGTTTCTATTTTCACACATTCAATATTTCATCCCTTCTGATGTACTTACTTGGTGAGCATGGTAAGCAGGCGTTGTTTTGGTCTGTGGGCCTCTTGTTCAAATCCAGTCATCCACGTCCTGTACGGCCCTGCCTAAACAGCCATGCTAGAATTGATTTGTACTGCCTTTTTCCTTTTTAGTTACAAGCACAGAAAACTAACTTTAGCTTACTAAGTTCAAAGAAGAAATATAAAATGGCACATTTTTCCTTCAATATAGAAAGGAAAGACACTTACTCCTTTACCTCTTTTATTTTCCTGGACCCTGTGCAAAAAGTTGTAGACTCTATAATTTTGTTATCCAACATGCGTGGGGCTTATTTTGTGGGAAGTTGTGTGGAAGATGCATTTTATTAAACTCATTGACTTTTCTCCCATGAAGTTACAAAAAAAAAAAAATTACTAAAATCTTCGCCCTTTATTCCTGATTGTTACTTAATCTACAGCAGTTTCTAACCACACTAATAAATATCTCTTATCCTAGCCCTTGTTATAAGCACAGATTTTGTAGGATTCTACAAGCAAAATGTTATGTATACTAGAAAGATGAGGGAAACCGATAGCTAATTCTTTTGTAATACCTTAAGATGGTTACATTAATCCTTCCCTACTGTGTGCTTGCTACTTCTTCCAGGATACTTATTCACTTATGGGCAAGAGAAAACATCATGCATCTAACTCTGTTAGACATTGACCTAATAGGCCCAAATAGAAGTCTTTATTAAATGACCCACAAATGCAATCAACTTGGTACTGAACATAGCTTCTAAATTCAGTGTTCAACCCCAGGAATAGAATGATCTACCAAGACTGAGACAGGTTTCATTATGTCATCTTGTGTTCTACACCAGTGTAGAGGGCTATAGCTGACCCCAAGCCCCAGTGCTGTTCCTAGACAAATCATGCGTCCTTTAAGGATCTGAATCTCCCGTTATTTTCCTGACAAGTCCCCATTTCACATCTTCTTAGAGCTGGCTAGTGTGTAGTAGTATTCACGGCAGTCCCTTCTACCATTGGGGCAGCTTTTTTCTACAAAAGTTCTTCCGTGTTAAACAAAACTCTGCCTCTGGAGCTATGCACAAGAAGTCTGATGTCTAAATTGTTGCCTCTAGGTCAGATATCACTGACTCTTTCAACTTTTCCTCATTGATTGACATGGTATCAAGTCCAATCACCCTCTTGCTTCTCCTTTGAACAGTTGGACCCAACAATATTTTCTAATTTTGTTTCAATCTACTTGGTGAAATGGGGCCAGCACTTGGGGTCAGGCTAGGTAAAAACACTTTCTTCAGGGTTGAAAGTAAGTGGAATTGGAAGCATCCAAAGGAAACTGATATTCGATGTGGAAACTTCCCCCAAGGACTCAGACCCAGGAGAGTGAAAGCTTGATGAGGATAGATCTCCCATGTGTGCAAAACAGTCCTCTTACACTATGTCCTTTACTGTTTTTGTTGTTACCAAAAAGTCAAAAGAGGAAGTGAGCTAGTTAGTATATATGTCATCCGTAAGTCTCCCACTTCTTGGTCAATGTTCATAAATTCTCTTCAGCCCTTTCCCTTTGTTCTTGTCTTCTCGAGAATAAGACATTTCTTGTCCATGTTCCCATACTGAATACACAAAAAGAGTCCTGGGCTCTTTATCGGTTCCACATAAATATTTCTGGCTGGTTGGCTTTTGAGGCTTGCTTTCATTCTTCTGGGCTCAAATGTTAGTACCTATAGATGTTGCACTCTAGACCAAGTGAGCAGCTTCCCTACTTGATCAGTTAAGAACTACCCTTAGGAGTCTGTGTTTTCTCTATCCTTTTGTCTTTCTAACATCTTTACCCCTTACTCATCTCCTCAGTGTAATAATCACTTGAAGGGAATCAGCCCCTAAGTAACTCTGATTGAAGCTAACTGCAGTAAAATCAAATAGGTTCAGTCTGCACTCCACAGGAAGGAATATAGCTTCAGGAAAAGTAATTCTCCCCAGTGGTATCAGTAAGGCTTCATGGAAGAGTGAACTTTGTTAAGGAATCTTGGTTCATTGGCTTGATTTAGAAGTTTAGAGAAGAATATTGACGGCACCAGAAACAAAAGGAGAGCATAGGTTATGTTCAGAGAAGACCTTCTGCTTTAAGGATCACAGATTCTGGAATGTCCTTCACAGGAGAAAACGCTTCCAGATACTCAAGGTCGGTGAGAAGGGAAAAGCATGGAGCAAGATTGATTCAATTCGCTTTTTCATCTCTATGTAAACGTAAGATGGGATAAGTTGTCAAATTATAATCCAACCCATAGAGTATCAACAGGAATCTGTTTTGATAACATACAAAATGCACATTTGCATTGGCTCATAGCTCTGTACTCCACTCTTGCACCAAACACCCCTATCTTTTGAGCCCACAAGGCGATGAGCAGGACACCTCTATTTTCCTATTACTTCTAGGTCCACAGTTGGAAAGGACTCCACATTCATCTATTCCACTTGGTGTTAAAATTCCCTTATAGATTTCTTGCTGAGTGATAATCCAGACTCTGCTTAGCATCACCTGCATCAAGGAGCTCATTACTTCTTAAGCTCTTCCATTTCCTCCATCATGCTTTGTTCCAAGCTCCCAGAAACAGCCTTTTGGGCTTAGGTGCTCCTTGGTGCCACACAAAATTCATCTTTAGTACATAATAAAGTGTCGCTTCCTCCCTCTGTTTTCCTTCCAAACATATTTTGCTTTTGGCAACACATTACTTTACAAAAAATAAACTTTGATTTTTTTTTTAGCTGAAGATTATAAAAACCTTTAAACATCCTTAGAAATAGTCCGAAGGGTTTTCTGAGGGTTAGGTTTCAGAGTATGGGTTTGGGGTGGCTGTTTTTACTTTCTTATTCAAAAGACAAACTGTTCTGACCGTTGTTCTATAGCTTCATGCCTTCCGCCAGTAACTAACCCTTGAAACCCTCTCCTGTTATTCATTCTGCTGATAATGACCTTAAAATGTTGGGAAATGTCAGCGTGCGATCTCCACTTCTAACAAGGAAAACGTCAAAAGCAGAAAATACTGGTTCTATTGAAATGCATCACCTCTGGCCAGTTGTCCTTTGCGAAATGAAGGAGGTTACATTATGTCATGGTTTTACATAGAAACGTATACATTCTTTCCATATTGTCCCGAGTTACTATTTAGTGTCAATACCGTTCCTTGGTCTTCGGGAGGACAAGGCTTGCAGCCCTTCCACCCCAGCCTTAAATTCCAGAGTCCTATCAGCAGAACCTGTCATCAGGCTCCTGGGCAGGACTCGGAGGTGGCTTTCTGAGCTCTGAAATAATAATTCCTAAGAGAGCTTACAAACTGCTTTCACACATAAAACAGCCCTGGGAGGAAGGTTATTAATAGCCCTATCCTAGAAGAGAAAGCTGAGGCTCAGAATTGTTAAGTGACTTGCCAAAAGTGATAGAGCTGGTAAGTGGTAGATTTGGGGACATACCCAGGTCTTGCAAGTCCAGTGCTCTCTCCAGTGGCCGCTCTCAGGGCACAAAATACCTCAGAGCACGATGTATGCTTCTCACAGACCACCGTGCCCCCTGTTTGAGGGCATCCAAGGAAATTCACATAGGTTACTCAGCTATCAGGTGGCAGAGCCATGTGTGTACTGTGGTGTTTGAGATCATTTAGAGCTTGCGTGCATTTTCTGTGTCATCTGGTGGGCAACTACTAGGTATTCTGATTGGCAGTGTGATGGAGCCGGTGAGGAAGGGCCACCGCTAAGAACAAACACTGTGGCACTGAAGTACACTGCAGCAAATTCCCCCAGAGACCGTGGTTTACTTTACATTAACTGAAAAACTCTCTGGAACTGTGAGGTTCTGTTTATCAACCAAGACCATGTCATTTAGAATCCAGTGGCGTGCAGAAAGAAGTGACTTGACCCTTAGGACGATTCTCCCGTGGGCTATGATTTATGCCCCACAGAGGCAGGAACTGCTGTAGGTAAACAGTGCATATTCTTCTCTCAGTTCACATTTATCGAGGCCCACCAAGTACATGTCACAGCATCAGGCGTTTCCGAGCCAGCCAACCGACCTTGACCTTGAAATGTCTGTGAACAAATGCTATGGGATTGACTGCCGTTCTGCGACTTGGCTTTTGCTACTTGATAGCCTGGGCTTATACCCCGCTGTGGTCGTTTTGTGATTTGTGTGTGCTTATCATGAGGCGTTTGGTGCTCTGTTGTTTCCAGCCTACGTACCTGCGTGTATATTCTAGAACCTGCTCTACGTGGCATTTCAACAACTGGGCATGCCTTCTCTTGAGCTGCATCCCTCAGGAAGCTGTGCCTTTTGATGTGTGCTCTTGGGTTTTTAGTTCCTCCCATTTCTCATTATAGTTGTTTGGCTTTAAGTTAAAATCTGTCCACTGATTGAAAAATATCTTTCTTCATCTGAGTTAAATCTACTGCAGGGAACCTTTAAAATGAGCTTATCTAATAAGCTTTCTAGGCATTTTCCCTCCCTAGAGTCTTCCATCCATCAAGCTGGTCTCATCATCCCTCTGCTGAATTCCCCGGGATTAATGAGGGCCAAGTTAAATAACAAACGGCCTCTCACCCCTTTCCAGTCTTCACACCTGGGAAATACAGGCGGGGCCGGCGGGGCCAGCAGGCGAGTCTCCTTGGCTGACATGTCAATTTAGACCCTGGAAAGGTGGCTGATCTTGCCGTGAGGTTTGATTAATGTGATGACTGATAGAGTGGAAAGTGATTTCTCGTAGAATAACACGTATAACCCCCACTACAGGAGTGGAGTAGCGGAAGCAGCATTCTGAGAACTTATCAGAATTATCTGGGTGAGTACGCTTGAGCCGAGACTCACTTGGGTAGAAACTGTGGTGTCTTATTAGAGGGAATAAAAGGACAGTGAAGCTGTGAATATGAAAAAGCAGCCCTTTAAAAAAATCAAGGAAGCCACAAGCTCTGAGTTATCTTTACATAATGTAAAGGAAATTATGAATGCATTTTTTTCTTCCTCCACTGTACACAATATTACCCCCCATGCTTAGGGAAAACACAATTGTGTTGTCCTCAAGACGCTCATCCGTGCACGTGCTTGCACCCAGGCGCACACTCTCTTACACACACACGCACACACACACGCGCGCACACACACACGCAGACATCTTCCAAGAAGGCTGATCCTTCAAAAAGGAAATCTTATTTTAAAACACTTGGATTTTTCAGGCCAAGAAACTAATAATTCCTAGACCTGACCCATTTTAGTGACTGCTAAAAAAGAAAAGGAGAAGCTATTTAAATTTTGTACGCATCCATTTATCTCTTAAAATATGCCAGAGCACTTTGAGGTGAGGGTGGAGACTAAGGTATTTATCTCTGCTGCTTGAGGCTCTCTTTAGATTTCTCCCTGTTGGGTAAGAACTATTCTTGGGCGATTATTATTTGATGCATTTGTGTTGCCACCTTGTACGGTGCCTGCTTTGCTTCCTACCGAGGCATAAGAATGAGTTGTTTTTTTGACTCCTTTTCCCCCATCACAAGGGAGTAAATATTAAAGCCTGAATGTCTTCCCTCACCAAATGATTTCAGTCCATTTCTGAGCTAGTTTAGAAAGTGCACAAGGGGAAGAGCTGGCTTCTCCTGGATATATGTCTCCATTTTTCTTCTTTCTTGGGAGACAAATATAAAGGGAAAAAATCCAGTTTCTTTTCATCTCTCTTTCTCTTTGGGTGACAGTTGATGATCACTTAGTGATTATACACCAGAAGTAGGTGAATAGCTTAGCCAGGTTATGATGTATCTGCCAACATGCTTCATTCCTTCAAACACAGACTTTGAGAGGAAAAGGGATTTTATCATTTAAATGCCAACAATAGGAATGGCCTCATATTTTAACTTTCAAACAGTAAAAGGTGAGTTGATATTTGGGCAGTGTTTGCATTTGACTCACCCTATGTGCCTTCTGCTTTTAGTTTTTAGATGAATGTCATTACATAATGTATCAGGGCAAAATTGCCAAAAAGTGTTAAAGTGCCTTGGACCTTCCTCACTGGGTAGCAAGTTGAAACTGGGATAAACCGTACCAGCCTTCTTACTTAACTGAAATATCTAAACTGAGGTGTATCCTTGATGAAAGAGATTTAGGACCCTGGAAACTAAATCTTGTCACCCACCATTAGCTTCTATTTAACTAGTTGCAAAATCATTTTTAAATGACTTTCTTCCTTTTAGTACCCATTTTTTTTTTCTCTTGGGAAAGCTGATGAGCAAATTATCCAAGAATTATTTCTTATTAAACAAGGCAGAATATTTCCCCCCCAAAAATCTGAAGTAGTCCTCATTAATTTTCAGGAGACACATGAAAAAGCAAATAGAATTAAAGATGGCATCGATTGTCTGATTATTTAGCATGGATAAAATTATGTGATTTAATGTGCCTTCAGTGAAAATTTAAACTTAATGCAAAACTTTCACAGCAGGATGCAGTATTGAACTTTTGCCTTGGTATCTATGCAATTAATTACTTTTTTTGTTTTGTTTTGCCTTTTAAACTTTACCTGTATCATTCTTTATCATTAGTTAAACAGATTTGGGGCTGTCTCTTTCTCTACTGGGAATATGTGCAATTATGAGATGCACCCCCCAAAAAAGGAAGGGAAAAGAAAGAACTTTCGGGTTGCAAATCTGTGCCATGAAGTAGACGTGACATGAAGATGCAGAGCCGGAGGATAGTAATTTTCTCTGAGCCGTACACACCAGCTTTTATTTCATGGCTTTGTCACAGGCTTTTCTCCTTCTGTGCTGTCACCTTTGAGAAAAACGATTGCACCTTCTCCAAGTCTGCCTTTTAACAGCTACAGTTGAGTTGGCAAGACTTCCCCAGCTCTGAATATAGCCATTTGCCAACTCCGGCCTCTTTGCGAGACTGACTCAAATCTGTGATCTTCTGTTCAGCATACACATCAGCAAAGTGAGAAGATGAGCACTAAATATAGGCTCTGTTAACTTTACTTTTAGATTTACTGCCTTCAAAAAAGTGCCTATTCTGAGAAACATAGACGTTATTCCTACATATGTATGTACACACGGTACCCAGAGTCATACCGTGCAGCCTTCAAAAACATACCATCGAAAGGAGTAGGTGCTAAGATAAGGAAACCTTGCCAAATGAAAGTCCCTCGTTTCCAATATCCCCTCCCAAGTGGCACCGTGAAACAGGCTGCAAGCACATTCCCTGAGCATTCCTTGCTGATACAGCCACTTTATATTTTTATCCTACTGGGTGGTGGCATGTTGCTGAGGTTTCCTGTATCTACTTCAAGGGAATATATTATGCTTTATGGAATTGGAACATTTAGTCAGGGAAAAAAATTGTTTAAGGGAATTAATGAGCCAGGGTCTGTATTAGGATATGTGTCGTATGTGTGTTTTATAAACTGAGCATTGGTGAGCTTAGAATGTCAGCACATTGCTTCTCCTTTTATCTCTCAGGCTAACATCAGTGAAAACTAAAGAAAAGTCTTGGCTCTGAGAATTGGAGGCTCAGGGGGCCAAAGGCCCTTGCCAGATCCTTAGAGCATCTTTACTTTGACTCCTAAAAATAGTAGCCCCTGTTACTTAATGGCTTTTGTTCCCATGGTTCTGTCACTGACATTGTAACTGTAGATATTGTCGATGGAGCGGCGGCTCAGCCTAGAAAGTTGGATTCTTACCCAGGTGTGGCAGTAGGAGAGGCTCTGGACAAATAGGAAGAGGTAGACTATGCACGATTTTAGGAAAAGGGTTGAAGGGAGGACGTGCTTCCAAAAAAGATCTTTCTCAATGTGTCGTCTGACTCAACCAGCTGGCAAATTACACTTGCCAAGTCGCTCTCTTCCCAAGTCAGTTGGCTCCACATTCACTTGATTCTGCCTCTGCTTTGGGAAGGCAGGATACCTCCATTTAGCCTTTCCCCAAGGAAGCTCTTGGCATCCTCTTGGTCACAAAGTTGTCTCCTATGCCACCTAGTTTCACCAAATGGAAGTAAAGGGGGACAAGCAATAGAAGATGCTTCCCATGCCCTTGAAGTCAGCCACCATTCTGCTTTCTATCTAGGGGGCTCCACTACTTAAACTGGGGAGGAGGGCGGAACGGATCATGGTTTCATAATTTCCAGAGTGTGGACCACCCTTCCTTAGTTATCATTTTGTGACACCACTTGTCTTCTTGGAGAAAGTGATACTCTTCACTAAAACTGTCTACTCTTCCTGGTGATTTTCTTGTTCTGTTTTTACTTTATTCAGTTTCAACACTAGTCATTTTCTTTTTTATAGAGAATCAGATGTTAGTACTAGATAAGAGTTCAATCTCTGTGTGATGTCAAAAGGGGCATTGGGATACTACAGAGTTTTTCCTCCTTGGAAACAAGATGGACTGGGAAAGAGACAGCATGGCTTTGCTCCAGGTTTCAATCTGATTGTGACTATGAGAGAGTTTTATGTAATGTTAAATGGTATTTACAAGTAGACAGATCAAGGGAAAAGGGGGAGAAACCAGGTTTTCTCTGTGCTAAATGTGTCGAAGAACAAGAACTTCTTGCTAACTAAATACAATCATAGACCCATCATGATCAGCTGCGAGTCTGAATAACATTCTCTGACTTAGGGAAAGCCACACACACACACACACACACACACACACACACACACACACACAAATGTATAGGGAATATGCCTTTTTTCACATGTATGATACAGAGCCATGGTATTCCCAAAATACAGATTTCTCTTTTTTATTCTTAGCAAATTGCATCTCTCCACTACATCATGAACCATCACTGACATATCCAAAATAGCCCTCGTGGTTCCTTATGAAAATAAGAGAATAAAACCTGTTATAAGCAAGTGATTTGAGTTATTTTCTTTTGTTTTTATACATTACCAACTATATTAAATCATGTTTCTATTTACCTTCTATCAAGTTTTTCCTATCAATTATGTTTTTCCAATGCTCTATAAGAATAAATATGAAAATCATATTCCTTTTTTTTCTGTAAAAGAATTGCAACTACTTTATTATATTTAGAAATCCAATAAAGTTATTACATTTACTTGCCTGTGTGTGGAATTCTTTCTGAGTTGGATAATCCCTGTCTCCTTTCTTCTAACCTCTTTTACTGTGATTCATTTTTTTACATCATTTGCTTTCCATATGGTCCTCTGAGAAAGGGAACGTCTCTCAAAGCAAATATGATGCCAACAAGAGAATGAAGGCACCCACTCTTCTCCACTGTTAGCACAGAAGATCTTAAGGTTAGATATGTTCAGGAATGACTTGACCACTTTGTCTTAAACTTTCAAGTAAAGAACTTTCCCCTTTTAAAGTTGGATCCAAATAAATCAGTTCCTGGGGTGGGGGGCGGCAAATGGAGAGCTCTCCACTCACATCACTGATGGCTGGCTGACTTTTCACACTTTTATTCCACCTGTTTTATGCATACTTTTCCAATGCTGAGAATCTACTCTGTGCTAGGCTCCTTGAGGGATACAGATATAAATCAGACATAAGTCCTGCTTTCAAGAAGTCTCTAGAAAAGCTGACGAACAACCATGGTAAGAAGACAGGAAGAATCAGACACTTGGGAGAGTGTAAGTCAGCATTTTCAAAACTTCTCATTATTTATCGCATCATTTTTAATAGCTCTGTGATCTGGAAGGATTTTTGCCCACACTTTATAGATGAATATGCTAAGAATGTGAGAAATAAAGTTAACAATCCCAGATCACCATTCGTTCACTGAACACTCATTTTTAACGTTTTAAACAGATCTACGCGAGAACCCAGTACCCTGACCCCTAGTCCAGTCTAAAACGTAAGAGTGACTAGAACTAGAGGGTACATGAAACTCCTTCCCACTTAGGCTTTGGGTTTTATCTCTCCAACCTCATGTTTCAGCCTACTAACGCTGAGGGGTCTGAGAGCTCTGCAAGAGGCCGCCACTTTCAAAGGCACCAGACACAAGGTGTGTCTTTGAATTAACAAATGGTAGATACATCACTGGGGCTCGGCGTATTCGTAACTTCTTGCCAGAAAGCTGTAAACAGAGAAGGGCATGTAACACGTAAACTTGCCTTTTCTTTCCCTATTTTCCTCAAATTACTCACTGTATGTTCTTTGGCCCCCTTCTGCTTTGTGTTTTAACACTGCACATATATTTATTTGCCCCTATTCATCAAATGTGAGAGCTAGAAAGGGCAAATAGAGAGCATGCGCTCTGATTTTGTGAGGAAATACTAGGTCCCAGGGAGAGGAAAGAATTTACCTAAGGTCACAATGTAATTTAATTACAAGGCTGGATCTTGTGTCCTGGCCTGACCCCGAGTCCTGTGCTATCATACTGACAGTTTTAATAATGTGGAAGAGAGTAGAAAAAGAGTTTTATATATAATCTCCATTTCTAGGAAGAAGAAAGACAATTAAAAAATGAACAAAAACTGAGAGGGCTTAATGTCCATAGAGCGTAACTAAAAAAATTTCTAAAAGACATATTTCAGGAAGAAAGAAAATAAACCAGGAAGGAATATCAGTGATGCACAAGGAATGGTGAGCAGAGAGAATGGCAATCATATAGTTCAATCTCAACCTGAGTTTATCCCAAGAATATAGGAATAGTCGAGCATTAGAAAATCTATTAATGTGGTTTACCACTTTCACAGAACAAAATAGTAGTGTTATGATCATAATATCTCAATAGACGCAGGAAAAGAATGTAATACAATGAAACATTCATAATAAAGAACAACCCCTTAGCAAACTAAGAGTAGAAAGAAACTTCCTCGAGTAAAGTCTATCTATGCAAAAATCACCACAAATGGTGAAACATTAGAAGTAGTTATTTTAAATGATAAAAGAGGATACCCCCTATCAACACTTCTATTCAACTTTGTACTGAAGATTCTAACCAGTACAGTTATAATCAAAACATGAATAAAAGATATAAAGAATATAAGAAACCAAAGTGCCATTATTCATAGATGGTATAACTACAGAAAACTATATATAGAAACCCAAAATAATATATAAATAATTAACATTAAACAGATTTATAGATAGAGCATACTGGTGATTGCAAGAGGGGAGGAGAGTGGATGTTGGGTGAAATAGATGAAGGGGATTAAAAGGTACAAACTTCCAATTATAAAACAAATGTCACAGGGATGTAATGTACAGCATAAAGAACATAGTATAACAGTAATAATTTTGTATGGTGACAGATGGTTACTAGACTTATCGTGGTAATCATCTCTTAATGTATTTGGTTGTCAAATCAGTATGCTATACACATAACAGTTTGCTAGATATAACATTAATATACCAAAACTGCATTCTATTTCTGTGCAATAGCCACAAAGAGTTTGATTATGTATTTTTGATAATGTATTTTTGAATAAACCATATATAATAGTGACCAAAAATGTAAAGTACCCTAGAATATCCTTTTTAAAATATAAAATACCTAAATGAAGAAAATCATAAAACTTTATTGAAAGACATTAAAGTAGCTCTAAATAAGTGGAAAGATATACCATCTTCAAAGACAGGAAAATAATATCATAAAAATGTAAATTCTCCCTAAATTGATTCATAGATTTAATGGAATGCTAATCCAAGTCCCAGCAGAATTTGTATGGACTTTAGCAAGCTGAGTCTAAAATTTACTCAGAAAACCAAATGCCAAATACCCAAAAAATTTTTAAAGAACAAGAAAAGGTAATTTTCTTTACCAGATAAAACTTTCTAAGCTATAGTAATTAAGGCAATGTGTTATTTGTATAAGAAAAAGACATGTATAATCTAAATGGACCACAGCTGAGAATCCTAAAACAAAACCATCCATTTATGGTAACTTAATCTTTGACATGAATGATATTTCAGATCACTGTGGCAAGGGTAGATGCTGAGATAATTGGGTTTCCATGTGGAAAAAAATAACATCCAAAGCCTACCTCATGTATACAAAACTTTAAGACCCGCTAAAAAGAATCTTTATGTTACAAAGAATTATTAAACAAAATAAAAAACATTAAAGCTGTAAATAAAATAATAATTTAAACCCCATTAAAATTAAGAAATGTAGTTAATCAAAAGACTCATAATAGCTTCAAGCTAGGAAAAGCTATTTGCCAGACATAAAAATAGCAAAGGATTACTATCCAGAATATACAAAGAATTCTTAAGAAAAAAGAATTCAATAGAAAAATGGGGACAAGAACAGTCATTTTATGGAAAAGGAAATACAAATGGCCAATTGACATATGAAAAACACTTAAGTTAGTCATTAGGGAAATGCAAATGAAAACCAATATGTTATCATTTGTTATAAGATATAAGTTATCTGGTGGTATCATATATCACCAGATCAGCAAAAATTTAAAAGGCTGATGATGTCAAATATTGGAGATGACATGGAGCAATGGATATTTATATGCAATATTGGTGGGAGTATAAATTGTTAAAATCACTTTGGAAAATAAGATGTGGAAATCCCATGACCAACAGTGCTGCTCTAGCCCATGTAACCCAAAGGCATGTACAAAGACATACGGAGCTGTACTGTTTGTAATGGCAGAAAGCTGAAGATAAGACAAATGTCCTTCCAAGGAGAATTGGTAAGTAAATAACAGTATATTTCTGCAATAGAATGATGCATAACACTGGAAACTAATTATCTATAATTGAATAAATCAATGTGGTCAATTCTCAGAAACAATGTTAGAGGAAAACATTCATAAACAAACAGATATATTGTTTATAGGAAATTTTAAAACAAGAAAACTCATTATGTTGTGGAGTTAGGATAAAAGGAGGGAGATGTGATTGGTGAAAAACATGGCATAAGGGATCTTCAGTGCTGTTATTAATATTAGATTTCTTTAGTTGGATTGTGGGTTCATAGGACTTCATTTTATTATTATACATTATAATATGTGTTATATACCTATCATATATTTCATAATATAATAGTTAAGAGAGAAAGAAAAAGAAGAAATGCTTTTTTTTTTT
This sequence comes from Leucopleurus acutus, assembly GCF_964270905.1. Taxonomy (NCBI): domain Eukaryota; kingdom Metazoa; phylum Chordata; class Mammalia; order Artiodactyla; family Delphinidae; genus Leucopleurus; species Leucopleurus acutus. The sequence continues at coordinate 79,059,489 of NC_139147.1, read as the reverse complement.
TTTTGGCTGTGCTGCACAACTTGTGGGATGTTAGTTCCCCCACCAGGAATCAAACCCAGGCCCTCATCAGTGAAAGCATGGAGTCCTAACCACTGGACCACCAGGGAATTCCAAAAGAAATGCTTTCTGATAACTCTTTTTTCCACTCCAGTGCAGAGTCAAGTGCTCAATACATCCTTAATGACCTTAAGGCTGCCTTAGAAGAAGGCTAAGCACTTTTCAGCACTTTTCATATAAAATCCTACAAGTAACTTCTTTAGTAAATGTAGATGCAGATGAATGGAAAATGGGGAGCAAAGCTCTCAGCGTGGGCCATGCAATTATAGAACACTTCCCCTCTCCCTCCCCACACTTCTCTGCCCCTGGCATCTTCTATAAAGACTTTTCTTCCATGAAGCCTTCACTGCTTTCTTTACTGAAACTGACTACTTCCCTCTTCTGGATTACCATTCCAGTGCAAACTAGCATACCACCATTCCTCAGTTATGTACACGTCTGCATACCCAAACGATTTCCGTGATTTTTCTGGGAAGGAAATGATCTTGTTAATTTAGTTGCCCTCAAAGTATCTAGCACAGCCTGGCACATTACAGACCCTAAATAAATTCTTATCCCATTGAATTAAATTGATCCTCTGTCAGTTTCACCCCAGATTCATGTCCAAAGCAAAGCGTTTTACCTCTTTCTAACTCGGCTATTACAGTCAGGAAGTAAATAAAATATTCATTACTTCCCTATGATGTTGTAAAACTAACAGTGGTAGCGAATTCTGCATGAAGTATCGCAAGTAAGATTCCTAAATCCAGGTCTGAGACCTTCCTCCCTCCCAACTCTCTTATGAAGGGAATGAGACAGATAAATAGGTAAAAAGGTAGAAACACGGCTTTCCTGGTGGTGCAGTGGTTGAGAGTCCGCCTGCCGATGCAGAGGACACAGGTTCGTGCCCCGGTCCGGGAAGATCCCACACGCCGCGGAGCGGCTGGGCCCGTGAGCCATGGCCACTGAGCCTGCGCGTCCGGAGCCTGTGCTCCGCAACGGGAGAGGCCACAGCAGTGAGAGGCCCGCGTACCATAAAAAAAAAAAACAATGCCCAGTCACCACTGCACAAATGGAAAGCTCTTTGCCCTACCGTCAGTAGTTACAGAATAAAACGTTTTCTCCACTTTCATGTCTGGCCTTGTTTACCTTTGACACTACTGACACTTCAAGACCCAGACTCCATGCCACCACCTCCAAGAATTTTTCTTTCTTTGACCTCCACTATGATATTTGTCACTCTTACGTATGTAAGCCCATACAACTTCTAACAGACATATAGTAGGATACTTACTGTACTAAGGTAAAATTTTCTTTCTTTTCTTCTAGTTAAATTTCCATCTGGACTAAAACCTTGAAGGTTGAAAATTGTGTTTTATTCGTCCCTGTATGCATTGAGCCAGGTGTAACAGGCCTGGAATACATGCGTATGAAGAGGAGGCTGGATGAATGAATGAGTAAATGGGCGCTTCTGTACAGGGTGGTAAGGGTTAAGATATGCTCTCTTGCTAGAGTGGTCCCTAAAGGAAATGGACACAGAGGTGTGGCTGCAGAGCGGGAGGGAAACAATTACACTTCTCCAGGAGGAGAGGAAGACCGGACCAGTACACACTTGCCCTTTCTTGTCGCTGAGAGATTTCCCACTTCATTTTTTTGTTTTTTTTCATTCCCAAGTCTTTCTGAGTTTGTATGCAAACCTTTTTCTCTCAGGGGCTGTGAAGAACCATTTTGTATGCTTTACTGTAATCCAGGGGCAGGGAGGAATCCCTTCAAACCTGGGACAAAATCTGCCCACTAAAAGGACTTCATCGTGGCCAGAGCCAAATGCAAATGTGTGATGTCAGGCCAACCTAAACTATCCCATTGTTTTCAAGTGTGACTAAGTACTGACTAATATTACTTCCTCTGGCACTTTTTTTTTTTTTTTTTGGACTCAGTAGAATGGAAACGTTCCAGGCTGTTCTACGTTGCTGTCTGGACAGGATAATTTGCTGCTCATCATAACCACTTGAGAAAGGGAAAAAAAATGGAAGAGGGAAAAAAATAAAAACAACCTCCCAAGGGTTCCCTTAAGTTTAGCAATGGCTTTTTGTTCTTGGATTTTGTCATTTTTGTTTTTGTTGTCCTGTGTTATTCACAAAAGCGACAAAAAACATCACAATCCAAATTGGAAAGGACCTTGCCCAGGTCATCTAGTGAGGATTCAACACTTTCCTTGCCCATCCTGAGATCTGCAGTGTCCCTGGGACACCAAGACATTTCCCCCACCCCCCATCAGGCGCGATGCAAACACCCTTTTTCTTAGTTCGGGAGCTCTGTTCCTTCCAAAACAAGCCTTCGCACCTTTGGACTGCCAGCAGTTCCTTCCATCTCCCTGTAGACTATTCCTCTTAGTTCTGCCTTCTGGGAAGTTCTTTTGCAGAGTGGTGTTTACAGAGAGTAAAGAGATCCCGAGCCTTTTCCATGTGGACTAGATCAACAGAGACAGGTTGGTAATGACTTCTGTCAGAGAGAAAATGGAGAAGTGACCAGAACTGAAGCTCTAGAACTGTGTTCAAAGAGTGGAAACAGAGAGGAAGGACACCCATCAAGTGTGCCTTTGGAAGGTCAGAAGAGTCCCTTCTCCCTCGTCATGGCAGATTATGGATAGCTGAAATCGTCTAACCCAAGTTTTTCAGTCCCAATATTTTCTCCATTCCTTCGCTCCTTCCAAAACATCAGAAGATGCCAGCCCCTGCCTCACCCAACTTTTCCAGGCTGCTGGCCCTCCTAGCTTCCACTCAACTTCTGCTCTCCCCCAACCAGTCTGGTGGCAGAGGGGACTGACTCTCCCATACTACATCTCCCCTCTCTGAGGTTTGCTCCTTTCTTTGCAAGAAGCTGGATGCATTCATAGGAAGGCACAGCACCGCTCTGAAAATCAACCAAAGCCCCTTCCAGCTGTCGGATTCACTTTTTTCAGGGGGCGAGTCATTTCTACAGCCTTTGAGTTTCTACCAAGTTTAGGGTCAAAGGAAAAGCCAGTCCCCACAGGGCCTTTTTTTTTTTTTTTTTTTTAAACGTCTATTGGAGTATAATTGCTTTACAATGGTGTGTTAGTTTCTGCTTTATAACAAAGTGAATCAGCTATACATATACATATGTTCCCATATCTCTTCCCTCTTGCGTCTCCCTCCCACCCTCCTATCCCACCCCTCCAGGTGGTCACAAATCACCGAGGTGATCTCCCTCCCACAGGGCCTTTTAGCTCCCTGGGAGTTAGGATGAAGGACTCATTACAAGGCAGAGATGATTGCCTTTTCCTTTTCAACTGTGATTGGTGGCCCAGAGACCACAGCCATCAAATACAGAGGCTCTGCTAAATCATGACTATTTCAGCTACTAATTAGGACTAACATTCACAGCAGAGGAGTCTGTGGGGGGCAATAAACCACTTCTTCAAGTGATTAAACTTCTAAGCAAACACACTTTGATTACCACAAGAACCATTCCTTGGCAAAGGTTCTCTCAGGTAATGGCATCCCCAAGACGTGGCTCCGTGAGTGGCGGATCTGGTAGCCTGGAACTCTGGGTGTGCAAGGCACCCTGTCTCCTCTGCCGGAACCCTGCTCCACCTCTAGTTCTGTTGAGATGCCTTCGGAGATCACATATGTGACAGACTTGTGAATAGCACGTTCACTGGGTCAGCAACGTGATGACAGTGCCCAAAGGCTCAAGCCATGTAGGGAGACGGACTGGAAGCACAGCTGGGGAGAGGGTCATCTCCTTCTTCTGGGGTAGAGGGTCCCCTGCCCCTTGGTCCCAGTTTATAGGCGTGAGTTTAGAGAAAGTCACCGTGGTGATGAGGAAACCTGAGGAACTGTGCTAAGTACCTTCATATGAGTCATCTCCATAGCAAAGATATAGGGGTTTGCTCCAGATCTTTTCCAGAAGTATTCTCTTCATGTGTTTTACAAAAACAAACAAATAAAAACTACACATGAACTACATGCTCGTTGTAGAAAAAGTAGGAAATAAAAACAGGCAAAAAAGAAAGTTTTAGTATTCCATAAGCCCATCATCTAGAGGAGGGTTTCTCTCAACCTCAGCACTACTGGCATTCAGAGCTGGAGGGCTGTCCTGGGCACTGTTTAGGAGCATTCCTGCATCTTCTACCCATTAGATGCCAGTGGTACACTGTCTCCTTCCCGCACTGGACCAACAAACGGGTCACAAGACATTGCCATATGCCCTCCAGCAGCAAAATGATTCCCATTAAAAACCAAAATTCTAGAGATAAGCAGTAATGCCATTTTCCAGTCTTTCTTCCTATATGCAAACAAGTGATACATGGTTTTTAAATGGAGTTGCAATACATATATTGTTTTGTAGTTTCATTTTTCACTTAACCAAAGAGCCTGAATATTTTCCCATGTTGGTATCTGTTCTCCAATATTATCTTATCCTCTCCATTGTGCTCCACTGCACAGTTGTAACATGATTGGTTTCATCCTTGATTTGGGGACATGGAGATTACTTCCAAGGGTGGTAAGATGATGAAAACCAAAACCAATTTTTTGTGCGTCTTTTGCCTTCTAAAAGGGGAAGAGTTTGGAATAATGCATTTGAATGGGGAAATAAATCTTTCTGGTGTGTCTTTTCATTCACAGACGCCATTGAGGTAGCAAGAAAGGGAAAGAAATCTTAAGTTAAGGCTCTTCTGTGCTGTTAATGGGTAAGATACTGAGTAGAGTCCATTCAGGAATCTCTGGTTAGTACGGCGTAGGAATTGAGGAGTAGAGAGCCAGATGAATCTGAAAAGTATAAGGGAAGGGAAGTAGCCTAGGCGTGGGTAGCCGAAGAAGAGGCCAAGAATGCAGGATCCTGGAAAGCAAAGAAGAGAGTAGATGGAAAGAGGCTTAGAATGATGGGGAGGAGGGTGCTGAGAAAGGTAGTTGTCTGCTGAACATGAAACCTTTCACTGTCCAAACCCTTAGTAAAACTTGACCACACTCCTTGCTGTGTACTCCTTGCCAAGGTACATGGGAGACTGAAAGATGTTTGGGGTGGATTGTCTTACGCAGAGTGGTACTTGACAGAAAAGCGACAGTAGGGGCAGATGCAGAAACAGAGCAGGGATGGAGAATTAAACAGATTTTGGAGGCAGAGTCAACTTGGAGAACGAGAACCACCAGAGATATTGGGATCGGGGTCCCAGGGTTTTCCCTGCACTTGAGATGAGTCCCTGAGCCAAACTTGCTTAAATATTAACGGCCAAAATGACCTCAGCAGGAGAAAGGACTTGAAGGATGTCCAGTCAGCAGAACTTAAATTACACTCTTTTTTTTTTTTGGCTCTTACAAACACTGCATAGAATACCACTGTAGTTAAATATTTGCAAACAATACTTAATTTTTTCTTTAGGCTAAATATTAGAAGTGGAATTATTAGGTCCAAGAGAATGCACGTTTTAAGGCTTCTGATACATGTTGTCAAACAGCCCCGACAAGATTTTCATCATAATTTATGCTTTTATCGTTACCACCAACAGAGTGCGACAGTACCCTGTCACCATTATTTCACCAGCAATGGTACATGTTCTTCCCATTTTACAGGAGAGATATATGAGGCTTGTCCATGTTTACAGAGTGATGGAGCTAGACCCAGACCCACAGCTTTCTGACTCCAAGTCCTGAGCTCTTCTCTATTCACTGTGCTGCCTCCTTTACCAGAACTGGGGGTATTTAACCTTTAGAAGACTCAGCCAGCATCATCCCTGATCCTGTTACTCCTCTGCTTAAACTCACTGCTCTTAGGTTAAAGCCTAAACATTTCAGTGGATTGGAAAGCCCTTCACAGTCTAGTCCCTAGTTACCTCTTCATCCTTTCCCTCCCTTGAATCTTAAGCTCTCACCATACAAAATTTCTCTAGGTTCTCTAATGTAGTTTGTTCTCACTATGGCCTCAGGACCTTGGTACTTGCCCCTCCCTCTCTCCTAAATCTCTTTGCCTGGGTAACTTCTGTTCATCCTTCAGATTGAACTTAAACGTCAATCCCTTCATGACCTTTAAATTATGAGTTAGGTACCCCTATTGCTCCTATGTACTCCACGGCACTTTTTACTTCCCCATCATAGCACTCATTAATTGTGTTGTGATTCTTGTCTAATTACCTGACATCCCCATTAGTTTTTTTGTTTTTTGTTTTTTTTTTTTGGCTGCGTTGGGTCTTCATTGCTGTGCGCAGGCTTTCTCTAGCTGTGGTGAGCAGGGGCTATTCTTCATTGAGGTGCGTGAGCTTCTCATTGTGGTCGCTTCTCTTGCTGCGAAGCACAGTCTCTAGGCGCGTGGGCTTCAGTAGTAGCAGCGAGTGGGCTCAGTAGTTGCAGCGCGCGGGCTCTAAGGCGTGTGGGCTTCAGTAGTTGTGGCGCACAGGCTTAGTTTTTCCGTGGCATGTGGGATCTTCCCAGACCAGGGATTGAACCCGTGTCCCCTGCGTTGGCAGGTGGATTCTTTTTTTTTTTTTTTTTGGTGGTATGCGGGCCTCTCACTGTTGTGGCCTCTCCCGTTGCGGAGCATAGGCTCCAGACGCGCAGGCTCATCGGCCATGGCTCACGGGCCCAGCCGGGCCCAGCCGCTCCGCGGCATGTGGGATCTTCCTGGACCAGGGCACGAACCCGTGTCCCCTGCATCGGCAGGCAGACTTCCAACCACTGCGCCACCAGGGAAGCCCGGCAGGTGGATTCTTAACGAGTGCACCACCAGGGAAGTCCCCACATTAGTTTTTAAGCTACAGAGAACAAGATCCATGTTTACAAAACCAAAATCAGTTCTCACTGAGTAGCGCATTCCCCTTTAGACTAGACAGCTACACTCCCAACCACTTTGGAGGGTTTCATAAACAGCCCGTCTCATCCTCTCTGTTCCCTGCTTGGCATCTGTAGGTATCTGAGTGAACCATCCTTACAAGAGACAAACATATTTCCTGTCAATGCCAGGAAGGAACTTCCAATAATAAGAGTTGTCCAATAATGGGGTAGATCTTCTCTTTATGTAGCAAGATGATCTGCATGTGCTTCTTGGGAACTCCTGACGTGACTGGAGGGGCCAGCGGTCAGGAATGAACCTGCCACCCTCCTGACCAGGCCACCCTACACGTGCCAGGTGGTCTTGGAGTGTGTATGGAGCCGAACTGAACTAAAAGACAGTCTTGGAGACAAATAACTTTCTGAGACTTGACAACTTGCTTCCAGCCCAGCCAAAGGCTTGCCGCTCTGAGGCAAATGTCACTGTGGTGGAGTTGTCTTAATGAGAAGGCATGCTTTCTTCTCTTCTGGGGGAGTTTCCTAGAGCAATGCTCTTAGAAACTCCTTGGCAGGAATCCTGAGCCAGGCTTGGCATTGACAGCGTCCTCCTGCTGGCATTAACAAGCCTCTTATTTAAATGTAAATGAGCTCTCAGTGCCAGTTTGTGAGCGAAACACATCACTTGTGTTAAACCAGAGCTGGGAATGCTACAACACACCAAATGTCGGCTTGGTTTCCACTTCCCTACCACATCCGTAGTTTGGAGGGGAGCTCTCTGGGCCTTGTCTTCTGCAGAATTGTGAGTCCTCAGACAACCAGGAGAATTTGTGGAGTCTGGGGGCCCTATTTTTAGCCCTAAATCTTCTTCGATATGACCTTGATCAAGTGATTGAGAGTTGCCCCCCAAAACAGGAACATTGTTCAATTGGGGTCACACATCAAATCTCAGTCCGCAAAGGGCCCTGCAAGGTCTCTGAGGCCGAGCAGAGGGTCTGAGCTGCCCCTCTGCTTCTCTGGCTGTGTCAGCCCAAGTTACCCAGGAGCCTGCCTAGACTGGAGAGGCTATGATGCTGTGTGTGCTCTCTCTTCCCTCCTGGCTTGGTTCTGTTGGCACCCAAATACACATGGCTTAGTGATCTTATCTAATGTCTGGACGTACTTGGCCACCTGCTTTCCCACTCAGTTTCCAGGACTTTGTTTGTCCATATTATATCCAATTTCCTGTTTTGGCATTTTCCTCTTTATTTCAGATCTTTCTGGAATTAACTTGTGCTCCTCTGATATCTGGATTCTAGCCATTTCTCCCCCAGACACCCCCACGGCCAGCATTTTTTTTTTTAGCAAGCCGGATGCTAGATTGTTTCTGTTTTCATGTGTCCGGTAGAGTTGGACATTAAATGCACCTTGAGGCCAAGGCCTGGGTCTTATTATGTTGGTAGCCCCAGGTCCCAGCCCAAGTCCTAATGAATGAATAAGTGAAGGGGTGGAGGAGAGAGCAGAGAAACTCCATCACCCTCTAGGATCTCGCTGGGAGAGACCAAGTAGCACTTTGTTCCATTTCACTCTCCTTTGAACTTGGCATATGACTTTTAGCTATGTGTTTGTTTTGACAAAATCCACGGCCTCAAAATAACTGAGTTACCCTGTATGTGCTATAAACGGAAAGCACATGTATTAGGGGTCTTCTGTGAGAAGCACAGTGGGCTGCACTCAGTGAGAGACGCACTACAATATAAAGGAAGTCCCTGACAGATAATTGGTCATTTTACCTGCGATGCTCTGATTTCAGCAAAAAGTGCTTTGTTACAAAGGAGAAGCAAGGTCATCAGCTTTGCTGCCTAAACGTCTGAGTTTCTGTGCGGTCTCAGCCCAGGTACTGATGAAAAGTTGCATCACTGACTGCCAAGCTCGGACTAAGGCTGTGTAGACAGACACCACGTCACGTTCCCCAGTCTCAGTCCTCATCGAGGTCCCTTGAGGGACTTGGTTGGGGGCTTGTGTTGGGGAAGACGATCCAGGGTATCAGTGGTACCTGCTGTCCCTCACTGGCCCTCAGGCTGATTTGTGGTTCCTGTAGAGAGAAGAGTGTGAGACTGATAGGATCTGGAGAATTGACACAAGCCTTTGCGAGACTGAGCACAGAGAACAGTACATAAGGCATGGGGGAGGGAGGAGTTGCTTTCCTTCCTTCTGCAGGAAACAAGTGACGGTCTTGCATCCTGCAGACTAAAAACGTTGGAGACAGAAGGCTTGACACCAAAATTGATGTTCTTGCAATGGTGGGTGGAAGCCGGGAGGTTTCTAGAATTCATTCTGTAGGAATCCGTTGTGGACAAGTGGGCGGAGAGGCGAAGAGTAGGGCGGATGAATGGTGGTTGTTGCTGACACTCTGCTTGTGGGTCCCTGTGACTCTCCTTTTTGGGGACTCCCAACCACAGATGGGAGTTACCTTAACGGAAGCTGCTTTCTGGCAACTAGGAGTTTGTATTGTCGTACTTTCAGTAAAAAGTCTCCCCCTACCTCTTTGGTTTTTGGTAGTCACGGACTGGTAAGCCCTGAGGCATTTCAATTACACTCCAAAAGGAAAGGAAGAACAGCAATGATAGGTCTTCTATCTTCTCTCCCTGGAGTCAGAAAACCTGGCGTGTAGTTCTGTCTCAGCCTTTAAGGCGCAGTGTGATGCTGAGCAAGTTTCTTTCTCCCGGGAATTCAGTTTTCTCATCTGTAAAATGAGGCAGTTGGGCTTAAATAAACCCGAAGGAGAATCTATGGAAGAGCAGGGTAGAAACAAAAGGTTTATTACTTCATTCATTTAACAGATATTCAGTGCCCGCTTGGTATCAGGGAACGTGCTAGGCTCTGCAGATAGAGTGGTGAAGAAGAGAAGATGGGAGTCTTGTCTACATGAAAAGTTTCAATCAAATGAGTAAGATGGCCATTAATTAAAGAATAAAGATGAAGATAAAATTATAACTGGGCTAATGCTAAGAAGATGAAAGAAATGGTTCTTTGGGAGCATGTATATAGAAAAGTGTTGGGCGATCTAAATAGCACACGTACTTCATAGTTCAGGAGAGTGAGAATATGGAAGGCAGCGTAAGGGAGAGAGAGAGTCTATAGATGTGTACATGAAAGATGCCTGTGCAGGGAAAGATGAGATCGGGAGTGGGGGCCAGACAGGTTCTGATCCCAGAGAAAGCAAATGGTGCCACGCAAGCCAAGAGAGGAGAGTGTTAAGAATCAAGCGGTCCCGTTAGAACTTGCTAGAAAGTGTTGCTTATTTCCTTTCTTCCCCTCCCCCCGCAAAACACCACAACTAGCAGAGAGCCTGGTACAGAGCGGGTGCTCCACGTATGCTGTGGGATAAATACAGTTTTCTCAGCTATGCAAAAAAAATGAGACTCGAGGGGTTAAATGAATTGTTCAAGGTCACTTAGTCTGTTGGTGACTAGGGATAAGATTGAAATCCAATTCTGGAATCATAAAGTGTTTTATAACAAAATTATTGCCATAACTGCAACCTCAGAACTGATTCCTAAGCAACAATTCCAATCCCAGTTGAGGTACCAAGAGGAAACGATCATTAGAAGGACAGGGCTTCAAGGGGCACACACATCCGCACGTGTGCCTGCACACGCACACCCTCTTTCTTCCTCACCCCCCTTCAGCTTCTCATTAATGTCATGCTACAACCATTTGCTTTGTTCACAGAGACCTTGCCTGAGACAGCCTCTCTCTCCTCTGGTGCACTTTTTCTTCTCCTAGAGGGGCATGGCAGAGGAATGCCGTCTGAGAAGCTGACAGCTGGGCAGTCGTCAGATTTACAGCAGCAGTAGAAGAGGTCAGAGGCTAAGTGGAAATCTGTGTAGACTTAAAACATCCGCTTCCTTGAAATACTGTCTTCCTCTGTGAAATGGACATAGGAAGTGATCTATTGTCTTCGGTTCTCTTCATTTAAGGAGTTTCTGCGTCACCTTCTAAGAGAAAAACCTCCAAGCAGGATGCTGCAGACCTTGCCAGGCATTGCTGGGCTGATGGCCATTGGTCTGGCGAGGGACATCTGAGTGCTTCTGCAAATGAGAGGACCCACCTCTGAGAGGTCCCAGTCCAGCTGAGGTTCAGGGTACCCCAGCAGCCTTTGGCTTGAGTATTTGAATTATGGAAATGGATTTCACATGGGTGGCACTCATACTTGAAAGAGTGCAGTACAGCTGATGCCCATTCCGTGTCCCTGCAACAGCCTATGCTTCTTGTGCACTGTTCAAGATCTGAGAGAAAGCAACTCTAGCCTGACAGCCTAAAAATCCACCCCATAGTTACTTGTATTCAGCTAAGTTGTATCCTCCAGTTGCCAGTATAGCACAATATAACAATTTATTATCTGTGGATTTATATATATATATATATATATATATATATATATACTATATATATATATGTATAGTATATGTATATATACACGTGTATGTATGTAGTGTGGACATCTGTGATATGGAAAAGTTGACCTGCAGCTAGGCTGAGTTCATCCTAGCCTAGGATGCAGACCTGTCGGCAGAGGACTGGAAGGTCTGTGGGCTACGTCAGCAGGTGACTATTTGCAGTGGCGACCAAGAAACCTGCTGGGAAGGAAGGCTTCTAAGGGATGGGAGAGGGATGAGGACAACGGTCCATAGAACGGGAACCTTGGGAAAGCAGAGGGGCCATTCTCAGAATATGGTACCCATTTGCCTCAACTCATGCCAGAATTCAGGAGAATGGATGCTCGTACTAAATCTGAAGCAAGGTTTCATTAAAGTCTGTGAGGATTAGGAACGCCAGGCAGCTCCAGTAGGGGCCCATGGAACCTCAGCCTATAGAACATAGAAGGAGGCAGCACAAGGTAGCTCTAATGCTTTCAGGGCACCACTATGAGTGCTGTCTGCACCTCTGACAGTTACATGAACTTGAATTTGGGGTGGCAGCATGGAGATTCTGCCTCAGTTCATCGCTAGAGTCAACAGAAGGAACTAGAAGGGGCAAAATGACATATTCCAAATGATGCTGTGTATGAGAGCATGTGTGAGTCACCCCCTCAGGCTGCTCAGAAATAGTTTGAGAGAACATTACAGGGGATTATAGATGTTCAGGTGCGGATAAGACCAGGAAAGGACTGTTTGGGAACTAAAATCATGGCCTCACACTTACTACTATTACCTCCCAGCATCCTCACTATTATTTCGGGGCTGGAATTACCCAGTGTTCGTTAGCCCAGAGAGCTAAAGTTCAGAGAGGTAGCATTCTGCAAGGCCACCCAACTTGGAGGTGGCAGCTCAGGAATTCAAGACCAGCTCCAGAAAACCCAGATACTTTCCATCATTTTCTGCTGCTTCCCAGCACAAAGGCAAGACCTCTGGACTTTTCACATTTCCAACCCCAAACTAAACAAAGAAATCTAGAGAAGACACCTAGAATTAAGTGGTGGTCTTGACTGCCACTTTGTTCCAAAGATTCTAAAGTGTGAGGTTACCTTTGAAATCTGAGAGTCCAACTAGGCAGGAAACTCAGATACAAAATACTGCTTGGAGGCCAGACCAGAGGGTTCCATTTCAGAGCCACGCTGCTGCTCTCCAAGGCAGCAATCATTCTGTGGCAATGTATGCAAGAGACAGTTAAAAAATATCTCTTCCCCATTTACTGCTTTAGAAACAGAATCTACTGCCTAATTGAGAATACTTTCTGCCTAATTACTCCATTCCCAATTTTTTTTAAGCAGCAGAGTTGCTGTGGAATTATGTACTGTATAATTTCATCATTTAGCAATATGTAAATTAGGAGAAGAAAGGAAGAGGGAGAGATGATCATCCTTTTGAATTTCTGTGTGCAGAAATGGGCAGTGAGGTGTGTGTAGACATGGAAAAGGCCACATGGCAGAACTGGCTCTGGGCTCCAGTTCCCCTGCAGAGTACCTCTGTACTCCTAGGAAAAATCACATCGTCTTCCTGAGCCTCAGTTTCCCCTTCTGCCACCTTTTGCACACGTGATCCCAACATCTAGCACAGCTGCTGGCACAGAGCAAAGGCTTTTCATTACCTAGTAACTACCCGGTGAATGAATGAGAACCTGGCTTGTCTCCCTCACAGAGTTACTAGCAGGGTGAAGTGATATAATGACTGTGAAGACATTTAATAAATTACAAATGCCAACGGTGTGTAGAGTGCTTTAAGCACTAACGGAGAAAATCCTGTTTAATGCCAAAAATCAGAAAACACCTTTCTCTTGCCTTGTTTATGGATTAAGTGGTCGGCTTTTTTAGAAGTAAAGATAAAACAGTAATGTTCCAATGGGCTAGTGTCTGTCAACGATGAAATCACTTAATTCCCCTGGCTGTCCTGCAACACTCTACAGAGGAGAAAATGGAGGACCTGAGCTTGACTTTTTTATCGAGTTCAGGGAAAAATCAAGTCCCATACCTTGTGTCCCCTAGAGGCCATCTAGATCTGGGGGTCTTGAGGTAGGACCTCTCCTGGGGCACCACTCAGGTTTACCTATGGGCCTGGCCTGTTCTAGCCCACCTGCATAGGCAGAGGCAGCTTGTGGCTTGGAGCAGAGACTCTCAGGTTGTCACACTCCTCAAGGGATGAGGCTTCAATTCCCCCAGGCTCCTGAGAGCATCTTTGCTGTGGGATTTGCTCTGAAGGACCTAGGGTTGCAGGTCCTTTACTCCCAGAGAGAAGGGTTGCAGGGATTTGCTCTGAAGGACCTAGGGTTACTCCTTTACTCCCAGAGAGAAGGGGCTCTTAGTCTTTGTTGCCTCATTAATTCAGACTTTCCCCACCAGGTCAGGGCAAATGCAGGCCAGGCTCACTTTTTTCCTAAAGCAGAGAATCCAGTTTTGATTGCCCCACGTGTCTTCGTGAGACAAGATCTGGACTCAGGAGAACTCGGAAGTCACTTCCTCTTCGTGCCTCAGGTAAAAGTAGGTGGTATCTAGGTACTCTTCTATTTTTCACTATAAAGTTCTCTACCTCTGTGACCAGAGTCCCTGGGCCTCACAGGCCAGACTATTGACACAGCTGGACTGACTTTGCATTGAGAGAGAGAAGAATTCACTGGCCCAGTGAGCCCACCTGCTTATGCCAGCATGGGCGAGGTAGCAACTGCAGACTGGAGAATTTGTCTCGCATATACTGTTTTTCATACAGTATAGAGCTTTACCTTACTGGTGGCTAAGATGCAGTGAGATCTAGGGGGAAAGCATAGAACTTGGGATCAAGATACCTGGAGCCTCACAGCTTGGCTGTGTGACCCTGGGCTAATCACTTTACCCCACTGAGCTTTGAGTTTTCTCACTTGTAAAATAAGATAATAATACTTTTCCCCATAGGTGCTTGTAGGATCAAGTGAGAAAATGCATTTTAAATTATAGTCCTTAACAGAAACAAAAGATGTTATTGGTAGAATTTTCAAGAGGCTTGAAGAAGAATTAGGCCACTAACTATATATCAAAGAACATGTCACGGCAATAATGATGGAGACGTAAATTTATATTTCATTTCAGAACTTCCAAGGGCATCAGAGGTATACAGATTGACATGTACAGTTGTACAGTTAGGAGAGACAGAATTTTCCTAGAAATCATCTCTTCTTACTCCCCAACCTTTTTCTATTTTATAGGTAGTCAAATACTCAACAAATATTGGGTACCTAGAGTATGACAAACACAAAGTATGGGGCTACTGATAAGAATCAGACAGCCAGAGTTCCTGCCCTAAATATGTCTCATGGCATATTGCTTCAACATAAGTATATCCCAGGCCTCATTATTCTATGTCTCTTTGCTAAAGTCATAAGTCATCAACCCAAGTGAGTTCAACAATGTTCGATGGATTTCCAGTCATTTGAAAGGTATCCATAAGAGAGGCTTTGGGAGTTTAGTAAGAACTGACCCCTTCCCACAAGGATGTCACTCAAAGTCTGTTTATCAAAGGGTGGGAGAGAGAGGAGGGAATAACATAAATGCCCAAACAACTATTTTTATCCATCCATCCTGCATTTACGGAGCACTGACAGTGTATAGGGCATTACGTAAGGTGCTGGCATGCTCACAGCAGTAGATGAGGCAAAATCTGCACTCTCAAGAAATTCTGAGTTAGGCGAGAAAGAGAGCCTTAAATACACGGGTCATTATAATACTAATTATAATACTTATAACACAGATGATTGTAATAGATACTACAGGCAGGAAATCATAAAAAATACACAACCAAGGGTAAGGAAAGAGTATTATGTCCTTGGAGGTGAACCATGGAAGGCTTTCCAGAGGAAGTGGCCTTTGAGCTGAGCCTTGATGGGAAGAAGAAAAGGCAATCTAAGTGGAAGGGGAGGTCATAAGTCATAGAGGCAGGAAAGTAGAAGGAGGGTTGAGCTGGAACACGTACAAATGGAGGAGAGTAAGCCCACTCCTCGAGAGCTCTGTCTTCTCACCCACTCTTCTCTGCCTCCGCTCATAACCTGAGCCCCACACAGGCTGGCTTTGGTCACGGATACACAGGGGTTCTGTTCCTGATTCTTTGAGAACAGCACCCACAATTGCTCCCTTGTTGTGACATGTGAAAATCTCATGTCTGAGAATCACTAGCCTGGAGGTGGCAGTGTGTCTTCTTGTCATGCTTCCTTCAATCTTGAGAACTAGAATTTCTGCCGTGTGACGACAATTCTCAGCAACTCATTTCAAAACCTTATGTTAGCTATGACCCTAGTACCGGACAGATGGGAGGCAGCCAAATGCAAGGGGTCTTGTTCTGTCAATTATTGTCCAATTCTGAAACTCCGCCTCTCTGCTGGCATCTCCACCTGGAAGCCCCACGGGCACCTTGGATTCAACAGCATGTCCTAAACTGAACCCATCCCCTTTCTTCCCCGAACCTGCTCCTTTTCCCATACGCATTTTAGCTAATGGTTCATCTAATTAACAATCAACATAAGGGTATCAGTTCAAGTTACTGCATTTATAGCTCTACCTCTTCCATGTTCCTAACCTTCTGTATATAATTAATTACCAAGTCCTCACAAATTTACTTCTTCAGTATTTCTACATCTTCCCCTCTTTCCAGACCGTTGCCAAGGTCGTCATTTTTATTGCTTTGGCTATTACAACAACTTCAAACTGGTCGCCTTACCCTCTCTTGTACATTCTTCCTCTCTTATACATCCTCCATGCTGTTGCGAAAATGATCTTTCAGAAGGACAGGACATTTCTAAAAAATGTTTGAGGTCTTCCTGCATAGAGGACACAAAGGGCTTCACATGGCATTGGCGGTGCTCCTCAGTTTGGCCTAAACAATACCATTAGCCTCTTCTCCCAGTGCTTCCTTCCCAAATAGATCTTTTTTTTTTTTTTTTTTTTTTTGCGGTACGCGGGCCTCTCTCACTGTTGTGACATCTCCCGTTGTGGAGCACAGGCTCCGGATGTGCAGGCTCAGCGGCCATGGCTCACGGGCCCAGCCGCTCTGCGGCATGTGGGATCTTCGCGGACAGGGGCACGAACCCGTGTCCCCTGCATCGGCAGGTGGACTCTCAACCACTGCGCCACCAGGGAAGCCTCCAAATAGATCTTATATTCCACTCTCACCAGATTATTTGTCATCGTTGCTTCTGTCCTCTCACCCTATAAAATCCTACCTATCCCTCAAGATCGGTTCAAATGTTGTCTCCTTTGTGACGCCCTTCTGACCCTCAAGCCTCTTGTTGGAATTTACTACGGTTTTCTTTGTATCCCCAAAGCTTCTAACTGTTCCTTTATGTGCTCGACAGAATCGTGGCCCCCAGTAATGCCCATGTCCTAATGCCCAGAACCTGTGACCATGTCACCTCACATGGCAAAAGGAACTTTGCAGATGCAATTAAGTTAAGATCTTGAAATGGGAAAATTATCCTAGATTATCCAGGTGGACCCAGTGTAATCACAGTGGTCCTTATAAAAGGGCAGAAGAAGGTCAGAGAGAAGAGAAGTTGCCATTCTGTTGGCTTTGAAGATGGAGAAAGGGGGCCAGGAGCGAAGAAATGCAGGTCGCCTCTCTAAGCTGGAAAAGGTAAGGAAGGAGATTCTCCCCTAGAGCATCCAGAAAAAATGCAGCCCAGTTGCCCCTTTTAAAATTTCTGACCTAGAGAACTATATGATAAGGCATTTGTGTCACTTGAAGCCATGAAGTATGTGGTAATTTTTTTTTTTTTTTTTTTTTTTTTGGCGGTACGCAGGCCTCTCACTGTTGTGGCCTCTCCCGTTGCAGAGCACAGGCTCCGGACGCGCAGGCTCAGTGGCCATGGCTCACGGGCCTAGCCGCTCCGCGGCATGTGGGATCCTCCCGGACCGGGGAATGAACCCGTGTCCCCTGCATCGGCAGGTGGACTCCCAACCACTGCGCCATCAGGGAAGCCCCTGTGGTAATTTTTTAAAGCTGCAAGAAGAAACTAATATTCTCTACTTAGCATTTATTTATTATTTGCCTGGTACTATCCTGTCCTTCGTAATATTGCAAACTCTTTGAGAGCACGGACCAATCAGATTAATGGTCTTATCCCCTGGGTGCCTAACACAGAGCTCTGCACATGTAGATGCCTATTATGCCTTTGAATTTAAATCAAATGCCCTGTTTGGGGTATTTGCATTTAAATCAAATGGTCTTTTGGGTGAAGTCCCAGAACTTGATTGAAACTGTTGTACGTGTGAAGCTAGGTGGGCTGGAACAGCTAAACGGGCATCATTTCAGGTAGCTGGGTTTTCATCAGGTTAGAAATGATGCCAGGCCTAACGTGGAGGGGGACGGCATCTGTGTGGCATTTATTAAGCAGAGCCTATCAGTGATGCCTTGGGGTTCATGCCGCTATCTAACCTTTTGTCTCTCAGACTACGTGTGGTTTTTGTTCTCACTGAACTTTCCAAGGGAGTAAATATTAGTGGTCTCATAGGGGAAGACACACAGAGACCAAGTTCTTGGCACCAAAAAGCAGGTTATCTCGGTCAAGAGTTGCATTTCATGTCTCCCCAGCCTCCAGCTCAGGTGCCTCTTGGTATATCCATCTATTTCTTTACGCACACATGAAATCAACACGTACTGATCACTGCAATGTAATAGGCACCGAAGACAAAGAAGAAATAAAGTCTTGGACATCAAGAAGCTCCTCCCATCAGAGCAGCGGGAGCTGACAGGGCAGGGGGTAAGCATGATCTTTTTTTTTTTTTTTTTTCCGGTACGCGGGCCTCTCACTGTTGTGGCCTCTCCCGCTGCGGAGCACAGGCTCCGGACGCGCAGGCTCAGAACGCGCAGGCGCAGCGGCCATAGCTCACGGACCCAGCCGCCCCACGGCATGTGGGATCCTCCCGGACCGCGGCACGAACCCGTGTCCCCTACATCGGCAGGCGGACCCCCTACATCGGCAGGCGGACCCCCTACATCGGCAGGCGGACTCTCAACCACTGCGCCACCAGGGAAGCCCAAGCGTGATCTTTAAGAGCCATGCCGGAGGTGTGTATAAGCAGCTTATTCTATTCCATTGGTCTTGTGGCATCTATCACGTAGGTGAGGCCAGGGCAGCTGTGAGTGTTGTCCACTCTGTGCTCAAGGCCCAGAGACCGGAATCTCCCTTTTTATTTATTTATTTATTTATTTATTTATTCTTGGCCATGCATGCGGGATCTTAAGTCCTCGACCAGAGATTGGAACCTGCACCCCCTGCGGTGGAAGCACAGAGCCTTAACCACTGGATGGCCGGGGAAGTCCCGGGAATCTCCCTTTTTTAAGGTGTTCCTCTTAAAGCACATTCCGCATACACAGCTGGATCTTTGGGGATATTGACTCCCCATTCAACAGTGTATCCTTCCAAGGCCACCTTACCCAGGAGGATGAACACTATGCATCCCTTCCAAAGGGAAATCTGCATCCCTCTTCGTTGGGACTTAGCAGGTTCAGATTATTCAACGTTCCTCCTCCCTTCTTCCACCTCCAAATCCTGGCTGCTCTGCCACTAATTTACTGTACAATTTAGGGAATCCAGTCCTGGTCTCTGGGCCTCAGTTTCTTCTTCTGTAAAATGGGTGTGGTTACCATTCCTGCCTTGCCTACCACCTGTGGGCTTTGTGAAAAGCAAATGCAATAATGAACAGTAAAGACTGTTGTGGACTAAAACCTGTTTATATCTGTTAACTGTCCTTAAAGTAATAGTAGTTATTTTAATATATATTTATACTAATAATTACCACTGCTATTCTTATTATTTTTATCACTATTATTGCCGTGGGAGGGTTGTTAGCTGCTTCCAAGAATCAGGCAGCTGTCATTGCCAAGTGACTCAATCACCACATGACCAAAAATAGGCTAAATTAGAATGCATTTCAAGCCCCCTTGCATAAAAAACCATGGCCCTGCTTATAGCTGCATTTTCCATTGCTTTTCTCTCCCTCTCAGGGTCACTATAGCCAGATTTAACCTATTCTGAAACTGTCCAGGTGGAGGGGTGTTGACAAGAGTCCTGAGCCCCTCCTAGGCATGGTCCTCCATCCCCCACCCAGATGGAGGATGCGCCTCAGGCCCACAGATGACCAGGGTCTCCTAGGAGCACCTTGTTGGTCCTCTGGCATCCAATCTTACCTGCATTGCCGACCCTGCTGATGTTAGGGCCCGCCACATAGCTTCACCTTTGTCCTTCGGCAGGCCTGGTCCAACGAATTTACCTTCTCAGCATCTGGGCAGCAGAGGAGGCCAAGCTGGGGCTTCCTGGTGTTGGCTGACTCTCAGAAAGGAGACATCCTTCTTCTCTTCACTGAGACCTCCAATCACTGCTGGTTCCTCAGGATGCTTTGCCTCCTCGTTAATTACAGATCTCAGATTGGTCTCTTTGATGACTTCTATCTCCCTGCTGATGAACCAAGATCAAGGAAGTTGCGGTGCTATTTGTGACGCTGCAGATTAGCATCTCTTCAGCTCAGCAGCTCAGTTCTCCTTCGCCCTGGAGTTCAGTCCACAAAAGGCAACTGAGGAGGGTGGGGGTACTCTCTCAGGATGCACGGTAACTCCCGGGTACGGGGGTCCCTGGATGGGACTCCCCCATTTCTCTATTTTCTGCCTTCTGTAAAATGGCATACGTGACATTCTTCACAGTGAACATGAGATTATATACGTGAAAGTGAATACTTAATTAGAAACTACCATACATTGATCAGGCAATATTAAAAGAGTCTGTTCTGGAAGATTTTAGAGCTTAAAATAAGACAGACACCATTCACCACGGAACTTTCTCCTCTCTGTCCTCATCCATGGTGGAACTGGGGGTGGGCGGCAGAGGGAGTAGTCGCGACGACCAAATAAGATAAGGGATGTGAACTATGTGCTTGGGGTTCCAAGAGCTTAGTTCCAACCATATTTTGTAACTTCATCACTTAAATTTACGTCATCTTACCCAAGTGCTACCCTTTCTGAACCTCAGTTTCATTATCTGAAAAAGGCTCTAGTACTAAAACAAAACAAAAACAAAACCCAAATAAATGAATACCAGTGAGAAAACCATTGGCCTGGACTCTTTCTGAAGTCCCTTCCAGCTAGATCATAGAATAAGCTTCCATAAAAATTTTCCAAGAAATGGATAGGTTCCATGAAAATTTCATCCTAAACTCAAGTCACGACACTTACCAGTTCGTGGAGAGTTTGAGCAGATCTGTGGAGGGACCCATACAGGTCAGCTCATGATTTTAGACACTCAGTCTCCGGCTTCCCACCTTACCCACCTACAAAGAAAGGACAGGGGACAGGTCAGCAGACGTCCCAGCCCTGAGCTCCAAGAGTAAGCCTGGGTGGCACGGGGCCTTAGTTTCCTCCTCATCAACCGAGCGGCTTGGGTTCGACGTTCTCAGAGGCGGTTTTCAGTTTCAAAGCCCGTGAATCTAACTTCTTTGAGTCTCACTTCTAACAAGTCCCAGGCCCAGGGAGTGGGACCGGCCTCCTGTGTGCAGGAGACGCGCCTTGTTGGAGCAGATGGAGTGCGTCTATCATGGCAGCGGCGTCACCAGTCTGGTCACCTCAGATGTCTCTCCAATTAACACTCATGGTGGCAGCCAACTGCTCAGGCAGCAGAACATGCTGGTGGAAGGGATGGCGGGAACTCCTGGGCCTGCTGCCACACCTATTATCCAAGCCTGGGAGTGGGAGGGTCCGGCCAGACTTCGCGGTGTGTGGGAGATGGGAGGAGGGATGGATAAAAATGGGAGGTGGAATGTGTGCCGGGAGACTTCTTTAGCTGTCGAGTCCTAGAAAGTCAGCAGTGGAGGATGCTCATCTAGTCACAGCCCTTACTCTCTTCTTGGATTGCGCTTCCTTCTTCACTCCGGTCCTGCCTGACATGGGGTGTGACACCATCTCCTCTTGCTTTTGCTTCCAGAGTGATCTCCCTGTCTTCCATTTCTCTTCCTCTCCAAACCATGCCCTACAAGATGGCCAGAGTGTGACTTCTACAATACAAATGTGATTATCTTATTCCCCTGCATTTTAGTGTTTCCCCACTCCCTTCAGGAAATGACAACAACAGCAACAAAAATAGTAGCCCATAACCTGAAATACACATAGCCTGATGGACACAGGCCCCTGGAGATCTGATTTACTTCATCTGTTACTTCCTCTGCCCTTCTCACCCCGAGGGCATCCCATCCTTGGTTAATTACTTGAAATTCTCCAAATTACTTGAAATCTGCAAACTCGACCCTTCCCACATTCTTCTCTCCACCTTGTTTCCCCTGCTTGGTGCTCAGCCTTTAAAATTCAACTTAGCTGTCCCTTCTTCTGGGACGCACTGCAAGAGCAGCCTCTCAGAGCATTTACCACCCTGTTAGGTGATTATCCCTTGATGTCACACTCTCCTTCCCTACACCGTTAGCTTTCCCAGGGATGAGAATACATCTAATTCATTTCCTTTACACAGGCAGAACTGTCTTGACATCAGATACCCTACTGAACTCCAGAGTTAATTTGACTGATGTGGCTTTCATGCCACTCCTTGGGCTGTGACCTTGGTCAAGGAGAACCACTTCACCAGGAAGCAGGCACATGGTAAACGCTGGTTGAGTGAGTGAGGGATCTCCCTCATTTCACAGAGGAGGAAACAGGCCTGGAAAGGGCAGGTGATCCACCGAGGCTGGCATGGAGGGAGGGTCCAGCTGTGATGGCCCCAGGGAATCCTTCTCTTGACTCCTCCTCCAGATTTCATCCCACCATCCTACACGGTCAGGTAGCTTCCACCTACCCTCCTCTTGTGTGAGAGGGCGGCAGAGCGCCCTGGCTGGGTGGCGTGTGTGCATAAAGGAGGTCCCCAGTTCGGGCTGGACTGCCACATCTCCAGGCAACTGTGGCATTCCTGGACTCGTGGGCTGGGTATCGATGGATGTGCAACAATGCAGTGAGGCTGGCAAATGGGAGAGCAAACCCATTTAAAATAGGAAGTCCTGAGACTCGCAGGAGTGGGAGGTGTTTAGAATAGAAAGAAATTGCAATTAGGAACCATCTGTACCGGGTCAGGTATGGATGTTATCTGTTGGTCTTCCCGGCCGGGGGCAATGGCAAAGAGCCACCCAAGGCCTCCATCTCCCAAGCACATCGAAAATCCCTGCCTGTGCTGTTTTTGGGAGGGAAGGTTTGGCTTGGACTCGTTTTCCCTGAAAAATCAAAACAATTCCTGAGAGTGGGCCCAGCTTTCAGGGGCAGCCTGGGAGCTGGGCATGTTTCCCTGGGCCTGGATGTTAGCGTGCCGGCTTCTGGAGTGGAGGGGGCATCTGAAGGTCACGCGGCAGGGAATCCAAACCTCTGAGCCTGATTTACAGCTCAGGGCCTCAAATCTCCTCCCTCCCAGCCCACATAAACCCCCCAGTTTCCTCCTGTGTGCGCCAGCACTCCTCCGAGCTGGGAAATGAGATCTCACCAGTGGCTTTTTCTGGGCTTATGTATGGATGCTTCCCTGAGAGGGTGGCAGGAAGGAACAGAAGTGGTTCTTGAAAATGTGAGCAGGAGAGCGTCATGGTGAGTCAGAGAAGGACAAGACTGAAAGAGCTTGGAGGTGATCCAGCTCAGAACCCTTATTTGTCTTGTCTCCTTTCTTTCCTTTTCTTTTCTAGTCTTTATTTCCCCCTCTCCTTTCCTTTTCGTTCCTTTTCTTGTTGCGGCTTCCGCAGAAAATCTTATACGGAAATCTAACGTATTAAACTTAAAAATGGAAGTGCTCCAGGCAGTTGTGGGTATGGGGTTTTGGCCTCCTTTTCTAGCTTCCGTCTTATCTGACCCCTTGAGACCCCTCCTCAGATGGCTGGGCTTCCCAGACAGCAGTTTGGAAACCTCTGCTGTGATCCAACACCCTCTTTTCACACATGAGGTCACGAAGGCCCGAGGGGGTGATGGGGTTTATTAAAGGCCAAACAGAGAATTAGTGATGGAGTTGGGCTCTCCATCCTCTTTCCAGTAACTTGTGTCAGATGCCATGTTGACCCTGTAATGGCTCAGCCTGGCCCTAGGTTCTTTGGTGCATAAATGGTATTTTTATTAAGGAAAAAATCAGTTAGAATTTAAGAAGCCCGGGATCAGTAGTTCTGGGAAATAAGCACCAAGTCACCGTGGCTGCTTCACCCCTTTGGCCCTGGTGCCGTGGTTCCTCTGCCTGCGTTTGGAACCTGGGGCTAACCTTGCTCCTCCTTGGCCTGGGGCCCTGCCTTCATAAACTCATGGAGTAGAATCCTACCTTCCAGCTAATATCCTTGACTTATCACGTTTCCCATTTTAGCGGGACCTGGCCTGCCCCCAAAGCTGACCTAGGTGTGGGAACGTGTACTTGCTTCCAGGTCCCCCAACCCCCATCACTGCTTGAATCTCTGCTCACTGCTTGTCCCCAGCCACACTGCCATGCTCTGCTTGTCTCCCAGGGCCCCCCAAGGACCTTCCTGAATAAGTAGGTGGCCTGGCAGCCTTCTCCCTTTGCCTAGATTTGTGTTCTCCTGACAAGGTGCTTGTGCCCACAAGCCTGGCCTTTCTGCAGCCTTTGGGGGAAGGGTTGTGGAGTGGAAGGGCTTGACGGTTACTTGAACCTTCCAGGCCCTCCCAGTCTGTTCAGGACAGCTGCTCTAAAGCACACTTGCACAACCTAGTCCTTTCACCTGTGGCTCCTGGATTTGTGCCAGAAGAATTTGACAGGCCTCTGCCCAGCAATGGCCTCTCCTGCTAGACCCAGGAAAGCCCAGAATGAGAGACCGGCCCATGGGTTTATTTCCAGAGACTAGGGGAGGAAGTGGCTCCTGGAGCTCTCCAGCCAAACCCAGTCAGGTTCCAGGCATTCCCAAATTCTCTCCCGCTCTCTGGCCCTAGAGGATACACAGATTCTCTCGGAATCACCTCCAGTTCAGGTTGGTGCCCAGAACCCTCCAAGACAACTCAGACTCTGAGGCCTGAAAGTCTGTGACTGCCCCAACCGTGCAGCCTTCACCCTGCCGAGGTCCTACGCATCTCCAGCCCCCACAGATCCCTTTCATGGCCTGCGTATGGGTAGAGGCCCAGGGAGGATCCTTGCCTGCCCTGGCTGTGTCCAGCTGCCCTTTCAGAATGCCACTATCAGAATTCGATCCCTGCCAGCCCACTGCCAGGGGTCAGGGAAGCCAGGCGACTTCCTTCCTGAAGGCTCAGAGGCTAAGGAGACAAGAAGCCTGAGCATAGCTTGCCATCCTCCCCCACAGCAACCCTGAGCTGGCCCCTCATACCCTCAGCCCTCCTGGAGCCCCTCCCCGCGCGGGTAAGAGGCTCAGGCCTCAGTGCTTCTCCGAAACCCGGGTCCCACAGCCACAGACTGACTCTCCTAAACCCAGACCCAGAAGTCCCAGGCCATGGTCAGAGAGGCGGGAGGAGGCTGTGAGCCTCTCACCCCCCGAGGTCCACCTACCTCCCTGTGGCCCAGGTGGGAGCTGAAGAGCCCAGGGGCTGCCCTGAAGCATAACTGTAAGAGGTTGAGCTACCTGGAGAGAGCAGGGGCAGGGCTATCTGTTAGGCCTGTGGGAACGATCGCACCCACTATCAGTGGAAGAGTGCATTCTATCTGGGACCCCAGAGCTTCCTCCAGATGCAGAGATTCAATGCAGTTCTTAGCTTAAGGGTGTCCTAGAGCCAGTATCCCCTAGTCCTGAGCTGGAACCTATATCAAATGCTGAGCTGGATAGAACAAACCCTGAGACAAAGACTGCATGGCCTCCAGAGATCTTTAGAGAATGTAACGGCTGCTTCAGCTTCAGGGTGACAGCCCTCTCTCCTGAGTCCTGTATTGACCAGAGACCAAGAGACCCTCTCCTAGAACCTATTGTAATTGTTCCCGGGTGCATACTGGGAACTCGGAGGTCTCAGACGAGGCTGTGGCTGGCTGGGAATCCGCGCAGGCCATGCCCATTCAGCCTGAGTCCGATTGACGTGGGCAGGTCACCCGGAGAGGGTCCTCTGCCAGACGGAGACCCTGGAGATTTGTCCCGGGTATAACCATCCCCTGCAAGGGCCCCTTCGAGCAGAGGAACAGACAGGCCCTCTCGACGTCTCCCCTAGGCTGGCAGCACTCTTATTGCTGGGTTAAAGAAGCTCCTCCCAGAAGCCTCTAGAACTTCCCTGGAGAGTAAGTGCTTAGCAGGGAGGGAGGATGGTGGGTTATCCACCACCTCTGGCCCAGTCTAGCCTGGAGCTGGGTTCTGATACCTCGCAGCTAGTTTCCTGGCCCCATGTCCAGTCACCATAAAGCCCAGGAGCTCAGGCCGAAGAGATCTGGGCTCCTTATCTTGAAAATGGGGTGCTAACTGCTCCTGCCTCACAGGGTTGTTGGGATTCAGCTAAATGCCATGAACCTTCCCCAGAAACAGGAGGCCCTCAATGCCTCTTTTCTGAACCTGGCTCTGAAAGTTTAAGCCTGGGGAGAAAGCACAGGTTTCAGAGAGTCAGCGCGACTGTCCTCTGGGGTCCTGCGGGGAGGGCCTGGCGAGCAGCCGTCGGCCCCTCTGGCTGGCTTTTAAAGCTGACGTCTATAGGATGCATTCTATTCTAGAGCAACGTGCTGGATGTTAACAGCTAGGACCGGAGGCAGGAGGCCAGGATTCCTATCCTAGGTCTGCCCCAAAGCTGCTGAGTTAGTTCCAGACCAGGGAAAACTAAAACAGTTTCTCCTCTTTCCAGCCCTATGCATGGTAACAGAAACATTCCAAATATACAGAGCCTTATAGCTCCCCAGACTCTTTAACACCCTCCATCTCCTCTGAGGATCACAGCCAGCCTATGAGGCTGGCGAGGCAGGGTTTTGTCCTCCTCTTGTGAGAAGTCGCAGCCTGTGGTCCAGAGGAGTGACTTGTTCAGAGACATCCAGCCGCTGGGCAGCAGAGGCAGGCCCAGAGCCCACATCTTGCTTCTACCCACTCCTCTTTGTCACTCTTGTTTAATTTCAGACTTAAACGTTTATTTGGGGCTTTTGTTTAAATTGTGTCATTTCCAGTATGGCACGTCATCCACACTCAGCCTTAGCATCCGGCTAATCAGAAGCCCTACAGACGTGTCCTGGGCTCCTTCTATGAGACCAGCCTGGAGGGACGCTCCCTCTGCACGGGCTAAGAAGGCCTCAGATTCAGTGTGGACAGCAGGAGACATAAGGGGTGGTTTGGGACTTCAGTGGACACTGGGCCCAGGATCATGAGAAAATTGATGGGGAGATGGCTTAGTAAACCATGCTGAAAGAAACACTTGAGCTTGTGAAAGGGCTGTGCTTCTCTCTTTTGGTGTTTGCTTATTTCTTCCATTTGGCCTCATTGTTCTAGGCTACAGGAAGGAGAGTGAAGAAAGGATGCTTGCTAGAGGCTTTTGGTCCTTTGTTTATGCAACCCAGAAACCACAGGTGCAAAGCAGATAAACAGACTGATCTGTAAAATATATTGAATGTTTGAATTTTTGTTAAAGTTAATACAGCCACACATGGTTAAAACAGGTGCAAACATCGGGCTCCCCAGTGGGCGGTTTTCCATCTTCAGGTGGGGAAGATGTGGTTAACAGGTAGAAAGGCCAAAAAAAGACTTCGGCTGGGATTAGGCTGACTCCTCCCTGGAGTCAAATACTGCGGAAGGCATATAATAAAGGCAATACGCTCCTGATTTATGTCCCTCCCACCATGAGTCATTTTACTCAGAGGCAAGGATGTCTAACCATCCTGGCTCTAGTTTTGATGGTGATTACCTCCCCATATCTAAATAACATGCTGATTAATATTATTATTTCTTGTTTATTTACCTTTCCTCAGCAATGATATGTACCGGGTGCTTTCTGTGTGCCGAGCCCTCTTCTATGTAACTGGGGAGTTTATCTTGTGAACTAATGTTCTACCGAGTTAGATGCAGATTGAGCTCACTTAGAACAACCCATCCTCTGGGTACAGTTATGTCGCTAATTTCAGTTTGAAAGAAGATATTTGAAAGAAGAAGGCAGTGTATGGTGCAGGGTGAAGGTGACAGGGAGAAGGGGGGGGGTTTAGAGAGTAAGGATATAACATTATTTCTTGAATGTAGGGGACTTGGATACAAAACTTGAAAGTAAGGCCCTGAGATGTTCTCAGCAGTCTAGAGAGCCATAGATACCGAAACACCTGGGGATGAGCAATTCCACAGCATTGAGACTCCTAAAGTGTGCTTGCCCCAGTGTAGCTAGGGTGGCACAAACAGTATACACCCAGGCCTCGGACAAGACCCCCGGTGCCTGGAGAGGAAGCTGCTCACCTGACTAACGTCCCTTTTGGAGGTTCCACCCTTGGCAACGTGTCCTGGTCTGTTCAGGCTGCTGTAACAAACCACGGACTGGATAACTTAAAAAACAGACACTTGTGTCTGAGTTCTGGAGGCTGGAAGTCCAAGAACAAGGCACTGGCAGATTCAGTGTCTGGTGAAGGGCCGCTTCTTGGTTCGTAGATGGCTGTCATGTCCCTGGAAGAAGAGGCAAGGGGTCTCTCTGGGGTCCCTTTTATAAGGGCACTCATCCCATTC
Source organism: Leucopleurus acutus (assembly GCF_964270905.1). Taxonomy (NCBI): domain Eukaryota; kingdom Metazoa; phylum Chordata; class Mammalia; order Artiodactyla; family Delphinidae; genus Leucopleurus; species Leucopleurus acutus. The sequence goes on along the minus strand of NC_139147.1, from coordinate 79,031,622 downwards.
ATGAGGGTTCCACTCTCATGACCCATTCACCTCCCAAAAGCTCCACTTCCTAATACCATCACACTGGGGATTAGATTGCAACATATGAATTTTGCGGGGGGACACAAACATTCAGTCTACAGCACAACGTCTGGGAGAAGATAATCCAGCATATAGTCAGGGGTCCTGAGTTTGAGGCCCAAGTCTAGCACTTAATAATTCTTTGTCTCTTGGTCTGCCTGGACTTAGATTTGCTTATCTGTAAATTGTCAATGAGTCCAGGTTCTCTAGATTGGTATGAGGTTGAAATCATAGGTTGATATACCAATTGTAAAATGCTACAGAGTGACCTCTTTTTTTAAAAAGTATCTGTGTGGTTATTTTTATTTATTTATTTATTTTTGGCTGCGTTGGGTCTTCGTTGCTGCATGCGGGCTTTCTCTAGTTGCGGTGAGCGGGGGCTACTCTTCATTCTGGCGCGCGGGCTTCTCATTGTGGTGGCTTCTCTTGTTGCGGAGCACGGGCTCTAGGCGCATGGGCTTCAGTAGTTGTGGCACGTGGGCTCAGTAGTTGTGGCTTGTGGGCTCTAGAGTGCAGGCTCAGTAGTTGTGGCGCACGGGCTTAGTTGCTCCGTGGCATGTGGGATCTTCTCGGACCAGGGCTTGAACCCATGTTCCCTGCATTGGCAGGCGGATTCTTAACCACTGCGCCACCAGGGAAGTCCAAATTCTTATTATTAGAGAGTATGTGCAAAGAATGCCTGAATAAGATTCTATAAATACAATTTCATGGTGCATTATTAATTTTCCTTTGTATAAATCAATGACTCTTGCCACTAACTTATCATGATAATGATTCTTATTCATACCCTGGATAATAAGAGAAATCACAATCACACGTTCTGGTGGAATGACTCTTTTAGTTAAGTAAATCTCCAAATGCTTGAAGAAGAGTTTTCTTTCCAGATCTCAGAGATTGATGGCTGAAGTTGCCTCATAGTCACTGTGGAAAAAGTTCCTTGGCTGGTTTAGCCTCTGGGGTGGACTCTCAGGTCAAGCAAAAGCACGAAGTGGTTTCACTCTGCTGTGTGAGAAGCTCAATTCAAGTAAACTGACATTTATTGAAAGCTTCCTTTCACAGGGATTGTGCTGATGAAGGACTGTGACGGTGATTAGAGATGAATGTGACCTTCACCCTGCCAGTTATAGGTTTGCTCTGGTGAAAGGAACACACACACACACACATACACACACAACTCAGGATGATCAGTGATGAATTCTAAAATGTTAACAAAGTTTTATGCAGTGGGAAACTCAAGCAAGAAAAATAATTCTGAACTGGGGGTATCTGGGACATACATGTGGGGAAGGCGCAGGTTAAACCGTCTTGAACATTTACTAGAACTTCGGCAGAGTGGAAGGGGGAAGGCCCCGCCTGTGCAAAGGCCCGGGGGAAGGAGGGATCATTGAGTGACTGGGGAAGAGCAGAGTCTAGAGTGTGGTAGAAGACAGTTTTGGAGAAGCAGTCTAGAATATTAGACAAGTGTGGAGGACCCTTGAGGCCTAGCTGAGGCTTGGTTTTATTCCACAGGCAACAGTGTCTGTGGAGGTGTCAAGAGTAGATCCCATCACAGGGAGAAAAGTGAATCAGGCAGAAGCAAATGTAGAGGTGGTGCTTTTCTCTCCTGATCCACAGTGGGGTAGTTTTGGGGGAGGCAAGGCTGAGCAAAGTCTTCTGGAAGCGATCTGGGGACCCCTCCCAGAAACCATGCCTGACCTTCTTCTGTAAATACTAAATTACCTGTTCATTTCCCCAGTTACCGACTCAGGGAAATCAAATCAATCACTGCTAATTCTAACTTTAGTAAACATTCTTCAGTTTACATATAGGATATTGAAACCATAAATAACTGCATGACATGTGTGAACTTTGCCGAGGAGGTTTAGGTGGGGGAAAAATAGCATTCAATTAACAAGCTTGTCAGAAGCTGAGTCATTATAAATGACAGGAAAGCACATTTGCAATATTAAAAAAACTAATTAGAATATATATTTTCTAGAAAGCCATTTTATATTAATGAGAGGGGAAAAACCTATGCATCAAATCTCAGAACAAAGCAGAAAGCGCCCTTGTGGGTTATTATCCGTGATCATGGGAAACACTAGAGCATGGTGGGTAAGCGCAATGCTTGAGTGTCAGACTACCTGCGTCCAACCCTGACTCTGCTCCCGAGAGCTCCTTGGCCTCAAGTACGTGCTTAATCTCACTGAGCTCACCCATCTGTCACATGAGGATGGAAAGAGTTGTGAAGATTGAGTCAATACAAGTAAGGCTCCTAGAACAGCACCTGCTATATCACAAATGCTCTATAGACATTAGCGTCTACTGTCATTGTTGCTATTACTTTTTTTCTCTGGTCCTGTGAGGAAGGAAGGAAGCCCATAAGTCTGGGGACTTATTATGTGACAGACACTTCCACAGTTACTATCTCATTTAATTTAATATTGCTAACTCTTTTCATTAGTTATTATTATGAACCACATTATATTGATAAGGGCAATGTGAGAAGTTAGGTGTCCCTGTTGGAGTGACCCAGCCAGAACTGGCTCTGAGACTGGAACCCAGGACGATCTGCCTCCAAGTTCCCATCCATCCGAATGAACTCCCTTTATTTGAGAATGTTCTAGGCAAGGTTGGTTGATCTAGCGTCCTCTGATCAGCTGTGCTTCGTTATGGATTATATATATATATATATATTTTTTTAACATCTTTATTGGGGTATAATTGCTTTACAATGTTGTGTTAGTTTCTGCTTTATAACAAAGTGAATCAGTTATACATATACATATGTTCCCGTATCTCTTCCCTCTTGCGTCTCCCTCCCTCCCACCCTCCCTATCCCAGCCCTCTAGGTGGTCACAAAGCACCGAGCCGATCTCCCTGTGCCATGCGGCTGCTTCCCACTAGCTATCTACCTTACGTTTGTTAGTGTATATATGTCCATGCCTCTCTCTCGCCCTGTCACAGCTCACCCATGGATTATATTAATGGTGGGAATCATTCTGCTTTATTTTCCTGTCTAATTTGCTCTAACATCAGCCACACAAGCAGCTCTCACAGACTGGAGATGCTGAGTAGCCTCGTGCTCCGTAGACATGTCAGTTCCACCGGAGACAGAGACAGAGACAGAGGGAAAGCAGCCGGAGAAGGCAGGTGACGGCCACTTACCACATTGCATGACCCTCAGGGGAAACGGAGCAGCAGTTGAGGAGGAAGAAAACTCACCTGACAGGTTTAGTCAGTGCACGATTATGATCTCTGATGTGTGGAGTGCATAAAGGCACAAAGCCCTTTCCCATGTGCACATACAGTATTATCTATTCCTCAGAAGGGCCTGGGAACCCTCAGCAGGGAAACCAAAAAGGCCTGCCAGTGGCAGAGTGGGTTTTAACCTCGGGCCTTTTCCAAATCCAAATTTGCTGCCTCCCACGGTAAGAAGAAGAATACCAACATCAAAGACAAGAGAAATAATTTTGAAATTAAGACGAAAATAATGGGCATCCCTTAGAGAGGTGGAGAAGGGTGCCGTGGCCCTGCCCTAGGGCAGTAATGTTCTTACTCCCATCGAAAGGCTCAAGCTAAACGCTTTGGGGCCTTGAAAAGAGCAAATGGTTTGTGCTGTCAGGCTGCTGGGCAGGATCCCCCTTCACTTCCAGAGGTAGTCAAGCCCTCCAGGGGATCGGAGTGTGGGCCAGGGTTCAAAATCACTCACATCTGATGGCAGACCCCCTTCTCTTCCTGCGCTTCTTTGATTCAAGTAGGAAGTAATTCTAGGAACTTCTGACCCTGTGTCCTCGTCAGTAGTAATTTCAAAGCTTCCTTCTTGGCAGATCTGTGAGGGGCGACTTCTGCTGCAGCAGATCTCCTGGAGGAAGCAGCTGGGGGAGTTCTCATCCTGCCTTTGTTTTTCTCTTTCAAGGAAAAACTCCTTGAGAGCTGAGGGTGTCTGCATCGGTCTGGCCTCTCCCTCCCTGTGCCTGACCCTGGACAACTGGTGAGAAACAATGTTCTCTCCGTCCATTGTCATGACCAACTAACCGTGTGGTGCCCCTCACCTTGGGCAATTCCTTCACAGCCATCTGGCACTTGGCTGCGTTTCCTTATTATTTACGTTTGGAAGAACTTAGGGGTGTAATCTTTCTGTCAGTCAAAGCTAAAGTTTCTGCTGGGGGGGAGGATGCTTTCTAGCTATGTGGGGGTTTTGTTTGTGTTCTTTTTCTGCCAAGTCCATTTTTTCTTTGGCTCAACACGGTGAGGGGGAATTTAGCTGTGGCTGCTTGTGTTGCTGGAAAATTGGGGTGCAAGAGGATGGTCACGTCCCAGGTCTTGGGTGAGCCCCTGGGACGGGCCACCAAGTGAGGGTCCTTGGCTTCCCGCAGGAGAGAATTCAAGAGCGATCCACTGTAATGTGAAAGGGGTCGTATTTAGATACACATTCTATCGGCAGAGTGTGGGCCATCTCAGAATGCAAGAGGTGACCCTGAAATATGGGGAGGTTAGTTCTTCTGGGCTGGGTAGTTTCATAGGCTGATGAGTGGGAGGAATAGTCTATCTTGGAGAAGGGTGGGGATTTCCAGGAATTGGGGCACCACCCACTTTTTGCCCTTTTATGGTCAGCCTTGGAACTGTCATGGCGCCTGCGGGTGTGTATTTAGCATGCTAATTATTACAATGAGTGTAGAATGAGGCTCAAGGTCTACCGGAAGTTGAATCTTCTGCCATCTTGGACCTAATAGGTTCTAATCAGTTTATGTCGTATCCCACTCTTAATGGTTGTGTCATTCTTTTAATGGTTGTGCCCTGCCCCCTTCCTTCCTGTCTCACTCGGAGTGTGGGCTGGGACAGCCCAGGCTACATGCACTGGTTGGAAGAACCCAGCAGAAGGAGAGACAGTCAAAAAGCTTTTCAAGTTAGACAGGTGATTTTCCAGGATCCAAGAGCAGTGCTTCCATGTGTGCCAGTGACCGAATAACAAGCAAGGTGTGCCTCCGCTGTTTCCAGCAAAAGCGCAGAAAGAGGGTTCTAGCATCCTGGAGGATTGGGGTCACTGTCTGAGGCTCAGGCTGAGCTGTTGTGCAGGGAAAATGGAGGTACCCACTCTGGGCAGGTGCCGCCTAAGTCCACATCTTACTCCTGATCTGCACGTGTCTGGGGGTGGTTCCCGTTAATGGCTCTTCAGCACCTCCAACGCTGGCTGTGTCCCTATCAAACTCTTACTTCTTTCCCAAACTCGTTCTCCTTTTGCTGCTTTGCAATCTCTGCTCACAGTTCCATTCCCTGAAGCCAGTCTCCCAGGCAGAAACTTGAGGGTTCTTGCTGGGTTCTCCGTCTCCTGTCTCCTCACGTGTTGATTCCTTTCAATTCGGCAGCCTTGTCTTTGATCTTTTCATTCCTACTTGGGCTGCCCTGGTCAGACCCCCATCCCTTTTCCCACGGATTACTTTAGCAGCCTTCTCATTTTCTTTTTCTCTCCAGTTTCTCTTTCCACCAATCAATCCTTCAGAAAGCTTCTTGAGCCACTCTTTTAAGTTCCAGCTCTGGTACTTTTATTTCTCTACCTCAAAAATCACTGAGGTTCCCCTACCATTCCTTAGTGTGTCATTTGTGGGGAAGACAGGTCTGCTCCTGGGGACCATTTCAGTCCTTATCCGCATTTTCCTCTTTCTTTGCTTCTGGTCATGCTACTGTATCCTCCTGGAATTCTCTTCTCCTAAATCTCTCTTTGTCAGAATCTTTTTCAAGGTCCTGCTCAAATCTGGAAGTGATGTTATGACAATGAATGGGACTTAGCAGAGAGTATCAACAGGGAAATGGGTGTGTGAGGACACTGCAGCAGGAAGGAAAGAGCCTTGCCAGCCCCTAAGGTCGGAATTGACTACTCCTTCTCCTCTGTGTTCACAGAGCCCTTGGCACCTTGGTGATCACACTAGTGACACCCACTCTGTATTAGAGAGAACTGCCCAGTTTCATGTCATCCACTAGACCGAGCATTCTGTTTAGGTAAGGACTGTGTGTTACTCATTTCATTCAACAATTCACTGGTCAGACGAGTATTTCTGCACACCTGGTATATAGGTACCAGAGGCAGAGGTAGGCACCAGACATACAGTGGTGAGTGAGGTATCTCAGTGCTTCTCACAGAGATCCAATCGCTGTATCTCCAGGACTTGGCAGAGTACTGATCACACAGTACAGACTCAGGAAAAACGTGGAACTGAGCGTCCAGGAATATGTGCTTGTGTGATATCAAGATGAGTTTGACTGCCCATTGAAACTACTTATTACAAACGCCCCTGAACAGTCTTTCCTCCTCAGGGTCATTGTGGAGACCAAGGCACCTCTCACGGAACATCCTGCAGAGACAGCACGGGCGTGCACCCAGCCCTCCATTCCAGTCTCCTGGACGCTTGGGCACAAACATTCCCCCTTCGATAGCAGACCTGCTGCCAGTTTCAAGTCGCTTGACCGTGTTCTAGTTTGAGCTAATTTTGCAAGTCAAATTGCTTAAGAGTGAATATGAAATCTTTGACTGAAGCCCAAATATATAAATATCCGTCACATTTCCTTCCTCCCCAATTTTGCAATCATCCCCAAAAGCTGTTCATGTTGTCCAGCGTAATTAGTTATTTATACACCCTCATGTGGTTCATTGTTCTGAATTAAATTGTCTGGTATACAGAATTTCTCTTGCAAGGCTTGTTTTTGCCATTTTAATGCTTTCTGGAAGCTGTTTGTAAATATGTCCTTGTGGAACCCTTCGGGATACTTGTGAGCATGCTTCTGACTGTGGAGGGGAACAAGCCAGGGCATGAAAGCAAACACGCCCTCTGAGGTCTCACACTGTGCCCTGCTTTCGAACACAAAAGTCACCAGGAATTATTTATCCTTTCTTTGAAGACCCAGGGGTATTAGAATGAACACAAAAATAGTCACAGAGAGGTAGAAGTGGAAATCAACTTGGAGACCTAGCCACTAGATTCTAGTGACTCCATTTTGCCCAAGAGGAAGCCAGTTCTCAGAAAGGAGAAGTGAAAGGGCCCGGCCCACAGCCTCTTGTGGGTTAGTGGTAGAGCCAAGCCCAAACCCTCTTCAGCTGACTCACATGTGCTCTTTCTACTAAACCACCGAGTGTATTAGTACAGGAGTGCCTCGGGCACCTCTGGGCCTGTTATGCTTTGGCCCTGAACTAGATGGCCCTCGACTGCTAAGCTCTGGGCCCTTGGCGTCTGTATTTTATAGCTCTTTTGTCTCCTCCCAAATGGCTTGGCAGCCCGCTATTACTGATGAGTGTCGCCCATCGGGAAGCAATTCTGTTTTTCTCTTCTGTCATGCTGTGATCAGAGACTCCAGATGGTCCATCAATTTTATGTAAAATGAGACTCATTTCTGAGTGAGGGTCTGAAGGTCCCTGTTTCATGGGAGACATCCAGAAGGTTTACGACCCAGGATATAGTCCATCTTGGTGAATGTTTCATGTGCACTTGAAAAGGATGTGTATTCTGCTCTTGTTGGGCAGGGTGTTCTGTAAATGTCAATCAGATGCAGTGGTTGATGGGGGTGTTCTGTTCTTCATATCCTTGCTGGGTTTCCATCCATGAATTCTAGTTTGTGACGTTTGTAACATTAGCTTTGATGGTCCAGCAGTCTCTTTAGATTTTCTTTCCATATGAGAGTATAACATCTTGGTTCTTATCTTAAAATGGGACTTTCTGGCCAGCCAGGTTAGGGATCAACAGTTGGGCACTTCTGGAATAGTTGGCCAGATAGTATGATTTGAAGAATCCTGAAGTCTTCATCCTACACACATATATGGACTGTCAGCGTGCGAACCTACCACGAACTTCTTCTATGAATCTCATTGGATTAAGACCTATTGTCTTACCTGAGAAATATCACGTCAGCTAACCAACATCATAACTTTTAAAACTCATTATCTTTCTATGTTATTATTCATGAAATCCCCAGATTTTCTACAGTGATTACATGTTAATACAATTTATTAGATTTTAAATACATTTATGCTTTATATTTTTATTTTAAGTTATTAACTATGTAACCGTACCGAAAAGATATAACAGATGTCATGTACTCACCATCAGAATTAACAGATGCTAACATTTTGCCATATTTGCTTCAGATCTCTTTTTTCGTAAAAGAAATGAAATGTAACACACATAGTTAAAGCCCCCACCTGCCATTTCCTCTTCCTCCCTCCTTCTTTCCCTCCTACTCTCTACCAAGGAAAACACTATTTGAATTTGGTAGGTATCATTCCCACGAATGTTTTCGTACTTTCACTCCAAACGATGTATCCACAAATAATATCATGGTTATTTACATAACCAAGACAATTCCATGGTTATTTATTAGATTTTATAATCAGAGGGGGAATAAAAGACTCATCTGTCATGTTCAGAAGCCCTAGGTCCATTTTATTTTTTAATTTTAAAAAATTAATTTATTTTTGGCTGCGTTGGGTCTTTGTCGCTACGCGTGGGCTTTCTTTCGTTGAGGTGAGTGGGCTTATCGCGGTGGCTTCTCTTGTTGCGGAGCACGGACTCTAGGCGGGCGGGCTTCAGTACTTGTGGCTCACGGGCTCTAGAGCGCAGGCTCGGGAGTTGTGGCGCACGGGCTTAGTTGCTCCGCGGCATGTGGGATCTTCCCGGACCAGGGCTCGAACCCGGGTTCCCTGCATTGGCAGGCAGATTCTTAACCACTGCGCCAACAGGGAAGTCCCCCTAGGTCCATTTTAATCTCTGTTGCTTCCAACTGGTTTTTGCTTTAATCCTGGTTTTTATGTTCTTTTTCTGGTGATCTTCCTACCCAGGTTTATTTCCTCCCAGCTACCATCTTGTCTGGCTTTTGCCAGAAATGGTAACTCGGACCTTGCTCCCATGATTTGGTCTTTGAAGCCACGGTCTGTCTGCCTTTGGCTTTGCCCATCTCAAATCCCTGTACTCTGCCCCCCAGAGGATCTGTACTTGGATACTCGGTTGCCTGGTCTGTGAATGGCTGTAGCTCTGTTGCCAGACCTGAGTTGTCTGCTCAGCATTCCAGCACCAGTGGGTGGGTTCAGGTCCCACACTGCCTTACCTGTTCTTCTTAGATCTTCCATGTTTGGAACCCAACCCCTTGAGAGAACACATCAGGGGAAAGCTGAGACCGGGAGTGGGGAGGTTGATGAGTATGGTGATGATGACTGATAGGAGCTAACATTCTTGAGTAATATACTGTAATCAAAATGGTAAGACCTCAGGTGTAACATGTATTCAAGATGTGTTGTTCAAAATAATGATAGCTGTTGTTTATAGAGCACCTACTGTATACATCAAGTACAGTTCTAGGCACTTTTTTTTTTGTTTGTTTTTTTGCAGTACGTGGGCCTCTCACTGTTGTGGCCTCTCCCGTTGCGGAGCACAGGCTCCGGACGCGCAGGCCCAGCGGCCATGGCTCACGGGCCCAGCCGCTCTGTGGCATGTGGGATCCTCCCGGACGGGGCACGAACCCGTGTCCCCTGCGTCGGCAGGCGGACTCCCAACCACTGCGCCACCAGGGAAGCCCAGTTCTAGGCACTTTTAATCTCATTTATTCTTAAAAATATCCCATATTTTACAGATGAGAAATCTGAAGCATAGAGAAGCAGTGTAGTACAATGGAAAACTCATGGGATTTAGAATAAGACTAAGCTGGGTTCAAACTCGTACCGCCTTGGACCAGTTTCTTAACTTTCCTGAGTTTGACACAAGATCGGTGCCCAGCAATGATGGCTATTATTATTGTAGAAGATCTGGCGTCTTGCCTAAGGTTACACAGCTAGTGTATAGTAGAACTGGGATTCAAACCCAGATCTGCTTCTTTCAAAGCTATCTTTATGTTTTTTTTCAGGGAAATATGAATGTGATACCATATGAACGTTACTTCATTAAAGGGGGTTTCATGGAGTATGGAAAGAGCACTCAACTTGCAATTTGAAGTCTTGGGTCCTGTTCTCCATCACAAGGGAGCTGGATGATCTTGGAGAATTCATTGCCTCTCTCTTTTTCTTTGGTTTTCTCATTTATAACATAAAGGAGTTGAACCAAATAACCTCTAGGTTCTGTTTGTTCCACCTCTGGCCTTCTGTGCCTCTGATCAGGAACCGTAGCACCAAATTACCATCCCAAGAGAGAGGAAGAAAGGCAATGACATTGATATTTTAGAGAAGGCTGAAATAAGAGAGGAGGCAAAGTTTCTATCAGCCAGATGCCTGTCCCAAATGCTTAACAACTGAAACCAGTTGCATTTCTTTTCTGCTTCCCAACTTGAGCTGGGAAGGGATCCAGGTCATAGAGGGGTAGAGAAGACAACAGAACCAGTTGATCACACTCATAGCTTTCTTGGGTAATTTCTTTTCTTCTCTCTTTCTTTCTTCCCTTCCTCTTCTTTTTTTCCTTTTTTAGAAAGCAAGGACTAAAAACAGAAGATGCTAATTAAGGTAACTAGGTAAGAGATGGAGAGTTACAGGAGGAATTTTATATCTGCTCCAGGTTTCTTCTTTTCCCTTCTTTCCCAGTTCTTTCTGATCTTATTTTCTAAAAATAGACCTATCTGAAGGATTGTGAAATAAGTCCAGCTCTCCTGTGCAGCGAATTTTTAACCCTGGGGACACCTGTTTGCTGAAGCAAAAGGTAGGAAAAACCTCGGAGAATCCTTTGACTGCTTTTGGACCACGTGGGTGGTGCTTTTGGCCTTGGAATCAAGGGAGCATACATGTGCTCAGTGAGTCTTTATTGAGCTCCTACTATGTGTCAGTAACCATGGCAGACACTGGGGATAAATAAGAAAAGAAAGACTCTTACTCTCATCACTCAGGGAGCTTACATGTCAAAATAAAGAACAAAACACAAGGGCTTCCCTGGTGGCGCAGTGGTTGAGAGTCCACCTGCCGATGCAGGGGATGCGGGTTCGTGTCCCGGTCCGGGAAGGTCCCACATGCCGCGGAGGGAGAGGCCACAACAGTGAGAGGCCCGCGTACCGCAAAAAAAAAAAGAACGAAACACAGAAGTAAATATACAATTATGAAATCTGAGAGGTGCTCTGAAGGAGCTATGAAACCATCCCAGTTCCTGCCGTTTCAGCTCTGGCCCTGCAAAAGCATTCCTCCATTCTGTCTGCACTTCTGCTACATGGGATTCTTCAGTTTGACCATGAATCCTCATCCCTAGACTGTCCCCAGCACATCATTCCTCCATGTCATCAGTGAGGATCACAGGGCCCTCTTGGGCTCCCTGGGACTGCTGCCTGGCCTCCTAGCTTACCTCCCCGGCCCTTCTCCGTCAGGCTCTGTTCTCTGAACACGGACGTGCTTGCAGTTCTCCAATTACCCCCTTTCTATTCCTGCTTTGGGCCTTTGCTCTTTCTGATCCCTTTACTAGGAATGTCTTTCTCTCACCTCTATCCTCACTTGTCCAAATCCTGTTCATTCATCCAGGTTCTGTTTATGCACCTGTCTCCTTGCTGCAGCCATTCCTGAACTCCTCTTTCTGCCTCAGCGTATCTGCTTGCCTTCCTTCCCTGATGCCTCATGGCATTCGCTTTATTGTGCTAGTCAGAGAGCTCATCACCCTCTGCCTGGTGTGGGATAGTTATATATAGTTATACCCATCCTAGGCCTTACATACTTATCTGCCCCTTGAACACATGGATATTGTTTATCTCTGAATCTCAAATAAGAGGTGCAGGTAACACACAAGACGTGTTGAATCAGTACCCCAATAATACAGTTAATAGTGAAGCATGTGAACAGTCCTGTATAGTTTTACAAAGAGAGTTCATATATATTGATATTATCTAAGTTAATCCTCAGAACAATCCTGTGTGAGAGGAGCTATTACAATCTCATTTTATAGGTGAGGAAATAATAATAGTTATTATTATTACTAGGTGCTGACACTCTGCTAGGCAATATGCTAGGGACTTTCCATATATTAGATCCATATATTAGATCTAACTCCAGTAAAAAGGACAGCGATGTGTACTGAGCACTTACTCTGTGCCAAGCACTATTTCCAGCCCTCTACATCTATCAGCTCATTTAATTCATGCAACACTCTAAGAGAGGTACTCTTATCATCCTCATCTTATACATGAGGACATTAAGGCATGTGGAGGTTAAAAAACTTACCCATAGCTGAATGTGGATTCCAAACTAGGTAGTGATTGTAGAGACAATCATTCACATAGGATCAGCACTGCCAGTACTGCTCGGTTAGACCTCTATGAAGTATAATCATGCCCATTTTACAGATGAGAAAACTGAGAGCTAGAGAGATTAAACTGAGAACTAGAGAGAAACTGAGAACTAGAGAAGCATAATCATGCCCATTTCACAGATGAGAAAACTGAGAACTAGAGATTAGAATTGTACGATATTCTCAATATCGTACAACTGATCAGGGCAGAGCCTGGTCTTGTACATGGCTTGAACCACTCATCTGTGTTGTCAGAGACACATGACAATGGCCAGCCTAGGTATATACAGATTTCCTCAGCCATGTGAAAGTTTTATGATTCTTTAACATCTGTGGGTCTGCTGTGCTCAGTTCGTTGGGCTGGACCCTGTGTATGTTGGGCAGGGTGGGGACTTACAAAGACTAGGATACAGTGCCTTGCTTCCAAGAGGCAAGTACAAAACAATTAGAATATCCTGCACACCTATTCCCTCTCTCTTTTTTTTTTCAGCGTGGTACTTGTTGTTGCTCCTTTATTCATCCATCTGGTGGAGATCTTCAGGGCACCAGGGAGACACAGGCAAAGAGTTATGTCCAGAGTGGTCAGCAAAGGTAAGGGGCTAGGATAAGTCCCAGAGTGAGTGAGGCTGGCCTTTTTTTTGGAGTCAGGAGCAGTGAGTAGGCTTGGAGACTTCTGGCCCTAGGGAAAGCAGCAGCTGTTTGTGCCCAGTTTCATGCCGTGGCCTAGGATGGAGGCAAGAATTTGGGGCAGTGACCCAAGAGCATGGGGAGGGGAGGCCTGCGGTCACGCTGGAGATGCCCAGGTCACGTTGAGCGACCCCTTTCTATGACTAGGTGGAGCCTTGCTCCCCCTTGCAGACCACAGCACGAGTACTGGACACACCCCAGGACATGGGTGGGAGTCCGGGGTTGGCTCCCAACTTGGCCACTCATCAGCAGATTATTGTCAGCAGGTCACTTCCCCCTCCGACACTCCATTTCTACAGGGACTCTGTGAAATGGACATACGACTTTCTACTGTGCTTGTGTGGCCTGGGTTAGGTCGTGATGTTCGTGAGAGCACTCGGCCCACTGTGGGTGCTAGGGGCACATGAGACCCTGAGGAAGACACGTCTAGGTTTTGCCGCCTGTGGAATTCCTCGCGACGTGGTTATGCCGCGGTTATGCTGACAGAGGGCACATCAGGTTGACTCCCACAAACCTGACAGGAAGATGGGCATGGTTTCCATGTTACCCAGTTTCCAGGCCTGGAAGTATTAAACCTACCAGTGAGAATCAGCCGGCACTAGCAAGTTTTCTGTGTAGGAGCGGGTGGAGGTGCGGGGGAGGATGGGGGAGGAGCTGAACCGGGAAAGGACGGGGAAGGATGGATGTACGTAGGAAGGCTCCATGCCTGGAAATGAATGGCACGGAAGTGAACTCTGCTCAGGTTCCAACCTGGTAAGGGAAAGGGAGAGGCCGTCAGGCGACCGGGCTCTCTTGGCTCTGCACTGACGCATCCTGTGCCCTGGGGACATCCCAGCTTCTCTCCCAGCCTCAGTTTCACCATCCGTAAAACAAGATGTTACTTTCCCACAGCTTGAAAAGGCCTAAGGTTCTTGTTATTCACGGGGAGTTTTCGAAGGATGGGTGAAAGAGACAGGAAAAGCCCCACCCCCCACCCCCGTCTCTGTCCCACACCCCGGGGCCCAGACCTCTTAAAACCAATTCTGGAAGCACTGCCTGGAGGTGGTGGGAGAGAGCCAGAGGATTTGTGCACGTCGGTGAGCGTGCGTGCGTGACAGAGGGCTTTTAAATGAATCACTTTGTATCTAGCGGGGCAGCACCTGCTCCTCAGCCTCCAAAGGCAGCGCGAGCAACACGATCATTCAAAAGCTGCCGCTTTCCATTCACGTCTATAATTAGCGTGCGGGCTGCGGCCACAGCTGGCGCTGCAGGGGGAAGGGCTTCGGGGCGGGGCCTATTCCCTTAGGCCCTCCCCTTATCATTCCTCTCCCCGCCCTCCGCGCCCGGAGTCCCTGGCGGCCCCCACCCCACCGACGCCCCGGGTCGGGGGCTTGGCTCTCGGCCGCAGGGTTCCTTCACTTATTGCCGGGGCCCCGGCGCCCTCCGCATCCTCACCTTGCGGCTGCGTGTGCAGGAGAAGCTATATTTAGGCTGGCGTCCCCCTCACCCCGCCCCGCCGCTCCGGCGTCCCGCCCTCCCCGCTCCCGCCCGCTCCCCCGCCCTCCCTGCCGCCCCTCCCAGCCACCTCTCCCTCTTTGTCGCATTACATAGTAATCTGAGATGCATTGGATGAGCTCCAGGGAACAGAATGTACTTGGCAGAGACGCGGGGCTTGATGTCTGCAAAATGTCGGAAACGCAGCCAAGAGCTGCTAACTGGGTCATTAACCTCCAAAAGCAAAGCGAGGACTGTAGGCCCGCTTTGCCTCCCTTCATCTCGCCAATAAAAGTGCCTCAGTGTGAGGGGAAGAAAAAGCCCAAGGTTGGCTGCTTTGATTTCTAGGCACCAAAGGCAGGCCTGGCCCCTCCTCCTGGCCCGGGCTCTCCGGCCGCCCCTGCGCCGCGTCCCAGTGTACAAGTGGCCTTTGAAAGGCCGGGCCACCCCGCGGGGCCAAGCTCGCGTCTCTGGGAGGACGTTACCCGGCAGCCCTTCCCTACCGCACGGCCTCGGGCCCATTTTATTGGGTCCAGGAGGAAAAATGGAACTGGAATGGGAAAGGATGAAGGGAGAAGGTTTTAGGTCCGTCCCGGACCCCACGACTAGAGGGAAGGGTTTGCCATCCCTCTTCTGCGACGCTCCCTCTTCCTCCTTCCCTCCTCCCACTCGGCCTCCTCTTCCTCTTTCCCCTCCTCTCGTCTCCTTTCTGCGAACAGGCTGTGGGGGGGCCGCCTGCATACAGGGCCCGGCTCCAGGAGACTTGAGCTCTGTCACTTGCTGCGTGACCTTGGATGAGTCACCCATTTCTCTGCTCCTTCATTCCCTTATATGTCAACTGTCGGCCACAATAACACCTTCCTGACCTATCTCGCAAAAGTGTGAGGCTCAAATGTGAATGTCACTTACAAACTGCGAAGCTCTGCTTAAGTGTCACAGATGCACAGATGTTCTGTCTCTCTTGACTCCTCTGAAAGCCCCAAGGTCCAAACTTCTTCTGGACTCGTGTGTACTCCTGAAAAATAGGAATAGAAGTAGTCTCACCAAGAAGCTTCAAAGGTTTGAATACTCACAGGGGAAAGCCCTTAAAATCCACCCCACCCCCCCCCACCCCCACCCCCCCCCCCGCTCAAGCTGTCTAGCCCTGTTGGATTGCCAAACAGACACTTCCCCCTAACGTCCAAACCCACTTCTCCAGCGGCTGGATGGAGAGAGAAAGTGCTTGGTACTGAAACCAGAAGAGGTCGAGCAGTTCCTCAAATGATGAGACACCCTTACGTAGTGGAGGGAAGACAGTTGGCCTGGTGACAACGGCAGCAGCCTATGCCCTGTGAGTCTGAACATCTGGGTAGTCTCACCCCAAGTCCAAGACCGGGAAAGCTGATTTATGCAACCCCACTTAGGAAAGGAGGACAGCTCATCCCTGGTGGTGTTCACAAAATTAAAACCAAGTCCAACCGGGCATCAGCATTCTTCCTGTCTCATCCCTGACTGGGTTCACTCCGCCCTCCACTGCAGCCACAGCAGATACAGTCTACCTCCTCACCATGTCCCATGGAGGCCCACGCTCCCCTGTCACTGGAGATTGACCAAAGTTTCTTTTTTACAGTCACCTGGAAGACTGACATTTCATTACCATACATGCAGATCCTTTGCATCCCTCAAAACTCAGCTCAAATGACAACTCCTCTTTCGAAAGAGTCTAGAGATGTGATATCTTTCTCTTTCAACTCTTCTTGGGACTTTTTAATACTGTCTCAGTATAACCAGCCATCTTTGTGCTTATTATATCCTTCTTATGGAGTAGACATTTCTCTAAGGGACCCTTTATTGTTGATCTCAGCTCTGAAGGTTAAGGTGGCCAAATATCCTGGTTTGCCTTCCTACTTTATGCCCGTTGCCCTAGTATAATTAATGGCTCCCTCTTTCACTCTGGAGTGCTCTGGTTTGGATGATCAATGCTGTGGTCACCTTGCTTCAGGTCTCTATCCAAGTACCTGGCCCATGAGTAGACTTAATAAATGTGTGAACTGTTGTGAAGAATATATAAGAGCTGTTTCTTACCCAATTCCCTGGGGGCTCTCAGCCCTACCTTTTTCTCCAGCCTGGAGGCATTTGGTTCTCTTCTTCCCTCGGGAAGAACTACAGAAGGACTTACTGCCACTTTCTTTTTGACAAGCCTTTCCGAGATTACAGATGTTCTGACCCAACTAGAAGTGGCTTACTCCAATTCTTCCATGCTTCTCAGCCCCTCAATAGTCGGACAGCTGCCAGGTGTTGGAAATATGTATCAAACGCTAGAGAAGGTCACTCGGTCTGTGGGATGAAGCCCTCATTTCCAGCCTCAGCTGGATTTGTGGTCTTGCCCAGTTTCTTTAACGGTCCCGCTCTTCAGAATTACTTTCATTTACGTAGTTGCCTTAGGAGGTCACAGCTTGGAAAGCTCAGAGTTGCTTTATTACAAAATATGTAGTTAACATTCTAGGTATGGCTCAGAGGGTAGGAAGGATATGGTCTCTTGCCTTTTGCATCATAAGTTTTCTCAAAAGTCAGCCTGTTGGGCTGAGTGTTTGTTGACTTATTTTTAAAGACACCAAGCCTTTGGAAATAACAGCAGGCAAGATGCCTGGCTTTGAGAATGGGGCACCAGCGTCAGGAAGGCTGGATCCTCTTTCGCCTTCTCTGACTCACTGCTTTCTGGAGCATGAATCATATGCCCTTTCTGGGCATTGGGTCTCACTTCCTTCATCTCTCCTATAAAATGGGTGTATTTGCCACTCCTACCACACAGGAGGGGGCTGAGGCTTTAAGAGGCCTTGGTAATTATACAAAAAAGTATGATTAAAAGTACAAATGTCCTGCCCGTGTATGTTGGACTCCCTGGAGGGGCACACATGGAGGGTATGTGAAGCCATTTTAGGATGCTGCCTTAGTTTCTGGAACACCTCAGTTCACTGAGAACGACCTCTCTGAAACTGGACGTGGGCGGGAGAATCAGTGTGGAGATGGAGCTGGGGATGAGTCTGGGCTGTTTGAGTGGGAGTGAGGGTCATGGGAGCAATCAAGGAGGGCAACAGGGAGATGGCAATGAAAAGCAAACAGGACTATTGTACAGAGGGCTTTAATGCTGGGTGGGGACATTTGCACTCTCTCCTGAGGGCCACGGGGGATCGGTGGAGGGGACTGCGTCGCGGCACGGCACGATCTGCAGTGTGTTTTAGTGAGACACATCTGTCAGATGGAGGGGCAGACTCTGGAGCTGTCATCTGTCACATCCCAGTTTGGCCTCAAGTAAATGGCGGCTCCCCTCCATCTGAGCTTCTGTTTCCATCTCTGTAAAATAAATGGGTAAAATGGCCCTGAGTAACTTGAACATGCTGTGATGCTACAGTAAAGACCATCAGGAAATAGCCTGTGTGCGCGCGCACGTGCGTGTGTGTGTGTGTGTGTGTGTGTGTGTGTGAGGTGGTAACTGCTCTGTTAGACACAAAGCTATGTCTGGCAGCCTTGGTCTTCAGGTAGGAAGCCTGAGCAGTCTTAAGAGCTTAAGCAGGTCTGGAGGACTCCCTGTTTGTCCAGAACCTGGAGATCTTTCTTCAGGTCCCAACACAGCACATCTGGATTTAAGGCCTGGTCAGCAACCTCTGTCTAGACTTGTCTGCTGCCTACTTCCTAGTCGGGCTGAGACAGCTGCTGTTTGAGAAGACTGAATTGAGGTTCATGCTAACCGGCTGCCCCTCAAGATGCTTTGGATCTTGCCCTCTCCTGTGTTAGGTTTCCAGGAAGGCTTATACCATCCAGGACTACGTGGTTCGGGGCCTCAGAACTCTGCCTTTAAAATACGACTTGACAATATGCCATTTACCCAGGTCCACTATAAGACTGGCACCTAGAAGATTCTTTAGTATGAAGGTGCTATTGGGACATCGTCTGTTAAATTACTTAATGGTTCTTAGGTAAAGACCCACATAGAAAACCCTCGGTGAACTCATATAGTAAAGAAAAATATATTATTAAAAGTGGGGTTTTTGGGGGCCATTTTGGGATTTGCAATAGTTCCTTTAGGTTCAGGGATAATTGAATGTATGCTCCTGTCTTATAGTTGGATTTAAAAATACATATGCTTGGGCTTCCCTGGTGGCGCAGTGGTTGGGAGCCTGCCTGCCAGTGCAGGGGACACAGGTTCGGGCCCTGGTCCGGGAGGATCCCACATGCCATGGAGTGGCTGGGCCCGCGCACCACAACTGCTGAGCCTGTGCTCTAGAGCCTGCGAGCCACAACTACTGAGCCCACGTGCTGCAACTACTGAAGCCTGCACGGCCTAGAGCCCGTGCTCCGCAACAAGAGAAGTCACCACAATGAGAAACCTACGCACTGCAACAAAGAGTGGCCCACACTCGCCACAACTAGAGAAAGCCCTCACGCAGCAACGAAGACCCAATGCAACCAAATATAACTAATAAATTAATTTTAAAAAAATCTTATAAAAATATGTATGCTTTTTATTGTAAGCTTCCTAAAATTTTTTTTCCACATTTGTGTAAATAAGTGAATAAATAAATAAATGAGGGTTCAGCTGGATCTGAGTCATTGTGTGAAGTGGAGAAATAAGTCCACTTATGACTAGTGAACTGACTGAAGCCCTCCTAACTTTAGTTGAAGCAAAATATCAGAGCATCCCTAGTGAAAACGTCCTTTACTCAAACTATTTTCTTAGTGCTCCTTTGTTTGAGTTGCGGTTTTGTGTCAGAAGTTTTGAAGGGATTGTGGTTTTCTGTAAGCAGTGCAAGGACCCAATAATAATTGGAAGAAGAAAATCTAAATAATCCAGTGAGTTTATGGGATTAGCAGGTATGGAGGTTATATGGTGAAAGTGACATTTCACCCATAAGGGCTAAATAATCCAGGATGATTCTATCAATTACTATGTTGTCTTGAGATCTGTGTCCGAGCGTTTATCAAATGATGGGGGAGAGCAGTTGAACTTTGAGGTCCCTTTTAGTACTCATGTTCTATTTGCCTACAAGTCTGTACATGAGTTGACTGATGGAGCTCCACCATCCACCTCAGAGTCTATAAACCAGCTAAGAAACTGATGTTTTCTCCCTTACCTGTAGCCCCACACCACAACCCTACTGCTGGTGAATGAAGGGCATATGTGGAGGGGAGTGGCGATGTGGCTGAAAGTCTGACACAAGTTCTTCTGTCCTGTGAAGGACATGTGTGTTCACTGAATAATGAGTGATTGAATGAATGGACAGCTACCCTTAACCTGCCGTACATGGATTCCCCCCAAATATTTTAAATTGTAATTCTAAGATGCTAGAAACCCATACTCTGAATATAAAATGTGAAACGCATCTGACAGATTGTGTGATTCAATTCCTTCAGTTGATAGACGAAGAAAATGAGGCTTAAAGAGACTTACCCAAGGGACTTGGCCCAAGACACAGAGCCAAGAAGCCTCAGAGGCAGGGCTGGACCCCAGATCTGCACTATTCCTTGGTGCTTATTTTTGGCTACTAGCTGGGTTGCAATGGATAAATCTTCTGCTAGGCGACCCAGTTGCTAAGCTTTGATTGCATCATCCTTGGGCTCAAAAACCTTTGTGGATTTCTGCTACCCATTCCTAATTTAAGGTTCATTTTGTGTCATTATTTGGGCTCTGTCCATGATATCTGCCACCACTTAAAAAAATGTAGGTATTTTCTTGTGGATGGTGAGGTAAGGAGAGGCAGACAGGTGATTTTGCTTAAGCTGCTTTGACTCTCCCTGACACATACCAAACCTGGTTAACCTTTTCCTGATTTCTCAGCTCTCAGCAGCTTTTCTGTGCAGTCACCTGGATGCCACATTTCTTAGCTCATTTCCTATCTTTTAAGGATCAGTTAGTCATTTTTTTTTTCTTGGTAGTGGGAAGAGAGGGAGAACTGGAAAATGGGGTCTTCAGCAGTTTAACTGGACGATGGCAGAATTCTACATGACAAGGCAAGAAGGACCAATGATCTGTCTTTCAGGTCAGCGCAGAAGGCTCAGATAACACCAGCCAGCCCTGTGTTGAAGGAGGTTGAGATTGTCCTCCCAGAGTTTCCCACCACTGTCCTTAATTCTGTTCCAAGAGTGCCCTCTGCTGGACCGGAGCAGGCGCCAGCAGTCTCAACCATCTTGGAAATGGGGCCAACAGGGACTCTGAAAGGATGAAAAAGGATTGGGATTTCCTTGAGACATGGGTTCCCCTTCAGGGAAGCTCTGAGCTCCCCCTATTTAAATACAAGCTCACAATAAGATAGATCCATTTCACGAGGTTCTCTTGCCTCTCCATTTCTCACTCCCTCTATTTCAGTTTCTTTCTTTTGTCTCATCTTGCTGATTAGTATTTGGGGAAAGAATCCACCGTGGTAATTCAGCCTAAAAGATCATCTTGGGGTGGAAAAATAAGATTTAAAGAGGGGAAACTAGGTCTAGTGAAATGGGCATAAAATTATGGATTCTACTTTCTTGAGACCTAATGGCTGGGTTTCAAAGAGCAATTTCTTAAAATAACTCAATTTCTAATCTCAGATTGTATTACTCCTTAGATTAAAAACTGTCATCAGCCATTCATTGCTCACTAAATTAAGCCAACAGTCGCTACCTTATTTTCAAGGTATATTTATAAATTCATAATGCATTATTTTGTTTGCATTTCATTTATCAAGGCTAATAGCATGCTTATTTTAAACAAGAACTTTACCTTGATCTAGTTTTTAGGAAATGAAAATGTATTGAATTTTTTAAAAGTATGTTTGAATATCAAAGTCATACATTTCACATTAAAAATCAGGCTCAGCAAATACTCAATCTGCTTATAATTTTGAACAAGGCAAAAGATCTTGCTTAAATAATTAGCTTTTTAAACAGAAGCAATAATTGGTAGATTGAACCCTATCTTTAGCACTGAGTTTAGTTCTAACATTTTCTTTGGAGGGAAACAAGGCGAAAGTTACTGAACTTTAAAAAGTTTTGGGGGTTGATACTCTTTGAAGTACCATGCAGACAATGGAAAGGCAGTGGCTAGGAATATACTCACTGAATAAATAGAGGCAGTAATATGGTAAACACTGAAATTATGCTGAAAAATGGAATATTAAAGCTGGATGAAACCTTAGAGAGGATTTCACCCTCTCATAACCCAGATGGTACAATGAGACCTAGAAAGAAAAAATCTCCCAAAAGTTCAAGGGCAGTTATTGGAGGAGCCCGGATGGGAATCTGGGTCGTCCAATTCTCAATCCAGAGGTCTCACCACTCCCCAACACTGCCTCCCTACAAAGGCGTGAAAAAGGACCCATATGTAAGAGATCCTAACGTGCCTTTGGAAACTGCTGCTTAAATCCCAATGAAATTAAAAAACGTTTCCTAACTCAGGCTCTGTCCCATTTCACTATATCCTTAAGAGGCTATGAGAAGCGAGGAGTTCAGAGATCCTCACACTGACCCTTCATTCTGTTTACACATGGGCTGGCCAGATGTGAGAGAAATAAAACAAACATGTGCAGCTGTTATGTAGGGAAGGGGGAGGGTGGAACCCATGAGGTTTCCAAGTTTCGATCCAACACATCGGAACACATTTAATTTTTACTGCTGGCTTAGAGTTTACTGCCTTTAACTTCCTCTACAAAGCCTGAGGCTGTCACTTCATGTCGAAGCCTGCACTGATGGATGCTGAGGGTTTCTGGAGCTAACTTTAGCCATCACCACAGCAGTCCAAGTGACCAAGACAGCTACTGCTCCATTATAACTTTGGGGACCCCTCTCTCTGCATCCTCTGCATTTCTTGAGGCCGGGTCTGCGGTTCTCCCTGGCAGGCAGAGGCCAGGAGGGGCATTGTGTGAGAGAGAGTGTATTCTAGTGAGCAGAACATGGGCTTTGGGGTTATGTAAGACTCAATTTTAATCCTGGCCCAGCCGTTCACTGGTCATGTGATTTTGAATTAGTTGCCTTAAGTCCAAGCCTTATTATCGTGTTTTTCCTTAAAATAGGAAAACTAATATGTTTCACAGTGAAAGGATTTAGCAACATAATGTATTTGAAGTTTATAGCAGGAGTGTCCAATATATCATAGCTATTACTATTATTTCTTGAGAGTTTTTTCTTCTTCCTGGAGCCTATGTGAATGATGTAGCTACTAATTTGTGAGGAGCTAGAGGACAGCATTGGGCCTCTCGCTTTTATGCTATTTCTTAAGGGCGCAAAAATGTGATGACTTATCGTTATTATCAATAGTAATAATCAGTTATCAATAATAGTCTATTCTATTTGTATGTTTAAAAAATTTTTAAGGCACTCTTTTTTTCCATTTCTTGTGAAAAAATTTAAACCTACAGCAAAGATGAAATAATTTCATAACACCCATATATCCACTTCTTAGATTCTACCATTAACATTTTACCAAGTTGCTTTATCATTTATCTGTTTATCCATTCCTTTATCCATCAATCCACACTTTATGTATTTCAAAGATAGCAGATACTGCAGATAACAGTACACTTCTTAAATTCTTCAGCATGAATATCATTAGCTAGAGATCAATATTTGTTGACTTTTTTCTTTTAATATACATTTATATACAATGAAATGAACAGTCTTAATTACACATTCACTGAATTTTGACATATAATACATCTGTGTATCCCAAACCGCTACTAGGATATATAGTATATTAACATCACCCTTTAAGGTTCTCACATGTCCCGTCCCAGTCAATCCCTGTCTTCCCCAACTAGGGAGAAACTCTATTCTGATTTTTTTCACGGTAGGTTAGTTTGACCTGTTCTAGAACTTCATATAAATGGAATAATATAGTATGTACATGTCTGTATGAGTCTAATTTCATTCACTGTAATGTTTTCAGTTACTCGTTCTTGTTACTGTATGTATTGGCAGTTCATTCCCACTAAAAAGCTGCCTTTAGTAAGCGGTGCGCATACCTCCTTGAGAATTCTGAATTGGTAAAAACAAAAAGCTTGCGTGTGTGTGTACAAAAAGAAAAAATATGGCGGTAAAGTCACCAAAATGCTTATAGTCTTTACCTATGAGACATGCAATTGGAGCAAGAGGAAGAAATGGGAAATTTTTTTCTTGAATGTAGATACTTTTTTTTTTTTTTGCGGTACGTGGGCCTCTCACTGCTGTGGCCTCTCCCTTTGCGGAGCACAGGCTCTGGACGCACAGGCTCAGCGGCCATGGCTCACGGGCCCAGCCTCTCCACGGCATGTGGGATCCTCCCGGACCGGGGCACGAACCCGTGTCCCCTGCATCGGCAGGCGGACCCTCAACCACTGCGCCACCAGGGAAGCCCTAGACACTTTTTTATTGGTTGAAATTTTTACACATATACAGAGAATTTATAATATAGAACAAGTATTTTAAAAACAAGACAACAGCTAAACTAAGCTCCTTGTGGGATGGGAAGAGGCTGAGGGTCTTGTGCTGTGTCCAGCTGAGGAGCATGTGTCTGGGCTCTCCTTCTGCCAGGGCACCCTCTGTGCTCCTAGGTGAACAGAGCCTGGAAAATGAGTGCAGATGGTAAACTCTGGGTGAGAAGAATACTTAGAGAAAAGGTGCATCTGAAGCATAAAATCTGGACACGTTTTGAGGGGAAACAAAGTATAAAGCATAGTTAAGATGGTTGAAAGAAAGAATTCTGAAAGAAGGCTACAAGGATTAGAATAGCCCAGCAAGTAGAACCATAGAATCCTACAGCCATAGACATGAAAGAGGCTTAAGGGACATTTACTGTGACTCCTCTATTTTGAAAAGTGTAAAATGGGGCCCTACCTAAGAAAACGACACGTAATCTCATTTCATCACTGAACTTTAGAGCCAACACCAGAGTTGTTGGAGATCATCAAAACTCTCTGAGGGCTGGTCCCCGTCTGTGTATCCTGTGAACAGTGTCAGGTGGTTAGGTGGTATTTATTGAAAGAGTGAGACATAAACTGTTGCTTGCTCAGAAGAACATGCATCTTACCCAGAGGATAACAGCCGCGAATTACCAGTATCCACTGAAGCACTGCAGTAAGAGATTCAAATTATATTTGAGAGATCTACGTTAACTCTAAGGAAGACTTTCTTGGAAGAGAGGGTTGTGGAAACCTCTGTTTCTTAGAAGTCTTAAGACTATTATAGAGTCTCCCATGTTGAAAGAGTTTAAACATGGTGCTACTTGCCAGGCTAGAGATCTCTCATTTTCTCCCAATTTAAAAAAACCAAAACAAAAACCAAGACTTGGGCTCTTTCTTGCAAGTCTGACCCCTAGTGGCCATCATCTCTGGGTTGTGCGAAAGGGAAAAAAGGCCAAGAAAAGGAGGAAAACCCAGACTTCTTTTTGGGAATTGGTAATGAATCTTAGAAATTTCCTAGTCAAACTATCTAATGGGACTAATTAAACATGAATAGAAATGACTTCCAGCATCAGTGACTTTGTAGTAAAGCTTGAAGTGGAGCCCAGGACCTTTTGCTGGTGCTCTAGTTTCAGGATCCAATTCTTACACCTTCCAGAATCTCTCACCTTCAGTGAATCTGGAAGATGGACTCTGGCCAGATATTTAGACTTCAAATACACCTACGGCCCTGTTCACTAGCCATTGGAGAGGTTATTTGCTTAAGCTAGTAGAGTACAGAAAAATAATTTATTCTGTTCTGAGCACTGTTTCATGGACAGAGCCCCAGTTTATTAAGATGAGGGAAACTACGTGATCTCTAAGGGCTGGTCCAGAGCTAATGTTTAAGATTTTCAAGTGTACATTGTATTTTGGCACAGAGTTCCTCCCAAATGGTGGCACTGTTACCATTACAAAAGCACTCCTCCCTTTTAGAATAGTAATCCCTATTTGGGGCTCTTCAGAATCCTATAGGATCAGGCTGCACCAGGAGACCTATGAGCTTCTGAAGTTGCATGTAGTTGTTAACGCTTCTGTGAATTTTCTTGGAGAGAGAGAAAAAAACCTCCTTAGATTTCACCAGAAGGGTCTAGGATCACCCCAAAATTCATACAAATCACCAAGTTAACCTTAGAATTAGGTTTCCAAGAAAGTGAAGGATGTAAGCTCTAACTCTTTTCATAGAGTTACACTTAATGTCTCTTTAGCCCCTTGTGGACATGGAGACAGCAGATATATACTGCTTCTGCATTCAGGGTACAGGAATCCAGTTCTCATTCTCTCCTCTTCCATGTTGAGGAACGCTCATTAGTCAGTAGACGTAACTCCCACTTGGCTGACAGAAGCCCTCAATTCCCTTTGTAAAGCATTCTGACAGATGCCCACGGCACACTGAATACTCATGGCTGTGAGGCTGCTCTCTGGTGTCCTGTGCCCATCTCCTCCCATCAGGTGAACTGTATGCTTACCAAGGGTCAGTTGACTTTTTCCCCCCAAAATTATTTATGCCAATTGTATCAGTTAATGTAATTATATAACTTAAATATTACGCAAACAAATGAAGTATGAGTGTGAAAATAAAGAGATTGTTTCAATGATAATTAATTGCTTTGGAAAGGCTTAAAGGGGGTGAGTTGCCAAAAAATACTCTATAGTCAATTTGTGGGTGAAACAACTGTAAAGGATGACAAAAATTAAAATCTAGAAGAACTCTGCAAGTTTTTAAAGATTTCCTCCATTAAGACAAATAAAACAAAAGCAGACAAAATAAAAACAAAAGCACTTGAAACTGGAAATAATAGAGTATATGTCATGGGAGTGGTTTAGTCAAGAAAAATGAGAAGGAACTCTGGAATTAGAAAAGGTATGCTTAGAGAAAGGACTTGGCCTACTGACTGGCAAATAGAATGTCTTAGATTAAAATATATCAGATGATTCCCAACTTTAACCACATTTTCTGATTAGCTGACACTGATGGCAGTGGGTTTCTTTAGTATTAAGATAAAAATATCCCAGTGGGGTCCAAGAGAACTGGTTTGCTTATGTCTCCTGAGTACTAATCTCTTGAAGGTTTGGCCTTTTTAAACTTCCCATAAAATCTCATTTTACTCCTGTAAGTCTGTTTCTTGTAAGCACTTCTTACAGACCTTTTCCCCCTTGAAGCCAATCACCAAGAATTCAGCATTCAAAACCTCTATTAAATTAATGTTTGCTCACCTTAGCAAACCAGTAATACTCACTCAAAATCTGGAACCAGATTCACTGTTCATTGTCTTAAGATTTTATCAATGCAGGGCCATTTGTGGTCACTATCAACATTACACTCTGTCTTTACAGAGTGTATGAGCCACAAACATAGGTACGCCTTTTGCTTAGCCTTGCCTTCTGGGGAATGTATGCTATAGAAACAACATACCTGAGGAGAAAAATGAACTCCACAAAGAGGTTCATTGCAGCATTATATATTTAAAAAATACGCCCCAAACTGTTTAAATAATTTTGCAAAGGGGTAATTATTTTATTATGATATTTTGGTCAAATATCATCTGGTAGTTATTGCTGATTGTTTAAATAGTCATGAAAATGATAATTATGAAGAATTTTAGCCATAATTATTGGAAAAATGTTTGTGATAGTAAATTAAGTGAAGAAAGAAAAATGCAAAATGGAATGAACTTCATGATTACAAATATAATAAATGTATACGTGAAATTGGTAAGCTGGGGGAGAGTTGGGTTTTTGATTTTCTGACTATTTTTCACTTAAGTTTCATTCTTTCAATGATTAGAAAAATCCCACATTATGCAACAATTCACCAGTTTTTCAACGTTGGTGTCCTGGGAGACCTTGAGATGTCTGAGGTTTGATGTAGCATTGCTCAGAACCACAGAATTACCTCCCAGGGGACTGAGGATTAGGCAAGAACTCCCTGAATTATGGATGGACTGGGTTGGAAAGTACCTTTGAGGTCATAGTGGTCTAATGCCCTCATTCTACAAATAAGATTTATTCTGGCACTTACTAGCAATTTGACCTGAACAGGTTGCTTATTTACTCTATACCTTGGTTTCCTCACCTGAAAAATGGAATAATAAAAGTCTCAATGCCCACAGTTTGCTGTGAGGTTTAAAAGATACGAATATAGTGCATGGCACAGAGTAAGCCCTCAATCAATCTTAGTTATCAGTATGACAAAAGTTAGTGGTTGAGTCAAGGCCAGAATTCAGGTTTCCTGACTCCTTCAGTGGAGCTGTTTCTATCACACCGCATCACAGACCTTTCACCTTAGTCCAGGCTGCAGTCCGTTGCTTTGCTGAGTACTGGGTAAGAAAAAGGCTATTCCAGTAACACTGAGGGTGCTGTGACTTTACTTAACTCTTGCCTATCAGGCAACTAACAGCATACACCGCAGTCAGGACTACATATGAAAACTATCAGGGATATCATACTGAACTGAACTGAAAATATGCCTTAAATAAGACAGAACTGGGCTCAAGTCCTATGATTATTTACGTTCTGCTTGACTTCTTGATCTGCACTTGCTTTTATGAGCCTTGGTTTTCTTATTCGCAAGATGGGGATTAATAGGGATAATCCTTCCAATGCATCTGTGATGTGAATTGCCATATGTGAAAGGGCTGTGTAAAATGTAAAGTGGAATACAATTCAAAGTGATGATTTTTTAAAAGTTATTTTTATTTTAAAAACATTTATATAGTGCATTCTGTGTGCCAGGCATTATTCCAAGGACTTAATTGAATAGATCTTCATAGCAGTACTATAAAGTATGTACAACGATTGTCCTAGCTTTACTCAGGGAGGTACAAGGAGATTAAGGAATTTACCCTACATCACGGAGCTGATAAGTGGTGGCACTGATCACCACTTAGGGACTTAGAACTTTTAACTTAGGACTTTGTAGTCTGACGACAGAGTCCCTACATGGTTCTCACGCTGCTTTATTATCAGTGAAAGTGTCTTGGCCTAAAAGTAAAGAAACATAGGTTCTAGAGTCTGTTCTCCTTCCTTACAAGGTTCAATTCCATTAGTCCAGTCCAATGGATTGCAATCCAGTGCAGGCCCATCCAGTCCAATCCAATCCAATCTAATCAATCCAGTTCAATCCAGTCCAATCCTATTCAGTTCAATTCATTTCAATTCAAGAAATACTCTCTTGAGTGTTTAGTTTGTGCCAGTGTTTAGTTTGTGGGTTTTGATGATAGATATAGGGTGAATAAGTCAGTCTTCAGAAAGAATGTCAAATCTGGAACTGTGAGGGTCAGAATAAAGATGCTTTATAAAGTCTCACCTTTCCTCTGCTCATTAAATAAAAAGTGGCCCAGCCATGGGGAAATAGGTGTCTTCTGGGACCACAGAATCCAGGTTGGAGAAGAGTTGGAAAAGTAGGTACTTGGGATTCCTGAAAAGTAAATGATCTTTGGCTGGGTTTATGTCTTCAACACTGGGACCATTGCTCTGTGTCTGGTTCCAGACCTTGTGGCCAGCAGCCTTCTTTTGAGCTAAGATGAAGTCATCTCAGTGGCCTGGTACATGTAATTTCTTATGCCTCCTCCTCCACTAAGCGTTCCAAGGGAAACCTGCCTATTGATGGGATTTTCTACCTTTTGACCGTAAAAGAGATAGTCCATATAAAGCATCTTGCATGGTGTCTGGCCCATAGCTGGTGCTCATAAGGTAGCAAATGTTACCATTATTATCCTAAACTTTTGTCATGTGACCACTTTTCCATCGCTCCTTTCGAGAGAGAGAGTTTGAATGGCCCCAGAGGCCGGACTGCATATGACAGTCATTGTTTCTCAGGGAGTTCTGTCTTTCTGTTCCAAGGTGAAAAGTGGGACAAGCCAGACTGGACATCACAGATAATGCTCCTGCTGTCCAGTGGCCACACTGCACAGAACAGGACTATTCCCCATGGGTAAACTGTTCCCTTACACAACATTTTCGACGTTACACGATTTAAAAGGCTTGCACATTAAAATGTGAGGCATGTGTAAGTACCTCATAATTAACTGCTGTCTATTTAACCAGACAGCTCCAGCAAGTTAATTTGATGTCTGTTACAAGACTTAATAATTGTCAGTGATTTTTTAAAAACAATTTACTGGTATAATCATCGACTACCCTTAGATTATCTTGTCAAATTGATAATTAAATGCCTCAAAATTCATTACAGAGTCTGTGTATTAATAGGAATGTAATTAAGTAATGTTTGCTTATGTAATCTAGAGTTTATTAGTTGTACACTTATTTATCTTTTCTACACTTATCAAATCTTCCTAAGGACCTCTTCAGAATCAATAGAAAACCAAGAATCAATAAATGTCTTAGTAGATCCAAATGAGCAACTTAATTGAGAGAATGTGAAATAAATATGGATTCTTCATATCTGCAAAGAGGGAGGAGAGATTATTCCTATTTCACAGTAGGACTATCAGTTGGGAAAACAAAGTTCCTTTCATTCTTTCTTCTGTTTCCTTCTCCCTCCTTCATTCTGCTTTCTTTCCCTGCCTTCCACCTCTCCATTCCTTTCCTTCCTCCCTGATTTCTTCTCTCTCTTTCTTCCTTTTTTCTCTTTTCTTTCTTTCATCGAACATTTAAGTGCCTGCTATGTGTCAGCCATTGTGTTTGACACAGAGGAGATGTATATATATATATATATATATGTGTGTGTGTGTGTGTATATATATATATATATATATATATATATATATATATATGGTATGATATTAGTCTAACGTAGCCAAGGAGAGAGACCTATAAAAACTTACAGTGCAACAGTTACTTCTAGCCTGCAGGTATGTACAAAGTGCTAAGGGGGCACAGAGGCAGGAACAACTAACTGTACTGGTAGTTAGGGAAGAGTTCTCAGAGGGGGTGACATTTGAGCTTGCTGGAGATCAGGATGTAGGAGTTTTCCAGGGAGAAAAAGTCTGAGGGGGCATTCCAGGTGGAGGGAATCACATCTGCGACAAACAACATGGACCACTCTGGAGTTAGATGGAAAGGGATGAATTTTGAACTGCTGAGTACCATGATCAGAGCTGTGCTCTTTTCAAAGGATAGCTTTGGAGGATAGAGTAGCGATTTCGGCAGTGCTCAGTTACAGAGTTAGAATGTCTAGTGGCTTGCCCTAGTAGCCTTGAGTCCTCCAGATATGTATTCCAATTGCAGTCTGGCTGGGCCTTCCCTTCCACACCCTCCCCTCCTGGCAGTCATCATATGCCCAGGGTTTTACAGGTTGCATTGGATTTCTGCTCTGCTGTCACTGTAAAGATACTTATACATTTCAGATCACATATTCAAATTTTGAGTTTGATGAATAACAAAGTATTTCAACCTGAGTCTCCTAAGAAAAGGAATCGGTGGTTCAGCTTGGTCATCCCAGAAACTCTCCGACATGCCCAGGACCAACAGAAATCAAACTCAGGGATGTTTGGTTACATGAACAATCCTGGATAAGATTTAGAAGAGAAAGAGCCTTATATTTCCATTAATAGCTTTCAGACCTCTATATAGAACCCCCTCATTCATCACCTTCTTACCCTTCGTAACTACTAAGACACATAGAAGTCAGTGGTAATAATTTTTGTCCTTACCAAGTGTTAATCACTATAAAAGTGACAGCCTGCATGGAGTTTCCCCTGGCAAGATGGCTGGGTGCCTCTTGGGGCTGAAGGGAAAGAGGGAGAGAGAAATGGTGGAAATAAATAACATATTCTGGTATTTAAAACTATATTGACTATATTCAGCAAGTAGAAAATGTGTTCAAAGTCTCTGAAGACTTTTTCATGATACTTGGAAATCGATTTCATATCCTAATGCTATTCTTAAGCTCAGGCCCATGGAAAAATCTGCTTGGAGGGCTCTCCTTGCCCCAGAGAATAAGTACAGTACATTTCTGATACTGATGTGCTCTGTGTGTGCCAGACATCCCTAAGTGATATGTACTGTGATCAGCAATGTTTTAAAATTACTAAGGTGATCACATTAGACAAGGTCAGGGGAAATCAAAGTTAATGGCTAAGTAATCCTGGGGGTACAAAATTCTCTGAACTCTGAGGCTGAAAGTTAAAGTTTAGAAGTCACGGAAGACACTCTATAACTACAAAGTAGCTTTACCTAAAAAATTATAGGTTTATGGAAAGAAGAACTTCAAAACCCTACTCTGAGGTCTATTGTAACACATCTGCCGGTTTGACAAGAGAGGTAATTCAGTTTGTCACATCTTCTGGACCAAGATGCTAGATGGTATTAGGTAGAGCCTGGACTTGAGTCTGATGATTTAGTTTGAAGTCCCGGTCTGCTACTTGGAATGACTCGGGACCCTTCTCTCTCAGGGCCTCCGTTTTCTTAGCTGTAAAATGGAGCTAACTGTCCCAGCCCTGCCCATCCTTACATCACTGTGGGATCAAATGAGATCATGAGTGTAAAATACCTTGTAAACAGAGGTCAGAAACATGAAGCCCTACGTGAGGGGGTAGTATTATGATTAGATCTAAAAGGTTGAAACGTGAGGGGGGTAGTATTATGATTAGATCTAAAAGGTTGAAACCATTTCAGAGGAAAATACTCCGTACTGAAAGTATCCGGTTAGAGTCAGGCGCTGCCTTCTGCCTCAGATCCTGGCCGGCAGGCACAGGGCAGCAGGCCTGCATGTTCCCCTGCCTGAGGGGTTGCTCTCCCCAAGTGCTCCCCATGAAGGCAATTACTGTCATTGCCCGACGACCTGTCTGCACTCTCGGTTAGTCTGCAAGTGCTGTGAGAGGAAGGGTACTGTCTGTCCACTGCGGCACTCTAGCCCGGTGGTGACCGTACAGGCTTTAGGGACAGGCAGCCTGCGGCAGTCCTAGTTCTAGCCCTGGCTTTGCCACTTACTGTGTGACTTTGGGCAAATTACTGAATGTCTTCAAGTCTTAGTTTTCTCATCCGTGATATGAAGTTAATAAATATGCCCAACTCCTATTGTGTTAAAAAGATTAAATGTGGGAGTCCATGTCAGCTGCTTAATACAGAGCCTGGAACATAGACAATGCTCAAGGAGTACTGGGTATTTATTGTTGTTGTTGTTATTATTATTTTTACTATTGTTTTTCTTCCCTTCATATGTCCAGTGCTTAGAACACTGTTTAGCATATAATAGGTATTCAGGAAATAAGTGATGAAAGAATAAAAATGTAAGTCCCTATCTCAGCAGATGCTTATACTGAGATTAATGAATCCTAAAGGTCAAAAGATAAATGGAAAAAAGATTGAGTTGTGTGGGTTTGGACTTCACACTTTGGGGCCCTTTCCACCGTTTACCTCTACTGGTAAAGAAAGCAGTTCTACCAGGCTGGAAATTTGTAGTACTGGGATAACACTTTAGACTTTAGAAATAATTTTTAAGGCCAGTATCTTGATGGATTCCCACACCAGCCCTGTGGTACAGCTATTATTACACTACCCACTTCACAGGTAGAAACATCGAGGTTCAGAGCAGGGAAATGTCCTGCATAACCACTACACCTCCGGTCAGAAGAAACACTGAAATTAGGTCTTCTGCTTTACTCTTCTTTCCTCCCCCTGGGAAGAGACCCAAGGCTAATCCACCCCGGACTGGGTCTCTGATAGTGGCCAGGGAGCGTATTCTGGAGAAGGACCTGGGTTGTCTCTCTCACTGCAACAACTAAAACGAGGGGAGTCGCTCCTGTATTTCTAGATTTTTTTTTTAAGTAATCCATTAAGAATTTCTCACCTATGAGTTTAACTAAACCCTGGTGAAGCTTATTATCAGTTTGGCTTGCACTTTGGTTTTGAACCCTGATATCCTTGGCATACGAAATGTGCTTCGCTATCGTTTGTGCTGGGTTTCCCCCAGGAGAGCTAAGCTGCTACAGCCCGTCTCTCTGCTCTGAAGATGGAAACAAACCGGAAGCCCCAAAGGTCTTTCACCCTAGGTCATTTAGGCAAACCAGACAGAAGTGTAATTACACCATCGCTCAACTTTATAAATCCTCCAGATCGCTTGCAGAAAAAAGCTTTTCTCTCAATAAATCTAAAAGCCCTGATAATTTGTTCCAAAGAATTACCAGCAGGTTGCAAAACCAGCTTGGTTATCCACTGTCTGACCTCTCCTGTCGGTTTTCTTGCATCTCTCAGCAGCATTGCATACTTTTGACATTCTTTCCCAGTGTTTCCTGAGACCCAGCGTTACTCTGGTTCTACTCAAACATCTCCATCCTGACCGTCTTCAGTTCTTTCACAGCCTCCTAACTTTGGGCATGTCCCTAAACTTAAGGCTGTGTCCTCTGTTTTTTCTTCTCTCATTCTCTCACTCCTCTCATCAGCTCTGGTGCCAGCTTTTAAGCCAGGTACTGGGTATGCAAAGATAAATAAAAGTATCTAACGTTAAGGAACCCACAGTCTGGTAGAGGGGAGACGGATGGGTGAATGGAAACCTCTAGGTCTAATGAAGTGTTGTGCTTTGTCAGGGTTCGTTGGTGCTTGAGTGGAGGGTAGAAAAGTCTCTGTATAAGGCGTCTTCAGGGACATCTTGGAAGATAAGAAGGTGCTCCTTATTTGGATAAAAAAGGAAGGGCATCTGTGGTAAAAGCACAGCTTGTACAAAAGAACCAAGGAAAAGACTTTTGGGTTTTGCTTTTCAAATCTGGAAAATGGGGATAATAATACTTAACTTGCAATGTTGATAATGTACATAAATAGAGCCTGGAAGTCAGTAGATAGTCAGTGAAAGACCAATAATACAATAATAATAATAACAAACCCCTTTCTCTTACCAATCCTACTATTTCCTTATTTATTTTATTATTTATTTATTTATTTATTTATTTTTTGTAAAAAGATGGGATTGGACTAGAAGACTTTTTAGAGGCCTTTCTGAATGTGATACACCAAGATGCCTTAAAATCCTCTAGGAAAATTTACCAGCAGTGCAATCCCTTCCCCTCCATACGTTCTCCTAATGCCGGCCAGTCCTCAGCGCTCTCTCCCCTCTGAGGATACACATCATTTACTCTAAGAACCATCAATGTTTCCGCCAAACAAATGCTGCCTTATCTGGTATATTTTACCATCGAACGGACTGTCATGTTTTGTGCTATTTAACGTTATACACGGGCTCACCTTGCCTCCTTTTGATTGTAACGAGGGTGGGTGACACTGGATTTAGAGCAGGAACACAAGGTTTCAGTCCTGGCTCTGGTACCTACTGGCTACCAGAGCTTAGGTAATTTCGTTAATCTCCATTTTCTCATTTATTAAATAGGGAACATGATAATAGCCACCTTTGGGAATTTTTATGATATTTAAATGAGATAATGTATATGATGGTACTTTACAAACTATAAACCATTATAACGATAAGACTTTTATATTACATGTGTCTCTGCACCTGTACTAATCAGGACACTTTTGGTTGCAACAAACAGAAACCCAACTCAAAGTCGACTAAGTGAAAAATCATGCTTTGGCCACCTAACGAAATAATTGCAACAGATAGCCAGTGAGAAAATCAGAACGATGTTTCTCTTTTTCCATCAGCTATGGTTTTCTCTGTGTTGGCTTCTTTATCAAGCATCTTTTTCTTGGTGTTTCTCAGCAGCTGCAGGTTTATAGCCTATCAGTTCACAAACGGTAACGGAAAGTTGTTTTATTTTCCCCAAGTAATTTTGGCAAAAATTCCACAATTAACTCTCCATGGAGTGACACGGGCATGTGCCCATCTGGGTTGGTCACTGTGGCCAGCAAGTTTAGATATGCTGATTGGCCAAGCCTGGGTCTCCTCCACAAATAGAGCCTAGAGGGGTGAGGTCAGTTCTTCATAAACCACGTGGATTGAGAGCCGGAGCGGTGGTTCTCTAAAGGAAAAGTGAAGTGCTGCTGCCGGAATAGGAGAAAGTAGGTACTGGAAAGGTCAAAACAACAGAGAGACTTTGCAGCATCCAAGCCACGAGAGCTTAAAAGGCGAACGCTCTGTGGCAACACCATGCTTCGCACATTGGTCAGATACCGTGGTGAATCAGAATATCAATTCACTTAACAGCAAATCTGGAAGAAGACAGGTTGTGGAAGTTCCAAAGCGGGGATATTCATAGGGCATATATTGGGAGTCCAACCAAATGTTTAACAACTTTCATTTTGTTGATTTCAAACTGGCCTAGTTTTCTTACTGTGGCATTGGTGAGCATGAGAGCAGGAGGAACAGAGAAAGTTCTGAGACCATGTTTTTAAACAAAGTCTTTTATTAATTAATTAATTTTATTATTTTTGCTGTGTTGAGTCTTCGTTTCTGTGCGAGGGCTTTCTCTAGTTGTGGCAAGCGGGGGCCACTCTTCATCGCGGTGCACGGGCCTCTCACCGTCGCGGCCTCTCTTGCTGCAGAGCGCAGGCTCCGGACGCGCAGGCTCAGTAGTTGTGGCTCACGGGCCCAGTTGCTCTGCGCCATGTGGGATCTTCCTGGACTGGGGCTCGAACCCGTGTCCCCTGCATCAGCAGGCGGACTCTCAACCACTGCGCCACCAGGGAAGCCCCAAACAAAGTCTTTTAAAGTAAAACATTCGCTCGTTTGAATATCTGTGAGAAAGCGGGAGGGCCTCTGGTGAGCTCACCCCGGGATGAGCTCAGCTCTATGGAGCCAGGAAAAGGCATAGCCTGCAGTGACTGGACTGTATGGCCTCCTGCCAGCTGGGACAGCCCTCTCCTCCCGCGACCCTCCAGGCAGCGGGTGTGTGTGTGTGCGCGCACGCACCTCCTGGCCTTTGGTGTCCTTTCAGGCAGGCCTGCAAGGGGGTGGGGGGCTCACCTGGGTGCCCACGTTCAGTCCTCTGTCCTAGCTCTGGTGGCAACTGCCTACATTTGTTGGCAGCCACTGGACAGAATCCAGCAAGAGACTCAGGAAATGCCAGAAATGGCCCCACTTGGTACTGCTGATAGCTGGTTTGGAAAAACGAACTGAGCTAATGGAGTAAAGGGTCTACCACCTCTTATTTCTCTTCTTCCCTTCCCCATCTCCTCCCTATCTTCCTTCCCCACCAACTTTTCCCCTTTTTCCTCCTCCCTTTTGCCTCTTCTACTAGGATGAAATCCCCTTAAAGGCAACACGTATGTCTTCACGATAGACAAAGCCCTGGTTGGGGGAAGATATTAAAGACAAGTCAAGTGCAAATCATGTCTTTACACTTCCGTTGTAGTAGAGGGAGCAGCCCCACTGACGATAACCCAGAGGTAGGCAGTGTGCCCCCCGCCCCGCCCCAGAGGCACATCTGGTGGTTTGGGAGTTCAGAGGCAGAGGTGATTTCTGCTGGGGACTCATGGAATGTCTTCTGAAGGAGGTTTTACTTGACTTAGATCTTGAAGGCCACTCATTGAAGAACACAAGTAAACCCTGCAAGTAAGAGCAAAGGACGTGGGCACAGCCACAAGAAGGGCTCACGCTTAATGCACGAATGTTTACGGTTTGCTGATGGGCTGTAGTCTTCACTCAGAGCTTGATTACTTTTAGTTTATACAAACTGCTAATAAATTTGGTCACCTATAAGTACACATGAGACCAAAACCAGCAAATTAAAAGTGAGAGAAGGGGCTACTACAGGTAGGCTGTTGAAAATGGAGAGAAATACAAGGGGGATGGCTTGATAAAAGAGGAGACAGAAGATCAAAACAAAACCCTACCACAAATCCTCAAGAATGGAAAAATCACAGCAATCTGGGTCGAGTGTGGGAGTCAAGCAGTCCTGAAATTGGGAGAGTCCTCTAGAATGTCATCTGACGTTAGAGTTCAGTGAAGAAAATGACAGCCTCTAGTCCTTTCAGAAACGGCCAGTTTATATTCTTTATGCTTTGTTTTAGAATACAGACAAATGCATAATCGATTTTAGAAAGAGTTCCTTCCCAATTGAGTTACAATACAATTTGTATTAAAGCCAGAAAGCTTCAGCATTTGGAATGTTACCTTCTAGACAAGGAATAATGTGGTTTGACTTTTAATAAATCCAGAAGTGCTGTGAGTCATGATATGTCACAACCCCATCTTCCAGTCTCCTTTGCATCATCTCTATGCCTCCTGCATTCTTAAAGTTTCTTTTCCTTCTTCCCTGACTGTGGCTTTTAGCAGCAGGCACCCTGATGCTATTGTTCCCTCTCTACAGCATTTCCAACATGACAGGGAGGGGCAGGGGAAGGGCTCTGAGGCGGGGCCTCGGGACCTGGGCTGGGCTTAGCTTCCTACCTAAGAGCCAGAGATTTTAGAAAAATCACTTTCCTACTTTGTTTTTCTATTGTTATGTTTTTTTATTGTTATTATTTTTTTTTTTACAAGGAAGCACTGAATCTTATTTATTTATTTATTTATTTATGGCCGTGTTGGGTCTTCGTTGCTGCGTGCGGGCTTTCTCTAGTTGCGGCAGATGGGGGTTACTCTTCATTGTGGTGTGTGGGCTTCTCATTGCAGTGGCTTCTCGTTGCAGAGCATGGGCTCTAGGCCCATGGGCTTCAGTAGTTGTGGTACATGGGCTCAGTAGTTGTGGCTCGTGGGCTCTAGAGCACAGGCTCGGTAGTTGTGGCTCACGGGCTTAGTTGCTCTTTGGTATGTGGGATCTTCCCGGACTGGGGCTCGAACCTGTGTCCCCTGCATGGGCAGGTGGATTCTTAACCACTGCGCCACCAGGGAAGTCCCTCACTTTCCTACTTTGAAACTCTGTTTTCCTCTTTGGAAAAAAAGGGGATAATACCTCTTATTCATGGAGTAGTTGTGACAACCAAAAGCATTAATTGATGTGAGATTAGTAAACTGGACAGTGGTTTCATTCTCAGCCTATACATCGCACTTATAACTACCCCCACCTCTAAGCATCATTTGCATCCACATCTGTCTCCCTCATTTGATTGTTAACTTATTTGAGGTTGTGTTTTTCTTGATTTTTTTTTTTTTTTTTTTTTGTATCTCCTTGAAGACAGACTTTCCTGAATGGCACTGCAGGTCATGTGTACTGCCCAACACTATTCATATGGCCATGCAGTGAATGGGGTCCTCTATGGTTGTGTGATGCAGGAGGTCCAACTAAAGTGCCTAGCAGGCTGCAGTCTCTGTGAATATTAAACATGAGGGATTCTGTTTTCTATTCCTGATACTTAAGCCCTGTCCTAGGGCATAAAAAATTAGTGAATACTGGATTCTGGGCCCTGAATCAAAAATTTTGCACTCTGTTATTCAGTTTCAGGCCCAACCTTCAGCCTCCCATTGCATCTTTGATTGGACTGTAGTGGTCATACTCTTAGCAGAACCCATCAGCCACAGAAGTCTTCTGGTGAAGAGGAGTTTGGGGCCATCAGGATTTCAAAGTAAAAGTTAGGGAAAAACTTGGCAAGACTGGTGTTTTGAATTTGGTGTTTTCATCTCAAAATCTTTGTAAATGACGATATCTCAGTAGCCAGTCTTTTTTTTTTTTTTTTTTTGGTCTTCTGGATACATTTAATTTTTTTTAAATTAATTTTTATTGGAGTGTAGTTGCTTTACAATGTTGTGCTAGCTTCTACTGCTCAGCATAATGAATCAGCCATAGATATACATATATCCCCTCCCTTTTGGATTTCCCTCCCATTTAAGACACCACAGTGCGTTGAGTTCCCTGTGCTGTCCAGTATGTTCCCATCAGTTGTCTATTTTATATATAGAATCAATGGTGTATATATATCAATCCCAATTTCCCAATTCCTTCCACCCCACTCCTTTCCCCCTTGGTATCCACATATTTGTTCTCTATGTCTGTGTCTCTATTTCTGCTTGGGAAATAAGGTCATGTACACCATTTTTCTAGATTTCACATATATGCATTAATATACAATATTTGTTTTTCTCTTTCTGACTTACTTTACTCTGTATGAAACTCTCCAGGTCCATTCGCGTCTCTACAAATGACCCAATTTCGTTCCTTTTTATGGCTGAGCAATATTTCCTTGTATATATGTACCACATCTTCTTTATCTATTCCTCTGTTGATGGACATTTAGGTTGCCCATGTCCTGGCTATTATAAATAGTGTCAGCAGCCAGTCTTGAAAGCAGGGTTAAAAATCACACATGGCGGGCTTCCCTGGTGGCGCAGTGGTTGAGAGTCCGCCTGCCGATGCAGGGGACACGGGTTTGTGCCCCAGTCCGGGAAGATCCCACGTGCCGAGGAGCAGCTAGGCCCGTGAGCCATGGCTGCTGAGCCTGCGCGTCCGGAGCCTGTGTGCTCCGCAACGGGAGAGTCCACAACAGTGAGAGTCCCGCTTACTGCAAAAAAACCCGAAACAAAACAAAACAAAAATCACACATGGCTCTTCTATGCTCCCTTCCCCCATTCCAATTATTAGGGAGATTTTATAGCATCTGTGAAATGTTGTCATCTGACCTCTGCTTGTTTCTTGATGGGCTTCAGTTTGCTCATCTGCATAATAGAACTAATCATATCCTCTTCCCCAGCTTACTAAAGAGATGTCCTGTGAATGCATTGAGACACAGACCCCTATTATGTGCTCAAAAATGGTGGGTGAATCTGAGACAACGGTGGCAAGAAGCCCACCTCTCCCACTCTCTGGTGATATCTTTTGTTGTTGGATAGCTTTGACATAGAACTGTCTACCTCACAGTGAGAGAGAGAGAAAAAAGTCTATTTCTGTGTAACTTCCACCCCTGAGACCCCTGGGCAAGGCTGAAGTGTCTTCCCAGTTTCCTGGCCTCCCCGCTAGTGAGGACAGGCTGCAGAGGGCCTCTGTGGTCAGAGGGCCGAGGAACCAGACAAGCCTCTGTGGTTACGCACTTATTTATTTCCTTATTTATTAAATTTGCAGCTCACATTTTTACCATCATGTTATTCTGTGGTTTGTTTGCAAAATGCATTGTGTGCCAAGCTCGCTTCAGATGTTCCCTGAGTTGGAAGAGGGTTGCACTGGAAACCCAGGGAGAGGTGAGGGGAGGGCAGGAAAGCAGTTACAGAAACATTATATAATTGATATATTTGTTAATGACCCTTACTTTGTAATCAAACTACCCAAGGCAGATGGAGAAATGAAAACTGAGAAAGCATCGTAGGCTCACAACCCAGGAGGAAGCCCCACTCCTGCTCATGGACCCCCAGGCACAAAAATTTCGGCATCTTTTGAAAGACTGGTTCCGGAGGAGTGATGAATAATGAATTAATTCATACATGTTATTATTAGGGAGCCTACTATAATTGGTTTTTGAAGATTTTAATAAAAACAAAAACCCAGTTTTCAGAGATCAGCTGAAATGGGGCTCAAGAGGTGCTCTCCCGGAGCTGGTTTTCTTTTTAACTCTGTATTTTTCTTTGCTGTCCCCCCAGGCACTAGTAGATCCCTGAGAGGATGCCCTGTTGTTGCCGAATCCCATTTTGACTGTATTCAAGTTTGTTCTTGTATTATTCCATCTGGTTGCTCCCCAAACCACTTTCCTTTTTTACTCTCCTTGTAAATATTTACATAAGAAGGTTTTTGCAGGATCCTATATTGGTGGATTGGCGCAAAGCAAAGAGTCTTGATGTGTTTTATTCCTTTTTCGAACAATTTGGTTAAATGGATTTCCTTCCAGCTCATTAAAAAAAAAATCCTTTCATTTTAATAACATTGTCAGACACTAAAGAGCATCAGAGGGAAAAATAAGTTTGCAAGGTACAGGCTCGAGTGGCAATCTTTGAGCTGCTCTGTGGCTGTTAATTGTTAATGCGGGAACTGTTGATTGTAGTGAAGGGCTGGAATGCCACATGCATTTAAAGGCCTCCTCTCCCTAGGCAGGACAAGGATCTATGCTGTTTTCTGGCTTGGTTGGGTGGCTGAGAGATCAGATAACTGAATCAGGATGTCAAGACACAGTCCCCAAGCTTCAGACACCAGCTCACCCTG
Source organism: Leucopleurus acutus (assembly GCF_964270905.1). Classification (NCBI taxonomy): domain Eukaryota; kingdom Metazoa; phylum Chordata; class Mammalia; order Artiodactyla; family Delphinidae; genus Leucopleurus; species Leucopleurus acutus. The sequence goes on along the minus strand of NC_139147.1, from coordinate 78,990,354 downwards.
CCACCCTCCCTAAGGCTCTGTCTTTGCTTTTTCTTCTCTGTCCACCCTCTTGGACAAGTTCATCCTTGCCCATAGCTTTAACGAACAGACTCTCCACAGGTAAAATCAAACCTCTCTCTTTAGCTTTGACCTCTTTTCTGAGCCCCAGTTCTGTATTTTTAGCTCTTTTAGACATTTCAGCAAAAACTATCACTACCCTAACTCAACAGGACCAAAGCCAACCTCCTCTCCATCTGGACCTGGTCTTACTCTGGGTCCTGAGAATGTAGCCCCCTATCATCTCCACCCAAACCTGTGGAATTTACTCAGACACTGAGTTCCTAAACTGTCACCTTTGACTTCTCCCTCTTTGTCCCTCAAATCGAATCAATCACCGAATGCTATGGATTTTAACACCTCGTAGAGACTTGCCTGGGTTTATCTCTGTTTCTATCGTGGCTGTCATTGCTCTGGGTTTCTATACACTTTCTATATTCATTTATCCATATACTCATGTGTTTAACACAGACATTGATTGCATATTTCCTATGTGCTAGATATCTAGCTGGTGTTGGGGATGCCGACATGGTGAAGACAAAAAAGAATTGTACCTGGGAGAAGATATACATTAAAATTTTCAAATTATAAAACTGCACATAGTGTGACCATAGGAGTAAAACAGGGGAGGTCACAGGTTTCTCTGTCTTATGACTCTCCCAAGATCCTGCAACACATTCTTGCTATATTTATTTATCTGACTGTGTTGCTTTCCCTCTCAAATGCCATCAGTGCCCTTTGCCATTACTTACTCATTTCGTGCCATTCATTCATTCATCATTTATATATTCTTGTGCTTCTCCCTCATACTATGCTGTTTATTGTCTCCATACTCTTGCTATTGTGGTTCTTACTTCCTTTGTTACTTTTTTTCACCTCATGACACCCAGCAATTCTTCACTTGGTTAATTAAAGATACGTTCATTAATGCAGATATCAATACTTCTAGGAAGACCTCTCCACTCCTCACAACTATAACATACTCACCAGCTTCACCCCCCGCCCCCCATTAAGTACCTGTCCTCTCTTTAGGAGAGCATAGTAGCATTCGATACTGATTAATTTGGCTGTGAACTCTTGGCTCTGTGATGCTAGCCTTGACCGAAACTTGGTATTTGTAGAATGCCTTCCTTGAGTTAAAACCCTTGTTTTGAAATACGCTACCATGTGTAAAATAGATAGCTAGTGGGAACCTATGCTATAGCACAGGGAGCTCAGCTCGGTGCTCTGTGATGACCTAGGTGGGTGGGATGGGGGCGGCGGTGGGAGGGAGGTCCAAGAGGGAGGGGATGTATGTACATATATAGCTGATTCACTTCGTTGTACAGCGGAAACTAACACAACATTGTAAAGCAGTTACACTCAAAAGAAACCAAAAAAACAAACCAAATCAAAACAAACCCCCCCCCTGCTTTCCCTAACACACAGTCTGATTTGTCTGATCCCTCCCAGCCTTGGTCACTTTTGCCTGGGGTAGAGCCTGACCTCCTGTAAGATGCAGTCCACAGAAGCTACTATTAACCCAGGCTCCTTGGTCAGTACTGGACTGTGCCAGGCCTAGAACAGGCAGAAGAGACGATTTCCATATGACTATTTTATTATGTGACTGGGCGGCAGCATCTCATAAGAAATACTACTGCTCTGTGTTCCTTCTTTCTCTTTGTCTAATTTGCAGATGGGGAAGGACAAAATTTAAAGAGCAATATCTTGTATGTTTTCTAATTAATTAGAAAAGATGATAGAGATGTTAGAAATTGGTTTTATGAACCCGGATTTTGACATTTGATCTCCTGGATGTGTGGCTGCAGTAAAAACTGGTTAGATGATGTGATGTTTTGTCGGTCCAGTTAGTCTACTTTGTTTTGATTCCCTTCTGTTTAGTGTCTCCTCACCCCACCCCTTTTCAAAAAAAAAAAAAAAAAAAGAGCAGGATTCCTGAGAATACAGAGCATCTGCTGTGGAGACGCTGTGAGCAGCAGAGAAGCCCAACGCTGTTGGGTAACACCTGCCTGCAGCTGGACCAAAGATGGGACGGGGTTCTGAGAAAGACTGCGCATAGGCCCGGTTGGAAAGACGACATCATTTCGGGAAATATTCAATAAACCCTTTTGAGAAACAGAGTCCCATTCATGGTGGGAGGGATCGAAGGGAGCTGTTTTCCCTCTTAAGGCTTGGCTCAGTCTGGAAAGATGGTATTTAATGTAACCCAGACTGATTATTTTGTTGATCATGTTTCAAAACCCGTGCCCTTTAAATGTGTTCCCAGAGTAAATTGAGTGCAATTGTGGGAAGTTTAACTTAAAAAAAATTCTTATTATTTTTTTGAGATTGGAGGGAGAGCTCAACCGGGGAGGGTGAATGGAAACCCACCCAAGGACCAAAAACTAAAAGGGGCTGGGGGTGTGGATGAATAGAGCAAAGAAAGATGAGGATTCTGGGTTGGAAAGTCTCCTTGAATGAGTCATCCCGCAGGATAAATAAAACCTCATTCATCACCCTGCCTTCCTTCTCTGTAGCGAGAGAAGCAAATAGTGGGGCCCTGGAGAAACATCAGCAACTTCTTGTAGCATCTGTAGGTGGGGAAGGCTTCCAAGCCACAGAGAGGGCTGTGAACACGCTTACTGGGGCTCCAGTTTTTCTCAGCCAAATAGGAAGAATCTCCAAATTGACCTTGGAAAAACATACTCACTGAAGGAAAAAAATATTCTAAACTCCCCCTCTGTATTTGTATTAAGAGATTTTTTTTTTAAAGAAACAAATAGATTGCTTTCCAGTTTTCCATGAAAAGAGTTTGAATGCTCTCAGATTCACAGTGGTAGAATCCTTGAAGTGGGTTTTGTAAGGCTGCAGAGAGGACTTAAGCCTTGTCCCTTGTTAATGAATACAAGGTCATCCACATAGTAAACCGTATTCATATTAAAAAGCTGAAGGGGTAAGCATTCAAGCCACTCCTTTCTGCAAAGATTGCAATTAGCATTTTTATGAAGAACATAAACTCTCTGTGTATCAAAGATGCACTTTTATGACTCTGAAACTGGCTCGAATAAGCATTCCGCAAACGTTCGGCGCTTTCCCTTCCAGGAGGAGGCCAATTAAAACAGTCTGTCTCACTGCCAGCCTCTACCCACCCCTTAATGGGGTAACAACAATACTGAGCTGGTAGCGTTGGCTCCCTCAAAAGTGGCTGTTCAGTTATTGGGCACCTGGAAAGAAGATAATGATTCCTTGGCTGTCATCACACACTACATACAAAAACAAAAACCCAAGGCTTATTCTACTTTTCCCTCTTCACTCCAGCTATGAATTGCTTGGTTCAGAAGGATGAGTTAACTTGCCACCAATTTTGTCAGCTGTTTTCTCACCTCTGGAGCAGCAAGACTCAAGGGAGAATGGCGCTTGACCGTGCGTTGGTGGCGTCAGCGTGCTTTTGCAAATGGTATTGTTCTCTGGAAAGCAGCCTGTGCCATTGGGAGGCTCCCCGGAGCAGAGACTCACAGCTGCACCGTCCCTCTGTGGCCACCAACTGACTGTGCATTTTAACATTGTCTCTTCAGGTATTTTCCGATAGGGCCGGTGTGGATGCTCTATCATGGTGTGGGGAAGAAAGTGGAAGGCACAGTGCCTGGCTGCTTTTGGAGCCAAAGTCACCAGGCCAGGTTTTACCTCACTCAGTTGGTTCTATTCGTCAGCCAGAGGGGTCTTGCTGAAATATTTAGTCTCCATATACACAGTAAACAATCTTGAACCAGAGTCAGGAAAAAGTATAAATAAGCCCAATATCTCTTTCAATGGAAATGGCACCAACATAGTATAAGTAGACGATGCTTGGGAAATGTTTCTGGAATGAAGGAATTAATATGCCAAGACTAGGGAGGGAATACCTTCTACCAAAAGGCTTTAGATACAATTTAATGGTATTTTTTTTAGTGTACCTCTACCCATTTCCCTCCACTTTCTGAAATGTGTTGAAATTCATTCTGGTGGTTGCTATACTAATATTACCTCTGAAAATGAGTCTTTCAGATTTCAGACAAAGAATGGGACTGACTTCACATGAAAACAGTTGTAGCGATGCTTACAGGTGTAACAGTTTGATGCTTTTGGCTGCAAATAGTGAGTACCTCTCAAAACCAATCCAAACAGTTCAGATTTATTAATGAAACTTACAAAATAAGACATCCAGAGATTAGCAGTTCTCGGGTTGGATCAGCAATTCATCAGTGTCAAAGGTTAAGACCAATGTTCCTGGAATTTTCTTTGTATTTCTTTCATGCTTTCAAGATGGCTATTACAGTTCCAAGCATCATATCTTCATAGAATAATGTCTAAAGCACAACATAAGAGTCTTTGGAAAGCTCTTAAAGACTTCCTGTTATACCTAATTTTTCATAACCAGGACATATGCAAAATATAAATACATTTCCATGATTGACTTGGAGCCATTGTATTCGTTTCTCAAGGCTGCCATAACAGAGTGCCACCCATAACAAAGACAGCGTGGCTCAGACAACAGAAATGAATTTTTTCATGATTCTGGAGGCTAGAAGTCCAAGGTCAAAGTGTCCACAGGGTTGTTTATTTTTTATTCATTTATTTTTTGAGTCATCTCTTCTTGGGTTGTATATAACTGTCTTCTACGTGTGCTTCATATGGTCATTCCTCTATGTGTGTCTGTGTCTTAATCTCCTCTTCTTATAAGGACACCAGTCATAATGGACAAAGGCCCACTCTAATGCATTAATGACTTCATTTCAACTTGATTACCTCTTTAAAGACCCTATCTCCAAATATAGTCACATTCTGAGGTAATGGGGATTCAATATAGTCTGAGTTCTGGGGAGATACAGTCCAGCTCATAATATCCATCATGATTGATACTTTGGGATTTGGCATGTTACTGCTCAGGCAACATTGGGTTTTGTTAACAAGAAAGAAGGAAGAATGACTGTAGCAGATATCCTCACTTATTAGCATTATTATTTTTTCATGTAATGATTGTTGAAATCCTTCATTTCCCCAAACTTAACCAGTTTGGAACAGGCCAATATTAGAAATGATTCAGAGAAACCAAAGATCAGAGTATTTGATCACCTCTGTCTCTAGATAATGTCCCTTGACACATGGCTAGTCAGAATCCACTGAGAGCATATACTTTTGTACTGTGGTAAGTGAAATAGATGGGTTTCCTTAACAAGTGGTACAGGAATTTCTCTTAAGGAAGAAAATGTCTTAGTTTAGAAAAATCCTTGACAAGATGCTTATTGGAAAAGTGACACTCAGAGGTCATGGGCTACCAGGAGTTAGAACAACAAAGGAGAAGGAAACCTTCTTTGAATAAATGATGAATAGGAATTTGGGAATGTGGGAAGAAAAGCGAACGAATAAGAGGGAAAAGACAAGATGTTAGAAGGTAGCATAAGGCTGAAGACCTCAGGAGAAAGTTGGACAGTGACAATACCCAGTTGTGGGAGAATCAAAGGCTTTCTAGAACAAAGAAGTCTGGTGTTCAGTTTTAATACATTTTTGTTGGTATGATGTAGTTCTCTCTTCAGTTTCCTTCCTTTGATCATTGGTAAAACATATTAAGCACATACCTATCTCCAGAGAGTAGAGTATTAGGAAAGGGGTGGGACTGCAACAACTTGGATATGTCATGAGCAGAATTGGTAGGTGATCCACAAACAGAACTGATTCAACCGAAGCAGGACTTCAGAAACACAGGCATCTGTGAGCTCTAATCACTTCTTGCTCCTATCTCCAGGCAAGAACAGAAATCTGGGGAGACTGTTTCAATTCTTATAGAACACTGAAAGGGACATGGAAGTAAGGATGTACTTGACTCAATCTTGTCTACCCTTTAAGGGGAAGGGTGATCCCAGATGTATGTATTGTAACCTCATTACTTTTTAGAAATAACAGTCCAACCTTATGTGTATTACGAGTGATTTAAAAATGTTTCCCCATGTATTATCCTTTATTTTCTAAGTCTTAAGCTTTTGTCATGTATGATTATTGCAATCTGAGAAAAATAGCACAAACTTAAAACTAACATTTAATTTATGTATTTATGTATGTATTAAAAAATTTATTTTGAGATAACTTAAAATTGACATGCAGTTATAAAAAACAATACAGAGAGATCCTGCGTATGCTTGACCCTGTTTCTACCTATGCTGAGACCTTCCAAACTATAGCACAATATTATGACCAGGATTTTTGACTTTCATAGAGTCAAGATACAGAACATTCCATTCCCACAAGGATTCCTCTTATTCCCCTTTTAGCCATACCCATTTCTGGCTCGCCCTCTTACCTCCTTAACCCCTGGCGGCCATTAATCTGTTCTCTATTTTTACAATTTTATAATTTTGAGAATGTTATAGAATCATACAGTATGTAATCTTTTGGGGTTGGCTTTTTTCACTTAGCATAATTTTCTGGGGAGTCATCCAGGTTCTTGTATGTATCAATAGATCCCCCTCCCCCTTTTCATTGCTGAGTAATACTCCATGGTATGGACATACCACAGTTTGTTTAAATAGTTGCCTATTGAAAGACATCGGGATTGTTTCCAGTATTGGAATATTACAAATAAAGGTGCTTGTTATAAATTGAATTTCATCTCCCCAGAATTCGTATGTTGATGTCTTAGCCCCGAGTACCTCAGAATATAACTGTATTTGAAAACAGCATCTATACAGAAGTAATCAAGTAAAAATGAGGTCATTAGGATGGGCCCTGATCCAGTTTGACTTTTCTTATAAAAAAGGTAAATTTGGACACAGGCATGCACACAGAGAGAGCACCATGTGAACATGAAGTCAGAGATTCGGGTTATGCTTCCACAAGTCAAGAAGCACTAAGAATGGCCAGCAAACTGCCAGAAGCTAGGTAAGAGGCATGGAACAGAGTCTCTCTTATGACCCTCCCAAGGAAGCAACTCTGCTGACACCTTGATCTTGGATTTCTGCATCCCAAACTGTGAGATAATAAATTTTTGTTTTTAAAGCCACCCAGTTTGTGCAACTTTGTTATGGCAGCACTAGAAACTAACACAGTGCCATAAACCTTACTTTGTGTGTAAGGTTTTGAATGAATACAAGTCTTCATTTATTTGGGATAAATGCCCAGGAGTACAATTGCTGGTTTGTATGGTAATTACATGTTTAGTTTTGAAAGAAATAGCCAAGCTGTTTCCAAAGTAGCTGTACCATTTTACATTCCCACCAGCACTGTATGAGTGATCCAGTTTCTCTGCAGCTTCACCAGCATTTGGTGTGGTCACTACTTTTTATTTAAGCCATTCTAATAGATGTGTAGTGATAGCTCATTATGGTATTGATTTAAATTTCTTAGCAAATGACGATGGACATCTTTTAAATGCTTACTTGTTTGTTTGGTTTTACTATTGAGTTGTGAGAGTTTTTATATATCCTAGATAATAGTCCTTTGTTGTATATGAGGTTTGTGAATATTTGTTCCCAGTCTGTATCTTGTTCTACCATAGCCTAAGTCTTTCCTGGAATAAGAGTTTAATTTTGATGAAGTCCACTTTATCATTTGTTTCTCCTTAAGGATCATGTTTTTAGTGTCAATTATAAGAATTCTTGCCTAGCCCGAGATACTGAAGACTTTTTCCTATTTTTTAAAATAAAAGTTTGTAGTTTTCTATTTTGCATTTAAGTCCATAATCCATTTGAGTTAATTTCTATATAAGATGATGTGAGGATTATATTGAAGTTCTTTTTATTTATTTATTTTTAAATTTTATTTATTATTTTTTTTGCGGTACGTGGGCCTCTCACTTTCGTGGCCTCTCCCGTTGCGGAGCATGGGCTCTGGACGCGCAGGCTCAGCGGCCATGGCTCATGGGCCCAGCCGCTCCGCGGCATGTGGGATCTTCCCGGACCGGGGCACGAACCCATGTCCCCTGCATCGGCAGGCGGACTCTCAACCACTGCGCCACCAGGGAAGCCCTCTTTTTATTTATTTAGTTTTGCTTGTAGATGTCCAGTTACTCCAGCATCATACATTGAAAAGGGTGTCTTTCCTCCATTGAATTGTTTTTGTACCTTTGTCAAAAATCAGCTGGGCATATTTTTGTGAATCTAATTCTTGGTTCTCTATCTTGTTCCATAGATCTATGTGTCTATTCCTCTATGAATACTAAACTGAATTGATCAATGAAAGTATATACTAAGCCTTAATATCAAGTAGCATGATTTATATCACTTTTTTCTTCTTTTCTTCTCTGTCAATCTCTGCCTTTTATTAATGTATTTAGCCTGTTTACATTTACTATAATTATTGACATCTTAGGGTTAAGATTGCCATTTTTTTTTGTTGTTTTTTTAGTCTATTTTTTGTTTCTGTTTTTGTTTTTCCTAATGTCCTCTGGGTTACTTGAAAGTTTTTTAGAATTCCATTTTGATTTTTCTATAGCTTTTCTGTATGTTATCTCTCTTTTTTTTTTTCAGTGTTCTGAAGACCTCTATTTCCAAACCATAAAAATATGAAATGCTAGCCATCTGTTTTGCAGGCTATGTCCCTGATTTTCATCCTTCCTTGGTTTCCTTCCCCCAACCCCCTCTTCATTTTCTGGGGGTGAATATCCTGCCCTCTCATTTTTTTTCCACACACACACACACACACACACACATACACTGTATTTTATTTTTACAAGAGATAAATAGACTGACACCAAGCATTGTAAATGGATGACCACAACAAAAGCAACAATGATTGCAATTACCAAACATGAAACACACTCATACTATGTCATAATATTGACATTCAGTCCAGTAATCCTCCACTGTAACAGCTCTTTTACTTTGCAGTGAAAATTGATTTGTATATTTTTTGCCTCTGAGTCCTTGAGGGATTTTTTTTTTAATTCAAACAGAAAGTCACAAAAATTATAATCATCCTCATCAGTTCACTCAGTCCCATGTAATTAATCTTTTTTTCATCTTGATCTTTCGTTAGCACTTTTATGAGTTCATCAGTTTTCCATTAGAGTTCTGAAAATGCTTATTCATTCAGTTCAGCAGTATAGTCAGTTACCAGAAACCTGTACTTGTCAGAGTCTTTTCCATGAATTCCTTGAAGATGAAACCCTTTTATAAGAACATATTTGCAAAAGCATCAGAGTACACCCAGAACTGTCTGTAAATGACAAAAGACTTAAAAATGACCATGGTTAAAGATTTGATGAGAGTTCATAATAATGCAATTGACAAGGAAATTTAGTTATTTCTGAGATATACATTTTAAAGTAATAACTAGAATTATGACTTATAACTGAATGTTATCTCTTTTTATAGCTGTTTCAGTGGTTGCTCTAGGTTTTACATTATATGCACATAACTTATCACTGTTTATTGGTGTCATTTTACCAGTCTGAGTGACATATGAAACCTTACCTCCCTTTATATTTCTCTGCCTTCCCCCACTTAAAATATAACTTTCTTAAACATTTTCTCTATATACCTTTAGATACTCGTCACATAGTGTTATGATTTTTTGTTTTAACTGTCAAAAATAATTTAGAAAACAAGAATAATTTGGAAAAGAGGAGAGGGATAGTCTATTTTTATTTATCCATATTTTTTCTTACATGTACTTTCTCCCTTCCTGGTATTCCTTCTTTTATTATTTCTTTTCTCTTTAGAGAACTTCCGTAGCCATTCTGTTATGGTAGGTCTTCTGATGACAAATTCTTTTAATTTTCCTGTTTCTGAGAATGTCTTGATTTCCCTTTCACTTCTGAAAAATATTTTCACTGAACATTGGATTCTGGATTGACAGTTCTTTTATTTATGCTGGAAAATGTTATGCAACTTGCTCTGGCTTCCACTTGCTCTTGCTGAGAAATCCACTGTAATTTGAATGGTGTTTTTCATAGAGGTTTGCTTTTGGTTCTCTTTTGCTGCTTTCAAATATTTTTTTCTTTGTATTCAATTTTCATAACTTTGACTATGATACATCTTGTTGGGGATTTCTTTGTTTTTTTCCTTCTTTGGGTTTGCTCAGCTTCTTGGATCTGGAAATTTACGTGTTTTGTTTTTTTTTTTCATTTTCTTTGACAAATTTGGGAAGTTTTCAGGCTTAATTCTTCAAGTATTTTTTCAGTCCCACCCTTTTTCTCTTTCCTTCTAGAACTCCAGTTACACAAATGTTAGATCTTTTGTTATATTTGAGACTTTGAGACTTTGAGAGGTACTTGAGACTTTGCTCATTTTCTCTCAGTCTATTTTTCTCTTTTGTTTAGATTGGGTAATTTCTACTGTTCTTAAAGTTCACTAATTAGTATATTCCCTCCATTTTGCTGTTAATCCCATCCATTGAGTTTTAAAATATCAGTTATTGTATTTTTAAGTTCTAAAATTTTAATTTTGGGGAGGGGAGGTATTTTCTGTTTCTTGCTGAGACCTATTTTTTTGCTAGCACTTCCTATTTTGTCATGTGCTTCAACTGTGTTTATAATTGCTCATTGAAGCATTTTTATGATGGCTGCTTTACAATATTTGTCAGATAGTTCTAACATCACTGTCATCTCAGTGTTGGCATTTATTGATTGTCTTCTTTCATGCAATTTGAGATCTTCCTTGTAGTTGGCATGAGTGGGTTGTTTTCTTTTTTAGTTGAAACTTGGACATTTTGGAACTATGTTATGAGAAACTGGATCTTACTAAAACCTTCTGTTTTAGCTTTCTTTTACTGAGTCGACTTAGGCACGGGGAGGGGAGGACGCTGCATTGCTACTGCCATGTAGGGCTGGAAGCTAAGTTCCCAACTTGGTCTCCGTTGACACACAATTGGTGAGCTCCTCTCCTTGTTACTACTGGGTAGTATTGGGAATTCCAGTTTTCTTTTCTTTTCCTTCTTTTCTCTCTCTCTTTCCACCCAATTTCTTTGAACCATTTGAGAATAAGTTGCAAAACCTAAAGACTTCTGTATGTATACCCTGAAAACAAAAATATTCTTTTACATAACCGTGGTACATTATCAAAATCAGGAAATTAACATTGATACAATATTATCTAATCTTACAGTTATCAGTTGTCCCACTTAACATTCTTCGTAGCACAAGAAAAAAAACTTGGACATTTTATAGGTAAGTATATTCTTTCTGTCATGTTGCATCCTGAGATTTGCTGTATTATTTTACTGGGCAATCAATCCCCCGATTCTATCTTTCATTCTTTTTCTTCACCAAATTCACTCTGATTCTTGTACTTTATAGTGAACCAGCCTAGAATCTCTTTACTTGCATCTAACTGGATCTTCACCTGTACCAAACTGGATCTTCACCTGTACCAGTCTTGTTAGGACAGGAAACCAGAGTCAGTCTAAGCAATGCAGGAGTATGTTTTATATTGAATATAAGTGTATATAATATTGAATTATATAAAGTATAGAGTTTTTGAATTCTATGTAGAATATAGAATAATATTTTAATATAGGAATTCGAGATTTTTCTGGGAAAGGGAAGATTAGGAAGGGTGCAGTTAAAATATCAGAGAAACAGCCTGAAACCCTATAATGAGTAGTTTCAAAGATTTCACCAGGAAACTGCTGTAATTCTTGAGTCTCAGGGAAAGCTCCCAATTGAGTGTTTTGTTTGGCTGTGTTACTTTCCTCTGGCCCTCTGTGTGGCCACCTTGACCTCCTAAATCACATCTGCCTTCCAAAATCTCATGTGAGTTTTTCTTATTGACAAACTCTATCTAGAACTATATAACAAAGGGGATTCTGAGAAATGTAGTTAAATGGCTTCTGGTTCATCTAAATCTCCCTGATGAGTGGATAGTGCCCCATAATGGGAGAGGTAATGGATGGGAAAACATCCAGCTGGCCCAGACAATCTGTCTTTCTGGAAAATTACTCAAACAACTAGAAATACATTGCTAAATTCTGTCACTGAACCCATTATAAAGATAATTTGATCTTCCTTTCCCATCAGAATGTTGAATTTGTTTTCGTTACTTTCACATTACCGACCTGATTCACCTTAAATTACTATCTAAACTGGACATCTATAGTATTTTCTAATCTGTATTTTTCATTTCTTTGTTTCTTCTTCCATTCCAACTGATTGGTTTTAGTTGGGGCTACCATGATTTTCTATGATCCCATTTTTGGCCAGTTTATTGGTCCATGGATGGTATATTACTCAAATTGGGGCAGTCAGGGTGTATTCTTTTCTTCTTTTTTTTTCTCGCTGTGTTGGGGCTTCATTGCTGTGTGCGGGTTTTCTCTAGTTGCAGCGAGTGGGGGCTACTCTTCGCTGTGGTGCATGAGCTTCTCATTGTGGTGGCTTCTCGTTGTGGAGCACGGGCTCTAGGTGCGTGGGCTTCAGTAGTTGCAGCACATGGGCTCAGTAGTTGTGGCATGTGGGCCCTAGAACACATGGGCTTCAGTAGTTGTGGCACATGGGCTCAGTAGTTGTGGCTCACGGGCTCTAGAATGCAGGCTCAGTAGTTGTGGTGCACGGGCTTAGTTGCTCTGCGGCATGTGGGATCTTCCCAGACCAGGGATTGAACCCGTGTCCCCTGCATTGGCAGGCAATTCTTAACCATTGAGCCACCAGGGAAGTCCCAGGGTGTTTTCTTATGTGGAAATGATTTATTGGTCTAAGTGTGTGTCCTTGATCAGACTAGGCCATCAGAATTATTTCTAGAATTTCTTGAAATGTTGTTGAGAAAGAGAGTAAGTCTTTATCTTCTGGTGGAAAATTCAAGAAACCTTTGCAGCTCTGTTTCTTGTTATCTGGAACAAGCAAGTTTGCAGTGAGAGGAAAGGAAAGTGACAAATAGAGAGGAAAAGAGCAAAAAAGAAAAAGACATGAAAAAAGAGAGGGGTATGGTCATGTTCAAGTCCCTGATACTAGTTGTTTCAAAGTCCAGCTTCATCTCTCCTCTTCTGGTGGTTTGCTTACTCAAATCTTGTTTTGTTTATGTGAACCAATTACCACTCTCTTCCCACTCACCCCCACCTTCTCTTTTTTACTAAATTAGTTCAAACCAGATTTCTGTCACTTGGAAACACATATTATCATAACATTGGAACCAGTGCAATGTAACTCACATTTGTGAAGCTTCCCAAACCACAGAGTTTGAAAAGTGGTCATTTGTGATACAAACATTACCTCCACATTTTCTGAAGGGCTCTTTCAACAATCAAAGTTAACGCTTCAGGTTTGAATGCTATTTGTCTATCATATGGATACTATATATGCACTTTTATATCTCTTATTTAATTTAAATCTCCTAACAGACAAAGAGGTGAAGATTTTTGTTCATATGTTAAAGATGAGAAAAAAATGAAAACTTTAGAGAAGTTAAGTGATGTCTTGTAGGACATCTAAAAGGTAAGTGAGGGCTTCCCTGGTGGCGCAGTGGTTGAGAGTCCGCCTGCCGACGCAGGGGACGTGGGTTCGTGCCCCGGTCCGGGAAGATCCCATATGCCGCAGAGCGGCTGGGCCCGTGAGCCATGGCCGCTGAGCCTGCGCGTCCGGAGCCTGTGCTCCGCAACGGGAGAGGCCACAACAGTGAGAGGCCCGCGTACCAAAAAAAAAAAAAAAAAAAAAAAAAAAAACAGTAAGTGAGATCGGCTTTCACATAAAGCACTTTTGTGTAAATCACTCTTGGGCATAGCACTGAACCATGATGAGAAAAACATGGATTAGATTTCAGATGTCACTTGTCCATACCAGATGGTTGTCCTTGTGCATTGTAAAACCTTGCCAACCATTATTTGATACCCGGCAGAGTTCATGTCGTAGAGTGGATTTGAACTTTTGACTTTAAGTTCAGTTATTTCCTTTTGCCTTCAGCCATGCTGCATCATTTTTCTTTTCCACAAATGGCTTGATTTTATGACACATCTAGAGCAAATGAAAACTACATCAGTCAGTATAGACTATACACTCTGTGATAACAAACAACTCCAAAACGTAGTAATTTATCATAACAAAATTTTGTCTAGTGCTCATTCAAATTCTACTAAAAGTCCAAGTGTTTCTCCAGAGCTACTGTCTCCCACGTGCTAACTCAGTATCTTAGGCTGTTTAGATCTTATGGTATCGCCATATGGTTACATGCTTCTGTAATTCTCATGGCAAGGGAAGAGCTAAGCTATAGATGAAAGCATCTGCAAATAAATGTTTCCACGTGAAAATCATGCTTGTCACTTCCACTCACATTTCATGGCCAAGTCAAATCACATGGCCATGCCCAACTTCAAGAGGCAGATCAGTGCAATCCTCCGTGGACTCAGAAGTAGAGGATACCTAGATAATAGTGAACAATAGTCATAGTTACCATATGAACTTATGACTGTTCAGCTGGAGTTAATGATTAAGGCAGCTAAGTATGACGCCCCTATAATCTTGGATGAGAACATTATGAGTCAGTACTAAGGAAAATACTCTCTCTCTTCTTTTGCCATTACTTTGATCACTAAGCTTGGGAAAGTCGAGCATAAATAATACTATTGCTTTTTATTTTGCCCAGCATTGTAATTGTAGATAACCTGTTTGTCTTCTATATGATGCTTCTTCAGAGTTAGAAAATCTAGTATTCAAGCTACTGATAGAGTACTATTTATTCAGTCTACCACAAAAAGTGGTTGTAAACTTCAAATTAAATAATAATTTCAAAAGGGCTGAGTAGACGTCAATATTTTAAGGTGTTACTGTTTTCCCTTTGGACTTCCATCAGGAGCATGTCTGATGACTTTTTCAGTTGAAGGTTGGTTGGATGATTCTCCAGAGGGCATAAACTCACATTTCCAGATAACCTAAAGGCCTCTCGGCCACAGACCCCCATACACATTTATTTATTCAGTGAAAGACCTAGTTAAGTGTGGCTGAGTGGAATAGGCCTGGGGTAGAATGTAAGGGTGATCAGGAGAAGTTGGTGTTAAGGATGTGGCTCAGATGGAAAAATAAAGCATACTATAGTATAAATGTGAGCCCACTGAGATCTGCTCTGTGATTCTCTTTAATAATGAAGTCGAGAGGTGTTAATGAGCATGACACAGGGCACACGGCCATCAAGTGAATTAGTCATAACTTGATTCTTTTATGTGCCTTGTCTAATGGCAAACCTTACCCAGCAATCACAGCAGCAGCACTCTCAGATGGAGCAGAAGGTGTGGAAGGGAGTAATGAGGCTGCTTAAAAACTGTTTTACAGAGCCCTGCAACAATTCACGACAGATAATAGAACTCAAAGCCAGACAGATAATAGAAGCGACAGCCATTTATCGCTAAGAGACTGTCGGAATATTTGTGCGTAAAACAGCCCACTCCAAGTTCTTTAATCACATTTCCCGAGAAAAAGTGGCAGAAAGGAAAGCCTCGTGGCAGGCTACTTCCATTAGTGTATTCTAAATGAGTATAAAGAAGAGGAATGAGTAGATGCGAAGAAAAAGAATACTGACAGGCTGCAGATCAGAAACAGAGCCTGGCTGTTTGAATCCAGCAAATTGGGACATGGTCTCTTGTGGGTAGGGCAGGGTGTTGGAAAAAGATCTCATCCTGGACTTCTTTGATATTCAACATTGTTAAAAGAATCCTAGTTTACAATTCTCCTTTGATTCGTGAAAGAGAGGATGACTCACTCAGACCCCGTTCTCTTTCACTCCATGCCTAGATTTGGGCACTTTTTTAGCATTGTGGATAGTGAAAGGGGACAGATGTCTTTGGTAAAAGTCTGGGAGATGAATTGCATGGTTTTCCATAAGTTTTTATAAAGACAAACAGTCCTATCTTTTGCCAAAAGATCTCCAAAAAGACCCCAAAAGGAAACATATTACAAGGTACCTTCTAAATATAATGTGAAATTCAGAAACTTTGTATTTCATATTTTTTCCCACTCCATCTGGCAATCATGTGTTCTGTTCTAGTGCCGTATTTTAAGAGGGACATTAACTGGATGAAGTGCATCCAAAAGAAGATGCCCAAAATGTCACTGGAATGTGAAACCATATCAAATGATTGAGCCTGGGGAAGAGTTTGACATGGGGAGGATTATGAGTGAGTAACTTGACAATAATATTCAAATAACTGATTGCTTTCTTGTGAAAGAGGAATTGAACATATACTGTAAAACTTTATGGAGCAGAAGAGGGTGACTAGAGTGAAGTAGAATTGGTTGACATTAACCTAATTATAAGAAATGATTTGGCAGTGATTAGAGCTGTCCAGGAATTGAATAGACTGTCTGGAGGAATAGTGAGCTCCCTGTCAGTGGATATGTGGATATGTTCAAGCAGAAGGCAAGTAACCATTTATCAGGGACTCTGTAGAGAAAAGTTAAGCTGGAGAGTGTCCTAAATGATGTGAAGTCCACTTGAATCCATAGAGTCTGTGATATTCCTCTTGTTACTAGTCTCCTCACAGAGGTCCTTGATGCACTGTAACCTGGAACCCAGGAGATGAGCAAGGATGGAAAAATGGGAACTTTCAAGGCTGTTTGAAATGTTTTTTCTTTTCTCCTGAAGTCAGAAAGACTTCAGTATTTACATTATCATGATTATAGAGGCAAGGTTTATTGTTGAGATAAATAGTAAATCTTGATTGCTTGAGTTTTTGTATACAGTTCTTTGGTTTTCCTGGAGTTAATGATTGCCTTATTAATTTTTTTCATTTTTAAGTACATATAACTAATTAATCCCCATGTGCTCTAACAGCTTTATAAAATACTCTGCATTATTATTTTATATGTAGTCAAATGCACTAGGTCATCTACCAAGTCCACAGGTAACAATTTAGTACACAAAACTGTTAGTAGTGCATCCAAAATTTATTCTCCCTTTTTCTTCTATTAATGGAAGCCTAATATTTGTTTAGGGCAGCAATAC
This sequence comes from Leucopleurus acutus, assembly GCF_964270905.1. Classification (NCBI taxonomy): domain Eukaryota; kingdom Metazoa; phylum Chordata; class Mammalia; order Artiodactyla; family Delphinidae; genus Leucopleurus; species Leucopleurus acutus. Next base: position 78,973,450 of record NC_139147.1, on the reverse strand, counting down.
ATATAGCTTAAAAAATTATTTTCTAGCCTCTCTTGCAGCAAATATTGTTCATGAGATACTCCTAAGAAGATCCATCAGATACTTCTCCTTCCCTTTATTCTCTTTATCCTCTCTTTTCTCCCTTCCTCCCTGAATAAGCTGATTTTATGTAAGAGGTCAGACAGCCTTTATATGACTTGAAGCAATCATGAAAATAAAGTTTACAAGGAAGAGAATAATAGAGAGAGACTAGGATATTAATGACATTACAAAATCCACCATGAGACTTTTTTTATTTTCAGCTTTCTGGTTAAATATGGGGAAAAACATCTACTTGATTTAATCACTTTGATCAGGTTTCTAAGATATTCAGCTAAATGTAACCCTTCAAATCAGTGAATTTCTCAATAAATTATGTTAGGACATGTACCTGGTCATCTGGGAAAAAACAAAGTGGAACCTTTACTTCGCTTTTTTTTTTTTTTTTTTTTTTTGCGGTACGCGGGTCTCTCATGCGAGAGGTTGTGGCCTCTCCCATTGCGGAGCACAGGCTCCGGACGCGCAGGCTCAGTGGCCATGGCTCACGGGCCTAGCCACTCCGCGGCATGTGGGATCTTCCCGGACCTGGGCATGAACCTGCGTCCCCTGCATCGGCAGGCAGACCCTCAACCACTGCACCACCAGGGAAGCCCTTTACTTCACTTTTTACACCAGAATTAGTCTCAGATGGAATAACAATGTAAATGTTAAAAAAATAAATGTTTTAGAAAAAAATGTAACATTTTATGAAATACAATCTTGGATTATGGAAGGCTGGCCTCAATATTACCCAAACTTCTGAATAAAATGACAACTAAATTTAACCACATAAAATTAAAAATTTTCTATACAGATATTCAAATAAGACAAATGATTATTCAGTAGGAAAATGGTTGCCTACAATATTCTTAATATATAAAGAGTTCTTTATTAGCAACAAGAGAAATTTCTCAGACTAACAGAAAATTTGGCAAAGGAAACAGACAATTCCAAGGAAAAAGAGAAACATCTGAGAAAAGTCTCTCACAAAACAGAATAAATAAATAAATAAATAACAAAAAGGAATTTGAAACAAGCAGACTTAATAGAAAAGCCAACTAAAATACTATAAATAGTTTCCTCAGGGAGGTAAGAAGAAATAAAACATCCCAAAAATAAGACAAAGATGTTTTATATTAATACATTTAAAGATAAAACAAAAACAACCAGAGAATAAGACAGAGCTTCTGAGAAATTAAAAATATGACAATAAAAATGTCTGAAAAATAGTTGAAATATAAAATTAAGGAAATAAGCCAGTTATTAGAATAAAAGCACAGAGACCATCAATACAAGAGAAAACAAAAGAAAATTAGAAGATCAAACCATAAGCTCTAACACCCAACAACTAGGCACTCCAGAAAGACCAGAGTAAACAGTGGAGAAGAAATGATTCAAGTATCAGTTTTATAAAATCTCCCCAATCCAAAACACATGACACTTGAGGTTGGAAGTGTACTTGTGGTGCCTATCATAATGAATGAAAAAGATCCAGAACCACATGGACAAACAAGTTTCTAAAAGCTAAAAGTTTCTAAAATCATTTATGTTTTTCTCCTTCTCTCCATTCATTTTTTTCTTGGCAAAATGTCTTCAAGATTTGGCATAGGTAGGAGAATCGCTAGGCCAAGAAGCACCAATTCTGTTTCCTTATATGTCATTTTTCCCCTGGGGCTCACTCACTATAATCACACTGACACCATCAGATGGTCCCTTTTAAGCACTCTTAATTTCTGTATATTGCAGAAAGTTGCTCCTGGGATTTTTAAATATATTAAAAGTCTGAGGAAAGCTGTAGGGAACTCAAGTCAAAGATAGAAAAATATAAAGTTTTGCTTATGAACATGCAAAGTTCTGATCTTTTAGGGTGACCAATTATCCTAGTTTACCAGGGGCTGAGGAGGTTTCTGGGACATGGGAATTTCCGTTTTAAAACTGGGAGTTTCAGGTAAACTAGGATGTGTTGGTCACCCTGTATTTTGCCCAATTAGCTCACTGTCTGAGATACTTACCCTGCAGCCTCAAAGAACTAGCACAAAGTTTCAGGTTCCTGAAAAGAGTTGTTATTTTTCTAGCTCCTGGTAATATATCCAGGGAAGGAACATCTGAATGACTATAGTTTAGGAGTGATCTCCTATGCATCTTGTTGCCTATTACCAACTCAAAAGAGGGAGACTTTCCCCTCGGCAGTTCATCTGCAATCTTCCTTGCCTCCTCCTGCCATCCCCGATGCCCTCCGCTTCCTCCCCCAGTGTCTTGTTTGAGATGTATGATTCTTCTTCTCCCTCAGTTTGCTTTACCTTAGAGATATACCCTTTTTCTTCACACCAGGATTTCACTTTACTCTTAGAGACTGTGATATAATATAAAAATATATTTGGTCTTTGTCTCAGTTCTTGAGACACACAAAGCTCCTAAAACCCATGGAATTTCCTGAATGGTAGAAATATCTTTTGTTTATTCATAACACTTGAGTTTATGCTAATGAAGGGATTTATGATGGGGCTTCTAAACAGCTTAAGGATGGGGCTGGTTACAAGAAAGACCAAGAGAATAGAGGGTTGGAACTTTCACCCTCATCCATGAACCTCCAGGAAGGGGTAGGGTGTGGTTGGAGATTAAGCTCTATAAACATTTTTGAACAATGAGATTTAGAAAGCTTCCAGGTTGGTGAACACAGCAGGGTTCTGGGAGGGTGGTGTTCCTGGAGAAAGCATGGAAGCTCTGTGCCTCCACGTCACCCTGCAGTAGCTTGTCCTATACATCTCTTCCACTTGGCTGTTCCTGAGTTGTAGACTTTATAACAAACTGATAATAGTAAGTAAAGCATTTTCTTGTGTTCTGTATGTTGTTCTAGCAAATATTGAAACTTGCAGGGGGATGGGGTTTGGGGGGGTGGTTATGGGAACCCTTAAACTTGTAGCTAAGTTAGACAGAAGCATGGGTAACTTGAGGATCCAATACTTAGGGCTGGCATCTGAAGTGGGGACAGTCTTGTGGAACTGAGCCCTGAAAGCTAACTTGGGGTAGTTAGTGTCAGAATTGAAATGTAACACATCCAGTTGGTGTCAGAATTGGTTAGCATGAGGAAAAAATAAACACACATTCGGTGTTGGAAGTGTTGTGAGTGAAAACAATTCAGGGACAAATAAAAAAATTCATATTCATTCACATTAATTCATTCATTCATTTGTTCAACTAAAAATGTATGGAATTTTTACTATGTGCCAGACACTATTTTAGGCTCTGGGGGGTTAGTGGTTTAAAGTATGTGAAACTTATGTTCTTGTGGAAGTAGACAGCCAACATACAAATGTGTGAAATACAAGAGTAACATAATTTAGATGTAAATAATAAAACTGTGGCGTGGATAAAGAGTAATGAGGTGTATTTCAAATTGGGTTTTAAGGAAAGACCTTTGTGAGGAGGTAGAATGTGAGCTGTAGCTGGAAATATGAGGAGCAGGCAGTCTTGAAAAGATTGAGAGAAAGGAAAAGTGTGTACGTGAAGATTCCTAAATGCAAACAAGCTTGACTTGTATGAAAAACATCTAGAAGGTCAATATGGCTGGAACACAGGAAGCAAATATGCTATTATATGATGAAAGATAGGAGGGAACCAGAGCATGCTAGGGCTTTGAAGGCTATGGTAAAGAATTTGGGTGAAGACACTACATGATTTTGAGTCAGAGAGTGATATGTTCTGAATCACATTAAAAATACATACCTTTTGATAACGTGATACTATACACAGGGAATCCTAAAGATGCTACCAGAAAACTAGTAGAGCTAATCAATGAATTTGGTAAAGTTGCAGGATACAAAATTAATGCAGAGAAATCTCTTTCATTCCTATACACTAATGATAAAAAATCTGAAAGAGAAATTAAGGAAACACTCCCAGTTACCACTGCAACAAAAAGAATAAAATACCTAGGAATAAACCTACCTAAGGAGACAAAAGACCTGTATGCAGAAAACTATAAGACACTGATGGAAGAAATTAAAGATGATACAAACAGATGGAGAGATATACCATGTTCTTGGATTGGAAGAATCAACATTGTGAAAATGACTCTACTACCCAAAGCAATCTACAGATTCAATGCAATCCCTATCAAACTACCAATGGCATTTTTCACAGAACTAGAACAAAAAAGTTCACAATTTGTTTGGAAACACCAAAGACCCCAAATAGCCAAAGCAATCTTGAGAAAGAAAAATGGAGCTGGAGGAATCAGGCTTCGGACCTCAGACTACACTACAAAGCTACAGTAGTGAAGATAGTATGGTACTGGCACAAAAACAGAAATATAGATCAATGGAACAGGATAGAAAGCCCAGAGATAAACCCACACACATATGGTCACCTTATTTTTGATAAAGGAGGCAAGAATATACAGTGGAGAAAAGACAGCCTCTTCAGTAAGTGGTGCTGGGAAAACTGGACAGCTATGTTTAAAAGAATGAAATTAGAACACTCCCTACCACCATACACAAAAATAAACTCCAAATGGATTAAAGACCTAAATGTAAGGACAGACACTCTCAAACTCTAAGAGGAAAACATAGGCAGAACACTCTATGACATAAATCACAGCAAGATCCTTTTTGACCCACCTCCTAGAGAAATGGAAATAAAAAAATAAATAAACAAATGGGACCTAATGAAACTTCAAAGCTTTTGAAGAGCAAAGGAAACCATAAACAAGACGAAAAGACAACCCTCAGAATGGGAGAAAATTTTTGCAAACGAAGGAACTGACAAAGGATTAATCTCCAAAATATACAAGCAGCTCATGCAGCTCAATATAAAAAACAAACAACCCAATCCAAAAATGGGCAGAAGACCTAAATGGACATTTCTCCAAAGACGATATACAGATTGCCAACAAACACATGAAAGGATGCTCAACATCACTAATCATTAGAGAAATGCAAATTGAAACTGCAATGAGATATCATCTCACACCAGTTAGAATGGCCATCATCAAAAAATCTACAAACAATAAATGCTGGAGAGGGTGTGGAGAAAAAGGAACCCTCTTGCACTGTTGGTGGGAATGTAAATTGATACAGCCACTATAGAGAACGGTATGGAGATTGCTTAAAAAACTACAAATAGAACTACCATATGACCCAGCAATCCCACTACTGGGCATATACCCTGAGAAAACCATAATTCAGAAAGAGCCATGTACCAAAATGTTCATTGCAGCTCTATTTACAATAGCCCGGAGATGGAAACAACCTAAGTGTCCATCATCGGATGAATGGATAAAGATGTGGCACATACATACAATGGAATATTAGCCATACAAAGAAACGAAATTGAGTTATTTGTAGTGAGGTGGATGAACCTAGAGTCTGTCATACAGAGTGAAGTCAGAAAGAGAAAAATAAATACCATATGCTAACATATATATATATATGGAATCTTAAAAAAACCCAAAAGGTTCTGAAGAACCTAGGGGCAGGACAGGAATAAAGATGCAGACGTAGAGAATGGACTTGAGGACACAGGGAGTGGGAAGGGTAAGCTGGGACGAAGTGAGAGAGTGGCATGGACTTATATATACTACCAAATGTAAGAGATAGCTAGTGGGAAGATGCCGCATAGCATAGCGAGATCAGCTCAGTGCTTTGTGACCACCTAGAGGGGTGGGATAGGGAGGGTGGGAGGGAGACGCAAGAGGGAGGGGATATGGGGATATATGTATATGTATAGCTGATTCACTTTGTTTTAAAGCAGAAACTAACACACCATTGTAAAGCAATTATACTCCAATAAAGATGTTTAAAAAAAAAAGGTATCTTTTGGGACTTCCCTGGTGGTGCAGTGGATAAGACTCCAAGGTCCCAATGCAGGGGCCCTGGGTTCGATTCCTGGTCAGGGAACTAGATCCCACATGTATGCTGCAACTAAGAGTTTGCATGCCACAACTAAGGAGCCCGCCTGCCGCAACTAAGACCTGGAGCAACCAAATAAGTAAATAAATATTAAAAAAAGAAAGATATCTTTTTGACTGTTGTGTGGGAAAGATCATAGGATTAAGAGTAGAGGCAGTGAGACCAAATTAGGGAGGTATTGAGATCTTTCAAATGAATGTAAAAACTGGCTTGTTGTTGGGTGGGAACAGTGAAGGAAGGAAGTGGTCATATCTGGGACATACTTTGGAGGTACGGATAATAGGACTTTCTGTTGGACTAGATGGCATAGGGGTGGGAGATTAGGAAGAATTAAGGATGCCTCTTGGATTCTTGACGTGAACAAAAAAGTGGCTTTTTGTGTCTGAACACTCTTCATTGATTGTAGCACTCATGGCATGCCTATAATAAGAGCTACTGAAAAAGAGATACGATTCGGAAGGGAGCAAAGCATTTCTGCAGTGTATTAAATATTCCTTCACCACAATATGGGATTGTGCATGGTGGTTAGGAGTTGTAGCTCTTGAGCTACACTGCTCAACTTTGTACTCCATCCTGCCACTTCCTAACCGTGGATATAGGTCAAATTAACTTCTTAGCCCATTTCCTCATGAGGGATAAGTAGTATATATCTCATAGGATTTCATAAGGATTGAATGAATTAACACATGTAAAGCACTTAGAAAAATGTCTGGCAAGAAATGAAAGTTATTGCATTTATTAAATAATTTTAATGGCTGTATGATATCCATTATATGAATACATTATAGATTATATAATTGATCTTCCCCTTTGTCAAACATTGATTATTTCCAATAATCTCTATTAGCTATAGTACTGTAATAAACAATTTTCACATACATACCTATTTTTCCATATGATTATTTATTTAAGATAAATTCCTACAGTTGGATTTGCTGGCTCAAATACTCTGGAAGATGCAAGACGTAAGGCTTTTGCTACATATTGCCAAAGATTAAACCAGTTTATACTTCCACTAGTTGTGTATTTCCTCACACTGTAGCCAAATTTGGACATTATCATAAAGAAAAAGAGAAACAAATTTACCAATCTGATAGAAAAAAATAACATGTCCCTACTGATTAAACTGATATTTTAAAAGTATTGAGTAGACTGAAAGTTATATATAAAAATTAGCCATTGGCCATTATTCTATTGGAATATTTGACTTTTTTTTTTCAATTTGTAACAACTGTTTACTGCTACATATGCTTCAATCTAATTTATTTGACCAGTGGATTGTTGTTGGATTCAATGTGTACATCTTTTACTATATTACAGCTGCCTTCCTTATACTGATATCATATAAATATCAGTCATATTTTTAAAGGGTTAATTAAACTAAAATTTATTTTAGTCTATGGTATAAGTTTAATATCTAAGGTTTTATTTTTCAAAATAGTTAAATTGATCACTACACTTTAACGATTGAATCTTTTATTTCTTCTCTAATTTAAAATGCTTGCCCTCTCAAATTACTGAGATATACCTACAGAAATTCCTATATAAGTATACAGATGACTGGATTTTAAAAATGCAATGCATCTACCTCGTTTTTAATGTAAATACATAATTATTATACGTGTTTGGCTCTGTTTTTTTAGCTTTCTTCTCCATTCTACTTACCCATCTCTGTGTTCCTGCTCCACTATTTAAAGAATTGTAGCTCTTTAATCCCATTTTATTTCTGGGTGTGTAAGTCTTCCAAAGAACACTCGTTTCAAAAAGACCTTCAAATTTTGAATGTAAAAATAAATTTTGGAGAATGTTAACAACATAATATATCAAATCTTCCCAACCAGGGATTGCGTATTCACTCATTTAGGTGTTCCTCAGGTTCAACAAATTTGTGTTGAAATATTGAAGCTAGAAAGAGAAACAGCAAAAACAAAACCAAAAATAAAACAAAGAAACCAAAAGAAGGGGAAGGAGAAGAATGTTTTCCCTTGAAGAAATTTTTTTTTTTCCAGTGGTAAAATATCTATCACATAAAGTTTACCATCTTAACCACTTTTAAGTGTACAGTTTAGGGATATTAATTACATTGGTGATATTGTGCAACCATCACCACCATCCATCTCCTTAACCATTTTTCTTCTTGTAAAACCAAATACTCTGTACCCATGAAACAACTCCTCACTCTCCCCTCTCCCCAGCCCCTAGCAACCACCAGTCTGCTGTCTGTCTGTATAATTTTGACTACTCTAAGTACCTCGTATAAGTGTAATCATACAGTATTTGTCTTTCTGTCACTGGCTTAGTTCTCTTAGCATAATGTTCAAGTTTCATCCATGTGATAACATATTGAAGAATTTCCTTCCTTTTTAAGGTTGAATACCATTCCATTGTATGTATATACCACATTTTGTTTAACCATTCATCTGTTGATGGACACTTGGGTCACATCTGTGTTTTGCTATTGTGAATAATGCTGCTATGAACATGGGTGTACACATATTTCTTCGAGATCCTGTTTTCAATTCTTTTGGGTATATACACAGAAGCTGAATTGCCAGATCATCCATATGTTAATTGTATTTTTAATTTTCTTGAGGAACTGCTATACTGTTTTCTCAGCAGCTATACCATTATAATCACCCACGAACAGTGCACAAGGGTTCCAATTTTGCCACACCCTCACCAACACTTGTTGTTTTTTGATAGTAGCCATTGTAATGGGTGTGAGGTGGTATCTTATTGCAGTTTTGATTTGCGTTTTTCTAATGCTTAGTGATATTGAGCATCTTTTCATGTGCTTATTGGTTATCTGTATGTCTTCTTTGTAGAAATGTCTACTCAAGTCCTTTGACCATTTTTGAATTGAGTTGTCTTTTTATTGCTGAGTTTTAGGAATTCTTCATATACTCTGGAAATTAATTTCTTACCAGATATATGACTTGCAAATATTTTTTTTCCTTTCTGTGGGTTGCCTTTTTACTCTGTTGATATACAAATTTTTAAAATATACATGAATTTCAATTTATCAATTTTTTCTTTTGTTGCCTGTGCCTATGGTGTCATATCCAATAAATCATTGTCAAATCCAATGTCATGAAGCTTTTGCGCTACTTTATCTTCTAAGAGTTTTATAGTTTTAGGTCTTACATTTAGGTCTTTGACTAATTTTGAGTTAATTTTTGTATATGGTGTTAGGTAAGGATCCAACTTCATTCTTTTGCATGTGGATATCCAGAACTATTTGTTGAATAGTTCTTTCCCCATTGAATGGTCTTGGCACCCTTGTCAAAAATTATTTGATCATATATGCACGAGTTTATTCTTGGACTCTTTATTCTATTCCATTGGTTTATATGTCTATTTTTATTCTAGTACCACATGGTTTGATTACTGTAGCTTTGTAGTAAGTTCTGAAATCAGGAGTCTTGCACCTTTGTTCTTTTTCAAGATTGTTTTGGCTATTTGGGGTCCCTTGATATTCCATGTGTATTTTAGGGTGGATTTTTTATTTCTGCAAGAAAATTATCGGGAGTTTTGATAAGGATGGCATTGAATCTGTAGATTGCTTTGGGTACTGTTGATATCTTAATAATATTAAATATTCCAATTCATAAACATGGATGTGTTTCCATTTATTTATGTCTTCAATTTCTTTCACCACTATTGTGTAGTTTTTATTGTACAAATCTTTCACCTACTTGGTTAATTCCTACGTATTTTATTCTATTGTAAATGAACTTGTCTTTGTATTTACTTTAAGATTTTTCATTGCTAGTGTATAGAAATGCAATTGATTTTTGCTCGTTGATCTTGAATCCTGCTACTTTGCTGAATTCATTTATTAGTTTCAACAGGTTTTGTTTTGGGGTGTGTGTGTGTGTGTGGGGGGATTTCTGAAGTTTTCTACATATAAGATTATATCATCTGAGAACAGAGATAATTTTACTTCTTCCTTTCCAATTTTATTGCATTTTGATTTTACTTTATTTAGAAATGTTTAAATTTGACATCCTGGCATTATTCTTGATCTTAGAGGAAAAACTTTTAGTGTTTCATCCTTGAGTGTGATGTTCACTGTGGGTTTTCCATATGTGACTTTTGTTATGTTGAGATAGTTTCTTTCTATTTCTAGTTTGTTGAGCGTTTTTATCATGACAGGGTGTTGAATTTTGTCAAATGCTTTTCTGCATCAATTGAGATAATCATTTGTTTTTTTTTTCTTCATTCTGTTAATGAGGTGTATTTTATTGATCAATTTTCATCTCTTGACCCATCCTTGCATTCCAAGAATAAATTCCACTTGGTCATGGTGTGTAATCTTTTTAATATGCTGCTGAATTTGGTTGGCTAGTATTTTGTTGAAGATTTTTGCATCAGTGTTCATAAGGGATATTAATCCGTTTTTTTTTTTTTTTTCCCTTCTTCTTGTGACTTTATCTGGGTTTGGAATCATGGTAACACTGGCCTTATAGAATGAGTTAGAAGCTATTCCCTCCTCTTTAGTATTTTGGAAAATTTTGAGAAGGATTGGTATTAGTTATTTGTTTGTTAGAATTCATCAGTAAAGCTCTCAGGACCAGTGGTTTTCTTTGCTGGGAGATTTTTGAAACTGATTTTTATTATTAGTTATAGATTCAATTCAGATTTTCTATTTCTTCATGATTTAGTCTTGGTAGATTTTGTATTTCTAAAATTTGTTCATTTTTTCTAGGTTAACAAATCTGTTTGCATACAATTGTTCATATACCCTTTTATAATTTCTATAAAGTAGATAGTAATGTCTCCACTTTCATATCTGATTTCAGTGATTAGATTCTTCTCTCTTATCTTTCAGTACAGGTGGGTAAAGCCTTGTCAATTTTGTTAAAATTTTTACTTTCAATCTGTTTGTGTCTTTGGAGCTAAAGTGAGTCTCCCATAAACAGCATACAGTTGGGTAGTGAGTTTTCATCAATTCTGATGCAGTCTCTCTTTTGACTGGAGAATTGACTCCATTTATATTTAATCACTGATAAGTAAGGTCTTATTTCTGTTATTTTGCTATTTGTTTTCAGTATGTGGTATACATTTTTGTTCCTCATTTCCTGCATTGTTTTCTTATTTTGTGTTTAGTTACATTTTTGGTAATGAAATGCTTAAGTTTCTTTCTCATTACCTTTTGTGTGCATTCTATATCTATTCTCTTTGTGGTTACCATGAAGGTTACATATTACATCCTACAGTATAACATTTTTATTTGAATTAATACCAGTTTAATGTATTTTAGCTATTGACAAACCTGAAGTCTAAATCATGGAGCAGAAATGTGACTCTATAGGCATTAGAGACCTGGGTCAGAAATGTAATATTTTAAATCAAGGTGAATTTTTCAGTTTCTGGATTCACACTGCGTAGGTAGGGCTTTTTGTTCTGCTGGTAACTGGGAAAATTCCACATATTATATGGGCTCATACATATAGAAGAGCCCTTATATGCAGTGCCCCCATTTTACAGATGGAAACTGAGGCCCAAAGAGGTAAATTAATTTTTCAAGGTCACTCCATGCAAATTTGACCTTCTTTTTTAACATCTTTATTGGAGTATAATTGCTTTACAATGGTGTTAGTTTCTGTTTTGTTAACAAAGTGAATCAGTTATACATATACATATGTTCCCATATCTCTTCCCTCTTCTGTTTCCCTCCCTCCCACCCTCCCTATCCCACCCGTCCAGGTGGTCACAAAGCACTAAGCTGATCTCCCTGTGCTATACGGCTGCTTCCCACTAGCTATCTACCTTACGTTTGTTAGTGTATATATGTCCATGCCTCTCTCTCGCTTTGTCACAGCTTACCCTTCCCCCTCCCCATATCCTCAAGTCCATTCTCTAGTAGGTCTGTGTCTTTATTCCTGTCTTACCCCTAGGTTCTTCATGACATTTTTTTTCTTAAATTCCATATATATGTGTTAGCATACGGTATTTGTCTTTTTCTTTCTGACTTACTTCACTCTGTATGACAGACTCTAGATCTATCCACCTCATTACAAATAGCTCAATTTCGTTTCTTTTTATGGCTGAGTAATACTCCATTGTATATATGTGCCACGTCTTCTTTATCCATTCATCCGATGATGGGCACTTAGGTTGTTTGCATCTCCGGGCTATTGTAAATAGAGCTGCAATGAACATTTTGGTACTTGACTCTTTTTGAATTATGGTTTTCTCAGGGTATGTGCCCAGTAGAGGGATTGCAGGGTCATATGGTAGTTCTATTTGTAGTTTTATAAGGAACCTCCATACTGTTCTCCACAGTGGCTGTATCAATTTACATTCCCGCCAACAGTGCAAGAGTGTTCCCTTTTCTCCACACCCTCTCCAGCATTTATTGTTTCTAGATTTTTTGATGATGGCCATTCTGACTGGTGTGAGATGATATCTCATTGTAGTTTTGATTTGCATTTCTCTAATGATTAATGATGTTGAGCATTCTTTCATGTGTTTGTTGGCAGTCTGTATATCTTCTTTGGAGAAATGTCTATTTCGGTCTTCTACCCATTTTTGGATTGGGTTGTTTGTTTTTTTGTGATTGAGCTGCATGAGGTGCTTATAAATTTTGGAGATTAATCCTTTGTCAGTTGCTTCATTTGCAAATATTTTCTCCCATTCTGAGGGTTGTCTTTTGGTCTTGTTTATGGTTTCCTTTTCTGGGCAGAAGCTTTGAAGTTTCATTAGGTCCCATTTGTTTATTTTTGTGTTTATTTCCATTGCCCTAGGAGGTGGGTCAAAAAGGATCTTGCTGTGATTTATGTCATAGAGTGTTCTGCCTATGTTTTCCTCTAAGAGTTTGATAGTTTCTGGCCTTACATTTGGGTCTTTAATCCATTTTGAGCTTATTTTTGTGTATGGTGTTAGGGAGTGATCTAATCTCATGCTTTTACATGTACCTGTCCAGTTTTCCCAGCACCACTTGTTGAAGAGGCTGTCCTTTCTCCACTGTACATTCCTGCCTCCTTTATCAAAGATAAGGTGACCATATGTGCATGGGTTTATCTCTGGGCTTTCTGTCCGTTCCATTGATCTATCTTTCTGTTTTTGTGCCAGTACCATACTGTCTTGATTACTGTAGCTTTGTAGTATAGGCTGAAGTCAGGGAGCCTGATTCCTCCAGCTCCGTTTTTCGTTCTCAAGATTGCTTTGGCTATTCGGGGCCTTTTGTGTTTCCATAAAAATTGTGAACTTTTTTGTTCTAGTTCTGTAAAAAATGCCAGTGGTAGTTTGATAGGGATTGCATTGAATCTGTAGATTGCTTTGGGTAGTAGAGTCATTTTCACAATGTTGATTCTTCCAATCCAAGAACATGGTATATCTCTCCATCTGTTTGTATCATCTTTAATTTCTTCCATCAGTGTCTTATAGTTTTCTGCATACAGGTCTTTTGTCTCCTAAGGTAGGTTTATTCCTAGATATTTTATTCTTTTTGTTGCAATGGTAAATGGGACTGTTTTCTTGATTTCACTTTCAGATTTTTCATCATTTAGTGTATAGGAATGCCAGAGATTTCTGTGCATTAATTTTGTATCCTGCTACTTTACCAAATTCATTGATTAGCTCTACTAGTTTTCTGGTAGCATCTTTAGGATTCTTTATGTATAGTTTCATATCATCTGCAAACAGTGACAGCTTTACTTCTTCTTTTCCGATTTGGCTTCCTTTTATTTCCTTTTCTTCTCTGATTGCTGTGGCTAAAACTTCAAAACTATGTTGAATAAGAGTGGTGGGAGTGGGCAACCTTGTCTTATTCCTGATCTTAGTGGAAATGGTTTCAGTTTTTCACCATTGAGGACGATGTTGGCTGCGGGTTTGTCATATATGGCCTTTATTATGTTGAGGAAATATCCCTCTATGCCTACTTTCTGCAAGGTTTTGATCATAAATGGGTGTTGAATTTTGTCGAAAGCTTTCTCTGCATCTATTGAGATGATCATATGGTTTTTCTCCTTCAATTTGTTAATATGGTGTATCACGTTGATTTGATTGATATTGAAGAATCCTTGCATTCCTGGAATAAACCCCATTGGATCTTGATGTATGATCCATTTAATGTGCCGTTGGATTCTGTTTGCTAGTATTTTGTTGAGGATTTTTGCATCTATGTTCATCAGTGATATTGGCCTATAGTTTTCTTTCTTTGTGACATCCTTGTCTGGTTTTGGTGTCAGGGTGATGGTGGCCTCATAGAATGAGTTTGGGAGTGTTCCTCCCTTTGCTATATTTTGGAAGAGTTTGAGAAGGATAGGTGTTAGCTCTTCTCTAAATGTTTGATAGAATTCGCCTGTGAAGACATCTGGTCCTGGGATTTTGTTTGCTGGAAAATTTTTAATCACAGTTTCAATTTCAGTGCTTGTGATTGGTCTGTTCATATTTTCTATTTCTTCCTGATTCAGTCTTGGCAGGTTGTGCATTTCTAAGAATTTGTCCATTTCTTCCAGGTTGTCCATTTTATTGGCATAGAGTTGCTTGTAGTAATCTCTCATGATCCTTTGTATTTCTGTAGTGTCAGCTGTTACTTCTCCTTTATCATTTCTAATTCTTTTGATTTGAGTCTTCTCCCTTTCTTTCTTGATGAGTCTGGCTAATGGTTTCTCAATTTTGTTTATCTTCTCAAAGAACCAGCTTTTAGTTTTATTGATCTTTGCTATCATTTCCTTCATTTCTTTCTCATTTATTTCTGATCTGATTTTTATGATTTCTTTCCTTCTGCTAACTTTTGTTTTTTTTTGTTCTTCTTTCTCTTACTGCTTTAGGTGCAAGGTTAGGTTATTTATTCGAGATGTTCCCTGTTTCCTAAGGTAGGATTGTATTGCTATAAACTTCCCTCTTAGAACTGCTTTTGCTGTATCCCATAGATTTTGGGTTGTCGTGTCTCCATTGTCATTTTGTTTCTAGGTATTTTTTTATTTCCTCTTTGATTTCTTCAGTGATCTCTTGGTTATTAAGTAGTGCATTGTTTAGCCTCCATGTGTTTGTATTTTTTACAGATCTTTCCCTGTAATTGATATCTAGTCTTATAGCGTTGTGGTCGGAAAGGATACTTGATACAATTTCAATTTTCTTAAATTTACCAGGGCTTGATTTGTGACCCAAGGTATGATCTATCCTGGAGAATGTTCCATTAGCACTTGAGAAGAATGTGTATTCTGTTGTTTTTGGATGGAATGTCCTATAAATATCAATTAAGTCCATCTTGTTTAATGTATCATTTATAGCTTGTGTTTCCTTATTTATTTTCATTTTGGATGATCTGTCCATTGGTGAAAGTGGGGTGTTAAAGTCCCCTACCATGAATGTGTTACTGTCGATTTCCCCTTTTATGGCTGTTAGTATTTGCCTTATATATTGAGGTGCTCCTACGTTGGGTGCATAAATATTTACAATTGTTATATCTTCTTGGATCGATCCCTTGATCATTATGTAGTGTCCTTCTTTTTCTCTTCTAATGGTCTTTATTTTAAAGTCTATTTTGTCTGATATGAGAATTGCTACTCCAGCTTTCTTTTGGTTTCCATTTACATGAAATATCTTTTTCCAACCCCTTACTTTCAGTCTGTATGTGTCTCTAGGTCTGAAGTGGGTCTCTTGTAGAGAGCAAATATATGGGTCTTGTTTTTGTATCCATTCAGCCAATCTGTGTCTTTTGGTGGGGGCATTTAGTCCATTTACATTTAAGGTAATTATCGATATGTATGTTCCTATTCCCATTTTCTTAATTGTTTTGGGTTTGTTATTGTAGGTCTTTTCCTTCTCTTGTGTTTCTTGCCTAGAGAAGTTCCTTTAGCAGTTGTTGTAAAGCTGGTTTGGTCGTGCTGAACTCTCTCAGCTTTTGCTTGTCTGTAAAGGTTTTAATTTCTCCATCAAATCTGAATGACATCCTTGCTGGGTAGAGTAGTCTTGGTTGCAGGTTTTTCTCCTTCGTCACTTTAAATATGTCCTGCCAGTCTCTTCTGGCTTGCAGAGTTTCTGCTGAAAGATCAGCTGTTAACCTTATGGGGATTCCCTTCTGTGTTATTTGTTGTTTTTCCCTTGCTGCTTTTAATATGTTTTCTTTGTATTTAATTTTTGACAGTTTGATTAATATGTGTCTTGGCGTGTTTCTCCTTGGATTTATCCTGTATGGGACTCTCTGTGCTTCCTGGACTTGATTAACTATTTCATTCCCATATTAGGGAAGTTTTCAACTATAATCTCTTCAAATATTTTCTCAGTCCCTTTCTTTTTCTCTTCTTCCTCTGGAACCCCTATAATTCGAATGTTGGTGCGTTTAATGTTGTCCCAGAGGTCTCTGAGACTGTCCTCAGTTCTTTTCATTCTTTTTTCTTTATTCTGCTCTGCAGTAGTTATTTCCACTATTATCTTCCAGGTCACTTATCCGTTCTTCTGCCTCAGTTATTCTGCTACTGATCCCTTCTAGAGAATTATTAATTTCATTTATTGTGTTGTTCATTGTTGTTTGTTTCATCTTTAGTTCTTCTAGGTCCTTGTTAAATGTTTCTTGCATTTTGTCCATTCTATTTCCAAGATTTTGGATCATCTTTACTGTCATCATTCTGAATTCTTTTTCAGGTAGACTGCCTATTTCCTCTTCATTTGTTAGGTCTGGTGGGTTTTTATCTTGCTCCTTCGTCTGCTGTGCATTTTTCTGTCTTCTCATTTTGCTTATCTTACTGTGTTTAGGGTCTCCTTTTTGCATGCTTGCAGGTTTGTAGTTCCCGTTGTTTTTGGTGTCTGTCCCCAGTGGCTAAGGTTGGTTCAGTGGGTTGTGTAGGCTTCCTGGTGGAGGGGACTAGTGCCCGTGTTCTGGTGGATGAGGCTGGATCTTGTCTTTCTGGTGGGCAGGTCCATGTCTGGTGGTGTGTTTTGGGGTGTCTGTGGACTTATTATGATTTTAGGCAGCCTCTCTGCTAATGGGTGGGGTTGTTATCCTTTGTTGCTAGTTGTTTGGCATAGGATGTCCAGTACTGTAGCTTGCTGGTCGTTGAGTGAAGCTGGGTGCTGGTGTTGAGATGGAGATCTCTGGGAGATTTTCGCCATTTGATATTATGTGGAGCTGGGAGGTCTCTTGTGGACCAGTGTCCTGAAGTTGGCTCTCCCACCTCAGAGGCACAGCACTGACTCCTGGCTGCAACACCAAGAGCCTTTCATCCGCACGGCTCAGAATAAAAGGGAGAAAAGGTAGAAAGAAAGAATTAGTAGAAGAAAGAAAGCAAGAAAGAAAGAAAGAAAGAAAGGAAGGAAGGAAGAAAGAAGGGAGGGAGGGAGGAAGGAAGGAAGGAGGGAAGGAAGGAAAAAATGAAAGAAAGAAGATAAAATGAAATAAAGATAAAATATAATAAAGTTATTAAAATAAAAAAAATAATTATTAAGAGTAGAAAAAAATTTAAAAAAAAAACAGCGGATGGATAGAACCCTAGGACAAATGGTGGAAGCAAAGCTATACAGACAAAATCTCACACAGAAGCATACACATACACTCACAAAAAGAGGAAAAAGGGAAAAAATCATAAATCTTGCTGTCAAAGTCCACCTCCTCAATTTGGGATGATTCGTTGTCTATTCATGTATTCCACAGATGCAGGGTACATCAAGTTGATTGTGGAGCTTTAATCCGCTGCTTCTGAGGCTGCTGGGAGAGATTTCCCTTTCTCTACTTTGTTCTCACAGCTCCCAGGGGCTCAGCTTTGGATTTGGCCCCGCCTGTGCGTGTAGGTCCCCGTAGGGCGTCTGTTCTTTGCTCAGACAGGACGGGGTTAAAGGAGCCGCTGATTCGGGGGCTCTGGTGCACTCGGGCCGAGGGGGAGGGAGGGGCACGGATTGTGGGGCGGGCCTGCGGCGGCAGAGGCCACGTGATGTTGCAGCAGCCTGAGGCGTGCTGTGCGTTCTCCCGGGGGAGTTGTCCCTGGATCCCGGGACCCTGGCAGTGGCGGGCTGCACAGGCTCCCCGGAAGCGGGGTGTGGAGAGTGACCTGTGTTCGCACACAGGCTTCTTGGTGGCGGCAGCAGCAGCCTTAGCGTCTCATGCCTGTCTCTGGGGTCCGCGCTTTTAGCCGCGGCTCGCGCCCGTCTCTGGAGCTCCTTTAAGCAGCGCTTTTAATTCCCTCTCCTCGTGCACCAGGAAACAAAGAGGTAACAAGAAGTCTCTTGCCTCTTCGTCAGGTCCAGACTTCTCCCCGGACTCCCTCCGGCTAGCCGTGGCGCACTAACCCCCTGCAGGCTGTGTTCACGCCGCCAACCCCAGTCCTCTCCCTGCGCTCTGACCGAAACCCGAGCCTCAGCTCCCAGGCCCGCCCGCCCCGGCCGGTGAGCAGACAAGCCTCTCAGGCTGGTGAGTGCCGGTCGGCCCTGATCCTCTGTGTGGGAATCTCCCCGCTTTGCCCTCCGCACCCCTGTTGTTGCGCTCTCCTCCGCGGCCCTGAAGCTTCCCCCCCTCCGCCACCCGCAGTCTCCGCCCGCGAAGGGGCTTCCTAGTGTGTGGCAACATTTCCTCCTTCATGGCTCCCTCCCACTGGTGCAGGTCCCGTCCCTATCCTTTTGTCTCTGTTTATTCTTTTTTCTTTTGCCCTACCCAGGTACGTGGGGAGTTTCTTGCCTTTTGGGAGGTCTGAGGTCTTCTGCCAGCGTTTAGTAGGTGTTCTGTAGGAGTTGTTCCACGTGGAGATGTATTTCTGGTGTATCTGTGGGGAGGAAGGTGATCTCCGCCTCTTACTCTTCCTCCATCTTCCCGGAAGCCCTCCTGACCTTTGTTTTATTGAAGGATGATGCAGATAAATACTAGTGACCATGGAAGATTGAGTTCTCTGGGAAGCAGATTCTGATACAGAGATTAGTTACCAGTATATTTACTAGGGAGTGTCCTTGGGATCAGTGCCTGTGGGAGGGAGGGGGCCAATGCAGGAGTAGGCAGAGGGAGAAGTGGAGCAGCCATAAGGGAACACAGTTGACTGATAGTTTCAGCTAATACCACAAGGAGCTCTGGAGCTAAAGTGGTCCATCAGAGTTGTCCCACCTTGACTGTAAGGGCCAGGCCTTTACAGCCCAGCCTCCACTCTTGGATGTGTGCCACAATAGGAAGGGTATCACCTTGGGTAAGGCAGCTCTTCATGGGAGGCAATCTGTGAGGGTTGGCTGCTGAAGGTGACCTGTGACAGCAATCCCGGCAACTGGAGCGAAAAAACCTTCCTTGCAGGGGGATCAAAGACATGTCTTTTCACATCCATCACAAGAGTCTTGCTGAATGGGAGGATTAGAGATTGTGTCCAAGTGTTATCAACACTTGTAGCAAAATTTGGATTTGAAGGCAGGATTCTCTGGCTTCTAGTCCCTGTCTTTACCATTCTCCTTTGCTGTTAGACTACAAACTCTTTTTTAGGAGTTTGTGATTTGGAGTTATTTGTAATTCTTAGATACGAGTTGTTGAGCTGTGGAGAGTCTTGCCAATCAGGTTGGCTCAATCTATGTATCTTCATGCTCAACAACCACAACAAAAGCATTTGAGTCTATCCTTGAAGGTTTAGCAGCTCCAGCTATAGAACAGAGTACTTCATACCAAGCTCTCCAAATGTCTCTCCAAACTCAAGAACTTAAAAACAAACAAACAAAAGGCAAACAAAACCCAAAAAACACGGGCTTCCCTGGTGGCGCAGTGGTTGAGAGTCTGCCTGCCGATGCAGGCGACACGGGTTCGTGCCCCGGTCCGTGAAGATCCCACATGCCGCGGAGCGGCTGGGCCTGTGAGCCATGGCCGCTGAGCCTGCGCGTCGGGAGCCTGTGCTCCGCAGCGGGAGAGGCCACAACAGTGAGAGGCCCGCGTACCGCAAAAAAACCCACCAAAAACCAAAAACCAAAACAAAACTCCGCTTACTCCATTCTCCCTGTAGCTATACGCTGATAAATGATGACCCTAAGGAGCTTTCTGAATCTACATTTTTCATGTCTGTAGATGTCACCCTTCATCTGATGAATGTTGAGCCAGAATTCTCCAGTACCAAAAAGGATTAGAGGACATTGTTGGGACCTTGCTCTGAACCAACACAGGCTTCACCCAGGGCCTGAATTCAGTCATTGTATTCTGCCTGCCCACTATATTGAATGTCAGTTTCTTTTTTTATTTTTTAAGCACTCGCTCAAAGGCCACTTCCTCCGAGGATTAAATGACTTAAAATATAAAAAACACTTAACTACACCTAGCCTATATGTTTAAGAGTTTAATAATATTAGCTGTTATTATTATCTTTTTAATGGCTTTTGAATCTTCCAAATGAAGTTCTGTCATGTGTTCCCCACAGCTTATCCCCTTAGTTGTGTTAAAGGTGAAACAAACACTTTTTTTTCCACATGCCGTTGTCGCCTGCAGCTGTGGTTTCAGAAACAGTGATTGTGTTTGTGTACTACTTACTGCTTGGTCCACACCACGTCCCAGGCATAGTGTTCAAGCAGTGGCACAGAAAGGGAGAGAATGAGAGAGAGTTACAGTGCCAAAGTCATCCACAAGGTGTTGAGTCCCCGGGCTTCAGGGTTGGCATGGACTGAAAGACCACCTGGCCCCAAGGGCTCCTGCAGCTCTCCGGCTAGTGCAGCCCCAGGCCTCCGTGGCACTCCTTCCTCAAAATGCAAAGCAGTGCATTCCATGTCTGGACCACTGTTTTTAAACTTTCTTAATTGGGGACACTTTGGAACTTTCATCTAGGCTTACACTTCTGTTGCCTGGGACCATACAGACCAAGTTTCCGCCCTCTTCTTTAAGACCGCTCTTCTAAACTTACGGAGACTTATTGTAGCTAATCACTGTGGAATGCTGTCGCAGAGCTGCGCCTAGTATATTGACTGACTTCAGAGTCATTTTGTGTTGCCTAGTCCCCTGCTTCATTATTTTTCTTTTATTTAGCATTTGCATATTTATTTCTTTTGAAAAAAATTTAAAAAGACAATTACTGTTTGTTAACCATTCACTATGAAGTATTAGGTACATATATCCATAATATTATAGGAGCTATATAATACACTGTGGATGAAGTAGTACACAGTGGCATGGATCTTAGCATTCTCTGAAAGATACAGAAAAGCAAATAACAGTTACCATAGAGGGAGATGAGTGCCATATTGGAGCAGCAGAGATAGCCTGTGATTGGGACTAATTATGGAATGGAGTGTGACAAGGCAGAGAAAATAATGTTGAAACAGAGATCTACAGATTGAATAGTATTTTAATAAAGGGTTGGCGATGGGGTGCAAATGTTTGAGTCATGCGTGTGTGTGTGTGTGTGTGTGTGTGTGTGTGTATGTTTTCAGACAGAAAGAGCAAGATGAGTGGCTGACAAGACAGAGAAAATGGACCTAGTTAGGAAAGTCTTATAAGCTATAGTAAGATATGAAAATTTCATCTAAGAGCAGGACTGGCTCCATAATGTGTGGGGGACAGTGCAAAATGAGACTGTACAGCTTTACGTTCAAAAATTATTAAGAATTTCAAGATGGTAGAGTGAGCACTGAACCAAGATTGGGCCCTTCTAAGAGCAGGACCCTGTGTAATCCTGCTTCATTTTTGGTGTCTGGGTATGAATTAGAGATTTCATTTGATCCTTGGAGGGTTGGTTTCACAGTTTCCTCTTGTCTTGTAGGCTAGTCTGAGAAGTCCTTTCTCCTTTCCTCTACTTACCCAAATGTGACTTTTTTTTTTGGCCACACCGAGTGGCTTGTGGGATCTTAGTTCCCGACCAGGGATTGAGCCTGGGCCCTGGCAGTGAAAGCGCCAAGTCCTTAACCACTGGACCGCCAGGGAATTCCCCAATTGTAACTTTTTAAAAAGACCCTTCATGTATGCCAGAGAATGCCATGGCTTATTTTTTCCTCAGAGTTTTCCTTGTTGTAATTTTTTAGGTGTACCTGTAGCTATACGTTTAGGTCTTGCCATCACTCCTCTGGGGAGCTGGAGAGAGGCTGAGGATTTCGGAGTGAATCTTACCACCTGGTTCTTGCCCCTGATTCAATGTGCTCACATTTTTATCTGAGCAAAATTTAAGGAAAATAAACACTGTCAGTGAAGCCCACAAAGAGAACTGATGCTTCTGAAGAGCTGAAGGAAGACAGGCTATTGGGATGTATGTGAGCACCAGGTTTTCTTTATGTACCTTTTAAAAGTTGCTATTTTTTAGAAATAGTAATACATTTTTGCATAATGGTAGTATTACAGTTATGTGTTTCAAAAATCCAAACAGTGTTAACAGATATAAACTGAGAATCTTGCTCCCACCCTGTCTCTATTCACTTTGTGTTCCCTTGCTCATTGTACTTATCATTCTACTGTTGATTTTTAAAATAACAAGTAAATATAAATGCATATTCTTATCTCCCCCCCTTTCTTACACACTGGGTAGTTATAGCAGAAACCAGTAATGCTCACCAACATTCATCTCTCCTCTCTCTAGGAAAGACCTTGAGTGTGTGTATTTGCATGAGGAACTGACAAGAAGCAAATAGATTATAAACCTATCAAATTTTCTAGTGCATTGTAATGTCAGAGAAACGATGATCCAGGATTGAAAATGCTGCTCTATTTTCTTCAGGTTCTCGTATTTATACCAGCAGCGAATTGGCTGTGAAATTTGGACAGCTCCAAAAGAGCACATTCACTTCAGATATGGCCATAGGGTAGTGGACGGGCAAGAACTTCCCAGAGAGGAAGCCAGCTGTCATAGAAACAAATAGACAGGAGAGCTTTTCCCAAGGGCAGCTTCAACATCTAGTCAACTAACCTTCCCCACCCGCATAGTAGGAGGCCTTCAAAATGCCTTCCTAGAGAGATTTAGGAATTAATATGGGTGCGTCCCTTTTGCATGTCTCCCATTCTTCTTTTTTGTTGAGTGAGTATTTCTATTTTGGTAATCCTTCCTTATTCACTATTATATATTCCATGTAGCTTGTAGGTCGCTGGACCACAAGGAGATATATCCCGATTGGACAGAGAGGATGGATTCAGACATCCTGGACTTTGAGTTTGGTGCAGTGACTGGATGGGACTTGGTGTTGTGTTTTTTGGGGAGGATGTAAGTGTGTTCAATATGTTGAAAAAAAGTAAACTGGAAGTTTGATGGCCAGAACAGCACACTGTGGTGCAAGCTGTTACTAGTCTTTAATATTGATTTATTCTCCTCTTCCTGAGCTTGGAGACAAATTTTTCTCATCTTCCTTGTGGTCCAGGGTGACCACATGACTGAGTTATGACCAATGGAATAAGAATAGAAGTGATGTGTCCACTTCCAGGCTTGGCCCTTAAGAACCTTTCTCATTGATCCCGTCTCTCCTAGGACTCACCATCTGGCTGAATGGTGAGGAACCCAGGGATGCAGAGGAGGGGAGAGTCACAAGATAGCATGGACCCTCAATGATTGCATGGAGCAGAACTCTTTAGGAACCTGCTCTTCAGATGTCCTTTCGAGCCAGCTGGGAAAGCTTCTTCCTTTTCATCTAGCCATTATCTCCTCAAATGCCTGCCCAGAGGCCTGTACTCAGTGCAAATACACATACCACTAGAAGTCTGGAGCTGGGAATTTGCCCTTGGAAGCTTTCTCCGCCTGCCCTGGCCCACCTTGCTCTGTCTGTCTGTCTCTCTGGAATTTGAAGCCAACACCCCATAGAATACTTCAGAGTCCATTTCAGCATTGTACATCTGTTCTTATGCATCAGATCGTAAACTGCTTGAACTCATAGATCTTTCATCACCTCGGTGTCCGGTAAAGTGTCTGATGCATAGTGGGGGCTCATAGTCTTAATTAAGCAATTACTGATTTCCCAGGGGAGCAGGTGAGAGGTGACTGGGGAGCTGGGGTGAGGTATCTGCAAATCAAGCTCTGAGGCGGAACTTATGACCCTCTTCAGAGCGCTCCAGGGGTATTTTGAGGTGTGTTCAAAGAAAAATTCTAAATGAAGAGGAAATTATCATTTTTACTGATGATTCAGCCAAAGTTGAGCATCTATGCATCCAGGAAAATCCTGCTGACAGCTTTGCTTTTGTGACCTTTTAAGCATTAACGATTCTATAAGGAAGAGAAATCAGCTGGGAGTTATGTTCCCTTATTTTAAGTCGTTAACAGAAGTGTTTCTGGGCATGTGCACTTGGCCAAGGAGATTCTACTTTGAGTTGGGAAGGAAATTCCCTTTATGTGTTGTCTTTTGATAAAAAAGTCATCTAATTCTCTTCTGCCCTTGGGGATATTTTTATTACTCTTAAAAGGCTTAAGAGTAGAAGGAAATTTTAAATATAGGCCTATATAAACAAATCATTAGTAAACTAATTCAATTCCTTCAGCATTGGGCATCTATTAAATTAAAGCCACTGTACCAAATGCAATGACACATGCAACAGCCACTGGTTAAATAAACAACTCGTTTTGTTAAGTATGTACATGCACATATGCGAATAGGGAGAGGGGGCAGAGAGGGGAAGCTGGGGTGAAAATTGTAGGTCCATCTACTATTTCATTCACTATCTATGGGACCTGGATGGTTGGCCATTAGTCACTAGGAGAGGCAGTACACTGTGATCAGTGGTTTGCAAGCTTGGCCGCATACCAGATTCACCTGGGGATCTTTTAAAGGTCTTGATACACAGGCCATACTCCACACCAATTAAATCAGAATCTCTTGGGGTGTGTCTGGACATTGGTAATTATTAAAGTTTTAGAGGTAATTCCAATGTGCAGCCAAGGTTGAGAATCATTAATGTGGTGACAGTAACCCTGGCCTGGGCTTCTGAAATATAGTTCTAACCCAAGCTCTGGCACTATTTTATTTTGACTAAATAGTGGAATGTCTCAATGAGAAATTAACTGGTATCCTCTGCCTTCTTTCAAAGCAAGAATTTTTACTGTCCTCCTTGGGCTGGGAGGATGCCTGGCAGGCTCTAAAGTAATGTCATTCTTATTTTGGGTTTGCTCTTTGCTGTCAGAGATTGTTCTTGCTCCATGCATGGTGCATGGCAGGGTGTATGGGCTCTGGAAGGCATCAAATGGGTATGGTAAAGGGAACAGTCATGGGGCAAGTCCATTTGGAATTTAAGATGTGCTAAGTAAAACAAAACAAATCAAAACAAAATCTGTTTGTTTGAATAGAGTCCTTAAGCATTATGCTTTATTGCCTCCCAGCAGGGTAAGGCACAGACATCTCAATACTTTCTCTTGTGTCTCTAAGGCCTCTTGACTTCTCCAGATTGACAGTGAGTGGATCAGCAAAAGTGGTTACGAGAAAGGTTAAGGGAATTAATTAGGGCCTTGCAATTTGGCGTGGTGCTGCAGCTGTCTGTTTGATACCACAGGACTAACGATTTATTCCAGCACAGAGAAGAGCTACTGAATAAGCGACCACATTCTGGTTAGTGATTAGAAGGCTGGTCTAGCCCCACCCATACTTTCATGGACCACTGGCTAGTACTAAGGCTAGAAAGTCCAAATTTGGGGGGGGGGGTGTTTTTTGAAGGCATGATCAAAATTCAGATGTATTAATCAGGGTTGTAGAGCACTGAACCCTACTAATTCATTAGTTCCCATTACTATGGTCAATTATTTGACTGACCTGAGGGAAAGGACATTGACCTGGTGAATGTAAATGATGCTTAAGGGTGGATGCTAGACCAAGGAGCAGGGCAAGAAACGTGCTAATTATGGAAGGAAGACCCAGTGACATCCTATAAGGAAGGACCCTGGAGACTAGAGAGCTAGGAATTCTCTTCAGTAAAAATTTCTTCCCTCCCCCACCCCCATGATTCTAAAAGTAATCCTTGATCACCAGAGAAAATTTGGAAATGCAGAGAGATATTAAAAAAAGAAAACTACACCAAAATCACCCTGTAATCTTTCCTTCTACTTACCAACACTTTCTGGTCCTTTTGTTTCTATTCATTTATTAATGCAAAGTCCTTTGCCAAGAGAAGTAAATCTAATATTTATGCCTAATACTTACCTGTAGTGTTATCCTGTGATTCTCAGATGGTCATTGCCCAAATGCAGTAATTCTTAACTGGTTTGCTGGTGTGCTTTTCAGGAGTGCTGATGAAATGTGAACAGTGTTAAACTAAATTGTGGTCTTAGTGATTACACACACTCCAGTGATTGACATCTCACCTGAAATAAGGGTAAGAGCAGGGAGAAACTTACTGACAGTGAGAAGGAAGAGACTTGGCGTAATCAATCCTGTGCTTGCTTTCTGGAATGTTCTCTAGAATATGTAAGAATGTTGTCTTTCAAATATTTAAGAAAGTACTATCAGATCAGTCAACGTGTCTAAAATAAAAACAAATACAGCTCAGTACAACGACCCAGAAAAAGTGCAAAAAAATGTGATATTTAAACATTCAAAGACACTTTTTCCTCAGAAGTGATCGTGTTGATTTTAATAGTGATTTTTTGAGTTGTTGTTTTTTTTTTTAAATTTTTAGTCTGCTATTAGGGCATTACCAAAATTTAAAGGACTCAAAAACAGTCACTGAACACAAGATTGAGAATCCCTACCTTAAGGAGTAAGGGAGAATGCATTAGTCTACTTGGGATGCTATAACAAAATAGCACAGACTGGGTGGCTTAAACAACGGAAATGTATTTTTTTATACTTGAGGAGGCTAGAAGTCCGAGATCAAGGTGCCAGAGAGGTCTGGGAAGGCCTTTCTTCCTGGCTTGCAAATGGCCGCTTCCTTGCTGTGTCCTCACATGGCCTTTCCTCTGCGTGTGCATCCCTGGTGTCTCTTCCTCTTCTTATAAAGACATGAGACATATTGGATTTAGACACAGCCTTATGACCTCATTTAACCTTACTTACCTTCTTAGAGGTCCTATCTCCAAATATAGTCACACTGGGGGTTAGGGCTTCAACATATGAATTTTAGGGGGATTTAATTCAGACCATGACAGACAGCATGTGATTTTTGCACGCTGGAAGGCAGGTGAGGTTTATATTAGACTTGGTATTGGGGAGGGTTTTCCATGCCCTATGGACAAGATCATGGACATAGAAAAATCAAAACTGTGTTTTGGGAGTGGCAAGTAGGGTTTACGTTTAGCTGGAACAGAATACTTGTGGAGGTAGAGATACAGGAAATAGGTTGAAAAAGGAGGTGGGACAGAGTTATAGAGCCTTGGAGTAGCAGGGTGAGGATGTATCACTTGACTTGGGAAGATAGCTGAGAGCCATTGAAGAATTTTGAGCTGGGGAACGACATGGGTCAAAGCTACATTATAAGCAGATTATGCTGGTGAAGGATGGGTTGGAAGGTGTGGGTATTAGGTGGGAAGTAAGGAGGCCGGTTAGGAAGCCACTGAAATAATCAAGAATGGATAGTCCAGATACAGCTTGGTACGTACGGTATGGTTGGTAAGAGCATCGACTCTCAACCAGGCTGTCTGGTTTCAAATCTGATTTATACCACTTATGTAACTGAATAACTTTAGGCAAATGGCATTACTTTTCGGGGCTTTTGTTTCTTTGTAAGAAAGGCAAAGGGGCTTCCCTGGTGGTGCAGTGGTTGAGAGTCCTTCTGCCAATGCAGGGGACGCGGGTTCGTGCCCCGGTCCGGAAAGATCCCACATGCCGCGGAGTGGCTAGGCCCGTGAGCCATGGCCGCTGAGCCTGCCCGTCTGGAGCCTGTGCTCTGCAACGGGAGAGGCCATAACAGTGAGAGCCCCACGTACCGCAAAAAAAAAAAAAAAAAAAAAGGCAGGGCTGATCAAAGTGTTATGAGTTTTAGATGATATGTAAGGTGCTTAGAAAGGTACCTGGCATGCTCTATAAATGTTTGCTTATATAGTGAAGGTGGGAAAGCACTAGACAAAAATCCCAAATCAACACTTTCTTTTTTCCCTGACCAACCGGAAAATAAAAGTTTTTCACTTAATGACGCCTGTGGTTCCACTACATTTATCTCTCAGGCCTACTTCTGTAAACAACTAGATTTCAGCCTGCTCCACTCTGCCTCCACTGACCCTGCCAAGAGAAACTCAAAATATACCCCACCAGAAACCCAAAATGCCTGTAAGCAACCAGTAAATCCTTTGCATCTAAGGGGTGCAGCTGTTCTAAAAGTTTACATCTGGACTAAGTAAGGTAAGTAAACAGAAAGCCAGAACTATGCTTAAAAATCTCATTTTTCTGGATTCACTTGAACAACCGTCTGTAATGAACCAAAACACTATAAACCCTGTATAGGAATGTAAACGCATGCAGGGTGTATGCAGGACAAGCTCACAGAGGCAACATTATTGAGATTAAAAATATTGTCAGGTTGCGGTTTTCGCTAGGTTGTCAAAGGCATACAGAATCATTTTTTTTTACATCCAATGCAATGTTCCCTGCTGCTGGTAGATGGTACTTGGACTCAGTTTGAGTTAGTCTATGTTTAGGATGAATTATGTAAAATCACCAAATCATCTGTTTTGTAAACATAAGAAGTGATTCCAGTGAGTGGGAAAAGTTGTTTCAGATTGGAAAAATGGAAAACCAGGGCCAGATGGAAGTGTGTTGGAAGGCTTAAAAACACCAGCATTGCAAACAGTGAGCTTGCATCCTCTCTCATGCACTGAAGTGAAGGGAAACCTTATTTGTGTTTCCTAGGAACTGGAGTAAGAGCCATATTTTTGTTATTCACTCATGTATTCATTACTTTATCCAAGTATTTATTATTGAGGACTTACTGTGTGCCAGTTGCTGGGTTTCTCAGGAAGCTCATATTCCCATGGATTATAGGAAGATACAGCTGTTATCTATATTTTGATTATACAGTTTGATCTCATGATTTTACAGATGGAGAAACTCTGGTAAATTATAGTGTCAGGACCAGGCTTCCAGCTCCCTGATCCCCATTCCAGTGCCCTACTTGCCACGTAACACTGGCGCTTGAGGTAGACCCTTGGGCATTCTTCATATTGCCCACTGTATAAAGGTGGGGAAAACAGTGAAAGGTCAGATAATCAAGCCTTGGAAGATGACCAGTCGTGTCACTTAATGATCTCTTCTCCAGGGCCATAGCATCACTCTCTATGCGTTTGCTTTTGCACTCCTTGGTACCAAGTGAAGGATGGAGAAGGATCACAGTCATGGTCTCACATCTGAGGTCTTCACCCATTATAACTAACGATTAAGCAAACAAAGAACTTCTGGAGCAAAGAGATCTAGATTTGAATTCCTGCTCTAGCATTTTCTGGTTGTTTTGAATTATCCCTGAAGCCTCAGTTTTGTTTTGTTTTTTTTTAACCTGTAAGGGAGGTGTGCTAATATTTCTTACTACTCAGTATTGTTGTGATATACTTTGGATAAGATGCTGAGCACATTGCCTGAAGTGTGGTAAGCTCAATAAACGGCAGTTAGCATGGTCATTTGTCTTTGTAAACAGAGAAGTGATAACCAAATACAATAATTTATTTTTACTATGTGGGTTGGGGTTCAACATAGCCCGTGCCCTCAGGGAGCTCCCATTCCAGCAGGCAAGACAGACACATGCATAAATAGTTTGCCTACAGAGCAGATTATGACAAGCGTTTTAGAGAAAACAGCAAGAATCTTAGAATAGAGGAGCAAGGGAGACTAATTTAAGTTTCTGCATGTCCCCAGTCATGGTCTACTTCTTATTGAAGATGGAATCGAATAAGTGTTTTCCATGGAAAAAACAAAATGATTTAGTGGGTTGGATGTGAGAATTTATTTTAGGTGGGTTGAACAGTTGTGGAAGAAGTTCAATGAAAAGTAAACTTTTTTTTTCTGTCCTAAAGTTGTTAATATGATAATGTCTGCTAGCCTGTGCTAAGGGAGCCAGAGAAAATAATACCTCTTTATTGAAATTTAAATTTGTTCAAGGAGAAAAACGGAGAATCAGTTTATGTGTGAGGTGTGATTTCACAGTCAAAAACAGGCTCGTGGAAATGTGATTCACTTAGAGGTGCAGTGTTTTATGATGCTGCTGTTTCTGATAAAAGGAGCAGGGAATAAACAGTATAAAATATTGATGTTATAAAACATTTCACGGGAGCTAACATCAATAGAGATGGATAGGGCTTTAATGTAATTAATGTCAAACTGCCTCTGTCTGTCGTTTATTGTAGAACAGATAAAAGCAATTCAATAAGCTTTTCCAGAGCAGGCCTACAAGATCTTAATTAATGGATCAATGATTTTAGGAACAACAGTAAGGTAGTATAGGGCTTCACAAATGACTGGGAAGCTGAATCCCAAATTTAAGATATTTTTAGGTCAGAGGTAGAAACCAGAGATGTTTCTCCCCCCCTTTACTTGCTTTTTAACCTCAATACTCCTGACATTTTTTGTGCTTCACTCAAGAAAAGACATAATAAGACCTGGGTTTGACTCTTGGGCCCCATTTGCTAGATGGAAGAGACTTTATTTCATCATCAATGTCACAGTTTCCCCGGCATAAAATGAGGGAATTGAGTAAGATGATTATTGGAGTTCCTGAATAGAGTTGTCAGATTTAGCAAAAGACGAAAACAAAAGCAAAACAAAACCAACACATAGTTAAATTTAAATTCGAATTTAACTGAGCTCTATTAACTCCTCTATTTTATCTGGCAACACTATCTCTGAGGTGTCAGTCATACCCTTTTCTCAAATGAGTTTTGAATAGTCAGTGGACTCAGGAGTCAAAATACACTGGGCTCAGCTTTTTATTTTCCCTAATAAATCTGGACTGGATGATTTGGCTTTGAGTTACAACCAGTTTCCCATTCTTGCAACGATTATTCCCAATTAAAATTACTAAAATTTAAATGCAGGCAATCCCCCTGCAGGGGAAGAAGCAAAGAGAGGAGCTGGAGGGTTTACTCCAAACATGCTCCCATACCCCACCCCACTCTAGTCCACCCTAGGGAGTGGAGTGGACCACTGCTCTTAGAGGCATAAAGAAAGGTTAATGGGCAGATTATCGTCTATGACAATCTTTCATGGGATGGGATGGATTCCATTTCGCTGCTGCTCCTGCAAACTTCACAATAAAGTATAAGGGAAAAGTGATTTAATTTACTCATTTAAAATTGATTGAAGGCTTCATAAATGCCATTAAAAAAATAATAGCTAGCACTTATAGAGCTTACTACTTGCAACTAGTTAAATGCTTTATGTTTATTGACTCATTTAAACCCTTCATAACTCCTATCAATGAGCTTCTATTATCACTGTCATCCCACTTGACAGGTGAGGAAACTAAGGCACACAAATGTTGAGTAATTTGTCTAAGGTCACATAGCTAGTAAAAGACAAACTCAGCACCTGAACCCAGAGTATCTGGCTCCAGTGTCCGTGCCCTTGACCACAATATTAAAGGTCTCTTGTCGTCAGTGTTGACACTCCATCACCAACTGCTGGAGCAAATATTCAATACAAAATTTAAAAAAGGCACTGAAAACTATGTAAAGTTGAAAAGTGGGCAAGACAACTCCTATCTACAGGATATATGGTATACATGTACTTGATATGTGCGTGAGTGATGTTATATATATCTATACATTTATATCAAGCCTTTTAATATAGATGTGCATATCTCTGGAAGTCAAGGCATGCAATATTGAGAGGTGAATGAATATTTTTTTCTAGTGTCTCTCCTGCCATATCCCTTATGTTGTTGGCTTTTCTCTTTTTGCTGTGGATGTCACATAAAAACAAATTCAGTGCTTCATTTAGCAAAATTTTACTGAGTAAGTACTGTGTTCTAGGCACTGTTTTAGGCTCTTGAAATATAAATGTGCACAGACTGGGTTCTTTATTAATACTGTTGATGATTGGCTTTGTGGAGGGATGGTCAAGACCAAGAGAGGAAATTTCAGGCAGCTCTTGTTTGAGAAGTGGGGAGACAGAGACTGTACATGACATGTCAAAGAGAGTTTTCCAAACAACAATCTTCTCTGCAGGCACTCTTGGAAGAAGTATCTTAACAAGAAAAGAAGCAAAAAAAAAAAAAAAATAATAAAAACAAGGGATAATAAGAAGAATCTAATAGAGTTTGGGAAAAAAGGGAATATTAGAATTTAGGTCTAGCTATGTGTAAAACTGATCCAAAGTTAACAGTTATTTAAATAAGGTATTATAGGTATTTTAACGGTGCCTGGAAAGATGTCCACATCCTAATCTCTGTAACACATGACTATTGTTACTACCTGGCAAAGGAGACTTTGCAGATGGGGTTATGTTGCAGATTTTAAAATAAAGAGATTACCATAGATTATGTGGATGGGCCCAGTGTAATATAAGGAGGGAGGAGGCTCAGAGTCAGAACAGGAGATCCAATGCCCAAAGGAGACATTGGAGTGATCCAAAGAAGGGGCCACAACCCAAGTAATGCAGGTAACTTCTAGATGTTGAAAAAGGCAAGGAAACAGATTCTCCCTGAGGGCCACCAGAAGGGATATAGCCCTGTCTACACCATGACTTTATGACTTCTGATCTTCAAAACTGTATGATAATAAATTTATTTAAGTCACTAAGATTGTGACAGTTGGTTATAGGAACAATAGAAAACGAATACACAAGGGATGAGTTATTTTTTTCCTAAGAAGAATCAAGTGGTAGGTGGTACAGGACTGGTGGGATGGTTTTGCTCCACAGGATTGTCAAGAATCCTGGCTGCTTATAGCTTGTTCATCTTGCCTCTTAAAAATGTTGGTTACATTAATGATCAAAAATGTCTCAAAACTAAAATAGGTTTCAAGCAGCTGGATGAAAGAAAAGGAAAAGAAAGGTCATGTCCCTTCTCTCTCTCTTCTTTGAAGTATAGTTGACATAAAATATTATATAAGTTATAGGTGTACAACATAGTAATTCACAATTTTAAAAGGTTATACTCCATTTATATTTATTATAAAATATTGGCAGTATTCCCTGTGTTGTACAATATATTCATGTAGCTTACTTATTTTATACATAATACTTTGTACCTGTATCTTTGTACTGCTGTCTCTATCTTGCCCCTCCCTTCTTCCCTCTCTCCACTGGTAGTCATTAATTTGTCCTCTATATCTGTGAGTCTGTTTTGTTATATTCACTAGTTTCTTTTATTTTTTAAATTTGTATATCACATATAAGTGACATCATACAGTATTTGTATTTCTCTGATTTATTTCACTTAGCATAATGCCCTCCAAGTCCATCCAGAATGAAATGGCAAAATTTCATTCTCTTTTATGGCTGAGTAGTATTCCATTTTGTGTGTGTGTGTGTGTATATATATATATATATATATATATATATATATATATATATATATACCGCATCTTTATCCATTCATCTGTTGATGGACACTTAAGTTGCTTCCATAGTTTAGCAATTGTAAATAATGCTGCTATGAACATTGGGGTGCATGTCTCTTTTCAAATTAGTGGTTTTGGGGTTTTTTTTGATATATACTCAGGAGTGGAATTGCTGGGTCATATGGTAGTTCTATTTTTAGTTTTTTGAGAAACCTCCGTACTGTTTTCCACAGTGGCTACAACAATTTACAGTCCCACCTACAGTGTAGGAGGGTTCCCTTTTCTCCTCATCCTCACCAACACTTGTTATTTGTATTCTTTCTGATGATAGCCATTCTGACAGGTGTGAGGTGACATCTTGTTGTGGGTTTGTTTTGCATTTCCCTGATGATTAGTGATGTTGAGCATTTTTCATGTGCTTGTTGGCCATCTGCATTTCCTCTTGGGAAGAATGTCTATTCAGTTCTTCTGCCCATTTTTAAATTAGGTTGTTTTTTTTTTGGAGGTTGAATTGTATGAGCTATTTATA
The DNA here is from genome assembly GCF_964270905.1 of Leucopleurus acutus. Lineage (NCBI taxonomy): Eukaryota > Metazoa > Chordata > Mammalia > Artiodactyla > Delphinidae > Leucopleurus > Leucopleurus acutus. The sequence continues at coordinate 78,939,695 of NC_139147.1, read as the reverse complement.
TATTTTGGATATTAACCCCTTATTGGTCATATCATTTGCAAATATTTTCTCCCACTCAGTAGGTTGTCTTTTTGCTTTGTCAGTGGTTTCCTTTGCTGTGCAAAAGCTTTTAAGTTTAATTAGGTCCCATTTGTTCATTTTTGCTTTCATTTCCTTTGCTTTAGGAGACAGATTCTTCCTTCCCCCCCCCACCAATTTCTACGATTTATGTCAAAGAGTGTTCTGCTTATGTTTTCCTCTAGGAGTTTTATGGTTTCCAGTCTTACATTTAGGTCTTTAATCCATTTTGAGTTTATATTTGTATATGGTGCTAGAAAAAGTTCTAATTTCATTGTCTTAGATGTAGATGTCCAGCATTCCCAGCACCACTTATTTAATCATGTTCCTTCTCTTGAAGTAAACGTTCCAGAAATTGCACACATAATTTCTCGCATACCTTTGGCCAGAACTTTATCACATAGTCATGCTGCAAATGAGGCTAGGAAATGTAGTCTTTATTTTGAGTAGCTGTGTGCTCAATTAAAAGCCAGGGCTGGGCTTCCCTGGTGGCGCAGTGGTTGGGAGTCCGCCTGCCGATGCTGGGGACACGGGTTCGTGCCCCGGTCTGGGAGGATCCCGCATGCTACGGAGTGGCTGGGCCCGTGGGCCATGGCCGCTGGGCCTGCGCGTCCGGAGCCTGTGCTCCACAACAGGGGAGGCCACAGCAGTGAGAGGCCCGCGTACCGCAAAAAAAAAAAAAAAAAAAAAAAGCCAGGGTTCTCTCACTATAGGAAAGAGGGAGAATAGATATTGGAGACAACTAAGCAAGTAACAGTAAAATTGCTATCCCTCTTAATAAAAGAAAAAGGATGTAGAATATTCTATGTATAGATTATCAGTGATACCCACAAGGTTTGGGGAGATGCAGGGGGAGACAAAAGGTTCATCAGAGCACATTAAAGCATTTGTCTGGTTGAGGAAAATATACAGATATTGATTAGCTTTTAAATTGTTGGTGATTTAAATACAGGTATGTGTCCTGAAAATTTAAGAATTACTTCAGGATATTAAAAATCGAATGCATAATTTCCAAACAACCAGAAGAAATTTTGACATATCCAATGACAGGTATATTGGGAGGGAAAATAGGAAACAAATAAAATTTTTATAAATAAAAAACACAAAACAATTTGGTAGAAGTAAGTTCTAACAAAGTAGTAGTTACAATAAATATAAATGATTATACTCGCCCACCAAAAACAGACCTTTTCAGTTTGGATTAAAAACACCATTATGTTATCTATATAAGCTACATTTAAAGAAGAGTGTACAGGAAGATTAAAAATAAGGCATAAAAATCACTAGACAAATACAATCTGATAGTAAGTCAGAATAGCAATTTCAAATTTGAACAAATTAGAAATGGAGAAAAATTATCATCAGGAAAAAAAGATAGATGTAACATACTGGTAACCCAAACAACAGATGAAGATATATAACAATCATAAACATATTTGCTTCCAACGTAACAATGTATGTTCAAATGTATAAAGCAACAACGGACAGAACTATGGTGGAATAAAGGTAAATTAATATCTGGAGTTGGGAAGTCCTTGAAAACTCTTAGTTAAAACAGATGAAAGGAAGAAAAGGAATAAAAAATTGGAACAACAGCATTTAGAAGGAAATTTGGTGCTTTAAAAACATCTATAAAAATAAAAACTTATTTTCCACTGAAGAAGAAAAATAGCAGCAACATAATATTATCCCATCGGGCTTCTCCGGTGGCGCAGTGGTTGAGAGTCCGCCTGCCGATGCAGGGGACACGGGTTCATGCCCTGGTCCGGGAAGATCCCACATGCCGTGGAGCAGCTGGGCCCGTGAGCCATGGCCGTTGAGCCTGCGCGTCCGGAGCCTGTGCTCCACAACGGGAGAGGCCACAGCAGTGAGAGGCCCGCGTACCGCAAAAAAAAAAAAAAAAAAAAAAAAAAAAATTATCCCATATAAGTGAGGAAGAAAGAAATAATAAAAAGAAGAAAATAAAATTAATGAAATAAGAAACAATAAAAATATATAAATAAGCACAAATAAACAAATAAATTTTAATTCTTTGATAAGATAAATAATATATATAGGTACTTGGTAATATTGATAAGAAAGAAAATAAAAGTTAGAAAAATACAAAATGAGAAGATATAACTATAGATGTAATGAGCAGATGTATGATTATAATTATAGGTGTAATATAAATTATATGTGTAAAGGAGATTACAAAAACAGAAAATACATGAAAGACCTATAAACTGATAAACCTAGATGGAATAATTAAATTTTTGTAAAAAAAATCCACAATCAGCAGAAAAAGAAATAGAAAATTTGAAATGAAAATAAATTCAAACATCATAGGGACTTCCCTGATGGCACAGTGGTTAAGAATCCGCCTGCCAATGCAGGGAACACAGGTTCGAGCCCTGGTCCGGGCAGATCCCACATGATGCAGAGCAACTAAGCCCTTGAGCCACAACTACTGAGCCTGCGCTCTAGAGCCTGCGAGCCACAACTACTGAGCCTGCATGCCACAACTACTGAAGCCCACACGCCTAGAGCCCGTGCTCCGCAACAAGAGAAGCCACTGCAATGAGAAACCTGCGCACCGCAACAAAGAGTGGCCCCCGCTCACCGCAACTAGAGAAAACCCACATGCAGCAAAGAAGAGCCAACACAGCCAAAAATAAATAAATAAATAAAACATTCAGACATCGTAAAAGAAACTGAAATGGTTCTTGGAAAGGTCCCCATCCCAACCTCTATCCTCTACTAAACAGTTTGTAAGTGATTTCTTAAAATAAAAATGAAGAAGCAAATAATCCTCTTTATACAGGTGTCCTAGATAATGAAAAAATAAAAAAGGCTGAAGGGTTTAAATTATTTTCTGAGGCTAGTGTAGCATTGATTTTTGACTGTATAAAAATGTTATATGTTAAAAAAAAGGCCAGTTTTATTTATAAACATAGATGTAAAAATTCCAAAGTAATCATTAGATCACAAATTACATTAATTAAAAAAAAACACATTATGATCTTATATGGTTTAACTCAACAATGCAAGGACTTTTTCACATCAAAAAATTATCAATGTAAGTAGCATATTAGTTTACTAAGTAAATAAATCATATGCTTAATTCAATAGAGGTAGAGAATTACTGAATAAAATTCAAATTTTACATACTATACAATTTTTTCACAAAGATAGACATAGGAAAGTACATGACTAACTAGCTAAAAGCTATATATGAAATAAGATGTTCCAGCAAACATCTTATTTAAAGAAGGAACTTTAGACATGTTTCATATAAGACAAGAAAGCCTTATTTACACTACTAGTTAACCTAATGCTACAGAATATAACTGGTATAATAAAGCAAGAAACACAGTGAGAGATCAATATTGGAAAGAGAAAGAGTTTCAGATGACATAACCGTTTATGGAAACTAATACAAGCTTTTATGCTCTTTGGTGTAGAATCATAATTTGGATAAATGATGGATACAACAACCAACAGCATTCTTCACACCAGGAATAAATAAGTAAAATGTGTTTGTTATTCACAGTATACCAATATAATTTTAAAATATGTGTATTAACCTAATAAAAATTGTATAAGATGATTTTGGAGAAATTAATGTCTCTATCTAAAGGCATACAAGAAGATCTAAATAAGTGTAGAGATAAACCATGTTCATGGATGGGATAACTTAACATTTTAAAGATGTCAAATTTCTCCCAACTTAAATAAACTGCACTTAGAATTGTAAGCAAGACTTCTGCAGAGACATCTGAAATACTGGGTGTAAAATATATTTTGAAAAATAAAAGTCCACAAGTAAATGACAATTTTGGAAAAGAAAAGCAAAAGGGCATATTTGTTGTACTCTGTATTACTACATAACCATAAAAGAAACAATACGGCCTGTAACATTAACAGATAAATAGAATAATGGAAAAGATTAAAGAACCATAAACAGTCCGTTATGATATATGGTATAAAATTAAGGTGACTATTCCAATTTGCCTGGCAAAGTCCTAACTTTGTGCCTGTTGGCCTACTAAAATTACAAATAATAGACCCCTTTACTCTCAAATCCCTCTCAGTTTGGATTATAAATGATTAGATGTCCTTGTATGTACTAGATTGATGCAATAAATCAGTGAAGGAAAGATGGATTTTTTTTAGCATATAGTATTGCCAAAAGTGGCTTAATAAATAGAGAAAAATAAGAATTGATAAAATTTCTAATGCATTGAACTCCTAAATTTATAGATAAATTATAAGCTAGTGAGAAAACGTTGGAAGACAGCCTGGTGACTTTGGGGTGGGAAATGTTTCTTGAACAGTACCCAAAAAGTCCAAACCATAATGAGAAAAATGGATCTGACTACATTAAAAATTAAGAATTTCTGTTCAGCGAAGGACACTGTAGATAAAGGTAGCAGATGGGAGACAGACTGGGAGAAGATAATTACAGCATTTAAAACTGACAAGGGATTAATATCTAGAATAATTAAGCAATTCCTGCAAATCAACAATAAAAAGAGAGGGACTGGCAAAGACTATGAATAGGCAATTCACAGAAGGGGAAACCCAAATTACCTACATGTTCATGAAGAGATCCCCAACAACACGAGCAATGAGAGGGATATAAATTAAAACTACAATGAGACTCATTTTACACCCACCAGATTGGTAAAAATTAGAAAGTCAGATGGTACCATTGTTGGCACAGATGTGGGGAAATGAGAATCCCCATGCACTGCTGGTGGGAGTGTAAACTGGTGAGCCATTCTGTAGAGCAATCTGTCAGGAAATTGAATATGTGTAAATCTCATGGACAGAAATTCCTCTTCTGGATCTATACCCTAGAGAAAGTTACACAGAGCCATAGATGGCATGTACAAGGATAGAGCGTTATAGTTTGGGTCGGGAGATGTTGCTTGGTGGAAAAAACAGCGAGAAACAAAACATAGTAAAGCTAGAGCAGGCTCTTCTGAGTCTGCAGGCTTGTATTCCTTGCTGAATCTGGAGTGTAATTGCCCCATTCTACCTTAGCCCTAGGACACTGTCAAGGCCCATATACTGCCCCTTCCCTGGCACTCTCCAAACTTTTCAGTGCTCTGTTGTGGAAACTATCTAGGAAGTTAAATACATCAAAAGTATTAGGAATATAGTGGAGCATTTAAAAAAAGTGTTGTTAGCACAGGATGAAGGCAATTCTTAACCCAGGGGAATGGTGATGGTGGTGATAGAATATAGGTTTCAGGGACAGCCAAATAAGAGAAATCCTTGACATCTCTGAGTGCAGATAGGAGGTTTAGAAGTTTGGAGACCCCCTTCTGCTCTTTCCCTTCACATAGTGAAAGGGAAGCAACTCCATAAGTGAATATGGCTGTGAAAACATGTACCAAGAGCCACAAAGTTTTTTCAGTTTTAGCACAACTGTTATTTTAGTTTTAGCACAACTGTTTGTTTCAGTTTTAGCACAACTGTTTTAGCACAACAGTTTTTAGCACAACTGTTTTAGCACAACAGTTTTTTTTTTTTTTTAAGTAATGGTCTGTGATTTTTTTTTTTTTTAAGTAATGGTCTGTGATTTTTTTTTAATTTAATGAATGAATTAATTTATTTACTTTTGGCTGCGTCGGGTCTTCATTGCTGTGCAGGCTTTCTCTAGTTGCGGCGAGCGAGGGCTACTCTTCGTTACAGTGCATGGGCTCCTCTTTGTGGTGGCTTCTCTTGTGGAGCACGGGCTCTAGGCACACAGGCTTCAGTAGTTGTGGCACACAGGCTCAGTAGTTGTGACTTGCAGGCTTAGTTGCTCTGCGGCATGTGAGATCTTCCCAGGCCAGCGCTCGAACCCGTGTCCCCTGCACTGGCAAGCGGATTCTTAATCAAACTGCACCACCAGGGAAGCCCACAAATCTAGTTTTGAACACCAAGTTATTAAAACAAAAATGTTCCTTGTTTTCCTGTCATTTCAGGAAAACCAAGAAAACAAGTGAAGTTTGTCTCAATTCAGAGGGAACCTCAGAAAGGAGACCATTCTCAGATATCTCCCTCTCATTCCAGATTTTTTTTTTTCAAAGAACCACAGAACATTAGAGCTGGAAGTGGCTTCCAAAAAGTTAGCTAACATAGCTCTAGCCCGCTATGGAATTCTCTCCACAAATACCTATTCCCTAATAAGTTAATCTCAAGAATCACTGGAATCAGGCCATTGATCCATTCCTTTAAGAGACGTTGTCCCATCCTTAAGAGAGTTTCCCTGGGACCTGGTTATAACTCTCGGATCTCACCTCCCTCTGTGAAGTGAGATCACATTTCTTATAAATCTTATCTTCCATATGATGTCCTCATTGTGGTGAGGAATAAAATGAACTTTAATGAAGATGAATTAATACTAATGAAGACTAAATTGACTTTTCTCTCTCCCTAGAAATTCAAGAAAAGAGTGAGATATTGGATCTCAACTCTCTAACCATCCACCAGTTATTTTTAAGCATCCCCACAGGTACACCTACGGATGCAAAAATAAGCCTCCTCAGTCATGGTTGCCAAAGTGCCCGTTTCCCTGGTAGTTTCATCACTGTCCCTGCTGCTGGTATGCCCTGTGGATGGTGCCAAGAGAGTTATGCCAAGGGTTCTCTTGGGCTTTTCTCTTGTCCTCTAAATCCCACCTCAGGCAAACTGCTTTCCTTCCTGCTGTGGCTGAGGTCCTTGCCATCCACCAATGGAATCAAAATGCCATTCTGTCCACCATTAAGAGCATTTCTGTGCCTGCCTTCTAAAGCTGGTACCACTACTGATACTGGTGCTACTCCTGCTGATGTCTATGAGATGGAGAAAATCCCTTCCCCCTCTTTGTGCCTTTGTCTCTTACACTGTTTCCATGGTGGTGTATCTATCCCCTTACACCCAAAACTTTATGGCGACAACGGGTGAAAACGTCCCATTAAAGGTTTACTTGCAAGTCTTCTTTCCCCAGGATTTGGGCACAAGTCCCTGGGGACTGAGCTGAGTGAAGAGTGGTCTTCAATATTATTCCTGTTCCCAGTTCAGATGCAGTTTCAGGCATCTCTGCCTGGGTTTTGGCAACGTTCCTTAGACTGACTTATTTCCCAGGAGACTCCTCAGGTCTGTTCAGTCCTGAGCACCCCCTCTATATAGGTCTGGGCTTCTCCAGACTTGTCTCAATTTTAGGCTGAAAGTAGCTGCAGCTTGAACTGGGACCCCTTTGCCCTTTATCTGCATAACATCACAGCTCTAGATATGATGGATGAAAACAGAATGGGGGAGGGGTTATTGAAGTGCAGAGCAGCCGCAGCTACTTTAGGAGAGCACCGGTCTCCCTTCCTCCCTTTTCTGCTTCCTCTCACTTGGTTAAAGAGGAGCTCACCTTCCTCTAGAAACTGGATCATTTCACAAGCTGAAGTTTCACTTGGCATGGTCATTACATTTTCTGAACTCACTGCCGGGTCCAAGATGATGAACTAAAAGCTGCTTGAGTTATCCAGGTAACAGGGAAAACACAGCATTATGGCTAAGAATTTGAACTTTGAAATCAGCCTCGGTTCCAATCCTGACTCTATCCCTTTCTAGCTGTGTGATTTGGGCAAACTGTTTAACCACTCTCAGTCTCACTTTCCTTTTCTGTCAAAGGCGACTAGCAATACTACCTAATTCACAGGACTACTGTGAGGATTAACTAAGTAACATATGTCATGGAGCCTCCAATATGCGGGAGATACTTCCGTTATTAATTAAGGAGCGAACCAAAATCACACACAGGGCAGGGGTGAGGTGCTCGTGGCATCGATTACCACCTTCAAGTGGGGAGGTTGAACTTCCTAGTCTGAGTCATTCATGGCAATATTCTGCCCTGTTACCTGGTGATGGGGCTCTCTGGTGGCAGAGAAGAGTAATTTCTTTTGGACCACCTGAGCTTAACTCTCTGCTAGGCTTTCAAATGGGGGAGGAACCCAGCAGATTCTGCAACTGCCTTGCACAGAGCCCTCACCTTTACACACGGAGCCGTCTTGTCCTTGTTGCTTCAGGTCTGTTTATTTCTTTAGAATGCTGAATGTCAGCTACAAATCCAGACATAAATCTCAAGCCTAATAATCTGGATTCTGCTATAAAAATCAACACCCCCTCCCCTAAGCTTGGGATCCTTCTGGGTCATTAATGTCAACCTTAGAGGCCTGTTTCTGACGTAGTGGGGTGCTCCATAACCAACGGTTGAAGCGAATTGAGTTACCTGATGGGTATCAGGGCTGGTTATGTCCTTAAGAGGCCCCAAACATTGAAACACTAAAATATTCTCATCTTTAGGAATTGGAAAATATCCTAGGTCATCAAATAAGTATCAGAAAGCCAAAAGAAGATGAAGTTTGGTGACATGATTGCAACTTCAATGAGTTTTTAAGCTATCAAGAATAAGTGTCGGGCTTCCCTGGTGGCACAGTGGTTGAGAGTCCGCCTGCCGATGCAGGGGACACGGGTTCGTGCCCCGGTCCGGGAAGATCCCACATGCCGTGGAGCGGCTGGGCCCGTGAGCCATGGCCGCTGAGCCTACGCGTCCGGGGCCTGCGCTCCGCAACGGGAGAGGCCACAACAGTGAGAGGCCCGTGTACCGCAAAAAAAAAAAAAAAAAAAACAAAAACAAAGAATAAGTGTCTTTGCCAATTTCATGCTTTTTGGTTGCATTTATTTTTCTACCATCTTAGCATGTATTTTATCCCCCTTTGAGTCATCCAAGTCTGCTAGACACATAAAAAGTTTTAAATTAGAAGTGAATAAAAATATTGGTAACATTTTCCATCTATAAGGTGTTTCACAATTTATAGATTATTTAGATAGCTACATCTCAAAACTCTCACGCCAACCCTGGTCCACTGTAGATTTTCAATAAATGGGTTTTGAATGAAGAGCAAGGAGGAAGGTGTCTGTCATCTTATGTCTGCAGATGAGCAGACAGCATCCCAGAGAGGTTACGTAATAACTGGGTTAGCAAGTGTCAGAGTTGGCTCTCACGTCCAGGGCTTCTGACTGCTTCTTTATATCTCAGCTGCTTAGGGCACACTTGACGATCCCTGGTGAAAATGAACTCAGTCTTGCCCAAAGAAAAGTATGCCAAAAAAATAGAAAATGCAATAGTTTCTTTTGACATTTAGATAAAGCTTTATATCACAACATATGATCTGCTAAGGCTGGGAGGAACTTTACTTTACAGAGGAGGAAACTGATGCCCAGAGAGGGGGAGAGTTACTTGCGTGAGATGCACGGTGGCTCACCAGCAGGATGGGCACTAGAACCCTGGTCTTGGCCCAAAGACCTACATAAAGGGGACAATGGCAACTAGCCATAGTAGGCCCGGTTCCCACCACCACTGGTGACACTGATCCCACTGACCATCCACTGTTTAGTCTCCTTTGTCAGGCCACAGGGAATACTATTGCACCTACTAACTATAAGGCCTTTCTAGTTTCATCTCGCTTCTAAGGTCACAAATAAATGGGTCCTGCTCAGAAAACAGAGGCCAGAATATACACAGACTAAATCCAAACTAAGAGATAAGCATCAAATACTGGCTTGACTATAATAGGGCCTAATGAAGTCTGAGTTTTTACAAAAATAAGATTCTTTCTTTGAGGAAAAAATATGGAGAGGGTGCAAATGAAAAGGGACACAAAGGAGCACTGTAAGGACCCCAAGACGGGGAATCGGGGGGTCAGGCTGTGGAGAGGCTGCCAACACTTCCCCTGGCTTTCTCTGTGACCCAGAGCAAGCCATTTCTTTCTGAGGCTCAGTTTTTCCATCCACCAACATGGCAAGTTTGAACCACATTATCACGCAGGCCTTTTATGGGATTTGACCTTCTGTGGCATTAAGTATTCTCTTTATTTTTCATATTTTCCCCAGGTGAAAGAACAATTTGTTGATTTACTAAGAAGCAGTCTGTCACCAAAGTCCATCCTGTGCTTAGCTTGTTGAAATTTTTTGGGCGACAACTTCCTGCAGGGTCTGGCTTGTGTATATTGAGATCATGCCATTCACCACCTCAATTTTGGTGCTGGAATGGCCCTGGAATTCTATGACGCCCACTCTTTTGAATTGGAGAAGGGCACGGTGACATTGGCATCTCTGCTTGGGGCTAGTGGTTGAATTGCCCTTTAAAAGTAGTAGCTGGGTTGTGATCCAAAGATGGCTACTGACTGGAGCCAAAAGTTTCCACAAGAATGCCATTGCAAGAAGTGACTTTCATTACCAGAGGAGAAAGCCGGCTCTTTCGAAATAATGAAGTCTCTGAATGATGAGTGCCATCTATAGCATTTGCGCTATACCCAGGAGAGGGAACTAACACAAGGAACTGAACTTTTTTCATGTCTCATTTTTCTATCTCATGATCCAACAATATTAGTGTTTCATTGGTGTCTATTTTCTATAAATAGTAGGCACAAAGCTGATATCTAGGGAATGTTGGATAAATAAATGAATCTTGATGTCTAAAATCAGTACATCTCCTCAAAGAATTAATAGGAAAGAGACAGAGGAGACATGGACATAAATTAATAAATACAAGGTAGCCTGTGACCTGTACTATAAGAAAGAGATAAGTATCCCAGGGACTTCAGAGCTGGAGAGATTAAATGGGACATCATGAAAAAGAAGGAATTTGAGTTGAGCCTTGAAAGACAGGTATGTTTTTCATACGTAAAAATGGTAAAGAGTAGGAGAGGAGACCCAGGTTAAGAAAGGCATAGCAAAGGCAGGAAGGAACTATTTTGGGCAGAAAAGAGCTGTGGTCTAGGATACATGAGGTGGGGAAGAAATCAAGTCAGTTGGTGGTGGTCTTGAGAAGAAACTAGAACGACAGAAGCTTTGGACTTCTGTTGAAAGTGGAGAGCCACTGGACATTTTTGAGAAGGGGCAGGCTATGATCAGAACAAAGGATTAGAGTTCATTCATTTAAACCTAAGCTAGTATACCGTAAAAGGGCCATAGTACTACATTTTAGGTCAAAGTGGGATTGTTCTTTGAAAGTGTAATGCTCATCCTGGGTGAAGAAAATGAACTCTTTCCGGCAATCAGAGTATTCATTAGTACTCCTGGAAAATGACCAAATAAAACTGCTACCCTGGAAGATCTAATTTATCTAGCATAAGCAGAAATATACCCTTAGAGAGCTTATTTATTAACTGTGCCCTTCATTGGCTAAGGTCTATTTTTAACCAATGCTCATATATATATGTTTAAAGCACTACAGTAAAGATAAATATCGTGAATGGCAAACATGATATTTCAGTTCTAAGAATACTAAAGGACTTCCCAAACAAAAGGACTTCCCAAATAAAATATGATTTTATGTTCAGCGCTAATACAATCTAATTGCCAACTGCACAGCATTCTATGGCAAGAATTACAGTAGATTCATTGATGCCTGGGTCCAGTTTTTCATTTCATCTTCATGGGCAAATGGTTTGTATAACGGCTATTGGCCACTAGGAGAAAGAAGGGCAATAAGTCTCAAAACGTTCTAAATAATAAGATCAGAATTTATACATTTTGTGGTATAAGTGGAAAAAAGAACAGATACTGGAATCAGATGTTTAGATTCAATTTTGACTCTGTCAGTTATAACAGTAATACTGGAACAGATTTCTTGATTTCTCTAAACCTGAGTTCTTAATCTGTAAAATGGGAAAATATTTGTATAGTGCATGGAATAGGAGCCGGAAGAGAATAATTCTCTGCTAAGTGGTAGAATTTTAATCATTATCATTGTCATTAATATTAAATTCTTTTTCTTTAAAAATAATTTTTTTGTGTGGGATCTTAGTTCCCCGACTAGGGATCAAACCCCTGCCCCCTGCAGTAGAAGCTTGGAGTCCTAACCACTGGACCACCAGGGAATTCCTAAAAATTATTTTTATTGAAGTATAGTTGAATTACAATGTTGTGTGAGTTTCTGGGGTACAGCATAGTGATTCAGGGTCTCAGCTAGGACACCACTCCCAGAATGGAACTGGTAGGAGGTCAGCAGACTCCTGGGACCTTGTGAAGAGGCAGTGTGCGGGGACCAGCAAGTTGAGGAAACTGAGGCAAAAGCCCAGTTGAGTCTTGGTTGGGGATCAGTGGTTCCTCGTGTGCACACTGAATTTCTAGGTTAGTGACAGTAAGATTTAATTTCAGAGTCCACTGACTGGCAGACAGATATGGCTGGTAAACTCTGTTCCTCTTGGGCACTGAGTTACACACAGCCCATGTGGGCTCAGAGAACACGATGCAGTCCTGTAAGAGGGATGATCAAGACTGCTTCTCAGGACTCTTGCAAAGATCCAATGATTAAATATGTGAGGCAGAGTTAGCTGTTTCTCTTGGAAATATCTAGGAAAAATTTCCTGGCCTGAGATGTAGGGAGTAGTTATGCAGGGAATTCTTTAAGTCAAAAACCCAGCAGGCTGTATCAATTTACATTCCCACCAACAGTGTAAGAGGGTTCCCTTTTCTCCACACCCTCTCCAGCATTTATTGTTTCTAGATTTTTTGATGATGGCCATTCTGACTGGTGTGAGATGATATCTCATTGTAGTTTTGATTTGCATTTCTCTCATGATTAGTGATGTTGAGCATTCTTTGATACAGCCACTGTGGAGAACAGTATGGAGGTTCCTTAAAAAGCTACAAATAGAACTACCATATGACCCAGCAATCCCACTACTGGGCATATACCCTGAGAAAACCATAATTCAAAAAGAGTCATGTACCAAAATGTTCATTGCAGCTCTATTTACAATAGCCCAGAGATGGAAACAACCTAAGTGTCCATCATCGGATGAATGGATAAAGAAGATGTGGCACATATATACAATGGAATATTACTCAGCCATAAAAAGAGACGAAATTGAGCTATTTGTAATGAGGTGGATAGACCTAGAGTCTGTCATGCAGAGTGAAGTAAGTCAGAAAGAGAGAGACAAATACCGTATGCTAACACATATATATGGAATTTAAAAAAAAAAATGTCATGAAAAACCTAGGGGTGAAACAGGAATAAAGACACAGACTTACTAGAGAATGGACTTGAAGCTATGGGGAGGGGGAAGGGTAAACGGTGACAAAGCGATAAAGAGGCATGGACATATATACACTACCAAACGTAAGGTAGATAGCTAGTGGGAAGTAGCCGCGTAGCACAGGGAGATCAGCTCGGTGCTTTGTGACCGCCTGGAGGGGTGGGATAGGGAGGGTGGGAGGGAGGGAGACGCAAGCGGGAAGAGATATGGGAATATATGTATATATATAACTGATTCATTTTGTTGTGAAGCTGAAACTAACATACCATTGTAAAGCAATTATACTCCAATAAAGATGTTAAAAAAAAAAAAAAAAAAGAAATAGAAAAAAAAAAAAAAAAAAAAACCCAGCAGGGAAATACAGTGAAAAGGGAATGATTCATCTGACAAACCAGGGAAAATCCAAAGATTGTATAACAGAAACATTACAACAGAGGTTTTAAAGCTTCTTGAAAAGATTTACTGGTTTCTCTAAAACGTTTGAAGATTAAAGACATTTTCCATTCTTCTTTCCCTGTGGTGGAAGCTGTCCAGGGAAGGCAATTTTTGTTTTATGGCTATTAGTCAACACTTTCAACTGCATCCCTTAATACCACCTCAGACTACCACCAGACTACCACCAAAAACACCTGAGTCTTCATTGAACCCCGAGGGGAAGAAAAAAAGTATTGGAACAAGTACAGCCCCTGTTTAAGGCAGAGAAAGATCTTGGAATCCAGGCAGCTTTATTTTATTTTATTCTGAAAATATAGGTATGGCTCTTTCTGTCAAGGCCAACTAGATGGAGAAGGATGCTATAAAAATTAATATCAATGTAAGAGATTTAACATGTATATTATTGAGACATGTGTATATGTGGGGTCTTCTATAAATATCCATTTGCCCTATGAAATCTTACCTGGTATTTAGTTATGTAGTTCCTCTGGACCAAATTAAAAGTTCTGTGTATGAACACTTAGGCCAGAAGTAGGAGGTGCTTTTCCAAGGTTACCAATTGGCTATGGGAAAGCATCTCGCAGTTCCCAGTCTAAAGTCATCAATGCCACAGCCTTTAGTGTCATCTCCTTTTCCATCTTCTTTCTAAGTAGTGTTCCCTACTTGGGTTGTGGTCCCAGAAGCAGACCAGGTGGCAAAATTTCAGTTTTAAAGAAGCCAGTTTAAAGGAAGTGTTTCCAGAAGCAACCAGAAGGACATAGAGAAGTGGGACCCAGAAGGAGAGGAGGACATGCAGGGCACTTCATGCCTACTCCCATTGTTGTAATACTAGACGTATGGCTGTTTATTCTCTCTCCCTCGCTTGTGTGCAACTCCATCTGGAATGGTTGAACCATTCTCTCAATGCTGACAGATGGACAGCTTGAATACATAGTCCTGGACCAGGACGGGATTTTTAGTTTTTATTCTGGTTCGTGCTGACTCCTTTGGGGACTGCACTGTCTGGGGCTATTAATCAAAATGATGGCAGAACCTTTGGGAAGTACCAACGCCAGGTGAATATCGAAGAAGGTATGTAATCTCAACTGCCTAAGCTTTTTACTCCCACTAACTCTTTCTTCTTCCAATGGCATCTTGAGATTCCCCCCTCCCTCCCCACCCAGAGGGATAATTTCTGAAGTGTAAGAATTAATCACTCTCTCTTCTTCCTTGGAGCATTGCTAAATTAACAGCTCGACATCACATCTATCAGGCTTTCTGTAAGCTCTCTAAGGCCCATTAGGATTGGGGAGTTGCTGGGAGCATAGTAAAGGCTGAGCAAGAAAATATTCCTCAGAAATCAGTGAGTGAATCCAAAAATGTTCTATATACAGTGGCATTTGAAGCCCTGGGCTTATTACTGTTTGTGTTGCCAGCATATGATGTATGCTTCAGCCATGAGGTGCCTGCTTGTGTGCCATGTCTCTTTGGGTCTAAATCATTGAAGTAGAAAATAACTCCTCTGGGCTATACCTTGAAAACGAAGATTTTCGGATTGGAAATTATTTCAGAAACCTCCAGCAGTTTTATTTTGTCTAGACACGAGGCAAGAAAAAAAGAAAATCATCAGAGATTATAATAAGATGGCATGTGCGAGAAGATGCACTTCCTACAGAGACATGATTGCTCTTTACACATTTTATGGTCTCATTTTTACAATCCCATCACCTTTTGTGATCACCTTCTTTAACCACCCTTCTGTGTGGCCCAAGGGAGAAAGTGTTAACAGCTGTGGGCAAACCTTTCGCTGAAAAAAAATAAGTAAATAAAACACCAGAAGAAATGGACCCACTGATAGAAGACAAGAGAGAGCTATTCTCCAGACTTGTGGTTGCCAAGGGGGAGGGAGAGTGGGGGAGGGAAGGATTGGGAGTTTGGGATTAGCAGATGCAAACTATTATATATAGGATGGATAAACAGCAAGGTCCTACTGTATAGCACAGGGAACTATATTCAATTTCCTGTGATAAACCATAATGGAAAAGAATATGAAAAAGAATGTATGTATATGTGTAACTGAATCACTTTGCTGTACAGCAGAAATTAATACAACATTATAAATCAATTATACTTCAGTAAAATAAATAAAAAAAAAAAAACCCAAACAACAACAACTGTGCTTCTTATCTCTGAGGCACAGTTCATATCTCTATATGTGTATTAACATAAGAATATATGTATGTCAGGAACTTCTTCTGGACCTCCAAAGTGTTAATTGAAACTCATTTGATTTGGGCTACTCTTTACCTGGATGGTGAGCTCTGCACCCACAGATTTTTGGCCAGAAAGGTGCCTTAGATATTACCTAATACACTTTCACCTACACAACTCATACAAGAAGAATGAGGCCTTAGAGTTGACAAGTAATTTAAATATTTGCTAGAGCCAAGGTTTTAACCTAGCAGCCTGGGATCTTTCCACCACCCTGTGTTTTGTTCTCCTTGAAGCCAACTCTGACCAGTTTATCAATGGACTCCTTCTGTGTGATCAAAGCATGTAATCTTGGGACATAAAAAGTCTCCACAAAGTGGTCTGGCCTCAGCTGACAGTGTAATAGGTAGAAAATGAAGAATTTAGCTGGTTATTATAACATAGTACCAAACATCCAACCTAACTGACTAAGTTATTCTGTATGCATACATATCTGTGTATGGACCACTTTGTGGGGCTCATAGAGCATCCCACTGGATCAATGAATTTAGAAGGGTCAAGGTACTGTTAGGATTAACACAGTCTCCACAGATAAGCATCCTCAAGAAAGAGGCATGCATCATGAAACTGTTTTAAGAAAAATAATCCTTAATGCTGGTTTTCTAAAGCTAATGCTTTCTTGGCAAAGCAGTAGGTTCTCTGTAAAGGTGATTTACCCAGGATGTGGCTAACTTACAGCAGCTGTATTTAACACACACATTCGGTCTTTACTCCTGAGGCTGGGGAAGAGATGGATGATTTATGCTTTTGCTGCTCAGGCTGCATTGGTGAAATGGACCTCAAAATATACTAAGTAGAGGACACACTCAGAGGCTTTGAGAAGGCCCATATGTGCGGAGACTAGTTCACGAGCAAGACGTAGCAAACACAGACTGAGGAAAGTCTTATGAGGACAATCCTCCTTCTATGAACATATCTAGTTTTGCCCCTCTGCACACTAGCACAAAGACTCCAAGATCATTAGGATGTGCCAGGGCAGATTTGTACCAGTGTTGGCTCCATCACTTGCTAGCTCTGTGATCTTGGGCAAGTTATTTAATCACTTCAAGCCTCAGTTTCCTAATATCTAAAATGTGGATAATGATATTATCTAATTCACAGGTCTGTTGTGAGGATTATATGACATAGTCCCAAGTGTTTAGCACATAAGGAGGTCTTAACAATAACAATAATATTTACGGAGCTCTTTCTATGTACTAGGCACGATTCTAAGAACTTCACATGTATAAACTCAATTAAATCCTTACAGCAACTCTGTGAGAGAGATAATATTATTGTTTCAATTTGACAAATGAGGAAATTGAGGCATAGAGAGGTTATATAATTTCTCTAAGGTCATACAGTCCATAGCTGTGTATCTGCAATTCAAACCTTGACAGTCTGGCTCCAGAGGTTCTTACATGTTACCTGTATTGTTATTGTATTCTTAGAACAATACATAAGGACAAATTAGGACATTATGTAAATTGCATCCAGAGTATCTAATAATTTAACAAACCTGCATTGAGGAAGGGGGATCTGTTTTTTCTAGCACAGGAAGGAGAGGGTCAGAGGAGTTAGTATGTGAAGACGGGTTGGGTGAGCAAAGTGTTTTAGGTGTAGCATCTTTGTGGAATACGGAGAGTTTCAGTTGCCAGTATCTGAAGTCAGAGTTACAAAATACAGGCAATAAGGCTAGAAAAGTGCCAGGTCATGAAGACCTTGTGCTAAGAAATCGTGGTAAGGAGCCAAGCTTATCCTACATTTGAAGAAGAGTCAAGGAGAGGTAAGAGGTGGAGAGGAGAGGCTGGATCCTAGTCACTTCATTTGAACTGCTAGAGCCAGTTTTGTCTGAGGTTTTCCGTAAACTTCCTAGTTAACTAAGTTAATACATTTTCTTTGTATACATATGCTAGGTTGAGTTGGATTTCTATCACTTGGAATGTAAAGAATCTTGACAAGATCAATTAGTTCAAAGACTATATTATTTTAGGGAAGAAAATGTGAAGGCAGGATTGAGGTATAGACCAAGAGATGATTACAAATAAGAGAACTAGTTAGTGAGTGTAAGGGGCTGATGGAGCCCTGCAAAATTCTTTGAGGGAATTATCTCTCCTCCATCATGCATTGTCTTAGAAAGGCTGTTAATCAAAGAGCTCTGCCATCTTTTGACCAAGGAATAGGTCTGTGACAAATGTAGGCAAAGGGACCTCTTTTTTCTGGTAATTTGAGTCTTAATAGTATAACCCCAAAATAGAAGAAATATTTCCTCTTCATTTATTTCAGTGGCGAGACTGATGAAGTTCTCAGGATGTTTGTCCTACTGAGACTTTTGGGATTACCTGTTTATGACCTATCAAGCCTGATTCTTCCACATGTTCCCCTCTTTTTTCAATTCTGCAAGTGATCCTTCTTCTTACAATAAAATCCTTTAAACATTTTAGTTAGTCAATTTGTTTTGCTTATGCCATGGTCCTAAGGGATATAGAAATTAATCCAGGAAGTGAGATGTTGCAAGTGACTGACCAAAAAAAAAAAAAAATGTAGAACTGGCTGAGTTGGATGAAAGGCAGAGAGAGTTCCTTTATTCTTCTGGGGACTATGCAGTACTTTTCATGATGTTAGAGTCTACTGGCTAACATGTGGCCTCCAGAAAAGCTCTATAAGAAAGAGATCAGCTAAGATTAAAGCTGGCTTATTGGTGAAAAGAGAATGACATCTGGACAAGATGGCATAGATTGTGTTCCTCCTCACTAAGCACAAGTATAAACCCTCTTACATTATTTAATAAAAGGCAACCAAAAGGAGAGCTCTAAAAAGTGGTAATAAAGAGGCAAACTCATTTAGAACCCCAGGACTGGAGGAAAAACACAGTGGCAAGTTTTCTTATATAGTCCCCCCTCCACCAAAACAGAAAAAGGAATCCCAGAATTTCCTGACCTCCAACCTAGCAATGGAAGGCATCCCAGGTAGACTTCTTTCCTAGATTAAATAGGAGTCTCTATGACAACATCAGGTGTGCCAAACATCACCAGCAAGGGCGATTGATCTGGAGCAGCTGAGGGAAGTGGCCTTCCTAACTGGACTTGAGAATTTCCTCCACTGTCCAGAGACATCAGTGTGTGTGGGTGGAAGCAGGAAGAAAAACTTAGCAAAAAGAAGAGGACTAGCCGGGGAATCCTCTTAGAATAAGAACCTGAGATTCCATTTCTTGCCCAGAGACACTGGGGACCTGAGGAGCATAGGTAGGGGGTCCTACCACAACAAGTGCCTGGACAGGAGACCATTTTGGTGTCCATAGGCCTGAAACTCCTCTCTCCCACCAGGAACACACAGTGGCCCAGCCCAGAGAAATCCTTCCACCACCTCAGGCAGCACCAGCAGGGACCAGCCCCAATAACCTCACATAAACCAGACAAAAGTAACGTTGAAAGTGCTGTGCAAATTACGCTATCATTAGAACCATAGCACAAAAATGTAGGCCAGGACCTACCTGCATGTTTAATCTAAAAAAAGTGATAATGTAAAAAGATTTAAACAGGACCTAGATTCCCCTAACATAATAGAAACAATGTCCAGAATACAATAGAAAATTACTCATCATACTTAGAATTAAGAAAATCACAACTTGTATGAGAAAGACAATCAGCTGACACCAACTTGGAGATGAATATGATGTTGGAATTATCTGATAAAGTCTTGAAAGCAGCCACACAAAAGTGATTCAACATCAATTACAAATTCCCTTGAAGCAAATGAAAAAAGAGAGAACTTCAGCAAAGAAATGGAATTTACAAAAAAGAACCAAATGGAATTTAAAGAACTGAAGAATAAAATGTCAGACATTTAAAAAAAAAAAAAAAACTTACTGGATGGGCTGAATAGAAGCAGGGAAGTGATGGAGAACAGAATCAGTGAACTTGACAACAGATCAATAGAATTCACCCAATCTGAACAACAGAAAGAAAATAGACAGACTGAAAAAAAGAAAACAAAACAGAGCCTCAGAGACTTGTATGATAATAACAAAAATACCACCAGTCATAACATCAGCGTTCCACAGCTGAGCAAAAGAGAATGGGGCTGAAAGAGTATTCAAAGATGTTACAACTTAAAGCCAAAACAGAAACTTACAGATTCAAGCTGAGCAAATCACAAGCAGGATAAATTCCCCCAAATCCACACAAAGACACTTCATAATTAAATATGTGAAAACTAAAGACAAAATCTCTAGTTTTCAAAATGGCTTCAAAATCTTGAAAGCAGCCAGAGAGAAATGAGGCATTACTTATAGATTTCTCACATGAAGCCGTAGAGGTCAGAAGAAAGAGGCACAACTTTTTTTTCTTTTGCGGTACGCGGGCCTCTCACCGCTGTGGCCTCTCCTGTTGCGGAGCACGGGCCCCGGATGCACAGGCCCAGCGGCCACGGCTCACGGGCCCAGTGCTCTGGGGCACGTGGGACCCTCCCGGACCGGGGCACAAACCCGCGTACCCTGCATCGGCAGGTGGACTCTCAACCGCTGCGCCACCAGGGAAGCCTGGCACAACATTTTTTAAGTGTTAAAAGGAAGCACAGTCAACTGAATATTTTTTATCAGGTGAAACTGTCCTTTAAAAATAAATAGGAAATTAAGACATTCACTGATGAAGAAAAACTAGGAGAATTTGTTGCTAGCAGACCTACCCTTAAAGATCAGCTAATGAAATTTCTTCAATCAGAAAGGAAACAATAAAAAAAGAAAACTCTTGGAGTATTAGAGAGGAAAAAGAAATAGCAAAAAGAGCAAAAATATGAGTACATACAATAGACTACCCTTCTCCTCATGAGTTTTCTAAATCATAAGTGATGATTGAACAAAAATTCTAACATCATCTAATACTCAAGACAATGATATTTAAAAGTGAGGAAGGTAAAGGAACCTAAATGGAAGAAAGGTTGTCACACCTCACTTGAAGTAGTAAAATATTGATGCCAGTAGTATGGGATGTGCCATATATGATCTGTGTAATACCCAAAGAAATCCTACAAAAACCATAAAAAGGAATACTCTCAAAAACACTGTAAATAAATCAAGATGGAATCATAAAAAAGTTCATGTAACCCATAGGAAGGCAAGAAAAGAAAAACAGAGAAAGAAGAACCACAGAAAGCAAACAGAAAACAAATAATAAAATGGCAGGCTTAAATACTAGCACATCAATAATTATCTTAAATGTAAATGGTCTAAATATACCAATCAAAGGCAAAGATTGGCAGAGCTGATTAGAAAAATAAGTACATAAGAACTCTACACTGTTTATAAGAAATACACTTCAAACTCAATGACATAGCTATATCAAAAATAAAAGTATGGAAAAAGACATGCTATGAGAACATTAAGCAAAGCAAAGCAAAACAAAACAAAACAAAAAAGCAGGTGTGGGTATATTAATACCTGATAAAGTGGAAAAAGAGTTAAATTACCTATGAAAGGATCAATCCACCAGGAAGACATAATGACTCTTAGAGTGTACAGACTAAACAAAAGAACCTCAGAATACATGAAGCAAAAACTGATGTTGCTGAAAGGAGAAATAGTTAAATCTGTAATTCAGGACTTCAATACCTCCTCTCAGCAAATAATGGAATTCCTAGACAGAAAATCAGAGAGTATATATAAGAAAGTATCTTATATATATAAGGTATATGAATAACATAATCAACCAATAGTATCTAATTGACATATTAAAAAAAATCCTCCACTCAACAGCAGCAGAATATAAACAATTTTTTTTCAAGTGCCTGTGAACCATTCACCAAAACAGACCATATCTTGGACCATAAAATAGATTTCAATAAATGGGCAAGAATTGAAATCTAACAACATGTGTTCTTTGACCATAATGGAAATAAATATCTCTAACTATGTAGTTAAACAACACACTTCTAAATAATTCATTGGTAAAAAAGAAAATCTCAAAGGAAATTAAAAAATATATAGAACCAAATTATATTGAAAAATACAATACACCAAAATATGTAAGAGGCATCTAAAACAGTCCTGAGAGGAAAATTTATAGCACCAAAATGCTTACATTAGAAACAGGTTTGGTGATTCATTGGAAGGACTCATAGGACTCAAGTTTTTATACTCCTGGTTCCAGTTTATTATAGTGAAGGGATAAAAAGCAGAATCAGCAAAGGGAATGGTGTATGGGGCAAAGTCTGAAGGAAACCAGGCACAAGCTTCTAAGAGTCTTCTCCTAGTGGAGTCACACAGGATGCACTTAATTCCTCCAGCAGTGAATTGTGACTGCATATGTAAAAGATCTGTCAAGGAAACTTGCCTGAGCCTGAAAGTTCAAAGTTTTCATTGGGTATTGCAACTCAAAAATCATTCCAAAGAAAATAAAACACTTATGTGTCTACACTTAACAAAACAGGTGTTTTTTCCCCAGTTTTATTGAGAAATAAGTGACCTATAATATTGTATAAGTTTAAGGTGTAAAACACAATGATTTGATGTATGTATATATTGTAAAATGATTACCACAATAAGTTTAGTTAACATCCATAACCTCACATAGTTAAAATTTTTTTAAGAATATGAAAATTACAAAATGTTGGTGAAGGAAATCAGATAAGGCCTAAATAAATGGAGAGGCATACTGTGTTCATGGATTGGATGACTCAACATCTTAAAGGTGTTAATTCTCCTAAAATGGTATTTCTTTCAGTATCCCAGAACTGTCTTTTGTAGACATAGACAAGCTTATTGCAAAATTTGTATGGAAATCCAAAGCCTCTAGAATAAGCAAAGGAATTTGTAAGGAAGAATAAAGTGAGAGGAATCATTCTATTAAGGCATATAGCTATAGTAATCAAGACTGTGTGGTTTTGATGGACAGATAGACACATAGATCAATGGAACAGAATTGAGAACCTGGAGATAGACCCACACAAATATGCCGAACTAATTTTTTAATAGACATTATTTTTAGTGCAGGTTTAGATTCACAGCAAAACTGAGTAGAAAGTAGAGAGAAAATCCATATACTTCCTCCTCGCCCTCTCCCGCAAAAGCCTCCCCCAATATTAACATCCCATACCAGAGTGGTACATTTGTTATTGTACCAATAACAATATAATCAATGAACCTACATTGACACATTGTTATCACTCAAAGTCCATAGTCTACATTAGGGTTCACTCTTGGAGTTGTATAGTCTATGGATTTTGACAAATATATAATGATATGTTCTCACCATTATAGTATCATACAGAATAGTTTCTCTGCCCTAAAAATCCTCTGTGCTTTGCCTATTCATCCCTGTCTCCCTACAACTCCTGGCAAATTCTGGTTGCTTTAAGTCTCCATAGTTTAAGCTTTTCCAAAATGTCATATAGTTGGTATCAAAAAATATGTAGCCTTTCAAATTGGTTTCTTTCACTTACTAATATGCATTTAAGTTTCCTCTATGTCTTTTCATGGCTTGATAGCTCATTTCTTTTTAGTGCTGAATAATATTCCATTGTATGGATGTACCACCATTTATTTCCCCATTTACCTATTGAAAGACAACTTGCTTGCTTCCAAGCTTTGGCAATTATGAATAAAATGCTATAAACATACGTGCTCAGGCTCTTTGTGGATACAGATTTCAACTCATTTGGGTAAATGTCAGGGATTATAATTGCTGGGTTATATGGTAAGAATGTGTTTAGTTTTGTAGGAAACTGCCAAAGTGGCTGTGCCATCTTGCTTTCCCACCAGTAATGAATGAGAGCCCCCATTGCTTCACATTCTCACCAGCATTTGCGTTGTCAGTGTTTGGAATTTTGGTCATTCTAATAGGTGTATAGTGTTATCTCCATGTTCTTTTAATTTGCAACTCCTTAATGATGTAATGTTGAACATCTTTTCTTACACACACACACACACACACACACACACACACACACACAAAGACCACATACCACAAAAATAATCACAAGTAAAACTGGAGGAATTGGAATAAGATTGGTTTGATTATATCATCAAAGTCCACACACTCTGATTGTAATGTACTATAATTTTGCAAAATGTTACCAATGGGGAAAATGGGAAAAGTGTCTGGAGGATATCTCTGTGCTTTGTCTTATAACCACATGTAAATCAACAATAATCTCAATAATAATTTAAATAATATAAACATATAGTAAAAAAAAGAGAGAGAGAGAGAGAGAAAGAGAGAATGACAATACAGTTTTGCTCTGAAAACCCTTTCTACCTATAACTTGAAATTTCAGATATCTGAGTACCCAGGAATCCCAGAGTCTTAGTGTTGAAAAAACAGATGTCCCTCATCTTCAGTTAGTATGAGCAAATGCAGTGGCCCGAGAAATATGGCAGGAAATTAAATTAGGGCTTGAAGAAGAAGTTTGATTCCCTGGGAGACCGCTGTTTCAAACTGGCCTTTGACTGATCAAGACAGACCACAAAGCTGAGGGTGAAGGGGATGAAGAGAGGCTTGTTGCTAGGAAACAGAAATTCCCTGACCAATTATTGGGTTCAAATATGGTGATTTGATAAGGCTTCTGGATTTTTTATTTGCCCCAGGAATTCCCCAGAAGCAAAGAGCCTAAAACTCAAAAAATGCAAAGTGCCTTGGGGAGAGCTCAGCGGAGCCTCCCAGATCAGCTGACCAAAAGCAAGAACTCCTAGTCAGGGAATCCTGGGCATTCCTGCTCAGCAGCATTGTGCTGAGAATTAGTCACCACCAGGTGTGGGTCCCTACTTCTCCCTTTCCCAAATGGGGATTTAAAGCTAACCTTGGACAATTCAGTTAAATGTGTCAGTAAATTTCCTTTTTGCTTAAACAATTTTCAGTTTGATTTAGTGTCATTTGCAATTGTGAGATCCTGAATAGTTATATTGTTTATCGACCTTATACTCAGCAGTGTGTAAGTTTTCATGTACACACAGAAATACATCAGTGCAGGGGTGTCCACATGCCTGTGCAGAGGCATGAACCTACACCCACAAACACCAGTGTGCATCTGTAAACACACACCTCCTTGTGCACACACTGCTGAAAGAGGCCATCACACAGGTATAAAAAATTTCATTCACATTGGCATATGTGTATACATACAGAGAACTCCCTACAAGAAAAACTATTATGAATCCTTTTTATTTTTTTAACATCTTTATTGGAGTATAATTGCTTTACAGTGGTGTGTTGGTTTCTGCTGTATAACAAAGTGAATCAGCTCTGCGTATACATATATCTCCATATCTCCTCCCTCTTGCGTCTCCCTCCCACCCTCCCTATCCCACCCCTCTAGGAGGTCACAAAGCACCGAGCTGATCTCCCTGTGCTATGCGGCTGCTTCCCACTAGCTATCTATTTTACATTTGGAATCTTTCTTTTCAGCATACTTTGGCATACCATTAGCCTCAGAATATTCAAAGGCAGAGATGATGCACTTATTGCAATAAAGTAATGAATAGAGTTACATTTTTTATTTTTTTTAGCTTCAAAAGATGATGTGGGATTTTTAGCATAATGAAGGTTTCTAAGGTTCATAATCTGTTAATTAGGTTGTGTGCTCAATTCAATCCAGCTTCGGTTCCCACGAATACAATCAGGACCTGGATGTCTATGAAAGTCTCCACGGAGCTGGGTTCAGGCAGGCTGCAGACTCTTAAAGCCCTGTATCATCTCTCTCCTCCTTGGCATGTGTGTAAAGAATACAGCTAAGCCTCAATTAGTTGAGGAGTAGTGATCAGGAAATGTGAAATGTTGGCCATATTGGGCCTCATCAGGCAGACTGGACAGTGATGAAGGGGGAAAATGAATATTTAATATTCTTACTGAACTTGGATTCTAAACTATATGGAGGAAGAGGCATAACAGATGGGCTTATTACTCAAGGATTTCCCTTCTTTCATCAATATGTTGAGGAAATTTAACACTGATATAATACTTTTATCTACAAATCATATTCTAGAATTGTCAACTGCCTTAATAATGTCCTTTATAACTGTTATTTTTCCCCCAGTTCAGGATCCAATCTAGAGTCATACATTGCATTTAGATGCCATGGCTCTTTATTTTCTTTTAATTGGGAACAAATCTTCAGTTTTGTTTTTCATGTCATTGATAATTTTGAAAAATACTGGTCCACTGTTTCAAAGATTGTTCCCCAATGTGAATTTTTCAGATGTTCCCTCATGATAATATTCCTTTTGGATCGTTTACTCTATAAATGGTATTGTGTCTTTCTCGGGGACCTCACATCCAGACACACATGTCTTGTTTCCCATTCATCGGTAAGGTTAATTTTGATCACTTGGTTAAAGTGTTTGGTTTCTCCAGCTTTTTCCTTTCTTAATTTATAAGTAATTTGTAGTGATATACTTCTAGATTTGTAAATGTCCTGTTACTCACAAAACTACCTTCCTCTAGCCAAAATTCATTATTGCTTTTTGCCTAAGTTTAATTTTTACTATAATGGTTTCAAACTGTTATTTTCCAATTTCATCATTTCTTCTATATTTACCAGTTGGCATTCATCTGTAAGGAAGCATTTCTCCTATCTAACTGTCTACCCTTCCATCCATCCATCCAACTATACCTATCTATCCATCTACCTATTTATTATTAGTATGGATTGATGGATTCTTACATTCAACTGGTTATAATCCACAACAATCCTTATTAATTTTTACACTCAAATTGTCGTAGATTTTAAAATGATAGCACTTTCAAGTAAACTTTTGTGTATTTGTATATGCCTCCATTTTTTAGATACTTTTTAACTTTCTGGCACAAGATGTTTCATACTTACTTTGTACTTCCCCTGTTCCAGTTCTCGAATCAGCCATTCTTCCCAAGGAGCACTGGTTTCTTTAATGAGAATGATATTTAGAATCCAAGATCTGGGCACTAGCTGTGTTCATTGCTATGGGAGTGTCATTCTTTCAAGACCTTTCAGTGGACAGGTCCAGGAAATAGACATCCATATGAAATCATGAATTTAAACTGGTTCCTCCAATTCCATTTCACCCCCACAGAGTTAATCCTCCCCTTCCCACATTCCATGTTTGTATTCCCTTCCTTCCAAGTAAGAACGCTAGCTCCTCCAAATTTCAGTATATTTACTCTTTTGTTCAATCCCATAACACACAAAAAATTATTTAAATATTGTTATAACACTATGAAAACAAACCAATTTTAAAAAATTCAAGATTTGCTTCCAGTTCTTTTTTTTTCTTTAGATGAAAGATATATAGACAAAGGACAGTGTCAAAAGTTACCTGAATAAGCTCTTTTTCTTTCCCATTTAATGTGATTATGTTAGTCATTTGATATACTTATGTTCATTGATTTCTGTTTGTACTTGGTTTTATTGTTCCCTTTCCCATCTTTGCTGATTTAATTTTATGTTTTGAATTTGTAGGTAATTAACATGATCTCATATGTTAAACATTACAAAAAAAGGATACTCATAGAAGTGTCATTCTCCCTTGTCCCTTGTGTCCCTGGTAGGTAAGCAATTTGATTATTTTCTGGTTTATCCTTTCCATGTTTCTTTTAGGAAACGTAAGCACAAATATGTGTTATTTTTTCATTCATGCCATTAGTAGAATTGTTATTTGTAGAATTTGGCCTTTCTCTTAGTCCCTGAAATTCTGCAGCTTCATGTGTTGTAGTGTAGATTCGTTGTTATTAACCCACATCGGTATTTGGAGTGTTTTTTATTTTAAAAACTTATTTTATTCTTTAAGTTGGGAAACTTCTCTGATATTTCTCTTAACTTTCTTCTCTTCTCTTCTTCTGTAACTCCTATTAGATGTGTGTTGGAGCATCTCAGTTTATTCTCCATGGTTCTTAACTGTTCTTTAATATTTCTATTTCTATATCTCTGTTATCTCTGTTCTGTTCTTTTTCAATTAAGTTCATATTGTCATATCTACTTATTCTTGTATTATTTATCATTTGTTCATATCTTTGGTTCATTTTAATTATGTTATGCCTTCCTTTATCTCTGGCTAGGCTAACATTCTTATTTTAGTCTTTTTCACACTGTCTCTTAAAATTAATTTTACAAACAGTTAATTCATGTTCTAATCATTGATTTCATTGGTTGTCTTTCTTAGCTACAGATTTCATCATTTCATTTCAAATTTGGGCTAATGGGCCAATTTTGAGTCAGAGGGATTATTTTTGTCTCTCTTTCTTCATAGTCAGTAGTTTTTTATTTTCACAGGCCTTCGAAACTACCTCTCCTATAAACCCAGTCCCAAGCCTGATATTATAATGGCATTTTAAGGTTTCAGCTCTATGGGATTTTACAGGTATCGAGATCCAATATTTTTAAAATTATTAATTAATTAATTTTTTGGCTGCACTGGGTCTTAGTTGCTGCACTCAGGCTTTCTCTAGTTGTGGTGAGCGGGGGGTACTCTTCGTTGTAGTGCACAGGCTTCTCATTGCAGTGGCTTCTCTTGTTGCAGAACATGGGCTCTAGGTATGTGGGATTCAGTAGTTGTGGTGTACGGTCTCAGTAGTTGTGGCGCATGGGCTTAGTTGCCCTGTGGCATGTGGGATATTCCCGGACCAGGGCTCAAACCTGTGTCCCCTGCATTGGCAGGCAGATTCTTAACCACTGGACCACCCGGAGAGTCCGAGCTCCAATCTTTTTTTTTTTTTTTTTTTCGGTACGCGGGCCTCTCACTGTTGTGGTCTCTCCCGTTGCGGAGCACAGGCTCTGGACGCACAGGCTCGGCGGCCATGGCTCACGGGCCCAGCTGCTCCGCGGCATGTGGGATCTTCCCAGACCGGGGCACGAACCCATGTCCCCTGCATCGTCAGGTGGACTCTCAACCACTGCGCCACCAGGGAAGCCCCGAGCTCCAATCTTTGAGTCAGTGGGTTTCTAGCTCAGTTCCACATCAGGCT
The DNA here is from genome assembly GCF_964270905.1 of Leucopleurus acutus. Classification (NCBI taxonomy): domain Eukaryota; kingdom Metazoa; phylum Chordata; class Mammalia; order Artiodactyla; family Delphinidae; genus Leucopleurus; species Leucopleurus acutus. Next base: position 78,910,993 of record NC_139147.1, on the reverse strand, counting down.
GTGTTTTTGTAGTCCTACTTCCTTGGCTCCACAGCTTTCTATAAACTATAAAACATAGCTTCAGGGATAAAACTGTCAACCCTTTTCCCCCCTGTCCCTTTATGCATGTGGACACCCCCTACAGCAAATCCCTAGCCTCAAGCAGTGAGCCTAGTTTTTGTCACCCATCTTACATAAAACACTTTTATCCCATTATTCTTTGCCACTCCTGACTTCTGGCTCTGGAGGCCAGCAGGTCTTCTGTTTCAACATCCCCTTCCCAATTTACACTTCTGCTCTGTTTCTCAATATAACAACATATTTATTGTCATCAACCTCAAATTTCAGTTGAGGATATTAAAGTGCAGTTAATGAGTGAAAGTGCTGGGATTCAAATCCGGGTTTCCTGGCTTCAGATTCCACATTTTTATTAGTGACTCCAAGTAGCCTTTCTGTTGGCTTTTATTTCTCCATTTAGTATTTTTCTAAACTTCTACTGAGTTTAGACATTCTTTAATACTTTGGACTGTAAATGAGATGAGAGTACTTTTCTTCTTTAACGGCATCATAATACGGTGAAAGGGCATTGGGCTATAAGTAAAATTACCTGGCTTCTGTTCTTGGCTGGGAAGTTACTTAAGTCTATGGGCCTCAGTCTTTTCTAGAACTTTGTGGTTTGGCTGAGATGAGCTTTAAGTTCCCTTCCAGCTGTAATGGTCTTTGAATCACCTTAGTTTGCTCCTTTCTCAACAAGCTATAGGTTGTCAAATATCACTTATTTTTAAGATATGTGTATAATGTGTCACTAAGACTGTTCTTTACAAAAAACCTTCTGTAGTAAAACAGAATGGGCTCATCACCAAAAGCAGATGGTTAGTAAGTGATTTAATGATTCCACACGGAAGTTTCTGTTAACCCCTAGGCTAATATCTCTCCTTCTCTGCTTTTAAATACATATATATTATTACTGGAAGAGGTAAAGTAATGTAACTAAGCAAAACATGCCCAGTAATTTCCAAGGATACACTAATGGGCCACCTAGGCAAGTCTATCACGGTTTATTCTGGAATCGATATATGAATACTTGAACTATCAAATTAAATATTATGACACTGAATCAGACTAGATAAGAAGTTAAATTTCTTAAATGTAGACAAATGGGCAAACACTTCACAAAAGAATATATATTAATGGCTAATAATCACATGACAAAGTGCTTACTGCAAATTAAAACCACAGTGAGATAAGGTATAAATGGCAAAAATCAAGAAGACTAACAACAGTAAATTGTCAGTGATGGTGTGGAGCAACTGGAACTCTCATACATTGCTAATGGGAGTGTAAAATGGTACATGACTGTGGAGACATGTTCTGCAATTTCTTCTAAAGTTAAATGTGTATGTACCCCATGACTGAGCAATTCCATCTGTAGGTATTTACTCAAAAATGTGTGAAGCATAAGTCCACAAAAACTTAAACAACAATGTTTCTAGAAAACCTATTAATAAAGCTAAAATCTGGGAACAATGCAAATGCCCCTGTCAGGATAGTAAGAAAACAAACTGTGGTATATTAATTCAATGGAATGCTACTTAGCAATAAAGAATAATGAATTATTCTGACACATAACAACATGGGTGGACATAAAAAATATATTAACTGAAAAGAGCTACATGCAAAAGAAAAATACATACTATCTGTTTCTATGCAAAGCCCAAGAACAGGTGAAACTAATCTATGGGGCTAGAAGTTAGAAAGTTGTTGCCTCTATGGAAAGAATTGATGGAAAAGGATACAAGGAACTTTCTGGGATGGTGAAATTATTCAGTATTTTATTTGAGGGAGTGACTATACAGGTGTATAAAATTGTCAAAACTCAATGGACCGAACACTTAAGATTTGTTCATTTTATTGTATGTTAATTATAGCTCAATTAAAAAGTGACATAGAGAAACATAAATTCCATTCGAGCCAGCCTATTGCTATTCACACCCTACACTTTTCAAGAACTCAGTATGGGTTAGTTGAAATACAAATATCTCTTACTACATGTTTTCTTGAACTTTGTTTTAGTTGGAGAACTGAGAAATTGCACTGTCAGCTTTGTACCTGAACAGAACCAAACATATAGTGGTTCAAATTTAATGCAATGTTCCTCAAGCAAAGCTAACAAAGTTGGTTTCTTCCCAACAAAGTTGGTCACAGAAACTTTCTCCAGCTAATCTACTCTGAAGAACACTGTCTCATTACATTTTTCCTGAAATCTTTTTCCTTAAAATTGTGTTTCTATAATTAGAATGTCCTACAAATGCATTCTTAATTTCCTGCATACCTCCTACTGAATAAGGGAAGAAGAGGAAACATGAGATTAGCAATGAAAGCTCTTTCCCTTAGCTAGGTTGTAGTCTAAACTCCTTTGTAAGGTAAGTCCTATAAGCTCTTTATTGCTGTATAAATTCACGGTTGTATGAAGGAAAATGATCTGGTGGTGACAGATACAGTATGAAGCACTGTAATTAGTGACTCATGACTCTGAGTTTAGTCATACTTAGGTTTAAATATTTTGGCTCCAGCACACACTAGCTGTGTCCTTTAAACAAAGTTTCAATTTCTGAGTCTATGTTTTTATTTATGTATTTATTCTTGTACAATAATAATGTGATATGTGGTAATAATATCTGCAAAAATGTTTGTTTTTATAATTTAAGTAAAGTAATAGTGTAATGTTTGGTACATAGTAGGTAGCCATTATTATCATTATCAGGCTATACATTATTGTTTGTTTACTTGTTTGTGTCCCATACTAGATTGTAAGCTTCTCAAGGGCAGAGACCATGACTTACATTTTTTCACCAGCACCCAGTATAGTTCAAAAATAAATGAATAAATAATTTGTTTCATTTTAAGGATCTCTTTTCATTATTAATTCAATAGCCATGCAACCTAATAATAATTTTTGAAAGGATTAATTGGTGTTTGATTCTTGGCCTTAAAAATCTTTTTGAGGGACTTCCCTGGTGGCCCAGTGGCTAAGACTCCACACTCCCAATACAGGGGACCTGGATTCGATCCCTGGTCAGGAAACCAGATCCCACATGCATGCTGCAACTAAGAGTTCGCATGCCACAACTAAAGATCCCATGTGCTGCAACTAAGACCCAGAGCAGCCAAATAAATAAATCTTTCTGATTTTCTTGGTTTTGGTTGACATTCTATACTTCCCATAACCCAGTAATACCATATGTAATTTCTACAGTGAAAAAATAAACCAGTTGATATTTAATGACCTTCTGGACATAAACTTCATCCTCTAAGCACATATTTAAAACCCCATCTCTTAGGGCAAAAAGTTTAAATATGGACAGCGATCATTTTCTGTTGCATTCACTCTACCCTTATCCAAGTACTGCTATGTTGGTGCTTGACTTGTGTGTGGATAACTCTCCCTACCACCAAGATTATAAATGCTTTGTACCCAATAGTTTTTTGTGCCCGCGCTTCAACCTCCAAGACCTGATATGGTTGAATGTACATTATATATATTAATAGACATCTGTTGAATGAATGCATAAATGAGAAAAAGTATTGCACAATTCCAACCCCTATATAACAAAGGGCTACATTATGTGGTAATGGACAAAGACTGTTAGAGCAAGGAAGGATGTTTAAAGTTATCTGTTCAACTTTGCTTGAGTCTGGACAGGGAAACAGATATGCTAAATATTTAAATAGAGGGAATTTCAATGTAGGGAATTGGCCATACCCGTGATAGAAGAGCTGAGAAACCAAACAGGGGCTGTTGAGGTAACACGGAAAACAAAAACCACCCTTAACCTGGTAGGACCAAAGAAAGGTGTTTTTGTTTCCAGACTTAAGAAGCTGGGACTGTCCATATTAGCCAGAGCCATGGAGGAGACATAGCCATTATTGGAGACATCACAGAAAGCATAGAAGAAAGAAAAGAAAAATGCTGCTAGTTTTCCTCTTCCCCTTTACTCTTTTCCTATGGGTTCTGGGGCCCAAAGCTACCTAGAAGCTTGAGGGCAGAGGAGCCTAGTTCCCTAGTAATGATACAGGGAGCACAAGGGAAGGGAGAGGATGGACCCGGGAGCAAACTGGCAGCTGACCAACAGAGGTTCCTAAAGAAAGAGGAGCATGGGTTAGGTCTTGAAGGATAAGTTGAATTTCAAGACTTGAAGGGTCAAGAATGAGCCACTTGTGGAAAATGGGACCTACATGAGCAAATACAAAGTGGTGTGTGGCATATTTATGACAGAATAGGAAAGCCACTCTGAGTAGATGAGGAAGTGCATGTAGAGTAGTACTGGGATTAATCTAGTCAACAGGATTATACCATGACATGGTATGCTTTGAAAACCTGACAAGGAGCTTCAGAATTATTTATAAAAAAATCATTACAGATATTTGAGTAGAGGAGTGACATGATGAAAGTGGTGTTGAAGGAATAATTTCTCGAAGGGGTATGCAGAGTGGGTTGGAGTGAGAAGAGACCAGAGGCAGGGAAATCTAGCCACTGCAATAACTCACATGTGGACCAGCAAGTCTTCACAAGGTAATGGCAGCAGGTATAGAGAGGAATAAATAGACGTCAGTGTTTGACAAACTTTTCTAATTATAAGAGGTAAAAATGAAGAATAAGTTAAAAATGATGCCAATTTTTCAGCCTGACTAACTGGAAGAATAACTGTAATTGAGATGAGCTGGTGAAAGAAGATGATGTCTACCCTTTGGATGAGTTGGATTTGAGATAATGGCAAAATATAAACAGACAAATTAGGAAAACAGACATACTACTGGCACGCAGGTGAAAGAACAGAAGTGGCATTGTGGTTTTGGAGGTCATCAGCTGGCTAGGACAATGAATAAAAAGGAGATGAAAAGAGAATGCATGGGAGAGGGATTATTGTGAGAGCAAAGGACTAGCCTTGGCTAATGTCCTAAGAAGCAGGAGATAAAAAGGAGTTAGTATTTGTTTTTCTCTTTCTGACATAAAGGTAACAGAGTGCAATTAGAAAGGTAGGAAGACATGTAGAATTTAAGAAGGAAAATGGAAAGACAAGTCAGGACACGTTGGGGAGTCAGTATTGTACAGGGGCAGGGAATATGGTTCAACTGGTAACGTGTCCTCACATAATAAGCAAGCCAAAATTCGTGTTTGAATGAAAGAATAGAAGAAAAGAACAAAGTATGGTCATAAAGTGTTGAATGATACAGAGAATTTGGTGGAAATGCAGACCAAGAAGACCTCTTGCTGGATTTACTCTGTATCCTTTAGTAACAAAGATTACCTCTCTATTCTCAAGTTTTGTTAAAATGTAGTGATGTATTTCTTTCCATTAAAAAAATCCACCACACACATACACACACTCAATATAATTATCTTCTCTTCCAGTTTCTTTCCTTGTGAAAACTGTATGTCAAAATTTACAATGTCCTACAACATTAATGGTGTTACATGTTTTAGGTTTCCTTGGTTGTAACTCCATATAGATGAAACTTTCTTTTTGTAGTACTATTTATCTGCCTGCAGAGGTTGAAATTTGCCTGGGAGTCATCTAGGTTCAATTAATTTCTGTTCTGAGATCAAAAAGAGACTTAGGAGGGGGTTAAACTCATTTGTAAAGAGTTGGAGGCCATTTGATAATAAGCTATCAATATCTACTGGCCTCAGCTCAGTGGGAAGAGTAGACTCTATAACTGTCTCTCCAGAGAGGAGTCTGTTAGTGGTGAGTGACAAGACGGGGAAATAGGAGAGGGAGTGTCTCATATGTGGAAAGAAGGTCTGCAGGTAAGTATGTGCACAGGAAAGCCATGCTATTTCACATGAGAAGACCTGGGTCCTTGCCTGGCTCTGCCATCCCTGGGTGCATGTTTTTGGACAGATCATTAATTAACCTCTCTGGACCTTACATAGCTTTTGAGAGGATCTACCAAGGGAAGATGAATATGTGGAACTCTTTTATTTTTTTTTTTTTAATATACTTCACCCAGTAAGATGAAAACCTAGAAACCTGTTAGGCTTCTTGTGAGAAGGCCACACAGCAGTTGGTGAATTCTCTGCCTAACTCCTCAAGATTGCAGAAAGTCTTCTGGGCTTTACCTGTACAGACCCCCATTAATGGAGTCCCTACAACTGATTCCAAGTCCAGTTCAAGACTTGCGACATCTTATAGTACTTGAGCAACAGAGACAAATACTCTCAGGTGCCCTGTCACTCACTGCCCTTTTCTCGGACTGATTCTGTGTCAAGCTTTACAATTTACTTTGAATTTCTTGAGCTCAGAGAGAGAAATTCCAGTGGTCAGAACTTTAATAAAGGCACCTGTAGTAGCCATTAACTGTGTGACTGACCCTTAAAAGAGGCCAGCAAATTAATACCGAGCATAACAGAATATGTGACTGCTTATAGCATCACTGCTGCGTTTATACACATTCACACACACACACACACGGAGGAAATATTTATGGGTATTTGTGTCTTATCACATACATAACTGGGGGGAGAGAGAGATGAAGTTTGGGTGGGGACAGAGTCTGGGAAGAGAAAGACAAGAAAAAGAGAGAAGACAGCGTGGTTCATTCTTTCCATTGAATGGCTTTGAGTGCCTATAATTAGTGTGGACTGGGGTGGGCAGGGTGGAGGAAGCTGGCAGGTCTTGTTTAAAAACTATTTTGTGAGATTCTTGGCATAAGCAGAACCACTGGGGCCCAGGTGACCAAGGGTAGCACTGAGCTGTGGAAGAGGCACTTCTCACGGACGCTGCCTGGAAGCCAGCACAGCCCTGGAGACAGAGGCCTGGAAACTCTGACCACTGTGGCTGGAATGTTGCGTTCTGACCAGGGCTACAGCAGCAACGGTGAGGCTTCTTCTAGAAGGTTCGAGGGCAACAGAGGAGAACCAGCAGAACCCAGAGAAGGAGAGGGAAGGCCAAGATGGGCACCTCATGGTCACTGTAGCTGAAAGACTAGTTCATGGGCCTGGCGTGTGGTCTTGTCCAAGGATCTAGGGAACAGTTGGAGCAGGGATCATGAGACTTAATTTTTCATATCAGCTTTGTCACTGACTTGCTTTGTTCCTTAGATAGGGTCACCTTACCTTTCAAAGTTCTGTGGTCTGGGAAATGAGGATTTTGGATTTGATCTGAAATATCCTCGTAGTCTAACATTATTCATCTCCTGAAATTATTATTCTCTTGTCAATTAATTCAACAACTATTTTCCAAGTGCTCTATGTCAAGTTACTTCTGACAAATTCTAGATGTGGAATCATAAGCATGTCGTTACCTGTGATCCTTGGTAGAACCAGCTTCAGGTCCTATTTGTGTCATTCACTGCCTCTGTGACTTTGAACACGGTTCTTTATCTCTATCACCCTCAGCTTCTTCATCTGTGTAATGAGGATAGTGACACCTCTTGTCAGGGTCATTAAAAACAAATATACAACATATCAGGGACATCGTTGGTGCCCAGTAAGTGGTAGCCACTGTTAGTGTATTTTTTTTTTAACATCTTTATTGGAGTATAATTGCTTTACAATGGTATGTTAGTTTCTGCTGTAAAACAAAGTGAATCAGCTCTATGTATACATATATCTCCATATCTCCTCCCTCTTGCGTCTCCCTCCCACCCCTCTAGGTGGTCACAAAGCACCAAGCTGATCTCCCTGTGCTATGTGGCTGCTTCCCACTAGCTATTATATGTTTGGTAGTGTATATATGTCCATGCCACTTTCTCACTTTGTCAGAGCTTACCCTTCCCCCTCCCCATATCTTCAAGTCCATTCTCTAGTAGGTCTGTGTCTTTATTCCCATCTTGCCCCTAGGTTCTTCATGGCCTTTTTTTTTTTTTCCTTCTTAGATTCCATATATATGTGTTAGCATTCGGTATTTGTTTTTCTCTTTCTGATTTACTTCACTCTGTATGACAGACTCTAGGTCCATCCACCTCACTACAAAGAACTCAATTTCGTTTCTTTTTATGGCTGAGTAATATTGCATTGTATATATGTGCCACATCTTCTTTATCCATTCATCTGTTGATGGACACTTCAGTTGCTTCCGTGTCCTGGCTATTGTAAATAGAGCTGCAATGGACATTTTGGTATATGACTCTTTTTGAATTATGGTTTTCTCAGGGTATATGCACAGTAGTGGGATTGCTGGGTCGTATGGTAGTTCTATTTTTACTGTTTTAAGGAACCTCCATACTGTTCTGCATAGCGGCTGTATCAATTTACATTCCTAACAACAGTGCAAGGGGGTTCCCTTTTCCCTACACCCTCTCCAGCATTTATTGTTTCTAGATTTTTTGATGATGGCCGTTCTGACGGGTGTGAGATGTTATCTCATTGTAGTTTAGATTTGCATTTCTCTAATGATTAATGATGCTGAGCATTCTTTCATGTGTTTCTTGGCAATCTGTATATCTTCTTTGCAGGAATGTCTATTTAGGTCTTTTGCCCATTTTTAGATTGGGTTGTTTGGTTTTTTGATATTGAGCTGCATGAGCTGCTTGTAAATTTTGGAGATTAATCCTTTGTCAGTTGCTTCATTTGCAAATATTTTCTCCCATTCTGAGGGTTGTCTTTTGGTCTTGTTTATGGTTTCCTTTGCTGTGCAAAAGCTTTGAAGTTTCATTGGGTCCCATTTGTTTTTGTTTTTATTTCCATTTTGCTAGAAGGTGGGTCAAAAAGGATCTTGCTGTGATTTATGTCATAGAGTGTTCTGCCTATGTTTTCCTCTAAGAGTTTGATAGTTTCTGGCCTTACATTTGGGTCTTTAATCCATTTTGAGCTTATTTTTGCGCATGGTGTTAAGGAATGTCCTAATTTCATACTTTTACATGTAGCTGTCCAGTTTTCCCAGCACCACTTATTGAAGAGGCTGTTCTTTCTCCATTGTATATTCTTGCCTCTTTATCAAAGATAAGGTGACCATATGTGCGTGGGTTTATCTCTGGGCTTTCTATCCTGTTCCATTGATCTATATTTCTGGTTTTGTGCCAGTACCATACCATCTTGATTACTGTAGCTTGTAGTATAGGCTGAAGTCAGGGCGCCTGATTCCTCCAGCTCCGTTTTTCTTTCTCAGGATTGCTTTGGCTATTTGGAGTATTTTGCGTTTCCATACAAATTGTGAACTTTTTTGTTCTAGCTCTTGAAAAATGCCAGTGGTACTTTGATAGGGATTGCATTGAATCTGTAGATTGCTTTGGGTAGTAGAGTCATTTTCACAATGATTATTCTTCCAATCCAAGAACATGGTATATCTCTCCATCTATTTGTATTATCTTTAATTTTTTTCATCAGTGTCATAATTTTCTGCATACAGGTCTTTTGTCTCCCAAGGTAGGTTTATTCCTAGATATTTTATTCTCTTTGTTGCAATGGTAAATGGAAGTGTTTTCTTAATTTCACTTTCAAATTTTTCATCATTATTTTATAGGAATGCTAGAGATTTCTGTGCATTAATTTTGTATCCTGCTACTTTACCAAATTCATTGATTAGCTCTAGTAGTTTTCCGGTGGCATCTTTAGGATTCTCTATGTTATAGTATCATGTCATCTGCAAACATGACAGCTTTACTTCTTCTTTTCCGATTTGGATTCCTTTTATTTCTTTCTCTTCTCTGATTGTGGTGTCTAAAACTTCCAAAACTATGTTGAATTATGGTGGTGAGAGTGGGCAACCTTGTCTTGTTCCTGATCTTAGTGGAAATGGTTTCAGTTTTTCACCATTGAGGACGATGTTGGCTGTCGGGTTGTCATATATGGCCTTTATTATGTTGAGGAAAGTTCCCTCTACGCCTACATTCTCGAGGGTTTTTATCATATATGGGTGTTGAATTTTGTTGAAAGCTTTTTCTGCATTGATTGAGATGATCATATGGTTTTTCTCCTTCAGTTTGTTAATATGGTGTATCACATTGATTGATTTGCGTATATTGAAGGATCCTTGCATTCCTGGGATAAACCCCACTTGATCATGGTGTATGATCCTTTTAATGTGCTGTTGGATTCTGTTTGCTAGTATTTTGTTAAGGATTTTTGCATCTATGTTCATCAGTGATATTGGCCTGTAGTTTTCTTTCTTTTTGACATCCTTGTCTGGTTTTGGTATCAGGGTGATAGTGGCCTCGTAGAATGAGCTTGGGAGTGTTCCTCCCTCTGCTATATTTTGGAAGAGTTTGAGAAGGATAGGTGTTAGCTCTTCTCTAAATGTTTGATAGAATTTGCCTGTGAAGCCATCTGGTCCTGGGCTTTTGTGTGTTGGAAGATTTTTAACCACAGTTTCAACTTCAGTGCTTGTGATTGGTGTGTTTATATTTTCTATTTCTCCCTGGTTCAGTCTCAGAAGGTTGTGCATTTCTAAGAATTTGTCCATTTCTTCCAGGTTGTCCATTTTATTGGCATAGAGCTGCTTGTAGTAATCTCTCATGATCTTTTGTATTTCTGCAGTGTCAGTTGTTACTTCTCCTTTTTCATTTCTCATTCTGTTGATTTGAGTCTTCTCCCTTTTTTTCTTGATGAGTCTGGCTAATGGTTTATCCATTTTGTTTATCTTCTCAAAGAACCAACTTTTACTTTTATTGATCTTCGCTATCGTTTCCTTCATTTCTTTTTCATTTATTTCTGATCTGATCTTTATGATTTCTTTCCTTCTGCTAAATTTGGGGGTTTTTGTTCTTCTCTCTCTAATTGCTTTAGCTGTAAGGTTAGGTTGTTTATTTGAGATGTTTCTTGTTTCTTAAGGTAGGATTGTATTGCTATAAACTTCCCTCTTAGAACTGCTTTTGCTGCATCCCATAGGTTTTGGGTCATCGTATTTTCATTGTCATTTGTTTCTAGGTATTTTTTGATTTCGTCTTTGATTTCTTCAGTTATCTCTTGGATATTAAATAGTGTATTGTTTAGCCTCCATGTGTTTGTATTTGTTACAGATTTTTTCCTATAATTGATATCTAGTCTCATAGCGTTGTTGTTGGAAAAGATACTTGATATGATTTTAATTTTCTTAAATTTATCAAGGCTTGATGTGTGACCCCGATATGATCTATCCTGGAGAATGTTCCATGAGCACTTGAGAAGAATGTGTATTCTGTTGTTTTTGGATGGAATGTCCTAAAAATATCAATTAAGTCCATCTTGTTTAATGTATCATTTAAAGCTTGTGTTTCCTTATTTATTTTCGTTTTGGATGATCTGTCCATTGGTGAAAGTGGGGTATTAAAGTCCCCTACTATGACTGTGTTACTGTCGACTTCCCCTTTTATGGCTGTTAGCATTTGCCTTATGTATTGAGGTGCTCCTATGTTGGGTGCATAAATATTTATAATTGTTATATCTTCTTCTTGGATCAATCACTTGATCATTATGTAGTGTCCTTCTTAACTCTTCTAATAGTCTTTATTTTAAAGTCTATTTTGTCTGATATGAGAGTTGCTACTGCAGCTTTCTTTTGATTTCCATTTGCGTGGATCTTTTTCCGTCCCCTCACTTTCAGTGTGTATGTGTCCCTAGGTCTGAAGTGGGTCTCTTGTAGACAGCATATATACGGGTCTTGTTTTGCTATCCATTCAGCTAGTCTATGTCTTTTGGTTGGAGCATTTAATCCATTTACATTTAAGGTAATTATCGATATGTATGTTCTTATTCCCATTTTCTTAATTGTTTTGGGTTTGTTATTGTAGGTCTTTTCCTTCTCTTGTGTTTCCTGCCTAGAGAAGTTCCTTTAGCATTTGTTGTAAAGCTGGTTTGGTGGTGCTGAATTCTCTTAGCTTTTGCTTTTCTGTAAAGGTTTTAATTTCTCCATCAAATCTGAATGACATCCTTGCTGGGTAGAGTAATCTTGGTTGTAGGTTTTTCTCCTTCATCACTTTAAATATTTCCTGCCACTCCCTTCTGGCTTGCAGTTCTGCTGACAGATCAGCTGTTAACCTTATGGGGATTCCCTTGTGTGTTATTTGTTGTTTATCCCTTGCTGCTTTTAATATGTTTTCTTTGTATTTAATTTTTGACAGTTCGATTAATATGTGTCTTGGCATATTTCTCCTTGGATTTATCCTGTGTGGGACTCTCTGTGCTTCCTGGACTTGGTTAACTATTTCCTTTCCCATATTAGGGAAGTTTTCAACTATAATCCTTGAAATATTTTCTCAGTCCCTTTCTTTTTCTCTTCTTCTTTTAGGACCCCTCTAATTCGAATGTTGGTGCATTTAATGTTGTCCCAGAGGTCTCTGAGACTGTCCTCAGTTCTTTCCATTCTTTTTTCTTTATTCTGCTCTGCAGTAGTTATTTGCACTATTTTATCTTCCAGGTCACTTATCCGTTCTTCTGCCTCAGTTATTCTGCTATTGATCCCTTCTAGAGAATTTTTAATTTCATGCATTGTGTTGTTCATCATTGTTTGTTTGCTCTTTAGTTCTTCTAGGTCCTTGTTAAACATTTCTTTTATTTTCTCCATTCTACTTCCATGATTTTGGATCATCTTTACTATCATTACTCTGAGTTCTTTTTCAGGTAGACTGCCTATTTCCTCTTCATTTGTTTGGTGGGTTTTTACCTTGCTCTTTCATCTGTTGCGTACTTCTCTGTCTTCTCATTTTGCTTAACTTACTGTGTTTGGGGTCTCCTTTTCACATGCTGCAGGTTCATAGTTCCTGTTGTTTCTGGTGTCTGTCCCCAGTGGCTAAGGTTGGTTCAGTAGGTTTTGGCGGCTTCATAGTGGAGGGGACTGGTGCCTGTATTCTGGTGGATGAGGCTGGATCTTGTCTTTCTGGTGGGCAGGTCCACGTCTGGTGGTGTGTTTTGGGGTGTATGTGGCCTTATTATGATTTTAGGCAGCCTCTCTGCTAAAGGATGGGTCTGTGTTCCTGCCTTGCTAGTTGTTTGGCATAGGGTGTCCAGCACTGTAGATTGCTGGTCGTTGAGTGGAGCTGGGTCTTGGCATTGCGATGGAGATCGCTGGGAGATTTTCGCCGTTTGATATTACGTGGAGCTGGGAGGCCTCTTGTGGACCAGTGTCCTGAACTTGGCTCTCTCACCTCTGAAGCACAGCCCTGTAATCTGGCTGGGGCACCAAGAGCCTTTCATCCACACGGCTCACAATAAAAGGGAGAAAAAATAAGAAAGCAAGCGAGAGAGAGAGAGAGGGAGGGAGAAAGAAAGAGAAAGAAAGAAAGAAAGAGAAAGAAAGAGAAAAAGAAAGAAAGAAAGAGGATAAAATAAAATGAAATGAAATAAAATAAACTTATTAAAATAAAAAATAATTGTGAAGAAAAAAAATTTTTTTAAGTAACCAAAAAAAAAAACCCGGATGGACAGAACCCTAGGACAAATGGTAAAAGCAAAGCTATACAGACAAAATCACACACAGAAGCATACACATACACCCTCACAAAAAGATAAAAATGGGGAAAAAATATATATCGTTGCTCCCAAAATCCATCTCCTCAATTTGGGATGATTCGTTGTCTATTCAGGTATTCCTCAGATGCAGGGTACATCAGGTTGATTGTGGAGCTTTAATCCGCTGCTTCTGAGGCTGCTGGGAGAGATTTCCCTTTCTCTTCTTTGTTCTCACAGCTCCCAGGGGCGCAGCTTTGGATTTGGCCCCGCCTCTGCGTGTAGGTCGCTGGAGGGCGTCTGTTCTTCGCTCAGACAGGACGGGGTTAAAGGAGCCGCTGATACGGGGGCTCCGGCTCACTCAGGCCGGGGGGAGGGAGGGGCACGGACTGCGGGGCGGGCCTGCGGCGGCAGAGGCCGGCGTGACTTCGCACCAGCCTGAGGCGCGCCGTGCGTTCTCCCGGGGAAGTTGTCCCTGGATCCTGGGACCGTGGCAGTGGCGGGCTGCACAGGCTCCCCGGAAGGGGGGTGTGGAGAGTGACCTGTGCTCGCACACAGGCTTCTTGGTGGCGGCAGCAGCAGCCCCAGCGTCTCATGCCCGTCTCTGGGGTACGCGCTGTTAGCCGCGGCTCGCGCCCGGCTCTGGAGCTCCTTTAAGCAGCGCGCTGAATCACCTGTCCTCGCGCACCAGGAAACAAAGAAGTAAGAAAAAGTCTCTTGCCTCTTCCGCAGGTCCAGACCTTTTCCCGGACTCCCTCCCGGCTAGCCGTGGCGCACTAGCCCCCTTCAGGCCGTGTTCACGCCGCCAACCCCAGTCCTCTCCCTGCGCTCTGACCGAAGCCCGATCCTCAACTCCCAGCCCCGCCCGCCCCGGCGGGTGAGCAGACAAGCCTCTCGGGCTGGTGAGTGCCGGTCGGCACCGATCCTCCGTGCGGAAATCTGTCCGCTTTGCCCTCCGCACCCCTGTTGCTGTGCTCTCCTCTGTGGCTCTGAAGCTTCCCGCTCCGCCATCCACAGTCTCCGCCCGCGAAGGGGCTTCCTAGTGTGTGGAAAACTTTCCTCCTTCACAGCTCCCTCCCACTGGTGCAGGTCCCGTCCCTATCCTTTTGTCTCTGTTTATTCTTTTTTCTTTTGCCCTACCCAGGTACGTGGGGGGTGTCTTGCCTTTTGGGAGGTCTGAGGTCTTCTGCCAGCGTTCCGTAGGTGTTCTGTAGGAGCTGTTCCACGTGTAGATGTATTTCTGGTGTATCAGTGTGGAGGAAGGTGATCTCCGCGTCTTACTCTTTCACCATCTTGAAGCTCCTGTTAGTGGGGTTTTTTTGTTTGTTTGTTTGTTTTGCGGTACGCGGGCCTCTCACTGTTGCGGCCTCTCTCGTTGCGGAGCACAGGCTCCGGACGCGCAGGCTCAGCGGCCATGGCTCACGGACCCAGCCGCTCTGCGGCATGTGGGATCTTCCCGGACCGGGGCACGAACCCGTGTCCCCTGCATCGGCAGGCGGACTCTCAACCACTGTGCCGCCAGGGAAGCTCTCCTTTCCTGGTTTTCTTTTGTTCTCTTTATTTTTAAGTTGGTTGTCAGCTACCTGTTGCTTACCTCCTCCTGTGTGGTGGAGGAGGAACAGGCCTTCTGCTCAGAGGAGTGCATGGTAGCATGTGGGGTTCTAGATCCAGCCCCCTCCCAACTTCAGAGTGGCCTTTCACTGTTTAGCATATGAGCAAACCACTGCTACCAGCTGTTTATCACAAGCTGGGGACAGGGCTGATCAGCACAGCTAATAATTAAGATGGCAGAAACAATTAAATTAACATTTTTGAGTGTCTGTGGCATGAAAGGCACTAAGTGTTACATGTATTAACTCACTTAATGGATGGAACTTGTCAAACCTTGAAAATCTAAACCACAGCAATCTTCCTCTCTGTATGTTTTGTCCCTCTAACTTACTTAGATTGAGGAACACAATTTGTCTTTATTCTCATCCTACACTCTTTTCTTTCTTTACTCCTGGGAGTAAATGGAAGGATGCTGAAGACATAGTTTTTTGGATGAAATAGACCAAATATTCCAGGGTAATTGGATAATAACCCAAAAGCCAAACCCTGCATAATGGGAAGGGAACAGAGTAAAGCAAATAAGAAAGACAGAGAGAAACGAAGAGAAGAGAAGAAAGAAGAAATAAAAAGAAGTTGGGGAGGAAGTGTCAACAAAGAAAAGACAGTGAAAGGGGAAAGAAGAACAGAATGAAGGTGAAATTTGCACAAGAGTGGGGAATTCAGCTGCATTTGCTTGATGTTAGTTTTTGACCTTCCTTAAATGCTTTCAAATCTCTGCAAACAAGAAGATTAATTGAGTAGCCCTTGACATTCAGAGAGAGCTCTGGCTATAGTGACCTTAGAGATGTAACCCGGGAGAACGGGGGGGGGGGGGGGGAATAGTAATTTCGGCTTACAAAAAGGCAGATTTTCATAAGTTTATTGGAGAGACATCTTGTCCTGTGTTGTATGGATTGTTTCTGTGAGCTAAATAAAATGGTCTTTTATTTTGTGGGCTTGCAGGGATTTTACTGGTAATATTTACCTAGATGCCAAAGAGGAAGCCATTTAAATCTTGGAACCGGACTGATTTGTATTTGCAGCTCAATGTGATCTTTTATCGTAGGGATTGGTCCTATAATTTTCAGGATGTGGATGGACAATGGAAAGACAGTTGAAACCATCTGTATTTTGGGCTCAGGCCACTAATTTCCAGTATGTTGGGTTCTGGGAATTTCAAAGCTCACACACCTAAAAATGTCTCCCCTATTTTTAAAGGTATTTGTTTTACAAAGGAAACACAATCCCAATTCTCTATATTTATCAAAATCTATTTCTTTAGAGTTTGAAATTTACTGTGCCTCCAAGAGCTGTTCTAACTGTTTTTAATTAAGATCAAACAGTATTATTCTTGGTAAAGAAAGCAGTTTAACAGAAAGACATGGTCAGAGCAGCCCTTGGGACATTGGCTTTGTTTAGGTTTATCTCCACTTCTAATCAATTTGTTCATTTTTCAGTTTTTCACTTGAGTCTCACTCAAAATACAGCCTCTAAATATACCAAGCTCCTACTATGGGCCCAGCCCTAGGTTCCAGCCCTGGGACACAAAGATAATTCCACCAGGTCCCTGAGTTCAGGGGCCATCAGAGTCCTATAGGGAGACAGAGTTGGAAATAGAGTACTATGACACATTATGTGTGTTGTAAGAAGGTGATGCAAAGGGTGTCACATGAGATGAGCTGAGAGGAGGCCTCACTCCACCTGAGTAAGTGGGGGTCCAGGACAGGTAACCTTCTACCTGGATTCATAAGATGAATAGATATTCTTCAGTAAAGTTAGTTCTTTCTTATACATCCTCAGGCACTCCATGACTGCCCCCGCTTCTCCTACTCACTCCACCATGCCTCTGAAACCCCCACTTTTAAAGCTTTATTGATAAACAAAAAATATCTATTGAAAGTGCTCTGAGATTCCGCTTTAAATGGTGCTTAGGAAGTCTTGGGTTGACCAGACTGCTGCAGGTTCATGGGTTTGGAATTGGCTTGCTATTTATCCTGTTGAAAGCTCACTGACTCCTGCTTACATCTTAAGTTTGTGTCATTTGTTCTGATGAGCACAGCTCTGTGAGTTACAGCACCAAAGTTCAACCAGGTGTAATTAACTATCTCATGGCGTCACTTGCATTGTCAGCCAATCCCCCAGAGGGGAAGTGTTTTAAATGTGGGCATTTTTGGAGATGATGGGTAGGGCTGAATCTCTGCACGTCAGTGCTGATGGGGCAGTGAGAGAAGTACGCAATAGCCCTTCTTTAGCGGTGCTCATCCTCTTGCTGTCTCCATCACTGAAGCCTTCCTCCTTGCTCTGGTCAAGCTGGGGAGCAGCCCGTCCATCCTGGAGGAGCATAGTGCGCGACCTCAGGAGATGATTGGCATCAGTTTTGCAGGCTGCTCCCCCAGTTCCAGGGCATCATATCAGTCTTGTGTCATGTGTATTGACTGTAGCATTTCTTGCGGAGATTCTGGCTCACGTCTAGGGTACCAGCGCAGTTCTTGTGGTCCCTGCCTGATGAGAGAGGGAGATGAGAAAGACTGTGTGAAGGTGACACAGACTCGATCTGCAGTGGCTACGGTCTCATTTGTCATGGCTGCCTACGAAGCTCTGTCTGCAGTGAAATCAGACACCTTCTACCTTTTGAATGCCAGTCCAGGAGAGGCTGCCTGCAGTGGCAGATTTGGGTCCCAATGACCGGCAAGATTTCTAATGGTGGAGAAGGGGAGAGTGCGGAGTCAGACCAGAGCATAGATAATGTGGCATATTTGAAACTGAGTCTTAGGAATGGCCAAGAGGTACATGAAAAGATGCTCAACATCATTAATCATTAGGGAAATGCAAATCAAAATCACAATGAGGTATCACTTCATACCTGTTAGAAAGATTATTAACGAAAAGAGACAACAAGTATTGATGAGCCTGTGGAGAAAAGGGAACCCTTGTGCACTGTTGGTGGGAATGTAAATTGGTGCAATCATATGGAGTCTCCTCAGAAAATTAAAAATGGAATTACCATATGACCAACAATTCCACTTCTGGGTATATATCCAAAGGAAATGAAATCACTCTCTTGAAGAGGTATCTGCACCCCCATGTTCATTGCAACATTATTCACAGTAGCCAACACATGGCAACAACCTAAGTGTCCATCAAGATATGAATGCATAAACAAAATGTGGCTTATATTTACAATGGAATATTATTCAGCCATAAAAAAGGAAATTCTGCCACTTGTAATAACATGGATGGACCTTGAGGGCATTATGCTAACTGAAATAAGTCAGACAGAGGAAGATAAATACTCTATGTTCTTCATTATATGTGGAATCTAAAAAAAATCAAACTCAAAGAAATAGACACTAGAATTGTGGTTGGCAGGGGCTGGGGGGTAGGGGAAATGGGGAAATGTTGGTCAAAGGGCGCAAACTTGTACTTATAAGAGGCGTAAGTTCTGGGCATCTAACGTATGGCACGGTAACTATAATTAACAATAATGTATTACATACTTGAAAGTTGCTAAGAGAGTAGATCTTTTGTTTGTTTGTTTTTGTTTTTGTTTTGCGGTACGCGGGCCTCTCACTGTTGTGGCCTCTCCCGTTGCGGAGCACAGGCTCCGGATGCGCAGGCTCAGCGGCCATGGCTCACGGGCCCAGCCGCTCCGCGGCATGTGGGATCTTCCCGGATCAGGGCGCGAGCCCGTGTCCCCTGCATCGGTGGGTGGACTCTCAACCACTGCACCACCAGGGAAACCCAAGAGAGTAGATCTTAAAAGTTATCACTACACACAAAAAAATGGTAATTATCAGAGGCAATGGAGGTGTTAACTAACCTTATCATGGTAATCATTTTGCAATATATATATGTATCAAATTGTGTTGTACATCTTAAACTTACACATATTATACATCAAAAATATCTTCATAAAGGTGGAAAAAAATTGGGTCTCAGTAGCGTATCTCTTTCTCACCCTTGTATTCAGAGTAGCTCATCAAACATTTATGGAACGTCTCTGTTATGATAGGCCTATGCTGAGTGTTAGGGATCCAGAGACAAAGAAGACAGACTCACAGCCCTGCAGGGCTGTGAATGAGTGCTCTGTATCTATGTATCTAATCAGCCTGTATCCTTTAAAAGTCTCTTGAATCACTCCCATCTTCTCCATCCCTCTTGAAAGCTTCTTTAGAAGCTTTAGACAGAGGTCTTTAGACAGAGGTCTTTAGACAGAGGTCTTTAGACAGAGGTCTTTAGACAGAGGTCTTCTCTGTGCTCTGTACTTATTCTCTCTCAGTCATGGTCAGATGGGTCTTGCCCCCCTGAATGTCTTGTTCAAGAGACTGTGAGGACAAGAGCAGTATGTTTTCATTTCTGAGTGCTCACTGCTCCTATCAGCGTGTGGGTATTCTGAGGAAGTGCTTCAAATGCTAAATCTCCAAGGTTTTATCTGGCTCACCCTTATTCATTCGGTATCACTTCCAAGTTGGGCAGAGAAATTCCAGCCAGGACTTGACTTCAGAAGGAATTGACTGGTGAAGGAGACTTTGAAGACAGGATAGGGAAGTTTGATCAGGGCCCAGCTCTGCCTCTGATTTTGTATGAATTATGTCACTTCTCTTGGCCTCTAGCAGATTTATCCATAAAACTTTCTCCTTTACACTGTGGGAAGTGGGCTTGATAAGATACAGATAAGCCCATCCATGGCTTAGTCAATCATTGTTTTTATATATAGATTCATCTGACACACATTTCTGGAGCAGTAACTGTACAAGGGGCTTCTCCCATGAGGCTTTGCATACTGTACCTCAGTTGGTCCTAATGGAATATTTACTCTCCACTCAATAAACGGTCTGCTCTTCTGTTTCCAGGTTCTTCCCCTTGCTTGGTAGGCACAACCCCTCCCCATCCCCTCTGCCTCTTTTTGGTTTTGTTTTCTAAATGTTCAGTTTCTGTTTGGGCTTCTCGACTGTTATCTCCTCTGTGAAGACTTTTCTAGACCTCTTCCCTATACCCCACGTGACGCTCTGGTGGCTCTTCATTTCTTCTCTCCGGTGGCACTCCTGTGCTCGTGGTGTAGTTATTGACCTTAATGTCTTGTCTTCTCACTGGACCGTGAGGTCTGTAAGAGCTCGATCCCCCATAGTACTTAGCACTGAGCCTTGCCCATTCTAGATGCTCAGCAAATGAGTGCTGCACTGACTTATCCCTCTTTCCTCCTAGGACAGTCTATAGCAGGGGTGCTCAAACATTTTAGCCTCAGGACTCCTTTGTGTTCCTTCAAGTTATTGAGGACTCTAGAGAGTTTTTCTTGTATGGGTTATACCTATTCATATTTACTGTATTAGAAATTAAAACTGAGAAATTAGGGCTTCCCTGGTGGCACAGTGGTTGAGAGTCCGCCTGCCGATGCAGGGGACACGGGTTCGTGCCCCGGTCCGGGAAGATCCCACATGCCGCGGAGCGGCTGGGCCCGTGAGCCATGGCCACTGAGCCTGCGCGTCTGGAGCCTGTGCTCCGCAACGGGAGAGGCCACAACAGTGAGAGGCCTGCGTACCGCAAAAAAAAAAAAACACCAAAAAAACAAAAAACTGAGAAATTAAAAAAATTCACCAATTCATATATTTTCCAAAAGAAAGAGTGGTATTATTTTACATTTTTGTAAATCTCTTTAAAGTCTGACTTGAAACTGGTAGATTTTTTTTAATCTTCTGTTATATTCAACCTGCAATAATACGGTGTTTAGTTAAAGTAGATGAAGGAAATTCTGCCTTGTACATACATGCAGTTGGGAAAGGGGGTGGAATATTTTAATAACATTTTCAGATAATTGTAGACATTTTTCTTTGCTACTACGTCAAAAATTCAATATGTGGTAGTTTCTTAAAATTTAGTTGCATTGTGGAGTCTGAAACCATATTAATGAACATTTGGTACTCAGATATAGTGAAATCTATTAATCTATCTTACATTTCAAGGGGACATTTTTCCAATGCAGGCATTGGTCATTTGGAAAACATTGCTTTACTGACTTACACTGATCTTTCAAATGTTAACATATTTGATTCCAAAATTCAAGTAGTCCCATTTGTTACCATCTCCATTGATCTAATCAGAAAAGTTTTAAGTATTGTGAAGCCATGAAGTTTATGGTGGTGGATACACATTTTCCAACATTCTAATTTTTGACCAAAAGCTTGAATGTACGATTGGTAAAAAGTATTGTCAATCTGCCCTTGAAGCGACATCCTTTCCCTCACTTTGTTCATTATTATGAAAACATCTGCTAAACACACAGGTGTAAGTAACCACAGTTTGTCAGTCATTCTTCCAGATAAAACTGGAAAAGGTGATTGGTGATTGGAAAGGTGATTGGAAAGCTTACCTCTCAGTTACATGACTACTTTTCCTTAAGACAAATATTATGCTTCAGGAGGCAGTAGGAGTGCGTTACACCTGTTTCTCATTTTGTCATGAAACAGAAAAAGATGTGTACTCAAGGTTCTAAATTTAATAAAATAAATAATTTGAACCACTTCTTTAAGGGCACTCTTAAATAAAATTTACTTTTTTAAAAAAACTCTTTTCCATAGCAGTGAGGAGTACAGTGACCATGAATCCAATTTGGTTTCAATGCCTTGACACATGCTAAGGCCCCAGAAAATTTTAACCACTGTGGTTTCTGTATCATCAATTCAAACGTTAACACAGTGAAAATGGCGAAGAATATCTTATCTTTTCACCATAAGGTGAAAACAGTTCTGACCTTGTAGACCCCCTCAAAGAGTCTCAGAGATCCCTAGGGGTCCCTGGATGATACTCTGAGAACCACTGACCTATAGGATTGATTTTGTATTTCTCCCTCTTTATGTATGCATCTTTTCTTTACTAAGGAAGAAAAGACCCATTTGTGCTAGATGTATCCTGAAGATTTGGGGAGAGAGATTTTCTTCTTGATTTGACTACTTTCTGCAATTTCATTCTTTCCTAGGTTTACACATTATGTCTTTGGATTCACCAGGAGCTGGTGACCTACTCAGAGGACCCCAGAGTTAAGACTGATCAGTTGATCGAGTGCCTGAGGCACAGGGCAGAAAGAAAGAAGAGAGTGGGGTCAGAGAAAGCACAGAGGAAACAAGGTTTAAAGAGGAAGCATATGAGAATGAAAGAGGGAAGAACTAAGGAGAGAAGGCAGAAAGGGGAAAAAATGAAGAAAAAGAAAGACAATAAGAGTAAAGAAAATAAGACAAAGGGAAGAGAGGCTCCAGGGGTGAGAGGGCATCATGCGATCTCTTAGAAAGATGTGAATAGGAGGCCTGGGTTCAGTAGGACCACTTATAGCCTCTATTCTTGCAAGAGTTTACATCCTCTCTGGGCCTCACATTTCCCCTTCTGCAAAATGAGAGGGCTAAGTGGGAAAGGAATGGAACTGGAGGTAGACAAGATCTTCCACAGGTGGGCTCCAGGAGTCCCTGCACTCCCCAAATTGTGAGCAAACCTTGTGTGTCCATGGGTTATTTTAGGGCAGGGAGTGAGTTGTTTTCACCAGTTACCAAAGGGTCTCTTTACCAAACTGGATGAAGAACCACCAACTTGGTTGGTTTACGATCTTTTCTTGCCCTAAAACTTCATGGTTCTTGCATGCAAGGGGCCTCTGCGAACCAATCCTAAAATTGTTTCCCAGCCTTAGAGGTTCACCTTCACCCTCTTTAAACATGAAGTCTCTGGGCTCTATAACAATTTGTTTTTTCTTATGTACGAAAAAAAAAGCAATCCCTGGGAATCCTGAACCCTGTCACACTGCAGTGCCCAGCAGGTAGGACAGGTGGGGAATCAGCATCTCTGGGGGCCACGGAGCACAGCTGCTGCCCACGGTGTGCATGCAAACAGAAATGGCTTCACTCTGCATGCCAGGGCTGCAGCTCCTCTGGTCTCAGCTTGTTGACTTGGTCCCAGGGAAGGAACAAATCTCTCCAAGTCCAATGAATGGCCGGCAGTGGAAAACCAGTGCTGCTGTCTGCTGGCAGCCGGGGCGACAGACACCACACGTGGTCTGCTCCCCACCAAGTGGCGCTCTCCTTCCCCCGCTATGGCTGGCTCTGGCAGGGGCTGCCAGGCCCGAGAATGCAGGAAGTCTTGGGTCACGGTGACCTCTAGTTGCTGATGCCAGATGAAATATGCCCTGGAGGTTCTCCAGGGTCACATGGTGTGTGGAGCAAGAGAAGGCAGGGCTGTTCTTACACTGACAAAGTGGATTTTGGCTCCAGAATGGCACCCTGGGGAGTAGGAGGGCTTGTGGGTGGGAAGGGGAAGGCGGGCAGGGCGGTGGCGTGACAGTGGGTAATAGGGAGAACCAGTCTTGCTTTCTTTTATCCCCTTGAGCCTTCCAGGAAGCCGCTTGCTCCTGGAGGTGGAGACACAACACAAAATCTGTGGCACAAAAATGTAGAGAAAGGTTTCTGTGTGTCTTTGTTGTTTATGTGACAGCATGGGTGAGCTTCTGGCTCTGTACGTGCTGGGCCTCAGAGCTGGAAAAACGCTGTATAATGCGTGGGGCTGGACTGAGTGCCCCTTGGTAGCTCAGCTGCTCAAAATGGAAGGAAGGTGGACAATGGCTGTTCCGGGATCTACTCCCTCTGGCCTTGGATTGTCCTTTAGACATTTTTTTGAAAAACAAAGTCTTTGCGGTTCCTCCCTGTTGAGTCTCTCATCATTTTGTTCTTACACAGTAGGTTATCTAGTCCTGTTCTTCTGAGCCCCAGACTCTTAGAGAAGGCACAGCTGTACCCAAATGAGACCTCTACCAGAAGGCCAATGATGGACACCTTGGTCCCACCTAGGTCCACTGTGCCCAAATACTATCCCTTTGCCATGACCTGGGCAGAGGGAAGAAGCTTGGCTACTTTGCTTTCAAGAATCAGTAACAGAGGCCTAAAATGGAAACAGCTGAGAAGAAAGACGCCAAGTGGAAAACAAGATCCAGCTGGAGGAGGTCAGGCCCGATAAGCAGCCTGAGCACAGGCTTGAAAAAGAGGTCAGGCCACAGGAGCTGTGCTGGAGCAGCAAGACGTGTTTTTGCCAAGGGAAGATGATGGCCTGTGAGGTAGGTGGGCCCTGCTCTCCCATCCCACACCCGGCTCCAGTGAACAGAGGGAGGCCTTGCTGGTTTTCCCCCCATTCCCTACTGAAGGTCAGGATTCCTCAGCTTGGTTGAAATGGAGTTAGGCAAGGTATGGCTGGGAATTTAGAGGAGAGGGACCTTTGGGAAAAATGAAACACATCATTCGATGGCCAGCTCCAGTCTCACCTCCTCCAGAAACCCTTGCCAAGTCACTCCCCTTGGCTCTTGGCCTTACCTGTCTACCCCACTCTATTGCACTTCATATTTTGTTTATAGTATATACCTCAAACTGTTACACCATAAATTATTTGGTAGTAGTGGTGACTAATATTTGTACGGTGTAGCTTATCTCCGCTAGCAAAATTCATTGCTTTTCCAAATGTTAACTCTTTCTCTATAGTAACCCTGAGAAACAGCTAGAATAGTTATTGATAGTCTGCTTTAAATAGAGGTAAACTAATACAAAAAGCACAGACCTTGGGCTTCCCTGGTGGCGCAGTGGTTGAGAGTCCGCCTGTCGATGCAGGGGACACGGGTTCGTGCCCTGGTCCGGGAGGATCCCGGGTGCCGCGGAGCGGCTGGGCCCATGAGCCATGGCCGCTGAGCCTGCGCGTCCGGAGCCTGTGGTCCGCAACGGGAGGGGCCACGACAGTGAGAGGCCCGCGTACCGCAAAAAAAAAAAAAAAAAAAGTAAGCACAGACCTTGATTCCGTTAGGTAAGGGTTTGAGTATAAGCTTTATTGTTGGGTGACTAGGTGAGCTGGGACACTTGGTTTGATCAGTCCAGGTAGCTGTTGGTGCCAGCTGGAGAGATCTGCGCCCTCTTATTTGGTAGTGGAATCACTACAGTTTCCACCACAAGCTATGTTTTTGGTAAAAGAAAATGCTGCCCTGCACACACAGAAAAAGATTATTTTGGAGGCATCATATTTTTACCAACATGCTTTTTGGAACTCTGAGTAAATGCCATGGTTTTCTAGCATCAGAACAGGTTTATTCCAAAATTTCTTTTGGAAATTCGTAGGCAGTGAGCTCTGCCAGTCTTCACATCACAGCTCTCCTTGGTAATCATGCCCTTGGGTCATTATTGCTCGTCCGGGCACATCTCTGCATCCCTGTCCTGCTTTGCTTCCTCCCTTTCCCTTTTGCACATCACCCCTCCCAGCCATTTGCATTGCTCCATTGAAGTTTGCCTGTCCATGCCGACAAACTCGTATTTTTAGTTTCTTTATTGAGTTCTTTCTTTATCTTCTGCATTTACTGAAAGCTGGTCTCCCCAGGGTGTACCACTTGTCTGAAAGTTCTCTTACCTGAATTTCCAACACATTTTTCTGAAGTCTTATCCTGACGTCCGAGCAATGGGACTTTTTCCTGCGCCCCACATTGCTGCTTCCAAGTCATTATCCTTCCTCCTACTCTCTGTTGCTCTCAAATAGCATAGTCTTTGGCTACACCACCCAAATCCTCCACATTCCACCCCAGCCCCACTGCCAATCATGGCCCTTTTAATCTCTCTCCACGTTCATTGGAGACTTAGGCACGCAACTGGCTGTTCTCCCTCCTTCCCTAGGTCCTACCCCTAG
Organism: Leucopleurus acutus; assembly: GCF_964270905.1. Taxonomy (NCBI): domain Eukaryota; kingdom Metazoa; phylum Chordata; class Mammalia; order Artiodactyla; family Delphinidae; genus Leucopleurus; species Leucopleurus acutus. Next base: position 78,885,375 of record NC_139147.1, on the reverse strand, counting down.
TACTGGGTGGTCACTATCTAGAGGGCTATCCAATTCCTTGATTTTCAAAAACTTCAGCATTTCATCCTTTGACCACAAACCTCTATCTTTCCACCTCTCACCCTCTTCATCTATTCCCTGAAGTTTCGACACTCCTTGTGATGTCCATGCTTACCTTCCTTCACCTACCAGTTTTCTGTTTTCCTGTCCATCTGTTCTTTCTGTCCAGCCTAGAGAACCATTCTTGTTGGTATCATACATCCCTTTTCTTGACCACTGCACATTCTGATCAACTCCACTCTGTTTCCTCTGCTCCTGCACTTAGACCGCTGAGCCAACTGGGGAAAATCATAAATTGTAACCACTACACATTCATGGTTTCAGCTTCAGTCTGGTCATCAATGACACCTGTAAAGTCTTTTATGTATCCAGAATTTGACCTCCTTTTATTTCCTACAACACACATTGTAGAATTTTCTAGAGACTCAATTGCTCTATCCTATGGCTCTGTCACTGTCAGCAATGTACCATATCTGCTACTTCACAGTGATGTTGATGTTATCAGATGAGAAGTGTATCTGGGATCATTCCTTATCTTGTCCACACCTGCCTCTGTCAGATAGGTATCTCTTTACCTTTCAGGTCAGTTGCCCCCTGAGCTCTGGATTTCATTACGTACCTCTTCCTCCTCAAGCCCTCTGTTCCAGCTGTTCTCTCCTATTCCTTGAATCTTCATCTTCTTCACTACTTGCTTTTTCCCTGCAGCATAGAAAATTGCCCATCTCTCCTCTCTAAGCAACCCAAACTGATTAAGAACCACATCCCACCGATACCTCCTTTAGCCAACAGTGCCTGCCTCCTTCACCTACAAACCGTTTGAGAGTATACTTGGCTATTGTTGATTCTACCTCTTCACCACCCACTCTTCCCTCAACCAGCCAGTCTGGCTGCTGCCTCCACAACTCCATACATGACCTTGAAGCGGGTAAACCAAACAGATCTGGTTGAGACCTGTTTTTCTTGACCTCTCTATAGTATTTGATGCTTTGTGTATTTCCTGTCTCTTTAAGTTTCTCTTTCCTTAGCTTCTGGGACTGTAGCTATTCCTACTTTTCCTATTTTGCCAGTCATTTCTTTTTTCTTTTTCCTTTTCAAGTTAGTAATAACCATAATAGCAACTATTTCTTGAGTAATCACTATTGCCATGCTACCTGGACAGATTTTCACATACGTCCTTTCATTTGATGCATACAACCTAGGAGTTAGGCGCTATTATTATTCTCACTTTGCAGATGAGGAAACAGGGCTGGAGGTGTCTAAATGGCTTGTTCAAATCACACAGCTGCTAATAAGCAACTGAACGGGGATTTGAACTCAGACATTTTGGCTTTAGTGTATAACCGCAGTCACTACTGTCCCCATCTCCTGTGAGTTTTTGTTCCTGGGATTTCAGCCTCAGTCTTCCTCTCTTCTCATCCTACATACTCTTTCCATATGAACTTGTCACTTGCTCCTGTATTCAGTTAAGTAGCAATTCTGTAATCCAGCTGGAATTGTTGTAAAAACCACTTCCCCTTGCCTCTCCTTTACCTCAGTTTCTTCATTTGCAAAATGGAAATAAGAACAGCACCTACCTCATAGGGTCATATGTAGTAAGGAGATGTATATAAAAGCTGATCTACCTTCATAGCCCTTTGATGACTCTCCTTCTGCATCTCACCTTGAATCTCACTGGTACCTCATACTCAATATGTCCCAAACTAAACTCACCATGCCCCAAATGTTTCAATATTGATGACTATCCCTTTTTTCTACCCAATTGCCCTATGAGTATCTTTTTTTTCCTTCTGTCTATACAATCTGTCTCTAAGTTGGATCCTGTTGATTCTAATGCTTCAACTGACTTCATTGCCTACATTCAGGCCCTTATCACTTCATATCTGAACAATTGCAATGTTTTCCTATGTAAAATTCCTGCTTCTACTTTTTATAGTCCTAAAAGATTGTTAGAGAAAAAAAAAAGGAATTGGGTGATGTCTGATTAATGATTTTTGGCAGATAATTTCTGCCTAAAATTCTTCCATGGCGCCCCCAAACTTTCAGGATAAAGTTTAAATTTCCTAGCATATTAAGTCTTTTACAAGTCTTTGCTTCTCTCCTTTTTCTTATTTTTACTATCCTCCTAACATTTTACTTTTTGCCCCACTAGTAGGGAACTATTGGCAGTCCCTCAAGTGCCAGTGTCTTTCAAAGCTCATTGCATTTGTAAATGCTTCTTTTCCTACCATCCTTTCTTGCTCTGGCCAACTCCACCTTGTGTTTCTTTAAAGACTCAGTTCAGATGTCATCTCTTGCAGAAATGTGTTTTCCTGATGCTCATAGCATAGTTTGTTGCTGCCTCTTGAGTTTCTACAGCACTTGGTACATACGTCTGCCTATCGATGAACACAGTACATCATGGTTCTGAACTTCACTTTGCCCCAAACACCTAGAGCTAGGGTTGGTAAACTGTGGCCCATGGGCCCAAATCCAGCCTCTCACTTGTTTTTGTAAATAAAGTTTTATTGGAACACAGGCCAGATCAGTCATGTAAATATTCTCCATGGCTGCTTCTGCACTATAAGAGCAGAATTGAATAGTTGTGACAGAGTCTATATAGTCCACAAAGCCAAAATATTTATTATCTGGTCCTTTACAGAAAAAGTTTGCAGGCCCCTGACCTTGCATCAATTACTGTGCATCACTATAGCCAGATTCTTAGTCAGAGATGCCCATGCCTGGAGGGAGGAAGCGGATCAAGATCTTGCAGAGGATGAGTGGCTAGGAAAGGGGTAGTTGGCTGATTCAGATACACAACGTAGGGGATCATGTCCCCCCGCCCATCCCACTGATAATGTTGTAATGGTCTATGTCCACACATGTGTCCTTATGAAACACCTCTTAAGAGTGCCATAAGGCAGGGACTGTGTGTTTTTCATCTTTGTGTCTTCCATGCCGAGCACAGTAACGAGCAATTAGAAGTAAAAAAAAAAAAAAAAAAAAAAGACAGGATTATGTAGAAAGAATTTTTGAAGGACCCTGGGATATACTCATGGAATCTCAGGAAGAGGTAAATACCTAGAGAAAGGCATACAATGGACCAGATAAATGACTGCTATCAGGATCTGGTCTCTGTCTCATGCCTCTGCTGTTTGTTGCTATGGCAACTTCATTTTCCCCTTTCACTACGGACTTCCTCTAGCTGGCAAAATCACGGCCCATCTCAGCTCCTCAATATTTCACCTTATAGCTTTCAGCTATTGACCAGACCTTGTTTTGATTTTCTCTTAGTCCCATATCCCAAAAGTTAGTTGACCATCGCTTGTGGTCAGGGAATAGGGGTAGATGAGAAAACGGAAGTTTTAGTGGTACATACAGACTGAAGAAAGAAGAAGATCCAAAAACAGAAGTGGTACTTTTCAGAAGACGAGGTGCTGAACAGATAAAACGATAGGTGTCTCCTGTAGTAGCTCCTGGCAGGTTCCCCTTGTAATAGCACCTGATAGATGCCCCCACCTATAGTAGCATATAAGAGGCACTTAACTAATATAAGTTGACTCAAAAAATGAATGATTAAATGAAATGACTAAAGGAGCTAACCTCTTCTTCTGATGTAAAATGAGAATAGCATTTATTTTACAGGCTTGAGTTTAGAATAAAGCACTTATACAATACTTGGTAGGTAATAGACGTTCAGTAAATGCTATCTAACTTTCTGATCCCTCATTTGGGGTGGATTTGGGCGGAGGATTTAAGGACAATTTATCATAGCAGGTCACCTTTTAAAAATTTCATCAGCATGATGACCTGATAAAATCTCTATCAGTCTCTATGTCCCATCTGGTCTCATAATCATACTTAAGTCAACATAAATAAAGCCAGGACTCGCCCTTGGCTCATCCTGAGTTGCCAGATTCCTTAAGAAAAATCTAGGGCACCACAGAACAAAGCCCTCGTTTGTACCAATAAGCGACTATACTCATGTGTTCAGAAGGCTAACAGAAACTCAAGGTTAAGAATCCCTGACCTACTGGGTCAACTTTTATTTTTTCATGAGCAAAGCTCTAGCTTACCTGTTCACCAAACTAGCTCACACGACGTGCACCCGAACTATTGATTCTTGTACTTTCCTCAACATACCTTCTCTCTCGGGTCACACTTGCTCTTTATCTCATATTGAAATGCATTCTTCTGCCCCATTACCTTCATTTGCATAGCTCTTCAACATTCAGTATCTGTTCTGGCTCTATAACTTTCCTGACCCATCCCCATCTACCTCCAGAAATTATAAAACAACTTTTCCCCAGACCTGGGGATTTTTGCTCAAGCCAGATACCTGGGGCTCCCACCTCCTACCCCAGTTTCCATTACCAAACTGTTTCTTCTAAACCCATACTGGGTAATGCTAAAGAAGGTTTCTGATGAATAAAAATTTCTCTCCACTGGCAAATACTTTGTTGAAACCGTTTATGGTTTACAAAGCTCTCAACAACTCTCAGATGGCCATGGTATCAAGGCCATCCCACGCCTGATCATGGTGCCAGTCTTTTTTTTAACATCTTTATTGGAGTATAATTGCTTTACAATGGTGTGTTAGTTTCTGCTTTATAATGAAGTGAATCAGCTATACATATACATATATCCCCATATCCCCTCCCTCTTGTGTCTCCCTCCCACCCTCCCTATCCCACCCCTCTAGGTGGTCACAAAGCACCGAGCTTTTCTCCCTGTGCTATGTGGCTGCTTCCCACTGGCTATCTATTTTACGTTTGGTAGTGTATATATGTCCATGACACTCTCTCACTTTGTCACAGCTTACCCTTCCCCCTCCCCATATCCTCAAGTCCATTCTCTACGTCTGCGTCTTTATTCCTGTCCTGCCCCTAGGTTCTTCAGAACCTTTTTTTTTTTTTTTAAGATTCCATGTATATGTGTTAGCATATGGTATTTGTTTTTCTCTTTCTGACTTACTTCAGTCTGTATGACAGACTCTAGGTACATCCACCTCACTACAAATAACTCAGTTTCGTTTCTTTTTATGGCTAATATTCCATTGTATATATGTGCCACATCTTCTTTATCCATTCATTTGTCAATGGACACCTAGGTTGCTTCCATGTCCTGGCTATTGTAAATAGAGCTGCGATGAACATTGTGGTACATGACTCTTTTTCAATTATGGTTTTCCCAGGGTATATGCCCAGTAGTGGGATTGCTGGGTCATATGGTACTTCTATTTTTAGTTTTTTAAGGAACCTCCATATTGTTCTCCATAGTGGCTGTATCAGTTTACATTCCCACCAACAGTACAAGAGGGTTCCTTTTTCTCCACACCCTCTCCAGCATTTATTGTTTATAGATGTTTTGATGATGGCCATTCTGACTGGTGTGAGGTGATACCTCATTGTAGTTGTGATTTTCACTTCTCTAATGATTAGTGATGTTGAGCATCCTTTCATGTGTTTGTTGGCAATCTGTATGTCTTCTTTGGAGAAATGTCTATCTAGGTCTTCTGCCCATTTTTGGATTGGGTTTGTTTGTTTTTTTGATATTGAGCTGCCTTAACTGCTTGTCAGTTTTGGAGATTAGTCTTTTGTCAGTTGCTTCATTTGCAAGTATTTTCTCCCATTCTGAAGGTTGTCTTTTCGTCTTTTTTGTGGTTTCCTTTGCTGTGCAAAAGCTTTTAAGTTTCTTTAGGTCCTGTTTGTTTGTTTTTGTTTTTATTTCCATTTCTCTAGGAGGTGGGTCAAAAAGGATCTTGCTGTGATATATGTCATAGAGTGTTCTGCCTATGTTTTCCTCTAAGAGTTTGATAGTGTCTGGTCTTACATTTAGGTCTTTAATCCATTTTCAGTTTATTTTTGTGTGTGGTGTTAGGGAGTGTTCTAATTTCATTCTTTTACATCACAGTGCCAGTCTTTTAAATGGTTAAGGGTTTTGGGAGATGAAACTTCTCTGTTACTGAGAATAGTTTCTTAAATCTTTCTGTTAAGGTGACATTTTTCAATGGCATCTCTCAGTGCCGGAAGACACTTTAGAGGTTGTTTACTACATTGGTCTTTAAAGATACCTGAATCTTCTCTAAGTGTCCCAAAGGAGCGATGTAATCTGTGCTTATATTTATGATTTATTTGTGACTTCTAGAGGAATACCTATTTCTTCCCTCTGCAAAATTAGGCATCTCCCACTCTTACCCAGTTCTTTCTTATGCACTGAGGAACACTTTGCCCTCCTGCAGGCTTTAACTGTGAAATCCTCTGGTGTCCACTAAAGACAGTCAGCATCGCCTCTTCTCCACATGACAGCTTGAGGAGGTACGTGGGATCAAGACTGTGTCTCCTTTGTTTTCTCTTTTTCAGCACCACCAGCCTTAGGACCTTCAACTGTCGCTCATGTGTTAAAGTTTCGGGTTCACTTAGCTTTTCTCAGGATAGATTCTGGTGTATCAATTTTCTTTTAAAAATTTTTAATTTTAACAGGTTGACTTTCTCTTTGAAGCCTACAGAATAGAGGATATTTCAAATGTCCTTTAGGCATAATAAACACTAAAACTGTAGAGATTAGGATTTGCTTTGGATATAGAGACATCTAAATTGGAAACATTGGTTGAGGAAAGTTTAGCCTAAGTAAAAATTAGTGTGTCAATATTCATAGTTATTCCAGCCTATTCTCAAAAGTAGTATGAAATCATTATCATGGTAGCAGGAACACAAAAACCATCAGTAGCACCCCTGGCCTTCTGCTAGTGCCTTGAATGTGTCAAGCTTTTTTTAACCTCAAGGCATTTGTACGTGTTTTTTGCTTTGCCTGGAATACTCCCTGCAACCTCTTCTCATCAAAAATTTGCCTGCCACCTCCTCAGCTTCAAGCCTCTGAGAAACTTTTCTTTGATTCCTTTACCCCTTATTCCCAGTCCCCATGCAAATCATGTCACCCATCATGATATATTTTCCAACTTGCCTTTACTTTTTCCTCATGGCAAACATCACAGTTTTAAATATGTTTACTTGTATGATTATGTAGCACCTGCCTTCTCCCCTACACTGTAAACTCCGAAAAGGTTGCAATTCTGTCTGCTTCATTTATTGTGAAAATCCCAGCACTTGGCGGAGAGCCTGGTTTATGTTGGGAATGAATGAATGATTCCTAGAGCATACTGTTTTCTTTCTTCCTTGCTTACATTTGTATGTGGCCTTGTTGTTTTCAAAGGGTTTTCAGGTTCCTGTCATTTTAGGTAGGGAAGGGTGGTCATTACTGTCCCAATTTTTGTCTGATGAAACTGAGGTCCAGAAAAAGGAACTAACACACGCTCACTTAGCTGGTGACATGTGGAGCTGTTGACTCAGTTTAGTGCTTTTGTTTTAATTAAAATAAATTTTTTGATTTGAAAAAATTGTTTTGTTCTTTTATTTATTTTCTAGTGCTCTTTCTATTAGTAATTTTTAAAAATAGTTTCTTTTAGAAATGATTTAATGCCCACAATTGAATGTTTTTTTAACCTGGAAAAAAATAGTAACCGCTTCCTAGAAAGATCTAGGTAAAATATAATCTCCTATTTTTTTTTCCAGTATACTTATTTTTTTAGAGCAGTTTTAGGTTCATGGCAAAATTGAGCAAAAGGTACAGAGAATTTTCCTTTGTCTTCTGCAACCCCATGACTTTTAAAACTTGATTTCTTCATGTGACCTATGCTAGAGAAGAATGTGAGGGGAGGATTTCACTGACTTGATCCCATTTCTTTGGGGTTCACAGAACTTCACACAGGCTGTATGTAATATATATTGATTAAAGGAAACAGTGTCTCCATCTGAATACATTTAATGTATTTTTCTTATGAGAGCACTTGGTCAAAATGAAAACATTAGTTTTTATCAAGCCAGTGGCTTAAAAAATTAAAAATACTCTCAAACATATCTTTTGCATCACAATATGTCTATTACAAATTATGCTTTTTTTCCTGTTATTTACTTCACTTTATTTGTCATTGCTTTGCAATAATGTGGAGACTTGAAAGCAATGCAAGAAATTCCTCTATAGAAATTCCATACATTAGCCTTTTTTTCCCCACTGAGTCATACTACTCTTTCATTGTTTCAAATTAGTAAGGTCTATTGTTTATTCTCCTACATTCAGAAAACCATAGAAACCCAGAACAGTCATAGAATACAAACTTAGTTCAAATGAAGAGTTATGTATATCACTACAAGTATTTCACTGAATTGATGTATATTAAAAAAATATTCCTTAATTTGTATACTATCTCTGATTTATATCTCAGGTTATATAATTCCTGAATATGGTATCATTTATTTTCATTTCTGTATGGAATCAGCCAGGCTTTGATTCATTAAGGAAGAGAAATTTCTTATCATGTAGTATTTTTTCCTCACTTCTTTGAAAAAAGGGAAGTTCATAGAATCGTAAGGTCTTAACAGTGGCAGGAGATTTTATAGGTCATTTAGACCAACTGCCTTTGAATCTCCTCTGCACTGTGTCCTCCAGAGTCATCTTTTGCCTGCTTGAGTACTTTGTGTGATGGGGAAGTCACCGCCTCACTTCTACCATATACACCCAGGGGTAAACCAGGTCGGTTGCCTACCCGACTAAATGTGGTCCCTCTAACCCTCCAGCGAGTTGCTGGCTTGTGCGGTACGGGGCTTCATTATGTCTGGACCGTAGCTTCCCTGAATCTTGGACACCTGGAGAGTGCTCTCTGCTCTCAGAGCCAGTGTGCGATTGTTTGGACTGTCTGGTAGCAAGGCAGGCTGACTTCATGTGGGGCTGGAAGCACGGGTAAGCTGACAGCAGCTTTCAGAATATGGAGATTCCGGGCTAGCTGTTTGCTAGAAAAAGACTGTTTTAAGTGAGCCTGGGGTTCAAGATGTCCCCCTCAAAAGTACATGACTGCCAGTGGGGAGGATTAAAAAAAGGGGAATGTGTAAATATGTGAATTAATTAGTCTTTTTCACTGATTATTTTTTACTTACCGTTGGGCAGTACAGTTTTAATAAATTGTAGTTTTTAGAATCTCTTTTTCTTTTTCTTTTTTTCTTCAGAACAACTGTCCAGAATGCTGATAGAACCACAACTTTTTTTTTTTTTTTTTTTTTTTTTGCGGTACGCGGGCCTCTCACTGTTGTGGCCTCTCCCGTTGCAGAGCACAGGCTTCGGACGCGCAGGCTCAGTGGCCACGGCTCACGGGCCCAGCCGCTCCGCGGCATGTGGGATCTTCCCGGCCAGGGCACGAACCCGTGTCCCCTGCATCGGCAGGCGGACTCTCAACCACTGCACCATCAGGGAAGCCCGGAACCACAACTTTTCTAAGTAAGATTTTATGCACATTCTTTGTCACTTGTTGGTTCACACATTATTCCTTACATTCGTTTCTGCATTCTGTAGAATAACATAATTTATAACATAATAACATAATTTTAACCATGTCAAATCAAAACCCAACATTTATGGTACCTTGTGAAATGGTGTGGTTTGCTCAGATATTTCCATCTTCCTGTAGAGGAAACTGCAATAAAGGTAGCACCTTTAGATTTTTTTTATCCAAATGAGATGGAGTAATATTTTAAGATATCCGTCTTTTTTTTTTTTTTCCCCAACCAGTGTTTCTCCCTTCCCTCTCTCTGCACCCCTGTAGTTAACTCAGCACTTGATGGCTTCAGGGGAGGCAGGGAAAGGGCTGATCTCAGAAATAGCCTGCTTGTCCTTCTGACATTTGTCACGGAAAAGCCTAAGCCCTCAGGGAAACTTTGAGAGTTTTGTAGAGAAGGTGAAAGGTTGGTATTTAAGGATATAGACAAAGTATTTTGACCAGAAGCAGGCAGAGGAGAGAGCAGAGTATTCCTCTGGGCACTTTGTAAGCCTGTGAGGGTGTGTGGGTTGGGAGAGAATGGGGGAGGGAGAGAGAGGGAAAGAGAGGAAAAGGGAGAGGGGGAGAGAGAAAGGATGACTCAGAGAGCTCTGTGGTCCAGAGGGAAGAAGGACCCCTCCCCCCTACTTCCCAGCAGCACTGATGGAGCAGTAAGGATATCCTAAAGAGAAAATGGCAGCCTCCTGCATGGAATACAATGTAAAAATTGATATGCAGCAGCCTTGTAAGAACAATTTCTTTTCCCCAAGAGTGATAGGGAAACAATGGAGAGTTATCAGATATAATGAGCCATGCACCATGGGACAGTGGATATAGCAACTCATGTGGACTTATGACTGTAACTCTATTGTAATTGCCCTCTCACCTTGCTACTGCATATGGAGTCCTAACTATGGCATAAGCTTGGGAGAGACAAGGATAGGGGGATAAGTCTCAGGAAGAATTGGCAGTAAGTTTGTCCACCAACCCACCAGAATAGAAACTCAAGCTAGAAATATTACATTGAATTATAGAAAATGAATGCTTATTGTATACCTAGGTGAGAGGACTGAGAGGCATACTTGCTGTACAATCAAGAACTGTTTTTCTCACTTAAAAAAATGAAGGTAAAATTTACAAATAGTAAAATTCATTCTTTTAGTACAAAGTTCTGTGAGTTTTGGCAAATATTCAGTCTTTAATCATCACCACAATCACGATATAGAACAGTTCTCTCACTCCCCCGAATTCCCCAGTGTTCCTTTGTAGTCAGTCCCTCTCCCCTGGCAACCATTGATCTGTTTTTTCTCCCTGTGATTTTGGCTTTTCAAGAATGTCACTTAAATGGGATCAAAACTATTGAAGCCTCTTGAGTCTAGCTTCTTTCACTTAGAATAACGCGTCTGAGATTCATCTGCATTATTGCAATGTATCAATAGTTTGTTCCTTTTTATTACTGAGTAGTATTTGATTGTACATACGTACCATGGCTGCTTCCAGGTTTGGGTGACTGCAAATAAAGCTGCTATAAACGTTTACACACAGGTTTTTGTGTGGACATAGGTTTTCATTTTACTTGAGTAAATACCTTGAAATAGGTTTGCTGCACTGTGTGATTTATGCCTAACTTTATAAGATACTGCCACATCAATTTCCAAAGTGGCTACAACAATTCACATTCTCATCAGCAATGTGTGAGAAGTTCTACCTGCTCCACTTTGTATTGTCAGTTTGTTTGTTTTTTATTTGTTAATCTAATGAGTATGTAATGGTACTACATTGTGATTTTAATCTGCATGACTTACTTGCCATTTTTATATCTTTGGTAAATTATCTGTTCAAATGTTTTACCCACTTTTAAATTGTTTTTTAGTTTAGTAGCTGAATTTTGAGAGTTTTTAATATATTCTGGCTACAAGTTCATAATCAGGCATATCATTTGGAAATACTTTCTCCCAATCTATGCCTCGTATTATGCTCTTACCAAGTGTCATTAAAAAGCAAACATTCTTACATTTGATAAAGTCCAATATATCAAATTTTCTTTTATGGCTTATGCTTTATCTAATAACTCTTTGCTCATTCCAAAGATATAAAGGTTTTTTCCCCCTTTTTCCTTCTAGAAGTTTTATAGTATTTACATTTAGGTCTATGACCCGTTTTAAGTTTTGCATAAGGTACAAGGATCTATGTTCTTTTCGTTTTGTTTTGTTTTGTTTGCTTGTTTGTTTCTTTGCAAGTGGACATCCAGTTGTTCCAGGACTTTTTGTTGAAAAGATGACTGTTGAAATTGCCTTTACACCTTTATTGAAACTCAGTTGACCATGTGTGGTTCTGCTTCAGAGTCTCTGCTGCATTTCATCAGTCTATATGTCTAACCTTTCTCTATATACCGAACTGTTTTGATTATTATAGTAGTTGACTATATATAGTGTCCTATAAATAGTAGTATAAATCTTCCAACTTTGTTTCTTCTTTCAACATTGTTGCCTTCTTTGCCTTTCTTTGTAACTTTTAGAAGCAGATTGTCAATTTCTAAAAAAAAAATCCCACTGGGTTTTGACTGGAATTGCTTTAAATCTGTAGATCAATTTAGGGAAAAATTAACATCTTAATAACGTTGAGTAATCTGACCCATAAACATAGTATATAACTCCATTTATGTAGGTCTTCTTTGATTTCTTTCATCAGTATTGTATAGTTTTCAGCAAAGGTCTTTTAGATAATTGGAAAGATTTAGACATAAGTATTTCATGCTTTTTGCTACTATTGTAAATAAGACTTTTACATTTTAAATTTCTAATTATCCGTTGTTAGCATGCAGAAATATGATTGACCATATATCCTGCACTCTTGCTAAACTCGTATATTAGTTCTGGTTACTTTTTTGGATACATTTTGAGATTCTATCTTTATGCAATTATCTTACTTGTGAATAGAGACTCTTTTATTTCTTCCTTTCTATCCTATATGCCTTTTTCCCCCTTGCCTTGTTGCACTGGCTTGTACCTGAATAGAAGTGGTGAGAACAGACATTCTTTTCTTGATCCTGGTCTTAGGGGAAAAGCATTAGCGGGAAAGTCTTTTATCATTAAGTATGATGTTAGCTTAGCTCTTTGTGAGTACTCTTTAGTAGATTGTGGAAACTCACTTTTATGCCCAGTTTACTGAGAGGTTTTCTTTTTAATCAGGATGGATGTCAGATTTTGCCAAAAAATTTCTCAGTATTTATTGAGGTGATCTATTTTTTCCTTGTTTATTCTGTTGATATGATGAATTACACTGACTGATATTTAAATGTTGAACCAGCCTTGCATTCTTGTGATAACTTTATTTGGTCATGATGAATACAAAAAGGATCATTTAAATCCTTTTTATATGCTATTGGATTCTATTTGATAGTAATTTGTGGAAATTTTGCATCTATATTCATAAGAGATATTGCTATATAATTATATTCTCTCCTTCCTTCTTTCCTTCCTCCCTTCCTTCCTTCCTTCCAATGGCACCAGCTCTAGGGCAAGCTTTACTGCTTTTGGAGAGAAGGAAACCAATTTGTTGGGCACAGAGATTATGCCAGACATCTAGGTGCTGTGTATTCAGGTTATCTTTTTTGACTTCAAAGAAATTTCAGACGTGGGGAACCAGTACTTCATAAAATCTGGTAATTTTCTTCTTATATGAACTTGTCCAAATGATAAATAACACTGCACTCTTTTTTAAAAAAATGCTCTAGTGTTCTTTTCTGATTTTAAAGATAATGCATGATTGTTATAGAAAATATAAATTAGAAATAAAAATAAGGGGCTTCCCTGGTGGTGCAGTGGTTGAAAATCTGCCTGCCAATGCAGGGGACATGGGTTCGAGTCCTGGTCTGGGAAGATCCCACATGCCGCGGAGCAACTAGGCCCATGAGCCACGACTACTGAGCCTGCGCGTCTGCAGTTTTTGGAGATATTAAAGTGGGAAATGTTTTTATCTCCCTTATGCTTTCCAGAGCCTTTCCCAACCATTCAGGCACTGGAGGTAACTTTTCTTAATAGACAAAGATAATATTTTGAGAAAGTGAAGTACGTAAAGTAGGGATTTCTGTTTTTGCAGAAGGAAAGGGAAGACAACACTTATTTTTGCTCCAGTCACCTACTGTTGGAGAGACTTGATCCCAGGACATACACACACACTGTTTGGTGGGAGCTTGTGGTTATATTGCCCAGCTCTGCTTAAGGCAGGATATATGTGTTCAATTCAGGAGTGGAGCATGAAACTGAGGAGGAAGAAAAGCCCTTTCTATGTAGTAAAACTGATATTTTGATCTTTGATGATTCCTGAGTCATTTCTTAAATGGATCAGATCTTGAGAGGAGACAGGAGTGTTACGTACTGTCTCCCAATGCAAACTTCAACAGATTGGTACATGGGCTGGGCACCTTGAGCAATAATCCCAAGGGCTGGTGTTTGGAAGCTGACCTGCAGGAGAAATTGAGCCTTGCACGATAGCTAGAGCAATAGGTGTAGGCTTTGATACTTTGGTTAGCCAAATTCTTGTGTGTTATCTGACTTAGGTGATTGGCACTGGCTTACCTTTTACCCATGTAGCTGGATTTCCACTAGTACACACATCTACAGTGTACTTTGGACAAAAGAAGGCATAGATTTGTACAATGCAGTTGGTGTTTCATTATACAAACCTTTAAAGTATTAATAGTTGACCAATGGTTCCCTGCTGTGTATTTTTCCAGGATTGCAGGCTGGGTTTTAAAATTATAAAAGCTAAAACTGAGCTCCACAAAGTAACAGTAGGTGAGACATGGTGTCTAAATTGTATTTGGTGTTAGCCTTTAGCATTAGATCAACGTGCCTTATTTCCCTTACTCTTTATCTTATTTGAAATTGCATTTGGTTCTGGGGCAAAGGAGAGAACAATAGAGTTCTAACTCTTATCATCATCCCTCTCTTTCTCTGTGAGACTTTCCTTGGGCTCATTACCTGTTTGAATCTACTATCAACTGAAAAATCTCTTTTAAAAATCCCTCTCAAAGAAATGCAAATCAAAACTACACTGAGATTCCACCTCACACCCATTAGGATGGCAACTATAAAATAGATAAATACAGATATAGCAAGTTTAGGCAAGGCTGTGGAGAAGTTGGAACACTTGTGTACTGTTGGAAGGAATGTAAAATGGGGCAGGTACTGTGGAAAACGGTATGACAGTTGCTCAGAAATTTAAAAATAGAATTAACTTATGACCCCGCAATTCTACTTCTGGGTATATACCCAAGAGAAGTGAAAGCACAGTTTCAAAAAGATATTTGTACACCCATGTTCATAGAAACATTATTCAGAATAGCCAAAGGGTGGAAGCACCCCAAGTGTCCATTGACAGGTAAATGAATAAATAATATGGCATATACATACAATGGAATATTATTCAGCCTTAAAAAGCAGAAGATTCTGAAACATGCTACAGCGTGCATGAATCTTGAGGACATTTGCTAAGTGAAATAAGCCAGGCACAAAAAGACAAGTACTGTATGTTTCCATTTATATAAGCCATCTAGAGTAGTCAGACTCATAGAGACAGAAAGTAGAATAGTGGTTGCCAGAGGCTGGGTGAAGGGAGGAATGGAGACCTGTTTAATGAGTGTAGCGTTTCAGTTTTACAAGATGAAAAGAGTTCTGGAGATTGGTTGCAAAACAATGTGAGTGTACTTAACACTACTGAACTGTACATTTAAAAATGGTTAAGATGATAAAATTTATGTTTTACATATTTTAACACAATTTAAAATAAAATAATAAAAAAAAGGCACTAAAAATATTCTTCTCAAAGAGAAGTTAGACTTGGCTGTATCCCCCTTTCCTTTCATATCAATTTGCCTGTCCTCCAAGATCTCAAGCTTTCCCTTAAGGAAATCTCTCTTTCTCTAGTTCAAACAGTCTTTCTTCCTTTACCTGAGGCAAAGTTTAATACAAATACGTCACTGGGAGGTACAATCTCAGTCAGAGAGAGTGAGGGAAAAGAGGGTAAAGAGGAAAAGAGGGTAAGGAAATACAAGGTGGGAGTTACTGAGCTGTCCACATCTTCATAAGCAATCAGTGGTTGTTCAATCAGGGGGGTCATCTCTGGAAGGAGGAGGGAGAGGAATTAACCTGTCAGCTCCTTACAACCACCTGTTACTCAAACTTCTCATTACGGAGAGACTCCCTTGTACTTAGTCCTTGGGGAAGCCGGGTTCCATACCCTATGGGTTTGCACTGCATCCAAGTCCAGAAGTGGTAGAAGGAAGCAGCACCTTTGTGACCTGGCTTCTGGAGCTACTCTGGTTGTAGCCAGAGCAGGCACAGTGGAGACCATGTTAGTAGATGAGGAGGTGTTGGAGATGGCAGAGGCATCCCGAGCTCTCCACGGGGAAGAGCTGAATATCTGGGAAACAAGTGAGAAAGTGTGAGACCTGAAAGGGCATTTTAACTGTGCCAAACACAGAGACATACTAAAGGAAAAATACCAAGTCAATAGAGATGGTGTCCAGGCTTGATAAAAATATTAATCTGATGGTACAGCATGTTCAAAATCTGACCATGGAATGCTGGGAGATGTGGACAGACCAGATCCTGTTGAAAATAAACACAATTGGAAAACTCAGAACTCATGACTTCATAACTTCCTCTGTGAAGGAGTCCCTATGTTAGTAAGGGTAAGTGATACCAGCTACTGTAACAAAACCCCAAATATCAGTGTTTGGGCTCTAAGCATCTTTGCCACAAGCATTTTTGCTGTATAACTAACTTGCTGTAAAAGAGAAAATCATGAAAAATAAAAGAGGGAATTAAAAAGAATGTAATGAAACATGAGATATGAATAACAAAATTAAAAAGACTCCATTGTGAAATACAAAATATTTGAATACATTTAAAATGTGTGTAGGTTCATGGCAATACTGTGCAAATAAATGGCTTTGTTTTGTGGGTTGTAGCTAAGCATTTGTCTTTCAAGTCTTTGGTTCATAGTGTTTACATTTTTTTTTTTTGCGTGTTGATTCGTCTCCTTGTTCGGCATCACACTTTTTCTTTTTCGCTAAAATTTCTTCCTTCATTAAGAGAGGTATCAGTTCCAAATACTAGGATGAATGTTTGTAACTGAGCTTTGTATTGTGTTGTTTGCTCTTAGCATCTTGTCACATGTTTGTTGAAAGACATTCTGGAGTTCTATGGGAAATATGGGTTCAACTCTGCACCTATGAGGCCCTGGGCCTCTCTCCTCCGATGTAGTGTGTTTCAAAATAAGAAACCAACTCTTGGGCTAAATCAACATCATCTGTCAGCTCAATAAAGCCATCAGTAATATCAGTAACTGGAAGAAATACTAACACATTTCAACCAGTTAAAACCAAACTGTCAAACCAAAAACTGTCAACAAGTTATTTTATCTTTCACAGCAAAACTGCCTTAAGGTAATTAGTTATGCAATGAAAAGTTTGTGGCAAAAATGTCTGTAGCAAAGGTGCTTACTGCAAAAACACTAGACATGCAGTGTTTGTCAGAGGCAGTGGCAATAGCCACTATGCTTACAATGCCTGCTTAAGATAGAGTGTGGAGGCTATATTAGCTCTCAATCCAGAGCTGATGTATCAGGAGCACAGGTTCAAGGTAGAGTTGGCTATTTTTAGAGGTTTAGTATGTTGGATTGAGGAAAACAAACAAGCTCAACAATGACTGATGCCTGGGGCTGCGACCACTGAAAATTTCTAAACCTGGAAAAAAAGCAAGAAAGTCAGTCTCTGAAGAAAAGTTGAAAGTATGCACAGGTGAATTCTCCCCACATGCAGTTAGGGTAAATATCCTTATTCTTAATTTAGTGATTTTTATTCTTACCAAGTATAAGTTCCAAGTTTTGTTCAAAGTAGACTCTGGGCAAAGCGATTGGTAAGGCTGAAAGGTGTGGATATTATTTTTTTCTCTTTACTCTCCTCTACTCAGATATCCTGGTTATCTGCTTGTGCCCTGGCAACAGCTACCTGTCTTAATGTTCTATACTTGAGATCTAGGGCATCATTTTCACTGGTGTCTTTGTGCTAGGGGCTGGGAATTTGCTTGTGGTTTTTATATTTTGATGGTGTGGAGCAGGCATTGTGATATTTGTGTCTATTAACTTTCTGGTGTTTAAAACTCGTGAGCCACGAGAAAGCCGTGATTAGATTAATTTAATTTGGAAGGTGTTTAAGGAACTACCCTATTCTATTAACAGAGTTCAGGCTGAGGATGATACCGGAACTCAGACTCTGTCCAGGGTTCTGAGCCAATCGACCTTCTGGCTGAAATGAAAAAGAAATAGGGAAGATTTTGTCTCTTGGCACAAAACATACAATAAGAAAGGACATTAATCTTTGGATCTCAGTTTCTGCATGAGAATTTGATAATAGGTTGAAATTCTTATTGTTCAAATCTGAAACATTTTTATATTGAATTTTTAAAAAAATTATCTTTACTTTGACATTTGATCTCATTGTCTCTCTATATATTGAATGATGCTAAAGGGAATAATTCAGAATGACAAGAGAATGTTTGGTCTACAGTATAATATGAATTCCTCTTCTTACCCATTTGAATATTTTATAGGCAAAAGGTAAACTGCCCACCTTGGTCCCAGAAGATACACAAAGGAACAACTTGGTTGTTTAAGAGTAACTGTCATAAAGGTGGGAGCTATATTACCCCAAGAGTCTGCTGGTCTCTTCCCTCAAAGTGAACAGCTAGTCTGTCTTCAGGTGGCCTGTAATGTAAAATGGTTAAAAGACTTTCTCACAGTATAAGTGTGATAATAAACAATATCCAATTTGAGCTATAGACCACATTGTGATTTATCTAGGAAAAGGTTTGCTATCCTCTTCTTCCAAAGGCGAATAATGAAACACAGGGTGTAAGAATTTGGCAAAAGTCATGCAGCTACTTTATGGTCTATAAACTATTAGTCATTGATATTCCTGAACAATTATATGAAATGGGAGATAGACTGGAAACAGAGTCTTCAAGATAAGATTTGAAACAACATAAACACACAAGAACAGATTTAAAGATGTAAAAATTTATTGTGTGTTCAGATATAAAATTCTACTGTATGTTGTATCTACACTCAATTCAACATGCATTTATAGGGTACAATATCTACAACGTATATTTAGGAATCCTACTACACATAGGGCAGTGAACTAAATATTGAGAAATACACTAAAACACAGTATATTCCTTGTCTCAAGGGTTCACCATCTAGTTAGAACCATAAGAAAAAGACACTATGACACAAAATCACATATATTCAGTGCTATAAGAAAGACCCCATGTATTATATAGGTCCTATGATTATGGAGTATGACCACTTCTAAGTTGAGGTGACCAGAGCAAGTTTTGTGAAAGAAGTGTTGTTCAAGTGTGCCTTGCAAGTCATCGCTCTTTTCCAGAGGTAATCCTTCTGAAACTTTCTTATTCCCATCTACATGGACTTCAGTGGTGATCACCAATTGCCACACTCTTTGGCCTCCCTTAAATTACTCCAGAATTTATTTAGCTGCTACTTTTCCTTATTCGTGCATGCATTCATTCATTCATTTATTCATTCAACAAACATGGTTTTGAGGATCTACGTGGCTTTAGGAGATGGAGACACAATGACCACCACCGCCACCACCATCACTGCCACCAGAACTCATCTTTATGTCAAAGAGCTTACAGTTTCGTGAGGAATACTGACCACCTCCCCATCGGGGGGAAAAAAAATTGATGCTTTGAACACAGAGCATGGCAATTGCTATGAGAAAAGCAAGAACTGTGTACTTTGAGTTCACATAAAAGGGACACCCAAACAGACTTTGGAGACCAGGAAAGCCTCCCAGAGAAAAGTGATATCTAAGTTTAGACCTGAAAGATGAATGAGGGTTGGTTGGCTAAATGGGGCTGGAGAGGCAAAAATGTTAAGAGGACTCAGGAAATTTTGTCTAAATTATAGCTGAAAGGCACACCTGGCCAACCTTGATGGTGTGGGTCAACTGACTTCAGGGTTTTGAAATCTAAATTTCTCCTCATTGTCAGACACCTCTGCCTGAGCCCAGGTTATGTTGAGATCTCTGCAGTTTCAAAGGAATGTGGGAAAATGGGAAGATTTAGTTGACTAGTAAAGCATTTTATTGTGTAATGGAGAAAGGATTACACTTGTGGGAAAGCTAAATTATTAAATTGTGCAGAACTGTATGTGCAGAAGTCTTTTATCTCAGAATGAGATAAGTGACAATAAAGACACAGATCTGTATATTTTAATTTTCTTGGGGGATAAAACCATAAGAATTGTAGGAACAGTTTAAGTAGGAGTGGATTTTGTCAGTTAGGTAGAGAACCCTGAGTGTTTGTGAATCTTAGTGCCTGATAAATTTCTTTTAATAGGATAAGATAATCTAACTCAAGTATCAGTCCTTATGGCTCTGAGTCCTTATGGCTCTGAGTCTTTTCCTGGATACATTAGAAGGCTACATCTCTCAGCAGCCTCCATGAAGCTAGATTAGGACTGAGTGACTGATTAAGATTAAGGATTAGATTAGGATTGTGTGACTGAGTTTTAACCAATGGAATGTAAACCACTTCTAAGCTTGGCCTGTGAAAATATCTCATATATTGTCTCCCTTTCTACAATATATTTTTTGTATCTAAAAAGCAGAAGCAACTGAATCCTTGAATCATGGCTTAGGAGAACCACTGAGTAGAGAGAAACTACGTCAAACTGTATCATGTGCAAGAAGTAAATGTTTGCTGTGTTAAGCCACTGGTATTCTGGGGATTATTTGTTACTGAGGCATAGCTTGGCATACTCTGACAAATACACTCCTCCACTTAGAGGTATTCCCGTGCCCTTCTTTGGATTTTGTGAGGGTCATTTATAAAAATAAGGCTTGATCAATCATTGGACATAGAAGGTGAGGGAGCAAAACTCAAGAAAAACTTTTGCGTTTTTTGGTTTGTGTAGGTGAAATGGTGAATTGAAATGAGTAGGTCTGAGAATTAAAAGTATGAAATTAATTTTGGACATGTTATGTTAGAAGAATATTTAGCTTTATATCATGAATGATCTTATAAATATCACTGAGGGTATTTTGTGTATATACTTGTGGTCTTATAGGTTTAATTTCCTGTAGAATCTATGGATATAACACCTACATTTGTTGATGGGTTGGTTCCTTCACGGCTCAGCTGAATTCTGGAGGAATTTTTCTGATTCCTTGGTTCAATGAATTCCCCAGAGAGCTGTGAAGATGCTTATTCTTTCTGTGCTGGAATGGCCTTGAGTTGTCCACCCACTCAAAGGGAGTAGATTGTTTAAATCATAATAGCATATTTGTGCTCCTTTCTCCTCGGCTCCCCCTCCCCCCAAATCTACATTTTCCTGAACATTTTTATGCACCATACTCTTGCTCTTTTTAAAGATAGTTCTCCTTAGATAGATGGTAAAAGCCAACACAAAATGTCAAATCCAAGTCTGTTGCACAAGCAGTTTGGAAGGTCAGAATGATGTCCACAAGATATGTACCAGCAGCTAACTCAATTTTTGATTTCCCCAAATGACTTTTTTCTTGTGAAATCTGCTTTTCACGTCTTCCCATGTTCTTCGCTTAATGGCTGCTTTTATATTTCAAAAAATAACCAGGAAGAAGTATTTTAGAAAAGTTATTGTTTTTGTTTTTCTTTGAAATCTCTTCCATTATTCCTTGGTGTTTTTCCCTAGCAGAGTATTTTGCATAGAGTGGGGACTAACTAAGTATTTGCTGACTGGTTTAAGGATCTTGGTTTGGGCTGGAAAGAAATTTAGGGATCATCAAGTCCAAGCCTATCTGTTTATAGATGATGAAATGAAAGCCTAGGGAATGGGAATGTTTAGGCCAAGGTCACAGGAGCTGATTAGGTACAGACCCTCTGTTATTACTAATGCTGTTGCTCCTTTAATTATGTGCATAACTCAACAGTTTCACAAAGCCATTATTTATCTCTTCTGATCCTTACAATAACTGTGTAAGCTGGAGAACACAGACATTATCAATCCTTTTGGGTTGTCACAAACAAGGAAATTGAGGCCCAGAAAAAGCAAGTCAAATCGTTGGATTATCTTATTCGTTTATTCCACAAATAGTGATTGAGCCCCTTTTGTGGTCCAAGGACTGTTCTTGTTTTGTTATAATTACGAATGAAACAGACAAAGTCTCTGCCCTCCTTTTATCCAGGAGAAAGAAAGCACTATAGAGAAAGAGAGAGAAAGAGAGAGAAAGCACTATAATAAATAATAGCTGAAATGAGCGAGCTTGCCTCCTGACACTAATCCAGTGGTGTTTTTCTCAATGTTTTTGTTAATTAACTAAAACAAATGAAATATTTGATTGATTGATTAATTCTCTTTTAATAAGGAGAAATAACCCCTTCAAAAATTATTCTGTAAAGAATGCAAAGCCTTTTAGATGCAGCAATAAAAACAGGGCTTCAGAGAGTTGTATAATTTTATGTGCTCAAGAGAATATGGGGCAACGTCAGTACATGTTCCCTTTCTCTCCAGCTTTTTATGATTGGTCTGTAACAATAATAATAACAACCAAATATTTGTGCAAGAAATGTATTTGATTCAGTGGGTAACGTTTGACAGCCTTAACTCATGAAATATTGAAAAGTTCTTGCAGGAAGCTCCAGCAGAATATGGAATACACAAGAAGGTATTCAGAGAACAGAAAAATAAAAACAAAGGAACCTGCTACCCAGTCTGTTTCATTAAATATGAAAATTAAAATGCCTTAACAAAATGCTTTCTCTTCCTCTCTCCTCCCAACAAACAAAAGCTTTGGTAGGCAGCCTGAAATTACTCATCAAAGAAAAAGACCAGGCTCAGATTCTGAATGGCTTCTTTTGAATTAAGCAATTAATGCTAAAAGGAACATGTTGTCTCCTCAGCATTTGTAAGGTAAAACATTCATTGTACTTCCTGGCACTCTGTCAAGGCTTTCCTTGGCCTAAGCCAGCAGAGAAATGGTTTGCTGCCTGTGCTCTTGACCTCTGGTAATCAGGAGGATTTGGCTGGTTCACTTGACAGCAGCCATGCTCCTTAAGGACAAGAATGTGCCTGGGAACGATTCTCCTGGGGCCCTCTCGCCCAGACCCTGACTTGCTGGTCTTGGCAGGTCCATCGAGGCGGGCGTCTCCTCCATTTACAAAATAGGGATGTTACCCTATGATCAGTTAGGTTTCAAAACGCATTAGAGCGATGCCACAGAATATTGTCTTTCCCTGATTGTATTTGTTCTGATCAGATCTTTCAGGAATGTTGCCTTCCCCCTTAAAGATACTTATTGTTCATTCGCTCACTCACTAATTCAGACTTTTATTCAGAACGCATTAATGAACGGATTCCAGAGTGTGGGAGACAGTATGGGGAAGGCTCTGGCGTGGGGGCGTGAAATAAGACATGGGACCTGTCCTCAAGGGCTGCTCAGTCTGGTGGGGTCGGGGGGAGGTCAGGCAGGAAAACTCCTTATGACAGTAAAACGCAGTGGCTTAGAAGAGAGGCAGTTGCAACGTGCACAGGGGGCTTGGAGGGGCCTGAGGGCTCTCTTGTACAGGGAATAAAGCAGCGGTTCCCTAATGGGGCTCTGGCAGGAGAAGGCTGGAGACAGGCTGACCAGGAGGGCTTGGCTTACTCTTCTGCCGTCCCCACCACCGCCCACCTCCCCTCAAGTGAAGACTTCCTCTTTTTCTTGCTTTGTATGGACATATTTCTTATGAGTTTTTTTTTTTAACATCTTTATTGGGGTATAATTGCTTTACAATGGTGTGTTAGTTTCTGCTTTATAACAAAGTGAATCAGTTATACATATACATATGTTCCCATATCTCTTCCCTCTTGCGTCTCCCTCCCTCCCACCCTCCCTATTCCACCCCTCCAGGCAGTCACAAAGCACCAAGCCAATATCCCTGTGCCATGCGGCTGCTTCCCACTAGCTATCTACCTTACGTTTGTTAGTGTATATATGTCCATGACTCTCTCTTGCCCTGTCACAGCTCACCCTTCCCCTTCCCCATATCCTCAAGTCCGTTTTCCAGTAGGTCTGTGTCTTTATTCCTGTCTTACCCCTAGGTTCTTCAGGACATTTTTTTTTCTTAAATTCCATATATATGTGTTAGCATACGGTACTTGTCTTTTTCTTTCTGACTTACTTCACTCTGTATGATAGACTCTAGGTCTATCCACCTCATTACAAATAGCTCAATTTCGTTTCTTTTTATGGCTGAGTAATACTCCATTGTATATATGTGCCACATCTTCTTTATCCATTCATCCGATGATGGGCACTTAGGTTGTTTCCATCTCTGGGCTATTGTAAATAGAGCTGCGATGAACATTTTGGTACATGACTCTTTTTGAATTTTGGTTTTCTCAGGGTATATGCCCAGTAGTGGGATTGCTGGGTCATATGGTAGATCTATTTGTAGTTTTTTAAGGAACCTCCATACTGTTCTCCATAGTGGCTGAACCAATTCACATTCCCACCAGCAGTGCAAGAGTGTTCCCTTTTTTCCACACCTTCTCCAGCATTTATTGTTTCTAGATTTTTTTGATGATGGCCATTCTGACTGGTGTGAGATGATATCTCATTGTAGTTTTGATTTGCATTTCTCTAATGATTAATGATGTTGAGCATTCTTTCATGTGTTTGTTGGCAGTCTGTATATCTTCTTTGGAGAAATGTCTATTTAGGTCTTCTGCCCATTTTTGGATTGGGTTGTTTGTTTTTTTGTTATTGAGCTGCATGAGCTGCTTGTAAATTTTGGAGATTAATCCTTTGTCAGTTGCTTCATTTGCAAATATTTTCTCCCATTCTGAGGGTTGTCTTTTGGTCTTGTTTATGGTTTCCTTTGCTGTGCAAAAGCTTTGAAGTTTCATTAGGTCCCATTTGTTTATTTTTGTTTTTATTTCCATTTCTCTAGGAGGTGGGTCAGAAAGGATCTTGCTGTGATTTATGTCACAGAGTGTTCTGCCTATGTTTTCCTCTAAGAGTTTGATAGTTTCTGGCCTTACATTTAGGTCTTTAATCCATTTTGAGCTTATTTTTGTGTATGGTGTTAGGGAGTGATCTAATCTCATACTTTTACATGTAGCTGTCCAGTTTTCCCAGCACCACTTATTGAAGAGGCTGTCCTTTCTCCACTCTTATGAGTTTTTGAGAGCAAAGGACTTTATAGAAAAAATACGGACAAACAGTATAAGTTGTCTTTATTAACTCCTGGTAGCACGAGTCAATATCCTCCACGTTTCACACGTGAGGAAAATATTTATCTTAAATAAATATTTGTTATTTTTTAGTCATTGCTAAAAATAGTGATCCTTAGTTCTTCCTCCATGAAACCTACCTACTGAAGTATTTTTGCATTCAATTTGGGAAGGTTAGCAACTGGCTAGGAGCAAGGTAAATATTTGTTTTGTTTTGTTTTGTTTTTGCGGTACACAGGCCTCTCACTGCTGTGGCCTCTCCCGTCGCGGAGCACAGGCTCCGGACGCGCAGGCTCAGGGGCCATGGCTCACAAGACCAGCCGCTCCGCGGCATGCGGGATCTTCCCGGACCGGGGCACGAACCCGTGTCCCCTGCATCGGCAGGCGGACTCTCAACCACTGCGCCACCAGGGAAGCCCTTAAATAGTTGTTGAATGGGTGAACCATTGCAGTGACTAGACCTATTTTCGTATAGAAGACCCACGTTAAAGAAATTGTGACATTTAGTCTGTTATCTTGAAAGTGAAATAAACTTTCTACCAAAGCAACAATAGCTCTTGCAATGAGATCCTAAGTGATTCATCCTGACTCGGTTTAATAGGTGATCTTTTAGGCACCTGCCTGCACTAAGTGCTCGCTTCTACTTTCTGTTTTCTAATCTTGGATGATAAAGGTAGATTTTATTTACTTGATTAATTTCTATGCAGCTATATGAAGAACTGTGCTTATACTCAAACCATAAGTGTTATTGTTTTAAGCATTTACTTTATGATAATAATGTTGCATAGTGGGGGGAAACCCGTATTCTAGAGTCAGAGAAAGTGCTCCAAATTTCCTGTTCTGTTACAAACTGGCTGTGTAACCTTGGCAAAATGTCGTTCCTTCTCTGGGTTTCAGTTTTCTCCCATATGAAATGGGGATTCTAATCCCAGCTGACTTCCCTTATTGTTTCTGAGGAGCAAAAGAAATAATCTAATGGGAAGTGTACCGTGAACTATAAAGTGTTACATAAGTGAAGGTGCTTATTATTTGTTGAGCCCTGGGCCTGCCAGACCATATGATCTTTTCCAGGGTTGTTTGTTTATAGTTGATTAATTCCTCCCTGCTTCTCCTGCTTTTTGAGGTCCACAGATGTAGGGGATTGACAAAGAAATGAAAAGCTACAGCTTCATGTAAACAGCTTCTCTCCCACTTAATCCTTCTTTGGTCTCCCTATTCATGTGTCTTCTTAATAACAGGCACAAAGGAAACAGCACCTTCCAGCCCCACGTTAGGATCCTGGCAGTTCCAGGACCTCAGACCTCTGAGCAGACCATCCTCTTCTTCTGCAAGATGCTTCATGGCAGATTTTACATTTTTTTTTTCAGTGAGAGATTTCATTATCTGCTCAGAAAATGGAGCTTCTGGTTTTTAGCTGTTGTTATATTTTGTTTTATTTTGAAAATGTCTTTCATGATCAGCAAAGTGCTTCTGCGGGAACATCGCCCTCGTGGCTTTCCATCTTTATTGTCTCATGTCAGATTAACTTTCCTGACAAAGTGCAAGGTGGATTTCTCCCTGCCAACGCAACAAGCACTGCTGATGCCTGGAACAGAGGTCGGCTCTTTCCCTTAGTTTAGAGCATCATTATAGATAATAACAATTCTGGAAGCAGGACTTTCCTGGCAGTTTAGGTTTGGGGGATGATACATGAGACAGAAAAGCCCATTTCGAGCTATGAGGTGCTGACATTGGGAAAATTCCTTGTTCCAGAGGAAATAAGTCAATTTGACTCAGAAGACACATGGAGGGGAGAGCCATGCTCTTGTTAGGTGGCATGACCTTCTTCTAGTATTAAAAATATATACCATTCTACTTTCAGACAGAGCTTGAAGGTTATGACTTTCTTTTTTTCTTTTTTTTGCAATACCTTTTATTCTTTTTTTACATAAAAATTATTTATTAAAGTATAGTTGATCTACAATGTTGTGTTAGTTTCTGCTGTACAGCAAAATGATTCAGTTATGCACAGATGCAAACTATTATATAGAGAATGGCTGAACAACAAGGTCCTACTGTATAGCACAGGTAACTATATACCTCTTTCTTTAGTTGAGGGAATCTGGTCACGGAACCAGGCAATGAGTTTGGCTCCTAGTTTTACAGCTTACTAGCTGGACAAAAATAGGTCCGATCTATGTTTATTTATAAAGTAGGGATAAAAATATCTGCATTACCATCCCCTGATGTGTTGTGAGGATTAAGTGACAATTCCTTCATGTGCGTGATGCCTTCTGATTTTGAAGCATTTTCTTGTAAGAAGTGGGGAGCACAAGGTTAAGAGCATGGGTTTGTGGGGCAGCAATGCATCTGTATCCCATTCCAATTATATCCTAGCTTTGTGGCCTTGCACAATTTGCTTAAACCTACTGAGCATGGATTTCCTCATTGTTCAAATGAGAATTGTAATACCAGAGTTCCAGGGGCATTAGAAGGATTACATGATACATGTGAAGTGCCTAGTACCTGGCTTGTGATGTGCACTTTCTAAGTGGTTACTAGTTATATCTCATTTGAGTTCTACCTAACACTGTGAGGAAAGAAGAGCATCTCTTTTTCACATGGTTTCCATTGTGGAACAATTGGTAACCTAAGGCCCCGAAAGATGAAATGTAATTGAAGTTACTCTACTTAAATCTAGCAGGAATATTTTGTAAAGCAACATATAAACTTAGAGCCTGTGACCACTGCTGGTTAGAATTAAACTACCTCTTCCCTTTGAGGCAGCAAACATCGTTCCTGAAGATGACCTGGGGGAAAAGGCAGCCGAGATTTAATGCTGTCGATTCAGGGAAAGCCTACTGCTCGCTCAGTGGCATGCTTGGAGC
This sequence comes from Leucopleurus acutus, assembly GCF_964270905.1. Taxonomy (NCBI): domain Eukaryota; kingdom Metazoa; phylum Chordata; class Mammalia; order Artiodactyla; family Delphinidae; genus Leucopleurus; species Leucopleurus acutus. The sequence continues at coordinate 78,857,841 of NC_139147.1, read as the reverse complement.
CTGGGGCATCCCCTACAGAAGATCCTTGCTTTTAGTATTTCTGATACACCTCCGAGGTGGAGAGAAGGAATGCGGGAGTCTCAACCTAAAGGGAAGATTGTGATACGGGAAGTTGTTTTCAGTAACCAGGCAGCGCAAGACCATTACTCAGATGCCTGCTCCGTCAGACATCAGGGTCCCGGAGTGCAGGATGTCAGACCTGGAAGGATCTTAGAAATCATCTAGGCAATTATATATGTGAATAAACAGACACTATTTACCGACGTTGAAATTCTACCTGTAACAGTATGTACTGTTACCAATGGGCCAAGTTCGTGGTTAATCTGAACCAGGACTTGGCCTCTCGATCCCCAATTTAGAAAGTCTCACCTTTGCTTGGAGGCACTGTAGGAAATCTTGACATGAACATAACACAGTCTTTGCCCTCAAAGCCAAAAAACGAGATCAGATGTGGACATGTGTGACTACAATCCCAGGTAAAGGTCTTAGTTCCTTTCAAAGTAATGTGGAAAGTCAGAAAAAAACCAAACCATACCTGTTTTGGAGAATCAGGGGGGAAGACTCACAAAAAGAGGTAGCCCTTGAGCAGAACCTTGATGACCACATGATGGAGGAATAAGAAGTGTATGCAATGAAAGACCTAAAGCAAAAAGATGGTCATGTCCTTATAAGTTTAAGAGAGTCTGAGTTCTTCGTCTTCCCTCAGCCTCAGTTACTCAGGAAAGAGAGAACAGGCTCACTTCCCCACGTGATTAGGTGATGTATGTGAAAGTGTTGTGCTCAGTGCTCCCTCTTTTTCTCATTCCCTCCCCAAAACCAGACCACAGGTCTCAAGAGGTGGTCTATCATCTGGGCTGTTGGTTGTTCCGATTTTTCCTTGTGGCTTAAAAATGTGCCTAAGACTATCATTGGGCTGTTGTGAGCGGTGAATCATAAAAATACCCTAACAATTAAAAAATAAATTGTGTACAATCACGAGTCAGAGAGAAGAGATTCCTCGGAGTCACACATTCCCTGTGAGCTCACTTTGCCAGAGTTGCATCCTGTTATTGACTAACCTTCGTGGGTGATTCCTGGAGCAGGGACTGCTGCAGTGCATAGGCGGAATCTTTGCGCTAGAGGATGCTCAGAGCCGAGAGCATCAGCATTGTATAGAGAGACTGGATGAGCGAAGGAATGGCTGTCTTAAAGAAAGGGACAGAGTATTGGAAGTCGGGTGGAGGTACCATTGACAGATTTGGTAAATAAAAATATAGGACACCCGGTTAAATTTGAATTCCAGATAAACAAACATACGGTTTTTAAGTGTATCTCAATTATCATGCGGGACATACTTATACTAAAATCTATTATTTATCTGAAATTCAAATTTAAGTGGGCATCCTGGATTTTATCTGGCAACCTTAGGTGGATGAGGCAGAAAAGTCTAAGGGGGGTAAATGATAATAAAAACACCTTTTTAAAGAAAGAGTTTATAATTTTAAAAGTGCCCTTAGTTCCCTTGTCTCATTTTGACCTCACATTAACAAATAGCAGGACAGGTCTCCTAACTTTAGAGATGGTGAAAGGTGAAGGTCCCAGAGGTTAGGCGACTTACCCAAGGACATGACATGGATGGTGGCAGTTAGCACCCAAGTTTTGAGATTTCAGGTTTACCAAAAAGTTGCAAAAATAGTACAGAGCATGTATGTTTACCCTTCACCCAACTCCCCCTAACATTAATGCCTTGTATAACCATAGAACAATAATCAAAACTAAGACGTTAACCTTGGTACAGTATTATTCACTGAAGTACAGACTTTATTCAGATTTCACCAATTTTTCCACTAATATCCTTTTTCTTTCCCAGGATCCAATTCTGATTCCCACACTACTGTCATTGCCACATCTCCTTCGTCATCTGCCGCCATCTGGAACCGTGCCTCACAGTTTTTCCTTGTCTTTCATGATCTTAACACTTTCGAAGAGTACTGATGAGTTAGTTTGTAGAATAACCTTCAATTCTGGCTTACCATGTTTTTTTTTTTGTGATTATACTGAAGGTATTGGGAAGGATAATGCAGAGGGGATGTATATTTCTCAAGGCATATCAGATTACGTTGATAGGTGCTACTGGAAATATTAACATTAATCACTTGGTAAAAAAAAGGCATCTGCTGGATTTCTCCACTGTAAATTTACTATTTTTTTTCCTTTGTGATTACTAAGTATTTTGAGAGGACATGCCTTGAGGAGATATAAATACCATGTTTCTGTTTAAACTTTCACCAGCTAATTTTAGCATCTATTGGTGGACCTTGCTTACTGCACGATTACTGTGCTATTCTGGCCATTTTCTATTTTTCTTATTCCTTCTACATTTATTAATTGAAATTCTTCTGTAGGCAAGAGTTGTAGCTTCACTCTCATCTAAACTCAGTTATTGTAATTCTGAGTTTATTGCTCCTGTCACTAAAGCACAGGTGAAAGAGAAAGTAAAAGGGTTTGGTTTACTGTAAACGTATGGTTGTTTCAAGTGTGCCTTGGAAAGGGAATGGGAATTATTTTGTTCACTTCACAAGTATGGATCAAACACTTATTTCTAGATAAGGCATTGGGTGAAGCACTGTGAAGAAAAGAAAAATGTACACATATCTCAAGGAGGCTGATAAAGGTCAATACTTAAGGCACTTTATGAAAGTGATAATGAAGCTTTTCAGTTGAATACTGAATGGATAAATGACTGCTTTGGTGGTTATGGCAAGAGCAGGTGTATCCAGAATGCAGTTATCAAGCTCTCACGGCAAGGTCCGCTCTGCGTAGTGTACAGCAACCCCAGCCATATGATGATGTATGTGCAGATCTTGGATGCCTTCGTTCGTAGAGTTATAAGCACCATAGTCTCTCTTAATTCATAGAGAGAAGAACCCAACTAAGAGATAACCATTTGACTGCCTTTGGGACCCACAATTCCTTTCCTGCCTGAGAGAAACTAGGAGGCTTCAGAGAATTCAAGCATTGTTCCTCAGTAGGAAATTGGAAATTACTTGGAAAAGTTAAACTTCTGTTCTTGGTGCTTTCTTTCTTAACAGGGGACTGAAACAGACCATATAGGTATAATCCCAGTGACCCAGATATCATCAGAGGATAAAGGACTGGCATGGTCAAACGATTTCTAAGCTGTAGCCTGTTATTTTAAGCAGCAGTCAATAAAGCTAAAGGACAGCTTTAAAGAGAACACTAATTGTCCTTTTATGTGCAGTGTAATGAGATCCATCTAGGGGCAGATGTCGCTTCTCCCTGTGCGGGTCAGTGGTTTACTATCCTGTCTCCTGTTGGAGGAATCCTTTGCATATTCAGGCGGAATGTGAATTGTTTAGAACACCCCATGAAGGATGCTGATGTGAGGAGAACCCAGCTCCATTGCACTAATACCATTAAAAAAAAAAAAATCTTCCCAACTGTTGAGCTTATTCCAACTACAACAGGCCTTCATTTACATTCTTACTCAAATGCAGATAAGTTTGAGATTCAGGTAGTAGCCTGTATTTTAAAATGAAGAAACTGAAGTCCAGTGCTATTCTGGTATTTTTGCTAACAATGGTGGATCCCAATCTTGGACCCAAATGCTCTGATTCTAGAGTGTGTATTTTTTACCTTAGGCAATGTTGCCTGGGGACAGTGATATTTCTAAAATTCTTTATGACTGTACGTAGAGTAGCCACATGTCCCACTTTGCCCAAAACGGTTCAGATTTATGCTTTCTGTCACGGCATAATTATCAATAGTTTGACTTTCTACTCTAAAAAAATACCCTGTTTTGGACCAGAGAACATAGGGTCACCCTATTTATAGGACGGCTCAGAGAAATTCCAACTTGGGTTGCATGCAGTCTTTAAACTTATGTTAAGGAAATCACTAATAAACTACTTAAATATTTAAAAAATGATTGTCATTTAAATATATTATGATGCATTCTGATGGAATAGTGTGCAGATATATATTATATACATATATTAAATGACCTGGGAAAAAAGCTCGCAAAAAAGGCAAAATTATAATAATTTAGTCCTAGTGTAAGCATGTGGTTATAGCTGGGTAATGAGATGGTTGATTTTCTTTTCTAAAAATACGTTTCTGGATTTCCAGGTAGTCTACAACGAGCATGTGAAACATTTGTAGCAAAAAACAATCTTTAAAATCTCTCATTTAGAATTAAGGGGTCTTCTTTGATAGGAGACTATGAAATCACCAAGTTGAAGAAAATAAGACCCTATAAGTAGAAGTCTAACAACATAATAAAATCCTTTTCATGAGTAGAACAGAGCTTTATATTGCCAAGAACTTTCTGACCATGTTTTCTCATTTAAACTTTATAAGAAAGCTCACAGTCAGTAAACGAATTCCCTCCCCATTTTGCAGGTGAAGCCAAAATGCAGGTGTAGAGTGAATGAGGAAACTCTGGGACCCCAGAGGTTGTCCTATTTAAGACTCACCACCACTGACTCTTATGCTAATCCTATATTGGCTTTTTTTTTTTTTAACATCTTTATTAGAGTATAATTGCTTTACAGTGGTGTGTTAGTTTCTGCTTTATAACAAAGTGAATCAGTTATACGTATACATATGTTCCCATATCTCTTTCCTCTTGCGTTTTAAAGCTATAAGTGTGACACTGAGTTTATAGTTAGAGTTTGTAGTTAGAGGCTAATTCCTTTGCTCATGCTGCTAGTCTCTCATTGTGAGCACAGCTAAAGGAGAACGTAATGCTGCCACAGTATCACACAGGGGAAATTAAGAGAAGCTTTTCCTTTCTGTAAGCCACCATTTAGCCAGCTGTTAATTTCTATCTTGCCCCATTCAAAAGTACACTGACTACAATGTAGAGACTTAGGCCCCAAGCCTGACTTTGTTGTGATTATGCCTGCCCGGTGATGATTTATGACGACTTGCTTTTTTTTCTCTGATCCTGGATTTCTCCATCCACAGAATGAAAATGGGTAACCGGATCATCTCTATGGTTCTCTCTGGCTCTGAGAGGGTGTGATTCCAAGCTTCTGAGCTTCTGGGGAAAAGAGTGGATTCCAAAGCTGTATTCCAGAAGCACCCTGTCTAATTGGGGCTCTACTTTTCTTTGCATTTGGAATGAGCCCAAAGAAAAGGTCATTTTTGCATACATCTTGAGGTTGTGCTCCAATGTCCTCATTAAATAACAGGAGCCCAGACTGGCAGACCCAGGGGAATATTCAGTCAAGGAGAAAAAGGCCAAGTCATTACCAGAACACTATCATCAGAGCTGTAAACACAGCATTCATTCATTCCTGGGTTTTAGCTGAAAGCCTGTTCCGTTCTGCTCACTCTCTCCTCATACAGGTTCCGTTTGTCAAATGTGTGAGACCAGTCCGATAAGTCACCATAGGCGGGAAGGGAGAAAGAGAAAGAAAGAAAATTACAACCGTAAATAGACTCTGAACATAGAAAGATCAAAATAGACAGCCTCTGGCTTTACTGGATGAGTCACCGCAGCAGCCCAGACCTCAAAAACAAGCGTGGCTTCTCTCCTTAGCAGTCTTCCTGTCTGGAAAGGAAATGCCGCTCTGATTGGAGGTATTGGCCATTTTACAGACTTCAAAGCAACTTAGGCAACTGAACAGACAAGAGGGGGAACAGGTAAAACAGTTTTTCCAAGTGCTTGTCTGGAGAGCCAGCTACTTAGCTCTGATTTGAAGCTGCATGGAACTGCTCTCATCTTTAGCCAATGGTGTTTTGTTTTTGTTTTTGCTTTTGTTTTTGAGTATGGTGGTCTTCAGTTCTGGTGCAGTGTGTGTATCTTTTTTTCTCTCAAATAATATGTTATTTTCTGGCTAAGACTTGGTTTTCAGTCACTGAGCTGAGTGCAGTGGGGGATGGACATGAGGACCATCTAATGAGGAAGTGGGACAAGTACACACATCACGGTATTATGAAAGAAAATGTGCGCTGAAAACAGGAAAAACATGAGACTATGAAGGTGCAAAGGAAACAGAGGTGGACCTTGACGAATGGCCTACCAGAGTGTGAGATTAGTGTGAAGGAAGGCCTGTGTGTATTCAGGATTCGGTGAAGAGTCCAGGTTTAGTTTGGTGTGTCGGGTACAAGTAAGGGAGTAGAAGAAATAAATCTTGAAAGACAGATTGGGACCAGATCCAAAAAGCTTTTGAATGCCAAGATGAAGTTTTGGGTGTTGCCCTGTATTCTGTGGAGTTGGGGAGGGGGAGAAGCGTGACGCTATGGGAAGATAACAAGTCAAGTGTGGGGAGAAGAGATGAAAGAGAAGTCAGATCCAGGAGGGTCACTGAGGAGACACTGCCTAAATAAAGTGGGACCACTGTGGCATAATAAGGAATATATACTACTCAGTTTTTGTCCCTGGTTCTTCGCATAGAGCTCCTCAAACCCTTGTAATTTCTTGAGTGATAGAAGTAATAAGAGCATCTTTTGATCTTCTGATGCAGAGCTCCTAAATCCCTTGGAATTTCCCGGGTGATAGGAATGTCTTTTTTTTTTTTTTTCGGTGAGATGACTGGTGTTTGGGGGTCCCTAGATAGCTTCAGGATTGGTGCTGGTTGCCAGAAAGAGAACAAGATATGATTAGAGGGTTGGTACTTTCAGCCCTATCTCCCAGCCTCTGGAATGGGAAGAGGTGCTGGAGGTTGAATTAAACACCAATGGCCAAGGATTTAATCAATCACGCCAACGTAAGGAAACCTCCATAAAAGCCCCTAAACAATGGGGTTTGGTGAGCTTCCAGGTTGGTGAACATATTGAGGTACTGGCAGGGTAACACACTCAGGGCTCCATGCTCCTTCCCCTATGCGTCTCTTCCATGTGGCTATTCCTGACCTGTATCCTTTATAATAAATCTGTGATAGTAAATAGTGTTTTCTTGAGTCCTGTGAGTTACTGTGGCAAATTATCAAACGTGAGGAGAGGCTTGTGGGAAGGCCCTGAATTGATAACTCTTTGGTCAGAGGTATACATGGTAAAACTGGCATCTGAAGTGGGGACAGTCTTGCGGAAATGAGCTCTTAACCCGTGGGGTCCACCTTAATCCTGAGTCATTAGCGTTAGATAGCTGGACAATTGGTTGGTGTAGGAAACCATCCCACACACATTTGGTGTCAGAGGACAGCTCGTGGCTCCCCACCTAGAACATTCCCTCTGGGGTTAGAGAGGAGAAGATCTACAAGAGAGGGTGAAGTTCATATGTCTAAACTTCTCATCGAGTCAGTGAAGATATCAATGTAAAAATGCTCATCATCATAGAATATGTTAGTGTATGTTGAAGTCATTGAGCTGAGGGGTCAGGGAGACTCAGCTGCGGCCAACTCAGCTTGACACAAACAAAGGAAGATTGCTCAGTTTGTAGGAATATGGGGTAAATAGGTTTTAGCTGGCCTACTCACACTGAAGGCTTGATTTGCTGGTTGGGGTTCTGAATACTATTGGTTGGCTACTCAACCACATTTTTTTCCAGCCTGTGGTTCCTTTCCGACCATGGTCCCAGTTCTTGGTCTTTGGAAGGCAGTGGTGCTTGGAAGGACGAGCACATACCTATATGCTGGGTTTGCTCTGCTTCCTGTCTGATCTTGGGTAAATCACCTGCCCTCCCTGGGACTTGATTTCCCATCTGCAAAATGAGCCTGTTCTGTGATTCGGTGTCCAGGGCCCCGTGAGACTCCACTAGTTTAAGATGTATATTTAGAACAGGCGGTCTCCATTGTTAATGTTATCTTTCACAATACAAACCCATCTCATTGAACCCTCCTGACAACCTTAGGAATAAGCAGTGAGGGTAACATTATTTTAACATATTTTACAGATGTGTAAATCGAAGCATGGAGACACATAGAAGGTAGGTAATTTTCCGAAGGATGTAAAGTGGTTTAATGATATAGTCAGGACCTCGGCTACCTGACTTTCAGCCCAGTGCTGTCTCCACTCTCCCAGGCTGCATGGATACCTAGGAAAGGTCAGTGAAATACACTGAAAGGAACACACTCAATTTCCATGATGGTTCTTGAATATCCTGTATTTCCATTGTTTCTCCCCAGTGAGGCCAGGCCATAAGAAATGGAACCATTTTATGGGATCATTATAAAGTTTTACTAGTAAAAGACATTTCTTTAAAAACCACTTCCATTCATTGGGATGTGTGCAGATGTCAAACTCCTCTGCAGTCATTACTTCCATGACCAGCTGCAAGAGGTTATGCACTTGGACGTGATCAGCAGGCAGAGGCTGGACCATCTACACTCCTCAGTGTGGGCCCTTCTGGCCATAAAATCGTACTAGTTCTGGGCCAAAAGGGACCTTGGAGCTTTTCCAGTCCAATGCCCTGTCCAGCGATTGATCTTTTCCATAATGGTTATAATGGTTGTCCAGCATCTTCTTGAACTACAGCAGCACTTCTGGAACCCAGACCTGTATTGTCAGCTCTCTGTTAACATCTTCACATGGTTGCCCCATTGTCAGCTCACATTCAACAGGACTGAAGCAAAATCTGTGCTATCTTCCTCAAATACTTCTCTTCTCAAATTGCACTGCCACCCATTCAGTCCAACAAGCTAAAACTTGGTCCTTTTAAATCCCTTCCTCTTCTGCATTTAGTAAGTCTTGATTATGCGTCCTCTGAGATCTCTCTCACATACATGCCCTTTTGTCCTCACTTCCACTGCCCCTCTTCAGGCCCTGTGCCATATTTCCCTGGACTAGCTATGTAGTCTCCTAACTTGTTTCTCAGAGACTTTGATAGGCAAATAGGCATTTTAAATTTCTAAATGGGAATACAGGATGCATTTCTGGTACTTATTGGCCATAGAGCATTTTTTTATCCAGAGCATCTCCTGGAAAATACTAGTTTAGCCATTCCAGATGAATTGTAGCCCCCCATCATTGGCACATGTGTCCACCCCTCTTTGTCACTGCACTTGTTATTTCCTCTGCTTAGAATGCCCTTCTCCCTGACTCTGGCCATCTGGGGAAGTCCTACGCATATTTCACGGCCCAGTTCAAATGTCTCCTACTCTCTGAAGCCTTCTTTGATCCCACGTCCCAGAATGATGTCTGAGCTCTCAGAGGACCCTGTACTTGTGTCTCTTATGATGTTTAAGTTATATTCTAGTTGTGTGTGTTTATTTGTATCTCCCAACAAATTCTAAGCTCCTTAAGGGCTGGGGACTATATTTTATTCATTTCTTTGTCACAAGTCTGGAATGGGGATTCTGTTCCCTTTCAGTTCCTTTGACATTCATTGAGTAATTTATGGTGGATGCTTGATGAACTTCATGTAATACACAAGCTTACAGTTCTAGGACAGTGGTCTCCAGCCTCTTCACCTCCACCACTATTACCTGGTCTGGATGGCAACCTGTGGGGGTTATGTTGGGACAGGGGAGCATTGAGAGAGGGAGATGGGATGAGTCTATTGGCAATTACAATACAATACAATTACAGTCAAGATCTGTATGGGAGGGGACTTCGGGGAAAGGAGAGCCACTCCTGGAGAGAGGATATTGGGGAAGATTCCTGAAGCTTCAGTATCAAATCTTATATTTACTGCACCTTCTCTGTGCAGGGCATTGTGCCAGAGCTGTGGGAACATATGAACCCTCAGGGAGCATCTCGCAAGTAGTTGGGTTGGTAAAGACTCCTGGTTCCCATGAACAGAAACCCAACTCTGCTAGCCAGGCTACAAAGATAAATTTATTTTAAGAATGTGAGGGTGTCAGAACCCAGGGGCAAGGAAGTAACTAGGTCTTGAACTGAGCTGGAACCAAAGGATGGAGAGCCATAGGGAACCCAAGAAGCGGCTCTACTTTTGCCCTTGTTCTTTCCGTGTGCCTTTTCTGTGTTTTAATCTTCCTTCTTGCTATAGGCCAATATCATTGTTCCCAGCTCTTTGTGATTCAGAAAGCTGTGTTCGGAATGTGGCTAGCACTGAATACCACACCGGCTGAGTTACCTTGGGCACATCATTTTCTTAATTCTCCTCCCATCAATGAGATGAGAGATTCCACCAGCTCAAATGTCAGCTGGGATGGTCTATTTTGACAAGTAAGTCATTTTTCAGACTCGGTGGGATTATAAATAAATATAAAACACATGAAGAAATAATGACTCCTTGGGAAGATCCTTATCTGACTCTAGATTTCAGTGACGTTGGCCAGCCAATAAAACCTGTTCTGCTAGAACAAGTGAGCATCAGATTCCCTTCTGACATGTAACTCTTCTGCTTTGGAACATTCCAGGCCTCTCTAACACATGCTGCTTTCTCCTCTCTTCATCTTTGCTAAGACAGCAATTACCTCTCCGCCCTGTCTCCCATCTGAATTGCATCCCTGGGCCACTCCAAGGATATTATGCATATTTGAAACGTATTTGCCAAAGTATCTTTCAATATCTTAAAATAGCTAAGCAACTCGCAATTTGAGGACAGTCCACGCATTCCCCATCTGTGCAATAATAACGCTTTCCTGTGTATACCACTACAGGATTTACAAAGATTTTTTTATGTCTATTACCTTATTTGGTCTCTACAGTAGACAGTCGGTCACTGAACAATCCTTATTGAGGGCTTACAACACACCAAGCACTGGGTGTGTTCAGTTTTGAACAACATGGACATGACCCCTGCCCTGATGGAGCTTACAGTCTAGAGGGACCGAGTTCATATTTTTATTCGTAGAGACAAGGAGACGAAGGTGAAATGATTTGCCCCTGGTAGGTGATAGAGCTGGAACTCAGCTGGACTGCCCATTCCCAATCCAGGACCCTAATGTAGCCATCCTTGTGTCTCACCGCCGTTGGAAAATCCCTGAGCTTCCCCTGGGTGTTAGCTGAAAAAAATAGTTAATGCCACTGCAGATGGATGTGAGAGCAGCAAATAGAAAAGCCCAAAGTAACAAACAGAAGAAAGTAAGTAAATAAAGCAGTTCTTGGGCTTCCCTGGTGGCGCAGTGGTTGAGAGTCCGCCTGCCGATGCAGGGGACGCGGGTTCGTGCCCCGGTCCAGGAAGATCCCACATGCCGCGGAGCGGCTGGGCCTGTGAGCCATGGCCGCTGGGCCTGCGGGTCCAGAGCCTGTGCTCCGCAACGGGAGAGGCCACAACAGTGAGAGGCCCGCGTACTGCAAAAAAAAAAAAAAAAAAAAATCAGTTCTTGAAAACCCCAAAGTGGGGGAAGGGGAATAGATCACAAACCAAAACAAGGACAAGAGCAATAGCCACTGGAAAACAAAAACAAGAATGGTTTGTTCCCTTAGAGCTGGGACCCAGCAGGGTGTCCTTAAGTTGTACAAAGCGGTGTTTGATGCGAGCATCTCATCCTGCTGTGGACAGAGCTCTACATTTGTATCTTCCAAGCATCCCTGATTGACAGGCTGAGCTGGACTCCGATGTGAAAAGGCCATGGTTTTACCTCTTGCCTTTTGAAGGATGATCAATAGGGGTTCCAGTGGGGTGACAGTGGGAGACGGGGTGAGCAGGGAGAGGGAGGAGGCCTCCATTCATGGGGCATGCTTCATGCCCATGACACATTCTGTAGGCTTTTCTCAGGCCACTACCCGCCCCCTCCTCACATCTCTGTAGGTATCAAGTGCAGGGGTGGGTGGATGCATAGAAAGAGAGATATGCTCTTTCTTTTCCTGAGCTGTAGGAAGAGAGCTTGTAAAGTTAAATGGGCATTTACATTTGCCTCTGTGCTCTTCCATCTTTCAGCTGAAGATATAGCCCCAGGGCCCCCAATCCCACAGCTAGTGGACGAAAGAAAACAGAAGCAAAATAAGAAAGATGCTTTCTCACACAGTCACTAAGGGTTTGAGTGAGACAGTTTCTCTGCCTTAAGAGGAGGGAGATGTATGTCACCATAATTCCACTATAATCCAATAAGGGGCATTTACAAGTTCTGTGAAAACCCCCAAAAGAAAGCCAATAACTTCATCTGAGTGGGTTCTTCAGAGCTGAACCCTGGAAGTAGGAGTTTGCTCAGTAGAAAAGTATATAGTTGGGGTTGAGGGGCATGACGGAGGCAGAGCAAACGTGTGAATGTGCGTGCTGTGTTGGGGGTGTGTTTGATGAGATACTCATTGTGTTTCTGGTAACAGTACATTTTATATGGTGAGATAAAATAGATGATTGCTTGGGTTTTATGGTAGGCTACCGACTTTAACAACCAACCAATGAACCTCAGTGGATGAAGAGAGTAGACTTTCATTTCTCATTCAGTTCAGAGCCTAGAGCAGGTTGGCAGGGAATTACGCTCCAGATAGCCATTCAGGGGCCCGATTTCCTTCTATCTGTGGCTCTGTCCTCCCGTAGATCCTTGAGTCTTTGCCACTCAGCTGGTGGATGGCAACAGAGAATGAGGCAAGAAGTTTAAAGATAAGACCAGGGAGTCGTAGACTTTACTTCTGTTCATATTCCTGTGGCCAGAACCTAGCTACGTGGCCACACTTAGCTGCAATGGGGTTCTGGGAACTAGCGGTTAAGGGGAGAACATGTATTGTTGAATAGAACAGTCTCTACCACAGCTTGGAGTCTGGAGTACAGGAGGGTGGAGAGAATAAAGGCATTCTGCATCCTTGATGAGAGCTGATGAAAGCCTTCTAGCTTCCCTATGGGAAAAGCACGTGCTAAAGGAGTCAAGTCAGGCTCTGGGTGAGAGGTGCCCGGTTGCCAGACTCCTCAAAGAAAGAAGATGGATGATCCTAACTGAAAAGTGCTTGTACCTAGACAAAAAAATTCTGCTCCAGGCACGAGACAATGGACAAGAAATCATTTCAGCTCAGCTCTTAAAATGGGAACAAAAAGAAACGCAGCCAAGTAGGCAAATTATAGCCCCAACATTTAGAGCACCATGTGTTTACTGTATGTTCACACACCAGCTCTCAGCTGATCTTCAAAATATCCTTGGAAAGAGGACCTGGTTGAATATTATCATCCCCATTTTAGAAGTGGAGAAACCTATGCCCAGAGTGGTTAGATGACTTACCCGGGGTTGCACAGCAAGTAAAGATAGACCTGCAACTCAAACCCATATTGTGCTCTTTCTATAATTCCACAGATCCGCCTCTGCATGGGGGAGATACTGACCACACTTTAGGAAGCTGACCCAGATCCAGTCCTGGATATGAAGCCAGGAGCCTGGGGAAATTCTCCTCCATTACCCGCCCTTCTGTCTGCTTAACTTTTGGAATTAGTGAACCAACTCCTCATTCAGAGAGCACGTACGTGTTAGCTGTCAAACAGCACATGAAGCATCTGATAGCCCTGATATCACTGTTTGTATTATCAGACAATTACCAGCCGAGCTCATATTCATAATTTGACTAACAACTCGCGACAATGACTACTTTTCCTTTCCTGGCAAAACAAATATAGCAGCATTTTCTTTTCAGCATCAGCGCTGATGCTCCTTGGCATTCTATCAGCTGAAGGATTTTTTTTTCAAAAAAAAAAATGTTAGTCGTACTCCCCCACATCTCGCTAACTTTACAGTCCCCCATGGCATCTGTGTGCAGTGAACTGAGCTGTTGAGACTAAATGTAATTTGCAGTCAAGCTTCTGTTAACATGGAAATGTACCGGCTGGTCTGCTGCAATATGGGTTCTCATTCTGTCTAGCATATGGTTGCATTAAATCCAGTCTCCAGAATGTCTCTTGTTACCACATTGTCAATCCGTGCAGAGCAGAGAACCCTAAAAAACCACTAAAGGAACATATTTTTGGAATTGGCTCTTCTATTGGATCTTGACAAGAGCTGTCCAAAGACATACTTGGTTACTTGAAATGAACTAGCCCTGTCAGATCTATACACACAGAGACACACGGGAAACTTGAAACCTGGTTAGATGCTCTGTACTCACAAGCATAGGCATTACACTGGAGGACAAAGGAAGGGAGAAGGCAAAGGACTCACTCAGCTCCATGAGTTACATTTGAGACTGGTTTATTGATTTTTTTTCCTTGATATCTCTGTGTTCAAAATGTCACAGAATATTAGGTTTGCAAGGGACTTTAGCAGTCTTTGGAGCACTGGCTCTGAAGTAGGGTGAACCTGGGCATGAATCTTGATGCCATCCCTGGATTGATGCCATAGGGCACTTTCTGAAGCTTCATGTAACTCAGTTTCTTCATCTATGAAATGGAGGGTGTTAAGAGTACCCTCACAACTTAGGATGTTGTGAGGATTAAATGCCTAAGCACACACCTGACTCAAGTAGCTATGCCCCTTAGTATTCACTACCTCTTCCCTACCATCCCCATTCCCAAATCAGATGTTTCACGTCTCTTACAGATTCACCCTTCATTGTTCTCTTGTTCTGGTCTTGCATCCCTTTGGTGTCCAGGACGTCAGTCCCTTCTAAGGCAGCCCATTCTCTTCTGTTTGACTCTGTGAAACAGTTTTTCCTTATATTAATCACAAATCGCACCCCCACCTTGAGCCTTTCTTCTGGGACACACAACAGAAGTCGAATTGGGTGGTAGCCCTTTGGTATTTGGAGAGGCTATCAGGCACCCTGCAAACATTCTCTACTCTCATGCAGCACCTCTTATACCTTCAGCTTCCTATTCTGTTGCATCTTTTTTTTTTTAATTTTTAAATTAAATTAAATTTATTTTTTTATACATCAGGTTCTTATTAGTCATTCATTTTATACACATCAGTGTATACATGTTAATCCCAATCTCCCAATTCATCCCCCCGCCCCCTGGAGGCTTTCCCTCCCTTGGTGTCCATACGTTTGTTCTCTACGTCTGTGTCTCAATTTCTGCCCTGCAAACCGGTTCATCTGTTCTGGTGCAGCTTTGAGCCCCCCTTCCAGCCTGGCTGCTCTTCTCGGACTTGCTTGGGGTGTGTCCATGCCACAATGAGCACAGTATTTGGAGGGGGCATGTTATCTGCTGGGTCCTATCTGGTGATGAGTGATGTTTTGCCAGACTACATCAAGCTTTACAGAATAGATGTCTCCTTGGGAAATTCAAAGATACCAGTTTTCAATAAATCACATGATGCTTTAAATTCAGTGGGAGAGGGAAGCTTCCTGCCTCCAGGTCTTTGCATCATTTTGTGGAGAAAAATCATTATTTCAAGGTAGTTGATGCTCTCGTTGTGCAACTGTTCTGTAAATAGGAAGTTTTATACATTTTACTGGATGTGCTCCAAGCGGGAATCACAGGCACAGAAGGTGTATGAAACACCAGAGACCTGGGACATAATATTCTTTCAACGTTTGAAGAGTACTTTGGAGGACCGGGACAACATGGGGGAAGAAATTCTACTCATTCATTCATTGATTCATTTAGTCTCTTAAAAATTATTTGTGGGCTTCCCTGGTGGCGCAGTGGTTGAGAGTCCGCCTGCCGATACAGGGGACACGGGTTCGTGCCCCGGTCCGGGAAGATCCCACATGCCGCGGAGCGGCTAGGCCCATGAGCCATGGCCACTGAGCCTGCGCGTCCGGAGCCTGTGCTCCGCAACGGGAGAGGCCACAACAGTGAGAGGCCCGCGTACCGCAAAAAAAAAAAAAAAATTATTTGTGTGCCAGACACAGTGCTAGGCACTAGGGATGTAGTGGTAAATAATCCATTCCTGCCACAAGGAAGCTGGCAGACAGATTAAGCCACAATTTATTACTTGTTACTCACTTTACAGCTTCCATATGTGTAATGAAGGAAGAAAACAGGATTCTAGCTGACAATAAGATAGGGCCCCGATTTAGATGCGGTGGGGCATCAGGGAATGCTTCTCTATGCTGTATTTAAGTGGACACCTGAGAGTTGAGTAGGAACAAGAATGGGAGAGACAGGGAAGTGCATGCGCAAAGTCCCACAGGCGAATGAGCACAGAGAGTTTGAGGAACTGGGAGAAACAGAGTGACCAGAAGGGGTGACCGGGAAGGGCTTTGACCATGTGGCCTCACTAAGGATGGTTCTCCAAGGCCAGAGGGAAAAACAGTGCATTTCAGGCAAAAGGGGCAGTGCGCGCGGGAGCGCGGGCGCGCGCGTGCACACACACACACACACACACACACACACACACACGTCTGAAAGGGCACTCCAGGTCTGAGAGAAGCTCCATCCACGCCCCTTGGGTGTGCTGGCGAGAAATTCAAGGCGTGGCCAGAAATGGAGAGGGAGGCGGGACCATGTCATAACTGGCTTCATAAACTATGCTGAGGGATTGCTTATATCTGGAGACACCATGGAAGCCCTGAGGATGCTCTAAATTGTCTTTTAATTTTTTTTTTTTTTTTTTTTTTTTGCGGTACACGGGCCTCTCACCGCTGTGGCCTCTCCCATTGCGAAGCACAGGCTCTGGACTCACAGGCTCAGCGGCCATGGCTCACGGGCCCAGCTGCTCCGCGGCATGTGGGATCCTCCCGGACCGGGGCACGAACACGCGTCCCCTGCATCGGCAGGCGGACTCTCAACCACTGCGCCACCAAGGAAGCCCCTTGTCTTTTAATTTTTAAAAATCATATCTATTTCCTCAACTTGTTCGAAAGCTTGTAGGAGGAGGGCAGGGCTGTGCCTTTTATATCTGTGTATCCTACTCCGCACCTCCAGGCTCAATGGACGTCATTTAAATTAAATTCCATCTCCTCTTTGCCACTTTGTTCTGATCCGTGATCTAGGGTAGCTTTCACTTTGTGATTCTCTGTACCTCGTCGTGACATGATGCTAAGGTCCCTCGTCACGAGGAATCTGCAGCTTCTGAAGACCCCAGAGGATCTGACTTCAGCCCTGCGTGGTGCTTGCGACTTGCTGCCTTCTGCTGCAAAGGTTTCACCCAAAGGTGTGAAGGATGAGTCACCCCATGATGCAGGTTATTTTCAGCTGCCAGTTGGCCATTTCTTATTGAGATCACAGCAATCTGAGGCTTGTTCGACTGTTTAGCCCAGTATTGAGGCTCAGTGGAGAAACTCATTGGCTCCATTTAATTAGGGAAAGCGAACACTTCCAAACTTCCTTTACTCTCAGCCTGCTTCTCACCACTTCATGAATATATTTAAAAAAAATTTTGCACTTTTAATGTGGTAATGATTTCCTTAATTCTTTCAGCATCAGAACTCTGTAGATTCAAGCTATTTAGCTAGACAACAAGTAGAACAATTAGACAAGTGGTAGTATGAATTGTTTGTGACAATATCTTTTGGTATTACTAAATAGCAGTGTTTTGGACTCAGTTTTCTGCGTACAAGCTAGACAAAGGCAGTCTTGCAAGTTTAGTCTTAACTATTGCAAATATTAAGAACATCTTTATTTTTTTTCAGAGCATTTTACAGTCTTCAAAAAGCTTTCACATTAATCACTGATTCTCATAAAATGCTGAAATCAAGTGGGGCAGGTGGAGTCGTCTCCATTCAACAGATGAGAATAATGGGGCTCAGAGCAGAGAAAAGATGTCTCAGGGTGACAGTTATCTGCATCAGTTCTCTCCATCCCTACCACCACCCCCCCCCCTTAGGCTGGTAGAGGGTTGATAATGAAGACACAGATTTCAGGCTCAAGTGGCTTGAGATACAGTTCTATCAGTAACAGAAATAGGGATGACTGATTCTCTGTGAAAGATTCTAAACTCAATTTAGGATGTACTGAGTTCCAGTGGACTGCAGGACTCAGAGCTGGATGGGTAGTGTATGGCTTTGTCTCTCAGCTGCTCCAATACTGCATAAGTACTGTCTTCTCAACCCAGTGGGGATCAACGTTTCTCCTAAGTCAGAAACATTTCAAGTTTGCCTGAAAGCTCACAGTTAGACAGCAGTCTCTTAATCCATCCTAGCTATATTCTTGTGATCCACTGCTCTTCTATTCAGGCTGACCTCAACACAGATTTGGGTGTAGGTGACACTGATTTGATACAGTGCTTTCATATTCTTGATCTCATTAGATGCTCACAGTGCTTCTGTGAGATGTGACTTCTCATTTCTGTCACATCACTTAGGATTGAGGCTCTGTTAAGGTGTGAGGTTTATTCAAGGGCAAACAGCCAACAGTGGACACTGGAGGCTTAAACCCTGGACCTCTGTCTCCAACATTATAGCTTATTCTACTGTTTCCAGTGCAGCTCCCCGGCCCTTCTACTTTTCCCTTCCCTTTCCTCTCTCCACGGCTTTCCCATCCTCCCATCCTTCCCTTTTCAGGAACTCTTCCTGCAGTCTTCCAGCGAGACCTAGTTTCTAGGAAGTCTCTCAGATCAATCACACATAATTTAGTATGAGTTCGAAACTTTGAGTTCCCTCTCCTAAAGGTATACGTACTTTCGTATTTTTATTCTTTGGTCTGCAGCTGCTGTATCTTCTCCCCACTTGCTGTAAGGAATACTTCCTGAGCACTTACTATGCTCCTGGCGCTGGGGATACAATGATGAACAATCTGACCTCACCCACATCCTCCTGGATTTAACATACTTGGGGCAAGAAAGCTGTTTCCTGTAAGTGGACTTCTGAGATCCGCATACCTCATAGGCAGCCATTTATTCCTACAATTTTAAAGAGCTTTTAGCCTTCAATCTGGGGGTTAGGGAAATCTGCCAGGTGACAAATAGGCAATGAAAGAAAAAGGGACGTGAAATACAGATGTGACATCGTGCACCAAAATGAAGAAGCAGGAGGTTCTGCTGTCAAACTGAGCATTCGACGTAACTGGTGATGTTTCTCAATAGCCCTGGGAACAGGTAACGTTTTGACAAGTTCATAAGGGTTTCCCCTTTGAATAAAGGGGTTTACTTGGCATCCTAATATAGGACTAAACGCTGAAGCCAGGAAATAATGAGTTTTATCTAGGTTCCTGCTGAAATTTTGAAACAGATCATTACACAGCTGATCTGTGGGCATTTTGAAGAAAAGGCACTGATCACTGGAAGTTCATGCAAGTGTACCACTAACGGGTCATTCTAGACACACCACATTTTCTCTTCTTATTGTGCCACTAAATTGGTGAATCAGCAGGATGAGGAAGTTTTAGCAACGGACTTCACACGGCTTCCTGTGATGTGATTTTGCATAAGATGGTGACATATGAGCAGGACTGTGTCACGTATTCACTGGTTTCACAGTTAGGTAACAAAAATGTCTCTTAAGGGTTGCTAACAGCTCCCTGTCGGCTAGAAAGAGATCCCTGGCGAGGACCAAAGGCTTTTTTCAATATTTTTTATTCATGACTTGAAAGGTTCTCTAGAAGGAGAAATGTCCAAATTTGCAGATGACACCAAACTAAAATGAAAAGCAAATGCCACAGACTGGCACAAAGAGATGGCCTTGTACATACAGTGGAAGGAGGCCTGGTCTTGGAGGAAGGCTGGGGTGACCTTGTCTCTTGTCTCTGACCCTTATCAGCAAGGTAACATCGAACAGGGGTTAATCTCTGGTGGTTCAGTCTCATTACCTATAAAGAAGCAATAGAGGTGCTTGCCCTTTCAGTTCAATATGAGTATCTAAAAAGAAGCCTAATATGCTTGGCATGTATTTTTAATAAATTAATGCAATATTAATAACAATAATGAAGCTTTAGTATCTAAAATGATCTAGAACCTCTAGAACGTGGGACTGAAACCAACATGATGAAATAAATCAAAACTTAGGTATGTGTATGCTGGTGGTGGTGGAGGTATCAGGACTAAATTTATGACACTCAAAGCTTCTAAGAACCCACAAGGACTCAGAGGCAAAAAATATACAAATCAATTTTCACTGCAAAATAAAGGAGCTGTTACAGCGGAGGATTCCTGGACTGAATGTCAATATTATGACGTAGTATGAGTGTGTTTCGTGTTTGGTAATTGCAATCATTGTTGCTTTTGTTATGGTCACCCATTTACAATGCTTGGTGTCAGTTTATTTATCTCTTGTAAAAATAAAGTACAGTGTGTGTGTGTGTGTGTGTGTGTGTGTGTGTGTTGTGTGTGTGTGAGAGAGAAAAAATCCAGTGAATACTCTCTGGGGATGTAATAACTGATTAATTTATTTTTCTTTGGGGAGAAGGGAGCCTCCCATTCCATTTCCTCATCTCCCCTCCAGAGGTAACCACTATCGTAAATTTGTCTACCATTCACCATTTTCTTGCTTAAGAAGAAATTGGACCAAACGTGAATATATCTCTATGAAAAAAAAGAAAAAAAAACTTCTAAGAAGAGCTCAGCGTATGTTAGGCACTTAAATAATGTGTGTTAATGATGGCTTAATTAGCTGTGTGTGTTTGAAGAGGAAAAGCACAAAGGAGGATTTTATATTGATATTATATTTTTCTGATATCTTCATTTATTTGAAGGGCTGCCATGTTGAAGAGAATAGGAACGTATTTATTCTGCATTGTTCTAAAGAGAAAACCCAGGCCCAAACTGGTGGGCATTAGTAGGAAAGAAACTTCAGATGACATTAGAAAACTTGCTGTGGCGATAGAGCATTCCTATAACGGATCCAGGTGATTTGACGGACGGTGGACCTTCTATTCGGCGAGCTGAGTTTCCCTGGACTGGCTGAAGTAAGGCCAGTGCTAGTTGCAAGGGGCGGGACGGTGTGGGGAGCATGGAAGCAGGTTTCATTTGTGCATCACCATTGCTGAATGCCAGTTGTGCACTGGCCACTGAGTCAAGTGCTGAGGGCCAACGTGGAAGTGTGCGGGTCCCACTTCCAGTGAGACCACAGCTACTTGGGGAGAAGAAGCCCCTAAGTCTCCCTGGGGGGACTGAGGAAGACTTCTCACAGGATGCCACCTTTAGGCAGAAACTTGGAGGATTGGTAGGCGTTTTCCAGGCAGGCGGGCGTTCCATGAGAGAGCATGGTCAGTGCCAAGTTTAGATGTCTGAGATATCATAATGTATCATCAGGGAGACAGTTATTTCTGGGAGCAGACGCTGACAGGAAGGCAAGTGTTAGAGCACGAAGGATGGCAATGCCTTGTCATCAGGTCTCAGGCTCCTTCCCTCTGCATCTGCTGTATCATGTGCATACCCAGGTTAGAGCACGGATCCCACTACACTATAATTGCCTATGGGTGGGCTTCTCCATGCGCTGTGAGCTCCTTGAGGACAGAGACCATGTCTCATACAAACGGGTATCTTCATGGCCTCCCCCGAGCTTGCCCCAGCTTATGGACTCAGTTAGATGTTATTGAACGAAAGACTAAATAAATAAAAGCAAAATGGCTCTCATTTAAGGGATGGGTCCTGACATGATTTATGAAGAGCTTTTGGGTTCTTTAGATGTTCCTGAAGCTGTGCTGAGTGTAACACCAAGAATTACTCCTAGGGAGCTGTGTCTTCTGCAGGGTATTTCTGTTAATGCTTGTAGTGATCGCTAGCATTTATTTAGTGCACCTTGAACTGGTACTGTGCTAAACACTTTACATGTCATTTAACTAGCACAGCATCCCTCTGAGCTATGTAGATACTCTCCCCATTCTATAGATGAGGAAACAAGGATTTGGAGAGGCTCAGCAATTCACCCATGGTCACACAGTTCGGACGTGGCATAGCCAGAATTGGCCCAGGTCTGCTGACTCCAAAGCCTGAGTGTTAACCACCCTGCTATTCACTGAATGAGGCATGTCGCCCAGGGCGGGGCAGACTTAGCCAGTGAGTCCCATCTCCAGGGAGACCCCCCCTTAGAAGTGAGAGCCTTGCATGGTTAAAAGAAGCTGAACTGTCCAGAATCTTCTTGACTCACATCCCATTATAAATTCTGCTCTAGCAGTGAGAAAGGAGAGGTCTGTAAGAATAGGATGAGTTTAGAGGAGCTAGAGCATCTAGGATGATGATGATCTAGGCAGAAACAACATAGAAGCTTTCAAAGTAGCAAGAAGGGAAGGCTCCTGCCTTCCAGGACTGTGGTGAGGAGAGAGACTTACAGAAACAGAAGGACGTGAAAAGGTGAGGCCCCTTTTGCCCCTGGGCGTTTTTAGTCTGGGACCTTCTTTGGAGATGTTTCTCATTGCTTTTCATTTGGACTGGGGATGTCTTCCATTTGGGAGCCCTTTGCTTCTGAGAAGCTCCAGAGCAGAGCACAGCGTCCCCAGGTAAAGAGGGGAGGTGCTCTATGCTCAGAGCACCTCAGGTCTGCTGAGCTGACCATCCCAGTACTCTCAAGTGGAGAAGGCAGGAACCCTAGGAAGACACTGTCTTCAGAAGTCAACCTGCAAGTTTGGCTGACTTTTGCTTGCTGCCTGGGTCTGGCAGACGGGGGTGGGCAGGAGGTTAAAGAACCTCGACAGATGGCAGCAATCAGTGGGTGTTGGTGGCCATTTTTCCTAAGTGCTGAAAAGATGGTCACCTTGTGCCTGTGACGATCAAACTCAACTCCAAGTTCCTCCGTCCTTCCTAGAACACAGCAGCATAATCCTTTCCTAGCCTCCAGGAGGAACGTTTGCAGAGAGAGGCAGTATCGAGGGAATGCAACGGCCGCCTGAGGTTCTGATTCAGCGATGTGAATTCTCCTGCCCAGTCACAAGCCCTGATGTCTGCAGAGATTTGCTTGTCGGTCTGCAAGGGCAGAGATGAAAGGCAACTTGCCCTAAACCCTTCCCCTCCCTTCTGATTGGTATCCACACACTGCCATCTGGTGGGAACTGTTGGTGACTGCAATTTGAATGAGAACGTTTACCCAACGAACGCTTAGAGGGGGCCAGGCTGTTCTCCCGTTTGTTACGAAGCAGTAATGAACAAAACATGGTTCCTGCCTTTGAAGAGTTCCCAATCTAATGGAAGCACTTGACATGTTAGCACGTAATTTTAACTTAAAAAGCACCATTTTAGGAGTGTAAAGTGTAAGTTGTTAGGTAGTCTGGTTGGTAAGTAAGGAACGTGGGAAAGAAGCTATAGACAAAAAGCTGGAAGAAGTTTGAGGCCAGACCACGAAGGACCTTGAATGTCTGAGCAAGGGAATGAGTCCACTCAAGATGAGTTAGCAGGAAAAGATGCGATCAGATTTCGTTGGTAAAGTAATATAGACAAGTGTCTGTACGTATGATTTTAAGCATCTGGACCCTCTTGTTTATTTGAAATCTTCTATGGAAATCCATTATGTGAACGAGGTGAAGCCATAGATATTCAGATTGAAGCAGAAGTGACAGTCCAGAGCCTGAAGAATTGTCTCCCATCTCCCATCTCCCATTCTTGGTATATACGGATGCTCTGGGGCAGTATTAAGGCCCAGCAAAACATGGTTTGATACCTACCACTGTGGAGGGTCCCTTAGCTAACATGATCATCTCTGCCTGGTTTTGAAGGTAACTACATCCTTCCCTCCTATGACATGGGTCTTCAAATACTAGGTTCTAGATCTTTTCCTATCTTTTAAATTAATCAAAAAAATGTGTTACTTATTTTTGATTTTTAAAAATACTTTTTTTTAGAGCAGTTTTAGCAAAATTAAGAGGAAGGTGCAGACATTTCTCATATACTCCCTGCCCCAACACATGTATAACCTCCCCCATTATCAACATCCATCACCAGAGGGGTACATTTGTTACAACTGGTGAACCTCCATTGACACATCATAATCAACCAATGTGCACAGTTCGCATTAGTGTTTCACTGCCCTAAAAATACTCTGTGCTCTGCCTGTTCATCCCTTTCCCCACTCCCTGGTAACCACTGACCTTTTTACTGTCTCCAAAGTTTTGCCTTTCCAGAAAGTCATATAGCTGAAATCATGCAGTATGTACCCTTTTCAGATTGACTTCTTTCCTATGCCTTTTACTAGAGTTGCTTACAGTTCTGAAAACCCCATTTTACGGTAACCCCCATTTTATGAGTAAATTAACTTTCTTAAACACTAAACCTATATCACCCGGTCCCTGGCTCCCGTTATAAGAGGGCATCTGTAGGAAGGTGACTAGACACCAGTCATCTCTGCAGTGTCTATTAAGCATCATTTGTCTACTGCCCAGTATATTAACTCACATTCAGTATCTACAGCATATGTTCCATCCTCAGCCCACAGACCATCTATGAAGGAGTTTTGAGAAGGAATCTTTTGGCTCTCACTAATGTCGTGCAACTTGTTGCTTTCATTCTAAGAACTGCACTCTGGGAAAGTATTCAAGAGCCTTTTGATGAGTGGCTGAATTATGGAGAGCTGCAGGTCTTTCTGTTCTGTAAAGATGCGTAGCCTCTGGATGGCATTTGCCACAAGGAGAGGGATTTCAGTCTAATTGATCAATAGTGACTGTTCCCTTGATGGCCAAAAGCTGCTTTGTTCCCCTGATGTGGTTATCCTTCTACCCTTTCAGATCTACACTTTCATATTCAAAACACAAATGCCACCCACCCTACAGCACTTCCTCTCATTCCTTCTCTTGCTCCTTGTCTTTCCTCACGCCTTGCCCACTCTTTCTGCACGATGGGGTCAGTTTGCTCTCACCTTCCCACACTAGCTTCTCTGTTTCAGGCTTGTGTCCGGAACTGCCTCCTTCTTGCCATCTGGCAGCTGACATCTGCCACATCTTTCCAACTCAGGCTCCCACCTTTTCTTGGAAGCTTTCACAAAAAGATGTTAACTTCCATTCAGACTTTTCCCAGGACTTGATTATGTACCCAGAATCTTCCACATGGTTGAACAGGTACTTTAGCGTAGACTCTTGCCTGTATTCCTTAAGTTAATTGTTATTTTCCTGAGGACACATTGGCCAGTGTCCTTTTATGCACCCAGTGCCAAGTTCAGTAAACATTAACCGAGTGAATATCACACTTTGGAGTGAAAGGGTTGGGGCCGTTCTCTGTTTTATTAGAGAAAGTGGAAACGTAACTTAGCCTATAGCCCTTGACGAGCAGCGAGGCGAGGCCGGAAGGTCTTTGCGCACTGTCTAGCTTTCGTATGAATATCCACTGCTCACTGACCTCACTCAGTTGTAACTGTTGGTTTTGATGCTTGTCTCCCTTTGTTAAACTCTGAACTCCTCGAAGGAAGAAGCCTTCAGTGCTTGGATTGGGACCTGGCTCACAGTACATGATCAATAACTACTTTTTCAATGGATTTTCAATATAAGAACCCATATGGATACAGAAGACATGTGGGCCCTCAGTAGAGTTTCCTTAAGACCGGATGTCCCTTTTTTTTTTTTTCTGGAATAATTTCAAATGAAAATCAATAAGTAAACACAATGCAGTGCTACTCATGCATTGGGGTTGTTCAGCTTCCTTTGTAGCTCCCTGAGGGCAGGGAGGAGTGGATGTTGATGGAGCGAGGCGGGGCTGGAGGTTCTGACGTCTGTATTAGAGCCCTGGATCTCCCAGCTCCTGCATACGTGACCCTGGGTAAGTCACTCATTTTAGGGCCTCAGTTTTCCCACCTGTGAAATAAGGACATCGACTCTCCAGGACCTTCCATCTCTGACAGTGCCTTGGATTTCGTTGGTTTTGTCCCAGGTACCATAAAACCCCCAACGTTTTGATTGAAACTGCTGAGTAATTTTCAATTAGTAAAAGTCCAGTGTTGGCTCCCATCCGCTTCTCAAGATGTCTGGGCGAAGATCAGTGGAGATAATTCAAATGGCAGGCATGCCTCCAAAACGAGTCCCTTAGCGCTGCTTGTCCTTGGGGTGCAATAAGTTCGAGCATTCAGGAGAGCAGGTGGGTTTTGCAGTTCCTGTATTATTAGGCACTCACCAATGCTGAAGAAACTGATTTGACTTGAAAGGGAGAGCTGATATCCCGTAACAGTCTTCTCACTTTGTAACGTAGGTACATTGGAGATGTTCTATGGAGTCAAAACTGACCCGAAATATAGCTAAAACCACTGCCCTGCAAAGGCCTTTAGAATAGGGTACTACTTTGTACGTAGTAACTGAGGGTGTTAAGTTCCCTTGGTTGTGACAAAGGGAAAGTCACTCCAGTTAGATCGAGCGATGGAGGATTAATTTTAAGGGTGCATACATGTGAAAACAAGCCTCTGGGTTCACTGGAAGCCAGGTGAATCTTAACCATCGGGCCTCACCCAGCGCCTGGAAAGGGAAGGCGATCTGGATCCAACAGACTGACTTAGACCTGCTCTAAGGACTGTGGGAAGGAAGGCACACCTGCTTTGATCCTGCGCTTGGTCTTCAGTGCAGCTCGGCTGCTGTCATGTCTGCTTCTCTCAGAATCTATCCTTTTCTCTCCATGCTACCAAGCTTCGTCATTTAGGCCACCTTATAAAATCTGGTGAGACATGATCTGATTACTGTGGTTAATTACCATAACCCCTGGCTGGGTAGATTGTTTTCTTCAAGTCATTCCATAGTTGTTGATTAGCCTATATTTTGGCAACCCTTAGGTCATGGGCACTTCCTGGTCTAAACAGCTTTGGCCAGAAGCCAGGTTCTAGCCTATGAACATAACTACTCTAAACCCAGAGGGAGATCCCATCACTCAGTGAAGACGGTACAAGGGTAGTTTCCTTTACAGAGGACTGTGTGATGGTGGGGCAGTTGTGTCTGCTTGACTGGGAATGTTCGTTCGGTGAAGAGAACACCTTAGAAGAACTAGGATTGCCACACTGGTATTTACACAGCTATCTTATGGCAGTGGTATCAGGTGTGTCTCGGATCACTCTAGAGGAGAGAAATAGGACAAAGGAACAGGACATATATAGGGAAACATCTTTTAACTTAAGGAAAATATTTCTTCTGACAGTCAGAGCACAATATAGATGGAGTTGGAGGTTATATCAGATAATGAGTTCACCATTGCCAGACTTTGACAGGTATCATCATTAGCACTGATTGGGCATTTACGTGCCAAGCACTGGCTAGGGTTGTTTCAAGTAAATATTTTAGTTCTCTTCCTCTGGTTATCAGTCAACATCTGTCTTAATTCAGGTTCCTTAGAATCAGAAACTGAGAAGGGATTTGGGTGCACATGGTGAATTGAGGGTATGCTCTGCAGAAAAATGTCACCAAGGGAATGAGGAAAGGGAAGGAGAGGGAAGGGAAGAACCAAGCAACAATGTGATCTCAGGTGACATCAAGGCTTGTTCTGATTCAGGGCAGGTCTGGAGTAGAATTCACACAGGAGAGTGGTTCCAACCTGAAGCAAGAGGTCTGGGCTTCTTGACTCCTGGATCAGTCAGTCATTGAATATAAGGGGTGAGGGATGGGATAACCTCGCAAGTGTCTCTGGGGAGTCAGCTTCCATTAGCCCAGGGTGGTTCTTTGAACATCACGTGTGTAAACTGTTAGCTGCACTACCTTCAGGGGCTGCAAGATGGGTGCACCAGTTGGCAAGCGGGATCTGGATGGGGCACCAGTAGCATCTATTCCAGATCTCCCCCCTGAGTCTACTACAGGGGCTTGGCTGCAGGCAAAAAAATCTCTGACTAGCGTAGGCAAAAGAAGAACTGATTGGAAGCCATAGAGGGCTGACTGATTTGAGGAGAGGGAGGGAGACTAGATTTGGACCATTGGCAGAAGCCAGCGCAGTCTTAAGAGGGCCAAGAGGATCACGTCTCAGAAGACCCTCAGTGCAGTGAGGATCTTTCAGCCATAACTGACTAGCTAAGACAGCACCACGTCTAGATGCCACTGGACTGGACCAGAGCCTCTGTGAGTAAATCCCATCATGCCTTCAAAGCCGGCCCTCTGGTTAGAAGCATCTGTTGGCCAAATCTAGATCATATGTCCATTTACCGAATGTCTGGAAATAAAGAGAGGGGAACTCTTTTGTTTTTCTTGGATGGGAAGAAGACACTTCATCTTATCCATAACTCACGTCCTGGGATATTCTTCAGAAATAGAAAGAAAGGTTGGATGCTGGACAGAAAATGGAAGGCATGTGCAAAACACCTCCTGAGAAACTTGCAAAATGGCTATTGTTACTCCCATTTTATAGGTATGCAAACTGAGGTTCAGAGGAGTAACTTCATTCACTGATTTAGAGAGGTTAAGAACCTTCAATCATTTATTCATCAAATATTTGTGGAGTGCCTACTGCGTGTTAGGTACTCTTCTAGGTGCTGGGGTTTCAGCTGTGAGCAAAATCGTCAAGAATCCCTGCCCTCATGTAGTGTACATGTCTGTGTGTGTTGGGGGTGATAGAGGCAGAAAATAATAGATAAGTAAATCCTGCAGTATATCAGATCAATATAAATACTAGAAAGAGATATAACTCAGGGAAGGAGAGGAGGGAAGCGGCCTTATTGTGAAGATTTTGCCATTTTAAGTTGGGCAGTCAAGGTAGGTCTCGCTAAGACAGTGACATTTCATCAAAGACCTGAAGGAGATAAGGGGGTGGGCATGTGAGGGTCTGGAGAGGAGTGTTCTCAGGCAGAGTGGACAGCACGTGCAAACTGCTGTGAGGCACGGGTGCACCTGGCAAGCTCAAGGACCTGCATGGAGGCCAGTGTGTTTAGGGCAGAGCGAGCAAGGAATAGAGTGGCCAGAGGAGGTAACTGGGCTAGATCACAGGGGCTTTGGAGATCAGAAAATGTATGGAGCAGAGAACTGACGTGATCTGACTTAGGTTTCAAATAAATCACTCCGACTGCTGTTTCTAGAAGAACTCCTGTGTGTAGGGCTGGGGGTGGGGGAGGGCAGTGTTGGTAGAGGGATGGCAAAAGCAGGGAAACTGGTTAGGATGTTCCTGCAATAGACCAGGTGAGTGATAGTGGAGGCTAAGCTTGCTGAGAATATAATCAGAGTTGGGCTCTGCGGGAGGCTGTAGAATGGTCCCCAAACATGTCCGTGTTCTAATCCCTAGAGCCTTATGGCAAACAGGATGTTACAGGTGTGTTTAAAGATCTTGAGGTGGGGAGATTATTCTGGGTTATTGGATGAGCCCAGTGTAATCACGAGGGTCTTTATAAGAGGGATGCAGCTGAGTGAGAAAGAGAAAAAACAATGTGAGGATAAGAGAAGGAGAGAGAGAAGATGTTACACTGCTGGCTTGGATGATGGAGGAAGGGGCCATGAGACAAGGAATAGAGCTGGCTTCCAGGAGCTTCTCTGAAAAGTCAAAGAAAAGGTTTTCCCCTAACGCTTCTCAAAGGAATGCAGCCTTGCAGACTTCTGGCCTCCAAAGCTATAAGACAAAATAAATTGTGTTGTGTTTTTAAGCCACTACATTTGTGGGGATTTGTTATAGCAGCAACAGGGAAGAAATATAAGCTATATTATAGAGTTGGAACCAACAGTGTTTACTGATGGAATGGATGCAAAATGGGAGAAAAAGAAAGTCGGGGATAACTTTAAGAGCCTGTGATGGAGTCACTGGAAGGGTGTCCTTTATTGTGATGGGGAAGACCTGCTCTGTGACAGTGAGACCAGGTCCATCTGGCTGTGCCCTTTCTCCTCTTACTATGCGAAAGAGCTGAGCCAGGATGACATTCATGGGAGATGCACCCAGCTCAGTTGGTCAGATGGGTTTCTCCACTGCCATCACCCTTCCCCTAATTTCCCGGCAGAGTTTCACACTCTGTTGCGGCTTCTCTCTATCAGCACTCCCTCGCTGTTCTCTGATGCCAGCAGGTAGCACAGAGCTGGATGAGATTAGACACGTATATTTTATTTTAAGGCACAGCCGAGAAAACACTCAAGAAATAAAAGTCGTTTTGACGTAAACTGTATTATCTGGAGGCCTGTTGATGGTCTGCTGATGGGGTTCTCAGGCTGTGGGATAGATTCCTTACACAGAGCATCCCTGAAACAGCCGCCTACAACACTGCCCTTCTCTGGCTATCCTCAGCCAGTGACCAGAGTCCTATTAGAGTAGTGAGGGGAGTGACAGGCCCCTCTGACTCTGGCTCTGGCTCTGGCTCTGCTACTCACCTGCTGTCCCTCTCTCATCTTCAGCTTCAGTTTCCTCATCTGTAAATTGAGAGTTCCGGAGCCAATGTTTTCCATGAGGCTCCTTGAACCTGGTTCTCTGGTTCTCACCAATACCAGCGGTGTGTCTTAGAAGCTTGAACGAGCCTTCCGCCAGCCGTGGTTCTGTCTTGCATTCTGAGGAGCAGGCACTGACCTGCTTCTCTCATCTTCTCTCCCCTGCCGTCCCACTGGGCTTTATTCTGACCCTGGAGTGATCATTTCTTAGGCTGCGTTAGAGGGCTTGTTTCTGTTCCAAGTGGTCCGCGATTCACATGTCCACAAGACTGAGCTGTGAGGCTCTATCTATTCAGTAGAGTCCAAGGCAGATGGCCACACTTCCTTTCCAGACTGGACATCAAATGCCAGGGACTCGGTGAGGGGCACCTTCCTTCTGGCTCGGAGCTCTCTGAGGCAGACACACAGGGCAGGTTCCGGCCACCTTCTGTTCTGGTTTGCCTAATGATGCTTTTGGTGAAAGACAAGGAAGAAGAGAAAAAGCAAAGAAGGAAGGGATTAGACTGTTTAGAGAGTGTGGCAGAAATCCTTTACCTTTAGGGAGGACGTTTCCATGAAAATAAGACAAAACGAAACACCCTCTTGCTGCCTCCCAGGAGGACGGGCAGATCTGCTTTGTGAATGTGCCCCCCATCTTCTTCCCTGGACCAGGTTGATGAGTTGGAGCCTGCTGGGTCTACGTGACAGAAGTTCTCATAAATTCCACCATCCTCTCTCCTTTCTGGCTGTGGGGAACCTGATCTGTCTAACAACACCAAAGACTGAATTACTAGTGCCATGTATTGTGCAATGTGTATTATAGAGACTAATAAAAGCTTGAATAAATAAGCAAATGGATTGAAAGGATATTGTCTATTTACTGCAGGACTTTATTAATGTTACATCACTCTTTCTGTTCTCAGGGATTACATTTATAAAACAAAGACTCTGCCCAAACCTTTTGTGATGGAAAAGATATTGAATGACGACGTCATAGTTATTCACCATCACCACGGGAGGGTCCCTCAAACCATCTCATGTAGGAAATAGTAACTATCATTATTTCCTGGTTTTCAAACTCTTCTTACTAATTTGTATCACTCAGTCCACCAAACAGCCCTTGTGAACTAGGTTTCATTATTATTCTCTTTGGACAGCTGTGGAAACTGAGGCTCCCAGAAATCAAGTGGACCTAAAGCCTTTTAATACCATCAAATGGGAAGAGCAGGCATCACCTTTCTTAAACCATCCTTCCCACCAACGTGGAATTACACTGGCCTCCATTTATTTAGTTCAGTTTGCTCCCATCTTGTTGGGTTCTCTCTGTTTTCCTTCTTTTCACAGCTCTGTTGGCTTCTTTTCTCATTCCCTCTTCTGAGGAATAAAACCAAATTACTCTCATTTTTCACTGCAGAGGTTTGCCCACTTCTCTGAAGCTGTCCGCAAAAACACATTTTCTATCTCAAGAGCTTATCGAGGTATTTTTTTTTCTTTTTGCCCTAGACAAAGGCAAATTTCTTCTTAAGAAGAATTATTGTGAAAGTTGTGAAGACGATAAAGCTTATTGCCTCCAAACTTTTCTTCAGAGTAGCTGGTAGTTATTCTTATAATGATAAAAATGTGCTCCACTCACACCACATTTACACCCTGCTGCCCTGGGTCTGTGCGGTTCTGTGCTCACAACTTTTTGCTTCAATGTTGAATCAAAGTATACTCTTTAAAAAATATTTTAAATGGTAATTAATCTGAGCAATGCACTTAGAAAAAGATAACGTTTCTTTCCAGCTTTTCAGATAAAGAGATAAGCAAGGGAAGAACCAACTCTGAGAATTACAAAAGTTACCCAAGGAATAGGTCTCCGAAGGTGGCATATTTCATCAGGTAAAGGAAGAGATGGAGGTGGTATTTCAGGTAGAGGAAATAGGATGGACAAAATTAGAGAAGCATAAGCAGGCATGGTGTGTCAAGGTCATAGAGAGGGAGAGACCAGGGGAAAGTGAGAGATGATTCTGGAGGAGGAGGGCTGGGAAGATAGAAGGACAGAGTTATATCCCCAGTCCTGGTGATTTCTTAGAACTGACGGCAAGCCCAATAGAGATGAATGATGGGAAGCTTTCATAGACTATGGAGCGCTGCACTGATATAAGGCAGCTGCGTTTGCTCATACCGATATTGTTATTCACGTGTGCTTGTCATTGTTATTATCAATGACTTGAAGTCAGCCACGAGTCCCACACAGGAATGATTTGATTCAGTGGCTGGTGTTTTTAAATTATCTTCTATGTTGTTCTTGGTCTTAGGAAGGCAATGTGGGATGGGCAATGAGAAACAGGACTTCTGTTTTTCTCAGGTCCTGCAGGTTCATACCCGTAACTTTGGGGTAAAGTCTGTTGTGGTAGGTGATGCTTTGATGGAAAGTTTTTTTGTGGAGTTTGAGCTGCAAAGATTCACTGTCACAGTCTTGTAAGCATTGCAAAAGAGTGTAGGATGTGGCCTTCTCAGACATTGCCACTCTCTGCTTCATGTCATAATAAATTCTAAAATTCAAATTCCAAAGGAACACCTCTCTGGTGGTTGGGTGGGCAGATGGGTGGAGGGGTAGACATTGCTGAGAAGGAAGTGGGTGGAGTTGTCAGCCTGAACTGAGATGGGCTACAGACCTCACTGGGACTTACAGATGTCTGGGATGTCAGTTAGCACCTCTTGACAAATGATCTATGTGTTGAATTTTCTGAAAGAAAAATAAAATTGAGTGGAAGGACCCTAGGCAGTCTGTGAGTTGACTCTGGGGATCTGATTGGGCGATTTCTTCTTCACGGTGGGAAGATAATCCCACATGGGCATCAAGGGGGTGGGGACCCCATGCAAGGTGCTGCTGTATTATTTACGATAATCTTTGGTTGGCGGAATACAATAGACTTTGGTGCTCAATAAACCCCTTCTTTAATTAGAAGTCTTAGGATCGGTCGTCTATTTTGTACTGTTATTTTCTTTGTTTACTTTTAGGTTTTTCTCAGTGTTTGGTAAATTTTCATCTTGAATATGTCAGCCTGTCTCAGTTGTGCTAAGAAAAACAAGGAGAAAGATTATGTTTACCTTGAGTGAAGAAGAAAAGCGGGAAAGTATTTCTCTCTCATCCTCCTTGCCTCCCCAGCCCTGGGAGATGGGGACTTAGCTTGGTGGTGGCAACAGGCATCAAAATAAAAGAACTCCAGGGAAAGATAAAAGCTCAGAGGAAGTGTTGGGATGCTGGCGTTGCCCCACCCTCTTCACCTGCCAGAACTGTTTCCATGTATATTCTTCTCTGGGGGATAAAAATGTAGATCACCAAATGGCAAATTCTTGTGTGCTTCATATTCAAAGCAGTGATTCCTTCTAGGGTGTTTTGTTTTTGTTTTTGTGTTTAAATCCCTTATGACTAGAATCTATGGAGTAGAGGAAATGAGCTTTAACTGAAAGGGCACCTCATAGAGATCCGGGTTGGATCTTTGGCTTTGCACTGTGGCATGACCATGGACACATCACTGAACTTCAGTTTCCTTCCCTGTAATGATATTTGTAATACCTACCTCATGGGATGATCAGGAAATTTTAGGACAATGTGTGTGAAGTACCTATTCACTGAGTACATGGTAGACATGTACATGTACAGCTTTTATCGTTATTTTATTATTATTTTTTTTTGCGGTACGCGGGCCTCTCACCGCTGTGGCCTCCCCCGTTGCGGAGCACAGGCTCCGGATGCGCAGGCTCAGCGGCCATGGCTCACGGGCCCAGCCGCTCCGCGGCATGTGGGATCTTCCCGGACCGGGACACGAACCTGCGTCCCCTGCATCGGCAGGCGGACTCTCAACCACTGCGCCACCAGGGAAGCCCTATCGCTAATTTTTTATTACATATGACTGCTGACGTAATCTAGCAGAAGATCAGCACGGAGGGCAAGATTAGAGGGAATAGGCACGGTGGTCTTTCTCCCCTTTCTTTTGTTATGAGAAACCACATGCTTCGGGAAATAGCACATGCATTAGAATCAGACTGCCTGTGTGGCCGTGAGCAACTAATTCATTCACTCTTTTTTTTTAACATCTTTATTGGAGTATAATTGCTTTATAATGGTGTGTTAGTTGCTGCTGCATAACAAAGTGAATCAGCTATACGTATACATATGTCCCCATATTTCCTCCGTCTCCCTCCCAACCTCCCTATCCCACCCCTCTAGGTGGTCACAAAGCACCGAGCTGACCTCCCTGTGCTATGCAGCTGCTTCCCACTAGCCATCCATTTTACATTTGGTAGTGTACATATGGTAAGCTGGGACGACATGAGAGAGTGGCATGGACATACGCATTCACTCTTGCTTCTCCTAGCTTTCTTCAGCCATCGAATGCAGGGATCTTGTGAGAACCAAACGATACAAATATGCCAACTGCCCAACAGAGTACTTGGCTCCCTAGCTTAATAAATAGTAAGTTCTTCCTTTTTTCCTTCTTATCCACATCTGCCTGCCTCCCCTCACCAACTACTTTTTTTCAGGTGCCACGACTGTACAAAATATTTCATTCTCTAGGATCAAAAGCCCCTGGCACTAGGTCTAAATGATTGTGCCTAGGTCTTTATCTGTTTTTTTTCACCTTTTATTTGTTCCATTTTATACCATTCCTTTCCATGAAATAAATATTAATTGAGCACCTATTATATGCCAGGGATGACAGGACTTACTGTGATTAAAGTGACAGTTCTTCTCTCAAAGAGCTCCCAGATCAGGGAATGGCAGAGTCCAGAAGTAATTATATAATGAGACAGAGACTGTATGTGCTGGAAAAGAGGTGAAAGAATTTCGAGGGTAAAAGTCGAGGCAGGTAGCACCTGAGCGGTGGCAGGTTGGTGACAATTGGAGGAAACTCGGTGGAGAAGGTCAGTTGAGAAAGTCTCGGGCTATGAAGACTTCCTCTAGGTGGAGGTGATGGGGAGGGGCTCCAGGCAGAGGGAACATCCTGAGAAAAGGCTTGGGCGTAGAAGCGCATGAGACACATTTGGGGAATGGTGACAGTTTGGTTTGGATGGAAGATATGATATATAAAGGGACATAATGGGGAATAAAGGCGATGCGTTATTGTTAAGAGTCTTTAGTGACAGGATACTAATTTTGTACTCATTTTGATTTGCAATGAGGAAACACTAAGAGCTATTTTGAGAGAACAAGAAAGGTACAGTGAGTCGTATCAGAAGTGATGTTTACATCTGGCTCTAGCAATGGCCAGGTAATGGGATTTATCTGGGTCTGTGATGGCTAGTATGGCAGCATTCCAAGTTCTAAGTCAAGCAGACAGTAAGGACTCAGAGGTGGGAAAGCCTTGGGAATCGTTTGAAAACAGGTTAATCCAGGATGCTGTGAATATAAGATACAAGTAGGGGAACTGACCCGATGAATTTAAAGTAAAGACAATGGGATTCTGAGGGTTCATATCAGTGATGCTGGTTTCTATTTTAAAAGAGATCAGAGTACGTGTAAGTCTATCAAATAAAGAACCTAAATAAGTTAACTTTGATTACTGCTTCCTTGAAGTCAGTTTTCTTGGAAGGTTCGTATGCTATTAAAGTTTTGTTTAAATTGCTGTAAAATTCACATAACATAAAATTACCATTGAACTATCAAATGCATTTACATGTTGTTGCAACCATCATCTATTTGGTTTCAGAACTTCTCCATCACCCCAAAAGGAAATCCATAACTATTAAGCTGCCACTCCCTACTCTCCCCTTCCCCCACCCTTTGACAAACACAGATGCATGAATGGATAAACAAAATCTGGCGTAGCCATACAGTGGAATATTATTTAGCCCTAAAAAGAAATGAAGGACTGATACATGCTCCACCATGGCTGATGACCTTGGAAAGCATTATGCTATAGAAGCTTTTATATTTTGTATTATTTCAGTAGTAATGACAAGCGGCATCAATTTTGATGCTGTGCAGTGATAATTTGCAGTTGCAAATATTTGCGTAGGTCACAGCAATTACATTTCAACATAGTGATTTTTGAATAGGGCTCTGGTAACTCAGAGATTTTTGATGTATTTCAGAGGTTCGCGCCACTATTGTTTTTTTTTTTTCCTTGTAAAACCTGTCCATACATTTCTCAAGTTTGAAAAACTCTGAGGGTCTGCCAAGGATCACTTGCCACGGGGAGCCTCCCGGAGTATCCTGCCCAGCAGCTCAAGCTTAAGTGCTTCACGGAGCCAGGCTAGAAACATAACGGCACGAAGCCAGCTGGGTGTCCGAAGATGGGAAACCACGACATCCTGGAAAGGGCATATGCCTCCTCTAAAGAGGGAAGCCTCCTACCAACTCTGGATTTTTCATGGAAATTTCTCAGTTAGTAGATTTCAGCATCTCATTCAAAAAAAATTGTAGAAACACTCTGGGCAAAACAAACAAATCTGCAGGAGTCAGTTAAAGAACGCTACTAGAACACACATCGTGTGGTGAGATAAATCAGCTTTTGAATTCCAACTCTACCTTTTAGGTTCCCATAATTTGGGGCCTATTTCCTAACCTTTCTACGCCTCTTTCCTCAGCTGCAAAATGGGTCTAATGATGCTGTCTCCCTAATAGACTTGTCATGCCTATAAGTATATTAACGCAGTGCTGGCAGACTACGAGGCCTTGACAGTAGATGATATTATCAGCTGAATGTTAATAATGAAAAGAACGGCACAGATTCTAATTGGTTCTGCTTTTTGGAGGTCTTGGAGTAACTTCGGAGGAGGTTGGGGAAATAATCCTGATGGCGATCTAGTACCCCTTGTGTTGAATGTGACCTAGGAGACTGTCTCTGAGACTCATCACTCTGAACAGCTGTGTGATCGTGGTAACTAAGGGTTACCTAGTCTCCTGGGGAGCAGCTCTCCCACCTGTAAAATGGCAATGATATATAGTACCTTCCTCACAGCGTTTTTGTGGGGATGAAATAATTAATATTCGTAAGTCGCTTACAGCAGTTCCCGGCACATAGCAAGCAACGACACAGGTATTTGTTAAGTAATTAGAAATAAATGAATATAGGACACACGTTGGTCCGACATAAGGTTCTTATGAATACATCTTCCTCTGAGTGACTTCTTCTCTCTGAGGCACTGATTCAACTTGACGGTGCCTTACTTTAGTTGCTATTTTGAATAACATTTTAGAAGGTGCTAGCTCAAGTTATCTGTGTTGTGATTCAAGACGGAGCTGTGATCAACACTGACATTATCCAGCTCATCTGGAGACCTTTGAGAATGTCAGGCTTGTTCAACAAGAAAATGTTGATGATTATTTCTTCGGTTGATGATTATTTCTGAGCTGGGCGTTATGATTGGTTATTTTAATGATGGATTTCAGGCTTAAGCCCTAACATTTCTAGGAGATGAACAAGCTTCTTTAATCAAATTCTGTGGGGCAATAAGGTACAGTGTAAAAGGAAATACTGGACTGAAGCTAAAATATATGACTTTGGGGAAGTCACTTCTCTGTGTTAGTTTCCCAAAATGTAAAATTAAGGAATTAGGCTTCTGTGTATACTGAGACCTCCGCCCAACTTCTTAAAAATTAAATCCTGTAGGTACCTCTAATATATACCCTGGGGGGAGTAGCATCGTGCTGGGTGACTTGGGATGGTCACCCCCCAGCTCTACCCTTTTGGGCTCAGCCTATGTCTCATGGTGGCCCCCAAGGCATCTTGGTTGACCCAGGGCCCCCTGAATCTCATTCTGAAAACAACTGGGTAAGATGATGCTTTTAGCTAACAGACTCTGCTTCTAAAAAATATACATTTATTTTCAAATAAGGTGAACTTCTTTTTGCGTGATAATTAACTAAATGATAAATATATACAGACAGGAATAAATTTACTTGTATTTTACTCAGAGCTGGGGATTTTGCTATGTAAATGGACCCCACGCTAAAATGAAAAATTCTTTTGTAGTACGAACAACTCCTGGATGTCTCTGTTTTCTAGATTCTGTGCTTTCCTCTTCTTCTTAAAGTGGGATGCTGTGGGCTTGGTACACATTTGTGAAAACTTAGGATACTAGATTTTTGGGTTCAGTTTCTAGTTTTTGAGTCACTGGCATTTGTCCTTCTTTTCACCTCTCTTCAAAATTGGGATCATCTGAAGGAAAAAAAAAAAGCTTCCATTTAAAAAAAGGTATCTGAAATTTCACAAAGTATGCTGGCATCACAGCATCCCATGAATATTTAATCATCATCATCAAGACAGGAGGTTGGAGAAAAAAATCAGGTTGTGATATTTGGGAACAGCAGGTGTGGGAAGGAGGGTGTTGACACCCTCTGAAAACGGATATGGCATGTTGTGTGGCAGGTTCCCTCTGCAGTCCCACGTCACCTGGGTGCTTTAAGAAAACTCTAGGGAGTGGGAGCCTGTCCTCACTGACCCCACACCTGAACGTGGCAGAGAGCCTCTCTAGAAGCACGGATGGCCAAACTCCTTCCTTTCACTAGAGCCTTCAGGCTTTCTCTCTTGTGAACCTTCCCATCATGTGGGTGGCTCTGGCCCCTGTCCCTTGCATCTTTAATTCTTATTATCGTTGCTAAGCAAGCACCTCTCTTGTGTATAGTAAGGCAGTGAGAGAACAGGAATCCAGCTATGAATTTGGGATGGAGAGTGTTGAAACTCAGAGTTCACCTAAGACCTCTAGCATC
Organism: Leucopleurus acutus; assembly: GCF_964270905.1. NCBI lineage: Eukaryota > Metazoa > Chordata > Mammalia > Artiodactyla > Delphinidae > Leucopleurus > Leucopleurus acutus. The sequence goes on along the minus strand of NC_139147.1, from coordinate 78,819,349 downwards.
CTGGAGTCAGGAGCAAGACAGAAATAAAAGGACTGTGGGTCATCTATGGACAAATTATTTGTCTTCGAACTTTATCACACACTCCACTCTGCCCACCGCTCAGCTGCGTGGGTTTCACCACTGCCTCCTTGCAGGCAGATGGATTCAGCCTCGAAGCTCCTGCCCCTGGGTTTTTCACAGGCTGTTCCAATTTGGAATTTTCTTGTAGTAGATTGAGAAAGTCTAACACTCTACTTCTCAAGCTTTTGTGTGCATAACAGCTCTCTGGCAGAACTTCTTAACATGGAGATTCCTGGGCCCGCCCCAGGGGTTCTTACCTAGCAAATCAAGAATGGGACCTGAGAATACGCACTTTTAGTGAAAAGTTCTCAAGCCAGTGGTGCGGACTGCCCGCACATCAAATATCTTCAGGGTTGTCTTTCCTGGACCCGGCACTAAAGGATGCCCTGAGCTGAAGGTATGGCCTGAGACTGGGGTCACGAAGCCCACACTGCAGCTCTGGCTTTGGTTCAGATGTCACAGAATGTTTCCGACGTGCCAGATCCCTCATGTTGCAGGAGTGTGGCTGGGTCAGGGATGAAGTGAGACAAGAGGGACACTCCCTCCCCTTCCCCATGGGATTGGGGAGGCTATCTGAGGCTGTCACCTCTCACAGGAACTCATCAACTGTCAAGACAATCAGGGAATATGGTCCTCAAAACATAATAAAGATGAAAATTAAGACCAAATTTCTTGGCCTAGTGTTGAAGTCCCTCAGTAATATGGCCTTGGCCTCAGAGGCCACTGTTCCCTTCATCTTCACATGTCCCAACAGAACAGAATGACTGTGCAAGTGACTGTGCTTGGGCTGGGGGTGTCAGTCCAAACTGAGTCACTTGGGAGTGGGAGCCTTATTGCCCAAGGCTTGATCTGGGGGCCCAACCCACTCCGACATGCTTCTGTCACTCGGAGTTGTATCCTCTTGGGCATCAGAAGAATTCTGTAGCAGCTTCTTCTCTGGGTCACTTCCTATAGTCAGAGCTCAACGTTTTGAATTGAATTCTTCTGCTGTCTTCATTATTTTGCCACACCAGCTTAGGTCCTAGAATGTAATCTTACTCTGAAGATCAGTCTTTGGCCATGACACTGACGTGGAGGTGATAACTGTCGATACTTAGAACCATAGAATGCCAGCCCTCGAAGGGACTTCACTTTGAGTGTGTCTGATCTTCTTCATGTGGTTAACCAGGAAGCCAAAGGCCAGAGAGAGAAACTTTCTCAAAGATGTATTTGCCCAGGAACACCCGGAGAGAGTTAGTGAACTGGGACCCAGAAGTAACTCTCCATACCTACACGGAGGTACAATACCTTTTATCCTAACTAGTGCCCTTCCTATTTTCCTTGGAGTCTCAGTGTTTCAAAAGCAAGTCTTATTTGCATTGTAATTTACATTACTCTATTTATTTACATGTTTAAATTTTGTCAAGCTTCCCCTCCTCCTTTGATTTCTTTCCCGCTAAGACATGTGAAATGACTCAGGCTCTCAGAAGAAACTGGGATAGGAGAAGAGACCCAATGGTAATCATTTCATCTTGCTGCAGTTTTAAGATATCAGGATCATCTTTGATTTAATTTGACCCATATAAATTGAGGAGCGGAACCTGCTGGTCTCTGCACTGGGTGTGGGACTATGTCATCTGTGTGACCGAAGAATAGTATTTTTCCCCCCGTGTGGATCCCAGCTACATAGAAAGGGGAAGGATCTAAAAGAGAATCAATGACAAGAGCAGCTGGGAAACTGACTCACAGTGTGAACTTGGGTCAGTCCTTTCTCTAATCTGCTGTGGTTTGTTTCACTGATAAAGGAAGTTGGGTTGTGATGGCTGTCTGGGTTCTTCTCTGAGATCCTGCCCAGCTCTGCCGTGTCGGGTGGTGTTTGGATGGTTTCCACATCCACTCCAGGGCAGCCCATGTTTCCACCTGAGCCCTAAGAGCAGGGGGGAGCCCAGTGTTTAGCAGGAATGGGGAGACACCCCGGCATGAGTCAGGCCCCCAAGCCTCCCAAGAGGGAGAAGGTTGATACAGATGAAGCTTATGGCCAGTTCCACGTTCTGGTTTTCTATGTAGAAGGAAGGGAGGTCCATGGCAAGGCTCTGCATTGGGCTGATCCCTTCAGGGCCATTCCTGCCTGGCAAAGCTGCCCCATTGTTGCCCTCTTCCTAACGATTCTTAGTTTTCTTGCTTTGGGGGGCTGGGGGTGGAAGAGGAGGGGCAGGACTGACTACATAGTTTGTGACCCCAGTGCAAGATGAAAATGCAGGCCCCTTGTTCAAAAATTATAAAGGCTCTCAAGATGGTGACAGCAGAGCAAAACCAAACATGGGGCCCTTCGGTAAGCCGGGCTGTGTACAATGTTCAGACTGCAGCCCGAAGCTGCCCTGCGGGAGGGTGGCTCAGGGAGTGGGGTGGGAATCTGGGGTGGAGAGGGAGGGACTTGACTCGGCCAGTAGACCCCAGACCATTGCCTCGAACCAAAGCCAGAAGTGACGAGAAGTCTTCCCCAGCTGCACTGAATGTGGAAAATGGCACAAGGGTGACTACAACCTGGTGCCCCGAGAGTTTCAAGCAATTGCCCTTAGATTCTGTGGCAGTCAAGAGCAGACTTTATTTTGCAAAGGAGAAGCACACCAAGATAGGAAAGGAGATTCCTGGAAGGTCACACTGCTGGTGAGTGACAAATGGAGACTAATTCTCAGACCTTCTAGTTTCCGTGCCCTTTCTCAGCCTGGAGCTGAGTAACAACAAAATTGTGCTCTCTCATTGTGGGTTAAATTGGAACTTGAGAATAAGAGCAAGAGCAGGAAGGGAAATGAGATAAATGATAATTGAATGGAGAAAACAAAAACAGTTTAGGAAGCCAAAGCAGTTTGTCTGAATCCTATCTGATGCACAACACACAGCAAAGCAGACAAATGTCTGTGCAGCAAAACAAAACTGGAAGAAGATGATATTTTCAAATAAAATACGCATATTTCCAACCAGCCTTGAGCTCATCTGATAAGGGACAGATTGTCCAGAGTAAATAGAGAGAGGAAAAAAGATGCTTTGGGCTGAATTTAGTTCCATGTCAAAATCATGGGGGAACTTATTGCTTCTTTCTCCTGCTTGTCATCTCTCAGGCATCAGGACCTCATGGAGCCAGGAAGGGGAGCCGAGTAGATCACACATTCGTGCATTTATTCATCCTTCCATCTCTCAGGCATCTCTTGAGCACCTCTGTTTCCTTAGTGGATGGTACCTGTAGCTCCTGTACCATGCTAGATCCTGAAAAGAATGTTTAGGAGATCGCCCCTACCTTTACAGAAAGTAGACAGCTTTGTATGAGGGGAGAAAACTAACCACAATAGGAGTAATACTAGCGATGCCTGCTGTGTGCTATTGGAACTCAGGAGAAGGAGAAAGTCATACCACTTACATGCCTCAGTTGATAATCGGCCTGCTGGTTCCTGTCTGCTTCAACGACTGCTGCCTGGATCTATTTATCATCACTGTGCTCCTTTTTCCTAAAAGACTCCTGGGGAGGGCGCATAGCTGGGGAGTAGGGATGTGGGATTCTTATAGACAGAATCTGTTTATCCTCAGTGATGCATGGCTATGTACCAATCCTCTGCACTGGGGGTGGGGGGGGAAAGCTAGGGTGGAAAAGGTGGTTCTGGTTCAGATGTGGTGAGGATCCGTGCCTACTCATGCTTTCTCCTGTCCATCTGCTGCCCCCAGGACGTATGTAAGAGAATAGCCCTGCGGAGGCCAGGATGAGAGCTAGCTGAGTGCACATCAGGGTGTTACTCCATCTCCATCTGAAAACTGGCAGGAGAGGAGGAGGTCTAATAAACCAGTGTTTCCTAACCCAAATAAGGAACAACTTAACATTCTCTCCCAGGGAGCACAGGATTGAAATAGCGGAGGAAGGGGAATCAATTGTAAAGGCTGTTGCAAAAGAGAGAGAAGCAGCAACACTCCAAGAGAAATGATCTCTAAGTGCCTATCTAGTAAAATTTTTCTGTGATTCTGTGCTCCTCAGCTGTTGATTATGTTCTCATCCACCAGGAGATCTGTACATAGCTTGTGATACAACTGGGAACAGTAGACATGAGGCAAATCCCACGTGTCATCATATGTCCCATCATAATAGCACTGCCCATTCATGCCTAAATATTAGCATTTACAAAGCTGGCGTTACCTCCAGAATCTCGCCCAGGGAGGTGGGTGGGGTCTGTATTATAATTCTTATTGCACAGAAGAGGAAACTGAGGCTTGGCGAAGACTAAGCTACTTGCTGCCGATCCCCTTGAGCGGCGGATGAGGGACCAGAGCCCATGTTTTCTGTGTGACATTCTTTCTTCTGCTTGTTGTCCTTCCTGGATGTATATTGTTTCCTGCTCCAGTTACCGCAGGCTGCAATGTGACAGGAGTGCAGCAGGAGCTGGGAGGAGGGTTCAGCAGCCCCTGGAAACCCAGTGATAATTAGATAGCCGCCACGTGGACACATGGTGTCTTTTCACAGAGCATCTTGCCCTTTAAACTAACTCAATGCAGCAATAACTTCAACAGCAATACATTGGTTGGTCCCCCTCCTAAATGACCGGGCTGGGATCCAGCATCTCTCTGCTCCTCTCCGCCTTTTGCCCTCATCCTGAGCCATCATAAAGACACTTGGAGCTCAGTGGGAACAGTATTTGTCTCGCAATTACTTCTAATGGCCCTGTAGTTTTGTGGTGTGTAAGTGGTGTGACCTACATACCAGTTATGTGAAACTCTTTTCATCCTGGAGTCTATATTAAGGAGGACAAAAATCAGTGAGATCAGGGAACAGTGGCTCAGTCCATCCCACAGTTAACATTTATATCCAACTCCATCGTCTGTACTTGTTGAAATGCCAGCTCTTCTTAACAGCCCAGAGTGAAGGCTGCCTCTTCCTCTGTGAAGCCTCCCTGGATTGCTCTTTCCTGTGACTCACCACAGTGCTTGTTCTGATCCTATCTGAGGTGTTCATCATTTTTCTACATATTTCATCTTCCTGACTCCTTATGTCAGAGGCTGTGTCTAGTTCATTTTCCGATCCTTGTCTGCTCTGAGAACTGAGAATGGCCAAGGTCCTTGCTCAGTTAACTACTTGCTGCATGAAATCATAAACTGATTACATCATAGATATTGTGGAGACGTGTAAAAAAGACACGTGGACCTGTGATTCTCTTCACAGTTCATATTTTACTTTATAATGACTCTCTAAGTAGTAAACTCTTATTTGGGTTTCAAAATCTAAGATTCAATTACATTTTCTAGCCATTGTTGCCACGTCAAGTCTTATCCTACATTCGTTTTCATAGGCTGCCTTTCAAATTCCATCCACATCCCTGAAGGAGGAGTGATATCCTCAATTTACAGAACTATCAGCTCAGAATGGTAAAAATATGACTTGCCATAAGTTGCAAAGCCATTAACTGGCAGATCAGGATTCACTGACTAGATACTAATTGATCACCATTCATTCAATATGCATTTATTTGCTGCTTGCCACATACTGGGCATTGTGGGGAATCTATGGGAGAATAAGATGTGGTCCTTGCCTTCAAGGAGCTCATAGTCTAGTGAGAGGGACATGCACTTAAGTGGAAAAGAGTGTCATGTAGCAAATACTCTAATAGGAATACTGACCGGAGAGTTTGTGTTTGTTCTTATAGACATACTGCTCTACATGCCTCTTCTCTCCTGATCTGAAAGTGATGATGATACTCAAAATCACAAATAGCCCAAAACCCAACTCATCATTAATGTTAATAAAAGGAGGATAGTCTTCAGGCTTAAGCTTTCTTACTGTGAATGGGAAGCATACAGATGCCAGGGAGGAATGGACAGCAGGCTGCTTCTGCCCACGCCATCATAAGAGGTCAATCAAAGAGGGAGTGGGCAGAAAAATCCAGGACTTCTTGAAGGAGTGGACAGGAGAGAGAGGTGTGTCATTGTAGAACAAGAAAAGCTCCACCCACAAACCCAGTTCCCCATCTCTGACAGGTGGAGTTCCTCCCTGTAAATATCTCCAGTCCTTTCATTTGACCCTTTGTTGGAGGTTGAGCACGTCACTCTCAGCCCTCTGGGTGAGGCAAGATTCAGACCGAGTGGGGTGACAGCATGAAAACACCCTCTTGTTTGGCTTCCTCTGAGCCAACCACATCTCCACTGGCCACTGTCTGTGGTCTGGCCCCGTTTGTCCAAGAAGAGAGGAAGATCCTTGAGGACTACTCAGGTAAGGCCAGGTGGCTTGTCACTGGTTCTACAAAGAGATGGGGCTCCTATCTATGAGCTGATTCCTCTTGTCCCCAACTTGTGTCTCGCGTCCCCTCCACTACTGCCTTGTAGTTCCATCTAGACTCATATTCTCCATGACCTGATGAAAAGTGCTCTATTCCTTACTGCTCAGGGTTCATGAGATTTGTAGACCAGCATTTTCAGCCTATAAAATCCCTGGACATACTTATCTCTCTATTGATTTTGATCTTAACTGCCCTGTAAGAACTGTCTCTATTCAGTGGCTTAGGAAGTGAGGCTCAGTGAATAGAAGTGATTTGTTCAAGTTTGATCTGCAGACTAAGGCCAAGATTAGATCTGATGCCTCCTTCTCTCTCCCTCTCTGCTGCACCCCCTGCACCCCGCCCCCCCAAGCAGGTCACACCTTTTCTCTAAAAGCCAAGATAAGTGAGAGGGCTTCCTGAACTGTCAAATGGCAAACAAAAGGTGTTCTTTTCTTTCAGGCAGATTGAGAGGGATATTTTGAATTCATCTGAGAGAGATTTTCTAGTGATATCTAGGCTTCATCAAATGGACTATTTTTAGAGAATGGATGAGAATATGTACGTAAGGCGGCCTTGTTAACTGAACACTGTTATGCAAATTGGAGAATATCACTACGTGGAGCCTGACACATGCTTTGGCTTTCATTTGGGGCTGAAGTTTATGGCAATACAGTCCTACCTTAAGAAACAGGAAACATCTCGAACAAACAACCTAACCTTACAGCTAAAGCAATTAGAGAAAGAAGAACAAAAAAACCCCAAAGTTAGCAGAAGGAAAGAAATAATAAAGATCAGATCAGAAATAAATGAAAAAGAAATGAAGGAAATGATAGCAAAGATCAATAAAACTAAAAGCTGGTTCTTTGAGAAGATAAACAAAATTGAGAAACCATTAGCCAGACTCATCAAGAAAAACAGGGAGAAGACTCAAATCAATAGAATTAGAAATGAAAAAGGAGAAGTAACAACTGACATTGCAGAAATACAAAGGATCATGAGAGATTAGTACAAGCAACTCTATGCCATTAAAATGGACAACGTAGAAGAAATGGACAAATTCTTAGAAATGCACAACGTGCCAAGACTGAATCAGGAAGAAATACAAAATATGAACAGACCAATCACAAGCACTGAAATGGAAACTGTGATTAAAAATCTTCCAACAAACAAAAGCCCAGGACCAGATGGCTTCACAGGCAAATTCTATCAAACATTTAGAGAAGAGCTAACACCTATCCTTCTCAAACTCTTCCAAAATATAGCAGAGGGAGGAACACTCCCAAACTCATTCTACGAGGCCACCATCACCCTGATACCAAAACCAGACAAAGATGTCAAAAAGAAAGAAAACTACAGGCCAATATCACTGATGAACATAGACGCAAAAATCCTCAACAAAATACTAGCAAACAGAATCCAACAGCACATTAAAAGGATCATACACCATGATCAAGTGGAGTTATCCCAGGAATGCAAGGATTCTTCAATATACACAAATCAGTCAACGTGAATGACAATTTCTTAATGTCAACAACAGTGTTATGAGGCACCGATCAAAACAGCCCTGGGGAAATACTTTAGCTTTTCTGTCTTACTGTGGTATGTGGAAAAACAAATCTCAATAGGGGGGGAAAAACATCCCCAAATCCTTTCAGATTGACTCCTACAATTTCCTCTCTTATGACAGCTATCATTATATCTCATTGTTCTACAGGTTTAAGAAAATCTCATCTTCAGTGATTATGTAGTTTATTTTTTTAAGATGCTAATTTTAGCTATCATTTTTTTTCTTCATGCGCTAAAGGTTGTATCTTTCTTAGTTGTGGAAGGAAATGTTTCCTTTGTGTGTGTGTGTGTGTGTGTGTGTGTGTGTGTGTGTCTGTTTGAATTTGTTATGACAGTACTAATATTCATCCCCGTGGGCCCACCACAATGCAGTGGGTTGCAATGTTATGTAATTTATAGCAGCCTTCTATATATTCTTAAGTGTCTTTCTGGCTGTAAGGGTCTTGAAGAAATCACTTAACCAATTACCTTATTCAAAATAGAGAAACTGAGGCTCAGAAAGATGACACGGTGTGCACAAGGCCAGGCAGCCCGTAGTCTCTGGGGCTGTAACTCTTTCACTGCCCACTACATGTAGTGAATGGTGCTGGGCACCCCTAAGTAGAAGCATTAGCTCTGTCATTTGGGGGACTGTACCTAGACGCCCTTTAAGACTCCTTTCAGTTGCAAGTTTTAGGTACTTTGACTTCTGCTTAGCGTCCAGATGATTGCTGTGGAAGATTGCACAAGTGGGTAGTGGTGGAGGTGGTGAGAAGTGTTTCGACCTGTGTTTGATTGATTTAATGGGGAGGAATGAGACCGGAAGGAGACAAGGATGACTCCAAGATTTTTTTGAGCAACTGGTAGGAAGGAGTGGCCTTCATTGGGGTCGCAGAAGACCATGAGAGGAGCAGGTTTTTGGAAGGAACAGCAGGAGCTTACTTTTGGAAGATGATGGAAATGAACTTTATTTATAGAGATTGTAACTTGATTGATACACAGAGTATTTTATTTTCTCTCTCCTACCCCTGTAAGTAGTCCTGGTAAGGGTTATTGCTTACTTTTTTTTTTTTTTTTTTTCAGGGAAGGAAAATAAGGCTCAGGGGGTTGAAGTCACCTGCTCTAAATCACAGAGCAAATTAATACCAGATGGGATTCACACCTGGGTTCAAAAAGTCAAATTCCCCTTTCTCTTCACTGCCACTGCCTCATACTAAACAGATAATTTTGGAGGTCACTTATAGCTTTGGAACTCTCTATGAAGTTCTAGAGAACTTTCACTTTGTTATTATTTAAGGACCTTTCCTAAATCCCAGGAATTCACACTTCTCAGGTATGTCTCCTGAGCTGCATGTGCTGTTATACCAGACGCAGGATGTTTGGGACCCGAGGAGGGAACTAGAACTCAGCATCTGCATCAATGGAAACTTGCAATATTAGGAAAGAGCCTTTCAAATATGGTCAACACAGGGCTTCAGGTTGAACCATCTGCCTGCTGGGGGGTGGGAATGCACTTTCTTGGGCAGGTAATCTTGGACTGATTCTCACATCAATCTCTTCCTCTAGTAGTGAATTTCTATCTGCTCGCTGACATTCATGATACATTCTTAATGCTGTCTGCTTTCTGTCCACTTGAGGTTGATGCACTGTTAAAGTTCTTTCTGTTTACATGGAGCCCAACCACACATTTCAGGGTCAGGATATTGCTAGTCCCTAAACAGGGATACAGTGAAACACATATTATTTGATACAGCCCTGGACAATGCAGGTTGTTAACCAAAATTGCAGAAAAGGAGACCTGCTCGAAATAAAGAGACATTTACTTTGGGTTTGTTAGGACCGCTGGACAGCGAAATAGAGGAAGCTTATAAAGGCAAAAGCTGCAAGGCTATTGAGTTACACAAGTTGTTTGTCAAGAAGTAGAATCGCAGCTGGCAAGAAGTGAGAAGCTTGTTAAGCAAGGATTGGTTGGGATCTGAAATGGTTGATAGTTACAAAGCAGGACCTTGACACCATAAAGTTGCAGCTGTTGGCTGTTGTTCTGAATATGCTGGTGGTATCCTTGGGTAAAGAAAATTCAAGTTCTCAGTGGTGACAGGGACATGTCTGAGACCAGATCCTCAATGGCCATTCCATTCCATTTTTGTCTACCTGAACTATGATTATTCCATTATAATGGCAATTTGTCATCAATGTCTAGAATAAAAAACTTTGCATACCATTTGTCCCCTCCCCCCCTCAGCCCCCCACCCTCCTGCCTGCTGGCAGGTGTTCTCTCCCATCACTGATGGCACCAAAAGGAAACATAAAATATAGCTGTTATCTTTCAGCAGCAGGTCATACTGGGTCCTTGGCACCTGTTTTGCCTTGTGCAAGAGCTCTTCGATCCAGATGTATCTAGATAGCTTAGTGTGATTCTTTGGTGCCCCTAGAATGCACTAGGCTTTATCCAGCCCTCTTGTAATTATCTATTTGCAGATCTAATTCTAATTCTTTCACCGACAGTGTGCTCCTTAAAAAAAGAAATTATATTTGCAGGTTTTCTTCTACTTTCCACCTCTCTCTCTCTTCCCTAGCACAGTGATTGGCACAGAGAAAGTCCCCCCAAATGTGTTTGAAATATTAAATTAAATGAAACAGTTTGTACCATGTAGAGCTTCACGATGGAGGTTAACCTAAGCCATATAAGAAAAAAGTAGAGTATCCAAGTTAAGATATCCTTATAAACAGAATTAATGAATGAGGCAAATCAAATCTCTAATTTGGAAGCTAGCTGGTGTGGTTCATTTTGCTCTATAGTTAGGGATACATAAACCTGTATAATGGATGTGTCCGTTTTAAATTTTCACATCATCATTACTCATGCCTATAACCCTCAGGAGTGCCAGCACAGTCATTAACAGCTGTTGATGTCATAAACATTCATTTGATTGTTAATGTATTTAATAAATGAAGAAGACTTGTGGATCAATAAGACGAAGGAGATGAAACTAATAAAAATGTTCAAACATACACTCCCCTAACCTTTCAATCTCACAACTAAAAAACAAAAAAGCGTTGCAAATTTAAACAAATATTGGGCTATTTTAAACTATTTATTGCCAAATATATATTTTTAAATTATGAAACCCTCTCCTGACCTGCAGAAAAATGGGCTTCATATTCTTTTAAAATTTTTTTGTAATTTTTAAAAAATTGACGTAAAATTGACATCTAACATTATATTGGTTTCCGGTACACAATATGCTGATTTAATATTTGTATATATTGGGAATTGATCACCACAATAAGTCCAGTTACCATTCATTACCACACATAGTTACACATTTTTTTCTTGTGGTAGGAACTTTTACGATCTACTCTCTTAATAACTTTCAAATATGCAATAGAGTGTTATTAACTATTGTCACCCCCAAGACTTATTCATTTTATAACTGGAAGTTTATATCTTTTGATCCCTTTTACCTATTTAGCCCCCTCCTCACCCTCTACCCCCAGCAGTCACCAATCTGTTGTCTGTATCTGTGAGCTTTTTTTTTTAAAAAAATGATTCCACATATAAATAAGCTTCATAATCTGCTAAGACTTAAGCTGCTACAACATTGCTGGGAGGGGCAATTTGGCCATATATACCAAGAACCTTAAATCTACAAACTCTTTGACCCAGCATTTCCATTTGTAGGAATTTATGCAGAGGAAAAAATTAAGGATTATGAAAATCTGTACCTACACGGATGTTCAGTGCATGGTCATTATAAAAGCAAAGGGGAAAAAAAAGCAACGTGAACAAGTAAAAATAAGGGGTGAGTTAAATAAATATGGATGATTATATAATGGAACCCTACACAGTCACTAATGTGCTGTTGTAGAAAATTATTCATGAACTGAGTAGTGTAGCACAGTGGTGGAAAATAGGGGCTTGAAATCTGAGAGATATTTGATCAACTTAAAGCTCTTATCACTGACTGTGCAAACGAGCAAATTCCTCAACCTTTCAGAGTTTCAGTAGACTAATCTGGAGAATGAGGATCATTGTAACTAATCTGGAAAATGAGAATCATTGTAATACCTGGAGCACAGGGCTATGGTGAGTGTGAAATGAGCCAATGCAATTAAAGCCCAGTGTTCGGTACATAGTAAGTGCTTAATAAACATTGCTACCGTTGTCAGTGTCAGCATCGTCGTCAATATGTTAAGTGTAAAGGGCAGCTTTTGAAACGATGTTTACAGCATAACTCAGTTTTTGAAGTAGAAAAAATAACATTATCTGTCATAAATGTAGAAGAAGTCTTAAAGGATATACATCAAAATGATTTACTTTCATTTTCTCTGCACGGTCGATTTAAGGAAAGATTTCTTTTCCTTCTTTTGCTTTTATGTATGGCCAATAATGTAATAAGAAAAGTTAAATGGGTCCAATGAATCATTAACGTCCATCCCTAAAAATAAATGAGCATTTATCAATGCAGTAGTTCTTTTCCTGTGTTATCACCGTTTCCTCATTGTCAAGTCACTAAAATCTCTCCATACTATTGTTATGAAGGCTATATATCCAATGGTTGGTAGTGCTTGGTTGATTACCTCCAGGTCTCCCTTGCTCCTCTATCCTTGTCCTTCTGCCATACCCCATGTGGTGTGCACCATAAATATCTGTTCTGTTCAGAACACTCAGTGTTGACAGTGGGGTGGGATATCAAGCAGCACAGAGGGTGGTTTCTGACCTAGAGGAGTTTAGAGTGCCCTAGAGGGAAAGGACATTTACCTTAATGGTGTATGTTTCATCTTCATCTTGTTGAGATGCTTCATCTTGTTGAGAAGGTCCATCTGTTGCAAATGAGTTTTGGTAGCTAGGGAAACCTTCTTTAAGGAGGTAGGGCTGAACGATTATTAGATGGACTTTAAAAACAACTATGTTTCCATAGCCCACAGGTATAGTCATCTTTGACTAGGATGGAGTCCTTCCAAGCTCCTTGTGTCACATTACCTTTGATGAGATTTCTTGTATGACTGTTTCTTTAGCCACCACTTTTTGGGGTCTTTGATTTTTATTCTATTTCAATTAATTTCTTCTGTAGCCATAGCCCTATGACTCTGACTTATATTCACTTGGTATACTTCCTTGAATATATTTTCCCTCAATCATAAGTATTATGTATGTTCAGTGCCAAAAAAAATTGGAAAATTTAGAAAGATGTAAAAAAAATGTAAAAATCATCCATAAGTTAGTCATGCAGACATAATCATTTATAACATTTTGGTGCATGTGCTTCCAATGCATGTGTGGGTGATTTTTAATATTATTTTATAAGCTGCATTTCTGCTTCATAATAATATATCTTTTTGTGACAATTAATATTTGTCTACAGAATTATTCTGTGAGATCTTTTATAACCTCCCTCTCCTAAAGATAAACTCCTTTTAACACTTCAATATGTGAATTTCTAGTATCTTTATTTGCCTATTTGTATATACTTGTGGTTTTGAAAATAAAACCATAGGATATGTGTAGCTTAGGACCCTACTTTTCACTTAGCATTATTCTGTGAATATTTTTCTGTCATTTAATTGTCTTCAAAAATACCATCTCTGAGGGTTGCATAATATTCCACTATGAGTGTGTACATATAGTGTAATACAATAAGTACCTCTAATTTAGGATTGATGCTTAAATCATGATCTCCTCTTCTAAGTTCTGAACTCCATGCAGGAAGATCCAGTTTTGATTCTTCTTTGTAGTCTTGTAGTCAATTGACAAAGATAAAATCCTTTGTTCTAAATGAAATGAACTCTAAATGGAAGCCTTTATGATATTCAGGGATCCAGGAAGTTGTGACTGGGTTATTTCAGGCTTTACTCACAATGTTGTAATTGGGTTGGTGGGAGGGAGAATTTTACTCTGGGTGGACCAGGTCTAGCTGGATGATGTCCCAGCCTAGAAAGGTCAGTCCTCTCTGAAGTGCCGCTCTCATAGGTTGGAGGAATCAGCTAACGAAACCAAACAAGAAGCTCTTACCATTCAGTGTTCCTTGCCTGTTAAATTCAAAAACAAAAACAAGCTAGTAACTTGGTCTCTTGTTCTTATTCGTTTCTTTTCCAGGATGCTCTTAAAGATGCAATTTTCTTTAAACATACAACCAAGGACTAGAAAGTTTTGATTTGTAGTGGGATAAAGGTGATACAATTAAAAATATTCCAGCCTTATTATTGTTGGTATTTGACCTGCTTTGCAGATGACCTCTTAGCTCTCCACCTTGATTTAGAATGGAGACTCCCCATCAGGTCTGTGTGGAGTCCTAGACTACCAGAGCTAGAAGGAAATGTGGGAGTCAAGTGGTTCATACCCTCTTAGTACAGGTGAAAAAATGATGCCCAGAGAGAAGAAATGACTTACATCTGAACCCAGATTTCCTGACTCCTATCACTTTAAGGCATTTTCCACCATCACTAGTCAGTGTAGCGTCTACTCCCAGTTGTTCAAAGTTGCTCTCACATAGATTCAGTTGATTATTAGACTCTTTCTATCCATCCTTTTCCTTAAACCTTTAAAACTATGTTTTGAAACCCCACTATATTTTAAGTACTTTGTTAGGTAGGCCTTTAGATCCGTTAGCTCCCCTAATTCTTACACTGTCCTACAAGGTAAATATTGGATCCATTTCACGTTTGAGAAAACTGAAGCTCAAAATGTTTAAATTGCTACCCAACCTCAGGCAGCTGGTAAGTTGTGGAATCTGGATTGAAGCCCAGGTCTGTCTGACTCCAAAGCTTTCTCTGCTATGCCAGCCTACTTCCTGATACAGGAATTGATTACATGAAACGAATCAATTTATGTCTTTACTGTTCCTTATCCATTATCTTGTGGAAAGGTTGACTTCATTAATTCTCCAAACATTATTGTGTCTTTGAGTTGTAGGTGAGTGATCTTGACACATAGCCCACAAAGGTGTGTTTAAATAAAAAATAAAGGCATCTTTCAGGTTCCAATGGAGGAAGCTAAACTGCGTGGCTTAGCCCCTCCTACTGATTGGCTGAGCTCCCAATGAGTTAAACTGCGTATCTTAGCCCCTCCTACTGATTGGCTGAGCTCCCAATGGAGCTCAACTCAGTGTTTGTTTGGATTGGTTCAAGATGGCAGAGTAGAAGGATGTACGCTCACTCCCTCTTGCGAGAGCACCGGAATCACAACTAACTGCTGAACAATCATCGACAGGAAGACAATAGAACTCACCAGAAAAGATACCCCACATCCAAAGACAAAGGAGAAGCTGCAATGACACAGTAGGAGGGGCGCAATCACAATAAAATCAAATCTCATAACCGCTGGGTGGGTGACTCACAAACTGGAGAACAATTGTACCGCAGAAGTCCACCCACTGGACTGAAGGTTCTGAGCCCCACGTCAGGCTTCCCAGCCTGTGCGTCCGGCAACAGGAGGAGGAATTCCTAGAGAATCAGACTTTGAAGGCTAGAGGGATTTGATGTCAGTATTGGGGGAAACAGAGACTCCACTCTTAGAGGGCACACACTACGCAGTGTGCGCATCAGGACCCAGGGGGAAGGAGCAGTGACCCCATAGGAGACTGAACCAGACCTACCTGCTAGTGTTGGAGGGTCTCTTGCAGAGGTGGGGCGTGGCTGTGACTCGCCGCGGGGACGAGGACAGTGGCAGCAGAAGTTCCGGGAAGTAATCCTTGGCGTGAGCCCTCCCAGAGTCTGCCATTAGCCCCACTAAAGAGCAGGGTAGGCTCCAGTGCTGGGTCGCCTCAGGCCAATGGAGCTCAGCTAAGCTTCAATTAGGATTGAAGCTTAACAATGGAAAACAAACAATAATTAAAGTTTTGCAAAAGTTGAAGAAAATAGAAGCATGAAAGGGAAAGAAAGAAAAAAAACCTTGTTCAATTTAAGTAATGGCATCTCTACTAAGAGAGAGAATGTATTCAAGGAGAAGCACTGATGTCAGAAGAGTCATGGAAGAGTTAGCAGGCTTGAAAGAAATTTAGGGCTATGTTTTGGGATGTGGATTCCCTTGGCCAGGCACTTTTTCTTGACCGTTTTTCAAAGAAAGATGGGCTATACCACGACTTCTAATTCTTTTGATGTAACACAGGAGGAAAAAGGAAAATTATTTTCCTCTAGTTCGTTTCAGACCAATGTTTTTGAAGCTGGCCTAGGTCAAGGTTAGGGTGGATGGAATGGCTCCCCTCCACAGCCCCCCAACTGTGCCTCCCCAAGGTTACTCTTTAAAACAGGGTCACTGCCACCCCTTTCCTGTCCAACTCCACATAACTCGCTATGACCTTTTGCTGGGAAAACTAGAACTTCTGCCAAATTATTCTGTCCAGTCCCTCTGTAACTAAGGGCTTTGTTCTCAGAGGATCTGTTCACTGGAGGTGCATTGGACTTATCTCTCTAAGACAATATTTCTCCCACCTTTTTCCATTACATAATTTACATAAAGAGTTTGTAACTTCTCGGCCCACGTAGCAGTTTCATAAATTCTTGTGATAAAACTTGCCCAAGAGACACTATCTGTCACCATCTCTCAAAACTTCTTTGATTTTATTTCCTGAATGCAGCTTTTGCATATTAGTGGGCAGGTAAAAGTCATTGCCCAAAAATACAGTTATCTGTGTATAGGAAAGTCTTTATTTGGGTATGAATTTTAGTCTTCTTTTGACTTTAATTTTTGGAAAATTTCTGAGGGCTAAATTTTGGTGTATTTACTGTATGAAACTATTTTTTCCCCTTGTACTGGAGAATAGGTAATGTGTGATGAAAATGTGAATGCTTAAAAAACCTTTACGTTTTCAAAGGTTCTGACTAGTGCCAATACTTTTTTCTTATTTTATCTTCTTTATAATATTTTCATTGTAGAAAATTAGAAAAGATAATTAAGTAAAAAAAACCTATAATCTAAATTACCCAGAGAAAACCTATGTTAACATTTTTGTGGATATTCTTGTAATACATTAGTTACACATAATGATATTTTGTTTTGATAAAAACTAAGATCATTCTATGTCCTATTTTATAACTTTCAAAAATATACTGTGGATGTTTTCCTATTGTATTTGTACAATGTTAATTATAACAGCTACATAATATTTTATCTAAACTACATTTAGGTGGTTTAGCTATTAAAATAAATTATAAAATAGTATCGCTATTTTCAAAAGGGCATTGGCATAAGGAATGCACTTAGATTTGCCACTGGAAGATGATGAATTAAAAAGATAGCTAGATATATCACTTGTTTTAAATGATCTCTCTATTTCATATGTTAAAATATACCATCACAGTTTCTAATGATGTACTGATTAATCCCACTTCCTTTGTCATGAGACCTAAATCTATAGATAGGTAACGTTATTAGAAAACCAAAGTGACCAGCTTAGAGATATCTGCTGGATATGATGTTGAACTATCTAAGGTCCCTCCTAAATTCAAGATTCTACATTCAGTCACTCCCAACAGGAGAGCTGGTTTTAGCTCTCTCTGTAGCATTTTCTAATAAGTTTATCCACTGACTGGGCTTTGGTGGGAGAATTACAGAGTTTCACAGTCAAACATTGATGGTATTTGGAACCTGGCATTACCTATTTTCAGGGGATTGCAAGAGAAGAAGTAATGAATAACATTAACTAGGAATAGTACTGGTTCTTGTAGATTGGTCCCAACTCATTAAGAAAGGAAGATGGGGGCTTCCCTGGTGGCGCAGTGGTTGGGAGTCCGCCTGCCGATGTGGGGAACACGGGTTCGTGCCCCGGTCAGGGAGGATCCCACATGCTGCGGAGCGGCTGGGCCCGTGAGCCATGGCCGCTGAGCCTGCGCGTCCGGAGCCTGTGCTCCGCGGCGGGAGGGGCCACAGTAGTGAGAGGCCCGCGTACCGCAAAAAATAAATAAATAAATAAATAAAAAAGAAAGGAAGATGGAACTTCCCTTACAGATAACAGGGAATGTATTTTGGAGATGTGTCAAACATTTCCTTGATCTCTTTAAATACCATGCAGTGTCACAGTTGAAGTTCTTAGATGCAGAGATACAGTCAAACAGTTATACTGTGAACTAACCTACTTTGGTGACACTTATCTCAAAAGAGAAGCTTTAAGGAGTGGTCAAACTTATCCATTCAGTTGAATTTCTCCATCACAAATAGGACATAAAGCCACAGATGTTTTTTCACTGCTTTTGTATTCTGAAACGATACTCTAGAGCAGGAATTGACTCAGGAAGTATGTGTGCAAGTAACTTGGGCAGCATCAAATTCTGGCCCTGTGGACTTTGGTTTCCATTTGTTCCCCAGGGCTGGGTGGGAAGATGGCCTCCTGGGAAGGTTTGGCACAGCCCTGGTCTCAGTACATTGCCTCTCCTCACCATCACCCACACCCACACATCTTGCCAGTAATTTCAACTCAGTCAACATAGAATTGACCTTCCGTAAAACCTTTGGGCAGTGCCACTCTCCCTTTGGCATCTTTCAGAGACTGCAAATAGCACTGCTCAAATATTATTTTATTGCTTTCTCCTCCTATGATAATATACTAATGGCTCTTCAAAAGATGCAAGATCAAGGCACTCCATCATTTACAAAGTACTTTCACAACTTTTTTATTTGATCTTTACAAAAAAATCTCAGAAAGTAAGCAAGGTAGGTGTCTCCATGCACATTTTTGCAGATAAAGAAGTTGAGAGGTATTACTAGGACATATGCATACTCTTAGTATATGAAGATGACATTACTGACCACACTTAATAATGTTTGTTTTCCCTGGTCCATATGCTACCCCTATCTTGATCACTCTGAGTAAAGTCATACATTTACAGAAAGGCTGATCAAAACCAAACATCAGGGCTTCCCTGGTGGCGCAGTGGTTGAGAGTCCGCCTGCCGATGCAGGGGACGCGGGTTCGTGCCCCGGTCCGGGAGGATCCCACATGCCGCGGAGCAGCTGGACCCGTGAGCCATGGCCGCTGAGCCCGCGTGTCCGGAGCCTGTGCTCCGCAACGGGAGAGGCCACAACAGTGAGAGGCCCGTGTACCGCAAAAAAACAAAAAAACAAAAAACGGAAAACAAACATCATCTCTCCCGAGTTAGCCAGCCTTGAGATACACATTCACAGAACCAAGGAAGTCAGAGTATCAAGGTAGCATTTTCATTTTCTCAGTGCATTTACTATTTATTCTGGCTAATGTTGCTCGTTGCTTTAATAGTCGTTGTAGCAGGTCACACATAAATATACATTTATCCTTACTTTCTAAAATTATGCACTTATAGGTGTGTATAATTCTATTTTCTTAGACACATAGTTTTGTTTTGTTTTCTTGCTGAAATACAGAAACAAGAAAAGGCCTTTTTGGACAGATGTTACTGTTCTTCACCTGTGTCTCTTATCTAACTACCTTCAGCAAGCTAATATATATATACTATATATATACTCTCTATATATACTATATATGCATACTCTATATACTATATATATATATATATATTTAATTTTTATTCTTTAGCATTCTGAACCGTGCACTTTTCTTAAATCATCTTGTAATGAATCTGAACTGCTTTGGTTTCTCTATACTTGTATCCTGGCCTTCATTATTTTCATGAGAGCTACCCCTTTGCTCTAGTTCTCTTGCCTTTTCTCTCTCTCTGGTGGAACTCTCTAGACCTATTTAGATCTTCTTGCACCTTGTAGAACAGACTGAATTTCCGGTGTTTACATTCTCGCCTAGTAGGAGTGAAAAAGGGTCAAAGTTGCCTTAGAATATTCCTCTAACACTTTCTTATATTACTTATTTTGTCCAATTAGGTGTCTTGTTTAGCATTCAGCATTTTAGGAACTCAGTTTACACTTCATTATTAACCCACAGACTGTCCTTCAGGGATGGTGACCCACAAGATGAGAAGGTAGCAGTATTGTTTTTGTGACCCTAGACGCTCTGCTTTCTGGTCTTTTCCCATCCCTTTCAAATGCCTGCTCCCCAACAAGTATTGCCCTTTGGTTTTCAGATAAACTCTCCTCTATTCCCTCCATCCAGCTCTTAGGAGAGGCTCTCATATTTGCCATTTACCCCGCAGGGTAGTTTCAGGCAGAAGTGAGCTTTTCCTTGTTCTGTGTCTCTTGTGGTGTAGATATCTTCTGTGACATCCTCTGTGACTGAGCTCAGTGTGCCAAACACAGGGTCCAGCATCCTGTGAGCATCCAAGAGGACAAATGAGGGCATGGTTCCTTCCCTCACGGAGCCCACGATCTCCTCATGGAGACCAGTTACAGGCAATGACTAAAGAACTGGTTGATAAAAGATCATGGTGCCCGTGGAGAGCACAGGTCAAATTGCATTTCTAAATTGCCGTTTATGCTAAACTTGAGGGAACTGGTGAGCTTGGAGCTTGGTCTAGAAGAAAGGGTTTCAAATCATCACTTGTCAGGTCCCATTCCATCACATCTGAGGAGAGAGACTCTCTAAGATGAATCTCCTTTGTATTTTCCACCACGGGTGCTCCATGGAGTATGGATGTTTATTATTGATCCATTTGTTCAGTTGATACATAATGAATGCTTTCTACGTGCTCCACTTGGTGCTAAGGATACTGTAGTGAAAAAAACGCAAAACCCTGTCCCTATCATCAGGGATCTTATGTACTAGTGAGGAGGCTGTGAAAGTTAAGCAAGTTGAC
Organism: Leucopleurus acutus; assembly: GCF_964270905.1. Lineage (NCBI taxonomy): Eukaryota > Metazoa > Chordata > Mammalia > Artiodactyla > Delphinidae > Leucopleurus > Leucopleurus acutus. The sequence continues at coordinate 78,798,800 of NC_139147.1, read as the reverse complement.
AGGTGCTGTATGATAAGTTCTGTTGTAATGATAAATACGGTCTACAAGGAGAAGTAGTGGAGAGGCATATAAGTCATGAGATGAGATTGGCCAAGGAAGCCTACAGCTGCTTTCTAAGCTGAGACAAATAAGGGAAATGGGAGTTAATCAGGTAAAGGAAATGAGCAGGAGGTTGGTGAATTTATGAGTCTACAGGTAGAGTAGTACAGCTGAAGCATAGGATATAAGTGCGTGGTGGGGTGAGGAAGATGGGAGAAGAAGAGGGAGAAGATAAAGGAAGGAAAAGACTTGGTGAGACATGAATCTCTACAGGTTAGTAGGAGTTCAGATCATGAAGGTCTTGCCTACCATGCTCAGGAGTCAGATTTTATCTAGAGGGCAGTGGGGATTCATTGAAGGGTAAGTGACTAGTGACACGATACAGTTTGTATTTTAGGAAGATGAGTCTTCCCTCTGTGTGCTGCATACATTTGAGAGAGTAATATTGGAGATAAATCAGTTAGAAGACCTTTATGATGATCCTCAAGAGATGAACGAAGGCTATGGCAAGGAGTGGAGCAAAGTAGAGAATTCAGTAGCTACTAAGGAATTAAAAACTGTGGGACTAAGCAGCTGATTGGTCAGTATTGGGCAAGAAGAGGGAATCAGGGAGCTCTCTGGCCTGGGCAACGGTATAGCTGTGATCTCCTTCACTGAGCTTGGAACAAAAAGGGGGAGCATGTTTATGGGGGACGTAAGAAGATGATAAGTTCATCTTTGGACAGGAAGAATTACCTGTGGGCCAGCAAAGAGGACAGATCTAGTAGACAGTTGTGTAGATGGATTTGGGGCTTGGAAGAGAGATCTGACTGTAGTTGTAGATATGGGAGTCATAGATCTACAAACTGGTTAAACAATGAGAACAAAGGAGATAGCTTAGTGAGAGCATACAGAGTGATTTCTGGCAAACATCAACATGACAGGCATGGAGGTATAGTTTCCATGAAGGAAACTATAAGCCATGAGCAAGGAAGTAGAAAAAAACAAAACAAAACTGGGAATCTGCCATGCCGAGGAACAGAAGGAAACAAGAATTTCAAGAAGCATGAGTCAGCAATCAACAGTGCAAAAGACATCAAGGGAGATAAAGAGTGGAAAGTATTGGCTTAAGTCATGAGAGCTTTGTTGAGATTATTTCAAAGATGTGCTAAAATCTGTGGATTAAGGGGTGGATGAGATAAAATGAGAGACAGCAAGAATGGACCATTTTTTTCGAGAAACTTGGTCATGAAAAACAAGAGATCCATTCATCCTTCTTGGACTTTCTAAGGTCAAATGAAATAAATGTGCTCTTTCCTCCTGGGAAGCTTTTAGATATCCAAAGAGAATGATCAGAGTCCTCCACATTTTCTCTCTTCTCAACTCAGTTTCTTCAGTTCCCTCTGTTGTTCTTCCTGTGACGCAGTTAGTGGTCACTCACCATCCATGTGATAACTTCTTTAGAAAAGAGGAAGGCCATCTCACAGGCCGTGGGTCCACATGACCAGTCTGGTAATGGAAAAAGAAGAGGGAGGATTTGAAGAGCATCTGTTGATAACAGGAAGTGTCTCTTCATTAATTCACTTAACAGTTTACCGTGTGTTGGAAGTATACCAGGCACTCTGACAGAGGAAAGCGATGATCTGTGTAGGTTTCAGAGCAGTGTCTTCAGGACAGGTCCTCAGAGCCTGGCTTCATGGGGACAGGAGAGGGCTGACCTCAGACTCCTGGAGAAAGGAGTCACCAAGCAAGTTCCTCTTGCTTCACAGGCCAGCTAAGGCTTCCTAGGAATTGAAGGCAATGAAAACAGGAAAGAGGGCCCTGAAACCCTGGTACTTCCTCTAACTTGCTTTGTGACCTGAAGTGGTCACTTCCCTGATCCCATGGGAGCATCTGGTTTCTTATTTGTAAACCGAGGGTGTTGAGTTAGATGTCAACTGTCTGGCAGTGATTCCATTAAACCAACTGAATATTCACTTTGAGAAAAATAATCCTGTCAGGGTGCCAGTAATGTGGTGTTTCTTGACCTATGTGATGGGTCCATGCGTGTGTTTATTTTTATGATACTTCGTTGATCTGCACACTTACGACTTTTGGAATGCATGTCCTACTTCAATAAAAATGTTTATAATGAAAACGTCATTAATATAATAAAGGCTGTAGTTTTTATTTGGGGGAGAAAAAGGCTGTTGTTAGCATTTGGATGAATGTCTTTCCCTGAATTTCATGAAACCTGTACGTGAGAAGTCACAGTTGGCCTAGCAGGAAACCCAGGCTCTGGGACGACTTCCTGAAACAGAGCTCCCAGACAGGAACACCTGGTTGAGGAATGTGCGCTAGTGCCCCTCTCCCTGGCACCAGGATTAATGCTGGGTAGGTCCCTGGTAGCATAATCCACACACTCCCCTGGGACGTCCCAATAACTGGGAAAGAGGCTGGCTCTAATTTCTAGGCATTGTCACCATCTAGTTTCTGAATCAGCAGACTCAAAATCAGGGATCTTATTACTTTAGAGAGAGAAGAAAATGGAGCTGCTGCAAGCTGAATTGTTGGCCTTCGTTGATTCTTTTCATTTCTTTGCTCCTTTCTTTTGCACTTGTACAGGAAAAAAAATATTTGAGTGCTTACAAGACCCCCAAAGTACATTGTTGGGACCAATATCTTTCACCTGGTCAGTTCCTCGCATGCTTCTTTATTCTTTCTTTGGAGCATGTAGGGAGGCTGTTGATTTAGCCTTAATTATTCTCTTCTGCAGGAGGAGAATGCCACCACTGTCCTGTCCCCTCTCTGCCCTAGGCCAGCTGCAAAGTAGATGCTTCTGCTACTGCCTGAGATAAGTCATTACTCTTGATGTCTGGCTTATAGGTTGGATGCCTTCTACTTTTTCAGACACATCTCCCTGACTCACAAATCCTTGTACAGATTTATATTAATACTTACCTCCAGAATTCATCTTGGTGGGGGAATTCCATTTATTCTGGGATGTGGAGGGGAGAACCTGAGAGATCAGGTTATGTGGATAAAATAGATAAGTGTTTCAAATAATGAAAACACACACAAAACAGAAATTGTTATCCTGGACAGAGAAGAAACAAATGAAGGGGCAAATTTGGACCATACACAATGTGACTCACCTCTCCACAACTGCTCTAAATCTTTAAGGAAATTGTTAATCTCATGAAGTTCTTGAAGCAAGTGGAATCTTACAGTGCTGAGCCCAGACACTGCATCTCGGTTGACTGTGGGGGACCTATACCAGCAGGGATGGAGGTGTGACAGCAGAGAGAAGGGAATACAGAGGACGCATGAGGAGGATTCCAGAGTTTCATCCTGTCAGAGAGCCAAAGTTTTAACCAAGTGTTACCAGCTCTTCAAGGGGTAGGGGCTGGATGTGGGCAGCTGACATCTGAATTACACGCACCATATAACCCACCATCCTTTGAACACACCCTTCTCCTCACACCTCACACCTTTGCACCTTTGCCAGGAATGTCCTCACCCATCCTCTAACATGCAGTCAGCTCTGAGACACCTTTCTCCATAGCTCTAACTTTCCACCCTCCCCAGCCTCTCTCTCCACTCACCCCTGTTACTCCCATCTTCTGTTTCCATTGTATTTGTGCACACTCTTGTATTCCGGCTCTATCATATCGGTCTGCAGTTATCCACTTATGTTTCCATCACCTCCACTAGACTATGAGCTTCTGTAGATGAAAGACTGTGGAATGTGTTTCGATGTGTGTCTGAGCGTAAGTGCACGTGTACAGAGCTATTTCCATTCATGCCCCACAAAGGGCTTCATTACTCAGTGCACAAGCATTTACTGAGCACTCATGGATGACGCATGAGGTAATGTGCAAACAACAACGGATCAGACATAAGACTTGCCCTCAGATCTCAGAGGAATAAGCAAGCCATCCATTCATGCATTTGAGAACTTGTTCTCAGTGCCTGTTCTGGATCATCCCATGCCAAGTGCTGTCTCTAGAGATGAAGGTAGCACAGTCCCTGCTCCAGAGTTGCTCACAGCCCAGGAGTGAAGCCAGGAGAGCAAAGTAAATGGTGACTACAGAACAGTGTGACAAACACTACAGGAGTCAGGAACTCCAGCGTCATTGTAACCTGGATTGGGTGAGTGGTGGAAGTGTTCATGGAAATGGGCAAAGTTAATTTCAAGGGATCTATAATCTCACCGAGTTCTCTAGCCAATATCCTTATCTTAATTCTTTTCCGTATATTTTTGAGGAAGCCCCTCTAAAAGTTAATGTTTTGTGTGAGAAGCTCAGCAAACTTCTAAATTTTTCCCTTCTTAAATGCAAGAATAGTTATTGAGGATCTAGCATGTCTCTGGCCATGGTGCAGGTGGGATGTCCAATGTTCCACTGTGGGTGTCCCTAACATCTCTGGTCGTTGGGGATATCCACTTGCATTAGAGGTAAGTCAGAGGCCAAACATCCCAGAATTTCCACAGTGGGTGCCTGAATTCACGACTGCCAGCACAATCCTCCTCCTTTGACCTCACAGCATTTGCATCACAAGGAAGTAACCTGCTCAGCTGGAGAGGGGATGGGGAAACCATATTGAATGGCCTCTGTAGGCTTAGATCTGGAATCTTCTGGGCACTGGAGAAAAATGAAATCTTGTGGAGTGATTGAGCTGGAAGGAATGATTTAGTCCAACAACTTCAGACTTCAATACATTTCCCCCGGCAAATGAAAGCTTCAGAGGAAGTACAGAAACAGATAAGTGGGTCTGTTTTGATTGAAATGGGTGAGTCATTTTCAGGAGTGCACATTTGCCAACCATAAAGTCTGGCCCTTCATTTTGTAGATGAAGAACTGCTTTGCAAAAGGGGGGAAGCAATTGCCCAGTGAGGGAGGCAGGGAGTGGGGACCCACACTTCTTTATCCGGGGCCTGTATTCTCCCCTCATCCTCCCAACCCCGTCTACTGAGTGAAAGTTCAGGTAGCAGAGCAGAGGGCCCCGCCTGGCAGAAGAGAAGCTGGGAGGGAAGAGACCCTCCATAAATTCCATTTTCTCTCAGGACACAGAGCAGCCCTGCTGGCATGTTATCACTAATGTACAAATGTGAAATTGTGAAGAATTGTTTGCCAATTTTCTTATCTCAACTGGCACAGAGTTTCGAGGTGTTAGAGTACTGTTGTGTATCCACTGCACATCCCTCAGCTGTTCTCACAGAGAGACCCAGGAAAGGCTGCACACATAAATTACCTTTATGAAATGTCAAAACTAAAAGCAGATTTTTATTTGGGGACTGTGCCTCGAGAAAGTTAACCCCTTCATGTGGGTAGAGGCATCACCATCAGAAAAACACAGTTGACATCTTTGAATGCAACCCAAGCCACAGGAACTAAGGCTCACACTTCCTCCCCAGCCCAGCACTACCTCACCTGCAAGAGGGGAGCATTTCTTGGTAACAAATCATAGACTTGGGGCTTCCCTGGTGGCGCAGTGGTTGAGAGTCCGCCTGCCGATGCAGGGGACATGGGTTCGTGCCCCGATCCGGGAAGATCCCACATGCCGCGGAGCAGCTGGGCCCGTGAGCCATGGCCGCTGAGCCTGCGCGTCCGGAGCCTGTGCTCCGCAACGGGAGAGGCCACAACAGTGAGAGGCCCGCGTACCGCAAAAAAATATAAATAAAATCAATCAATCAATCAATCAATAAATCTCAGGGAGACTTAATGGAGCTCTTAGGAGACAGGCATGGAAAGTAAGGAAAGCAAGGTTGAGACTGGCCGCGCGGGCTCTCCAGAGTGGCAGAGAGAGCAGGGAGCCGGGAAGGACTTTTTAAAACTAGATGGACAAAGAGGAAAAATCGTGTGGAAATGGAGAGTACATTGCCCTAAGAGGGGGTTCACCATGAAACAGCCCGGAGTTTTACCAGTATCTCTATGTAATGTCAGTCCTGCTTTCTTGATCAGAAATACGATGCTTTTTGTTATGTCCAAACTGTTCTATATTAAACTCTTGAGAGAGGGAAAAAAAATCCCCAGACTCCACCTTTCTTTGCCTCTGGCTGGGGTTGTGGCCACTCAAGCTGATTAGTAGAAGTTCTCAAGGTAGTTATTCATCTACTTCTCCGGGAAACACATATTCATTGGAGGTTGACTATGCTGGATCTCCCTTTGATTTTAAGAAAGCAAAAATAGTTATCTCAAGATTGTACAGTTTGTCTACAGGACAGAAATCTTTCAGTGCATCGTAGAACAGAGTTTTCCAGGGCAAGTGTTACCGAACCGCGTCCATATTGACAGAAGCACAGCAAGTCAAAATGCTGATGCGCCCAGCTTTGCAGCAAAGAGAAGGCTTATTCAGAAGGCAGCCAAGCCAGTCTCACATCTGCCTCCCTGAAGGCGAGGGGCTCTGAGTATTTACGCGATAAAGAACAAAGAAGCGGGGCGGTCTGAGGTGTGGAGAGCGCGGGGAGTGTGGGGAAAAATGATTGGAAAAAGGTGCAGTAACTGACAGACATTCTGCGCAGATATAACTAGCCCACAGGCCTTTCATGTTCACAAATGGAGGCGCTTAGCGTGATCTGAGAGTGGAGTCTTGGCTCTCTGGCATCAAAATGTCAGAAAGCAGATGGACACTTACACATGCCCAGTTGGAGGGTCAGTGGTCCTCTCCAGTCCTAAATGACTCAGCTCGAACTAGCCACAACTGACTCCAAGTTCCTGGAACACACCTCCGGCAAACATCTTCTTACTTAGGCTACATGCTGCCCAGAGGACATGCAAAATCTTAAACAACCTTGATTAGTGAAGGCAGGGGAGATGGATTTGACTAATGATTACCCACGGTTTTATAAGGAGATTGGAAAGTGCTAGAATGTGGGGATGTTTCTGGCTCTGATGGTCTAGTATGGAGCCCCAGAATGGAATATTAAGCAGGGAATGTGAGTTGTGGGATACAGATTCAAGTCAGGTCCACATTATGACTTCTATGGGCCTGAACCTCTTTTGCCTTTGTGAATGTCTCTACCAAAATAATATCACTATTGAAATTCATGTTTCTATAACTGTACATAGTTCAGTTTCTTATTACTTACTTAATTAATTAATCTATTTTGGTTTTTAGGCAAAATGTAATAGATTTGGGGTGGCCTACGAATTTCGTCTTTTCTCTGATATGAGAAAAAAACAACAACATTTTTTTGACCTTAAAATTTCATTTTTCTCTTCTGATTTTAAAATACATGAAAACATTTCCTGAGCCGCTAAAAGTTTTGTGGACCCAGACACTGTGCTTCCTGTGCCTAAGGATAAGTCAGCCTGATGCCAGGTGAAGGAGGAAACTTCACCTGCAGTGCTGGGTGGGGGAAAAGCTGGAGAGAACCCCTGCTTCACAGGAGCTGTATCTTCCATCCCAAAGCAAAGCAAGGCTGACAGACTGCAGGCATTTGGCAAAAGTGTCTTCAGTTTACCAGTGTGTAAGTCTGATAACTGCTTCTCTGCTTTTCTTCTAAATGCTACAACTTGAAGCAGTGAACTAGAGTCCCAGAGTCTGATTCTGTGTTTTGATTCTATTTAGCTGTGTCACCCTGGGCAAGTCTTTTACATCCATGTTCCAAAATTTGCAGAATGAAGGGGTTGGACTGGACAATAATTCTCTAGCTATCATTTATGCCCTATATGCCTCTGAAATATTCTTAGAAAAAGTCCCAGAGAGATACATGAAAGCAGGTACAAAGGGAGGCAGGTATACTTAGACGAGGATCCAGAAATAAGTTATTTACTGCAATACAATATTAAATTTAGCTATGAATTTGCTGGAAGCTGAGAAATGTAGAATTCTTATTATCTGACCAAAGAAAGGGTAGCACTTCTTTATGTATTTATTTGGCATTGTTGGAGGAGGTCATCCAGAGGACATGGTTGCTAGCTGACCGGCAAGTGGACTGGGCCATGGGCGGTTCCTCACCCCTGCCCTGTCCATGCAATGTACGTGTACATTTCACCCACCATTCCCACCGTGGCAGCTCTTTTTGAGGACACAGCCTTGAGAGAGCAGTGTGATATTGAGACCATCTGGACTGAATACATGACTGGACCCAGTTAAGGCCTCTCTATAAGCTTTTAAGATTCTGGCGGGCAGGTGTGGAGATCTACTCACCTTGAGGCCACCCAAGACAAGCCTGGTATGTAAGTTCCCTTGCTTATGAACCCTGTCACCTACCAATCTGGAGTGGTCTGCTTCTTTCTTCGGTCTCTTTTGGCCTTTCTATACAGGGGTCAGTTTCAGATTTCACCCAGGAAGCTCTCCTGAGTTTGTGAATCAACACATTTATTCATATATTTTATTTTTTATTACTAAAGCAGAACTAACATGATAAAAAGTTTAAAAAACCCAAATATTCATTTATGATCAATCTATCAATAAATCCAAGTATTTCCCTTCTGGTCTTTACCAATGTAAAGATTATTCAATCATCCCAGAGAAAATCTCTGTTTTTTGCTTTTCTTGACTCCAGCTGCTGCAACACATATTTTAAATGTCTGCTCAATATCAATTGGGTAGCTTAGTAATTCCTTGGCCATTGGGTGTTTAGCTGGTTCCCAATTTTTCATTACTGCCTAGAATATGCAAGTAGTGCAGTGTTGTAGGCTTTTCTGTTTTTAGGATAACTTTCATTACATGAATTCCCTCAAATGAGAAGATGAGGTCAAAAAGTATGGACATAATTCTTTGCTAAGCCTTGACCCTTTGCTTCCTTTAGAAATTATACTGCCTTTACTTTCTTGAGCACCACATGCTAAGATAAATTTACTGGGCAATCTTAGGGAATGATGATCCTTTTCAAATCTAAATGGCTCTAGATGGGTCTGAGGCAAGGCGTAATTTATCCAGGTACAAGCTTTTAGTATTTCAATGTATATAGTCTGGTTAAGCAGAGATAGGAGGATGTGTTTTATTGAATTGGGAATAAACATTGTCTGGGCAGGTGGCGCTGAGGACCGTTGGGGGCTGCTTCGACGCATGGCACTTCTCTCATATCCGGGAGGTTGTTGAAGAAGTTACGTTCATTGTGCTTGCAAAGATGCCCCCATGACTGCAACAGAGCTGGAATCATTCTGCACTGAGGTGGCTGGGCTCAGTTTTTCTACGCTTCATGACTGTCAGAATTTAACTGGAGCTGAGAGTTTCCTTCTTCCTGGACCTCAAAATCTCAGTCTCCAAGTGCTTCACTTCCCTTCTCCAAGTATTTCCAGAGAAGACAGCCTGAGGGAGAGGAAGTGGTGCTAATTAAATCCTCCCTCTGTTTTCCAGGCACTGGAGCCTTTCACAGATGTCTGTTGTTAGGCTCCAGTTCACAGAATTCTGCAAATGCAGAAGCAGGCTTTCCTTCTCCAAAGGCACAAACCTTCCTTCACAGGTTACAGGGAACTCTAGAAACACACATCCTCCCAACAGCCACTGTAATAGAGGCGGCAGACCTGCAAAAATAGAGCATGCAGTTGCCAGGGAGGCCGCAGTGCCTCAATGCTCTCTCTCTCTCTCTCACACACACACAGTAAATTTCTCTTGCTTTTCCATGCGTGCCCTTGTATTTCCCACAGGCTAATAACTTTAAAAAATCATCTGAAAACTCAGCGAGGTCCTTTCTGTTGTAAGACAGTGTGCATCATGGTGGGCTTGTTGGACTCCAGTCGTGGTTGGGAGTCCTGAGTGGAAGGCTGTGTGCTGTCACTACTATCCAAGTGTGCCCTGGGGGGGGGGGTGTCCCACCAATTCTGGGATCCCCAGAGAGATGGAGATAAAACCATCCTTCTAGGGTTGCTGGGAGAATCAGAGGAAATAACCTGTAGTATGATCTACAGAGGGTTTTTCACTCGTGAGTCCCTAACCAGCTGTGTTTTCCCTCCACTGAAGCCCCTCGGGGTAACTGTGTATGTTTACATTTTCCTGAGACAATGCTGGTTTACTCCTATAATCCTGGCATGATTGTTAATAACACTTTTTTCATGCTCAAAAGTGTCCAGGGTTAGGCAATAAGTTATATGCTCATACTATTTTTAGCTCTCTTGAATACTTGAATTATTCCCAGTTTCAATAATGCAAACTTGCCATGGGTAGGGGCCATTGCTCACGTTCTGGTATTTCACAAGAACAAAGGAATGGAATTTGTCTGATTAAGAACTCTGAGGCAACCTTGACACTGAGATGGCATTTCCAGTCCCACTGTGATGCTGTGTGTGAGCCCCTCCTACCTTGTAGCATTGGTGGTATGCGTGCTGTAGCCATAACCATGTGGCCTCCACTTGAGAATGGCCACTTGACTGAGGGCACTTTTTGCTAAGCTAGCATGTACCTTCTATTTTGTTCTGCTTTGTGTTACTTCTTTATATTTACAAAATATAAATAAATCTATTGTGTTTCTATTTATTTTAAGTCAGATATAGTCATTGTAAGCATCCAGAGACTTATGAAAACAGAAAATAAAAATCACCTGTAACCCTATCACCCAGAGATAATCATTTATTTTTTAATTGAGGTAGAGTTGGTGTACAATATTATATAAGTTTCAGGTGTACAACATAGTGATTCATAATTTTTAAAGATTATAATCCATTTATAGTTATTATAAAATACAATACCACATTCCCTGTGCTAAACAATATACCCTCATAGCTTATTTATTTTATACATAGAAGCTGGTACCTCTTAATCCCCTACCCCTATCTTTTTTATTTTTTATTTTTTATTGGAGTATAATTGCTTTACAATGGTATCTTAGTTTCTGCTTTATAACAAAGTGAATCAGTTATACATATACATATGTTCCCATATCTCTTCCCTCTTGCGTTTCCCTCCTTCCCACCCTCCCTATCCCACGCCTCCAGGCGGTCACAAAGCACCGAGCTGATCTCCCTGTGATATGCGGCTGCTTCCCACTAGCTATCAACCTTACGTTTGGTAGTGTATATATGTCCATGCCTCTCTCTCACTTTGTCACAGCTCACCCTTCCCCTTCCCCATATCCTCAAGTCCATTCTCTAGTAGGTCTGTGTCTTTATTCCTGTCTTACCCCTAGGTTCTTCATGACATTTTTCTTTTCTTAAATTCCAAATATATGTGTTAGCATACGGTATTTGTTTTTCTCTTTCTGACTTACTTCCCTCTGTATGACAGACTCTAGGTATATCCACCTCATTTCGTTTCCTTTTATGGCTGAGTAATATTCCATTATATATATGTGCCACATCTTCTTTATCCATTCATCTGTTGATGGACACTTAGGTTGTTTCCATCTCTGGGCTATTGTAAATAGAGCTGCAATGAACATTTTGGTACATGACTCTCTTTGAATTATGGTTTTCTCAGGGTATATGCCCAGTAGTGGGATTGCTGGGTCATATGGTAGATCTATTTGTAGTTTTTTAAGGAACCCCCATACTGTTCTCCACAGTGGCTGTATCAATTTACATTCCCACCACCAGTGCAAGAGGGTTCCCTTTTCTCCACACCCTCTCCAGCATTTATTGTTTCTAGTTTTTTGATGATGGCCATTCTGACTGGTGTGAGATGATATCTCATTGTAGTTTTGATTTGCATTTCTCTAATGATTAATGATGTTGAGCATTCTTTCATGTGTTTGTTGGCAGTCTGTATATCTTCTTTGGAGAAATGTCTATTTAGGTCTTCTGCCCATTTTTGGATTGGGTTATTTGTTTTTTTGTGATTGAGCTGCATGAGCTGCTTATAAATTTTGGAGATTAATCCTTTGTCAGTTGCTTCATTTGCAAATATTTTCTCCCATTCTGAGGGTTGTCTTTTGGTCTTGTTTATGGTTTCCTTTGCTGTGCAAAAACTTTGACGTTTCATTAGGTCCCATTTGTTTATTTTTGTTTTTATTTCCATTTCTCTAGGAGGTGGGTCAAAAAGGATCTTGCTGTGATTTATGTCATAGAGTGTTCTGCCTATGTTTTCCTCTAAGAGTTTGATAGTCTCTGGCATTATATTTAGGTCTTTAATCCATTTTCAGCTTATTTTTGTGTATGGTGTTAGGGAGTGATCTAATCGCATACTTTTATATGTACCTATCCAGTTTTCCCAGCACCACTTATTGAAGAGGCTGTTCTTGCTCCACTGTACATTCCTGCCTCCTTTATCAAAGATAAGGTGACCATATGTGCGGGGGTTTATCTCTGGGCTTTCTATCCTGTTCCATTGATCTATCTTTCTGTTTCTGTGCCAGTACCATACTGTCTTGATTACTGTAGCTTTGTAGTATAGTCTGAAGCCAGGGAGCCTGATTCCTCCAGCTCCATTTTTCATTCTCAAGATTGCTTTGGCCATTCGGGGTCTTTTGTGTTTCCATACAAATTGTGAAATTTTTGTTCTAGTTCTGTGAAAAATGCCAGTGGTAGTTTGATAGGGATTGCATTGAATCTGTAGATTGCTTTGGGTAGTAGAGTCATTTTCACAATGTTGATTCTTCCAATCCAAGAACATGGTATATCTCTCCATCTATTTGTATCATCTTTAATTTCTTTCATCAGTGTCATAATTTTCTGCATACAGGTCTTTTGTCTCCTTAGGTAGGTTTATTCCTAGATATTTTATTCTTTTTGTTGCAATGGTAAATGGGAATGTTTTCTTCATTTCACTTTCAGATTTTTCATCATTAGTGTATAGGAATGCCAGAGATTTCTGTGCATTAATTTTGTGTCCTGCTACTTTACCAAATTCATTGATTAGCTCTAGTAGTTTTCTGGTGGCATCTTTAGGATTCTCTATGTATAGTATCATGTCATCTGCAAACAGTGACAGCTTTACTTCTTCTTTTCTGATTTGGATTCCTTTTATTTCCTTTTCTTCTCTGATTGCTATGGCTAAAACTTCCAAAACTACGTTGCATAATAGTGGTGAGAGTGGGCAACCTTGTCTTGTTTCTGATCTTAGTGGAAATGCTTTCAGTTTTTCACCATTGAGAATGATGTTGGCTGTGGGTTTGTCATATATGGCCTTTTTTATGTTGAAGAAAGTTCCCTCTATGCCTACTTTCTGGAGAATTTTTTTATCATAAACGGGTGTTGAATTTTGTCAAAAGCTTTTCCTGCATCTATTGAGATGATCATATGGTTTTTCTCCTTCAATTTGTTAATATGGTGTATCACGTTGTTTGATTTGCGTATATTGAAGAATCCTTGCATTCCTGGAATAAACCCCACTTGATCACGGTGTATGATCCTTTTAATGTGCTGTTGGATTCTGTTTGCTAGTATTTTGTTGAGGATTTTTGCATCTATGTTCATCAGTGATATTGGCCTGTAGTTTTCTTTCTTTGTGACATCTCTGTCTGGTTTTGGTATCATGGTGATGGTGGCCTTGTAGAATGAGTTTGGGAGTGTTCCTCCCTTGCTATATTTTGGAAGAGTTTGAGAAAGATAGGTGTTAGCTCTTCTCTAAATGTTTGATAGAATTTGCCTGTGAAGCCATCTGGTCCTGGGCTTTTGTTTGTTGGAAGATTTTTAATCACAGTTTCCATTTCAGTGCTTGTGATTGGTCTGTTCATATTTTCTATTTCTGATTCAGTCTTGTCAGGTTGTGCATTTCTAACAATTTGTCCATTTCTTCCAGGTTGTCCATTTTATTGGCATACAGTTGCTTGTAGTAATCTCTCATCATCTTTTGTATTTCTGCAGTGTCAGTTGTTACTTCTCCTTTTTCATTTCTTATGCTGTTGATTTGAGTCTTCTCCTTTTTTTCTTGATGAGTCTGGCTAATGGTTTCTCAATTTTGTTTATCTTCTCAAAGAACCAGCTTTTAGTTTTGTTGATCTTTGCTATCGTTTCCTTCATTTCTTTTTCATTTATTTCTGATCTGATTTTTATGATTTCTTTCCTTCTGCTAACTTTGGTGTTTTTTTTTTTTTCTTCTTCTTTCTCTAATTGCTTTAGGTGCAAGGTTAGGTTGTGTATTCGAGATATTTCCTGTTTCTTAAGGTAGGATTGTATTGCTATAAACTTCCCTCTTAGGACTGCTTTTGCTGTATCCCATAGATTTTGGGTTGTCATGTCTCCATTGTCATTTGTTTCTAGGTATTTTTTTATTTCCTCTTTGATTTCTTCAGTGATCACTTCGTTATTAAGTAGTGTATTGTTTAGCTTCCATGTGTTTGTATTTTTTACAGATCTTTTCCTGTACCTGATATCTAGTATCATAGCATTGTGGTCAGAAAAGATACTTGATAGAATTTCAATTTTCTTAAATATACCAAGGCTTGATGTGTGACCCAAGATATGATCTATCCTGGAGAATGTTCCATGAGCACCTGAGAAAAATGTGTATTCTGTTGTTTTTGGATGGAATGTCCTATAAATATCAATTAAGTCCATCTTGTTTAATGTATCATTTATAGCTTGTGTTTCCTTATTTATTTTCATTTTGGATGATCTGTCCATTGGTGAAAGTGGGGTGTTAAAGTCCCCTACTATGAATGTGTTACTGTTGATTTCCCCTTTTATGGCTGTTAGTATTTGCCTAATGTATTGAGGTGCTCCTACGTTGGGTGCATAAATATTTACAATTGTTATATCTTCTTCTTGGATCGATCCCTTGATCATTATGTAGTGTCCTTCTTTGTCTCTTCTAATAGTCTTTATTTTAAAGTCTATTTTGTCTGATATGAGAGTTGCTACTGCAGATTTCTTTTGATTTCCATTTGCATGGAATATCTTTTTTCATCCCCTCACTTTCAGTCTGTATGTGTCTCTAGGTTTGAAGTGGGTCTCTTGTAGACAGCAAATATATGGATCTTGTTTTTGTATCCATTCAGCCAATCTTTGTCTTTTGGTGGGAGCATTTAGTCCATTTACATTGAAGGTAATTATTGATATGTATGTTCCTATTCCCATTTTCTTAATTGTTTTGTGTTCGTTTTGTAGGTCTTTTCCTTCTCTTGTGTTTCTTGCCTAGAGAAGTTCCTTTAGCTGTTGTTGTAAAGCTGGTTTGGTCATGCTGAACTCTCTCAGCTTTTGCTTGTCTGTAAAGGTTTTAATTTCTCCATCAAATCTGAATAAGATCCTTGCTGGGTACAGTAATCTTGGTTGCACGTTTTTATCCTTCATCACTTTAAATATGTCCTGCCAGTCCCTTCTGGCTTGCAGAGTTTCTGCTGAAAGATCAGCTGTTAACCTTATGGGGATTCCCTTGTGTGTTATTTGTTGTTTTTCCCTTGCTGCTTTTAATATGTTTTCTTTGTATTTAATTTTTGACAGTTTGATTAATATGTGTCTTGGCGTATTTCTCCTTGGATTTATCCTGTATGGGACTCTCTGTGCTTCCTGGACTTGATTAACTATTTCCTTTCCCATATTAGGGAAGTTTTCAACTATAATCTCTTCAAATATTTTCTCAGTCCCTTTCTTTTTCTCTTCTTCTTCTGGAACCCCTCTAATTCGAATGTTGGTGCATTTAATGTTGTCCCAGAGGTCTCTGAGACTGTCCTCAGTTCTTTTCATTCTTTTTTCTTTATTCTGCTCTGCAGTAGTTATTTCCACTATTTTATCTTTTATGTCACTTATCTGTTCTTCTGCCTCAGTTATTCTGCTATTGATCCCTTCTAGAGTATTTTTCATTTCATTTATTGTGTTGTTCATCATTGCTTGTTTCATCTTTAGTTCTTCTAGGTCCTTGTTAAATGCTTCTTGCATTTTGTCTATTCTATTTCCAAGATTTTGGATCATCTTTACTATCATTATTCTGAATTCTTTTTCAGGTAGACTGCATATTTTCTCTTCATTTGTTAGGTCTGGTGGGTTTTTATCTTGCTCCTTCATCTGCTGTGTGTTTTTCTGTCTTCTCATTTTGCTTATCTTACTGTGTTTGGGGTCTCCTCTTTGCAGGCTGTAGGTTCATAGTTCCCGTTGTTTTTGGTGTCTGTCCCCAGTGGCTAAGGTTGGTTCAGTGGGTTGTGTAGGCTTCCTGGTGGAGGGGACTAGTGCCTGTGTTCTGGTGGATGAGGCTGGATCTTGTCTTTCTGGTGGGCAGGTCCATGTCTGGTGGTGTGTTCTGGGGTGTCTGTGGCCTTATTATGATTTTAGGCAGCCTCTCTGCTAATGGGTGGGGTTGTGTTCCTGTCTTGCTAGTTGTTTAGCATAGGATGTCTAGCACTGTAGCTTGCTGGTCGTTGAGTGAAGCTGGGTACTGGTGTTGAGGTGGAGATCTCTGGGAGATTTTCACCGTTTGATATTATGTGGAGCTGGGAGGTCTCTTGTGGACCAGTGTCCTGAAGTTGGCTCTCCCACCTCAGAGGCACAGCACTGACTCCTGGCTGCAGCACCAAGAGCCTTTCATCCACACGGCTCAGAATAAAAGGGAGAAAAAGTAGAAAGAAAGAATTAGTAGAAGTAGAAAGAAGGAAAGAAAGAAAGGAGGGAGGGAGGAAGGAAGGAAGGAAGGAGGGAAGGAAGGAAAAAAAGAAAGAAAGATGATAAAGTAAAATAAAATAAAGTAAGATAAAATATAATAGTTATTAAAATAAAAAAATAATTATTAAGAGAATAAAAGAAAAAAATTAAAAAAAAAAGATGGACAGAACCCTAGAACAAACGGTGGAAGCAAAGCTATACAGACAAAATCTCACACAGAAGCATACACATACACACTCACAAAAAGAGGAAAATGGGAAAAAACCATAAATCTTGCTCCTAAAGTCCACCTCCTTAATTTGGGATGATTCGTTGTCTATTCAGGTATTCCTCAGATGCAGGGTACATCAAGTTGATTGTGGAGCTTTAATCTGCTGCTTCTGAGGCTGCTGGGAGAGATTTCCCTTTCTCTTCTTTGTTCTCACAGCTCCCAGGGGCTCAGCTTTGGATTTGGCCCCGCCTCTGCGCGTAGGTCGCCTGTGGGCGTCTGTTCTTCGCTCAGACAGGACGGGGTTAAAGGAGCCGCTGATGCGGGGGCTCTGGCTCACTCAGGCCGGGGTGAGGGAGGGGCACTGCGTGCGGGGCGGGCCTGCGGCGGCAGAGGCCAGCGTGAAGTTCCACCAGCCTGAGGCGCGCGGTGCGTTCTCCCGGGGGAGTTGTCCTTGGATCCCGGGACCCTGGCGGTGGCGGGCTGCACAGGCTCCCCGGAAGGGGGGTGTGGAGAGTGACCTGTGCTCGCACACAGGCTTCTTGGTGGCGGCAGCAGCAGCCCCAGCGTCTCATGCCCGTCTCTGGGGTCCGCGCTTTTAGCCTCTGCTCGCGCCTGTCTCTGGAGCTCCTTTAAGCAGCGCTCTTAATCCCCTCTCCTCGCGCACCAGGAAACAAAGAGGGAAGAAAAAGTCTCTTGCCTCTTCGGCAGGTGCAGACTTTTCCCCGGACTCCCTCCCGGCTAGCCGTGGCGCACTAACCCCCTGCAGGCTGTGTTCACGCCGCCAACCCCAGTCCTCTCCCAGCGCTCTGACCGAAGCCCGAGCCTCAGCTTCCAGGCCCGCCCGCCCCGGTGGTTGAGCAGACAAGCCTCTCGGGCTGGTGAGTGCCGGTCGGCACCGATCCTCTGTGCGGGAATCTCTCCGCTTTGCCCTCCGCACGCCTGTTGCTGTGCTCTCCTACGCAGATCCGAAGCTTTCCCCCTCCGCCACCCGCAGTCTCCGCCGGCGAAGGGTCTTCCTAGTGTGTGGAAACTTTCCTCCTTCACAGCTCCCTCCCACTGGTGCAGGTTCTGTCCCTTTCCTTTTGTCTCTGTTTATTCTTTTTTCTTTTGCCCTACCCAGGTACGTGGGGGGTTTCTTGCCTTTTGGGACGTCTGAGGTCTTCTGCCAGTGTTCAGTAGGTGTTCTGTAGGAGTTGTTCCACGTGTAGATGTATTTCTGATGTATCTGTAGGGAGGAAGGTGATCTCCGCGTCCTACTCTTCAGCCATCTTCCCCCCACCCCTATCTTGCCCCTCCCTTTTTCCCTCTCCTCATTGGTAACCACTAATTTGTCAGAGATAATCAGTATTAATACTTTATTTTATTTTAGATTGTTTCTAACCTCTGTCCTACCACACATGTATATACATATGTAAGTCCAGGTAGTATTCCTTCCTTCCCTCCCTCCCTTTCTCCCTTTCTTCCTTCCTTCCTTCTTTCTTTCTGAATTATTGTAACAAATTTGAATAACATTATTCATAATATTTTATAACATTTTTTCCACTAACAATTGTTTTTTTGGACATCATTCCATGGTAAAAATATATCCTCACATTTGTAATGACTACATTGTATCCACTGTGCAGTATAACGTGTCTTATTTAGCCAATTCTCCGCTGATGGATACTTAGTTTCACTATATTTTTTTGGTATTAGATGCAATGTTGTGTGAGTGTGTAATGTTGCTATTATACACAATGTATATTAGACATAAAATTATGTACTTGCTATTTTTGCTATTTTTGCTATTAGACATAAAATTATGTATTTTGCTATTAGACATAAAATTATGTACTTTTCTACTGTTAGACACCGTGTTGTAATGTACAACCTTCTATATTTATGTCTTTGCATTTGTCTGAATTATTTCCTTAGGATACATTTTTATTTATTTATTATTAAAATTTTTTACTGAAGTATAGTTGATGTACAATATTATATAAGTTACAGGTGTACAATGTAATGATTCACAATTTTTTAAGATTATATTCCATTTACAGTTGGCTATATTCCCCGTGTATCCTTGAAGATACATTTTTAGAATTGCAATCTTGCGGTTAAAAATATGCTCAGTTCTAAGTGCTTTCGTGCCCTATTACTACCCAAGAAGTACACAGGAAGGTGCAATATCATTGCTTTTAACTCTTAAATAAGCTTGCAGGCTAGTAGGTTTTCAAGCTAAAACGCTATGAAAACTTGAAGAGAAATTGTCTGATAATGATCTCATACTGCTGTACCCTTGTTCAGCTTCCTGTCCCTGGGAATAAAGACGGGGAAAATGGAAATACTTGCAGCTTCCTTTTCTCTGTCCAGAGGGTCTCTGCTTCTTTCCCCTGGTAAACGTCCACAGAGGACTGTAGAGTCTGTGTTATTGAACTGCATCCATCAGTGCCTCTGCTTAGTTAATGTGTGGTGGGTTTGTCAGTTTCAGGAGTATCATTTGCTCATCATACACTGTTTTGCCATAGCTAGGACACAGGCGACTTTTTTTTTTTTTCTGAGAAGATTGTTTCTTCCTTTGTTTTAGGCTGAAGAAATGTCAACCATTGGGAGTTTTGAAGGATTGCAGCCTGTGTCTCCGAAGCAAGAGGGAGATGACCAAACCTCTGAGACTGATCAGCTGTCCACGGAGGAGGGTGACCCAGGCACTGTCTCAGGGCCAAGGCAGGCTTCAAGGCCTCCAAGTGTGACCGAATCAGCACTCTACCCCAGTCCCTATCACCAGCCTTATATCTCACGGAAGTACTTCATTACACGGGTAAAATAATAAAATCATGAATTTAAATACTACATAAAACTTCTCCTTAAAAACATCCTAATATCCTTCCATATACCACATGTTTTACCAACTGTTTTCATGTTCTTTATCTTGTGTAATAGTCACGATAACTGTGAAGTAGTCATCCTTATCTCCATTTTATAGGCGGAAGATCTGAATTTCGGAGAAGTTAAGGGTCTATTTTTGACTACCAGATAGTATCAAGGAGAAGCAGGTCCTCCAGCCTCCATGAGTCTTTGGCTCCTGAGTCCTGTGTTCATGCTAGACCTGACCTCAATAAATTAATGCTCTATGGAGAGAGAACCAGACTGGCTAGAATATAAGGCTGGGAGCCCAGAGGGAGTATTTGTTGTAAGTCTGGAAAAGACATGGGTGATGGAGTGGAAAGGGTTGCTGAGCATGGGCTAAACCTCAAGGGTCTACATGGGCATGCTGGTATAACACTACGGGGACAAACACTTTATTCCAATCCTATAGCTGCAGTTTGGAGCTGAGCTTCTTCCCTGTGCATCAAAGCAGTGAGCTTGTAGGCTATCATCAACTGGGGGCAACATTGCAGATTGTGCTCTGTGGCAGCAGAGAGATTCTTCAAGTGTACATGGAACATCTCTTTGTTGAAAAAAAACTTTTTTCAACTCGACTGCTAAACAAGTGATGGCCAAGAGTTTGAGACTGTTTATAATGCTTTAACTAACAAACCCTGATTTGTTAGCCTTTAAAATATATCTTTGGTTAAGATAAAGTTGTAGCTAAAGAGACTCAATATATGTGTGTGTGTGTGTGTGTGTGTGTGTGTTTGAAGATATATACCTATATTACCTGTATTCAGTGACTCATACGTGCAGAGTGCTTTGGCATGTTCTATACTATGTGTGTGTTTTTGCATAGGGAAAGCAAATGGTTTATTTTCTAAAGTATAAGAACTTTATTGAATATGCAAAGTTAAGCTTAAGATATAGCTGGGAAAGAAATCAAAGCATCCCTTAAAGTGTCCTTTTCTTTGATAGTGATGATGAGAGATGAACAGGATTTGACGAGAGAAGAACAGTGATGAATGATATAGAATAAGGGCTTTATCATTGGAAACTGGTTCAATTAAAGAGAGCTGCCTGAGAAGTCTATGCAAAGCTGTTGTCTTTGCATCTGATGATGGGTCTGAAGTTGCTGTAGATCAACCAATTGGCTGTTGTGAAGTAGGAATAGGAAATAGGGAATAACCTCAACCTGGATGGACAAACTGGAATTCCTTTTGACCGAGCGGCTCCCACCATGGAAAAATGGAACCTGTGTTTGTCTCCCACCAAGTTTGAACTTGAAGATGTGAGTCACTTTCAGGAGAAGCCAGTGCTCTTCTCCACCGAGTGAGCTGCACACTTACCCAGTTCAGGGAAGGAGGATCTGAGGGAGGAGGTCTGACTGTAGCAAAAGGAGCTGTAGGTCCAGGGGCTTCCCCACCCCCTCCCATGCCATCAAGTAAATAGGAGGTTGGCAGCTGTGAACATGAGCTGCACTTGGGCCTGATTGTCCTGCCCTCATCTTCAATAAGGAATCACTTCTGCCTTTCAAATCTGACACAAACGTCTCTTGTGGCCAACACTAGTTTAGAAGCAGACAGGAAAGGAAATTCTAGAAAATGTAGTTCTAGCTTAGCTAAACTGACACAGTCTAAAGCTACAACAGAGCTTTTGTTTGTTTATTTATTTATTATTTATTATTATTATTTATTATTATTTTTATTATTTTATTATTTATTATTATTTATTTATATTTTATTATTATTATTTATTATTATTATTTATTTATTTACATGATGCTTTTATGTGTGTGGCTCTATGTAGCTTATAAAATGCAGTGCCCTGGAGAAGCACTGTGAGGTAGGCAGGAAAGGGCTTATCACTCTTGTTTTAGTGGTAAACATATTGAAGTTTCAGAGGAGTGAAGTGACCTAAGTCACGTAATATTAGTGTAAGAGCTGTAGCTAGACTCTGTACCTTCTGTCTCTAAGTCCGGTGCTCTTTCTGCCATAATGTACAATTGAACGTATGGCCCCCTAGTAAAGATTTTCAGTGATTGACTATGATTCATGTAAAGAACATCTTCTCCAATAGGTGTATAGAAAGTAACTTTAAGTTCTCAAGAGCTTGGGAAAGGAAAACCTTCTTCTAATCTTATCAGTGAGTCTGAAGTAGACCTGAGGACTCTTTAGGAGGTATCTGTAAAGGCTACATTCCCAGTCAGAATTAACTTTCCTTCAGACCAAGAGACAAAATATGAAGAGGTGTTTTTCTTTTTTAGCATGTGAGTATAATGAACATGCTTTAATGCATATGAGGATAATGAAAATACAATTGTTGGTTCAACTGAAACAATGATAAATATTATTTTGAATAAATAATGATCCAGTTTTACTACCTTGTAAACCACAAATCTGCTGTTGTGGTGGTAGCTGAGGAAATGGGAGGAGACATTGTATGTATGTATATGTGTGTGTGTGTGTGTGTGTATATATATATATATATATATATATATATATATATATATACATATATATAAATTTTCTCATCTTCAAAGTATGGATAAAATGTCAGTTTTATATGGGAGTTTAAGCTAATTTTTAAAGAGTTCTTAGTACAGTGTAAGACACATCTATTAACATTTCATAAACAGCATCTCTTGCTATTCTAAATGCTTTCTTTCTCTTTTTTGCTGACTTGGCATTCACATTCCTGTTATTGGTAATAGGAATGATATTAAGATGCCCATGACCTCACCATGACCCCTAAGGTGAGATACAAATGTAGACCTATAGGGTCTGTAGCAGGAAAGAGGTTCAAATGAAGGAAGCTAACTGATTTTCTCAAGGGATAATTAAATCAGGCCAGGGCTCTGAATGACTCAGATCTATGAATTGCTTCTTAGAGCTGAAATGAGATCTAAGGATGATATGGTCCAATGCTTCTCAGTCTTTATCGTGCAAATGGATCACCTGGAGAGCTTGTTAAAATACTGGTTTGATTCAGTGGGTCTGGGATGAGGCCTTAGATTCTGCATTTATATAAACTCTCTGGCAATGCTCATGCTTTCTGTCCACCTACCACACTTTGAACACCAAGTTGCTAGTCAATTCTCTAATTTTTAGAGGCAACTAAGGTCCAGAGAGGGGCAGTGGCTCACCCAAGGTCTTAACAGTTAGTGGGCACTGACTTGCCCAAGAGGTTAGTAAGTAGCAAAGCTAGGGTTAGAACAAATGTTCCCCAATTCCCATTCATAGTTCTGTGATCCCATGCAGTGATTTAAAATAAATCAATTTATTACAGTGTAAGAATTTTAAGGATATATCTTGCAAATTCAGAAAAGCAGTAAGTGACTGAGTGGAGAAATTCCTTGGCCATGCATTTTATTTTATTACAGGGTTCTAAAATAATTTCACAGGGGGTGGTTTATTGAAAAAAATTGGAAAATGTGGGCAAGCAAGATAAAAGTCACCATAATTCCACAGTTCAAAGTTAACCAAAATATATGAATGTGCTTTTATACATTTTGGTGAATAACCTTACTTTTTCTTACATGTACATTTTATTGTGCAAAGGAATAGAATTACATGCCAAATATTTATTATGTCAATAACTGTAGTTTCATAACATCATTTTTAACACTCTATAATATCCCACTATGGGGATGTAGTACAATCTGTTTAAGTTTTGCTGGATATTTAAGTTGGTTCTTGTTCATATCTGGAAAGGAAAGTTATTCCTTGGCTTGCTGAGGCAGGATGGCACTCAGTTACTCAGCTGCCAGGAGTGGACACCCAATGCTATAATAAGAAAGAGGATGGATCAGTATATGAGTTTCAAGCTGGATATGCAAAGATGTGACTGATATGAAAGTATAGATCAATTTATGACAAACAAGGCATTTTTAGCATCATAATATCATGCATTAGATCACATCTCTGAATACCTGGTCGTAAAACAAGCCAGTCTGGTCCGTTCAACCTCTTGTGTTCTTTTATGGGTCACTCTGGGTTGTTGCTTTCTTCCCTCAGGCTTCCAGCCAATTATTTATTTACTGCAAATTTGCCATTCTGATACAGCTTAGCATTCTTTCTCAGAGCCAGGAGGGGCCTCATAAAATATCCAACCCCACCCCTGAGACACATAAAGAAGATGTGACTTGTCCAAAGGCAACCAGCAACTTAGGGGTCATAGCAGGCCAGGAACCGAAGACTCCTGGAACTTTCTACCACCCAGCCACTGCCTCTGGCCTTGGACAATGAATGAGGAGTCACAGTAATGAAGGTCTGAACCACTTGCTATCAGTGTGCGTGGATAACCTTTTCCTCGTATTTTTGTTCATCTGCTATTATTGCTTAGACATATCTAAAAATGGCCTACTGTCTTCTCTCAACAAAAGTACCCCTCAAGGCTAATAACTTGAGGTATATTATGATAATCACTTTAGTCGTGGAGAGTGATATTCAAAAGCAACTTCTTATGAAAGGAACAACACTTGATCCGCATGGGGAAAGATATATTTAAACTCCCTGTAGGACTCTGTATTTGCAGATACCTTATCAGAAAGTTGAAAGCGATTAGAGATGGGGAATTATCTCTAAATTTATACTTGAGAATGTAAATTATATACAAACTAATGGGACTAAAACTCTTTGATCTTTTAATATTTAATTAATGGTTCCCCATGGCCTTTTTATAGCCTGTATTCTATTGTGAGCAACAAGATTTTAATAAGCAGGTTTGGGACTTCCCATTGTGTGGCAAGATGTTGTTGCCTTTATGACACTAATTTGACTTTCATACTCTCTCCTTTTCCCTCTTCTCTTACGACGCGCTTCCCCATGTCTTGCTCTTGTACTGGGAACAACTAAATATATTAGTTGTATTGTTATTGTCTGTATGAGCTTCTTTGTGATTTAGAAATTATATATCTCACTGGGCAAAATGTTTCTTGAATCCCCTCCTTACGCTGAAATCCTTTGAAGATGGTAATAAGGTTGATGTTTCTATCTGAGGGCAGACACTTAACAATCATGAAATAAGAAGCATTTCCTTCATTTTCAGGGAGAGACAAATTTGTCTGGGCTTTACAAATCACATCCAATTCACAGCTGGTTTTCTTACCTTATGAATATACCACAAAGTAAACTCTTGGTATGACGACACCCTCAAGGGAGAGCTGATTGTGTCTAAGTCCCTAGGAGCATTCCCTTCTATCTTGTCCCATCCTCTCACTGTCTAGCTAAGGGGTCCAGTACATGGGAAAATATTAGTAACAGACATGAATATTGTTTGTGTGGCTCCTGGCCCTGGGCTATTCTAGCTCGAGGAAACACAAGGAGACAAATACATATGTCTTTGAACTTTCCTCAGTACGTTTGTTTTGATTGAAAATATTTAGTGCTAGACTATTAGAGAAAATATTGACCATTAAGCTATGTAGTGACTTATAAGTAAGGATCCCCCTAATGATTTTTTCTTAAAATTTAGGATTAGAAATGTATTTGTACTCTCTGCCAGGCTTTCTCTGGTCGAGTGATGAGTACATATCATTCCATTATACTTTCGTATTAGTCTTAGAGTGCAAGGAGTCTCAGAGCTAATTGTTCAGTAACCATTTGATCCCCCAATCCTGGTACAATGATTTCCCTTCTATTTAATGTTAACAAGAAGAATGATAATGAAGTCTTTTATTCTTACCAAATGTTTTCACCATTTCCTAACAGCTGTTACAGTTAATGATATCTTATCCGTCTAACAAATGCTTACACCGATGCATGGAATGACAAGGTGACTTAACATGAGTCTCAGAGCCAGCAGAAAGGCTGAGATTTAAAACCTTGTCCCGGACACAAGTCAAAGTGTTCACACACTTTATTTCATTTTTGACACTAAAAGGCTGAAGTTAATTTATCATAGTAACCAATAATAACAAATGGAGGAGAGTAAAATACTCTATCAGGATACGATGCATAACTGTTCCATAGAGGCATAACTGATATTTCTACTGAAGGTAAGAATTCAGGCAGTGAGGACACGGACAGAACTCCAGAGACTTCCAAACTGTTCTATAAGGAATACACTTCATTTTTAGTGTTTAACTTTTGAAAATGTGTATAGCCAAACAACACCCATCCACTGGCTCCATCCACCAAGTTCCTTCCCTACCCTTAGGGAACCGCTGTTAACATTTTCTATGTATCCTTCTAGAGTGACTTTAGGCCTGTACAAACACAAATACTTATTCTTACCCATTCTCCTCCTTTTCACACAAAAAGTTGCCATATTTACCCGTTCTTCTGAACATTTTTTTCCTTTCACTTAATAACGTATTTTGAAATCAAAGATTAGTACATGTTTCTTCATTTTTTACATATTTATCATATTTCATTGCATGGATATGTCCCATAATATATCTAACAACTCTACTATTGATAGATATTTGCATGGTTTCCAAGTTTTTGCTATCCACAAACTAGGCTGCAAAGGACACTTTATACATATGTCATTTTGTACATATGCAAGAGTATCTATAGTATAACTTCACAGAAATGGAATGTGTGGATCGAAGATTAGATCATTTTGATAGCTTTTGCCAATTGCCTTCCATAGGGAAGACAAGTAAGGTTTTGAAAAATTCTACATTCTTTTATTCATCTTTACATGTTTTTGGCAAAGTGTCTGGCATAAAAGCATCCAACAAAATGCTTATTTTAGGATTATTTCATTATTCTCCAATTCCACTTATAATGTTTTTCTTCTGAAAAGTATTAGTTTCACTACCAAGTTATATTAGCTTGAGGCAGAAATTATGTGAATACACGAAAAGAGACAGGAAAAATAGCCATGATGAGTCATCAAAGAAAGCATCATTTTTTAGAGAACTTTGACCAGTGGGCCTAGTAGAGTCAGGCTGTATCACGGGGAGCCAAGGATGATGGATGATGGGAGAATTGTCACAGAATCAGGAAATTTCCCTGCAGGGTAGTCCAGTCCTACCAGCTGGATTACTGGAAACCAGTGATGTTGACACAATCTCCTGTGTCAGTGGGAGCTCAAGGCATATTTGACTAGTGTCCCAGAACTTACTGATTTTGTGACACACAGGTTTCAGCAAGCACGGGGTACCATACTAGCTTTCTGACAATCCTTTAACCAGCAGCAGAGGATGACAAAAGAGTTGGAAATCATTCAGTCCCCTGGCTGACTGTCCAATCCAACAGGAAACTTGTTAAAATTGAAAATTAGAATCTCTCAGTGTAAAAGGCTATGGTCATATTTTCTTAAAGATTTCCAGGAGGTTTTGATCATCAGCTTGGCTCAGAAAGCTTTGGTTCAGTCTACTCAGTTGTCTTATAGATAAAGAAATGGAAGCCAAGGAAAGTTAAATAATTATCTGTAGGTCACAGAATTTATTCATGACATATCTGGAATATGAACACAGGTCACTCAATTCTCTGTAGTTGTCCTATCCATTTCCTGGATGACTTGTGCTGTGTGGAATGAGTGGAAGGGACGGGGACAGATAAGTACTTGAAGTTCTGTACCATTTACTACCACTTCATCTGAAGCAGCTCCATTCTTTTCCTGTATTTTACATGTGGACTCATCTAAGATTTTTCTTAACTGATGGACTCTGTAGTTATAGTCTTTCAAAGCCTTTTATCCTAGTTTGAGAAAACAAGCAAACCAAAATCCTACAATCACCTCACCTCTGGGAGAAGATATTTGAATGGGTCCTAGCTAGGCTAGTATCCCCATTTCCTTCTGGGAGAGAAAGATCTCAAGCTAGGAGGATTAGGAATGTTAATGTTTATGGAAGATTAGGTGTCTAGCATAAAGCCCTATTATATAGAGACTATATGAGAACTTGTAACGTACTAGTCCCAGGGTTGGGCATGAGATAGGCCTGGAAGTGGAATGTCTGGGTTTCCTGTCTTGGCTCTGTCACTTCTTGGCCGAGTGAACTTGACAAGTTATATACTTCCCTACACAGACCCCTGTTTTCACACTTACAAAATGGGATGGCTTCTAATAGATAAGACCCTGGCTGTAGTGGTTCTCAACTTTGGCTATACATTGGAGTTATCTGGGATGCTTTAAAAAATCCTGATGTACTGTTAGGTGAATCCAGTCCACTGAGTATCTGATAGAATTGGCCTGGTGCACAGCCCTGGCATTAGGATTTTCAAAAGCTCCGCCAGTGATTCTGATGGGTAACCAAGGCTGAGAGTAACTGCCTAGAGAACAATGGTTCTTATAGTAGAGTCCCACACCAATAGCATCACCCAGGAACTTGTTAGAAATGTAAATTCTCAGGCCCACCCCAGAACCACTGAATCAGAAACTCTGGGGACAGTGCCCAGAAATCTGTTTTAAGACACATTTCAGGTGATCCTGATGTGTGCTGAAGTTTAAGAATCACTGAGCTAGAGGGTCTATGAATTTATTATTAAGACAGGGTTAATCCATTTTTAAGCTAGAGGCAGGCTCATAGTAGGAATTCCTTTTTGGATAAAGGTAAAAAAAGAGAGGTAAGGAGACAAAAAATTCATTTCCCAGAGCCAGATAAAACTATAGTCAGAATACTGGAAGAAGCTTTCCTCCTTTGTGTTTTATGACCATGTACTCTTTGAAGAGAGAAAGGTTAGATTTTAAAAATGTATGTATTGCTAAATGCATCGAACTTCCTGATACACATTTGTTTATTAGAAAAACTGGTGCTCTGAAAATAGCTATCTTCATTTCTATGAGAAAATGTGAGTAAGATTATAGAAATCTCACAGGACTTGGATCACTTTTGTCCCATCCAAGGAGAGCAACTTAGTAAATACCAGAGTTTAAGACTAAGCTCTCCAGCAGGTAGTGCCTACAACAAACAGGCAACTCCAAGAATTATCTTTCCTGGTCAACTTTTTGGAGGAATTGCTGGGATATAGTAATTAATCATAAGCATGAAGAGGACTCAGTCTTCTCTAAACTAGGTATTCTCTTTCTCCTACTCAGCCAGGGGCCATTGAGCCTGCCACGGAAGACTTGAAAGGCCACATTGCCAAGACTTCTGGAGAGAAAATTCAAGGCTTCTGGCTCTCGACAGAGTGAGTAGTTATGACTAAGTGAAGGGCAGTGGAAATCTAGCCTTTTCCTTGACAACACCATAATAGAATAGGAGATGGCCCAGTGGAAGAATTTCTCCTGGTTACAGTGAGATAATTGATTGACATATCGAGCAGGAGAGTAAAGTTTCATGGTGCCCCATGGCTGATGGTATGACCAGGTTTGACTTCTACCACTGTTTTCCAGGCTAGTTGCTTCACTCAACCATCACTGTGACTACCTTAGGTCAGGCCCTCATCAGGGCTCTCAGGGACCATTGTATTAGCCTCCTCACTGATCTCTCTGGTTCCAATCTCTGTTTCTTGTAAGCACTCTCCCTCCAACCACATCAGGTTACTAACTATCCCACTCTGGGTACAGTGGAAAGGAAGGTTGGGAAAGAGGATGAATGAGGTCAACATATACAGTGTGAATTTTATCATTAAGTAAATTGGGTACAATAACATGAGCAACAAAACTAGGGAAATCATGCAGGATAAAGACAGGCCACCTTGGAGTGGGGGAGGGATAGGTTGGGAGTTTGGGATTGACATGTACACACTGCTATATTTAAAATTGATAACCAACAAGGACCTACTGTATAGCACAGGAAACTCTGCTCAATATTCTGTAATAACCTAAATGGGAAAAGAATTTGAAAAAGAATAGATACATGTACATGTATAACTGAATCCCTTTGCTCTACACCTGAAATTAACACAACATTGTTAATCAACTATACTCCAATATAAAATAAAAATTAAAAAAAAACAAAACAAGCAAATAAAAAGCCCTCAAAAGAAAGGCCACCTGTCCAGAGTTAAGATAAAAACCAAATCTAACACTTAAGTGCTTGTCATTTTAATGACTGCTCCATTCACCCTCAAGGCTTATTTTAGCTACAGGGATTTTCATTGCCAGACACAATGAAGATGGTTAACTTTCTGTCCTACCCTGACACTCTAGTGTCTGTGTGACCTTTTTTTCACCCACCAGCTGAATATTAGGAATGCCATAGTCCTTATAGTAATAAGTAAAATAGACACATAATAAGGGTAAGAGGCATCTCTTTTCTTCTGCAGAATCCATGATATTAAATGGAGAATGCAATTAGAACTCCATTTGAGATACTTAATTGGTTCAGTAAGTTTTCTTGGTAATACAGTCA
Source organism: Leucopleurus acutus (assembly GCF_964270905.1). Taxonomy (NCBI): domain Eukaryota; kingdom Metazoa; phylum Chordata; class Mammalia; order Artiodactyla; family Delphinidae; genus Leucopleurus; species Leucopleurus acutus. The sequence continues at coordinate 78,769,081 of NC_139147.1, read as the reverse complement.
CCAAAGGTTCCAGCCGAAAAGCTCAGTCATTTCTACACCTGAGTGAAGAATCATTTTATCTTTCCCTTCTGGGAGAGACATCTTCTTTGAATAAATTTTAGGAGGACAACACTGGGATGTTTAACCTTCCAGTCGAGCAGAACAAATCCCTCAATCAAAGGAATGCAGAAACCAAATAACCTGTGAGTCCATCTTTCTGACCACCATAGCATATTTTTGTTTCAAATGGGTTCCAAAACTTGAATTAAAATGAATTTTTGAAAACCAAGCTGACAAGATCTGAGCATTTGTGTCTTCATCTATGAATTGCAGATAATGATATATACCTGACAAGTTGTTATGAAGACTAAACAAGGTAACATTGTAAAATTCTTAGCAAAGTCCCTAGCACATAGTGGATTTTCAGTGGACATCAGTGTCCTTCCTCTCTTCTCAAGTACTAACTATTGGTAAAAGGCAATACTTTTTGATGTTGTTATTGGTAGCCTCTACCTTTATTTCTATCTTGTCCATCTCTATCTCTATCATCTCTGGGTTACCTTTAATGAAAAGTCTTCTAATTTATTCACTTTCACCAACTTACATTTTATTCTCTACTCTCCACCTCCCATCTGCAGAGTAAAATATGATTTGTGCAAATGAAAAGGCTGCCTTGGGCTTCCCTGGTGGCGCAGTGGTTGGGGGTCTGCCTGCCGATGCGGGGGGCACGGGCTCGTGCCCCGGTGTGGGAAGATCCCACATGCCGTGGAGCGGCTGGGCCCGTGAGCCATGGCCGCTGAGCCTGCGCGTCTGGAGCCTGTGCTCTGCAACGCAAGAGGCTGCGGCGGTGGGGGGCCCGCGTACCGCAAAAAAAAAAAAAAAAAAAAAAAAAAAAGAAAGAAAGAAAAGCCTGCCTTGATTAAGCAAGATGTCTACATAAATTCTGAAGGTCACGTCAGAAGTAAACACTTACCTATTTTGTTTCTACAATGTATCTCACTTTTTTTCTACAATATATCTCGTTTCATTTCTACAATGTATCTCATTTATAAGAAAGAATGCACAAACATGGTCTTTCAAATCCAGTGGTGGCTACTTTTGAATTCTCAAATAATAGAATCAGTAATTTCTTTAAGGGTGCATATTTTGTTTGGTTTTATTTGTACAGAAGTCTGACGTGTTTTTTTGTTTGTTTGAATGTTTCTGCTCAGTGATTGCAGTGGCCTGTAGGTATCAATTTTTGGAAGATAAATCTGATTGTGTGATCTGCATTGAGGTTTAGCACTATAATTGTGTGCTTGATTTAACATCAGCTAGGATGATTGCTAACACCAGCAGTTTTCAGGTAAATATGAACAGCTTTGCCCCAAAGACGCAAGCCTTGTACTTACCTCTGAACCTAATAGGACGTTCAGAAAGTTGGTAAGAAATCTCTGGCAACTAGTTTTCTATTTCTCTTTTGTGGTACCCATTTATATTAAGGACAATAATGAGGCATGTATCCTATGCATGTAGAATTTCAAGCAATCATATTTGCTTATTTGCTATCAGACTTTCTTCCTTTGCACATTGGAACCCATTTCTCCTTTTTAAATGGTAGTGATTTTGTGTTCTTTTTTGGTCATTCTTCTCTCTCAAAATTCTTTTACTTCTCCCACAACCCTCCATCAAAATCTACTTTCAAGAAAAGATCTGATTCCAGTCATTTTTACCAGTGTAAGACATTGCCAGTTTCTTTTCTTTTCCTGTTACTCTTTGTAGCTGGTTCAGACTGCCTTCATGTAATGGAAGGAGGAGGTACCAGTTGTAAAGAAAATGTTCAGGCATCTGGACTAAATGAATGGGCTCCCATTCACTGTGACTGTTCAAGCAGAAGATAGGAAGCTGTTTGTCAAAGGAGGGGCATGCATAGGTTTTGAATGACCTTTCAGACTTAAGTCCTCTGTTTATTTGTAGTGCAGCAAAAAACAGCAACAGCAAAACCAATCAAACAAAAAACAAAACCTCCAAAATAACAACAGCAAGACTAAACAAAACAAATGTATAAACACACAGGCCCAGAAAGGTGAGAACCTGGGCTGCTCTTGTCCCCTTTCCTCCTTTTTCTAATGGAATAAGACCCATCCATTCCTGAGAGTTACAGGGGCTGTAACATAGACCTATTTCCCCAGCCTTACCAACCACACAAGACTCTTTTCAAGCATAACACTTTTTTTGTATGTGACAGAAAAGGCTGGGCTTCATGTGCATCAACTTTCAGCTCCTTCTGGGGAGATGAGAAATCCCTGGCTACTCATCAGTGGTTTAAAGAATATCTGCTTTCAAACCAGTATTCCAGTTTCAGAATGATGAATAGTAAAAAACCTTTTAATGTAGTATATAGCACATGTAAAAGTATCTTCATGTCCATGAACTTGCTTTACCTTCCCTACATCCTTGTTAGTTGTATGATCCCCATTTTATAGGTGAGAGGTGGAGACTAGGGAAAATGAAGTGGCCAGATGAAGATCCCATAAGTGATAGAGCAAGAAAGATGGACCACCACACTCCTGCGTTAGCTGGGTTCTGATTCTTTCCCCAAGTATATACAGTGTAGATGAGGGGTAACTAATAAGCCCAGCTCCATCTTTAGTCATGGTTTGTCAGACTCCTAGAAGTAGTTTGATATAGGAGGGCAAGGTGGGAGCTGTTGAGAGGAAACTTGGAAAGGACTTATGGGCCTTGTGTATCATGTTTAAGAACTTCGATTCTATCCCTTAGGTGATACGGAGGCTCTGATGGGTGAGGCTCTGTATTTATATTTTACGAAGATCACTGAAAGTCCACAATCCCTTATCCAAAACTCTTGAATCAGCTGAGAATTTTTCATATTTTGGAAATGTAAAACAATGCATATGTTGTTTATTTTATGCCCCAAGTGGAGGTCTGGGACAACCCACCCTAATCAAACATATTAATATCTTTTCAGGGAAACATGTGATATTAAAAATAGAATAAATCGTCATCTGGTTCAGATCTGGTTTTACTGCAAAGTGAGCTTGCACCACGGCTGCAATTTTCAGAGCTTTGTTGAATTTGAAATTGTGGATCAGGGTTTGTGGCCCGTACATGTTTGAAATGTGGAGGATCAATAAATGGGTGGGAGTTTAGGTGACACATTAGATACTTATGCAATATCCATGAAGGTCTGATCCAGTGGCACGCTGGAGCTGGTTCACACGTGCTCATAAGAGGTGAATGGTAGGATTTCAGGAATTTTGACAGTCAGTTGTTAATTCTTAAATTTAAATTAAATAGTTTTACAAGTTATTATTATATGTAAAATTAAATAAAATTAGTTTCACCCCCATAATAATTTTTTTTTGTATTTTATTTTATTTATTATTATTATTTTTAACATCTTTATTGGAGTATAAGTGCTTTACAATGGTGTGTTAGTTTCCGCTGTATAACAAAGTGAATCAGCTATATGTATACATGTATCCCCATATCCCCTCCCTCTTGTGTCTCCCTCCCTCCCTCCCTATCCCACCCCCCTAGGTGGACACAAAGCACTGAGCTGATCTCCCTGTGCCATGCAGCTGCTTCCCACTGGCTATCTATTTTACATTTGGTAGTGTATATATGTCCATGCCACTCTCTCACTTCGTCTCAGCTTACCCTTCCCCCTACCTGTGTCCTCAAGTCCATTCTCTAAATCTGTATCTTTATTCCTGTCCTGCCCCTAGGTTCTTCAGAACCTTTTTTTTTCTTTTAGATTCCATATATATGTGTTAGCATATGGTATTTGTTTTTCTCTTTATGACTTACTTCACTCTGTATGACAGATTCTAGGTCCATCCACCTCACTACAAAATAACCCAATTTCATTTCTTTTTATGGCTGAGTAATATTCCATTGTATATATGTGCCACATCTTCTTTATCCATTCATCTGTCAATGGACACTTAGGTTGCTTTCACATCCTGGATATTGTAAATAGAGCTGCAATGAACATTGTGGTACATGACTCTTTTTGAATTATGGTTTTCTCAGGGTATATGCCCAGTAGTGGGATTGCTGGGTCGTATGGTAGTTCTATTTTTAGTTTTTTTTGGTTTGTTTGTTTGTGGTATGCGGGCCTCTCACTGTTGTGGCCCCTCCCATTGCGGAGCACAGGCTCCGGAAGTGCAGGCTCAGCAGCCATGGCTCACAGGCCCAGCCTCCCTGTGGCATGTGGGATCTTCCTGGACCAGGACACGAACCCACGTCCCCTGCATCGGCAGGAGGACTCTCAACCACTGCGCCACCAGGGAAGCCCTATTTTTAGTTTTCTAAGGAACCTCCATACTGTTCTCCATAGTGGCTATATCAATTTACATTCACACCAACAGTGCAAGAGGGTTCCCTTTTCTCCACACGCTCCCCAGCATTTATTGTTTGTAGATTTTTTGATGATGGCCATTCTGACTGGTGTGAGGTGATACCTCACTGTAGTTTTGATTTGCATTTCTCTAATGGTTAGTGATGTTGAGCATCCTTTCATGTGTTTGTTGGCAATATGTACATCTTCTTTGGAGAAACATCTATTTAGGTCTTCTACCCATTTTTGAATTATTTTTTGTGTGTTTTTGATATTGAGCTGGACGAGCTGTTTGTAAATTTTGGAGATTAATCCTTTGTAAGTTGCTTCATTTGCAAAAATTTTCTGCCATTCTAAGGGTTGTCTTTTTGTCTTGTTTGTGGTTTCCTTTGCTGTGCAAAAGCTTTTAAGTTTCATTAGGTCCCATTTATTTTTGTTTTGATTTCCATTTCTCTAGGAGGTGGGGCAAAAAGGATCTTGCTGTGATTTATGTCATTGAGCGTTCTGCCTATGTTTTCCTCTAGGAGTTTGATAGTGTCTGGCCTTACATTTAGGTCTTTAATCCATTTTGAGTTTATTTTTGTGTATGGTGTTAGGGAGTGTTCTAATTTCATTCTTTTACAGGTAGCTCTCCAGTTTTCCCAGCACCACTTTTTGAAGAGGCTGTCTTTTCTCCATTGTATAGTTTTGCCTCCTTTATCAAAGATAATGTGACTGTATGTTCATGGGTTTATCTCTGGGCTTTTTAACCTGTTCCATTGATCTATATTTCTGTTTTTGTGCCAGTACCATACTGTCTTGATTACTGTAGCTTTGTAGTATAGTCTGAAGTCCGGGAGCCTGATTTCTCCAGCTCCATTTTTCTTCCTCAAGATTGCTTTGGCTATTTTGGGTCTTTTTTGTTTCCATACAAATTGTGAAATTTTTTCTTCTAGTTCTGTGAAAAATGCCATTGGTAGTTTGATAGGGATTGCATTGAATCTGTAGATTGCTTTGGGTAGTATAGTCACTTTCACAATGTTGATTTTTCCAATCCACGAACATGGTATATCTCTCGATCTGTTTGTACCATCTTTAATTTCTTTTATCAGTTTCCTATAGTTTTCTGCATACAGGTCTTTTGTCTCCTTAGGTAGGTTTATTCCTAGGTATTTTATTCTTTTTGTTGCAGTGGTAAATGGAAGTGTTTCCTTACTTTCTCTATCAGATTTTTCATCACTAGTGTATAGGAATGCTAGAGATTTCTGTGCATTAATTTTGTATCCTGCTACTTTACCAAATTCATTGATAAGCTCTACTAGTTTTCTGGTAGCATCTTTAGGATTTTCCATGTATAGTATCATGTAATCTGCAGACAGTGACAGTTTTATTTCCTCTTTTCCAATTTGGATTCCTTTTATTTCTTCTTCTTCTCTGATGACTGTAACTAAAACTTCCAAAACTATGTTGAATAATAGTGGTAAGAGTGGGCAACCTTGTCTTATTCCTGATCTTAGTGGAAATGCTTTCAGTTTTTCACCATTGAGAATGATGTTGGCTGTGGGTTTGTCATATATAGCCTTTATTATGTTGAGGTAAGTTCCTTCTATGCCTACTTTCTGGAGGGTTTTTATCATAAATGGGTGTTGAATTTTGTTGAAAGCTTTTTCTGCATCTATTGAGATGATCATATGGTTTTTCTCCTTCAGTTCATTAATATGGTGTATCACATTGATTGATTTGTGTATATTGAAGAATACTTGCATTCCTGGGATAAACCCCACTTGATCATGGTGTATGATTCTTTTAATGTGCTGTTGGATTCTGTTTGCTAGTATTTTGTTGAGGATTTTTGCATCTATGTTCATCAGTGATATTGGCCTGTAGTTTTCTTTTTTTGTGACATCTTTGTATGGTTTTGGTATCAGGGTGATGGTGGCCTTGTAGAATAAGTTTGGGAGTGTTCCTCCTTCTGTTATATTTTGGAAGAGTTTGAGAATGTTAGGTGTTAGCTCTTCTCTGAATATTTGATAGAATTTGCCTGTGAAGCCATCTGGTCCTGGGCTTTTGTTTGTTGGAAGATTTTTAATCACAGTTTCAATTTCAGTGTTTGAGACTAGTCTGTTTATATTTTTGATTTCTTCCTGGTTCAGTCTCAGAAGGTTATGCTTTTCTAAGAATTTGTCCATTTCTTCCAGGTTGTCCATTTTATTGGCATATAGTTGCTTGCAGTAATCTCTCATGATACTTTGTGTTTCTGCAGTGTCAGTTGTTACTTCTTTTTCATTTCTAATTTTATTGATTTGAGTCTTCTCCCTTTATTTCTTGATGAGTCTGGCTAATGGTTTATCAATTTTGTTTATCTTCTCAAAGAACTATCTTTTAGATTTATTGATCTTTGCTATTGTTTCCTTCATTTCTTTTTCATTTATTTCTGATCTGATCTTTATGAATTCTTTCCTTCTGCTAACTCTGGGGGTTTTTTTGTTCTTCCTTCTGTAAGCGCTCTAGGTGTAAGGTAGGTTGTTTGTTTGAGATTTTTCTTATTTCTTTAGGTAGGATTGTATTGCTATAAACTTCCCTCTTAGAAATGCTTTTGCTGCATCCCATAGGTTTTGGGTCATCGTTGGGTCATCGTGTTTTCATTGTCATTTGTTTCTAGGTATTTTTTGATTTCCTGTTTGATTGCTTCAGTGATCTCTTGGTTATTTAGTAGTGTATTGTTTAGCCTCCATGTGTTTGTATTTGTTACAGATTTTTTCCTGTAATTGATATCTAGTCTCATAGCATTGTGGTCGGAAAAGATACTTGATACAATTTCAATTTTCTTAAATTTACCAAGCCTTGATGTGTGACCCAAGATATGATCTATCCTGGAGAATGTTCCATGTGCACTTGAGAAGAAAATGTATTCTGTTGTTTTCGGATGGAATGTCCTATAAATATCAATTAAGTCCATCTTGTTTAATGTATCATTTAAAGCTTGTATTTCCTTATTTATTTTCATTTTGGATGATCTTTCCATTGGTGAAAGTGAGGTGTTACAAAGTCCCCTACTATTATTGTGTTACTGTCAATTCCCCCTTTTATGGCTGTTAGCGTTTGCCTTATGTATTGAGGTGCTCCTATGTTGGGTGCATAAATATTTAAAATTGTTATATCTTCTTTTTATATTGATCCCTTGATCATTATGTATTGTCCTTCTTTGTCTCTTATAATAGTCTTCATTTTAAAGTGTATTTTGTCTGATATGAGAATTGCTACTGCAGATTTCTTTTGATTTCCATTTGCATGGAATATCTTTTTCCATCCCCTCACTCTCAGTCTGTATATGTCCCTAGGTCTGAAGTGGGTCTCTTGTAGACAGCATATATATGGGTCTTGTTTTTGTATCCATTCAGCCAGTCTATGTCTTTTGGTTGGAGCATTTAATCCATTTTCATTTAAGGTAGTTATCGATATGTATGTTCCTATTTCCATTTTCTTAATTGTTTTGGGTTTGTTATTATAGGTCTTTTCCTTCTCTTGTGTTTCCTGCTTAGAGAAGTTCCTTTAGCATTTGTTGTAAAGCTGGTTTGGTGGTGGTGAATTCTCTTAGCTTTCTCTTGTCTGTAAAGGTTTTAATTTCTCCATCAAATCTGAATGGGATCCTTGCTGGGTCGAGTAATCTTGGTTTTAGGTTTTTCCCTTTCATCACTTTAAATATGTCCTGCCATCCCTTCTGGCTTGTAGAGTTCCTGCTGAAAAATCAGCTGTTAACCTTATGGGGATTCCCTTGTATGTTATTTGTTGTTTTTCCCTTTGTGCTTCTAATATTTTTTCTTTGTATTTAATTTTTGATAGTTTGATTAATATGTGTCTTGGCATGGTTCTTCTTGGATTTAGCCTGGATGGGAGTCTCCACACTTCCTTGACTTGATTGACTCTTTCCTTTCCCATATTAAGGAAGTTTTTGGACTATAATCTCTTCAAATATATTCTCAGTCCCCTTTTTTTTCTCTTCTTCTTCTGGGACCCCTATAATTTGAATGTTGGTGCGTTTAATGTTGTCCCAGAGGTCTCTGAGACTGTCCTCAATTTTTTTCATTCTTTTTTCTTTATTCTGCTCTGCCATAGTTATTTTCACTATTTTGTCTTCCAGGTCATTTATCCGCTCTTCTGCCTCAGTTATTCTGCTATTGATTCCTTCTAGAGAATTTTTAATTTCATTTATTGTGTTGTTCATTATTGTTTGTTTGCTCTTCAGTTCTTCTAGATCCTTGTTAAACATTTCTTGAATTTTCTCCATTCTATTTCCAAGATTTTGAGTCATCTTTACTATCATTACTCTGAATTCTTTTTCAGGTAGACTGCCTATTTCCTCTTCATTTGTTTGGTTTGGTGGGTTTTTACCTTTCACCCCAAATAAATTTAAAACAAAGGTAATATACTCAAAATGCCTCATCCTCTGATGATTTTACTTCACTTTGCTGTTATGTATGCTCTGGGGGTTATTTTTGCCTATTCTATTTGTGTGGTGGAAATAATACATGACAATGTGTTCCTGCCCCTTTCTACCACCTGGATGTTCAGTGATATCAGGTTGGTAGCTTGGAATTGGCCCCGGTGGCAGCAATTATCCCGTGGAAATAAGCAAACTAGAGGTCAGAGTTTGATTTATTGTTTTGTTTATTGTCTAAACTTAAGAAAGTAATAGAGTATTGTTAACAATGCAGATTAAGTTTAAAAGTGAGTCGTGTCTGGGGCTATAATATTGTCATAGCACAAAAAATTTGAGGAAATATTCTTCCAGAATTCAAAAACTATTATCCAATTTAGGAAAAAGTCACCTTTTTCATTGGTGAATGGATGAAGTCTGTACAGGTGGCTGAGGAAAGATGAACGCCAAGCAGAGGTTGCAAGGTTGCAGAGGGTCTGTGTTCTGGCTGGGGCAGAGGCCATTGGCTGTTCTCGCATCAACCTGCTGACTCCCAGCCTAAGCTGGATGTTCCAAAAGGCCTCTTCTTCCTCTGTATCCCTCTAGTGCTCTCTACTGAAAAATCGTAACATGGGGGCACACTTGAAAGCAGAAGTGCTTAAGAGAATCTGATGTTTATCATAGAGCATATACTGAAGTGTGCATTAGGAACTGAGAAGCAATAAGTTGATAACTGACAGAGCTGGGCTTTGTGGATCTTTGTGTTTAATCATCTAGGAGGAAGGAGTTCAGGGTAATGCTTGGGCTTTGGCCTGGCAAACTGATGGGCTGTCTGTGCCACAATTCTAAGTTAAGAAGGACATGGTAACTCTACCTTATTGAGAAACCACCATATGCCAAACATTGGAGGAGAAACTGTGCACGCAGTCTCACTTAATCCTCCCAACAGTCTTGTCATTCACTTTTTACAGAACTTGTTGTATAAAGTTGTGGGGAAAAAAATGTGTCTGAGGTATCCATCGTGCCTCCTCATAGTGGTATTGAATAGATGGTTCTACGTACGTGTACAGATGCCATCCATCTTCATTAGTTTTCAAAAGGGACAGTAATCCTGACATATTTATATAGGCCTGCCTTCTATAGGTGCTAAGGGCGTGAAATAACATTAAGTCAGTCAAAGCATTTTCCAAGGGATATCACCCAAACTAGTACAGATTAAATTCTTTGACATGTTCTAAATTTAGACAGATATATCATTCAGCAGATTAGAAAAATGAGTTTGAAGGCACTTGGGTAGCGAATACAAGGAGGATGGACAGAGAGACCAAAAGGAGAACTGGAGAGATGCTATCAGCTCCAGCGAGATCCCAGTTAGCTGAAACCATTAAGAATACCCTAAGGTATTCTTAAAGTGTACCATATACACTAATATCTATAAACTAGATAATTAATAAGAACCTGCTATATAAAAAATAAATAAGTAAAATAAAATTTCAAAATTCAAAATTCAAAAAAAAGAATACCGTAAGGAGACTTCAAGTGAGACTCAGGCTTCCAGCCCAGCCCAGCCCATTTAGGAATTTTATAACTTTATAGCTGTAAAGACAGGATGATGTTTATCTCCTCCTCGTACTGTCTTTCTTGGCCCTCTGGGAAAGGACTTTTACAATAAATAGTGCATACGCTTTTAGAAGTGATCCATTAAGCCAGTACCAAGGAGAACATCTTGACACTCTGTGGAGTCTCAGAAAAGTGCGATACGATGGCAATGACGTGGCTCTTCAGTCAAATGTACTCGAGATGTCTTTGTCTGCGGTGGTTAAGGAGGCGGGAGGAGATGAGATCTTCCCTCCACACACATTAGCGTGAAGTGGTGGTGAGGGTTGTTCTTCTCATCCCCCTTATTCCTGAAGGAGAGGACTTGCCTCTAGTGGCTGGGATCAAGTAACTCTTGCTCTTCATCTTCATGGCAAATACTTTCAGCATGTTTCATTGCCTACCTCTCCTGAAACCCACCTAGGTTTTTATCCTCAGACTTTGGTGAAATCCGACTAATTATCTGTGTTGGACATAAAGACAGTAGAATGAAAGTGAGGTCAAGGAAGCAGCCTGGTGTCATAGAAAGAGTCCTGAATTTGGAATCAGAAGACTTGGGTTTGATTCCTGGCTCTGCTACTTATTATCAGTGTAGCTAGGTGAACTTGAGTGGGCTTTCCATTTTGTTTTTTTAAATTAGTGAATTTGTTTTAATACAGTCTTTAATCCATTAGAAATCCACTGCTCTTGAAAGAAGCACAGCTACTATTAATTTTTGGTATATATCATTCCAGCTTTTCTCCATGCAGTCTTCTGTCAAAGATTGTTATAATGTTAACAGATAACATTTACTGAGCACTTAAACTGTACCTTGCGATAAGTGCTTTCCATGCATTTGCCATGATATTTGTATAATTTACATAATTTTGATGATCTCTAAATGGCATTTTTCTTAGGGACTTTTCCTCGTATTTTTCTTGGTTATCTTGTAGTTTTTGTAAAGTATTAGACAGTTACTTTTAAACTGTCAGTGGCTACACCAATGTAAAGGTTTATATTATCTTTTTAGAATTGAAGCACCAAGTTAGGGAGAGTTACCAGTGGGCCAGAGTAACATTCCACAACTGGAAAGAGAAATGAAAATGTATAAAGCATTCCCCACTTATTTTTTGATAAAAAATAGTAAGTAATATTCCTGTAGCACTTTATAGTTTAAAAATTACTCTTCTTCATTTAATTCAATCTTCAGAGCAATTGTCTGAGGCAGGAAACATGAACTCCAATTTGCAGATGAGGAAATCAAAGCTCAGGAGAGTAACACATACAAAAGAGATAAACAAAAAAGACCTACTGTATAGCACAGGGAACTATACTCAATATCTTGTAATAACCTATAATGGAAGAGAATGTAAAGAAAGAATACATATGTATATATATGTATATGTATGTATTGTATAACTAAATCACTTTACTGTACACCTGAAACTAACACATTCTAAATCAACTATATTTCAATAAAAATTTTTGAAAAAGAAGAGTAACACAGCTCTACAGTAGCAGAGACAGGGCTCCAATGCATTATTCTGCCCTGACTTTTGCTAAAATGATCTTTTGCTACGGTGCCCAGATTCCATGTGTGCCCCTTCTCAGACTGTAACCCAATGGTTAAACTCAGAATTCTGTTTCTTGGGCTTGGTGGGGTAAGTGGAATTGTGCAGGGCATCTCTGCTTAATTTAGAATGATTTCCCAGGAGAAAGAACTATCCTAGATGTTTAAATAAAAAGAAAGGCATCCGGGAAGCGAAGCAACGTTGAGGCACAGGAGACCAAACGATTTCCCAGGCACAGGGTGCCACTGGAGTTCACCGATCCCCAAAGCAATGCCTGTGTTTGCTTTCACACCTGCACTCACATTTGATCCTCAAACAGACCCAGGGAAGAAGGCAAGAAGGAACTATTGGTTTTATTTTCTGGTTGAAGAAACCCAGAGATTAAACGACCTATCTAAGGGCAACCACTTATTAAGGGTCACAGGACAGCTTGACTTCTCGGGACCTCTCTCTCAGACCAGTTGTCTTCTCACTGTACTGCTCTTCCTGCCTTTTGTGATTTTTTTCATCTCCCAACACAGCCATCACCACGGTTTAAATTGGTTAAATGATCTTTGTGCCTGTGTCTGGTTTCTTCATTGATTGTCTATTGTTTTCAGGGAGGAGGACAGTGATTCGTTGGGCAGGTTCAGAGACCTTTTCCTCTTTTCCTCTCCAGATCTTTCTGGCCTTGTGTTGTCCATTTGACTTTATTTAGTCTTTTCCCAGAATCAACTAAAAAGTCAGATACTTGTAGGGAATGGTGGCTGCCGTTGATGGGCTAAGGTCAATCATACTTTATCTTGTCACAGTATAATTAGGAATGCTGAACTACTTTTGTAATGAAAAACACTGCTACTAATAATTTAAAAAATAAAGACACACATAAAACAAAAACCCCAAGTAAACTGAGGAATCGGGGATTGCTAAACATTTTAGTCATGAATAATAAATGTAATATACAAATTAACAACCTGAAGTGTATCTCCTCCCCAACCCCACTCATTTTTGCATCCTTTCATCTATTCTAGACTTTGCTACTCAAAGTGTGGTCTTGGAATCAGCAGCAGCAGCATCACCTAGGAGCTTGTTAGCAGTGCCGACCCTCAGGACCCACCCCAGTCATATAAACCTGAGTCTGCATTTTCATAGGATCTCCAGCTTATTCCTATCATTAAAGTCTGAGAAGCACCGGTCTAGATCACTCTCACGCTCGTGCTCTGAGGATATCAGTGGCTTCTCACTGCCTATATACCCTTCTGTTGCATCTTTAAGACCCTACATGTCATGGACCGAATTTCCCTTTCCAACCTTATTTACCATTAAGCCCTTTAACAAATGCTACCAGTCAGATTGAATTACCTGCTGTTCCCCCAGAGTTCCTGACACAATACCTTGGCTTCATGATTGTACTCATCCAATTTGCTCTATCTGGTATGTTTTCTCTCCTTCCTGTTCATCCAGACCTTTCCTGTCCTTCAGGGACACTGTGCCTCTAAAGCCTTTCCATATTAATTCAACCAGAATAACCTTCTCTCCCTTCTCTGTGCTCACCTTATACAACATAATATAGTTCATGGTGTACATTGTGAGGAAAGCATTCCTTAAGTCAGGGCCTGATTCGGAGTCACCTTTGTCCAAGCCCATCTCGGCCCACCTCCCAGTACTTAGTACAGTGTCTGGCATTTGGTAGGGGCTCAGAACTGATCATGGACTTGACTTGCATCTAATTCTGATAGAGCCATCTATTGCCTGAAGCCCTTCACTGACACTAGCAGGGTCCATCCATCGAGTCCTAACTCTATTACCCTGGGCCTCCAAGCAGCTCAAAGCCCAACGAGACTTCCTCCATCCTTGGGTGAAAGCACTCAGGCTGAAAATGCCTCAAATCTATCAAGATGTTAATGACCTGTGGCAGGACTCTGGCAGCAACAAAAGCACCTCTGTTGCCAGAATCCATTTATACTGGGTGGGTGTTTTCGACAACCACTTAATTAAACACATTGCTTTTCTCTATAAATTCCTCCATGGCAACAGCCTCAACCAGATAGCTAATGGTCCCTAAGTAACCTGAATTACAGGACAGTGAGAGCATTTAGATGCTGCAGTCACAAACGTACTTGGAAGTGTTTGTTTTCCCAAGACTGCTACGAGTTAAGGAGGTGTCAGGAAGAGCCAAGAGGTGAAAAGAAAGTCTGATGAAGCTAAATGCCCAGCTCCATCGTTTATTAGCTACGTGACCTTGGTATGTTAGTCTCTTACATCCTCTGGGCCTCAGTTTTATCATTTATAAAATGACCATGTAAAGAGGGATATTAATTTAAGAATTAAATTATTTAAAATATATACAATGCTTATACCAATTTTGGCCACATAGTGTGTGCCACCTAAGAGTTTGCTTTTATAATGGTTATTATTATTAATAATAATATTCACCCATTTATACAATCATTTACGTGTTTACCAAGCTCCTTACATAAGCCAGACTCTGCCCTAAATGATGAAAATACAGAAACAAGTAAGACAAAATTTCTGTCTTCAAGGAACTCTCAGTCTTGTGGGGAAGGAGGACATGTAAAGGAAGTCACAGCACAGTATGATACTTGCCGATACACAGTCTTACAAATTATTCTGTGGGAGCTCAGAACTCAGTGTGTCTGTATTGTTGACATAGGTCAAGGGAGGGAGAGAAATTTCCAAAAACGATATGATGGGAAAGAACATCTCAGGAAGAGGGAAGAATCTGTGCAGAGTAACTGAGACAGGCTCAGGGAACCACAGACAGTTCTCTATGGCTGGATTAATGAGCAAGAGTCAGAGAACTAGAAAGAAGTTGGAACGGCAGGAAGGAACCAGAAAGGAAAGAATTTTCAACACAGGCTAAGGAGCATGGATCACATTTTTTTCTCGAGTCACAAATTGGAGATCCATAAGCCATTTCCACCCTGCTAAGTATTTTTCAAAATTTGAATTTGAATGTTTTTAGTTAAGGTATGTGCTTCCAGTTTGCCAACACCTTGTCACTTCCCATTGTCTCACACTGGCCCCTCTTCATTCCCTGATGCAGTGGTGTGTGCTCGGCTCTCCCACTCACGATGGCCAGCTGTGTGCATCTCTTCCAACTCCAGGTCCAGTGACGTCACCTTGGGATATTGAAATCAGTCATGACAGGAGAATTTATACCAAGGAAATAAAATCAGGGCTTCATCATCATCATTATTGTTACTTTAGAATGTGTTTACCATTTACAGCACACCACTGCCTTTGTTTCCTTCATGACCACTATAGAGGCATTGCTGTCTTGAGTTAAATAGGGTGTTGACATTATTAGAAAGGCAATAGATTCTGGAAATAGTTGCCCAATAATTTAAACTTAGTCTTGATTATTTAGGGGACTGCCAATGTGTGGTTTATTAAAGAAAACAAATAAGACCTCAACCTTAATATTGAGGCTATCAACACATTTAGGTCACTACAGCTGTTATACAGACAACTATTATAGTCTCTTATGAATAAACGTGCTGCCTGATACACAAAGAGGAAATTGTCTCCACTCTATTGGGTCCCTAGGTTATCCCAAAATGCCCTGTTGTAGGGAAAGTAGGTTGGGTTTAGGAAGAGTAATCAATGTGAAAGAGAAAAGAGCCTCTGCTTCCACTAGTACGTTCAATGGAAAGAACTACCGAGTTTAAGAATTGCTGTGGCTTCTGAAAACGCTGTGCTATGTGAATTAGTAAAAGTGTAATCTTCTGAGCAAGGAAACTTACCAGGGAAATTGAGAGGAAACTGTATAATGATGAAAGGGTCAATCCTTTCATCCAAGAAGACAGAGAAATCTTAAATGTGTATACACCAAATAATAGAGCTGCAAAATTTTTGAAATGAAACTGATAGAACTGAAAGGAGAAATAGACAAATCCATGATTACAGTTGGAGACTTCAAGACCATTCTTTCAATAATTGATATAAAAAAATGGGCAAAACTGCAGCAAGGATTTAGAAGAACTTAACAACACTATGACCCAATCAGCATTTATAGAACTCTCCACCAAGTAACAGCGGAATACATGTTCTTTTCAAACACCCACAGAACATATACCAAGATCCACCATATCTTGCACTACAAAGCAAACGTCAGCAAATTTAAAAGAATTGAAATCATACAGGGTATGTTCTCTGATTACAGTGGACTCAAACAAGAAACAATAATAGAAAGATAACAGAAAAATATCTAAATGCTTGGAAACAGAACAACATACTTCTAAATATGGGTAGATAATCCTGAGGTCAAAGAGAGAGTTTCAAAGAAATTAAAAAGTTCATTGAATTGAATGCAAATAAAGACAAAACATATCCATAGCTGTGTGGGATACAGCTACAGCCGTCCTGAGAGAGAAATTTACAGCATTAAAGGAAAAGTGCTCAAATCAGGTGAAGGAACATCCTAAGCCAATAGTAGAAGCCTCAGCCTCAAGAAATTAGAAAAAGAAGAACAAACCCAAAGCTGAGAAGGAAAGAAGTAATAAAGATAAAAGTAGAAATTAATAAAAAACAATAGGAAAAATTAAAGAAGCAAAAAGCTTCTTTCTCTGAAAATTTCAATAAAGTTGACAAACTGCTAGCAAGGATGACCCAAAAAACAAAAAAAGTCATAAATTACGAATATTAGGAATAAAACAGGGGGTATCACACAGACCCGACAAACACCAGAGAGATAATGAGGAATTATAGCCAACAACTCTACACACATAAATTTGACAACTTAGATGAAATGAACCGTTTCCTCAATACACACACCCAAGATGAAATAGATAATTTAAGTAGCCTTATAACAATTAGGAAATTAAATTTGTAATTAAAACCTTCCCCAGGGCCTCCCTGGTGGCGCAGTGGTTGAGAGTCCGCCTGCCGATGCAGGGGACACGGTTTCGTGCCCCAGTCCGGGAAGATCCCACATGCCGCGGAGCGGCTGGGCCCATGAGCCATGGCCGCTGAGCCTGCGTGTCTGGAGCCTGGAGCCTGGAGCCTGTGCTCCGCAATGGGAGGGGCACAGCAGTGAGGGGCCCGCGTACCACAAAAAAAAAAAAAAAAAAACCTTCCCCAAATGAAATATCTAGGCCTGGATGGTTCTACTGGAGGATTCTATTAAGCATTTAGAGAAGAATGAACACCAATTTACATAATCTTTTCCAGAAAATAGAAGAGAAAGGAATGCTTCCCAGCTCATTCTATGAAGCCAGTATTAACTTGATACTAAATCCAGACAAAGACAGTACAAAAATAAAACTACAGACCAATACCCCTCATGAATATAGATTTAAAAATTCTTAACAAAACTTTGGCAAATAGAATTCAGCAATATAAAAAAAATAATTATGTACCATGACCAAGTGGGGTTTATTCCAGTGATGCAAGGCTAGGTCAATATTAGAAAATTAATCCATGTAATCCACCATATTAACAGGCTAAAGAAGAAAAATCATATGATCAGATCAATAGATGCAGAAAAAGCATTTGACAAAATTCAACATACCCATTCATGACAAAATCCCTCAGAAAATAACAGAGGGGAACCTTTTCAATTTGATAAAGAACATCTATATCAAACCTATAATAATTAACATCATGCTATTGGGAAAAGACAATGTTTTCCCCCTAAAATTGGGAACAAGGCAGGCGTCCACTCTCACTACCAATATTCAACATAGTCCTGGAAGTTCTAGCCAGTGTAACAAGGCAAGAAAAGTAAATAAAATGCATACAGGTCAAACAGCAAGGAATAAAAACTGTTCCTAATTGTAGATGGCATGATAGTCTGTGTTGAAAATTCCAAGGAATCTACCAAAAAGTTTCCAGAACTATTAGATGAGTTTAGCAAGTTTGCAGGGTACATGATAAACATACAAAAAATATTTTAGTAATAATTTTTTAAAAATAAAAAATCAATTATATTTCTATACACTAGCATTGAGGAGGTACAAACAAAAATATAATAACATTTATAATCACTCAAAAAAAGAAAAATATTTAAGTGTAAATCTAACAAAATATGTATAGGACTTACACACTGAAAGCTACAAACTGCTGATGAAAGAAACAAAGATCTAAATCCCATGTTCATAGATTGGAAGAATCAATATAGTAAAGATGTCAAATTTGACATACAGGTTCAACATAATTCCTTTCAATCTCAGCAGGATTTTTGTAGGTATGGACAAAACTATTCTAAATTTTTTTTTCAGTTTGCCTGTTTTATTATTTTATTTTATTTTTAAAATATTTATTTCTTTATTTATGGTTGCATTGGGTCTTCGTTGCTGCACGCGGGCTTTCTCTAGTTGCAGTTCACAGGCTTCTCATTGCAGTGGCTTCTCTTGTTGTGGAGCACGGGCTCTAGGTGCACAGGCTTCAGTAGTTGTGGCATGCAGGCTCAGTAGTTGTGGTTCGCGGGCTCTAGCGTGCAGGCTCAGTAGTTGTGGCACAAGGGCTTAGTTGCTCCGTGGCACGTGGGGTCTTCCCGGACCAGGGCTCGAACCTGTGTCCCCTGCATTGGCAGGCGGACTCTTAACCACTGTGCCACCAGGGAAGTCACTATTCTAAAATTTTTATGGAAAGACAAAGGAATTAGAATAGTTAAAACAATTCTAAAAAAGAAGAATAAAGTGTTTCTCACTGGCAAGTCCTATTTTCTACTATATAACTTCAGCCCCTGGCCAGAGCTGATTGGACAAATGGGGGCTAATCGGTTAGCTGATGTGAGACTCAAGAAGACAACTCAGAGGAATGATTTGGGCTAACAGAATCCCTTATCTTGAGAGTCTGAACTGGGAGATTTAGGACAACAGAGGCCAGTTAGCTACGAGAGCAGATTCTGCAAGTTCATGTATAGTCAGGACTAAGGAAACAATAAGGTCATAGGCAAGGTGGAATTAAAGAGGAGCAAACACTGGCAGTAGGCAGAAGGCCACATCGGTCAGGAGGAAACACATGAGATGCATGGAGCGATACACAGACATCACGAGAGAGACAGCCCCTCGAGAGTGCATTTCATTCCTTGTGACTTTCTAGGTTTCCTAAATCCCAACTGCGTTATGGTTCCTGTTCGTAGATTTCTGTGGGATTCCTCAGAGTATTTTTGTAACACATCTCCTCTTCCTGGACTTGCCTGATGTGGGATGTGTCTCCTGTACCCAAGGAGGTGTAACTAACACAGTACAGTAAGCAAATATCTCTCCCATTTAAAAGAATAAAACAAGGGAGGTGGCAAGATGTGAGCATTTGTTGTATCCCATCCCCCTGTTCTTCCCTCTCTGTTGCCTCCTCAAAATTAGTCCTTGTTCTCCTGCCGCTTCTTTGGCTTCTGATCAAGTGAATCCCCTAAAGTGAATTTGGGGGAGGCGGGGAGGAGAGAGCCCCTCGGGGGTGGGCCTCTTATTAGAACCTGGTGTGCCCAGTAGCTGTGCAACAGCTATTTAGTTGTTTTGTGGGAAACAGAGAAGGATGGGGTGTGCCCAGAGTCTTCTCTTTTGTGTAGCTTTTAAAATATCCTCTTACTGATGGTACTGTGGTAGGGAGAGCACAAATGCCTGCTGCACGGGGAAGATACGTGGGAGAAGCCGCTAGATGGAATGTATATGGCCTGGGCTTGGGGGGTCAGAAGTGCTGGATTCTCACCATGGCTCTGTCATTGGTACTAGATGCATGTCACTTTATTGAGACTTGGTTCCTCCACCTGTGAAGTGGGGATAATAACCATTTAACGTGAAAACATTCTCAAATTGCAAAGAAATTGTCGTGATTTCAGCACGAGATGTGGCTTCTGCTTAAATCTCCTTCCACTCTCCTCCTTGTTCCTTTTGCTTTGGTCACGCTGGCTTCCTTGCTGTTTCATAAAACGTGATGGATCCCATCTTGCGGACTTTGTTTTCCAGGGGGAAAAGTGACCATTGTTTTTTTCTGCACTCAATTGGAGCAATATGAAATTTCATGGTAGGACTTCTCTTACTCAGGCAAAAAGTAGTTCTGTGGATACAAAAGTGGATGTTTCCAGGTTCATCCTTGTCCATATTTTACGGGGACACTTTGTCCTATACTGAGTGGTACATGTTAAAGACGTGTTGGAGAAATGAATAAATATTCCTGAGGCCTTTTTAGTGTACCTCCAGAGAATCATCCGTACTTTGCAACTCGTGCTTTTCCAACACTGAGATCTTCACCAAACAGCAGGAAATGAAAAGCTGATAAGAGAGTCTTCTTTAAGGACATCAAATAGATACCTAGGGTTCCTTTTCCTCAGCCCTGTGGGCAATGGGCTGGGAATCCAGACACCTGAGTCTGTGGACTTGTGTTCTCATTATCCCGTCTCATCATACCCATTAACTCTTCCTTAGGTGATTTCACCTCACATCTTAGAGAACCGTGTATTCCTTAAGAGTTGAATGTTTTTCTCGGTATTCCCAGTAGCTAAGTGCGGGGCCAGGTACATGGCCGGCTGCATGGGGTAGTGGGAAAAAAATGAACCACAGGAAGTCAAGTCAGGGGACGGGAACAGGGAAGGTTTGTGGACATCGGGTTTTTATTAGAATACTGTGTTTACTTGGAGGGTCCCCTATTTTAAACACATTGGAGAGGCCCAGGGAGAGATTAACCAAATGATTGAAAGAACTGCATGTGGGTTATTTAGCTAAATGTTTTATAAGACTTCACTTAACTCAGGGGGAGGCAAATTGCTCTGCTTCAATGCCATGCATTTTTCATCTGTTTGTGTTTGAATTGTAAACCCAAACTGGATTCTCTTCAGGGCCTGGAACCCAGTGGGTGCTCAGGGAATATGTGTGGAATGAATGATTCAGTGTTTTCCTCCTGAGTTGCTGATTCTTGGCTAGCCAAGGAGCTGTCTTCCTCTTTCAAGGGCTGGTTATTCTAAGAGGCTAGAGGGGCACAGGAAAGAAGATTGATTTGTAAATCAGGTATAATCATTCTATTCAATATCAGAGACGATGTCTTAGTGGTGTGTGTGTGTGTGTGTGTGTGTGTGTGTGTGTGTGTGTGTGTGTGTGCATATTTGGGGGAATAATATTAGAAGAGTATATTTGGGGGAGAAAAATCATTTCCAAACCATAAACTGATTTGACACAGACTTAAAAGAGCAACTGAGAGTATTGTTAGGAGTAGGGCTGGGGCGACTGGCAAAGCATCTGGGATGGTTTGAGTAATGGGGTGGGGGTCCTGGAAACGTGCTCGGATGGGTCCCACCTGTCATTGGTGGTTCGCTGTTGCCCTCTGCTGGCCAAACTGTTGTAGTACCAGGAAACTGCAAATCTCCGGGAGCCACTAGGTTCCCTGTTTCCACCAGGAGGTCTAGGCCCCTTCCCCATCAAAGATGGGAAATGCAGCTAGTGCTGAGGAACAGCAGTGGTAGGAGAATGTAGCAAATTCTCTGCCAGGAGAGACAGGCTCTCGTCACTGTGGGGATGAATCTTATGATTCTAATTTTTTATTCCATGCTCTGTTCATTTACTAAGACCTTGCTGTCTCTTTGGCTCTGTGCTGGGCACAGTGAGGAGACCCAGATAGGGCTCGGTCACTGACTCTACACCATAGGGTCTTCCATCATGTGTGTGGGGAACGGAAGGAGAAGTACAGAAAATTGTGACTAAGGCCACAATTGAAACCTTGATAAAGGTTGTGTGTATTTAACGGAAAGAGAGATGGTATCTACTTGGGGGCGAGGGAGGTCAGGGGAAGGTGCCATTAAACAGATAGCATTCAAGCTGGGAACCTGAAGGATAGGTGATTTTTTTACTTAAAAAATATCTCTTTTAATATTACTCAGCCATAAATATGAATGAATTCACAACATTTGCAGCAACATGGGTGGACCTAGAGATTATCATACTAAGCAAGCAAAGACAAATATCACATGATATCACTTACGTGTGGAATCTAAAAAAAATAAAAGATACAAATGAACTTGTTTACAAAACAGAAATAGACTCGCAGACATAGAAAACAAACTTATGGTTACCAAAGCGGATAGTGGGAAGGGGAT
Organism: Leucopleurus acutus; assembly: GCF_964270905.1. Taxonomy (NCBI): domain Eukaryota; kingdom Metazoa; phylum Chordata; class Mammalia; order Artiodactyla; family Delphinidae; genus Leucopleurus; species Leucopleurus acutus. Next base: position 78,747,188 of record NC_139147.1, on the reverse strand, counting down.
AAATTAGGAGTTTGGGGTTAAAATACACACACTACCATATATAAAATGAATAGCCCACAGGGACCTGCTGTATAGCACAGGGAACTATAGTCAATATCTTGTGGTAACCTATGAAGGAGGAGAATGTAAAAAAAGAATATATATATTTATATATGCGTGTATGGCTGAATCACTTTGCTGTATACCTGAAACTAGCACAACATTGTAAATCAACTGTATTTCAATAAAAATGTTAAAAGATATATCTCTTTTATCATAAAAGTAGAAAGTTTATCATAAAAAATTAAACTTTGGCTAATAAAAGCATGAGAACAAATGAAAGTCTCTTGAAATCCCAGCACTCAGATATAATCAGTGTTAACATTTTGATCTATATATTTTGCTGTTGTAATTGGAAGTACACTGAAGGTACCATTTTGTATCCTCCTCTTTCTCACTCTTTTGGTATGAACATTTTCCCAATGTTACTTTTTTTTTTTTTTGAAAATGTGCTATTTTATGGGGGAATATTTCAATTTGTACAACTGTGGATAGGATTCTTCAAGCAACTTGAGGCAAAGCATATAGGTTGCACTGCCCAAGAATTGTTAATTCTTCAATTCATTTCAGAAATAGTTTTTGGACACCTACTACAGTGGTGACACCATGCTAAGAACTGACTCTCTCTTTGTGATGTTTACAGTATAGGAGAGAAGACTGACATGAATTAGGTAATCACAGAAATAACTATAAGATTGCATCTGGGAGAAGTGCTGTGAAGGAGAGATGTGAAGTTCTATGAAAGTATATATTAGAAAGAAGAGAAGTAGTCCTGGAGGTCTGGGAAAGCTTTCCAGAGTAAGGGGTAATTGAGGGTATAGGAGTTAATTAAGTAAAGAAGATCAAGAAGAACGTGACCAGCAGAGGGAACAGCACATGCAAAGTCCCTTCAGCAGGAGTGGGCGTCGTTGAGTCCAAGAAACTGAAAGTAGATCAAAGAGAAGGGAGTGCAGAGGTCTGAAATGTCGTTGAAGAAATAGGTAAGGCCTGACCCTACAGAGCCTCTTAGACCAGGTGAAAATCGTCATTTCTTGTAAGAGCTATGGGGAACTGTTGAAGTGTTTGAAGCCAGGGTTGGGAGGTAAAGGACAGACAGATTTGTTTTTATTTATTTTTTTATTTATTTACTTTTGGCTGCTTTGGGTCTTGGTTGCTGCGTGAGGGCTTTCTCTAGTTGTGGCGAGCAGGGGCTACCCTTCGTTGCGGTGTGCGGGCTTCTCATTGCGGTGGCTTCTCTTGTTGTGGAGCACGGGCTCTAGGTGTGCAGGCTCCAGTAGTTGCGGCATGTGGGCTCAGTAGTTGTGGCTCGTGGGCTCTAGAACGCAGGCTCAGTAGTTGTGGCACACGGGCTTAGTTGCTCTGCGGCATGTGGGATCTTCCGGGACCAGGGCTCAAACCCGTGTGCCCCGCATTGGCAGGTGGATTCCTAACCACTGTGCTACCAGGGAAGCCCCAGATTTGTTTTTAAAAAGGTCTACCTCATTGCAGTATGGTATGAGGCTGGGAGGGAAATAAAGTGTATGTAGATAAACCAGGTCCAGGTGGCTAGTTGCCCAAGCCCAGTGAGAAGGGGACTGCACGAGTCCAGGCAGGAGATGTGGGAAGACTGGATTAAGATAGTGAAAGTCTAGTTGGAGAGAAGTGGATGGTTTTGAGAGATGTCTGGGTGGTAGAATGTTTAGGACTTGGCATGTGAGGTGAAGAAATAGGATGTGTCCCTAAAGACTCCTAAGTCTCTAGCATACATAACCGGATGGAAGAAGGGTTTTACCCCAAGATAGGAACACTGGAAGAGGTCAAAGTTTGGAGGGGACAGTCATAGATGTTTGCTTTGTTTCCCAGAGATAACATTTTCAGGAGTGGTATAGATCATCACATCAGCTCTTTCCAGAGATAGCTCTTACCACACTTGCACACCACACTGAAGGGTCCTCTATTTGGGGGTGAGTGGTCCCATGGAGAAAGCAAACACTATGCCTGGATTTGCTGTCTCCATACTTATTTCAGGGCCTTGAACTACTACTTGCTAGGTGTCAAGCATTGGGCAAGTCATTTTAAGGGTCTCTGGACCTTAGTTTCTTATCCTTAAAATGAGGGTAATAGCTTTTAGTCCAAAAGATCGTTGGGAGGATTAAACAAAAGGATTGATATTCAAGAGCTTTGTGAATGTCCGTGGACTACACAAACACAATATGTTATTGTTATTTCTACTCCTATATTTGTTCTGAATATTACCGCCAAACTTATATTAATATTAGGAATATAAAATTCAATGTTTTCTCCAAGAGTTCTCTGGGAAAAAAGGCGTGATTGAAGTCTAAATAAATAAATCTACCACCCAGAAGCTAGAGATGGTGGCCCCAAACTATGTATAAGCCTGTGTGTTTACTTGGATTCAGACTTTTCCGACATGTAAATTATGCAGTCTGTGTCACAGCAGAGCACTCTGTTCCTAAAAAGAATTCTCTCTCTTTTTTTTTTTTTTTTCCTGAATCCATCCTCTACCTTTTAAAATAAATCTCATTATGGAGTGCTGACATTTTCAGTAAAACCATTAAACTAAAATCTGAGGATTTTTTAGACTAAAAACAAGTCTGGTTTATTAGGCAGCAGCTTATAACTTGCTGCTAAGTAGATACAATCTATTTAGAGAAATTTATGTAGATATCTGATACAACATTTCAGAATCCTCGTCTCTTTCTGACTAAGACGGAGAATGTTAAACAGATTATCAAGAATTCTTTCCTTCTCTTGGTGGAGTAGAAGTTGAATATTGCAGCATTGTTAGGGCCGATGGAAACCATAGGACCAAGATTTAAACCGGATCTCTTGACCCTCCATCACTAACACTACTACCGTATTCTAGCTGAGTGACTTTCAATGTGACTTTCTTCAAAGGGTGGTGGGGAGATGTAGAGCTAATACTTGTACAAGCATAAGGGCCGGCGTATAATAAGGCATGATCTCATCTTTCTTTCTTTCCTTCTATTTCTCCCTATTTCTTCCTCCTTCATCTCCCTTTTTCTCTCCTTCACGTCTCTTCCTGTTCCTCTTCCTGTTGATTAAACTTTTAATTTTGTCTCGCCTGTCTTTAGACTACATTGAGGAATGGCACATATTGGGGTTACCCAAGGACACTTAGGTCCCTGACAATGATAATAACAGCTCATTTACAAACCACCGATTGAGAATCATGTCCCTTAATCCTCTCCCCAAACTTAGGAGATGAGTACTGTCTCCATTTCACAGATAAGGAACGTAAGCTACAGACAGGCTCAACAGCCAATCTTACAGAGTTAGTTAGCTGGAAGTTTTCATCCCCAGTTACTCACCCAGCCCAAAGGCCTCCAAAATGATTGTGATTGGCACTCCTTTACCACTCAACAGATATTTATTTAGAGCAGGCTGTTTGACAGGAACAGAGTAAATAGCCCCGCAGGCACAGTCACAGCCCTCATGGAACACACACACACACAGACACGACACACACACACATAGGGATGATCCTCAGATGACACTCACTGGCATTGCCCTACCCTCTGTACTTTGGTGTCCATTCTGATTTGTCAGTGTTCATGTGGTACCAGTTACTAAACTTTTAACATATCGTTCCTTCTTACAAACTATGAGAAGTGCTGAAAATGGAAAAGGATCAGAAAGCTTTGAGAAAATATAATAGGGGGACAAGTTTATATCGGAGTTTAAGAAATCTCCTTTGAGTGAGGCATTTGAACCATGACTTGAACAATGAGTTTCTCAGCCTGCTATGAAATGGTGCTGGGCAGAGGCCAGACCGTACAGGGACCTGTAGTCCATGTTATGTAACTTGGATTTGATTCTGAAATCAAAAAGATGTCATTTAATAGAGTGAACAGGGGAGTAACATCATTCCTTTTGTATTTGAAGAATAGCACTCTGGTTACTATGTGAAAATGGATGGGAGCAGGGTGCCCAGTCCTAATTTTTACATTAGATTGACTCTGTGTAGTGGGGGTTCAGATATGAATCAGTCACAAATCATCCTTTTCTGTCTCTTAGGGAAGACAAAACATGCACTGAAACGGTTATCATATAAGTCATGCAGTGCTATATACAAAGGCTGTAGCAGACAGACAGCAAAAGCGTTGAGAGTGAGGAGAATTTCAGACCATGCTCCCTTTCTTTTAACCAGAAGCATTGCTTCTGGTTCTCTCTGTTCTCTCTGTTGGAGAGATTCTTAACTCTCAGAATTTTCCATGCATATCCTGAAAGGCTCTCAAATCTGAAGCAAATCAATTCAGTAAACACTTATCCAGTGTCTGCTTTGTCTTTGGCTTGTAAGAATCTCAGTTCACTTGTTTCACTATGTTTATACCATAAGAAAATGACAGAATGAGCTTGAAATAGTGATGGCTTGGGTGGAGGTCACTGGACCTATATTCAAGTCTCCTTTTTTTTTTTTTCTATTTTGTGGTATGCGGGCCTCTCACTGTTGTGGCCTCTCCTGTTGCGGAGCACAGGCTCCGGACGCACAGGCTCAGCGGCCATGGCTCACGGGCCCAGCCGCTCCGTGGCATGTGGGATCCTCCCAGACTGGGGCACGAACCCGTGTCCCCTGCATCGGCAGGCGGACTCTCAACCACTGCGCCACCAGGGAAGCCCCAAGTCTCCATTTTATCTTCAGTCAGCAACGCGACCTTTGGAGATTAGCATAAACTAATGCCTAGTGAGTCATCCAGATTGAGTTAGAACAAAGATTATTTTTGGTGTGCTTTGAGGAAGATGTGCTCCATGAAAGCTTTCTAGAGAACTGGGAAGACATGGAGGAGCATGAATCAGTTGACTGCCAACATGATACAATCTTGCTATTCCCCTAATGGATCCTGTCAAGGCTAATCATCTCTGAGCTCTGTGGCCGTAAAACCTCTCCCTGTGGACTCCCCTGGTGGCACAGTGGTTAAGAATCCACCTGCCAATGCAGGGGACACAGGTTCGAGCCCTGGTCCGGGAAGATCCCACATGCCGCGGAGCAACTAAGCCCGTGCGCCACAACTACTGAGCCTGCGCTCTAGAGCCCGTGAGACACAACTACTGAGCCCGCATGCCGCAACTACTGAAGCCCGCGTATCTAGAGCCTGTGCTCCGCAACAAGGGAAGCCACCACAAGGAGAAGCCCGCACACCGCAACAAAGAGCAGCCCCGCTCACCGCAACTAGAGAAAGCCCGCGCGCAGCAACCTAGACCAAACACAGCCAAAAAAACCAAAAAATAAAACGAACAAAACAAAACAAATCCTTTCCCTGTGATCCTCCACTTCCCTCCTCCCTTAGTCATGGGGCTGGAATGAGAGAGAAGCGATGGCATTCTTCAGCTTCTCTTTCTTCCGAGGTGATCAAACCTCATTATTTTCTGTGTCAGTAGATATGTTTCAGACAATTCCATTATTTTCAACTTGGAAAGATTATGCAAATAACTTTTGTTCTCTGTGGTGATTTTTTACAGGATAGACCGCTGGAACAATGAGAAGGAGAGGATCTTGCTGGTCACAGACAGGATTCTCTTGATCTGCAAATACGACTTCATCATGCTCAGCTGTATGCAGTTGCAATGGATTCCCCTGAGTGCTGTCTATGGCATCTGCCTGGGCAAGTTTTCCTTCCCTACAATGTCACTGGACAAGTGAGTATGATGTCTTAGACTCAGGAAAGTGGTGCAGTGGGTGTGGGGCAGGCAGGGGAAACAATCACCACGTTCAGTTCAGTGCTGTAAGCTGGGAGAATCCAGGGGAGAACAGTGATGCTGTAGCCGAATTCATCAAACAATCCTTGAGTTTCCACTCTACGTCAGACACCAGGGATACAGTTTTAAGTACATTTGTACTTTAATATGAATACCTGACAGGTCAGTGGTTGAAGGTAAAGTGGAAAGAGCTGTGGGGACATGGAGGAAGCGGTTTTCACCTAATGCCTGTGGCAGAGATTAGAGAAGCTTTCCTGGAGAAGAGCTTGAGCCAATATTTGACATGGGGTAGGAGTCAGCCGAAGAACAAAAGCTTAAGAATATTCCAAGCAGAAGGAAGAGAGAGCAACCAAAGGAATGAAGGTAGGAAAAAGTTCTGTAGAGTAAACACCATACAGTACCACTCCCATCTGTGAGGTAAGCCTGAATACCCCCCTGTCTCCTAAGAGTGCTGTCACCTGCAAAATACCCAGCGCTTTAAATTAAGGCAGTCTGGTTCTAGACACCTTGGTGCCTTTATTCGTGACATTTTAACCCGTGGCTTCTAGCCCCAAGCAATTGACCATTTCTACCCTTCCTTGCTGTACAATGTTCCTGCAACTTTTTCTACAAAGGTAATGCCTACCACACAGGGTCAACCAGGTCTGAAACATTCCAGGGAGAGGTGCGGCCAAATACACCAGTGTGGCTTTATAACAGCAACCACAGGAGGGCCTTGTTCTTGGGGTCCTGCTGCCATCCTCACCCCCAGCAGCTGTCACTTGCCTTTGGGAATTGAAATTATTCTACAAAGCTTAATGAACAGAACCCAAGATGGCTAATAAGACTTCTTGAAAGAAGTCTCTTTGGGATCTTTCCTGGAAGCTTAGTGGAGGAGGGGACATCACCTCTCTCGGAGAGGTTGACAGTTACCAAGAGACCTGGTGAGGTCTGTAGAGGAGGGTTGCTGAACTGAGCAAATTCTTGTTATGGTCTCAGGAAGAACTGACTTTCTTCAACATTTTAAATCTAAGCTGGAGGACAGCTGCCTTCCTCTGAACCTCTGAATGTGAACTCTTCCCATGGAACTGTGAGCTCTTTTAGGGCAGGTACCTTTTGTTGTTGTCATTCTTTAAGCACCTGGCTGAAAAATCTTTCTAAAATACTGAAAAAAGTATAGGCCGATCAAGTGATTGGGTTTCCTTACATAAAGCATATCATATCAGAAACCTATTTCTTATTTGCTCTTTTCATGGATGCTAGAAATGATTGATTTAGTTCACTGACTTTTTTGAACTGGTGGATTTTTCAATAATATAGGCACGTGGTAAACATCTATTTAAATATCACAAAAAATTATTTATCGTCAGGATATCTCTCCTAACCCAGACTTTCAGTTTTCCAGAATTATTTTCAAAGGTGATAGTTAGCAGTTTCGTGTGTTTTATTCTTTTTTTTTTGAGAAATAATCTGCAAATATATAAGAATAAAAATGTCTTTGTATGTATATATGTGGGTTTACACATATTTGTAATATTGATATACACATACATTTATCACAAATTATTTTACCCAGCGGGTACACATACCATAAAATGTCCTGCCTGGAGACTTTATTATGTAATCATGGAAAGATTAACTTCAGTCCTTTTAATAGTGCAGAATATTCCATTTCAAGTCTAATCTATCTATCCAGCCCCTTATTCATGGATATTTATTTTTATCTTTTCTACTACAAACAAAGCTGCTATAAATATCCTTGTCTACAGGACTTTGCGCATATGTGCAAATGTATCTGTAATGTAAATTTCTGCAGGCAAAATTATTAGGTCAAAAGTCATGTGAATTTCAACTGACAGCTACTGTCAAATTGCCTTCTAAACAGGTGATGCCAGTTCATGCTCCCTCAGTGTGTGAGCATCCTTTTTCACACACTCTCACCAATATCCTGTATTATGAAACTCTTTTTCTTTGCCAGGGAAACAAAGAAAAATGTCTTACTTTTGTTCTAATTTCCATCACTAGAATTTGAAGGAAGTTGAGGGTGTTTATCTTAGGTTAGAAAGTAATTTTATTTCTTTTTCTGTGAACTGCCTATTTTTCATCAGAGCCCATATTTTTTCTATTGAGATATTGATTTTTCTCTTACTGATTTGTAAGAGCTCCTTATCTATCAAAGAACTTGGTCCTGTTTCTGCCATATATATTGCAAATTTTTTTTCCCATTTGTCATATCTCTTTTAACTTTATAATGCTATGTTTTACTGTCTTTGAGTTTTAGGTTGTCAAATGTATCAATCTTTCAAGACTTCTGAGTTTATTTCTTTTTGAGAAAGGTTTTCTCCACACTGAAATTATAAAATATATTTCCACCTTTTCTTCTAAAGTTTTTACAATTTATTTTAAAAAATAGTTAAATTTATGTTTCATCTGGAATTTACCTTAAGTAAGAAAAAAGATAAGCAATCAACTTTATTTTTTTAACCAGATGGCAGGCTAGAGTTCTCAACATCATTTATTCAATGCTCTCCTTTATCAATGTATATTTTACTATGTGTATTTGTGTTTATTTCTGGATTATCCATTCATCTGTTTACTAGAGGACAAAATGATTTTAATTATTATAACATTTTATTACATTTTAATATCTGGTAGAGTTACTCCCCTCTTATTAATTTTTTACAAGATTTATTTATGCATATTTAGTTTTCCATCAGCTTGCCTAATTTAAAAAAATCCTATTGTTAATAGGATTTTCGAATGTTAAATCAACCTTTCAGTCTTAAAATAAACACATTTAGTCATGGTGTATTATCTTTTCTATACATTGTTGAATTCAGCTTGCTAATGTTTTATTAAGGAGTTTTGTGTCTATGTTCATGAGGATATTAGTGTATTATTTTCATTCTTTTGTAATGTCTTTGCCAGGTATTTGTGTTACGCTGGCCTCAGAAAACAAGCTGGATAGTGTTCCCTTCTCTTTTATTTTCTAAAAGATTTTGTGTATAGCTGGTGTTCTCTCTTCCTTGAATGTTTGATAGAACTTACAAAGGAAATTTTCTGGGCCTGAGATTTCTTTGTGGGATAGTTTTAGATAATAAAGTTAATTTGTTTTATAAATATTGAGTTACTCGTATTTTTTTCTTCTGTGTTAGTTTTGGTAAATTATATTTTTCAAGGAATCTGTTGTTTAAGTTGTTTTATTTGAAAGCATATAGTTATTAATATTCCATTGTTATCCATTTAATGTCTTCTTTCTTAATTTTCGTGATCTGCATTCTCTCTCTTTATTTTTTCTATTGATGAACCTATTAATTTTTTTTTTTTTGGTTTTAACAAGAACATGCTTTTCACTTTGCCAATTTTCACGATTGATTCTATGTAGTTGATTTCTACTATTTCTTTTATTTTTTTCTTTCTTCTACTTACTTTTTGGTTTACTTCTCTTTTTCTTTTTTTAACTTCTTAATGTGGAACCTGAGGGCATTGATTTTAGGCCATTCTTTGTTTCTAACGTGAGCATTTAAATCTATAAATTTCCTTCTACACACTGCTTTCCCTACATCTCACAGATTTGGGTATGTTGTGTTTATACTATCATTCAGTTAGAAAGATTTTCTAATTTTCCTTGTGATTTCTTCTTCGACCCATGGATGCTTTAGAAAGTGTACTAGAAATTTTCCATATATTTTGGGTTTTCCTAGATATTTTAACATTACTGAGTTTTAACTTAGAGAATATACTGTCTTTGACTTTAATCCTTGTAAATGTATTGAGACATTTTTATTGACGCAACTATATAGTACATCTCTCTGAATGTATCATGTGCATGTGAAAAGAATTTTGTGTTTAGTTTTCTATAGATATCAATTAATTCATTGAGTTTGATAATGTTGTTTAGATTATGGGTTTACTGATTTTTGTCTAGTATTTTTTTTTATTGGTTACTGAGAGGGGAATGTTAAAATCTGCTATTATTGTGGGATTTTCTCTTGTCTCTTTAATTTTATTATTTTTTGCTTCAGGTATTTTGAGAGTCTATGTTAGATGCACACACATTCATGATTGGTATGCCATTTTGATGAATTGAGCCTTTTTTCATTATGAAATGTTGCTTTTTATCTCTGGCAATACTCTGTCTAGAAATCTATTTTGTATCTCATATTATTATAGGCACTCTATCATTTTTATACTTATTTTTACATAGTATATATTTTTTCAACCATTTACTATCTCTCTTTGTATTCAAAGTGCATTTCTTGTAGAGATCACATAATTGGGTCATACTTTTAATCTGTTCTGATCATCTCTGCCTTTTAATTAGAGTGTTTAGTTCCTTTTGTAATTTAGTAATTTTGATATGATTGAAGTTAAGGATACCTATTACTTGTTTTCTCTTTCCCCCTTCTACTTTTTATTTCTTTGTACTGTTTTCAACCTTCTTTGTAAGTATATATTCTTCAAATTATATATATAATTACATATATATAATTCTTCATAATTATATATTGGGTTGGCCAGAAAGTTCGTTCGGGGTTTTCCATAAGATCTTACAGAAAACCTGAACAAATTTTTTGGCCAACCCAATACAATATATATAAGCTTTTTAGCTATAACATTTTACATAATTTTGTAGTTGCTTCAGGCAGATTTTCTCAACCTCAGCACTATTTACACCTTGATCTGGATCAATCTTTGGCATGGGAATCTGTTCTGAGCACTGTTGGATGTTTAGCAGCAACACTGGCCTCTACCCACTGGGTGCTAATAGCACCGTGCCTCTGTGTTATGACAACCGAAAATATCCCCAGACATTGCCAAACGTGCCCTGGGGGTAAAATCACTCTGAATTGAGAACCACTGTTCTAGAAATTATAATATAAATACTTTTCACCATGCACTTAGAGTTAATATTATAACACTACACTTAATATTATAACACTACACTTAAAACATAGAAACCTTGTAAATACATTGTTCTAAGAATGTAAATGTTGGAAATGGCATGATAAAGTCAGTATAGTCACAGGAGGTAACAAGAATGAGGCTTTGAAGGAAGAAGTTTATTACACTCACAAGTCCCAGAAAGGGAGTCACCACATGCCATGTAGGGCCATAAGGGAAGACACAGTGTCCATCAAGAAGCAGAGGGGCAGGAGCTGGGGGACAACTTAGGCCATGATCTTTTTTAGAGTTTCCACAGGAAAGGCAAGGCAGGGCAGGGTAAACAGTTTATGATTGGCCAGTATGAATAATTTTGATAGACTTTAAACTGCAGGTGGTTCCTGGTTGCCTGGTACCTGGTTCTTAGCTAAGGCAAAAGAATATTGCCTTATGGGAAGTATGGGCCAGATAGAGGAGGTATGCCTCTGGATTATTTAATTTGCATATCAAAGTCCATGTGTTAGGCATTGTGCTATCTCTAAGAGTTGGCTACCCCTAAGAGGGGCCGTCTCTTCCCTGCCAGAAAGATGTCAGAACATTATAATACACAGAAAATTAAAATGTATGTATACAATATACATATAGCTCCATTTATATCCCCTCCTCACTGCCTTTTACATTGCAGTTGTCATGCATATTACTTTCATGTGCATTTTAAACCCCACAAGATAACATTATAAATTTTGCTTTAAGAAATCATATGTATTTCAAAGAAATTAGAAAATAAAGTTATCTTTTATATGCACATGTTTTCATTTCTGATGCTCTTCGTTTGTTCCAGAAGATTCAAGTTTCTCTTTGAGGTCATATTCCTTACACATGAAAAATTACTTTTTAGCATTCCTTGTAGTGTAATCTACTATGATAAAATTTCTTATTTTTTATTTTGGGGGAGGTCTTTATTTAGCCTTCATTCTTAAAGAATATTTCCTCTAGTTAGAGAATTCTGACTTGACATTTGTTTCTTTCAGCATTCGCAAGATGTTGTTCCACTGTTTTCTGGCCTCCATAATTTCTGGACAGAAGTCCACAGTCATTTGACCTGCTATTCCTCTGTGTATTCTCTAGCTGCTTTCAAATGTTACCTTTATCTCAGTTTTCTGAAGTTTGACTATAATGTGCCTACTCCCTTGAGTTCTGCTATTAATTTCTAGTTTTAATATTATACTGTGTTTAGAAAATGTCTTCTCTACTATTTCTACTCCTTGGGATTTACTGAATATTTTTACATCTCAATTGTTAATTTATATCAACATTTCATAAATACTTGAATGTGCAGTCTCTGCTTTTTTGTATAGAATTCGATAAATGGTACTTAGATCCATTATCATTATGTTCTTTGTGTCTTGTTTGTCTTTGCCTATTATTCATTAATTAAGTTTTTTTGGCTACTTGATCTACTCATAGACTGAGAGAGGAGACTTAAATTTTCCTTAACTATTATGCTTTTTTTGTTTTTAACTTTGTGACTTAACATTATGAACGTTCGTATTGTCTTGTTTGATGTAGGAACATTTATAGATGTTGAATCCTTATTTTAGATTATAATCTTTTTCATTATAAAGTTTATCTCCTTTAATGTCTTCCTTGCTTTTGGTCTTGTCTGCTGAATATTGCAAACCTTATGTCCTCTTTATTTGAATTTTCTTCATATATTTCTGCCTGTTTTTTACTGTAAACTTTTGGGGTTTCTTTATTTTTTGATGTGTTCGTGTATGCAGCATATGATTGAATTTTACTTTGTGATCCAACCTGAGGGTCTTTTCTTTTAATTGGTAAGATTAACCTGTTTATACATATTAATGTGACAGTTACAGTCTTAGTTCTGCCATCTTGATTTTTGTATTATTGCATTTTTCTAAATATATTACCGTATTTTCTATATTTCCTTTGTTTTCCATTGAGCATATTTTTCTTTAATCAAGAAAGTTTAGAGTCTTTTTCTACTAGTGACTATAAGTGTAATTTATAGTAATCTTAACTCTATCTTTTTTGAATATTATCTATTTACTTCCTAAGATAAACTCATTTACATTAACAACCCACTTTTTCCTCTCCTTTTTATACTTCTCTATCATTCATTTCTTAAAGTTGCTTATAATTATTATTATTAGTTATATCATGGTTATTTATTTAAAGAATATGCTTCCACTTGATATGCCATCTTCAGCAGTGTATATTAAAGCTCCATGGTGAGACATAAGAAATCTGCATATTCCTACTATTCTCACATCCTCTCATCCTTCACCTCCCTTCTTTCATTAGTTTTACCAGACAAATTTCATTTTTTATGGCTTGTTTTATTTGATTTCCCATGAGGCACCCGGTTATTACCATAGAGAGTTGGTGTATTTCTGGGCCTCCTAATTAACTTGTGTGGCTTTATTCAGATTTTCATCCTGGGTTAGAGTAAGAAAGCGTGTCCCAGCAGCTAGCATGCTGTTAAAAATTAAAATGCTTATTCTGGGCCCCCCCAGGTGTAGAAACATGGTGTGATGAAAGGGTGGTTTTTAAAGTTCTGCTCAGTTTTTTTTAGCAAACCTCCGTAGTAGAGTTCTGAACAGAGGATAGAGTCTTGGATTTCAGTCCTAATTTTACAACTGTTAACTTTGTTTCCTCATCTTTCAAAAGGTCATTCATACTGTCATTCTGTTTCATTAATAGTCTTATTGTACAGCTCTAATGAGATAATTTGAAAGCACTCTGTAATATGCCTTATAGATATCAGGTGTTAACAAGTTCTGATTTTTCTCCCAGATGAAAGCTTTTGTTAACATGGAACTAAGTAGATTAATTTGATTTTTATCTTTATTTCCAAGTCAGTTAGCCCTTCTTGGTTGGGCATTAAGTCACCATTATAAGTCAGAGTTCATCAGGCAGGGAAAGGAGGAAGAGGCAAGGGAAAATCACCTGCTAAATAATCATAAACTGAATCCAGAGGAAAGCCTGAATAGAGTGAGCACATTCCCTTGTTATAAGAAAATGCAGTGACTTAACATTAGCACCTGCTGGCTGCAGAAGGCAATGCTGACACTGTTTACCAAGAGCTCTTACCTCCCTCGTGCCATTTGACCTTCAACAGCAAGAATAAATAGCATGGACTGACTGCATTTTAGAGATGAGAGAAGTGAGACCGAGAGGGGTCCAGGGATTCATTGCACCATCAGCTATTTAGTATTAGAGTTGGGCTTCAAAATCAGTTCTTCTAACTTCCTGTCCAGTGTTCTTTTCCTTCAATAAATAATATTTTATCTCCTTTTCTTCTCCCTCCCCTCCCCTCTCCTCCCCTCCCCTCCTTGTCCCTTCCTTTCCCTTCCCTCTCCTCTTTCTCTGTCTATGATCTTGCTTCTGTGTTTTCATCCTCTGTCCTCTCGTTTCCTCCTCTCTGTCTCTCTGGGTGAAGATAACCTCTCCTGTTAATGTAGCTTCTGCTTCTCTTAAGAAGCTGTGAAGAGGTCTATTGGAACTTAGCAGAACCTGTGCCAGTGTATCCCACGTACTGGTACTTACAAAACAGAGTTGTTCTGTTTTATTCACTGATTTGCCTTTGGCTTAATATGAAGTGAGAGTGTGATGGGAAGAGACACCTACAGGCTATGGATCATTTATCTGTGAGATGAAGGAAGATTCTCTTTGGGTTAGAACAGTCACCAGACACAAAACCAGGAAATGGTAAAAGGTCTGGTTGATCTTACAGAGTAACTAGCTTAATTAGTTGCTAGTACATAGCCTTTATTGTTCCTTATCTGAGATGAGAACCCTATATCTTATTTCTATCATAATTGGATTCATTCCCAGATTTTAATTAAAATTTAATTTTTGTAATCCTGTTGAGTCTATAACCTCCCAGAAAAGTGGAGGAGGGAGAGGAAGACTCCGTTTCTATGAGATTAACCATTAGGTTAAAGCTATGACCAATTTTAGCCACAGCAATTTTCTTACTGCTTGAATTTAGACAATTCATTTTAATTCCTGGGCTCTCAATTTCCGATCTATAAAATGTCAATAATAAAAATCCCTGTCAGGCCTAACTCATAGGTCATTATAGATTTAAATAAAGGATATAAAAGTGTTTTGTAAATTGTAAGGTGTTAAAATAATTGTTACTTAAAGAGTTCTAAAAATCCATATTTACTTGCTAACTCTCCCATTTTTAAAAATATGCCCACAAGAGATAATGATGAGGAAACTGAGTGGTCAAGTGACTTGTATGTAATCAAACAGATAACATGATGGTGGGGTCTTGAACATGAGATCCTCTGATTTCAACTCCTCCCTTTGTCATGCACCTAGTTCCTACTGGTCCTCAAATGCATTGTAATTTTTGAGGATAAATGGGCCCCATTTCATGACCTCTGTTCCTATCTGAAGTCTGTAATCAGGAGGTAGAGGATAAGTAGTTTAGAGCTTAGAGAGCAGGTTCTGAAGTCAGGCTGCCTGGGAGCCAATCCTAGATCTGCTTCTGGGTGACCTAGAGCAAGTCACACAACAACCTGTGCCTCAGTGTCTTCACCTGGAAACTGGAGAGGGTAATAGTATCTATCTCAGTCCATGTTGAAGATTAAATGAGATAATACCTATAAAATATTTAGAAAAATATCTGGTATGTAATAAGCACTTGAAGGATGTAAGCTTCTATAATAGCTTTGGGAGAAAGACACTGATTAAGGATTCAGGGATCTGGGTCCTGATCTACTTTCTTAATCAGGAAAGTCTCCTCCCCTGGCTGAATTTCAGTTTCCTCACTTATAAAATCTCTGAATTTTTTTTATGAAGTATAATGTCTGGGACGCCCTCCTCTTTCATGTCTTCCTCATGCTGATACTAAGTCAACAGGGGGCAACTCCTAGCATTTACAATGTTGTATTAGTTTCAGGTGTACGGCAAAGTGATTCAGTCATTCATATATATATATATATATATATATATATATATGCATGCACACATGTACACACACACATATGTATTCTTTTCCAGATTCTTTTCCCTTATAGGTTATTACAAAATACTGAATATAGTTCCCTATGCTATACAGTAGATCCTTGTTGCTTACCTATTTATACATAGTAGTGTGTATACGTTAATTCCAAATTCCTAATTTATCCCTAAATCTCTAAATTTTTTTCCCTTTTTTAATTTTTTTTTTTTGGCCTTGAAATCCTATGCTTTGTGGTACTCTATTTATGTAGCAATTTCCCCAAGTCATTCATCTTAGAGGGCTGAATGATTTTACCTAATCAATTACTCCTGTGAAAAAGGTCTAAGATTTTCTGCTGGAAAATATTGTTGCTGTCACACTGATATGCCAACAAAAGCTGAGTGGGAAGGTCAGGCCTAGAAATGCCTTCCTGCAAGAGTAGGCATTACACATTTATCTCTCCATGCCGTTGAAAATTTGCATTCTGCAAAATATAAGGGATAGCAATGCTGCAGGAGAGAGGCTCGGAAGTTGCTTGAGGTGGTCACCCCTCATCCTGTCCGTAGAGACGCTGGTGAAAGCAGGGGCTAGGAGCTGTCCCTGTTGACTTAGTATCAGCAGGAGGAAGGCATGAGAGAGGAGGGCATCCCAGACATTAACCCATCACCTCAACCTTGCTCCCTGAGGTCCAAAGGCCGACGAGCTGCTCCGTGCCCCCAGAGTTCTAATTTGGGCATACGTTTGTCAGATGAGAGCTTCAAAGGGGCCTCTCCTCTGCTCTGGGTGAAACCAGCTCATGGCCCAGGCTGATTCTGCTGGCTTCGTGTCTGTCAGTGCGTCCTAATCACTGTTATAAAGTGTGGTTCTGCGGAACGCCTTGTAAAATATTTTCCTATTGCTCCAGCAACATCTCCTGTCTAGTCAATCTAATTATGAGCGTGGAGCAAACAGCTGAAGTGTTTGCCACCCCCAAGGGTTGCCTAACTCCAGGAGTGGCGGTGGAAGGACAGGGGAGGGGGTGTGGATAGCATTGGTTACTTCTTGTTGACCAGAAAATTGAGTGCTCCAAAGGAATCCAACTAACTTTTAATTAAAAAGAAATGATCTGGTGGAAGCCGGCATCTTGTTGTTTTTCCAAACTCCCTGGAGGATTAAAGGTAGCAGTTCATTTCCCTCCAATCACATCTTTTTCTTGGCTTCAAAGGTGGTTTGTGGTCTCTTTGCTTGAGAAAAGAAAAAAAAAAAAAAAAGCCACTGACTTAGTCATCTGCCCTCCCAGCAGCGTTCTGAAAATAAAAAGCGCTCCCTACATGTCTGTTCTTTCAAAGTAGTAACTCGATTACATTCACTGAGTCCTTCCTGAGCTCTGGCCATGTAGCAGGCATGATGATGACAAGGTGATGAGACCTGGATTCTGTCCCCAGGATGTTTATGGTCTCATGGGAAGACAGACACGTATGATGTAATGCTTTAACCAGGCTTTGATTACTGCCCCAGTGGAAAGCCGACAGTGCCATGGGCACAGGAGCGGGAGAGAGAATTTCTCCTGGGAGATATGGGAAGGTCTTAGAGAGGAGGTGGAATTTGAGCAGGTCTTTATAGGATGAGCAGAATTGGGGCAGAGAGTGAGGAGTAGTTCAGGCATAAGCAGACGAATGCCCAACTAGTGTGATCATGCCAGCTCCCCTGTGGGGCTGGGTCTCAGCTGTTGAGAAGGCATGGTGGAAGCTTTTGAATGGTTTTGGATAATTATATGACGTGTTTATTTTTATTCTTTTCAACTTTTATTGGAGTATAGTTGATTTACAATGTTGTGTTAGTTTCAGGTGTACAGCAAAATAAATCAGTATACATATACATATATCCACTCTTTTTTTTTTTTTTTAGATTCTTTTCCTGGATAGGCCATTACAGAGTATTGAGTGGAGTTCCCTCTGCTATACAGCATGTTCTTATCAGTTATCTATTTTATGTATAGTAGTGTGTATATGTCAGTCCCAGTCTGCCAGTTTATCCCTCCCCCCCCTCCCCTGGTAACCATAAGTTTGTTTTCTACGTCTGTGACTCTACTTCTGTTTTGTAAATAAGTTCATTTGTACCCTTTTTTGAGACTCCACATATAAGTGATATCATATGATATTTGTAATATGAGATGTTTAGGTTTTAATCATCTTAGGATCTGAGATGTTGAAGGTTTTAGGGGATGAGCTAAAACAATTGGCATTTTTCTTTGGGAAGATTGGGGGGCAACAATATAAGAGATGGTTTGGAGGAAACAGATATTGGAGAAAGGGGCAGGCTAAGGGAGAGAGTCTCAGATTCTCTGAGGGTAGAGTTGGGAAATTATAATAATCTGAACTGGGTCAGTGGATGAGAAAAGGAGACCATGGATGTGAGAAGGTTTGGCTGCAGTAGAAGCTCTGGCAGGTCATGACCGAATCAGGTGTTCTTTGTACGGGAGGGGGAGTGAGGGAGGGAGCTGTGAGCCTACAAGTGGAAGACGCTCGTCACGCTTATTATTTGGGGGCCTGCTTGGCTAGGGTAAAAGTCGATGGTTGGAATAAACTATTCACGCCACTGACATTTACCGAGCATTTGCCATTACCAGATGCTGGGCTGGGCACTGTGATGCCATTGTGCTAAAGAGAGAGTTTCGGCCCTCACGGAGTTCACAGTCAAGGGGACAGTCAAATTATCATACCAATAAGTATAAAATTACAACAGTGAAAGAGCTTTGAAGAAGAGCTCTATGCGGTATGTGAATTATAGATTGCTAAGTAACTACTTCAAAACTTGGTAGCATAAAATAAAAATCATTTATTGTTTCTCTGTTTCTGGGTCAGGACTGTGGTTGTGGCTTAGCTGAGTCCTGTGGTTCAGGTCACTGGGGCCGTGACATCTCAAGCTCACTCATGTGGTTGTCAGCAGGCTGAAGTCCTTGATGGCCAGAGAGATCGGTTCCTGCCGTGTGAGCCTTTCTCTAAGACTACTGACAACATGGCTGCTGGCCTCCCTCACAGGGAAAAAGGGAGGAAGTGAGAGGGAAAGAGAGAGATTAAGCAAGACAGAAGCCACAGTCTTTAGGTAACCTAATCTTGGAAGGGACAGTTTATCACCTCCGCCATGTTCTATTCACTGGAGGCAAGTTGCTAAATCCAGCTTATGCTCAAGGGGTGGATGCCACACGAGGCCGTGCATGTCAGGAGGTAGACACTGGAGGCTATGGGACAGGTAGCCTACTGCATGAGGGCGATCAGAGCATTTATTACAGGATTTAGACCTAAATCAGAGGGTGAAGACGAAGGAAGAGTTCTCTGAGTAAGGGCTTCTGGAACTCGGACTGAAAGAATGAGTAGGTGTTGACAAGGTGAAGGAAGTTATGGAGAGCGGTCCAGGGAGAGAGAAGAGTTTGTATAAAGGAGGGAGAGAGCCTGGCACCTCTGAGGAACTCCAAACAGGCCAACATGAGGGCCCAAGGGACACCGATGTGGAGATGAGTTTTATATTTAGTTGTTGATGAGCTATGGCTTTTGGAAGAATTAGAGTAATTCAGCTTGTATCTGTCACTTGCATTGGCATTCCCTAGAGGGAAGGGGTTCACAGGTAAAACTAGTTTGAAAGCCCTTGCCGTAAACTGTAGGACCATTTCTGGAACTGCTGGAAAATGGGTCTGATTCAGTGTATAAAATGAGTCAAATTGCCCACTTACCTCTTAGAATAATTACTTATTGTGTAATGCGCTAATGTTCATAAATCACGCTGGGCTACTTGGGGGAAGGTATATAAACACAAGGCGTTATCCGTGATGATGGAAACAGATTTGGGGGATTAAAATCAGATGTGCACCTTGATGCTATGGCATTTTACTCCCAACTAAGAGACCTGGGAAGTTCACGTGAGTTCTTGAGGAGGGTTTCACGTTAAGAAATCGAGGCAGCAAGGTGTTGGGAGGTGGATGGAATGGGTGTAGGCATGGAGAGGCAGGGTGGGGGCTGGGGAGGTCTCTCTTTTTAGCTATTTGCTCTGCTATTGAAGGGCACTAGCCTTCATCAATCCAAGTCAAATGAATGTGACTACTTAGAAATGCACCATGGAGATTGTGCTGGGCTGGGAATCAGAAAATCTGAATTTTTATCCCTATTGTGTCTTCAGTGTTCGGTGTGTCCTTGAAAGAGAGTTGTTTCCCCTCTCAGAGCCTTGCTCTACCCCCATGTAACATGAAAGGGATGAAATTAGACAACCTTTAAGGTCTCTGCCATCTTGTGGACCAATGATTTTATAACCTTCTTTCCACCATTGCTCTTGTGAAATGAGAACAGTAAGAACTCCTTGTCAGCAGTCAAGGAATATTGTGACCAATGACAGTTTTTGTTTTGGGAAAGTGTTTAACATTGGTGGCAGAACTTGAACTTTTGTGCATTCATTTTGCAGACCCCAGGGAAAGATGGAACCAGTGGAGAGAATATAGGCCAGAGTTGGTGTTTGATACATTTTTTTTTCCAGCTTCAACTGACACATTCTTCTTCTTTCTCCTCTTTTTTACCCCCCTGCTCTTCTCTTAGTCCAAACTCCCTGGACCCAGCCATATAGTTCATATTTTGGGGTTAATAAATATCTACCATATAGAGTTGTGAAGATTAAATGAGAACACTTGAGGAGTGCCAAGCTGATGACTGTTATAGGTGCTCCAGACACATTACTTTCTTTTTGCTTTCCAATATGCTCTGCTTTTTTTTTTTTTTTTTAACTAGGAAGGTGGCACTCTACAAGTATCCTTTAAAGTATTACAAAATGCTAATAGAGAGACACTACCTGAAAAGTTACTGAGTCACTGATGGGACAGTTAGGACTACAGGTCTATGCTGTAAGTTTCACAGGAAAGAAATGTTAATTATTCACTCAACTCAAGGCCTGTTACTCTGCAGCAAAATAATGGAGAACTGGAGCCTGTTTTCTGATGGAAGTAGGAACTTGATGAGTTGGTTTGAGAAAGCCTAGGCCCTGTTAATGGGAGATGGGGTCTTTCTGGGAGCAGGGAAAGTTCATGTTAAAATGCTCCTAGGAACAAGATGGTAGCCCTCAGTTTAGACCAAGCAGGAGGCACGTATAAGAAGGGACGACTCTACAGGTATGCATGGAGAAGTGGCCTTAAACCCAGTACACGGCCACCTGAAACAACTAGGGTTATATTTTTTTTTACCATTTGGTGATGTGGCAGCAGGCAGAGGAAGCTGGTTCTAGCGTAAAACCTGACTTATAATTAAGAACATTAAGTAATTAATAATCTTTGAGTTTTTAGTTAAAAAGTTGTTTCAGCTACTTCATATAGTTAGTCTTTGTGTGTTGCCGTTGCATTTTTTTCTCCTTCACAGTAAATTGGATATTGCTGCACCTAGGTTCTGGAAACAAGCTTTAATTGTAATAGTTTTAATGTGATGATTTGACAAATGGAAGACAGTGCCTAGTAGTCTCTGTAGGGAAAGAAAGATGAATTATATATTGGTCTTGCCCTCAGTCTGAGCTGTAATTGGGAACAGGGAGAGTAAATATATAGAAAACTAATTTTCACAGAACAAAACATAACATGACAAACCCTAAGTGAAAGACAGAAGCAATGTATTATGGGAACAATGATGAAGCAATTATTTCTTTTCTTTTCTTTTTTTTTTTTTTGCGGTACGCGAGCCTCTCACTGCTGTGGCCTCTCCCGTTGCGGAGCACAGGCTCCGGACGCACAGGCTCAGCGGCCATGGCTCACGGGCCCAGCCGCTCCGCGGCATGTGGGATCTTCCCGGACTGGGGCACGAACCCGTGTCCCCTGCATTGGCAGGCGGACTCTCAACCACTGCGCCACCAGGGAAGCCCCAATTATTTCTTTTTAAGGTTGGGAATTTTTGCTAGAGACAGACTGATGAATTTTGGTAGAGAGCAGTAAGGTGCCTCATAGACTAGGGGAAGAGTATTATCAAAAGATGTGATGATACAAAAGTAAAAAACATTGCTTCAGAAACCATGACTAGCCTCCTGGGTGGCTGGAGTGTAGGGAGAGTGGTGGGAGAGAGGAGGGGGAGAGGAAAGCCTGTTCATGGAGAATGGCAAATGGCAGAATAAGGAGGTTGTATATAGTTTGATTGGCTAGTGGGAGTCATAAAGGTTTCATTGCAGAGAGGTTTTCTGCCTCTCTCGTGTCCCTACAGCCTATAGTACATTAGTATGTGGCAGGCACATTACTGTGTACTCAGTGACTGGTGAGTACCTGACCACACCAGATAGTGGTGTGTGGGATGGATTGGAGCACTGAGAAAAATATGATCGGATCTTTGAGTCAGTCCTGGCGAGAAGTGTTGGATGCTTGACCTAAGTGTGGAAAGGAGAAGTCATAAATGAGAATCTGAGTATCATTCTCTTGAAGGCAACACTGATTAATGGCCTCAGACTCCAATGGAGCAAAGTCATTGAGATTTGCTTGGACGAGGATGAAATCTGGAAACAGAATTGCCTTAGGGTTTATGGACCTACCATCTTCAGTAAGTATCAAGTTACATCACGTACTGCGATGAACTGGGCAACAGGCAAGAATTTTGTCACACATGCTCTTGACTTTGCCTTTGGAAATCTGTGCCAAGAATGCCCTGGATTTGGTCTTGGGTGCGGTGCTGTCCACTCACTCATAATGCCCTGGGAGGCGTGTTGACAAGGATGGTGGGGTTTTGCTGAGCTATTTCTTGGCAAATCTCTGAGAGGAGGCGTTCCCCAAATGCCACAATACTGTTATTTTTGAGTAATGGACTGAACCCAGGTGCCTGATTGGACAGGGCCATTCTTCTAGATAAATATTTGGTTGCCAGGAGGTTATATTTAAATGAGAAATACCTCCTTAGGAAGTTATTGCCTAGGAATTCCTGCAGAGGGCAGGATCCCACCCCTGCTAGGAAATGTTTGAGAACCACCCTAAAATGTTTTCTGTACTCACTATACATTTAGTGTGAGGGCATCCACTTTGAGGTTCTCTGAACTCTGTTGCTCTGAATTACAAGAAAACCCAGCAGTGTTAGAGACACTACATTTCTCTGGGGGAAATGCTTCTGGTCTTCAGTGTCATAATGGCAGGACTCTGAAGAACAAATGGAATCCAAGTTAGGGATTTGGCTTTAAAGAGAGAAGTCAGTTCCCTGAAAAAGAGCCTGGTTCTTTCTGGAATCCAATCACAGAGTCTGGGAAGCTAGGGAATTTGGATCTTTCAGACGTAAGTCACTCTTGCCTTTGCTATTGCTCTTTGTAATCCATGTTTGAATGTTGGTTTTTCAGGCCCCACCAGTTTAGCTTTTTCTGGTCTCTCTATGGAGAGCATCCTTTTAGTTTATGTACTTTCTTTCCATTTTCACTGAATGAGACTATTAGGACTCAGCAATTAAATCTTATAACTTTTTTGGGAATCATCTGTCCTTAGAAATTCCCCAGTTAACATCCTCATGTTTTTTCTTTTAAGAACTCAAAACAAAACACAAATGAAAACACACAGCAAAAAACCAGGCATAAGCAAAAACACAAGAGATGATCACGCCAATGTTCTGGATCAGAGTTCATTTTTTGGATCCTCCTCTCAAGATGCATCTTAAACACATATTCTCCATGACAACATGTGGCATCAGGGTCACAAGCTGGGACTCTCCCCATGATTTTCTGAATCATAACTTAATCACTAGTGATGTATTATTTATTATTATTATTTTATTTTTAAAATATATGATTTTTGTTTTTAACACTTTGGATGCCTTTCATTAGGGGATCCACTGACATAGATCATGTCAGAAAGAAGAAACCTTACCCATGTGTACCAGCTAAAGTACAAGTGAGAAGAGGCTAGCTTAACAGATGGGGCTGAGCCCCCGGGCTATGTAGGGTCTGTTTTGGTGAGAATCCATCTGGAGGAATGATATGGGGACTGGGGGACACTTGGCAGAGTCAAAGTTCAAGATTGGGTTCTTCTGATTTATTGCAGAAAAAACTGCTATTTATGATGTGTTTAAATTCTTTCAGTGTGCTATTATTATAATTCAATAAATGAGAATGAGTGACAAGAAATATAGGTTTTTGGAGTTGGAAAGAAATTTAGAGTATCTGGGTCGATCTTCCTCATTTTATAGATGTAAACTGTGGTCTTAGGGGACTGTGGTCCAGACCCCAATGGCAAAGCTGAGAGTAGAGCTTAAAGATGGAAAACAACCAAGGAGGTTGTTCATTGACTTAAGTCTGTAAATTCCAGCATTTTAGGTTTTCTTCTCCTTATGTCATCAGAAAACAGGGAATCTGCTTTTTAGAAACATCTAGAGAATGACTCATTGGCCAGGTAGATAGAAGATGTAGAATAAGAGTTTCGACTTTCCATGAATGAGCTCCCTGACATTACACTTGAATATCTTCTCTCTTCTCTGGACTGTTTTTTAGACATCTGTAGAGTGATGAGAGCAGTCTGTGATCTTCCAGGTGTCTTTCAAAACCAAAATTCTATAATATGAAACTGTTATTGCTCTTAAAAATAATAATAAGAGTGATACACTAAGGTGAAAAAAAGGTCCAGGTGGTTTTATAGAAATTATACTATATGGAAGTAATTTTAAATTTGACCTGATCTCAGCATTTAATCCCTTGTGCCTTTGTCAATTGTCATTGCTGGGAAGAGTCTTTCAAAAAAAGGTTTCCCCTCATTGCTTCTTAGAATTTTCAAATAACCATCTCTTTAAATCCTAATTTTCTTAAAATCTATGCAGTTTCCCTGGGCAGTTGCTGGGTGGCAGCAGCAGTGCTGAAGTGGTGGCCTGTGTAAAAAGCGGAATGGCAAAATCATTCCGAGGTTCATTGAGCACCAAGTGTATGCCCTAGTCCGCATAGCAAGTGAGTGATACAGCTGGAAGGGCTAGTAGGGCTGGGATTGGCAGGTAAAGGAAGAAGCTTTCCTTTCCCATTGTTTGTCACTGGTCCTTTGAAAAGGGTGGTAAATAATTATGGTAGCCACTACAATTTACTGAACAGCTGCCATGGACCAGGCACTGCCTTAGGCTCTTCAGATATGTCATTGTGAATTCATATATCACCATTGGCAAGGTGTTATTATCCCCATATTACAGATGAGAAAACTGAAGAAAAGAAAAATTATCTGAACCATGCTGAAGGTCACAAAGCCATCCAGCACTTTACCTGGCATGAAACACAGATCCCTATGACACCAAAACCTAGACTTTTCCCACCATATGACACCAAAACCTAGACTTTTCCTACCATGGGAGTGCTGAAAAAATAAAGCCAACAACAGACATCTCACCTCTGTTTCTGAGGTGGGTGAATCAATGGGTCAGGCAAAATTTTGGCTAGAGAGAGAATAGTAATGTCTGTTCCCAGTATGTTAGTGTCCTGGAATCTGCAAGACACCTTGCACACTCATTATTTGATTTGATTCTCCTCTCTCTCTCTCTGTCACACACACACATGCATGTGTGATCTCATAATAAATGCAGGAAGGTTGGTTAATTTTGAATTTTATAAGTGAATAAACAGAGACTCACTTGAAGGTGAAGTCATCTTGGCAAAGTCCTCATTAAATAGTGCAGTGCTGGGTCTCCTGATCCCCAGGCTGGGGCTTTTTCACTAAACCACAGTGCCTTGAAGAGATGGGTTGTTTTCTCTACACGGGCTGTCCTCTAAGATCAATTGGACCAAAGGTAGAGGGACCGTTCACCTTTGCCTTAATGCATAGAACTGAGATGGTCTCCATCCATTTGGTGGCCCTCATCTTTCAACACAAGCTGACTCCAGCCTGCATTTATGATGATGCCTGTGTAAGCTGCAGCTGGTTACAGAGCTCTGCACAGAGTATATGTCTCACTTAAGTTTGCCCATCATGCACATAAAGAAACTGAATGTGTTGCTTCTTTACTGAAGGCCCTCAGTTTGTGCCAACATTCAGACAAACTTAGCTAAATGAGTCCTAGCAGAAAATAACAAAGAAAGCAATCTAGATATCTTCGCTATTGTTCATGCTTATGTTTTACATTATTTAGCTTTGGATAGAATATATATATAAGAACTTCTTTCAAATCTTGAATATTGGAGGTTGCATCAGAGAACTTCTGGAACTAGAATGGCCCTTAGAGATGATCTAGGTCCAAAAGAGGGAAAGTTATTTGTTTAAATCAAACTCATTTACAGAGTCATGGGTGACTGGGGTGTCCTGATCCCTTGGGACAGGAGCTTGGGCTTGAGAACCAAATAAATACGGATTTGAATCCTGACTCTCTTATTTACTGGCAGTGTGACAAGAGGTTAAACAGTTGATGTCTCTGAGCCCCAGTCTCATCTTTAAAAATAGAGATACTTATAACTACGGGTAGTTGGTTAGTCTAAATAAGCTGGTATATTCAAAAGCCTAGTGCTTGTATACTTTGTCTTTCTTATCTAGCCTGATGCCCCAATGTCTCTTATTTGGTTTGGATTCTAATGAGATCATGTGTTTTAGAGTTTACAGCACAGATGAACTACATGATACAGGAGTACAGCTCCGTCCTTGATAGGAAAAATACAGTGCAATCAATCCGTTTGTAATTTATTTACGTCATAGATTAACCATGTTATAGCATGCTTTTCCCATATGTAGTTTTAGCATCTCTTATCACATTGGGATCTGCTTTGACTTGTATTTCTGAACCTGTATAATTAAGTGTTATATTATAGTGGGCTTCACAGCATTGGGTAATGAAAAGAATTCTGGCCTTACAATCAGCGGAATTTCGTGCCAACTCGACCAGGCACTAGCTATGTGATTATAAATGTCTCCTCTTGGGGACTATACCTGAGCATTTTCGTTCAGGTGATCTGTAAGTTTCTGATAAGTTTTCAGATTTGGTTTGTCTATATTTCTTCTACTGGTATATATTGAGACCCCTGTTTATTATGACTGTATTGTGCTCTAGTGGGATGTGAGCAAGTGTCATTCTTCTAACTCAGATCAACCTAATAGTGCAAGTTTTAGCGGCTTCCTAACCATAGACTTCTCCTGCTAAATTGGGTGGGGTTTTGGTTATTTTTGTTCTTGGTTTTTGTTTTGATATTAACTGCAGACCCCCAATACTAAATAAGATCAGCAAGTTCACTAGTCAGCTCAGGCAAGGATAGACCTTTACAAAGTACCCCAGGTTGCAGGAAGATGGCACTAGAGACTCTTGTCTCCGAAAAATGAGAAGGCCTAGGATCTGGAATGGAATGGAATCACAGAATCACTAAATTGGAGACCACCCAAAGCAGGTATCTTCTCTCCAGTAAACCTGACAGGTGGTTATCCAGCCTCTGTTTTCAGACTTCTGGTAAAAGAGGATTCACTATTTCTCGCCTTGTCTGTCCCACTCTGGGAGGCTCTGGTTAGAATGATCTTTCTTCTAGTGAGTTGAAATAAGCTCCTCTTGAAGCTATCACCTGTTGGTCCTAGTATTGTCCTCTGTAGCTACACAGAATCAAACGTCAGTTCATTAACTCAACAGCTACTTAGTTCCTATTATATGTCAAACACTGTGCTGAGCTCTGGAAAGGCAAAATATGACATCTTTTTTTCAGGGGCTTATAGTATAGCTGAAGAGCTAGACAAGTACAATGTCAATTGCAGTATGATGTAACAATTGCTGCTCTAAAACATGGAGACACAGAGGAGTGCATCTTACTCAGAGAAGGAGGGCAGGAAAGATACCCCAAAGAGTTTGAAAACCAAACGTTTTTACGTCCTCCTTCATCTCTATCCTCTGCATGTTAACTGTACTTCTAGGATGTGACAGGCAGTGTAATTTTGGAAGTTACAGAAAGGCTCAGGAGACTTGAGTTCTAATCCCAGTTTTGCTACCATTGTCCCTGTGAGACATGGAACACATCAGCCCATGTCCTGTAGGAGAGGACGCAGATAGCACCATTTCATGTTACTAGTCCTGGATGTTTTTAAATAAACAGTCGACGCACTCATCTGATGAATCTCCCGGTACTTCCCTCCTCTTTATTTCCGTTCCTCACTGGTCGGCCTAGAGTAGAAAATTAGCATTTAATTCTCCCTGTATCTGGACCTTATCAAGTCTCACTGAGCCCCCCTCTTCCATACTATGTGCCTACATGGGGGTGACCCTTAGCTTGTGCCTGAACAGTTCCCAGCACTAAATTAAAAAGCATTAAATTTAAAAGCACACTTAGAGAAACCCACAGAAATTTTAAACATGTCCAGGCAAATTGGAAGTTGCCCCTGGGATCTTTCCCTTGACCAGCACAAAAAAAGATGACTAAGGCAATGTCTGCCCACTCCTGTGTGGAAATAATGTTGCGTTTGTCTGAAGGACAATGAAAAAATTTATGTTGGAGATGGCCTGATGACAAGTTATTTTGTGCCCCAAATGCCTTGATATCTCAAATCCTTTATTTTTAAAATTCTTTCATTCCGATTTTTTTCACTGATCCTTGGAGGGATTTTCAGAGAAAGAGCTCATGGACCAGACTCAGGGGTCTGAGAAGTCTTTTAGAGCTGAGATAGGCATTACTCCCACATGCTTCAACCAAGCTCTGATAAGCTCTGGGAACTAAAATAAAATGAAAATATTGGGTGAATGGAACATCTCACAATCACTGGAGGGAAATCTCTTCATGATGGGATATGGAATCCAGTCTCCAAGTCCCATTACATAACATATTATTTTCTTTGGAATAGGAAAAAATATAATTGCTGTTTTTTTTGGCCAGTCTGGGTAAATTTCAAGGTCAATGCCAATCTTTCTTGGGAGGTTTTTTATATTATGCAGGACTTAAATCAGAACATGGACTCAAAGAGACAGTGGAGTCACTGAATTTTGGATTTTGAATGACTCTCACATATGTGGTAGGGAGAGTAGTAATTAAGGCATGGGACTTAGGTAGTAGCACTGAGAATTCTCTAAGACCATGTTGTCAGGGTATAGATTTTCTAGTGAAATTTCAGTAAACTTCCACCACTGATTCAAATTTTTGCAAAAGAGTCCCCAGGATTTTCTACCTCCTCTTATTTGATTTTTTTTCTCAAGGAAAGAAAGCTTGTCCCTCAACTTGGCAATAGGTATTTCTCATTGATTTAAAAACATTTGGAGAGAGTTGACTAATTTTGATCATATTGGAGAACATATGAATAGCTGTCCATTCCTACCTTACATTTAATTTTCATCTGTGCTTCTTCTAAAACAAATACAAGACGCTAAGTCTTCCCAAGAGCATATCTTGGGAATTTAGTGAATTTTGATACATGTATAAAAGTGAAGTTTATTATTTACTGTAATAAGCCACTGTAAGCCACAAAACCATTCATTTATCAAAAAAGTACTAAGGTAAAGGCACTGCACATATTTATGCCTTTTGATTGCTCTAGGAAGAAGAGAATAGAAAATGCATCACCTATAGGGAGGCCTCAGGCCTTTTCCTTTTTGACTGATCTCCCCCAGATCAAGCTTCTACTCGATAACTTGGCTCAGACACCAAGTAGCATGTTTAAAAGTAATATTTCAAACCAGGTTCAAACAATCTGTTCAACTAGAATAAGCACGCATTGGGTATGAATATGTGTATATCACTATATCAGGTGTTGTAGTGATATAGAGCTAAGTAACATAGTCTCTGCTATGAAAGGTGCATTTTGCAGTAGCTAATTTGAGTATACGGACAGCTATGCTTTAAGGTGCAGTAAGCTTCGCCATTGGAACGAAGTTGGCACCAAAGAGAGGATTCATACAGCTGAGGCTGTATCTGGGGAGCATAAAAGAAATACTTTATGACATGACTTTGAAGGAGGGAGCTAGAATATTGGTGGTGAGCTGGGTTGTAAAGAGAGGGTTAGGGGAAGAGTGTGGTACAGGTGGAAGGTACAGCAAGAGTAAAGCCATATGGTCAGGAAAGAGCAGGGAAATTCAGAGAAGAGTGAGTGGATGCAGTTTTGCTGGAGTATAATGCAGGCATAGGGAATGATGAGCCTAGAGATGGGGCCAGATAAAGGAGGGAGGATTTGAATGCCGGTGTAAAGTGTTTGTATTTTCTTGGTGGAAATGGAGCTACTACTGAATTTTAAATGAGGAAGTGCATCCATTTAACAAAAAATTTTTGAAGTGCTCTGTATAGGTCAGGCAGTATGTAAACTATTGACAATTCAAAGAAAGAAAATAGACGATCTCAAACCTCAAGGTCTGCAGGGCGGAGAGGCAAATACAATTATTTTGATAGAGGTATGAGTACCAAGAGGGATATCTTGTTCACATAACTAAGGGATTATGGGAAGTTTCTTAAAGGCAATAAACCTTAAGGATTGGATGGGAGTCATCTAGGTGGAGGAAATGAGAAATTCTGCTCCAATAAGACCCTTGGAACAATTTATGTGATTGTTAACACAAGGAACACCGGGAAGAGAGATTTGAGTGGGAGGGATGGGGAAAGAAGGATGGGGAAGAGAGGGAGGCCAGTTAGGAGGCTGCTGCAACGGAATAGGCAAGAGAGGATGAGCCTGGACCATTGAGATGGCTGTGAGGATGAGGACATGGTGACTCCTATGAAAGAAACAGCAGCAGTAGATCACGATTTGATGCTGGGAGTGGGAGTGGGGGTAGGAATGGCAGAAGTGGAAGAGAATGAGAAAAGGAGTTAAAAACAATGATTGGCAGTCTGAGAGGTGAGGAAGATGATGCTATTATTGTTAGGGAAAGTAGCAGTCATGAGAAGCTGGTTTCAGGGGAAATGTGTGGAATTCAGTGTTGAGTGACTACTGAAAAGCAGAAAAAGCAAATTCCCTAAAACTGGGCCATGAGCAAAATTCTTGGGTTATGATGTCATAGTTTCTCTTTCTTCCTTCCTGGAAAATTTCAGGACATAGGACAAGTGGCCAAATGTTGCCTCAAGTACATTTTAAAGTGCTGTTGTCTAGGGCAAAAAGATTGTGTGTATTAACTGTAAAGTGTAAAAACCAGATATTATTAACAATTCCTTAGCTTGGCTTATGGATGTTCTAAATAATACCTTGGGATTATTTATGATGACAGGTTTGGCGTTCTTCTTGGAACATATACCTGCCCCCTTAAGCAAACGTCTTCCTGGGGAAGAAACCAACAGAGGCAGGGTTTTCTCCAAACACCTAATTTTCATTTCTTTTTCCCCTTTTCTTTTAACATAGTGGGGAAAATTATTGATTACTGGACCGCATATATATATTTAATGACCCCACATGCTTTAGGGGTGAATCATGGTGGCCTCCTCTCCTTGCCTCCTTATTACTTCATTTGCAACTCCATCTCTGTCTCCACTGTAATTGCAGGGCTGGGGGAGATGCTGCTGGAGGAGGAATTAGCTACACTGTGGTGGTTTGGCAACAGAAAGGTAGAGAGGAAATAACATGGGACAGGAGGTCTGTGTGAAACATGTAGCCTTGTGGCTTTCTGCCCCCAAGGCAGCTTCCCCTACAGTTCCCAGCCCTCCGAGGCCTTTCAAGACATTGAGTGTAAGATGGGAGTGTGAGATGCTGCTTTTGTCCCCAGTATCGTTACCTTGCTCTGAAGGGGCAGGTTAAACACAGATATATGCAAACACAACACCTCCTACTCTGCAATCTTAGGGGAATTTCAAAACCCCTATACATGTTGCAGAAAAAGGGTTAATTCAAAGTAAGGAGAGGAATTGATTTGGGTTGTCTGATAGTCTGGTGGAAGAAGGAATGCAGATAGTAGGATGAAGTTAAGAATAAGAATGCAACACAGTTCTATTCTATTAGAAACAAGCTTTTTAAAATTTTATATTGGAGTATAGCCAATTAACAATGTTGTGATAGTTTCAGGTACACAGAAAAGGGACTCAGCCATACATTACATGTGTCCATTCTCCCCCAGACTCCCCTCCCATCCAGGCTGCCACGTAACATTGAACAGAGTTTCCTGTGCTATACGGTAGGTCCTCGTTGGTTATGCATTTTAAATATCGCGGTGTGTACCTGTTGATCCCAAACTCCCTAACTATCCCTTCCCCCATCCTTCCCCCCTGTTAACCATAATTTCATTCTTGAAGTCTGTGAGTCTGTTTCTATTTTGTAAATAAGTTAATTTGGGTCATTGCTTTTTAGATTCCGCATATAAGGGATATCATACGATATTTCTCTTTCTTTGTCTGACTTACTTCGCTCAGTATGACATTCTCTAGGTCCATCCATGTTGCTGCAAATGGCATTATTTCATTCTTTTTAATGGCTGAGTAATATTCCATTGTATATATGTTCCACATCTTCTTTTTTTAACTTGTAACTCAAGCCTCCCCAAATCAAAATGTGCCACTTACTAGGGCTCTGCACATGTCTGTGCTCTGCCCTCGGCACATGTTTGCCCAGTGGGCAGAAGATAGAAGACTACGTGAAAGTTCATGGATTGAAGGGCTGAAAGCCAATTAACCATTCAGGGAGACCAGTTGTTGGAAAACGATGTATAGGCAACCTCAAAACAAATGCACTGAGGAGCATGGGTAGCATCAATCCATGAATTAGAGTGTAGTTTCCAGCTTTCCTAGTCCAATGTCACAGTCTACGTGGGAATCGCCATTAGCTAGCAAAGGGAAATAGGTGTCTGCTCTGACGTGCTCAGAAACTGGGAACTCACAACCTCTTGAGGCAGCGTGTTCCATTTTTAAATTTTTTTGTTGTTGTTGTTGCGGTACGCGGGCCTCTCACTGTTGTGGCCTCTCCCGCTGCGGAGCACAGGCTCCGGACGCGCAGGCTCAGCGGCCATGGCTCACGGGCGTAGTCGCTCCATGGCATGTGGGATCTTCCCAGACCGGGGCATGAACCAGTGTCCCCTGCATCGGCAGGCGGACTCTCAACCACTGCGCCACCAGGGAAGCCCCACGTGTTCCATTTTTAATGAGCTATCATTCAGAGAAACTTCTCCTATTTTGCCAAATCTGCCCCATCAGTGCTGCTTTTGCCTCTGTAGCCAAATGGAAGCCTAGTTCTTCATATCCATACACGTGTTTCTGATTTGTGAACATGTGACTTCTCAGGCTTTGTGTCTCCAGGCTGATCGACCCTCTTCACAGAGGACGTTCCCTTCTGTCAAAGTCCTCCGTCACTGTGCCCTTCCTCGCACCCCTGCTGGCTGATTTAGGCCTGGTGCCTTTTCTCTGCATGGTGTTCTGTCTTTGTGGAGTTAAAATGGTGCTGTGACACGAAGGCTCAGGAACAGCGAGGGGCCTGGGAAATCTAGGGTCTGGATCATCAGAACGAGTGTTCTCAAGGCAAGCATTTGGGTCGTGGTCACCACTCCCCTGAGTGGGGAGAGCAGCAGGGGTCCAGAGGCCAGGAGGAGTCTTGGGTCTTCTCGCCCAGCATGGGGTGTCAGAAGCTGATGCTGGGAAGTGGATTGATGTACAGACTGAGCAAGTAGTTCATCCAGATCCATAACGTCCCATCTCGGTAACGTGGTAAATGATGCTGTGAGAAATGCCCGTTTCCCTCTATCTCAGTCATAGTCCATGTGCTCATTCCATCAAGTTGGGTCTGGCATCATGGAAGGAGAAAAGTGCCGAGCACTGCTCAGTGTCCTTGGGAAGCGTGTACGTAGCATAAAATAATAGAATTCCACAGGTCAAACCTTTCAGGATATATGTGAGGTCAGGTATGTTCTAGGCTGGAAGTCAGCAACCTTTCTCTTGCTAAAGGAATAGATAGCAAATATATAAGACGTTATGGACCATACCGTGTCTATCACACTACTCAGCTCTGCTGTTACAGGATGAAAGCAACCGCAGACGATATATAAATGAATGGATGTGGCCGTGTCCCAATAAAGCTTTTTAAAGTAATTACAGGCAGTGGGTCAGATTTAGCCACAGGCCCTAGTTTGTCAGTCCCTACCCCAGAGGGTGGACAGTTGGCGTTATGGAGGATAGTCCTTGGCGGGTTATAGCAAGGCCTTGTTGTGTCCTGTTCAGCATTCCTGTGCGTGATTCAGTTGAAGGCAGAGGGCACACCTGGTCAATCTGCCGATTTCAGGAAATCGAGAATGTTCTCTAATATATTATGCAACATGATTAGGGGGCAGGAAGAGGAAGGTATAGTCTAGTGGCTAAGAGCACTGCCTTTGGAGTTAGGTGGACCAACATTTAAATCGTAGCTCTGCCATTTTCTATTTGGAAGAATTCTTACTAACTTGTGTAAGTTGTTCAACCTCTCTGAGTTTTATTTTCCTCCTCTGTGAAGTAGCCCTATTTTTACCTGTCTAAAGGGCTGTTGTAAGGATTAAATTAGATGATGTATATCAAGTATTTAATGCGATATCTGGCACATAGTAAGTCCTCAATGAAAGGTAGCATGAGTAACCTCACTGAATCAATCACAGGAACAAAGGAAGCTGTCCAGTCTGGAGGAGAAATGACATAAGCTGATTCATCACACTGAAGCAGAATCCCCCAACTGCTACTTCACATTGTGTCTAGAGACATTATCAGCCTGTATATCGTGACTTTGAATGGAACAGTGCAGAAAGGTGATTCCCTCTTTAGTGAAGTGTTTATGGAAAGTTACAGAGGGGGAACTTATGAATAAAACGGTGGACTGGGTCCAGTCCTTCAAATAGGCAGAGCAATTAGAAGAAGAGGTCTCTAAACAAGGAGTTAGAGTAGTCTGAATATTCTATTAAACCACAGGTTTTTATCTGGAAAATCTCTGAACTGGATCTGCAGCCACTTCCTGTGATCTCTGTGGTTGGATGGGATTCCTATTGCAGAGGACAGAAGGGAGTAGTGATATTAATAACCTTCTCTTTTGCTATTTAGGGATTTTGCTGTTAATATAAATCCTATATCAGCAGCATCAGCTGTTTACAGGACTATCACCGTGCAAGACTTGAAGATATTTCAGGTGGTGAGCTGGGTTCTACTTAGCTTTGGGTCCCTCTAGCCTAGCAGAGTATAGGAGAGAATTTTTTTTTTAATAAGTATGAGAATCATACTTGAAATGATAAATTAGTTAGGAAAAAATATATCATAGCCTATGTGATATAGTAAATTCTAAAAGGAAACATGGTCTACTCAGCAAAGTTTTTCATACGTTTATTACAGAAGAGAAACTATCTAAAAATTACTTAGTTCTCATATTTATAAAACAGAGAAAGAACATTAAAGTAAAATGAAAAGAAATGAGAAAATAGAAATTAAAAAAAATAACAGTAGATGGTAGCGCAATAAATACACAAATCATCTAAAACCTGATTCATTTTAAGGCAAAACAAGGAAGATAAAGCTGTCGCTAATATGAAAACAGAGAATTAGCTACTAAAATCACTAATTTTAGACAGAAATAGATAAAATTAGGAAAGAGAAAAGAGTATAACCACTTCTGGAGAAAAGATTAAAATAATCATAAGAGAATACTACAAACAGTCCCATGGGAAAATATTTGACATCTGAAAGGAAACAGATGATTTCTTGGCAAAATGTAAAATACGAAAACTAATTCATGAAGAAGAAAACTCCATAAAACCTATTTTCATGGAAAATATTAGAAGAATGAGTCAAGGTCTATCAAAAGTGCATCAGAATTCATATCATTTCTTATTTGTAAGCACTTAAGATACTTCTAATGCCTTTCAAACTTTTAGAAAAAAAAAAGAGTATGAGTGTCTTGAGTGAGCTGAGACTCAAATACAGTTCATTTAATAGGTGTATTAATAATAATAGCTGAAGAACTTGTGGCTCCTTTTTTTTTGTTTGTTTTATTTTTATTTTATTTTATTTTATTTTTTTAACATCTTTATTGGGGTATAATTGCTTTACAATGGTGTGTTAGTTTCTGCTTTATAACAAAGTGAATCAGTTATACATATACATATGTTCCCATATCTCTTCCCTCTTGCGTCTCCCTCCCTCCCACCCTCCCTATCCCACCCCTCCAGGCTGTCGTCCTTCTTACCCACTTCCTCCATTTCTCCACTCTCCTAAGTTGTAGAATAGAGACAAGGGCGTAAATCCTTTCCTCACGCAGCTCCTTAGGGCTAAGGGAAAGCTATACAAATGGAGATTTGGAGAAGCCTTGGATGTTCCATTAAAGTGGATCTGATGATCATGATGGAGAGAACAAAGGACTTGCAAACAGCCTGATTTAAAGTACCAAACCTATCATTGCTGTTTCCATTACCTTAGGCCAGTTAACCCCTCTGAGTCTTAGCTTCTCTGTAATATGGGGATGATGCAATTGCATTATAAGGTTGTAATAAGGATGAATGGATACAACACATGTAGCAGCCACTGTTGATTGCCTACCCAGCAATCACTTACCCCCTTCTTCCATTCTAGCCAGAACTAGTTTTATTTGTGTATTGATTTTCTTCTGAGAAGTATGTGATTCAGAGAAGGGGCTCTCCAGGACTTGAGATGAGTGATTGGTGAGCTCCCTCTCTTGTCAGTGAAGGCTTTAGGGATAAGTGTATGACCCAATTCAGACACAACAGCTAACATGTAATAGGACTTTCTATGAACCAGGTGCTATTATAAGGTCTTTACATACATTTACATATATCCTATGAGGTAAATACTGTTAACCTCATTTTACGGATGAGGAAACTAATGAACAGAGAGGTTAAGTAACGGGTCCAATGCAACACAGTTAATAAGTGGTAGATCTGGGTTCAAACCTAGGAGTCTGGCCCCAAATTCTCTACTCCTAAACACTGAACAATACTGCTTCTTATATAAGTAAATGTCTGGGAGCACCATATATAACTTTATAAAGTCAAAATGTATAATAATTGGTATGTTTTCATCATCCTTAATTTCTAAATACAGACTTAATGTTCATTGTAAGCCTGGGTTTCACAAGGATTGAGCGCTAGTTGAGCAGGCTAATTTTTGTCCTCCATGACTGTAGCTTTCTGGTTTGACTCTTTTTCCTGCTCAGGTATCTACTAGTGTCATATATTTTCTTCTTACCCCCCGGGTCAAAACCACCACCCAGGAAAGATTTTGAAAGTCACCTACAAGACGATTAGAAATGGTTGCAAGCAGGCTGAAAGAGTTCCCTAACCCAGGGCAATGTCAGTAGGCATCACAGAGCTTTCCAAAATAAATGAAGCATGAAAAGTGGAATTTTAGGCATCAGCCAGTGGATGAATGGTGTTATTTTGGGCAGTGGGTCATCCAGGCGCTCCTGAAGTCATATCTTGTAGGCGTTTGTGTATTCTTTCAGGATGCCAGGCCGGTTCTGTTTGCTGCTTCTGCACACCTTTATCTGCCTGGACATGCAGTTCAAAAGTCAGAGAGAGTCGGGGAGAGGGCATTAAACACGTGGTTTCGAGCCTCATTTGTTTTTGCCTCTTTTCTCCTTTGATTTCTTTCCTCTCTCTTATTCTTTCTCTTTATTCCTCTCTTGTCAGTTCACTCTCCCCAACTCCCTCTCAGTCATCTCCTCTCTCCCTCCCTCCCTCTGTCTCTCTCTGTTTCAGTCTCTGTCTTCCTCTCTCCCTTTCCCCTCTTCTTCTCTGCCTTTCTTTTGTAGCTGTTCTAAAGAAATCATATTTTCTGGATTTTCTACAAAATCGCCTTGGGGCACTTCAAGGAATATCTTTCCCATCTCCTTGTTTTGATTACTTCGAATAGGTATACACAGCTGGCCCCTTTTCTTTTTGAGTGAAACCACAATCCACTCAGCAAATCACTGCTTTTCATTTTGCTGGCTGGAGGGAAAAAGGCTCAGATAGGTGAGATGAGGATGTGGAGGGGGGATGGGAAGATAATGACAGATTTGATGATAATGAATATTTTCTGTGTCTAAATAGTGAAAGTCTCGTCCAAGTCCTCCAGCCAAGCTCAAGTTAAACTCTTGGTGTGTGGGTTTAAGAGCTCTGCAACCTGGCATGCTGGGGCTGGTTCTGAGGGAGTGATGCTGTATATGTGGAATTTTGTGGTTGTCTTTCATTATTATTACTGAGTAAACCATGCATATCTAAAAAGGAAACTTTAAGTCGACCCACTCTCAAGGTGAATTAGTATATTGGGTCTGAGTTACCTTGCCCATAATTTAAATTACCAGAGGTTTATGTATCAATTATTAAAGGCTTTGGCGTTCCTCAACCATTCATTTTCATTTTTATATCAAACCTCAGTTATTTGTGCCTCACGTTTGTGCCTAGTTTTTAAAGTAATGGGACATCTTAGATCTTATGGACGGCTAATCATTTTCAGATCCATTAAATAGGTATTCGGCTTCCTTCAGCATTTAAGACTGGGAATGTCTCTTATGTGACTCTTAGGTTTTATTCTGGTTTTTCTTTCAAAAAGACAGTGAATCATTTATTTTATATCAATAATGAAAATTAATAAAAAATATGATTTTCTTATAATATGACTTGGCAATTTGAATGCTATGAAATTAGAGTGCTTTATTTTTTTTAAATATATTTTACTAGAGAGTAACTGGATACAGTTAGAGTTTACTGACTATGAACTTGATGTTTTCAACAATATCCTTAAAAATAATATTGGATGGAGTCATGAAAGCCAAGAGGGAAGGTATTTTCATGATGGAGAATGGTTAGCAGTGACCAGTCAGTCACTGCTTCCATAAACACCTGTTAAAACTGAGCATGGCAAGGAATTGTCACTGCCTCCAGCCCAAATGTTTCATTTAAAAACAGGAAAAGTAAGGCATGGGGAGATTAAGTGACTTGTCTAGATCACAGAGCTAGAAACTAGCAGAGCCAGGATCTAAACCTGACTTTTGTGTTAAATAAATCAAACATCTGGATAGAGGGACTGACACTTTGAACTTTGCCATTTTTATGTTTTGCAATAAACAAGATGACTGGAGACTTTCTTCCTTCTCCTATGACCAGAATTATATTAAAAGCAGGGCAGAGGGGGCTTCCCTGGTGGCAGAGTGGTTGAGAGTCCGCCTGCCGATGCAGGGGACACGGGTTCGTGCCCCGGTCCGGGAAGATCCCCCATGCCGCAGAGCGGCTGGGCCCGTGAGCCATGGCCGCTGAGCCTGCGCGTCCGGGAGCCCGTGCTCCGCAACGGGAGAGGCCACAGCAGTGAGAGGCCCGCGTACAGCAAAAAAAAAAAAAAAAAAAAAAGCAGGGCAGAGCAAGGACATTTAACAGAAAAAGGATACACAGATATTATTAATACAACGGCAGGTATTCAACGTGGTCCCACTCATGTTCCCAAGCTCTGGATCAATGTTGTCCCATTAACTTCAGGAAGAAAATGTTCTCCCTGTCCTCTGTCCTCATTTTTTCTTTCCCTTTCAAATTCCCCACTTTTCCTTAAGAATGGACTTTATCGTTCTTCTGTAATACTGGTTGGCACGTTGTTGGGAGAAGAAGGGTGTTACAAGTAGTTTGGAAAATGTTGGTGGACTTTGATTTGTGAATCTTTCTCTCCAGTACCTGCCAGGACCCAGCAGACCTGTGGAAGGTGGGTCTGCGGTGCTGCAGGGCTGCACTTAGTGAGCCGCTGCAGCTTTTCTCTGTCAGAGAGGGAAGCGTCCTTCCGGGACATTAGGCCTGATGTGTTCCATGGAATCACACACGTAAGAGAGGTGTTCGGTGCTCCAAGTAAATGAAGACATATCAGCCTGCAGGAAGTCAAGGATTTCTTCCTGAGGCACGTCCAGAATGTTATTAGACTAACGTTCATTGAGAATGTCTAGAAGAGAGAAGTGTTTCCCAAAGTTCTTTGATCATAGAACTCTTTCTTCATAGACTTTCTGCATGTAAATATCAGAGGCACTGTGCGTAATTTAACATTTCATTCTCACAACAATCCTTTAAGGTGGATATTAACTCTGTTTTACCTGAGAGTCTAAGAGGGTAATTCACTTGTCCAAGGTCCTGCAGTTCTAGTGGTCCAGGTAGGATTTGAACTCAGGTCTTTCTGGTTCTACAGCCCATGATCTACCCTTTATTCAATTCTGCCTGTACTTTCTCCATAGAGACTTCTCTGACTTTCCACACATGATGATTTATCTTTTCTAAGTACTCTAATCCATTTATACCAGTTTGTATTAGATATTTTGAGGGCTGTTGTCCAGTCCATATCAGTCTGGTTTGCATGGGGGCCCTGCTCTCAAAGGTGAGATTCCAGAAGTCATAGTCTGATCCCTCACTTGACTTATATCTGCTACAACTCGCACCCTACCTCCCTCTGCTGAAAATATGCTGGCTTCCTTGGTGTTTCTTAAAAAATGCCAAGCAAATGCTCTGATTTCAGGGTCTTTGCATTTGCTCTTCTCTGCCGAGAACATCACTCCCCAGGTATCACGTGGATCGATCCCTTATTTTCTTTAGATCTATGTTTAAATGTCACCTTTCCAGAACCCAGATCACCCTATAGAAAAAAATAATTTTCCCTGTTGTATTGATCTTTTGCTTTAGACTGCTTTATTTTTCTTTATACCACATATTTCCACAACATATTATATATTTGTTTGTTTCTTGCCTGTCTTCATGAGCCAGAAGGTGAGCTCCACAAGAGCTAAGACTTGTTTTTGTTCACTGCTGTATCCCCAGTGTCTAAAACAGCTCCAGCCTAGAGTAGGAGCTCAATAAATAATAGCTGACTGCAACTAAGTGAATAAATGTTCATTCTGTGCTACCCTACAACCAGGCCATGGGAGCAGATACCTCTCCCAGGCAGGAGCAATCATATTCTCCCCCCCAGGTATTTGGAGTTGGGTCTGAGAGACACTAAGTGGGGATTAGGAATTGGGGTTGTGAGTAGGATGAGAAAATACGTGTAACCTTAGATTTGGAGGCCAGCCATGTGCATGGAGGCAGAGGAAACATCTGGTCTTTTTCCAAAGAGAGAATAATGATGAGGCTGCACAATCTGTTATGCACACAGGCATAACAGAGTACGTGGCCTGGGATAGAGGGAGATGGAATAGCTGTCTGGGTTCCTGGGCAGCTTTCTACTTTCTGTTCTCTACTTCTTAGGAAGCCAGGCTGCATTTCTCTACCAGGTTTGGGGAGAGATCTCTGTATCTTTACATTAAATTCTTTCTTTTCACTAGGTGAGCTTGAGTGGTTTAGTTGTAGGGATTGTTTTGTAGCTATTGAGACTAACAGTGGCTTAAATACTTAGAAGTTCAGGGCTGGCATCCATGATGGCTCAGTGAGACCATCAAGAATTAAGCCTCCTTTCATCTTCCCATTCTGTCATCCTTCACCTGAAGACCATGGTATTCATGCTTGTCACCTCATGGGCAAGATGGCACTGCACCTCCTGGCCTCACTTCTGTACGTCATACAAGAGAAAAGGGGAAGGAGGAAGAGGCAAAGAATGTTCTCCTGGTGAGGCTTTGCCTTTTCATTTTGGACAGAAAGTCTTCCTTGGGGAATGCTACCTGTATCTCATTGTCCAGAAGAGTGTCCCATTCCTAAGCAGAGAAATCAAGTATTTTAGCTTTTAGATGTTTTAGGTTCAGATGGCAAAGGAAAAGGAGGTTGTAAATGACTTTTGGTTAGCTGGTCAACAGAATTTGATGCAAACAGAGGCCCAAAGAACCTGCTGTGTATCACAGAGTTGAGCCTTAATTGCTCTCAATTGTTTTCTCTATCCAATTTGAAAGCAAGACATTGGGAGAAGGAACACATCTAATGCTTGTTCTGTGACCTTCAGAGCACGCAGTATAGTGCTGGACATATAACATGTATCCATATGAAATGTGATCATGGATTTTAATTTGTCTGAGAATCTTATTTTCCATGAGGGAAGGCTCAGCTCCAACCATATTAATTGCCGTCTTCTCTGACTCCAACAGCGTTCCTTGTGTAACTTCATGTCTTCACTCTTCTATAGCTCCACTGTAAGCAGTTGCTGGTTGGGCTGGGCCTTACCTTTCTTTTATACACTTCTAACAAGGCTATCTTCATGGTCAGTGCTCAGTGAACTTGTAAAAAGTGAATATACATGTCATTGAGTACCAGATCTTAGAACTCTCTGTGCCAGAGGGTGAATTATTTACTCATTTTAAAACTTTTTTGGTACTGTTTAATTTTTGTATATTTTTCTAGAATTCAAATGAAAGTAATGTTTTATTTGATTTTAGTAATAAATAAATAAATAATTTTCCTATAGATTAAGATCCTCTAAATCTTAAGATTTAGATTAGGATTAAGATCTTCTAAAAAGGACATGACTATAAACTTTGCTGAAAATGATTAAAATGCTTGTTTTAAGTGGTCATCTGCTAGTACTGTGATGATAGACTTCGGCTATGAGCACCAGTGAGAGGGAAAGTGGAAGCCAACAGATAAGACGAGAAAAGAAACAAGAAATACTTTAGATCCCCCGCACTCCAGGCAGCTCAGAGGGCATTGTGATTGTGATTTTTCCAGGAAAGCGTTTCTAATATCTGAGCAATTTGCTCTGGGTACTGATGATTTCAGAGGGGAAGTGTTCAGAGCTCCTGGTGTTGCTTTACTGTTCTAAGTGCTATGGGCATCACAATATCTGTCATTACCAATGTCAGTCTGGTTGCAGATGCTGAGTTAGTGTCGCCCAGAAAAATCACCAGGGTTTGTAATGAGTGTTTACTATATCAGCATTTTCAATGCAAAGTCAAATCTTGAAAGCATAACTCAAATGTGTTCATCTTTGTAAAAATTTCCCCAACTTAAGGTCTGATTTTTAAAGAA
Organism: Leucopleurus acutus; assembly: GCF_964270905.1. Taxonomy (NCBI): domain Eukaryota; kingdom Metazoa; phylum Chordata; class Mammalia; order Artiodactyla; family Delphinidae; genus Leucopleurus; species Leucopleurus acutus. The sequence goes on along the minus strand of NC_139147.1, from coordinate 78,704,891 downwards.
AAAAATTAGTTGGGAGTATGGGGAAAGATTTAGAGAACTGAGTTCACAATGATGAAATAGGGCTATATCACCTAACTCTATACTCATGGAAATTAGCATTTTGATTTTTAACAAACAGTTTATATTAAAAACAGTGACAGAGGAGAGAGAGAGAAAAAGAGAGAATGATGTGCAAAATGTGTGTGTGTACCTGTCCAAAGTTCAGCTAAATAATAAAACTAGTTTCAAATTTTTTGGCTCTGGACAAATAATGTTGCTACTACACTTTTATCTTAAAAAGTACGTAATATATTGTGTGTAACAAGCAGATGCTGCTATCTGTGAAAAAATGAGATAGCAAAGTTTATATACTATGTTTAGTTCTTTCTGGAATCTGTAATGAGATGGCAGTGAGAAGTAAGAACATAATGCCAAAGGTCAACATACATTGTAGGAGGAAAGGAAAGAGAGGAGGAAAGGAAAGAAAGGAAAGGAGGAAAGGAAAGAGAAGTATAAAAAACTACTATGAAAAGCTACATACTATTTACCATATAATTTTGGGTTTATGCTTATTTTTAGGAAGGGCAAACCCAGTCTACCCCATGACCATAAATCCCTAGTAACTGACATCCAGAGCCAGCTGTGTAAAGGACCCTGGGGGTTCTGTATTACAGCTCCTCTTTTTTCTGCCAACCTTGGACTCTTCTCCATTGTCCCCTTTTGCCTTTCTTTTCTCTTTCCACCTCAGCAGGGCCAGGGGCCCTTTTAGGCCCAACCCTGAGCAGTGGAAATCATTTTGAGCCAACCTGCACTTTCAGAATTCCTAAATAGCCTTCATTAGCATATGCAGGAGCAAATTCACCTTTACAAGGGCACCTTGCTGCAGGGAAGGAAGGAAGTACTCAGATGTCACTGCATCTATCCTCAAGCCACTGATTTGCGTGCCTAATACTTTGAGTTTGGAAAATAAGCAGCTTAAGATGGTTTTGGAAAAGACTCCAGCTTATTATGAGGTGGTCGAGTTTCTGGGTGCCTGTGTCTGTGAGTGAGCCTTTTTTCTTGTTTTCAATTCCAAGCATTTAGGGCAAATTTTATCCTGTGTCTCTCCCCAACGTGCAGGGTAGGCCTAAGACTGAAAACCTAGGCTGACGATAGCTGCTTTGGACCTTCAGCAAATGTGGAGGCCCAGGGATGGGAGGCACTCCACACCTGCATTTCTTCCCCTTGGCTGTCTCCACCTGTGTGCCTCACAGGCATCTCAAGCTCAACACATCATCTCCGCCCGCCCCCGCCCCCCCATCTCATGCTCCCCCAACAAACCTGTTTCTCTTCTGCAGGCCTTTATTTATGAGGATGGCCTCATTATCTTCCCAGTTATCCAGCCTTGAAAAATCACTCATCTTTGACTTTTTCTTCTTATTTCCGCCAATCTAATCAGGTTGTTACATACTGTCAAGTTTATCTTTGCTGCATTTCTTAAACCTAACCCTTTCCATTTCCAGCGTCAGGTCCTCTTCTGGGTCTTTATCTTTCATTTTAATGATTATGGCTGTTTCCTGACTGTGCTTCCATGCGGCGGTTAAGAGCCTGGACTCTCTTGACTTTCTGTGCTGGCTTAAGTTCACGTTCAGCCATTTACCTACTAGAGACTCTTCAGAATATCTTTTATATTCTCTTTCTTTTGGTTTCTTCATCCATAAAATGGAGATGATGCTATTTTGTATTTCATAGGATTGTGAGGATTAATTGAGACTATTTAAATGTCTTAACACTGCACTGAATAAATATTAAGTACTGTAAGATGATTAGATTTTCCTGCCTCCACTGTCCACTAGTCCTTCAATTCATGCAATTTAGCGCTACCAGATTATCTTCTTCAAATATCACTCTGATCAATTTATCTCTCTGCTCAAAGTTCCACCAGTGATGCTCCATTTTCTCCTTATGCTTCATAAACTGGATTACAGAAAATCTCAGGTAACAGAGAGTTGTGCTAGGGGCTATGAGAAGCCACAGGATAAACATGCCTTATCCTCCTGAAGTCTAAATTTTGATCAGTGTTAAATGGTTTAAATTTTAGAATATTAATTCTTGTTAAAATCAATCCGTGCAAATTAAATGCAGTAGGAAACAGAATTACATGATTTTAATGACAAATGATAAATTTTGTGTTTGTAGTGAGTGGCTTTGACCCTACAGCACTGATGATATTCCACTGCAAAGTGTGAGAAGTAGTAATATACACCTTCATAGCTTGACTCAAAAGATCTTTGCAATATGGTCCCAACCTACTTTTCTAGTCTGTCCCTTCCTAAATTCCCTTTATATAATTCAAAACCTCGTCGAATCAGACATATCAATGTTTCCCATACATGTCCCATCTTTCCTCTGTCAATAAATGGAATCACCTGGTTCCTTCCTCTTGAACTGTTCTAAACCACTCGACCACCGCCACCAACACTCACACACATTGCATGTACTTTCCTTTGGTCTAAATTCATCCATGTCTTACAGCTAGAATCTTGATGATGAATTGATAAAGAGAGGTATGAAAGGTGACTTGACGGTTTTTTTCATTGAGCACCCTAATGTAGAAAGCTATGTCTTAAGCCATGTTAGAGATAAATAAACAAATAGATATATTATTTGTCATCAGTAGAATCAGCAGTTCAGGGGGTAGCATTAATTAAAGAGAGGTTGGATCTCTTTGGAAGGAATAAGGTTTTGTGAAGAAAAGCTCTCTGAATGATTCCAGGGCAGAGGGGAATGGCTATGTTTGACTGCAGACTGCTTTAGGTAGAGAAGAAGTTGGGGACGTGGTCATTTTGGAAAATCTTTGCAGATGTCTTTGGAGTTATATGGGCTGGAACTAAGTCAGGTAAACCCCCTCTTAAAATAGTGGGTGCAGGGGCCGACCTTGGGGTATTTGGGGAGTTAACTGGATGAGGAAGTTTTTGATGATTGTGTGACTGAACACTGAGGCAGTCAAAATTTAGTTGAAAAAACCCTAGATAGACCCAGTTATAGACCAAGATCTGACTTCTACAAATTTTGTGACTTTAGGTAAATTGACTTTCTGAGTCATAGTTTCATCATCCAAAAACTAGAAATGATAGTAGGGATATGAGTCAAATTCGGTGATCTGTTTATATATAAAAACACTTTGTAAATTTTAGTGGAGTTTCCCTATCTGTGAAATGGAGATAATATATCTCCACAAAGCTTATGCTGAGGATTAAATGAGAAAGCCATGCAAATCATTTACAAAGTGTTTGAAAAGATGATGCCAAGGGGAATAGGTATTAGTCATCATTATCATGATCATTATTATGACTACTTATATTCTACACCTATGAAAAGGTATGATTTTATTATGGTAGCATTTTGATTATGGTTTTGCCACTAATTTATTGTTTAGGGTTTTAAAGGAGTAGTATCACGACTCCCTTAACCCCTTGGCAAAATCTTCATCTCAGAATTCAAGTCCTTAATTATTAGAGATTTTGACAATTATCTTTCATTTGCATAGTGCTTTGTTTATTTCAAAGGGCTTTCATAAATATTTATCTCATTAACTCCTGAAAACAATCCTGATCATTAAGCAGGGTGAGAGTGACAAACACCAACTGGGAGATGGACAAACTGTAGCCGGGAGCCTTGTTTTATGGCCCTGGTCACAAAACAAGGTTATGGAGGATACAGTGGATCCATCTGCTGCCGTTGCAGAGACCTCGCAGAGTTCCGGTTTATGCCTCTACTCATCCGTGGCTGCCCTTTGGGGGAGCTTCTGGAAGGGTACTAAAAGAACACCGATGCCTTTTAATTTTCCACATACCAAGTGGTGTTCAAGGACATCGGAGGCCTTGTTGACTACTTCTCAAATTCACTTTTTAAAAACTCTAAAGACGTCTTTTTTGTTTTTGCTTGATGATTCTGAATATAGCAAAAAGATGTAATTTGTTTGAAAGCTTTCTACAGCATCAGTGTAGGAGCTCCAAAGAGCGAGTTAAAACTTTTGCAATTGCAGGATTTACAACAGAATATTAAGAGGGATTATCTCTGGGTGGTGGGATTAGATGTAATTTTCCTTATTTTTTGCTTTTTTGCTTCTCTGTACTTGCTGCTTGTTTTTTACTCCTCATTAAATTTTATGTAAAAATAGCAATTATATTAGGTTGGCAACACTACCACACTTTGGAGCTGGTGTACGTCCCCTCTACTTGCTACCTGGGTGACTTTGGAAAACTTCCTTCACCTCCCTGTATCTCAATTTCCTTATCTATGAAATATGATAATAATAACACACAGCTCACAGAGTTGTGAGGGATTAAAAGAAATAACATAAAGATCTTGGCATATGATAGGTGATCAATGAATATATATCTACCACCACCCTAACCTCTTCTTTCCTACTCTTCAAACTTATAGTAGTTTTAGGCTGGAAAATAATTCTATGTGGAATAAAATATACACATTTGCAAAACTAAGTGAATGCTTTAAGGTGACTAATTACCCAAATCTCAATTCTTTCCCACATGTCCTTTGGTGACAGGCTCTTACAAGATAGTCTAATTAAATGCTATGTGGCAAAGAACAGAGAAGCCTGCCAGGTTATTATAGACAGGAGGCTGTGAAGCACTGTTTGCAAAGACATCCTTAGCAGTGAGGAGATGGAAGGCAGTAGTAGCCTGTGCAGTGTGGAGTGTCTGGCTTTCTCCTGGGACAGGCCAGAATTCAGGCATCCCGGGGTCCCGCGTCTGCTCTCTTTGGCCCTTGTTCAGATCACTCCGCCTAATAGGAACCTGCGGCCTGGGTTTCAGAGCTTGGGCTCAGTGTAGGCAGCTCTCTCTAATTGGTTTATGTCATTCTTCAGGAATTTCTTTTCTTTAAAGTTGGCTACTTGAAGCCAGACTGTGAGAAGAGATTCCGTGACACCCATATCTGTTTTGTTTTTCCCCAGGTTATAAATGAGGTGTTGTGGCAGCTCCTCTGGCAGTGTCCCTAGATTGGCTCCCAATTTCCACAGAGTTGGAGGCCTGGGCTGTGTGGATGGGAGGCCCCCATCTTCTATCCTCACCTTCGCACACGGGGAAGAGCCCTGGTGGCAAAGTGCCTGCAGGAACCAGCCACTTTCCTTTTACCCTCTGCACGTAAAACCTAGGGCCTCCAGATCTGGGGCCTGGATAATTGAAGAGCTCTTTCATTCCTGGTGAGGGTTTGGCTGAGGGAAGGTGGGGAAAGATGTGGCAGGAAAGGGAGCAAAGAAATGTCAAGGGTGGGTTTGCTACAACACAGACTCTTCAAACTCAGCAGGATGGGGAATAAACCCATATTCCTCCCAGACCTGCACTGACTCTTCTGGTTAAGGGCACAACTGTCTTCTCACTCACTGAGAATGAAAACTTTAGGGCCATCAAAAAGCTGAGAGAAGGGTGCACTCAACAATTTTTCAAGGATATTTCCAACTTGAGGTCAAGAACCTATTAGCTTTGACTCTGAAGTCTACCTCTTCTTTGTGTGTCTGTGTGTGATGATTGTTCTTTATTAATATTAAAAAAAATTTCTCTTAATGTTCTTTTATTCAAATTCTATTTGACTAATATTAATATTGCTAAAATACTTTGTGCAGTAATTTGCAAGGCATATCTTTTTCTATCACTTTATACTCAGTCTTTACGTGTGGTTTTGTTTTAGGAGCATTTCTTATAAGCGGAACATAGTGGATTTTATTTTCCTTCTTTTTTTAAAAAAAATTGACAATCTCCATAATAGAACAGTTTTACCTATTTAACTTTTTTTATTTTTAACATCTTTATTGGAATATAATTGCTTTACAATGGTGTGTTAGTTTCTGCTTTATAACAAAGTGAATCAGCTATACATATACATATATCCCCATATCTCTTCCCTCTTGAGTCTCCCTCCCTCCCACTCTCCCTATCCCACCCCTCTAGGTGATCACAAAGCACCGAGCTGATCTCCCTGTGCCATGTGGCTGCTTCCCACTAGCTATCTATTTTACATTTGGTAGTGTATATATGTCCATGCCGCTCTCTCACTTTGTCCCAGCTTACCCTTCCCCCTCCCTGTGTCCTCAAGTCCATTCTCTAGTAGGTCTGCACCTTTATTTCTGTCTTGCCCCTAGACCTTTTTCTTTTTTTTTTTTTTTTAGATTCCATATATATGTGTTAGCATATGGTATTTGTTTTTCTCTTTCTGACTTACTTCAGTCTGTATGACAGGCTCTAGGTCCATCCACCTCACTACAGATAACTCAATTTTGTTTCTTTTTATGACTGAGTAATATTCCATTGTATATATGTGCCACATCTTCTTTATCCATTCATCTGTCGATGGACACTTAGGTTGCTTCCATGTCCTGTCTATTGTAAATAGAGCTGCAATGAACATTGTGGTACATGACTCTTTTTGAATTATGGTTTTCTCAGGGTATATGCCCAGTAGTGGGATTGCTGGGTTGTATGGTAGTTCTATTTTTAGTGTTTTAAGGAACCTCCATACTGCTCTCATAGTGGCTGTACCAATTTACATTCCCACCAACAGTGCAAGAGGGTTCCCTTTTCTCCACACCCTCTCCAGCATTAATTGTTTGTAGATTTTTTGATGATGGCCATTCTGACTGGTGTGACATGATATCTCATTGTAGGTTTTTCTTTTTTTTGCGGTATGCGGGCCTCTCACCGCTGTGGCATCTCCTGTTGTGGAGCACGGGCTCTGGACGCGCAGGCTCAGCAGCCATGGCTCAAGGGCCCAGCCGCTCCGCGGCATGTGGGATCTTCCCGGACCGGGGCACGAACCCACGTCCCCCGCATCAGCAGGCAGACTCCCAACCACTGTGCCACCAGGGAAGCCCTCATTGTAGTTTTGATTTGCATTTCTGTAATGATTAATGACGTTGAGTATTCTTTCATGTGTTTGTTGGTAGTCTGTATATCTTCTTTGGAGAAATGTCTATTTAGGTCTTCTGCCCGTTTTTGGATTGGGTTGTTTGTTTTTTTGATATTGAGCTGCATAAGCTGCTTGTAAATTTTGGAGATTAATCCTTTGTCAGTTGCTTCATTTGCAAATATTTTCTCCCATTCTGAGGGTTGTGTTTTGGTCTTGTTTATGGTTTCCTTTGCTGTGCAAAAGCTTTTAAGTTTCATTAGGTCCCATTTGTTTATTTTTGTTTTTATTTTCATTTCTTTAGCAGGTGGGTCAAAAAGGATCTTACTCTGATTTATGTCATAGAGTGTTCTGCCTATGTTTTCCTCTAAGAGTTTGAGAGTGTCTGGCCTTACATTTAGGTCTTTAATCCATTTTGAGTTTATTTTTGTGTATGGTGTTAGGGAGTGTTCTAATTTCATTCTTTTACATGTAGCTGTCCAGTTTTCCCAGCACCACTTTTTGAAGAGGCTGTCTTTTCTCCATTGTATATTCTTGCCTCCTTTATCAAAAGTAAGGTGACCATATGTGTGTGGGTTTATCTCTGGGCTTTCTATCCTGTTCCATTGATCTATATTTCTGTTTTTGTGCCAGTACCATACTGTCTTGATTACTGTAGCTTTGTAGTTCTTTTTATTATTATTATTATTTTTATTTTAATATTTTTGTTACTTCCTTGTTCCAGGTCTTGCGATTCCTTCACGCAGAGGCTCCTAAATGATCTCATTTACTTTTTACTCTCGAAATCCAACCTGCCTCTCAAGTTTTGACCACTTAATCTTCTTTAAATCAAAGCTGCGGTTAAGTCCATATCTATACTCTTATGAAAAGCTTTCCTCAGCTCCCAATTGTTTATAGGATCATATCTTACAGGATAGGGATAAACTCATTAGCCTAGTTTTCAATATGTTTTATTACCTGACTCCAGTCTATTTGTCCAACCTCTGGGTTGACTTCTCCCATGTATACTAGGCTTAAGTCGCACTGGAATACTCAACATTTTCTGTGCAATGTTTGACAATTTCTTCTGGAAATATGATGCAATATTCTAAGTACAAGGGAGTAGCTGGATATATGAAATATGTGAATGTCTCCCTGTCAGTTTAACCTTCCCACCAGCTAGTTCTGCCCACGGGGGACTGACTGGTGATTTTAACTGAAGTTTAAGTTTGTAGAGAAGGATTAGTGTGAAGAAGATTTGGGATTCAGTGTTCAGACTGTGTTGCTTCTGCAACAGTGATATTTAAGATCCTACAGATGGGAAAAACAAAACAAACAAACAAACAAAAAAGAAAAAGAAAAAAGCAAGCTTTTCTTGGAACTACTTCTAAATAATGTAATAATCAGATTGATGGCATAATATCACCATATGAGACAGTAAAATTTGTGCTTGGGACCCATTTTACTTCTTGAGTGGGGGAGACTGAGCAAAGGTAGAACTAGAATGATAAACTAACATTACTGAAAGACTCTGCATCTTACACGATTTTTGCAGGGAGTTTGGCTGGGTAAAACCTACTGCCAGCCTGCCTCTACCCGCTTTGGAGAGATGAAGAGTAGGCTGTGTATCTTAGGGGGAAATACATAGGCCTTAAGGTCAAATAGACCAAAGACAATAATTCACTACTTTCAACTAGGCTTTTTGAATAGTTTGCATTTCAATTTCCTCATAAATCTAGAAAATGATATCTGCTTTGAAAGATTGCTATAAGGTGTACAGGCAATGAATGTAAACGGTCTGATTAATAAATAGTAGTCATGTTTCTTATCATACCAGGCCATGACTTAGCAGAGAGAGCTCTCTATGTACACACTACATGCTTCCATGCAGAACATGAATGTTCCCCTTTTCTGTGTCATCCCCAATCACTCACCTCACACACACACACACACACACACACACACACACACACACACACACACACACAATGGGGGCAGTGGAGAGAGAGAATTTCTCCCTTATTTTAGCGCAGGGAGCAACTGGTTCATGACTTAAGTGCAATATTAATATTGACAGTTCTCAATATTCATCTTGCCTAGGGTGAGAAGTAGAAAAACTCCGACACTTTCCCACATTCATGCCTTCGTATCATGTCTTTCTATTTGGAATGACCTTTCTCATCTATGGGTATCCACTTCTTCTTATACCTTCATGTTCCAATCACTACTTCTTTCAGTATTCACTGATCGTTAAGTCACTGGTGAAATCTCTCTTTTTGCTTTTCTTTTCATGGTTTTCTCCTCCCTTCTTTCTTAGACCACGTATGTCTTTCCCAGTAGACTGTGAACAGCCTAATGCAGAGGACTTCCCTGGCTTATCTCCAGTGAATGCTGCTGGGGCAGTGTTTGGACCAGTGAATGCTGTTAGGGCAGTATTTGGTCCCACTGAGCCCACGTTTGCTGAATGAATATTATTGTTGCTAAGATAGAGTTCAATCCTTTACATCTTTAAAACTCGATCGTCTCTATGGCTTTAAACGGAAATTCATCTTTGTTTAGTATTCAGTGCTTAGTTAACATAAACTCTATTGGGCATCACTCTGATTACAAAAAGGGCCTTGGTCTCTTTGTCCTTTAAATTATTATGAAGAAGCTACTTTGATACTCTGAGACTCATTTCTTCTCTGCTGTCTGTAGAAATATGTGGGGATATGGTAGAAGAAGGCTGTAGTTGGACCGGAAGCATCTTTAGGGGATTCATGTATGTGCAGATTTTAATTTCAGTGATTAGAAGTTCCCAAGGGTGCATGCTACTGTATTAGGCATGATGCAGGATTAATTAAAGACGATGCTCAAACTGTCTTTGTGGCTCTTACAGCATTTTGGATAATGCTCATAATACAAATGGAATTAATTTTGCCAGACACCGAAATGTTTTGCCACTTCCTGATTATGTTGTGGGAAGGTGATTTATTTGGTTTCATTTTTAAACTATCTCTTTTGTTTTTAACACTTAAGTCATTTCTTAACCTTTGGCCAGGTTAGGAGATAGGAGACCTATCTATCAATCTATCTATCTATCTATCAGTGTCACCTGTTTGGGGTTCTATCCTCCTAAATCCAAGAATTAGTTCTAAAATGGAGGTACATTGTATGATAAGCTGGTAATTCAATGCCTGTCTTGCCGTGATATAGCATGTTGAATTCCTTTTGCTTTTGCCTTGAGCTTTTAGCCTACATAAGTCATCGGAAGGGCTTGTTTGTTCTGCCGTATAGTTTCTGATCAAAAACTTCTTTATGAAAGACCAGGTACCAAAGGTGGAATTTAACTATGAGTTATATTTTCCATGTCTACTTTCTCCAAAAGTCAATTTGAAAAATCAACTTTTCACAAGATATTTTAGCAGCAGCAGGTGTGAAAAAGACTCAGGAATTAGAAACTGTACTTGATGGTAAACTCCAGGTAAGTCAGCCGTGTGGTAAGTCACCAGCACGGCTCATGTTGTTGTTGGATAAATTAGCAGATATACAGCCTCTAGAAAAAAGGAGCGGGCTGTCATAGTGTATTCCACAGTGCCTGAATCACTGTTGGAGTATTGTTTTCCTTTCTTGGCCACATACTTTAATAAGGGCATTGAGAAACTGGAACATACTCGGAAGAGGGTAACTTGGCTGATCAGAGATTTTTGACCTTGTCAAGTGAGGAACGGTTGAAGGAACTAGGTGTTTGTTGTCATTGTTGTTGCTTTAAAACACACACACACACACACACACACACACACACATCCACAGAGGGAGATTCTATGATAGAAAGTTGTATCACTGTCAACATTTGAATAATCTTCAAGCAAACCTAATAAAAGTCAATTTTCTTGATGAAAAATGAATTTTCTTGAGGGTTTCTGTTTTATAATTCCATTATATGGTAGGAAAACTGTCTCAATTTTAGCATTTGGATTTTGCCTTGAACTATAATAGATTACCAGAAGAACCCTCTTCTCTTACATACCAGCCTTGCAATTATGTACAAACCATTGTGCCTTCCACCAGCCAACCAAGACCCCTGCCCTAGGTCCTCACTGTAGATAGCCCTCCTTTGATCCTTATCCAGCTGTGCCCATCCCTACAGGGTGAGGAGCATTTAGGGCCAAAGGGCTATGCCTACCCATAGCCCATGTCCCTCCCTCCCAGCTACTTCTTACTAGGACCAGTGGTATTAGGATCACCTGGGAGCTTATTAGAAGTATAGTCCAGAACCTCGGGGTCCACTCCAACAACTGAATCAGAATCTGTGTTTTAACGAGTTCCCCAGGTGATTCAAATATGTATTACAATTTGTCAAGCATTGTTTTAGACCATGCTCTGGGTACCTGAGATGCTAGAATTCTTGGCCCAAGTGGCCTTACACCAGCTTTCAGGGCTCTTCAATGGGTTTGTCCTCCCAAGAGCATACCATGCTGCCAATGGACATGTACTTAGGCCTGAGCAGTGACCAAGAGATGACCATTTAGGAAGCACAGCTATGGATGGAAGTTGGAGAGATGGGCTAATCGTTCTCACTCATGTATGCAAAGCTGCCACACTGACGGAGAGAAAACAAGGATTGAAATAAGAGGGAGGATCTCAGTTCTCTCTCTGTATTGTTGCTCTGGGCCTGGGTGGAAATATAAAGCTCTGTGGTAGAGGTAAATCTTAAGTAAAAACAAAATCATAAAACCAAGCTCATATGTATGCAAAACAGTACTATTTCAACATGAAGATAAATCAAAAACCCCAAGTAAACCCTACCTCACTTACCTCAAAGCAAACATACACTGTGGAATGTAGGTAAATCAGTTCTATTTCAGGAGATGTCTGGAATTTCTTAACTTTGTACATAGCTTAGTATTTTACACCATGTTCCTTCTTGGTCACACACCCTCCCCTATCAAATTATGATTTGGCAGATTTTGCAACAATGCAAAAGAAACTAGCAGGAGGGCAAGAGATTTCAGACTCTTCTTTTGATTTAATTTACAGAGCTCTGCTAAAGGAGTGCTTTAAACCTGTTTTGAGAAGTACCAGACATTCTACATATAACCCTACAATAGTTCTGCAAGGTAGGCATTCTTATCTTCATTTTGCAAACCAGGTAACAGACTATGAGGATTAACGTGACTTCCCCAGACCATGTAGTAAATGAAGACACTGAAATTTGAACCCAGGTCTGTATCCTCTAAACTTTATGACTTCTTTTAGTGCATCAAAGTACCTCATTAAATACCATGGGGTCTTTTTGTTGTCTGAGTTTCACTTGTGATAGGCAGAGTATATTCCTTTTGGGCAGGGATGGAAGGGGCCACTGAACACCCAATTCTTGCTGAACAGTTTAAACGGCTCACGTTGACCGTGACCAAGAGGGAACGTGATGTTCATTGTGACTATATTTTTGTGTGGGAGTTAGAGATGGACATTTTTGCTTTGTCCACAAAAGGTACTGTATTAAATACCATAAATAAACTTCCCGAAGAAGTGTTTTCATAAACTTAAAGGGAAAAATAAATAAGTATATGACATTCAGTCTCTTGAAATTTATTCTGTTTCAGTTCCCCCAAACTGGAAAAAGCAAAATGTTTGCAGCCATCGGAGCATGATCCAAGGGGCAGTGTTAGGAGAGGATCTGGGTTTCTGCTCTGTCAGTCAGTCTTCTCTGCCCATTGCCTTTCTGGGCAACCCTGGTTTTTTCCCAAAGGGCCATGGAGAGGTGGGCCAGGAGTTTGCAATAACTGGTCTATCTAATTGCCCTTTTATGTATTCCACACAATCTACTCTCAACCTCTCTTGAGAAGAAATGAAACAGATAAGATTCAAAAAATGTTTTTCCCAGAAGAAGCTGTATTTTGTTTTTTTTTTTTTTAACTTAGCTACTCTGTGCTTGTTGAAACTTGGTCATTTGGGGGTCCTTAAAAGTAACTTCCTTTTAAGAAAGGAACAAAAACTTACACAAACCTGAAGCCAATGCAATTTGCCAAATATACCAATTGATAATAGAGGGAGTTGCCTCAAAATTGTTTCCTTTATTGTGTGGCATTTTTCTTGGTAGCTCTGCAAGAGTTAACCTCTCCTCTGTATACATGACAGCCTCTTGGCACAGAAGGATCCCAATATGGGACTGGCATGCCAGCCTCAGCAGCACAGTGCTTTCAGAGCAGGATCACAGATAGACTACCTGTACACAAAAGTACAACCCCTTCTGTTCTGGGCATTTCTCTAAAAATCTCATTTTATGTATACCTCAGAATGGATGGATTCCCCAATCTCCCTTAAACAAACAAAAAACAATTCAAGAGCTCATTTTTAAAACTATGAAATTCAGAAATGTAGACTAATGAAAGGAAAAAACAGTGGCCAGATCAATCTAGTCTGAGGGATGAATATTTCTGTTGTGTTGTGATTTGTATTTTTAACAGTAAAGACCATGGGTCTATTCATTTCAAAACTGGCTGGCCATGAATTACAAGGTGGATATTGTAAAGGCAATGGCCATGGTTTGGACATAGACTTTATTCTGGAACAGTTCCAGTTCATCTGATGATATAAGACAAATATTCAGAATACTTTCATGTTGGTGAAATGATCACACATGCTGTAAGATAGGCTCAGCAAGTTGAATTGTTTGGTTGGAGGCTTGAGGAGTTCTGGCTTTGAATATTGGAAATGAATGCTAGGACTCTGCTGTTTGAGGGTTTGAATGTCATGCTGGGCAAGTGTTTCAAATTTGATAGGCATCTGTAAGTGCCTTTAAGTTTCTGAGCTGGCTGGATCAGTACTGTGGAGAAAGGGAGAGGGTGGGTTAATTTAGATGAAGAGAGAGTACAAATGAAAATGTGAGCTCCAAAATGACTGTCTTTCTCACTTTGTCCAGTTTACCCTTCCCCCTCCCTGTGTCCACCTAGAGGGGTGGGATAGGGAGGGTGGGAGGGAGCTGCAAGAGGGAGGAAATATGGGGATATATGTTTATGTATAGCTGATTCACTTTGTTATACAGCAGAAACTAGCACACCATTGTAAAGCAATTATACTCCAATAGAGATGTCAAAACAATCAAACAAACAAACAAACAAAATGACTGTCTTTACATTGGCTCACTGGGGAATGAACGACTGGTTGGGATAAATGTCTCTTTTTTTTATTGATTGATTGATTGAAATATAGTTGTTATATAACATTTTTATATTGTAAAAATGTTGTGCTACTTTCTGCTGTACAGCAAAGTGATTCAGTTGTACCTATATATACAAATCTATTCTTTTTCAGATTCTTTTCCATTATAGATTATTACAAGATATTGAGTATAGTTCCCTATGCTATACAGTAGGTACTTATTGTTTATCTATTTTATATATAGTAGTGTGTATCTGTTAATCCTAAACTCCTAGTTTATCCCCCACCCTTCCCCTTTGGTAACCATAAGATTGTTTTCTATGTCTGTGAGTCTATTTCTGTTTTGTAAATGAGTTCGTTTGTATCATTTTTTTAGATTTCACATGTAAGTGATATCATATGATATTTGTCTTTGTCTGACTTACTTCACTGGGTATGATAATCTCTAGGTCCATCCGTATTGCTGCAAATGGCATTATTTCGTTCTTTTTCATGGCTGAATAATATTCCAGTGTGTGTGTGTGTGTGTGTGTGTGTGTGTGTGTGTGTGTGTGTGTGTGTGTATCTCACATCTTCTTTATCTATTCATCTGTTGATGGACACTTAGGCTGCTTCCATGTCTTGGCTGTCATAAATAGCACTGCTATGAACATTGGGGTGCGTGCATCTTATTGAATTATAATTTTCTCCAGATATACACCCAGGAGTGGGATTGCCGGATCCCATGGTAACTCTATTTTTAGTTTTTTAAGTACCTCCATACTGTTCTCCATAGTGGCTGCACCAATCTACGTTCCCAACAAAAGTGTAGGAGGGTTCCTTTTTCTCCACACCCTCTCCAGCATGTATTATTTGTAGATTTTTTGATGATGGCCATTCTGACTGGAGTGAGGTGATACCTCATGGTAGTTTTGATCTGCATTTCTCTAATAATTAGTGATGTTGAACATCTTTTCATGTGCCTCTTGGCCATCTGTATGTCTGTTTTGGAGAAATGTCGATTTAGGTCTTCTGCCCATTTTTGTTTGGGTTGTTGTTGTTGTTGTTTTTGATATTTTTTGTAGTTTTGAGTGTGGCTGTCAGGGACATATTTTCTCACTTAATTAAAGCACTCCCCACTGATTCTCCAGTAGCTTCTCATTAGCTTTTTCTTCTTCTTCTTTTTAAAAAATATTTATTTATTTATTTATTTATTTATTTATTTGGCTGCACTGGGTCTTTAGTTGTGGCACACGGGATCTTCGTTGTGGCATGCGGGATCTAGTTCCCTGCCCAGGGATCGAACCAGGGCCCCATGCATTGGGAGCATGGAGTCTTAACCGCTGGACCACCAGGGAAGTCCCATCTTAGCTTCTATGTTAGGATTAGGCTGCTCCAGACCTTTCACAGTCCTGATCAACCACCTAACCTCAATCTTACCACTTATGTAGCCTTCTTCTGGCCTGTCTCCCACTACCCTGCTGACTCGTATGGAGTCAAACTGGAAATAGATAAGAACATCATAAAAATACAAATCATGACACATACACTGAATTTCTCTGTTTCTCTCCCCAACCCCAACCCAAATGAGTCTTTGCTGTCATGATTTCCTCTGTCTTCAGTGCACTTAATGCTATTCTTTTTCAATCACCTTCTTGACTTATCAAAGTCCTCATATCCATCAAACCCCAGCTAAAAGACCATCTACTTTACAAAACCATTAGACTGCTCTGAGTTTCTTGAAGACTTGTTATATGTTCTTCAAGCTCTTTGCATGGTACTTGGTACAGGGTTGAAGATCATTAAACATGTGTTAAATAAACGAAACCTTCTTTGATTCATCTCTAAGGGATTGTTCCAACCTCTAAGTCTTATTTACAATTTTATCCAGAGCAATTTCTCTGGGCTTTATAGAGGAATGTTAATAGGGATTTGCTCATAATGTTGACACTCAAAGCAATTGTTAAATATTGTGGGAGTTACACTCTAAAAGGTTTGAAGGAAGGATCAGAATATGAGGCTCCTTGTACAGAATATCATAGCGCCAGTCTACCAGGGTATGTCTCTAAGGATGACAAAATTTCATGTCATCTTCATCAGTGGCAAGCAGGTTATCATTTTTAATCCTGGGATCACAATTTGTTTCATTCTGACAAGCATGCAGCTCCAAATGACCTTCTAAAACATGAGCATTTAGGTGCCCAAGACTAAAAGAACCATACAGTTTCTTCTCCTTTATCTAAAACTTATTTGCCCTCAACCTTATGGGATTAGCGTTCCATTTAAGTGGCATCTGTAAAACCAAAGCTTTTGCTATAAAATGGACACATTTCCCTTTAGGAAAGGGACTGAGAAGGGTTTTTGTTTGTTTGTTTGTTTAGTTATTTGCCCATGACTCCAATAGTAACACATTCCTAGTTAACCTGTCAGTAGGAGTATAGAAATAGCAAATTAGAAAGAAGAGCTCTGGAGTCAGGAGTGTTGATAGCAGCAGGAAATGACAGCCTGATGGTGAAAGAAGAGAGAGCTGTTATAAGAACTAATAAAGTTAGCAGTCAAGAATGTTTTAGAACTTGAGTAATAGCCTTACTCTTCATATACAACAGTTGGCTTTCTTAAAGGAAAACGTGAGAGGATAGGAAAGAAGTATGGAGGTTTAAGTATTAATCTAGGTACTCTTCTAAATTTCTGTCTCTGTTTTGGCAAAGTTAATGGGTGAAGGACATAGGACATACATGAATAATAAATCCCTTCCATGTCTTAAAGTCTGGGGTTCGTGATGATTTTTATTAAGCCATAAAAGAATTAGTTATTTTTAATATAAACTGTTTAAGAAAGTAAGAATGTAAGTTTTAAAATGATATCCATCCAAATAATCCATTCGTACAACTTCTGGAAAATAAAAAATTTCTGTATGTCATTTAAATGAAACCCCATAGTAGATAATCCTTGGCTCTTTCTGGTCAGAAATGCTGGATATGTGCATAGTTGAGTGTCTTCTAGAGGGTAACTAATCTAGAGCCTTCAGTATTTTATAAGAAGGGTGTCTTAGTCTTCTGGGGCTGCTGTAACAAAACATCAAAGACTGAGTAGCTTATAAACAACGAAAATTTCTCTCTCACAATTCTGGAATCCGGGAAGTCCAAGATCAAGGTGCCAGCAGACTCAGCGTCTAGTGAAGGCCTGCTTTCTGCTTCAAGTATGGTGCCTTCTCTCTGTGTCCTCAAATAGCGGAAGGGGTGAGGGACCTCTCTGGGATCTCTTTTATAAGGGCACTAATCCTATTCATGAGAACTCTGCCCTCATGACCTAATCACCTCCCAAAGGCTTCACTCCCTAATTCCATCATCTTGGGCATTAGGATTTCAACATATAAGGTTTGGGAGGACACAAACACTGTGAAAACATAACAAAGGGAAATGAAGATCCAGAGATAGTGTGCCCAGCTCTAAGCCACACAGAAAGTTAGCATTGGTGCTAGGATTAGACCCAGGTTTTAGTGACTGCCAGTTCAGGAAACATACTGCCATAACATGTAACATTCTAAGGATGGACTCATATGGCATTCAAACTCGTAGGCATCCTAACTTGGTCTGTGAATTTATTTATTCATCTATCATCATTAAAGAAGGAATTATTAAGTGATTGCTATGTACCTGGCACTATAAGTATCCATGTTTTTTACTTTATTCTAAGTATTTGCTGTGAGCACACACACACACACACACACACACACGCACGCAACAACAGCACTGTGAGCCATGAAATCTTAGCTCATCAAACGTCATCCTTTGGTTTGGACCTCAGTCTTCTTCACCTCAACCTTGAATGTGACCACCTCAAGGACAAGCACATCTAAAGTTTCCCAAGCAGATCAACTTCTCCTTTAAGGACTTTCAGCCCTGGAGCTTCCATACATTTTTTCTGTTACCCTTTTTGTAGTTATTCACCCTCACTTTCTCTGAGTTCTGCTTTTGTTTTCACCCTAGGCCTTTTATTCTGCCGTTTAAGATGATTTCTTCTTCTTCTAGGAGGAGAAAGGTCAGGTCTCAGCAGCCGTCTGAGAATTTCTCTTAGCCATTAAGTTATCCTTTGGCTTTTTGTCTAATAATATACATTATTAATGCACATTAGTTTGGTCTTTCTGCACAGATATTAATTTATTGGGACAGAAAAGGATCTTAGAGATGATCTAGTTCAACTACCTGGTTTCACAGAGGACCCTTGGAGCCCAGAGAGAAGAAAATGGTTCGAGTAACTCGGCAAGTGGGTGGCAGGTCAATCCGTTGAATGCAGGCTTCCTAAATGCCACACAAAGTTCCACCTCTGACACCACACTGCCCCTGAATTCTCTCTTTATAGACACCGCTGATCTGTTTTTAACTTTATCACTCACCTCTTCCTCAAGGAATAAAACTCACAGAGTTTCTTGGTTACCCATGCCAGTAAATGGTTAATCGCACTGAGTCCAAGGCCCTGGAAACTTCTGGGAGGGAGCCAGGTGAGCAAAGAGAGCAGATAAAGGCAGCACCTGCCTTGGGTTTGGAACAGCCTGGGGACACGGAGAGAATGTAAACACATTCTGCAAATCTTATTGTCTGACTCTGTGCCAGCGTCTTTTGGGTTCTTGTCATGGAAAATGTTTCCTCTGAGGTCATTCATTGAACAGAGGAGCACTGAATACCCTCCAGGGTGCCAACCCAGTCCCCCCTTTTGTCCAGGTTAAATAAGCAAGGGACTAACGTTTCATGGGCCTAGAAGGCCCACCTTTCAACAATACAGGCTGGGAGGTAGGGAAAAGGAGCCATTTAGAAAACACACTGTGCTGTTCTGAGCTGCTCTCTCCCCCTGGCTGCCCGCCCTCCTCCTTCCTCCTGTGCGGCCTCCCTCTGTTTGCTCACCCATACTTACAAGCACACGCCCTGCGTTTAGAGCAAGCGTTAATGTCTGTGCTTCCTCATAAATCTCGGTTTGCTGCCTGGAGCTATGTTTTTAATTCTGTGGTGGAGCTCTGAGAGTCGAGAATGAGTAGAAAGGAGGGGCAGCGGATGGATGTAGTAATGGAAGCTGCTGTTGCTCCTTCCGGGGAGCTAGACTCCTCATTTGCTTCTTTGAACAGGTAGTTTATACCTCAGCACAGCATCTGCGAAGGCCAGGATGGAAGGAGAGGGGGGCGTCGTGGGAAAAGATGTTGGCTATCTCACACTGTGCAAAAGGATGCATGGCTTCTCTCCGAAGAAAGAAAAATGTGTGGAATGAGCAAATGAACCCAGACTGGTGACCGGCTGGCATATTTTTCTACTTCAGCTAAAAATGACTTCAAGGAGAGGAGTCTGACAAAAATAACTTTTGTCTCACAAAGTTTGTAATTGAAGAAAGTTTTCCCTTCATTGAACTTGAGCTCCTCTTTGTGTTGTTAAACCGTATTTATTTTCCATGATTGGTCCTTTGGCACTTGTTTGATAGCTTCTTCTGTGTAAGCCTCATCGCTTCAACATGGCTTTGCTTTTCTGGGGTACGAAGCAAATCTTCTACTGGGCTGCTGTGATGGTTTAAAGTAGTCATTGCTTGGGCCTTCCACCCTGCCAGCAACTGTATTTGAGTAGAATTTTGCATCTGAATCACTGAGTAAAACGTGTAATTAACATGACTAAAGGAAGAACTCTGGTCTTTGAAAATTCTGGTCCTCAGTTTATATATCTATAAAATGAAAGAATTAGAAACACACCTCTAAGGGGCCTTCCAACGCAGTCTAGGATCCTAAAAATCTCCAGCTATTACTATAAACCCTCTTCCTCTACCAAGTTCTTATGAGTCCTAATGGATCCTTTCTTTTACTTCTATACCTTTCTGTGAGGTTTTGAAATTTATCAGAAGTGAAGGGTACATTAACCTTCTTGCTTCCACTACTGTGACAATGGAGGCCAGATCCAGTTGATGTCTTTGAGGATAGAAAGTGCGAACAAAATAAGTTGCGATAGGTGAGCTCCCTACTTCCGTAATGGGACCGTCAGGTTTCTATGTGTACCTGTTTAGGCCTGGGAAGCAGATAATAGTAAAATAGGCCCAGAGATCATTAGAGCATGGGCATCTGGAGTTCAGGGATTGGGCCTTATCCATTTCTCTACTTGAGATAACACACTGCACAGAGAATGTGCTAATTAAATGGTGGAATTGAAGATAGACAACTTAGGGATGTTTCAGAGAACCAGCTCTAAGGTGAATTAAAAGTTCATTTTTAACCTATTATGAAAGTTTTACAGAACTAGGCTTATTCAGTCTGAAGAACAGAGAATTGAAAGGGTGTTTTAAGGTGAATGAGAGTCTCTCTGATGGATTTAAGTTTAAGTAGGAAATTATATACATCAATACATTGATGGGAAACAGAAGCTGAACGCATAAGAAATACCCTGGGACTCAGAATCAGATGAAAGAAAGGGATTAATAGGTGAAGCAGAACATAGAAGATTCCAGCACCTCCTCTGTCCTAAAGATTTGCTCCTCTGGTTTTGTCTATGTCCAGAGATCATGGTGTTTATCCTCCCTCTTTTTATTCTCTTCCACTAGTGGTTCTTGACTTGATGATCTGATTAAACCTGGTCGTACTTTTTATCTTATGTCCTGTTAACTTCATCTATTTCTATCAAAAACATGTAAAAATTGCTTATAAGTGTTGAATAAAATGAAAAAATATATAAAGGCTCTAACAGTACCCAGTAAGCATTATGGTACATAATAGGGACTTCATATTTGCTCAGTCGGACAGAGCCTTCCAGCATACAAAACATTTTTTCATTCATTATCCTCTTGTCCCTCGCGAAATTGTTGTTACCTGAAGATGAGAAAGGTGGTATGAAATGCCCAAAGACACAGAGCTAGCGAAAGCCAGGGTTTACACTCTGAGTATGATATTGGGAAGAGAGCTACCAAAAGTCTTTCTTTGCTAAATAATTCGATTTTGCCATTCTTTACCTGGGACTATACTCCCACATTGATTAATTTGACCAAAGCAGCTCAGCGAGAAAGACCCAATCTTCTTACCCTGACAACATAACATTTTTGTAATTTCCCCCTACCCTTCTAGTGCTAACTTATTTTCCTATAATCTCATAATTGCTATTGTTGAGCATATATAAAAATTTACAGTTCCTTTTGAGACAGAGATTTTCTTTCTGACCTTTAGCTAGGATCCCTGGGCAGGTTTTTTGCCCACAGATCATGGCAGGCTCCGAAGGGCAATTCTTTTAACTCTGTGTCTATTGGAAATAAAGCCGGCTATGTTGTGTAATGGCAGGAGCTTCACTTTGAATGTATTTTGTGACTATAGCCCAGGATGGTGAAAAGAACCCTAACTGAAGTCTTGAGAGACCAGGGCTCTCACCAGCTCAGCCCTGCCTGCTGAGATGCTTTGAGAAAGTTTTAGTCCTTCCTGAGTCTCAATTTTCTCATCTCCACTCATCTCCAGAAAGAAGACACCGGGCTATAGCTTCCAAAAGCCCTTCTAGCTCTGACATTCTACAGTTTATAAACCTTAAACTACTCTTCCTCCACATGGTGGCTGATCTGTGCTTTTTCATGTTTGTAAAATAGCGTGGTAGGTGCTAAAGTTTCTGAGGAGTGATGGGATAATACTGGGTGTAGGCTTTGCAGCAGAAGATCTGTTCTACTTAAGGAGGCTATTTTGGTACCCCTAAATTACAGAAGCCATAATCC
Organism: Leucopleurus acutus; assembly: GCF_964270905.1. NCBI lineage: Eukaryota > Metazoa > Chordata > Mammalia > Artiodactyla > Delphinidae > Leucopleurus > Leucopleurus acutus. Next base: position 78,683,192 of record NC_139147.1, on the reverse strand, counting down.
AGAGGCTTCTTAGGGATCCTGTATGTCCTTGACAGGGTGACTGCTAGCAGCATCATGACCATAGCTGTCTATACCATTTACACAGTTACCGAAGTCATGGAATATCACCACATCGAGACACCCTGAAGGACATATGGGGAAACTGAGATTCAGAAAGAGAAATGAGCTTGCCTATAGTCGCATAGTCATACAGCATTAAGTGTCAAAACCAAGACTAACACAGCACTCCCTGACCTCCTGTTCACTGCATTTTTTACTCTATTCCTGTCACCTCGGATGACCACTCTCATGGTAAGCACGAGTAACTGTTTAATAAAGCATTCCCAGTCATAAAGGGAACTATATTCTCTGCAGTTGCCCTAAGGAGACATTTGACAGAATATGATAGATTTTTATACGACTCTAGTACTAAAAGTTTTGCTGAGAAATACCACCTTAGTTTTACCTTTGGAGAGACTGCGTGGTTGTAGATTTCTCTTCCCATCTATCACCTTTGGAGCCCAGGAGAGAAGGTTGGCTAAGCTTGTATGTTTAGAAGTATACTACGTCTCTGAGAAAGGGCATTGCCACACTCAAATTGATTAATTATTTAGAAATAGGGCCCCTCTTGAATTTCATGCTTAAACTTCATTTGAGGTTTCCCTAAAGTGAAAGATATAAACTGTATTTACTAGGAAAGCTATCTTGGAAGATCTTCATTGCCTTTGAATAAAAGCAAAATTGCACCCAGCACATAAATTGACATATGAAGCGTAAATAATTGTATCGTGCAAGTTGTTTTAAGGGACTCAAGCCAGAATGCTCCATTAACTAACATGCATAGAATATTCATTGAGCTTAGGGCTTATTACCCGGCCAGTGGAAAAAAAAAAAAAGAATGAAGGAAAGTACAGCGGGGGAAGATAAATGTCAGTATAGCAGCTGGGGAAGATAAATGTCAGTATAGCAGCTGAGAAAATGAAGGGCTAGAAAGGGAACTTTAGAGGTATTTATGATGTTTTTATTTTCCTCTCTCTTCTTTTTCTTTCTTTTTTTTCCCCTTCCTTGGCAAAGGATTAAGTACAAAAAAGGTGGGTATCAGCCTTCAAATATAATCATCAAGAATCTGAGAACTGAGCAGCAGAATGAGCCAGGCTCTTTTCTTACTTCTCTTTTGAAAGAAGCAGCTGAGGAATCAGCCCGTTGGGGTGTTATATGCATACGTGTGAGATTGTGTTTACAGACATTTCTACACGGATAAACATTCAGAAACCACAGTGACATTCCCAGAGGAATCCTGTCTTTAATACAGGAAGTGACAGCTTTGTGAAGGCATCACAATTAAGCTCTAGTTTTCCCTTGAGGTCTGGTTCTTCCTTCTAGATCCCAGGATTTAATTTCTAGAAGAAACGAGACCTCTGTGATGTTCCATGGGTCTGCTTAGAATTACAGGCAACTTAGTTTTAAAGCTTGTCGAATACAAAGCACCTGAGCTAGGCTTAATCTCCAGGGACCTCTTTTGCATTCAGAGATGTCTAAAACCATAAACCATAAATTCTGATGGGTACATGCAAAAGCAGAGGCCGCAGAAATTACAAATTTGTTATCCAGTGTGGCCACATTCCCCTGCCACAACTTTCCTCCCATCACCACTCCCAAGCTGACTTTCTCTTGCTCTGTACTTGGGTTTACCAGATGACCAGGCTTGCACTGTAACAGATGGTTACTGCCTCCTACAAAATGTGGGTCAGGACTGTAACCAGGCATAGTCTTCCTATGAGCTCGGACGTGTTTGTTGCTGCAATTTTGGTAGAAGGATGTGTGCAGAGAATAGAGAACCATGAGACATAGAAGCTGAGGTCACAGGGTATTTTGAATTGGTCATCAACCCTCTTAAAGATCAGGCATACCCTCTTGGGAAGGTCCCAGTTCTTCCCAGTTCTTGGGAAGTCCCAGTTCTTTTCTCAGTCATTTCTTGCTTGAGTTTACTGCTTAGTGGATACTGTAGTTGTAGTCATCTTCCTTCTCCTCGAAACTGTCTCCCATGTTGATGATGTCTTCCATGTTTCAGTTCCTGTCCCACCACCTTGACTCTTCCTTCTTGCTTCCTCTTTTAACTTTGACCACCAGAATATTGGCCTGAGTTCAGTATCCATATTTCCAGCCATGGCCTCTGTCCAGAGCACCAGTGTCACATTTCCAACCAGGCATTTACCCACAGAATTCTCAACAACATCTTGAACTCATCATGTTTGAAACCAAATCCATACTTTTCTTCTCACCTCCTAAATTTCCTGTAGCAATTTAACTAGTTGGTCAGCCAATTATCTCAGCATCAATAGAAAGGCTGACTGAGGCATTACCCTCCCTTCCCACACTTTTCTGTTTGTTTTAATCTAATGAAAATGGCTAATCTAAAGAAAAACTCCTTTCTTGCAGGAGACAAGGAGAAGGCCTTAGGATCTACCGGGGAAGTCCAGAGCAGCAGTCACTATTATACGGTTGGAACCCGTGGTCCACTGAGGTGCCTTATGCTACCTTCACTGAGTACCCTATGAAATACACCAGTGAGAAGTTTCTCGAAATCTGCAAGGTAGGAGACGGCTTGGGCATCACTCTCCAATTAGCTTTGTTGGTGAAGCTATGTGCTTTTAAACCAGGTATTGTTAAAAAAAAAAAAATAAGATACAACCTGGGGTTTATATAGATAAAAACTATAAAAGTTTATAGGACTTTTTCAGTAAACAGTAGAGATGTTTTATATTTGAAAAAATATATATAGCAATATTTATAGTAACCATACCACTGCTGTTTCCTCTTTGCTAATCTCTGAGCAAAAATTGTAGTGTAATATTGTTTTAAAATTGCAGTAGTATTGTTTGTCTGTGTTTATTGCTTACAGGGTACATAAAATTTTCTGGGTATAATTAAATTCGAATTATTTTATTCAAAGAAGGAATGTGGAATAGTGTGAAATATGAAGTCAGATATGGCTCGGTGGTCATGTTTAAGTCATTTTTTTTTTCTGGGACTTGGTAGTCTCATCTCTAAAATGGACACAGTGAACAACTGCCCTTCCTCTCAACCTCACTGGGCCATTGTAAGGTTAAATGGGATAAAGCATATATAAATGTTCCATAAATCGTAAAGCAATTAAGAGTTATTTTTAATGCCTTTAAATTTCATCTCCCCGAGTAAATTTAAAATTCATCAGTGGCAGGGAGGTCCCCTTCTACTATTTTGTTTCATCTTCCCTAGGGAGACTTAAGCAGTCCTTGGACACTCTGAGTAGTCAGGAAGTGAAACAGCTGGAGCTGTAAATGCAGTGAACGAGCAACCTGTGTACTTTCGACAAAACCAGATGTTCACATAGGAGTGTGCTTACGGCCTAGAAATTCTTGCCTTCTCTGTTCTCTCTAAGTTTATCTTTATATGCTGTCATTCACTTCAGAATAGCATAACTTTATTTGCTATAAATTCAAAACGTGACAGTCTACATCTAAAGTCCTTCTGTGGTTGGATGGCATACATTGCATTTCTTGCCTTATTTTAAACACATGTATTCATACAAGTGAATATGTATATGTACAAACAAATATTTTTAATTGGCAAGTTCCCTATTTTATGAAAAAGGATCTGAGGCAAAATGTATGTGGTTAGAGGCTAGATGGGGCCTCCATTCCCCCTAACCTGTAGGTGAGGTTGGCTTGAATCCCATTCTGCTCTCAGCAAAGCTCAGTTGTCCTCTCAAGATTTATGCAGATGTCCTCAGGGGCTTCTGGTCTCCAGGTTTGCCTCTGACACCAAGCTCTTGCAGGCACTAAATTAGTTCTTTATATGGATTGTTTTGCTAGTCTCCCTGTTACACTCCTAGTTCACAATACCTCAACCCAGGCATCAACATCAGCCCCTAGCCTGACTCTTAACCACCCAAAATCAACAATAACAAAAAACCAAAATGAAAACCAGAAAGAACATAACACTGACACAAAGGCATTTATGTGAGAGTAGACTCACTGAGGACTTCTGGGAGATAGAGTGGGAGTTTACATCACAATAATGCCCCCAAATTCAAACGGAATATCTGTTCTCCTTATTGTTAAAAGACCTTATTAATAATAATGCTCAGATACGTCGCTTCATAATCTCCTCTCCTTTTCTCTCTATCCTGCTCTTGTTCTTCCCCAAACTCCTGTTCTTTTTCTCTTTCTTATTAAATGTGCAGTCATTTATCTGTTTCTTTTTTTTTTTAACACTTGTTAATCCAACTGAAAGAACTTAATAATATATGTTTCCAAAGCTATTTCCTGCCTTTAAAGGAAAACTGGTTCTAATAATTAATTTAATATATATTTTGAAGTAGTAGTAATTCTTTTTATTTTAAGTCAAAAATAAATACCAACTGCCTGGGTTATTACGTCCATCACTTCCTGGGCAAAGTCTTCTCTTATTTCTCATATCTGGTGTGTTTAAGCACTTGTTCTCTCAGTGTCCTTTGCTGGAAGAAATTCAGGGTAAAGGATTAAAAAAGAAATTGTATGAACTACAGAGATATGCCACTGCATTACTCTAATACTTGATAGTGCTTTATTGGTTTTCTGCCATAGAGAAATAAAATTAAATAATTTAAAAGGAAGCTAAAAAATAAAATATCAAAAGGGGAATGGAAAAAAAGGGGGAATGGAATAACTGTTCCCCAAATGCCCATGAACACAATTAGCAGACTGGAGCATTAAGTTTTGCCCAAGACTTCCTGTCAGCCAAGGCTAAAGGGGAAACTTGATGTTCATATAGCTCTCCTTGGATGGAAGAAAGAGCAACAGATGTGTGTGTGTGTGTGTGTGTGTGTGTGCACATGCATGCATGGGTATGAGCACCATGAGGGGTTGGTTAGTTAGTTGGTTGGTTTCCAGTCAATCAAACTACTTTTTGAATCTGTTAAGTGTATTTTCTTTAAGGCTTTTCTCATTAAATTATTGTTTTAAAGTCTTTATTTCGTTCCTGAAAACAGTCTGGAACTTTTATTTGCCAAGCCATTTCTCAGTTAAAGGCCACCCCGAGTCCCAGCTCCCTAAGAAAACAAGTGATCTCAGTCTGGGATATGAGATGATGACTACTCTGATCCAGTTCTTTGTGTCTTGGTTTCTCTTTTGTTGTTGGTTTTTATGTCACAAAGTTATTTGTGTTCAGGACATTTTCCAAAATGGGCTTTGATTAATATTCAGTTTTATTAGTGTAAAAGTATAAATAAGAAGAACAGTAATTCTGGGGATATAGAATCTTTTGTATGAATATTTTGACATAATAAGATTTTAAAAGGGTGATATAAACTAGTTTTTTCATTTCCCCTATGAATGAAATAAGAAAAAGTAGAAGAACACGGGGGAAATGCATAACTAAATAAAACACTTGAAGCAATTTAATTCAATTTAGCAAACCTATTATGGCAGAGGAGAGGGAATCATGTACAGCTGAGATATCCACAGTCAAAAATTTCAAATTATTTACAATCTAATTGAATAACTTATTGTTAGAAGTACTTTTATAAAATTCATTTTTTTGTTTTTACTCAGTCTTTTCTTCTACAGAACCTGGACTCTCTCTATTTAACAAATGTTTTCTGGTACCTAAAATGTGCAGCTATTCTGACTGTTGTTAAGAATACAAACATAAATGAGACAAGATTCTTCCCTTTGTGGAAGGCATTGTTTAATAGAGGACGCAGGTGAAAATGCAAAGATTTTTAAATAAGTGCTAAAGAACTGAAACAGAGTTTGGATCAGATGAAGAGAACTGGAGATAGTTGAAGGTACATGGAGTACCTTAGAGACAGACAGTTTAGCTGGAGTTTAATCTTGTATATTTCCCACCATAATTGTATTGGCTCAGATGATAGGTATAAGGACCTAAACTAAGTTAGGAGTGCTAGGAATGGAGAGAAGATGAAGAGATTTTGAGATATTCAGGGTATCAATGGAAGACGGTAACTGGCATGATATGGTAGGTGAAGGAGAGGAAGAAATCAAAGATGACATGGTCTGGTTTGGGTAGGTGATGAGTCCATTAATTTGAATGAGGAAAACTGAAAAAAGAGTAGGTTTAAAGGTTCAGTTGAAGAAATGCTGAGTTTGAAAGGTCCATGGAATGTGGGGTTGAGTTGGTTGCCAGGCAGTTAGAAATTTAGGTCTGTCCGAAGCTCAGGAGAGAAAGTTGAGCTGTTTATATAGGTTTCATACCACACAACACCGGGTCGAAGCTGAGTGATGGGGTTGATTGGTCAGAAAAGTACCTGAGGAAGAGGAATTAATGGAAAAAATTGCATTCAAATTCAAATTTATACTATCTCTAAGTCCTTCAGCACTGATATAAAAAAATCACTGTCAAATTTATGAAATACTAGGTCAAAATACATTACTTCTTTTACCCATCTCACTAACTCTATATCACTTCTACTTCCAGTAAGTGTGATGGTCAAATGGCTTCTTTCCAGACATTCTTGCTTATCTCCAAGTCTTACCAACTTTTTTCAACTTGTGCATGCACATACTTTGCATTACTCATATAAAACAGTTGTGAAAATAGGAAATAATATTTTTGGTATTGATTTTATATTACAAGACATAAAATGATCTCATCAGTTATGTAATTACACTTTATATTTATTGATTACAATTTGCACGTGTTCATGTAATTCAAGTAACAAAAACCCTTTGAGGTCAGGATGCTATCTCCACTTTAAAAGTGAAGGTACTTAGAGTGACTAAGTGAATTGACTGAGGTATTATAATCATAACTGTATTTCTACACGCAGACAATTTGCAAATGCTCAGGGAAATAGTTAAAAACCAGAAAGGACTCTGTGTGTGTGTGTGTGTGTGTGTGTGTGTGTGTGTGTGTGTGTTTATTATAGTCTTTGCTATGATATAATATGATATACTTTACAACCAAGGTTAATTATTCTCAATTGTTTCATCCACTTTATATTTGCAACTTTTAGCATTCTCTTTCCCCTTTTAACCATTTGTAACAGAATCAGTTTTGTTTGCCCAATGGGCAGCAAGCCAAACGCTTAGGTGCCGAGGTTTTCAGCAGAGAAAGGGTTTATTCACAAGGCAGCCAAGCAAGGAGATGGATGAATAGATCTCAAGTCAGCCTCCCCAAAGACAAGGGGCTTGGGATATTTATAGGATAAAGAAACAGGGTGGTCTGAGGCATGGGGAAAGGTGATTGGAGGCAAGAAAACACTGAGGTAATCTGTGTTCTGTGCGGGCGTATCGGATTTACATTCTTCTTCTTAGGGTGCTTATTCAGAAAATGATGGTGTTGGTATAATCTGAGGATGGAGTTTTTGGCCTTCTGACATCAAAAGGTCTTCCTCTGGACACTTACACAGTGGAACGGTCAGTGGTCTCGACCAATTTGAACTGCACAAGACTAGCTCCATGTTCCTGAAAAACAACTCAAGCCACCATTTCTCTGGCCACCCATAAGTTAGAGGTGTTATCTATAGGGGGCAGTTAAAGGAATCTTGCGATATATTCTCTAACCTACATGAAGCTTGGAGGGCATGCAATTGGCAGGAACAATTAAAGAGAGCTTAGTCAATGAAGGCAGGTTACAGAATAGTATTTATTAAGCAAGTTTTAGTTCAAGAGATCTAATTGATGACTGCCCTTGGTTTCACATTGTCTTGCTGGATTCTTAAGACCGTGTGGAGTCTTGCTGAGAGGAACTAGTGATTGAGCTGTAGAGCTGTAGAATAATAGTGAATGGATCATGGATGCTCTACAGCTTAATCAAAGTGATTTACAGACCAACTCTTTTTACTTTTGTCTGGCATCTTTCTCCTTATTTTCAAGGGAATTGTGAAAGTGAACCAATGTTTTAGCAATCAAATGTAACTTTATATTCTTAACCCCTTGGTTTCCTGCTACATTAATTCAATAAATATTTATTGAATTATTTATATATTTTTTAATTTTAATTTTTTTTGGCCACGCGGCTTTTGGGATCTTAGTTCCCTGACCAGGGACTGAACCCGTGCCCTGGCAGTGAAAGCACTGAGTCCTAACCACTGGACTGCCAGGGAATTCCCTAACAAATATTTACTGAATACCTACCTGGCATTGAGTACTACATGCTGAGCAATGCTGTAGATAATTTTTGGGATAGCAAGAAGAATAAAACAGATTTTGCCTCCAGATATTTATAGTGTAGAGGAAGAAGGCAAAAAATGTAATTAACAAATTATAATTTAATGTGCAAATACTGCTGATAGAAAGATTCAAAGTTTTTATCAGAGCCCAGCAGAGAGAACAGTTAAGTCCAAAAGTTAACAAATGTGATAACATTTGATGTGAAACTCAAGGTAAGAGTGATTTAAGCATCAAATCAGGTGGGGAAAGACATTTTAAATAAAAGAAACATGATTAGAAGCTGCAAATTACAGAAGTGTATAAAATGTTCTTGGACAAAGAGTCGTTCACTTAAGCTAGAGTTTAAAGTGTGTGTGTGTGTGTGTGTGTGCGCGCGCGCATGTGCGCGTGTGCACGGGGAGAGTTGGGAAAATGGAATAGGATGAGGATGGAAATTTGTAGGATGAGGATTTGTAGAAACAACCCTTTTGTGTAGGAAAAAAACTTTTGCCGCATCTTCCTTTTTCCATCTATATTCCTGAACATACCCACAGTCATGGTGTCTCTATAAAGATAATTCCAAGTAATACGTGCAAGGATGATATAAACATCTGTTTATCTTCTGTTCAGCTGTGTGGCTTCCCAAGGGGTTTCCATTGCTGGGTATTGGATGGACGTTTTACTCCAACATGCTTCACTTGCTGCATGGGGTGGCTGAAACCTGTAGCCTGAAGGCTTGGAAAACCTGCTCAGCTAAAGAATGTGGGCCTGCAGGCATGAAACCTGGTCTCTTTACCCAGTGTAAACAGGAAGCAAGTGATGGTTGTAATAAGGAAAACTGAGACTCTGGACAGTGAACTGCTGGCAGACAGCATCTGAAGCAAACCAGGGGCCCAGTCACTCAGCTGGTAAATAATCGCTGTAAAGTCAAGAAGAACATTACACACTCACACACACACACACACACACACACACACACACACACACACACACACACACACACACACACACACGCACACACAGAGCTATACTTTACCCTAACCAGCACACAGACCCTATGTAACCGGAGTTGTTAAAACTTGACCCTCTGTTTTTGAGACTGGAATAAAAGAGAGAGCCAGGGGTGGGTGTATAAAAGCTTTTAGAGAAAAGTATGTGGCTGGTGGCATTCATATCAAATGACACCGCGTTCCTGTCACACAGATTGAGTTCAGGTGCTTGAAATGCTCGAGAGCCAGCTTGGGGACTTGGCCTTTTGTCTGCCTCCTTCAATGCACAGCTTGTCCCTCTGTCTTCACAGCCCCTCCTCTTTTTAAAGGGCTCACAGAAATGACTAGAAATGAAGTACATCTGACTCGAATGAAATACCAAGTTCACTGAGTATGAAATAGTGTCAACTTTTTCTTTCCAGCACTTTGATTCTGAGGCCACAGAGAATTCTCATGAAATAAAGCTTATGATGAGGACTCTGGGGAGGCATCCAGTAACCCAAACTGATATATATTGATCTGTGAAAAGGCATTCTGACAATCCAGAGAGTGTTGACCATGGAAATGTTGAGGTGAATTGATGAATTGCACCTTGGACTTGAGGAAATCATAGTTCGGTGATGACAGTGATGATGTAGTTAATGATTTATTGACAATATTCATTACTGGCAATAAGGCTTCCTTTAATGCTTTTGCAATATGACTCCAAATTCCAGCCTTATCTTATTCACCTTCCCCAACCCTTCCTGAAAGACATTAGCATGTGGGCACACACACACAGAGCTTATGACAAACCCTTTGTTTATTAAAGTTAGTTTAATCTATGTAACCAACCTATGAATTTGATGGTATTAATAGCCTTATTTTATAGAAAGGAAACTATAAAATTCAGAGAGGTTAGGTAACTTGCCCAAGGTCACACAGCTAGTGAGGGCCATATCTGCAATGTAAGAGCAGATCTGTTTTATATTAATACTCATGTTACATCATGCTATATACTTCCTTTAGTTCAGTGGTTCTCAACAGGAGATGATTTTACCCCTGGGGCACATTGGCAATATCTGGGCAACACTATTTGTTGCCATGCCCGGGGTTGTGGTGACACTGGTATCTGGTGGGTAAAGCTAGGGATGCTGCTTAACTTCCTAAAATACAGAGGACATACTCCCCTGCAGCAAAGAATTATTTGGGCCAAAACAGCAATAGTTCCAAGGTAGAGAAATCTTGGATTAGTTGTATAGATGGACAGCCATACTTCTGACTTTAATTCTTAGAAAACTGGATGAAATATTTGAGATGCATACATGAAATGCAACAGAATAAAAAATAATTTTTGCCTTGAGTATTTGGCGGGGCATTATGGAAGAGATAGGATTTGAGCTTGGTTTTGAAAAGTGAGTTTTTTCAAAACTCATTTTTGGTTTTTTAGTTTTTCTTGGTTAAAAAAATGAGCACTATAGATCTTTGTGGATTGAACAGACTGTCAGAGCTAGAGGTTCTTAGGCAAGCTTAATACAGTGGGTTTTTAAAAAAATTTTTTTAAAGGAAAAGACTTTTAAAAATAAGATCTTACTCAGAACCCAAATACATAAAACCTACAAAAATTGAGCAGCTCTGATCGATGTGACTATAGGGACTGAAGCTTACCTTTTACCTTTTCTTCCATATCTTCTCCCCAGATCCTCAGGTATCTGTTGTTTGAATACTATTAATAATAGCACTTTCTTTCTTTTCAAAAGAATCCTGGTTTGGATGATAAATTATATGGTCACCCAACCTATGAAGAAATCTAGTGTTCTAAGGAACAAGTTATGAAAATTATTGAGTCTGATTTTTTCTCTATCCCTTTTGAAAATAAATTTTCAAAATTTATTTAGAGGAACATAAATTTATTTAGAGGAACATAAATTCTTTCCTAAATATTAGGATTTCATTCAAATGCTTCTAGCAATGTACATAACTATAATATAGATATCAAAACCTGGAAATTAAACATTGGTGCAATACTATTAACTAGACTACAGACCTTATTTAAATTTCATCAGTTTTTTGTTTTGTTTTTCCTAATGTCCTCTGTCTGCTCCAGGATCCAATCCAGGATCCCATATTACATTTAATTATTCTGTCTCTTTATTCTGTTTCACAGTCTTTCCTTTATTTTCATGACCTTGGTGATTTTGAAGAATACTGGTCGGTTATTTTGTAGAATGTTCTCATTGTGAGTTTGCCTGATGCTTTCTCATGATTAGATTGAATTGAATTAGATTTTTGGGGGGCACAGATACTGCAGAAATGATGTGTCCTTTCACTACCTCTATTGCAGGCTCACGATGCCTGTATGTCTTATTACCAGTGATGTTAACCTTGATCACTTGTCTAAGATGGGGTATGCTATATTGCTCCTTTGTAAAGTTAGTATTTTTCCCTTTATAATTGATAAATATCTTGGAAGAGATACTTTGATGCTCAACCCATATTTTTTGAAGTCATGGTTTCTGAGTGGAATTTAATATAGCCTTTGGCATCTAGGGAACTTTTATTATTTTAAAATAGTGCATATCACAGGTTTTTACAAAAGTGCTTTCTGGAGTCTATCATGCATATTAAAGAAATGGCATTCAAAGTCTGAAACTGAAGGGAATAGGACTAAGGAAGCTAAAATCGTTCTTGCTTGTAAGTGATAATATTTATATCTATGAATAGTATGCTTTAAAAATATTTTTGAGCAATGCACTTGGGTCTAATGAGGTTGATATTTACCATCGTTATCATTATTATTATTTTCCCATTTTCAGATGTGTAAACTAAGGCTCAGGGAGAGTAAATGATTTTTCCAAAGTCTAATCATCAGTAACAGATAGGGCAAGGGAACATACTTTTTTCCCACTATATGCAGTGATGGAATGGACATGGCTAGATTGCAGTGAGTTCCATATCACTGTATATGTCCATGTAGAGGGGTGTGGCTTCTTGGAGAGGATGAGTGTAGGCAAATTAAACAATAGATGAGTGGCTGGAATCTATAAACCTAAGATCACTTCTGACCTTGATTATTCCATGTTAGTAATTTATTCTTCCGATTTTGCTTTTCTCTCCTGGAAACTTAAGAAAGAACACTTCTTTCTGACTTTTTTTTTTCTTTAAGATACTGATGATGTATTTTCTTTTCTTGTTTTTTTATAAATTTTATTTATTTATTTTTGGCTGCGTTGGGTCTTTTGTTGCTGCGTGCGGGCTTTCCCCAGTTGCAGCGAGCAGGGGCCACCCTACATTGTAGTGCGTGGGCTTCTCATTGTGGTGGCTTATCTTGTTGTGGAACACAGGCTTTAGGCATGCAGGCTTCAGTAGTTGTGGCATGCAGGCTCAGTAGTTGTAGCTCGCAGGCTCTAGAGTGCAGACTCAGTAGTTGTGGCACACGGGCTTAGTTGCTCCGCGGCATGTGGGATCTTCCCGGACCAGGGCTCGAACCCGTGTCCCCTGCATTGGCAGGTGGATTCTTAACCACTGCACCGCTAGGGAAGTCCCCTTTCTGGCTTTCTTATCTAATCAACTAAAGAACTGGTGGAGTTTGCTGTAAGGGACGATGTCCTCCTTTCCAGAATCCCCAGGCTACATGACTATAGTTTGTTTCATTCAATGATACTAATATTTAGATCCATTCTAAGGTCTTAAAGAGGATGCTAGGACTGGGAACTAGTAATAAGAGGTAACTTCTGTCTGTCTTTGTCACTATAGGCTCATGGAAAGCAAGCAAAATCCTACCTGTCTGTTGGATTCTTTAGTCAGTGATATTTAGAAGTGAGTCTGTTTTTTAAATTAAGGTTTGACATTATCTAATTCGGTAAATATTACTTGAACTAAAGTAGAGGGACAAGTACCTTAGTTTATTTTGAAAACCCACAGATACTGAGGCACTCTAGCAAACTCTATGTTGTTTATCATAAAGTCACTATTTTTTTTAACTTCTGATATTATCCCAAAACCATAGATTTAAATGCATCTTTTCAAAAGAGCAAACTGAGGCTCGAAAAGTGGAAGGGAATTTACAATGTCACAGAGCAAGTAAATCAGCAGTTTTATTTGCATGGCTTTTCCTTCTTTCTTCTTTTTCCTTATAGGTTAGGTCAAATAGTAGTGATGGACATATTCTAAATTTTAGATTCTTTTTCTTACCAACAGGGAAACTAAACCTCCAATGGAGAAGTGGTTGCCCAAGGGCAATTTGGTATAAAATTAAGAATCCAGGATAAAACCTATATTGAAAATGGGATTATGGGGAAAGACTACATTCTCATTCTTCATTGAATCGTCATTCTGTATCAGTCCCTCAAAGCCAAGATTGGCCTCCTCATGGAGAAAAGGAAAAACAATGGTGTCTTTATTGAACATGCTTAATAATTTAGATTGATATTGGAATATACTCTAAAAGTTTTAATTTAGACTTGTAAGCCAGTTGCCTAGGAAACATATTTGGATCTTACTGTGAGCAGGCCCTTATTCCTCATGTTCCTTTTTACCATGGTGCAGAAAGTGGAGTAATTCTGGACAAATCATTTACCTTCTATTAGTCTTGATTTCCAACACGGGAATGATGATACCTTCTTTTACTTACCTGATAGGCTTATACTGGAATGAAATAATGGATATAAAAGAGCTTATTGGAAATACAAAAATATGAGCTTTCCTAATTCATTTCCTTCTTTATATCTCTGTTTGCAGTGCTCCCTGAATTACCCTCCTCTTAACCCAATTCAACTTGATTTTACCAAAAGAAGGAATTTTTTTTTTCACTCATTTAACTTAAAGTTCAGGATAGGCTGATCCAGTAACCCAAATGGCTTTGTGAAGAATTACTCTCTCTCCATGTCTTAGTTCTTTCACTTTTGTTGGTTTCAGTCTCAGTCAGGTTCTCACTGTGTGGCCAAAATGACCATGAATACCTCCGGGCTTGGATGCTATCAGATTCACAGCCACATTGGTCATGTGCCCATACCTGAATCAATCTCCTCGACCAGAGGAATGGATTCCTCTGATTGGTTAGGACTGAGTCATGTGCTAAAGTCAGCTCTGCTTAAGCTATTTGGACTAAATGGAAGAATGTGGTTCTGCAAAGGAAAATCGAGGTACTCTTATTGGAAGAAGAGTCTCAAATGGAGGAAAGGATGCTGGCTAGGAAAGAACAGCTGCTGACAGGCCCTCTCTAACCTCATTTCACCCATTGAAACCCTATTAACCCTTAAAGGATTGTCTCAAGAGTTTCCTTTTGAAGTCATTCCTAATCCTCTAACCACATATGATTTCTCCCTCTTTTGTGTTTCTTTAGCATCATGTGCCTCTTTTTGCTGTTTATTTTCGTGGACTTTGTACGATCATCACAAGTTCATTTTTTATGTTATTATAGTGTCACTTCTGTGAGGGCAGAGACTGTATCTCCCTTGTCTTTGAACCTTCAGCAGTACCCGACTGGTGTCTGATCCATAATAGACTATCAGCAAATATTTATTAAACTGATTTCTTAATGTTGTACAAGTTATGAATAATGAAAAATAAACAAGATGTGGTAGCTAATTTTATTATGTACATAATTTATTAACGGATTAATTTATTAAAAGACTAACAGAAGCAATGTTAACAATTCTGAGATATGATTTCTGTTTAAGAAGTAAGAATAACTGCAGCTCCAGGAGAATGGTCAACCATTGTGAGCACGGGCTGGGGAGGAGGTGTCTCTGGACCTACTCTGCATTCACTAACTCTGTGCCTTCTCCTCTTTAGTCGTCCAGGTTCATGTCTAAGCTTGTTCCAGCTATCCAGAATGCCCACAGGAATTCCACTGGATCTGGAAGAGGAAAGGGATTGATGGTGTTAACTGAACCCGTTTTGATTGAGACCTACACGGGTCTGATGTCATTCATTGGAAACTGCAACAAACTTGGCTATTCCTTTGCCCGGGGGAGTGTTGGTTTTTGACACTCTTTTGGGGGTATAAGTACATCATCCATAGCTACACCATTACTGAAGATTCTGTTTCAGCCCACCGTATTTTTGGACTGAAACAATTAGTTATTGTTAAATAGTATTACATGATTTTGAAGATCCAGTATCTTAGGGGACTTAAAAGCTTGATTAGACTGATAAATGCACACTTCAGACTTTATATAAGGATAATCAAATTTCTTCAAACCAGAAAATAAATTCTCCTGAGCCCATCAAATAATGTTGGCAAATGAATGACAAATGAACACCTGATCATAAACTTGGGGAGGACCCTCTGGGTTCTTGTTTCTCTGTCCTCTAAATGTAGGCTTGTTCTGGGTTTTTATTTTCAGCCCTCTGATCCTGATCTTCTCTCTCATTGGGGTCTCAATCTATATTATTTTAGCTACCTTTTTTTATGGGGATGACTTCCAAATCCATATTCTCATCCCTGGTGTTTAAGACTCAGTTTTGCACTTCTGTCTGCTGATCATCTATATCAGTGTTCCAATGGCCACTTACACTCAGCATCTTCAAAATCTCGGATTTCTGTATGAGATTTTAATGGTCCCAGTCATCATCCCTGAAATCCATCAGTTTTGATGTCTTTAAACTTCTTGCCAGATACATTCCATATAGTATCTGTCTTTGTCTGGGCTGCTATAACAAAAATACTACGTACTGGTCGGCTTATAAACAACATAAGTTTATTTCTTACAGTTCTGGAGGCTGCAATTCTGAGATTAGGGTGCCAGCCTGGTCAGGTGAGGGCCCTCTTCTGGGGCTCAGATTTCTTGTTATATCCTTACAGGTAAAGGGGCAAGAGTGTTCTCTCGTGCTTCTTTTATAAGGGCATTCATCTCATTCATGAGGGCTCTGCCCTCATAAGCTAAGGCCCCCTGTTTAATACCATCACAATGGGCTTTAGGATTTAAACATATAAATTTTGGGGGGACATAAACGTTCAGACCATAGAAGTACCACATCTGTATGTGACTTAGATTGTGCCCAATGCCCAGATGTCAAACTTAAGGTTCATTCTTCTTTCAAAACTGTTCATATACTCCTTCTCCTTTCCATTCTCACAGGTATGTTATTAGATCATGTTTTAAATTCTGTTTACCTGGATATTTGTTATAGACTTTTAATTGGTATCCCTGCTCCAAGGCTGACCCTCTTCTAATCCATTTTATACTTGGTTGCCAGACTCCTAAAGCACAATTTGATCATATCATTCCCTGTTCAAGAACTTTCAATGGCTCATTTCCTTTTGCAGGGTTTTTTTTTTGTTTGCTCATATGTTTTGTTTTTTTAACAGCAGACCTTTCCTTCTAATGAAATCTGTTTCAGTTGCCCAATATGTAAAACAGATAGAAGTAGGACCACTATGATTGAAATAGAGATGGGAATGCCACTGATCTCCTCTTTTTTGGGTCTCAGAAGTGCCTCTGTGGAATGTCTATGGATCCCACAGGAGTTTAAGAAGAATGTTTCCAAAAATACTCTTCTAGCTCATTCTGTTTCTATTTTCTTTTCTCTCATATTTCCTCTTTGTCGCTCCTTGACTTAGGTCTAATTGTGAAGAACTCAGGAGGTCATCTCATCTGTTTTCATCTCTAAATTTTTTTTTCAATTTTATTGTATTTTTAATTTATTTTGAAAAGAAACTTTTAATGTTGAGCACTGTAAACATTATTATAATTAGCTCTTTGCCTGTCCAAAGGACCAAAGTTGAGACACCTTGGCTGGTATTCAAGTTAAAAATTCCAGCTGTTTTTTGGGGGGTGGGAAGGGGGAAGGGGGTGCTTGTGTGAAGTCTAAAGTCTTTTCTTCAAAATGCTCACTTCCTCGATTTCAAAGATTTCCTCTGATATTTCACAAACATCAGTTTGATGGAGGCATTCAAAATCCAAACTTTGAATAACCCTCATTTTATTTTGTCTTTATCTTTGTTTACTTCCATTAGTAGTTCTCTCCCTCTCTTTCCACTTCCCAGCACCCAC
Organism: Leucopleurus acutus; assembly: GCF_964270905.1. Classification (NCBI taxonomy): domain Eukaryota; kingdom Metazoa; phylum Chordata; class Mammalia; order Artiodactyla; family Delphinidae; genus Leucopleurus; species Leucopleurus acutus. The sequence continues at coordinate 78,666,110 of NC_139147.1, read as the reverse complement.
TCTTTTTCCCCTCATGACGGCAAATATTGGTATAGTCCCCAAGGCAGGGAACTTCTCTTCGGACTGTAAAAGGAAATGTTGAAATCCTTAGCCATCCTGTCAACAGTAGTGGAATGAAAAGTCGTTGGATTGTTTTGGCAGTGGTTCTGAAGCAGGCACAATTGGCAAATTATTATAACACCACTGCCCGAAAATCCCCATTTGCCTCAAGGTAGTGGCGTTTGTTGACAGAAGCCTCCGAAATGTCCAGCACATTCTCTCGAGTTACCATTTAAGGATCAGTCTGACAAGTGACTTCTTTCTGCATATTTATTCCCCTTGTAACCTAGGCTGGACTGTTCCCAAATGACCTTCGAAAGGACACAGTGCAGCATCATCAATGGAGCAAATCAGAAAAGATGAGAGGAGGGAAATATCTCTTAGCCCTGAGGTCAGTCTGTACCAAGAGGGTACCAAGGTTGTTTAGTGTGGAGAAGAATGATCTCAGAGATGACATGAGAATTGTCTTCACATTTCACACAGATTGTCCTGTGGGATATTCCAGAAACTGATAAATGGGATCTAGAAGGCAGGATTATGACCAGAGGATGAGAGGATTCAGGGATTTGGATGGCAGTTTAAGACAAGAAAGAACTTCTTATAGTTAAAAATGTCCAAAGATGGGAAGCTTTGCTCCTTGAAAGAGTCTCCCATCACTTGATGTGTACTAGTAGGGACTAGATAAAGTGGATATTGTGAAAGGGATTGTTAAAGGGATGATTGATAAAATCATTTAAAACCAGAGACCTTATGATTCTCCAAATAATTGTTGTCGATGATTAGGTAATACATCCTTTTTTTTGGAAAGAGTTGAATCAATCATGTGAGACCCTGGAAAATTACCTGAACTTTCCTAAGGTTCAATTTCCTCATCTGTAAAATGGAGACGATGCTATCTCTTTTGTCTACTTCATAAAGACCTTGTGAGGATTCCAGGAAATGAGGTTAAATTATTTTATTAAATAAAAATCATTGAGTATCTGCCTGTAGTGCAATGTCACTTTGGCAGCAGAAACTGGGACACCATCCAAGGGAACTAAATTCAGTTCTTCTGGGAGTTGTTTTTTGTTCACCATGGACCTGCCGACCACCTCTTTCCCATTTGACACATGGTATTCTCACTTGGGTTCCTTGTCCATGAGCTTGACAAGTAACCACAACCCACAAATCAGGAGACCTATATGTATACCTGGGCTTTTCCTTCAGGCTGTCATCTGAACTATACCAATAACGTCTCTCAAAGGGGCATCCTAGGTCTGATTGGGAATAAGATTTGATACAAGAGGCATTAAGTACAAAGCATATCATCATAAAAATGTCATGGTTGGCCATGACATTTTCTCTATCTGATCTTTGTCTATTCAAGAAACCCTACTAGAAAATCTCCAATAAATCTCTGTTCAGAAACTGTTTGAACAATTCTGTTGGCAGATTGCTCATAGTCTTCTGGTACATCTTGGGCAGCTCTGATGGTTAGAAAGTTCTCCTGTTGATTTAGATTTGGGAACATCCATCTGCCATCTCTTTTATTTAAAAATAACATTCCCATGCTGGAGTAGGTTCAGCTTGTGTTTCAGTACCTGGATGTGGGGCATTGGGGTTACAGAACCAAGGTTGATGGATTCTCTAACACGTGACAAGAAGGGGAGCTGCCATGAATCACCACGCCTGGCCTCCCAGTGGGCAGTCGGGCCTTCTTGGAGGCTGACATTTGGCCAGCCTCTAAGGCAGAAAAGAGAAGCCAATTTACGAGGATCTTTTGCCTTGCACCCCCTTCTCATTGTCCCTTTGCTGAAGCATTACTAAGGAAGCCCGATTCATAGAGCCCTGGGGCTAAGGAAGCAAAGAAACCATCTAATCTAGTGCTTTCATGTCACAGAACACAGAGCAAAGGCCTGGAAACTGGAAAGAAATTGCTCAAAAGGCAGATGGCGAATTTTTGGCAGTATGGGGATTAAACTCTAAAGCTTCCAATCTCCAATTCCAGCTCCACTGTTCTTTCCGTGTACCTCCATTCCCAGGAAAAGGCACGTCATCTAAATCGGCGTATCATAGTTTCTGTGTTCATTCTGACGTGAGAAAACAATAGGTCACCGTTGTTCAGGGGGAATTTCCAGAAATTACTTGTATTTTCTTAAAGGCTAAGGTCACTCATGGAGCTCTCTGATGTCCTATCTGATTTAAAAGCCCAAACAAAGCTGCGGAAGCCAGCAGATATTTTGTAAGGCAGCCTTACCTCTGCCTGGCATTTTGTGGGGCAGAAGAGGGGAGGGCAAAAGTATTAAATTCAGGCTTAAAAGCTCCTCAGAAATTCTTTACACACAGGAGACCAAGTTGGAGAAAAGAAGATGACTCCTGCCAAGGGGAAGAAAGAGAGAGATGAATGCCTGTGGTTTTCAAAGGTTAACAACAACAGCAAAGCCCGAGTATTTGCACAGGGATGAATGTTCATTGGCTTTTGGCCAACAACTGTACGAGGGCTTGTGCCCACATCCTGTAGCTGTGGTTTAGGGACGCTGCTCATGAGTGACTTCTTATGCTTAGTGGCAGGAAACTTTAGTCACTGATGTGTAAACTCACCTTTGGTCTGCACCTCCCACAATGTGCTCTGAAGGCAGTTCGGGGACCAGGCCTCCTGATTTTCTTACAGATACCAGTTCCTCAGAGATTAAGGAAGAACTCAGTTTAAGGCCTTGGGAGGGACTGAGACTTGATCAGTACTTACCTTACTCCACTCAGTTGTAGCAACCCCTTAGGATAATTCTATAGCCACAGGGAGGAATTATGATATCCTCTGCGAAATCCTCCCTTTAACCTCAAAACCCAAGACAAAAAAACACGAGCTCTGTTTCATTTCAGGGCTGCAATATGAAATATGAGAGGCGAAGTCAGGAGGTTGCTTCTGAGCCTAGATCTTGTATCTGATGAGCTATTTTACACTCAATTTTTAAAAGTTCATAGTAAACTCAAAGTCTCCTTTTCAGTGAAGCTAAATGGAATTTGCAAGAAATCCCTCAAAAAGCAGATGGTGAGTTTTGGGCAATACTGGGATGAAACTCTAAAGCTTCCATTTTCCTACTCCTAGCCACTGCTCTTTCCATATATCCCCATTCCCAGGGAAAGGCATATCATCTAAATCAGTGTTTCACAGTTGTCATCTAAATCGGTGTATCATAAGTTACTTTGAGGTGAGAAAACAATAGGTCCAGTTTAATTAACTCTCATGTTTTTAGGTAGATATGAGAGACTGTGAGGTTACATTATGGGTAGAGAGTATGTTGATATCATTTTCTCTGAATTACCACCTCGTCTCTCACATCCTGTCCACAAGGCCTACCTCATGCATCTCAGGAACTACTTTTCCTTCCTTTTGTATTCCCTGCTCACTCTTTATGGAATTATTGAAACAGACTGGAAGGGACCCTAAAGGGCATCTAGTTCAACCTCCTACCTATTGCAGGAATGCCCTCAACCAAAACACACAGCAGATGCAGGCTCAGCTTCTGCAAAAACATTGCCAGGGCAGAGAATCCCTTGCTTTCTACGGCAGCTAGTTCTACTGCCAAGCAACTGCAGTGAGTTAAAAGTTTTTCTAAATATTACATCCAAACCTTCCTCCCTGGAAAGTTACCCATTTGGTCCTTGATCTTCCTTTGAAGTTACCCCGGGTAAATCAATTTCCTATTTCATATGGCCACACTTCAAATAAAGGCAGCTAACTGGTGCTGTCCCAACAAAGTGGTTTTATTTTTGTTTTTTGACACAGACCCCCAGTTACCACAACCATTCTTCATGTGCTGGATTATCCATAGCCCCTGTTGAACTCCTCCTTGTTCGTGGACTATTCTGTTTGGTTAACATTTCTTTTAAAATATTGTATTCAACACTGGCATGGCAATTCAAATATAGTCTGACCAGTGCAGGTTAGAATGTAGTTGTTCTTCACTTGCCAATGTACTGTTATTAATGAAATCCAGGTTTTCTTTATTATACTATTTGTTCACGTGAAGCTTATGGTCAACTTCATACTATATATAATGCATAACATTATTTTTCTGATTTAATAATATCATTTAAGGAACCAATGAGGCCTCTTTAGTATGGATTAATTGTAACGAACCTGGATTAGCTCCTAGTAATCACTGCTTTTCTCTTTTGACTTTTAAATTTATTTGTTAAATTTTTTCTAAAGTATGTATTTAATATTTTATCCTGAATCAGTGTCAGACTTATTTTTCCATAGTATCTGGCAACCAACATTATTTTTAAGTGGGATTTTTTTCTGTCTTCAGTCTAGAGGACAAAGTGGGAATTGTTACCATGATGGGCAGCTGAGCCAAAGAAGTACAGTAATCAGAATGGTTTACTCCATAGAGATCTTTTTTATTTTTTTTGCGGTACGCGGGCCTCTCACTGTTGTGGCCTCTCCCGTTGTGGAGCACAGGCTCCGGACGCGCAGGCTCAGCGGCCACGGCTCACGGGCCCAGCTGCTCCGCAGCATGTGGGATCTTCTCGGACCGGGACACGAACCCGTCTCCCATGCATTGGCAGGGGGACTCTCAACCACTGCGCCACCAGGGAAGCCCCATAGAGATCTTTGGTATTGGTTAGCTGATCATGTTGTCCTCAGAGCAAAAGTAGATGAGCAGTCCACTCAAGTTTTATTTGGTCTGTGTAGGCAAGAGTAAACAGAAGGCTGACTTGAATCAGCACCTACCACCCCACTGTTACTGAAAGTGGGGTCCAGCTGCTAGCCACTCTAAAGCCAATAAAAAGACAAGGTTGGTGGAAAGGAAATTTGCTTTATTTCAGGGGCTAGCAATGGGGTTGGAGGGGAGTGTGGACTCATGTCCAAAGGCCAGCTCCCCCATGCTGACAACCAGTGGGCAAGACCTTTAAAGGGGAGATTCAGGTGTATATAGGCAGAGGGAGGGGGCTACATGCAGCAACAGCACAGCTAGCTCTGACAGTCATCTTGAACTTGATCATGTGGTCGTCTGATCAGCGTCATCTTGATTGTTCAAAGTACAGTTATTCTTCAGTTCCAGAGTCAGTTTCTTCCCATTTCCTTGAGGCCAGTTCTCGGAATTATGGCAGCTTATGTCATGGCTACAGTCTGGTCATTATGTAGTTAACTTCTTCCAGCTGGTAGGGGTTTCAGTCTCCACAAAACAGCTCAAAGGACATGGCTCAGAGTATTATCTATAGCCCTTGAGGAGGAGCTAAAGGTCCTTGACTTTGCTTAATGACTAAACTATTATTATATTGTCCTGTTTGACTGTTTTCCTTTGTTTCTGCATTTTCTCACTTCTCTGATTAAAGTTCTTCTTTGGCTAAAGTTTTTCTACAGACAAAAGGCAGGCAGAGGACGTGGGGGAGAAAGGACCATAAGGTCCTGCTCCGTTTCACCACAATACTATTATCTTCATTGAATGCAGATTGCCCAATTCAATGGCAATAATTCCCACTGTCATTTTTGGCCTATGGAGACTAGCCACAATGAAGCTGTTTAAAAATGTTGGGTTTCCCCTCACGAATGTATTTCTCTTGGCCTTGGTGAAGGAAGTGTCTCTGAATCTTCTGAGGGGATATAGTTAGAGGGAAACTGAGAAGCTCTTACATAATAAATACACTTGAGCATCACAATCTCCCTAAGCCTTTGGATACCTCCTTCTAGCATTTCAACTTCATTCAGTATACCCTTCCTCTGGGTACACCTTTCAATCAATTAACCAAGCAAATTATTGGAGCCATTTTTTCTCCCACCAAGCCTTTTTATTGTTTCCAAAAAAGCAATTTTGTCCACAGAAAATCCCAGTGCCCCACATTTGTTACAAAATCATTCCCTAGGTCTGATGCCAGGAGAAAACAGTGAGACCTGGAATTCCTCCCACCAGCAGCATTTTCTGAAATGTAGACAGTTTATCAAATATAATTTATTCAGAAAAAATACAGTGTTTTAAGAACTTAATTCCAAAAAAGACTGAAAAGGCCCAAAGGCTGAGCAGAAAACAGCCTCTGTAACAGCACCAGGTCAGGTCAGGCTGAGAACGGCCAGCAGGGTCAGGCTCTGAGGGAAAGCCCACCGGTCCTACCAGGAGACGGCGGTAGGCACAAGAGCCCCTCCCCTCCCACCAGGAATTGATGGCGGTGGCCATTCTTCTTCCCAGGCTGCCCACCCACCCCACTGGGGGCTTCCTGGTCTCAACCAGGACAGCCACTCCCCCAAGAAGCCACAACTCTTTAACACTGTGCTACCTCCTCCCAAGCAACCCCGCCTCTCCTTCTTCTGCTTCAGGCGTAGCTCAAGGAGTCCTGCCCCGCCCCTCTTGGGGGGGGGCGGGGCGGGGCGGGGGAGGCTCCTCCGCAGGAACCAGCTGGACCACAGGGGCACATCTGACTCTACCTTTTGGAGTGTTTTGGGGTCTTCCTTTTCGGGTGACTTTGTGGCCAGCCATTGCAGTATCTTCTGGCTGCTGCTCCTTTTTGACCAGTAAGTGGACAGGAAGCAGACACTCAGGAGTGCTGTTTCGGGAGTCGTTCACCATGGGAGAGACTGGATGGAAGGTGGTTTTCTCCGTGGGGTGGCTAAACTTCAGAGCTTCTTGAGCTAAGACCTCACCAAAGTCCAGCCACTTAGAGACTGCCTCCTCTCCATCTAATATGGCAGACCTCCTGGGGTGGATGACGTTGATTCAAGCCTTTGCAGGAACCCACTGTGATGATGGTGTAAAAATACAAGAACCCCCTCCAACCCCCACCCCCCCAGCAGTCAAAGATCCTGGCCACTGTCAGCAGCCTCCAGCTGTCCCAGACTTTCTCCCAGTCCTCAGGTCCCTATGCAGCACCCACGCTCTCTGACCTTTGTTTTGATTTGGGGGAAGTAGATGAAGTAGGGTTGCCTCTGGCTTCTTGCCTGACATGGCTGCCACTCACGGAATCCATCTGCTAAAACAACACAGCGTCTTACTTTTCCCAGAGGCACCTTGAAGGACCGTTTCTCCATTATGGTGTCACTACAACAGCTGGGAGTGTTGAACTGCAGCTTGAAAGGATCAGCTCCTTTGAACCAAGACGGGACCAAGCCCCGTCGCATGGCAGCAATGATATGCTCAATTGAGTCTGTGCCCTTCTCCAAGTGCACCCGGGACAGGAGCACTGGGCTGCTGGACTGCAGGCTCTTGTACGAGGGGCAGTACCGGTCCGGGTCCCTGGCAGTCCCTGTAGGCGCAGGACCTGGCGAGGGCCTCCCTGGGCAGGTGGCAGTACATCCGCCTGCATACCCTCCGCGCCACCTTCACACTGTGGGTCCCTCCACATCAGGCCCCACACCCGCGTGTCTCTCTGCGCCCCCTGCACCAGGCCCCCCTGTTGGAGCCATTTTTAGTGACTCAAGCACATTGAATTCAGAATCTTATCCTGGTACCCTCTAATCAATAACATTTTGTTTGTCCCAACATTATATTGCTGCCACCTAGATCTAATACGCTTTGAATCAGTTCCCATACATGTTTTCTGTTAGTATGAATTGGCAAAACCTCAAAATTATTTAGGGGCACGTTGCACCTTCTCATGAATAGTATTTTTTTAACTTATTTGTTAGAACCTGAATTTGGTTATAAGTCTAGAAACAATGCAGAATGAGAATAGATTATTGTACATTTAATCACGAGCTGACTGACTACAATTGTTGATCCAATTGTGTTTTTTTTGTTGTTGTTGTTTTTTGCTTGAGTGAAACAATAAATTCCCTGGCACCTGGTATTGCCAGTTATAGATCTGGCAAGTTTTTTTTTTTTTTACTTGATATTAAAAATCATCAGTGGCAGTTTACTGCCAGGTGTTAGGACCAGCAATGTGCATCAGCCTTCTAAACCTATGTCATATTCTAGTCAATAGGAAACTTGATCACCTCTCTGTTCTGTAAGACATGGCATTGGTCTGTTTTCCTGATGCTATCATGTAATGACCTAACCAGGTGAACAGGAAGTAGAAAGTATTCCAAAACTTGTGTGACACAAATCTCTCCAAATTCTGAGGCTTATATCACCGAAAGTCACATTGGTGATTTTTCCAGGGTGTCAGTGGTCTGGGACATGTTAAGATACGCCTCCTAAGGGAAATGGCGAATTTCTGCCTTCTTATCACTGAGAAAAAGCCACCATGCTTAATGGGGTTCCTCAGATTATAGAGGCAACAGTTATCTCCTTCAGGTCTGCTATTTGAACCCACTGACCAAGTAATCCCAAAGGCTGCTAGTTTTGAGTAGGGGACAGAAAAGGAAAAGGCTCTGCAACTGGTCCAGTCTGCTGTGAAAGCTACTTTGTCCCTTGGGCTATATCCCCAGTAGATCCAGTGGTGCTTCAAATCTCTGTGGCAAATAGAAATGCTGCAGGGAACCTTTGGCTAGCCCCTCCGGATGAATCACTGGATAGACCTTAGGATATTAAGCAAAGATATGCCATTCTTTTAGATAACAGTATTCCTTTTGGATTGCTCCTGGGCCCTAGTAGAGACTGAGCACTTGACCACACACCATCAAGTTGCAGTGCAGCCTAAGCTGCCCATAATGAACTGGATGTAGTCTGACCCACCAAGTCTTAAGTTCAGGCATGCACAGCAGCACTCTCTTATCAGCTGGAGGTGACATATACCTGATAAGGCTCAAGTAGGTCCAGAGGGCCAAGCAAGCTGCATGAGTAAGTGAACAATGGTACCTATTCCTACTACATTTTCTTCTCTCTCAACCTACACCTATGACTTCATGGAGATTTCCCTACAATCAATAGACTGAGGCAAGGAAAATAAGCCTGATTCATAGATGGCTCTGCATGATTGGCTACGTCACCTGGACGTGGACAGCTGTGACATCTTCTCCATGGTGGTCCTGAAAGATGATGCTGGAGAACACGCCTCCTAGTGGGCAGAGTAAATGGAATTCCATTTCCATGTTCTGCTTCAAGACTACTTTCTAGTTTATAACTGAGGAAACGTATCTGGAGTAGGGGTGTGATCTAGTTACTCTCACGCGTTGTCTCACAGAGCCACCACTGCTTCCTAGTGGTAGAGACATGATGCCGTCTTCCATTTTGCCTATATCGGGTTGGGTCCATTTCCACGTAATAGAAACCATTTCACGATTTTAAACACAAAGTGTTTTAATATATGGAATTAAGTATTTACAACATTGTTACAAAGGCTGGAGGCACAGGCTGGGACTCTGGAAGTGATTCCCAGAACAACACTGCAAAAGTGGCACACCTAAGGATTAGTTATCTCTGCCATACACAAGAAGCTAGGCAATCAGGAGGCTGCTATCACAAGAGCAGGTACCAGGAGCACAGCCCCTTAGCTATAATTCAATAACCAGGAGTTTTTTCCTGGAACTGTTGGCTTCAGAGCCTCTTTCCATCTGCTAGATCTGTACCAGCAAAATGAATACGACAACTTCTGCCCCCATCCTCCTTACTTACTCTGAAGTAGGACGTGGGAAGAGCATTCTGTTTATTCCTCTTACTAGTGATTGCAAGAATTTATTGAGTATCTATAGGTACCAAGCAGGGTGCTGATATCTTTGCATTCATTACATCAATGAATCCTCGAATGAATCTCTCAATATAATATTAATGCCAAACCTCCATCTTGAAATGGGGAAAGTAAAAGTACAAAGAGGCTAAGAAACTTGGCCAAGGTTCTGTACTCATTGGTAGAAGACCTGGATTAACCTAGAACTTAATCATATCCACAATCTAGCTACAAAGGAATCTGAGAATTGTAATGTTTAGTTTTCTAACTTCTGCAGTTAAAAAAAAAAAGCCTACTAAGACAAGGTTGGAAGAGATGTTGAGCTGGTCATTTCACTGAATCCTCAACCTGACGTATTTAAGATAACTGTTGAACTATGTTTCAGCCTGATTATCAACTCCTTGAAATTATCCACGTTCCTCCTCCACCACACACAGTTACCTAGGTAATTGGTAAATGTGTTTTATGATGCTGATCTCATAGGCATTTGGGTTTCAATCCATGTCAGTAGCACTTGTTTAAGCTTCCAGGAAAACACTGCCTCTTTGTAGTCTGGTTTTAGAGAGCAGCAGACCCACTTAGGCCTTCTCCCTGACTTTAAAAAGAAATAATATATTGATTTTACCAAGTCTTTTTATTCCCAGACTTTGTTGTGGTTAAATCAAAAATACATAGCAACACTCAGCGTGTGTCATCATTACAGAAAGTGAGGAATGGCATTTTCCTGGGGTAAAAAAAAAATCATAAAGAAGAGCTGAGTGATGCCCGGAGCACCAGCCAGGAGCTTGACAGCTTTAGAATGGAGCTAGTTTACCAGAAGTGTAGGCCACACCTAGAATAAGCAGAACATGATGACCTGGTAGGTATTAAGGCCAGAAGGAGTGTGTCAGGAAGAAGAGATGAGCTGAGGCTCTCCCAGGCTACCACCAGCTTCAGGGAAAGTGAGCTGCAAGCAGTAGACACTAGCTAACTGATTCTAGTGACTTTTCAGATGATGATTCCGACAGGAGAGGTGGAGAACGTAGGAAGTAAAAATGACTTCCACAGGAAATACAACGTGTTCAGATTTGGATGAGTTTAGCATGAAGGGCTGTGGGACATAAGTGAAAATATTCCTGTCTCATCAACAGGTACATGTGAAGGTATGTTGCTCAGGAGGCAAGATCTTTGGCTTGAGATAAAGGCCAGGGAGTCACCCAAGAATGAGTGGTAGCTGAAACCTTTAGTGTGGATGAAATTGCTTAGAGTGAGGATATAGAACTTTCTGCAGTGATGGAAAATTCCAGAATTCTATGCTGTTCAACACAGTAGCCATTTGTTGTGAAATATGGCAGATGAAACTTAGGAACTGAAATTCTATTTTATTTTAACGAATCTAACTTCATGTGGCCAAAAGTGTCTAGTGGCTATCCTATTGAATAGCACAGCTATAGGAATAAAGAAAAAGATGCTGAAAATGAAATAGTTAATAATAGCAATATTGAATATCTGAGCTTATATTGATAGCACCAAAGATAAAAAAGAACACATGACTTTTTGAGGGTTTTTTTCTCCTCTCATATTTTATTAAATGGTAAAGAAAATCCAATGATTCCAAAGAGTTGTGTCGGAAACCAACAGCTTCCCAACTCACCTCTTCCCACTTCCAGCTTAGTGGTAACTTAAGAGCCTTTCTTTCTGGTTCTGCTGGTAGTGACCTTCTATTTCTCTATACTGATTCATCAATATCAGATATTATCTGTTGACTGCCTTCTATGAAAGGACCAGACTTAGTTCACATATACTATCCTTCACACTTCTCTTTCCTCTCTACCTGTTTATTTTCACTTTTCTATTGATAAAATTTTACTTAAATAACACATTTTCACTTCTATTTCTCTATCAATATTAGTTTCTATTTCATCTCCCCTCTGTGAAAATAAAGATGTTGGTGAGATAACTCTAGATTTCTCCAGCAACTCTTATTTTTTGCCTTTTGTCAAATATGCATTTACTTCTACCTTATCCAGGTTATAAACATTTACATTCTGTTCTGCAATCATATGAAGTGTGTCACACTTGTCTGCACTTGGTAATTCTGAGAAAAGAAGTGATGAGGCTTGTGGAAGGAGGAACGTGAGACAAATTATCTATGCTTTGCTTTAGTTCTCCGTTTTACTTTGCTGGTGCAAAAATAATAACTCATTGTCTATATGTCTCCAAATTTACCATATAGTATCTTATGATTTTCTTACAGGCTTATAAGTTATTAATATCCTTGTTTTGCAGATAAAGAAATTGAAATAGAAATAAATAGAATGACTTGACCAAGGTCATGCAACTGGAAGTAGGGAAGTTGACAGTCAAGTTAAGTTTTCTGATGACATATCACCTTGCAAATCTTTCTCAGTAAAGTTCCCTGACCATTCAAGTTTGCAAAAAAGTAATGGGTTGGGTTTCTTGCTTTAGGTTTAAAATTCATGGTTCATTTTGGAGCAGAGAAGTTTGAAGCTTGTGTTCTGTGGCCACATTTTCTTTCAAGGAACTGCAGAAATACCTCCCGGCATCTGGGTACATCATGAACCCAAGTTGGCAAATGCTTACCTATCGGTAAAGAATCATACAACATTAAACTAACATTTACCGAGCACTCATGTGCCAGTGTCCGGGTTAGGATATTTCATACTCATTATTTTATTTGCCCCTCACAGCAACTCTTTAAGTAGAGAACATATTAGAGATGGAATTGAGTAATTTGAATGTCAGTAACTCACCCCTATCATTGAGTCTTCTCCTTCTTTAAAATGGGGTAGAATAACCTGTCCCCCAGACATATTTTGCAAGTGTGCATATTTGGAAGATGAATTGAACGTGGTAAAAGGAAATGAGATTAAGTGGTTTGGTTACTTGGGAGATAGGTGTAGACAAACATAACACTGATGAGTAATAGTGAAGTCTTATGAGGCTTTACTTCCGTTACCGGCAGTGAAACTGACCCCAATGAATTGGCATTGGGAACTGCTCTCGTGCACAACGCAAATGACTCCGAACACTCTTCTAAATTGCTAAATTCCAATGAGGATCGTGATAGCAGGATTGTGCAGTAGTGATGGGTTCCTGATCCACAAAACCGACCCAGGATATTTACTATCATTTTCAGTAACACTGTGATTAATGCAAACTCATTAAACAGGTATCTCAGGCAGGAGAGAGATCCAGATTTTATGCAGCTTATATGACAAGGGGGCTCTCCTTGAGAAAAAAAGACTGTAATACTATAAATACACAATTAGGCACAAAAATGAATGTTTTTGAATGGCACAATACATCCCAATCAAATATCATCCCAATCAATATTAAAAAGTATAGATATTACAAACCTGAAATTTACTACAAAATTAAAAATTCAGAAAATAACATAATACCTTTGTTAATTAGCACACTTATGTAATAATACTTTGTTCATACTCATTGTGACTGCATATTATTTGACTACCTCTTCCTACGACAAGAGGAGCAGGTGGCCTTGGGTCCTAAGCCAGAAGTCAACAGTGTGGGCTGCAACAGCAGAGTAAAATGATAATGCCAGATTTTGGTACCTATTTCACTTATACAGATTGTTTTTTAAGAAAGTTAAAAAAAAAAAAAGGAATTCTCTTGCGGTCTAGTGGTTAGGACTCCGTGCTTCCACTGCGGTCAGCTAAGATCCTGCATGCCGAGCGGCTCGGCCAAAAAAAAAAAAAGAAAGTAAACAAAAAGATCTGTGTCTCCTTCCGCATTTGATTCTCAAAGGCTGTTCCACCTGAGGGGGTCTGGGGTCCGAAGTGAGGTTCCCTCAGACCGTCCACCTTGGTCTCTCCAAGGATAACCAAGGAAGATGGGCTTGAGTAATCCACACCATGGAGTATTATTTAGCCATGAAAAGGAATGAAACACTGATGCAAATTACACCACGAATGAACCTTGAAAACATGATGCTGAGTGGGAGGAGCCAGTCATAAAAGACCACATGTTGTATGATTCCATGAGCATGAATGTTCAGAAGAGGTAAATCCACAGAGACAGAAAGTAGATCAGTGGTTGCCCAGGGCTGGGTGGTGGGGAGGGTGGGAGTGACAGCTAAAGGGTACCAGGTTTCTTTCTGGGATGAAGAAAATATTCTAAAATCATTGATGGCTATCGATGCACAACTCTGTGAATATACTAAAAGCAATAAATTGTGCTTTTTACACAGGAAAAAAAAATATTTTCCATAAGGAGAATTGTTCATTCTTTTTCTTCAGTTTATTGAAGTGTATTTTCATAAAATTATTATTAATAGTTTTGAAAAGTTTCATTCAACTTTACAATTCATTGTTGATAATGCAAAATATTCATCAAGTTTCTTCCACATATGAGAGATGAGATTTGGAAGAATTTTCACGGGCTACCTCCTGGCTCTACCTATTTTAACCATTGTTCTTCTCTACTACCCTCATGTTTCCTGTGCCAGATGCTTGAGGGACCATTTGTATCTTCATAGGAGCTGAACTTTGGTCTTGCCCTTTCTTTGAATCTTGTTGCTAGTTGGTTACGGAAGTAGAGGCCAGTCTTCAATCAAGATAACGGATAACTTAACTCTTTGTGAAAGTGAGTGGGAACCATATAATTTTATCCTACCTGCTTAACCACAACTCAATGCTAATCTACCTCAACGTCCCTTTAACCATATCTCACAAATGCCTATGGTCATTCTGACACCCAACTGGAGGGGACGAGTGATAAAGGGGGAGACAAAATGGAAAGGAACAGCACTTTAAATCAATTTCAGTTAAATAAAATTTACTTTTGAAAATGAAGGAATAAAAGGAAAGAAAAATGGCCATGGGCGTCTATTGCTAGGGCCCCTCTCGCAGCCTCAGAATGGACCCATTAAGGGAGGTGTTTTGAAATTTAATCTTTATTAGCTTCACAAAAAATCCACTCTGACCCTAGGATTGTGGAAGGAGTAATAGATTTGGAGTGCAAAGTCTTGATTCTAGTCCTGGCTTTCCCACTGATTCATAGTATGGACCTTGGACAAGTTATTCACCCCCTGGCCCCTCAGTCATTCCTTTAAAAACTAAGAGTTTGACTAGGTAACACCCAGTTCTCTTCTCCCTCTGACGTTGAATTGTGTCAAATAAAACTGGCTGCAGTAGCAAAATCCACACAAATGGGCACCTTCCTGCCTTCACAGTCTCAGGGCACATATCATCTAGGCCTAAATTCAGGAGGCAGAAGCAGCCCTGGCTATTTTCACTCCGTTTTAGAAGCAGCTGCCTTGGTTTTCAAGAATGTAGTCATCTCTTCTCAAGGAAAAAGGTGTTGTCTTTCCAGGGACTCTAGTCCCCTGTGCATCCCAGTGATCTTGTGAGTCACTACAAGATTGATGAGGGGCTTGTTTCCATGGTGACCACTTCTGCTCTTTCCAGCAGCTGGAGGGCTTAACCCAGCCCTGACACAGCTTCCTCAGTTGGGTTGGGCATCCACTTAACCAAAGCATTCAGGGCAGGACTTGACAGCTCGGCACTTTGGGCCCTGGAAGGGATTCCAGAAGGGAAAAGGGTGGGAGCGTGGTGAAATGACTCAACTGTGCTCTCATTTTTTCCATGGGTTAAGGTCTCAAGAGGTGTGTCTTAGCTAGAAAGGAACGTTAATGGCTAAGGAGGCGTAAGGGGCTCTCAAATGCTGAATGAAACATTTCTTGGTGGGTGGGGCTGTCCAGCGAGACTTCCCCATCCCATTTGCTTCTGACCTTCATAGAACAATCTTCTCTCTACCCTGGTCCATTGGGCTACGCTGACTACATCTCAATCTCAATAAATACACCTCTTTCACTACCAATCAATTCTCTGACAGTTTCCAGGTCTGTCCTCCTCTAGCTGCTTTTCCGCAGGTCTGTCAATGTAAGACGAAGAGCCACTTGCTTGAATGGAGAACCATGCCTAAAATTTAACAGACAGTCACAGCTGTGTTAAGGGGATTCAAGCTCGAGTACATTCTAAAATAGAACTCGGCCACAGAGGGCATGGAGACATGCCCCGCTCAACACTGCCAGAGAATGCGGCCTGAAGCTTGGGTTTTCACGCCTCAAACTCATTAACCCCAAGCCTGCATTTCACACATCATGTCCCTCCAGAATCTCTGGCTTCCTTTCTTCAAACAGAAGACCCTTTTCTCCCTCAGTGGCTTTGACTGGTCCTTGACTTTGTTATTGATTCTACTACTCACCCAGCATGTTCTGAATGCCAAGGCTACAGTAGGAAACAGAATGTCCCTGTGGGGGAAGACTTGCTCTAATTATTAGAATTATTGGATTATAGGCATGTAGAGTTGGAAGAGATCCTAGAAATCATGGAATTCTACCACCATCATCCTACAGTTTGGGCAAAAAGAGGACCAAAGTTTATGCAGTGAGTTTGGGTCATTACCGAGCAAGTGAAAACTAACTCCTTACCCTGTATTTCTTTCTGTTAGACCATTTAATAATCGTTATTCTTAACTCTAAATAATTTTGCAAAGATACTTTAGGTATGTTTTATAGACTTAGGTGCCTACTACAAACATTGAGCTAATTGCCTTAATCGTTTAGTTTGGGAGTAAAACCGAGCCTAGAAGTGCCAAAGAACTTATCCCCTGACATACACAGACATCCTAGATATCGTTTTCCTTATCCAAATCTCCACATACAAACATCATAGTTCATAACTAAACACACTGATGTATACATATATTCATTCAAGTACGGGCTGTGTGCAGGTGCTGTCTCTTGTCCTGTGAACTACTGAGAGAGGAAATAAGATAATGCTGAGGTGGAGTCCCTAACACAGCAAGAGAGCTAGGCATGGCCCTCTCCCACCCTTGCACACTGTGACTGTAGAATAAGGCAGATTGGGACACCTAGTTTTAAAAGGTTTAAGATGGCTAAGGGAAAGAAGAAGAGAGAAAGATTAATTTAAACTAAGTCCAAGGAAGGCTTTTGGGGACGGTAGTATATGACCAGGTCTTAAAGGATGGGTAAGAATTTTACATGCACACAATGGCAGGGGGGTGATCATCAAAGAGGGAGAAGTAGTGTGGACACAGCATGGAGACGGGGAGGGCATTGAGGGTGTTGTTGCCAACTTGCGGTCAGCGGATGCTATATCCCATGGCTGAGTTAGAAGGAGGAGGAAGCACAAAACTCTACTCAGAAAGAGGGAATTCTCAAAGAGTGATATCTAATTTCCTAGGTGTGAATTCCCACATCCAGAAAAAAACACCAAGTAGGTAGGACTTTCAGATTTTGAGACTCCCTCATTGTAGCTATTTCTCTCTAAAGAAGTCCCAAGATCTTCCTCCTTGCCTCGGTTCAGATCTTAGCTTTCTACTTGCTAACACTAAGATCTTAGGCAACTGATCCAATCCTCTCGGATCCTTTGTTTTCTTATCCATATACCTCCTCTAGGGTGCTTGTGAGAATTTAAATAACATAAAGCCTCAAAACTGCTCAGAAGAGTACTTGGCACCTATGAGTAAGTCCTTCCCTGTGAGTTCAGCCTCCCAAGGCTTGAAGACGGATATGGCAACCAGACTAACTGGACCAGTTTTTGAGGCTTGGGTTGAATCGTTGACAAACCACAGAGTCAGTATAGTTATGCGTAGGGTGATCAACTGTCCCAGTTTGTCCAGGACTGAGGGGTTTCCTGGGATATGGGACTTTGATTGCTAAAATGGGGACAGTCCCAGGAAATCAGGACGGCTTGTCACCCTACTCTTGTGATTAAGAGTGGGGCCTCTGGACCCAGTCCATCTAGGTTCCAATCTTAGTTTTGCCGTTACCATATGCATAAACATGAACAAGGTACCCAACCCTCCATACTTCAGTTTCTTCATCTGTAACATAAAGACTAAAATAATAGTACTAACCTCGTAAAGTCGTTATGAAGATTAAATAAGTTAGTATACATAATTTAGCTCTTTTTAGTAGTAGAAGATACCAAACTTTCTTTGTCTTGACCCACCTAACTCTTAAGTTCCTTAGATAATCCTTAAAAAAATAACTTGTTGAAAGGAATCAAATTAATTGCTACTTGTGTACTTACACACTCTCTGTCTTCACAATGGATCTGAGGTGGAGTGAATCTCTTCTCTTGGTGACCCTGGCACCGTGGGCTTGCCCTGTCCTCATATCGTGGCACTGTGTAGCTTGGTCTTTTGCATCATTGGGTATTTTGGTTAGAACGTGGCTTATGACTCAGAACTTTTCTACTCCCCCTGAAGGGAGCAGGGTTCAGCACTGGGAGTCAGGACACTGGGCTCATGAGTTCAACCTTGGCCACAGCCTTCCCTCTCTGGATCTCAGCTTCCTAATCCTTTAAATAAGGGGGTTGAATGGCATGACTCCCAAGGTCCTTTGGATTTGAGTGAAGACATTGCAGGGATACATTTTCTTCTTGTCCCTTTCTTTCTCTAGCTCAGGAAACAGAGAAGGGAGAAGCAGACAACAGCAGTCTCCTTGCATGTCCCAAGATGTCTCCCCATCCTAAGGAGGGGAATTCTGAAGCCTTACACAAAGGCTAGTGTAGGCTCTGCCCCTCTAATTATGGCCCATTAAGGCCCCAGATCCCTCCTGTCTGCAGAATGTTCTATTTAACATTCTCCCTGGCGGTGCCGTCGCCAAGGACGCAAGCCATTGCACTCATTTCTGTTGATGTTTATGTTGAGAAAGTAGATAATCCTCACTGCAGTGACAAGTTGATTGAAGCAAGTAAAAACCGAATAGGGTTTAGAATTCTAATTGCTGACAGATTCATAATGGTGTGTGAGCCTGGTGTCTGCCTGGCTGCCCTGCTGTTCAGAACAAAGTGTGAAGTTAAAGAGTATATTGTTTCTGGTATGAGATTTCTCAACCCCAGAATTGTTTCTTTTCTGAAGGGAGGCAAGGGAGAGAAATGTGGCTTTCTGAAAATGATGAAGAAAAACACCCAGAGGACTTAAGGGGAAAGAGACAATCAGGTGGGGTTTTCTAGTGGAAAGATAAGTGGAGATGGGTGTAGGGGGAAAACATCTTGAGTTCTAGTTGGATGGTGACATTGTGTCACTTAGGGCAAGTCACTTAACCTCTCTGACCTGTTAAACGCGTCTATTAGATTGAAACTGTTTGCAATTTTGTTGTCTTACAGTAGTTTTCTATTAAATATTTCTAGGAAGAATAACACACAATCAAACAAACTCAGAATAGTTTTGATTTAATATCCCCAATCCCCTGGCACTAGCTGGGAATATACATTGTCCATTGATATCTATATGTGTATGTTAAATTATACAAAGTAGATCACAAGGATTCACAAATTTCTAATATCGGCTGTCCTTGGGTTGATAAGGATGTCAGTAAGACTAGGGGTTGGGAAAAATGTATTTCAACTGTATCTGCATAGCTTTATTTCTTATATAAAATATTTGAAAGAAATATAGAAAAATATGAAGAATTATTAACTATAGGTAGTGAGAAATACAGGTGTTATAATAGTTAAGTACTTCTTCTATTTCTCTAAATTAAAAAAAAAAAGTTGACTAAATATTGTTGCTTCTTCAAATTCGAATATTTTGTGATTTGGTAAGGCATCCTTTTTGAACCTCAGCTTTCTCATTTATAAGATAAGAAAGTAAGTCTAGGTGATCTCCAAGATCCTTTGAATCATTAAATTCTATCTCTGGTAAGAAAATAAAAACAAGATGCCTAATTGATAGGGAAGGAAGAACCAATTTTAAGCAAGTATGCTGGAAGATTGTGTTGGGACCCTCTTAAAAGTAAAGGTGATGGTTTTGTCTTCCTTTCAACTTCCAGTAATTCTATGTAGATATATAGTTCCCAAATGCTAATTTAAACATCTAACATTTGAGAATCACCCACAGTATTTCTCTCCCTTTGCAGAAATTACCACTATGATGAAGAGGAAAGTGGTAATTATTTCAGAGGAAGAATGGGCTCTTGCAATGAAGTGTGGTTTGGGAATTAGAAGATTCAGGATTTTAGTCCTGTCTGTGGTCCTCTCCATCTAGGTGACTGAGCAATTCACTTTAACCTCTCGGGGTCCTGGTTTCCTCATTTGTAAAGTGAATGAATTGGACTAGGTAATTGTAAAGGTCTCTTCTGTAAGGAAAAAGAAAGAAGCAAATATTTTACTTGATAATAAAACCACTCTGGGAGAAAGATGGAAGACAAACAGCAACAGATCAGGAATGTCATAGGTAGAGTTCATAGTGATTATAGCTATTAGACTAGCTGTGATCAGTCTTTAGGTCATCTGGAAGCCAAGTATTCCACAGTTTTATTTCAAGGTGGAGTCATTCTTTCAGTCCCTTCTCTCTAGACTCTTTTTGCTGTCTTCTCTATAGCGTGTGCACTCTGTGCTGCTTTGCTCTTGTGCTGGGCTGGGCTCCTTACTTATCTTTGTGTCCTGAACATTATTTTTCTTGATGCTCTGATTATTCTCCATGAAAACACACACACACACACGTACACATATGTATATACACACACATTTGAGATTTTTCAACCTCAGAAATATATATATACATATATATATGTATATGTGTGTGTGTGTATATATATATATTTGTAGCTCATGGTCTTTGATTTCTTAACCACTTTCATTTTCAGGAGTATCCCTCCAGTGTGCACTCTGGGTAACTTCCTAAGACTTCGGTGCTGAAAATCCTTTGTGATGGATAATTTCATGTTTATAATAAATAATTCTTTTACTCACTCATCGGTTATCACTGGGTGGAGTTAAAAATGATTTTACTCTTCTTGAAACAAAATATAGAATGCTTTTTTTCATAAATAAACTTTAGTTCTGTACTCTAATTGCTATATTATTTTGTCTCTTCGTATCCTTATCTCATATCAATCTGACTTCTTTAGAATCATCTCCTGGATTTATACAAGTCTTTCTCCAGTAAGATGGTGAAAAGCTTCAGGCACATTATGAGCTAATAAATTGACAGTTTCTAGATTAAAGCAAATGCAGAGACAATGATTAAAGAGCTTCTACACTAGTAAAGTGAATAATAAGCACTCAGAGATTGTCCGTGGATAAAGGATCCCTGTGGGCATATTTCAAAGTCCATTCAGTGGCCAGGGGTTGGAGAGCTCTTCTAGAAGAAGAAATACCATAAATCACTTGCTCTTCAGATTTTTTTCGAAGGAGACAGAGACTGAAGCCATGACTCAGGCTTGCCAAGATTTTAGACCTGTGGTTCCACGAAGTCTAAGAATTCTGAAGCTGAGACCACTGAGTTATGTCTCCAGTATCAAAACCCAACTGAGCATGGATAGTCCCCTGGCATCCTGAAGACACTAAAATAGGATGGTCCTCTACCTTTCTCTAACCATTTTTTTTTTGCCAGTCACGACTTCCATTCTATGTTATGGATGGTGGTGCAAATTCAGGAAAAGGTACCTGTTGGCCATGGCAAATCCAACAAACACAATTTAACCATTATGAATATTCAATCCTTTTGTTAACTTTTAACACCTACTTTTTCAGAGTTGTTGATTTTTCTTTAATGGTAAGTCTCACCCTGACCAGCTTAAAGTGTAATTGACAGAGAGAAAACAGAGCCTGGATTATTGTCACTGTCGATGGACCACAAAGAAGACAAAACCTGATGACAGTGACGTGGGGGGGGGGGGGGGAAGTTCCAGTGATATTGTATTTTCTGATCCACTGACAATCAACACGTGTTTATGGAAATCACTCTGTCACTGGATTTCCATCACAAACCTTGGGAAAGAAGACTGAGAGAATGAGGGGAGAGGAAGAAAGATTTGGAATTATCCCCGAGAGAGATCATAAATCTTCTATAGGGGTTGATTTCTTGTAACCATTTCTTGCCTTAACAGTTAAGAGTCAAATGACTACCCTGAACTATTGCTTTTCTACTGACATCTAAGAGAAATACAATATCTTGATATTAGACAAGAGATAGAGGATTGAAAGTTATGTAGCTCATTCTTCTTATTTAAAGACGAGGAGACCAGAGAGTGAAAGCCCACGATCACACTGAGAATCAGAGCTGGAAGTTGTATTTGATTTTTTCACTCACAGGCCCATGTTTAGTCTGAGCTTTGGAGGTAGACTGCATTGGCTTTCAATTCCAGCTCCTCACCTTAAGAACTGTACACTCTTGGGCATGTTACTCAACCTCTGTGCCTCAGTTTCCTCATTTGTCAGTTACAGATAATAGTAATATCTATTTCATAGGACTGTTGTAAGGAGTAAATCATATAATTCAGGTAAAGTGCTTAACACAATCCCAGGCACATATTAACACAATATGTATTAGCTCTTCTTCTTCTTCTTCTTGTTACACCATACACCTGAGGGCATAGTGAGTCAGATATGTAATCCCTGGACAGCGAGGTATGGTAAGAAGATAAACCTGATCCGATCCCCCACTGTCATTAAAACACTTTTGAGACTCTGCATTGCCTTCCAAAATGCCTGCCTTCCATATCCTCGGGATAAGGCTCACAAGACCCTTCCTGGTTGGCATCAGCTGATATTCCCAGCCCCGTCCTTGGTCATCTTCCCTCCTTATCCACGTGTCTGCTGTTCCCCTTCCCAAGGTTTGATCAGTCCCACCCTAGTTTTGTCAACAATCCATGACCTCTCTCATCTGCAGGGCTTCACATTTGTCCCCTCCACCTGACAGATGTTCCCTCTAAGCTCTTTTCCTTGTTAATTCCATGTACTCTTCGAATTGATTTGCTCTACCCAGGCAACCCCTGAACAATCTGGACTTACTTTTTTCATATCCTTCATGACACACGTTTGATTTTCCTATTTCCTTGTCTATCTATCTGGCTTGACTAGATATAGACCCATAAGGTCAGGGATTATATTTTTTCCACTGTTTTATCCCAGCTTTTAGAGTACTGTCTGCTTTGTGGTTGCTGCCCAATAAATATTTGTTGAATTGAGCAAATGATACACAGGATTCCTTTCTCCCTAGATAAAGAATCTTGCAGCCTGAACATAATGCAAGCTTTTGTTCTATTCCCAGTTGCTGGTAAATGGGAGCTTACAGGTCGGAATCAAAATCACCGAGGTAGCAGTTTCCCACGAGGGACCCATCCGAACCTTTGACTACACATGAGCAGGGTTTAGGAAAGAACATTGCTGTGCCCTGAGAGAGGCCTGGAATATAAACAATTCAGCCATGGGAAAGAGAGGAGAATGGTGATTAGGTCTCTGTGCTAAGCGAGGCACTTGAAGATGTATGATTTGCATTGTCTCTCTGGGTAATCCTCCCTTACATTTTCTCATGATTGCCTGCAATAAGATTTCTTAATCATTTGGGGGGCTTAGAGTGTGATCCCTTGAATGTATAATTATCTCCATTATTCAAAACAAAGAAGACGCGTGCCAGTCGGAAAAAAATAAAAATGTAGCCTCCAGCAGAAAACCAAGCTCAACTCTCTCCCTCACTCCCAGATTCTCTTTTCTGTTCATTCCCAGTGCCTTCCCTTACATGAAGCATTTCACATCCCTGTTTCTGAGGGCTCTTAAATGGAAGCAGCAAAGTAAGAGTAAGTACAAGCAGTGGATGGGTACTGGGACCGAGAGGTATGCGGCATTCAGTTCAGACCAGGTTAGATGGCCAGATCTCACAGTAGAGCATGTGCTGGGCCAAAATGAATTTGCTGCACACCTTCATAATTAGTTTCAGTGTTGTTTTGTCTTGTTTTTTCTTCTCTTCTCCTTAGGAAACACATTATTCACGTATGCTCCTGAACTCTTGAAACCATGGCTCTGGTTCCTACAGCCTGTTCAGTCACGGGCTTGCTGTCTGTAATCCTGGGGACAGCCCCCCTCACCTCTACCCCAGGCCACTTGGTATAATGAGAAAGGATCCCACATGGAGTTTAGATGAGTTGATTCTGGAGATGTCTCTGCCGAATACCAGGTGGGCGACCTTGAGATCTTTCTTCTCCTACGGTTTTGATTTTCTCATCTTTAAAAGAAAGCATTGGTTTACAAAGGCTAGACGATCTTGTTTTTTTCTGTAAAGGGCCAGATAGTCGATATTTCAGGACTTGGGGGCCACATGATCTTTTTTGCACACACTCTGCTCTGCTGCCGTAGCACAAAAGCAAGCCACGGCCAATAAGGAGGGTGAGTGTGGCTGGGCTCCAGTGACACTTCATCTATGGACACTGAAATTTGAATTTCATATAATTTTTACATGTCATGAAGTATTATTCTTCTTTTGATTTTTTTTCACCACCACTTAAAACTGTAAAAACCATTCTTAACTCATGGGCCATATAAAAGCAGGCTGCAGGTCATAGTTTACCAATCACTGACCCATATCTTAGTTCGCCAAGGAGGGTCTGTAAAAGTTCAAGGGAGACGTGCCATGAATACACAGCAGCACACTTTGTTCCATTGATCTGCTTTGCCTTTTTGTCACAATACTTAATTTACCTTGAATTTCAAATGCAATTAAATGTGGGCGTGTGATTTTTTTTTTTTTTATCAAAGGGAGCTTGAAAAGACTGAGGAAGTCTTTTAATTTTGATGATCTCCAAGGCCTACACATTCATACTCTAAGAGCTCCTGGAATGGGGTTGCAGCTGATCTTCAGCTTCTAGGGTGATTCTGGGCCACTGTGGACCAAACAACATTTGTTAAATTTCATTTATTCATGGCCGTGACAGGGAGCTGAGGCATGAATAATACAAAAGAGCGGATACAAAATCATTTATACTGCACTCAGCTTTAAAATACATCATGGTCATTTTCTCCCTCTGAAGATTTACCTTCTTAATCCCTTTTGCTGATATGAAAATGAGTTTGCATTACCTGAGCTCACAGTGGATTATGGTAGAATTGGGATGCAAAGGAAAGATGTGCTAGAAATGCAATAAAAATGACACCCTGGATTAATTTTTCCTTCTCAAAGCCTCTTGACTCTCCTAGCCACTGAGCTTTTTCTTTTTCGCCAGTTTCTTCATTGCTTCCCCTCATCGGAGCCATAATATTGTCTTTCCCATTCTGACCATTCACCTTAGCCTGACTCTGGTCCTGGGACTTCCCTGATGTTTCCTGTGTGGCAACACACTCCCGCGCTTACCTGGTTTTGAGACTAGGACCTAGAAAACACTACATAATTTGAATAGTTGACTGACCCATAAGGAACTGACTAAGAATGATGATCAACTTCAATTAAAAAACTTTTTAAAGGTACTCTGACGGTGGAGATCTGCCTTGGCTTGCACGTGAGTAGAGGTGGAATAGCCCTCCATCTGGTGATGATTTTTTCATAGTGCCCTCTTTTTCCACCCAGGAAGGTGTCACCACTTTCCAGGTTAGCAGACCAACATACGGATGCCTTCTGAGCAGACTCAGCCACCCTCTTCCTCCGCATCCTGGGCCTGCCTATATCCCCTGGTAGGCCGGCCCTAGGATGGCCTCCTGTCCATTTGCTGACATGATTCTGCACTGGGACTCTAATAGCCACCTGAGATTTTAAGGGCCAAAAGGAATTCTTGTGACTTACATGCATTTTAACTGGACAGGAGGTAAATCAGATAGGGATACATTCTGTGATTTCACTTGGATAGGAGATTAATAAAGTAGGAGGGATAAGATACCCTGCAGGGTCATCTGAGCCTGTCTCTTAAGACCCTGCAGCAGGAGCTCCTGGATGATTGAAAGGTTGGGGATATGGGAATTCTGGATTATACGTGCTTTTTAACCCTTCCTTCCTGGCAAGGGATCCCAAACGTTCTGTTTTCTGGAAAGCTGAATAAGATGTTTAGATATTAACTGATATTTTTACCTCCTTCCAATTTCTTGGATCCTGGGGCTATTCTCTTTAGCTTCGCGCTGTCAAGGTGAGTTGTTACTGCAGAAGTACAGAAACAAGATAGGGGGAAAGGCTTGATTTTTTAGTTTCAAATTAGGCTTTTCAAAACCCATGACAGAAATGAAAACTTCCAGAGCAAATGCGGTAGAACTTTTCAGAGTCTGGCTCTTCTAGAAATTCATAATGAAGGTTCTGGCATGGATTGGTTTTGGCCTAGAAGGAAGCCTAGAATGGTTTTCGTATCGATGGTGGCTAGATAAAAATCTGGAGATGGGGAAGAGAGATGAACAAACTAGTGAGAAGCTGAGGAAAGTTCTTGAGAAAGTGACTCCCCCCTACTCAGTGGTTCACTTGAAAGAACTGGGAGGTGAGTGGTTAAGTATTACACTTTCCCCAGGTGAGGTGATCTGAGATTAATAGCTGATCAGGAGCTTACGTCCTGTCTGGATTCTAGCAGGTTCTAGGATACTTTGTCTAACACAGAGGAGCGGCGCTGAACAAGGATTGGTGGTGCATCATGTCTGGGCAAAAAAGAACAGAGACGTACCTCAGAAGGGTCTGCAGCCTCAGAGTGGCATGGAAGGTATGGGAAATGCTCCAGGCATCAACTTGAGGGTTCAGAGATAGCAGCCTGTGGATCTGGAAAAATCTCATGGTCAGGAAAAAGCAAAGTCAAATAACAAACTAACAACCTTTGCCACCAGACAGAACTGGGATTTCAATTATGTAAGATATCTATATATAAAGATTTATATCTTGATATATATCTATATATAAAGATGATATACAAATGTACTGTATTACAGTTTTCTTTGTGTATCTGTGTTTTCTGTATTGGAAATACCATATGTGCTACACTTTTTAATAGCACGGGTAAAGGAAGGACAATATAATGAGTGTACGAGCTTCATGAAAGAATAAACTGAAAGGGAAATTTGAAAGCAGAATGGAAAATATAAGATGAAGGAAAGAGCTGTGGGGATCGTGTAAAGTGATGACGGAGGTAGTCAATGGTCCTGCTGTATGTGTTTCATCAGAACATATGTGGGTGGCAGGTCCTAGATCTAGGGACCAGACCTTCGAGTGACAGGAATCTTTAGGGAGCATGACTCAAGCCACTTCCTATGAGGGAGTCACTTGCAGAAGATTTAATGGAATTATCTTTATCATTTTCATACATCTGAAGGGCTGGCATGGAGGAGGCATTATACGTGTGCTCTAAGGGTTAGAGTAGGACTAAAGTTATGGAAGCTCCAGGAAAAATGATTTCACAAGGTGAAGTAGCCAGTGTTGTTCAAAGATGGGATGAACTGTTCCTAGGAGTTAGTGAGTTCTTTCTAGAGGGAGTTTTCAAACAGAAATTCCAGAGCCATTTGCCAGAGAACTGTACAGAAAGGATCAAACAACAAGTTCCAGTCCAAACCTGAGATTCTATTAGCTAATGATGGCCCTGTGAAAACATCGACAGAGACAAATTGATCTCAAAGGCTCAGCAGGATACGGGGAAGACCAAACATGAGGACCTAACTCACGAAGTCATTTTCTGCTTGTATGCCTTTGGCAAAGTATAATGACTGGCCACATCTTCTAGCATAGACTTTCATTAGTCGGTTGGATAGGAAGATTTCAGGTTTATTCTAAATACGGAGACTTGACTATTGCCTAAATAAATACTGGATAATTTGACAGCTAAGAGTAGTTTGAGAAGAGAGTTGTTATTCTCATTTTTTTAATAAACATACACAAGAAGAGGAAAATAATTGTTTCTAAAGGCGGTTTTAAAGGATCAGAAGCTGGGATTGAGGAAGAGGCCACAAAGCCCCATTTTACCGTGGGGTGTCATTTTTCAAATGGCTCCTAATCACATTCCCGAGCCTGTCTGGAAAGGCCAAAATATTAGTGTTCTTAGGTGCAAGGCAGTTAAGTGATTACTGTCTCGTGCCAAAATATCTTGGTTTCAGCTGAGATCGACACAGCGAAATTACAGTCTCTGTGTCCTTAAGTTGGCCTCAGACTTTTCTGACAAACAAAAAGACTACAGTCATGCCACTAAGGCATGTGTAGAACTCAGGGTAGAGCTCAGAATCAGGATCTTGTCTCCTCCTTTGAGTCTGCAATTCAGACTTTAGACATTGGACAGTCATCTTTTTGTCCAGAAATTTCACATCACATCCATTCATTCAGCACATGCTTTTTTAGTACTTCTTATGTGTCAGTCATGTTAGTCACTGCGGGGCTAGAAGATAAAGTAGGCAATGTCCTGGCCTTCAGGAGCGCACAGTGGGAGTGGAAATCCAGGAAACCAACGATAAGAATACTCTGCTTTGCGTCACAATAGAGTCCTGGGAGCAGTTAGTGGTGGACTTCAGAGGGTTGACACAGGCCAACTTTTAGAGGTAATTAGGTTTTAGGCAAGAAGGCAAAGACGGAAGATTGTGATTGGCAGAAAGAGTAACATGTATTAATGTCTAGGGGCGTGGAAGGATAGGAAGGCTTAGTGTCTCAGACTGGCTGGAGGAAAAGGTGGATGGATGTAGGGGATTGCGGGTTAGAGATGAGGGAAGCCAGGTGAGAGGGAACCAGATGCTAAAGGACTTTGTGAGCTAACGCAAAGAGTTGGAATTACATCCTGAAAGTGATGGGAGATGTTCCTATTTTACAGGGTTGCTGAAGAACCAATGAGATAAGACATGTGAAAATGTTTTGTAGGAACATGTGTATCTAGAAATCTGTTTATATTTTCTGTCATTTCAATTTTGTGGGGAAAATCCTTGGACCATAAGAGAATATAATCAAAAGGTCGTAAAAAGAGATAAGTGCAAAGCTTTCCGTGGTGGAAAAGGGCTCAGTGAGACTCAAAGCCAAGCTAAGCACACGATAGTGAGGCAAGAAGGCACCCTAACGCCTTCCAGTAGCCCAGGGATGGTATGGATGTCTCAGGGAAGCAAGCGCTTGTATACATACAGAACGTGACTCCTTGAAATTTACACTGGATGTAAAAGACTACAGACCAAGTGAATTTACTTGCTTGGCAGCCCTGGAAGAGTCTAAGAGTGCCCTGGTCATTGAGATTTCAACTTTTAGAGGAGCATAAAGTGAAAATAAAATATTCTAAAAGAAGATGTTGTGACAGAGAAAGAAACACTAGAACCCAGGGTCAGATACAATCGGAACCACATTTGAATCCTGGGATCACACCCTCCCTCTTTTTGTCTTATTCTTTTACATTTTAATGGAATTTATTGAGATATACTTAGCATTTTGACCAATATATTCACCCATGTTACCACCACCCCAGTCAGATATAGAGTATTTCCATCCACCTAAAATGTTTCCTCTTGCCACTTCGTAGACAATCCACTTCCCTTCCAGCCTTGGGTTCCTGTCACTATGAATAGTTTTGTTTTTTCTAGGATTTCAAACAAGTGGAATCTTATGTATTATTTTTGTATGACTTCTTTCATTTAGTGTATTCTTTTGAGTTTATCATGATGCTGTGTACATCAGTGACTTTTTTTCCCTTTTTATTGTGCAGTAGTTGTCCGCCACAGGGTTACACCAGAATTGTTGATCCATTAACTGTTGATGGATTGATGGATTGTTTCCAATTTTCAGCTTATTCTTTTTTTCAGTAGACTCTGTTGGCCAGGATGTCAAAGACAGGGCCCCCAGGCACAAAGTATAACTTGCTACAATAGTCTGAAAGGAGAATTTGACAGCACCTATTAGTTTTAAAATTTCCATCCTTTTTCTTTTTATTTAGCAAGTCTACTCTTTAGGATCTATTGTACAGAAATACCAATATTCACACAAGTCTGCAAGGCCATGGGTATGAAGCATATTTTTTGAATTCTCTACATTTATTCCTCTAGAATCTCCAGCCATTCCACAGTGGTTTTTGTTGTTGTTGTTTTGTTGTTGCATCCTTACCTTTTACTCCTCCCTAGTGCTAAACTTTTTTAGCTGACCTGAGGGTAATTTAGGAAGGAATGCATTTTTTTTAATGCACCCAGTTCCCCATCCAAAAGAACTAGATATCTGTATATTCTATGTATTGATATGCGTATTCTTTTTAACATTGGAAAGTTTTTATTACCCCATAGCTGCTAACTTTGGTTTTACTTTTTCATCCTTAATTCTGAATTTGTTCAGAATGTAAGAAAGTACCCGAGGAGTTTGTTAAAGTGGCTTGTTTAAAATGGTATTGTTCTTGCAATTCTCTCTGACATCCTGGGACACCTCGTTATCTGGCTAGGTTTTAGCCAAATGCCTTTTCAGAGAGGTTGTTTTTTTCTTGAGTCATCTAATGATTTTGCCCTACTAAGTGGTCACTGTAATTATTTTTATCTTACGGTTAATGGCATTTAGTCACAAACCAAGTAAATATCTTTCAGAGAGAAAGACCAGGCAATGGCAGAGCACTGGGTCCAAGGAATTCCCTACCTATGTCTTGGCATCTCTCCAGCTGTCCACCCAAGTGCACATCACCACATCCAGAATATCTACTAGCATCTATAAAACAGTAAAGTTTAAGATAGTGTATAGCTCAATGACATGAGCCAAAGTCAGATCCTGGTGATAGGAAAGTCTAGATCTGAAATTGATCTTTCACTTATTATACATGAGTTCATTC
This sequence comes from Leucopleurus acutus, assembly GCF_964270905.1. Lineage (NCBI taxonomy): Eukaryota > Metazoa > Chordata > Mammalia > Artiodactyla > Delphinidae > Leucopleurus > Leucopleurus acutus. Next base: position 78,636,052 of record NC_139147.1, on the reverse strand, counting down.
ATTCATTCATTTATTTAAGTGTTTATAGAAGTCCTCTTTTTTGTGCAAAACATTAGTCTAAATTCTGGGCCAAGAATAGGAATGGATCATCCTTTGGTTTTTAAGTATACCTATTTAATAAGAGAACTAAAATAGGCAAGTAACAACAAAAACAGTAACACTGAATCCTCACTCTGTGCCAGGCACTGTGCCAAGAATTTTACATCACTTTTATATTTAAATCTCACAGCAGGTAATGTTATTATTCCCATTTTATAGAAGAAGAACCTGATGTCCAGAGAGGTCATCCAACCAGATCAGAGTAGCGCAATGGTAAGTGACAGAGCTAGCTTTAGAACAAGGCAGTTGGACCCCCGGGCCTGTGTTTTTAACTTCCTCACTATGCTGCTCTGGAAAAGAATTTTTCCACCTCATAGGTGCCATAAAGAGCAGCTTGAAAGTGGGAGTCCTTCTGGAAGGATGGGAGGGTGTAGTCAGCAACCCGTTATGGCCTCCCTAATCGCTCACTGCTTTCCTTATGTATCACTCGTAGTTTCACACTTTTTTGCTTTTGCTGCTGCTTTGACTTCAGCTTGAAATGAGCTCTCCCCCATATTCTCTGAGATTCAGGTCAAGTGGTACTGGTTTCACGGCGGCCTTCTTGACATCCACAGCCAGAGTTAATTGTGTTTTCTCTGCATTCCATAGCCATAACTTGTTGCTTGCTCTGTTCTTCACTTTGCCTGACACGAGAGTTGATTTTTTTTTACCTATGTATTCTCTCTGTACCTTTCTTGAGTGCACAGTGTGAGTATTGTTCATCTTTTATGCCTAAGACTGGACATGGTAGGTATACCAGCAGTAGGTACACTTTGACCTGCCAGAATGCTAAGGGTTAAATGTAACCAAGAAGGAGTTGGATATGAAGTAGTTACATTTTCCTTAAACAATTATCATTTGGTCATCTGTCTTGAGGTCTAGTGCTTCTCCATCTTGGCTTGTCCAGAAGAAGATTTATCTTGAATCCAGCTTTCTTCCTTCTCTCCATCACAGGAAAGAAGAGCCGAGTTGAAGTAGTTTGAGCAAAAGCAGTTGAAGTGATGAGACTCGATCATAAATATTAGAGACCAATGGGTCTCTACTGTAACTCCCCAAAAGCTCAGGAACCTCCTCATGGTCTGGTGTATAAAGATGCCTTTCTCAACAACAATCTGCTCCCATTTCTTTAAATAATAAAACCACCGAAATTTTTCTGAGTTCTCTGCTGTCAGAGAGATTCAGAGATCCCTGGATCCTGAACTAGCAAAGCTCGCGCAACCTCTCCATTTCATGGGCCTGAATATAAACTCTTGTCATCTGTCCTCTGAATGTTCACGCACTGTCTCAGAGAGGTTAACTGATTCGTCCAAGATCACAGAGATACTTATTATGAATTTTAAAAATGAATTTCCCAAATCACATGGAGCTAAGATGAAGTTACCAGGCATTGACTATCATTTTGGAATTTGAATCATGATCAGTTTCTCCTTTCTGTCCTGTAAGAGATCTAAGAGAATAGATCTGAACTTCTGAAAACACAGATGCTGTAGAAGGAAGGTTGAGTTTTATAAACTAAGGGGTTAAGACTATTAAAAAAAAGGGCATAGTTTCTAGTTTCCCTGTCACCTAAAATCCTGTTGGATCAGGCTGTGTCCCTTCCCAGCCAGAGTATTAAATTAACTGCAAGTTGCTCAGAAAGCTGTATCTATTTCAAGGTCTCAGCCCTGGCTGTGCCTTTTTTTTTTTTTTTTTTTTTTCATCTGAACTGTTGGGTGGGAGAGGGGTCCCAGAGGGTGGGGAGATAGAAGGTAGAAGAGAAGCAGGGGTTATTTCAGGCCTTATTTCTCTACGCCTTCAACGTCTGAGCCCCAGGACAGACCTTCCTGTTGTGAAATACTGGACCAGTTGTTGCGGTCTGAAGATAAACAACATTCCAGTAGTTCCCCTAGAGGCTACCCGAGGCCTTGTGCTTTTTAACATTTCCCTGGTCCTACGATAATCCAGGAGCTGAGGATTAATTACTGCATTACCCGCTTCGGCACACACAGCAATTTTGCGGTCTCTGTGCTCTTAAACTGGGTTATGGTAATGAGCTCAGGGTGCGATCTGGATGACTCCACTGGCTCGTTAAACCCCTGAAACACTAGTATCTTTTGTGTAGCTTTGGACGCTCAAGCTGTGCTGATTGGAGGTTTGTAAGAACAAGGGTTTTTTGCCCTGATGTGCGAGGTTTCTGTCTTCATTAATGTTTGAGGCTGAGTTAGGACTCACCGGGGTTACGTAAGGGCAAGTTTGGAAACCAGATGCAAGCCGTTAACTAAATCAACCTGGGTTCATCATGAAAGGGTTGAGCCCCACTTTGCTGTACCCAATAGAACAAACGTTTCAAATGAATGTCTCATAAGTTCTTGGTTCTTGTATAGGTAGGCGTGGCTTTAAAGGGCATAAAACCACAACAAATCAAACGATAGCTTAGACTTGCCTTTCACTTTATGACTGAGGATTTGAGTGATGATTCATGGACTGTGAATGTTGACCCTGGTCCCTGGCTTAGCTCTACCTGCAAACATCATCAGGGCCAACAAATTCGAGAAACACATTCTCTCTGTTCTGGTCACTTTCTACCATTTATCAATTTCACTCACAACCACTGTTATAACTGTTCCCCACAACTACCTACAAGACATGTAAAGGGAGTATTACTAACCTCATTTTAATGATAAGAAACTGAGGCTCAGAGAAATGAAGACTTTTCCCAAAATCTTACAGCTGCCACCATTGTATATGTAAAACAATTTAAATTTTGTTGCCTTTTGTGCGTGTATATGTATGTGTAATTGCTAATTCAGTAGATTTAAGATGGCTGTTACAGGCAGACATCTGAGGTGTCCCACAGTGATTTCTGACTCTTTTAATCCTTACAAAAAGAAAAAAAAAATTTCTTTGACGTAGCAACAACTTTACTATTAGGTTCTGGGTGTTGCAGTCTCGGATAGCTTGAACAAATATTCAGATTAAAATATCGAATGTGATATTTCCAATTAAAAAACAAAAGCATCATAAAACAATAGAAAAATGAATGAAAAGAAACATGACTATTTTAATCATTAACAAATAAATACAATATTATACCTTGCATCTTCTTAATAAGACTTGGCACCTGGCATGCCCAAGTTTTGAAACAATGACATAACAGTAACAAATTACAGGTAACTAAGAAAATAAATAATGAAAAGATTTATATGATCATCAATCTAAATGGTCATATATTCCTAGGATATAAAAACAGCTAAAGAGAGCAACATCTGTAATATGATAGCAGATTCACATTGTATGGAGTAGCACTTGAGGAGAAGGTTAAAAAGAGAAATGAGTATAATCACAGTAAAAATGCCTCACAGGTGCAATGCCATATAGTTTTCCAAATTGTTTAATATAAATGATTTCTTTTAATCTTTATACAAATTCTGTGATGTAGTGAAGGAGGCAAGGTGGAGATTATTATTTCCAGTTTACAGACATGGAGACGGAGGACCAGAGATATTAAAAGTCTTGCCTAAGGTCAAAGAAGAGAAAAGGTTAATAATCAACTCTTGCCCTTAGAACTTTTCATTAGTGCTTATGCATTTATAGCTTATCATTTTGTAATAGTATGCACGTCAAAATCTCTGTGTGTTTACAAATGTATAATACAGAGTTTTGATGGCCAATAAATAGGGACATATGGGGAAAAAAGTAAGGCTCCACATATTTTAAAGCAGCAATGGAGTAATTGCAAAATAATTTTACATTCCATTAAAAATCAATGAAAACTTTCCAATTAAACCAGCATTTGAATAATTCAAGAACTGTGTCACATAATCCCTTCTTTTCTTTTTTTTTTAACGTATATATATGTTTTGTTTGTTTTGTTTTTGGGGGTGAGATGTCCAGCATCTGTAAAATTTGCTTATAAAAAAGAGACTTTTCTCTTTGTATAAAAATCATTGTCAGTTAAAGATTAAACCGAATATGATTATTTATATTCTGTTTTTGAAATGTACTTTAATGTGTGATGTGGACTCATCAGACCACAAGGCACATTTTGCCAAAAAGCGTGATGAGAACGCATTCAGCACAGACAGCCAGAAGGAGGGAGTGGCACTTGGAGTTGGGGAACCAACAGCAATGGCAGCCATGACCCTGTAACATAGGGGAAAGCAGAGTATTCCTAACTCCCACTCGAAGCTGACTGCCCAGGGCCAGTAGAATCAGCAGATGTCAGAGCTTAAAGATCCTCTGGTCCATTTACAGACAGAAAAATAAAAGGACAAAGAAGGAGAGAGGCTTGCTGGTTATCAGGAAGAGCAGCCATCTTCCATGATTTCCGCTCTCATTTCCCCCTCGTATTTAGAGGAATAACCTGGGATTTGGTAGTGAGAGGAACAAGCACTGAGTGCATATTACATCACTGCCATGACCTCTGGGCTCTTCCCCAACCTTTCCTGTCTTCCCCAGGGGCAAGTGGGATTGACCTTTAGCCCACTAAGCAATTCCTTGGACTGAAGCTTGGTCATACATCTCCACGATCCCCTTCTTGGTTAGCTAGGGTCTGTCATTATGATGTGAGGGAAAATGCAATGTGCTACGACTCAGAAGTTCTGTTTCTGTACTTTCCACCTGTAAAATCTGAGACCAGTTCCTTAACTTTACAGGGCTTCCATGTTTTCATCCCTTCCATGGAGTTTAACAGTTCCCTCCATGACACCTTCCCACATTTTTATGAGGATTAAATAAGACGGAGGGTATTAACATTTGTAAACCCTGAAGGACAACATAGGTGTTAATTAACACCATCTATTCCCAAGGGGAGTGTAGAATAATGCTTAGAAGCTCAGGATCTACAATTAAACAAAGTTTGTTCACATGTTGCTGTTGCCTCTGAGAAGCTGTTTAAATTCAGACATGTTGTGTCTCTTTGCTAGATGTCAGTTTCCTCATTCTGTAAAGGCATCCTCCTCTCAGGGGATGACTCTGAGGGTTAAATTAGGTAATGCCACGGTGGCTGACACACAGTAAATAATCGGCACGTGTTTCTATTACTACGACACCACATCTACAAACTGTGGCTGCTGTGATTCGCAAACTCTGCAAGAGAAAGTCTTTCTGGAAATCCACACTAGAATTTCTTACACTGAAGCGATTGCCCAGGTGCTCTTTTGAGCTAGTCCTTAACTATCCTTGGGAATTTCATTGTTCCCAAGTTTTAAAAGGCAGCTATTTTTATAGTGGGTAGTAGGAGTGAAAAAAATCAAAAGGATTTTTTCTTTCCCATGTTTTCTTTTGTTTGTTTGGTTTATTTTGCGGTGCGCGGACCTCTCGTTGTTGTGGCCTCTCCCGTTGCGGAGCACAGGCTCCGGACGCGCACGCTCAGCGGCCATGGCTCACGGGCCCAGCCCCTCTGCGGCATGTGGGAATCCTCCCGGACCGGGGCACGAACCCATGTCCCCTGCATCGGCAGGCTGACTCTCAACCACTGCGCCACCAGGGAAGCACCCCCCACCCCATGTTTTCTTACTTCTGTATTACCTCTAAATTTTTCTGGGAGGATAGTGAAGCTTGGTCGGGGGGTGATGGCAGTATATGAGGAAAGGGAACAAAAAGCAGATTAAGGAGTCACCAGACTGGGAATCTAGTCCTAGGTCTGCTTTTAAGTCATAGTGTGAGCTATCACCTCAGGCGTCTCTTCTAAGAATTCCAGTTTCCCAGTGGTGAAATGGGGAGGGTAAGATTAGAGTTCCTCAGTGTGGTAAATAGTCATGGTAAAGCATCTAACACAGTTTCTGGTACAGGATTAGTACTAAATACATAGTCATTTTCTCCCACTTTCCTTTTTAAGGAATTTCTAGTTCTGATATTCTATAATTTTAGAAATGTGTCTTTCGGCAAAGTGAGACCCCTCTGTCTTAGATATGTTGAGGTATTTAACATAAGGCAGAACCTAGTGGAAAAAGTCCCAGGAAATCAGGAGATGGTTTCCTGGTCTGAGAAACTCTTCCCTAGCCCACCTCTAAGACTGTTTCTTTAATGATAATTTTGGGATGTCCTTACGGTTGACACTATTGGGTATAAAGCAGTACGTACTTTGAGTCATTCTCTCCAAAGTGGTGATCGGTCTCTTGGTGCCAATCCATACACAGTGAACCACCAAAGTCCTTTAGAAGCCAGTGTTTGTTAAAGGAGGATGGACTGTACCGAGCCAAGCCCTGCAGACCACACAGAGAATTGGACTTAGAAGCCCCACCTAATTAATTGCTCTCATTGGCTCTAATAACCAGTCAGCTTCACGACAAAGCTGTTATCTAAGAGAGCTGAAAAAGGATCTTAAGTATGCTCTCTAATCAAGCTCCTCATTTTATAGGAGGGGGAAAGAAGGATGAGAGAATACAAGTGACTGTTCAGGGATCGAAGATCAGTAGAAGAGGTAACACTGAAAGCTAGATCTCTTGACCCCCAGCTACAACATCACCAATGCCCGAAAATAATGTCAAGGGATAGAGAATACTTTTTTCTTCATGTTGAACTGAACTTCCACCAAAATTTCCAAATTTCCTCTGGACACTCAAGTTCCATAACTTAATGGACAATGTTCTGTATTCTTTCAACGAAAGACACTGCAGAGGCTATTTAAAATGGCCTGGAGGCTGAGCCGGCTGCCCTTGCATGGGGCCAATTTCTGGTCAGATACCACTTACTAAATGGAATCTCAATGCACGGATTCTAAGGTTTTGTCCTGTGGGTTTAGTTGGTTTGTTGGCCCAGCTGTTGGATGTTCAGGCTGTGTGGTCCCTTGCCACTGGTGCCCCTCTGGGGAGACTTGTGCTTGCTAATGTCAGGGCAGGGGTCCTGCAGAACCCAGAGAGACAACGTGTGTGAGGTCACAGGGAGGCCTGTTGCCTGGGGTGATGGGTTTGCGGAGAATCCTGAGGAAGCTGAGCAGTCAGGCAAATAGAGCAGAGGTTGTCAATCTTGAGCATTGGAATCACCCAGAAGGTTGGTTAAAACACAGATTTGGGGCCCTACCCCCCAATTCTCTGATTCAGTACATCTGAATGGGTCCCCCAAATTGCATTTCTATCCATGTCTTTAGTGATGCTCACACTACTGGTCTGGAGACCACACTGAGGTCCACTGGCCTACAGCATAATGAGTTAATGCACACAGTTGATATCCAGCCACACACAGCTGATGTCCAGTAATTTGAATGGCATATAAAGAATTCTAGAAGCTCTCTCTGTAATGGGCTCCCTGGGTAAGGACTTCAGCTTTTTCCTTTGGGTCAACTTGGGTCTTTAATGATCTGGCTAGCATTTAGGAAGGCATTTGATATTCTGGTTTTAATGTAAACACTTCCCACCTGTCCCAAGTATGTGTATCCCTTTCCAAGAGCTCCGACATTTCTGACATTGGCGGAACCCTAATCTCCCGTCTCCTCCCTTCTCGCCCTCTCCCTCTCTCCTGGCCAGCATCTGTTCTTTTCCCAGCTGTGGCTGCTTCATTCTGTCTGCCTCTTTCTCCTCTTGTCCCCAGCTTCTCACTGGCCCCTCCTCCACACTCGGATCAAAATACTCTGTTTTTATTTATTTACTCTACAGCTGTCAGTGTTGTGTCTGGGTCACTGCAGTGCAACTTGCAGGGAAATGCGATCCTGAAGAGTCCTTAAAACTTCAGCTACTTGTAGTCACTAATGTACCCACACTCAATAACACAGATACCTTCCTTGGTCCCTGGATTGCTCTGAAAATGGCTGGCTTAGGCCTGTGTGTCAGGGTGACCCCAGGAGGAATGAAGCTAACAGTCCTTGGAATTTACACTCAGCCATTTAAAGGTATTGAACAATTCTGAGTATTTAAAACTTTAGCACTAGTAAAGGAGATGGAATTGTTCAGTGGAAAGAGCTCTAAATTAGGAGTCCGGAAACTACAATCCTAATTCCAGCTCTCCTACTAATAAGCTGAGTGACCTTGAACAATGAGCTCTCCCTCTCTCTTTCTCTCTCTTTTCTCTCTCTCTCTCTTTCTCATCCTTAAATTGAAAATAGTACACTTGGTAATTTCCTGCCCTCAGTGAGTCTAAGTAATAAAAATGTGAAGACTCCCTTGAATGTTGGATTTCTCTATGGTGATTCCACATACTGTGCATAGCGATTCCAGGTCGGGTTCTAGGGGGTTTCCAATCTTTCACTGGGGTAACTGCAAAATGAGAAAGTTGTGGGTTTTGAGGCAAAGAGACTAGGACAATGAGAGCATTATAAGTTAATAAATCAACCAGCGAGGATTTATTCAGCAAGTAATATGTCTAAAGGAGATTTGAGAGAGGCAACCTGGCAGGCATTTATTAAGGCACTGAACTGGACCAGATATAGGAAGGGTAATAGATATTAAAGAAAAATCAATGTGATGCAGAATGAAAGTGACCAGATTCTATGAGTCTGTGCTGTCTTCTGTCTTTCATATCCATGCTCTGAGCTAAACCAACCTGAAGGGTGAAAGGCACAGAGTCATGCAGATAGCAGTGGGGAAATGACCTAATGGATGAAATGAATAACGAATACTGCCTGGTAAAATTTTTCATTCAGTTGCACTGATTTCTTGCATTAATAGGTAACCTTTCTGGGAAGTGGTTACTGTCATATAGTTTAAAGAAAAAAAATCCTTCTTAATGCCCAAAGTGCAACACTGTGTGAACTTAATTTATTTTCTCTTCTTTAGTGCCTTAATTTTGTTTTGTTGTTACTAAGTGGTGACCACCAAAAAGCATGAAAAATTGCATTAAATAATAATTCATCTGTTAGAGCCAATTACAATTACAGCACACAATCACACCCTTTTTTCCATTTGATAGATACAATCCCCCTATAAGGTGGCCAAGTAATAACTGTTATTCTCCTTCTTCAAATTTGGGATCTGGGATCAGAGAGAATCATGGACGTTGTTCACATGGATAATGAGTGTGGTAATGTCACCAAAACACAGGACTTAATTTTCATTAATTAATTTAAGAACATTTAATATGTCTTAGAAATAGGATTTACCTGGGCTTATGAAGGTAGGCATGTTTCCTGTCCTCAAAGGCGATTCAGGGGGGAAGGTCAAGTGTGTGAAAGAGTGGGTGCAACCATGAGTTCCAGGTGATGTGATGACAGTACAATGTCAAGGAGGGGTGTAAAGCTGGAAGCTTCAGGAAAGGAAGTCACACGGTTTACTCTCAATCTCTAAGTTATAAAAGCTTCCTGTCTGACAAACATTTAGACTTCATTTTATTATAACTCTATGCCTTAACATCAAACAATTCAATATGTACAGTGCATATGAATAAGAATTTATGTAGAATAAATGCCTTCTAGAAATATTGACTGTGATGCCCGTTTCTGTAAAACAAATACAATTGATCACTTAAATTATAAATCAAACATAGTTTCATGATGAGAAACATCTCAGAATATGATTTGGAAGATATTTTGCTGAAAAAAGAGTAAGGAAATGGCCAGTTCCAGGCATTCTGTGCAATGTTAAGCTATTGGACCATGGCAAGCCGGTAACCTTTCCTTCATAGGACTTGTGCTACATTGCAGAAACTTTTTAATTTAAGAATTTCCCCGACATTTTAGCCTTTCTCCTGCCTTCACTTCTTACCCTTCATTTTATATTTTCCATGTTGGTAAATTCTCACCCTAAAAACTCCTCTGTGAATAGAGGCCATTTCAGTAGGGGGGTTACTTATTTTTTATATTAGTTTTCAAGTCTTTGACTCCTTTCAGAACTAAACATGTATATTTATTATTATACAGCACTAGGGCATAACCTCACAGACAATATAGAGTATAGTTGTTTGTAAAATAAATCAATATGCCTGGTTAACATTTCCTCATTAATTGTTTCCAATGTAAGACATGCTCTGAACTTTACATGATGAAAGAATCTTTCACTGAACATATGCGCTAAATTCTTTTAATTAATACTTATTGGGCAAGAACAGCTATGCTGGGTGAACTAGTGGAGCTCTCAGAGGAGCTTTAGGAATGATTTAGTTAAATACCTTTATTTTAGAGAAGATCAGTAAATACCATAACTCACCCAACAATTCCGAGGCAGAGATGGCACTAAAATATTGCACTGTTGATTTCTGTCCTAAGAGGCTATTTTCTGTAACTGAGTTAAGGTCAATAGTATTTTCAAGCAGGTAATTTTCCCAGGCCCAACCATTTCACCACAACCTTAATTTAATCATAAGTTCTTGAGAGACTTCTAGTGCACCAGATGTTGTACCAAAGTTTGCTGAAGCTATTTGGGACCAGTGATTCTTGGAAATTTCAATCGGATATTTGCAGAGTTCCTAAGCAATTAATTGACAGTAGTATTCTATAGTGCAAAGATCCCTGGTCTGTTAATCAGTGAAGAATCGTACCAATAATTTTTTGGGAGCCCTTAAGCAAGTCCCTTGATTTCTCTAGATCTTCATTTTTCTTTAGTAAAATTATGAGACTGGTTTAAAGATCTCATTTTTTTCTTACATTCTGACTCTATAACTCAAATTTGGCTATTGTATAGATACTCAGGATGATAATGACTAGATGAGTCCCATTATCTTAAAGGGTATTTCATGTCTTGCAAATTTTAATTGGTGTCTCATTGTTCATTAAGTACTTTAAGTACTTTATATAGAATTTTAGTTTTGTTTAATTTTTAACAGGTATATATATATATATATATATTCGTCAGTGTATGGGGACTTTGGATTTTGTCTATCCAAAGGTAACTATCCTGTGAAAGAAAATGGCTATAGAAACATAGTCTCTTTCATGGGAAGCCAGTCCACTTAAAACTAACTGTAAATAGACCATTAACACCTCTATACTTTTATTTATGAAACTGACAGAAGTTGAGCCTTGGGTAAAGTCAGCTCAGCACACAGTGAGAGGAATGTGGTGGCCTGCACCTCATTGGAGAACAGACTAAAAATTCTTAAGCGGCCCTCAGTTGGAATGGATTGCTTCATGAATTCTTTCCATATCTAATTCTCATGATTCTGCAATAACTCTACTTCCTGAACGTAAAAATAGGCTGTTAGCACGGCAGTGAAATGGTGACTCCCTTCCACCCTAGGAAGGAAGGGTCTCTTTTAGGTGAGTAACCACAAAGGTGGACAGGTCCAATTCCCAACCAGATTCACATTTTTTTCAACTCAAGTGAAATACCACTATCTGGTTTTTATTTTTACAATAAAAAACTAAATTTTGAGGGCCTGATATGACTGAGAATACTGAGCTATAGTGGACACATTCTTGGAAATGAAAGGTACTCTAAAAATACAGATATCATTGACCTGGCATCAGTAGGCTCTCACTACATCCCTTCATTCCCCTCCCCCCACCCCTGCAGTCTATCTTCAGTAAAAGTGCATCCAAATATAAAGTATATGGGTCGTGTCCCATTCCATGGGATCTTGAAATGTCTGGACTTAAAACGGGATAAAGCTAAAGCTGTGTTTGAAGTGTCCTAAACTAGGGCACCAAGAGCAGCTGCTCTTATTTCCAGCTGGATCCCTCAGCCTGACAGGGCAGAAGAGCAACAGCTACCTTGACAAATTCTCATTTCCAGGCATTTGGAGATTCAGCTGTGAAGATTGCTCAAGGCAAAAAGCTGACAAGTCCAAAGCAAAACAAAACAAAACAGAAAACAAGAATCAGAATAAAAACAACAAAAATTATTCCATCCTTTTTAAAGGAAAGAATCCATTTAAAATGTGAATCAAACACATACACTATTTAGATTGACAGATTTTTATAGCGTTCTGTAACTCTGCTGCTTCTGATGTTTGTAGTTATTCATGTTCATGATGAGGAGATAGGCATTCAAAACTTTTCAGGTAGATTTTGAAGACTACATTCAGAAAATGAGATGTACCTGTGTAGAGGCTTGATCTATAGAACCAGGCTTAAAGTAATGAGGAATGACTTATAGTTACAGAAAAATTCATCATTTGCTTTATTATTACTACTTGCCAGTTATTGGGCTTCGACCTTATATCAGGAATTGTATTAAAATCTTTGTTTATGCCCTTTCATTTTTACCACAAGCCTATGAAATAAAGAATGGTAAGTGTCATTTTATAAATGTGGGAAGCGAAGCTCAGAGGAATTAAATTGACCAAGTTTACACAACTAGATAGGGGTAGATCAAGGATTCAAACTCAATCAGACCCTACTACAAGCCTGTCTTTAAAAATACTATGTTGAGTGGCAGGAAAAAAAATGGAAATTATAACCGGTATCTTTCTTCCTTAACCCTGGTACTCCCTTTAATGCCATGATGCTACCCAGCCAAACTAGGTAAATCTAAATGCATTAATTGAGGAAAGAGGTGGCAGAGCTGTAATTCTGGCTTTTGAGCTTTAAAAGTATAGCTCTTGAGCAGGGGCAGAGACCAGCTGATTTTATACTCACCCCATATCGTCTTCCTCCTATAGCACACAGCTCATTGTTATTTTCCAGCCTCCTTTGCAGTTAGGTGTTGCCATGGAATACGAATGGAAGTGATGTGCACCATATCCAGGCTGGGAACATTAAAAAAACAAATACCTCTACATGGGATAATCCATGTTCCTTTTCTTTCCTTGCTGGCTAGTTGACTGGAATGAGAGGACATGTTTGGCAAACTCAAGAGTGTTGTGTTAGACACGATGGAGCCCTGTTTCATTGCATGGAAGAGAGCCACTGTTCAGATGATCAGCAACACCTGTTTAAACTTGAAGAAATATATTTCTATTGTGTCAAGCCACTCCAATTTGGGGTTTATGTATCATGCACTAATACAGGGAAAAAAGCTTGAAGAATAGATTGAAGAGGATATCTGATGAATATGTATATGTGAGGGGAAGGGGTGGGGCAGGGGCTGGAGTTTCCCCACCTGGAGTCCAGATAAAGATTTCTTGAAAATACATAGGACAAAGACCTGTTTTTTTTCAAGAAAAGTTTTTGTTTGTTTGCTTTTTGGGAAGGGATGTGTGTGAAGATTGATGGAGCCATACCTATTAGATAAAAATAGATTCATAAGATGTATCAATCAGTAGCAATAAACCCTTCTTGTCCGGATCTCAAATTGTTTCAATAGCAAAATATTTATTAGACACTTTAAGTGTGAAATATATGAATACTAAGTAGATATTTGATGATACTAGGGAATTATTTTTTGTGTGCTAATAGGATTATGTCTTGCTTTTTAAAAGAATTCTTATCATTTAGAGATTGCCTAAATGTTTACAAATGAAATAATATGGTGTCTGGGATTTTCTTCAAAATAACCTTGGTGGGGAATGGGTGGGAGTATAGATAAGATAGGATTGGTTTGGGGTAGATGATTGCTAAATCTGGGTAATGGATACGTGGGGGTCATGATATTTTCTCTATTTTTGTATATATTTGCAACTTTTTATTATTAAAAAGTCTAAAAAAAGAAGAAAATATTTCCTAGGTTGGGGAGAGAACTGGGTTACAAAGCAATGAACATGTAGATATTATGAGATCCTGAAAAAGTTATTCTGCCACTTTTTTTTTATCCCAGATTAAAACCTTGAGAAGGATACTCAAATCCTCATATAGATTTGTAGAACTGGAGAGCTGAGAGGCCTGTGCCTTACTTCCCAGGAAAGCTTGGGCAAGAAGCAAAACCCAGTGTGGAACTGAGTGTATGGTGTGTGCAAATAGAACCTTGGCCTCACAGAGTTTCCTATGGCCGAATGTGGCCCAGAGCAGCAGAAGGTGACCAAGGAAACACAGGAAGAGAACCAGACCTCTTGGCCATGAGAATGAGGGATGACTGAGCAGTGACCTGTGTGGACCTAGGGACATGAATCAAATTCATGGTGGATATCTCAGTGAATGGTTAGATGGCAGTAGAGGACCAGATGTCTCCTGGTGCCTCAGCATAAAATAAATCCTTTGGAACTGAACCGAAAACCTGGGACAAAGAGAGGATCCCTTAAGTGACCAAGATTAAGTTTCTACCTCCTGGTAGAACGGGAATACAGCATATACAGTATGTTCAATTACACACAAATAAAATGAAAATTTTTCCCACCTGCAAGTTTGAACTACAATTCATATAAACTACAATTACAGTGCCTTTCAGAAACCCAGTGATTAATTCCACCACATTTCAGTACCCCAGATGAAGCTCTAAACACATCCTTGTTTCTCTATTTTTCTTCTTCATTACCTTTATCTCCGCCCTTTAAGTCAGGTAAATATTTAAATTCTAAATTCCTATAGGAAGAGCTCTTCCAGGGAGGTAAGAACTCTGAGCTGAAGCCTGTGCTCTGCTCATAACTATTTGTGTGACAAGTGGAAATAATTTACCTTCCTGGAACTGAGATTCTTCTTTAGTGAAATGAGTCTTTGCCTCTAAATTTACATTCAAATTCTCTTTAAGAGTGGTTTTTTTGGGGGTTTTGTTTTGTTTTTTGTCCTCCAGGTGGCCAAGAATGTCAGGGAATGTCAAACTATACCATGTATATTCACTAGTTGACCCCATATGATGTAGTTTCATGGATCATAGTCCAAAATAAAATTTCTCAAACTGGATTAGGGGTCAGGATAGAAGTAGTCAGTGTTCTATGTGTATAATATTACTGGGGAAATCATAAAATGACAAATTCCAAATACTAGAAGGGATTTTAGAAATTATCTAATGCATTCTCCTTTGGCCGAGAGAGAGTTATTTGTCTGATATTACAAATGATAGTGGTAGAGCCCTGCTTTGAACACGAGTTTTTTGGTTTATGGTTTTTTCACTACTCCTTCCAGCTTCAACTATAAAGCTGCAGATTTCAACATGTCTGTCTTTGTTGTTCATCCCAACTACTATTACTGAGCATCTGTTGTATACAGAATGCTATGAAAGCTATGTGAGTCATCATCATCGGGGGTGGTGCTCATATCTGGGGGGGGAGAAGCACCCATATTTTAAAATTATATCAGGTAACACAATTCCAAGTGGGCTTTGTTGAGAGCTTTCTTAGAAACCTTAAATAAATGTTTTGGATGTAAAGTTGAAAAAGAGCACAGTTCAGGGAGACGAATTGTGTGTGACCTGGGCCTTGAAATTTGGGTAAATTTTTCTGAAACGTGGGGTAGGAAGAATTGGGAAAGATATTTCAGAGTGGAGAAAAAGCATCAATAAAGTTTTAAAGAAAGAGAATGTAGAAAATTGGGGGGAAAATCTCTGTTTTACTGATGTACCCAGAATCACGGCAAGGCTGGAAGTTAGTCCTGGGGTTTGGACCTTGCCATGGAAGAGGGAGTCATTGAGTTTAAAGGAAATGAACAATGGTGTGAGGTCAGTGGACTCAAGAGTCTCTTAAAATTAAGTTTGGCAAAGTTAACCAGATCCCTGTTTGGAAAAATACATTGTTTGCATGTTTCAGAAGTACACCTAAGCATGGGAAATTAACAGGGGGGACCTTTGTCTGAATCCCTAAGGAGGTAAATGAAATTAGGGTTAGCTTCACTGGGAACATTAAGTTTAAAATTTGAATTCAACTAGGTACCAAATTAGGACTGGGAAGATGCTGGCTTTAGGCCAGAACACAGAAATACAATGGTAAATTAACTTAAAGTGTTTTAAATTGTTTTAAAATAAAACCATTTGCTCATAAGACCTTTAGGGCTGTGTAAGGGCCTGAAATAATTCACAAGTTTGCATTTTCAGAGTGACAGGAGCAGCTGACAATGTCTACTATGATTTTCCTCCTGAGGGCTTGTTTTAACACTGTCTTACCTTCACACATCATAAGGTTTAGCTTTTGGTAATGAATACAAATAATTCTAAAATATGATATTAGGTTTGCCAGGCTCTAGGGTTTTTGTCAGTTTCTACCTGTGTTGCCTCTGCCTTTATATCTGGATGGTACTTACAAATAACTATTGTCCCAGGGGAATCATTTATGCCATGGAAATAGAAAAATAAATGAAATCTGTATGCTTTTTTATGATAGCAGCTGATCTTGCAAAAATTCCCTCCATGTGTAGTTACTTAAAATGTGTAGAATAGTATGAACTCTGGCTCTGGAGCCCAATACCTGGATTTTAATTCCACTCCTACTACTTTCTTGCTCTGAGACCTTGGCAAAGGTAACTTCTCTGTACTTAGTTCCTTCATCTGTAATATGGAGATAATAATAGTAGCTATCTCATAGAGTTGTTTTGAGGCTTAAATGAATTATCATATGTAAAGAACTTAGAATGCAGCTTGGCAGACGGTAGCATCGTTAAAGTATTAGATATAATAGTAATAATTTTAATTAATCAATTTATTCAGTTGCATTAGCCACTGTTCTCACGCTGCTCCTCATACACCAACTATGCCAGACTCCCTGTTCTTCCCAATCAAACCAGGCATGTTCCCATCTCTTCCCTTAGTCTTGAGTCATTCATTCTGATGAAATGAACTTCCTTCACTTAACCTGTTGATGAAATGTTCTCATGCTTTAGATTTTGGATCCTGTGACATTGCATTTTGCTTTTTTTTTTTTTTTACGGTACGTGGGCCTCTCACTGTTGTGGCCTCTCCAGTTGCGGAGCACAGGCTCCGGACGCGCAGGCCCAGCGGCCATGGCTCACGGGCCCTGCTGCTCCACGGCGCGTGGGATCTTCCCAGACCGGGGCATGAACCCGTGTCCCCTGCATTGGCAGGCGGACTCTCAACCACTGCGCCACCAGGGAAGCCCTGACATTGCATTTTGAAGTCTTCTCACACCATGCCCTTCTGTAGCAACCCTTAGCAGAATTCATTACAACCTCTTCTGTGCTCCCATAACATTTTTCATATAATACCATTGTTGTATATTTATCCTTGTTACTAAAGTATGAGTCTACAAAATGTTGCCCTTTAGTCTTTTTCTCTCCAGAGCCTTAGACAGGGTCCTGTTCCAAATGAACACTGTATGGATAGTCATCAAATTAATTAATTAAATGGCACTGTGCATACTGATACCAGAAAAAGGAAAATCATTAGAAATCATGAGACTCCAACAAAGATATCACTCAAGTTTGTTGAACTGTCTAGAAATAAGAATTTAAGTAAATTAATACGACATACAGGATTACAATGGATTAAAAAGGGGCTTTTCAAGAGTGTTTTCTATGACAACTAATGCCAATTAATTTTTATTGAGTGTGAAAACAATTATGCTGTGATTTCCCGCTACAACAGTAACAACAGAGTTTTTCTAAAATTGTGAAGATTTATAGCATGACATGTCACCATACTTCAAAAGCTTTTAGGTCCACCAGGGTTTATTTATCTAGTCACAAACACTAAGTTGTATTTATACACACATGCGTGTGTGTACACACACCACCAGCACCACTGTTACTATCCCCCTAATCCAATGCAATCTCTCATGGATCCCCTCAGTTAATTAATTATTAGCATGATTTTGAATTGCTGAGCAATATGAAATCCTTTCTTATCACCTTTGGGAATTCATGAAGAAAGAGTACTCCTAACACTGATGAGTCTGCAAGCTAAAATATGTCAGATAATTCAGTAGATATTTCCTAAAAGACAAAAATGCAAATTAATTGTTTTAGTTCAGTGGAATTAAGAAAGATGCAATAACAAAAACAGCATAATGATAATAACAATAATGATAAATGTTACAATCTACCAGGAACAGAGGACAATCATAAACTTGTAGTTGATAAAGAATATTGTCTCAAACTACAAAGTTCACCAAATGAATTGGACAAATTCATAATCGCTGAAAATTTTTAACACACGTGTCAGCAACCGATCTACCAATCGAATAAAATTTAGAGCTGAATATGGAAGATTTGAAGACAAAATTAACTAGCTGATCTAAATATCCAAGCAATTGGTCACAAAGGGAGTTTCACCAAGTTTCAGAGAATCAATACCATGTTCTTGAACCAAAGTGGATTTAAATTAGACATCAGCTACATAAAAGAATGGTCACACCGACACTCAACAATAACACGTTTTCAAATAAAGAAACACACTCTAAAATAAGTCATGAGTTAATGAGCAACTCATATTCAACTCAAGAAAGTACAAAAGAGGAACTGTGCAAAAATAAAGAAATTTGGAGGAAAAAAATGCAAATGGTAAGAGCCAAAAATAATTTTTAAAAAAGTAAACAACAAAATCAAAGGCCAATTCTTTAAACGAACAAAAATTAACTAATTTTAATTGCATAAACCTCTATCCAAGCTAATCAACAAAAAGAGAGAAAAGAGAATGGATTGGATAAATGTACTAAATATTCACTAATTTGTATTAAATTTTAATAAATAATTTTAAATGGTCAATAAATCTTAGGAATAAAAAGAAGAGATGACTGTTTTCTAGAAAAATATTAATTTTAAATTTGACTTAACAAAAATAATAAATGCATTAAATGAATAGTAATTATAAAAATTAGTTTGATAATCAAATATTCCCTTCAGAATATACAGAGGTCATGTTTTTAATGTTGATTTTTACCACACATTCAAGGAACATGTGTGTATATATATCTATATCTATACATACATAAATACATATATAAAATAGAGAATATATAGAAAAAGCAACTTAATTCATATTATGAAGTAGATATTATCTCAGTCTCAATAACAGTAAAACTTATATGGTATTTTACCATTGTAACTGAGCAGGACCCTATGGAACCTTCCTGGGACACAATCTCCTGTCTCTTCTTCCTGCCTCTTGTTTGTAGAAAAACTTTAGCCTCCTAAACCTTCTCCGAGTTTCAAAGGATAAATTTAATCAGAGAAGTGAGAAAATGCAGCAACAAAGGAAAACAATCAAGACAAAATAATAATAGTTTAGCCATTAAACAAAGTCAAGGACTTTTAGTTCCTCCTCAAGGTCTATAGATAGACCATATCCTGAGCCATATCCTTTGAGCTGTTTGACCACTACTAAAACCCCCACCAGGTGGAAGAAGTTAACTATATGCTGCCCACAAGCACCTAGAACCCAGACCAGTTGAAACCAGAAGGTTGATGATGTTGACTCCTGATTATCTCACCATCACCAACCAGAAGAAAGTCCATGAGCTGATCACACACCCTAAAACCCTTTACCTAACTCTGTCTTTAAAAACCTTTTCCTGAAAGCCATTGGGGAGTTCAGCCTTTTAAGCAATAGCTGCCTGGACTCCTTGCTTGGTGCCCTGCAATAAACTCTGAACTTTCCTTTACTGCAAGCCAGTGTCAGTAGATTGGCTTTACTGCACATGGGACAGTGGACCCAAGTTTGGTTTGGTAACACCATGTGTTACATGCTATTTTAAGAGTAAGTGGTAAGATGGAAATTCTTCTACACTGCTGGTGGAAAAATAAGATTATACAACAATTTTAGAGATATCTAATAAAGGTGAAGATATATTCTTTGACCCCTCAATTTCTCCCCAAGAATTGCTCTTGTGTTCATGCCCTGAGAGATGTGTTTTAGGATGTTCATTGCATTGCAGTGCTGCATTAGTGATGAGTTAGAAACAATACAGTACCCAGCAAAAACTGTGCAGTTAATATTTATAAACAAAAGCCATGTATATTAGTACGGATATATCTCAAAAACATAATATGGAATTTGGACAGTAAAAGTAGAGCAGCCTACAGAGATTTGATAAAACGCAAAGTCAAAATAGAGGTTCTGTGGAGATAGGGGGTGGGATTCAAATCAGGAAGGAAATTATAAGTAGCTAAATTATATCTGTAATATTTTATCTCTCTGAAAAGGAAAGAAAACAGGAAAAAAAATCTGAAGAAAAATAATAAAGGAATTGTTCCAGCATCCAGTTAGAGAAAACAAATCTACAAGATATAAAAATCCAGGCCCAAATCAGACATTACCCCAGTAACATTCAATTCTGGACTACAACAGAGCAGTGTCTTCAGGTATCTAAGGAAATAAACTGTGACTAAAGGATATTCTACTAGTCAAGATTCATACGTTGTATAAAGACAGTTACAGGTCGACATTCTCTCACATGAAAGAATGCAGGGAGTATAAGTATGCATGAGCCCTTTTGGAAAACATTTCTTAACAATAATATCTAGTCAATTAAAGGATGACTCAAAGAATACAGAAAAGAAAAATGCATGATTTAAAAAAATAATAAAGATGACTAAGTAAGTGACTCCACTTAAAAACAGAAAAAAATGCAAAACAATTTTGCTAATTATGATAACAGAAGTATATTTTACAAACATTAGCAGTGTAAAATTAATAAAAACCACAAGCTGGGAGGAGGGATTTGATGCAGTAATTGTCAGAGTTCTCATACGCTCATCTTTTTAGCCAAAGGATTCACAATCCTGTCTACATTCAAAGTGCATAGTTAAAACATAATGACTTCACCTGTTTTTTTATACTAATTCTTTTAAATCTAGAAGAATTTTTTACAAAATAATATTTCTTGTAGCAAAGAAACACAAAAAAGTCAGCAACTTCAGATTAATTTCACTTTCTATTGCTTCTGCTAAATTTAAGTAAAGCACTTATAATAAATGTTAACACATATTATTGCATACTATTATATTAAATGATTATTATACTACTAATTATTATACTAATATATACTACTACTCAATAACATTACTCATGTTATTGGTTTTCCTCAGATACTGATGATTCTAATTTTTCTCTTTGTTTTTGTATTTAAGAATGTTTAAAGTTTTGAGAATATGATTTCTGTGTTTTCCACCCTGTCTTCAAAATAAAAGAGGGAGAAACGTCCTGTTTGTTAGGTTTTACCAATAGCTGGCATTGAAAATATGAGAATTTCCTCTTCCTTTTAAATGTAACCAGTCATCCAAGGTCCTACCCTGTGTCTCAGGTCTAAGCATTCATAATTACTGCTTTTGCTTAGCGCGAAAGCGCATTTTTCTCTATTGTCTATTGCCTGGGGAGTGACAGGTGTGAAGAGCAGATCTCTCTGAATATTATCCTGAAGGTTGCCCCAAGACTTCCTTTCTTAAGGATCTATTACCTTTAAACTTGGCAAACAAACATCCAAAGCCATTTCTACCTTTTATAGCAGTGCTCCCTTTTAAGTATATTGAACTGTGATTTTCTCAGGAATCAAATTGTGTGTGTGTGTGTGTGTGTGTGTGTGTGTGTGTGAGATGTATATATATATATATATATAAAAAACAATGATCTAATATAATTTCTGTTAGATGGAGGTGAATCTTCCTTGTTTTCAGCACTGTAATTCATTTATATTGATTCAAAATTCATATATATAATAGATACAAGTACTTAATATATAATTCTATATTTATAATTTTCACATACATACTCACACGTGTACATACATTTAGTGATTTCTAAGGGTGGAAAAGATCAGAAGGAGGTAGGTACATGTTCACATTTGATTCACTTTCACTCAATATCTCTTTAAGTTCAGAACATAATCACTTTCCTTGTTTAAGAAAAAGTTACACTTAACAGAAATTCCGGAATTCAAAATAACACAGGTCAAGTTGTGTGTATGTGGGTAAGGATTTAAAATAATCCTTACATAAATAAATATCACTAATTAATACTCTTTTTATAAAAAATAAAGTTCTGAAGTATACCTCTCATCCTTTTTATCAATATTAAGATAACTGACATCAGACTTTTAAAATTTGTTAGAAGTCAAGTTTTTAATTTCAGAAATCTAATGAGTTATTGGAATTTCATAAATATTTTAGGACATGCACATTAATAGAGATATAAATAAACCATTTAATGTCATCATCATAATGTCTTACAATTTAAAATATTAAATTACCTGTAATAAGCCATATTATTGACCATTTTTTTAAAAAAAATTATTAGAGTATAGTTGATTTACAATGTTGTATTAGTTTCAGGTGTACAGCAAAGTGAATCAGTTATACATACACATATATCCACTCTTTTTTAGATTCTTTTCCCACATAGGTCATTACAGAGTACTGAGTAGCGTTCCCTGTGCTGTAACAGTAGGTCCTTAATAGTTATCTATTTTACATATAGTAGTGTGTATATGTCTATCCAAATCTCCCAATTTATCCCTCCCTGCCCTTACCCTCTGATAACCATAAGTTTATTTTCTACATCTGTAACTCTATTTCTGTTTTATAGATAAGTTCATTTGTACCTTGTTTTAGACTTCTCATGTAAGCAATATCATTTGATATTTGTCTTCCTCTGACTTCCTTCACTCAGTATGACAATCTCTAGATCCATCCACATTGCTACAAATGGCACTATTTCGTTCTTTTTTATGGCTGAGTAATATTCCATTGACCATTTTTTTATTACATTCACTTCTGGCTCTCTTTAATGGCAGTGATGTTAGTGGTGTGAGATTATCATGATTTTACCCCATAGAACTGCTAGGTTTCACTGGAACTACTGACCTCAGGATTTATACGAGGTAGAAAACCCCTTATTGTTTAAATTACTTTTGACTGGTTTTCTGTTATTGCAAATAAAAACACCCTAACAGGAAAAATAACTAATTTTTTTAAAGTTACTGATAAAGATACAGTTTTTCTTTTAGGAGATATGTTTTTAAACTTATAAGTTGCTTTTGTTTTGTGTAAAAGTTAAATTTCACTTGTAAATATTGTTTGCTTTGCTGCTGTCTGATGATGGTTAAAATGAGTTCTGAGTGCTATTCTGGCTTCCATGATTCTGAGAGCAGTTCCAGAATGAAGTTAAATTTTAACCTTCACAAAACAACCTAGCCTAGTTCTCAGTCACAATAGTTGAAATGACCTACAATATTCAGCATTGGTAAGGTACTTTTTCAGGCTATATAACAATGAATTGCTATCAGATGCATCATGTGGGTCCAGGAAGGTAAAACTGTTCTGATTGTGAACTGTTATCTATTGCATATACTTACCAAGGGATATATCTGCTCAGGCAAATGAGAGTAAATCTACCTGCTTGGAACCAAAGGAAAGAAAAAATCATTTTCTGCACTAAGTTAGTATGAACTTAATTAAACAAATAGAATTTAACAAAACTTTACATTGACCAAGTGAAAGGGAATTAAACAAGAAAAAGATTAAAAAAGGGACACTAAAGTACTCAAAGTTTTAAAGAAAAATTTTTCATCATTTCTCCTTTTTTATGTTCATTGTTCAGAGGAATATACAGTATAGAAATTTATACACTTTAGTTTTTCATTAATTCATATGTAAACCTGAGGAACAGATTGAAAATTAAACATTTAACTGGAAACCTATATTTGGTAGGTGAGTACTTATGAATATATCTTGAAAACCAATATTTACTAGTAGTGTTTATAGCAAAAACCTTCACATAATGATCCATTGGTCTCAAATTTATAGGTTACTATTTACCTAGAAACAAACTGACATTTAAATATACAAGTGCTATTCAGGACTGTGGGTGCCCAAATGTGTTTCTCCATGAGACTAAAGCAAATACAACAAGAAATGGTTTGAAATGTGCCAGAATTAATGTTTAACCTACTGGATTTAGAAACAGAAAACCTAGCTTTACGCTTTCATTTATTACCTTTGAGATTGTGAGCTTCAGTTTCTCATCTACAAAGAGGAGATAATAATGGTAATAATAATAATAATAACAATAACAATGGCAGCAATTTGACCAATCGAGTTAAGGTATGAGAGAATTTTCTTTAAATGAAAAATTTATAGAAATCCTAAATTTTAGAGTGTTCTGAATTGCTATGTGATGGGCCATGTAAAATATTACCTTAAAAAAAAAAGGGGGGGTATGGTTCGTTTAACACTCATTCTGAGAAGAGTTCTGTTTACAGTTTTCATTTCGGGGCTTTTTTATTTTGCTATCTGGGATTACCCAAAAGCAATCATTTATTTTTAAGTTCTTAACCTATTCCACCGGTCAAATGTTTCTAGGGGAATCCCACAAGGCCATCTTTATGGAGTCTTATAAACACTGGAATTGGAATCTAAGAAACCTGGGGTCTGTTTACAGCTGTCACATTAACTGTGTGGATTTAGGTAAATCGCTTTAACCAAACTGATTTGGGGCAAACCCAGAGGTTCGTGAATAACAAATGAGATAACGGATATGAAACTGCTCAGTTAACTGCCTATGCCTCTGGTCCCCTTTGTGAACCTGAACAAATTGCGTTCTCTCTGTGTGCCTTGGTTTCCTCATGTGTAGAATGAATAAGTTGGACAGGATCGTCTCTGAATTCCTTCCAGTATTTATATTAACTCAGTCTGCAATTCACATTTAAAGAACTGTATCTTAATATTTTAAAGTGTTTAGACATTTTTGGGAAACGCTAAAGCGTAAGGCAAATATTTGTTTTTGTCATTGTTAGAGTGCGAAGATAAAACTGGTAAAAGGACTATAATATCAGGGGCTGCCATGTTCTTTATTCTGTTTTCTCCACGCTGCCCCTTTTTCTCTCCCTGAGCATGCAGGACTATAGTGACAGGATGGCTGGGGAGTCCAGACACAGAGAAGCACCCACGTGCTGACTTTCCCTCCCTTTTTTGTTTTCAGTGAGTTCAAAGTAAAGTTGAAATAAAATCTACCAAGGACTTGTGTACTGGACACTAAACTTAGACTGGCCCCAAATCCCTAGCCAAAGAATTATTCCTAACCTCTTTACAATGAAGGCGGGTTTGATTATACACTTTTGATTTTCTCCAGAGGTTCTACTTGAAAAAAGTATAAAGGACATTGGAGGGTTTTTTATTCCTCAGTTTTCCGTAGTTTCTTGGAACAAATGCCATTCATGAAACTTCTAAATTTTTAGTGCTTATCTCAGGAGGGAAGGAAAGCATCTATGGGACATCAGAGAGGAGAAAAACATGGTCTTACACCTCAGGTGCTGTCATGGAAGGGTTCCCTGAAGAAGAGGAAGAGGATGATTATGGAGACTACAGGACTGAGAGATGTCTATGGGGAATTTGTTCTGGAAAAGACACTCTGTCCCACATTTTCCAGGTCCCTAGTGTCCTGTGGTCATATTCTCCCTTTGCATTCTCACTCCCAGTCCTCCTGGACCCACAGTTAGTATGATCTTGAAGTCTCCATCTCCCACTTCAGGAAGGTGGTGGTGAGAGTTTCCAAGCATTCTGAATTAAAGTCCATTTTCCCACACACACTTGGTTACATTTCATAGTCAGTTACTGTAACTGTTCTGTACAGTGTTATAAGTGTGTCATAGACTAAGTAGCTTTTTGTGAGATAAACCTGGGTCCCCAACCAACATTTATGCCATGGTTTCCATAGGAAATTTGGATCTCAGTTCCAAACTACTGTTCAGTCTCTATGTTAAGGAAGACTTGAAGATAATTTTTTCAAGTATGACCTTCTAAGTGGAGGATAAGAGGCAC
Organism: Leucopleurus acutus; assembly: GCF_964270905.1. NCBI lineage: Eukaryota > Metazoa > Chordata > Mammalia > Artiodactyla > Delphinidae > Leucopleurus > Leucopleurus acutus. The sequence continues at coordinate 78,610,620 of NC_139147.1, read as the reverse complement.
ATGAGAAATGAAGGTCCAGTCTAATCGTGGTTTGGTGCTTGACGTCTGCTGAGTCTTGGGAGAATGGCTTGGTCTCCCTGAGCTTCCATTTGCTTGAGAGCAAAGTGAGATGGGACATTTCTACAGCGAGTTGTTAGTTACATGCCAAGCATCTTCACAGACATGGAGAACAGACTTGTGGTTACCACGGGGGAAGGGGGTGGGGGAGGGATGGATTGGGTGTTTGGGATTAGCAGACGCAAACTAGTACATATATAATGGGTAAACAACAAGGTCCTAATGTACAACACAGGGAACTATATTCAATATCCAGTGGTAACACGTAATGGAAAAGAATGTGAAAAAGAATATACATATGTGTAATTTCTTGCTGTACAGCAGAAATCAATACAATATTGTAAATCAACTATACTTGAGTGAAATAAATTTTAAAAAAAGCCTCTTCTAATAATCCTTGTGTTTGATTCTGTACTTCAGACATATGGAATTACTAATTCCCTAGAACAGCCATGCTGTCTCACACTCTGACGCTATACTCCTTCTGTATCCTTAAAGATTCAGCTCAAGCATCACTTCCGGTAAATCCTTCTGAGCTCCGCACACATGCACAACACAAACACACACAAGACCGTCCTCCCTGGAGCTTCCACATGCACCCTGTGCTTACCACTGTTACAGCATATATCTCACTGTATCAACTTTAGCTCTTGACCTGCCATCTCTCACTTTCTGAGAACAGGGATCATGTAATTTGCCATTGAATACCTGAATATTTGCACATCTCCTGGCGTGTGGTAGGTAATCAGTAAATATCTTTTGCACAAATGGATGAATGCATGAAAAAATGATAATGATTTTCCCTGCAAAAGCAAATCTCTTTATTTGTTTTATGCTGAGGGATGCCCCTGTAATTCATGGCTCAGTTTACCTGGGCCAAGCATATCTTAAGTTGGGTGAGTAATCGAAGCTGCTCCGTGTCCCAGAACTCATTAGCAGGAGCCCTGCAGGGTGAAACCACTCTCCTCCCCTCTCATTCACCCAGTCACACTGACACACCCTTCCTTTACACTGTACCTTGGCCCCTAAGGCGCAAAGTGTTCCGAAGTCTGAGTCAGCCACCTCTGCCCATCCACATGCTTGGTTGCTGTTCAAGACTCGGATAAGAAACCATCCAGGTGCTCAACCTCAGAAAACCAACAACAAGGTGGTTGGGGCCAACAGAGACCAAATTAACTGAGTGCGGAATAAAAGAGGAAGAAAGCCCTAGCTGAGAGTCAGGAGACTTGGTCTGGTTTCTCCACTGGTAACGTATACAGCCTTCAGCAAGTCGCTTCTCTCTGGGCCTAGTCTCATCATCTGGGAAGTAAGTGGGTCAAGCTCAATGATCTCTGTGGTATTGTCCAATTCTCAAATTCTAGGATCTGAAATAAAGGGCAAGCCAAGTATTTTCCATACGTGAAAGGATAATGATATTTGCCTGTAGCAACTGTATCCACGGGGGAAGGACCAGGAGCTCAAGTTCACTGTCAGTGATGATTCAAAACGCACACGACATACTCTCTTGCCCTCGTTCCATGAATCATTCCAGAATCGTTCCATGATTCTAAGAAAATTTAGTCTCACAGCCCCTATTTATTAGCAGTGGTAATGCTGTACTAGTACCAAGCAAGGGCCACGGTCTAGTCTGCATCTGCCACTTAAAACAAGCGGCTCATGGGACTTCCCTGGTGGTCCAGTGGTTAAGACTCGCAACGCAGGGGGCACAGGTTAGATCTCTGGTCAGGGAACTAAGATCCCGCATGGCACGGCCAAAAAAAAAAGAACAAGAACACCAAGCAACTCACTCACCATTCCTTCTGCACCCTCTATCTGCAGATTCCCCACCAAGCACTGCATTTGTAGCCTGTAAATAGGCTGGGATCAAATACTGATTTCTCTGGAACAGATCAATAGGAGTCATGGTAATAATAGCAGTACTACTACCAAGAGTACTACTTTTTATTCCGTGTGTAGTGCTTCCAAGACTTGTGCCATGTGCTCCACATGTGTACTCATTTTGTTCTTATAACCACTCTGTTAAGGCAGTGTATTTATCCTAATACAAAAGAAGATACCCAAGTTCATCGTTCATGTAATTCAGACAAAATGTATAAAGTAGCTGAGAAAGGCTATAGGACAATTATAATCTCCCACATGTGTATAGCATTTTAAGCTTCCAAAGGCCATTTTACAACATCATTTGGTTTGGCTTTTACTAGGATGGCTGAGTCATGATTGTTTTCACTTTACAGAATGGAAACTTGAAGTGAGGTGAGTTAGTAGTTCAGGTCTCTTGATCCTCAGTCCTGGGCCTTCCCAAGAAACCACAAATCAGTGTTGGGATTCCTCAGAGGTAAAAAGGGGCCCAGGGCCAGCGGATTCCCTGGAGAACTGACCTGAGGTCAGAGCTTAGATTGAGATGGTGGATGATTGAGATGGTGGATGAGGCTATGAACAAATGTAGAGATGGAAGAAGGACAAGTGGAGGAGATTCATTTTGTTCATGGCTTCCTGGACCATATGCCCATAACACCAACAGTACACAGTCATATCTGTGCTTAGCTCACTTTCAGCAGCACAGAGAACGGTCCCAGAGTGTGGTAAGAAGAGAATCATTCTGGGTGGAGATATTTCTGTTTCTGCAGGGGCTTTTGGTGCTTATTCAACTTGAAACTTCTAAAATAACTCATGATGTGTGGAATAGCAGGTGTTCACATTCAGTATATTTGCGTGGTCTCACGTTATTTGTTGTTCCGTGGCAATTTCTCCTCTTTTTTTCTTTTACCTACTGTCACGTCATTAGTCAGACAGAGTGAATCATGCACAATGTTTAGAAAGGAATTACATATCTGAATCCCTAGGACAAGGAAATTTGACATCTCAGGTTCTGGGTAGAATTAGGCTTGCCAAAGTTGGTAGCGGTCATTCTGTCATTTGGTGAAAGTCAAAGCTTAGAAAATTCAGGATTGCTCTTATTTTATGAAAACTTAATTCACAAAAGAAGGGTGGGTGAAATTCACTTTAAGAAACTGGGGTTCTACTTATCTTATGCTTTGCCCCCCCCCCCCGATTTAGCTCTAGAAGTCTATAATTGGAAGGACGATCGAATCAAAGGCGGCATCCTTTAGCACCGCTCATGTTCATCCAGCTACGTGTACCTCCAGCTCCCGAGTCAGCCTGGAGTGACCCCTCTCCTTCTGCTTTCCTTGTTCATTTCCATTGATCCTGTCTCCTAAATGTCCTCAAATTCATCTTTTGATCTCATTTCTATGTCTTTAGATTTGTCCCTGTGAACTATTGCAATAGCGTTTTAATCATCATCCAGGCTGCCACCTGGGCCAGATTACTGATAAGACTACAAATAAATTACCCCAACGTGTAAAACCTTCCATGGTTCTATAACCTCAGGGTAAAATTAAAAATCCTGCACATTCTGCCCCCTGAGCCTCACTGATTGCCCATCTACCACACATTTATTTAACCATATTGGCTTTCTTGCAGTTTCCAGAACACTCTATGGGCCACCATGTCTCTGATTACAGTGATACCTTATCCAGAATGTATTTACTATCCTTGCCCCGCAAGTGATTTATCACACTTTCTTCATAAATTTCTTCTCATTGCATCCATCCCTGACTGCTCTCTTCCCCAGGCCTCCACTATCCATTTATCCTTTGGCAATTTACACAATCTTCTCAGTTCTGATTTCTCTATAGTTTCAGTTAATGGCCCATACATTTGTTTACTCACTAAAATGAATTTCTCAAACACCATAGCTGTGTTTTTGTATCTCTTCTCCCTATAGGAAAACTCAACAAATATTATTAGAATAAATATTTAATAACATATTTAAAAAATGTTTCCCAATGCAAACAGGGAGTTTAGTCGTATTCTTTTTTTTTTTTTCCTAATGAATGATACAGGGAAAACCTTGTATCATCATGTTGATTTCTTTTATTTTCTGAGAATGACCCTTGTTTAGTAATAAAGGTTTGTTCCTTCAAAACTGTTTAATTCAGGTGTCCATACTTGTAGCATAAATGGACTTCTGAGAATGCCCATGTTTATACTCTTTACTGTATAACTTCTGGGAATAATTGCTTGGGATTCAGCCCCACCCTATCATCTCTTAATATTATTCCTACTTTCAAGTCGTCATTAAATCTTTGCATCAACACATTGTTCATTCAACCATTTTGAAAAATTTTGGAAAGAAATATTTTTAGTTTACACCATGAAGAGCAAGTTGTCACTTTATAGCGAAACATCATTCTTATTTAGAGATACTAATAATATATTGGAAAGCTTAGAATGTTTCACCTTGTTTATATTGGATATGGAATGTAAATGCCATTTTTGTCTGTTCCTTTTCATTCATGGATAGTATTGTAATCTGAAAACCCTTACTTTGTATTCTGGCTCCACCACCTGCTTCATCTATAAAGTAGAGGTCCTAATTATACCTGCCTCATAGGGCTATTGTGAGGATTAAAAGATAGAATACATACGAAGTCCTAATAATGCCTGGAACACAGTAAGTAGATAGCTATTAATCTTTATTTTTGAGTTCCTCTTCTTGGCTTCCCTTACCTTAGGTCACTCTGTCATTGTGAGCACTGTCACTTTCTGATTCTGGATCTTATAAATATTACAGTGTACAAATGTGAAATTGTTTTGGTCATTCTAGATCATTTACATTCTCATATAAATTTTAGAATCATCTTACTTTCTTCAAAAAGCCTGTTGAAAGTTTCATTGGGATTGCAGTGAATTTACAGATTAGTTTTGACAGGGAAGATATAAATAATATTCAGTCGTCCAATTCATAAATATTGTATATCTCTCTAATATCATCAGGTTTCATTTGTTTTAATTTTTTTATTTCAGCAGTATTTTGTAGTTTTCAGCATTGATATCTTGTATACTTACAACTATATATTTGATGATATACTAAATGGTATTTTAAAAATTTCAATTTCCAATTATGTGTTGCTTATTTATAGAAAGACAATTGATTTTTGACTAGTAACTTTGTTTCCTGTGAACTTGGTATATACATTTATTCGAACAGTATATTTTGTGAAGTTTATTGGGCTCTTAATATTAACATTATTTCACCTATGAGTAACAATACTTTCTTTTTTCAGTTTTTACCCTTTCTTTTATTTTCCATGCCTTATTGCACTGTTTAAGACTCTCACTAAAAAGCTGAAGGCAAAGGTTGAGGAGGAACAGGACACCCTTTCCTTATTCCCACTCTTAACAAAGAAAGCACTTTAAGTCCCTCACAATTAAGAATAATGTTAATTATAGGTTATTTTTAGATGCCCATAGTCAGACTGACGAAATTTTCTTCTATTCCTGGATATTGAGAGTTTTATCATAACTGCTTTTTTGCACCTATTGAGATAATGTATGATTTTTCCCCTTTGTCCTATTTATGTGATAAATTACATTGATTGATTTTCTTATTAAACCAGGCTTTTATTCCTGAGTTAAAAATCACTTAGTCACGATGTATTTATTGTCTTTAAAAAATATTGTTAAGTTTAACTTGCTAATATTTTGTTAGAAATTTTTGAATTTTTGATCATAAGTTATATTGTTCTATAATTTTATTTTCTTGTGATATCTTTGTCAAGTTTTGGCATTAGGGTTATGCATATAATTTGGAAAGTGTTTCCTCCTTCTATATATTCTACAGAATTAATATTAGTTCTCCCTTAGTTGTTTGTTAGAATTCATCTTGAAGCCATTTTTGACCAGGATTCTCTTTGTGGGAAGGTTTTTGATCAAGAATTCAATTTCCTTAATAAGTATATGAGCAGTCAGATTTCTTATTTCTTCTATGTTCATCTTGATAAGTTATATTTATCAAGGAATTTGTCCTTTATATCAAGTTGTCAAAGTTATTGATATAATATCATCCATGATATCACCTAATTATCTTTTGACACCTGTAATGTCTCCTCTTTTGTTACTTTTATTGCTAGTTTTCTCTCCTTTCACAATTATTTAAAAAGCTTTTTTAGTATTTCTAAAATTTGTTCTTTTTCTAGATTTTTTTAAATGGTGGAAAGTTTGCCCATTGATTTTACTTCCCTTTTCTTTCTAACATAGGTATTTAAAATAATAGTTCTCTTATTCTTCTTTCTATTCCCGTTTCTTCCTGAAAAATTCAGCCCAAAGAAAGTTTGGTATCAAAATTGGGAAGAGAGGAAACACCATGGTGACCCAGAGTGAGATTTTAGAGCTCAACTAGTGTGAGAGAGGTGTCCAAGTGCAGATTTTGGAGCCCAGCTCAGGGCACTGGAGCCCAGCAGGGGTGAGGAAAGTTTCTGTGTGTGGGGAGAGGGACAGCTCAACATGGAACATTGGAGTTCTGGCAGTGGAAGGTAGGGGCATGTGTCAGCAGTGAGGAAGATTTTTAACATATAAGTGGTTAATCAAATAAGCAAAACTATTAAGTATCATGGGAGCCAAGTGCCTCAGTGTTAGAGAAGGGCATTGCAAATATGGAAAGGGAAAAACAAAATGAAACTGTTGGTGTTAGGTTAGAATTGAAGACATCAATGTGAACTCATGGTTTCAGTTTAGATAGATAAATAGATACAGAGATAAATTAATTAATAGATATATAAATAAGCATAGGCATAAATGAATGTGTGTGTGCATTCCCTAGCTCTATTCACTAAGAGGACTTGGGAACAGAGGTATGCTTATATAAATGAGCATAATACCACTTAAGTCTTGGTTTTGAAATATAATTCTCCACTAAAAGAAACCAGGGATCTTTGAAGGAATGGCTATTTCCAGAGCTTGGGCAGGGAAAGCACGAAATGAGCCTGGAACATTCTGTAAGGCTGAAAGGGTAAAGAGATACTCTTAGAATGATGGGTACATGTCAAAAGGACAGAGAAGCTAGTTTGAAGGGGCCCCCACTGGCCAAATCTGGGTCAACTTAAGCACCCCAATAAATAATAAGATTGGATTATAGCCATTAGAATAAAATACACATCTATGAATCCATAAAAATATAAATAAATGATAAATGCAAAGTTTAATAAGTCACATAAAGTGTAAATTTTAAAAGACGGCAAAATGTGCTAAGGCACCTATACTAATAAAGCTTGTGGTAAAAAAATATGTATCAGTAAACCCTTGAATTCCACTTCAGTTACATTTTAAATATCTTAGACTTATCCTCCATTGTATTCAAGTAGTATTATATTTAGTACTCTTTATAAGAAATTATGATGTAATATAATTTTAAATATCTTCTACCCTTCTGTCTTCCTACATATTTATTTATTTTGATTATCTATCTATCTAGAAAGATCTGAAATAATGTATAAATAATGTATAAACAATGGTTATTTCGAGTGGTAAGAATTATTTTTAACCCTACTCTTTCAACTTTTCTCTATTAAAAAATAATGATGTTTCTTTGTAAATATCTATGTGTTTTCCCAGGCAACTTTAATATGTTTGTGCTTCCACTCTTAGAGAGTATCCCAGCTGAAATTTTCTGTGCTTCTCCGCATCCATTGTCCATCATCTTCCACCCTGCACTGTGACCTAGGAGGCTGACCTCTGGATCTCACTGTCTAGGCTCCCATTCCCTGAGTCTTCCAAATGGGTTTGGCCAATGGGAGGCATCATCTTGAGATCAAAGGGAGGGTATTTGTCTTGCTGGCTAGCTTTCCATCAGGTGATGGTTGGGAAGTGGCTCCCATCTATGGGTACAACTCCTGTCAGCCACAGCTCCTGGGAGGAACCCTCCCTTACAGCTATAGGTCACGCCAGGTATTGGCAATTGCTTCTTGCACCTGCCCCTTGATGTAATCTGGGTACTTTATCATCCCTGATTGTTTTACCTAAACATGGTCCATAGTTTTGTAAATTGCTGTTCATTAAACTCTCTTCAACAACAGTGTGCCATCTGTTTTCTACTCAGACTCCAACTGGCACAGTATTTAATGACTCCCTCCTATGAAAATTATACTTCCTCTCACCATTGACTCACTAATTTATAGATCTTAATTTTCTATTACCAGCTAGATACCTTTCTAATTCTAAATAATGACTACAATTTCTATTTCTTTATTTATACATTTTAGACTTCCAAATAGAAAAGATGAATAATTTAGCTTCCCTACAGTTACTAAAGGAAGGAATTTGTCAGACAGGAGGAGCTGTGCATTCTTAAAATTATTAATAGAAAAGTATCATGTTAAAATTACCTTTGACCTTGGTCCCTCAATCACTATATATCCTCCATTTCAGCTGCAATTTTATCTTCCTATTATGTCTAAAAGTGTATTGCATTTTAATTTTAGATATGATATCTAATATATCCCAAATGATTTTTCCCACTAATATGAAATGTATTAAACAATAAAATAATCAGGATATGCAAGTATCTCATGAAATAGAGTATATAATCTAGATAACTGGGAACCACCTTTCTGCAGGTAACCTCATTGGGAAGTAAAGATCTTTTTTAGAAAGAGGCTTTTTTCATATTGAAATATCTGAGCAGCCAATTGTAGAAATCTGTCGCCATAGAATCCAACAAAGCATAGCACAGGTGTGCTAGGCCTGGGCTAAGTAATGGATTGTAAAGAACTCTGATTCCTTCAAATTTCTTGACTTCTGTGATAAGTGAGCTGGGGTAACGTCTGTTGGAGAAGTGTGGAATCTCAGACGCTCTCTCCACAGGCTTCCCTAATTCAAATGATGGCCACACCATTCTTCCAGACCCTAAGACTAAATACCTTAAAGTTATTCTTGACAACTCTCTTTCTCTCACCATTACATTCATTCTGTCAAAAAATTCTGTGGGCTTTTTCTTCACAATTTACACCAAATGACAGGTGAGGTAGATTATTGTTTTAATTTTGTTTTGAGACTGGAGACTCAAGGAGGTTAAGTGTGATAAGACTAAAGTCACATAGCAAAAATATATTATGAAAAATTAGAAGATGTAAACAAGAAAATAGTCAGCCTCACAGATCCCTCCCTTACCTGCAAATCCTATTCTTTAGTGTCACATCAAAAACATTTGTTATAATGATGTTTGACTATGCTTTATGCTGATGAAGCCATTTTTCTTATTTATAAAAGCATCCCTTTTTCTTAACCATGGGATACAACTCTTAGAGTCTCAAGAACTGTGTCTATGATGTTTGAACTTGTACCTGAGTTTCACTGTTGGCATTTTCACTTGTTCTTTTACTGCACTTTGACCAAGAAACTGATGCTAAGAATTTTGTGTTTTGTTTTTAAGTCTGTTTATATGGATTATAAATGGGTGAGGTTTAATTTAAAAACAGTAAAAATACTGTAGCAACAGCTTATATTAACTATTATTAAATTGAACATGACTGGTTTGAGAACATATTTCAGGTGTGTCTATGATAAAGGCAGTTTTCACTGTCCTTCCTATGTTTTGTGTGTTTAACTAGTATTTTTGTGTCTTTGTGATTGGGATTGTTTAGATAAAATTCCTTTATTATCCCTGAATCACTCCGGCATTTGTTTATTTTTATCTTTTCAACTTGTTTAAGTAAAAGGAGTAATCAGAGAATTAGTCTATCTCCTTTATTTTAGGACTAGATTGAAACTCTGGTAAGGCAACCCGTTTTTTTTGGGTTTTTTTTTGTCTCTCTCTTAATTGAGTATCTGGACAAATAAAAATGAGAAAATACCAAAGAAATAGAATTGTGGGAATTTAATAAAGCAAAAAAGGTGGCTTTAAAAAGGTTTTAAAATAATATATCGATAATAGGTAATTTTAAAAAACATTATAAATAAGAAAAAATAGTTTATGGAAATAAGGAATCCATTGATAAGCAGTTTGGGGCAGTCAGATCTGTCTCATAACCTGCACTTTACTGGTGGGAGTGAATCTTAAGAGTTACATAAGGCAATTTATAGTACCTCTGATGGTTGATGTAAGGTGTAGTATGAAGGCAGAGGAAGAGTCTGGATTACTTCTAGGTTTGAGGTTTATGCTTCCTAACTCTTAAATTACAAATGGGACAGAGGGGGTAATGTGACCTAGTTTAGATATCTGGATTTGGAGATTCTAAGCTTGGCTCTATAAGAACTAGCTCTGCCACCTTGGGGAAGTCATTTCCCTTCTGTAAGGCTCAGTTTCTTGTGTGAAAAAGATATACTAACCCTTTAATCTAGCTTTCTTATCCTACATCTTTTGACTGACCTGTATTCAGATTGGCTGAACTGTTTGAACTAAAAAGTCAGAAAATTCTATTTGTAAATGCTTCAGTGTTTCTAATTGAATGCGTACTTTTGGAAGTGAATAATAAAGGTTCAAAAGTACTTTGTTTTAACCTTGCCTGTTAAGGGATATTATAGCCTTCAATATAGCACATTATTATAGAACAATATAGCACAAAAAGCATAAATAATGTTTATTTATTTAAGCATCTAACTAGCATCTTTCATCTACACGTTCATATGATAATCTATAACCACAAATATGAAAGTTAGAGTATAGCATCATACTTCATACCACAGCTATGAATTATTGAGCATTTAGTATATGCCAAAAATTTGGATACTTTACCTACAGTTTGATTATAACAAGTCTACAGAGTATAATATTAGCCCCACTTACAGATAATCCTTGAAGATGTTTAATGGTTGCCAAAGATCACACATGCTAATAAATGACAGAATTTATTTCATATACTAATTAAAAATCTTTTTCAGATATGAATTAAAATATGGATTTGACTAACATGGAAATATGTATTTTTTTCTGTAAACTAAATTGATAAGAAATGGGTCAAAAATCCCATTTTTTCCCTATAACTTATACTGTCACATTGAGCAAAACATTTCCTTCCTCTGGACCTTGCTTCTACCCACTATAAATGGAAGGATTAAACAAGGTGATCTCTATTTGTCTCCATGGTCTTAAAATAACAAACTATGAATGCATTTCTCTGGGCTTGTATCCCTTTTTTCTCTCTCCATGCACGTACAAGTTATTGTGAGATCGTATTTTTAAAGCAGTATGATGTGATTTTTACTCCTAATGTTTCCTCCATTCATCCAGGTAGGCATTCTTTGTATTGCCTCAAAGAAGAGATGACATAGCAGAAATAAAAGAGAAAAATAGAGTTAGCCCTTGGCTTTTGAAAGTCTTAATTTCAGGGGTCTGGGTAGGACTCACATGCTTCAAATCAGATTATAGAGAATACTACAGGGTGTGAGGGAGAAGAGAGATGCTTCCCATTCTGGAGACTTCAATAGATCCCTTGGGTTGTCAGGGGGAAAGAGATTCTGTGCTGATGTGGTAAGTGGGGAACTCGGTAGGACCAAACTGACCTTGAGTGGCACAGACGGTAGCAGCATCAGCAGCTGAAGACCTCCGAATCTCACCGTCGCATTCACTTAAGATAGAGCCTTTGCTGGCTGGGGCTTAGGAGCCACATGGAAGTAGCATCAGAGCCACAGCCACTCACTCAATTTTCACTGGAATGAGAAATGTACATTGCCTGGGTTGAGGGATTTTTTCACCTATCTTTCATGTTGGCATCCAGCGAACACGACAGCAGCCAGCAAGCTGTCCAACAGAAGTGTTATCCTGCCCTACACTTTATCTCCATCCAACTTGCTCCATGTACAGACACTCACTTTAATGTGCCAGAATATTTATAAAGAAATATTATAAACTCGTCCACTCTAGATGGAGATTTAGGTCAGGAGCAGTAGAAGGACAGAATAGTATGGAAGACAAAGTTCCTTCCCTCGCCAACCAAACGTCTTATTTGTATATGGGCGGGACTGAATGCAACCAGCTCTTGGTCTCTTCCACAAACCGATTCAGTGATAAAACACACTTTGTTAAAAATAAGTCCTGCGTGTTAAACTAGAATATATTAAGAATCCCAAATAGGGACGATTCCCCTTAAGGAATGAAACATAATATTTCAAGCACATTCCTCTATAAAGAAAAATTATTTTGGATTGTGGGAAGATGCCCAAGGCACTATTGATGACCCTAGTAGTTACGCCCAAATTTAAAGTTATTTTTTATACATCTAATTAAGCTTCATGGGATCTCAGAGCCCTGAAGTTTATTTACTACAAATATTAATTCACTTCTACTCTACCCAGGACAATGTGTGGTAAAAGGTAAAAAGACAATGTCTTTAACTCTCATTTCTAAAAGAAAATGGGATCAGATGAAAATATGCACCTGAGCCTCAGCATTTAACTGTGGATTTAAAAAGGGACAACCTTGGGTAGATAGGTGTCACTGGTTTTGCCCAAGTGCATTTATTACACAGCCTTTGATTACTTATGTATGTGCATAGTTTTTTTCCAGAAAATATCCCATTGTGCATTATTCCCAAGCATAATATATGTAATTCCAAACACCGATCACAACCAGCCCTAAGTATTAGAGAACTTACAGTAGTCATATGTGCTCCTTCTTTAATGTACTGCTGGCAGTGTGTACACACTGCATTGAAGGAGCAAGATGAGATCTTTGAAAAAGAGAAAAATCTGTCTTTGAAACACTCTGGGATGAGGATATTGGCAGCTAAAGACATTTAGATGTCAGTTTATGGTACAATCTATTGTCCTTGCCATGCTTTTTCATCCAAGGTCACAATTCAAAGGGGCCAGTTAAGGGTTAGAACTTTGGCAATAGCTCAAGTTTTTTGTGTTCCAACCAAGAAATATTACCATTACATTCTTGTTGCAGCAACCTAGAAACAATGGGTCTCCACCTTCATCCAAATTCCCACCTGCTGCCCCATTATTCATTAAATATGTATTGATTATCTATGCGAGTTCTTTTTCTGTGCAAGAATTGGCATGGTGCTGTGAGACGCTGGGTGAATAAGACATGGTTTCTGCCCTCAGATTACTCTAGCCCTGCAGGGGAGAGACAGGGACTCAATCATATGATGCAGAGTATATATCCAACCACTGATTTTATGATTTTTTTCTTTGTGATATTGGATATTTCTAATAATTAAACATTTTATCAAATGATAAACAGTGATGAGCTGTTTTATTCAAAAAATATTTGCGATGAGCTACAGGGTACCAATTATATGCTAAGTGCTGGAGATACAGGCAAAACTGAAGACTGGGCGCTTAATGAGCTAACAGCCTGCTAGCTAAGGAAATCATTAGTAATGTACCATAGACTAGGTGTAATGCCCAAAGATGAATTCTAAATACGTTTTGCATAAAAGTACCATTATTTAAATATCCATAAACTTCTTAAAAGACTATTTTGAATGGGCAAAAATAAATCTATGTTTATTTGGAAATGTGATCTCTGGTCTGTTTTGAAAAAAAAAAAAAAAAACAGTATGGCAAGATGCAAAAGACTCAGTCCTTGGAATCCTGAGATCTGGCTTCTAGTCTTACTCTTTCTGTGTAATTTTGGGAAGTCTTATCCACTCTAGGCCTTAGGTTTCTGTGCTGTAAACTTAAGAAGTCTGACCGATTAGCTTCTGACACCTGGGTCAATTCAGTGACTACAACTGTCTAGAAATCACAGACTTGACTTCTTCGGTTGTCCATCCGCAAGGTCAATGGTGAAAAAAACTGACCATGTTGGTCTAAAATTACAGGACCAGCTGTATAAAGAGCTTCGTAAAATGAACTGAGAGATGGAACTTAGAAACCAGAGGGACTTCCCAGGGAGCTGGTGAAAATCCCTTCTTCCCCAGAGCCCAGTTCCTAGCTTCCATTGCAGATATAACAGTTTCAATGAAAAGAAGGCTCCTGAAATGAATCTGTTTGTGATGGCAAATTCTTAAAGATCCAGGACATCCTAATCCCTTGACCTGAAGTTGTACTGAATAGAGGGATTAGGGAATTTGATGTGAAAGGTGAGACATCCTGAGGTTAGAGTTTTGAGGTGATGTCACTGGTTTGGCCCCTTGCTTACGAGACCACAAGCAAGTTCTTTGCCAATGCAGGGGAGATTTTCTCCTTGTTTGGTCTGTGATAAGTACTGGACAATCACAACAGCACTTATCACAAACAAAATATGAAGAAAACAAAATAGCTGTTTGTTTGCCTAGTAGTTTCCCTTGAATCACAATGGACTATTGCTGAAGGGATGGTGCAAATACACAAGAGGCCATTTCTACCAGCTTTCTTATGAGAAATCATGTCCCAAAAGATGAACTGCCTTCTGTCTGGTCTATCTCATTTCTCCAACTATTGGTTTTGAGTTAACCTTGGCTAACTATTATTATGAATTTCTCTTATGAATGTATATTTTTAGGGTAAAAATTTGTATTCCTGATATTTTTAGTTCCTTAGTATAAAAAATTATACTATGGCTGTTTCAACCAAAACCAGTTTTGTGGACCACTATACATAGAATGAATAGAAGAGAGATTATTTTTGTGTATATTTGCACTGGAGATTATCCTATTATATGTTTATAAGAGACTGGTTGATGGTTGGTCTGGTGCATTATATTAATGGGGGAGACTCCTGACTATTTGGTTCTCAGACATGCAAAAAAAAACCACACCTTGCTGACTGTTAGTTCTCTCAATGCAAAGCGAAATATATGATGAACTTTGCTCCTCTCACAGAGCAACAGTGAGAAAATGTTCCTCGAATTATCAAAGGACCAGTATATTCTCTTTTCATTTATATTTTTCTAGCCAAATGTTCTTTCTCATGTGCCACAGGAGACTTTGCACTATGCAAAGGTTTTTGTCACTAGAGGGAGATGTAATCACAAACTCCCTTTAGTGGGTTGGAGTCCATGAGACAGATGGAAAGGCAAACGAGCCAGGAAATGACATGGCCCTATATCCTGCCAGAAATCTCAGTGGTAACAGAGCTCCAATGGGTATCTTACATTAAGCTCACTCTCTGGTATTCCGATGGCTACTTACCAGAAAACAGCTCATCCATCCAAACCTGCAAGGACATCTCTACTGAAAAATTGGCACTCTTAAGGGACCACAATTTCCATCTGTGTTTAAGTAAACACCTGTTACTGTTAGATGTCATAAGTTGTTGAAAGCCTGGGCTACTTAATAGTATCATGAAATATAAATTTTTAAAGAATATTTATGGGCCCTGTGAATACTTCCCTTTTTAAGGAAACAAGAGAGTCTGGAATGTCAGAGGAGATGGGAAAGGTGATCTAATCCCCTCCCCTCAATTTACAGATGAAGAGACTGGGTTTCAGAAGAAATTTGTTTAAGACGCTTCTTGGTAGCTACTTACTGAACTAGATAGAATCTAGGTCTCTTCATTCCAATTCACTGTCCACCTTACTACCTTCCTTTCCATATGTCTTAAGCACCTAATATTTGCTGGGTCCAACCAGTCATACAAAGATGAGTGAGAGCGGTCTCTGACCTAAAGGAGTGTATGATTCAATTGAGGAAGCAGAATACGAGTAACAATCACTAGAAGACTATGTAAGTTTCTACAGTGGGGGGACACATAGAGGCTATGTAAAAACAAAAAAACGCTAATTAGTGTACGTGGTTTGGGTTGCTTGTATCCCACACGCACACTGTAAAGGAAAATTTTTACTCAGGTTCCCTCTCCAAACCTTGCATCTCCCAGTACTCCAGCCTCAACCTCTCCTTCTGTGAATTATTATACATCTAAAAATATTAGTAAGTGTTGTTCAATGAAAAAAAGTGTATAAAAACATAGGTAACATGTCATCTTACTTATATCACAAAGGATATGTGTACAGAAATGAAATTGGAAGTATGTGGTATAAATGTTAACAGCACTTGGTTTCTGAGGGCTAAAATTATGGATGAATTTTACTTTTGTATCTTTTTATTAATTATTATAGAAGTAATAGATGAATATATTTTTATTATGAAAATCACACTGAACATATTCTGTAGCTTCCTTCCTCTCACCAACTACATTTGTTAGAAATCCACCCATGGCAGTACAGTTGTCCCCATGTAATTATTCTTAATGCTGCATTAAACTCCATATTAAACTCCATACAATATTCTCCTATTGATCTATTGGTTTTTAAATCCAATTTGACACTTTATGAATATACTGCAACTAACATCCTTTTGTAAATGTTATGGACTTATTTTAAAAGATTTTTAATTTAAAAAATTCTGCAATTGACATCTATTTATAATATTTAAAAATTATATGCACATCATGAAAAATAAAATACGCAAAGGCTTCCAATGTCTTAGCCTTTAACACTGTCTAGGACATTTCCCCTTTTATGGGTTAAGTTCATCTGCTGGTTGCTTCCAAAACACTAAATGATGTGCTTATACCTCTATTATTTTTATTTGAAAATGTTATGTGACATCTTTTTTTTTTTTTACATCTTTATTGGAGTATAATTGCTTTACAATGGTGTGTTAGTTTCTGCTTTATAACAAAGTGAATCAATTATACATATACATATGTTCCCATATCTCTTCCCTCTTGGGTCTCCCTCCCTCCCACCCTCCCTATCCCACCCCTCCAGGCGGTCACAGAGCACCGAGCTGATCTCCCTGTGCCATGTGGCTGCTTCCCACTAGCTATCTACCTTACGTTTGGTAGTGTATATATGTCCATGCCTCTCTCTCGCTTTGTCACAGCTTACCCTTCCTCCTCCCCATATCCTCAAGTCCATTCTCTAGTAGGTCTGTGTCTTTATTCCTGTCCTGTGACATCTTTTGACTCTCTAATTTTACAAGATGAGAATTTAACATTATTACACTATTTCTCATTTCTTCCCAATATTTAAACTGTTTTCATATTATTTTTAGTTCTCCTATTGATTGTAACTTTAAATGTAAGTTAAACTACTTATAAGTATAGTATTTACACCTCTGTTTCGCATTTCAGCAACTTCAGACGGTGCTGTTTAGCTGCTCGCTATGGAAAGTAAGGAAATTAGTATTCCTGTCCTTATTTTTACACAACCTTCCCCTTCTAGCTCTCAATTCCCGTTGACCATAACTTTCAAGTTAGCATTTGCATTATCTTCTGAAGTTAAAGATAATGAGTTTTTACTTCGTATATACATTGACTCTAAAAGGTAACTACAATAAGCAGATAGCACTATTACGATTTGATAAATCTTGGTCATTTCAGAGTGAAATATACTGAAGTGTTTTAGGATGAATTTCCTTTTCTAAAAATCTAATGTAATGATCCCTTTTTGTTACTTGGTGTATAATTTTCTTAGAATCTGTGTTAACTGGATTTGCTTTTTTATACCCCATCAATTGCTCAAAATCATAGTCCATTTTAATTTATTTTATGTTTGTACCATGACTCTGCATAGCTCTTTTTTTAAATTAACATCTCTTTATTTTTAAAAATCAATAGCATGGCTTCACCATATCCCCAGATTTTTTCAGGCTCTTAATCACATGGTCAATTACATGGAATTCCCTTTTTCTTCCTTTTTTTTTTCCTTGAAATCCTCTCTCCCAGACCTTCGGACACCCCACTACAATCAGGACTGCCTGTCCTCTGTGCCTACTTGCAACGGTGTTATCCTGGAGCTTCACTGTCCTCGCAGATCAGAACCTCTCTTTCTTAGATTCCATATTTTCTTCTCTCTTCAATATTTCCTTGTTTTGTTGGAGTATGTTACCTGTTGACTTGCTTAGATAAGATGTATAAGAAACAAATTTCGGTGTTATTGCATGTCTGAAAAGCTCTTTATTTTGTAACAAAACCTTGGATTAACAACTTGTCAGGATAGAGAATTCTATGTTAAAATAATCTTCCCTCACTGTTTTGAAGCTATTTTCCCACTACTTTCTAGTTTATAAAGCTAGATGATGCGAAGTCTGAGACCAGTTTCATGCTTTCTTCCATAGGTATACTTTTCTTTCTTTTCCCTCTGTCTGCTTTTGGGATTTTAAGATTTTCTCTTATCCTTGATATTCTCAAATTCTGAAGAGGTAGGTAGTAGGTATATTATTTCATTCATCCCTGCTCTCTCTATACTTTGAGCCCTCGAAGTATGAAGACTGGTGTCCACTTTTACTTCAGTGAAACATTATTCTGTTATTTCTTTGAGATTATGTTCCCATCATTTCTCTTTTTTCTCTTTCTGAAACTTCTTTGATGAGTACCATGCTTCCTGATTGCTTTGCCCTGCCACTTGTATTTTTTTCATATTTTCTATCCCTATTTCTTTACCTTTGCAATCTAAGAATTTTTTCCCTCAAACTATTCTTCAAATACTTTTCTAAGCTTCTATTCCTATGAATTTTTAATCTCCAACAGGTCTTTTTGATTCTTTGATTGCTGGTATATTTTTTTGCCTTCATTCTTATTTAATAGGTGAACTATCTTCTCAAATCTCTCTAACAATATAATTACAAATGTAAACATTATTCCTATTTCCTGTGTCGTTCTTGTGTCTTTGGGGTCAGTTTTTCTTTGTTCATCTTTGTTTTTTATTTGATGGCATTTCCCACAGGTCTTGTGCTACTTTGTTTCTATTTTAGATAAATGTGAACTATTTAATTAGGATTCAACTGGTTATTTGGGTTGATGAACCTAGAAATTCCTAAATGCAATGTGATATCCTTGATTCAATCTTGGAACAGAACAAAGACATTAGTGTAAAAACTAGTGAAATCCAAGAAAAATCTCAAATTTAAGTGATAGTAAGGTATTAATGTTAATTTCTTGGTTTGGGCAGATTTGTAAGATATTAACATTAGGAGAAACTGGGTGAGAGGTAATGGGAACTCTTTACTATATTTTCAACTTCTCTTTAAATCTAAAATTACCTCAAGATAAAGTTTACTACACACACTCACACACAGAGCTCTATTCCCTTTGTTTCTTTTCTTGGCTTGGCCATTTTATAGGAATTGTCAAGACTTAAACTTCTTTAATAAATATTTATGAAGCACCTACTATGTGCCAGAAAAGGTGGTAGAAACTTGGAGGATAGAAAGATCAATAAGATGTTTCAACTTATATTTATAAACAGTCACATTTTAAGAAAGACATGAATGTTATTTATAATTTCCCACTTACATCTGCTAAGCGGGTATCTTTGCCTTTGTACAATGGAATCAAAGGGCCCGACTTCTAGGTGAAGAACTAAAACTTATGTCTTACCTTTAAAATTTTAACTATTTGAGAAGTTTCTTGCTTACAGTAGATGCACACAAAAGATGAAAATATTTGTGATGCTATATTTGTGAAGGTAGGGGTAGCCTGTGATTCTGCCTTAGTGCCTAACGTAATGTCATATGTATAGTAGGAATTTGAAGATGTTGAATAAAAAAAGAGTTTGCTTATTCAATAAGTACATAATGCCTGCTTACTGTGTGCTAGGCATAGAGTTTACATTTGAAGAAAATACATGAGTGTCAGAGAGGTGATCTCTCCAAGGTAAATGTTGAAGGTAAATGGTACGGAGAATGCCTGGGGTAATGTAATAGTAATAGTATGGAGAATAGTATGTAATAGTATGGAGAATGCCTGGGGTCCTGAGTCAGTAAACTTATGTTTGAAACTGGGTCTGTCACTTACTGTCTACTGTGTCTGTCCTCAGATTTATCTTGTGTCCAGTGGGATTTATAATATTCACTTCACAGGTGTTTAAATAAAACAATATATCCTAAAGCATTTTGGAAATAAGAAAATGCTAATCAAAGTAGTCATTTTAATATACAAAGATCCAAAATGAAGTAAAACCAATTTGCCTATTTATTCTCTTCAAACAATTTTGTTTAGAAAAACATTAATAAACACCTTTAGAACATATTTTAAAATATTTTTAACAAACTGGAAGTCAATTTTTGAACATTTTTAGCACTGTCTATAATAGTGAGTCTAAAAATTTCCAATTTTATATTTTAAGAAAACTGTTGACAAATAATGACTTCATTTCAAGGTAAAAGCAGGTTCAGGTATTTTAATTGCTATCAAATCTGTCATGCATCAGCTTCATAGCCACTCTTCATGACTTAGAATATAGTTTACATTGCTACGTGACCTCAAAGTGTGGTAGCCTTTGACAGCTCCCTGGTCATAAAAGATTGGGAAACAAAGTGACCAAAAGCCTTTTCTAGCTTAGAAGGTTCAATGCTGAAAAAGTCAATATTCCTGAGTGAGTTATTCTTGAGTGACTCACTACCTTCCTTGAGCAAGTTATTTCACCCTTCGTGAGACCCATCTCTTCCCTGTAGGGTCTTGGGACATAATAAAGTAAGACTGTATCAAAATCATTTCACAAATATTTGTTGAGAACTTTCTATTTCAAGGGCCCAAATAAACATTTATATAATGCTTTATAATGCAGTTTAGCAAACAGTATCTCAATGAATTCTCAGAAAAATCCTGAATTTGTGGTGCTAATAGGTGGACATTATCAGCATTTCATGGACGTGGAAACTGATGTTCAACATCTCATATGATTTAGGTCATAAAGTCAGGATTTGAACTCAAAACTCTTGAGGACAAATCCCAATTTCTGTGGACTATACCACAGGTGATTCCCAAGAGAGTTTCTGTGGGGAAGCAGAGATAATGAGACACAGATACTATACTCAAGATGTGTGCAGCCTCTAGGATATAAGATCTTTACCTAAAGTGTGCTCACATAAGGTAGAAATTGAGAGCTGTAGGAAGACAAGTACAATTAAAAAATAGAAAAAGCAATCAAAAGGGGGGGAAGATATCAGTCAAGTCAGGAGAGACTCCACAAATGGGAAATGTTTGATTTGGGCTTTGAAAGAAAAGATTGTTTCAGGGAGGTGTATTTCATCCCATTTTTGTGCACTTTATTTTTAAAATCAAAATATTGTGTATACAAAGACTATATACATTATATTTATATGGCTTAAAGAATAATAGCACTGTTATTACTCATATATCCATTACATTCCCAATATCTTTGAAATTCCCCCAGTCGTCTTCATCTATTAAGAATCTTGTTTCTCCTCTTACAGAGGTTTCCACTATCCTGAATGTTAATTATTCTTTATACTCTTGCTTCTTTTGTAGTTTAACCACAGATACATGTGTCCCTAATTATATATTGTTTAGCTTTTTGATCTCTATATAAATGAAACCATATTATACATGGTCTTCTGTGATTTATTTTTTATTCGACATTATGTTTTTGAAATTCATTACTATTGCTTCATGCAGCTGTAGTTCATTCACATGTATATTTGAGTTGTTTCTAGTTTATTCCTTTCTATTACAATGCTGCTATGTACAGGCTTGCATATGACTGCTAGGTGCACACATGCAATATTTGCATCTGTTCAAGAACATTTAGGTGTGGAAATGATGGGTCCTAAAACATAAAGTCACATCTTAAAGTGTAACAACTAATCAAACTGCTTTTCCAAAATGGGTGTGCCAATTTATTCTCCCACCAGCAATGTGTGACAATTTCCATTACTTCATATCCTTGAAAATAGAAGCCATCATTTTCATTTATGTGTCCTGATCACCTAGCACAGCACCTGGACCATGGTGGGTACAGTGTAATGGTTGTTGGTCAAATGAATGAATGAAGAGAGCTGATACTTAAGCAAAGCCAGAGAAAGAAGATACAGATTCTTTTTGGGATTGTTATAGAACATACACCTTTTTTCCAGTGGGAAGAGACAGATAACCTTATTGCTAAAGAAGGTATTTGTAGGCAAAACTTTATTTTTTGTACCTACCATGGTAAGTGCTGGGTCACTTTCCAGCTTGTGCTCTGCTTCTTGCTAACATCATTCCTTCCTTTCTTCCTGGCTGGACAACACTCTCTCTTTTATCATTTTTAGTGCATAAGGAATGCATGTTCATGAGAGATGAATAAGAAACTAGAGTTAAAGACTTTTTTTTTACATTATCATCTGAAATTGAATCATTATGAAATAACCACTATTAACATTGTATGGTTGCATCGTAATCTATTTGTTACTGAGGTCATTTTGATGTTAGTGATTTCAAGGCTAGAGGAACTAGCTTTTGGGGATGTGCTTATTCACACAGAATGCATATGGAATGACACAACTTTTTGGTTTTAAATGTAATCAGATATTCAAAGCAGTAGCATGGACTTTCAGAACGTTAGAGCAAGGAGAGAATTACAGAACATTTAAATCGTTCCCCAAGACTATTAACCCCAACAATAATGATTACACTTCCTTGCTCTGAAACTTCAGCGCTCCTAAAGAGTTGAAGAGAGGTCAAGGTCTTCAGCTGGGCATGCAAGAACTTAGTATAGTGCTCTTTCCAGTATGAAACATTCAGTCAATAAAAAATGTTTACTACCTACTACATGCCAAGCTCGGTCAGAGACTTCTCTATTCATGCCTAATGAAAACAGTGATACAGTTGTTTATTGCTAACACCAAAAACCATCTGATTTTACAAATGAAGAAGCTGAGGCTGAACATTCAGCACTTTTTGCTTAAAGTCTCAGAACAAATCACCACAGTGCCTGGGTAAGCCAAGTGCCCTGATCCCCAGCACACTACACTGAGATAATTCTATTCTAGGGAGTATCAATCGCTTAACACATTCTACTTTCATTGAACCAAGGGCAAGTGACACCTAGATTTTAAATCTGGCATTATTCTTACCCATTAAGCCTGTCTCTCTTCTTTAGTCACTCATGGGTGGCTTTGATTTCTTACCTTCAACTTGTCTCCAGCCTGACATGTGGCTGTGACACATGAAGCAAAGAAGAGTGGGGAGCAGAGGTGGGTAGCGTGGGGTGGAGCTGGGGCAATGAAAAGTAGTCGACTGGGTACTGTTTTTGCTCTGATATTATTGTCTAGTTAAGATCCAAGATGCTGTCCCTCTCTTGTTGCTGTGTACTCTTTGCTTTGTAACTCCGAAGTGTTTATCATGACAGGCTGTGAGCAGATGGACTGGAGAGAGGAGAGAAATTTGACCCAAGAAAGATGTCACTTAAATAGCTGAGGCTAGTATTTCACCAGATGTCCAAACCTTTAACCCATTAAGGGCTTTATGAAGATCAGTAGCAATGCTTTCACTTGCTGAATTATTAAGCAACTTTTTTTCTACTTAGTTAATGGTGGTAAGTATCTGCCTGTTTTAAAGCATATTTTGTATTTAAAGGCATTTGTGTCTAGCATCCTCTCAGATTCATTCATCAATCCAGGGAGATGATCATGATAAATATCATGACTCCTGGTTTACAAAATAGGCAGTTGAGGCCCAACATGTCCAGAGTCACATGGAAAAGCCAGAAAGAGCTAAAGCCACTGAAGGAACTGGGAAGTTGGGAGGGATCTCAGCAGTTACCTGGGCCAAAACCCATACTCAACCGATGAAAGAAATGAGGCCTAAAGGGGTGAATGATTTGCTGAGGCTTCCCTAGTGCATGGTGAGTTCATATGGGACTTGAACTCAGGCCTCTCCCTGCAGCCCCAGGGTTTCCTCTACCAATATTTCTGTTCCTGCCTTTACGCTGTCCCAACATGCCTGCCTTACTAGCTGGCAAAAAAAGCAATTCAATGTGCTGGCTGAAGATGAAGGGGAAAAGTGACTGCCATGTTTTACCCAGTCATCCTGTACAATTGTATCAAGCTTCAAAAGCCCTCCTGACTCTTAATAAGTAAATGGGTTACCTGAAAAGATTGAAATCAAACATTCCTAGTCATTTTGAGAATTGCTTAAGTTTCTGGGTTTAAAAAGAAAAAGTTCATCTCTTTGATTTAATCACTGCGCCAACATAGGAGGGAATGGAAAAAAAAAAAAAATTCAGATTTTAAATTCTCCCTAAGGGAAAATAGAGAACTGAGAAAACTAATGTGGAGTGGAGAAAAAAATAATGGATCAGTAGTCAAATAACCAGGATCTGAATTTCAGATATGTGTTCTTCTGAACGTTTCTTTGATTTTCTGAACCTCAATTTTTTCTTATGGAAAATGAGTATTAATAATAGTCTTATCTACTTCCTGGGATGATGGTGAGAATCTGTGGCTAATCACTGTAACTGCTTTATGTAAATTTTAAATTATGCTACGCTAATATGAAGTAGTATTAAAAATAGCATTAATGGCCATCTTTCCTTTGGTATAATGAGAGAGGCAGGAGAGCTTAGCAACTCAGACAAAAGACTGGGGAGTTGTCTGGGTTTGAATTACAGATTTATTATTTACAATCTTTGTGACCTTAGGCAAGTTACCTAAACTCATCAGCAAAACATGGGTAATAACAGAATATCCCCCACTGCTTTGCTATGAAGATTAAAAAATGGGTTAATGTATGTGGCATTCTTAGACTAATGCCTTTTGCATACTAAGTGCTATATAAGTGGTTGTTAAATAAATAATTTTTTAAAAGATATTGGTTACTTCAAGGCAAATGTATGTTCAGGACAACAGGGGTATTTTCTTGTGGTTTCCTTTAGCTGTCTTCCTATCTCAATTCTAGCCACAGACCTTTACTTATATAAATAACATCTCACCTCCAGAGACCTTACATGA
The DNA here is from genome assembly GCF_964270905.1 of Leucopleurus acutus. Taxonomy (NCBI): domain Eukaryota; kingdom Metazoa; phylum Chordata; class Mammalia; order Artiodactyla; family Delphinidae; genus Leucopleurus; species Leucopleurus acutus. The sequence goes on along the minus strand of NC_139147.1, from coordinate 78,586,120 downwards.
ATTCTCACCCAAACTCCCTAGAAGCCTGCAACCAGATGACCCTTGTTTTGGTTCCCTGAAGGGGCTAGGGTGACTGGTCCTCCCAAGTCCATGGTGACCAGATGGCCTTGAGAGGGTCTGCTGGATCGAAACACAGATTCCACGCCACTGGGAACACTGCCTAATGATCTCAACACTGCTGTCCTGACTTTTCAGGAGAAGGAAGGGCATACTCTGGGTAGTCTGAGTCTCCTTCAGTTTGAGGCCCATGGCCCATTCCCTATGGACCAAGGCAGACAACATGTACTCTGGGCTGACACCTTATATTGACATTCTTGATGCATTTGGTAATGCTTTTACTTCTCTGAACTGCTGGTCTCCTGACACTGGTCTAAGAATTTAGTATGTATTAACTTATTTTTAATGCTTAACCCTATGAAGTAGCCACTATTATAAAACACAATTTACAGATGAGGAGACTGAAGCACAAAGTGTTAGTCACGAGGAAAGGTGAGCTTGGAACCTAGAAAGTCTGGACAGTAATGGGAGTAGCTTAGATTAATTCTATCCCCATTTTGTTCACTGGAACTTAGCCATATGGCTCATCTAAATGCAAAACGGCTGGGAATTCACTTTCTAGTGACAACTCCACCCTATGGAAAGGAAACATGAATATTGGGTGCACAGCTAGGTTTCCCTTCATAAATCCACATTTATTACTAAATTATTTAGGATGATTTTCCCAAAATATAAAGAACTATGAATGGGTATTTTTATACATCATTGAAATTTACTTTCCAAAGAGTCCAAACTGTAATTGACAGGAGAGCCAATTTCACTGCACACTGGATGATTTTATGAATTGTCATAAAAATGTTTTTTAATTTGGTAGTTCAAAATTGTCTCATTTTAAATTGCCTTTTCTGATTACCAATGAGAGGAACCTATTTCCATGTTTGAGAGCTAACTTTGTTTCCCCTTTTGTTATAAGTTTATTTTCCCTCCATTTAATTTAAAGCACCTTTATTTTTTGTATTAATTTTTTATATATCCTACTTTGAATACAAGAAAGAAAGTGCTTTCTGAATGAAGTCTTTAAGGATCATTTATAATAATATTAATAATAATACTTTAAGAGAAACTGCACTATGTTAAACAAATATAAAATGATAGCATGTAGAAATTATAAAAGTCTTTAATGTAATTAAATATTAGCTAAAGGAAAAAGAAGTAATTTATTTTTTAAAAAGCCTGCGTAACAATATTTGTGATGTTGACAGAGATATAGAGATACACCACATGCTTGTGTGTGTGTGTGTGTGTGTGTGTGTGTGTGTGTGTGTTCCAAATCCTCACAACATGGTCACTTTTGCTGCAGAATCCATTCATACCTTCCAAGTTAATTTATGTTTCTATTTGCCTTAAAATGAAGAGAAATCTCCGTAATTCCTATGCAGGCAAAAAATTAGTATGATCTGAGTTTAGTTATTATAGGCATCAATAATTGGTCAGTTGATTTCTGAATTAATTACATGAATAAGAATAAAGAAAATATTTGAATTAAAGAGAATAAAAATATTATGCACATCTTTTCAGAAGGTTGTTCAGAAACACTGTTTTTAAATTTAATGTATGTACATACACATTTAATTGATATTTTGATGTAGTGCTGGGGCTTTTTGTAGTTTCAATATCTTTACAGTGTAACAAAGAAATAAATAATAAAACACCTGTGAAGCACCCTGAATGCAGAAATTAAAGAGTTTTATAAGGCTCTCTCCCTGCCTGCCACCCCCAATTTTTCACCCGACAGGCAACTAACCTGACATGTTTTTAAAGCGACCCTCCTTATGGGGTATTTCCAAAATATGCTACTTAGCATTCAGAGAAAAACAGAACTCTTTTATTTATATTTGTATTTCATTATTTACCTAATATTTAATTAAAGCATGTCAAAAAGAAGAGAATCATAAAGAGATTTGCAAGCAAACATATCTGATCCTTGATAACCCATTCGGAGGGAGCTTGCTGTATTAGTGCCATAGAAGAGTGGATCTCAAAGTATGGTCCCCGGACCAAGAGCCTCGCCTTCACTTGAGAACTTGTTAGAGCTGCATCTACAGACCTACTGAATTAGGAATTTTGTGCAGAGACTCAGGAGTCTGTATTTCATTTGCATTTTTACATTTCTGCATGCTTACATTTTATATTTTATTGTTGAATATTATCTTTGTGATTTTTGAATTTTAAAGACTTATTAAGCTTATATTTATGGCTTTGTATATGGGTAAGTGTAAGCCTCCTATGTAATTCTGGTACCTGCTAAAGTGTAAGAACCATTTGGCCTCAGGTCGGCCTGAGCAGTCTAGCAGCTGAGAGACTGGTGTGTGGCAGACCAGCATTCTGTTTTATATTACCTGCTTTACCTTCAAGTCTTCTCAATCCCATTGAAAGCTGGCAGGGCCTCTTTACAGACTGATGCTTGAGGCCCAAGTGCTGTGCACGGGATTCTGTGTTAGCAGAATTCTCAACTCCTAGCAAACATTCACAAAATACTAGCTCCCATTCTTAATAGGAGATACTTTTCCAGGCCTCCAGGCAAGAGAAAAAGCTTCCTGCCAGGGCTCGTTGTTTGTAGAAGGAAGATGGTGTGGTTTCAAAGGCAACAGTACTAGACCTTTTGCTTGCTCTTCCCAGGTTCTACCACTACAGAGGGAGGAAAGGGATCAGACTTCATGCACCCTGACTCTGTGCTCATACTCTCTTCTCAGGTGAATAAAGCTTTGCTAGTCTGAAATGGAGACTCTTCTCTCCTTCCTATTGCTGAGCCATTCGAATGCCACCAACAGGCAGGTGAAAGAGAGCCTTGAACCCACCTATCTGCTCTCTTCACTAGGTGTGAAGAGCACTGTGCAACGAAGCCTGATGCCCGTTTTATTCTGCGCTTGTTCCCTGTGTGTGGCTGGGTTGGCCTGTTTGAAGGTAGTGGTTGTCTGCTGTATTGTATGTTTGAATCACTTGAGGAGTTTTTGAAAAATACTAACGCCCTGGTCCATTAAAGCAGAATCTCTGAAGATGGGACCCTGTCAAAGTTCTTTTCAAAAAGCTTCTCAAGTGATGCTAATGTCTGGCTTGCGTTGAGAATCATTTGTCAAAGGAACTCAGTAAGAACATTCCATCAGGGGCCTCGTGTCTACAATTCACAGGTGGGCAAACTGAGCCCCAGAGAGGTTTCATTGCCTTGGGCCACTAGCAAGTGACAGGATTGGAATTCAAAGTCCCTCCGACTAAAATTCCATGCTTCCTGCAATCCGCAGTCTTATTGACTAGTGTGTTTACAATCCTGCGAGTTGAGACAGATGAAGAGATTGGTTGTGAAAAAGTGCTACACGAATGCCAAGAAAGGACTAAATAGTGATAAATATAAAAAGTCCAGCGGGAGGGTGGCCCACACAGAGGAGCATATATTCCATGGAACAAGGTTTCTAACGCATCAGGGCTTTAACTTTGAAACCCCGAAGGCAATGAGAAAGTATTTTCCATGAGGGAGATGTTCCTTAATGGCTCCCCAGATGGAGTCAGTTTTAACTGAGGGCCAATTAGCAACTGCATTTTAGTGAACTGATTAATTAATTAATTTATTTCCTGAGAGTAATCTCTTAGCGAAGTGTCGTCCTTGATGTAACTCATTCGTGACTCTTTGCAAAACTAAAAACACAGTGTTCCAGCTCAGGAGGAAGTTTCTTGTAGCTTTTCTTGTCCTCTTTTCTTAATGGAAATCCTAGTTCCTAAAACAACTCATTACTGAAGTAATTATACCCTCTGCCTCTGGAATCAGGGCCTGATTATCCAAAAATCTGAAGTAATCTCTTCCCCCCTCCAAAAAGTAAAAAAACACACACTCTCAAAAGGGCAGTTTTCTCTCTTCTCTCTTCCTCTCCTCTCTCTCTCTCTCTCAAAAGAACAGTTGGTTCTGAACTTGGAGTATTACACTGGAATTTCTCCAGAAGTTTATAAATCTTTTTAAGATATGGGTTCCTTGTCAAAGGGAGGGTTTTTGTTTTCTCAGCGGGATGAGAACAAGACATGCGTGAATGGATGTTCTCAGTTCAATTTGCTCAGTGCACAGGGAACCACCTCCTTCTCCTGATTAAAACCCTTTGATGGCTTCCTGTTACCCCCAGGCACCTTTGGCATTAAAGGCTTCTGCTTTGACTTCTGTGTTCCTCTGCAGCTTAACCTTCTGGCACATCCCTTTCCCTTTCAAACTCTATTCCACTTACTGGAATGGAAATCTGTACATCTCCTTGTCCTCAGGTAAGTTTCTCTGTTATTTGCCCGTATGACTCTCATCTTCACATCTACATGTTTAACTGCCTTTTCTTTCTACACAATCCAATTCAATCATTACCTCTCCCTGGAAGTCTTTTCTGCCTTTCCTAATTCTCTTTCAATCCCTACCTCATCCTTGCCCACCAATATATATATTTGACTTAGAATCCTCTTCCCTGTGTTTTCATAATAACCTGTACTATTATACTAGCAATATTTTAATTTCCCTCTCTCTCTCCATCACTGTAAACTGTGAGAGATGGTACCTTCTTTGTCTACCAATTCTTTCAGATAACCCCTTGCCTGACACTAAAGAGGATCTTTAGACTTAGAAAGATTAGTGTTGCAGAGACATAAAGCATGAATTCCTCAGGTGTGTCACTGGCAATGAGGACACTCTTATTTTCACCCCATGGTTCCTATACTCCTATATTCTACCTACTAGAGACGGTACCATGTAATAGCCGTTCATATGTGTACACACTTCCTGAAGGATGCCAGTGCAATCTCACAGGTATCACCTCTAAGCCGGTGTATGAGCCATGTCCTCAAAAGAACATGTCATTGTTTCATCATGCCAGCAGTGTTTGGGTCGTGCAGTATTCATAGGACCACTGATTGTGTACCGATTACTGCACCGCACTTGCTGCAAATATGGGCCCTTTGTTCCTTCATGGGTTGTTGCTTCATAAGATCATGTATCAGTATATTGGATGCTCTGTAAACCCTTGTTAATGATGTCAGTGAGGCCCCTACAGGCAGGAAAAGAAAAATATATTCCTGCACATTTGTCAGTTCCAACCATTATGAAATTCTGCCTTTTCCAAGTTGGAATTACTTATGACTAAGTGATGATTTGGTCTCCTCAAGAGATGCAGTTATATTTGGAGTTCAGCTTTGATCTTCTCTTCTGGAATGTTGGGTACTAGGCAGTAGCAGTAGTTAGATCAGACTTGGTAAGGGAGACCCCATACTATTGGGTCCATCCATTGTTTCCAAGCTTACTTCCATGGCCCTTTTATTTCCCCCATGAACCCATGGTGTCACTGAGCAGAGCAGGGAGAGGACAATGAATGCCTCTGGCTGATATCCTCTGGCCAGGTGATTTGGTCTACTTGGTTGTTTATTGACTCTTCTATGACAGGTGCTCTCTGGTGGGCATTAACATGCAATGCAAAGTTCTTTACGCTTGTTGTCCTTTCTCATATGTCCATCCACAAGCTTCTTCCCCAGACTTCCTGGTCTTGATTTTCCAATCTTTCTCTATCCAAGGCTCTGATCAGTCAACCAGACCATTTACTACTGACTGTGAATATGTATATACTCTTTGCGCAGACTACTTGTTTGCCACACAATGCTGATGACTAGGTATAGTAGCCCCAAGCTCTGTCCATTAGAAAGATTTCTACTTACAACTAGCTTTCAGGGTTACTCTGGAGTGGAGCTTTAGTGCAGATGCTTTCCATTTTCAGATGGCATCCACATATGGAACCAACCTATCCATAAACCAAGCTCAGATTTTCCCCTTTTCTATGAGATGGTCGGAAAAATTCCCATGCAACCAGAGGTGTCAGTGGAAGAAGAAGCGTTGGTGCAACCGTGGCAAATAGCATGGGCTTCTGAGCTACTTGCTCATGTGACTTAGTCATGTCCTCTAGCCTTGCTTGTGTCTAATCACAAGTGTACAATCTCCATGTTGATGGACCATTATTAGGTCTACCTGACCATATGATTTGTGAGTCTGATGAAATCCAGCTTATGACAGACAGCTCTGGCTGCATGATCACATGATGCCCTATAGTCAGACATTTCATCTTTGCCAGAGTGCAGAAGAATTGCCACAGTGAGATCTAGGGAAATAAATTATCATGGAGTTAAATAAAAGACAATTAACATACACTAAAACAGTAGCATATAAGTCATGGGTATGGTAAAGAAAGTTTTAAGGTCCTAGACTATTCAGAAAAAGGGTAAGTGTATTAATTAAATGTAGACTTTGATATGTTAATTATGTTTTAATTTTTCTCAATAGCCACTGAAAAATAGTAATAGAATGCATGACTTCCAAACAAGTCAATAGCGAAAGATAATTAGAAAAAATTCCAATGGAAAGTCAAAAAGAAGAGAGAAAGTATTTAATGGAAAGGATGAAGGAAGATAATAAAGTGTATTAGTAAAACACTGAAATTTAAATGGATTAAATTGTATAATTAAACATAAAGTTATATTATATTAGAAAAATATATAATTAATACTCTTTAAAAATTATGTATGTAACATAAAGACACAGAAAGTTTGAAACTAAAAGAATGGAAAAAGATATACTATGAAATTACTAACTGAAAGAAAATTATATTAATATCAGACAATAAAGTATAAGGAAAAAACATTATTAAAGTAAAAGAGTCATTTTATAATGATAAGCCATTTTAATTCAGTAGGAAATTACAATTTTTAATTTATATTCAGCTAATAACACAGCTTCAAGATGTAGAAAGCAAAAAACCAACAGAGTTGTAAGAGCAATGAAAGAATTCCATAATCACAGTAGGAGATTTTAACAAATTTCTCTGAGTAATTGGTAGATCAAGCAAATCAGATCAAAACTCAGTAAGGATAGAGTATAGTTAAGCACTATTGTCACAAACTAGACCTAAAGGACATGTAGAACATTGCATCCGATGACTGCAGAACAGTCTTTCTGGTACCTATTCTTATAGCTGCTTATAAAAATTGACCTTAATTTGGGTAGTAGGTTTTAACAATTGTTTGAGGATTCAATATATACAGAACATTGAAGACAATATAATTAAGCTAGAAATACATACTTTAAAGATAACTTGAAAATATCCATGTTTGAAATGAAAAGTCCATTTCTATATTAGAAATTAAAGAAGAAATTAAATGGAAATTAGAAAATATTTTGAACTAAGCAAATGAAAATACTACATTACATACTAAAACTTGTGGAATGTGGCTAAAGCAGTATTTAGAAAGAAATTTTTAGCCTTAAAAATGCATATTTTAGAAAGGAAGAAAGATTGAAATTAATAAACTAAATGTATGTAATTAAGGTGATGCTTTCTAGTTCATATACCAAATAAAATCCAAAAGCTAAGCAACTGAATAAAATTCAGTCCTCACTATCTGACAATGCAGCATGAGTATCCTGATTAGTTGACAATCTATATGGCATTCAAGTACCTAGGCTCCTTTCATCTTGTAGCTTGCTCTCCTGTAGGTTCTCAGAACCTTCTCCCTCTAGCAAATAGAAAAAGAGAGGGGGAAATTGAAATATTACATGTAATTATTTGATGGATAAATCCTGGAAGTAGCATGCCACATTTTTTCCCCAAATTCCATTGATAAAAATTCAGTCATATGTCCACCTGTAATTACAGAAAGAAGCTCGGAAATGTAGTCCAAAATGTGGCCAGGGCAATTCTGGCTCTCGCAACTTCTATTCAACATTGTACCAGAGGTCTCAGCCAGTGAAGCAAAAGACAAGATAAAGAGATAAAAGTTAAAAGAATTGGAAAGGAAGAAACAAAACTGGATACATTATTGTGTACATGGCAAATCTCCCCAAATCTATTGATAATTAATGAAAATAAGTAAGAAAAGTTAACAATGTTGCTAGTTACAAAATCAATGTGCACAAATCAATTGCAAAACACTACCAGAAACAAGCAGTTAAGAAATAAATATGCCATTCACTGTACTATGAAATAATAGGATGTACCTGCTAATAAAGCTAGCAAAAGATGCACAAGATGAAGAAAACCTAAAGATTTTTGAGTGACGTGAAGGAAGAGATCAAAAAATGAAAAAAAAATACACCATATCCTTGGATTAGAAGAGCCAATAACGTAGAGATGTCAATTTTCTACAATTGATCTGGAGTTTCAATAGAATAAAAGCAACATCACAAATTTGTGTGTGTATAATTTTAAAAAGCATTTGCTATAATTTATACATAAGTAAAATAGACAATGCTCAAGGCACTCTTGAAGAAACAAAGAATGAAGTGGGAGAACTTGTGGTGCCAGATATTGAGACTCATCTAAATTTACAGTAATTAACACAGTGTTATATTGGTACCTGGTTAGACAAATAGAACAAAGGAACTGATGTTTTAAAAAGTTTCCATGAAGGAAAAGGTTGATTATTCTGTAGCCATAACAAGAACCAATTCCGAGCTTGTCCAAATAAACAACAATAACTTGCCTAGTGAGCACACTTTTGTAAGAGAACCAATTTGGTATCATCCTTCTCATTTGGAAGTCAGCCAATCAGTGACGTACATACTCTAATAAACCCGCCTCTGAATGCCAATCTGTCAATAGCAGTCTTACCTGAGTTAAGCACACATTTCCAGATTATGTCAATGTACTTACATTTCTGAAAGTCCACACTTTCCAATGTGCTTACATTTCTGGAAGTCCACAGTTTCCAAAAGAACTGAGCACAGATGTCTCCCCTACTCTAGTAAATAAAAAACACAGCTTTGTCTTTTTATGTTGAGTGATGACCTCATCATCTTTTGGATGAACTGTGTGAGGAATTTAGAAATGGATCTCCACGTAAATGGACACTTGATTTATAACAGAGATAGCATCACAGGTAAGTGAATAACAAATGGTGCTGAGACAAAGGCTTTTATTACACAACATGTACAAAATGAATTTCATGCAAATTAAAACCTTAAGTGTAGACGTCAAAGTTTTAAGCTTTTCCATGAGAATATAGAATGTGTTTGTGACCTCATGAAGATTTTAGATTTCTTAAACCAGTCCCCTGGAAGTAGTAATCATAGAGGAAAAAGTGATGAATCTGTATTAAAAATTTGAACTTATATCATTCAAACAGCATAAAGAAATAGAAGGAAGCCACAGATGTTGGAAGAAAATATTGCACCACAGTGTCTGAAATCAGTACCCAGAATATGTAAAGAGCTCCTACAAATAAACTTGAAAAAGCAGACAACACAATAAAGAAATGGGCAAAACATTTGAACACGCAAATCACAACAGAATACAGCCAAATGACCTATAAAGATATACCAAGATCTTTAACTTCCTTCATAATCAGAAAAATGCAAATTAAAAACATAACAAGATTACCTTCTCAATTGTTGAGGAAAAACTCAAAAGTTTAACAACACCAAGTGTTTCAAGAATATATTGTAATGGACACTCTCATATACTTTAAGTGGGAGGATACATTGGTATGGCGTTAAAAAAAAAGTTTGCCACTATATAGTAAAATAGAAAATATACACATTTTATGATGCAGAGATTCCCCTCTATGTATATAACCTAGAAAGTGTCTTGGAGATAGGTACTAAGATATCTTTACAAGAATGTAGACATCAGAATTTTTATTCTCTGCCCCAAATAAAAACAACTTAAATGCCAACCATAGCATAGATAAATAAATAATGGCATACTCATGGAATGGAATGCTAGGCAACAATGCAAGCAAAAAACGAATGGAAGCTTTACACAACAAATTGTGTCACATAGAAGCTAGACAAAAAATAATATGTAGAGTACAATTCCATTTATATAAAGTTCAAAAACAGGCAAAGCTAAATTAATTGATTAGGGATGCATTTGTACAGGGTGAAACTCTAAAGAAAGGCAGAAAAATGTTTATGAGAAAATTTTGAAGAGTGGTCATCTCTAGTGGGACAGAGGGGGATTGTGCTTGTGACGAGGTCCCTGTGTCAGCTTTTGTCAGTATTTTATTACCCAACATGGGTGGTGGTTTGGGTTTGCTTTATTTTTAATTTTTAAATGGTACTTATAAGTTTTATGTTCTCTTCTGTGTGTATATCATAACAAAAATTAAAATAAAGTAATTGGAGATCTATGTCAGCATAGGGGCGGGAGCAGAAGTCTCATTTTAGTGGGTCAAAGAGGAAATGTACTGTGATTCAGTACTGTGAGATATTGCTCATGGACTGCCATATTAGCAGAGTGCATCTGGTTAAGAGTAAACAGAAGAACCTGAAGCAAAGTACCTTAAACAATAAGAATATATGTTCTCCAACATAGTAGCAGTTAGGTGACTTGACTTCAGCTCCTTAAGTCAGGAATGGTCCCTTATCTCTGCGATTTTGTGTCCGCATTTTTCCACGTGTGGTTTTTGTCATTCCCAGGGTTGAAGTAAGATTGCTGTCATGTTTACAAGGATCACGTTTGGCTTTCTCTCTCAAAGACTTCTCCCATAGTTCCCCACACATTGCCTCAGCTAGTTTGTCATCACGTGCATATTTGTGAACCCGTTTTTATCAAAGAGGAATGGGATTCAATTAATTCTTTCTGATGGAAGGCATGTTCATGAATAAGTCACCATAACTACTATTGAGAACTGGGAAGTGTCTGAGATTTTACTTGCAAGCTATTAAGTTAGCCTGCCCCAGTTTATGGGTGCTGGTAGAAGACATAAACCTATTTGATCAGCAACAAAGGACAGGTTCTTACTCATGGCAAGAGAAGCAGCCTGAGCATCAGCAATTTTGTACAGGTTCCCTGAGGCCCACCTCCTAAAGGACAGCCAAAAAAGTGCCAGGTAACACCTGGACATACTTAGGTACATTATAGGAGAAGAATCCTGAGTTTAGTGAACTTGAATATTTCATAATGACCTATAAACCTGCCTTCCCCTTTTTGAAAAAGAGGCACTCTCACTCTCTTCCAAGGCTCTTCACCACATGAACACCCTTGACGATATATTCTGGAATAGAGTTGTTAGTGTCTCTGCTCAGAGGAAGTACAGAAATGTGGAAAGACCCAGGGATAATTGTCTCCTAACAACCGCTGCAACTTTTCTATCTTAAAATTGTCTATGAATGAATAGAGTGAATAAGGGCAGGTTGGAAATGCCTGATTTGGTGTAGAGGCAGACTCTTTCCCTAGACAAAGCCAAGATATCACTCTTCCAAGAGCAAACGCTTAAAGTCATCAGAATTCAGAAGCCTAGATAGTTCCAAAACACTATTTACAGATTTGAAGTTTAAAAAAAAATTAATGCCTCATTGCCCTGAGCGATAGCTTGTCTTGAAAGAGTATACTTTTAGAGCAGAAACATGATCTAGAAAGGAATAGCCCAGTGAATTAGTAGAATATGAAAAGTACTCACTGTAGAAATATCAAAGCACAAAACAAAAATTATTGAAACGGTCAATGTCCTAAACATTCCTGAACTCATGAAATATCTGTATGATTAATTGTTACTTCTAATTCTTAGTACTTGGCTGGAATATGTGCAAGTAGAATATGTACAAGTCTCACTTCCTTGAAAGGGCTCTTGTTCTTCATCTGCAAAATGAGAATATGGACCAAGTTATCTCCAAGGCTCTGATAGCTCTGAACAGATATGGATATGTTATTTATTGAAACTTCCCATTCCCAACACTCACCACTCTTTCCCATTTTATCTCACAAAATATATAGCCTCATCTAACATTTGTGAACCTCTTTAAAGACTGCAAGCATTTTGAATGTCCCAGTCCTCCTATGAGGTAGACAAAAGTGGTCACCAGTTTTCAATTACAAAGGAAAAAGTGCCAAGATGGATCAATTGACTTGTCTATGGTCATTTTTTAGACCAGACATGTATTTAGTAAGTAGCAGACACAGTACTCAGATGTTCTGAGTTTGAGTCCTGGGATTTGATACCCTCCTATATGATTATTATCAGAGAATCCTCAAATTTCCTTCCTGCATATCAGGAAACCAAGGAAAGTCACGTCCTGGGTTGCTTTGATGGTGGAAGACATCCCAGAGCATGAGAATCCAGGTGACTTCAGGAATGACTTAATAATTATGAAACTAAGTGGACACATTTTTTTCACTCTGGTAACTCAATTTCATCCAGCCTTCTATGAACCTCCCACAGATTGCCTCACTCCATATGGAAAAGTAACTGTAAATAAAATCCAAAGAGTAAATAGTATTATTCTTATGCCTTCTGTGATAGCCCTTCCTTAACTGGCAATCATCCATGTAAAGTCTATCTCTGCTTGATCTTTTCTGCAATTAATTTACTCCTGTGTGAGCATGTGCATGAGCTTACACACACACACACACAGACACACACACACACACATGTTATGAAGAAAAGGGAAACTTTCATTTGACTCATAACTGGAAGAGCCATTAGAGACCATCATATTGAGTTATTATTATTGGTTTATGTCTGTCTCCCTACCAGATGTCACAGTCCTTGAAGCTGGGATCATAGTGCCATCCATCTCTATAACATCAGCTCTAAGCATATGACTTGGCATTTGGTAGGTTCCAACAAATGATGGCTAAATAACACAACACAGAAATTATCCAGTTCAATCTTCTCATTTTATAGATGAAAACATTGAGACTCAGGAAGATGACAAGTCTATGTTTATACAACTAATTAGTAGCAAAGCCATGTATAGAATTTAACTTTTGAGTCTTATAGCACACTTTCTAACAGTCCAGGCCACCTTAGTATTTTCAAATTATACGAGAAGTGTTTCTTTAAAACGACATCTCCTATGAGGATGCAGTTAACTGTACAGAATTAAATTAAGGTGTGGGAAACACTGGGTGCCATTAGTCTGGAACAATACCACCACCTCATTTAAGATTAGCCACTGTGAGTGGGATGGGACAGATCTGATTATGCATTGCTGTTTATCCTTACACTGAGCTTGAAACAAAACTGCAGGCCCAATACTGCTTTGAAAGGTACATGGCTGTATCCAAGAATAATAAAGTCTCTACTCATCAAAGCCCCTCTTCAATTATATGAGAGATACACTAGCAGGAAGGGTTTTTAAGAGAATGTACTCTTGAGGATAAAGTGGAAAATGAATTTGATTTGAATGAAAATCATTGCAGCATATTGAGGAGGAATCAAACAATGCAAATTAGAAATATGACATTGTATTTCAGAAGAACATTTCCTTGTAGATGTTACAACTTTAAGTACAGTCTATCTCACCTTTCCTCTGAATGGCAAGACAACAGATGAGGAATAGAGAGAAGAAAGCAGGAAATAACTGGCAGTGAAAAGGAGAGGAATCGCCATGGGAGACCTATTGTCAGGGTCAGCTATTGTTCAACTTAATGACTTGATTTACTTAAAAAAAGCGCCTTTAAAAATTATCCTTTTATGTGTTCCATATATACTCTTTAGGGTTTCTATTGGTCAGTATTGTGATGCAGAAAACAGATTTCACTATAAATGATTTGAATAAAAGAATTTATTATAACATGTCAGATAGCTTACAGAATTATTAAAATAGTTGAATAAAAAAATTGTAGGATGAGATTCCAGAATCTATTCTCTAATCTATACGGCAGAGCCAGGCTGTCAAAGGAGCTGCTTCTCCTGCCATGATCAGGAAGCTGCTTGTCAAATCAGGAGGCACCCTTATTACATATATGAATATAGGAATGCCTCAATCTGAGCTGCTAAATTAGCTAGAGTTACTGATTCTAGAACAGCATCATTGTGGTCCAATCAGGGAACCTCCTGTGCAAAGTTGGAAACTGCCACTAGAGTTTCAGAGTTCCCCATCATGCCACCTTTTCTACTATCAAGAAGCCATTTTTGTTAAATCAGCAAGCCTCAGGGACAGAGTTAGGCATCAGAGCCATGCCCTATTTGCTATAATGCATATTGAAAAAACACATGCTCAATATCCCATTTATCTCAGTTCAAATTTCAAGTCTCATGTGATTACATCTGGTATGGAACCTGAATCAAACTTGGGTCACCAGCTGAAAATGAATTAGGAAAATTTTTTTAGCTTTATGTTCTCCACAGGAAAGAGAGATCACACAAGAAGAAAATAGGAATAGATATTCTGAACCAAACCTCCATAACTGCATTAGACTTCACTCTTACTTCTCCATGTTCGTCTTAACTTCAAACTTTTTTTATTATATAAAGCATTATATATTTGGTCCATCTTTGAGCATAGTTCCAAAGCCTAGAACTTTCCTACTGTAAATAGGTACTTAATAAATATCTATTCTTTTTTTTTTTTTAAAGGAGAGATGCATTAGACAGACTGACAAAACCAAGTATTTCTGTACTGCATTATATTTTGTGGAAAGTATTCTTACTTCCATCTGTTAACTCCTTTGAGGTCCTCAAACAGCCTGTAGAGTAGACAGGACAGCTATTACCCACCCTCCTTTAAAGGGGAGGAACTTGAAATTTGGAAAAATTAAGCAATAGCCTTGCCTTAAGTTCTTATAAAAAATAAGTGGTTGCCTAACTTTAGGATCAGACATTGCGTGGTTCTACCACTAACTAGTTGTATGACTTTGGGGCGGTTACTTTTCAGCTCAAATTCAGTTTTCTTTCTTTGTCTGTTTGGTGATACCCAGCTGTGACAATTAAAAGAGAATTGCCTGAAACGCATAGTGTATGCTTAATAAATGGTAGCTATCACTTCCTCTAGTGTCATGTCATAAGTATTTTGTGAGGATTGTTATCAATAATGTTTGCAAGAATCCCTTACATTCAGTCATTTTTTTAATTAAAAAAATTTATTGAAGTATAATTGATTTACAATGTTGTGTTAGTTTCAGGTTTACAGGAAAGTAACTCAGTTATATATTCTTTTTCAGATTCTTTTTCATTAAAGTTATTACAAGTTGTTATTTTTTCGAGCAGCAATATTATTTGCAATGGAATTCTCACAAGTACCTTCTGTTAGGGCATTGTTTTTATTGAAGATGAGTACATTGTGGGTGTGGAAATTGTGAAGGTAAGAGGAGATTACCGGTGGCCCAGATGATGAGGCCATTTGCATGAGAAAAGTCACAAAGTTAAGCAAATCAGTTGCAGAGTTGAAGCAAATCCATAAGGAAGAAAAATGAAGTTTGTTACAGTAGCTATGGACTTACTGCTTTTTCCATAATGCAGTTCCACAACTCAGTTCTATTAGCAAATAAGCTAATAGATGGGGTTTGCTAACATTTCATTCCTAGTGTTAGACTGGTCATGGTGACCAGCTTGAGCAGTAAAAGAAAATAATGTCTTGGATACCTTCTTTTCCCACTTCCCAGTCCTTGGATAAAAGTCATTCATTTGGACATATCCTGGTTCCTTCACTTGTCAGATATGTGATGTTGGCTGAGCTTACAAATAATGTTTCTGAGAGCATATCCTCATTCGTAAAACAGGGACTAGTACTTCAAACTTAGAGGCTAGTTTTGAGAATTAAATGCAACAATGTGTACAAAAGCACTGAGCAAGATACCTGGTGCACAGTTGTTTCTCCAAAAACATTTCCTAAAAGTTGTGTGGCTGTCTGTCCCTAAATTTTATAGAAATTGCAAGATCTTTGGATATCATAAATCTTGTTCACGTTTTAATATAAATATGGAAAATACATTTATAGTCATTTGATTTCTATCAGACATTAATAAAAATGTATTTTTAAAAGAAAATTACTCACATTATACCTTACAACAAACATTAGGATATTATAATAATCTCTTTATATATTGTATTATTAATAATTTATTAAAGTATATAATATATAGTAAATAAAATGTATCAATATATTTTAATATTAAAATAGTAGGCGATTAAAACTTCTTTAAAGTTATAAAATCTAGAAAAAATAAATTTAAATGAATGTTTCAATACAAAATTTAATGAAAATACATGGAAAAATTTGCAAAGATGACTAATGAGCTAAACCAACTCCTCGACTTTTAGTAAATGTCATAGAAAGCAGACAATTTATTCTCAGATGCTAGGATCTCTGTTATCTAATTTCTGGAATAATGAATTTCTAAAGTAAGGAAAAGACAAATATCTAAGGAATAAACTGTAAAAATGATCAGTGCAGTTACTAAGCTGAATAACTAATCATGGTTGATCAAAGACCAAAGTTTATTTTGTTTATACAAAACATTCTGCAGCAGTAGCTATAGTATAGGATAAATAAACTTATTTGGAGCCCTGTGTAATCTAGAGCAAGTGACAAACCCTGACTTAGTTTTTTTGTTTGTTTATTTGGTCTTGAGGGTTTTTTTGATGTGGTATGTTTTGTTTTAATGGGTAAGATAGAGATAGTGGTACCAACCGTACAACATTTTTATTGAGCTTGAAATAATATGTGTGAATAAGATTTGTAAACTGTAAAATAGGATACAAAAACAATTGCCTTTCCCTCACAGTAACTTAGTTTCATGTCTATGAATCGTCATATCACTAGAATTTGACCTATTTTATCACTCATCTTAGATACTTACCAAACATATGTGAAATAAGAAAACCAAATGGAGTCCAAGTTCATTTTACAGAGTAATGTTACCTCAAGATAATCCTGGCAACTCCAATTTGATATCCCCTAGCAACTCTACTTAAACAACAAGGAAGGAAAAAAATTTCAAAGTCCAGTTTCCTACCATTTCCCTTCCTGAAACCCTCCCTGACCAACCCCACAAGAAACGTTATCTTTCTATTTTAAAAGATGTTGACACTTGCTGTTTATATAATTCCCTTAATGACTGCTTATTCACCATTTTATGTGTAATCTATCATTTATCTAACTAGATTATAAATTCCTGGAGGTTAGTCAAGTGTGTTTGCACCCTCCATAGGGCTTTCCTTGCTTACATCTATTAAATAAAATGATGTTTATGACATAAAAGATCTGGGGTGTGTCCCCCCCAGTTTGAATCAACAGAGACAAGGCACCACAACTCAATAATCCTTGTCTTTCTGTAATGGAGGACCAAGCCTCTTGTCAGATAGGTCACTATTTGAATGTGAACTGAATGTAAGTGAATGTTCACTAACATTCATTTCTTCACCCTAGTCCACCAAATAGAATCCTCTACTCCCCTTTCCCATGTTACTCTCTTTTATGAGGAAAGATTCTTCTACTGAGAAGGAGATTAAGTTGATGTATGCAATAAAGGGCTAAGAGAATGGTATTATAGTAGTTGCAAGATTAAGGAAAGTGGCTAAAATTGTGTTGAGCTTTGCTCTGGATTGGTTATTTGGGGCCCTGCCAAAGTCCATATATGGATAAAAGTAAAGAATGGAATGCCTTTAATTGCCTTCACCTGTTGAACTATGCTGGCTGAACTTGACAGGGCTCATGTACTGATCCACATGGGTCTCTGTGTGCTCTAGGACTGTAATTAAAGGGATGAGTGAAACTGCGGATCAATTAAAGTCTGAGAGAGTCTCGGGGTAGTTTGTTTAATGAGCAGGAATTTTGGCAGCAGTAGACTGTGGGCTGTAATGAGCCCAGAGAGCTGGCAGTTGTAGTTTCAGTTCTTTCCTTTTTTCACTCTTCCTGAGCTTCTCAAACCTCTCATGGTCCAATCTTGGATCTGTTGGCTAAATTTGAAAATCCAGATTCAGTGCTGTAACTCACAAAGTAGAAAGAGAACACATTCTAAGAAAATCAACATGAATACACATGACAGAAGAAGATAGTGTACTAGGTATTTATCCCTGTGTTGTATGTAGTAACCAAGAAATAAAACCTATGGAGTAGAAACACAAATTTTGTTGTAGCTCTACAATGTAGTACTATGTGACCAAATAATTATGCTGTGAAAGAGAATTTACTAGCATAAAAATATTTTAAATATATATTTAATTAAAAATTTATACGTTGTTTATATCAAATGATCCATTAAATGTTATGTATGTATATACATACACACGCATATATGTATACTTGTGTGTATGCATATACTTTATGTATGCATAAACGCATACATGTATACTTGTATGTATGCATAAACAGGTGTGTTTATATATATACATATACATGTATATTTATATCTGTATACATATACATGCATATATAATAAAAGTTCCAAAATTTCTACAGCTTGCACATTACTTTTGTGTCTAGGAAAAAAAAATTCTTAAAAGGGAGGAGAATGCATTGCATACTTATTTCTAAAGATCTACTGTTGAGCACTCGGTATTGAAGAAAAGTACATGTTAATTGAAATTAAATCCATAGACATTGTTTGTTAACATCTGATTTACCCCTGCCTACTCCCCCCAATAGAAAAAAACACTTGCCTAGGGCCAGGAGAAAGAAGAGAGGTGAAAGAGGGGAGGAGGAGACTGAAGAGCGCTCCTGTGTCCTGGTAAATGGAATCTGCCTGAGCATGTACTGCCTTAGCTGCCAAACATCTTCTCGCAAAGAAATATTGAGGAGCTGCTGCTATGGCTGATGAAATACACCTGACCCACTCTTTTTGTCTGCTTGCCTCCTCTGCCTCCAGTGCATTGTGCAAGAGAAAGCTTAAACCATCTTCCTGTCTGGTGGAACGAGAGGATAAGCACCAGGTGGCCATGCTCCTGGTCCTGGGGCTTGGGGTGCAGCTTCTGGGTAGAGGATCAGGCCCTGCCCCAGAGCACATGCTGTCCCTGCAATGAAGGCTGGCTAGACACAGTGTGCTCACTTCCTGTTCCAAAGCCAGACTTTTAGGTTTGCGGAGCCAGATTCTTGTGTTGCGGGGTTGAATGATTATTAGGAATGCAGGGAACAAATTAATTATTTTGCAAGAGGAATTCTACCTGGCCAGCACAAGTCAGAGACTCTTTAGTGACTACAGTGAAAGCCGGGACCTGGGGAAGAGCTATAGAACAGTAGAAGGTTACATCAATTCAATTGACCATTGTTGGGTATTTAATATGGCAAAGCACCTTCTAGGTGTTATGAGACAAACAGGGACTCTGTCCTCCAGGACTTTCCAGTTCCTGCCCAGGAGACAGACATATAAACAGCTCATACGATTTGACAACAGTGAAGGGAGACCTTGGGGTGAGTTTTGGAGATCCAGTTGGTCACCCATTTCTCTAAGATCAATACTACTTAAATGTAGACACTTGGCTTTCTGCCTTCCTGTGTAGTTAGGTTGGTAAAAAGATAGTTAAAAGAATTATAGTAGATATAGGATACACTAGATACGGGGTAAGTGGTCCTAATCCAGGTTTAGCAGCTGACTGAAATTTGTGGTTTGGGGTGAGTTACTCCCTTGCACCAAATTTCATTTTTTCTTCAGCTCCACCCAGTTCTAGTATTTTCTTATTGTCATACAAACAGCATATCTGTGAGAGTCAGTGAAGTGCAGCCATGTTACAACTGTATCCTCCCAGCTGAAATCATAGGTAAAAGACCATGATGGCCCTTGATTTCTTTCTTCTCTTTCTTGTTCCTTATCTTTTTGATTGCTCACTGTAACCCTATTCAAATATAAGCTGTATTGAGCTCTTTTGTGTGTCATGTTCTCCAATAATGTCCACTGACATGCAGCCTGGAATAATAAAAACAATTCTGGAAGTGTGCTCCCACAAGTAAACCAGGAACTCAGAAGCTGACTTGACAAAGCCATCTGTCCCTTTATCTTCTATCTAGTTTCTTTCTGCTTGACTGTGTGCTACCCATGTCAGTCTGCTTCTATTCCAGCCCAATTGCCTCTCGCTCACCAGAGAGCATGCTGGTGAGTGAAGTATAAACCTTGCTTTCTGATTATTGAGAGTCTAGCAGAAGAGCAATGACAAATAAGTACACAAAAGACCAAATAATAAAGCAGAATAAGATGGGTACGCTTTCTTTCCAGGAAAAAGGCAGAAAGACGGTGGCGTTCAGAAGATGAAGAACACACATTCAGCCTGAGAAAGGTATGATGGGAGAGGGGCCATTCGAGCTGCACCTGGGAAGATGGCATTGTGTTTTAATAAGAATGGTGAGGAGAAATAAGGCAGGGCACGCTGAACTGAACAATGTTACAAAGGTATAGGCATGGGGGAGGCATGCATGGAGAATGGTGCACCGTTGACTTACTGGACTAGCTAATGGTGCTAGATCATGGAAGACTATGGACACCAGGGTTAAAACTATGGCCTATGTGGTAGGATGTTTCTGATTAGAAACATGGCAAGATTAGAAAACAAACATACAAAAAACAAAACAAAAACCATGTGCATGGTGAAATAGCTCAAAGACTACTTTAAAAAATTAAGTATTCCTCTAAGTAAGAAATGATGATACCTAAATATTACAGGGTAGATATTGCAAGGAGAAAATATGCCAGACTCAGCCAGTGATTAGCAATAGAAGTCCAAGAAAAGAAATCAGAGCTTAATGGTAAGTTTTGAGCCAACTTAACAAGGCAGATGCTGGAAGAGCCAGGGAGGTTGGGAAGAGGCACTGCTGTGATGGAAGGGAGTAAAGGCAGAGCAGATCACCTTGAGCTTCAAGGATGCATCGCAGATGTTGGTTAGTTACTTAGGAAAGTGGGTTGAAGCTGAAACCCCAGTTCAGGTTAGAATGCCTGAGTTGGTTACCATCATTGTTAGGTGGTGATTGAAACCATAAGTGTGCGTGAGAGCAGTGATAACTGAGTAAAGAAGAAAGGGAAGAAGTGGCTTCTGCCTGAAACTTCCCTTGAACTCTGGTGGGCGGATCTGGCCAGCACACATACAACCACAGATCTGTGGGTTTCTTGGCTACATTTACACCAATGACTAGTCCATCCCAAAGCCCCAGCAGTTGGTTTGGATCAGAGTGTGACCACAAGCATCTGATCTCAGCCAGAGTAAGGTCTACAGGTCAACTCTGCTTCAGAGAGGTCATGGAGAGGAAGATTCCTCAGCTCACCTTGCTCTCTCTTCAATATGGTCAAGTCCCAATTATAGAATTACAAAGTTGAAAGCACAGTTTCATATATATATATATACATATATATATATGTATATATATGAATAATGCATCTATAAATGATTTGTAAATTATAAATTATACCATTATTACTTTTGTTGCGGATAGTATAAAGAGAAACCATATTAAAATGTTAAGTCATTCTAAAAAAACAAACTCTTAGCAATAAGCCTGTTAGGCCCTCATTTGTCAGTTGAGGCGACCAGGAGGGGAACAGCTTGCCTGAGGTCTAACAGAGCCAGGGGTAGCGCTCAAACCATCAGGCTTTCAGTCAGGTCCTGTTTCCTTTTTTCAGCCAAGTGAACTCCTCTCCCCACCCTTGCTGTTTTGCAATCTATTTAACACAACATCCTATTTAGTAGAGAAAGGAGTCATTTTCTTTCTCTTTCATGTTCAATTCTAAGTTTGAGGGCGTTTTGGAAAAGTTGCCAACAAGTTGGAAAATGGGGAAGAGTCGAAGGAATAGCAGAAGACTGAATTTCATTCCACTGACCTGGATTGAGAATTTAATACAATTATGCATTTTCTAGGTGCTGTGGGACACAAGGAGAGTCAGAGGGGCTCTGTATTCCAGCTCCTCACGGGCCCCGTTGGGGAGACAGGGGTGCAAACAGTTAAGGCAAAGCTGGAGGAAATAATTGTCAAAGAAGAAACAAAAAATATTTTTGGTTTTGTTCACTTCCTGAATGGATAGAAACCTGGAAGCTCTGATGTTTGGCACCTCCTATGACACGCTAGGGGAGAAAAAGGTCACCTTGGAGCAGGCCATTTTTCCATAATGCCAGGCATTCTAGGATCATTTAGGCGGTGGAAGCATCCCATGACCCAGTACACCAAGGACAAGAAGCTACAGGGTTTTTGGATCACTGCCAAGCTGCAAGATGAACCTGATAGGCTTCCTAAACAACAGCATGGCCTCAGACTCGGGCCTGACTTCATGCTATTCCAGTCGTGTGACCTGTCTCCTCCACTGATCTAAGATAACACTTATCAGTCTGCCTTGGAATCAGGTTACGTGTGTGTGTATGCCTTCTTCCACCACTAGACGAGAGAGCAGTGACCGTGCCTTTCTCAACTGGCTCTCCCAGAGCCCTGGAGCTCAGTAATGCCCAGTAAGTGTGCAGGATTGGCTGGAATTTTGGCAGGCCTCTTCATTTTTCATTGGTAAAACCTAGGGCTCTTCTAGCCCTGTTGGAGAGGGAGGAAATGCACATCGTGTTGAAAGCTTTGGATGATTTCAGAGACCAGGGCTTTAAAAGAAATGCAGATGTACAATTTACTCCCTGTGGCATTCTGTGCCAGTGTCCTATTCCCTGCCACTCCTGTGTTTCTGTAGGTGGTTAGAGGGGTTAATACATATTATTCCTTTAGTTCTTGCTTTCTGTGATTCTGTTATTTTGTTAGGTAAATTCAAATGTAAATTCCCTTTTAGTTCAATTTCTCTTTCTTTATCTCTACTGATCCTTGACACAACAAGATGTAAATTAGTCAGACATTGTTCTAAATGTGAAAAGATGTATTTTTTAGAAAAGGAGTGGAATAGAAGAGAAAGAGCTCTGCACTATTATTGAATGAGAGTGATCATTCATTAAAAGGTTCTTACCTTTCAAACTCTGGACCAAAAGTCCTTTATGAGCATGGAGATATTTGTCCCTTGTTACAACCCTGAGGTGAACTTTGTTAATTTTGATTGGCAGACAAGGAAGCAGCTTGGGGATACTAAGAAATTCTCCAAGGTAATAGAACCAGTCAGTGGTAGAAGCAGAATCCCAGTTCAGACTGACCTCCTATTATACCTCACTTCTCCTTCCATCCATTCTGAGCAAAGCACTTAAGATTTCTGGGTCTCAGTTTGGCTGTAAAATGGAATTAATAATACTTCATAGCATTCATAGAATATTAAAATCATATATGTAAAACAGCCACAACTTTGGAAACCTGAAAGAGCTAAGCAAATCTAAGAGATTATCGTATCATTAAATAACCAGTGTAGTAGCCCAGGTTACCAAATCCTGCTTTCAAATGAGAGTGAAATTTGAAAGCTGTTGATCTCTCAGTAACAAAAATCTCTCAATCCTGGTTTTTCTCAGTGCCCTGCCATTTTCCATCCCTAAAACAAGCTATTGCATCTCTCATGAGTTCAAGTTTACTTGCCTATAGAATTAGAGAAGTTAGAATAAAACTAAGAAAATCTAAAGATTAACCCTTGATTATTCTTTAATTAGTAAGTTAGCAAAATTTTTCAAAATGGTAATCCTTACTAGGATACAGTGAAACTAGTGCTCTCATATATAGCTTGTAGCAATAGGAAATCTTTTGTAATTCAACCTATCAATATTATCAGATGACAGTGTTCTTGTACACATATTTTTGACCCACTAATTATTTCTTTAGTAACAAAGTAGTTTCTTTAGTAAGAAAGGGTGATCATTTTGGAAATATATGAATATGCTTGTCTCTTTTGCCTTTTCATATACCTGACTTTAACCCAAGTCAGGCTGAAGCACTCTTTTACTTTTTATGGGGATGCAGAGTGGGGAAGTACAGAGAGTAATTAGGGTTGGAATGCAAAGAAAGAGAGAGAGAAAGTTAATATTCACTTTCTGGCAACTAAAATAGGAATTAAATGTCCACAGAAAGGTAATGAAATTTAAAGCAAGGCTTATTAAGAGAGAGAAAGGTTTCCTGAATTCCCCCACCTTCTACTTTAAGTCTTGAAAGACTTGGTCTTACTTTTTAAGGAAGATACTAGTCATGTAAGGAAGAGAAAGAGGGGCCAGCCCATTCTTTCTAGTTTGAGTGATTGTAAGAGAAAGAAGAGAAACCAAGATCAGGCACCATGTTTCTCTTCCCCATCCAAAGGACCAACAATATTGACGTGTGCAAAGAGATCTAGGGGTTCCTTTAGAAATACCCAAATAAACAGGGAGAAACACAAAGACAATTGGGATAATGGCCTGCTTTCATATTCAGAGCATGATGGAGCTTAAAGCACTAAAGAACTCCAGCCTTCTGACTAGGGCCACCTCCAAGATTGTGCAAGCAATGAGGATGAGATGGTCCAGGAAGGTCAACGTGCCAAAGGTGACACAGACGTGTCCATTACTATACTGCTTACAATGGCAAAAAGTCCACATAGACTCCATGTCTGATAATGAAGAAAGGTTTAAATAAACTGAGGTACCCTTCTTTTGACAGAGAGTTTTGTGAGGAAGCTGACTTTGAATATAAAAAATACAATAGCATGGAAATCTGAGCTTTTTCTCCTTGCTCTGCTTGTCATCCATTGATTTTTGAAATATTTTAATATTTAAGAACTATTTTGCAGATAAATCTATTTTGCAACAGAATTGAACTTTTTGTAAATGAGGACTATACATTTTGTTTGCACTTCATTCAAAATCAGTTGGAAATCTTTGATCTAAGTATACAGTGAATGAAGCAATACAAAACTTCAGCTTTGAAATTTTAGATAAATATAATTATTGAAAATAAAGTTTACAAACAGGAAGATGTTGAAATTTATCCTTATGAAAGCAAGAGAGAAAACAAATTAAATGAAAGTTCAAACTGTGTAAAAAATTTAATTTTGAAATTATTTGTGTTTTAGAATATGTAAACTTGTAGAAAGAGGATTTTAATGAAGCTCCTGTTTATATTAGATGAATTTATATTCTGTTTTAGAACAGAATAAAATAGAGAAGTTCTTTTATTTTGTAGTATCGAGGTTTGGTGAAATTTTCAAATGAATGAAAAAAGAGACAACTTATTTAATGAGTTTTGACTTGTAAAAATATTTATCAAAGGAAGGTATTCTAAACAGAGGCAAAAGACAGTATCTTTGAAGATATTTGGGCTGAAATGTTTATATATAAACTATATTAGAAAATATCTTCCATTTTACAAACTTTGCACTGAGTATATCAAATATTTCAGCTGCTATGAAGAGAGTATTTTCTCAATTAAAAATATGTCTATAGAAAAGAGTCAGTTGAAAATGACATAATTTCAAATATGTCAAATTATTGTCATAAATTTTGAGGGAAAATTCCTGCCCTCAAAGAATTCACAATCAGATGATGAAATTTAATTGAGCTAAATGAGTGTAATGTCTCTCATTCCATGCAAAATTCTAGCTGCACTAGTATGTATTTTCTGGTATGTATGTTCAAAGGACCTAAAAATTGTAAATTGGGACTTTAAAGAAATATTTGTCAAATGTCTGAAAAAATTAAAATAATATCTATTGAAAAAATGTATTCTTCAAAAAACACCAGTGTCATGGTATTAGAAACAGATGTAACTAAGAAAATTAGTAAAGTTTGTGAACATATACAAACAATGGTCATTCAGTTAGATTGCTGAGTTCAGATAATTAATATGAAGACTTTTTTCCAGTTTTAATGTACATGGATATATGTTACTTAAATTTGTTAGTGAAAAAATTTTTCAGTTTTATTTTTGAATATAGGTTTTGAATAGTACTATTTTTAGGTACATTGCTATCATATAACATTTTATGGATCAATAAATAAAGATTTTAAAAATGTTCATAATTTTAACTCCCCTTTTATTCTCAAAATTGCCCTGGATTGATCACATTTTATAATTACCCTAGATATAACAGAGGGATTTCTCCATATTGCCGCTTTATATCCAGAACAAAGACTAGAGACAAAACACAATTCCATTTTTAAAAGCATAGGGAAAAGACTAAAGAATTTTTTTTTAAGTGTTAAAATGATCATGCTTGGTGGTGGCGATTATGTTCCTTTTTCTTCTCTAATTACCATTTTAAAAATTGACATCATGTTCTTTTTACAAGGAGCAATTGTGCTAGAGAGAAAAATAAGAACAGAAAAATAGAACTTCCTGGAGAAAGAGGCCACTTGAGTCAGTATGGCTTCATCTGCCAATAGGACGCTGAGGGCAACAAAGGTAAAGATGCAGGCACACCATGCCAGCTTCCTCCACATCTCGAGAACACATGCCTTTTCTGCATCTGTCAAAGCATCAGCTGGTCAAGATATTCTTCTTTCCTTTGCCCTCCAGACCCAGCCAAGGTAGTACTGACAAATACGGCCTGATTTGGGGGCCGAGGTGAGTGAAGCATTTTATATTTAGATCCATAGACACACACTTCTGTGTATGTTCCGGTGACTTCAGGGGACTTTCCACAGCCATGGGTGTCCTGTGTCTGGTGTGAGGTAACTTCCTGGCCCACTTAATTCTCTAGACTCAAATCACTGGGTGAAGGGGTGAGTTCCAGGGCTTATGAATTTAGGTGTAAATGGTATCTTAATAACATTTATTTCTCTTCTGTACTATCTGTTCACTATGATGGAAATTTATACATAAGATATTTTGGTAGGGTGCTCTGTTTTCCTCTGTCTGTGATTGCTAGTTCCAAGATTAAGGTTGCATGGAATATGTGACTTCATGACTTTCAGCTTGGATATGGCTGGGGATTTTCTGAGTGACTATTCTGATTAATTTAACTAGGGGACTATACATACTACAAATAAAATAGAATAGTGCTTGGCACAAAATCAATACTAGATAAGTATTGGTTATTACTTTTCACATTTTATGGAGGAACAAAGTGTCTAGAGGGGAGAGTTTCAGTGGAGACAAGAAGATGATGAGAAACGGTATGAAATAACAAGATTTAACAACTTAGAATACAAGTTGAGCGCATATTATGTAGAAGGCACTGGCTAAGACTCTGGGAACAAAATGGTGAAGAAAATGCCTGCCCTCAAAGAATTCACAATCAGATGATGAAATTTAACTGAGCTAAATGAGTGTAATGTCTCTCATTTCATGCAAAATTCTAGCTGCACTCACATGTATTTTCTGGTATGTATGCTCAAAGGAGCTAAAATAAGTTGACCAAAATTTAAGCAGTTGAGGGAATGGTGGACATCTTCTCCTCATCAACATACTCAGAGAACAGCATTTGCCTCATGGACTCTTTTTTCTACCTGACATCATCTAGCACAAAGGAATGGTTTAAATGAAATAAAAGTACAGTATGGTTGCTGTGGAAGACACTGTTAGCTTGCCCATATAGCAGGTTTTTTTCTATTTCTTTTCTGTGAACAAAATTTGCTTCTGTTGGGGATTGCAGTAGCAATGTACTCAAGAAATGTGGCTCCCAATCTTCAATAAAAATCAAAGGGTGAACTTTTATTAGTTTAAGGCTAAGGCTTTTGCTAGTGTCTTTCCCTTTTGCCAGTAATTGGTTTGGAGTGGCATGCAACCCTGCTCTGGCTACTAAAACTAAGGAAAAATGTACTGGAAAATTTCAAATGAAGGAGCTTTAGAATTAAGGTTAATATGAAAAATCCATTTGACATAGACATGGAGAAAATAACTTGCTATGTGTCCTTGAAGGGAACACTTTATCCTTCTTGGTCTCAGTTTCCCCATCAAATTTATCATTCTTGACCTGTGTAATTAACAGGGTTATTGTTAATATTGAAAATAATAGATGTTAACACGATTTCCAAATTGTAAATGCCTGTAATATGTACATAACTACTATTAATTATAAATTACCTTGAAATCTTTATTTTTTAACATCTTTATTGGAGTATGTTTTAAAATGTTGTGTTAGTTTCTGCTGTATAACAAAGTGAATCAACTATGCATATACTTATATCCCCATACCTCCTCCCTCTTGCGTCTCCCTCCCACCCTCCTTATCCCACCCCTCTCGGTGGTCACAAAGCACTGAGCTGATCTCCCTGTGCTATGTGGCTGCTTCCCACTAGCTATCTATTTCATATTTGGTAATGTATATGTCCATGCCACTCTCTCACTTCATCCCAGCTTACCCTTCCCCGTCCCCGTAACTTCAAGTCCATTCTCTACATCCGTGTCTTTATTCCTGTCCTGCCACTAGGTTCTTCAGAAGCATTTTTTTTTCTTTTTAGATTCCATATATATGGGTTAGCATACAGTATTTGTTTTTCTCTTTCTGACTTACTTCACTCTGATGACAGACTCTAGGTCCATCCACCTCACTAAAAATAATGCAGTTTCATTTCTTTTTATAGCTGAGTAATGTTCCATCGTACATATGTGCCACATCTTCTTCATCCATTGATCTGTCGATGGACAGTTACGTTGCTTTCATGTCCTGGCTATTGTAAATAATGCTGCAATGAACGTTGTGGTACATGATTCTTTTTGAACTATGATTTCTCAGAGTATATGCCCAGTAGTGAGATTGTGGGTCATATGGTGGTTCTATTTCTAGTTTTTTAAGGAACCTCCATACTATTCTCTATAGTGGCTGTATCAATTTACATTCCCACTTACAGATCAAGAGGGTTCCCTTTTCTCCACACCCTCTCCAGCATTTACTTTGTTGATTTTTTGATGATGGCCGTTTTGACTGGTGTGAGGTGATACCTCACTGTAGTTTTAATTTGCATTTCTCTAATGATTAATGATGTTGAGCTTCTTTCATGTGTTTGTTGGCAGTCTGTATATCTTCTTTGGAGAAATGTCTATTTAGGTCATCTGCCCATTTTTGGATTGGGTTATTTGTTTTTTTGATATTAGGCTGCATGAGCTGCTTATATATTTTGGAGATTAATCCTTTGTCAGTTGCTTCATTTGCAAATATTTTCTCCCATTCTGAAGGTTGTCTTTTCATTTTGTATATAGTTTCCTTTGCCTTGCAAAAGCTTTTAAGTTTCTTTAGGTTTCATTTGTTTATTTTTGTTCTTATTTCCATTTCTCTAGGAGGTAAGTCAAAAAGGATCTTGTTGTGATTTATGTCATAGAGTGTTCTGCCTATGTTTTCCTGTAAGAGTTTGATAGTGTCTGGCCTTACACTTAGGTCTTTAATTCATTTTGAGTTTATTTTTGTGTATGGTGTTAGGGAGTGTTCTAATTTCATTCTTTTACATGTAGCTGTCCAGTTTTCCCAGCACCACTTATTGAAGAGGCTGTCTTTTATCCATTGTATATTCTTGCCTCCTTTATCAAAAATAAGGTGACCATATGTGTGTTGGTTTATCTCTGGGCTTTCTATCCTGTTCCATTGATCTGTATTTCATTTTTTGTGCTAGTACCATACTGTCTTGATTACTGTACCTTTGTAATATAGTCTGACATCTGGAGCCTGATTCCTCCAGCTCTGTTTTTCTTTCTCAAGGTTGCTTTGGCCATTCGGGGTCTTTTGTGTTTCCATACAAATTGTGAAATTTTTTGTTCTAGTTCTGTGAAAAATGCCAGTGGTAGTTTGATAGGGATTGCATTGAATCTATAGATTCCTTTGCGTAGTGTAGTCATTTTCACAATGTTGATTCTTCCAATCCAAGAGCATAGTATATCTCTCCATCTGTTTGTATCATATTTAATTTCTTTCATCAGTGTCTTATAGTTTTCTGCATACAGGTCTTTTGTCTCTTAGGTAGGTTTATTCCTAGGTATTTTATTCTTTTTGTTGCAGTAGTAAATGGGAGTGTTTCCTTAATTTCCCTTTCAGGTTTTTCATCATTGGTGTATAGAAGTGCAAAAGATTTCTGTGCATTAATTTTGTATCCTGCTACTTCACCAAATTCATTGATTAGCCCTAGTAGTTTTCTGGTAGCATCTTTAGGATTCTCTATGTATAGTATCATGTCATCTGCAAACAGTGACAGCTTTACTTCTTCTTTTCTGATTTGGATTCCTTTTATTTCTTCTTCTTCTCTGAATGCTGTGGCTAAAACTTCCAAAACTATGTTGCATAATAGTGGTGAGCGTGGACAACTTTGTCTTGTTCCTGATCATAGAGGAAATGGTTTCAGTTTTTCACCATTGAGAATGATGTTGGCTGTGGGTTTGTCACATATGGCCTTTATTACTTTGAGGAAAGTTCCCTCTATGCCTACTTTCTGCAGGGTTTTTATCATAAATGGGTGTTGAATTTCGTCGAAAGCTTTTTCTGCATCTATTGAGATGATCATATGGTTTTTATTCTTCAGTTTCTTAATATGGCGTATCACATTGATTGATTTGCATATATTGAAGAAGGCTTGCATTCCTGGGATAAACCCCACTTGATCATGGTGTATGATCCTTTTAATGTGCTGTTGGATTCTGTTTGCTAGTATTTTCTTGAGGACTTTTCCATCTATGTTCATCAGTGATATTGGTCTGTAGCTTTCTTTCTTTGTGACATCTTTGTCTGGTTTTGATATCAGGGTGATGGTGGCCTCGTAGAATGAGTTTGGGAGTGTTCCTCCCTCTGCTATATTTTGGAAGAGTTTGAAAAGGATAGGTGTTAGATTATCTCTAAATGTTTGATGGAATTCACCTCTGAAGCCATCTTGTCCTGGGCTTTTCTTTGTTTGAAGATTTTTAATCACAGTCTCAATTTCAGGCCTTGTGATTGGCCTGTTTATATTTTCTATCTCTTCCTGGTTCAGTCTCAGAAGGTTGTGCTTTCCTAAGAATTTTTCCATTCCTTCCAGGCTGTCCATTTTATTGTCATATAGTTGCTTGTAGTAATCTCTCATGTTCCTTTGTATTTCTGCAGTGTCAGTTGTCACTTCTCCTTTTTAATTTCTAATTCTATTGATTTGATTCTCCTCCCTCTTTTCCTTGATGATTCTGGTTAATGGTTCATCAATTTTGTTTATCTTCTCAAAGAACCAGCTTTTAGTTTTATTGATCTTTGTTACTGTTTCCTTCATTTCTTTTTCATTTATTTCTCATCTGATCTTTATGATTTCTTTCCTTCTGCTAACTTTGGGTTTTTTTGTTCTTTTTTCTCTAGTTGCTTTAGGTGTAATGTTAGGATGTTTATTTGAGATTTTTCTTGTTTCTTGAGGTAGGATGGTATTGCTATAAACTTCCCTCTTAAAATTGCTTTTGCTGCATCCCATAGGTTTTGGGTCATCGTGTTTTCATTGTCATTTGTTTCTAAGTATTTTTTGATTTCCTCTTTGATTTCTTCAGTGATCCTTGGTTATTTAGTAGTGTATTGTTCAGTCTCCATGCGTTTGTATTTTTTACAGATTTTTCCCTGTAATTAATATCTATTCTCATAGTGTTGTGATCGGAAAAGATACTTGATACAATTTCAATTTTCTGAAATTTACCAGGTTTGATGTGTGACCCAAGATATGATATATCCTGGAGAATGTTCCATGAGCACTTGAGAAGAAAGTGTATTCTGTTGTTTTTGGATGGAATGTCCTATAAATATCAATTAAGTCCATCTTGTTTAATGTATCATTTAAAGCTTGTGTTTCCTTATTTATTTTCATTTTGAATGAGCTGTCCGTTGGTGAAAGTGGGGATGTTGAAGTCCCTACTATTGTTGTGTTACTGTCAATTTCTCCTTTTATGGCTGTTAGCATTTGCCTTATGTATTGAGGTGCTCCTATGTTGGGTGCATAAATATTTATAATTGTTATATCTTCTTCTTGGATTTATCCCTTGATCATTATATAGTGTCCTTCCTTATCTCTTGCAACAGCCTTTATTTTAAAGTCTATTTTGTCTGATATGAGAACTGCTATTCCAGCTTTCTTTTGATTTCCATTTGCATGGAATATCTTTTTCCATCCCCTCACTTTCAGTCTGTATGTGTCCCTAGGTCTGAAGTGGGTCTTTTCTAGACAGCATACATACGGGTCTTATTTTTGTATTCATTCAGCCAGTCTATGTCTTTTGGTTGGAGCATTTAATCCATTTACATTTAAGGTAGTTATCAATATGTATGTTCCTATTCCCATTTTCTTAATTGTTTTGGGTTTGTTATTGTAGGGCTTTTCCTTCTCTTGTGTTTCCTGCCTAGAGCAGTTCCTTTAGCATTTGTTTTAAAGCCTGTTTGGTGGTGCTGTGTTCTCTTATCTTTTGCTTATCTGTAAAGTTTTTAATTTCTCCAACAAATCTGAATGAGATCCTTGCTGGGTAGAGTAATCTTGGTTGTAGGTTCTGCCCTTTCATCACTTTGAATATGTCCTGCCAGTCCCTTCTGGCTTGCAGAGTTTCTGTTGAAAGATCAGCTGTTAACCTTATGGGGATTCCCTTTTATGTTATTTGTTGCTTTTCTCTTGCTGCTTTTAATATTTTTTCTTTGTATTTAATTTTTGATAGTTTGATTAATATATGTCTTGGCATGTTTTCACTTGGATTTATCCTTTATGGGACTATCTGCACTTCCTGGACTTGATTGACTATTTCCTTTCCCATATTAGGGAAGTTTTCAACTATAATCTTTTCAATGTTTTCTCAGTCCCTTTCTTTTTCTCTTCTTCTTCTGGGACCCCTATAATTCGAATATTGGTGCATTTAATGTTGTCCCAGAGGTTTCTGAGACTTTCCTCAGTTCTTTTCATTCTTTTTTCTTTGTTCTGCTGTGCAGTAATTATTTCCACTATTTTATCTTCCAGGTTACTTATCTGTTCTTCTGCCTCATTTCTTCTGCTATTGATTCCTTCTAGAGAATTTTAAATTTCATTTATTGTGTTGTTCATCATTGTTTGTTTGTTCTTAAGTTCTTCTAGGTCCTTGTTACACATCTCTTGTATTTTCTCTATTCTATTTCTAAGATTTTACGTCATCTTTACTATCATTAATCTGAGGTTTTTTTTCAGGTAGATTGCCTATTTCTTCTTCATTTGTTTGGTCTGGTGGGTTTTTGCCTTGCTCCTTCATCTGCTGTGTGTTTCTCTGTCTTCTCATTTTGCTTAACTTCCTGTGTTTGGGGTCTCCTTTTCGCAGGCTACAGATTCGTATTTCCCATTGTTTTTGGTGTCTTCCCCCAGTGGCTAAGTTTGGTTCAGTGGGTCTTGTAGGTTTCCTGGTGGAGGGGACTGGTGCCTGTGTTCTGGGGGATGAGGCTGGATCTTGTCTTTCTGGTGGTCTGGACCACATCTGGTGGTGTTTTGGGGTGTCTGTGACCTTATTATGATTTTAAGCAGCTTCTCTGCTAATAGATGAGGTTGTATTCCTGACTTGCTAGTTATTTGGCATAGGGTGTCCAGAACTGTAGCTTGCTGGTCGTTGAGTTGAGCTGGGTCTTAGCTTTGAGATGGAGATCTCTGGGAGAGCTTTCATCATTTGATATTACGTGGAGCTGGGAGGTCTCTGGTGGACCAATGTCCTGAACTCGATTATCCCACCTCAGAGGCACAGGCCTGACACGTGGCCGGAGCACCAAGACCCTGTCAGCCACACAGCTCAGAAGAAAAGGGAGACAAAAGAAAGAAAGAATATATACAAAATAAAATAAAGTTATTAAAATAAAAATTAAAAAGAATATATTAAAAAGTAAAAAAATTAAAAAGTAATAAAAGAAAGAGAGAGCAACCAAACCAAAAAACAAATCCAGCAGTGATAACAGGCACTAAAAACTATACCAAAAAAACCCCAAAAGTGGACAGACAGAACCCTAGGACAAATGGTAAAAGCAAAGCTATACAGACAATCTCCTACAGAGAAGCATATACCTACACACTCACAAAAAGAAAAAGGAAATATATATATATATATATATCTACATATAGAAAAATAAAAGAAGAGAGCAACCAAATCAACAGACAAATCTACCAATGGTAATAGACTCTAAATACTAAACTAAGATAAACATATAACCAGAAACAAATTAGATGCTGAAAGCAAACCCCAAGTCTACAGTTGCTTCCAAAGTCCACTGCCTCAGTTTTGGGATGATTCATTGTCTATTCAGGTATTCCACAGATGCAGGGTACATCATGTTGATTGTGGAGATTTAATCCGCTGCTCCTGAGGCTGCTGGGAGAGATTTCCCTTTCTCTTCTTTGTTCACGCAGCTCCCGGGGTTCAGCTTTGGATTTGGCCCTGTCTCTGCGTGTAGGTTGCCTGAGGGTGTCTGTTCTTCACTCAGACAGGATGGGGTTAAAGTAGCAGCTGATTAGGGGACTCTGGCTCATTCAGGCCAGGGGGAGGGAGGGGTACGGAATGCGGGGCAAGCTTGTGGCTGCAGAGGCCGGCTTGACGTTGCACCAGCCTGAGCCGTGCCCTGCCTTGTGTTCTCCCGGGGAATCTGTCCCTGGGTCACGGGACCCTGTCAGTGGCGGGTGGCACAGGCTCCTGGGAGAGGAGGTGTGGATAGTGACCTGTGCTTGCACACAGGCTTCTTGGTGGCTGCAGCAGCAGCCTTAGCATTTCATGCCCGTTTCTTTTGTCCATGCTGGTAGCTGCAGCTAGCGCCAGTCTTTGGAGCTCGATGAGGTGGTGCTCTGAATCCCCTCTCCTCACGCACCCCAAAACAATGGTCTCTTGCCTCTTAGGCAGTTCCAGACTTTTTCCCGGACTCCCTCCCAGCTAGCTGTGGCGCACTAGCACGCTTCATGCTGTGTTCACACAGCCAACCCCAGTCCTCTCCCTGGTATCTGACCTCCAAACCCGGATCCTCAGCTCCCAGCCCCCACCCGCCCCGGCAGGTGAGCAGACATGCCTCTTGGACTGATGAGTGCCCGTCGGTACCGATCTTCTGTGTGGGAATCTCTCCGTTTTGCCATGTGCATCCCTGTTGCTGCACTCTCCTCCGTGAGAGCTTCCCCTCCCACTGCCCACCCCCCCGCCCCGTCTCCACCAGTGAAGGGGCTTCCTAGTGTGTGGAAACCTTTCCTCCTTCACAGCTCCCTCCCACTGGTGCAGGTCCTGTCCCTATTCTTTTGTCTCCATTTTTTCTTTTTTTCTTTTGCCCTACCAAGGTACGTGGGGGGTTTCTTGCCTTTTGGGAGGTCTGAGGTCTTCTGCCAGCGTTCAGTAGGTGTTCTGTAGGAGTTGTTCCACATGTAGATGTATTTCTGATGTATTTGTGGGGAGGAAGATGATCTCCACATCTTACTCTTCTGCCATCTTGAAGGCCTCCCTTTGAAATCTTTAGATTAAAATGGATATACAAATAAATCAGTGATACCATGAAAGTACATGTTAACATATCCACACTAGAAAAATGTGCTTTTTACTTAAAGAAACTTAAGGTAAATATAATAGTGTGTAAAAGACTTCCCATGCATTTATTTATGTGTACATATTTCATTGTCTTAATTAATTTCTCTCAAAATCCATGTGATTGGTTGATATATATATATATATATATATATATATATATAATATTACATTATATTATATTGGTTTCCAATTATTCACTCTTAAGAGCCATGCCACAATAAACATATTTTTCATATTTCCTTGCATAGATATGAGAATGTTTCTCTAAAGAAGTGAAGATTAACTTCTGTGTTGTAGCATATACATGACTCTAAACTTTATTAAATGCTGTCAAATTGTTCTCCAAAGTGATTGCGTCAATTTGCAAACCCACTTACACAACATGAGAATCCCCTTTATCCTTTCTACTTCACCCTTTGGCACTATTGAACTTGTTAATTTTGTCAATATGATGGTAGGGGAATGAAAGTTACTGTTGTATAATTTGCAGTTCTCTTTTTAGAAATTAGAATAGCTGGAAATAGGTATGGTGGTAATCAAAAGAATTCATGATAACAGTGATTACATAATTGAGGTTTATTTTTCTCATATAAGAAGTTGCTAGCATTGCTTTTTCAGATCATTAATGTAATCGAGAAAATTAGGCTCAGCCATCTTTCTGTTGCATTATCCTAAGTATGTTGTCTTTTCTTCTTCATGCTTATCATCCTATGGTTGCAAGATGATTGCTATTGTATCACTTCAATGTCCAAGAGAAAAACGGGGAGGCAGAGAGAGGGCTCATACACTCTCTTCTTGAATCTGTTCCCATTTATCAGGAAAGAAAAAGTTGCTAATCCTCACCCCAGCAGACTTCTTATGTAGTTTTTGCTTAGAACTGTGTGAATTAGCCAACACTACCACATTGTTCTTGTAGCTTTACAGATGCTAAAAAGAGATGACTATATCCCTCACATTTTTTTCTTATCCCAAACTGTCTTAGCTTTTTAAGGATCTCTATTCTTTATATGACTTTTAGAATCAAGCTGTCACATTTAGTTTTAAAAATTCCTATGGGATTTTTATTAGAATTGCAATAATTTTTTTCATTTGGGATAAATTTAAAACTTTATAATGTTGTAAAAGCAAACAGTGGATCCTACATTTTAAAATCAATCTGACAATCTGCTTTTTTTTTTTTTTTTTTGTGGTACCTGGGCCTCTCACTGTTGTGGCCTCTCCCGTTGTGGAACACAGGCTCCGGACACGCAGGCTCAGTGGCCATGGCTCACGGGCCTAGCCGCTCCACCGCATGTGGGATCTTCCCAGACCGGGGCACAAACCCATGTCCCCTGCATTGGCAGGTGGACTCTCAACCACTGTGCCACCAGGGAAGCCCTGACAATCTGCTTTTTAATTGAAGTAGTTAGTGCCTTTACATTAATATAATTATTGATATAATTGTGTTTTAAGTCTACTATCTTGGTAATCTGTTCTTGATTTTCTCTTAATACTTTCATGCTTTCTTTTGGGTAGATAACTTATGTGCTATAAATGCATTATCATTATTTTGGTGCTATAAGAAATGATAAAGATAAATTCTATGGGAGAAAAGAAAATTAAACCAGATGGAAGCACAGATCTTCAGGAAAGAATGAAAAGTACCAGAAAGGTAAATATCTAGAAAAATATGAAAGATCTCTATTATTTTTTATTATATAAACATTTAAGCATTTATCTTTAAATTAGTTTAGAGGACTATTAACTGTTTAAGGTAAAAATAATAATAAAATATTGTAGTTTTACAGCATATATATAAATAAATCATAAAAAACACAAAGGGTGCTTACTCTCATTTATGGAAGAATCCTCCACCTCCAGCTACTCTAAGTGGCATGGAAATAGGGGCAGATCTCTTTTATCCTAGAAAAGATGTGAGTTTATTTTAGTATTTTTATACCTTCAAGCTTCTGGTAGGTTTCAAAAACTGATTTATTTTTTCTTTTATTATTTATTTATTTTTATTTGGCCGCACTGCGCAGCTTACAGGATCTTAGTTCTCCAACCAGGGCCCTGGCAGTGAAAGCGTTGAGTCCTAACCACTAGACCACCAGGGAATTCCCTCAGAAACTGATTTTGTAGCTCATATGGCTTGTTTTATTTGTTAGGGAGCTTTGAATTTCTATATTCATCTTAACCAGAAGCAGAAGTATATCATTCCCTTTCAATAAGTATGAAGTTACTAATTGATCCATAATTTATTTTGAAGTGTGTTTTTTAGTTTACTAATAGATGAGGAGTTTGATGTCTCTGATATTGATTTATACTTTTATTGCATTGTGTATTATATTAATTATTGAACTTTTAAAAGTGTTATTCTGTGGTTGGCATTACTGAGAAGTGGTATATAGATGTGGAGTTGCTGCCTATCATTTTTTTCCAAAAGGATAGAATCTGCCTAAGAATGAAACCAATACAGAACTGAGAAAGAGAGAAAGAGCAAGGTCTAATTATATTAACCCATAAATCAAGTTGCTTCTAATGTTTTACTTGGATTTTCCAGTTACATAAGTCTATTATTTCCCTTCTTGTCTCAGGCCATTTTGGGTTGATTTTGTTGTTGTTGTGTGTAACTTGATTAATAGAGGAAACATGATGAATTCATTTTTTGGAATATTGAGTTTGTGTTGTGATGGACCATAACACGTCTTAGTATAAAGATGTGAATTCAGAATAAAATATCCAGAAAGAGTTTAGGGTCATAATGCCCTGGGACTTGTCAGCCATGATCACGTGTAGTGAATTAATGCTACAATAAAGGTCTTTATCATCTGAAGTCATAAACCTCCTGAGATGGTTGATTGTGTGTGTCAACTTGACTGGCTCACCAGGCACCCAGATATTTGGCTAAACATTACATCTGGGTATTTCTATGAGGGTATTTATAATGATGTCAGCATTTGAATCTGTAGAATCAGTAAAGCAGATTGCCCTGCCCGGTGTGAGTAGGCGTCATCCAATCCATTGAGAGCCTGGATAGAACAAAAGGTGGTAAAAGGGAGAAGTTGCCCCTTTTTCTGCTTGACTGGTTGAGCTGAGACATGGGTTTTCTCCCACCCTCAGACTAGGACTTATACCGTTGTCTCTCCTAGTTCTCAGACCTTCAGACTTGAACTAACTCTCTCCCTCCCTCTCCCTCCCTCTCTCTCTCTCTCTCTCTCTCTCTCTCTCTCTCTCTCTATATATATATATATATATATATATATATATATATATATATATACGCACCTCCTTTTACTGTGCTTTGTTTTATTGCACTTTGCAGGTACTGCAATTTAAAAAGTTGAAGGCTTATGACAACCCTGCATCAAGCAACCCTATCGATGCCGTTTTTTTCAACAGCATTTGCTTACTTTGTGTCACTGTGTCACATTTTGGTAATTCACACTATTTCAAACTTATTCATTATTATCATATTTGTTATGGTCATCTGTGATCAGTGATCATTGATGTTACTACTATGACTCGCTGAAGGCTCAGATGGTGGTTAGCAGTTTTTAGCAATAAAGTATCTTTTGATTAATGTGTGTACATATCTTTAGACATAATGCAGTTACACACTTAATAGACTGAACTATAGTGTAAACATAACTTTTATACCCATTGGGAAACCAAAAAATTTGTGAGACCCACTTTATTGAGGTGATCTGGGACTGAACCTGCAACATCTCTATATATACATATATATCCTCTTTGTTCTGGTTCTCTTTCTCTGAAAAACCTTGACTAATACACGTCCCTTTTGCTATTTTATAGAACTGGAAATTATGTACTATTCTATCACTTTCATTACTCAAGAACTTTTGTTCCAAGCAACATTCTTTCTTAAAGTATCTCTCTTGGCCACTTTTTTAGGTACCTGGACCAAATTCCAATATATGTGTGTGTGTGTGTGTGTGTGTGTGTGTGTGTGTGTGTGTGTGTTGGGGTGAGGGTGTTCCCACACAGCACCAAGCAGTTCTCAGACACCAGCAGGTGACACTACTGGTGATTAAACGCAATCTTCAGTCCCTCTCCCCTCCTTGGAGGTCAGGTGTACGATGGGAAGTTTCAACCTTCTCATCACACATTTGGCTATCCTAGCAAGCTGCCCCCATCCTTAGTCGCTTTCTAAAATTCGCCTCATTAACATAACAAAAGACAACTTGATTGCTCCTAAGGGTTTTAGAAGCTCTGTGTCAGAAACTGGGATGAAAACCAAATATATATTTTTTATTATAAATCACAATAACACAGTCACAATTCACATTCTGAGGGCAATGCTACATTGTTTGCAGCTTGGTTTCACCAAAGAGAAGAGACAGTACTCTGGATTTGGCGACTGTTCTCATTCATTTTCCTGGTCATTGCCAATATTTAGCAAACAAAATTGGCTTTGCCATAGTTACCAGGAAATCAGTGCCTGTGCCCATCTATATAAAGCTGTGGTGAGAATATCTGAGCATGCGTACGCCAAAAGATGCCATGGTGCTTGCAACCTACAGCATTTCCTGGAACAGCCTCATCATGTAATATCATTTTTAATTATTCCCTCCATTTCTTCAAGAGAAAGCCAGAGAAACAAAGGTTCTCTTCCAGAACACTTTTTTTTTTTAATAGGAATTTAAGCAAAATGAATCCTTAAGCAAGTCACTTCAGGGTAGTTTAAATTGGCCAACTGGCCTCCGCAGAGGGTTTTCTGGGCACCACTTCCTAACGGTTCCCTGGATTGCTGTAGCCAATCTTTCCATAATTGCTTAAGGTTTGCATAAAATTCTATTAGTCTTTTCAATAACCCTCTAGCATAGATGATATTTCCCCTTTTTGCCAATGATAAAGCTAAAGATAAGAAAGCTTAAGCTATTTCCCCTAGGTTATATTGTTCATTGGTTTCAGAACTCAGACGTTCCATTATTACACTTGATGCCATTATGGTTACACACTATTCTGACTATGATGCCACTGCTTGAATTTGGCTGAATTAGTCCTTATAGGTAAAGTACTGCAACAGCAACCCCCAAATCTCAAGGATTAACAGAATAGAAGGTTATATCTCCTTATATAAAAATTCAAGGCGGGTAGTCTTCTATGTAGTAGTCATTTAGGAACCTAGTCTTCTTCCATCTTGTGCCTCTCCCAGTCTCTGTGGTCTCAAAATCCTCTCGTTTCAGCCGAAATAGGGAAAAAAGAGGGAGCATGGAATTATCTGTTGGAAGTTTATAGGCCATCCTGGAAGTGGTACACATCACTTCTGCCCACTTTCCATTGGTCAGACTCAATCGTATGGCCACGCTAACTTCAAAGGAGGCTGAAAAATATGGTTTTGAGCTATGTGGTTAAGAAAGGGAATGTTTCAAACACTTAACATTTGCCATGGTCACTTTGATTTATCTACTTTGATGCAGAGATATTTAGCTTAAAAATATTAAACATTTAAAAAATTGGCAAGTATATTTTATAACAGATACCCCTGGCCTATATATGATTCCCAATCCATCTCTGAGTTTTATGTTAAATCAATTAGAAGTAGATTCAACTATAAACAATAGCCACTGCAAAGTAACAGTGGTATCTCCTCCATCATTAGGAATCCAGATTCTATTGGCATGACTTCTATCCTCAAGGCAATCTCATGTCCCAATAAGCTCAGGAGAGTTCCCACCTTCCATCCATGTTGCAGGCTGAAATAAGAAAAGAAAAAAATAGAATCTTCTTCTAGATGTCTCTCCTTCCCCCTTTATGGAAACGTTCAAGAAATCTTTCTTGACAACTTTGACTTATATCTCATTGGCTAAAACTTATTGACATAGCCACTGTAGCTCTTAAGGAAATTGGAAAACTTGTTTTTTTGTCTGGGTATGTTATTGGTCTTAATGATATAGGGATTCTATTAGTAAGCAAGAAAAATGTATGTAACTCAGATATGAGCTAGCCGCCTCCATTATCCCTTGTCCCCATATTTCATACTTACTCCCTTTCTGATCATTTTACATATCAGAGGGGTACATATCAGAGAAAGCTCTACTGGGCTAGAGTAAAGTAAGAAATCTTGAATGTTATTTGGTAATCAAAACTAGGATTTTAGATTTTGGTGAACTTTGCTTCCCAAGATTCATCAAAAGACCTATATCAATATGTCCTACTGGACAACTCATATATAGCTACAGATAGCTCCTACCTTCCCTTCTTCTCCTTATTTATTTCCTTTCCTTATTCTTTTAATATATATTTATTGAAAGTTGTTATATACCACACACTGCACCTAGAAGTCAGTGGTAAGCAAAACCTTCATTGTTTCTTCCCTTGTGGAGCTCATAGTCCTTATTTTCCACATATGCAACACCTTTTTGATACATTTTCAGGACTAATCATCCTAAAGAGTTATTTGCATGATTCTCTCTCACTAACAAAAGATAATATTTAGAGATGCTGTGTGCACAGTGTTTGAGAATAGACAGACTTGGATTTGGCTTCCAACTCCATCATTTACTAACTGAATAACCTTGCAAAAATTAATTTCTTTTCATCTCAATTTTCTCAGTATTAAAATAAAGGTAATAATATATAATTGATGGAGGTATTGTGATAATTGTTAAGAACAATAATTTTTAAATTATTAATAATAAGAAAATTATTAATTCTTAGTATGGCATTTAAGACTATTCCACCTAACTCTGATATATTTTAATAGATTCATTTTCCAACACCCTGAGCTTTAAACATATTGGATTATTTGCTATTCCTGAAACATATTAATATTTTCTGACTTTACTTGTGTTTTTTTTACT
Organism: Leucopleurus acutus; assembly: GCF_964270905.1. Lineage (NCBI taxonomy): Eukaryota > Metazoa > Chordata > Mammalia > Artiodactyla > Delphinidae > Leucopleurus > Leucopleurus acutus. The sequence continues at coordinate 78,544,333 of NC_139147.1, read as the reverse complement.
TACTTAAAATGCCTCACTCTCTTTTTCTTTACTTGAAACCATTCTTAATTTTTTAAGGCCCATTTTAGGCACTATCCACTTCATGGAGTTTTTCCAAGTGTACTGGCTAGGATTGATATTTATTTCTCCTGTGTTTCCCCAGCATTTATTTTTCACTGTTACCAAAACTCTTATCACATTGTCATATCACTAATTATAGTACTCTTACTATATTTATTTATATTAACTATTTTTAGAATAAAATATTATTTCAATTCCAATCATATAATTTTAGACAGACTTAATAATTTAAGCATTCTTTCTAGATAACTCAGTCTCTTACTGAAGGACTAAAGACCATGCTGAGTTCTTCAGATTTCTAGTCTGCCACTCCCACCCTGGTTTCTCTTCAAAATGACATGGATATACGACTGGGGAAAAGTAGCGTAAGAAGTTTCATGACTATAAGAGTGATACAACTGAATGTGGTATCTTCTATATTTTTGCTGATATGGTCAGTGAAGTCAGATGGTTTGTGCTGCTCCTTGAACTGCTATAACAAAGTACACAAATAAGTATGGCTTAAAACAACAGAAATTTATTCTTTCATAGTTCTGGTGCCTAGAAGTCTGAAACAAAAGGGGTCAGTAGGGCCATGCTCCCTCTGAAACCTATAGGGGAGAATGCTTCCTTGCCTTGTCTTAGCTTCTAGTGGTGCTCATTGAGCCTTGGTATTCCTTGGCTTGTGGCTGCATTGCTCCAATCTCTGCCTCTGTCATTACATGGTATTCTCTCTGTATGAGGATACCAATCATAGTAGATTAAGACCCACCCTAATGATTTCATCTGACTTGATTAAATCTTCAAAGACGCTATTTTTCCAAATAAGGCCATATTTACAGATAATGGAGGTTAGGAATTCAATATATCTTTTTAGGGGAACAAAATTCAACCCATAACAGTAATCACTATGAAATATACCCAGAACCTTCAAGACAAAGGTCTATTATTCAAGAGAAAGGATTTTTCTAGAGCCTTATCACAACTGAGGTGAGAGAATTCCTCCCACTGCAGGCCCTTCCAGCCTTCTGCCTCACCTAAGGAAAAAAAAAATAAAACATGCTCAACAGGAGTAATGGCTTTCAAAGAATAGATTGGAAATCCTGTAGCCAGGAAAGGCAGTAGGGGACAGAGGGGATAAAAGCTGTTCTACTGGAGAAACATTTGTGAAGGTCAGCGTCCCAAGACAGAGGCCCACTAAAAGACTGAGATTTTAATCAGGGGATTAAAGAACAGTCTCCCTCTCACACATTTTATCACCACACCAGTAGGGCTCCAGTAAAATTATAGTGGATTACAGCTTAAAAAGCTGCAAGACACAGACTCCCTCTTAATAGGAATACTTAAGGAAGCCCAAAGTCAAGAGAAGAGACAAAAACAAGGACACTAAAGGAATTTAAATCTTCTGGCACGTACAGTTACAGCAAACATTAAACATAGCCCATCTCCTAGCCAGATTAATATAAATCCTCACACTAAAGGCCTATTTATCTCAGTGTCTATTACTCAATAAACATATCCAGCTTCTAGAGCATGCCAAAAGCTAAGATTAAAACACAGTCTGAAGAGACAAATCTTCCTCAGAGCCATCCTCAGAATGCAAATATTGAATTTACTATGTAAGGAAAATAAAACAACCATGGTTAATATGTTAAGGGCTCTAAGGGAAAAGTAAACAAAATGCCAGGACAAATCAGTAACGTAAGCAGAGAGATGAACACACTAAAGATCAAAAGGAATTTCTAGAAATAAAAAACCCTGTAACCAGAAATGAAGAATGCCTTTGGATGGCTCATCAATAAACTTGACCTTGCTCAGGAATAAGTGAGCTTCAAGATAGACAAACAGAAACTTTCCAAAATGAAATTCAAAGGTAAACAGGAATACAAAAGATGAAAGAAAGAAGGAAAGAGAAAAAGAAAGAAAAGAAAGGGAGGAAGGAGGGAAGGAAGGAAGGGAGAAAGAAAGAAAGAAAAAAAGAAAGGAAGAAAGAAAGAAGAAAGGAAGAAAGAAAGAAAATAGCAGAACAACCAAGAACTGTGGGACACTATCTTGAATACCAAGAGGAAAAGAAACAGAGAAAAGAAAAGAAAAAAAAAAAGTGAAGTAATAATGACTGAGAATTTACCAAAATTAATGACAGGTACACCAAAACACAGATGCAAGAACTTCAGAGAATGCCAAACAGGATGAATAATAAACAGACAAACAACTTATGTTCACACATACCTCTAAATATATCATATTCAAACTCAGAAAACCAAAGAAAAAAATAAAATCTTGAAAGAAAGCAGAGCAAAAAATACCCCCCAAAACATAAAAACTTCATCTATAGAGGAAAAAGGGTAAGAATTACAGCAGACTTGTCATCAGAAACCAAGCAAACTAGAAGAAAATAGCATGATATTTTTAGTGTTGAAAGGAAAAGCAAAACAAAACAACTAACCTAGAATTCTGTATCTGGAGAAATTACGCTTCAAATGTGAGGAAGAAATAAAGATTTTTCAGACAAACAAAAATAGAGGCAATTCATTGCCAGCAGATGTTCCCTGCAAGGAATGTTAAAAGAAATTCTTTAGGCAAGGGGAAAATGATGCAGGTCAGAAACATGAATCTACATAGATACAGGAACCAAAGTTCCAAGGCAAATCACTAATTCTAGGCCAAACACAGGAACACATAAAATTAACCTGGAACATCTTGCAGTGCCAGGAAATAAGGAAGTGCTCAAAAAAACCGAAAGGATGGGGCATGTCAAAGGAACAGAGAAGTCAATCTGAATGTGTTCCCAATGAACAAAGCTGGAATCATTTGAGTAACAAAACAAATAATGCGGTATTGGATTACAAATGAAAGTATAAAATAAATAGGCTAAGGCCATACTGATATGTATAAATGATTAAATAGATAAATAAACGGGAGAGATGGAACAATCTTCCTTACATAAGAATTACATGTAAGTGGGCTTCCCTGGTGGCGCAGTGGTTGAGAGTCCGCCTGCTGATGCAGGGCACACGGGTTTGTGCCCCGGTCCTGGAAGATTCCACATGCCATGGAGTGGCTGGGCCCGTGAGCCATGGCTGCTGAGCCTGCGTGTCTGGAGCCTGTGCTCCGCAACGGGAGAGGCCACAGCAGTGAGAGGCCCGCGTACTGCAAAAAAAAAAAAAAAAAAAAGAATTACATGTAAGAATACATAGATACACCCCCTTACAGAAACTGCAGGTTACATCCCCCTGCTCTTGGTTGTGGGCTGGACTTAGAAATTTGTTTCCCAATAATAAAGTATGGAAAGGAAAATTATAGTAACTTTACAGGAGAATACTTGGTGAGCTCTAACTTAATGAAGTGATCAAGGTTAACATCACCAGTGGTAAGTCATGTTGCTATCACTTACTTCCTGCAAGAAAGTGATGAGAAGCACACTTCACCTCTGTGATACTTTTCTCCAAAATCCAAAACCCCTGTAATCATGTAAAATTATATCATAATCATAAAAAAGCCATAAGACAAACCCATATTGAGGGACATTCTACAAAATACCTGACCAGTACTATTCAAATCTATCAAGGTCTTGAAGAACAAAGAAGGGTGAGGGAGTTTCAAACACCAGAAGAGACAAAGGAAAAATGATAGATAAATGCTATATAATATCTTGGGTTAGATCCTGGAAAAACTGGTGAAATTTGAATAAAACATGGAGTTTAATTAATAATAATATAGCAATGCTAGTTTTTAAATTTTAACAAAATTACCATGGTTATATAAGATGTTAACATTAGGGGGATCGAGGTGAAGGGTGTATAGGAATGTTTTGTACTATTTTCACAACTACATTTTATCTAAAAATTACTCCAAAAAATATTTATAAAGTAAAAGGCTGAAGAGAAGGTATACCATGTAAACATGAATCATAAAACATTTGAAGTGGTCGTATTAACTTCCAACAAATTAGATTTCAGGAAAAAAAATATTCCCTGGGATAAAGTGGTATATTTTATAAAGATAAAAAGTCAAATGTATCTAGAGGACATAAAAATCTTAATGTATATTTATCCAATAACAGAGCTTCAAAATACAAGAAGCAAAAACTAATAGAAGTAACACAAAAAAGCAAAAACTACTGGTAGTAATGAGTATATAAGGTTGTTTTCTCTAAGTCCCACTTATAGATGATTTCAATGTTCCTGTTTCAATGACTAACTGAAAGTAAATAAATAAGAATATAGAAGAACTGAACAACAATATTATCAGTCAATTTGACCTAATTGATATTATTAAATACTTTCCCCAACAACAGCAAAGTACATTTTTCCCCCAGTGCACATGGAACATACATCATGATATGTTGGGCCATAAATTAAGTCTCAATAAATATAAAAGGACTGAAACTATACAAAGTATTTTCTTTTGTTGCAATAGAAATAAATAAGAATGCAATAAGGAAAAGGATACATTGAATTTTCCCGAATGTTTAGAAATTAAGTGACCCACTTCCAAATAAGCCATTGATCAAAAAGAAATCACAAGGAAAATAGCAAACATTTTAAACTGCATGAAAGTGAAAACATGATACAACAATATGTGTGTGGGATTTAACTAAAGCAGCACGTAAAAGGAAATGTCTAACTTAAAATGCTTAAATTATATGAGATGTCTAAAGGCAATGCGTACATTTCCATAAGAAATGGGAAAAAAAGAGAAACCAAAACTAAGTAGGCAGAAGACAATAATAGAGAGTGGAAAGTGCTGAAAACAAACAACAGAAAAAAAATCAATGAAAACATAGGCGTCTCTTCAAAAAGATCGATAAAATTGATCAATCTGTAGTACTACAGATCAAAAGAAGGAAAAGACACAGCTTACAATTATCAAGATGAAATAGGGTACAGTACTAAGGATAATAAAAGTATAATAAGGCAATATTATGAGCAACTTTAGGGCAATCAATTTAACAACTTAGATAAAAGAACAAATTCTAGTTAAAAAGACTGACAGTCTAATGTGTTGGTGAGGTTATGGAATAACTGGAATTCTCACAAAATGTTAGTACACTCAACAGTGGGCATGAATCTCAAAACATTATTCTAAGGAAAATATGTCAAATATAAGACTCTGCACTTTATAATTCCATTTATATGAAATTCTATAAAAGACAAATTTATAGTGACAGAAAGAAAATCAGTAGTTGCTTGATGCTAGCTTGTGGACTTGGCACAAGGGAACTTTCTGTTATGTTGAAAATATTCTATCTCTTAAAGATGCTGGTGGCTATATGAACATATGCCTCTGTCAAAACCCACTGAACTATATAGTGAAATGCATGTATTTTCTTGTCATCAGAATGTACCTCAATAAAGTTGGTTTAAACTATTCTATTTTAGAAGTCAGAAGCAGGAGAAAAACAAACAAACAGACAACACTTTCCTTGTCTTCCTCTTCTAGTAGCTCTATGAGGCAAATGAATGCCTCCAGCATCATAGGTAAAAGGATCAGTGTATTAAAAGAATGAATGAATCAATGAATAAGAACCATACAGAAGAGAAAAGCACATTAGTATATTGGAAAAATATTTTCCCCAATACAGTCTCTTACATTTTCATTTCTACAATAAACTTCTTTCTATACCTATCACCGATTCAGAAGAAACAGTCAATATATGTTTATAAAATTCCAGTATCATGTAGACAGCTTAACATGAAAGCATTTAGAGGGCTAGGAAGAATGGGTAGCCCAAGTTCTGCTCCCAGCACTGGGACTAGAAATCACAAGCCACTCGCATCATGTAGGTTACAATTTCCTCATTTGCACAATGTGGGATGGAACCTGATAACATCTTCGATTCCTTTTAGATCTAAGTTTCTGAGAAATCACAACATCAGTGTTCCTATCAAAAACAGGAGAGAAGAAACAACCCTCAACAAAGTAGCTGAATATAAATTAATTCTCAGATTTGAGAGATGACTAAAGGCAATTAAAACAAGCAAGAGCTGAAATTAACTATCAAACCTATATGTGATATGTTTCTTTAAAGGAGTTTTTACCTTATTTTAAGTTTTGGATTTTTTGCTTTGTTTGGTTGAAGGGATTCATACCATTTCAAAATCAATCCTGGTATGTGTGCCTCCAGGTTTTTCTGAAAACTTGGGCTACTACAACAAAGGCATCAGGAAAGAAGATTATTTTCAAAGGAATTCACTAGGCATATAGTTCTGGGAGTTTCTATTTTCGTTATTTCTTTTACTCAATATTTTAATTGTTTCTTTAGTGTCAGGGATGAGGGTTCAAGGGACCTGGCATAACATCAACATGCATTTCTAATTGAGTTTCAGAAATCTCGGGTAATAGAACCATTGGTGAAGATTACTTTGGAAGATTCATTTCTTCATATATCAAAGTTAACGGTGGCCACATATCACGTGATGTACCACACGGTACCCTCCTGCCACCCTTCAGAACCTAAATACTCTTTCCCACAGAGTATTTAGAGTGCTGAGAGTGTTAGTTGCTGAGTGTTCTCAGCTCAGACCCTTTCCTGGAACTGTCCATTGGCTAAAGAGAGCTGCCTCACGCAAGGTCCTCACTTCTCCTTCCTAGAAGGAGCCCTCATTGAAAGACTGCTGGAAGTGGAGGTATAAATGTCTAGCCCCTCACTCTAACTGGGACACCTCTGAAGGGTCAACCCAACTCCAAATCTTTCTGTAAGTCTGACTGAGGCCTTCGATGGGACTAGATTGCAATTCAACTTCCCTTCTGCCCAATCCTGGTTCTTTGCTCCCCTACAGGTGTTCCTCTCCAAAGCACTCCCCAGTTAGCTTTCTACTATAAATCTATGAAAGAAAAGAAATCTCTATTTTAAAAAAGAAAACAAAACACAACAACAACAAAAAAACTCCATCTCATATGCTACTTCCTGGGGAACCCAAATTGTGAAAAAGGCCCAAACGTGTTTCTTTACATTGTTCTTGTTTAGTTGGAGGACTCCCATAAGGAACTAACATGCCTGAAGTCCTCCATCCTGGCCCATCAAGATTCTAGCCTCATCTGTGGTTACATATGATCTCCTACATATGGTACTTAATTTCTGGGCAAGGTATCTATTAAAATTAAACATATAGGGCTTCCCTGGTGGCGCAGTGGTTGAGAGTCCACCTGCCGATGCAGGGGACGCGGGTTCGTGTCCCGGTCCGGGAAGATCCCACATGCCGCGGAGCGGCTGTGCCCGTGAGCCATGGCCGCTGAGCCTGTGCGTCTGGAGCCTGTGCTCCACAGCAGGAGAGGCCCACATACAGCAAAAAAAAAAAAAAAAAAAAAGTTAAACATATACATATACTTCAGGGATATACTCAATTGAAATCCACCTATATGTCTATGACACATAGTAGAATGTTCACAGGTGCACTATTTGTAATTGTCAATTGCTGAAAACTGAAAATACCTCTCAGCAGTAGACTAGATAAATAAATTGTGGCATAGTCCCACAATGGAATATTATATACATCAATGAGAAAGAATAGTCTAAAATTACAACCAAAAATATGGATGAATCTCACAACCAAGATTTTAAGTGAAAGAAGCCAGACACAGAGGGCATATGCATTTTTTATATATATATTTTTTGCGGTACGCGGGCCTCTCACTGTTGTGGCCTCTCCCGTTGCAGAGCACAGGCTCTGGACGCGCAGGCTCAGCGGCCATGGCTCACAGGCCCAGCCGCTCCGCGGCATGTGGAATCTTCCCGGACCGGGGCAAGAACCCGTGTCCCCTGCATCGGCAGGCAGACTCTCCACCACTGCGCCACCAGGGAAGCCCATATGCATTATTTAATTTATGTAGAGGACAAAGCAGAGAATATTTATCCCTACTGTCAGGATGGTGGTTGTCCTTGGGGTAAGGAGAAAGTCACTAGAAGGAAGCACAATGAGAGGTCTGAAATTCTGGCAATATTCTGTTTCTTATTCTGGATGCTGAGTGTTCACTTTGTTATAGTCATAGAGCACAGTTATGACACATATACTTACTTGCCGACATGCATGTTCTATACGCCAGCGCAATAATATATTCCATACAGTACGCCACTAGTATAGTTCCCAAAAGTGCTTCCAAACATAGGATTTTATTTGAGCTTCTTGGAACTGGTGATGCAGAGACCATTATCATCATTTTAGAGATGAAGAAAATGAGGCTTTGAAAATTCAGTTTTAATTCAATTCAGCTAATACTTTCTAAACCCCTAATATGTGCCAGGAAGAGAGAACACACTGAATAGTAAGATATAAATAGTTTTTGCCGTTTAAAAAAAATGAAATAATTTACTCCCAGAGCATATGACTAAAGAGGATTATAGAACTGTGGAAACCAAAGGGACCCCAGACATCACCACAACTCTCCTTTGCTAGATGAGGGTGAGGCCAAGGGCATGGACTTTACAGTGGCCCTGATTTGGGTTAAATTTCTAGTTCCAACACAATCACTGGGTGACCCTAGGGGCAAGTTATCTACCCTCTTTCTGCCTCAATTCCTGGATCTGAAATGCAGTGCTTAAAATATCTACCCCAAAGCATGGCTCTGAGGGTAAATTTTTGAAATCTGGGATCACATCTAACATACCACCCAGCATCTAATAGTTCCAAGGTAGATTACTCTCCCTTCCCTCAAGGTGAACTGAGGTGAGTGGCTCAAAGTCCAACACCCTTTCTAGCATGTTTTTCTGCTTCTCTACATATGTACAAACAAGATGTAAAGTGTTAGGTACACTGGGGGTGTGAGGGACATGCCACATAAGCCCTGTCCGCTTTCCAGGGAATCTGCCTGGGGAGCTTCTGTGTTTCATAACCTGCGGGTCTGGAGAGCCTCTGGCCCAACAGGGAGCCAGGGGCTGTCCCTGGTGTTGACGGCATGGCCGTGAGAGTACAGATGAGTAATCCTTTCTGGGAGGAAAGCAGATACAGCAGCCTGGAAAGCACACGTTTGGGGAGGCTGAGTAGGAGAAAGAGCTTAGATGAGCAAAGACCATCATCCTTGGTGTGTGATGCAAAGCCTGGGGAATGTGGCTGAAACCAGTCCAGCCGCTGTCCTCACCATGCTCCGGAGCCCTCTGAGCCCTGGCAGCTGTTAACGGTGACTGATGCGTGACACCCTGACCTTTGCCGACACTGTCCTTCCTTCTTGTTTTTCATCCCCTGCTGTCCCTGTTTTCCACATACACGTGGATGGCATATAGGTCTATGGAAATGCTTGGGGAAAAATCTGTCTCCCCGATGCTTGCCCTAGGACTGCAATGAACCACTTGTTCAGGAAATTGATAGGAACTCTCATTCCAGTAAAACACTGCCTGCTTCTCTGCCAAAGTTCCTCCCCTGCCCCAGCCACTCTCCTTATGCCTTTAAAGGAGGGCCAGACTTTTCAAAGTCTCTTTCTCACCCATGAGGAAGCTCCCTTATATTTTAGAAAGCACCTTCATATCTGGTACTTCGTTTGCTCCTCATGACAGCCCTTTGGGGGAAGTGATCCAAGTTATCTCCTTTTCACTGCAGAATAAAGTGAGGTTCAGAGTGATCTCCTGAATGGCCCAAGGTTACACAGCAAAGTAGGTGGCTGTCAAAATTAGAACTTGAATCTACTGAAAACCAGCCCATTGCCTTACCCTATGCCGGCTCTCGAGTCCACAGATATCTCTCTATGGCTCCTACTGCTAGCAATCTGTTCTTTCCTAATTTGTACTTGTGCCAGAAAGCCTACCAGCAAGAAGGATTCCCTCCTGCACTCACCATATTCCAGTAAATTGAACTGAAGAAAGGGAGCACATGAGCCAAACAGACCACATGGGGTAGCTTCAAGAATCGGCTTGACCGTCATATCTAGGAAGCTGTATCTAACGTCCTCAATCTGGGATTGCATCTCTCCCCTCCTTATGTTCTCATAGCACCCTGTGCACACATTTACACTGTATTTAAATCACCTACTTATGCATCCTCTCTCCACCTTACATATGAGATCCTTGAGTTCAGGGACCATACCTTATTCATCTTTTTATTTTCTGGCACCTGAACATGGTAAACCAATATGTTTGATTGAATATAAAATAATGCAGTCAATGGTATTCAGAGCCAAAAAGTGTCTAAAAGGTAATGTACCTTGACCCTCATTTTACCGAGGAGGATACTGAAGCTTAGAGTGAAGAGGACATATTTAAGGTCAGAAAGAATAAGATGCAGGAACAGGACCACTTCTCCAAAGGCTCGTCTGTGCTGCTCAGTTCTGGGTTTCTACTGTAATGCTCAAGTTCTCTCTCCTTTCAAATCATCCTGTTTGATCATATCTGAAGATAATAAAAAATACTCTAATCTACATTGCTGGAGAAGTCGCCCCCTCCAGGAGTACCTCTGAGAATTCCTCAGAAATATTTACATGTTCTAGTCATCCAGACTGTGGCTAAAGCCAGCTCTTTGGTTTGCCTCCTGCAGTCTCACAGCCGCTTTTTTGGGCTACTTATCCTCCACCCTTGCTAATTCCCCTAGCCATGGACATGTTCTTCTGCCATTCCCTAAGCATTGAGCATGAGGTGCAAAATATTTACCAAAGACATGCAGATAGCAAAAGGGAATTGCAAAGCCAGAATCAGAAAACTGGATATTGGCTATTAGACAGCAATGCTTCCTGGAGTCTGCCTGCCAAATCGTATCAGAAGGAGTTTATGGCTCCTGTGTTTGTCCTCAGCTCCCGGCTGGCCTTCCACCACACTGCGAAGGTCTCTACCAGATCCTTTCCCTGAGTATCTGTACCTTGGCCCAATTCTCGTCTTTAGTCCTGCAAGAGGAAATCTAAAATGAACCTTTAATAAAGAAAGGAAAAATCTTCAAGAAGAGCATCTCACCCCCCAACTTCCATGATGCGTTAGGCAAAATCTGTCAAGGCAGGTCTGAGGAATTTGCATTTGTAATCCTTCACCAGCATTGGCTTCCCAAAGACCAAAAAGTAGGTACTTACGTGTACAACGAAAACTTTCTCGGAAGAGAGAGTAGTGTACCTCAAAGAAGAACTCTTGCTTCTTTCTTGAACCACAGTAAGAAAATTCACAGTAAGCTTAAAATACCTATTTTATTCCATTTTCCGCCAATCAAACATTCAGGTGTCCAGACCCAGAGCACTTTTCTCAAAACTTGAAAGCTGTCTGATCAGGTACAGATAGCCAATGGCAAATATTTGGAATCCGTGTGTATTATTAACAATAATTAACATTTACTGAGTGGGTACTATATGCCAGGGACTGTGCTTAGCACTTTGCACGCATTTTTCTTTTTTAATCCTCCCAAAATCCTATGAAAAAGGCACAATGATGCATTCTGGGTGTGGTGTAGGGTGCGCCTGTTTTCGTGCCCAAATCCTACCATTCATCCCTCCTCCTCTCCAGGGTTCCCAGCCAAAGAGCATATTCACCAAAGAATCAGCCAAATAGGAAAGAAACTGCTGATATTAATAATGTCTGGGAAAACACACAAAGGAAAACTCTTATGAAACAGAACTGGAGAAAACAGCTGAGGCCTGAGGCTTAGAAGCAGCAGACCTAGTGTCTACTCAGTCAGCCTTCGGCGTGAAGAAAGCCTAGAACAAAGTACAGAGTGTGGTCAGCTTCCTAAACCGATGCCAAGAGTGGAAAAGAAGGGTAATGAAATCTGACTTTAAGACATTGCCTTCTTCCCAATGATCCTCTTAAGTTCTGATCAATTACATGAACAATCCCTGCCCCTAGGAAAATTCCAATGAAGTCAGACAAAGGACTGTGATGTAAGAGAAGTAGTAGAGGTGCTCCCACCGAAAGTCAAGGCAAATCAGTGAATACAGAGATTAGAGAGCCATCCATGGGTCCCCTTTCCGTACTTTACAGAGGAGGAAACCACAGCTTGGTGAGGTTAAGTATCTTGTTCACTATCGAATGGATAGACAGTGGTCTTCAAAGACAGGTTGTTTGGCTCCAAATCCTTCACTTTTCACAGCTGCCTAATAATACCACCCTTTGACTCTTGCTATCTTCTAGTATATAGGGCCTAAACTCTTTGAAAGTTCTTCCCCATTACGTCTAGGAACCCCCAAGGACTAGCTCTCATTTGTGTTTCTGAATTTGGCTTGCCTTCATCACATCACACCTATCACTTCTTGTTTTCTCCTGCTCTGGAATCACTGAAGGTGTTACTATATGTGAAACTGCCGACTTGTTCTTTTTCATGGTGTTTGGAGACCTACTACTGGGTTTCCCTGGGATCCATCTGTACCTTTGCTGGCACCTGTACACTACAAGTTTCAAGGGGCTCAAGGAGTCTGGAGTCCTCTGGTACTAAATGCATTTTGGCTTCTATGCAAAAGTAGGGACAATTCCCTCCTTAGTATTTCTTTGACACAGGCTCTGAGAAAGTGTCACAGTGTGCCTGAGAGTTTTGGAGAAATCTTTAGAGTTTCTGTTTGCAGCGTCACACAGTGCCTATGAGACAGGTCAGGATGACCATGACCGAGGCAGTGTGCTGCTCGGTCATCCCTTTCCATTTCTGTGTCTGATTTTTTTTTTTTTTAACATCTTTATTGGGGTACAATTGCTTTACAATGGTGTGTTAGTTTCTGCTTTATAACAAAGTGAATCAGTTATACATATACATATGTTCCCATATCTCTTCCCTCTTGCGTCTCCTGTGTCTGATATTTTGAATCAAATGTCCTTGTAATTTATTTCTTGTTCCCATCCCCAAGATGTCAAGATTTTGTAAGGCATATCTTAATCCAAGAACAGACCCCCTTTAATTCAACTGGGGAGGCTTATTAAGTCTTGAAACCATTGCACTCATCTTTAGAGATAGCTACGTGCCTCTCATTATTAATATGCAAGAAAGGGGAAAATACATGTGAAGGGGACATGCTGTTACTGGCCCTATAAATGCTACTAACTCTCCTACACATCACACCTTGGGAGCATGTGAAGGCAGGCATGGACAATAGTGCTTCTTTTGGATGGTTGCTGAGGACTGGACTTCTGACTTACCAGAGTTTCCCCTACTGCTTATTCACTCTGTCTCTATCACCTGGCTCTTTCTTCTGTCCTTATAATGCTGACTTGTTCAGGGTGCCTCACTGGATAGATACACACTTCCCCCAAACACACAACTCTCACCTATGTAATCACCCATACTTCTGAATTAGAGACTTTTCTATCATTTTCTTTTTGAGATGGACTCAACATCTCATAGCCCTAAAGCAGGGAAAGCATTATTACCTACTTCTGATGTTTGAATGCTCAAGTTTTTAACCGTTTGCTGGTCTGTAAACAGAAATAGAAAACAAAATTAATAACCGGATTTCTGGTATATCACATCAGCATGACTTAGGAAAGAAAAGGGTTACTTAATAAGTTCCTTCAATCCTCTCTTGCTAAGCACCTACTCTAAGGAAGCTTTTGCCATGGAATGGTAGTAGTGAGCCCGGAGAGCTGGGTAAGACACAGGACTTCAAAGAGTACTAATAGAGAAATACACAGGTACTGAATTCTATTCAAAATCATGTACATAGATACTTAATATGTACCTATAACAGGAATGACTACAGCTGAAGGCAGTATGATGTAAGGGCCATTACAATGCATAAGAAGTTGCTTATTCCAGTTGAGGCGATCAGGAAGGATCTATGAAATTTTGATTACATTTTGACACATGACAACTGGGGAAGGGTGTTATTCAAAAAAATGGTATTATTCTTTCAAGGACTCAAGTATTTACAAGTGGAGAGCTGAATTTGGTGTTCAGTTTGACCTGAATGTAGAATTTGTTTAGAAAAAAAAAAGTGAATATAAGCATAGACACACACTCTGGGGATAGAAATGGAAAGCTTGGTTTCTGATGCCCAAAATTTCAAACTCCATCTCATAGGCAGTGAAAGAATCTTTGAAGGGTTCTGATGAAGGGAGCCCTTGATTAGAAAGTGATTTTAAAGAACCTATAGGCAGTGTGGAAAATAAAATGGGAGACAGACAAGAAAAGAGGCAAGGAGAGTAGTTGGAATTCTCTTTGAACAGCAGCCTAGCGGTCATGCAGAAATGTACAAAAAAAAAAAAGAATCCTTGAGGGGTAAGCCTTTATTATGCATAACATCTACTTCTTGTTATCTTCTTATGGAATCCATTTTATCTCATTGCAAAAAGTTGGAAAAATACTGAAGAAAAGAAAATTAATCCACAACTCCCCAATTAAAGGAACACAATAGTTTATATTTGTGTTTATTTACTTCTAATCTTTTTGTCTGTGGAATTGAATTTTCCAGGGTCAAGATTATAACACACATTTAATAGTGTTTTTTAAATTATTATAAGCATTTTCTATACATGTTAATTATTGTCTTAATCATCATTTAGAAAAATGACAGAAAATTGAATAGAAAAATTTTCTTGAGTGATTATAACTGTTAATCATATTTTTTAAAAACTGAAAGGTATAAAGGCACAAGGAAGACAACAAATAAAACATCAATAAAAATAAAAATAAAACAAATAAAACAACAAATAAAATAAAAATAAAACAAATAAAACAAAAATAATAAAATAAAAATAAAATAAAAAAATAAAAAAATAAATAAAAATAATAAATAATAAATAAAAAATAAATAAAAAAATAAAAATAAAACAAATAAAACAACAATAAAACCATCATTTAAAGATAAGCAACATTGAGTATCATTGAAGTACATTTTACACATAAAAATACATTAAAAATTGGAATAATACTGTATAAAATAGTTTAGAACTTTTTTTGCTTGTGATAAAAAGCACTTAGAAGTGGTTTAAATGTTGTATAATATTACATCTTAGAGATATATCATTATTCATATCTGACAATAGCGATAATAATTTATTCATGTTTCAGAGCCAAAACTACACTCAAAGGCAGACTATTTCTTAATGCTTGCATTACAAATCAAAAAAGAAAGTAACCAAGTATAAAAGATAATAAGTTAGATAGACAATAATAAAACGAACTTGAAAAAAATATTAGGAAGGATTAAATGGAGATAAAAATCAAATACCAATGGATTGGGAAACAGAAAAACAACACACTTAGTAAATAAATAGAGTTGGCAACACTGCTCTTTGAAACTAACACCTTTTGGTTTTTTTCAGTCTTGGGTTCTTATTCCAGCTCCACTGACAACTGTCTCTGGAGAATATCCTAACTCAGGCCTAATTCCTGGCTTCCCTTACTCCACTCCATACCAGTGACTTAAAAAAAAAATCCATAAATATGCAATTCATTTGATGGAGGTTAAATAAATATATCGAGTTTTGCAAAATTAAGTTGTTGTTATTTCAATTTAAAAAATAATTTAGCCTAAGTTTAAATATATCTTGGGAAAGTCAGATCTCATATGTGAAAGTTATATCTCAAAATCCCAAGAATACATTCTGGAGTTACAAGCCCTCGCACAGGCCATAAATTTGGGGAAAGGTCTTAAACTTTCTTCTTAGATGATTTCTGTGAGGAAAAGTAAACAGATGAATGTGTTGTTTCACAGAGGAGGCAACTGAAAGAGTAACTTAGTCAAGGCATCATAACTTGAGCCCAGTGTCAAAATCCTGCGTTCGTATTGTTTCTCCATCATTTACTACCCTATGGACTTGGGTGAACTAATCTCTCTGCACCTGTTTCTTCAACTGTAACATGAAACACTGAGGATGCTCTGCTTCCAGAAGACTCTGAAAGGCTGGAAGAGAAAATACCATTTTGAAAAGCATTTACCAGCAATAACTTTTAATGATTTTACTACCCAAGACATTCATCTTTTCTTCATATCCTGTTTTTTTTAAAAAAAGTATCTTTACAAGCCTAGCCTGTTGAATTTATAAAATTAGATTTGGACAAGACACCAAGAACCAGCATAGTACAAAAGCACATTTGGAATTATGAACGTGGTCCACGGGTATGATGTGAATTTTTTTTAACTTTTTATTTTATATTGGAATATAGTTGATTAACAATGTTGTGATAGTTTCAGGAGTACAGCAAAGTGATTGAGTATACATATATATGTATCTATTCTTTTTGATGTGACTCCTTGCCTCAGTGTTTACAGCTTCGTATTTCTCCACAACCTGACTCGAATCTTCCTTATTGAGATTAAACTTTGAGATCAGAAATTTTTCCTATGAGAAAAAGGCAGTCATGCCTAAATCTTCCTTATGTTTAACTGCAAGAAACTCTTTTGCTTATTAGTCATTCATTCAGTAAACATAAAAATTTGCTTGATTATCCACTTCATTAATGCTCTGCAAGATACAAAAATAAACAAGGCATGGTTTCTGCCCTTGGGGCCTTTGCAACTTAAAAGTGAGGAACTCAATACAAAGCCCAGAAGAAAATAGATATGACTATTCAGAGAAAGATTTCATCTGAATTGAAGCTGAGCTACTTCTTTGGGAAAGTGATAATTGAACTATAACTTGAAGAATGTAGAAGTGTAGGAGTTTTATGGGATGGTGGAGGGTATCCATGCTTGAAGTGAGATAGGCCATGAAAGCCTTGTTCCTTATTCTAGGTGATGAGAGTGTTTTAGATTACTGTGAAAACTTGTAACGTGACACAACCTGTGTTTTAGGAATATTATTTTGGCCCCCATGCGAGAGAGAAGAGGCAGGAAGGTGACGGTGGCATAGATCCCTCCCTACTAGGACAGAGATGGGAGGGCCTGGAGAGAAGTGACGCCTAGAGGGAAGTGAGGGGCCTGTGAGTCTCTGCGTGTTTAGCAATTACTACCAGCAGAAAGCTTTCTCTTTCATTGATGCCATCTCAGAGATGTGAAACTCAGTTTGCTGGCATGGATACACCTTTATTTACCTTCTCTAAAGCAGCTAGGAGGTTCCATACAAATGATGTCTTCTCGGCATGTTAGATTGTTGAGATATTTTCTATCCTCAGTGGGTAGATAGCCATGTCTGACTAAATCTGGGAAGTTTTGCTGTCTGACTGCAGTAATGCTTTCCACAGAAGCCTTAGATTTGGCCATGTGCTCGTGTCTTTGTAATTGTCATCGCTGCTGTAATAAACTCAAAATGTGTCACTCGCTCTGGGACACACCTAACCCTCTGCCTAGCTGTGAGCTCATGCGAGAAAACACCAGCACCTATCCCCATGGAAAGACCGGGAGTTTATTTGACTCCCAGATTGGAAGCCAACTAATGTTTGAGCAATTTAGACAAAATGGCTACTTTTAACCATGGTATCAGTAGAACCATTTCTTTTTAAGTCATTTACAGGGGAATGGTTGCAGTTTATTTTAGGAGTAATCCATTTTATCATGAGTAGTATAATGTTCCTGAGTACAGATTCGTTATTTTTGAAGTTTGAGCCTTGCTCTTTTCTAAGTTTCCTTTCTGTGTCAACCGCTAGCTAATACTGTGTAGTGTTTAGTGATTGATTTTGCTATATTTCTGTCTGATCTAAATTTAGAAATGAGCATAAGAAAGATAAAATAGAAATATTTAATTTATTTATTTGTGTATTCATTCATTCCAAAAAACGATTGATGATTCCCTACCGAGTTCCAGGCATTGTACCAAATGCCAGATGTGGAGTTAACATGGCCTTTACCCTCCAGAGCTTCCATTTTCATAGGAGTCTAAGGCACGTACACAAATATCTCTGCTATAATTCCTAATGCTGTGTGGGTCTATGAGCAAAATACTGGGGCAAAGAGAAGAGAATATTTATTCCATTAGAAGAATGTAAAAAATATTCACAAAGGATATGACATTTTAGATGGGTCTAAGAAACGAGTGGGGTTTGAACAGGAAGAAATGGCAAGAACATTTCAGAATGAAGAAAGAGCGTGAAAAAGTGAAAGTGAAAGGTGTCTTTAGGAAGGCAGCATGGACAAGTAGGAAGAGCACAGAGATACAGATCTGTGTCTGAGCCCTACTCACCCCTCTGAGATTTGGGGGTCCTTGAACAAGTTGCCCAACCTCTCTTGAAAACTGAGATAATACCCATCTGGAAATGTATTCTTTGATTAAATATTAAAATATATGTAAAGCACCTGGCACCCTGGGACTATTAGGTAAATGTAGTCTGATGCTATTCCAGAGGGCATAGCATCTGATGCTATAGGATGTGTGGATCAGAGTGGAGAGGTACCCAAGATTGGAAGCACTGGTTGGGACCAAATCAAGTAAAGGGGAGTAGTTTAGATTTTATTCTGAAGGCAATCAGCAGTCATCTATTTTTGAATCAGGTCTTGGCCAAGGTCAGATTTTTGTCCTGCAGAGATCAAACTGGGACAGGGAGGAGAATAGATTGAGGGAGAGTGAAGCTAAGCTTCGACTGGAAGACTATTGAAATGATCCAGGTCAGAGAAGCTGGGATATAAACTCTGCACTGGCTGTGTGTTACAAGGGGGGAATGGACCCACAAGAAATGTCATGCACACCCACAGACCAGCTTGGCAGCGTTTAGCAACTACTGAGCCTGGAAGTAAAAAGTCCCAAATTATCTCTCAAGGAAACTCTGAGAAGTGTAGGCAACTTTGTATTTTCTTTTGCAGTAGCACCAATACATCTACTTACTTGTCCAGCTGCTTGGAATTGGAAGAAGCTAAATCCACATGGAGAGGAACATGGCTATTTTCTGCTGCTAAGTCATTCCTAGGCACGTGGGAGTGTAGAAAGAATTTAACTGTGCCCTCTCCTAAACCTTTGGTATTTATTGACAGGTTCTTGACTTATTGGGAGAGGGAGTTGAATCATCTAGTAGAAGCCTCTCTTACTTTAAGATCAAGAAACTGAACTCAGAAATAAGAAATGACATAGCTGACAATCAGAATGTACAAAGAACCAAAGCCAGAACTCAGACCCAGGTTTTTTATTCTTAGCCCTTCACACTCTTCTTTTTCTTTCTTTTTTTTTTTTTTAACTCCCTTGATATGACAAATTGCTGAGAATGCAAGCGGACATCTCTAATAGCTGAGGGGTGAGTGTTAACTTTGTCTACCTCCATCTACACAGAGGTGAACTGTTTAGCTTTTGAAGCTTAAAAGCTGGTTGAAGGTCAATCAAATGGAGCCAAAGCACCTTGTAGTTTATATGTAAATTAATAGTAAAAATTAGTTGATTTATGAAAAAAATACAAACCTACAGAGGCATATTGCTGGAGTCAAGTCATGCAAAATGTTTCTTTAGTTTTCTTAGTTTTGATAACAAATTCATGGGGACTTTGTTACAAAATCAACTACAAGTTCCAATTAGAATTAGCTCAAGGATTGTTCTCCGTGAATGGAAAATGTTGATTCCTCCAAATTTGAGGTATATTAGCAACAGAACTATTATTAAAATACATTTAAAGCTAAAGTCCTCTGTCCTTTACAGTAACTCATCATTTATCCTTTTTGCTTGGGAACAAAATATTATATAAAACATAATTCTAAATTATTGATAATTATCTTTTCAAGGGTCATTTAAACAAACATTTTGGATGTTAATTACTTTACCTATTTCTTACACAGTATATTTGGGAACCATTCCAGAATGGTTGGTTGAAATCATCATTATGAATATAGATTCACCAAATTTTAGATCTGAAAGTGTCCTTAGATATGACCTACTACTTGTGATCCCCTATGTGATGAACTATATGTAGTGTGGTCATGTCATCTTCCAGTGGGATAGGTAGAATGAATACAGACATACTGGGGGCCTCTAGTCCAAAGGTGGAGCTATTTATTGTATCCTCAGGGAGCTAAGAGTATTTAATGTAGAAGAAAATTTTAAAAATTGGCCGAATGCAAAGTGCAATAAAAAAAACATTGCTGTCTGGGGCAGAGGAGAAAGCAATGGACTTGAGAAAAAAGAGATCTGGGTTCTAATTCCAGTTCTGTCACTGCCTTGGGTTAAGTTTCTCTGTCTGGGGTTGTTGTTGTTTTTCTTTGTTTGCTTCAGTTTTCTCATTTGTAACCAGATGATCACTATGAGTGTCCCTTTCAGGTCTGACCTATGATTGTGTGATTCTTCTGTTGAGGGTGGGTTACTTTAAACAGAGCTCAGGATAGACTGAGTGGTGAGTAGCCCAATTTAACTCAGAAAATCAAATATTCAAATTCACTATCATTTCAACCTGTTTTTTTTTTATTTTAAAGTGACATTTAGTGAGCACTTACTAAGCGCCAGAGTATGTGCAAAGCACATTAAATGTGTTCACTCATTAAATCTTTCAGCTCTATATGAAGTAGGTACTATTTGGTCTTAGTGACTTCTTAGCATCATAGGATATTTTTGTCATGTATCTAATAGGAAATTTAAGCAGGCTTGCTAGTGTTACTGTAAGCAGGATGTGAATCCAAGACAGCCATCCGAAAGCATTACCAGAGCATCTTTCTTGACTAGAAAGAGTTCATTGGCCACACATGTCCCTGCCCTGACCAATGGTATACCCTCCTGCCAGAGTTACCAGTATCACTAGGTTGGAAACAAGTCTTAGGAAGTTTACATCATCCCTATATTTTTGAAGTTACTAAATGTGAAAAATATCATGACCTCAGTGTTCCCTTGCTGAGCTGGATTCATAGCATTACCACCACCACCTGCTTCCAAAGGTTTCCATTTAATGCAAGTTTAAAAATAAGGGCTCTGAACTCCGTCTTGCTTTCTTTAGAGAAAAGGTGTAAGTCTGGTTGGAGTGTTTAAGTAATTTCAGGGTGATGCAGTGGAAAGAACTTGTCTCTGCCACATGACCTTGGACAAGTCAACTGCACAGGCTTTCTATTTCTCCATCTCTAAAGCAGTGGTTGAATAAGGCAATTTGGTTGGACAAAAAGGAACCTGGATTAGATTATGTTTCAGTTTATTGATCTTTAACATCCACACAACATCTTTAAAAACTAAAATGCACAATACTTGGTAAAACATGGACTGGCTAATGAAATGCTTAAAGCAGGTAATTAAAAACTATTAAATCTCCTTTGTATCTTCCTCCCTCCCTTCCCTTCATTTTCTTCCTTTCTTCCTTCCTTCTTTTTTTTTTCCTTTTTCCCATCCAGGCACTACTCTGGATGATAGGGATACAGTTGTGAATAAAATAGATAAGGCTACTCCAGTCATGGAACACACATTTTCGTGGGGGAAAAAAAAGGCATAACAAGTAACCCAATAAATAAGTAATGGAAAGTTATAATAGGGGGCCATGAAGAGAATACAATGGGAAAATGGATTTAAAAGTACTGGTTGCAAGTAGGGACTTCTACATTTTAGAGAGGGTGGTTGGGATGGGTTTCTCTGAAGAGGAAACTTTTTGCTGGAGATCTGAATGGTGAAACTGAGTTCACATTTTTCTGAGAGGAGAACATCACTGACAGAAGACAGGGCACATGCAGAGGAGCTAGGGAAGGCATGAGCATGGCCGGTTTAAAGAACAGAAAGAAGGCCTAAGGTCAGGAGCATGGTGAACATGAAGGACAGTGGAAGAAATGAGATCAGAGAGGTGGGCATAAGCCAGACCATGCAGAACCTGTAAAGGACTTTGGTTTTTATTCCAAGCATACTTGAAAATCATTGAAGTGTTTTAAGTAGAGGTATGATATATTTCACATTTTTGAGCTGCTGCTCTAACTGCAATGGATTAAGAGTAGAAGCAGAAAGACAAATTAGAGAAAATATAATGCGTGGTTCAGGATCACTCAAAATCCAGGAACCTGGGAAATGTTGGAAGAAGTGAAACTTGAACAGGGTTCTGGTTTGAATGTATCCAGTAACAGGCAACCCATTATCTTTGAAGACAGCCTACTCTACTTTGAGACAACTATCTCTCAGAAACTACATGCTACAATCAATCACAGTATACAATAAGTGCTCAGTAAGTGTTATTTCTCCCATTTTTGCTCTGTACTATTCATGCATCTGTCCTAGATTCATCCTTCGAGGTCACACATGATGATTCAAGGACTCTAATTAGAACCCACTGAGTGTACAAAGACTACTGAACATTTCAGTTTCCTTTAATCAGTCTAATTGTGCACAACTTTATACTCGCTTAGTGAGAGAGCCATTACTGCTCCCCAGCAGCCTAATTACCATAGGTGTACAATTCTTGTTACACACACGCTCGGATTGTGCTGTGATCAAACGGTTATGATGCTTTGCCTATCCATACATAGTGAGAAGGGTCTGGGTGTTGGTGACTTTAGTCTGCTAGCTACTAGAGAAAGAAGAATGTCCCTCAAGCTAAACCAGGTAGATTGGCTTTAAGTAGCATTAGTCACAGGGTGAACAGAAGACAGCCTGTGCTAGGTGAAAGGGGCATGGTTTGGCTATATGGAGGCAGACGGGGTCCTGGAAAGCAAAGTAGCTAGGCAAGAGGCCAGTCCCTATAGCTGCAGTACAGCTGTTTGGGGAGACTAGGTGGGCAGTGGCTCGGGGCTATAATTTTTAGAGCCCATTAACGAATAGAATCATCAGATATCCGTACTATGTAAGCTAGATATTTTTTCTGTTTCTTGTCATTTGTTATCTTCCAATTGGCCTTTAGTATTAATAAAGTCATTTTGAACAATTCCATCTTATCTCAGCTATTTAGCAGGGTACCAAGAGATGGGGTATGGAATGACATTTGGCCTAGAACTTTGACGAGAATGTACCTCATCTCTGAAATGTGGCATTAGGAGGGAAGGGGTCAGCAGAAGTCCCCAAGGGCATGGTGGTGGACTAATGGTGAGAGAATCTGGTGATCCTTTTCTCTGTTCTTTTCCAGGTAAAGTTCTTCTTTGATTCTTTTTTTTTTTAATTAATTAATTTATTTATTTATTTTTGGCTGTGTTGGGTCTTCGTTTCTGTGCGAGGGCTTTCTCCAGTTGCGGCAAGCGGGGGCCACTCTTCATTGTGGTGCGTGGGCTTCTCACTATCGCGGCCTCTCTTGTGGAGCACAGGCTCCAGACGCACAGGCTCAGTATGTGTGGCGCACGGGCTTAGTTGCTCCGAAGCATGTGGGATCTTCCCAGACCAGGGCTCGAACCCGTGTCCCCTGCATTGGCAGGCAGATTCTCAACCACTGCGCCACGAGGGAAGCCCTTCTTTGATCCTTATACCTTGTGTTTTGCTTTACATAAGTGAAGACATTTCCTTTGCATCCTCACCATCCTGATCCATCTTCTAAACAGATGCTCCAATTTGGTTGTTTTCAACAGTGGGGTCCCCAGGCCAGGAGATCAGCTATGTCTGGGGATTGCCAGAAATGCACATTCTTAGACCCTAGTCAGACCTTCTGAATGTGGCACTCTTGGGGTTAGGGCCTGGACATTTCTGTTTAACACACCACTCCAGATGATTCTAAAATGCATTAAAGTTCAAAAATCCCTGCTCAAATTAGTCCTAAAATAAGGAATGTAGAAGAGTTCCACACTTCACCTGGGTGAGGGAGAGCAGGACTTACTTCACTTAGTATGATAATCTCTAGACCCATCCATGTTGCTGCTAATGCTATTATTTCAGTCTTTTTTTATGGCTGAGCAATATCCCATTGTGTATATTTACCACATCCTCTTTATCCATTCATCTGTTGATGAACACTTAAGTTGCTTCCATGTCTTGGCTATTGTAGTGGAAAACAGTATGGAGGTTCCTTAAAGAAAGATAAAAATAGAGTTACCATATGAATCAGCAATCCCGCTCTTGGGCAAAAGACAGAAGCTCTAATTCGAAAAGATATGTGCACCCCAATGTTCATAGTGATACTTGTTACAATGAAATAATGCTATTATACTTCGAACATTGGGGAAACTAAGGGTTACCAGTGAGGAAGAGGTGTAGGGATAAATTGGGAGCATGGGATTAACATATGCATACTACCATATATAAAATAAGCAACAAGGATTTACTGTATAGCACAGGGAACTATATTCAATATTTTGTAATAAACCACAATGGAAAATAATAGAAAAAAGAATATAGATATATACATATATATGTATAACAGAATCATTTTGCTGCACACATGAAACTAACACAATATTGTAAATCAACTATACTTCAATAAAAAATTAAATTAAAAAAATGTTTCCAAATGATACATACTAATATGGAAAAATATATACTAAAAAATTAGAACAGCAAAATATAAAACTGATATATTTGTAATCGTTCTGGTGTTTTAAACAAATATGACTAAAGATTGTATTAGTAAGAGGTATATGTACAGAAAAAATAGAAGAGAATGTACCCACACTTTAAAAGTATTAATCTCAGAGTAATAGTTTAATGGTGACTTTTACTCTTGCTTTTCTTTCTTGCTCAACATTTTTTCAATGAATTAATTTTTTGAACTTCATTATTTAAAAAAAAAAAAAAGCTGATGGGTGCATATATGCTTTTCAAGCATACCCATGCTGGTTCCTTATTTCAATATTAGTATTCAACTGCTGGATAAGCTCAGGAAATCTAACCTCTCTATGCCCTTGTGTCCTCCATCCTTATCTGCGATATTAATCTATGAGTGCAAAGTGGTTTATTTGCATAAAGAACTCTGCCAGTATTAAGAACCATTATTAAATATGATTATTAACTATGAAATTTCTTGTTTCCAGTTTTATATCTCAGCACTATTAAGTTCTAAAAGAGGAAGGTAGAACTTTATTTTTCGTCAAATAAATCCTAAGTTGCTGTGTTTTTGCATGTTTATTCTTAATTTATACAACAGTAATAGATGACTATTTTAGGGATTATCAAGAGCTTTCCTCTCATGATTCTGTAATCAAGTCCTTTTCTTTTTCAACATGGCTCAGCTAAAGAAGAATGTTTTGTTCTCGTAACTTTTAAGAAATATATGTAAAAACTGTTGTTCAATATCAAATAATAAGAATTAGAATAATAGTAATAATAAGCATTATTATCAAGAGAAATGCTAATGTTTACAGCTGTACCTCATCCATTAAAGAGAGAAAGAGGGAACAGGAAAAAGTCAACTGTGAACTACTGGGAATATATTCATTCATTAACTCAAAAAATATTCACTGAGTGCCCATTATGTGCCAGGGACTGTGCTAAGCATTGTTGTGAAAGCACATGCTGAGGTTTATAGTCTAACAGAAGTTATAAAACATTATTTGATGTTAGCCATTGGAACTCAGATGGAAGTAAAATAGGAAATTGGATCAGAAAAGAGTTATAGGGCAATGGTTATGAGCATTTAGAAGAGAAACATACATTGCCACTGAGATTTAAATTTTTTTTTGGAATTCAGTGTTGGAGAGATGATGAAGGGGAGATCATCCAAAAGAAGCATAAGCAATGACTTTGGGGTGGGAAATGGTGTCACATGCATGGGAAACACAAATGGTTTTCTTTTGCTAAAGAATATATCCTTCCTTAGAATGCTATTATAAGATTTAGCTTATATGCTCTCTAGAATAGCATATAGTCAGACCTCAGTACATGGGGAGTCTTTTGATTACTATACTTGGAGTAGATCTGTTTGGGAGAGAAGAGGAATATAGTTTGGCTGCCCTGAGAACTGCTTCTGCACATCCACATATTCCCCTGAGCCCCAAACCAACCAAACAAACAAACAAATAAAAATATTCAACTTGAAAAATCCTAAGAAATAATGCATTTTTAAAGTATGTTCTCTTGAGTAGGTCGTAGAGGAATTTTCCATAGCCCACACACCGAAATTTTCAGAAACGTTCTATTGCTCCCTTTCTTCTATGCCTGTCTTCTTTGTGTGATGAGGATCCTCCTCACCAAAAGAGTGAGCAGGAAGTGGAGTCTTCCCACCACTGCCCCCACCAGCTGGAGCAGGAATTTCACTCCAGGAAACATTCCCATCATTCCCGTGGTACTCTGGTGAATAAGATTATCTGTCTTCTCTAGAGAAGGAGCAGAAAGAGAGATAGAAGAGGGAAATGGGGAGTGGACAAAAGTTCCTTCTAAGATGTTCTAGGTAGGGTCCCAAGGGCTTACACTGTGTTACTTATTCAATCCTCCCATCATGTGGTAGGAGGTAGGGCTGAGACCCAAATTCACCCCCATCTTCTTTCAGAATATTTTTTAAAGAGCTAAATGACGAATGAGAGTGTGGGGGTAGAGAACTTGACAGAAAATTGCTGTGAAGGGAGAAAAATATTTGAAGACTAATTTCTTTTTTAAATCATTGTATATACTAACTGGTGATAATCTCTGACCTTTCATAGAGAACAGTGAAAGGATAAATAAGGAAGAGTAACACAGGAGGCCAGCAAAGGAGCTGAGGATTATAGATGTGATTTTTTTTCAGGAGTTTTGATGCTAAGGAGAGGTTGCTTTGGCAGTGTGGCAACTCTGAAGGAAGGTTTGTCACCACTTTTTTCAGATGGGAAAGCTGGACCTCCTTTGTGAACCCAGAGAAGAATTCAGACCCTCTGAAACAGTGCCTCCCAATCTAGGCTGTAAGTTAGAATTCTGGAAGGATTTAAAATACACAAATGCCCACCCCTACCCCAGCTCCTCTGTAATGGGTCAGGGGTCAATCCTGGCCTTCAGTCTCTTCTAAAAATCCCTACCTAATTCTAATGTGCAGTCGGGGTTGAGAACTCTTCTTTAAAGAGGTTGAAGAATCAAAAGAAAGAGGAAATGATCCTCACAGTGAGTCAAATATATATGAGCAAAATAACCAATAATTTTCTGATATTTATCAGAAATTTCATATATATCTAAAACACCTATATAATCCAAAAATACTTTTTATTTTTATTTCAGTAAGTATTCCTGATGGTAAAAATTGTTTAAAAGAGAATGTGACAAGATAACAGATGTCTTTGGGTATATATGTGAAGTTTTTTGTTTGTTTGTTTCTTTATATTTATTGGTTTTTCCAAAACAGATTTAGAATGTGCTAATTTTATCAGAAGATACAAATAAGACACAAAGCAAAAATCTGCATACTGAATCATTTTACCTACATTCTCTAGAAATATATACCTATAATTACATGATAATTTGAGAGAGAGATTCCTATGAGAAAAGATCGTTCAAACATAATAGCAATTCAAACTTAAAAAAAAATTCACCATTGACTTCAGATATTATTTGCCTTTCTTAATAAAAAAATCCATTCACATGATCACTAAATGATATTGACTGCTGAGTAATTTCTATGCATTATTTTCACTTACTACAGCTCCTGGAGATTGGTACTTTGATTAGTTCTATCTAACAAGTTAGGAAACAAAGGCACAGATGGGCTAATTAACATGCCCAAGATCAAGAGACTACAAAATGGCAGAGGTAAAATTGGATCTCAATCTTCTCCATGGCCTAGACGGTATGCTGTACTACACACTGATGTGCTCAGCTGAGTTTTGGAAGTCTTCAGAAATCACATACATCTGGGAGGTCAGTTATCATTTCATTAGGCAGTCTTGCCAACTTATTTTAATGGCCAAGCAGGCATCTGGTTATGCATGTTACCAGGTACTCAGCAAAGCTCCTTATCTGAAAGAATCATAACAAGAACCTCAAATCTACAATAGTTAATGAATCTTAAACCATTCACGCATTGGATATTCAATGTAGAGAGTTCCAAGTTATTTTCCACTAAAATAACAACAATCCCAGGAAGTGGTGGTGATCCATCCTCATTAGCCCTCACTTTAGTTTAATAGTCATTAGTGACAACAGAGATAAATTTTATAGATGCTAATTGACCCTGCAGGAAGCCTTTGAAGTTCTCCCACTAGTTTAGGACGTTTTTGAAGTTTTGTTTTAGCTAAAGGGTCAGGTCAAAGACCTGGGGAAAATGCATATTAGAGAAATAAATACAGATGCCAACCTATGCACTATATGCGTAATTGTAAAACTGTGGTTTGGTGACTGACGAAAACAAACCCGAGTAGAAATTAACATTAAGGGACTCCCCAAATTGCTCTAAATTTTCTGAGGAAGGACTTCAGGTTTTTGTATGTGTCACCATTAAGTTCTCATAACATTACCAAGAGAGGAGAAAACAGCCTGCATATTTATACTGCTCTAAAGTTTTCACAACTCATTTGATTCACATAGAAGCATCACGAATAAATGTGAAGCTCAGGAAGGTAAAGTAACTTGTCCAAGGTTGCTCTGCCAATGAATAAAGAAGTTGGAAGCTATTCAGACAACTGGTGCAGGATATGTTCCATTCCACACAAACTGCCTCTATTCTTGAGTTGGAGAAGTTGAGTCAGAATTTAACTTAGCAGGGAGAGGAGACCCAGGTCTAGTCATGAATGACATAAGGAGGAAGTGAAGAGTTAAAAACAAGAAAAGTACACTGGTCCAATAGCTTACATTCTAGTTAAGCTCCAAGTTGACTAATATCCAATCAAAAGCCAGGCATGACATGTGGCTTGCAGGGTCTTGGTGCTCTGGACAGGGGTCGGGCCTGAGTCTCTGAGGTGGGAGAGCAGAGTCCAAGACATTGGACTGCCAGAGAACTCCTGGCCTCAGGGAATATTAATCAGCGAGAGCTCTCCCAGAGGTCTCCATCTCAACACCAAGACTGACTCCACCCAATGGCGAGCAAGCTCCAGTACTGGACACCTTACACCAAATAACTAGCAAGGCAGGAACACCACCCTACCCACTAGCAGACAGGATACCTGAAGTCATACTAAGCTCATAGACACCACATAACATGCCACCAGATGTGGCCCTGCCCATCAGAGGAAGAAGATCCAACTCCATCCACCATAATGCAGGCACAAGTCTCCCCTACCAGGAAGCCTACACAAGCCACTGGACCAGCCTCACCTACTGTGGGCAGACACCAGAACCAAGAGGAACTATAACCCTGCAGCATGTGGAAAGGAGACCCCAAACACAGTAAGTTAAACAAAATGAGAAGACAGAGAAATATGCAGCAGATGAAGGAACAAAGTAAAACCCACAAGACCAAACAAATGAAGAGGAAATAGGCAATTGACCTGAAAAAGAATTCAAAGTAATGATAGTAAAGATGATCCAAAATCTCGGAAATAGAATGGAGGAAATACAAGAACTGTTTAACAAGGACCTTGAAGAACTAAAGAGCAAACAAACAGTGATGAACAACAAAATAACTGAAATTAAAAATACTCTAGAAGGAATCAATAGCAGAATAACTGGCAGAAGAAAGGATAAGTGAGCCAGAAGATAGAATGGTGGAAATAACTGCAGCAGAGCAGAATAAAGAAAAAAGAATGAAAAGAATTGAAGGCAGTCTCAGACACCTCTAGGATAACATTAAATGCACCAACATTCGAATTATAGGGGTCCCAGAAGAAGAAGAGAAAGAGAAAGCATTTGAGAAAATATTTGAAGAGATTATAGTCTAAAACTTCCCTAACATGGGAAAGGAAGTAGTCAATCAAATCCAGGAAGCACAGAGTCCCAGGCAGGATAAACTCAAGGAGAAACATGCCAAGACACATATTAATCAAACTATCAAAAATTAAATACAAAGAAAAAATATTAAAAGCAGCAAAGGGAAAGCAACAAAAAACATAAAAAGGAATCCCCATAAGGTTATCAGCTGATCTTTTATCAGAAACTTTGCAGGCCAGAAGGAAGTGACAGGATGTATTTAAAGGGATGAAAGGGAAAAACCTACAACCAAGATTACTCTACCCAGCAAGGATCTCATTCAGATTCAACAGAGAAATCAAAAGCTTTAGAAGAAAGCAAAAGCTAAGAGAATTCAGCATCACCAAACCAGCTCTACAACAAACAATAAAGGAACTTCTCTAAGTGGGAAACACAAGAGAAGAAAAAGACCTACAAAAACACACCCAAAACAATTAAGAAAATGGGAATAGGAACATACATATCAATAATTACCCTAAATGTGAATGGATTAAATGCTCCAACCAAAAGACACAGACTGGTTAAATAGATACAAAAACAAGACCTGTATATGTGCTCTCTACAAGAGACCCACTTCAGACCTAGGGACACATACAGACTGAAAGTGAGGGGATGGAAAAAGATATTCCATGCAAATGGAAATGAAAAGAAAGCTGGAGTAGCAATACTCATATCAGATAAAATAGACTTTAAAAGAAAGGCTGTTGCAAGAGATAAGGAAGGACACTACATAATGATCAAGGGATAAATCCAAGAAGAAAACATAACAATTATAAATATTTTTGCACCCAACATAGGAGCACCTCAGTACCTAAGGCAACTGCTAACAGCCATAAAAGGGGAAATCGACAGTAACATAATAATAATGGGGAACTTTAACACCCCACTTACATGAATGGACAGATCATCCAGACAGAAAATACATAAGGAAACACAAGCTTTAAATGGCACAATAAACCAGATAAATTTAATTGATATTTATAGGACATTCCACCTGAAAGTGGAAGAATACACTTTCTTCTCAAGTGTGCATGGAACTTTCTCCAGGATAGATCACATCTTGGGTCTCAAATCAAGCCTTGGTAAATTTAAGAAAATTAAAATCATATCAAGCATCTTCTCCAACCACAAGATTATGAGATTAGAAATTGATTACAGGAAAAAAACTGTAAAAAACACAAACACATGGAGGCTAAGGAATATGTTACTAAGTAACAAAGAAATCACTGAAGAAACCAAAGAGGAAATCAAAAAATACCTAAAGACAAATGACAATGAAAACACAATGACCCAAAACCTATGGGATGCAGCAAAAGCAGTTCTAAGAGGGAAGTTTATAGCAATACAATCCAACCTCAGGAAAAAAGGAAAATCTCAAATAAGCAATTTAACCTTACACCTAAAGCAGTTAGAGAAAGAAGAACAAAAAAATCCCCGAAGTTAGTAGAAGGAAAGTAATCATAAATGTCAGAGTAGAACTAAATGAAATAGAAACAAAGAAAACAATAGCAAAGATCAATAAAAATAAAAGTTGGTTCTTTGAGAAGATAAACAAAATTGATAAACCTTTAGCCAGATTCATCAAGAAAAAGAGGGAGAGGACTAAAATCAATAAAATTAGAAATGAAAAAGGAGAAGTTATAACGGACACTGCAGAAATACAAAGGAGCATAAAAAACTAATACAAGCAACTATATGCCAATAAAATGGAGAACCTGGAAGAACTGGACAAATTCTTAGAAAGGTGTAACCTTCCAAGACTGAACCAGGAAGAAATAGAAAATTTGAACAGACCAATCACAAATAATGAAATTGAAACTGTGATTAAAAATCTTCCAACAAACAAAAGTCCAGGACCAGATGGCTTCACAAGTGAATTCTATCAAACACTTAGAGAAGAGCTAACACCCATCATTTTCAAACTCTTCCAAAAAATCGCAGAGCAAGGAACACTCCCAAACTCATTCTATGAGGCCACCATCACCCTGATACCAAAACCAGACAAAGATATCACACACACACAAAAAAATTACAGACCAATATCACTGATAAATATGGACACAAAAATTCTCAACAAAATAGTGGCAAACAGAATCCAACAACACTTTAAAAGGACCATACACCATGATCAAGTGGGATTTAGCCCAGGGATGCAAGGATTCTTCAATATATGCAAATCAATCAATGTGATACACCATATTAACAAATTGAAGAATAAAAACCATATGATCTTCTCAATAGATGCAGAACAAGATTTTGACAAAATTCAACACCTATTTATGATTAAAAACTCTCCAGAGGGCTTCCCTGGTGACGTAGTGGTTGGGAGTCTGCCTGCCGATGCAGGGAACACGGGTTCGTGCCCCCAGTCCGGGAAGATCCCACATGCCGCGGAGCGGCTAGACCTGTGAGCCATGGCCACTGAGCCTGTGCGTCCGGAGCCTGTGCTCCGCAGTCAGAGAGGCCACAACAGTGAGAGGCCCGCATACTGCGCAAAAAAAATAAAATAAAATAACTCTCCAGAAAGTGGGCACAGAGGTAATCTACCACAATATAATAAAGGCAATATATGACAAACCCACAGCAAACATCATTCTCAATGTTGAAAAACTGAAAGCATTTCCTCTAAGATTAGGAACAAAGCAAGGATGTTCACTCTCGCTACTATTATTCAACATAATTTTGGAAGTCCTAGCCACAGCAATCAGAGAAGTAAAAGAAACAAAAGGAATCTAAATTGGAAAAGAGGAAGTAAAACTGTCACTGTTTGCAGATGACATGATACTATATGTAGATAATCCTTCAGATGCCACCAGAAAACTACTAGAGCTAATCAGTGAATTTGGAAAAGTTGCAGGATACAAAATTAATGGACAGAAATCTCTTGCACTCCTATACACTAACAATGAAAGATCAGAAAGAGAAATTAAGGAAACAATCCCATTCACCATTGCAACAAAAAGAATAAAATGCCTAGGAATAAACCTACCTAAGGAGGTAAAAACCTGTACTCAGAAAACTATAAGACACTCATGAAAGAAATCAAAGATGACCCAAACAGATGGAGAGATATACAATGTCTTGGATTGGAAGAATAAACATTGTGAAAATGACTGTACGACCCAAAGCAATCTACAAATCCAGTGCAATTCCTGTCAAATTATCAATGACATTCTTCACAGAACTAGAACAAAAAAATCTTAAAATTTGTATGGAGACACAAAGGACCCCAAATAGCCAAAGCAATCTTGAAAGAAAACAAAAAAACAAAATGTATCTGGAGGAATCAGACTCCCTGACTTCAAACTATACCACAAAGCTACAGTAATCAAGACAGTATGGTACTGGCACAAAAACAGCAATATAGATCAAAGGAACAGGATAGAAAGCCCAGAGAAAAACCCATGCACCTATGGTCAACTAATCTATGACAAAGGAGGCAAGAATATAAAATGGAGAAAAGACAGTCTCCTCAATAAGTGGTGCTGGGAAAACTGGACAGCTACATGTAAAAGAATGAAATTAGAACACTCCCTAACACCATACACAAAAATAAACTCAAAATGGATTAAAAACATAAATGTAAGGCCAGACACTATAAAACTCTTAGAGGAAAACATAGACAGAATCCTCTATGACATAAGTCACAGCAAGATCTTTTTTGACCCATCTTCTAGAGTAATGGAAATAAAAACAGAAATAAACAAATGGGACCTAATTAAGCTAAAAAGCTTTTGCACAGCAAAGGAAACCATAAACAAGACGAAAAGACAACCCTCAGATGGGAGAAAATATTTGCAAATGAAGCAACTGACAAAGGATTAATCTCCAAAATATACAAACAGCTCATGCAGCTCAATATTAAAAAAACAAACAACCCAATCAAAAAATGGGTGGAAGACCTAAACAGACATTTCTCCAAAGAAGATATACAGATGGCCAAGAGACACATGAAAAGATTCTCAACATCACTAATTGTTAGAGATACTCAAATCAAAACTACAATGAGTTAACACCTCTCACTGGTCAGAATGGCCATCATCAGAAAATCTATGAAAAATGCTAGAGAGGGTGTGGAGAAAAGGGAACCTTCTTGCACGGTTGGTGGGAATGTAAAGTGATACAGTCACTATGGAGAACAGTGTGGAGGTTCCTTAAAAAACTAAAAATAGAATTACCATAAGACCCAGCAATCCCACTACTGGGCATATACCCAGAGAAAACCACAACTCAAGAAGACACATGCACCCCAATGTTCATTGTAGCACTATTTACAATAACCAAGTCATGGAAGCAACCTAAATGCCCATCGACAGACGAATGGATAAAGAAGATGTGGTACATATATGCAATGGAATATTACTCAGCCATAAAAAGGAATGAAATGAGATCATTTGTAGACAGGTGGATCGACTTAGAGACTGTCATACAGAGTGAAGTAAGTCAGAAAGTGAAAAACGAACATCGTGTATTAATGCATGTATGGGGAATCTAGAATAATGGTACAGATGAACCTGTTTTCAAGGCAGAAATAGAGACACAGACGTAGAGAACAAACGTATGGACACCAAAGGGGGAAAAGGGAGGTGGGATGAATTGGGAGATTGGGATTGACATATATATGCTACTATGTGTAAAATAGATAACTAATGAAAACCTACTGTGTAGCACAGGGAATTCCACTTCAGTGTACAGTAGAAACTAACACAACATTGCAAAACAACTATACCCTAATTAAAAAAATAAAAAACTTATGTGAAATATACGTAAATTCCCATTTATCTCATGAGATTTTGTGCATTTCTAACGAATAAATTCTTCCGAAATGAAAAAAGAAAAAGAAGCCAGTCACGATGTGAACAGAATAGAAGCATAGAGTCTGCAGTCAGACTCAGGAATGATTCCAAGTTTGCTTTCAATCCATCTGCTTCCTCCCTCTCTGGTCACTAGCTCTCTATCATCTAGATGGTTTTGAATTTGGGAGATGACAAAAAGCAGAGTCCTAGGGAGGCTGGTATGCTCAGCAAATTACCAAAAATGTAGATCAGGTGCAAGGACTCTGACAGGGTCTCAAGTGATGGTGGTGACTGAGTGTCAAGGATGAGACAGAGGCGAGTTACTAACACAAGAACACAATGTAAGGGTTAGGCTGGCAGTGAGTGTCCCTTGAGGTAATACTCCAAGGTATTGACTAGGCCTAAATCAACCGCATGGCTAGGGTCAGGACTGATGCCACAGCTCTGAGCAGGGCTGAGTCTGTACACTGTAGGTAGGGGTGGCGGTTTCAAAAGCTGGTGACAGGACGGGTAAACATCTGAGTGCAATACCATCCAGGTAGCCTCCACATGGTGGAGATATCTGCAAAATAATCCTTCATTAAATGCCAAAGTGGGATCCTTTTCTAAAACTTCTTGTTAGGTTTCCAAATTTAACCTTACATTTCAATTTAGCGTTATTAATATGTTTTTATAAATGGAACTCCCTGAGGGAAAGATGTGGGGAAAACTGATATCTGCCGAGCTCCTTCTAGCTGGGGATAGTGCCTGTCTGCTCCATATTTCAAATAGTAGAGCAGGATCATGTGGGCTTAACCTCTAGTGTCAGAAATACGATGTAGGTATAGAAATATTTTTTTAAAATATCAAGGTACGGCCAGGTTTCTAAGGATAGTGAGATGCTCTTCCCCAGAGTCAAAGGAGCTCACTTTAGTGGGAGATGGGCATTCCTGGTGAAAAAGGAAACCAAGTAGGTGGGGAGAATGCAGAGAAGCGGTGGCCAGCTTAACAGCAGTTAGCCTGCCGAAAGTTCCACCCCAGCTCTTGAACTTTATGATAGGAGAGATATTGCTTTAAAATTCTGTCCCAGCAGAATCATCACTTGTCGAAAGTCTCCTAGAGAAAAAGAGAGTGGATGGATAATGATACTGTGGGATGGTGTAGAACTGACTTCGCCAATCGGAAGGAGAGACATGGCTTAGTTTCATTGTAAATATGCCCGAAACCAGAAGACTAGAAAGGGTGACCCTCACGGCCACTTCCACCTGCCTGATTTTATTTGCAGAATCCCTCCTCTTTTATCCCTTGGAATATTGGAAAACTTTCAAAAGACAAGTAATCTTAGCACATTCTGTGTCTTTTGAGAACTGTGGATGAAAGGGACACATAAATTTCGGTTATGATTACTTATGTGCAGTAATTTTAGTTGGATTTCCCTGACACACCTTCTCCTTTGTAATATTTTTCTGGGACCATGTTTATGTGTGAGAATGTGTGTGTGTCTAAGTGGCTTTGACCCCAGGGCTCTCTTTGATTTATAGGCAGCTCTATAAGTTCTGCTGGCTTGGTTTCAGAGCCTGTTTGTTCTGGCATCCCAGTAAAGCCTTTCTTCCCATGGCAACGCCAGCCTACGAGGCAAGGCCTAAGGGGAAACACAGTTTTCGTTGCCAGAATGAAGCAATAGCACTTTTGGGGTGCTATTTTGCTGGGTGGTGTATTATTTCTCAAGCAACCTCACTCATGCGAAACAAAAAAACTTCAGGGTTGGAATATTACCATGGGAAGCAGTAATCTTGGTTTTCCTCAAACAAGTTGAGTGATCTCATGAGACTTTATTTAGTTGGGGGAGGGGTTCAATTTGCCCTCTGCACAGTGGCAAGACTGTGGGGCATGACCCCTATGAGTAGACCCAACATAGGCACATTCCCTTCCAAATAGTCTTCCTTTTTTTATTCTAGAGGTCAAAGTTGAACTCCAAGGTCAATTCTGTCCTGTCACTGACACCCTCCTCTGTTTACTTTCAGAAGAAACCTGTGCTTCTCAGTTGAGGTTGCACATCAGAATCCCTTGGGGAACTTTCAAAAATACCAAAGTGCAGATTGCATCAGCAGAAATTCTGATTTACTGGCATTGTGGAGGAGGGCTTGGGCAACAAGTTTTCAGAGGTTTCCAGGGAATTTTGATGTATGGCTAATGTGCAGGACCACTGATCTGCTTCAATCCCTTTGAGACCCTGAGAGGGGAAGTAACCTCCTCAAGGTCGTGAAGCAAATAGGTGTCTTTTGACCACACGTATTGACTCATAGTTGATTAGAATGCCTATGTGTAGTTAATCGTGCTATTATTATCTAACTAATTTTCAGACTATTTACATAGTACATCAGGCAATCTATGTCATTTGGGTACCAAAATACAAGGTGATGACTCCCATTGTCCTCTGCACCAAATCAGAATGGGCTGATTTGTCATAAAGAACGTGATTATGGCTGAGGGAGGAGGAAAAATAGTGGAGAAGTAGACTATACTGCCACAGCCTTCTGCCTAAAGGGCATCTCCTGACGACGTATGTCATCTACACTGGAAAGCTGACTCCTGGGTATTTTAATCGATTTATGCTCCATATGACCTGGTGATAAAAATTCCCTAGTGAGCTCTGTACTCCTACCCTCACTTCTTGATGGTTCAGGTAGGTGTATACATGTCACAAAGTGTGAGATGGAGGAAATTTTCTCAGCAAACTGGTTTGTACCGATGAGAAATTTGTACCCAAGAGCTCTCAGTTTATTGGTATGTGTTCATATTTGAAACCAGAAACGAGGACACATTTTATTTTTTGTTGTTGCTTCTATGTGATGTTCGCTAAAAAAGAGAGTCATTTTTGGTAATGACTTCTTCTACCTTTTCAACAGATTTTAGTGCCAGATTAAGAGTACCAGAAGGGTTACCCAGAAGTCCCCAAAAGGGGAAGATTCACATTAATACTTGGCTTCTTGTTGCTTCATGCATGCTGCTCATCTGCTCTCAACAAACACACAACTTCACAAACAAACGAGGGACCTCCCTGGAGCCTCCGCCTCTCTTTACCCTCATCCTTTGCCACTTATATCCAAATAATTTAAATATTTCCATATATGAAGATATGAGTATTTAGAAAGTTATGTCAGATTCCTATGTCACTGCATGGTAGAACTAGAAAGACTCTTAGAGAAATGGTAGTATAAAATCTCTCCTCTTTCCCTACCCTACCATCTGCTCCCATTTCACAGATGAAGTCATTGAGGCTCATTGACATTAAATGACTTGCCCACAGTCATACAATAAAATTAAATAGAAAAGCTGGGGTGAAATAATGGGATTCAAAATTTCAAGCCTGCAATATCTGCCCATTTCACCCTACAACATGAAATAATCATAATATAAAATTAATTAAATGCTAAGGCAAGAGTTCCAATATGCTTTTAGGGATCATCTTACATGCATAATACATGTATGCTAATCCTGTGTGCATAAATATCCTTGTTTAACTCTTGCTTATTATTACTACTAGAGGCAACAATCACCTTGATAATCATCAATCATTGAGAGTATAACGCAGAGAACATTAAAGCTTGAAGGCACATTCAACATCACTGCTCCAACATCCCTATTACCAGGAACATGTACACCTCAAAATAGCAAGTGAATTGTCAAGGTCACTCACATGATAAGGAAGATTTGCATAATACTATGAGCAATCAATCCTGGTTTATTTAAGCTTAATATTTTCAGAATTCCATGATAAATATGGTTAATATTGTGAATACGGAGTATAACACAAGAGAAAAAGGGAAAACTTCTAACAAAAGCTGAAGTAATGTGACTTGAGCTTTCTTAGTGATATCGGACAAAGTTCTTCTCTCTTCTTGAAAGCTCTACTGACTATCAAATGGGACATTAGAGCAGAGGACCTTTAAGGCTCTGCTTTTGTCTGAATGACCTTTTCCGTGAAACTGGTAAAGACCAAGCGGTTGACTGTGATTACTGAATAAAAGAAGGGGGAAATCCTCATCAAGCTATGCTTCACCTCAGAGGCATTTTTGCCAAGTTGAAAAGGGCTACTGAAGAAGGCAATAGGAAAACAGATATTTAATCCCTCAGGTCCATGAAAATATATGGGCTTTCCATTTTTGCTTCTCTAGATAAAAGACACGTGAGTCTCAAAAGTACAGGAAAGCGAAATAAAGAATAAGAGAAGCTATTGAGGTTAAAAAAAACTCATATACATCACACACGTATTAAGTGTATGGTGAATATACTGTTTCCTTAAAAGGAAGGAATCTTAGGAGAGGCCTCTGAGTAAATAGTGTCTTTGGAGGAAAAGGGCTACATGAATGCACAAAGTTCCCAAATGATAAATAACCTGGAGACTATGTTCTCACAAGCTCACCTTACCAAGGGTGATGAGGAAATACCTCCTAATTTTCATACTAGGGGTGACTTGGACCCAGAGCTCTTGAGAAAGGAAGGTAGGTGTAACCTAGTCTGGGTGACTGGTTCTTCATGGAGTTTTAAATGGCTGAAGGGGAGAAAGGGCAGATGGCAGCAGCCCCACCCATGGTGCCTGAGCTCACTGAGAGCTTATACTTCCCATGGAATTTTCTAGAAGGAAGAGTTCCTTAGGTGATCTGCAGAGCAGCTATAAGGGTCAAATGTACCTACCATGCTACCGACTACTTTTTCCAGCACAGATGAAAATGCACTTATAATACTGAATGCAAATCAGATACCCATGCCTCAGTTCCTCATCCTTCAGACCAGCCATCCTCAAAATTCAAGGACTTGCAGTTTGGTTTCCTGAATACTGAGGATAGGAAAAATAGGTGTTTTTTTCTTCCCCCCCAAACCTGGAAGAGTTTTTGACTTAGGAAGCCAAATTCATCTCCCTATTGTAGATGGGAGGGTGCATTTAGATGTTTGCTTTATGTTAGGATGACAAGCGGTGCATACCTTTCTGAGGCGAGGTCTGGGTGTACTGGGGTGTGTCCCAGAAGAAGTCAGTGTTCAGAGCTTTATTGTTTTGTGTGTAAGCTATTCAGTTTAATTATACCCATGCAGCTAGCTCATTTTTTATTACTCTTATTCATTTTAATATCCACTTCCCTTGGCTAAGCATAGAGAAAAGATTCATTTATTATTTGAAGAGCTTCACATTTAAGATGCCCTATTAGTTTGGAAAGTTGGAGACTTCACTGTAAACATGCCGTAATAATACTCAGAAAAGATGAGCTCTAAATCCACCTTCTAGCTTGGGGCAGAAGAGCTTCAGAATTACTCAGAATGTAAAGGCACTTGACTGACATGAGGCTGGGGCAGGGGGAGGGGGAAAAAACAGGGCAAGAGTGAGGGGACTGGGGACCAGGAGCAAGATGAGACAAATGAGACTGACAGTGCATATGTCTCTGTTCAGTTTTAAGTTGGTAAGGAGAATAACAGATTCTACTTGACATCCCGAGAACGGCAGCTGTCAAAACTGTCAGTCAGTGGGAGATTGATTCCTTTCAATTACTTGTTGAACCAAGAAGTTAAGAGACAGAAAATGTCTATGAGGCCAATCAACTCACTTCAAGTCCCACCACATTAGCAAATTTACTTGTTAAAGTCAGCATCTGAGGGCACAAGGTGAGTTTATTATTATTTTGTGTTGACATAATAGAAAAGATGAGGAAGAACAACATCTATTCATTCATTCCACCATTTCATTCATCTACTCAACACCCTTCCCCCTCCACCTCCACCCGTAAGGTAACACTGACTTTGTGCCAGGCCAGGTGCTAAGTCCTGATGATACAAAGATGTGCTAAGTACTACATGCTGGTCATTTGAAATTGGGAAGATTCAATCCCTGTCCTCAAGGAGCTCACCATCTTCTATGGGAGTCAGACAGAGGAGCCAATGATGCAAATGCACTGTGATAGGTGCCCTCACTTGAAAGGTGTGTGCCAGGTACTGATGTGAAACAAAAAAGAATGAGGTGATCACACCTTACGGTATTCAGAGAAGCCACCCCTTTCCAAAGTTAAAGCTGCTGAACTGGATCTTGGAGGAAGAGGAGGAATAAGCTTCTTGCCCCTTGTTCCAACACGGTCTGAACCTCTACCTTCAAGCCAAAAGACAGCAAATAAGCACATCTCACTTTATTATTTCAAAGTTGGAAGCATCTTAGAGAAGTAATCCAACTTCATCATAATCATCTGAGAAAATCTAGGAAATACACATTTCAGAACTCTGATCTCCAGCAGAGTTTCCGTTTCAGTAGATCCAGAGGGGGTTTCAAGAATCTGTACTTTTATGCAGTTCGGGAAGTAATTCTGATGTGTGACCACATTTGAGAATTACTATCAGACAATTATTCTTAAATTGTGGTCCCTGGACCAGCGACATCACCATAACCTGGGAACTTGTTAGAAATGAAAATTCTTGGGCCCCATCCCAGACCCATGGTATCAGAAATTCTGGAGGTGAGGTCCAGTAGTGTGTAGTTTAACAAGCCTCCCACATGATTCTGATGCAGGTTCCAGATTCAGAACCCCTGCTCTGAGGCAACCAACCAGCTCATCAGATGATACTCCTACATCGTAGCTGAAGAGAGTTTACTGAATGGATTGTGTGTATAGTTATGGGCAATTTTAAGAGAACCAACAAGGGATGCAGTAGCCCCAGATTAGCAACATTTGAAGTGGTTATCACCCCACACCCAAAAGGGCACAGGGAAGGAATGATGTTATAGGGATCTGATAGGAGATAAGATATGAAAGACGCTTCATGTTACAAGACCTGCCCTGTCTGATTCTAATGGAAGTAAGGAGGCCATGGTAGGAGTGGAATAAATACACAATGTG
Organism: Leucopleurus acutus; assembly: GCF_964270905.1. Classification (NCBI taxonomy): domain Eukaryota; kingdom Metazoa; phylum Chordata; class Mammalia; order Artiodactyla; family Delphinidae; genus Leucopleurus; species Leucopleurus acutus. The sequence continues at coordinate 78,503,288 of NC_139147.1, read as the reverse complement.
TTCTCTTCTCTCACCTTCCAAATTCTTACCTGTGTCTTCCGCTTTGCAAATCCAGCCTGAACATAAAGGACAACTATGCCCAGGTGATTAAGTCTGGGGAGATCAGTTTCCCACGGCACAGAACAGAGCAGAGAACTACAGAGAATGAATTAGACATAGGAACAGAAAACAAAGTGTAGACAGCATAAAACCAACCTCCCAGATTCTCCTCTCCTCCAGCTCAGCTGCCAGCATTATCTTTTCAACATTTTAAGTCACTTCTACTGTGTCTATCTCCTGACTCTGCTTCGTCTACACAAACTTCTAACTTATTACTGTTTCTATTACTTGTGTCCATTGTTCCATGTTCTAGAAGGAAGAACTCCGGTTCTTCGTTATTTGAAGATGCCCATCTCATTCCACCAATATCATTAATTCTTTGGATTAAACATATGCAATTTCGTTTACTGTTCCTCTTCTGACAACGTTTGGAGTATCTTCAAGTCTGATCACCCTGTTCACAGTCCTATTTGCCATATTCCTCTAGTTGTAAAGATCTTCCTTGACTTACAGTGGGGTTACCTCAGGATAAACCCATTATAAATTGAAAATATTGTAAGTCAAAAATGCATTTAACCTACAGAACTAAGTCTCGCTTAACTTAATCACGTTCAGAACATTTAGGTTATCCTACAGTTGGGCAAAATCATCTAATACAGAGCCTATTTTATGATTAAAGTGTTAAATATGCCATGTAATTTATAGAATACTGTACTGAAAGTGAAAAGCCAAATGGTTGTATGGGTACAGAAGGGTTGGAAATGTGTTGGTTGTTTACCCTTGTGATCGAGTCACTGACTAGAAGCTGTGGCTGGCTGCCTCTGCCCCGCACAGGGGAGAGTATCGTACCACATACTGCTAACCCTGGAAAGATTGACATCCAAAATTCAAAGAACGGCTGCTGCTAAATACATATTGCTTTCACTCCATGGCAAAGTCGAAAAGTTGTAAGTTGAACCATCGTTAAATCAGGGACCATCTGTACTTAGAAAACTCTTCTTTATATCTCCCACAGAAATCTGCACAGACCAATCCGATTCCATAAACATTTGCCATCACCCAGTACATGTCAGGTAATACGCTTAAACAAATGAAGAGCTTTCAAAAGCCCTGGCTTCAGGCTCCTCACTGTAGGACCTGTACATAGGAAATGTTTCTAAATTGTATCTTGCTTCTCAGGAACTACAAAAACCTTGATTTCCATTATTTCATGTATCTTTCATGTATTCTAGTGAAGTAGAAACCAGTAACTAATATGATGTCATATTTTACTTAGGGGTTGCAACATACAATTAGATACTATCTTGCCAAGGTCGTGGTAAATGGGAGCATAGCCCTGAGTTCTGCTGCTTCTCTGGCTTGGTCAACTGTGGCCCCAAAAGTTGAACTGCAGAAAGGATAAGTGCATTTTATTTTGAGGAAGAGAGATATTATGTGCTGCTCCCTTTCATCTTGATTTCCATAGTTTCTGGAGGCTTGCACCTCGATTTCTCTGCCACCAAAACAGAGAATTAATGCCTACTTTCTTCACAGAACTTGAAAATCGACTAATTTGTGTTTTGAAGAGCCCAAACTATCCTTAAAATTATCAGAAAAGATGCAATTCATCATAATAACATGATGGATTCAGAATCTTAGAGCTGGAAGGCCTTTAGAGAAGTTTTGATCCAACCATCCTTAAATTTTTATCCCACAACAGAATCACCTGAAGGGCTTCGAAAACTAGATTTCAGGCCTTACTCACAGCATTTCTGATTTAGTAGGTAAAGGGTGAGGCCTGAGAATTCACATTTCTAACAAGTTCCCAGTTGATTCTCATATAACTGGCCTGAGAACCATGCTTTGAGAACCACTGATGTAGTCCATCCCTATATTTTAAAGATGAGATCACTGAAGCCCAGAATAATTATGAAACTTGCCAAGGAGGCAGGGACATGACCAGAAGTTGAGTCTTTCACTTCTCATTTCAAGTTTTCCTCCATTACAAAACTGCTTCCCTCTTATAAATGGCTATTTCATTTAGGTTATTGGTATCAGTTTTAAGCCACTGGTAGTACCAAGGCACTGCCTTCCCCCCAACCTACCCAAAATAGACACACAATCAGTTAAAGACTGGGGTTTTACTGCACAGAAATGGTTTCAAGATAAGCTTCCTGTCTGCCTTTTAACCAGATCTCAGCCACCAAACCCCTCCTAAAGAGAAAACCTGGAACCAATATTCTTTCCTTTTTTTAGTTTTAATAAAGGACTAGTTTACTCCTGTCTGATGGCAGATGTCTGAACACTGGTTGGAGACTTTGAGAAATTCATTTAATCTCCCCATGTTTCTGTTCTCTCCATCTGTAAAACGGGGTCAGCTGTATTGTACCTCGTGTGCAAATCTGTGTGCTGTGAGGTTTAGCGGGTAAGTGACTGCAAAACATGTTGCAGATGGATGTGTTATGGAGGAATGCTTAATACCAAAGTGAGATGTCATTTTCTTTCACTCTGCATCTGTAGTTTGTAAAACAAATGCTTCTAAATTCACAGTATTTTTCTCACATGTACTATTTTTTCCAGAGTGATATTTTCCCCAAGACTCATGCTGACTTAAGCTTCTGGAACCTTGTAGGTGGATCTGCTAAATTAAAGACTTGTATTTCAATTTTCTATATAACACTGGTGGGCTGAATGCATCACAGTGACTGAGGAAAGTAGAAAAGATTTCTAGTCCTGAGGGGCACGAATAGAACTCTGTGGGTCAAGGATCTGTGAATCTAACCAAATGTGAAGCCATTTCTCTCCCAAAAGGTATGAACAGAAGCATCACTGGTACCCTGGGAAAACCTCAAATGTAATAAAATATAGGGCTAGCTTGCTGGATGATAGAAGGATAGATAGAGAGATAGAGAGATAATTAGATTTAGATATAGATGTAGATGTAGTTATAGATATGAAGACCACAATAACTTTTCAAAAATCATTAAAAAGTATACAGGATTTAAGTTGTGATGATCCAGGTTTCAGTTCTGGTTGAATTTCATTTTATTCATGTTTAAGATGCGTTAATAACATCTCTCTTGCTTACTGGTAAGCCTGTTAAAAGGATCAAATGAGATAATGAAAATGAAAGTTCTTTGTAAATTGCTATCCTTATGTAAGGTATTCTAGTTATCAATATTCTGCATTCTTTAATCTTCCTCCATTTTCTACATAGAAAAGTTGACATTTTTATATTTTGAATATCCTGTGACCACACGCTGAAACAGTCTTTAAAGGAATAAAGGTGACTGAAACTAAAGCGTGAACTGAACTCCAGTATGGATATATATCTGTGCATGTATAGGTTTGTGTACATACATGTGTGTATACGTGTGTGTGTATATGTGTAGTTGTAGTTCAAAAGTTATTTCCAGCCATAGAAATATTTGTGGAGGTCTTGTCTGGAAATTAAGAGAGGAAAGAGTGGGCTGCTCTAAGGGTGAAATAGACCTGGTGGATACATCTAGAGAGATGTTGCCTCTCCTTAGAGCACAGGTCTGATTTACTCAAATTCAGACCCTTTCTCCATTTTCTATAACTCAGGATTACAAGTTGAAAGGTTAACATTTTAAGTAATAGGGCATTTTCTGTGAAGTGTCTTAAAATATGTGTTATTGATTCCCATAAACAAACATGGATTTTTAACTCATTACCTCAAAGTGGCCTCAGCTATGTGTACAACCCAGTTTTGATTATGGCTTTACCTACCCTTGAGTTACATATAGTTTATTCTAGGAATTTCACTGTCATCCAGAAACATACTCACACAGAAATATACAGCTCTATGTGAGAACTGAATTACATTAAAACAACCCAAAAGATCCGACGATAGTGCTGACAGTTGAGAAATTGCTGGTGGTCTCACACGCATTTACAATTATTTACAACTGACTAATCCCTCACATCAAATTTAGGGCACAGCAGATAAAGACCTGAAGAACTGCAGTGTTCTAGTGGGGAGAGCAGAACTCCCTTGGTCTGACAAAGACTCTTAAATGCAAAGTTCTCCTTTACAATCTGAGGATAATAGTGTCCATCTCAAGCATTATCAAAAGAGTTAAATGACCAAAGCACACTTAAGGCACCTGGCAAAAATATACAGGCTCTAGGATATCATTTTTCTCTCTTTGATAAGTTTGATCAGAAGCATTCCGTCTAGAATGTGGAGATTCTTCTCGCTCGGAACAGTGAGATATAGGGCAGATCAGATGGAAAACAAGTAATTCCTCACATGTAGATGAATTGAAGTGGTCTGGTGGTGAAAATAAAGCTGCAGAAAAAGAAAGATTTTGTTTTCTGCTAAGAGGATGGGGTGATGTGGAGTTTTTTTTTTTTCTTTTTGTTTCTTTCCAGCAAGGTTTGGGTGACAAGAAAGGAAAACGCAAGTTTTTAGCAATGACCCTAATATTCAAAACTACCAAACCTTCCAGTGTAAGAATCTCCAGACACACTGACTGAACAATAAACAAATACATTAAGTAATTCTTCTCTATTCAGTGTTCTAATCTTCATTAATAAATAACGATACCTCATACGAGCTTCAGAATTTTGTAACACACTTATTGAAATCAAATTCTTTATGTAAACAAGGACCTGTAAAATGATTTGACTTAGGTCCTACATACCTGAGGAATGTCTCTGGTCCTAATTGTCCCCCCAAAGGGACAGCTGTGTGTCGAGCCTGTGACTTAGGAGGAGGACAAGAAGGAGGAATGGCATTATTTCTTCTGGCTCATGAAATCACAGTCTTAGAACCAGTACGTTAGAGCAGAAAGTCACTGGGTCCATTTGGAATGCCTACAGCCCCACCTTGATGCTATCATTGGTCTCAAAAGGCTTATACTTGGAACTTAGCCTAACATAAAAGAAGAAAGTAGCGCCAGCTCCCTTGTCTAAACTTATTATACATCTTTCTTATGATTCTGTCGAGTCAAGAAATTGATTTGCCTTAAGCAGGATTTTGGAACAGCAACACCAATACATTTTAGGGTGCAAAATCCTTTTTGCAAAATAAATCTTCAGAAAAATCCAAATATACCAAAAGGTTAAAATGGGGGTGACGAGTTCTAAAGTGGGACTAGGTTCTTCAGAGCAAAACTACATTAGCCTCTGAGGATTCTCTAGGGAGACATACATATGAAGATGCTGGTTTATGGGTATAGCTAAAAGTGTAAGCAAATAAAGAGACTCTGGGAACTTCTGAAGATATTCCATTTCTATCTCCTCTTAGATTAGTTGCATTCATGGCTGGAGTAAAGGGTAATTTTAAGAAGGGATTTTGAGACGTTTTCAAGGATCTTTGGATGACAGCTTGACCTGGGGACCATACATAAGACTTAATGAATCAATATGACACAAAGCATTTTGATCAGCAAGATAATATTTCTCCACTCGCCCCCATTAAATGACTTTCTGGTCCTGTTTAGCTCCTTTAAGGATCCATCTGTTTCTCAGTTTCTGCATAATAAACATTCTCCTTTGTTCCAAGAGTTGTCTAGTATGCCCTAGTAATGGGAGATGTGTTGTCTTAAATCCCAAAGCACTGCCTTTGCCAGCCCGGTGTCTTGATCCTAGCTCTGCCCTTTTCTCCTTTTTCCTCTCTAGCCACCTCCCAATGTTTTCCCCTCATCTCTGGATGCAGAAATGCATGCTTTCCTACGTCTATTTTTCTTTGGGATAAAGCTGTAAACCAGCAAAATCTCTCAGTTCTTGTGGGTGTTGGTTTGAGAGCAGTTCAACAACTTACGTTTAAGGTCAATAGCAAAATGATATCTTTTATTATGAGCATTTCTTTTGACAAACCTCTTGTCTTTGTCAAAGATTAAATCATTCAACCTTATAATAACCCCACTGACAATCTTTACCTCTATTTTTACCTTTCCTGGAGGCCTATGCTATTAATAGAAAACACACAAAAAAATAACATTTATTAACTAATGTATAATTAATGAATTTATTTGTTAAATATAGTGCTTTCTGACATTTTTACGTGTTTTAATCCCTAAGAACAACAATGTATTTCTGTTTCCAGTGGTAACATCCTGTCTTATACACACAGTAAATTTAATGGATTCTCAGATCTATTCTACTGAAAAAATTATATCTCTATCTATCTACCTATCATATAAAAAATGGTTAAGATGAGATACCGTGATTTCTGTTCCAGGGGTCTAGGAAAATTATTTTAGCATTTGTTTTTGGTCGAAGCTGCCGTCTTTCTATATCTATTATTCAATAGATATACTCAAATTTGGAGACTGAAAGTGAATTCCTTGTGATCTTTTTAGTAATCACTAGAGTTGTTCACTGAATATTCTAGGCACATAGTACAACTGCATTTCCTTATCCTCTTCAAATAAGACATGCCTTTTCAGCTAGCTTTGGCCAATGGAATATGATCATATTGATGTGTGATATATGTCATTTCCAAGCAGAAGTCTTCATGCCCTGACACCTGGCTCATCACATTCCTTTCTGCTTGTCATGGTAACTGCTGATGTCCAGGCAACAAAGGTTCTGTTAGCTTGCATACCCGGGTCAGGATGATGTAGAGAAGAACCTCCAATAAACCCACAGTGGATTTGCCTTATGAATGAGAACCTTTTGCTGTTTAAGTCACTGAAATTTGGAATTATTTGTAAAACAGCACAACCTAGATTATCCTGGTTGTATAATCATCAATGTTATTCACTCTATGACAACAGCATAGTTATGGTAACATAACACAGTTTGGTAATACAATAAGTGTGTTACCAGATTCATTGAACTTCTGTGGAGTCCTCTTTAGTTATGACTGGTGTTGGGTGGGTAAAAATGAATGACAGATCCTGTGCACTTGTAGAGAAGGCAGGACATGTACCAAAAGCTATGAAACAAAACAGTATGTATTCAGGACCCTAAGGCAGGAACAAAGTGCTAGGAAAGTTTGATTACTTCGTGTTGGAATGTCATGGAATCTTCCAAGAGGATGTGACCATGAAGCAAGCCTTAAAGGGTGGATAGGATTTGAATATACAGAGATGGTAGTGACGGAGTCCCCACAGTAGGATGTAGGGTGAACAGTCCCAAAGCAAACAAATGTAGGGCATGCTCCAGAAGGGTGAATGTGATTGCCCACCCTGATGAAGTAATGTATTATTGACGCCTGGGGGTTAGATTCTCATGTTAGGAGCCAACCTCTCCTTTGGGATAAGGAGGGCTGCTCCTCACGACGAATCAAGTTCTGCTGGCTTCTAAATGACAGAAGCACCATATATGTGGATCTGTCTTCCTCTTCCAGCAGAGTGAGACATTTTACTTAGTGTGACCCAGAGCCAAGACAATTTATCTCAAACAAGTGGCTGCATACACATTTTTTAAAAGAACTGCATCCGAGCTGAGTTAGTTTCCTTTTCATCAGTTTACAGTGTCTAATATAGTATTCTGTTTATCTCTCAGTATGAGTTCCCTGACATTTTCCCTTCCAGAGGCAGAATTAAGCACTTTTATTTGCCCTCCTTCCTTTCTTTCCCTCTTTCTGTCACATATTTATCAATAGTCTACTAATGCCAAGTATTTATGATTTTTCTATAGGATTTTCTCTACTTCTTCTTGCACTTAGCAGTTTCTAGCATGTGTCATGCCTGGCCTCGAGGATAATATTCGTGTCTTATTCATCTTTGTATTTCCTTGCCATTTACTATCCCCACCCAACACAGACACTTCTGGTATGTACTAGATATTTGCTGAATGAATGGTTTTTCCCCTTGTTTTCTTTGTCTATTCGTTTTTACTCAAGCATGGACACCACCGCCCATTGTATCTGCCCCAAAGCAGATGTGACCACTTTTGACCACAGTGGGCACCCAGTCATTAGAGATCTTTCCTCCCCTGTGCTAACCAGGGGCCTCAGCCATCCCATTTCAGCTGTGTAAACGAAGAGTCAGATCGCAAGGCTGCCAGGATATTTGTGGTTAAACCACTCTACCACCTTGGGATCGTGTTAACTCTGTGTTATGGTTTGAGGGAGTGTGTGTGGGTTGACATTGATTTGACTTAGCCTGCATTTTTTTTTAAAAAAGCTGTAACAGGATAGTGTGCTTCAGGTTCACTTTGTTAAAATAAAGCTAACAGCTCTGAGAAATGGTTTTGTTTGCTTTCTACCACTGTTTGATATAAAACTGGTGCCCAAGGAAGGTGAGAGGCCATGGAGGCATTCTACTTGAGAGGAGGCAACTTCCTTTCCGGCAACCAGGCTGAATATAAGCTGAAGAGTCCTTGAAATAATCAATGGTGAGGAAAAGGGAGGGGGGGCTGACTTCTTTTAGAGTTAATGTTTGCCCCAGGATATGAAGATTTCACGTTAGAAGCAGTTCTGGTGGAAAGGGTATAGTGACCATGAAAAAGGTGCATCTGGAATCCAGCGGCAGTTAATAGGTTCTGATTTTTCAATAATACCTTTACTCTCTTGGGCTCAAATTTATTGACTCAGTCTTGTTATGAAGCTGGACTCCCTGTCTCCTTCCTTTGACATTGTTTTCTTTTAAATGAGAAATGCTCGAAACTCTGTGTATGCTATCCTTTAAAATGGGAACCTGCTGATCGCCATTGATGGTACCTTCTGGCAGTGTGAACAGATGCACATTTAATCATTTCTAAGCTCTTTCTGTAAGATGAATAACTTGATTTAGGCATGAAATCAGCCTAGTGGAACAGAGCAAGCTTATAACAAATCCTAGAAATTTTTTTTTTTTTTTGGACGCGCAGGCTCATCGGCCATGGCTTACGGGCCCAGCCGCTCCGCGGCATGTGGGATCATCCCGGACCGGGGCACGAACCCGTGTCCCCTGCATCGGCAGGCAGACTCTCAACCACTGTGCCACCAGGGAAGCCCCAATCCTAGAAACTTTAAGACTGGAAAAGTTTTGGAGATTATGGTGTCCAATCCCTGACAAATGAAGAAAACGACATTCCAGATGAAGAAATTACCTTTCCAAGACAATACAGCTATTCAATGGCAAATCCAAGAGACATAGATTGAAACTGTGCTCTATTTTCAAATGTGTCAAGGTCAGGATAGTCAAAGAAACACCGAGGAACTGTTCTAGAGTGGAAGAAACTAAAGAAAAATGACAACAAAAGGCAACATCTTTTTTTTTTTTTTTTGCGGTACGCGGGCCTCTCACTGTTGTGGCCTCTCCCGTTGTGGAGCACAGGCTCCGGACGCACAGGCTCAGCGGCCACGGCTCACGGGCACAGCCGCTCCGCGGCATGTGGGATCTTCCCAGACTGGGGCACGAACCTGTGTCCCCTGCATCGGCAGGCGGACTCTTAACCACTGCGCCACCAGGGAAGCCCAAGGCAACATCTTTGAGTGGATCTTTGTTGCAATAAAAGAAATTGTTAGAGCAATTGGCTGGAAGGTGAATGAGGTCTGAGGATTAGATGGTTATAATGAATCAATGTTCGTTTCCCAATGTTAATGACTATATTATGGGGATAAAAGAGAATTGTCAGAGTTACATTCTAAAATTCTCAGGGGTGGTGAGGCCTCATGTGAGCGACCTCTTTTCCAGTGATTCAGGGAAAAAACCCTGTACCATTCTTGCAAATTTTTTTAAGTTTGAAATTATATTTTGAATATAACAAAAAGAAAAAAAAAGAATAAATAATTTTTGAAGATGAATTCCTATTTCTTTGAACAATAGAGAAAGATTTGTCAAAAGACCCCCTAGGGTTACCCAACAGATTGCAGCCCTTTGAATTGCCCTACTTGCAACTGTCTATCAGTAGCAGTTAGAGAATCAAAGTGTTTTTCCTTAAGATAGTAATCATGGACTGGGAACTTACCACTGTTCTTCTCATTGACATCTTTCATCTACAATGGAATAACGGCTCGTTAAAATATACCTTTACACTCAGTACTCTGAGGTAAAAAGCTACTTTATTACATTGTACCAATGCTTTGGTTTTTATCTCTTATGTCTCTTGCAATTTAGTGTAGCCCCTCCTTTCCACCTCTTGTTTTTATGCCATTTCTTTGGCAGAAATCCAAGTCAATTCTCCAGCAGGCTATTCCTCATCCTGAATTTGATACCCACATGGTATCACTTAAAGTTTTCCTTGACGGTGAAGGCAGAGTGATATGACACCCGTGTGTTATGTACAAAGATGGGTAGTTCCAGTTTGGTTTAGTCATCAGTGACCAGGGATTTTCAAGTTCTATCCTGGTTCTAGCTCAGGGTAGCTGCCTACCACAATATAATTTGAGGGAAGTAGGAATGTCTCTTCAGAATTCTTTAAATCCCTCAAAACCACTTAAAATTAATACCTTAGTGAGAAGATAGTGATAGCAGCATGGTTTTTCAATCTTGTTATTCCTCTGCATAAAAATAGAGCAACTAGAGAGCAAAACAAACAGTTAAAACACAAAAAAAGCCCATGAGCAAAAATATATACAGTTAAACTGGGCAACAAAGAAATGCTACAAACGCCAGACTACACCAACCGGCCAAAAGATCAACCTCTGAGTACGTAAGACAGAGGGAATCTATCTGACAGATGTAAAAAGTGGAAAATCCCAGAGTAGACCATGGATAGTCACTGTAACTCACAGCAGCTCAATTTGAGAACAGCACTGAAACTGGTAGGTGTTTATTTAGTCCAATATCAGGTGAGTGCAAGGAGCCTGTGGTAAGTAGGGTCAGGAGAGGATGGAGCAGTCTAGCCCCTGCTAAATCATGAACCAGCCAGGATTCCTTTCCAGGGCAGATCCTTACACAGGGGGGACATGACCATCAGACTTGAGCAAGATGGTACAGGAGAGACAAAGGAATGAGAAGAAGCAGATAAATGTTGGGAGGGAATCAGGACCAGGAAGTCTCAGAAAGCAAACCAATGACATTTTTTGAACATACAAGAAAACAGCAGAAAATCTGACCCATCACAAACATTTTGATAGCAACACTTTATGCCAAATGAAAATGAGGAGCGTATATATGATATACAAGAAGACGTAAACTGAGGATTTTATATCTAGCACAACTGACTTTCAAGTAGAAAAGGCAAGCAGAAAGTTCTCAACATTTATGAACAAAGAATAATTTTCCCATGAGCCCATTCTGAGGAATTGCTACAGAATAAGCTTTCAAAAGAGACATCATCATAAAGTATGGGGTTGACTATTAGATAAATAGTTACTAGGAGAAGTAACAGTAAATGGGACTTAAAAGGGAGAGCAGGGGCTTCCCTGGTGGCGCAGTGGTTGAGAGTCTGCCTGCCGATGCAGGGGACGCGGGTTCGTGCCCTGGTCCAGGAAGATCCCACATGCCGCGGAGCGCCTGGGCCCGTGAGCCATGGCTGCTGAGCCTGCGCGTCTGGAGCCTGTGCTCCGCAACGGGAGAGGCCACAGCAGTGAGAGGCCCGCGTACCGCGGAAAAAAAAAAAAAAAGAAGGGAGAGCATACAGTAGATAATGGTCGCATGTTCAGACAGAGTAGGTATCGCACAACCATAAGACATAGGGAGAGAATAGGGAGAAAATAAGCAAAATGTTTACCTGTCCTCAGTAATTGTATTGGTGGTGGTGGCATTAGTATTGTTCAGAGACTGCTATGTGTGTAATGAGTGAGAAGGAGATAAATAATTGTGGGCTATGCTATTTCTATCAGCTCGTATGCCACTGAGAACCAGGATTCTCCTTTTGGAAGAAAAGGGATACATACATAACACAGGAGAGGACAAGTAAAAGGGCTGTAATCCTGAATTTGAATTGCAAGGGTCAGTGTGATCTCATGAGGTAATTTATTTTAAATACAAGTATATTTCCTAGTGTTTTCCATTAAAGAGGCCCAGAAACAAAGTCCAATGAAGTAGCGTTGAACCTTACTACTACCCAGTTTGTGATGCTGACATGCCATTTCCCTCCAAAAGAAACCTGGGATTTTTGGAGAAATGAGTAATTCCAGGTCTGGGGCAGGAAATGTAGAAGATGATCCTGGAACATTTTATCCTAACGAAGAAGCTATGTCGTGCCAAAGTCAGGGATAGAATTTGGGTCTAATAACGTCAGTCCTCTAAGCGTCTTCCTTGCACCGTATTCAGCCACTCTAGTGCAACAACAAACTTCCTCCGTAGGACTTGCCTAGATTGCATGCAAATCTTTGTTTAGAGGCTGTTTCAGTCTCTGACTTCTCTGGTTCATAGTTATGGCTAATTTTATGGCAAGGACACCTGTTCCTTGGGATCTAAACTCTAATCCACTGCAAGCTCCCTGCATATTGGCAGAAGTAATGTCCAGCTCCTATCTACTTGGGATAGCTCCAAACAGGTGTCTTAGAGGCAAAAGTCCCCTTATCACATTTCAAAATGCTTCGGCATGTGGTAATGTCCATTAATGAAATCCTTCTTGGATTGGTGCATGCTAGATGCCAAGATCTCTTTGAATAGGCGATTTGAAAAATCACTCTTGTGTCTTTTTGATTTATGCATTAATTAATTTGATAAACTTGATGTAACACCTACCATGAGCCAGGCACTGTGCTGGGCTCTAAAGAGAGAGCCAATAGCAGAACATATTTGAGTCCTACTCTAATCAGTCGACAGTCTCTTCATACTGACCATCCCAGGGAAGCTCATAAGGTGAGAGAATTTGTTCGTGATAGACAGTGAAGGGCAAACTCTATCATGAGTCTCATGGGAATATAGCTTCAAAATGAGAACTATAGACCAGCAATGATCTCCTTGAGAGAGGCAGGACAATGGTTTTTTTCCTAAAGAATTGTGAGTCCCCCCCCACCATACACACAAAATCATGGAGTAAACAACACGGAAGGGAACTGGTTGTGCACGGTGCACATTTTTTGAATTCTTTCTCTGTGTTTAAAGATACACTAGACAAAATCAATATATTTAGCACAGTGTATGTGTGTCAAATTCCTGTAAATATGTCATATTTTAGTAGGCATTGGGACAACTGCCATGCTCATTTCACATCGATGCCCCTCTTCCAGCTGGATCCTTAGTGTATAGTCAGTCACCCTAACATCTCCTCTTCCAAGCCCAAAGTCCTTCCAAAGCAAGCTCTAACAGTTATAATCGTCCACTCAGACTTGATGTTGCATATATTTTAATTTTGTCTCTTCATTTAAAGGTGAGGACACGAAAGATGGATGTGTCCATGGAGTTGGGCAGATAATAAAATGACCAAAAAATTTGTTTCTTAAGTAATGCTCAATGTATTAAGGAAGACATTTTGGAAATAATCTTACTTTGGGTCTTTCTATAAAACAAATAAGGAAAGTACAGATATCTCCTTCATTAGTTAATATTTAATTCTATGCCATGTTTGCTTAAAATGAGGAGCATCAATTCCTTCATGCAAATTGTAAGCATAAAATTTATCATCCAGCATATCGCCCCTCATGTTTTGTTAAACCATGTGAAAGATGTAGCTGTATCACTCACACAAACTCCTTCCTCCTTCTCTTTGTTTTCTTTCGTGATAAAACAAGGGCCTTGTTTGTTTTCTCTCTTTTATTGGCAGACAGTAGTAATATTTTTTGAAAACTTTAATCTGAGGTCTGTATCTTTCCTTATATGTATCCGGCTCCAGTTCTTTTTCACAAAGAAAGATTTGTCTATATTCTTTAGAAATTGATGACCGAGTGTCCAATTTTTTTGTTGTCTCAAGAGATTACAGATTATTTTAGCATTTTTCAACAAGTCAGACTTTATTTTGATATCTATCATAGTACTTTGTGTAATAATAATAATAGAGGATCTTCTTTGTTGAATAAAAGGTACAACTATAGCAATGAGAGTTTGTAAAAGTTTAAAGCCAGGTAAAACAAGGTTATACTGTTCCATAGCTGTGCTGAGTTTAAGACACCATGGCAGCTGGTAGAAAATAAATGAGAACTGAAATATAACAGATATCTAGTGTTTGACCAACACTCCTCCTAACACTTCTGCAAATGCTTCTGAATATGGTTTTTCTCAAGAGATACTATTATATTTTCTTTATTTCCCTCAGTGTAAGTTTAAGCCTTTGGCCTAACAGAAAACAGTTATTGTTCTTCAGCTCTCTCCTTCTCCCAGCTCCTCCCCCCTTCCCCTCCCCCCTTCTTGCCTCCTTTTTTCCTTCCTTCTTTTCATTCTCCCTTTCTTTCTAACTAAAACTTAGGGATACATTTAAATTTCTCCTTCCTTTATCCTCTTTATCTTTTTTCCCAAAGGTAACTACTGTCTAAATTTGATGTGTGTCCTTCTTATACACACTTTCGTACTTTTTCTAAATATATCTGCTTTTAAATAGTAGGAAAGTATTATTTTGTGTGCCTTTAAAGTTTACATACTTGGTGTGACATTCTCTGTGTCTGCAGCTTGCTCTTTCACCCAACCTGATGCTTGGTTGTGTTTTCACAGGGGGTGCTTCAATAATGACCCAAGTCCCTTTCTTAAAGTTCGGGAGGAGAGCACAATACCCATACTGAAGTGCGAGTGGAATCCTGCATTTCTTCCCTCAGTTGACTAGTCTAGGACTGGAATGACCAATTGGAATCAGATGTTTTAATTTGAGACCAGGGAAATGGGCTCAGTATCCCTATGGTGGCAAAGCAGGGAGATGTGACCTGGGATTTGCCATCAGCCACGTTTCTAAAAAAGTGAAAGGGGGGTGTGATCGGTGTGAACAGGGCAGCAATCAGAATGAAGCAGAGAGGAAAGATGGAGAGAGTACTGACAGAACTCAAGTCCTTGGTCCCAGTCATCTCTGAGGCTGCCTGCTTTTACAGTTTATATGAGCAGTACATGCTTCTTCTTATCCTACTTGATTTGTGTTGAGTTTCTGTTACTAGCAATCAAATTTTTTGACTAATAAACAATATACATTTTTTTCTTTATGAGAGAGAGAGAACTGGTATTTGCTGAGGGCCTACTATGTGCTAGTCATTATATAATGAACTATATGTGTTATTCCAATTAATCCTTATAGCAGTGCTATGAGGTAAATAGTATTATTTAAAATTAAGGAGTACATAGCTGAGAAGCTGACATATAGAGAATGTAAATAATTTGCTTAAGTTGGTTAGCTAGTACATGCCAGAGCCCAGAGTCACATCCAGGTTTTTCTGACTTTGGAATCCATGCTGTTTTGCTGTTCTACATTATATCATGTTAATCAGAAGGTAAACCAATTCAAAATGCCAAGTCTCTAAAGCAATGTGATTTAGTGGAAACAGGTCACTTGGTCAGGAAATTGAGTCCCAGCTCTCTCTTTTACTGGCTATGTGATACTGGACAAGCAAAATTCTTCTTTGATTATTTTCCTTCACCTACAGCAGTTTATCTTATGCATAGAATGTGTTATATAGCCACCATTTGATTAATATAAACTTATTATTTTCCAAGTAGAGCATGGATTTCCAGAGAGCTTTCCATAATCCCTGGCTCTTCATCCAGGGCCAAGTATTTATGACAGTGGGGAGGGTTAATATTTTTATTTGTCTGTAGCTAAGAACAAAGATAAGGTAAATGACCTATTCAAGGATTCAGCCCCCCAAATCAAACCCACAACTGATACAGGACACAATTCTTAATTTATAAAAATCTACCAAAAATAATAGCTATGGGTTAGCAGTGGGTTTTCAAACATATTGTTTTCTAAAATTCTTTTGGTGTCAATTGGATAATAACAATAAATCTTTGTTTAGCATACATCAAAAGTAATATAACGGTACTCCATTATGAAATTATACAGAATTATTTTCTTCATATTTTATAGGTTAAAATAGACTTTCTAATACACCATAACCTCATATGGCAGATTCTGAGGCAAAATTTAACCTTTAGGCAAGGTTTGGTCCTACCCAACAACATAAGTATTTTTTTTTTTTTTTTTTTTTTTGCGTTACGCGGGCCTCTCACTGCTGTGACCTCTCCCGTTGTGGAGCACAGGCTCCGGACGCGCAGGCTCAGCGGCCATGGCTCACGGGCCCAGCCACTCCGCGGCATGCGGGATCCTCCCAGACCGGGACACGAACCCACGTCCCCTGCATCGGCAGGCGGACTCTCAACCACTGCGCCACCAGGGAAGCCCAACATAAGTATTTTTAAAGTATTTTTAACTGTTAAAAAAAGCTGCACTAACTGAGAACGTCTTTTCCTAAGAATTGTTGTTTATCTGAGTACTGTGTAGGTGTAGTCAGGTTTTTCACACTTCCCACATTCACCTAGAATTTGAGTGAATATTAATATTTCTTCTTTTTTTTCCTACTATAAACACTGTGTTTGAGATTTTGGATTGGTCGAGCTTTTATAGTTTCTGTTAAACCCATTTGAATATTTTGATCCTGTCAGATTTTCTCCTACTGACATGGCGATGTTGACACACACAAGGCTGTATAAAGAACAAAAGCAAAAAGGCAGTTAAATTCTGTCACACGACTGGCTGGTTACTTATTGTGAACACTGATGCACTGATGAAACTCTCAAATCTAACTTTTCTCTCCAGATTTGTGACAAAAAGCAAAGACTAAGTTCTTAAATGCCTATCACTTTCTGCAGGAAAACAATATTTTAGGTCAAAACTGGTACTGCCCATCCTTTATGTGTAAAAAATCAACAGAATCTCACACACTCCAACACCTCTCTCTCATCCTCTTGAACCACACAGAAAAATAAACCTATGGTATTTTAAATTAAAAGACATTTTCTTCCATACCTATATGAATTCTTAAAGGTTTTTACTGGAGGGTCTTAGGCTACCCCAGATTCCTACTGATGGCTAGAGATGCTCACCAATGCTATAGATAAAACATTTCAGCCTCGTGAGTTCGTATTGAAACTGAAGGTAGATCCTTTAAACTATAACTTGCTTAATAATAATGAACTGAACCTGCCTTCACTGATCAAGCTCGCTTTAATGTTTTTACGAAAACTTGCATGTGTCCTCCAAGGATCATGTAGCCTAAACAATAAGATGCTTGCCCAAGTTGTTTTTTTAGGAACTTGGAGTCAGCTGTGTCTAGTTTGTCTAGTTTGAGCTTGAGCTGGTTAAGACTGGATAGGACCACCAACCCTCCAACTGGGCATGAGTGAGCATCCAACTGGTGACCTTTTGACGTCAGAGAGCTGAAAACTCCACCCTCAGAACATGCTAAGGCAGCCATTTTCATCCCAAGAGGAGGCTTGTAGCTTGGTTGTGTCTGTTGCACCTGCACAGAACTAAGATTACCTCACCTTTTCCTTATTTTCAGTCACTTTCCCCACACTACCTATACCTCAGCTTTACCCTATAACTACCCCGACCCCTCTGTTGGGGAAAGTGGATTTGAGATTTGTTCTCCCATCTCCTTGCTTGGCTGCCTTATGAGTCAATCTTTTCTCTACTGCCCACCTCAGCATCTCAGTGTTTGTCTTGCTATGTGTCAGGCGGACAAGCCTGGTTCGGTGACACTATCAGTGCCTTTTTATTTATTCTGATTTTCCACTGTGAAATTTTTCAAAAGAGAGAATCCAGAAGGCATGATATGAGAATGGCTGTGGATGACTAAAATCTGAGGAGACAAAAATAAATTTCCATCAGTTTTTATTCTATGTCCCTGATAATTATACTTCTAAAATTGTTCTCTAGATACAAGTTTCCTAGAAAACAGACAGTGATTTCCTTACCTGAAATATTATTTTTTTGGTTATAAGACTTCAAAGGCAGGATATATTTCTGGAATGGAGACATTTCTGGGTCACTGTAGCATTTCTATAAGCACTCCCGCCCTCATATGTTCCTTGGTCTTTAGCTTTTAGACTGTTCTCAGTCTCTCTGGGCATCTTTTTCCTCTTCCTCTACTTGTTTCTTAAAATGTTCTCAAGGGTTCTGTATGCAGCCATTTTCTTAGCCTACAACAAATGCAAACTTCCCATGAATTCTATATTTTTTTGACTCCAATATCTCTATTTTTGGTACTGATTTTTTCTTAACAGCTCCAGACCCATATAAACAAATGTCCCCTGGCAATCTCTCTTATAGGGACCTCAAACTTAACATGTCTGGAAACTGAATTATCCTCTCTGCTGAAGTAGAAGTAAATTGGAGTGACTGCCTGGCCCATGATATTTCCTTCCACCTGAGTGAATAAAGTTGAAGGTTTTGGTTGGGCCAATCACATTCTGTTTTCCAGAGACTAGAAACCTGAGTGAAGAAGCTAGAAAATTTAAGTGATTAGAGCTTAATCATTTTGATGGTAATTCCAAGAAAACTGCTATTGCCAGGCAGAGAACCCAGAGGTGTCCAAGTTTCTGCCAGAGTCTGTTTCTGCTTCTTATTAATACAACATTAAAACCTTCACCTCTTCATGTATTCTTTATATTTAATAACTGTACTATTATCTACCTAGCTACCCAAGCTAGAAACTGGAAATCTTAATACTCATCTTCCTCACCACATTTAGTCATTTACTCAGGACAGAGCTAGGGCATTTTAGGCAGAGATTATATTCTAAAGTCTGAAATTGTCCATAGTCAAAATTTATCCTTTAAAGTCCCATAAGATTGGAGACTACCTTTATGTCTCTCAGTAGATCTAATGCACCCAATTTTTCATCCAGGGCTGGAACAGATTGCTGTTTCTTTAACTGAATAGCTGATGAAGTAGTTAATTTGCATTTAGGCCCTAAATGTCTGCAAACTTTAAAACATTAGTCTCACATGCAGCCCAGTGAGACTGCCCATAGAATCCAGGGCACTTAGGAACTAAAGCTGACCAAAGAAAGAAGAAGGGCATGTCTCTCCTTCAAGTTCATGTTCATCACATGAACTTTTTCACTCTCTCTTTCTGTGTGTATTCTCAAATTAAATGAGCATATTACAGAACCCTGCTGGGTCTCCTACATGTCTCAACCTCTCTATCCCCATGTTAGTCATTTTGATTCAGCATAACACTTTGCTGGAATAAGAATTATTTTCCCCATTTATAGGTAAGATATTAGAGTCCCAAAGTTATCAGACTGATTGAAATTACACAGAGGGTTAGAGGCAGAACTGAGCTTCTGATCCAGAAATATTGTGCTGTTTATACTACATGGTATAGAACTGCATGGAATACACAAGAGAATTTTTATGGCGGAGATAATTCAAGTTGACTTGATGGAGAAAATGACATTTGATCTGGCCCTTGAAGAATGGACATAGCATGGACAAGAAGACATGAAGAAAGAGAATTCTAAGTTAAGGGAAGATCATGAGTAAAACCCTAGATTTACCAGTTCAGAATACAGTTGGGGAAAGATGAGAACAGTTCAGGAGTTTGTAATAAAGTATGCATAAAGGGACGTAGGAGAAAACAAGTCTGGAAATGTAAACTGAGAATGGGAATTGGATGCCATCAATGAATAAATAAAAGAATGGGAGGAAAGGTGAAAAGAATTGAAGAGGGTAGTAAAAAGAAAGGGAATGTGGAATGGAGGCAGAAAAGATGGAAAGGAGAGAGAAGAAAAGATGAAGTAAATTCATCTGTTCAATAATATGCAACACGATTCTTTACTATGTCCTGGGAATCTTGCTAGGATATGGAACTACGAAAACCTGGTTTTGACTAGTACAGATGAGATACATGGTTACTGGCCACCCCAGTTAGAGGAAGAGATGAATAAAACCACAGAGTAACCTCTCAGGATGATAAAAGATTATACAGTTTTTTAACATAAAACGGCTAAATGTAAAACCATCAACGCGAATGAATTTCTTTACTGAAGGTTTAGTGTAAAAAGTGAGTTACAGAATGATTCATTGATATAAATGTATATAAATAGAATACCACTTATGCAAATTTTAAAGCCCATAAAACAACACTAAAATGACTGGATGCACACATTTAGTAAAATAGAGAGTGCAGACAGAAAGGATATATACTAACTTCAGGACAGTAGTTTCCTCTGCAAAGTAAAGGAGAGAAAGGCTAGCTTTAAGTGGATCCATATTATTTCATTTTTAAATTGAAATGAGAGTGAGAAAAAAAGAGAGATAAATCTAAAACATATTAAAAAAAAACCCTTTAACCTTTAAGAATTCTGAACAGAAGATACATGGGTATTTCTTATATTACACCCCTATTTCTTTGTATATTTGAAATATTTACCAATAAAAATAGAAATTAAAATAAACCACTGAATATTAAATATTAAAATAAACCACTGCATCATCTCACTGAAAAAAAAAAGGAAGAGCAGAAAAGAAAATTATAGCAGAAAACCAGAGTGGCAATGTAGAGTAAAACAAGATCAACAACTCCAGAATTTGGAGATGTACGGAAAGTATTGGTAATTGAGAAGTAAGCTGGGCCTCTTGGACGAATTCTTTCCCTATACCTTCCCTTAAGTACTTTGATGGGAGAGGAAATGAACTCAAGACCTTCAGAAACACATTTACAAGTAGAATAAATATCGTTGGGAAATGTGTTATAAAGAATTCTAGAAAATTCTGGCAGTATAAACCTATGCAAATGACCAAGAAATGAGATAAAAATAAATATTTTATCCTCCTTTAAGATTCTAAGCTTAAATATTTAATACATATCAAAAATATCAATAAGAGAAAAAATAAACCAATTCAGCAACATAAAAATTCCAAAACCAGAGACTTTGGTTTATGGTAGAACTGGCTTTGCATATCAGTAAGGAAATTAGGCTCCATTCAATAGATAATAATGAATAAACAAGTTTACTATGACTGAAATAAATAAGTGAATCTGATTTTCTACTTGAAATCATATACAAAGTCTTTTCTAGGTTGAGTAAAAACTTAAATGTTAACACTTTAAAATTGTAGAAGAAAATAGTAAAAGATATAAAAATAAGACAAAAAGTATAAACTGTAAAGAAAATTTTGATATATTTTACGGCATTAAAATTAATATATCTGGGCTCTTGCCTTTGGTCAAAATAGAATAACAGAGTCTGGATTTCCCATCTCACTTGAAACAACAGCAATAAAACAGACAAAACACATAAAACAGTAGCACTCAAGACACTGGACATCAGAAAATCAAGGACAGTGATCCCTGAGAGACAGTAAGTAGATGAGGTGAGCCCTATAATTATCCCAGCTTACTGCCTTGAGAGTTTCCAGGCTGCATTGAAATAAAAGGGATCCAAACAGAGCTCAAAGGTTTCCCTGAGGTGAGCAGATGGAGCTGGGAGTCTGATGAAGCCAAGGAAGCTAGAGTTCACAGGGCAGAATGCCAGAGAGAAGAGAGGGCTGCAGGGGAAGAGAGTTTGGAGAGGTGCAGATAGTTTCCCGCAAACATTCACCAGAGCACTGATTAGCATATGCATGCGAGGAAACTTTTTGAAACCAGGGGTGGAAAACATCTGAAAGTATTATGAGGGGAAAGTAATTAGAGCTTATAAGGAGGGATAGTGTCTGTTCCCAGCAGCAGAATGAAAATACTCATAATTCAGAAGGAAAGAAGACTATTAAGAAGGATCCTGCCTCAGTAGCAAGGGAAAGTTAACCCTAGACTAAATGCTGTGTAGGACCCACCTAATAAAGCTAGAAAATTTTGACAGTATAAAACCTATGCGATAAAGTAAGAATGAAGAATTACTGTTTCCCAGTAATTTAACTGTGTAGCAGAACAAAGCCAGACTATATTTTTTGAGAATACAAAATGATCCAGTACCCAACAAGGTAAAATTTACAATGAAAAATTACAAAAGAGGCAGCCAAAAACCAATCAATCAAAGCTGACCTAGAAATGCTAGAATTATCACACACATACAAAATATTAAAATAGTTATTATCACTGCATTTCTCAGTAATAGATAGAATAAGTAGACAATCAATAAGGATATGGACTGAGCAACACTACCAACCAACTTGACCAAAATAACATTTCTAGAATACACCACACAACAACAACAGAAAACATTCTTTTCAAGTGTAAATAGAGCATTTACCAAGCTAGACCATATCATATTCTAGCTATAAAACAAAGATCAATAAACGTAAAGGATTTAAGTCAAATAAAGTATGCTCTCTGATCACATAGAATTAAATTATAAATAAATAACAGAAAGAACACTGGAAAATTCTAAAACTTTTGGAAACTAAATAACACTTCTTAATAATTTAAAGAACTTTGAAATAATTCATGGGTCAAAATCAAAGTCAAAATTAGAAAGTATTTTCAACTGAATAAAATGAAATCAAAATGTGTCAAAATGTGTGAGATGACACTAAACTATACTTGGTAGTGGTGTTTTATAGTGCAAATGTCTATAATATAAAAGAAGGTGTCAAATCAATGACCTCAGCATTAACTTTAAGAAACCAGAAAAAGAAGAGCAAATTAAACTCAAAGTAAGAATAAGAAAGACGATAATAAAAATCAGAGCAGAAATCAATGAAACAAAAATCAGAAAAACAATAGATAAATTTAATGAAACTAAAAATTGATTCTTAGATCAATAAAATGTATAAACCTCTAGCCAGACTTACCAGGAAAAAAGGAGAAAAAACACAAACTACCAATATCAGAAACGAGAGAGATAATGTCACTACAGATCTGGCAGACACTAAGAGGTTAACAAGGATGTATTATGAACCACCTATGCCAATACATTCAACAACTTAGATTGAAATGGACAAATTCCTTGAAAAATACAAACTACCAAAGCTCACTCAAGGAGAAAGGTATAACCTGAATATATTTCATAACTCAAATAAAAAAGAAATTGAATTTATTTATTTACTGAATTTTCAATAAAAGAAATTCAATTGCTAGTGGAAACCATTCCCCTCACCCTCCCACACACAAATATAGTCTAGGCTCAGATACCTTCACTGATAAATTTTATTAAACGTGCAAGATATAAATAATATGAATTCCACACAAACTTAGAAATTTGAGAAAGAGGGAATATTTCCCAATTTATTCAATGAAACAGGCAGTACCTTGATATCCAAAAAGACAAAGACATTACAAGAAAGGAAACTACAGGCCAATATTCCCCCAAGAAAACATGTAAAAATTCTAAGCACTATTTTGAAACCAAGTTCAATACGATATAAGAAAGAACACGCATCATGACCACTGCATCGTGACCATTTATATTCTAGAAATGTAAGCAAGGCTGTTTTATCATTCATCTAGCAATCAGCAAAATTCACCATATTAACTAACTGAAAAGAGGAAAAAACAAAAGATCATCTGAACAGATACAGATAAAGCAATTGACAAAAGTTAACTCTGATTCTGGATTAAAAACACTCAGCATTCTAGGAATAGAAGAGAACTTGCTAAAGGGAAGCTAGGGAAAACCTACAGGTAATATACTTAATGATGAAGGACTACATGGTTTTCCTCTAAGAAAGACAAGTTCTCTGCTCTTGTCATTTCTATTCAACATTGTACTGAAAGTTCTGATAAGTGCAATCAAACAAGAAAAAAATAATAGAGGTCATCCAGATATAAAGGAAGAAGTAAAATTGTCTTTAATCACAGAAAACATGATTATTTAGAATATTTGAATGAACCTATAAAAAACTACTAGAACTAATACAGGAGTTCAGCAATATTGCATGATCAATACGAAAATTAATACATGATACATAATCAATATACAGAAATAAATACCTTAATATTGACCAAACAAGTTGAAATTAAGAACATTATAATAACATCAAATATATGAAAACTAAAAGGTAAATTTTGACAAAAAATGTACAAGACCTGTATACTGAAAAGTATAAAACCTTGCTGAAAGAAATTAAAGAAGACCTAAATATATGAAGAGATATATTATGTTCATGTGTGAGAAGCCTCTCTATAGTGTTAAAATATCAATTCTTCCCAAACTGATCTATAGATTACAATCAATATCCTAGGATAATTTTTTTTCTTTTTTTTTTTTTCTTGCTGTACACGGGCCTCTTGCTGTTGTGGCCTCTCCCGTTGCGGAGCACAGGCTCCGGACGTGCAGGCTCAGCGGCCGTGGCTCACGGGCCCAGCCGCTCCGCGGCATGTGGGATCTTCCCGGACCGGGGCATGCACCCATGTCCCCTGCATCGGCAGGCGGACTCTCAACCACTGCGCCACCAGGGAAGCCCTCCTAGGATAATTTTATTGTAAAAATTGGAAAAATGGATTCCAAAATTCATATGGAAATGCATAGAACCTATAATATCCAAAGCAACTTTGAAAACAAAGAACAAAGTTGGAGGACTAACACTACTTGATCTCAAGAGTTATTACAGTTCCACAGCAATTAAAAGGATGCAGCATCGGCATAAAAATACTGTCAAACTGCCAGATGCTAAGGTGGTCAATTAGGATAATGAACCAAACGTAAAGCAACAATCAAGTTTTTATTCACTTACTGTGACAGTGCAAGCAAGAGGCACAAGAGAAAAGAGCTGACTCCCCAGTGTCTATTTTTCCCCACAGAAGACACTGGGCAAGGGTCAGATGATACGCAGCACAAATGAGAGAAATCATCCAACTGCTAAGGAGCTCTAAACAAGAGGCTCCTGCCTGTTTATGGACCTCGAGTGCCAGGGTTTGGGAGGAGGGAAGGGCTAGGAGAGAAAAAGTGATGAGTCAGTGAGGAAAAGTCTCTCAGCCAAGCCCCCCATCCTACATATCTACCTCCTTTAGTAGGTCTCAGTGGAGGTGTCTAGGAAGAACCTCGTTGGAGGCCCTGATAAGAAGGACTCTAACTAGAAGAGCCAGGGCTAGTAATGAAGATATGCATATGGTCATGATTGGCCCAGAGGGGCTGTATCCCTAACTGCAGTTCCCTCCAGAGACTACAGTAAGTTGCTGCATATCAACCCTGGTGTGGGGAGAGCAGCTTCCCCCATTAGACCTATCAGGCAAAGCCTGTAATTGCCTGTGATTGAGCCCCAAGGATCACACATAGAATTTTGGCCAGCAGCTGAACTCCTCATAGATCAATGGAATAGAACAGAGATTGCAGAAATAGACCTATACACATACAGACAACTAATTTTTGACAAAAGTGTGGCAAAGGGATAATCATTACGAGAGAGTGTTGAAATAGCCGAAGATGCAGATCCAAAAAATGAACTTAGAGCCATACCTCACACCATATACAAAAGTTAACTCAAGATGGATCACAGACCCAAATGTAAAGTCTAAGCAGTACTTATATATAAGTCAATATATATCTATATACTCTCTATATACTAATAACGACCAAACAAATTGAAATTTCTTTAAGTAAAACCTAAACCTATAAAAGTTATGGAAGAAAACACAGGGGGAAATATTTGTTGTATTGGGTTAAGGCAAATATTTCTTAGTTATCACAGCAAAAGTACAATCTGTAAAAGAAAAAAAAAAGATCAGAATTAAAAACTCTGTCCTCTGAAAGACACATGCAAGAGCAGAAAGACAAGAAAAACTGTGAGAAAATAGTTTCAAGTCACATATCTGTAACAAACTTGTGTATAGCATATATGCTCTTAAAAGTAAAAACAGCATCAAAAAGTCTACACATAATAAATACAGGAGAGGGTGTGGAGAAAAAGGAACCCTCCTACACTGCTGGTGGGAATGTAGGTAGGTGCAGCCACTATGGAGAACAGTAAGGAGGTTCCTTAAAAAAACTAAAAATAGAGTTACCATATGATCCAGCAATCCCACTCCTGGGTATATATTAGGAGAAAACTCTAAATTGAAAAGATACATGCACTCTAACGTTCATGGCAGCACTATTTATATATATATATATATATATATATATATATATATATATATATATATATATATATATACACTATTCAGCCATGAAAAAGAATGACATAATGCCATTTGCAGCAACCTGGATGGACTTAGAAATTATTGTAGTAAGTGAAGTAAGTCAGACAAAGGCAAATATCATATGATATCACTTATATGTAGAATTTAAAAAGCATGATACAAATGAACTTATTTACAAAACAGAAATAGACTTACAGACATAAAAAACAAACTTATGGTTACCAAAGGGGAAGGAGGGGAATAAATTAGGAGTTTGGGATTAACATATACACACTACTATATATAAAATAGATAATCAACAAAGACCTACTGTATAGCACAGGAAACTATACTGAATATCTTGTAATAACCTATAATGTAAAAGAACCTGAAAAAAAAATATGAATCACTTTGATGTACTCTTGAAACTAACACAACATTATAAATCAACTC
This sequence comes from Leucopleurus acutus, assembly GCF_964270905.1. Taxonomy (NCBI): domain Eukaryota; kingdom Metazoa; phylum Chordata; class Mammalia; order Artiodactyla; family Delphinidae; genus Leucopleurus; species Leucopleurus acutus. The sequence goes on along the minus strand of NC_139147.1, from coordinate 78,477,041 downwards.
TACTTCTATAATGTTTTTAAAGTAAAAACCACACAAAAATAGGCAATATATTGAACAGATAACTCTCCAAAGAAGATATACAGATAGCAAGTAAGCACAGGAAAGGATACTCAACCTTGTTAGACATAAGAAAAATGCAGACCAAAATTAACATGTAGTACAGTTACATACTACATCACCATGACTCAAATTAAAAAGATTGACCATATTAAGTGTTTAAAAAGGTGTGGAAAAACTGGAACTCTTATACACCGTTGGTGGGAATGTAAAATGATAAAACCTCTTTTTAAATAAATAGTTTCTTAAAAGTTAAATAATTTAAGTGGACACCTATAATATAACCCAGTCATTCCATTACTTACATATTCATTTATGAGATATGCAAACATATTTTCATACAAACACCTGTTATGAAACTTCATGTCAGCTTTTTTTGTAATATCCAAAATTGGAGACAACCCAAATTGTTCATCAATAGTTGAATGGAAAAAAGGCAGATTGTAGTATATCCATACGATGGAATACTATTCTGAAAAAAAAAAAGTTATTGATATATGCATGCAACCAAATGGATGAATCTCAAAATAATTATGTGAAGTGAAAGAAGCCAGACAAAAAGGAGTACATACTATATGACTGCTAAAATGCAGTCTTAACATATTGTCATAGAGCAGATCAGTGGTTGCCTAGGGAGGGGATTGAGGGCTGTAGGCAGCAGGGCATGAAGGAGGGATTGCAAAGGAGCATGAAGAAACTTTTGGGATTAATAGAAATGGTCATTATATTGATTATGGTGATAGTGTAATGGATGTATAACATATGTCAAAACTTAACAAACTGTACACTTTAGGCATGTATAGTTTATTGTATGTCAATTATATTGCAATAAAGCTGTTTTAAAAGTATTAATTTCTGTTCATGAAAATATATAATTTTTTCTTAAAGATAATTATCAGAGAAGAGTCCTGAGCTTCACATGCTGTTGGATGGCAGAGAAATTAAGCTAAAAACTGGTTATTCCAGGAATTCCCTGGGAATGATGACTCTATCCATAAATCCGATCTTTGCCCCCTCCCAGGGTCTTGTTCTCTCTTCTGCGGATCATCTCATGATGTCTCAAAACCAGTAATGTTAGGCGGGAGAGAGAGCAAGAAAATTCCCTCAATTTCCTTTCATAACAGTAAGACTTTTCTGAAGGTTTCAGGACAATTGACACGAACTGTGAAACAAAAATCTGGAAAATGAATATGTGATTGTTATCAGTGGAGTGTTGAGCTGGCTTCCACTGGCCCATGAAAGCCAACTGTTAAATGTTCAGCAATTTTACAAACTAGTGGTTAAACACAGCTATCATTAGAAATTAAATTATATATTTTACAATTAAATAATATTAAAAGCAAAGATAGCAAACACACAAAACTCATCATTTCCTACTTAACTACACTCACTATTATCTGTGCTTTTGAGGTTTCCATCTCTTCCCAACTCCACATTCAGTGACATCATGTTTGGCCATGGTGGGAATACTTACTCCACGGAAATCAGCAAATACTACAAATCAGGGCTTGATTTACTGTTCTGTTGATAGTTAAGAAAATAATGAAAAAAATGTCAATACAAATTAAATTAAAAATTATTTTGTCTGTAGTTATTATATTGTGAATAGCACAAAAAATTGAGGAAATCTTATTCCAGTTTCTGAAAACTATTATCTGATTCAGCAAATAAATTTGCCCTGGTATTGACAAATCAAAGTTGTAAGAAATGTCTTTTTTGTTTCACTTTGGTCTTACACATTAACAAAGGCAAAAACATCAACCAGTATTCATATTGAAACCATATTCATTCATCAGTTGCAAACATGAGTTGGCTATACAAGAGTTTAGCCAAAACCAGTGGAAGTATTCCATTGTATATTCTATTATTATTTGTAAATTTTGTGCTATGTAAACAAAAACACAGTATCATTAAAATGTATTATAGGGCTTCCCTGGTGGCGCAGTGGTTGGGAGTCCACCTGCCGATGCAGGGGACACGGGTTCGTGCCCCTGTCTGGGAAGATCCCACATGCTGTGGTGCGGCTGGGCCCATGAGCCATGGCCGCTGAGGCTGCGCGTCTGGAGCCTGTGCTCCGCAACCGGAGAGGCCACAATGGTGAGAGGCCCGCGTACCGCAATAAAAACAAAAACAAAAACAAAACAAAACAAAAAGCTAATGATAAATTAGGAAATAGGTGCAATGAATATTTCATAGAGTAGTAGCTTTAATCTATAAATAATTTTGCATATCTATAAGAAAAAGCTGATATTATAGCAGAAAAAAAGAGTCAAAAGTCATGAACAGAAATTTTACAAAGAAATCCAAATGGCCAATAAAATACAATAACAATCTCACCAGTAATAACAGCAATTAAATCTAAAATAAGACATCATATTCACTTTTAAATTTAAAGATTTTTAAATGATGCTCTTGGAGAAGGTGATATGGGGAAATAAAGGGACTCTCAAATACTCTTGATGGAAATAAATTGGTACATACTTTCTGTAGGGCTCTTTGAAAGTGTTTTCTATGTCTCTTGACCTTACAGCTCCACTTCTAGTAACTTATACTAAGGTAGTAGTTAAGGACATGTAGAAAGATGTAGCTAAGAGGAGGTTTGTTACAACTTTGTTTTAATAATTATATATATATATATATAAATAGACATGTTTAATAATATATATTAAATACAATATATACATTCAGTATAAACTTTCTTTATAATAGTTTAAATAATTTGTAAGTCTAACAAGAATGAATTGGTTAAACTACTTATATACATACTGGATACTAAGCAACCATAAATATTATATAAAGAAATATTAATAACTGTCAGAATGACTGATACATAATTTTTTTATAATTCTAGTGTCAAAAATAGCAGGTTTTAAAACTGTATGCACTATTATCTCACCTTTGACAGAAATATATATTATGTACACACGTGTACACATATGCACAATTGAAGGATACACTAAAGAATATTAAAAGAGTTATTATTTCAGGCGGCTTTATTTCCTTCTTTTTTTTAAGCTTATTTGTGTTTAATTGTTCTGCATTGAGCATGCATTACTTGTACTAAAACCATCTCTACACTATTTCAGCATTTTATGAGTTTCATAACCAGGTGATTCAAGGACTTGTTAGTGTTCAGAGTCTTTGGGATTGCAGCTGTTTTGCTTATAGATGCATTTGGAAGCAGCTTAGTAGGGTAAGTATGACCTAAGAGGGCACTCCTGGAAGGAGGAGAATTCCTTGTGTTTGCACTTTTTTGGGCTATGCAAGTGCTGTGCTGGCGTAGCAGCCTGCAGGTGGCTGCTCTCCCTGTGCCTTGGTGTGGAAATGCAAAGAGACTGACTCATTTTACTGAATCATTTTACTGGGGATGTAACTCTGGGTTTGGTTATCCACAGGCATTTCATCTCTGACTGAATACCCTGGGGTAGGGTTTATTCTTTCTTTCTTTTTTTTTTTTTTTTAACATGTTAACAGAGGCTTTTCTAGCCCAAGTGAAAGGTTGTGAATGATGGGGAGGGAGAAAACACCCTCTCACTTGTATCCATTTACAAGGATTGGGGCAAACTGACCTGGGTTTGTGCCCTTCTTTGGCATCTCTGAGCAAAAATCCTCAGGCTTCTGACTACAAAGTTAGAATTTTGACTGCAGGATGATGGTTTATATTTAAACCATCTCTATGATTCTATCCATTAAGATGATCCTAAAGGGGCCTCCATACATCTGTCAAGAAAGGCCCAACACAAAGGTTACTTTTGGAAATAAGAGAATGTAGAGTTTGCTGCCTAAGACATTTGGAAGCTTTCTTCTGCATCTGAATGTGAAGTCCCGTTTGTTAGGATCTCTGTTCTATGCTATGAACAATCTCCCCACCATTTCTTCAGTTGAGTATATTGACAAATGCATTATTAAGAGCAAGCAATTAACATTTCAACTTGACAACTTACACTAAACTTTAAAAATGGCCCAGGGTCTATACTAGATGCTGAGAAGAAAAATGAATTAGGTAAAGTCTAGAGGTCAACTCAAGTAATAGAGAGTCCACAGGGACTTTGTGTGAACAAGTCTAGGGTGTCCATAAAGTTTGGAAACATAGGCATATATGTATAATGTCAAGGACTTCTCCAATATATAAAACTAATAATGTAATATCATCTATGTCTCTAGACTTTAGTAGACACTTTATTGAATATAATATGATACGTACTCTGGTGACAGTATAGAGTCAGACCCTAGATTCCAATGAATAATTATTCTGCCTGTTAGAGACAAGTCAGGAAAGAGATAGAGAGGAGGTGACATTAAATAGGGCTTTGGAGAATGAGTAAATGTTCATAAGGTGAAGGAGATAAGGAAAGGTATTCCATGTAAAGGTAACAGCACTGGAAGTAGGACCAGACTCTGCTCTTGTAGAAGATAGAGGTCAAAAGAGCTTTCAAGGAAGTGGACATGCAGAGTATTGTTTATTGGGGTTGGGAGGCTGGAGTATTGAAAACTAACTGGAGACATCATGGTGCTCGTTTCCTTCCATTCATGACCCTTCCACTGGCGGCCAGAGGTTTAATGATCATCAGATGGGTGCTGGTAGGGAACATAATTAACAAATTTTCAGAGAGTGGGCTGGGCAGTTAACAGGGGTAACATCTTGTGTTTAAGAAGCATTAAGGGCAGATCAGAAATGTGCCTGCCTGATAATCTGTAGTGGTTTCCAATGGTATCAGATTAATGAAAAACACTCACACAGTGCCTGACATAGTCATATGCAGGGCTGGAGTCTGACAGGAGAATTTCTACAGCCAACATTCTTGAGCCTGAGACCTGAAGGCTTGGTCCAGTTAAAGTCCATGGTGAGCACTACAGTTGAATAGGATCAAAGCCCAAGTACAGGGTTGAAGGGTAGAAACTGGTGGAGGAATCTCAGAGACTCACCTGGCATCACCTGGAAGCTTGTTAGAAATTCAGGCTCCGCCACAGCCCAGTCCTATTGGATCCGAATCTGCATTTCAACAAGGTCCTCAGGTGATTGTATGCTACTGGTCTGTAGAGCACAGGTTTGGAGTTTAAGTAGCAACAGTCTAAACTGCTGGGTCTCTAATTTGGACGTACACTGAGATTACCCAGGGAGTTTTAAGAAATACTGATCTCTGGGACACTCCAGCAGATACTGTGATTTAAATGGTGGGGTTAGAACATCAAAGGACAGAAGATCAGAAAGGTAATCAGGAACATATGTCACCAAGAAACAGGTCCTTGCTTTCACAACTAAGTGAAAATGTGGATCGAATGGATGGACGAACAAAATGATGGCTGGCTGGCTGGCTGGCTGGCTGGCTGGCTGGCTGGATGGATGGATAAGAACAAGTTAGAGGATTGCGAGATCAACATTTACAGTTTTGATCAGAAACTTTGGGAGTGTACTCCCTTTCGATAAGCTTGGGCCAGCATTTCACACAGCCTTGACTGCAGACTGAGAGAGTACACGTATTAAAATGTAGATTCTGGCCACTCTCCACATCTTGAATGATCATCTTTAGAGGGGAGACCAAGTAATCTGCATTTTCTATACATGCTTCAGGAGAACCTTATAGGTACTAAAGTTTAACAAGTGCTTGGGTAGATAAAGCCCTGGCTAACTGTAGAGAGGCAATCTAAACTTAATTATTTCTCATTGAGAGAGCTCTTGGTATTTATTTGGACAGGATGATTTTTCATTGTGCAGTATTGACCCACACACTGGAAAATGTTTAGAATCCCTGACTCTGACTACTAAATGCTAACAACATGCCCTAGTCATTGTGACAACCAAAATACCTTCTCTTACATTTCCAAATGGTGCCTCTGTAGGCTGGAAATTGGTAGCTCAGACTCCGAAGTTCCCTGCCAGGATCATGTGAGCTTTGCCTATGCCTAACACTTGACTAGGTCAGAGATAGAGTTTATGCAAGTCAAATCACACCTCCTGAAGCTGTGGACATGTGCAATCGAGGAACTGTGGAGTAAAGTGCAAAGAACTCTGAACCTGTAATCAGAAGGCAGGGGTTTGTGGCCCCTCCCTAGCTGTGTACCATCAGGTTACCACTTTTTTTGCTTGGGGTTTCCCACTCTATAAAATGGGAATAAAAATACCTGGTTCAGTTGTCTCATAAGACTCTTAGGAGGTGATGAATATGAAAACACCTTAGATATAATACAATTTTATTTAGATAAAACTTAGTATTATTATAAAGAATTTACTGTTCTCTCTATTACATGGGAAGTCTCCAGTGTGGGTGTCAACTTATACCCTGACAGCACCACAATACTGCGTGTTTTAGAAGTTCTTCCGCAGCCTTGTCTGCCAGCCCACAAGCCCTTTCATGGGTTAAAATATGTGTATCATGTTGCTCAAATAAAAATAAACTGCAGCTGCAATTTTAAAGGTTGTTTTTGATTCTAGCTCCTGCATCCTAAAGCCTCTTAGAATTTCCCCCATACACATTCAAGAGCAGGTGGTCAATGGGAAATTCCCATAAGTCCCCTGCATAGCTGTTTTTAGCCTGCCTTCGATAGTGAGGTTCTGCTCTATCAACTTCTTTTTTGCTATCTCTTCCTGTGTATATTTTCTTACTCTCATACATATTGCAAAATTATAATGTAAGCCTGTGTGCCAGATATCATCCTTCCCCCCCTTCCATATCTGCTCTCCATCTGCTCTTTGCCCCAGGAGCCTGGCACCATGGACTACATAAACATGCCTTCTACCTTACAGGTGAGTTCAGCCAGTATGTGTATCCAGTAGGAAGTCAGAATGGGGAGGAGAGTGAAGTGAGGCTCTTTATTTCTCTGATTCCCACTTCCTGCAGAATTTACTGGTTGTGCCCCTGCACAGAAGGCTACCTGCTCTTTAGAAGGCAGCTTCTCTGCAGGCCTTTCTTTGTGCAGGTGAATTTCTCCCATCTTGTGACTCTTCGGGTCTTGGGATGGGATGCTGTCACTGCTGCTACTCTCAGTTTCCACATTAACTCTTGTATTTCCTGTAAACTCCACCTACACCTTTGTATTTATTCTTTTTGAGGATAAACCCACTTGGAATTATCCTATTTTCAGTGGGACATCCATGTCCTGTTGGATCCTTTACTGATACACTGGCTCACCAAGACACTGGTTGGGGATCAAAATTAGCCATATCTCTGCCAATCATTTGCCAAGGGACCTTCCCTGTTAAGACTTTGGTCTTTTCCACATATAATAAAATACAAATTTTGGATTGTGTGATCTTGAAGGTACATTCCCCAGCCGCCAACTATAGAGTTTATAATAGAACAGAGTAAGAGAAATTATTCTATAGGTGTGAAATTTTGCCATGATTATCATTAGCTAGAATTTGCATACCCGTGTTCTCTTCAGTGTCATTTCATCAACTGGGACTTGTGGCATCTGTGCAGGTGGAAAAGGATCTTTCTGATGTTTGAATTACTTTGACGCTTATTAATGTATGTGAGTCCTGGTGGGCGGTGGTTTTGATCATTGTTTGCATATTTGGAAATGGTGTGCACATTAAATTTAGAAACGTCTGATTGTTGGCCTATGTTGTCCAAATTTGAATGGCTTCAAAAAGGAAACACAGCTTTCTGTTCTTTTAGACAACATTCATCATCGTCCATCAATCAATCAACTAGCTGTCTTGGAACACTTACTGTCACTCATGCTGATGCCAGCTTCTCAGTTACCATTGTTTTGACTCTTCGGAGGCAAAGAAAAGCACCCTGAGAAAAGGAAATGACAAGGAATGCTTGGCCATGGCAACCTTTCATTTGGAGCCAAGAGCAACGCTGTCGGCTCCCTTCAAAGCAGTGCTGCTATTTTGTCATGTTACAATTTTTAGCAAACCTCCCTTGAAGGAACTTAAATCAGAAAACTTGTAGTTTACTGTTGTTGGCTATAAACGGTCTATTGAGCTGATAGGGTGACCTGTCAAGACATATTCAAGAATAAAAACCCACTTTCATTTCAGCCATTCCTAGTGAATTCAAACCTAGTTCATGTTGCTCCTTTTTCTTGTTCTATCAAAGCATGGTACATGACATTTTGTAAAGATTATCTTCATTATCTTATTTCACCCTCATCATTATCTCATGAACTTTGGTTGTGGTGACATTTGGTAACCAGCAGCATCCAGACACAAAGCTAAATTTTCTGCTACAAGACCAGTGCTGCATTGCACTGTGCTGCAGATGTGTTTCTATCCTCTGAGGAGTGTTATGTGCTTAAAGTATAAGCTTTCTCTACTCTTTCCTGTAGCCCAGGACAGAAAGACCACATAAAGCTGCCTGAGTGAGACAGAAGACAGAAATATGCAGAGTCACATGAAATGATAAATGTGAGCAAAACTTCTCAGTTCTCTGGCAAGAGGTGAAGCTCCCCAAGCCAAGAAGGCAACTTTAAGTCCAATTCAAGCTTCCATTCAATTCAATCGTCATCTCTACACTTCATTCAATCAGGACCATCCCACATCTTTTCAATAATCAAGGTCTGTGAATTCTAACGGCACAATGTCATCTATAATCAGTCCTTCTTTCCACATCTGCAGCATCTCCCACTATCTAGGCCTTTATTATCTCTCTCCTTGACTTTGCAATGACCTCGGTCTTAAATGGCACCCATGTCTATCCTCACACTTCCATTCGATTAGTCTTCCTGTTGTCACGGTAGATGCTCACCAAAGATTTGCTTGAAGGAGAAGCTAATTTGTTTGTTTGGAGAAGCTGATTACAGAACATACATGATAAGGACAACAAAGAAATATTACAGGAGTACTACAAGTTGTCCCAGCAATAAATCTTTCTGGATAAGACCTAAGGAAGTTCTTCAAAGAAATTTTACATTGTAATATATTGTGTCAATGCAATGCTCCCACTCCACACTCTGTATTTAAGCTAAGATACTGTCTTAGACTGCTAGGGCTGCTGTATTAATATACCACAGACTTAAGGCTTAAACACAGGAAATTTATTTTCTTGCAGTTCTGGAGACTAAAAGTCTGAGATCAGTGTGCCAATATGGTTGGGTTCTACTGAGAGCTCTCTTCCTGTCTTGTAGACATCTGCTTTCTTGTTGTGTTCTAAAATGACCTTTCCTTGGTGTGTGCCCTTGGAGAGAGAGAGAGAGACTGAACTCTCTGGTGTCTTTTCTTGTAAGGGCACTAACCCCCTCAAGAGTTCCCCACCCTCATGACCTCATCTAGTCCTAATTAACTTCCAAGGGCCCCATCTTCAAATACTATCACATTGGTGATTAGAGCTTAAGCATATGAATTTGGGGGAACACAGACATTCAGTTCATAAAAGATGCTTTGTTTTGTGGGGAAGATATATTAATTTAAAACTTTAGAGTCTCAAAACCTAACTGCTATTGTGACAGTTTTGCCACCAGTCCTTCCAAACTACTTGCAGCATGGTCATGGCTGTGCTTTGTTTCTGGTGACTTCTCTCCAGTCTTTGTTTGCTTCACCAGTGCTTCTGCAGGCTTAACTGTTCTTCATTATCTGACACTCAAGGCCTTCACTTTGAAAATTCATGCAGTCCCTGTTCTTGAGTAAGAAGAATTATTCAATTCTGTCATCTGCCAAGTGAACTCTGGCTTTTATACAATGCAATTCAAATTCATGGAACTAGAGTTGGAGGTGATTTGAAGCTGGTCTCTATTACTTACTAGCTCTGTGGCACTGGGCAATTCACTTTTTCTCCTGGAAATTATTTCCCCACTTGTGAAATCATCACAATAATATCTGCCTTACCTACACATGTACAAGTTTGTGAAAATAAAAATTAAATAATACACATTTGTTGACCTAAAACAAATAAGCTGCCAATTATTTCTCCAGCAAAAATGGGTTTATTGGGGATCAACAAAGAATTTCAATTCTGGGTGCTATCATGGGAAGTCACATGCAAGTCCCCGGCAAAAATGGAGAGAACTCTTTTAAAAAGGAGAAAATGAATTTGGGAGGGCTATAGTAAACAAAGAGTACCTTGGAGAAATTGAGAGTTCAAACTATAGTGGCTTTTCATTGGCTGAGTTGTCACAGTCTCTCATTGGCTAAGCTCTTGCCAGGCAAGAAGAGGAAATCTTCCTTCTTCCTGTTGAGCTCTCCTATCATCATAGGGTATGAGAACTCCTATTTCTGACCTCTTGACTCTATTTTATCTGAGGCTTCTCCTTGTATATTAAGTTTTACACATTAAAGTGACATAAATTAAAAAGTAAAGTACAAATGTTAGTTGTGACTATTATTATAAATAAAAAAGAATAGAGAACAGGGGTTTATTTCAAAATAATATGTAGTCCCATGTCAGTGAGAAGTAGAAAGTGAAAACTGAAAATTTCCTTTGAACAGCAGTATTCAGTCTGGGATTCAAGTACCCCTAGAGGTATACAAAGCATTATAAGGGGTACAGAGAATGAAGAATTTTTAGTTAATCAATTTCTAGATCCTCAATATCCACATCTCCTCTTTCTCCATAAGAAAAGTCTAGGAGCTGAGAACTTCAGGCAGTTATCCTTTCTCTCTGGCCGTTTCTCTGTGACCCTTTTCTCACAACAACAAAAAACTAAGGTCTCCCCCATCTTTCTATGCTGCATTGCCCCAAGGTGTAAAAATCCACAGGGATCCTGAAGCAAATGAATAATTTAAAATATCGATATTGAAAAATCTATTTTAATCAATTGATTTGATGATTTTTATCAGTTACCATAATAACTGTTATGATAACCAGAAGTAATATTTTGGCACTGAAGTCTTACGTCTTTGAGACATTAAAAATAAGCTTAAATAGGGCTTCTCTGGTGGTGCAGTTGTTGAGAGTCCGCCTGCCGATGCAGGGGACACGGGTTCGTGCCCTGGTCCAGGAGGATCCCACGTGCTGCGGAGTGGCTGGGCCCGTGAGCCATGGCCGCTGAGCCTGCGCATCCGGAGCCTGTGCTCCGCAACGGGAGAGGCCACAACAGTGAGAGGCCCGGGCACCGCAAAAAAAAAAAAAAAAAAAAAAAGCTTAAATTTATATATGTGTTTTATTGCATAGAAATAGAGCTGAGTGATCATTTAAAAGACTTTCAAGGAGAAAAATATATTACAGGAGGATGTAATTGTAAGAGGGCAGTAGAATGAATATATGATTGAAAGGAGAAAACAGAATGATATATTATTTCCAAATATTAAGGAAGAATTTGCTCATGTATTTTTTAAAAAATGGGTCTACGTATCAAACCACTATAGTATTTATATTCTACTGGAATCAATTGTTTATTTAAAAGTAATAGTTTTATTTGCAATGTCAATACTCTTAAAAGTATTACACTTGCAACTATTCCAATTTATGATAAAATTTTTAATATGGGGTTTAAACTGTGAAGGAAGGTAACATAATTGTTCAAAATTACATTGAGACATGCTTCAAAATCTTTGAAGACCAATGCTCTAGTCAGTGGTTTCAGAAGTTTGGTCTCCAGGCTAGCCAACATCAACATCAACTGAGAACTTGTTAGAAATACAAATTCTGGGGTCCCATCCAGAAGCTTTAGAGGTGGGGCCCAGCAATCTGAATTTTACAAAGCACTCCAGGTGATTCTGATGCAGGCTAAATATTGAGAAATCTTTTCAAACTCTTGCAGATCTCCTTCCTAGGATATTTGTCTTTCTCTTCCCTTGCTTTCCTTTTTAAATTTCTCTTCTCTATAAGAAATAGCAAAGTTAATGAGCAATATGGACTTTAGAAACACTTGTGATTTATAAAGTATCTGCCTGGTAAAAAGCAGTCATAGCTGTAGGCTGAAATATGAAGATGAGGTGATAAAGAATCTAGACTCTAAAAGCAAGTAGTTGGAGGAGTGGCCAAGATGACAGAACTGGAAAACCCTGAGCTCACCTCCTCCCACAGGCACCAAATTATAAGTATTTACAAAGCACCTATCAAGGAGAATGACCTGAAGAGCAGCAGAAAAGATTTTCCACAACTAAAGAGATAAAGAAGGAACCCTAACGAGATGGGTAAGAGGTGCCGGAGGTGGTATAGTCAAGACTCATACACCAGGTAGGCGACCCACAAATGGGAGGATAATCACAATTACAGAAGTACTCCCAAAAGACCGGGGGCCTGAGCTCCACATTGGGCTCTCCAACCTCGGGGTCCTGCAGTAGAAAGATGAGCCTTCAGGATGTCTGGTTTTGAAGATCAGTGGTGCTTGCATATGGGAGAGCTGGAGGGCTGTAGAAAACAAAGACTCCAGTCTTAAAGGCTATTAACAAAATCTCACAGGCTCCCAGCACAGAGGCAGTAATTTGAAAAGAGCCTGGGTCAGACTCACTGACTGATCCTGGAGAGCCTTCTGGAGACGCAGGCAGCAAATGAGACTCTCTCTGGGGACAGTCATTTCTGGGACCTCATTCTACCACGAGGACACTGGTGCTGGCAAGGGACATTTTGGAGTCCTTCCTCTAGCCTGAGAGCACTGGAAGCTTACGCATGCACCAGCAGGCTGGCACCAGAACTGGGACCTACTGGGCTGCACAACTCGCTATGCCAGGAATGGGCCTTGCCTACCAGCCCACCCACCATAACCAACTCTGCCACAACAGAAGGGCCCTTACAGCCCACATAGGGGACAGCACTGAAGCATATAGCTCTGGGGAGCAGAAGGAAGTGTGCTGCTGGGACAGTACTCAGCCATTAAAAAAAAAAAAAATTCCACAACATGGATGGATAGAGCGTATTATGCTAAATAAAATAATTTAGACAGAGAAAGACAAATACTGGGTTGGCCAAAAAGTGCCTTCGGTTTTAAAGTAAAACTAAAAGACACATTTTTCATTTTCACCAAGAACTTTATTGAACAACATATTCACCCTTTTTTTCCACTACCTTCTGACATTTTTCAGGCAACTTCATAATTCCATCTTCCCAAAACCTTTTATCTTTTTAAGCAAAGAATTGTTCCAGGTGCCTTTTACAGTCTTCCAGGGAGTTGAAATTTTTTCCATTAAGAGAATTATATAAAGACTGAAATAAATGGAAATCCGAAAGTGCAATGTCTGGTGAATAGGGCAGATGAATGAGAACTTCCCAGCCAAGCTGTACAGTTTTTGCCTGGTCATCAAAGAAACATGCAGTCTTGCATTATCCTGATGGAAGATTATGAGTTTTCTGTTGACTAATTCGCTTTTTGTCAAGTGCTGCTTTCAGTTGGTCTAACTGGGGGCAGTACTTGTTGGGATTAATCATTTGGTTTTCCAGAAGGAGCTCATAATAGAATACTCCCTTGCTATCCCACCAGGTACACAACATCACCTTCTTTGGATGAAGGCCGGCCTTTGGTGTGGTTGGTGGCGGTTCATTTCGCTTGCCCCTCGATCTCTTCCATTCCACATCATTGTGCAGTACCCACTTTTCATCTCCTGTCAGCTTCTTTTAAATATGGAACGTTTTCATTATGTTTAAGTAGAGAATCGCATGCGGAAATACGGTCAAGAAGGGTTTTTTGCTTAACTTATACGGAACCCAAACATCAAAGCAATTCACATAACCAAGCTGGTGCAAATGATTTTCAAAACTTGATATGGATATTTTGAGTATGTTGGCTATCTTCCATGTGGTACAGTGTTGTTTGTTCTCAATTAATGTCTTGATTTGGTCGCTATCAACTTCAACTGGTCTATCCTACCCTAGAGCATCATCCAGCAAGAAATCTCCAGCACGAAACTTCGCAAACCACTTTCGACACGTTCGATCAGTCACAGCACCTTCTCCATACACTGCACAAATGTGTTTTTGCATTTCGGTTGCGTTTTTACCTTTCTTGAAATAATAAAACATAATATGCCGAAAGTGTTGCTTTTTTTCTTCCATCTTCAATATTAAAATGGCTACACAAAAATTCACCAATTTTGATGTCTTTTTTTAAATGCACGCTGATATGATAGCTGTCACATACAATCTAACAAAATTGTTTTGAATGAAGTTAAAGACAACTAAGTGCTACTAGAGCCATCTTATAGAAAAAAACGAATGAAACTTTTGGCCAACCCAACGCCACCTGTTATCACTTATATGTGGAAATCTAAAACAAACAAAATAAAGTGAAAAGAGACTAATTGATACAGAGAACAAATAGGTGGTTGCCAGAAGTTAGGGGGTTGGGGGGTGGGCAAAATAGGTAAACTGAAGGTACAAACCTCCAGTTATACAATAAAGTCATGGGGATGTAAAATACGGCATAAGGAGTACGGTCACTGATACTGTTATAACTTTGTATGGAGACGGGTGGTTACTAGACTTATAGTGGTGATCATTTCATAATGCAGACAAATGTCAAATTATTATGTAGTATACCTGAAACTAACATGATATTGTACATCAACTGTATTGCAATTAAAAAATAAAAAATAATAAATGACACATACATAAAATAAAAAGCAAGTGGTTCAGCAATCCTTTAATTCTTATTATATTGTTGAAAGCTGGTTGAAAGGCCCAACACAGTTGGTTTCTTAGTTAAGGTAACTGTCTAATCATTTTCTAATTGTCCCTTTCAATCATGACAGTGCGTTAGCTATTGCCTTGAGCATTTAATCAGTGTCCTGACCATACTATAAGGCATATGCTAATGTAATAATCAACTAATTGGATAGAGAGAGGCTACCCTGAAAGGTGAGAAAGCTGATTGGGCCTGGGAGAGGAGGGAAAAGGCTAAACCTCCTGATACACAGTGTTGCATAGCCTCATCAGTCATTCTTGGGCCATTCTCTCAGGAGGAATTTCAACAGTTTCACTGTACTGCCTTCACTGATGGCCTCTGCTTACTATCCCACAACTTCCAGAACTTCTGCAACAATCCCAGTGATTAAATAGAAAACTACTCTCTGCTAAGTACATTTGCATTGCCTTCATTTTCATCAGACACAATTACCACTGCTATCCTCAACTCTTGTCTTTCACATTGATTGATTTGTTACCATGTCCTAGACACTGTACTAAAGTGTTAGACATATCAACTCTGTTGATCCTCACAACAACACTCTAGATTATGTATTGTGTTGGCCAAAAAGTTCGTTTGGTTTTAAGTAAAATAAAAGACACATTTTTCATTTTCACCAAGAACTTTATTTAGCAATGTATTCATTAACCGAACGAACATTTTGGCCAACCCAATACTTGCATTATGTCTATCTTGTAGATGAGGAATCTGAGGCAAAAGAGTTAAATAACTAGCCTATGTTCACACAGGCTAAAATATTAAGGCTGAAATATACACCGGGGCAAGCTAACTTGTGTGCTCACTTAATATCTGTTAGAAAACACATGAATTAATTTATATTCATTATTTAATTGCAGCCTGACACCATCCTAGAACGTAGGTTCTATCATTATACCCATCTTAAAAATAAGGAAATGAAGTCAAGTCAAATCAGATCATTTGTATTTGGCAAAGATGGGGCTTGAATCTAGGTCTATCCAATTCCCAGCCCTTGCTCTTTGCCACTATGCTTCCTCTGTATGTTTGCAGATTCCCATGTCTGGGTGCTCCTCATTAAATTAGAGAAAACAGAAAAGATCAATAGGTGGTCACTAATAGTGTTAACTGTAAGAAATATGCATGCAGACTATGTTGGATTTGTCCATGGTCACAGCTGAATTTGCAGTTTGGTGCTTTTCAGACTCTGACTCTCCTCACATTTCACCAAGAGTCTCTCCCTGGCAAAACCTGACTTTCCCTTGATTTCTGTAAGCCAGATCCCGCCACAGTTCTAAAGACTCCACAGTGTTTGTTTGTTTGTTTGTTTTTCTGGAGGAAAAGAAAAGAAAAAGAGAGAGAGAGGGAAGGAGGGAGGGAGGAAGGAAAGAAGAAAGGAAAGAAGGAAGGAAGGAAGGAAGGAAGGAAGGAAGGGAGGACTGTTCTCTTTCCAGCCTCAGCTGCTAAGATTTCCCCCCTTCTTGTCCTGCATTCTGGGTGTCAGTCACGTGCAAACTTTGCCCTTCACTGACATGACATGTGCTTCCAAATCTCAGTACCACTATACATACACACCTCAATACCTTCTTCTCTCTTCTCCATGGTTAAAATCTTCATTATCATTCAAGAATCAGTTCAAGCCTTTTCCCTGGTAATGTTCCCTTCCTCTTTAGGAGCTCTGTAACACCTTATTCACACCTCTTTTATGACACTTAAACCTATCTTGACTCATTTCTTAGAGTCCTATTCTAGACTATGAGTCTCTCACAAAGAGGATTATATGATACAGTTAAATTCAGGAAAAAATGGAATAAACCTGTTCCCTGATTTGGGGACATTTGATGACAGTTTATTAAACCTATGACAAGGAAGTAATGCTTGAGCTTTCTGAACAAGATTAATAATTATGTGATTGTATTAGTTTGCTAGAGCTGCCATAACAAAGTATCAGGCTGAGTGGCTTAAGCAACAGAAATGTATTTCCTCACAGTTCTGGAGGTTAGAAGTCCAAGATAAAGGTGTTGGCAAGGCTGGTTTCAGAGTCCCTTCTTCTTGGTTTGTAGACGGCCATGTTTTCTCTCCATCTTCAAATGGCCTTTCCCTCTGTGAGTTTCTGTGTCTTAATTTCTTCCTTGTATACAGTCACTCGCCATATCAGATTAGAGCTCACCCATATGATCTCATTTTACCTTAACTACCCCCTTAAAGTCCCTATCTCCAAGTACAGTCACATTCTGAGGTAGTGGGTGTTGGGACTTCAACATGAAGTATCTCCCCATGAGTTTTGGGGGCATACAAGTCAGTCCATGACACTGATGGATCACATATCATCTCTATATCATAACTTTTCTATAGTTCAATCTTTCAGCAAAATAATTGTGTCAGGATTCTTCCAGCTATTTCAACTTTTTTTTTTTTTCGAACCGAGTCCTTACAGTAAATTTTCTCTGTTGGAAATATGCATAATATGTATTGTGACCCCTAATTTCCTGAATGGACCCTTGTTGATATAGCACATTAGAGACTGCTGCTTGATCAGGAACCCAAGAACACACACGTGTTGCCATCACTGTTGCCATGGCATTAGGTATTTCCAAAGACAAGGTAAATGATCTTTTTCTGCCTTCCGCTTTCCAGTTTTTCACCAAAGCCTCCCATTCACAGAACTTAGGTAGTTGTCAGCTGGCAAGGCAGTAAGGAAATGTTGGCTCTGGTTCCCTATGAGACAGAAGGGGCAGGGATGGAAAAGAGACAATAACTTGCACATTTATTCTTCCTCAACAAAACAGTAAATTCCATGATTGTAGTGATTTTGACAGTGTTCTCCCTATTGTTTTCTTAGTTTTAGAACTAAGTCTGAAAATTAATGCTCAATAAATTTTTGTTTAATAAGTTATCATCATTTTTATATGAGGACATTTATCCATTGGTTACCTGTGTAACAAGTCGAGGAGACAGAATTCATACTGTTGATATAAAATTGTACAAATTTTCATTTGCATAGGAGAACTACTATGCTAACATTCCACTAATGATAAGGCAGAGGGGTAGAAAAGTAGACTGAAAACAGCCCTTGAATGACAGTTAAGAAACCTAGGATCTAGACTGTACTCTGTCTTCCTTGACCATGTGACCTCACTTCACCTTTCTGGGTCTTAATCATTGAGTCAACAAAGTTGCCTTCCTAAGTGCCTTCCTTGTGTTATATGACATAGATATGGTTATATACAGCATAAGTCAACTTTTCCAATAATTCACCAAACTCTATTGATTCAAAATATATCCCAGATCTCTCAATGACTCTTTATCTCGTCTGCCACGACCCTAGTCTAAACTACCATCATCCTCCCTTGGGTTACTGCAATAGCTTCCTAGCTCATCACCCTGCCTCTGATCTTAGCTCTTTCAAATAGGCTTCCACAAAGTAGCCAGAATAGGAGATCTTTTTTAATGCAAATGTGATTATCATACTTTCAGGCAAAAACAAAAGAAAACAAACAAACAAAACTTCTTTGGATTCCCATTCTTAATAAGATCTTCAGACATATTACCCGATCTGAGCCCAGTCTAACTCACTAATCTTATTTTATACTACTTTTCTCCTCACTCTGACATATTATATTTGGTTACTAGAAGGCAACCAATTCACTTTTTCTTCTCAAAACCTTCTCCTGTGCTGTTATCCCTTCTACCTCATACGCTGAGTGAGCCTTTGGCCCACTCTGTTTTACATAGCACTTTTCATCTGTTGCACTTCCTTATAGATTTGTAACTATATTTTATAATAACTTGTTTAATGCCTTCTTTACTACCAGAATGAAAGTTCCACAAGAGACGGAAAAGTATGTTTTGTGCAGAACTAAGTCTCCAGTATGCAGCCAGATGCTAAGTAAACATCTCTTGAATGAATGAATGATGAGGAAGTAATTGAAGAATTTTAAACAGAAAAGAGGCTTGACCTGATATATAATCTTTCTAGAAGCTTACTCTGAATTTTAGTTTCTCCAATGTAAAATGAGGATTAGCTGATATATAAGGTCCCTACCATTCTCACATTCTATGATTTTGTTCTCCTAAATCTGAAGCAAAATTCTTAATGTTCATCTGATGTTTCACTTATTACGCCTTGCTTATGACATGGGTAAAAAATTGGTGTTAGAGCTCATGACAAACAAGCTAAAGTCTGCATCACTGAACACAGGATTATGGCTGCAAAGTCAAGGGCTACATGAATATGATCTTGTTGATTTCCAAAATGGACTTTTTCCCCCCCTTTGGGATTCCTTTGAGTCAGAATGATTGGCAGGATTAGAGAGACATCTCAAACTCTTCAACAATGCCCTTGAATGCGGGCTCACACATACTTGATTTAGATAACTAGAACCCTTTACATTTTTGTTTAAACTCATTAGCATGGGGACATGAAAAATCCATGATTAGTAGTGGTCTGGAGATAAATTTAACTACCTATATTAGATGACATTTTCAGAGGATATCAGGTTTAGAAGATAAGTAGCAGCCATCCCACCAAAGTCTATCATGTAACATTTGCTGACTCAGCAAAGTTTTTTGTTTACGTACATCACACACTGTGCTAGGTGCTGTGAACATGAATATACTACATACGGGGAAATGAGGAAAAAATAACTTTTCCAGCATGACATTTGGTTGATTAGAAGAGTTAAGAACAAGAATTGTGAGCCTTAATATTTGGTCCCTTTCCATGACGACAAGGATGGGCATTGACTAGAATTATGCAGGAAGTTCCTGCCAAAATAAAAGAAAAGTTGTTGCATCTTATAACCCATACTGCAAAGAAGGAAGCACAGCACATGGTAGGCCTCTTTGGGTTCTATAGACAAAGCATTATACACTTAGGAATACTACTCTGGCCCATATACTATGTGACATGGAAGTCTGCCAGCCTTAAGTAGGGCCTAGATCAGAAAAGAGCTCTACAGCAGATCCAGAGCACAGTAGAATCAGCCCTGTCACTTGGGCAAAATGATACAGTAGACTCTATGGAGTTGGAGATGTCAATGGTGGGAAAAGATACATTATGGAGCATAGGACAACTTTCAGTTAAAGAACTGTAGCACAGGCTCTTTGGATTCCGAAGCAAGGCTACATCTTCAGCAATAGAGAATTACAGACCCTTTGAAGAATAGCTCTTGGCATGTTACTGAATCCTGGTAGAGAAAGAAAGTTTAACCACAAGTTACCAAGTTACTAGGAATCTGGAACTATGCATTATGGGTTGGGTTCTCAGACACCCACCAAGTAATAAAGTCAGATAGGTCCAGCAATAGTTATTATAAATTGGAATTGTGCCTGAGCAGGACCAGGAATATAATAAATTGCATGAGTATATAGTTCAACCTTCCCTGCCACTCACCACAGTTGTACAAGTAACCCTCCTCTGGCTTGTACTTATGACTATATGCGGATCTTAAATAAGGAGGAAAAAAACCCAAGCTTGATTACAGATGAATGAACTTGATTTCTGGATACATACAAAAATAGATGGTGCTGCATTACAACCACATTCAGGGGTAATCCTGAGAGACAGTTGAGAATAAAAATATTCTCAATGCATAGAGCTGAGCAGGAACCTGGTTATACCTTTTATGTGGAAGGAGATGTGACCCAATGCGTTAATGTACATAGATCCTTGGGTAGTGACCAATGGCCTAGATGTCTGGTCAAGAATGTTGGAAAGAAGAGATCTAGAGTATGGATCATGGTATTATAGTTACCTCTTTTCCTATTTCTTTGTAATTTTGTGTTCCAGTGATCTATTGCTGAGTGACAAATTACCCCAAAGCTAAGTGACTTAAAGCAACCACCATTTTATTATATCTCATGATTTTGAGGGTCAGGAATTCTCAGACAGAGTCAACTGAGCAATATTTCTGCTCCACATGGCATTAACTGAGGTCATTTGATAGTACTTAACTGGCGGATGGATGGTCTAGAGGCCCTTAGACAGCTTTATTCACATGTTTCATGCCTTGACAGTGATGTCTAGCAGGCTAGGATTAGCTAGGACTATTGACAAGCATACCTACATGTGGCCTTACCAGGATGGTGACTTGAGGGTAGCTGATCTTCTTCATGGCAAATCAGGGCTCCCAGAGAAAATGTTTCAGGAGGCCTAGTTGAAAGACTTTTGACCTAATCCTACAAGTCCCAGAATGTCACTTCTGTCAAATTTATTGGCAAGTCGCTAAGGCCAGCCCATGTTCAAGGAGGGAATTAGTCCCCATCTTTTAGGGGAAAAAGTAACAAGTGTTTTATGGCCATTTTTAATTAACCACACTTGTTATCATATCTGAAAAAAGTTTTTTTTACCTTCTTGTTGGCTGGTTCTTTCAGGTCTCCCATTAGACAACTGTCATCTACCTGTCTACAACAAAAAAGATCTTCCTTATATAGTCATAAAATTCAATGTTCCTTGGGGGACTTTGCTTAGGATGGAAGAAGCCATTTCCCATCCTTTCATCTGGACACATATTGATTTCCTACTATGGACAGAGTAGTGTCTACAGGCAGTTAGGCAGAGTGAGGATTAGATCTGTGAACTTGATCTAATCTGTGAACTTGAGCAAACTACTTAAACTCTTTGAGATTTAATATTCTTATCTGTAAAAATGGGACAAAAATACATGCCCAAAGTTCAGAAGTCCTTATGAAACTCCAAAAGTATTATTAATGTATGGGAAAATATTATAAACTAATTTTTTTAAGCAGCCTTTATTAATGTACCTATTAATTCAAGAAAATAAGACAAAATTGAAGTCAGATAGAACACAATTACACACACACACACACAAATCTAATACCAGGTATGGTGGCTGCCTTAAAGTAGCATAAACCAGTCATGTTGTTTCAAAGGAGAGAAAGATTATATCTGGTTGCAACAGTAGGAAAACTTTATTATTATTATTCAGTGATTCCATTATCTCGACTATACAGGAATCTAATGGGTGACATCATACTAAAGTTCAGAGACATCACAAAGTCTCTTTAGCCCAGCCATAACTGGAGTTTTATGGAATGATGCTGTACTGGGCAAAAATGGTTTGGCTTCTGGAAATGCATCTGAACAATTCAGGGCTGTTATTAGATTTTCTCTGTTTCTTTAATGCTAGTAATAAGACCTGAAAAATAATCTGATGAAGAAAGCTAAGGTATGCAAGATTTCATCAGAGCAGGCTGCACCCATGGCCTCTGGGAATTTTCATACTGTGGTTGCAAGCCCTGGGTGCCTATCTGGAAATCAAGAGCCCCAGCACTTCAGTCATCAACCCAGCTCCACATGGCAAAGGAGCATGTTTCCTGCATCAAATACAACTTGCTTCAGTGAATTGACTCAGATGTGGTATTTTAATTGGCCCTAAATAGAATTATTATTTAATTAAAGCAGAGGCTAATTAATTTTCTGAGTCATTGTTTGTGGAAAAGATGCTATATTCCAGTTACAACCAACTTAATTGAATAACATCAAATACTCAATTTGGTGCCTTCAGGAGGTCTATTCTGTTTCTTCTAGTTTCTTATCCAAATGGATACTTTTTTTATTAAGAATGATTGAAGATAGGGTATTTAGATTTATAAAATGTCACAGTGGAAAGGGACTTCACAGAACTCCCTTAGTGTGGACATTGAAGAGACAGTAAAACTGACACCCAGAGAGTAAAAAGGAGCTATCCGAGATCACACAGCTAGTTAGGGCTGGGTCAGTTCTGAGACCAGTAGATCCTGACTCCCATTCCAGTGCTCATTCCATTATACTTCAAAACAGGAGCTTTCTGAGAGAGGACCAATGGCATGCCAACATAAGAAGCAACCTCATAGACTATTTTTCCAGTACCAACACTTTATTGCTGGGGAAACTGAGGACTAGTGGAAAAAAAGACTTACCCCAGTCACATAGCTAAGCCAGGATGAGAGCCCCAATTTACACTCTAGTAATCTGTCCATCATAACCTGGTTTTTAGAGTCACCTAGAGAGTAGATGACCCTGTTGTGGTAATGAGCATGGATGTGCCCAGAAGAGCCATTTTTGCGATTACTGTACATTGAAAAATAATGACTTTGGAAAGAAATCTATTCCATGAAAATAAAAAAAGGTTGAGTGGTGTGTAAGGCTGACCCACAATCTTCCTTAGGCTTAGTGCTCTGCCTAAGGTAGGCCTCACTCTTTCAGAGACCAGTTCTCCCATGAAGATGTCCATGAAGACTAGGACCTATGGCCATCCTTCCCTCATTGGGCATCCCCTTGGCACTTAGGTCCAATCTGCATCTCACCCTGCAAATCTGAACTTACTTATAAATTCCTTGCATGTAGTTCTCAGTCATTAGTTTTAAACCTCTCAAAGAAAGGGTGTCAGCTGTCGTCTCCTTCTATCACATCCTCTCAAGTTACCTTCGTATGTGAACAGCACTCAATACACACTCAGTATAAACTCACTACAACGATTCCTGAAAGACCTGGAATGCAGTAGGTTAGCAAGGACTAGAGATCTCAATTGTGATGGCTACTTACTCAGAATGGAATAATCAAAGAATCTCTGTAGAAGAAGGAGCAGGATTTGAATCCAGATTCTTGTACTTACTGGTATTCAGAGCCTCAATTTCCTCAACGGAAAATGGTCATTATACTATTTACTTCAGGGGCTGTTGTAAGGATGAAATGAGACAAATGTATGAGACATTTGCACAATGCTTGGCAAATAGTAGGTACTGAAGCCATAAATCCTAGTTCCCATATTGCCTCAGAGGTTACAGGTGAAAATGCTTTGCAACTTCCTTGTTATTAGAAGGCAAGGGCCCCAACACTCCTAGTGAGTTTTTTGTTCTTTGCAACTTTGCCAAATATATTGGTCAGGTAGAGAGAACCATGTTCGATGTTTCTGTTCTGCCCCACTCTTTGTCTGACATTTCCACATTATATGCAGTTCACTGACCTTTTTTTTAGGAGGAAGTGTCTCCTGCAAAGCCCATGAGTTTGTCTCAATTCTAATTTAGATTACCATTTTCTCTGACTAAATCAAGACAAGGAAGAAGCTAATGGTGAGCCGCTGTCAAAAGCTCCTGGGCATGTTTCTATATTTCACACAGAGGGAGGAAGGTCAGTGTGCTCCTGTTAAGGTCAGGGTGGAGCCGCAGTCTGTTCTTATGTCACAAATTCAGCTGAAGTGAAGAAACCCGCCCTGCCTGAAATGGTTGTCTTCATGCATTCACCCTTAGCGGTGAGTTATTGGTTATTCATAATCCCCAGCCGTGCCCTGGGGAAGGAAGGGTTGTTGCCAAGTCCTCCCTTCAGGAGCATATGTGTGACTCTTCCGGACTACAGATCAGGCTAAGATGTGGTTGGCTGGCTGTGTGATGAAGGGAGGTCAGTGAGATCTGCCAGCAACTGTTGCATCAGGAGTGTTATGGGTTTTCCTATACCCAGACCTCCCAAATTGGGGTTGCTGAATTGCTTGGGCTTATTTCAATGATCAGTCTGGATCTGCAAGTCTCGGCCAAGGGTTAGGGGACATCATAACCGCTGTAAAAGGGGAAACAGCCCTTAATGAACTTCAGGGACAACCCTACAAGGAAAGTGGAGTCTTCCTCAAAAAGCCTGAGGGAGATTGCAAAATCCAGCGTATGGGAGATGGAAAGTGAGCTGTGGATCAGATCTACAGACAAGCAAGGGCAAGGCTGGAACAAATAAAGGACTCTGTAGTAGAGTTTAACTCCTCAGACACAGGCTTTGAGAGCGAGGGTTATTCCCATGGGATAAGGCTGTAAATCTTGATGTCCCAGAGTGGCTCTACCAGGAAGGGTTCCCACAGATGAGGCAAGGCTGGATCAGACTATTTCCTGGAAGGGTGAGGAAGACCTAGCTTCTCTTTGTCCAATCTGATCTAGAGCAAGATCTCACCTCCTCTTCTCCATCACCCACACTGAGAGGAAGCATCAAGGCTTTCCCAAGGGCAGGAACAAAGAAGGATTCCCTTAAGCAGCAAAACAAAGCAGAACAATCATGAAATTTGGAATAAGGAAAAAATCAGTTTTAAATTTCAATTCCTCTCTAACTAGTAAGTGACTTAGGGCAAATCACTTAATCCTTAGCCTCCATTTTCTCAGCCGTAAAGGAAAGAGAATGTCAACCACAGGGTGTTGATATGAACATCAAATTAGATCAGATATGTAAGCACACACTCTATAAAGCATTGCTAATGAAAGAGATATTACTCTCTCCTCCTTACTTAGCCAATTTCTTTTTTCACTTTTTCTTTTTTTCCAGTGTTGATAAATACTGAATGATGACCGGGTCAAAGGAAGGCAGGAAGTAGTGATATCTAAGTAACAAGAAATGAAAAGATCCTCCTCCAAAAAAAGCTTAAATTTCCTTTCCTCTGGGGTAAAGGAAATGTATGGAATTAATAACATCACATTTTTATTTTGGGGGGAAAGGTGTTTTACATGCTCTATTTCATTTGATTCTTACAAAAACCCTTTTGAGTGGGTATATCCATTTCTATTTTACAGGTGAGGATACTGAACCTCCAAGTCCAGTTACTTACCCAAGTTTGCACAATTAGCAAGTAGAGAATCTATGACTCCTAACCCCAAGCACTTTTCACTCTGCTGTCTTAAGCAATTCACAGATCCTTTGGGATGACAAAGCAAACATAAAGAAATTCCAAGAAATTGCTAAGGGGTGGGGCACTGATTTAAGAAGTCTTCCTGCAGGAAATTTGAGGTGGATTTTGAAGAGTATATAAAATTTGGGCCAGAGCAGGAAAGTAGGAATATATTCCAGGCCTGGGAAAAAGAATAGACAAGGACTCAGTAAGATGCAGACAATGTTCAGGGCACTGTGTCTGAATGTGTGCTAAATATCTTGATTCCTGAAGGAAGTTTCCTAATGGTTTTCAAAGCCCTGAATCCTTTTCCTGGTTCAGAGGTAGGAAATGCTATATCACACTTAGAACAAGAAACCCTAGGCTTTCAGAGATCAGTGGGGTGATGGTTTACAATCCTTGTTGCCTAAATAACCTAAGGAATTATGAGAAGTCCCTACAGAGGCTGCCTTGGTGAGTCTTGGGGAGAGAAGAGATCCCATCTTTACTACAATTCAAGAACATTTCTAAAAAAATTTAAATTAATTATTTAAATGTCTGAGTAATATCTTAAGTTTGAAAACCGCTGATCTAAGAACAAACCCCGGGCTTTTGTAGAAGGAAGAACAAACCCAAAGAGGGAAAATAATTTGCTGAAATTCACAAAACTGTTTCATGGAAAGCACAAACTAGAACTCTAGTCCAGGATCCTTTCTCCTACTTCGATGAGACTCTTCTTGGGACTGCAGCAAATCCAAATCTCAAGGTACCATCTTGTTTGGTGGTAAATTTTTAAATTTAAGAACCTACTGAGTTGGAATGTTCATCAGATGCCTGAATTGCTCCTAAAGCATTATTAGCAATGGACTCAGTTTTTCTACTGTCTGAGATGTCCTATTATACTGTTAGATGGTTTCTATTCTTTGTAAACTGTTTCTTTATATTAAGCCTTATTTTCCCTTCCTGAAACTTTCTCTCCTTAATATTAGTTCTAATTCCTCTTTGCCAGAAGGCCATTTACATTTCTCCATGAACTCTTTCTGATCCAACTTGAACATCCTCAAAAGGCTTCATTCCTCTTTCTTAAGGCATGATTTTGTCACCTTACCTACCTAACCAAATTCCTCCTAAAACTTTCCAGGATGTTTGCTTTTCTTGAAAGCTGTGGTGGCTAAAACTGTACCCTTGTTATGGTCTGACCACAATATGCCATACTTCCTCTGTTTGGAAGCACCCTGCCATGAATGTAGCCTACATTTGTACTTTTTTTTTTTTTCTTTAAGTGACCACACCATTGTGGTTTTAAAAAAAAAAAAAGCCCTACATCGTTCACCTGTGCTTTTGCTAATCACATTACCCTCCCTTTGTACTTTTGCATTTCTATGTATGATCCAAATGCAGAGTTGTTTAGCTGTCCTTTTTAAATTTTGAAATATTCGATGTGGCTTGTTTATCTACTTGGGAGATGCTTCTTTCTGCTCCAAATGTGTCATTCTCTACACATCCTTTGTTTATCTCTGAGCTTATCCTTAGTAACTTTGTAACTTCACTGATTTATCCCTCTCTTCCCTTTCTCATCATCAGTAAGCTTGCATCAAAACTTTGATTTTAGACAATTAGCAACAAGAGAGTCAGCGAGGTGGGAGTAAACAAGGGGAATGTGAAATAGAGATTTCCTCCTGCCACGATAGAGCTCTTGCCAACTGCTTTTGGTTCTTGCTGTTTTTGATGAGTCAAACTGATTCATCAACTCATTTAAGATATGAGGACCTGACAGTTTCACTTCTCTCCTGCTATCTAATTTTCACTCCATCTGCACTAATGATAATAATAATAATGTTGTGACCACCTGGAAATCACTTCACATCCCCATAATTATCATTTCCTCTGTAAACCAATTATGTGACTCAAGTTCCTTCTTTGGGAGAAAATTTCAAGGAACTTCATTGAAGGGAATTTGTTTGCTGTCTTAAAATATTTTAAGGGCTATCAAGGGTAAGGATTAAAATGTGGCTTCAAGAGGTAGGATTAAGGATTTTACTGGGTAGAAATTACAGTGATGCATATTTCACTTTAGCATAGAGAAAAGAACTCTATTAGAGTCCATCTATGTGTAAATGTTGCTGTTTGCCTGTGAAAAGGTGAGTTTCCTATCAAAGAACGCGCTGAGGCAGCAGCTGGATTTCACCTCAAAGGTTATGTGGAAGATTCTGCATTAGAAAGAACATTTGATAACATTTCTTTTTTTTTTTAACATCTTTATTGGAGTATAATTGCTTTACATTGTTGTGTTGGTTTCTGCTGTATAACAAAGTGAATCAGCTATACGTATACATATATCCCCTATTTTACATTTGGTAGTATATATATGTCAATGCCACTCTCTCACTTCGTCCCAGCTTACCCTTCCCCCTCCCCGTGTCCTTAAGTCCATTCTCTATGTCTGCATCTTTATTCTTGTCCTGCCCCTAGGTTCTTCAGAATCTTTCTGTTTTTTTTTCTTAGATTCCATATATATGTGTTAGCATACGGAATTTGTTTTTCTCTTTCTGACTTATGTCACTCTGTATGACAGACTCTAGGTCCATCCACCTCACTACAGATAACTCCATTTTGTTTCTTTTTTATGGCTCAGTAATATTCCATTGTATATATGTGCCACATCTTCTTTATCCATTCATCTGTTGATGGACACTTAGGTTGCTTCCATGTCCTGGCTATTGTAAATAGTGTTGCAATGAACATTGTGGTACATGACTCTTTTTGAATTATGGGTTTCTCAGGGTATATGCCCAGTAATGGGATTCCTGGATCATATGGTAGTTCTATTTATAGGTTTTTAAGGAACTTCCATAGTATTTCCATAGTGGCTGTATCAATTTACATTCCCACCAACAGTGCAAGAGGGTTCCCTTTTCTCCACATCTGCTCCAGCATTTATTGTTTGTAGATTTGTTGGCGATGGCCATTCTGACCAATGTGAAGTGATACCTCATTGTAGTTTTGATTTGCATTTCTCTAATGATTAGAGATGTTGAGCATCCTTTCATGTGTTTGTTTATTGGCAATCTGTATATCTTCTTTGGAGAAATTTCTGTTTAGGTCTTCTGCCCACTTTTGGATTGGGTTGTTTGTTTTCTTGATATTGAGCTGTATGAGCTGCTTGTATATTTTGGAGATTAATCCTTTGTCAGTTCCTTCATTTGCAAATATTTTCTCCCATTCTGAGAGTTGTCTTTTCATCTTGTTTATGGTTTCCTTTGCTGTTCAAAAGCTTTTAAATTTCATTAAGTCCCATTTGTTTATTTTTTTTTAAATTTCCATTTCTCTAGGAGGTGGGTCAAAAAGGATCTTTCTGTGATTTATGTCATAGAGTGTTCTGCCTATGATTTCCTCTAAGAGTTTGATAGAGTCTGGACTTACATTTAGGTCTTTAATCCATTTTGAGTTTATTTTTTTGTATGGTGTTAGGAAGTGTTCTAATTTCTTTCTTTTACATGTAGCTGTCCAGTTTTACCAGCACCACTTATTGAAGAGGCTGTCTTTTCTCCATTGTACATTCTTGCCTCCTTTATCAAAGATAAGGTAACCACATGTGCGTGAGTTTATCTCTGGGCTTTCTATCCTGTTCTCTTGATCTATCTTTCTGTTTTTGTGCTAGTATCATACTGTCTTGGTTACTGTAGCTTTGTAGTATAGTCTGAAGTCAGGGA
Organism: Leucopleurus acutus; assembly: GCF_964270905.1. Classification (NCBI taxonomy): domain Eukaryota; kingdom Metazoa; phylum Chordata; class Mammalia; order Artiodactyla; family Delphinidae; genus Leucopleurus; species Leucopleurus acutus. The sequence continues at coordinate 78,448,171 of NC_139147.1, read as the reverse complement.
GCTTGATTCCTCCAGCTCCCTTTTTCTTGCTCAAGATTGCTTTGGCTATTCAATGTTTTTGTGTTTCCATACAAATTGTAAAATTTTTTGTTCTAGTTCTGTGAAAAATTGCTAGTTTGATAGGGATTGCATTGAACTGCATTGAATATGTAGATTGCTTTGGGTAGTATAGTCATTTTCATAATGTTGATTCTTCCAATCCAAGAACATGGTATATCTCTCCATCTGTTTGTATCACCTTTAATTTCTTTCATCAGTGTCTTATAGTTTTCTGCATACAAGTCTTTTGTCTCCCTAGGTAGGTTTATTCCTAGGTATTTTATTCTTTTTGTTGCAGTGGTAAATGGGAGTGTTTCCTTAATTTCTCTTTCAGAATTTTCATCCTTACTGTATAGGAATGCAAGAGATTTCTGTGCATTAATTTTGTATCCTACTATTTTATCAAATTCATTGATTAGCTCTACTAGTTTTCTGGTAGTATCTTTAGGATTCTTTATGTATAGTATCATGCCATCTGCAAACAATTACAGTTTTACTTCTTCTTTTCCAATTTGTATTCCTTTTATTTCTTTTTCTTCTCTGATTGCTGTGGCTAAAACTTCAAAAACTATGTTGCATAATAGTGGTGAGAGTGGTCAACCTTGTCTTGTTACTGATCTTAGTGGAAATGATTTCAGTTTTTCACCTTTGAGAACAATGATAGCATTTCTTATAAGGTCCTTATCAATCTTACATTCCAGAACTCTGGAGGGATAGAATAAAACGAAAGGAGAAGAAAGAATGTTTTGCATACTTTTGCATCAGTGAAGATATACTTCCTACCTTTTAAACCCCTCACCTTCACAGTAGCAAAATTCTAAGCTCAAGAACAGACCCTGGTATATCCTCTCTGAAGAGTTACAGGCAAAATGCCCAGCATTGCTGTGCCAGCAGGACTATCCCAGTAACCCCAAATAGCAGACTTCTCCTTTCCACCTTCCCTAATGCCTTGTGCTAGCAGAGGGGCAGGAGAACCACAGTGGAAGAAAGCTGGGTTTGACAGTTCACAGCACTTCAGGTTGGTTGGTTTGTTTTTCAGTAGCTTACTGCTACCAAGATTTTCTCTCACTCATTATGTGCATGAAGTGAGTGGACAAGAGAGATACGCTCATCACAGACACTCAGGGACAGAGGCTGATGGAGGCTACATTTTGGTACACACTTCCATGATTGCAGACACAAAGAAAAAAGAACATGGTGAATCATGTCCTGACTCTTGAAACTTCTACCCAGATTCTGAGGTGATAGCAGTGGTATCATGCCACTTAGTTTTGTAATTCTCTGTGTTTTTCCCCCTAAGGGATTACTAAGCATCCCAGACACAATATCTTTCACGTTTCAAGAGAAATATTATCAAAGACATCTGTTTTTTTTTGTGACTCAGCCCCGTAAAACAGCATCAGCCAGAATTTACATGTTCAACTCTCCCAACTCTTAGAAATGGGAGAGAGGTAGTACATTTTCTCCATACATTTTCAATTTTGACTTTTGAATCCTAGAAAGTTTAGATCTGGAAGGATCCTTAGAGGTCATTGATCTTCTCACTTGGTAAGTGTAGAAACTGGAGCTCAGCAAGAAAGACTGTTGAGGAGCGTGGGAGCCAACAGTGAAGCCTTTATGCCATAGATCATGTGATGCTTTTCCCAGCGCTCATTCTAAAACATTTGTTATCCATGCTCAGCGCTATTGGCAGATGTGGTTATAAAATGCATACTACCTACTGCATAAACATAAGAAGTAACTGAGATCAGTAGGGTAAGCCACAAGTGTAAAGAGCTACCCACGGGACCTGTTTTTTCAGTTTTTCTGGCAAGGTCAAGATAAGTAACTAAAGAACAAAAGGACATCAGACAACTGAGTGGGAAGATTACCATTAAATGTGGAACAAAAATCAGAAAAAAAAAAAAAGCCAAGGGGAAAGAGCAAGCTAAAAAATTCCACAGGGACACTGGGATCTGTTCTTTTGACTGTGCGTGCCAATGAGAGCCACGCACAACAGTATTTTGCCATGTGCACACATGCAGCCTAATTGGAACATTGTCATTGAGCTGAATGACACATGGTAGCATACTTTGCATGTTTATGAGCTATTGTTAATGCTGCCAACTTGATTATAAAGGAGCTTTGTTCCAAAGGCTTTGTTAATTGAAGCAACACTGTAATGTTACAGATGGCTTATAAAAGATGCCGATGAAATTGGAAAGTTAGTTTTGAGACGCATGGTTCATCACCCACCAAGCTCTCCAAATCCCACAGCTGGGGTCCTTTAACTCTGACTGTGAGGTAAGCATTGTCCTAATGCCTGGGGCCAAAATCCATTCACTTTTTTTGTGTATTTATCCATTCATTTTTCCATCCATTTATTCAACAAGTACACCTACTTATGTTGGAAACTCAGCTGCATCCACCAACAGGCAGGATAGTCTGACACTGGCTTGTTAATAAGTTTGACCAGACCCCTTCTATGTAATCTATCTGTTACCAATATATTGATATCTTGATTCCAGTCTACTCACGTACTTGTTTCTAAGTTTATCAGATTAGTGTTCACACATATGTGATGACACTTCCTCAATGTTCAATGCCTTTAGATATTACAGTTAAAAATTAAATGCATAATGAAGTAAATATGGATTTCCATTCACTATTTTTTATTTCATTGATATTTCCAAAGGTATAAGAAAAATATAACAAAAGAAAAAGTTAGCAGAAGCTTATAATATCCTTCAAGTTTTAGTAAATATTTGACTATTGTCATCTGTTGTCAATGCAAACAAATATATATTTATTCTGTTGTTATGTAATGCCATCATCTTGGCTTTTAATGTAGGTTGCAAGAAACCACTTTGGCATTTTAGATAAAGTCTTTATAGATAATCTTACTAAAATGTTTTATTTAAAAATTTCTTACTATGAAAAATTATATTTTCTGTCTAAGTAGCATATATGCTTTTTCTTTTTGATAATGAGATTTATGTATTGGATAATGTTTCCTTTTTTGCCTTGGCCGCCTGGAAACAGATTCAGATGTGATACTATGCTTATTCATAGAAACATATCAACCCTTCAGTTTTATATGTTTATTTATTTCATTTTTACTTTGTACAGAATTTTTTATTTGTATTTAGTAAACAAATTTCACAAATAGGTTTTTTTCCCTAAGCCATCTTAAACTCTAGCTAAAACTGAAAATAAATTAAAATGTATAAGGATCATAAAATAAACATGTGTTTACATATTTAAAATTGTCTAATAAACTTTGGATTTCAGTCATGATAGAATAGTTTTTATTATACTGAAGACAAATATAACTATTAAAATATGTATTTCTTTTTCACATCTTTATTGGAGTATAACTGCTTTACATTGTTGTGTTAAAATATGTATATTTTATGTTTATACATAAAACAAGTATTCAAAGGCATTTAAGAACAAATAATATAGGCATGATCTGAGGGCAATGAACCCCGAAAGAATAAATGCACAAGTAGTCAGCTTCAAATTCACCTGCCAGTTCCCCCGGAAAGATTTTCTCATTTGCACTGTAGGGCAGCTAGGGGTGGGTGGTGTGGCGCCTGAGCAGAAAGCAGCAGTCGTACCAGGAACAGGAGCCAGAGGTTGAAGTTTGTGGCTACCAAAGTGGCAAGGATTTAAGGTAAGAAATCACAGAGAAGTGGAAACCCTACAAGTGAACTCCAACATATGATATAAATATTTCATTGGAGTTTTGGCTAACTCCAATGCTGGACATGGGCAGGACTAGAAATCCAGAAGGAAAAAATGCAGAACAGTAGTTTGGAGACTACAGACATGGTCAGAAATGTAAACAGCCATGACGTGTTGGGAACACAGAGATTGGGGCTCAAACCCCACCAAGGTGGAAGAGCCTTGATAAATACTCAGGCTTTCAGTTGAGAACCCAGAAAGGACCATGACTAGGAGATAGGACTGAGGGCTGTGTCTTCAAAGTATGAGCAAAGCTGAAATAGAGCTGACCTAACAAAGTCAAAAACCAGTCCTAGTAAGACCAAAGTGATGTGCAGGTATTCTATCTGCCTGCCTGAGGAAATCTTATTCCTCTTTGGAGAAAAATAACATTATTCAGAATGTCTAAAGTGCTTTACTCAAAATATCTGAAATCAAATTAGGAATTATAAAACACGGTAAAAGCAGAATCAAATGACCAAAACCTCAGAGAAAAATGTAGATAATTGAAACAAAGCCATGACATAGTTATCAGATGGAGACTTATAACTAGGATTACTATGTAAGAAAATAGAGGAAAGAGAAATAATTTCACCAGTAACTTAAAATTTATGAAAAGGTCAAATGGAAATTGTAGACCTATAAGATGCTAAAGTAAACTTACAAATTCAATAGATAAGATTGGTAGCAGATTAGAAGCAAAATGATGGAAGATAGTGAACTAAATGACAGATCAGTAGAAAATATCCAACCTAAGCACCAAAAGGAGAAAGATGAAAGATAAAGAAAAGCATCTAAGAAACATATGAGACATTTTTTTTAATATAACAAATAAATGGAATACAGAAGGAGAACTGATAAGAGAGGGAAAGAGGGAGAGGATGAGAGAGAGAGAGAGAGAGAGAGAGAGAGAGAAACAGAAGTAATAAGATTCTAGTTGTTTTTCAAAACAAGTGAAAGGCATGAAACCACAGTAAGCTCTATGAACCTCAAACCAGATAAAATCAAAAAGAATATCTAATGTACATAGAAGGAAGCACAGGGCTCATAGTACATAAGCTTATTTCAACACTATGAAGCATTGCATAACACCTGAACCTGGCCATTAAAAAGCTGCAACAATACCGCTAGTAAACCACCATGTCCAACCAAATCTTGTCTAGTGCGAACCGTAGGGCTGGACTTAAACTAGAACTCCAGAGCCTGTGGAGAGTATTAATCCAACCTGCCCTGTTGTCTGAGGTGTATAAAGTCAAAGGAACCTAAAAAAAAATATTCAGGGGTAAGGCATTCACCCGAATAGTCTGGACAGGGGCAGAAATCAGACTCACAGAAATCCATGCATGTATGGGATAGAATTTGCATGTCTCAGACTGAGTCAGCTCTTGGGAGAAACCAACAGAAGGCAGGTCCTGGAAACATTTCCCAAGGTTTAGAGGCCTAACTGCTAAGAATCTGTATGGGGTATCATGACCTAGACCACAGCAAAGCAGAAACTGAAGAGCTCATACTGGTTTAAATAATGCCCAAACGTACCTCTGAGTCCCTCCAGCTCCTTGGCCCCCTTTCAGTCTTCAAATTTGGAGCTTGCTTCAACATTATATTCTCCTCTTCAGATCTCAGTCTCTCTCTCCCTCCCTTTACTTCAATTTTTGCATGCATAATTATCTTGTTAACTGGTTTCTGTTTTCCTAGTCTTTGCACTTAGAATTTGCCTCATGTTGAAACTTTGACCAATTTCCTGCTGCTACCAGCCACTTCACTGCCTCAGCCTCATACCTGTATCCAACTTGGCCTAAATGTAATCAATAGTCTTGGATTTCAGACTCTATGAACTCTCTGGACCCATCAATTTCCATAATTTACAAGGGCATTGGACTTACAACCATGGCCTGCTTTCTCAGAGGCTCTCTCTGTTCTTTTCAACCATCATCTTCATTTTGAAGCTGGAGTACTCTGAGAAAATCATGAATTAATCATCTTTTTTTCAGAGGCAGAAGAATATCCAAAGTGAATAATGATGAGAGACCAGAACAGTAACAGCAACAGCAGCAGTAACAGCAGTAGTGGCAGTAATGTTCAGTGAGGCCTGGCAGCTTCTTCCTTATGAGCTGTTTCTAGGGTTGCAGATTAAAGAGTTTACCAAAGCCAAGTCATTAATAGGTTCTGTGGTGCTAATCCATATTTTATAGTTCTTTCAGAAGAGTTTCCTGTCTCCAGGAACACAGAGCAAGGCTCCATCTCAACCTGTTTGGTAACTGGTTTTATCATTGTCTGGGTAAAATATCGAATTTGAAAATTGTTTACCCAACTTTGTACTTCATTTGTTCTTTCCTCTCTTTTGAATGTATTTATTTCTCTCAGCAACGTTTGAAAAACCTTTATGTAATTCATTTACATAAGCTTCCTGGGACTACTGTTGAAACAGGAATTTTTCCTATTTCACAAACAAATGGGTAAGATCTCATTCCAAAACACATAACTGAGAAGTAGTAGCATGTTGAAGAGGTGAAAACAATTCATTTGGAATCATAAGACCTTATGTTTGAGAATTAAATTTGTCTTTTACTTTTGTATAGGAGGAAGTGCTGAGAGAACTCCAATCCTGAGAAGAGTTTGATAATACTTGTTTAATTGAATAAATACAAATAACTTATGCAGTACTATTGGGGAGGGTGGTCGAACAAGGGAAAGGAGGGTATGGGTTCTAACTCCAATTCTACCTTAAATTTGCTACATGACTTTGAATAATGCATTTAACCTCTATAGGCTTCAGTATTTTATCTTGTGAAATGAGAAAGCTGACTGAGTTAAAAGTTAACATTTATTAGACACTTACTACATGTCAATTATTCTAAGCCCTTTATATTGAAATTATTTAAAATAACCCTAAGAGGAATGCAGTTTTGTTGTTGCACCCATTTAACAGATGAGCACACCAAAGGACATAAAGTTTAAGCAACTTGCCCAAAGTCTAACAACTCGTAAGAAGCAGAGATGGGGGTGGGAGTGGGGGGGAGAGTTTAGATAGTCTAGCTCTCAAATCCATTCTCTTAGTTATTACCCTCTTCTGCCTCTTTATACTGTTCCCCACTATTTTAGATATTCTCTAAAGCCTTTATTCTAATTAATGTTGGCTATAAGACTACTAAAACTCCTGTCAGGACTGCTCTCTATTAACTGAAGAAATTTGCCTTTTAGAGTTTTTCCAAAGGTAGTTCCAATAAAGGTGGCAAAAACACATCTGCAGAATCTGGCAATTACATATTAGTATTTAATCTCCCTATCAGCTTTTTTTAAAAAAATATTTATTTATTTATTTTTGGCTGTGCTGGGTCTTCGTTTCTGTGCGTGAGCTTTCTCTAGTTGTGGTGAACGGGGGCCACTCTTCATCACAGTGCACGGGCCTCTCACTGTCGTGGCCTCTCTTGTTGCGGAGCACAAGCTCCAGACACGCAGGCTCAGTAGTTGTGGCTCACGGGCACAGTTGCTCCGCGACATGTGGGATCTTCCCAGACCAGGGTTCGGACCCGTGTCCCCTGCATTGGCAGGCAGATTCTCAACCACTGCGCCCCCAGGGAAGCCCTCCCTATCAGCTTTTGAGGTCACCACAAATAAATTTTTTAAGATCAGCACATATATAAATTCAAATGTCCATTAGGAAGTGCACATACCATCTGATGCAGCTGTCTATGCTATATAGAGAACCTAATTGAATCTCTAATCAGTATAACATGTGCTGAATTTTAGTGTTGTGTTCCTATTACTTTGTGATTTGAGATTTGCACTAGATGTTTGGTAAAAAGCTTACACTTCGTTTTCTGTCTAGAAAGTCGGTGCTTATTTTTGGTCCCAGCATTGATGTTTCAAACCCTTCTTCAGTTCAGGTTTAATGTGAGTTTTTTTAGACTTTGCTCTTGGATTTAAACTTCAATCTCGTGAGTAGCTAAAATCTGCGCTTTTGTGAAAGTCCAGGAATTTTTGATGAGAAGGAAATAGGGAATTTCTAAATGGTTTTCCTTTTAGCGCCCTTGAAAAAGCCACATGCACTCATTTACTTTTTTTCAGAAATGCCCAGATCTAGCTTCCAGAAATCATTCCCTCACATGCCTCACATGTCTGGTTGGAGTATATTTGGATGTCAAGAACCGCTTGTTTTCCTGGAGCCTCCTGCTTTGGGAGTGCTGCGTATCATCTTTGAGCCTTCCTGGGCACCTAAGCTCTTCATTTGCTGATTGCTTTTAAAACCATAAATACTCTGAAAGCCAAAGGATTCATTCAAAAATTCTGAATTTACCACCTTGAGTAGAAGCCCTTATTCTATCAGGTGACTCTCCTGTCTTTAGAATATTGAAAGAGTAATGAGAGGAAGTCTAGATAAATAGCTAAACTTTTCCTCAGTCATGAGTAGTGTTCATACACACATTATTCAAGTTCAGAAATGAAGACGGCATTGTGTTACAAATTATGGTATTTCTTGGGGAATTCGTAGATCTATTTCCCATATTCGGGGCAGTCTAGTGGGTGATGAATACCTGGTTCTCGGAGAAAGCAGGTGGAGCTCTGATTTGCAGTGTGTGTCAATTTCATACTCGCCATGGCCAACTTCAAGCTACTGATAGGAGTCACTGAACATGAGACTGTAAAGAGTTGCCTACAATTTGCTCTTGTGAGGCACTGCGAGCTGTATCTGGCACACCCGTACTATCCCAATGAGAAGTTAAATACTGCTTTCAAATGATGCATGACAGTAATGAGTGTGAAAGAGTGGGAATCAAAATCAAAAGATGTGACTTCAAGCCTTATTCTGCCACTGATCGTGTCACCTTAAGGAAACCATTTAAACTCTCTCTCTCCTCTCCAGTGAAAAATGAGGACAAAAACAGCTTTCTTGTAGGTTCTCAGAAGGAGTTCAATAGTAGCTTGAAGTGATAGCACTGAAGATAAAGAAAATAAAGTAAAATGACTAATTAAAGATTGTCTTTGGTGGGGAGGAGAGTAGATATAGAAAGAAGATATGTTGGATGTTAACTAGACTTACGTGATCATTTTGAAACTGAATCATTACGTTGTACATCTGAAATTAATATAATGCTGTATGTCAATTATAGCTCAATTTTTTGAAATGATTAAAATTTTTATAAAAAGAAAGGAAAAGATTTGTGAACAGGAAGTTACATATGACCATGGCATTGGAAGAGTTAGCTGGCCAGAGTGTTTATAACAACAGCAGAAGAAAATTATTCACGAATGGAACAAGCTCAGACACTCCAGACCTTCTGAGATGATCAGAGCATCACAAACATTGTCTTGGTCTATTCAAATGTGCCATTGAAGGGAGAGTCCACAAGCCAAGAAAGGAAGGAGGAACTCAGAGCCAGCCTGCCACGAAATCCCTCAGATCTTTTTTACGTGTGGAAGTTGTGAAATGTTTTTGCATATATAATTAGGGAATGAAGTGGAATAGATAGCTACAGCTCAGTTACAATTAAAGTATAATGCACAGTAAAATCACCTTGTGCAGCCAGTGATGCATTCACACCAGAAAATATTAATTCTCTTTGACTGTGTCTTCAGCCTCTTCTTTGGGCTGCAGGGAATGGCTGTCACATCATGACATGGATTTCACACACTCTTTTTGTACCAGAAACTCTGTTTGCAAATTCTGGATGGCCCTGTATTCAATTATATAGCTCATAGAGTCTGCTGTTTCATAATGAACACTCTATTGTTAAAATAGAGGCACATGTTTCTTTTTAATAGCACAGAGCTAATGTGCTGCCATAGATATAGGCTCCTGGGTTAAGAATTCATTTATACGCTTCTCAGATGCACTAGTACGTTAGCTCTGAAGGATAAACATCTAATGCAAAAGGATAGAGTCTCTTTTTTCCTGGAGCTCAGTTGCTAGGAATATAAGAAGGTTGAAAACCAGTTATGTAAGAGTAGAGGCACACATGAAAATTCCTGAAATGCTGTGTGTATATTTCTCCTCCCTTCTACATAAGCAATAATGCAGTGGTGGAAGCATCACTGGGCTGGAAGCAGATGGCTGTGATGTTCATCTCAACTGGTTTCTAACTCCCTGTGTATTCCCAGGCAAGTCACTGACCCTCTTTGGGCCTCTTTTCTCACCTATAAAGTGAAGAAGTTGGACTACATATCAATGCGGGCCTTTCAGGTTCTGTTTTCTTCTTTCCCCACTCTGAGTTTACCGTATGACCTATTTCATCTATAGTAAATATACTATTACTAATTCTAACTTTTCTTGAGAGAAGCATGGCGAGGCAGAAGGGTTTCTTCCTTTGAGAGTTTATTTTATTTTGTTTAACTTGCCAAAGGAGGTGAGATGTCAGTGGCTCAAACTGATTTCTGCTTTTCTTTTGCCAGGAGCCGTTGGACACCCCATGTAAGCAACAGGTAGTCACTTTTGGAGGTTTTATTCCACCCTAGTTTTTATTGCTTCTAAGAAAAAAGAAGGAAAAGAAGCACAGTTCTGAAGTCCCAATTTTTTTTCCCTCTATTCTCTGACTTATTTAGACATTTCACCTACATATTTTTTCTTTAAATATTAAACTACTTTTTACTATTATAACAAAAGTGTATAAGGCATACCTTGGAGATACTGAGGGTTCAGTTCCAGGCCACTGCAATAAAGCCCAAGTCTCAATAAGGCAAATCACACAAATATTTTGGTTTCCCAGTGCACATAGAAGTTATGTTTACACTATAGTCTATTAAATGTGCAATAACATTATGTCTAAAAAACAATGTACGTATCTTAATTTCAAAATACTTTATTGCCAAAACTGCTAATCATCATCTGAGCCTTCAGCAAGTTATAATCTTTTTGCTGCTGGCTGTGACAATTTCTTAAGATAAGACAACAGTGAAGTTTGCTGCGTCAATTAACTCTTCTTTTCATGAACAATTTCTGTAGCATGCAATGCTATTTGATAGCATTTTACTTACAGTGGAATTTCTTTCAAAGTTGGAGTCAATCCTCTCAAACCCTGCTGTTGCTTTATCACCTAAGTTTATGTAATATACTAAATCCTTTGTTGTCATTTCAACAATCATCACAGTATCTTCACCAGGAATAATTTTCATCTCAAGAAACCACTTTCTTTGATCATCCATAAGAAACAACTCCTCATCTGTTCAAGTTTTATTAAGAGATTGCAGAAATTTAGTCACATCTTCAGGATCCATTTCTAATTCTAGTTCTCTTGCTATTTCTACCACATCTGCCATTACTTCCTTCACTGAAGTCTTCAATCTTTCAAAGTCATCCATATGGGTTAAAATCAGTTTCTTCCAAACACCTGTGAATGTTAATATTTTGAACTTTTCCCATGAATCACAGATGTTCTTAATGGCATCTAGAATGGTGACTTTTTTCCAGAAGGTTTTCCATTGATTTTTCCCAGACTGATTGGAGGAATCACTATCTATGGCAACAATAACCATACAAAGGATATTTCTTAAGTGATAAGACTTAAAAGGCTAAATTGCTCCTTGATCCATGAGGTACAGAATAGGTGTTGTGTTAACTGGTGTGAAAACAATTGAATCTCATCGTACATCTCCATCAGAGCTCTTGGATGACCAGGTGCATTGTCAGTAAGCAGTAATATTTTGAAAGGAATCTCTTTTTCTGAGCAGTAATTCTCAACAGTGGGTTTAAAATATTCAATAAACCATGTTGTAAACAGATGTGCTGTCATCCAGGCTTCGTTCTTCCATTTATAGAGCACAGGCAGAGTAGAGTTAGTATAATTCTTAATGGCCCTAGCACTTTTGGAATGGTAAATGAGCATTGGCTTCAGCTTAAAAGTCACCAACTGCATTAGCCCCTAAGAAGTGAGTCAGCCTGTCCTTTGACGCTCTGCAACCAGGCATTGAGTTCTATTCTCTAACTATGAAAGTCCTAAATGACATCTTCTTCCAGTAGAAGGCTGTTTGTTTACATTAACAATCTGTTGTTTAGTGCAGCCACTTTCACTAATGATCCTAGCTAGGTCGTCTGGATAACTTGAAGCTTATACATCAGCACTTGCTGTTTCAGCTTGTACTTTTATGTTATAGAAATGGTTTCTTTCTTTATTTTTATTTTTTACGTATTTATTTTTCTTTTTGCGGTACGCGGGCCTCTCACTGTTGTGGCCTCTCCCGTTGCGGAGCACAGGCTCCGGATGCACAGGCCCAGCGGCCATGGCTCACGGGCCCAGCCACTCCGCGCCATGTGGGATCTTCCCGGACCGGGGCACGAACCCGTGTCCCCTGCATCGGCAGGCGGAATCTCAACCACTGCGCCACCAGGGAAGCCCAGAAATGGTTTCTTTCTTTAAACTTCATGAATGAACCTCTGATAGCTTCAAACTTTTCTTCTTTATCTTCCTTACCTCTCTCACCCTTCATAGAATTGAAGAGAGTTAGGCCTTTCTTATGGATTAGGCTTTGGCTTAAGGGAACGTTGTAGCTGGTTTGATCATCTACCTACGAAAACTTTTTCCAAATCAGCAATAAGGCTGCTTCACTTTCTTATCGTTCTTGTGCTCATTCGAGTAGCACTTCAATTTCCTTCAAGAACTTTTCCTCTGCATTCATAACCTGGCTAACTGGCACCAAGAGTCATAGCTTTCAGCCTATTCTGGCTTTCAACATGCCTTCCTCACTAAGCTTAATCATTTCTAGCTTTTGATTTAAAGTGGGAGACATGTGACTCTTTCTTTTACTTGAAATTTAGAGACAACTGTGGGATTATTAATTGGCCTAATTTCAATATCGTTGTATTTCAGGAAATAGGGAGGCCCAAGGAGGAGAAAGATGGGGGGGAATGGCCGGTAGATGGAGCAGTCAGAACACACACATTTATCGTTTAAGTTCACCGTCTTATACGGGCGCCCCAAACAATTACAATAGTAACATCAAAGACCACTGATCACAGATCACCATAACAAATAGAATAACAATGAGAAGTTTGAACTATTGTGAGAATTACCAAAATGTGACACAGAGACACAAAGTGAGCAAATGCTGTTGAAAAAATGACACCAGTAGACTTGCTCCATGCCGGGCTGCCACAAACCTTCAATTGTAAAGTGCAAATAAAACAAAATGCAGCATCACTCAATGTTGAAGGACTTCAGCCCTCACCTGGAAAAGATGTTTTCGTTTTTATTCTCCCATCAGAAAAACTAAACAAAAACAAACCAGAGACAAAACAAACAATCAAAAGCCCCTCTTACTCTTTCTAAGATCAGCCCCAACAGTTAATTTTCCAACCAAGTTCCTACCGACAATTTATCTTAAACTAAATGGTCAGCTACTAAATGAATAGGTTAATGGAGCACTTGAAAATCATAAATTTACTTTCCTTAACAAAGAATGAGTAGAAAGGACAAAATTATTTTACTATCGTAGGGAAGCGTTGTGCAAAGGACATGGTCTTTGGAGTGAGAGTCCTGTGTCTGGATTTTAGATACGGCACTACAATGGGGTGTGACCTTGGATAAGTTTTTTCACTTCTCTGAGTTTCATCTTCCTCATCTGTAAAACAGAAAAAAATGAAACCTAGATTGCAAGGTAAGTGAAAGGATTAGATCTAGTAAATATAATGTGTTTGGTAAACTGGCACTCATTAAATTATATTATTTACCTCTCATTTATCTGATAGATTTTTAAAAATATGCTTTCACTCTTCTTCACCCCCACCCCCACCCAAATCCTTACCCATCTAGCCAAATTGGGAGATTTTTTTGGTAAAAATTAAGAAGTAGAAAGAGGACTGGAAATTTTCCACATGAATTCAGATGGGTTAAGGAGAAACCTTGGCCTCTGCTAATTTCCTTTCTTGGATATTTAGCTGAAGATAACCTCTAGGGAGATGCAAACAAGGTCTTGGCTAAAACCATGGTGAAACAGGATCTCTAGGCTAACAAGAACCCAAAATTTAACCATGTGTTAGAAAGGTTTAGGTTTCTTGTAAGGTGGGGGGAAGGAAAGTTGGGATTGAGTTTGGGAAATGTGCCATTTAATTAAACTATATTTTATTATGTTACTCCCTAGGCAAGATAAATATGAAACAAAACTGAGAAAACCACCATTACAGTTTGTAAAATTTGTAAAGCCTTCACATTAATTATCTTATTTGATCTTCTAAAAATCCTGGGATACAGATAGATGAGAAGTTCATTTTACATGTCTTATTTACCTGGGAAGAAAAGAGAATATGTCATCTTTCCAAGTCTTTGAACAAGTAAGCAGAAGGACTTTCCTTAGATGCACACCTCCAGACATCCTATTTATTTTTCAAACACAATATAATGACAAATAAAACAACAATGAAAAGTTTGAACTATTGTGAGAATTACCAAAATATGATACAGAGACACAAATCATACCAGTGACCAGGCTCTGATATATTTTTTCCCCAGTGACTACCATGCAGTATCTCAGAGCTTTCTAGCAGCTTGGTTCTCTTCTAGGGGTATCACTTGTCCTCACTGAAACAACACACAGAATTGAAAGAGAAAGGCATATGACCTCCTGAGGGCTCAATTTCCTACAAATAAAATGAAAACAAAGATGCCTGCCTAGTCTACTGATACCAAAGCCAAGAAGGAAACTCTGGCTCCTAATGTGAGGCCACTGCTCATCACAAGTCAATATACTATTTCATTTAAATTTGACAAGAAGTTTCATATAATTAGTAAACATTTTCTCAGAAGTATGTTTTTGTCAAAGGTCTCTCACTGTCATTTGGAGAAAATACAAGAGTATCTGAGTTATCCTTCAAAATACAAAAGCCAGATACCTACCTTGAAAGTCCCATTGTGGCTGAGTTATTTGTACCTGCCTCTGTGTCCTCATAGTAATATCTTCGCTTCAACGATGAATTTACACTGTATTATGTCACAATTTGCAAAATTGTCTCCCTGCTAAACAGTGAGCTCTTTGAAGGTAGAGCAATGTCTGATCTTCCAAAGCCCAGTATGGATCCTGGGACCTAATATCAGATCTATAAATATTTGTTCAATAAAATGAAGAACCATGAGAAACCCTCAAGTTTTCTTTTTCTGGTAGTATGATGGTTAGGAAACTGGATACAATCTCACGGAAAATAACTAAGTATCATAGAAAAAAATTTCTTCATCTTATATGCATCAGTGAGCTAGAGAAGTAGTAAAATATCCTCTTGATAAAGCACTAAGTGAAGGTAGGAACACAGGAATATGATGGAGTACCAAAGGTAAATTTCACTCTGAGGGTGTTAATTGACCATTGTGAACTTGAGCTTTAGTGTTCACAGTTTCAAAGAGCATAAAGAACAAAAAAGAAAATGTCTACCCAATATAAAGAGTCTACAAAGATATCAACCTGCCATTAAACTGGGGTATCAAACACTACACACAGTACAAAATATTGAAACAAAACTAAGCATGTATCCCCTCTCACCAGGATGACGTTAGGGGAAATCAACAGCCACAAACCTAAATAAGAGTAAAAGAAGAAAACATCACTACTCATAATTTAGAATCTTAAGCAAATTCTTGTGCCAGTTTCAGCCTAAATTCACAGTATGTTATTGATCCCAAGGTGCAGAGATGAAAACTTAATTGCACATTGACTGGTAATTCCCATAGGTACCTGATAGAAGCAAATGCAAATACTCTCTAGAGAAATTCACCTTCGTTCCAAATCTCAAAACAATTGTTTTGCCACAAATAAAACTGATTAAAACAAACTGTTTGCACTTAAAAATAACAAAACACACAAGGAGACAAGGCACCATGAGTGAGAAGCGGTAAAAACAACAGAGCAGAGCTAGGCCTGATAATAGGGAAATTATTAGGTAGAGTCTATAAAATAACTGCTTAATTGTGTTAGACAGGTTTCTGAAATGGTCCTCAATTATTCCCACCTCTTAGTATTCACTTTCTTATATAATTTTCTCCCCTTGAGTGAGAGAGCCAGATGTGGTGACTTACTCTGAGGAACAGAAGACATCAAATGTGATGGAATGTCGCTTCCATGATTGCGTGTGACTGTGACTTTGGTCTTACAGCACTCTCTGTCTCCTTGACTTGCTTGCTTTAATGAAGCTAGCTGTAATGTTAAAGAGCAGCTGAGGGTAACCTCCAGCCTATTGCCGGTGAGAAGCTGAAGCCCGTAACCCAACAGCCTGCAAGGAACAGAGTCCAGCAAACAACCATGAGTCAAGCCTCGAGATGTGGATACAGCCCTGACGGATACCAGGAGTGCAACGCTGTGAGAATCCCTGAAGCAGGGGACCCAGCTGGGTTGTGCCTGGATTTCTGACCCATAGAAAATGGGAACTAATAAATGTGTGTTGTTTCAAACTGCTATGTCTTCAGGCAATTTGTTATGCAATAGATAATTAATATATTACTATATTTAAGGAAATGAAAGCAAGCATGAAAAATACATGTGGAAATTTAAAAAAGGTAAAGAGGAACTAAATATTTTTGAAAAAGTACCAAATAAATCTTTCTAGAGATTAAAAAGATACAAAAAAATATAACAAAAGCCTGGAGGAGGGGCTTTGCAGCAGACTGACACAGCAGATGAGAGAATTAAAAAATTAGAAGATAAACTTGAAGAAATGGCCCAAAATGCAACATAGAGGGACAGACATAAGAAATAGCAAAAAAGAAGTTAAAAGAAAGGGATAGCAGAGTACAGTCAATATTTTAAAATACGCTGGCTGATAATTTTCCAGAACTAATAAAAGATATATCAACCAAAAGTTTCAAGATGGTCATTAATGTAAAAACTGGTGAATTTGTCTAGAGTCTGTAGTTTAGTTAACATTAATATTTTTAATCTTGACGAATGTATCATGGTTATGCAAGATATTAATACATAGGGAAGCTGGGTAGCATGATACATGGGAACATGTCTACTCTCTTTGTAACTTTTCTGTAAATCAAAATTATTTCAAAAAAGTCAACTCAGTAGAGTCATTTGTGAGAAGGTATTTATTGCAGCCTTATCTCTTTTTACATATAATTTTTCTCAATTGTAAAAAATTGAAGAAAAGTTGAAATTTTTATTGTAGTAAAATTGCTAAGTAAGTGGGAGCATTTTAAGCCAATAGACATGAAATAGTTTAAACTGATAATTATGACTATTGTGAGTATATAAAAATTTCTTCTATTATAAGGTTAAGTTGAAAAGCAGAATATTTATAATAATAGTGTACATGTCATTATAAATATACATATACATATATATATATCTCCAAAAGTCGTTTACATACATAAATTTGTATGCTTTTAAGCAAAGTCTAGAAGGAAGTACCAAAACATAAAATAGTGGATAGCAGGATAATTATGTTTTTCACTTTAATGTATTTATATAGTTTTTAAGATAAGTATAAAATGTTTTTGAATACAAAATACAGTCTCTCAAAACTAATGATCCTAGTATTCTATTATTGAAAATTTAATGAATTTTATGAAATTTAAATTTAATGAAAGGCTAGCAAACATAACTCAAAACTTCATTTGACTTGAAGAACGAACAGTGAATTTGGGAGGTTTAGTCCTTATGAAAAGAGGGGAAAAGTTTTAAATTGCTTAAGATATAAAGATATTTGATCACAACAAATTCATACGTTATGAGTTAATTAACTACTATAACCTGGCTTTTTAAAATAAAATGATTATGGAACTAATCAAGTTCCTATTTCTAAGTAAAGCAAGGAAGAAGGAGGTATGTGTGTTTGTGTTGGGGTAGAAGATGTGGATACTCTTGAAAATCCCTGAAAAGTCCTGAGGAAAGACATTTATTAAGTATAACATCAGGCCAAATGAAAGTTTTGTAAGGAATTAAAGCAGTGGGCAGAGTCCATTGTAATAAGTTCAGTTCATTAATTCTCATCTTACCAGCTCATCTGTGATCAGATTTCTAGAAATGAATTTCCTTGTGATTCATCCTTCAGCTCATGGGCTAAATTCTTGGGCACGTGATAAGCCAGGGTTACTGAGGCCATATGTCTTTCATAGTCAGAAACACAAGGAGACAGGCAATGATTAAGGTGTGAGATCATGACAGGTCAAAATTCCAGAGTGCAGGTGATGTAAAAAATTTTATATATTTTACTTTCTTGGGATGTTTATTCAGCTTGCCTTGGTTCATTTTGTACCTCATTTTCAAACAAATTTAAGGCAGAATGTGGTTTATATATATTATCAGTTATTTACATAAATTGTCCCTGAAGGTATTTATCCTATCTTTTTTCACCTTGAAGCTAGAGCTCCAATCAGCAATGCCATAATTTGTTACCCAAACACTAAGCCCTGATTATTCTGTCAGGATTATAATTATTTTAATATCTTTCCAAAGAAATCCGCATTCACAGCACTTCAGTATTAAAATCAAAAGGGTACATTTTAAAAACGTCACAAACTTCCGGCCCCTCAGTAATATACAATAGTCTTTCCCCCAACATTTGAAACATCAGTTATGGACTTTATGAATGGGTACAACTGGTTTCAATCTTAGGACTCAGGAAAAAAATGCTGTAGTTTCATATGATGATTTTTTTCTTTGTCCTTCTCATATCATCTAGTTGAGATACCATCAGCCTGATTGTATCATTGCATTTTTATATTTTCTGAATTAGTAATCATTAAGGGCAGATTTCTGATGAAAAAATACTCATAAACTACAAATGAGAAATCATTTTAGTATAAATCTTAATTCTCTTTTTAAAACTCTTTTTAAAATTCTTTCTATATTTGAATGACAAGTGAGTTTCATGAAGCATAGAACAGATTTGTGAGCCCAGTTTATCTAAGTGAATGCTTCTCCTTTTTTCTATTGGAAAACAGTAATATTCAATGAGTTGACACCATTAACAGAGAGTAAATAAGAATTGAATTACAATGCTTTCAATGAAGTGGTTATGTTATCTCTCATTGATGTTTTTTTCAAAGAACAATCAAATTGACTAAACTCAAGGTTGGCAGATGTTCTTGAAGATTCTGTGTTCTTTGGGAAAGTGTTGCCGTGTATGGCTAGCACCCACGCAACCTCGCAGACTCAACAGAGCTAAGTGGGAACTTACTCCTTTTCTTTTTAACTGCATCCAGACCCTTGTAAACAATTCTTTGTATACAGATATATGTACACACAGAGATTTAATTCCTTCATGATTTTGGTTTTCTTATTTATTTCAATATGGGTCTAGGGGTAGAAGCTCATGTGTAGGACATTTAATCTGCAATCGACTATAGGAGTCGGCTTTCAAAAGACAAGATATGGGGCCGGGGGATGTTTGAAAGGTACAGCAGGTAAGCTCTTTCTTTCTTTTTCCATTTACATATTTTCATTCTTTCTGAAGCTGTGGCCAAACACCATGATACAAGGGGTCTCTTTGTGGGCGGGGTAAATGTCTCACAGAATAGTGTCCTTTGTGAGCATATAGACGTGGAAAAATTTGGATAAATAAATGAAGCTTGCATTTTGCTAATTTCCAAGAAGTTATGAGGAACCCATGGAGGAATATCTTCTCATTGTTGTGTCATTCTTTCCATTTAATGCATGTGAGTAATTTATAAGATTCTTGTTTAAAGTAAGTCAGTAGTTGAAGCATGTTTAATATTAGCAATTTTGACAAACTTTCTTATTTGCATATATTCATGAGAGAAATATTTATATATTGAAGACTTCCTTTTTAGGTTTCAATATCAATTTATGAAGTGAATGTGCTCCATGAAAAAGATCTTGTAAGTTCTCAATAGTAACTGGCTTTAAACATCAATGAGTATTCTCACTACACTTTTTTTTTCAGAAAGTAATTTTATAAAGGCATAATAACTGCAGCTGTGAGGTAATTTTTTTCCCCTCTGCTGAGATTTTGAGAGCTATACTATCCTTTCAGAGTTCAGACAAGCTACCTGAGGAATTATTATAATTATTTTTTACATCTTTATTAGAGTATAATTGCTTTACAATGGTGTGTTAGTTTCTGCTTTATAACAAAGTGAATCAGTTATACATATGTTCCCATATCTCTTCCCTCTTGCGGCTCCCTCCCTCCCACCCTCCCTATCCCGCCCCTCCAAGCGGTCACAAAGCACCGAGCTGATCTCCCTGTGCTATGCGGCTGCTTCCCACTAGCTATCTACCTTATGTTTGGTAGTGTATGGTAGTATGGTAGTATATGTCCATGCCTCTCTCTCGCTTTATCACAGCTTACCCTTTCCCCTCCCCATATCCTCAAGTCCATTCTCTAGTAGGTCTGTGTCTTTATTCCTGCCTTACCCCTAGGTTCTTCATGACATTTTTTTCCCTTAAATTCCATATATATGTGTTAGCATACAGTATTTTTCTTTCTCTTTCTGACTTACTTCATTCTGTATGACAGACTCTAGGCCTATCCACCTCATTACAAATAGCTCAATTTTGTTTCTTTTTATGGCTGAGTAATATTCCATTGTATATATGTGCCACATCTTCTTTATCCATTCATCTGATGATGGACACTTAGGTTGTTTCCATCTCTGGGCTATTGTAAATAGAGCTGCAATGAACATTTTGGTACATGACTGTTTTTGAATTATGGTTTTCTCCAGGTATATGCCCAGTAGTGGGATTGCTGTGTCATATGGTAGTTCTATTTGTAGTATTTTAAGGAATCTCCATACTGTTGTCCACAGTGGCTGTATCAATTTACATTCCCACCAGCAGTGCAAGAGGCTTCCCTTTTCTCCACACCCTCTCCAGCATTTATTGTTTCTAGATTTTTTGATGATGGCCATTCTGACTGGTGTGAGATGATATCTCATAGTAGTTTTGATTTGCACTTCTTTAATTATTAATGATGTTGAGCATTCTTTCATGTGTTTGTTGGCAGTCTGTATATCTTCTTTGGAGAAATATCTATTTAGGTCTTCTGCCCATTTTTGGATTGGGTTGTTTGGTATTTTGTTATTGAGATGCATGAGCTGCTTATAAATTTTGGAGATTAATCCTTTGTCAGTTGCTTCATTTGCAAATATTTTCTCCCATTCTGAGGGTTGTCTTTTGGTCTTGTTTATGGTTTCCTTTGCTGTGCAAAAGCTTTGAACTTTCATTAGGTCCCATTTGTTTATTTTTGTTTTTATTTCCATTTCTGTAGGAGGCGGGTCAAAAAGGATCTTGCTGTGATTTACATCATAGAGTGTTCTGCCTATGTTTTCCTCTAAGAGTTTGATAGTTTCTGGCCTTACATTTAGGTCTTTAATCCATTTTGAGCTTATTTTTGTGTATGGTGTTAGGGAGTGATCTAATCTCATACTTTTACATGTAGCTGTCCAGTTTTCCCAGCACCACTTACTGAAGAGGCTGTCCTTTCTCCACTGTACATTCCTGCCTCCTTTATCAAAGATAAGGTGACCATATGTGCGTAGGTTTATCTCTGGGCTTTCTATCCTGTTCCATTGATCTATATTTCTGTTTTTGTGCCAGTACCATACTGCCTTGATTACTGTAGCTTTGTAGTATAGGTTGAAGTCAGGGAGCCTGATTCCTCCAGCTCCGTTTTTCGTTCACAAGATTGCTTAGGCTATTCAGGGTCTTTTGTGTTTCCATACAAATTGTGAAATTTTTGTTCTAGTTCTGTGAAAAATGCCAGTGCTAGTTTGATAGGGATTGCATTGAATCTGTAGATTGCTTTGGGTAGTAGAGTCATTTTCACAATGTTGATTCTTCCAATCCAAGAACATGGTATATCTCTCCATCTATTTGTATCAACTTTAATTTCTTTCATCAGTGTCTTATAATTTTCTGCATACAGGTCTTTTGTCTCCTTAGGTAGGTTTATTCCTAGATTTTTTATTCTTTTTGTTGCAATGGTAAATGGGAGTGTTTTCTTGATTTCACTTTCAGATTTTTCATCATTAGTGTATAGGAATGCCAGAGATTTCTGTGCATTAATTTTGTATCCTGCTACTTAACCAAATTCATTGATTAGCTCTAGTAGTTTTCTGGTGGCATCTTTAGGATTCTCTATGTATAGTATCATGTCATCTGCAAACAGTGACAGGTTTACTTCTTCTTTTCTGATTTGGATTCCTTTTATTTCCTTTTCTTCTCTGATTGCTGTGGCTAAAACTTCCAAAACTATGTTGAATAAGAGTGGTGAGAGTGGTCAACCTTGTCTTGTTCCTGATCTTAGTGGAAATGCTTTCAGTTTTTCACCCTTGAGGACGATGTTGGCTGTGGGTTTGTCATATATGGCCTTTATTATGTTGAGGAAAGTTCCCTCTATGTCTACTTTCTGCAGAGTTTTTATCATAAATGGGTGTTGAATGTTGTCGAAAGCTTTCTCTGCATCTACTGAGATGATCATATGGTTTTTCTCCTTCAATTTGTTAATACGGTGTATCACATTGATTGATTTGCATATATTGAAGAATCCTTGCATTCCTGGAATAAACCCCACTTGATCATGGTGTATGATCCGTTTAATGTGCTGTTGGATTCTGTTTGCTAGTATTTTGTTGAGGATTTTTGCATCTATGTTCATCAGTGATATTGGCCTGTAGTTTTCTTTCTTTGTGACATCCTTGTCTGGTTTTGGTATCAGGGTGATGGTGGCCTCATAGAAGGAGTTTGGGAGTGTTCCTCCTTCTGCTATATTTTGGAAGAGTTTGAGAAGGATAGGTGTTAGCTCTTCTCTAAATGTTTGATAGAATTCGCCTGTGAAGCCATCTGGTCCTGGGCTTTTGTGTGTTGGAAGATTTTTAATCACAGTTTCAATTTCAGTGCTTGTGACTGATCTGTTCATATTTTCTATTTCTTCCTGATTCAGTCTTGGCAGGTTGTGCATTTCTAAGAATTTGTCTATTTCTTCCACGTTGTCCATTTTATTGGCATAGAGTTGCTTGTAGTAATCTCTCATAATCTTTTGTATTTCTGCAGTGTCAGTTGTTACTTCTTTTTCATTTCTAATTCTATTGATTTGAGTCTTCTCCCTTTTTTTCTTGATGAGGCTGGCTAATGTTTTATCGATTTTGTTTATCTTCTCAAAGAACCAGCTTTTAGTTTTATTGATCTCTGCTATTGTTTCCTTCATTTCTTTTTCATTTATTTCTGATCTGATTTTTATGATTTCTTTCCTTCTGTTAACTTTGGGGATTTTTTTATTCTTTCTCTAACTGCTTTAGGTGCAAGGTTAGGTTGTTTATTCAAGCTGTTTCCTGTTTCTTAAGGTAGGATTGTGTTGCTATAAACTTCCCTCTTAGAACTGCTTTTGCTGCATCCCGTAGATTTTGGGTCATCGTGTCTCCATTGTCATTTGTTTCTAGGTATATTTTTATTTCCTCTTTGATTTCTTCAGTGATCACTTCGTTATTAACTAGTGTATTGTTTAGCCTCCATGTGTTTGTATTTTTTACAGATCTTTTCCTGTAATTGATATCTAGTCTCATAGCATTGCGGTCGGAAAAGATACTTGATACAATTTCAATTTTCTTAAATTTACCAAGGCTTGATTTTTGACCCAATATATGATCTATCCTGGAGAATGTTCCATGAGCACTTGAGAAAAATGTGTATTCTGTTGTTTTTGGATGGAATGTCCTATAAATATCAATTAAGTCCATCTTGTTTAATGTATCATTTATAGTTTGTGTTTCCTTATTTATTTTCATTTTAGATGATCTGTCCATTGGTGAAAGTGGGGTGTTAAAGTCCCCTACTATGAATGTGTTACTGTCAATTTCCCCTTTTATGGCTGTTAGCATTTGCCTTATGTATTGAGGTGCTCCTATGTTGGGTGCATAAATATTTACAATTGTTATATCTTCTTGGATTGATCCCTTGATCATTATGTAGTGTCCTTCTTTGTCTCTTCTAATAGTCTTTATTTTAAAGTCTATTTTGTCTGATATGAGAATTGCTACTCCAGCTTTCTTTTGGTTTCCATTTGCATGAAATATCTTTTTCCATCCCCTCACTTTCAGTCTGTATGTGTCTCTAGGTCTGAAGTGGGTCTCTTTTAGACAGCAAATATATGGGTCTTGTTTTTGTATTCATTCAGCCAATCTTTGTCTTTTGGTGGGAGCATTTAGTCTATTTACACTTAAGGTAATTATTGATATGTATGTTCCTATTCCCATTTTAATTGTTTTGGGTTGGTTATTATAGGTCTTTTCCTTCTCTTGTGTTTCTTGCCTAGAGAATTTCCTTTAGCAGTTGTTGTAAAGCTGGTTTGGTGGTGCTGAACTCTCTCAGCTTTTGCTTGTCTGTAAAGGTTTTAATTTCTCCATCAAATCTGAATGAGATCCTTGCTGGGTAGAGTACTCTCGGTTGCAGATTTTTCTCCTTCATCACTTTAAATATGTCCTGCCACTCCCTTCTGGCTTGCAGAGTTTCTGCTGAAAGATCAGCTGTTAACCTTAGGGGGATTCCCTTGTGTGTTATTTGTTATTTTTCCCTTGCTACTTTTAATATTTTTTCTTTGTATTTAATTTTTGACAGTTTGATTAATATGTGTCTTGGCCTATTTCTCCTTGGATTTATCCTGTATGGGATTCTCTGTGCTTCCTGGACTTGATTAACTATTTCCTTTCCCATATTAGGGAAGTTTTCAACTATAATCTCTTCTAGTATTTTCTCAGTCCCTTTCTTTTTCTCTTCTTCTTCTGGAACCCCTATAATTCGAATGTTGGTGCGTTTGATGTTGTCCCAGAGGTCTCTGAGACTGTCCTCAGTTCTTTTCATTCTTTTTCCTTTATTCTGCTCTGCAGTAGTTATTTCCACTATTTTATCTTCCAGGTCACTTATCCGTTCTTCTGCCTCAGTTATTCTGCTATTGATCCCATCTAGAGTATTTTTAATTTCATTTATTGTGTTGTTCATCGTTGTTTGTTTCATCTTTAGTTCTTCTAGGTCCTTGTTAAATGTTTCTTGCATTTTGTCTATTCTATTTCCAAGATTTTGGATCATCTTTACTATCATTATTCTGAATTCTTTTTCGGTTAGACTGCCTATTTCCTCTTCATTTGTTAGGTCTGGTGGGTTTTTATCTTGCTCCTTCATCTGCTGTGTGTTTTTCTGTCTTCTCATTTTGCTTATCTTACTGTGTTTGGGGTCTCCTTTTTTTTTTTTTGCAGGCTGCAGGTTCGTAGTTCCCGTTGTTTTTGGTGTCTGTCCCCAGTGGCTAAGGTTGGTTCAGTGGGTTGTGTAGGCTTCCTGGTGGAGGGGACTAGTGCCTGTGTTCTGGTGGATGAGGCTGGATCTTGTCTCTCCGGTGGGCAGGTCCACGTCTGGTGGTGTGTTTTGGGGTGTCTGTGGACTTATTATGATTTTAGGCAGCCTCTCTGCTAATGGGTGGGGGTGTGTTCCTGTCTTGCTAGTTGTCTGGCATAGGATGTCCAGCACTGTAGCTTGCTGGTCGTTGAGTGAAGCTGGGTACTGGTGTTGAGATGGAGATCTCTGGGAGATTTTCGCCATTTGATATTATGTGGAGCTGGGAGGTCTCTTGTGGACCAGTGTCCTGAAGTTGGCTCTCCCTCCTCAGAGGCACAGCACTGACTCCTGCCTGCTGCACCAAGAGCCTTTCATCCACACGGCTCAGAATAAAAGGGAGAAAAAGTAGAAAGAAAGAATTAGTAGGAGTAGAAAGAGAGAAAGAAAGAAATAAGGAAAGGAAGGAGGGAGGGAGGGAGGAAGGAAGGAAGCAGGGACAGAAGGGAAAAAAAAGGAGATAAAGTAAAATAAAATAAAGTAAGATAAAATATAATAAAGTTATTAAAATAAAAAAATTATTAAGAGAAAAAAATAAAAAAACAAAACAAAAAAAAGGATGGATAGGACCCTAGGACAAATGGTGTAAGCAAAGCTATACAGACAAAATATCACACAGAAGCATACACATACACACTCACAAAAAGAGGAAAAGGGGAAAAAATCATAAATCTTGCTCTCAAAGTCCACCTCCTTAATTTGGGATGATTCATTGTCTATGCATGTATTCCACAGGTGCAGGGTACATTAAGTTTTTTGTGGAGCTTTAATCCGCTGCTTCTGAGGCTGCTGGGAGAGATTTCCCTTTCTCTTCTTTGTTCTCACAGCTCCCAGGGGCTCAGCTTTGGATTTGGCCCCGCCTCTGCGTGTAGGTCACCGGAGGGCGTCTGTTCTTCGCTCAGACAGGACGGGGTTAAAGGAGCCGCTGATTCGGGGGCTCTGGCGCACTCGGGCCGAGGGGGAGGGAGGGGCACGGATTGCGGGGCGGGCCTGCGGCGGCAGAGGCCGGCGTGACGTTGCACCAGCCTGAGGCGCGCCGTGCGTTTTCCTGGGGAAGTTGTTCCTGGATCCCGGGACCCTGGCAGTGGCGGGCTGCACAGGCTCCCCGGAATGGGGGTGTGGATAGTGACTTGTGCTCGCACACAGGCTTCTTGGTGGTGGCAGCAGCAGCCTTAGCTTCTCATGCCCGTCTCTGGGATCCGCGCTTTTAGCCGCGGCTCGCGCCTGTCTCTGGAGCTCCTTTAAGTAGCGCTCTTAATCCCCTCTCCTCGCGCACCAGGAAACAAAGAGGTAAGAAAAAGTCTCTTGCCTCTTCGGCAGGTTCAGACTTTTCCGGACTCCCTCCCGGCTAGCCGTGGCGCACTAACCCCCTGCAGGCTGTGCTCACGCCGCCAGTCCTCTCCCGGTGCTCCGACCGAAGCCCGAGCCTCAACTGCCAGCCCCGCCCGCCCCGGCGGGTGTGCAGACAAGCCTCTCAGGCTGGTGCTAGCCGGTCGGCCCTGATCCTCTGTGCGGAAATCTCTCTGCTTTGCCCCCCGCACCCCTGTGGCTGCGCTCTCCTCTGCGGCCCCGAAGCTTTCCCCCTCCGCCACCCACAGTCTTTGCCCGCGAAGGGGCTTCCTATTGTCTGGAAACCTTTCCTCCTTCACAGCTCCCTGCCACTGGTGCAGGTCCCATCCCTATTCTTTTGTCTCTGTTTTTTCTTTTGCCCTACCCAGGTACTTGGGGGATTTCTTGCCTTTTGGGAGGTCTGAGGTCTTCTGCCAGCGTTCAGTAGTTGTTCTGTAGGAGTTGTTCCACGTGTAGATGTATTTCTGGTGTATCTGTGGGGAGGAAGGTGATCTCCGCGTCTTACTCTTCCGTCATCTAGCAGCAGGTTAGCTCTTAACATTAAATCTGTACTGATTCTGCTGAACCATATGTATAAAATCACATATCACGTGTAAACTGGGAACGGAGTTGGTCAGAACATCAGACACTGCACTGTCAGCTGGAAGAGGGAGACTGTGACATCCACCTACACAGCTACTTTCCACTCGAGGATAGACAATGTAACCCATGTAACCCATGCACAAGGCAGGTGAAAGCCTGTCTTGATTTGGATTGGTATTAATTCACATGATTGCAATACCTTCCTAACTAATCTTCCCATCCCCCTCTTTCCCCACCTCCAGTCCATTATCCACAGGCAGGAAAGAGTCATCTTTTTAAAACTTTCACTGGATCAGATCACATCTCTATGTGAAACCTTTCAAAACTGTTTCGTTACTTCTTAGAATAAGACCCAGACTCCTTTCCTGGCTTGGTATGATTTGGCTTCTGTATATCTCACTCTCCACTTGTGCCATCTGCCCGTTGTTCGCCCTGGTCTGGTTGCACTGTCTTCTTTCAATCGCTTAAATAGTCCAACCTCTTTCCCACCTCAAAGTCCTATGTATGCCCTTCCCTCCACCTGGCGTGCTCTTCCTTCCACTTCACATGACTCACTCTTTGCTCCCCAGATCTCAGCTTAAACACCGGTTCTTCAGAAAGACCATTCCCACCTATCTAATCCAAAGGAGTTCTTATCACTGCTACTGCCTCTCCCTCCCATTATTCATAATTCAGTCTCTTCACTGGTTCCTTTAATGGTACTTGTCACATTTACATAATTTTATTTGTTTACTTGTTTGGTCGCCTTTCCTGAGTTCTGATGGAAGTTAGCACGTGACACAAAAATCTTCACACGTTGTGCCCAAATCCATATGTCCGTGCCCCTGTGCTAGACCTCCTTGCCTCCTATCTTCCTGCTCTTTTCTTTCCAGTCCCCTAACAAGAGAGTCAGGCCATTGCTCACTGCCCAGACATTTTTTTACATCTATTTATTTTATTACTTCAGGTCATTTCTTCTTTCTTCCTCACAAAGTGGGTGACCAGGTTTACTAGTCACAACTCCACTCTTTGGTAACATTTCTCCTCCCTAGTGGCTTTCAAAGCCAACTTCAAATGTGCTGGAAGCAGCCACTTGTCCATTTTTGGCCTTCATCCACTTACCCAGTTCATAAATCATGTTTTATCTTGAGGAAGAGGAAAGCAGTTCCTGCCAGGAACTGGTTGGGCACCATCAGCCAAACCTCGGTATTGCTAGAAGCCGGCCTGGAACTCACATCTACGCCTTGCTGTCCTCCTGTTAAACACCAACACAATGTCACAAAGTATCAGTGTTAGACAAGGCCTCCCCATGACTATGATGGGTCAAGACAAAAGTAAGGCCAGCCTGTAATCACTTATAAACACTGTAAAAAAGATGAACATTGGTCAAACCACAAAAATGACCACACAGCCCCTTATCACAGCCGATATGATTGTGTGGCTTCTTTGCCCAAGTATCGCTTCAGCTTCACTTCATTCATCCTGTCTTATACATAAGATTTATCAAGATGCCCATTCACAGGATTGTCCCACCTCCTGACAGCATCCAGTACATAGCAAAGTCCCAATCCCTTGAACACTCCCCCAAATAGGCTAACACAAACCCAAATTCTAGAGTCATTTCTTTCTAACACTCTTGCTGAGATGTCCAATGAACCCCATGGTGTAACTTCTTCCTTGCTATAACAATAAGTCCTACTTGTTCAGCTACAGAACTGTGTGGTCTGTGGCTAGAGGGCATCGACAGCCTCTTCCACCTCCTTCAGCTGGTCTTAGGTGCAAAGTTGAGGAGTCTTTCTGGTGCAACTGCTATAGCTGACAGGTGTATCTGAGGTACCTTCTCATGGCTCTGACCTAGTTCTGGTCCTGCTCAGGCCCAATATGGGTGTACCATTTTCATCTTTTGTTTGACTGATTCCAGGCTGACTTTGTGATTTAGAAGAATGGAAATCACCCAGCTGATGATGCGAAGTTATAGATACATGGCCATATAGTACCCCATGGTCAAGTATTGTATGGCTCTCGAGACCTGGTAAAAACCAGGAGCTCTTTTACCAAAAGACGTATTATCTTATCTACCGTGGGTCGTGTAAACTTACTCCAGAACATTAGGGTTTGCATTGTGATTCTCTCTTCGGGGCTTGCCATAAGTTTCGTGCTGCATATTTTTCCACCAGACACCTGAAGTCTTCAGTGTTACCCAATACATGGGCCTGAGCACTATTCCTAGGCATGGGATATGTTTCCTCCAGAACCCAGAAAGTGCTATCAGCCTCCCTTGCTTCCTTCTTTATGGTAGGGGATGCAACGTGCAGCATTTTTTTTTTTTTTAGAAGGCATATTTTGGCAAACTCCTGACCACTGGATCCCTAAAGACTTCACCGAATTATCAGGATTCTGAATCTTTGCAGGGCTTCTCCCCCATGCCCTGGAGCATGTGCCTTATCAAGGCTTCCAGCAAGGCTATCTCTTATTCGTCCTGCCTGAGCAGCATGATGTTATTGATATAAAGCATCAGTGTGATGTTCTGTGGGTTGACCAGGCAGTCCAGATACCTTCATTCTACAGTACGACAAAGAGCAGGAGAGTTAACATAGCCCTGAGGCAAAACTATAGATGAATATTGTTGCATGTCCCATGTGAATATGACCTATTTATTTTCTTCCTTTATAATCAGAATAGGCAAGAATGCATTTACCAAATCAATAGCTACAGCTCCTATACCTGAGAGCTTGTTAACCTGCTCTAGCAGAGATATCACCTCTGGCATAGCTTTGCAATCAGAGCTATTACTTGATTGAGCTTTCAAGAGTCTAGGCTTAGTCTGCAGGACCCATCTGAGTTCTGCACACATTGAGAACCTAAACAGAGATATGATCAGGATACTCCCTCCACCCCTGTTCCATTCCTTACACTATTTAATGAGATCATTAGTCACCATCCTTCCTGGAATGTGATATTACTTTTTATATACTCTTTGGCCAAGTGAAGTAGAGGGCAGTTTCAGAGGTGTTCACTTGAACTTTCCCACTCTGATAGCTCTTACTCCGCAGGCCAAAAACCCAATGTGGGCATTACTCAGTCAAGTATATTAATTCCAATTACTTGATGACTGGATAAATGACCACTGGGTGGGTCTCCAGACACAGTGGACTCATTGTCTGGTGGATTGGAACCAGAATTCCATATATGACCTGATCACGTGAGCTCCCGCTTCAACAGGGTACCATGACTAACTTAAGGTCTCTGGGTATCAATGTCAACTCAGATTTCTTGTACTCAGGTCAATAGCTGTAAGCAAGACTGGCTATATAATTTGCAAGGTCCACTACTAATGAAAATGTGGGGCCACTTGTTTAAAATTATTAAAAATTTCAAGAGGGTGACAGTACAGCATTAAACCAAGTTAGGAACCCTTCTAAATACAGAGCACACCCTTGAGGCCGGCCCTGGCTCTAGGTTTCTTAAGGGGAACCTAAAGGCATTGCCATGGCCTATACTTGCCATAGCATGAGAGGTTACTTTTTCCCAGGAATCCATCCAACTCTTCAGTCAAAGGATTCTATATCTAAAAATTGACTCAGGTCCACAAATCAAGCAAGAGACTGTGACTTTGTGTTGGATGACCACCTTTAGCCTCCCACTCCCCCATCTTGCTTTTCTCTGGCTATAGATTTAAGCAGAACCCTGGTTGGCTTACATTTATTTTTCCGGTCCATTTATTTTTCCCCTAGGTTGGCCATGACCATCTCCACAAACTTCCTGCAGGCCAAACCCCCTTGGCCGCACCTCCAACATTTCTGGTCATTATGGTACTTATGATCTCCTGGAATCATGGCGGCTAAGTGCCACTATCTGGACTCTATTACCTGGTGGTAAATGGACATCATTGCCATGAATATCATTGAGCCCAGCTCTGTGAGCATCTCTCCTACGAGCAGCCTTGGGTTGCAGAGGAGAGCCAGCACTTCTTAGTGATGTGGCTCCTCTTTCCCTAGCACATTTCTCATGGCCTTGGAGGATTGTGTGTCTTCTTGGCCCATCTAAGATATTTCCCCTGGGAATCTTCTGGCTCCTCACAATATATCCTTCTAGCATGTCTGCCTCCCTTAGACTCTTTATTCCTTCCTACCTTCTGCCAGAAAAACTCAAGCAATTCCTCTTTACTCATCATTGTTCATCACTTTTTCCAGAGTTATAAGAACCACTCCAGCAGTGATCTTGCCCCATCCACGATGGTTCTTACCAAGGTTTTAAATCCCATGTCATGAGAAAGTACACCTAGGTCAATGAACTCTTTCTCATGTAGTCTTATATTCCAGCCCCCTCAATCAAGAATTCTCAAAACCCAATCCCAGGGATATTTCCCTGACTTTTGTTGGTACAAGCTAGATAATTCTGGTAACTCCTTTGGTATATAATTAATTTTTTCCCTTATTATGACCAGCTGGGTTATGCTGTGCTGTGCTTTAACTGTATTTAGGGTCCTTGCAGCCAAGAGAGAAGGTAAAGTCATTCCTGATGTGGACTATTTACTGCTTTTATAGGAAACACCTCTGTAGCAACTTCCAATATGAAGGAAGTTCTTACTAGGAAAGGGTAGTCCATTCTACAAGCTCTGAGGGTTTAGGGGAATGCTACGGTCAGACTATTTCTGTCCCCTCAAGATTCATATGTTGAAATCCTACTGCCCAGTGTGATAGTATTAGGAAGTGGGGCCTTTGGGAGGTGATTAGGTCATGTGCCTGGAATACTCATGAATGCAATTAACACTCTTATAAAAAAGACCCCACTGAGCTCCGTAGTCCCTTCCACCATGTGAGGACACAACAAGAAGTCTGTAATCCAGAAGAGGGCCCTTCCACGACCATGCTGGGACCCAGATCTCAAACTTCCAGCCTCTAGAATTGTGAGAAATAAATTTATGTTGTTTATAAACCATCCAGTCGGTGGTACTTTGTTACAGCCTCAACTAAGCCCAAAAAGCCTACAGAACCAGCTTATCAGAGGCATCCGCTTAATGTCCCCAGTCCATATTTCAGGGTCTCAGGTATTTCCAACCAGCCTTGGCTGACCATTCAAATGTCTCTCGAGCTCTGTGACTTGATCAGGAGCTCAGTCTGTTGCTTAGCTTGTTTATTTTTGCAAAGAGGCCCTCAGGTCTTTGTAAGCTATCAAAGAGGCAATCGGACTCTCTTACTTAGCCTTTAACTGCCTGTTCAGAGCCCTTTGTTTCTCAATATCCCTCTGCAGAGTGTCAATACAACCGAGCAGTAATCATACAACTCTACTTCCTTGTAGGAACTGTTTTCCCTGTGTCTTCCTAAAAGCCTGAGTCTTAGAAGCTGCAAGTCTGCCCCTACAGTGGGTATTTTCCCAGGTCAACATTGGTGAAATCTATAGCAATTGGGCCTCCATCTTGGAGCAGAAACAATCCAGACTCCACATAGCTCTGGATGCCATTCTCTTTGCTTGACCTGTACAGAATGAGTCAGTCCTAAATATTCAACTTCTCTCTGCATTCTTGGACCACTCTCAGGACCGCTTGTATCACTTTGTGTTCTCTGAGAAACAGACCCCAAGATGGAATCAGATGTGCAAAAGATGTACTAGGGAGAATGTCTTTGGAGGATAAAGAAGAAGAAATCAGAATAAGGGGGGTTATGTCAGAGGGTGATAAAAACTCTCTCTGAAAAACCAAGAAGAGGAGAAAATTAGGAGAATTCAGCAGAAAGAGTTTCAGACCAAAATTTAGTCAGGCCAAAGAAGTATTATTGACTCAAAATCACATTGGAGGTGTCCCATGTGTTGCCAGAATGGTCCTGGTTTGGTAGCCCCACTAGGTTCAGTGCTTGGCTGGGAGGAGCCTGGATGTACAATGGCCTCAGTGAGAAAGCAATAAGGATGGAAGGGGCACCAGCTGTGGCTGTCAGTCAGTGATGTGTTCCACATTAGAAGAGCTGAGCTGTGTATTTCCTTGGCTGCCACATTCACGTCACAAATGTCTCATAAAATCCTTTTTTTTCCCCTCTTGAGCCAGTGGTTGGCAATGGACAGAACTCATTGCGAAACACTGCACCCTGACTTGGTGACCCTGGGCCACACCATTCCACCCTCATCCGCCAACCCACGTAAACTCTCTGAGTTCCGTTCAACCTCGAATGCCACACTTCTAAGCATATTTCAAATCAGGGTGAGCATTTATTTCCCATTTCTTAGTAGAAATTCTCCACATAGAAACAAATCCATCAGGAAATTGAGACTCATTCTTTGACACCCATTCATCCTGGCATAATTTGTGTCACCCTCTTATTGTGCACACCTTCCAGAGACAAATTCTACAGGAAGGTATTTTTAATGGTTATTAATGATGGGGTTTTATTTTATTCTTTTGAGTATCAAAATGTAGTATTTTCACTGTACAAAATTTGAAAACTACAAAAAGGTATCAGCAAGAAAATATTTTCTTCACTCCATAACCCCATCCACTCAGAAATAATAACTGTTAAGAGTTTATTAACTTCCTTTCCTTGTTTTGCCTTTGTGATAGGGTCCATATAAATCTTTCCACACCATGAGAATACATTGCCTACCTTGTTTTATTTCTTCTATTAAGGGCTTTTAAAATTTACTTTTTAAATAATTTTGCCTTGATATTTTGTCTTGATTATTAGGAGGAAAATAAGCAAATTAGAGGAGAATGTAGTCTAATAAATACTCTCTCTGTCTATAATTATTGTGTATATATATTAATATATATTTATTAGAAATATATTAGATATATATATAAGTATATGTGTGTATATATAAGTACATACACATAGGTAATATTTGTAAACATATATATTTGTAAATATACACATACACATATATCTGTATATTATACATATAGACATACATATATCTCTGTATAAATATCATCACTATATCTTGTGGCTCTCTCCCTCTTTCCTCTCTCTCTCTTTCCTGTATATATATATGTAAACATATATATATATATACACACACATATTATAGGTAACATTTGTAAACATATATATTTGTAAATATACACATACACATATATCTGTATATTATACATATAGACATACATATGTCTCTGTATAAATATCATCACTATATCTTGTGGCTCTCTCTCTCTTTCCTCTCTCCACATATTTCTCTTTATGAGGATCTCACAATCTGAAAAGGAAAGATGATTTTTACTTTGAAAATATATGTCTCACAATCATTATTCTAACAAAAATGATCATTCAGGCCCATGGGGAAAATTATTTACGCTCTTCAGAAGTATAACATAAGTGATACTGAGTAGGGATCCAGATGGTCTAAATGGATCCGTGGCTGAGTAGCAGAACAATATGTTACCTACCCAAAGGCAGCCAAGAGTAGTTGTGTTTTCAGACTGATGTTATTCCTGCAAGGTTGTGCTTTAAATTTACTCCTAAGAAACTTGGCACAGAGATGTTTCTGTAAACAAGACCCATTCAAGGGTCATCCCATGTGGATTCCCCTGTAAGGATACCCTGAGAATCACTTCCATCCCACAGAAGCATCTGATCAGTGCATCCATTCCCACATGCTTAAACAGTGTGCACAACCCAGATTTCAAAATAAGCAGTGTTAACATTCTTGACTCCCAGCCCAAATGTGGGTGCTCGTCATGAACTCAAGCCTTCCTTTAGGAGGTGGCATGTGTGGTCTTATGTTATCACAGGCTGACTGGCCCAGGAAAAAGTCACCAAAAGACATGTGCTGGAGACCGTGCATAGCCCTCCAAGACATAAAAATATACACAATGCATTCTGGATCTTTCAGCAGGGGAGCGGGCTGTCAAAAGTTTGGTGATATTTTCAGGCAAACAGGTTTACCTGAGTTTCAATCATGATTCTATCACTACCTGGCTGAGTGATGAATGCAGAGTCACTAACTATCTAGAGATAATAAGACCTAACTTGACTAATTCCTAGGGTTTGTATTGGTTATCTATTAATAGATAGATAATGGACATGAGATATTTAATAAATGCCAAACACTATAAAAATTTTGGGTTTGTAGAGGTGCTGTAAGGAAAGAAGATACAGTTTATATTTACCTTTATTTTCCCAGAGTCCTGCACAATACAAGGCATACCATAGGCATTTAATTCATGTTATTTTATTGAGTAAATGGACTCATGTCTGGGAGTAAGTGAAGCTGGGTCCACTGCCACTGATGTTTATGTGATTGTGTGACTAGGAGTTTGTTTCTTAAGCTGCCTGAGT
Source organism: Leucopleurus acutus (assembly GCF_964270905.1). NCBI lineage: Eukaryota > Metazoa > Chordata > Mammalia > Artiodactyla > Delphinidae > Leucopleurus > Leucopleurus acutus. The sequence goes on along the minus strand of NC_139147.1, from coordinate 78,412,988 downwards.
CTTAGCTTCCTCATGCGTACAATGGAGGAAATGACACCTCTTGTCCTAGTATTAATACATCTACATGACTTTTGGGAGACTGACGAGCTAACTTCTATGAAAGTGTTCTGTAAAATGTAAATCACTATACACATGCTTGTTATTTTTAAGTCATTTGCTGGGGTGTTTTTCGAAGCAAATGATCACTAAATTCCTTTTTAACTTTGAGTATAGCTTATTTTTTGAAAAAAGGCATTTATTAAATGTCTCCTAGTTCCTCTGTTGGGAGCTGTGCTCCATTGGAAAACAGTATATCTCACAAAGCTACGTACCAGAAAAGCAGCCGGTCATTTAGGAAATCATCACACCATAGTTTTTGGTTGTCACTAGTAATATACAGATCGGATCTTTTTTTTCTTGGCCCACACCCACTCCTCTTCCTTCCACAAAGGATGGCTTTTGTGGCTTCCTGATAATCAGGATTCAAAAAATAAGGCACACATTTTTGAATGTGTGTCTGAGGGAAGGTTCAGCCATAGCTGCCTCCCTTGGGCTCAAACCTCAGGAAAGTAAATAAGAATGCTACATTCTATCCTCTCCCACCTACACACGTTTCATGAATTCTAGTAAACATATTCTTATCTCATCAAGTTAATCAGGCACCACATACCTCAGCGATCAAGTTGGTCATCGGCAACTCAGGGACACAGCTCTGCAAAAGTCTTTTGTTTTTTCATCTGTGAAGCTTAAGATGCAAAAAGGCAAAGAAGATCGTTCTCAACTCTACTGGAGGCCAGAGACTGGATCTTATTGATCTCCTTTATGCCCACAGCTCCCAGGACGCTGACCGGCACACAGAGGAAGACTTTAAGGAATATGCACGTTGAAGCAATTAATCAAACATCAGATCAGTGAGTAAGTACCATAGAGTCTTGCGAGAGAATTATACTGGAAACCACTAGAAATTCAGGTCTCATTACAATATCATCCCTTCTCATTTATTTGTAATAAGCAATCAAACAAATGCATTAGATTCAGAGTCTAGAAGCTGAAGGTCAATTTATTTTACATATTATCTTTTCCCCTCATTCTTTTAACAAATATATATTTTGTACCTATGATGTGCTGTGTGTAACAAGAGCCTAAGCAATTATTGTGGATAAAAAAAAATTCATATAAGTAATTGGTTGCTTAGAAGTTCACAGAAAAATAAATGGCCCTTTAGCACAAGTGTAGAACATCATGTAATACATTTTGTGGGCAAATATTGTCCTTGGTTTCCTCCTATTTTTCTTTCTCTTGATGTTTATACTAGTTATTGATTTTATCATTTACCTACGTATTTAATTTTTTAAACTTTTTCATTGTGGTAAAAACCACATAACATAAAATTTACCAGCATAGCCATTTTTAAGTGTACAGTTCACATTGTTGTGCAATGACTCTCCTGAACTTTTTCATCTTGCAAAACTGAAACTGTACCCATTAAACAACAACTCATTTCCTCCTCTCAGCCCCTGGTTACCCTGCATACGTATTTTTTTTAAATTTTTTTAATTTTTAATTTTGTTTTGCAGTACGCGGGCCTCTCACTGTTGTGGCCTCTCCCGTTGCGAAGCACAGGCTCCAGACGCGCAGGCTCAGCGGCCATGGCTCATGGGCCCAGCCGCTCCGCGGCATGCGGGATCTTCCCGGACCGGGGCACGAACCCGTGTCCCCTGCATCGGCAGGCGGACTCTCAACCACTGTGCCACCAGGGAAGCCCTGCATATGTATTTTTAAATCTCCTTCTGTGTATTTTATAAGCTACCTCAAATCACTCTGGAACAAAGTGATTTCGTGTAGATGGATAGATAGATAGATAGGTAGATAGATAGATAGATAGATAGATAGATAGATAGATAGACGATAGATAGATGGACTCTCTGTAAATGTAGCCTACAAGCCACGAGGCTTGTGGGAATTTAGTTTCTCAACCAAGGATTAAACCTGGGCCACTGCAGGGCAGTGAAAGCACCGAGTCCTGACCACTGGACCACCAGGGAACTCCTGAGCCTACAAGTTTATAGTCATGGACTCTCAGGGTTGGACAGAATCTTAACATCATATATTCAGCCTTATCTTCTGCAGCCCCAATATAAGAATTAACAGACACACTTGCTGTTTACAGCACTGACAGACATTTGTGTTCCTACAAACACACACAGTGTAAGGATAAATACTATTTAATGCAACTCTCATCATAAAAGACCAAATAATGTATGGGGCATTTATAATTGTATATGCTGAACAATAGACAGGGAAAACCTGGTTTTGATATTGATTCCTCTGCTTACAAGTTTGTATGCCTGATAAAAGGAGGAAAACTTTCCACAGAGAAGTTTCAGTCTCTGTGCAGTTCCAACTCTCCTCCACTAGTCACACATTTTCCGTGGCAGCCATTGTTGGGGACACGCATATTGTGATGTGTCCTCCAGCCTGGGTCTTCAGTGACACCATGCCTAGTGTCCTGGGCAGGAGGAGTATGTACTTGGAAGCCATTCCTATACCAGGATGAGTAGCAATACTTTAACTCTACACAAACCCAGCTACAGACCACATTGATGTATTCCCCCAACCCAAACTAAAAGTATCCTCTATTCAACTTGCCCTTTCCTGGATCTTAGAAATCCCACGGCCTCTATATCACCACTCTGTGTGAGACGAATGGTGATGAAGGGGAAATTGGAGTAGAAAGAGATGGTAATATTAGAAGACTGTATTTAAAATATCTCACATTTGTCTATTTTACAGAAACATAATGGCCATGTATACATATTACTAAGATATTTCCTAGAACCTTAGAGGGGACTATCTATGTAAGTAAGAGGTCTTGACATTCAAACTTTCTTAGGTTCACAGTAAATCTGTGCCTGAAATGAGGCTTGGAGAAAACCCTTCAATGGGCTTTAAAAACTGAGCAATTCCTGATATGATGCACTGAGATGTACACAATATCACAGTATCACAGATGTTTCTGCCAAAAGTAGAGAACTCAATCTAATCATGAGGAAACATCAGTCAAACCAAAACTAAGTTACATTCTACAAAATAACTGGTTTGCATGCTTCAAAAATATCTGTCATGCCGTAAAGACTTGCGTTTGCCAGGGAAGGGTGGGAGGCAAGAGAGGGTTGGATTGGGGGTTTGGGATTAGCAGATGCAAATTATTCTATATAGGATGGATAAAGAACAAGGTCCTGGGACTTCCCTGGTAGTGCAGTGGTTAAGAATCTACCTGCCAAAGCAGGGGACACGGTTTCAATCTCTGGTTCAGGAAGATCCTACATACTGCGGAGCAGCTAAGCCCGTGCGCCACAACTACTGAGCCCGCGTGCCACAACTACTGAAGCCCGTGTGCCTAGAGCCCGTGCTCCCCAACAAGGGAAGCCACTGCAATGAGAAGCCCACGCACCACAACAAAGAGTATCCCCTGCTCCCAGCAACTAGAGAAATTCCGTGCGCATCAACGAAGACCCAATGCAGCCTAAAATAAATAAATAAATAAGTAAATAAACAAATAAATGAAAAAATAAATACATTTATTTTAAAAAAAAGAACAAGGTCCTACTGTGTAGCACAGGGAACTATATTCAATCTCCTGTAATAAACTACAATGGAAAAGAATATGAAAATATACATATATATTCTTCTTCATATATATGTGTGTATATATATATATATATATATAACTGAATCACTTTGCTATACACTTTGCTATACACAACATTGTAAATCAACTATACTTCAATTAAAAAAAAAAATCTGTCATGAAGCACAATGACTGAGGAACTGTTCCCGATTACTAAAGGCTAAAGAAACAGAACAATGGAATGCAATGTAGGATCCAGAATTTTCTGTTGCTATAAAAAAAGTCATTGGGACAATTGGCAAAATCTGAATAAGGTATTTAGAGAAAGTAATCGCATTTTATCAATGTTAATTTCTTCATTTTCTAACTGAACTGTGATCATATAAGAGATTGTCTCATTTTAGAAAATATGCACCAAGACACTTAGAGTCAAGGTGCACCATATCTGCATCTGACAAATGGTTCAGGAAAAAAAAAATGCAAAATGCCAAATAAGGACTTCCTGTGTCTCCTTATTTATCTCTCTCTCACGTGGGCACTGAGCAAAGGAGGGGTGGGAGTCAGGAGCAGCCCCCATACAGCTGTTCAGGGATGTCTGGAAAAGAAGCCCACCCACATTGCTCTGGAACACTGGGTGTGACTTGGAGGGTATCGGGTTTGTCTGTTAGGGACACTGCCAACCTCCTCCTTCCCCAATTGGCCTCTATGTTTCCTTGCATGCCCTCTGATTAGAGAAGTGTCCCTTTCCTCAGACACTTCTCTAAAGCATCTTCTTTCTTCTCAGTAGACTCTGAGACATAAGCTTTATGCACTTTCATTCTATTTGATGAATTCCGGTGACCTGTAAGAAGGTGGAGGTCAAATTAGAAGAAGTACGTGGCTAAGCTTGCAATGCACTTGCTTTTTCATTGATATCAAAAAGCATTTGACCTTAATCCAGTACACTTGAATTCTTGGCCCAGCTTTACTCCTACTAGATGTCCTACTTCAGCAAATATTAGATTAATAGAGCATAAAGCTGGGAGGGTTGGTAGGATCCCCCCAAAAACAGAACCTGTTTTCTACTTCTATGAAACAGAGATTGTGGAGTTGAACTGAAGTTATGTCCAGAAAAGTGTTTTAAAACTAAAAACCATCAAACTCTTCAGTCCCTTTGATTTGGGTGACACTCGATGAATTTACTCGGCCACCTCTTATGCTAGAAAGTTCTCTCCTCATCCCCATATTATAAAAGAAGGGCAGGTCAGGATGACTTGGAGAAGAGAGGACCTGAGGTCCAGTTACCCTGACAAGAAATTCAGCTTCTCCAGTCACACAGTCACAGACAGCCAGAGCTCTAAGGAATGTGAGAGATCATCCACTTTAAGCCCCTCGTGGTGGCATCTGTTGTTTTCTGTTGCCCTGAACCTATTGCCCTGCTTAATAGAACCTCTATTTTCTTTCAGAAACTCTCTTTGCTCCAGTCTTGGTAGGGCTGTCAATCAAGGCATTCGGTTTTCTCCTGGCCTAACATGGCATCTTCCTTCTGAGAATTTGAATCTTAAGGTAAGTGACTCAAGTTTAAAAAACAAAAAAAAACAGAAACCTGTTGGGTCTGACTTATTGCTATGGTGGCACTATGAAATGACTCTATTCGTTCCTGTTACTTAGATCTCTGAAGCTATTCTGGTTCCAGCCTTTTCCCAAATCTTGTTTTTCAACTTTCTCTTCCAGTCTGTGAATTTTCATATTTTAATCTATTTTTATATTTTTAGTTTTACTTAGCAGGAGTTAGTTTCCATTGCTAATAACAAAAGAATCCTCACTGGTACATCCTTCCTCTTAAAGATCAAGAATGTAAGGCCCAAAGACAGTAGGCTGCTTGCCTAAAGTCAGGGAGGAAGTTGGGACCAGAGCCCAAACCAAACCCAGGTTAGTCAGTTTCTCTCTACGTCTGCTGCCTTCTCTGGAGCTACAGCAGCCTTGGAAGGAATGAACTATTCCACATCATTAAGGGACTCAATGGAATGAGTCATTATTGAGCTCTTAAAAAGTCTATTGAACTTCTGCTTTGGGCCATAATTGAGGATATGAGACCAGAATATGTTCTTAATAATGAAAAAAAAAAGGAGCAATCCACATGTTCAACAGCCATAAAAAAGAACCAGTTACTGACATACGTAACTATATGGATGTATCTCAAAAACAATATGTTGAATGAAAGAACCTACTAGACACAGAATGCATGCCATGTGCCTCCGTTTATGTGACATTCTAGCATTGTGAAGTCCAGTATGGTAGCCACTAGCCACATGTGGCTTTTTAAATACAAGTTGATTAAAATTAAATAAAAATTAAAATGCAGTTTCTCAGTCAAGCCATATGTGGTTAGTGGCTACCATGTCAGACAGTGCAAATGTTGACTATTCCCTTCATCACAGAAAGGTCGATTGGATAATGTTGTTCTAGAAAACATGCGTCTGATACATAATGACAAAAAAAACAGGAGAGCGATTGTTTAGGGTCAGTGGTGAAGAAGGGTTAACCACAAAGGGGAGTTTTTAAGGTAATGGAAATGAGGGGATTTGGGGGATAATGAAATATTCTATGTCTTGTTTGTGGTAAAGACTATATGGTATATACTATGTCAAAATTCCTCAAATGGAACGGTAGAATTAGTGAATTTTATTGTATGTAAATTATACCTCAATAAAGTTGATTCTAAAAAGTCAAGTGTTTCATGGAAGTACTTTTTTTTTTTAACAACTTTATTGGGGTATAATTGCTTTACAATGGTGTGTTAGTTTCTGCTTTATAACAAAGTGAATCAGTTATACATATACATATGTTCCCATATCTCTTCCCTCTTGCGTCTCCCTCCCTCCCACCCTCCCTATCCCACCCCTCCAGGCGGTCACAAAGCACCGAGCCAATATCCCTGTGCCATGCGGCTGCTTCCTACTAGCTATCTAGGAAGTACTTTTTTAACCACTTATAATAATTATTAGATGTGTGGTTTTTTTTGTTTGTTTGTTTTGCGGTACGCGGGCCTCTCACCGCCGTGGCCTCTCCCGTTGTGGAGCACAGGATCCGGACGCGCAGGCTCAGCGGCCATGGCTCACGGGCCCAGCCGCTCCGCGGCATGTGGGATCTTCCCGGACCGGGGCACAAACCCTCGTCGCCTGCATCGGCAGGTGGACTCTCAACCACCGCGCCACCAGGGAAGCCCCTAGATGTGTTTTTGCAAAGATATAAACATGTTATTTGTCCACTAGACCGTATTTTGCTAGTCCCTGGAGATACAGTGATGAATCATAGCAAACCCACCCTCAAGTTGTTCACGGTCCAGTACAGGAGATGGGTCTTATGCAAAAATAGCTCAAATCCAGGAAGAAAGTAGCAGGTGCCCTTTCACAAGTGAAAATATCACGATTTAAGACATTAGAGGTAGCGTAGCTTCCTTTTACCTAGAGGGATGAGAAAGGCTTCCTGTTCTTTGAAGTATTTGTGAGATATATGCACATGGGGTTTAAAAACATTCTGGATGGAAGACAAAATATGGTCCAAGGTGGGGGACAAAACAGAAAAGTATGTCACCCAGTGGATAGAGTGCATAAAGGAGAGCAGTTAAGAAGTAATTCACATGGATATAAATGAGAAGGGTTTGTGTTTTGAATACCTGAGTTTAGCAAAGTGCACATACTTGGCTGCTAGGCGCTGAAAGGAAAAAGTGTACTTTTATCTTACATTGTGTCCAGAGTTCCAGGCCCTCAATGTTACTGTTTCCCTAAGCTCTTTACTTTCTCCTCCTCTTCCTACAAATCAAAAATCTTCACAAACAACATAATTCAAAGATGTAGGTCATGGTCAGAAAGGCAATTACCTTCTCCCAGTCTAATGCGTAACTTATTCTATTACAATCTCTACCTAAAAGACTTAAGGTGTTGGAAAAGCATCTAACTTGCACAGCAAAGAAATAATTTATGCATTTGTATAGTGACCTGAGCCCCCCTGGGTGAAGAGGGTTGTAATATAAATGTAAGTGGCAATTATGGTAATTATAGTATAATTGTCACTTATTTTCCCAGGTTCTGGATGGTTGTGTGCCATGGGTGTGCTGTTGAATTCTGGAGAGTTTGCCTTTTGCCCTTGGTCAAGGTAGCTCTCTGCATTTATTTTCACAATGCAGTAGGAACCAATATGTTTCATAATTATTTACATAATTTTTTACCATTTAGTATCTGTCCCTCTTACCTAATAATTTTAGGATTTTTAAAAATAACAGCTATTGATGTCAGGGCATACATTTTAAATGGTCTTTTTTATAAATTAGGCTATAAAACTTTTGAAATTAAAAGCATACTAGGGCTTCCCTGGTGGCACAGTGGTTGAGAGTCCACCTGCTGATGCAGGGGACACGGGTTCGTGCCCCGGTCCGGGAAGATCTCACATGCCTAGGAGCGGCTGGGCCCGTGAGGCATGGCCGCTGAGCCTGCGCGTCCGGAGCCTGTGCTCCGCAACGGGAGAGGCCACAACGGTGAGAGGCCCGCGTGCTGCAGGAATAAAAAAAAAAAAAAAAGCATACTAAGAATATTTGCAAATTAATAATTTCTGTGGGAGCCTAGAGCCTCTGTTGGTAAGTTAAAATATTTGGAAGAACGCTGCTTATTTCCTAGAAGTATATAAAAATATATAAAAAGCCTAAAAAGAGCACTAGGTCTTGCTACTCAAAGTGTGATGCAAGGACCAGCAGCACCAGCAGCAGCTGGGAGCTTGTGAGAAATGCAGAGTCTCAGGCCTCACCCCAGACCTACTGAACTAGAATTCTGCATTAGCAAAGTTTCCAGGTGACTCGCAGGTACATCAACATTTGAGAAGCACTGCATTAGGGACCATTATTTCACCTCTCATTTTATAAATGGGAAAGGCCAGGCACTTGATGGAACTTGGCCATGCTCAAAGGAAATTGAGTATTTTTAATTTAAGAACTCTATATACTCCGGTCATCTGTATTTGCTAATAGCAGGGAATAAAGCCAAACACTTTAACTCCAATTAACAAATCTATAATTAATTAGTAAAATGACCTTCCCTCAAATTTCCCATTTTGTAGAACAAGCTGTTTGAATTGGCTGGGGCTCAGGCCGGCATATTTGTGAATTTCACAATTCACAGATGTTAGACACTCTCAGGCTAAGTAAGGAAGAGAATGTCGAGTTTTAAATAGCTTCTCCCTTCTATCCTGGCTGAAGCAACAAATAAAATATTTTTATGAAACATATTTTGAACCAAAATTTCTCAAAAGGAGATGTCAAATCGCTCTGGAAATGACTTAGATTATCTTACAACTTTGATAACTTCTGATGTCACCAATTTACAGGTAACCTATGGTTGGGGGTGAAAGGAGGTTATGAACTTGCCATGTTAGTGACACTTGGGCACGCTGTTGTGTTTGTTTTTTTTTTTCTGTTGGAGTCTATTTTAATTTAGCTTCTGAAACATATTTCATTCAATATCCAAATCCACAAAACCATGATAGGTTTACAGCCTGTATTCAGAAAGGAAGTGAATTATTTTGTATGTAGATTTTTTGATATTATATTAATTTTTGGATATATGAACAAGTTAACGGTTTTACTCCAAAGTAGCTCGAGCCAAAGCAAAACCAAAACCAGCAAAAACAATGACATAAATAAGAGAGTGGGAGAGACTGAGAGAGATGGAAAGAACTCGAATGTTTTCAGTAACAGGCAATTTGAAATAATTTTGTAAGCTTTAAAATAGTTGAAAATAGTGCATTATTTTCCATTTTAATATTACTTGAAGAAAATTATGTGTGTGTGTTTGAGGTAGGATATTTGAAAAACTCAGTAAAGGTTATTATTATTTTTTAATTAGGGAAAGCAAAGCTAAGGGGATGTGAATGGGTATCTCTTTTAGTTGAGACGAAGAGTGAGTTCTAGGTTAAATATAATCAAGGAATTTCCCTGTCTTTGCTATTTGAGATTGTGACCACAACAGGCGGTTGGCTGAAAGGGAGAATGAAGGGTGGGGGGAAGGGGGGGGTGGAGGTGGAGATGAAGAAAAAAAACAAAACAACTTCCTAAGCAGCTCTGTGAAATATTTAGTTCTAGAAGCAGTTACAGAAGCCCTCAAATCAAATCAGTATGCAGAGACAAGGAAACATTAATTAGCTGGAGCAGGGTGGACACTCATTAGCTCTTGTTCTGTTGTGAAAGTCCAGGCTGCTGAAATTAAACTCTGATGCCATTCATGCCAGCATCCAATCACCAGAGAGACCAGAAGTTCAGAGATGACTCCAAGTTGCCAACAAGTGTGGCCACTATACGACAAGGACTCTAAAGCCGTGGTAGAGGGGGAAGAACAACTTTAGAGAGGATGCCCAGCTGGTAAGATTCGACTGTTTCTGATGTTTTAGTCCCTTGATGAATCTCATTGGCTCAAATCAAGAAACGCTCCGCCTCTTTGCAAATGTGTGTGAAGGGGGGAAGTGTCTACACTTCTATGTCTGATAGCATTTGACCCTATTGCTTTTAGCCTTCTGGCTTTATATCTATGTATACACAGGTATATGTGTATATGTTATAATACTGTTCTCCATTTGTTGATATCAAAGAGAGTTGAAGGAAATGAATTTTGAAACTTCACGGTGTGCCACCCTACAGTACTGTCCCGACCCTTACATCCAGCGGTGAGTTTAAACGTGACGTAACTTCTATCAAAACTTAATTGGAGTGCCTTGTGTATGATGAGTGTTTCTGCTGTGTACAAAGAGCAGCCTCTCTTTGTTTATGAGCACAGTGATATTATTTTGCACTTTCTGTGGACTTAAAGTGGTCTGTGGGCATCTCTTCTGGTTTTCTTTTTTAGTTCCTATCTGGATGTACAAAGTAACAAAGTTTGTAGACCATCTTCCCATGGTTTCTTAAAAAATGGTCACACCATTTTAAGATGTATAAAATCTGTTATTTGTCTGGATCAGCGCTCACCAACCCAAGAAGAAGACATTTCATTGGACAGGAATAGAATAGTCTGTGGATAATCTTCAAGTCAAAAGAAACACAGAATAATTTTGATTTATACCTTAAAAACAGATAAATAGCCATTGTTATACCAAACAGATTGTGGCTTGTCATTTTGGCTCTGTGGCATATTTCTTCTTGATTTGTTTCATAACAAACAGCATCTTTTGACAAATCTGACTTTTAAAACTTAACAAGTATACTCAATTTTATTTCTGTTTATAGGAAGGAACGTTTGCCTAGCACTAAGAGGGAATATTAGTGAGCATGCACGATGTGTGTGTGTGTGTGTGTGTGTGTGTTTCAAATTAGAGTTTGCTATTTTTAAACTGGTAAATGAAATCTGAACAGTGTTTTTCCAGTCATAAAGTTATGGGAGATATTCAAGTCGTATGTAGCAGTGTGATGTTGTTAATTTAACAGTATGAGATTTGATGTTGGAATTTCATACTTTACTTTCTGAGACTAATGAGGGAGGTCCTCTGATTGCTGAAAATGGTGTGGTTCCAAAGGGGTTAACTTGTCATTCACCATGGTGCCTATTAGAGCCTCATCCCAGCAGTCCAGTGGGCTCTCTGGCCAGGACTCACTGTCACATTGCTCAGGCAGTTAAGGAAACTGTGTGATCTTTTTTCATGAATAAGATTTGTTACCTTGTAAACATGAATGTGGACTATGTAGACGTAGCTTCTTTTCCTGGGAGATTTTTGGTGGGCTGTGTGAGACAGCAGAAGAGGAAAAGTAAGAGAGAAATGTAAATGGAATGGTTGACAGAGTAAGAAAAGAAAGGAAGAAAAAGGAAAGAGAGAGAGGAAGCAAGTTTGTGGTCCTCCAGGTTGAAACGGGAAATGTGAATGGTGATTTGATTCCTGCCTTGCTGTGTGCCATGAAAAATAGTAGCAAAAATGAATGGCTCTGGAGTTCACGTTCTTACATAAGATTTCGTTGGTGTTGGGGAGTGGGTGGATAAAAAGCAAAACACTAAAGATTTTCTAGTTCTCGAAATTTTTTCCAGCCTTAAAATTTTCTACTTCAATAAAATCTTTGAAATACTATTTCTAAGAGGGTAATTGTGGTGAAACATTTGCTGTATAACACTTCCCTTGATGGCATCTTTTTTAAAGTAGGTACATGGATCTATCTCAGCTCTGGCAGAAGTTTTTTTCTATTGACTAGCAACCCACATGTCAATCATGTACACCTCTGTCCAGAGGTATTTCTAGTGATTGATGAGGGAAGCCTGTAAATATAGATACATGAGGAAATTGCTTTTCGGAGTGTCCCGGAAACGGGCTAATTCATGGAGCAAATATCACCTCAGTTTTTGTCAGATTGTAAAATTTAAAATAATAATAGTACTTTAAAAATATTTTAAATTTTGCTGAATCCCTGAACTTTAATCATGGTGAGTGTCACTTTGGGGGAAGGGGGGGGCATGTTGGGGAGCTGTGAGATGGTGGTGCAGGGTGGTCAGGGAATATTTATTTGCCAGGTAAATCGTTTTAGGCAAGATTATGTACTTTCCATTTGTAATAAAAACTTAATCTGCAAGTAAACGAAAGAAAAATATTTGCTGCCGAGCATCTACTCTGTGCAAGGCACTGGAAATACAAAAATGAGTAAGATATAGCTGTAATGCTTATTTATTTAACTTTATAGTACTTATATATTTAATAACATATATTTGCCTCATATATTTTAACTGCTTTGTCAGATATTTCTAGACTACTTAGTGAATGAATGAATGAATAAGTGGGATATCACTATAAGAAATCTATAATAATATATATTGTCGAAGCAAGAATCAAACAATATTCTCTTTGATACCTAAGGAGTGAATGAGTTTGAGCTGTTTTTTCTAAGCAGACAACCCTTGCAGTTCTCAGTTTACAAAATCTATTTTAAGTAAGACCAAATTTAATCATTCCATAATCATAGTCATCTACATAGTTAAATTTGTCTTTTTCCTGACCTTGTCTTTAGAAAGAAATTATAAAAGAGAATTTTCAAAAAAGGAAAGAACAGGATTTCTTGTTATTTTTAACTCTAAGCTACCTTAATGCATAAATTTCTTTTTATCAGAAAATAGAATAAATGAGAGCTGTTATTATCATTTACTGCTAAATGTTAATGCCATTCCTCAAAAGCCAATTTTAATATACATTTCAAAGTATGATGGTAATCATTCTCTCAGTTAAAATTGATATTTCACCCTCTGTTATTTTTTCCTTTGCACCTGAACATATTGACACATTATGTATTTAGTTGTGCTCTGATGTAGATGCTAATTTACTCTAGTCTTTACAAAAACTTTTCTGAAAATCAAAACAGTACTTAAGCTATAGAGCTTAGATTTCCCCTTTGATGCTATTGACCATTACAAGAAGAAGAGAAGGTGGACAAATCACAAGTTTTGTCATTTTATTGCTAACTTAATTTTAACAAAAATAGATGAAATTATGCAAAATCAATAAATAAGAGCCAAAGGGTAAGATACAGTTTCCTTATAAATTAAAACCATATACAGTGAGTTCTGTTTACTTTTTATTAGTAAATATTCAAAATGAATCTAAAATTTAGCATTTTACAAGTTAAACTTTTGTTAATTTATGGTTTGGGTTGTAATTTGGGTCTTCTTGCACCCTTTAGTTTTTAGAATTGCCACCTAGTTTTTAACATAAATCTCTAACCAAGTAATTCTAAAAGACAGATTAAATTCCTCCAAATATCATTTTGAAAATAAACCAGCTAAAATGATAAAAAGGAATCCAGATTAAATTTTGAAACACTGTCATAGCTGAGGACTAAAAATAAGAGAAAGTAAAACATATTACTATTTGAACCACTTGTAAAATGATTTTGAGTTATTTTTTTCAGTCACCCTCTACTCAAAAGAAGCTTGAACTGTTAAAGTACTGTATGGATGAGTAAGAAGTATTTCCTGTGTAAATTACATATTGATTGTGAATTTTATGCTTTACTAGCTTAAAGGTCAACTTTATTAACTGTATTTTCTAAATATATCCCAAAAGGAGGAGGAGGGGAGTGGGTGACAGCGAACTTACAATGGATCATTTTATTTGTCAAATGCAATCGCATAAAGACAGATGTAGTCCTGTGTTGAGTGTCTTCCACTTGCTTCTCCACATCCACCCTACATCCTTCTTTTTTTTTTTTTTTTTTTTTTTTTTTTTTTTGGTGGTACGTGGGCCTCTCACCGTCGTGGCCTCTCCCGTCGCGGAGCACAGGCTCCGGACGCGCAGGCTCAGCGGCCATGGCTCACGAGCCCAGCCGCTCCGCGGCATGTGGGATCTTCCCGAACCGGGGCACGAACCCGTGTCCCCTGCATCGGCAGGCGGACTCCCAACCACTGCGCCACCAGGGAAGCCCCCCTACATCCTTCTTGTTCTGAATCCCAGGAAGCTGACTTATGAAGATTGCATTGACAGTTCCTTTCTCCTCTGGTTTCCTCTTGGGTTCAACCAGTGGGCACCTCTAGTAGGAGATCGAAGGGCAGGAGGAGAGTGAATTTGGGGTATATGTTTCCCTGCTGTTCTGCTACGTTTTCTACTAAAGGCTGCAGGTCCTGTAAGGGCTCTCAACCACAGTTCCGGACGTCTTGAGTTTGAGTAACTACTCTCTCCTTTTCCTTCGAGCATAGGAGTGGTAACCATTTCTAGCCACTGCTAACTCCAAAAAGCCATACCATATCTCTTCTCCCTTGATCAATAGTTCCTTTATTAAACTATCTCCAACTGCTTTTTTTTCAAATGCTCTTTTTCCTCCCAAGGTCATACCCAGTAGAAAAACACATGAAAAATGTGCCCATAGTGTTGTTTATGTGCACATGGAAACTTCAAAAATTGATATAACATTTAATAATATAATTGCTGATGCCAATTAAGGATGTATCCATCCATTTCAATGAGCAGGCCAGTTTTTAATAAGGCTAATCCATTAATTTTAGCTAGCTCCAGAATCACTAAGTTTCTTTGTCTGACTGAAAGGAATGAGCTGACATGCTGCAGTCTGTGTAGGTTGTTATGTCAGTACTTGAAATGAAGCAAGGCAGAGAACAGGAAGAGCTGGTTCATAAAGAAATACAAAGGTACAGTTTATCAGCAGGGACTAATGTAGCCACCCGTTGTAGTCAAGAAAAATCTGCCTCCAACCCTTATAATTTCCACAAGAATACATGTCAAAAGACCTTCCTGACCCACTGTAGTTAGCCAAAAGTATGATGTATTATAATTCTGTATGCTGCTCCTGAGCTGTGAGTGCATTTAAATGGCAGAGAGGCAGGGAAGTGTGTCAGCTGAGGGCACATAGGACTTGTCGAAAGACTATTATCCAATAGTCTTAACTCCACCACTCATTGATTATGTGACCTTCATAAAATCACTTAAGCTATCTAAATCAAAGTTTCTTCATGAGATAAGTAGGGATAACAACTTCTGGCCAACTGTTCACAACTAAGACATTGAGAATTAAATATTAAGCCAACCAGAGTCTGAAATGCATCCCCTTAGGGTATTGCTCAGCTCTACTCTTGTGGGTATGGCACAACGGTGAACTGGAGATTCCTTCCCAGCGACAATGGTGTCCTCATGGAGGCAAACCTGAAGTTCCATTTTGCTCTATATCATCTTTAAATTAAGCACAAAGACGATTATGAGTCTTGACATGACCTTGACTTGTCCCAATTCTTCTGCTTTAGAATTGAGAAATCTAAAACCTTAGAGAGGTTAAGTGATTAGCCCAAAATCACACACACAAAAATAGTAGCAGAACCAAGTCTAGAATTCAAGTCTCTTCCCTGTTCAGTGCTATTTCTACCATAGAACATAACATTTTATTAGATCTGTATAGAACTTTATGATTAACAAAGTGCTATTCAACACATTACATAGCTGATCCACTGTGGCAGGTATGGTAAGCAAAATAATGGCCACCAGAGATAGCCACGTCTTAATGCCCAAAACCTGTGAATATGTTAACTTACACAGCAAAGGGGTATTAGGTTGCAGATGGAATTAAAGCTGCTAATCACCCAACCTTAAAATAGGTAGATTATCTTGGACTGTCCATGTGGAACCCAATGTAATCGCAAGAGTCCTCAAGTGGAAGTGGGAGGTAGAGAAAGAATAAAAGTGATGTGAGGTGAGAAGAGATTCAACAGATTTTGAACATAGAAGAGAATCAGGATCCAAGGAAGGCTGACTGTCTCTCGAAGGTGGAAAAGGCAAGGAAGCACATTTTCCTTTACAGCCACCAGGAGGAACACAGTCCTGCCAACACCTTGATTTCAGCCCGGTGAGATCTGTATCAGGCTTCCAACCTATAGAACTGTGAGATGATACATCTGGGTTGGTTTAAGCCACAAGTTTGTGGTAACTCGTTACAGCAGCAATAGGAAACGAATTCACCACATAACGGATTTTTATCCTCAAATTGTAGGTATGGAAACTAAAACTTTGTTTTGATTTGTTTGTTTAACTAAAGTATTCCATGAGCTTATTTATTTTCTTGGTGCTGAGTGGGGAAGATAGAAGGTATGAGTAAGATACCATCCTAGACCTCAGGGAATCCAAAGAAGAACTTCACACACAGAAATACTACAGTGAAATGTCTATTTAGGTCTTCTGCACATTTTTGGATTGGGTTGTTTGTTTTTTTGATATTGAGCTGCACCAGCTGTTTGTAAATTTTGGAGATTAATCCTTTGTCAGTAGCTTCATTTGCAAATATTTTCTCCCATTCTGAGGGTTGTCTTTTCATCTTGTTTATGGTTTCCTTTGCTGTGCAAAAGCTTTGAAGTTTCATTAGGTCCCATTTGTTTATTTTTGTTTTTATTTTCATTTCTCTAGGAAGTGGGTCAAAAAGGATCTTGCTATAATTTATGTCATAGAGTGTTCTGCCTATCTTTTCCTCTAAGAGTTTGATAGTGTCTGGCCTTACATTTAGGTCTTTAATCCATTTTGAGTTTATTTTTGTGTGTGGTGTTAGAGAGTGTTCTAATTTCATTCTTTTACATGTAGCTGTCCAGTTTTCCCAGCACCACTTATTAAAGAGGCTGTCTTTTCTCCATTGTACATTCTTGCCTCCTTTATCAAAGATAATGTGACCATATGTGTGTGGGTTTAATCTCTGGGCTTTCTATCCTGTTCCATTGATCTATATTTCTGTTTTTGTGCCAGCACCATACTGTCTTGATTACTGTAGCTTTGTAGTATAGTCTGAAGTCAGGGAGCCTGATTCCTCCAGCTCCGTTTTTCTTTCTCAAGATGGCTTTGGCTATTCGGGGTCTTTTGTGTTTCCATACACACTGTGAAATTTTTTGTTCTAGTTCTGTGAAAAATTCCAGTGGTAGTTCGATAGGGATTGCATTGAATCTGTAGATTGCTTTGGGTAGTATAGTCATTTTCACAATGTTGATCCTTCCAGTCCAAGAACATGGTATATCTCTCCATCTATTTGTATCATCTTTAACTTCTTTCATCAGTGTCTTATAATTTTCTGCATACAGGTCTTTTGTCTCCTTCGCTAGGTTTATTCCTAGGTATAGATTGCCAACAAACACATGAAAGAATGCTCAACATCATTAATTATTAGAGAAATGCAAATCAAAACTACAATGAGGGGGCTTCCCTGGTGGCACAGTGGTTGGGAATCCACCTGCCAGTGCAGGGGACGCGGGTTCGTGCCCCAGTCCGGGAAGATCCCACATGCTGTGGAGCGGCTGGGCCTGTGAGCCATGGCCGCTGAGCCTGTGCATCCGGAGTGTGTGCTCTGCAACGGAAGAGGCCACAACAGTGAGAGGACCGTGTACTGCAAAAAAACAAACAAACAAACAAACAAAAACTACAATGAGATATCACCTCACACCGGTCAGAATGGCCATCATCAAAAAGTCTACAAACAATAAATGCTGGAGAGGGTGTGGAGAAAAGGGAACCCTCTTGCACTGTTGGTGGGAATGTAAATTGATACAGCCACTGTGGAGAACATTATGGAGGTTCCTTAAAAAACTAAAAATAGAAGCACCATATGACCCAGTAATCCCACTACTGGGCATATACCCTGAGAAAACCATAATTCAAAAAGAGTCATGTAGCACGATGTTCATTGCAAGTCTATTTATAAGAGCCAGGACATGGAAGCAACCTAAGTGTCCATCGACAGATGAATGGATAAAGAAGATGTGGCATATATATACAATGGAATATTACTTAGCCATAAAAAGAAATGAAACTGAGTAATTTGTAGTGAAGTGGATGGACCTAGAGTCTGTCATACAGAGTGAAGTAAGTCAAAAGAGAGAAACAAATATTGTATGCTAACACATATATATGGAATAAAAAAAAAATGGTCATGCAGGACCTAGAGGCAAGACGGGAATAAAGACACAGTCCTACTATAGAATGCACTTGAGGACACGGGGAGGGGGAAGGGTAAGCTGGGACAAAGTGAGAGAGTGGCATGGACATCTATACACTACCAAATGTAAACTAGATAGCTAGTGGGAAGCAGCTGCATAGCACAGGGAGATCAGCTAGGTGCTTTGTGACCACCTAGAGGGGTGGGATAGGGAGGGTGCGAGGGAGACGCAAGAGGGAAGAGATATGGGGATATATGTATATGTATAACTGATTCACTTTGTTATAAAGCAGAAACTAACACATCATTGTAAAGCAATTATACTCCAAAAAAGATGTTAAAAAAAAAAAAAAGAAGAAATACTACAGTGAGGTGCAAGGAAGGGTAGAAGGCCCTGGCCGTGCAGGCTGGGGACTGCAAGTACAAAACACCCCTCTGAAGGCAGCAAGTTTGAAGGGTGACTTTGGTTAGTAGCATCTGTTAAGGTTTCTCAAAATGCTTCATAGTGAAATACATTTGACTCTTAGGAGGTAACTGAAACCGTGATGCCCAAATTCAGATTCAGGAAAATATAGTAATATACACATTCACTTCTGATGCTGTCAGGAATTCAGAGAGCTGTTACATCGATACCCTGAGAGTATGACTTGATAAGTCCAGGTGGAGCTTCGGAATTGCATTGTTAACAAAAACAAACAATTTAGATTCATGAACGTCTCAGACCACTCCTGGGAAAAAACAGCTGCAAGCCTTCTGGTGGTATAAGTTTCCCAGTTAATTTTAGGTTTAAATTACACTGATGCCTCCCTCTGAGAAATTGAGGGTGAGGGCAAGGAATGCAAAAGCAGCATTTTTATCAAGCACACCAGATGATTGGTTTGTATGCACACCCAATTTTGAGAGAGTGAGACAAACTTGGACCCAATGTCCCAGTTGAAGCTCGTAAAAAGGTATCCCCAGTGGTATGAACAGCAGAGACCACATGCCTTTCCAAAGACAGACTTCATGTTCTCACTTTACTTAAAAGCCAAGTGGATTGTGAGATTAAAGTGGCAATTTTCAATCTGTTTCAAGTCAAGAGAGCCAAGTTTTTGATTAGCTGTTTTGTAGCTCAAATTTGTCCTGACAGGGTTTCTATCTCCTTTAAAGAACTCACCAAGGAATACTCCTCAAGCAACAAGTGATGGATGGATAAAGCACTATAATTATGATCAAAGTCCAAAGACTCCAGCCTATGTAATTATGCACTTCCCAGCCTCTGAAAGTCACTTTGTTCCATTTAAAATAGGATGAGACATGGACATGGGGTGGTGTGTACTTTTTGGTTTGTCAGGTTTTGGGAAATGACAGTTATTAACATTTCTGTTTTACCTTAAGCCATAATATTTGGGGGATAATTTAGACGGAGAGAGTTGTCACTCTATTCTTATCGTTTGCCTTCCAATCTTCACTTACATTTGACTCTTTTTATTATGAATTAGACTCTTTCAAGTTCAGAGTGAAATAATTAAGCTTAGAAGAAGAATTATGAGGGCTGAAAATCTCCTTGCCACTTTTAAATTTCTCGCATCTTTTTCTTTTGTTTCAAGTGAGCAAACTTAATTTCTCAAGTTGAACAGCACCCATTTGCACTTTCCATGAACTCGTGCAGCTCTCTCATAATTGAGGGCAATACCAGCATTATAATAATAAGACTGATAAAACATTTTGAGTCAAGAAGTACAAAATTGGGGACTTCCTTGGTGGCACATTGACTGGGAGTCCGCCTGCCGATGCAGGGGACATGGATTCAAGCCCTGGTCCGGGAGGATCCCACATGCCGCGGAGCAGCTAGGCTTGTGCGCCACAGCTGCTGAGACTGCACGCTGGAGCCCGCTAGCCACGGCTGCTGAGCCTGCGAGCCACAACTACTGGTGCCCGCATGCCTGGAACCCATGCTCCGCAACAGGAGAAGCCACCACAATGAGAAGCCTGCGCACAGCAACGAAGAGTAGCCCCCCGCTCACCACAACTAGAGAAAGCCTGCACACAACAACGAAGACCCAACACAGTCAAAAATAAATAAATAAATAAATTTGAAAAGAAAAAGAAGTACGAAATTGGAAGCTAGTATGATAATTTAATCAGCCACATGGTTACCTAGAGTAGATTTTTTTAAAAAAAATTTATATACTTTCGGCTGCATTGGGTCTTCATTGCTGCACACGGGCTTTCTCTAGTTGTGGCGAGTGAGGGCTACTCTTCGTTGCGGTTCACGGGCTTCTCATTGCGGTGGCTTCTCTTGCTGAAGAGCATAGGCCCTAGGCGCACGGACTTCAGTAGTTGTGGCATGCGGGCTCAGTAGTTGTGGCTCGCGAGCTCTAGAGCGCAGGCTCAGTAGTTGTGGCACACGGACTTAGTTGCTCGGTGGCATATGGCATCTTCCCGGACCAGGGCTTGAACCCGTGTCCCCTGCGTTGGCAGGTGGACTCTCAACCACTGCGCCACCAGGGAAGCCCTAGAGTAGATTTTTAATGTAAGCTTTTTTTACAGATGGTGATATAGATTGAAATAAATAATAGAATACCTACAAATTTATGATAGGGGTAACACTGCAATAGAGACTTTTGCCTCTAAAGTTAAGTGTGTCATGTCTTAAGATTGTTGATTGTATTTAACTTATCCCCCATGTTGATTGTATTTAACTTATCCCCCAGTCATATCCTGACATTTCATCAAGGTGGTCAATTTTTAGAGCTTCCTTAAAAATATCAGGCTTTAGATATTTTATTTGAAATTCAGCATTAGCTTTTCTTTTCCTTTTCTGACTCAGTGTTTCCATTTCTGTGCTTGAACTTAGTAGTGTCATTTACTTCTTAACTACCTAAATAATTTATTGAAGATTTCCATGGGAAAACTCACTTTCTTCCAGCTTTTTTCATTGCAACCTCCCCTAAGTAAAAAGTGCTAATAAGATGTATGTTTCCATTTTATTTTTCTTGTGAACACTTTTATCTCAGGCAATGAATGAAAAACTTTCTTCTTGACAGGATTTTCCAACTAAATTATGAGCAATCAAAAGTCAGCATCTCAATCTAATGTGATATATCTATGCACCTGCATAAGCTATTTTTTAGTATCCTGTAGAGGCTGATGTGGTTTTAATGAATATTTCAAGCTTAGTGAAGAGGTCTCACTGGATGACTTCTCTTCACATGAGCACTGGTGTGAATGTGGCACACTTTATAGAATCTTATGTTGAATCATGTCTTCACTGAGTGAAAGGCTTGTCTATGAAAGCACTACTTGCCCTTCTATCTGACATTTGAGGACCCACCTTATCTTCCTACATAAAATGTATATACAGTTTTACCTCTAAATCTTGGATATTTTCCCTCTCTACTTTTCTCCCCCCTTTCTTCCTTCTCTCTTTCATAGAAGCTCTGTGTATCTTTGCTTCTTGGGAATGTAGAATATTCCTGAAAAAGCTAAAAATGTCACAAAACAGTTTTTTAAAAACTAGTTCAAGCTTTGCTCTGCAAAAGTAAAATCGGGGCATTTTGTGAGAGAAATTATGACAGCCACATATCAAAAATTAAGAACTGACAAAATATATAACTTCTGGATATTATTTAAAAATACGTTTTAGTATTGCTATCTAGTTTATCTGAGTTGCTAAGCAGATTTTAAAGGAGTTTTGTAAGTTAGCAAATATTTAAATAAACTGATAGATATTGTTTGTTGGGGTGACAAGGAGGAATAGAAAAAAGGAAATGACAAAGGCTTAACTAGTCCAAGCTTATTGGAAACTACAAAATTATTCAATAATGTTCAGTAAATATTTATTAAATGAATATATGATAAGAAGTTTAAAAATTCAAAGTTTTTAAGTACTGGTTTTTGCTATATCAGATCTTCTAGCACCATCTGAATTAAGTGCAAGTTAAAGAAAGATCTTTGAAGCTCATGTCAAAACATAAATGTCAGAGCACTTTAGATATTCTCAGATGACATATTCAGATAAAAGCATTTGTGACTTGATATTAATGATATCAAAAATTATTAGAGAAATGACATGTTCTCAACAATAGTAGAAGCCAAAAAAACAAATCTAGTAAAACAGTTGTTTTCCATGTCATCTTCTGGCTCCATAATTTTTATATATAAATGGTAATCATAAAATAATTTCAATATTCTATTACATAAATTACATAAGACCTTTCCATTTGTCATATATTTTGTATTTATGATAACTGCATAAGGATTTCATCATATCAATGCAACTTAATACATTTATTTCCCTTATTGAATATTTAGATTGGTTATTATAAGTTAAAAATAGTATATAGCCACTTTTTTTGAGTTATTTTCTTGGGTTCATTTCATGAACCAAATATTTAAGGAAAGCAACTAATACATGTTCAATCTATACAAATTGCTGTGTAATTTACCCTTGTTATCTCATGTAATCTGTTTTTTCTTAGCTATGTAATATGCCCAGTTTGCAGATGAGAAAATGATGCTCAGAGAAATGACTAGCTGAACCAAGGTGACTTAACTAGTATGTGGAAGGAACTCTTTGTATTTTCATTTTTACCTGAGTCAGAATTTGAAACCAGGATGACCTGATCTAAAGTCTTTTCTGTTTCCCCCAGAATATGCTGCCAGCTAAGAAGTAAGAGGGTTAGCAAATAAAAGTGTATATACTTTTTCAAGTTTCTGGAAAACATTGTTCATTAAAAGGGTATGCCAATAAATTTTGCCTAAGAGTTCCAGTTTTGGATATTATTTTTAAATTTTGCTAATTTAGTAGATGACATATGGTTTTAATTAGCACTTTTTTATTATTAACTAGGATAACTACAGAAACCACGATTACTAATTTTCTAGGATCTCAACTTCTGATCCTGTATTTTTAGAAAATGAGGATGAGACATAAGCCACTAAATATCTAGTATTTTTTGAATTCTTATTATGTGTCAGAAACTGTTCTAGGCACTTTACACATTTAATTCTCAAATCACTTTAAGAGGTATTTACTAGTATTATCTATTACTAACCAAGAGACAGTAGTATAATGTTTAAGAGACTGTTTTTTGTGACCAGGGTGCCTTGGTTCAAATTCTCTGCCAGTTGTTAGATCTCCTAACTTAATCTCTGTGTTTGTTTTCTCATGCATGATTGATAGACCACCTACCTGAGTGAGTGGCTTTGAGAATTAAATGAGTTAATTGTACAAAAAACTTAAAGACAGCAACTGGCACATAGTAAGTGTTGTATAGGCGATAGCTCTTATCCTTATTCTACAGATGAAGACATTGAGGCACAGAGAGGCTGTGTAAAGGTGTCCAGGTTAAAATAGGCTGTGTAAAAGTGTCCAGGTTAAAATAGCTGGACACTGGTGGAGATGAGTAGGATCCTGATTTCTATAACATTATTTTTTTTATGGTCATACCTTAATTAACTCTCAGTAGATTCTATGTAGGGATGACTTTTGTCCTTAGTTTAATTGTTTTCTAACTGTTGTTGTTTATTTTGAATCACTACTTTTGCTCCCCCATTGCTGTTAATAATTCACAAATCCATCATTCCCTAATTTCTGTTATGAAATTTGGTGACGTAAATAGAATCCTCTTCCACATTCTCTCAACTCTATCCACATTAATTCAGCCTTTTTTCCCATTTCCACTACCCATGTGACATTTTTTCCAGTGTGGTATTTTGACTTGCCACCACCTTGACCTTTTGTTCCTTGTACTCCTCTGTTAGCTCATCTTAACTGAAAGCTGTTCTTTCTCTGAAAATACCCATATTACCCATTGTTCTTCAGTAGAAGCAAAGTCTTTTTATTCAGAGGGCCAAGGGATGGACCTAACATATTTCACGTTCAACACTGCTGTTTTCAGATCATTGTTTACCCACCATCACTCATTAATTTCATGTCTTCTGAAACCTCTTCCATCAAAGTGATTTACTGAACTTCATGACAATGCACTGACTTTAGGAGCTTCTCCTCGGTAACTTGGCTCCATTTTCTTCTTTACTTCTGCCAACTCTTTGGGAACTTCAGTATCCTTTTGATGTCCTTCCTATAATGTAGTCTCACATTTCCTTGGCTTCTTTAACTCACGGAGCTCCCATTTCTGCTCTGTTCCAGTTACTGACCCATATAACCATGTCCTGGACTTCCTCATTACTGGAAGTTATTCCAGTCCCAAATCATACCACCTCACACTTCCATTTCTGATCAAAATCTATTGTCCCTTTCCCTCTCTCACACCCCCAGCCTGCCCTGAACCTGTTCTGTCTGCACACTCTCACAGGCCCCCTGCAAAAACCCCATCCCTTCTTCAAGGTTTGTCTTAATTACTGTTTATTTCATAATGTCTTCTGTGCGTATTTCCTTACAAGTTTCTGTCCACCTACTAAACCCTCACTACTCAAAGTGAAGTACATGGAATATTACAGAATCTGGGGTCCTGCATCAGTCCTACTAAATGAGAATTTACTTCTTAACAAGAACTCAAGGGGATTCGTGGACACTAAATTTGAGAAGCACTGCTCTAGCCTCGTAGTTCTCCAGGTATAATCCTGAGATCACAGTAATAGCAGCACCCAAGAACAAGGTAGAAATGCTGACTCTCAGGCCCAATCTGAGCCCTACTGAATCAAAAATAAACCTGGAGTTGTGACCCAGCAATCTGTATTTTAACACACTCTTTAGGGGATTCTGATCACACTGAATTTTGAGAACCTACTTATACAACTTTCAAGTGGTGGGACTGTCTTGTTTATTTTGATATTCCTTGAGTGTATATAGAAGGTGCTTTACAAATGCAAAATAAACGAAGAAGTGAATGGCTGAGTGAATAATACTTTTGCTTATCATTGCAAATAATGTGTTATATTTCTTTTCTCATATGCCATAGAACTTTATTTATATTTCTGTAAAGGTATTTATATGTATTTACTTAAAAAACTAAGCTCTTAATTATTTATGAATATATACCATGTCTAATATTGAGTCCTGAACATAGTAGGTATTCAATAATTGTTTAATTCAGTTAGAATGTTTTTGTTCTACATTTTTATATTTTTGTTCTCTCTCCCTCACTCCTTATCTACCTTTCCCTTACTTGATACATTGTTTCAGATCAAGTAAAGGACCAAATAGGAGACACAAGGCAGGCAGGGACCTGACCTATTGGAATTCATATCCATATAACAACAGAAATAAATCTTAGGGGAAAAAAAAGTTGATAGAAGTGAAAAAGGCAAATGAATTGGGTTTGAGACTAGAGGTGGTGGCTGGCCACACCTATAATCTATTCCCTGACAAAATGGCTTTGGTTGTCATGTCAAACCATGTGAGAATGTGTGCAGTGCAAACACTACTAGAAATCAGAGGCAACTTGGGTCTGAAATAAGCTTCGCTAGTCATAAGAGAGGTCTATGATTTTCATTGCCTAAAGAACTCTGTTCAGTCTCAACCAATGAGAACCCTGAAATGAGATTGTCAGGCTGGGTAACTCATGCTGCTCTTGGCAACAGCAGCCCATGGATTCTTTTCATTGAACAGGGACAGACTATAAATAATAGCATTTGTGTCACATTTTGTCACTTCCAAGAACTCCAGAAGCACTGACAAATAGACACCAATGTTCTACGCCAGGTTGCAGGTGGATATACAGGTTTTTTATACTCAGGGAGGAGGGCTGCTGTAACCAGATAGGAACCCAAATAATGATGTGGTTCTTCAGTTTAAGATTTTAGGCTAAAAATGACTATTCTGTCATTTTGGACTTTTTCTTTATTAGTCATGCCCTAAAATTTAGGTCTTTATTGGGGCATTAAAAATTTCTAACATAGTGAGTATCTGTGCTAAAACAATGACTGCTTCGTATGTCTCAGTTCTGTGATGAGCAGTTCACCAAGGTCATTAAATATGACCCATAAACTAATTCCAACTATCTCCCTCTTAGAGTGCCCACTTCAACAGGTCTTCCTCTGGTGGCTTTTCTAGTCACACACTACAATCCAGAGGGCTGATGGAGGGGATCAATTGATTGCGTTTGCCTAGAAAGCCATTTCAGACTCTACATGGTTGTTCTCTGGAAGCCTAACATCCCTTTTGCCATTTTCCTGATCCTACGAGGCATGGTTGCCTGGTCATTGTGCACGCAGCCTTCCTAGGAAGGCAAAAGCCAAACGATGGGACATTGTCTTACATACATAAAAAAAGCCTCTGCCTTTCTACCTTTCCTCCACTCACCACCTTGCTTTAGCAGTTTCCAGAATAGAAAAGTTAACACTAAAATTCATGAGTTTCAAAATAAGTGGACTAAAGAATATGTATGAGTTTTAAAGATATTACTATTTATTTCATTTGCAATGAGAATTTTGCTTCTTTTAAAGAAATCAGTATTAAGAAACCTTATGAGATCAACTGCATTTTGTAAGAAGCTTACAGATTTCTGCATGGAAAGATTAATTTCAAAGGTTTTTACAATAATATTTCTTCAAAGGTTTATTATTATAATCTGCTACTTCAGTGGGAGTACATATTTTCTATAATTTTAAGCAAAATATATTTATAGTATCAAAGTTTTGAGCAAAAAAAATAAAAGCGGAAGGAGGAGGAGAGAAAGTCTTTCAATGGCAGTGCGTGCTCAGATGTCATGGCCTCTTATTTAATTGCAAACTCATCCCCTTCCCCTTCCACATTTCCAATCCCCAGTTCCTTACTATGCTATTTTGTCCGTATAATACACATCACCTTCCAAAATACTACTTCATTTACTTATGTTTATTGTCTCTTACCTGTCTCTCCACAGTGGAAGGTAAGCTCCGTGAGGATATGTGTCTGGCTTATACCCTGATTTATCCCAAACGCCTAGAAAAGAGCCTGGCACGTGTGGATGCTCAGTGAATAACTTGTTGATTGAAAAATTACGGAGAAGCAGTTAATTAAAAAATCCTTAGTCACTGATGCTTTCCCTGATGACTAAGGTACAACTTCTTTAAAATGACTGAAAAAATCTGATTGAGAAAAGGAGTTTTTTCTTTCATCAGGGATATGAGGTTTAAAAGGGTGGCGACCCAAAGTCACAGAGCTGGTCAGTGGGAGAGTTGGGACTTAGTCAGCATTTCACGCTCAGGATTCAGTGTGCTTCTCACTAAACTTTGCCGCTTATCCTGTTTGTAAGCCTGGATATCTTGTTTGTCCAAATCTCTCATAATTTTTCAGGGTTTTATTATGTAAAACCCTTTCACATATAGTATTTGACCCACAGAGCTATTATTAGTTGCATTTTATAGATAAAGAAGCTGAAGATAGGGAGCCAGTGACTTGTCAAATATCACACAGAAGTCTAATTGAGGGCAAAGGCAGGACTAGATTCCTGGAAGCTAATCTAATAGCCTTTGTTATTACACATTTCTCTTGCAACTGTTGATTTAACAAATGTACTGGGTACCATCTATGCATCAAGCCCTATTCCAGGCACTAGTGAGCAAAAACTCATCCCTGCTGTCATGGAACTGATACCTTCAGTTCACAAATAAACACACGATGTGCTGGGTAGTGCTAAGTCTCTGCATAAAAGCGAGGCAGGATAAGGGCTATGTAGAGAGAATGACAGGTTTGGAAGGAATCCTATATGAAATGGGATGTCATCTAATAAGTCCTCTCAGATGAGGCGACCTTTGAGTAGAGATCTGAAGAGAATAAGGAAGAAATCTGGGGAAGAGAGAATTCCAGGATGCGAGGAGATTGGAGTGGCTGAAACAGCGTGGGCAAGAATGGAGAGATGAGATGAGATCAGTTGTTAGGGAGCAGGGCTGCAGCGTCTAGATGTAAAAAGGGGTTGACTTTTCTCTCATAAGAATTTTATTGTCTTACATTTTAAAGAATTACTTTGGCTGTGTGCTATGTGGGAAACAGACTGTAGAGACCAGATCTAGGGGCTATTGCTCTAGATGAGAATTGATGATTCTTTGTACTAAGGTGATACAGAGTGGTAGTATCAAGGATACATTTCAAAAGCTGACCAATAGAATTGTTGAAGCTTATAGAGAAGGACCTTATTTGGGGCTTGGGTGTCATCCATAGAGAGCACCTAGTTTCCACAGCATGGTATTACCTCAGTGAATACGTCAATGCAAAGCTAACTCTCAAACTTGAAAGCTTAGAGGTCTGATGCTTCAGCACAAGATCACTTCTTTGTTAACACTCAGACTGATATATGAAAATGAGAAAGCCAGTGTATCATCTCTTACAATGGGAAATACGGCCATCTTGAATAAGCTTCCTTCGGCTGATAAGCATATTCTTTTCTTGTAGACATATTGTAGGGGACAGCAAATTAGATTCAGGATGTTGCTAGATGAATATGACATGGCAGAAAAATGGAGGTCAATGGATAACTTCATAGCCTGATAAATCCATCTCCATACAGCTAACTCCATAAAGATATACACACCGAGAGAACCATATAGGTACTCATGTTCTTGAGCCAGAATATACATGTGTCAGGACAAAGCTGGAGACCCAAGAAAATGTACCTCTCTTCTTGTTCCTCAGCCCTGACAATAACCAACAAATTCTCTATCCTTGACTACACATTTTTCCTTTAGATATGTTAGTATATTTGATCAGATTTCACTCTATTTTTGGCCTAAGATCATTTCTGTCTCTTGACTTTGCCAATGAGATCCAGTATATTTTTGTTTTGCTCACAAAAGGCAATTAATCTTATTTCTCAGTTTCTGAATTGTCCCCATTATTGGTTACTATTATAAACTATCTTATATAATTCTCCTAAAACTCTGCTCAATAACTATCTGCTAAATTTAGACCAATTGAATCAAAACAAATACAGTTTGCTTTTCAAATCATGGTACCTGCTGGTTGTTGTGGTGGTGGTGTTCTTATTATAATAATAAAATAACCTAATTTCCAGATGTCTCAGTTCAGTCTACCTAAAACTAGACCTTTTGGGATATATGGTATGATAGTTTTTATGAGCTGTAATTATTAAGCAAAAATTCCTTTAATTTTCTTAAAGCTTTTGCCCTAAACCATGTTTTATTTATAATAAGATGCTTGTCTATAACCTTTATATATTTAATGATTAAATATAAACAGATTCTTTGTCTTTGTTATTATTATTATTCTTTTTTTACGGTACGCGGGCCTCTCACTGTTGTGGCCTCTCCCATTGCGGAGCACGGGCTCCAGACGTGCAGGCTCAGCGGCCATGCACAGGCCCAGCCGCTCCGCGGCATGTGGGATCTTCTCGGACCAGGACACGAACCCGTGTCCCCTGCATCAGCAGGCGGACTCTCAACCACTGCGCCACCAGGGAAGCCCTAGTCTTTGTTATTTTAAACCCAAAAGAGTATGTTAGAAGCATCTCAAGTCTTTCATGTGGTTCTTTGTACTTGGGGGAGAAATGGTTAAATTTCAGCCCACCCTCCCCTAGGGCTGAAGAGATTAAATAATCAAATGATGATTAGATCCTCTCTTTATGCGTGTTTGTTATTCATAGAACATTCTATATACCTAATCTCCCATTTATTTGTGAGACATATTTGTGCTTATTACCTAAACCTGGGAAAGCGTAAGACCCATTTGCCAGCAGTGTGTCTTACAGTAAAAAACCAGTTGAAGTATCCCACTAAACATATGAAATAGTTACTTAAGTAAAAGAGTGTTAACACGAAGGTTTTGAATTTTTAGATTTATAACCATTCTAAAGAAGCAAATGACAAGGGATTGTTCATGACAAAGTGAAAATATAGATTATTAAAATGGAAATGTATATTAAAGAAGATGAGTTATATTTTCCTTTACATGCTATAGGACAAAATCATTTTAATCTTAAAATCAAAACATGATTATTTTGTTTACTGGCTTTAATATTAGAACATAAAAGTATCTGAGGTTACTTGATACTCATATCCTTTACGATACTTACTAAAGGGTAAAAAGTGTACAAATTGTTGGTATATATATAATTATTTTTGAATAAAGTAATTTTAAGAAGTATTTTTCAGCTGAATCTTTGTGGGAGAGATATATTACTAATGCTTACCTTGAAAGAGACTAGGGTTCTCAGATATGCCAATGTTGTAATGGCTTTTTTCCAAAAACATCTATCTAAAAAAAAAAATCCTAAAGAAATGATCAATAGAATAAGTTGGAAAATCTAGAAATCATAAAGCCCTTTCATATTTGCTTAATGACCTACGTATTTAGAAATCTCATGTACTGAGATACCTCACACGCAGATTTCAACATAAAATTTCCTGGCCCAAGTCTTTTGTGTCATGTCCTCTTATTTTCCATGGTCACATGCCCTCAACGTACTTTTTTGTTCAGCTTGATGAGCTAGAAGGGATCTTAATTGAGTTAGTGGAGAGAAGCCAAATTTTTGCTTTTGCATTCCACTGAGAACACCTGAATGGGAAGGTCATGGGACAGTTCTTGAAATGTAGCACCCTGCAATGAATTTTATAGTAATATCAAGCCTTGATCATCAGTTAGCAAGAAATGCCATAGCTAACCTTCTCATAGACTCACAGAAGTTGTGGAAGTGAAAGGAACATTTGTCATAATTTTTAAAGCTATCTTTAGTCTACTGGAACAAAATTAAATGGAAGTTGAGATATCTGCTTCTGTAAAATCTTTAAAAATTAGAGAGACTTATGGTTTAATTTAACTCCAATATGCAAAGATCTCAGAGACTGTAACTTCTCTTACAACAAGAAAAAGCTGGACTGAAAAATCAACAACTTTTCTTGTACCTATTAGAAAAGTGAGGTTGCAAGACAAATAGCCACCACAAAATCTGAAGAGATAGGTTCATGCAGAGAGAAAGACAGTAGAGATCTGCCTAGCTGCAGCAGAAGCCATAAAGTGGTGGGATCATTTAACTGATTAATTGCTGGAGGTTGTGTCCACTAGCTTAAAGCAAGAGACCCTTTGAACTGCAGTCTTGGAAGAGACCCACACTTTCCTGGGCTTCTACTGGGAACCCCACCAGGTTCTTACTATGAGGATCTGAGTAAGATCCCCCATGGAAGGGAAAGGAAAGAGAAGCCAATGTGAAATAAAGTGTTCTCTATAACATCACAAAAGGACTATTATCTAGAGGGAAAGACTCCCAGAGGCTCATCAGTTGGTAATCTTCCCTCTCAGGTCCCATCCACCCTTAATATCTTTGTAAGGAGGAAAAATAACATCATTGAGAGGGGCCAGGGTTTCAAGAAAATAGATTGGGAATACTGGAGTCAGAAAAGGGAATAGAGGTCAGGAGTGATAAAGCTATTCTAGTGGAGAAACACTTGTGAAGATCACATCCCTGTGGTACAGATCCACTAAAACACTGAGGTTTAATTAGAATCGAATAGAACCTTTTCCCTCCCCAACACCTTATCACCGTACCAAATGGACTCCGGTATAACATCAGTAGATTACACCTGAAAGATTTGTGAGTAAGAGACTTTCACAAAGGAATGCCCCAAATCAAAGCAAGAGCTAAAAATAAGGACGCTGGAGAAATTTGAAGCCTCTGACGCCTATACCTACGGAAAGTTTAATCACAGTCTGACTTCTAGCAATATTAACATAAATCATTAAACTAAAGGAACATTTACTTTTACATGTCCAGCTTTTGACAAAAATTTCAAAGCATGTAAAAGGTAGGAAAGTCACAGTTTGAAGAACAAAACAATCATAACCTCAGATATGACACAGGTGTTGAAATTATCCAAGAGGAGATTAATGTGTTAAGGGCTCTAAGGGAAAAAGTCAAAAACATGCAAGAGCAGATGAATAATATACGGGAAATGGAAAATTTAAGAATCAAAAGGAAATGATAGAAATCAAAATAATGTAACATTATGATCTATTCCAGGTATACGAGTCTGGTTCAACATTCAAAAATCAGTTTATGGGGCTTCACTGGTGGTGCAGTGGTTGAGAGTCCGCCTGCCGATGCAGGAGACACGGGTTCGTGCCCTGGTCCGGGAAGATCCCACATGCCGCGGAGCGGCTGGGCCCGTGAGCCATGGCCACTGAGCCTGCGCGTCCGGAGTCTGTGGTCCGCAACGGGAGAGGCCACAACAGTGAGAGGCCCGCGTACTGCAAAAAAAAAAAAAAAAAAAAAAAAATCAGTTTATGTAATCAGTCACATTAACAGGCTAAACAAGAAAAATCACATGATTATATCAATAGATGCAGAAAAAGCATTTGACGAAATCCAACATGTATTCATGATTTAAAACTCTCAGCAAACAGTGACTTAATGGAACTTCCTCAAGTTGATAAAAAATATATTTTATAGATATTTTTTGTATGTATCTATGCAAACAACCTACAGCTAACATCATACTCAATGGTGAGAAACTAAAAGCCTTCCTGCTAAGATCAGGAACAGGCAAGGATGTTCCCTTTCACCATTGCTTTCAATATAATATTTGAAGTCCTAACTAATACAGTAAGTCAAAAAAAAAAAAAGGAAATAAAAGCATACAAATTGGGAAGGAAGAAATAAAACACTTTGTGTGCAGATGATATAATTATCTATGTAGGAAATCCAAAAGAATCAACCAAAAACAAAAACAAAAAAAACCCAAAAATCCCTCTTGGAACTCATAGGCAGTTATAAGGAAGGTTGCAGGATATAAGTTTAATATACAAAAGTAAATTGCTTTCCTGTATACCAGCAGTGAACAAGTGGAATTTGAAATGAAAAACAATGCTATTGACATTAGGACATAAAAAAAGAAATACTTAGGTATATAAATCCATCAAAATAAGTACAATATCTATATAAGAAAATCTATAAAACATGGATGAAAGAAATTTTTATAAATGGAGAGATAACCCATGTTCACAGAAATATTTAATATTGTGTCCTTCCCAACCGGATCTATGCATTTGATCCTTGAACAATGCAAGGGTTAGGGACTCCAACCCTCCACACAGTCAAAAATCCATGTGTAACTTTACAGTTGGTCCTCCATATCAGTGGTTCTGCATCTGTAGATTAATTAAACAAACTATGGATCATGTATCATACTACTTATTTATTGAAAAAAAATCTGCACATAAGTGGACCCAAGCAGTTCAAACCTTTGTTGTTCAAGAGTCAACTGTATATTCAATGCAATCCATATCAAAATGCCAGGAAGTTACCTTGTTGATATTGACAAACTGATTCTAAATATTATATGGAGAGGCAAAAGACCCAGAAGAGTAAACATATTATTGAAGAACAAAGTTGGAGAACTTACATTACCCAAGCTTAAGACTTAAAGTAATCAAGACACTGTGGTATTTGGTGAAACAATAGATAAATCAGTGGAACAAAATAGCCCAGAAATAGACCCACCTAAATATAGTCAACTGATCTTTGACAAAGGAGCAAGGTAAGTACAATGGAGTAAAGATAGTCTTTCAACAAATGGTGCTAAAATAAGCAGACATCCACATACACAAGAAAAAAAAAAATTCTAGACACAGACCTTACACCCTTCATAAAAATTAACTCAAAATGCATCATAGACCTAAATGTAAAACTTAAAACTGTAAAACTCCTAAAAAAAAACAGGAGAAAATCTAGATGACCTTGGTATGGCAATGAATTCTTAGATATAACACCAAAGGTGTGATCCATGAAATAATTGATAAGCTGGACTTCATTAAAATTATAACTTCCACTCTGTGAAAGACAATGTCAAAAAAATGAGAAGACATGCCACAGACTGGGAGAAAATATTTGCAGAAGACACATCTGATAAAGGACTGTTACCTAATATATACAAATGACTCTTAAAGCTCAATAATAAAATGAATAACCTGATTAAAAAGTGGGTGAAAAACCTGAACAGACACCTTACCAAAGAAGATATACAGATGGCAAATAAACATATGAGAAGTTGCTCAACATTATATGTCTATGGAGTTGCAAATTAAAACAATGAGATACCACTGCACATGTACTAGAATGGCCAAAAAGCAAAACACAACACCAAATGCTGGCAAAAATGTGGAGCAGCATGAACTCTCCTTCATTGCTGATGGAAATAAAAAACAGCACAGCCTCTTTGGAAGACAGTTTGTCAGTTTCTTACAAAACTAAACATACTCTTAAAACGCAATCCAGCAATTGTGCTCATTTATATTTTCCCAAATGAGTTGAAAATGTATATGCACACAAAAACTTGCATATGGATGTTTATAGCAGTTTTATATCAGTCTTATTCATAATTGTCAAAAGCTGAAAACAACCAAGATGTCCTTCAGTAAGTGAATTGATAAACTGTGGTACATCCAGGCAATGGAATATTATTAAATGCTAAAGAGAAATGAGCTATCAAGACATTAAAAGACATGAAAAAACCTTAAATGAAACCTTAAAGTGAAATTAGCCAATCTGAAAAGGTGGCATAATGTATGATTTCACCTATAGGACATTCTGGAAATGGCGAAACTATGGAAATAGGAAAAGGATCAGTGGTGACCAGGATTTTTGAAGACCAAGGGTTGAAGAGGCAGAGCACAGAGGATTTTTAGAGGAATGAGAGTATTCTGTATGGTTCTATAATTGTGGATACTTATCATTATATATTTGCTCAAAGCTATAGGATGTACAACACCAAAAGTGAACCCTAATATAAACTATGGACTTTGAGTGATAATTTGCCAAGTTAAGTTCATCGTGTCACAAATATTCCACTCTGGTTGATGATGGGGGAGACTAGGCATATATAGGAATAGGTAATATGTGGGAAACTTCTGTACTTTCTGCTTAAATTTGCTGTGTATCCAAAACTGCTTTAAAAAATAAAGTCTTAAAAACAAACAAAAAAAACAGTATAACAAGAATGAAGATTACCTTTTATGGGTTCATCCGAAGATTCATCAGCAGCCCACAGCCAGGGGAAGAAGCAGTGAACTGGAAGATGTCAGTAGAATCTTCTCAAACTGAAATTCATGGAGAGAAAAAAAAACAAAGGAAAAAAAAATAACATCATCCAAGAACTGTGAGACAATGTCAAAACATGTAACGTATTTGTAATTAGAACACCAGAAGAAGAGAGAACTGAGCAGAAAAAAATATTTAAAGCAATAATGGCTGAGAACATTCCCAAATCAATGGAACAAAGAACTGCAGATCTCGGAAGTTCAGTGAACAAGAAGCAGGATAAATGCCCCAAACCGAACACACACACGACACACACCGCCTCCGCAGGAATATCATATTTAAATTGTAGAAAATCAAAGATAGAAAATCTTGAAAGAAGCTGAGGGGGCAGGGGGCACAGAGGGACTCTTACCTGTAAAGAGCAAGGATAAGAATTGCAGTACACTTCTCTGAAATCGTTCAAGCAAGAAGTAGAGTGAAATACTGAAAGTGTTGAAAAAAATACAAACCTAGAATTCTACATCTAGTGAAATTATCCTTCAAAAGTGAAAGAAAAGGCTTTTTCAGACATATAAAAACTAAGGGAATTCATTGCCATCAGCCTGCCTATAAGAAATGTTAAAAGAAGTTCTCAAAGCAGAAGAAAAATAATATAGGTAAGATGCTTAAGTAAAAGTATCTTTCTTATATGAAGAAAGGAAGAGGGTTGGGGAAAGAATAAATGAAGGTAAAATAAAATATTTTTCTTATTCTTTATTGGTCTAGCGAAGATAGTTTAAAACAGTAATAGCTACAATGTACTGTGTGATTAAAACATATAGCTAAGTAAAATGCGTGATAGCAGTATCCCAAGAGATGAGAAAAAGGGAATTGAGAATTTTTGGTTGTAAGGCACCTACTACATGAAGTAGTATATTGTTATTTGAAGGCAGATTTAGATTAGTTGAAAAAACGTAATGTGAACTCCAGGGTAACCACTAAAAGAATGTTAAATTATAATTGATACACAAATAGAGGAGATAAAATAGGGGTGGTTGGGAGGGTCAAATAACAAACACAATAAATAAAAACAGTTACAAACATGGTCACTATTAACCCACCTAAACCAATAATCACGTTAATGTGAATGGTCTAAACATACCATTTAAAAGACAGAGATTGTCAGAGTGGAATGACAAAAACCAATATCCAAATGTATGTCATCTACAAGAAACCCAACCCACTTTATTTTTCTTAAAGATTTTTTTTTTTTTGGATGTGGACCATTTTTAAAGTCTTTATTGAATTTGTTACAATATTGCTTCTGTTTTATATTTTGGCCTTTTGGCCACGAGGCGTGTGGGATCTTAGCTCCTGACCAGGGATGGAACCTACACCCCCCCACATTGGAAGGTGGAATCTTAACCACTGGACTGCCAGGGAAGTCCCAAGTAACCCACTTTAAATATAAAGACTCAGATAGGTTAAAGGTAAGGGGATGGAAATAATATACCATGCTAACACTAATCAAAAAAATAAAAAATAAAATAAAGAAGGAAGGAAAAGAAGCTGGAACATTTATATTCATAAGAGACAAAGCCAAGAAAGTCTGACAGGTGTTACATAGTAATAATAGATTCAGTTCTCCAAGAAGACATAATATTACTAAATGTGTATATACTTGATAATAGATCATCAAAATGCAAGTGGCAAAAAGTAATAGAATTAAAAGGTGAAATAGATGAATCCACTATTATAGTTGTAAACTTCAATACCAAAAACTTGAAGCAACCAAGATTTTATTCAATAGGTGAATGGTTAAATAAATAAACTGCCGTATATCTACATAATGGAATGCTAGTCAGCCAAAAAAAAAAAAATTTATGGAAGCATGAAAAAATGACATAGATTAATCTTAAATTCATATTGCTAGGTTAAAGAAGCCGATCTGAAAAGGCTATATAGTGTATGATTGCAATTAAACAACATTCTGGCAAAGGCAAAACTATAGAAACAAAAAAAAGGATTAGTGGTTGCCAGGGATTTGGGTTAAGGAGGAGATTACTGAATAGGTGAAGCATAGAGGATTCTTTTGGGCAGTAGAAACTATTCCCCATGCTACTGAAATGGTGGATACATGATAATGATGCATTTGTCAAAAGCTGTAGAACTTTATAGGACAAAGAATTAACCTTAATATATACAAATTTAAAAAAATCATTTAGGAGATCAAGAATCTTCCAATGGAATGTGGAATGTGACAAACCCATATTAGAATTGTATAGAACTTCTCTTTGAAGAGGATGGAGGAAAGGTGCTGATCTAAGTAACTTTAGAAATGAGTCTGTAAGATGAAAGGAAAATGAACTGAACATAAAAACTGTACTCTAGTTGACAAAGTTGTTTCCTGTGAAGATATAGGTTAACAATTCTGAAACCACTATATATGTTACTGGAATTGAATAATCAAATTAATGGATGGTGGATAGTAGAAACAGATTTCCCAACAATGTAGTGGAGGTTATGGATAGCAGTGAGAGGAAACTAAAATTATCCATGTAATCATTCAAGTTGGAGACATTGGTATGAATTCATGTATATTTAGGTCAATATAGACACAGATGGTCACATATAGAAATATTTATGGACATGTGTATATTCAAGGGTTAGCACAAACCTATACATCTCCTTGCTCTATCAGCTGAGAAACAAGAAGCAATAATATCTCAGTAGCAATGGGCACACTCCTTAATTCTGGGACTGGGCATAGAAGCAAGAGCACTGCAGTAGCAATGAGCACACCTAGTACTCAGGACTTTGTTTCTAATACCTAATTCTAATATTAATGTTTCTTGGAAAAATGGCTGATTCTTGAACTGGGGCAAAAAATATACAAGATAAACCTGGAACATTTTGTAGTTCTAGAAAGTAAAGATTTGCTTAAAATAAAAACAAAATGAACCACAAAACATAGGGATGGGCTTTTCCAAAGGGACAAAAGCACTAACTGAGAAGCTTCCAATGTCCAAAGCTGGAACAATTTGAGTAACACAAGATGTGGGAAATCGAAAGCAACCTTGACAAAGAAGAACAAAGCTGGAGGTATCATGCTACCTGACTTCAAGTTATATTGCAAAGCTATAGTAATCAAGACAGTATGGTATTGGTGCAAAAACAGACAAATAGATCAGTGGGACAGAATAGAGAACCCAGAAATAAATCCACATGCATATGCTCTATCAATGTATGACTAAGAAGGAAAAATATACAATGGGGAAAAGACAATCTCTTCAATAAATGATGTTGGGAAAACTGGACAATGACATATAAAAGAATGAAACTAGTGCACTTTTCTTATACTGTATACAAAAATAAACCCCAAATGAATTAAAGACTTAAATGTAAGACCTGAAACCATAAAACCCAAAAGAAAACATAGGCAGTAAGATGTTTGACAAAGGTCTTAGCAATATATTTTTGGGTTTGTTTCCTTAAGCAAGGGAAATAAAACGAAAAATACACAAATAGGACTACATCATACTAAAAAGCTTTTGCACAGGGAAAGAAACCAAGAGCAAAATGAAAAGGCAATCTACTGAATGGGAGCAGATATTTGCAATTGATATGTCTGATAAGGGGTTAATATCCAAAAACAATCCAATTAAAAAATGGGCAGAAGGGGCTTCCCTGGTGGTGCAGTGGTTGTGAGTCCGCCTGCCGATGCAGAGGACACGGGTTCGTGCCCCGGTCCGGGAAGATCCCACATGCCGCGGAGCAGCTGGGCCTATGAGCCATGGCCTCTGAGCCTGCACATCCGGAGCCTGTGGTCCGCAACAGGAGAGGCCACGACAGTGAGAGGCCCGGGTACCGCAAAAAAAAAAAAAAAAAAAAAAAAGGGTAGAAGAGCCTGAATTAACATTTTTCTAAAGAAGACATACAGATGGCCAATGGGCAATGAAAAGATGCTCATCAATAACCAGCAGGAAAATGCAAATCAAAACCACAAAGCGATATCACCTTATGACAGTCAGAATGACTGTTATCAAAAAGACAAGAAATAACAAGTGTTGGCGAGGATGTAGAGGGTACACTGTTGCTGGCGATGTAAATTGATACAACTACTACATAAAAAAAAGTATAGAGTTTCCTAAAGAAATTAAAAATAGAACTACCATATGATCGAGTAATCCCAATATTGGGTATTTATCTGAAGAAAATAAAAACACTTGTTTGAAAAGATATATGCACCCCAGTGTTCATTATAACATTATTTACTATAGACAAAATATGAAAGCAATCTACGTATACATCAAATGGGTGAAGAAGTGAATGGATGAAGATGTAGTGTGCTTAGACAATGGAATATTACCCAGCCATAAAAAAGAATGAAATGTTGCCATTTGCAACAACATGGATGGATCTAGGAGGGTATTATATTAAGATAAAGACAAATACTGTATGTTTTTACTTATATGTAGAATCTAAAAAAACAAACCAAACTTGTTAGATAAGTTATTTATCTTATTCTGACATTGAAAGAAAAAGGAAAGAATTATTCTTAAGCAAATGTCTTACTTTCCATGTCAACTTGTCTTTTTTGGGGGGAGGTTAGGATGGTTCTTTACTTCAGTTTTTTAAACATATGTGGATTTAGGATATAGTTTAAAGATAATAGTACTGAAAATGAGGAAACATAGTTGGAATCTAAATTTGACTACCAAGGGATTTCTGGGACTCATTTTTTTCCCATGTAAAATTGAGTGATTCTACCCTAATCTGTGGCTTCTCTATGGCCTCTGAAATTGCAGATTGAGCTATCGTAAAATGGACATTTTTCTAGGGTGTAAGTTTATGGTTTTGACCAAATCACTATGTGTCTGTTACTCATAAAATGGCTAAAGCTCTCTGACCCTGCTGATTTCTGTAGCTTGAACATTCATTCTGTGGAAACCTGGAAGATGGTATTCTTGACTAATGTTTACAAATGTCAGTAGGTACCAAAATGATTTTTAAAATACAATTTGAGTTCTTTACAATAGTGACTATAGTTAAAAGTATAGAATAGAGTATGGAAGGACTTCAGAGTTGGCAAGCACCATAGAATCCAGGTCTTTTAAGCCCTGTTACATCAGTGGACGAAATTTAGATTCAGAAGAATGGATTTACAGAAATACCAAAGGATCTCACCTTAAAGCTTCTACCCTATTCTTCACAGTCCACAGAGATGAGCAGCTACAGATCTGAAAGGATGTAAGGGCCAGTTCTAGGCAAGATGAACTATCTAATTCATAGTTTGAATATTTCATTTCATTCATTGTTTCATTCACTTATGCATTTAGCAAACAGCAAGTTTCTAATATGGGCCAAGCACAATTTTACATGCTTTGGATACAGGGGGAAAAAAAAAAAAAAAAATATATATATATATATATATATATATATATATATATATATATATTATACCATTTGGTGTATATATATACCATTTCTTGAATACCTACTAAAATGCTTTAGCTCACTTAATTCTCAAAACATTTTAAAGACCTAACATCATGGAGACTAAGAGACATTACTTGCACATTAGTTGTCCAAGGCTAAAGAGATGGTATGTTACAGATTTGGCTTTCAAACTCAGATCTGACTGCCCTTCTAAGAGTATATTCTTTCACCTTTCCTCTCTCTCTTAAAATCTGCACTTAACAAACAAAGTTTTGGGGTGGGGGGAAATAGACACATAAAACAATAATATACATGTCAGCAACAACAGTAGCATAATATCTAGCAAAATTACTTAACATAAATTCAACAAATCATTTATTGAGGGCCTATCTCATTACTCACATCTTTTTTGTAAGCTAGAAATAGGAAGTTCAAAAGAGCTATACTCAAAGGCATACAGAAAGATTTTTTTTTTTTAAATCACAGTGGCAAAGTTTAAAACTAGATGAGACCTTCCACTTTACCTGTTGTCGCTTCCCTATTTTCTGAGAAAAACCTGTTCCTGCAGTGAAATATGTCTTGACCAGAACACACGAGAATCAGAGGTAGTTTGAGGAATATTGACTCAGAATTCAAGATTTCTGGCTCTAAAGTTTATTCAAGATGTCATTTTTCAGTTTCTTTTCTTTTCTTTTTTTAAATTAATTAATTTATTTTTGGTTGCATTGGGTCTTCGTTGCTGCACGCGGACTTTCTCTAGTTGCGGCAAGTAGGGGCTACTCTTCATTGAGGTGCGCGGGCTTCTCACTGCGGTGGCTTCTCTTGTTGTGGAGCATGGGCTCTAGGCGTGCAGGCTTCAGTAGTCGTGGCGTGTGGGCTTCAGTAGTTATGGCACACGGGCTCAGTAGTTGTGGCTCGTGGGCTCTAGAGCACAGGCTCAGTAGTTGTGGTGCATGGGCTTAGTTGCTCTGTGGCATCTTCCCGGACCAGGGATTGAACCGGGGTCCCCTGCCAATGCATTTTTCTGCCTTGGATAGTAAATATAATAAAGTTTCATCTACTTTCATAATGAATGAAATAGTAATATTTCTTTCTGCATAATTTTAATAAAATCCGTACCCTTTTATGTGTGCATGTGGTAGAAGGCTATAATTTTAACAAAGGCAGAAAGGAGATGGCTGATGGGGAGACAGTGGCATGCTGGAGCTAGCTCATACCTGTTCAGAAGAGCTGGTTATTAAATTTTCAGGAATTTTGTAAATCAGTTGTTAAACACAGCCATTATTTAAAAATAAAGCCTATTAACTTATAATGAAGTAAATAATATTAAAAATAAAGGCAATTAATAATCAAAACTCATTACTTTTTCATTATTTTACTACAAGAACATAGATAATAGTAAAATGTAGTAAAGTAATGAAAAAGTAATGAATTTTGTAAATAATATTAAAAATAAAGGCAATTAATAATCAAAACTCATTATTTTTAAATTATTTTACTACATTTTACTATTATCTGTGTTTTTTATGTTTATATTAATTGCATTTGTGTGGTGAAACTACTCCCTTTTACGAGTGTGTTACTACCCATCTCTTCTCAACTCTGCATTCAATGGCATCATTTTTATAGCTTAAAACTGGCCACAATGGGAGTACTTACACTATGGAAATTGACATATGGTACAGTTCAGGGGTATTTTTCCCCAGAGATTCAGTTGATAGCCATGTATCAGCATGCCACTGGGAATAGGGGAATATCACAAATGCTGATCAACGACTGCTAGCCACAAAGTCAAGCCTAGTCTGGTATTATAATCTTGCGTTTATACCTATTAAACTGTTTTGGTACTGGATCAGGTCCCAGTTTGGTATGTTCTGTGTAAAAATCCCAAATAGGTTGGAGTCTAAGCAACTTGAGGATGAGGTAAATGTGATACTTGCTGCCATTGCATCTTCAAACTGTGAGGGGACATGTCTAAGGGCATAAGCCAATGTGTTGAGGGCAGCAAAGCAGGAATAAGGGAAGAACTCCAGTCCTTGATAATGTTATTGACTCACTGAATCAATTAATTCTAGAATCACACTTCAGACATCTTGTTATGTGAAAAATATATTATTTTAAAGCCACTGTTGATGGGGGTGTCTATTACTTGTAGCAGAGTGTAATCTGATATGCCAATTACCCTTTTTATAGATAAAAGTCAGCTAATTTCTACAGACGAAACAGTTAGGAAAGTTCACTTAAGGTCTTATTAGCACTTCTATTTTAAAGGCTTGGTTTTTTAATTTTAAGTACAACTTTGACTTAATTATAGCCTCCAGTATATGAAAGTGTTATTTGAACCTAGGTTCTTTATGTGAAATGTAACCAGAAGGAAACCTTTAAAAGTATGAACACTCCAAATATATGTTTATATAATTATGACTACTAATGACTATGATGAATATCTGATACCCAACTTAAATTAATTTTCCTTAGCAAAGAAAGTAACAGCAGAAGCCAGTTATTCCAAGATTTACTAAGCCTTTCTCATTTTTGGAGGTTGTTTAGAGC
Organism: Leucopleurus acutus; assembly: GCF_964270905.1. NCBI lineage: Eukaryota > Metazoa > Chordata > Mammalia > Artiodactyla > Delphinidae > Leucopleurus > Leucopleurus acutus. The sequence goes on along the minus strand of NC_139147.1, from coordinate 78,370,096 downwards.
TGTAATATACTTATTGAAAAAGTTATCAGTAAGCATGAATCCAGTTATAAACTGATGAGTAGCACCTAATTAAACATCATTTTTTCAGTTCCTTGGAAATTCTAATAGTTATAGAAACAACATCTAGTGATCCAATTTTATACTATGAAAAATGTGACCCTATAACAGATAAAGTCCATTTTGGTTGAATAAAGAAGAAGTAAGCACTTTACTATAACCCAAAAACCCCCGAGGAGTGTTACACAAAAGTAAAACCAACTAGTATGAAAAGACTGATTACGGGAGGTCCTTCTTTCTATGCAGTGGAGAGGCAGAGTATAGAGAAATAAACTTCTATGATAAGCATGATGCTGCATATTCTACCAAAAACAATTAAAATTGGAAATGTTCAAAGTAAACCTACAGTATGAATTCCAATACTGCAGTGAAGGGAGAAAAAGAGGGAACTAGAGGAAGAGAGAGAGAGATGAATATTAATAAATGATTTGGAACAGGTAAACAGAGTAAAGTAATAATAGATGATACAATATAGGTTAATATACTATTTGATTTACCCTGTGGGATGTCAAGGATCTGGAGGGCAGCTGAAGAAATTCTTTGCAGCTTCTAAGGAGAAGAGTAGAATGATGTAATACCCTAAATTCAAGTTTATTCTATATGGGTAGTTCTCTAATAACATAGCTTGAGTATAATCTTCTAAGTGGCTCCAGGTCTATTAAAAGATAAAATGTTTTCATGTGTTTATTCAGTCATATGCTTTTGCAAAAACAATATATTTGGTATTTTAAAGTGACAGTAGAGGAACTTATGCTTGTGGCCATATACAACACTTTAACATTGGACAAAACATGAGAAAACTCTTTTTAGATATTGGACAACAAATAGTGCAAGCCTGCAGTTCTTGAAAGAAGGAAAACTTATGAAGTGTGTTCCATGACTGTCCTGGCTCTCTACCAGGGAACGATTTCCTTAACTGTGACAGAGGGAGCTGAAGCCTAAGCAGACTTCAGGGGTCCAACCGAAGTTAGAGCAGAAATCAGAATTAAGAGTTGCTGCAGCAGTTGGAATCTGTAGGAGAGGGCACCAGGGAGGGAGGAGTTGAGCTGAGTGGGGATCCCAGAAATTGTATGGGTGCTTCTGTCAATTCTCTGGCTAAGAGCTGAGCTTACCAAGCTCAGGAAGAGACTATGGGAAGAATGGCAAATTAAGGATGAGCTGCCATTTTTGCTGAATAAGTTGGCCCTTTTCTTTTCTTTTCTAAATTTAATACTCAGTGTCATAGAGGTTCTTAGGAAGTGGGTACCTTCCTATATTGCTAAAGATGTTACAACATCATGGGGGAAAATACGATAATATTTGCCAAAGCCTTAAGAACATTCACCATTTGACCTACGAGTTTCATTTCTGGGAATTGCTCATAAGGGGAAAAAAACAGATATAGACTGTGTACAAGGTTGTTAATTGAAGTATTATTTATAATAGCAGAAAACAACCCAAAGAAAATCAATACCAAAATGTCCTCTATGGCTTTAGCTAATTGATTTTGCCTAGGAAGCCTTTCGCCCTTGTTCTTCTCTGAAAATTCCTACTCAGAAGTAACACAGGCATCAGTCCTGCCTCTGTGAACTTATGGTGTTCCCTACATACTGCGAGGGTTCCACTTACCCCGCTGCACCAAAATCATCCTCCCACTTCCCACACTAGACTGGGATTCTTAGAGACGATGGGTCTTTTTATCCATGGAAGCTCAGTTACTGAATGATACATAGAGAGTATTATAAATGTTACTAAGGAGCACTGGGAATCATGCCAGGCACTTCCATATGCTATTTCATTTAATTTTCATAAAAATCTTATCCTTTAGGTGCTTTTATCATTTCCATTGTACAGATGAGAACATTCAGGATTATCAATTAATTAATTTACCAAGTCCATGTAGCTATTAAGTGGTAAAGTTGAGATACAAGCCTAGGTTGATCGTAATCCACAGCTCTAATTCTTAATGATTATAAAGACATTACCTAAAAGAATAATAGTATCTAACTTATAATAGATAACCACGTTCCATGTATTAAGTGCTTTGTATGTATCTATTCATTTAAGCTTAACAACTTCATGGGATAGGTATTACCATTATACCCATTTCACAGATGAGAAATGGGGCATAGAACAATTATATAAGTTGCCCAAGGCCCGAGCTAATGAGTGACCGAGCTAGAATGAAGCGGCATCCATTACCCTTTGCTGTCTTGTAAAGTTCTTACCATTTGTGTGATGCTTTGATAACAATTTATAGCACATGGTCAACTCATTCGCTTCCTTTAGAGACAAATCTTTCTTTGAAGACCCAGTCACTGAAATATAAAATGTCAGGGCAGCAGACACAATAGGAACCATGAGAAATGCCACTTCTGAAACATGAAGGGCTATATTTCTTCCTTAGCATCTGGTGAATCAGTTCCATTCCCTATCATATTTAGCATATTGAATATCCCACCATAGAGTCAGACAACTTCAGTTCCCAAACACAGCCAAAAATGATGACTTCATCTTCTGTTCCTTCACTGGGAACATGGTCTCCTCTTTATACTTGAACATGAAGTCATCGCAGTAGCCCGCCAGTCGTACCCCCATCTCACTACTTCTGAATTTGTAGAATCTCTGTTTTGCATGACCTGGAATAGCAACATCTCAGCACCTGCTCTCAAAGTGTTAAAGTGCCCAATGTTCTCATCAGAAGGAAATCTGCAGAATTCAGACATGTCACCTAGGATAAAAAATAGGTTCACTAAGGTTTTACATTCAAAGTTTTAGGGACTAACAAGATTTGATTACATCCTAGACATCTGCAGTTTCAACAACTGCAGGACAGCAGTTGGTGAAATATTCTGACTGCAGTACGTGGTGTGAATGGGTGAAAGAGAACCCATAGAATGACGTGGTCTTCCTCTAGAAATGTGACAACCTCAAGACAATACAGCTATATTGCCCCCCCCCAAATTCTTTCATTATCTTCCATTTAGGAATTCAACATTTATTTTGTACCTATGATGTGCCAGGTACTTTGCTAGGTGTCAGGAATACAAAGCTGAGAAAGATACACTGTGTCTTCAAAAACCTAACATCCTGTAGGGAAGAGAGAGAGTTAATCAAACAATTGCCCTACACATTATAAATGCTGTGGTGGACAGCTAGACAAGGGGCTTTGAAGGTAATATGGACAGAGCGAACAATTCCCCTTTAGAAAGTCAGAATTGTGGAAAAGGGAATTTCAGAAAGCGGGAACTGCATGTAAGTCGACATAAAAGTGAGAATATGGCTGTATTTTGAAGATTGTGGGTAGTTTATTGTGTCCAAGGCTGATGGCAGGAAATGGGAATAGGGCAGAAAGGAAATATGCCATCTTGTGGGTAATATTAACGAGCTTAGACTTAATTTGTGTATCCATAGGGCATTACGTAATTATTTACTCTCAAGAAATGGAAGTATAAAGAAATGCAGAGTAGAAGTAAAAATGGAAAGCTGTTAGTTAATAATGTGCTGTGAGGAGAGGAATGGTAGTGAGTTAATGGGAGTCTCTCATGTCTTACTCTATAATCTATATTTTTTTAACTTCCATGGTAAGCATGTACTAATGTATTATGTCTGTAATGAAGTCAATAAAACAAATAAATACAGAGAAAAAAAGGAAGAGAACAAAGAAGACCATAAGTATGATAGGCCCTAGGGAACCTAGAAATAAGGAGAGCCGAACAGAACGTGGAGAAAATAAGACTTTCCTAAAACTCTATGAGATTATTTTCAATATAGCCAAAGACAGGAACCAGTGAATAGGTTGCCACAGCACAGAAGAGACCTCAGAAAGGGCAGGAGATTGCGTGGTGGGGGGCTGGGTAGTGGGGAAGGAGAAAAGGGCGTGAAGAGGGTGTTTAGGGACTTGCATGAGTATGTTTGTAAAGACCAAACACCAAATGGACTGGAGATGTTGTGTTTTTGTCCCTTCTTTCACTTACTTCCCTGCTTTTGTCCCCTGCATGTGTTCCTTCCTCTGGCTCCCTTGGTTTTGAATACTTCCAGCAGTTTCTTTCTTGGTCTTCAGTGCTACTCCCTTTTCACTTCTCCTGCCTTTGTTCTTCTCACCTGGCTTCTTCTATGCTCTAAGGCCCAAGCAGATGAAGTTTTTTAGAGCCCACTTCTTTTAGGTCTTCTTCCTCTGAATAACTGTAGCACCTTTGTTGAACTTCCCTGGTAGTACATGGCTTCCTATATGCTTCATAAAAGCATAAAAGTCTTAGATAACAACCAACATGGAGCTTATTTCTAGGACTGGTTCATAGTTGATCTTCAGTAAGTTTGTGTTCAGTGGAAGAAAGAGAGAAGGATAGGAAAGAGGAAAGAAAGCTCTTCCTCTCTCAGCTGCTTTTTCTATAGAATTAGAATTGTGATAACAATGCTTATTGAATGCATTTTTCTCTTCCTAGTGGTCTTACCTTGAAAGGGTTGAGGGGTGAATGAGAAGTCGTATATTTCTTCTTCAAAGAACAACCACCGTGAGACAATATGACCTCAAAAAAGATGAGTAGCTAAAAAACAAATGAACAGGGAGAAAGAGAAGGGAGCAGTGAGAAGAGTCTTGTTTTGGGAATTGGGAACTCCATATTTTAGCCTTGACCTTGTACCAAATAGCTCTGCAGCCTAGAATATTGCACTTCACATTTCTGAGTCACAATTTTTCCCCTGTAAAATGAGTTTGACTATTGAGGCTCTAAACTGTTTGATCTTTGTGGTAGAAGGACAGGGAGGGAGGGTGCAAAGCTGTGACTAGTCCTTCCAGGAGAGGAAGATAAGTCAAGTAGGAATGTGTGCTTGAGTGTCCAGGTCCAGGTCCACTCCAGGCACTGATTTCTGAGTTTTCCCCTTGAAGCAGTATTTGCAGCTTCTTCTCCTCAACATAGGCTGGGAATGGAAGAGAGTGAGTGAGTAAGAAGTAATCTAAACAAGACTGACTGGAAAGGGAACCCTTTCAGAGGCAGGGTGGTAATGCTTGGCAAAGAAACTGAGACGAGGTGTAGCAGAATGTTCTCGACTCTTTGGGACCATAGACCCTCACATCTCAGCTTTCAGAGAGTGATTGGCAGATGGCTTTCACTGTGGCTCCCTCCGGAATAGATTCATGGACCACTAGAGCTAAGTAGGATTTTAGAGACCACCTGATTGAAAATAAATCAAAAAAACACTAAAGAACCGAAAAATAATTACAAATTTCACTAACTTTCCAGGCAAGGGAGCATACTGCTACTGAAAAAACATCACTGAAAAGTTATTAAAGGGGAATTCATGATTTTTAAGTGCTAGAAAGAGAAGTTTCATGGTGATTGGGCTACTGAAAGAGTGGAAATTTGCTCTCTGGGTAAGGGAGAAGTAGTCTATAGGTCTGTACACGGCTGGGCAAAATAAGCCTCATCATTCGTTGGTCAGGAAAGAGTCTTCAGTCAGGTTTAATAGAGTCTGGAGAAGCAGGATCACTCAAAGTCCATGGTCCCTTACTGGCTCACTGGGTTTGAATTAGTTGTGATGAAATAGAACTGTTTTGATACTTCCTAAACTAATGTTCATGTAAATGCAAAGCTTTCCTTTTACAAAATCCAACCCCTTCATTCTAGAGTTGGGAAAACCAAGACAAGAAATGGGGAAGCACTTGCCGGGTTTGAAGGGGCTTATCTCTGTGTCAGGAGTCCCTTTGTCTTTTACCCTGAATGGCAGCCTGCTGCAGAATTTTGACGGCCCCTTCCCAGCTCTTTCTTCATTGACGTCTTTACTTCCTTTGAAAACTGGGAACCTGGTTTGTGCTCTTCTTTTATAATTTCAAAGGAATTTGGAATCAGGCATGAAAATGAAGTGGGCTACTACAAGAAATAGTGAGACTGTCAGTGATCTGAGTTGCCCACGGGATAACAAAACAATGGCAGGGTCACTATAAAGAAATATTAAACTTCACATGTGTGGTTTACTAGATGCCCTTTAAGGTGCCTTCAAATTCTGAAACTCTGTATTAGAGGGACTGTGAGCATTGTATTTCCATTATCCCATGCGTATGGGATGCTTCGCTACCATGAGTATGTTGAATGTAGAAATGGTGTCTTATTCACAATGCTCTGGAATGTAGCAGGTGTCCAAAAAAATGTCTGTTAAATAACTGAGTGAACATGTAAACTGTGGAGCAGACGATTGGAGATCTCTTTGGAAGGATATCTATCAGTATTAGAGTATGTTATTGCTCTTTATTTTCTTTTCATTTCAGAGAAACTTTCAATGCTGTGTGGTCTCTGCAATTTTATTAGAGGCAAAGTGAAGCAATGATTAGATCAAAAAGTCCAAAAATATGATCCAGTGTCTGGTTCCTTACAAGGAATTGGGGGTTGGGGGTATTAAGTTTAAAGAAATATTTTCATTTTGAGAGAAATACACTGTAAAGTGCCTTAAAGGTAGTCTTGTCTATCCTCCCCATGTCCCCCACCCTCCTGCCCCCTGCCATTGTAGAGATGAGTAACTTGAGAACTAGAAAGAGATATAATTTAACTCAAGTCTTCAGATCTCCAGGTCTCAAATATTTCGAAATGTTACCAGTGAATGTGAGTATAGGGTGTGATCTTTCCCAAGATAAGAAAGATTTATTCTGAAGCTTTTGTGCCTGGGGAAGGCTCCTTGATTGCAAACACTCGGTTGCTTAAGAAGATGGAGTTTACATTCGTTTCCGACACTGAAAGGATCGGCTATAGCACCCCTACGTCCAAGAAACAGCTGTTTGGTTTCCTCTTGTTCTGAAGTTATTTCCTGACCCATTCTCTCCCTAAACCCAACTGAGTCCTTATCACTGTGCTCTTTAACAAATGAAGATATGACTGCTGACAGGGTTCAATCCTCTAGGGGTTTATGGCCCCAAAGCTTGGCAAGGGAGGTGATCAAAAGACTGATATCCACTACTAGCAACCCTACTCAACTGTCACACCCTAGGACCTAGCCAGGAGCAAACACGATGTGTTGTCTATGTAAGTGGTGACTTGAGAGGTCCAGCAGGGTTTCTGTTTAGAGCAGGTGAATCTAGCTCTAAATGCTTATTAGAGAGATAAAGCTGTTTCCAGCCCCACATTTCTCCTTCTCGAATTAAGAATCTCAAAACATTAGAGCTGAAAAGTACCTTCCAGGTCATCATGTATTAATTCCTCACTCTAAAATTGGCCGAGACTAAGCCCCAGAGAGGGAAAATAAACCTCCTTGAATCACACATCTGCCATGGCAAATGGGGTTTCCTGACTCCTAGAATACCTTCCACTGTACTCTGCTGCATCTGTCAGCGACATAGAATGACAGATTGGCCAACATGTATATCTTCCTTCTTATAGGTGGAGAAACTGAGACACTGAAGTACATTTAACTTGTTCAAGGTCATACATCTACCTAATGGCAGAGCTTGTTCTTAAAAATTCTTTACCTAAAAATTTTAAGTCCATTGATGGGCTTCTAGGGATTCCATGGACTGTTCGTATGTGAAAGTGTGTCAAAACTGTGTGCAAATGTATGCGTTTTTCTGAGAACACTGATAAATTTCATCAGATTTTCAAAAGGGTCATGACCCCAGAAAGGATAAATATGTCCTAGATTACCCACTTTTCGTGGCAGTTAAGGTTTTTTAAAAATGTCTTACAGCCATACATAGGAAAGAGTTTCTGTCTTGAATTTTTGGAAAACTCTTTCCAGTAGTTTATCTCCTTGTTAAAGTGATATTTATACTGAAAGGTCCACTTGAGACATTATCAGCTACTTTATGGGACGAGGAATTGAAGGAGAATATGGTGGATATCGAAAACAGGTAAGGCTGGTTTCTTTTCTAAACTCATATATTGTGTCTTTATATTTTTGTCAGGGAAAGTCCTTGGTTTTTTCATCTGGTAATGGTAATCCTTGCCTTCTTTCCTCTACCTTGCCACTCCCGCTGCCACAATGAGTCACCCAACCAGTTAAATATCTTGCACTTGGAATGAGACGACATGGGTTTCAAATTCAGGCTCTGCCACTTGATAGTTCTGTGACCTTGGGAAACTTGTTTTTCTTTTCAGACTTCCAATCTCCTGGAAAACCTTTCAGTCAAATGAAGTCAGATGCTTTCTACTATGTGGGTAAAATCAAATACAGATACAAAACCCAATGAAGACTGTGCAGAGTAGGTAGAGTACCTATTAACTTAATCTGCGCATCTACCATCCATCCAATGAAGGTCAGGTTATCCATGAGAACAGGATTCTAGCTCTGCCATAACTTGTTGTTTTTCATGGGACCAGTCACTCTCCTCCAACCCCCATCTCAGGACCTCTGTTTCCTTGTCTGAAAATTAGGGTCATTAAAACAAATAATCTCTCCTTTATTTCTAGCTCTAACATTCTGTGGTCTCCCCAGCTGTCAATGAAGTCTCGTTGGATCTGTGAAAATTATTGTCATTCCATGATTTCCCCACAGCCACACCTCCTATAACTTCCTACAGACACCTTTCTTTGAATTGATTTTGGGTGATACCCTCAGAATCTAAGAACTAAGTTCTTCAAGAAGGAACCCAATCCTGGCTGGAATAAGGCGGGGTGAGGTGAGGAATGAGGCCTTAGGACTGTTACTGCCATCCTTAACTGTTCTATTATATTCTTCTTTGCCTAGGTCTAGACCAACTCCTTGTATTATCCATTTTTATAGAATCTCTCTATTAATGTAGTTTCTGATAATTACAGAACTATTTTTAGAGGCATATTTAATTCTTCTGTATGATCTCTTGTACTTTCAACTAGAGTTGAAACACATTTCCACGTGTTTGAAGTTTGTCCTGATAATGTTTGTTTGACCAGACTCTTGAACCCAGTGTGTTATATAATAGAAAGCTAACTGGAGTTGGCACTATCATGAATTTTCAGTCTCTGGTCCATCATGACAAGCAAAATACAAAGTGATTTAAATTATTCACAGTATATTTATTAATATAACCTCTGACACATAAAAAGGCAACTAGCTGTGTGTTGGAACTCTGGGTCTTTCAACCTTCACACTATTGCCATTTGGGGCTAGATAGTTTTTTATTGTGGGGACCTCTTCTGTGAATTAAAGGATGTTTAGCAACATCCTTGGCCTCCCTGCACTAGATGCCAATAGTATGTCTATTCCCAAAGCTGTAACAACCAAAAATGTATCCAGACATTTCCAAATATTCCCTGTGGGACAAAATCACCCCTGGTTAAGTACCATTGCTTTAAATGATCCCTTTCTCTGTTTAAGCTTCAGGGTTCCCAACTGTAAAAGGAAAGCAGCCTCCCATTCAAGGAGTCTAAGAGTCTATATCACTGTCCTCTGGAGTCTACAGCACCAAATGTTCTCCTGTTCTCCTGCTATCATCCCTTGGGTTTCTATTGTTATTTACTATATAAACAACCCAGTTTTGTTGTAATTGGGTGGCTAACAGAAATGCAGAACTACAGAGCTAGAACCACTTAAGTAGATCATCTTGCCCAAGACACTCATGTTTGAGTGTGAAAATCAAGACCAGGGATAGAAAGTGAGCTGCTCAAGGTCAAGTTTGTTAATGCCAGGACTGGAACACAGCTTTCTTACCCTTTCTTTCTGCCATAATTCAATTTTTTTTTTTTATGGTTTTGGATTGTCATCTTCAGAAGCATCTTTAATCTTACCATAAGGGTGTTATTTTTACATCTCTATTATTTCATTGATAAACACCAGCTACAATTTGATACTGAAATGACTATTTAACAAATTACTGAGTTCATCTCTACACTAGTATTATCTTTTTTCCAGCTTTATTAAGATATAATTGGCATATAACGTTGTATTAGTTCAAGGTGTACAATATGATTTGATATAAGTATATATTGTTAAATGATTACCACAATAAGTTACCATTCATCAGCTCACATAATTAGAAAAAATTTTTTCCTTGTGGTGAGAAATTTTAAGATCTTCTCTCTTAGCGACTTTCAAATATGCAAAACAGTATTGTTAGCTATAGTCATCATGTTGTACATTACATCCCCAGAATTTATTTACCTTATAACTGGATGTTTGTTTCTTTTGACCACCTTCACCCAGTTCCTCACCCCTACCTTTCATCTCTGACAACCACGAATCTGGCCTCTTTTTCTATGAGTTTGTTTTTTTTAATTTGTTTCTTTAGGGACTTGGCATTCGCTTCAACAAATATAAAATACTTTTGAAAGTTTGGACATATTTTTCCTATTTTGTGTTGGGATGGGAAAGAAAGCTGGAGGCTGCATTTCAGTGACTCTAAAACATTGAGTTTGAATGCAAGTACCATCAGTTAATTATCCAGTGGTCTGTTGTTTTTTCCAAGGCAATGATATAAAAATTCCAGAATGACCAAATGTTGGCTAAGTAGAACACAGCTATACTTAATCAACATAGATTTGATCTTTGAGTTAAAAAAAAAGGATTATTATATATATGAAAAATTCTAGAGTTTGCAAAATTATAAATCTAGGTATTTTGACATAGCTTTATGCATAATAGCATTGATTTTGTTGAAAGTCGCCTCTGTTATTACAGAGAGAATTTTAATTTCTTTCCTTGGCCTGAAAGAAAAAGGGAAAAGGAAACTAGTCTTCACATTTAAAATTTTGATGTTAAGTGGGTTAATTAAGCTTGAGTTATGATACCTTACACAAATGTTTACCAATTTGGATTCTAGCTACTAAAGGAATGTGTTTTAAGTCATCCCAGTTTAGGCAGTATCTGATTTTAGATACAGAAGAGTTATGTGTGCTGATGCTGTTTGGTGACTAGGGAACACTTGTCTGATTGCAGTGCTGAGAAGATAAATCCCCTTGTACCTTTCAGAAGACTTAGTAGCTTAATCTGCATGGACATTTGAAGTGTCTGGAGTGAGACCTGATAAAAGGCGGATCAACAGGTTGTGCAGTAACTTGAGGTTAAATGCCTGCCCAGAGGCTCCTAAAGATGATTCTTTTGATTTTTCTAATTGAGGTTGTTAAACAGTAGCTGTAGGAGCAGCACTGTGGTGAGCGAAAACTAGCAGGATGGTTTTCTGATATGTCTCCATTTTAAGTAATAGAGTCTTCATGAAAAAATGGTACCATCATTCACAGATTCTGTTTCAATAAGCACTTACTGAACACCTTACTCTGGGGTGGACTCAGTGTTTGGTGCTCCCCTACACTGTTTCATTTGGTTCTCCCTACAGTGTTGCTGCTTAAGCATTATTATTATTTCCAAATTACAGATAAAAAATGGAAGCCCCACGTGGTGAAGACCAATAAATAACATGGCAATTTTCTACTTGCAAATGCAGAAACTCCAGTATGGGATATATAGTTAGATAGGTATCACCATTCGGGATCAGAGGTTCTTAGGAATCACTGACTGGGCAGCTATGACAAAATAACATGTCTTATGGGCCTCGAGGTGGTCAGGGTAAAACTTCCATTTTCATCTTTAGGCTGATGCACGCTAATGAAAGGAGTTGACACACAGAGAACAGGACCCTCTAGTAGCACTGACTTCTTTACTTCTTGAAGTTAAGATAGTGAGTTCTTTTACACCCTCTAAATCTTTCAGGGATAATGATTATGGTGATGATAATAATCACATTATTCCATTCTAGGAGCCTAAGAAGGCTTGGGTCATTTTAACTCATTCCAAATCTTTTTGACAGTTAATATAGTACAGAAGTGATGTTATAAATTGTGGTTAGGCAGATTACCAAGGTCCATCCAAATCAGAGAATCTGTGATTCGTGACTTCCATAAAGCATAGTTAATCTTGGTTTCCAAGTGTCTAAAAAGAGCAATAGAGTTTGAAATTAGAGATTGGAACTAGGTTTACAAATAATGGGAAGATGATATATGGGGTTATTATCTTTCCATGGCTTATGATAAAGTGGATTAAATAAGACTCTAGAGATAAGTCTAGTTTAAAACGACTCGCTACCTCCTGCTGTTAGCTTATTAGCTGCTTAGAGTAAGTTATTACTCCAGGACTCAGTTTCTTTGATTGTAAAAAAAGATAAAATAAATTGTACCTGTCTTAGATGGTTAGTGTGAAGATTCAATGAGCAAATGTATATAAAAGTGTTTCGAGTCTAGCACAGAATAAGTCTCAGTAAATGTTATTTATAAGTAGTAGTGTTAGTATTGTATTGTACTTCAAAAAAACCCTTGTATTACAGGGAGATGACTCTAGTAATTGCTCCTAAGGGTTATATGTGTCAAAACAGAATTAAGAATTTGTCTATTTCTGTGAGGAGATGAAGCTATGAAAATTCCTCTCTTGACATTTCTAAAAATCACAATAAATGATAAAACAGAAATTTAAGTGAGGCAGACCCAACATGAATGAGAGATCAGGGAAGTCCTACTGATCACGGAAAACCATCTTTCAGGAAGTCAGAGATAAGGGTGTATGGGAACAGACTTGCAGTAACATGAGGATATGTATGATTTTTAAGCTGAGCAGGGAGTGTGAGAGAAATACAAAACAGTAATTATTTGGATAATAATTACTCCTATGGAGAATAAAAATGAAAAAAAAAAAAAAAAGATTCACAAGTTCACAAGGCTCAGAGGAAAAACGCCTGGACCTGAGTTTGCCGATAGGGAGCCCAATCCCTTTTCTGTCACTTACTAGATAATGAACTTGGTTGGGTTGCTCAGGGTGTCTACAATTATTTTCCTGTTTTGCAAAGCAGGGGTGATAATGCCTGGCATAGAGTCATTTTCAGTAATGTTAGTTGAACGCATTCTTTGAGTCTGAACTACCTCTCTTGATTTGGTACTAGGTGGTTTTTTTTTTCCTTTTTCTTCTCCTTTTCCCAGATCAACACCACATTCAGGATTTACCCTTAATAAACTGAGTAAGTGGGTAACTTCTCTGCAGGTTTGAAATTCCTGACTGTGATGCATTATTTTACGGGGCATCCCTCGTAGTATAGGGTTGGCCACAGAACTCTCCTCGAATTAGCCCTGGGGCACCTGTGCTTGAGAATTAGTCCTGCTGAATTGGCCTTTGGGGGTTCCTTGAATCTGAAGCTACATTAGTGGGTTAGTTACTAAGCTTCCAATGGACCGCTTGTTGTTTTAGTAGCTTCCCTGGAAGAATTAAAGGTTTTAACTGAATGTGAAACATCAGACAGAAACTGTAGGGAAGATTTATTGACAATGAATCTCAACTTTCCAAAAGTTCATTTGAAACCAACTTCCTTCTTATTCAAAATGATTCAGATTTGAAACGCTCCAGGGACCTCTCGCGGACTTTAGAGAATTAGGGAGCTTTTTACCTGCTGTCATAGATTATCTCTCCATTGTTTCTTGACTTGTTGAGGGGGAGATTTGATTGGTAAGTCGCCTCTTCCCTAGGGCCTGAAATTCTTTACTCATTCAGAAGATAAGTAGGACTCCAACAATACATTCCACAAAGCTTTCTCCCCTGCATGGATCCCAAGGTAACCAGCCTGAGCCATGCCAAGGGTATAAGGAGCAGGGCAGATGCCACAGGGAAAGAACAAAAGGAGAAAGATGAGGTTGAGTGATGCTGGGGGTTGCTACGCCTGCTACTCTGTTTTTAACTAAGTACAGAATCAGGATAGAGTAGAGCAAAAAGCACAGACTTGAATTTGAATCTTTGCTCTGTCACTGGAAATGTGATTTTGGGAAACTCAATAAACTTTCATGTTCCTTTTCCTCTTCTATAAAGTGCACTGAATAATTTCTATCTTGAAGTGTTACTGATATTATTAGAAATAACATATGTATAAAGAATAGTAGGAAATTAACAAATCAAATCATTAACAACAGGTGTTGAGCACTGACTCAGACAATGTGTGCCAGGCACCGTCTATGTGCTCCATATGTATTTTCACATTTCAGCCGCTTGAAATCTACAAAGTAAGTGTCATTGTCATTTTCACTTGGCAGATGAGAAACACCAGAATTGGTGAGTTTCAGTAACTTTTTTCCAACCAGCTGGTGGGTGATGTTGCCAGAACTGGAACCAGGACTGACTCCAAAGCCTGTCTCATATTAATAAGCCCCTATCACTGCTTCTGTTTACATGGGGCCCAATTCAAAGTTCTGTCTGTACGAAAAGGAAAAGAATAGGCACGTGGCTCTCTGCGTAGGGTTTGCATGTGATGGGATTGAAAGAAGTGGTAGAGAGCAGGGTTGTTTAGGGTTTTAAATAAAAGTAGTTTTCAAAATGCAGTTCCTTAAATCCTAAGCAGAGAAGAACCAGGAAGTGCCTCAATGCTCTCTGTTTTGGTCACACAGTCATCAGTGATCCATAGGAGAATTTAGAGCTCTGCTACTTGTATTTCTTTCTCAAAAGAAAAAGAAACAGAGGCTCAGAAAGTGATCATGACTTATCCAGAGTGAGGTAATAAGTCAGTTGGGAGAACAGTTTACCACACCTTGTGCACCTTCATTCAGGCCTCTAAAGAAGGAACCACAATTAATGAGATAGCATCAAGATCCCCAACACTGATAGGAACCTGCTAGCTATCACTCACACTTTAGTGTGAATTAAAGGCACCTTGTTGTTACCTGTCCCAGAGAACATTTCTCTGGGTTCATATTTAGGCAACCAAGCCACATGTCCTTTTTCTACTTACCAACCAGATTTTACTTATAGCTTAGGCTAGTCCTGTGCAATAGGCTGGAAGAGAGAAGAGCTACAGTGGGGGCAGGAAAGTAGGAAGGATGCAGGAGGGTATGTGATGTGTGGATGCATGTGTGTGGGTTTCTGTCCTGCTCTGACTTAAAAGGTTAAGTGGTGAGGTCATGTGGACTCATGCTCTTTTTCTTTCCAGAATATACATTTTCTGGTTCTCTATGTGGCAGTATTGAATTAACTTTTTAAACCCCAGTTCCCATTACTTCCCACGTGAAGCTACCCACAATTCGTAAAGTAGTTTTTTCGGCTTTCTAGACAGCCCAACATTTATATAACATCTCCCCAGTGTTCAGATCCCAGTTTAATTGTCCCCGTCTCAGGGAAATGCCTTGATATTAGGCTCATGCACCCCTAATACATGTATTTTCTGTGCCCTCTATTCCTTTCTTCATGCACTTGTCAGAGTTCTATGAGCGTTACTAGATTGATTGATGTCTATCTCCCTCACTAGACTCTAAGTTTAAGGAGGGACAGGTCTCTTGGGTCCAGAGCTCTAATTCTTCAGGACCTAGTATAGTGCTCAGCATGGAATCACTCAATAAATATTCCTTGACTGAATGAGTAGTTTGTGTCCCTTTGCATTGTATATAACTTTCGCATTTCTGGCACTACCATTGAATTTTGTTTCCTTAGGGTTATCACAGTGTTGACACTTAGAAAATGCTAAAAAAAAAGTTTTTTAAACATTTTTGAAAGAGTAAAATGGATAAAATTGGTTAAAATCCCTCCCCCATGGAAGTTTTGTAAATTTCGATAAATCCAGGCAGCTACAAAAATTCCTAGGAGTGACGTTTTCCTCTGAGAGGAAAAATATAAAAATCACAGAAATCTAGTGTCCCAAATATTTGTAAATTGTTATGATTTTTAGATAAACATTTATCCAGCTGTATGACTTCCCTCAAGTGTTGTCCACATCAGTATCATGTTTTTATATATAACATAAGGTCATTAAAAATCTGATTTCGTGATTGACAGCCCAGGTTTTTCTATCCCCAAGCTGTCTGGGAGGGTATATAGTAAAGGCTCAAGGGCTTGGACTTTGGTATAAAGAATGTGTTATGGGGCTTCCCTGGTGGCGCAGTGGATGAGAGTCCGCCTGCCGATGCAGGGGACGCGGGTTCGTGCCCCGGTCAGGGAAGATCCCACATGCCGCGGAGCGGCTGGGCCCGTGAGCCATGGCCTCTGAGCCTGCGCGTCCGGAGCCCTGCAACGGGAGAGGCCACAACAGTGAGAGGCCCGCATACCGCAAAAAAAAAAAAAAAAAAAAGAATGCGTTATGGTCTCAGCTCTGCCACTTTCTGGGTGTGCTCTTCAGGAATATTGTCTAAGCACTCGGAACCTCAGTTTCCTCATACGTAAAATAGGGATGGTGATAATAGCACCCATCTCATGGGTTTGGTATAAGGGTTAAACGGTAATAAGGGTTAATAATGGACAGTGTCTAACATATAGTAATAAGTTCAGCGAACAAGTTTAAGCTAAAAAACAAAAGGTATCTAGCTATCTCAGTTTCTCAAAAAATGTTCTCACAATAATAGAATTTTTATTATTTAAAAGAATTTGAGTAACTATTGTTTTTAGGACTATGAGGCCAGAAAAGAGGGGACCATGGAATCAAAAAGACGTAAGTTACATGTCTCAGTAAGTGTACAATATATATGTCCTCAAATAATATTACATCAAAAATGAATCGTCCATAAAATGATTCCATATGGTGACATCTTAATTTGTAATAGGAATATCAATGCCACAATAGTGGTATCATCATTTCTAGGTAATTGGATTTATGAATTTCTGCGTATTTCCACTGAAGCAGAGGAGTTACAGCAAGGCGCTGCTGGGGAGTAGAAAAAACCCTATGCCCTGGGAATAAAGAAACTATGGATTTGCTCTTACCTAGATCACTGCAAACTTGAGCAAGGAAGTGTCCCTCTGTGGGGTCTCAGTTTCATTGTTGATGAAAAGAGAGGGTTAGTTGGTCGAGGTTTTTTTTACTCTTCCTTCCTCCTTACTTCTGAACTTATATTTTTTCAAATGAAATTTTACTAGAAAACAAAGACAACTTAAACGAATGCAAGCTGAACTGCTGTTCTTGATGCGAGTGGAGAAACAGCTATTTATTTATATATATAATAAATACATATTTATAATATGTATTATAATAAATACATATTTTATATACATATATTTATATAAATATATATGTATTTTTTCACTTCAGCATTCTGGCTCTGTTCTTCATTCTTAGCTTGCTGTTGGTGTTACCTAACGCACATCATTACTATAACTGGAGTTTCACCTTAGCACAGAACTGCCGTTCTCACCTGGAGGGATGATGCCTTCCACCCTCAAGTTAAATCAGAACCTCTAGCGGGCCTGGAGAGCATGTTGAGTTCGTGAAACAGATTTAATATAATATAGAATTTCATATTTGGAAAATTGAAAAGGAACCTATTGCTTTCAAGATGTTGGGTAACAGAAAATCCTCTTGCGGGTACACTGGATTCTCCAGGTGTGTGAAAGATTTTTTGTATGTCAAAAGGTGTAAAGGAACACTGGTTTAGACCTGGAAGAAGATCATTTGCCACTTTAAGTTGCTTATATTCTGGAGAACGTATCAGTCTGCGGTGGATTAACCATGCCAACAGCCCTTTCACAGTAGCTGTGACACTGCTGGGCCTGGGAGATCTGAAAAGAAGGCAAGATCGACTGACTTGCAGAGCTAAAGAAGTGATTAATTCCATATTGCCCATTCGGACACCATGTCTACCAGACATGGACTGCTCGCACCTTGTTCTGAAATGTGCTTTTTAAATATGGAGAAAATCTCTCTATCACATTGTAATATGTCACAATTGCCCCCTAATATCATCTCCACCCTCCCCCTTCACACACAAGATGACAACTATGGCAAACATCTCGGCAAGAAAATAGATCAGTTTGCCACTATGACCTTAATCCTTAATTCTGGTTTTTGCCCTAGAGACTCCTCCTATCTTCTGCCTGTGAGCCCTCAGCTTCTGTGACATCCAGCCATACACCTGCTGCTGGTATACTTCTCACCCATCCAACACCTATAAATCAGATCCAGGATTACCTAGATCCTACCTGTCAGCCAGGTGAAAGGTAAAGCTCTCTAAGACCGTGGAACATAGGTTATCACCAGCTTTGATTAATAGGTAAGGTAGGACCCGAGAGAGGGCTTGAAACATTGCCTAAAGCAGTAGCAGTTCTGACCCTAGAGCCCCGCTGCTAAAATGGAAAACCCAAATAGGCCACCCAAACCCAGAAGGAATAACCCTCCACATACTGCATAATCTCTTCTACCCACAAAAAGATCTTCCAACTGTATGTAGTAAGTCTCATTTCATTTGGTTTCCTTTTGGTTCCTTGAAAGCACTCTCCTGCTAGCTTGCTTTCATTAGATTTTAGCAATATATATGTGGATGAAGCATTTCAGCTTTGTTGATAATTGTTGTCAACACTGATTGCATTTTAGAACCATGCTATGATAATTTTTAATAGCACAGTTTTATAACATCAGCTAAAAACAGAATTTTAAAAAACGCCTCTGTGTTTTATCACTCCAGCAAATTAAACATTTTTATTTTCCTGTTCCCTTCCAATATCTAGCTAGATGCTTGCATAATATTTGAATAGCTGTAATCACAGCACAGACAAAATTGTATTACTTAAATGTATCATGTATGCATTTTTCTGAATCTGCCTCAGAGTGATCATTTTAAGGACCGCATATCATTGTGCCGTGTAGATTTGCCAGCATACACTAAAAACCAGTCTGTATGTTGATTTTAGGTGAGTTGTATACGTTTTGCTATTATTAACAATTCTGTAGTCATCTTCTATATACGTTCATGTATTTTCTTTGTTTTGAAAATTATTTTTTGGAAATAGCTTCAGGTGTAGGTTTGTTGTGTCAGAGGGTAAGGATGTATTTATGGTTATAGCATATGCAAATTTTTGCTCTTTTACATATTTCATAGTAAAACCTTATTAAGGCAGAATGCCACTAATTTGAAATTTAGATGATTACCCTGGAAGATTATTCTTTAAAAGACAAAATAATATTATAAATATGAATATATCATAATAGTATAATTACTAATATTATAAATTCAAAATGCAAATCAAAACCATGAGATATTACCTCACACCTGTTAGAATGGCTATTATCAGAAAGATACCAGGCCACAGGTATTAGTGAGCCTGTGGAAAAAAGGGAACCCTTGTGCACTGTTGGTGGAAATGTAAATTGGTACAGCCATATGGAAAACAGTATGGACACTCCTCAAAAACTAAAAATAGAGCTAACCTATGATCCAACAATTCTACTTCTGTATATTTATTCAAAGAAAATGAAGACACTAACTTGCAAAGATGCATCACTCCCATGTTCATTGCAGTATTACTTAAAATAGCCAAGGTACGGAAATAATTGAAGTGTCCATTGGTGGATGGATGGATGGATGTATAAAGAACACACACACACAAAATAGAATGTCACTCAACCATAAAAAAGAGTGGAACCTTGCTATTTGTGACAATATGGATGGACCTTGAGCACATTATGCTAAGTGAAATAAGTCAGACAGAGAAATACAAATACTGTATGATCTAAAACATGCAAACAGACAAACAAACAAAAACAAGCTCTCAGATACATAGAACAGATTTGGGTGAAGGCAGTCAAACTGTACAAACTTCCAGTTACAAAATAAAGAGTTATACAATAAATAAATAGGTCATGGGGTTGTAATATATATCTTGGCAAATATAGTTAATAATATTGTATCATATATTTGAAAGCTGCTGACAGAGTACATCTTAAAAGTTCTCTTCACATGCAAAAATAATTCCATAACTATGTGTGGTGATGGATGATAACTAGAACTGTTGTGGTGATCATTTTACAACATATACAAGTATCAAAGTATTGTTTTACACCTGAAACTAATTAATCTTGTATGCCAATTATATCTCAATCAAAAATTAAATTGAAAAAAAATCAGTAAAGCAAATTTAAAGCCTGTAACTGGATAAAGTATATATGGGATCCTTTCTATATTATTTCTTAAAACTGCATGTGAATCTATAATTAATTCAAAGTAAAAATATTTTTAATTTTAAAAATTAAAAAATAAATAAAGGGCTTCCCTGGTGGCACAATGGTTGACAGTCCACCTGCCGATGCAAGGGACACGGGTTTGTGCCCCGGTCCGGGAAGATCCCACATGCTGCAGAGCGGCTAGGCCCGTGAGCCATGGCCGCTGAGCCTGCATGTCCGGAGCCTGTGCTCTGCAACAGGAGAGACCACAACAGTGAGAGGCCCGTGTACTGCAAAATAATAATAATAGTAATAATAAAAAATAAATAAATAAAAACTTTCAAAAATTGTACTGTACTTATATAACAAGAAATTTATTGCTAATTAAAAATGGATCTTAACTATTCTTTAGAGTGGCTTTCCAATATTTTTGATCAGTAGCCATAATAAAAACATGCTGTTTAGGTAGCATATGTACACTGTGCACACACACACAAACACATAAATATCTATAAGGTGCACCACAAAATTTCATAAAACAATACTTACCCATCCTACATGCAGTGGGATCTGATATATTCTATTTGTTCCATTGTGATTTATTTCATTCCAGAGTCATCTATTGCATGCTCTCATTCTCCCTCTCTCTCCCCCCGCATTTCTTTCCTTAAGCTAGCTGCAGCCCACCAAATTTATTTCATGATCTTGATCAGTAGATTAATAAATACTCTTTGGAAGCAGCTTTGCCAATATGCAATATGTAGAACTTAAAAATGACTTACTAACATTGAATTCAAATATCTATATGTACTATCTTTTTTTTTTTTTTTTTGCGGTACGCGGGCCTCTCACTGTTGTGGCCTCTTCCGCTGTGGAGCACAGGCTCCGGACGTGCAGGCCCAGCGGCCATGGCTCACGGGCCCAGCCACTCTGCGGCATGTGGGATCTTCCCGGACCGGGGCACGAACCCGTGTGCCCTGCATCGGCAGGTGAACTCTCAACCACTGCGCCACCAGGGAAGCCCTATATGTACTATCTTTTAACTTCAAATTTGGCACCAACAAATAATCCCTCACCAGTGGTAGCAGTCATAAGAAATATATTCAGTAAAGGAAACCAACTTGTTCTATGAACAAAAGTATAAAAGAAACCACAATCTATCTTTCTGTTTCCTCTTTCATTCATTAGCTAGAATCTGACTTTTATTTCTGTCGCTTGTACATTTTATACCAAAATCTAAACTCTGACTCATGGCATGTAACACATTCAGTTTGATTGCTTAATTTCTTCTCTGGCATGAATAAATCTGAGGAAAAACTCAAGTGGCATGTGCTTACTGAGCTACGGTATACCAAAGTAGCTAGTAATGTCTGACATAAAGAAGACCTTTAAAACGTGTCTGCTGACTACAAATGGACAGATTATAAAAGAGAGTGTATGCAGGAATATTTAGAGTAGGCTGGCCGCGGGCTTAAATCCCCAAGACCAGCTGGTACTCAGAGATTTAGTCATTGATTCTTTCATTATCCTCTATTTTATTAGACTACAATGAACATTGCTTAAACTGCTAGAAAGTAGCATAACATGCAAGGGATAACATTCACTTATTAGAATATTTAAAAATATAATTACTGCTAATAGACTTCTTTTTACCCACAAATTGCTCTGTGGCTTAAAGATATGGACAGAAGAGTAGTTATGAACCTTTCCATTGTTCAAGAAATTGTAGAGTGCCAGTTAATTTTTTCCCATGTTCCTACAAAATGCAATCATCTCATGTATGCAGAATGTAAGTTATTATAGTATGTCTTATTACATTCTGCCATGTAGTTACATGTCCCCATGTAGTTATTTAGTGTTCAGCCCTGTTTTTTCTTTTTTCCTTTATGTCATTTTTAATCCATTATAATATAGTACATTATTTATCTTGTACATCATTTAAATTTAAAATTCAGCTGAAATATAGATTTTTTTCCCCACATGATTAAGTTAGTAATTACTAACTGGCTTTATTGAAAGCAAGGAAGATACAATATTAAATAAAATACTACTTGCCCCCTGTTGGTAGGATTTAAATTTGCTTTTATAACAAATTGTTATGATATTTTCCTACTTTTAAACTAAATAGCCTTTTTTTATTCCAAAAGAATTGAATTCATGAATTAGTTATAGCTTTGCTTCAAAAGACTTTAGCAAACATCAAGATTATATTTCTCTCTAAACATTTCATCATTTTGTCTTAATTTTTTCTGTTCTTTTTCCATTATAGGGACAAAATCTAAAACTGGAGTATAATGTTAAAACTTTGTCTTTATGTTAAATTAGTCCTTAATATAGCTTTATTTTATTAACTCTTAATGGAAAACGTAGTAAAGAGAACATTGATTTTTGTTGTTGGTGGTGCTTTTTTTAAGAATTACAGTTGCAGATTTTTGTTGTTGTTGCTTTATTTAAGAATTACAGTTGCTTTTTTATTTACGATATCTTTACTAAATATCTCTGTAGATTATTGGCCTTGTCTTCGATTTATAACCTCAAAGAGGATACTTTGAGACAATGTAATAAGGGGAAAGCTATAGTAAGCAATTATAAAACAAAGGGATTGTGGTTCTTCTTTAAAGAGTTGGGCCATACAACTTAACCTTTGTTCCCATCTTTTTTATCCACATAATGGATACCTGTGACCTTGCTTATACTTCATAGAAATATTTGGAAATGAATAAATATATATGTCAATAAGTGCTTCAAAATCTTGAAATAAGGACACATCATTTATTTAGTAATAGCAAGAAGAATGTGTTGTGTAACACCCAGATATCAAATACTTATTTAAATCTATTATGTTTTTAAAAGTGTCTATTTTTCACTGGACTTACACTGTACTATTAAGTCATGGAGATCTGTGTATGTGTTGGGGGAAACTGATGAAGGAGGAAAGAAAAAGAGAAAATGCACTAACTTGTCCTTATGTGCCAGACCTTGTAAATATACTTTCTCAGGTAATTCTCCTAACAACCCTGCTGGGTATACACTATTACCCCCATGTTGTACAGGAGGAAAATATAGCTCAACGAGAGCAAATAACATGCCCATGTCTCCCGATTGATGAGTTCCTAAGCTACAATTTGAACCCAACTATAAAACTCAGCTCTACAGGACACCACGAGGTTTCTCAACTTTCAAATTGCTGCTCTGGAAACTTCTGTTTACAGCTAAAATAGGAAAGGGCAGGGCTAATTTAATTAAAAGAAATAATTTATAATATTACCCAAAGCAATTTCTTTTTTAGCTTCTCTCAATGTTTCCATGACAGTTGTAGCTGAAGATGTGGATCATTTCTTATTTTATCTTGCTGGTTTGCCCAACTCTAGTTCCTAGGCTTACAAAAACATACTTGCTAAACATGAGGGAAAGGGCAGGACTTATACTGCAATTTCTCTGCTTGGTTATTTATGTAATTAACATGGTCATTTCAGAGAGGGACTGGAGATTGATGAAAGGAGGGGAGGCTTGATGGAGATAGGGAAATTCCAGATGACAGGGATTGCCAGATTTCCTGCTGGCCCTTTAATACCAAACTCTACCTCCTACTCTTCTTGCACAGCTGTGTGCTTCATTAAATAGAGATGTCTACAAATCACAGCAGGGTTAAAATGCAGAGCAGGGGGAATTCCTGTATACTGGCTGCTGCCAAGTTCCTAGAGTTTTAACAGCACACTCACCAAACTGCTTCCCTCCCCTCCAAAAACTGGAGATAGGTTCAATATCGAGTGTATTCACCAACGATAGTGCCTCTCTGTTCTCTTGGAGAGTTTGAAACATCTTGTAGATACATTGGTAAATGTGCCGATGTCTAACGCAACATGGTATGGGTCTTGCATTGCCAGATATAAGACTTTTGACCTCAATGTTGCCATTAGTCTTCCAGTTGAGTCAGGGACCATTACCTAATCATTTGAAACAGATTTTCCCATTCACAGTTTGGGTGTAGTGCTTGTCAGAAACCTGCCTTATGGGATTTAGGGCTAAGAACCCTGTTGCTACTGCTCAGGGGAGGGATAAAGGGATATGACTTAATTCAACAATGTATATTGAAAGTGGATGTGTGCAAGGCGCTGTCATGACTGAAGCAGAGGATGACAACATAAGTAGGAATGGACTAATGTACACTAATAGGGCTAGTGTGAGGGAAGCTCTGATGAGTGGTATGCTGGAGTTTTTAAAAAGGCACAATGGGCATATGGGGGGAAAATGCAAATTTCACTTGGATGGATTGGAAAATTTCAAGGGAGAGGTAACACTGGCTCAAGACTTTGAAGGATAGATAAAGATGGAAAAAAAAGGTATAAACAAAGGTACAGAGAGTGGAGTTTAGTGGATTATTAGAATGGTCTGTTGCCTTGTGTTAAGTAGTAGCATTATATAACTGCATTATAGTACAATCAGTATTGTTTGTCTGGCAATTAAAAAATAATGTAATTGTCTTCATATGGGATTTTTGTCTCCAGTCAGGCCCATCTGCATCTTATCTTACACCAGGTGTATTCTTGTATTTATGTTATGTTCATGGCACGTATAGGCATTTAAATTTGTGACCCTTGGGACTTGAATAAAGAACATGAGAGAAATAGGCAGATTGATGGAGCTTCTGTAATGGGAGGATATTTGTATGGTTGTTGATGGATGGACAGAGGATGAACAGGAATGTGAAGGATCAAAGTGAAGGGTCTGGAGGTCCCTGGAAGAAAATTAGTAGCTAGCTGTTAGGCAGAATTTAAGTCTACCTTCATCTGGAGAATTTCAGTACCCAATCCAGACAAGGAAAACAGAGTAATTCAAGTTAATTGCATTTGTTAAGCACATACTTACACAAACACTACAATAGATACAGCATGGATATTGAGATACGGTAATATATTGTCCTGTCTCCAACTACAAGAAACAGAGACAGACATGTAAGCAACTATTGCACAAGATAGAATTCAGTAAGTGCTAGTAGTTTGCCATGAAAGTATGGAGGAAGACATTTATTTTGACTGGGGAGGGATAAGAAACATTTAAGAAGAATTATATTTGAGGTGAGATGTAAAGATTAGCTGGGTTGTTGATTATTAAACAAATGTGGAAAGGTATTTTTGATTGAAAGAAAGAGTAGGCCATAAAATGCAAGTACTATTTCAGAATTAAGACTAGGATATGAATTATATTTTATTATGAGATGAGATTAGGGTCAGATCATCAAGTGTCTTCAAAGCCATTCCATTGAGTTTGGACTTAAAACTTGATCATTGAAGATATCTGAGAGGTGAAGTGAAGCAGTCAGGTCTATGTATAAGCTCAGGGGTGTTGGGGGGCTCCATTATTGTCACAGCTTATAGCTCTAAGAAAGAGCTAGGCTTGTCTGAGAGTTCCCCAGACAACCATAGCCTAGGGAGATAGGACTGGATTGTAATTATTGATTATTTGGCTTAAGGGTCAGATATATATTGAGATGCACAAGCTTAGCTCTTAATATGGGTTTGATGGCCACTCCTTCTCCAACCCCACCTGCTTCTGTGGGCTCTTACAGCGTTTTATTTATTCTCTCCTATTTCTATTACTTAACACACTGCCTGGTAAGTAATAAGTACTCAATAAATGTTTGCTGAATGAACAAACTACTGATTTCTTTTAACACGTGAGGGAGGGTCTGGTGATCAGAGCCTGAGTAAACAATCTGTACATGAGCATCTGGTATTGAGCAGAACAGAAGACTAGCCTTTGATTCTTTTCCTTTTGTCCTTGAGTACTTGGATAAATCACTCATTTCCTGAGGTGAGTCTCCTTCGTTTGAAATCGTTAGGGAACACTCTTCACTGTGCTTTACCCCCAATGGACTGATCCAGTTGCAGCTTCAGAAAGTCAAGCTTCACATCTCCCCAGTTTATTTCCTCTTTGAATTTTGAAAGGATCAGAGTTTGAAGGCTGCCATAAAACAACTAAAATTTTTCCAAAAATATACTATCTTATAAATACCAAGGTTGAACAGATAAATTACAATTTCCTACCTAGAACAAATTTTCTGAGATAACTATTAAATTCTTAATATTATATTAGGTATATATTACCTGGAAAATTTTTATACTCCTTTTCATAACATTTATAATTGTATATTATATTAATAAACAAGTCAATAATATTATAATAAGTGCAAATCAATTTTTAAGTCTTTTAAGAGATATTACAAATCACTAATTAGGAAATATTTGATCAGTGAAGAGTTTTTGTCCACTATGGAAAGAGTGGTTAAAGTCTAGTCTTTGTTCTCTACAAGGTATGTTTTTAATATTTCCCATTTTTGCTTGACACATCTGAAATCAAAAAGCAATTTGGGCAAAGTTTGGTTTCCAACTCTCCAGTTTATATGGGGCATTCCCTGATACTCAGTGATACATTGTTGTTATCTAGAGGCATATTAAAGACACCATGTAAATGAAATTGTCTGTGTGTGTGCGTGTGTGTGTGTGAGAGAGAAAGAGAAAATGAGAGAGAGAGAGAAATGCATGACAACACAGGACCAGACCCTCATAAGTTGGAATGTGGAAGAGGCACTATTACATTTTTAAGTGTTCTCCCTTCAATTTCTGGGCTCATCTCTTCCCTGCCATGCCACTGTGAAAGATGGTCATGTTTCCAGCATTCTCTCCTAACCCTGGTGCTCTGCTTGTCCTGAAAGCTTGCAGAGACACATGCAAAGAGATTAGGACTCAGCTCTGGTCCCTTCAAATAGTGTAGGCTCATTGCTCAAGCCATAGAATATATCAGAGAATAATGTAGATATATCAACAATCAAAGGATGAGTATAGAAAAAAATCTTGCTTTGGCAGAGGTTTGATAAAGTGTGCATTTACAGTCAAGTGCCTGGAAATTCTATATACTTTAATGCTGTTTAAATGATTTCTTCTGTGTCTTAGAGACTTCTCTTTTAAGACTTTCTCTCTCCTTGGTGTACACCACAGTCTTTGGTAGATTCCCGTTGCTTGGGGATCATCCTTACACCTTTCCAAAGTACTCTCAAAAATGAGAGGTCACTGGTTTCTTAGGAGAGAATATGAGAGAAAGGAGTAAAGAGATGCCAAAGATTTCCTTCAGCATATGATTCTCAGAATTAATGAGTCAATTTTACACACACACACACACACACACACACACACACACACACACACACTCCTCCATTTATATAAAAGGCATTTTTTAAAGTGCTGTCTAGATTGACATATATATACTAATATGTATAAAATAGATAACTAAAAAGAACCTGCTGTATAAAAATTAAATTAAATTAAATTTAAAAAGAATAAAGTGCTGTCTAAAAACCAAAACCAAAAAAATAAAATAAAATAAATCCAAGAAAGATTTTTTTGGTGTGTGTTCACCAAACCGTTTTATTTTCCTTTGGGGCATAGTTAAATATATGTTCCAGCTTCCCTTAAACTTAGATGTGGCCATGTGACTTGTTTCTAACCAGTACAGTATGAGCAGGAGTGCTGCATGCTACTTCCAGACTTCCTAAGGTTACAAGAAGATCCTTTGCTTGCCTATGCCTCTCTCTCTCTTTAGTACACTACCAAACGTAAGGTAGATAGCTAGTGGAAAGCAGCCACATAGCACAGGGATATCAGCTCAGTGCTTTGTGACCGCCTGGAGGGGTGGGTTAGGGAGGGTGGGAGGGAGGAAGATGCAAGAGGGAAGAGATATGGGAACATATGTATATGTATAACTGATTCACTTTGTTATAAAGCAGAAATGAACACACCATTGTAAAGCAATTATACCCCAATAAAGATGTTAAAAAAAATAAGTAAATAAATAAATAGATGGTGAAAATGAAAAAAATTTTAAAAAAAAGAGCCTTTGCTTGCTCTCTATCTTCCCCTCGCCTCCCCTCTCCTTCCCTCCCCTCCCCTCCCTTTCATTTTTCTCCCTTCTCCTCCTCTCTTCACTTCCAGGTTGGATAGATAGGACTCAGAGGAAGTTTTTGAGCCCTAGAGGATAGCCTGGCTACTAGATGGAAGAATTCAAGATCTCTGTCTAGAACTTGTAGGAAAACTGCACAGGAGAGTAGCCTGAAAGGAAATATCCTCCTAAGACTGTGTAGTGAGAACTAAACTTTGATTGTGTCATTTGTTTTGAGACTATGGCATTTAATTTTCACTGTAGTTAGCTTTTACTCTAAAACAAGGATCATGTAGAGTATGTTCCGGTCAGCCAAAAGATGAAGTTCTCCGGGAGAATATATTTGATCTTTCTATGAATGTGCTACTTTTGTTCTTCTAGGGAATATGCCTTGATCAACATGAAGACCTGCTAAATATGTACAGTCAGCAGACGATAATTACAATTTCCTACTGCCATTGATGGTAAATGACTCTATACTTTTAATAAGGTCACAAGTACTGAGTCTGACACCATCCCTGTGGTGGTTTGGGGTCCAGCCACCACGGTATATAAATCTGACACTAAAATTAGAGCAGTTAGCCATGTGAAGAATTTGGGTTCTGTACCTAAACCACAGTGAACCTTAATGCAGAATAGTAAAGATTTATCACTGTATAAATTTCTGTGCAGTGATTTGGTTTGTTTGTTTTTCTTTTGTTAAAAAAATCAAGAGACCATAAAATTGTCTGAGAAATAACTCTGTGTCTCCGTGAATACTGAGGCTCCTGTGAACTGAACCATGCCCCTCAGTATAACCCCTGTGACTCATCATTCTCAAGGGGATGAGGATTTAACTTTAGACCACAGTATAGAACAGGGATAACCATTACCTCCCTTTTATTGAGTACCTGCCAGGTACTGTACTAAACACTTTACTCTTACAGCAACATAACACATTAGGTGTTTGTATTTCTGTTCCCCAAATGAGGAAACTGAGGTTTAGGGAGCATAAGGAACTTGCTCAAGGTCAACCATCTGTAGTGTGGCAAAACCAGAATTCCAAAATTCCTGTTTCTACTAGTGCCCAGGCTCCCATTATGGACCTATGGACCTTTAGATTATCTTTAATTGTATTCGATACCTCCCTTTTATATATAATGCTCCCTCTCATGAATATATTTTTTGTCACTTTTATTTTATTTTATTTTTGAAGTATAATTGATTTACAATGTTGTGTTAGTTTCAGATGTACAGCAAAGTGATTCAGTTATACATGTTTATATATCTATTCTTTTTCAGATTCTTTTCCCTTATAGGTTATTACAAAATATTGAGTATAGTTCACTGTGCTATACAGTAGGTCCTTGTTGGTTAACTATTTTATATATAGTAGTGTGTATGTTAATCCCAAACTCCTAATTTATCCTCCACCCACTTTTGGTAACCATAAGTTTCTTTTCTATGTCTGTAGATCTATTTCTGTTTTGTAAGTAAGTTCATTTGTATCATTTTTTAGATTCCATCCACATATAAGTGATATCATTAGATATTTATCTTTCTCTGTCTGACTTGCTTTGCTTAGTATGATAATCTCTAGGTCCATCCATGTTGCTGCATATGACATTATTTCATTCTTTTTATGGCTGAGTAATATCCCATTGTATGTATATACCACATCTTATTGATCCATTCATCTGTTGATGGACATTTAGGTTGCTTCCATGTCTTGGCTATTGTAAATAGTGCTGCAATGAATATTTTGTTGTAATGAGTTTACACTGTAAAAGTTTTCTCAGATTCTCAGTCACTGGACTTTGGATACATCATGGAAACAGTGTGATCATTTGCACATTTTATGTTCTCCTTAAATTGTTTTGAATTTGAAACTCGAAAGATCATGGAAATGTTACTCCTGATCACTTCCCTTTTAAAAAGATAGAATTTACTGCTTTTTTTTTTTCATTCAATGCCAACATTGGAATGGTCCTATTAGAAAAGGAACTTTTCAGCTTTCACATCACTAAACACAGTGGAGGTGCAAGAAATCTATGGCTCTTATTGTGACTAGACTGAGTAATGTTATGATAACCTGAATTTTGCAGAGAAACCTTTGAAAATGACCCCAAATAAAATAACAATTATCTCATTCACATTCTTTTCCCATTGTGGCACTAATTTTTTTGAAAAATTTTTACCTATCATTCCACTTGTCTCCTCCTGAAAACATTTGCCAGAATCTCCAAGTATCATTAGATGTAATTCAAACCATGGATTGCAATAACCTCTGAAACATGATCTCACACTTGTACAAACCAACAGATGTGTATACACACACACAAAAATCAGTAGCTTTTTCTGCCCTAAAGCTACTCCTATGTTTCAGCATCTCTGAAATTAAATAGTTGCTACTACTATTCGATAACCTTCCTAACACACAAGTACCTACTATTATTTGGACCAATTATAGGTCATCTCATAATAAACAATGTACTAAATATTATCTTTCACATGGATCAAATCATGTATTCATTTGAGACAGGGTGTCATGTAATACTTGTGACTAGGTAGTAACTTTGAAAAATAAATAAATGAAGTTTTTTGAAAACAAAGATGTGGAGAACATAACTACAGATAGCAGTTGACTGCTCCTAGAAGGATCTGGATGAAATGGGAATTGAAAACAGATACACTGCTTTCATACGGCTGTAGTTGTAGTTTTTTAAATACAAATATGCTGAATTTAAACTTTCCTAAGCTCAATACACTAATAACATGACCTCACAAGCCTACAGGTCATAGAGAATATCTGAAATTAGGGTGACAGATATCCTGTTTAAATGAGGTTGGTCTCATTAATCTAAAGTAATCATGCTTGTCCAATCCCTAAAGTTGTTTATTGCTTCCATAAAATCTGGGAATTAGGCCTGAGGATATATATGTTCTGCACTGGATAAGCACCTTCCTTTAGAGCAGTTTTCTCTGTTTCTGTTCTTGTTTTCCTGTTAACTTGAAATTGGATCCAGCCTCCAAAAGTCAGTTTTGCCCTAAGCTTGGAAAGGGAAGACAGAATTAGTAGCAAAAGCCAACAGGTTATATGCAAGGGATAGAATTAAAGAATGAGTTAATGTGGAAAAGGAGAAAGCTCTTTGTCATCTGCTGTTTCCCTCAGGCTCCAGGAAGCTAAAATCAAAAATTGTTAAAGGCAGATAACAACACAAGGGGATCATCCGATAGACAGGGCACGCATGTTGGAAAAACAGTGCTAATCTGTAATGAATAAACTACAAGAATCTGCTGTGAGCAGATCTAGAAATGGACTTCAAAAACATTGATTTCGGGGCTTCCCTGGTGGCACAGTGGTTGAGAGTCCGCCTGCCGATGCAGGGGACATGGGTTCGTGCCCTGGTCCGGGAAGACCCCACATGCTGCGGAGCAGCTGGGCCCGTGAGCCATGGCCGCTGAGCTTGCGCGTCCGGAGCCTGTGCTCCGCAACGGGAGAGGCCACAACAATGAGAGACCCGCGTACCAAAAAAAAAACAACAACAAAAAAACCCCAAAAAAAACACCCACATTGATTTCCAAGTGTCTGGAGGGAATTCCCAGAGACAGCTTTGCAGTGACCAGAGAGCCAAGATTGAAGAAGACACAAACTCCTGGAATAGGAGTGATTTTATGTTTATTTTGGAATAAAATGTTTACAGGGAAAAATTAACCTGAGAATACTGCATAAATGACATTAAACAGGCTAAGAATGAAGACCCTTGCTATATTATTTAGAAATCTAACGGTTACTAGAGAAGATAATCATATGGTTAAAGAAACACGTAACATTTTGAAGTTAGCCAACTAACAGTGATTTGGTTTTCCATGGGGACAGAGAATCTATGAATGTGAGACTGAATGTGGAAATGCTTTTGAAATTTACCTTGAATCACTTACCTTAGGGGGGAAAAAAAGCAGCTGTTGCAAACCCCTGGGAAAGGGGCATATTTAACATAAATAGGAATATAGGGAGGATTAAGATGAACAGATGTCTCTTGTTTAAATGTTCCATGTGAGGAACTTGGATGTCTCTCAGCCACAGACATGACTGAGTGAGAAGAGGAAGATCACACAATTGCCACAATCGAAGAGGATGGTCAGGAGAAAACAGTGACAAAGACAAAACCCGTAGATGCAAGAGGGAGAAAACAGTCCATAGAGAACAGTGTTTCGATGATTAACATATACAGATTACCATGTATAAAATAGATGAACAACAAGGACCTACTGTATAGCACAGGGAACTATATTCAATGTCTTGTAATAAGCTATAATGGAAAAGAATCAGAAAAAGAATATATATATATGTGTATATATATACACACATATATGTATATATAAAACTGAATCACTTTGCTTTACACTGGAAGCTAACATAACATTGTAATTTATATTTCAAAAAATGGTTATTGAAAAAATTTAAAAAATAATAAATATGTAAATAAAATAAAACAGTGTTCTGAGTTGGTTTGGTGGCAGTGAGGGGACTTGTTCCTAGGGAAGCTGTGCTCCCTCTGGTAACCATAACTTTCTTTTATATGTGCTCTTCCATCTTCTAATTTAAAATGAATCCGTAGCTTTTGGGTGGGGGGGGGGACTTATCTTGTTCTGAGTCCTCAGCTTCCTAATCTGTTTGTGGAGACCCCATCAGGCTCATCTGTTCTCCCTTGATTACATGTCCATACTTCACACATTCGTATGTGCCCTTTCACATCTAATTTATCAGAAATCCTGTTATTCCCCTCATATCATTTTTATAAACATTCCACCTGACTGACTCACTTACCCAGTCTCTCCTTTCTAACTTGAAGTATTGAGGATTATGCAGTTAAAATTTTATTTTGTAGGTCAGGGTCAGCAAATTTTTCTTGTAAAAGGTCAGGTAGTAAACATCTGCAGCCTCGCAGGCCTCATGGCCTCTGTCACAGCTTCTCAGCTCTGGCACTGTGGTGTGACATTGTCCATAGATGGCGCCTAAGCAGGGCTGTGCTCCAAAAACCTTCATTTACAGAAACAGTCGATGGTAGTTTCTGTGGATAGTAGTTTATAGACCTCTCTTGTACATGAGAATCTTCTATTTTTCTTGAGTAAAATTTCCTTTGAGAGTCTTTTTCTATGGAATTATGGCCTCTCCTTTTCTTACTGTTTTTGAAATATCTTTTCCTGAAATGTAGATAAATGTCTTTAATATGATCATTTTTCATATACCTTGGAATCTATGACCAACCTGGGTTTGTTCTCTAAGTGGGTTGCCATTTAAGAAGCACAGAGCCATCAAATCGAACTTAAAAGAATTTTCTTTCATTTCATTTCAT
This sequence comes from Leucopleurus acutus, assembly GCF_964270905.1. NCBI lineage: Eukaryota > Metazoa > Chordata > Mammalia > Artiodactyla > Delphinidae > Leucopleurus > Leucopleurus acutus. The sequence goes on along the minus strand of NC_139147.1, from coordinate 78,337,006 downwards.
TTTTAAAAAATTCTCATTTATTCTTTTTCTCTGGAAGGATATTAAAAAAGACCCAATCCATAACTTTGAGTGATAAGTTCCTTTCTTCTTTACTCTTCCCCCATTTTCATATACATTACACTCTATTCATCTCTTCTCCACCAAAACCTATCCCAAATCCCCCCACCCCCAAGCTCAACCCACAAAATTTTCATTTTTTACCCTATCACCTCTTTGTTCTTCCCTTTTTCTCCTTCCTCCATTCAGAAGTCAAAGAACTAGGGCAAAGAGGGAGAATCTAGGCTACTGGAGGCCAGGTCAAAACCCGTGAACATTCCTGATTGTTTTTTTATCCTGTCAAATATTACCTTTATGATTTTCATGATCATTATTAGCTTAAGTGTCAATATATTCCAATTACTTGTAAAACACACACACTTACATACAGTACCCAGAAAGAGTATCATGGTAAGCAGCCTCAGAAGCCATTCTACCTTCAACCCCTTTAGAGAGTGCATCTCTTCATTAAAGACTGGAAGCTGGCAGGGAGGGGAAAGGGAGAGACTCCAGCTACCACTTCTCTGCTACACATTCACCGGCCAGCACCTTCTGGAAGACTTGGCCATCTCACGCTAAGACAAAGCAGGCAAACAAACACAAAAGGCTCACAGGACCACACTGCCACCACTCTGTAGCCACCTTCTGAGCATCATTGGACAGCTGGAGCGGGTAAGGCCAAGAGCCTGTCCATAGGCAAGTTTGCTCTCTCCAAGCAATGTTCATAAAGGCAGGCTGCCTGCAGGAGGTGGGATGCCCAGAAGCGAAGGAGGCAGCTACCATCAGAGGGGGTGGCTATAAGAGTGCATCGAGAGGGAAGATCTCTGTGGAGATGCGGAGGCCTGAACTGAAGTTGGGGCAGCGGTAGTTCTTTCTATAGGTAGGAAATTTTAAGAAAGAAGTCTTTGCGGCCGTGGTGTTGGCTTGCAATGGGCAGTCTTCCCCAGGGGTCAGGAATAGCTTTGTGTAGATGCATTGTCTGGTGTCAGCTGAATGCAGCAAAACTGGGGCCGATTGTTTAATAGTTGAGGGTCAAGAGGTTTGGGGCCTTAAAATAGGAGACTAGCAAAATGGGAAGGAAGCGTAGTGATCATCTAGTAATCCAATAACCTTCTTTTACACGTAGGGGGAAATCAAGCCTTGAGAGGAAAAGAGATTTCCCCCAAAGTTACCTACCCAGTTAGTCTGCACAGAGAAAAAGAATATGGATCTTACCATCAAGTGTGTTTTCCTCCGGATTGCTCTTCATGATTAGAAATATTAACTTGGTGTGGAATGCAATAGGATCCTTGAGTTATTCTGTGAAGATGGGTAACAGGAAAGGGTAGTGAGCCATCTTGCTTTAGAAGTTCAGCTAGAACTTTGTTTCATAAAGGGGTTTCTCCAAACCTCCTGGAAGATGTCTCCATGTTTGCTTCACATGCACAGACTTCTCTCTCTGGGAGTAAGGATCAGCCAGCAACCCAGGTGATTCTGATTTGCTTATTTTCCCCACTTGAGAATCACCAGAGCTAGACGCCAATGGTTCTTAACCATGCCACACATTAGCAGCTCTTGTGGAACTTCTGAATTTTTCAATAATACTCCTGCCCAGATTCTACTCTTCAAAACTCTTATTTAATTGGTTTGCAGTAGTGCCCATCCATCTATATTTTAAGCATCTCATGTCTCCTAATATGTAGCCAGGTTTGAGAAATAGGAGACCAAAAGAAGCCTGAACGTTTTGGCCTGGGTTGGGATAATAGCACACAAGTGGAGGGGTAAGAATAGCAGTTTGGAGAGATGTTACTGAGGATGAATTAGACCAGAAGAGGGCCATTGCTCAAGAGGAGAGGAGGAAAGCAGGGCAACAGGCTGGGAGGCCTATTTGGGAGAGTAATGAGGTTCATATAGACTCAGGTGGAAGCACTCTGCAAGCCTGATTAAACAAAGACGTCAGGGCTTCCAAGGAAACTGTGAGGACAGATCTACCGGCTTGGAGCTGAAGTATATTTGGTTTCCTCAGCAAGAAGGAACGGCAAAGGACAGATGACTCAGAAGGAAGTTTTCTGAGTTGGCAGGTAAAGAAAAGATAATAATGGGGCAGTTCTAGAAGTGGGAGTGTGTTTTACTGTCAGAAATTCTAAGGCCTTTGTCCATCAGATAACAAGTTCAGACGTCTCCTGTAAAATGAATAATAGAATCTTGGGACCAAAGGGCCTTGGAGATCATCAGAGCCAGCCTTGTCACTTCACAGGGGAGGCACTGGAATCCCAGAGAGGGTCAGGGACTTGCTTAAGATCACCAGGAAGCCGGGGCTCTGACCTCTGTCTGTTCTGGTAGAGTCAGCACAGTGTAATGGTTAATAGCACAGCCTGCTGGGTTTGCTGCCCTCACCAAGTGTGTATCTTTGGGGAAGTTACTTGTGCTCTTTGTACCTCAGTTCCCTTATCTATAAAAATGAGGGTTATGAGAGTCTACTTTATCATAGGTTGTTGGATAGATAATAAGAGTTGATATCCATAAATTTAGAACATTTAGAACAATGCATAGCATGTAGTCTGTGTTCTATGATAGTAATTATAATTGTTACACTGTACTGTTTTACTCAAGTGATAAAAAGCCATCTTAGTGAACAAGACTGTGATAATACCTTGCCTATTCAAGGATACAGATTTGGAGAAAATGCAGATTTATCAAGGTATTCTATTTTTGTTAACAACTCCAAAGGGATAGATTTCAGGTGAATTCCAAAGCTGTGTGTTCTCATGTGCGGTTTTGTTAAAGTGCAGATTCCTGGGCCTCATTCCAGGCCATCTGAAACAGAATCTCTTGGAGGCAGGGACAGGAACTCTGTATTTTCCAAATGTGGACCAGGTGATTCTTTCGAATGTTGAAGTGTGACACCTACTGCCCCTTGCTGGGGAAGTGGAATAACCTCCTGTGGTCAGGATCCAAGGCCTTCCCTCTCCATGAGAGATAGGTGCTATTCTCTTTTCGCTGTGACAGATATGGAAATTGAGGTTCAGGGAGGCTGAATAACTTGCCTAAAGTGACTGACTTTGTAAATAACAGACTAGAGACTCTGAGGCCAGATCTTAAGACCACAGAGTTGTCATCTTCCCAGTTATCATGTGATCTTGAGGAAGTAGAGTACCACTAGGCTTCAGTTTTCTTATCTATAAAATGAGGTAATACTGGTATCTACATCACAGATGTTGTGAAAAATGAATGCACGCCAGGCACGTTGCAGAGTACCTTGCCCATAGAAGGAATCAAATATTAACTGTTATTTCTGCTATAGATGTTGGCATTGTTATTTTTACTCCAACTTCCCAAATATTTCCTTCAATAAGCATTTGCTTGACACCCCCTTGGTACCAGATACTCTGCTAGACTGTGAAGCCACAAAAGCCAGAAACTGAAATAAATGAGATTCCTATCTCAAAGAACCAACCACTCAGTAGAAACTGTAAATAAGAGACTATACTGTAAGAAAAGATGTGACCCTGATCAGAAAGAAACTATGAAGTGCTGTAATGATTTAGCAAAAACAAAACTTATCTACCAGGCTCTCTTAGAAAATATGTCATTCTGGGTGGGTGAGTTTTTTAGATAAATCCTTTAAAGAGCATTTTCTTTTCCTTTTTATACTGGAATATAGATATTTCTGAAAATAAGACATACTTACTTTGCTGTCCTTCTAAACCAAGAAGTGTGTACCATGAAAACTGTTGATGACTCAAGGGTACCATTGGAAACTTCATTCATTGGGTTGTATCATCACACCAAAGTCCTCAGGGGCTTCTGGGGTGTACCTGTCTCTTTGTTCCTGTTTTTGGTTTTAAATTTTTTTCTCTTTTATTGTTACAAAACATCCAATTCCTTCCTTACAGAGGTTATTGTGATCTCTCAGAAAGAATAAAACTTCAGAGTTAATCCAACCGGTATTTGTATACTAACCATGCTAGTCTGCATGAACTAAGGCCATTCATTCATTCATCAAATGTTTATAAATGCCCTGTTATGTCAGGAATTGTTATTTATAGGGATACAAAGATATATTCATGTAAGTTTTTGCTCTTGAGAGGCTATAATGTGGAAGTTTCTTAACCATTTATAACTATAATTTCCTCACATCTCTCAAATAGAGCTAAGGCAATAGCCAATATTGAAATGTCAGGAATTTGGGGGTGTGGTAGGAGAGGGGTACAAAATACCTATATTAGTACGGTAATGGCTTTTTTCTTAAAAGCAAAAATCTTCTTCAGATTTCTTTCAGTTCATGAAAACAGACACTAATGTAGTTCTTTAGTGAGAGCGAAGCGACATAACAGGAACTTTCAGAAAGCAGGGGATGCTCTTTGCTTTATGCCAGTTTGACTTATGAAAGGTTTCATAGGGATGAGGTACTTTCAGAAAGCAGGGGAAACATGTATTTCCAGGTTCAGTTCTAGGTCCTGGGATGCAGCAGTGAACAAGGCAATCTGCTCCCACTGACTTTGCATTCTGATGGAGGACTGACAATAGTCCAATAAATACATAATACAATTGCAGATAAGTGATCTAAAAAATATATAGAAGAAGTGTGTAGAGAATGAAGCATTTTCTTGGGTTCATTTATTTGTCTAAATTCAATCCAGTACATTCCTCAATCCTAAGAAAATGCCTCTGATTTCCATTTCCCCATAGTCCTTCCAGAACTCTGTGCTCATATGTCTGAGCCATGGATGTTACATGAACTTCCCATCTGGACTTCACATTAGTGCAAAACCATAACATATCCAACACCTGATGTCATGGTTATTGCATCTATTCAAATATCTCCTAAATTCTAATTTGGGGGCGGTTTATAGGTAAATGCCTGTGTGTAAGCATGCATGTGTCTATATTTGCATGCTATAATGTTAAAAATGATATTATAAGTAAGGTGGACTCAAGTCTCCCTTATCATGATCTTCTACCAGATGCCAGATTTCAGGTTGAGTTGATCAGAGTATTAAGTGATAAATTTATTATAGGAGAGTGATGCATGACAATAACATTTTTTTAAGTTCATGGATTTAGAGAGACAGCTCAGATGGTGAAAAATGTTAAATGTACACTTTCTTTCTACAGAGCATTGCAGTGGGATCCAGGAAGGCTGGGGCTTAGCACTAAGGCCCTATGGACTTCCTGTGGGACTATCAATAAAATCCCCATGAGTCCTCATTTATAAAGTATACATGATGAGAAGTAAAGTCCTTTCCTATTCTGTTGTTGTTGTTGTTGTTGTAAGAACCAGGAGATCAAAAATATCGTTCTTGACTTCCACTTCCTCACTTGTTAGTTGGGGCAATACCATTTCAACATGAGTAAATTACAATAGAATGGACTAAGGACAAAAATACTTGAAGCGCGCCAAATTGAGGAAATGAACTCAAACAAAAAACAACAAAAAATTGTAGTTCTATGAATCCATTTGGGTTGCTATAACAAAATACCACCAACTGGGTGGCTTACCAACAACAGAAATTTATTCCTCACAGTTCTGGAAGCTGGGAAGTCCAAGATCAAGGCACCAGCAGATTCAGTGTCTGATGAGGTCTCACTTCCTAGATCATAGATGGCTGTCATGCCTCTGAAAATTAACATGGTGAAAGGGGCAGGAGAAGTCTCTTGGAGCCCCTTTTATAAGAATACTCATCCCATTCATGACGACTCTACCATTATTACCTAATCACCTCTCAATGACCCCACCTCCAAATACAATCACATTGGGGATTAAGTTTCAACATATGAATTTTGGGATGGACACAGACATTCAGTCTATTTCAGTAGCCCTTCTGAGCTGAGTTTTGTACTGGGTGTTGGCAAATGTAAATAATAAAGCTTGGGGGAATATAAGAGGTTGTAATTTGAAAAGGCTTCTGGCTGAAAACTAACATGTAGGATACAGCTGGATGAATGATTTGCCAAAGGGGTTCAGCCCAAAGGAATAAAGGATATGAGGGGCAAGGTCTGATTAGGTTTTGTTCAGGGCACAAAGATGAGAGACTATAAATTCTGAGTTAGGGAAATGTAACCTGATGAAAATGCTGTTGGTCTAGACAGATGATCATACATAGGTTAGGAGAGAATTCTGACAAAAGAAATGAAGGCAGGAAGAAGGTTCAGTGGGAATTGGGAGTGTGAGAGAAGGGGGCTATAAGTCAGAGAAATCTTACCTGCTTAGGACAAAGAGTGGGGCACAAAATATGAATCTTAGAGGATATGGTTCTTAAGAGAGGAAGAATTCACCTCAGAATTAAAAACTGGTGATTGACACTAGATATACAGACTTTGATGAGAGAATTTGGGGCCTGGGGTGCTCAGTAAAGAATTATAAGAAAAACGAGCTGTGGGCAATCAGGTCTTCAGACAGGTAGCGATGAGAAGAGAAAAGTCTTCTGAAGATGAAAGGGTGGTTAATTAACTATGGTAGAAAGGAGAAGAAATGAATGTTGAAAAATACAAAAGAGAGTTTCTTAAGAATTAAGTTTATCAGTTCAGTAATATGATATAAGAAGGAATTCCTTGGTTATGTTACTTTGTTGTTTAAATTGTGACAAATCAAAAATGTTAAGGCATAAGATATGCTCTAAAAGCAATTTACCCATTGAATTTTTTTTATTAGGTTTTTTTCCTTTTTTTCTTAATTGATCTACAATATTGTGTTTCAGGTGTACTGCAAAATGATTCAGATATATATATAGTATATTCTTTTTCAGAGTCTTTTCACTTACAGAATAATCCAAGATATTGAGTAGAGTTCTCTGTGCTATACAGGAGGTCCTTGTTGGTTATCTGTTTTATATTTAGTAGTGTGTATATGTTAATCCCAAGCTCCTAAATTACCCCCCTCCCCACTTTCTCCTTACTCATTTAAATTTTGTTTGCCAAAAGTGAAGCTGGGATATAGGTTTGACTTTGGGGTGAATAGATAAGGAAGAGACCAATCATTTTTCAACATGAAGCTGAAAAGAAAAGATTTCCACCCAACAAAAAAAAATTCTTAATGGGCCTGATTTAGATTATGTGAGTGACTTCCTGAAGGTGTATTCATCTCAAGTATTTGAATAAATTTACTCCTCCAGGGCTCTTGGGCACTGCTGGGTACAATAAAGAGGCAGTTTACTAAAAGACATCTGGGTGTTCTTCAGCATCCTTAAAATTAAGCATGACAATTAATAATGATAATGATGATAATAGCAGAGTAAACTGAAACTATGGGAATGTTTCTGAACGAAAAATATAAAAGAAATTGTGTGATTTAGAATGTTGTTGAGGCCAACCAGAAGACTTGCTCTGGAAAAGATCCAGAGAGGTTGGTAATACAAACTTAAGACATAATTTGATGGGTTGATCGATTGGATGGATGGATGGAAGTAAGGTTGGAAGAAAGAATGAGAAGCCATGTTCAGAGGTTTTTTTAAATTAATTTTTATTGGAGTATAGTTGATTTACAATGTTGTGTTAGCTTCTGCTGTACAGCAAAGTGAATCAGTTATACATAGATATATCTCCACTCTTTTTTAGATTCTTTTGCCATATAGGTCATTACAGAGTATGGAGTAGAATTTCCTGGGCTATACAGTAGGTTCTTATTAGTTATCTATTTTATATATAGTAGTGTGTATATGTCAATCCCAATCTCCCAATGTATCCCTCCTCCCCCTTTCCCCATGTTCAGAGTTTTTAACAACATTTATCTGAGAACTGGGGACATTCCCAGAGTATCTGAGTACTCTAGTCCCGATGGTGGGCAACAGAGACCTCAGCTGTCTTTTCTTACACTACATTTGTCAGCTACTCCTGGCAAGATCGAAAATCTGCAGAAAGGCCGGATATTCTCTAATATCACTCACGGATTAGTACTAATTTTCCCACACCATTTCTTACTTATTTTGAGTGCCAAGGATAATTATTGTGATGAAACAGAATTAATAGGCTATTTTGTTCTCTTATAGAAAAGAAACATTCTAACTGTGAAAAAACCTTCATATTGTGAATGAAAATTAGAAGTCATATATGTAATTTATTTAAGAATGAGCTTTGAAGTTATACAATCCTAAATTTAAATTCCAGCTCTATCACTAGCTGAGAGACCTTGAACAACTTCCTTATCCTCTCTGAGCCTAAAGATGGTCATATGTAAACTGGAAAAGCAGGGCCTATGAGGTGAAATCCTGGCACAACCAATGGTAGTTCTTTCCTGCTAGTCACCAAGCAAGTAGAGCACAAGCCAAAATGAATGACCTAGTCTGGCTTTCCTGTCCTTGGGAAGGCCGTAGTCCAGTGGGAAATTAGGAGTTGGAGCACAAAAGGTAAAAATTAGACAAACATTGAAGATGTTTTATTTCCAACACTAAACTATGAAAAACTTTCAAAAAAGTAACGTCTCATTCATTCCCTACATAATAGATACTCAATATATATATTGTTGAATCATTTGCACATAAACCTTTACTTGAGATACAGTATTAAAGAAGGGCAGCAACAAATTTTTACAGAAAATTTTATTATTTTTTAAAAATCTGAACAATTTCACTACATTATTTTTTTAAATGTATTTCAGGAACAGAGATAATGGTAAAATAATTAGGAAGTGATCAGTTTTGAGTATTTGTTATCTTTGTTTTTCTAAATTATTTAAGTTTAATATTTTATAATAAATAATAATAATAATTGTGTTTAACAACTAGCTAGGAAAATTCCAGAAAATTTAGCAGTCTGCTTTCATTAGCCAATACTTCAGCACAACAGTGGATCCTAGGGTAAGTTCTTCAGGTCTAGACCTCAGTTTCCTTATGAAATAAGGGAGCAAGACTAGACAGACTCTGAGATCACAGCCAACATTGACATTCTATGAGGTCCTCGAAGATTTAAACTCATGTGTGACCCCATCTTCCCAACTGTGAGAGCAGTTGGTGAGGTGGCCCCTCCAGGTCTGTTCTCATGGAGATTTCTGGTGCCAGATTCTCTCTCTAGCAGAACAGCTGACACCCAGTCAAGGGGACCTTTGAATCAGGAAATCTAGGAACAGCCCATGTTCTTCTCATCTGCATCACTACTAACTGCTGTTTTATTTCATTAAGTGAATTAGGGGATGTTTGTCTAGAATCCAGTATATTTCCTAGTTTTATAACTTTAAGTTTGGATGATCTAAAGGGAACTAAGGAGGCTTTAAATATTCAGAAAAACTAATGGGAACTGCTGCAAGAAGCTGAGTTGGGTAATTCAGGATGAGAATTAACATCTGATACATAAATTTATTCTTAATGGACTGTGAATAAAGACCGATGTTGAGTATAACATAGCAGAATGAACTGATTTCTTTTCAGATTTCAGCTTTTCCATATATTATATAAATACATATAATATATGATGTATTTATTATATATATATGTATTTTCATATATATATGAAAAACTGCGCTGGATGGTCTTTGAGATCTATTCATTCTAAAATCCATCTATAACACTAGGGTTGTTTTGAACTTTGAAATTTTAGAGATTTGGAGACTTTTCAGGAGAGCTGAAAGAACCTAAATGTTAGACTCCAGTGATGACTTTTAGGTAAGAACAGGAAAAGTGAGAGGGAATACAGGCTGTTATCAGATACCCCTTGGTGTTTTCAGGTCATTTCTACACAGTAGGACCTTCCTTCCTTCCTTCCTTCCTTCCTTCCTTCCTTCCTTCCTTCCTTCCTTCCTTCCTTCCTTCCTTCCTCCCTTCCTCCCTCCCTTCCTTCCTCCCTTCCTTCCTCCCTCCCTCCTCCCTCCCTCCCTCCCTCCCTCCCTTCCTTCCTTCCTTCCTGGAAAAACAAGCTGAAAAGAAAAAAAAAAAGACTTAAGGCTTACTGTCTTTGGGTGTGACTTTTTTTTTTAACATCTTTATTGGAGTATAATTGCTTTACAATGGTGTGTTAGTTTCTGCTTTATAACAAAGTGAATCAGCTATACATATACATATATCCCCATATCTCCTCCCTCTTGCATCTCCCTCCCACCCTCCCTATCCCACCCCTCTAGGTGGTCACAAAGCACCTAGTTGATCTCCCTGTGCTATGCGGCTGGTTTAATGAAACTACTTGAACAATGATTGGTCTATGAGTGAATTGATACTGAGATTCACCCAAAGGCAAAATGTTGGAAGATAGGTAGGACTTTACCTCATTCTTCCTGCCCTATGACACCAACGGATCACTTTCCTTCCTTTCTCTCAAAAATGATTTACATATTTATTCAGAAATGGAAATCAATAATGGGTTTGCAAAGAAGAGACCTTGAAGATCCTCAAGCCTAGACCACTGATTTGTTTTTTTTTAACAGAACCCTTTCTTCAAATGAAATCTTGCTCAGAGCCCTAATACACCTAAGGCAGGCAAAAGACAGACTTCATGGTGTTAAGGAGAGAGGAGATCTACCAGTATGGCCATGTCTTTACATCTGGTAAATACACTGAGACACCTAGGGTTTCATGAAACACAATTTGATAACCACCAACCTATCCCACAGCCCACCCCCATCTTTTGTTATAAAGCCCTCTTGATGCCTGAGGCCGTGGGGCAGGAAGTTGCCCAGTTTAATGTAGCAAGCCTGAGACAAAGGTGATCTAGGAGAAACTGAGAGGTGATGGGGGCATTGTTTTGGTCCAAGGACACAGATACAGGATGAAAGGTTTGAACTGGATTGAAATGAGGGATAATTCTGGTTTAATGTAATTACTTCTGTGTGACACTTTTGCAACTTTAGCAGACTTTTCAAATACACTATTTAATTAGCTCAATTCAGTAAGTATTGCCTGGATACAAATTATATAGTATTTGACCTAATAGAACCAATGTATTGATTGTGTAAATGTGAAGATGTATAATACATTTTCTTTAAGTAAACCTTTCAAGTAAGGCTTTCAACCACCCTGTGAAGGAAGCATAGTTGAAAAAAGTAAGGTACAAAAACGTTAAATAACTTGGGAATGGCCTCATAGAATGCCAACGGTAACCTGAGATTTGAATCCAAGTCTGTCTCACTCCAAAATCCATGTTCCTTCCACTCTAACCTCAAGGAACTATCAAACTGCAAGAAATGCAAAGATGGGAGATATAGGCTTAGCCCTGAATTACTTAAAATCCTCTATAGTAATTGTAACACAAGCAAAAAGCTACCATTGACTAGATCCAACAAGAGACCAAGAAAATTTAAAGAAACAAGATTATATTTCAAATAAGCAACCAGGAAATACGTTGTGGGCAGGAGAGCACTGAGGATTGGGTAGGCATTTGAAAGGCAGTGGAGTAGAGATGATGATCCTTATGTCACATTCAAGGAAACTGAAGCTCACAGAGCTGAGGGACATTTCCAAGGTGTTGGAGCTGGTTAATGGTGACATCAGAGATACAAGGAAGGTCTTTTAGAAGTCAAAGAGAAACTAGAGGGAAAATATGAAACAAAGAAATAGCAGAGTAAGCACAAAAAGAAACCAGAACTTCCATGTAGAAATAGTGAAAGAAGTAGAAACACTAAGTGACTATGGAGCCAACAGTATTTTTCTCTCTTTTGCTTTAGAGGAAAGTGACAGTGTCTACTTCCATCTAAGATCCTTCTTTCTTTTTTTTTTTTTTTTTAACATCTTTATTGGAGTATAATTGCTTTACAATGGTATGTTAGTTTCAGCTTCACAACAAAATGAATCAGTTATATATATACATATATTCCCATATCTCTTCCCGCTTGCGTCTCCCTCCCTCCCACCCTCCCTATCCCACCCCTCCAGGTGGTCACAAAGCACCGAGCTGATCTCCCTGTGCTATGCGGCTGCTTCCCACTAGCTATCTACCTTACGTTTGGTAGTGTATATATGTCCATGCCTCTTTATCGCTTTGTCACCGTTTACCCTTCCCCCTCCCCATAGCCTCAAGTCCATTCTCTAGTAAGTCTGTGTCTTTATTCCTGTTTCACCCCTAGGTTTTTCATGACATTTTTTTTTTTAAATTCCATATATATGTGTTAGCATACGGTATTTGTCTCTCTCTTTCTGACTTACTTCACTCTGTATGACAGACTCTAGGTCTATCCACCTCATTACAAATAGCTCAATTTCGTCTCTTTTTATGGCTGAGTAATATTCCATTGTATATATGTGCCACATCTTCTTTATCCATTCATCCGATGATGGACACTTAGGTTGTTTCCATCTCTGGGCTATTGTAAATAGAGCTGCAATGAACATTTTGGTACATGACTCTTTTTGAATTATGGTTTTCTCAGGGTATATGCCCAGTAGTGGGATTGCTGGGTCATATGGTAGTTCTATTTGTAGCTTTTTAAGGAACCTCCATACTGTTCTCCACAGTGGCTGTATCAATTTACATTCCCACCAACAGTGTAAGAGGGTTCCCTTTTCTCCACACCCTCTCCAGCATTTATTGTTTCTAGATTTTTTGATGATGGCCATTCTGACTGGTGTGAGATGATATCTCATTGTAGTTTTGATTTGCATTTCTCTCATGATTAGTGATGTTGAGCATTCTTTCATGTGTTTGTTGGCACTCTGTATATCTTCTTTGGAGAAATGTCTATTTAGGTCTTCTGCCCATTTTTGGATTGGGTTGTTTGTTTTTTTGTTATTAAGCTGCATGAGCTGCTTATAAATTTTGGAGATCAATCCTTTGTCAGTTGCTTCATTTGCAAATATTTTCTCCCATTCTGAGGGTTGTCTTTTGGTCTTCTTTATGGTTTCCTTTGCTGCGCAAAAGCTTTTAAGTTTCATTAGGTCCCATTTGTTTACTCTTGTTTTTATTTCCATTTCTCTAGGAGGTGGGTCAAAAAGGACCTTGCTGTGATTTATGTCATAGAGTGTTCTGCCTATGTTTTCCTCTAAGAGTTTGATAGTTTCTGGCCTTACATTTAGGTCTTTAATCCATTTTGAGCTTATTTTTGTGTACGGTGTTAGGGAGTGATCTAATTTCATACTTTTACATGTAGCTGTCCAGTTTTCCCAGCACCACTTATTGAATAGGCTGTCCTTTCTCCACTGTACATTTCTGCCTCCTTTGTCAAAGATAAGGTGACCATATGTGCGTGGGTTTATCTCTGGGCTTTCTATCCTGTTCCATTGATCTATCTTTCTGTTTTTGTGCCAGTACCATACCGTCTTGATAACTGTAGCTTTGTAGTATAGTCTGAAGTCTGGGAGCCTGATTCCTCCAGTTCCTTCTTTCGTTCTCAAGATTGCTTTGGCTATTCGGGGTCTTTTGTGTTTCCATACAAATTGCAAAATTTTTTGTTCTAGTTCTGTGAAAAATGCCAGTGGTAGTTTGATAGGGATTGCATTGAATCTATAGATTGCTTTCGGTAGTAGAGTCATTTTCACAATGTTGATTCTTCCGATCCAAGAACATGGTATATCTCTCCATCTATTTGTATCATCTTTAATTTCTTTCATCAGTGTCTTATAATTTTCTGCATACAGATCTTTTGTCTCCTTAGGTAGGTTTATTCCTAGATATTTTATTCTTTTTGTTGCAATGGTAAATGGGAGTGTTTTCTTGATTTCACTTTCAGATTTTTCATCATTAGTATATAGGAATGCCAGAGATTTCTGTGCATTAATTTTGTATCCTGCCACTTTACCAAATTCATTGATTAGCTCTAGTAGTTTTCTGGTAGCATCTTTAGGGTTCTCTATGTATAGGATCATGTCATCTGCAAACAGTGACAGCTTTACTTCTTCTTTTCCGATTTGGATCCTTCTTTCTTTTTGAATCAGCCCCATACTGCCTGTTACTTAAGATCTAGGTTATGTTAACTGTCAATCTCTTAGAAACTACACCTATGTTTCTGCCAACTTTAAGAAAAAATTCTCCTTTTTTGTATTGAATGTCACATACTGAACATCACTGTTACTGAGAATCTACTTCATGTTGCTGAGTTCACCTTCTAGTGCTCACCTGGCTGTCAGGCTACCAGTCATAGTGTTAAGGTCTTTGGATATTAGGGACATGCTTATGGGTCCATGTACATGACAATCCATATGACAGTTTGTTTACTTTTTGGAGTTTGAATAATTCATATATTCACCTCCATTTTTGTCACTGGTTAGGAATTGTTTTTACTTTTATTCTCCCCACTTCCTTCTCCTATTTTATTTGAAGAAAAATTTTAATGTAAATCAAACATATTCAAAAGTACCATCTATGGGAGAAATCTTCTTAACTGTCAGTCAGTATTAGATCTATTAAATTTTATTTCCTTTCTACTCACTAGTTGGGAGTGTATAAACCAAGTCTGGGTTCCAACTCCAAAAAAAGGAACAAAGAAAATTAATTTACCCTTTCAATTTAAAGATATTGGATTTTCAGATGCTTTTCTAATTATAGACAGATTTTCTAGATGTGCCCATCAGGGACATCATAAACTCTGATAGCCACTCTTGTTTCCAATTCTACAAGGCAAACTCTCTCATTCCTCATTGCACCTGCTCTGCAAAGGTCATTGTATTCACTCTCATGGATTTATTTTCACCCTATGATGAAGATTTCTGTTTCTAAACTTCTAGCCCATTTCTCTCCCCAGAGTTTAAAGTTTATTCAACTGTCTGCTTCACTTTTTGTATATCCCATTGGTCCTTCAAACTTAACATGCTAAGATGGATCTCATCATCGCTCCTTTCTTTCCAAGCTGGATCTTCCAACTGTGTTTACTGATTTAGTTAGTGGAATCATCAACCACTCAGTCCAAGAAAGCTGGAAACTTGAAGTCATCCTTGACTCTACTCTTCCTTCTTCTTCTGTCAGTAACATAAACAATATCTGACAACCTTTTCACTAATAATTAAAATTTTCTCCATCTTTTCCATCCCCACTTCTATCATCCTATTGTCTTACCTGGACTTGTGCAACAACCTCCTAAATAACTTTGCCCATAAACCAATAAGCTATAAATCCTTCCTCTATACAACTTCTGGATTTATCAGTGTAAGACATATCCTATTTCAATCTAATGCTTCAAATCCTTTAATACTGTAAGGATGGATACACTAACCTACATATGTGATAAAAAATTATATACAAATAAATACACACACACATAACACACACATAGTAAAGTACAGTAAAACTGGGAATTTCTGAAAAAGATCAGTAGATTATATCAATGTTAATATTCTGGTTCTGATATTATATGATAGTTTTGCAAGCTATTATATGATAGTTTTGCAAGATGTTACTTCCCATCGGGGAAAACTGGATAACTGGGACATGGATAATCTCTATATTTTTTATTACAACTGCATGTGAATCTACAATTATTTCTAAATAGAAAGTTCATTTAAAATATCTTACAAAAAATTCTTCAATACTCACTAGGCGTATTGAAATATTTAAGCTTTTTAAAAAACATATCACATAAATTTGTACTTCCCTCTCCAGCTTTATCTCCTGGCATTCTCTGCCCCAAATTTTTACACTGTGCTAACAGTGCCATAGACTGATCACTCTGCACCATTAGTCCTTATCTGGCCTGACTGATTTCTTCTCATTATTTAGGGCTCTTTCCATGATCCATCAGATGAGATGATATATTTCATCGTTGTGCTTTTATAATATTATGCACACTTTTAATACATTTATTAGGGATTTGTTTTCCTGCTTTACCTTCTCTACCAGGACCTTCTAGAAGATGACATAGTCTTATTCACTTTTTATCTCCAGTGCCCATTATCTTCTTGGCAAATAATAGATGTTCTCTATATATCTGACTTTAGTAAATGAATGTGCATCTCCATATAGCTTAAAAATCATCAACAATAAATCCAATGCTATTATCTTCTATTATGTAACTAGACCAGATCATTCATTTGCAAATTTAAGGTGATTGACTATCCTATTACACTATTTATTTAACTCTCTATAATAATAACAGTAATGATTAAGAGTTTAGCTGATTTCATCCTGGAGTAAAATTAGTCTACTGATAATCACAATGAATCACATACTAAGATGAGATACGCACATAAAATGCAGATTTGGAGAAGGCATCTCCTGAGAAAGCTCGTGTTTTCTTTCACATGTATAGGGAGTAAGGTTAATTTTTTATTTTAAGTAAAGGCAAACTTGAGGATCCTACAACAAAATGAAACAAACAGAAATACTTTCATTTGCAATCTACTCAGATGTTCGCTTATCCCTTGGTCTGACGTGGAATTCTATACTCCGGTTAAAAACCACCCCCACACACATTAAGATACGCAACAGGTGATTAAAAAAAAACTGGATCAAGAGGTTTGAGTTTATTGTCCCTGGGCCTGATGCTAAGATGGTAGTTATGAGGGGGGTGATTATGCTGAGGGTGAAAATTTTTTTTTATCTTGTTTTTTGTTATTATTCACACATTAATATTGTTAATAGTGGTAACAACACCATTATCTACACAACCCTTTTACAGTTTACAAACTAAGTTTATATACATTATATCTCTTCTGTATCTGAGGGTGAAATTTAAGTTTTCTGAGCTCATTCTCATTTTCTGATTTTACTTTTTACCTGCTGGAGGCTGAATGGGCAGATAATCAGTTGAGACATTTATGAAACGGATTTAATAATAGGTCAGACTCGCTGTCAGACTTAATGAGGGAATGTTTATTTTCTTTTTGAAATCGGCAGAACGTAGATGGATAGTGGAGGTGCAGAGCGTAGCAACATTATTATTTAAGAATGAAGAGCTTTGATAGAAGACTTGATTGCCTGATTTTATGGCAAAATGGGATCCTTGCCACTGCCTAAAGAAACACTGGTCGTGTAACTTGTATTTTGCTGTGTATCCCTGCATGATTTTGAAGATTCACTTGATTTTTTTGATTGACTATACTTTAATTTTAATATCCAGTATCCTAAGTACAGAAACTATAATCCTAGTTTCATTTTTGTCCTTTTAAGGTTCGTAGAAACCCCAGCCCATTTCTCTTGGAAAGAAAGTTATTACCGATCCACTATGTCCCAGAGCACACAGACAAGTGAATTCCTCAGTCCAGAGGTTTTCCAGCACATCTGGGATTTTCTGGAACAGTAAGTATCAGATAAGCAAAAAACTGTTGAACTATTATAAACAGGTAACTGTGGATGGTCGAAGTATTGCTTACTAGGGCATGTTTCTAGAATCAATAAAAATCAGTTAATGTTGTTGGGAAAAAAAATATTCCCTGCAATAGTATCTCTGTGCTCAAAATTCAGTGGAGATTTATTCAATTTCCAGCACCAAAAGATCATAATTGTTCTAAGGTGGTATAATTTTGGAGGATCAGAAGCCTCTCCTACCTAACCCAAAATAACTTCCCCAATGACTCTGATACTCAAATTTGTTCCTTTGGCTTAAAGACTCTCATTTACTGTTACGTTGCAAATACCCTCTGAGAAAGTAAAACACTAAATTTTGTTGGTCTATATGCCTTGCTAGGAAAAGATCTCCTTCTTAAGATCAGGTTTGGAGATGTGAGTAACTTAAGGGAAAGATGAAACAATATCAGAGCATTGGGGACCCACAAGGTTAGGGTATATCCCTGATACTTTCCTTCTATTCTGTGTTCCACCTAGCAGTTCTTTGATGAGGGCAAGGATCATGACTCCCATTTTACAAATAGGGCTTAGATTTGGAATGCCAGAGATTTCACATCTGGTAATTGGTTGAGCCAGGATTCAATCCTAGGGTTTTTGACTCCAATCAACAAGCCTTGCCAACTTTAAAGCAAATAGAGCTCATTGTTACCAACTGAATGAGTGTGTTTTAGTCCCTTTCCACACTTAACACATTTTTGTTTTCCTTTATGGTAGGCCCATCTGTTCAGTTCAGCCCATTGACTTGAACTTTGTGGATGAACCATCAGAAAATGGTGCAACAAACAAGATCGAGATTAGCATGGACTGTATTCGCATGCAGGACTCAGACCTCAGTGACCCCATGTGGGTGAGTGGCATGGGCTTCCCCTTTAAATCTGTGGGCCATGCGATCCACATCTCTGTTATACCTGTCTCTTTCATGGCATATGAAAAGGCAGGTGGCTCTGTATGGGCAAGGCCATTGGAAAGCTAGTCAACGTGGTTAGCAGAAAAATAATTAGGAGCTGTGGGATCTGGGTCTGCTTCAACTTTTCATGATGCATACGTTTCCACTGGTATGGGGAAGGGGGTTGGAGATAATTCCTTGCATTCTTTTTTTTTTTTTTTTAATGTCGGTTCATTGGTTTATTTATTTATTTTTGGCTGTGTTGGGTCTTTGTTTCTGTGCGAGGGCTTTCTCCAGTTGTGGCAAGCGGGGACCACTCTTCATTGCGGTGCACGGGCCTCTCACTATCGTGGCCTCTCTTGTTGCGGAGCACAGGCTCCAGACGCGCAGGCTCAGTAGTTGTGGCTCACGAGCCTAGTTGCTCCGCGGCATGTGGGATCTTCCCAGACCAGGGCTCGAACCCGTGTCCCCTGCATCGGCAGGCAGATCCTCAACCACTGCGCCACCAGGGAAGCCCTCCTTTCATTCTTATCTAAATTGCTCTTCATGTCTATCCCAACTTAGAGCAGATGGTGCCAGCCCAATGTTTTACAGTGGGTGGAGACAGTCAGAACCAAAGCCAAGATCTGAATTGTATACAAAGTACTTTCCACTATGGCAAACTGACTCTCTCATAGAATTATCCTTCTTTAATGACAGGGGATGAGGTAAATTGTACGCAAACACACAGATTCAAGTAATGGAGTAAGAGGAAAGAAGCTAACTAATATATAAAATAGGCTCTTTTTCTGGCTTTACCACTGAGTCCCTCATGACCTTAGACCTCAGTTTTTCCTCTATAAAGTGGCAAAATCTTACATGCCAGGCAGCTAAGGAGTGTACGGGTTAAGGATAGTAAAACATTTTTCTGAGGCGTTTAGATGAAATATCTTGTATTTGTGCAGTCCATCATGCTAACCGGTGGGTTTTCTTTTCTTTTTTTTAATCATTCATTCACCACACAAGCCCTCCTGCGTTTTCTATAAAAAAACAAAAATTTGTAGAAAAATGGAAACGAAAGGAGCTAGAAAGAGGGTGGGGTGTCATAGAGTGTCTGCTGATGTGATTAAAGAGAGCACTTTATAAAGTGGTATGACTTTCTTTTGTGGGGGGAGGGGGTGGTCACCAAATTACTTTATTTGAAAGATGGTACAGATGAAAGATGTTTTGGTGTGCCTTGCCTCTCTGGTCTGATGTAAGATTTTCCTGGAATTCTCACTATATACTCTTTAATATAGATTGTACTTTTTAATACTGGGAGAAGGGGAAGTGGGGGAAGAGGACAGGAAACAACCAAAAATAGAAATTGCAACTTTTCAAATACACTGATATTTTGTCCCCAAATTGATAAGTGAAAAATACATTTCTTCATTGGCCCCTTCCATCTTAATATGGATACAAGTCTCAATTATCCTTGAGCTAGTAGAAGGAAACTGACAGATAAATCCAAGGGGCAGGTAATGCAAGGCCTTGGAATGTGTGATAATTAAATATAAATATTTATAAATATATAAATTCTGATTTGACAGTGACTTAGAAATTAAGATATCCCCAATTCATTTAATAATATCACCTCCTAAGCTAACAGGTTTTCCTAGGCTGGTGCTACCTATCTTTTTATATTCTTTCCAAGCAGGGATTTTCTGTTTCTCATAAAAGCAAACCAAGTTATTTAGTTTAAAATGCAGAATCAAGACTTTTTATTTACAGTTCTTCTTCTTATTATCTTTTCACATACTGAAACATGTGGTTTCTTAATGTTCCATGTTGTTTCTTCTTTGTTTTATTAGACATTTTCTCCTTGAGAACATCTCATTTTTTTTCTCCTATCTAGCCAATCCCTATCCATCCCTCAACACCAAGCTTGCCTTACCTTCTCTAGAAAAAGATTCCATATCACTGTTCTCTACCAGTCTAAATTAGAGACTATTCCTCTGAAGAAACCTAGGTATATTTTTAATCATATTACTTATGTCACAATATTATAGTTGTTTCTTTCTCTGTCTCTAAAGGGGACAGGGACCATATTTTGTCATGCCCAGTATTTGTTACCATGTTTGGCCCATAGTAGGACCTCAGGAATTCTTTTAAATTAATTAATTTTTTATTTATTTATTTATTTTGGCTGCACTGGGTCTTCGTTGCAGCTTGCGGGCTCTTCGTTGTGGCTAACAGGCTTTTCTAGTTGTGGCACATGGGCTCTAGAACACATGGGCTCAGTAGTTGCAGTGCACGGGCTTAGTTGTGGTATGTGGGATCTTAGTTCCCTGACCAGGGACTGAACCCAGACCCCCTGTATTGGGAACACAAAGTCTTAACCACTGGACCACCAAGGAAGTCCAGGAATTTGAAGTCATAAGAAATGAGACTTGTCTAAAAAGTCAAAATGTTCTCTTTAAAACAGTCCTATTCAAAAGAATTTTTTTTTCAACAGTGGAAATGGCCTATATTCCTATTGTTCAACACAGTAGCCACTAGCCACATGGCTCCTTTGGACATCTGAAATGTGGCTAGTGCAAATGAGGGACTTAACTGTAACTTTAGTTAATTTAAATTTACATTGTTTCATGTGGCTAGTTGGTAGTTTATTGGGTAGCACAGCTCTAGAATATCACCAGTCAGGGGACCATTCTCTGCTTCAACATTCACAGCAGCAAAACTTCCTGTCCTGTCCTCCTCGTGTATTCCTTCCCTTTTGATTATAGTGGGTCAGTATAAAAAGTGTTATGCTTTTTCTTTACCTCCATTGTTTCCCCGGTTCTGCTTGAAAGTACCCTGATTTGCCATTTGAGTTCTAAAACTTCAGTCATTTAAAGTTCATTTTGGTGCTTTTACAAAATAGCTAAAGGAATCTTTGGAGAAAACCTAGTGGAGTATCTGAGAAAGCGTCAGCTAAGTTATACAATGATCTTAGAAGAGGGTAAGAATGTAGAGAAAGCCAAGAAAATTCATAGATATAATTGCTCTTGTGATAAGTATCTTGGTTAGCTAAGAATGCACTGCCTTGTGGTTTTTTAGGTTATTATTATTTAAGAAATATTTAAGACGATTATTCATAGGTATTCAAAATTTTTTCCTGAGCATCAGCTATGAATATATACACTTGATGTTGATTCTTTTGGAATTGATTTTTACTTATGCTCATAAGAGCAGTGGCCTGATTGGAACTGAGAGTATTCAATTTGAAATTGATCTAAACTTTCCTCTTGGATGTCTGAATTACAAATTTTCGAAGCTACGGCTTTCTTAGGCTTCATTATTGGATGTTGATTAACACGTCTGATATTTTATTTAATCTTTCCCAGAACTTTGTGAGGTAGCAATTATTATCCTTTTTTTATAAATTAATAAATTTAAAAAGGGGGTTAAAAAACTTTTCTAGGATGACATGTGTAGTCAGCAGCAGTGTCAGTATTTTGTCCACCTTACTGGGCACAATCTTTTCTCTTCTCAATCTTTCTCTAAGGTATTGTATTTGAGAGGAACTTGACCTCTATTTCTTCTTGAGTACCTCTTTTTCTATGAAAAACACAGAGGTTTATCTGTGTGGGTAAACCTCCGTGCCTCCGTCATGAGAGAGTCACCACACCTTTCCCTCCTCTGGAGAGGCACAGGACACCACTGCTAACTAGGAATGATGGAACAGAGTTCTACCATCACTTACTAGCAACTTGGAACTTGAAATTGTATGTCAGTTTGAGGGTAACAAGAAATCAGGAAATAAGAGCAGGATAGAAATATTTGCAAGGAACAAGGGATTGAAGTGATTCAGGAAAAGCTGGAAAACAAAATGAAATGGGGTTTTGCCAGTAGGGGAAACAAAATACATCACTTGGGAACAACTGCATTGAAAGGAGTGTCCAAGTGGAGTGAGACTGAACTTAAAAAATAAACTTGCCTGTCTGTGGCTGGTCTGTTTTCATTGCCATAGAACTGAGACATTGCTGTTAAAGTATAGTTCTATATGAATCCTGGGTTTTCCCTTGTCTTAGGACCATTCCAACATCCTCATAGATGTCCGTGTGAGGAGGCCACATGGGTGAGACTAGATAACAATGATAGTCCTAAGCAACAGGAATGGCAAAACAGTGGACTAGCTCAGGGTGTAATAACTGGTGTTCTGGTTTGGAAAATAAGAACTAGGAACCTCTGAGATTCCTAAGTCCTTCTAAACTGAGAGCTGCTGCAACTGGTATGAGGCTCTTTTCTTCCATTACTTGGTAGCATATTTTCACTTTTCTGTGTATAGGTTAATAGCTAAATAGTTCCAAATCTCTGCACATAAATTACCTTCCTCTTGCATATAATAAAAAAAATTTGGGATCCCTGCCAAGCATTCTTTCACTATGCAAGAAATATGAATCTGTGGACTTGAAATGACTTGTCAGATTATTAAGGACAAAAATCTTAAAATTGAGAATGTCATCCCATTTTTATTGATTTTTGAAACAACCTTCACCTTAAGAACTAGCCATGAAGTGGAGTCCTAATGTTTTGCTCTGATTATGAACACAGGGAGTATGAATTGCAAGGAATGTGTGTGCCCCCACCATTAGGATGATTTTAGTGTCACTGAAGAATAAACTACATTGGATTAGCAAATGGAGGTGAACAAGATTTCTCAAAAAATGTTACAATTTAGGCTATGTTTCCAAGATCCTTACTGTTTCTTGATTCTGTGGTCTAATGTATTACTTTATATCTCAGCTTTGCCTTATTTATAAGCTGCCTAAGCATGCCTGTCATGTCCTTAAGAGGCGGACGATGATATTAACACTTAAATGTTTTCCTGGTATGATGGATGGAAACTATATAACACTTACTTTTGTATTTCTTTATTCTTTGTACTTTGAAGGAAGCCCTATTTAGTTGAATTGGGTTTTTCCCTAGGGATTTTCGTGGTAATTATCTAAAACCATCCATTTTTGTAAATTATTATTGTAGCATCCAGTTATAAATGAAGGGTCTTCACCTGTACATACCAAAAAACAGTGTTTTTGTATTTGGAAAGACTTAGGTCACAGCATCTAGCATAATACCCTGTATCTTCTATGACCCAAGATTATATAAGATTTCAAGTAGACTGTATAGACGAGATCTAGCCACAGGCATTTCTTTAGAATTTACTTTCCTATATGCTATGTTCTTTGTGATACAGATGAACACATCATGGTCTCTAGCCTTGAGAAGACCATAATATAGCAGAAAGTCAAGTGTGTATAAAATTACTTTTGAAAAGTACTCAAATGTATGTATTTTTTTAAGGCACATAAAAAAGAAATGTTTTATTGTGCCTGAGTAAAACTGGCAATATGTCACAGAGGAGGTGCTTTTCATTTAGGCTTTGAAATATGAGTCAAATTGATCAAAAAGAGGAACGCAAAGAGTAGTTCAAGTTTAGGTAACCATTATGAAAGTAATTTATTTAAAAAACTATAACGTGAAGCTCACAAGTTTTAAAAGATAAGACTGAAAATTTTGGGTAAGGGGAAATGTATATAGAAAAGAAAAACAGAATATAAATTTAAAAAATTATAACGCATGACAAAGGTTTAATTGCCCAAATAAACTAAACACTTAAAAACTGGGAATTCCCTGGCAATCCAGTGGTTAGGACTCCATGTTTCCACTGCAGGGGGCATGGGTTCAATCCCTCGTCAGGGAACTATGATCCTGCAAACTGCTCAGCCCAGCCAAAAATAATAAAATAAAATAATAAGAGAAAGATGAATCTCCCCCTTTGGCAAAGAGTATAAGTAATTCACAGATGTTTAACATATATAAAATGTTCAACTTCTCTAATAATAAAAAATTGTGAATTGAAACAATAAGATTATTTATCATCTATTTGATCAGCAAAGATTTAAATTATTGATAATATCCAGTACTGGTGAGAGTGTTGGGAAACAGTCAACCTTTTTACTTCTGGTAGGAGTATAAATTGGTATATTTGGTGGGCAGTTTGCCCATTCTCGTTTATTTAATGTTAAATGTACTTACCCTTTGGTCTATAAGTGCCCTTCTTAGAAGTCTTTTCCACAAAACCAAAATATATAAATAAGTATATGTACGAACACACACACACAAACATATACAGAAGTGAAGGCTTCATTGCAGCATTGTTTATAATATCCAAAATGATATGACCAGATAGAATTCTATAGACTTTAAAGTTTTGGGAGACTTCTCTGGTGGTGCAATGGTTAAGACTCCACACTTCCACTGCTGGGGTCTTGAGTTCGATCCCTGGTCAGAGAACTAATATCCCACATGCTGTGCAGCATGGTCAAAAAAAGTTTCTGGACTGTGATAAAGAGGAAACTACAGTTTAAAGCAAATGAAGGTTAAGCCCACCATTGAGAGATGGTGTTAGTAATTATGATGTGTAGTCTTTTTCATCTCGGCAATGCTATTGTTCGTGAACCTCAGTGTGATTTCTGTATTTGTGCTTTATGTGAGGCATCCTTTATATTCTGATAAAGATTATGTAGAATTGATATTATTTCTTGTTAAATGTTTGGTCGACTTTGGCTAGTGAAACCATCTGGGCCTGAATATTTCTTTCTGGGGAGTTCTTTAATTATAAATTTAGTGTCTTTAATAGTTACAGGACTATTGAGATGATCTATTCAATCTTGGGTAAGTTTTCATAAAGTGTGGGTTTGGGGGAACTGGTTAAATTTATCAAAGTTTTTGAATTTATGTATGTCAAATTGTTTGGTGTAGTCCCTTATTACCCTTTTAATGTCTGTGGGATCTGTAATATCCTCCTGTTTCATTTCTAATATTGGTAACTTGTGTCCTCTGTTTCTCTGTCGGTCTTGCTAGAGATTTATCAGTTGCATCGATCTTTCAAAGAACCAGTTCAGCTTTTGAATTTTACAGTGATTTTATATTGTCTTTCTGGTTTTATCTTCATTATTTCTGGTCTTATTTTATTTCCTTTCTTCTGCTTCTTTGGGTTTATTTTGCTCTTCTTTCTTAAGTTGTTTCAATTGAGTGTTTATATTAGTGAGCTGAGATCTTTCTTCTCTTCTAATGTTAGTATTTATAAAATTTCCATTAAACACTGCTTTAGCTGCATCCCATAAATTTTGATATGTTGCATTTTCACTTTTGTTCACTTTAAAATATTTTCTCATTTCCCTTAAGATTTTTTTCTTTGACCTATGTGTATTTACAAGCATGTTGCTTAGTATCCAAGTGCTTAGATATTTTGTTATCTCTCCATTACTGACTTCTACTTTAATTCATTATGATTAGAAAACATAATTTCAATTTCTTTAATTTGTTATGCTTTGCTTCATGAGACAAAATATCATTTATTTTGGTGAATGTTCCATGGGCACTTGAGAAGACTGTATTCTGTTTTCGCTGGGTGCAATGTTCTATAAATGTCGATTATATCCAGTTGGTTTATGATGTTATGCAGTTCTTCTATATTCTTGCTTATTTTCTGTCTACTAATTCTATTGATTACTAGCACTCAATTACTTCTCTCTATTGAGAGAAGAGTGTTGAAGTCTTCAACTCTACTTATGGATTTGTCTCTCCTTTCAAATCTGTCAGTTATTGCTTCATGTTTTTGAAAGTTTTGTTTTTAGGTGCATCATATTTAAGTTTGTTACATCTTCTTTCTATCATTGTATAATATTTGTCTTTATTCTTGGTAGTGTGCTTTACTCTGAAGTCTACTTTGTATTTATTTATATTAATATAGCCATTTTAACTTTCTTTTGATTAATGTTTGCGTGGTAAATTTTTTTCTCTATCCTTTTACTTTTAACCTGTATTTATCATTATATTTGAACTGAGTTTCTTCTAAACAGTAGATAGTTGTATCATTTTTTATCCATTCTGACAATCTCTTTCAATTGGTTTATTTACATCATCTACATTTAATGTAATTATTGATATGGAGTTTTTTGACCTAACATTTATTTTTTAGCTTATTTTGTCCTTTGTTCTTCTGTTTCCCTTTTTTTGCTGCCATTTAGATTATTTGACCTATTTTTAGCATTTGATTTTAATTGTTCTATTTTGGTTCTGGCTATATCTCTTTAAACAGTTTTTAGTGATTGCTCTAGAGACTGAAATATTCATAATTTTTCACAGTCTATTGAGAATTAATATTTTACCACTTCAAACGGAATGCAGAAAACTTACCACAATATTGATATTATAACCCTTCCCATGATGTTTTAGTTGTCATGTATATTACATCTATGTACATTGAATGCTACCTCAGACAGTGGTAAAATTTTTACTTTCAACCCTCAAAAGCATTTTAAAGAACTCAAGAGAATAGTCTGTTTTATTGAACATGATATTTATCATTGATATTGTTCTTCCTTTGTAACAAAGTTACAGTTCTGACTGGATATTATCAGAAAAAAATAGGGAATTCCAAATATCCTTTTGTTCATCAGAATGAATTTTTTTCAAAGAAAAAGAGATGCTTGTATTTTCTAAGCAGGACCATAAACCACGTCAAAGCTTTAATTTGCTGAATTTTTATTGATCAAAAGGTTATAAACATTCCCTCCATGCCTCCCTCATTCTTTCCTCTCTCCCTGTCTCTACACACACACATGCACATGCACACATGTGCACACACACATGCATGCACACACGCGCATATGCACACACATGCACACACACGTGCACACATGCACACACATTGACTCACATATAACTCAATTTGAACATCTAGATATTTTCTAACATTATAGAATTATGTATATATATGTATATATATGACACATACTCTGTGGAAAAAGTGTTTTTAGGTAAGTCACTCCAGTCAAGTTGCAAGGGACTGGGTAACAGCATTGCTACCTGAGTCACGCAAACATTCTAAATCTTCCTTCCTGCATGTCTTCTCTTGGCTCAAAAAGTGGAAAGGCTATTTCATACAAGTAGCAATAATTTTCTATGTGTCTTGGTCTCTTAGGCACCAGAAACGCACGATGTTACCCAACTCTAAGTCTGACACTAATATGAAGAGCTCACATCAAGCTCTCCATTTTCCTTCTATTCACTTCCTACTTTGATCTCCTTTAGGCTTCCAGAGCCACGCTCACCACCCCTACTGTCCTCCTTTTGTTACTTCTATACATTCCCTTGCTCCTTTCCAAGTGTCTTGCTTCTTCCCATCTCCACCTCCCCCTTTTCTGGTCTTCCAGAAAACCACTAGAGTTTAGTGCAGGCAGATTTGATCAACAACTTTTTTTTTCACTTTGATGACTGACTACCTGCTATTTAATATAGGGCTTTACAATTTATTACTTACTTTAGAATTACAGCATGAGATTTATAGTCAGACATACTAGAGTTGGAATTCTGTTTTTACCAATTTTAGCTGTGTGAACTTGATAATCTCTCTGAGTCTCTCCTTCCTCTTTTGTATGGATGGACATAATATCTATCATCAACCTTGAGAACTGTGAATTTTTTTTTCATTACCTGATTTGTTTTCATTCTGAGTTCCTGGTGTATAAATATACAGTCAATTAAAAATTATCTTTTTTATTACTTGCCTATGCTGATTTTCATAACAACTCTTGTGAGATAGGTGAATATGCATTACATTTTATAATAAAATACAAATTAAAAGATAGCTCTGATTATTAAAGCAATGCACACTTATTAAAAAGAATTTTAGAAGTAAGTATCAAAAGTGTATAGAATTCCTACCTAATGATAATAATTATGAAAATTTTAGGTTTTTTCCAGTTGTTTTCCTAAAAGAAATAGATTTTATAAGACATATTTGGATCATGTCGTATATAAATTTTGTAACCTGCTTTTTCTTTTCATTCTATGGTGAACATTTTTCTCTTATTCACTAATCTTCAAAACAACATTAATCACTGTATTATATATCACTACATAGGTATTACATAGGTATGTAATGATTTATTTATCTGTTTTTCTACTCATAGTGTTTTTTTTGGTGTATAATTGCTCTACAGTGTTGTGTTAGCCTCTGCTGCACAACAAAGGGAACCAGCCACATACATTCCCTGCCTCTTGGACGCCCCGCCCAATCCCACCCATCTAGGTCATCACAGAGTGCTGAGCTGAGCTCCCTGTGCTGTACAGCAGGTTCCCACTAGCTATCTATTTTATACATAATAGTGTATTTATGTCAAACCTAAAGAAGAATGTGTACATACAGAACCCTATTGTGCTAGCTGCTTAGAAGTATAATTATTAAGTAAAATGTATGAACACCAGTGTTATGGATACATATTATCAAATTTCTTTTCATGAGTTTTTATATTTTTCCAATTTACGCTCACACCAACTGTGCAAAAGTGCCTATAAAGTGGAAATCAATTTTGGTTATGCAATCTCTTCTCTAAATAGTGCAAATATGTCTACATGACTAAAGGAGTTTCCAGCCATTTGCAAATGAAGATGAAATAATCCCTCTTGATACACTTTTAAGTGCAAAAGGGATGGTAGTTTTGCCTGGAGATGAGTAAGACATCTTAGAGAATAGAGCATCTATGAGTGGGGTGTGTAGACCTAATCAGAATACAAAACATGTGAGGAAAGGGATGGTAAAAGGGGGATATGCAAAGTATATTTCCAAGCTTTACCTTAGGATTAGCGCAGAACACGGGACTGGGCGTATTTTCTCCTTTGCCATCCAGCACTTCTTAACCCTTGCTTTTAGTATCCCTAGCATTCTTACCCCTTGGCTAGTACCATTAAACAATCATCAACCATAATTTGTGTCATACAAGCTCTTATGTATTAGCTCTATGGACACAAATGAAACAAACAAGAACATATATTCTGTAGAGCAAAAGCACTCTAATTTTTGGAAGATGGGTTTGCAGTTACTTATGTTGCTTATGAGGTGGCTCAGAATCCACTCCATTTAGATTAAGTTCAGGTGTCACCAGAAGAGCAGACTGTTTTTCTGTTCCCTTCTTTGTACAGTGTAACCAATCGGAAGGCACCACTTTGTTCAAGAGTGCCAAGCCAGGGACTTTACCTTAAACCCAAGTATGCATTTCAAACCTTGAACAAACAGTCTGCTTAATAAAATAAGGGAAAGGGTTTTCTTTTTCTCTCTTCTCTAGAAATTCACAAACATCACTTGACAGGTGACAACTCCTCCCTTACAAAAGGGGCTGTTTGCTTTTTGCTTTGGTGTTTGGGTAAACTGCAGCACGCACTGGCAGAGAATTTATTGCCTAGGGGAAGGTGTTTGCAGTCACTGTGTTTAATCTGAAAAGAAACCCTTTTCCTGCTATCCCCTCCCTTGGTTGTGGAGGAGGGAGAGTTGGAAATGATAGCCGGGGGGGAAATAGTTCCCCTAACACCTGTCTTTGGTGTAACCTCAGCAATGTTACTTAAGACACTGTGCTCAGTGTGTATGCAT
Source organism: Leucopleurus acutus (assembly GCF_964270905.1). NCBI lineage: Eukaryota > Metazoa > Chordata > Mammalia > Artiodactyla > Delphinidae > Leucopleurus > Leucopleurus acutus. The sequence continues at coordinate 78,307,535 of NC_139147.1, read as the reverse complement.
TCAGAATGACAAAGTTGAAGAGGGCAGATAAACAAAAAGGGATTTCAGCAGAAACACTGGAGCTGATTCTGACCTTGCATCCTCTTAAAAACCAATCAGGTTGAAATCCTAGCATGTTGGCTTAAAGAGAATCTGATTTGTTTGAAATAATACTCATACTATTAGTCACCTGTCCTTCCTTTGGTCACCAGTTTATTTAATATAGTTTTAATCTATAAAACATGAAACAATCTAGAATATTAGACTGAGGAACTATAGACATGATCTAGTCCTGGTCCAGCCTTCCTTTAATAGATAGGAAAACTAAGATCCAAGTTGATTACTGCTGGCTCCTCCAACATTTCCAGTAAAGTTTGTGGGAGAGAGTCAGGGATGACTCAGTTTTCTGGGTTTTCTAAACCTGCCTCTATCTACTATTAGAGATATGTGAAGAGCTCAACCTCTGGAGGTAGATGGCTACCTGCATTTGAATCCAGTTCTGTCATTCACTATTTGGATGATCTTGGTATGTTTCTGATTCTGGTATGTTTCTGAGCCTCGATTTCCCCACCTGCAAAATGAAGATGATGCTGTTGGTGACATACCGTAGAAAAGCTGTTTAGAGAATTGAGAGAAGACATGTACAGCAGTCAGCACAATACATTGCGTGTGGTCAGTTTTCAATGGTGATGGTTGTTGCTGTTACTGTTTAGAACGTGATAATCTGGAAACCAGAAATTATTCATCTTAAGTAGAGCAATTCCTGATAAAGGAAAAAAATCAAATTTGCTTAGATTTGTATTTTTGTATTTCCATAAAAAGAAAGTAATATTTGAAGATATGCTAGCATGCTGTAAGAATCTGTCTAGCCTATCCTTTCCCATTTGAAACTAGAGTTGAGTTTTCTTCAAGTTAAAGTAGAATTTTGAAGCATATTTCTTTTAAAAGCTGCTCATAGAATTCAAAGAAAACATTTTCACTTTAATTATTAAATATTATTCGTTTTTCAGTTATTTGGCTGTCATTCAGTAATCTTAAAATAGTAAAATATTACCTTTTCCAGTCTACTAGTTAAAAGCACACACTTTGGGTATACCTGGGTTTAAATGTTAGTGTGATAATGAGGTCAGAGCTGCAGGGATTCCCAGACATGTTAATTCAGTGGTTCTCAGTGTGGTCTCGGGCCAGCAGCATCAACATTACTTAAGAACTTGTTAAGAAATGCAAATTCTTGGGTTCCACTCCAGATGTGCTAAATCAGAAACTAGGAGAGAGAGGGCAACAGTCTTTCAATAAGCCCTCCAGTTGATTCTCCTATTTGAGAAACACTGGTGCAATCCATTGTTTTAATATACCTATTTTAATAGGTGGGGAAACTTAGGCTCTGAGTGGAGAGTGACTTGCCCAAGGGGACACAGCCATAATGACAGAGAAAAAACTTCTCGGTCAGTGTCTACTTTAAAATAGATATTTCTAGCTGTGATTCATCTTAAAACATGTAGAAAGCTCTGCTGGGTTATGTCATTTCAAAAATAAAAAGGTAGACTCTAACACTTTAGAAGAAGTAATTAAACACATTGGCTACATGGTTGGCTACATGTCTTTATCAGTAAGATGTTGTTAAACAAGATCGCACACCTGGTTTGTTTTTTAATTGTGAAGGTCGTTCATAAGAATCTTTTCCCTGGCGAAATGACAAAAATGTCAAGTTTGTATTCTTGTCAATTCAACAAGAAATTACTGATTATTTACTAAGTTCAGGATATTCTGCTATGGGTACCTGTTTAATAAAAGAGCTAAAAAAAAAGAGCTGAGTATATCACTACCTATAATATAGAGTTGGTGGGGGAGACAGATATGAAATTAATGAACTAGATTATAAATGATCTAACTGATCATACCTACTGAGGGATAAATAGAAAAGATATTGAACACCAGGCCAGAGTTTAGTCATCAGCAGTGATTGCTGCGCTGTATAAGATCAGTGGCAATATTCACATCATGCTCTTTATGAGCAGCTCAGTAGTTCTGCCATCTAGTTAACATTTGATGCTTGCTATACTTGAGATAATCTGGGGAATTAACAAATAAACAAAGAGCACATTCTTATCCCCCAAACCTCCCAGTTTATTATGGGACAGGAGACACATACAAACAAATCTTATCAAGATAGAAAATAAGTACCGGAGGAGAGTATAGATAAACTTCAGGAGGAATTCTGTTGATCATTTCTATTTCAAAGCTCAGGAAATATATTGGCCATGTGAAAGAGCAGGGAAAGAAATTATTCTAGGCAAAGAGAGCCATTCAAGTTAGTTAGGTTAAAGGCTTAAGCGTGTGAAACATTCAGTGGAAGAAAACAGGAAATTGTGATGCTTAGAGAGAATACTTGCCTCACTTGGAGTAATGCAAATTATTATTTTTTAAAATTTCCTGGACCCACAGAACATATGTATCCACTCTCAGTTTGAGACCCCTTGACTTAAATGTAGACATGAATTTGGTAAATTGTAGCATGGGAGGAGGGTCAGTTTGGTTTGGCTAAAACCCAACAAGCAAGAGGAGTATGGGAATAGACAAAGAGTTGAGTTGGGTTCACTTCAAGGAAAACAGTAGTACATTCTAACCTGGTGGCCTTGCTGAACTGATTATAGCGTACAGAATGTGGGTGACTAGAGAATGGGTGGTTGGAGGCGTCGAGGCGCCCGCGTGCTCATGTGATGTCAGACTCTGCCATGCCGTGTGCTCATTGTCAAGAGAAGTGAGTGTGTTGGGACTATGATTAAGTCTCTCTGGATGACTGTTCTTTTCAGATAAGGACTTGTTCACTGTCTAGTTTTTCTTCCCCAACATTTATTCAGAATATATCAAGGGCCAGTTCTTGGAGTAGGAATAGTGAGTCCCTTCACTTTACAGCCTACTGGGAGATAAAGGTGCATATCCCACTAATTAGAAAACAAGAACCATGTTGACAAAATGTTGGACTAGAGATATAAAACAAGGCTGATAAAACCTTACCTGAATTAATTATTTCTAATTAGAAAGATTATTGGACTTTTCCTCTGGTAAAAGGTAAAATGTAAAAAGTGTGTGTGTGTGTGTGTGTGTGTGTGTGAGAGAGAGAGAGAGAGAGAGAGAGAGAGAGAGAGAGAGAGAGAGAAAGAGAGAGAGAGACTCTTATTTTGTGCAGTATGACCCTCATACTTCCTTTGAGGATATAGGTTAGCTGAGTGGGGTGCCTATCAGAAGTATATTGTCTGCAGTGATGTGAGCTTACTTTTGGTCCCTTTTGTCTATCCAAGTTATTCTTTGTGTTTAGGAAAGACATATAATTCACCTATAGATTAAAAAAACAGTTACTTCATTGTGTTTATTTATCATCCTCCCAAGAAGCTGAGAGCTCTTATGGATATTATTCAAGCCATTTCCCACCACACCCTCTTAAAGAGGTAGAAAAAGAGCAAGAATTTTTACCACCTCGATAGCACAGGGTGGTGAATCAGAAACTAATTTAGAAATAAAACCCATATGATTTGTCTTGGAATAGGGTATGGTTTGTTCTGATGGACGTTACTATCTGCTTTCTTTCAAATGAGAGCTAGATGTTTCTATAAAATATGGCTTTTAAAAATAGCCCTCTCTTCAGTGGTTAGGTAGAGTATCAAGATGATTCTTCTATAACCTCAACTTTATAGTGGAGCCTTACGGATTTAGTGATGTCAGCTTCTCTAGATGAAGGGAGTCAGCACAAACCATCTCTGCCATTGAATTAAATAGATGTGGCCCAGAGATATTTTATTTGACTTTCAGTAAGGGTCTGTTAGAAAAAGAGACAGCTCAGCTGTGGGAAATTGATCAGATAGAAGAAAAACTAGGGAGGATATAGAAGAAGAAAAACAAAATCTGTTTTGTGAATAATCAATACTGGGAAACAAATGTATTCCAAAATGTTGTCTCTTTTTCTTGAGGTTTAAGAATTAACACATCACATGTAAAATTAAGCTCTCTGGAGGACCTTCGGCATAGGAAGGAAATTTAGGGTTTTAAATATGGGGCTTTAAAAATTTACTATTCTTTGTATGTTGAAAGGCACTCAGACGTATAGCAGTCATGAGTTTTAGTGACAAAAACAGTGGCCTGAGAGTCGGGAGCCTTGGCTGCTGCCTCGCACTGCTGTCCCTAACTGGCTTTCTGTTGATGGACAAATAACTTCCCCTTCTTGGGTCTTAGTTTTCTTATGTGTAAAAACATGGAACCAGACTAACTGCTTACTCAACCCTTTCATCCTCTGTAATAGATAAATCACCAATCCCTTGCTTCTGAATCCAGCTTTGCTAGGACTCCTCTTGTGTCTTAATGTGGGTACGCAGCACAAGCAAGCACATTTTCCAGAACCGTTCCTGAAAGGACCTGTAAACCAGTGTGTTCTGTTTGAAACGTGGAACAAAACCTGTCCTACACAGTAGCTCTGCTGCATGGAATCTAAAGACTTTGTTACGATCTTTCTTTTCTTTTGGTTCTCTAAGGGCAAGGAGGTTGGGGGGATTTGGTAAAAAACAGAACACAAAAGCAACACTTTTATATCTGAGAAAATGAATACTTCCCAATCATTGTTTTTTTGTGGAGGCGAGGTGGGCGGTGAGGGATTGCACTCATAAGATTAGTCATAAATGTGAATACTGTCTGGAGCTGGTGAAAGGAGAAGTAACTCACTCCTTCTGTTATTCTCTCACTCCCTCTAATGTGCTACCTCTGTCTTCCTCACAAGTCCCGGAGGCAGTGTTCCTTCCAAACAACTACCCGCCTAACCAGTTCATTGGAATGTCTTTCTGCCCACTGTCTCCTCATTCAGATTTCTTCTGAAAATGAACCTCTCTAAAAGCATAAATCACATTTAAAAAAAAGTGGTAAATGTTGCACACAAAATCTCTCCTTTGGTTTTAAAAAATGCACAAATCCACCTACCTACCCCTCCTTGAAATAGCAAAAGCAAAAGCATTTAGGACGATAGTCACCTTACTCTTTTTAAAGAGAAGACTTTTTTCTTGGTTGCATTTGTTCTTTGAGGTGACAGGAATTAAGCTCTTTTGATGCAGTCTTTCCTCTTTATCACATGCATGCCTCGTGATCCCTCATCCTGCAGCCTAAGGGTGATTTTATGAAAATATTAACTCATGTTATCTTCGCTGGCATTTTTTAATTAACAAACAATAAAATTTGAAGCAAAACTTATAAACTATGGATGAACACAAATCTTGCCTTATAACAAGTTTTGCCTTCATATGCATATAAAAAGGTCTTAATCTAGGAGAGAAATTTAATAATTACTGAGTACGTACTGCAAAACTTTTCTTCTTTGTATAATAGCATCTTAGGCAATAACCAAGGTGTCAGTGAATTTTTTTTTCCTTTTTTTTTTTTTCCTGATCCAACTGCCTATCTAGTTCTACCAAAAAACCCTAAATGGGAAGGAGTCACATAACATTTTCTTATTCTGATTGTGTACAGTTCCTAACTAAATAGGGATGGTTTGTAACTTGAATTCATGAAAAAAAAAAAAGTAAAAGTGTGCCAATCTATCAATTTGTGTAGTGAAAATAGGATGCTATTCATAGTGTCCTAGAAATTGAATTTCTTGCCGTATCTGATGAAAGTCTGAAGGGTGAAGGATAAAACAGGCATTTTCTTTGTTGCATTTATTTTTGAAGGAATTCTCAGAATCATTTGAGGTTTGGCAAATTTGAAGTGTAGTTTTGATTTCTAGTTCCTCTCCTGTAACAATGTAATGAAACTATCCTATTCGTCTATCAAGAAGTTCATCTAAAGAGTAGCTCATGGTTGGAAAACCACGAGTCTCAGTTTTTACCGTGAAGAGTGTAGGGTGCTAAATTATCTGATAGACAATAGAAACAAGCCATTATCTTATGACTGAATTATAAGAAGAAAGAGACTCTTGGTTCAAATATCCCTGTAGACTGTGCAGTCTATACAAAAAAAAAAGACTATTGTACAGAGAAGAGGATGCTGCCTTAGAAGTTTGGAAACCTAAATTCTGGTCATGAATTCTATACTATTTAGCTGAGTGATCTGACACATGTCACTAACCCTCTCTAGTTTCAGTTTCTTCACTTATAAATAATCTAGATAACTGATATTCAAATCTAGATAAGTTGATATCTAGATTTAGATATCAAGGGTTTCTTAGAATAACCCATAAACTGAACTCTCATGCTATCACATACAACAAATCAAGTAATATTTTATTATTAGAGATTTATGTCAAGGGCTAAATACTTTGGGCTCTGGGTTCAAATATCCTGGGCATATGAATAACTAACCCTCTCTAAGCTTTAGGGTTTTTGCTGTTGTTATTTTTTGTTTTCTTTTGTAATATGGGATTAATATGACTACTGTGAAAACAATGAGATAGTAAATATAAAGAGATCATTGCAACAGCATTGCTCAATAAATGTTGGCTTTTTAAAATATTTACTTTTTATTAGGTCAGTCATGGAACACAAAGGATTGTTTTAAATAAGCACAATTTAACGGGTAGTTTTGTATAGAAATTATAGTGCTTTACCAGCCTCAAGATCCATTTTTTTAATTTTGGTATAGGTGTTATTATTGTGTAATTCTTTTTAAAAAAAATATTGAATCCCAAAGATAATAAGTAGTTGCAAATTATTATTTTAAACTCCCTTTACAATCTCTGGATAACTGTTCATCAAATTGCTCCAAAATCCTGAAAGATCTATATATGTAGGTATGCATCTATCCATATCATTCTCTAAAATTTTGATTCTATGTAATGATAAAGTTAAAAAGCAGAATAGAAATTTATTCTGAGTGAAAAGAAAAGTAAAATTTTATTTCATTAAATGTTATCTATAGTCAGTCCCTTTGAGAATACTGGGCATAAAACAAAGTTATGGATGTTGTTATATATGTGTGTATTTTTGTTGCAATTCATGTCTGAGAAACCAGCTCTTCCATCTATTTGGATTAGAGATTACGTGCCCAGTGGATGCAAGAGCTATGTTTGATCCTTCCTTGGTATTCTCCCACTTAGTTGGTATTCATTTGAAGCATAATCATTTGTTTAGTTTTAATCCAATAGATAAAATAATATGGTCTCTGAGTAAAAATGTGATTATAATAAATATATACTATAGATAGTTGATGTACGCTTTCTGAGATGCATCCAAAGAGAAATAAAACTTTCTTAAAAAGACTGTACCCATTTAGACATTCAAACATGCTCCACTTCAAAGTGGCCGCCTTGGGCAATTCTGTTCCTGGACCATCTCCTTTGTCACTCATCTTCAATGAAAGCTTAGCAGGAGCATAAGAAAATGTGTCCTTATTCTAATGCTAACTTTTTTTCTGAATTAGAATCATCTTATCCAATTTGATCACTCATTTTATACACTAAATTTGGCAGTGCTGAATACATTTTTGGTTCATTTTTTTAAAGGCTGGAAATTTGTCACCACTGATTACCTTCCAATAATGAGTCACAAACTGATTCATAAATGACAACAGATTGTTCACCAGGCTCAAAGTTCCATAAAAGCAGGAACCATTACTTTCTTTTCTTTAAAAACATTACAAAGCCTGGCACCATTTAGTTTTGGGCCGATGTTTTTTGAATGGTTTCAAGATGCAGCGGGCTCACCTCTTTAAATTGTGAGCGCCTTAAGGAAGTTAGTTATATGATCTGAGTCTTCTGTTTGCCACATAGAACCTGATGAAGACGCTATACTAAGTGACCCTTAATCTGTTAATTTAAAATCAGGTCAGTCCTGCTTTCTCATTGTCTTGATGTAACTTTTGAAAACTAGATACAATCCCTCTAACAATTTCTTGTCTATCCTTTTTGGAAGTTTGCCATCCCCCTATGTTTTCTATGGCTTTTTTTGTTCATCTGGAACGTGTACATATTAATTTAAAATGCTTCTTTGACATCTATTAAATGGTTCGCAATAGATTTAAGCAACAGAAGTTTGGGCATTTGGGCAATTGTCAAAAAGTTTTGTGCCTAGAAGGCTGTTCTTTTTTTCTTTGAACAACATTTTTCTCTGACTTCATGCAAATTTGAAGAGGCTAATCCAAGTCATCGCTAAAGATTATTAGGCAGGACAAAACATTTAATGTTGCAAGTTTTCTCTTGAAATTAATCAGTCACTTCCACTGCATAAATTATGTTCTATGCCGGAGGTTTTAGTTTGAATGAATCAAAACTAATTGCAGTAAGGATTTAGAAAATGATACATATTCATCAAAAACAAACAAATAAATAAAATATCTTATGTTTGAATAACCTTATGCAATTTAAAAAAATTATTTCACACCATTATCACTCTTGATCTTCACAACTGCGTGAAATGTGTATCGAGTGCCATTCTAAGTACATTAACTCTTCGGATTTGGGTGTAATTAAGTGTTATTAAAAGCCATTTAACTTCATTAATGTACAGGTTAGTATGTATGACTAAATAAAAGGCATCCATAATATTTTATATTGTTAAACAAGTGAAACTATGGCTCTTGTTCTGGAGCTCCAAGTTAAAAAGAATAGGATCTCAAAGACACATTTTCTTTAACGTTGTTTCATAGTCTACCTGCAGGTGACATTTATAATATTATATGTTATAATATATATAATATAACCATGAAAGATATTTTCAGCACTGACCACCTAATTGGTCCTGAAGAAACTATCACTTTATTACTCATGATTGCCTTCTTTTCGATAATATTACAAACTCTCTCTTAGACCTCCTGAGTTAAATATTCGGGCATACTCAATTGTATCAGTACTACTTAAGAATGAATAAGGGTTTGGGCTTCCCTGGTGGCGCAGCGGTTGGGAGTCCGCCTGCCGAGGCAGGGGACACGGGTTCGTGCCCCGGTCCGGGAAGATCCCACATGCCGCAGAGCGGCTGGGCCCGTGAGCCATGGCCGCTGAGCCTGTGTGTCCGGAGCCTGTGTCCGCAATGGGAGAGGCCACAGCAGTGAGAGGCCTGCGTACCGCAAAAAAAAAAAAAAAAAAAAAAAAAAAAAAGAATGAATAAGGGTTTGCTTGGTTGATTGCTGGTTATCAGAGAGTGAGATCTTGGGTGTAATTCAACTAACTCAGAAAATGTCTGGGCAACATCTTTTCATGTCAATCAATAGGTCAGTTCTCATCAACGTACAGCAAATTCATTGATTCACTTAAAATATGTTGAAAATTTTCTCTGTACAAGACCCAGTTTAGTATTTGTATGCCCAACCTAATGGTTTTAGTTGGGATATTTTCCTCAGTAAGATTTGATAGTGTATTGAAAACCTTGTTTGTTGAGCATAGTGAAGTGATAAATTGTGCTTTTGTTTACATGACTAATTGTAAGGGTTTGGAAACACTCCTTTGATGTACTAAGAGCAGTTAATGAAGACAGTTAAATAAACAAACCTTTCTAATGAATCTAGGAGTTCATACAGACACACTCTGCTAATTTGCTTCTTGTACCTGGCCCAAACTTTTATGTATCTCTTCCCAAGAGGAACACCTATTTTGAATTTAATGGAAAACCAGATTGTCTATCACTCACTTAGAATGTCAGTGCTAGAACTGGCTTTCGAGATCATCTATTAGTTAATGCTTTTTTTTTTTTTTTTTTTTTTACCAATAAGAAAACTGGAGCTCAGAAAAGTGAAGTGACAAGCCCTAGATTACACAGCCAGTTGGTGAAGGAGCCAGCCTAGAATCCATGTTTTCTGATTGTTCCCACCACACTATGGTGCTTGCCTTTAATGTTTTAATTATATATAATATATCTTGAACCTAACTTTGTATTTCACCAGTTAATATGTACCAACTTGAGACTATCAAACTTTTTTTGGATAATGTTAAACAGTTGCTCTCACATTGTCAATTTTGCCTAACTGCAACTCATATTTACTTGGAGAAAGTATTGAGACTTTTCCTCCCATGTGTTTGGTGTTCACTCAGTGTCAAGTTTAGTGCCTAGACCGTCATGTTTGATGGAAAGGTAGATTGAATTTCTGCCGCATTGTCAGGAACTGTGCTCTAAGAGCATGCCACCCCCAGTCCCCAGATAATCCCGTCCTGCAGCCTTGGTGGTGTAATGAATTCGTCTTGCACGAGTCTGCTGCTTCTGGAGGGCTAAGCGGGGGATCAAATCCTCCCTTTGTAGTGAGACAAGCTGCCGGAGAAGTGATTGATATTGCAGACAGAAGTAGGACTTCAAGGAAGGAATAAGCAGATAAGTGGGGGTAATAAGTAGATAATACTACTACTTTGCACTTAGTGTCTTTTATCTGAGCATCTGAAGGCAGCTGTATCTTCAAACATCAAGGCCCCTCAGTGTAAAGAGAGAATAGGGTCTCTCCATTTACTCAGCGGGCGCCTCCACGATCAATAAATCAGTGAAAAGATTTCCAAAGGAAGACCAGTGGTAATTTTTTTTTTCTTTCTCTGGGAAGCTAAGTCACCAGGATATGAAGCAATCACTCTAAATATTGTCTTGATCTTGGTGCAATGTTCTGTATGCACTTTCCCCTACAATGTTTGTATCTGAAAAAAGAAACTTCTACTGTATCAACTAAGACATTTACTGTATTTTTTAATCCCTTCTGATCATGTCAGACTACACCCCCTTTGAGTCTCATTCTTGCATTTGTTTTACTCCTGAGAAATTTCCCTTGTGAATCTTATTTTAGGTCTAAGTCCTTATATCATAAATCTTTCAGACAGCTTCAAGCCATTATGTCTCCAAGAAACCATTGTGAAGTGAAGCTGTGTTTAATAAGGTGGATGGACTCAGATCTCTTTGAGTATGCCTTCATTAATTCTGTACACATCTTGTTAATTCAGACAAAGAGGGTGAGCTGCCAACCAAAATTGTTTCCTTTTAGCAGACCATGACTCAAAATTCAGAAGCCAGTCCTTAGGAGAACTGAAGAAAAATACTGACTGCCACGTGTTTTTTGTAAGTTAGGTAACTTTGTTCCTTATTAAGTAGAGATTAGAATAATTTTCAAGATGTTAAACCACCATGCATATATACTAAGGGACATTGAAAATACTGTTGAATCATCTTCTCCATCTTATTTTTTTTCGTTCTTCTTTTTTCTGTTTTGTTTGCTAGTTGACTGTGTTGTGTGAAAAGGAGATTGTTGTTGTTGTTTTTCTTTAATTATAGAAAACTCAGGGTGAGTGAATGTCTCAAAAGTTATCATACATCTAACCACGAAAGTAGTCTGGACTTTAGCTCCATAATTACAATATGAAAGTAACTGGCCTAATTTTAGGTGGAAAGGAGGACACAGATTCATCCAGTCTGTGTCCCCTGAAGATCAGAAAAATATCACTTGATATGGAAAACAAAACAAACAAACAAACAAACAAAAACAACCACTTAATTCATGGCTAGATGTTTCATGTTTTGTCTAAAGACAAATTTGTTTTCTTTTAACAAACAGCATTTCCTTTAAAACAAATTTCAGGGCTTCCCTGGTGGCACAGTGATTGAGAGTCCGCCTGCCGATGCAGAGGACGTGGGTTCGTGCCCCGGTCCGGGAGGATCCCACGTGCCGCGGAGCGGCTGGGCCCGTGAGCCATGGCCGCTGAACCTGTGCGTCCAGAGCCTGTGCTCCGCAACGGGAGAGGCCACAGCAGTGAGAGGCCCGCGTACCGCAGGAAAAAAAAAAAAATTCATACTTGGCAGAAGATAAAAAATAACTATATATTCAGTAGTGCCTCTACAGACATCTTTCATTGTGGCCAAATTCTTTTGTGAGCTCATGGGTTGAGACAATGAAAGAGAAAATGTGAAAGCAGTTGTATTCATCTGGGTGTCTGGGGGAAAGAGTGTGATGAGGAGACCCCACAGATGATTGCATGTATCACTTACTTGGCAATCTCAGTCTACTGTTGGTTATTCTCATCTCTTTTCCTTTTCCCTCCCACTTTAAAGTTTGTAAAACACATTGTCTCATTTGACAGTTCTCACTGTTACCTTGTAACTGAGGTGATGTATGTGGTGGTATCCCCATTAATAAATGTGAAAATGGAGTTTCAGGTCTCTGCCAAGCCTACAGACTTAGCAAGTATCAGGACCAGGACTTTAAGGCAGGCCTTTTGACTTAGAGCTGCTGCTCTTCCAGCCAGGGATCAAAAATATTCAGGAAAAAAAAATTCCAGAAAGTTCCAAAAAGCAAAACTTGAATTTGCCACAGCAGCAGCTATGTACACAGTGGTTACGTTGTATTAGCTGTTATAAGTAACCTAGAGATGATTTAATGTATATGGGACGAAGTGCATAGCTTATATGCAAATGCTATGCCATTATGTATAAGGGACTTGAGCATCTGGGGTTTTGGTATCCCTTGGGTTCCTGGAATCAATCCCCTGCAGATACCAAGGAACAACGACATAGCACATCAGTCTGTTAATGAAGGGCTGTACAAATATTAGTAAATACTGTCATCAAATATATCCTCAAGACCCATGTCCTCAATTGGCCTTTTGGGTGCAAGTCTTTCTACAGAAAGGAAATAGAGTTTAAACCTATGTATAAATAAGTCATTTGCCATGAACTGAATTCACTTGCTTTAGCTTAAAAGGTAGATAAGCTTTTCATAACCCCAAACTCTCTTCTCCCTCAAGTCAGTCTTACTTCCTTTTTTATTTTTCAGCCCAAACCCAGGGGATGCTGCTCCTCTTGCTAGATGCCAGGTTTTGTCCTTTCAGTGTAAAGTGAAAACTACCTTCTACACAACTCCCTGATGTCACTTTTTCCTCTCCTTGTTTCCTCTTAGTTTAGTCTTTCTATTTGCTTGAGCGTGCTCTTTTCTTCCATGCTTTTGCGAGGTAACTTTTCAATATACATGAGTACCCATTATACTTCTTGGAGTATCTGAAGCATCATGTCATCAGTTTTTACAGATATCGAACTTGCCTTTTTCACTTAATTCATATTTCTTTTACCTTTTAGGAGGCTCAAACTTAAAACTGAAAAACTTTTCACCAGAGAGAAACAGAGATTAATGGAGATTAACATTTACTAATACCTTCATATGTTTATTAGAAAACCCATCATAGTGACCAAAAGTTAACAGATTTCAAAGCAGAACTTGAGGCAGCTGAATGGAGTCCATGAGATGCAATTCTGGTACCCTTAGAATGCAAGCCATGGCAACATATGTAAACACATATTTCTCTTAGTTAAATGCAATGGGTAATGTCATTCTTTCAAATGATGCAATACTAAGAATGAGGAGTGCCACTTCATATTCACAAAGTAGTTGCGAAGCTTGGGAAGCTTATTTTCCATCTTTGGGTTTTATATCGTCTGTCTCTAAAATGAAAACTTTGGGCTATATGATTTCTAAAGTTTCTTAATGATGTAATATTTTTTAGTTCTATTTTTACCAGTGCTTAGAATCACTGCTCCTGTTGCCAACGCTAAAAGTCAGGCATTGTCTTTCATCCCTTATCTTTAGAATACCACATTTCTCTCCAGAGAAAGTGACGGGACCCTTTGTCCTTTGCCTGCTCTTCTTGATGGGGCAAGAGAAGAGAAAGTGTGTCTACCTATAGTCCTAGGAAATAACGGGAAAAGGAATTATGAGCAAATTCTTAATTGCTTGCTAACTACTGAGACCCATATGAAGAAATGGGTCCTTGTGTTTGAATCCCTAAACCATCTTGAGAACAAACTCGAATATCCTTCCTAGGCCAGCCCCAGCTGGGTTAGAGTCCTCCAAGCCTGTGGATCTGTTGGAGGACTGGTTTTGCTTTACAGTTCTAAATGTAAGTGTTAGCCCCAGATAGGCAGAGCACTGAACTCTCTAATTAGCCTTGCAGGTCAGTCTTTAAAGAAGTAAGGGAACAGCATCTAGTAGTTTAAAATGGCATTCTGTGCATTGTTTGCTGAAGGTCAGAGGGCAAATGCTGTTGTGACAGTTGGGTGAACTTGGCAGGCACACTTCTCTGGAGGGGATGAGAGAGGGAAGAATAGTTGATGTTGATCTTTGGTGATAGCAGTGGCAGAAGACTGTCCCTTAAACTCTAGAGTCTCTTTGATATCCTTTCAATTCATGTAGAGATTTTCCATTTTTAATCCAAGGAATTAGAGAGATAGAGTCACAGGAAATAAGAGATGATCTAGCCCAAACCTTTATCTTCAGGGAAGATTTTTGCTTCTTTGTTTTTGCTTTTTAAATGTAAAAGCCAAATTTATTGAACATAATTTATGTACAAAAAGGCATCCAAGTACGTGAATGAATCTTGACAAATGTATACACCTCTGTAACTGTTCCTTTTTTTTAAATTTAATTTAAAAGCCAAATTGATTGAACTATAATTTCAGGGACATAAACTCATAAATCATAAAGGCTTAGTTCCCTTAAGTATGAGAAAGATAAAGATAACTGGAGTCCACCACAATCGTATTCGAACATATCTCTCCTATACTACCTCCCATCTCCCATATCCCGCCAAGCTCACCTAACTCCATCTTATTCTTCTGAATACATAATTTCATGTTTTTGTCTTTTGGCCCATGCTTTTGTTTTCATTCAGAAATGTCTCCTTTCTCTTCCTCCCAAATCCTTCTCAACCTTAAAGACTCAACTCCTTATCTTCAAATGGGGAATTAATGAGTCCTCCTGTGTTTCCATAGAACTGCTACTTGTAACTTATCACTTAGTATTTATTTTAGTTACTAGTTTACATACATTTGTAAACATATTAATTTTTTTACATATGTCTCTTCCACTGGATCAGGAAGTCTGAGGACAGATAATCTTATTCTTTTTTGAGTCTTATTGCAAGACCATGCACAATAAAGGATTCGGTTAATATTAGACATGAAAAGTATATGTGTGTATGTGTGAAAGAAATAATATGGTCTCTAAATTATGGTCTCAAATATCCCTTCTAGCATTAGTGTACCCCCAATGGATCTATTATTTCACCTTAAGATAATAACAAATCAACAAATTTTTAAGCAGCTACTATCTATGTTAGCCTTGACTTTTGTTTTTCTATCTAGATTGCCTATTTAGAAAGGGAGAGGAAGTAATACTCAAATCTGACCATTTTCTCAGTGAGGTGTACCAACATGAATGTTTGACCTATTCCTCTCTAGAGTAAAAGCGGAGATAAAAGGGGAGGTGGGGCTTCCCTGGTGGCGCAGTGGTTGAGAGTCCGCCTGCTGATGCAGGGGACACGGGTTCGTACCCTGGTCTGGGAAGATTCCACATGCCGCGGAGCGGCTGGGCCCATGAGCCATGGCCGCTGGGCCTGCGTGTCCAGAGCCTGTGCTCCGCAATTGGAGAGGCCACAACAGTGAGAGGCCCGCGTACTGCAAAAAAAAAAAAAAAAAAAAAAGGGGAGGTGATCTGCTATTTGAGGATCATGCATGAGTTTTAGTTTACCTAAATAGTCTTCTAGCTATTGACCATGACTAAAATGTATTATGGTTGCTGAATAAAAATTGTAAGAATATGAACCATTTGAGGAATGAGTTGGGAGAGAAGAAGATGAATGTTATCTTTTAAAGAGATGCTCAGACTGAAGTATCGGTATCCTGGTTCGGTCATAATCCTACTCACAGATTCAGGACACACCACTTATACTGTCATTGACTTAGCCCTTTGACAATGTTACTTAAACTCCTTACCTTGCAGAGAATCTATCTGAATTACAAAATCTAGTGCATAAAAAGGAATAATTTTAAAAGAGGAGCATAAGTAGTTGATTAAGATGGGAGTAGTATATATGCATTTCATTCACTGAGCAACTGAGTTACAAGTAATGCCTCAGTTTTATTTTCATTTTGTTGGGGCAGCTGCTCCATCTACTCCATAGCGTGTGTGTGTGTGTGTGTGTGTGTGTGTGTGTGTGTGTGTGTGTGTTTTCAGATTATGTATAATGACGTCTGACTTTGCACGTTTCTTTCTGTGATTTGAACACAACAACTGCACTGGGTTCCATTTGAAGAAATGATTTCTGTATTATTAGGAAGCTATTATGCTGAGTTTCTCTTTAATTTTAAGCAATGTATAGTTGAATCCTGAAGTCAGTGTCAGTCTTTGTTGGAAATTACCTAGAGTTTTTAGATGCAGCTCTCCTCGAGTCTTTTTTTTTTTTCTTTAATCTCTTTGAGACAGCTGTTGCAGAATGGTCCAGTTAATGATCAATGCAGATAATATTTTCTTACAAAATCAAACCAGTGGCCTCCTCAGGCCAGAAGATCTGGCTTAACCACTCAGGTCACGGAGGCACACCTACTTAGTTGCACCCCTTTTTAATCAAGCGGTGAATCAAGCTTGGGAAGCTGAAATTAAGTCAGTTCATTGTGTCTGTAATAGTAGGAAGCTCAGGAGATCAAAATGAAGGGGAAAAAGCTGCTAAAGGGGAAAGAATATCTTTGGGAGTCATTTGTGGCAACAGGACCGCTCATTTTTCCTGCCTAGCATGCAAACAAATTGATTTACTCTGAGGCTGAATTCATCCGCATTGTTAAGGCCTGTGTGTGACAGGGTAATCTCTTCTGTGAGAGGCAACTTGTACGGCACAGGAGCACATGCAACCTTAAGCATAGTTTATATGTGAATTTGAATATAACATTTAACCCCTCTGTAACCTGATTTCCTTATCTGAGAAGTGGGAGTAATAATTCCAGGCCTGCTTTGCAGATGTGTCTGATGGATCAAACCAGAATAGTCATCTGGTAAACAGAATTTGAGTGCTTATTCTGTACACTTCCCAAGCTGCAAAAGTGCAGAACTAAATCTGGCATCACCTTTGTCCTCATATTTTAGTGTGGGACTCATGAAAACAGAATTAAAAAGCAATGAGCTGAGATCTGTAATAATATAGGTATCCATAGAATTGGGTAAAAATGAAGAGGCCAAAGTAACTGGCTGCTTAGAGAAGACAAGGAATGATCCAAAGGTGCTAGCACCATGCTGGGTACATAACAGACACTCAAATGTTGAGTAAAATAGAGGAAACACGTTATATGCGAGTTGAAAAATGCATTTGAGTTTGCCTGTCTGAGAGGATGGAGGAGCCAGGGTGTACAAAGCTGCAGCATTGGGAAATATAAGATCTATTTGCTCTTAAACTGCAATGTATGATATACATCCTAAGGCTCTTACTATAAATCCCCTAAACTTCTGCATCCTTCTTTGTCCATTAATAGGACTTTTTAAATAGAGGCACTCCTAGACAGAAACATAGACTACTTTAAAGCTAGAATTGATCATGGGATCCATACCACCACATTGTCATGTATGTACTCTTGATGTTAGATTTGGTTTTCCTTTTTGATAAGCAATCCCCAGGGTTTACCTCCAAACCTTACCTATGAGACTTCTAATTCCATGTATGCTTTACTTTCTTCTGTGTTCAGAGTCTCTGGGACAAAAACAACACCAAGAAGCCACTTTTTTTATGTTTTTATTATTTTTTTGGACCAAGGCTTATTGTACCCCACACTTAGAGTGAGTGGTACTTTTACTCTCATGGCCTGCTGTCACAGAGTGAAGATTACAGCAGTCTGGTGACATCTCTGTCTGAAAGAGCAGCCAGTGCATGCTGCTTTCCCAGTTCTGAGAAAACACCACAGTTTGTCATTCCTAAATTACTTTTACCCCTCTGCTGAAGGTAGTTAGGGGCATCATTTATACTGGGTCCAGCTAGGGCTTCAGTCTTTCTTGTTTTCCTGATCATTTTGACTTCTTTTTAAAGTGTAACTTTCCTTATTTTATGTAGCATTTTTCTGCCCAAACAGACATTATCACAACAGTTACATGTAAGAGTATAGTTAGTATCCCTTATGGAGACCATAAGTGTGTGGGTTTATTTCTGGGCTCTCTATCTTGTTGCATGGATCTATGCATGTGTTTTTGTGCCAGTACCATACTGTTTTGATTACTATAGCTTTGTAGTATAGTCTGAAGTCAGGGCGCATGATCTTCTTCTTTGGCTATTTGGGGTCTTTTGTGTTTCCATACAAATTTTAAAATTATTTGTTCCAGTTCTGTGAAAAGTGCCATTGATATTTTGATAGGGATTGCATTGACAGAAGAATGGATAAAGATGTGAGATATATTACACACACACACACACACACACACACACATATATATATATACACACACACACACACACATATACAGTGGAATATTACTCAGCCATAAATAATAATAAAATTTTGCCATTTGCAGCAACATGGATGGACTTGGAGGGCATTATGCTAAGTGAAATAAGTCAGAGAAAGACAAATAATGTATGATATCACTTGTATGTAGAATTTTAAAAATACAACAAAGTAGTGAATAAAACACAAAAGAAGCAGACTCATAGATATAGAAATACAAATTAGTGGTTACCAGTGGGGAGACAGAAGGGGAAAGGGGCAATATAGGGGTAGGGGGAGAAAAAGGGTTATTATGGGATTATATGGAGTCACGTGTGTGAAACTTTTGAAAATTGTGAAGCACTATAGAATCTAAAGAATCTTTTATTCAATTAAAAAAAGTGTATGGAAAATCTGAGACTGTCAGGCTGAGATAGGACTTTAGAAATCCCATAGGAATTGGCCAACCCTTTGCTGTACCTGTAGGGGGCTAAGAAACACAGAGGCTAGATAACTACTTCAAGGTCAGATAGCAAGTCACAGGGTGCATAAAGTGGAACTTAAAAATATATATATATATTTACATATATTTTATACACACACACCATGTTCACGTACACCACTTTTTCATACTTAGGATCTAGATGTAGTGCAAGTGTGAATAGTGCAGCAGAGAGGATGAGTGAAAACAGGGCTCCAAGAATGGCTCAGTTCAACCCCCATGGTCCCTGATACAAAGGTAGCGTGCACACTGGGGAGATTCACAGATGAGATCATTGAAGTTTTCCCAAAGTTACAAACCAGTGACTTCTCCATTCTGTTGCCTGGTGCTATACTGTGTTTAACAGTGAGAGACATTTCCTATAATTGAAGATGAGTGCAGAAATAAAAGAAAGACATTAGAATTCACTTTCTCTGAGAGTCTGAATTAAAAGAGACAAAATGTAATATTTCCCTGGAGTTCGTCCAGGACTCCAGAGTAAATGCACCTCCTTTTTATTTTGCCTATGGATTTTTTTTTTTTTTTCCTGGAAAGGGTGGAGAGGACTTACGTAAGAAAGAAAGCTGAGTTGCCTCAAAATACAGCCTCCAGGAAGAATGAGGCATCCCCTGCCCAACCTATATTCCTGCTGAGGAGAGAAAAAATGAGGAACTAAAAGTGAAGCCTAAAATCTCCAGCTTGATAGAAAGATTGAAAGCTTGATAGAAATCAACTGGTCTATAAAATCAACTGCTTTCACTAGCTCTTTAAAAAGGAAATACTGCAAGGAAAAGATGTGAGATATAAAGTTGATAGAGAAGTTGTCTGTCTTCATCAATAGTAAAATTTAGAAGATGGTTAAACAGAAAAACGTGAACACCAAGGAGACTAGAATCACAGTAATATAGGATGAGAAATATGTAACAAACCTAAATCCAATTAACAGATTAGAAAACTGCAAGATAGGTGGGGAAATGTCCTGTTTCCGGTAATATAATCAATTTGCTGGCAGAGCCAGAACTTAACCCAAAGTCCATGACTCTTGGAACAATATCCTTTCATGCATGATCCTTAAAGACAAGATGGGTTGATTTCTCTATAGTTATTAGGTAGGGTAAATTATTTAAAACCTATTATCATATTGAAATATATCCCAGTATGGAAACAAGGAAAGGTGATGTGTTATGCATTTAGCTTGAGTGAATATTTGTTGATTATCCATCCACTTAATGAAAAGGACTAACTCTAAATGAGAGTTGAGACCTGGACCCCAGGTTTCTGCTGTTGATTCCAGTGCTCTTTCTGCTCCTCCAAGTTGGCAATTGACTGAATTGTCTATGACCACTTAACTGCAGCAGCAGCTATTTGGAGGGTATGGCAGTAAGCAGAAAGGAAAGGAATGAAATATAGTTTTAATCAGAGTATCTATTGAAATACTAGAAAATCTAGTGTTTAAAAAATAAGAATTTTTGGGCTTCCCTGGTGGTGCAGTGGTTAGAATCTGCCTGCCAATGCAGGGGACACGGGTTCGAGCCCTGGCCCGGGAAGATCCCACATGCCGTGGAGCAACTAAACCCGTGGGCCACAACTACTGAGCCTGCGCTCTAGAGCCTGCGAGCCACAACTACTGAAGCCCATGTGCCTAGAGCCCGTGCTCCGCAACAAGAGAAGCCAACACAATGAGAAGCCCGCGCACCGCAACGAAGGGTAGCCCCCGCTCACCGCAACTAGAGAAAGCCCGCGTATAGCAAGGAAGACCCAACGCAGCCAGGAAAAAAAAAAAAAAAAGATACAAAAAAACAAAAGAATTTTTCGAGGTATTTAGTAGCATGTCCAGACTACAGATACGAATAAATAAAAGGATAAAAGTGTTCTGAAATCCATTTAGAACCTATTATAAACTAATCACTCCTATAGGTTGGTTAGGAAGTTAAATGTTATAGGGTGATATCTTGATTTTATAGATGAAGGTTCAAAGCAGATAAGTAAACATACCAATATTCAAATACACGTCGGTGTAATTTAAAGATCTGCACTTTCCAAAGGTGACCAACTAATGGGGATGGAGATCAGTATGTTCATTTTAATAAATAATGTATAATAGCAGTAGGAAAAGTTAATTTTGTTCATTTTTACTCTAAAATATTAAAAATATAGAAAATAATTATAGTTGCTAATGATGTTGTGGCAGGGTGAGCTCTGTTTTATATTGACGGTTTAAAGAGAAACTGGTGTAATATCCGGAAATCAATTTAGTAGTATCTATTGGCCTTTAAAATATTTAAATATCTCATAATCAAATAATGCAGCTTCTAATAATGTATTTTAATTAATAGCTTAGTACAGTTTTTTTTTTTTTTTTTTTTTTTTTTTTGCGGTACGCGGGCCTCTCAGTGTTGTGGCCTCTCCCGTTGCGGAGCACAGGCTCAGCGGCCATGGCTCACGGGCCTAGCCGCTCCGCGGCATGTGGGATCTTCCCGGACCGGGGCATGAACCCGCGTCTCCTGCATCGGTAGACAGACTCTCAACCACTGCGCCACCAGAGAAGCCCGCGTAGTACAGTTTTGCTTTAAGATTATAGTGTTAAAGAAAAATAGAAACAAATTGAATGTCCAATGAGTGGGAAATGGCTAAATTAATTCAATAGCCCTATATAGCAATTTAAAAACATAGGGTTTAATTAAAATACCTGAGTATGACCTGAGTATGCAATCATATTAACAGGTTAATTTTTAAAATAAATATATGCATACATTTATACAGACACATATACGCACTTTTAACAAAATATATCTTTAATATGTTCTATCATATGTTCAGTTTGTAAAGCACACAGAATTATATGGAATATATATCTTTGGAAGAGAAAATACCAAAATTTTAACAGCAGTTAACCTCTAAGTTCTGGGATAAATGGCTAAGAAGTCATTTTTATGTAATAAAGTAATCAGAATTTCTATTTCAATATATTTAATACTAAACAGCAAAGAAACTTGGAAAATATATGACAAATATGTCAGAGTTAAT
The DNA here is from genome assembly GCF_964270905.1 of Leucopleurus acutus. NCBI lineage: Eukaryota > Metazoa > Chordata > Mammalia > Artiodactyla > Delphinidae > Leucopleurus > Leucopleurus acutus. The sequence goes on along the minus strand of NC_139147.1, from coordinate 78,285,887 downwards.
ATCTTTATTAATAAAGATACCAGTGAGGTAGGGATTGGAGGGGAAAGCAAAGGACATTACTAGATCATCTAAAGAAGGAATGCAAAGGGCTAAGAAACATATTGAAATACATTTAACTTTGCTCACAATCAAGGGGATTCATATTAAAATAAGAAAATGTTTGTTTTCATTTGTATAGTTGGAAAAGATCATTCTAATACTGTGGTTCTTAACCTCATACAAATGCAATTTGATTCAGCCCTTTGGAAAATAACTTGATTCTGTACCTATCAAGTGACTGACGTTCGTAAACTTTGACCCAGTACTTTTAGATGTAGGAATACTTAACATGGGAAAATGCTCATAATACCATAATAACTAAAAAAAAAATAATAATAATATGTTGAATATAATCCAATTTTGCTTACAAAATATATATATATAAACATAAAGAAAAGACCAAGGAAACTTTTAGCAGTAGTTCTCTATGAGTGTTATGCTTATAGATAGCATCTATTTTTTATTTTTATTTTTCAGTTTTGGGCTCTAAATATCACATTATTTTTATAATCTAAAACTTTTAAGTGCAAATTAAAGACAGTATGAGAGATGATGTTATCTCTTTGCATATGGACACCTATTTACTTGGACTGTTTTAGGTCCCTTCAAATCTCGATTTCACCATTTAGTATTTATTTGCATATCAGTATTTTCATTTTCATCTGTAAGACAGGAATAATAACAGTACATACATCACAAACTTCTATGAGAATTAAATGAGTTTGATATATATAAAGTGCTCTGAAGAGTATCTGATCCACAAAATATACAAAGAGAGAAACTAAACCCTGTCTGCTATGTTACCTTCTACTTGAAGGTTTACAGAAAAAACAAACAAACAAGCAACAACAACAACTATATATATAGCTTGAGTACATCTATAAGATTTAGGACAGAACTTATCTCCCGTTCTGTACCTATGAGGCTTGCTCATCTTTCAGAGCCTCACTAGGGACCCTAAAATGGATGTGTTTTTTATCTTGCTTTGGAATTTAGCTTTAGACTTAAGAGAAAATTGATTTGGTGAATTAATTTAGTGGCCTTCAATAGCGTCTACAAATGCGAATTCTTCTTACCTGTCTGGAGCAGGAAAGGAAGGAAATCACTTAACTTGAGAAAGATTAGAGCTGTGAAAGTTACTCACTGTGTCTTGCTGGTCATCCTTTGACTTTATGGTGGGTGGTATTAAAATGATCTGATTAATTTTGTTCTGGGGCAGCTTGGAAAGTCCCAACATTTCTTAGCTTTCACACAAGCTCTATAAAACTCCAATATTTTTTGCCTGTTGCTGGTTTATCATGCTGACAATTTTCCTTCTTGACAAATAATTATTGAAGATTTGACATACTATCCTTGGGTTGAAAGCATCATTTTTCTCTCTCTTCTATTGTAATTAGATGCTGTTTATTGATTCCTATAGGAAAGGCATCCATGTCATAATAAATACTTTGAGTAAAGAATCCATTTTCAACTTTCTGTTTTTTTCTTACAGAGTTAAATTGTTCAACTGGACTTATATTCATCAGGCTTTTAGACATGAAATGTGATATGATGACCAGAAGTGTACTCTGACCTCAAAATTCATAGCCTTATAGGGGAGACAGACAATTATACACATTTTTTCATTGTAAGGTAGCATTTTATTATTATTTTATACACATTCATATAAAATAAGAGAAGACTGAACTTCAACTAGGGAATTGGAGAACTCAGATTCATTGGAAGAATTTGAAAATGTTTCAATTTATCAGGTAAAGAGAATGAAGACATTTCAAACTGAGGGACCAGATTGAGCAGAGGGGCAGAAATGGTCAGCTGGGGCCAGCATGTAGCAAGCAGAGTGGAAAATAGGGATGATGAGGCTGAGAGGGTAGCTTGGGACCAGCCTGTGAAGAAGGATCTTGAGTGCCTACAAAAATAATTGGTTTTGTCCCAATGGCATGGACTCATCCTGTGGAGTAACATGATCGTAGTTGTTCTTTAGGAAAGATGAAGTGATGGTGAGGGGCCTCTAGAGGGAGGGGAGAATGTAGAGATATTGCTAGATATTCATTTTCCTATCTTATTCAGGTAAATTTTTGGTGAAAGCATAGAGGGTTGATAAATTTAGAACCAGGCACATATTCTTTCTTGGAATCTCAACTGCTAATATAAAAACAAGTCACCAGTCTTTGTTTACTTTAATAAATGACTAACTAAGCCTCTTCTAACTTCGCTGTTCTCTCAATTCAATAGAACTAGAGTCTTCATGAGGCGAACCCACTAAAACACTTATCTCCATTTTTATGGCTTCATGAAACCTAAACATTTCCTTGTTCTCTATACTTACGCCAAGCCACAGGGGGCAGGCATAGATCTGAAAGACAAAATTGCTTCCGCTTTTTACTTCCTAGAGTTTTGTAGGTACCCTGTTTTTCCCTACCCAAACTTACATAGTGTGGTTTAAGAACTTCAGACAAGTATTTTCTGTGCGCTGAAGATTTATATACTTGCTTAACTTTCTCACACAGAGATATAAAATGGAGACATTGATATTTGGTATATTATAAAGATTGCATGTCAAATTAGAGAGAAAATTATTCAATAAAATGATGAAGATAAGTTATATATTTTGAGTGGAAGTGTATCTTCATTTATTTCTCATACCAATACAAATTCTAGAGAGTGAAAAGATTTGCATATGAAACAATTCAAAACCCGATAATAATATGAAATGATAATACGGCTGAAGGATTTTATAATGTTGGGCTGGCAAAGGCCTTTCAAACTATTTTTGAAAAGTAATAAATTATAAGAGAAAAATGATATGATAAATTCAGTTATGGAAAAAATAAAACTCTTCTACACCAAAAAGCAAACCATAAATCCATATACGAGTTGAAACACCAGAAACACACACACAGGAATACACACAGTGGAAAAATATTTGCAGCACTTATGATAAGGGTTAATATCTTTAATATACAAAGAGCTCTTACATGAGTATCTGTTAAGAAGGATAGTCAACAAAATTTTAACAGTATTATTTCAGGAAAACATACATGTTAATCTTACATCTTGAATGACTTCTCCTTCCAATGCACTAGATTTACAGCAGTGGCATTTTCATTCAAGGGATAGTGCTGACGCCTGATTCTGAGGCCATGAAGCTTTGAGGAATTTGAGGGAAATGGCTGGGAATGAAAAACTATGAGCTGTGAGTAAAGTTAAATAAAGTTGTTCTGACTCCTGAGGACTTGGGAAACCTACTTACAATCTTTGAGTTTATTTACCTGTAAAATGGGGATAATAATACCTACATCATTAGGTTATTAGGAAAATTAATGCATATTAATAAACCTTTGAGATCCAAGATAAGCATTGTTGCATGGCGAATACAGAGAATGGTTGCTTCTCTGTAACCTTTTGCTTAAGTAAATGCATGATGTTTACATCAGGTATTCACACTAATTCTGAAATCAAAAGTTATCAGATGTACTTTGATTCACTCTTTTATGAAAATGTTTGTGCTAAATTCAAATTTAAATGGATTAGTAGCTATTAGTGAATTTAATATGAGGATATCCTAGAGCAAAAAGCGTGGATTTTCCCCCTAGTACATTGTACCTTTTTCTTTATGTCATTTAAGCATCTTAGTATCTGTGCAACTCAACTGCTTCATTGTACAGTTCAAAGATGAGCACACTGAGGTACAAATATCCCAGCAAAATAAGAGAAATGTAAATAATCCTCTAAATCACTTCCATGAATTCTGGACAGAGACTCTTATCTTTATAATGGTCTTTAGAAATCATTTAGTTCTGCCTCTCATTTCACAAACGAGGAACCTGAATCCAGAGTGGTTAAGTAACCTGCCCCAAGGGCACAGAATTGGTAATAGTTCCTGTACCTCCTAGTTACTCCTGTAACCCCCAGTCCAGTACTCCTTCCCCTCATGTACCCAAAACACACAAGTAGCCTCAGCAGATGTATCATATCTTACATGTAAGATACACGCATTTTAGATTTTGGTAGTTATGTAGATAGAGATCATCGTCTGACTGGCATGTGCTGAAGGCTAAGGTGGTAGATAGAAGGAATTTGATCTTTTTAATCCATCCCATTCTGCTGGGAATCTTTTGACTCTGCGAAAGATGAAATTTGTTTACATTTGACAGAATATCATCAACATCTGAAACTGTGGACCTTAGATTTAGGGGTTCAAGTGGTTACACTACTCTATTCATGTAAAAAAGAATTCAGTAATGACTTTCTGGGCAGTTGTGCTAATGGCATTTACTCCAGATTAATTTCCAAACCTGACTCATTCAGAACTTCCTGCTGGGCTGTCGAAAATACAGATGTACGGGTTGTGTACCTGGAGAGTCTTATTCAGTAGATATGGGGCCAGGTCAAGAAATCTGTTTTTAAAAAGCACCCTGGTTGATTCTCAGGGTCATCCAAGTTTTTGAACCACTTAACGAAGCACAGCTTTAAGGAAACAGCTAACTGCTTTCCACTGTCAGCTAACTGCTGGCAGTGGGTGTATAATTTAAATTCATGGTACAAATAATGAAATTGCATTTTTCAAGTCATTTCTTTTTTACTTTCTTTCCCTCTCTCTTCGTTTTTTTTTTTTTGTTTGTTTGTTTTTTTTTTGTTTTTTTGCCTCGTAGCTACAGCTTATTTGGTTAATTACAGGTAGTAAGAGATCATCTTTCCAATATTTCAGTGAAGAAATGAACATTTTGTCTGATATAAATTTGCAGCATTAGTGTTGTCATATTCTTGGACACTTGAGATTAAATGATATTACTGAAAAATTTTTGCAGAAAAAGAAACATTCTTACCAGTAACTTAGGGGCTAAAAAGTAAATATCACCCCATGATCCTATTATCCCTTATGTGCATGCATTTTATGGATGCAAAAAGTGAAGTAAAGAGGAGGCAAATCCAAGGTCATGAATGCATTTGCACACTTTATTTTTAAAGTTTATATACTCACCTATTCTGGCTTCTAATTTTCATCTAAATTTTAGAATAAATCTAAATATTAACTTACTGTACAGATATCTTGTCCAGTTATAACTTTCACGCAGGACAGGGAATTTGGCTTCCCAAGTGTGGGGAGAGGAGTGACGTTTAGCTATAAATCTAACTGAATTATGTAGAATACTCAACAGCAATGAGCATATTTTAGTGGATCGCACAATAACCATCAGTGTGCATTTCATCTTCACTAAATCATGGTAAGCAAGGCCAGATTCTACATGAATGTTATCATGTATTTATGTAAATATATTTTTAAGGCAAAAGCTAATTGGTCTTTCAGACTTTAAGATTTATTCTTTTTATTAGTAATTACCTGTTTATAAAAATATTATCTTTGAGCATTAATAAAAACTAGATATGGTAGAGAAAATAAATATTCAAGTAGATTAGCTATTGTATTGATTCCATGTTTCAAGAAATATGATAGAAAGAAACAGGTTTTTGTTTTTAAAGGGCTTTAAAAAAATGGGCACTTTCCCCAGGATTTCTATTTCCTGTACATAATGTGGATGTTTGTTTGTTTTCACAAGTTAACGGGACCAATGGTTTAAATTGTTATTGAAACATGCTCTGGACGATCAAGTGGCTTATGTTAGCATAGCTTTGCATGAAACCACTGGCGTTTCTCTTGGGAGAAGAAGTTGAAAACCCTTCGCCTATCAGGCAGTGGATTTTAATTTTTGTATTAAGGACATATAAGCATGGTTTCCCCAAATTTCTAACTGTGTAATCATTCTTGAAACTCCACATCTAGGTTTAAAAAGCGAAAACAGCGAAACAAAACTTTCAAAAGCTTTCCCTGAAGTTTTACTTTTCAGATGCAGAGTGTAAAACAACTTTCTGAAGTGCCTTGTGTAAGTCCTGGTGGTGGTACGGTTTGTGGTTTGTTTGGGGAGATTTTGTTTTCAGGAAAGAGTGTACTTTCTTATGAAAGAGACAAGGGAAAGTTTTACCTGTCTCTCTCCTGTTTTTTTTTTTTTTTTCTCCCCTCTCTTTCTTTTTCTTTTAAAGATTGGTGATAAGGAATTCTAACTACTTAATGAGATGGGAGAGGCCTCACTCCATTGGAGTGGAGGAGTCCAGGTGGAAGTTGATGGATTGGACAGGTAAAGAGAAGAGTCCCGCCCCCTCATGCCTATAGTTGGGTATATATTAGGGAACCTAGAATTATGTACAGAGAGAGAAAGACAGAGAGGGACTTGAGGTCTGTTATCTTCTTAGTAGATTCCTACTGTAAGGGTCTCAGAGGGGGTGGGGGGTTGACAAAATCCTGGAGCCAGAAGAGAGGACAGCGGCATTGATCAATCTTACAGCTAACATGTTGTACCTGGAAAACAATGCCCAGGCTCAATTTAGTGAGGTAAGGCTTTTAGATTTTAGCACTCCATTTAAAGATGCTATTTCATTTCTATTTTTTAAATAAGGGCTTACATATTGGTGGTTCTTGGTCACCCAATGTAATGTTTTTGCACACTGTGTATAGGAATCTCTTTTCTTGGTTAATATTTTCTGTGGAGACTGTAAGATTCTTCTTTAAGTAAAAGATGAAACAGTAGGAGAAAAGGGAAAAGAAAAATTTCTGGGTGATGTTATGTATTTGAGGAAGCCCAATATTCAGGAGTTTATAAAATCACTTTGTGTAAGAACAGACTGAGAGAGCAGATCACATTCTGCCAGATACACTGAACTGACTCCTCTGTTGGGTGTTCATGTATCACTAAGGCAAATTAGTTGATTGTGTCTCAACTCAGTTAAGTTCTCAGTTCTATCTTCAAACTTCATCCTAAAAGCAAATGATGCTTTTTTTTTTTTTTAAAGTAATCAGGTGAGATTTTTTTAAGCCATCTTCATTTTGAATTCTGTCAATCCAGAGACCCACTTAAATCCTGAGGGGACTTCACTCAAGTCCCTATTGTCTGGTGATTGACTTCGACTTTCACTGTATGATGACAAAGTTATTTTGGAGCAATGCATTATTAAATATTTATACATGCATACATGTAAATGTATATTATAGCATATAGGATTTTATTTATGGAATTGATGTTTGCCTCCCTGATCTCTCCTCAACACGTTTGTCACAGGGATTTAAATCTCTGAAGGGATAAGAAAAAAATCCTAACGAGACTGTAAGGCTTTGAGGAAGTTTCCTAAGGTTGAGGGAGGTCTAACAACAATATTAGTTTACATTCCTCAGAATAGGGCAGCTGTGTTGACACTAATCAGATGAGGGGGAGAATGCAGTGTGGAGAGAGCTAGTTCAGTGTTTCAGATGAAAATGCTTGCAGGTGAATGCTTGGAAAAGTAGAGTGTAGTACTCAAATAGAGCTCCTTAAAAATCAAAACAAAGTGTATAGTACTCGGACAGACAGCACAAGGAAGCGTCCCCAACAGACAACAAAGCAAGGCCAGCGCTATCACATATTGACCACACTATTGTCTAGACACCTGAACTATGTAAATATAGCAGGGGAAATATCGAGTTATCTAAAGAAGGAAAAGGAAGTGCCTATTTTCCTTTAAAACATTCAAGTAGGCTTGCTTGTCCTCAGTGGAGAAACTTGAGTTTCTTGTTTTTGCTTTAATATTGAAAGTTAGCTTAAAATGTTACTAAGCAATATTTTTTTTAAAAAAAATGGAGGCAACTTGTATGATGATCTTGTTTCTATTTGATCCAATGTCGTCCAGTTTTGATCATTAAAAAAAAGATCTGTCGGTCATATCATATCTGACTTTGTGTTCATGAGATATTTCACGCGCAGTCATTTATAAACAGGCTGGGATCTCTGTGTGTGTAAGTAAAAAAAGGCAGAAGCAAAAGTTGATTTAGAAGTAACTGTAAGAAAAGTATGAAGTTGATGTAAAGTGGAAAGAAATGATTATTTCTCATAAAAGGAAAAAAATTGCATGAATACTGTGATGAGAAGGTATTTGTAGTAATGACTGCCTTTTATGGAGGTAAAAGTGTCATGCTGTATGTGAGAGTACGGCATACTGACAGTGAAAGAAAATACCTTTACATGAGTCTGCGTTTTTCAAAACTTTAAGGGATATGTGATCAAGAGGCAGCAGCTGTCTGTTTTCTCTTGAAATGCTGCTAATGTACATAGAGGCTACTGATGAAGAAACATGGCGGCATTTCTCTACCCTCCTGTGTCATTTCGTGTATTTTTATCATGATTTTTATATCTGTCTGCTAGTGTGTGTAATATGCGTTATCTTCATGGCTTCATTTCCATTCTATTGCTTAGACCAGTTTTCTTTTCTGCATAGGGTTATCTTTTAATAACTAGCCCTTTGTAGAAATGCAGTTCTACATGTAGGTATATGAAAAGCCTGGGACCACAGGGCCCTGAGAATCCAGAAATTTCATACACAAGTTATAATGCTTTAGCATTCACCTTCTGGTAACATTTATTAATAACTGTCAATATGGAATCAGCCATTTATGATTATCACATAAGAATTGTTGAAAAATGGTCAGATTAAGAATAAAAAGACATGTCACTCCCCGTAAGAGTGAAAATTACTTGAAAACCATAACCTGTTCTCTGACTTCAAATAATTTTTGAATTTAATTTGCTAGCAAATTCTTTGGATTGGTAACTCAAAAACGATATAAGAACACTGTTCCTCCCCTTTCCCCTTTTCCACAATTTTCCAGTTCTTCCCCCCCAAGCAGAGCTGGATTTGGGAAAGCTGTTACTGAACAGGAAAGGGTCCGGAAGGGAGGGGAAGGCGAGCAGGATATAACAGGCAGGGCTTAAGTTTCTACCCTTGGGTTGCAATGAGGAGGCCTCAAGCAAGCACCTTTCCGATGCGCCAGGGTGGAATGATACAGCCTCTGGGATTGGCCTCATACTTGGAGAGCGAGGCACTAAAGAAAGGAAATTGTTCGTAGATTAAATTTTAGTTCCATTTTCTTGCCAGAAAACCTGGGCTCTGTGTGTGTGTGTGTGTGTGTGTGTGTGTGTGTGTGTGTGTGTGTGTGTATGTATGTATGTGTGTGTGTGTGTGTGTGACAGACAGACAGACAAAGAGACAGAGAGAGAGAGAGAGAGAGAGAGAGAGAGAGAAAGAGGGAGAGAGTGTTTGAGAGCCCTCAAACTCCTCCTTAGAAGAATGACATTTTATTAAAAATCCCCATCTGGGCTTCAGTATGAAGATGGAAAGGTACTTTGGTGAATGGGTTACAACATTCAGGACTTCAACTCATATAATGAATCACCTCATTTTACAAATCAAGGTTAATGATTTCTCTTTTTGTAGTTGAGAGAGCTATAGATATAAAAATGAGTCCCTGTTTACTTAACTTTTTCTCTTTAGACAGAAATACACTCTAAAAAGGGCCACTGTGATTCATGGTAAGTGCTTCGAAAAGAAGTTTCCGTAAAGAACTGGTATGCAAATCTAGTTGAGAGTAAGAAGAAAAGTGCTGAGGCAGCAGTATAAACTCTAAGCGTTCAGATCATTGCCAATTAATTGACCTCTGGGCCTGCATTGGCAAGGAAAATAGTCTTTCATGTTCCAATACTGTTTCCAAAGGCTGACTCACATTTTTTCCCAGGGGAGTGGTTTTTCTCTTTATAGTTAATAAATGTATTCTTTTTAGGGTTCCCAAGTTGCACCTCTGAGCTATTTAGCACCATAGGTAAAATCACAGTAGGTAAGAAGCAGAAGCAGCAGACTTGATTCGGGTGTCAGCCAGGCTACGCTCCTCACTCCATGCTGTGGTCTTAGATTGCACTACTTGTTTTACAATTGGTTGCCCTCAAGCCCAGAGGGGACTGGGAGAAAGAGATCTTAGATCACAGATCATAGATCATACTTTCCTTCACTGCTATTGGAAAAATGAGTGGTGATAATAAATCACTTATCCTTTACCTAGATAAGGAAAAAGCATGTTTGGTTTGTTTTGTTTTCTAGAAGAGCAGTGATCCTCAACGGGGGTGTGGAGTGTACAGTAGGAAGTATGAATGAATGGCTGGTTAACTATAGCAATCAAAAAAATATTGGTTGTTCTTTCATCACACCACATATATTTTCTGAATACAAAGTTTGTTAAAATTTTCTTAGACAATAAGCATATACAGAATTTGGTTTCTTTTTATATTATCAATTGTTTCATGTATTTTTTTTTCCACTTTGAAATTTTTTTTTGAATTTATTGTATTTTTTTTATACAGCAGGTTCTTATTAGTTATCTATTTTATACATATTCGTGTATATATGTCAATCCCAGTCTCCCAGTTCATCCCACCACCACCACCACTACTCCAATTACAGAATTTAGATTCTATATTCTTCCTATTAAGGGAGGGAGTATATATTTGAGGTCATGAGATTTTATGTTTATCAAGGAAAGATATGGGTCAAACAGTTGAGAACTATGTTACCACAGTGTACCCAAGCTTTCTTTGAGGTGCATGTAATTGCATTGGGAGGGACTTGTGCTTGTGAGATAGAGAGAAATGGGTAAAAATCCTCCCTTCACAGTAACAGTGTGAAATTAAACTTTTCCTCTGTTGAATACATTTTAAACTTCTAATTGTTTTATGTCAGTAAATAAGGAAGAGCGAACACAGGTACCCAAAAGACACCTCAGTGAAAAATGACTTGGTTATTTCCATAAATGTCTTACTGTCTTGAAAATGAAAGATTTTCCAAGTCCAATGGACTCAGAATTTTCTTTTAAATATATGATAAGCAAAAAGTCAGACGACTGATACAGCATTATTGTTCAGTGTCAGTTTAGGGAATGAGTTGCCTGTGAAGGATATCCAGTAGGGTAGTGGATTTTGGTTCTGGAAGAGAATGGATTGAAATGTCAAGGTAAAACAGTTGATACAAGAGTTAAGCTTAAATCTTATTCCAGATCTTCTCTTAAGAGCACAGTTTGGAGGCACAAGAAAATAGGGACCTGTGGCTTATTAATGTGTTATCTCTATAAACATTTTATAATTTTCACTTATAACTTTTAATTAAGTTGAAATTTGTTAATATTCATGAGGAGTAGTATTGAGGAAGAGAAACGTAGGTTAGAAAAAGGACTATAGACTTTGTAAAGAAATGTTTGTAAAGAAATGTTTACTGAACATCAGTTACGTATAAGATGGTACATAGGATACAAAAATGAGTAAGAAACAGTTCCTACACTGATAAGTTACAGTTCATAGGGGGAATGAATGCATACAGTTATAATTAATACAGGAGAGATCTTAAGTGTCATATGAGAAATGTGAGCAAGAGAATATAAAGGATCAAAGAGAAAGAGAGTATCTCAAAGCAGGAGGATCACAAAAGTCTACATGTCTATGTGTGATGCAGATTCACTTGGAAGGACAAGTAGAACTTTCTAAAGTTTTAGAAATAAAAGAGGGAAGGGGGATTTCAGGCGAAGAAACAGGCATCAGCAGAGGCACAGAAGTAGGGTGAATACTGGGGTACTCAGAAATGTCAGATAGTTCTGATGGAACTGAAAGGATGAAAGAATTATAAAGTAAAGGGAGAATTGCAAGGTAGAGTGGCTCACGGAGCACCATAACACATTTAATATAGTGGCAATGATAAACCATGGAAAGGTTTTAAACAGAGGAATGGTGTAACTGGGGCTGCACTAAGGTGCACTTGCGGGGGATAAATGGCTTTGTTCAAGGCTGCCTAGAAGTATAAAAATGCATTTCTCTGAATTGCACATTGGGTGCTCGTTTTGTAAGAATATCCATCACTTCTCTGGAACCTCTTGAAAGGGTAGAAATGGATTGTTTCTAAAGTCTCATGAAACTTGTGTTTTCCCTGCCCATAGCTCTCTTTAATAGCTATGGTTCCTGCCATAGAGAAGTTGGGAACTATTGGTCTTGGTTTGTCCCTATTTACTCTTGCTATTTAAGTGCGATTATTAATAGCACCCCTTTTATTTTCCAAAAGTGTTCCACTTAGAAGATAAAATGTATGGTCATGCTGTAAGTAAATATCCACTATTTATTTTATTATTTCTCCCCACTCCCCACCCCAAAATAAAAAAAGTAGTATATATTTGGTTATAAACTAGATACAGTGTCTTTGATATCCCAGCCACAAATCATTTCGATTATTTCCCTTACGAAAAGGAGCATTTCCTTACAACTCAACACTTACTGAGAGCTAGTTAAGTGCAGTCATGGTGCTTGTGCCAGACACTGGAAGGAAAGCAGAAATAAGTAAGTTGCAAGCCACTGGCCTCTGAAAATTCACAATCCTAGTGTGTACGTAAGGTATTCATAAGTGACTGCAGTTTAAAACAGAATGTGGTAAGAGACACCAAAGGCTCTCAAAGACAGTGAAATGGGTCAAACCTGCTCATGACGAAGGTAATATTTCACATAGTTTGAGAACTAGAATTTAGCCACAGGGAGAGGAAGGAAGGTCATTCTGGGTAGAAGGTAGAAAATTAATAAAAATACAAAGAATAACTGCACAGGACCAAATGAAAGAGCATGCTATATTGACTTGAAAAGAGAATGTTGATTTAAACACTGATCTATATTTAATATGTATGTCAAAATGGAAAGCTTTTATAAGAAACAGCAAGAAAACATGGCAAGGGCTTTTATCTCACTAGGAGCTAGAACCCATGAATATTCTGAAAGCGTGGGCAGTGTTCAGAATTCGAGATTCAAAACTTTTTCTACATGCTCTAGGAGTGACAAGTGTCATCCTGCAAGGAGGGAGAAAAATTAGTCCAAATGATTGCTTGGTCTGGGCAAAGTTAATTGTTTCCTGTTCCCATTCCTTAGACCTCTATAGAGATAGATAAGGTGTCTCCCTCTTACAGGGACTTGGTAATTACATACTTAAAGTAATCAAAGCTAGGAACAAACTCTAGACTGATTTTCTATGTTAATTAGGATTAACTTTACTTATTCAATAGTCATCTTAGAATCAGGATGAGAAAAATCTCTTCCCTGATCACTGCTCTAAAAGAAGATAGTGATCCTGGAGCTAAATGGGGCACCATATGCCAAGTATGACTTTTGTTCAAGATGAGAATCCCAATTGGGAAATAATAGAGCAGACCTAAATATGAATGTATCATTTAAGAAACAACCCCCCCATTTACCCCAAAACAATGGCAATACAAAATCAAGATCTTGGTATCACAAATTTAAAATTCTTTGCCATATCATTTGTCAAATCTCACTTTGGACAAGGATATACATTTTCATTTAAGATTTGAACAGAAATATTGGGGGAAGGCATGTCTTTACTTCTCTTCATATCATCGCCTCCCACAATCTCCTTCATCACTTCCATTTCACCCAGGAGGAAAATGTAGGCAATTTAAAAGATAATGGTGGGGTAGGCAAGGGTAGGTTCTTGGGGAAGGTAACTCAGTCACCTGATTTAAAGGCAAAGGGAATGGGTAGGAGGGAGAATGATGCTCTATGGAAATGGGGGGATGTCCAAGATTGTATCTCATTCCTTTCTCGTCCTTACCAAGCTTAATCCTCTTCTAACACAAAGTGAATTTTGTTGAAATGTGTTTTGTTCTGCCTTTAACTCTGCAAATATTAGGGGAAGCAGTGAAGTTCCACAGATGACCCTGTTGCTATTCGACCTCCTTGGCAGAAAAAATTAGTTACCTAAAATGTCTGTAAAGTCTTTTCAGAAACAGTACTTTGTGCTTCCCCACATTTGACTTTTTTATTTGGTCTGACATTGTAGCACCCCTATCCTATCCCCAAAGCATTCCTTTCCATTTTCTGCGGAAAAAAAGGCTTAGAAAGTTCTTCTTTCTAAATTTATTTCATGTTTGAAATAATGACTAACTTTATTCTGTTTCAGTCTCTTTTCCAAAGACATAGTAAAATTGAACCGTCCTGTAAATTCTGAGATAGCTTCCCCAGATAGTACTTACCTGTCAATGTAACATTCAGTAACTAGTGTTAAGATAAAGCACATGTTGATTCTAGCTAAGGGAATAACTGGCAACAATAAAACATTTTTGGAATGTCAGTGGATGTGTGGAGAGTGTAAACTGATATCTTATGCAAAACTTGTGATCTGAATTTGTCTGTGTTTCTTAAATGGGACCAAAAAAAAAAAGATTTCCTTATAAAAGCTGAAAGAGGGAATTTTGAGTCAAGCTGTGGTGTGTTGCCAGGGGCGGAAATTTATGAAACACTCTTGTCAGCTCTTCTGGAAACACTACAAAAGAAATAGTTCGACTTTCTTATTGCTGCTAAAGCCACTAATAGGTGCCGTTTAGTATAATACCCCTATGAGCATTACCACCCCCAAAGTGAGCTTGCCTTGGAAGTAACTCTGTACAGGCATTTTCTTTTTCCTTTTAAGCTTGCGCAAAACACCCAAAGGGGCCATTTCCAATCCAGGCAGCGATCTTTCTCAAGTTCATTCTTTCTCAGATCACAGAGACAATGGGGAATATGCCCTGTTTACTCAAATCAGTCTGGATTAGTGTCACTCTATTGATGGAATCAGAATTAAAAGGAAAACCATTACTCTCTCAAAGGGCAACATCAGATGTTTTGGGAATGGCTTGATTACTTTTAAATAGACCATTTGAGACTCTGTCACCAGACTGAAGTTGAGGACTCCACAAGATCTACACAGAGAGAAACGGTAACACTGGATAAAGTATAAAGCCCATAATAAGCCTTAGGCCTGGGAAATTATTTCAGTAGATAATCCCAAAGTGCTTGAAAGCCTGAAAATCAGAATAGTGAGAATTCAGAGAAGTTACTTTTCCTGCCTTCTTTCTATACGCCAACTCTACCCCTCAAATATTTACCTTCAGGTCAGATCCTTTCCAGTTTTTAAAGCCTTGCTAGGGGCCTGCTTCACTCTTAAAAATGTCTCAGATTCCACCGCCCCCCCCCCACCCCCATTCAGAATCACCCGACTTCCTCTGAACTCTTTGTACTTCTCTGTTCCTCCCTCATTGCTCTCCCGGTCTCTGGACTGGAAACTGTTGGAGGGTAGAGGATATGTGGTATTTATCTCTGTATCCTCCCTGGGGTCACCAAATAATGTTCCTGAATGTGACGGAAGCATGCGTCTGTTGCTGCTGCTGGGAGGGCTATCTTCAGATAAAAATGTGGCATAAATACCTACAGAAATGGCTGTTTGTAACTGATCTGTACAGAAAGCAAAGCAATTGCACACCCTGTACGAGCCTGGTCTCCGCCTGGATGTTCTGAATCATATGGTTTTCTCTGACATCTTGTAAGACTTTTTTTTTTTTTTTAATGAGTCCAGATATTTATTTCCATTCTATTTCAAGTGACAAGAAAGTTTTTGAAACACAGGGAAGTTTCCTGAGTAAGGAATGACTTGTTCTCTAACAGAGGTAAACAGTGTAAAATGTACTGCTTTCACTTCATTGATTACTCGGGAGGACAGGGAATGTGTTTGATTTTTCTACAAAACGGAACCGATTAGATTTTTATCTCGCTTTGCACTCACTTTTTAAATGTGTTTACTTGCTTCCACACCATTCCCTTCATTCATTTTGTCTCCTGATGTCTCTCAATCATCACCAGGGATGTGGGTGGTTTGCTCTGGGTGAATAAGCTTGATGATTTGCAAACACTTTCACATTTTATTTTCTATGGTGTTATTACTAAAGGATGTCTGAGAAAACTTTAAGTCATTTTGTTCTTAAACGTGGTGCCCCAGGTTTTTTTTTTTTCTGTCCAAATAAGACACTAATGAGCTGTTGTAATTATTAAACTGATTGATTGATTGTTACTTTCATAATGGGGTAAATAGAATGAAATGAATAGATGAGTGTCTTTTCAAAGTAAGGCACGTCTGTGGCATAGCTGGAAACTTTGGTTTTATTTTGCAGTTAAAAGTGAATCTTAAAGGAACACTTCAATGTTACATAAGTCACCATGTCTAATTACAAAGCATAGTAAGTCACTGAAAACTTTATCTCAAATAAAATGAAAAGTGTAGCAATCAGCAAAGAACTTGACAAGCAGAAGCAAATTAGAACTTTAAAAACAGTGTTCCTCATTTGAATATGTACAGATTGAGTAGTATAGTCCTTATTTCATGTTTTAGTTTTCCATTTGCAAATAAAGGCTAGTGTTTCAACCTGTGTGTGTGTGTGTGTGTGTGTGTGTGTGTGTGTGTGTGTGTGTGTTATAGTCTGGGAAATGAAGTCATGAATTTAGACCATTTACAAGAAATGCTTTGTAAGTCTGATAAACTACAATCTCAGTTCCTCAAAACATACTTTTGTAAGCCCTTAATTATGGCATTCTTCTAAACTGAATTCTAGCTAACTGGGCAGAAAATCATGGAAATTAGAGAGGGAGGGACCAATTTTGTGGCCTCTCTATCAGAAACTAACATCTTACTCGAGGCTTGTGTCTGGGTGGTTTCTCTATCTGCAGGAAGTAAATCATTATATGACCACAAAGATTTTTATTCTTATTGCTGACCTAGATGCATGAGAAACAAAATCTAGACCATCAGGTAAGAAACACTGCCTTGGCACAAAAATGTGTATGTGTTTATTTCAAGGAAGTAGAAGCTCATTAATAAACTTCCCAGCTAGGTGTGAACTACCAAGTATTACTCATGGCCTTGTGAGTGACAGGACTGGCTATTCTGCTACTAGTTCCCATAACAGCTGAAGCTAAAAGCACAATTCCCACCTACCAGAACAAATCAAAACACAAAGTAAAGGTCACTGAGATTATTTGGAGATGCACTGTAACATTCAAGGGCAGTAGTATGTAAAGAGGTGACTCTGATTTGGAGACAGACTTACTTCAGAGTAAAAAAGCAATACTTGTTTGGGTTATAGTTGAATCAGAATAAAATATATTTTCCGAAGGTGATTTTTATTTTGAAATGTTTTGCATTTATTCTTTAATATTTGCTGAACACCTACTATGTCCCAGGCATGGTTCCAGATATTATACTCAGCACTAAACAGATATCATCTCTCATAATTGTTTAGCAGAGAAGAGCAACATTAAAAAGTACTTATACAGGGGCTTCCCTGGTGGCGCAGTGGTTGAGAGTCCGCCTGCCGATGCAGGGAACACGGGTTCGTGCCCCGGTCCGGGAAGATCCCACGTGCCGCGGAGCAGCTGGGCCGGTGAGCCATGGCCGCTGAGCCTGCGCGTCCGGAGCCTGTGCTCCGCAACGGGAGAGGCCACAACAGTGAGAGGCCGGCGTACCGCAAAAAAAAAAAAAAGTACTTACACAGATAATTAATTTTCAATTATAATTATGTGATACAAAGGGGAAAGTTACTGTGCCCTGACCATGTGAAACAAAGAATACCTATCTGGGCCCTCCAGGAAGGCTTTGACATTGAAGCTAAAACTGAAAGATGAGTTGGGAAACAGCCTGCAGGTGCAAAAGGCTTGAGGACTGAAGAAGTTTGCCTTTGAAAAACTGAAGGAATGCCATTCTTTAGTGAGCAAAGAGGACGGTTTCAAATAGTATGGTGTAGGGCAGTTTAGAGATTTGAGGCTTGTGTTCTATGAGATTAGAAACCTGCTCAATGTGTTCAAGCATGAGGGTGGCATGATCAGATCTTCAGGGAGTTTCTGGTGCTAGGTCCAAGGAGCTGGGTCTCCAAAAGAATGGCTGAAGTTTTATATCCTGTCTTTAATGAGTGGAAAATATTTTCTTTAGATATAAAATAAGTATGCTTTCATAGAGTGTAACTCTTATTTATCTTTTTCTTTTGAATTTTATTTTATTTTTTTAATACAGCAGGTTCTTATTAGTTATCCATTTTATACATATTAGTGTATATATGTCAATCCCACACTCCCAATTCATCACACCACCACCGCCACACACCACTGCCCCCGCCCGCTTTCTCCCCTTGGTGTCCATACATTTGTTCTCTACATCTATGTCTCTATTTCTACCTTGCACACCAGTTCATCTGTACCATTTTTCTAGATTCCACATATATGCGTTAATATACGATATTTGTTTTTCTCTTTCTGAATTACTTCACTCTGTATGACAGTCTCTAGGTCCATCCATGTCTCTACAAATGACCCAATTTCATTCCTTTTTATGGCTGAGTAATATTCCATTGTATATATGTACCACATCTTCTTTATCCATTCATCTGTCGATGGACACTTAGGTTGCTTCCATGTCCTGGCTATAGTAAAAGTGCCACAATGAACATTGGGGTGCATGTGTTTTTTGAATTATGGTTTTCTCTGGGTATATGCCCAGTAGTGGGATTGCTGGGTCATATGGTGATTCTAGTTTTAGTCTTTTAAGGAACCTCCATACTGTTCTCCATAGTGGCTGTATCAATTTACATTCCCACCAACAGTGCAAGAGGGTTCCCTTTTCTCCACACTCTCTCCAGCATTTATTGTTTGTAGACTTTTTGATGATGGCCATTCTGACAGGTGTGAGGTGATACCTCATTGTAGTTTTGATTTGCATTTCTTTAATAATTAGTGATGTTGAGCAGCTTTTCATGTGCCTCTTGGCCATCTGTGTGTCCTCTTTGGAGAAATGTCTATTGAGGTCTTCGGCCCATTTTTTGATTTGGTTGTTTGTTTCTTTGCTGTTGAGCTGCATGAGCTGTTTATATATTTTGGAGATTAATCCTTTGTCTGTTGATTCATTTGCAAGTATTTTCTCCCATTCTGAGGGTTGTCTTTTCATCTTGTTTATGGTTTCCTTTGCTGTGCAAAAGCTTTTAAGTTTCATTAGGTCCCATCTGCTTATTTTTATTTTCATTTCCATTACTCCAGGAGGTGGGTCAAAAAAGATCTTGCCGTGATTTATGTCAAAGAGAGTTCTTCCTATGTTTTCCTCTAAGAGTTTTATAGCATCCCGTCTTACATTTAGGTCTTTAATCCATTTTGAGTTTATTTTGGTGTATGGTGTTTGGGAGTGTTGTCATTTCATTCTTTTCCATGTAGCTGTCCAGTTTCCCAGCACCAGTTATTGAAGAGGCTGTCTTTTCTCCATTGTATATCCTTGCCTCCTGTGTCATAGATTAGTTGACCATACGTGTGTGGGTTTATCTCTGGGACTGTAACTCTTACATAAATATTCCAAGCAGAAATCTGAGTGACTCCGAGTGAAGGATACTTAAGAAAGTGGGTAAATCTCAAGACAGATTGACTGGTTTCACATCTGAGAGCTCTTTTACTTACTACCCTGAGCACTTCATCTTGTGGAACTTCAGTTTCCTCATCTGTAAAATATGTGTAAAACATGGGATAATAATTCCACTTAACTCATGAGAATTAAGTGAGTAAATATGTGCAAAACACTTAAACACTCTGAGGAACGTAGTAAGACTCAGAGAGAACTTAGTGGTAGTAGCAGAGGAGGAGCAGTGATAGTAGTAGTAGTAACAGGTAAGATTCTTCTCCCAGAGCATTAAAATATGGATGCTAAATAGGGTTCAGACTTTTTTAATCTTGATGGTCACCACCATTTTATTGAAATTGATATGTCTTCAGTTTCATATCACGGTGAGCAAAACTACCTCCTGTGATAAAACATTAATCACATTTAATCACCCCAGTGTTTTAAGTCGTAATTTCTGATATGGTTTAGACAGATACATTATCAAAGTTATTTTTATATATTTTAAACTCACTTTAAAACCCAGCAAAGCATTATTGATGAATCTTCTAAAGTTACCGTGGTATGCTTGCCATATAGATGGTAAAACCCATCACTAAAGATCTCCATTACTGTGTACTTTCTTCTCTTAGCGTTACCATGTCTGCTTAAAAAACTATTAAGACAGGGATTGTTATAGATTGCAACTTTCCTCAAACACATTTTTGACCCAACTTTAATAAATAACTCCTGGTTCACTTTAAATTAACTGAAACTCTGTATACTTTTCCCTATTATTTTGATCAAGAATTACTGAATATTAAAATTATACCTTTCTGCTAAGCCCAATGCTTCCTTGGTATGTAATGGTGAGGTCAGGTTTTCTTAGAATTGAGATGCTCTTGATTATAATTTTATTTATTTGTCATTATTACTAAAAGGGAGTACTTAATGAAATCATAGAATTTAAAGTTTAGTTTTCCTTAATTGAGCTCTACACGGTGTAATTTAGCTAAATTTGGATTGAGTTCTAGCTTCTCTGCGTTTCACACTTCCCAGCTTTTCAAGTAC
Source organism: Leucopleurus acutus (assembly GCF_964270905.1). NCBI lineage: Eukaryota > Metazoa > Chordata > Mammalia > Artiodactyla > Delphinidae > Leucopleurus > Leucopleurus acutus. Next base: position 78,265,664 of record NC_139147.1, on the reverse strand, counting down.
TGTGGCTAATATTTGTTGACACTGTTGTCTACCTGATTAGCCAACTTTGTATTTATTTGTCTCACCTGCCCTTGACAGCCTTGGCTGGAGCTTTTAGGGAGCTCTCTCCTAAGTTATGGAATCTTGGACCTCAGAGGAATCTTGACACTTTGTGTCAGAGCATAACACATTCTAGTAAACTCTTTGCAGGCTGTCTTTCTAGGTTGTGGGTTTTAATGCTTTATTTTTACATTTTGTTCGTTATAAGGTATGAGTATATTTTACCTCCACTCCCTTTCTAGGATCATTTGGAAGACAAAAGAAGTGAACTATTTTATATCTAACAAAACCTGGTTTTGAGAAAAACGTGATGCTGAATACATTCTTAAGGTGAAAAGATGGTGCTTTAATTTAACATTAGAATCCAGATATCTTCTTGACCTCAAATGGAGCACATTCAATCAATTGTGTTTAATTCTAGCATAAAACAAACCATCATTCTTTGAGGTGAGGCAGGTGGTAGAAGACTAAAAAATGACAAGCATTTCTCCCTCAGGCAGTGCTTGTTTAAAAGTCACTATTCTGCCAATATTTGGGGATAAAAATGTAGTACTGTCTGCTGGAGCATAATCCAATGGATGCTTTGCAAAGCCAGGGTCATGAAGAAAGCTGTTTTCTTTTCCCAGGAGGGGCTTTAGAGTGTTCAGAAAGCTCTTCCATGAAGCCTGAGGTGAAAGGTTATATTAGCTGAGGAAACTATATATGCTGCCTGAAATAATTTGGATTTGTAGGTTTGGTCTGGCAAATCTGTATGAAGAAAAAAAAAACAAAAAAAACTGTTATCTCATTTTTTTGAAAGCAATCTCATGGCATTATTTTTACATAGTATTGTAGATGAGAATGGTCATCCCTAGAAAAATGTTAGAACTGGTGCACCATTTACGTTTGATCATCAGATTCAATCTCCTCAATGTTATACCGATTTTACTTTATAGCAAACTAAGGTCCAGGTTGTTTAAGTACGTTGCCCAGGGGTAGATGGCAAATTAGTGGCAGTGTTGGGCCTTAAACCCCATGTTACCCAAGTCTAAGTTCAGAGTTCTTCTGCATTACTAGAATCCATTCACGAATCGAAGGAGCACTGAAGAATGTTTAATTCCCTAGCCTCCTCTAACAGTCAGTCAAGGATTATAAATATAATTTTCTTCAAATGAAATTTGGGCAAGTTATTGTTTCCTATGACAAGGATCCATTTGAATTGAGGTAAATAAATTGATTATATGTTTCCAAAGTAACCTCTCCTATGCCTGATGTGGTCTGCATTCCCATTTTTTTATTAATCTCTTGCCATATATTATTGACTATCGTTGCCATAAATTAGCTATTACAGATAGTAATATCTAAGAAAGGCGAGAAAAAGAACTTATAAAATTTCTCTTACACAGATACATTGGAGGAGAGAGATTTTCAGAAATGCAGATTATATCTATGTTCCTGTTTCATTGCACTGGTCATATGACTTGATTGGAATTCTTTTTTGATGTTAAATTATTTTACAGGAGAGTAATTACAGAGTCAACTTTAAGTAGGTATAAACCCAGGTTTATATTCAATATTAATTCAATATTAAGTTTTGTTTACAGTGATATATACTGATATACATTATTGCTGAGCTGATGAGAAGAAAATTCAGGCCCACAATATATTCAGAATTTAAGATCATTTAACAATGTAACCCAGGAAGGAAAAATAAAATGAAACTAAAGGAACTGCATTTATATAGTACGCTTTTAAAACAACGACCAGTCAGGAGAAATCCCTATTCTTTACTGCCATTTTAATACTAATCATCAAAACTGAAGAAATAAATCAGTCTGTAGATGACTATGGGTATGCGAAAGAACTTACGGGAGGAGAAAAACAAACAACAAGGAAACCCTCTTTCTATATTTGGGAATGGTAGTTATACTTGCTCTTTCCTAATGCTGAAAGCAGGCAGTTTGAGATTCAGCCCCTGGTATCCCTACACTTACCATACCAGCTCCATGTTTTAGAACACCCCCCAGGGTGTTCTGTGATTACCCGGAGTATATGAAGTTTCTGTGACCAAGGTGTGTTTTATCCTTTCTGTGGGCAGATCAGCTAGTCTGTGATGAAGTTGAGTACATTTCAGCTACAGATGTTGGTGATTTTCTAGGATCCAGGCAGTGTCTTCTATTTCAAAGTTATTTTGTAGGAAATGAAGCATCTGTTCGAATTCAAAGGAAATCCACTGTTTTACTTTATCAGGCTTATAATAGATATCAGGCAAATCGTGTTCATTTTCACCTTTTATATGTTGTGGAGAAAAGACTGTCTCCTCTTTCAGACATGACAGAGTAGATATACAACACTGTTCATTCATTCACTGAGTCCCTATAGAGTATGTTAAGGTTATTCGAACATCAAGATACCTTATTGTTGGAAAGGGACAATCTACTTCCTATTCCATTTCAAATGTTCTAATAGCTTTTGTTGCATAAGAAACACATGAGACACAGAGGACCCCACAGAGTTCTTCTCAGGGCACTTTTTGGTACTCATACGAGTGTCATGTTTTAACTTTGGAGGCTATTTTACTTGTCGTCATAAATATGCATCTCATTAGCATCCCAGCAAAACACAAATTTCTCCCTTCTCTGTTTATGAAGTAAACAAAGGGTACGGGTACTGCTTCCTTCATCCCGCCAGCTTCACTTTGGTGGAAAAGAAGAAATAAATATTATTCACATTAACCTGGCACAGAGGTTCATAGGCTGCAAAGTTCGCAGTCATGAAAGGGCCCTGTGCTTTGTTTAATGTTCTGCTGCCACCCTTATGAAACTCTTAATAATTTATGAACAAGAGGCCCTGTGTTTTCATTTTGCGATGGGCGCTGTGAATTATTTTGCTGGTCCTACCTACCTAACACTTGTTCTTCTTGGCTATGCTGGTCCGCCCTGTGCCTCTAATTGTACTTTGTCAACACGTCCACTGTCTTCAAATCAAAGAAATAAGCAAATAAGAAGCTTTTTTGGTCGTTGTCAACTAAATGCTTTTAAAATTAACTTCAAATGTACGAATTCCTATGGCAGGTTTATGATATAAATTTTTAATAAGGCCATGGAAAGTCTGCAAGATTTCTAATCATACAGTTCTTACTTTGGTGGGTTTGTTGCTGTGTGTTTCAGGCTAGTTAATTCAAAGTTAGTGTTGTTTTTATGCTTTTTTTTTTTTAAAGCCAATTGAGTATACTACTTAGCTTTTGTTTCTTTAAAGTCAAATTTGAGGAAAGCTTAAAATGAAATATGTTTTCCCATTTTTATCTTGAATAGTCAGCAGCTCTTTGCCCAAACCTGAGAAATCTAGTTTTACATTATATAAATTGAGGCATCAGCCCTGGAAGCAAATCCTATTGGGAAGAAAATATTTCAGCCGAACTTTTTGGGATTAAAAATTTAAAAATTTAATTAAAAATTAAAAAGCATAGCCATCAACACCTATTAATGGCTTGAAATACAGTTTCTGCTTCTTTGGTGCCACCCCATATGTTCAGTCTCACTGCTGTCCCAGGGACGTCGTCTTTGTACCCCTGAGGTAAATGGAGTTTCCATTTCTCTCATGTCCTTCAAGCAGCACTGAGTGTTTACTCACTGGCTTTTAAAGCTGGGTCCCCAAACTTTTCTCTTTACATTTATTGGAAAAAAAAATTCAAAGGGCCATGTTTCTTTGTTCTCCTCCAAGCGCACAATTAGCTGAAGTTCCATTCTGTGTAGCTAGAAGGAGGAGGAAAGGGTTGGCCCAACAGGCTTTTTACTGCCTGTGAGAAAGTGCCTGGCGAATTTCTTTGTCCCCTTTGTCAGGGGCGGCTGCCTCCCTAATTGTACTGCTCTAGGGAAGCACGTGCCTCTGGGAGCATTATCTGATTCCTACAGGACGCTCAGGAGTGCTTTGTATACTGACCCTTAACTTGAACACAAATAATAATTTCAATCCCCTTTCTAGGCTGTTGCCGCAGGCTTGGACACCTAAGAGCTTTCATTCAGCCAGGGGTGTGGACGCCTTCGTCCGGGCCTCAGGTTTTAGTTTTGTCTCTCACAGCTGTCTCACCTGCAGTTTGCCTCACCTGTCAAGAGGGGAAGCTAAAGATGGAGGACAGGCCTAGGAGCTGTGGAAGTCAGAGGGGAGAGAAGGCGAGACTAACAGCTGCTCTTGTCAGCAGGGGGATAAGTGTAAAGAGATTAATAGTTATTTGAAGAGCAAATGGGGACATGGCATTCGGCAGTGGAATGCGAATGCATACATGTAATGGAATGGGCATGCAACCGTTAACATTTAGACAGATGCTCTCTGGACTGAATGGAATGGCAGAGTCCTTTCTCCTCCCCATGTGAAATACTTAAAGTTTAGTAAAATCATTTTCTTACGCTTAAAGTTGAATTAAAATTGTTTTCAAGCATCCATTTCTTTGTGAGTTTGTTCTTCTCTGTAGTTTGACTTAATCTGGGACCCTGTTATGTTTCAGTTGAAGAGCCAGACTCCTCATTTCCTTTATAAAATATGTACCCACAGGACTGCCTTCTTTTTGCTTTTCATTTGTTTTCCTGTTGCTAACTTGAAGAAACAGTGAGGTTTCCACGTGTCAGAAGATTTCACAAAGGGAAAATGGTACACAGGCTGGTGGCCCCTTCTGGAAATGTGTCCAATTTGACTCAGGAATGACTTGAATTATCTTATCAGGCTGACAGGTGTGATGGTGTTGGCAGGGCCCTGGACTTGGAATCGGAAGATTTGGTTTCAAAATCCCTACTCTTTGCTTATTAGCCGATGCTTGAGCAAATCACTTCCCCTCTCTGATAGTAATACAGTAAAGATTTTTTGCCGATGAAATGAGAAGTTAAATCATTCTTCCCATAAACATCTTATTGAATACCTACTTGGTGCCGGTTTTCCTAGAAGAAATAAAACACCTGGCAGCGAAGCTATATGAATTAATGTACTTCTGAATTATTTCAAACATAGAGTCTTAATCATAACTAGATGATATTTCTCTTACACACGTTCTACTTTAGAAAATAGTAAACTACGACAAAGAAAATGAAAAAACATGAAAAATTAGGCTGTTTGGATGGTCTGCTAGCATGTAACCTTTTAAAATATATAGTTGCCTCTCCCTATCCCTGCTACTCATTTCCCTCCAGTCTTCATGAACCCAGTCTCTGGGGGCAAGTCGGTACCCTGAGACAGAATTTAGAATGATGACTAAAAGGAAATTTGGAGGACAACTGATTTTTCTCAGTAAACAACAATTTGATGCTTAAGTCTCCTCTAGAACATATCTATCTAGTGGTCTTTTTCATTCTGAATACCAGGACAGAAGAAGAAGAAAAAAAAAAGAGTAGCAGTCAGTATTCATTTATTTTAAAGAATTCATAAGCAGCTACAGAGCACTGGTACTTCTTACCCAGTTTGCGAATGAGCACATAATCCACTTTCAAATGCTCTCAGGGAGACCGCAGTCTCCAAAGGTTGCCCGTGAAGCTGTGTGAACTGTGCAGGTCATTACAAAACATACACACACCTGGGGTTTCTCTTGGAGTTTCGAACTATGCATGACAAATCGGTCATTTTCCCTTGAGCGCGAAGTGTTGCAGACGTGAGGTGGAACTCTGTAGAAGGCACTCACCAAATGATGCCTTTTTGGCAGCAAGGATCTGCAGCTTAAATGGCTAACGTGGGGGGTTTCTGGGTGTCCCGCAGCCACAGTACACGAACCTGGGGCTCCTGAACAGCATGGACCAGCAGATCCAGAACGGCTCCTCGTCCACCAGTCCCTACAACACAGACCACGCCCAGAATAGCGTCACGGCGCCCTCGCCCTACGCACAGCCCAGCTCCACCTTCGACGCCCTCTCGCCTTCGCCCGCCATCCCCTCCAACACCGACTACCCGGGCCCACACAGCTTTGATGTGTCCTTCCAGCAGTCCAGCACCGCCAAGTCCGCCACCTGGACGGTAAGAGCACCGGGCACCCATGTGTCCTTGAACCTGATCTCCAAGTACAAGGGTCTTCTCCATCACCCCTCCCCCACCCCGGCTCTCTCCCCCATCAAAGCTTAGAGCTCCATATTGAATGGTGCAAAATTTCTCCCTGTCCTCTAAGGACATTTTGGTTTGAAATATTCAACACTGACCCAGAGACAGAGAAGGTGCCATTTAGTAGGAACAGCCCTGATCTGGGAACCAAACTGCGTTCTGGCTGGCTCCTAGCAATTTCAGTTGATGCGTTCTAGCCTGCCTCACACTGTTGGGAGGTCCTTTGTGTGAAGGATTTTTTTGGAAAAACGTAAAGCATTACGCCAATGGAAAATACCGTAATCACAGGATATGTGTTTGCAGTCTGCAGAATGTAGGCGTTACCAGTCTCATTATTTTGAAAAAATAAATGACCCAGTAAGGTGCGATTTAAAAAAATAAAAGAATAAAATCACAAACACGGTGTAAAAAGAAATTAAGATCTCATCTATTAAGGAAGGGTTAAATTTGTGCATGTGGGTTCTATAACATAAATCATAATTTATTGATACGTATATATCTATTACATGTAGAAGCAAGTTTCCCTCCCCAAATCCTCCTAAACTACACATTAGGGGCCTAAATTAGTTTCAAAGAGATTCTGATGAAAAATGTTGAAAAAAATCTTATGTATAACTTTTCTAAGAAAACATGGAAATACTTTTAAAAATTAAAAAAGCTACAAGAATGTTGATTCTATTTCAGTTTATTTTATTATAACATGAATAAAGCTTAAATATAAGGGAGGAAACCTATAAGACTGGTTTTAACTGGTTGATCAAAGAATGCCCAAGACCAAAGTGACACACATTTTGTCAAAGAATTTAATGTTTGCTGAGATTATAGAAATGCTTCCAAACGTCATCGTCTTGTTGAGAAGTAGCTTTCAAATTGTTTTAACAGATTTTTCCCTCTTTGGCAAATAGGTTTCTTTGGAAATCATTTCTGTTTGTATGTTACAGTATCCAGGCTTTTCTCCAGTTGTACAGTTTATAAAATAATCTGCATTAGTAACACTAAATTCCAACATAATTTCACATTTCAAAATGTTCCCTCATTTTGACCTCACTTTTTTTGTGAGCTAGGTAGGGCACATTTCACAACTCCCATTTTACTAGTGAGGAAAGCTGAAAAAACATGGGGATTCGGTGGCATCCCTAAAGTTACAGAGACTTTTGTGTAGCTGGTCCTATTTCTGATTCTGCCACCCTCCTCCCACTAGATTATGTCCTTTCTTTTTCTTTTCACCATTTCACATCAGGATGTCCCATAACTGTCTAAAACTTAATCTTAGCGCATTTCTTCCATAGTTTGAGAAGCGGTTCTGTCATGGTTCGTATTTCAACCATAAAGTAGAAGTGTTAGCTTAAAACTTGATCTCTCTTCCATGTGCTTTTTTTAGTCAATTGTGTCATACTATTTAGTCTCTTTTATATTAATAATTGTGGAGGTGGACACTCCAGGTGAGTAAACTTAGAGTAAACTTAAAGATATATTGGTTGATTGATCCAAGTAATATCTTGCTGAAGAACCACTAAAATAACCATTTTATAAATGGATCACTGATGTGTTTTTGAATAGGGGTCACACCAACTGGATGTCTACAATCACTGAACTTCAAAGCTAACAGTTTTTCATCTGACATTTGCAGAGCTCTACTATATTAAGAGTGAGCACATCTGAGGGATAATGGGCATGTTGGGGCCACTAAATGAAGAATCACTGCCCTCCTAAAATGGCTTAAGAACCTGGGGGATGGAGCATGATGGAACATCAGTCTTTCTTCCTCCCCCCTCCCTCCCCACCTCCTCATACAGAAGTCTTAACGCTTTTTTTCAGTTTTACTGCAGTTCTGAACCATCTTCCATCAAATCCCCTCTCTCAGAGAGGTACACTGTCTCAAAAAAAAAAAAAAAAACGGTTGGGGATACCTACATAAGTGGTAGGTTAAAAGTAAAGAAAATGGGGCTTCCCTGGTGGCGCAGTGGTTAGGAATCCGCCTGCCAGTGCAGGGGACGCGGGTTCAAGCCCTGGTCCAGGAAGATCCCACGTGCCGCAGGGCAACTGAGCCCGTGTGCCACAACTACTGAGCCTGTGCTCTAGGGCCTGCGAGCCACAACTACTGAGCCCGTGAGCCACAACTGCTGAGCCTGTATGCCACAACTACTGAAGCCCGTGCCTAGAGCCCATTCTCCACAACAAGAGAAGCCACTGAAATGAGAAGCCCGTGCACCGCAACGAAGAGTAGCCCCCACTTGCCACAACTAGAGAAAGCCAGCACGAAGCAACAAAGACCCAATGCAGCCAAAAATAAATAAATTAATTAATTAATAAAAAAAGTAAAGAGGGGCTTCCCTGGTGGCGCAGTGGTTGAGAGTCCACCTGCCGATGCAGGGGACATGGGTTCGTGCCCCAGTCCGGGAAGATCCCACATGCCGCGGAGCGGCTGGACCCGTGAGCCATGGCCGCTGAGCCTGCGCGTCCGGAGCCTGTGCTCCACAACGGGAGAGGCCACAACAGTGAGAGGCCCGCATATCGCAAAAAAAAAAAGAAAAAAAAAAAAAGTAAAGAAAATGTTTTGTAGAGTACCCTAGTAAAATTTCCTTACATGTGACAGCAGTGGTATCAGGACCCTGAAAAAGGGGTAGGCACTGTGGTGATGGGAAAGAGCATCTCTTGAGAGCCAGAAAACCTGGATTCTCACTGTGATCATCCTCGTGACCTTAGCCAAGTTACTTCATCTTTCTAGAATTCAGTCTGTGCCTCTGATGAGGATGAATGGGGTGAAAACTACTTCTTCTTTTCCTTAAGATGAGATAGTATTATTAATCAACATAGTTTTTAGAAGAACTTAGCTTCTAATCAGTTCATTTGCCTGCCATTAATAAGTGACCTTGGTTAAGCTGGTTTGCCTTTCTTGGGTTTCTGTTCAGTTGTCTACAGTGTATGCTATAGATATTACAGAATAAAATGATTGAATTAGATGTCCATTCCATCCTACTAGCGTATCACATGGTATTTATATTTTTATTCATGTTCTTTCTTGTTCACAATTAGACTTATTTTAGGCCCAGCTACATTTCATCTAAATCCAGCACATTTGAACCCTTGTTTGAGTAACTCCTGAGATCACCTAAAAATATGTAAATTCTTAACCATGGGCACCAGTGTCTTATACATAGCAGCACCTAACTCGTCGAGCCAATTTATATATCCTCACACTTATACACAGACCTCACATTTTTAAGTGTTCTCCCATGCGACTTGGAGCCTCAGAACCGAGGCTGTTACCCTGTTTTAGAAATGAGGAAACTTCGAGAAGTAAAGGTTACATGGCTGATCACCAGCCAAGGAAATAGAGGAACCCAGGCCTCCCTGCTTCCCAGTTCAAGTCTCTCCACCATCTTATCTAGACTGTCTTTCTCTTGATTGACAAAAGGCGATACAGACACTCGCAGGCCCTGTGTAGTATGGAGTGAGGCCACCTGACAAAGGACAGATTTTTGTTTGTTTTTTTCTTTTCTTTTGCGGTACGCGGGCCTCTCACTGTTGTGGCCTCACAGGCTCCGGATGCGCAGGCTCAGCAGCCATGGCTCACGGGCCCAGCCGCTCCGCAACACGTGGGATCCTCCCGGACCGGGGCATGAACCCGCATCCCCTGCATCGGCAGGCGGACTCTCAACCACTGCGCCACCAGGGAAGCCCCAAAGGACAGTTTTTATGCTACATTATACAACACCTATTTCTTAGGCATCTGTGCATTTTATAGCAATTTTTCAAAATAAAAACAGTATATTTTAAAAACTGCCCACAAACTGGAAGCAGCAAAAGCAGCTGTCATTAGGAAGGGTCACATGTACCTCATATTCTTCTGGTAATTCTTTAGTAAAAATTTTGTTAGTACCATTTTATCACTTGTCATCCTTTTGTGTTGTTTGCTCTTTTAATTTCTGGTTTTACTAAGAGTCACTGCCAAAATATAATTAATATATTTAAAGTATATACACATATTTCCTTTGTTTTCTCTGTTTCCAATAATGAATGTGTGTTCCCAGTTCCATAAAAATATGGTATCTATTTTAAAATTCTTCCAATGAAATAAAGTGAAGAGCAATGACATTCTTCCATATTCTCTCTTTCACACACACACACACACACACACACACACACACACACACAGTCACACCCAACCTAACACGGAATTTAGGGCTTGGGTTTCAGATTTTCTTCTTATTTCCACAGTGTAATTGTTACTTACTGATAGAGGCCTAACATTTACTATAATAAAGTGCTGGTCTAGCATTATAGCTGGAACTCATCAGCCACAGGCCAGTTGACAGTATGGTAATTTGGAAATGGCAAGAAACTTAGGTGCAGATTTCAACCCTGAAATTTACTAGCAGCATCTGGGACCTGCTCAGAGAGTTCAATCTCTTTGAACTTGACTTTTTCCACCTACAAATAGGGATGTTCATACTTTCCTTATCGTGAGGATTACATGCCACATGTAGGTGCACGTATCAGCACCTGGCTAGTCATAGGCATACATGTGTTTACTGAGTCTGAATTTGAATCCCTTTGCTTCACGAGCTTATTATAGTTTTGTTGAGGGTTCAGTTACGCCGCAAGTAATAATTTGAGAGAATGCAAAGCAAAACGTCTTCTACTTTTGTTTTTTCTTAGTACTTTTGGGCTATTAGCATGCATACTCCAGCCCCACAGGACTGTGATATTATCCACTACTCAAATATGTGAATAGTTGGCATAGGATGATATCAGGCCCTCCTATATGCAGACTTCTGCAGGTTGGCCAGGCTGCTTTCCTAAGTCTGTCCGAGCAGATATAGGCTCTCCTTGCCGGCACTAGGAAAGGTCTTTTCCAGCTTTAGGAACCTGTTGAATTCCAGCATTTATTACTCATTTATGGGGATGTCCTTTTTTTTTTTTTTTTTTAATTCTCCGTGTTAAATAAAGAATAGCAGTGGTTTTGTGGTGGCAAAAGTACTGGAGGCAACCTACACACTCGCCAGTTGGGAACTGGTTCCATAAATTGTGGCATATCCACATGACAGTATACTCGATGGCCATTCCGAAGAATCATAGGTACCGATCTGGAATGCTTTTGGAGTCGCTGGTGAGGATGAGATAAGCCTTCTACGGCACCTCCTTGAGCTTTGAGAGGACTGGTAAGGACACTACTTCTGCGGGCAAAGTACTTTCTTTTGCTGGACTCCAGGGACAAGGCTTTTTTTGTGTGTGAATATAGATCAATCCGTCTTGATTATCAGTGTCACACACCTTTGACAGTTTGAGAGCTGTTTTCTCCACAACCCAGGACACACAGTATAATCTGTGTGCAAATACTGGGAAAATCCTCAGGTTAGTGTTTTTCTGTTGTGCTCTCTGTCTGAGATAATGACCCTGGACTTTGGACATACATCCCTTTTTGCTCTTGTGATTTTTTTTCCTTCATAGATGTCAAGGTCCTGTAGTGCAGGCACCTGGACCTAGTGCTCAGAGCCATGTCCAGCATATAATAGGCCCTTAGTAAATATGAAAAAACTTTTTTTTCTCCTCGTGGCCAAAGGAAATAATTGCAGTCCCAAGCAGTATCCCTCCATTCTGACCTTGACTGTTAACTGTCCATTAATTCGATGCCATTTGCCTCCACCCGTGATTTAGAGAGCCCTCTTTGCCTTTCCTAATCATGCCAGCCTCATGTCGTGTTCAGAGCTTTGAAGATTCTGACTTGAGCAAGTGGAGATTAGGGAGGTGGCATTTGAAAGGGGAACAGCCAGTTCTCCGGAGAGTTTCATTGATCCCAGCATATCGGGTCTTGCAAGCTCGCTCCCCTTGGCTCTTCCACAGGCGAGCTGAGATGCCTGCCTGTGGCCCACCCTCCCTGTCATCAGGTTACCTGTAATGTAAGACTTCCAGAAGAAGGCTGCCAGCTCTGCAGAAATCTAATGCAAGCCAGCCCATTGCGTGGCCCTCTGGAATTTGGGGACTCTTAAGAATAGCCCATCAAAGGACATGATGTACAGACAAACTTTTCCATGGTGAATATGATTTATCAGCTTCCTTGCACAAAGGAAACGCTTCTCTCACCAACGCTTGAGCCTTTACTGGGGCTGGTCTTAACTGAGTGGCTGTTAGGTTTCACTGCTGAGGGACAGAAGTCAGTAGACTTATCTCTTGCCAGTGGTACATTTGTTAATCATAACAAGGTTATTTTCACTTCTTGCCAGAGCTATCCTCTAAATCTCCAGAGATACATAAAGAAGTGTCTTTTTGTGCTCCTCCCATGATAAAGAAAATAATAACATTGAGCATTGTCACCTGTTATCCAAGCTATTTCTTAGTTGACGAGAGTATTGAGGAAGAATGTCCTAAATAAAGGGTTTGGAGATTCTTGGGGACGGTTCATGTTACTTATTTAACTCTAGGTTTTGGACTTTAAAGTGAATTTCAATTGTAAGCCATGCTGTAAGGGTGTTGTCCCCACATCCAGAGCAGAATAACTTAGCAAGTTTGCCCTAACTTGTTTAAATTAACTCTAGGTTAATGTATTCGTGATAAGGCGGTTTCACCTAATCTGATGTTTAGGGCCCTCCCAGACTGTGCTCAGTGATTTCCTGAATCCACGGTAGAGTTTCTATTTAAAGGAAAAAAAAAATTATATTTATTTATTTATTGCATCTAACGTTACGAGAACTGACCACTGATTAAGAAGAAATAAATAGCAAATTTAACTAAACTCGCCTTTCTTTTTCTACTACAGAAAGAATAACAGCACCCCCCCTTTTTTCCCTTCTTTTTCTTTGTCCTGTTCCTCTTCCTCTTTCTCCTTCTCCTTCACTTATATTATTACTCATAGTAGTCAATTTCGTTTTGTAGATATTACCAGCCACTTGGTATTTTGTTTTTCCACTGTGGCTTTGGTTTCCCAGAAGGGTGGATTATTATGAGGAGGATTGTGGTGTAAATAAATTACCATGGAAATTTCCATCAAGAGCAGGGATCCGATCATCAGGCCCATTTCCCTAAAAAATCACTTCCACTAATAATGGACTACCTTGAAGGTGGCAAACCCAAATATCTGTGGCACTAGGGGGTAGTGTAAATGAGTCAAGTGGTGGGGATGGGGACAGTGGCAAAATGAGCATACACACCTTCTCTGCAAGGGCATCTGCTCTGCAACTCCACCCTGGTGTCATGGGGGAAGGTAGGGCTGGAGTTAAAAGATGACTTTTTCAAGAGCATCTAGAAACCTGGATTTGCATGTAATATCTCCAGATCTTTAAGTGATATATTCATTTAAAAAAAAAAAAGTTGTAAAACCCACAGACCAAACAAAACAATAGTCAGACTGAAGGCTGTCTTTGCAGTATATTTAACAGTGACAAGGGACAGTTGCTTAAAATTTAAATAAAATAACTGGAAACTAGAGCAAGCATCTAAGGGGAAAGTTATGAATAAATATATTCCATTTGGAAATAATAATTCTCTGTTCCTTTCAAAGGTCCTATAGATTGACTGCACCCTCCCACCCCCTGCAATAAACTAAGCAATACATTATCAAAGTAGATCTTTCTCAGTTTGTTTTCATGCAGTTAATGACCTTCCTACCTTCACATTCCTATAAAATTTATTTTATAAAATATAATGATCTGCGCATTGGATCCTTGGCATAAGGAAAGAATCTTCTTTGTTTTGTTTTATTTATTTTTTTATTTTTAAACTTTTTATTTATTTATTTACTTATATATTTATTTTTGGCTGCATTGGGTCTTCGTTGCTATGTGCGGGCTTTCTCTAGTCGGGGCAAACAGGGGCTACTCTTCGTTGTGATGCGCAGGCTTCTCCTTGCGGTGGATTCTCTTGTTGCAGAGCACAGGGTCTAGGCACGCAGGCTTCAATAGTTGTGGTGCACGGGCTCAGTCGTTGTGGCTCATGGGCTCTAGAGCACAGGCTTAGTAGTCGTGGTGCATGGGCTTAGTTGCCCCACCGCATGTGGGATCTTCCCGGACCAGGACTCGAACCGCGTCCTCTGCATTGGCAGGCAGATTCTAACACTGCCACCAAGGAAACCCTCTTTTGTTTTAATACTTAGAGAATTAATACTTAATACTTAGAGAATTTATGGGACTCCATAACTTAACTAAAATTGGCCAAAGCTGTACCCAGAAAAGGCAGTGAGATTGAAAGTGCTTCGAATCAGTTTTCTCAGCTCACTAACCAGTGGCTCCTTTGTAATTAGCACGTAGAGGGTGTGGCAGAACAAAACTCACCAGAAAATTGAGGTATAGACAGAGAATAATGTCACTGTATTTTTCTTGAGCCGTTAAAAAAATACTATGTATCATTCAGTTTGACAGAGATTTCTTCCAGTCAGCCCTGAATGAATTTATTTCATTTATTGCTCTCAGTGTCTTCCCATATGTGAGCTTTACACCTTCTCCTGTTTGCATTCCCTGATGTTAACCATTTCCATAGTGTGATCAAGTCTTGTAACTGTCCCCACCCCCTCTGGTGGAGAAGGGAATATGTATTTTTCTCATGAGAGGTATTTAGCAATCAGCTGTCATGTCATGGGTAAAAGCAACTACGTATGAAATAAATCCTCATGGTTTTATAGCAGCAGCAATTAGTATGTCTGTTAGGTCACTGGAGCCTGAAGGAGGCATGAGATAACATAGCTTTCTGTTCAACAGCTTCTAATTTTTTGAAATTAAAGTTTATCGTAGAACAGAAAGGAAAATCTTAGACTCTTTGAAGCCCTGCAGATGTTTTGTAGACGTGGAATGGTTTTTAGAACAAGGGGTCCTGTAATTAGGCACACAGGGGCCTAAAGGTACTGATCTTAGCAGCCATCTCTCCTGTGGTTTTTAATAAAGATTACGACCCCATCATCAGGCTGCCCTCAGCTGAAATTTAAAGGAAATTGAGAGTAGCCAGAGACCCTAGGTCTAATTTACTGTGAGGTGAATTAGGGAGGGATTCTCACTTTATAAATAGAGTCAGCCTTCTCATTTCACTTTGAATCTAATAATGAAGACTCATGATTTCTTGGTTAAAAAAATAAAACAGTATAATTTGCCACCTTGTTATTTTATGAGAAGGGTCTGAAGAATTGGAATGTAATTTCTAATTGTTTTATGCAGAGTTAATTCTGTGTCTTCAAGTTCATCAAACAGGTGTTCTTTTGTGGGTTACTCATTTAGTTTGCATTTTTGCTTTCCTCTTTATGCTGTTTTACCAGTATCATCTGCACTAAATCTTGTAGAAAATATAACAAATAAGATGAGGACACCATTTCAAAAGACTCTTCTTTTACTTGGAGTGGTTTCCAAGTTGTATTAATTCAAAACAATAACGATTGCTTACTTAAGGATCCTCATTTGAATTTGAGGAGTCATCTGACAGGCTCCTGAAGAGTGTGGCTCATTAAGTAGAACACAGAACTCAGAAGGGACAACTTGTGGGCTCTAAAAAACTCTGTGATCTGGGGCAAGTGACTCTGTTTGTGCTCATCTGTTGAATGGGTATTGTAATATTTACTTGGTAGGATTGCTGTGAGGCTTAATTAAAATTTACAAAGTACTTTGGGAGCCTGAGAGGTGAAACTCTAAAAACACAGTATGTTATTACCTTAGGATCCTGCATTTTTGTTTTTAGATTTACCTGCGTGAATAGTACATCATATCCATGCTTACAATTCAGGCAGTTTTTCGAGGTTTTCCATTTATAAGCAGACATGAAATGAAACAGTATAGATCTATAAGTCCCTAGAAATAAATGTAGGATAAATATATATGTTTGCATATGTGTGTATTTTTTCTAATGTAAAATAATTTCTTCTTAAAACATGTTTAATTAGATCCTGTAATTGTTAATCAGATAATTTTTTTCTTAGAGTCTCAGTGCTTTATTGGTAATATTTCAGCAAACCAGTAACAGAGTTTTAAATTGTGATCATTTTGACTAGGTCATCAGGGGAAAAATTTACTTTTTATTAAAAATGCAAAAATACGTACATGTATTTATATAAATACAAATATTTTACGCTTGTTGAGTAACAAAGGAGTTAATTTACTATAATTTGGGCTTCAAAGCTATTCCTTCTTTCTCTCTCCCCCTTTGCTTACTTTTTTCCTTCTACTCTATCTGTTAATTTGAGATTTTATGAATCTAGAGCCCTAACGTTAAACATTATAAATTGCCTATCTCTCTCTCTCTTTTTTTTTTTTTTACTACTTTGTATTCTTGGAAAAGCAAATTTCATTTTCCCATAAGAACAATGTTATAATTATAGATTACATTTCTGAACAAGAAATTGTCATCAAGTAAGTCATAGATATGATTAACTGTATGTCATAAAAGCAAAGTTCTATAAGCTATGGCAATTGTTTAAAACAGCAAAATGATTCTCATAGTTCTATAAAATTTGCTTAAATGTCTTGTATGCCGTGACATATGTGTGTTAAGTGTGTGTTAAGTTTACTTATAAAATCCTAACAGTTCTTTTTATAAACTTGACTTATCTAAAACTGATATGCTATTGTAATAAACATTTAAATTAACATTTGACAGACCAGAATTTTGATGCATTTGATATGTAACGATTTGAGAAGCCTATGTTTCTCAAAATAGGGGAATTAGAATGAATAGTTACAAAATGTATTCCTTTTGCTAAGAATTATATTCAAAAAATTTCTGTAGTGTAGACCATTATTTATTTTAAGACAGTGAATCAATTGTAAAAGATATTATTACCAATTTTGCACTTAAGAAAAACTGGATCCTTTTGAATTTGAAAATAGAGTTTTGGTGTGTGTTTACTATCCCTGCCTGCCACCGCACTCTCCAGAGTGGAATGGTCTTGAGAGGAAAAGTTTCCCCCAAAGCAGCTGGTTATGAGAAAGGCTAGGAGTGCTACTGGAGAGAGTTCCATTCCTTTGCATTAGTGATTGATAGTGGAGGTGTTTGAGGACACAAATTGTGTATTAGACCCAGGGTTTGGTGTTTCCCCCTAAACACTATCAATTCAAGTTTATCACCTACCCTCACTCTTCCAACCTTTCTGTATGAAACAATGGAATTAGTGGGGAAGGCCTTTGGGAAATGATGTTTAGTTGGTAATTAGATAAAGCAGATTGCCCAACATGTAAAATACAAAGCATTTTCATAATAGAAATTTGGAATAACTTTTTTGTACTTCCGATGCATAGGAAATGTCTCCTGTTGTGATGATTAGTAATTCCTTTTCTGAACTAATCCACATAGATAAGTAACCTCTTTTTCCTTTACTTATTCTCACGCCTAGCATATGTTGAAGTTATGCATGTATAAATAAATGCACACTCCTTTTAAATGCTTTAGTCTAACTTTATTCCCTTTGAGTTTAGGAAGACACTTGGCAAATAACTATTTTAATTAGCCTTTCAAGAGAAAATCATCAGCCTCTAAAAGTTACCATGGATATAACTCATTCTTTAGGCTTATATTGTCCTTTCATAATATTCACTGGTAATGGATTATGTTTTATGTTTATCTTCAAAGACTACAGCTTACACTTTTGTATATAATTGTAACAAAGGCATATCTTGCAGGTATTTATATTTTATGTCTGAGAATCATCATATAATTTAACAAATAGTAACTCATTCATGAACATTTTGGTGCAAAAGTTGGAATGACAGGTGATGAGGAACTTGAGATCTAGGGAAGAAAAGATGTCTCATTCAGCAGCAGAACCAGAAGAAAATATAGACTTCTTCCTGTCTAGTTTCCTACTCATGAAACAATTAAATATTAGCTATTTGTATAAGTTTCTATAATGTATTCATATTTCAGAATTGATTTCTTGCCTAGCACTCCACAGTTCTCAGCTATAATGCTTTTCTTTGCATAAAAATTTTAGACATAGGTGTTACAAGGTGTAAGAGTTGTGCTGGGAACAGTCTTTTTGTTAAGTTTTCATGGAATCTTCTCTCAGCCTTCACCCAAGTGTAATTATCCTCTTAGATACTTTGGGATTAAGAGTGGGAATAGAGAGAGGATACTCAAAAGAAAGAACAGGAGAGAGAGGAAGTGAAATGGTTTCTAAGAAAGTAGTGAGTGGATCCTTCTTTAAAGGAAAATGTGTACACTTTGAATTTGTAAGTTCAATGTTTTCTAAGACACTTTTGTAGTCCTGATAGTGTATTTTCATGATATGGACTTCTTTCTACTTTGAGGAAAAGAGCCAAACCAATTCAAATGGAATGTTCAAATTCAGTCTAAAATCTTCACTTCATTGATTACTGCATTCGACAGTCTACTGGATGTTTTTCTTTGACGTATAAGAAAATACCTCTTATTTCCTTTAGTTGTCTTTTTAGGAGCGCTGACTAAGCTATGTCAGAAAAGGAGAGGAATGGGGACTTCTTACTTTCTTTTACCTAGCAAGTCTTATTTCTTTTTTGAGAACTGGGCACTTACTTTAAAATTTACACAATACTAGATGGTCTTAGTCAATAAATATACGGTAAGTAAATATAATTCTATATACTTTTCTAAAATGCTTTGAAATTTCCTGGAAAGAAAATCTCTGTAATTATCTGCTTGTGTTTTAGTAAAATAAAATTAAGCAATAAAATTTTAAGGCCCTTTTCCCAGGATAGTAATGATGGTTTTATTTTGACAGATGTGAGGTTTAACTCGTTAGTTGGTGCCACAATGTAATAATTGAAACCGTATCTTCATGTAGAAGCATTTTTAAATTTTATACATTCTTTCTACCTGTTAGAAGTATTCTTTTATTACAGTTACTTTTGAATATAAGTTTTCCTTCCAACTAACTCAGAACACAGCCTAACTTCAAAGAACTTAGGTTGGATTCTGACATTCATCCTGTTTGCCTTTGAGGATCCTAGTAGGTATCCACATATATAGAGAAATGACCAGAGCTACTTGGATAGCTTTTGTCGCTGGTCTCAATAAAAGTGTCAGCCATGCTCAGCACATGGAGAACGCTTCAAGACAAGTTAATTAGAAGCAAGGGATTTTTCTTTTTTTAATTGGTTAGAAAATTTGTTTTGAAGTTGTCACTTGGGCATAGGCTTGTGGGGCATAGATCAGCTCTTAACGTATTGCTTTCTTAATTTGTTTGGCATTAGAATTTAGGCTTCAGAAACCAAAAATAATAATAATACTTTGAAACATTTAAGCAGAAGAGGGAATGATCTTTTTTCCATAAATTCCTGATTTAAAATGAAAATATTATTTCAACTGCTAAATTACAATGAGATGTGATATAAAATATATAACCCTGTAAAATATGAGAGATACTTACAAGTGTATCTGTTTTAGTTACCTTGCAAGACTGAAAGTTACAAATATTGTGACCTATCTTAGCGCTTACCCATCCAACAAAGCTTTGCCTTTTTCTGAAAGAAGGGACTGTGGTTCTTGTACTAAAGAACAAGCAAAAGTGCCTAAGGAGGCAGAGTGGTGAGTGGAAAGAATTCAGGATTGGTGGTCAGATAGACCTGGGGTTGAATTCCACCTCTTTCTATCTATGTTGCCTTGGGCAGGACACTGTCTCCAGGGCAGTTTCTTCAACCCTAAAATGGGGATAATACATCTTTAGGTAGCAGGGTTATTGATATGATTAGACATAATGAGTGTACAGTGCATAACAGTGCCTGGTAAATGGTGATTTTTATTAGGATGAATCGTGAATTTAGGATTAGAATTTGGACTAAACCTGCCCTTCTCACAGATGCATCAGGAACTGCAGTAGGGAATCCAATCTATGGAGTACCTCTAGCTTCTGATGCCTTCCACGATATGGAAGAGGTGATATATTAGAACAGTCCTTTAAAACTTTTACCCCAATTAGGAGCAGGGCAAAATGAATGTCTGCCTCGGGCATCCTGAGGCTATAATCTGAAGGGTTCTGTAAAAAAAATATAATTTGTTTATTTTTTTGTAAAACTTGTTTCAATTTTGCATTTTAATACAAATATACATTTAAATATATTTATCTCCCTCTTTTAAAAAGCATCGTTAAAATTAAAATTCCAGGAAGATGAGTAATATTTATCTTGTGAGTTTGAGTTACACTCAGGCACACTGCCATTTATATTTCTGACGTACAGGTACCTTAACCATTTAAGCGGCACAATTTTGAGACACATTGATTTGCTCTGGGAGAGAGCCCTGGAGGTTAGTTATTTTTGCAGCTTCAACCCCAAAGGAACAAGGACGCATGCTCCGAAAGGGTGCTATTGTTAATCAGTGACCAGAGCTCCTTTTTTAGTGCTAGCTTTTCTGAAACCAGCCACATTCTAGACTTGTTGCGATGGCCCCAGAGGGCGCAATTAGCACAAAAGGGAGGAAGTCCCTGGGTGGCAGATTCCAGCTCAGAAGGAAGAATGGCCAGGGTTCTACAGGGCTGGAATGCGCTACCTCCAGTGATAGTGAGCGCTCAGCCCCTGGAGCAAGTCAAGATAGAAATGAGACCCTTGGCTCAAGTTTTAGGTGAGAGAATGGATCAAGTGGCCTCTGAAGTTCCCTTTGAATGAAAAATTCTGTGCACCCAGAAGAGAAGGCTTTTGTGTCCGGAAAGAAAGAAGAGGACAGCAGTTGACCCAGCGGTTGGTTAAGTGGGGAAAAGAGTACACTTTCCAGAGAGGCAGTGGGAACAGCTGAAGCTGTTCAGCCAGCCTGCTTTGCTCGCCTGGAGACAGGACTCTGCTATTCTGCCTGAAGCTGTGGTCACGGATAGGAAACAGCAGAAGTCAAGGCTCGAAAGGTAGGATGGGGCCAGCCTACGTAGGTTAAGGCATTTGGACTATATCCCACGGGCAGTGGACTGACACTGAATACTTTTTGAGCACAGGAATCGTCATGCTCGGGACTGTAGATAAAACCCATTAATCCGGCAATGTATGGAGGTTGGTTGGAGGGGGCCTGGGGGAAGGGAAGCAATTTGGAACATGCCGCTGTAGTGCAGATACAAGATGGTGGGCTCGCTCCCTCAGTGACACGGTGCACTGATGTGGGGAGGACAGAAATGAGAGAGGGCCAGAGGCAGCTGCTGAAGTTGTTGCTTCCAGAGGCTACACAGGAAGGCAGGGAGGAGGAATGGAGAGCCAGGCAAGGAGCTGAAGTGATTAACTCTCTTACTAGCGGAGATCTAAAGGCTGCCATTTTCTAGCTGGGGCCTTTGCAAATCTCTTAACCTCCGTGGTGTCTCTTATCTCTAAAACAAGGCTAATGACACCTGCTCTCCAGGGTTGTTGTGAGGATCCAGGGAGATAATGAAGTGAAAGTGGTTTGTAAACTCAGAAGTCTGTCCTCATGCAAACTGCTTCTGCTGCCTTGGGACGGAGGCGGCAGGAAAGGCTTGCAGCTTCCTGTCTTGCAAAATGAAGGAACATTCGCATTTTTTCACCCTGAGCTCTAAGCTAAAGGTATTGGCTGAATGAGATGATTCTTATCCAGCCTATTTCAAAACTTCCTAGATGTTCTCTCTCACCCTCAGTAATAAAAGCTGAAAGCCTGTTAGCTCCCGAACACTTGGCCGTCCTGCCTTTCTTCTCTCCCTGAGCAGAAACCCAAGTAGTCTATAGACTAGAATCCACACTCTTCTCCTGGACTGATTGAAAGGGCTGGTTGCAGGAGATAAGGACCTTTTTGTAAGGCTCTTCTAACTGGGTGTACTGCAGAGGCCTCCCTATGGAGACGGTTATTGTCTATTAAGTTGGCTGCTGTCACAGACAGCACTGCCCGTTTCCCTCAGTGCTTGATAACAGATGCAGTAACATCCATGCCTAGGTCATAAGCCATCCCTTCCAGGGACTGATTTCCCCCTTGAAGCACCAGTGAGGGGAGAGGCCCTTGTCTGTCAGAATTCTCATGACTGAATCATTGCCATGAGCTAATGTCTCCAGCTTTGTGAGTCAGTGCTGGCCCAGCCTCAGTGTTGTAGGCAAGAAAAATGAAGACACAGGTTAGACTCCCCTCCCGTCACTAGCTTGCATAGGGGGAAAGCAAACTGAGCAGTCGTCAGAAAGTGGTACTTTGGAAATCAGGTGTTTGGTTCTTCTCCTCTGTAAGGATGTCAGATAAGTGTAAGTTTCTTTAAGCGTTAGCAGTAATATTTTTACAAATCCTGTGATTTTGTGTGTGCGCTTTGTTTTGCTTCAGGCAAGGTAGGTGAAATGATGTGCTTGGGAGATGAATGTTCTTGTAATAGGCAAGATGTAGCTTGCAGGAAAGCATCTGTAACCAACCCATTCTGCATGCGACAGGGCCAGGACTTGTTTGTGTTTTATTGCCTGTTCAAACATGTCTAATTTTTAAAAGATTTATAAACTTTTTAGAGGATTCCTCTTAAAATGTTATTCCTTCGTATAGCAAGTATATGTGTTAATAGCCGGGTGGTTAAAATATATACCCTCATGGTATGTGGACAGTGCTAACATTGAGCTAAGTGTTATAAAAATAGTTGTCAATATGAAGTAGATGTAAAACATATTAGGACTGTCAGGAATAGTTCATAAAGCTACCTGTTAATCCAGTAGGCAGAAAGAAATTATGGTTTCCAGTTTTTTTACTCTTCGTGGTAGAGATTTTGTGCAAAGAAGCGTGAGAGGAGCACCTGGATATTTGTTCCCAAATACTCAGAGATATTGCTCAAAACTTGATCAAAAAGAAAATAACAGAAAGGGGGAAGAAATCAGTGATGGGGGGAATAAGCTTAAATACTATCAATATCAATTAAACAACAGTATTTTTAATTGTCTTGACCCCTCTCCGTCCTTTATCATATGTAGATCATATATATAATTATATATATATATATAATTATGTGTAATAAAAAATATCCTGTGGAATAGTGAGAAGCCTACTTGTTTTGTTGTTTTAGTAGATGTTACATGTGTACCTTCTTAAATCTGTGTACTTTAAGAAGTAGTAGGGTTTTATGGCCGTGATCTCATTCTTGACACCCTTTGGGGAAGAAGGTTGAGGGTATGTGCTGTAATTTATAACAAATATTCAGAGTCCACAAGATGGATTGCTATTCCCCACTACTTCTGCAGCCCCTCCTGTTTTCCCTTCTCTTTCCCATTCTTCTTTTTTTTCATTCTGTCAAAGACATGAGTTACAGTGGTGAAAAGGGCAAAGAAAGCAAAAAAAAAGGATAGGAAATGGTAAGAAAAATAGGAAGGAAACTTCCAAAACTTAACGTTTAGTGGCTCTTTTTAGTAGAATGAATCCTTTGAGCTTCTAAAAGTGAAGTTAGTATAATGAAAGTTTTCTTCTCCATAAAACCAAATCTTTTCAGGCTTTCTGAGGCTTCTGTGAGTATTGTGTGTGGCAAGGACAAGCGTTGTTCTCTATCTTAGAAAATTCAGAAATATTTTGTCACTTAAAGTGAATCTGTGTTGATTATATTTGATCGGTTTCTTAGAAAAGGCATTATTTCACATTCAGAAGCTTAATTTCCCTTTTGTTAAATTTTTTTCTTGGAAAATTTTAAGTGTTACCTTCTCTGAAGCTTCAGAATTACTACCCAAACAGGTATGACCAAGTATACACTTATCATAGCTGCCATAGAATTTCCCCATTTGGTGCTTTATATGTTTTGTATCATATGCATATGCACACATGTCCCCAGGTGCCTTTGTTGAAGCTAGGTTGATGACCCCGTTCATTAAGTCTCAGTTGTTACACTTCGCTGAAACACACCTTTAGTTTCAAAGTGCATTTCTTGAGCACCAGAAGGTGCACTTTGGAGAAAAACACACGTTAACGCCACAGTTTACGCGTAAGCAAGGGACCAGACCCCTCTGAGACTCAATTTCCTCCTCTTTAAGGTGTAAAGAATCTCCCTTGCAGGTTGTTGAGAATGCAGCGTGGAAGCCTTCAGTCCGATGCTGGCCACTGAGCAGTCCCTCCCTAAATCATGCTAGTTACTATTAGAGCTCGATGCTTTAGGGTAATCCTGTTCATAGGTAAGTTAGCCCTTCTTCAAAAAGCTCACAATCCGTCAGGGCAAACTGATAAACCTCGCCGTAATTCAGTGTGACAGGTGCTATAATCTGTCTGGAATGTCCCCCTACCCACCACCTTCCTTGTCTGCCAGGCAGACTCCTATTCAGCCTTTAAAACTCACTGAAAGCCTTAATTGTAGATGAAGCCTTCCCTTGCCACCACTCACTCAGGAGTTCCTTTTCTTACGTTCATGACACTTTGTACATATATTCAGAAGCACGGTGTACCGCCTATCTGTCTCTCCATTACCGTGTGAACTCAGAGGCAGTAGCTTTGTCTTTTCATCTCTGTATCTTAGTGCTGGCACATATAATGGGTCTCAACAAATATTTGTCAGATGGTATCCTTGTCTGAACAAAGCGTGATGCAGCACAGAAAACAAACTGAGTTGTTCAGCTTCATAGAGGACTTCACATTTACAGTTGGCTCTCCAAAGATGAGCAGGGTCTTGCAATGGGGAAGAAGAGAAAGGACATTCCAAGTTGAGGATCCAGGTAAGTGAAGGCATGGAGACATAGCCATGTTGTGTAAGTCTAGGAGTAGGAAAGAGTCTGGCATACCCGGACTGTGCAATGTTTGGACGAATTGGAGAGGAGCAGGAAGTGAGGCTGGAGAGAAGTTCACAGAGCCAGAAGGAGAGGGCCTCTGAATCCTCCTAAGGAGTTTGGCTTCAGTCTTGAAGGCATTGAGGAGACACGGAAGGGCTTTGAGTAGGGGGGACGACATCATATTCTATCGGAGGAAAATAACTGGCAGCAGGGTGGAGGTGGGGAGACTAAAGGCAGGGAGGCTATTGCAATATTTCAGATACTAGATTAGGCAAGGGGAAACGAAGGTGAGTGTGGGGTTGGGAGTGGATTTGCAATGTGC
Source organism: Leucopleurus acutus (assembly GCF_964270905.1). Lineage (NCBI taxonomy): Eukaryota > Metazoa > Chordata > Mammalia > Artiodactyla > Delphinidae > Leucopleurus > Leucopleurus acutus. Next base: position 78,240,674 of record NC_139147.1, on the reverse strand, counting down.
ATTTCAGAGATGGAAACCCACTTCCCATAATTGGGGTTGTTTTGACTCCTAACATTGTAGCATTTCCTGCACAGTTGTTTTAGAGCTCCTTCTCATCAGGACTGCAGTCATAAACAAGTCAAAGAACATATTCCTCAAGTGTTGGGGGAGTTTCTGGTGTTATGCTTTTACTTTCTTCTCTTAGGATTCGTCTTGGTTGTGTATCCTACTGCTTTGTCTATGAGAGGACACACATGTCTGTAGTTGGCCAGATCAAGAAACACCTTCTGTTCTTTCTGGTTCTGCCTTGCATGGAAAGGGTCTGGAAGGAAGTTTTATTGATTGAAGAAGGAAGAGCCCTGGCCAGGGAGCCAGTGACTGGTTTGATGGCTTCGGCCCAGGTCCTTTTGCTGCTTTGGACTTCAGTTTCCTTATCTATGAAGAAAACATATTGAAGGAGATCATTAATCCTTCTTCCGATTTCTTATCCTAAATATAAGAATGAACACTTATGGCCTTTTACTGGATTAAAAATAATGTATCTAACAGTAGCTCACAGAAAATGGAAGTGTCTTTCACTTCAGTTTTGGGTGTAATGCAGAAGAAAAACAGGAATGCTATGAAAAAACAATAACAATGCTAGTTTACAGAAATCAGTAACTGGTCAAATATGCTTTGACCCAGGGTTGGCCCTCAATTCAGTTCAGTAAATTGAATTATAAAATCTCTCCATTCCTTTTTGCTGAATGTTAGAGGTGAATTTGTTACAAAGGATATTAACTGGTAAAACACAAACAAACAAAAACTACTTTAATTTTTACCTGTACCCAAAGAAAGATTCAACATTTTCTTGACAGATACCATATTTCTAAACCTAGCTGTAGGAATTAGACCAAGAGGGAAGACTTTGTAAATCACCTGCCTAGAGATCCAAGCATCTGAAAAGAGGAATCAGGAAATCAATGTTTCTTCCTGCTTTAGTACCTGGAACATACTGTTCTGAGAAGTACAATACAGGGAGTGTGCTAATTGGTACTAAATATAATATGATTAAGAGCTTGAAGCATTCTGAAAGCTAGATCCATGCAAACAAGTTAGAAGCTGACTGTCAGTTTTTAGAGAATCCAGGTCCCCTTCTCCTTTAGCTAATTTTTTGACCCAGATATTAAGGGAGCGAATGGAAGAGCTAAAGAAGAGTGCATGTGTTATTTTAAAATTATAACTAGACAGTGTTTGGAACAACTTCTTTGAAAATTAGTTCATTGCCTTTCATAACTAAATTCAGTGTCAATGATCTCTATACTTTTCTGACAATTTTCTTCAAATATTCGCCCTTTTAATTCTTTCATTAGCAAACGAAAATGTAGCCTTAACTTTTTTCAACCAAGATAAACTATTTTTCTGGAGTAAATTTGTGCTCACTACACAGGCACATCTCACCTGATATATAAAAATCTCTCTTTATACAATTTGGGAAGTATTAATATTGATTAAATATTAGCTACACTGTCAGTCTTCATTTTCTTGGACTTAGGAAAGAATGGCCAGTGGCCATTTGCTGGGATTAGAATAGGATGGGGGAAGAGGGCTTTGGTAAGAGAGCATTAAACTGTTGACACAAAGACAGTTCAGCATATCTGGAGTTCAGATTTTAAATCTGACAAAGAGAATCTAATTGGTGGATAAAGCTAGACCTTTATAAATTGTAGTTACGAGTTACCCTTTTATCAGTCTATCATAGTTCCTGATACAAAGGATAGATAATTCGTGGGTTTGGAAAACAAAACTAAATATTTTTTTAAAATCTACCTTTCAATTTGATTTATTGTAACTCCCATTTTCATGGCAAAGGTTAAGGATAAAGTTCATTTTATCAAATTAAAAAAAAATTCTGAAACTATCTGGAAATTGTATATGAACACTAATTTTATTGGCGTGAGAAACTTCTAGTTTAGTGACAGGAGTTGAACTCATTAGCATCTTTTCTTTCCTAATGCTGAGTTTGTATCACAGACTTCAATGATATATTTCTTAATCTCAAATATATTTTTCATTTGCCTGCTTTGTATCAGTGTCGTTTCCCTTTACAAAGCACGCAAGATTATTCTTGTTTTATTATGTTTACCACTTGAGTGAAAGATGGATAAGGTAAAGTCTCCATCTAGAATTCATAGCCTTTTGGCTTGGAAGACAATTGAAGATCTATAATTATAATAAAAGAACCAAATTAATATGTGTCGCAAGAAAAAAATAAAGTTTTTCTGGGCATTGAAGGAGTAAGAGAGCACGTTCAGTAAGTATTATTGGAATAAAGGAATGAATGTGTAAAAGTGGAGTGAACATCACTTATAAGGTCTGGAGCAATTGAAACACAGAATTGTGTAAGACTGTAAGATTTAAACTATTGTGTAAAATTGTTGTAATACAGTACTAGGGAAATGGGAAAGACAAACCCCAAAGGTCCTGTACCAGCTTTTTCTGGATGAGGTAGTCCCAAAGTGCTAACTGAGAGGAACAGCCTGGCCTTCTGTTGTCTGTGTGGTTTCTCTTTCCAGGGCCAATGCTGCCAACTTCCCCTGAAAGGAAAACTGATAGGGGTTCAGAGTCTAGTGAGGTGTTCTATCTCTGACAACAGCAACAGAAATCCTTGTAATTTGATGTGGAAGATAGTTATTTATCTACTTGAGGTTTCTTAGCCTAGTCTTTCTGTGCCTATTCAATATTTCTACTTGAATTGATTAGTTATCTGTATTATTAGTTTTCCAGCCAGTGGACTGGCTCAACTATCAATCTGTTGCAGAGAATAGTTTAAGTAGGCAGAAAATTTTGCAGTTCTCTTTTTTTTTTTTTTTTGCGGTACGCGGGCCTCTCACTGTTGTGGCCTCTCCCGGTGCGGAGCACAGGCTGCGGACGCGCAGGCTCAGCGGCCATGGCTCACGGGCCCAGCCACTCCGCGGCATGTGGGATCCTCCCGGACTGGGGCACGAACCCGTGTCCTTTGCATCAGCAGGCGGACTCTCAACCACTGCACCACCAGGGAAGCCCTTCGTACAGATGATTTTCACTCCCACGATGTGAGCTTCACAATAGCACTCCACGTTCAGTGTGTTATCCTCATCTTCCTGTGTAGGAGGAGGACACAGAAGCTCACAAGTGAAGTGAGGGGCCTGAGTTCTCTAGGCTGCTAGATGGTGGAGGTAGGACTCTGTTTTCTGGTCATGCGCTCCTGTTACCGAAGTGGTGCAAGTCCGTTCCTCATCTGCCCTGTTTGGGCCCCCTCCCCTTCCTAATTTTATTCCTCTGTTACAGGAGCACTATAATTAAAGAAGTGGGCATTCGGCTGATAAGTAGCCATTTTAAATTCACAATCCGTAGCGCTTGCGTTTTATTTTTTTTAATTACTTTTTTAAAATCCAACATGATCAAATGAGGTTTATTTTTTTCCTATTCTTTTTCAAATTCTTTTCCCATTTAGGTTATTACAGCATATTGAGCAGAGTTCCTCGTGCTATACAGTAGGTCCTTGTCGGTTATTTATTTTAAATATAGCAGTGTGTACGTGTGTGTACAAGGGCTTGCATTTTAATTTTTGGCGTGGAACTTGGTGTGCCATGAAATCTGTCATGTTCTCATTAGAAGAAATGAATCTTCAGACCATGTGATCGTTCTAATTGCTTTTTCTCAGTGGGTTTTACTAAGTGACTGGCAAATGGGAAATATGAAAGTTAGCTTTGTATTCTCTGCACAGGGCTTGATGGGCCTTACTGTTCTTCTTATAGTCAGCCCCAGGGACTGGCACATGGGCAGCTGTTAGACCCGGTGTCCTGAATCCAAGGAGGCTGCTCAGGACCAACTGTCCTGAGTAGATGGCTCAGGTACAGTGGCTCAGATACAACAGCTGGAGCTAGAGACAGCTTACCAGCTAAAACCAAAAGTTACAGTAGTGACCTAGCAAGGGAGGGTAAAATAAAAACCTGTTTGCTTCTTCTATCCTTTTCTAATAAAACATACTATTTGACTTCAAATTTTACCTCTATCAGGATAGTGAGTTATGCTTGTTCTCCTGAATATGGTGTTATGGTGTCAGGAGCTGGCAACTGATGGCCAGCTCCAAAATGTAGGTGGTGGAGATGAAATTGCTGGTTACCATTTACTGAGCATCAGGCCAAGACCTCCGTGAGATACTTAACATTATGGTAACCAATTTATACAAGAATTCTGCAAGGTAAGTGAGTAATATTCACATTTCACAGATGCAGAGTTACATACCTTTCAGGTCTAAAGTCATCTAGCAAATAAATAGCAAAGCGATGGAGATCCTATCAATCCAGGGATGAATGATCCTTTTCTTCTTTTTTTTGATGTGGACCATTTTTAAAGTCTCTATTGAATTTGTTGCAACATTGCTTCTGTTTTGCGTTTTGTTTTTTTTGGCCGTGAGGCATGTGGGATCTTAGTTCCCCGACCAGGGATCGAACCCACACCCCCTGCATTGGAAGGCAAAGTCTTAACCACTGGACCGCCAGGGAAGTCCCAAGGAATGAATGCCCCTTGAATGAAGTGTCCTTCCTGTTATTATCTTGGCTTTCACTATCTTATGTCTGTTACTATCTTATAGCTGTCTTTTGCCTACCCAAATTTAAACACTCCTAATGAGATAAAGAGAGCAAGGGCAAAGGCAGGCTGGATCTTCCCTTATTCCCTGTTGGTAAACAGTAAATGGGATTAGATTTGCTAAAGCCCTCCCTCCTCCATTCCTGGTTCCTTTACTTTGCTCCCATCTCCCTGCCCCTGGGGTAGGGAAATAATATGAACTTCCACTCAATTTAAGCCCTGTATCATTATTTAATTTCCTTCCCATTTCCCTGTTCTACCTAAATCAAAGAAAGTATAGCGGGAGAAAGCAGGAGTGATGACAGTGATGACATCCAGAAGAAAACAGGGTGAATGAACAGGAGCGAATAAGAACTTCAGACCAGTATGCAAATAAGTTCATCTCTAAGTATAAAAAAACATTGTGCCTTTGGCTTGAAAACTACCTTCCCAATTTGTGAGCATGTTTAGGATTATGTAAGTACAGTGTCTTCATAACAAGCCCAACACCTCTCACCCGAAGAATGCAAAGTGCTTTGCAAACAGTAGAACTCACAATACCCCTGTGATCTGGAGACATTTTTTTTTAATGATCTATTTTATAGACTGGGAAGTCAACTCAAGATCTACTGATCTGTCCATATCGACAAAATAGATCTAGGACTAAATTGTAACTCTAACTTCCTGTCTCAGATATAAACCAATCTAGAGTATTAATCTCACCTCAAAGGTAGCAATTTTCTCCAATTTCTTTTTATTTTTTAAGAAGGAAACACAAACTACATAGTAGATACATTTGCATAGAAGGTAGATCTTGAAAACATTTGTTTAAGATAATAGTACCTGTTTTCCTAAAAAAAAAAAAAGTCAGAAAATTAGGTCTCTGGGGCTTCCCTGGTGGCGCAGTGGTTGAGAGTCTGCCTGCCGATGCAGGAGACACAGGTTCGTGCCCCGGTCCGGGAAGATCCCACATGCCGCGGAGCGGCTGGGCCCGTGAGCCATGGCCGCTGAGCCTGTGCGTCCGGAGCCTGTGCTTCGCAACGGGGGAGGCCACAACAGTGAGAGGCCCGCGTACCACAAAAAAAAAAAAAAAAAAAGTTAGGTCTCTGCTCCACTGGATTTCGAAATCAGAGTAGTTTTAGCAGTTGGAAAAGAATTGTCCTTTTGCACTCTGCCGTTTGTCTTCACATGAAGAACCCATGAATTCAAGTGGAAAATATTTTATTTTGAAAGATGCACGGGAAATAAAGAATCGTCCCGAAGATGTTTTGTTCAGAATGTACAAATATATTAATGCAGGTAAAAGGGAGAAAACAGGTGGGATGTGTGTGCGCATGTGTACATGTGTGTTGCAGATAAAACAGATTTTGAAGGTTAGGAGACATGACGATACTTGTAAGGAATGAGGGAGACAAGACCGGAGGCGCCGGGAAGCTCGACTACTGTGGAGTGCTCAGTTGAGACTTGTTCTTGCCCATGGCCTGCGGCATTTATGTAGAAACTGGGGACGCTTTTACTCGTTCCAAAGCCTTACCTGATCAGACCTGCCCAGGTTTGAGTTTGGGAAAAAAAGTGTTTGAAGTAAACAGGAAAATTACTCACCTTAATGATGTGTTTTACTGGCACTGACAATGCTTTGATAGTCTGACAGATTCCTTTTTTTTTTTTTTAAGTTTTGGAGAGTAGTGACTTGGGGGGACTTTATTCATATTCCATTTGGAAAACAGATTCTTAAGTTTACCCGCTTGGTCCTGTGAAGGCCGGGGGAGTGGGCTGTGTGCCGTTCACGTTCATGGGATTGCTCGGGCTCCTTAGTCTAAATCAGGAATTGTTCATTAGAGATTTCTACTGAAAGGCAACAAAAATAAAAGACCATTCATTCTGTGTACATTCCGTGCATGTGTCTCCCCGACTGTACCGTTGTTGTTGCCACAGAAGAGATTCTTCCTAGCACTTGGGCTGCGGGTTCCTGAACTTGTAGGTTGCTTTCATTTACGATAGTGATTAAGACCATAATCCAACTGGTCTGGTGCACCAAACAGAGCAAGCACACCCTTTCTTTCATTGGAAACATAATTCTCTGCTTAGGATGGGTCATCTTTTTGGAAAAAAATATCATGTGTATTTTGATATTTTGTTCAAACATGATAATTAGATGTTGACTTCTTATATTTGCTTTTCCTTTCTTTTTTTGCTAAACTTGTTAAAGGATACACAGCTTTCAACTTTGAGAACTGAATCACGCATTTTAAAATATTTTCACCTTGATTGGGATAGAGATGGGTGGTCTGGTACCATGAAAGGAGTCCCATGACAAAGAAAACCTGAGTTCTTCGTCTGATATGTCCCTGATTCACTGTGACCTTGGTGGAGTCCAGTCTTATGCCCAGATTGGGATCCCACACACATAGAGTTATAGGGTTTACTAATTAATTTCCTTTGAGCTCAGATTCTGCATAGTTTAGGAAGCTATGACTTGTATAGTTTGACAGAATACAGATGGATGGTTAAATTTGATAAACTTCAACTCCTAATGCTAACAGACTAAAAGAGGGAAGAATAAATTGTAGGTTATGAAGGCCTTTAAAACAAGCAATCTTTGCCTACTCTCTCCCCTTAGTCCTCTGATTGGGAATCCCTTGAGCACTTTTTTTTTTTTTTTTTTTTTTTTTTTTGTCTAAGTCCCAACTGGAAATGAATCAGGTGGCCAATAAGATAAAATGAGTGGAAATATTGACTGTAGTGTGTGTATACCAGCCACCTGGTGTCTCAGATATAATGAGTATAATGAAAGCATTGCAACACGTTCTTACTACATGCTTAGTCCCCATTCTGTTAGCAGCTATTTGCTTGTAAGATGTTTCATAGAAGTGGGTTAGGAAAGATTTGGCTTACTCGTCAGATGTTACCGTCAGCAGAGCTGTCTTTGAAGGAAGTACTCAGAATGCACACTTCTTTGATTGATTGGATAGTGATTTATTTCCATGAGTATTTGATGTTTTCAACAGATTTCACTCTTGGTTCTATCCACATTCCACAAGAAAATGTCAATTTTGGAAGAAGAGATTTTTTTTTTTTAATTTGGTTCTCCTGAAGAGATAAATCAAATGTATGTGAGCAACTTAGAATGTCAGGAATCCCTCTTTGGAGAGTAGATTTTCTGATTTAAGTTGGCATATAATATGAAACTGAATGTGCGCAAAGTGTTAGAGGTTTGCAAGAGTCATCAGCATTTATTAATGGCAATTTCACCCAAGGGAGATGGACTTGTTCAGAAAACACCTTTTAGCACTGGGGATAGTAGGCGATTGGAAAGTATTGGGTTGGACAAACCAAAATGTTTTGCACTGTGACCTGTAGAAATAATGACATCAAGTAGCCAGTGTATGCCACCATTTCTCATCTCACTTCCCCTAGAGTCATAGAGTCAATGACGTCTTGCTGATAATGGTTTTGGCAGTATCTCTCATACCTATTCTCAATGTCTCTATCCTGCAGCAAGCCCGTAGGCCTCTGGTTCAGCTAGTGCACTTGGCCCCAACTCTGCTCCTCCCAACTCTTCGTCTTCAGGGTCAGCAGAGGGATCTTTCCAACACACAGCTCAGATCAAAGATCGTGGATGGCCCATTGTTGGTGACTTCACACTGACCTCTAAGCATGTCATGCTCTGATCAAAGTGTTCCTTTTTGGCCCAATCTACCACTAATAACAATAATCCCTTTCTGTTTGTAAAATGCTTTATGTTTTTCAACACACACACATATATATTATCACATTTAATCCTTATAACAAACCTGTCAAGTTGGCAGGTATTATCCTCACTTCTCAACCGAAGAGTTATGTAACTTTTCTTGAGATTACACACTAATCTGTACACAGGAGAGCAAGCCTTCTGCCTCTGTGAGGATTGTGTTCCCCACAGTATGCTGTGATTCCAAATCTACACTCTGACCCACAGTCAGGCATCAGAAGATGATTTTTGTTTTGTTTTCTGACCCCCATGCCTGTTCTCCTGCTGTTCCTTCTGTCCAAGATATTCCTCTCTTTCTTCCCTCATTCCTGTCTGTCAAAATTCCCTGCATCCTAAAATAAGACTGGCAAAATGTTAATAACTGTGGAAGATAGGTGATGGATAATGGGGTTCAATAAATTTGAAAATTTCAATAATAAAAACTTAAAACTTCTGTAGATTACTGCCAGCTAGGGTTGCCAGATTTAATAAAAACAAAACAAACAAAATCCAAGATGTCCAGTTAAATACGAATTTCAGATAAAATTTTTTTTGGCATGAGTACACTCCATGCCATATTTGGGATGTACTTACGCTAAAAAAAAAAAATGATTTATTGGTTTTGAAATTAAATTTTAACTGGGTGTGCTGGATTGTATCTGGCAATCCTGTTCCCAGCTCAAACGACAACTCTTTAAGCAGAAGTGAGGTTTTCTTCCCTCTTACTATACCGAGTTCAGCATTAGTGGCGTGACAAAAGTTTGCACATCAGTTTAAATATAAACTAAGCTATCACACTGTCCTCCATAGCCTCTTGGGCCTCCTTTCCTCTCTCCATCCTCCCTCCATTTTTTCCTTCTTTCCTGCCTTCCTTCTTCCTTCTTTTCTCTTTGTAAGTGTCGTATCTGTTTCCTTCCTCTCTTTTCCTTCCTGGTCATGTTTCAAATTTGTTGGCAAGGGCAGCTGCTCTTAACAGGTTTGTTTTATTATTTTTCCTGCTATTTCTAAAACATTTTAATAGATACACTCTGTAAATCCAAGGCGTAAGTAAGACAGTTAGGTTGCATTCTTTTCCCCATTGGGGCGAACGAGAATATTAAGTTTATGAAGAATGAAGAAAAAGTGGGCAAGACGATGCATGTTTCCATCTTCAGCAAATGAACTCTAAAGAAATAGGAAGTAACATTATGATAAGCTTTTAAGAGGTCTTGCAAGTAGAGGTAAAGGTTTGTTTAAATCTCTCCCCACTCACCACCTCCTATCCCCACCCCGGGCAAACACACACACACATACATATTTGTGGCTCCCGCAGTCCCTAATTATCCAGCATGGAAATAGACATCTCAAAATTATTTTAGTTCTTATGGATTTATTTAAAAAGGGGGAGGAGAGCAAAAGTTTAAGACTTGAACTAAAGGTATTCAAGGGCAAATCTGATCTAATTTATTAAGTTTCGTCTTTCCTTTTTGGCAGTATCTTAACAATACTCCTAGGATCTCAGTATTTCAGAATGCTGACTTCCTGTATTTATGTAGAATAAAGAAACTCAGCAATTTGTCTATAAGATGGTGTAGCCTTGAATGAAATTCATCTTATTGTTGGAACCTTAGGGACAGCTGTAGTTGAAGGAACCCTAAAGTCTCTTAAACTTTTCTCAAGTTCATTGTAGCACACTTAAAAGTTGTAATAAAAATACAGAAAGTCGAAGGAGATCAGCAAGCATGGCCTCTGTTTTGAAATCCGTTTGCTACTCATTTCCCTCATTTTTAAATCCTATTATATTTACACCTGGGCATCCATTTCTCTGAGATGAAAGGAATGAAGGATATAAAATATCAGAGTAACAATGATTCTCAACAATTATTGTTGGTCCTGTTTCATGGAGTGATTTAACACTCTTTGCTAGTCTGACTTAGTTCCTGTCAGAAGGACGGGACAGTAGGATTACAGTTTAAATATCGTAGATAGAAGCACAAGAAGAGACGCTGCTGCCACCACACAGAAGCAATAATAAAACATGACGCATTATTAGGAACCTCAGAAATAGAATGAAGAATCCAGTTTCATTGATTTCAGTTACAGTGATAAAGCCGCCTTCCAATTTTTTGTCTTTCCGCCTCTACTTTCTTTATTTCCTGATTCACCCCAGAAACATATCTTCCCATACATTAGCTAGGACTTGAGTCAAAGATTAGTCTTTAGAAGTATGTTTTGAAGTCTTTGTGTCACTAAAATAATTTTGCTGGTCGCTGATCTAGCAATAGAGCTGCACAGTGGAAATAGCTGCTGAGGGCTGCTATTCGTCAAGCATTTGCCCGGGACCCAGCACTGGGCTGTAGACACTGCAGGGTTTCCCCCATTTAACCCTCACAACAAGCTTATGGTGGGTAGTGGCATCATCTCTGTTTTAGAGAGGAGGAGCCAGAGGCTCGGGCAGGTTGCACCACTCGGCTGACCACACAGGGGTTTGCAGGGGGTCAGACTGTTGCTTCCCTAGTACCCCGAGCTGTCACTGTACAGGTTAAGAGCGAGGGCGCTGCCATCAGGGGGCCCTGGAATTGAACCTGGCCCTGCCACTTAGTAGCTCTGAAAGATTGGGCAAATTATTTAACCGTTTTGAGTCTCGATTCACTTATCTGGCAAGTGAGAGCAATAATATCTACTTCACAGGTTACCGTGAAGATGATATCAGACATAAGAAACTTAGCGAAGTGCCTAGACTTAATGTCAGTAAGTGTTAGTTTGTTTTTTAACAGACATCAAATGTGAGTCCTGTTCCTGCAGCTATATCACCAGTGCTCAGGACTCAGAATATTTTAGCATTAGGATGGCGAATGTTGTGGTTCATTGAAAGATACAGATCTTAAAATTTTCTTTTCCGTGTAGTAATCCTCAAAACTGTAGATGTCTAGTCATCATTCAGTCTACTAATTGAAACCTGAAATTGGAAGCTGTACCGTCGTTTTAGGAATGGATTGAGTTGTTTATCTTTTCTTCTCAAAATAAAAATCTGTTAAACTCTTGATGTTCTAAAAGCAGTTTAGCTGTGTGTGTGTGTGGGGGGGGGGGGTGTGTGTGTGTGAAAGAGAAGGGAGGGAGAAATGGGGGAGGGTAAGCACGTACAGTAAGGGTTTAGAGGGTATTTGTTGCAATGTTCATCAACCTACATCCCAATAACCTGGGATTTTTTTTTTTTTTTTTTTTTTTTTGCGGTACGCGGGCCTCTCACTGTTGTGGCCTCTCCCATTGTGGAGCACAGGCTCCGGACGCGCAGCCTCAGCGGCCATGGCTCACGGGCCCAGCCACTCCGCGGCATGTGGGATCTTCCCAGACCAGGGCATGAACCCATGTCCCCTGCACTGGCAGGCAGACTCTCAACCACTGCGCCACCAGGGAAGCCCTAACCTGGGATTTTGAAGCCAGAAAGCGCTTTGGTATTTTTGCTGTTTCATTATTTTTGTTGTTTCATTATTTTCTTGTTTCATTATTTTCATATTTTTTGTTTCATTATTTATTTCACAAAATAATGTTTAAGTTTATATTCTTTTTGTGCCAGCTATGTATGTGTATATATATAGATAGATAGATATAGATATAGATATAAAGATATAGATATCTTTCCCAAGTGGTAAGTTTCTGGAGGGTAGGGACTCTCCCCCCTCCTCCTGTCCTTGCATATAGTACAGTGACTTGAACATAGCAAGGGTTCTGTAAATGCACAGGGAGACATCATTCAGTGCACCATACGATGTGTGTACAAGTACAGTAGGTGCCCTGGATTTGACGTTAAAACCTAGACTAGAGGCTTGACTCTGTCTTCTACCCTTGTTTTCTTGTGAGCAAACTAGTTTACCTACTTGAGCCTCTTTCTTCCGACAGAAAGGGGATAAAGGTGATTTTCTCAGAGTTAGCTGAGAATTAAATGAATAGCATTTATGAAAATGTTCTATAAACTCTGAAGGACTCCATGAATGGGTGAGCAATGGTGTCATTTTTGGAAATCAGTAGATGCTATCACCCTCCATACTCTCTGCATATATTCTCCCATGTCTTCTCATAAGACTGGTTCCTCTAGCCTTCCAGGAAAAAGAGTCTCTCACAGATCCAAACACATTAAAATGATTGGAATAGAGGGCTCACTTTTAGGGTTAATTTGCAAGTGAGACTCCAAAATGAGCAATGAGTCTAACAACAGACCAGATATGATGGGTGTCATCTTGCAAAGGATGCCTGGGCCATGATGTAGGGTAGGACTCTAAGTGCCTCTAGCAATCAATGGGTTCTAAACGTGTTTCTGTTCTCTGCAGAGACACAGCCTTCGGCAGGGAATAGACGTTTAGGAACTGTGCACTGTGAGTCTTTTTAACAGAGAACACCAGACCATGCATGTGGATGTACAGGACACTTCAACCCTAGTGTCCAGGGGTTGAAGAAGGACAGCCACTGAGGAGGAACTCCTGCTAGTTTGGGATCCACAGTGTGAGGCAGTGTCCTGGACCAGGGACTGGCACACATTCCTGCTGGGCAGTGGCCCGAGCTCTGGGCAGGACTGGTGCCTTCACAACCCAGAGGCTGCCTTGTTGATATGCCAAGGTGGGAGCTGAGGAAGGAGTGGGGGCATCAGGTTTGTGCCCCAAGGGAAGAGGAGTGACAGATGTAGAAGCCCAGGGCTTTGCAGGCTATTGGGAACAATGAGTCACCCTGAGGGGGAAGGAAGACACTTTCTCTCCCTTAAGGGTAAGTGATGGCTGAAACTCAGAGCTCTGCCCTGGAGGGTGGCGTGGTCAGCCAGGCATGCCACTGCGGCAGTGGAAGGGAAGCCGTGGTTGGCATTATCGTCTCTCGCCTACAGTGTGTGTGTGCCCAGAAGGCTCTCCGATGAGCCTGGATCACACCTTCTTAGAAAGAAGAGGTATAGGAATGAATGGTTTACAGTGAAAAGATCACGGGGTTGGAAGTTAGGAGTCACAGGCTCTAATTCTGTCCCATTGCTGACTTCTGGTGTGACCTTTCCTCTGAGTCTGTTCTCTCATCTGTCTGTTGGAGAATTAAACTAGGTTTGTCCAGTGGGGCGAGGGGTAAAAATTCTCTGCCCACCATAGTTGTTGCTAGAAGCATTTTCAGTTCCCAGATAATTGTATCTTCCTGTATCACTGGGGGACGTCCAGGTTTGTTTTACTGAGGGACATGGAGTATGACAGGGAGTCAGGAGACTTGTTTGCAGGTGTTTAATCAGCACTGAGAAGAGGACAAAATCCCTGAAGTTCATCCTCAGCTCTGTCATTTATTGGAGTGTCACTTTAAATAGTTGAGCCCCAGTTTCTACACATGTGAAAAAGGAGAGCATTCTCACTACAGGCGTCTCCTCATGGTTGTTGTGACTTCAGGGAACAGTAAAGGTCAGCTGACATTTATTGAGCACCTGCTGTATACCAGTCACTCTGACAAATGCCTTCCAGTGTCTGCTTCGTGAAGGTCACTGTGAATGGGATTACTAGTCAGGCAGGGATGGCAGGGGGTGGCACTGACAAGAGACACTAAATGAAAGGTGAGTTTACCCTCCTGGGGAGATAAAGTTGCAAAATTACCAATCAGGACTGTCAAATCTTTTTCAACTGGCTGTCCAAAGTCACACCCTCAGGCAGCTAGGATGAGGCTGGCAGGCTCCAACCCCACCCCTTTCCAAGGTCGGTGCCAAAATGCTGCCCTCCAGCAGGGAGGCTGCAGCTGCCTCCTTTGGGCCAGGCTGGTGTCCAGGGCTGGCCACAGAGCTGCCTGTGGCCTCCTGGAGAGGTCCCAGGGCATGTTCCTCTCTGCCAAGATATAGCTGCTTTGTGGTACAGTCTGAGTGTCCCCCCTCAGCCCCACCTGCCAGGCCCCGTGGGCTCCCGGCTGGTCTTCACGGTAAGCGGGTAGTAGACAGCCCACCTGCTTGATGTCAACATCTGTGGGCGCGGCCCCAGGAAGAATGTGCCTCTCCCAGCCTCGGCTCAGGTAATTAATCCCCACAACTGACAGGTGGCAACAGGCGGCCCTTTGGCTGGGGCCATCAAGGAAAGTGCTTGGAGGAAGGATTCATTTCTCTTAAACTATTAAGAGCACAAATCGTACATGTCTGGCAGCTAGACGACTGTGGCAGGAAGGGAGACGTGGAGAAGAAGTGAATACCATGCCAGACGACTCTGGGGCCAATTTGGGGATCTCCACCTGCCTGATCAGTAGGATAGATCCAATAGGATATGGTGGCCCGCGTCCTGTTTGCAAGCTCACTTTGCAGAGTTCCCTTCCTTTGAAGTAGATGTAGCCCGAAGTGGAATACCTTAGCTGCTAATGAAGAAATTGAAGCCCGAGAGGGGAAATGATTTGCCTCAGACGCTGCAGGAAATCATGGTGCAGGTGGAGGACCAGAGCCCTGTCCTCTTGACTTCCTGTCCACAGCTCTCTAGGCAATATTTACTGCCCCAGTATACACATGCAGTTCAGAAATGAGGTGATAAAATTGTGGTCTAGTCACAGGAGGGTAATTGTTGGCTCTTGAATGCTATTTTGGTTTTCCACCGAAACTTTTAAAGTTGGCTTTTCAAGAGGACACCCCCAACCCAGCCCCAAACCATATACCCTCATTCACTCCCTCTTTTCATTTTTGGTGTTTCTGTTTGCCATCCATCATAGAACATTAGACTGATATTTGTTTAGAGTGTATTTACTTCACTAAAACCTTTGAAGTGGCTGCTTTTTAATTATTAATTTTTTTTAAAGCCTCTCTTCCTAGATGTGAGGTTTATAAAGTTTCTCAAGTGAGTTTATTTGTAGAGAACAAATCCGGAATATAGCGTATAATTAGCTCATACAGTTATATAAGGTTATTCAATATATATACAGTATGTATGCAATTATATAAGGTTATTCGGTATATTTCAAGCAATTCATACTGAAGCTGTGTCTATTTCTTTCTAGCTAAGACTCTTTTTCCATTTTAGTGAATTGGTTATTTATCATTAATTTTCCAAAGCCTCTTGATCAAAAATTAGGTTTTGACCCTTATATTTTTATTTTCAAGTATCTCATCTCTCCCCCTTATTAATCTTTCCCCTGCCAAAGCAATTGCTGTAACTTAATTGTGTCCTCTCTGAATACCCCGTCTGCTTTGTATGATTTTCTTTCCTGACTATTCCAATTATTGATTTCATCACCCTCTTACCCTTATAAAAGGGCCTTTTAAATTTGGCATTTCCCAAGAGTACAGTTTAGAAAAGAAAAAAAATTTAAGTCACTGAATGTTTTAGGATTGCTCTGTCTAAATTAAGGCAGGCTTCGTACTTGATGATCGCTGAGCGTGGATGAACGCTGTCGTGACAGCTTTTGAGCTTACCTTTTTTTTTTGCCCCCTGCCAAATATTTTACGTTATTTAAGGTAGTACAGACCCACACCTTTCACCTCTTGTATTCTTTGAACTCTCTGAAAAAAAAAGAATTAAAACCTAGAAGTGCACCTAGCATTTCCTGTTAGTGAATGGTAGTTGTCTTTTAGATTATCTGTAAGTCTCATTATTTTTTCTGTTAATTTTAATCAACCCAAATTCTTGCAGAAGGCCCGAAATGTCACTGATGTTTTTAAGCATTAGCTTAGGTTTAACTCTCCTTTTACGACCCAGCCATCTTCAGAGTAGGTAATTGGCCCTAAGTCTTAATGGACCTCACCTGCGTCTGGTTTTATATGCTAAGGTTAGTTCTGTGGGCTAATGGCCAGTAGTAGGTCATAATGTACATAGTGTTACATGAGAAAAAATTTAAAACATTTTCTTCTAGCATGACAGCATGCCAGATGTGGATTTATCTGGAAGCTGGCACTGTAGCATCAGGATGGAATTGATGCTACCCTACACAATTGCTTCCCTTGAGTAGTAAGGTGGATTATATAATTATTGATTTGTTTATACTATCCATATTCTTGGAGAATTGTGGGTCAAGGCAGCCTCGCAATTGGGATTTTCATATAGTGTGGCATTTCTTCTGGAACAGGTTGAAAGAGTAAAGTTGTTTTTTGTTTTGTTTGATGGAGTGGGGAGGAAGGGTCTTTGTTCCACCTTTAGGAAAGAGAGCTGTTAAAAAATTACGCAGGTGTGTGCTGATATTAGCTGGCATAGCTATGCATTGTGATACTGAATTACCAGTCTGGCAGCCAAGAGCGTGTAATATAGTATGTCGACTGAGGCAGGTGGTGACGGTGGGACATAGTTAGTGGAATGCTTTTTCCCCCCTTCTGTTTGCAACATGTTATTAGTAAAGGAGCTGAATTTACTCTTGTTTTCCAAAATCCCCGGAGTTATTTTATTTGAACATGATATTTGGCTTTGAGCAGCTCACTCCTCAATACACCAAACCTCTTCCCTCTATCCCTTCCCTTCCAAAACAAAACTTAGGCAAAGCTTGCTTTTGCGTTTTGTCAGGGATAGTGTATAGCAACAAAGAGTTTATTTCATGTGTTAGTTTTGAGGCACCTCTGTTCCATACCACTGTAGAAATACTTTGCTCCTGCGGATGTTCAAGACTGTGTAAGAGGAAATTTGGTTGAGGCCCACCCCCAAATTTGCCTCTTCATTCTTGCTTGTAGGCTAGTACTTCCTAGGAATAAACACACTCTCGAATGTGCATACATACACGTAAGTACATACATTGACTCCTACTCTTTTATATATTTTCGATCTGGAATCAGAAAGATGATCAATACTTTGTTTTCCACACTCTTTATAAAGAGTTACCTTGCCAGTGTGAACCTGGTAACTGGTGTCTGTAACAGATTTGTACCAGATCGTAAAATATTCAAAATAGAAGAAACATTATAGATCATCTAACAGAGCTTCCTCATTCTCGCCCTGTGGATTATTGGCTCAGGGTTCAGGGAGATCCTATGCATTGCCTGAAATTCCTCAGTGAGTGAGTGTCAGAAGTCCATGACTTCTTTGGAGAGATCAGATACTTCTATCTTTGGAAGAAAATTCTTTCACATGTGCTTTCTTTTCTTGTTTCTTCTCATCACAGTATTTCATCTTCTAATTTCACATTAAGATTTGCATAATTTAAGCAGCCACAAGTTCACGTGCAGTCTTACCTAACTAGGTACAAAGATTAGTACAGTCCACTGCTGACTTATCAAACCTAGGATCAGCTGGAGTAGAATTGGTTCTTAAAGAAACTGTTATTCTTTTGTTCAAGATCCCATTCTGAGAATATAGTTACAAAATAGGGAAGAAAGATCTCAATTTCTAGAGAAACATGTTTACTAAACTAAAAAGAATGCGATATTGGGTCGAAAAAGCACTATGGAATATTGTACTCCTGTAGGAAATTGGTGGTCATATTTTATTTTTTAGATGACCTCTGAGCTTTGTATCTGTTTTTCTAATCATATTGCATTTATATAAATTCACTCTGCTACCAAGTACACCAGTTCCCTTTTGGCCCCATACAATGAGCGCCAACTGCATGATGCATGGCGAGGAACACTGGTCTTTATGTCAAGACGGTCCTTATTGCTGAATGGATTTAAGCAAGTCTCATTTCCTCTCTGGAATCAATTCCTCTTGGGCTCCTCCTCTGTAACTGTAGTGTCTGGACCAAATGATTTCTAAGCTTTTCCTGATCTAACCTAAGAAAAGCTTAGCAAATGTGTCTTACACTAAAAATTCCTTGAAAGAGGTGAGTCAATAAAAGAAGCATAGAACCAAATCCTTGGTTTAAAATGTCAATTTTTATTTTTTTGTGGAAACTCAATCATTAGAGTATGTTAAAGTTGTAAAAACTATGCGCTTTTCAGAAGTAGGAAAATCTGAGTTTATTCCCATGTTGCCTAGATTTAGTTGAGCAACCAGTAGAAATCATTTTTTCAGGGATGCCCTCGTAACCCTCGGGACTAAGTAGAGCCCCATGTTTTATCCTGTTTCCCTCTGCTTTTTCAGAACATACGTCACAATTTTAGAAATAGTTTATTTAATGTCAGTGCTTCCTTTAAACCAACTCCCTTAGGGTAAGGAATACTGCTAGTTCCCTGGAACCTAGGACAGAGCCTGTCATGAAGCAGGTGCTTAATAAATACTTGTTGAATTAATGACCTAACTTCACCTCTCTAAACCTAACTTTTGTATCTGAAAATCAAGAGAAGCAGGTTTAGACAAGATGTGCTGTAATGTTTCTTCTGGGTTCTAATATCTTATTTCTATATTCTGTGTCTTCTAAAATCATAAGTCTGCAGTGATTTTACAGGTTGGTGCTGCCCATGCTAAATTCATTTAAGAAAAATTTTAATTAGGAAATATTTCAAGCATATAAAAAACAATAAGTAAAGTTAGACATCTGAATATCTACCAAAATGTTTCCATATTGCTTCAAATCTTTTCTTTAAATAAAATATGGCAGATAAAGCAAAAGATCTCCCTCCATTCCACTTCAATCCCTTCTTTCCTTCCAACAATTAAGACGAAGGAAATACATCTGTATGTAAGAACATGAATAAGTCTTAAAAACATGAGAAATAGAAATGCCAGACCACTGAGATTAAATTTTGAGCAGTGCAGTGTAAGTAAATATTAAGTTCACATAAAATTATATTACATGTACTTATGGATATATGCATGCATATTTTACAAATGTGTGGAAGCAGATCAACAAAATCCATTAGATTTTTATACAAATGAATCTAGTAACTTGAATCCAGTTTAGAACCCAGTGATTACTAGCAGATAAATATGAACTGTGTGATTCATTGCAAATGGTTAATCTTCAAACTTTAGCGAACTTTTATTATCTGGCAACAACCAGTTCCTGAAAGGTTGAAATAATCATGTTTCCACAGTGTTCCCAAGATTACTTAAGCTACACTAAGCACTTTATGTGGACGATCTTAGAAATAGGAGGCTTCAGTAATAATCATAATGCATACATGCCTTTTATGTTGGTCTTTGCCGTTGACTAAGGCTTCTCATATCTGTGATTTTTTTTCCTCCACTCTAAGAGATGTATATTGCATATTATAATTTTTTTCTATTTTATGTTTGTGAGAGGTGAAGTAACTGCATAAAGACCCAGGGAATAAATAGAAGAGGCAGAGTTTAAATCTTGTCTTTTGACCCCTAGTCCAGTAAATATTGCTTTCCATTTATTGGTTTTGGATAAGAGTCCTTTTCCAAAGCTTTTGGCTTTAAGAATTAAGCCCTTTCCTCTTCTACAACAAAATTGGCCTGTTAATTCCAGTGCTACCTCATGGTATTTTATTTTCCTTGTCCGGAATTAGAACAAATTATTTTTTCTTTTCTCTATCTGTTGATGAGTCCAATGACTAAGTCCTGTCTCATTTTGCTCCTGAATGTCGGGAGCCCTGTGTTAAAACTAACTCTCATTCATTCTACTTTGACTTTAGAAAAGAGATAAGAAAATGACGTATTATTTTTGCAAGCATCTTTAGTTCTAATGAATAATAGTTCTTGGCCTGTTTTGGTACTTCCATGCGTGTCTTTCACGATGAAAACTAGAAGACTGAGTTTTAGTAATTCCAAAACATTTCTTCCATCTCTTCACCTTTTTCTTCATTTGTACTGCTCTAGTTTAGGCTCCCCTCCTTTCTTGTCTGAATGGGTCCTAATAAGTCTCCCTTCTCCCTACTTTGCCTCAGTCTTGCTCCTATCAGCTTTGTTTTACTTACTACACATACACTGATTAGGTCTTTCCCCTGCTTTGCAATCGTCAGTGACTCTCCTTTGCCTGCTGGTAGAGTCCACCTGTTTCTTGTGACATCCAAGTCTCCTCTGAATCTGGTAGCTGCCTTCTTCGCTTAGCCTCATTGCTTTCTGCTCTGCCTCTCCTCCTTCTTCCCCCAGCGCATCTCTATTTCAACCATATTAACATCTCTTTGCTTGTACTCATGATGTTCTTTCTTCACAGACAGGCTGCCCTCTGCCTCTTGACTCTTCCTTCCTCCTGTTTTTTGGTGTACCGTCTAGTTGGTGAATAACTTGTCTTTTTTAAGGCCTAGTTTAAATATCACTACCTCTATAAAACCTTTCTTCTCTGCTTTAGTGGAATATATTTACTTTTCTCTTTCTCTCTTATTCCAACCAATCCATCAGCGAATCTGGTTAAAATATATCTGGAAACCAGATGCTCTTCACCAGCTCCCCTGCTGGTCTAAGCCACTCTCATATTTTTCACTTGGATTATTTGCAGTAGCTTCCTTGCTGGTCTCTCTACTTCCATCTTTGGTCAACAGAGTTTATTCTTCACATAACAGCCAGAATCTTATTAAAATGCAAATCAGATCATGTCACCTTCTCAAACCTCTCCAGTGGCTTCCTCTCTCACATCAAGGAAAACTGAAGTCCTTACTCTGGCCAAAAACCTTGCATGATCTGGGCCCCAACTTCTCTCTAAATTCTGATCATATCCCCTATCACTGTATCCTTTGTTCACTGCTCTCCAGTGACACTGGCCTTCATGACAGACATACCCACCCCAGAACCTTAGCACTTGCTGTCTTCAGTAATTGGAACATAATTTCCCTAGGAGTATGAATGGCTCACTCCAATGCTTCCTTCAGATCTTTCTTTAAATATCAACTTACCAAAGTATTCTTCTCTGACAACTCTAGATAAAATAATATCCTCCTCATATAATGGTCTCTAACTCCTGGCTCTTGACTCTCTACTGCCTTTAAATTTACTCTGATTTTCTTTATCCACTATCTGACATAGTATTCACTTGTTTAATCTAGAATGTGAGCACCTTTAGAGCCTTTGCTTTTGTTCACTTCTGAATTTCCAAACCTAAAACAGACTCTTGAATATAGTACTTTCTCAATAAATATCAAATTTATTAATTAGTAGTTAATTGCTCTATCCTCTGCAATTCCATAACACTTTACATACCTATAGCATTGTTTGTATTTCACTCTACTTCTAAACTGTGAGCAACTTGAGGGTAAGGACTGAGTAATTTTTTCTTCCAATTTATTTTACATTTTAAAGACTATCCTACACAGTGAGGATACATAAGTTTCTCCATTTGAGGGTTTTTAAGTCTTATTTCTGTCTGTTCCTAGTACAGAATAGAGTACCTGGCATCATATAGTATGTGCTCAAGTAAATGTTTGTTCCATAGTTATTGAATGATGTGCAAAGGGGGAGATAAATAGATTTGATTTCTAGTTTGCAATGGCAACTGCTTAGCAGATTCTAAGGTATTCAGCATTTTATTTTCCACTAAAATATTATGAATTCCAGAAAAATGCCTAACTAAATTAGACACTCAAGCTATTGACAGTCTCCTGTAGCAAATTTATTACTTAAAAAGTATGGAACTGAATTGAAAAATGTCAAAGGATACCCATACTAGCTCTTGCTATAGCTTGCTATATTCATGGAAAACTACAAAAGCAAATTAAGGGCCTGTATTTAAAAAAAAATAAGCATAAGGGAACATGATTTTAATGAACCAAAGAAAGCAAAAACGTCGAAAAAACTGAAAAAAAAAAGGTTTAAAATGTTGCTTCAGTACAAAGTAATAAAACATAAGCACTGTAAAGTTGGAGAAGAAAATAATAAACCTAGAATAGCAAGTTCTGATGAAAAGATGACTGAATAAGGTAAAAAGGGAGATAGATGAGATAAGCAAGTTCAATTGAAATGCAATAGAAGAATTTCAATTCTTTGTAGTAGAATAGAACAGAATTAACTCTAGAAAGCCATACTTATGGTAGAGAAAACAAATTTGAGAAACTTTCCCAGAATGCAAATAAAATAAAAAGATGTCAACAATTAGTGTTTGAGTATATAAAATGTATGGTGGATAGAGAGGGATATCCAGAGTAAGACTTATATGTTTCTAGAAACTAATAAGAGCAGAAGGAACAAAAACACAAGTAAAAAAAAAGGAAAAACTAAGAAATTTACTGATTTGAGTTCAAGCATGTAAGTTGAAAGAGTTCACCAATTTCCAAATTATTTCGAGAAAAAAAAGGATATATTTAGAAACATTCTCACTTAAAACAAAAACAAAAACAGAATAAAGAAGGAAACAAAATCCTGAAAATATCTAGGGAGAAATAAGCAGCTTGCTTAATTTAAAGGAAAAAAATTCAAATTGACCTCAGACTTCTACAATGCTAAAATATACATTGACTCAATTATCCAGTTTCAAGAGATTCAGTTAAAATTAATTTATGTACTAAAGATTTGTATACTAAAATATGCTCTTCAGTGTTATTTTTAATATTTTTACAATGGAGTAATTTATACTATAAAAGAAAACATGCTTAAATAAATCATAGTATATCCCTTTTTAATACTATAAACATAACCACATAAAATTATATTTTAAAACTAGAACAGGCTCATGATATGTTAAATAAAAAAAGATACCAAACTTTTTATGATATGCCCCAGTTTGTGTATATGTGTGCGTGTGTGTGTGTGTGTGTGTGTGTGTGTGTGTGCGCGCGTGCGCACGTATAGGAAAAAGTCTAAAATGTTAGGGGTATGTATCTCTGGGTAGGGGGAATATGTCATATATTTTCTTTTTTCCATAATTTTTTTATGTATACATGCTGTTATAACTATGAAAACAGACATATTTATTAAAAAAACAAAGAAGTTGGATGAGTTTTTAATCCCCATAACTGCTTCTAATAGCAACAGCACTACAGGGAGAGAAACTTTATAATTTCAAACATAAAGTTTGGAATGTTTACTATCCACCCAAAAAGCTGCTGGAAATTCAATGCAGTGGACTTGGATCACCAAAGAAATTCTTAAGTTATAGTAGGTTCTTTTTTCAGGTATAAAATCAGTTGGGTTCTTGATTTGATACCTGTCAGTAGGAAAAACCTAGCTAGAGATAAATATAACCTTGGAAGAACAATGAAAAAAAAATCTGTTTAGAATGGTAAGAAAATGTGCAAAGGGGAAATAAGTTCAAACTAGAAGTGGAATCCATGAAACAAACCAAAAACCTAGAGAAAGAATTATTTCTCTCAAGAATGTTGTATAGTCCCTTATTACATTGGATACAAAGTATAATAGAACCCAACCCCCCAAAAAGAAATGCTTCATGTGTTCCTCAATGTTAAAAATTAGATACATCAGAATGTTGTAGATATAGCTAAAGGAGTGCTTAAAGTGAACTTTGTAGAATTAAATGCTTATATTAGGAAAATATGAAAGTCTAAAATCAATGATCTAAGATACCAATTTAAAGAAGAAAAACAAAACAATAGCAAATTGAATGATAGTTCAATTAATGTAGTTAGACAAGAATAAAAAATTAAAAGTCATGCATGTTAGAAAAGAAGAAATGAAACTGGCTTTACTTGCAGTTGACATCATCATCTATGTAGAAAATTGTACCTACAAAAAACTACTAGAACTAATAAGTTTAGAAAGATTTTGTATATTGACAGGATATATGGTCAATATGCAAAAATCAATTATATTTTATGTACTAGAAAAATACAATTAGAAATGTAAAATTTTAAAGTATTATTTACAATTAAAAAGTATTAAAGAGGGCTTCCCTGGTGGCGCAGTGGTTGAGAGTCCGCCTGCCGGTGCAGGGGACGCGGGTTCATGCCCCAGTCCGGGAGGATCCCGCGTGCTGTGGAGCGGCTGGGCCCGTGAGCCATGGCCGCTGAGCCTGCGCGTCTGGAGCCTGTGGTCCGCGACGGGAGAGGCCACAGCAGTGAGAGGGCTGCATACCGCAAAAAAAAAAAAAAAAAAAGTATTAAAAAAGTGATCTAACAAATTTGTGCAAGATTTGCACAATGAAGACTATAAAATATTCCTGAGAGAAAGTAAACATGTTCTAATTAAATGGAAATGTATACCATGTTCATGGATTAGAAGATACAATATTGCTAAGATATTAATTGTCTTCAAGATGACCTATATATTCAACACAGTCTCATCCAAAATTCTACCAGGCATTTTTGTGGGAATTGACAAATTTCTTGTAAATATTATATGGAAATTCAAAGGACCTAGAATAGCTAAAACAATTTTGGAAGAGAAGAACAAAATTGGAAGAATTAGATTACCTGATTTTAAGACTTGCTATAAAGTTAGAGTAATCCAGACAATGTGATACTGATGTATGAATAGATCAATAGAAAAGAAGGCAGTGTCCAGATAAAGACCTGAACACATACGGTCAATTAATTTTCACAAAAGTGGCCAAGGGTATTCAATAGGAGGAAAATATAATCTTTTCAACAAACTGTGCTGGAACAATTGAATATCCATTAAAAAGAAGAAGAGAAAGAGGAAGAGAAGGGAGAGAAAGAGGAGACTGAAAGTAGATATAGGACTAAATGCAGGAGCTAAGGTTATAAAACTTCTACAGGAAAACATAGAAAATCCTTCTAACATTGAATTAGACCAAAATTCCTTAGGACACAAAATGCATGAGCCTTAAAGGCAAAATAGTGATAATTTCTTAAAATTAACTGTTTTGGAAAAGCACAGAAGGTGGGGTAAAAAAGGCAATCTATAGCCTGGGAGAAAATATATAATTTTTTAACTTATATTACATAAAGGACTTGTATCCAGAATACATAAAGAACTCTTTTCACTCAAATTATGAACACAAGCAACCCAATGAAAAAATGAAAATTTAAAAAGTATAAAAGATTTGAACACACTTCAGAAAAGAATAGCAAATAAGTATATAAAAATAATATAAAGTGAATATAAATATATTTTAAACTTTTCATTATATAAAATATAAATATAAACGAAGTATATATGTATATGAAAAGATACTCAAGATCATTAAACATCAGGGAGATGCTAATTTAAACCACAATGAGGACCACTGCATACCTGCTAGGATGGCATTGAAATTGACAATACCAAGTGCTGGCAAGGATATGAAGCCCTCATACGCTGCTGGTGGTGACGTAAAATGGCACAACTTCTTTGTAAAACAGTTTGGAAGTTTCTTATGAAGTTAAGCATACACTTAATCAGCAATCACGCTTGCAGTACTTATCCAAAATAATGTAAACATATGTCCTAAGATTTGTATATAAATGTTCATAATGCAGTTGTCCCTTCATATCCATGGGAGATTGGTTCCAGGACCCCCAGTGAATACCAAAATCCACAGATGCTCAAGTCCCTTATATAAAATGGTGTAGCATTTACATTTAACCCACATACATCCTCTTTTATACTTTAAATCATCTCTAGATTTCTTATAATGCTTAATACAATGGGAATGCTATGTAGATAGTTGCTGGCATGGCAAATCCAAGTTTTGCTTTCTTGAACTTTGTGGAAAAATTTTCCTCCATATATTTTCAATCCATGCTTGGTTGAATCTGTGGATATGGAACCCACAGATATGGAAACCAACTGTAGTTTTATTCACAGTAAATAAAAGCTGGAAATAATTGGTGACTTGATAAATAATAGAATTCCATTCAATAATAAAATAGAATGCTGATACATGCAAAAACATCGGTGAATCTCAGAAGCGTTATGCTAAGTGAGAGAATCCAGGCACATAATGGACAGTATTATTCCATTTCTATAAAAATTTAGAAAGGCAAAAGTGTAACAAGAGAAAGCAGGTACAGATTGCCTGAGCATGGGTTGGGGTGAAGATTAACTGCAAAGGGGAAAAAGATAATTTTGATGAGGGGTGGGGACTCAGGGAAGGCTGGGGAGGGGCTGGAAATAGTGTGTATCTTACTCATGATAGTGGTTACATTAGAGCGTACACGTGTCAAAAGTCACCAACATGTACGCTTAAAAATTGGTGTATTTTATAGTAAATTACACTTCAAAGCTGATTAAAGGAAAACAAAGCATACATACCCAAAAGAAGAAATTGGTCTTTAGATTTACAGAATCTCAGGTCAATGTTTGGGAGCATTTTAGAGGTCAATTTTCAAAGCCCCAGAGAGGAAGAGAGACATTCAAAGAATCCAGATGTATTCCAATTTGTAGTCTCTGCTGACTTGAATCACCAGGGTATTTTAAAATCTTGGCATAAATTAGATTCCCGTTTCTAGTGATCTTGTAGAAGCATGGAAAATTGGTGAAGATGATAGTGGCTATTGGGTGGGGGAAGTGGGCAAGTCTAAGGAATTATGAATACACTGTGGGCCAGGGAGACTGAATTTAGTACTGGAAAAATATTAAATGTCATCACAGAACCAATTTGCAAATAATGAAGGAAATAGAGTAGCAGAAACTTGGCTTTGTCAAGAAGGAACCATGCCAGACCACTTCAGCCCCTCTGATTACTGAACAGCAGTTCTGGAAGTTTAACTGGAAGCAACAACTGGAACGTATCCTGGCCCTGGTCAGACATTTAGATTTAGTCAGTAGTAAACCCTCATCACTAAAATTGGAAAATATGGTTTACAGCCCCAGATGCAGCCCTAGCTTAAGAGTAATATCTAAATTTTCCTCGCACGGTGTGGAGAACAGAAGGAAAATATGTTTGAATTGTGGGTGATGAATGTATGGTGTGTTTGAGGCATGTTGAGGTTTGCATGGGTAGAACCTGGGAGTGGGAAGTGTGTGTGTTTGGGGGGTGGGGGGAGGGAATGAGAGAAAGATGAAGCCAGAACACAAAGGGCCTTCATACACCATGCGAAACAGCAGGACCTCTTTCATGAATTCCCCAGAGCCGTAATAGAATTACTGACAGACAGCTGGTCCTAGACTCTAGGTCGGCTTCCTCCTAGTCCAGGATTGTTTCCCTTCTATCACTTGCTGCTTCTCCCTGCACTGAAATGAGCAAACATTATTATACTGAGAAATAAATAAAGAGGAATTATTGATGGTAAGTAGATCATTTTTGAGCTCCATTTTAATGTTAGAGAAGATTGTATACCTCTTAGGTTGATTCGGCGAATAGCCACACGTTTGAGAATTAGAAAAAAAGTAAAAGTACAGAAATACGCACTGCAGAGCCAGGAGAATGAGAGATGAGGAACTGCTGTTCCAGGACTATGGGTGATTCCTGTATACTGGTGGTTAACCAGATCTTCTCTGTGACCTCAGGCAAGTCCTCTGCCTTCTTCTTATCTATAAAATGGGGATAATAATACTGATCCATTATCTGTTATCTGAAATTCTGAAATTCAAAGAACTCTGAAAAACAAAAGTTGCTTTGGTTTTGTTTTAATTTCATAAGTTCGTGGCAAACTCAGGTGGTGGTGAAACCTGGCCTGAACATTGAGGGTTTATGGTCATTTCCTACTTAGTGTGAATCTTCATGGATTCTGAAGAAGTATTAAGATTTGATTATAGGGTGGCCCACTAAATCCTCCTGCAGGTGTTTATAACATACGCTATATGAACTCTACTCCCTTTCTAAAATCTAAACAATTCTGGATTCTGAAACATCTGGCCCCAGGGGTTTCAGATAAGAGATTGTAGATCCGTAGTACCTTCCTATTAGGCTTCTGTGAAGATTAAATTTCTTACTCCAGAGCTCAGAAAATGGTGAAGTTATTATTGAATATCATTACTGAAACACAGAAATTAGATTCCCCCTCCCACCTCTTAAGGATGAGTGAAGATTTAACCTGATGATGCCTAAGATTGTTCTTAGTACTTTTACGTTTTAGTCTGTCAAGTGTGATTTACAGTATATCAGCTATTGAAACAGAACGTTTTTCTTAACTGTCCTACTTATCCTTCTTTTCTTGCAATCTTTACACGCTTGGATGGGTGCCTTATTTGCCTTTAGGTGTTAGCTGACAAACTTTTTTTGCAATCATCTTTCCTGAGGTGCATTTTATGAAACTCATGTTTAGATTATACACCTCCTAGTTTAGTTAAAACACAAACAAATATGCTTATTTTCTGAGAGTTCTCAATAAAAATGAGTTCATAACATGCTTTAAGACGTTGTCTTTATTTGTAAAGTCATTGGTTAAAAACACTAGAGGAAAAATATCCACCTAGATTTCATTCAGTGTTTCCCAAGTAGAATTTTTTTTCTGTGGTTGATTTATGGCATGCTTCCTATTTCTTCACGCTATATAAAACCCTTTTGCTGTGTTTAATCCTTGACCTGTGGGCATGGAGAAACAATTATGTAATACACGTATAGTATTAGGAAATTTTTAACTGAAAATTTCATATAATGAAATGCTTGGGAGAAAAAGAAAGATTATTTAAATAAATATTATATTTCAAAAGGAAGAGGTAAAGCAATTTTTTTTTTTTTTTTTTTTTTTTGCGGTACGCGGGCCTCTCACTGTTATGGCCTCTCCTGTTGCGGAGCACAGGCGCCGGACGCGCAGGCTCAGTGGCCATGGCTCACGGGCCCAGCTGCTCCGCGGCATGTGGGATCCTCCGCGGCATGTGGGATCCTCCCCGACCGGGACACGAACCTGTGTCCCCTGCATCGGCAGGCGGACTCTCAACCACTGCGCCACCAGGGAAGCCCTTTTAAATGTGTTTTTCCATGGGACATTTGCCTCTATTCAGAGTTGGGTGGGAACATAGCAATAATGAATCCCTTTGCCACTCTGGCTCCTGCTCCCCAGTGTCTTTTCCCTGGAAGGATGTTGCTGCCAATTTAGGATTGTAACCTGTGTGTGTCTGTTTACGTTTGTTTGGGTAAGTGTTACTAGGTACCCTGCTCTTGGCCAGCAATTCCACTACCTGGGTGGTTTCACTCAACATCAGAATGAGGAGGAATGCAGTGATGAGGCATTGACCCAGAGAACAGGGGTGATAAGGTTTAAGATAGTGTAAGGATTAGAATGTAGACTTTCTATACGGTTTCAGAGGTGGGAAGAGGAAACATCAAGGATGGAACTTTTTCTTCAAGGTGTCATGCTTTCTCCACCCTATTTTCTAATTTTACAGTCAACCAACCACTGAACTTCCTCTCCCTACAGAAGGTAGTGTGGGGATGAAAAATTTCAGTCACTTGTGAGTGAAAAGATAATCTTTTTGCTGTGTTGTAGTAGAGCAGTCCTTCTTTCATGAGAGCGTATGACCAAGTGGCCCCTTCCAGATCCCTCATTCTTTTAGGCTATGACCTTAGAAGATAAGTGCAGCCATTTGCGGGAAATTTTGCTTTGCAGTTTTCTGGTTGGTTGACCTCAGGTAAAATGTCTTCGCTATCTGCCAGATATTCTATCTTAAAACATTTTTTTCCATAAACCCTAATCCCTATGAGTATTATAAGGGGGGGATTAATTATAGTCTGTTTAATAATACTCAGTACATGAGAACATTGTTTTTCCATTTAGTTTCTGGTACTCTGTAAAGCTGTTCATAGTGTTAATCATTGAAATATTTCTGAGAATCTCTTTCTTCATCCTAAAGAGAAGATAACAGGAAATAATGACATAAATGTGTTTTGATAAATGTGAAATAGTTTGTAGACATAGGATTTTATTTAAAGTGGAAAGAAATGATTAATTTGATCAATGAATGTAATCCCCTCGAATAAGATTGCTAGATGTCATGCATATAGTAGCCAACGGTGAACGTGATGCCGAAAGCTCAGCCTCTGTACCCCAGTGCCGAATCTAATCTCAGAGATAGAGTTTTGGGTGAAGTAGAAGAGAATAGCTTTATTGCTTTGCCAGGCAAAGAGGGGCAGAGTGGGCTCCTGCCCTCAATAACTGTGTGACCCAACCCTGGAGGATTTGGTGAGGAGTTTTATAGTGATGGTTCAAGGGCAGAGTTGATGATAAGATTAGGGTGTGTGCAGAGGCTGTACTCCTTTAATCTGGTCTCAGGTAGTCTGATGAGTTTTTCTGGTTGCTTTAATCTGGCCTCAGGTGGTCTTCTCTGGAATGAAGAATGCTAACTCCATTTGTTGGGGCTTTTGGTTTTGTAAGGAGCTCAAAGATATTGTTCTGTGGATCCCTTGAGGCAGAACCAGGACCTGCCCCAAGGCTGCACTATTGTTTCTTGGCTGCTCCTCATTTGTCTCTGCATCCTCTCCCTTCCCTGATTAGCAAATGTTTGAAACTTCCCTTTGGGGCTCAGGGAGGGTCATGGAGGCTAGAGTCTGTTCCCTACAAACAAGGAATGGGGGACCTGGAAAGGCTTCTCTACCCAGGAGCCCCACAGGGTCCTGCTCGGTTTCATACAAGCAGCTATAAAGGTATGTTTACAGAAAGTAGATACATGTTCCTGGTTCTGATTTTGAACAGGTATTTTGAACAGTATCTCCTATTGTTTCTTTTCTTTCCTCCACCATTGGCTCATCTCTAAGCAGTATTCCACCGAACTGAAGAAACTGTACTGCCAGATTGCGAA
This sequence comes from Leucopleurus acutus, assembly GCF_964270905.1. NCBI lineage: Eukaryota > Metazoa > Chordata > Mammalia > Artiodactyla > Delphinidae > Leucopleurus > Leucopleurus acutus. Next base: position 78,210,083 of record NC_139147.1, on the reverse strand, counting down.
GACATGCCCCATCCAAATCAAGGTGATGACCCCACCTCCTCAGGGCGCTGTCATCCGTGCCATGCCTGTCTACAAGAAGGCCGAGCATGTCACTGAAGTGGTGAAAAGGTGCCCCAACCATGAGCTGAGCCGTGAATTCAACGAGGGTAAGGAGAATGGGGATCTGTGGCCGTTCAACTAAGTTCCTTGAAATGGAGCTCCTGTGGAGACTTTTGTTTGGTGCCCACTTACCTGGTTCCAACCTCTGCTGGCTGATGGCAGCTCAGGCTACCTTTCTGGCTGACAAGACTGTCTGAGAATAATGATGAGTAAATTTCAGGCTTTCACAATGACTGAACTGTTTATTTTAATATTGGTAATTGCTCAGTGACCTGGACTTGCCTCTCTACTCCCTACTACTGCTTCCTTCCTTCTTCTTTTTTTTTTTTTTTTTAATGGGAGGGTTTAAGGAGAACATGTGGCCCCTGATCTGTTGGGCCCTGGCTAGGGGCTTCAGTGCCTCTCCCAGGGTGATTGTCAAGGCCAGACCAATTAGGGTCTAGAAGGGGAAGAGATAGGAGCATAAAAGATGAGAAATATTAAAAAAATATATAGAAGAAGGAAGTAAGAACTAAGAAAAAGAAATGAAGACAAATAATGGATAAGAGAGTTAATAGAAGATCTAGAACGTAAGCTGGGGACGGGAAACAGTAAAGTGAAGGACTGGGAGTCAAAGAGCAGGTATCTTGGGGCGACCTTTAAGTGCTGTATCCATAGGTAAGTTAGGCCCCAGCCTCTGAGCCTCAGATCCAGTAATAGTTTTACAGAAGAGGTCATTATTTCCAAGGGTCCCCTTACATCTGCTGTTCTAAAGTTCTTTGAAGGCAGGCTAAGTCAAGAAGACAGAAAAATAGAAAAGAAGGACAGAAGAAAGCAAAAAGATTCATCAAAGAGTGATGAGAGTGCAGGAGGGTTGGGAGTTAGGATACTTTTTATAGAAATTATATGAAAAATAGAAAGATTGGTCGGTAGCCAGAATGTGTATATGTAGAGAACATAATAGATGCTAGAGAAAAAAGTAATGGAGAAAGAAAATAGACATTTAAAAAGAGAAAGTTAAAATCCTCCCAGCTTAATACAACTATTTTTTACACATTAATTTCTAGTCCTTGTTTATATGATCTCATTATCCATACCTTTGCATCTTGCTTTTCACTTAACAATATGCTATAAAGGTTATTCCCTAGGCTTCATTATAGGTTTCCATAATTGCCCTCCATCCCTCAAGGTGACATAACCCTTTCTTATTTTTTTTTCTCACTGGTTGACATAATAGTTGTTTTTAGTTTTTGCCATAAAAGATGATGCTTCAGAGAGCAGAGAGCATCTTGATACACTTAGCTTTTTACTTGTGTTGAATATCCGATTTGTAGAATGAGAACGTGCAGCCAAAGGTTAAAAACGTCATTAACGTCATTACGTCATTCACGTCATTAACTCTTAGAGCAGCTTCTTTCTTTTCGAGTTCCACCAGGTATCACATTTTGTGAAACTGTGCCTATACTCTTTTAAAACTTGCTTGCCGTTTCTTACCCTCTAACCTGGGGCTCTTGCAGCGCAATAAAAACAGTAAGTTTCCCATCTTTATGACCAAAGTAAGATGGAGACTTCATGATGAAAAGAAGAATAGGCAAAGTGAGAGTTATATCCTTTCCATCCATAGCTTCCTATTGAGTGTTTTTAATGGTCAATTTGGGGGCAGTATTTTCTCTCAAGCTAATATATTTTTTTAAGTAACTTTGCTCTTTTTCTTCCATTTTCCAGAGAAGCTAGAAAAATCACCTGTATGGATCAGGTCAGAGATGTAGTCATAGAGTTCTCCACCACTTGAATTGTTTACCTTGAGCACCAGAAACATGGGACTGTTCCCTTAAATACAGATGAACGTTCCTGTCCTTTCTGTGGCTCTATGGGTGGTGATACTTTCATGTGTTAGATCTCTGGCAACAGGATCGATTCCTCTTTTCAAGGATGTATATTGCCTCTATTACACAAGCCATTTCTTTGGCCACCAGCGTTCTGTCCATACAGTTTCATTTTGTTTTCTTTGTTTTGAGAGTGAAGAACTAAGAATTTTTTTTTTCTTTCTCTGTTCTGCAGGACAGATCGCCCCTCCTAGTCATTTGATTCGAGTAGAAGGGAACAGCCATGCCCAGTACGTAGAAGACCCCATCACAGGAAGACAGAGTGTGCTTGTACCTTATGAGCCACCCCAGGTAAACAGATAAGGGTTGGGCAAACTTGAGATTATTAGTTTTGGTGATGGGGGTGTTTCAAGCATCAATTTCTATTTTAGTCCTTGTTATAAAACAACTAACCTTTTTGTGTTTCTTCTCTCCCTCTTCTCCACAGGCCACTTCTCTATCCCCCTTCAAAACTCCTAAATTTGTGCTAAATTTGTACTTGGTAATGTGGCTCTGTGCCCATGTTCCCATCTTAAAGGCAGACAATAATTGAATCTACAGTTGAGTTTATACGTGGCATTATTATCCAGAGATCTTAACTGGCAATTCAGCTAGTAGTGGATGTACACGAGTACTGGATACAAGTATTTTTACACTGGCCTGAAAATGGGAGACCCTAAGATGGAACTCTTAGCTGAAGTTTGAATGTACAGGTTCGCAGGTTAGAAAAGCAGAGTGGTGTGGCAGAAAGAACACTGGGGTAGTGAGAACAGAGACTCTTCGTTTGCTGACTCACTCTGCGGACCTTTAGCTTATAGCTCTCCATCTCTGGGCTTCAGATTGCCTCACCCATAAATTCATTTTCTGGACTAGATGATTTAATTCTGAGGACCTTTTAAGCTCCAGAGTGTACTTTATAGAAGTGTACATTCACATATATGTTGTACTGTTTTTTATCCACCTCGGGGAAATATCCCTGGAGCATTACGGCTATAGTTAGTAATTTTTTCATCTCTCTCTTTTCGTATATGTGATGAACCCTATTTGAATTAGGTGATATGATCAGCTTGCAAATGAATATGTAGGGTCAAAGATCGTTATTTTTTAAAAGCCTATCTCATCTTGGGTAGGGTCCAGTGTTACAGATATTAGCTTTAAGCATCCCAAGATCCAAGGCAAAGAAGAAGCTACTGTGGATTTTACAGTTTGCCTTTGTAGAAGAAAGCATATCGCTTCCTCAGAAGTGGAGTTGTTTAAATAAGTGAGAACTAAGAAGGAAGAGCTGAGAAGAAAGAACATCAGTTCAAACCATGGTTAACACCGACTGTTTTTTCCCCCTCTCCGTGTTAAGGTTGGCACTGAATTCACGACAGTCTTGTACAATTTCATGTGTAACAGCAGTTGTGTTGGAGGGATGAACCGCCGTCCAATTTTAATCATCGTTACTCTGGAAACCAGAGAGTAAGTGGCATTTGCAGAATTGTTATTCTATAGAAACTCTGGGCAGAGGGCAAAGTGAAATTGTGTTTGCTTTATCATTACCTTTGCATGTGCAGCAGAGAGCTACCCTTGATTTTGTCCTTTGTGCTTTAAATCCTTGCTACAAACACTTACATAAAAGATCTAAGAAGGTGGAGACAGAACGGGGTGGGTAAAGGTAGAAGAGAAAAAAAAAAGAATTGGGAAGGTGTTCAAGTCGCTTCATACCTGAATTCTTGACATTTGACTGGAATAGTTTCTGATTAGACAGTGTTTGTTTTCATGTGGCCCCTAAAGGCATTTAACAGTTTCTTTGAATAAGTCTGAGCTGCCTGTGGGGATTTTATCTGGAGACGTCCACTGGCTTAACTCAAGTTTCCTTCAAAATATGTAGCTAAATACAGCTGTTCAGCTAATGGCTTGGAGGTTCTCTGCAGAACAAATGGATGCTATTTACTAATATTGCTCATGGCGTGTAAGCACTCTTGTGTCTGCCAGATGCTTTGGGGCCCATCCTCAAAGCAGCCATAAGGGAGCTGGTAGCTGTGGTGCGCTGGTGATGGCCAGCAGGGGTCTTTTCAAATTCTTTTCATTTAACCCTTTCTTCTCCTCTTCTCTAATTCCTAGTGGGCAAGTCCTGGGCCGCCGCTGTTTTGAGGCCCGGATCTGTGCTTGCCCAGGGAGAGATAGGAAGGCAGATGAAGACAGTATCAGAAAGCAGCAAGTCTCGGACAGCACAAAGAACGGTGATGGTACGAAGCGCCGTAAGTAGCTGTAGTGGCCAAATGGGGTAGGGTTAAGTCTTCTCCAGAGAGGGGGGCTGGGGAGTGATCTTTGAGAAGCTGCAGAATAAGACCTAAGGGCTTTAGAGGCAAGTATGACCCAGGGCCCCAGAGCTGATGGGAGCAGCTCTCGCTGAAATGGACTCCAGGTGTACACTATAGCTTTTCAAAAGCAAATCATCATGGTGAGCATTTCTTAGTCAGCAACGCTCCAAATATGACTGCCAAACCAGTAACGTCAGCATCACCTGGAAACTGGGTAGAAATGCAAATTCTTAGTTCCCAGACTTGCTGAATCAGAAATTCTGGGTGTGAGATCCAGGAACCTATGTTGTGTAAGACCTGCAGGTGATTCTGTTGCCAATTAAAGTTTGAGAAGCAGTATCTTAGCCTATTGGTATCCATTTACTTTTCTATTATTGAGCATGAGGGTTGAAAATGCCACCTGCCTTCCTCATGAGTCTGGGGGAATAGTGAGATTTAAGAACACATTTTATAAAGCACAGTCAGGGAAATATGCAGATCTGGGTTTCATTGAATCTTGATGTGTAGGACCCACTTGGGGCTTTAGTTACATCATTTATAGTGAGGCTAATGATTTAGGTCAGTTGTTTCCCAACTGGTCTCTTTAAGCAGTAAAAGCTTTTATTAAAGAAATATTTCAAAGAATGCAAAATGCAAAGCAGAGCTGCTGTAGCTGAAGAAGCAGGAGTCGGGGTGGGCTGTGGTTTCATGCTCCACTCACACCACCTCTTGCCCATGAGGTACACGTCCCCAGAGACCTTCAGGTAACAGAGGTTCTTCAGGTAACAAGCGTTTGAAAACCATTGATCCACACGAGCTACTAAAGCGTGACACATAATTCTAGAAGGTGTCTTGCATAAGCCTGATATCACTACAGCAAGTATTGTAAAGAACATCACACTATGAATTGTATCATGAAAAAGGTTTTAGTCTTTTTACTGATTATTCTGCAGAAGAAATAAAAATTTTTGTCGCATTTTACAGGACAACAGTGTTATAACAGCTGACCTCCATTAACTTCTGGCTGTTCAGTGTGATTTGCTTTTCCAGTTAGTCTCTTTTTCTCCCTAATTATTCCTCAAAAAATCATATGTATGGGATTTATATTATATATACCATATCAATAGTATATATAATATCCATAATTATATCTCCACCCTTATTTTCCTCTTGGGTCTGTCTGTTGGCCTAGCTCCGTACACTTCCCTGAGCACCTCAGTTACCAACAAATCAGTAATTTTCAGTAAGAACGATTATTTGAACTCTGGTAGGAGAATCCTCTCTATACCCTGGATCCTGGGTGTAGTTTCTACATTGTGGAAACCTTAGGGATTTATGAGATTAATTCACTCATTTTACCAAAGAGAAAACTGAGGTCCTGGAAAGAGAGACTGCTTATCAAAAGTTATGCGATGTACATACTGACATCGGAAGGGTAAACTCACAAGGCTGAATGCACTGGCAAGACAACTTCTATAGCATGCATTTACCTCCTTGGAAGATAAATGACCTGAAAAATAAAACACAAAACCAATGTATCTTCCTTTCCTGAACAGCTGTTCACAGACCCATGCCAGGAAGACACAAGGATTCCTGCAGCACTGCTTAAGCCAGAGGCCATTTCCCAGCCTCCCCGACCTCCCCCGGGGTTTTCTTTCATTTGTTTTCCCTCACCTTCCCTCCTCCCCGCTTCATTATTGCTAGGTTTACACCTAAGGTAAAAGCAATCATCACCAATTACTGGCTGCTTAGAACTAGAAATTCTAATCTCATAAGTGTTGCTCATGCTACTGTCTGTGTAATAAATGTATTTATTGCTTCAGAAATGTTCCCAGGATGAAACTTGCATTTTTCCTCCACCAGCTTTTCGTCAAAATACACATGGCATCCAGATGACATCCATCAAGAAACGAAGATCCCCAGATGATGAACTGCTATACTTACCGGTGAGTCTCCCTTGGGTATTCATGATCGCTTCATTTTCACCTTCTTTGAATGAGCGTTTACTCTGGGGTCATCTTTCGATTATCTGTGACAAGGAGAAGAGGGTGATGGAGACTAGTGAGATAAAACAGAGAATTTATTTTTTACAAAATTAGGAAATTACTCCTTCCCTCTACAGTTCTGGAACATATTAACAGTATGGGCTCTTCTGCTTACGGCTCACCCAGTCAAAGCTACCTTCCTAATAAAATTTTTCTTATGCCAATATTTAACATTAATTTGTACTTCATTATTTAAGAGGGATAAGATGATTTTAGACAGCATGGTCATACCAATTTAGGACTCAACTTTTGTCAGAAGGCATTCACAAAGTCGATAATACATGGTGAATTGCCTGGGATTTCTCTTAGGGAGTGCTATAAAGAAAGCCAAGTCAGGCAGACTCTTCAGTTATATGGGAATGGCCAGAGACTTGGCCCAGTTATTGTGTAGGAGCGTTTTTCATTCCTACAAGGAATATAAGCCCTCTCAAGGTCACCAAGGTGCCCCTTTTTAGGCCGTGGTTGTAGTTCATCGAATTCTTATTACCTTAGGTCTTTGCTATCTAGAGTGGCAGCGGAGTTTGGGTAACCAGTATATCTCTTGATGCCATCTACACTGACTTGCGACACAGACAAGCTAGGCCAGGAGATCTGACTGGGATTAACACTAAGCCACAGGTCTGGGTGTGCTGTGCTTGCTGCCCTTCCTTCTTCGGGCCCTGAAGGTCGGGTAAGGGAATTAGACTGCTTGCTGGCAGAATAATTAGACAGTGAGTTAGCTAAGATTCTCAGTGTCTTGTTTCTCAGGCTACATATGGAAACTGACATGTGAACTCTAAGTTAAACATTTTCCTGCTACACTAGATATTCCAAAAGACCTAGTATGTTTTCAGCTGATGAGATAGAAACCACTGGAAGAGCTGTTTTTCTCATGAAATTTCAGTTTGTACTCATGGAGGAGATACCCTGTATTCTGTTACATCTTATTTTTAGTGAAGAATTAGCCAAACTGAAATGTGTAAAGAAAAAAAAAAAAAAAACCTCTTAATTTACCATGAATTTGGTTGGTATTTGTTGAGTGGCAGTAATGTGAGACCCTGAGCACTTAGAGATCGGTAGGGTACAATTCTTACCTTCCAAGATCTTGCCTTCTAGTGAGGAGACAAATAGGCATAATGCAATGAAATCAGTGCTTCAGCAAAGCTAGGCATGACACTGTGGGAGCACATAGGAAGGATGGAAGAATCAGCCTAAAAGACTGAGGTCAGGAAAAGCTTCTCAAAGAGCATGATCCCAGAGCTGGGATTAGTAGGAGTTAACCCAACAAAAGGTAGAGAAAATCTTTCCATTTCTGAATTCTGACAAACTCTGCCTCTCATGCTCAGGGAGGAGACAGGTGATGTGCTAGGGTGCACAGGGTAAACGGACACTCACTCTCGGGGTCAGGCAAGTGCCCTTTGTTCTCCACTTGCCTGTCTCTAGTCCTGGTCCTGCTCAGACATTTTTGTTTGTTTGTTTGTTGACTGGGATTACTTTTTTTTTTTAACATTTTTATTGGAGTCTAATTGCTTTACAATGGTGTGTTAGTTTCTGCTTTATAACAAAGTGAATCAGTTATACATATACATATGTTCCCATATCTCTTCCCTCTTGCGTCTCCCTCCCTCCCACCCTCCCTATCCCAGCCCTCTAGGTGGTCACAAAGCACCGAGCTGATCTCCCTGTGCTATGTGGCTGCTTCCCACTAGCTATCTACCTTACGTTTGGTAGTGTATATATGTCCATGCCACTCTCTCACTTTGTCCCAGCTTACCCTTCCCCCTCCCCATGTCCTCAAGTCCATTCTCTACGTCTGTGTCTTTATTCCTGTCCTGCCCCTAGGTTCTTCAGAACCTTTTTTTTTTTTTTTTTAAGATTCCATATATGTGTGTTAGCATATGGTATTTGTTTTTCTCTTTCTAACTTATGTCACTCTGTATGACAGGCTCTGGGTCCATCTACCTCACTACAAATAACTCAATTTCATTTCTTTTTATGGCTGAGTGATATCCCATTGTATATATGTGCCACATCTTCTTTATTCATCTGTCAATGGACACTTAGGTTGCTTCCATGTCCTGGCTATTGTAAATAGCTGCTCAGACTTTTTAAAGCTTTTAAGAGACTCTCTTAAAGAAGGAAGCACATTTTACCTCCACTGAAAACTTGTGTTCTTCTAGAGGTAATTACAGTTAGTTCCAGTTATTTGTGGTACTTATGCTTTATAAAGTCACTGTGAACACTGTACTCGCAAATACTGAATCATTGCTCCTAGAGGAAATACAGGATTAGGTTCCTGTGAGCCTCTGGTCATGTTTTTAGTAACTGATCAATGCATTACCTTGTTTCATGTGTGTTTCTTATTTAATATATGCTGTTGATTCATTAACATTGAACTCACTGCCCATAGCACTATAACTCATGGCTGATCTAAGCTTATCTAACACATATTTTCTCCATAAGGCACATCACAGCCTTCTTGCACTTAGGAACATGAGATAGCATGGCAGCTGCCCTGGGGAACTATTTTAAATGGAAAAATCACCCACAAAAAGTGAAAAATGTGGCCCTGACTAGACCATGAGAAGGACACCTGTTTCTAGCATGAGAGCTGAAACAAAAAGGCGGAGCATCACTTTCTTCCCCCTCAGCTGGGAACTTGCACAATGGTTGAATCAGCTTTTCATCACTCTGCGCATGTCTGTGAATGACTGCAAAGCCTGCCAGTGTTGTTTTTCCTGTTACAAATAAATGTTAACAAGTAGGCGAATTCGTCCATGCAGAATCCACGAATAATGAGCATTGACTGTACTTCTGATAGTTCTACAGCTTTTCATTTTTTCTTCACTTTTCTTCTGCTCTTTGACATAGGTGAGGGGCCGTGAGACTTACGAAATGCTGCTGAAGATCAAAGAATCCCTGGAACTCATGCAGTACCTTCCTCAGCACACGATTGAAACATACAGGCAGCAGCAGCAACAGCAACACCAGCATTTACTTCAGAAACAGTGAGTGTGTCCCTGTGTCATTTTAGGAGATGTGAGTAAGATGACTGTTTATTCAGGTCAGCAACAGGGTGACGGTTGGGTGATGTAAAAGATGAGGTTGTGAGCAGAATATGGTAGGTTCAGATGGACTGGTGTGGGACACCTTTTTTCACTTCAACAATCTTCTGTGTTTCTTATAACCTTCCCTTTGAGAAGTTCCACCTTTGAAATTGAATACAAACCATTTCAAGTGAATTACAAAAAAGACTCACACTAACAGAATTAGTTTTCTTCTCTATGCCTCTGATCCAAGCACATCTATCAATAGTAGAACTTTGAGTACACACTCTATTCTAGTAATAATGTGTCTGTTTAAAAACATGTACTCTTCCTCATCTCGATAGACTATCTTGTCCCTCTCCTGGGATGCACACAATCCACTTTTGGGAAGACTGTTATAGAGACAGCACATAGGTTTTACTATAAGTGTCTTGAGTGCTGTGTTGAGGATTCAGAGTCCCAGTGCATGCTCATTTAGCAAACATCTGGATGCAGAAGGGCAAAGTGGCATCATATTGCCGTGTTTTAACATCCCCATTCTAGGTCTTCTTCCAGCGATACATGTTTACATCAATGAGGCCAGATTTTGCAACCATATTAGAATATACATACAACCTATTTACATGTTAATTTTTACCTAGATTCTTGGATCTTTGATTATGTTCATTGTTTTATGACTAACCTGAATAAAATAGCTCTTATAAAAGGAAGAGACTCCACTTATACTTACCCTTCTGTGGTTAAGAATAATCACTTGTTAGCTTAAAAACTATTGTGTCTGTACTGGAAGTATTGCCAGAGTATCTGCAGATAGATGTAAAATATAGACATTTGGGGCTCATTTTAGTAATTCAAGCATTTGACTTTATTCTTCAGGCAAAAAAAAATAAACCCAAACCATCTTGCCGAAGTCAAAGATTGTCTTTTACAAGAGAAATGTAAATGAGCAATAAATAGTGGATCTTTTCTCATATATTATTAGCTACTCTAGAGAGATACCTATGGAAAGTGTAATAAAAAGAGATTGCTTTTCTTTTTTAAATCAAAATAAATGTAGGTGAGAAGGTGGGACTGCATTTCTGATAGTCAGAAGGCATCCTCTGAGCCCATACCTACTGACTGTGAGGTATGGGGTGGGCAGCAGGGGAATAGAAAATAAGTATGCTCTCTCTTTAAAGGACTTCAGGCTCTTTGAGCATTTAAGACCTTTTTTGCCTGGAAGAGATCTCACCATTCACTTCTGGCACGAAAGTTTGCGAATCATAAATATAAGGTTTTAGAGTAAGGCTGACTGGAAAGTTGAATCAGGCAGTTCCTTGGGGACACAGGGTACTCCAAAGGAGAATTAGAATTCAAGGTACAGAATTCCCATTGCCAATCCTATATAGTCTTTAGGATATCCGATAGAAATATATATTAATACATTCAAGTGCAAAACTGATTTAGTTCTTATAAACTCATAAAAGAGGAATCAAAGAAATAGACTTGTAGCATCAATTACAAACCCAACGGGGATAAATGCCTTCTCCAAGATACGCATGTCACGGTATTAAGACATACTCTCAGATCGTCACCAGTTCACTCTGGAAATGTTTGGCTTAGCGAAAATGACCTCAGAAGAACTACTCCATAGCAGAACATGCTGAACTCGTTGCTTCGTGATTTCCTGCCTCTTTTTTAACAGGAAAAGTTCTGTCAGTATTAAATGGTGTGGTTTGAAAGGTCTGACCCTCTAGCACAGGGGTTGGCAAACTTTTTTTTCTGTAAAGCACCAGTAGTAAATATCTTAGGCTTTCTGGTCCATATATATGGTCTCTTGTAGCTCCCCAGTTCAGAAGCACAGCAGCAAACCACAGACAATATGTAAATAAATGAGAGCAGCTGTTACACTAAAGGTTTATTTTATGGACACTGAAGTTTGAATTTCATATAATTTTCACTTGTCATGAAACATTCTTCTTCTTTTGAATTTTTCCTACCGTGTAAAAATGTAAAAACCATTCTTAGTTTATGGGCCAGGTTTGGCCCATTCACTATAGTTTGCCAATCCTTCTTCTAGAAAAAAGAGTGGCCCCTTCATGGCTTCTTGATGTTCATAGTTTTTGATAGGAGTATCTGGAAGCTAATCTATATATTCTAAAGTAGAGAGGTATTAAAAGATTTTAGGAAGTTTTTTAAGGTGTCATCTCAGTATCTAACAAAACAACAGCAGTCTTTAGCAGAGGCTTCTCTTGTCTTTCTTCTGGCTGAAAAAGACATGCCCATCTAGACACAAAATATGGTTCATCATCAGCTAAGACTGGAATAGTTGACGTGACTCATGTAATAAGCTTTTTACTGAAGATCTGCTACGTGAAAGCAGTGAAAATAGAGATGAGGTAGATGAGGTTCCTGCCTTCCTATAGTTGACGGTTTGGTGGTGAATTCCTAACCAGAACACCTTTTGAATCTTAAGAAATCTCTGGAAGTTTATTCTCAGCATCATGTAAGTTCATAGGACAATTTTAAACAACTTGTGTAGATTATACAGTAGAAGGAATAGTTTTGTCATAGTTTTAGAGACTTTACAAGGCAAGATGATCTGTTTCAGTTGGAGACATGTGCATTTGTTTGTTTACATGGAGTACACGAGGATATATAGTCCCATGTCCCTGGATGATGAGTTATCCAGGGCTTAAAACTTATCTAGCCTAATTGGCTTGCATTGCTCTAAAGGGAAATTGTTTTATGTATAATTAATATTCCATAAAACAATCTATTTCATCAAAGAAGAAAATATATCTTAAAATTATTATTTTAAGAAGCTCAAAAGATTTTAGAGACATATTTTCACTTTTCTGCATGTGTGGTGGTCACAGATAAATAGCGAGGAATTTGTAGCCCCATAGTTTCCTGTGGTGTCCATTTATATGTATAATTGCATGTTTTTGAGTGCTTGTCTCACAGTGTATAAGAGCTAACTTCAGCTGTGATAACTTGTGCATGGAAATATAACAGACTGCAAAATGAACTCTTTGCAAAATATAGACATTTGGTCTAATTATGTCTTTGTTACATTATATATACATGGGTCTCCCTCCAATGATTGATATACATTTATATAAATTCTCCAGTTGCTGTATTCTTCAGCTCAGTTTTTTTCAGCTCTTTTATTTTTATACAAAGCTCCAAGAAAGAGCACGAATGATTAGACAAAGAAAACTGGAAATCTAATTCCTGGCAATCATTTGAAAAGAATACATCAGCTTGGAAAATGCCTATGATAGCCTGTGATTTCCTTTGCAAAAACTTAGTACCAATATTTTATGCTGGTAAGGAATCAAGTTTATGCTTTTCTTTATAGTAGAGTGAAAATTAATGGGAAGAGAATACACTCTGTACGAGGTAGCAATAAAATATTTTCAGTTTAATTGCTTCTATTCGTTCCTCACTATATGTTTTCTCGCTGCTTGCTTTTCATTTATGCATGGTTTTCCTTATTCAAAAATTCCTTCACAATTACCTTCATGATCATAGGCTTTCTGGAGGATAAATCTTACACTGAGTTTTTGTGAATGGAGTTGTTATAGCTATAAGTAGGCTTTATTCCATTTATAAGGAAATTTGATTTTAGTTGATTTGCTCACATTGGAATAAACATAGGGAGTTACGTTCATAGGAGCCAGAATCTAGTGAGAGGACAGATTGGACCCATTCTTGCCACTAGACTCCTTACCATCATATTTTCAAGGGACATTAACTCTTAAGACAGTTTTGCAGCAGCCACTTGAGACCTTTTTAGCAATCTTTTGACATGTGTACTTTTGACCAATACTATCTCTTGTTCATTTTTTTCTTCTGTAATTTACCGTCCTTCTTGGGTAAGATCTGATCTGAGAGCAGCATTACTTTGTTAAAATTTTACTTAGCCCAACTCTGGAGAATTATTTTTAAGTTTCTACAGGATAGATGTACTTTGATTTTAATACAAATGTATGACATCCTGAGGAGCTCTTAGTGTTTCCTTCTCCTTTATGATCACTTGATGATTGCAGCTTATTAGTATCCATGATAGGTCGGAGAATACTGGAGCAGAACAGGATCTTCAAGACTATAGTTCTAGCCCCGTTGTGCTATAGCTGGGGAAACTGAGGCCCAATGAACTACACCTGTGATTTCATAGCCAGTTCATAATAAATCTGAGACTAGAATCAGATCTGGAAGACATAGCTCTTTACAATATTCTGGGCTGCTTCATTAGTTAAGAAAGTCATAATAAGAAAACACAAAGCAAGCATTCATTCCCATTTTTCTGTCCCTGTATCAGGTAGTTGGTATTTACCCTTGTGGTTTCAGCGTAAAGTCCTATTTCTCTAAGCTCATCTGGCTACGATTTTCTTCAAGAATGTTGATAATTCTTCCTCAGATTCATGTATCTGAGAAAGAAGCAAGTAATATTTTCAGAATTATCAATGTAGAAGAAAGCAGAAGACACAAATCTTTCTCTCACTGACAGATATGACTAATACCGTATTTCTAAGTCTGACTTAGAAATTCTCCACACTTCCAGAATATTTGTTTGAAATTGCCAGTTTCATAGATTAAAAAAAAGGTAAATATGGGCAGTTTCATGGGGTTCAACCTTATAGGTCATGGCACTGCACAAGCCTTTACAGTTTACACAGTTAGTTTAGAACTTCACGAAAATGTTAGGAAGTTGTCAGGACAGAGATTTATTAGCTCTGAATTGGCAATGCAGAAAAACACCCTCAGATTAATTAAATTCAGATAGATTAAATCACTTTTCTAACTTCTCACATCTCATTGCAGAACTTGTCTCAATTCTAGTCTCAGTGTGTAATTCTCTGGTCCGGACATTTTTTTCATAAGTGAAGGATGATTTCTGCATGTTGTCTTATTCAATCCTTGGTCCAAGAGAAGCCCCAAGATGTAATATCCACACGAGAAGTCGAAGCCATTGTTCTTTAGTTGGTAATAAATTGCTTCCCTACTAATTTGTATTCTGGCATCTTCTTTAAGATGATCCCAATTCTTGCTGGTGAGATGGCTTACTAAACCTCAGCACTGAACAAGTGAAAATTGCTTTGTTCCTTTGCAAGGAGTAAGCATATGTGATTCAAAAGCCATCCGGGCAGTAATTCCCAAACAGTTCATGGGGTTGCACAACCCTTAGGAAAATAAGAGGATTTGTTCCTGGCATCCTTGTGTCATAATTGATTTCTTCATTATGCAAAAGTTGCTTTCGTGAGTTTGATATGTGCATTTCTAGGCCAAGTTTGTGACTGAAAGGATTAGGATATTTATCCATCACAATCTGGGCACATGCAAAATGCTCATTAGTAGTTCTTTACAAAGGCATGATGACACAGCCCCCAGACTGATAAGATCATATTTCTTCATACTTCAGAGTTAAGCTAGACAGGAACAGTAATGAGGTATCATAATTGGGAAGATGACATTTTACAAAAGATTGAAGTTACTTCTTGTCTCTGCATTCCTTTTTGCAATTAATTGAGTCCAATATGCCAAGCGCCATGCTAAGCATCTTGACCTACCTTGTCTCAGTAGTCCTCAACTAAGTAAATTGTGGAACTTCTTAAAAGTGTATGTATGCCTGGGTCCCAGCCTGGTCTCAGAAAGGATCCTGGAAAATGCATTTTTTAAAAGTTCCACAGGTGATTCTAATAGTTCTAGATAGCTACCATTGCCTTCTCTCATTTCTTCTTCATAAAAGTCTTGGGAAGTCATCTCTGAGTGATCTTAAAGGAAGGTAAAGAGGAAGGAACAAAAATAGCCGCGCGGCATTCTGTTCTGACTATACTATGATCATGAAGGTAGAAGGATGTGTTTCTGTATTCAGTTGATTTGAATATATGAAGTCCTAAGCCTTCATCTTTTCTTTTCTCTGGTTCCTCTCTGCAGTCTCCTTTCAGCCTGCTTCAGGAATGAGCTTGTGGAGCCCCGGAGAGAAAGCCCGAGGCAATCTGACGTCTTCTTTAGACATTCCAGCCCCCCAAACCGATCAGTGTACCCATAGAGCCCCATCTCTGTATTTTGAGCGTATGTGTTTGTTGTGTTTCCGTGTGTGTGTGTGTGTGTGTGTGTGTGTGTGTGTGTGTGTGTATGTGTGTGTGTGTATCAAGCCCTCGTAGCCAGGACTTGAAGACACTTTGGCTCAGAGACCCAACTGCTCAAAGGCATACAGCCACTAGTAAGAAAATCTTTGAAGGGACTCAAAACTGTACAAGAAAGGACATTTTCTGCAGATTCTGTATCCTTAGATCTAGCATTGGTCCATCAGGAACCCCTGTGTCTGTCTGTGAGCTTTTGTGTTGTTTCTTGGGAGGGAGGAGCTCAGGTTGGGAAGAGGGGCATTACGATGTTTATTGGAACCCTTTTCTGTTACCTTCTGTTGTGTTTCTAAAACTCATGAAGAAGCTTTTGAGCAGGTCTCAAACTTAAGATGTCTTTTTAAGAAAAGGAGAAAACAAGGTTGTTATTGTCTAGGCAGAAGTAAACTGTAGGTGACTGAGAGACTCAGGCCCTTTTAATGCTGGTCATGCAATGATACTGCAAATAGTAACAAGCTAAGGTGTCAAGTGTACTGCTGGACAGAGAGGTAATAACTACCATGAGTAGCCACTGCGGGGAATGATTTTTTCTTCTTTTTGAGAACTTGCATTACCAGTATCCTCCCCTCATATGTAGTAAAAAGCTCATTAATTCTGTGTCAGGTCCTGCCACTGCCACCCCATGTCAGCATCTGATGTGATAGTCTTCCTTGCTTTTGGAAACCCTCCAAAATTTGTGTTTGGACCCCAAGGCAGGTAAACCTCTTTTGTCATTTTAAGAGGAGGGTAAAACTACCCCAGTAATATTCTTTCAGGCAGTCATATATCATTCTTCCGTGTCCACCATGGAATTCAAAGTCCTCTCACCAAATCTATAATTAACTCCTTTGATTGGAGTGCCATAAAATCAGCCATATCACTGACACTGTTCAAATTACCGTGTCCAGGACACTTACGCTTTGTTTAAGTGATGTCCAAGCAGACACGTTTTTAAATCAACACTCCTGGCCTAAGAATTAAAGACAGGAAGAGTAGATAATTTTTCTTTTTTGGTTCAAAGACTTTAGAGAATCTATTTCCATTTTAAATCATATTTTAAAGTAATAGTATAAAGACTTAAAAAATCTGCTCCCCACACCAGGTCACCAGCTCTTTATTCTTTGTCACCACAGCAATGATTTCTTGTTATTGAGGCTGTTGCTTTATGGATGTGTGATTTTAATTTTCAATAAACTTTTGCATCTTGGTTTATCTCGCAGTTTTTCTTTTCTGTCTCTTTTGCTTTTTGAAATTCCTTAAATGCTAGAATATTTTCATTTAAGTGCCTGAAGTACCATGTGTAAGTCTAAAGAACAAGAATAGGTCACTTTGGTTCTGTCTACACTATTGTCATAGTTGGTGTTTTTATTTAAGATACTCTGTATCAAGGTCATCAGTCCTAAAAGTAAATTTCAATGCCCATGCTAACTTGAAAATTTATTTTAGCCCTGTGCATGTTTAATTTCATCATAAAGAGCTAGGCACTATAGCATCATTTGTTCACATCTCTGAATAAGCCTTGAGTTATATCTTCAGTTGCCAAGTTCACTAGAAGAAATTTAAATCAAATTCCAGTTTATTAAATAAATTGGCTTCTGTGACACTGGTGTTAGGAAATATCCAGTGGAACCTGTTGTGCACAGGTTTTAAAAAAAATTACAATACGTTCTGATCTTTGAGTAACAAGTTTTAAAAACTTCATAAACCACCATTCTAAATAAAACTAATATAGTCACTTAGAAAAATACTTAAGGAAAACAAGAAAAATACTTAAGAAAAAACATGTTTATGTTTTAGATAAAAGTATAATAGTAAAATCAGATGATCCTGTTACATTGGCACCGTTTTCAATTAATCTAAAAACTTTCTAATCCTTTTTAAGGAATTCACAAATTCCTTAAAGGGTTAGTATGTTTAATTTTTTAATGTTTGTTTTTTCTTCTGGAAGTTTTTTTTCCCTTTCTCCCTATTTTTATGGAAGTTTTTAATGTGTTTATAGTGATGTTTATATAAATGCATACATTTGAACTGATAGAAAATATTTTATAATTACAGTTGATTTAGCTGGAGAATAAATGCTGCCTTTCGTCTTTAGAAGCAAGATTCCTCAGCTAGAGAGAAAATTTACATGTGGGGAGGTACTGGGCAAAATTTCGAGGAGGAACAATTCCTTTTCTCATGTTCATGTCTTCCATTTTTCTGACCTGCCCCATATCCACGGTGTTTTGCTCTACCCCCAATATCCCTTTCCCTTCTCGGATCCCGCCATGCAAAAGTGGTTTGGTAAAATAGATTCACCCTGATGTATTGCCAGATTCCACTAGAGAGTTGCTTTTTCATTAGCAATGGAAGATTTAAGGCCAAAGAAGGAATCCTTTGGTGGAATTCTAGGACAAATTGTAGGACAATGTCCAGGGCACTTACATAATCTCATTTAATCTTCATAGCAAGTCTTCTGGAGTGAGTGTAATGCCTGTTCTACAGATTAAGTAAATGAGACTCCAGAGACCTATATAATACCCAAAGTCACTTAATCGATTTGTGTCAGATCGAGAATGTGAACTCTAATATTTCGATTGGCTCCAAAATTTATGTTCCTTCTTCGTTTCTCTATGGTTTGTGACCTACCTTCCTCAACAATAATTTAAGTGGCTTAAAATAAATGAACTAATAAAATGGTCAAAAATAAAGACCACCAAGAACAGGAGAAAGGAATTGTAACAGGACTTGGAAGAAGGCGTTCACTATAATTGAGGGTCCAGGGAGAATTCATAGCTCTTAAATACATTTTTACTTTCCTAGTGGTGGGCATTAATGGTTCAAGCAACGCTTCCATTAGCTCTTGCTGTACATTTGACTGATTTGCGAGGATGGGAGAGAGATGTAGACATTTCTTTAGGTTACAGAGGACCAACCTGCCTCTGGAGTCTGGGTAACCTGGCATCTTTGTTACTTTGTGGTGGGCAAAGGTAGAGGAAGAAGCACCTAGCAAAGCTTCTCTTGATCACCTTGCCCTGAACGTTCTTGCCCTTTGATATGGACTTACAGAGGTTCCTAGGTGTATTCAAATGTGCTGACTCTTACGCAAGGCTTCTACACAGGGATGGAGTGGGTTTGAGGATAGCTGGGTCTCCCTTTACTATATCCCTTGCTCCCTGTTCCATCTTGGTCTCCTATTTCCTCTTACTACTTCACCCACTTCTTGATGTAACCTACTGCACTCCACTGTCTTACTTCTGGGAAGGTGTCACAGAATGAAAGGAAAAACTCTTGGACTAGGAGCCAAGAGACCTCTCAGCCCATCATTTAACAATGTGTGACTTAGGCACATTTTTTCTCAGAATCTTATATTTACCCATCTGTACAACAGGCATAATCATTTCTGCCCATCCCTACCCTGCCATCCCATGTCCTCCTCCACGAGATGTGAGACTCATTTGGAAAATGGATGAAGGAGAGCTTGGTAACCTGAAGAATCTAACAGTTGGGAGAGTTTATTATATAAACACCCATTTATACAACATGGATCTAAACCTGTCTTCTTGAGAAGGGCTAAAGTGAGAAATCAATACCCTCCTACATTAAGACAGTGATTCTAAAATGCAGCTGAATTGTCAATTGCACATTGTCATGTTCATTTATGCAAATATAGCATAGTGTTTGAATTCCTCTAGCTGTGGCTCTTCAGTGATGTGGAATGGAGGCTTCCCTGTTTTGTGTAATTATGAAGAATGCAGAGCTTTGAAGTCCAAGCCTAGCACGACTGTAGCACTCAGGTGTTAGAGCCACTTGTTATTTTTTCAAACATTATACCATGTTTGTTTGGAACTTGGATTCATTTACAGAGCCTCCTAAATCTGATACACATACACACACACAAGCAAATAAAACTCAAAGAAACACTTCTCTTCTCTTCTCTAATAAAAATACGGCTGCAGGAGGGAGGAGACAAATAGGAACAAAATAATACCTTTTATTTGAGGAGTGTAAACGGGGAGGTTTTCCCCTTTTACATGCTCAGCCCAATCTTCATTCTCTGGTCACAATAATGACTCACTGTAAATGCCTGACAGTGTGTACAGTTCTTCCTCATCTTGTCTTTTTGGTTCTCACCATAGCCCTACAAGGTAGGTTGGATTGTTATCCCAATGTATCCACTACTCTATGAGCTTCTCCGAGATGGGACCATTTCTTATTAGTTTTCCCACCTCTAGCGTCTAACTCATGCAGTAAGTGTATATATTTTAAGTTTTTATATATTTTAGTTTTCTGATGAGGGATATTTACTGGCTTGCACAGGGACCTATAGCTTTCTAACATATGCTGGAGGGAGACTTAAACGTTGTTTATCTGACTCTGTATCCTTCCCCGATTCTAGATATCACTAGTTCTATATTCAAGGGAAAAGTCAGGCATGGCAGTTGAATAGGGAATGTTGTATGTAATATAATACATAGTATGACAAACCAATTCTAGTAAATTTACAAACTGAAGTAATGCCGAATGGAACACTGTTTGTTTTTTTTCTTTGTCTCTCAAGAGACTTGTGGAAACTTAACAGAACAGGTGTTTGGACTCCTGGGTTCCCCTTGTGTAGAGAGGCTGTTGACGTTCCGATGGGTTCCCTCATGGCCCATGAACAGCTAAGCTGAGAAAGCGTGTTTCCGTGTTGAGGCCTCTGCATGATGGCAGGTCGTGCTACCAAATGCCCTGTTTGACTGGCTTTGTGGTTATTTTCTGTATATGCCCAAATGGCCTAGGAAGCTAGAGGTGAAACGCCTCAGCTGCAATTTAGCATGGCGTCTCCATGTCTTTCATAAGCCTTTGGGTCTTCACTCAGTTCTTTTCCCTTATTGATTTTCACGTTGAAAGGGATGGAGAAAACAATAGAGGGAAAAAGAAGATGCAATGATTTCCCGTCTCACAAAGGAGATGCTTTAGGAAGATATTCAGCTTTGTCCTCTACTCATGTAGGAAACACACGATCTGATGATAGCCTTGTGATCCCTGCCAAGGTAGGAGAGATTCTCAGATAGAAGCACAAATAAGTTCCTGTCATTGTTCTGGAGGAATATTTTGGCAAGTGTACAGTTAAGGCTATGTTTTAATATGAGATCTGTTGGAAATGACCAGTCCCCACTCTTCAGCGTCCTGTGCTCACCATCCTTCCCGTGTTTGTGTTCCCAGGACCTCGATGCAGTCTCAGTCTTCCTACGGTAACAGCTCCCCACCTCTGAACAAAATGAACAGCATGAACAAGCTGCCTTCCGTGAGCCAGCTTATCAACCCTCAGCAGCGCAACACCCTCACTCCCACCACCATCCCTGATGGCATGGGAGCCAACAGTAAGAGCATCTCCCGTTAGCTGCAGCTGGAGGACCCATAGGGCTAGTGTAGGGGAAGACTTTGCTCTGGGATGGGGGGAAGGCTTGCTCTGAAGCTACGTGAGAGGCACAGTAGACAGGACAGATCCAAGTTGAGTGGCTTAAATTTCTCACGGTGAACTTTTTCTCACTTTTAAGATGTATGGTTCATTACAAAGCACACTGGTAGAGACAGAGAAGGCTGTTCCTTTAGTAGGGATAAGGATCTCTGTGAAAAAGAACAATCCACTTCCTACCAACCTGGATGGGGACCCACCTTCTACATTCTTTGAGATAGTCAAAAGGAAATATGTCCAACTTGTGGGAAGTAGCATAGTGTGGTGGACTTAAAATCTAGAGAAATAGATCCTAGTCTGGACTCTATTGCAGCATTAGCTGCATAACTCTGGACGAGTCACCTCTCTGCTCTAATGCTCAGTTTTCCATTCATAAAATTATCACTCTGCACAGTTAACAAGTTTATGTGTCTGTGGCCCTACACTTTTGGGCTTCTCAACTCATCTATTCCATCCTATACACAGTTATTAAGGAATTGACATAGGGAAAGGAGTCTCCCTTTTATTTATTCACACACAGATTCCTCATATCAACTAAGTATGACTATAAGAGACAATGTGAGAATCGGGCCTCAACATGGGTGATGATTGGTGCATAGCTTTTCTGTAAATATAATTAGCTTGTCCACTAGAACTTAACCTAGCAGAGTGGATACCCAAACTTGAAAGGAAAAAAAGATGGTAAAAATGCAGAAGGGATGAAAAAGCCTAAATACTGTCCATGTATCCTGTAATCACCCTCATAAAACAGTGCCTCAGTCTTGTCCTAGAAATTGTTCAGTATTTTGATCAAGGCTTTAAACTTGCATTTCACTGTTGCCTTGAAGAGACTGGGTTTTTCTTAAAGAAGTTAAGGGAGGCTAAGATTATGACTCTTTCTGGTTCTGATAGCACATGTTTAGATTTTAATGAGATAAGAGATATATGAGGTTTGGTTACCTGGTATGACAACGAAGACATTAGAGCCAGACTGCTCTCTCACTAGTGACGAATACATCCTAAGACTCTAAACCTGACCCTTTGGCAGGTCTGCTGCTTCGAGAGTAAAAGGAAAAGGAACCATTTATTTTTTGCTTTCTTTCTGGTGACGTCTTAGAGTCCTCAGCTTTTTCTTGAGATGACAAAATAGTGGTAGTGGTAATGATCCTTCACATTTGCGTTACAGTTTACTTAGTTTTTCTTATTTATGCTTCATAATTTTCCTCTAATGGCATCAGGAAAGTCAGAGGGAAACCGATAAGACATGCTAGGCCTATGCTCTTTAGCTGGGTAGTTGGTGGCTGAGGCCTTTCCCCTTTGGCACACTACTGTTCACTGAAGTAGAGGCAAATTACATTCATCTTTTTGTAGATATGTTATTTCGCTCCTTTTTTTTTTTTTTTTACCTGAAGACAAAATTTGTTTCATAAATATTATTGGTATTGAGCTTTTCTTCTCTATAAGTGAATGTTTACAGTTTATGGTTTAGTAAGAAACCAATCCAAGTTGGTAGTGTTCCCAAATATAATCCTGAAATGGACCAGAAAAAAGAGCTGGGGTCTTTCATTGCATCCTTCCTTATGAGGCATTTGGTTCCCTACAAATATTGCAATAAATCCTCCCATTCCCAAACCAATATTCCAAAGGTCCCTCTCTCATTCAAAGGTTTGTTCACTTAAGTTTTCTGAGCATCTGCTCTGTGCCAGGCACTGTGCTCGGGTCTGTGGGGACCCAGATGTGCATAAGGTCTAATCTCCATGCTTCAGGAGACTAGCCTAGTGAGGGAGACAGAAATATAACCCATGAAGACAAATACAAGAAGGACTGTATTAACACCAGGAGCAGCAAGCAATTGGGACAGAGCATTAGAAGTAGAGAACAAAGTGGGAAGAGGTCGTCCTAAGAGAATGTACCAAGGTCAAGAAGTAGGTAATTAGTTTGGAGTTTGGTGACTATTCTGTTCAATGAGATGTAGGGTGCTTAAAGGGGTGTAGTGATAAGACTGAAAAGGAAGGCTGGTAGATTAGGCCCTTGGTAACATTAAGCCAGGCGAGATGGACCACTGGGATGCTGGTATGTGATGACGGCGGTAACCCTCTCTGTTCCTCCTGCTTCTGTTCAGTTCCTATGATGGGCACCCACATGCCAATGGCTGGAGACATGAATGGACTCAGCCCCACCCAGGCCCTCCCTCCCCCTCTCTCCATGCCATCCACCTCCCACTGCACCCCCCCACCTCCGTACCCCACAGATTGCAGCCTTGTCAGGTGAGTCCACAGCATGTGCCCCTGGGGGTCTGTCCTAAGCATCTCTGGGTGGTGGAGGGTGGACACCGTCAAAGTTAATAGCACAGTTGGAAAGAAAGCAAAGCAGCCCAGTGGTGGAAGTTCAGCCACTGTTATCTCTGATCTATGGAGTCATCAGCAGCGTTTAATCAAAGTAAACCACAACAGTCAGCATGGGAAAAAGTGAAAATGTGAGTTGATAGGCATATAATTTTTCATGCCTGTTTCCCCCATCTTCACTTACTCCCCCCCCCCATCACATTTTTACAGTAAGCTGTGGCCTTCAAATTGGTGCTCAGGGCTGGGGTTCCCAAATGGGCACTCAACTTGCTATCTCGCTCCCTTTCCTGCTCTCTAGGCCTCACAGCTCTCAGCCACCATGGGATCATTATTTTGGAGTTGGATGTCCATAAAAAAGTTGGAATGTTAGTAAAAATGACAGGGACTTTCAAGAACCTGATGGCCTCTTTTGCTTTGTCGTATGGGAACTGGGGACATTCCAGGAAAGGGAGTTCAGATAGCCAGAAGAAAGAAAGGCATGAAGTCTGGAAAATTCTGTTTCCAGCAGAGGCAAGCATCGGTGCCCAAATCTCATGCCTAGTGCCCTGCTTCGTGTGCAGAATGATTTTTTCATTTGGCTGCTGGAATAATATGTGTTGGTTCCCATGTGATGGATGCAACAGTACTAGCAGTGGCAGAGAGATGGCAAAGTGCATGGCTCAGCATCCAGCATCTGGCTCTGGGACGGTGGTGGCATCACCGATCTGAGACCAGAGCTGGAAAGGAGCGGGTCTGTATTTTGATGAGGACACCAAGGAAAAAGCATGAGTGACTTCACAGTAGAGTGGCCTACAGTTTTTTCTTAGCCACATAAGCCATTCTCAGAAACCCCAGATATAAACAATTGAAGGAGAGGTGCTCTTTTTGAAGTGAAGAGCTAGGAGGCAAGAGGGCTGGAAACCTGAGCACTGGACTCCTTCCTTTCACCCCCTGCAATGGCTCCTAAGACACTGATATGGAACCCCTAGAATTCCACCAGTCACCATTTGAAAATCTCTGCTCTGCAGGCGTCTTTAAACAGTTGATTTTAATTTTAGAGACCTAAAGTTTGTGTCCCTAATCATCCCCAGACCTCCAATCCAAGGCCCCACATATATTTTATCTGCCCCTAATCTCTTATGTAGGGCATCCCAGGGCAAAATGTTGGGTTTTCCTTTATCTTGCCAATGCAGTTGGGGTGAACTTTCTTTTTCTGTTTCCTCCTTCCTCTTCCCTCCTCCCTCTGCAGTTTCTTAGCGAGGTTGGGCTGTTCATCATGTCTGGACTATTTCACGACCCAGGGGCTGACTACCATCTATCAGATTGAGCATTACTCCATGGATGTAAGTAACCGTTAGACTTTTCTCTTGAGTTTTATTCCTTAAGTTCCTCCCTCTGGTGACATTCACCTTGTAGTTGAATCCCCTGTGTTTTTTGTCCTACCCCCAGTCCTCAGTTTTGCTGGGACCCATAACCATATTAGAAAGATTCCCTGGCCTCCGCCTCTACATATGAGAAGCTCAGGATCAGTGGTCCTCAGCTTCTCTGATCAGTCAGCAGTTGTCTGTTGTGTGCATACTATATGCAGAGTGGGAGTGAGATCTGATTCCCACCTTCAAGGAATGTATGATCTCTAAAGAATTCAGAGCACTTTTTGGTTGTTCTCATTAATTGGTGTCAGACCCCAGGGAGGATAGCAGGAATCAGGTGATGTTATTCTCACTTTAAAACATGGAGAGACGACAGTATGGTCATTTACCATGATGGGTTGATGACAGAACCAGGAACAGAACCCTGAGATGTAAGCTTCCAGTCTTTAACTCTATTGATTGGCCTTTTCTGCCTTTCTTTAAAATAGGATGTCACAGAGGATTGAGCTGTGCCTCTCGATTAGAACCATATGTTCATTCCTGGTCAATTCTACCAGAATAGGGCCCAGCCATCCCTGATCACTGGGAAAGATCACTGGTCATGGGTTCGAGTCCCAACTATGCTTCTTAGTGGTAATGAGAACTCGGGGTTATCACTTTGCTTCTCTGGGCCTCAGTTAATCCAATTAGGTTCAAAATCATTGCCTTCTGGCTCTGATAGTCCTGGAAGCAAGCTGGATAGGAGGGGACATTTTCTTGCTTCCTACAGCACTTCTTGAACTACTGTTCACGTGGGTGGGAGCTCATTTTCTGGTTTACAACAATCTGGTTTTCCTCCCAGGCTGCTCTTTATACTGCTGTCTTTGGGGTTCGCTATCCTCCTTTCTAGCTTCCAGAGGGCCCTTTGGGCTGGTGGAAGAAGATATTCTCTGTCTCTGCTGCCGCTTCTGTAATTGGGACCTCTTTTTGCCCCCCACCCCCCCTTGAGCACCGATGCTAGAGATGTCCCTGCAAGCGTGAGAACACCTCTGCCCTCTGGTGACAAGTATATGCTGTGCTGCCCCTATGCCCGCCCCTCTCCACTCCCTCAATCACCCCTGGCTGCTGCTCCCTGAGGGAAGAAATTATAAGTAAAAGCTATAGAGAAAGCTTTAGGAGTACGTTCCGACAAGTTTCAGGGAACTTTACAGTGATGTCCATCCATTGAAGGCAGTTTGACACAAGACAGTGTGTTGCCCTGTGTCTGAGAGCCTTACATGATGGAACAGGAAATTTGTCCCTTCCCTATATTTTTAAAGTTTTACCTTCAACTGGCTCACTGTCCCCACTGGGGAGTATGTCGGGGTGCCCCTTTGGCTGCTAGGATCTGCTGATGCTCTCCACAAATCTCTCTCTGCTGGTGTTGGCTAGGTCCTGGGCCAGGCTCTGGGCCACAGCTTTCTCACCTGTCAGTATAAGTTAAAATCTATCCAGAGAGTAATGCAGATTAATGGAGCCTAGTGTACAGAGAGTTTTGGACTTACTGGGAGTTTCAGAAGCATAAAGAGCTATGCTCTCTTATCTATTTGTGGAATAACTTCTTTATACTGTATACTTTTTAAAAAAAATTTTATTGGAGTATAGTTGATTTACACTGTTGTGTTAGTTTTGGGTATACAACAAAAGTGAACCAGTTTTACATATACATATATCCACTCTTTTTTTTTTATTCTTTTCCCATATAGGCCACTACAGAGTATTGAGTAGAGCTCCCTGTGCCGTACAGTAGGTTCTTGTTAGTTATCTATTTTATATAGACTAGTGTGGAAACATTGTCCATTTATTTCTTGTTTCCTTGGCTTCTTAGTCATTCATGCCCCCGGTGGCTTGGCTGCCAGACCCTGCCGAGAGCAAGTGCAATAGCTAAGGGATCGGGCCGTGGGAGGCTTTCTGCGCCATTTGTACTGTATGTACAAATTGGACTACCCACACTGCACATGAAATTGGACTACCCACACTACACATTTCCAAATTAGGAAATATTGGGAGGCTATCTAATTTCCGCATCCTCACTTCAGCTTCCTCCTGCTCATTACTGGAAGTGGACACCTCCTTTTCTTCTTGTCTCTCAACACCAGTCTCATACTTCACATACCTCCCTGGAAAAGGAATATGGTTAAATTTTGGAGGTGTTATAAGTATTCCCTCTAAGATGCAAGGATGGGTTAATCATGGTATAACATAGTAATAATGCAGATGATTAAGATTTACATAGTGTGCTTTATAATTTGCAAAATACTTTCATATCCACATCTGCCTATGAGTCCACAGTATGTGTTGACCTAAAAAGGAATTGCATCCCATTTTACCAAGGAGGAAACTGAGGCCAGTAGAAAATAAGTGACTTAATGAAGGTCTAGAGCCAGTGAGTGACAGAATAAGAACTTCTGTCGAGGTCTTCTGACTCTAAGCACAATGTTCTTTCTACCTACCATACTGCTCCATAAAAAACGCGAGCCAACACTAAAACAAGCTAATGAGGAGCTAGTGCAGGTAAACAGAGATGCTACCCCAGTTAGTTAAGATCAACCATCTTTGTAATGCCTTCTACCCCCATCCACAGAACATGGACACGTACTCTGTATTTTGATACCCTGATTTATTCAAATACCAAGAGACCTTTTGGCCATTAAGGCAGTTTTAGGCTCAGAGGCGGTCCTGAATCCACAGTTCATTCACTTAATTGTGTCACTTTAGAATTATCAACCTCTCTGACCTTCAGCTTTTCTGTCTATAAAATAGGTGGAATAATTTCTACCGCTAATCTTAGCATTAAATGAGATCATGAATAAAAAATAATTAGTTCAACCTCTGGCATGTCGAAAGTGTTCAATATCTGTTAGTAATCTTTTGTTCCCGTCTCCTCATTTGAGAAGTGGTGGCATTCCATTAATATCTTCCTTCCAGTGATTAGAGCGAGGTAGATTTGAGAGTGGGAAGTTTCCTTTATCTGATGTTTTTGTTTGGGGATTTGTGTTCTCTGATCTAAATATTACCTCTGTTTTACCACTGAAGAAACTGAGACCAATAGAGAATAAGTAAAATGCTACCTACAAGAAGAGATGGGACCTCAAGCCTGTATATCTGTGCTTGGTTACCTATATGCCAAAGATTAATAAAGAGCTAATTTTATTTTCCAATTTAGAGTTCAGTAAATGCAGGTCAGTTAAAGCCCAGCATTGGGGAATGACAGAATGGTGTGGACTAAATGTCAGTTTGTCTCTTTGTCTTAATTCTTCCTGGTTTGCTTCCCTATTGCACAGGATTTGGCAAGTCTAAAAATCCCTGAGCAATTCCGACATGCCATCTGGAAAGGCATCCTGGACCACCGGCAGCTCCACGACTTCTCGTCCCCTCCCCACCTCCTGCGGACCCCAAGTGGTACCTCCACAGTCAGTGTGGGCTCCAGTGAGACCCGGGGCGAGCGTGTAATTGACGCTGTGCGCTTCACCCTCCGCCAGACCATCTCCTTCCCACCCCGCGATGAGTGGAATGACTTCAACTTTGACATGGATGCTCGTCGCAACAAGCAGCAGCGCATCAAAGAGGAGGGGGAGTGAGATGAGCATTGCGGTTCGAGCTCTTTCTGTCTTCCCACCCGCTAGCCCCACCACTGTTTGACCAGCCAAGCATTCTCCCTAGCTCCTCTCCTTCCTCTTTTCAGTCAGGTTTCTTAAGGGAAGGAGAAGGAAGAGGCTACATTTTACCTAATGTACAACCTGGCATCTGATTCTGATTCTGGCTTTAAGCCTTCAGATCTCTTGCTTGCAGGACTGAAATTGCCGTGGCTAGGTAGAAGTGAGCAAAAAAGCAGTGGGTGTCTCCTTAAGCTGCAGAGGTCTCTCCTTGACTTTTATAAAGCATTTTCACCCTTATAGTCTAAGACTATATATATAAATATATAAATATACAGTATATATTTTTGGGTGGGGGGCATTGAGTATTGTTTAAAATGTAATTTAAAGGAAAAAAATTGAGTTGCACTTATTGCCTTTTTTTTTTTCTTTTTTTTTTACTTTTTGGATGGCTTATCTATACGCCGTCTCTCAAGGCCAGCCATGTATGGTAATAGGTATCTAGATCTTGATAGGACATGTGAGTGACAGTGACATGTAGGTGCCTTCAGTTCTTTGGATGCTAAACACATGCCACATCAAACCTTTGGTTAGATCTGCTTGTTATTACATGGGTGAGACTGTATACATACATATGTACACGATTCTCTATGTTGGTATATTTTATGTTACTGATATCCCTACTACTGATAGTGGTTGCCTTTGGGGTGATTTAGTTCAAGTACAAGAAAAAGTTCATGTTCACACTATCACTCACCATAGGAAAGGAAATATTCTGTCTTGCTTTTGGTTGGGATTGGGGAATGTGAGTCATGGCTGAAATTCTTAAAAAGTCATGGAAGCCAGTTAAATAACACCTGGTATCACGTGTCTGGGTATTTCAGCAATCTCCTCAAATTTAATGCCAGACACCTTAACTCTCAGTATTTATGGGCAAAGCATTAGCTGCATTTACAAATGCCTGTAAACCCAATTTCACTACTAGATTGATTAACTCAATGACACATTCGCTCCCCTTGTTAGAATTAAGGTTGATTTGATTGGGATGAATGCCATCTGTCTAGTTCTTGCAATAAAGCTTTAATGTCTATTAAGAATATCCAGGAAAAACAGGAATCATACAGAGTTATTGAATCTCCACTAAACAGTAAGAGATCTCAGTGAGCCATGAATTGAAATACTTGGAGGACTTTTTGAAACATAAATAGTATTATTTGGTAAATGTTTCTTCTAATGACCCTCACGTTCTATAAAATTCTGCATATAGAGGCTTGTTGATGTCTCTCTCTTCAAGGTTTAAAATAGGAGCAGCGATTTGGAAAATACAAAATTATGAGATCAGTTTTCCTAAAGCCTCAGTTGTATCACAATATCACTTTTCTTTTTGAACAATAATAGTTTCACTTTGTTGGAAAGTAACTTTGAGAACCCAGTTTCCCGTCCACCTGTCTTTTGGACTGTGCATACACATAAAAATGTCCTGACAGATCAGAGGATAAGCCTTCCATTGGAGATGTTGCCTGAACCACATAAGCAAAGAGTTGTCTTCAGACTCTGAAAAAACGTGTAAATGGAGATATTGCTGTACATCTTTTAGAAACATACTTTGTAGCAAACACTTTTTTTCAAACTATAAAACAAGTATTTTGTATATATGCTAATGAGCTCTAAAAGCGTGCCGTGCCTTCTGGTAAAGGGCTATCATTGCACATAAGCTTCCATTTTTATTTTAAAGTGCAAAAGGACTAATGTGGCTTAAAAATATATATGAGTTTCATCTGAAAACTGTATATATGTTTTGCGTGTGAACGTGCATACTTTGTGTTTCACTGTCTTTTTCTTCTTGGGATACCGGGTTTTCCAGAACCAGAGTTGAAACTTTTTTTGTTATTATTATTGTTTTTATATTTTCCTGGAAACACCATTTAGTAAGACTACAATGTCAAATTTTAAAATGCCATTACTGTAAGATGGGGGGAAGGGAAAAATTGTTTTTGTTTTTTATTTTTTAGTTTTGTATGTTAAAGAGAGTGAGTCCTTGATTTCAAAGTTTTATTTTGCATAAATGGTAATAAGCACTGTTAATACGTGGAACAAGCATGCAGGTTTGAAAACCTATTAACAGGAAGAATGAAAGCCATGCCTTGGCAATGCTAGGAGGGCAAATGGCTTCCTGGGCTATCATGAGTGTTTGAATAAACCTAGGACATCCTCTGAGCTATTTCAGCACTCTTCAGGTGGCACTAAGGACTCAGAAATTCCTTCACTGTATATCATGGGTTTGGCATGAGCCAAAGAGAGGCACAACTACTGGCCTCACATCCTGGTGGCGACTTACGTTTTTTGAGTGTATGAGTAGCTAGCGTGAGGGGCGAAAGAATATTAAGACAGACAGAGGGGGCATGGGCTTAATGGAGTTCTTGTGGCCTCAGTTCAGTACAGTTAGCTGAAGAATGGATAGATTTTTGTTTGGAGTTGATTAGAAATGGAAATGGAGACTAGAACTTACTTCATTAAATCCATTTACCTTTTGTTTTCTTGATATTCCCCTAAAGTATAGTATGCAGGATGTTGAATGTTAAAAGGTTGCATTTTTTTATTATTTTTATAATTGTAAAAAATTAAGTCAATGCCAAATGTTTTATATGCTTTATTAATGTTTTTGAAAAGTTTTTCTTATAGATGTGATGCTTTTTTTTTTTTTTTTTTTTTTTAAAGCTTCAGTTGCTTGTCTTTTGGTATTTTGGGTAATGGGCTTTTGGTGAGCCAGAGGCAAACCCACAAGCCACTTATGTTTGCCAGGACATGCAATAAAATTAAAAAATCAATAAAAATGCATTGAGAAATGGTGTTGGGTGTGTGTGTGTGTTTGTCTGTCTGTCTGCCTGCCTGCCTGTCTATCCTTTGGCCTTATTTTTACTGAGGTGGAGGAAAAAATACTGAAAGAAACATTAGAGAGATTCAAATATTGATACTTCTAATCCTGAAACAAAATATCATTATTTTCTCATTTTAGCCAATCTAAAGACCAGGAATATACACCTCATTTGGTACACAAGATACTCGCAGATTTAATATGTTATTTGATTGAGGTCAGAATGGGTTTGCTTTGGAACAGGGACTAGACTGCAGATATTCCTAATGTCTCATTTAGTGACCTTCCCATGGAGCTCAGCAATGACCTCCTCAGGACTGCAGGCTGGAATGCAGATTACCCTGATTTTATGTGGGAACAGCACTGCAGATGGTGGGCTATGGCATGTTCCCCTTTAAACTCAGTGTTAAATATCACCTTTCAATTATATATATGGATTCAGCAAATGAAATATCTTCTATCAAAACGGTTTAATGATTTTTTTAAGAAGTAAGTTTGTTCTTTTATGGACTGACATTAGATGGCATGAAAACAATTTAGTAACTTAGATTTATAAATAACTTTACAGCATAACATATATATAGTATTTACATATATAAATGTGTTTTCCTATTAATAGTTGTAATCACATGATGAAAAAATGCATTCCTATTGGCAAGGCAGTTTCAGCTTAAATTAGGGGTACCAAAAGATTCCAGTTCTTATTCCTTAAAATGTAGGTGTTAGATCCATCAAAATGACATGGTTGATAAAATCGCTGCCAGAAAAAGAAAAAGCAGTGAAAATGGTTAATCCTTGATATACTATTAAGGCCCTTTTTTTTTAACATCTTTTTTGGAGTATAACTGCTTTACAATGGTGTGTTAGTTTCTGCGTTATAACAAAGTGAATCAGTTATACATATGTTCCCATATCTCTTCCCTCTTGCGTCTCCCTCCCTCCTACTATTAAGTGGGACTTTGGACTGAATTGTCATTTCAAAGTCCCACTTTGGACTGAATTGTCATTTCTTTCTTTTTTTTTGAGCAGTTCTAACCATTTGTATGGATTGGTACTTCATGACTTTTATTCTTTCTTAGAGGTCTTCTGAAGTGCATGGAAACAAAATTTTTTAACTTTTGTTAAAAAGAGAAAAGTACAGAGACCACAGATGCTTAGCTTCCCTCATTATCAAACCTCCCCCTCCAGCGTGCTACATTTGTTACAACTGAGGAACCTATGTTGATACATCATTATCACCCAAAGTCCACAGTTTACATTAGGGTTCAGTCTTGTGTTGTACATTTTATGAGTTTGGACAAAGGTATAATGACATGTCCACCATTATGGTATCATAACGAGTAGTTTCACTGCCCTAAAAATCCTGTGTTTCACCTATTTATCCCTCCCTCCCAAAAACTCCTGCCAGCAACTTTTACTGTCTGGCAATTTTTTAAAATTGTCTCCATAATTTTGCCTTTTTAAGAATGTCATATAGCTAGGATCATAGTATACAGTCTTTTCAGGTGGACTTCTTTCACTTAGTAGTACACATACATTTAAATTTCCTCCATGTCTTTATGGCTTAATATATATATATATATATATATATTTTTTAGCACTGAATAATACTCTATTCTCAGGACATAACCAGTTTATTTGTTCATTTCCTATTGAAAGACATCTTGGTTGCTTCCAAGTTTTGACAATTATGAATGAAGGTGCTATAAACATCTGTGTGCAAGTTCTCACGTGGACATAAATTTTCTACTCCTTTGGGTAAATACCAAAGAGTGTGATTGCTGGATTGTATGATAAGAATATGTTTAAGTTTGTAGGGAACTGCCTAATTGTGTTCCAGAGTTGCTATGCCTTCCTATCAGCAGTGAATGAGACTTCCTGCTGTTCCACATCTTCACCAGCATTTGGTGGTGGTAGTGTTCTGGATTTTGGCCATTTTAAAAGGTGTGTAGTGGTATCTCCATGTCTTAATTTGCACATCCCTAATGACCTAAGTGGAGTATCTTTTCATATGTATATTCTTCATCTGTATATCCCTTTTGTGAGATGTCTGTTAAGGTCTTTGGCTGATTTTTTCATCAGTCTGTTCTCTCAACTCTGAACACTTAAAAGTTCTTAAGAATTCCAAAACTACTTTTTAAAAAAAGAATAAAATGTATCTATTGTAATTATCAAAGGGCCTTTATAAATCTAAAGTGCAGTATGGAGGGTTAGTTATTTTGTTTTCCCATATCTTGAGACATTGTCTCTTTTTCTCACTCTAGGAATTACTTTATCCTAACTTATCAATTAATTCAATGATCAAAGAACCCAAAGATTAAAATTTAAAAAAAGGAAGAATGGTGGAATTGTCCAAAACTATGCTGTCTAATATGGTAACTACTAGACATATAGGACTACTAAGTACTTAAAATGTGGCTATTCAAAACTGAGAAGTGCTATAAGTACAGATTGCACATTAGATTTCAGAGATTTAGAATAAAAATAAACAATATAAAATAGTTCACTGATAATTTTGATGCAGATATGTGTTAAAAGATGTTACAGATTAAATAAAATCTATTACTAAAATTAATTTTACCTCTTTTTATATTGTATGTGCCTACTTAAATTTGGAAAACTTAAATTTATGTAAGTGGCTTTCATTATAGTTTTATTGGACAACTGGCTTAGAAAGATGATGCAGTAAAAAGACTGGAGGGTGATTAAATGAATTTACTATTGTATAATTATCCAGTTTTCCTACTGTGTTGCTCAAAACTTTTGCATCATCTTTCAAGAACGTATAGAATAATATGAGAGACATTTATCTTTGTAGTCTGCTTTTAGTTTTTTTATAAGAATTCAGATTTTTAAAAAAATTTTCTCCTCATAATGTCCAAGAGATTAAAATTGACAGAGGAAGATGTTTCAAAATTGTTAAATCAGAAGATGACTATAGAGAGTGCCACCTGGGACTCTAGCGATGCTGGTGAAATGAATTGTCTAAGTTAAATCTCAGACTGAGTCTTTGTGTGATGATATCTTAGATGAACTTTCTCAAACAAAAGGCTCAATGGTTGAGCAATATAGTTCTAAGGATGAAAAAGGATATATGGTACTCTTATATAGTTAATTATTAAACAGGTAAATTTCATCATGTAAATTTGGGGACAAGAGCCTGACCATTCTATTTTTCTAAAAGGACATGTGACAGTATTCTTTAGGTCTAATGATTCTTGTCACCAAAATTTACCCAATATGCTTCACGAGTGGACAAATACTGAAGGTGGGTATGTATTGAAGGTATTGGTAAATTGGAAGAAACTAGATGATGTAGAAGTTTAACTCCCTGAATTGATCATTCTAATTGGTGTTTATGAATTTAAAAATAAAAATATTTTGCAATTTTGGAGCAAAGAACATGGTCATCCTCTCTCAACAAAACCATAAGCCATCAAATGTTATAATTATTTTTAAGTATTGCAAATAATGATGCAAATACAAGATGAACCATCAGAAGTAATGATAAGCTAGAACATATCAGAGATGTATTTGAAATCAGTATATACAGGATGGTTATTTATTTCCCAGGTTGCAGTGATAGTTCGTGAGCAGTTCATTGCATTCAGAGGATATTTCTCATTTTGTGTATACATACCTCTAATATCATGAAAACAAAGAACACAATTTTAGGTTTACTATATTTAAATTCTTATTAAAATTTCTGATGATGTTTTTCACTCTTCACTTCTGTATTTCATGAAGTTACTAAAATATTTTTAAAAGAAATTAGATGCAGATGATATTGGACAATGACTTTTTGCTGTTACACTGTTAGTTATTAGAACAACTTAACTAAAAATACAGAACACCAAAGACTTACTGTTGATTAAACATGCTTGGATTATCTAAAATTTGCCTAGGACTTCTGAGATCCAGGGACTACATTTCTGTGTTTTGGTGCCCTGTCCAAAGTTTCTAGAAGGTAACCCAGGGATTATAGTTGGTATACAAGACACTGCTAATAGCAAAATAAAAGTATGAAATGATTGTATGTGTGTGGCGGGGTACACATTGGAGCCTTCCTGACTCAGGAATCTTGAGTCAGGACACCCGTAGACTGGCAGGAGACAGTATTCACTCTCCCTTCAACAATTCTTTCTCTTTTCATATTCCACAGTCCTCTTACTAGGTAAACTGAACATAGGATACGTCCAGCCTTGAGTATAGATTTCCCAGCATCCTCTTTGTAACTATAAAGGCCTTAGTATTTATTATTAGTTTATTATTATTTTTCTGAATTCAAGCCTGTTTTTTTTTTCTGGTGCTTCAGACTCATTCCAAAAATGGTTATGCACATGTATAGATTTTCATGGAAATACAAAGAGAGAGTGGAGAGAACAATGGACCGAAGTCTGATGACTGCGGCCCGATGCTTAATTTTCTGCACCACAGTTTCAGCATCTGTAAAATGAGGAGTGTGAACCCCTAACTTGTTACTATTTCAGTAATTTCCTTTAGGAGAGAGCTGAAGGATGGCATAAAACAGCTCCGCCAATATAGATATGAGGTTGTAGTTTTAAGACAAATTACAGTGTGAAAACTCAACAAATGTGTGTATAGGTATATATATACATATATTATATATATAATATATGTATATATATATAATATATGTATAATATACATTTTCAGATAATAGTGGTTCATTAAAGTTGTGCTCTTATTTTTTATTTTTATTATTTTTTTAAAAATGTATTTATTTTTGGCTGCTTTAGAGTCAGTGTTGGGTGTGTGCTTGAAATTTATGAGATTTGTAACTCCTCACACTAATCCCGAACCTACGTGCTAAGTGAGTGGCAAGTACTGGCAGGTAAATTTCTCTTTTGTGATTCTGATCAGAATTCTAGGCCTTGGATCTTGGAGGGACAGCATTGTGTAATTCGAGTAAAATTTAGATACAGTGGGCCAAAAGATGAGAAGAAATTTCTAGCAAAGAGAGCTTGGCTTACAGAACAATATATAGTAAATGAAGAATTTTATGGAAGTTTAATTCATCTGGCATTTGCTCTATAATTTGGGGAGTACCACCATTTTATCTGTAAAAGAAGTTATGATGATTTTGAATATTGGTTTTATATTCCTAAACTCTAGGTACTGTATTTTACAAGCTGATCATTCTGCCCTACCATATTTTAGCTAAGTTCGCATTAGCTGTCTTCAATTTTTTTTTCAACTTACCAATACCTTCCTAATACTACTCTGCTCCATTAATGAGTAAAAATTAGAGAAAGTACTTGAAAGCACTCACTATGTCTAGGGTACAGAAAAGCTGGAATTTTAAATGAGAGTTTAAGGAGAAAGAAGACAAAGGTCAACCCATTGCCAGATTCTGGGCTGTGAAATGAATAGAAATTCTGCTGTATCATTCCACAGGGCCTCCTGCCAAATACGTTTTGGTTATGTTCACAATGTTTGCTCTCAAGAGTTCTAGAATTACAGTGGCATCAAGGTATATTATATTTGGTGTATTATAGCAAATTTTGGTATTCATAAATATCCAACAGGAAGGTTATAAAAGAATGTTCTTGGAAATTCATTTTTGTGAATCTCGCCCAGGCAGGAGAAACCAAGCCCTTGGAAAAAGATTTCTAAGTTCAATACTATTCTCAGGCCACTGAGAGGTGTGTGGGTGTGTGGATTTAAGTGCACATGTTTTTTTGTTTTTTCTTTTACTACTTTTAAGATAGGGGCATCTCAGTGTCCTTTTCCCTTCTTGCCTTTTGCTTCTTCAGAGACCTGGAGGTGTTTTACCTTAAGTGATGTACTTGTAAGCGGCACAAACTTTCAGCAAAATGCTGTGAATGTTGTTTTTGGAACATTCCTATTTCCCTGCCTGTTCCCCTCTCTTCCTTTCTACTGGAGACACCCATATCGTGTTCCATTCTCCACTCAAACCTGATGTTCCTAGGCGAGTGGTAATTCCCTCTACAATGGATAGGGCACCAGGGTTATTTGCACATGGCCAGGTGTTCCAAGCCATTCCTTGGAGGTAGTGGCCTGACACTTCATTCCTATTGACCCTCACCCTCAGACTTGTGATACCTTCAAGAGTCACATGCAGGGCAAGGAGTCACATCTAAGAGTAGTCTCACCCAGGCCCAGCAGAAGGCATCATAGTGTCCCATGGTTGGCTGGTATTCAATCAGGATTTGGCAATCAATGGGTGTTTTGTCTTCTTAGATACTGTCCTTCTTCTTCCCTCTTATAATATCCTATCCATGAGTACAGAACATAGCTTGGCTGCCTCTCCCCTCCATCTTTCATCTCCTTAGCCTCATTACTTCTTGTCCTGGGGTACAATACCACAGTCTTTGCTCATCATCACAGCCTCTGTAACACTTTGACCTCCCTGGATGAGGGTGGCAGGAGTGTGAATGTCTGCCTCTCTCCCCTGATTGTAATGCATTCTTTCCTTCCCTGAGGAAAACACTCCCCTGTCTCTTGGCTGAAAGACTATTTTCTTATGAACCCGGCTCCAGTGATTTCCGTGGTACTCTTATGCAATACCAGGCTCTCCTCCTTGTGTTGAATGGGTCGGTGCATTCCTGGTGAGAAAACAGAGATAGTAAACTCTGTTAAGGTGTGAGAATCTGAAAAGGTAGGCTGAGCTCAACAAAGATCTGCACAGAGGTAGCATGTAGGCTTTGGTGCTATGAAGACTCCCTTTGTGCTTCCTGTCCAAGGGGTTGCTCAGCTTCCCTTGATACTTTCTGATCTGTGCAAGGCACTGTGGGAAATTCATGGTTGAGAAGGACACAGCACTATGATCTTGGAAGTGGAGTCCAAAAAGAACTTAGGAATCGTCTAGTATAAGTTCCTCATTTTATGGAGTAGGAAACTGATGTCCAGGCATCTCACAGCAGGGCTGCATCCAACTAGCCAATAGCAAGGAAGAACCTTCCCTTCCCACTTTCAGTGCAACACAACCCAGTGTCTACTTCAAAAAGGTCTCTTTTCCATACCACAGCAAGGCCCTTGCTCTTGTTCTTATTCTTTTCATTTTTCTCTCTCTCAATAGAACATGGCAATTAATAATTTTGGATGCTGCTTACAAGTCAATCTTTCTCTAGCTCTCTATTTGCTTTACTGTTTTCCCACCCCCATGCTTTTGTTTAGCCATAAAGACTCCTGACCTGAAGCACTCTCTGTAATTCATATAATAGGGGTATTAGAACCATTTATGACTTTGATGTTCTCAGGGCTATGCAAATCAGTCCTTGCTGCCTCTGCCACTTGGTTGGCTCTTTTGGGTTGTTTTTTTTTAATTTGTTTTTGAATGCAAAGACACACTGTGGTGCTTGGATAAAGAATGAACATTTCTGCTTACACAAAATTTCTTTTTAAGGAAAAAATATGTAGCCAGTTCCATTGCCTATCTAGCAATGGAAAACCTAGGTTCTCCTAGACCAGTTTTGGATAACATCTCTCACACTATCAAGAAATCAGTGTTCTGGATTCACTTCATTATAAAGCAGAAACTAACAACAACAACAACAACTATATATATATATATATATATATATATATATATATATGTATATGTATATATATATATAAAAGAAATGTTAGGGGGATAAAGAATGAGGCAGATATATATGTATCTATGTGTAAAAATTTACCAGAATAACTTATGTGAAAAAAGCAAGGTATAGAAGATTGTGTGTAATATTATGTATGTATGTATGTTATATGTATATACACAGATATATACGTGTAGGCACGTATATGTATACACACACCCACGTTCACGGACAACTATTAAAGGAGTCCATAAAAAACTGGTAATGGAATTCTCTGGTGGTCCAGTGTTTAGGACTCGGCACTTCCTCTGCCAGGGCCCCGGGCCTGGGTTCAATTCCTAGTTGAGAAGATCCTGCAGGTCAAGTGGCACGGCCAAAAAAAGAAAGAAACAAACTGGTAATGGTGTTTGCCTTTGAGAAGGAGTGTGGAGTGGCCGGAAAAGAGCATGGGAGGAGAGAAATATACTTTTCATTGTATATAACTTTGTATTCTAGAATTTTGTACCATGTGCCTATATTACCTGTTCAATAATAAATAAATAGATAGATAAACAAATCAGTGTTCTGCACTGAAGAGTGTGTACAGGGAATATGTGTTGAATGGAAGGGTGAATGACAGCTAGGCTCTGCAGTCTGACCCCTATATTCTCATCTTGACTTCACTACTCATCACCTGGTGACCTTGAAAAAATTATTTAACTTCTCTGCCTGATTTTCCTTATGTGTAAAATGGGGTAGTTGTGATCCCTCATTACTCTGTTAATGCCTGCCAAGTATTTTTTTAAAGCCTAAGTGGGGTGAATTGTCTCTATGTATCAATTTTATTTTATATTTTCAATAGAAAACGTCTCTAGCTCTGTCATAGGTGAGTCCTGAGCACCTGCCAGGTTAAGGCTCCTAATCTGAATTTCTAAGTTTGGCAAAGGGTTTTCTCTGAGAAAGATCCTCCACATTTTGTAAGGAAAGCACTAGGCGTTTTTCCTCCATTCATGTTCAGAGACATCACATAAATCCCAGTCTGGGATGATGAAGAGATAATAGAGATAGAAATGGGAGGAGCTGTACTACAGGGAGTAGGGACAACACAGACAGGAGAGTCCAGAGCCTGGGTTCTGATGCTCCCTCTGCTATGAACTCACAGGAACCCTTGGACAAGACACGGCAGTCTCAGTCATTCCCATCTCTAAGAAAGTAGAGAGCTCTAAGTTTTCTTCTATCATTAGTATTCTAGACACATATAGTTCTCCATGAGGTAACCCACCATTTGAGAAAGATAACGAGGACTTGACTACATCCTGACATCACATAGCTAAAATTAAGAGACCATAAAAATTAATACTGTTTAGGAAAAATCCGTGGGAGGTGCTAATGGGAATTGCTGAGATAAAAGCAAAGATTTGTGCAATAGCTATAGGTATTTTCCATGACAATAACCCCTCATACCATGCTTTTCGCAGCTGAGACACCCTTTTCTAATCTCTCAGGAAATAGAAGAGACAAGGTCAACACAAGGGAAAAGAAGTGGCAATAGAAGTGTTCTAGATTATTCATACACATACAGAAATACTACCAAGAAAAACAAAGCTAAAGAAAATCTGGTAAAAGTCCTTATGATTTAGATTCATTGCAAAAATAAGCATTAAATCTTTCTATTTTTCACATACATTAATACAAACTTTTCTAAGAAATTTCATATAAATGATCTCTTTTGACTTCCACAATCCTGCAAAATAGGCAGAGCAAATATTATCCGCTATAGTTTATGGTTGAGAAAGCTGAGCTTCTGAGAAGTTATACACATGCCCAGGTTCACAAAGCTAGTTTGTGGTAGAATTAGAGGTCACACCAAGTCTTTCCATCCTAGTTCAAAGCTTTTTTCCATATCTCTACATAAGCAAGTAATTTTTCAGTGGGTCACTCCCCTTGGGCTTAACTCCTACAGATCCAGGAAGCTGAAGCCTGTGGTCTTATGCCAGGCAGCTTCGGAATCTATCATCCACAGATTATATTCAATGAACCCAGACCCCAGTTGGAGGGATAACCCTTCAATTGCTGGCCATTACCAACAGATAAAGTCCATCTACAGTCTGTCACTGGTTTATGCTTTAAGTCTAATGTCATCCAACCAAGCTTAGGTATCCAACATTCTCTGCTAGAATGTAATCTTCACTAGGCAGGGTTCTTTGCATTGTTCACTGATGAATCCTAATACAACAGTCACTCAATAACTTTGTAGAATGAACAAACAATCCTTGAATCTTCATACTTCTGTGCACTGCTATGCTATTCTCTCCAACAGAATGTCTTGAGCCCTCCCTCACGCATCTCAACCTACATCTAGGGCTAACTATCTTTCAAGTATTAAATCAAGCATCACCCCCCCCCCCCAACAAGGTTTCCTTGATTATCCATCATGGAAATGACTCTATAGCACTTAGTTGCATTCCTGTGTCCATGATACAGTATGGAGGACTTCTGCTATTCAGTTTGATTTTTCTTTTTTGGCCGGGGGTTGTTTCTGAACGCTAAAACAGCATTTTAATTGTTGTGATGTAGAACATAAACAATACTTCCCTTATCCTCTGGGAGAAAAAATGGAAAAGAAAAAAGAAAACAAGGCAGAGTATATTTCCAATTACACTACCTATCTATCAAAAATGCCTTTTAAAAAAAAACAGGTACTTTTTTTTTAATAGCCTTATATGTCTTTATTTTTTTTTAACATTTTTATTGGAGTATAATTGCTTTACAATGGCATGTTAGTTTCTGCTGTATAACAAAGTGAATCAGCTATACGTATACATATATCCCCATATCGCCTCTCTCTTAGATCTCCCTCCCACACTACCTATCCCACCCCTCTAGGTGGTCACCAAGCACCAAGCTGATCTCCCTGTGCTATGCGGCTGTTTCCCACTAGCTATCTATTCTACATTTGGTAGTGCATATACGTCCATGCCACTCTCTCACTTCATCCCATATTACCCTTCCCCCTCCCCGTGTCCTCAAGTCCATTCTCTATGTCTGCGTCTTTATTCCTTTCCTGCCCTTAGGTTCAAGAGAACCATTTTTTGGTTAGATTCCATACATATGTGTTAGCATACAATATTTGTTTTCCTCTTTCTGACTTGCTTCAATCTGTATGACAGACTCTAGATCCATCCACTTCACTCCAAATAACTCAGTTTCGTTTCCTTTTATGGCTGAGTAATATTCCATTGTATATATGTGCCACATCTTCTTTATCCATTCATCTGTCGATGGACACTTAGGTTGCTTCCATGTCCTGGCTATTGTAAATAGTGCTGCAATGAACATTGTGGTACATGAGTCTTTTTGAATTATGGTTTTCTCTTGGTATATGCCGCATAGTGGGATTGCTGGGTCGTATGGTAGTTCTATTTTAATTTTTTAAGGAACCTCCATGCTGTTCTCCATAGTGGCTGTATCAATTTACATTCCCACCAACAGTGCAAGAGGGTTCCCTTTTCTCCACATCTTCCCCAGCATTTATCGATTTTTTGATGATGGCCATTCTGACCAGTGTGAGGTGATACCTCATTGGAGTTTTGATTTGCATTTCTCTAATGATTAGTGATGTTAAGCATCCTTTCATGTGTTTCTTGGCAATCTGTGTATCTCC
This sequence comes from Leucopleurus acutus, assembly GCF_964270905.1. Lineage (NCBI taxonomy): Eukaryota > Metazoa > Chordata > Mammalia > Artiodactyla > Delphinidae > Leucopleurus > Leucopleurus acutus. The sequence continues at coordinate 78,167,864 of NC_139147.1, read as the reverse complement.
TTTGGAGAAATGTCTATTTAGGTCTTCTGCCCATTTTTAGATAGGATTTTTTGGTATTTTTGATATTGAGCTTCTTGTATATTTTGGAGATTAATCCTTTGTCAGTTGCTTCATTTGCAAATATTTTTTCCCATTCTGAGGGTTATCTTTTCGTCTTGTTTATGGTTTCCTTTGCTGTGCAAAAGCTTTTAACTTTCATTAGGTCCAATTTGTTTATTTTTACTTCCATTTCTCTAGGACATGGTTCAAAAGGATCTTGCTGTAATTTAAGTCATAGAGTGTTCTGCCTATGTTTTCCTCTAAGAGTTTTATAGTGTCTGGCCTTACATTTAGGTCTTTAATCCATTTTGAGTTTATTATCATGTATGGTGTTAGGGAGTGTTCTAATTTCATTCTTTTACATGTAGCTGTCCAGTTTTCCCAGCACCACTTATTGAAGAGGCTGTCTTTTTCCATTGTATATTCTTGCCTCCTTTGTCAAAGATAAGGTGACCACATGTGCGTGGGTTTATCTCTGGGCTTTCTATACTGTTCCATTGATCTATATTTCTGTTTTGGGGCCAGTACCTTATTGTCTTGATTACTGTTGCTTTGTAGTATAGTCTGACATCAGGGAGCCTGATTCCTCCAGCTCCGTTTTTCTTTCTCAAGATTGCTTCCGCTATTCAGGGTCTTTTGTGTTTGCATACAAATTGTGAAATTTTTTGTTCTAGTTCTGTGAAAAATGCCAGTGGTAGTTTGATAGGGATTGCATTGAATCTGTAGATTGCTTTGGGTAGTAGAGTCATTTTCACAATGTTGATTCTTCCAATCCAAGGACATGGTATATCTCTCCATCTGTTGGTATCACCTTTAACTTCTTTCATCAGGGTCTTATAGTTTTCTGCATACAGGTCGTTGGTCTCCTAAGGTAGGTTTATTCCTATTTATTCTTTTCATTGCAATGGTAAATGGGAGTTTTTCCTTAATTTCTCTTTCAGATTTTTCATCCTTAGTGTATAGGAATGCAAGAGATTTCTTTGCATTAATTTTGTATCCTGCTACTTTACCAAATTCATTGATTAGCTCTAATAGTTTTTTGGTAGCATCTTTCAGATTCTCTATGTATAGTATCATGCCATCTGCAAACAGTCACAGTTTTACTTCTTCTTTTCTGTTTTGGATTCCTTTTATTTCTTTTTCTTCTCTGATTGCTGTGGCTAAAACTTTGAAAACTATGTTGAATAATAGTGGTGAGAGTGGGCAACCTTGTCTTGTTCCTCATCTTAGTGGAAATGGTTTCAGTTTTTCACCATTGAGAATGATGTTGACTGTGGGTTTGTCGTATACAGCCTTTATTATGTTGAGGTAAGTTCCCTCTATGCCTACTTTCTGGAAGGTTTTTATCATAAATGGGTGTTGACTTTTGTTGAAAGCTTTTTCTGCATGTATTGAGATTACCGTGTGGTTTTTATCCTTTAATTTCTTAATATGGTGTATCACATTGATTGATTTCTGTATATTGAAGAATCCTTGCATTCCTGGGATAAACCCCACTTGATCATGGTGTATGATCCTTTTAATGTGCTGTTGGATTCTGTTTGCTAGTTTTTTGTTGAGGATTTTTGCGTCCATGTTCTTCAGTGATATTGGCCTGTAGTTTTCTTTCTTTTTGACATCTTTGTCTGATTTTGATACCAGGGTGATGGTGGCCTCGTAGAATTACTTTAGGAGTGTTCCTCTCTCTGCTATGTTTTGGAAGAGTTTGAGAAGGATAGGTATTAGCTCTTCTCTAAATGTTTGATAAAATTCACATGTGAAGCCATCTGGTTCTGGACTTTTGTTTGTCAGAGGAGTTTTAAACACAATTTCAATTTCAGTGCTTGTGATTGGTCTGTTTATAATTTCTATTTCTTCCTGGTTCAGTCTTGGAAGGTTATGCTTTTCTAAGAATATGTACATTTCTTCCAGGTTGTCCATTTTATTGGCATATAGTTGCTTGTAGTAATCTCTCATGATCCTTTGTATTTCTGCAGTGTCAGTTGTTACTTCTCCTTTTTCATTTCTAATTCTGTTGATTTGAGTCTTCTCCCTTTTTTTCTTGATGAGTCTGGCTAATGGTTTATCAATTTTGTTTATCTTCTCAAAGAACCAGCTTTTAGTTTTATTGAGCTTTGCTATTGTTTCCTTCATTTTCCTTTTCTTTTATTTCTGATCTGATCTTTATGATTTCCTTCCTTCTGCTAACTTTGGGAGTTTTTTTTTCATTGTTTTTCTTTTTTCTCTAATTGCTTTAGGTTGCTTATTTGAGATTTTTCTTGTTTTTGAGGTAGGATTGTATTGCTATAAATGTCCCTCTTAGAACTGCTTTTGTTGCATCCCATAGGTTTTGGGTCATCGTGTTTTCATTGTCATTTGTTTTTAGGTCTTTTTTGATTTCCGCTTTGATTTCTTCAGTGATCTCTTTGTTATTTAGTAGTGTATTGTTTAGCCTCCATGTGTTGGTATTTTTTACAGTTTTTTTCCTCTCACTGATATCTAGTCTCATAGCATTGTGGTCAGAAAAGATACTTGATATGATTTCAGTTTCCTTAAATTTACCAAGGCTTGATTTGTGACCCAAGATATGATCTATTCTGGCGAATGTTCCATGAGCACTTGAGAAGAAAATGTATTCTGTGGTTTTAGGATGGAATGTCCTATAAATATCAATTAAGTCCATCTTGTTTAATGTGTCATTTAAAGCTTGTGTTTCCTTATTTATTTTCATTTTGGATGATCTGTCCATTGGTGAAAGTGGGGTGTTAAAGTTCCCTACTATTATTGTGTTACTGTTAATTTCCCCTATGGCTGTTAGCATTTGCCTTATATATTGAGGTGCTCCCATGTTGGGTGCATAAATATTTGCAATTGTTATATCTTTTGCTTGGATTGATGCCTTGATCATTATGTAGTGTCCTTCCTTGGCTCTTGTAATAGTCTTTATTTTAAAGACTATTTTGTCTGGTATGAATATTGCTACTCTAGCTTTCTTCTGATTTCCATTTGCATGGAATATCTTTTTCCATCCCCTCACTTTCAGTCTGTATGTGTCCCTAGGTCTGAAGTGGGTCTCTTGTAGACAACATATATATGGGTCTTGTTTTTGTATCCATTCAGCCAGTCTATGTCTTTTGGTTGAAGCATTTAATCCATTTACATTTAAGGTAATTATTGATATGTATGTTCCTATTCCGATTTTCTTGTTTTGGGTTTGTTATTGTAGGTGTTTTCTTTCTCTTGTATTTCTTGCCTAGAAAATTTCCTTCAGGATTTGTTTTAAAGCTGGTTTTGTGGTGCTGAATCCTCTGAGCTTTTGCTTGTCTGTGAAGGTTTTAATTTCTGCATTGAATCTGAATGATATCTTTGCTGGGTAGAGTAATCTTTGTGGTAGGTTTGCCCCTTTCATCACTTTAAGTATGTCCTGCCACTCCCTTCTGGCTTGCAGAGTTTCTGCTGAAAGATCAGCTGTTAACCTTATGGGAATTCCCTTGTATGTTATTTGTTGCTTTTTCCTTGCTACTTTTAATATTTTTTCTTTGTATTTAATTTTTGATAGTTTGATTAATATATGTCTTGACATGTTTCTCCTTGGATTTATCCTGTATGGGACTCTCTGTGCTTCCTGGACTTGACTGACTATTTCCTTTCCCATGTTAGGGAAGTTTTCAACTATAACCTCTTCAAATATTTTCTCAGATCCTTTCTTTTTCTTTTTTTCTTCTGGGAACTGTATAATTTGAATGTTGCTGCATTTAATATTGTCCCAGATGTCTCTGAGACTGTCCTCAATTCTTTTCATTCTTCTTTCTTTATTCTGCTCTGCAGTAGTTATTTCTGCTATTTTATCTTCCAGGTCACTTATCCGTTCTTCTGCCTCAGTTATTCTGCTATTGATCCCTTCTAGAGAATTTTTAATTTCATTTATTGTGTTGTTCATCATTGTTTGTTTGCTCTTTAGTTCTTCTAGGTCCTTGTTAAACATTTCTTGTATTTTCTCCATTCTACTTCCATGATTTTGGATCATCTTTACTATCATTACTCTGAATTCTTTTTCAGGTAGACTGCCTATTTCCTCTTCATTTGCTTGGTCTGGTGGGTTTTTACCTTGTTCCTTCATCTGCTGCGTACTTCTCTGTCTTCTCATTTTGCTTAACTTACTGTGTTTGGGGTCTCCTTTTCGTAGGCTGCAGGTTCGTAGTTCCTATTGTTTTTGGTGTCTGCCCCAGTCAGTAAAGTTGGTTCAGTGGCTTGTGTAGGCTTCCTGGTGGAGGCGACTGGTGCCTGTGTTCCGGTGGGTGGGGTTGGATCTTGTCTTTGTGGTGGGCTGGGCCATGTCTGGTGTGTTTTGGGGTGTCTGCGAACTTAGTATTATTTTAGTCAGCCTCTCTGCTAATGGGTGGGGTTATGTTCCTCTCTTGCTAGTTGTTTGGCATGGGGCATCCAGCACTGGAGCTTGCTGGTCGTTGAGTGGAGTTGGGTCTTAGTGTTGAGATGGAGATGTCTAGGAGAGCTCTTGCCGACTGATATTCTGTGGTGGTCCAATGTCCAGAACTCGGGTCTCCCATCTCAGAGGTTCAGTCCTGACACCAGGCCAGAGCACCAAGACACTGTCAGCCACATGGCTCAGAAGAAAAGGGAGAGAAAAAGAAAGAAAAAGAAATATATAAATAATAAAAAGAATAAAATTATTAAAATTAAAAAATTATTAAAATAAAAAAAATTTAAGTAATTTAAAACAAAAAGAAGAGAGCAAGCAAACCAATAAACAAATCCACCAATAATAAAAAGAGCTAAAAATTATACTAAGATAAACTTAAAAATCAGAAACAGGGCTTCCCTGGTGGCACAGTGGTTGAGAGTCCGCCTGCTGATGCAGGGGACGCAGGTTCGTGCCCCAGTCCGGGAAGATCCCGCATGCCGCGGAGCAGCTGGGCCTGTGAGCCTGGAGCTGCGCGTCCGGAGCCTGTGCTCCGCAACAGGAGAGGCCACAACAGTGAGAGGTCCGCGTACCGCCAAAAAAAAAAAAAAAAAAAAAAATCAGAAACAAGTCAGTCACATACCCCAAGTCTACAGTTGCTCCCAAAGTCCACCTCCTCAATTTTGGGATGATTCATTGTCTATTCAGGTATTCCACAGATTCAGGATACATCAAGCTGGTTGTGGGGATTTAATCCACTGCTCCTGAGGCTGCTGGGAGAGATTTCCCTTTCTGTTCTTTGTTCGCACAGCTCCAGGGGTTCAGCTTTGGTTTGGGCCCCGCCTCTGCATGAAGGCTGCCTAGAGGCAACCCTTAGCCCTCAGTCGCCCAGACAGGAAGGGGTTAAAGCAACAGCTGATTAGGGGGTTCTGGCTCACTCAGGCCGTGGTGGGGTGGGGAGGGAGGGTTATGGAATGCGAGGCGAGCCTGCGGCGGCAGAGGCCAACATGACATTGCAACAGCCTGAGGCGCACCCTGTCTTCTCCCGGGGAAGTTGATCACGGGACCCTGGCAGTGGCGGGCTGCACAGGTTCCCAGGAGGGGAGGTGTGGATAGTGACCTGTGCTTGCACACAGGCTTCCTGGTGGCTGCAATAGCAGCCTTAGCGTCTCATGCCCATCTCTGGGGTCCACACTGATAGCTGCGGCTCGCGCCTGTCTCTGGAGCTCATTTAGGCAGTGCTCTGAATCCCCTCTCCTGACGCACCCGAAAACATGATCTCTTGACCCTTAGGCAGTTCCAGACCTTTTCCCGGACTCCCTCCCGGCTAGCTGTGGTGCACTAGCCCCCTTCAGGCTATGTTCACGCAGCCAACCCCAGTCCTCTCCCTGGGATCTGACCTCCGAAGCCTGAGCCTCAGCTCCCAGCCCCCACCCGCCCTGGCGGGTGAGCAGACAAGCCTCTCAGGCTGGTGAGTGCTGGTCGGCACCGATCCTCTGTGTGGGAATCTCTCCGCTTTGCCCTCTGCACCCCTGTTGCTGCTCTCTCCTCCGTGGCTCTGAAGCTTCCCCCCCGCCCACCCCCTGTCTCCACCAGTGAAGGGGTTTCCTAGTGTGTGGAAACTTTTCCTCCTTCACAGCTCCCTCCCGAGGTGCAGGTCCTGTCCCTATCCTTTTGTCTCCGTTTTTTCTTTTTTCTTTTGCCCTACCCGGGTACATGGGTAGTTTCTTGCCTTTTGGGAAGTCTGAGGTCTTCTGCCAGCATTCAGCAGGTGTTCTGTATGAGTTGTTCCACATGTAGATGTATTTCTGATGTATTTCTGGGGAGGAAGGTGATCTCCACATCTTATTCCTCCGCCATCTTTAAGGTCCCCCCTCTCCAGGTACTTCTTGACACAAGAAAGATAGAAAGATCATTCTTGCCTTAGAACCCTAAACATTCATTTTTAGGATAGGCATCCATTCTGGTCAGTGTGTACCTTCTGAGTGGTCTGTGCTCATTCTGTATGGGTTGTTAAATTGTATATATCCTCTTCTTTTATTCATGTTACCACAGTGTGCTCTGTGTTTTCCATTTCATGATCATATATCTCTTGAAAGTTCCTCCTGCATAGTGGCCATTTAATATTAAATTTTCTATCCCAACTCCTAAATAAAGTGCTTAAAACATACGAAGTGTTTAATAAAAGTTTGATAGATTATTTTCTAAGTTATAAACACTGTGCAAGAAAGAAAAGCAGGTAATATGTTTTGCTTTCTCTGAATGACTTTCCATGTAAGGAACTAGAATGGTAAGGAGATATTAGATAGGATATTTAAAATTTATCTTCATATGCATATATAACTTTTTCCTTAAAGGTTACCTTTTCAATCACACTATATGGGCATTAACTGTGGTTCAGTTTCTATTATAGAAGGAAAAGAGCTGTGACAATGGGGTGACTCAATTTCTAGCTGGGAAACAACTTCTTGGATTAGAAATCTAACCTGCTCTTTCCATCTTCACCTGGATTTCCTCCTGGAGTCTGAAGCTCCGCTAACATGTACTCCAGCTTCTCCTTAATTGCCCATTGGCTTGCTAGACATGCTTCCTATTAAGGAAAAAATGATTTAGTGTCAACAAAGAATACTTTAAGCCCTTTAATGTGTACAGAGGTTTTTAGTATACACAGAATTTGTACTTTAAAAAATACAGATGGTCCCTGATTTAATGATGGTCTGACTTAACAGTTTTTTGACTTTTTGATGGTGTGAAAGTGATATGCATTCAGTAGAAACCATACTTCGAAACTTGAATAGTGACCTTTGACCCAAGCTAGTGATATGTGGTTCAATACTCTCTCTTGATTCTGGACCACAGCAATGAGCCCCAGCTCTCAATCAGCCACATGATCAACAGAGTAAACACCCCATACACTGACAGCCGTTCTGTACCCACACAACCATTCTTTTTTTCACTTTCAGTTCAGTATTCAACAAATTACGAGGTATTCAACACTTTATTATAAAGTAGGCTATGTGTTAGATGATTTTGCCCAGATCAGGCTAAGTGTTCTGAGCATGTTTGTTTGTTTGTTTGTTTGTTTTTTTGCGGTACGCGGGCCTCTCACTGTTGAGGCCTCTCCCGCTGTGGAGCACAGGCTCCGGACGCGCAGGCTCAGCGGCCATGGCTCACGGGCCCAGCCGTTCCGCGGCATGTGGGATCCTCCCGGACCAGGGCACGAACCCGTGTCCCCTGCATCGGCAGGCGGACTCTCAACCACTGCGCCACCAGAGAAGCCCCTGAGCATGTTTAAGGCAGGTGAAGCTAAGCTATGATGTTAGGTCGGTTAGTTGCTTTGAATGCATTTTCAGCTTACGCTATTTTCAACTTATGATGGGTTTATTAGGACGTAACCCTTTTGTGAGTCAAGGAAGATCTGTATAGCCAGGTTTAAAAAATAGTGTGATACATATTCACCTACTTACACCCCAGAAAGTATGATTGTTACCATTTTTTCAAATTTACTACAAACCTATATGTATGTATATGTGTGTGTACATGTCAACCATTCCAACAAAGTTAAAGTCCCCTTTATCTTCCATCTGCAGGTCTATATATCTTTCTCTGTTACTTCCCCCGTCACCTTGGGCTAAAAACATTCTGTATCACAAATTTAGATCCAATTAATTTTTATGTCACTTTCCATAGTACAGAGATGTATATTTCATAGACACATAATAATCATAAACATGATCATATCAGCTGCTACCATTTATTGAGGTTTATTTTTACATCCAGATTCTCTACCCTCATACAGTTCTGTAAAGTCAGTGATGGTATTGCCATGTTACAGACGAGGAAACAGAGCTTTGAATATTTGAAATAATTTGACCAAGACCATGCAGAGAGTAAGTAGAAAGACGATGACTGAAACACTGCATTTTGTACTCTAAAATCTCTGTTCTTTCCTCTGCACCTTGCTGCCTCTTCTAAAATGACTGAATAAAATATGTGGCAATGCTACTGAACTTGGAAATACATATATTTTAAATGTGTTCCAGACTCTATGAGGTGTCTTTAGGAGCAGGATAGATGTGAATAAGACCTGCCCCTTGCCCTTTAGTTGCATATAGTCTAGAGTTTGGAGAGGAAGTAGTGGAAGATACAGAAGCATAAACAAATATCTATAAGGATTTTCAGAGTGAGATTGTGGTATGAACTACTTAGGAGAATCTAGCAAAAAAAGAAACACTTTTGATTGGAGATATCTGAGGCAATGTCAGAAAAGAAGCAGCATTTGGACTATCTTGTGTGGTAAACATCTCAAGCGAAACGATCAAGGCATGACAATATAGGAAGCCAGTTAACAGGTGGTTTCATTAGCCTGGGGACCTGAATGGGAACCTGCAGACCTGCAGTGTCACATTTGTATATGACCAGGAAAAAGAGACCACTGCATCTTCTTTAGGGCTTTTTTTTTTTTTTCCTGAAAGGATTACAGAAGTTTAGAAAAAGTCTATTCTCTTGGTGCTTTACAGCTTAACCATTTAATAATTGCTAGTGGGGTTAGCCACCCTTTGGGACATTCAGAAAATTTCTCAGTTGCCTCGGGAATAACTTGCAGTTTTAACACTTTACAGGATATGGGGTGATGAGCAGGAACGCTCTAGTGCCTTGGGGTCAATGCCTTTTGGGGAGTTGTCCATGTAAGGAACGGCACCAAGAAACGGAGGAGAGCTTAAACAAGCTTTATTTGGGAACGCTCCCGGGCGAGGTTCACTGGTCCGAGAGAAAGGGGCCAGAGAAGTCGCGTCCGGGTGTGGGCGCGAACAAAATCTATAGGGGTGGACGCAGGAGAGGTGCTTGCTGTGTGAAGCAGCCCTTTTTTGGTAATCTCTCGGGTGTTGTGGCAATGTCAGGTGTCGGTTGCATCAGCCTCAGAGCCGTTGGTTCCGCCCCTCGGGGAGCGGGAAGACCGGGGCCGAGTGGTGTGGCAATGTCAGGTGTCGGTTGCATCAGCCACTTTGGCGGGCGTTCCGTCTGGCTCCCTGGGCTCTTCCCCGGACCTGCTGGCGTTACAGTCCAGTCTTGTGTGCTGAGGCTGGCTGATACAGGAATCATGTGATGTCCATAGAAACACCAGATACTACTGAGAAAATGACAAAATCATAGAGTACTGGCAATGGTGAGCTCATGAGGATACTGTTGCCCAGGTAATTCAAGTCAGTCTCCTAAGGGCTCACAGCCAGCCAGTGATAATCTGGAGTGACTTCCCAGGTGCTTCTCCACAGCCACAGCAAAACTCTTTCCATCACTCCACGGTAAAAACATTCCTAATTGCTTCTCTGATTTTCCTGTGCAAAGCATGCTGCAGTTTGACTTGAGCTAAGCAATAGTACACTAGCAAGATCCTGAGAGTGAAGATTACTTCCTAGGTTATTTGATGAGGGCAACCTGCCCTCACTGCTCAAGTCTTATGTGGTAAAGAGACAAGTCTGTTCTTCCCCAAACCTCCCTAGTGTTGGTAACCGCACCTGGGCCTCAGGGGAAAGGACCTCTCCCAGTTATCTGATGAAATTAGCTTGTGCCGCCACGCCCATATACTGCTGTTCCTAGAAGATTTTTATTGCAGAGAAGATGACACACAGGAAGGTGACCACTGTGGGCCCAATTGGAAAGACAGTCCCATCAGAGCTAGATAATACCTGCATTCTTCAAAGGCCTTTAAGTATTCATGCTGCTTCAGTGCAGCCAAAGTCTGCCTTGAAAAGAGACCCAGAAAGCTTTTCTGCAGCAAAGTTAATCCTGGTGAAAGCTTCTTCAACTAAAGCAAGCTCTAGGGGTTGAGAAATAGACAAGTGAATTAAGCCATAATGACTCAGCTCCTCTTTCCTCCCTGCCCTGGTCTACCAGCCAGGAATGTGGGGAGGAAATGAGTTAGGTCAAATTTAGGCTTGAGCTCTACGAAGCAAAGATCTATCCACGCCTAAGGTGATTTTGCTAAAAAGTGCTATTTCTTTACAGAAAGTCTTCCCTAGCCCCTGGCTCCAGTAAGCAGGAATTTCACATGTATGAGTCTGGGAAGAATGTGAATGGAGAGGAAGGCATGGGTGCCTATCAAAAGGCAATTGAGGTGTGGCTACAGTAGCGGCTTTTGCACTAAAAGAAGCTGGGTGATTCACTATGTTAGGTTAGACTCTCTACCATCAGACCCAGAAACAAAAATTCATAATGTACAAGTGATTTATTGACAAAGTGTTCCAACAGAAAATAGTAAGAGAGTCCAGGAAATAGGACAAGGATGAAGAGAATGCCAACCAGGCAAGGGTACCGTGTCAAGCAAAGTCCTGGACTGAGCAACTTCAGCTTGAACTTGAAGTTGAACTCTCGAATATCAAGTTGCCTCAAAGAGGTCCCAAACTGAGGCCAGAGAGCTTGAGTTTCATAATCCTGCACCTATCATCATTGGTAAAGGGCTCTCCAAGGAGTATATAAACTCCAGGCCTCCAGCTATCTGTGTTTTCCAATAAAGGGCTCTTGGAATGCAAGAGCAGTCCTCCAAACACAGCCACAATTTCAAGCTGTTGGAACTGAAATATACCAAAAGCCAGGACATATATTTAAGAAAAAAAAATTTTTTTAATCTGCAAACAAAGGAAAAAAAAAACACAACACATTAGCCTGAAGGTATCTATGCCTTAGCGCAATAGTATCCTACCAGCTACATTTCCCCGAAGTTTTCTTTTGACTTGGAGATCTGTGTTCAAGAGAGTTACCTTCATTTACTAATTTATAGGCACTGTGCTAATGGATTTTATGGTACCATGTTTGTTACCACATATATTATATAATATAGCAAGACCATTGGAGCTTAGCAGTTCCAGGTTTAAATCTTGATTTGTTCATTTATTAGCTGAGTAAATTTATGAAAGTTACTTTACCTCTGTGTGACTCAAGGAAGTGGTTGTGAAGAATAAATGAAATAACCAAGTACGCCTTTTTTTTTTTTTTTGCGGTACGCGGGCCTCTCACTGTTGTGGCCTCTCCCGTTGCGGAGCACAGGCTCCGGACGCGCAGGCTCAGCGGCCATGGCTCACGGGCCCAGCTGCTCCGCGGCATGTGGGATCTTCCCGGACCGGGGCACGAACCCGTGTCCCCTGCATCGGCAGGCGGACTCTCAACCACTGCGCCACCAGGAAAGCGCCCAAGTACGACTTTTAATAACCTGGTGATGGCACATGGGTAAAGTCTCAATGAATATTGGTTATTAACAAAAATGATAATAGCAATAATAATATTGTTCTTTATTTATTCATTTACACAACAAATATTTATCAAGCACCTATGAGGTATCAGAGTCACCTCTAGGCCAAGAATTACAAAGGTGTTAGACAAAGATTATGCCCTCACAGAGCTTACATTCTGGTAAGAGAAACAAATAATCACACAGATAAGTAACTAATGCAAGATCAGTTACTGATAAATGCAATAAAGAAAACTGCAGCAGGGCATAAAGTAAAGAAGAGTAGTGGAGTGGGAGATGGAGATTATCACTACATGTGATGGTCAAGGAACACCCTCTGGGAAGAACAGCTGAGCAGAGACCTGAATGTGTTAAAGGGGTGAGCCACGGAAAGGAGCAGTGTTCTGGGAAGAGATCATAGTAAGAGCACAGGAGGAGAATATACTTAGCGTGTTAAAGAAATAAGAAGAATCCAATGTGGCTGCAGTAGAATGAAGCAGGCCAAGAGCACTAGGAAATAAAGCCAGAGACAGTGGCAAGGACCAGACCAGATCACGTAGAGCCAAGTAACCCATGGTCAGGAGGGTGACTTTTATTTAATCTGACTGTGATAGGAAATCACAGGGTCACCGTGACATAGACGGTGACAAACCTGAATTATGTGTGTAAAAGACTTCTCTTTTCCCCATATGCCCCTGAAGGGCACAAGAGCGTCTATGCAAATCACTTCCTAGCAACAGCACTGGATCTCACACAATCCCCAAGCTCAGTGGGCAAACTAATCTCTAATAGCAAACACGAGCTACCCATTTATTCATGTCCCTATGTTGTCTTTTGGAAAATAATAGTAATGCTGTCCAACATTGACAAAGAAATGCTCCATAAGTAATCTCTAATATAAAGCTATGGCTGCCGATGCACCATCAGAATATCTTTAACATTTAGTTCCTCCTATTTTGCTTGTTTCCAGTTTGTATCTTTAGCTTTTCTGCCTTTTTGGAGTATAGTCTCTCACATCAAAATAACTCCTTTAGGTTGATCTTAGGGAACAAGCCTGCCTGACTTGCTAGAAACAAAATTATACACCGTTAGAAATTAATTTTTTGATATATTCTGTTTCACAGGACGTTATTCCATTCACATACCTCTGATGGCTCCTCACTGACTACGGATTGAAGTTCAGTCCTTAGCTGAGTGTTCCACTCCTTCTCTTCCTGAACCGGGCAGACTTCTCCAACGTGCCTCAGCTAACCACGTTCTTACACAAGGAATCACCTGCCATCATACAATTCTTCTCCACTGTCTCTCAAAGATAACATGCACAGTTTTACTGCCTCATCATTGTTTATTTCTTTTATTTGTCTAAGTATAAAGCTTCTCTCAATGCCAAATTTTAGTCCCACCTCTGTGTGGGTCTTCCATGACAATCCTTCACTGATCATTCCCTCATTCTGAACTACTTCTACAGTTGTTAAACTTTGCATATGATCCCTTGGATTATTACCGATCTTTTGAAGAACACATTTATCTCTACAGGCCATCTGTGAACTTATTCAAGGTTGGGATCACATCTCTGTACTCCAGGCACTCTGCCTATTACACCTGACTTTCCCATCAGACTCATCACTGTTAAATCCTGCTGAGTTCACACCTCTGTTTACCCCCAGCACACCTACTTTTGTACTTTTTTTTGTTTTTACTGAATTGTGCAAGAAATTGATCTATCTTTATTTTTATGAAACCTTAACCTAATCTCTATTCCAAGCTCCCCTTTTGCATTATGGAAGCAGTCTCAGTCTATTCAGGCTTTTTCCTTTCTTTGCCTGATGTTTAGTTTAAGTTGTGTTTGGGGAACCTCAAGTATATTCAGTCATCTGTCCCTTCAGATATCCACAAAGAATTACATGACATGACCCTATTTGGTCCTTAGATGTGGTGTCATTTCTGAAAGCTTGCTTTCTCCTATGCCAATGCCCATCCCAGGCCTGAGTTCTCTCCTTGCTAGTTTCAGAAGCATGGTAATTTCTCTGATGCTATTCAGGGCTCCACCTGCCTAGACTCACACGTAATGTCCATTCTGAAGTCTCGCTACTTTCTCAGGGACCCGTTCTTACAGCAGGAAACACAGCTCTTCTCTGCAGTGCCCACCAACACCTATCTTCTCATCATTAGATATGATGGTCAAGGAAAGCCTCTCAGGGAAGAACAATTGAACAGAGACTTGAATGAGTTGAAAGAGTGAACCATGAAAAGATCTGAGAAGTAATGTTCTGGGAAGAGGCCACAGTAAGAGCAAAGGCCCTGGATGAGAATACACTCTTCATCTCTGAGTGAGGAAATCTTTGGTCTGGAGGAAGCCAAGTCACATCTTCTTTCCAATATTTTGTCTCTTCCCCAATTCTCTAAGTTGCCTTTAGAGATGTATAACCAAAATCCAGGAAAACATTAGCAAATCACTTTCTAATTCTGCCTTGAAACTTCTCTATCTTAAGGCAATAAGGCTAGAACAACTTTTGTTTTGATTAGGCAGTTGTGTGGACATATAGATAAATTGCCAGGAAAAATAATGATCATGGGTATAAAATAATATCCTATCGTAATTATTTTAGTAACTAGCATAAACTTCTTCTTTTCCACCTGATTCATCAACTTGGGAGACAATTTAGACTCTTTCCTCTTACCCATCTCCATTGGTCTTACTGTACATGAAACCAAAGCCAAAGATAACTTTATGGCCTAAAATTAGGTCCAGTAATAACCAGGCCCAGAAGATTCTGCTTGAAAAAAATAGAATGCATAAACAAATGAAAAAATTCAAAGTAGATGGGGATAAACTATACACAAGGAAGAGATAATGTGTCCTTGATGTTCAGATAAAGAAGAAATCAATTCCACCTTATGGTCTCTTGTCTTCCCTAAGCTTCACCCAACTGACTACATATACTAGATAGATATCATGATAATGACAATGATCATAGTATCCATTTGAATATCAACTATAATTTTCTTTGTTTTCTTAAAACAGGAATTTGGGGCTTCCCTGGTGGCGCAGTGGTTGAGAGTCCGCCTGCCGATGTAGGAGACATGGGTTCGTGCCCTGGTCCGGGAAGATCCCACATGCCGCGGAGCGGCTGGGCCCGTGAGCCATGGCCGCTGAGCCTGCGAGTCCAGAGCCTGTGCTCCGCAACGGGAGAGGCCACAATGGTGAGAGGCCCGCATACCGCAAAAAAAAAAAAAAAAAAACCCAGGAGTTTGATGTTGTTTGGAATAAACAGAATTTCTTCTTTCCCAAAGCCCACTGCATGTAGTTATGCAGTGAACGTGGGCACAATTTCCAAAGTTGTGACCTTTACTCTAGATATCATATACTTGTATGTTTGTGACAACAACTGTAGCGAGCTGGGGAAAAAAAGTGTTTTGTTGTAACAAAACCAGCATATGATGACAATTTCCCAACAGAAAGAAGTAAAGTGTCTTGGGTAAAGGACAACATTTTATAATTTACACAGTTGCCATAAAGGCTAGGGGCTCTCTAATTTGCTCCTCAAAGTTTTGCTTTTAAAAACCACCTGAGCTCTTGATTTCATTCATATCAGTAGGCTTTAGGAATACACCAAGAGCCATCATTTAGTTGAAAGAAAAAAAAGGCAACAGACAGCCAAGACCCCTAGACCTTTTCTCTCCTTCCACAATCATACATTAATGTATGCAAAACATGATAGTAGGGACCCACCTAGAAGGAGCCAAAGTATGATTACAGAAGTGTTTTAGACTTAGCCATCAGCCTCAGAAAATTCACAATCGAATTTATGAAATAACACAAAGACCAATAGAGTACGATGTGATGAGAGACATAACTAGTACAAAGTGTTGAGGAAGCGCACCAAGAAGGAAATAACTAACTCTGCCTTAGGGGATAGGAGAGAGCTTCAGTAAGGAAGCCACATTTTACCTGAATACTACAGAATTAGTGGGGACTTCCCAGGCAGAAAAGGGAGGGAATACTTCCCAGAAAAAGAAAATTGCACATACCTATTTCAGGAAAGTGAATGACTCTGTTACAAAATATTAACTGAGGCTGGACCTTGGGGTGCAAGGGGTGTGGAGGAGAGTAATGAAAGACAAATCGGGCAAGGCTGGTTGAGGACTGGGAAAATCATGGAGGGCCCCGTCTGCTAGGACTTTGAATTTTATATGAACATGGAGCAGAGACTTGCAACCATGTAAAGGAGAAACTTCAGAAGCTGCTGAGAAGAGTGGGGCACTTTAGAAGCTGAGTTTTAGAAATTTCTGACAGCACTGTGGACATGGACTGGAGGGAATCAAAGGACTAGTGGAATTGCTAGTCCAGGTAGCAAAAAGACAAACCTAATTTCAGGAACCACTTAGGAACCTCTGGCCATGCAGGACATGATGGAAAAGCCCTAACTGTCTTAAGAACAAGAATCTGATTCTGACTCTTGTTCTGTCCATGGCACCAAACAGCTCATGCTACTAGTTCCCGGTATGCCACCTACTCCTAAAGCCCACCAAGAGCACAGGTATTCATTTACAATCCCTTTATGATTGGCTCTCATAGAATTTTGCTTCTTTTTTTCAGGGCATTTTTCTCATATTTGGAATTAGTCTTTCATATGTGTGATTATTTGACAACTGTTGGATGATCCTCACGAGACTCTAATCTCTGAATGATCAAGAATTGTGTCTGCATTTTGTTCATCACTATCTCTGGAGGCTAGTAGAGAAACTGACATAGAGTAGATGCTCAGTAAATGTTTGTTGAAAGAATGTTGACTGAAATATTGAGAAACAGTTGAGGTGATGGCATTATGCTTGGGAAATGTTTAGCTTTTCCTGCTTTTCAAAATGACAAACAAAATATTCAATCTGCGATTTAATTACTATATAATTAAATTTTTTGACCCTTTATATCAAATTTCCTCTCCAACACTACATGTGAACACTAATTCTGTAAGTTAAAGTCCAGATCTGAAATTCACTTGAAATGGGAACCAAATTTGATCACATTTTTTTATTTTATGGACTTTAAATTCCCAAAATAAAATAATACTGACTGCTTAGCCTGGATTTAATGATTAGTATTTCTCTTTCTTTCTCTTTCTTTCTTTCTTCTTTCTTTCTTTCTTTCTTTTTCTTTCTTTCTTTTTTTCCTTCCTTCCTTTCTCTCTTTTTTAAAAAATTTTCTTCTATAACTAAAGAGGACTTTTTTAACCTAAGGTAAACCAATTTTTCCGTCATGACTTTAAATTTGATGAGGTTCCATTAAGAAACTCCATGCATGTCCTACTTCTTACAGGCATACACATAAAGAGACAGTCAAAGCACTTCATCAAAAGCAGAAAGATTAAGGCAAAAGATTACACAACAAAACCACCCACATTCAGTTTTGCAAGTCTAACAGTCAGCCTGAATCATCACCCTAGAGCGCCTGCATTCCGTTCCAACCCAAGTCTTTAGCTTACCATTCAAGACCTGAGAAAACAAAATATTAGTATTGGTGACCAAAAAGGCAGGTGTGTTTCTCTTTCCTTGGTTACTCTTAGCCCTGGAGGCAGCAACTCTTTCTTGTTTTTTTACTTGGTAAACGCATCTCTTGTGAGATAATTAAAGAACCAGCAGAAATCTTAAGATCACCAAAGAATAACAACTAGTTCTAGCGACAGAATCTCTGGCTTAAGAATCTCAGAATATAGTTTTTGAATCAGTCTTACGCATCCGTGGCTCACTCCCATAGCAATATCCCTCATGTTATTCATCCCATCCTTTATCCCATTTTTCTCTTCTTACATTTTTATTTATTACTTAGCCTGAAGTAATGACCCTCTCCTGTTAATCCTAGTCCCACTTCAAGTGTGCACTCAAATGTCACCCTCATGTTCTCCCTTGTCATTTTAGGAAAACTATATTATTCTTCTGTCTGCATTCCTGCAGTACGTGGCTTATACATCTTTGCATACTATTTCTACTCTCTACTATACCAGTCACATGGTTGTCTGTTATTTTCCTGTTATTAGATTGCAAGCCCCTTTAAGTCAGTAAATGTGGAATTCATACCCATAGGCCTACTTAGAGCCCAATTTGTGCCCTAAGCAGTGTAGACAGGTGATAATAAATCATGAGTGAATGGATTATAAAAAGTATTTGAGAATCTTTACAATAATAGATATAGATACAATAAGACAATTAAGTTACAAATAAAATAAATATTTTTATGGGAACAAGAAATGAAAATATAAAGCAAGGTCAATAGAGTTATTGTAGTGGAGTATTAAAAGTAACATTAACTTCCTGGCAACTGATGAAAAAAGAGAGCTAAAGAACAAGATTACTCATATGAATTGGATAGGAGTAAGTGGAAACTGAAACTAGACCAGTTCTCACAAAGACTGAAATTGAGTCTCAAATTATCACAATCCCTTATAGAATTGAGATGATCAACCTTTTTTTCTGTGAGCTAAAAGAAAATAAAATACCCTTCGGAGGAAGAAAAAAATACAGAGATGCAATAACTTTTATATACAAGGCCAAGCATTCAATCAAAAATTACCAGTTAGGCCAAGAATAAGATAAAATGGTGAAGACAAAAACAAACAAAGAAAACATAGCCCAACAGGTGAAAAAACACACAGAAAAAAAAAAAAGAAGTATTTTTCCAAACTGACAAAGGGAATTAATCCACAGATTCAAAAAGTTCTATATAAAACCACCCTTAGACACATCAGGGAAAAAATACGAAAAAGAAAACAAAAGCAGAAAGAAAATTTTAAAAGCATCCAGAAAAAACAGACACGTTTCTTTCAAGGAAGTAAAAGAAGTTAAAGTAAGTTAACTCTTCAAAGGAAATTATGGGACATCTGAGAGCTGCTGCCAGCGCCACAGACGCAGATGCCACAAACAGCGTAGGGGAGGCTTGCACCAACATGAAGCATGAGTACAATTAGTTCTTCAATCACTTGTTTGCACAGGTTCTTCAAGGGGGATGGCTCTGGGGACCGGGGCACCTACCTCTTCAAGCGCTACCAGCAGTGTGTTCAGAAAGCAATAAAGGAGAAGGAGATTCCTATTGAAGGACTGGAGTTCATGGGCCATGGCAAAGAAAAGCCTGAAAGCTCTTCTTGACCTTGACAGTCACCTTGAAAATGGACTCCTCAAATCAGGAAGTTGAGAACTCTGTATCGTGTCAATTAAAGCTGTGAAGATAACATCGATTTGATGCATTTGGGTGGGTGGGGGGGTTACCTTTCTTCCTTCTTGATATTTTTGTCTCACTTGTAAAAGATGATGAACCATCACTCTTTGCTTTGAGATTTCTGGCTTTGGCATCTCAGCAGGAACGTAGTGTGCTAAATAATGGGATTATGGTTGCAATAGTTGGTCTGGGATCAATTTTAAATATATCTTGTGTGTAAATGCTGATAAGCTTGTCAGGACGACCACAGTTGCCTGAGTTATGCTTTGAAGGACATTATGTATACCATACTGGGGTTATTATTCATGGAAGCAACTGGTTAGGATCTCTGTTTTCTCTCAGGGAGCTAATGCTCTGGAAAGGATTCCCAGCACAACAGTTTTGATCAGTGCTTGAGAGCACAGTTTCATTTTTATATAGTAACTTAACTGTTAAGATTGCTGGTGGACTGGGTTAGCTAAGAGGAAGACAGCTTTTAACCGTTCCCTACCTTAACTAGAGGTGTCAGATCTCATATTAAGATATGAAAGCTTCAAGAACACTGCAGTGAACACCATTTCAGAACTCATGGTGTAGTTTAGGAATTAAGATCCTTGGAGTGGCTATGGAAGAAGATCTTAAATTTAAAAGATTTGCTCTTGCTAGCTTTCAACTTAAGTCAATGAATTAAGTCAACCTGTATATCATAGAAGTGCCAAAATGCTGCATCTGGTTAAGGGGTGGCAGGGAGGAAGAGTTTGCTTCATTTGCCTGTTTACCCACCCTGCCTGTAGTCATGAAGACTGAAAAAAATTGTAACATTTAGTTTCCATTATATGCCCCTGGAACTCAGTGCACTTTATGGAACAACTATCGCCCTGTAATCCCATACATCCCATATATACACTGGGGGAAGTTTTATATGTTTTATAATTTAAAAATGAAGATTTATCTAAGCTAGGTAGTATGGTATAACAAATGGAAACCTCACTGATTTCTAAACTTTCTACAGTAAGTTACACAAATATCTTCTTTTTTTTTAATGCCTTAGTTCAGACTCTTTCATTTCTCCCCTGGGCTATTACAATGCCTTTTCTTTTCTTTTCTTTTCTTTTTTTCCAAATCTATTTATTCATTTATTTTTATTCATCTATTTTTTTGGCTGCGTTGGGTCTTCACCATTGCACGCGGGCTTTCTCTAGCTGCGAGGAGCGGGCGCCACTCTTCGTTGTGGTGCGCAGGCTTCTCATTGCGGTGGTTTCTCGTTGCAGAGCACAGGCTCTAGGCGTGCGGGCCTCAGCAGTTGTGGCACGTGGGCTCAGCAGCTTTGGCTCATGGGCTCCAGAGCACAGGCTCAGTAGTTGTGGTGCACGGGCTTAGTTGCTCCACAGCATGTGGGATCCTCCCAGACCAGGGCTCGAACCCGTGTCCCCTGCAATGGCAGGAGGACTCCCAACCACCGCGCCACCAGGGAAATCCCGAAATATCTTCTTAAATTGTTTATATAATGGCACCCAAAAAATGTCAGGGTCAGGTGGGCCCTTACACACTTTAGAATGTCAGGTAGCCTCCATAATTGCATATCTTGAGTAATGTGGTTCAATTTTTTATGTGTCCATATAGTATGAAATTTGATTTACAGAAGGCCTAGATTCTATTACCTCTTCTCCACTTTACCAATTAGTAACTTCATATTTAACATGACCAGTCCTTACTGTCATTGCAATACATTTTGCATTTATATTTTGACAGGTTAAGGTCCATGATACAAAAGTTATTTGGAACCCAGCTGAGGGAGGCCAGGCAGCAAGCTGGTCAAAAAGCTTGCACCGTTTTGGATCTTACCACAAAACTGTTCGGTTGAGCTTTGAGAATAAAACAAATTTTATTGTAATTGCTACTGAGGGAATATTTTTTCTGAATGTTCCTCATGCTATTTTGACTTTATCCTGCCCATAAAATGATTCCAACTATCTCAGCTATTTCAAGGGCTTTACGTTTTGAAGAGGAAATCTTATCGCTCTTTAAGGGTGATTTTGTAAGTATTGCTGTTGTTTCTCCTAATTCTTATGGCTACAGGAAGGTTTTAATTCCAGAAACAAATAAAGCCAGCACTATATGCAAAAACAAACAAGAGAAATTATGAAAGCCATAAGAAAATAAAATGATACTGAAAAACAATGAAGAATAAAGCTTACAATCTAAAATTATATACCAAGGGAAAATATCTTTCAAAAGTAAACATAAAATAGAGACATTTTCAAATAAATAGTGAGAAGATTCACTGGCATCAGACAGGAACTAAATGATATACTAAAAGGTATCCTTTCAGTAGAAGGAAAATGACCCTAATTTTCAGAAATGCAAGAAGGAAATTATCTTACAGAAATGTAAATAAGAAAAAGTAATCACTGGAAAGTAAGTAAATAAAAATGGATATTGATGATATAAGCAATACTGGTAATATAATGTGGGGTTTAAAATATATGTATAATTAAAACACTCAACAATAATAACAAAAAGGGCTGAATGGGGAAAATAGAATTTAATTGTCCCTAATTCCTCACATTTTTCTGAGAGATGGACAAAGTGCTAGTATAGAGTAGGCGCTGATAATTCCAGGATTTATGCTATAACCCTTAAAACAAGAGAAAAATAATTTATAACTAATAAGCTAATAGGTGGGAAAATGGAATAATAAATTAAAAAATGATTAATAAAAAGAAGACAACAAAATAAAAAAGAGGAACAGATTGGGCAAACAAAAAACAAATAGAAAGATAGGTTTAAACTTAAAAATATCAGTGATAAATTATCTGCAAACAGACTACATATTTCAGATTTGATAAAAATAAAAATGCACATTCAATTTATGGGTCACACCATAAACATAAATCTGTAGAGAAGTTAAAAATAAAGGAGTTGAAAAAGATATTAACCAAAATTTACCAAGTGTTATTCTATTAACCTCAGGCAAATTAGGCATTAAGGCAAAAAGCATTATTAGAAATAATAAGAAATAAAAATTGTAACAATTATAATTCTGCCTGTACCTAATAACACAGTCTCAATATATAGAGTAAAATGTGATATAACTACAGTCAAGGTGAGAGATTTAAAACTTTCTCTAAATACCTGATAGGAAAAGCAGACAAAAGTCAGTACACAGAAGATTTGAACTATATAATTAACAAACTTGATCTTAATATTCCAAAGTATTAAAATAATAGAGTATGCTTACTAGAAAAATATAATATAGCATACTTACAAAAATAATGTAAAAATCTCAAATGTTTGCATATTAACCAGTATACTTTTAAAATAATCCATGGGTCAATGAATAAATTACAATGTAAACTACAAAATATTTTCAATGGCATACAGAAAAATGTGGCATATGAAAACTTGTATTATACAGCTAAAACTGAGGTAAAAGAAAAACTTTTGACTGTACAGGCATGTATTGATACTAGAAAAGAAAAGTTGTATATTATATACATTTGTATAAATATACAAATGAAAATTTAAATCATAATATGAAAATAAGATTATTGAATATAACATTAAAGTAAACCTGTGAAAATAACATTAAAGTAAACAGAAAGAGAACAGAAAGAAGATAAGTTCAGAGTACAAATTAACAAATAAAACCCAAAAGTACAATAGAGAATATTAAAAAGCTGAAAAAAATTAATAAAATGATAAACATTATAGCAAGATTGATCAAGAAAACAAAAAAGGACAAATGACCAGAATTAGGGAGAAAAATGAGACACCATTATTGATACAGATATTAGATAATAAGAGAGTGTTAAGAAAAAATTTTGACCAATAAATTTGCAAATTAAATAAAATGAACAAACTCATGAGATCATAATTTACCAAAACAAACACAGAAAGAAAGAAAAAATCTAAATAGTCCAATATCTGATTTTTAAAAAAGAGTTTGTAATTTTAAAACATCTCACAAAAAATACTTGTCAGGCACAGATGGCTTCAGAAGTAAAAGTTCTCAAACATTTGTAAAAGGAGGAACATCGCAGAAAGAACAAACGAAGGCAAAATAAAACATTTTTCTTTTTCTTAATTGATCTAAAAGATAACCATTTGCTGAACATATAAGAAAAACAATGTATTGGGTGGTTATAGCATATAGATAAGTGAAATGGATGACAACAATGCCATCAGAAATAGAAGGGAGGAACTAAGAATCTTCTGTTATAAAATATCTGCATTACATGTAAGTGGTATAGTGTTGTTTAGACAGTGGACTTTGATTAACTTGAAATGGATATTGCAAACAATAGGGTGATCATTAAATAATTTGGAATAAGTATAATAGATTTGCTCAGAGAGGAGATAAATGCCGTCATATATAATAATCAGGAAAAGTTTTAATTAAATTAAGTCAGAAAAGAGGGAAAAAAGAAACAAATATCAATCCAACTATGTCAATAATCACTTTAAATGTGAATGGTCTAAACACGTTGAAGAGAATAAAATGTCAGAGTGAATAAAAACAAACAGGACGCAAGAGTACATTGTTTTTACAAGAAACTCATTTTAAATATAATGACTCAAATAGGTTATTAAGTAAAGACATACCATGCTAACTATAATCAAAAGAAAGCTAGAGTAATTTTATTAACTTCAGACAAAGCAGACTTCAGAACAAGGAAGAAGAACAGAGTAGGAAGACTAAAATCAATAGAAGAGAATAGAGGCCAGAAATAGACCCATACAAATATAGTCAACTGACAAATGTACAAAACCAATTCCATAGTGAAAGGATAATTTTCAATAAATGGTACTGGATGTCCATATGCAAAAAAAATAAAAAAAATAAAAAACAGTAAGGAAAATAAAAATTAACCTAGATAGAACTTACACCTTTCACAAAAATTAAGTCAAAATGAATCATAGACCAAAATGTAAAATGCAGAACTATAAAACCTTTAGAAAAAGAACAGGAGAAAATCCATGTGATGGGTTTTTAGATACAACACCACATGTATAATCCATGAAATAAAATTTAAAAAATCATCAATTGGTCAATCCCAACCTCCCAATTCATCCCACCACCACCCCATCCCCCTTGGTATCCATACATTTGTTCTCTACATCTTTGTCTCCATTTCTGCTTTGTAAATAAGATTGACTATACCAATTTTTTCAGATTCCACATATATGCATTAATATACAATATTTGCTTTTCTCTTTCTGACTCACTTCACTCTGTGTGACACTCTCTAGTCCATCCACATCTCTACAAATGACCCAATTTCATTCCTTTTTATGGTTGAGTAATATTCCATTGTATATATGTACCACACCTTCTTTATCCATTCCTCTGTTGTTGGACATTTAGGTTGCTTCCATGTCCTGGCTATTGTAAATAGTACTTCAATGAACATTGGGGGTGCATGTGTCTTTTTGAATTATGGTTTTCTCTGGGTATATGCCAGATTGCTGGGTCATGTTGGGGTTGATATATATATACTATTGATACTACGTATAAAACACACAACTAATGAGAACCTACTGTCTAGCACATGGAACTCCACTCAATGCTCTGTGGTGACCTAAATGAGAAGGAAATCCAAAAAGGGGGGATATACATATAAGTATAGCTGATTCACTTTGCAGTGCAGTATAAACTAACACAATATTGTAAAGCAACTATACTTCAATAAAAAAATCATTTGGGCTTTATTAAAATTAAAAGCTTCTCTTTTGAAGATAATGTTAAGAGAATGAAATACAAGCCACAGATTTAGATAAAATTCTTGTAAAACACATAACTGATAAAGGGCTTATATCCAAAATGTACAGAGATCTCTTAAAAATCAACAATAAGAAAACAGACAAGCCAATAGAAATGAGCAAAGGATCTGAGCAGACACCTCATGGCAAATAATCATGAAAAGATGCTCAACATAATTTGTCATTAGAGACTTTCAAATTAAAACAATGAGATACTACTATGTATCTACTAGAATGGCTGAAAATTTAAAAACTGAAAACAAAACCTGACAATACTGATCACTGCTGCAAATGCAAAGAAATAGGGAGGCCTAGATTCTATTTAGTGCTGGTGGAAATGCAAAATAGTATTTAAAGGTTGGAAGACAGTTTGTTAGGTTCTTACAAGGCTAAACTTATTCTTATAACATGATCCAGCAATTGCACTCCTAGGTTAATACTCAATTCATATGAAGAGTTATACCTACTCCAAAATCTGCACAGAAACATTTATAGCAGCTTTATTCATTTTCACCCATCCTGGAAGCAGCCAAGATGTTCTTCAATAGGTGAGGGGATAAACAAATTGTGATACATCCATGCAATTGATACTATGCAATGATAAAAATAAGTAGCCTATTGAGTCATGAAAAAACATCTAAGAACCTTAATTGTTTGTTGCTATGTGAAAGAAGACAGTCTGAAAAGGCTACATAGTGTATCATTCCAATTATATGATATTCTGAAAAAGGCAAAACTATAGAAAGAATTAAAATATCAGTGGTTGTCAGGGGCTCAGGGAGAGGAGGAGATGGTTGAATAATTGACACATGGATGATTTTTAGGTCAGTGAAACTATCCTGTATGATATTGTGTATATACATAACAGCATGTGTTCATCAAAACCCATAGAACTTTATAGTGCATAACATAACCCTTAAGGTATGTCAATTTTAAGCAATCACTTAGGAAATCGGAGGATCCCAGGAAGGAGGGTAGACTGTGACGAGGAAATTTAACTGTATTACAAATATATAAAATAACCTCCCAGAAGGGCTTAAGGGAAAAGGTGTTGGATGAAATTTGGAAATTAGTTGAGTGCGTAAAACTAAAAGCAAAAGGAATTGCACATAAGCATTGTACTCTAGTTAATAACGTTGTTTCCAATGGGAGTAAGGGTATTAATTCCTAAACTGCTATATGTATACTTAAACTGAACAATTAAGTAAGTGAATGGTAGGAGCTGGATTTCTTACTGTTGGCATGAGGTTTACAGATAAGCAGATTAAGGAGACTAGAGTTATCAACGTTTTGGGTTTTTTTTTAATTGTTTAATTTAATTTTATTTATTTTTTTATACAGCAGGTTCTTATTAGTCATCAATTTTATACACATCAGTGTATACATGTCAATCCCAATCACCCAATTCATCACACCACCACCACCACCACCCTGCCACTTTCCCTGCTTTGTGTCCATACGTTTCTTCTCTACATCTGTGTCTCATTTTCTGCCCTGCAAATAGGTTCATCTGTACCATTTTTCTAGGTTCCACATATATGCGTTAATATATGATATTTGTTTTTCTCTTTATGACTTACTTCACTCTGTATGACAATCTCTAGATCCATCCATGACTCAACAAATGACCCACTTTCGTTCTTTTTTATGGCGGAGTAATATTCCATTGTGTACATGTACCACTTCTTCTTTACCCATTCATCTGTCAATGGGCATTTAGGTTGCTTCCATGACCTGGCTATTGTAAATAATGCTGCAATGAATATTGGGGTGAATGTGTCTTTTTGAATTATGGTTTTCTCTGGGTATATGCCCTGTAGTAGGATTGCTGGATCATATGGTAGGTCTATTTTTAGTTTTTTAAGTAACCTCCATACTGTTCTCCATAGTGACTGTATCAATTTGCATTCCCACCAACAGTGCAAGAGGGTTCCCTTTTCTCCACACTCTCTCCAGCATTTGTTGTTTGTAGATTTTCTGATGATGCCCATTCTAACTGGTGTGAGGTGATACCTCACTGTAGTTTTGATTTGCATTTCTCTAATAATTAGTGACGTTGAGCAGCTTTTCATGTGCTTCTTGGCCATCTGTATGTCTTTGGAGAAATGTCTATTTAGGTCTTCTGCCCGTTTTTGGGTTAGGTTGCTTGTTTTTCAATATTGAGCTGCATGAGCTGTTTATATATATTGGAGATTAATCCTTTGTCCACTGATTCATTTGCAAATATTTTCTCCCATTCTGAGGGTTGTCTTTTCATCTTGTTTATGGTTTCCTTTGCTGTGCAAAAGCTTTGAATTTTCATTAGGTCCCATTGTTTAGTTTTGTTTTTATTTCCATTACTCTAAGAAGTGGATCAAAAAAGATCTTGCTGTGATTTATGTCAAAGAGTGTTCCTCCTATGTTTTCCTCTAAGAGTTTTATAGTGGCCAGTCGTACATTTAGGTCTCAAATCCATTTTGAGTTTATTTTTCTGTATGGTGTTAGGGAGTGTTCTAATTTCATTCTTTTACATGTAGCTGCCCAGTTTTCCCAGCACCACTTATTGAAGAGATTGTTTTTTCTCCATTGTATATCCTTGCCTCCTTTGTCATAGATTAGTTGACCATATGTGTGTGGGTTTATCTCTGGGCTTTCTATCTTGTTCCATTGATCTATGTTTCTGTTTTTGTGCCAGTACCAGACTGTCCTGATTATTGTAGTTTTGTAGTATAGTCTGAAGTCAGGGAGTCTGATTCCTCCAGCTCTGTTTTTTTCCCTAAAGACTGCTTTGGCTATTCGGGGTCTTTGGTGTCTCCATACAAATTTTAAGGTTTTTTTGTTCTAGTTCTGTAAAAAATGGGTCATTTGATAGGGATTACATTGAATCTGTAGACTGTTTTGGGTAGTACAGTCATTTTCACAATATTGATTCTTCTAATCCAAGAACATGGTATATCTCTCCATCTGT
This sequence comes from Leucopleurus acutus, assembly GCF_964270905.1. Taxonomy (NCBI): domain Eukaryota; kingdom Metazoa; phylum Chordata; class Mammalia; order Artiodactyla; family Delphinidae; genus Leucopleurus; species Leucopleurus acutus. Next base: position 78,140,302 of record NC_139147.1, on the reverse strand, counting down.
TGGTACCATCTTTAATTTCTTTCATCAGTGTCTGATAGTTTTCTGCATACAGGTGTTTTTTTCTCCCGAGGTAGGTTTATTCCTAGGTATTTTATTCTTTTGGTTGCAATGGTAAATGGTAGTGTTTCCTTAATTTCTCTTTCAGATTTTTCATCATTAGCGTATAGGAATGCAAGAGATTTCTGTGCATTAATTTTGTATCTTGCAACTTTACCAAATTCATTGATGAGCTCTAGGAGTTTTCTGGTGGCATCTTTAGGATTCTCTATGTATAGTATCATGTCATCTGCAAACAGTGACAGATTTACTTCTTCTTTTCCAATTTGTATTCCTTTTAATTCTTTTTCTTCTCTGATTGCTGTGGCTAGGACTTCCAAAACTATGTTGAATAATAGTGGTGAGAGTGGACATCCTTGTCTTTTTCCTGATCTTCGAGGAAATGCTTTCAGTTTTTCACCATTGAGAATGATGTTTGCTGTGGGTTTGTCATATATGGCCTTTATTTTGTTGAGGTAGGTTCCCTTTATGCCCATTTTCTGGAGAGTTTTTATCATAAATGGGTGTTGAATTTTGTCAAAAGCTTTTTCTGCATCTATTGAGATGATCATATGGTTCTTATTCTTCAACTTGTTAATATAGTGTATCACATTGATTGATTTGCGTATATTGAAGAATCTTTGCATCCCTGGGATAAATCCCACTTGATCATGGTGTATCATCCTTTTAATGTGTTGTTGGCTTCTGTTTGCTAGTATTTTGTTGAGGATTTTTGCATCTATATTCATGAGTGGTATTGGTCTGTAATTCTTTTGTGTATAATATCTTTGTCTGGTTTTGGTATCAGGGTGATGGTGGCCTCATAGAATGAGTTTGGGAGTGTTCCTTCCTCTGCAATTTTTTGGAAGAGTTTGAGAAAGATGGGTGTTAGCTCTTCTCTAAATGTTTGATAGAATTCACCTGTGAAGCCATCTCACCCTGGACTTTTGTTTGTTGGAAAATTTTTGATCACAATTTCATTACTTGTGATTGGTCTGTTCATATTTTCTATTTCTTCCTGGTTCAGTCTTGGAAGGTTATGCTTTTCTAAGAATTTGTCCTTTTCTTCCAGGTTGTCCATTTTAATGGCATAGAGTTGCTTGTAGTAGTATCTTAGGATGCTTTGTATTTCTGCAGTGTCTGTTGTAACTTCTCCTTTTTCATTTCTAATTTTATTGATTTGAGTCCTCTCCCTCTTTTTCTTGATGAGTCTGGCTAATGGTTTATCAATTTTGTTTATCTTCTCAAAGAACCAGCTTTTAGTTTTATTGATCTTTGCTATTGTTTTTTGTTTGTTTGTTTCTATTTCATTTATTTCTGCTCTGATCTTTATGATTTCTTTCCTTCTGCTAACTTTAGGTTTTGTTTATTCTTTCTCTAGTTCCTTTAGGTGTAAGTTTAGATTGTTTATTTGAGATTTTTGTTGTTTCTTGAGGTAGACTTGTATAGCTATAAACTTCCTTCTTAGAACTGCTTTTGCTGCATCCCATAGGTTTTGGATCATCGTGTTTTCATTGTCATTTGTCTCTGCATATTTTTTGATTTCCTCTTTGATATCTTCAGTGATCTTTGGTTATTTAGTAACATACTGTTTAGCATCCATGTGTTTGTGTTTTTTACGTTTTTTTCCCTGTAATTAATTTCTAATGTCATAGTGTTGTGGTCAGAAAAGATGCTTGATATGATTTCAGTTTTCTTAAATTTACTGAGGCTTGATATGTGACCCAAGATGTGATCTATCCTGGAGAGTGCTCCATGTGCACTTGAGAATAAAATGTAATCTGCTGTTTTTGGATGGAATGTCGTATAAATATCAATTAAATCTATCTGGTCTATTGTGTCATTTAAAGCTTCTGGTTCCCTATTTATTTTCATTTTGGATGATCTGTCCATTGGTATAAGTGAGGTGTTAAATCCCCCACTATTACTGTGTTACTGTCAATTTCCTCTTTTATAGCTGTTAGCAGTTGCCCTATGTATTGAGATGCTCCTATGTTGGGTGAATATATATTTATAATTTTTATATCTTCTTCTTGGATTGATCCCTTGATCATTATGTAGTGTCCTTCCTTATCTCTTGTAACATTCTTTATTTTAATGTCTATTTTATTTGATACGAGTACTGCTACTACAGCTTTCTTTTGATTTCCATTTGCATGGAATATCTTTTTCCTTTCCCTCACTTTCAGTCTGTATGTGTCCCTGTTTCTGAAGTGGGACTCTGGTAGACAGCATATATATGGGTCTTGATTTTGTATCCATTCAGCAAGCCTGTGTATTTTGGTTGGAGCATTTAATCCATTCACATTTAAGGTAATTATCAATAGGTATGTTTCTATGACCATTTTATTAATTGTTTTGGGTTTGTTTTTGTAGGTCCTTTTCTTCTCTTGTATTTCCCACTTAGAGAAGTTCCTTTAGCATTTGTTGTAGAGCTGGTTTGGTGGTGCTGTATTCTCTTAGGTTTTGCTTGTCTGTAAAGCTCTTGATTTCTCCATCAAATCTGAATTAGATCCTTGCCGGGTAGAGTAATCTTGGTTGTAGGTTCTTCTCTTTCATCACTTTAAGTATATCATGCCACTCCCTTCTGACTTGTAGAGTTTCTGCTGAGAAATCAGCTGTTAACCTCATGGGAGTTCCCTTGCATGTTATTTGTCATTTTTCCCTTGCTGCTTTCAATAATTTTTCTTTGTCTTTAATTTTTGCCAATTTAATTACTATGTGTCACAGAGTGTTTCTCCTTGGGCATATCCTGTATGGGACTCGCTGCCGTTCCTGGACTTGAGTGGCTATTTCCTTTCCCATGTTAGGGAAGCTTTTGCCTATAATCTCTTCAAATTTTTTCTCGAGTCCTTTCTCTTTCTCTTCTCTTTCTGAGACCTCTATAATGCGAATGTTGTTGCCTTTAATGTTGTTCCAGAGGCCTCTTGGGCTGTCTTCATTTCTTTTCATTCCTTTTTCTTTATTCTGTTCTGCAGCAGTGAATTCCACCATTCTATCTTCCAGGTCACTTATCCATTCTTCTGCCTCAGTTATTCTGTTATTGATTCCTTCTAGTGTCATTTTCATTTCAGTTATTGTATTGTTCATCTCTGTTTGTTTGTTCTTTAATTCTTCTAGGACTTCGTTAAACATTTCTTGCATGTTCTTCATCTTTGCCTCTATTCTTTTTCCGAGGTCCTGGATCATCTTCACTATCATTATTATGAATTCTTTTACTGGAAGGTTGCCTATCTCCACTTCATTTAGTTGTTTTCCTGGGGTTTTATCTTGTTCCTTCATCTGGTTCATAGCCCTCTGCCTTTTCATCTTGTCTGTCTTTCTGTGAATGTGGTTTTTCTTCCACAGGCTGCAGGATTGTAGTTCTTGCTTCTGCTGTCTGCCTTCTGGTGGAGGAGGCTATCTAAGAGGCTTGTGCAATTTTCCTGATAGGAGGGACTGGTGGTGGGTAAAACTGACTGTTGCCCTGGTGGGCAGAGCTCAGTAAAACTTTAATCCGCTTGACTGCTGATGGGTGGGGCTGGGTTCCCTCCCTGTTGGTTGTTTAGCCTGAGGCAACCCAACACTGGAGGCTACCTGGGCTCTTTGGTGGGGCTAATGGCAGACTCTGGGGGTGCTCAAGATAAGGAGTACTTCCCAGAACTTCTGCCAGTGTCCTTGTCCCCACGGTGAGCCACAGCCACCCCCCGTCTCTTCAGGATACCCTCCAACACTAGCAGGTAGGTCTGGTTCAGTCTCCCATGGTGTCACTGCTCTTTCCCCTGGGTCCCGATGTGCACACTACTTTGTGTGTGCCCTCCAAGAGTGGAGTTTCTGTTTCCCCCAGTCCTGTCAAAGTCCTGCAATCAAATCCCACTAGACTTCAAAGTCTGATTCTCTAGGAATTCCTCCTCATGTTGCTGGACCCCCAGGTTAGGAGGCCTGACGTGGGGCTCAGAATCTTCACTCCAGTGGGTGGAATTCTGTGGTATCAGTGTTCTCCAGTCTGTGAGTCACCCACCCAGCAGTTATGGGATTTGATTTCACTGTGATTGCGCCCCTCCTACCATCTCATTGTGGCTTCTCCTTTGTCTTCGGATGCGGGGTATCTTTTTGGTGAGTTCCAGTGTCTTCCTGTTGATGATTGTCCAGCAGCTAGTTGTGATTCTTGTGTTCTCACAAGAAGGAGTGGAAGCACGTCCTTCTACTCCGCCATCTTGGTTCAGGGATCCTCATATGCTTTCTGTTATCTATGTTTTAACTGATTATATTTGGAGACATCAGTATGAACTCAAGTTTAGCTTAAATTATACATATAGTTGTTTACAAATAGAAATACTTATACATATTATATATTCACTGGTTAGTATATTCCCTTGTTCTGTCAGTTGATGACATGTACAACTTTTTAGAATAATACAAATTATTGAAACCAACACAAAAGAAAGAGAAAATATGAATAGCCTTATATCTATTAGAGAAATTGAAATAGTAATTTGAAAGTTTCATCCATGTAAAACCCTAGTCCTTATGGCTTCACTATTTTTAAAAGTCCTACACAAATTTTTTTCATAAAAAGGAGGAAATATTTGCCTACTCATTTTATGAAGTCAACATTACACTAATACCAAAACCAGACTAAAACACTATCAAAAAAAAAGGAAAAAAAAAAAGAAGAAGAATCTGGAAGACCAGTCTTCTTCAGAAATACAGATGCAAAAATTCTTAGCAAAATATTAGCAACTTGAACCAAGCAATATGTAAAAACTACATCAAATGGGGTTTTTCCCAGGGATGCAAAATTGAAGATTACACATTTAATCAATCAAATTCATAATATAAAAAGAATAAATGAGAAAATATTATCATTAAATAGATACAGATATAACATTGACAATACCCATTCATTATAAAAACTCTCCTCAAATTAGAAATAGAAGACACTTTCTTTAACTTGATGAAGGGCAATTTCCAATGGAAATAGAAAGTAATTTCATACTTAATGGTAAAAAGAGAAATTGACAAAACTGCACTGGTTGTAAAAAAGGGTTTGAAAAAAACAAGAAAACTTTTTTTTTTCTTTTTTTGATTCCTGCTTATGAATTGACACAGTTAACTTCTGTTACAGGTAAGGTCAAATGAGCACTTTATTCACTTCGATGGGAATATGAATTGGTGTAATCTTTTAGGAAAACAACTCCACAACATGTTCAAGGAGCTTTAAAATGATCATACCCTATGACCTAGAATTTTCAATTCCTAGAATCTTCTAGAGAATCTTATCAAATATACAGGTAAATATCTAAGTATAAGAAAGGTTACTGAATAATTTTTTTTTCATGGAACCATATATCGAACTTGAATTGAAAATTATGGTAATTAAGATTCCTTCGCTTTCCTTTTAGTGCACACACTTTACCTCCTAATCTATTTAGGAACTCAATTGTTTGCTCCTCCTACAACAAAGGGAGGACAAAAGAAAGGAAAGACATTCAACTATTCTGTGACCTGTCTTTAAACTGACAAAGAAAGGAGTTCCCTGTGGGTGACAAGACTGGTCTAGGGAGGCTTACAGCTCATAGGCAGCTGAACAGAAACAAACAAACAAACAAAAGCTATGCTCCTCAAAGAGTTTCAAGGAGGATAATCTATGAAACTGCCCCATTTTGGAGTAGTTTGGTCAAAGTTTTTATCCATTCAGTTCAGTAGAGCATTGATGTGACAAGTGCTAACAAGACACTAAGCTCTAGGTTTTACCAGGTGGACTTTCTCTGTTAGAGATTAGGGTTCTATTCTCTCTGTAGGTTCTTGAGATCATTCCACCCCTCTTCACATTTCACCCCTCTAGGCACAATCTCAACAGAGTGGCTTACGTTTTAAACTAATGCTCTTCTTTCCATCATCTCAGGCTGTTTATAGAGATGCTTACTCTATTAACTAAAAATAACTTTATAATTTTCGAATACCAAGCAATAGATCATATTTTTTTCACAGACACACTCATTTTGCAGCATTACTTATTGCTTATTGTGAGGTATAGGCTCAGAGGACCCAGAGAAGATCCTCTGGGGAGTGAGGATTTTTGTTGAGATCTCACCCTAAAGTAACAACAATAAACGCTAGCAATCAAAACAGCCGTTAAGGAGAGACTGGTCAAGGAAATTGTGGTATGACTATATAATATTTTTCATCCAAAAGTTATATTTATGAGCCAAGACTGAGAAAATTTCACCATTGTTTATAGTAAGTGCTCAAAAACACTTGTCGAATTAATTTGTTTTTCGTGTATCTTATAGTATGGACATAATATTATATATACAATTTACATGCTGCCTTTTTCCCATTTATCACCATGAACATGCCTATAAACATTCTTTGAAAACATGACTTTTAAGTGACTGTATAATATTTCATTATACATTAGTAAACAAATTGTGACTAACTATAATAAAATATATCAGGCTTGTCCCAGGATAAAAATATAAATGTTATTTTCCTCAGACTTATTTCATTGTACCATTATATCCTATGATAAATGTTATCAGAAGAATTTTCTCTCAAGATTTACACATGTATCTCTATCAAAAAAAGAAAGAAAAGAGAAAGTGGCTCGCTCAGAAGCAACTCTATAACTCTCCAAGGTCACCAAAGGAAACTCTGTTGGGTCTACTATGAAATGATTATATGCACATAGAATTAATTAGTTACAATAACCTTTCATACTGAGTATATCATTTGAAATTTATAATAACCTTGTAATGTTGACATGACATGCATTAATGCCATTTTAGACATGAAAATACTGAGATCAGAGAAGTGGCTTACCCAAAGTCACATGGATAATTAATGATGGAACAATGGCTCAGTTTCTCCCATAACATAAATTCAATCAGTGCTCTTTTCACTACATCTTGTAGTCTTTTATAATATTGCTCTGTAAAAAGTAGAAAGCACCAAGAGTGGTTTTACATAAGAAGTACAGGGTATCTCTTGACTATATATAACCAGTACCTGTATATAAATATAAAATCTTATGTTGTTTTTTGCCTCCATTTTAGTTTTTACCAGGCTTGCCTCTCTGATGCTCAGACGTACTGAAATTCTAGGAGGAATGTTTCTTCTAATGCCTCAACTACCAGATTTTGAGCAATATTCTAAGTTCTTGCTTTGCAACAGAATTTGTAGAAAGTTTAGCAGATTCCTAAATCTTATTCTAAAATCCCAGTGCAAGGAGATTGACAGTGGGGCAATGGGTATCACTGTTTGAAATTTACACTGTTTAATGGTTCTCTAATTTCAGTGGACATATGAATCACCTTAGAGAGGTTTAAAACATAGAATTCATATGATCTCTGACTGACCATATCAGATTCTCTTAGATTTGGGTTTAGAATCTGCATTTTAATAAGATATCTAGGTGGATTTAAGCAGATACTCATTAGAAATAATTCTCTATGGCTCTATAGATTTTTTTTTAGTAAGGAATGTTTGAAAAAGCAGTGAAAGGTCTTTGGAGTCCATGTGTTCCTCCACAAGGATTAACTTTCATATAATCATGTCTTTTTAAGCAAGAACACCTCTGCCTAACTTTTGTTCCTCATTTACCCTGAAGAGAGTATTAGCTATCAAATAGAAGAAGGTGTCAACTTAGAATCAGGTCATTGGTTGCTGACTAGCTGTGTGACCCTGAAACCTTCAATAAAGTAAAGAGAATAATCCACCTGGACAAATGCATACAGTGGTATGGCAATGAAATTGAGTGATAGAAGTGAGAAAACTTTGACAACCAATTCCCACAATAAAAGAGTATTTATTAGATTAGTTCTCCTACTCTGCTTCATAGTAGAACCTGAGGAATGTCTTAAAATTTCTGATGACCAGGCATTAGTAATTTTTTTAAAACTTCCCAGGGAATTTCAAAGTGCAGCCAAGTTCAAGAACAGTGGGATTAGACCAATCTTTGCATTTTTACCTTCCGGAATGGTTCAATCTCATTAGAAGTTAATAAGCATTGATAAATCACTGCTGTAAAGTCCATTCATTGGATTCTCTGGGATCAACACCACTCTCACCATAAATCAGCAATGTTTTATGATGGACAAGAGCACAGCTGCCAAGCCGGCCATTTTCATATTGTCCTTCAGTGTAGCCTTAGGTACTGATTGGCTTGGATTAAAGAAATTGGCAACCAAGTCAGAAGACTCTCAGGAAAACAGCTGCCATGCTGTACATTGCCACAGGCAAAAGATCAGCCCTTCATTTTTGGGAATGCTAGTCATGAACCACATGTCATCAGTCTTACCAACAGCTGAGCTCCATTTTCCTTCAGTTGAGGCCGAGTCACTTTTCTAGAATGATGACAGCAATAGAAGGGGGTAGAAATAAGAGATGTGTTACTAACACAAGGATAAAGATAGCTTATCTCACTTAATTTATTCAACGTACATGCCTCTGGGTACAATCGGTTCAGAAAATCATTAAATTATTCAGGCATCAGTCTAGATAAGGTCCTTTACCTCATAAAAGATTCATCTAGGCTTAAAGGAGGCAATGGTTTGTTTCCGACAGAGATCGACACGTAATCCCCAATTCTGTCTTGGAATTAAGAAGAAGCACCATGTGACTGAAGAAACGTGACCTGACAGGAGAATTTATTTATCACTCTCAGCCTTCTGATAGTTTCAAAGACACTTGGACCTATAGCATTGTTCCAAGTTCCTTCGTATATACCTGCATCAGAGCACCAATCTTACAATTCACTCCCTTCACCATGGGGGCAGCATGGAATCACCTCCAACACCCCTCTAGCACTTACATTAATCCTCATTGCGACATCACAAAATGGCAGCTTTCTTTTCCTACTCTCTTAAAATTTAATTCCATACCAGGAATGTGAAGAGCTGTATTTGAGTGTAGCCTTAATTTAACTAAATAACTGTTAGTAGTTCACATATTGTTTCTGAGTCTTAATTCTCTCACCTGTAAAATAGAGTTAGTAATTCTGATTCAGTAAGTTTTGGGGAGTTTTTAATTTTTTTAACATCTTTATTAGAGTATAATTGCTTCACAATGGTGTGTTAGTTTCTGCTTTATAACAAAGTGAATCAGCTACACATATGCATACATCCCCATATCCCTTCCCTCTTGCGTCTCCCTCCCACCCTCCCTATCCCACCCCTCTAAGTGGTCACAAAGCACCGAGCTGATCTCCCTGTGCTATGTGGCTACTTCCCACTAGCTATCTATTTTACATTTGATAGTGTATATATGTCCATGTCACTCTCTCACTTCATCCCAGCTTACCCATCCTCTTCCCCGTGTCTTCAAGGCCATTTGAAGACACTTTCTGAACTATAAAACTTTTACAAGTAAAATCATTATTACCATTATCTGGAAACCCAGGACGCCTAAAGAGTTTCTCTCTTCATTTAGAATATTATCTTCCAACCTTGCTATAATTTCCCATTAGTTCCAGGAGAGCTTTCGTTGTGTTATTGTTGATTCTTTGGGGTTTTCTACATAGACAATCATGTCATCATGAAAAAAGATAGTTTATTTCTTCCTTCCCAATATGTATACCTTTTATTTCCTTATCTTGTTTTATTAGCTAGCATTAGCTAGAATTTACAGTACAATGTTAAGAGTAGTACAAGCAGACATCGTTGTCTTATTCCTGATCTTAGCAGGAAAACACCTATTTTCTCACCATTAAGTGTAATGTTATTTCCAGGTTTCTGGTAGATGTTCTTTACAAAGTTGAGGAACTTCCCTTCTATCCTTAGTTTGCTGAGAGTTTTCATCATGAATGGATATTGGATTTTGTCTGATGTTTTTACTATATCTATTGATAAAATCATAAAATTTTTCTTCTTTAGCCTGTTGAGGTGATAGATTACGCTAATTAATGTTTTGAATGTTGAACCAGACTTGCATACCTAGAATAAATCCCACTTCATCATGGTGTATACTTTTCATTAAACATTGTTGGATTTAATTTGTTAATATTTTCTCGAGGATTTTGCATTTTTGTTCTTGAATGGTAACTATATTTTGATACATGAGTTGGAAAGTGCAGTTGTAACAATAGTGTGAAATTGTTTCAAGTAATTTGCAAATCGTTATGGATATATTTATCCACTAGCCTGTGAACAACTCAGGAGCACTAATTGTCACATTTATTTTTGTATTATCCTAGAATGCAGCAAAGCGTATTGCATAAAGTAATACATTAATAAATATTCATTCATTCAACTGATCAAGTGAATGATTAATGATGTTAAAGTTAAGTAGGAACATTTAGACCCCACTCTGTGCCTGGGACTGGGTTACGGGGACACAGAGGTGAATAAATCTCGACTCCGTCCTTATGAATATCACTGATGAGTCACAAAACTTAGAATTGTTATAAATATGATAACTACTCTAAATTTGGGTCACCATTCAATGTAAAAATGGACCAAACAGCAATATCCTGTATTTGAAAGTAAATTCTCTATAGCTAAAAGCAAATTTTCCAGTAGATTTTCAGGGTATTGAAATAGTGCAAATTATAAGTGAAATACTTATCTACTATGCAAAGAAAGGGGTTAGAAAATATAGTTTGTAGGGGCAGTGGATGTGGGATTTTCCCTTTTTCTTTATTACTTTAATCACTTGATTTAATTTAATTTTTTTCTTCCCAGTCACCCCACCACAACCACTAACACTTATCTGAACTCCAGAGTAAACAATGAAATGGATACTTAGAGTACACGTAAAGTACTGGTAAAAGTGTTTGCAGTAACAAAGGTAGGACACATGTCTGCTATTGGCTTTTCTATTCAAGGGCAACACTGAACTTTGTCACAGGAATCTGAAGCATAGAGGCAGAAAGAAAGTAGTTATTTAAGAATTAAATAGAATACTGTGTGGAGTTAGTTGTCTATAAAGATATTCTTTCATTCATGATGTAATTTACTGAACAAATATTTACCAAATTCTCATTACATGCTGGGCCCTATGCTGAGTACATCAGAGATGAATAAACTATGGTTTTCATGATTTCAAAGGAACACACAGTCAATGGAGAAAGATAAGGGATACACGTGGATAATTCTAGCTCAGTGTCTAACATAATGCAGGTGCTCTTTCAACAATTATTGAGATCCATCACTTCCCAGACACCATTCTCGGCCCTTGGGATACAGCGCTGAACCAAACAGACAAAAGTCCCTGCCTCCAGGTTACTTATAACAGGGTAAGAATTTAATGGTATTGAGAGAGAGAGAAACTCCAAGTACCCTAACAAGAAATACAGGTAAAAAGTTAGTAGCGTCCTGTGGAATTAGAGGGTGGTTACATTGGATTGGGGAGAGTCAAGGAAAGTGAGCCATAAATTATAGTCTCATCTTGTTTCATTTTCTTTTCTTTTTTTGAGATTCGAAAGAAATGCAACTGAAGCAGAAAAGAACAGGTGAGTCACAGTCTACAGTGAGGCAGGCAGGTGTGTGTGTACTGGATCCTCAAGCACTTTATTGTGGCTGGGTGGGTAGGATGTGTGGTTGGGATGCTAAGACATAAAGTTGGAGAGTTAGATGAGAGTCTAGGAACTTTAAGTGCATGGCTCTGTAGCATGGATTTTGTCTTTAAGGCAGAAGAGAGCTGGTGACAATTTTAAAGCAGAGGATGATGTTAGAGTGATGTCTTCAGAAAGGTGGATGTGTATCACTGAGGACTAGAGAAAGGAATTGGAAGCAAAGGCACATCTATGTTAACTATGTTAATTTAAAACAGTGAATAAATGTGCATGTGAACCAGTTCTAGTCTAAGAACAGAAGCTGAAGGTTGTCTCCATGAACTACGCATCAAAGTGTATGATCTCGGACAAGGGCATCAAGATACTGGAGAAGAATATTCTAGAAAGTCATAGCTGGTCTCTCAATGTCTACCCTGAGATTTATAAAGCTTTGGAGGAGATTCTACTTCATCTATGAGAAAAATAGCAGAGTCATTAAGGAGTATGATCTCAGTGTCCCCACCACCTGCTGAGTCGTGGGTGACAATGTCAACTCTACCTCTTTTTGCCCATATCCACCTCCAGGAAAAGGAAGGGCATTCGGATCTCCCTAATATCTAGGGCCTTTTTTGTCAAAGCAGTGTTCCCGTGCCTTACTTCTTATCACTTTAAGCTGAAAAAATAAAAAAGAAGCAGGGGGAATGAGAAGACACCACAGCTTTGCACATGACAGTTATTCAAAGGAAAGGGAGAGAAGTGAGGAACATCAATGGAATGGAGATGATACAGACAAGGCAGTGACAGGCACATAACTGTCTCCCAAAGATGCCAAACAGTAAAGTTTACATCTCCTTATACATGCAAGGCCATGGTATGTTGGGAAATAAGAAGACAAAACAAGGTAAAAGATAAAACATGAGGAAAGACAACATGAAAAAATACATATACACACTGATGGCTGGTGGATGGTTCCCATCTATTGTAGTATAAAACTATATCAAATAACTAAGTTAGCAAGTGGAATGTAAGATCACCCAGAGCCAGCCTTGCCTGGGCCTCTGAGTGCTTCTAAGACAAAGTGTCATGGAGCCTTGAGTGAAAGGACATGGGCTATTCTTTGAGTCTTAAATTTCTCAGCTCCTACTTTTCCCCTCTTTTCTCTCTCTCTCTTTCACTAAACTGTGGATTTTAGGTACACGGTGCAAATTTCATGGCAACTTTAGAGAATGACATGGCTATGGTGAGCTATGGAATATTTAGGAAATGAAATTAACATTCAAAAGCTGGATCATTTACTTTGTCTTAATTGTTCCTATTTACTTACTTAGGTCCATTTGTCCTTCTAACTGGCACGCTTCTCCGTGTGTGGCAAACTCCTAGTCACTTTTCAAGACCCAGCTCAGATTTAACTCCCATGTGAAGCTTTTACTTTCCCTCTCAGCCTAAAGCTACTCTGGACTTTTAATTCCATGTTTTTCTTTTTTCTTTTGTATACATTTCATTTATAGAAATTATAAGGCATCTAATATTTTATGATCTATCTTTCACTCCAACTAGACCTAGGCCAGGGCTATCTGATTCATCTGTTTTCCCCATAGCAAATAACACAGCCCTTGCTACATTAGGGGCAGACAATACACACTGATAAAATAAACAAATGAGTAAATGAGTCGGTTGGCCACTTCCTGTCTCTTCCTGACACTATAGGTGTAACTAGTACTTTTTCAAGTACTTTGAGGACCTGCCACTCCCATGCACCATCCTCTGGCTGGCCCAGTGGGAATGTGCCTAGACTTTGCCATGTAGTTCATCCCTTTTGGGGCTGGAGAGTCATCAGACTGGGTGTTAGAAATCAGCTCTACTACCACTGAGTCACGGTGCCTCTGGGCACCATGGTTCTACTCCATGTGAAAGGTCTCTCTGCAGCATTCTTGAAAGATGAGTTTTCTAATTAGTGTGCCCTTATAAGGTGCCAAGGGAATGGCTGGTCAGCATGGCGGCCCATGGATGGGGAAATTGTGGCCAAGAGACTTTGCCTAAGGCTTTTGGGTGGCTGAAACCTTCCAGTTAACATCTGGTGAGAACATAATGACTCAGTGCTCTACTCCTCTCTGCAGGTTCCCTCACCCATCAGCTATCTTCATTCTGCCAGACCTGGACCTCAAGTGCATGAAATGGTGATGTGATTCTATGACTGAGCTCTTGACTACATTCTGCACTGAAGCCAGACAGCACAGGCTTAAGGGACTTTGTCTTTAAATAGCTACAAAAGGACATGATGCTTCACTGAGTACCCTTTGAATCTAGGGCCTTCGATTGGGGCTACTCCCCAGGAAAAGGGTATTACAATGCCTAAGAATTTACAGAATGTCGAGAGACTGATAATACCTGAATAGCAATAACACTCGCATGTATTATGCCTTATGACTGCTTAAAAGATTTGTATACTGCTGTATATAGCCTTATGAAGTATGTTTTTTTCAAAATATGTCTTTTTAAGATAAATTAATAAACTGTTCTGTGTTAAAAATTTGAAAATATTGAAAAAACAAAACATAAGTTTTCTTATAATCCCACTATTGTTAGTTTTAGGTATTTCTCCTCTCTCTCTCTGTCTATATACATATTTTTTAACATGGTTCCTGACACTGTAAGAAAGGGATGATATGATCTTCATTTAATGGGTGAGGAACTGAGATTGTAAGTTAGCTGGAAGAGTTTTAGGAATGGAAAGATTGGCTACTCTCATCATTTACTATGCAATCTTGGCTACATCTTAAAATTTCTCCTGATCCTTACTTTTCTCTCCAAAGAAATTAAAGGAATTCAGAGCCAGTGTCACTACAAGCTCAGAGCCTTGAGATGAAAGATGATCTTTAAATTCCAAGTATTAATGTAATGGCAAGTTCATGTATCTGTAATGGGCAAAGACACCAGCTAAATTAACCTTTAACTTCAGACTTGCTGCCAGGATTCCCATGAATTAAAAGACTGTCTTATGAGTTAATTATTTACCTGACCTATATTCTTTTTCACTCTGTCCATTTTTTGGGTTGCTGAAGTCTAAAAGGGAAGGGGATGAGGTAACCCAAAAGATAATGAGACGAGGGGATCAGGTATTATTTTGATCCAGGAAATTACCAGCAAATGAACCATAACATTAGCCAGCCCTACACTAGTAATTAGCTGAAGTCTAAAAGACTGATTTCTGCATTCAAATGATCTCATGTCTTATGAGTTAAATGTATCTTTTTTGTGGGGTTCATACCCTCTCCTCTGATGCCCGGACATCATGACAAGGGAACTCTACCTAAAATAGGCAAAGATTAAAGGAAATGGGGAAGTACCCACCCTTGGTCAGAAGAACGGCAACCAGCTTCAATACATATATCTCCTGACCAGGAAAGCTGCTGGGGCAGGAAAGGAAAAGGATTCTGGGTTTTCATATTTGCATTGCTGGTCTGTGATCTCTTGAGACTTTTTTTTTTTTTTTTTTTTTTAACTATGTCTTTATTTTGATTAGAAGTTGCCTTCTATTTAGGAGGAAACTTTGATTCTAGGGGCAGAGAGACCAGGGTAGGATGTAGAAGAAAAAGGCCAGAGCTGGAAACATTGGCTTGGTCCTGAGCTCTGAAATCTGGGTTCAGGGAGAGAGAGGATCCTTCTATCTACTACTTGCTGTAACACCAAATTTGGGGTGGAAAACAAGAGGCGCTCAGAGCAGAAGATCCTTTTTTTTTTTTTTTTTTTTTGCGTTACGTGGGCCTCTCACTGTTGTGGCCTCTCCCGTCGTGGGGCACAGGCTCCGGACGCACAGGCTCAGCGACCATGGCTCACGGGCCCAGCCGCTCCGCGGCATGTGGGATCTTCCCGGACCGGGGCACGAACCCGTGTCCCCTGCATCGGCAGGCGGACTCTCAACCACTGCGCCACCAGGGAAGCCCAGAAGCTCCTTTTCAGAATAAAGACAAGGCATTAGCTGGAGCATTCCTCGTATTGTATCATATAGTGGATTGGCAGCAAAAGGCAGAGAACATCTCAGGTATATAATTTACAGAAATACCCAAACATTGTTATTTAAACTAAAGCGAGTAATGGCGATGACGATGATGGGGTTGATCATAATTACTGCTGTCGGGTATGTTCTGTGTGCCGCTTGACGTGCATGATTCTCTCTACAACCTTGTAAGTTAGGTATTTTTTATTCCATTGCACAGATGAGGAAGATAATGTTCAGAGAGAAAGTACACAACTCTTTCAAGATCACCCAGCTAGTTAGGAACCAGGCCAGAAAGTGGGGCTTTCACAGCCAGTGAATTACTTTCACTACCTGCCAGCCCCAGTTTTGTGCCAGAGCCTTGGGTTTGGTCCACTATCAGTGCTGCAGCCCCTCAGCAGAGAATGCAGGAAGCCGAGGCTGGGTTCTCTGGGGACTCCTGCACCTAAAGTGTCAGGGCTACTGATCTAAAAAGCCCTCACCAGCAGATCCAACTTCACTGGGTGGTAGGGTATGACGGCATTATGCAGCGAAGACTGCAGCCTGAAGGGGAAGACAATCCCTCATGAATTTCAAATTATTTCCTAAGGTAGGAAAAGAATTTTTTCCTAAAGGAAGGAAGACAGAGGGGTGGGGCCTGAAAATTATGGGGAGAAGAATTGCAGGAGGCTTAGGGTGATTTCCTGTATCTGTCAGAGAAGATCACACATTCACATCTTCCTTCAGACCCAAACAAGTACTTATTATTATTATTATTTTTTAATTTAGAGAAGAGATTATCTTCAGACAAAAGTGGTACCAATATCCTGCCACCCTGATTAAAAGCAGGAAGAAGATAAAATGATTTCTCTATCCTTCGTGGCCTGGGAAGACAACACCTCCGGGGGAAATGGCCCTTTCCCAGTGGCAGGCCCGCTGTTCACTTTTGAAGCTGCCCCTAAACCTGTTTGTTTGGGAGCTCCGGTAAGAACTGTGCTCTGCCCGCAGGCTGGCCCCGCACGGCTGCTCCTGCAGAGACCGTGGCTGGCTTCGCAGATGAACAACCACGACAGTCAATTACATCAAGCCAATTAGCAGCAGCGCCCACTTAGTGCCAGCAAGGCTCCCCTGTGGTCTTACCCACGTCTGGAAAAGGGCCCCGGGGCCTTGGGGGGAAGTTGGTGAGTTGAGAGGCTAAATGTTTAGCAGTGATCTCCTCTCAGAACCTCTTGTCTTAGAGATAAGTGAGGTAACCGAGAAAAGACCAATGTCTTACACCATTGTCTGCTGAACAGCCTGCAAAGAATATGGTTTTCAGCATCTTCCACTGGCTGGGAACACAGGCTTCCCTCAGCACCTAGCGAACGATCAGAGGTGGAGCTTTATCAGATATGGCCTTTGGTAATGAGGCTGTGTTTGCCCTGCCTCTCACAGAACCCGGACTAAGGATGGGCCCTTTCTGTGGAAGGAGGGCGGGAGGCCAGGGAATGGGACAAGCATTTTCCTAGGCTCCATGCTCTCTGTTCCCACCTTTACAGAGAATCAGAAGTCTGGGTTCAATGGCAAAGTCTAATCACCTATTAGGCCCTTACCTTGAACAAGTTGCTTAAATTCTCTGAGTTTTGGTTTTTTATTTACTAAAATATGATTGTACAGGATATAGGGATGCAGAAGAAACCAGGGATTTACAGGGAGCTGGGGTGGGGAGGGAATGACTACAAAGGGCAGCACGAGGGTGATGGGACAGTTCTGTGTCATGATTGTCATGACTTTACACATTGGTCAAAACTCATAGCCTGAAAAGGGTGTCTCAATCTAAAAATAAATAAAAATTTTAAGTGTGATTACAATAACTTTTCAAAGGTCAGTTATAAGGATAAAGATGATAAAAGGTTTGAAATGACCTAGCACAATGAATGGCCCATACAGGTCTTAAACATATACGAGGGTTCTTTTGTTTTTCTTTTCTTTTTGAGCTTGCTGTTTTCATCCATAAAATGGGTATGAAAATATTACTTCTTATAAAAAGTTTTATCTTCTTCCTAAGCACGGTGCAATGATAATATGAGATTGTAAATGTAAATACTTCTTTGGCAGTCAAGATGTAGCAATTCACACATCCATTCACATTTTTGAATGTTTTTGTTGTGTCTGGTCCTGTGTAGGCCCTGCTGGATACGTACAACAGAGCTGTGCCTTCCCTACTGTAGGGAAGCTAGGGAGGGAGACAGAGGTGGAAACACCAGAGTAGCGAATGTTGCATGTGTGAAGTTCCGGTGGCCAAAAGACGTTTCTAAAGGACATCTCAGGCAGCCTCTTATCTAAGTATTTTCTGAAGTGAGACCTGGAAGGCAAGTAGGAGATGGGCCCAAGATGCAGCAAGGAAAGAGGCAGGGTACTGCAGGCTGAGGAAGCTCTACGTAGAAAGATCTGGAAGTGGGGAAGACAGAGGCTCGTTTACGAGCAGAGGACCTTTCTGTCTGGTTGCTGTCAGGGATGGTCCATTTTGAAGATTCAAGCCTTTGACAGGGGGCTGGACTAAGTGAGCATCACGGAGTCTTGTAATCTCTTGAGTATATGATTCTACAGCTATCCTTGTCTCCCTCTTTGTACGCAATTGAAGGCAACTTTGACCTTGCTCCTTTTCTTCTCATTGAGCATCTGGAGTGGAACCTAGGGAAAAGCCTTTCCCTTAGGAATGTGACCTCTAGGTTTCCTTGCGTTTGCTTTTGAATAATCACTCAGCTCCCAACCTGAGGTTTTCACCACCAGATAGGAGGAGGCAGGAGTCGTAGAAAGGTTTCAGATCCTCTAAGGCTGCTCAGTGGTGTCAACCCAATTACCAGAAACAGTGCTGTCTGCCCGGCAATGCCCCTCAGGTATCTGCACTTGTGTGGCTCTGGGTGGAATTCTTTGATGTGACACTTGGCTGACAGATATCCTGCCCCTCTCTGCCTCTTTTTTTCTCCTCCTGAAAAGGAAGCAGAATCAGCAATGAGGCAAAGCCCCAGTTGCCTTAAAAGAGCTTCAGCAGTTACAAGGAAACCCTGCAACTTTGCGTATTCTGAGAAATAAATATTTAAAGGCCAGGCCTGATATTGCACTATGATGGAATGGCTCTACCAGTTATTAAATAATTCCAGACTTTTATAAATGGCGACTTCCCCCGGCCCAGCCCCTGGACCAGTCCAACCCCTGCTGCCCCCTCCTCTAAAACCCCTGGGACATCCTCACGATCCAGCAACTGACAGGGTAAACCCTGCATGGAGGGCTTCCCCTGGACTCTCCCCCGCCCCCCAGTGCTTTATTTGTTCTGATTGGTTAGAATATATTGGTTGTTATATATTGTAAATATCACCTCTCTGGAAGAAAGACAACTGACCAACTGACTTCCCTGAGCAAATCATTTCTTCTCCCTGGGTTTCTATCAGTCGATAAAAGCTAAAATTAGTATCATTTTATTAGATATGTGGGGTTTTGGGATTCGTTGATTTCTCAGGTCTCTTTCACCTTTAACATTCCATGATTCTATAAACTGTGAAGTTCAAATTCCTGTATCTGTGGTCTGGTTAGTTCGAGTACTTGTCCAGAGGAAGTATGCGTCTGATAGGAGTAGGAACTTCTCAAAATCATGGATTTAAAGTACGTTAGAGCTGGGAGTGGCTTAGAGTTCAGTTCACCCAGCAGGCTTTTTGGAATGTGTTCCACTGAGCTCTAGGGAGAGCACAGAGGATGACGAAGAGTGGAGACTGGACAGGGCTCCAAAGTCCTGGCTCCTGCTTCAGCCCAAGCAGCCACAACTTTTCCTGTTTTATACAGTGGGATTCTTCCCAAGATTTTATGTGTCTGGATGGCAAGATGCTAAAATCCTTCAATCCTGGCTTGCTTGGCAACTGGCTCTCACTAGGGCCATGAGTAAGTTACTTAACTCCTTTGGGCTTTGGTTTCCTTATCTGTAAAAACTGATGGCACTATTTCACAAGGTTTAGAGCACACCAAAGCGTTCAATACAACGTCTGGCAAGAACTAGGGGTTTGATATCTATTAGTTGGATCTAAATTCAATCCATGGTTACTTCCTTGCAGTGGAATCTAAGTTCCCAGAGCCACTTTGAAAAGATGGTAAACGCACACGCACACACACACACAAACACACACACGCACACACCCCAGGAACTGCCAAGAGGACATTTCAACAGCAACAATTACACTTGCAACACTTTCTATTGCTGTGTTACCAAACAAGGTGACAACAGCAAAATTCTATTCAACCACAACTGCAGAGGGAGATCGCCCTGATAATCCCGCAACACCAGGGATTTGGTTACTGTTGAGTAACTCACTGACCTTACTGGGCTTAAGTCCGTATCCATACAGTAGCTCTACAGGAGAAGTTGAATAACCGGTCTGGTCCCTCACAATCAGGGTGTGGCAGCTATAGCACTCGAAGCACCTTAAATTGACTAATCCATCCCCTTCCACCCTCTCTCCAAGAACCCTCTCTAAGACGGTGGCCAATAGGTTTCTCCCCTCAAGACAGGTGGGCAATAGACAGAGAGCTGTGTGCATCTTGAATTACTTCCTTTGCTGAAGGGAGGAGACTTTTCCAAATGGAACCATCTAGAGCAGCCTCTCTTCTGTTAAACTGTCCGTTCTCATATGACTAATTTGAGAATCCACCCACTCTGGGGGCCATGAGGCAGGTGTGCAGAAGGATTTCCAAGCAGTGTTCTAACCACAAATCGTATCAGTGCAGGGCTTTATAATCAGGTGGAGATTGGCCCACTTTTGGTGTCATTTTCCAGACTGCTAGGATAATTTATCCCCGGGCTGAGGTTCAATCTTAGCCCGATAATGAATTGGATGTGTTATCTTGGATCAGCCGTCTGTCTCCTTTGCATCTCCTCACATACGGAATTCCCAGGTCTCTTATACATCTATCTTTTTGTCTCGGTTGGAACTTCCACAGTGCTCCTCTTTCCCTTGTTAATGTTTTCTTCCTTCGGAGCCCTCTTTAATAACAAGATTGGATTCTGGCTCTTATGTATCATTGACTGCTAGACTTTGAGAATACCACTGCTTGGAGCACCCTTAAAGATCCCTGAGTCCAAGGCCTTCATTGTAAAGATGGAGAAAATAAGAACAAGAGGGAGAAAGGAATTTTCTCAATCTCACCCAAATCCTGTGTGGCTGAACTAAAACTCGTGACTCTCAGTTAATTGTCCCTTGATTGTGTGTCCACTCCTTCCTATAATCATGTATACATGAATTCAATCAATATTTCTGAATTTCTACTCTGTGCCATGTACTATTTTAAACCCTGGAAGTGTAGTAATGAATAAAATTCCTGCCCTAGAAACTATATTCTGCATGGTGGGAGACAGGCAGCAAACAGAATTTATTAGGTAAAATGTTAGATGGTGATAAGGGTATGAAAAATAAAGCAGAGAGGGGGAGTGGGAATGGCAGCTGCAAGAGTTCAAGTGTAGAAAGAAGTCATGGGCGATCCCCTAAGAAAGTATGCTTTGAGCTTGACTCCATGGGCATGAATGATGAGCCATGTGAACACCTGAGGGAAGAATGGTTCGGACATCAGCAACAGTAAATGCAAAGGCCCTGAGGCAGGAGCATGCTGGATGGGTTCTAGGAACAATAATGAGGGCAGTGCCACTGGAGCTAAGTAAGGAGGGAGTATATAGAGGGAAGAGCAGAGGGTAACTGGCTTAGCCAGTGAAATGGAAAATGAGCGAAAGATTTTGAGCAGAGGGGTAAACATGATCTGACTTATGTTTCAGAAGGATGACTCTAGCTTTTGTGTGGAGAATACACTCAAAGGAGACAAGGACGGAAAGCAGGACAGAAGTTAGGAGGCTTCTGCGATAATTCAGCAGAGAGACAACAGGTGCTTGAACCAGGATGTTGAGAGTGCAGGTACTACAAAGACATCTACTGTGGATAGCAGGGGAGATGGACCTCATCTCAGTAGTTAGGAGAGTGAGAAGGGTGGCAGCAGGATGGGGGTGGACTACGTACTCAGTGGGGAGATGGAAATTATAGCCTGGGGCAGTAGCGGGCCAGGAAAGGCTTCCAAGAGGAAGAAGAATGCAAGACAAAAGCTGACTCACGTGTAAGGTGACCAGCTGTCCAGGTTTGCCTGGGACTGTCCTGGTTTGAACACTCTTCAGTCCCAGAGAAACGGGGACGGTTGGCCATCCTCCTGTGAGAGTTTCCTGATGAAGCTGGAGAGGTTTGGAGAAGATGAGCGTGTTCTGGGGAGAGAAGACAGAATGTAAACATCTAAGAGGCAACAGCAGGCAGTGTAAGGTAGGGAGTCAAGGAGAGAAGAAGGTACACAGGGCTCCAATGTGCACAGTTCTGTCACCGTAAGAATAGTGACACTGGTTTTGATGTCAGTGGAAGGATGTTAAGCGATGAATGGTAACACTAATAGCTTGGCAGTTTTATCCCTCATTTCAGTTCCTTCTTGTAAAAGAGATATATGCAACCCCCATCATTTATAAGTATCAGATGAAAAGTGGAAAGCAAGAAATCAATAAACAGAATAGGAAATAACTTTGTACCAAAGCATTCCAGCTGAGGGTTGACTTGCCACTTGGAAGTCCTCCTGTCCTGTAAGGTCACGTTCCCTCTGAAACCAGTTTATTTTTTTCTTCACTTCCCTATTTGCATTATTGACATCATTATTTTCCTAGGCTCAAAATCTCAGAATCATGATTTTTATCTTCTCTCCTTGGTGATTCCATCAGCTACCAAGTCCTTATTTCTTTTTTCTTCAAAATAGCTTTTCTCACAGCCTGATTCAGGCTGTCTTTACGTTGTGCCTTGACAGTGGTAGACCAGAGGGTGTATGGGGCTAGGGTAGGAGGATGGTGGGATTTGACCCCCCTGGGTTGCGGCAATAAGGGAGTGTGTTTTCTGTAAGGAATTTAAAACCAGTCAATTTAAGGTCCATTTGCTTTGTAGCACTATTTACAATAGCCCAGACATGGAAGCAACTTTAATGTCCATCAACAGATGAATGGATAAAAAAGATGTGGTACATGTATACAATGGAATATTAATCAGCCATAAAAAAAGAATGAAATAACGCCATTTGTAGCAACATGGATGGACCTAGAGATTATCATACTAAGTGAAGTAAGTCAGAAAGAGAAAGACAAATACCATATGATATCACTTATATGTGGAATCTAAAATATGACATAAATGAACTATCCACGAAGCAGAAACAGACTCACAGACATAGGGAACAGACTTGTGGTTGTTAAGGGGGTGGGGGGGTGGGGAAGGAGAGGATTGGGAGTTTGGGGTTAGCATATGCAAACTATTATGTATAGGATGGATAAACAACAAGGTCCCTGCATAGCACAGGGAACTATATTCAGTATCCTGTGATAAAACATAATGTAAGAGAATAGGAAAAATAATATATATATATACACATATATATGTATATATAGTTAAATGAGTCACTTTGCTGTACAGCAGAAACTAACACAACATTGTAGATCAACAATATCAACAAATAAATTAAAAAAATTTTTGTTTTTGTTTTTGTTTTTTTGGTTGTGGCCTCTCCGGTTGCAGCGCACAGGCTCCGGACACGCAGGCTCAGCGGCCATGACTCACGGGCCCAGCCGCTCCGCGGCATGTGGGATCTTCCCGGACTGGGGCACGAACCTGTGTCCCCTGCATCGGCAGGCGGACTCTCAACCACTGCACCACCAGGGAAGCCCTAAAAATGTTTTTAAAGGTCAATCTTCTTTGTATTATTTCTATGTGTCAGCAGTTAATGGCAATCATAAAATCTCCTCCCATCTGGAGCAGACCGCTCCCACTTACTGCCACCACAGCCTCAAATCCTGTAATATTTTCTTTATTGGTATCCTGATTTCTCTCCTTTTCTTCCATTCCCTCGTGTGCCAGATTTGCTATGCAACTGCAGCAAAGAACCACCCATCACTAGTTTCCCTAAACCTCAGAAACCTTCCTGAGGTTTACGGGATCAAGCCCCAATACCGCAGTCTAACTCTTGGTCAAGCTCTTGGTAACCTGAAGCCAGCCTAACAGCTGAAGCTTATCCTATTACTCTGCATCCCAAACTCTCTTTGCTTTGAGAGTCTGCGTCACAAGAGCCATGGTTTCCTGCTGCATTAGCTGGGAGAAAAACTAGTTTGGGGATCCTAGCCCTAACAGAGACTGCTTGTGTGACCTTAAGCGCATCACTTTCCCTCTAAGGGTCTCAGCGTTCTTACTGGTCAAATTAGAATAATACCTGTAGAGCTGAAGTCGCAGGATTTCAGCAAGGGCCAAATGAGGTCACGGTTGTGAAAGCCTCCATCCACGTGAGCCGTGATGACTGTTATAAGACATAGAGGTAATACTTGTTGCAGTAGTGGTTGCCACGGTTACAGTGCCGATGTTGATGGCAACGCAAGACTCTTTGGTTTTGCTGTCTATTTTACCTTTTGCCTCATCTTTGCCATTCCATGTCCAGCTCATCATTTAACTCTAGACCAACTCCCTCAAAAACTCTTCCTGTGGGCTTCCCTGGTGGCGCAGTGGTTGAGAGTCCGCCTGCCAATGCAGGGGACACGGGTTCGTGCCCCGGTCTGGGAAGATCCCACATGCCGCGGAGCGGCTGGGCCCGTGAGCCATGGCCGCTGAGTCTGCGCGTCCGGGGCCTGTGCTCCGCAATGGGACAGGACACAACAGTGAGAGGCCAGGTACCGCAAAAAAAAAAAAAAAAAATTCTTCCTGAGCTATTTAAGCCTACTCTAAACTCTGCTCTCTTCAAAAATCTCCAAAACACACTTCCTTTGTGTTTGCATAGGTACCATGCTTATCTTTTATTGTGCAGCCTTCCCAACCTGGACTCTCAGTCCACCTCTTGTGTTACTTTAGCACCCCTCCTAATACCGAACACACAACAGATATTAAGCCACGACTTGTCAACATGAATGAATGAACGAATGAATGCGCAGAGGCATCTCTTTTTTTAACCCCTTAAGGCAAAATATGCCGACAGTGCCCTCTGCTGCTAAACAATGATTCTGTGTTTCCTACACAGTGGAAAAGCAAGTGAGAGAATGTTTAGTGAAAGGAATAGATGAAAATTGTTGTGCTTCTCAACATGCTGAGACAGGGAGGACCAGGAAAAGCCATTGAATTGTCCTGGTCTCGGGGAGGCTAGGAAGTCAGAAGGGCCAGATAAGGTGGCTGCAGGAAAGGCGGGCATCTCCTTTCTAGACTGATGATTGACAGTCAGTTTGGAATTGAAATACCCTCTCGATTTTGTACAACAAATTTCTCTTCTCCTGTGCCCCTGTCCCAGAAATAAGTGTGTTATTTGGGGCCAGAGATAAATCTTAAATCTAATAGTGTGAAAATTAACTTTGAAGATTCCAAAATGCTTCATGGGAAAATGCATTTAAAAAAAAATGTCATGAGAGCTGGAAAACATTGCTAGAGAGATCATAGTTCGTTTTCCTTCTGTTGAGGCATTCTGATATGGAAAAATTAACAATTGCCTTTTAATGATGGCCTGCTAAGTGCTTTGTGTTTTCTTTCTATTATCTCAATTAAATCTCATGACAACTCATCAGATAGCTATCACTAGCCCTTTACAGATGAAGACATTGAAAATGAGAGGATAAGAAATTTGGCCATTATCAGAGAGCTAGTACAATCAGCAAGGGTTTCCAAGTCTAGGAGGCATAAAATCTGAGCCTTCCCTGCTATTGTATAGTGACTCCAGGAATGGGGCTACCTGGGACTTAAGCTCAGATTCTACCAGTAACTTTCATAGTAAAATCAAGTGAATAACCTCTTCTCTGGGCCTCAGTTTCCCCAGCTCTAAAATAAGGGGTGTAAGACCAGATGCTCCCTAAGGCCCCTTCCAACTTGCAGTCTGTTATTTGCAGCGATCTTCATTTGCTGAACTATACATACGAAGCCTTATTGTGACCATGATTCTCCCTTGTGTTTCCACCACAGGCTTGATCTCCCCAGTCTAACCAGATTTGAACAGTTCAGCGTGGACTGAACACCACAAGCACTCTATGCTCAGCTTTGAGGACTGAGATATTTTTCTACTTAATTTGTAAATCCGTCTGCATGTAAACGATGCATTTCGTTTCCCCATAGAGTTCAAAGCATGATGGGTATTCTAGGCTGGTTCCGAAGGTAGAGCAGTTTGAAGTTGCAGCATGCCAATCTGTCACGTTTGACACATCTGACCCCCGGTCTTTAAGTGTTTTGGTGGGCAGTGTGTCCCGGGTTGGTGGGCACACCTCGGTAGAGCGGGGTCCCCAGGAACAGCATCTCCCTGTCCGAGTGGTGCTCAGCCTTTGAAGTGGATCAATGGTGCTTCAAAGCAAAGTTCATGGTACAGGGAGCAGCATCAGATGTACTTTTATTACCCTTAGAGACAAAAAAAACATTCCTCAGAAGCCAAACGACTGGGAGAAAAATCTGTACCCTGTGCTCAGCCCTGCAGCTTGGAAGTTCAGAGAAGATTCAGAGCGTTCCTCATGAGGAAACCGGAGTGTGCTGGAACAGAGCTGGAATCAGACCTGGTACCCTCAGAGCAGTGGGAGCAACCATCTTGCTGAAGACAGGAGCCTCCTTCTGGATTTCCAGAAGGTATGGAGGAGTGGGGAGACCTAGAATCAGATCAGCTCATGGTAATTCCTCCTGCCTCCTAGCTTTTCATAAAAAATGGTCAGAACTGCAAAACAACCTTAGAGAGTACAACCGCTTGTTTTTTTTATTTGGGAAACTGACATCTATCTATGTCAGTACTATGACTTTAAGTCAATTTATTGACTTAACAAGTCAATAAATTGACTTAAATAAGTCAATTTATCAATACTATGACTTTAAGTCAATTTATTCATCTACTCTGGGTTTCTTTTTCCCTCTGTGTGAATAACGGTCCCGTCTCCTGGGATGTTGTGAAACACTTAGTGACCACAATGCTAAACAGCGAAGGCAAATGGAACGTTCTCCAGGAATCTTGACTCTGTGTAGTCAGTGGAGGTCCCACGATGCCTTCGTGCCTGTTCTTTACTTGAAGTAGCTAAAGGTAGAATAAATTGCATATTAAGACTTCTCAGAATCCAACTGTGCTAAAAAAATGTTGTTATAACTTGGATACTGAATAGTATCCAAGTAAAAAAAGTAAAAATAAAAAGTATCCAAGTAAAAAAAACTGAATAGCATTTATTTAATTACCACTAATAACTCCAAATAAGTATAATTCTGATTCATATTATCTTGTGAGGAAAGAGTATTAATTATGCCCCATTAATGCCTGTTGGAGACGGTTTGCTTCCAAGGAACCCCAAAGCTTCTGAAACTCTGCTCCCTGTTTGACATTGAAAGAGATGTCCTTACTAAAACATTCCACAGTTCTCTGGTTTCACCATAAGCTTGACTGATTTACCAGATGCTTTAGGCTTTGCAGAAAGCATTCCTGAATATCATCAGATGGGCTGGAATATTGTCATTATTCCTCTTTCTAAGATGAAAGTGTAAGAATTTGAGAGAGTGGACTGGCCCCGGGGCATATGGGATAAAAGTTTTCTTGGACCCACGGGCAGAGGGCAGTGCCACTGCGTGAGCTCATCGCCCAGCACCTGAATGATAGGGTTCCCCTCAGCTTTTTCTGATGCCAGCTGGGGCTCTGCTTTTCAGCAGGAAACCTGGTCCTCAGCGGCCTCACTCCACCCACTTACAAAAACCTCCTCACAAGGGAATAAAATAAAACTTTTAAATTGGTATTCATGTGGATTTTCACAGCATTCATTAACATGCTTTCCCAGAAAAATTTGTAGTAAAGATCCTACCCCACCCCACCTTCAAAACAACAACTGTAAAATAACCTCTCCAACTTTTCTGAAAATTTAATATTTTAGAACCCAAGAAACTACTGAGTTCGAATTCAAACACTTTTTCAGCTGAGGACATTGTGGCTCATTTCTGCTTATTGGTGACAGACAGTCACTCAAGACCCAGCTTAACTGCCACCTTCTCTGCAAAGCCTTCCCTCTCTCCAGCCACTCCTTCTCTGAACTCACATGGTCTTTTTTTTTGTACCTGCCTCTATCGTAACCCTTCTGTCACCGCACTTACCTCATTTTATATTTTTCATCAGTTTACATCTACTTTTTCCACTGTACTTAGAATTTCTTAAAGGAAGGGATGAAATCATACTCGTTTTGGAACCCCTCTCTAAACCCACTACTAAGTAACAAACTGTCTAAGGAATGAATGTATGAATGACCAGAGCTTTCCTATACCTCCTTCGCTGTGCCTGTTCCTTTCTCTGCTTACAAAATGAAGATTGCACTGATGTGTCTCTTAAGATAATTATGTACTTACATATGACTGCCAAGTGCTTCAAGGTCATAAAAAAACTTTATGAATGCCAACCATGATTACAACCCTTTGAAACAATGGGATATATGATTTACAGACGGAAAAAGATGAGACATAACAGGTAATCCTTCTTGTCTGATCCCCACTTTTATCCCCACCCACCATCAGATAGTAATTCAGAGGTAACAATGTCAGCTTGGGAAGAAGGAGGAGGGTTTAACTGGGGTCTAGATAGGATTTCCAGGGCCTTTTTAGGTACCTCTGTCTTGAGGGAAGTTACCTGAATCTGACAAGACGGGCCAAGGGCAAGAGTTCCCAGAAAGATGGGTGACACCCAATTCCCAGTTTCAAGAGAGGACTCGGATAGAGAAGGCAGCTGGTTGGCCCTTGCAAAGCAGAAGATGGCTTAGAAAAGGACTATTAAGGTGGAAATGTTGTCAAACTCTGCTCTATCCTCAATCTCCGGTAACCTAACAGGGAAAGAAAGGGCAAGACTTACCATGTTCACCCTCTCTCCAGGTGTATCATAGCAAGTGACCAGAAAAGGTGGGTTGTATATTGAATTAACAGAGCATGCAGAATTTCCTCCCTAGCGATGTGTGTCAGGAGAAGAGGGGGCTGGAACATTTTGTTTGGCTATTTTTCTGGTGGGCTCTTCATAAGATCTTTCAAGAAACTATTGAGTTCAAATTCCATAGTTTCAGAGGTGAGTCACTCAAAAGCCAGCTTTTCACAGAGCTGATGCCATCCATTGTAGAGCGAGGCAGGATCAGTGATCAGATTGTTCCAGACTTGATGCTGTCTGGCCTCCGAGGTCAGAAGCAGGCACAGAAAACACCGTGATTTACCCGGGGATGTGGGAATGAGGAGACTCTGACAGCAAGAGCCTGCAGCTGCTACCCAGCAGTGAGCTCAAACGGTGGTGGACATTATGTGTCTCAGTGTGCCTGAGGAAATCGCCCAGGTCCAAAACGGAACGGGCCCTTGTGTCTCGTGTTGGAAACATCAAATTATCTGGGGATAGGGCTTCCCTGGTGGCGCAGTGGTTGGGAGTCCGCCTGCCGATGCAGGGGACACGGGTTCGTGCCCTGGCCCGGGAAGATCCCACATGCCGCGGAGTGGCTGGGCCCGTGAGCCATGGCCGCTGAGCCTGCGTGTCCGGAGCATGTGCTCCGCAACGGGAGAGGCCACAACAGTGAGAGGCCCGCGTACCGCCAAAAAAAAAAAAATTATCTGGGGGTAGAAGATTTGCGGGTGGGATGAGGGGCTGTGTGGGGAGGTCACTTCACATCACAGGCTTCTTGGCAGGATGTAGCCAGGGATCATAACCATGGACTCAATCAAACTTGCAGTTTGGGAGTTTCTGCAAGTGGCTCCTGTCTCCCGGAAGAGTTTTGGATGTGGGAACAGTTCAACTTTTTCTCACTTCTCAGCCATACCATTGTCAGTCACCTTGGGATGTTTCATTCTTTGGCAGCAAGAACTAGTGAGGTGGCCCTCATTACCTCCTTTCTTGACGTCAGTGAGCGAGTTGTTCCCCATGGCTGTCTTCTGTGAAATAATTCAGCATTTGTACTGCAATTAAAACTCGTAGGTATATGTTATTAAATGGTACTGACTCATTCCACGGTTTCTCCTCAGCTGAAGAAGTACCAGAAAATGCTATGCACAAAGCAGTGATGAAGACTGTGTGCCTCACACACCCAAAGAGATCACTCTGTCCTGTGTCGGGGTTTTCTCAAGAAGAAATTGAAGTTCCAGATTCTTTCTGCCTTGGAGGGAGAGGAAAATGGCCCCTGACTAGAACCTTCTTCCCTTCTTCCCTTTTGTGAATTTCATAAAAGCAGGGCCAGGCACCAGGTATTTGCTTCATTGAATTAGGCAACCACGATCAAAATCCCTCAGAGGAGATATACACAGGAGATACGCCTTCACACATCAGCAGGAAAATAGAGGAGGAGAAAAAGTTTAGGTTTTATAAAAACCTAACTCTGTTCTTTACATGAATGTGCGATTTTAGATTAAATATGCCTGGGGGCAAACAAGCTGGTACTTTATTTCTTCCCTCCTGTTCAAAAGACTGTGCTTCTGCCTCAGACATGGACACTCCAAGCCCAGGGACCACAGGCTCTGACTTCTCTTCACTGCTCTCCGTTTCCTCATCTATAAAATGGGCATCATAATCTGGGCCTGGAACAGTTCTTGGGGTTCCTAGTGTGAGAACCTGTTCTGCGTCATAAACATTCAATACAACAATACGGGTGAAAAAATAAACTCTGTAAAACCGCAGGCTTTGGGCTTCCCTGGTGGCACAGTGGTTGAGAATCTGCCTGCCAATTCAGGGGACACGGGTTCGAGCCCTGGTCTGGGAGGATCCCACATGCCGCAGAGCAACTGGGCCCGTGAGCCACAACTACTGAGCCTGCGCGTCTGGAGCCTGTGCTCCACAACAAGAGAGGCCGCGATAGTGAGAGGCCCGGGCACCGCGATGAAGAGTGGCCCCCCGCTCGCCGCAACTAGAGAAAGCCCTCGCACAGAAACGAAGACGCAACATAGCCATAAATAAATAAATAAATAGATAGATAAATAAATAAACTGCAGGCTTTTTACGCAAGGGATAGTCATCAAGACAAGTGGCTGTTCTCCAAGTGATATCGATGAAGAGTCCTAGACTTGGAGTCATAAAAAATTGGGCTTCTTAGCCTAGGCTGCCTCAAGCACATACAGTACTTTTAAGTGAATTAGAAAAAGGCACCCCTTCCTCTAGTGGACGCTGCCCTGTGCCTGGATTCTCGTGTAACTCAATTCAGCAGCCCTGGCTCTTCCTGCTGAAATTCTGGAAGCACACAATCATTTTTATTACCTCTGAGCCTCCCTTTCCTTCCAGACAGAAAGATAGAATTGAATTGTGATTTCTATGACCTCCTTGAGCTCTAAAAGCTACAGAAATTCTAATGAGCTTTCCCATCCTTCTACACAGGGGACTAGACATCACATAGATTGAAATTCCTCAGCTTGATCTTTTAAAAATCGTCTGATGACACTCCCTAATATTTGAATGAAATTGTGTATGGTTTGATGTGGGGCAGATTAAAACATAAATGCTTGAGAGTATACGTGATGTCCCAGGTAGAACCGGACATGGGTAGCCTGACAAACAAGAATAACGACTCTGCGCTGTCAGCAAGGAAACAAGATGGGGATCTACCCCAATGCCCATCTATTGAGGTCTCTGCTCACTGTCTGTGGGGCTGAATGGCAGTCAGTGCCGGAGTCCTAGCCTCTCCCAGAGCGCCCAGAGCATCCAGGAAGCGTGGGCTGCAAGGAGCCAAAGACTGTTTTCTTTGTTGACGCCTTGTTGCCAGAAAACAGAAATTAGATCCGTGGCCAGAACCTCCTATCAGCAAATCTGAGTGCCAGCAAATGCTTCTCAGTAAGAGAGCAGACAAATAGCGACCTCCCTTTCCAAAGCTCAGGGATTTTCAGCCCTAAAATTAGGTTTCAAGTTTTAAAATCACACATACACATAATGGACCCATTCACAATTCTGAAAAAGTTGGTAGAAGTAAATTTGGTTGTAT
The DNA here is from genome assembly GCF_964270905.1 of Leucopleurus acutus. NCBI lineage: Eukaryota > Metazoa > Chordata > Mammalia > Artiodactyla > Delphinidae > Leucopleurus > Leucopleurus acutus. The sequence goes on along the minus strand of NC_139147.1, from coordinate 78,108,835 downwards.
TTGTGAATATTTCTAAAATCAGTTTTATGGTTTGTTTCATTTTAGCTTTGTTTTGTATTTAGAGCAAGAGGGAGGGCTTTTGGAAACAATTACAGCCAATGATGTCATTTTCAGAGAAGGAAACTGAAGCCCAGAAAGGGAAGGAGAGTAGCTCCAGGTCACACAGCAGAGCATATTTGATCAGGCTGGGATTATAATCTGATGCTCTTTTCACTCTCCCATGATGAAAATGCAACCAGAAGGTTGGGTGAAAAACGGATGGCACATAAATCATTGTGACTCAATTTTTCAGTCTCAAAGGATGAATGTTCTTACCACTACCCAAGATCATAAATGGCAGAAAGTAACTGTGATTTTAAGAAAATGCTTTTATCTGTTGGTTTTCTTAAGGGCTACAACCTCTACCACTGCCCATCACAGAGGCAGATGATCTCCCATGGGTTAGTGGAGCAGACTCCCTCAGCTAGAACAACCTCAGTCCCCACCCCCCAAAACATTGCCTCTGCAGTGTCTTCCTTAGAATTCACACCAAGGACCAGATGTTCTCTGGATTAACACCTGTTTGCTAACCATCTGTTTCTTCACAAGTAATGCTCCCACCTTCTTGCGGCCCCAAAGCACCTGCCAGCAAAGCTAGCCATGGCCCAGTGTTGCCCCGGGTGGTCCCCAAAGCTCCTGGGGGATCACAAAACCATTACCTGGAGACAAACGAAACATTTGGGGGAAGAAAAATAAATGCCAAATATTAAAAGAAGGCTCCCTTTATTTAAAAAATCAGATACAAGAACTAAAATCCGTGAGCTGGAGAGCACCAAAGAGAAGGGGCCCCCAAAATATATGCAGGTGGAGAGTGGAATCAATCAGAAATCCATTTTATTCTTCCTGAAGAACAAAACACACCTTCTCAACAGTGGAGCCCACTCTCAGGCAACGTGGCCATGGTGCCCTGATGCAGGTGGGATTAAAGATTTCCTTCCAAAGTCACTGGGATGAAGAGCCATGCCACTTCAACCCCTGTACAACCTTTTTAAAGACACAACTCCTCGGGCAGTCCTTTCTGGCACCCGGTTGCAGGGCGAATTGAAGTTTCCAGTGTAAGGGTGCTCTCTGCTGAAAACACCAGAGTCACAAACTCCACCCAGGCCCTGGGAAGGCTGAGCTCGCCCGTCTCACGCCGTCCTCATCAGAGTTGTTCCTTTGCAGAGCTTGGGGGCCCTCAAGCCAGCAATACCTGAAGCAGATCTGACCTCACCAGAGACTCCTCAGACTCAAACTCATGGCCATCAGCCCTGGGAGAGATGGTGGCTGAAAGGCACAGAGCCAGGAAGGCCTTCTGAGTTCAAATCACATGCTGACTTTAGACGTGGGCATGTCTGGGAGCTGTTGTCTCGCCAAGAATGGACTTACTCTTTCTGCTTGAGTTTTAGGATCTACAGCAAATGAATTGTGTGTGTGTGTGTGTGTGTGTGCGTGTGCGTGTGTGGTGGGGAGGGCGTGACTGGGCTTTGAGAGATGACCTGCTGAAAAACCAAGACACAAAGACGGAGAGGGGCAAAGCAAAGCAAGCACCCTTAGGCACAGAAGGGAGATCTGGTGACTCATAGTAACCTGTTAGTATATACCATGGCTCTGTACAAAAATAAAAAGGTTCTCATAAGATTAACAATTTATATAAATATCTGATAGAACACTCTTTCTCTCGTTTTCATAGCTCATCTCTGGGGTTGACCTTTGGTTTGTGCTTCCCTTGCTGTGCTTGATCCAGGATCGCAATCACTTCATCAGCCTGTGTTCGCTCCTGCAAAAAAAGACAATTTCCACACTGCTGTTACAAGCATACTAATCAGTGGCAGAAGCTTCCTCAACACTTCCAGGCATCCATCTGTACATGGATGGGTGCTAAATCTGGCTAAGAATGAAACCTCATCTCCATCCCTACCCGGGTACCTTCTCTTAACTTCCCTATGTCCTGAGCAATTACTTTCCAAGATTGCTCTCTTGCCAAGCAATCTTGTATATTCAACTGCTGGCTTCCCTTGCTACTTTGTGGTCCCACAGAGATCTCCAGTTCAGTTCTCCAGGTCAGTGTTCAAGCTGAATTCACCATTTTCTCCCCCACAGGCCTACTCTGTCCTCTTCACATATTTCTTCTCTCCGTAGAGACCACCACTGCTCCCCCATTTGCCCCCAAAGCCTGACCAGGGTTTCTTGGATCTGATAAGTCACCAGTCCTCTCTGTTCTGCCCCCTCTGTTTTTCAGTGCACATACTGTCGCCTTACTTCAGGCCACTGTTTTCTCAGCCTTGACGGCTGACGTGTTGGAGCAGATAACTCTGTTGGGTGGGTTGTCCTGTGCATTGTAGGATGTCTAGCAGCATCGCTGGCTTCTGCCTACTACAGGTAACCAGTGGCACATGCCTGGCCCCAAGTCGTGACAACCAAACGTGTCTCTAAATGTTGCCAAATGTGCCGTACAGGACGCAAAATCACTCCTGCTTGAGGACCATGGGTTTACGCTCTCATCATCTCTTAACTCAGTTACTGCGGCAGCTTCCAAACTGATCTGTTTCACACCCTCCCCCCCCCCCCCACGTGCTTCTGATGGACTCTCTGCGCTTGAATCATGATCCCCACCCTTTCCTGCTCACTGCTCACAACCCTCACGTGGGTTCCCATTGCTTCACGCTCCAGGTCGGATCTTCTTTTTTTTTTTTTTTTTGCGGTACGCGGGCCTCTCACTGTTGGGGCCTCTCCCGTTGCGGAGCACAGGCTCCGGACGCGCAGCCTCAGCGGCCATCGCTCACGGGCCCAGCCGCTTTGCTGCATGTGGGATCTTCCCGGACCGGGGCTCGAACCCACATCCCCTGTATCGGCAGGAGGACTCTCAACCACTGCGCCACCAGGGACGCCTTTTTTTTTTTTTTTTTTTAAGAAGATGTTGGGGGTAGGAGTTTATTATTTTATTTATTTTTGCTGTGTTGGGTCTTTGTTTCTGTGCGAGGGCTTTCTCTAGTTGCGGCGAGCGGGGGCCACTCTTCATCGCGGTGCGTGGGCCTCTCACTATCGCGGCCTCTTTTCTTGCGGAGCACAGGCTCCAGACGCCCAGGCTCAGTAGTTGTGGCTCATGGGCCCAGTTGCTCCGCGGCATGTGGGATCCTCCCAGCCCAGGGCTCGAACCCGTGTCCCCTGCATTGGCAGGCGGATTCTCAACCACTGCACCACCAGGGAAGACTCCAGGTCCCACCTCCTTGATGTGCTTATAAGGACTCTGACTTTTCTCTCTTCTTCAGCTCACCTTGTCTTCCCCTCTCGCCTCACCTTACATTCCACCTTCCTGACTTACCACAAGGTCTCTGAACACAGCACTCTGAGAAGGACTTCCTCATCCTAGTCCAGGTTAAGTGCCCCTAGGATTTAAAGGATGCTTCCACTGTATCCTATGCTTTCTCTTATCCCCACACCAATCCTTCAACAGGCCCAGCTGGTCTACCTCCAAATGGCATCTCCAATTGCCCACATCCTTTCACCGTCTTTATCATGACTCTAGTCTACAACGCGTTAGCTACAGTAATCTTTCCTCTCCTGTAACTCCTGGGGCTGGAGGAGGTGAGGAAGGAATATGGCGTCCCCTGTACAGTTAGAGCAGAATTCATATTTCTTGAGCAGCTTGTCCATCCGATCGCCGCCTCCTCTGTGCCCTCTTTTCAGCCCGCTCTCCGCCTTGCATGCCCTGTTCTGGCCACCCTGGATTTCTTTGCTTCTTGACTCTTCTGTGCTCCTTCTTGTCTCTGGGCCTTTACAACCTCTTCTCCCCCTAGAATACTCCTCCGAAGACCTTTACCACGGTTAGCTTCTTCTTGTCACTTGTCTGGAGGCCCCTCACACTTCACCCCCGGCTCTTTTTACTCTCAGATCAGTTGCCTTGTTCTCTTTCCCACACATCATTTCTCACTATCTGAAAATCCCTCAGTTATTTATTCTTTTACTTATTTGTTGTCTTTTTTCACTAGAAGGTAAGCTCCATGAAAGCAGAGAGTCTTGTCATGTTTGGTCACTGTTGTTTTTCCTGTGTCCAGAAAAGCTCAACACATTTGGCAAGGGAGTATTATAGTTGATGAATAAATACAGAAGTGGATGAAGGGCTGTCCCTGTCTAAAATATCTCTCCCTAAGGAAATCATGCTCATCTTTTAAGGCTCATGTCAAATGCCATCTCCTCAATGAAGCCTTTCCTGGTTTCCTCTTTCTATTCCCTAAACACCATGCATTTTTTTAATTAATTAATTTTATTTTTAGCTGTGTCTCGTCTTAGTTGCTGCATGTGGGATCTTTCGTTGTAGTGTGCCGGCTCTTCATTGCGGCACATGGGCTTCTCTAGTTGTGGCCTGCGGGCTCTCTAGTTGTGACCTGTGTGCTCCGTAGTTGTGGCGTATGGGCCGCGGCATGTGAGATCTTAGTTCCCCAGCCAGGGATTGAACCAGTGTCCCCTGCATTGCAGGACGGATTCTTAACCACTGGACCATGAGGGAAGTCCCCACCATGCATTTTTGCCTCTAATAATTCCTACTGAACTTTGCTATGCTTTTATTACTCAGGCCCCTGTATTATCTCTTCACTTTGACTTTAAGCTCCCTGAAAATAAAAGTTATGTCTTATCTAGTTTGTATCTCCTATAGGTAGTCCCTAGCACAATATCCAGCATAGTAAGTTATATAAAGAACATTTTATGACTTGGAAACAAAGCCTCTTGTATTCATGAGCTTGTAATTGAGCATAATGTTGACCAAAAGGCACCTACAAGGACCAAATATACTGAATAACAGAAAACTAAACTGTCTTGATGTCCAAATAAAATGGGTGAGTATTACTTTTATGAATATGGGGAGAACATCTTGCTGATTAGCAAACTGATGTAGATACAAAATGTTGCAATCTGAATGCACAGGAGACTGTTGTCACGTACGTCCTGAGAGGAAAGATGTTTAAGAGCTGCAAGTCTCTATACAAGCAACTGAAGCTTCTAATATTGGGCATCCTTACCGGTGTATGTTGCTAAATACTCTTTGAGAATTCAGTGCCTTTAAAGTAATCTATGAGCATGGAAGTCTGCCAGTTCTCATGATGTATTGATAGGCAGGCTTTCTTTCCCCAGGGATTCAACCTGAGAGCAGACGCCTAACTCAGGGACTCTGAAGATTTTTTGCACATTGAAATCACCTGGGGAGCTTTTAAAACTTCCGACACTCAGGTTACAGCCCAAATCAATTAACCCAGAATTTCCAAGGGTGGTAGACAAAATGTCAATAGTTTGTAAAGATCGCCAATTGATTCCCAAAGTCTGGGAATCACGTCATAGGCAAAATTTTCTAGCAGTTGCCTCAGAGGCTCTGGTCATTTTCGTCTGTGACCACTAGATGTCGCCACAGCCTGGAGATTGAAGAACTTTCTTAACTCTGTACTTGCCAGGTTAGCAAGGCTCAAAGAGAACTTTGTGTTAGCTTATTTAGATATAAAAAATATCTTGGGAGAGAGGGCTGAGGTAATGAATAATAAAACAGGTTAAATGTTTATTGAATTAAACACTAAAGAGAAAAAAGGGCGAGGCAATTTTTCAACAATGTGATAGCTGCACTGCGTACTCAGGTACCTACGTTCCTTAGTCCAGAAGGAGTAATGTGGAGGAACGCTGACATTGTGGATGTGGAGACAAAGGAGGAGAGAGGAATTACAGGTGAAGGAAGTGAAGTTTTCAGATCTCTCCCTGCTCTGCTCCCTCTGTCAGGACCATTCTTTTCTCTTTCTGTGGCTGGCTATCATTCTCTGCCCTCTTAGGATTGCGCTTATATACGTAAGTCTTCCTTGCTATCCCCCTGCAAACGCAGACTGCTGTTTTCTCCCCGTCATTTGCTTTTCAGCCTTTCCAAGCTCCTCGTGGCCAAAGCTATGCTTTGTTCAACTGTGTACCCCCAGGGCCTACCTAGTGAGTTTTCCAGGCACAGAGTAGATCTTCCATAAACATTTGTGAAATATATGAAAGAATGCTTAGGGGATATGGCTTAAAAACTGAGTCAGGTTTGATGGCAAAAAGTATATGAGAAAGAGAAACTCATTTTAAAGTTTCTGATGAAATTGGATTCAATTTAGGGATGTAAAGAGGAAATTTGGTTAGAATGCCATTTTCAACACTAGAATTTCATAGCTTCATTAAGACTCAAGGCTGGAGGAGACTTTGAAGTCATCCGGTTTAGCCCTTGCCATGAAGTTTCAGGTTCAGGTTCAGGTTCAGTGTTCCATGCCAAGCAGTTGCTGAGGCTTTGACTGGAGCCGTCCAGTGACAAGAAACTCAATACTTCCAAAGAAGACGAGTCCACCAAATAGTGCTGACGATTAGAAAGTTATTCCTTATGTTGAGCCTAGATTTTCCTCCCAGGGGCTTGTATCCAGAGGTCTTAATTTATCCCTCTGCAGCCTCACAGACAGACACCATAATCTCTGCCCACAGCATCCAGAAGGATGTGATCACGGTCTATTACCCGGGCTAAGTATCCTTAGCTACTTCCAATAGGATAATAACAACATTTTAATATTTAATTTAATAGTAGTAAATGATAAACTTTCAGGTGTCCTCACCCTCTTCTACATATGTTTCATAAATTATTCAGTAAACTTTTAAAGGATTTGTTGAGAAAACAAATCAGTCTTCCCAGTGACCAGTAAAAAATGATTCCTCTCTCTCGATGCGACAATTTATTAATAAACTCAAGACTAATTAGAGACTGCCAAATATGGCTGTGATGCCTATTTCTGCAAAGCTTCACTTCTAAGAACTCATCTGATTGAGAACTGCATTCATAGCCCTTCTTTTCCTCAAACTCATCCTACAAACATCAAATGTGTAATTGCTAGGTTACGGATCTGATTAACAAAATTTGTTCTTGCTTAGAAAACAGAGCCAGTGTTGGAAACCAGACAGAAAGGATTCTGTAAAAGTTTTTGTTTTGTTTTGGTTTGGTTTGGGTTTGATTTTTTCCCCATGATCTCTAAGATCCCTGAAGGGTTATGGATCAAACGGGCTTTTCCGATAAATCAGTTCATGAAGCAGGTCTGTAGGATGTCTCAGTGGCTTTCTGGGTGGGTCAGAAACTCACCAATTCTCTGTAGAGCGGGTCCAAGGTAAACCACAGAGCCACAGCACACCTCTGGCCCTTGGTGACTGCCTTCACCCCATGCGGGTTCTCTCCTCCAGATGAGAAGCTGATCATACGCCCACACTTTGGTTTTATAGAGGCCTGAGAAAGAGAGTGAAAGTTTGACTCTCAATTCCTATACTGTTACCATTTCTACAATCCCTCTTCTCTATCCTTCTAATGGAATCCTGGGGTTGAAAGTTGCTTCAATTTCCTCGACTGTAAAACAAAGATAAGGTCAAAACAATACCTAATTCAGAAAATAAAGTTGTCAGGTAAAACGGTTGGCACAGTCCATGGCAAATGGTAATCGCTCAATACATGCTATGTTGGTGGCTGGTAAACTCCATGAAGGCAAAGGCTCTCTCTTTTAATTCACGTCTCTAATTTTAGCACTAGCACAACATCTGGCCTAAGTAGATGTACATTTAATATTTGTGGAATGGCAAAAACAAATCAAGGGGACATGTAGAGTGCTGGTAAATTCTTATAATTGACCTAGGTAGTGGTTCCTTGGATGCACCCTTTCTAATTCCTTATTGTGCATTTATGGTTTGTGAACTTCTCATAATACAAAATTTTTTAAAAGTCAAGTCTAATCCCATGTGATACTTTAATTCCTGTTACAATATTCCCGCCCAGTAGTCCTCAGCCAATGTTTTCATACCTCCAGGAATCAGAACACACCACCCCTTCAGGTGACCAATTCCATGGCCTCCAGGGCTCTGGAATGATGGGCACAGTCCTTCCAAGCTTGGCTCAGATGGAGCTGTCCACTAATGATTAGGCAGGACAGGGTAGAAGGGAAAGAGGCACTGCTGGGGGCCCTGAGCCAGAGCATTAGATCAAACAAGCAGGCTCTCCAAACTGAGTAAGCTGAAGCAATGGAATATTAGGGGTCTTGCTTCCGTGAATAAAGTGTCTGCTCTAAGCAGAGTTCATTTTTCTTTCTTGGGAAACACAGAAACCTGACTTATTCCATAGTACAGCTTAGAAATAAAAGCAAGAAAGTGGCACCAATCGTTGTACTATTTGATAAGATGGACCAGTTCTAACTAGCTATTTTCTGAATTGACTTGAGTTGATACATGACCATTAGAAGAACCTTTGGTCCCCTTCACCATAAAATGGGATCGGCTAAGTTTTTCCACTGCCAGCTTCAGGAGGAATATTTGGAAGATTTCCTGAAGTCCTTGGACGCTACTTAACGTAGGTACTCCCAGACTGTGTGACGAACTTGTGGAAGGTCAAAGGTAAGCGGAGTAGTCAAAGATCCTGAGGAGTGTGTGTGTGTGTGTGTGTGTGTGTGTGTGTGTGCGCGGGGTGTGTGTGTGTGTGTGTGTGTGTGTGTGTGTGTGTGTGTGTGTGTGCGCGGGGTGTGTGTGTGTGTGTGTGTGTGTGTGTGTGTTAAAAGGAAGAGCAGAGAAAAGCAGTCACTTTCTGGGTTACTCTTCTGTTCACGATAATTGAGGAGTTGATTTGTCTTTGCTAGAGAGAGTTGCTTTTCTCAAGCAGCTTCATCAAAGTGACTTTCTGATGTGAATCTAGGTTCCTAGTTACTGGTGCCTCCAGCATCAATCCAATTTTGTGTTTCTGGAGCAGGAATTTGTTGTGCATTTTCACACAGAAACAGCAAGTTAACTAATACTAGAAGACATATGAAGCAGGACAGGAAAGCCTTCCTATATGCATGGCTTTAGGATCTAATTTCAAATTTTCTGAGCTGCTCATTCCCTGGTGCTGGTCAAGGGCTTACTTATCCACACGTGCTTGCCATTGCTTCTACGTGATTAGAGTCTTGGCATCAACATCTTACAATACTAAAGAGAGGCTGTGGGAACAATTTAATGCTTTGTCTCTGATGGAAGAATTGAAAATATGTTTACACATGAAGAACTTTGGGAAAAGAAGCTATCCATTGCCTGAAGCAGTTGGGATTGGTTGCAGGTACGTGGAGTCACAAAGGACTAATCTTATCAAATGGAGAGCATCACCTCTCATAGATCAGGTATGCGGAGGAATAAACAAGCTCCACTAATGACATTGCTTCTAAGGGAAAATGTATTCTGAAGTTTAAATGATTGTAAACATACGTTTGGAACACAGCCCCACTGAGTTTAGTTTTTCATGAAGCAAATGGAACTCATTGGATTTTATCTTTTTCAAACTTGCACAGAGAAACCAAAATAACGAAATACCCAAGTTTCACAAATATGCTGCTGTCGAAAATAATCCATGGCTCTTCCAAGTATGATGAAAGAAAATTCCTTTTGATTTGCATCTAACTGATGATTAAAGTCAGAGAAGGCTTTGTGCTGTACTTGCCTTGAATAAATGTAAATCTTCAGCCACCGTTCAGTAATTATACAATTTCCAGATTTTTCCAAAGTAAAGAACTTAGGAGACTATTCCTTGCATAGCACAAAGCTGGGGCATTTCCCTGCTCCCATTTTCCCTCCAGAATCAAGGGAGGGAAAACTGAAAAGGAAAACTGTCCATTTCTCTTTGTTATTGGCACTGGTTAACTAAGAATTTTAATTATCTACAAAATGCTCCCAAAACGCTACCATATGCATTAATCTGAAGTAGAACTAATTTTTGAAAATAGATCTCTCAACTTGGAGCTTTTTCGTTAAAACATTGTTTAAATTAGTTTTACTTTTTTAGGGGATGGTGGTGGTTAGATTCAGTACTTTTAAAAATAGCTGCATCTTTATCTTAAAAGTATAAATCTTTTAAAGAGAAGTAGTATCTGCTTTCACATCTTTAAAAAGCAGAATTACAGTTAATTTTAATTCAAAAATTGGTGAATTCACACATATTTAATGATTCATTTATGATTCATACATATCAATAATATTCCTGCCTTACTTATTTTCAAACATTGAACATTTCCAAATATGGCCACTAGATGGCGCAGAAGCAAAGAAATCTTTTCAACCACCTGCCTGATTTTCTTTCCAATTGTGTGAGATTCAAGCAGTTTTGAACCGGTTAGCAGAGCTCAGAAATCAAATGCTTTCTGCACAGAGGCTTTTCAAAAGTTGATATTTTTGTATTGGCATTTAAACTGAGCCTGGATCATCAGTCTTGATTTAATTTCCCAAATCATGAAGCATCAAAATACTCCCATGATAATATTTAAGCTTTTTACAAAAAAGAGTGTGAGGCATCACGACCTTTTAAATATACAGTACATTAAAGTGTATGAAATATTGTTCTTAATTAGATCAATGTTTCTGGACAATTTTAACCAGAATTCCCATAGGTTTTCCCTTTAAATCCAGTAATACATCGTTTTTATATCATTTGCTTACACCCTGGTAGTACACCATGAATGAGACCAAGAAAAGGGTACAAAATAAGAGGGGAAAGAAATAAAACGCAGAAAAAAGTTGTGGAAATAGCTTACATAATGCAAAATCCTTGAAATCTATCACATACATGTCTCAACTATTTTGATTTTGTATAGAGGAAAGAGATATCTCATAATCTACTTATAATTCAATTATCTCCTCAATCGGAAAACCTCTTTTTTCTACCATGGCATATGCTGTTCGGCTTAAAAACCAAAGATTCTGGCTATACAGTTTATATGTGTTCAGTAGGCTGGTTGTCCAAAGGCATTAGTTTGCTTAGGAAGATGGTGGTTGAGTTTAACTTTTGATTTTTGATCTACGAAGGTGTGTTTAGAATCTCATCCAAAGTATGAATATATAACACATGTGTGTCTGTGTGAATGTGTATATATCAATTTTCAAGTATAGGTTTACTTACCATCAGAATTATATATATATATATATGTATACATATATATATACACACACATATCATAATTTGGATAATGAGGGGTATGGAAGCCAATGCTCACCTAACATACAGAGCACCAGGGTACTTGAAAGCCATTCTGTAGAGTCATTTGACTTGTCATAGTCGTGGGTGATTTAAGAATAGGTGTTTTTAGGTTCCCATCAGATTACTTGGCAAAGAATCAGAAGACCTAGGTTCTAATTCTAAGTCTAACAAAAACTAACTATATGATCCTTAATATATATTCTTTAAATTACCCATCTGTAGAAAGGAAAAGAAGATTTTTATTGATGATTCCATTTCTAACATTTTATAATGTATACATTTACTGGATCTCTCTCCACCTCATGAATTCTCAAGCTCAGAAATATTTGAAATCCAGCAGTCTTTGGAAAATGGCAAAATTGAGACTAAAAATGCTAGATAAATTTGCAAGAATAGGCTTGCTTACGGTCACAGTTTTGGCATCCATCTCAGTGAATATGAATTCGCCTCCTTCAAAGTCATCATTCATATATAGGAGAGCACTGTAAGAAGAAAGGGAAGCAATTTGTACTCTTATATGACTACACAACATCACCGCAGAACACTGCAGACTGGGCATGAACTGACCAGCCTGATTAGTAAGTTTCCTCTGAACTAAACGTTAAAATGATTGACCCTCCTAACCTTCAAGAGTAAGATCAGATGTAGGGTCATAACCCTGAAGTATTTATTTATTCCACTCAGGTTAAAGTTTTAATTATATGTCAAACTTCATCTATCATTTCACCTCCTCCAAATAAAATCTAGCTAGGTTTAATCTAGCCCTTTGATCTCGCCCACAGAATCTAAAACTCTGTTCTTTCCTTTTATACTAGTAACTCAAAAGGATGTATTTTTTCCGTAAGTAGCTGGAGAGATCTAAGGGGTGTATCCAAGTCTTGCAGATAGGGGGCGCTCAATAAACATGTTTGTATAGAGCACAGTGTAGTAATAATAGACACGTTATATACATGATGACTACAACTGACTCTTTACACAGTAAAATATCATTCAATAAGACAAAACTTTTTTGTCCTGAGTTTTCAGTTTCTTACTTACAAAATGCAGACATAGATAAATGATGTGTTGTGATCCCTTATGCCTGCTGAGATGCACACCCTGTGTTCTCAGACTGAGATATTAATACATATACCACAAGGAATATGTTTAAATAAAAGCCAAGTGAGAAAAAAACCCATAAAATTTACTTTTTATATTAAAACAAAATGGGCATTCTGTGGAATAAGATGCAACAAATCGTGCAGGGATTTTTAAGATAAAAATATGATATGCTGAAATCACTTCTCAGTTGTGGCAGCCGCTTCAGAAGATTATTTGAGCATTTCTGCTTCATTGAGATGAATGTGATGACAAGCAAAACAGATCAGCTTTCTAGTTTCCATGGGGTTTTGATAACTGTTGGGCAAAAGCTTGGTTCTGAATCAGATGCTGGCGGTACCTGTAGTCCCGGAATGTGTAAGCAGGAGGCTCCTTCCAGCATTCATTGGCCTCTGGATCCAACAGGCAGTTGTCAGCATGGATGGGATGACTCAGGTCATTTCTTCTATCCTGTTGACCTGCCAGAAAAGGGAACAGGGAAGCATGAGAAATTGAATGCCGTAACCTCCAAGAGCAAAGCTGGCAATCTGTCTTCTCCTGTGGCTGGTGCCCCTTGCAAATCTGAGGATCAGAACTCAGAGCAGGCTAAAGAACGCTGGGCAAGCACCGTGAAGAGACTCTGGTCCTGCTTCGATATGAACTTGATGTAAAAAACTGTAGGCAAGTCACACCTGTCTCTTCAGCTATAAAAGTTCTCCGATATAAATATACATGCAGAAATTCCCTGCATTTCATGGGCTGTACTTTGTGTGGGGCAGTCAAAGGATGAGGATAAAATGCAAACGTCAAAAAGAAAAGATTTGGGCTTCCCTGGTGGTGCAGTGGTTGAGAGTCCACCTGCCGATGCAGGGGACGCGGGTTCATGCCCCGGTCCGGGAAGATCCCACATGCCGTGGAGCGGCTGGGCCCGTGACCCACGGCCGCTGGGCCTGCGCGTCCGGAGCCTGTGCTCCGCAACGGGGGAGGCCACGGCAGTGAGAGGCCCGCGTACCACAAAAAAAAAAAAAAAAAAAAAAAAGAAAAGAAAAGATTTGATGCAGCTGAAGGTTCACAAGTGGAAAAGTCTACTTCTGTGACATTCTCTCCCCCCCTCCTCCTCAGGAGGGTATAGAAGAGAAGATGTAGAGAAAAAAACAGTGACGCCAGGGAGTGAGGAGGTCTCTGCCTTTTGAAAACATTTCTTTCAACAATCCTTTTTATCTTCTATGCTTCCCCTCAATGCTGGTGGGCATAATGGTGACTGTAATTTCCAGGTTCTTGAACCCTGAAAAGTGAAACCTAGAGCAGAAAGTATTTTTCTGTGTGATTGTAGCAAGCAGAAGAAATGGATTTGAAAGGGAAAATAGGCAGCGTGATGGTCTTCTAATACTTTAGGGAACCAGCAAAGTAGAAAAAGAGGGAAGGGAAAAATGAGAGTGAGTGAGCTTCTTTTGTTTTAGAAATGTAGGACTCTTCTGAACCGTTAGTCTGACATGTTCATAGAGCTTTGTTCTGCATTGTTTTCTTTCTCATTTCACTGTGGGTAAAAGGGAACATGTTCAGATTCTGGAATCTCACCAGACAGGGCTGTGCGGCAGACCATGTGTGTATAGGAAAAATACAGGGTTGAGTTCAGCATGAAATAGGATTCGACAATCTTTCGAGCCTTCTCGCTGATGTCATAAAACAGACGGGCACTCTTCAGGGAGACTCGGCCTTCATAACCAAACTGAAGAAAAAGAAGAATATTAGAAACCACTGGGTTGATTGGAAGGCTGGAGGAAAACAGATGCTAGGTTTTATTAAGCCAATATAGGATGCTCATCTCTCTGTTGGCTCGTGGGAATACTACTACAGACTTGCGGATTTGGTTTAGGAAAATGAGGGAAAGTTGAGAGCTAATTATCCCTCTCCTCTCCTCTCAGAACACTCTCCTCACTCTTCTACAAAAACACCTCTCGCAGTACAGACTGATAACTTTTTTGAGTACGTTTTCACCATTGGACCTTGAGCTACTTGAGGACAAGGGGGTTGTGTATTATTTGTCAGATGCCAATCTAGGAAATAGAGTTTGATCAATTGATGACCGAATGGAGGAATGAAGGAGTGATTAAAAACAATGAAGCTGCCATTTCCTACTTGCTCCCTTCAGTGAGCTGATAGGTCTATATCTTAAACCCTTCTCTTCCCTGTATCTGCCATTCCCAGAAGATCCTGGGTTGACCCTTAGGAATTCAAATCCAAAAGAAGGTAAGTTTTACTTTGAGTGCTTTCAGGACGGTTGCACCTTCAAACTTTTCATTGGGTGTATGGGGTGAAGTTTTTCCTCTGTATCCATCACCAACAAGCATGATTCCCTAGAAGCAAAATACAAGGTGCTTTATTAATGAGGATAACGAATTCATCCCATCTCCCTTTCTGCCTTGACCGCCAGAAAGCTGAGAACAAAAGTCAATACTCAGAACCGTCTCCATTTTATTCTAGGATTCCGGTATCATTAATTCTTCCAACCAAAAGAGGCATCTTTATTTAACTTTCACCCCGCATTTTCATTATAAAATGGCGCCACTGCTTTCTGTAGAAATAGGTAGAACATAAATAATTAATATATTGATTAATTATTGATAAAAATAAAGAGACTTTTCCCAGCGACTTTATATGATAGGCAGGGCACATGCTGGATACAGTTGTCCTAGGAATGAAGCCTCTAGCTCTTCCAGACCCAAGAGCTATGTCCAGAGCTGGACAAAACTACAATCACCCCAACCCAAAGGCTATGAAAGTGCTTCCACAATCAATGTCCTTCTCCTAAAGAAAGTAACGTTTCAGGCCTGGTTTCCTGGCTCCAAGTAAGTCCAGGACCAAAGCTCTTTCATGCTCAGGCCAGATCAGCACAGCAGGGTTTCCGGTCCTCACACTAGCCACGCTGTGCAGCTCCCGGCACTGTTCTTCTGACAGGACGTTATCCAGGAGGACGCGCTGAGTCCCGTTCAGCTGCTCGGAGTTGTAGACGAATGTGATGTTCTCATAGAGCAGAGGGCCACCTGCAGGGACAAAACACATGGTTGTCCTTGTTACCTCTGTCCCCAAGGCGGGAAGCACAGAACACCCAACAGCTTTCAATGTGCAGTTCAGGAGTCAGTTTCCTCACGAATATTTAGGAACGCAAAGACAAATTACAAATCTGGAAGCCTGAGAAATGCAATATGGATTCAAGAAAAAAGCAGATGTCTGGCTACCAGGTTTCCCCATGATGTTGTAATTAATATATTACATTTGTATAGGATTTGGGGATTGATAAGCTATTTTTTTTCCCACTTGATTCCAGGGATGATCCTGCAAAACAGACTGGGCATCTCATAGGATTCTTCTCGCTGAAGACTTTCCAGAATTTTCTCAGCAGTGGGCCCCTCCCTTCTCCACAGCCCTGGGTTCCTACCTCTGCCACAACATCTTATGCAATTACTGGATGACATGACCTCAGGGTAGGTAAAGACTTTTTAAAGAGATAGCAGGACAACCAAACAATCGAAAAAAGAGAAAGAAACAAAGAGAGAAATAAATTATTTGACGACATGTTTGTGTCCTCAGTTCCACCGGTATCTAGAGCAAAACCTTCACCAAGTAACTCAGGGAATAAATGCCCATCAGGACAGTCATAACCAAGTCACCTGACTCCTTTCCAGTCTTCTTTCCACCGCCTACTGACTCTGGATGGTCTGACTTTTGGAATATCTCTTTTTCTCTGCTCTCTCCCCCACAGGAGAGTTTCCTGTAGGCACCTTCTCCCTCACTGGACAGAGCTTACAACTTTCTAAAATTAGCTCCATATTGGCTCTTCAAAGCATGATGCTTTGGGGCTATGTTTTGGTGGCGAAATTACAAAATCTAGACCTGACATGGTTCTTTCCTCATAGAGAATAGGACGGACGGACAAAGCCTCTGATGGTGAGGAAATCTTCCAATGTAGCAAAGTACAAACACCTTGAAGCAGAAAACTGAATAGAAAAGTAAAACTTGTTTTTCTCCTCTTTATAATATTCCTCCTAAGGGACCTGATGCCTGTCAACAAGGGCAGCTCACCATGGAGGGCACGGGGGTGAGGAGGGCTCCTCCCATCCCCCCCCAGTTGGGCAATGGTCACCAGCACACTGGTCTAAAACACATCATTGAAGGAGAAGGAGACAACTGAAATTGATGTCTACTCTTTGGCTTTAAAACAGATTAGTCAAACTAGGGAATGGCACTGAATGTTATTAGTCCGGTTGGGATAAAAGACTTAGTACAGCCCACGATTAATGGAATATTAAAATAATGGGACAGTGTTTCTCAATCTTGAGTAATGTATGGTTATTTGTTAAAGCAAAAGTTCCCTAAGAAGCTTCAGTGAATTATTTGTACTGCAGTTTTACTTCCATGTTTGCAATCATAAAACTGTAGGTACAGTATTTATTTTTATAGCTTCATACAACTATTATACCCAAACCAATTTACAAGATTAAATAAAAGCAAGACCATAAAACCAGCTAAATTCAAATTAACAATATTAATAAAATGGTTAATGTTATTTTGTGGAAACTAAAAAGCAATGTTCCACATGAATATTCTAATGAGTGATCTGGCCCTGGTTCTTCTGAGCCAGCATTCCTCAGAGTGCTTTTGGTGTGTGATGACTCATTCTACTACAAGTTTTCTCTGTTGAAACTACTGTGGAATCTTAGTGGACCATAATGAATTTTAGCCTTCATCTGGTCTTAATACATTATTCATAAGTTTGTCCTACTTCAATTCTTATTAGTCTTTGATCATTGAAGTGTTATTAACCGATGCCAATGTGATGGTAACTGCATCCATACCCACTGAGGTATGAAATCTCATGGCAGTCCTTGGCTATAAGGGGTTATTCAGACGACCCACTAGTTGCCCCTCTTATTATTTTTTTTTCCTCTTAATTTTTTAAATGGCCATCAACATTTATAAATACAGAATTTCTTGGATTCCAGGAATATATCCACAAGCTCCCAGTTTTAGTATCAATCTTTTGGATGAACAGAAAATACATACATAAATATCTATATCTATCTATATCTATATAGCTCCTACAATTCAATGTTTTTCAAACTGTGTTCTACAGAAAAGTTGTTAATGAAAAAAGAGTTTATAGATCAAATATGTTTGGGAAGTACTGGAGTAAACAAAATTTAAGAGGACTTCTTGGAACTTTTAATATGTGAACAGGCATTATGAATTTCCTAAATATCAATATAATATGCAGCCGTTCTCACCCTTAAATTAACACAATACCCACCCTTTCTTCCTTCCCTGTTTCCTCCCTCCCTTCCTCCCTCCCTGTTTCCTCCCTCCTTCCCTCATTTCCTTCCTTCCCCTCTTCCCCTTCTTTCCTCCTTCCCTCCCTCCCTCCCTCCCTCCCTCCCTCCCTCCCTCCCACCCTCCCTCCCTCCCTCCCACCCTCCCATCCTCCCTCCCTTCCTCTCTCCCTGTTTCCTCCCTCCTTCCCTCATTTCCTTCCTTCCCCTCTTCCCCTTCTTTCCTCCCTCCCTCCCTCCCTCCCTCCCACCCTCCCATCCTCCCTCCTTCCTCCCTCCTTCCTTCCTATGGCAGAGAGACTCTAGGTTGGCCCCTAATGGTCACAGCCTCCTGGTACTCATAGGTTTGTGTACTTTGCTTCCCTCAAGTGTGGGTGGGGCCCGCAGCTTGCCTCTAACTAATAGAATATGGCAAAGGTGATGGGATATCACGTCTTTGATTGGTTACATAACATTGCAACTTCTATGTTGCTGGTTGACTCAGTCTGTTGCTTTCTCAGCTTATAGTCTGATGAAACAAGTGGCTGTATTGGACAGGCTCACACGGCAAGGAATTGAGGGCATCCTCCAGCCAACAGTCAACAAGAAACTGAGAACAGCTTTCAGGAATCGAATTCTGTCATCTGAGCTTGGAAGAAGATAGCTTCCCAGCTTTAGAAGAGACGTCAGCCCTGATCATCACCTGATGGAGCCTTGTGACAGACCCTGAAGCAATGCACCCAGCTAAGCTACCCCCATAGTCCTGACCCACAGAAACTGTGAGATAGTAAGTGTATGTTATTGTAAGCTGCTACCTTTGTGCTAAATTTTTTCACAGCGTGGAATGGACCTCTTAACAAAAAACAGTTTGTCTGGGAAAGGCTGCTCTAATCTATATAGTTTACATTGAGACCGTCCCTCAAATATTCCAAAGTGAATGGCATATTCCATTTCCATTCAGAAACACAGAGAGAGACGTTCCTTCAACAAGAAAGACAAGATACTTGCACGTTCACTGGAAAGAATTTTCTAGTATAAAATTCGAATAGAAACGGAAGACAGATCAAGGGTTAGTGGACTAGGTTGGTTTGTACTCCGCCATGTTTTTCTCATTTTCTGTATTGAGAGTGTATCCCTTTAAATATATTCGTTTATTTTCAAAACATGACTTCAGAAGTTATTTTAGAACATTCAGAAAAATGCCTACCATGCTTAAGCTCTGTATAAGCATTTTCCATTATTATGATGATCATTTCTGAATTGTTAAAATGTGCCTGGTATATTGTGTTAAGTTCGAATGAGACATCTTAATAAGCATATGGCATAATGGATTATATTTAAAAGAGAGCTACTGGGATATTGACAATTTCCCCAACCATGGCATAAGCAATATACAAAGATCAGGTGAAGGGACAGAGTTCAACACAGAGTCTAAAATACCTAAATTCTAACAGGTTTGGGCAGAATCTGTAGAGACATCTGCCTTTCATGCAGCTCGCACAACCACCACTAAGCACAGAGTTTCATACAGAGGTTTCCCACACATCCATTTAACAAAAAACAGGCAACTACCTACCCACTAACCAAAAGGAAAACAAAAATGTAGAAGGAAAAATAAATCCTGCTATTCAAAAATGCAAGTCTACCAGCCTATAAATGACTAGTAGCACAACAGACAGAGAAAAACATTAAAATAAAAATAAAAATGTAGTCCAATAAGTTGTGGTTCCTGGGATCTGATTTGACAGCTTCAGCCAACTCTTAACCACAGCCTAAGGAGATTTAGTTAAACGACTTAATTCTTCTCTCATTCATAAAGTATGTGCCTGGCTCTGACTCTCCATTTGCAATAAAGAGGAATCTTACAGGAAAATGCTCTTTTGTGTTCACTGCCTATGGCTCATGGCAAGAAGATATATTTTACCATAAATACGACAAGGTCATATAAGTTACGACGGGAGTGTGCTAACAAGCCCTTATATGAGCACCGCCCTTTACAGTTTACAAAAGACTTTCATATTCGTCCTCTCCAAAGAGTTGCTATCCTTCTGTTACAGGTAAAGGACCACAAGGGTCAGAGAGAGTGAGTCTCTAGTTACCCATCACTCTGGAGAACATCAGACTAAGATAGGCTTCCTGACTCCAAGTTCAAAGTTATTTCTACTCTACCCCCGCTGACTCTGGGATTATTCTCGAGCAGGGCTTTTGGAAAACTGGTGGTTGAAAGAAGAATGGATAAGTGACAGATGTTTTTCATAAGATGACATGCATATTCCAAGGGCTGGAGTCGCTCTGGGGTGCAGTAGCCCTGAGTCACTCCCATCTTAATGCTCGGGAGACATCCAGTATGAATACTACTAAATACTGTTAGGTAACCAGAGTAGATGACAATCTCTTTGTGGAAAATGAGAAAAGCTGAAATATATTCTATCTGGAAGCACGCATCCTTTCTTGCCTCCCTGACATCTGCTTTCAGTCAAACTAAGATGTTGAAAGTGTTTTCTCATTGGGAACTTTGCCTCTTGTCTACCACTGTTCTTTATTTAGACCATATTTTGATCTCTAGTGACTGCACAGAAGGCTTTCCAGTAGGTTCCCAGGGAACATCCTATGATTCATTAGCCCATTCAATGGCAGAAATGATAGAATTTGGCCACCCAGTCAATCATGACCTTTCTCCGTCTTGCGTAGTTTTCTGTTCTACTCTTCCCATTAGCCTTCTTTGTCAGTTGCTGGACATCAGATCCCCTGGTAGCCAGGAAAAAAATGCTTTGAAATTTGGCAACTGTCCTGGGGCTTCCCAAACGTTTACAGCAAAGTGCAGCTTACTGGCATGTACTTCCTGGGTGATTTCTCAGCTTAAAAAGCAACGTGAACTCTGGCTGACCATGAAGCTCTCTGGCACTCGTAAAATAGCTTGGGCTTGGTGACTACAAACTGAGGTCCAGGTCAGATTAGATGAGCATATTATCCTGTTTACTGCCTCAAACTGACTTGGAAGCTGAGGAAGGAAAGGGCTGGGAAATGTGAGAGCTGCAGACAGCCAGAAGTTTTCAAATCAACTAGAGGAATGTGCTGACATCTCTCCTGTTGGGGAAAGGGGGACTGTACTTATTCTCAATGCAGGTTTTTGAAAAACGTCTTCTTATCTTGCAATTATTTAATCAATAGGGGATACATTTCAGATATCTAGACACTTCTATGTTCCATCATCAGGTGAAGAACAGAAAACGGGATTTGGATTCAAAAGCCTGCTTAACCTATTACAAGCTCTGAGGCTTTGGATAGGTCACTACATCTCTGTGAGCCTCAGTTTTCTTACCTGTGAAGTGGGGGACACTTGTCTCACAGGAGATGCTGCCAGTATTAAAATGAACTGTGTATAAATATGCTGGGAAAATTGTAAAACATATAGAAGTAATAATAATTGTTAAGGATTACTACTGTTGTTAGTACTACACTTTAAATATATTCTGCTAATCTAAATATTAGCAGATTAAATATAATCTGCTAATAAGTTATGATTACAACAATGTTTGGCTCTATTTAAAACCTACGTTTGGCAACACTCTACCTGTGGCTCCAGTCATTCTGAGGTTATGTAAACAGGCATCTAATATCCTGCTGTCTCCATCTCTGAGCCTTTTGTGTCCTTTGTTTCATCCACTTGAATGGCTCCCTCCACACTTCTGTCAATCTAATCTATATTCTACTGATTTCTCAAAGCCTTGATCAGATATGTGCCTCAAGGATCTTAAGTTAACTAATATCCCATGTGACCTGTCTCTTCAAGTTCCCCCGATACACAGTCTATTCCATGCTCTCTAGCACTCCCCTCCAATGTGAGAGAAGTAAGCCAGGTAACCTCTCCAAGCCTCAGGTACTCAGCTGAGGACGGCAATGATCATATAGTCCCTGCCTAGCTCATAGGACTCCCGTGAGTGAATTTGGTAGCGCTTTTGTTGAAAACCAAAAGTAGTGATATACACAACTGAGACATTCTTGTTTTTGAGACTTGCTTTCAGAATTTTATGAACTGGAGTAGTTTAGTCCTGTTCTTTATTTTTCAATGAAAATGGGTTCTGCCCTGATCCGGGTAAGAACTGGCCAAGTCCCAGCCTCCCCTTCCCCTCCTTCTAAGAGTGAAAGTGCAACAATACTTACCCTCTCTTAGGTCTCGGTCTATCTTGGGTGATGACTTTTTCTGCGCTGGTAATCCATGAACTTCTGCCCCCTCCGCATTCACTCCTGAAGGGACCCTGTCCATTCAAAAAAAAAAAGTTGAAATAGCAATATCTCATCGAATAAAGATGTTCAAAGGCAAAGGATACCTTACTCAGGTAGTCTATGACTTCATATTGTATAGTTTTGTGGTTCACAAGTCCACATCTTTCAAGATCAAATTAGATGTCATTGCCTCCATGAAGCTCTTCTCTATTTTCCCAATGAGTGTGCTCTATTTCACTTCTCTAAATCTTCTTAGCAACCTTTATTACAGTTCATTGTATCCATAATGTAAACCCCTTGAGATTAGACTTTGAGTACCAACAGAGCATGAAACAATGATCACGTGCATGTTTACAATGCTCAGAGTGTTGTATTATATGTCTTGAATACAGAGCGCATCACTGAAAGATGGTTGAATTGAAATAAATCATGTCCGAGTGTAGCGGTTCTCGACTATTCCAAGATAGAAGACATGAGTTTGTGTCAAACCTTGTGAACACACACAATAGCATGATGCCCTTTCAATATATACAAATTGAGCAAATCCAAATATGCATATACATTCTTGGATCTCTTGCAATAATTTGAGGTCACCCAGGGGTTGAGCCCTTGAAGCTCAGTGAAAGACCACAAGATTTTGAATAAGAAGGTCTGGATCTGCCAGTCCTTCATGGTGAGACACTGAGTCCTTTGCCTTGTCAGGGCCTCAGTTTCTGATTTTGATAATAACCTGGACCTCAAGATCTTGTGGACTAAGAATGCTGCCTGCCATATCAGTAAATGAAGGATGTTGCGACCGTCAAGCCATCAGCCACTACAGCCTCCCCTGATGGTGAGCCCTGAAGGAACTGAGGATGGAAACGGGATACACACCATCAAGCAGTCAGGCACTGCAGCCTCCCCGCAACGGTGCACCCTGAGGGGACTTAGGATGGGAAAACACAGGACACTGGCCCCAGAGAGCTGAGGTGCATATCAAAGGAATGATTTCAATGAGCCCAGGCTCTTGAAATCTTCCCATACATAGAAAAGCGTAAACCCTAAATTAACTAGGGATGTCTTGTTTTCTTTAATTAACAGTAATCTTTTGCTATTCTGACTGTCCGCTTTTGTTACAAAACTCGTATACATCCTGGCTCCTCCCTTAACTCTTGGGAGCAGTCCCTCAGAGCCATCTGAGAGGCTGTCTCCCGGGCTTGAAGTCCTCAGAAAATCCACTGAATAAAGCATAACTCCCGGGCTTCCCTGGTGGCGCAGTGGTTGAGAGTCCGCCTGCCGATGCAGGGGACACGGGTTTGTGACCCGGTCCGCGAAGATCCCACATGCAGCGGAGCGGCTAAGCCCGTGAGCCATGGCCGCTGAGCCTGTGCGTCTCGAGCCTGTGCTCCGCAACGGGAGAGACCACAACAGTGAGAGGCCCGCGTACCACAAAAACAAAAACAAAAACAAAAACCATAACTCTCAATTTTAGAGTGCATATTTTTTTCAGTGGACAATCTCAAACGTGTAACTCCAAAATTCTATGACTCCTTGAAATGCTCAGAACATGTAAACTGACTTTTGACATCTATCATTTTAAAAACTGCATTTTCTTCATTTCTGATTGAGTTCATGACACTTAATATTTTAGCTTGCTGTAAAACTTTCCGAGCTTGATGCTTTCAAATAAATGCAGTAAGAAAATTTAGCATGAAAAAGATAATTTAATTGTTTTTTTCCTATTAAAAAATCAAAAACAGCAT
The DNA here is from genome assembly GCF_964270905.1 of Leucopleurus acutus. Taxonomy (NCBI): domain Eukaryota; kingdom Metazoa; phylum Chordata; class Mammalia; order Artiodactyla; family Delphinidae; genus Leucopleurus; species Leucopleurus acutus. Next base: position 78,085,442 of record NC_139147.1, on the reverse strand, counting down.
CCAACTTTCTCTGATTTAGAGTCACAGAACATTTAGCCATTAGAGATCACCTGATTCAACCCCTTGATGTGAGGAAAAGCATGAGACCCAGAGAGGAAGATAAATTATTTAAGGTGCCTTGGAAATAACAGGAAGAGTTGGGACCAGACTGCAGAACTCCTAATTCCCAGTTCAGAGCTCTTCTAATTATATTCCTTTGCCTATTTCATAGAGCCCAAGTTCTTTACAATAAATATGATTCTAAGTATTTCTTCTCATTACAAATAAACATTCTAAATGGAGAACTTACTGATTCTCATCCTGTCGTCCTCCATATTGAATCCAATAATTCTGTTTTAAATTAAAAAAAAAAAAAACTCAGTAGTTTTGTCACTAAAATTCCATGTACAGAAGTAAGATAAAACACCCAAAAGACCTAAAATATTAGAAAACTTGCATATTATATAAATCTATAACATAGTATTTATTTTTAAATTTTAATAAAAAGGAAGGCTAAGGTTGGTGCAATTTGGGCTAAGACAAAATGGATTAAAAAAATAGCATGGAATTAGCCTGGGCATCCATCCTTTTGTCCAAGAAAGTGATTTAGAATTTGGTAGCAAGAAGACACTTAGAAGATAATTAAGTATGACTCCTTTCACTTTTATAAATAAAACAAATAAACAAAAAGTCCAGTCTGGTTAATCATCTGTATAGGATCATAAAGTAAGTGATTGTTTTTCCTAGGGTCATTTGGGATAACATAACTTTCAAAAATAGTAAGACCGGATATAAACATATTAGAAATGTTACACTAGAAACGTACATTAAAATTATCCTAATTTTAAAAATTGTCAATAAAAACATAACTAAGAAAGAGACGAAAACTGTGTTACAAATAGGATATATTATAAACAGTGCTTTTTATATTAACTATTAACATGTACAGTATATAAAGAACTTATATAGCAATGAACAGATAAATGAATAAAATACATGTCCAGGTAAATCAAATGAGAGGACAAATAATAATAATTTGTGAAAAGTTGATTTTTGCTGGTAATCAAAGGAATACAAATTTAAACAACAGTGGTGCACCATTTTGTACATAATATATTAGGCGTATGGAAGAGTTTAAGATGTTATTTCTCATTGCTGAGAAGTTCATGGTAAAACCAGAAACTTTCATGAACTGTTAGGAATAATGAAGGTACCAGAAAACTCTCCTAGAAAAAAAATTTCAAAAATTTTAAACCTTCTCATATCCTTTGATGGCAGAGTTAACCCACTTCTGGAAATATATCCTATGGATATAGTTCAGTAGAAAGAAAAATGCTTAATGCATTCATTAGGGCACCAAAAAACAAAAAATAAATAAACAAATGTTCAACATCAGGAAGAGGATTAACTTATTTATTGTACATCAACTACAGATGTAGCTAAAAATAATTTGGAAAGCTGTAAAGATAAAGAAATTGCTTATGCTATTCCAAATAAAAATCAATAAGTAAAAATAGAAATCTATATATATAGAGGTACTACGTCTACAAAAGGGATGTCTTCATATGAAGAATGTTTAAAAGACAACATGGGGGACTTCCCTGGTGACACAGTGGTTAAGAATCCACCTGCCAACTAAAATCTGGTTCTTTGAGAAGATAAACAAAATTGATAAACCATTAGCCAGACTCATCAAGAAAAAAAGGGAGAAGACTCAAATCAACAGAATTAGAAATGAAAAAGGAGAAGTAACAACTGACACTGAACAAATACAAAGGATCATGAGAGATTACTACAAGCAACTATATACCAATAAAATGGACAACCTGGAAGAAATGTACATATTCTTAGAAAAGCACAATGTTCTGAGCCTGAACCAGGAAGAAATAGAAAAGATAAACAGACCAATCACAAGCACTGAAATTGAAATTAAAAATCTTCTAACAAACAAAACCCCAGGACCAGATGGTTTCAAAGGAAAATTCTATCAAACGTTTAGAGAAGAGCTAACACCTATCCTTCTCAAACTCTTCCAAAATACAGCAGAGGGAGGAACACTCCCAAACTCATTCTACGAGGCCACCATCACCCTGATACCAAAACCAGACAAAGATGTCACAAAAAAAGAAAAACTACAGGCCGATATCACTGATGAACATAGATGCAAAAATCCTCAACAAAATACTAGCAAACAGAATCCAACAGCACATTAAAAGGATCACACACCATGATCAAGTGGGGTTTATTCCAGGAATGCAAGGATTCTTCAATATACGCAAATCTGTCAATGTGATAAACCATATTAACAAATTGAAAGATAAAAACCGTATGATAATCACAATAGATGCAGAGAAAGCTTTCGACAAAATTCAACACCCATTTATGATAAAAACCTTCCAGAAAGTAGGCATAGTGGGAACTTACCTCAACATAATAAAGGCCATATATGACAAACTCACAGCCAACGTTGCTCTCAATGGTGAAAAATGAAACCATTTCCACTAAGATCAGGAAAAAGAAAAGGTTGCCCACTCTCACCACTATTATTCAACATAGTTTTGGAAGTTTCAGCCACAGCAATCAGAGAAGAAAAAGAAATAAAAGGAATCCAAATAGGAAAAGCAGAAGTAAAACTGTGACTGTTTGCAGATGACATGATACTATACACAGAGAATCCTAAAGATGCTACCAGAAAACTACTAGAGCTAAACAATGAATTTGGTAAAGTAGCAGGATACAAAATTAATGCACAGAGATCTCTTGCATTCTTCTACACTAATGATGAAAAATCTGAAAGAGAAATTAAGGAAATACCCCAACTTACCATTGCAACAAAAAGAACAAAATACCTAGGAATAAACCTACCTTAGGAGATAAAAGACCTGTATGCAGAAAGCTACAAGACACTGATGAAAGAAATTAAAGATGATACAAACAGATGGAGAGATATACCATGTTCTTGGATTGGAAGAATCAACATTGTGAAAATGACTCTACTACCCAAAGCAATCTACAGATTCAATGCAATCCCTATCAAACTACCACTGGCATTTTTCACAGAACTAGAACAAAAAATTTCACAATTTGTATGGAAACACAAAAGACCCCGAATAGCCAAAGCAAACTTGAGAAAGAAAAATGGAGCTGGAGGAATCAGGCTTCCTGACTTCAGACTATATATACTATAAAGCTACAGTAATCAAGACAGTATGGTACTGGCACAAAAACAGATATATAGATGAATTGAACAGGATAGAAAGCCCAGAGATAAACCCACACACATATGGTCACCTTATCTTTGATAAAGGAGGCAAGAATATACAATGGAAAAAGACAGCCTCTTCAATAAGTGGTGCTGGGAAAACTGGACAGCTACCTGTAAAAGAATGAAATTAGAACACTCCCTAACACCATACATGATAATAAACTCAAAATGGATTAAAGACCTAAATGTAAGGCCAGACACTATCAAACTCTTAGAGGAAAACATAGGCAGAACACTCTATGATATCAATCACAGCAAGATCCTTTTTGACCCACCTCCTAGAGAAATGGAAATAAAAACAAAAATAAACAAATGGGACCTAATGAAACTTAAAAGCTTTTGCACAGCAAAGGAAACCGTAAACAAGATGAAAACACAACCCTCAGAATGGGAGAAAATATTTGCAAATGAAGCAACTGACAAATGATTAATCTCCAATTATACAAGCCGCTCAAGCAGCTCAATATCATAAAAACAAAGAACCCAATCCAAAAATGGGCAGAAGACCTAAATAGACATTTCTCCAAAGAAGATATAGATTGCCAACAAACACATGAAAGGGTGCTAAACATCACTAATCATTAGAGAAATGCAAATCAAAACTCCAATGAGGTATCACCTCACACCAGTCAGAATGGCCATCATCAAAAGTCTACAAGCAATAAATGCTGGACAGAGTGTGGAGAAAAGGGAACCCTCTTGCACTGTTGGTTTGAATTAAATTGATAGAGCCACTATGGGGAACAGTATGGAGGTTCCTTAAAAAACTAAAAATAGTACTACCATATGACCCAGCAATCTCATTACTGGGCATATACCCTGAGAAAACCATAATTCAAAAAGAGTCATGTACCACAATGTTCATTGCAGCACTATTTACAATAGCCAGGACATGGAAGCAACCTAAGTGTCCATTGACAGATGAATGGATAAAGAAGATGTGGCGCAAATATACAGTGGAATATTACTCAGCCATAAAAAGAAACAAAACTGAGTTATTTGTAGTGAGGTGGATGGACTTAGAGCTTGTGTGTCCTACAGAGTGAAGTAAGTCAGAAAGAGAAAAACAAATACCATATGCTAACACATATATATGGAATCTAAAAAAAAAAAAAATTGGTTCTGAAGAACCTAGGGGCAGGAGAAGAATAAAGACACAGATGTAGAGAGTGGACTTGAGGACATGAGGAGGGGGAAGGGTAAGCTGGGACGAAGTGAGAGAGTGGCATGGACATATATACACTACCAAATGTAAAATGGATAGCTCGTGGGAAGCAGCCACATAGAACAGGGAGATCAGTTCGGTGCTTTGTGTCCACCTAGAGGGGTGGGATAGGGAGGGTAGGAGGGAGGCGATATGGGGACATATGTATATGTATAGCTGATTCACTTTGTTATACAGCAGAAACTAACACCATTGTAAAGCAATTATACTCCAATAAAGATGTTAAAAAAAAAAAAAAGAATCCACCTGCCAGTGCAGGGGACATGGGTTTGATCCTCGGGCCAGGAAGATCCCACATGCTGCAGAGCACCTAAGCCCATGTGCCACAACTACTGATACTGCACTCTAGAGCCCATGAGTCACAACTACTGAGCCCACATGCCACAGCTACTGAGCTCATGCTCTGCAGCTACTGAAACCCACATGCTCTAGGGCTCGTGTGTCGCAACAACTGAGCCTGTGTGCTGTAACTACTGAAGCCTGCGTGCCTAAAGCCCATGTTCCACAACAAGAGAAGCCACCTCAATAGAAGCACATGCACCGCAACGAAGAATAGCCCCCGCTCGCCACAACTAGAGAAAGCCAGAAAGCCTGTGCAGAGCAAGATCCAACGCAGCCCCCCAAAATAAGAAAAAACAAGACAACATGGACACGTGGAAAAAAGTAGTCAGCATGATAGGTAGTATGATTGTGACTGATTCTGTTCTTTTGAAGTCTTTTTATTGTTTAAAATGTTTAAGAGAAATGTTTAAAAAGAAAATACAAAATGTTGTATACAGAAATTAGGAAATAAGACAATCCTGAGGCAAACATATCATATTCAAAACATTTCTTTCCTATCCAAGTATATTTGCTTCTGACTTTAGCTCTCAGTGACATGGAAATCTGTTAAAGTCTTTTACAGTTCATCACATATACAGGGTAAACACCTGCTCCCTCCAGTGTTTGTTTACAAAAGGCAGGGGATTATAATCTTCAACAAAAGGGGCTGGGGAATACAATCATAAATAACAAGTCCACCGAATAGTTCCTTTAAAGACCTTTTCCTCTCTCCTCTTTGTTCTTACCGGCTCAGTGTATGAAAATCCCAGACCCTCTGCAGCTGATTTTATTAGTTCTGATTCCAGTTTATGATGCTTCACAAACATCGCCAAATCCTACAGAAAAAAAAAAAAAAAAAGAAAATGTATATTTAAATAACAGTTAAAAGGTATGATTAATGTTTAAGTGGAAATAATTTTCTTTAGGCAGTAACAAATGAGCTAAAAAAATATTCACAGCTGCAGAAAATGTCTCTATCTCTGTAGATTTTCACAAGCTAGCACATAGGCGAAAAACACGCTTTTAGCATTACTAATTAAAGTTGCAAAGAACTGAGTCCTAGAACCTTTACTAAATTGTTAGCTATCTTTAAGAGAAGTGTTATATTTTTACCAACTCTCCCCAGAGCACTGAGCAGAATAATGAGTTTCTTCTCAGAACATGGGTCTCACCTCTCTGGCCTGGATAGATGCTGGGTCAATGCTGTCATCCAACAGACTCTCATAGTAATCCACATTGTCTCTGACATCCTCGTCATCCGGATGGAGTAGAAGATAGGCCTTGGCACACTCCAAGGCTTTCACATATTCGCCAACTGAAAAATCCAGGAGTTGCGGCATTAGAGTCAGCCTAGGTTGGTCTACAAAATTTTTTAAAGATATGTCAACATGTCCATGAGAGTCAGCATGAAATGATCAGTAAGAGGGAAGATGCTACCTACTGTATAGCACAGGGAACCCTACTCAATACTCTGTAATAACCAATATGGGGAAAGAACCTGAAAAAGAATGGATATATGTATATGTATAACTGAATCACTTTGCTTTACACCTGAAACTAACACAATATTGTCAATCAACTGTACTAGAATATAAAATAAAAATTAAAAGAAAAGAGGGAAGATGCCGTGAGGCTGAGCAGAAGCAGCAGAAATAGTTGCAGATGAAAGGAAGGACAGGATTTCAGGTATTCCAAAGGTACTAACTTCGGTCTGCTATGCTGCTAGATGTCTTCAACAAATTATCAAAAGCTCCACCTGAAGATATTTGCTGCCAACTTACATTATTTAATACAGAGTAGAATTTTTGAAGTTAATTCAGATTTTTGTACTGAATTTGAAAACATGATATCTAAGACCAATTTCAGCAATACAAATTCTATTAATTGCTTTTAAACATAAGATGCTCACTCTTTCTTTCTCAATGAGATAAATGGAAATTAAAACTTTATTGAGATATCAATTTTCACGTAATGATTTGGGAATATTTAAAATTTGATAATATATTCTGTTGCTGTGCAATGAAAAGTATACTCATGTGGAGAATAAATTGGCAACATCTGTCAAAATTACAAACAAATAAACCATTGATGCAGCAACTGTACTTCTAGAAATTTATCCTATAGATATTTACATGCAAATGTAAATGACATGCAGGAAATATTCATTTGATCATTGATTGTAATAGTAAAATATTACAAACAACACAATGCTCATCAGTAAGGAGACACATTAAATAAACTATAGTATGGTGATATCTAGATATAAAGAAAAATGAATGAGGAAGATCTGTATGTACTGAAACAACTAGATTGAGCCCTATAAAACTTCCCAAATGTGACCATTTTTGACCAAGCAAAAGGGAATTTCATAGGTCCAACATACTAAAAAAATCTGATATGTATCGTTAAGTGAAGAAAACAATGTGAGGAAGAGTGTAAATAATGTGCTATCTTCTATGTGTAGGAGGGTAAAATAATTCAGAGACAGTGTGTGTGTGTGTGTTGTTTCTGTATAAAATTTTGGAAGGGTAAATAAGAAACTGTGGATTTTAGGGTGTGAAATTGGGTTGTGGGGAAAAGAAAGAGAGAGAGGTTTTTAAATATTTAGTCTTTAAACCTGTGAGTATATTATCTTTTCAAATTAAGTCGAAAAATTAAATTTAAAAATCACATAAAATATCAATCTAGTATAACTTTCAGGGCATTGTCACAACATTTGCCCACTTGTGGTTTCACCGTCTGCTCTTGTTCTGAGCTGTAGTGATGTGAGGTGAGACAGAAAATGCATACACACCCATAGCTTGATTACAACTGAGGAAGGTGGAGGACTAACCCACAAAAATTCGATGTGTCTTGTGATGAGCCACACCCCTTCCCCCCAAAGTTTTTCACAGATAATCCACGCTTTACCTCGATAGTAGGCAAACTGCAGGTAGTCATAATGTAGGGGAAGAAAGTTCTCGATTGGTGAGAGGCGGCCAGGGCGGGTGGCAAGTTCCCTCACGCATTCATGCTGACAAACCAGCACCTGCACATAGTGATCTGAAAAACAAGAGCCAAGAAGTGGGTTCCTCTCATCTGCTCAACGTCCAGACTTCAAAGTGAGAACCACGGTTACGCAGGGCATCTCACCTCACCATACACTCTTAGAGAGATATCATTATCATCCTCATTCATGACCAGAAATCCTTTTCACAAAGAAAGTAAGTGACTCGCCAAGGCTTCCTAACCAGTGATCACTAGACTAATTACCAGTAGATTCTAAATGTATAGCACTCTTTCCTTCCGTGTATTCTTTTTCTACATCTCCTTAAGGTGACATAGGCCATCTCATCCCACCCATGCCCAGCTGAGTAGATTACTTTCTTATTTAAAAACTTGGGGGTCTCTTTTTGGACTTTAGATGGCCTGAAGTGTCCTGGAGTCAGGATGGGAAGTTCAGATCCCAGTTATGTTAAGGACCGGTTGAGAGAAAGGAACTGCCACGTACGTGGGGAGTTCACACAGAGAAGTGAAGCCACAATGCTCTTTTTCCTTGTTAATATTTTCAAGCCACTTTTACTAAAGGGGAAATAAAAGCAACATTCCTTTACATCCATTGATCAGGAACCTGTTCTACCCAGTTACAAATTAGTCTATCACCTGGACATTATAAATCCTAATACTGTAGGGACTGGTAAAATAGGAGAAGGATGAAAGCTAAAGAATTTGAAGAAGCATTTTGCCTCTTTTTCTTTGTTCCCATTCTTCTCACTTGCAAACAGGCGAGGATCCTGAAGTGCAGGGGTTTTCATGCTCCTTTTAGCTCTGGGTTCTATCTCATACAAGCATGAGCAGAGGAAACACAAGTGGCTAATGTCCCAGAAAGAAAACGCTTCTTACATTTTGCCCCGACTCTGATTTCTACAATGAAGATAGAGGCAGTCTTTTCCATTAAGAGAATAGTCCATTCATGCTTGTGCAGAGCAAGTTCTCCTGAGAATAATGATAAAACCACCCGACTTCATGACTGTACAGTCTAATCCACAACTGCCTCCATTCAAAAGGCTTTCTATTATGCAGAGTCTGGCTTGTATCTAGATGACCTTGAAGAGGGACCCCCAAAACACAACAGAAAGGAAATATCTGTTTCCTGGTGTGTAGGGAAATGTGCTAATTCTCTTAAAACCTGGCTAACTCAATCTAATATAGTACAGCTAATAAGATCACTATCATCCATTGGTTCTTAATTTCAGTTGGAAGACATGAGGAGAAGAATGGGTTATGTTTATTTGATTAGCATGTTATAAATAAATAGCTAGGTATTTTATTTCTTAAGAAAACAACAAAACAACTCTCAAGCATTTCTCCTAGTTTCGCTGGCCATTTGCTTTCCTCTTTACCTTTTAATATTCACTCCTAATTCCAAATGACAAGCAAAAGGAAAAGGTGGGAAACACACCCAACAGGAATCCACAATCTGAATGAAAGTATTTTTCAAAGTAAGATATTAATAGCAGCAAAATAAGAGTGACAAAATGATATCCTTTAGGGCTTCAGTGAGCATGGCTGGTAATAAATAACTGCATTCAGAAGCCATTTGTAGTTTTCTCCAATTGGTAATGTTCTTCCAAGTCTAAAAGTCAAAAACTCTGGCTTTCTAAATACATTCTGTATTTTAAAAGCCAGTTTTACTCCTAATCGAGAATAGTTTTGAACCAGGCAGGAATTTACATAGTTAGAGTAATGATATCCCTTTTTATTAGTTGTATTCCTTGCCTCCTTTCTATATCAAATGTTACTGTGAAATGATTATGTTTTAATAGGTTTGAGATTCAAGACACTCGCATGGGAATACTTTTAAAGATTTCCATCTCATTATGAATTGGATATGCTTCAAATTCCTGAGAAGACTTACCATATTCCTGCAACATATAATATTTGATTAAACTTGAGGGACTATGAATTTTTTATCACTTTTCTTTATTGGAAGTGGGGTGATGGTGGTGGTAACTGTGTTAGTAGCCTGAGTTAGGAGACTTCTATTCTTTTCCAGCAACCAACAGGCTGTGGTGACCTCAGAAAATTGCAAAATGTTAATTTGTGGGAATTTGTCAGTCAATTCTCTTAAACCAGATCTAGGACATTTGCCAAAGCTGTTCAGTGGCCATTGGTAGAGGTAGGTGTAGAGATGAATGTGGGAATGAAAGCAGGGAACCTATCCTTAAAAAAACTACAAGATAGTAAACTGTAATAAAGGAAAAGCCTGCCCATTCTCAAATAAAAGATTAAGTTAAAGAAATATTCAGCAGTTGAAATGTGAAGCACACATAAAAGTGACATTCAAATGAGCAGTGTTTACAAAAATGCAAGTAAATGGCTCTCTGGTAGAGGCCCAACAAAATAAAACCTTATGGGAAAAAAATCCCCAATAATGCTGTATTGATTTTAAGTGAATTGAGTTGAACTTGGGTAATTGAATGTGTAGCAAATAAGTCACTTGACAAATAATATATTTACAATAGCCAAGGTATGGAAACAGCCTAAGTGCCCATCAATAGATGAATGTATAAAGAAGATGTGATATATGTACACACACAATGGAACAGTACTCAGCCCTCAGCCATAAAAAAGAATGAAATCTTGTTACTTGTGACAACATGGATAGACCTAGAAGGTATTATGCTAATAAGTCAGAAAGAGGAAGAAAAATACTATATGGTTTCACTTATATGTGCAATCTAAAGACAAAACAAAACAGAACAGAACAAATGAACAAACATAACAAAACAGAGACAGAGTTATAGATACAGAGAACAAATGGGCCAGAGGGGTAGGTGGTGGGGGAGGAAAAAAATAGGTGAGGGATCTTAAGACATACAAACTTCCAGTTGCAAAATAAATAAGTCATGGTTATGAAATGTACAGTGTGGGGAATACAGTCAATAACTATGTAATATCTTTGTATGGTGACATATTTTAACTAGACTTATTGTGGTGATCAGTTTGAAATGTATATATATATATATATTTCTAAAATGTAAAAAAAAAAGGCTAAAAGAAGGCACATTGATTTTCAGTTTACTTCTTAGTCTAAATTTTGATAGATATTTCCTAATTACCCCTCTAAAAAACCTCAACACAAACTTGCACAAGGCTCTTAGATAACCTCATCCACCAGAGGGCAGACAGCAGAAGCAAGAACTACAATCCTGCAGCCTGTGGAAGAAAAACCACATTCACAGAAAGATAGACAAGATGAAAAGGCAGAGGGCTATGTACCAGATGAAGGGACAAGATAAAACCCCATAAAGACAACTAAATGAAGTGGAGATAGGCAATCTTCCAGAAAAACAATTCAGAATAATGATAGTGAAGATGATCCAGGGCCTCAGTAAAACAATGGAGGCAAAGATCGAATAGATGCAAGAAATGTTTAACAAAGACCTAGAAGAATTAAAGAACAAACAAACAGAGGTGAACAATACAACAATACAATAACTAAAATGAAAAATACACTAGAAGGAATCAATAGCAGAATAACTGAGACAGAAGAACGGATAAGTGACCTGGAAGACAGAATGGTGGAATTCACTGCTGCGGAACAGAATAAAGAAAAAAGAATGAAATGAAATGAAGACAGCCTAAGAGACCTCTGGGACAACATTAAATGCAACAACATTTGCATTATAGGGGTCCCAGAAGCAGAAGAGAGAGAGAAAGGACCTGAGAAAATATTAGAAGAGATTATAGTCGAAAACTTCCCTAACATGGGAAAGGAAATAGCCACCCAAGTCCAGGAAGCGCAGAGAGTCCCATACAGGTTAAACCCAAGGAGAAACATGCGGAGACACATAGTAATCAAACTGGTAAAAATTAAAGACAAAGAAAAATTATTGAAAGCAGCAAGGGAACAATGACAAATAACATACAAGGAAACTCCCATAAGGCTAACAGCTGATTTCTCAGCAGAAACTCTACAAGCCAGAAGGGAGTGACATGACATATTTAAAATGATGAAAGGGAAGGACCTACAACCAAGATTACTCTACCCAGCAAGGATCTCATTCATTTTCAATGGAGAAATCAGAAGCTTTACAGACAAGCAAAATCTAAGAGAATTCAGCATCACCAAACCAGCTCTACAACAAATGCTAAAGGAACTTCTCTAAGTGGGAAACACAAGAGAAGAAAAGGACCTACAAAAACAAACCCAAAACAATTAAGAAAATAGTCATAGGAACATACATATCGATAATTACCTTAAACATGAATGGATTAAATGCTCCAACCAAAAGACACAGGCTCACTGAATGGATATAAAAAGAAGACCCATATATATGTTGTCTACAAGAGATCCACTTCAGACCTAGGGACACATACAGACTGAAAGTGAGGGGATGGAAAAAGATATTCCATGCAAATGGAAATTAAAAGAAAGCTGGAGTAGCAATACTCATATAAGATAAAATAGACTTTAAAATAAAGAATGTTACAAGAGACAAGGAAGGACACTGCATAATGATCAAGGGATCAATCCAAGAAGAAGATAAAACAATTATAAATATATAAGCACCCACCATAGGAGCACCTCAATACATAAGGCAACTGCTAACAGCTATAAAAGAGGAAATTGACAGTAACACAATAATAGTGGGGGACTTTAAAACCTCACTTACACCAATGGACAGATCATCCAGACAGAAAAGTAAAAAGGAAACACAAGCTTTAAAAGACAAAATAGACCAGATAGATTTAATTGATATTTATAGGACATTCCATCCAAAAACAGCAGATTCTTCTCAAGTGTGCACGGGACATTCTACAGGATAGATCACATCTTGGGTCACAAATCAAACCTCAGTAAATTTAAGAAAATTGAAATCATATCAAACATCTTTTCTGACCACAATGCTATGATATTAGAAATTAATTAAAGGGGAAAAAATGTAAAAAACACAAACACATGGAGGATAAACAATATGTTACTTAATAACCAAGAGATCACTGAAGAAATCAAAGAGGAAATCAAAAAATACCTAGAGACAAATGACAATGGAAACACGATGATCCAAAACCTACAGGCCGCAGCAAAAGCAGTTCTAAGAGGGAAGTTTATCACAATACAATCCTACCTCAAGAAACAACAAACATCTCAAATAACCAATCTAACCTTACACCTAAGGAAACTAGAGAAAGAAGAACAAACAAAACCCAAAGTTAGTAGAAGGAAAGAAATCATAAAGATCAGAGCAGAAATAAATGAAATAGAAACAAAGAAAACAGTAGAAAAGATCAATAAAACTAAAAGCTGGATCTTTGAGAAGATAAACAAAATTGATAAGCCACTAGCCAGGCTCATCAAGAAAAGTAGGGAGAGAACTCAAATCAATAAAATTAGAAATGAAAGAGGAGAAGTTACAACAGACACCGCAGAAATACAAAGCATCCTAAGAGACTACTACAAGCAACTCTATGCCAATAAAATGGACAACCTGGAAGAAATGGAAAAATTCTTAGAAAGGTATAACCTTCCAAGACTGAACCAGGAAGAAATAGAAAATATGAACTGAACAATCACAAGTTATGAAAATGAAACTGTGATCAAAAATCTTCCAACAAACAAAAGTCCAGGACCAGAATTCTATCAAACATTAAGAGAAGAGCTAACACCCATCCTTCTCAAACTCTTCCAAAAAATTGCAGAGGAAGGAGCACTCTCAATCACATTCTATGAGGCCACCATCACCCTGATACCAAAACCAGGCAAAGATACTATAAAAAAAGAAAATTACAGACCAATATCACTGATAAATACAGATGCAAAAATCCTCAACAAAATACTATCAAACAGAATCCAACAGCACATTAAAAGCATCATACACCATGACCAAGTGGGATTTATCCCAGGGATGCAAGGATTCTTTAGTATATGCAAATCAATCAATGTGATACACCATATTAACAAATTGAAAAAGAAAAACCGTACGATCATCTCAATAGATGCAGAAAAAGCTTCTGACAAAATTCAACACCCATTTATGATAAAAACTCTCCAGAAAGTGGACATACAGGGAACCTACCTGAACATAATAAAGGCCATATATGACAAACCCACAGCAAACATCATTCTCAATGGTGAAAAATTAAAAGCATTTCCTCTAAGATCAGGAACTAGGCAAGGATCTCCACTCTCACCACTCTTATTCAATATAGTTTTGGAAGTCTTAGCCATGGCAATCAGAGAAGAAAAAGAAACAAACAACACAAATTGGAAAAGAAGAAGTAAAACTGTCACTGCCTGCAGACGACATGATACTATACATAGAGAATCCTAAAGATGCCACCAGAAAACTACTAGAGCTAATCAATGAATTTGGTAACATTGCAGGATACAAAATTAATGCACAGAAATCTCTTGCATTCCTATACACTAATGATGAAAAATCTGAAAGAGAAGTTAAGGAAACACTCCCATTTACCACTGCAACCAAAAGAATAAAATACCTAGGAATAAACCTACCTAGGGAGACAAAAGACCTGTAGGCAGGAAACTGTAAGACACTGATGAAAGAAATTAAAGATGATACAAACAGATGGAGAGATATATCATGTTCTTGGATTGGAGAATCAATATTGTGAAAATGACTATACTACCCAAAGCAATCTACAGAGTCAATGTAATCCCTATCAAATTACCAATGGCATTTTTTACAGAACTAGAACAAAAAATCTTAAAATTTGTATGGAGACACAAAAGACCCCAAATAGCCAAAGTGGTCTTGAGGGAAAAAAAAATGAGCTGGAGGAATCAGACTCCCTGACTTCAGACAACACTACAAAGCTACAGTAATCAAGACAATATGGTACTGGCACAAAAACAGAAATATAGACCAATGGAAGAGGATAGAAAGCCCAGAGATAAACCCATGCACCCATGGTCAACTAATCTATGACAAAGGAGGGAAGGATGTACAATGGACAAAAGACAGTCTCTTCAATAAGTGGTGCTGGGAAAACTGGACAGCTACATGTAAAAGAATGAAATTAGAACACTCCCTAACACCATTCACAAAAATAAACTCAAAATGGATTAGAGACCTAAATGTAAGACTGGACACTATAAAACTCTTAGAGGAAAACATAGGAAGAACACTCTTTGACATAAATCACAGCAAGATCTTTTTTGATCCACTTCTTAGAGTAATGGAAATAAAAACAAAAATAAACAAATGGGACCTAATGAAACTTCAAAGCTTTTGCTCAACAAAGGAAACTACAAACACGATGAAAAGACAACCCTCAGAATGGGAGAAAATATTTGCAAACAAATCAACGGATAAAGGATTAATCTCCAAAATATATAAACAGCTCATGCAGCTCAATATTAAAAAAACACACAACCCAATCCAAAAATTGGCAGAAGACCTAAATAAACATTTCTCCAAAGAAGACATACAGATGGCCAAGAGGCACAGGAAAAGTTGCTCAACATCACTAATTACTAGAGAAGTGCAAATCAAAACTACAATGAGGTATCACCTCACACCAGTTAGAATGGGCATCACCAGAAAATCTAAAAACAACAGATGCTGGAGAGGGTGTGGAGAAAAGGGAACCCTCTTGCACTGTTGGTGGGAATATAAATTGATACAGCCACTTTGGAGAACAGTATGGAGGTTCCTTAAAAAACTATAAATAGAATTACCATATGACCCAGCAATCTCACAACTGGGCATATACCAAGAGAAAACCATAATTCAAAAAGACACATGCATCCCAATGTTCATTGCAGCACTGTTTACAATAGCCAGGACATGGAAGCAGCCTAAATGCCCATCAATAGACAAATGGATAAAGAAGATGTGGTACATATATACAATGGAACATTACACAGCCATAAAAAGGAATGAAATTAGTTTATTTGTAGAGACGTGGATGGATCTAGAGACTGTCATTCAGAGTGAAGTAAGTCAGAAAGAGAAAAACAAATATTGTATATTAACGCATATATGTGGAACCTAGAAAAATGGTACAGGTGAACCGGTTTGCAGGGCAGAAATTGAGACACAGATGTAGAGAACAAATGTATGGGCACCAAGGGGGGAACATGGCAGAAGGGGGTGGTGGTGTGTTGAATTGGGAGACTGAGATTTACATATATACACTAATATGTATAAAATGGATAACTAATAAGAACCTGCTGTATAAAAAAAATAAATAAAATAAAATTCAAAAAAAACCCTCAACAATTTAAGACCTATATTTTCACAAATGTACAGTATTATTAACCTTTTAATCTCTGCAATGTGATTGATGGATAGGTTGTCTCCTTCCTTCCTTCCTTCCCTCATCCTTTCTTCCTTCCACCCATTCATTTAACAGATATTCACTAAGCACCTGCTATTTGCCAGTCACCATAAGTAGGCACTGAGGATTAAGCACTTAACAAGATAGGGCAATAGCCAAGTGAGAGAAGACAACATTTTCAAGTCTGTAAGTGGAAATGAGCCTGGCGTACCTTAGGAATTAAAATAAGTACAGATGAACACTAGTACGCAGTCATGAAAGTCCTTGTTAAAGGTTTTGGGTTTTATTTCAAGTGCAATGGAAGCCAGTGGCGTGGCAGGGGGTGATTCAGCATATCTGTGAGCAGACTTTCTGTTTTTTGGAAAACTGTTCTGTCTGCCTACAGAGTAAAACCTGATCAGAACGTGAAGACCAGCAAGGAAACTATCACAGTGAATTAGTTAAAATATAGTGTTGATTTGAACCAGGGTGGTAGCAAAAGGAGTGGAGGGAACCAGGAAATCTCAAATGCTATTAGGAAGTAGCATCTTTCAAAGTTTGGTAACAAGTCGGAGGGGAATAAGAATTGAAGGAAATGTTGGATTGAAAGATAACTTCTAGGGATTTGGTTTGAGCTACTAGGTGAGTGATGCTTTTTATGAAGACAGAAAACATTGGAAGTTGGGGAAAGAAAACTGACTTTATTAATCTGCATTTCTATGAGTATATGAGAAGTTGAACATTGTTTTTCATGTTTTATAACTTGGAATACAATATGCACTCAACAAATATGTGTTAAACATTTATTATTGAATAAATAACCTTTGCCCATTTTTCAACTGTGTAGATCTTCAAAGTATGGGCTCTAGAGTGAGAAAAACCTAGGTTTGATTCCCAGTTTCACCTTAATCCCATTACTTAATCTTTCTGAGGTCTAAATTCCTCATTTAAAAGCGGAGAAGAGGGTGAATAACAATACCTACAAGGAGTTGTTTATAGGATTAAAAGAGATATAGCTATATAAAATGCTCTGTATATTTTAACTGTTAAATAAATTTTGCTTATTTTTATTACTACCAATAAATAAGAAATGAATTACCAGTACTACTAATAATTCACAGTCTGTGTTTAAGTATTAATGATATTAACTGTTTTCCTGTAAACATTTTGCAACCTTTTCCACTTGCTATTATAAATCAATTTGATTAAAGTAGCTTTTATATTTATAAATCTTATGTAAAATCTATCTTTTTCTTAAAATTTCTTGTCTTTCATCATGCTAAGAAGAGCTTTCCTACTGTTATACAAATATTCCCTTGCATTTTCTTCTAACAGTTCTATTTTTACTCATATTATTAATATAATAGAATTTATTTCGTGTATTTTTTCATATGCAGCAGAGAACTCAGTCCCCACCATACCTGGTTAACTAGTCAACCTCCCCAATTAATGTATAATGAACTTTACCTACTATTTTAAATAGCGGTATATTAAATTCCCGTATGTAACAAAATATTCATTTAAGTAATAGAAGAAGACTATACAAAGATATTCACTACTACATTATTAATCATAATAAAAAACTGCAACTTGCTTAGTATTCATCAGTAAAGGACTGGTCAAATAAATTACATTTTCCCCATATAATGCAATAAGGTAGATCTACATGTACTTACATGAGAAGTCCACAATATATTGTTAAGCATAAAATGAAACAAAAACAAAACATATACTGAAAATCAATATTTACAGTGTTGTCTTATTTTTATAAAATGAAATAATAATTATAAATAAGTACCTAAATATTTGTGTGTGTATCTGAAAAAGCTTGGAAGCATAGTCACCAAAATTTAAGCTAGGGAAAGTAATCCACGGGAGAGAGGATGGGATACGTATAGGAGAATTTTTTTACAATTATACTTTTTACAATATATACGTCTACATTATTGGAATAGTTTTACAGATGGCATGTAGTATTTCTATAATCAGGAAATCAAGGGAAAAAATAAACTTTACCTGCAATGGCTTCATAGAGACCAGCTTTATACCCTAAGTACTCATATTCCTCAAATCTCTGAGGCCCCTCACACAGGGCTCTGCACTCTGTATCTTCATTGAAATATTCTCTTAAAGCTTGTTCAAAGTACTTGATAGCTAGTTCAAAGTCATCTGCCTCATAATGTTTAACTCCTTCACTGTAACTCTCCTGTAAAGAAACACAGAAAAATTTTTTTCAAAGAGCACCCAAGGGGCACTTGAATGGCAAAATGCAGGCTGACTCTGGATCACTTAGGTAGGTGGGTGTGGGACTCTTGCGCTGTGGAAGATAAAGAAGGATCGCACTGGGAGATAAAGGGAAACTTCCCTGGCTTTAACTAATTGTAAATGAGAAGGGACTGACTGAGCAAGCCTACTGCTGTGGCATCAATCAATTTCATTTTCTTCCTGAGCTCACTCAAGACTATATTTTCTAACCCTTTTAAATGCAGGTAGGGCCATGCAACAAAGTGCAGGAAGATGGATGTGGGTGGACGTGACACTCAATTCCAGGCCTGGTTCAATTTTTTTTTTGTGTGTGTGTGTGTGTATACTGCAATTTTATTGCAATTCATAAGCAAAGTTAGTGTGTAAGAAATTTAAATGAAACAGTATGGTAAAATTATCAGAGAACCAAAAAATCTAAAAAGGAAGTACACCTAAAACATGAGAATTCAGCATTCATTAATGTTTCATCTTCAGTTTTGATTGACACTTGATGCTTGCAAATTTTGAAACAAACTTTGAGATCATGATGACTATTTTGAATAGATTTCAGCACCAGCACTAAGATGTGTGCATTCAGTTGGTTTGCAGTTGACTTGTTAGCCATTTACATAATGTATAGTACAGATTTGTCACAGGTCAGATCACAGCGTTGAAGGAAAGAAGTACCTTCCTGTAATTAGAAAGGATCCCCTAAACTGCACTCAGCTTAAGACATCCAATGTACAAGAGCACGGAAACCATCATAATAATGTGGCTCCAGGGAACATAGTTCATTCTTTTAAAAAATAAAAGGAAAAAAGACTTTCATCTAAAATCTTCCTCTCTTAGCCTTTTCTTCAGTCCTCTTGGAGGCCACACATTGAGAATGGTGATGTATCCAATTGAAAAAGATGCCCTTTCAACACACTGTGAATTTCAAGTAAGATTTCATTTAAAGGAATAATTATGTAGCTTAAAAAAATCAAAATTTGAAAAGGACGGGTACCGTGGAAAAAGCCACTGGACTAGTTGCTGGGAAACCACGGTGTGACCCTGAGCAATTCACATGGGCTTCAACTCCAGTGGGTAAAATTGAAGCGCTGGAGTGGGTGCTGAGGCTCAGAGAGGGTTACAGACATTTACGTCACATCTTACTTTTCACCATATCATACTGATTTTCTAAGTTAATTTTCTTTTTCTTTCAATTTTTCAACCCTGAATTACAATACTTCATCTTGGGAACTCTGAAAGTGTAAAAATGATACTGTATTGGACGTTGGAAATCAATGTGAGATATCCATTCATAGGAATTTGCTTTGAGTCCATTGAAAGTTAGGAGCACTAAGTTCCTCATGGTTAGGACAGGGTCCCCAAAGCTCACCAGGTGTGGTTTGGCATCCCGATCTACCAGCTGGAGGTCTTCAACACCCGCCATCGTTCTGTAATTCTTGATGTTCTGCTGCATTTCCATGTGCTCAGGGTTGGCCATGAAAAATGTGTGTGCTGCTTCCACTGCCTTTTCCAGCTGGTTAAGCTATAAAGAGAAAAAAAGAGGATCAAATGAAGGCAAATATTTCTAAACTGGGTTCAGTCCAAGGTCTCACAGACAGAAAGTGTCAGGGCTGAGTTCTAGTTCACATTCACTCTACCCAGCCTCCACACTAAAGGGCAAGAGGTTAATAAACAGTGCTCCTAAAATGATATGTGGGTATTTTGGCATTGGTGAAAATGGATGAATGTGCTTTGTTCCAAGTTCGTTTTCTTCTCCCTCTTTTCTAAGCCATATGTGTTTTCTGGGAAATTGACTCTACATGCTTCTGTTTGTCTTACGATTGATCAAAATTAAAATCTGCCAATGCTGTGCCACCTCTAATTCACATTTTCAATATTTTTGTCTTTTATTTTCTCTTCTTTTCTTTTTGTTCCTTTTGCCTTTAATCCTGACAATGGAAGAATAAACTGTGACTTTCTGAAGGATGAGATTAGGGATACCTCCCACTCCTCCAAATCTGTTTTCAGGCTTTAGAATGTGAAGAACACCAGGTTAAAAGGAATAAATTTTTCCAATCCAGAAGAGATGCTAAATACAGCACACAAAATGTTATACCACATTTCTTTGATTGAGAAATTGATTCCAAACTTACAAGTTGGATTCTCATTAATATAAAAGGAAGGATTTTTAATAAACTACAAAGACACTATAAATCTCTTAAACCACTTAATAAGCTGCTCTCCATGTAACGTGCAATGATGCATTTTTTGTTAAAAAAATGTAATTAAATTTACTTGATTTAATACATTTTGCCCTATGCTTTATTCATGGAGAATGTCTATAGACAGAACCCTTTGCCTCATTTCCAAAAAGTGAATATTCACACTAGTACTAGTCATTTTCATGGTGAAATCCAAATTATGCTTGGTCTATTTTGAAGTATAAAGAAATGAAACTCACTGTTACTGAACAAATAAATATAAAATCATGGAAGGCATATAAGATTCACCTGAGTAGGCTTTTGATTGTCTGGCCACTCAAGTATTAGTAAGAAATAGAAAGTAGTAGTAAGTTCCTGAGTTCCCAGTCACTGCCTTCTCATGATATATAAAGAATCGTATCCCTTACTACAGAAAACATAAACTGCCCTATTTTAAGATCTGATATCCTTAACTTTGTCTAACTTTACTATTGTAAAGCCTTCTCCTTTTCTTTTTAATTTGCATATTCTTCGCTACTGGCCTTCCTTCCATCAAATCTTGCCTGAAATCAGCTTTCCTTGCCACTTTCACCTTTGTTCTCGATTCTGTGGTTTCAGAATTATTTTTGCTGTCAAAATCATTCATTTTGAATTCCTGGTTTCTTTCTTAAATTTCCTCAATTTCTCATACACCAACACAGACAAATATGAGCTGTATGGATGACTACATAGTGACAAGCATATAGCTATAGAGGAAAATGAATAGGTCCTAAATCGGGTATGTGTCTACACTTACTGACCAAGTGAACCTGGAAAAAGTCATTTAAACGCTTGTGTCTTGGTTCTCCACTAAGAAACTATCATACCACCACCTACTACATAGGATTTTGGAATGATTTAATTGTGTATTATATATAAATGTGCTTCAGAAATCACTAAAACCCTAAAAAGAAACAACAACTGGATATAATTTATATAAGATCTATTCATTTCAAGGATGTGAATATACTCTCATTAATGCTGGGTATGTATAGTCTACAACTCCCATAGACACATAATTTATGAGGATATAGTGAGGTACTTGTGGTTGGTGGAAACTGCCTTCAGTTAAGGGCCAAACTATAAGTTCTGAACACAACAGGTTAGTACTGACACGCTCTAGTTTTATAACACCAGCCATTAACATTGAATGAAAATAGATAAATTTTGCACTTTCCTACCTTCATGTTTTGCTCAGACTGTTCCACTGACCTAGAGATCCTCTGACACTTGGATTTTCTTGTTGAAATCTAACATATCCTATAAGGCCAAGCTTAAATCCTGCCTTCTCTAAGAAATGTTTTCTCAACCCTAAAGCTACAGTCAAGCATTGCAATATCATCGTATCCCTGTTCTTCTACTGGCACTTATCATACTCTGCCATATGTGGCACCTACCTAAGTACATTTGTTTCTCCTAGTAGAACTTTCCGAGGATAGGGACCACATGACTTATTTATTATTTTGTTTTCCATCTACTTTACATATAGATGATGTCTATGATATGTCTAGGAAAAGAGAAAAAATAAACTCTAAGAAGCAAAACATTTTCACACAAATCAAAAGGTATATTACATGTGAGTGTGCTTCATAAGCTATAATGGACTAGAAGGATGTAAGTTTAATAACAACTTCTCTGAAGTCATCATTCACACTGAGAGCTTCCAATACTGATTATCACTGATGAATGTGATTCAGTAGCTCTTGAAAACTGTTAGCCAACACTGATAAACTGGTTCCTTCTCTTAAATTTGACCACATTGGTTTTTTACTTATTTGGTGCTTTCCCCATTTATAACCCAGTATTAAACATAATACCATGTTCCCCAATATAAATATAAAGAAGATTCCATGACTTAAGGTTAATCCATAAAACTTATTCATGAACTGGCTTTTAAATTATTGTGAACCAGTTCAGGAAACTAGAATTGGCTGCCGGAGATTATATATAAAACAGGCCATCATGTTAACTGGAAGCCTGATATCTTTGTAGTTCATTTTTGAAATTAGATACACACATCTGAAGTGGTAGGAAAAGTCCAGGTGAACATGTGTGTGCCACATACAAGCCTGTACTATTAGCTGGAGATTATTATAAGGCCGTATAAGTACTAGGCTTCAGCTAAGGAAGGAGCTACCTGCTACTCCATTGCAACAAACAAGAAGCTAACTGCCTTTAAAGGCTTCAAACTGGATTTCCTTTAAGACCAGACCAAATTAAAACATACCACAGGAGAAGGTAACTCTAATGTGACGGTAACTCTATGCATTAGAAAAGTAAATTGTGAAATACAGAACAACTGAGGAAAGGGGAATGATTCAACAAGATGGTATCATGCTTTGGGGGAGCCTGCTGCTCTACTAAGATATGAGAAACAACTGGTAAGAAATGCCTTCAACAAGCACTGGTTCACTTCATCTCAGGCTGTGAAGAACTAAGGCAAAAATTTTCTCCTGCCAGCCATGCTGCATGAAAAAAGGCTGATTAAATCAACACCCTGCTGATGTTTGGAAGTTACTCAGTCAACTGGTGAGTGAACCAGACTCTACTGACACACAAATGGTTTTCCATAATGAATAATAAAGGAGCATTTCAAAAATGCTTAAAAACTGTCAATAGCTATCCATTGACCACGGAGGTGATTCCAGAAACTATGTACCACGACATTCAGGAAACTGTAGGATTTGGCCCCTGGCCTATCTTTCTAGCATAACTTCCTATTTACCACTATGCAAACTTTTCCCAGGAAAGTTCTAGAAAAACTTTTAGAAGTTTTATAATTTACCAACCCTCATTCAAGAAAACACAGGCTCAGTACTCCAGCCATACCAAATTCTTTATTTCACTCATTCATTTATTCAACAAATATTTATTTTGCATTAAATCCATGCCAGGCACTGTGAAAGTCTGAAAGTCGATGAGAATAACCACATGGCCAAAACAGACAAAAACCCTGCTTTCCAGATGTTTACAGTCTCATCCAAGGGGACAAACCTCAAATAAACCAATCATTAATGAAAATAAGTTTAGATTGCACTAAGTGCTATGAAGAAATAAACGAACAAACAATTCAGTAAGAGCTGGCTGGGCTGGGTGAAAGCAGGACTCCTTTAATAAATTAGTCAAGTAAGGTCTCTGCAATGTGATTTTTGAGCTGAGACTTAAACGTTGAAAAGCCAGTCATGAACAGAAGAGGAGGAAGAGTGTTCCAGGCAAAAGAAAGTCAAGCAAAAAGGCCCTGAAATGGAAAAAGCTTGACATGTTTTAAAAGCAGAGTAGAAACTAAGAAGAGAGATTTGAGAAGTTGGATAACAGATCACTTGTACGCTACAGTAAAGAGTTTGAACATTATTCTAAGTGCAAGAGGAAACGATTAAAGAATTTTAAATACCTGATACATATTTTCAAATGATAATCAGACTGCTATGTGGAGAACAGATCTTTGGTAGCAGGCAGGAGAACACTGCAGTAATCCAGGTCAGAGGTAATGCTTTCACATCACAAAATAAAAATGGGACAGCATAGGTTTGCCCCCTCTTTTTCACCCCTCCCTCTTCCATTACTTTCTCTTCCTTTCCATTTTTGCCCATCCTTGCCATAGCAAAGTTTCTCAATTCCGAAGGCAGACGCATAGCCCAAAAGGAAACAATTCTAAAATTTCCAAACTTATTTTAGATATACAAGTTCCCTCTCTTGTGAATTAGCATAAATATGAAGCTCAAATATTTTGAGTATGAGTTTAGAACAGCTTGTAAGACATGTGCAAGAAAGGAAAGGGACTAATTCTAAAACACATTAAAACATGTAAAGAACACTGCGTCCATATGGGAACATATGTATACGTATAACTGATTCACTTTGTTATAAAGCAGAAACTAACACACCATTGTAAAGCAATTATACTCCAATAAAGATGTTAAAAAAAGAGAACACTGCGTCCTTTTGTAAGAGAATATTTAAGATCACATTCCGTTTTCTGAAGCCTTTTATACAACCAGTGTAAAACATCAAGCCTGAAATAAGTAATTTCCATTCTTGTACTCAAACGACTTTTTCAATAAGGAAAGGAATTCTTTCTCTACTTTTCCCACCCTAACTTTGGGAATTCATCCAATATCATGCATTTTAGTTTGATGCAGTGCTATATTTTTGCCTTGGCTCTTAACTTAAATTTCACAATATAGCAACTTTAGAGAATTTTTAACCCCATATGTAGTTTCTTACCAACTGCCAAACATGTAAATAGACAGTGAAGACATCCTGTTTCTAAGCCACAGCAGAATTTTTAAGCTCTGATTAGTAGCATAATCACACTAGATGCAGGGGGAAGGAAGTCATCAGATTACAGCATGTACATCATCCTGAACACTAAAAATTCATGGGCTAAAAACTTTCTTTTATGAAGCGGGAGGATTTTGTTTTATTAATGGTGATACCCAACATTTTTGTAGATACTTCAGCTCTTGCTAATGTCTCCAAATTTACCTCAAATTTTTGTCAACCTAAAGTTAATTTTCCTTCACAGAACCACATCGTTAAATAAATAAATAAACTTCAAATAACTGAGCAACGTATTAAAAGAATACTGTTGGGAATTTCCTGGCAGTCCAGTGGTTAGGACTCCGTGCTTTCACTGCCAAGGGCCCAGGTTCAAGCTCTGTTTGGGGAATTAAGAGCCCGCAAGCCATGGCACGGCCAAAAAAAAAAAAAAGAGAATACTGTTAAAATAAAGACCCATCCAATTTTGAAACAAAATTTGGAAGCAGTTTGTTTGAACTACTGAATTAAACTAAATCCTACAAATTACAGTGTTCCAAATGTAATGACCAGGCTTTTTCATGAGAATTCAATCTTAGGAAATTCCTAAACATTTCCATATAATGGAGTCAGATTTTTAGAGTCCAAAAATAGCTATATGAAAAATAACTTTTCCTTCTTATGCCATAATTTCTGGCGATGTTACCATCCTTTATTTTAATATAATTTGCAAAAAGCCCCATATATTGAGCCCTTTTCATAATTCAGTTATAGTAAATAATTGGTTGATTTTCCTGAATAATGTATCAAATTAATTTCACCAGACATTGAGGACTACATGATAGACTATGTTGTCCTTTTTGTCTTGACTACAAGGAAACTCAGAACTAAACTGTATTTTCATTTACTGAACTGTATCATGCTGGTTTATAGTATATCAAAGTGAAGCTAGTATATTTCCATTTTTTTCTTTGAGTTATTTTTGTTTTTGCTCCCATTTCAAAAATCTAATTATACAAATAATTGCTTTCACAAGGTAACTCAAAGTTCTTTTGGATACAGAAAAGGTGCAATTTACTCAAAAGATAAACTTCCGTAGTAAAGGAAATTTCTACTAATTAAGTTCTTTCCTGCATGGCAAGGGAGAAAATTTAGAATTTTTTAGCTTTAAAGAACACATAGGGCTTCCCTGGTGGCGCAGTGGTTGAGAGTCCGCCTGCCGATGCAGGGGACGCGGGTTCGTCCCCGGTCCGGGAAGATCCCACATGCCGCGGAGCGGCTGGGCCCGTGAGCCATGGCCGCTGAGCCTGCGCGTCCAGAGCCTGTGCTTCGCAACGGGAGAGGCCACAACAGTGAGAGGCCTGCGTACCGCAAAAAAAAAAAAAAAGAACACATAGTAATTCACACATTAGGTGTTCATGCTAAATGAAGAAAATTAACTTATCTTTGCATTTACAGAATGTTAGTCTAAAGTGTAGTCATGGTTATAAGTAAATATTTGTAGCTTTCAAAATGCTATTTGGTAAGGATTAGATGACAAATGATATATTTAAAGAGTAACATTTTCTCTGTGGAGTAAGCTGGAAAGGAAACATATGTCTTTTTAAAGCACTCTCTTTTGCCAGCTGCTTGTATCCTTTCCTTCAATTACTTACTGTCCTGAGCCTGAATAATAGACTCCCGTTTTTTCTAAACGCTCTAAGTTTTAATCTGATGTTTACAACTGAACGTTAAACACTGATGGTGCCTTGCCACCGTCAAATGAGGTCACCCGTATGAACTCAGTGGAACGACAGATTCTATCAGTTAAGCTTTCAGGAAGATTTCTTATCTAAAGAAAAACCATCTCTCAGGGTGACAAAAACACTAGAGTGAAGGAGCAAAACTTTTCAACGAGCTACTTCATATTAGAGACTATTTAAAACAAAAAGTCCTTGAGTTTTTGAGAAGAAAAAAAACAGGGAACTCAAAGTATTTACCAAAAAATATGTGTGTGCTTAATTGCACAAAGTCCCTCAGGCTGTCTGTGTATTGTTGTATTGTCTAAGTCCTAACAAGAGAACACAAAAGACTTGGATGGCTGCTGGGTAAGGAGAGAGTACTATCTCAGTGATGGAACGTAAGCAAGTCATATCTGCCACGGATCAAGTGAAATTAATGTGTGGTTTATTGGTATGTTACTGTTATTTTTAGTTTTAAACATTAGGACAGGGTAATAATAAATAATAATAATAAAAATGATCATTTATCAAGTGTATACACAATCCTGATTACGAAATTCTTCAAGAAGCTGGAAGATGAACGCCTGTACATCACCCCGGGCCCAGTGCAAAAGTAGTTGATCATTATTTACAAGAGCACAGTCATAATACAAACAATGAGCTACAGCACCATGGGGAAGCTAGTGCTGGCACAGACTGAGTGGCCCTCAATGAACCTGATGGTATGAAAACAAAGTTTGTTGTTCTAGCTGTTCACGCATGCTTAGCTTCTGCCTGGCTTTCATTGTGACAAATGGAGATGAATGCTGTCTATCCCTAGTGACCCATTAAAAAGTTCTAGCTGGCCATCACTTTGCTAGAGCCAACAGCCTAACTGCTCACTACCAGAGTTGTATCTCCTCAGCGATCAGCAGCCAGATCACATTCTTTACACCAAACTGTACAAAGGTGCAATCATTTGAATTTATTTGTCAGATACGATTGCAGAACAGCAAATAAACTGGATTTGGGCTTTCTGCTTCTAAGATATCCTTTAAAAATCAGCACAGAAATAGCTTAATATAGATCTGGCACTGATTTTTCTGCTCTTGAGAATATAAAAAACTTTTCAAAACTTTTTTTGTATATCAGCCACATCGTTTTGTGAAAGAACAAAGTGATGGGTATAAAATGCTCGTCATAGGTGAGAAGGAGCGGGAGAACCGAGGACTGAGAATCAAAGTTTGGGTTTAGTTCCTGTTTCTTTCATAAGCACCCACGTTTCCTGAGCGGATGACAGATGAAGGAATATGTGTCAGGGAAAAGAAGTAACACACTGGGCTTTGCCTTCTTAAAAATTGTAACAGTGCTAGGATAACGCTGGAGATAGCTTGCCAAAGTTGATGATTTGGGGAGGGGCTATAGGGTTTAGTGAGCGTATAGAAAAATGCTATCATTACCATTTCTACCATCTTCTTTTCATTTCGGTCTCCCTTCCATTTTGTGTTTATGAAACAAATTTAACATTCCACCCAAACCACTCCACTGTGAGAAATATAAGAATAGCAAACAAGCAAATCAAACGCTTTCTCACTTGTACCTTTTTGGTATAAATATGCCACATTCCTCTATGAAATATAAACTTTCTCTTGCTCTTAGAAGGGTGGGGAGATCTACTTCAAAAAGTATTTCAAAACCTTCACTTCAGCTCATGTAAAAGAAAGCACCATGGCTGCAAGTCAAAGGGAGTTTCACTCCAAAGACCCCTCTTGGAGGGGACTTCAAGAAGAGACTAAGGTCCTTTCAGGTATTTAACCCATCAGGATGACTAATTGGTACTCTTAACCTGACAGGCTGCAGGGTCTTATTAAAGAGGTGTTTTTTGTTTTGTTTTGTTTTGTTTGCGGTATGCGGGCCTCTCACTGCTGTGGCCTCTCCCGTTGCGGAGCACAGGCTCCGGACGCGCAGGCTCAGCGGCCATGGCTCATGGGCCCAGCCGCTCCGCGGCATGTGGGATCTTCCCGGACCGGGGCATGAACCCGCGTCCCCTGCATCGGCAGGCGGACTCTCAACCACTACACCACCAGGGAAGCCCAAAGAGGTGGTTTTGATGATAGAGTTCTTTCAATGTTTCATAAGCTCCTCTGGCATCACACCTGTACTTTGTGAAACATTCAGCCACAGCAATAATCTTAGGCTGTATTGTAAATTAAATATCCCTGCCGTATACACAGGTTAAATATAAACCCAAACATTTCCTCCATACCTCAGTCAATAGACTGTATTGGAAAGAAGTTCCAGTCCACCTGAATTTCTGAGGAGGTTAAAGCTTGGAGAAAATCTGCTTACTTACTGAACATTTTTCTGTTACTTTGGTGGAACTTGCATTGGTCTTCTGAAAATTAACTTCCATTAACCAACATAACCAGGGCTAGAAAGGCCCTTTAAATCACATAGTACTAGTGCTTCACTTTACAGGTGGATAAAACATCTGCATAGAAAATCAGTGGCAAGACGATGGTTAGAATCTACATCTTTTCTTAAAACATTCACAAACATGTATTTGGGATTTTAATCCCTGTGATTTCAAAGTAGAGGTGAGTTCATGTAACAAGCATTTCCTGCTCACCTCTGCCACAGAAAGAACTGTGATAGATGTTCTCTGAGGATATAAAATATTTACAATATAGTCCTTGACCTTTTATTAAATACAGTCCAATGGGGCAAGGAGACTTACATGACTATTAATATCAAGAACTAAGTCTGTACAGGATTAGAGGGCAGAGTGAGTTACAGTCAACACGGTGCTATTGAAATTGAAATTTGAAACCACAGTAACCTGGAAGGTACAGGAAAGGCCTCACCGAGAACTGAGGACTGAGACTGGGTCTTGAAGAATAGAAAACGTGTGAATGTCTCAGATGCAGAAGAAGGTGAGCAGGAAGAAATAGGAATGACTCAGATGTTTTTATAGAATAGTAATTCGGCTGAACTGGCTCATGTGGAAGGACTAGATTGCGAAGTAACGGAAAACAAGGTTGAATGCAGCTGGAATTTGGGGACCTTTGCACACGAAACTGAGGTGTTTTGACTTTTATTTTTGGAAAAAGAGACTCAGATATATCTATGTGTGCATGTATGTGAGTGTAGTTATGAAAATAACTTCTGTCTCATTTCAAAAATAATTCAAAAAATAAAAACTATAATATTTGAGGTAACTATAAAAGGGTTTTTCTTAAGACTTTTTTTTTTTTTGGAGCAATTTTAGGTTCAGAGCAAGATTGAGAGGAAAAACAGATATTTCCAATATCTCCCCATGTTGCCAAACAGACATAGCCTCTCCCATTATCAACATCCCTAACCACAGTGGTACGTTTGTTACAACTGAGGAACCTACATCAACACACCATAATCACCCAAAGACCATAGCAATCACTACTGGTAGTATACATTCTATGGGCTTAGAGAAATGTATAATGACAAGTATATATCATTATAGTATCATACAGAGCATTTTCATGCCCTAAAAATCCTCTGTTCTCCATCTATTCATCACCCCCACCCCAACCCCTAGCAACCACTGATCTTTTTACTGTCTCATAGCTTTGCCTTTCCAGACAGTTATATAGTTATAATCACAGTATTGTGACTTTTCAGATTGGTTTCTTTCACTTAGTGATGTGCATTTGAGGTTTCTCTGTCTTTTTCACTTGACAGCTCATTTCTTTTTAGCATTGAGTAATATTCCACTGTCTGATGTACCACAGTTTATTTATTTATTCACCTACAGTATGAATAAATACTGTAGGTATGTCAGTATTTGTGAGCAGTATGTCATGGCTGTTTCCAAGTTTTGCAAATTATGAATAAAGCTTCTATAAACATCTGGGTGCAGATTACTGTGCTAACATAAGTTTTCAACTCCTTTAGAGAAATACCAAGGAATGATATTGCTGGATGGTGTAGTAAGAGCAGTTTAGTTTTGTAAGAAACTGCTGTTCTGTCTTCTGGAGTGGGCTCACCATTTTGCATTCCCATCAGCAATGAATGAGAGTTCTTATTGCTCCACATCCTTGCCAGCATTTGATGTTGTCAGTGTTCTGGATATTGGTCTCATAGTTGTGTGGTAGTATTTCATTTTTGCTTTAATTTGCATTTCCCTGATGAAATATGATGTAAAGGATTTTTTCATATGCTTATTTACAATCTGTATATCTTCATTGGTGAGGTGTCTGTTAAGGTCTTTACTCATTTTTAAATTGGGTTGTTGGTTTTCTTATTTTTGAGTTTTAAGAGTTTTTTGTATATTTTGGGTAACAATTCTTTATCTCAAATGTGCCTTTTGCCAATATATTTTCCCTAGTCTGTTGCTTGTCTTCTAATTCTCTTCACATTGTCTTTTGTAGAACAGAAGCCTTTAATTTTAATGGAGCCCATCTTATCAGTTATTCCATTTATGGATGGTGCCTTTGGTGTTGTATCCAAAAAGCTACTGCCATATCCAAAGTCATCTATGTTATCTTCTAGAATTTTTATATTTGTGCAGTTTAATCAATTTTGAGTTAATTTTTGTGAAGGACATAATTTTTTATGTAGATTCCTTTTTTTGTTGTTTTTTTTGCATGTGACTATCCAGTTGTTCCAGCACCATTTTGAAAAGACTGTCTTTGCTCTACCGTATTGCCTTCACTCCTTTGACAAAGATCAGTGAATATATTTATATGGGTCTATTTCTGGGCTCTTTACTCTGTTCCATTGATCTATATGTCTGTTTTTGTGCCAGTACCATACTGTTTTGATTGCTTTAGATTTGTAGTATAATTTCAAGCTCGGAAACATTGGTTTTGTTTTGTTTGGTTTGGTACCTTTCTCAAGATTTCTTTGGCTTTTTGGGGTCTTTTGTGGTTCCATACAAATTTTAGGAGTATTTGCTCTAGTTCTGTAAAAATTGTCCTTGAGATTTTGATAGGGAGTGTATAAAACCAGAGATCAACTACAAGAACAAAACTGAAAAAAAAAAAAAAAACATGGAAACTAAATAACACGCTACTAAACACAAAACAGGATGATGAAGAATTCAAAGAGGAATCAAAAAATACTTTTAGACAAATGAAAATGGAATCACAACTGTCCAAAACCTATAGGATGCAGCAAACGCAGTTCAAAGAGGGAAGTTTGTAGTGATACAGGCCTCTCTCAAGAAACAAGAAAAATCCCAGATAAACAATCTAAATGTACATTTAAAGGAATTAGAAAAAGAAGGATGAGCAAAGACCAAATTTAGTAGACAGAAGGATATTATGAAGATCAGAGCAGAAATAAATAAAATCGATTAAAAAAAACAGAAAAGATCAGTGAAACTAAGATTTGGCCCTTTGAAAACATAAACAAAATTGACAAATCTTTAGCCACACTCATCAAGGGAAAAAAAAAAGAGAGAGAGAGAGAGAGAGAGAGAGAGAGAGAGAGAGAGAGAGAGAAATAGCCCAAAGAAATAAAATTAGAAATAAAAGAGGAGAAATTACAATGAATGCCAAAGATATACAAAGGATCATAAGAGAATACTACAAATAATCATATGTCCACAAATTATAAAACTTAGAAGAAATGGGTAACTTCCATTGTATGTAGAAACATACAATCATCCCAAACTGAATTATGAATAAATAAAAAATGTGAATAGACTGATTTGCTAGTAATGAAATTAAACAGTAATTTAAAAAACTCCTCCCCAGAAGAAGTCCAGGTCCAGAGGGCTTCACAGGTGAATTCTACCAAACATTTAAAAAGGAGTTAATACCTATCCTTCTCAAAGGATTCCAAAAAACTGAAGAGGAAGAAACACTTCCAAACTCATTTTATGAGGGCAGCATTACCCAAAGACCAAAACCAGACAAAGACACCACAAAAAAGAAAATTACAGGCCACTATCCCTGGTGAACATAGATGTAAAAATCTACAACAAAATATTAGTAAACCAAATTTAGCAGACATTAAAAGAATTATACACTATGGATCAAGTGGGATTTATTCTAGAGATGTAAGGGTGGTTTAACATCCATAAATCAATCAATGTGATACACCACGTTAATAAAATGAAGAATAAAAATCATATGATTATCTCAACAGATGCAGGAAAAGCATGTGACAAAATTCAACATCTATTTATGATAAAAGTTCTCAACAAAGCAGGCATAGAGGGAACGTACCTCAACATAATAAAGGGCATTTATGACAAACTCACAGCTAACATCATACTCAACCCTGAAAAGCTGAAAGTTTTCCTCTAAGATCAGGAATAAGACAAGCATTTCCACTCACCACTCTTATTCAACACAGTATTGGAAGTCCTCACCATAGCAATTAGAAATAAAGAAATAAAAGGCATCCAGGGCTTCCCTGGTGGTGCAGTGGTTGAGAGTCCGCCTGCCGATGCAGATGCAGGGGACACGGGTTCGTGCCCCGCTCCGGGAAGATCCCACATGCCGCGGAGCGGCTGGGCCCATGAGCCATGGCCGCTGAGCCTGCGCGTCTGGAGCCTGTGCTCCGCAACGGGAGAGGCCATCCAAATTGTAAAGGAAGAAGTAAAACTGTCACTATTCGCAGATGACATGATACTATATATAGGAAACCCAAAAGACTCCACCAAAAAAAAATTAGAACTATTAAATAAATTCATAAAGTTGCAGATCCCTTCCTCCAGGTCAGTTAGTCTCTGATGGTACTAGAGCAAGTTAGGTTCTGGTTAGCTAGTTTCTCCTGAGGGCAGGCCTTGTTAAGAAGAACAAAGTTTCTCTGGTGTCCTTCAAAATGGTTCCTTTTCCCCCTCCTTGCAGGAAGCACGAGGGGATTTTCCTCTAATATTTACTGTGAGAACCTGGTCGAGTTTCTAGAGGTAAATTTCACACTATTGAGTGTGCCCCTCTATGATTGGGTCCTCCACTGGAGTTTTTAACTCTCAGAATTGTCCATACTGAACCTAAAGCAAGTTGTCAATTACAGTTTAGGTTTTCCTACCCCTGCACTGGTCTCCTCAGTGGTTTCTGCTAATTAGTCTCTGCTTCATAAGCCAAGATAACCTGTATTCATCTGTCTATCTCTCCAATCTTGGGAGCAGTGGTTTGCCCTACAGTCTCAACCTCTTTTATGGATCCTAGAATAGTTGTTGATTTTTCAGTCTGTTTAGCTCTTTACTTGTTGCTAGGATGGTATGGCAACATCCAAGTTCCTTATATGCAGAACCAGAAACCAGAAGTCTGAAATACATTTCATTTCTCAGCAGGGGGAAGAGTATAAGAATGGCACTATATAACCAACTTGATATTCTTTCTCTTGTGGAAAAGTTAGCCTGGTGTTTGTAGGATAAACTGGGAGTAAAGGGAGACTGGAGAAGAGGCAAAATTCCTGGAAAACATTGTAATTTTTTTCTCACATAAAGAAGAAGTATGTTGACTGTCTTAGTCACCTTAGGCTGCCATAATGAAATACATTGAATGGGTGGCTTAAACAAGAGATATTTATTTTCTCACAGTTCTGGAGTCTGGATATCTGAGATCAGGGTGCCAACATGGCTGGGCTTTGGTGAAAGTCCTCTTCCTGGTTTGCAGATGGTCACTTTCTCCTTCTATCCTCATATTTAGTGGGCCGCTTTCTGGTATCTACTCTTATAAGGGCATTAATCTTATCATGAGTGCCCCACTCTCATGACCTCATTTAAACCTAATAACCTCCCAAAGCCCTTACCTCCAAATGCCATCACATTGGTAGTTAAAGATTCAACATATTAATTTTGGGGGAACACAATTCTGTCTGCTGCATTAGTCAAAGGAAATGTAAAAATTAAGGACATCCTTAAAATTTCAAAACCAGTCAGTTATGGAATATGATTGAAACAGCAATGGAAATCAGTATTTTTAGGTGATTCCAAAATTTTGTCGTGGGTTGAAGAAAATAATCATTTCATTTTGAACTTGGTTGTGTTTGGCATAATGGGAGGAATGCAAAAGAATACATCTCCTTAGCAGTGAAGAATCTTGACTGGAGAACTGATCAGTTGAGAGTTGGGCAAGGTCTTCACCTAAGGCACACTTGGGATATTTGGTCCAGAGAAAGAGAAGACTTTCAAGGATGAAGCCATGATCAATTAGTATAAGTAACTCAGAGCAACCCAGAAGGGCAGGGAAAATGCCTTTGGGTCTGTGGTTAACCCTTATCTTGCTAAGAAGTGTATTCCCCTGGATGGTCATGAGAGTTATTATTTTTTAATGTTTTTATAGTTAATTAAGGATAAGATAAACTGTATTCAAAATTAAATTTATATAGGGTAAGATTTTTAGAATCTTTAATATGCTACTATGATAGTTCATTTCTATAAATGGAATTTTTTTTCTACATTTTTCAAACTTTTTTGACCAAAGAACCATCCTTCCTGCTTCAGAGTGACTCAAGGAACTAATCAGCCTTCTGAGACTCTAATATGTTGGTATGTATATAGCGACCCACACTGTGGGTAAACTTCATTAACTGATGAAAGAATGGTTTAATTGTAAAATCATTACATAAGTGATCCCAGAATCCCAAAATGCAAATACTGAAATGGTCCTTATACATCATTTGGTGTAAGACTCCCTCCTCGAATACTTATGTGAATAAGATAACTAAAATATAAGGTGAAAAACTGTTCTCAGGGTCACATAAATCCTGATAGAAATGCTAGATCCCACAACCTGGTCTTCTAATTCCAAAGTTAATGGTGTTTCACTACTTCATTGCATCTAAGACTAAGTGGCCAATCCTTTTTATTTAGCAGGAAAATAAAGAATGTACCATTTTGGCTAAGTACATATAAAAAAGTTACACCCAAAATACATCCCTCCAAAAGACATAAAAGAATACTTTTCTCCATGCCACCCAGAGTAAGCAAAATTAAAGTTAAAAAGTGGTTGCTAATGAGTACAGAAGAGAACTATAGGATTGGGTTCAAATGAAGAGACTGGTTTGAATTGAACCACAGCCTAGAAAAATCATATCAATAGACTATAAAATTATATTCAGTGGTGAAAAAATAACTCCGGGTTTCTGATTTTAACTTTGCACATACTGTGGGTTTACATTGGCTTCCTTCCCCTTAAAATGTTATGTTGTGGCAGAGTTTAGCAGCTGCATGTTTGGTTTATACTAAGAAAAGATTGCCATTATGATCTTCCACATACGGAGTTCAATCCTCCCACTTTGTCTGCATAACGTAATATAAGGTTTGTATTTCTAGGGAAACTGAGGTTCAGGCCACTCCACTTTGTCTTTCAGTTCAACCTGACCAACATTTAATGAGGGTCTTATGCTGGGTATTGGGTGGGTGGGGATGATAGGGAGGAATGTGAGTTAGTTCCTGCTTTGTATTAGTAATCTGTGGGACGGGGTGGGAAATCAGACAAATACCTATAATTCAGGATTGAGTATGATTAAGAGAAGAGAAGTAAAAACAAATACTGTAAGGATTCAAAGTAGGAAAAAGCACTTCTAAATAGGTGGATTTGGGTCTAGAAAGTCTTCATGGAAATCTTATTATGAATATGGCATTTGTAATGGAACCTGAAAGATGGATGGAATTTCAACAGACAGAGTCACCAGGAAGGGCATCTCACAATTGGTAAGACACCAATAAAAAGCGTTATCCATATGTAAGGATTAGTTTGTTGGAAGTACAAGTGTTGAGAGTGGCTTAAAGTATGCAAGAACACTTAAAAAGTAGGCTGGGGACAAAGTGGTATGGGTTTGAAGCTAAGCACATATTGTATCACATTTGGGGGAACACTTGAAACTTTCAGAGCAAATGGAGTGACTTGAATCTTTTGAAACTCGCTTCCAGAAACATCTCAGTCTCATTGGAAAGGAGTAAGTCTAGGTTACTAGGTTATACTAGGTCAGTCTGTAGTGAGGCAGCTTAGATCAATCCCACTGAGCTCCAGGGGCCAGTACACCCTACTCCATCCAGTCAGGTCTCAACCTGGCCTTTCATCCCTAGTGTTATGGAACCAAGCCACATAATCACACTCTGAAAGTTACAGCTGGTCAGGCATGCCAACAGAGTGCTAAATTGCCACATTTCCCATTGCTGTAGGACCCGCTTTCTGTTAGTCTAAAGCCTCTTTAAGGCTTTCAAAGACTGAAAGCCTTTTAAAGACTCCACTGCAAGTCCAATTTTCAATCAGAAAGAAATCCCAGCCAAGTTATTAAAATGAACATAGCCTTCCATCTGGGAGTTGCCATCTCTGCTCTCTTTACCCAGAACATTGTGGTCCTGCTACAAAATAATATAAGCAGGGTTCATTCTTTTCATTTGAAAACACCCCCATGAGGCACTAAAGGAATTCACACTTGCTTCTCCTCAGAGACAGTTAGGCAGAGAGATTCTGTTACGCTTTTATTAATCTTTGCCTCATGCCCCATGTGAGCAGACGGAAGTCTTATAGGAAAGGCTATATGAATTGCAATTATTAACTTTGTGCTTTCCTGTTCAGGAAGTGAGGATGTTGAAACCTATAAGAGGAAAAGAGAGATGAATGGGAGCCTAAATCCTCCTTTTCCTACTCCAAGCTCTAGTGAAAAAGAAGCTCAGAGCAAATGTTCATATTCTTAAAGGGAAAGTAAGTATGCGTGTGAGTACTTAAGATAAACAACAGTCTCCTACCACTTATTTTATGAAGAAATTTAACATAGCTAATCTCAAGTCATTATCATATGTAGGCTGGGCAGATATTAATGTCCCAATTTCACAGTGACAAAAATGAAGCTCAGAGAAGCTAAATAATAATAGTTGTTACTATTATTGAGGCCAGAGACATAAGACATAAATGTCTTATATGTATGACCACATGTTTATGAGCTGAACTGTATCCCCTAAGTCTCATAGGTCAATTTAGGTGAACTCTTACCCCAGGACCTAAGGATGTGACTGTATTTGGAGACAGGGCCTTTAAAGAGGTAATTAAGTTAAAATGAGGCCTTTAGGATTAGGCCTATCTGGCCCTAATCCAATCTGACTGGTGTTTTTATAAGAAAAAAAGATGAGGACACAGAGAGAGACATCACTGACACTAGTGCATAGAGGAAAGGCCATGTGAAGACACAGGGAGAAGGTGACCACCTGCAAGCCAAGGAGAGAGGCCTCAGAAGAAACCATTCCTGCAGACACCTTGATCTTGAACTCGTAGTCTCCAGAACTGTGAGAAAATGAATGTCTGCTGTTTAAGCCCCCCAGTCTGTGGTATTCTCTTATGGAAGCCTTAGTAAAGTAATATACAACATTTTTAAAATGAAAATAACAGCGAGGTGGGAATCAATAACTTCATTTGCAACTGAGAAAACTAAAAAGCCTAAGTAACTGAATCTGACTTTAAACCCAGCGATGTCTTACACCAGAACTCGGGCCCTTCATCTCACTGCTGTATTCCCCCAAGTGATAAGCTGATCAATGACAACGCTAACAACTAAATTAGGGCATTGTAACTTTTAACTCAGTGTTCTTGCCATCAGAGTATCATGATATTACCTTGGTAGGCCAGTTTTGACATTAAAACAGGGTGGGAAACAGGGTTAAGAAAAAAATAGAGTTCCAAATGAAAATTAAAATACCTGGTTTCCCTTATAATTTCTCAGGATAAGACCAGAAAATTCAAGACAAATGAATCTTCTCTTCTAGGCATTCTGGAATGGTACATCTGTTTTTATTTATGGTACTTAAACTTCCCATTCTGCAAAGGAGTTTGATCAAAACTCTTCCTCTAAGCATCCTCTTTCACTTTATTGTAACCAAAAAGTTTTCCTAATGTAGAAAGCTCCCAAAGGGAAGATACTTTCCTGGTATTATTTTAATTAGCCGGTAAAGTTCCTGAGAAATGCTGAAAACTCATAATACCAGAGAACCAGACAGAGAAGTCTGCCTGGGAAATGTCATGGCAGTTTTGTCAAGCAGAGTTTCTAAGACTCCATACTAACTCTGATCTGATCAAATTAAAAGTGAAGTTTTTAACAATAGGTATGGACTAAATCACAGCATAATTATTTGGTAGAGTATTATACGCCCACTGAGACTAACGAGCCATGCGAAGAGGCTCATGATAGGTTTGAAAGAAAAAAGCAGACTGGACGAAACTATGCACCCATTTATGTAATATAAACTCATTAAAAAATTTTATACACCAGATGTTAATAGCAGCTGTGTTCAGATGGAGTCAGGGAACTTAACTTAGGACTTAATAATTAATCTCTATTTTTCATCTCGTTTTCTAATTTTCAAAAACAAATATATGGTATGAAGAAACAGAAACAGAAATGGAGGTCAAATGGGAAAGTAAGCAAAAGTCAAGGTTTATTATGATTTCCTGAAAAAAGAAATATACTGGCCAAGGAAGAACTTAATCTTGGAAGAAGCTCTTTTAATACCATCAGTGAATTTGATTTCTAGAACTTAAGTAAGGCAAGTGAAATTCTGAGAAGCTGTGTGTGTGTGTGTGCAAGAGCATTCCTGTGTGCATAAGGGCATCATATTTAAATGCACAAAGGCAAACAGCTGTGGGGAACTTTCTTGTGAACTCCTGTTCCCCTTAATCTATTGAACACACTGAAGCCAGAATAATCTTTCTAAAATGCAAGTCTGATCTTATCCCTCCCTGATTGAAACTTTCAAAGGCTCCCCCCTGGTCTGAGGATAAATTCATAGTCCTTAAGTGACTCCCGAGCTCCTGCCTAACTGGTCCTGGTTTACTGGCCCAGACTGTCTTTTCACTATTCTCTGTTGCTTTCTCAGCTATGGTCCTGTTGGATCTTGTCTCAGTTCCATTTACTCTCTCCTCTCTGAATTTCTATGTTCTTTTTTTCGAAAAAATATCCTTCCAAATCTTTGCCTAATTATTTCTTACTCATCTTTAGTTGTTTGCTTAGACATCGTTCCCTCATAGTGCCTCCCTCAAGGCATTACAATCATCCACTGACGTGCCTGAGTTCTCCATTGGTTCTCTTGGGGCAGAGTTATGAAGATGTTGTTTACCAGTATACAGAAAGTTATGAGATTTTGCAAGTTAAAGAAATTGATGCAGGGCTTCTCTGCTGGTGCAGTGGTTGAGAGTCCGCCTGCCGATGCAGGGGACACGGGTTCGTGCCCCGGTCCGGGAAGATCCCACATGCCGCGGAGCGGCTGGGCCCACGAGCCATGGCCGCTGAGTCTGCGCGTCCGGAGCCTGTGCTTCGCAACGGGAGAGGGCACAACAGTGAGAGGCCCGCGTACCGCAAAGAAAAAAAAAAAAAAAAAAAGAACACACAGTAATTCACACATTAGGTGTTCATGCTAAATGAAGAAAATTAACTTATCTTTGCATTTACAGAATGTTAGTCTAAAGTGTAGTCATGGTTATAAGTAAATATTTGTAGCTTTCAAAATGCTATTTGGTAAGGATCAGATGACAAATGACATATTTAAAGAGTAACATTTTCTCTGTGGAGTAAGCTGGAAAGGAAACATATGTCTTTTTTTTTTTTTTTTAACATCTTTATTGGAGTATAATTGCTTTACAATGGTATGTTAGTTTCAGCTTCACAACAAAATGAATCAGTTATATACATATACATATATCCCCATATCTCTTCTCGCTTGCGTCTCCCTCCCTCCCACCCTCCCTATCCCACCCCTCCAGGCGGTCACAAAGCACCGAGCTGATCTCCCTGTGCTATGCGGCTGCTCTTTTGCCAACTGCTTGTATCCTTTCCTTCAATTACTTACTGTCCTGAGCCTGAATAATAGACTCCCGTTTTTTCTAAACGCTCTAAGTTTTAATCTGATGTTTACAACTGAACGTTAAACACTGATGGTGCCTTGCCACCGTCAAATGAGGTCACCCGTATGAACTCAGTGGAACGACAGATTCTATCAGTTAAGCTTTCAGGAAGATTTCTTATCTAAAGAAAAACCATCTCTCAGGGTGACAAAAACACTAGAGTGAAGGAGCAAAACTTTTCAACGAGCTACTTCATATTAGAGACTATTTAAAACAAAAAGTCCTTGAGTTTTTGAGAAGAAAAAAAACAGGGAACTCAAAGTATTTACCAAAAAATATGTGTGTGCTTAATTGCACAAAGTCCCTCAGGCTGTCTGTGTATTGTTGTATTGTCTAAGTCCTAACAAGAGAACACAAAAGACTTGGATGGCTGCTGGGTAAGGAGAGAGTACTATCTCAGTGATGGAACGTAAGCAAGTCATATCTGCCACGGATCAAGTGAAATTAATGTGTGGTTTATTGGTATGTTACTGTTATTTTTAGTTTTAAACATTAGGACAGGGTAAGACTGAACAACTGGGAAGGCATCGTAACCTCTGTGGTATTGTCCAGAAGTCTCCCTTGAGGTGTCAGAGAATGACTAACGTTACCGAAAAGAAAGTTTAGGCTAAGACCTCTCTGAGCCTGCACGTCCGGAGCCTGTGCTCCGCAACGGGAGAGGCCACAACGGTGAGAGGCCCGCGTACAGCCAAAAAAAAAAAAAAAAAAGGATGCATTTGTAGAAAAAATAGAACAATATTCTCTCTTAATTTGAAGGTATACTCAACTCACAAAGAGCTCTGTCTCTATGTGGCCCTGATTGGCTATTACATTGCTGGTGATTAACCCTCCTTGGCACATCTTGGGTTTTCAGTAACTGGATGAAAGGCTGTTCATGTAGTTGTCCACTCAAACACTGGAGAGTTTTGCTTAATGTGTCAGTGTAGGCTAGCCACCAATTATACGTGATAGGCACACAGGACATGAGTGTGTCCATCACAATGTATCAATATCAACATAGTAAGAGATGACAGCATTGTGAGAGCTACAAAAAGTAGATAAACAATAATCGGGTGGTGAATTAAGTACAAAAGAGAGTGATGTGGGTATGCAGAACACTTAACTCAAAACTGGTGGCATTTATTCTATCCCCAAGTTTTTCAAATTATGGAAGATGATTAAAAACTATAGCACTCTCCCGATAGCTGTTTTCTGAAAGGAGTTTGGTTAAACTGGAAGTACTAAGTCATTCTTGAGCAATTTTTGAAGATAAAAATAAACTAATGATAATGATAAGAATCTCTTAGCAAACTGACTAACTGAAAGACATTTACTTAAATAGGCATAGACTTCAGCCAGCTACCTGATGACAGATTCATTGGTGGAAAGACAAGCAGGTCTGTCTTCTTGCCACATGGGACGGGGCAAGGGTGAAACATGTAAGAAGAGAAAAATATACAAATAAAACCTGTAAATTCCAAAGAGAAGACAAATTTTCCTTGTAAATATTTTCCCTTAGGACTTCTGACATCCTTTAGGGAAATGATGATTTTAACAACCCTGGCTTTGCATGCGGCTAGGTTTTCAAATATATTTTCCAGAACTGGAGGGTAAATGGAATGGTCCTGGCTGCCAAATGCTGATGGCTTCAAAAATCCTCTATGAGAAAAGAAAATTGAGTCAATTAAATCATAACTTCATCATTTTCGCATATGAAATACTGCACTGAGACCAAGAATTTGGTGTGGGTAAGATATCAGTAAATCTGATTTGATCCCAGTTTTTAAAAATAGGAGAAATTATTTATCTTTTCCTTTGTATTTGTCCTCAAGAAAAATACTTCTTTGGGAATTTAGGAAGAAAAAATCTTCTTTGGGAATTTAGGGAGAAAAAAACTTTCGGTGGCAAAATATAGACAATAGATAGCTGATTTATGAGGAGCACTTATTACTTACAGGTGAGGAATTAGAAAGAGATAATGTGAAGAATATAATACGTGCTGGTCTTTGAGGAAAAGTATGATTTGGCTATGAGGAGTGGGCGCTCGGCAAAGCTTTGTTAAACTAAAAGAATGAATGGGTGAATGAAGAAATACTTATTTCAGGTCTACATGAAATTGGAGAATTTTTGGAATTTTCTTTTCATTGAAATTCCATTCTCCAGTTGTACCCAAATAATTTTTATTCTTTCTGAGAGAAAAGTAGACAGGGGACCAAGAGGTACGGTTATGTGAGAAAGCATATCACTGGGGAAAGAGAGGTAAAACTACATAAAGGAAGGGATACTTGAGATCAACCTTGACAGATGGATAGGGTTTGACAGCTGAAAATGGAGAGAAAAATGTATTCTGGGAGAAGTAACTATAACTGAGAAAAGCAGGCTATGTATTGACAAAGAAGTTCTAATTGGCTGCAGGTGAGGTTGATGCTGGGGAGAGTGTGAATGTACTCAAATGAATGAATGTAGACAACAGCCCTAAGCCCACAACATCCCCTGTGGCTTAAGTGAAAATGAGGGGCTCACTGTTTTCTATGCCATTCATGGGGGTCTTGTGGCTTCTCCAATGCCTTGGTCTTAGCATGAGAGCCTTCTTTATCTATCATTCTGATCTATATCACTCTTCCCCATAGCCAGCAACATGCTCTCACGCTGATACCTTCAGAACTGCAGAAAATTCTTTACTAGACTTGTGAGGAAGGAGACACTCAGGTAATGAAGAAAGTATGGGACCAGGACACAGGAGACATGGATTCTAGTTCTGGCAACTTGCTGAGTAAACTTAAGTAAGCCAATCGATATTTCTGAATCTGTCACTTCTGTAAAATGAAGGGGTTGGGCCAGGTGATCTTTAAGATGACTTCTAGCTTGCTGTGTTTACATATTTAGATTATATAAATTTTAAGAATGAAAGGCAAAAATAGTATAATCAACTTAATCCCTTTTAGAAACTTAATTGTGAAAAACTTTGAAGAATGTTTCAGTATATAACAAGCTTTACCCAGAGACCCTCCGGCTCACCCTCCCTTCACTCACTGAAGAATAATTCATTCCCATCCCATAAGAGACTGTATTCCACAGTAGAAATAGCACTTATCTAGTTCGGAGCTCGCGATGAACTCTCCTCGTCTGTCTTACTCATCCCCTTTTGACCAGCCTAGACCTACTCCTCAAGATGAAAGATCTACTTGAGAATGGCTCCCACATTTCTGATCTTTCCTAAACTGGCACCTTTAGGATCAGGTTTAGTTCAGCATCATTGCACTCACTGGGCCCATGATACAGAGGGTAGATTGAGGCCCTCACTACTTTAGCCTTTTGGGTATTCCCGGAATGAGCCAGTACCTCTGGAGAACCACTTCGGACAAATCATAATGGCTATATTCTTGCCTGGTCTTAAATTCTGCCCGAAGGATAGGACCGGAGATGAATGGTCCACTGGAAGTAAGCAGTTAGAAAAGTCTGGATAGAGAAGTTTGTGTGTATGTGTGTGGTGGGAGGGAGCAAGGAGGGGAATTTGCATTCGCTTTTTGAATGAGTGTTTTCCCTTGGAATTCAGGCATGCTGGTAGGTCTCTAGTAAATACACTTGCTCTTTAGTTTGTTGTTCTCTCTCTCAATCCTCTTAGTCAATCATCAGTCACTCTATCTCTGGCTCATTTATCCTAAGGGAAAGAAATCCACAACAGAGTTCACTGGTGGGATTTCCTGTTCTGCTGATTTCAGTGTGTGGTAAATCCTAATCTGTCTTAGTTTAGTTGCCTGGTGTGTTTAATGGGAAGAACAGTAATGCTTAATTTTTATTCAGTGTATCTTATTTTTTCATCTGGAATATGATTTGTGGAAAGAATGACAAGTTCATAAGTTACAAATCTAACATAAATTTACTATATTCCCACTGCTTTTTCCATTGAATCTCTGCAATGGAAAAGACCATAAGAGTCACTTGGCCAAACCTCCACCCTCTCTTCTGGTGCTTAAATCCTCTGCAAAGTTCTGTCAGTGGTCATGTGACTTCTTCTTGAATACCCCCAGTGACAGGAAATTCACAGTCTTCCAAAGCAGCCCATTCCAGCTTTGGACAGCTCTGGCCATTCCAGTGTCCTTTCTTATGCTGACTAGAATCTCTCTTAAAATTTCTACCAACTCAATCCACTAGCCACAGCCATTCCAAATAGGTCTAAGGTAGCCCTTCAAATGTGTGTACAAAATCAATGAGTTCTTTCAGTAAAAAATCTGGTTCCTTTAAGAATATTTTTAGCAGTGGCTACCGATACCTTAGATCTGAAGCCAGATAGGTGGCAGCACACTCTATCATGGGACCTGCCCCATCCTCTCTCTGT
This sequence comes from Leucopleurus acutus, assembly GCF_964270905.1. NCBI lineage: Eukaryota > Metazoa > Chordata > Mammalia > Artiodactyla > Delphinidae > Leucopleurus > Leucopleurus acutus. The sequence continues at coordinate 78,040,802 of NC_139147.1, read as the reverse complement.
GTGTTCCCTTGAATTTGTTCTTTAGCGCCTTTCCAGCTGTCCTGTCAGTCAGAAGTAGTCTTCTGTATCCTAAAGAATTTTGTTCAAGGAAGCAGTATATCATACGGCAATGTCATTTATTTTTCCTTCATAAATCAGGCAGCCATGGCTTGAGCAGTGCAGTGAAATTCTACTTACAAGTATACATTTAAGCCACCTCAGCTGCTCTCTCAGGAAAGAAAGAAAAAAAAAAAAACTATTTTACTGTTGGTTCTCCAGTTACCAAAGTTTGGGAATCATCCCAAAAAATATTTCAAAAGGAGATATTATTTCCAGAGGCTACATAGCACACACATGGGATGCAAAAGGTTTGTTGATTCTATGGAGCCAGTAACAGCGTGGTAAATATATCTGACTCCTGACAATAACCAAAACAAGTCCCAGAGACAGCTTGGTTAATGGGAAATGGATTGAAAAAGGAATTCTCCTCTGGCTTTCTCCTTAGCACATTTACTGCCAGCAGTACACAGTTATGTTTTTGCCATGGAGTTACACCCCGAAGCCACAATGCATTATACATGTGTTATGAGCTGTTGAGTGCTGTTGATGCCGCAGCCCCTGCTAGTCTTGGAACAGGAGGCAAGCTTTGTTTGTGGATACACAAGCAAACAGATGAACATTATAACTCTCCACAGTCTATCTCCTGAAAGGTTTCTCTCTTTCACTTGGATGATCTTGTCTCTGTGATTAAAGCCAAATTATTCGGGACATTGGAATGGTGAAAATGGGTCCCAAGCGGGCAGAAAGTGCTTTAATGCCACAGAAAACTCTGTAATGCCACAGACACATATTCCCCCATATATACATATACATACATATTAACCTAAGTATAACCGATTCAAACAAGTCAGTGAAAAGGAAGGCGTTCAGCTTATCTTTCCCATGAGTTACCAGGTGAGTGAAGACACAGCGGTCAATTCCATAGCCTTTTATGAATTTATCCTTTCATTATGAAAGCTGTTACATGCAGCTGCTCAGAGTTATATGAAACTTTATAAGGAAGCGTTATTTTACTCAGCAAAAATAATTCCTAATAAGAGGACATCTACTTTAAATTACTTTCTTAGCCATTGTGGTTAGTTTTGCTAAACTAATTATTCACATTTTCTCACCAGTTCAATCTCACTTGTACACAGATGCACATTTCTGCAAAATGATAATGGTAATAATAATAATAGTAATAGCTACCACGCATTGTACTGCTGTGCTAAACACTTTAAATATATTATCACATTGTCTTCTTAACATCATTATAAGGTGAGTGGTAATCTCATTTTTACACATGAGAAAACAAGGCTTAAATGTTAAATATTTCAGGTATTTCTAGCTCTACTACTTCACACTGGTAGTTTACCTTCACACTATAGGCCTAAGGAGAAAATGAATTATAAGTGGTTGTGGATGTATTTCCACATGTTATCACTTGGACTGTTACACTCCTCTCTTTAAACAGTTCACTATTCTAGGACAGACTAAATATTTCTGTCTTTCCCTCTAATACAGATGTCTGTAAGCTCCTTGTGTGGTAATGGGCCAGATTACTATGGAAATAGATGCAGAAACCTTAATGCCACTGTGACTAATGTAGGAAGAAACCACTGGATTCTATACCACTTGTTCCTATCCAAAATACACACAGGAGACTTAGAACACCCAAGGAAATTTAGACTTAGCTTGACCAAGACCTCCCTTCAAAAAGTCAAGAGAATTGCCATTCATTCAGTAACTGGGAAGATTCAATACAGTCACTTCTTTGACCTGACATTTAAGGAAAGTTTAGTCAGACAAACAGAAGAGAAAAATCCCCACGAGGAACTGGCCCTCCCAGAGTCTGTGAACACAGACTCCTCTCAGGCAATGGAGGTTAATGACACTGATATTACTTCAACCATGTTTTTCCCTAGAATAGACACCTATTTTTATGCCAAAATACAAGGTATTTCTTTCTAATCCAGAAGTACAATGTGAGAATCTCATATTCAGAATGGCTGGAGAGGTTAAGCTTAGTTTCCAGAACTGAGAAATGGTTAAAATACTCAGCGGCATTGGTTCAATGATTTAATGATTTAGTCTTACATGAGAATGTCCCTCTATCCTTACATCCGTAAATGGCAGGATGCTTACAGTCATTCCCAATTCAGTTGACCCTTGAACAACGCAGGGGTTGGGGACCCATCCTCCACGCAGTCAAAAATCCCATATAACTTTAGAGTCAGCCCTCCATGCAGTTCCCCCATACCTGTGGTTCAGCATCCTGGGATTCAACTATTAAAAACAATGTGCGTATAAGTGGACCCATGCAGTTCAAAGTTCTATGGTCAATTGTATTGTTAATTTGACACTCTGTAATTGTAAGAAGACAGATGAGCTGGGTCTGTCTTCCATTTCGAGAACCTCAAACAAGTCACCACACTGCCCTCCTAGTTTCAATAAACTCATTAATGAAATAGCAGTGATGATTCCTGCATGGTCTACCTCGAGGGGTTGCTGTAAGGAACAAATAGAAAAATCTATGTGACACTACTTAAAATTCACCTACACAAATACATAGATCAGCAAACCCACAATTGAGGTTGCTGCAATTATTTCTATTTAAGTATGTCTCCTCTCCATCGTGACGACAAGAACTTGCCATATTTTCTTGTTATCTTGAGTATTTAGGACAGATAGGCATTTAGTGAATGTTAACGATAATGATGAGAATGAAATTAAACATGCCTTGCCCAGTGGACACAATTCTGCCAGTAGTCATGATTGCTGGCAGCAACAGGCGGCACAAGCCTGAGGACTTTGATTAGAAAGGTTCACAGTTGGTCCTACTTCTGTAATAAAGTAGGAAGCTATGACATTAGTTCAAAGTTTCTTCCATTAACTGTGGTGACCACCACCTCCAGAAAGGCTAAGCCTTCAACATCAGGTTTCTGGTGCAAACAAAGGGAGTGATTCAAGAAACCTGTATCACGTGTCTCCACCGCACCAGATGAAGTCAGCATGCAAGTGGGTCATCTGGATAATGTAAAAGTCAAAGAGATTTGGGAGAAAGTAAAATCAATTAAAAGTAAAATCAATCCCCAAAATATGCCTTTTGGGGAACACTGGGAAAACTTTCCTAAGAGCCAAGTTTGCCTCTTCTTTTCCATCTTAATCCAACCATCTTATCCGTTCTTTTTTTATTTAAGCAGCTTACTGGATCCCCAAATATAGTATCAGCAGTAACTTCAAAGAAGCCATGATGAGTTCTTCAAGGACTTACCCTCATAAGCATCTTTTTTATGGTTGAACAGACCTGACCTCCAGGTCTCATCTTAAAAGTCAAAGCTTTCCCCTTTCATGAAAGCCTCCTATGTCTGATCAGTCCCAGCTACACAGCAAAGTTAAATAGGGTCACAGTTAAGTGTGGGTCTCTAGTGTGAAGCCCATCCAGGGGTGGGGTGATTTTTCCTGTGCGTGGTCTGGCTGGGCAGCTGCCACAGACAGACGTTGATTATTTTAAGCCCGCTGAAGTGCCTGAAGACTAACTGGCCTTTCAGAAAGGCTTCCTGAGGAGTCATTTTTCCAAGGAGGAGTGAACTCAGTCAAAAATGTAAAACAAAAGAAAGCAATGTCTACAAAATCCTAGTTAAAATGCTGGAGTGAAAACTGGCTGGTTCTGCAGTTGCAAGGAGCTTTTAGGCATACTTTAGTCCAAATCCCACAATTTTGTAAAAGAAGAAACTGAGAACCATAAAACAGAAATGATTTTCCCAAAGTCACTTGGGAAAACTCCATCCCCAAGGCCCTAACTAACCATCTTTGACTTACACTATGCTAGTCTTCCAGATGTTTAGTCTAAATAATGCCTAACTACAGACTTCTGGAAACCCATGCTTACAGAACACCCAACATGAAAAGTTTCCAAATAATCAAAACTTTGGATTGAAAAATTAATATAACCACAAAAAACATTTGAGCAGTTTCAGAGATTTCACACCTTTTATGTAAACGTTTTAATCTGATGGAGAAGTAAACACATCAGAAAGTACAAAAGTGTTTCCCTTTCTTATGCATCATTGTAGCTCATTAAAGTAATAATAACCTGCCTCTGCCTCTGCTTGTTTTTTAGCATTTCTTGAGCCTGGAAAGTGAAATTCAATTGGCCTGGTTCACTTTGTTTTTAAAGTCTTCCTTTTTTGATTTTTTGGGATTTTCAACACTGCTATAATGCATAAATCCAAAACAAACACATTTTTTCTCACTTATAATTTCCTTTTTCAAAAAAGTAGCTTCCTCTTCTCTGCAAATATTTTATTCCTAGATTATGTAAACCCTTTCTCAACCAGTTTTTAAAAATAAAGTCCACACTTAAAGCTGAAATTGTACAAATTTGTAATATTCATACTGTCAGATGCCTATCTACCTGGCTACGCATCAGCCAGCCCGTCCATCCATCCATCCATCCATCCATCCATCCATCCATCCATCCAACCATCCACCCATCCGTCCATCCGTCCATCCGTCCATCCGTCCATCCATCCATCCATCCATCCAACCATCCACCCATCCACCCATCCGTCCATCCGTCCATCCGTCCATCCATCCATCCATCCATCCATCCATCCATTGACTTCCTTTCTGTTAGCCTATTTACTTAAAAATGAGATTCTTGAGAATACTCATAATGCCTTCCTCATAGTATTGTTATAACAATTAAACTGAAATGAGGAGAGCTTTGTAAACTGAACATATCATACAGATACTACTTGTTCTAATATTGCAGCCTGGTTCTTCAATCAGTGAAAGGCATGGTCCTTATTAGGAGCTCTGTGAAAATTTACTGGGTGTATAAAGCTATAAAATTAAAAGTTTAGGCAGGGGTGAAAATCTCTAAATTTTATTTAAAACATTTGGCTTTCTACAAGCCAAGCACTGTTTTAGGTGATTTACAAACATTAACTCATTTAATCCACATAACACTCTTATAAAGTAGGTACTATTGTCATTCTCATTTATATATGGGGAAACTGAGGCACTGAAAGTAGAAGGAACTTGCCCAAGTTCATAGAGTTGGAAATAAGAGAGAACATAATTCCAACCCAGGCAGTTTGGCTCTGAGGCATGTGATTTTAAGCTATGATGTCTAATTCCTTGCCATTTAGCTCTGGAGAGAGAAAACCCCAAATAGATAATACCGTACTCTGAAGTACGGATGATATAAATTTACCTCTGTGTTCTATCCATAAGGACAACCAGAAAAGGGTATCACAGCCAGCTAATTCCACCCCTATGTAAAATAACTAATGAGAGGAAGAATGGCTGGGTACCTGAAAAGTCTAAAATAGAAGAATTCACTGTAAGAAATTATGTCCATATAACGAAACATAAGATTATAAAGAAGGAAGTCATTACTTAACCTATATTGTAAATATCTGTTGTATTTTCAGTAACATAAAATTAAGTAGCTCTCTAAATAAAGTAGATGCTGTTAATATTACTGACCCTTAAATGAGTAATGGACTCAAACTACTAATTTCCAATCATTCCCTGCTCAGGATTTCATGTAGCCGTCTTCCCACTGGTTGCTGGTCCATGTGTTTTGCACACAGGAGGTCCTCTGTTCTGGGTCTGAGCATACACCCTCCTCCCTGTTATCACAGAATACAGTTCTAAGACCAGGCTTCTGCTCCCTGCTTTGTCTATATTGCTGACTGAGCCCTCTGTACTCCATTCCTTGGCTTTTCGTTTGAAGTGTCTCTCCTACTCCTAGCAACAAGTTCCCTCCATTTCCACACATTTCCAGAAGAGTGACTGATAATCCCCATATCGTCCACGATTTGAAACCCAAATTTACAGTACCATGCCCAATAAGAGACAAATAATAAATGTTAGCCCTTTCCTTAAAGGGATAATTACCATATTTAGCAAAAGAATAGGAAAGCCACTCTCACCCAGAATACCCGGTAGTAATCCGTTTGTGTCCTACTTTAACAGAGCGCAAAGTCAGGGTTAGGGGTTTCATGTAAAGTCAGGATTGGAAGGAACAGGGATACATGTTTAAAGAGCTATCCCAGCCAAGCCCTGGAGTCCAGAAATCCTCCACCTCTTCTTTTAAGTTGACACACTTGAAGGGGATGTTCCTTGTTAGATGTTTCCATGCTGAGCGGCTCTCATGGTGATGCACCCAGATCAGCAGCCATAGCTCAAACCAAGGGTCTTTTTTTTTTTTTTTTTTTTGTGGTACGCGGGCCTCTCACTGTTGTGGCCCCTCCCATTGCGGAGCACAGGCTCCGGACGCGCAGGCTCAGCGGCCATGGCTCACGGGCCCAGCCGCTCCGCGGCATGTGGGATCTTCCTGGACCGGGGCACGAACCCGCGTCCCCTGCATCGGCAGGCGGACTCTCAACCACTGCGCCACCAGGGAAGCCCCCAAGGGTCTTTTTGACCATAGGTGTCTTGGCTTAATCTTTGTAGTGCCCTGCATAGGGTGTGATATGCAGTGAATGTTCCTAGAATTAACTAAAATTCTAGGATTCTTAGAATGGAGACCCTGTGTTCTATTATGACGTTATTATTATTTGGGGTTTTGTTTGGGTTTTCTCTTAGTTTCCTTACAAAGTCCATTCTTTAAAAGCCCAAAGATGTCTCTGAGGATATAAAAGAAGAAAATGATAATGTGTCAGGACTTGGGCTAAGTGAGTCTAGGGAGAGGAGAGTGAGGAAAGCAAGAAGCAATTTCCAGGAACCAAGATGGAGGTAGAAAGCAGGAAGTTGCCACTAACTCACAATGTCCCTTACAGGCCTCTTTGATTTCTATTAGGTTCTTGCCAACTCCTAGAAAGCCGGCCTGTGTTTCTTAAGTAAATATTTTATTACCTCTTAAGGACAGGGTGAGGGTGGTTAATATTTACTGAGTATCTATTGTGAATTTGGCATCTTGCTGACATCTCACATATGTTATCTGATTTAATGGAGCTCTCAATAACTGAGTACCAGAAGCTGGTGATCCCAGCAGCTGAGACTATTGATTCAATTAACCATGAAGCCCTTGTATCAGAGATAAACCTCTTGTTTAATCTCTTGCTGATAATTATTAACAAGAAAGTTTTAGGGGAGCAAAAATATCCAGGGATTTTTAAAAACTGCAGACTGTTACCCATATTTATTCTTAAATAGCCCCCAACTTGACAATTTCATTTGGTGAGAACTGTATGTTTACATGTCAAATTGTGGTCATTCCTTCACAACTGATAATCCTTTAGAAATGCCAATAGGCAATAGGAAATTGGTGACTTTCTTTTTTTTTTCTCTTTTTTCATTAAAGTATCTGATCTGTGTCTTGCATTCAACATAATTTTGGACTCAGAATCATATTTAATGACAAAATATTAGAGAATCATTATCCACAGTGCTATTTAACCCTGTTCTGGAATTTTGATCAATAAATCAAGATATGACAAAAAATTATAAAAAAGACAAAATTTATCATTACTTGAGGAACAAAAACAATTTGCTAAACTGTTAGATTTAATCAATTCAATCAAGTAGCTATATAATAGATAATACAAAAAATGTTTAGTTTTCCTGTATTCCTTTAGTAAAAAATTTAAATATATAAAGATAAAAGATAACATCTACAGATTGAATATGCAAACCTTTAAAACAATGACTTTTGTAAGTTATGTATTACAGCCATTTGAAGAACACTAAAATTTCACTAAAAGATAGAAAATATCTAAATAATCAGAAAAACAGTGAGTTTCTCTTAAACTTGACCAAATGATTCTGATGTTCCCTTGAAAAACTGAAAAGACCAAAGAGATAACGTTTTGAAAATCAAAAGCAACGAGGGCAAATTTGCTATAATAAAGCCACAGTAATGAAAATACTCTATTAGTGAGAGAAAATTGGACAGAAAATCAGTGGAACAAACTAAATAGCCCATAAACAGATCTTAGAATATAAAGGAACTTAATATAGTAAGAATGAGGCAATACCAATCAATGAGAATAGTATGTGAATTCAGTTAATGATATTCGAAAAACTGTTGATTATTTAGAAAACATCACTTTGACCTTAGCCTGAGATCAAACTAAATAATAAACTGCAGATGGAGTAAAGAGTTATAGGCACTAAAATGCATTTCAAATTATATATTTAAAAAATCTAGAATAAAATGGATGCAAATCAATAAAATTAGAAATGAAAAAGGAGAAATCATAAGTGACACCTCAGAAATACAAAGGATTATAAGAGACTACTACAAATAACTATATACCAATAAAATGGACAACCATGAAGAAATGGACAAATTCTTGGAAACGTACAATTTTCCAAGACTGAACTAGGAAGAATTAGAAAATATAAACAGACCTATCACAAGTAATTAAATTGAAACTGTAATTTAAAATCTTCCAACAAACAAAAGTCCAGGACCAGATGGCTTCACAGATGAATTCAACCAAACATTTAGAGAAGAGCTAACACTAATCCTTCTCAAACTCTTCCAAAAAATTGCAGAGGGAGGAACACTCCCAAATTCATTCTACAAAGAAGCCACCATCACCCTGATACCAAAACCAAAAAAGATATCACTAAAAAAGAAAATTATAGACCAGTATCACTGATGAACATAGATGCAAAAATCCTCAACAAAATACTAGCAAACAGAATCCAATAACATATTAAAAGGATCATACACCATGATCAGGTGGGATTTATCCCAGAAATGCAAGGATTCTTCAATATATGCATCAATCAATGTGATACACCATAATAACAAATTAAGGAATAAAACCCATATGATCATCTCAACAGATGCAGAAAAAGCTTTTGACAAAATTCAACACCCACTTATGATAAAAACTCTCCAGAAAATGGGCATAGAGGGAACCTACCTCAAAATAACAAAGGCCACATATGACAAACCCACAGCAAACATCATACTCAATGGTGAAAAACTGAAAGCATTTCCACTAAGATCAGGAACAAGACAAGGATGTTCACTCTCACCACTCTTATTCAACATAGTTTTGGAAGTCCTAGCTACAGCAATCAGAGAAGAAAAAGAAATAAAGGGAATACAAATTGGAAAGGAAGAAGTAAAACTGTTACTGTCTGCAGATGACATGATAATATACATAAAAAATCCTAAAAATGCCACCAGAAGACCACTAGAACTAATCAATGAATTTGGTAAGGTTGCAGGATACAAAATTAATGCACAGAAATCTCTGGCATTCCTATACACTAAAAATGAAAAATCAGAAAGAGAAATAAAGGAAACAATCTCATTTACCATTGCAAGAGAAAGAATAAAATACCTAGGAATAAACCTACCTAAGGAGGCAAAGGACTTGTACCCAGAAAACTATAAAACACTGATGAAAGAAATCAAAGATGACATAAAGAGATAGAGAAATGTACCATGTTCTTGGATTGGAATAATCAATATTGTGAAAATGACTCTACTACCCAAAGTAATCTACAGATTCAGTGCAATCCCTATCAAGCTACCAATGGCATTCTTCACAGAATTAGAACAAAAAATTTTACAATTTGTATGGAAACACAAAAGACCCTGAATAGTCAAATCATTCTTGAGAAAGAAAAACGGAGCTGGAGGAATCAGGCCCCCAGACTTCAAACTGTACTACAAAGCTACAGTAATCAAGACAGTATGGTACTCGCACAAAAACAGAAATATAGATCAGTGGTACAGGATAGAAAGCCCAGAGATAAACCTACGCACATATGGTCACCTAATTTACGACAAAGGAGACAAGAACATACAGCGGAGAAAAGACAGACTCTTCAATAACTGGTGCTGAGAAAACTGGACAGCTACATGTAAAAGAATGAAATTAGAACACTAATGAACACCATACACAAAAATAAACTCCAAGTAGATAAAAGACCTAAATGTAAGACCAGACAGTATAAAACTCTTAAAGGAAAATATAGGAAAAACACTCTTTGACATAAACCACAGCAAGATCTTTTTTGACCCACTCCCTAGAGTAATGAAAATAAAAACAAAAATTAAAAAATGGGACCTAATGAAACTTAAAGTCTTTTGCACAGCAAAGGAAACCATAAACAAGACAAATAGACAACCCTCAGAATGGGAGAAAATACTTGCAAATGAAACAACAGACAAAGGATAAATCTCCAAAATATACAAACAGCTCATACAGCTCAATATCAAAAAAAAAAAAAAAAGTCCAATTAAAAAAATGGGTGGAAGACCTAAATAAACGTTTTTCCAAAGAATACATACTGATGGCCAAGAGGCACATAAAAAAGATGCTCAACATCACTAATTATTAGAGAAATACAAATAAAAAGTACAATGAGGTATCACCTCACACCAGTCAGAATGGCCATTATCAAAAAATCTAGAAACAATAAATGCTGGAAAGGGTGTGGTAAAAAGGGAATCCTCCTACACTGTTGGTGGGAATATAAATTGATATAACCCCTATGGAGAACAGTATGGAGGTTCCTAAAAAACTAAAAATAGAACTACCATATGATCCAGCAATCCCACTACTGGGCATATACCCTGAGAAAACCATAATTCAAAAAGACATGTACCACAGTGTTCACTGCAGCACTATTTACAATAGCCAGGACGTGGAAGCAACCTAAATGTCCATCGACAGATGAACGGATAAAGAAGATGTGGCACGTATATACAATGGAATATTACTCAGCCATAAAAAGAAACAAAATTGAGTTATTTGTAGTGAGGTGGGTGGACCTAGAATCTGTCATACAGAGTGAAGTTAAGTCAGAAAGAGAAAAACAAATACCGTATGCTAACACATATATATGGAATCTAAAAAAATAAATAAATAAATAAAAAGGTACTGATGAACCTAGTGGCAGGGTAGGAATAAAGACGTAGACATAGAGAATGGACTTGAGGACATGGTCGGGAGGGGGAAGCTGGGGTGAAGTGAGAGTAGCAGCGACATATATACACTACCAAATGTAAAGTGGTTAGCTAGTGGGAAGCAGCAGCATAGCACAGGGAGATCAGCTCAGTGCTTTTCGAAGAGCTAGAGGGGTGGGATACAGAGGGTGGGAGAGAGGCTCATGAGGCAGGGGATATGGGGATATATGTATGCATATGGCTGATTCACTTTGTTGTACAATAGAAAGTACCACAGTATTGTGAAGCAATTATACTCCAGTAAAGATTTATAAAAAAAAAAACAGATTTTGAAAAAATAAAATAAAATACATGTGAATATTTCTTATACCTACATAAGGATAATTTTATTATGCTTAGAAGTGATGGAAGACACAAGTAAACTGCAAATCAATTAAAATACTAAATACCCTAAAATAAACTATAAAACAACTAGAATAAAATATTTGTAGACATTTCTGATTTCTATAACGGAAGACATCAGTAGGAAAAGCTTGTCAATGTGAACATAGACAAACTAGAAAAAATAAAACCAAAATAAACCCTTATGTATACCTAATAACATAATCATGTGGGAGACATATTTTTAAACAAATGTTATCATCTTAATATACAGGGGGTTTCTGTAACTTTTAAGCAAAAATCACTAAAACTCTAATAAATATCCTACAACTCACAAAGAAACAAATGCAGGTTGGTAATGAACATTTAAAATTTCAGCTAAGATTTGTAACAAGCATTTTAAAAGTTCGACTAGAGATAGCTGACCAATACTCACTAAAAGTGCCAAGATCATGAAAGACAAATACTGACTGAGAAACTATCAAAGTGGAGGAGACTAAAGGGACATACCAACTAATACAGTGTGTGATCTTGGACTGGATCTTGGAGCAGAAAAATGACATTACTGGAAAAATTGATGAAATTGGAATAAGTCTGTAGTTAATAGTATGGCATCACATGTTAATTTCCTGGTTTTGACAATTGAATGTACCATGGTTATATAAGTTGATAAAATAAGGAGAAATGGGTAAAGAATATCTTATTTTTGCAAGATGTCTGTCCTATTTTTGCAAGCTTTCTATAATTCTAATATTTTACTCAAAATAAGAAGTTAAAAAGAATTAAGTCACCATGTGACTAAAGGGGAAGAAAGAAAGCATAATAAAATGTGTTGTATGCTATCAATAAAAATAAACTGCAAAGTTTTTCTTGGGGAAAAAATAGCTCAATTACATAAGAAACAAAGAATTACAAACAAGAATTAACAAACCGTATGGTTTAAGCAGTTTACAAAAGAGTGCAGAAGCCCATCTAGCCTGAAATCCCATGTTTATGTTTCTTTTCCCAAGCAGAAAGGAGTAACATTCATATTCTATCACTCAAGATAAAGAGGTTTTCCCCCTTTCAACAGTTTTGTTCTTTTACAGTCAAACATTCAATAAACAGAAATTTGCAAACAACAGTTCCCTTGGCAACCAGGGAAGCTCCTGTTTTCTGCTTTTGGGTATATATTTGATTTCCTAACATAGTTCTCCCTACAATTTCAAGCACATATTATGAAATACTTTTTAACGCAATATTCAACCGAACAAAATGTTCTAAAAAGATTTAATGTTTTTCCCCATCAAGTGGCAACATAAGACTTGCATGATGTAAAAGCATGTAAAGGAATTTACATAGACTTCTAAGTAACAGTGCTGTGCAGAGGGCTGATTTAAAGAGGTAGCTGATATACCTAATCACATATCAATAATTATTCCTCATAATCTCAGTCAAAAGTCTGATGTAGTAATGATGGTGACACTCAAAAACCCTGACAGCCAGACTTGCATTTTCTGTGTTGGTATTCCCTCTAGGTATATTAGGTACAGCCATTAGTGGTATAATATGAACAATGATTTGCCTCAGAATTTGGACATCATCTTTTACAATAAACATGGGAATTCATTGGTTTCTACAGGATTGCACAGTTTCGGATATAAACAAAAATATAGGGAAATATTCACATATTTTCCAGGTGATTCCAAGCACTCATATAAAAAATTTGAAAACAAAGAGAAGCTAGACTCAAAGCTCCATACTGTTTGATTTCATTTATAGACATTCTTGAATTGGCAAAACTTGAGGAACAAAGAGATCAATGGTTGTTAGGGACTGGGGGCAAGGGAGGGGATGAATATAAAAGGGCAGCGTGAGGAAATTTTGGGGGGTGATGGAACTGCTCTGTATCTTTTTTTTTTTTTTTTTTGCGGTACGCGGGCCTCTCACTGTCGTGGCCGCTCCCGTTGCAGAGCACAGGCTCCAGACGCGCAGGCTCAGTGGCCATGGCTCACGGGCCCAGCCGCTCCGCGGCATGTGGGATCTTCCCGGACCGGGGCACGAACCCGCATCCCCTGCATCGGCAGACGGACTGTCAACCACTGCGCCACCAGGGAAGCCCTGTACCTTAATTTTGATGACAGTGATTACTTGACTCTATGCATTTGTCAAAAGTAATAGAACTGTACACCAAGTGAATTTCACTGTATGAAAATTCAAAATAAATACATTTTAAATATTTGAAAACATCTGACTGAATTATATTTCTTTCTCTTCTCTTTCTCCTTCTTGTTTTGTTTCTAATTTGCTTCTTTAGCCGTTAGGAATAGTTGTCAAAACAAAGGACTTGGCAACAGAAGACCAGCATTTGACCTTTGACTCCTGCATTATTTGTTGCATGACTTTAGGAGAACATTTTAACTTCTCTGGTTCATTATATATAAAATGGTTATGAGAAGAATTGACACCCCACCCATCCCACTGTATTTAGGAACTGAGTGAGTTAATCAATATAACATCCTATAAACATTATCACATTTTATCTGAACATAAAGCTTATTACATAGGTAAAGTTTTAACTCACTAAAAATTACAGGGTCTTAAACAGTTAAATAATTTATTCTCTATCTTGAAATTGTGATTCCATTTTGGGGGACATCCTTTTTGTCATTCCGTTTTGATCCACCAGCTATGATCTATTTACCAATTCTCTGTCACCCATCAAGGAACCTATGGGTTTCCCTTTTACTTCTATTTTGTTGATATGGTTAACATGCCCTTTGCCTTAATTTTCACTAAAAGGCAGCAGGGTTGGGGTGTTGCACTATTGATACCTCAAAGTTATTCTTCTTTAAACAAAAGCAAGAACCATCTGTTGAGCTTGAGGGCATTTGGGAGATTTGAAGCAAACCCAGATCTCATGTAGGAATGTCTCACCAGGCTTTCTTCCCCTAACATGTGCTGTTAATTAGCACTGAGATTTGGAGTAGGGGAAGGGAACAAAAGGTATAAGCAGAATATGTGCTCAATTGTTAAGGAAGTTTAGTTTGTCATAGATGGGAAACTGCAGTGAAGAGTCCCTGGAAACTACCTACTAATAATTTTATTCTATTACAATCACTGTCTCTGCTACTGTTATACTTCTACATCATTTGGCTTCCCATTTTTCCACTTTCAGAACAAAATTTACCTCTGAAAGTCCTAGCGGTCACTACCACCTCCTTCCTACCTCTGTTCTTCTCTAATATGAAGTGGCAGTTTCTGTCTTTTTTACCACATGACTCTCCCTTTTCTTCCAAATTCTTTCTCACTGGTTTTTATGTCTTTGATTCTCATTTGAGAAGTTTGCTGTCAACTAATGATGCAGCCTACTTATCACACGTGTCCCCAGACAAATAGCAAATAATGAGTACACGCAGACTACATATATATGTGTGTGTGTATATATATGTATATATTCAAATATATATATTTAAATAAATAAAATACTAGTGAAATCCTATCAGAACAAACGCCAAGGGAGTGATCTAATCATCTTGCACTTTGGAACTGTCTTGAAATGATTATTCCTTAATGACTAACAACATTTAAAGTAGTATATCACTTTATAGTTGACAAGCTGCAACCTACAGATATAATTGCGTCAGGCTTACTATAATCTAGTGAGATCATTCTTTTTTATCTCCGTTTTAAAAATAGTAACATTGAGTCTCAGAAAGAATATGAGAACTTACGATTGCATGGAGACAAGGCAGGGAATTCAACTCATAATCTAATGTCAAAACACATTCATCTCTATTCTTTCTATTTCTTCCTCAACCTCATTCACTCAACCTACTATTGACCTTTATTCAAATGAAACAAAAGTAGTTCTCCCAAGTTTCCTTTGTAGAATCTGACAGAGGCCAGGGATATCCCCGGCTCTGCACTAGCACAGTGGTCACCCTGCTCCTGCCCTTACTATGATATAGACTAGGCAGTTGTCATGGTGTATTAGATACTTACATTGATTCATTTAAAAACAAAGGCTTCCAAAAACATGGAAAATCTATGAACTGGGTAATCATTCTTTGAAAAACTAAGTTGACAACATTGGCAAGGTAGGAAGGATATATTTACTTGGTAATATAATAAAATTTTTAACTAACAAATAAAAGTATCATGGATTGGCAGATGCAAAAGCCCAAATAACCTAAGATAATAGTAATAATCTCTATGTGGTATATTTTTTATTGTTTATTTTAGCCAGTCACATAACCCATTTTATTTGACTCTCAGGTGAAAACGGAGTATCTGCCCATTTTAAAGATAAAGACACCGTAGTTGAGTAATTTCTCTGAAGTCACACAGGTGGAAAGGAAAGAATTAAGGACTATAATTTATGCCTTTCCATCTTTTTTTTTTATGTATAACTGATTTACTTTGTTATAAAACAGAAACTAACACACCATTGTAAAGCAAATATACTCCAACAAAGATGCCAAAAAAATAAAAAACAATAAAATAAAATAAAATGTTGCCATTTCCTCCAAACTCTCAGTATTCACGTCTCATTATTAATTCACCACTCTGTTATTAGGGGTTACCACTGAATCAGTGATGACTCCAGAACTTCTGTAGAAGGGGTTTGGGGCAGGTGAGCAATTCATTCTGGGAAAGAGAGTCTAAAACCAAGTGAATGGCCCTTTACATTAGCATGGGCAAACTTCCCACATCCCACCTTGTCTCAACAGAGCCATTAATCTAGAAAAAACTACAGTGTCACTTTTCAGAGGTCTACCCTGTGTGCACACATGGAGAAGACACTTAGAATGTTAAAGTTAGCATGTTAAGTAATTTTCTTGAAATACTGTAACTAGCACCCTATTTACTTTCTTCACAGCCCTTTTCATAATCTATTTAATTTTAGTCCTTTTTAATTGGTACACCTTTAACACCTAAACTCCAAGAGAGAAGGAGCTTCATCTTATTTCCAGTGCCTAGCACATAATGGTTTCTAAATGGAACTGATTCCAAGATTGGCCTCATTTAGGAATGGATCTGTTGTTATAATCAGGCTTCCGAAATCTTTAGTATCAATATGGAATCCTTTCCTCTCACGTTTCACAGGAAGCTAGACTTCTTAAAGCCCAAACATGGATACGTATGAAGTTTCCTTGACTGATTTAAATTGAATTAAAATAATTATATTGTACAGGAAAAACTTTCAAAATTTTTACATTTTTCAGAACATAACCACCTTTTCTTTCTCTACTTTCTTCCCTTCAAAACAAACTTTGCAACATTGGGGTGAGTTAAATAATCAGAAATCTAGCCCCAAATTAAGCTGTCAATGACATGAAACACACTTTTTGCTCCTTTTTAATAAAAATCCTATATGCAGTACATTAATGTTTTCTTTTAGAAATTACGTTGACAACTTAATCCCTAATTTGAGGCATCCATATAATTGGTTTACAGAAAGGTTCTTCGGCAAAATATTTAACACAAGATATATATGAGATGCTGAGATCTGGGTAATATACCTTACTTGAAAGGCATGAATAGTTTTTAAACACTGTAGCATAATCACACTTAAGGCCATAGTTACTTTCTTCCCAAATCCCTGCAATTCTATTAGAGGGGAGTTCTAAAAGGCCTGTGTCTTCTCCTGGATCCACAACTGTAGACGTACACTGATGGCCCTCGATCCTGCTCTCCAAACTTCAAATAAGGGGCCAGAGACAAGGCTCGGGACTTGGAAAAGTCCTAGAAATTCCCTGCCTCAAAAGCAGTTTCAGAGTTTCACCTTTTCCTAAGGATGACAGAGCTGAGTAGACATGCCAAAGTCTTCCAAATCCTGCTGGTTGTTTTGAATTATGGCTACACTGGCTGTGTACCCCTTGAGCTTTTATCTCCACATACTTGAATTAAATCCTGCAGTTCCTCTTCGGTTCTAGCATCTGTGACCTCTTCACACGGTCTACATGCCACAGCTGTTTCACCACTTTCTAAAACCACAATCAGCTGTTTCTGGAATGCATCTCTCATAGCCTTCTGAATAGCAACCTTCTGGGTTACCTTCCTTTTCATAAGGAATGATAACGACCCTTCCTCCAAGTTATTCAAAGGCTCCTCAGCCATGCCAACTTCGGGACTCCTGCACTCATGGGAGGGCAATACCGCCTCTAAAGCACAAAAGAACTTCAGGCTTTGCTTCTGAAGTGGTGTCACGATATCTTCCTTTTCCCTTTCTTCAAGGTTAGAAAGATCCTGAAGCTTGATGATCCTTTTTGACCATCCATTGAAACCAAAGTAGTAATTTGCCAATTCTTGGTATCTGGAGCTGTTTAGGGCAGGCGTATTATGTTGAACCGCCTTATGTCTGGTGCCGAGACGAACCTTCACTGGAGATGTCTGAAAAAGCTGCTTCTGGTCGCATGCCTTTTGGGCTCTGTGGGCATCCCTTGCTAAATAAAACTTGATGATGGCATAGAACCCAGAACCGGCCACTGCTGCATTTGGGAAGACTCGGACCGAATACAGAAGGCCAAACTGGGAGAAGATTGCAAGGCCTCGGCCGTGGGTCCAGAGCTCAGCTCCCACACCAGCAAGGTTTTGTCACCCGTGATGGGAACCGCAAAAGGTACCAACTCCACCATCCTATTGTCACTGCACGTGCCTATGCCTTTCCATCTTAATTCTAGGATCTTTCCACCAAACACACTGTCTTCCCTAAAAGGAGAAGTAAATTATAAGTCAAATATGCATTAGTGATTTTTAATATTACTGGATTATTACTTTTAGAAATTAGCGTAAACTTTAGATTTCTCCCCAGAAGGATGCCCATGTGCACACAGTCGTGCATACAATATTATGGATTTCATAGATCCCCAAGCCTCAACAAAAATATGGACTCTGAGGAACAATCACTGCTCTGGATAAAATCTTCAGAAAATAATAAGATACCGTGATCTGAGATTTTAGCAAATGGATTTTTAATATCAATCCTTTTCCCTCAGTCTCAATACCTCAATCTCCCGTACCTATGAATCCTATGCATTTGCATAGTATTGCTGTCTTCATATAGTTATTAATCAGCATGCTTTTTAAGGTTATTTTAAATGACTGATGCACATTAGTCGTTTGAAGTATGAATGTTGATGAATCTACGGCAAGGCATTTTGATAAAATCAAATCGTAAGCAATTTAACTGTGGATGCTGTATCTAATTCTTTTTTTTTTTTTTTGCCTTTTGCTTTTCTTCTGATGACATATATTGCAGACATTCAATGTTTGTTACATGAAATCATGATTTAAAAAAAAGTAAGACAATGGATTATTCCCATTGCAGTGAATAAATAGAGGCCCTGAGCTTCTACACAGGTGGCATAAGGCTGGCCCTTGCCAGAAGTACCCTTTCCTCCCTGCCCCGACTGTGATTTAGTGACCTTCAAACACACCCAGAAAATCTTCTTGTGCCTTTTGCTTATGTACTCCACCTTGACCCCCAATAAAGGCACTTGCCCATGGGTCCTCTTTCTCTCTCGGCACCCCCAGCTGCTTGGTTAAGCTGGCCCCATTGATGTTCCCACTACATGACTCCCTCATGGCATGCAGTGTCTCTCTTTAGAAGCTGTGAATATAATAAACTTTGTTTTCCTGAACCTTGTCCCCTCTTGTGGCCACACCTGACTAACCATCTCATGAAAGAATGCAAAATACACTCAAATGGTTTCACAAAATGCTTATCTACTGCACCTAACGACATAGCAAGTGAAGACCTGGCACTAACATGGAATCCTGATTGGTCCCAAGCCTCATAGAGGCCATGAGTGAATAACAAGGTAAGACACACAGAACCTTTTGGCACTTGAGCTGCTGAGGCCTCTCGCAGCCTCCTGAGCAACAGCTCTACCTCCAAACCTTAGGCACAGCCCGGCATTATCTCTATCACCTCCCGTGTCCTCCTAGATAACAACCTAGATATGCACAAGAAAAACTAACTCCAGAATGGAAAAAAAAAAAATGTAAAAGACACAAGCAGGAGTCAAAGAAAAAAGTTATCTAAAATAAAAGCTAAATATTTTTCAGTTCACATTCCCTGTAAAACTCAAGGGATGAAATAAGGATAGCAACTGGCATTGCAGCCTAAAGGAAGTTGTTCCTCTAGGATGCATTAATCATTGAAACCAGAGATGGAAGTGACTGCATAGGCCATTTATTTCTTCCTCAAGGCAAGCCAGAAACATACCTTATAGTTTTCTCCCGAAGTACATACAGCATTTATCATACCCTGAATAGAGCCATATACCACAATAATTCATATTTTATGGTCAAGACAGAGGTTAAGAGTTTGACGAATAAGCTATACTTAATATGCTTCATTAGAACCTACTTTAAATTTTTTTTTTTTTAACAATTGAGCATTATAAGGAAGGAAAATTTTATGGGATGCATGATGGTTGAGTTTTCCACTAATAGTAAGGCCCCTGAGATCCCTTCAAACATCATTGCCAGGTGTAGTTAAATGGCAACTGAGAGTTAAATGAAAGCATATATTCCATTTTAATAAGAGTGATTCTTTTCATTGGTATAGTGTTTCACAGACTGCAAAATTTAATGCATCTAATTTTGATATCATAACTTTATAAGATGTAGCATGCATTATCCTCACTTCCTCACTTACAGATGAGGAAACAGGCCCCAGAGATACTAGATTACTAGTTAGAAGTCTTATAGATTGTTAGTGGCAAAATCATCAGATCATTCATTCATTTTTAAAACGTGTAAGTTCATAATATACACTAGGAATAATAGTGGGAACCAGGGATACAAAGATGAGGAAGACACAGTCTTTGCTTCCAGGAGTTCCAAGTCCACCAAGAAGCATGCAAGGAACACACATAAGATTCTAAAGATAGACTACACTATATCCCCAAGAAGGCCTCCAAAATAGCATGGGGACTCACAGGAGGGAGGGATCAATATGAGAGATTATTTGAGTTGATTTTCTACTTATAGTGAACTTGCTAAGGGTAGAAAATAGGACTTATTCATTCTTTTTTATTTATGTATTTTTGTATTTATTTATTTTTGGCTGCATTGGGTCTTCGATGCTGCACGCGGGCTTTCCCTAGCTGCAGCACACAGGGGCTACTCTTTGTTATGGTGTGCGGGCTTCTCACTGTGGTGGCTTCTCTTGTTGCGGAGCACAGCCTCTAGGCACCCGGGCTTCAGTAGTTGTGGCATGTGGGCTCAGTAGTTATGGCTCGTGGGTTCTAGAGCGCGGGCTCAGTAGTTGTGGTGCACAGGCTTAGTTGCTCCATGGCATGTGGGATCTTCCTGGACCAGGGCTTGAACCCGTGTCCCCTGCTCTGGCAGGCGGATTCTTAACCACTGTGCCACCAGGGAAGTCCCAGGACTTATTCATTCTTGTTTCTCCTCAGAGTCTAGAACATCCTGTAGGTGTTGGATGGATGAAATAAATAAAATGAACGCATTAAGCTGTCTGTTCCCTGTATTTCCTCTATGTGATATAGCTAAAATGACTACTGTACACTCTAGGATTAAGGAACAGAACAAAAACTCACTGGACAAAAAAAAAAAAAAACTCACTGGACTGTGGAGAAATGTAACTATGGTTGCATTAGACATTTCTTAAAGGTATATTCAGCCTTTTAATCCTTTTCCATGCAATGACTCAGCATTTGTGTATCGATGCCCATAGTAACTGGCACCACAGAAATTTGCCTTACAGTTTATCACTGTAAGGCATTATGTATTATGGGGATGTCTCCAAGGCACTGACAGAATATTTAAATAGTTTTTATTGGGTCTGTAGCATGATTGCGTCTACAAATGATTACGTAGCTCATTTAATCCACAAACCTGAGTTCAAAATAGGGTGATTTCGGGGCTTCCCTGGTGGCGCAGTGGTTGAGAGTCCTCCTGCCAATGCAGGGGACATGGGTTTGTGCCCTGGTCCGGGAGGATCCCACATGCCTCAGAGTGGCTGGGCCTGTGAGCCATGGCAGCTGGGCCTGCATGTCCAGAGCCTGTGCTCCGCAACGGGAGAGGCCACAACGGTGAGAGGCCCGCGTACCGCAAAAAAAAAAAAAAAAAAAAAAAAGGGTGATTTCAGGCTTGTAAGAGAGAATGCCAACTAATGGTTACTGAATCTGTCACTTGCAGAATAACTGGAACATCAACCTGTTCCATCAGAGTCAAGACCTACAACTGGATCATCTTTTTGTAAGACATGAATCTGATCTGAATGGTCATCCAAGGACAACTGATGTATGAACCAAAGGAAAAAAAATCATATCCATCATATCCATTCTCCATGAAGGCAATGCTTTCATCTTCATGATCGTGAACATGGAAAGTAGCATTTTTTGAGGTGTGGTGATGATTTTGACTTAAGACATGTGCATCTTTTAGTTTGTTGGCCTTATACAAAGTAGCCTCAACTCAGAGCAAACTGAATTCTTGTCTGGAAAGCTACTGGCCTTGCAGATAGACTGGATATATTTCTATCATACTATATGCACAAAGTGAGTTAACCAATATGTGATCCATTCAACAAATATTTACTGAGTATCTACACACAGCTTGTATGTAATAGTCATAAATTAAGTTCCATTTGATGGCTTGTGTGACCTTTAGGGAAGCACTAAAATCTGTGTTCAACACAAGTTCTTCATTTGTTTTTCATACCCCGTTTCCTTTCAGCTTATTAAGAGTGCATTTTCACCAAGAGGGTGGGAATAAAGAGAAGAAAACTTTACTGCCTACTCAGCAAAATGTTTAAAATCTCAGTCCAATGAAGGGTCCTGAGAGGCTCACAGCTGGCTTCTACGTAGTGCAATTACAGAATGAAAACCAGCCTGCTTAAAAGTTTCCATGCCTGACTTGCAAATGCTTAAAGGAAGTAACAGCTATTCTGCAACCTGAAAGGCCCCAAAGACCTAGGTCAATAGCTCAGCATCCGGTTTGGTCACTGTTTACCCTCCATTAACATTTTAAAACTTAAATTAAGTAATTTCTCCCAATTGCTTTTATGTGGCTTTATATGTCCCCAAGGACAGAGAGAGACAATCTGCCTTTATTGGCCATAAGGACAATTCTGAACTGTTGAGTGGAAAGTAATACCATAAACAGAACTTAAAAATTCATGGTCATGGGAAGTTCAACTTTTTAAGATTTCTCAACATATCAGAAGGTAATTACTTCATTTTGGTTACCTAGTTTTTTACAGTTTAGAATCACATATACACCCAAAACACATTCCTCTAAGGGAAATACATTAATGATTAAAGTCTACAATTGCCTGGATGTCATCTGGCAATTAGGTGCTTTAAAGACAGTAAACCGGCCCCTATTTTCCCAGTGCAATGGTGGAGCAGTGGAGCGCGAGGGAGGAAGAAAGTTATTTATTTTGTTGAAGACCCATCTGGAGTAGAGTCCTCTGATGCGTAACTAACCTAGTAGACATAAATAGGAATCTCAGATTATGTACTGTGTTGGGGGCTGGGGATCACTGGGTATTTGATGCTTTTTAAAAAAACTGGTCCAGTCCATAAAGTTTATTGCACGTGTCCACGAAATTTCAGTGTAGGCAGCAGAAAGAGTACAGTATTAGGAATCAGATGATATGGTTCCGAAATTTTTTTTCACTTGTTTACTTTGTCTCCTTGTCAGGACATCCTATGAATGTCATTTTGTGTGTGTGTGTGTGTGTGTGTGTGTGTGTGTGTGTGTGTGTGTGTGTGTGTATGTCTCCTGGCCATCTGTCTCACAGGAGTATTGTGGGATATATCAAAATATATCAAAGTAGGTTACAAACTCTAAAGCTATATAGCAATGTAAGAGATTATTGTATTTAAGCAATGATTTTAAAGATTAATATGGCAACTTCCTTCAGAACAACCTACGAATAAAAATACCATATTTTCTATTTCACATCATCTCCAGTCCCAGTTTTAGTGTACTAAAACTTTTGGCCTGGATTCAATGGAATGGTGGTTCCTATTTCACATTGGCATAGTTACTGATACCTTTTAAGGGTATGTGGGATTCCAGCATGTTGACTGTTATTAGTAACAAGAGGCAGTGAAAATTTGTCCCCAGAGCACCACATTCTGGAGAAAACTGGTGAACGCTTATGTTTGCTTTTCACAGAAATAAAAGAACACTTTGGTAGAAAGCTTGAGTAGGAAAAAAGGCTGATCGATTCTAATGCTAAAAATGAAGGCAGGTGGAGATTTTCATTTGAAATTTAACCATTAGAGATAGTCATTATATATTTTTCCCCTAAAATAATCTCTAGTAACAGAACAGAACCAGATACATGGCCTATTAGTGAAGGGCTGTGAAAGAAGAAATATAAGAAAGTGCTTGGAAATATATGGAATGAAACAATTCCAAAATCACTTTTACAATATCACTATTATAAACGAATAGAGGGGTGTGTATGTGTGTGTGTGTGTGTGTGTGTGTTTGAAGGTGGAGTCTTACATTTATCACATTTCTAGTTAACTATAGTAAGGTCTCATCTGAGACTTATTACATGCCTTCATGAAATGCAGGCAGTTCTCACCCACTAAGAACCAGAGCAACAAATCAAAATTAAGGAACTAGTGTCTCTAACATCCAGAAAGCCATGAGGATCCCACAGACAAATGGAGACGATGAGGCCACAGAGTGATGAGTGGAAAGAGTGCTGATTTGCTATGGGTAATTCACAGCTTTCAGCAACTTTTCATTCTTCTGGAACTAGTACCTTATGCTGGTGGAAGGGAGAATGGCAGCCTGTAAGATCTTTATTGGGAAAATATTATACCTCTTTCAAACCCTTATCCTGTTCTTGATATCAACCGAGTGTTTATGTCATGATTAGAAATGAGAATGAGAATAATGATAATCAACCTCCAGCCGACAGGCTCCACAAGTCCTCAGCAATGTTTCCCAGGGTTAGGTGGAGGAGGCTGAAGTCAAAGAGTGACACGGTGTCGGGGCTGAAAGGAAGCACAGAGGCCACCCTCTCTGATCTTCTCAAGGGGACACTGCAGCTCAGGGATAAATGGGGTGAGGATGGAAGGTTTGTTCAAGGTCCTAAGGGTCAATAGCAGAATCAGAGCTAAAATTCAGGTTTCTCACTAAAATATTCTTTCCACTGTACTCACAGTCTCCCTTTTAGTTTTCTAGCAATTGCAGGAAGAGATACGGAAATATAAGTAATTTGACTGCTAAGTCAGCAAGTTCATTTCTGATGGAAAAGGGAAAAAAAATAAAACAAACAAAAAAGCTTTGAAGCCAATAAGGCTTTGAATCTCAGTGTTATCAACTACTGGGCAAAGTACTAAGCCTCTATGATTCTTACTTGCTTGTCTACAGTTTAACTAGGATATAATTTATGCTTATTTTCTCTTCCTAGTTTCTAGGACAATATTTTTCATTTAGCAAATACTCAGTAACTGGCAGTGCCTGAGGGAGGCATGATGCCTTAAAACAAATCTGGGGTTTTATAAAAACTCCAATCAATTTCCTCCTCTATGTCTGCATCTACACCACCACTGGACTGTCCAGGCTCTATGTGATCTCCTTCAGGGTTAAGGAGCTCACTGGATTAGATTTGACTGTGCTGCACTGTGACTTTATAAAATCCTCCCATTCCTGAGTGGTTCTGACTTCTCCAGGCATTTCTAAGAAGTCCCACCTTATTTCTTCCTTACACTCATTCCAAAACTTGAACACAGCTCTCAAATTCCCATGTTATCTTCCCCCCCAGTTAAATTTTCCCATTTCTTAGAGCTAAGTGAATTTCCTGTCTGTCTTTCATCAGCAACTATTATGACTTGTGTTTCATGTACAGTGTAGGACAGGACATGCTACTGATGACATGAAGCAGCCCATCTAACCATGAGGTGGTTAATCATTTGATGACAGTTTTTTTATCCTGTCCAAAGGTGGTCCAAAAATTTGTATAAATAACATGCTGCTAGCTGGACCTCCATGTGAAACATTCCTCTCATTTACTATTTTAGGTTTATAATTACTACCCAACTTCAGCTGGAGAAGACATTCCTTTTGTAATTTATGAACATTAGCAAAGCTACTGACTGTGGGTCAAGGTTAGTCACCTAAATAGTTAGCATATGTAAATAGGGTAACCTGCCTTTATCTATGATGGTAAAGTTTTCTGGGAAGAAAAAAATCCAGGCAACAGAGTTATTTCATAATTCAAATAATACTGACAATGTAGGTGGTCTTAGTGCATTGAGGTACAAACAGAAAATTGCATTCTTGCACAAGGGACTTCATAAAAGCAAATG
This sequence comes from Leucopleurus acutus, assembly GCF_964270905.1. NCBI lineage: Eukaryota > Metazoa > Chordata > Mammalia > Artiodactyla > Delphinidae > Leucopleurus > Leucopleurus acutus. Next base: position 78,015,218 of record NC_139147.1, on the reverse strand, counting down.
ACATTTGGGGAAACTTTCTCCTTCTGAAACTAGAACACTCACATCTGCAGAAGAACAATCATAAACCACAAATATTATTTTCTGATAATCATGAAAATTATAATTTTCTCTTCTGAGTTCTATTTTTGTTGGTATATATTATCTATCCTATTATACACCCTTTTATGACTATCAGAGTAGGAACTGGTGAAATTCTATGTGGCACATTTCCAATTAAGAAATTCTTAGAGTGGCATAATCATTAATCCGTTACCAAAAACTGCCCTAATGATACCCTGATAATCTACATAAATTCACATGCCTCCTACCAGAGAACAATATAGGCAATAGAGAAAATAAAGTACAACATATTTCATAAAATATCTGCTAACTATGATATTCAAACTTTGAAATTATAATCTGCCCATAAAATGATGCTATTTTTTGAACACACACGGTGAAGTAAAAAATTTTTCTTTTCTAGAAAATCTGCCTTAAAATCAGATCTTTGTTACTAAAATTGGAATTTTGGAATGTTATCTGGATGAATTCCAGGGAGAAATCAAATCAAAACAACAGAAATATCTTGCTTTACAGGCTTTCCCAGGGAATAATAAATTCTTTGCAAATAAGTATAACATTACAAAGAAAATTGTTTACATATTATTTTACTTTTAGCATATTGCACATCTGTTAAAGTATATGCAGGGTCAAAAAAATGTCTTTAAAATAAAAGCACAAACAAGGGAATGAATAGGTGTCCAACTCCTTTTTCGAGATATTTGGAAAGTCATCAGCCAATCCTTCCTCAACACTAGTTAGAGGTAGAAGTTATTCCCTAGATACTCACCACCTTCTCACCACACTTCATAATCACGACACATTACATATTAGTTTCGGCTGAACCAGATGCCAAATGGGAGAAATTTTACTGTACAGAGGAGTCAGCGTGGTGGAATGATACAGAAAATTTCAGCCAAGGCACATTCCCTCGGCTCCCTATTCCCTTGCAGCTGCCATGAGGCTTCCTAGAATGCATCACACACAGCATACTGTTCTGACATCTGCCTCCCTGTGGTCCCAGTGAGAATTCTAAGAGGTTGATATATTATATTCCACTCAGGAGTGGAGAATGAGGACACTCACCAGGACACTTGATTACCTCTGCAAAGGCACACATTTATCAACAGAGTGTATACACATAAAACTTCCAAAAATAATATTTATCGTAAGGCAGCTTAAAATAAAAACGTATATAAAAGGAAAAGACAGTATTAGAAGGAAAGACCAAAAAAATACAGAAAGGAGTGATGAATTGTACCTGGAAAGTAAATTGGGAATCATTTATTCATTCCATAAGTATGGAGTAAAGCTCTACTAAATGTCAGGTAAGGCTCTTGTCACTATGATTTAGTGGAAAACAAAAAGTCTCTGTTCTCCAAAAGATGCAGATAAAGTGGAGATATATAATAACTAAGAAAACTGTTAAATCACTAAGATTATTATAGATATAACTTTTCAATATAAAAATTAAAATTGGATAGCGGGATAAAGTAATTTGGGGATGAGGGGACTCCTTTAGCTAGGGTGGCCAGGAAGCCCTCTCTGAGGGGGTAATATTTGAGCTAAGATGCCAGTAGCAAGGCCAGGAAAGAGAAGACTTGGAGAATGTGTTCAAGGCAAGAGAAAAGAGCAAAGATTCTTGGGAGAAGCACTTTGGCATTTTGAGGAAAAAAAAAAAAAAATGTTGGTTTGTCTGGAACTTAATAAGCTGGATAAGCAAAAAAGGCCCAGATCATCTAATGCATTGCAGGCCAAGGAGCTTGGATTTATTGCTAAATGATGGGAAAATTAATGCAATTAAAATTAATGCAATTTACACTTAGATCTGAGCTTCCAAGCAGCTAAGATCTTTATACTTGTTTTTCCTTCAGCAAGGAAAAATAGGGCTGTCATTGTAAGAAAAGGCATCTGAAAAAAACAATCAACAAAAATATTCTTTTTTCCATTAACTTGGCTTCCTGTTTAATAGATTTTATTCTTGCCCATCCCCCTGCCCCAAAATTCTTTCATAAATCTTAGTTCCAATTATAGCAGAGAGAAAGAGAGAGACAGAGGGATAGAGAGACAGACACACAGAGAGAGAATGAAAACTAACTGCAGAAGTGTAATGGCCAGTTTCATGTGTCAACTTAGCTAGGCTACAGTCCCCAACCAAACATTAACCTAGATATTGCTGTGAAGGTATTTTGTAGATGTGATTAATGTCCATAATCAGTTTACTTAAGTAAAGGAGATTATCCCAGATAGTCTGAGTGGTCCTGATTCAATCAGTTGAAAGGCCTTAAAAAGAGAATTTCTTCTTCTTCCCTAAAGAAAAATAAGTTTCTTCTGTAGGTGGCAGCTTCAGCTCATGACCAAAAGTTCACATCTGCTCTTCATGATGGCCTGTCCTATGGATTTCATACTTACTAGCCAGCCCCCCAATCATGTAAGCCATTTCCTTACAATAAAGCTCTTAATATATATCTGGTTCTATTTTTCTCGCTGAACCTCACTGGTCCTATGTCACACTTACTTTGAAGTAATGTCTTAAAGATGATCTGTGCCAAACATCAAAGGGGTAAAGATAAGCATAATTCCTTCACTCTATGACCACACTAAATGGATTTATTTATGTGGAAGACGAGGAAAAGAGTAACAGTCAACTTGTATAATGGGGCCAAATTCAAAATTCAATTGTTCTGAACAAATGAAATCATGGTAGATGATGATGAAGACAGGATCAGGGCTCTCACCCATTTTGGGTGTGAGGGCCACTCTAGTCCCTGATACCTTATCACAGTGACCAGTGATGGCAAAGAATTAAGAGTAAACGTTTCAACACAGAAACCTCACAGATGAGAATTTACGTTAGAATTTACTGTAAATCTCATTGACAGATGAGAAACAATAAGATATGAATGAAAAAATTGATATAAAGGGATTTTCCTCAGTAAAATTTGCAATTAAACAAAAAGAGGATTAAACTAACTAAATGCCTATCATTAGTGTGAATTAAAGAAATTTGGGGTAATTTATATCATGAAACACTCTTCAGCCATTCTAATTAGTGTTATAGAAGAAGATTTAAGAATATCAAAAAACTTTATGATATATTGGGGTTAGAAAACATAGGTTACAAAAAGTATCAGTAAGGTGATACCAGTTTTGAAACAAATGCTCGTAAGTTGGAAACAAAAAGGACTTGGAAAAATACCTCATCGTGTTACCAACGACTATCCTTGGGCATTGAGATTTAATAATAAATTTAATAATTTTCAGTTACTTCTTTTTACTCATCTCCATCCTTTATTTTTTCTTTGACAGTGAACACATATTATTAAAAGAGTAAAAACTATTCAAGTTATTTTAATAACTGAATAGCCAAGAAGTGTCCTTCACTTTAAAATAAATATACTTTGCTTGAAGTTAAAAATCATTGCGGCTAACAGTAAGTATGATGTCCCTATCACATCATCCAGCCATCTTTTGACCCATCAGAACTATCAGGTTGAGCCCGTGCCTACCATACACTTTCTCACACCCACAGCATCTTCAGTCTTCTCAACCTACCCCAGTTTCACCAGCTCAATGTCAATTAAGTATCCTCATCCCAACTGCATCTATTCTTTATATCCCTGGATTCCTTCAACATTAATACAAACCTTCTTTCTATCATGTCTAACATGGCCATATCCCATTCATTTTCCTGGGGTATCAGTTTGTTCTCCCAAATGTTCACCACCTCCATAATGGTGCTTCTGCCTGAGACCTTCAAAAAGAACCCAAACTTGACTACAGTCACTCTTAAGGACCTTCTCTGCTCTTCTCTGACAAAGAGCTACATCAGCCTACTCATCACCTCCTAACAAGCTACAAACTTCCATCCATACTCATTAGGTTTTCTATGCTTTAAACCCCTTTTTGAACCCATCCCCTTTGACACAGCACAGAATTCTATTCATAATCCAAGGAAGAACTCAATGATCACTTATTTCATATCCTTCTAATGCTTCCAATCACAGTCAGTTCCACTGAGCTCTCACAGAATTGTGTTTTCCCTCCACTCTGGTACTTAAGACAACCCGCTTCTTATTCTAGATAGTTGAATCCATTTTCCTCTTTAGAGCACACTTTTGCCTTATTATTTTTTTTAATCTCATATAGTAGACATTCAAAAAAGTAGCGGACAGAATTGAAATGATCTAGAATGTGAAAGAAAGAAATCATAGACCTTAAGAATAAAAGGATAGATTAGACCTTCCATCTTTGATCTCTAGTATCAGCATCATGCTGGCAATCAAAAGTACTGACTGCATTGGACTGAAAATCCAATGACTTTACGATTCTATCCTTTTGTGGGGAGCAGTAGTAGTTCCTAAACCTGGGGGCACAAAAGACTCACCTAGGTAGGTTTTATTAATTTATTTATTTTAATATTTTGGATGCAAATGCCAAAGCCTAACATAAGATCTACCGATTCAGACCTTCTGGGTCTGTGAGCCCAAAACCTGTGTTTTAAAAAGCTTGAGATGACCCTGAGGCATAGCATTGCTTGGGACATCTGACCTAAGAATATATCTTTATGTTTCCCTGGTTTGGAATGCAATGACACTAAGAAAAACAAAATATAAGCTAGGCCATGTTATTAAAATGCAAGAGGTAATTTTTTTGGCTATTGATCTAGACTTGCCTTACACTGAATCACAGAGAGATTATTTCATCCTTCCTGATTCATATGGGTCTTATGATTTCCTATATTCTAGAGTAGTGGTTGTCACACCAAGTTCCTGGAGGTACCTCAAGGACTGTAGGCCACAGAAGAGACACAGTTTTACCAATAAAACTCTTCATTTATTGTTATATTTTTTTTCTTTTTTAAAATCAAAATCATTCAAGACTTTTCATTTGAAAAATGGCTTCTGCTAATTTTAAGAAAAACGGTTTGGAAATAATGACTCCAGATTTTGCTTCATTTTATTAGAGATCCTTTTACTTAGGTTATTGATGGACTGTGACATTAATAACTAAATACTTTAAAAAGAGAAGGAGAGTGAGAGACAGAAAAAGGATATTTTTTGATATTGCATCAAAATTATATTGATATTGATATTGTATCAATATATTGATATTATATCTTTGGCCTATTTCAAAGTTATTATTTTCCATTTCTTTGGCTAAATGTATGTTATGTAATATTTACATAAAGTACTCATACACATGTACTCCTGCAGCAGTTTACCCTATTTGAAGACTTACTATCTGATTGGACTATAGGGACAACAGCTGGATATCAGCTGCAACATATTTGGGGAACACTGTTTCTTCTTGATCAGTATTAAATCACTCACGAGTTTAAATAAAAGTCCTGTAAGAGACAGGAAAGGGATTCTCTTTACTGTTTTCTACCTATATGTCCTCCCAGTCCTAGAACCTTCCAGATGAACCAAAAAAAAAAAATAGCTTTGCAGGTGTGTGCATATATGTGTGATTAGCATTTCAAGAGCTAAACAGCAGTATTGGAATTTGCTTCAGATTTTGGCTTCAAATTACAGAAGACGCGAGTAAAGGCATGTCCATGACTCAGTCCTCAACCCTTGCCAAAGTAGTAGTTTTCTAGAAAGAAAACTACGGGGGGAAAAAAGCCCAGAAAGTCAGAAAAGAGACAAAGAAACTGCTATGCACATTCATAACTTGTGCTCATAACTAAATCTTGACAGTGCCATAAGGAGCATAGGATCGGTGTTTAGGAAAGAGAAATATACATACATAAGGCCTACCCAACATTCCTGTAGACACACGGTTATTTTCAGTCACATTAATTAAGCTCTGTGCATGGTGCTTGCACATAAATAAAACCAGATGTTTAAGTTGTGGTTCAACCCTGTATCCTCTCACATCTACTCCTGCCCTCCCTCACCACGCTCAATAAATTGGCTTTTTGCCTAAACTGCTAAGGAGGGAAGGGGCAAATTAAAAAAAAAAAAATAGTTCTGGAGATGCAGGCTTACTTCTCTCTTGATGAACAGTTGATAATGTGTGGTGACTATAACAGGCTTTCATGATCTCTCTGAGGGAAAGTGGAGAATTGTAGTCTTTTTGAGGCAGTTGGGATCCTAAAATGATTATTTATTCATCATGCTATCAATTTATCAACCATCGAGACAACTATGTTTCAATTTGGTCAGTTATATATGAGCATGCCTTCAAACTCACTCTCTGAGGGCATGATGCCAAGTGAAATAAATCAGACAGAGAAATACTGCAGGACATCACTTATATGTGGAATCTAAAAAATACAACAACTAGTGAATATAACAAGAAAGAAGCAGACTCACAGATATAGAGAACAAACTAGTGGTTAGCCGTGGGGAGAGGGGGGAGGGGCAATATAGGTGTAGGGGACTAAGAGGTACAAACTATTAGGTATAAAATAAGCTACAAAGGTATATTGTACAACATGGGGAATACTGCCAATATTTTACGTGGAGGATAACCTTTAAAAATTGTGAATCACTATATTGTATACCTGGTACTTTTATATTATTATACAGCAAATATTATATTTCAATAAAAATGAATTAAACCAAAGTCTAACAAATTATATTAAAAAACTCACTCTCTGATACACAAGCACAGGAAACACACCCACACAAATACAAGTGTTAGTTAACATGTGAATGTGTTAATACATATGGAGAGAATGGTTTCATGGAATCAAAGTCATTAGGTCTCCCTCCTCCAATGCATTTTTCCATATGTGTTCTGAAGCATATTTGTTCCACAAAATGTGACACATTTTTAGGATTTAAATTAATTTGAGAAACGATGGGTTACACAAAGTTAAACAGGTTTCTTTAATGTAGGACTTTCAGAGCATCTAATATGCTGATGCACACTGTGAATATTCAAGAAGCAATATCCTATATAGTCTCTCTCAAAGCTAAGTTGACTCAGAGTCTTGGGGACTATCTTGTGAGGGTAGTGATCTTCAGGGCATGCTGTGAGAAATGCTAATCTAAATTAACCCAAGATATTTGTCCAGGCTCTGGTTGAATTTTTCCTGAGTGAAGAAAACCACTACTTTCCCAAAAAAAGTCCATTCTGTCTTACAAAACATCTAAGTCAAACATAATTTCTTTAACATTGAACCGTAATCTACTTCCCTATAACTTCCACACTGCTCTTGGTTTTGTATTTCGGAAGAACAAAAACAGGCATAATGCAATCCCTTTTTCTTATGATAGATCTTCAGGCATTTGAAGGCAACAATTATATTCCTACACAGCTTTCTATTGTGCAGAAAAAAAATTCAGTTCTTAAATGAATGTGTTAAATTACATGCTCTAATCCTCTCTATTTGAATATCTTCTTTAAGAGAAGGCACCAGAAATGAATACAAATTCAGATATGCTTCAATAGATGAAGTCCTAGATCTTATTAGTTTTTGTCTAGAAGACATATCTTATTGACGCCTATTAATTTACTAAAGCTTTTGAGTCCTTCTCATAAATTTTGTGGCAGCGCATGAATGTATGTACGAGTTTTTTGAGGAATGTTGGGAGAACACAAGTCTGCTAGATTTCATTTGCCCTCCATCACAGAAACTCTTCTGTATAATAAATTGGTTCTCCTTTCTCAGTTATCTTACCTCAGTCTTACGCACATTTTATCATTTTAAGAGAATGGGGTGTAGTATCCTGGCACTTACTATCAAAGTCCTCTTTCCAGTTTAATACTAATTCATTATTTGACACCACGTAAATCCTTCCGAGCTATTACAAAGCCACATGATACCAATCAGAAAAAACTTCTTTAGCTGGTTATGAATATTAGAATATAATAAAAGACACTGTCAAATGTCTTCTGAAATTAAGATATTAATCTGTAGCAATTTCCTGGTCTGCAAACCCAAGTAGCCAATCTCATAGCTGTAGATAACGTAGTTCTTATTAATTCACCATCTATGTCATCAATAACAGTACCATCATATAATTTGATATGTTATGAATGTTGTGGGAATAAGACAATGTTGATTGCAGCTGGTGTAATTGCAGGTTAGGATCTGAAGGAAGTAGGCTGTCAATAGCTGACAGGTCACTTTAAATGACAGGAAAGTGAGGAAACAAATGAAGAAAAAAATCACCATAGTCATGATGATAAGCAACCAGTACACAGGAAGGCTTTCCTTTTCGTTTTTGTTTTTTCTTTATAAAAAATGGGAATGGGAAAAGAGGTGACATAGAATTTTATAGCGTTAAAATAAACAATGTCATTTCACTCTGCTCAAACAATGCAGTTTAGTATGAAAGGGTTAAATAATTTGCTCAATCTTCTGTACCACTAGACTCCTCTGTTAAAAACAAAAACAAAAAAAACACCCAAATAAAAAAAAAAACAACAAAAAAAAACCACCCAAATAGATACAAATCCTGGGTATTTAGTAGCTGCAATAATAAGATTTTACCTAAAGAAGAGTTGATTTTGAAAAGTTATATAGCTTAGTCTACTTTTTCTTAAAAAATTAAAAGAAACAAAGGAAAACTGTCACTGGCAAATTCAAGTGTCTTATTGAATTGTCTTAGGCCATACAAAGTCGCTCATCTGTAAAATCCCCAATGATTTAATTGCAACATAGAAAATAATATCTGCAATACATATTTGTCATTTTAAGAACAAATATTACTTTCAAATCGCTTTTTCTCCCCGGGATTTAATCTGCCAGGTTTCAGCCCACAGTGAATTCTCGCAGCTGGGTTAGGATCCCCCAAGAAAGGGCGTTCAAAACAGAAATGCTGAGGAAGGCATTTCAGCCATGGAAGGCATTTCAGCTGTGGAGGAGGATGGAAAGTTTCTGAACGCAAGGATTTCCCCTCTCAGGCCCGGGAATGCCATCTCACAAGACTTCTTCACAATTTTTTCTGCTTATGCTTCTACAAGAGTCAGATCTTACAAAAAAAACCCAAACCAAACAAAAAACCCTCTAGAAAATAGTTCTCGAGGGAACACAATTTTGCTCCTGGTAACAGACATTCTCAAAAATAAAAGAAAAACAGACAGGCAGAATAAACAAATCAGTAAGGTTTAAAACGAAGTGAACTATTACCACAGGGTAATAATTTTAGCTAACATTTTTTGAGATCTTGCTCTGTGCCCAGCATTGTTGTTCTCCTTGAGGGAAATAACATTATATCACCGTTTTAGACAAATATAAACTGAAGGCAGAGCGGTTATTAATTTGACTAAGAACACGTGACTGTGTGCATGGAAGTGTAATGAAAGTGTATATATGTGAGTATGCATATATGTGTGTATGTATATGAGTACATGTGTGCATATACATGCATATATATAATCTTTACTGACATTTATTTGGTGACCAATAGATTACACATATTAAAGAACACAATTTGATGAATTTTAACATATGTATTCACCCACAAATGCCTATCATAATCAAGATAAGGAATATATCCATCACCCCTAAAAGTTTCTTTGCAGCTCTTTGTAATCCCTCTCTTTCCCTTTGTACATTTGAGACTACTGATCTGCTTTCTAACCTATAGGTTAGTTTGCATTTTTAAAGAATTTTATAAAGAATTTTATAAAGAATTTTATAAAAGGAATTATACAGCATATACTTTTTTATCTGGCTTCTTGCACTTAGCCAACACAGAGATTCAGCTATGTTGTTGAACATATCATTAATTTATTCCTTTTTATTGCTAAGCAGTATTTCATTGTATGGCAATACCACAATTTGTTTTGTCATATACTTGTTGATGGACATTTGTTTCCAATTGTTAACAATACACATAAAGCTGCTAAAAATATTCAGGTACAAGTTTTTAATTTCTCTAATGATGTTGAGTATCTTTTCAAGTCCCTGTTTGCCATCTATATATCATCTTTGGTGAAGTATCTGTTCAAATTTTTTCCTGCTTTGTATTTTTAATTGGTTTATCTTATTATTATTGAGTTGTGTTCTTTATATATTCTAGATACATGTCTTTGTCAGATACATATTTTGCAAATAATTTCCCCTGGGCCATAGCTGTCTTTCCAGCTACCTTTTTATTACAGTGTCTGTCTTTCCAGCTACTTTTTTATTACTTTTTTTATTGCTCTTTTGAAGAGCAATCCTTTTAAATTTCAATGGGGTCCAAGTTCTTCATATTTGCTTTCATAGTTTATGCATTCCATTCCCTATTTAAGAAATAATCACCAAATTCAAAGTTGCCAGGATTTTTCACCTATGTTTTCTTATATAAATTTTATATTTGTAATTCTTATACTTAGGTCTATAATCCATTAGAGTCAATTTTTGTATATGGTGTGAGATAAGGATTGAGCTTAATTTTTTTGCACATGGCTATCCAATTTTTCCATCACCCTTTGCTAAAAAGATTATTCTTTCTCCATTGAATTACCACGGTACCTTAGTTAAAAATCAATTGACTATATATGTAGGGGGTTATAACTGGACTCTCTTCTCTTATGCTCTTAATCACTACACAGCATTACACTCAGAGGCCACTAGCTAAACACTGGTCACTGAAACAATACCTAATCAGAGGCCCCAACTCCCACCTATACTTTAGTTTCCAAATGCCTAATTTACTATCAATGAAGTGATGTAGGCAATGACAGTAACTGGCTTATGTAATTATGGTGTTCAAAAGAACACCATAATCTGAGGAACCTACATTTTGAATAATCTGCAGGTGAACTGAACTGGTCTCTGAGGATCTAGTAAAGTCATCACCTGCTATTCAGACTGACCTGAGAGCTCATACCAGAAAGGATATTCAGCTTTGTCTTATCTTTGGGGTCTTGAGGGAGGTGCAGGGAGAAGAACATAGAATCTCAGAACTGAGACAGACAGTACTGGGCTAGCAGGTCAGCTGTTTGACATCAGGATTATCTTTATCATGTATGATATCTTTACTCAGTTATCAAGGTTTGACTGGACTCCTACAGAGAGGCCAACATCCCTCCCTCCCCCTACACAGAGCAGCCCATTCGTTGAAGGATCGTCCTCTTTCTCACACTGTACAATTCCTATGATCCTGAAACTCTCACCTATGAATCCAAGTTTTGTAGCCCCACATGGATTCTACCTGCCTGGCCATCAGTTGTATGAAGACACAATCAGGTACTGCCCTAATCTCCCCACCACACCCAGTGTTATGGGTGGGAATAAAGGAAACTAATCTTAATATTCCCCCTTCTTCACATTATAGAGTTGTATGCCCCTTACCATCTTGTTCTCCACTTTGAGAACAATAGCTGTCCTTTTACAATATTCTTCTTAAATGGTTAGCCCAAAACTGAACACAATTCTTCTACATGGGCATCCCATGGTAATGAGAATGCTGACCTCTGTGCCCATAAACAAGCTTTAATGGGGCATTTTAAAGTTAGGAATAATAACAAGGTGTGCATAACAAACAGTCTTATGTTCAGTAGTCTCCTTCTTACTTATCCAAATTTGTTTTAGTTTGGATAAAAACTAAATATTCTCAAGTTGATTTTTGAGTGACATTATATTTAATTTTTGTAAATCTGAGTTTGAAAAATTGAAATTCACATTAATGTGTTTTTAATCACACCCCTTTTACTTGAATAACAACCATGATAACAAACAATTTTTCAAATCTTATAACAAGGACCTTTAGATGCTAAATCAAATGTAAGCAAAATTCTGGGATAGAAAGTCTTGCCAGATACAAAGTGTTATTTTTCTCTTTCTCTAGTTTCACTAAATATCAAAAGGCCCAGTACTTAGATGTGTAAGGTATCCACTAATTACATTTCAAGAGTCAGGCAATGGTCATAGTTATATTTCACAAAACTATCACATTCTCTTGAAGGAAGTCAAAGATTATTATGTGGGCATTGAAGCAAGTATGAATAAAATAGACTCTGCTTTCCAAAAAGGGAATACAGAATACAATATCATTCTCAATTTTATCCTCCTGGCTTTACTGATTGATACTTTTGATAGATAATAAAAGTAATCTTTATAAAGCAATTCCAGGTAATACAGCTCTAAAAAGAGCCTATATCTTTCTTCTTCTTAGCATGTATCATACTTTGTAATTAGGTATTATTTGTATGTTTAGTTGTGTTGTAGACAGAATGTTTGTGTTCCCCTCCCTACTCCCCAATTCATATGTTGAAGCCCTAACCCCAGTGTGGCTATATTTGGAGATAGGGGCTTTAAGAAAAAAAAATTAAGGTTGAATGAGGTCATTAGGGTGGGGCCCTGATTTGTAGGATTGGTGTCCTATGGATCAGGCTATAGAACAGAGGGTCTTACAACCCCCTCCTCGGATTTGAGTAATTTGCTAGAGCAGCTCACAGAACTCAGGAAACCCATTTATTCACTAGAGTACTGATTTATTTTAAAAGGATACAACCCAGGAGCAGCCAGATGGAAGAGCGGTCCCAGGCAAGGTAGATGGGAAGAGGAACAGAGCTTCCGTGCCCTCTCCAGTCACACCACTCTGTCTTCATCTCCATGTGCTCACCCAGAAGCTCTCAGATCTCTGTCCTTTGGTTTTTGTAAGGAGACTTCAGTGCATAAGCATGATTAACTAAATCATTGGCCATTGGCAGTTGAGCTCAGTCTGCAACCCCTCTCTCCACCCTGGAGGAGAGGTGGGAGCAGGGACTGAAAATTCCAACCCTCTAATAACCTAGTTGGTTCTTCTGGCAGCTAGCTCCCATCCTTAGGTTACCTTAGGGCTTTCCAGGAATTGCCTCATTAACATAATAAAAGACATCTTCCCTGGGAAATTCCAAGGGTTTTTGGAGCTGTGAATCAGGACCCTGGAAAAACACTAACTCTATATGTGAAATATATTCTGGTCATCATGACCAAATACATATTTCTTATAAATCATAATATCACACTCTGAAAAGCCATATCAATAGGAAACACTATTTCACCGGGTGTGGGTAATAATCTGGATTAATTCATCCGTCTTTAAAGAGTCTTACCCATAATCAAGCTTCTAAGCACTAACAGAAACGTCAGAGACTTTTTCCTAGCTCCAGGCCACTGGATGCCTTAAATGTGCCAGCACAGAGTCTATTTCCATGAGTCCAGGAAACTGGATTAGAAAAACACATGCAGCTGCTCAGGCTTCCCCACTTCCTCTGCCTGGGGAACGTCCTCAAATCCATGCCCTGCCCAGACCCTGCTTTGTCTTACACAGACTACACTTCCCAGGCCTTAACAGCCCAGACAGACTCTTTGCCTTCACCGCAGCCTAGAAACCCATCTTTGGAAAATGTGATCTCATCCCAGGGTAACCTGGGTTCATTTATACTGGAGAGAACCCATGAAGCTGCTGCCAACCTTCAGACAAAGGAGGAGGGATGCAGGGGAACAGAAAGTGATGTAGAACAGAAAGAGACAGAACTACCTACAAATCAATTTTGAAACATTTGGAAGACCTGACTTTAAATCTCCTCTTATCCTGCTGCCTTTTACATAGTGATGGGTAGCTTAGAGTCTTGCAACCCAGGGTGTGATCCCCAGACCAGAAGCAAAGACATCAGCTAGTTGGGAACTTGTTAGAAATGCTAACCTCAGGCTTCACCCCAAACCTACTGAATAGAAACCACATTTTAACAAAATAGCCTAAGTGATTTGTATGCACATGAAAGTCTGAGAAGCACTGATTTTCACAGTTTGGAGTAAGAGCTAGAGAAGGTTAAGTCCCCAGGGAAATGTTTGAAACCTACTAGTTCTGATCCCTAGTCAGGCCCTGGACAAACTCTTTGCTCCCTCACAGCTCTCTTTTGAGGCCTCCTTCCATCAGCGCCAGCCCTTGTCTTGTCCCCTGGGAACAGAATCCTGCAACACTCTTCCATCTGAAGCAGGCACTTGGTCCTTTGGGGATTTCCCATAGGTGTCTATCTAAGTTAACGATGTGGATGCAGAGAAGGAAGAAAGAGGCTGCCATGATTTTGTACCTCACAGATCCTCCTGTAGGAGACAAAATTCAACCAAAGTTGCTAAAGGGTGGGGCAAATAGAGATGGTGTGGGGTGAGGTCTTGGTTTTAGGCAGAATTTAAATTCCTCTACATTTCAGAAAACAAACAGAAAAAAACCCTTTGTCTATCAAGAGCATCGTTCCATAAAAACATGGGAGTGAAGAGAGAGATGAAAGGAGAGGCACAAAACTACTTTCAGAGCATAAGGAAGACATGGGGGTGGGGGATCACCATTAGAGGCTCCTCTCCCCTCTTCCCTTCTCTTTCTCAGTCACTCACAGCACTAATGCATAGCTGACCTTCAACCTGAAATAGTCAGAAATGAGAAAAGAATCTGAGATCTGGTTATGGAAGATGCGGGTAGTTGAGATACAGAAGCAGCTGGGGCAGATCAAAAATGGGATGACAGGCTATCCTGTCAGCGGCACCTCCCCCAGAATAAAAGAGTACAAGGGAGGGCATGGAAATTCCCAAGATCCCCTCAGCAGCTCTTGACTGAACAGAACTTAGGAGAGTGCATATTCTTCTACACGTATACCTAGGGAGCCAGCACAATGCCTTGTACACAGAAGATTTTAGTCCACGTCTCTGATAATTGACTTTTTGAAGACCTAATCCTTTTCCAATAAGATGGGGATATGCCATACTCTCCTGTGTACAGGTAAGCAGCCCTTATCAAATATTTTATGAGTCAATTTTTTAATTTCACAGTGAAGATAATGGGTCCTGATGGCCCTCCAGGAAGTAAAAGTGCGCCTGAACCAAGGCGAAATCTGCTGGGATCCACAGGAACTACAAGAGACAAACTCCTGTTGTTTCAACCAGGGTCAAAGTCCTGAGACGGAATGGGGAGTCAATGATCCCAAGAGTGCTGGAAAAACTTGGTAACAGAGTGGGAGTGAGGGCAAGAAGGGGAATGACCAGAAATGGAAAGGATGACATGTTTATATCAACTTAAAAGAGCAAAAGAGACTTATTGCCTTGACATGTTCAACAACATGCTGGAAGCTGGGGAGAGAAGGGGCCCTGTACTTTGCTGATATAAACAACAAGTTACAGGGACTATGTGAAAAGGTCAGCAAATGTCAACCTTCATTTGAGCTACTGCTGTTATTTTAACCCTGTTGCAAAGGGTCACAGTGTTCCATCCCAGATAATGAATGGATGTGGGGAAAAGAGCAGAGAAAATGGAAATTCACCAAACAAAGGCCAGATTTTGTTCAGGGAGAAATCAACTGGCTTCTGCTGGAGAGTTTTTGTAGTGATACACTGTGACATCCTTTCTCCCTTGCTGTCCTACTAGCTTAATGGATTGAGGAAGGAGGACGTTATTATTAGCTACCAAGAAGGCACATCCAGTTGTGGAAGTTCCATTCTGATAACCACATTCCTGGATTGCCTCCTGGTACCCAGGACTGTCCTCAGACAAGGCTGGGCCAGAGAGGAAGCAGGCCCAGACAGGCGGCACCTGCTTCGTGGCAGCTGGCGAGGCTGCAGTGGCTTCCTACCCTGAGCTTCTGTAGCCCTGTGGGCATGCTTCATTATGTCCCAACCTGTGCCACAGAACATAATGATCTGTCTTCACATCTGTCTGCCCCACCGATTGTATGTTCTGTTTTCTTTCCACTTTTATAAAGCTGATGTACATCGCAGGTGCTCAGGATGTGTTTGGCAAATGTATCACAGAAAGATGGAGTAAGGGACTCAGAGCACAGCTGCAATGGACAATGGCACTCTCAGCACAGCTGCACGAGGCAGTGTCAAAAGCACATAATTGTCATCCAACACTGGAGAATGGAAAATTGAAAAGGTCACTGGTTTCCATCATGCAGCCCCTTACTTCCTCTGCATCTCCAGCCATAGTGGCATCTTGAAAGAAGCAAAGACCAAGGGAAGGAGAAAGCTGTGAACTGTCAGTACTGGAAAAAATGACATTTTCCTATTCATCCTCATATCCTCATTTCCCTGCTCTACTCAGCTCCCAGAACCATTCACCTCCACTGTATCTGCCACAGACACCTTCCAACAGCTCTGGCCACCGCCCACTAATGCAGGCCTCCTGGTTCTGGGAGGTCTTTAGGATATGGAAAACAAACAAACAAACAAAACGGAACCACAACTAAGAAGTCCGCATGCCGCAACTAAAAGATCCCATATGCCGCTACTAAGACCCAGCACAGACTAAATAAATAAATAAAAGTAAATCTTAAAAAAAAAAAGAAAAAACTGAATGCCAACTAAGGGACCAGAACAAATATATTCTTGAACTTTCTTCTGCATCCTGCAAGAAGCCTATCCATGCTCTCTTCACAGCACGTATTTGTTTATAAGTCTGACTTCTTATTTCTCACACTGTGAAAGTGAGGGTGTTTCCTCATAACCTGAGATTTTGTAAGGCCAAGGAGTACCATCATGATTCTAATTAAGTTACACTGGGAAAACCTAACTATGCGAAACCATATTTAACCCTGAGTTGTGGTTCCATTTTTAAAAGAAAAGATAAGAAATTTTTACCAATTGACAAGTTAATAAAGAAATTCAAAGTAATAATCTTGGATTGCTGAGATATTAAGGTTTTGGCCAAAATCAAGAATTTTTTAAAATAGGCTTTATATGTCACTTTAGCCTTTCGAACGTTTTGATGAGAACATTTTGCTTCAATCTAATACAATGCCTGAGAAATACCTGAGTATTTTAAGAAATAGCTGGAAATGTTTGTCTTCAAGCAGCCTTTGGAAGGAGGCACCGAATTTACTGAAATTCACTGCTTTAGAAATTCCTAAAATGCGTGGAGGTTAAGGGAAAGAGGTAGCCATTAGAAAAATACAATACCTGCCACTACAAATAAAGCATATGGCTAAATCCTAATCTAGGTATCTATTTTTAAATTACACTTACGATTTGTAAGGAAGTTCATATCTAAATTGTAACTCATTCAACAGCCAAAGCTACCAAGTTTCTGAAAGTTACAAATCTATTCAAGCTCATGTACTAATTTTGTGGGAATTAGAGGGACCATCAATGCCGAATAAGAAAAAAATTCTGGATATTTTTAACAGTCAGTGACTCATGGAAGTATTTCCCTCTTACTTGCTCGATTTCCAACTCCTTTTTTTTTTTTTTTAGTCGATGTTCGTCTTTTGGTCAAGTCATTATTTCTCTGCTCTTAAGTAACTGAATGATATACTGTATCTTATTCACAATAGCCTAATTTAGACTATGATCTCTACTTCCTGAGATGAAGCATATCCCCAAGGGACAAAGCAAAGATTTCACATCAAAGTATAATGTGGTGCTATTTTGTTCCACTATCTCATAAATGGGAGAATCTGATTATAAAAACTTCAGAGAAATAAGAGTGCACTGTAAACTAAAATCCACCCATTAGAACGCTAGAAATGTAGAGAAGCGGAGGTTGGGATGGCAGGAATGACTACATGGTTTGCTTTATTTTACGTAACACCAAAAGCCTGCTTTATTCCTGTTGGTGGGGCTCTCGGCACAGCCAATGCTGTTGTTTCTGACCATGGAGCCTTTACAAAGTGAGACTGAGCTGGAATCAAAAACAAAACTGAAACATCTTCTTTCCCTACTTCCCCTCTTCTTTCTTCCCCCGTAATTGCCAGAGAATCCCTGCTCCAGTTTATTTTCCCTGGGCCTCACGACAGCATTCACAAAGTATGCTGTGTTTGGGAATTTACTGTGTACTAATCTCAACTGAGGGAGAACTGATGTCCCATAAGGCTGCACATTCCATTGTAAGGTTGATGTCACGAGCTTATGGGTAGACTTTATTTACGGCTAGATGGTTCGATGTTTTTAATGAAAAGCTCTGATGATAAGGTAGAAGTGAGAACAAAGGCTCAAGGAAAGGTCGGGCATTACAAAGATCTGGAGCAGGGTGATGGGAATGTGGGTTTAACCACAGAACTCAGAGACAGAAATAATTCACCCAGTTAGTGTTTACCAACCCCCTCCTACTGTATCCAAATAATAGTAAGCCTTGCAGATTTCAATTCCACAATGTCCTACAGACCGTTTCTTATTCTCTATTCTTCTACCAATACCCTGCTTGAGGCCACCGGTACCTCTTAGTCTTGCCTCCTTCCTACTCAGTAAGCAAACTGATGCCTAAGAAGTAAATATACTCATGTATTCTTCTCTTAAGAAATTTTTAAGAGCTCCTCATTGCCTTCAGAAGAAACAGGGTATGATGGAGTGAAAAGAACATATGTTAGGATCCATGCAAGCCTGGATTCCAATCCTAGTATATTTCCAGTTCACCTTGGGCAAGTTCCTTAGTCTGTCTAGGCTTCAGTTTTTCCCTTGGTAAAACAGAGAAAACAACAACTATTTGTGGTTCTGAGAATTACATGAGAAAAAGAATGTAAAATGCCTGGCACATATTAGGTACTCAATAAATGATAGATGAACTTTCTCTCTTATCAAGTCCTCTGTGATATACCATAATACACTTTACTAATCTCGTCAATGTGCAACAAACAGAAGGATATTCTTTCCCCAGCTTCCTGGACTGTGGTTTATCCTTCATCACAGTCACCCTACATCAATTGTATTCAAATGCTACCCATCCTTCAAAATTCAACTGGAATACCATCTCTTTGTTCTCAAATACAAAGGGAGTGGGGACTCCCTTCAACCTTCGTATTTTCCTGTGAATCTCATAGCTCTTTACGTTTACCTGTCTTTTGGCCCTTCCTAAATCCTGTGCCCTGTACCATAAAGAGATGTATATGACATATCATATCCCCTTCTACTGCAGAACTTGATGCAAACATCATTTTATTTAACTCTCTAGTCTCAGAGTGCCTTGCAAGAATAGCCCCATTTAACAAATTCAAATTGAATAAATGAATAAAATAATTTCTTATTCTCAAGAGCAAGCTCTGATAACTGAAACCCCATGGGCGATGCATTACCCATTGCTCTATCACTGAACGTTGGAAAACTATACTTGTATACTGTAGGCTTAATAGATGTCCAGTGAATACTTACCAGTTAATAATAACCCTGGCACTATTATCATGTGTGAACATTGCATTTTCAAAGCAAAGCTACACTGCCTATGTTGAAATCCCAGCTCTTCTACTTACTAGCTTAGGTGAGTATCTTAAGCTCTCTGTGGCCTGGATTTATCATTTGTAAAATGGGGCTAATGATATCTTGCTTCAAAGTGAGTGATTTTTCCATCATAAATATAAATATCTCTTATATCTGCAAACCCCATTCTCTACTCCAACTATCACCAAGGACTTCAATAGGGAGCAAGTTCCTGAGACAATGAACTGATGAGGAGAGAAGGCTAAAGTGGATTAAAACCAGCATTGGGAGCAAGGATGAGAGTGTGGAGGCAGGGAGTAGTTGGGAGCCACATAAAAATCCTATGGGACAATTTTGTTTATGTGGAGTTCTAAGCTTCCATTACTTTATGTTTTTTTTTGCGGTACGCGGGCCTTTCACTATTGTGGCCTCTCCCGTTGCGGAGCACAGGCTCCAGACACGCAGGTTCAGCGGCCACGGCTCACGGGCCTAACCGATCCGCGGCATGTGGGATCTTCCCGGACCGGGGCACGAACCCGTGTCCCCTGCATCAGCTGGCGGACTCTCAACCACTGTGCCACCAGGGAAGCCCTAGTTTATGTATTTAAAGAAGTTATATCAAGTTATTTTTCTATTAAGCCCATATACAGGGTCCAAACCCAATTCTCCAATAAATGGCTTCTGAGATGTTTTACTTCAAAGTTAAGAGTTCTACCTTTACAAGTTGCTTCAGAATCTATGAAAAATGTGCCATGTGTGGAATGCAGCTACTGGCAAAGGACAGGTTGCTTCTAGTTAGTCAGTGACGAATAGCCTGCAGATAGCATGAGCTGTGGGTTATCAAAACGTAAACAGTAATTCTGCCCTGGAGAGACTCAGAATTCATCATTTTCAAGCCCGAGCACAGAATCCTACTTCCCAGGATGCCAAAGCCAAAAGGAAATGTTCTTGGGATAAAGATATTTTGCTAAACTCTCACACAGGTCAATGAATTTGGCTATTAGGGACAGACGGCAGTACTAATGGTTCTCTTTAAATAGGACAACTCCACCAGACACTGCTTGGTAAAAAAAATTATTTTTAAAAATCATAACTGCAGTTGCCTCCAAGACTTCTGTTTTGCATCTTTTCGTTTGAAAGGCTCTGTCTGAATTTTTTATGTTCTATTAAATACCAGGTATGTGCTTTGTCAGAGATTCAGATGATAGTGCTTCAATAAAGTTTCCACCCCTGGTGTTCAGTGACATGTAAATGTGTCCAGTCTCCTCCTCTTCATTGTCATTGTTGTTGTGATTACAGTGAATATTATTCTTGGAGTGAGTGAAGCCTGTGGTGAACCAGCAGAGACCCTCTGAGCTGCCTCTGGAACTTAAGCTGTCACTCCAGATCTGCAGGGAAAGGACTGGGAAGAGAGAGGCAGCGACCTTAAAGGGAACAGCTAATTTTTTTTTTGGCGGTACGCGGGCCTCTCACCGCTGCGGCCTCTCCCGTTGCGAAGCACAGGCTCCGGACGCGCAGGCTCAGCGACCATGACTCACCGGCCCAGCCGCTCCGCGGCATGTGGGATCTTGCCGGACCGGTGCACGAATCCGTGTCCCCTGCATCGGCAGGCGGACTCACAACCACTGCGCCACCAGGGAAGCCCCAGAAGCAGCTAATTTCTTAACTATTTTTTGCAAGGAAAGAAATTGAGGAG
Organism: Leucopleurus acutus; assembly: GCF_964270905.1. Classification (NCBI taxonomy): domain Eukaryota; kingdom Metazoa; phylum Chordata; class Mammalia; order Artiodactyla; family Delphinidae; genus Leucopleurus; species Leucopleurus acutus. Next base: position 77,994,432 of record NC_139147.1, on the reverse strand, counting down.
CCTCCATTCTCTCTTCCCTGATGAGTTAGATGTGAGATTGTTTATATTTAACTATGTATCTATGGAAACAGTTCAATTTAAATCAACCCTAATAAAAAAGTGAAACAAAATAATTTTAGCATAAAAATTCTCAATAACAAAATTCTAGGACAAAATTAGGTCATTTTATCTCTGATCCTTTCTGAGGAGTGAGTCAGGAGACAGGGCAAGGCTGAACGGACAAATGAATCATATTCCGACATGAATATTGAGAGACTAGAGCTGACAGGTTCAAGCTGGGGCTTATTTTGTAACTTGATATAAATACCATTAACATCTCACATTTCCAGTCTTTGTGAATTCACATATGTATTTATTGTTTTAACCTATTTTTATTGAGAGTCAGGGTGTGCAAGGCACTTTGGTAGGCACCAAGAATAGGTGCAGAGCAAATAATGGCATAGCTCCAGGCTTTACTGAAGTGATCCGATGGTTCAAATGTGCATATGTTAAAAATCAAAGATGCCCACATTTTAACAAGATGAAATTTGAGTCATTCTGTATAATTTTGTAAATCTCCTTTAAATTAACAGAGCATCTTGAGCATGTTCCTGGAAGGGGAGCTAGCAGGATGACCTACTGGAGAACCATAAAGTAAGCCTTCCTGTTTTGTGCCGGGCAAGATTCAGGCACAGAACAAAGCCTTCAGATACAGAACAAATTCAAAATGTAACGCAGGCATATTAGGTACAAACAGGAGACTGAAGGGGCGTTCAGCTAATTTCATCTTCAAGGTCAAGCCTGCTTTTGCACAGAGAGTCTGGGCTGTTGGTTTCTGATAGGTTGGCTCACCGGGCTTGGAGGACTCCCTGCCTAAAATCTCCTTGCCCCGGAATGCAAGATGTCCAAGGTCTCCAGGAGAGCACGGTCTCCATGGAAGAATCCAGTGTCTCCTAAGATCAGTGCAGACAATGCCAGTATTTCAAAGTCTGTCTGGTTGTTCACTAAACCTGCTTTCCTTTCACCTTGAGCACGAAGCTAGAGCATATTTTCCAGCCCCTTTGCGTTAACTGTCACAGTACTGAATTAGACAATGAAGTATGGATACAAGAGATACGTCATTTCCAGGTTTACCCAAAAGAATCACCCGTGTAATGCTGCACTTTCTCTTCCCTTGCCTACCAGCTGGTTGACCAATGTCAATATCCAGGATTACTTTGGAAGCCATTTATTGAAGATGGTAGAGGAGCAGTACTTGCCACCACTCCCCACCACCACGTGGACTTTTTACAAGAAATAAACTCTCTATCCCTCTCTCCAGCCAAATGCTTGGTCAACTTTGGATTCAAAAAGAAATATTGTTTGGTTTATTTTACCCTTCCCTTAGTTTTATATATAACACCCCAGAAATATTTGGTCATCATATCTGCCTTTGTCACCATATGAGAAAGCCTTTCTGGACTACTGCAATAGCCTCCTATTCAGTCTCCCATGAGGCTGTCCTCTTACAATCTATTGTCTGATTAATGAAACAAATCTGATAGTGAATTTCCTCTACTTAAATCATTTAAGACTCGCCATGTACATTACAAATTTCTTAATGCGCCATTCAGGCTCATGCCCAATCTGGCTGCAACCTATATCTCCAGCCTTGTCTATTCAGAACTCACACAAAAAAATAAAAAACTCACACAAACAAACAAAAAAGCGCCAGAGACCCCTCATCTGGCCTTTTGCTTATGTTGTTCCTCCCACTTAGAATGTCTTCTGAATGCCTTCCCCTCCTACCTTTCAAGATCCAGTTCAAATGTCACTTTCTGGGTAAAGCTTTCTCTGAAAGTCACTAGCTGAACAGTAATTCTCTCCACTATATCCACAGTAGTTTATCTTGACACTTAGCTTTAATTATCAGTTTCTTAGCTCTTTGTAGACATAATTTGAGTCTGACTCATCTTTTTACCTAGTAAAATGCCTGACACATGTCTTTCAAGAAATATTTATTGAATAAATAGTAAACGAAGAGAAAGGGGAAGGAAGAAGGAAGGAGGAATATGAATAACTGTGAGGTCCTTTTCTACGGTCTAGAAACTTGAGTTCCATGTTTCTGTCACAGAAGAAACGAGACAAATCCTTGTATGATTCTCATATTCCTTTCAGTCATTATTTCCCTCACACACACACAAAACAAAAGAAAGAGAAATAATTAGCGACAAAAACTCCCAGTGACAAATTTTCAGTGCCCTTTCCACTATTCTATGTCAGCTCAATTTCTCTACGGTTTCTCTTTGGAGACATAGTGGTTCTGTGTTACTCTCTGGTATTTAATATTAATTTACCTATGGTGCTGGCCCACTCACCTACTAACCATATACTTATTCTTCCCACCCATAAGTGTCTGACAAAAAGTTTTTTTTTAAGTATTTACAAAAGCTGTTTAAGATAAATTTTAGAAATCACTTAAAGCATCCTTTCTCAGAACTTTAAAGAGAATGTATTGTCAGCAAACATTTCAAAAAGGACCTTAAGAAGGAAAGTAACCTGCTGAATTTCAACAGACGATTAAAACTAAAAGTGAAACCTAAATAACAAGAACTAGAAAGTGGGCAAGTTAGCCTTGTCCCAGCCTCTGATATTGACAAGACCCCAGAGACCTCAACCCCAATGTTCACTGTAGGTCCCCCCCCTGGTCTGGCCACACGAGGGGATGCTCAGCCTGTTGAACAAATATAGATGTTTGTGGGACGTCATCCCCCTCTCTTTTTCTCTCACAGAAGTTGCTGGGTATTAAAAATGCCAGATTTAGTAAACTGGGCTCACTCTAAACCTTAACTGATATCAAAACTGAACAGTTTCCTATCTTTTTTCCAACGTTTCTAAGAACCTGGCAAAGACACATAGAGTAGTGCTATGTAGGAGATTAGTTTCTTTGGAAAACTACCATTTCATCAATTTACCAATGCAATATTCCTGGAGGATGAAACAGGAGCAGAGAGGGCAGTTTCACAAAAGCCAAAGTTGCAATTTCCTGAGTGAGAAGGCTTATCACTCAAAAGGGTCTCCTGTTTTGCTCAGTGGAAAGACTGATATTTGCTGATCTACATAATGTATAATTTTCTTCTTTGGCAATAATTTTCAGTTCTCCTATATATTGATTTCTTTTTTTTTTTTTTTTTTTTTAGCCGTACGCGGGCCTCTCACTGTTGTGGCCTCTCCCGTTGCAGAGCACAGGCTCCGGACGCGCAGGCTCAGCGGCCATGGCTCACGGGCCCAGCCGCTCCGCAGCATGTGGGATCTTCCCGGACCGGGGCACGAACCCGTGTTCCCTGCATCAGCAGGCGGACTCTCAACCACTGCGCCACCAGGGAAGCCCAATATATTGATTCTTTTACATCCAAAAAATGAAATTAAAGTATAATTTCTAAGACTTCTATTTTTAAAAAAGAAGTTGCAATTTGTTTTCAAAGACCAGATGTAATCTCCTAGTATGACTCTCTAAATTCTTGCTACACATACCATTCCATGCGCAGTGGTATCCTGAGAAACCATGAAAAAATGCTTCATATTAATGAGGTCAGTATTTTCATAAGTGACACTTAAATTAGTTTCAACAAAAATTCTATTCTCTGATATATTTGTCCAAAACAGCCTCACGCATCAGTGCCTTCCACACAGTAGAAACTCAATAACTATTCGGGTAATTAAGGAATGAATGTCGGCCCCTATGTGGTTTAGCCCCAGGCCCTGGAGTTGTATCCTTTGGAGAGAGTATACCAAGAAAAACAAGAAAGTCTATGGTGACACACTGTTTGTTTCTCTTCTGGAGCATTGCTAAGACTTTGGTTTCCATGGTTGCCAATAAAAGGAAATTGCTACTTTCAATGTGTGGCTTAATTAGCTCACCAATCTCACTGGGTGTGAGCATCCTTTGACTTTTCACTGACCTTCAGGGTTAAAAACAACTGAGGGTTCAGAGTCCCTAGAAATCTTTTCCTTGTCTCAAAGTAGATACAACATACTTGACGGGACATTTTAAACCCCTTCTATAAATAAATCTCCTCTTCACCTACCCTAAGTTCCAGCCAAAGAAAACTTTCCTATAAAATTTAAACACGTTCACTTTTCCTCCTTTCCCAGTCCTCCCTATGTGTTAAAATTCTGCCTATCTCTTCAGTGACTGAAATGTCCAAGCACTCCAACATTCAGAGGTAAAGTAAAACTGAAGATCCAGCAAAGGAGATAGAAAACAGCCAGTTAAACAGAAGGAAGTCTAGCAAGAGTGAAGGAAAGAATGGCTAGAGAAGGGAGGGTTTCAAGATACAGTGTGTGAAATACTACTGAGAGGTCAAGAAGTTGAAGTCAGATAACTGATCATCGGTTCTAGCAAGGTGTAGACCACTGGGGACATTTATGAGTGCCATTTCAGTGCATGGTATAGATGGAAATCTAACATGAGTACTGAGGAAAGTGAGAGAGAGGAAGTAGAGACAGAAAGTCCAGACAAGTTTTTAAAGTTATAATAATGTAGGAAAAGTAAGGTCAAAGGTGGTTTATTTGTTTTAAGATGGGTGCATTCAGGTAGGTTTGTGAGCTGATGGCAATCGTCCAGTGACTACAGAGAAACTGATGATGTAGAAGAGAAAAAAAGGATAATTGTAAGCATGAAATCCTTTGGAAGGCTAGAGGAAATGAGCTAGATCCAGGGTACTAGTAAAAAATCTTGATCTAATGTTGATTTTGTATAGAGATTTATTTTATTTCCTTTCATATTATTATTATCATTATCATTAGTATTGAGATAGGGGGGAAAGAAGCAGTGTCTATCTACCTACAGAAGCTGGTGGTGGATTGATGGACTTGATTGTGACAAGATGGGATTGTACTCATCTCATGACCTCTCTCTCATTCTCTTAGAAGTCATAGTACATTAGCAGATGTAGAAGGGGTTCTAAAAAGAATCTGGTTCAACTTTCTTGTCTTGCATTTAGGGTAACTGAGTTCTAGGAATGTCCAGTGAGTTTCTAGTTACAAAAAGCCATGTGTCCTCTGAAAGAGTATTGGGGATTTCTCGTAGTCATGCTGCCTCTCCTTTTTCTCTCCAGCATTGTCAAGAGAACCCCATCCAAGGAGGGAGTACAGCAAGGAGGCAAGAGTTTATGGGACAATAAATCTTGACTATCTACATAGTCATTTCTCCTTCCCACATTAAACATTCTTATTTTTAACAGGACATATTCACAGCCAGGCTTCTCAAAAACTTATCTTTAGTAAAAACACATTGTCTGCCTGAAGCAGGAATTTCCATTACCTCAAACCTGCCTCAAATTCCAGGCTCCTGCTACAGCTTCATCTTTCACGTTTATGTGTTGCCCTCACTTCATTAATTTCTCTTAGTTAAGCCCAAAATGTTGGTCTTTAAGCTGACCAGAGCAGAACATATTAAACATAGACGGCACAGGATCTTTTTCAATGATTTAAAAGCAGAATAAATTAAATCAAGGAAAATAATTTATTAGAGAAATTTTTAGAAAGATAACTTGGCTCTAATTCTGGATTCTGGAACATTTTTTTCCCACTAGCCTCCAAGAGATACATCAAATCTATGTACCTAATTTCTTCAATAAATACCAACGTGTTCCAGGATGACATCTTTGCACTGAAATTGATGAACTAAGCAAAGTTCCATGACCTTGGCTTTAGCTGTCATGATTTGTTTTAGATAGTAACCAAACTTTTGATTAGAAAAGTTAAAACTAAGATAATTACTATTCAAATTATTCCAAGGAGGATTTTAAAAGCACTCTTGGACTATTTCACTACTTTCCGTTCCAGAAAAGATCATACTCACTATCTTCTTGTACTATCCATGGGTCTTTCTAGGCACACACATGTTGAAACCAAAAAGAAAAAGTTGCAAATGTGAAAGAGTCCTCTGAGAGTGATTAAAAAGGGGATTTATTTTTCTAGTATTTAGGATTTATTTCAAATTAGCTCTGGGTAAATCTTCTGATCTCAGGTCTAAGTTTGGGTGATAAACAATTCAAGAAACAATGACGAACTAAGAAAAATATGTGCAGGATTAATATCCTTAGTCATAAAGTACATCCTATATAGCAACAAGAAAAATAATCGATACCTCAATAAAATGGACAAAAGGCATAAGCAATGATCAATAAACATTTTTAAAGATGTTTTATATTTCATAATCAGCAATGCATATTAAAACAAGATGTACTTTTTATCCATCAAATTGTCATAGTTTCCTTTATTTAGGTATAATTTACAAAGCTGGCAGTGGTTCTAGGAAACAGATACTCAGCCTCTTATATTTAGAGTATTAAGTGATACCAACTTTCTCAAGGGCAATTTGGCATTATATATCAAATGTCTTAAAGCATGCATACTATTTGATCTAGCAAGTCTACTCTTAGGAATGTATTTTTAAAAAATGATGACAAATGAATATTTAAATTAAATAATGAGCATCGTGCAGTATTTATGAGAGTGTAAAACTGTACACAGCCCAAATAACTAACAGGTATTTATTAAATAGATTATAATATATTCATATAATAGTTACATTACAGCCACTTAAAAATTTAAGAGGTCTATTTTTTTTTTTTTTTTTTTTTTTTTTGCGGTACGCGGGCCTCTCACTGTTGTGGCCTCTCCCGTTGCAGAGCACAGGCTCCGGACGCGCAGGCTCAGCGGCCATGGCTCACGGGCCTAGCCGCTCCGCGGCATGTGGGATCTTCCCAGACCGGGGCACGAACCCGTGTCCCCTGCATTGGCAGGCGGATTCTCAACCACTGCGCCACCAGGGAAGCCCCCTTAAGAGGTCTATTTTATATTTTTTAATTAATAAAAGTTACAGAACAACATGCACAATATGATTCAAATTTTAAGTATACGTGAACATGCAGTGTGTGCATACCTGAAATGGTATACATTAAAGTGTTACAAATGGTTAGGCTTAGGGGATGAAGCTGACTAAGTATTGATTACTTAGATTTAGATTTCCTATTTGTACTTTGCTTCTCTGTATTTTGCAAATTACCTGCAATGAGCATATATTTTTCCAGAAAAATAAATATTGCTCTTAAACCACTTAAGAATAAGTATTATTCTTAAACTCCTATTGTAACAGCTTCATGTCATAGTTACTACCTTCCTGTACTGTTCTTAAACTGCATTTACATGACTGCAAATAGCAAAAACAAAATCACATGATTATATAAAAAGATGATATAAACAGTAGCATGTAATCAACCCTGTGAAAATGTTGATTATCAGAATTTGGCACTAGTGAAACACAGGTATCTAAATTGGAATTCTGAATGGACTGCAGATCTTGGTAAACAGTCTTTGTTAAATAGATGTGCAGTTTGTGACTTACAACCTGTGCAATTTTTTGTGCGTATGTGAGAAAGATTAAAAGTGAATCCAGCCATTGACCCCTGACTTGCTCCTACAGACTCACAGCAGAGCTAGAAGGAAATATGAAAGGTCACTGAGGCTAACCTCTCACCCCAACTCCTGAGTGCTACAGATAAGAAATGCTGCAATGGCTTGGGTGTCATTCCAGTTTGAACAGCTCTGAGAAGACCTTATTCCTCACGATGAACCACAAACCATCTGCCTCTTTTCAACTTCCAGGCAAGTGTGAGCTAATCAGCTACAGGCATGCTTGAATGTAGACAGTAAAAAGATCATCAACCACTAAGGCCTAGAATGCACCCTGTCATGTGGCTTGGGAACTGTGGCTGCCACCGCAACTCTGGTGGGCACGACTGAAGGAAAATGACAGCTGTGTGCCCAGAAACTACAGTGTGGTCAACGAAAGTAGGACAAGTGCAAACAGCAGGGCCAGAATTTCTAAGGCTTGGCTGATGGCAACTAAATTTATTTTTTCAAAGCCAGTGGTGCAGTGGGGTATGGATGTTTTCATAATCATGAGCTAAAGGAAGAGATGTTTGTGATAATGGAAACAGACAGTCCAAGTGCAGCCAAAGACTTTTGTTCTTTTTGAACTAAAGCCATGCCTCAAATGAGCTACAAATAAGACTGTTTGGTGAATCAGGACTTTGCCTAAATTTTTAAAATGATAAAGAGGACTTACAAAGAATGCTTTTCAGGGCAGTTTGCTTTTTTTGTGTAAGGATCAGCTATTGAAGCAGATCATTCAGTGAATGATTTGTCATTAGATTAAAAAATATCTCCACACCAAAAAAAACCAGGATACTTAACCTACAAGTCAGGACACTTGGATTTTACTCTGCAGTCTTTATAGAAAATCTATGTGACTCTAACTAAATTACTTAATCTTGTACAGTGAACCACTTAAGATCTCATTTATCCCATGGAGTCTGAATCTAAACCTAGAACACTAGGATTCTAAATTTATAATCTCACAGCAAAGATTTCTCTATAAAGAGAAAGCAACCCCCTAATTTTATAAAACACAATATAATTCCCATGTTTACAAAAGCTGTACTTGTATGAATATCAGAGAACCAACCCCATCTCATTACAGCCACAGGGGAAAAGATAAAGAGAGAGGGGATGTGTGCACATGTAAACACAAGCCTATTGTCTCTGTACCCAACACTCTTGATTGTTAACTATTTGTTTCATGTCTTTTTCTCTCACTTGCTCATGCATCCTCTTAGTTCCCTCTAATACGTTTTAGAGGGTTTTTAGCTCTGGTTGATTCTGACTCAGCCCCACTGGCATGTGTGATTCAATGGTTTGTGTCAAACATGAGTTCCAGCCCAGTGCCCTCCATCCGACGTGTTCTCATTCCTGAGCCTGATGGCAGAACTGGTCTCCTAGCAACATTGCACATTTTCTCTGCCTAGTCATCTGTAGCAACTGGCTCTTTTTCAACGTTCTCCTTCGCTCCTTCCCTGTCCAGACAAACCAAAAACCTTTATGCCATTAAATGGATCTGAGGTCTGGATTCAGATCTGGAAAATCAGTTGAAATTACATTTTTTCTCTCCCATGCTAGGTCTCCTTCTCCCCTTTTCGCTAATCTCTCTTCTGTCTCTCACTCAAATACACACACACATCAGCAAACAATGGTCTTGATATCTATTCTGAGTAATGGCAATATTGTCTAGTACAAACACATGGAATGCTCCTTACTAGTGGTAAACTTAGGCATCCTCATCACCTCTTTAATTACGTCATCACGTAAAAGGGGGATGATAAATACCCACCTCACAGAGTTTGGGTGAGAATCCAAAGATACAATGAATAATAAAGGGTTTTGAAATAATAAAGGCTGCATAAACATTCATTATTACATTAACTGAATTAATTTTAACAATAAGCAGAGGAAATGACCTTTACATACAGATTTAGGAAGAGAAACATAGGAACAACGTTGTGAAAACTAGTCATTATTCACTTACTATCAAAGTTCTGATCATGACATGACCGGAATTTGCCCTCTCTTTATCATTCAAATTCCAAGTTTAATCAGAGCCTCCCAGAGAGGACTGATTGCAGCTGATGGGAATATGAGACGAGGAAAAGGGAAACGTCATTAAATATAGCAATTTTCAGATGGTTCAAAATGCTCCTGTTGGCCCAAGGCAAATCTACAGAGGGCCCTTCTACCTGCTTCCAACATAGCTCAGACTAAAATGGAGGCACAGGAGCTACTCTGTACCCTTTCCATCCCCTTCCTCAAGAGACAATAAAGTAGAACTAGAGTTTGGAGGTAGGTAGGGTGGAAAAATACTTAAGGGGGAGAGGAACTTGGTCAGCCTTCAAAATCCCTAAATTGTAAACTTCATAAATCCAGAGACCAAAGGTTGTTTGTTTTATTCTTAAATTATCATTGTGTCTTCATTGCTCAGAATAGGGCCCAATGTTTCGTAACCTTTTGATAAACATTTGTTGAAAGATGGAAGAATTCAGTAGTCAGGGATATGAAGCGGTTTATTTTAGCAGTTTTGCTTCCATTTATGATGAATTTGATTGAAACTAATATGATTACTACTATTGAACAAGAAAATATGTGTCAATCGTTTGGCATTTAATAGGATCTCAATAAATGGGAGCTGCTGTTGCTTCATCTTCTACTACTATATAATTCAACCATCATTTATTACCACCTGCTAAAGGTAAGTGATTAGAGGAAATTATGTACAAGGAGCTTTATAATTTAGCAAAGGAGAAGTACAAGCAGTAACAGCCCCACGAGACAGAAGAGCATATATTATACGAAGACCAATTGGCATACATGTCCACAGACTGGAAAGGGCTAGAGGTAGCAATGTCAAGTATTACCACCCTCACTCAATTTCATAGAGAAGAAACAACAGGCTCAGTTCCCTAGGCTCTGACTGTACATCTAGACTTGTCCTTTGTTTGTTTTTTATTTATTCTTTATAAGATTATCATTTACTTCCTGCAAATGAAGACTTTGCACTTTCAGGGAAGCAGCAAAGAAAGCAGTGTGTATGCCTGCATATTCTTAGTCAAAGGATGCAAGAATCGTCAGACAGCTCCCTTGGACCCTCCATTAGAAGGTACAGGATGGCGAGAGGACTGTTTGCGCGGAGGCTGTATGCACAGTGGTTGAAGGTGTGGGCTCTGGAGCCCAAACGCCCACCATGCCCCAGTCTGAGCTCGGTCACTCACTAGCTACGTGACCATGGACATCAACTTAACCACGCTGTACCTCAGCAGCCCACTTTGTAAAGTGGGGACATAACAGCACCTACCATAAATGATAATTGTAAGAATCAAGTTAATACATGTAAGCACAAGGGAGCAATAAATAAATTTTATTTTTATTAGGATATGATCTGGCAGCATCCCTTTATTTATTTATTTATTGCAGTATGCGGGCCTCTCACTGTTGTGGCCTCTCCCGTTGCGGAGCACAGGCTCCGGACGCGCAGGCTCAGCGGCCATGGCTCACGGGCCCAGCCGCTCCGCGGCATGTGGGATCTTCCCGGACCGGGGCACGAACCCGTGTCCCCTGCATCGGCAGGCGGACTCTCAACCACTGCGCCACCAGGGAAGCCCAGCATCCCGTTAGATATATGCCCACAGGTCATAACATCTTATTTCCTTAACAACAAGTTTTCCTGGGATTGAGAGCCCACTAACGTCCCAAAGACATAGAAAGACACTGCCAAGTGTGCATCTCTCTTTCCACCTTAACTGAGTATCCACCAACACCATGCACAGGGCTTGGAACTGGTATACAGAAATAAATAAGACATTGAACTTCCTCTTTCTTAATTCATAGACTTGAGGTAGTATGTTTACTGGTCAAAAGTCTGGGCTCTAAAGCAGATTGATCTGAATTTAAAATGCTGTCTGTCATTTACTAACTGTGTGCCCAGTTTTCTCATCTGTAGTGGGGAGGGAAAGTGTTAATAGCAATGTCAGATATTTATGATAGGCCATTTACATAGTGTATGAAAAGTGATTAGGACAGTGCTCAGATTACAAAACAATTCAATAGATAACTTCACTGTTATTATATAGTAGAGAAAGACAGGTTATACATTATAGTAAAGGCAGAAAAAACAAATAGAGAATCTACAGGCATGGACTAGTTAGGTAATTTGCTATACAGTCTTGAAAATCTGTTCAGAGGGTGGAATTAAGGCTTGAAAGGCAAAAAAAGAAGAGTATGGATAAAACCACAGATATGGGGGGGGGCGGATAAATTGGGAGATTGGGATGGACATATACCCACTACTATATATAAAATAGATAACAAATGAGAACCTACTGTGTAGCACAGAGAACTCTAGTCAATACTCTGTAATGACTTATATGGGGAAAGAATCTGAAAAAGAGTGGATATATGTACAACTGATTCACTTTGCTGTACAGCAGAAACTAACACAACATTGTAAATCAACTACACTCCAATAAAAATTAATTTAAAAGACACAGATATACAACTGAGCATGATGAATTCAAGAAGCTGTAGGCATAAATAGTGGGCAATGAGGCTGAAAAGAAAGAAACGTTACATCGTGTAAAGGACCTTGGGTGTTGTGTTAAGAGTTTTAGTCTTTATCTCATTGTCTCCACATGATCTTGATGACAAACCTGGAAGAGAATGAAATTTGAGCAATTTTTATAACCTCCACTATAGGTGGGGCTAAAAGTTGAGGGAAAAATCATGTAAAAACCCATTAATCCAGGCAATGTCTGTGATGAAGTAAGGGAGAACAAAATTAAAATAATGGCCTTACCATCTGCTAGATTCGCAGACACCTTCTAGAACCTCTTAATTAAAGAAAAAGAAACATTCTAATGTTTCATTCCTAAACAGGCAATAATTTATTTCAAAAGCAGTGCAAGGTTTAGATTACCATGCTCATGTGAGCAGCTCCGGCTGACATTCACACCCAGTTAAACTATCTAATACTTACAGTGACGCCAAGCAAACAAATGGTACTTCTGTGCCTCAGTGTCTGAGTTTCCTACATAATAGGCAAAGCCTATATATCTTTTTCATAGGGCTATAGAAATTATCAAAGACTAGATTATAATAAGTATTACACATTTAAATAAAAGTCTTTACGATTTTCTTATCTGATTTATTTTTTTTTACTTTGGTATATAATTAATATATAAAAATATAGCTTCATGTTACCATTGACCCCAAATAGAAGGGCTTCCTACATTGAGTTGTATATATGTTTACAAAACTGAAATTGAATATAAGTTGAAAGAAAAAGAGTGATTTGAAAAGGGAAAATGGCCTTCAAGTTTTTTCAGGGAAACGAGTCTGATTCCTAAAGTGAACTACCATCCAGTTTGACCGTCTTCTCTTCTTCAGGCCTAAGAGCACAAGAAACGCTTTCTAAGCCCATCATTCTAGTCTGAAGGAGAAGCACAGTGATACATCTGCCAGCACTGTGTCTATGCCTACCCTAGGTATTATCATTTTTCATTGCATTATTCTCCTCAAAATTTTAAAATGATCAATTTACTTTAAACCAACTCTACCTTAGAACAAAAACTAAGTTATAATATGAAATGCAGAAAAACTGAAGGGATTCAAAAAGTCAGTGATAGGACTGGAGCGGTAGGAAGAACATGAAAATACCCAGCCATTCATTCTAACAAAATTACAATTCACGGAGCTAAAAAATGTTCTGAATTTCTGAGGCACTCTGAGACATGAGACTCAAGGCACTCAGCTGAAGAGGCTAAACAAATCAATGGCTAAAACACTGGCCTTGTTGTGAGATGAACCTCAGATGTCAGTCCTGAATTTGTCTTCTTCTAGTTGTATGAATGTGCAGAAGGCAGTCTTGATTTCCATGTAGAAAAATGTCTACCTCAAGATTCTTATGAGGAATGAATGAGTATATTAAGGCATGTACTTGGCAGAGTGCTTTGCATAGAGGAAATGCTCAGAAAGGATTAACTACAAATCCTAATGTCTATAATAAGGGAAAATGGAGAATTACTTACAGGAAGAGACTATACACACACATATTTTTTGACAAAAATTGAAATTTTATTGTAATCATGTTTTGATTAAAGCACATAGTACTCCAAGTTTAAGTGGGTGAATATGTATACGTAACTAGAATTTCACAATGCAGAGAATCACGAAACTTACCTGCATCCACCCAAGGTCATCAAAACTGAGCAGTTAATAAGGGTGTCTAGCACTTTCTCTTAAGACAAAATTGATTTTCTGAAGTCTTGAAAACCCACTTATGAAAATACTTTGCAGTCTTCCTTCTTCAGTATAATTTACCCAAGATCACATTTGGCCTGAGAAATGCAAAACATTTTACATATTTTAAGGGAAAGACAGGGAGAAGAGATGGGATGCTCACGGCCAAGTCTGAACAGCATGAAACACTAAAGTCATCAGAAGTGTCAGGGAGGAGGCATGCCTCATTCATCTACATCAAAGGAAGAAAGCCCACACCCTTTCTATTTTGGATAAGGAAAAGGAATTAACTCCCTGGTGTGTTCTTTTCCAATAAAAACTACAGCCTGCATAAATATCCTCAAGACTCAAAAAAAATTCACATTTGCAAAAAGGACCAAACCATTTTCAAAGGGTTTTTAAATGTTAATCTTTTAACTGGGGAAAAATGAGGGGGTAGAAATTACATCTGTCATCAAAGCATCCTCCCTTCTAAAAATGTGTAATTGTGGTGTGGCCTGCCCCATCACTGGCATAAAAGCAGCTCTAAATAAAAGTTCTTTCTAAAATCAACTGTGTATAAAAATTACCTAGGCACCCATAGAGACCTAATCCATCCTCAAATCGTGTACAGCCTTTCAGGAACATTTCAGATTAACATCAAACATTTGTTTCCCCTTTGCCAATCGCACTCAAGAGCAACCCTGGGCTCCATACAAGAGAATCCTGCCTTGTGGCCCCCACTGGGCTTGTATTTGTGTTCAGACAAAATAATTAGCTTGTTTAAAAATGAACAAATAAACAATAACCACAAACTTGACTGGAATTTAAAAATGGGAATTGGATGTTTTCGTTATAGTAACAATTGATACGTTAAAAGCCTTTTAATGTGCTCCATGCCCATTATTTTGAAAAAATATTACCTCGAAGGCAAAAGATATCTGTCAAAGCAACTTGAGCTGTTAGTGAGATGATTTGAGGAGCAGTGTGATTCCTCAGTAACTTAGCTCGAGTCAAACAGCTATTAAAGGGCAGAGTCAGGATTTGAATCAATTCATGAGAAGCTTAGGACTCAAATGAGCTGATTGTGTATACTGTGCCTACTGTGTGTGCAGCTAGAATTCCTGAATCATTCCTCACTATTCAGTTCCTTGATCCTGCAGTAAAATGTCCTCAATGTATTTGCAGCTAATGAGCTTCAGGATGGGAAGATTTCATAAATAAGAGGTCTCTACTAGCCCTTTGAATGTGGATGACAGAGGATTTTTTTTAAACCAACCTTTGCCACGACCTAAAACAGCATTTAAACAGCATTTTTCATCATCTAAAACGTAAATAACATTATTTTGTGTCTAAATTATTCAGAAAGTTGTCCTAATTTTCTCCATCTCTTGGCCAGAAGGTGTACCTTTAGTCTTAGGTCATGTTATTTACTTACAAGTCCTAAAAGCATATTTGAAAAGGAGGGAAACTCAACTGTGAAGACTCTTTAAGAGTCAAACACCAATTGAATAAATGAATAATTATGGATGCTAAAAGTAAAGCTGTTATTCTAGCCAAAGGCCTTGCAGTTGTAAAATCGTATTAAATGTTAAAAAAAAATAATATATTAAAATATGCCAACTCTATGAAATGCCTTTATTCCATTTCTTTATTTTTCCTTTAATGAGACAATATGAACTAACACGAAACACACAAGCTTTGGAGTCAAACAGACCCCATCTCCAATCTTTTCTCAACTGGACTTTTTGAGCCACAGTCTCCTCAGTCCTAGAGCAGACTTAATATCTATCTCACAGTTTTTTATTCAGGTTAAAAAAACACTATACAGATTTTGGAGGAAAAAACAATAGAATTATGTTCAACGCAAATGCTGAATTAGAGAGCATATGCAGCATTGGCTTAAAGAACTTAGATATGAATTATTCTTATGTTGCTCCTGGTGAAACTCTCTCATTTCACAGATATAACAAATGAGGCTCAGAAAAGAATCATGGCTTTTTCAGGGTCATAGTAAATGGGGGGACGAAAAGGAGCTAGAACCTAGTGATCCGTCTGCTGCACAGCATTGTCTAATGATGCAGCCATTTGTGACGTCTGCTGTTTTTACTGGGGGATTTAGTATAACCAAGAGGGCCAAAATGTTGACATACTTATATCTGTAGATGTAGACATACTTAAATCTTGCTAACCCCCTGAGATGCTACAAGTCTCTGGATATATGCGGTTAAATATATAAGCTTGTAAATGGAGAACAGAAGTGTTGCCATAGCAGGAAAGTGACTGATTTCCCAATTGCCAGACAAATGCCTGCACAGGTTAATTATCTAATCATGTGTAGCTCTGCACAATCTAATAGATTAAACACGTTTCTTGTAAATGAATGCCTCTTCAGAATTGTTACTCTTATTGGAGCTGACTACCTATTTTCCTGTTCATTGTTCAGTAACAATTACTTTTAACCCTTTATTTGAAACAGATTAGAAAATCCAGAGGGAGAAAATACTAACTTCTACACATAGAACTGACTTTTGAATTAATGACATATTTAGTATGTTTGTGAACGTCCCCCGCCACAAACATGGATTGTAAAAATGTGGCATAGTTTCACTTTGTTGAAAACTTTGTCCTTACCTTGCTTAGATCTCAAATTTAAAAATCCACACTTCTATATGTTCCCAGTAAGTTTACAAAATTTATAACATGTAATGGTTTGATTTTTAAATTTTCCCTGGACAGGCAAAGAGAGATGAGAATATTCTATTGAGTATAGCAAAGCATATTAAAAAGACTTCAATAAAGTTCCTTCTCTATTAGTGCAGAAGACTGCATGTTTGTGTTCCCTCCCAAGGTTCATATGTTGAAACTCAATCCCCAATATTATGGTTTTTGGAGGTGGGGACTTTGGGAAGTGATTAGGTCATGAGGATGGAGCCCTCATGAATGGGATGAGTGCCCTTTGAAAAGAGACCCCAGAGAGCAACCTTGCTCCTTCTACCATGTGAGGCAAGAAGACAAACATCAAAGAACCAAATTCAGTATCTGCCAGTGCCTTGATGCTGGACCTGACAGCCTCCGGAACTGTGAGAAATAAATTTTTGTTGTTTCATAGGCCACTCAATCTATGGTATTCTGTTACAGCAGCCCAAAGGGATTAAGAAAATTACCAAAACTAGCCTTACTAAATTTACTTCCAAACTCATTATACTGTTTATTTTGACTGATGGCATCACTAACTACATCATCACCCAAGCAACAAATGCTGACATCATCTTCAACTACTCATCCACCAAATTCAAACTAAATCCGTATGACTCTAATCTTCCTAGTATATCTTGACCCCATTGTCTCCTCTTATTCTTCACCGAGTCTTCTAATTAGTGTCACTGGATAGTCTCTTCCTGGATGAGCAAAGAGGATGGACAGTGCAGAGATGAACCCCTGGAGAAAGAATCAGACTTTTATGAAAGCACCTAAGTACCATAGCATGAGGTGTCAGCTTCCCTGGGTGTCACCTAGAGGTACTGCTGGCCCCCAGATGCCCAGCTCTTCCTTCTACCTCTCAACCAGCAGCGGCCTTCCTGGTTTCCTCAGCCTGCATATAGCCTGAAGGGGATCCAGTCCTCCAGCTTGCACAGGAGGAACTTTAGAATTGATACAATCATGGTTGTGCAGAGCCCTGAGGCCATCATGCAATGAGAGTGCAGTGTGTAAAGATTTCAGTTTCATAAATGGTTAGGACTAAGGAAATCATAAATCTGAACTCTTCTGCCTAAAAGGTCAAGTGGGACCAACTATACCTCAGTGAATGTCAGTCCAGGGGCCAGAGCCAAAGGACTCCATAAGGATCTGGACAAATCTTCTCTCCTGATACCAAGAAGTTACATTAAATCCTTTCGAATACTTAGAAACAATTTCTATTATGTTGCAAAGGAGCATGGGGAAGTAACAAAAAATCTGAAAGGCTGAGCATTTTCCCAAAAAGATTGAGTTATTTAAAACAGACAAGATGGACTTCCCTGGTGGTGCAGTGGTTAAGAGTCCGCCTGCCAGGGCAAGGGACATGGGTTCGAGCCCTGGTCCGGGAAGATCCCACATGCTGTGGAGCAACTAAGCCCATGTGCCACAACTACTGAGCCTGCGCTCTGGAGCCCACGAGCCACAACTACTGAAGCTCGTGCACCTAGAGCCTGTGCTCCGCAACAGGAGAAGCCACCGCAATGAGAAGCCCATGCACCGCAACGAAGAGTAGCCCCCACTCGCCGCAACTAGAGAAAGCCCACGCACAGCAACGAAAACCCAACATGGCCAAAAATAAATAAATAACTAAATTTATTTTTAAAAATTAAAAATAAAACAGACAAGACCATAAGGGGATGAGATGTCATTAACTGGCAAGTTAAAGTCCCTCTCCATAGCCCAACCCCTGGCTCACTCTCTACTCAGTAGGATAGAAGCTTATGAGAAAGGTTACATCTGTTATGGAACATAAGCTTTAACTTATTTGCACATGTGAGTAGTAAGTAAATTTGCAACCCCTATGTGATTATCCATGCTATTGACTCTTACTTGAACTCTGCAAACTCTTACCCATCTACCCAGACCCAGTTAAGGTCACCTCCTCTTATAATGTCGCAGCCTGACAAATGCCACCAGGTAGAACAAATTCCTTTCTATGCATATTCCACAACACTCTGCATGTACCTCTCTATAAAAGTATTTTTCAAATTCTGTCACTACTCTTTCAACATCTGTATCACCTGCTTTAAGATTCTTTAGGAAAAGGTCAATGTCTTATCAATCTACACTGCTCTACAATATAAATTAAAGATCTTAGTGCACCTCAGGAACTCAATATTTGCTGAAGAATTGATTAGTAATTCCAAATTCCTATCTATAAAATTCCATAATGCTCCTAATTCCTGTGCGGTTTTGTTAGTTTTGTTTCTGATGAGTATTCTTGGGTACAAAGTGAGTGGGAAGAAAGAAGAGAAAGACAAAAATTGTCTGGATTACTGTAAATTAAAGGGAGCGTTGACTACCCTACAGTGTCATAGATAACTAAGCAGAAGGATGCCTTATTATATTTCATTGACAAATAAATATTAGAAATAAAGGCATTGGCCCAAGTTTTTAATAAATTCTTGAAGCGATTGCCTTCTGACTCCTCAACACATGAATTACACTATTAAAGTTTTTCTTATCAAAATTACATGCTAGATTTTCAACTTGACTTTAGTCAAGGTAAGTTTAACAGAGACCAAATAAAAAATTCCATCTGGAACACATGGAAACAATCTTCATTTCAATAGATCTAAAGTCTCAGTTGTTGATAAACATAAAAGTTATAGCCTTTTTTAAAGGAGCTCTTTCTTAGGTCCTTAAAATGAATACCCCCTTTAAACATTTTTGGAATCATTAAAACGTTATTTCCTCAGAATATTAATATACCTAATACTGCATCTGTATAATCATGCTGTGGGGTAAAATCCCTTGGCAATACTGAGTGACATAACTGTATTGGACTACATTAGAAGCTTCTGAGATGTCTTGGGTGGAAGGGAGAGAAGGCAGATTATTCATTAAGCCCAAAACTTCCATGTTTCTTTGTTGATCTGAAAACTAAATCTGTGCTTCTTTCTACACTGCTGATGGTAAAGAAAACATGTGGGTCCCTCTTGTGGCTGGACTGTCAGCAAAATGAGTCAGACTTGGGGACAGAAGGATAAGAATTGTGTCTAATATCATACCCTTCTCTTGGCTTATACTTGATAACTGCAATATTGGGGTGAACACTAACACAACCTATGAGACCAGATCAGAAGAAGGGTAAAGGGAAATTGTTTTTTCTCCCCTGACTAACAGCTATGGACTTGTGAGAATGTCAAGGACTGATCTAAAGGAAGATCCTTGTGCTTGGATCTCTTCTCACTTTTAAAAAAAAGGAAACTAATTTTTTTTTAATTAATGAGATTCATTTTTATTAAAATGAAAAATTTTGCATAGCATTTTTACATATATGACTGCCAAGGAAACAGTCCCTGTAATACTTGGGGATATTCAGGAGTGAACTTCCTTTCACCCATGGAACGTGCAATATTTGACTCACCTCTAACCACCCTCCAGCTCCCCTGCACATACACCATCCTGAGCACCCAGAGTGTATGAGAGCCAGAGGGAATAAGAACTAGATCTAGTTCTGTTAGAAGTCTTCCCTGCAGCCCCTGGTGTCCTCAGGCAGATGCTGGGGGTTCCACAATCACACCGCACGCTCTAGTCCTTTATCTCTTAGGACCCCTGCCCGCACCATCCACAGACAATGACCAGGGAAATTTCCAACGGAGTGAATCAGGGGTTGAAATTAATTAAAAATCCCAAAGTAGTCATATGAAAGAAACACAATGCAGAATGGGCCCCCATGTCCTGAGGCCAGATTATTAAGAACTGCTTAATCTCCCCTTCCCTGTGATCTTCTCCCCCTGCCCTCCTAACCAGAGGCAGGACTGGGTGGATGCTCTCTACTGACTCTAGAGGGTAGTCACAAATGCTTACCATATACCCCATCCTCTACCTCCCCTCTTTTTGTATCTTGTCAGTGTGCGGATGTACCTTTTATAGGAATAAGCCAGGGAGGCCTTTGAGACATTTGAAGGGAAACATGTCAGAAACTGGGAGACAAGTGTTTGGTTGTCATGCTGGGGCTTTCCAGCCCCATGGAGTCATAACAATCTGGGCAGGGCAAGATGGGTGTCCAATTTGTGAGGTCTGTTAAAAAAGACTTGGAAACCACAACGCTACCACCCTAGTGCAATTTGGGTTTTCGATCCCATATTTAGCTCTAGTATTGCTTGCTTCCACATCATATTTCAGTCACAGAGTGAAGAAATGATGAATGGAGGCCTTTGTGGGGAAAGCTTTCTGGGCCTGGCACAGTCTCAGTGGTTGATGAGGTAAAGGACTTGTGGTCTGGTGTCTGTACCATAAAGTGAAAGGAATGTGAAGTCAGTGAGTCTCTCTGTAGGGAGATCATCGAAGACCTGGTGGGTAAGTCTTCACAACTGCTCCCTCCTTTCTGCTCCAACATCATCTTTTCATTTCTCATTATGCATCAGGTCACACATGTTTCTTACCTAAATAAACATGGCTATGTCCTCAAATAATTGGTTATTTCTTTAGAGGACAGTATTTGTTTCCTTTTCATTTCCTTTTCTTTCTGGGGTCTTCCAGATCATAGGCGCTAAATATGTTGAGTTAAATGCTTACTGAAAACAAAATGTTAATCTGGCAAGCAGGCAAACATTTGAAAGATCTCATTTTGCAGTTCTCACTGTGCAGATGAGAGATGTGAAAAATCTTTACCAACTATTACCTTAGAAAATGGACTGTATATCTAGTAGAATTCCTCATTGAGCACTTAGACATCTCCAAGGCTTTATACAGCATACTCCTCTTATTTGGATCCTGTTTCCTCTGTGTGAGAGCCTCTCACTCATTTGAAAGGCATAACTTC
The DNA here is from genome assembly GCF_964270905.1 of Leucopleurus acutus. Taxonomy (NCBI): domain Eukaryota; kingdom Metazoa; phylum Chordata; class Mammalia; order Artiodactyla; family Delphinidae; genus Leucopleurus; species Leucopleurus acutus. Next base: position 77,973,293 of record NC_139147.1, on the reverse strand, counting down.
AATGTCAACTTCCCAGAGAAGTTTTGCTTGACTCACCCAGAGTTATACATCACTGCTGAGTCCTTTCATAGTCCTTTCACACACTATTTTTAATCCTGAGTTATGTGTCTGTGTACCCCCTCCCAGAACTATAAAACTCTAAGACAGGTTCTGTCTTAGACTTTCTGCTATGTTTACTATATGATGTTTGTTCTCTAAATGAATTAAATACTGAAGCTAATTTCTTATTGTACAAATGAAGAGGAATGACAACCACAAATAAATCAAAAAGCAGGTAATCCTAAAATTATGTGTGTTGATTTTCATATTAAGTCTATTTGAAGAGGCAAATTTACCTTCTATGTAACGTTTGCCAAGGGATAATATCAAGCTTAAGTTTGCTGAATGCCTTGTGGTCTGAGCTAAAGCATCCGGATTAATGCAAGTGGTTCTAAGAGTCACATTTGCCACAAGTGGACACATTTGTTACCTTGATTTTTTTTTTTTTTTGGTGGTACGTGGGCCTCTCACTGTTGTGGCCCCTCCCGCCGCGGAGCACAGGCTCCGGACGCGCAGGCCCAGCGGCCATGGCCCACGAGCCCAGCCGCTCCGCGGCATGTGGGATCCTCCCGGACCGGGGCACGAACCCGCGTCCCCCGCATCGGCAGGCGGACTCCCAACCACTGCGCCACCAGGGAAGCCCTGTTACCTTGATTTAATGGTAACTTAATTTAATGAATATAAACTCTCAATCATGCTTCTCCCTAATTCACAGTGAATGAAATAATATTATAGGCTATCCCAGGCTGTTTCCCAGTTCAAGAAAAGAAACAAGAGTGCTATTACAACAAGTGTGCAGCACCACTGACAACTTAGAAAGAGATGCACCTTGATGTCTGTAAATGGATATTTGGCACTATTATATATATATATATTTACGTTAGATAATTTTCTTAATGCCGATATATAAAAGTTTAAAGAAATATGGCAGAAGCCAGACCTCCAACAAATAGACAACTTGTATGACTGTGAAAAGAATGAAGTTTTTTAGAATATGTAGACTGGCAGAGGAAAAAGGCATCTGACGTTACTAGAGGAAAAGGATGCTGGAAACTCAGTATCTGTTTCTTGTGTCTTGACATTCTCTATGAAGTGGGGAAGGTGGGATACAAAGAGACACACTGTAGAAAAGGAAGAGAAGCTGACCTGAGCTTTATGTGTCATCAAGGATGTGCAGTCACATTTCCCGGTAGGTCGTTGCCAGACTATATTTCTATCAAAGAGGAAATGTGTCAGCTGAAGTAATACACAAGGGCCATGTAGGTAGATATTCGGGGCAACTTGCTACTAAAACAACTCCCGTGTCAGGTGTCCCTTGGCACCAACACTGTCAATCTCTGACTTGCTAAAAAGAAAAACCCTCTGAGGAGAGAGTTGGCTCAGCAAAATAGCTGGTGCTTAAGAAAGACATAAAAATCTAGAAAATATTCCCATTAAGAGCTGCATCTCACTTACATAGCTATTTTTAAAAATAAGAGGAAGGGCAAAGGACTTAGGGCATTTTTCCAAAGACAGGATGCTGTTCCAGTTGTCTGACATTACAGAGCTTAAACTTGATTTATTAAAAAGATTATTCTTTCTGGAAGCCAGGACCTGAAATCTTTTTCGTCTTTCTGGTATGTGCTGTTTTATTTTGGAAGCTGATTTATTTGAAGCAATAAATTGTTCTATTTTATCTAAGGTAATTAAGCACAAATAATTAGATTTTTAAAAAGGGCAATGAGGAACAAAGTGGCAAGGGAAAGTCACTTCCTCTCTCCCTATCCTACTTTCTTTCTTATATTTGCTTCTGTTCATGGAATCAATCCATCAGTTCCCCAGGCTCCAAATCTCTGGGTCAATTCTGCTGATCTCCCTCTTTTACCTTTCCCTTCCTATTGACAAAAACAATATAAATGCTTATTAATTTCACTTTCTTAATGTCTCATACATGTGCCCTCTCTTCTCCTTTCCCAACACACCACCCTAAATTCCGTCCATTATCAAAGCTTGCCTTAGTAATGTGGGAGATAAAGTTATTCCTAGAATGAAGGATTACAGATTTGGGGACTATAAATGATTCTGGACATCAACTCACAGAAGAAATACTGAGCAACACCTGCAGAAAACTGCTCAACGACACTAACACCCCAGCTGTGAGCACACAGTGACAGTAAGTGGTAGACCTCAAAGACATGGCTGTGTGACATTAGTCTGCAGTGTTCCGCAAACAGGGGTTGAGCCTTGCAAAGCTTGACAAGATGGAAAGCTATGCAAGAGAGTGACTGCAGTCCTTACCGCATGACAAATGCCCAGGCCCCTATATAAGTGAATAGTTAAAGAAGCTGCCCATGGGCTTGGTTTGGACAGAAAGGTAAACAGAGGAGGAGCGGACATCAAGGTAAGTTCTGAAATACTAGATAGCTAGGAAGGGAAACATCAAGTAGAGAAATTTGAGAAGTTTAAAGGAAAACTCTCAAAGCAATGTCCTCATGATGGCTGAATTCACAGAGGCTGGTAGTTGACAAAAGCAAGGACAGTGATGAAACCACAAACCAGAAGCTGAAGCCATCCAGAAAGGTATCCAGGAGGGCAGGAGGGGGATCGGCAGACAGCACTGGTGAGAATGCGACAGGATGTGGGGATCAAAATAAGTGACTGTGCAAAGACTGTTTGTTTCCTTTTGTTTTGGTTTGGTTTAATATCATTGTCACCAGGATTAGCAGTAGATACATTAGAAATAATTGAAAAATTGGTGGCTTTTTTTATAAGTTTTGCAAAACTCACCATATGAATCTTTAATGAAAATGCCATGAAAATGGAAGATTAAATGCTGTAAGTTTATACTGTTCACTGAAAGATTCTACTGAAGTTATTTAGGTGTCCTTTCACAAGATGAAAAATTCACAACCTTTCCGTTATCACCTCTGCTTCCAAGAAGAAAAATGGTGCCGTGTAGCATAAACCAAAGTAATTTAGAATAATTCTGAGACTTTCACAAACACTTGTACAGAGCAATGGCTAACAGTCTGATATACTGTTTCACCAAAATTGAGAATGTGCTGATCTGGCAAATGGATCTCGATTCTATTCCCTGCACCTCTGGGGCTACATACATTGCAAAAACCACTAAACGGCAATCTAATACTGATACTATTCCTTCCACCCAGGAAAGCAAACTCTTGGACCACATCCTCCCATCTACATCCACAACTGTTTTGAGTTACAAGCAGGAAATCCCAAGCCTCGAGCTACGTTTCTTATTTTGCTTTCTTCAACACTGCAGTCCTAGCCTTGGGATTCTTGCAGAAGGCATTACTTTGGGAAGTTATTTTCCATTTCTCTTGTATATCTGGTATCCTTCAATTCTATGACCCTGGTTGCTGGTAGCAACGAGAGCCATTCTAGATACGTCTGTCCTAATATATGAAACAGTGAACGAAATTTAGCAGCCAAGTCAAACAGCCTACTGATTCACGTTTTCCCTGCAATTTCCACAGAACCTAGGCACAGCGCCATAAGAATTGGGACAATGGTGGCCTTGGAAAGGCTGACTCAAGGTCAACAGCCCTGATGTAACAGTTTGGTTGTGCTTGAGCACATATACCAACAACAGTAGAGTACTAGGTTCCTTTGACATTCTGCCCAGTCCAAAATAGAAACTGATAAAGCTGGGATAAGAAGCCACATGTACGTAGTATTTTGCAATATACAAAATACTTATACAGCCAATACAAAGAAATGTCTCCCCAATAATCTTACAAAAGTAAGGAGACCAAGTATAAGTATGCTCCTTTTCTTCACCGTAAGAGAAATCTCATATTAAAGATGTAAAAATATTTGTCCAGAGTCATGCAACTAGAAAGGGAATGACCAGGACAATATCCAGAGTTCCTGACTGGTCATCCACAATTGTTTGGTTATAGCAAGATAATTCTGCCATAGCCAGGCCAAACCTAATCAATACCACAAGTCTGAAAACTTACTAAAACAATAGAATCAGTATTTCCCAAAGTGTGATCCATTAGATTTAACAGAAAAGCTAACATATGTTTCATGCTAATGATTTGTTAGGCATATCTAAGCACTTTATATGAATTAGCTCATTTAATTGTCATAATACTTCTGGGAGTTGCTCATCTGACAGACAGGAAAACAGACTTATTATCATGCTCATTTTCCAGACGACGAAAGTGAGTCCTAGAGACATTAAATAACTTGCCCAAAGTTACAAAGCTATACACACACAGGAGCTTGAAGTTGATTTGTACCTTAAGTCCAAAATCTATAAAATATAAAGAAATACTCCTGAGAAAGACACAGTGTTCAACATTTTGCTTATAATTCCCAATAGGAAAGAACAACAAATTCCATCCTACGCTTTAAGAACAGGGATTTAAGTGGAAATTTCTCTTGGCCACATAGTGAATAAGAACAAGAGAGGGCTAAGTCCATGAAGATATATCAGCTTAGGGGAAAACTCAAAAACGAGTTGCTATTCTAACTTATTACAACTCAAGGGAAAGACATGTACATATATCATGAAAGGCAAAATCGAAACCAAAACAACAAAACCACATGTAATTGTAAACCATCTCTTTCAATGTACTATTTTAGATTCTGAAAATCATGTAGTCTTCAGCTGATCAAAGAATGGAATCCACACTGTACATCAGTGTTTACACTGAGCACAAGTAGAATATTTACAAACTAAATCCAGACATAAACCAAGAACTAGACAAATATAATTGAGGAGCATACAACTGTTATTTCTTTTATGTGAAATGGACAGTTGGGACTATTACCCAGATGGCTCAAGGAAGACAAGTGGGATGTAGATTCCATCTCAGATGGAAAAAGCTTTGGAGTAATCCCACATTCAGCTGTGCCACTGTGCTAGCTGTTGGCTGGAAACAGTATTCTCATACCCAGCCCCTCCTATGCTGTCATAGATCAATGAGCACAGACACCCAACAGGGCCAAAAGCGCCCATATATTAAAGAGAGGGCCAAATGACTGAATTAGAATCTCTTTAGCTCAGAAATACCACATATCAGAAAAGATAAAGATACAAAAGAGCAGCATCATGAGGGCCTTGAAATGGAAACTTATTAGAATATATAGTTTCGTGGCTACAAAGAACTCTCCAAATCTTAACAGAGAACAGCTGTGACATGTCGGCAAGAACGTTGGCCTTGGTCCACAAAAAGCTCCCCTGAGTCACAGTGGACATTCTCTCAGCGTCTGACTGGACAGATCATGAAACTTCAGCTTTCCTTCTCACAGGGCTCTCCTGAGGAAGTGAGGACGTGTGTATAAATGTCCTTCACAGATTTCCAAGCATGATGCAAACACAAGCAGTGATTACCTTCATTTCCATTGTAATCGTCACCACTCAAAAACAAAGAGAACCCAGTTCAGGAAGCTGAGTGCTGGGATATATTAGGCATGTCCTGACTCTGTCACTGATACACTGCATGACCTGAAGGAAGGAATTGCTCTGATTTTTCCAACACTGATTCTTTCCATGCATTTGAATATCGGAAATAATGATACTGGTTTCTCATGCACAGTTCGATAATGCAGTCAATAAGAGACTGACTCATAAACAAGCTACTAATAAGAAACAAAAGTTTTTAAACCCTAAGAAGGCATAGCACTGACATAACTTCAGCCCTATGGTCATGCCAGTTGTGATTTGAAAAGTAATGAGACCCCCCACTTACTACACTATGGGGCCAACTCTGACTTCCCTCACATGTTCACATTCCTTAGCTTCTTTCTAACCTCCTGCATCACATCTAGAAAGTCTTACTTGAAGGCCCAATTTTGACTGCTCCTAGACTCCCCACAAATTGCTAGATCATCTTTGGGAGCTGATGTTGTCACAGGAATTCAAAACAAGAAGCTGCAAATATTCTAACCATTGGCCTTATTAAACAATTCCTGCGCCAAGTGTTGTTTCAAGCAACAGCTTCCACTCCCTACTCCCCAACCCCCAGGGACAAAAGCATGCATGGGTCTGGAATGTATGAAAGGAAGTCAGAGATCTTAAAAATGTCAAGGACAAAAGAAACCTCTACATATGCTCTCTTACATCTTCACGGCCCATATTTGATTTATGTAAGCTCAAAAGCGTTCTGAAAAATACTTTTAGGTCATATTATTAAACCTTATGGCCAGCATGGATGTTGTTATTGTGCAAGTAAAATGAGCAGCTTACCAATCCAAAAATGGGAGGAAGACCTAAACAGACATTTCTCCAAAGAAGACATACAGATGGCCAACAAATACATGAAAGGATGCTCAACATCACTAATCATTAGAGAAATGCAAATAAAAGCCACAATGAGGTATCACCTCTCACCAGTCGGAATGGCCATCATCAAAAAATCTACAAACGATAAATGCTGGAGAGGGTGTGGTGAAAAGGAAACCCTGCTGCACTGTTGGTGGGAATGTAAATTGATACATTATGAGATACCTTATACATTATGAGAATGTAAATTCTCCATTATGGAGAACAGTATGGAGGTTACTTAAAAAACTAAAAATAGAACTACCATATGACACAGCAATCCCACTACTGGGCATATACCCTGAGAAAACCATAATTCAAAAAGATACACGTACCACAATGTTCACTGCAGCTCTATTTACAATAGCCAGGACACTGAACCAACCTAAATGTCTATCGACAGATGAATGGGTAAAGAAGATGTGGCACATATATACAATGGAATATTACTCAGCCATAAAAAGGAACAAAATCGAGTTATTTGTACTGTGGTGGATGGACCTAGAATCTGTCATACAGAGTGAAATAAGTCAGAAAAACAAATACCATATGCTAAAGCATATATATGGAATCTAAAAAAACACGGTACTGATGCAACTAGTGGAGAGGGTGTGGAGAAAAGGGAACACTCTTGCACAGCTGGTGGGAATGTGAATTGGTACAGCCACTATGGAGAACAGTATGGAGGTTCCTGAAAAAACTACAAATAGAACTACCATAGCAATCCCACTACTGGGCATATACCCTGAGAAAACCATAATTCAAAAAGAGTCATGTACCAAAATGTTCATTGCAGCTCTATTTACAATAGCCCGGAGATGGAAACAACCTGAGTGTCCATCATCGGATGAATGGATAAAGAAGATGTGGCACATATATACAATGGAATATTACTCAGCCATAAAAAGAAACAAAATTGAGCTATTTGTAATGAGGTGGATAGACCTAGAGTCTGTCATACAGAGTGAAGTAAGTCAGAAAGTGAAAGACAAATACCGCATACTAACATATATATATGGAATTTAAGAAAAAAAATATCATGAAGAACCTAGGGGTAAGACAGGAATAAAGACACAGAACTACCAGAGAATGGACTTGAGGATACGGGGAGAGGGAAGGGTAAGCTGTGACAAAGTGAGAGAGTGGCATGGACATATATACACTACCAAACGTAAGGTAGATAGCTAGTGGGAAGCAGCCGCATAGCACAGGGAGATCAGCTCGGTGCTTTGTGACCGCCTGGAGGGGTGGGATAGGGAGGGTGAGAGGGAGGGAGACGCAAGAGGGAAGAGATATGGGAACATATGTATATGTATAACTGATTCACTTTGTTATAAAGCAGAAACTAACACACCATTGTAAAGCAATTATACTCCAATAAAGATGTAAAAAAATAAAAATAAAATAAAATACTTACAAAAAAGAAAAGAAACTAGTGGCATGGCAGGAATAAAGACACAGACGTAGAGAATAGCCTTAAGGACACGGGGGGCCGGCAGGGGGGAAGTGGGACGAAGTGAGAGAGTAGCACTGACATATATACACTACCAAATGCAAAAAGGATGGCTAGTGGGAAGCAGCCACATAGCACAGGGAGATCAGCTCGGTGCTTTGTGACCACCTAGAGGGGTGGGATAGGGAGGGTGGGAGGGAGACTTAAGAGGGAGCGGATATATGTATATGTATAGCTGATTCACTCTGTTGTACAGCAGCAACTAACACATCATTGTAAAGCATTTATACTCCAATAAAGATATAAAAAAATAAAATAAAATTATCTATGAAAAAAATAAGCAGCTTAGTGTGGTAAAAAATGTAAGAGAAATTTTTATTACTATAGTAATAGTAATTTTTTTAACATCTTTATTGGAGTATAATTGCTTTACAATGGTATGTTAGTTTCTGTTGTATAACAAAGTGAATCAGCTACACATAAACAAGTAATAGTAATTTTATGACATAAAACAATTTAACAAATTATACATATTCTTATATGAATAAGAAATTACTTGCTTTTTCATTACATTTGTATGAACTTGAACATTTTTTAAATTCCTTCCTGGGTCCTTATAGTAAACTTGTTGTATAAATAGAGTAAATATTTGTAGCATATCCCCCATTTCAGAGAAAGGGAAATCGTTTCAAAGAAATTAAAGACTTTTTCAGGGATCTGTGGAATCAGTCTATTGTTTTGTAATCAGACTGTATACCATTTAGGATTTAAACAACACTAGGGTAGAGTTAATCTCATGCTACAAAACTAAAAATTAAGAAGGTGAGGTCTGAAAATTAGAATTGTCACAATTCTTCTTAAGTTATATAAGCAAGATGTAAGACAGAATAATAGATGATAGGCAGCCCATTAGAAAAATAATACTGATAATAATATAACATCAGCAACAATTATTATTTACTGAGTGCTTATACTATGAGCCAGGTGCTGTTCTAGCTGCCTGACAGGTATTTGCTCATGAAATCCTCACAACACCCCTATGGACTTAACCCTGTTTTAAAGACAGAGGCTTTAAGTAACTTGTGGAAGGTCATAAAACACCATTTACTTTCTAGAACAGTATTTCTTAAAATATATCCATCGTCCATGGCTTATTACAAGGACCGCCAACAGTTTCAGACTTAAAAGTGATTTCGTTAAGGTATACTGCACTAATTGAAAATGTAGGTTCAATTAAACTACATTTAATTGAAAATGCAGATTTCAATTTTCATATAAATCCCATGATGGTCTTAATAATCATGACATTTTTAAGGTCATACAAGTTCTTTGCTGCACTACTCTGGGTGTTTTCTGTCAGCTACCATTCAGTTATCAAGGTGCATTTAATCTTTCTTACTTTATAACATTTACAGGTTGTTTATTATTATTAAATTTTCAATTGTATTATCATTGCTATGTTTTGATATAGTACCATTTTACAAAAATAAAAAAATGAAAAAGATACATGGTTCCTTAGTGATTCACCAAAGGCTGATAGTAGAGATAAAAACAGTAACAAACACCAGAACTAAAAATAATATAACTGATTAAAAAAAGACATTTTGCAAAGTTACACTCCTTATAGCAAAAATAATTACACTGAATACTACTGCCTAGAAGCTTATAAAAAAGAGTCTAAAATTAATAACATATTATGACTAGAAAGAAAGAAGAATGAGCTTCTGGAAAAATTCCATCTTTAAATGACTGCAAAATGTCACATAATACAATACACACAATGAGGAAGGACAATTACTATCATATGTTTTGATATAACTATATTTTACTGTATAGTTGGATAATCCACTAGAGAAGAATCACATCTGGTCAACTGGTACATATGTAAGGGAAAAGTCAGGAATAACTTGTTCATTTATCACTAAAAGCCCATGCATCATGAAAAAGACTTCAATGTTCCAGTTCAACTCATAATATTATGTGAATCAGAACATGCGTGTGTTGGAACAAGATATGTTGAAATCCAAATGGATGATAGAGCACTGATTTTTTTATGCAGCAAACAAAAAGTACATTTCAAATAAGAGGTCTTGCCTGAATGTCGATACTTAAAAACTGCTTTATTTGGGCTTCCCTGGTGGCGCAGTGGTTGAGAGTCCGCCTGCTGATGCAAGGGATGCGGGTTCGTGCCCTGGTCCGGGAAGATCCCACATGCCACGGAGCAGCTGGGCCCGTGAGCCATGGCCGCTAAGCCTGTGCGTCCGGAGCCTGTGCTCTGCAATGGAAGAGGCCACAACTGTGAGAGGCCCGCATACTGCAAAAAAAACCTGCTTTATTCATAGAGAACAGTTGGTATTGACATTTTATATCCTGATCTTGACATTGTCATTGTCCTTGTCCTTGTCATTACAGGAAATAACAAAAATGTTGAATAAAATTGAATCTTAATTATTAGCTTACAAATTTTCAGAAGGGAGTCTGTAGAACTGTGTAGTAAATACAACACTTTTTCTAACACTGAATTTAGAAAAGAGAGATACAGTTTTTGAATTGAGTGATGAGATCAAAATATTTCTTCAGGACACTGACACTGCTGAAAAAGACTATTTCTATGATTGCAAAAAGCTTGCCTATTTGGCTTTCCTCTTCAATATATTCAGTATTTTATATTGCCTAAGCTTAGTGTCTAAATATCAAAATTTTTAATGTTGAGCATAAGATACGAGTATTTACTGAGGCCATATTGAAGTGCAAACAGTTTAATTGCTGAGAGTTTCACAGTTTACTAACATTTAATGACCTTGTTTTATTAAGGAAATATTCTGCCAAATATTAAAACATATTAAAGTTAATAGAGACTTTCAAGATTATACATTCCAATCACCTCATTTTATAAGTGAAGGAACTGAAGCCCAGAAAGGAGAAATTCATCATCTTATCACCATAGAGAGTTAGTGCCAGAGTTACAGTTAGAGCCACGGTCTCCAAACTCATTACTCTAGCACTGTTTCTAGTGCATCCACCCAGCTTCACATTAATAATCGTAAATTGACCTATGAACTTGGCACCCTCACGAAAGAGCCCTCTTTAAAAATGATGACCAAGTGCACAGAGTGGCATTTTTAAATGCCTAACTATATGGAGTATATTAAAGGGATAAATTCATGCCTTAGGAGAATTGACAGTTCAATTTCAACAAACAAGTATCAAGTTCCTACCAAGTGTAAAAAATCAGTGATGTTAGCCATGTGTGCATGTTGAGGTCAAAGACTTGCACATAATAATCTGGAACATAGGAAGTATTGATTATGGGACTGTCATATGGATTTTGGGACAGTGAGAAAGAGAAAAGAGAATTGTTACTTAGCGTTTTTTTTATTCTAAACCCTAAATTAAATTGGTTTCCCATATGTAACATGGTAGGTAAATCTTTATTAAATATCCTATTGGGAAAATGAACCAGAATGATCACATACTTACTTATTTATGAAGAGTTAAATCACAGTATTCCAGAGGGGTCTCCTCTATGGACCTATAAATAGGACCTATGGACCTATAAATAAGTGAAAGGGCGGGCGGGTGGCAACTCAGCTATAAAGGGCTGGGACTTTTTACACCTCTAAGGAAAGACTTAACAACCTTATATGAACCATAGCACAGTCCAGTTGATCTACTTAGGTTTGATTTAGTGGTGGTGAGATTTTTTTTGTTTAACTCACTAGATCACTGGCTTACTATAAAAGGATATAACTCAGGAACAACAAAATGGATGAGAGACAGAGGGCAAGGTATGGGGAAGGGGCTCGGAACTTCCAAGCCCTCTTCAAATGCCCTACTCTCCCAGCACCTCCACAGGCTCACCAATCCAGAAGCCCTCCAAATCCCATTCATTTGAGGTTTTATGGAGGCTTCATTATGCAAGCATGATTGATTAGCTCATTGACCACTGGTGACTGATTCAACCTCTAGCCCCTCTCCCCTTCCTGGAAATCAGAGGGTGGGACTGAAATTTCCAACCCCCCAATCAACGTTGGTTTCCCCAGCAACCAGCCCCCTCCTTAGGTGCTTTCCAAAGGTCACCTCATTAACATAAACCCAGCTGTGGTGGAAGTGGTGATGAGATTTGACTAGAGATTTTTCTTAGAGATCAGAAAGGCTTCTCTGTAGCTTTCTGCAGTACAGCATTGGTAACAAAGATTACCTCGAGTTTTTTTAAATAAAGTCCACTCAAATTGTCTTCATCATCATCATCATCACTATAATTTAAAGATCACTTAAAAAATCTGCATGAAGACTTCTGATTCTGAACAAGATGGAGTAAATTCATTTCTCCCTAGACCTTCTCTTGAGCACACCTAAAAACTCCGTACAGACACAGGAAGATTCTGAACGGTGGCATGAAGAGGCAGACGGGCTAAGGACCTGCCCCTTGAACACAGAGGTGAATTTCCTGGGTTTTCTTTTTGTCTCCCTTATATCCCTGATTGGACTCTGCCTGCAACCTGGACATACCAATGGGAGCAGACACAAAAAAGGCCCCCCCAAAGCATGCTCCCTTTAGTTAAAGAACCGAAATAGTGAGGCATAGCAAAATAGAAACATCTGTGATCATACTTGCCCAACTCCAGCCAAACACCAGGGGAAAAAAATCTTGCTGCCCCCTGCCCTTGGTTAGCTCCTAGGGCAGGGAGCCTGGACTTCTACTCCCCTCCTCCCCAAGGGTAGCAGGCACTCCTCCCCCTCCCAATTAGAGAGTAAGAAAATAATTTCAGAGGAGACGGAGCCAGATAAAGGGATTTTTTAAACATTCTTTAGGAACATTTAATATCCTTTAAATGTTCTTAAATATGATGATCTGGGCAGACCCCCTAGCAACTCATATGTGAAACTGACCGGAATGGACATTAGCAAAAGGTGTGATAACTGAACTACAGTGTGGAATACGGCAAGGTTTTCAGTTTAACCTCTGGATAGCACACAAACGAAGCAAACTAGCAGCGCCAAGGCTCTGTGAATGAAATTGGGTTTTCTGAGTATACCATAATACACTCGCTAAGAGAGGTGCACCCACTTTCAATTCCTAAGCGTGTTTGTTCTGATCAGTTGTTACCCATTTAACCTAAAACTCTCACTGGTACTATGCAATTAAATCCTTTTCAGATGTTATCTCAGAGATACTTGAGCCAGAAATCAAAGGACTGATGCAGATCATACATATGGATATTGTTACTGCTAAATATTCCGTGTGTGTGTGTGTGTGTGTGTGTGTGTGTGTGTGTGTGTGTGTGTGTTTCCGTGTGTGTTTTAAGGCCTTGGCACTTTTTTTTTTTTCTTTCCTTTTTTGCCTTATGTAAGTTATTTATAGGGAGTGTGCTGGTGACCATGGTCTAAGGTTACATTAGCCAGAATTAAGAAGCAGGATAGAGAAAAAGCTGTAAGATTTTTTCCAATGAAAAAGTCTTTAATGATACACCATCTGTGGGTATAAGACATTTTCATTTCATAAGATCATGGAGCCTTATTAACTCTGGATTGGAGAACATGTTAAATCTTATCTATCTCAACATTGCTTTAATGTTTAAACCTTAAAGGCAACTTCCCTGTTTAGGCATTTGCCTGACTTATGTTTGAACACCTTCTTTCTGGGCTGTGTATTATATCTGACAGCTGTCAGTGTTAGGAAAGTCTTCCATATCTGAGCCAAGGTCCTGTTTTCTGTAACTTATGTTACTTGGGCCTACGTGTTCAATTCCTAGGTGCCATAAAGATCAAGAACAATTGTCTCAGATAACGATCTTTTTAAAACGTCTTTTTTTATTTAGTCTACTCATCCCTATTTCAACTGTTTCTCATAAAACATAGTTTTGAGTCTTTTATCTATATGTTTTTTCCTTCCTGAATGTGCCCTAGTTTATCTTGTACCTCTTAAAGCTACCACCAAATTAAACATTAGTGTGTCCTTCTTCAACCTTTACTTTAAAATGACTGATTGTCCAAAGGCGAGGACTAGAGCATCAGACACACAGAAAGCACCTCCTTTCTTTTGACCTTTTAAACTTCCTTTATCTCCATTATACTGCTTTGTATTCCATTACCTTATCTCATCATTTTTCTTTTCCATAGGTAGATGATTGACTCACAGTGTACCAGTCCACTAAAGTATTTTAGAATCTCAGGCAGAGGTAGCAGAGTTCTTATAAACCATCTGGTCCAACTGTGCCCTTGTCCAAATGGAGACCTCACGGCATTAGTGCCACCATTGGAGACAGGGCCTAAATTGCTTGATTCCTGGACTCATAACTCACTATATTTTTATTTGAGCTACTCTTCCACTTGCCTGACTGTTATACAAGAAGCAGTCTTATTTTTGGTATCTGTGATGAGATGTTTGTTGATTCCCACACCTAGGCCATCTCCCAGGAGTACCTGAGATCAGGGTAGTGAAGAGGTTTAAAGGGGTTTAAAATTCCCAAGATGTGTTGGTCTGTGGGAAGAGATTTTATCTGTTAATAGGAAACAGTGAAGGTTTGGAATGTGTTTGAACAGAGTCTATTTTTTGAAAAATACAAAGAAGAGGCCACAATCTCAGGAAATTGTGAAATCAGAGGGTTAGAGAACGTAATGGGGAGAGAGCAAAAGGACTTTTCTCAAAACAGCAAACAGCAATCCCAAGTTTTCATTAAGAAGATGACTTGTTTTAGTCTGATGGTGAAAGGAGACTGCTAAGCATATGCTCCAATGTCTAGAGAATCAAACTTGAAGTCAGTAGCTCCAACTGAGCAGGTAAAGTTCCTGTTTTGTGTGTCCCCAAGTTTTCTCTACCTACTGTACATGTAATTATCGTCTCAGTTTATCATGATATATTTGCCTATCTATTCTTTGCCTTTCATATTCCCTTACAAATTTTCTCTCTCCATAGCAGCTATGAGGCAAGGAATAAGTACAGTTGACCCTTGAACAACATGGGGGGATAGAAGCACCAACATCTGCGTGGTTGAAAATCACATATGATTTACAGTTGGTCCTCCTTATTCACGGTTCTGAATCTGTGGATTCGACAACTGGGGATCATATAGTGCTGTAGTATTTACTACCGAAAACATCATGGGCCCCCATAGCACAAACCCATGTCATTCAAGGGTCAACTGTACTTCTGTGTCAATGCTGACCTAAGTAAGCCCACAACACTTTTTTTTAAATTAACTTCTCACAAGAAGCCAGTGAAGTGGTGTGATTATCCCCATTTTCCAGATAAGAAACTCAGGTTCATACATGTGAAATTTTCCAGTGTCACATAACTAATAAAAGGCAGGACTCTTTTGAATATAAGCCTGTTCCATGTCAAAACCCAAAGTGTGAGAAGTAAAAAAGAACTCCAGTTTTGTCATCAGAAAAACCTGGATTCAGATTCTGACTCTATTACCGACTAGCTGTGTGATCTCAGACATACCATGTAACCATTTAACCAGTTTCCCCTATTGCAAAATGAAGAAATGGGGAACATTTGGCTACACCTAGGATTTCAAAGAAACCTGAAATGGCAAAGTGGCATTTCCCTTAACAGTTGGTAAATATTCACTATTGTGCATGTGGAATCTGCCCCAAAGCCATTCCTTCCTTCTCTGTTTCACCAGGAAACTGAGCAGCTCTGCTACCCTGGGCTGTATCAAGGCAGAAACATCTCAGCCAAGTATGGGGCCTTTGGCATTACAGGAGTGAAGAAAGACCAACATCTGCTTCCGGATGATTGGTTTTATTACAGAGACATGGATTTCAGAGGATGCAACATCCATGTTTGTTTTTTTGTTTGCTTTTTAACACCTTTATTGGAGTATAATTGCTTTACAATGGTGTGTTCGTTTCTGCTGTATAACAAAGTGAATCAGCCCTACATATACATATATCCCCATATCTCCTCCCCCATGTTTGTTTTGTGTAAACTCCCTTCACATGTGGAGTCCTGCTTGGACTTTTTGATTTATTGTTCTTGCCTTCCTTTACCTAATTTTTGCTATCATCTCTTCATCTTCCTCCATCTATTTCTGCATCTCCCTCCGCTATGGTATGAATGTTTGTGTTCCCCCAACATTCATATGTTGAAACCTAGTCCCCAAGGTATTAGAAAGCAGGCATGTGGGAGCTGATTAGGTCATGAAGGCAGAGCCCTCATGAATGGAGTTCATGCCCTTATAAAAGAGGCTCCAGAAACCTTCCTGCAGTGTGAGGTCAGAGCAAAGCAAGACTCTCACCAGACACCATATCTGCAGGCACCATGATCTTTGCCTCCCAGCTTCCAGAACTCTGAGAATTAAATGTTTGTTGTTCATAAGCCACCAGCGTATGGTCTTCTGTTATACCAGCCCAAAAGGACTGAGACACCCTCTGACTCTCTCTCTCTCAATCTCACAATCATTTCTTCTTTCCTCTGACCCCCTCCCATTTTCCCCACTTTCCAGCCTTCTATAAGATGGCATTTGGGGTTTGAGTCAAGCTGCTTTCTAAGAGTATATGTGATACAGAACTAACCCCAAGAAAACCAAGAGTTGCAGTGGATTACTTTTACATGACTGAGTTCGGGTACTTTCCAAGTTGAATGAAAAACACATTAATTCTGGAGTTTGGAGTTCGCAATTGAAAGGTGTTAGTTTGTATTGCTAAAGTAACCTGTCCTGTCATGTTCAGATAATAAGTAGAGAGAAGTCAGATACTCTGGCTGAATCAGCGCAGCCACGGGCAGGACCAGCGAAGGGATATAAGCCCAGTGATTTGCATCTTGCAGAAAGAGGCTCTATTTCCAGTGGAATTCCCCTCATAAAAGATATGAAGCTATAGCCAAACTTCTTCATAAATATCATGATTCATCAGTGGGTATACTGCCATCTAGCATATGAGTTGTCCAAAACTTGATTTGTACTTGTCTAATGTCCATGCCCAGTTATCTTAAACATGGCTACATGTTTAAATCAGTGGTTCTCAATGTGGGGTGATTTTGACCCCAAGAGACATTTTGCAATGTATAGAGACATGTTTGGTTGTCACAGCTTAGAAGCAAGGTGAAGTGTGTTGCTACTGCTGTTGAGTAGGTAAAGGCCAGGGATGCTGCTAACCGTCCTAAAATGCACAGGACAGCCCATCACAACAAAGAATTATCCATCCCAAATAGCAATAAGTCAAAGTTGAGAAACTCCAGTTTAAATGCCTACTGACCTGAATACCCGCAGATTCCACTGTGTAATTGAGCCCTTGATCATCCTATTGAAACAATAATTGTCTGTGAAAAGTCTCTGTCCCTAGTGGCATTTCTAAATGCCTTGTACTACAATCAAATGCTGATTGTTGATCCTGGATTCAATCTGAAAAATATTACTAAGAAATAATTCTTACTTCAGTGGGGAAATAATTTTTTTATGGTCTTCTGGATTAATCTTTGATACTATAATTTGAGATCATTTTTGAAAACAGCCAAATCTGGCTTTAAGGTAATTCACTATGTCTGGTGTCCTAATTATGTGTTGATTTTTTTGTGCAAGCTTATTAATCTTGACGAAGTGAAAACTAAAAATTTAGCATTCAAGCAGAAAGAATAAATCAAAATTGGCTGAATTAACTTTCCTGTGATGCAGGGTTTGTTAACAATTTCTGTTTTGTTTTAGATTTATTTATTTTATTATACCTTTTGCTTTTCTCCATTCCTTTTCCAGAGTTCCAGTATAATTACACTGTAATCTTCAGCAGTGTCTCATTACTTGCACAAAAACTCAACCCATTATTTGTAGATAATGAACTCCAGCAGGATCATTCTGATAGCCCTGAACTTCTGGAAAATCTGACTTCTTGGATCTCCCTCCTTCTGGCTCTTATATCTTCATTTCCCTTCCAAAGAAGATTCTTTGCCTCATTCATTTTCATTAGATTTATTGGGGGAATAGCGTTAATCCAGGGGCCTGTTTATGAATTTTTCCCAGAAATGGGCAGAATAGTAGTGCAAGGAATAACATTGCACAAGGTAGCTTTTATTTTCAGGGTCTATCCCATTTGGCAAATAATGTAACTGGCATGCTATGTGTGTCAAATTAATTTTGTTACGTTTGTGTTTTCAGTGTGTGTCTTACAAATAGTGGTCATCAGCAATGTCACAGAGGTGGGAATTGGGGTTCTTAGATTCTAATCCTGACTCTTCCATTAAATTGCTGGATAAATTTGGACAACTTGATTCTTTTTCAGATTTTATTTTCCCATATTTAAAATGGGAGGATGGGGACACAAATGTTCCATGATCGTGGCAGGGAGCAGTTGCAGAAAGATGGGGAGCCGAGAGGAGAGGGAAATGAATATCTTTCCCAACATACGCTCAACTCATGCACAAATCATATGGGGAAAAGGGACATAAAAAGAATTTCATAGTAGATGCCTATGTCTGTGGAGCAAATTAAATAAGAAGCTGTATGGCCTTCATTTTATTAGAACCAAAGCCCTAACATTACCTCTACCACTACCTACTTCTCTCCTCCCTTGATTGATCCCAACAACCCTCTCCTTTGCAGATGTAATTTCACTGTGTAGATCATCAGTAAGACACGGAATGTGAAAGGAGAGAAAGAGAGAAATAAGTATAGAAAACAAAGTAAAGCAGAGAGGGGTGTGGTCAAGTGAAATCAGCTTCTTCTGACTATAGCCTGCAGCTCTCCTCAGTACTAAACCCCAAAAATCACACACACGGCACTGAAACATACCGTGCAGAAGGCTGACTACAAATCATTTTTTTTTAAAGATGTGTTTGGGCCATTTGGCAACTGAGGGCCAGCTCTCATGGAAATTACATAGCTAGGAAGTCAGACAGCAGGAAAGGAGGGATGCATAAAAGGACAGAAAAAGAATTATAGGAGAAAAGCTGAATGGAAAAAAAGACAGGAGAAATTATTTTTCCTAATGAGAAATGCAAAATTTTCCACCAGACAAGTGACTCTTGGCTAAGTGGCCAACATATCACGTGAATGAAAATGCAGGGTGCGTGGGGTAGTGCAGGAAACAGGGCCTTGTATCTGCACTGTCGCTGGAGGTACCAGGTCCACCGCAGGTCTCAGTGGCATCACTGATTCACCAGACTGCCCCTCAGGAGGTAGCAATACCCACTGCACAGAGTCCGGAAAAAGCACTGGACTATAAATTAAAATACTTACATTCCAACCCAGTTCTGCTTGCTCACCCTCCTTGATTTGTCATGGAACCTCTGAGGCCAGTGTCATCAGCTGTTAAGTGACAGGGATAGACTTCTTCATGATTTCTGAGGTTCCTTCACGCTGTAGCATTTTTACCGTTTTAATAATTATCACTCCTCACCCTTGCAAGACTGCATTTCTTAAGGAAAATACTCATCCCTCCCTCTCTCACCCCTGCTTCACTGCCCCAAACCAATTATTTAACTTGGAGAGAGAGGGTTGAACAAGATGCTCTCTTGGAGAGCTCCTTCCAGCTCTCTAAGATCTGGGATTCTAAGACACCCAAGTTTACTCAATTCCTTAGTAATACAAAAGAACCATTATTACACCAAATCCAATCAGTTTTCATTTTACGTGAACCCATGCACTTTTCAGAATTTTCAAACTCCATCCACGAAGCAAACTGACATTTTATCAAACATTCCCAAAAGAATACCACACACCTATCCCTTTGGAGTTTATCACTGAGCAAATGATATTCGTGACAGAATACATTTGGTTCTCAGAGATGGGATCTGTGGAGACAAGCAGTTTATTACTTTCTTTTATTAAAACTTGTAAAGGAATACCTGTTTCGCCAGACCGAGATAGGAGAAAACCTGTAAGCAAGTGCTTCCCTCATCTAATTGAATTTTAAGCTGCTGTAGCACTGACTGTTTGTAATCACAATGCATGACTGATAAAGAGCTGACTGGGCTTTCAAATGGTCAGCCTCCTGGAAGGAAACAATAGAAATTCTATCTCCTTAGCACACAGGAACTAAATGCTGGCTACACAAAGAAGCTCCCAGGTTTCCTTCCTAAGGCATGGGACAGAAAGATGATGACTAGTGGATTTTGATGATTCAAGCTCAAAAAAAAAAAAAAAAGAAAAATTCCAAATGTAAGAAGAAAAAAAAAGTCTCATCCCTTGAAGAAATAACCGCTAGGAAACTTCAAAACAACTATTTCATGAAGACATAAAATCCACTTCCTATTTGAAATAATTTGGGGACAAAATGTACATAGTCTACATATAGGTAAAAAGAGATTTAAATATGGGATTTGGGAAATGTTTTTATTCTGAACTAATAGAATATGTATCATGTCATGTGGCCTATGTTTCAAACTTCTTTAAAGGCCTTCATCTAGAAAGAGAAAGAAGTTGATAAAGCAGAATAAGAGCGAGGAAAATCCTTGAACTTACTTTTTCTCTTTTCTAGAAACCACTAATAAAATAAATTATGGTCAAGAAAAAGGACGTTTGGGGAGCTGACTCTAGGAAGGAGATAGAATCGCCTAACTTAATTGCATTTCCTCCCCCCCCCCACCAATCTTAAGAAGAAAAACAAAGGTCACAGAGCACAAAGCACCAACTCAGAAACAAAACATGGAGGCGCAAGCTTGTTTTAAGTAAAAAACATAAATAAGCAGCACTGGTTGTCTTTTTTTTTTTAATTTTTTTTCTTTAACTAAATGGTTGGGAACACTGAAAGAAAAACAGATACTGTCAAAGTATTCCTGATTATAAAGTACACAGATAAAAAAAAAGAAAAGAATCTCACTTACGTTTGTTTAAATTCCACAAATGTACATAAAACAGGCACAGCGTGTCAAGAATTTTCCGAAGCATAGTTTTAGGAAATAAGGATTAAATTAGAAAAAAAAATGGAGGGGGAGGGAAAGGAGGTTTGCAACATTAGCCGGAACTTGCAAGTAGAAGAGAGTGAAAAGTCAAGCAATCTACAGTCCTTCTATAACTTTCTCCCCCAACTGACCAGTCAGGAAACCAAATAACTAATTTGAGAAAACCTCCTGCCGCCACACAGAAATCTTTTTCAACAATATTTCATACACGAGCAACCAAACTATCATTCATTCAACAAACATACACTGAGCATTTACTGCTACTGCCCCCTGTTTTAGGTATTTGAGGGGAATATAAATGCTGAGACCCAACTCAGACCTACTGAACCTAAATCTCCAATTTGAAATCCCATTTTTAATGCCCAGGGGATTCATACTAATAATCATCCATCTGCTGATCTTCCAGATCTGGAAACTCCTACTTTAGGAGGTGCAAAAATGCCTGTGACCGTTCTTGATCTCAAGGAGCTCACATTAAGTGATGAACAAATATATGAATTTCTCCAAAACAAGGTTAAAAGTGAAACATGATATGAGAGGAACATATTCTTTACTGTGGACATTCAGAGGAGCGAGAAATGATGGATTGTTGGGAGCTGCAGAGAGAGTGAAAGAGGATCTCACAGAAATAGGTATATTTGTGCTAGTACACTTACCATTTGAACACATAGAGAAGAAGGTGGGAAAATCTACTGTTATAACTAATAATAATAAGAGATACATCTCCAGTGTTTCTGGAAACAGAAATGGGCCCTGTCCCCGGTGCTTTATATAAATCCTCTCTTAAACCTAAACCAATCAGGTAGGTCCCGTTATCTCCCCATTTTGCAGATGGGGAAACTAAAGCTTAGAAAGTTTATGTGATTTGCTCGCAGTCACAGAGCTAGAGATTGAAGAGCTAAAGTTCAATCCCAGATCGACCCCATGCCAGAGCCTACATGTCTCCCAAAGAAGAATAAATAAACCCAGATGTGCAGAAGTGTCAGACACATAAGATTAAGCATCCATTGTTCCCTCTAGCTGAAGGATGGCAGAGTGGGAGGAGACTGGGCCTGTAAAGTTAAGGGGCAGCCAGGCTGAGGGGTGCTGTATTCAACACTGTGGGCTCTACACAGAAGCAAGGGGAAACCAGCGAAGGTTTCCGAGGAGAGACCACTCTGATAAAAGCTTTATCTTAGGTTTTAGGCTGTGAATCATGAGTTATATCTTACAATTTGAAATAATAAAATTTGAAAGTTTGAAGAGTCTCACCCTGCCTTTAAACAAAAAAAGTGTGGATAGGATCTAAGTGGAACTACCACCTCGTAGCTGTCCAGAGGATTTCCCAGCATGCCAGGGCTTAAGGAAGAGTCTACAGAATAGCCCTTAAGATAAATGCAGTGAGTGTCTGTTACCCCACAGGACAAGGACTGACTCATTCCTGGAGCTGTCCAAATCTGGCAAAAGGACAGCCCTGGGGACACAGCATTCCCTGGGACCTGAGGTGACTCCACGGGACAGTGGATGTGCACATGCACGACCAATTACTGGCAGAGCCCAGACCCCGGACTCCCAGTCCTGTGCTCAATTCATCAAATCAAATCATATGTGACACTGGGTGAGCCCCTTGCCTTGTCTGGATTTCCCTTTCCTCATCTGTGAAATGAGAAATTGATCTCAACAGGCCTTAGATTTCACAATTCTCAATCTTTCCCTTCCAACACTCTAGCATAAAGAATCCGCTTCCATCAGTAGCTCACTAACTGGGATTTGGGGGAGGAAGAGCATCTCCCAAGAGCTTCTACAGTTTGCAAACCCCTAGCTGAGAATAAATGTGTTTCCTTATCTCTAGGAAGTCTGCTAGTTCTGACCATATTACAGGATTCACAATTCTCAAACCTTGGCTACAAAGTCCTCACTGAATTCAATGTGGCCCAGGATTATTCTTTTCAAATACAGACTGGATCACTGATGTCCAAAGTAAGCAACACAAGGTACCATGATCATATGCAGGTATATGCAGGGAACCCCTCTATCTTCAGGGAATGGACACTTTAGGATTCAAACCTGTCAGAGCCCAAAGATACTGTTATTTTGCGAGTTTTGTTTTGCTCTCAGAAGATTGTGTGTGTGTGTGTGTGTGTGTGTGTGTGTGTATTTATGAGTGAAATTCCCAAGAAGCCAAGCAAAGGCTAAAATTGTGGCGTTCTTGCGGGGAGGGAACACCTTATTCGATGTTCATAAAGATGCTCCTGTAAACTCCAACCCATCAAAAATGAATTTCCAAAGGGGTAAGAAGATTTCCTCCTTAAGAGATGATCAATTATGTAGAAATTGTACCTATCGGAGCGGAGGTGAACAGGAAGCAGATGCAAGATTTGTTCTGCTCTCAGAAACATTGCCAGTAAAACAGAAATTGGCACATGAACTCACATAATTTTGAAAGGACTTCTTAAACTTCATTGGTTCATCAGACCACAGACAGTAGTTCACCCACAGAGCTACCTGTGAGTGACTCTCTCCTATAATCAATTCACTGAAAAAAACTGAGGCATGTTAAACCTATGGCTTCATCTTCTTTGACCTCCAACCAGGAGATGGGAGCAGGAGAATGATCAATGTTAACATTAGCAGTGAAGCAAGTGTAATGACAGAACCAAAGACACTCACATTTTGAGAGTTACCTCGTGGTTATTTATTTTTATAGGAGTGAAAATAAATATGCATTCCTTTTCCAGACCTGAGAAAGGAAAATGTGCCCAAGATGTGTGACAGAACAATCAACAGGACTACCAACCTCACATCTGAGACTCCTGGGAAGACAGTATTACCGGGGGACCAAACCCGACCACCCACATTCTGCTCTGGGAACTAGCTTAGTATATATATCTTCAGCTGTCGGGTACTCACAAGCCCCTCTCTGCCTGCTACTGACTGATTTCTCTAAAGACCACCAAAACCTGTGCCACTCGTTTAAAAGAAAGCAGATTTATACTTAATACATGCCTCAGCAAATGCTCCAGGAGGCACAAGCAAATAGAAGACAAATCCTGGAAAGGATTCAGGCTTTCTCCTTATTTCTTGCCCAAGATACTAAATCTAGCAACTTAGCCAGAGCACTGGGAGTTAAAGAGTTAGTTACAGTTGTGATTTCCTGAACTCTACCCAAAACTGCAAATCTGCAGAGAGCCCTACCAACTGTGAGCTCAGAGACCTTGTGGGATGAGCTGCAAAAGACATTAGAATATCAGCACCTGGTGTGTATTTTCACCACTCCAGAAATGCAGCCTGGTCCATTGGCTGGCATGACCAACCAACCAACCCCCAAAGCTGCCACTTCTCCAACAGCTGGAGAACAGACATTGATATACTGACATAGAAAGGCAGAAGGGGGAGAAAGTGTAAATTCAGAGCAACATGGATGAGTGAGAGTGGGAGATTAAGGAACACGGGCTAAATTCTCTCTGCCATCATCTAAGTGAAGCGTTCACTTAGATCTTTAAAACTGTGAATGTAGGGAAGATGTCAATATACACTGTCTGCCTCCTGGCACTAACTTCAGGCAAGTTGAATACACAAAAGTAAAACCAGAAAGAGGGAGCATCTGGTGGTGAATAACTCAGTCCGATGCTCACCTCCAGAAACTGGAAGCCTTCTATCAAAGGAGAAAGAGTCAGCACTTTGGGTACTTTTAGTGAGACTGCCTCACACAGATTCACCTCTTCCATGCATACCTCCTCTTTAACCTTTGATCTTCCCTTTTTGTGCTAAGTGCAGGGGAAAAGACAGAGGGATGGGTTTCGGAGCAAGTCTTCTTTTAACTCTGCTGTTTTGAGACCGCTCTCTTTTAAACTTCAAAGAAAAGGTGCAGACTAGCTTGTAGGAGGGATGAGGGAGCGGAGATGGAAGAGAAACTGGGTGAAGACCAGGGAATGAAGCGAGAGGAGACCTTATACTAGACCCGGCTCTACCAACGTTCAGACATTAGTGCTGAATGGGTACTTTAAACGTCTTATCAGTACAGTCCTCTTTTTGAGAGAGAAGTGGATGCCGAAAGAGCTAATGGCTTGCCCAAATTCACTGAGTGTTGGTTACAGAGCTCGGGCCACCAGCTATGTAGATCCACACATGAGACAGAACCGTTAAAGGAGACCCAGTCAGACTCGCTAAGGAGCAGCGCGCCGGCCAAGAGACAGGAGCCGCGGGGAGGGCTGGAGCGCATCCCAGGGCAGCGAGGGGCGTGAGGTGTGCGCTCTGGGTACCTTGATGTAGGCCCGCTGCAGGTAGTTGTAGGGCACTCGGCGCTGGAAGTCGCTGCGCACATCCTCGCTGGCGCGGTGGCGGGACGCGGGGCCCCCGAGGCGCTGGCTCTGGCAACTGCAGTAGCAGCGCGCCCGCTCAAGCAGGGCGCGGAAGAAGGGCAGCTCGGCCCCTGGGCCAACGCCGGGGGGCACGAGCGGGCAGCGCGCGGCGCAGTGGCGGGCGCAGCGGGCGCGGATCTCCCGCAGGCGCCGGTGGCTGCGCAGCGCCGCTTCTAGGTCGCGCACGGCCACCTCGTAGTCCCCGCTGTAGTAGGCGGCCACGCCGCTGGCGTAGAGCAGGTCGAAGGGCTGCAGAGGCCCGGGCTCGGGCTCGCGCTCCGAGCACCGGCCGTCCGGGGGGCCGCCCCACAGCGGCGGCGGCAGCAGTAGCCAGGGCAGCAGCATAGGCAGCTGCGCCCAGATACGCTCCCGCATCCTCCGCCGCGGACGGGCGCCGGCCGGCCACGCTCGCAGTCGGCTCTGGGCACTTGGCGTCCAGGCCCCGTCTCTCGGCTCCGCGGGCGAGATCGCCGGCCCCGCCGCCTGCCGGTTGACCCGAGAGCCTCAGGTGACCGGCGGCGCTCGGCGGACTGAGAGGCGGAGGCCGGCTCGGACGGCCGCTCTTAAAGGGACGCCCACAGCTCACACGCTCCTCCTGCTGCCCGAACCTCTGCTCGCCGCTCGCCGCCGGCGCTCAGCGCGCGCCCTGCAGGCTCCCGGCTGCAGCCGCCAGGAGGCCAGGGCCCTCACACCCCAGTGCCAGCCAGAGAGCCAGCCCCGCTGGCGGCCAGCCCGGGGGGGCCAGAGCCTGACGCGTGGGGTCCATTCGAGGTTGCAGAATGGACATGATTACTCCCTTTTTAGAGAGGAAGAAAAGCCGGCTTAGCGAGGATAGGGCTTTCATCATTTTCTGAAATTTGTCCGTGACCTCGCAGTTTGCAGCGTCCTTCACCTTCACATGGAAGCTCCCTCTCCGGCTGTGAGGAAAGCCCTAGAGGGCCCGTTGGCTCCGTTGGGAGGCCTGAGGAGAAAAGTGATTAGTCCACGTTTATAGAACTGTGAAAAAGCGAAGGAAGGACTCAACCCTGGGCCTTTCGAATCAAAGCTTGCTTACTGCTCCTTCTCTTAGAGAAGGTCCCACCCTTGTTTCTCATCCCACTTTGTATGGGTGTGTGTCTGTGCATTGGGGCAGGGAGTAGGGACACGGGAACAGTGAATAGCCCACCTTTCTGTGCCGGGGAGATCGTTACAGGACCCAGAGAATTGTTGGAATGGCTGTACTTACATTCTGCCTCGGTCAGTTTACCAACGCTGTAAACTTGCACAACTGAGCCTTAGGTTCCTCATCTACTATGGCAGACAAATATCCCAACACGTCAAACGGTTTTCAGCTCTAAGGTTTTTTTTGCAAGAGTTGAACAAAGAGGCAATTTAATAAATCCAGTACTCCCAGGACTTAAGCAATGAGCGTCAGTCTAGGAATGGGAAAGCTGACAGAAGTGGGTGCCAGGCTCCAAAGGACTAGCTGGAGGCTTTCCTGTTCCTCTGTTTCTCCTCCCGCTTAAATACCTTCTGAGCCAAGGTGTTCCCTTCTTTCCTGTTCCTTGGCTTCACACTCTCACAAGGATTCCTGAGAGCTTATGCACTGGATCCTTGACTCCAGCCTGCCTCTGGAAACATTCCTGTGGTCTCCTAGTGCTTGTAGCAATCTCACCCAGGTCTCCCTGGCCACTGCGATGGTGAGCAAGAGGGAAAGGCAACAGGAAAGAACACTTATCGTGCAGCTGATATGAATTCCCCAAGAAGGTTTTTCTGTGGAATCACCACTAGGCCCAGGAGGATGCCAGAGTTTCGTGCTCATTCCTTCACTCATTTTGTTGGGTTTGACCACTCTGGCCATAAACAGCCTTGGCTCTGGAACTCCAAGGGACCCCAAAGAATCATGCTCTTATTACTTTTCTCCACCAAACCTCACTTATTTGGCTTATTCCACTGATGGAAAAGCTTCACCTTGGAGCTATGTCCTCAATACTTTGGATGTTCAGTATTCCAGAATGTGCGCTTAGGTCATCCGCCCAGACTTTTGCTGTAAGGATTTGTCTCTCTTGTCAAATAAAGACTTTGGAGTCTGGAGTTATTAATCCATCTGTGGAAGATTTTGAAGCATATTGGCTAGGAAGTCCTGCTATGAGACTGAGGGCAAAGTGCCAGGATGCTTTGCTGTGGATTACCTCTACATTCCATGACATTTCCACATCATTTAATATATGTCAATTAAATTTATATCTTTGGATACCTACTCCCAAAGTAGGTATTGTGGGGGAAAGGGCTATAATACAAGGGCTAGTCTAACATCTACCATATAATAGAAATGGCAGATGTTAGATTAGATTCAAAGTGCTATAGAAATGCGGAGCCTGCAAAGATGGCTTCTGGTTGAAGGATCTAAGAAAACTTAGGGGACGAATTGGCACTGGCACAGAATCAAAAGCTTACAGGTTGTAGCCGTACCAAACTTTATGCTGATTACCAAACTGGCATTTGCTTTCAAACCTTCTGCATGTCCCATTACCTTTTCTCCCTCTGTACAAACCCTATCTGACTTTATAGAAAGTGTTCAATTGGCATCTCAAATGTGCTCGAAGTTTGGAATCATTTGAGAAGGCAAAAATACTGATATCTGGTTCTCACTCTGAGAGATTCTGATTTAATTGGTCTGGGGTTTGGCCTGAGCATTGAGATTTTTAAATGTTCCCTAAGTGATTCTAATAGGAAGCCAAGATTGAGAACCACTGGTCTAGAGTCAATGCCATAGCCCAAAGAGTAAGTCTATGAGTCAGGGCCCAGGTGCACAGAGGATTCAGGAGTCTGAGGTGTACCATCCCTCAGATCTCCCCTCCCCAAGAAGGAAAATCTGATCTGCCTTTTAAGGCTGAGCCAGAACAAAATCCATGACCATATGGTGATAGAAGTCACACAGGGTGGAGCAATTGATTCCAGGCAATGCTCTACCTAATGGTATCAATGCTGTGTTGAGAAAGTCCTCTCTCGCATTTCTGAATGTCTTTCTGGGTTTACTAAGAATGCACTTCTTCTTTACCTGGGCCATTTCTTAGACAACTGGGTCCCATCTCAGAGATTATGATTCACCAAGCCTGGGGTGGAGCCCAAAAATGTGCATTTCTAACAAATTCCTCGGTGATGCTGAGGCTTTTGGTGCAAGAATCATATTTTGAGAACCGTTTCATCAACACAATTCCTCATGAACAGTGGTACTCAAACTTCGTTGTATATTTAAAAGCTAATTAAAAAACAAACAAACAAAAAAGCCCAGAGGCCCTGGCTTTGTAATTGAATCCAGTCTGGGCCTTTATGTTTTTACCAAGTTCCCCAGGGATTTTGACACCCACCAAAGTTTGAGAACCATTGTTTTAATTAGTGACGTTTTCAGCCCAGGAGTCATTTGGCAATTGTTGATTTTCACAACCAGGGGAGAGAGTATAGTCGTACTGCAGGCATCTAATGGGTAGAGGCCAGGGGTGTTGCTAACCATCCCTTGATGAACAGGACAGCCTCCCACTACAAAGAATTATCCAGCTTAAATTATCAACAGTGTACAAATTGAGGAACCCTGGGATAGAACATAGTTTGAGCACTGCAAGTCTTACTCAATTCCCTTATTTTACAAATGAGGAAACTTAGGCCCACAGGTCACATAGATAGGCAGTGGCAGGAGTAGTATGCTTAATTTTATACACCAAAATATAAAACATGTGTGCTGAATGTCATGGAGCACTGGATCATAGTAGCTTTGCAGAATTTTTTTAAAAGAGAAAGAAAACAAAAATGCATGAAATTAAGAAAGAAACAAATGATGATTTGAGAAAAGGAGCCATTGGAAGCATAAGATATTGAAATTGCTGCTGGGAGCCTGCAATTTCACTTTTGTTCTCCATTCCTTACAAATTCAGAGAACAGCCAAAGCACCAGTGAATCCATCCAAAAGCTCTAAAAGGGAATCCATCATTTCCTTTTTTTATTGTCTTTGGAATGAATCTTGACAGAAGCTTGAATTTCCTTTTGACTTCTGTGTACAATCAACAGCAACATCATTGCACCCCTTGCTTTAGGGAACCTCCAGCAGGAATGAATTCAGAAAAGGGAAGATCTTCAAATGCTTCTTGTTTTTCCCCAAATCAACTTAGTTTTTTTTTTTTCCATAGGTGACTTCTCTCTTTCCTGCAAAATCTTTAGGGAACAATAAAAAGTGTACTCAGACTTTAGCAGTAGACTCAACTGACACTTTCCATAAGCAAATCTAACGCTCGTTTATTTTGATCATGTGTAACCAGGGCTCTTGCTTACTCCAAACATCTTTGATTCCCTTGAAATGAAAGGAATAATTCTCACTATGCAGCAACCCAGGCTGTTCAGCTGCTGTTGATGTGGCGGCAAGGGAGCTGTTTGGAACTTTTTTTCTTATTCAAATAAGATCACCTGAAGACTTTTTTCCTCCAAATAAGTTAGTGTGAAGGGCAAGCCACCAACAATCTGTCAACATAAGAGAGAGAGAGAGAAAAGGGCCTCCCTGGAAGGAAGAGGGATATTTTTTTTAGAAAAATTAATATTTAACTTACATTTAAAATCAAACAGGAGCTGCCACATTCCAGGACTGTCTGTCCCTTTCCAACTGCCTTAATAGCTCTGTCCCTGTGCTTACCTTAATTCCTGATTGAGCTCTAAAATTCCAAATCAAATAAAACATTTGCAAACACTCTGTCCCCACACTCTTCTCATGGAGGCATTCCAACTTCATTCCTCAGGAGACTCACATTCTAGCTGAACAAGAAAAAAAAAGTGAAATAAAGAATGATAATTATTCCCCAAATAATTTAAGTTAAAAACACAATTTAGATTGAAATTCGGAGAATCCAGTGGGCCTACCCTTATCCAGTGGACTTGGTATCATGCCAGTTATTCTCACAAACATGTAGTCATTTGACTTGCAAGGAAGGGTCCCTCTGAGTAAGGTATTCGTACTGTAATTTTACCAGTGAGAAAGCTGACGTTTATAAATGAGGGATGACTTACCAAAGGTTAGTTTGCACGTTACAGGGCCAGGACTGAAGCCTATTTAGTGTTTCTCCCACTGCACTCCACTGCCTCTTTCTAGGCCTTAAATATCTTCATAGCCCCTGTCAAAATTCTGCTTGGGTTAAACTTGTACAGACCACATTTTTTCTTTAGTTACCAACTTTGTTTTATGTTCCTCATTCAGCTAGAACAGGGGTCCCCAACCCCCAGGCCAAGGACTGGTACTGGTTGGTGGCCTGTTAGGAACCAGGCCGCACAGCAGGAGGTGAGCGGTAGGCAAGTGAGCGAAACTTTTTCTGTATTTACAGCCGCTCCCCATCACTACCTGAGCTCTGTCTCCTGTCAGATCAGCCACCGCATTAGATTCTCATAGGAGCGTGAACCCTACTATGAACTGCACATGCGAGGGACGTAGGTTGCGCGCTCCTTATGAGAATCTAATGTTTGATGACCTGAGGTGGAGCTGAAGCAGTGATGCTAGCACTGGGGAGTGGCTGCAAATACAGATTATCATTAGCAGAGAGGTTTGACTGCACAGAGACCATAATAAATCAATTGCTTGCAGACTCATATCAAAACCCGATCAGTGGGCTTCCCTGGTGGTGCAGTGGTTGAGAGTCCGCCTGTTGATGCAGGGGACACGGGTTCGTGCCCTGGTCCGGGAAGATCCCACATGCCGCGGAGCGGCTGGGCCCGTGAGCCATGGCTGCTGAGCCTGCGCGTCCAGAGCCTGTGCTTCACGGCGGGAGAGGCCACAGCAGTGAGAGGCCCGCGTACCGCAAAAAAAAAAAAAAAAAAACCCTACCAGTGAGTGGCAAGTGAAAATAAGCTCAGGGCTTCCACTGATTCTGCATTATGGTGAGTTGTATAATTATTTCATTATATATTACAATGTAATAATAATAGAAATAAAGTGCACAATAAGTGTACTGTGCTTGAATCATCCCCAAACCATCCTCCCACCCCCACAGGTCTGTGGAAAAGTTGTCTTCCACTAAAACGGTCCCTGGTGCCAAAAAGTTTGGGGACCACTGAGCTAGAGTCACAGGCTCATAAAATTTTTCTGCAGAATAAATGTGGACAAGGTGTGTGTATGTGTGTGTAAAATCATATGTATTGGACAGAGGCTGAATATGACTGTGAACTCAACTTGATAGGTGATCTAATGCCTGTAGAAACAGTCATGACCACAAGAGTAAATAGGTTTAATTCATTCCTACATTAGAGATGTCAGGTCACTGTTCGTGGATGCAAAGAAAAACCTTACCCATCAGAAATTCTGGGAGAGATGAGACTGTATGCATGAGTGATACATCATTCTGAGGTTACCCTCATGCCTTTCCTATCTTTGAGACCCACCTTCCCATCTCCATCCTTGAATTCTTCATGTGAAACCCCACATTTCACGCTCAACCCTGCTGTAGTAGTTGGAGGAGGCTTTCTCCCATGGGAAAGACAGCTTCACTGTTCCTCAACTGGCCTGCTCTGCCCTTGAAATCTGATTTAGAAACTGAAACCCATGTCTTCTCCTGTTTGAAGATATTTGGGTTGATAATCACTTCTCTTTTTCCAACTTCAATTTTGAAACCATTTGAAAAGACTCAGAAATGGAAGCAATAAATACCCAAATATCACTTTGTTGCTGAAAAGCAGGTTTGAAGAATATGGGTTTTAATATGCAGTAAATGACATTTCTGTTCCTTCTGCCACCCACACCCTGAAATCAAACTACCTGCCTATGCTCAGGCCAAGCTGGTCAACTTCTGAAATATTAATCTAGAAGTTTTCTCATCATGACAAATAAGGAGAATAGGGGCTCCCCTCCAACACTCTACTTATCTAAATAGGATAATTATCACCCCGTTTCTTCTGAAATGGGGCCCCGCTTGTTCCTGCTTGTTCTAACTGAGGCTATTTTCAAACCAGTCCCCTATTCCCAGCTTTCGGACATCACCAACGCCAGTAAGCTGCCTGGACCTGTGCCTAGTTCTTGTTGACAGTATCCTCAGGTCTGCCGTGGTACCCGCCTTCTCTCTCTTACAGTCACCCCTGATGTGGACTGCTTTGCTATTGGACACCTGGCTGAATTTCATCCTGTTGCTTACTGATTCTGTATTTCTAAGCCTGGCCTACTAAAGTGTTTCCGTTCTGTTGTCAGACCTTCCCTCTGTATCTGTTTTACCCTGCTTATGACTGGTTCCCAAGCTGACACTGGGGCCTTTCCTGGCTACAGCAGAACTGTAGGTATTCTCATCTCTCCGGCCTCAGCTTCATAGTGAAAGGATGGAGGAGACCACTTCAAAATGAAACTATCAATTTCCAGCAAAAACAGACTGTTGCAGTTTCCACATTTTGTTGGGGACCTAGAGGGAGAGCTAAATGTAGAAAGCACAGGAAGGAATATAAAGGTACCATTTGTTTGGCAAAGAATTTACATTAAATTCCCTGGTAGCATTAAACTTTTATCTTTGTTCAGGTTCAGCTAATGCTAATTGAGGATTCTGAGCTGGAAATATTTTGTGATTTTATTTGATCCTTGGAGTTGGGAGTTGGGGAGGAGTTATGGATATGTGGTTATACAAACTTTACAAATAAAGAAATTTGGGTAGAAAAAGTTAAAAGTTCACAGACCAAATAAGTTAGGGAGTCACGACTTGAGTGAGTCCAGAGCCCACTTTCCTGAAGCTCTCTTCCTTCTCCTGTTAGGGTCTCTAGACAGGAATTTCTTTTAGTACCTTCTGACAGAGGTTTTGTTCTAGACAACTTCTCCAGCCTTCTGGTAGCCACCAGATTCAGCATCTGGTGGGATCACAGGGAAATAAAAAAGAGCCAAATATTTGGGCAATAAAGCCTCAGCTACTAAGACACCCTGAATTCTAGAGCTGTGTGCCTGCCTCTCTCACACTGTCTGCTTTGCCCATTGTTATCACCATTTCCTTCTTTTTGGACCATTTCCAACAATGTCCACGTCATGAATGGTCCAGCCTATGGTACTCTGCGTGCTGGTGTCCCTGTCCCTCTGGAGGGCATTTAGATGTGCCTCTGCCAGGACTGCTGAGCCTTCTCCCCGGTTCTGTTCTCCAGGGTCTGATAGGTATTAGCAGCCCTCCCAAACTGCTGGAGGATGAGCTCTCTCCAAGTCTCAAGGAGATGTATAGTCCTTCTCCGCCAGCCCCAGAAATTTCAACATCTCATTAATAGCTTTGTCTGTGGCAAAACTAGGATAAATTGCTTTCGAAGTAATAAAATGATACATAATTTTAATTTTAAATATATATAAAACATAATTGCCCCATCTTTTATGAAAATTTGATTTGTAGACACAAAGATTAACAACCTATATGATTTGCTACCAACTACAGAATAAAAGGAAATTAAGTAAAGAGGCAACATTTACCATATATATATGGGAAACTTGAGAGGAAAGAGAAACAATTTTGTTTTCCTTTTGAATAAAGAAAAGTATCCTCTGCAGAATTTTTCAAACTGTTCAATAAAACTTTGTGATCAAAATAAAATTATCAAAGCTAAAATACCAAATTCCATGTTTTTAAAATAGATTATTTTGCTTACCACATTGATTTTAAAGAATTCATTCGAACAAAAACATTGGCAGAACTCACCATAAAACGCACCAATGTGGCTCTGCTGGAAACCTTGTCATGCACTGTAATTGACTATTTTAGGTTCTGACTTCACTACTCATTTTGGCTCCCCTGAAAATAGACTACAGCTTCCTGATTACCTGACCACCTGTTCCTCCTCCCCAGCCTGGCTGGGTGCCTGCCTGTGGTTTCTTTAACCATGCTGCCTCATACACCAGCCCACTCCTGCTGGTTCTCTCCCAAATTACCTTTCATTAGCAGGACCTGACCATGTGCAGATTACCCAAATGGAAACTTATTTTTAAAATACCTAATGAGGGCTTCCCTGGTGGCGCAGTGGTTGACAGTCCGCCTGCCGATGCAGGGGACGCGGGTTCGTGCCCCGGTCCAGGAAGATCCCACATGCCGCGGAGCGGCTGGGCCCGTGAGCCATGGCCGCTGAGCCTGCGCGTCCGGAGCCTGTGCTCCGCAACGGGAGAGGCCACAACAGTGAGAGGCCCGCGTAAAGCAAAAAAAAACAAAACAACAACAAAAAAAACAAAACAAAAACTTAATGAACATCATCCTCTTAGCCTTTTGGGAAGAAAGAGATTTACTACATCTTAACACTGTCTGTGTTCTAGAAAATAGTATTTGAATGAGTGAATGAAATAAATGTATTTCAAAAGAGCCAGGCACATAATATAACCCCGGACAGGAAATCAGAATGCCCTGGCTCTTCTTCTGGCTCCGTCGTGATACCCTAGGCAAGACATTCCTTCCTGGGCCTCCTTTACCCCCAGTCAGGAAAGGAAGTTGTGGAACTGGACTTCTGAGATCCATTCCAGCTTTAAGTAATTTTTGATCCTTTCATTTTAAAAGTGTAATGTTATCACATTCTTAGTGGTTTTCCAAAGAATTACTCCCCCTCTTCCTACATTTATCTCTGGGATAAAGCTAAACTTAGATTCCCAAGCAAATTTCAAAGCTCCCTCTGGGGTCGTTAAAAGTCTCATCTTACTTCAGAGCTTGTTGGTTTTGCCTTGAACTATCAGCCAGCCTTAGCCAGTAGAACAGGAGACGAGTTATTGTTTTGAGGTAACCCGAGGCGTAGTAACAATTCCAGGCACTGAAGAGTTGATCCATATGCCTGCACTCCCTGGGGAACCTCCAACTTCAGCATATCCAGCGTATGTATTCTCCTTCTCTCTCTCTGCCTTTACCGGCAGGAAAGAATCATGAAGGGAATCTAGGATTTAGGGAAAATAATGAGTAGAGGTACTGCTACCCTTTTCTCCCGTCCTAGTTGATAAATGGAGAAGGTAAGACCCAAATGCAGCGATGAAGTGGCTCAACTGAAAAAAACTTAAGAAATAATTGGCCAAACCAATATCTTAACTCCTCTCTTCCATTGAATCTGACACCCTTATCACCTTACCCTTGGAAGAGGTCAGAAGGTAAGTAGTATACTGACTTGTGTCAATTTACTTTTGGAGAAGGGACAATTTGTATTTACAATTTAACTTATCTCCAAACCACTTTCAGATTTTTAATCAGCACTTTTAAGGTACTGTAGAATATATTCATATACATATGATGTATATATATGCTTAAAAACTTTTTAGATAACTTTTTCCTCTTAGTTCCAACGAGGTAAATTAAATAAATAAAATCTCCTTTTTCTCCCACTTCAGTCCTAATACACCTACAAAAAAACATGGGACACTAACTTGAACTGCTGCATCTCAAAGACTGCCAGACCTTTGATTCTACCATGCAAAATGTAACCATATGTCTGTTTGTTAAAATAAACATAGAATAAATTGTATGGTTGGTTGCCTTCAAAGTAGACACCCTGGATGCCATATACTAATTCCATTTATGATACCAATGCTTTGGGAAGGATTTGTAGAGAAATTTTGCATATTATTTTATAATCAAAACTGAATTTTTACAAAAAAAGGTCTTCCTTAACTTATTTTCCAGAATCAACTTCAAGTGACATTTAGATGTTTCCGGGAATCAAATGTACTTTGAAAAGATAAAGAATTACTATCATTAAAAATATTGCAATCGGGGCTTCCCTAGTGGTGCAGTGGTTGAGAGTCCGCCTGCCAATTCAGGGGACACAGGTTCGTGCCCCGGTCCGGGAAGATCCCACATGCCGTGGAGCGGCTGGGACCATGAGCCATGGCCACTGAGCCTGCGCATCCGGAGCCTGTGCTCCGCAACGGGAGAGGCCACGACAGTGAGAGGCCCGCGTACTGCACAAAAAACAAAAAATTGCAATGACTGAAGCCAAACTTCTAATGAGTCAGAGGCTTTCCTTTTGATTCATGAATAATCATTTAATATATAATAATATTACTTTTAGTAAATGGCATCATCTTAATTTTTGTAGTACTTGATCATTTTCAAAGCCCTTCTACACATGCAAAATGATAGATTCTCTCTCCCCCGCCTGGTCTGGTCTCCTAGGCATTCCTTGTACAAAGCCTTTGGGTTATATTGCAAAGCAAGGGAAAAGCAAAATCTCACTCAGCCGCTAAGACTGCTTTTAGCACACACTCATCCATATCCAGGAACTGAATACTCCAAAGCAATCCATTCCTCCTCTTTTTCCAAAACCCCATTCAATTTCCCTCACTGAAAACTTTAGCCAGGAGGGAAACAATTTTATTAAAGCAATATACTTAACTTTCTGAAGGTGTTGCTGCATTTTGAGAGATAAACTTGACCAAAATGATTCCCAAAATTTAGGATATATGAAAGAGTTACTATTGAATGTTCTATTCCTCTATTTTTTCCTCTACTTCATTCCTGATATAGCCACAAGAAAACAAGACTGACTTCTACACTCTGCATCTGAAAGACTGCCAGATCTCAGATTCTATCACTCCATATTGGAAATTCTCTAGGAATCTGCTTCTGTATTATTGCAGGATAACAGGAAAGAACAGATGAAAATAGGAGCTTATCCTCACTGCCTCATTTTAATCAGCAAAACTTATAACCCTTTTCTTGGAAGATTATGCCATAATTGTCAAAGGCTTTCTGACAACCCTGAAGGACATTAAAAGCCAGAGATAAATTTTTTTCATTTATTCATCTTTTTTCCGCGGTGACATTCCTTTTAAGAGGGTCTCTCATCTAACATTTTAAGAACAGATCAATGAAGCCAAATTATGTATTTATTCATAATCTCTGTTCTTTTTCCACGAGTATAAATCAAAACTTCTCAAATTGTCCTGAAAAGGAAACAGATCAAGACCTGGGGATTTCTCTCATCCTCAGTCCCACAGTGAGTCTGGAACTAAGTCAGCGAATGAAGTTTGGTAACTAGCTTTCTGATGGTGGTAGGCCAAATCACCAGCCTCCTACTGCCATGCTTGTCCAAGTTTCCCACTACCTTCCCTTCCCCCCACAATCACACACTGACCTACCCTTCAGAGAGCAAGTTGAAGAGGTTATCATGAGCATCAGTCTCAACAGAGACAAGCTTGAATAGTTAAGCTCATAGGATGTTCTGGGATGAGAAAAGCTTTTAAGATCATCTAGTGCTTTTAAGATTCAGCTGAAGACCTCCAGGCCTAGATTGGAAAGTTAACACACAAGCATACAATGATTTCGTGGCTAAGCTAGCATGAAAAAATACTTTGGTAGACAAAGCTTTTTCTTGGGAGAAAGAATTTATCAAGATTGAGGTTTGAACTCTTCCTAGCTAATTTGCTTAAATTATCATTAGACTGCAATCAGTGAGATGCTTTAGAGGTACTTAGAGTCCTTGAGACCTTTTCGAACCCTTGCTTCCACTTCACCCAGAGCTCTTGGATTTTATTTGCATATAATGCATTAGAAAAGAAAGGTGCTGTGGTTTTGAAACTTGGAAAAACCCTCATTTCAGATAGGCCAAACTTTCAACCAGCGTACCCTCATACAAGTCCGGGCAGGATCCGGGGAGGAGAACTTCCTAAGGACAAAGGAAACATATACATAATTTCTCAAGTTCTCAATACCGATGTTCAAAGTTGAAAACATCAATATTGTTCAATTGCACGAGACTTTATAAATTGCTTTTGCTTTTATTTTACATTACATTTGTGATATGCTCAGATTTCTGTGGAAGAGAATATTATTTACTTCTAGGCTACAGGTCAAAATGTCCAAGGAAACAAAAAAAGCATGCTGTAGTCAGCAGTTCTGAATCTGAA
This sequence comes from Leucopleurus acutus, assembly GCF_964270905.1. Taxonomy (NCBI): domain Eukaryota; kingdom Metazoa; phylum Chordata; class Mammalia; order Artiodactyla; family Delphinidae; genus Leucopleurus; species Leucopleurus acutus. The sequence continues at coordinate 77,935,511 of NC_139147.1, read as the reverse complement.
TCCACCAGATCTACAATCTGAAGACAGATCCAAACACAATGGAAATTCAATGAAGGGTCGGGGGTGAACTCTGAAAAATAATTTTACTTCCGAAAGGCAAGCTGGAGAAACTCGGGAAAACAAAGACAGAGCCACTGGGTAAATCCAACCAATTTTCTCTGGGAATACCAGACAAGAGAAAATATTTCTTGGGACTTCCCTGGTGGCGCAGTTGTTAAGAATCCACCTGCCAATGCAGGGGACACGGGTTCAAGCCCTGGTCGGGGAAGATCCCACATGCCACGGAGCAACTAAACCCATGCACCACAACTACTGAGCCTGTGCTCTAGAGCCTGCGAGCCACAACTACTGGTTTGTGCTGCAACTACTGAAGCCCGCACACCTAGATCCTGTGCTCCTTAGCATGAGAAGCCACTGCAATGAGAAGCTCACGCACCAAGATGAAGAGTAGCCCCTGCTCGCCACAGCTAGAGAAAGCCCACGTGCAGCAACGAAGACCCAACACAGCCAAAAAAAAAAAACAAAAAAAAAAAGAGAAGATATTTCTTTATCAAGTCTCTTCCCTCGATTTCATTTTTTCTTTCCTAGTCTTCCCCATATCATTAAATTCACCAATATCCACCTAGTTGCTCAAACCAAAAAATCGAAAATTATTCTTGAGATCTAGTTTTCCTCATACTCAATAGCTAATCACTCAAATTTAAAAATATATTTGTCCATTTGGATAAAGAAGATGTGGCACATATATACAATGGAATATTACTCAGCCATAAAAAGAAATGAAATTGAGCTATTTGTAATGAGGTGGATAGACCTAGAGTCTGTCATACAGAGTGAAGTAAGTCAGAAAGAGAAAGACAAATACCATATGCTAACACATATATATGGAATTTAAGAAAAAAAAATGTCATGAGGAACCTAGGGGTAAGACAGGAATAAAGACACAGACCTACTAGAGAATGGACTTGAGGATATGGGGAGGGGGAAGGGTAAGCTGTGACAAAGTGAGAGAGAGGCATGGACATATATACACTACCAAATGTAAGGTAGATAGCTAGTGGGAAGCAGCCGCATAGCACAGGGAGATCAGCTCGGTGCTTTGTGACCACCTAGAGGGCTGGGATAAGGAGGGTGGGAGGGAGGGAGACACAAGAGGGAAGAGATATGGGAACATATGTATATGTATAACCGATTCACTTTGTTATAAAGTAGAAACAAACAAGAAAAAAGTATTTGGTATTAAAAAAAATAAAATATTTGGCATTTGACTCAAAAAATATATATATATATATTTGTCCATTCAAATTTTAAAATACAACTCTAACTCATTCCCTTTGTCTCCAATCCAGTCTACCACTCTAGAGCAAATCACCATAATCTGTCACTTGGTAAACCGAAATAGCCCTTTTTCTGGTCTCCCACTTTTCATGATTATCCTTCTCCAATTTATTCTCCATACAACAGCAAAAGGATCTATTAAATTCGTGTAAATATGATTGTGTCATTCCCCATCTTGATATTCTTCAATGATTTCCTATTGCAGTTGAGATAAAATGCAAAATCCTTAATTTTTCTACAAGGTAATGCATGATCTAGCCAATGCCAAACTCAGTCTTACTTCTTGTAAATTTCTTACTTCTTGTAAATTTCTTCCTACTTCCTACCTCTATTTTTACTGGACACCTTTCATTTTCATAAACGTGCCCCAATATTTCACACCTCAGATCCTTTCCACATGTTACTCTCTCTTTTTAGAATTCTCCCCGTTTTTTAGTTATCAACCTAAATATTACTTTCTCAGAGGGATTTTTGTTACCCCTACAATACTAAATCCCTCTCATAATCTATTGCACAGTACACCCTCATTTTTCTTCATGGCACTGAGCACAATGTATATATTTGTGTTTCATTTTTGTCATTCTCCTTTAATAAATCACAAGCTCTATGAAGGCAGGAATCAGATATTTTGTTCACCATCGTGTACCCAGCAACTAAAACAGTACCTGACGTTTACCAACACTGTCAATTGACTAGTCAACTGAAAGAACCAATGAATGAATAAGTGAAGTAATTAGAAAGATAACAAATATTCAGCTGATATACACCATGAAAAACTCAGGGAAAGCTTCCTTTTTCAATCTCCATGGTCTCTGCAGCTTCCATCAATTTGTTTTCATCATCCCCCGTGATGAACAGTAGAAAACAGTTAAGTGAATTCACTTGGCATCTCTTTAGATATTTGAAACAACTCATGTTTCTGAATTCTTTTAAATTCTTTCATCTTTCATAAGATACATAATAATTGCATGAATTTAATATGTATCTTTTATGTTTCTGTTATGTTCAAGGGACTTGCCTGATTTAATGGAGAATGCAAGAGTAGATAATAGACCTGTCCTCAAAAAGGACAATCTAGGGGACGTAGAAACAAACACAACTCAAAGTATTAATACAAGGTGACTTTTGTTTTAAGAAACTTCAAAAGACTTTAATACTTCTAGCTTCTGAGAACTTTATGGAAGAGCTAGTAGTTGAGCTGAACTTTATAGGACAGGTAGGATTTCAATAGAGCAACATGGGGAAGATATAATGGCATTCCAGGGAGAGAAAAAATATGCACATCTTTAGAAAACATAGAGCATGTTTTGGAAAGAGAAAGGAGCCCAGTTTTCTTGGAGCATATGTTATAAGAAGCAGCTACCTTATGACCCCACAATTCCACTCATGTGTATATATTTTTAAAAAATAAAAATATTAATTCAAAAAGATACATGACCCCAATGTTTATAGCAGCATTATTTACAATTCCCAAGATACAGAAGCAACCTAAGTGTCCATAAACAGATGAATGGATAAACAAGATGTGGTATATATAAACAATGGAATACTATTCACCCATAAAAAAGATCAAAATTTTGCCATTTGCAGAAACCTGGATGGACGTGGAGGGCATTATGCTAAGTGAAATAAGCCAGACAGAGAAAGAGAAATACTGTATGATATCACTTATATGTGGAATCTAAAGAAATACAATAAACTAGTGAATAAAACAAAAATAGAAACACAGACATAGAGAACAAACTAGTGGTTACTAGTGGGGAGGGGGAAGGGAGAGGGGCAATATAGGGGTAGGGGGGAAAAAAGGTTAATATGGGACTACATGAAACCATGTGTATGAAACTTTTGAAAATTTTAAAGCACTATAGAATTTAAAGAATTTTTCATTCAATTAAAGAAGCAGCAGCAAAATATAACTGGTAAGAAGGGAAGACAACATTTTTGGAGGCCATTTATTCCCTGGATTTAGTTCTACTTATAGAGAATTACAATCTATTAAAACTCTTTTGCACATGACAAAAGATTAGACTGGAGCATGAGAAACAATTGTATTATGTAAGGGGACCCTGCACCCCTAGTTGAGGGGATATTAGTGAGATGATTACTACAATTGCTTAGGAAAGAGCACTACAGACGACAAGTAGGATGTGGTGGAGGGAATGGAAAGAAGAGTAACGTTAGCCATTGGTTGTGATAAACTCAGGTATGTTGTATATTCTGTGAGATTTCTCCAGCGGAATTGAGCCTCAATCGCTCACAGCAGTACTATGCCCCCTAACACACCTTCACTGGCTTTCTTCCCTTTTCTGTTTCACTTTCTCACTTCCTTTCCAGTTCTTCCTGGAATCACCTCCCAAATATGCTCCTCGCACTCACATCCGTGATTCAGAGTCTGTTTCTGGGAAAACTCAACCTAAGTCAGATGATATTAATAATAATACAAAATACAAAATTAGGACAAGTTGCGGGTAGGGGTTGGAAGGAAAGGATCAACATTGATTTTGACATTTTCAGTGAAGCTGGAATTTGTATTATTAGCTGAATCAAATCCATGCAAAACATAAAGTATAACTTGAATTGATAAAATAAGCAAATATTTGTAAATGATGCCAAATTGTGAGAATTTACATCTGCAAATATTTTACATCTGCATCTTCAAGTTTCGTTATTAAACCATCTTTTTCCAGCAAACTGATTAAAAATCAAAGCACCTGAGGGCTGTGGTTTACACACACACCAAACAGCCCAAGGCTGAATTCCAAAAATCCTCTGAAAAGGCTCCATTAAAAAAATATTTTTTTTTGGCTGCATGGGGTCTTCGTTGCTGCGCGCGGGCTTTCTCTAGTTGCGGCGAGTGGGGGCTACTCTTCGTTGCGGTGTGCGGGCTTCTCATCGCGGTGGCTTCTCTTGTTGCAGAGCACGGGCCCTAGGCGCACAGGCTTCAGTAGTTGTGGATCGCGGGCTCTAGAGTCCAGGCTCAGTAGTTGTGGCACACGGGCTTAGTTGCTCCGCGGCATGTGGGATCCTCCCGGACCAGGGCTCGAACCCGTATCCCCTGAATCGGTAGGCGGATTCTTAACCACTGTGCCACCAGGGAAGTCCCAAAAGTCTCCATTTTTAATAGAGAAAACAGGAAAATAAAATCCCTCCTTTTTATTCAACATATACCAAATAAAATTCCAACAATCTAAGTTAAATATAAAATCTGTAGTCATGAGGGAATAGGAAAAAATAAGTCAATATTTGATCTATAAGTGATGGAGGAATTTCTGAAACATAGAAACAAACAACTCAGTTACAAAGTAAGAGATTAATAGATTTAACTACATATTTTTAAATATTAAAATTAAATTATTAACTGTGAAAAAATTTTAAGTATATTGTATACAAAGGGTTATTATCTTTAGTATAAAGAATTATTGTAAATAATAAGCTGAATACTTCAAATGTTAAAGAGCAAATGACATCCTAGGGATACCAAGAGAAAGAAAATACAAATAAATAGCATACGAAGAAGTGTTAAACTTTTTGACATATTTCAGTTTCACTTATCAAGTTGGTAAAATTTTAAAATAATAGTTGCTGACAATTCTATGAGTTGCTCTTCTCATCTGCTCTGGGAAGGAATATAAATTGGTCTGGATCTGCAATCTCTTATCCACACTTCCAAAGTTCAAAGGCTTTTCATAGCTTATTTGGTGGCAAAACCAGACTTGAACTGATATGAGGCTACTGAAAATTTTTATTTATTCTACTTAGTGAGAATATTAATACATTTTGCTAAAGAAATATTAATGTATTTGATTGAAGGTGTTTCTCTATACCTAAAGAAGGATGTTACCTTATGTAAGGTGAATGCAACATACTATCTTTCTAAAATCCTAAAATTTCTAAATTCCAAAACATATATGACTCTAAGGATAAGGGGTTATGGACCTAGACTTTAATTTTTGGGAGAGGAGCAATTTTTCAGCAGTTTGGCTAGTGTCTTAGAGAAGTTCTACATTTGGCCTAAAAATAATAATATACTTAGGTACTTATTCTAAGAAGTCCTCAATAACATGCAGAAATATTTATAAGTAAGGATATTCACAGGAGTGTTATATCTAATATTAAGAAATTGAAAATAACCTTTATGTTCATCAAAAGGAGAATGTAAGATAAACAGTGGTGTCAACAGATGCTGAATACCATAGTAAAATCATACATTCAAGGAAATTGGATGACAGGTACCAGAGTTGAGGTAAGAACAAGACATGAAATAAATAATACCAACTGTATATTTATAGAAAAAAAATACTTGAAGGAAATTATTAACTCTGGAAAGTGGAATTATGGGTTGTTTTATTTTTTTTTAATTTCACTCTTATAAATAAATCCTCCACAAATTATGTGTGACATTTACAAGCAGAAAAAAGTATGAGTAATTTAATTTTAAAATTTGAGATTCTTTCAATTATTTAATCTCAGAAAGAGCTTTCAAAAATAGAGGCCCACCTTAGACATCTGGAGTAATATTTACATGGCCCAGACTCCCTGATGTGATTAAATCACAGATCACATATTAGCTTTTGTAACTAAAAGAAAATACTTTTCATCCAGCAATTATTGACTCACTCAAGTGTATATTTCAGGGTATTTGTTATTATTTGTCATTTAGTATAATAGAATGTAAAAAAGGGTTAGACACGCTTTAAACCTCAAAATTAAATGTTACAATAGGTTAGAAACATCACCTTACGTTTCTATAGCATCTTACAGTTTGTCGAGGATTTTCAGGTATGTTTTCTAATTTGCTCTTTATGTGTATTTCTGTGATTCTGCATTTTATAAAAATAAGGTTGCAAAAATGCAAAAAAGCAGAAAGAATAACAAATTTCGGAGTTTTCACAATCTGGTATTAGTAACCATTAATATTTCCATTTTTATAAATAAGAATGAACATTCTCTAGATAAAACTGAAGTCCCCATCCACATTCTCACAGGTATCTCAAATGTATGTTCATATATGTATATACACATATCTCTCCATGAACAATTTGTAGTATTTTTTTGTTTTGTGTGTAGGGGTTATTTTAAATTTTATACAATTTTATACTGTACATATTGTTCTGCCCCTTATCTTTATTTTAGTATTATAAGTTCTATCCATATTATACACACACACACACACACATACACGCCATTTGTGTAAACTACCAAATTTTATTGTCATTTGCTCTTCAAAATAACACTATAAGGTAGACAAGGCAGGGATTTTCATCCTACTTTACAGATGAGTTGTTAAGTGAATTACCAAGATGTATAAGAGGCTTAATTGGAATTGTTCTAACCTTAGTCCGGTGTTCAGTATTTCTTCCCTGATAAAAAGCAACTTTAGACAGAAAAGCCAGACTTACAGAAACATGGAAATTTACTGCTAGTTACAATTGACGTTACCCCAGAGAACATCCGGAGATTTGTCTCTTTTTCACCGACTAAAACAGTTGGAAACAATGACTTCAAGTTTTACTAGTATAACTCGTATGTTGAATTCATGACATAAATGATACATAACTGGATGTGATTCTTTAACTGTCCTTTAAATTTTAATCAATGGGAGTAAGTCTTCCCAGGCCCTGGATAACAGATCCATAGGTCTCATTGCTTCAGTTCTTAGGTTATAGTCTTATGGTTACTTTAAACATAAATAGAGTCTGAATTTAGATGTTATAATGTTCTGTCCAAGATACTAGCCAAATTTGTGAACCAAATTTCTGCTTCTTGACAAAGCAGCTAATTGTTCCCTGGCCAAGTTTGGGTCTATTTCAGGCTGAAGGCCTGCAGTGGGGAAGGCGGGAGACTCAGCATGGCAAGGTCCTTCTGCTTTCTGCTCCCTCCCTGCTTGCTTTTCTGCCCACTCACCAGCTATCTTCAGATTTCCTTCTACCAGAGTGGCAGCAGGAAAAGAAGGGAAGATAAAGGGTAGTACATTTCTAACTGCACGGGGTGGCTATCATTCATGGGGTGAATGGTAAGAGTCAAATCTTTCTCTTGGTGAAGTTTTTATGAGTTCTGCAGACGTTCTGTGCTGGATTGTTCATTTAAATTTTCTGGATAACTCTATTCCAGGTAGCTACTGCATTTGTCATTCTTTCTTCAGCACCTGGTTCTCCAGGCTACACATACAAACTCTTCCTTGAGGTCCTCTTGCCTCTCCAGGCAACCCTTTTGGAGAGGATCAAGAAGACCTTAACTAGGGGCTTCCCTGGTGGCACAGTGGTTGAGAGTCCGCCTGTCGATGCAGGGGACATGGGTTCGTGCCCCGGTCCGGTCCGGGAGGATCCCACATGCTGCGGAGTGGCTGGGCCCGTGGGCCATGGCCGCTGGGCCTGTGTGTCCGGAGCCTGTGCTCCGCAACAGGAGAGGCCACAGTGGTGAGAGGCCCGCGTACCGCAAAAAAAAAACAAAAACAAAAACAACAAAAAAGAAGACCTTAACTGACATTCTCTCATAGGACCTTTACTTGAACCTTAGAAAATATGCAAGCAACCCTTAGCCACTGGTGGTGGATCCCAATGCAGAAGCCCTTTCCAGGCCCTCCCCCACAAACCCGGACTGTTTTTGTCCTTTAGAATTCCTTGTTTGCAGCCTGATAAATCTTTCTGGCGAAAAAGGCAGGCATAGTGCTTTATACTGCCCAATTTTGGGGAACACATTTCAAAGCTCTTTTACGGGTTGGCTTGAAACCCTTCTCCCTATGTTTGGGACAAAACATTAACTGTGTGCCTCCCCCCAAATGGGTGAGGTGAAGATTTAGAGCATAACAACATGTTTCGAAAGAAAAGTCTTTGCAAATCCTCTGATCACATCTTCTCTTCTAGTCTTTGCTTTTATTCTTCATCTGCCTGAGAGATTCCATATCCCCAGTATCATTTCATGTAAAAAAAAAAAAAATGTGTTGATAAGAAGGGGTTTGTTTTACACTGTGGTAACCAATATTTACACTATTGGCCCCTCAGTCAAAATGAAGAGGGAAAATCTCATTCTGATTTCCTGTGTTACCTGACCAAGTGACACAGGGCTAATTATTTAACCACTGCAATTTCCCCCTCATTTAAAATGAAGAATAAATGAGGTAATGGGATAATAGTAGTATTTAATTCATAGGATTGTTGTGATGATTAAATGAGTTAATACATGTAGAGTCTTAAAACATGTCTGACTTGTCATAAGAACTCTGTAAATGCTATTATTTATCTTTCAAACTTCCAGGTATAAAATAAATGTCATAGAGATATAATGTACAGCATGGTGACGATAGCCAATAATACCTTTTGCATGTTTGAAAGTTGCTAAGAGAGTAGATCTTAAAAGTTCTCATAACAAGAAAAAAATTGTAACTGTATATCATGGTGGATATTAACTAGATCTATTGTGGTGATCATTTCAAAATATATACAAATATCAAATCATTATGTTGTATGCCTGAAACTAATATAATGTTATATGTCAGTTTTACCTCAAAAGATAAAAAACAAAGCAAAACAAAAAATTTTAACTCAATTGGCATTTCCCTAACAAGCTTTACTTAATTTATTCTGTCAGTATTACATGCCTTCCTCAGTGTTCCCAGAAAAACTTAGGTGAGTTCTGTCTCTTTGTGTTTTCAAATTCATGTATCACATTCCAATAAATAGGTGTTTATATGCATGTTTTCCCCCATAACCATTTAAGTCAGGGATTTTGATTTATTTATTTTTGTTTCCTAAGCATGTTTGATGGATATACAAGTGAACACGAAATATATGATGGTGAGACTCAAGAGGGAGGGGATATGGGGACATATGTATGCATATGGCTGATTCACTTTGTTGTACAACAGAAACTAATGCAGTATTGTAATGCAATTATACTCCAATAAAGATCTATTTAAAAATAAATAAATAAACAGATTGAATTGCTTAATAGTGTCAGTAATCAACTGCTGAGGTAGACAAATGAATGAATAAAGCCTGAAGAGCAAACAAGTCTCTGAAAGCTCTAAAAAATCACAGAAACATACACAGTTTACACATGATGGTGCCAATATTTTCCTATTAAAGCCATAAGAATTTGTAACAAAAACAGACTAAGGAAGCATTGGATCTTACCAGATGTTTAACGATACCAGGCTGTGTTCAGAAAGGAAAGCATGTATTTTACAATTATCCCATGTGGTAATTTGTTGAAAGAAATATAAGTCTAAAAAATAGAGATAGCCATTGTTCCCTGTTGCTATTGGGTAATTCTAGCTGATCATTATGCTTTAAGCCTCAAGGAGAGAAAATGAAACTCACAACTGATCAGAGTAGCTAGGTGATGAAACTATTGATTATTAACACTGAAAAGTCTGATAAAATTAGAAACAATATTTAATTATAATTACCTTGTACTTATAATGACTATGGATAAGAGACTACAATAAATACAGAGTTAAATGTAGCACAATTACATTCTTTTTCTTTTGATTCATAAATAATTTTTAGTATTAAATTAATTCTTTAAAAATATTATAAGGTTAACTAAGACTGAAAGGCACCCAAACAGAAATAAAATTGATTTCCTTGATGTTCAAAAATAATTTAATTATTTTTCAATATTTTTCATTTTTTCAAATGGATACTTTCTTCAATGGTAGAAGGCAGATGCTAAAAACATTAGCAATCATTAAGAGAAAATAATAGTGAAGAAAAGTCTTGCTCTTTTATGTGTTATTCCTCTTTAAGCCAAAATATTCCACTTATTTATTTCCATCAGATCTGAAACTTGGGAATGTTTTGAGCCATAAAAAATAAAGTTATATTAACCCTTATAATGGTCCATGAATTCCTCTCCGTAGCATGGAGAACTACTCTGGAAGCTATGTTGAAACTTTGGATATGTCCTCTTGTGGAATTGTTATCCTGCCTACTTCAGTCAGAGTAAGTCCTGGTAAGTCCCTGGAAAGGTTTGGATGCTAATATGGGAAATGGGGAATGAGTTAGACTCACTCTGCCTTTGCTTTGCTATTTCACTTTGGGCAAGTTATTCAAGCTCAGCTCTAGCTGTAAAATGGGACATTCGTTTAACTATTGGTAAAGTGGAGATGAGTACATTTATTTCCCAGGGTTATTTAAAAGCCTAAGGTCAATCTTTATTCAGTGCCTTAGAAATTCCTACATACCCTATAACAACAAGGTTATTATGTTAGTAATAGATTTTGATTCCAAGGAACAGAAACTAGTTCAAATAGAGGAGGAATGGGTGGGCAATACTTTTCATGGCGGGAGTGGAGTGGGTCCACTTTCCTCTGTTCTCAACTTGGGATGTACTCGTATATTCAGTCCTGCTCAGGGGGGTTCACCCCTTGTCTCAGCAGGTGTAAGCACACTTATTTGGTGTGTGAAAACTGGAAGCTCAGGGAGGGTATTTAATGCACTCACAGTTTTGACTGATATTTAAATCAGAAGGACAGGCAGGATCATGTTCCTCTTTGTACTAGGACAGCTCTTCCTAAGAGATCATCAGCTGGCCAAGGCGCAGAGTCAGTTCTGTGGAAAACAGCTCTGAACACTTGGATCATCTTTCTCCAGGTCCTCAGGTCCTGCTGGATTATAAGCCACAGACCACCTATGAACCACTCCAAAGGTTGGAGCCCACGAAGCACCCTTGTCCCCTTGTCCCATTTCTGCTTTCATAACCCCTCCCCTTTAGACTTTCTCTTTCAGAAGTTCTCCTTCAGTTTCTTATCCTGCACGGGCTTAATAACTAATCAGAAAGCGTTTAATGGCCAATCAGATGGAGCCTTAGGACCTAGCGACACAAAATACACTTTATACCCTCATTGAATACATGGGGTCAGATCATTAGAAATACAACTGCTGCTCTTTGTCATCTGTGAGGAAAAAAGCGTGATTCATTTCCTTCTTGATACATCAAGGACTGACAACTGGGGCTTCTTGATAAAGCAACAAAAATAAGTAAATACATAACAGTCCAAAGCACAAGCAGTTTCCCAGCCTTGCCACAACATCATAGGTACTCAAACAGATTTTCAAGTGAGGAAATAAAGTATTGTACTCAGGCCTCACAGGAAGTAGTATTCCAGGTACTGAGAAGACTACCTCTCAGAGGCCACACCAGTTTTCCTACTGCTCTTTCTCTCTGCACATTTTGGCTCCATTCTCCCCTTTATTATCCAGCTTCCTTGATATATTCATCTTGCACATAATCATTATGATTATGATCATTATAGTATGATCATTATTCTCCGATATACATTATGACTTCTTAGGTCTGGCATCTACCTTCAGCTGGCAATGGTCTCTGTGTCTCTTAGGTCAGAGAGACAATTAGATTAGCCCAGATTAGTATCAACTCTCTGAAAATACCAGCAAGATAACCTGATGACCACCAAAGTAACCTGTTGATAAAGGAGAGTTTATTGCTCATTAGCATCTCAAAACAAAGGAATAGAAAGGGTGGGATATATATGAGGATTTGGAGGTCTAGTTCAAAGTCTTTCAATGCTGGAGCCAACTTGAGATTGAACAAGTTTGTGACTTAACAGTTTAGGGTTGATGGACACAGAGAAGAAAGGGTTTCTAAGGGTGTTGAAAAAACAGTCTTCTGATGCACATACTGAAGTTACCTATCGTCCTAAGAAGGAGTAAGAGTAGTTGAGTAGTCAGTTGTTCAGATAAATGGATTCAGAGGGTAGTTATTGAAACAAACACTAAAGTCACTTGGAACTTCATCTTCTTGGGCTAGAGTTTCCCAAAGTCATGTTAATTTAGACAGTAACCTGTGTGTTTTAGATAGTTTCCTGTTCTCAAGTCTCAATGCTGACTGTGATTAGAATCATTTGGAAGGGAGGGCATTAAAAAAATACACATCATCCCACACTGGGACGTTTAAATGTTTATCTTCAGGGGAGGTGCTTGGGCATTGGTAAATTTTTTAAAAATTTCCCAGGTGATTCTAATGTTCAGGTGTGTGGTAAACCAATGACTTAGATAATCTTTTGAAGCCAGGCCATAAAAGTCATATATATATGGCCACTCAGTGGTTTTGCCATGTTTGACCAGCTATCTATCAGGGGTGGTGAGGGAGGAGGGAAGAAAGCTGGGACAGGAGAAGTATAAGATTGCTCCTTCTAGGGACAGTGGGTGTGGCAGCTAACTGGAAACATGTCTACCAGAGGTATTTATTATCCCTAAGGAGTGCCTGATCTGAGATGAACCATGGTATGTGCACTCCACCCACATTTTTTATCCAGGTGTTAAAAGACCAACACCCCTGGAAGTCATAAGGGTTTGAACTGCCAGGACATGAGTATGTCAGGAGCCTGTGTAGGCTGGATACACAAGGTGCCATGATTGCTACTGATGACTAGAAATGGGTGGAGACAGCAGAGGGAATCTTGTTTCGTTCCTAGGCTGTGGTCCAGAGGTTCCAAAGAACAGACACTGAAAAGATGATGAATCAGCTAATCAGTGTGGGAGTGCCAGATTATGGTCAGAAAAAGGCTGTGGGAAACAGAGGAATGGAGAAGTGGGGAAATGGCTAGAGGTCTATTAGGGCAGAGAAGGGGTTTGACGGGGATTTAAACTAGTGTCCCATCGTATTCTTGGTGGAGGAGGGTAACGAAAGCAGGAACTAGAGGTGAGGCACTAGGGACAGCAGCGGAAAGAATCTGGCCACACAGTAGCAGAGAAGAAAAAGGATTCAGTCTGGGGATAGTTGCTGTTGGTGTTTTGATCTCAGGCTACTTGACAAAAGTAGAATTGTAAAGATTATCTACAATGACCTACCACAGCAAGCAGGGAATAGAGGGTTAGTAGCAGGAAATGCGAAGGGACAATCTTTCAGTGTTTTCCCCAGTGAGACAAAAAACAGATGAATAAAGAATACCTCAGAGAATCATTGTTCTCAGGGAGGATGGCATCAGATCCATAAGTTACTTACTAATGGACCAGAAAAATTGGAAGGGAAGAAAAGCAGCCATAATACTGAATAATAAGAATAATAAGGCAAAAACTAGTTTGGCAAGATTATGGCAACACAACTATGTCATATACTACTAGTTTATGAAGTCCCTTTGAAGAGCAAGTTGTTCTCAGAAAATGATTTAACAATGCCATTTCTAAGTATAACTCTTAGAGAAATTCTTACAGAAGAAGATATTCACAAGGATGCTCAAAAAGTGTTGACTGTAAAGACCCATAATTAGAAATAGTCCCAATGGTTGAAGAGGGACTAAATTAATTATGATACTTTAATATCAGGGAATACAGTATGTAAATTAAAATAAATAACTTTGACTCTAAGAATTGACATTTATAGATAATAAGTGAAAAAGCAAGTTGAAAAGGAACACATGTGGTGTAGTAGTACTTATATTTATATATATTTAAATATATAGACAAGTAATATATTTCATTTATTGATACATAGACATATTTAGGAAAGATATAAAAATATAGATTGCATATGCACCAAAGCCACGAGAACAGTTGCCTCTGGAGGAGGAAATGAGGTTTGGAATTGTAGCACTACTTGCTGTATAATAATTTATTTTTAAAAGTCTGAAGCATATATGATATATTATTATCAGATTGGTAGGCTCATGGGTGTTGTCTACATTTTCTTTTGTCTTTACTGATCTTAAAACAAACTAACCAAAAATAAGTATACAAACAACAAAAAGCTCAATCACTAGGTGCTTTTCACAATATTTGGTGAATTTTATTAGTTCAATTTATCAAATACCGTATAGGGAATTGAAAATGTAAGGACAATAAGATTTAGTCCATGCTCCCAAGACTCTCACAACATCTGAAGACACACACAAAATTATTCAATATAAAGAAAACACACACACAATTATAAAGGTAAGTATAAACTTTTACGGAAAGACATATAAAGAAGATATTAATTTTTGTTAAGAAATGGGAATTTAAAAAACTACAATGTGGATAGAACATTTTAGATTGGCCACTAGGAAAAGTAATTTTTACAGCAGGGCAAGGAAGAAATGGTGTTCAGAAAGGTGGAAGAGCACAAATAAAAAGGCAAAGAGATACAACTTGAAGATATTTTTAATAACAATACTTAGTATTGTGTGATTGGATCATATGGATTGTGGAGGTAAATGGCAGAAAATGGACCTAGAAATTGGGGCTAGTTAGTAAAGAGCCTAGAATGCCATATTAAGAAGTTTGGGGTCCAAGGTGCATTGCAGTAAAACAATGCTGCTGGCGATATGGAAGATGGATTGAATTGATGTTAATCTGGAGGCAGGAATATAAGAATACTAGTAATAGCTACCCATCATGCATTACTAGATGATGAACAATGTTCAGATGGAGTCTCTTCCATGTCAGTCACTACAAATAGAGCCTCATGTCTTTAGAGGTGAGCTGATGGTCAGAGCTGGAAGGATTATCTTGCTCGTGGCAACCCCAGAGAGAAGCCCATATTGAGGCTCAAAATAACCAGAAAAGTAGAGCACAAAGTTGCTCTTCACCCAGTGGAGAAAGCTTTCTGTTGACTATTTTTCATTATAAAGAATAAATAAATATGTTTTGCAAAGCAAAACTGGCTTTCTTGAATGGTTCCACTGTAAACAGGAGCCCTTTGTAACTGTACCCTTAAGATTCTGTTCAACCTGCCAAAGGGTGGGTCCCCTTGGCTGGAGTAGTAACACAGATTGGCTCCTTCACAGGAAAATTGAGAATTTGCAATAAACCATCAAGGACCCTGAAAGCACTTGTTTGAGTGATATTGGTGCTTGTTGTTAGAGTGACATTCTAGCTGAGACAGAATTTTTTCTTTGACTCCCACCCTACTCTCCCCATACCTTAGAAAGAATACTGTTTTTTATGTCAGAGGACTTTGAGCTTACCTCAGTGAAACCCTTTCATCCTGTGAGTTATTTATAAAGTTGCTTTACTCTCTGGGTTCCAGATCCCTCATCCGAAAGTAAATTTTATTTCTCTCAACTAATTCCATCTTTGTCTGGGTGTATGGAATACAATAACCATATTACTCAGTAGCTGAGCTTGACTTCCTCATTCGGTGTCCTTCAAATTCCTTCCACTAATAAAAGTGAAGGGAGTGGAATGTTTTTGACATGTCTCAAAAACATTCCTGTGTGTCATCTAGACTTTGAGGGGAATGATGATCCAAATGTGGTTCCTGATCCACAGAGGATTTGGCACAGAGCAGTGAGTATCAGTAGTTCAAGGCCAAGCAGATGAAGATGGGTGTAATTCAGCTGATCCCAAAGGATCTCAGAACTTGGCACCAGGTGACTCTCCCGTAAGTGTGTGTGGACTGTGGCCTTTTCAGGCTTCCTGGAGAATTCCTCTGGGGACAAGTTATGTGCTTGGCTCTACCTCAGACTATTTTTATGGTTCTTATTTTTGTCGCTAACATTTGGCCCAGTCAGAGAGTCTTTCTCTCTCTTATGATGAGGTTGAAGTCCTTACCCATCTTACACTTCAGAGTTTTGTTAGTGAATTCAAAGTAATGTCTGTGCCTTTCTTCTAAAGAAGGAATTTGAAACTGGTAATCTAAAGGCCATTTCAAAAGCAATATTCTTAGTCTTGCCCAGGTTCAGAACTGGGCTTAGGGTATGCAAGGCAGTGTAGAAAAAGCTTTGATAAAGTTCTTTTACTTGCTGTGAAACGTTGGGCAAATTATTTACCACCCAGGATCTTCAATTTATTTGTAATTAAAATCAGGGACACAATGCCCACGTATAAAAATTTTTACAATGGTCACTTGAAGGAGAAGATTCACTTAAGAAATCTTGGAGCCAAGGAGGTGTTCAGCACAGATTAGTTCAAGTTACTACTCTATTCAGCGTAATCAATCAAAAAAAAAAAAGAAAAGAAAATGCTGTTGCTTTCTAATAGCAACCTTGAATTTCAAAATTGCACTTTCGTAGGTTATTTTTTTCAGTTTCATTTTAAGATTAAAATAATGTTATTAATAAATAGGTTACAGCAGTGAGAATGTGATAGAAGTGGGAGGTAGGATGGTGATTTAACTTTCTGATATACTCATCTTCTCAACTGGCTCCACCACTGCTGACTGTTGTCATGCCTTACAAACTAATGTATTTCTCTGGGACTTTTTTATACCTCTCTTTCTATTGATCTTTCTGGGTAAAAGCCAAGTTTCTGATTACTCTGTGTTGACACCTGAGTAGTCAAACGTAGCTGGAGTAAAACAGATAAGTATGCTGTGATTTACAGCTCACTTTATTTATTTATTTATGTGTTTGTTTTAAAATTGTTATTGGAGTATAGTTGATTTACAATGTTGTGTTAGTTTCAGGTATACAGCAAAGTGAATCAGTTATACATTTACATATCTCCACTTTTTTTTTTTTTTTTAGATTCTTTTCCCATATAGGACATTACAGAGCATTGAGTAGAGTTCCCTGTGCTATATAGCAGGTTATTCATTATCTATTTTATATACAGTAGTGTGTATATATCAATCCCAATCTCCCAATTTATCCCTCCCTCCCTTATCCCCTGGTAACCATAAGTTTGTTTTCTACCTCCATGACTCTTTTTCAGTTTTGGAAATAAGTTCATTTGTACCCTTTTTTTTGATTCCACATGTAAGCGATATCATATTTGTCTTTGTGTGTCTGACTTACTTCATTCAGTATGACAATCTCTAGGTCCATGAATGTTGCTGCAAATGGCATTATTTTGTTCTTTTTTATTGCCAAGTAATATCCCATTGTATATATGTACCACATCTTCTTTATTCATTCCTCTGTTGGTGGACATTTAGGCTGCTTCCATGTCCTGGCTATTGTAAATAGTGCTGCAATGAATATTGGGGTACATGTATCATTTCGAATTATGGTTTTCTCCGGATATATGCCCACAAGTGGGATTGCTGGGTCATACGGTAGTTCTGTTTTCAGTTTTTTAAGGAACCTCCATACTGTTCTTTAGATTTACAACACAAACCTCAGATGTGACCTCAGGGCTACTGAGCAATCCAACTACACTGCCTGAGTCAATATACCCTTCTCCTCTCTTTGTACACCTAGTTTATGCCTTTTCCCATATCTGAAAACCTCTCTTACATCCTTACTGATGCAAATAAATTAGCTTTTTATATTCACCTGAAAAATGAAAAACAAAAGCCATCAAAATAGAGATTCAACATTCTCCCTCCAACAAACTAAACCTGAGCTGCATTAGATCTGTATTTTGTGCTATCCTTTCTGTTAAAATGATGAACTATCCCTGTTCCTATTTGAAGTCAGGATTTTCACTTGTGTACTGAACCCTATTTCCTCTTAACTTCTCAAGGACATTACTCCTACATCATAAATCTTACACTTTCTGCCAAAGTATTCTGACATCGCAAACCTGCTATAATATATTTTATCTTAAGACAACAACAACAAACCTTTACAGATCCCATGCTTTTGGCTCCTTAGAAATTAGTCTGTACATGCTGCCCTCATCTCTTCCCTTCCATTTGTTCCTCAACACATTCTAATCAGGAACCCATTCCTCTGCTCCACTGAAACTACTTGTCAGGGACACCAACAAACCTCGTTAACCAAATTCAATCATCAGTTCTGTTTTATATTATTTAACTTAGAAGCAGCATTACCAGAGTTATTGCCCCTTTTTGAATGCTTCTACTTTTGGTTTTCAGTACCTTCTCGGTTAGACAAAGGCATTTTACATTTGTGAAGGGCACTGTCCCACAGCAGCTTCACATGTAGATAAGAATAGAGAGAGACTTTTCTCAAATAATTTGTGGATGTGGCATTTTGGGTAGGCGGTGATATCCATTCAGTTTCATGGGAAATATATAAAGTTTAAGAGGGATATGCTGAGAAAAACACCACCAACTTTGATTAAAGGAGACTAAGAGAGTCCAAAAGGCAAAACAAATGCCTTTGGACTCAAATTTCTATAGGCAGGCAGTAGGCTGAGAAAAATTCTCAGCTGCAAACACAGGCCACTTTTTGATGAAAAGGAAAGACGTGTTAGAGGCAGAGCTGAGAAAGAGAAAAATATTGGATTGAATATGACAAAGAGAAAAAGAAAAAGTTATATGTATATATATACATATATATATATACATATATATATATATATATATATATATATATATATAGCTGAATCACTTTGCTGTACACCAGAAACTAACACAATATTGTAAATCAACTATGCTTCAATAAAAAGAATCTGAAAAACATTGGATTAAAGAACAACTCTAATTGGTTGGACTGGAAACATTGGATTAAGGAATTTAATTTAAAAACTATTCCCTGCTCCTAGAATAGGGGGTTCTGACATCACATGCTAGCTATATTTCAGAATTGCTTACAGACAGTGATTGCTATGTCACTCCCCGCCCATCCCTATTTTGACTGAGAGTGTCTATAGCTGTTTTCCTGGCTTTGTAACTTTATTGTTGGATAACTTCCTTTTTTAAAAATAGCTCCCTGGACTGGCGCTTCATCCGCTACTGACAAGCTTCATCTATATCCCAAACTGATGCAGATCACAAGATTTAGCACTCTGGGTCTAATATGATTGGATGATATTTGGGAATCTTGGTATGGTTGAGTGTAATCTGCATGTGGGAGGGACAGAAATTTTACAGGGATTGTTACAGTAATAGGCTCCCATGAATTTTGCCTCCACGTATCTGTGTCCTTGGGTTGTTCTCTGCCATATTAACTCTGGCGCAGAGACTTTGAAAAGGGCTCATGCACTGGGGCTCACTTGTAATCCTTTACCACGCTGTAAAGAAACCCTGGTGGGAATGACCATGTGGAGGGAGAGGCCAAGCATCGTCGCTATCACAGCTAAGTATATCCCCCAACCATCCCGCCAACTGCATATAGCTACATAAGTGAGCCCAGATGAGATGGACAGAATAAACACCCATTCAAACTATAGAATCATGAAAAATAATAAGTCATCATTGTTTTAAGCCACTGTGTTTGAAGGTAATTTGTTAGGCATCAATAGATAACTGATACAATATATTCTTGGTTTCTAGAGAGCAAAGTAGCAGTTATATCTTTATTAACTGGGACTAAATGTCCAATATCCCATGTAGTCAAATACTTGACAGAAGAATCTTTATGTGTTCATTGTCCTTGGCCAGAATATCAGGTGATGGAGAATGGCAAAATAGTCTTAAGAGAGCTGAAAGCAGTTAAGAAAAAGGTATTAACAAATGCTAATATAATACTTGATTTTATTACTATTTATGGTTTAATTAGCTGTCTTTTCAACACATCCTTATCTATACACCTCAGGCAACATATGTGTATTTGGGAAAACATAGCATGCTTAGAAGTTAATAATGTAAGGCTGGTCACTTACTAGCTGGGTGATATCTGAAACGTTAATTTAAACCTCATTGTATGTGTCACCTCACAGGTAAAGAGAGAAATAATAATGGTGTGTCTACCTCATGGGGTTATTGTGAAGATTCACAAAATTAATACAAGTAAAAACCTTAAAAATCTGCTCAGTGTAGTAAACACTACATGTACATTAGTTCTGATTACTAGTGGAGAGAGCACAAGTCTTCTGATAGTAGCTGTGCTGAGTATGTGACTACCTACTGTTCTCTGATTACGTATGATGTTGAGCAATACATTTTAATCTCTTGAAGCAGCCTCCATTTTCTGTTCTGTATAATGTGAATATTTCTTTATGATGCTTTAGCAAGATAATGAATATAAAAGCATGCTTTAAAATGACAAAATTTTACATCATTTATTTTTAAAGTATTTATGGCATAAGGTAAGAATAATGGGTGAAAATTATGAAGAAAACAAAACAAACAAAAAAAGAATCCCCTAACACTCAATGAACAGTCCAAACCCAAAGATGGTACAGTCTGGTTTGAGATTGTTTTATTCCATTCTGGTAATCCTTCCTTCCTTCTTGGTGTATTCAGTCATTTATCACACATTTGCTGAATATCTACTCTCTAACAGGCCAGTGATATTTAGAAAAGCATTCTCTATCAGAGGAGGTATTCAAGCGGAGGTAAAGGTCCACTTCATACTGAACATCCATTGGTGAATGGGTCACATAAGGAATTCAGTCTTCAGATGGGTGGTTGAACTAGATTAGAGATTCCACAAACTAGGTAGCCTTTTTTTCCTTCCTTTTTTTAAAATTGAAATATAGTTGATTTACAATGTTTCATGTGTATAGCAAAATGATTCAGTTATATATATATATATATATTTCACATTATTTTTTATTATTGGTTATTACAAGATATTGAAAATAGTTTCCTATCTTATACAGTAGGCCATTGTTGTTTATCTATTTTATATACAGTAGTGTATATCTGTTTATCCCAAATTCCCAATTTATTCCTCCCCCACCCATTTCCCCTTTGGTAACCATAAGTTTGTTGTCTATGTCTGTGAGTCTATTTCTGTTTTGTATATAAATTCATTTGTATCATTTTTTTAGATTCCACATATAATTGATATCATATGATATTTGTCTTTCCCTTTCTGACTTACTTCACTTAGTATGATAATCTCTAGGTCCATCCATGTTGCTGCAAATGGCATTATTTCATTCTTTTTTTAATAGCTGAGTAATATTCCATTGTATATATATATATCACATTTTCTTTATCCATTCATCTGTCAGTGGACTTTTAGGTTGCTGCATGGATAAAGAAAATGTGGTATAGGTAACTTTTTAAAAATACAGATTTCTAGAACCTAGTTCTTGGTTCTACTGAATAAGAATCTAGAAAATGAGAAAGGGACATTACAAAGAGAAGGAATCTAAAAATTTCACCAAAAATTCTAATGTAGACAGTCCACAGACATTGACCAATTTAAAAATGGATTAAAAGTCCTCTTAGTTCTTTCCAATCTAAAAATACAATAAATCATTTAAAAGAACAATCATATAAAACAAATGAATGTTATTGCTTTCTTAATTTTGACATTTGAGGATTGCGATACAGGTCCCCTTCAGAATTTTCTAAAGAGAATGTTATCATTCAGAGAGTGATAATACTAATCAGGATGGTAGAAAAAAATACACTCCAACACCTCTTATACCAAGATCCAGAGTGTTTGTCCAGTGGTATTAAGTTAAGTATCTTGCTTAACAGATCTAGGTTAGGGGCAAATCCTCTTTTTGAGCTTAGGTAGTTTTGCTCCATTTTTACTCCATGTTCGAGTCACTCCAAAATGTTGATAACAAAAAGGAAAGAGGTTATAACAAAGAGGAAACATAACTGGATCAGCCTGAACCCATTTCTACTATGAGAAAGAGCATGTTATCTGTGAGCAATAGTTACTACCATCATCGTCACTCACAATAAAGGACTAATTGTAAGTTTTTTTATTTCAGGCTTCAAAGTTTAGAAAGAAATAGTAAGAAAATATTGGACATTTTATTGTTATATTAAACGGTTTCTGGTTTTCTAATGGCTTATAGGTCAATCTCTTGTTAATGCCTAATAAAAAATGAGAATACAATGTTCGCTTTTAGAAGCAGAAAATAACATCATTTTGGAACACACATCATTAAAAATGGAGGTATTTTAGATTTATCTGTTTAATTTTCTCATTTAACATGTGTTTTCCCTATGTCCTGGAGAGGTAAGTGATCATGTATCATTGGCAGAAATGGGAGCTAGAATTTGTCTTCAAATTCCACTCTGGTGGGACGTCCCTGGTGGTGCAGTGGTTAAGAATCTGCCTGCCAATGCAGAGGGCATTGGTTCAATCCCTGGTCTGGGAAGATCCCACATATCGTGGAGCAACGAAGCCCGTGTGCCACAACTACTGAGCCTGTGCTCTAGAGCCCACGAGCCACAACTGCTGAGCCCGTGGGCCACAACTGTTGAAGCCCGCGCACCCTAGAGCCCGTGTGCTGCAACTACTGAGTCCACACACCTCAACTACTCAAGCCCGCATGCTCTAGGTCCTGCGTGATGCAACTACTGAGCCCACGAGCCACAACTACCGAAGCCCATGCACCTAGAGCCCATGCTCAGAAACAAGAGAAGCCACCGTAGTGAGAAGCCTGCGCACAGCAATGAAGACCAACGCAGCCAATAAAAAAAAAAAAAAAAAAAAAAAAATTCCAGTCTGGTGATTTTGTTGTTGCTGTTAAGTAATACCTATGCCAATTAGAAGTCTACACACTATTTCTAGTCATAAGATTACTTTATATGGATTTCAGAGCAGGCACCATAAATGTATAAATACCTATGTATTTATTTTAAATTTCTTGAATACTAAAGCATGTGAGCATTCGTGGTCTCACATTTAGTCAAGAATATCTTTCCACTATTTGTACATTGAACACTAACAAGTAGATTCCTTTGGAAATTTGGCATTGCTTCCTGAACTAGAATTAAAGAAAGTTTTCTCCTGAAACAACTGGAAACATAGTACATGTTCTATTCGTTGCTTCATACCAAAGCCAGCCTTATAATTCCTTTTCTGATTTTGTCTGGACAAGCCCAAATTAGCTACTACATGACTAGCCCAGATACCCTTTCATAATCAAAATTAGTTGGCAAATAGTAAGAACTTTGGCAAAAGCTGTGTTTTCCTGTGCTCTTATAAACTGCTTAGAGGGAAGTGAAAGTTAGACAATTGCTGTTTTCCTAATGAACCATCTTAGAATCACACAGTGGTAGTCTTTATTAGAACAAAAAGGCACTTTGGGGATCATTTGGTTCTGTTTCTGTGAAAAGGACCAGGTGTTTGCTTCTTTCACTCCACCACCCATCTGTCAAATATTGATACTTTTAGAAAAACAAAATTAAAATTAATTAGTAGAAAAAAGATAAGCAAAATATAGGCCTTATGTTTTATCAGGTTTCCAAAAGAAGTAAAGTGACCCTGTCAGAATGTGATGGAATATTTCTAAATATTTGCTCTCAATTTCTGTACTCATCTCAGACCAGTAACAAAAATTTTAAGAACTGACACTAGTCTGAGGGTCCTGCACCAATACAATTACCTTCTTCATTTTATACATAACATCTCTGAGACTCCTGGACTGACTTTCTCAAGATCACAGAACCAGTCATCATCAGAGATAGGATCTGATCCCATGACCTTCGATGTGTAAGTCAATGCCCTTGGTAACAGAGGGCTGCCTGCACTAGTAACTTTTAATGGGGACATAAGGAAATCTTAGAAGATGTCTGTGCAATTCAGGTATCTGTGCAAGTCACCACCAGAGTTCAAATTGATTTAAAATATGTCACTTTTATATAAATTCTAAAATACTTAGGAGTTGGGTTCTTTAACATTTCTCTCATAGATGAGAAAGGCTAAGAAACTTGTAATGTAGTTTTTATATTTTTATTTTAAAACATAAGAGTATTAGCTTTGTTAAATAATTAAATTGAATATAATAATTTTAATATTTGACTTTACCCAAGAGTTCAAATCATAACAAGTCCATGTGATTTACGCATTTCATTTTTCTTATTTTTTCTGGATGTAGAATGATATTCAAACAGATGACACTTATTTTTGCCTTCGTAATTAAATTCTCCCTAGGGAATAGACTACCTAACTGACCTTGATAGTTTTTATAAGTGTCACAAAGGACTCATAGAAGAAGATAAAATACCAGAAAAAACAAAAAAAAATTTCACAGATAAGTTTGCATGTTGAAAATGTGGTCCCTCTTAGATACCCAGTAAAACTTCCTAGTTCTTAAGTTTTATTTTGGTTTACATGTTACTGATTGATAGACGAGAACAGTTAAGTTAATAATATTGTAGACATTTTATTATGTGTTCATAAAATTATGTACAGTATAAATAGTCAGTTTCTAACTTATCAATTGGTTGGTACATTAATGATCCAAATGTTAATTTCTAGATAAGAATTTTCTAACTTATTTTTTTAATTTCCCAGAGGAAAAATATGTATAAATTCTTTCAAAGTACTCCAGTTATTATATAGATTTACTTTGTAATACGATTCCTGGATTATAATATAATACTTTCCTAGCAGAATGATAGAACCTTAAAGTTATGTTTAGATATGTGTTAATTTTTTAAATGTGTACAGAATTCCAAGGAAGCAAGAATGAACCTGAGTCATCCTTGATTAAACAAGGCACCACATCACTCTAACAGCCAATACCTTCCCGTTAAAGAATAATGGATTCTCCTCTAGTTCCATAACAAAGGCAGTACCTATCACCTTGAAGGCTCTAGAGGGCAAAGAGATGGACATCTTAGCCAGGCACTCTAGGCCTTGAACTACTTACTTCCAATTAGCTGTAGTTCTTCAATTGTTCAAAGGCTTATTTGATCCCAAATATTGTGCTCAGAAATGTAAAAGCATATTTTTACATAATGGGGTTGAAATGAAATAATTTCAAGTCATATATCTTCTCTTAGTAATTTTGAACACACAAGAGTCAATAAAACACTGGAATGAAAAGTGACCCATTGGGAAAATTCAAGATGGTGGACTGTAAAAAGATGTTGAAGAGTTTAAAGAAATTCACAAATGTTGAATAAAAAACTTTCATAAAATCCCAATTAATTTACCTAGTTTAGTTGGTTCTGCAAGAGCTTCTTGTTATTGACAGCCTCCTCCCCCATAATAAGGGATGAAATCAACTCTTCAGTAGACTAAAGCAGATTTACCATGGAGCTAATGAATGTAAACTTTCTATAGACCCTTCCTGAGGTCTGGTAGGAGCCCTTGCATTGTATCCCTATGGTCTTATACTGTTATAAAGTTTACTATTTTTCTTTTCACTCAACTTCCTTCTGTCACACTTCCATTCATGAAGTGTGGCCTTGGAGTGACCACAGGGAGGTTACATTTAGTTTGAGTTCAATGGACTATCTATATAGATATAGCATACAAATATTTAAGCTAAAGTATTTAAGTTCTACATAGCAGTTGCAATGAGCACACTTAGTACATAAATCTTGGTCTCTAGTACCATATCCACTGACAGGAATTGCGGGTCCTAAAGTTATGAATGGTACCAGTGTTGGGGCAGGTCAAAGTGAGCCTTGTTAGTCCAGAAAGTAAAAGAACTTGTTAGTCCAGAAAGTAAAAGTGTTCAAAAAAGTATAAGGGACATAGAAACTAGCTTGAAGGAGCTTCCAGTGACCACATATGGTACAATATGATGACCAAAATAAACACAGTAATTAATTATAAACCATTGAATAAATATGAATTCATGAGTCCACTAATAAATAAGCAAGTAAGTAATCAGAGGAAAAAAGAGAAAGCAAGCAAAAATACAGTAAATGGAGTAAAATATTAGCAATAGGGGAATACTGGTGAAGGGTATATACAGTTGTTCTTTTACCACCCGAAGGGATTAGTACTGTTATTACAGTACTTGGAGCTCACAGAAGGCCAAGAAGAGTGCCTCTTCCCACACAGCCACACAAAGAAAAACCCCTAATTTATGGAGATTTTGTGTAGAGTGCTCAGAATAAGGGCATTGTCTCAGTGGCAGGGTAAAATGAGCCCTAGAATAAATGCTACACTACACAATCTTAGAAGAGCTTAAAAGCAAGACTCAAAAGGAACAAACTGTTCCCAAGTAATTTATCATCATACCAGAACAAAGATCAAGAATTTTTATAAGAATACAAAAATATCCAGCAGTATGTTAATTCCCTAGCTGCCATATAAAGTATGAAAAACTGTGTGGCTTCAAACAACAGAAATTCATTGTTCTGGAGCCCAGAAGTCTGAAATCAAGGTGTCATCAGGGTCATGCTCCCTCTGAAGGTACTAGAGAAGATGCTATTCCATGTCTCTTTCTTCACCTCTGGTAGCCTCAGGCATTCCTTGTTTTGTAGATGCATCACTCTGTAGATGCATCTTCTGTCTTCATATAGTGTTCTCCCTGTGTGTCTTCACATTGTCTTCCCTCTGTGTGTTTCTCTTCCTGTGTTCAAATTTCCTTTTTTAATAAGGACACTAGTCACATTGCATTAAAGCCCACTTTAATGACCTCACTTTAACTTGATTACCTCTGTAAAGACTCTTTTTCCAAATAAGGTTACATTCTGAGGTAATGGGGGTTAGACTTTAACATATCTTTTTGGGAGGAACATGATTCAGGTCATAACAAACACTCAACAATGTAAAATTCACAATGTCTGACATCTAGTTAAAATTACTTGGCATACAAATAAACAAGAAATATGATATATAATAAAGAAAAAATCCATCAATCATAAAGAAAACCCAGAACTATCACAGATTTTAGAATTTCTAGAAAGGACATTAAAATACTTACCATAATTATATTTGTATGTTCAAAAAGATAGAGGATATGTTGGTTATATTAGGTAGAGACATTGAAGATATTTTTAAAAGACCCAATCAAATTTCTACAAATGAAAATTACATTGTCTGAGATGAAAAATACATCCTCTGGTTTAATGAGAGATTAGATACAGCAGAAGGAGATTAGTGAATTGAAGTCATAAGAATAGAGAAACTATCAAAATGAAATGAAAAGATTAAAAAGAAAATACTCAGAATCAGTGAGCTGTAGGAGAATAGCAAGCTCTTTGCATATACTCAAGTCCCTGAAAGAGAGGAAAGGCAGGACAAAAAAGCATATTTGCAGAAATAATAATCAAATTTTTTTCAAATTTGATAGAAACTATAAGCTTACAGATTCTGTACGCCCAGTAAACTTCAAACATAAGAACCATGAAGGGAGCTACACCAAGACACATAACAACTGAATTGCTCAAAACCTATAATAAAAAAGAAAAAAAATTTAAACCCAGGAAATAAAACAGATTACATCCAGAGGAACAAAGATGGATAACAGACAATTTCTTGTAGGAAACAATGCAAAGAGGAAGACAGTGGTGTAGCTTCTTGAAAGTGTTCAGAAAAAAATGTTGTCAACCTAAAATCCTATACCCAGTGAAAATATCATTCAAAATGATGGCAAACTAGAGGCTTTTTCAGATATACAGAAGCCTACAGAATTCACCAGAAAACCAACACAAAAAAACTTAAAGGAAATCCTTTAGGAGGAAAGAAAAAATAATACCAGATGGAAAGAAAGGAATTAAGAAGTCTAGAAATGGTAACTATATGTATTAAATATATATGATATATATGTATTAAATATATACAATTTTGTAAAATTATCTCTTAAATCTATTTAAAAGATAATTAGCTATTTAAACCAAAACAGTACCAATGTAGTTGGTGTTTATAATATATGTGTAAGTGATGTGTATGACAACAATAACATAAAGGCCAACAGAAGAGAAATGGAGGTATATTCTTATAAAATTCTTATATATAAAGTAGTATAATATCACTGGAAAATATAAATTGTAATAAGGTAAAGAGACTTCTGGAATAAAAAAACAAAGAATTGTAGCTAATAGGCCAACAAAGGAGATAAAATGGAATCATAACAAGTGCCAAAAGAAAACAGAAAATAGGGAGAAGGGAACAAAGAACAGATGAGACAAATAGGGAACAAAAAACTAGATGGAAAATTTAAACCTAAACATATCAATAATCACAGTAAATGTGAATCATCTAAACTCACCAATTAAAAGTTAGAGACTATCAAATTGGATAAAAAGCAAGCACCAACTATATGCTGCCTAAAAGAAACCCCACTTAAATATAAAAACACAGAAAGAATTTAAATATTCCTTTCAATAACTGATAGAAAAAGTAGATAGAAAATCAGTAAATATGCAGAAAACTTGAACAACACTATCAACCAACTTGAT
This sequence comes from Leucopleurus acutus, assembly GCF_964270905.1. NCBI lineage: Eukaryota > Metazoa > Chordata > Mammalia > Artiodactyla > Delphinidae > Leucopleurus > Leucopleurus acutus. The sequence goes on along the minus strand of NC_139147.1, from coordinate 77,907,380 downwards.
CTAATTAACATTTATAGAACACTCTACCTAACAAGCACAGAATATACATTATTTTTAAGTGTACACAGGAAATTAACCAAAATACACTATATTCTGGGTCATATCAATAAAAACCAATATCGATAAATTTAAAAGGATTCAAGCCTTACACTGTAGGTTCTTTATCAATAACGGAATTAAATTAGATGTTAATCAGTGAACCTCATACTTGGAAATTAATCAATATACTTCTAAATATATGAGTCAAAGAAGATTTCAAAAAGGAAATTAAAAATTATTTTGAATTGGATAAAAATGAAGGTATCCTCAAAATTTGAGAGATGCTACTAAAACAATATTTAAAGGGAATTTTATAGCACTAAACATCTATATCAGAAGGAAATATAGACATATGAGCTGGTGACACTAGAAAGCCTTGGATATGTTACTAACAAAGATCTTCCACCTTTATACCCTACAACATGGTAATAAAACCATATAAAATTGATCCAGGTGGACACTGATACTTCTTAGTAAATGTTTAAAAACATGACTGTATCAGAACTTTCCACGTACTTTCATATACACTTTCTCCCTAAATGCTGTAAAATATTATTGTTTCTTTTAACATATGAGGAAATTAACTCAGAGAGTTAAAGCGAATTTGAGGTCACATACCCTGTGAGTAGCAACCAACATCTAAGACTTTGGAATTATAACCTAGTCTTTTTCTTATCTGAGATACAAGAAACTCTATATGACTGTGAAGCATATATAACATCAAGGCATTGCACAGATGGACAACTGTAAATAGTAGGAAGCTGGCCAATTTCCCTTTGGGAATTCTAGTACTGCCCAGAATACACATTCTGAGACCAATACAAAGCATTTATTGGGGGCTTTATTGGAGACATGACCAGGAACATTCACAACAGAGATATTTTACAAGGTTTAGTCAGGAGATTCTGGTGCCTTTTTCCATGTGATACATTTTTTAACTGAGGATGTGGTTTGAGGATTTAATCTCTCTCAGCAGTTACTGCTTGCTAAACCACTTTACTTTCATCTTTTGAAAGGCTTATGGAATTAAGCGGTGGTAACTTGTAGTGAAATACAGAATAGAGAAAAACAAACCACTCGAAGTGGGCTATATATTGAAGAAAAACACATTTTATTATCTTAGTCAAGAATGCCATTGACTGGAAGAAGATGACTTAAACGGGTTGCTGTCTGCCAGGCCACAGCATTTGGCAGAAAAACAGAGGACAGTGAAGTCATAGAAGTAGCTCATTATCCCTAACACAATATCGACTTTAACAGAAGCCTGATTGGGGCTTGGTGTCATGTTGAAAAGCACTGGATGGGAAGTCAAGACATGCGGGTTCTAGTTCTAGTTTGACTAGTAACCAGTTGTATGATTTTAGTCAATTCCTCTTTCTTGGCCTCAGTTTCACTATTTGTAAACAAATAATGAAGGGGTAAGTTTAGATGATACGTAGGACCTTTTCCAGCTTGGCAATCAATCAATATATGTTTATTTAACACCAATATGTGCCAGTAACTTTATTATGTGCTGGGAATGCACTAAAAAACAAAATAGACTTGATGTTTCTCTTTATTTGAACATGAAGAAAGAGCCAACAAATTGATGTAGAAAAACTTTACAGGGCCTTAAATATTCCTGAGAATTAAGAAAGCCCCAGGAGTTCTACTGCTGTGCCGGAAGGGGACTATATATTTGTATTAAAATTTTACTGCAACTCCCTACTTTATCCTCTCATTACTTTTTGCTGGAATCATTGCAACCACCTCCTCACTAGTGTCTTTGTCTCCATTCTCAGTCCCTCCATACAACCATACAAACTGCTATCAGAAGTTGCTATCAGTGTTCCAAGAAACGATTCATATCATTCCCTTTTAAAAATATTTTGCTTTCCCGTGGCCAACAAAAGCATGCACAAATTCCTTAAGATGAGATTTAAAGCCCTCATGCTCTGGTCTGAAATTTTCTTTCCTATTTTTACCCAGCACATACGTTAGTCTGTGCTCTAGAGGAGCTGAACCACTTATGTGGACAGCCATAGTATGTACTATCTCTCTTACCAATGTTAATTTCTGCCACTACACCGGGGGCTCTAAGAGAACAGAGATAGTGTCATATTAATATCTGAATCCCGGTGTATAGGCCGGCACTTGGTGGCACTGTAGGTACTCAATAAATATTTGTGGAATTGATCAGATACCCTTTTGGCAGGATATTTCCCTACCTGTTGTGTCTTTCACGCTGCAAGCTCTCAATAAATAACTGTTGATTGTTGCTCCACTAGTGTTAGGCCGTGGTCTGTGAACTGCCAGCATCAGCTACAGCTGGGAACTTATAAGAAATGCAAATTCTTGAGACATGTCCCAAGTGTCTTTGAAGGTGGGAACTACAGAAACACCAGGCCTCTCCAGAATTCTTATGCATGATAAGTTTGAAAAGCAGCCCACTAAACCATTACCAGAGACTAATTTATAGACTGACTCATTTTTCATTTGATAAAACTGTCGTATTTAACCAGTGCCAAAATACTTTGGCTAGGAGTTCCAGTAGTTGTTATACATCTAAAGACAAAGCCAGAATAAGGCTTGATCATTGGCAAAGTTGAGACAAATGTCAAGAGTTTTCAAGTTACTTTGCTTATCACAGCTCCATTGTAATCTTTAGCTCTACTCCCAATAAGAAAATAGCAAAAATAAACACTTGCCAAAGTTGTATAATGTGATCAAACTCCCCTAAGTGTCCATCAACAGATGAATGGATAAAGAAGATGTGGCACATATATAAAATGGAATATTACTCAGCCATAAAAAGAAACGAAATTGAGTTATTTGTAGTGAGGTGGATGGACCTAGAGTCTGTCGTACAGAGTGAAGTAAGTCAGAAAGAGAAAAACAAGTACCGTATGCTAACACATATATATGGAATCTAAGAAAAAAAAAAAAGGTCATGAAGAACCTAGGGGCAAGACAGGAATAAAGACACAGACCTACTAGAGAATAGACTTGAGGATATGGGGAGGGGGAAGGGTAAGCTGTGACAAAGCGAGAGAGTGGCATGGACATATATACACTACCAAACATAAAATAGATAGCTAGTGGGAAGCAGCCACCTAGCACAGGGAGATCAGCTTGGTGCTTTGTGACCACCTAGAGGGGTGGGATAGGGAGGGTGGGAGGGAGGGAGACGCAAGGGTGAAGAGACATGGAAACATATGTATATGTATAACTGATTCACTTTGTTATACAGCAGAAACTAACACACTATTGTAAAGCAATTATACTCCAAAGAAGATGTTAAAAAAAAAAAAAGTGATGTGTGTTAGGTAAGGACTAGGGAGGTGTTAATATGCTAATCCTCCTGGATAACACAACTTGAATTTACAAAGACCTCCATGATATCAATCCTCTATTCACTAATGAGATCCTTTATTCTTTCAACTAACATTTATTGAAGGCCTACTATGTGTAATTATTATGCCAACTATTGTAGAGTTGCACAAAGGCACAGTCTTTGCACTCGAATTGCTGACTATAATAGAGGAAATACCTAATAAATGTGCAGTTTTAAAATGATGCCACTTGTGTTAATTAGGAGTAAACACCAGGTGTCAACCAGCCCAGCATGTGAGCCCTAACTCAGCTCCCAGGGCTTGGGAGGCTTCCTGAAGGGACTGGAATATCCGCTGAGGTCAGAAGCACAAGTGTGAGCCATGCAGGCTGAGTGTGAAAGGAGAAGCGATAAAGTGGAGGATAGGGTGAAAAGATGCTCCAGCTGGAGGAAGTCACATGTACCTCGGCCACAGAACAGGGTGGAAGAGTAGCAAGGTGCCTTCATGGGACTGTAAGTGGCTCAGTTTGGATGGAGCATAGAATACAAAAAAAGGGTAAGGAGAGATGAGGGTGGTAAGACACTGACAAATCATGAAAGCCTCCCAAGCCATATTAAAGAGTTTGAAACTTAATCCTTAAGAAGGAGTGAAAGGAATGAGGGCAAAGAGGTGAGGAGAGGAGCCAAAGGTCAGCCAAAAAGAGCAGAAAGGGTTTAAAGCACTGAAAAAGCCACAGTCTAATTTCTGTTTTGGAAGAAGAGTCTGGCTGGACTGTGTGTAACACAGGATTGGAATGGGCAAGACTGGATGGAGGGAGGTCTAATAGATGTATTATGACCTGACCTGACCCAAGTCACAGTGAGGAAGGGAGAAAGGATGGCTGCAAGAGGCAGAGCGCCAAGAAGCAACAGGCTTGATGTAATGTTTGATGTGGGATGGGAAAACTAGTCTAAGACAGTACCTAAGTTGGCAACTGGTGGGTATGGTTTCACTGAGAAAGAGAATTTAAGAGGAGGGAGTCAGGGAGTGGACAGAAGTAGTCGTGAGAATAATGAGGGAGCTTTAACCTCAAAGTAAGGATGCTTTTTGAAAGCTGGAAATCTGTTGTTCTTCAAAGGCACACTGTGAGACCACCAGCTCTGCTCTGGACATTCCACAGATACCTCTGAATAAATACATTCCATTGCACAGAGCAAGGGTCTGCTGAGCAGTCTGGATTGAAGAGGAGGTGTAGCCATAAAACAGCTCTTTGTCTCATTATTCAGTTCAGTGACCTAAGGAAAGGTCTGAAGATCGAAGACTCTGCCCCTAAATTGCTTATAACCTCCATATTTTACTTTTATCATTTGAGAAGTGGGAAAAATATCCTATCAACCTACTTTGCACAGCTGCCCTAAGGAATTTCCACTTAAAATACACATAAAGTATTCTATAAATTGAACACGATCATAAACACGTAACAACTGACTTGCGCAACTTAAAAAAAATGTTTCCTAATCTGTGAAACTTTTCACCAGTCTGGAACTTCTTTGAAGTCGCAAGTCCTGAGTTTTTTAAACTGAGTGTTTACTAACCCACCCCTTAGCATAAGCTCAGGGAGAATATAATATTTCCTCTGATCTAATTAAAAGCAAGAAAAATTTTAATCTTAAAACTTTTGCTCTGGGATTAGAAACTCAGAACTCTTCTTGCACTGCTGCTAAGCTTTGGGTCACTGGTTCTTTACGACTATCGTGTTTAAGTATTCTATTACTTCATTTTGATTAGAAGATGATATTTTGAAGGGAAAACTATCTCATGATTAGTTTCAAAGAATTTGAACTTGAGTCCCAGATTTGGTATTGCCTCGCTTGGTGACCTTGGACAGTCCTCTTTGTCTCTTACACTTCAATCACTTCCTCTGTTCTATGGAATGAAGGTGATAGCTTTTGTTTTGCTTTCCTCACTGGCATCACTAAATTTTTATTTAGGAAGAGTTTACTTAGCACTTACTATATGCAGGGAAGTTTGCTAGGTTTGGTGAAACAGAGGAAATCCATAGTACGGCTGTGGAGACACATATTTATCCAGAAACATTACAAAACAACATGGTACTTACTATTCATTTCTTCAAACAACTATAGGAAGACAAAGAACAGAACTAACAGCCTGGGCAAATCAGGAAGGCTTCATAAAGGAGGTAGTATTCAAGCTATAATCTTGAAGGATCTGGTTGAGTAAATAGGTGGTTGAAGGCCGTTGCATTCTGAATAGCATGTAATGAAAACATAGGGTCATGCTCGGGAACTATGACAGATAATTATTACTATTAAGAGTATTTATATGTCCAAGTACTACTGAAGAAGAGATGCAAAGCTCAGATAATCTTTTCCATCTACAAGGCCCCTACATTTACCCATCATTACCTCTTTTACTCAGACTTGCAGCATCCCAGTGTACATGCTGCACACAAACTTTGTGCTCTGAAATAAGGGAAAGGTTATGGCCCAAAGGATATTACCCAAGGGATCCAAGAGCAATGCATTGGAACGGTGAGTATGAGTTAAAGTCTTCAGCATTCAACAAAGTTCAAAGCCAAGGAGTCCAAGTACCCATGCCAAGTCCAAAGGGCCGAAGGGAGGCCACCAGATGGAAATGAAATCAAGGGTTAAGCCCAGGATGCAAAGTGGCATGGCATCAGCTCCTGAAAAGAGGAAAGTTCCTGGAATCTAGCACTGAGATATGGTAACTTTCTTTTACTGGTCATTGGGCGCATGGAATGAGTTGTATATGGTCAGTTTTCTTTATTTTTTCCTAATTCTACTTTTGCATTTCCTTAATTCCACTTCTTGCATTATTATATGATCTGTATCTTGGTTTAAAAAGAGTTCTGGCTTTTAAATCCCACTTGAACTTCCCATCTATCTTTATCTTCACCCTGTCTTCCCCAGACGTTAATTCATTCTGCAGATAGCCTGATTCTCACCCTTTTTATTTATTGTAAGTTAATTTAGAAAGGTTTATCCAAATTTTATTCAAATACCTACTAATGAAAAGAAGTAAACTATTTTTTTTTCTTTTAAGTTTCTCTTTTTAAGATTTGAGGTGAGGGTTGGAAAATATAATACTTAGGATTCAGGAAAACAGACACGTTCACATCATTTGCAAGGGGGTGAGAATATGTGTAAATATCTTATAAATGAAGAATGTGAAAGTCCACTGATCAAATAATTTTATTTAGATCATTGAGTAAAATTCTTAGGACCAAAATTTCAGTTATCTATGTTCAAAGAAATATAAAATATGATAGTAAGATACAGTTTATACTCTAGTAGATTTTTAAACTCTAAAGAAAGTTTTTGAATATCACATGTTGGCAAGTACCCAGGTTTCCCCAAGGCAGTGGGAAAATGGACATTTTTTAGGAGTGCTAATGAGCATTAAAAATAGTGAAACCTCTCTAGTGAGCAGTTTGACAATGTATGCAAAAATTTAATAAATGTCTCACTCTATTTGTCTCAGAAGATCCGCTTCCAGACATTTAGCTTCTAGACGGAAAGCATTATGTCTCCATGTTCTGACTGTCCCAGAAACTCATTTCACAATGAAGAAGGTACAGCAGTGAATGTCTGTCCCTGGAATAGAAAGGCTTCTAATGTTAATTTTAAATATGTTTTGAACTCTAGGCTCTTCCCTTGTCTCATCAGGAAGAGAATCCTAAATACTGTCTCAATTTGTGCAAGAACTATACATTGGGCATTTCTAACCCTGTGTTTGGTTCAATCTCTTGTGCGATGCCATCGATTCATGTCCTCTTTTCTTCTTTTCTTAATTATTAAATGATGTCTTTAGTTGAGATTTATCTTGCTTTTCAAATAAGAATTTTCTTTTAATTTTATTGGAAAGGGACTATAGGAGTTCAAGATAAAATCTGGGTACCTTAGAGCCTAGAAAACCAATGTGCTCCAAACCCCACAAACATATATATAGTTAAAAAATTAAAACAAAATTAAAACAAAATTTCCAGTTTTTAATAGTTTTTTTTATTGACTTCTCTGGTCTGCCACTTATATTTTATGTATTACATTTTGTATAATACCTTAAATTCCATAGAAGTCTTTTAAGATGCAATATTATTTCTTTCTCACAACAACCTTATGAATAAGTCTCTAACTTTATTCCATTTTTCAGATGATGAAAATGAGTCTCAGGGTGGTAAAGTATCTTGTAGAAGATTCAACTAATAGTTACTAGCTGGACCTCAGAGCCAAGTATTCTGTTTCCTGGACCCAGGCTCTTTATATAACACTAGATGCCTTTCTGGTTTCCTCAAGAAGACCTCTCAGAACTGCCTCAGAATCTTGGCAATGTCTCCCTCTGAACTGTACATTTTTTCCAAAGGTCTTCTCAGCGGGATTCTCTGGCTGCGTCTGAGACCAGAACACTCAATAGCACAGTTGCTTTCTCAAGGTCATCACTGCGTTCACCTCAGTCCTGTGTCACTCAGCACAACTTTGCCAAGGTCACGTGCTTGGTCCCCGAGACCCTGTTGTTGTGACTGTCTCACTTTCCCACCCCTTGCATACACAAGCTGCATGGCTGGACTGCTACATCTCATAGTCCTGAAAATTTTAAGATCGTTCTAAATTTAGCCTAACATTTATATTTCTTTTTGTATACCTTAAAAATGTTACTGCATCTGTTAAACAGCTTTCTGGAGCCCAACTTCAAATCAGGAATACTTGGAAACTGAAGAAATATTTACACTGCTCCCGAATCAGTTGTGAAAACAGCAGCATATAATCAGTTGTTATTTATAGAAGCTTTATAAATATTACCAGATGCTATAGAGTTCCCCAGAGAATACTGGCTCTTGCTCTGGTGTCGTTAGTAAAGACTCATAACCTATATAGGGAGACCTGTCTATTAAGTTCAGTAAGCTCTTACCTCTAGTATTTAAGACCCACAACCATGCTGCTTAAATGTAGTTTTCGGTCTCCTCTTGCATCAGATTTCAAGGCTCCAGCTAATACGGATTATTTGCTTTCTTGATCATGCCTTTTGTGTTCACATTTCATGACTTTTACTCGTGCTGATCCTTTGACCTGGCAGAATAATACTCCAGTTATTATGGAAAGCCTACATCTGCACAAGCATCTCCATATAGATTATGTTTTATGGTCTTTACAATAGCCCATTGCCATTTTACAAGTGAAGAAAATGAAAATTTGGGAGGGAAATGCTTTGTTGAATGTCTTACTCTTGAAATCTAGGCTTCAAAGCTTCACCATGCCAGACTGCCTTTCCTGGTACAATTTAATTAAAATTCAGAGAAAGGTACTTTCAAAAAATATAACCACATATTTATGATGTGGTTTAATAAAATTATATATTAACAAACTGATATAAATGACATTGGGATAACAGAGTAAAGAAAATAAAAGAATTTAGACTTAAAAACAGCAAAAAATTGAGAGAAGCATCCTTCACACATAGTATTCCCTCAGAGTAGAACATTCTTTCCCCTTGTCTTTTTCTAATTCTTACTCATCAGTGAGATCTTAGCTTAAGTGTCACTTCCTGTAGGGAGCTTTTTCTGACCTGCCCTTTGGAGACTGGGATAAATGGTCTTGCCATGGGACCCTGTGGCCCTGTGATTTCTCGATCATAGCCATTAACACATTGTTATTCCTTGTTTAATTTTCTATTTTGCTGTTAGATTGAAAGCTCCATAAGGGACAAAGTCTGTACTATCTCTTCTTTACTCTAATGTATAGCAGCACCATACATATCTCCTGGAACATGGTAGCCACTTATATTTGATGAATGAAAGAAAGAAGAGAGAGACAGAGAGAGAGAAAGGGGTAATAGAAAGCCCTTAGACTCTAGAGTGTAACCAAACTTATCCATTTAAGAGTTTTTTACTTTGAACAGTTACTCAACTTCTCTCAGTGTACAGTTTCTCACCAGTAAAAGGGTCATACTAGCTAGAATAACAGCTATTTATAAGAGGTCTTATGAGATGCTTGGAACATAATTAAAAAAATGAAAAGAATTTCTTTTTGATATCCAATTACATGATACTCTCTCAGTTATAGTGTGACTCTGGAGAACCTCTGTTTCTAGTCTTTTGGTAGCAGTTCCTCTGATAACACCCCGTGTTCTAATCATGCAGAGAGCCCTTGGATATTTCAAAATCAACACTGAAAACTTGAATTCATTGTCTTCCTCTCAAGACTTTTCTCCCCCTTTATTTCCGGTTCCTGTTAAATGTACCACAATCCACACAAAAGATGAAATCAGAGCCGGAAACCTTGTCTCCTACCCTCGCCACTCTCATTGTCTCCCTTAGTCCATAGCGTTGCTTCTCAGTTAGACATAATTTTGCCTTCGAGGGGATGGTGATGTCTGGAGACATTTGCCTTCGAGTTTGGTGATGTCTGGAGACATTTATGGTTGTCACGATAGGGAAGATGTGGTAGCACCTCGTGGGTAGAGGCCAAAGACGCTGTGAAAACTCCTACAATGCATAAGACAGCCCACTATGGCAAAGTATTCCACTCAAGGTATCAGGAGTGCTGAGGTTGAGAAAACTTAGTTTAGAGTGGGAGGTTAGTAAATTTCAAAACTGGCATTCTAATCATTGGTCTTTGAAACTACTGGCAGTACTGCATAATTTACTGGTGGAAAAAAAGGGATGACTTCCTCCAGGAAGTGCTGTAATTACCCCAAATGTCAGTAGAATTGGTGAGATCCGAGGCTGACTGTTTTGGAAGGAATTATATAGATTCTCTAGATTTTCTCTAGAACAGCAGTCTCAAAGTGTGGTCCTGAGACCTCTGGAGGCCCCTAAGACATTTTCAGGGAGTATTCAAAATTAGAATTATTTTTACAATAATATTAAGATATTATTTGCCTTTTTCACCCTTCATCTTACGAGAGTAGAGAGGAATTTTCCAGAGTCTATATGACATACAATATTGCCACATGTTAAATTCAGAAAGAAGTGAGTATCCACCTGTGTTATATTAAACCAGACATTAAAGAGACTTGGAGGGCTTCCCTGGTGGCGCCAGTGGTTGAGAGTCCACCTGCTGATGCAGGGGACACGGGTTCGTGCCCTGGTCCGGGAAGATCCCACATGCCACGGAGAGGCTGGGCCCGTGAGCCATGGCCGCTGAGCCTGCGCATCCGGAGCCTGTGCTCCGCAACAGGAGAGGCCACAACAGTGAGAGGCCCGCGTAATGCAAAAAAAGAGATTTGGAAAATTGTATAATAATGTTATCGTCATAACTTTTTGTCTTCAAAATATATGGTTATTTTTCATGAAAATGTTATTTATGTTAACGTATAATGGGTTTATTATTGTTATTTAAACTAATTAATAAATATTTTGAAAGGTTTCATTTCTAATACAGGAAATATTGATAGATATAGCCTATACAAACAGAAATACTTTGGGATGCTCAATAATTTTTAAGAATGTGAAAAGGGTCAATAGAACCAAAAATTTTGAGAATTGTTATTGCAGTGCAGTGTTTCTCATACTCTGTGTATTACATGCATACATATGTATATATAATATATTAAAACACATATTCTGATTCAGTAGATATGATGCTTAATTTTTTGTGTCAACTTAAATGGGTCATGTATCCAGGCATTCAGTCAAATATTATTCTGGGAATGTCAGGGTGTTTCCGGATGTGACTAACACTTGAATCTGTAGACTGAGTAAAGCAGATTGCCCTCCCTAATGTGGGTGGACCCCATCCAATCATGTGAAGAATAGAACAAAAAGACTGATCTGCCTAGAGTTAGAGGGAACTCCTCCAACTTTGACTGCCTTGAGCTGGAACACTGGCTTTTCCCCTACCTTCTGACTCAAACTGAAACATCAGCTTTCATTGAGTCTCAAGCTTGCTGTCGTTTAGACTAGAAGTATGCAATATGCAATCCTGCTTCTCAGGCCCTGAGAGTCAGATTGGAACTATACTGTCAGCTCTCCTAGGTCTCCAGCTTGCCTACTGCATGGGACTTGTCACTCTCCATAATCACATGAGCCAATGCCTTATAATTAACTCCATTATATGTATTCATCTCCGATTGGATCTGTTTCTCTCCAGAACCCTAATATAGTAGGTCTGGGGTGGGGCCTGAGATTCTGCATTCTAACATTCTCCCAGAAGATGCTAATGTTGCTGACCCATGGATCACACTTCTAGTGGCAAGGGTCAACGCATCAACATCACTTGGGAGGTTAGGGAGTTTATTAGAAATATAAAATCTCAGACCCTGCCTAAGAACTATGGAATCAGAATCTGCATTTGGACAAGATCCCCAGGTGATTCATGTGCACATTAAAATTTAAGAGACGCTGCTCTAGTCAACCCTGGCTACTTAGTAGAATCACTTGGATAGCTTTAAAAAAGAGATGCCCGGACTCCACCTTGTTCAAGTCAGACCAATTAAATCAGAATCTCAGAGAATGGGGCCTAGACATCCTCACATTTTAAAAGCTGCACAGGTGACATTAATGTGCAGTCATGAATGAAAACCACTGGTCTAAAGAAAAGGCTGAAGATCAACAGTTGCAATCTTTGAGGCTTTTAAAAACATAAAATTAATTACCCAGGGTATGGGATGAGAGTAAAAGATGGCAACAAACCACTTGGTGTTTTTGGATATGTAGCTCTCAAATAAGATATCTACAGAAATTATGGCATTACCGTCTGTAAGAAGAGATCATGCAATTTCTTGCGTGTTTGATGTTATTTTTTTCTGGAGTGGGGACTTAACTTTGTTTACAGAAAATTCTTTCTAAGTCTAGAGTTTCTTAAATTGTTATGTGCTGTACTATATAGAAGTAAACTCACAGAGCTGGAAGGTGTCTCAGGGATTATCTAATCTAACTGCTTCATTTATAGGTGGGGAAACTGAGGCTCAGAGATGCCAATTCACTCATCATAAGGACAGCATTGTATCGTGGAGGCAACAGACCTGAGTTCAACTTGAAGCTCTTATAGCTCCTCCGGAGTCATTCTCTTGTTCCAAGTTACACACTATGGCTAGCACCACCGGAAGTCTAGAAATACCACGATCAGATCAGTGCAGTGATGCCTTCATTGAAATTTTGCTTATTACCGAGTGTTTTACACTCACTTCTTACAATTCAACAACTGTTTAGTGAGCTTGTGCCAAGTGGTGCTAGAAATTTAGTAGCTATCATTAAAAGAGTTATTTTGTCATACTACAATTATCTGTAGAATTATTTAATAGAACCCAAATCTCTTGATTTCCACTTCAGTATTTATTTAACTTCATGTCATTCTGTTCTCCTTGGCAGATGAAGAGGGCTGAAAAATTGGACTATTCACCCAGCTGAAAAAGTGGGATTGGGATCTTGATTCTGGACTGATTGAACTGCTCTGTCTGCAAATGGACTGGGGTCTGAAGAGCAGAAACTGATGCTGGAAATCCTTGGTAACTAAAAGCTCCTCCCAGCTGTTCCTCCTTTCTCTGAAAATAGAACTACTTAAAGAGAGAGAGAGAGGGGAATAAAGGAAAGAAAAGAAAAGGCACACTGTTTGATGTACTGTATGTTGGAGGGTTCTGGAAAAATTTATAATGTGTTCTGTACTCAGAGACAAAATTTTCCAAGAGGACATTTATACTATTTCCTTCCAAGAATCTGCATCCTGTTATACTCTGGAAGAAGTGACCTCATGGTGTTTGTATTTGTCTCTCTCACAAAACCTCTTTTATAGTATTAATGCATGTGCAGCTCTTAAGATATGTAATACATGAGGCTCTGACTTTGGCAGGTCATTCAAAGAACATGCTGCTCCTTTCATGCTGGCGTCCTCTTGTTTTACAGTGGCAGAGGGTCTGGGAGAAGGAGATCTGGATAGGAGGAAGGTCTACGCCAAGTTACTCGGAAAATATATGCCACAGCAATCTAAGGAACCTAATAAAAGTGAAAGAATATTAACTAGTGATACTTGTTATTAGTCTCAGAGGAACTGACGGTAATCACTATAATCCCTTGCAGCCTATTAGAATCATAAGGTGATTGCTTGCACATTACCTCATTTGTACAGTACTTTACAGTTTATAAAGTACTTCCTCATAGGTCATCTCGGTTTTTTCCAACATCCATGTGAGTTACTCAGGACCACTATTTCCCAAATTTATAGGTACAACAACTGAGGCTTTGAAATAAATACAAATATGTAAATTCTTTGATGTAGAATTTAACAACATCAAAAACCCTTTGTATACACATGAATTCATTTGGTTTCCACAACAAGTATCTGTAGTACATCATTTGCTTATAAGGAAGCCAAGAAACAGAGTAAATGACTTAACTGAGATTTCACGGCAAATTAAGTGGCAGAATGAGACGTTAGATCCAGACTCCTTAAAAAGTGCTCCTTCCACTACGTAAAATTGCTCTTTACAGAGCATGGGCTTGGAGTCAGCCAGACCCATGTATAAATCCTGGCTCTTGAACAGGTGGACTGTAGGGTGAAGTCTGAGAAACTACTTAACCTCACTAAACACAGCTTTCTACACGGTAAAGTAGGAAAAGTAATCCCTACCTCATGGGATTACTGTGAGGAAAAAATGAGCTAATGTTTCTAAAACGATTAGCATAGTGCTTGACACGCAGAAAGGGCCCAATGACTGTTATTGTAATAAATTGTTTCGCTGGGCTACTACACAAGCCCATCAGATCCCAACTTTAGTCCCACCAGTGCTTAACAATAGTGTTGGAAAATGTCGCTTTTTTTTTCCAACTGAAGCTGTGGACTCCTCTCTGAGCAGTGCGGGAAGATCTCTGAACAGAAGTCAAGATTCAAAGTGCCAATGCTTTCATCTCCCTCCTTTTCTGTCTCCTAGAACTCAGGCAAACCCTCTTGTTTCCAGCCTCTGTTCCCAGCTGTAGGTCAGAGTGAACAGGATAAAGTGAGAACCAGGCTCAGAAGGAAAATAAACGGAGGCTGTGTCCAAACATCTGGTTAAAATTCCAGAGCCCAGGACCCCACACTAAGAGGATTCTGCTACTTTGCGGGACATCTCGTCAACCTCAGCTGTCTCCACTGCGCCTCTAAGAAATCAAACATCTGATACTTAAGGGGTTTGAGGCAAAGCAGCCCTTATGGCCAGGGAATGATGAAGGTGTGTAAAGATCAGCCCTGAACACTTATTTGTTAAACATGCTGCTCATCCTCATGGGAGATAGATCCTTCCCAAGGCTTTTCCGCTCGCGGACTCAGCATCTCACCGCGGCAGTGATCTTCATGACGTTGCCCCACTGGCTTTGAGCCTCAGTCTCTGACACTCACGGACATACACCTTGCTTTCCATTTGTTCTGAACTGTTTTGAGTTCTCCAAATGCGCCTTGCCTCTCACATTGTAGCGCTTTTTCACAAGTCATTCTTTTTACCAGGAATTCTCACTCATTTGCTGAACGGTTGTTGGCAAGGTGAGTTCCTCTTCATCTTGAAGATGTAGCTCAAGTAGCTCTTCTTTGAAGGAAGGTCTCCTGGTGGCCTCTCTCCCTGAGGAGCTGTTTGGGGTAAAGTTGGTGATTTTATCTTTTTTCTCTCGCCACCTTTCTTGTGGTCTTTAAATGCTATATATATATATATATATATATATATATATATATTCACATGTCAATTTCCTTTGCAATTCTCTGAACTCCCTAAGGGTAATTTTTTTCTGTTGATTTATGAAAGCCGGTGCTAGGCACATGGTAGGAATGACTTCTGTGAGATGAAGTATGGAAGTTTTTGAATCTTAACCTTTTCAATATGCTGACTACCTTTGTCTGTCTTGGGCCTCCAATGCTACTGTGATTTTTCTTTTTTTTTTTTGTCACTACTCATTGTTAAAGAAAATGCTAAATTTCAGTTAAAAACTAGTAGGAAAATGACTTTCTATTTGGTTCCAGATTAATGAGCCCCTTGAATTCTATTCTCATATTCCTGGTTAAGAAGCCCTAGTACAGGATTTACAATCGGACTGAGATTCAATTATCAGCATCTCTTAACACCAAATAAATATTCCTTTCCTGATTTTTATAATACTTACCTGTGTGTGAAGTAATGTGAAAAAAAAAGTCAGACACTATCTATAATGATGTCTAACATGTGGCCACTGCTAAGTAAGTGCTATTTAGCAGCGTTATTATGAATAAGTGTTATTAGTTTATTGAGATTTCATGAGACAATGAGAGAAGCCCAAATACCCTGGATTTCAATCCCAGATTTACCTTTTATTCATTATGTGACATGGGCCCCTTTAAATGTCAGTTAATTCATGTGGAATATGGGGCTAACAATATCTACTATAGAGCCTTTTTATAACAAGTAATACAGTAAGAAATGTGCTAGCAAAGGCTTGGAAAATAGGAAATGCTCAATAAACAATCAACTGAATGAATGGGTGACTGATATTTTAAAACATAATTAATTCTACTTCTTTCGGTCCGACAAATTTCACTTCTCAATTAAATTAAACATTCTCTCTCTTTTTTTTTTGCTTCATTTTTTTTCTGTTTATAATTCTTTTATTTAGGTAAACTTTACATACAATATAATGCACAAATCTTAAGTGTACAACTTGCAGAGTTGTGACAAATGCATGTAACCAGGTAACTCATGCTCCACCAAGATATAGAACATTTCCATCATCCCAGAAAATTCCTAATTGCTTTTTTCTCAGTGAACACTTCTCAGAGGCAATCATTTAAAATTGTTTTCATTAGTTTAGTTTCACTGTTCTTGAACTTTATATAAATGAAATCCATATACAGTGATTCTTTTGTGTCCATTTTCTTTCTCAGGATAATGTCTGTGAGATTAATGCACAGGCATACCTCATTTTATTGTTTCACTTTATTGCACTTCACAGATACTGTATTTTTTTTTTTACAAATTGAAGGTTTGTGGCAACCCTGCATGGAGCTAGTCTATTGGCGCCATTTTTCCAACAGCACTTTCTTACTTAGTGTCTGTGTCACATTTTTTTTTTGAATTTTTGAATTTTATTTTATTTATTTTTTATACAGCAGGTTCTTGTTAGTCATCAGTTTTATACACATCAGTGTATACATGTCAATCCCAATCTCCCAATTCATCACACCACCATCCCCGCCGCGCCCTCCCCCCACCCCCCACCGGCCACCGCCGCTTTCCCCGCTTGGTGTCCATACATTTGTTCTCTACATCTGTGTCTCTATTTATGCCCTGCAAACCGGTTCATCTGTACCATTTTCTAGGTTCCACATTGACAAATTTCACTTCAAAATTAAACATTCTCAGAAAGATAATACTGATTGTATCTACTCATTCTAAATCAGTTAAAGTTATGAAAAACTATTGATTATTTTAAAATTGAAAAGTTAAAATTTAATGATGAGATCAACTCTACTTGTCTCTTTTTTTTTACAAACACATTTTTACCAGATGCCAAGATTTTTCTGCAATCTGAAGAAAAAATCTGTAGAGGGGAGCTGCTTAAATAAACAAAACATATTTCAGTTAAAAGATTAATAGAATTATAAGAAAATAAAATTTTACATGAAGTTTACTTATTAGTAAACTATTTTTATGTATAAAACTGTTTAATATGTTACTTAGGGACACATATTATAAATAATGGAGATAAATACAAGTAAATATGAAATACTTTGAAAAAACAGTTAATAAGATATGTAAATACTTAATGAACACAAAGGCTAAATATTTATTGAACACAGATACCGGTGACATACAGAGACATGGAGCCAGTTAGATTCCACAATCTGATTGCTCAGAAGAGATGCCCAGATCCTGAACCACACCGCGGATTTGCCCTTCGATTAACTACTGACTCTTGCATTTTCCCCAGCTGCCCATCTGTGCTCCAGTATCTCAAAGGCCAGAGTGGATGGCCAGTGTTGCCTGTGAGCTGCACAAGTCCAGCCGCCCCAGAAGGCTTGTCCTAAGTCTCTAGCTGATATTTAACATGAGAAGAAAACATTAACAGATGCCGTGTCTTAACTGCCTGCTGTCTGACTGTCTTCTCCAGTGGGTCCCTCTCGGCCAATGACTGTAACTTTGGAAAGCTGCTTTGTAGAGTAAAAGGAGGGAGAGACAGAGAGAGGAAGAGGGGGAGGCAAAGAAAAATAGTTGTGTTGTGCTGAGAAACTAAGAAATCTGGAATGTAGCTCCACTGCAGCCATGAACTTGTGGGAACTTGGTAAAGATACTCTCCCTTTCCGTGCCTCAGTTTCCTCATCTATAAAATGAAGCAATAGGATAAGATGGTCTGAAATCCTTTCTAGAGCTAGCAATAATATTTACTGCTTAAATTACCATTTTAAATTACCACCTATCCTATACAGCAATAGCCCTACCAAAACAATAAAATCTCTATAATAGAATAACCTGAGCATTTGGATAAATCAGTTTTATTATTGCAACAATAAAAGGGAGGAGGAAACCAATACACAGCATGCTTACTATCTGTCATACACTTTCATAAATTCCTCATTTTACATGATCACAAAAATGTAAGTAGACTTTCCATATTTTAGAGAAGAGTAAAATTAAGTTCTAGGGCTTCCCTGGTGGCGCAGTGGTTGAGAGTCCACCCGCCGATGCAGGGGACATGGGTTCGTGCCCCGGTCCGGGAAGATTCCACATGCCGCGGAGCGGCTGGGCCCGTGAGCCATGGACGCTGAGCCTGCGTGTCTGGAGCCTGTGCTCCGCAATGGGAGAGGCCACAACAGTGAGAGGCCCGCTTACCGAAAAAAAAAAAAAAAAAAGAATTAGGTTCTAGAGGTAAATAACTTGACTAAGGTCAGGATGTTAATTAGCAAAGTCAGGATTTGATTCCTTGTATTCGTTTATTCATTCCTTCAATAAATATTATTGAGCACCACGCCAGGCACTGAATTAGGTATAGGGTTAGAACAGGGAACAGTGTCTCCAAAGGTCATATTTCTTTGTCTGCGACAGTGAAGGTATACTCTTGCCAGAAAATGTTGAGAATGTCAACCTTTGGTGTTCTGAGACTCAATTTCCAATACGTGCAATAGGACAGGGGGAAAGACGAGGACCACCACACCTCAAAAAGCAATTCTTAGAACACTTGATGGGTGTCCCAGAAGTCAACTCAATTCTGACACTATCTACCCAGAGATAGCATCAGATTCCACAGTTTGAGGGCTCAGCCCTACAAGACTGCCTGCCCACCCCCCTCACTTCAAAGGCCAGTCAAAAGTCCAGGCTGTTATCTGTGCTTCTGACCCACTGGCTTATAAATCAGAGATTCCCATGACCCCCTTTCCTTGCATCCGAATAATTTGCTGCAGTGGCTTACGGAACTCCGAGAAATGTGTTACTTACTAGATCACCATTTTATTTTAAGAGGACGTAACTGAGGATCAGCCAGCTGGAGGAGATGCATAGGGCAAGGTATGGGGAAAGAGCGTGGAGCTTCCACGCCCTCTCAGTACACACCGTTCTCTCCATATCTTGATGGTTCACAAACCCGGAAGCTCTCCAAATCCTACCCTCTTGGGTTTTTATGAAGCCTTCATTAATAGTCATGATTGATTAAATCATTGGACATTGTGGATTGATTCAACCTCTAGTCCATCTCCCTTTCCAGGAGATGAAAGGTACTATCTCGAGTTCCAACCCTGGATTCCAAAAGTCACCTCATTCACATAACAAAGACACCTTTATTACTCCCAACACTTAGAAAATGCCAAGTTTTGAGAGCTGTGAGTCAAGAACTGTGGACAAAGACCACATATATATATGATAAATATACTCTGGTCATCTACATGAGCAAATATATATTCCTTATAAATCACAATATCACAGTCAAGGAACCAGGTAATTTAAAATTTCCAAAGTACATCAAATATTTGAGAAAAGAGATCCTCAAGCCACTGTTGAGTAGTTTTCCAACATTTAGGCTCTGACTCTTCCTGTTTTACATTTAAAACATGGAATTCATAATGAGGAAAACCAGATTTTATTAATCTCATCTCTATAAATGCAAAGCATACATGTATTTCTCTTTTTTAAAAAAGGAACACGGGACTTCCCTGGTGGCTCAGTGGTTAAGAATCCGCCTGTCAATGCAGGGAACACAGGTTAGATCCCTGGTTCGGGAAGATCCTACATGCCGTGGAGCAACGAAGCCCGTGCACCACAATTACTGAGCCTGTGCTCTAGAGTCCGTGAGCCACAACTACTGAGCCCACATGCCACAACTACCGAGGCCCGCGAACCTAGAGCCTGTGCTCCACAACAAGAGAAGCCACTGCAATGAGAAGCCCACACGGGTCACAACTAGAGAAAGCCCACGTGCAACAATGAAGACCCAATGCAGCCAATAAATAAATAAATTTATTTTAAAAAAAGGAACAGCACTAATATCTCATAATTTTCACTACAAAGTTGTAGAGCATAAGAAACATTTTTAGAAAAAAAGAGATTCTCTAATATAGAATACAAATATAAGCACTTAAGGAAAATAATATTAAAAGATTAGTTACATAACTAAAAATAATAATTAGAGAATACTAAGATAAAATGTTTATCCCAGGCACACCCTATTATGGAGTGCATTCCATGTACTTCACATTAAGCTATGTACTATGGAGGTGAAAAACTCAAGGGAATCCAGATCATACCAAAGGCTTGACGAGTTCTGCTGATTTCTTTCAGGATTGTTGCTGCCGCTGCTACTACTATTAAAAACAATAATCTACATTTTTGTGTTCTTACTATTTGTCAGACACTGTGTTAAGTGCTTTGAAAGCATCATACTATTAACCTTCTTAGTGACTCTTTAACATAGGTATTATCATTATTTCCATTTTATAGATGAGGAAGTCTGAGAATTGGAAATGCTAAGTAACTTGCATAAAGACACACAGAGACAAAGTTGTTAAGCTGATATTCAAAGCCATATTCTCCTGAGTTAAAGCTTTTATCATCTAACCTAATATTCTTTTTTTTTGGTACGCAGGCCTCTCACTGTTGTGGCCTCTCCCATTGTGGAGCACAGGCTCCGGACGTGCAGGCTCAGTGGCCATGGCTCACGGGCCCAGCCGCTCCGCGGCATGTGTGATCTTCCCGGACCGGGGCACGGACCCGTGTCCCCTGCATTGGCAGGTGGACCCCCAACCACTGCGCCACCAGGGAAGCCCTAACCTAATATTCATTTTAAGATCTCAAGCCTAAGTAATTAACAGATAGATAAAATTGTGAATACCATACAAATTAAGATATAAGCTGATTTGAAACAGAAGATGAGTTAAGTTTCAAATGTGTTCACCTTTAAATGACAGTGCGACTTATATGTAGACTTCCTATGGAATTTCAGCATGAATAGGGTTTAGACCCGCTCTTCCAAAAAAGTCAGGCAAGGATAGAGTATACAGTAAGGCTTAGAGGACAGCAAGCTGGAACTCCGAAGCTAATTATGGTAGGAGAGATGGGAGAGCTCATACACCTAAACACCTATGGAAAGGCTAGGACTTCTGTGACTTTAAAGAGACATCTAGGTAGATTTCACAGTCTGATGCACCTAGAAGCATAGAGTAGGATATTTGTACAAATATATTCAATATTTGTGCAAAGACCGAGGGTTAGCATATAAAGTGATATGGTATATTTTGGAAAGTGGAACCTAAGGTCCTCCATTATATTAGGTAAGATGAAGTCTGAGAGATTCCATTAGGGCATTTTTTTTTTCTTTTTCTTTTTCAAGCTTTTTTGACTGTGATCCACAGTAAAAAATACATTTTTATCACAATCCAGTACACATATTCATATACATGCATATATTTAGCTGACACAAGTATCTCGCAGAATGAATATTTGCCCTTACTATGGGCATTTCTCTCTGACATTTTTCTACTGCATTATTTTTTATATTATTGGATGCAAATAACTTAATTGCTTTCACAGCCTACTAATGGGATGCAATTTGTTGCTTGAAACGAATCAGACAAGAGGTCCCTGGAGGAGGCAGATGTTAGCAACCTATATGTCCTAGAGGAAGAGAAGGACTCAGGTAGCCTATGGGACATGTCGGTCCATTATTAAAAATAAGATATTTGAGGATGAATTTGAGTTCAAAGTCATGAATGCAGTTCAGGAGTTCTGGGCACAGAGATGATGCTGGCTGAAACCTTGCAGTAGATAAGTTATTTAGATGGAGTAAAGCAAAAGGAACAGAGCAAAGCAGATCAAAGCAAAGAAGATCAAAAATTGAATTCTACAGAATACCCACAGTTCTGCAGTGGAATAAGGAAGAATTCGAGGAAGAATAAACGTATGTTTACATAAAGAATTTAATAAAGTACAATTTATGGCAATTGTTTTGAAGTAGGGATCATTGATCTATTTAATATTGACTTTTTTTAGGTCAATATTATTGCCAGTGTATGCTGGTGTGTTGTGGACTATAATTTATTCTTCTCAGCAGCGTTTTTTCTTTTCTAAAAAAGCGTACACCAGTCCAGAAAAGATGGTTTCTTCTGCCATCTAGTGGTCTATTTTTATTACATTATCGTCTATAAATTGACAAGTACTGAGCTGGGAAAAACAAAACCAAAATTAACCCGAAGACATATTTTAATTATGGTGTATGCTAGGTGAATATTGGAGGCCAGTCAATAGAGCTAGAAATATTAAAATCTGAGGTAGGCGTCCTCTTGGGCACACTTTCAATATACTCTTCCTCACAAAATTCTAGGAAAACCCATAAATTAACTAGGAATAAGCCTAACATGAAGAAAATTGTAGAACCCTACCAAGGCATACAGAAGAAGGAAAAGGTATACTGCACTTTTTAAAAGAAGTGCAGTATATTATTATTATAAATATGCATACTGTTCCCAAATTTAGCTACAAATCCAACAAAATCCCAAAAGATTTTTGTTTGTTGTATACTGGAACACTTATAAATATGTTCTAATATTTAAATTTAAAAAAATGTGAAACAGTACCCCCCTAATAAAATAAAGGACCTGCTTAAGATATATAAAAATCATAAAATAATAGTCATTAAAAGATGTCAAATTATGCAGAAATAAATGAGTAAGCTCATTGAGTAGCACAGATTCCAGAAACAGAATGATGAAAAAATGTTGAAGTTCAACTGTTAATTAAAGTGACAGTTCAACTCAGTGGGAAGAAAGAGAGCAAGTCAGTATTCAATGAACGGCGTTGCCAAAATGTGTTATGCATTTGGAAAAAAATAGTTATTTTCAGCTTCGAGCCATCTACCAGTATAAATTCCTTATGGCTTAGAGAGGTAAATGTAAAAAGTAAACTATAAAAGTGTTAAGGAGAAAATGCACGATAATTTTTACAACCATATGGTGGGGAAAATCTAAGCAAAACACAACCCCAGAACCATAATGTTTGAAACACTTGACTACATAAAAAATTTTCAAATTCTCTGTGATGAAAGACACCATAAACAAAGTTAAACAACAAGTGGCAGACTGGAAATTACATTCTGAACATAAAAATGCTTCTACATCTACACATCATTGAGAAAACAGGTCAATAGAAAAATGGGGAAATGATTTGTATCAGGATTCACTTAGGATTTATAAATGGCCAATAAACTGATGAAAAGATGCTCAAACTTAACATTAAGAAAAATGCAAGTTAAAATCAAAATAAGATATTTGTATGTATTTTTTAAATTTAGTATTATCAAGAGTGTGTAATAATATGGGGAAACAGGCACTGTCAAACACTCTTGAAGGGTGATTAAATTGGTGAAGCAGTTTTGGAAGGCAATTTGGCAGAATCTATAAAAGTTTTAAATGTGCACATCTTTAGCATAGCAACTCTACTTCTGGAATCAATCCTTAGGAAATATTCACATATGTGCACAAAGATATACGTCCATTGCCTAAATTTTTTTTTTTTTTTTTTTTTTTTTGTGGTACGCGGGCCTCTCTCACTGTTGTGGCCTCTCCCGTTGCGGAGCACAGGCTCCGGACACGCAGGCTCAGCGGCCATGGCTCATGGGCCCAGCTGCTCCGCGGCATGTGGGATCTTCCCGGACCGGGGCACGAACCCGTGTCCCCTGCATCGGCAGGCGGACTCTCAACCACTGCGTCACCAGGGAAGCCCCATTGCCTAATTTTTAAAAAAATACTGAAAATGCGGAACATGTTAAAGTGAAATCACTTTCCTCTCTTGCTTTCCAAAATGTCACGCTCTCCTGGCTTTCTCTCCTCCTCAATGGCCTCTGAGACCGAGTCTCTTTTCTTGGTTCCTCCTCATGTGCCTCACCTCCTCCTGTTGGAGTTCCCCAGGACTTGGTCCTAAGATCTCTTCTCTATCTATACTCACTTTCTTGGTGCCCTCCTCTGGTGTCCTGATTCTCTGATTCAACATCCACTACTCTTCACTTGACAATTTCTATTTCTAGCTCAAATTTCCCCTCTGACCTCCAGACTCATGCATCCACCTGCCTACTGACACCTTCTCTTCCATATCTAATATACACCTCACACATAACTTGAAAAACAAACCCTTGATCTTGTCTTCCAAACCTGTTCTCATCTTGGTCTTCTAGAGCACGATAAATAGAAACTTAGAATCATTCCAGTAGCTTAATAGAATCATTCCAGTAACTTAAGCCAAAATCCTAGAAGTCATTATTTGAAACCACTTTCTCTCATATCCTCCATCCCATTTGTCAGTAATTTGTACGGTTCTATTATGGCTATACTTTAGAGATATATGAAGAATCAAACCATCTCTCACCTCCTCTATTCTTACTTTGCTCTGAGCCATCATCATTTCTTATCTGAATGCCTAAAACAGCCTCCTAATCTGGTCTCTCAACTTTCAGTCTTATCCGCCTGTGGTCTATTTTCAATAGAGCCAGTAGAATGATGAATCCTGTCTCTCTCCTGCTTAGAATTCTCCACTGGATTCCCATCTCACTCAGAG
Organism: Leucopleurus acutus; assembly: GCF_964270905.1. Taxonomy (NCBI): domain Eukaryota; kingdom Metazoa; phylum Chordata; class Mammalia; order Artiodactyla; family Delphinidae; genus Leucopleurus; species Leucopleurus acutus. The sequence goes on along the minus strand of NC_139147.1, from coordinate 77,883,051 downwards.
TAAAAGCCAGGATTTTCACAATAACTTGTAAGGCTTAACATAATTTTAGCCCTCACTTCTTTCCTCCCAGTACTCTCTCCTCTTATCTTTCTCACCTCACCTACCAACACTCTCCTGGTTCACTCTTCTCAAGACTCTCTACCCTCCTTTTTAAATTTTTTTTTATTTTTTGCGGTACGCGGGCCTCTCACTGTTGTGGCCTCTCCCGTTGCGGAACACAGGCTCCGGACGCGCAGGCTCAGCGGCCATGGCTCATGGGCCCAGCCGCTCCGCGGCACGTGGGATCTTCCCGGACCGGGGCACGAACCCGTGTCCCCTGCATCGGCAGGCGGACTCTCAACCACTGCGCCACCAGGGAATTCCTCTACCATCCTTTTAAATCTTCAAAACGCCCAGACATAACCTTGGCATAGGGGCCCGTGCACGTTAACTGTTCCCTCTGCCTGAACTTCCTCATATATCCCCTGAGCTATTTCAAGCCTTTACTCAAATGTCACCTCATTGAGCCTTTCCTGAGCACCCTATTTAAAAGTGTACACTTTGTCATCACCATCTGACATAGTGTATATTTTATGCTTTTATGAAGTTGTGTTTTTTATTTTCTATCTCCTTCAACTGGATTGTTTTTTGACTGTGTTTTGGTTTGGTTACTTGGATGATTTTGTTTATTATGATCCACTGGGGCACCTCCACATCTTAAAATAGTTACTTGGTACACAGTAAGTGCTCAGAAGCATCAGCTGAGTGAGGAATGATGAAAGTCCATCAATAGGAGAGTATCAGAAGACTATTGTCTTTAAAATTTTTGTTCATTTATTCCTCAAAAGAATTTTGAGAAACTATGATATTGACGTTATTTTAATCATAATGTTTATTGCAAAAGATGTGATTTCTGATGTTCTTAAATTGTGCATATGCTTTAAATATATTTTCATCCAAGTCTAAGTGCTATAAATTCATTCATTCAATTTATGGAGAAAGTCTGCCATATAATCTAAAGAGCAAAGACAGCTCTCATATTTATGTCAAAAATATTTGACTTCATTTTCAATTCAAATAGACATATAAATACCTGTTCCAGGGACAACCATCTCGCTTTCGAATTCCAGTGCTAAGCTATTCCAGTTGCCTGAGTGAAATCAATGTTACATTGCCAATGTTTAAACTTTCTGTGTCTTATTTTTCCTGGCCCTTTCCCCCAGAAGCTATGCATTTTCTAAGGGTCCTTTGATTTGCACCCCAAAGTGCTTTATATCTTGAGGCAATTACATCATAGCAAATAAGGGGGATTGGTGAGAGACATGTTTTTCTGCTGTTAAATAGGAGAGTGGTGATTGATTGATTGATTGTGAAAGTTGAGAGAGGAAACAAGACCGACCTGATCACAGGAGCATTCTCAGGCAAGTCAATTTTGGGGCAAAGTACAATGGAAAGTTGAGGAATCTGGAAATCAATTTCTTTCTTCATTCCCATATGTTCCTGGAAAGTCTATGAGCAACCCTGGGTACTCAGGCACTGAAACTTTATTCTAAAGAGAAATTATACTGTAGAATTTTAGGCAACAGTAATTAAAAAAGAAGTGCATCTGTATGAAATGATGCAGAATTTTTTACGAAATAATTTTAATTGAAAAGACAAATTGCACGACAATGTTTCCCATTTGTTTTTGAAATATGTAATTATCTGTGTATGAATGTCAATTCATAGGAGGGGACTGCAAGAATACAGACATATGTATTAGTGGCAGGTGCCTCTGAGGAAGGATGGAGGAGTGGTGAAGGGGACATGGAATAAGAAATTCACATTTTGCTCAGCTAATGTTGTGTACTTAAATTATTTTTTCTTAATTTTACATGTTTGTTAAGAAAAGTTAAGATTAATTAAAAATTAATTAAGAAAAATACTAACAGGTTCTGATTAATAGTGCTGAGGTAATCTTAGACATGTTTTGCCTTAGAGCAGTTTGTAAATACTAAAGAATATTATCAATAGCTTTCCAAAAGTATAAGTCAGTTCCAAGAGTTCCTACTTCACTCTTCCCTTCTTACACTGATATTTTCCTATCCCATACCCTTGATATTCACGTTGAGTTTCCATCATGTCATGTCTTCTGCTATAGCTCTTTGTGTCTATAACTATTGTGTCTATAACTAGAACTATAAATATCAGTTATATTCCTTTTTAAGTTCAAGGTGGCCCATGAGAAATATGATAAAATACCTCCTTTCTACACAAAACCCATTAAAATGATATATACATATTTTTTTAATGAACAAATTTTTAGCCACACTCAAAAACAAGTAAGAGAAAGTTTCATGGACCAGAATTGAAGAAGTATTTCTAAAAGAGTAAAACAAACTCAAGACCACCAGAGTCTGCTGTTTTACTATCATGAAGCTGGAACCAGAGCTGTGTTGCTTGGAAAATAATTCTGATATGTCTCTGCCCAGCAGACAAATCTAAAGCTAGGCCATCTTCAAGGTTAGTATCTACACAATTGTGAAGCCACTACACTAGGAGAAATTCTCCCCACAGAATGTGGAAAGAATTCCTGTACAAACAGCTAAGAATGACAAAACCGCTAAGTAACACCAACATCTTTACATAAACACAGATAAACTCAACCACCAAAAGAACATATAACCAAGGAAGTAAAGGTCATAATGCAGCCTAAAAGGGATTTTAAAGTAATATTTAATAAGCTCAAAGAGCCAAAGGAGGTAACTTCTTCCAAAAACTATCTTCGAAGAGTTAGACCCAAACATTATGATAAAGAACAGGTGCTTATGAAGAAGCACAAAATAAAAATTCTAGTAAATAAAAAACAGTATTTTAATTTAAAAAAACAAAGGGATTAAAAATGTGCTAGAAAGCAGAGCTGAGAAACTTCCCTGAACATGTCCCAAAATACTAAATATTAAAGAAAAGTCAAAGATAAAAATAGGTCCAGAATCTAAATATTCAGTTAAAAGAGGTTTCAGAAGGAAAAAAGCGAGAGAATAGAGGGGAGATAATATTAAAGAAACATGACCAAGAATTTTCCAAAAGTGAAAAAAACATGACTCCTAAGATTAAAGGTTTCTCTAGTTGCCAAGCAAGATTAAAAAACAAACAGAACAAACACCCATAGCTAGAAACAACAAAATGAAACTTAAGAAAATAATGGAAAGAAATTCACTTCTGAGGAGAAACTTTATATAGAAAAAAAAATAAACTACAAAGGAATGAGAAATAGAGTAACATTAGTAATACTGTTTTTGAGAAGACAAAGTAGCAATATCTTCATATAATTAAGATGAAATAAACTTGAGGGCTTCCCTGGTGGCACAGTGGTTGGGAGTCCGCCTGCAGATGCAGGGGACGTGGGTTCGTGCCCCGGTCCGGGAGGATCCCACGTGCCGCAGAGCGGCTGGGCCCGTGAGCCATGGCCGCTGAGCCTGCGCGTCCGGAGCCTGTGCTCTGCAACGGGAGAGACCACAACAGTGAGAGGCCCGCGTACCGCAAAAAAGTAAATAAAATAAAATAAAATAAACTTGAATGTAGAATTCTATACTCAGCTAACCTATTTTAGCTGGGCAAAGAATTTTAGACATAGAGGATTCATAAAGTTTATAACCCACAGATTCTCTTTGAAAGGGCAAGTAACAAATATAGTCTACAAAGAATAAAAATTAAGTTAATAGTATATACTAAGATGCAAGAAGGAATCACAACCAAAGAAATCAGTAAATGAGATTAGTAAATTTAAGTATTGTTTGATTAAAAATTAGCTTTAAACGACTAGGGAGAAGTAAACTTTTAGATATTATCAACATGGAGTTTGGATAAAGCTAGTGATAAGATTTTGTTAAAATAATTTTAAATGTGTGTGTCAGATATTTAAGACATCACTAGGTGATAGAAAAGAAAACTTTTATCTTTCAAAATTTAACAAAAAATGAAAAGGAGCACTAATCAACTAGAAAGCTACAGAGAAAAATATATAAGCTAGGAGAGAAAACATGGCAATTCATAGTTTTCTTTCTATATCCAAGTTTTAAATTTTGATGTAAATTTATCAATCTTTAAAGCATTTATTTTTGTGTCTATTTAGGAAGATTTTATACCCCAAGGCTATGATAAATTTCACTATAATTTGGAATTTTTTTTGTTATCGCCATTTGAGTGTTAGTCCCATCTGTAATTTTTTTTTTTTTTGCGGTACGCGGGCCTCTCACTGTTGTGGCCTCTCCCGTTGCGGAGCACAGGCTCCGGACGTGCAGGCTCAGCGGCCATGGCTCACGGGCCCAGCCGCTCCGCGGCACGTGGGATATTCCTGGACCGGGTCACGAACCCGCTTCCCCTGCATCGGCGGGCGGACTCTCAACCACTGCGCCATCAGGGAAGCCCTGGAATTTGTTTTTGAGAATAAAATTAAGTGTGAATCTATTTTTCTACATAGATAATCAGTATTTTTGAGTAGTCCACACTTTCTTCACTGATTTAAAAATGTTAATACATGAGTCTTTTTTTCTGATCTCGCTGGTGCATTTCATTGATCTATTTGTTTTCTCTTGTAAAAAATATTACACATTTCTAATAAGTTGGAGATGGACAAACTGAAAGTTGGGAGACTAACTAGGGGAACATGTCCAGGCATAAGATGGTGGTAGTCTGGACTAAGATGATGGTAGTAGAAATCGAAGCAGGTGGTTTTGGAGATAAGAACTAGCACGGCCTGATTATTAATCAGAAAAAGAGGAAGAGAGGCTCTATAGATTTTAGGATTGAGAAACTGAGTCTGGGGTGGTGTGATTTACTTTGATAGGAAAAAATAGAGGAGAAACAAGTTAAGGGTATGGGAAATCAAGAGTTCGATTTGGGACCTATTAATATGTAGATATTTATTAGACACTAAGAGGCTATATATATATATATATATATATATATATATATATTTTTTTTTGTGTGTGTGTGTGTGTGTGTGTGTATGGTACGCGGGCCTCTCACTGTTGTGGCCTCTCCCGTTGCGGAGCACAGGCTCCGGACGCGCAGGCTCAGCGGCCATGGCTCACGGGCCCAGCCGCTCCGTGGCATGTGGGATCTTCCTGGACCGGGGCGCGAACCCGTGTCCCCTGCATCGGCAGGTGGACCCTCAACCACTGCGCCACCAGGGAAGCCCAAGAGGCAATATTTTGATTCTTTATGTTGATCCAAGGCTAAAACGGGCTGCCACCAAACAACTGCCTCACTCAGTGGTAGAGAGTGGAACATTTTAGACTTTATTCTTTAGAATAATTTTGGACTTTCAACAAAATGATGGGGTCATGCTGCATAGTGCTTGAGTGAAAGAATGTGCCTACTGGTCCATATCCTTCAAAACCTGGCTCAAATCGGACCTACACTCTAAATAAACGGACACCTATTCTGTCACACCTTCACATAGTATTCCTTTAGCACTGAGTTCTACTTAGTTTATACAACATTGCTTTATGTTGCCTTGACCTATGTTTCCTTCTAGGAGTCTTAAATTGCTTTGTGCTTGAACTTTGCTGAAACTATTACTTCATGGGTTTATTTATTCACTTATCAGCAGTTATTCATTTATCCAAAACACTTATTTGGGATTTTACCATACTATGCTAGGCACTGTATATTTTTACACATATAGTTAGTTAATTGATTATACCCCTCTTCGTCCCAGTGAAAATTTGGGACAGCAAAGAAATAAGAACAGTGTCTTTTGTCCACGTGGAGATCACAGTATAGATATAAATTAAATCATTATCACATAAATATTAAAAGGCTTATAAAGAGGTACAGGTAAAATGTGACAGGAGTATAGAGTTGTAGATGTTACTTCCTGAGTCTGAAAAAGAGGGAAACATGATGGAAGGGATGCCATTTATTTGTGCCTTGATGTATCATCTTAATTTTCAGAGGCAGAAATCAGAGAAAAACATTCAGTCGTTCTGCAACTCTAAGGAAATTGATTCTTGACCTGCAAATTCTTCAGCTCCGTGTCAATATGATACCTGAATCTCAGTCACTAATTTGCATTCAAATTAGTACATTGGTCTTTTTTTATACCTTAGTTTTGACATTTATGTATTTGGAAGGATGGTGATGTTTTAATTCTGCCCTATTTGAAGGATTAACTAATAAAAAATGGCTTCATAATATCTTCATTCCATAAAAGACATTATTTTGTTGTAAATATTTATGATTATTGGTTATTTTCAGCAAAGCTTAAAATGGACACCAAAGAAATCATAACAAAAATTGTATTTTAATGTGGTCTCTAAATGCGTGGATTTGTTAAATTTTTATTACCATGTCTCAATAATACATGGTCCTTTATGTAGCTCTTAAAAATAAAATCAGTAGTGATTTTAAAGATCTCCAATATTTATAAGCTAAGTAGTTCATCTTATTATTCATGGCAAAGAACACATTTTCCTGTGAGAATATAACCCTCTCAGCTCTGATCCAGAAACCATCTGCCGCTTGAAAAGCCTTCAGTGACTTGAGGATCTGAAAAACAATTTTTCTGCCCATAGGGGGCGTTACATGAACACAAGTTAAATAAATAAATAATTAATAAAACTTTAAACCATCACTCAAAGCTGATACCTTTCTTTTCTTTCTTTTCTCTTCTTTCTTTTTCTTTTCTTTCTTTCTTTCTTCTTTCTTTCCTTCTTTCTTTCTTCCTTCCTTCCTTCCTTCCTTCCTTCCTTTCTTTCTTTCTTTCATCTTTCAGAGGAGCCAAATTTTCTTTACAATTGTTTGGTTATTTCTTCTTCTTTCATTTTTTTCCTTTCTTTGTTTCTTTCTCCATCTGTTCCTTCCTTCTTCTTTCTATCTCCTTTCTTCCTTCTTAAGTAAAAGAGAAATTACAGAACTATATACATTTTTTATATCAAAATGTTAGAGGAGTTTTGTACTTGAAGGGGCCCTTGCTGATGTTCTAGTCTAGTCCCTCTGCCTGGGTTTTCAGGACCACAGTCTTTGGGATTTCAGGGTTCATCAGAAATCTTGCTTTCCCAACTGATTACATATGTAGCAGGAGGCTTGAGAAAGAGAAGTTTTCTTTCTTTCCTTTTAAGAACTATGTCCACTGCTTCCCGCCCCCTCAAGAGGGTGTTTTTCTCTCTATAACCAGCACACAGAATATCCTTTCCTCAAAGAAAAAATTAATTTTTGGCTGAAGCAGTGGCGATGGTAATTCAATTCTTTGCTCAGCGAATACATCTTAAGCACATTCAAGTTGTTAGTATTTTATGTTAGATATTTCTCTCCTTTCTCTGCTAATAGCTATTAATGTAGCTGCAGCATCAGTGGGAGGCAAAAAGAAAGGACTGCAGTAGTGAGAGAGGATCAAAAACAAATACCCACACTTAAAGTAAAAAGAAGGATGAAATCAGAAAATGTTCTTTCTCACCTAAGCTGTCTAGCTATCAGACCCCCCAACATTGCTTATGCCCTGGCCTTAATTATATGAAATTTGTCACTTTGGTCTCCCAGAAAATTCATACAATCTTTCAGATCTTCCAACAGAAAAATATTTTCTAATTCACATGCCCCGAAGGCTCACACTGCAGAAGACATTGCTTTTGATTTTGTGGCAAATTATTAAGGAAGTGGAATTATTCAAAGTTCCTCATCTTTGTTCTTGAGGAACTTAAAATTAAAGTGATGGTGGAACAAACCCCACTGGAAAAACAAAAAACTCAAAGGCTATTACAGAAACATTGGACACATCCTTACACAATTGTGGTTGCACAGAGATAGACTTAATCCATGGGATTCACTTAAAACTCTTTATGGAAGAAACAGTCATTATCAGTGGTCAGGAGAAAAATGACTCTGTTCATTGGACAGGAAATTGGGCAGCAGGCCATGCAAAAGGGAAGGAATATGTGTGAGCTCCAGAGACAAATCAACTGCTTTGTTTACCTAGGAAGGTTAATAATTTTTCTGGTCAGAATAGAGAATACAAGATGGGGCAAAGCAAGCTATCTGAAGATAGATGGTAGGAGGTAAAAGATAAAGAGAAACGATTGTAGTTTTGGAGTCATCCAAGTGGTAATTTGGAAAACTATAAAAGAAAATCTTCCTTTTACATTTTGCAAGGGAAATTTTCAAACCTACATCAAAGTAGAGTGGGATCAGTCTATGGACATTTAGTTGTTTCCATGTCTTAGCTACTGTAAATAGTGTTGCAATGAACATTGGGATGTATGCATCTTTTCAAATTATGGTTTTCTCTGGATATATGCTCAAAAGTGGGATTGCTGGATCATATAGCATCTTTATTTTTACTTTTTTAAGGAAGCTCCATACTGTTCTCCATAGTGACTGTACCAATTTACATTCCCACCAACAGTATAGGAGGATTCCTTTTTCTCCACACCCTTTCCAGCAGTTATTATTCGAATGGATAAAGAAGATGTGGTGTATTTATGCAATGGAGTATTACTCAGCCCTAGAAAAGAATGAAATAATGCCACTTGCAGCAACATGTAGAGATTATCATACCAAGTGAAGTAAGCCAGACAGAGGAAGACAAATATCATATGATATCACTTATATGTGGAATCTAAAAAAAAAGATACAAATGAACTTATTTACAAGACAGAAATAGACCTACAGACATAGAAAACAAACTTATGGTTACCAAAGGGGAAAGGGAGGAGGGATAAATTAGGAGTTTGGGATTAACATATACACACTATTATATATAAAATAGATAACCAACAAGGACCTACATAGCACAGGGAAGTATATTCAATATTTTGTAACAACCTAAAAGGGAAGAGAATCTGAAAAAAATAGATATATATGTGTGTATAACTGAATTACTTTGCTGTACACCTGAAACTAACACAACATTGTAAATCAACTATACTTCTATTAAAAAAATAAACAAATGTAAAAAAAAAAAAGCAAAAAGAAAACCCAAAGTACAGTGGGATCATGTGTGTCTGTTACGTGTCTGTTGATAAATATCAACATTTCGCTAAATATTTGGATAAGTGAACATGTAAATTATTTTGTCTCTTATAGGTGGAAGTGACTGAATACTTACAAAAGTTACCAGAAAAAAAAAATCATGGAATTTCAAGTCAGAAAGCATTTAAACATTCAGAGTAAGTCAAATCGGTTCTGCTTTTAAATTAGCTTCCCACAGGCCAGGCACAGGAACAAAATGGGAAGTCCCTTAGAAGTCAGGTTTTTGATATGACAGTCTTGCCAAAGGAGCTGATGTGAGGTAGAGAGACCTTCATGGGGACAGTGTGTCTCACTGGGCACAAATAGAAATATAGTTTAAGTGTAACTAAAGAAGCCAAGTATTCTTACTAGAACCAACAATAACCTCCAGGTAATAACTATGTTTCAGATACCAGAAGTGGAAATGACATTTGATAAGAATGCTGCCAAATACTATGCCAGATATTTTACCCACATTTCCTCATTTAAATCTCATAAAAATCACTTTTTAAAATTGTTTTCCTATTTTACACATAAATGAACTGGGACATAGAGCTCTTCAGTCACTTATTCATGACTTACGACCAGTAAGTGATAGATCTAGGACTGCAGCCCAGCTCAGTCTAACTTCCGGTTGTGTTTGCTCCCGCGTTACAGCCAAGAAACCAGAGAGGAAAAAACAGAAACAAAACAACAACAAAAAAAGTGGTCTTGCTCAAGGTCATTGCTGCTCAGGGACACAAAGCAAGAATGATCTCTAAGAGGGTCAGATGGACCACGCTGAGCAGTTCAGGGTGTTCTGATACCCAGAAGCAGAATATGCAGTTCAGCTAAGAAAGTACCTTCTTTGTCAAGGAGATGGTGGACTGGGCACAACTGAAACTATGTTATTTTAAGTCACTACCTAGTGTGCCTTTTTGTCTTTTATGTGTTTGTGGTGAAAGGAGATTTGTCCACCCATAGGACACACAAAAGGACTCTGAAATGTGAGGCCCGGTGGTGATAGAAGGTTTCAGGATGGAGTAAGTGAATGAGTCAACCTGGTGAATTGGACGGGTATTGAGAAAGCACCTGAGAGGTGGAGAAGGAGGGCAGTCAAGGGTACTGGCTCCGTTCCCAGCTGGACTTTCCCTCACAGCTTGTCTTTGTTTATGTCTTCTCTGAGATGAGGACAAGTTTCTTTGTGGAGTCCCAAAGGAAAGCTTGAGTTTCCCAAGGTACGATTTGTTTACAATGGATGATATACAAGATTTTGGGTTCAGGGGTAAAAGAAAATTTAAGGTTATCCATGAAATTCCATGAGTATTAGAAAAAAAAATTTTCTAAATGTATGAATTCATAGACATGGTTAATTAAAACAAAGCTAAAGTTTTGCATATTAATTTAGAGAATAATATTAAGTTAAAATAGTGTGGGCATTGTGGTGGTAGATTAATATAAAGCATGTCTGAGCAAGGTAGTAATTGCCAAGTAAGGCTAGACTGGAAAAAGAGGAAAGACATGACGAGGATGTGTGGGTAGAAAGGTAGGGGATAAAGTTGGGCAAGCTAATGCCACAGGACAGTTGGCTGTACGTCAGTGACACACTTCATAGAACTTCATCATGTCAAAAATGGGAAATCTGAGGTCTGGAGGAAAAGATAATTACCAACTATCTCACAGAAAGTCTGTTATAGAGCAACGACTGGAACCTGGGGTTTTGCTTCATAATCCAGTGTTTTTTTGTTTTTGTTTTTTTTTACTAAACCAGTCCCTTCTTAAAAAATGGTGGTGGGGACTTCCCTGGTGGTGCAGTGGTTGAGAATCTGCCTGCCAATGCAGGGGACACGGGTTCGAGCCCTGGTCTGGGAAGATCCCACATGCCGCAGAGCAACTGGGCCCGTGAGCCACAACTACTGAGCCTGCACATCTGGAGCCTGTGCTCCGCAACAAGAGAGGCCACGACAGTGAGAGGCCCGCACACTGCAATGAAGAGTGACCCCTGCTCGCTGCAACTAGAGAAAGCCCTCACACAGAAACGAAGACCCAACACAAGCAAAAATAAATTTATTAAAAAAAAAGAGATGGTGGTGGGATGAATTGGGAGATTGGGATTGACATATATACACTAATATGTATCAAACAGATAACTAATAAGAACCTGCTGTATAAAAAAATAAATAAAATTCAAAAAAAATATTTTGATTACATATGAAGAATGTCACTACTCAATTCATCATGTTGTATGTTCTTATTCATACCCTTATTTTTACATTATCTGGTGTCACCAATTTAATTCAAAAAATATTTGTCTGGAGGATGTTCATATCTTCATGATTTCATTTGAAAGATGTCTACAGGTAGATCCCAGTGATTGAAAACATTTTTTAAATTGCCTGGGTTATTAATGTAAAACATTTTGAAAGAAAAAAGTTGAGAATTGGACAGTGCTGCTGACTGGTAAGAGCAGGGGCAAAGCACCACAGTGCTTTGAATTCTACCAGTTTGAACTCTTTGAATGCCAAGTGCCTCTTTGAATTCAAACCAGAATTCTACCAGTTTGAATTCTTGTCCCCTGATCCACAGAAGGACTGTAAGCAATGTCCTTAAGATTCTTGGGATCTTGATTTCTATAACATGGGAACAATGAAACCTTCTTGAAAGATGTATTTGAAAGTTATAGACAATAAAGAGCCCTGGTGCAGCTCCTGACACCTAGCGGGTATTAAATAGGTAGCAGTTATTATTATGTGTGTGATAGGGTAAGAAAGAGGAGAAGGAATGCTATGGAATGGTCTTGGGGCCAGAAACCAGAAGTATTTTGATGTGGTACCAGCAGAAAGTGGATAAGTAGGAAGAGAATGATGGGTTTGGGTTTTACAATCACTTTCAGAGGAGCTGGTAGGCATGCAAGTTCTGCTTACATTAGCATCCTCATTCTAGAGAGCGAATCATTTTCCTACCCTTAGAGGTTTTGGTAGTTATGCTGTTTCACTTAATATTTCTGCAAAATAATGAGAATTTAAAAGGGAATTTCCTAAGCCAAAACTTAACTCCTACTATCTGGATTCCATGAAACTACAATGCTGACAGCTCTTAATGAACATTTTTAGCATCTGGATTATATCAACTTTCCTTGACTCAAAAATCTTTTATCTTTCCCACTTTTGCAAAAGCAAATTAATAATATTGCTTCCATGTGGCTATATTTCTTTGAATAGCAGGACATAGAGATATACAATGTTTTGGGGGTGAAGCAAATACTTTTGTATATGACTGGTGTTACCAGCAGACCTCTCAGATTTAATCTACATTATTTTTAAAGTAAATACAAATACATTCTTTACATTTATACAGTTCTTATGAGTTTGCCAAGTACTTGTATTTGCACACATATTAACTCATTTACTTTTCATGACAACAGTATAAGTACTAATATTCTCATTTTCTAGATAAGGCAGCAAAAGCCCAAAGTTTCAATGTCTTGTTCAGGGTCATATGGCTCGTGAGAAATTGATCCAGATAATCTGACTCCAAATTCAATATAGTTTTCATTCTGTACCTCCATTTCTTATTTCCATCATTCAATATAGGATGAAACATGAAACGTATTTGTCCCTGCCCTCAAAAAATTCCCAATTTCATTTGGCAAGGAACACACACACACACACACATCCCTGAGTGAAACATCACTACAGGCAAGACAGTATACGATGCTAGATGCCAAATGCCTCATTACTCACAGGGTTGTTAACACAAACAGGGAAAGAGAGATTGAGATCGCTATGAGATGGAGTGTTCAGGGGCATATCGTAGAGGAAGTAAGAAGAAAGGCAAGAAGAATATTCTCTGAGAGTAGAAGACAAAGCACCCATTTGGGATGACTATAGTAATCAAGTTGTCCACCACCCCCAAGCTCTAACTCTCATCTGTAAACATTCCAAAAGGAGTAAGACATTGCATTCTTGGCTGGAAATTAAACAAGCAAATGAATCATCTGAAAATTCAGGGTTGCAGCAGGTTTTCATCTGATCACTATGAGAGATAGCCACGTTGATGGGCTCCCTGCTGACGATGTACCTGCAGTAACCAACTCTGTGATGTCTGGTACTTTTTACATGCTGCTACCTTACTCATAACCAGGCTTCAACAAACCAAACCATAACTTTTTTGTCAGTATGGTAAGCACTGTGGACAGGGAGACAAAGGAAAGATCACTGAATTAGGAATCAGAAAAACTGAGCTTTGTCTTAGTGTTGTAGCAACTGTACGAGCACGACCTTGAGCAACTCCCTTCAACTCTCTGTGTTCCAGTTTCGTCATCAGTAAAATGGGCCAAATGATTCCAGCCCAGTCTACTTTTCTGCAAAGGATTAATGGGGCGACACATGTGGAAGTGTCCTGAAAATGGTAAATTATATAAAATATTACACAAATGTTCACATTATACAGACATACACTATATGCAAATATTATATACTGATTTCCAAGGGATCCTTTTATAAAATTCCCTCCAATTTTCTTTTGCAACTTAGCAAGCACTTAATTTTTTTGCATCATCACAATTCCCATATATCTGATGTACACAGAGATAACTGTGAAATCATTGTACATAAAGACTGAGTGAAAAAATCATTTTCCCGTAAGTCTACTCTTCAGTGAAACTGTTGATTGCTATTTTGAGCAGGATTCACTATATTAAGCGAGTTTTGTAGAATTATTAGCTGTGTGGGTTGATGTGGAGGGTTCTGGTACGAGTTAGTGAATTAAAAGAAAAATGTAAAGACTAAACAATATCCTTCTCTGAAAATTTGTTGAAATAGGCTAATAACAACAACCAATTACTATGTGACACTTCACTCTCTACCACTGTGCTATTAGAAAGGGGCTCTAGGGACCAACCACAAGGGAATATCACGCAGAAGCTTGTTAGAAATGCAGACTTCCCTGCCCTGCCCCCAGATCTACCCCAGAATCTGCATTTTAACAAGATCCTGGGTGATTTGTATGCAAACTAAAATTTGAGACTCACTAGTCTATGAGGCACTTTCAGATACATTATAGCATTTGATTCTTGAGACTGTTGTGTTAAAAACAGTATTAGTACCTTGTCCTCCCAAACCCCATATTCCAGTGTAACTCAGAGAAGTTAAGCCAATGACATGGCTAGATGTGGTAGCTGGGGGATTTAAGCGTGGACTTCCTGATTCTAACGTTTGTGCTTCTCCCACCATAGGTCTCTTTTGCTGCATGTCTCTCTCTCTCTGATACTTTATATGAGGACCCACCTTGAAACTGGATATGACCTCCAGCAATCCTCTTTGACTTAAAGATCCACTAATTTATCTAAGGTACCCCACTCACAAAACCCTGCCTCGTGGTGCAGGAAACATCACACTAATAGAGGAAGAGCTGCTTCCTTTCGTAGCACAGTAAGACACTTACCTGTGCCAAGAAGATGACGGGGGAAATTCCCTGTCATCAGGGAATTTGTTGTTATTAGCCTATTTCAACAAGTTTTCAGAGAAGGATATTCTGTAGTCTTTACATTTACATTTTTTTTTTTTTATCCAAGTCAATGAAATTCTTCTTCATTTACTTGGAAAATTGAGGTCTTAAATGACATCAGACTTTCTGAGATCTTTCTGGGAGTTCATCCTTGTCTGATGCCATCATCAGGATACCACTATTATAGGGTGCCACCCCTGGAATTCCTCAAACCCAGTGGCTGACTGGGCTTCTTTTGGGTGTCTCAAGGGAGCTCCTTGGAGTACAGGGTTTGCTTGCATTGTGAGATTCAACTGGGTACTAGAAGTGCTTGGAATATGCTGTTGGATGTCCTTCAGCTGTTCCTTTCTTAACAGATTCCCAACCTTGTCACAGAAATCATAAGGTAAGCAGTCAACAGGTAGTGGTTTGAAAAGTTTCACCAACAGTGATTTATATGCAGCTGAGAACTGGGGAATTAACTACACTCCATGAAATATAATATCTATGGGCAAAAAATTTAAAAATGAAAGAAAACAAACCAAAAATGAAAAATCCAAGGACTAATAAAGACACTAAGATTGTGCTTGGAAGCTTTCTAATACCAAGTGTGCCAACTGTAGTCCTATACAGAGTTGAGGCTTTTATTGTCTTCCTTAAGAGTGAACTCAATGGGCTTTCCAGGGTGGAGAGACCTGGGCTTACTATATATTACCCGCTTCCTGTCGACCCTTAGGATGTAACACAGAAGACACCAACAGATTCTAGAGAGCTTTAAGTTAAGAGTCAGTCATTCTCAAAATGAGAACTTATACCCAGATGGTTGTTTCTGTTTAGTTCAAGTCAATGAGCTATTTATTCCCTGTTTATTCCCCACTAAGTCTTTCTATTCATCACTGGATCCCCAGCAGCTCTACAAGATGTACCTTTAACTCTTGCACTATTGTTACACCTATCTACAGATGTCCAAAGATTTTTGCTGATACTGTTCTTTCAGCCTGAAATGTTCCTTATCATCTCAGCTATTTCAAATCCCAGGCATCATTCAATGCTATTCCTTTCTGAATCCTCCCCTGATTGTTCAAATAACCACAGATCACAACTTATATCTCTACTAGAGCACTTGGGTTTTCTGCCTGTTTTAGAGTTATTTGTGCAATCGTCAATCTCTCCTACTAGGCACATCTCAGTCTGTTTTACTAGATTATGTTTTTCTTGTTTGTGTGATTTTATAATACCTATTTCTGATCCTGAAACACATGAGTGCAACAGTAAATCACCATTTGAATGGGAACATCTCTCTCAAGGTTAAGAAAGAAATGTCAGGCCTTGCTCCTGCCCTTTGGAGTAAGCAAGTTATGTTTATAACCCTCAAACCCTGTGGGCCTTTGAAGTCACCTGTGTGCCCCAGGGGCTGAATCCAAACCCGTAGAACTTGTTCTCCAGCCTGGATGAAAATAGTTCTTCACTTCAAACTGAGGTTCCACCCTTTCTCGTTTCATAAAACCTAATATCCTCTTCTAACATAGCACAGATATGTGCACTAGACTTTAAGAAGGTTTTTAAAAATCTTTAAGAAATTACTATTGTGTCATAAGGAACATAAGAAAAAAAATCATGGACATTATAAGAATAAATATTATTATAAAGTCTATTATTGTTTCCAAATAAATACACCTTAGCTTATTTTTTATATTGCTATAGAAATAAAAACATTTCAAACAATCCTGAAGAAAACCTAGTAATTACTCCATGATTGAGACTTACAAGGAGGATGGCTTTAGGGTAGGTACCTTCAAAGCAAAACTCTTCAGTGTGTAAAAAATCTGTAAAGATTCCAGTGAGAAAAAAATCGAGGAATAATCTTTGAAGGGATCTACAATATCTTGAGATTTGAAAGGCAGATGAAAAAAAATTGGAAAGAGAAATGTGAGATGACAAAATGTTGTGGGTAGGGGATTTGATAGCAGTATAAGAGGTATCTGGGATACCTAGGTATCTTCCTCTCAATTTTGCTGTGAACCTAAAACTGCTCCAAAAAAATAACGTCTTCAAATAAACCTCCAGACACTGCCAAAGGTCCTCTAGAAGGCAAATTCTCCCTGGCTGAGAACCACTGCCTTAGTACTTGCTAAAAATGTAAACTGTGGGCTCCAGCCCAAACCCACTGAATGAGGAACTCTAGGGGTGAGGCCCAGCAATCAATCTGTGTTTTAACATGCCTGTCTTGCAGTTTATTCTGATGAAGCTTAAGTTTGAGAACAACACAGGTCTTATCTACTCCTCCAAGCAAGTGTATCCCAGAGGATGTAGACTAGTATTCCTTAGTGTGGGGACCATGAATTATCTACATCAGACTCCTGTTGGCTGTTTCTTGAAGCAGCATCTAGGGGACCACCCTAGAGTTCTTTAATCAGAATCTTACAGGGGATGGGAAAGATGAGAGTGAAGTAGAAAACAGGGATCCAGTGTTTTCCTTTTTCTTTTTTTTTTTAAGTATGTATACCCCAATTTCTCTTATGTATGCAGAAGTTTGAACACCACTGACTGATACAGACTGTGCAGACGTTCTTTATTTGTATCACTGACATGGCAGTTTCTGGTTTTGTGTGTCCAAAACAACTTTCTGATGAGAAATTGGCTTCTGATTTAGATCTACCTACAGCAGTGTTCCTCAGCTCTGGTTGCATTTTTGAAACACCTGGGGAGCTTTTAAAAAACACCAATGCCTAGTCCCCACCCAAGACCAATTAAATCAGAATCTCTGGGGGTGGTATTTTTTTTTTTTTTTTCAGTACGCGGGCCTCTCACTGCTGTGGCCTCTCCCGTTGCGGAGCACAGGCTCCGGACGCGCAAGCTCAGCGGCCATGGCTCACGGGCCCAGCCGCTCCGCGGCATGTGGGATCTTCCCAGACCGGGACACGAACCCGTGTCCCCTGCATGGGCAGGCGGACTCTCAACCACTGCGCCACCAGGGAAGCCCGGGGGTGGTATTTTTTTAAGAGTTCCTAGATAATTCTAAAATGCAGCTAAGCTTGGAAACCACTGGCTGGTCAAGGAAAACATTTTAGTTAGTTTAATGCTTCATATCTCATTACAAATTATGAAAGTAATATTCTGGGTTTTATTTCATTGCTCTGTGTCTCTAAATCCACTCGAGTTCTGAGGATCAGAGCTCAATAACAGATCCTGGAATGCAGTCATGTAATTGGGATATTCTCCTTTCCACACCACATGCTGGCATTACCTGTATTCTCCCTTGCATCTCTTGTAAGTCAATCTTCAGGGTTTTGTGAAGTTAATTATACTAGAGAAATGGCTGCCAATTTCTATCTTCAAAAATACAGGCATTTTAATGTTGATGTAATCAAGCCTTTATATCTTACTTCCAATTCACAGGGAGTGGGGGGGGGGTAGAAGAACAAAACATACCCATAAGGAAGGATTTAGACTAACGCAAAAGGTGAACATTTTATAGAAGAACTTTCCTGTCTCTTCAAATAATCAATATTATTAAAAAACTAAATAAATAAAATTAAATAATATGATATTAGAAGAAAGAATATTGTAAATTGAAAGAGACTTAAGAGACAATAACTATCAAAGGCAATGTATGGGCCTTGATTGGATCCTAGTTAGATGAAACAGCTATAACTGCAATGATGGCAGTATTTGGAAGAATTTGAATATGATTCGGGTATTAGATGATGCTAAGAAATTATTCTTAATTTTGGTAGGTATGATGGTTTATGCTTACGTAGGGAAATATCCTTACTTTTTAGAAATGCATAACAGGGACAAAATGCCATGCTATCTGTAATTTAAACTACTTCAGTAAAAAAGAAAAATGATACAAATATAGCAAAATATTAACAATTGTTCAATCCAATTTGGGTTATAGACATATGAGTGTATATTATACTGTTTTCTCTTCCTTTTTTTCATTTCTTGAAATTTTTCATAATGAAAACTGGAGTTGCAAAAAGAAAAAAAAATACATATAAAGGCAGTTTAGATAGTGGAGAAACCTCTGGAATGGGAATAATACCAACTGGGTCTGGTCTTGACTTTGAGTGGTACCCTCTCTGGGCCTCAGTTTTTCCTGTGCTGAAGGAGGGTGTTAGACCAGTGTCTTTCCTGCTGTAATCCCAGGGTAAATGTCCTCATGCACAATTTTATTAGGACCTGAAACAGCAACTGGTATTTCTAAAAGCAAGATATTGCCCCCAAATACAATTTAAAACCTCTCTGGGTAATAGCAATTGTGGATGGAGAGGTGGGTTTTTGTTGTTGTTGTTTGTTTGTTTGTTTTGGGTTTTTCTGTTTTTGGCAAAGATTTTCTGTTGCTAATATTTCAATAGTGAAGAGTTTACCATTTCTCTTTGAAGTTTATGGAAAACTCGAGTTCTGTAACCTACAGTAGAAAAGCCTCAGATCAAATTTTTTTTAAATTATTTTTTCTTTTTCTTCTAAAGTACAGTTGAGTTACCATGTTGTATTAGTTTCTGGTGTACAGCAAAGTGATCTAATTTTATATATATATATATTCATTTTTATATTCTTTTCCATTATGGCTTATCACTGGATATTGAATATAGTTCCCTGTGCTATACTTGTTGTTTATCCATTCTATATATAATAGTTTGCATCTGCTAACCCCAAACTCCCACTCCATTTCTCCCTCACCTCCCTCCCCCTTGGCCACCACAGGTCTGTTCTCTATGTCTGCGAGTCTGTTTCTGTTTTGCAGATAAGTTTATTTGTGTCATATTTTAGATTCCACATATAAGTGATATCATATGATATTTGTCTTTCTCTGTCTGACTTATTTCATTTAGTATGATGATCTCTGGGTCATTCATATTGCTGCAAATGGCATTATTTCATTCTTTTTTATGGCTGAGTAATATTTCATTGTGTATATATACCACATCTTCTTTATCCATTCATCTGTTGATGGACATTTAGGTTGTTTCCATGTTTTGGCTATTATAAATAGTGCTGCTATGCACATAGGCGTGCATGTATCAGATCAAAGTTCTTATGTGGAATTCTTGGTAGTGGAAAACACTCAGGGTGCAATCATGTCTAAAGTTGAAAAAAAAAACCCTCAGCATTTTATTTTATTCCAGATTTGACTATGGAAAGGATACAATTCTAATGGGGTCAGTGTGCTCTATCAGGGAATCACGAACAGGCTGTTTTAAAGTAGTTCTCAAGGTATAAGCTTCCTCTAAAGTCGGAAAGTATAATAAAAAAATATTTCAATGCCATTCATTTGAGCAAATCCTCACTGAGCCCCTCCTAAATGATCTCACCTTAACTAATTGCATCTGCAATAACCTTATTTCTAAATAAAGTTACATTCTGAAGTTTAGAGACTAGGACTTAAGCGTATGAATTTGGGGGAGGACACAATTCAACTTTCTTTCTAAGAGGAGAATTGAATGAGATTCTATATTAAAGTGCTTTACTGAGGAACTAAGACATGATAGTTACTTAACAGGTATGAATTTCCTTCCTTTTGTATGATGAAACACTTATTGCTAATTTTTTTTCCCAAACACTCCATTCTGTTACTCTTTGCTATGATTCTTTCTTTCTTTACCTTTACCCTTCGCCTCCTATTATGACCTGTTGAGGCTAATTGCCTCTTCTGTTCATTCCCAGAGGAATTTCTGAAACCTAGGATGGAGTTATGTAGGTCCCAAGCTGCACCTTTTATGGGAGCGTGCCCTAGGAATGAGCTCCCGACTATCTTTTCAAGGCCATCCTAATTCCTCCAGCTCTTTTTAAAAAGTGGAGACTGACCAACTTGACCCCAATCACGGAAGTGTCTGAGGGAGGCCCTGATGCCTAAAAGAGTAGTTGTGAATTCATTAAGACTTGGCTGCAAGGAAAAGCTCCTGACAAAATGTCCCAGAGAGGTACCGTCAGAACTTTCTGAGAAAAGTTCATAAACGTGTCCAAGCATGAGGGGGTGGTTTGAGCAGTAGATGCCAGATTCTGAAGAAAGAACAGTTCTGATGGAACAAAAGTTCACTGGGGCAGACAAAGGAAGGGAAATACAACTGCATCTTTTTCAATTCAAGTTTGTCTAAAACCAGGATGTCAGAAGTGTCTCCTCTGGTCTTTAGCTAGTTATTTCTCACTTGGGAGGTTGAAATATGGTTACAACTCCTACAGCAATCCGACATGCCCTCTGGGGACTGTGAAATATTATTTACCAAGAGGATTGCTTTAAAGCAACAGGCTTTAAAACTTCTATGGGTAGTTAGAAGTAGAACTTCTCTCAAAATCGCTGCACAGACGGTACACTAAAATATGAAAATTAGAGTCCAGAGGCTGGGCAGGTCCCAGGCCTGCCTCTGATTTGCTGAATACACCTGACACACATCAAATAGCCAGACAGAAGTATTTCATTATGAGTGAAGGAATTCTTTTTTGCATGTAATACGTACAGGCTGCCCCAGGGCAAAGAGGCAGAGGGTAATTCTGGGGCAGATGTATTCGCAAGATAAGAGACAGACATTGAGAAACACGTACATTCCCTAAACCTAAGCTCAGGTTGCTGTTTGAAAAAATTGGGTCGCTGGATTGGGAATACCTTTTATAAACCTCTCCTTAGGGTCTCGAAACCTGCGTGTCTACATCTCTAGATATCTGTGGATGGGACTGGGAGCATTAGAAAGGCAAGGAAAGCTCTTTTTGATGAAGGAATTCAGGGGGTGGAGTTGAAGTTGGAGGCTAACTCTCTTGGTGCAGGTGTGTGTGTGCGCATGTGTGTGTGCGTGTGTGTATGCTGACCTGGGCTTGGCTAGCTCAGCTGTTATTTGGGAGGGCAAAACAACAGCCTAATTCCCTAGTGCACCATCAGCCTGTGTTCCAGCCCCACAGTGCTGGTGGTCTTGGGGATCACAGCAGACCACCCACACAGAAAAGAAATGAAAACAATATCTAGCCCCTCAAGCAGGTTTTGAACTTTTAATCTCAAAGTATTCAGAAGCTGGAAATCTTTTACAGTTTATTATCATGAATTCCCTGGAACAGGCATCAGCATTTTAGAAGGAGGGAACCTAAGTCAACATGAGACATAATAATATCAATAGTGTATAGCAATAACAATGGTAATTCATACTTTACATCCCTCTTTGAAGAATTTTTCCCACGGAGATTCCTTGCAGAAGAAAATGCCCTTGGTTTGGAGTGACCTGAATTACTGTTTTGACTCTAGCATTAGCTCCATTACTTTGTGCAATTACCTTATCTGTGCAGTTAACTTAACTGAGCCATATTGTCTGTTCAGCAAAAATGAGGAGAATACTGCCCACACAAGGCAGCCCTCAAGACGGGCTAATCACACACACATATATGATATACACTCATATATGTATGTATGATAAACTAAATAATTGGAAAAATAAATTGTACTATCAACTATCACCCTGCTTATTTTGCAAAAGCCATGAAGAATTTCATGAAAACAGAAGAGTGATATCCCACTATTGATTCAGCTTTTGAAAATTAAGACTCTCTACTTTAAAGTATACTTTACCCAAAATGCAACTGGATTTTCATAATCAGCATTAACAAAGCAACTAAACTGGTGTATTTCACTACACTAGAGCTTGGAAGAGTCACAAAAAAGTAATGGAAGATGGGCTAGCTGGAGGGGCAGGACCTATACACAAGAGTCAGGCAGGAAGGAGTAATTAATGTGTAAACTCCTAATATCTTAATTATGAATGTCCCTCATGTATGATTTTGGACTCATTTCTAGACCCTGAAGACACTATGGCCTCCTATGTCTCATCCCATAGGCACCTCCTTTTGTACATTTCAGAGAGTTTTTGAGGATTTATGGCTTCTACATTGCACTATCTTCCTCACTGATCAAGGCGATGATTTTTTTGCTGTCATTGTTCTCTTCAATAAACGTTCCTCAGTGGCTCAGTGAGGCATACTAGTTCCCCTTGATCTAGTTTTGGAGAAAGCACTTATGGCAGGAATAGCCCAGGAGGATGGTAACAACATAGCTGCAGAAACTTTGGAACAGGGAGAAGAGATGCTATTTAGAAATTTGGACAGCCTTTCTACGAAACAAGAAGTTCTGAGATTTTAAATCTTCATGTATCCTCAATATCTCTAAACATAGATGTGGAAAATAGCAAAAACACTCCATGTTCCAATTGTGCCAAAAACTTGATTCAAGCCATCCTGTGCAGTGTCAAAATAGCCAAGTACAGCCCCCTTAAAGTGTACAAGCCCCAGTAACCTTTGGTTGCACTTGTCACCATGTGGCAGCACCCATGGTGTGCGGTGAAACTAAAGATTTTCCACACCCTTCCTTCCCGCTTATACAAGTGTTTGAGAGGGAGGATGGAAGAGCGAAGTGGTCCTCAAACCTTAGTGATCCAAATGAAAACTTGTTCCAAATGAAGATGCCTGGCCCTGTCTCCAGAAATTCCCATTCAGTAGCCTTGGGGAAAGGTCCAGGAAACTGATTTATTGATACATACCTCAGGTAATCTAATGCAGGTGGTCTGGACCCCACACTTTAAGAAATACTAACATAGGATCTAAGAGCTCAAGATTTCAAGTCAGAAAAATCTAGGTTTAAATCCCAGAGCCTGAAGTTCATTGCTATTTACCATTGGATGAGTTGTTCAACTGTTTAAGCCTTAGTTTTCTCAACTATAAAACTATGGGAGGTGGAGTACAAAGACCTTGGCTCAGTGACTGCCACACAGTAGGCATTAAATCAACTGTGGCTATTATTTGACATGACTCCATGCCTGACTAAACTCTGGCAACTCTTTAAAAGGTTTGACATCTTGAAGGATCCAAGTTTATTCTTGAGAGGAAAAAAATAATAGTGGAAACAAAAAATAAATTCTTCACAATGATGGTGAAGCACAACAGTACAATGAGTTTGTGCCTTTTTATTCTAGTCAACTCCAAAAACCTACATTGAAGTGTAACAAGTCAATTTGGACATCAGGGCATGATACGTTCATCCCTGAGGAAACTGTCACATTGTAAGTCAAGTGCTGATAAAGGGTTTTGAGACAGTCGTATGAGGGTATTGAAAAATATTTTGTTAGTCATCATGGTTTGAAGTAGTAAACATAATCTTGGACTAGGGATCCAGGTGGCTGTTCTCCTGGTGATATGTGATAATACCAGTTTGTCTTCTTCACAGGAATGTAAGAATCATGGAAATGCAAGAAAAAACAATCTGAAAATTGTGCAACACTAAAATGATAGGATGGTTATGATGAGACCTCTGCTCTAAAAACGAGAAAAGTTAACACACAAAATAAGTACTAGTCTCCTTCATAAAGAAAGCCCAGTATTATGGGCTGATCATAAGTATAGTTGCATGTCACTGTTGTGCAACCAGAAGACTAGATATCCACATGGTAAGAATGACGAAGAGCTGATTCAAGAATCAGATAGGAGGTCCAGATTAAATCATTTCAAGATTTGCTTCTGTGCAGATATTAGAAGATTTTAAGCACTACCCCATCTAATTAGACACTCAAAAAAATAGAGAGGGAAAATGTATTCCAAATTTTGCCAGTTAAGCTGGCACAATTTCTAGAGAAAAATGTAAAGTAAAATAAGTATTTTTAAAAGCCTGTAGTTTTGAGGCAATAGCTCTATCAAGTAAGAAAACAAAACCAAATTACAGACCAGGTGTTTACTAAGTGAAAAGTCTGGCCCTCATTATGGTTGTGGGATTTGGATCTCCCAGAGCTATCACACCTGGCTTGTTGAGCAATAAATACCTGTGGCATCGTGAGTCAGATCATGCATTAACTGGCAAGTTGACAGAATAAGGACACAGTCCTAAAATGACGTCTTTCCACCTGTATGGGAACAACACCTGCTACCCCACAGTGATACAGCTTAATGTGGACGGGAAAAGGGAAGGAAGAGGAGGGAAGAGGCCCAGGTTTGGGAGCTACCCTGAGGAAGATATCATTTCTGTTGACAAACCTTCAGGAAATCAGGCTCCTCTTTCTGTGTTCTCTCTATACTTTGTATTTATTTATTCATATGAATCGATCCTTCCAACTAGATTTGAGGTCCTAGAAAAAAAGATCGATATTTGATTTATTTTTAGTCTCGTCTTCTCAGTGCCTGATATTTGGTGTACGCGCAATGAGTATTTGTTGAATTATTTAAACTGTCGGGTTCTAGGCTCTTTACGTATATTGTCCCCAGTTAGCATAGCAGGAAGTTGCTTAATCTAGGTAAGAAAATGGAATTCTGTACTTTTCATAGGGTTCTAATTGGGAATGGAAGATCAAGTGTCCCTAAGACATGCACAAGGAAAAGAAAAGAAGCAGATTCTATTCAGCTTCTGGGAGAGCCACAGACTCAAGAAAATAGGGCTGCAACCACTGATGCAAGGGCAAGGCCCTCTTGCTATCTGCCTTGGTTTTATGATCTGTACTGAGAATAACTGAGCAATGACTCATGGTTATTTGCCAGATGCCAGAGAACAAATCTTAACCTGGAGTCCTGGCACATTCCATGAAATGTCTTTCTGGGCTCCTTGCTGTGGGAATTGTCCAAGCATAGGCTAGATACCTGCAGGGCAGGGATGCTGTAGGGGGAAACTTTGATGCTGAGTCTTAGGTAGAATTGAATCGGGTGGGCTTTTAGTCCTTACCTATTATATGTTTGTTTGGTTTTTTTTTTGCAGTATGTGGGCCTCTCACTGTTGTGGCCTTTCCCGTTGCGGAGCACAGGCCCCAGACGCGCAGGCTAAGCGGCCATGGCTCACGGGCCCAGCCGCTCCGCGGCATGTGGGATCCTCCCGGACCGGGGCATGAACCCGTGTCCCCTGCATCGGCAGGCGGACTCTCAACCACTGCGCCACCAGGGAAGCCCTGTTTTTCCAACTATTTTAAAAATACAAGCTATATCATTTATTGAGCATTGTGTTAGGTACTGAGCAAGGTACTTACTATATATATAATTATAGCCAACAGTTGCATAGAACTTACTATGTGCTGAATAGAGTTCTTTGTGTATGTGTATTTCATATACCTTCACGCAAGCCTATGAAGTGGGTATTGTTTTAAGTTTCATCCTACAGTTGAGGAAACTGAGGCACCTGTGGTTCAGCAACCTGCACAAGGATATTCAGCTAGTAAGTAGGAGAGTTGGGATTTTAACGATGCGTCCCCTGCATCGTCAGGCAGACTCTCAACCACTGCGCCACCAGGGAAGCCCCCCTGCAAAGGCTTTTTATCTCTCCTTCCAACCTCTCTCCCCTCCCACTCACCCTTTAGATTGCTGCATGATGTCATTCAAGAATCTCCATTGGCTTCTTCTTGTCTGTGGCATCATGTTTAAATATGTCAAACTTCTGTGACCTTTTGTAACCTGCCTCTCTTACCTTTTGCAAACTTATCTCTGACTCTTTAAAATACAGACTCTGTTCCTATTAGACTTATAATTGTCTTACTCATATTTGTGAGCAGAAACAATAATTCTAATATGTCCTTGTTAGGGAACATATTCAGTTTATATAGTCCTCAAATATAAGTGTCTCTCTCTCACCTACATTCATTTTGGCCCCATGTCCCTACCCGTTCATCAATATACTCTTCTACTTGACATCACCATAGTCTTAGTTCAGACCCTCATCACTTTCAAATGAATTAATTATATATTTCCTGATTGTTCTGCTGCCAGTCTTGTCTCTCTAAAAGCCACTCTCAATAATGCTGATAAAAAAGCCTCTTAGGGCTTCCCTGGTGGCGCAGTGGTTAAGAGTCCGCCTGCCGATGCAGGGGACGCGGGTTCGTGCCCCAGTCCGGGAAAATCCCACATGCCGCGGAGCGGCTGGGCCCATGAGCCATGGCCCCTGAGCCTGTGCGTCCGGAGCCTGTGCTCGGCAACGGGAGAGGCCACAGCAGTGAGAGGCCCGCGGACCGCAAAAACAAACAAACTAACCTTTTAATTATACTAACTTTCTAGATAAACGAAACGAAACAAACAAAAAACATTTAGCCTAGTGGGCCTTGAAAGCCAGGCTGGGGATTGGATACAGAACATTTTTATATAGAACATAATAATATTGGAAAAATTTATGCTTTCTTCTGGACAGTATGGCACAGGATTGTGTTATAAACCAAGCACAGGACATTGAAGATGCTTGAGAAAGGGCCAAAGAAGAGTTTTGTTGCTATAGCTTCTTTTATTCCTCATCCCTGCTGTGATTCTTTCTCTGGAGAAGATTGGTTTGATGGGGAAAATTCAAGGGAAACAGAAGAGGATACTGTGGGTGGCAGGGTGGTAGCACAAACAGAGCTGCAAAGCTGTGGCCCTTACCTGTCTGAGATGACCTTTAAATATCACGATGAGAGCTTCTGACTCTTACTGTAAGAGCCACCCAGTTGCAGGAAAATTCAGATTTTGGAAGACACTGAAAAATGAAGACATCTGATCAATTCTCTTGATCTTATTTCTGATCTGTTAAGTCTTATTTCTGTTTCATTAAGGTCCTGTGGTTTCCTCATGGCTCCACAGAGGATCTTCATATACTTCCTCAGACATAAAGGACTTGTGCCTTTCCTACCAGATCATAATTTGAATCCCTCAACTCCATTTTCTCTTACTTCTCTTTTTGGTATTAAAATTACAAGTTAAACCTTTTGAAAAATTTCCACAGTTCTTGGATATTCTGGGGTTGTTGTTTTTTCTGTTCAGTTTGGGAAGTTTCTATTTATTGATCTATCTTCAAGCTCACTGATTCTTCCCTCAGCCATGTCCAGTCTACTGATATGCCCATCAAAGACATTCTTCATTTCCATTACAGCATTTTTTATTTCTAGTACAGTTAGCCATCCATAACTGCAGTTCTGCATCTGTGGATTCAACCAACCATGAATTGATCAGCAGTTGGTTGAATCCACAAATGCAGAACCTGTGGATACAAAACCTGTGGATATGGGGGGCAAACTCTACTATGCCATTTCATACAAGGGACTTGAGCATCTGCAGATTTTGGTATCCATGGGGAGTCCTGAAACCAATCCCCATGGATACTGAGGCATGACTGTTTTTACTTTTGAATCTTTCTTAGAATTTCCATATTTCTGCTTACATTACCTATCTGTTCTTTCATGTTGTCTACTTTTTTCATTAAATTTCTAATATAGTAACCATAGTTATTTTAAATTCTCTGATACTTTCAAATCTGGGTTACATCTGAGCCTGTTCTGATACTTGCTTTGTTTCTTTAGCCTATGCACTTCCTTATTGTGGCATGTCGTTTTTTTTAAAGCTGGATATGACATATCACATAATAGGAATTAAGGTAAATAGGACTTTATTGTACTGATTTCTGTTAATCTGCCTAAGAATTGGGTTGTTTTTAATATTTGCTGTAGTTGTAGGTGTCAGAAGCTTCCAATTCCTGTACCATCCTTGTTTTTGTCTCCTGTCTTGACTTTGCGTTTCCCTTAGTACTCTTTCTCCGAGAAGGTCTGTCTTATAGCTCTTTCAGCTGTAATCTGTTATAATGCTGGAAACTGTTGGTACAGTGAGAAAGTGTGGGGGACAGGAAGAATTCTATAATCTTATGATTAAATCTCAGTCTTTTAGTGTGTCTTTGTCTCTGGTGACGACCTTTACAATAGTTTCTTCAGTGATATAGCCCATCATTACCTCAGGTGATACAGGAAGGCTAGAGGGGACTGAAGTTGGAGACATGTCCTTCCCCCAATTGGAATAAAACTCTGATAGTATTTTTCCCTTGAGAGTAGGCCTTTGTCATGGAGAATACTTGTATATTTCACAATGATTATACCCTCCCCTCCCCCTTCCCCACCAGAGACATGAAACCATTTTCTTGGGTCTTTAATTTTATAATCTTATGGGATGCCTGGAGTTAAAACCCACAAAACTGTGGGAATCTTTCTAAGACTGCATCCCGCATTTTTCACATCCCCATGGTAGTCTGTACTCAGCCTCTAGCACTCATCAAAATCACCATTCAATTTTTCCTATCAGTTTATAACTTTACTGCCTTTTGCTCTAGGTAAGTGGATCTCAGCTGTGTCTCTCTGAATTCATCTGTCTCTGTAGGGTGGTGGTTTGCCCTTCAATCTCACTTCTCTGATGGGTCAAAGAAAAGTCATTGATTTTCAATTTGTTCAGCTTCTTCTTGTTGTAAGGACAGGAGTGACGACTTCTAAGCTCTTTACACCGTTGGCACTGAAGTCAGAAGTTGGCTGTGAAATGGTAAAAGAAAGAGACATATATATGCTGTACCTTATTAAACTTTGCCTTAAGCTTTAAGCCCAGGAGAATAGAGTAGGAAGCTCAACAGATTGTAAAGTATTAGTGTTGAGTCAACAGAAAGGGACAAACTGTCCCACACATCAGGAAACTAGTATACTTAACAGAGTCAGTGAATATTCCTAAGTGTAATAATTACATAAATCATAGAAGAGATGTACAATACAAAGGCATAATAATGTTTTGCAGTGTTAGACGTGTATTCTTGAATAGAATTACTATTTTATACCAAGCAGGTTATTATTCATGTCGCTTATAAACCTATAAATTTTCACCAAACAATAGCACCCACACAATTAATTCACATGTCTGCTGGTTCCCAAGCACCAGATTTTACACAGCTGCCTGGAATTTTGGCAGAGAACGTCCCAGATGCTGCCAAGATTGTGAAAGAGGAAATGAGTCTTAACCTAGCTGATTTCAAATTTTAGGAGGCAAGATTGTACATTTCTGAGTGTTTAGAAAATGTAGAGTTGGGAGGTGAGAACAGTGGGTGAGGAGGAGAAAATTTCTATATGATTGAGACTAAATTCCTAATAAGTACTCATTAATAGAATGTAGGTTTAAGTTATAGTCCTATGTTCAATAATAAATCAAACAAATATTTTATATGGGTTTAATTGTGTGGTTCTGCCTTATATTTGTCTTCCTTTCCTACTGGCAAATTTTTCACAGGATAACTATCTTTTTCCCACCCAAGCCATGCAAAACCTGACCATTTCCTTCAGTAGTGTTGACTTTTGAAGCTCTATGTTTTTGTTTACATTAATATAAAGAGCTCCTCTGCCATTAAAATCTTACCATTTTTTTCAGGAAGATTAGAATGAACCTTGGGATAGTGGATTAGAATCAGAGATACCAGTATAAACTCCTGGTTTTCATGCAGACACACAGATACAGAAATGAAAAAAGATGTCTGTGTACACTTGGTCAGTTTATATACATATATTTCTAAGATTTTAACATCAGGGAATGCTGAATGTAGTTATGTGGGAAGTCTATTTACTATTTTTGCAACTTTCCTGTAAGTCTAAAATTATTTCAATATAAATAAAGGAAAAGAGAAGAGCTCTAAGAGTCCATATAACATGTAAAAATGTTTAAACAAACTAAAAAACTTGCTATGACTTTAAAGCCTAAGTCAGCGGGACCTTCACCAACATCCCCAGAAGTCATCTGTCCTTTTCCCCATACGTCTAGAGGCTTGAACCTCTATGATGCAATTTCAGAGATATTTTTTCTTATTCCTAATGGGATGAGTTAAGAAAAAGGTTAGATGTGAAGGAGAAACCTGGTAACGCTCTAACAAGTAACTCCTCATTCCTTCCCTGCCGCATTCATGGAGTAGAATTCCATTTGGAATCCAATTGAGTCTCAGAGCAAGTATGCTAAGTGGTCATTCTTTCCCAGCAGCTGTGGAGCAGAAAAACCTGGCTGTAGTTATTGGAGATGCACAAACCTGGCTTGAGGCAGGAATTTAGGAGTGGATTTTAAAGGGAGCTCATGCTCCCAGGAAAGGATTTTTTTTCTCAGCTTAAAACAAGAATCAATCACACAGAAATTGTAAGTATCCCCAAACTCTTACACTCAGATTTTAAGTTCAGTAAATAATTGTGATGTTTATCCTGGGAAAGGAATATATTATAGCAAAGGAGTCTGGATTGAGAATCAAGAAAAACCCATGTAACTCCAATCAGGTCTATAATACCAGATGTGGGCATGCTACAATCCCCCTGTATGCCCATTTCTAATAACTATAAATACCCTTTTCCTGAAAGGAAGATGTATCCACATTGCTGTCTATAGCTATCATGTGTTAATTTTTCATTGTTTCAAAGTTTTCCATTGTATAACTATACCACAATTTATTTGTCCTTTATTGATGGACATTTGCCTATCATAAATTGTGTTACAATTAATATTCTTGTACATGTAGCCTATTGCACACATGCAATAATTTCTTAAATCCTAGTTTTTGTTAGATTTTATGGAAATAAATAAAGACCAGCTAAATGAGAAAAGCAAAACTTGTTTACCGAGAACTTGCTACGGCAAAAGTGTCCGTCACTGTCACTTGCATTTTGGCAAAGATTCAAAGGCAGGCAGAGGAGTGGGAAATTTTTACAGGAGAAAAAAAGGAAAGGCTACAGGTATACCATGATTAGAGGCTGTTGGTGTGGGGAAGATATAGGGGTACATATTTGACTTTCTCTTTTTGGTCCTAAGTTGGAATTGGGGAGTATTAGGGAGGCTGTCAGTTAATAATCAAGTCCTGATCATTTGGGGTCAATTATTACAAGAATTACTGTTCAGCTTACTGGATTGTTACTAGAGAAGAAATCTGGCTTCCTACAAGTCCTTATTATAGAAGGCTGGCTTCCTGGACTGTTTCTTGTAGATAAAAAGTTGATTTTCTGGGCAGGTTGCTTTAGGTAGTGGGTCAGAGCTCTATTTTTATATATGGTCTGACCATTGTCTATTTGTATATTCAGTCTCTCACTTTTGTGATTTCGGTCAATTATCTAGTTTTCTTGAGCTTCAGAGCATAATAATAAAAATAAATTTCATATTTTTGTCAAAGCAGAATAATATGTTGAATACCTACCTAGCTCTTTGACACGTATAAATATTCTCTCTTCTTTACATCTCTTTCAATTCAATAGATGCTTGAGTGTCTATCAGTGAACTTCAAGCAGCATTGCCTGAAGTGTAGATGTTAAAAAAATTCAAATATCAAAGTGCTGGAATAGTCATCTTGATATTCTTTCAATTCCAAGCATCCATGGAAGTGCTCCCAGTTGTAGCATCTTTGTGTTCTTTGTAAAGATAAAGATCCTTGGGTAAGGGCCAAAGACCTTGCCCAAGGTCATATAGTTAGTAAGTAGAACTGAGATTTAAATCTTGTTCTGATTATAAATTATATGCATAATTTTTTTCTTTCCTATATATAAATGTCTCCCAATACTTTAGATATTTTCCTAACTCATCAGACCACAGGAATACTTATAAGGTTATAATGTATTAATAGAAATCCAACAGAGAATCATGAGCAATAATAAGCAATTTGAGTACAGTGGATAGCTAAAAATGATTTCACAACTGAATTGTTGCCAGCAATGATAAACATTCATTTTTCCAATGAGTTGCTTTTAACTTTATAACAGATAAAAATAGAGAATTCAAGTTAAATTATATTTTGTATTTTATTTTGAGTACCACTTAACATGAAAATCCTATTTTATACCTATCCATTATAGTAAAGAGAAGATGAACCACCCGGTAATAAGCTGGTAGTCTTGAATTAGGATATTCTAAACATTATTAATGCTTACATCTTGGAAAGATTATCACTTTTTTAAAACAAAGGCTGTGGTTATTTAATTTATTTTAAGGAAATCTGAATTTTTGCTTATTTCACTCCGTCATAGTTTGAGAACCTCAAGATTTTGTTTTGTTTTGTTTTCTCCTCTTAGCCACAGAATATGTTTTAGTATAACTTAGTTATTCAAAATAAATATGTAAGACATTGCATTTTAAATAATGAAAGGATACAAAATATGTTTGATATTTCCTAACATAATATTAAAATTAAATTATGGAAGGAGATATTTCTTTCATTATTTTTTCATAAGAACATCTATTAGCATTTTCTCAAGGACCTTTTAGGAAATACTCTTGTGTTAAAGCTACAGGGACTAAGCTCTCAGCATAAGTGACAATTAGGATGCATTGAAATTTTCCGACTTTGCCACGCTTTTTATAGCTGATCTTCACTCTCCTCTTATCCTACCAGCTGTTACTGAGAAGTTGGATTTTTTAAATAGCACTAAACTATAAAGAAAGAGGCATTCAATGTTTGAAATATTCCAACCGGAACATCAGTTTGTTTATACCTCCAACATAGAGTAGTGCTGAAGTTAGCTGATACTTATCACGGAGGGTTTTCTCCACCACGACTTTTAGAAAATAATTTTATGCATGTCTGATCCATGGAAATTATAAGGCATGGAATTATGGAATCCTTTCTACAGCTTAGTAACATTTGCCACCTTGTTACTGTCCTTTCAGAAAAGTCTAGGCCAGCTTCCGTCCAGCCCCTGTGGAATCAGGCTGGCTCGTTCCAGTCACCTGGCAAGAAAAAAAAAAAAAAAAAAAAAGCCTGGCAAATGCTGCAGCTCAGAAAGGTTTTATTCTGTTTACAAGAGACACGTTTACAACATAAGGATATAGAAAGAATGAAAGCAGACGGATAGAGACAAATATACCAGGCAAATAATAACCAAAAGGAAACCAGTGTAGCTATTGTAATATCAGACAAGATTTTTAACAAAAGAATTTCTAGAAATAAATAGGGTCACCTCAAAATGATTAAATACTTAATTTATAAAGAAGATATAATTCTTAATTGTATGCAGATAATAATGCAGACAACTAATAACACAGACTCAAACGACATATGATAAAAGTTACATAACAAAACAACAAAAGTCAATTTCTCAATGAATATTTGAAAAATATAAATGAAAACTTGATCTAATTGTATAGTATAAAATACTATACTCCAAACTTTAGAATGTACTTTTTTTTTTTCCAATTACTGAAGGAGCATTTACAATAATTGACCAACTCTATACCATAAGGCAAATCTCAGCACATTTCAATGGACTGAGATCACAGTGTGTGTCTTTTAACCAAAACACAATTAAAATAGAAATTAATGATTTAAAAAAGATAGATAGAACAAAAATTTTTACTTTTTAAAAATTATGATATGAACTTTAAAATAGCCTGTGGATCAATGAAATAACAATGGAAGTTAGAACATGTGTTTAACTGGATGCTAACACAAGTACGACATTTCAAAACCTACAGATTGCAGGGTAAGCTGTTCTTAGAGGAAAATTTTTATCTTTAAATTCATATTTGAGAAAAGAAATGAGACAGAAAACTCAATCTTAGCTCATCTATCTCAAGAAGTATTTTTTTAATAACAGCAAATTAAATTCAAATAAAATAGAATGAAAGACATAGAGAATATAGATACCAATGAAATAAACAAATATCCTGTAGAGAAGATCTAAAAAAAAGTCAAATGTTGATTGCTGGAAAAGGCAAATAAAATTGCAAATTCTTGGTGAAATTATCAAGGGAAGAAAAAGGTAAGAAGGAAAACAGATTTGTTTCACTTTAATGATGGAGTGTGGGTAGAATGAAGAAAAGAGATTGTACTTTGCAAAGCAGCTGTTTATAAATGATCCACTTTTATCCACAGGGATTTACTATACCAGCTGGATTTTCCTTATGAGACTACTTATAAAACTCTCAATTGCTGATTAAAAAAAAATAGGTATTGTATCTTCCTCTAACGTGCTAACACAATGCAGAACATAGCCTCTTTTCCTCCTTGAAGTTCTATACAAAGACAGAGAGAAATTCCTCAACTCTATCGGTGAATGGAACCAAAACACTTGAATTTCTCTCTATGTTTACAATAGGCAAGAGAATGTGATTTGAGTTATTTGTTCTGACATGTCTTGTGGCTTGTAATGAAACCAAGCATATATGAAAACACACTTGTTATGAATATGTTCACTTTTGTGCCCAAAGAATTTAAAGCATAAGATACAATGATTCCTGAAATCTTTTAGTAATAACCTAAGTATCTGTACTTTAAGTAGAGGAATTGGATAGATCTTATGCTTGGATTTTGAGTGTTGTTACGTTTTTTGTCTAAATATTGTAGAATCTGAAACTGGGCAGCAAAATATATGGAAAGATATAAAAATACAATAGTAAACACTGCTGTCAAAGATTTCCTTATTGGCTATGAGATCAGGTGTACATTGTTCATTCTGATGTCCTAAACATTCCACAAAATATTCCGAATCCCTTTCTCCCACTTAGTTACTACTACTATTTACAAGAATCCTAAGCACAATCAGACTATTCCATGCTCCCCACAAATATCTCTGACATTCCTGGGATATCTTTGCTCAGACAGTTCATGATGAAACCATATTATCTTTCAAGTCTCCTCCATAATCTCTTTTCTTAATTCCCTAACAAGATGTGATTTTTCAACTCTGCAACACCATAATACCTTTCTTATATTTCTTGGGTAACTGTTTGTTTTTTTTATAAATTAGGCATCATCATTTGAGAACTTGTCTAATTTTTAATTGCTTAAGGGCTGGACTTAAGGGCTAATTGCTTAAGGGCTGTCTTCAAGATATTTATATGTTTATTATCATGACTTTCACTGAATTGAATCAAGTTGTTTGGAACTAAAAAGATAGTAAATGAGAAGTGAGAAAATGGGAGATGGTGAGGAAAAAAACATTGAAAAAACATGTGGCTGGTTGAGAGGGTGGAGTTTGCCTGGTGTGGGGGAGGGAGAACAAGAATGAAAAGTTCAGTTTTTTTTTGGCTGCTCTCATGTATATCAGATCACAAAGGGGAATTGAAAGAGCCTGAATTTTGGAGGCAGAAGACCTTGGTTTGAACACCATACCTTCCTGAAAACTTGGTTTCTATATTGGCAGAAGAGGACTAATAATTTCTTCCTTGTTTGATTCTGTACATAGGATCTTAATGAAATCATTACATATTCAGTTATTTATTATAGAAAGCTTGATTCTCATTTTATGCCTCGTACTCGACAGAGGAATATTTTTGATATGGGGGGAGACATTTTCTAATAAAAGTCATACAACGTAAGTAGACATATTATGAATAAAAATGATAATGAGAAGAGAATAACTAGCATATATCAAACTCCTTAGGTACCAAACATTGTGGTAAGGATTTCACACAAATATGTCATTAATCCTTACAATAATTTGATTTTTATTCCTGCTGTAGAGTGGAAGGAACTGAGGCACTGGGAATTCAATTTACCCAAGTTTACACTGCTGGTCAGTGTTGGAGCCAGGACTCAAATCCAGATCTCTCAAACTCAGAGGTCATGCTCTAACCACTCTCCTGTATTACCACACCAGAGGCAACACTGAGATTAATTTACTTGTACCTAGAAAAGTTATGGAGAAAGCACGTCTTGGACAAATCATTTCTTTCTCTGAAAACCTCAGCTTGAAATGAAGATAGGTAGTGGTAGAATCAGAGCCCCAATTAAAAAAGACTGTTTTCCCCTCATAAGTATCAAATTATAAACATTATGGTGAATCTAACTGAATACAGTTTGGTGCCTTTTTGCTTCTTTCTAATTGAGTTGTAATGAGCTTACAGCAAAATAAGTCTATAAGGAAGGGAGACCTAGCCAGACCCAAAGAATGCTTTCCATGGGATATAAGGTAAAACCCTGTATATTTTAAAATTATGCTGTGGTTCAAAAGTGTTTGGACTGTACAGGGATTTTTGACCACCAGCATTGTTGAGAAACTGCTAAGACTGCAGAAAGGGAATTGTGTGTACTGCAGAGAAATCTGGCAATTAAAGATGAAGCACATATTGGTACCTTTAGCTCAGTAATTGTACAATCACAGAACAAAAAAGGAATCTCCTCCCTGGAGACTTTCATCTTAACAGCATTTGTGTATTGCCGCATCTGTACCTACCCTCATGTCATCTGTCTAGCCAGGGGCGGATGCTCCCACCAATTATCATATTCAAAAAGAAAAAGTTAAACAGCTAGAGAGAATCCACATGATAAACAATCATTAGTGGTCTATGTGCGGAGGAAACAATTCATATCACGGTTT
Organism: Leucopleurus acutus; assembly: GCF_964270905.1. Lineage (NCBI taxonomy): Eukaryota > Metazoa > Chordata > Mammalia > Artiodactyla > Delphinidae > Leucopleurus > Leucopleurus acutus. Next base: position 77,846,575 of record NC_139147.1, on the reverse strand, counting down.
TTATTTATTTGTTTGTTTTTGGTGTATGTTGCCAATTTTTCCTTCTAAACAGTCCTTATTCAGTGTCAGTGGTGTGCTTGTATTCTTAGCTCTTGCAAAGAACAGTCAGCAACAAATCTATGATAATAGCTTTGTTATTTTTTGCCCCTAGAATTAATCTTGGTCTTAAGTAGGAGAGCAGTGCTGAGCCCTAAACTTCCTTGGTTATAGTTGTATCATATTTTTCTCTGACAATTTCCTGTCTGGTAAGAGTCAGCTGACAGTTAACAGTTGATGAAGTGGATTAAAAGTCAACAGGTAACAGCAAAGTAACCCAGAGTTAGTAACAGCTGGAATTCTCTAACACACCAAGGCTGGAGGGACCAAGGAAGGAGGTGGTAAACTTGCGCTTGGGGTCCAGGGTCTCCTAGCAGAAGCTGGAACCGTGGGGGATGATAGCTAAAACCCAGAAGTGGTGGAGATAGTGCCAGAGATGATTCACAAGGTAGGGCAGGAAAGAGGGAAATATTAATAGCTGGTGTCTCCCTTCCTATATCTCCCCATTTCCTGCCAATGCTTCCCATTAGCAAAAAGCCTGCAGACTCATAACCTGGTTATCACAGTCTGCAAGTGTTAGTCTCCTTACAATGTCAAGCAGCACATGGGAAGAGGGAGGGATTGATCTGAGGATAATAGGCCTAGGACTGGCAAGGGACATGGAAATAGATGGAAGGGAGGGATCTTTTTGGAGACATTGAAATAGTTCAGTGGCTTAGACCAAGATAGTGGCAGAGAAAATGGAGAGAAACAGATGATTTGAGGTGTATTTAGGAAAAAATAACCCTCAGCATGACTTAGTGACAGATTCGGTTTGAGAATTAAGGGAAAAGAAAGTACTGTGAACAACTTCAAACATTTTCATAGACTGGGTTAGTTTTGTAGTTTCTGCGGAACGATAAGGCTGATGCTTAAAATAATCCCTGAGTGTTTAACCGAACTGTTCCTCCAATTATTAATAAGTAAGAAAGGGTAGTCAGCAATCGGCTAGAAGTTAGACAACAGAGAAGGAAGGAGATGAGCTGCTGCCATGGGTTACCATGGTTATTGTTGTTGGTTATTGCTATCAGGAAGCTAAGGAGAGAACAGAAAGTTATATAACCAAGGAACAGAGGATTTATGGAATAACTCAGCTTCTTGATATCACTTGAGGCTGAAAAGGAGTATTGTTTAACAGTATTCAGTTACAAAGACTAACTCACTAGAGAAATGGGACAGCTACTGTAGTAAGCAGTTATGGTAATAATTACCAGGTGTGTGTGTGTGTGTGTGTGTGTGTGTGTGTGTGTGTGTGTGTGTGTGTGTGAAGTACTTGAAAAATATTTTGAGGATATCTACAAAGAGACAATTAGCCAGTCCAAAAATAAGGCTTTAAATTCAACATATCAGAACAAAGGTGGAGACTAAGCTGTGGTCTAGAGGAATTCATGAGCCAAAACAAACGGCTGCTGACTTGTCCCATGCAGTTGCCCCTGCATTTAAGTGGGGAGAAGTGGAGAGGACAAGAGGGCTCAGTAGTCACTAGACCTGCCCTTGGTAGCCGTTGCCTGTAAACCGTTAGCATAGAGCCAGAACCTTGACACCAGATGCTTCTGTTACCATTAGTTTATAACATTTTAACTTTAGTAACCATGTGAGAAAAAGATAGCAGAATCAATTTTATTAAAAAGAATCCAACATTATAATGATAAAGTATCTCTGCAGCCTGATAAAGCAACATTACCTAAGTGCTTACCATATGTATGGCTTTGTGCTAGTTCCTGAAAGGACTACAGAGAAATATAGGGCACACTTCAGCACAATCACAAGATCCTTTCATTTATAATTTTAGTAACAATTAATTAGCTCTAGCAACACTGAATTCCAAGCAAATTCACTTTCCTGGTACATATTGACATTTCGCATACACTAAAACCTCTAACTAAATTTGTGGGGAAAAAGTCTACTTCAAGAACCAGAAAAAGTGAATATATAGGATTTGAATAGATAGTTGAAATGTGAATATTACCAAACTAGTATGGAATGAGAATTCGATATAGACTGACGAGTTATTAAACAGGTTGTATCAGAGAAGCCCCCAAGTGTCATCTTGACCTACATACAATCTCTGAAAACTGAAAAGAAAACTATTAGAAGCTACATTCCTGTACCAAGAAAAAAAAAAATCGAAGGACTAATAAAATAACAGTGCAGAAAAGAAAAAGAAAAGTATCGAATGTTCTGCATAGGAAAATAATTGAAAACCAGTTAGGAAAAAATCAGATGACTTGCCAGAGCTGGGGACCTGAAGAGCAGGGTGCAAATAAGATTATAGAAAATATATAACGGCAAATTGACCAAACTACTGAGATTGATCGAGCAATCCCACTTTTTGGTAGTTATCCAAGGAACTGAAATCAGGATCTCAAAGAGATAGATGCGCTACCATGTTTATTGTAGCATTATGCAAAATACTCAAGATAGAAACAACCAAAATGTCCATTAATGGGTGAATTGATAAAGAACGTATGGTGTGTACATAAAATGGAATATCTTGCATTTTGTGTTCTTTATTAATTTTTTATTGAAGTATAGTTGATTTACAATATTGTGTTAATTTCTGCTGTACAGCAAAGTGAATCAGCCATACATAGACATATATCCACTCTCTTCTAGACTCCATTCCCATATAGGTCATTACAGAGCACCCAAAAGAGTTTCCTGTGCTATACAGTAGGTTCTTATTAGTTACCTTTTATATGCAGAAGTGTGTATATGTCAATCCCAATCTCCCAATTTATCCCCCCCACTTTCCCCCTTGGTAACTATGTTTGTTTTCTACATCTGTTACTCAATTTCTGTTTTGTAAATAGGTTCATTTTTACCATTTTTTTAGATTCCACATATAAGCAATATCATATGATATTTGTCTTTCTCTGACTTACTTCACTGAGTATGACAATCTCTAGGTCCATCCATGCTGCTGCAAATGGCATTATTTTGTTCTTTTTTTATGGCTGAGTAATATTCCATGGTTTATATGTACCACATCTTCTTTATCCATTCCTCCATCGATGGACATTTAGGTTGCTTCCACGTCCTGGATATTGTAAATAGTGCTGCAATGAACACTGGGATACATGTATCCTTTCAAATTATGGTTTTCTCCAAATATATGTCCAGGAATGGGATTGCTGGATCAATTTTAGTTTTTTAAGGAATGGTAGCTCTATTTTTAATTTTCTAAGGAACCTCCATGCTGTTCCTGTATTGGTAATGGCTGTACCAATTTACATTCCCACCAACAGTGTAGGAGGGTTCCCTTTTCTCTACACTCTCTCCAGCATTTATTGTTTGTAGATTTTTTAATGATGGACTTTCTAACCAGTGTGAGGTGATAACCTCATTGTATCAAAACTATCTTGCATTTTGAATCAGTATTTTATCCATGCATGATTGTGTAATATTAAGCACTGATTGTTTGTAAAATATTAGTTCACTAGGTTATACAGATTTTCCAAATGAATGGTACTATCTTTCCACAATATTAACAAATCAACTTTGTTAACATCACCAATCTCAAAAAGAAAAATCTTAAAAAATTTTTTTTTATTGAAGTATAATTTACAATGTTGTGTTACTTTCTGGTGTATAGCAAAGTGATTCAGTTACAATGGACATTTAGATTGCTTCCATGTTTTAACTCTTGCTAATTATGTTTTAACTCTTGCTATTACGAGCATTGGGGTACATGTATCTTTTCTATTAGAATTTTCTCTGGATATATGCCCACGGGTGGGATTTCTGGATCATATGTCAACTCTATTTTTAGCTTTGTAAGGAAACTCCATGCTGCTTTCCATAGTGGCTGCACTAATTTACGTTGCTACTAACAGTGTAGGAGGGTTGCCTTTTCTCCACACCCTTTCCAGCATTTATTGTTTGTAGACTTTTTTTTTTTGCGGTACACGGGCCTCTCACAGTTGTGGCCTCTCCCGTTGAGGAGCACAGGCTCTGGACGCACAGGCTTAGCGGCCATGGCTCACGGGCCCAGCCACTCCACGGCATGTGGGATCTTCCCGGACCGGGGCACGAACCCGTGTCCCCTGCACCGGCAGGCGGACTCTCAACCACTGTGCCACCAGGGAAGCCCTTGTAGACTTTTTAATGATGGCCATTCTGACTGGTGTAAGGTGATATCTCATTATAGTTTTGAGTTGCATTTCTCTAATAATTAACGATGTTGAGCATCTTTCCATGTGCTTATTGGCCATCTGTATGTCTTCTTTGGAAACAGTGTTTATTTAGGTCTTCTGTCCATTTTTTTAAATTAGGTTGTGGGTTTTTTGTTGTTGTTCTTGAGTTGTATGAGCCATTTGTATATTTTGGAAATTAAGCCCTTGTCGGTCACATCCTAAAAATCTTTAAGCACTAGAAAGTTATCAAGTTCATAATAGCAGATACACGTTTTCCAAGTTGCAAATAGATATACATTTTCATCTGAAAGTGCAAATTTTTACCATTGGCAACAAATATTCTCAGTTGTTTTCCTTGAAGTGACAGCCTCACTTCTTTTATTTTCAAGAAAATGTTTGCCTAATACCCAAGGTTTATTAACCATAGTTTGTCTTTCAATCAGCCTTTCAAGTAAAAATGGTGTTCCATGAAAAAAGCAGCTGGTTCAGTTTGCAACTCAAATAATCATACAAGAGCTTTTCCTTGAAACAGCTATCACACTTCAGTATGACAGGGAAGTACTTTACGCCTATGTCTCATTTTGTCACAGGGAATATTGACAAAGCCTGTAGTCAAGGGCTGTGATCTAATAAAATTAATAATTCTTAGTGTTTCATGAAGGACATTCTTTGATGAATTAGTTACACTGATGTGGCAGAGAATATTATATAATGATTACAAATACACTGTGGTGTCAAAGCCTTGATTCATGTTTAGATACCAGAAGTTTCACCAGCCAGTGCTTTTTCACCATCAGTGGAAATGGCACATAACATCTGAGTAGTATTATAAAAATAGTTTTGATTTCAGAAAACTCCTGAATAAGTCTCAGTGTTCCCCAGAAGACTGAACATCAAACTTTGAAAACTACTAAATTTGGGTGATTTTGCTGCAGAACTGGAAAAAACTAATTTTATGATTCCCTTTATCACATTGACAAGACCCAACACATTTGTCCCCAAATCCAATCTCATATCTGAGATACCCATGAAGGGTAAATGTTTGTATTAATACTGAAGTTATCAAATTGTCTAGATAATTGAATAAAAATATTTTATCTGATTATGGTACTATTATTTAAGTGGAATGTCTTCAAGTACCTGATTACCTTTTACTAGAAACACATATTTGCAAAATATTTTATAAAAATTCTATTTGAATGATCAATAACTCAAAATTTTATACTAATTCTAAGAAGTCTCACCTTTTACTTTCACTTCTAAGTGAGGACTTTCACTGGGTAAATAGCGAAGAATTCTAGAAGATAAACCTATATCCCATTTTTTCCCCATATCATTATCAAGAAAAGAATAATAGTAGGTAATGTCACTGAGTGACTACCAGGACCAGGAAGTATAACTATTTATTTAATACTAACAACAGGCGGCTTTCCTGGTGGCGCAGTGGTTGAGAGTCCGCCTGCCGATGCAGGGGACACGGGTTCATGCCCCGGTCCAGGAAGATCCCACATGCCGCGGAGCGGCTGGGCCCATGAGCCATGGCTGCTGAGCTTGCGCGTCCGGAGCCTGTGCTCCACAATGGGAGAGGCCACAACAGTGAGAGGCCCGCGTACCGCAAAAAAAAAAAAAAAAAAGGTTAAATACTAACAACAACCCAGTGAATTAGGTAGTTATTATTCCCAAGTAAAGCTGAGGAAATTGAGTCTTAGAGAGAATTAATGACCTCACCAATGTCACAAGTAGTAAGTGAAAGACAACTTAATCATGAAGCTATTTAAGTGTCAGTGTGAATCCCTGACTGGTTAGTCAAGAAAGCTCATGTTAAAGTAGGTGACTTCTCATTTTTGGAACTGTTAAGTGGCTTTACTATTCATCAGCACTGATAAGCCTGTCACATAATCTAGTCCTGGTATAAATTCATGACAAAAGAATCTCTCTTGGGAGGTTCTCAGTCTCTCTTTGCTATGACCTGTGAGCTGAATCACAGTTACAGAAAGCCTGACAACATTGCCTCAAGGTCTGGAGGCTTGGCAGAGAAAACAGGACCTCATGTTGAGCTTCAGAAATTATAACAGATTTTACACTTGGTTAGGATTGAGACTGAAAGAGGACCTGGAAGTTAGTTCTTTGGGGGACCTAGGAAAAATTCTCTAGTGATAAATGGAATATAACCTCTGAAAGATACTCCAGAGTATGGAGCTTACTTGGGAGAAGTATGTGACTTATGATATCTGTGGCCCTGCATCAGTGAATATCTTGTCTTTGGAGGTAGAAGGGGTGACCACTTGTCTAGGATGCTAGAAAAAGTTTTCAGCCTAGGCCAGGTTGTCCCATTTGACTTCTAGGACCTTATCTAGTCCTGGGTGGAAGAGAATTTTGAACAAAGGAAAAACACTGTCTTTGTCCTCACCATTTTCATTTCTACAGCTCCTTTCCTGTCAGCCGATTCATCCTTGGAGTTCTACAAATGTGTAACTAAGGAGGTATTTCATCTTTTATTCTACATCTCTGCCACCTTACAATGAGTGTGGAAAAATCAGAAATAAAGAATTCTCCTTTTTTAAGAAGCTGTGAAGCACACTGTATGACAATGTTAAAGTAAAAGAAGAAAAGTTTATTATTAATTAATCAAGAAGTTTTTGATTGTCTGCTCTGAGCCAGGAACGGTTATTGAAACTGGAGATGCACAGTGAAAACAGAAAAATTCTCCACTTTCATGGAGCTTATGTTCCACTGGAGAGATGAAAGATATGCACATAAACAAAGAAACCCCAAATATGTATAATATATAAGATATTATTTTGTTTATAGAAATATGTAATATGCACATTGTATATTTGATATATATGTCGTGATAAGAATTATAAAGAAAAAGCAGGTAAGATGTTAGAGAGTGATGAGGGGTTGGGTTATATGTTGTTTCATTTAGGTTGGTCAGGGAGGATTTTTGGACAGGGTGACATTTGAGCAAAAATCTGAATGTGGTGAGGGAATAAACCATGTGAGTATCTGGGGGAGGAGCTATCTACTCAGAGTGTATGACAAATGCAAATGTCCTCAATTGGGAATATGATTTTCCTAACTGAGAAATAGCAAGGAGATCATTGTGGCTGACAAAGAATGAGCCAGGGAGAGGAGATGATATCAGACAGGTAACTGAGGGTCAAATAATATGGTAGGGCCTTACAGGCAATGGGTCAAGGTGTGGGATTTGAATTTTATTCTGAGTGAGATGTAAAAGCCTTGGATGGTTTTGAGCAGAAGAGTAACGTCATATGAATTGGGTTTTAAATAATCAAGCTGTTGTGTGGAAATTAGACCGTGAGTGAACGAGGATTGAAGCCCAGTGACCAATGAAAAAGTCCAATGAAATATCAGTAATCCAAATGAGAGACTATGTGACTTGGAGGAAGGTGGTGAGAAGTGATTAGATTTGAGATAACTTTTGAACTACAGCTGAGAGGTTTTGATAATGGATGGATGGAGTGCATGAGATAAAGAATAAGGCCACTGATATTGTCAAGGCTTTGGCCCAGAGCACTGCAGAAACAGAGTTGTAGTTAAACTGAGGAGACAGAGACCTTCTCAAGTTTCTGTTTTGTTTGCTTTGTATCAAGAATTTGGTTTTTCCCTTTTGTAGTTTGAGATTCCTGTTAGACAGCCTATTATTGGGTAAGTAGCTGTGTATCAAGTCTGGAGTTCTCGGAATACACTGGGCCTGGAGTTTTAAATTTGAGATGGCTTTAGTTGAGAGGGAAATAACAGCAAATCATGAAGGAGAACCAAAGGAAGCTGCATATTGTTTTGAGAGTTGTTTCCTGTTAAGATTTACCCCAGTCTGGGGGATGGTTTAGCCAGGGCAGTTTTTCAGCTGAGAACACTGCGTTCTAAGATACTTGGAAGTTTCAAACCATGTCTCACCATCTTTACAAAGCTAAGTGCTGGCCTTATGACTGTGCCAGAGTAGACATCGGTTCACTTTAAAAAAACAAATTTGCTAGTATTAGGTAAGTGTTCAGTGCATACTATACATAGATTATTGTGATCACTTAATTAGTAATCTTGGCTGAATGAGAGGCTGATTGGTGTAAAAGGACAATGTATTAATAGTTAAAGTGAAAACATGTGCTTCAAAATTTCAACATAGAATGTAAGTTAATTTAATTTTTAAAAATTTTCTGAACAACACATGCTTTTAGTTTGTTTTTATTAAATTTTAATTTTCTTTTTACATCTTTATTGGAGTATAATTGCTTTACAATGTTGTGACAGTTTCTGCTGTATAACAAAGTGAATCAACTACATGTATACATATATCCCCATATCCCCTCCTTCTTGCGTTTCCCTCCCACCTTCCCTATCCCACCCCTCTAGGTGGTCACAAAGCACCGGGCTGATCTCCCTGTGCTATGCAGCTGCTTCTCACTAGCTATCTATTTTACATTTGGTAGTGTACACATGCCAATGCTACTCTCTCACTTCTTCCCAGCTTTCCTTTCCCCACCCATGTCCTCAAGTCCATTTTCTACATCTTTGTCATTATTCCTGTCATGCCACTAGGTTCATCAGAGCCATATATATTTTTTAGATTCCGTATATATGTGTTAGCATACAGTATTTTTTTTTTCTCTTTCTGACTTACTTCACTCTGTATGACAGACTCTAGGTCTATCTACCTCACTACAAATAACTCAATTTAGTTTCCTTTTATGGCCAAGTAATATTCCATTGTATATATGTACCACATCTTCTTTATCCATTCATTTGTTGATGGACGCTTAGGCTACTTCCATGTCTGGCTATTGTAAATACTGCAGTGAACATTATGGTGCATTTCTCTTTTTGAATTATGGTTTTCTCAGGGTATATGCCCAGTAGTGGGATTGCTGGGTGGTATGGTAGTTCTATTTTTAGTTAAGGAACATCCATACTGTTCTCCATAGTGGCGGTATCAATTTAAATTCCCACCAATAGTGCAGGAGGATTCCCTTTTCACTACACCCTCTCCAGCATTTAATGTTTGTAGATTTTTTGATGATGGCCATCCTGACCTGTGTGAGGATACCTCATTGTTGTTTCTTTATTTTTTTTGTTTAAATCTGTGCATTTAATTTAATTAATTTATTTATTTCTTATTATTATATTTTTTTGCAGTATGCAATCTCTCACTGCTGTGGCCTCTCCCGCCGCGGAGCACAGGCTCCGGACGCGCAGGCTCAGCGGCCATGGCGCACGGGCCCAGCTGCTCCACGGCATGTGGAATGCTCCCAGACCGGAGCAGGAACCCGTGTCCCCTGCGTCGGCAGGCGGACTCTCAACCACTGCGCCACCAGGGAAGCCCCTCATTGTGGTTTTGATTTGCATTTCTTTAATGATTAGTGATGTGGAGCATCCTTTCATGTATTTGTTGGAAATCTGTATATCTTCTTTGGAGAAATGTCTATTTAGGTGTTCCACCCATTTTTATTTTTTAAAAAATTAAAAAATTTTTTTTACATCTTTATTGGAGTATAATTGCTTTACAATGGTGTGTTAGTTTCTGTTTTATAACAAGTGAATCAGTTATACATATACATATGTTCCCATATCTCTTCCCTCTTGCGTCTCCCTCCCTCCCACCCTCCCTATCCCAACCTCGAAGTGGTCACAAAGCACCGAGCTGATCTCCCTGTGCTATGCGGCTGCTTCCCACTACCTATCTACCTTACGTTTGGTAGTGTATATATGCCCATACCACTCTCTTGCTTTGTCACAGCTTACCCTTCCCCCTCCCCATAACCTCGAGTCCATTCTCTAGTAGGTCTGTGTCTTTATTCCTGTCTTTCCCCTAGGTTCTTCATGACTTTTTTTTTTTCTTAAATTCCATATATATGTGCTAGCATACAGTATTTGTTTTTCTCTTTCTGACTTACTTCACTCTGTATGACAGACTCTAGGTCCATCCACCTCATTACAAATAGCTCAATTTTGTTTCTTTTTATGGCTAATATTCCATTGTATATATGTGCCACATCTTCTTTATCCATTCATCCGATGATTGACACTTAGGTTGTTTCCATCTCCGGGTTATTGTAAATAGAGCTGCAATGAATATTTTGGTACATGACTCTTTTTGAATTATGGTTTTCTCAGGGTATATGCCCAGTAGTGGGATTGCTGGGTCATATGGTAGTTCTATTTGTAGTTTTTTAAGGAACTTCCATAATGTTCTCCATAGTGGCTGTACCAATTTACATTCCCAACAGCACTACAAGAGTGGTCCCTTTTCTCAATGCCCTCTCTAACATTTATTGTTTCTAGATTTTTTGATGATGGCCATTCTGACTGGTGTGAGATGATATCTCATTGTAGTTTTGATTTGCATTTCTCTAATGATTAATGATGTTGACCATTCTTTCATGTGTTTGTTGGCAGTCTGTATATCTTCTTTGGAGAAATGCCTATTTAGGTCTTCTGCCCATTTTTGGATGGTGTTGTTTGTTTCTTTGTTATTGAGCTGCATGAGCTGCTTATAAGTTTAGGAGAGTAATCCTTTGTCAGTTGCTTCATTTGCAAATATTTTCTCCCATTCTGAGGGTTGTCTTTTGGTCTTGTTTATGGTTTCCTTTGCTGTGCAAAAGCTTTGAAGTTTCATTGGTCCCATTTGTTTATTTTTGTTTTTATTTCCATTTCTGTAGGAGGTGGGTCAAAAAGGATCTTGCTGTGATTTATGTCTCATAGAGTGTTCTGCCTATGTTTTCCTCTAAGAGTTTGATAGTGTCTGGCATTACATTTAGGTCTTTAATCCATTTTGAGCTTATTTTTTGTATGGTGTTAGGGAGTGATCTAATCTCATACTTTTACATGTACCTGTCCAGTTTTCCCAGCACCACTTATTGAAGAGGCTGTCCTTTCTCCACTGTACATTCCTGCCTCCTTTATCAAAGATAAGGTGACCATATGTGCATGGGTTTATCTCTGGGCTTTCCATCCTGTTCCATTGATCTATCTTTCTGTTTTTGTGCTAGTACCATACTGTCTTGATTACTGTTGCTTTGTAGTATAGTCTGAAGTCAGGGAGCCTGATTCCTCCAGCTCCAATTTTCGTTCTCAAGATTGCTTTGGCTATTCGGGGTCTTTTCTGTTTCCATACAAATTGTGAAATTTTTTGCTCTAGTTCTGTGAAAAATGCCAGTGGTAGTTTGATAGGGATTTCATTGAATCTGTAGATTGCTTTGGGTAGTAGAGTCATTTTCACAATGTTGATCTTCCAATCCAAGAACATGGTATATCTCTCCATCTCTTTGTATCATCTTTAATTTCTTTCATCAGTGTCTTATAATTTTCTGCATACAGATCTTTTGTCTCCTTAGGGAGGTTTATTCCTAGATATTTTATTCTTTTTGTTGCAGTGGTAAATGGGAGTGTTTTCTTGATTTCACTTTCAGATTTTTCATCATTAGTGTACAGGAATGCCAGAGATTTCTGTGCATTAATTTTGTATCCTGCTACTTTACCAAATTCATTGATTAGCTCTAGTAGTTTTCTGGTAGCATCTTTAGGATTCTCTATGTATAGTATCATGTCATCTGAAAACAGTGACAGCTTTACTTCTTCTTTTCTGATTTGGATTCCTTTTATTTCCTTTTCTTCTCTGATTGCTGTGGCTAAAGCTTCCAAATCTATGTTGAATAATAGTGCTGACAGTGGGCAACCTTGTCTTGTTCCTGATCTTAGTGGAAATGCTTTCAGGTTTTCACCACTGAGGACGATGTTGACTGTGGGTTTGTCATATATGGCCTTTATTATGTTGAGGAAATTTCCCTCTATGCCTACTTTCTGCAGGGATTTTATCATAAATGGGTGTTGAATTTTGTCGAAAGCTTTCTCTGCATCTATTGAGATGATCATATGGTTTTTCTCCTTCAATTTGTTAATATGGTGAATCACACTGATTGATTTGCATATATTGAGGAATCCTTGCATTCCTGGAAAAAACCCAACTTGATCATCGTTTATGATCCTTTAAATGTGCTGTTGTATTCTGTTTGCTAGTGTTTTGTTGAGGATTTTTGCATCTATGTTCATCAGTGATATTGGCCTGTAGTTTTCTCTCTTTGTGACATCCTTATCTGGTTTTGGTATCAAGGTGATGGTGGCCTCGTAGAATGAGTTTGGGAGTGTTCCTCCCACTTCTATATTTTGGAGGAGTTTGAGAAGGATAGGTGTTAACTCTTCTCTAAATGTTTGATAGAATTCGCCTGTGAGGGCATCTGGTCCTGGGCTTTTGTTTGTTGGAAGATTTTTAATCACAGTTTCAATTTCAGTGCTTGTGATTGGTCTGTTCATATTTTCTATTTCTTCCTGATTCAGTCTTGGCAGGTTGTGCCTTTCTAAGAATTTGTCTATTTCTTCCAGGTTGTCCATTTTATTGGTATAGAGTTGCTTGTAGTAATCTCTCATGATCTTTTTTATTTCTGCAGTGTCAGTTGTTACTTCTCCTTTTTCATTTCTAATTCTATTGATTTGAGTCTTCTCCCTTTTTTTCTTGATGAGTCTGGCTAATGGTTTATCAATTTTGTTTATCTTCTCAAAGAACAAGCTTTTAGTTTTATTGATCTTTGTTATCATTTCCTTCATTTCTTTTTCATTTATTTCTAATCTGATTTTTATGATTTCTTTCCTTCTGCTAACTTTTTTTTGTTGTTGTTCTTCTTTCTCTAATTGCTTTAGGTGCAAGGTTAGGTTGTTTATTCAAGATGTTTCCTGTTTCTTAAGGTAGGATTGTATTGCTATAAACTTCCCTCTGTTTTTGCTGCATCCCATAGGTTTTGGGTCATTGTGTCTCCATTGTCATTTGTTTCTAGGTATTTTTTTTAATTTCCTCTTTGGTTTCTTCAGTGATCACTTCGTTATTAAATAGTGTATTGTTTAGCCTCCATGTGTTTGTATTTTTTACATATTTTTTCCTGTAATTGATATCTAGTCTCATAGCATTGCTGTCGGAAAAGATACTTGATACAATTTCAACTTTCTTAAATTTACCAAGGCTTGGTTTGTGACCCAAGATATGATCTATCCTGGAGAATGTTCCATAAGCACTTGAGAAAAATGTGTATTCTGTTGTTTTGGGATGGAATGTCCTATAAATATCAATTAAGTCCATCTTGTTTAATGTGTCATTTAAAACTTGTGTTTCCTTATTTATTTTCATTTTGGATGATCTGTCCATTGGTGAAAGTGGGGTGTTAAAGTCCCCTACTATGAATGTGTTACTGTCAATTTCTCCTTTTATGGCTGTTAGTATTTGCCTTATGTATTGAGGTGCTCCTATGTTGGGTGCATAAATATTTACAACTGTTATATCTTCTTCTTGGATTGATCCCTTGATCATTATGTAGTGTCCTTCTTTGTCTCTTCTAATAGTCTTTATTTTAAAGTCTATTTTGTCTGATGTGAAAATTGCTACTCCAACTTTCTTTTGGTTTCCATTTGCATGAAATATCTTTTTCCATCCCATGACTTTCAGTCTCTATGTGTCTCTAGGTCTGAAGTGGGTCTCTTGTAGACAGCATATATATGGGTCTTGTTTTAGTATCCATTCAGCCAATCTGTGTCTTTTGGTGGGAGCATTTAGTCCATTTACATTTAAGGTAATTATTGATATGTATGTTCCTATTCTCATTTTCTTAATTGTTTTGGGTTCGTTATTGTAGGTCTTTTCCTTCTCTTGTGTTTCTTGCCTAGAGAAGTTCCTTTAGCATTTGTTGTAAAGCTGGTTTGGTGGTGCTGAACTCTCTCAGCTTTTGCTTGTCTGTAAAGGTTTTAATTTCTCCATCAAATCTGAATGAGATCCTTGCTGGGTAGAGTAATCTTGGTTGCAGGTTTTTCTCCTCCATCTCTTTAAATATGTCCTGCCAGTCCCTTCTGGCTTGCAGAGTTTCTGCTGAAAGATCAGCTGTTAACCTTATGGGGATTCCCTTGTGTGTTATTTGTTGTTTTTCCCTTGCTGCTTTTAATATGTTTTCTTTGTAATTAATTTTTGACAGTTTGATTAATATGTGTCTTGGCATATTTCTCCTTGTATTTATCCTGTATGGGACTCTCTGTGCTTCCTGGACTTGATTAACTATTTCCTTTCCCATATTAGGAAAGTTTTCAACTATAATCTCTTCAAATATTTTCTCAGTCCCTTTCTTTTTCTCTTCTTCTTCTGGAACCCCTATAATTCGAATGTTGGTGCGTTTAATGTTGTCCCAGAGGTCTCTGAGACTGTCCTCAGTTCTTTTCCTTCTTTTTTCTTTATTCTGCTCTGCAGTAGTTACTTCCACTATTTTATCTTCCAGGTCACTTATCTGTTCTTCTGCCTCAGTTATTCTGCTATTGATCCCATCTAGAGTATTTTTAATTTCATTTATTGTGTTGTTCATCATTGCTTGTTTCATCTTTAGTTCTAGGTCCTTGTTAAATGTTTCTTGCATTTTGTCTATTCTATTTCCAAGATGTTGGATCATCTTTACTATCATTATTCTGAATTCTTTTTCAGGTAGACTGCCTATTTCCTCTTCATTTGTTAGGTCTGGTGGGTTTTTATCTTGCTCCTTCATCTGCTGTGTGTTTTTCTGTCTTCTCATTTTGCTTATCTTACTGTGTTTAGGGTCTCCTTTTTGCAGGCTGCAGGTTCGTAGTTCCCGTTGTTTTTGGTGTCAGTCCCCAGTGGCTAAAGTTGGTTCAGTGGGTTGTGTAGGCTTCCTGGTAGAGGGGACTAGTGGCTGTGTTCTGGTGGATGAGGCTGGATCTTGTGTTTCTGGTGGGCAGGTCCACGTCTGGTTGTGTGTTTTGGGGTGTCTGTGGACTTATTATGATTTTAGGCAGCCTCTCTGCTAATGGGTGGGGTTGTGTTCCTATCTTGCTAGTTGTTTGGCATAGGGTGTCCAGCACTGTAGCTTGCTGGTCGTTGAGTGAAGCTGGGTGCTGGTGTTGAGATGGAGATCTCTGGGAGACTTTCGCCATTTGATATTATGTGGAGCTGGGAGGTCTCTTGTAGACTAGTGTCCTGAAGTTGGCTCTCCCACCTTAGAGGCACAGCACTGACTCCTGGCTGCAGCACCAAGAGCCTTTCATCCACATGGCTCAGCATAAAAGGGAGAAAAAGAAGAAAGAAAGAAAGAAAGAAAGAAAGAAAGGAAGGAGGGAGGGAGGAAGGAAAGAGGGAAGGAAGGAAAGAAAGAAAGAAGATAAAATAAAGTTATTAAAATAAAAAATAATTATTAAGAAAAAAAATTTTTTAAAGAAAAGAAAAAAAAAAAAAAAACGGGCGGATAGAACCCTAGGACAAATGGTGGGAGCAAAGCTATACAGACAAAATCTCACACAGAAGCATACACATACACACTCACAAAAAGAGGAAAAGGGGAAAAAATCATAAATCTTGCTCTCAAAGTCCACCTCCTCAATTTGGGATGATTCGTTGTCTATTCATGTATTCCACAGATGCAGGGTACATCAAGTTGATTGTAGAGCTTTAATCTGATGCTTCTGAGGCTGCTGGGAGGGATTTCCCTTTATTTTCTTTGTTCTCACAGGTCCCGGGGCTCAGCTTTGGATTTGGCCCCGCCTCTGCTAAAGGAGCAGCTGCTTCGGGGACTCTGGCTCACTCAGGCCGGGGGAAGGGAGGGTTACAGAGTGTGGGGTGAGCCTGCGGCAGCAGAGGCCAGCGTGCCGTTGCACCAGACTGAGGCGCACGGTGCATTCTCCCGGGGAAGTTGTCCTTGGATCACGGGACCCTGGCAGTGGCGGGCTGCACAGGCTCCCTGGAAAGGGGGTGTGGATAGTGACCTGTGATCGCACACAGGCTTCTTGGTGGCTGCAGCAGCAGCCTTAGCGTCTCATGCCCCTCTCTGGGGTCCATGCTGTAAGCCGCGGCTCACGCCCGTCTCTGGAACTCCTTTAAGCAGCGCTCTTAATCCCCTCTCCTCGCGCACCAGGAAACAAAGAGGGAAGAAAAAGTCTCTTGCCTCTTTGGCAGGTCCAGACTTTTCCCCAGACTCCATCCCGGCTAGCCGTGGTGCACTAACCCCCTGCAGGCTGTGTTCATGCTGCCAATCCCCCCTGCGCTCTGACCGAAGCCTGAGCCTCAGCTCCCAGCCCCGCCCACCACGGCAGGTGAGCAGACAAGCCTCTCGGGCTGGTGAGTGCCGGTCAGCCCTGATCCTCTGTGCAGGAATCTCTCCGCTTTGCCCTCCGCACCCTGTTGCTGTGCTCTCCTCCACGGCCCCGAAGCTTCCCCCTCTGCCACCTGCATCTCCGCCCGCGAAGGGGCTTCCTAGTGTGTGGAAACCTTTCCTCATTCACAGCTCCCTCCCACTGGTGCAGGTCCCATCCCTATCCTTTGTCTCTGTTTATTCTTTTTTCTTTTGCTCTACCCAGGTACGTGGGGGTTTCTTGCCTTTTGGGAGGTCTGAGGTCTTCTGCCAGCATTCAGTAGGTATTCTGTAGGAGTTGTTCCACGTGTAGATGTATTTCTGGTGTATCTGTGGGGAGGAAGGTGATCGCGTCTTACTCTTCTGCCATCTTTCCCTCGTCTCCTGCCATCTTCCCCTCGTTTCCTTCCACCCATTTTTAGATTGGACTGTTTGTTTTTTTGATATTGAGTTTCATGAGTCACTCGTATATTTTGGAGATTAATCCTTTGTCAGTTGCTTCGTTTGCAAATATTTTTTCCCATTCTGAAGGTTGTCTTTTCGTCTTGTTTATGGTGTCCTTTGTTGTGCAAAAGCTTTAAGTTTCATTAGGTCTCACTTGTTTATTTTTGTTTTTATTTTCATTTCTCTAGGAGGTGGGTCAAAAAGGATCTTGCTGTAATTTATATCATAGAATGTTCTTCCTATGTTTTCCTTTAAGAGTTTTATAGTGTCTAGCCTTACATTTAGGTCTTTAATCCATTTTGTGTATGGTGTTAGGAAGTGTTCTAATTTCATTCTTTTATATGTAGCTGTCTAGTTTTCCCAATCTCAAGAAACAAGAAAAATCTCAAATAAACAACCTATCGTTACACTTAAAGCAATTAGAGAAAGAAGAACAAAAAAACCCAAGTTAGCAGAAGGAAAGAAATCATAAAGATCAGAGCAGGGCTTCCCTGGTGGCGCAGTGGTTGAGAGTCTGCCTGCCGATGCAGGGGACACGGGTTTGTGCCCCGGTCCGGGAAGATCCCACATGCTGCAGAGTGGCTGGGCCCGTGAGCCATGGCTGCTGAGCCTGTGCGTCCGGAGCCTGTGCTCCGCAATGGGAGAGGCCACAACAGTGAGAGGCCCGCGTACTGCAAAAAACAAAAACAAAAACAAAAACAAAACAAAACAAAAAGATCAGAGCAGAAGTAAATGAAAAAGAAATGAAGGAAAAAATAGCAAGATCAATAAAACTAAAAGCTGGTTCTTTGTGAAGATAAACAAAATTGATAAACCATTAGCCAGACTCATCAAGAAAATAAGGGAGAAGACTCAAATCAATAGAATTAGAAATGAAAAAGGAGAAGTAACAACTGACACTGCAGAAATGCAAAGGTTCATGAGGGATTACTACAAGCAACTATACGCCAATAAAATGGACAACCTGGAAGAAATGGAAAAATTTCTTAGAGAAGTACAAACTTCTCGGACTGAACAAGGAAGAAATAGAAAATATGAACAGACCAATCACAAGCACTAAAATTGAAACTGTGATTAAAAATCTTCCAACAAACAAAAGCTCAGGACCAGATGGCTTCACAGGTGAATTCTGTCAAACACTTAGAGAAGAGTTAACACCTACCCTTCTCAAACTCTTCCAAAATATAGCAGAGGTCGGAACACTCCCAAACTCATTCTACGAGGCCACCATCTCCATGATACCAAAACCAGACAAAGATGTCATAAGAAAAGAAAACTACAGGTCAATATCACTGATGAACGTAGATGCAAAAATCCTCAACAAAATACTAGCAAACAGAATCCAACAGCACATTAAAAGGACCATACACCATGATCAAGTGGGGTTTATCCCAGGAATGCAAGGATTCTTCAGTATATGCAAATCAGTCATTGTGTTACACCATATTAACAAATTGAAGGATAAAAACCATATTATAATTTCAATAGATGCAGAAAAACTTTCAACAAAATTGTTTTTTTTTTAAAAGAGGGTTCAAAAGCCATTAAAAGTAAAAACAAATTTTAACACACCCTGTTGAAGTTGGTGAATAAATAAGCTCCTTCAAGAGTTAAGTAATGCCATTTTCATACAAATGATACATTCAATAAACATTACTTTTATCTCTTAATTTTAAAAAAATATCTAATGTCCATCTGAAGAACATATTTTTAATCTAATTTTATCCCAAGGAGAAAGTCATTTGTTCTTACAGATTCAGGATTTACTCACATTGTTCCTATCATAATAAATAGTTTAATATAAACCATAAAGCACATTGCTGATAAAAATGGATTAGAGTTTTTGAAAATATCTTTAAACAAATCATTAAAAAGTAATAAATATGAGAATTAAAACATAAAGTCTATCAGAAAATTTCATGTTTTCTCTTCTCCAGTAAAATCAAAATATGGTGTAGAGGCTGCTCTTTTCTAGCTTTATTTTAATCATCTTCTGATATATTTTAAAAACATGGGAATCCAATAGAGGTGATTGTCTCAGATCTTGAAAATTATAAAAATTAAGAAAACTCCCCTCCAATCTTTTACAGTGCTCTACACAAGACACATTCATGTTTGTATGTAAAGAATAGAAGATGTCAAATATCTACTGTGTTCCAGGTATTGAGCTAGACATTTTCTTATAATTTTCTGACAGTCCCATGATTGAGCTCATGGGGTTTGTCAGGTCCACAGTAGTGCACAGAAACAATGATTGGGTTACCTTCACCAGGTTGCAGGGAATTAAAAGATTTATGACTTGCAATAAACTGTGGGAGGAAAGGCATGAATGTTACAAGACTTATGAGAAAAAACTAATCTTTATAAAAGTAATTTTTCTTTCTCTAGCAAACCTATAGCTTAAGTTAGATTTAGAGGATTAATCCTGATATTTTCTTTAGAGGATATTTTTTTCTGAGCTGGACTCCCCTACAGTGAGGTAGCGGTTTAAATTTAAAAAGATTAAATAACCCAGGAACTTCATCTCAACCTACTTAATTTCCTAGGATTCCTGGCCTGAATACTAGGCGGTTTTATAAATGTACAACAACCTAAGATCGTGGGAGGGTTTGAATCTATTTGTGCAGCAGCTAAGCAATGGAGTGCGAAAAGACCAGGATTTGGACTCAGAAGATCCAAAGTTAAGTCTTGGCTTCAACATAATTTTGTGAGTTTGGTTAAAACTCTTCCTTTTTCCAGATCTCAATTTACCTATTTGTATATGAGGAGATTGAGGATTATACTCGTCAGGACTTTTTCAGAAGCAAATGTCAGAAATTCAAGTTGAAGTGCATTAAGAAAATAAGAAATTTTTTGGTGCACATAACTGAAAAGTCCAGAGTTACAACTAGTTCTAGGTATGGCTGGATCTAGGGGCTGGAATTATGTTGTCAGGTTCTGTTTTTCTACATCTTGCTGCCCTACTTTCCTCATAGAGTTGGCTTTATATATTCATTTATTTTTGGCTGTAGGCTTTACTCTTTTCATCTAGCAACCTCTAGAGAAAGAGAGTTTCCTTTCCTAATAATAATTACAATAAAAGGATGGAATCTCTTTGGTCCAACTTGTTTCATATGCTCTGCCTTAAATTAATCACAATTTATTTGTTTAACTTATTTACTAATTATTATTTGAACTCTACAATGGGATAGGTACTATGGTCCTAGACATCTGTGATACAATGATGAACAAACATAAAAAAATATGTAAATATATAAATACTCCACCTCCAGAGTGGGACAGCTAGGCAATACACGAATACATGAATAAATATATAATTTTCTGCCTTGCTTGTCATGTTTTAAGGAAAACTAAAGCAGGACAAGGGAATAGAGAGTGATAGAGCCTATTTTGTATATGGTGATCAGACAAGTCTTTTCTAATACAGTGATATTTGTGATTCTTCTGGGAGAAAAGTGACTCTGGAAGAAAATAATAAATTCAAGAAGCTTGTTTATTCTGTCATGGAATAGCAAGGAGTCTAGAGTGGATGGAGCAGGATAATTTAGGAGGAGAGTGGTAAGGTATGAGGATAGGAAGGTGGTGTCAGGTTTTATCCTAAGTTAGAAATTCTGGAGGATTGAGAACAGTAGAGAGACAGGAGAATTATCTAACCTATGTCTTCAAAGGATGACTCCTGTTAGCATTTGGAGAATAGGCTGTAAGACACAGGACTGGAAGCAAGGGATCATTTGGGAGGTTATTCCACGGGTATTGGTAGGAGATGCTTGTGGCTTAAACTACAGTAGCAGGTGGAGAGAAATGGTCAGATTCAGGACAAATTTTGAAGGTAGAGTTGACAGGATTCACTGATGGATTTAAAAATCTTCCTTCAAGAGAAAAACCAAGAATCATTAGACAGGAAGAATTCATCAGACACTCCAGTCTTCCTCAGCATGTACTGTAAATATACAATTGAATATGCATGTCTAAGGGATTCTTGGCTATTTTTCTCTATATTCTATAATAACATTTGTAATGATATTTACAGCTCTGGCATGAACATGGACTATACTGATGTTCCTTTCCATTGGAAGTGGATGTTAGGGTAGGCCATTTGAACCACACCTATTGAGAGTCACGTAGGATATTTCTCTGAAACAAACCTTCATGCTGTTACTAAGGGAGAGTGAATATTGGACATAAAAAAAGTCACAGAATATGTCTAGTATAAAAAGATGGTTAGTGTAAAATTATCGTAAACTGTAGAGCTTTTACCATACCTTCCTGTTAATTCTCAGAAAAAGAAAAAGTTGTTTTAATCTTTGTAGATAGCAAAGCACCTACCAGATTCCTTAATCTGAAATTTGAAACTTTGCATATGCATCATCTCCATAACACTTTCTCTTCGCTTCAAGTACACTGGGTCACTTCCCATAACTTACACATTTTGTTCACTGCACTGCTCGACCCCTACACCTCTGCACACTCTGCTCTCTACTGGGAATGCTTTTCTTTCTTTTACCCACCTGGTAGATTCTTGACCATTCCTCAATGTTTCCCTCTCTATCAGCTTTCTCAGACTAAGTCTCGTCCTGCCTCTGGGCTCCATGCAGTACTTTAACATCAATAGTTTCACCTCTATTATAACATGGTCATGATATGTACATGTGTTGGCTTCTCAAGGATACGTATCTCAAATTGACATTGCTGAATCACAGTGAAAGAGCAACTTTTACTAGGCATTTTAAAATTAGCTCTCTATAGCAGTTTATCAATTTACACTTATAAATGAGGGTGAGCACTCCTTTCTTCATAACTAAGCCAACCCTTGGCATATTTAGATTTTAAGATTTTCACCAATCTGAAGAACATGAAATTAATCATTTTTCCTGATAATTAGTGGTCATTCAAGTTTCTTACCACAAACCTGATTCGTATCCTATTTGATTTATTTTTATGTTTCTTTTTATCCATTATTTCTGTTTTTGTGGCCTGAGCTATACACTGCACAGCCTATAGGGGGCATCATTCATGTAGACTACTGTGAGAATGGTGTCAGTCTGAGTTTTTTCAAAAAGATGGCTCTGAGGCAAAGACTATGTTTTATTCATCTTTCTACAGCAATTCTGTTTGGGTCAAGATTTGGCACAGAGTAAGCACTAAATTAATGTGGCATTGAATAGAGGATAGTTTCACTGAACATTTCAGCAAAATTGCTTTGTTTCCAACATCTTATGAAGAAGTAAAATATGTAGTAATGTGGCTGCATCTAGACATTATTTTTATTGTATCTACATTTTCTGTTTTATCCTTTGTTTTTAAGAAGGTACATTATCAGAAAATGTGCATGTCTGTATGATACATTATGATAACTTGGCTTCTTAATTTTCTAACATGGGGCTCTCAATGCTGAGTCTATATATTATTCTGGAAGACAGACAAAGAGGTAGGTTAACATACAAAATCAGAGAAAGACTCTACCCAATCAACTGTGCACTTGAAATTGTCAAGGTAAAGGCTTCAATTTCCCCAAAAGAATTATGCCCGAGAACCACAATCCTTTACATTTGTTCAATATTTTTGGTTTACAAAGGACATTCATGTATATCATGTCATTTGACTTCCACTAAAATCCAATGGGTTAAGTTGGACACATATTACTACTGAAGCTAAGAGGTATTGGCAACTTGGTCAAGGTGTTGTAGCTAATGAGGCAGGCAAAATCTGATTTTCATGGGCAGCAATGTGCCCATCTGTGATACTATACATCCCAACTTCACTCGTTGCTAGATGTGACCACAGAAACACCATTTTATCCAGTGAGACATAAAAGTGGAAATTGGCTGAGAATTTCTTTGTTTTATAATGTATTTCTTTATTGTCTTTTCTAATACACTATTTGCTACAAACCAAAGAATATGTATGTAATATATGTAAGTGTCGAAGAATAATAATTATATAATGAACACCTGTAACCCACTCACTACCTAACCCAAGGAGTAGAACATAACCAACAACACTTATATGCCTGTAAGTTCTTCACCTATCCAACCACTGTTTTCTTCCAGAAGTAACATTATATTGAATTTTGTGTTTATCATTTCTGTTTTTCTTTTTCCATAGTTTTATGTATAATGCCTTAACAATATATTTTTTAGTTTTGCTAGTTTTGAGTTTTATAAAAATGATATTATGCTCAGTGTGTTCCTCTGGGACTTTCTTTTTTTCACTCAAAATTATTTCTTAAAAACATCCATTTTATGTACAACTATATTCTATCTATTTTTACTGCCATAAGATATTCCATTGTGTGAATATACCACAAATTATTTACTATTCCCCTACCAATGGACATTTGAAAGGATTCCAATTTTCTCACTATTACAATTACTACAGTTGTTATTCTTATATGTGTGTCCTTGTATATATGTAAGAGTTTCTCCAGTAGTGAATTTTTATATGAATTTGGGTGTTTAAATTTACAGTATAATGCAATATTTCAAAATTTGTTGGACCAATTGAGAGAGACCTACCACCATTGATCCACATTCCCTTCAACACTTGTATTATTAGACTTCTTAAATGTTGCCAATCTAGAGAATATGATTGGGTCTAAATTTGCATTTTTATTAATTTTATTAATAATCATTTATTATTAAGGTTATTACTAAGGTTGAGCATATTTTCATACTTTTAATGACTTTGCATCATTTATCTTTTGTGAAATGACTTTGCATGACTTTTGCTTATATTTCTATTGAGTTGTGTTTTTATTAAAAAACAAACAGTATATATATATATATATAATATATATATAATTTATTAGTATATATATATAATTTTGTATACAAAATTTATTGGGGTTTCTTTTAGATTCTGGATATTAAATCTTTGTTTATTATATACTATGTGGTGGTTATCTCCTCCCCATTATAGATTGTCTTTCTTTGTTCCTATTATGTCTTTGATGAACAGAAGTTCTTCAGTTTAATGTAGTTGTATATATCCTTTTTTAAAAATATGGTTTGCTTTTTGTGTCTTATTTCATAATAAAAAAATCCTGTAATTCATGGTAAATAATTCATTCTCCTATTTTTTTATTCTGACATTTTTTAAGTTTTGGTTTTCATATTCAAGTTTTTAACCCAAATGGAATTGACTTTTGTATATGGTAGGAGTTAGAGATTATTTTTCCCCCACATGGATACCCAATTTCCCCACAACATATATTGAAGCATCCCTCATAACTCCACTGATCTGCAATACTGTCATGTCTTATATCACAGTTTTACATATGCTCGAGCTATTTTGAACTGTTCATCCCACTGTTCCCATCTCACTGTTAAGTTAGTTTTTCCTTCCACTGGGGATTTCTGAGAAAGTTTTGATTTTCTGATATATGTGCTATTACTTTCTACCTTTCTCTTTCTTCCTCTTTTTCTTCTTCATCTTTGTATGTTGAATAAGGCAATGAGGGTGAAGGAAGAGTAGCAGTCTTGAAGCCATAAAGTAGCTATGAGAATGGAAGCCACATACTAAGAATGATAAAGTATGAAGATAGAATATACCTGGTTATTTGGCTGTATTACAGATTCTTCGTGCCATATTTGGATTACCTACATCTGGATGACTTGTTATATGAAACAAACAAAACTCTATGTGGTTAATTCTCTGTACTTTTATGTGAAATTCAGGAGGTGCGCTATTTACGTTTCTCTTCAGATAAGAATCTGCCATAGTGGGGACAGTTTGCCAATGGCTTTCAGCTGCACTGCCATTGGGATCTGCTGCAGCCTTCCAGCTGAAGCCACACTTTTGCTGGACAGCTCCCAGATAATGACTAAGTGCAGCAGGGGTGCTAGAGCCTGTCCATCTCTGCCCAGTGCAGGACTCTTCTATGGACATCCTTTAAACTACAGCTCCCCATGGACTGGCCCCAAGATTTTCTCAGAGCTGCACATCAGGTTGAGGCTTTTCCTGCAGAATTATCCTCCCTTCCCTCTCTCCTTTCACAAGTGTTAGACCAGGTTGTATTGACGAACTATGGCCCATGGGCCAAATTTGGATCACATCCTTTTTTTTTTTTTTCTGTATGCTCTGTAAGCAAAGAATAGTTTTTGCATTTTAGACAGTTGTAAAACAAAAAAAGCAAAGAAGAATATGTAACAGAGACTATATGTATCCCATAAAGCCTAAAATATTTACTATCTGGCCCTTTACAGAAAGTTTGCCAACCCCTGTAAAGGCTTTCCTGTCTGTTCCTGCTTTCTTTACCCTTGCTCTTCCACAGGAATTAGCATTCCACCTCTTGCAGTTCTAACCCTGTCTTGACATTCTGCTTCCCAGAATACTTAAACTGAGACATTTGGTCTCTGCTACTACATTAAATTATTAAAATGTAATCATTAAAAAGTAGATTAGTAAAGGGCAGAATCAGGACCAAAATCCAGGGCAGGCCTATGACTCTAACACACCAGACTTCTTTGAGGATAGTTTTGAGAACACTAGAATGAAAAATTTGGAAGATAATAAAATATTCAATAATGGGTAAAATAGATTTGGTTTCTACTTTTATTGCCTTTTTAACCTAGTGATTATATAGGTATCAACTTAAATGTCCAAAGACTGGGACGTATTTTCAACTTGGTAAGTCACATGAAACAAATGTTTGACTTCTCTCTTCTTTTGAAGACACTTTCTTCCCTCTAGATTTCCACACTCCTGCCTTTTCCCACTGTCTACTGGTCATCTCTACTTGGATGTGCAATAAGTATCTTAAATTTAACATGTCCAAAATAAAAACTTCTGATTTTCTCTTCATACCTACTCTCCTGTAGTCTTCCCTCTCTGGTTTTTGGCAGCTCCATCCTATCAATTGTTTGGGCCAAAAATCTTGGAGTCATCTTTGACTCTTATTTTAACATGACATCTCACATCCAGTCAATCAGCAAAACTGGCTGGCTCTACTTTAGAATGTTATCCAGATTATAACCACTTCTTACTACCCACTGCTATCACCAAGCCACCTCTTGCCAGAATTATTGGTAATATCCTTCTGTCTGAACTCACTGCTTTTCTCCTTGCCCTCCTATAGTCTATTCTCAACACAACAGAAAAAAATACATCTTAATTTAGATCTTGTGCCTTCTGTGCTTAAAACCTAACACTGTTTGTTCCCTTTACTTAATAGTAGATGAAGTCCTTACAATGGTCCACCATGCCCTATACGATTTAGATTCCCCTTCTCTTCAAGACTTCATCTCTTATTACTCTCTTCTAGCTTAAAGTATTCCAACTACATTGGCCTCCTTACTCTTTTTATTCCACTTTTGAGCATTTAAACCTGCTGTTTTTTTGGAATGTTCTTTCCCCTAGATAATTGATTTGCTTCTTATTCTCCTTGATGTTGTTTCTTAAACATCACCTTTTCACTGAGGACTTCCATGACCTTATTATTTTAAATTGTTACCCTCTTCCAACCTTCCCAGTCTTGCCTACTTTAGTTTTTATCTATATGGTTTATCACCATCTAATATACTATATATTTAGCATGTTTATTTTACTGTCTATGTTCCCATATAGAATGTAAGTTCTAGGAGCGAAGGGTTTTTTATCTATTTTATTTATGGTGGCTACGTTGCACAAATCCAGGGCCACCATTTCCTTTGTGGCAGAAAATACTTGGCAAATAATAGCTTCTTAAAAATATTACTAAATGAATGAATGAATGTTTATGAACTCTGCATGGTAACAGTATATTACTATACACTTGAATGGAAAACAAAAAGAAATCAAAATTATTTTTACTATGTGATACTATGAAAAAAAAGTAAAAAATAACAACAGGGCTTCCCTGGTGGTGCAGTGGTTGAGAGTCCGCCTGCCGATGCAGGGGACACGGGTTCGTGCCCCGGTCCGGGAAGATCCCACATGCCGCGGAGAGGCTGGGCCCATGAGCCATGGCCGCTGAGCCTGGGTGTCCGGAGCCTGTGCTCTGCAACTGGAGAGGCCACAACAGTGAGAGGCCCGCATACCGCAAAAACAAAAACAAAAACAAAAACCCACCAACAAACTCCAAAGCTTATCTTTGGGAAGGAAAAGGCTGCTAGAAAATATCACATCAAATTATTAATAGTTTTGCTTTTGAATAATATGGCTATTACAATCTTTAAAATAATTATTTCTACTTTTCTATATTTTTCTACTTCATTATTAATACATTTTAATTTTATTATCAGGAAAAATAAATATTGTGGTAAAAAATAATTTTCAAAAATAGATTCCTCTTTCCTTGCTGTATTAGAGGTCATTTTTCTTTCATGTATTCCACTCCCATCTCCAAGGAAATATTCTCTGCTACCCCTGACCCTTGTTTCAGATGTCTGCTTATTTCAGGTCTCTCATAGGCTGTTGGACTTTTTATAGTTAGGCAGCAGCAATAGACACCTGGGGAAAGCACAACGTTAATGGAAATAGGAAACTTAATGGGCAAAACTGATTAAAAGGAAAAAAGCCCCTTTGGGAGAAGAAAGTGCTCTGGTCCAGGTCATCTCAGCTAAGAAATACTTGTCCAGTTTTCAAACTTTATCTTTCCCCAACTGGTTAGAGTGTGTGTGTGTGTGTGTGTGTGTGTGTGTGTTTACTTTTTCTTTTTGGGGGAACAGAGAATAAAAAGCAATAAATCATGGAAATTATTACATAAATAAAATCAAATCACAGAAATGTTATTCAATTAAAAATAAATGTAGCAAGATTATACTTTGGCTAAGGACTTTCCTGAAATTATCATATAACAAAGGAAAATAACTCAGTGATTATAATACGATAAACACTTATACTCTTGAGCTAATATTATTTGTTAAACAGAAAGCTGTTCTTTAAACGAGAATTTGCTTTGTATTAATGACTATCGGTGGTGACTTAAAAAATAATAGAAAATGACAAGAAAGAAGGTTATTTGCCAAAGAAATATGATAACAGCTTCTGAAGACCATCTCCGTTTAACTCCTTCCCTCCTCTCACCAAAACAAACAAACAAAAAAACCCCTAAAACCAGAAAATAGAACCATAATGTTAGAGAAAGGGTAGGAGACTTCAGAAATCTTATACCTGAGCCACACTCAAAAGGAAGGAAAAAAACCCATTACCAGATTTTCCTAGGATTAACAACAGGCTTTAAAAGGTTGGAATGTGGGAATGCTATGGAGTTTTCCCTGGACCTGGGCACGGATCCACATAGAAAGTACTAATTGATGAGCAGGAGAAACAACATGGTTTGCAGGACAATGGCATCCATAACGAGGAGCTCACACAGAGGGGGTGTCTACTTCGTATGACTGACAATCCAGGTTTTCTCTTAAGAGTACTTGTCAGGAGCACTTAGGAATTGTATTACCTCTCAAACTTCATGGGCTGGACCCCTCCTCAGAAATTTAAATTCTGTAGAAAGAGTGGGGATTCTGATGCATCTGCATAATTTAAAGGGACTGAGAATAATCTTAGTCTCTCACCCTTAAGGCTAATGTCCACATAGAGCTCCACATAGAGCTTCAATCCTTTGTTTACAAGCCTGTCTCTTTGATATGTAAATTGCTTACAGAGAGGTTACAACTAAGGCTTTATCAATTATTGATATTTTCAGATAACAGGTGAATGAGTTTCATCACTTGCTTTCCTAAGAAGTAGTTTTGGTAATAGTCATTACAAAAACAATAATGGATTTCTGGCTGTCCTTCTCTCTTCCAACTTGTGAGAAACACAACTGCCTTAAGCTTTCACGATGATTTACAGTTGGTGATTTTATCCCTTAGTCATTTATTGTAGCATGTCCCCTTTCTATGGATGGGGAAAATGAAGTAACGTCTCCTGACGTTCTCTTGTATCACCACCCTTGACGAGGAAAAGCATAGTTGGAGAGAAATAGGGCATTCCAGTGGGTGGAGCCACTCAAAAAGTTGACAGGTGGTGGTGCAGAGGCACCATAGCTATTTTCTAGTAACACATGGTGAGTCAGATCCTATCCCGGGCCATCTCTTCTTCCAAGCATGGCAATCTTGAAATAAATGATTAAAAAAAAAAAAACAAGGGTTTATTTTATATTAAAAAAACACCATTTATTGAAAAAGAGTAACACTTTATACAAATTCCCATTACAAAACCCTAAAATACCTATTTGTCTGTTTCCAGGTATGGTAGCAGAGTACAAAAATATCAAAATTGGATACATTTTGGTGTAACCATTCTGTTGGCCATTTTGGACTATAGATTTCAGAGTTTAGCAACTAGTAACCACATGTATTTATACTTGCCCATCATTAGGATCTATGTAGGTAGCAGAAGTTCTTTGAATTATACATTCTAGGAGCACAGACTTTCAGGTTTGGAAGACACACTAAAATTTACTAGGTTCAAATCATAGGATGCAGTCCTTTGGATAATTTCCCCTATATGGTTTCACTATGAGTTACATTCCCAAACTACCTATCCTAGCAGTGTTAGCTGCCAGCTAATAGCAATACCTCTGATAACATCGCATAACAGATATCCACCTTGTATACCCTTGCAAGTTACTAAAAGTAAAAAAATCTTCCATTCTTTGGTTTGCCAACATGTACACTTCTGTTTCACCCATTACATCTGCAAACTTGTCCTAGGTCAAGTCCGCATTCCTGAAAGGAGAAAAGCTTAGCCACAAAAAGCATCAGGCCATAGTGACTGAAGAAAACTAAGACTGCCCCAGAATCCTTTTCACTTAGTAATCTGAAATTCACTTTAGTGTCTCAACACTCGAGAGGTTGGTTAAAGCAAGAAACCTATTGCTTACAGTTTGTCTCTTTTCAGTCATCTGAAAAGTAATCCAAAACCTATGCACTTAAATTCCTTAATTCTTTCCCTTAGTATAATACTTTTTACCTCACAAAATCACACTTACATGTATCCCATCTCACTGGATCCCCACAACAGCCCTGAGAGGTAGGCAGGTCAGGAAGTACAATCCTCTTTTTATAAGTGAAGCAGTAAATCTAGGGCAACCAAGTGCCCTGCCCAAACTCACACTGTAATTGAGAGCACCAAGACTCACATCAGGTCTCCAGACACCAAAGTCAACACCCTTCCCATTACATCATTTTGCTCGAGTGAAGGAGCATTTTCCACAGACTGGAAAACTAAGGGCAATTGTTAAAACGGAACAGAGCACCAACAGCATGGTGGCCACCGCTGAAAGGAAGGAAACGGGCCTGTGGAGAAAGGAAGGTGCCGAACGATGGGATGCCTGCGTGTAGGTTTGGTTCAATGACTTCTTAACAGACAATTTAGCAAACAGAGACACTACTTAGGCATATTTCATGTTCAAAGAATGAGCATAATATCAACTAATTAATACTTACACCGCTCTAGCAGCTGGTTAAGTATCATTATCTCAATTTAACAGATGGGAAAAGAGGAGAAAGATTAAGTGACCTGCTTACAGCTACAGAGAGAATATTTGTCCTCAGGCTGTCACTACAGAAAGTCTAGCACTTCATTCAGACAAAAAGCTCATCCCTCTCTGGGACGAGGTAAACTATACGAGAAAACAATACAGTTTGAGGAAGGGGACAAGAAAAAGGTAGTTTGGGAGGATATACGACTGTGAATAAGTAGGTCAAAAAATTCAATCAATAGAATTGTGTCACAACACTTGGGAAAGCAGCACACAGCTCCTCAATGGGACAAATATTTTCAAAGCAAACAAGTGTGTTACAGGTCAGAGTACAGGGAGCATATGGGAAGGTCAACAGGAATATACCATCTGGTCACACAGAAAGATCTGCTCCCAAAACTCTGATCTGTAAGAGATTCTTACTGACTTTAGGAATTAAACTGCAGGCATATAAACGTGTTATCAGAATCGAGAGTTAAGCCCAATCTCACAAAAAACAAAGTCATGAAGAATGACTGAATGGTGACAGAGCAAGCGCTGTAAGATCATAGTAAAAAAAAAAATATGATACAAACATATGAAAAGGGCACATGTGAAGAACTGAAATAATTCATACTTGGTAAAGTAGGTCAGGTCTTCTGTGAAAGACATTAAAAGCTGATGAAGGAGGGTAAATGATATTTGACCTATTATATATGCATACATAAAGAAAGAAGAGAAGAATACCAAATAAACTACTTATTTAATCAATATAAATATATTTTTCTTTTTTTAGATATATTTTAAGAATGCTGGTACCAACATAATGAGGCTTTACTACCTAACTTTTTTATAGAAAAACATGTACATGTACATATCTATATATATTTAAGGAATGCCCTCTCCCCACATTTGAGATGATGACTCAGTGGGAAGCAGTAATACAAATAGAAAAGGCTTCCCTCTTATGTTGAGGAAAGGAGATAAAATAAGACTATGTCATTTTTAGCAATGGGTATTTAACAAAATATGTTCTTTTGATAATACCACAGTTCAGACTACAATAGTCAAAATCTAAGACCTTAACGCCAATACAGTATTTCAATGTTCATTTTCTGATTGTTCCAACAGGGTTGTCTCCTTTTGCTTCTGTGTCACACGTAGTCTTTCCCACTGGAAGGTGCAGGTTTTGGATAGGGCCTTGGTGTTGGGTACGATGTTGCTTTCTGGGGACAGGAGCAGCAAAGTAGGGCACCTCCCAGAAGGCAGAGGGAAGCAGCAGCCCAGCCAGTGAAGAGAGCCTGACCAAATTCATACCTAAAAAGAAGAGACAATGTATTTGCTTAATCAGTGAATCACTGGAAACTTCTCTAATATAATTAAAGAATGAAATCAATATCACACTCATTATATTTTTTCTGCTGAAAAAAAAATCCCCCATGATCCCTTTAAGTGCTGCAAAGTACTTTAAGGTTTGTGGACACACACACGAGAATGTTCACATTGCAGCTGTTGACAATTTGCAACAGTAGATCAGGCAATGTGGCATGCAACGCCAGGTTAATTATACAAATAGTTCCAAAGACTTTTTCATGTGTAGGAGACTTGTAAAGCATGTTTATATATACCTGGGAAGTCAGGTTTGGACAATGGTTCCTAGGCTATAACTTAACAAGTCATGCTATCACCAAGTAGCAACCAAATTCTACAAAGAAACTGCTAGAGGGTGCTGGAGACAGAGTTTTCAATAGTCAATCACTGATAAGCACTGAAATCTGAAATTTATGGTTTTGCGAAAAAGACTTCTCTAATCAGCTCATAGATCATTCTAGGTTAAGTTGATCCAGGTGGATGTATGAAGCCATACTTCTGGGGAGAAGATCTGTGACTGATGGTGGACAATAAGGAGAGAGAAGGGCTGGAGCTAGAGTTATAAGGCCTGAGTTTGAATTCTGATGCAAACTCTCAACTGCTAAACTGTGGGCCAGTAACTCCTCTTCTCAACCTCAGCTGCTGCTTCTCTTAAAGCAGGATGATTCCATCTGCCTCACTGGACTGCTTTCAGAATCATGTGAGACAATGTAAATAAGCGTACAGTGCCTAGCAATTTATAAAGTGCTTTCATATCCATTACTGGTAAAATTTTAGCCTACTGACCTCCAGCAGATTCTGTCCTTACAGTGTAGATCTTATGGGATGGGTCCCAACACAATCACTGCAGTATGTGTTCTCCTCTATGTGGGTGATTTTATACAAAGAAGCATACCTTATCTCTCCACCACTGGGATTTTTCATCCATTCGTCTTAGCTCTCAACAAACAATAATTACATCTTAACATTCTGACTCAGAATATAGTTATTCGGCTTTAAAGATGTGAACACAGTGAGACAAAGAGCCGTGTCTCTGATCAAAGGGTGTCATTACGTGAGAGCCAAGAGTCAGCACTTTAACTTCCACAACTTGCAATATTAAGAAGGAGGACCTTTCTAAAGTTATTTTTATGGTTGTGATGGAACACAATATTTCAAAGTGCTAACTTTTCTTTTTCATAAATAAATTGTTTTTTCATAAACAGGATTAAACCATTAGAAATGACATATTATTTGTTAACCTCTACAACAGTACTATTTTTGCAATCAGTCATAAATTGTGTTTAGTTACAAATAATCACAAGTGTTAAAGGTTTCAGAATACACTTCAAAAATAAAATTTCAAACATGTTGGTATCTTTATTCATCTTAAAAACATTTTTTAAGTATGAAAAAAGGTCCAGCATACACTTGGAAAGTATACAGCTTAGAACTTTTCTACTTCGAAGTTCATTTTGTTATCAATACAGGCTGTTAAAGCAATGATCAGACTATTTTTAACATGAGGCACAGGCCATTCAAATTATTTTCAAGTTTGACAGAAGTTCCATAAAATTCTGGATAGCAAATCTGGGAAGCTACGGCACAAGCTGGACTTTGCAGAACACTAAAAGGGTATTTTCTCAGAGAACAAACTATTTTAGGAGTGAACAGCATTACCTGGCATTGACCGGGGTCATGGGGTCATAGAATTCTTGAACAATTCTATTGCCATACCATGCTGTGGCAACTAAAATAGCCAGACCTACAGAAATTCAAAACAAAAGACTGTTAATCACTATGGAACACTGAGCATAAATATACGGCTCATTAAATTTACAAGTATTTTACAAGAATTAAATCTCATCAATAGTGCTGACATTTTTAATTTAATCCATTTTAATTCAGACGACTTTAATTTAGGGAGATTAGAGGTTCAGACATGATTTATTCTAAGTATTCTCTTAAGACAGATGAAAATATTAGGTGGGAGTTAGGCGTAGTTTATAATGTTCATGTCATTTTATTCACTTAGAGTTGAAGGTCACCAGTACAAACAACATTCTGTTGGAAATATTCAGCAGGTTCATGTCATTTAAGATCTCTTTCAAATATATTGTTATACATCACTGTGTTAGACTACTTTTGGTAAAACCAAAGTCCTTATTAGTAAAGCTAGTCACTTACAATACAAAAGGGAAGATGAAAACCCTTCTACATTCTTCTTGACCAAAACTCAAAATTCACATTTCTTTTTTTTTTTTTTTTTGTTGCGGTACACGGGCCTCTCACTGTCGTGGCCTCTCCCGTTGCGGAGCACAGGCTCCGGGAGCGCAGGCTCAGCGGCCATGGCTCACGGGCCCAGCCGCTCCGCAGCATGTGGGATCTTCCCGGACCGGGGCTCGAACCCATGTCCCCTGCATCGGCAGGCGGACTCTCAACCACTGCGCCACCAGGGAAGCCCTAAAATTCACATTTCTGAAGAATCAAAATGAAAGTAAATAGCTAGATAGCAGGAACAAGTAGGACCTGTCTCAGAATGCACTAGATCACCTGAACTCCTACAGCCTCACTGGCCAGATGTGCCAGGTCTTGCCATGAGATTCGCTGTAGTGCCACATCAGATCAATAGGTGCTGAACACTCAATTTCTCATGCCTTTCACATTTCAGTAAGGCCAGAGAAACTACCTAGTCAAAATAACCCACTCTATCATTCATAAGAAGTATACAACACCTTGATTTTTCTT
Organism: Leucopleurus acutus; assembly: GCF_964270905.1. Classification (NCBI taxonomy): domain Eukaryota; kingdom Metazoa; phylum Chordata; class Mammalia; order Artiodactyla; family Delphinidae; genus Leucopleurus; species Leucopleurus acutus. The sequence continues at coordinate 77,812,256 of NC_139147.1, read as the reverse complement.
TTCCAAAGAAATTAAATAACTTCTTTTTATAGCCATTCTAAAAATTCATCAATTTAGACTGATTAAATATTTCTATGCTAACCCCTCTGCTCCCTTCCTCCTACAGAAAAAGTGGTCCAACCTAATTGCCTCTAATACTTGAGAGAAAACACCATTGCTTTGGCTGCTCAAGCAGACCGTGCAAGTGCTGTAGAACTTGCAAGCCTCACTCCCTAGGAAGTCCCTGAGACCGGGGAAGTGATGTACCGGAGTTACAAGAAGGCAAGCGTAGGAAGGGTCCTACACAGTAAGTGCGTTCACAGCCTTTGATGTAAAATCAAACTGTTGGGAATAAAATGCTATCTAGGATTAATTTGAATAAACTTTAACCAAACCTTTAGCAAAGCCATAGGCACTCTTCCTTCCTTATTGATGAAATCCACATACTTTTGTTAAAGAGAAAATGAGAAAAAAGTCTAATTCTAGTGTTTCCTAGTGGTAGATTATATCACTGGTGTTGTTACTAGTATATATAATAGTCTATTGTTTTATATATAAACACAATCTTATTTAATATAAACCTTATTATAAGGCTTTACAAGTGACCTGTCCATGTCTTCTTCTGGCTTTCATTTTCTCAAAGGTCACATATCAACACTTGAATAAAGCAATACATACACATTCATTTTCTATGGAAAATGTAATCTCACTCTTTTGTCAAGGTTTTTTTCCAAGGCCTTTCTCTATTGTTTTCTTTCTTAACTCATTTACTTATTCCTTACCATTCCAACATTTCGCCTCCATTCCAACTGACCTTTCTATTCACTGATCTATGGGTACCACTTGTTTATTCTGGAGTCAGATCTGCCCACGTGGAATGATGCCCTCATTTTCCTCCAATAATCCCAGTCTCATTCATTCCTCACACACCTGTATGACTGACACATTCTTTATGTTCTCTCTCACCATTCCCCATCTTTCCCACATAGCATCGGAAGAGACACTACAGAAATTTTCTGAATTACACAGAATTGTTCCTCAGTGTTTGCTAGATAGAAAAATCTCTCTTCACCTGGGGAGAATGGTTCTACCAACCAGTTGGCACCTGAAACCTCAAGGAATAGACCTGTCCACTGTGAATACAGATTTTCATTTGGTTCCTATTTGAGAATGTGAAACTCAAACGGACTTAAGGTTCCTATGTCTTCAGATTTTAAAGGAAGTGAATTCAATCGATTCAAGTGCCACAAATCCACCATAATCTCAGGAAAGCAAAAACTATACCTTAACCCATGTCAGAGAGAGTTTAATAAGGTCTAAGGGGAACAGGGCCTCTCTTACCTGAAATAAGAAAGATCACGCCCCCAATGACAGCCATCCGCATCTTCTGTGCCTCGTTGTCTTCCAGGCACTTCATACACTTCATGCCGATAGTGGCCACAAAGATGGCTACTAGTCCCAGCAGGATGCCAATCACCATCAAGGCACGGGTTGCTTGCAGAGTGCCTGACAGAAAACATTTTAGAACATGTAAAAATCACGCCTAGACCAACAAGAGAAGAGTGGTAGAAGACCAAGTATATTTCAATGTTGTATGGAAGAGAGAAAATCTAACCAGAAGTCAGGAGACTCTGCTTCTAGGGATGTTTCTGCAGGTAACCAACATAGTTTCTTCTCCAGAAAAACAAATACCTGGCTGAATGATGAATAAGAATTCCTCCAGCTCTAACAGTTTATGTTTTCAACATTAAACTCAAAATCCTCTGAAAAAATAATTAATGATTTGGTTGAATAGGTTTAGCTGAACTAATACATTTTTAATCCTTACTAATGGAGTTTTTAATTCTGAAATAACAATCATATGTGTTATCCTTAATGTTAAAACATTTATAATTAAAATGGTTTACAATATATCTTGGTTAATAGTCAATAGTTTTATACTCCACTCATCAAGCTGCAGAAAATCTGGGTGGGTGAACTTGGAAGACAACTAGTGAATTTCTCATAGATTATCATGGCTGGATAAGCAACACTTGTATCTCCAGTGATGCGGGTGGGGTGGGAGATATGAACACCATTTTTTTAGAACAAAACATAATAGCCTTTGAGATGTTATTTTGGAACATAGTAGGTTTATATTCGGAGATATCACCAGTTTTTAAAACTATTTAAACTGCTATATTGTAAAATAGCAGATAATTCAATGTAGTATTTCTCAGGATTCCACTAATTTTCTAATTTCCTGTTATTGTCATTGGCATACTAAGTCACGATCAAATCGATAGGGCCAAGTTTGAGATTATGCCAGTAAGTATCTTAAAGAGTAAAAAGGTGATACCATCACTGTGGCGTAAAGACACACAGACTTTCAAAGAAAAAAGAGCTGAAACTACGCTGGTTAGATGAGTTTGATTAATTCTATCTTTATTTCCTCCTTCAAATAAAGATCATTATCTCTTTAACAGTGTTAACAGGTGACAAGTCTTTTTGCATATATAAATATTTACATTGTAACTAAGCATGCTATCTTGGGTGAGCTACTTATTATTCTTTGGGACCATCTTTTTATTATGTAAAGTGTGAATGACAGTTATCTCTAAGGAGAAGTTGGAACAATTGACTTCTTGATGGTCTTCAAAAGTGGCTGACATAGGGCTTCCCTGGTGGCGCAGTGGTTGAGAGTCCTCCTGCCGATGCAGGGGACACGGGTTCGTGCCCCGGTCCGGGAAGATCCCACATGCCGCGGAGCGGCTGGGCCCGTGAGCCATGGCCGTTGAGCCTGCGCGTCCAGAGCCTGTGCTCTGCATCGGGAGAGGCCACAACAGTGAGAGGCCCGCGTACCGCAAAAAAAAAAAAAAAAAAAAAAGTGGCTGACATCATGGAAAGGTTTTATATCTCACTCTCTATTAAGACCTAGGCTCAGGGTCAGTATTTTCAGGGTTGAGAACCTAGGCTACAAATCATAAAGACTAAAGATTTCTAAAACATCAATTTTAAATTGTTAATTTTTCCATCCTTGCCATAACCAGGCAATCTATGATAAAATCATAGTAACCACTTTCTGAAAGTATCAAAGGCATTTTTTTAACTGCGTTTGAGAGATATTTTGGAAGTCAAGATAAATTTTTACTTGATTCAATTAAAATTAAATCATAGGCACTTCCATGCTCCCCTCATAGATCTACTTCCCCATAAATGTGTGTGCGCAAGTGTGCACCCTACCCACACACTTACTGTAAGATTCCAGGGTGGTACAAGAACTCCTGAATCAAAACACAGGTTTCACGGACCATGGGTTTGTGACACTTCTTCCTTGGAATCACAAACCATACTGTGGCATGAAGAGGAAAATACTAAGGACTCCACAGTTATGGTGTGTCCTTCCTTTTGGTTTACCGACAGTTTTTGCAAAGACAGTCATTACTTAGAAGGAAAATAAAAAATAACTAAGCTCTTATACATAACACAGATTTCAGATTTGGTCCTAAGTTCCACTTAGAAGGAAAGCATTTCAAGCAAAGGAACACTGGAAGAGGAGATACTGAAAGTCACAATGATCCACGTGGAGGACAGGGGGAGCACCTGTCCGTTTGCCGAGGACTCTCTCAGTTTTAAAGCTACAAGTCCTGACTCCTGAGAAGGTCTTCAACCCTGGACAAACTGGCAAAGCTAGTCACTACTGGAGGATGGCAGGATGTAAAAGTAAAATGAGGTGGGTTAGCAAGGTAGGCAGAAGGCATTTATCATGTAAGACTTTGCAAGCTAGGGGAAGGGGTTTGGAGTTTATTCTAAGTGTGATCAGAAGTCACTGGAGGGTCTTAAAGAAGAGGTGACAAGATTTTTACTCTCTGTCTTCATATGATAGCCCTTCAAGTATGTATAGCCCCTTACATCCCTCACCACCTTTTGCTTTGTTTGTCCATTAAGCTCAGTTTTCCAACCCTTTATCCACCACTGTGGTTGCTTTCTCTGATCTCGAAGTTTTCTACTTTGTTCGAGTTATAGGGCCCCAAACCAGACCCAGCTTCTATAATCATTCTGATCTGTGCTTCATGTGAAAACAGCAGGCCATCAGCCCAGCAGGTCTAAGCACTTGGATCACAAGGTTTACTCTTCACGAGGAGTCTGCTGGACCTCAATCTCCTGAGTCAGGCTTGTATAAAACCACCCAGGCAGGGAGCGTACATGGATCAACCGCTCCAAGGCTCCACCTGCACTCGTCTGGAATTATCTCATTTTCACTGTCTTCATCTCTAAGTTTGTTCCCCTTTCAGTTCTCAAAGAAAGCACATTTAATTCATGCCCCATTTTACTCATTCCACTACTTTTACAAAATTTCTAAGGGGGAAGGGACAGATATTTTGTTCCGTGTGCTACAAACCCTAGTATGTTTTATTTCTTTATAGAACAATGTATCATTTTCATAACGCACAAAAAATCATGGAGAAAATGGGGGAAAAAACCCGGGGGGAAAACCTATACTCAGGAATCATGTAAACCATATAGACCAAGGGGATCATGTTTTGTTTTGAAAAATATGACAAAGCAATAGTGTTATTTTGTGAAGCAATTTTTTTTTTTTTTCATTTACGTCCTGGTATCCACTGACTTAGGAAATGTCACAAAATCTCATCTTGCATCACTGGAGACGTCTGGATGAATTCTTAACTATAGTGATATGGGGGGGGGAAATGTAAAAAATACAAAAAAAAGGCTGAGAATCATAACAGCATGAAAACTCACTAGTTGGGCATATGTAATGGTGAATTACAGATCAAAGTAAGCAAGTGTTGTATTACAAGTTATGAGGGTTTTATGTGCAGATAGAATCTAAACTGCACAGTTTTAAGCTGGAACCATATGAATCCTTCAAATTAACGTCTTATGGAAGCCTTTTAAGTCAGAGATCTAAAATATGCAATTGTGAGCTCCTTGATGACTTGGCCAAATATTTGTTCATATTTCCATCCAAAGCACTAAGAACAGTACCTGGCAAGCATCATGGATTACTCAATCTGTGTTCAGTGAATTTAAATTTGAACATGTCTTTATCCTTTAAAAATTCTACTATGATAGGTAAAAATACTCTTTTGTGTTAAGCTTCATCTTTGAAATAATACTGAGAAACGCCTTCCTAGAAAGCCTCAGAATACTAAAATCTTGCTACATAAAGCCAGATCTAGTTTAGATCATTAAAAGCTAGAAACTCATCTAGGGCGAAAAAATTCATACTTTTTGTTTAACCCAATATAATTTTTAAAAATTTTCTAAATTATGCATCTAATTAGCTTCCAAGATGAAGTTTTCTTCTGGTGGAACAATGATCAGTAGGGCAGAGAAGTTGAGAAATATTTGAAAGCTGCAAAATATTTTAGACTAGACAGATACAGTCTTGAACTATTATCTCTGAGTTGACCTGATCGGCTCAGATCTAGAAGCAAATATGTTCCTTTCTGGCCCACTAAATTTGCAGATACCTCTACAATATTATTATCAGCGACTAAAGAAGTTGTCTTTGGAGCAAACATTCAACAAGTTACACTATTTATCCTCATCATTATCAGCAGTACACGGAGAAGGCAGTCTTTTAATTATATTATACTTAGCTAGACTGATAATCTTGAGATTAAAGACTCCTTAAGGAGTTCTTACCACTTGCAACCTGAAAGTATAATTTGAAAACATACTTACAAAGATCTCTACTTATGAGACAAGAAATGAGTTAGAAGTTACTGATCTACTACAGTGAAGTTAATCAACATAAGCGTAGAAAGACAAGCATAGACAAGTCAGTGGAATGTTTTTTTCTAAAGCTTTTCTAAAGTTTTACTATACAAGCAGCAGAATCTCCTTTAACTACGTGACGTTGTTCATGCTGTTTACTAGCCATATTGCTATATTATTACCCTATGATTATATATCATAAAGTAGATTTTAATTATGTCTCTATCCTCACACAGTCTCTCTTTGCATCAGTAGTTCCTTAATAAGTATTAGGCAAATAAATAAACTGACCACTGGCTGACTAGAACAAAAATCCTCTTCTCTCCTCTGCAATTAAAGGAACTCATCACAGAGTGTCACAGAACTATACTCCCATGACTTCTTCCCTTATTAAACTGCTCACTTTTGCTCAAGTTCAAAGTTTCTCAAGAGTCCTCATTGTTAGCATTTCCATTTGATTGACTATGAACTGGTGGCCGTTGGATGTGACCTTAAGACTCCAGCACAGTCAATAACTGTAGTCTGGGAAGAGACAGGGCTCACCACTTTTTCAGGATGTGCCAAGCAGTTTTGCTACCTTGTTTGTTTCTTAGAGAAATTGCCTCATGATTAAATGTACGCTTCCATGTTACCTCTGTGCCTCTTACTCATCACTCCAATCAAGGGAACCTAAACCATGCCCCTTGCCTGTTTCTGCTCCATCACTGCAGTTATTAACAAAGAATGTTGGTACTGGAAGGAATCAACATTTGCATCTTACCAATCTTCTTAGCTGCATTTCTAGGAACACGGATAGGGCCTGGCTCATGTTTGTCGAATGGATGAATGAGTCATGGATTCAGCTCCCCATTCCTCCTACTCTGCCCTATTTCATAAGCGGGGAAACTACAGCCCAGAGAAATTGAGTGGATCACCACTATAAACATGGCTAGTTAGTGCAAGACCAGGGTAAGAACTGAGTACTCAAGCCTGGCTTTGGGTTTTGACTGTCTTCATTCCAAAAGTCAGAACTAATTCTTGAAACGGATCTGAACACAAATGGCCCCTTAAACACCCTTGGTTCAGCAGGCATAATGCAGTCTAGGGAAGTGCAAGCGGGTGCCCTCCTCTGCCTGTGCTCCAAAGACTGTCCAAGTCAGTGATTTTGTTCTTTGTTTGAGCCTAACATCATGGTGAGAGTGCTGGGAAACTTCACCCACAACCAGTACTTATTAAAGCACACCAACACACATGTGGATTCATGCAAAGCAAGTTGAACAGCCTAGAGGAACTTATAAACAAATTACAGAATCCCAAGGCTAGATGAGACTTAGAGAAAGTCTAGCCTAACCTCCCATTTGTCTGGGACTTGGATTTTTCCCTACAACATTCCTTCAAAACGCTTACTTATTCCTCTGCTTTCACACCTCCCACCATGCAACCTCCTGGGGCAACCCAGTCTTTGGACAGCTCTAGTTATTAAAGTCAAGCCAGAAGAAGCAATTAACTAAGCACATGAAATAGGCACTAGCTTGCCAAAAGTTTGAGAATTGGATCAAAACAAGGCAAGATGTACAGTTTAATCAAGAAAAGTCGACTGCAACTCTATCTGACACTCTTTTTTGTATATTCCAACTATCAGTCATCAATGTCAATAAACATCCATACTTGGATGGAAGTGAAACTGTCTCAACCATAGTAAAACCACAATCCACGGTATAAGATTTGTTTCCCTGGGAAGTTCCCCAGTTACATTTTCATAAACTGCTTTCCAAGAACCACCTAAAGAAGCCTGGCTGTATCTCCTTTCGTATATTGGCTTATGCACACCGTATCCCTATAGACGCGGTCATGTTCTTTTTACAGCTGAAACTAATTAGAGAAAGGGAATAAGGGATTTTAACATATCTAGCGCTACAACCTTGATAAATCCCAGAATCTCGGCCCTAAGTTGCCAAAGGGGCTCCACTGGCAAAAAGAACAAGGTACAATTTCAAGAAACTTCTAGCTAAGCTTTTTACCTAAAAGCACTTTGTGGAACACAACTTGTTCCAAGGAACACTGCTTATACGTACAGATAATCCTGTTCACCTCTAGATGTCACAGAACTATACCAAAACCAGCCAATGAATCACCTCCCCAGCTCTCTACATCAGGTGGGTGTGAGCACACTGTCCAGGTAGAGAAATGGAGACAGGTAGGTTCTCTGGCCTCCATCCAAAGACATCTAGTTAGTTACTGGCAGGTTGGAGAGGGTACAAATGAGTCAAGTTTCCTTCTGGGAATCAGTTTTGAGAGAAAGGCCTCTGCCCCACCTTCAATAAACTCTGGCTTTAACGAAAATGAAAAGAAATCTGATCTGGAGTTTAAAAAAATTCATCAGGAAGAAATCTCCAAAATGTGTATGGGGTAGAGGGAAGGTATTGTTTAGATCTTCTGCTACAGCTTTAAAAACTGTAACAGCTACATTAATTAGGAATAAGCGAAAATAAAACATTTTAACACATTATCATGAGTAGGGATGACCTGTTTGAGTATTGACAACATGGATCAATCTGATTTCATTTGGTCCTTTAAGGCAGTTAACAGGAAACCTATTTAAACGTGTAGAAAATGAACTATTTTGATCAGAGGAATCAGAGACCTCTCTGGAATTGCCCTTAGAATGGTCTCCATCTGCCAATTCCTCAACATGACATGTCTGATACAATTCCTTACATGTATTTATCCATCCATGGGTAGATTCAATGATAATATAAAGGTGTGTACCTAATATACTCCTTATGTTTGGCATAAAAGAATCCTAATACGGTAACTTTGAAAAGCTGAAATGACAACACTAAAAAAACTACTGTATGTACACTGACTCACCAAATTCCAGAGGTACTCAAGCGGTTTAAACAGATTTGGCACAGATTTAACAACTCTAAAGTATATAGCTTTTGACTAAACCACACGCAGGAGGTGGACAAAACAACTGAAGTAAAGTTGAGCGATGACAACACTGCTTACTATCAGAACACAAAGGGGACTTGTGGGCAGGCTTGCCTGTCTAGGCGAAGACTAAGGAAGCTTTTCTTCGATTTAGTCCAAGTGCATGACAGACACAAGGTTCAGGACAACTAATGTAATATCTCAAGGAAGATATTCTAGCCATGAATTGTTATTACCTAAGTAAGTGGGAATTTAATGAGTTTCTGACAAGACACTCAAAAGCTTTTATTTAAAAAAAAAAATGAAAGGAAAAAATTCCTGTCGTCTTTCCACCATCTTTAGGACTATTTCTCTCTATATAATCCTTTCCAACCCGACAGAATAAGAAGCCAATATCCATCACACAGAAATTCCTTTGTGGAAGGCAGAAACTCAAGAGAAGACCTGCCCTCGCTCTCCTGAACGCTGAGCTCATCAGCTGTGTCTCCTTTGTGGCATTTGTCTTCAGTGGCTCCATTCTTCCCTTCATATTATGAAGGGAGGTTATTTAGAACTTCTCTTTGTTGTCATCCTCCTTCCACCTGCCACCCACCTTCACTTTCCAAAATAACATTATACAATCTGCCTCTTCTGAACACTCCTGGCCTGAAAGCTAAACCCTCTGGAGAATCTTAAGAGGCTTCTTCAAGGGACTTCCCTGGTCATCCAGTGGGTAAGACTCTGCGGTCCCAACGCAGGGGGCCAGGATTCGATCCCTGGTCAGGGAACTAGATCCCACATGCATGCCGCAACTAAAAGTCCTCATGCCACAACTAGGAGCCGGCATGTCACAACGAAGACCCCTCATGCAGAGACTAAGACCTGGAGCAAGCAAAAAAAAAAAAAAAAAAAAAAATTAAAATTGCTCCTTTATTTGAAAAAAAAAAAGAGAGTCACGCCAGGGGATGCATACAGGCTTCCTCACACTTAGTGGATCTTAAAAGTCAAAAGAATCAAAAGATTCAAACTCAGATGAGTAGAAGACATTAGGTTGGGACATTCCATGTAGGAATGTGATTTCTCCTATGAAAACCCACAGTAAAGATAGATTGAGAAAAAAAAATCCTATGTAATAACTTTGGGATTATCTATTTAATTTTACAAACTGGAGAAGCTACCAGTCTCCAAACTTTTCAAGGCATATCATTTTCTTGACCCAACTCTACAGTTCTTCAATTTTCACAGAATCTGAGAATGTCCAGGAGAGGCCTAAGAGCTCAAGTTAGAGTTTGGCCTTCACTCGCTCCATCACCACCCCAGTCGTGGGCATGTAAGATGAAACCACACCTACAGAAAAGTGTCACCCAGGGTGTCAGAGGAAAAACAAGAGCTTAGGTCTGGGCCTCCCCTTCCCCAAGCCACAGGTCTCTCTCACTTCCTCACGGCAGAGCACGTGATCAGAAGACTTGATCCACTGAAGGTTGATAGACATGTAATCACGCAACAGGGTCGTTTGGTAGCTACTACTCCAAAACGGAGCCACTGGGGGGTTGAGTCCCTGGGTCACAGCTGCGGTAGTAGGGAGTGCACTCACTGTTCAGATTCAGCAAGGAGTCGAAGATTTTGCACTGGATCTGCCCGGTGCTCTGCGACACGCAGGACATCCACAGCCCCTCGTAGATGGCCTGGGCCGTCACGATGTTGTCGCCAGCGTAGGAGTAAATCCTCCACTGGGGCAGCGCCGTGCTGACGATGGAGCCAATCCAGCCCAGGAAAGCCAGGATGAAGCCCAGCAGCTGCAGCCCCGCGTTGGCCATGGCTCGCTCGGGCTCCCGCACCGGCTCGGGGGCGGCCGGTGCACAAGCAGGAGTTTGCAGGTGCGCCCCGGGACTCCCGGGGGTGGCGGAGCTGCGCGGAGGAAGTTACTGCGGGGAGCCCTGCTCCCTGCGTCGCCGCTGGAGAAGCTCTGGGTCCGGGTCCGGGTTGGAGCTGGAGTTGGTAGGCGAGAAGCAGCAGCTACTTCGGGGCCGGGATTGAGACGCCGAGCCCCTGGGCGCCGCGATTTAAAGCAGCCCCGCCCCGGCCGGCCCGGCCGCCGCGCAGCTCCTCCTGGCGGTTTCGGGGCGGCTTACGGGGAAGCGAGAGGGAGAGTGGGAGCTCGCGATGGCCCACGCGGCCGTGGCCGGAAGGTCCCGCCCCCTAAGGGGGGACAGGCCGAGGAAAAGCAGGCGCGCAGAGTGTTCCCGAGCTCGCTTCCTCTCTTTTCTCCCCTAGCTCTTTTCCTCTGTTGGCCTTCCCAGGCTTTCCATTCATTCAATCTACGTTTATCCAAAAATGACTCCGTATGTCTAAACAGTAAAAACGCATAAAGATGAAAAATAGAGACCTTAAGGGGCGCACGGTTTCATTTTCAACTTTTTTCCACTATCTGATTAAAAGACATTTCCTATCTCTCTCCACCCCTCTTCCCTCCCTCACACACACTTACCTCCCTTCGGTTCAGCCTCCTTCTCCTCCTTTCCTCCCTCTGCCCCCTTCTTCCCTTCAAGATCTCTCCTAGAATCATATTTTTGCAAGGGTTGTAAGCAATCTTTATACTTTATTGATTGGGAAACTGAGACCCAGAGAAGAAACGTGATTTCCATAAGCTCACACAGCAAGTTAGTAGCATATGCAGTACTTGGTTCTCAGCCCACTCTGCTTTCTAACTACTTCTCAGCTTGACCAAAATATATGTCCTTTGATCTATTATCATCCTTATGAAAATGCAGCCTACCCTGTCCCACCCCTACACCTGTACACACACACACACACACACACACACACACACACACACACACACACAACACACACACCCCAGCCTCTTCCCCACAGCACTTTGTCTTAGAGCAGCGATTCGTTCTCAAAGGGACCCGACCAATGGGCCTCTACTCCTCCAAAGTGTGTTTCATTAATGAATTATCAGATGCTATTCCTCAAAGGTGACAGCATCCCCAAAGTCCCCACCCCCAGCAGAAAGAGGCCTGGACTGGGATTAGGAAGTCCAGGTTCAGACGCCGTTTTTGCAGTGACTGGCTATGGCCAACACCTCAGGTTCTAGTCTAGTTCAGCCTTTGGTTTCCCTGTATGCGTCTCTAAAGCTTCCTTCTTAGTAGTTACTCAGAAGTGTACCTCAGGTGTTGTGGTCTGGAATAATTAAAATGTTTTCCCGGCTGCTTTGTGTATGTGGTGCCAGTGTGATGGAACGAGGAGCTTCTATGTTTTAGTAAGAACAGAAACACCTGGGAGGCAGAGATAAACATGCTAAGGAGAAAACAAGATATGTTCCGATATTTACTATGGCAGCTGCCAGTTTGTAAAAAGGAGGGAACAATTTAAAAAAAATGTCAATAGTGTGAATGACAGGAGAGAAAACAACTCTACCCCTCGGGAGATTTTGGTAATGGGGGAGGCTATACACATGTGGGGCAAGAGGAACATGGGAATCTCTGCACCTTTTGCTCAATTCTGCTGTGAACCTAAAACTGCTCTAAAAAAAAAGTCTATAAAAAAGCAAAACACCCAAAATCCTACCACCCTCACTTCCACCTGGCTGTATCCAGATATCTTTATTTATTTTATTTTTTTTGCGGTATGCGGGCCTCTCACCGTTGTGGCCTCTCCCGTTGCGGAGCACAGGCTCCGGACACGCAGGCTCAGCGGCCATGGCTCACGGGCCCAGCCGCTCAGCGGCATGTGGGATCCTCCCGGACCAGGGCACGAACCCGTGTCCCCTGCATCGGCAAGGACTCCCAACCACTGTGCCACCAGGGAAGCCCCCAGATATCTTTTGAAGGTTTAAATCCAAAGGATAAGTCTGCACAGAGATTTGGGGACTAGCAATGAATAGGGTAACACATGAGCTGGATGAAGAGATTTAATTTGGAGTAAGCAAGATTAAAACAAGTGGGTGATGTCCCTTATCTAAAAGCCACCTCAGATCCCAGGAAGGCTCTCAGGCAGCTCTGTAGGGCAGGACCACATCTAGGTTGAGTCTTCAGAGTCTGGGCCCACAGTTAGCAGTTCCTTCTATGTCCAGATGAATGTTCTGTGGGGTCCTGTCATTACAGATGAAGAGGTATCAATCACTTCTGATTTATTTGTTCCCCAGGACTATTAAGCTCAGAGGAGATTCTCATAATATGCTATAGGACCAGACCACCACCATGTGAATCAAATAGTCCTGTCTTTTTTGTTCCAGTCAGTTCAGAATTAAAACTATTTTTAAATTTTTTTCTTTGTTGTTCAGATTAGATTAATGAAGACAAGATTTGAGTTCAATGAACATACTTGTGCACAGGCCTTTTAATCTACCTTGGGACCTGTTTTTATCAACCTACAGTTGTCAGGGAATTAGAAGGATGAACTCTATGGTCCGTATGACCCCGTGTTTTTGTTTTTTATTATTCCAGGTCTGTGTGAGGCTGATTACTTCATTGCCCACAGCGCACTTGTGAGGCTGTGGTGGGTGCTGTTTACTCCACTGTGACCCATGCCTGTCTCTGGCAACCCTAATCCTGTCTAGTTTTCCTTCCTTCCCTCAGAGCAGATAGGTGAGATAATGGCTCAGCATAAATCCATCAACTCAAGAGGAAAAACAACTTACAGACATTGTTTTTTAATACGTGAGGTGTAAACAATAGAGAGGGCACTGTGACCAAGAAGTTTCTAGAAAGACCATTGATAGTGTGGCGAATATCCTGGCCTGCTGAGTAGGAAAATCTGCTGTGTACCCTCAGACAAATTACTTCCTTTCTTTTTCTCAGTTTCCCTATCAATAAAAGTTAGGAATTGACTTCTAAAAGGTCACCCAAGTCTAAAGCTTTGTGACTATACCAGTGGGCAACATACTGTCATCACCAAATGTTTAGCTCAGAGGTTTAAATACACCACGTGAAGGTGACAGAGACACAGAGATGTCAGATCACTTTCCCAGGATTGGATCTGGTAAATGGCAGTGCTGGGATTCCAAACTACACACTTTGACCCTGAAGCACATGCCTTTAAGCACTGTCCTACAGGGGTTCCCTTGTCAACCAAATCAACTAAGGATCATTGGCTTTTAGGGATGAGGTATCCTTATCATGTGTTTCTCCACCAGTGAGATATTCCACACTATGACTGCCCTCCTGCCTTTTCCCATCCTTTCTCAAACTCTGCTGCTGCCCACTAAGATCATACATCCGGGGGATCCAGAATCATGTGGAGGGTGAGGTGTTGCTACCGAGGAGGGAAATACGGGTGAAAACAGCAAGTAGCCTGCTGGTTTACTCCGTAAGTGAATGATGCCTGGGCTCAGCCATGATCCTGAGAACGAGGAATAAGCATAAGACACACAAAGAGAGATGCAAGTAAAGGTGAGACTAAGAATGATAGAAGAGGGTAGAGACAAAGAAACAATCCCAAGAGGAAGCATGGCAGATTCTCAGAAATGGGGAATGATGAGCGTACGAAAGCCACTGGGAGGTCAGTGTTTCACTTAGTGACAATGCGTGTTACTGTTGACTTTTCAGGCTTTCTCAGGTCATAAAAGCAGAATGGATGAACACACTTCTAAGTAAACAACTGGCTGTATAATTATTTAGGGCTTGAGGGAGGAATCAGAGTACAAATGTGAAAGTTTAACGTGAATTCTAGTATTAGAACATGAAGGTTACCAATACTAAAAACGATGGGTACCTGCCTGTCATAACTACTATTTAAAACAGTCCTTTGAGTCCCCTTGGAGTTTTTGAGAAAGTAACAATGTGTAAGTGGTTTAAAGCACAAACTTTTGAATCCTGGTTCTATCACTTACTGGTAGAGTAACTTTGGAAAATTTATGCAACATACTTGAGCCTTAGACTTTTCCTCTTTCAAGTGAGTAAGTAAAGCTCTACTTCATCGTGTTGTGATGGTTAAGCAAGGTAATATGTGTGCATTACTTAAAACAGTAGTTAGTACCTAGTAAGCACGTGAAATGGTGGTTAGTATATCAAGCAGAACAGATATATTTAATTTACTAACCCTGTCATTTACAAATGAGCCTCACATTTGTTCAGAAAGACTCTTTTTCTTGCCTTGATTATGTTAGAATCCCACTTAATGTCACAGTTAAACCATGGTGACAGGATAGGAACTGTTTCTAGCAGGCAGATATTTTATATTCAGAAATCGAAAAGGCAGTGATGTAAGGGATGGGGGGCTTTCGATGAGATTTTTGGGCCCTTTCTCCTGGCCCTCGACAGTTTTCCCCTCCAAGTCCTGTGTAGTGTCCTTTCTGAGAAGGGATGAGCCGAGAGCAGAGGGAGGTTGGAGATACAGTACCGGATGACTGCAGATCACCATGCCTCTTCAGAAGGTTAGGTGGGAAAATCCTTAGTTTACGATTCGTATTGTCTCTGTCTAGTTATCATGTGGACATAAATTTCCCCCTTAGTCCCTCCCATCAGCTCCCAGCCTAGCAGATCTAGCTCTTCAGAAAAGAGAGAGAAAAAAAGATGGAATTTTTCTATAAAATCTACTCTTTGAATCATAAAAATTTACTTTGAAGCAAGCTGGTGAAGGACTGTTCACTTACTTTATCCCTTTGCTTGTGTTCTGTTTAGGGGAAGGTTTCCTTTTAAATATCAGAGATGTTAGAGACACCCCACTAATTTGACCACCAAGAATCAAGGTCAGGGCTTCCCTGGTGGCGCAGTGGTTGAGAGTCCGCCTGCCGATGCAGGGGACACGGGTTGGTGCCCCGGTCCGGGAGGATCCCACGTGCCGTGGAGCGGCTGGGCCCATGAGCCATGGCCGCTGAGGCTGCGCGTCCGGAGCCTATGCTCTGCAACGGGAGAGACCACAACAGTGAGAGGCTGGCGTACCGCAAAAAAAAAAAAAAAGAATCAAGGTCAAATTATGTTATTTTACTTTTAACCTCCTTAATGTAACCTTGCCTTAATTAGGCAAGGTTCTCCTGAGAAACAGAACCAATAGGAGATATAGATAGATAGATTCCTTTATTAAACATGATGTTAGACAAGTTATATACATATAATATATAATAATATGTTACATATTATATGTATATACATAGAGGAGAGATTTATTTTAAATAATTCTTTATTTATTCTTTATTTATTCTAACCTTTATTTTAAAGAGTTGGCTCATGAGATTGTGAGAGCTGCCAAGTCTGAAATTTGTAGGGTAGGCCAGCAGGCTGGAGACTCAGTAAGAGTTGATGTTGCAAGCTTGAGTTTAAAATCTTGCAGGCTTGAGAATTCTTTTTTTTTTTCAGAAACTTCAGGTTTTGTTCTTAAGGCTTTCAACTGATTAGACGAGGCCCACCCACATTATGGAGAGTAATTTGCTTTACTCAAAGTCTAGTGATTTAAATGCTAATCAATCTAAAAAAATACCTTAACAGCAACATCTAGACTCGTGTTTGACCAAACAACTGGCCACTATAGCCTAGCCATGTGGAGACATAAAATTAATCAATACACTAACTAATGCTTACTGGTCATTTAGATTCTAAGACCTTTATCAGTATGAATTCACTTAGTACTCAAAAACAGCCAGTGAGCTAGGTATTGATCACAGCAGATGAGGAAACTGAGGCCCAGATAATCAAAGTAGTTTGCCCCAAGTTACACAGCTGGTAAAGGGCAGACTTGGCATCCAAACTCAGTGGATCTGGCTTCTGAGGCAGAGAGCTTATGCGGTGGCCCATGCTAACCTGAAGCACATGCTTATCTTCACCCTCTTCGCGAGTCTCCAAACCACCCGTACAGGGACATCCACAGACTGAGCCCTCAACAAGGCCCCAGACCAGAGTCGTATCAGAGTGAATAGTAGGTGCTCAGGAAGTGTTGGGTAATTAAGCGAATGTGTGAACAGATGAGTGGAGATGACCCTTGTATGCCTTTATGTGATTTAAAATATTTACGCTTAGCCGCTCAGCTGCCACATATTGACTGCTTAGTAAGTCTTATGTCTTATAATGGTTGGTGTGGGAGGGAGACGATGTGGACCTGAACCAGCACTTAACAGTGAGAATGGAGAGTGGGGAGAAGTGAGAAATTTTGCAATGGGAGAAGCTGCCTTATTGTACCATCAAATGAAGTATAAGTACATAATTAAAATCCCATAACCCACTGAAAAATAACCACAACTAGCTGAAATTAATTTTCCGAAGATGTGTGTGTATGTGCTTTTATGTTCTAATTAGAAAGTAAACTCTCAAAAAAGTCTGCCGCTGTTTCAGCCCTCCCCTTCATCCCATTTTTTGTCCCACCTGTGAAAGCCTTAGAAAAGACTACTTATTCTATGGAAGTTGCACAAGGTAGAGGTTAAAGCAGGTTGAACCAAAATCAGTGAGTAAACAGGAGAAATACAAAGAGGACAAAGAACACGACATTGCAAAAGCCCCACAGTTGGGAGTGAATTTGAACTGATTTCCTGTTACTCTGACCTGTAATATCAGACACATGTGGGATCAATGCCACTGGATGCGTGCAGTTTGCTGGTTGGATACCCTTGACCTTATTGCCGGCGGAGGCCAAACCTGCTGGAATTTGGCTGAAAAAAGTTGTTATCTTCCCCCCAGCAACTGTCTTCCTCTACCTCCTTGATATTAATGGGGGCTGCCACCACATTCCCACAGACTTCATTAAATATTTACCAAGTACATAATCTACTAAACAGGGTTCCAGTACTTTAGCAGGCAAAGACTTGTTTCTGACTTGCTACATTATCTTGGCAGAATAGGGGAGAAACATTTAATTATAAACCAGACACTAACTGTGCTGTCCAATTTATTAGCCCCTATTCACATGTGGCTATTTAAATTTTAATTAAAATTAAATTTAAAAATTCAGTTTCTCTGGCCTACTTGCCACATTCAAGAGCTCAGTGAGTGAAGGGCTATACACTGGACAATACAGATGTGGGGTATTCCATTATCTCAAATTCTTCTACTGTTTAGCACTGTACTAGAGTGTTCTGGTCACGCTTCTACAATCGCTTTGACCAAATGCACAGGTTGTACATCTAAAAATGTTCTTTTTATATTCCTTTAAAAATGAGTATATTCATTTCCTGTGGATACTGTAACAAATTACCACTAACATAGTGGCTTAAAATTATACATTTATTATCCTACAGTTCTGTAGTTCAGAAGACTGCAGTGGGTCTCACTGGGCTAAAATTAAGATGTCTGCAGAGCTTCCTTACCTTTCTGTAGGCTCTGTTCCTTTTTTTTGCGGATTCGGGATGCCACCTGCATTCCTCGACTTCTGGCTCTCTTCCTCGACTTCTGGCTCTCTTCCTCCATCTTCAGAGTTGGCAACTTTGGCCTAAGTCCTTTTCTCACTGCCAACTCTCTTCTCTCTTTTTTGCCTCTCTCTTGCACTTATAAAGACCTTTATGATAACATTGGTGGCATGGGGATAATCCAAAATATTCTCCACAACTCAAGGTCAGTTGATTAGCAACCTTAACTCCATCTACAGCCTTAATTCTTCTCCCATTGCCATGAAATATGACATATTCCAGGTCTGGGGAATTAAGGTTCAGACATCTTTGGGAGGGGCTATTATTCTACCTACCTTAATGAGTAAATGCTTTATAAAGTACAGTGATTCTCCTTGAAAGGAGAGGCAATGTAAATATATTATAGACAATTATTCATATGTTTCTGATTTAACAAAAACTCTAATTACATATAATGAAATAATTTAATTAAATAATAGTTAATTATAAGAAAAATAAGATATTAATAAATATTATTTGCACCAGACACTAAGTTCTAAGAGCTTTACATTTATGAACTCAGGAATGAATGAGTGAATAGAGACATTAATGGCACCTTAATAGTAGTGTGGGATAAATGGAGACAGAATATTAATCAGGAAAATGGGCTTCTCTTCCTAGCATAGTCACCTACTCACTTGTGCAGTTTCTCTGGATTCAAGTTGTTCACAAAGATAAAAGTAGAAGACCAGATAGAACTATCTCTACAGTCCTTTCCAACTCTTAAAATTTTCCTTTTTGTATTAAGTTAGAAGAAATAAGATTGAAAACAAACGATAATATTGAGCAATGCAGAGTTGCCCCATTTTACTTCAAAATAAAATAGTAGGTACAGGAAAACTAAACAGAGATGATTTAATCATAGAAAATATAGCATGTTTTAATTTTTGTTACTAAGATATACTATGATTGAAGAGGTAAAGAAATTGGGTGAAAATAGTCACACTGAGCCTGGGAACTGTGGTTGCATCAACTTTGCTTTACTAAGGATCAAGATTAGAAGGAGGATCACCAAGACGGCACTTGTATTTCCAGTTGGTTTAGACTGACATTATTAGTCTGAAACATGTTTAAACACATTTCATTTCCTTGCTTTATTTTAATCAGAGTGCTTAGAAAAACAGATGACTATTATTGCCATTAGAAGAGCTAAACTCCTGTCAAAAGCTATCAGACGATGCAAATAAACCTTTGCACTCAACAAAGTTCATAAACAACCAAGACTCCCTGTGCTGAAGCAGTAACACATGTGGTATGCGGCAGCTCACTGAAAGATCACCCCAGAGAATAAGATAAAAGCTTTTTCTCCATACAATTCTTCAAGAGAAGCTTGTTGAATTAAATAAATCTTGGGTTTGAGAACCCTGAAGAGCCATCATTTTCAGATCAAGGTGTTTTAAAACTATTTTGTCTCAAGGCTGTTCGTCTAGAGATTAATCAGATTCTTAGAAATGTTTTTGCCAATGATACTCATATATTAACAAATTAGCAGCGTTGAGTACCTTAAACACATTAACTTAAACGTATCCTTACTCAAAAACTCTAGATAATATTCCATATACTAGAAACTGGAAATGTTCTCTGATCTGAATTGAAAGCTAATCAGATAAAACCACCCTAAGTCTATCTCTATCTCTATCTCCTTATCTCTTTCTATATAAGCTATCTATTATTTGTCCATCTATGATATTCTGTCAAATATTGTGCAACCCATTGAACATGCCACACTTATTAAAATTCCATTTTATTGTAATTTTCAATTCTTTATGTGATTCTAAGAAAGAAAAGTATGCTCCCTTTCCTGGAAATTTTATGGTTTGTCACTGTCTCTTACACTCGTTCACTCATTCAATCATTTATCCATCTTTCATATTCTTCAAGGACCTATTATTTGCCAGGCACTGGAACTATAATGATGAAAGGCTCATATTACAGTGCAGGTGACAGGCACCTGACCAAATCATTATAATGCCCTGTGGGGAGTCCTATGAAAAATGTAGGTCAAGTCTTATAAAAACAGAGTGGAGGGGCATCTAAAATTTGAGACAGGAATGAGAGGCCAGAGCTGACATTAAAAAAGATGTTACTTAAAAACTGACCCTTGCAGGCTATGAATGAATCATTCATTATTTCTTCCATTCATTCACTCGTTGCTACTCTGTGGCAGAGCAATTGAAAAATAAAGCCATCTCTCTTCTCGGGTAATTTAAGATCTATTTGAGAAACCGACTCATAAGAGCTACAGTAGAGTGATTGTTGTTAGGATAAACTCTGTGTGTGTGTGTGTGTATGTGTGGCCCAGTATGGGGAAGTTGTGGTAGGGTGGCAGGAAGATGTAATGAGATTGGGAAGGGGAATGTCAGGCAAGAAGAAAAGTATTTCAGAAATAAAAGTCTGAGAAATGTTGGCCAGGACATATGTTATATCAGGTAAATAGCCATGAAGTATAAAGCTTCCAGGCAGGCAAGGAAGAGAGACTGTGAAGAGCCTACCATGCTGAGGACTGAGGCTTAATCTTTTAGGTTATGTGGGAGCCCCAAGTGATTTTATGCAGAAGCACAGGACCTTTTCTGTGTGCTCCCCTGCATCCGTCATGCAACCATCTCTACCCTGCTCTGTGTCCTAAGAATTGAATCTTTATAGTTGCATCTGTGGTCTCTTGCCCTCTGACTTTGATCAAAGAGAAGCACCTTTAGGAAATCAGAAAGCTGGAGGGGAGGGGGACCGGTGTGTCAGAGTGTTACACTCATTCCCCAGATGCTGCAGGAGTTGACTACTGACAACTTATATTTTAGCAGTAATGGGGAGAGCCTTTAGCTAGTGGGTACTGCCTTACCAGGAGATGCCTAGAAAGTTATGCAATCCTCCACTTTGCCAGTGGTCAGTTATCAGTGGTCGACTAATATAAGCATATAACAACCCAGCATCCTTGGATATAAGAGGTGCAACCTCTATAAACAATTGAGAGTTCAGAGCTCTTCATGGGTTCAGGTTGAGGATGAATTTCTCTTGAAACCATATCTTTGTCTAGCTTCTACTTTGCCCTGTCCTCTTTTCCTCCCCTCTTTAAAGGTTTATCCTGAGAGCATTCCCTGAATAAATCACTTGTTTTAGATTCTCTGCCTCAGATTCTGCTTCTAGGGAACCCGATTTAAGACAATTCGTACCAGAAATGGTCCTATAAAGCAAACTCTAAAGATGTAATTCTGGAGTTGGATCATATACCAGCTGAATGGCAATGAAGACCCTGTCCCTAATGACAAGCAGTGTGTTGATAGTTTCTTGGATGTCATAGTAGTACAATTGCTAAGATGATGGAAGTGCACTAGCTTTTGCAGGGTCTCTGACATTTGAGAGATAGAGAGAAAATAATAAAATTAAGGGATATGGAATTGGGTGACTACTGGTGAGTGCCTCCTGGTGCATTCTGGAGAGAAAATAACTTATCATCTATTAAAGGTAAGTGTGAAAGTCAGAGGTCTTCCTTGGCAGTCTTTAGAGAGATCCTTATCACCTGCAACTGAAAGGCCTACTGAGCTGCTGAATAGGCAAAGGACTTGATATTGACAATAGCAGAACTTCAGAGAAAGCTGAATTCACAGCCTAGGTGACTCTGGATGCCATGATAAGACACACAAGCTTCAGAGAGTAGGAAAGATAAGCCATACAGAGATCCAGTGGCTTGTCACATCTGTGACCCTTTTAGGGAGTCAATGGTCTGGGGCACTGGTCCAAGGTAAAGGGGAAATTATTTTACCTTGTGCATTCTACCATTAAATAAGAAGCAATGTGGAACAAACATCACACTGCACTGAATGATTTAGCAAGTGGTGTGGAAAGCTTCCAGGCTTCAGTAGGGACCCTGGGCAAGAAAGGACATGTGGAGGCCATAGTACAAGTAGTCCTACCACTTGGATCATGTAACCCAGAAGATCCTATAATGGTGCATGAGTTATTTGTAGGAGATGAAGATATTCATGGAGTCTCTCACAAGCCCCAACAGAAGAGTTTCAAACAGGCAACTGAGATTTTGGAGCAAGAGCATGCCATCTGCTGCAGAGAACATCATTCAAAATGCAGCTGCTGGGGGCTTTCCTGGTGGCGCAATGGTTGAGAATCTGCCTGCCAATACAGGGGACACGGGTTCGAGCCCTGGTCTGGGAAGATCCCACATGCCGCGGAGCAACTAGGCCCGTGAGCCATGGCCACTGAGCCTGCGCGTCCGGAGTCTGTGCTCAACAAGAGAGGTCGCGATAGTGAGAGGCCCGCGCACCGCGATGAAGAGTGGCCCCCGCTCACCGCAACTACAGAAAGCCCTCACACAGAAACGAAGACCCAAAACAGCCAAAAATAAATAAATAAATAAATTTATTTTAAAAAAATGCAACTGCTGGAACTCTACTCGGCATGGTGTATTAGTTCAGGTTCTCTAGAGAAACAGACCAATAATACACAAAATATATTTTATAAATACAGATAAAATTATATACATGTGTATCTATGATAGGACTTGGCCTTGATTATGGAGGCTAAGAAGTCCTCCAATCTGCCATCTGCAAGCTGGAGACCCAGAAAAGCTTGTAGTATAATTCAGTCCAATGCCAAAGACCAGAAAACTAGGAGAACCAATGTCTGAGGAGAGAAGAAGATGGATATCTTAGCTCAGGCAGAAAGCAAATGTACCTTCCTTTTGCCTTTCTGTGCTATTTAGGCCCTAAGTGCTTTGGGTGATGCCAACCTGCATTGGTGAGGGAGATCTTCTTTACTCAATTTACTGATTCAAATGCGAATTTCTTCAGAGACACCCTCACAGACACACACATAAATAATGTTTTACAGATATCTGGGCATATCTTAGCCCAGTCAAGTTGACACATAAAATTAACCATCACAAGTCTGCTTTTTGTCAACTTGGCATCTAAACATATGTTTAATTTTAATTTTATTTTATATTTTTATCGAAGAATAGTTTACTTAAATATTATATTAATTTCTGGTGTACATGGTGATCCAATGTTTTTTTAGATTATACTCCATTTAAAGTTATTATAAAATATTGGCTATATTCTCTGTTCTGCACAATATAATTTATAGCTTATTTATTTTACACATGGTAGTTTGTACCTCCTAATCCCCTGCCCCTAACTTGCCCCTCCCTCTTTCCCTCTCCCCACTGGTAACCACTACATTGTTCTCTATATCTGTGAGTCTGTTTCTCTTTTGTTATATTCATTCATATGCTTTTTTTTTTTTTTAGATATTACATATAAAAGATACAGTATTTATCTTTCTCTATCTGACTTACTTCACTAAGCATAATACCCTCCAGGTCCATCCATGTTGTTGAAATTGGCAAAATTTCATTTTTTTGTGTGGGTAAGTAATATTCCATTTGTATATATATATTCCACTGTGATATATGTAAATATACCACAACTTCTTTATCCATTCATCTGTTGATGGACCTTAGGTTGTTTCTATATCTTGGCTATCGCAAATAGTGCTGTTATGAACATATAACATAGTGCTGTTATGAGGTGCTTCGACTTAGTGTTTCTGTCTTCTTGGTGTACATACCCAGAAGTGGAATTGCCGGGTTATATGGTAGTTTTATTTTTAGTTTTTTTTGTTTTGTTTTGTTTTGTTTGTGGTATGCGGGCCTCTCACTGTTGTGGCCTCTCCCGTTGCGGAGCACAGGCTCCAGACGCGCAGGCTCAGTGGCCATGGCTCACGGGCCCAGCCGCTCTGCGGCATGTGGGATCTTCCCGGACCGGGGCACGAACGCATGTCCCCAGCATCGGCAGGCGGACTCTCAACCACTACACCACCAGGTAAGCCCCTTATTTTTAGTTTTTTGAGGAATCTCCATTCTGTTTTCCATAGTGACTGCACCAATATACATTCCCATCAACAGTATACAAGGGTTTCCTTTTCTTCATATCCTCACCAACATTTGTAATTTGTAGTCTTTCTGATGAGAGTCATTCTGAAAAGTGTGATGTGATGTCTCACTGTGGTTTTGATTTGCATTTCTCTGATGATTAGCAATGTTGAGCATTTTTTCCTGTTCATGTTGACCATCTGTATGTCTTCTTTGGAAAAAATGTCTTTTCAGGTATTTTTCCCCATTTTTAAATTGAGTTGTTTGTTTTTTTCATATTGAGTTGTATGAGCTGTTTATATATTTTGGATACTAACCTTTTATCAGTTATATCATTTGCAAATATTTTCTCCATTTAGTAGGTTTTCTTTTCATTTTGCTGATGATTTTCTTTGCTGTGCAAAAACTTTTAAGTTTAATTAGCTCCCATTTGTTTATTTTTCCTTTTTTTCATTTGCCTTAGGAACAGATAAAAAAGCATTGCTACGATTTATGTCAAAGAGTGTTCTGCCTATGTTTTCTTCTAGGAGTTTTATGATTTATAGTCTTACATTTAGATCTTTAAACCATTTTGATTTTACTTTTGTATGTGGTGTGAGAAAATATTCTAATTGCATTCTTTTACATGTGGCTGTCCAGATTTCCCAGCACTTCTTATTGAAGACACTGTCTTTTCCCATTGTATATTCTTGCCTCTTTTGCCATAGATTAATTGACCATAAGTGCATGTGTTTATTTCTGGACTCTCTATTCTGTTCCATTGATCTATGTGTCGGTTTTTGTGCCAGTACCATACTGTTTTGATTACTGTAGATTTGCAGTATAGTCTGAAATCAGGGTGTATGATACCTTCAGCTTTGTTCTTTTTTTCTTAAGATAGCTTTGGTGATTTGGGGTCTTTTGTTGTTCCATATAAATTTTAGGATTATTTGTTCTAGTTCTGTGAAGTGTCATGGATATTTTGATAGGGATTGCATTAAATATGTAGTTTGCTTTGGGTAGTACGGACATTTTATCAGTATTAATTCTTCTAATCCAAGAGCACAGAATATCGTTTGATTTGTGTCATCTTCAATTTCCTTCATCACTGTTTTATAGTTTTCAGAATATAGGTCTTTCACCTCCTTGGTTAAGTTTCTTTCTAGTTATTTTATTCTTTTTGATGCAATTTGAAACAGGATTGTTTTATTTCTTCTTTTTCTGGTAGTTCATTGTTAGTATATAGAAAAGCAACAGATTTGCATATATTAATTTTGTATCTACAATTTTACTGAATTCATTTATTAGTTCTAATAGTTTTTTGGTGGAGACTTTAGGGTTTTCTATACAGAGTATTATATTATCTACAAATAGTGACAGTATTACTTCTTCCCTTCCATTTTGGATGCATTTTGTTTCTTTTTCTTATCTAATTGCTGTGGCTAGGACTTTCAGTACTATGTTAATGGAAGTGACAAGAATGGGCATCCTTGTCCTGTTCCTGATTTTAGAGGAAAAGCACTCAGCTTTTCACTAACTATATGATGTTAGCAGTGGATTTGTCATAAATGCCCTTTATTATGTTGAGATATGTTCTCTCTATACCCATTTTGACTAGAGTTTTTGTCATGAATGGATGTAGAATTTTATCAAATGATTTTTTTGCCACTATATGACCATTGAAATGGTCATATAAATTTTATCCTTCCTTTTGATAACATGGTGTATGACTGATTGATTTGTGGATATTGAACCATCCTTGCATCCCTAATAAATCCCACTTGATCATGGTGTATGATCTTTTTAATATATTTTTGAATTCTGTTTGCTAATTTTTCTGAGGGATTTTACATCTATATTCATTGGAGATATCGGCCTGTAATTTGATCTTTTTTTTGTAGTGTCTTTGTCTGGTTTTGGTATCAGGGTAATGGTAGCTTTGTAGAATGAATTTGCAAGTATTCTGTCCTCTTCAATTTTTTAGAATAGCTTGACATATTAGCTTTTCCTTATATGTTTGGTAGAATACACCTGTGAAGCCATCAGGTTCTGACCTTTGGTTTGCTGGGAGATTTTTTTTTTTTAATTCTAAATTCAATTTCACGACTACTGATCAGTTTGTTCTGATTGTCTACTTCTTCCTGGTTCAGTCTTGGAAGATTGTATGTTTCTAGAAATTTATCCATTTCTTCTAGGTTGTCCAATGTATTGGTATATAACTTTTCATAGTCTCTTATGACTTTATGTGTCTCTTTAATATTGGCTGTTATTTCTACTTTTTCATTTCTTATTCTGTATATTTGCATCTGCTCTCTTTATTTCTTGATGAACCTGGCTAAAAGCTTACCAATTTTGTTTATCTTTCCAAAAAACTAGATCTAGGTTTCACTGATCTTTTTTATTGCTTTTTTTTTTGGGTCTGTATTTCATTTATTTTCTCTCTAATCTTTATTATTTCCTTCTTTCTTCCCTCAAGGTGTGCTACAAGCTATGACCTTGGTGGAAGGTGGGGCTGGAGAATCTAGAGCCAGAACCAGGTAGGAGCTAGCACTTCTCTTCTGCTTAGTGTCAACACTACCTTATTGGGGGTGGGATTGGGTCCCAAGTTGCTGGAGTAGAAGCCCTGAGGACCCAGTCTGAGCTGTTTCTGTTCCCACTAAGTGTGTTCTCTTTCAGCTCCCAGTACCAGCACCCTCACCCCAGAGGTGAGCAGTACTGGAGCAAGACAGGCCGGAGTGGACACCTGGTGTGGGCCAGTGTGTGCATTGCAGTGGTGCCAGCACACCAGTTAGAGTTCCAGACCAATCCTGACCTGCTGCCTTCATGTGCACCAGTAATGGTTGCCCTTGCCCCACTCAGATGCTGTGCTGAGTCCAAACCGGCTTTGTCCCCCTCAACTGCATTCTTTCCTCGGCTGTGGCAGCCTTTACCCTAGTGTGGAGCTGCACTGAGGAGCAAGAGGGGTTGGAGAGGGCTCTAGTCCTGGGCTGGGGTGCACGCTGGGATGGTTGCAGGAAACCAGCTAGAGTCCTGGGCAGTTTTAATCTGCTCCCCCCAGCCTGTTTCTGGAGTAATCAAGTGTGTGTGCACTCCTCATGAGTGGAGTCGAGGCTTCTTACAGTCCACATGTCAGTCCACTGGCTTTCAAACCAGATAAGGGGACTCAGGCTCTGGGTCTCTGACCTATGTGGTTCAAACTGCTCATTCCCCAGGCAGGATCTCTGAGCCTGTGTCATCCCCATTCTCTTCTGTGTCCCCTACTAGGGGCAAAGGTCCTGACATGATCACTTTTCTTCCCTTCCCGCCTGACTCCATGTGGATCTTTCTTACAGCCTTGGATGTGTAAAAGTCTTTCTGATAGTCTTCAGTTTGTTTCAGTGAGAATGGCTCCACATGTGGATGTATTTCTGATGTGTTCGTTGGAGGAGGTTAACTCTGCATCCTCCTACTCTGCCATCCTGGTCTCCTCCCCTATACATATCTTCTCAAACCATAATTAATCTCCAAATAAAGATAATAACAAAGTCATAATACCACTTTACATGATACAACTATCCTGCATACAACTGAAAATACACTAATCTTTTCTCCAGAGGAGGAAGTAAAATCCTTGAGTGATGTTTACTCTTCTCCAGCTATCCCATAACTTAAATACTATGATTTAAAATTAACAATACTTAAATGCTGATAGGAAGTCAATAAATCTTATGTTATATGGTAAGGAAATATGAGAGGAACGAAAACAAGGCTATTTGCTTAATATATGTATAAATACACACAAGACTTATTCATAACAAATTAGGAGGAGATACTCATGATTGTTATAGTCATTATTTCTGATGCTAGTCACATGGTCATAACTGGTATTTATAAATAACTTCTTCTACTACCCATTCTGTATTTCCTCTGCCTTCAGCAAACACCTCAGCTGGTTATGGTTCTTTATGTGGCAGTGTGACCCAAACTTTCATTTCCAAAGGATCTGGTAGTTCTTCCTGGATTATGTTGTTGTGCTTTTCCATTGACCTTAATCACAGGCATGTTAATACTAAGAGATGCCCTAATGGATCTCCTGTATTTCAGACATACTTTTCCTTTCCTCCGTTGTGGAGAAGTTGTGTCCAACTTTTCCTTGATAGTCAGGATCACAGGCAGAATAAATATCTGGCCAAGGAACATCAAGTAGCTGTGACAACAAAACTGCTCACTGCTGGCGACTGTCAGACCCACCAAGTCATAAACTTTAGCAGCCCAAGCAGCAATTATTTATAAAAATGGAAGGGTTACATCTTAGATCAGCCTTAAGCAGTTCCAAAGGGCATAAGTGAGCTGGAAAAATAAGTGTCTCAGACTTCCATGTCACCCAGCACAGTCTCAAAACATACCACTCACACAGCTCACAACTATGGTCTCATGGGATGATTCTTTATGACCAGCTTAGGAGAAGAAGAAAATAACCCAGATTGGTCCATGGATAGTTGAGCCTGGTCTTCTAGTTTGGGACCCAAATGGGCTGCTGTTACAGAACAGCCCACTCAGAGGAAGCCTTGAAAGACAGTAGTGATGAGAAAATTCGAACAGTAGAGAGGGCTTTGGTCAGTATTATTCATCACCCAATTTTGTGAGAGACATGTGACTCAAAACAAAGATATACAGGAATGCATAGGCAGTGGTGAATGACTTGGTTAATTGGCTGGAGGCATGCAAGGAACAAAATTGGCAGTTTAGGGACAAGGATGTCTAAGGAAGTAGAATGTGGCTGGACATATGGGAATGGACACAAAATAAGAGGAATTTACCATATGTCAACCAAGTATGGAGGATGACTGGTCCAATAGATTATAAACCAACTTCTGTGCTTGCTGAATAGACTCATGAATGGAGTAGCCATGATGACAGAGATGGAGACTACCTCTGGACCGAATAGCATGGGCTCCCTTCTCACTGAATTTGATCTAGCTAATGCCCCAGCTAAATGTCCATCCTATCCAGAAACAGATTCTAATGCTGAATCCCTGATATGATACCATACTTTGATGAAACCAAACAGACACTTGATGGTAATTTGATAACACTGTGCCCCTCTTATCCTGACAAGGGCAATAATTTGTCTTGAGCAGAGTGACACATATTCCAAGTATGTGTTTACTTTTTTCTTTAACAGCAGTATCTCAGTCAGCATAATATGCAAGGGCTCACAGAGTGATCTATAGAATAGGATCCCACATATTGTCTCCTCAGACCAAGAGATCCTTTTAATGGCAAAAGAAGCATGATGATGGGAACATGGCAAATAAATCCTCTGATGTTACCATATATTGAATCATTTGGAGGCTGCTGACCTGACAGAGCATGGAAATGCCCATTTAAGGCACATCTGCAATATCAGTTTGGAGATGATACCCCTTAATGGGGGCACTATCCTTCAGAAAGCAGTACCTTTATCCTAAACCAATGGCCATATATGTTGCTATGTCCCATATTATTCAATGAGTTCAGAAACCAAGTGATGGAGGAAGGTGTGACTTCACTTCACAGTCACTCCAGGGCCCGACTGAGAGAATTTGTGTTTTCCGTTTGCTGAACTTAAGACCCTGTGGGCCTAGAGGTCCTATTTCCCAGAAGAGGGATGCTTTCACTCAAAGACACTGCAAAAGTCTCACTAAACTTAAGCCATGGCTGACAGCTGATAACTTAGAGTTTTTCAAATTGCCCAGCAAACAAAGAAAGGAGTTACCATACTGGCACACTTGTATACACTTGGGTATTTTAACCTGATGATCCTAAGGAGATATGGTTATTGTTACTTAATAGGAGCATGGAGGAATATGTTTGGTACTTAGGTTAACTACAGGATATTTCTTGGTACGTCCATGCCTAACCTAATTATAAATGAACAAGTACAGCAATCATTGCCTGGTAAAGTTATGGTAATGATGGTATCAAGCCTCTCAGCGATGAGATTCTGAATCACCTCACCAAACAAGCTACTGAGGCCATCTGAAGTTCTAGGTGAGAATAAGAGGAATTTAGAAGGAGAAGGAGAAGGAGATGATAAGTATCATTTACTAATTTAAAATCAATTGAAGTAAAGAAGGCTGCAATTCACCCTACTAATGCTTCTTTTACAAGTTTTTCCAGAAATTTAGACCAACCCAAGTTCTGAAGAAGCCGAGAACAGATGGGAAGGGCTTAGACTGGGCTGGTGCACCCATCCCCCAACGGCTGCAGGTCTTGGCTGGTAACTGCTCAAACTGGCATATTTCTCTGGAGGATTGCCCTAGGCTGATTGAAACTGTTACACCCAAAGATTTCTGAGAAGTTAAACTATCTCCTCTCCCAGGGGTCAGACAGTCCCCAGTCTAATGCACAGATAAGAAAGTGAAGCCCTTCTTTCTCTGGGCAAGAAAACCTCTAGCTACAATCTATGTTCTGAAGTGTCCTATGGAATTAGATTGAACGTAAACCTCTCCTGAAATCACATTTTTGCTTAATTTCATCTTTTGCCTTTTCTCACTCTCCTTACTCCCTTACAGATTTCACCTCAGAACTTCCTCAAAGATCACTTGCATAAGACTACCTGTCTTATGCTCTACTTCTAGGTTACCTGATCCAAATCAATTGGGTGAGGCAATAACTGCTTTCATCAACCTAGGGCCACAAACTCATCTGGAGGTCATTTCCTGTAGCTACAGAGCTCTTGCCTGGTTTTGGTAAAGGCCCTCTCCCTTTTCCCTTTTAGAATGCCTTGTGGTAGTGTCTTTCTCTTGTTGAGAGTCCCGAGGTCTTTACCATTCCTTTGACCTTGCTCATATCTTTGAAGACAGTCCCTTCATTTAAATCTTCTCCATTGCCCCATTTGTGTGTGACACTGATTTCCCATCACAGTCCTGACTAATAAAGTAGGGACAAGCAGGGAGTGATCTGATCAGATTAACATTTAGAAAGATCAATTTGGCAGCAGTGTAGAAGAGAATATAAGAAAGGCAAGTCTAACTGCAGAGAGATTATTTAGCGGGTTATTGTAATAATCTAGAAAATAATTGAAAATGTTTAAATGTCAATATCCATGGAGATAGCATATTGGGGGTAAATTTGAGAGATAAGTAAGCACTAAAATTTAAGGATTAAAATATCCTAACATCCTGAGATAAATAAAATTACGTACGATGTCTTATGAATTCATTAAACAATGATTGTGTTACTACTTCAAATACATTTACTCTTACCCTGTAAGACCTGTGGTCTTAATGGAGACTCATTCTTATTTTGGTAGTTATTATAAAAGACAAAACAAAGTAAATGTTATACTAGAGTTATAAGCAAAAGACTTTGAAGGCACAAAATAAGGAATAGCCATCACTCTAAAGTTATAAAGTACAGAATTGCTTAATTTCTTTAACTAAATATATGTCTTCAAAGAAATTGCTGCATTACCCAAACATCTCTGATTAATTTCTTAAAGTCTTCAAAACGTCATACGTGGATGTTTAGGCATTCACTTCCCAGGGGCAATATTTAATTACCTTAATCATATTCACTGCTACTATTAAAAGAATTACAAAGACATGCCTATTAAATATTATTTAAGCTGTCATTAGCATTTGATGAGTTTAATGCGCATATAAATTGCTAACTCTAAATTTTCATATAAGTATAGTGGAGTAATGACTGATGTCTATAATATGTATATAGACTTCATAATTAAACATGCTGGATACTTTATTGCTTATTATATATAATATATATGTGAAAATATATTAAAATTGTGTATGATTATATAATTTTAGCCCAAATTTTTATTCTGGCCAAGCATTCAGAATTGAATAACTAAATTACCCCTTTCTCCTCCAGACACAAACAAAAATGTGAAAATGTAGAAAATACAGTAAGTCCCCTACATATGAACAAGTTCCATTCCAAGAGGGCATTCATAAGTCCAATTTGTTAGTGGGTCCAACAAATTTAGCCTAGGTACCCAAGTAAAACAATTGGCTATATATTACTGTACTATAATAGGTTTCTAATACTTTTCACACAAATAATACATTAAAAAATCACAAAATAATGAAAACACTTTTAATCTTACAGTACAGTACCTTGAAACGTACAGCAGTACAGCACAATAGCTGGCATACAGGGGCTGGCATCGAGTGAACAGGCAAGAAGAGCTACTGACTGGAGGAGGGAGAGGAGGTGGGAGATGGTAGAGCTGAAGGACCGTCAGCAATAGGAGACGGAGGGCGAGCTGCAAATTCACTCACGCCTGACATTGATGGCACAGGTTCTGGTTCCTTGCTGGATTCAATTCTATCTTCCCTCTTGAAAACATGATCCAGTGATGTCTGGGTAGTAGCTCTCTTTTTTTCATCATAGATGACACAGTAGCACTGGATTGCATTCTGAACGGCTGCTGCAACCTTCATGTACCATTTTATGTTCGGGTCCTGTGCCTCAAAAACTAACAGTGCATCCTCAGATAAAAACAATCCCCTTGCCATTTCCTGCATTGTGAATCTCTTCGGTTCTTCAGTTACTTCTTCTTCCTATTGTCTCTCTTCGTCCTTTCTCTGGGCCTCCAATTCCATCAGGCCTTCATTAGTAAGCTCCTCGTGTTGCACAGCAAGGAGTTCAGTGAAATCGTCCTCTTGCAGATCTAGCTCCAGTTTCTCACTGAGGGTCACTAAGTTGCTGAAGACCTCTTTGGACTCCTCATCCACCTTCTCAAATCCATGAAAACCGTGAATAAACTGCAAGCAAAGCTTCTTCCAAACTCCGTTCATGGTGATGGCTGTAACCTCATGCCAAGCAAAGTCAATGTTTTTTATGGCTTTGTAGATGTTATAGTCCTTCCAAAATTGTCACAAGGTTGTTCCCAATTCATCACTCACCTTTGATGCCTGACAAGAAATGTGATGTAAATAATATTTCTTGAAAGTTGCTATAACTCCCTGGTCCATAATTTGGATAAGCAACATAGTATTTGGTGGCAGATGCACTACTTTGATGTTGGGATGAAAGTCGTCTGTGAATGGGGGCGGCCTGGAGCACTGTCGAGCAGCAAGAGAATGTTGAATGGGATGTCCTTCTCCAAGCAATATTTCTCCACCTCCTGGATAAATTGGTGGAAAAACCAGTCCTGGAAAACGGCCTGTGTAACCCAGACTTTGGGGTTACTCTTCCACACAACTGGGAGAGAGCCCTTGGCTATGTTTTGAAGGGCTCTTGGGTTCTCTGAATGATAATCTAAGATGTGGCTTCAGCTTCATATCGCCGGAAACATTGCCACCAAACAACAGTTAGCCTATCCTTTGTTGCTTTATAGCCTGGCATCAACTTTTCCTCCTTACTGATGTAACTTTAGTCTGACATCCTCTTCTAGTACAGTCCTGCCTCATCTACATTAAAAATCTGCTCGGGTAAATACGCGCCTTCATCAATAATTTCTCAGAGCGCGCTGCGGGGGCTGCCCCAGCTGCCGCCGACCCTGCCGCATCTCTGTCTATGGTTTCTCTCTAGAGCTTTGCCTTTGGGGGTAGCTGCTGCGGCTCTGTCCGCCCCACGCCTAAGCGACATGGAGGAATTCGACTCTGAAGATTTCTCCACCTCGGAGGAGGACGAGGACTACGTGTCATCGGGTGGAGAGTATAGTGAAGATGATGTAAATGAATTAGTGAAGGAAGATGAAGCGGATGGTGAAGAGAAGACACAGAAACCAAAGGGAGAAACCAAAGGGAGAAAAAGAAAGGCTCAGAGCATTCTGGCCAGGAAGAGAAAACAAGGTGGCCTCTCATTAGAAAAGGACGAGAAGGATGCCAGCGAGGAATCTGGAGGAAGTAGTAGTGAGGAGGAAGATGTAGCTGCAGAGCAAGAAAAAGGCATTGAGTCAGAGGATACGAGGAAAAAGAAGGAAGATGAACTATGGGCCAGCTTCCTCAATGACGTAGGACTAAAATCAAAAGTGCCTCCATGTACACAAGTTAAAAGAGGAGAGGAGGCTGAAGAGACAAGTTCAAGTAAATTGTTGGTCAAAGCAGAAGAGCTAGAGAAACCTAAAGAAACAGAAAAAGTTAAAATCACCAAGGTGTTTGATTTTGCTGGTGAACTCAGGGTGACTAAGGAAGTGGATGCTAATCTAAAGAAGTCAAATCCTTCTTCAAGCAAAATGCGAAAGAAAAATCCCCAGGCTAATAATGTCCCTTCAGCTCTACTGTCACTTCCTGCCGGGTCAGGGTTAAAAAGGTCAAGGGATATGAGCAGCCTTTTGGGGAAAATAGGAGCCAAGAAGCAGAAGATGAGCACCCTAGAGAAGGCCGAGCTGGACTGGGAGAGCTTCAAGGAGGAAGAGGGCATTGGAGAAGAACTAG
Organism: Leucopleurus acutus; assembly: GCF_964270905.1. Classification (NCBI taxonomy): domain Eukaryota; kingdom Metazoa; phylum Chordata; class Mammalia; order Artiodactyla; family Delphinidae; genus Leucopleurus; species Leucopleurus acutus. The sequence continues at coordinate 77,778,118 of NC_139147.1, read as the reverse complement.
CCATCCACAATCGAGGGAAGGAGGGGTTCATTGAACGGAAAGCTTTTCTAGACCGAGTGGATCACAGGCAGTTTGAAATCGAGTGAGATCTCAGGCTGAGCAAAATGAAACCCTGATGTGATGAGGAACCTACAGCAGCTTAATCCTGTTTACAACGTGAGCTTTTTGTGTGTCTATGAAATGTTTCCTGTGTTTCCCATTGACTGTTTCTCAGCAAAGTCTTTTTCTCTACATTGAATTTCTTTGTATCTTGATCTCATGTGATTTCAGTCATTTTACTTTTAATAGTTTGTCTTTTAAAAAATAAAAAAGTACAGATTGGTCCTATGGGGGGGAAAAAAATTCTCAGAGCATTTCAGGAAATTGCCGGGCAGCTACTGTATCTGCACTTGCTGCCTCACCGCTTACTTTTACATTGTGACGGTTGGCTCTAGCCTTGAACTGATGAAACCAGCCATGGCTGGCATTAAAAGATGTGCCCTCTGATTCTTCGCCGCGTTTCTTCTTCAAGTCTTCATAAAGGCTTTAAGCTTTCTCTTGAATCAGCATTAAGCTGAGCAGGACTCAGCGCTGATGTTGATCCTGCATCCGCACACTGAGAAGCTTCTCTATCTCCTCCATCACTTTTCCACGCTTCTTCGATATTATCATTGACATCATCGGCACAGCAGACTTCACATGTTCCATGATCTTGTCCTTGTTCTTTAGAATTGTACTGATGGTTGAATGATTCATGTTATAAGAGTGAGTGACGTTTATTGTTTTTTCACCTCGCTCCACTATCTCAATTATTTTCACTTTTGTTTCCATCGTTATCACTTGGCGTACCACCTACATCACCGCTGCTTTTATGCTTGTTTCTGGACATCCTGGGCTTGAAATAAAGATACTGTACTCTATACAGTACTGTACAGTAAAGTACACAAAAGCACAACCACTCGTGGAGGATGCACGCATGTGACAATATATGACAGACACATGAACTAACTTATGTGATTGGACATGAGAACGCATGTTCGCATCTTTGAAATTTTGCAGCTTAAAGGTTTGTATGTAGGGGACTTACTGTATGTAAAGATTTCAGAGGACAGTGTGGCCAGAGTATAGGGTATATGAGGATAAATATTTGGAGAAAGTGTTGTAAAAGTAGGCTGAGACCAAGCTATAAAAAGTCTTCTTGTCCATGTTAAGAATTTGGTTGGGATTTAATAACTGATTAGATATTGGCAGAGGAGGGTCAAGTAACTACGAGTTTTCCAGATTGGTTGATTGAGTAGATATAAGTCTATCTACCCAGAAGTATAAGTAGAGTGAATAGGAAGACTGGGCTTTTACTCAGAGAAAAGTATAGGAAAAATAGGCAGAATTCCAGGATAGAGGAAGAGATAACACTGGAATTTGTGGATTTAGGGTGTAAAGGAATCTGACTAAAGACACTTCCTCCATGCCCTGGTACCCACAGTGCTGCTCTGTTATCTGTGTTAAACTGCACTGTTAGTTCCTACTTTCTGTTGTCTTATCAATCCGATGACATCCAGGGAGATAGACAGTTGGCAAGAGCTGTTAGGGGCAGATAGGCAGGCAGGATTTGGGCTTGGAAGGATACTATTAGATAACAGGTGTTTCATAAATTCTCTGCTCCTTCTGCGGTATATCTCAGTTTAGGGAATTTCTCTTCTCTTCCTCCCCGGATCCCACACTTGTTGCACTTCAGGAATTTAATTTATCCTCCCTTAGTTACACATCCTCTGACTGCACTTAAGGAATTTGAGTTACTTCCTATCAGTTTTGAATCACCTATTTGGCAGTCTTGGAGTCACTTGAACATATTCTTATCTCATCACTATTATTTCCATCCTCTGTAAACAAGTCTAGTGTTTTCCCCAGGTTCATTCCTTCAGTTGCATTATCTCTTATTTATTTTTTAAAGGTCCCAGATCCATCTCTCTTAGTATAAGCAGCAAAATGCTATGGAAGAACTCTTTGGAGAGGAAAAGGAATACTGGTTCTAGTTTTGCCATTGATGGCTATTCAGCTTTAAGCAAATGCTTTACCTCATTCAGCTTCTGGATCATAAAATACAGGAAGGCGCTAAAATAAATGTGCTTCAGAGACTTCCTATCCACAAAATTCTATGACTCGCAGTTTGTCCTAGGTGGCCTGAGGGTCTACCCATCTGTTCTCCCTTTATGGGCTATGATTGTATCTTTATTATTGTATTTATGGCACTATAATTAAATAATCTTATTCATTTATTTAAGTAATATATATTTATTGAATTACTGCTGACTATATGCCAGGTACTGACAAGCACAAAGAAGAGAACAGTTGTGGTCAGTCCTTTTAGAGTTTACAGGGTAGCCAGGAATGTGATATGATGATATATGACTTGATGAAAGTAGCAGAAGATAAAAGTACAGAGTATTAAGGGATTCAAGAGAGATCTCTCCTACTCAGGAAAGCCTCCCTTAAAGGACTTTATGCAGAGTCCTAAAGGAGGAGAAAGGAAAGGGAAGAATGCTCCAGACAGAGGGAATAGCATGTTAGAATGCTTGGAGATGGGAGAGCACAAGGGTTTCAAAAAAGGTCAGTATAGTTGGAGAAGAACGAATGAAGGAGAAAGAAGTATACAGAAGCAGTCGTGTGGTCAGATTTTGTTCAGGGCATTTTGAGCTGTCTTAAGGTTTTAGATTCTATCTTGTGGGCAATAGAAAGCCACTGAAAAGTTTAAAGTAGGAATGTGCCCTAATCATATTTACATTTTGAGTTTCAATCTGGATTCATACTGATAATGAAAATAAAATAATAACTAATTTTTATTGCATGCTTACTGTAGGCACGGCTATAAATTCTTTACAGAAATTGTCCTACTTAATCCTCACAGTAACTGTATTAGTTTCCTAGGGCTGCTGTAACAAATTGCAGCAAACTGAGTGACTTAGAGTAAGAGAATTTTTTCACAGTTCTGGAGGCCGGAAGTCTGAAATCAAGATGTCTCCTAGGTCATGCTCTCTCTGAAGGCTCTGGGGGAGAATCCTTCCTGGTTTCTTCCTATCTTCTAGTGGTTGCCAGCAATCCTTGGCATTCCTTGACTTATAGATTTATCATTCCAATCTCTGCCTTCATCTTTACGTGGCATTCTTCCCTATGTCTCACATTTTCTTCCTTCTGTCTCTGTCTCTGTGTCCAAATTTCCCTCTTCTTATAAGGATACCAGTCATTGGATCAGGGCCCATCCTAGTGCAGTATGACTCCATTTTAACTTGACTACATCTGCAAAGACTCTATTTCCAAATGATTATATTCTGAGGTTATGTGTAAACATGATTTAGGGGGGACACAAACCTACCACAATAACATTAAGAGGTTAACCCAGGTTGAGATGTGAGGAAACATAGGCGCAAATGACTGGCATTTATAGAGGTTAGATTAATTAATGGAACCTTTTATTATTGTTGTTGTTATTAATATTACTTCTTAGTTGTTGTTTTTTTTTTAAGTGAAAAACATGCATTAGCAGGTCTGGGCTGAGGACTATCTGTTGCTAGGGAGAAATAGGTGTAAAATAAGTGGAAATGAAATAATAATCAAGAAACACACTGTATACACAATTAATGCAAATATAAGTAGTCAAATAAATCACAAAGATGTAAGATTATTTCACCTGTTAGCCATCTAAAGCGAAAGGTGATATTTGATTCCAGGGTGAAGTAACCTGGCCTTGGTGTTATAGAGACACTGGGGACTGATTTTTCTTTTGATGATGGAAAAATTCAAGAGCATTCAGGTTAAACCAGGCCATCATTTCCCACAGATAAATCAGAATGTCAGAGAGAGGTCTAGCAAGTGCAGCAAAATGTTTTTTCCTGGCTTGAATTATCCCAGTAATTATATACATTCTACATTTTGCTTAGGTTGAGGGCACACAGGTAATTAATGGTCTTAATTTGATAGTGATTACAATTTGGATCATGCTTTACTCAACATTATTTGACTGAAACTGGAGGGCAACGGAAGGTGGTTTTTTGTTTGTTTGTTTTTAAGGAAAATAACTTAATAAAAGGAGAAGGGAGTTCAGGATTGCTTCTTTCTAATGTCAAACATAATTAAAAATTTTTAAAGAATAAGGAAGGATTACTGAGGGAATTAGTTTTCTTTTTCAAAACACGGTGCCTAGCACATAAATTTTCAATAAGTATGTTGTAATTAATTGTACTGGAATATTTCAGAAACAGGATACAGCATTGGAATCATCTTTATGTAGGTCTGCCCTATACATCTAAATAGAAGGATGAAAGTAGAAGGATGAACAAGATGATCATTCAAGATCATTTCCAGCTTTAGGAATATTTATAACACTATTTTAGAATGTTTAATCCAACTGTAAATTCCACTTTCTCTAGTAAAGTGCTGTTTGAATTACTTATTTCAGACAGAGCTAATCAGGTTAACTTCTAATCATGTAATTAGAAATCAAATTGGCTATGGCTGGGAAAAGGTGAACAAAAAACTTCTGAATTTGTTTTTTTTTCGTTTTTGGGGGCTTATTAGTATAAGTCAAAGCTACAATTCTGGGACATCAAAAAGACCTTGAAACGTTGTTGTTGCCTCAGAAGAGTTTGGGACCCCCAGTGAGCATCTCTTAGAGTTTATCAGGGTTCTGTTGCTTTCTTCATATTAACTCCTCCAGGCAATGAGTAGATCATTGGTTTTAAGCAGTTACAATAGTGCTAAATTATTTCATATTTTACTCTCCTCTTTTTTCTGTCCTTCATTCTGCCCTTCAGAAATAGGTGTCACACAGACCTGAATGTGATAACATCTCAGTAAGTAGAAGTTGTGTGTCCTCGGGAAAGGACCTTGATCCCAACTTAATCTTAATTTCCTCCCCAATTCCTAATAAACTACTAAGCGCATAGTAAATACTCAATAATATTTGTTGAATAAATGACTTTGTGAAATGGAATCAACAGCGTATTTACCCCCAATAATTATTATGAGTAGTAATACAAAGTCACTGAGACTGCCACACACTTGTCAATCCTGTATGCTGTTAATTATTATATTACTAACTGTATTAATGATAGGACTGTGCTACCTTCATTCACAATTCAGTTTGAATGACCTAGTGTGAATAATCTACTCCAATAACCTCTTAACCTCTCCCTGTTTTCTGTCTCTTCTCTTTAACCCTTACTTTCCACAATAATACCAAAAGTTATTTATTTAAATATAAATTGTATTATGACAAGTCCATGACCTGGAACCTCTAATAGCGCCCATTTTTTTTTATGGAAATGGCCTTCAAACTCCTAACAGTAAGAAAACCAAAAACAACAGAAAACTAAAGCTCATAATTAAATATGTATATTTAATTATTTATTTATTATATCCATGGACCACTAAGTTGTCATACTACTTACATTATAAAACCTAAAAATAAACCTTAAAAAAGTTGTGATCATGATTAAAAGGTTTTGCTGATCATGGTGGCTCTATTTTAATATTCAAGCCACCATATACACTTAGGATAAAGTCCATATTAATAATCGAGGTATCAGATTGTCCTCTTGATACACACACATATATATATGTGTATATATATATTTTTTTTTTTCTGACCTTGCTAGACCTGCTTGAAATTAGTTTTGTTCATAAAGTTGCTGACAGAGAGCTGGTTCTAGTATTAAAAGTGACAACCCTGCCCTTCTCATGGAGTTGGCCTCTTTGTACATGGTTAGTCTCACCTTTAATTCATGGTTTCTATGTTCATTTCCTATGGTTGCTGTAAATGTTACCACAAACTTGGTGGCTTAAAAGAACAAGAATGTGTTCTCTTACAACTGTGGAGGCCAGATGTTTGCAATTAGTTTCACTGGGCTGAAAACAAGGTGTTGGCAGGGCTGCATCCCCTCTGCAGGCATCCTCCAGGGGACTATCCTTCCGTTGCCTCTTCCGGCTTCTGGTGGCTGCAGGGATCACTTGGTCTGTGACCACATCACTCCAATTTCTGCCTCCATAGTTACATTGCCTTCTCTTCTGTGTCTATCAAATTTCCCTCTATCTCTCTTTTATTAGGATGCATGTGATTGCATTTAGGGCCTGGATAATCTACCCATCTTAAGATCCTTAATTTAATCACAGCTGCAAAGTCCCTTTTTGTAATAGAAGTTAACATTCACAGGTTTCAGGGATTGGGACATAGCTATCCTGGGTAAGGGAGCATTATTCAATCTACCACAGTTTCTCTGCAGATACGTTTAATAAACCTGGGTAGGCAGAATTCTGCAATGGCTCTCAAAATTCCCACTCCCTGGTGTGTATGTCTTGTATGAGTCCCTCCCCTTTAGTGTGGGTGGTGCTGTGATAGGATGGATTTCATTCCTTTCATTATGCTATGTTATATGGCAAACTGGATTTTGAAGATGAGATTCAGGTCCCAAATCAGTTTATTTTGAGTTAATCAAAAGGAAGACTATCTGGGTGTCTCCAACTTAATCAGGCAGAAGCCCTTAAAAAGGAAGAAATTTGAAACATGAGAGAGATTTTTCTCTTGCTGGTCTTGGAAAAGGTGGAAGCCATTATGAGTTCTACAGCCAAAAGGAAGTAAATTCTGCCAACAGCTTGAATGAGTTTGGAAGAGGATGGAAAGTCTCAGGTAGGATGGAAGCTCCAGTCACCACTTTGATTGCAAACATATGAGACCTGAGCAAAGAATCCAGCTGACCCCTGCCAGACTCCTGACCAATGAAAACTGAGATAAGAAATGGGTGTTATATTAAGCCACTTAATTTGTGGTACATTGTTAGTCAGAAACAGAAAATAGTAATAGAATAGCAGTACAAGGCCACTTAGCCTTTTCTGAGAATGAGATTAGCTAAACCTAGACAAAACTGTCCACTGATAGGAACCCATGTAAACTGCCACATGTGGCTGTACTCTCAACGGGAATAAAGGAGAGGAGGTGCCATTGTCAGTCTCTCAGCCACGTGGGCCTCCCAATTTATTCATCTTACGATACTTTGTTTAACATGTATTTGACATATAACTGGTTGACAAGTTGAGTATCTGGCTGGTCTAACAGTATCTGAAATTATCACCATGACATTTAAGGATCTCTACAGTCAACTATGTTTTGATAGTTGGATGTCAACTATGTTTTGATTCTTCTTCCTCAGTCCACCACTCATCCTCTTGGTCCATTTGTTAAATGATGCTGGAACACTCACTGCCCTCCAAATGCACAGTTCTGTTTTCCACGTTTTTTTTTTTTTTTTTTTTTTTTGCTGTACACGGGCCTCTCACTGTTGTGGCCTCTCCCGTTGCGGAGCACAGGCTCCGAACGCGCAGGCTCAGCGGCCATGGCTCACGGGCCCAGCTGCTCCGTGGCATGTGGGATCTTCCCGGACCGGGGCACGAACCCGTGTCCCCTGCATCGGCAGGCGGACTCTCAACCACTGCGCCACCAGGGAAGCCCTCCACGTTTTTTTAAACTGTATTTCAACAGCTTCACTATGAGTGCCCTGTTTCTCTTCCCTTGCTAAACTCCCTTTCATTATTCAAGTTCCAGCTCAAATACCACCTCTTTAGGAATCCTTTTCCACCAAATACCATATTTGGTATTGCTAAAATTTGTCATTGTCCATTAGGCCTTTGCACATATCTTGGGTATAGCACTCTTATTACAGTATTATAGTTCATTTTTATTGCATTTATTGCTAAATTGTGAATGTCTTGAGGCCAAGAACTGCATTTTGTCAATGTCTCATTTCCCTATGGTGGTGGGCATCCTCCCTTCTGATAATAGCACATCCTTTTCCTCAGGAAGCACTTCTTTCTCCATGTGTTTTGTGTTGACCATCACGGTTTTCTTGCCCCATGTTGGCAAGACAGGTGGACCAATCATCATACCTTGATGATCCCAGTCTGAGCCAAAGACTGGGATGGCACAAGACATAAACTGGGCCATTACAAGCACTTTCTAAAAATGATTCCAATAGGGAAGAGTTCTGTTCTCTTTGTAAGACTGTAGAGAATGGAAGACTAGAACCACCTGAAACCATAAGCTGGGTCTTGTGGAGTTTCTTTCATTAAAGGATGAAGCCAATAGGTAGGAGAAGTAAAGAGAAGAGATGGGAAATCCTAAAGGACCCTGAATGGGGATGTCCCTGAGACTAGATCTAGCCCTGCCTTTTCAGATAGCTCTACCTTTTTATATTAGCTCATAAAATCTTTTTTGCTCAGGGCAAGTGGGTTTCTATATACTTTACAGAGTTCTGCTTAATACTTCTAGAGTACCTAACAAGTAGACTGGCTCACAGACTGTGCACACAGTAGTTGTTCAATAAATAAACATTATTCTAAAGATTTTTAATTTTTGTGTGTGTGTGGGGGGGGGCAGTATTATATTTACCTAAAGAAAGGAGATTAAAAGAATCTCAAACATACATGAAACATTAAAAAGTTATTGTTAGAACTCCATTGTATTGGCCTTACTCTTCCACACAACAAATTCTCCTAGTAATCTGGCCTCTGTTTCTTATACCAGCATTATACACTTTCAGAGGTAATTAAATGTCTATGATAAGTAGGGATTACCATGGCTAGACTTAGACTCATTTGCTTTTGACTTGTTGACACCTTCAACTTTGCTGTTTTTGTTGTTTGAGTCCTTATTTTAACTTCATATTTGAAGGATATTTTTATTGGATTAAAATTATAGATTAACTTTTTGTTTTGGTTTGCTTTGTTTCTACCCTTTAAAGTGCCCTTCTATTGTTTTTTTAACTTGCATTGTTTCTAATGAGAAATCAGTCATTCCTGTATTTCTGTTTCCCTGTACGTCATATGTTTTTTTTCTTTCTTTCTTTGCCTCTGGCTTCTTTCAAGATTTTCCCTTTATTTTTGGTTTTCATCAAAAACATGTCTAGGGGCTTCCCTGGTGACACAGTGGTTAAGAATCTGCCTGCCAAGGCAGGGGACATGGGTTCGAGCCCTGGTCCGGGAAGATCCCACATGTTGCAGAGCAACTAAGCCTGTGCACCCCAGCTGCTGAGCCTGCATTCTAGAGCCCACGAGCCACAACTGCTGGAGCCCATGCACCTAGAGCCTGTGCTCCCCAACAAGAGAAACCACCGCAATGAGAAGCCTGCGCACTGCAACAGAGTAGCTCCCACTCACAGCAACTAGAGAAAACCCACGTGCAGCAATGAAGACCCAATTCAGCCAAAAATAAATAAAATAAATTTATATATATATATATATAAAAATGTGTCTAGGTGTGCTTCTCTTTGTACTTTTCCTGTTTAGGTTTACTGAAATTTTGGATGTGTACATTGATATTTTTTCATCAAATTAAAAAAAAATTGAACAATAACTTCTAAAGTATATTTTTCCCTTCCAATTTTATCTTCCCTTTCTTTCTGAGACTCCAATTACGACCCTGTTACACACTTGCTATTTATTCACAAGTTACTAATCCCCCCAATCCCCACCTTTTTTCTCTCTGTTTCAGTTTAGTTTAGGTATTTTTATTGGCTTATCTTCAAGTTCACTAATTTCTTTTTCTTTTACTTTCCAGTATGCTATTGAGCCCACTCAATTAATATTATAATTTCAGATATTGAATTTTTCAGTTATAAACTTTCCTTTTGGTTCTTTTTAGAGTTTCCATTTCTTTCTCTCTCATTGTATCTATCTTTACCTATAAAAGTTTAATCACATTTATAATTTTAAAGTCTTTGCTAATTCCAATAAATAGGTCTGGGTCATTTGTGAGACTGTATAAACTGTGTTTTCTCTTGATTATTGGTCACAAGTTTCTGCTTCGTTGACTGCTTTATACTTTTTAATTATATTTTTATTTATAGTTGAGATGTTGAGAATAAAAAGACAGTGAAGACCAAAGTATAATTTTGCTTTGTTTTGTTTCTTTCCTCTGTCTGGCAATTAGGGTAACGTGCTGGTCAGTTAGATTTCTCCAAGTGTTGAGTTGAGGTTATAGCTGCAAACAAGTTATACTTACTGGCTGATGTCAACTGCCTATTTTATTGTTTATTGCCTCTTTCATAATAGATGTCCTCTGGTGGGCATTAACATGTGATCCAAGGATCACACTTTGTGCCCAGCCCCATAGATCTATCCCTAGACCTCCTTTTTCCAAATCTATTCTTTCTTCCAGTCTCTTGGCCAACTATTTGCCATTGTCCTTGAGGTTATGTATATTCTTACTAAGAAATATTTATCTTATCACAGATGGTGAATGATTACTTGTACTACCTGAAGTTCTGCCTACTAGGAGGATTTCTCCTCCCTGCTGTTTTTAGTGCTGCCCTGAATAAGGCTGAAATGTGAAATGATCCACTTTTGGTTCTCACCACATGTTGAGTCAAACTATCTGTGAATGAAACTTGTCCTTTTTCCCTCTTCCTTCATCCAGCCAGATATAAGGAAGCCCTATGTGAATATAGTTTTGGCTCAGAGACAGGTACCAGTATTACAGTGATATATGGGTTGGAGTCCAGACCACCTGTTCATGTAGCTCTGGCCCTGTTCATGCCATCCTGGATGTACCTCTTCGGTCTAACAATAAATTGCTGTGGACATACATGCCTGAGCTCATGACTTTGTGGTTCTGATAGGATATAGTTCATGATGGGTAGCTCTCGCTAAATGTCTTTTTGTTGTCCCACGGATAGATACTCTATCTCTACCAGGCCCCAGTAACACATCAGGGACTATTTTCCAAATGGTGTTTACTTGCATGGCCTTTACCAGAACTTGCTCTGTAAATCTAGAGATTTATATGTTATTCTCCTATTGGAACTTGCCATACTTCTAGTAACATAAAGGTTTGCTTGTTCAAATGGCTCAAGTGATAAGGCTGCCTTCACTAGAGTCTAAATTAGTAACAGAAACCTTTATGATCTGGGCCCTCTCAAAGCTGGCAGACTTGCATATCATTTGCTAAATGAGACAGAATATATTGCCTTCAAAGAGGGCTGCTCAGTGTTTCTTGTTGGTTTGTTTGTTTCTGTGAGAGAAGCCTTAGCATGTCTTGCACTAGAGAGTCCCTCAAAACTTCACTGGTGTGGCAGGCCCCTGGATATTTTTAGATGTTCTCATTGGGACCTTGTCTCTCATTTCTCTCCTTTAGCCAATGGGTTCTGGTCTTGAGAACTGGCTCAGATCCGGAAACTAGGACTTTTATTAGGACAGTTGTTCCCAGCCTCCTATTTATCCATCCTTGATTCATTTGGTTGTATAAATTAAGCAACACAGTTTTGGCTATCCAATTTTCTTGTGCCTGAGAACACCATGGTCTATTAACCATCTTCTTAAGTGTGCACATCTCTCACCTCCCCTGGCTGCCACTTTGACCTTCACAATAATTACATGTCTTTGATGAGTTGCCACCACTGGCCTATGTTCTTCGGGAATCCTCATTATTCTGTAACTGCCTCTCCTGTCATCAGTTTTGATCTATTGATGACAGTCATGACTGATCTTTTCAACCATGCTGATGTCCCACTCATTCTTTATTATATTGGTAAATGGAACATCTTTTGGGCTTTTCCATAGAAAATAATTGGGTGGTGGGCTTCCAGCCTTAGGTAGTATAACTATTCTGGCATAATCATGTCTTTAAGCCACTTGATATCTCCTGCCACCATCCTCCATGAGAGTTCTAGTATTTTTACTTCACCTAATATGAGCCATTTCTCTCCTCAAGCTTCCTAGAGCCATCCTAGAAGGCTGTTAGTACTGTGTTCTAGAGTCCTTGATCGAGCATTAAATCTTGCATCATGGAAGAGTGATCCCATATCAATCAATCTTCCTTACAGAGCTTTGAGTTCTGCCGACCCTCTTTCATTTTACACTCTTAGGACCTCATCCTCTACATACTCTCCCACCTCCTGTCACTGTATTTTGGCTAAATCCAGTAATTTCTTCAGCATTGTGTCTCATTCCTCCCTTATGTGGCCCAGTTCTTCCCAACCATGTTATGTTGTTACTTAACCCTAATTACTGGTCTAGAGGAGAAGTGTTGGTATATTCAAAGGTTGGCGGGGGGTGGGGGGAGGTATGTGTTGCCTTGCAAGGCAGAAGCCTCTACATAATTCTCAAGTAGGGGGAAACTTGTCCACAACTTGGAGGAGTGGGCCACTCTTACAGGCCCAGAACATTCAGGTTGAGTTCTTCCAGTTCATAAACTCAGTTATTCCCATTCCAAATCTAAGGATCCTACTCCATTCCAATCAGAGCTCTGATCTTGGCATAGCAGATGTTCCAGGTAGCAGTTCAATACTCTTTGGAGCTCTTGGTCCTGGTTTGGTCCCTTCAGCTATGAGAGGTGAGAGTCTTCGTATATATTGCCTCTGAATTGTACTTTAAGTTGGTAATTTAAATAGATAATTTATCACCTTTGGCTTTTAGTTGTTTTTCTTCACATGTATGGCATATTGTACCATCAGGGTATTCTATTCCAACATTATACCATCCAAGTTAATCACCAGTGAAAGTTTTAACAATTTCACTAATATAGTATGACAATAACTATAAGTACTCCACCAGCAGGTAATCTAGCTTCTAAAATCCCATTTTAAAATCTGTTTTTTAGTCCCACTCTGAATACTAGTGGTCTTAAGTCAAATTCCCTGGGAATGAGGATTCGGAGATGGAGACTAGGAAGCAGATTTACTGAGACATACTCATTGGAACATACCTGTGAGTGGTGAGGGGAGAAGATTGGACAGAGGGAGAAGTTGAATTGTGATGCAGTTGCAGCAAGGACTTGGCTAATCCCATAGGGAAATCTTGACTTGGGATGACCAGAGTTGTCCCAAATTGGGGAAAGGGGCTATGAATTTGTTTCCCTACATTCCAAGACGTAAGCTGCTTTCGAGGAGGGAGTATGTGCTTGAGTGAGAAGTTCCCTGTAACTGAGAGCAATACTGGAAGAGGGGCTTAGTTAGCTATGATTCAGCAGTGTCCAACACTCCCAGAATCTTAGTGGAGTGAGTGCTTTATTTTTTAGGGAGGTTTGGGCAACTTACTACAGCTTCCACTATATTTGATGCGGCATGAGCTGTGACCTCCAAAAATAAGAATGTCTGAAGATTACAAAAACCTTAAAATTGCTCTGCGGCAGGAAGTGGGAGTGTTCAAGGAACAAGATAAATGAAAACATTCAAAATGTTCATTTCAACCCAAGATTTGAAACCATGAGTTATTTCTAAATCCTTCTTATTGTAAGTGAAGACTATCTTTCATATTCTGCTTCTTTTTGAGTAGGGAGATTAATTTTTTATTCTGAAAGAAAATTTTTTTCTTCTTTGTTTTATGACAGGGTAATATATTCTGTCCTGATAACTACAAACATTTGTATTTGACAATGGTTATAAAAAGTGCAGCGTGAAACTGTAAAGTGGGATAGAAAGCAGGATAATATATATCATTATTACTTCCATGAAACAATCCTTCTATCCTGTGAGCTTCTGGAAAATTGGTGATGCCTAGGACTTGAAACTATAGGCATAAATTACCTTCCTTCAAGAATTTACTCACTCCAGCTGAAACCTATCAACTAGTGAATTTGACCCATGAGCTAGAGACTCAGAACTACTATTCTGGTGTGAATTTCTCCAGTGGGGACTTTCACTACACACTTGTTGACTAATCAAGGAGTATATAACATATTAGGATTAGAGGATGATCAAAGTGAAAATTTTCTCCAAGTGTCCAATTAATTTTTGCCAAAGAGAATTCCATATAAAACAGGGCCCATAGAATATTTTGTTTTAAAAGAGTTTTATTATCCAAAAAGAAACACGTTAGTTTTGTGTTGTTGCCTGAACTCTTCTGGTCACAGACTCCACTTTTTGTGAAACTCCTTATAATCCACTAGAATTAGTGCTCCATGGGAACACATTGAGGTGTTGCCACGAGGTATTAGGGAAGTGGATACTGCTCCTGGTTGCAGAGTAGTACATGGATGGGGTAGCCAGCCTCCAAAATAGCCCCTCCAAAATAGCTCCCCCATCCTGGTATTCACACCCTGTGTAGTCCCCTCCCACATTTTACAAGTCTGACTGGTAAAACTTGGCAGAATTGATGGTATTTTTGAGATTAGGTGATAAAAATGACTGCAGCTTCCTTCCTGGGAGCACACTCTCTTTTTCTCTTCCTGACCAGTAGTCTATGGGAAGTCAGCTGTCATGTCTTGAACACACTAGGCAGCCAATGGATACACCCATATCATGAAGATCTGAAGTAATCAGCCAATAATCAGTGAGGACCTAGGGCCTGCCAACAACAGTGGAGTGGAAGCAGAGTTCTAAACTTATTGTGATAACCATTTCATGATGTATGTAAGTCAAATCATTATGCTGTACACCTGAAACTTAGTGCTGTAAGTCAATTATATCTCAATAAAACTGGAAGAAATATAAGTATATATATATATATATATCTGATGGATATATTTTAGATTATTTTAATTGAGAGAGTGGTTTACTTACCTAGATTTTCTACTTTTTCTACAATGAACATTCCCTGAATAATAAAAATGATAGAATAATCAAATTTCACCAATCTTTCACTTCATTTTCCTTTAGGAACATTTATTTCTCAAGTTTAAAAGATCTCTTATGTATCCTATACACATTTACTGAGCAACCATTATAAAATCAGATCTATACACTATTTCATTTGAATCTCATAATGGCTTCGTGAGTGAGTCAGTTAAAAGATATACTGGACCTGGGACCTTAGTGGTAATCACCAGATAGAAAAGAAAAGGTATGGCCAGGTAGAATGGACCTGTAGAATAGACTTGCCTTTAGCCTGGTCTCTCAAAGGCAGTTAATATCTGGAGATGGTGTCTGAATTAGAGAGTGGCATATGGAAGCAGGATTTGCTACTCAGTAGACAAATGGGGTGAACAACAGATTTATGTTGAAGGGAATTCATCTGTTAAGAAACAAGACTCAAGACAGCATAATCCAGAGAAAGGGAAAGGAGAGCTAATCAGGTTGTTAAGCTCTATGACCAGGTGTTTGAGATCCAGAGAATCAGAATGTTTTAAAGCACTAGTCTTTATGCTCTAATAATATATTATAAGCTAAGATGCTTGTTAAGGTTTAAAGGCATAGTCTTTGCCTGTGTATATACTGAGATATTTCTTTTGGTAGCAAGTTGACAGAAAACCCAAATTAGATTAGTTTAAACAATGAAAGTGTTTGGTTGGCTTGTATAAGTGAAAAGATATAGAGGAATGATGGAAACGCAAGCATTTTTTAAAAATCACAGTTCTGGTTATGTCTCCACAGTTCTTTATGTTCTACCCTCTTCCGAATGACAGCTTTGTCCTCCAGGTGGCTTTCCTCATCCTGGCAGAATGGATCCAACATTTACATATGCACATTTTACCATCTAGGAGACAGGAGACTCTCCATGTACTGGAATCCCCACTAAGAATCTTGAAAGTCACCCCAAATGCACCAACTTAGATCAAATGCCCACCATTCTATCACTGTGGCAAGAAGAATGAAATGCACTGATTGGATTAGTTTAAATTATTACATTAGGTATCTAATGTTGTGTTACAAATTATCCCCAAATTTAGCAGACTGGCATAACAAACATTTGTTTCCATGGGTCAGGAGCACAGGGTCAGCTTAGTCGGGTGTTTCTGATTCAGGGCTGTAGTCTCATCTGGAGGCACAACTGTATATATATAGGAATATTACTCAGCCATAAAAAACAGAATGAAATCTTGCCATTTGTGTTCACATTGATGGACCTAGAAGGTATTATACTGAAAGGGAACTACTGACTGTTTAAATTTTGGAGTAAATTATCCTAGCCTTTTTCTAACAAAAACTGAACTCAGTAAATGCAAAATAAATTATTGATTTGCTAATTAATGGATAGGACACTGGACTATTCTGTCCAATTCAACTGGCAGCTGAGATTTTGCCCACTCCTGAACCCCAGTTTCAAGTTAGGCACCCAGACATCTGCCCTCACACTTTCTGCCATTCTTCTTGGTTCTATATGTTGCCAGACCTCAGACTCTCTGATACTGGAGCCTACATGCCTGCTGCCCCAGGTAGTTGAATATCTGCCTGGCTGGGCTGATCCCTGTTCATGGCTATCACGATCTTTTTTTCTGTCTTCTACCTCCTTTTCATATCTCAGTGGGCTTAGTGTGGCTCTGAGCACCTGCTGTAACATGAATTATGCCTCATCTCTGGGTCCCAGGCCCTACCTCCTAGCTTTCCTCATTTCCTACTTAGCTCACATCCTGGCAGGACTTACTGTACTTGAAGTCTGGTTAATGGTAGATCTTTAATTTTGAAAGCATTTGAAAATTTTTTGTTTTTCGTTTTACCCAACCTAAAGAATTGAAAAGCTTTGCAAAAAGAAACAGGGTTCACTTTCAGCCAAAGGGCTCATCACCAGATCCTTTCAGAATTGACATCCAGCTCTTTCATGCCCCCTTGAACCTTGGGCCAGTTAGTAACACTCTCTGAACCTCAGTTTCCTCAAAAGCAAGTGGAATTAAAGAGCTAGCATTTGTGGAAGTACATAATATGGCCCTTGGCACCTAACAATTACATGCAAATTAGCTCTCTATTCCTTTTCTTAAACAGAAACACAAAGGCTTGGGAATTGGCAAAGACCTACCTTAGTTATCAAGGTCTTCGTAATGCAGGTGGCTTGGTTCTGATCTGTGTATCTGATCTGCTTGCCAGGGACTGCTTCTCAGGCTCCTATTCCTGACTATTGGTATTAGGCTTTGACTGCTCACTTCTGGTATTTTTGGCTGTCTCTCCTTCCTTATTGTATATCAGCATAGTTCTCAAAATGCAACCCCTTTGTTTTTTCTGCCTCTAGTCCCTGACATAACTAGCCCTACTCTGTCTCATTCCCTGTTTGACATATGTAGGGTTTAGGAAGTTCAAATTAGAATAAAACTTTTATGGAGCTGAGAGTTCCCTTCCGTTCCTCCCCTTGCTTTGAAGATGATTCTAAAGGCAGTGAAATATTTTTCTTAAAATAATGAATATATGGCTGAGTCGGGGCTGAAACTTGGGTTTTGCAGAGCCTTTGTCCATTGAGTCATTCGCCTTGCTCCTTGTTCCTTATCCATAACTTAACTCCAGCTCAAGGGTGTTACTGAGACTATTAGCTAGCAAATTCTTACTTCATACCTATGACAGTAGAAACATTTTATTAGTGATTCCATAAACCATACAGGCAAAGAACATGTTGTATTTTTAAGAGTGACTTATTTATGAAAAAGAAATATGTTTCCTGGTTCCCAGTCTGCTTGGCAAGCTTAAGTAGAGAAACCTTGAATTCATTCTGTTTTTTAACAAAAGTCTTAAAAGAGACTCATCTTTTTTGAAACTTCTTTAGTATGAGAAGTGTATATGCCTCAAATATAGCTGTAACACATGGTATTTAACTAACTTACATTGCCCCAAATGATGCTATTGTGCTCAAGGTAGATTGTGAGCTCCTAGAAAACATTCGCTTAGTCATCTTTGATTATCCAATATCTAATACAGTGCTCAGGCAACAGGTTTTTTTTTTTATGAATAAATTTCTCAGAATCCGGCAATGATGTAGAAAATCTATGACTGTTTCTTCAGAACCAATCAATGACATAGAAAATATATGACAGTTCAGAATGTGCCCATACTTTTATAAATAGAAGGCAGTCATAGTACTGTTTTTATAGTCTAGTTAGAGATCCAAGAGATCCTTATACACAGTTACCCTGCAATTAAAAAGCTCTTCTTGCTTGTTAGGAAACTCCTGACTCCCCTTTTCTTCCACTTTTGTAAGGAGAATCTTCCCAGGGGTTATCTCTGGTGCTTCTCCTCTCTTATGGTTGATGACAGTAAGAGGAGGGATTTTAGGCAGCAAAATTTGAGCTTGTTAGTTTATATCTTATGTAAGCATAGAACTCAGACACAGAAAGGTTCTATAGAAATCAAAATGCAGATCAAAAAACTTCAGATACCAAGAATCTATATTGATCTACCATGTGAGAGGTAGGACCATCCATCACTGGAAGCAACAATAAGAGTTTCTCCATTTTCCCTCAACATTGAAAATTACCTGTGTGTGTGTGTGTGTGTGTGTGTGTGTGTATGTGTGTGGTGGTTGTGGTTTCCCCTGAGACAATCAGAGGTCCTTAATGTGTACAGGGTCAAACATGTAAGTTTTCAACAAGTTCCATGAACTGCTTTAAATCTGAAAAAGTTCAGTTTCTGAAGGATGCTATTGAAAGGAGTGGCAAGCTGACTCTTTACTTCCCTCTCCTCCTTTCCTTTTTAATACTATGAAACACTCAATTCCCTAACACTCTGTAGGACTGGACTCGAAGTTGGCCATCTGTTTGGAAAACAAACTTCTTGTGGTTGAACCTAATACATGCAGCACGTGCAGTTCAGCATGTAAGATTCATGAGTTCTCGACCACATCCAGACACCAACATATCTAGCTAGATCCAGGCACATCATTTATTAGAATTAATTTTTCAGTTGACACCTATTTAAAAAAATTCGACAATACCAGTTATTAAACAGAAAAGAGTCTTTTTTTTGTTGTTTAAAAAAAAACCCTGAAGGCTACAATACCTAAAAGAAGATTTTAAGAAGTTTATACATACTATATGCTGAGTTTTAATACTATATTTGCTCTAATTTTAAGCCTCTTTAATAAGAATATAACCAAAGTGTAATTAGGTCTATCATTGTATGTGTTATCTTCAAATTCAAAGTAGCAGAGTAGCGAACAGTTAAATAAGTTTAAATGACATTAGATTTATAGGTCTATGGATTTATATCTGAACCATGTTTCTTTATAAAAAGGGGTATATGTTTACAAAACTTTCAAAGATCTCTTGTGTGTTATTGTGAAGTACTATATTTCTGTTTTTCTCCTTCCTACACCTACCCCTGTTATTTTTATATATTCAGAAGGAATGTCCAAACTCCAGTTTAGTGAATTACACTTTAGGGTAAATGGTAAGCAGTCCTACCTTTTCCTTTCACATATAATTCCGGAAGATCAAATAAATGGTGTTTGCTTAAAAACTTACTGACAGCATTTTTGCAAATATTAACTGACCAAGGGGATTTAGGTTATTGTATTTTGTTTTGAAAACTTAGCATGTAATTTTGCTTCAACCTCTGGTCTCTTTGGAATGTCAGGGTTATGAGTAAAGCCTCATTATAGATCTGGTTGGGTCAGACCAGAGAAAACCCTTAGGCATGCAGGACCTCAGCTGATGGGAGACCCACATAATGGGAGTAAGAGAAAATGCTTCAGACATGGGTGTGGCCCATTAAGGAAGAAACCAGTTTGTTTTGTGTTGTAACCCAGTTACAGTTGAGAGAGTTAGACATGTCTGCTTAAAGAGGGTGGCAGAAGTTTTAAAGAACAGAGTGTAATGGTACTACTTGAAATTATGGACATAAATTGAGCCAGATATTCTTTCATGCATTCTTTCATTCATTACTTATCTGTTTGTTCAACATTTGCAGTTGATTCCCTTCAAGAGTCTACCCTCTACCCAACAAGGTATTTGTGAGTTAATCCAAAGTAAGTGATTCATAGGTTTTCTATTTTTAGACAATTCAGCTTCTCCAACTCAAATGTTACCTTCCCCGGGTCATGTTCCTTCTCTAAACCTTGTCCATTCTTCACTCTTTCCTTAGCTTAGCTCTTTCATTTAAAAAATACTTGATTAGTTACCTAGTTCCAAATTTATGTCTCCCTTGTCTCAGTATCTTGATTTCAGATTTTCACATTGCAACAGTAAGTCCAGTAACCACCTCCTTCACTTTGTCAAGCATCACAACCATTCTCACTTACTGTTTTACTGGCAGGTCCTGCTTGGCATAGATTGGAACTGAAGAAACATTGGGGTTGGCTGGTTGAGGCACAATTTGCAAACTAATCCACACTGCCTTCAGAATAAATTTTTCCAAAACCGTCTATTACAGATTTATTTATTATTAAGAATCTTGTCTCTTTGGAACAGCTTCAAGATGGCGGAGGAGTGAGACATGGAGATCACCTTCCTCCCCACAAATACATCAAAAATACATCTACATGTGGAACAACTCCTATAGAACGCCTACTGAACGCTGGCAGAAGACCTCAGACTTCCCAAAAGTCAAGAAACTCCCCATGTACCTGGGTAGGGCAAAAGAAAAAAGAATAAACAGAGACAAAAGGATAGGGACAGGACCTGCACTAGTGGGAGGGAGCCGTGAAGGAGGAAAGGTTTCCACACACTAGGAAGCCCCTTAGCGGGCGGAGACGCGGGTGGCGGAGGGGGGAAGCTTTGAGCTGCGGAGGAGAGCGCAGCAACAGGGGTGCAGAGGGCAAACTGGAGAGATTCCCGCACAGAGGATCGGTGCCGACCAGCACTCACCAGCCCAAGAAGCTTGTCTGCTCACCTGCCGGGGCGAGCGGGGGCTGGGAGCTGAGGCTTGGGCTTCAGAGGTCAAATCCCAGGGAGAGGACTGGGGTTGGCTGCGAGAACACAGCCTGAGGGGGCTAGTGCACCACAGCTAGCCGGGAGGGAGTCCGGGAAAAAGTCTGGACCTGCCTAAGAGGCAAGAGACCATTGTTTCGGGGTGCACAAAGAGAGGGGATTCAAAGAACTGCCTAAATGAGCTCCAGAGATGGGCGCGAGCCACGTCTATCAGCGTGGATCCCAGAGACGGGCATGAGATGCTAAGGTTGCTGCTGCAGCCACCAAGAAGTCTGTGTGCAAGCACAGGTCACTATCCACACCTCCCCTCCCAGGAGACTGTGCAGCCCGCCACTGCCAGGGTCCCGTGATCCAGGGACAACTTCCCAGGGAAAACACAGGGCACACCTCAGGCTGGTGCAACGTCATGTTGGCCTCTGCCGCCGCAGGCTCGCCCCGCATCCGTACCCCTCCCTCCCCCCAACCTGAGTGAGCCAGAGCCCCCAAATCATCTGCTCCTTTAACCCCGTCCTGTCTGAGAGAAGAACAGATGCCCTCAAGCGACCTACACGCAGAGGCGGGGCCAAATCCAAAGCTGAACCCTGGGAGCTGTGCAAACAAAGAAGAGAAAGGGAAATGCCTCCCAGCAGCCTCAGGAGCAGCGGATTAAATCCCCAAAATCAACTTGATGTACCCTGCATCTGTGGAATACATGAATAGGCAATGAATCATCCCAAAATTCAGGCAGTGGACTTTGGGAGCAAGGGTAGACTTGGGGTTTGCTGTATGCAACAGACTACTTTCTGATTTTTATGTTTATCTGAGTATAGTTTTTAGTATTTGTTATCATTGGTGGATTTGTTTATTCATTTGGTTGGTCTATTCCATTTTTTTAAATTAATTTTTAATTTTAATAATATAGTTTTGTAATTTTTTATTTTAATAACTTTATTTTATTTATTTTCTTTCTTTTATTTTTTCTCGCTTTTCTTCTGAGCCATGTGGCTGACAGGGTCTTTGTGCTGTGGCCGGGTGTCAGGCATGAGCCTCTGAGGAGGGAGAGCCGAGTTCAGGACATTGGACCACCAGAGACCTCCCAGCCCCACATAATATCAATTGGCAAGAGCTCTCCCAGAGATCTCCGTCTCAACACAAAGACCCAGCTCCACTCAGAGACCAACAAGCTCCAGTGCTGGACACCCCATGCCAAACAACAACCAAGATAGAAACACAACCCCATCCATTAGCAGAGAGGCTGCCTAAAATCAAAATAAATTCACAAACAGCCCAAAACACACCACCGGACACACATCAGAAAGACAAGGTCCAGCCTCATTCACCAGAACACAGGCACCAGTCTCCTCCACCAGGAAGCCTACACAACCCACTGAACCAACCTTATGAACTGGAGGCAGACAACAAAAACAACAGAAAAGCAGGAACTACAAACCTGCAGCCTGCGAAAAGGAGACCCCAAACACAATAAGTTAAGCAAAATGAGAAGACAGAGAAATACGCAGCAGATGAAAGAGCAAAGTAAAAAACCATGAGACCAAACAAATGAAGAGGAAATAGGCAGTCTACCTGAAAAAGAATTGAGAGTAATGATAGTAAAGATGATCCAAAATCTTGGAAATAGAATGGAGAAAATTCAAGAAACGTTTAACGAGGGCTTAGAAGAACTAAAGAGCAAACAAACAATGATGAACAACACAATAAATGAAATAAAAAATTCTCTAGAAGAAATCAATATCAGAATAACTGAGGCAGAAGAACAGATAAGTGACCTGGAAGATAAAATAGTAGAAATAACTACTGCAGAGCAGAATAAAGAAAAAAGAATGAAAAGAATTGAGGACGGTCTCAGAGACCTCTGAGACAACATTAAATGCACCAACATTCAAATTATAGGGGTCCCAGAAGAAGAGGAGAAAAAGAAAGGAACTAAGAAAATATTTGAAGAGAATATAGTTGCAAACTTCCCTATTATGGGAAAGGAAATAATCAAACAAGTCCAGGAAGTGCAGAGAGTCCCAGACAGGGTAAATCCAAGGAGAAACATGCCAAGGCATGCATTAATCAAACTAACAAAAATTAAATACAAAGAAAATATATTAAAAACAGCAAGGGAAAAACAACAAATAACATACAAGTGAATCCCCATAAGGTTAACAGCTGATCTTTCAGCAAAAACTCTGCAAGCCAGAAGGGTGTGGCAGGACATATTTAACGTGATGAAAGGGAAAAACCTACAACCAAGATTACTCTACCAAGCAAGGATCTCATTCAGATTCGATGGAGAAATTAAAACCTTTACAGACAAGTAAAAGCTAAGAGAGTTCAGCACCACCAAACTAGCTTTACAACAAATCCTAAAGGAACTTCTCTAGGCAGGAAACACAAGAAAAGGAAATGATCTACAAGAACAAAACCAAAACAATTAAGAAAATGGGAAAAGGGACATACATGTCGATAATTACCTTAAATGTAAAAGGATTAAATGCTCCAACCAAAAGACCTAAACTGGCTGAATGGATACAAAAACAAAACCCATATATATGCTGTCTACAAGAGACCCACTTCAGACTTAGGAACACATACAGATTGAAAGTGAGGGGATGGAAAAAAGATATTCCATGCAAATGGGAATCAAAAGAAAGCTGGAGTAGCAATTCTCATATCACACAAAATAGACTTTAAAATAAAGACTATTTCAAGAGACAAAGAAGGACACTACATAATGATCAAGGGATCAATCCTAGAAGAAGATATAAAAATTGTAAAAATTTATGCACCCAACATAGGAGCACCTCAATATATAAGGCAAATGATAACAGCAAACAAAGGGGAAATAGACAGTAATACAATCATAGTAGGGGAGTTTAACGCCCCACTTTCACCAATGGACAGGTCATCCAAAATGAAAATAAATAAGGAAACACAAGCTTTAAATGACACGTTAAACAAGATGGACTTAATTGATATTTATAGGACATTCCATCCCAAAACAACAGAATACACTTTATTCTCAAGTGCTCATGGAACATTCTCCAGGATAGATCATATCTTGGGTCATGAATCAAACCTTGGTAAATTTAAGAAAATTGAAATAGTATCAATTATCTTTTCTGACTGCAATGCTATGAGACTAGATATAAATTACAGGGAAAAAAGTGTAAAAAATACAAACACATGGAGGCTAAAAAATGCACAGCTAAATAACCAAGTGATCACTGAAGAAATCATAGAGGAAATCAGAAAATACCTAGAAACAAATGACAATGAAAACAGGATGACCCAAAAACTACAGGATGCAGAAAAAGCAGTTCTAAGAGGGAAGTTTATAGCAATACAATCTTACCTCAAGAAACAAGAAAACTCTCAAATAAACAACCTAACCTTATATTTAAAGCAATTAGAGAAAGAAGATTAAAAAAACCATAAAGTTAGCAGAAGGAAAGAAATCATAAAGATCAGATCAGAAATAAATGAATAATAACTGAAGGAAATGACAACAAACATCAATAAAACTAAAAGCTGGTTCTTTGAGAAGATAAACAAAATTGATAAACCCTTAGCCAGACTCATCAAGAAAAAAAGGGAGAAGACTCAAATCAACAGAATTAGAAATGAAAAAGGAGAAGTAACAGCTGACAGTGCAAAAATTCAAAGGATCATGAGAGATTGCTACAAGCAACTATATGCCAATAAAATGGACAACCTGGAAGAAATAGACAAATTCTTAGAAAAGCACAACAACAACAAAAAAGCACAGCCTTCAAAGACTGAACCAGGAAAAAATAGAAAATATAAACAGAACAATCACATGCACTGAAATTGAAACTGTGATTAAAAATCTTCCAACAAAGAAAAGCCCAGGACTAGATAGCTTCACAGGCGAATTCTATCAAATATTTACAGAAGAGTTTACACCTAACCTTCTCAAATTCTTCCAAAATATAGCAGAGGGGAAACTCTCCCCAAATCATTTCTACGAGGCCACCATCACCCTGATACAAAAACAATACAAAGATGTCACAGAAAAAGAAAACTACAGGCTAGTACACTGATGAACATGCTTGCAAAAATCCTCAACGAAATACTAGCAAACAGAATCCAACAGCACATTAAAAGGATCATACAGATGATCAAGTGGGGTTTATCCCAGGAATGCAAGGATTCTTCAATATATGCAAATCAATCAATGTGATAAACCATATTAACAAATTGAAGGAGAAAAACCATATGTTAATCTCAATAGATGCAGAGAAAGCTTTCGACAAAATTCAACACCCATTTATGATAAAGACCTTCCAGAAAGTAGGCATAAAGAGAAGTTACTTCAATATAATAAAGGCCATATATGACAAACCCACAGCCAACATTGCTCTCAATGGTGAAAAATGAAACCATTTCCACTAAGATCAGGAACAAGACAAGGTTACTCACTCTCACCACTATTATTGAACATAGATTTGGAAGTTTTAGCCACAGCAATGAGAGGAGAAATAGAAATAAAAGGAATCCAAATTCTTAAAAAAGAAGTAAAACTGTTACTGTTTGCAGATGACATGACAGTATACATAGAGTATCCTAAAGATGCTACCAGAAACCTCGTAGAGCTAATCAATGAATCTGGTAAAGTAGCAGGATACAAAATTAATGCACAGAAATGTCTTGCATTCCTATACACTAATGATGAAAAATCTGAAAGAGAAATTAAGGAAACACTCCCATTTGCCATTGCAACAAAGATAATAAAATACCTAGGAATAAACCTACCTAAGGAGACAAAAAGACCTGCATGCAGAAAACTATAAGACACTGATGAAAGAAATTAAGGATGATACAAACAGATGGAGAGATATACCACCTTCTTGGATTGAAAGAATCAACATTTTGAAAATAACTATACTACCCAGACAATCTACAGATACAATGCAATCCTTATCAAACTACCAATGGCATTTTTCACAGACCTAGAACAAAAAATTTCACAATTGGTATGGAAACACAAAAGACCCTGAATAGCAAAAGCAATCTTGAGAAAGAAAAACGGAGCTGGAAGAATCAGGCTCCCAGACTTCAGATTATACTACAAAGCTACAGTAATCAAGACAGTATGGTACTGGCACAAAAACAGAAACATAGCTCAATGGAACAGGATAGAAAGCCCAGAGATAAACCCACAAACATATGGTCACCTTATTTTTGATAAAGGAGGCAAGAATATACAATGGAGAAAAGACAGCCTCTTCCATAAGTGGTGCTGGGAAAACGGGACAGCTACATGTAAAAGAAAGAAATTAGAACACTTCTTAACACCATACACAAAACTAAACTCAAAATGGATTAAAGACCTAAATATAAAGCCAGACACTATCAAACCCTTAGAGGAAAACACAGGCAGCACACTCTATGACATAAACCACAGCAAGATCCTTTTTGACCCACCTCTTAGAGAAATGGAAATAAAAACAAAAATAACAGATGAGACCTAATGAAACTTAAATGCTTTTGCACAGCAAAGGAAGCCATAAACAAGGTAAAAAGACAACCCTCAGAATGGGAGAAAATATTTGCAAATGAAGCAACTGACGAAGGTTTAATGTTCACAATATACAAGCAGCTCATACAGTTCAATATCAATAAAACAAACAACGCAATCCAAAAATGGGCAGAAGACCTAAACAGACATTTCTTCAAAGAAGATATACAGATTGCCAACAAACACATGAAAGGATGCTCAACATCACTAATCATTAGAGAAATGCAAATCAAAACTACAATGAGGTATCACTTCACACCTGTCAGAATGGCCATCATCAAAAAAATCTACAAACAGTAAATTCTGGAGAGGGTGTGGAGAAAAGGGAGTCCTTTTGCGCTGTTGTTGGGTATGTAAACTGATACAGCCACTATGGAGAACAGTATGGAGGTTCCTTAAAATACTAAAAATAGAACTACCATACGACCCAGCAATCCCACTACTGGGTGTATACCCAGAGACAACTATAATTCAAAAAGAGTCATGTACCACAATGTTCATTGCAGCACTGTTTACAGTAGCCAGGACATGGAAGCAACCTAAGTGTCCATCAACAGATGAATGGATAAAGAAGATGTGGCACATATATACAATGGAATATTACTCAGCCATAAAAAGAAAAAAGTTCTTGGTAGTGAGGTGGATGGACCTAGAGTCTGTCATGCAAAGTGAAGTAAGTCATAAAGGGAAAAGCAAATACCGTGTGCTAACACATATATATGGAATCTTTAAAAAAAAAGGGTTCTGGAGAACCTAGGGGCAGGACAGGAATAAAGACACAGATGTAGAGAATGGACTAGAGGACATGGGGAGGGGGAAGGGTAAGCTGGGATGAAGTGAGAGAGTGGCATGGACATATATATACTACCAAATGTAAAATAGATAGCTAGTCGGAAGCAGCCACATAGCACAGGGAGAACAGCTCGGTGCTTTGTGACCACCTAGAGTGGTGGAATAGGGAGGGTGGGAGGGAGACGCAAGAGGGAGGGGATATGGGGATATATGTATACATATAGCTGATTCACTTTGCTATACAGCAGAAACTAACACACCACTGTAAAGCAATTATACTCCAATAAAGATGTTAAAAAAAAGAATGTTGTGTCGTTGCACTCTTGTACAGATTATGTCCTACTCCAAAGGTCTGAAACCTCATCTCTCTTCTTGTTGGTGATGTGTGTGTGTGTGTGTGTGTGTGTGTGTGTCACACACACACACACACACTCATATATATATATATATGCATACATATACATATATAGATATCACATTGATATGAGTGTGGTCCTCATAAAGCTTGGGAATCAAAAGCTTTGCATATGAGATCAACTTAAGATTATTGGATATATTTCTGCATGTTATATGTTATGTGATCATAAGGATTTTATTTACTCTGGGAATATGAAAGATTAGAAACCTAAAGAAATTAAAATTTTGGTTTAATTCAACAAGTATGGATAGCGTATGTTGATGACTGCTTAAAGAGTCACAAAATTGAAAAAGACTTAGTCTCTGACATCGGGGGCTCAGAATTCAGAGGGAGCCACGCACAAATACATAAATATAAAACAGGCTATAAAGTGTTACAAGAGAAAAAGAAATAAAAATATCTGCCATAGTAATATACAGCAAGGAGAAATTAACTTTAACTAAGAGAATCTGAAAAGATTATCAGAAAATAATGGTGTAGATATGCTCATGTATAGCCAGAGGAAACAATTTGAGCAAAGATGCTGATGATTTGCCCACTTCATTTACTCATCCAGTGTTTATTACTGATCTAATGCTGGCTAGCATTAGAGAAATGGAAGATATGTCTCTGTTGATAAAGAGCTCTTAACCTGATAGGGAGGAGAGACACAGACAATAACAATCTGATGTAAAAGGGAAGTTATCTATGGCAGTGAATTCCCCAAATCTCTGGGAGATATTTTAAGAATTTATGATGTTTGGAAATCACAATCTCTGCAGGTATCTACTTTTTGATAACCACTCCCCAGGTGATTCTGTTGAGCAAACAGGTTTTACAGTCAACCAGCTATGAGGTAATGAAACCTGAGTCCAGAAAGAGGCAGAGGAGTTAGTTAAATGGTGAGGAGAGGGGAAGGGCAAGGATCTTCCAGGCAGAGGGAAAAGCTTTTTCCAAATGCTGGAGAGATAGTCATTGGTTCAAAGGAACATCGCTGGATGTTAGAAGTCATAACAGGTGAATCTAGAGAAGCAGAGAAGGGTCAGATTGAGAAAGATCTTGCATGGTATGTTAAACACTTTGTATTTTATCCGTAGAGTGATGGGAATCTTTAAAAGGGTAATGGGGAGCAATGTGGTAAAGGAGGCATGAAGGAATTACTCCTAATGCATTTGATTCCCAAAGAATTTTTTTCACTAATGTTTGAATTTTGTAGTTGGAACATTTCACTAAAATGGAGGAATCACATGATTGGTCTCCTTCTATCATAAGAGTTTCCACTCTTGGGCTCCATTTTGCGCTTTATCAATTTTAGTTAGTTTTATCTCTGTAAATCAGTTTAGCCTATCAGAGTTTAGTTGGTCCCAGGTTAAAAAAACAAAAACAAAACCAACTCTTTGCTCTTCTGTTTTAACGACTCCTTAGATATGCAAGTAAATTATAGTTGCTAGTGTGTATTCTATGTGTGTAATTAATAATCATGATATGCTGTAATATCTCATTGTGTTCTAATTAATGATCTCTGATCACAAAAACTTCCAATAAATTGAATTCTTAAGCACTTGTTATAAACAAGATATCTGTGCAATACTGTAGGTGATAAGAGGATGAGGAGGTGCCTTCCATGGCCTTATGAATCTCTCAGGCACTATGTAAAGTGTGAAGTGGAGGGGTTTTGGGTCTAATCAATCTCAGTAACTATTGAGTCACCTAGGATAAGATATTTTACTGGAGCCTCAGTTTCCTCATCTGTTAATCCAAGGTAGCTTTCCAATTTTAACCATGGGTTTCCAGTGACCTAGTAGAAAAAGGTATGGTGATAATGCAATGTGGAAGTCTATAGTGCATAGTAATATCAAGACCACCTTCCCTGGAGTCAGTCAGACCTGGGTTTGGATCCTGGCTCCATTATTTGCTAGTTGTGAAAACTGGGATAAGTTACAATATCACCCTAATCATCTGTTTCCTTATCCATAAAGTATATGTTTATAATAGAACTACCTCTTATGATTGTTGGGAGAATGTAAAAAGATAACACTCAAAAATCAATTAGCTTAGTCCATAGCATGTAATAAGCCCTCAATAAATGTTATACAAGCTAAGAGTTAATATTGACTCAAAGGAGAGATTACATAAACATAGGAGCCTTGCAATGCACTGAAACAATGATAACATTTGAGAAGATCCTGGAAGATAGAAGAGTATCTCAGCAGGTAGGTTTGGGAGACAAGAGTGAGAAGAGGCAAGAGTGGGAGGAGAAGGTGTTCCTGAAGGGGGTTAGAACTTCACAGTGTTTATACCTATGCATAAAACAGGACATGAAGTACAATAGAGCTTTCCACCCTTCATGAGTGATGTCACTGCCTCCCTGAGGGCAGATTGGTTGAAACTATTTCACTGATAAATTCAAACAAGTAAAATGACATGCTTCATAGTTTCAGCAGAGAGCTTTCTCCTACCAGGATGGTAATCCAAATATCACGGGAGCCAGGTCCTGATTCTTTCCTATTCAGTGGTGGTTAGGACGGATCTTACATCTGACTCCTGTTTTAGGATTAAGGAGTCAGAATGTTGGACAGGTAACAGGTGGAGTGAAACTGTCCCTGAACACTTGCCAGGTTTAAGTGAGTCTGCTGTCCTCTGGAGGACTTCCATTTCCCTGACTTACCTCTATTGTCCTTTATAGTTTCCATTGGATGCTTGCCTCTGCTCCACTTAGGTTGCCTTGGATCCAAACCCTGATTTTGCCACCTTCCAGCTCCATCAGGTTGGGTAAGTAATTAAACAAATGATCCTTATTTTCCTCTTCTGTATATGTGATATGATGTCTCTCCAATTGTGTCTTTAATACAAAATGAAATAATACAAATGAAAATGCCTATAAACTTCAATTAAATATGATTAAAATTAGGAATGTTGATACAGAGTTTTTCATAAATTCTTTAAGCACTTGTATATAGACCTTTTTGCTCATTTGATGCATAAGTAGAGAAATATACTTGATTTTTTTGTTTTAAGCCTCAGTTATATAGATTGGCTATCTAAAATGATCAAATTACTGGACAGTTGTTAAAGGACCTTTTTAACATTTATTTTATTATTTTATTTATTTTGTTTTACAATATTGTGTTAATTTCTGCTGTATAGCAAAAGGATTCTGTTTTACATATATATACATTCTTTTTCATATTCTTTTCCATTATGGTTTATCACAGGATATTGAATATAGTTCCCTGTGCTATACAGTAGGATTAAAGGTCCTTTATTTTCATGTAATACAAGCTAAGAAAATCTAAAATGTACCTTGAACTGAAACCAAGTATATGGAATTCCAGCCCAATATTTTCTATTAAAATACCCTGCATCTAGAACATAAGATACACTCCAAATAAGCTATATTATAATGGGGTCACCTTTGAAGGACCTCTTTAGAATACTCATGCTAAATTTATAGCTTTATCTCACAGAAAAACATCAACTATCTATTAAGAGCATAAATACTATTGAATATCTTTCCTCCACTAGAATATTTTGTTCTTTGATGTATTTCTAGTGCCTAGCATGATGCCTGGCACATGGAACTTATTCATTCATTTATTCATTCACTCAACATGTATTTATTGAAACCTAGCATTCAATAAAGCTATTCACATAGTTCCTATTTCTCTGGGGCTTAAAATTTTAAACAAACAAATAAACATCTCCAGCACGTGAGCTTCTACAATGATGCCATCACTGTACTTGATATTGTGGAGCATTTAAAGTACAGGTAAAAAATGAAATAAAACAAAAAGGGATTCCTGCTTGCTTATTGGTACTTGTCACAAACTCATTTCTCAATAATGTGATGCACATTCACACACCTCTCTCTTTGCTCAAGATGTTTCCCTTGTCTGTTCCCTTCCTTTATGTTTAACAAATTATTATCACTTAACCAAATCAACCATTTTCTCTTCCACAAAGCTTTTTGTAATGATTGCCTAGAGATATCAATCACTCCATCATTTATGCTCCTAAAACATTTTTCAAAAACATATACTTCAATACAAGATCGATCTATCTATCTATCTATCTATCTATCTATCTATCTATCTATCATCTATCTATCTATCTCTTCATCTCTTCTCCCAATCAACTGCAAACTTCTTGAATGGTGTTTTATTAATATTTGGATATGAAGTAACTAACCCTGTGCCTGACACAGACTTTCTACTTGGTGAATTTTGTTTGTTTGTTTCTTAAACATCATCTGGAGACATCAAAATAGTGTATAGAAAACTTGAAATGATGGCATGCTAAACTATGTGGTTATTGATTACATGTCAGACAGAGAGGTGAGTGAGCTAGAGATATCATATAAGGCTTTGTAAAGTTAATATTCATCCCTGGGTTGATGATTAGGATTATAATAAATGGTGAGAAAAATAAAAAGCATTTCATCCAGAAGAGATAGCGTAAACATATGTTAAGGGACAGAAGTAACCAGAGGTTAAGAAAGAAACTGCTTAATGTCTAGAAAGGAAACTCTGTTGAGAAGGACTGAATGAGCAAATAGAGGTGATACATAATCTTCTTATTAGATGTGTATTAGGGTTCTCCAGAGACATGAACACACCCACACACACACACACACATGCACACACACTCGATTATGGAGGTGGGCAAATCAAATCCCAAGATCTGCATGGTGAGTAGGCAAGACCCAGGTGACCCAGAAGAACTAGATACAAAGTGCACAGGTCTGAAAACCAGGAAGGCCAATGGTGTAGCTCTCATTTTAAGGTTGGCAGGCTCTAGACCCAAGCTCAGTTTCAATTCAAGGCTGAAGGGAGGAAAAAAGCCAAATGCCAGTTCTAAGGCAGTCCAGCAGGAAGAATTCTCTCTTATTCAGGGAAAGGTCAGAACTTTTGTTCTACTCAAGCCTTCAGTGGATTGGACAAGGCCCACTCACATTAGGGAGGGCAATCTGCTTAACTTAGAGTACTGATTTACACGTTAATCTCACCCAAAACACCTTCACAGAAATACCTGGTCATCTTGACCAAATATCTGGTCAAGCTCTAGCTCAATCAGTTTGACACAGAAAGTTAACTACCACAAGATGTATAGAGGAAACATTAGAAAGATAATTTTCATCCAGCATTATTAGTAAGAGGCTTTATGAAAAAGACATCTTTAAGGATATATAGGTTTGAGATAAGTGGACTTTGGGTTTTATTGGGGGTCATTCCTGATGACAAAGCAGCATGAACAAAGGTATAATTCAGGAAAGGACAGGGTATTCGTGGTTCAGGCAATGGTCACCTACATGGGGCATCAGTGAGGATACAGGGAGGGAGTGGCAAAATGACCCATCCTTGCCTCCTCTCCCCTCAATAGTCAAGACCTTTGAGTTTCTGTTCTCTTCTCATTCCCTCCTTCTTTTCCAGCTCAAAGTTGACTGTGAAAATACTGCTGGAAAAAATTATGAAGATTTACAAGAATTAGGCTGGTGGATTTTTTATAAATTAGTAAAATTTTAGCTCACCTGCCAAGGAATCAGAGGGACAATCAAGGCTTGGAGTTGCTTCCCCTTGGTGGGCAGAAGGAAATAGATCTTGCAAATTAACTGATACAAAGTAGGGTCCCCAGGACCAGAGCTGCAGAGGATGCAATGGAGGTTATTCAGATTGGCCAGGAGGGTGAGCCTGAGCTATGCCCTCGGGAGCACCAAAGGTAAAAGCTAGGGAATACGTCAACTTCCCAAGTCCAAGGGGTCAGTGCTGGGATTTAAAGGACAGATAAACTACAAAGGCTCTGGATTCAGGAAGACAGGGCAGTGGTACAGGGTGATGTGCAGCAAAGTGCACGGGACAGAGTGAAGAGGGAGGACCGGAAATAGTTTCCTAAAATATAATTAGTTGACTAGAACTTGTTTTTATTAGCTTCCCCACACCTGGTTGGTAGCAGATCTTCTGGTTTAAAGGCTAAGGATTAGGGCAGTTAGGAATTAATTTTATAAGTAGTAGTAAAAAGGGAGGCTACCTGACCTGTCTGTTACTTGACCACTCTCACTCTCTTGTCTAAAACTTTCAGTGGCTCTCAACAAATAGCACGTTAATCCACACTCCTTAACCTAGGGTTGAGGATCTTCTGCAATGTGACTGTAACTTGCCACTCCAGCTTTCTTTTCCTCTATCGTCCTAAACATATACTTAACTCTCTGCACAGCAGAGCACTCAAGGCTTACTCATCATATACTTTGTCCTTCTGCCTCTAGGCCCTTTATACCATTATTTTTTATCACTGACGTCATCTAGCACCAGTGTATTGAATGAAACCCCAAATTAGTCATCTATTGTCTTAGATAGGGACTTTGTGCAATTTTCATTCCAAAAGAGCTGAGTTAAGAATACATCAATTAAGCCAACTGGATTGTAAAGGTGAGCACAAGGGCAATGATAAGGACACAACCTTATAAGGACATCTCCTACAATTTCCTGACAATTTCAATATTTTCCTGCTCAACGAGGACTAAGTATACACTGAACATTCACCATTCATATAGCCTACATAATTTACAAAGAAGAACTGAAACTAACTCCCTAAGTGAATGCTTAAATATGCAGAGAGAAAACAAGAAGAAAGAAATGCAAAATGGTGAGGAAAAAAATCACAACTGTCAAGTGAATGCGCTTGAGTCAAATGAAGAAAGTTCAACTTGTGAAATAAACCCTGATTCTGATAGATTTAATTAACACCATTTTAACAATGAACATAAGGATATATGTGAAACGGTGCAGGCTATTGAAGAGAAAAGTTTCATGTTAGAATGGTTTCATGAGTTACCTGTTACCTCAAAGAGAATAAAATGCTAACCTTCGATACCAGGTTTATTACATTGCAGTTCCCCTAGAGCACCCTTGATAGCTTAATCATACTGTACCATGATGAAAATCTTGTTTTTCAAGGTGAAGTAAGTTACAGAATGAGTAATGATACATGCATTACTGCTGAAGTTGAGGTGTGATTTTTGACGAACGATTCACTGAGTCATCGTTAAGGTTTGCTTAAGAAAGACTCAAATTCTGTGTAAGGTAAGAGATAACTTAAGTACACAAGTTTTCCTGGACCCCATGCCCTCCAAGCATTCTCCAAATCAGAGTACGATTATCCCATCATGAACTGATTCATGAACCCTCTGCCAATGGTAATCCTTTCTCTGTTTGAATGTCTCCAGTATCAAGAAACCCATCAGACCAGACCACTTCCCTTTCAGTCAGTTCTGATTTTGGGAAATTCTTCCTGAATTGAACACAACTTTGCCTTTCTGCGCTTTTACAATATTTTCTAGTTATGTTTTCTGAAGCCTCCTAGCAAGATTATTATTAAGGATTATTATTCCTTTCCCGTTTGACAACCCTTCCATTATTTAAAACCCACTGTTGTGTTTACTATCTCCTTTATTTAGATTTAAAATACCCTCTTCTTCCCAACTTCCTTCAGTTATACTTAATATGAGATAGCTGCCAATCTCCTCACTAACTTCACTAACTGGAACCTTCTCCTCTAGGTGGGCTCCAGTCTTTCTTAAATGATGTACTCAGGAGTAAACTCAGTGACTCCAGGTGTGGTCTAGCCAGGATGAGCACTAGAGTTTCAGTCTAACACTAAATGAGTATGTGTAGAGGTTTTTCCATTGGAACCATTTTAGTCCCAGGTTTTTGGTTTTTTATTTTATTTTATTTTATTTTTTTGTGCGGGCCTCTCACTGTTGTGGCCTCTCCCATTGCGGAGCACAGGCTCCGGACGCACAGGCTCAGCGGCCATGGCTCATGGGCCCAGCCGCTCCGCGGCATGTGGGATCTTCCCGGACCAGGGTACGAACCTGTGTCCCCTACATCGGCAGGTGGACTTTCAACCACTGCGCCACCAGGGAAGCCCTATTTTTTAATTTTTAATTTTTTAATTTTTATTTTTTTTTAGTCCCAGTTTTGACTGAAGTCACTAGACAGTAAATACCACACTCCAAAATGAGATGAGGGATCCCAAGCTAGAGTTGCAAAAGAGGTGTCTTAGAACCAGTTTTGCAACTCTTAGTGGGCCAGCTATCTCCACCCTGCCCACTCTTCCCCATCCGTTGACAGAAAAAGACAAAGTTATCTCCAAGAAAAGAGATGAATATTAGGAGAGCTTTTTGGAGACCAACATGTATTGAATCCCGCTTCCCTGGCACCATAGAGGAGAATGATAGTTCTAATACCTTACTTTAAGCCCAGAGAAAGGAGTTCCAACTCGTCTACACTGAAAGCCTGGTATTTGTTCCCTGGACCTGGAGAGACATAATGGACTGCTGTCTGTCTCGGGCCCAGAAATCTAAAGGGCAGAGACCGTGGCAAGCACGTTGCTATGAGGGAAGCCTGCACGAAGGAGGATTGGCTGCAAAGGGCTTCGCCTCTGTACAGGAGTACAGATGTTTACATAACTGGAATGAGGCTGTGTCTTTGTGCCTTGAAATGACCAAAAGAATTTATATTACCTAAGAATGACAGCGATGTCATGGGACCTACCCTAGATTTCATCCTAGAAGCAGGGGAAAAAATGGCCCAAAACGAATGGATTGAAATGATCATGGGAGAGAAAAATGAAATTTCTTCATGGTTACACCTTTTGTTTCCTCTGTGTTCAATTAAGTTGTTTTACTATGTATCTATGATGTCTATGTGTATGTACATATATGCATACACCATGTATACATATCTGTACACACGTGTATATATATATTGATATATATATATGGCACATATGTAGAAGAGCAAGATTGTAACATAAAAATAATAATAGCTATAATTTATTGATTGTTTATTATGTTCCAGGCACTGTATTAAGACCTCTACAAATGTTATTTATTTTTCACAGCCATCTTAGACAGAATTTGTCATTTTCATTTTATTGAGCCAGCTATTAATTAAGTAGTAATTAGTGTTCCCAAGAGCTCACGTATGTTAAGTGGCTTAGTCTGAACTTGGGTCTGCCTGACTCTGAGGTCCAAACATTTTAACCACTGGTTTATTTTGCCCTTAAGTTATAGGCAGTATGGCCTTTGACAACAACAAATGATTTTATTATGTCCTTTTTTCCAGTGAGCACTGGGCAATTAAAAAGGAGTGAGAAGATTATGCGTAAGATGTGGTATAAATCAGCTTATTCCTCCTAAGGACGTATAATGAACATAGAAGGAACAGTGCGTGACCCTAACAGAAACAACAGTTAGCACAAAAACAACTTGCGGCTTTTCTCAACTGAAAATGCAGAGCTACTTCCACCTGCAGGCCAAAGGGACAACTGCAGTATTTCCAGCTGAGCAGAGACTGACAGTTAGGGTGCTGGACCAAGGGCACCACTCACTTCATCACCAGGTGGCTCTAAATCTTCAACCAGGAGTAATGCACATACTGAGTGAGTGGGAACACAGTGCTAACGAATCGACCACGATGTCTTAGGGATCCTGCAGAACGAAAAGCTCTGGAGCTGCAAAGATGATTGAGCCACTTCTGCCAGCACAGTATTTATCCTGGGGGACCCTGGGTGATTCAGAAAGAGCAAGCTCACCTTTACTATCTCTTCTGTCGAACATGGGGGCTTTGAGGATTAAATGAAATTCATCACCTAGTTGTTGAGAGCCTACTATAGGCCAGGCAGAATTTTAAGCATTTGGGGTGCATTGATGAATCAAATAAAGCTGTCTGTCTTCATGGAGCTTAGATGAGATAATGTATTTGAAAATATTTTATAAACACTACTGGGTCACACGCAGAGGGATGATTGTCCTTTGTGTTTATACTATAATGGGAATCCCTGCATGTTTTTAACCAATGTGCCCGTGTACTACTATCGGAAGTCGTACTATCACTTAAGACTGTACTCAGCGTTGCCTGAACGGAACTCTCACTTCCTCTCATGTGCCGGGCTCTGGTCCACTCACTGTAGCTTTTCAAGGACAGGGACCAGGTCTTCCATATTCTATTTTCTCTGTGTCTCCAGGACCTAGCATAGTGCCGGTCAGAGTAGGCTATACGTATATGTGTACTGAGTGGAATGGAACTAAACTACGATTGAGTAGATAAAGCTAAGTATTGGAATCTAGAGCATGGGCAGAAAGAAGAATTGATTTAATTACATAGGCTCATGAATGTTTTTTTGCTTTTGTTTTATTGAAGTATAGTTAATTTACAATGTTTAATTTCAAGTGGACAGCAAAGTGATTCAGTTATATATATATATATATATATACATATATATATATATATATACACACACACATATATATATGCATATATATAATTTCTTTTTTCAGATTCTTTTCCATCATAGTTATTATAAGATACTGAGTATAGTTCCCTGTGCTATATAGTTGGTCCTTGTTGTTTGCCTATTTTATATATAATAGTGTGTATTTTTTAATCCCAAATGCCTATTTGACCCGTCCCCCATCCCACTCTCCCCTTTGGTAACCATAAGTTTGTTTCCTAGACTCGTGAACGGTTTACTCTGCATGTGCACCTCCGTGCTCACAGCTCCCAACACGTTTGTCTCCTCCTTTGAAGTGCACTCACACTCCACCCATGGAGTCCTTCTTACTCATCGGTTAGTCTGCATGTCTCTCCTTTCTTGGATCTCCTATCATATTATGGCCTCACCCACAGAAATGGACCCTTAAGCATACTTGTTTTATGTTATTCTCTAAAAGTACTATACTTTGATTCAGGAACAGCTCTATAGTCACATTAATGGTCTCCCAATCCTTAACCACGTAAGACGTCCAGTACAATTTGGGGAATGAAATAAATTAAGGTACAGTCTATGTATTTCCTGTGAAGGAATCTCTGATTTCCAGAGATATGTGTGTACTGGTGTGTGTTCGCATGCATAGTGCATGCATGGAGCCCAGTGTTTTTTTCCTTTACTTCACCTTCTTCATTAAGTCCTGATATTTGGATTTGGGACCTGTTATGGTACTAATTAGGGAAGACTTTGGTACCAAAGATGTAATTCTGGTGTCCCCCTCCCACAGCTTTGTCTGTGAGCTATAGTATATGAGTCTGTAAAGTGATATGCTGGTTTTAATGCTGATTTTTCTTCTCTTCTTCTTAGTCTCTCAAAGCATGGTCATCTGGTTCAGAATCAGAATTTTATACAAGACGTTTACGAAATGGGAACTCTTGACTTCCGTTCCCAATTTCCCAAATCCAGATCTCTGAGGGTGGAGCTCCCGAGTCTGCATTTATAACAAGTGACTTTGGAGATTCCATTGTGCACTCAAGTTTAAGAACCATTGCCCTGGGGTGCACTGTTAGCAGGAAAAGTACATTGTGGGAGGTCCCTGGGTGGCAAGCCAGCAGCCAAGTCCAGGACTTTTCCTGTAATGGGCATGTGCTTTTGGAATTGGTTTCCCTCCCAGATCAACAGAGCATGAGCATTTTAGATTTT
The DNA here is from genome assembly GCF_964270905.1 of Leucopleurus acutus. Classification (NCBI taxonomy): domain Eukaryota; kingdom Metazoa; phylum Chordata; class Mammalia; order Artiodactyla; family Delphinidae; genus Leucopleurus; species Leucopleurus acutus. The sequence goes on along the minus strand of NC_139147.1, from coordinate 77,739,412 downwards.
AGGGCACAGGGACAGATTCACTTGTGACTCACCGAAGCAGCATGTGTGCGTTGTAGCTGCCTTACACCATAGGTAATTCCATTCTTTGAATGGGTACTTTAAAAACTGAGTGTTCTTTTCCCCAACTGTTAGGTGAAATAAGTCAAAAAATAAATAAATAAAACTAAAAGCAATTGTAATGCCGCTCACAAACTAATGATAACTACTGATAACATATATACTTTATTTATGGCAGTAAATAGACATATTCCACATATGGTTTTACAAATGATTTTACATTTATATTTACAGTTTATACTTTTGAACACAAATCAATTAGAAAACAGCAAATTTTAGTCACAAAAGTTTATTATTTTAATATAGACTTGAAGGATGTTTTATCAATACTGATTTTAGTCTTTTACCCTAAATATTATGACTGAATCATTATTAAGTGGAAAAAAGTAATCCCTTCCTGAGCTGTCACTAAAATAACTTTCTTAGGAGATGATTCTTCCCAGAGTTATGACCTATTTCTAATCCTTTTCCCTTGATCCTCTGTCTCTTTCTCTCTCAATCTCTCTCTCTCCCCCGCCTTTCTCATTCCCTCTCTTGCATTAAGACCCATGTAAAATATTTTTTATTATCACTTAAAAATCTGTATTTTAGTGTAGAGAGGTCTATCTGATAATGATTAAATGAGGGTATGTATGCTCTTTTAAGTATTTTTTTAAAAATTCTACTGGTTATGGAATATTTATACTCAATAAGGCTACCCATTCAGGTATACGTAAAACTCTAATTGCCCCTGCTATATCACAGACTTTAAAAAATCCTTTTATTCCAGAATAAACAGTTTCTTTTTCAAGCATATTTTCAAACATTGGTTCTTGGGGAAAAGTAATCATATAGGGAATTCTTGGTCATGTTAATATTTACCATTTAGCTACTTTTGTCAGATACTGTCTAAGTGATTTACAGACACAGTATCGTTTAATTTTCCCAAACATTTCATGATGTCTGTTTGTATTAATATCCCCATTTTACAGAAACCACAGCCCAAGTGCCTTCAGCCTGTAAGCTTCAGAACAAGGATTTATACCCAGAGCTCTTTGGGTTAAAATGCGCAACTCTTTCCCACTGAATGATGTCGAAAGGTTAGGAGCCATGGCTCTACCTGGGGCCCAGGTGCTTGGAAACCCTTTATGGGCTGTTCTGTCCAGCACTTTGGAATGCAAACTCCCTTGAGCAAGCCCTTGTTAGCATAGTTTCACCAGTGGCCTGTCTGTCTAAGGTAGTCAGCGAATATTAAAATAGTCCTAATAATAAAAGCACTCAGTCAACCATATAGCCCCCTTACTGAGGGGAGGAGGAGAATAGCTCACTTTCTCTGGAGGGCCTGAGAAGGATCAGTTTACAGGCGTCAGCATGGGGTGTGACCCTTCTTCCTTCTCTCCATCTTGGCGCTGGCACGTGCCTCTGGTGACCATCACCTCACATTAGCCCATGGTCTGGGCAGAAAACATTACCGGGGCTCCTTTTCTCCCCCACCCAAAACATTCTCAGTCCTTTCACTGACCTGGCTTCTGATTGGAGGCTCGTTGCTTCAGATAATGACCTCCAGGACCCCTCTGTGGGTTACAGCCTGTTTGTATTACTCGTACCGCAGCTTAAGACGCCTGCAGTGGGGAGTAAGGAAAAGGAAAAGACCAGCATTTTCAACATCCCCAGGTACCAGAAGCACAGAAGACTGACAGCATTCCAGCTACCTGCGTGGGTCCAGGGCTGGCAGCTGCCCATGTGTCCCTTGCAGACAAGCTGTTCGTTAAGATGAGGGATCTTTTTCAGTATGTCGCCTGCTTCTTTGCATTTTTCTCTACTGGGTTCTTGGTTGTGGCCACCTGGACAGACTGTTGGATGGTGAATGCAGATGACTCCCTGGAGGTAAGAAGTCAGCAGCTTCTTTTACTGACCCAAGCCTGTCCAACTTTTCTCTAAGCCCCACTGGCCCATTATATTCACTAGGACTAAGATAGTAATAATAGCCAACATGGTTGGACTTGCTTCTTACTTACTACTTACTGAGTCTTTACATTATTAGCTTATGTAATTCTCACAGCTCATCTATGAGGTAGGTATTGTTGTTATCCCATTTTACAGATGAGGTAACTGAATAAGCCCTTTTCCATAAAGGTAAATTTACACAAGCGTAATTATATAAGCTCTCCAGAAATTCACCTCTTCCATTGCTGCATATACCAAATTGAATAACATTCCATTAACATCCTTTCTGACAAACAGAAATTTGTTAACCTTGAAGACAGCATTAAAAGTAGTATGACAGACTTTCTTAAGAAGTGATCATCTAAATGTTGATCAAGTGATCAAACTCAAGTTATATAAAACCTACCCAATTACTGTGCAATGGAAAAAATGTCATTGTAAGGAGTTTCCAAGTAGGAGAAAACATTCTCTGGGAAACCAAGTTTTTCTAGTGTGTCCCAAAGTACAGGAGACAGATATGGGTTTAAGAAACCCTCTTTTAAAAATGAGTTGCTCTTGGGAACCTACTCTTCATGTACAAGATGAGTGAGTGGTTCATATTTGAAAATTTTATTTTTCTCACTGGAGAAGCTCTGAAAGAAGTAGTTTTCAAATTTAGAATTATTTTCTGTGGCTATAGGAATCTGAGAGAGGTAAAACTAAGTAAAACTCAATTCTTCAGACTCAGCAACTATTCATTTGTAAGGTTTCAAAAAGCGTAGGTGAGAAAAAGAAACAATATATCAGGAACTCACTGAGAATATACAGCAACTCACTATGTTCTCCTATGTACATCCTGAATGGAACAATTTACTCTAGCAAATGCTATACATTTAAGAAAGATACCTGAGGGCAAGTTTTTATATTTTTTCTTCTAATTTTATTTATTAAACTCCCAAGTTGGAGTTTCAAATGGAAAGTAATAATCTTTTGTTTTTCTGTGTATTATTTTTGTGTTTTATTTTTTTCTTGCTTTTAAATTTCCTCTGACTCTTACATGGTATTTCAAAACCAAGAGAGTTTTAAGTGCTTCTTTAGCACTAGAAAATTATTTTTCTGAAAATTGTGATAGAACTGAAATACTATAAAGGATGTCTGCTATATGTTAATCCAGTGGCGCATTATCTGGCCATGCACATAAGTGGTGAATGAAAAAAACAAACCAAAACTGTCCTTTGAACAGTACTCAGAAAAGTGCAGATAGAAATGTTCTGCTGCCATTAGCTTGCTAGAGTATGGGCTGCCAGTAGTAGGTGATGAATACAGAAATATGTTGGACTTGAGCTCACTTAAAATTATATTTTTAAAAACATGCAAAATCTCATCTAAAAGCATTCTTAAAATATTTCCCAAAACAATTTGAAAATCTTTCTCCTTAAGCTGATGGAACTGCTAACTTCACTTGATAAGAAATGAAAGTTTAGAAAGGGTCAGACCTTGCTGAGACGGATTGGGAGTTCTGGCATTTAAAGTGCCTTCTTGCTTTCATCTCAGTACATACAACCAATCTTCCCTCTGTTCTGTGCAAGAACACTTCTAGGTAAAATGAGTGGAATGAGTAGTCTAGTTTATTCACCTTGAGTAAATCCTTGCTAACCTCGGACTATAGTTTAGTAGTTCTTAGCTTCTTTCATATTTCCCATACTTGAGATGTATTGCAATAAATCTTCCCCAATAATCCTCCCCATTAAAAGAAGAACCCTTTAGTCATTTGTAGAGATGTGGATGGATCTAGAGACTGTCATACAGAGTGAAGTAAGTCCGAAAGAGAAAAACAAATATTGTATATTAATGCATATATGTGGAACCTAGAAAAATGGTACAGATGAACCGGTTTGCAGGGCAGAAATAGAGACACAGATGTAGAGAACAAATGTATGGACACCAAGGGGGGAAAGCGGTGGGGGGTGGGGGTGGGATGAATTGGGAGATTGGCATTGACATGTATACACTAATATGTATAAAATGGATAACTAATAAGAACCTGCTGTATAAAAAAATAAATAATATTCTAAAATTAAAAAAAAAGAAGAACCCTTTAACAAATGAGGCCCCCTTCTCTCCAACAGTCTCTTTATTTGTCAGTATTTTTAAAGGGACATGGAACTCGCATAACAATTACTCCTTCAGTTGGCTAGCATATAAAGTCATAATATTATCCATAAATGTCAAGGTTCTGATACTCACTGACTCAATTTTACTGTTTTGTCTCTTTGCTTCCTTCCTTGTGCATATATCGTTGTTGGTCCATATTAACAACTCACTTTAAACAACTACTGGACAAAAATTGACACAATAAAAGGGCTTTTAAAAAAAAGCATACCCATAGAAAATTTAAGCAAAAAGGAATATAATGAATTTTTTGCTTTGTTAATCTTTGACAGTGATGTAGGCATCAGTGTTGGAAAATGGATTCTGTAGTTCAGTTCAACAGAACAAACGTGAAATGTATGTCATTTCAAAGGCGCCGTGCAAATCCTCCAAGGGGAGTCAAAGCTAAAGCAAGAACCATTCCTGCCTTTCATGAGCGCACGTTTAGGGAGGAACAAAGATGCACATGAAACTCTAATAGAGGGTGTAGGTCAATTCATATTTGAGAAAGAAATGAACAAAGCAAAGAAGAGAGAACGATTATTTCCTGTCGGGAGCACTGAGACAGGCCTCAGGGGGGAAAAGACATTTGAACAAAGCGTCAGAAAAGATGCCAAGGATTTCAAAAGTTAGAAATGGCAGCAGAGGTCTTCCGAGAGAGAGGACAAATAGCAAAACTACAGGCTAAAGGTGAGTAACAGGGAGCAAGAAGCAGAGCTCAGGTATCCTTTTGACTTACTAGAGAATACTCAAAACACTACAGAATAGTATGGGGCCTCATTTATACCTGTCCTGAAGAGGTTAAATAAAGTAAAAACATTAGGAAAAAGAAATAGCACACGGAATTGTGCACAGTCCCAAGTCAGGGACCAGGGGTCCTGAAGTTGAACTCAGTTGTTTTAAGGTCCTTTTTAGTCCTACATTCTTTAACATCAGAACTCCTTGACTATGACTATGTCTAGAGACTTGACTATGTCTTCCAGAGAGATGGCCAACCGCTGGAGGACTGATGGCATCTAGAGCCTCCCTAGAAATTTCCACTAGGAAATCTAGTGTGAATAGTCTTCATTTTTCTGTTAACTTTATATACTCTTTCTTCCTATTTCCCACTCTACTTCTCTCCTTACTTTTTTTCTCCCTTCCTTTCTTCTTTCCTCCCTGCCTCCTTCCTCTTTCTTCTTCTTCCTCTTCTCCCTTCCTTCTCCCCCCTTCTCCCTCTTCTTCCCTTTTAAAAAACCTTTCATGCCCTACTTCTCTTTTATTCTTCTTTTTCTACCCCCACACTTCTCCTTCATCTCTTTATCTCTCTTTTGTGCTCCCCTTTTTTTTCTTTTCTTTCTATAATCTTTCATTCCACAAATGCTTTTTGATACCTACTGTCTACTTGGTACTGTGGTGAGTACAGGTTATGAAGGAGGATGAAACTTGGATCTTCCTTAGTTTTCTCCCAGCATATTGGCAGAGACAGACAGGTAAACTGATAGACAGTATGATATGACCGGTGCTATGATTACAGGTAACTCTGAGTGGCCAGCTCTCTTAGTCGTGTATAATCAGTGAAGGTTACCCAGAAAAAATATCTAAACTAGGCTTGAAGAACAAGTGAAGGGGGAAGAAAAAGTAGAGAGTATTGCATGTACAGGACATGATCTAGGCAGAGATCTAGGTATGAGAGTGCTGTATGTTTATCACTTTGGACATATTGGAAAAAGTTTCCAACATAAGGAGGAGAATATAAGGGCTGGATCATCGAGGGCTTGTGTTCATGTAAAATATAGGTCTTATACCATAGACAAGGGTGGTTCACTGTAAGCAAACATATATGTGTGTTTTAGAAAGAGCAATCATTCTGGCTAATGTGGGGAATGATTAGAAAGGGTAAAATGAATTATAGGGAGATCAACTAGGCAGCTTTTCCCATAAAACAGGAGGAAAACATTGATGGTCTGAACTAGTGTGGCAGCAAGCATAAAAAGGGTACAAATGAACTTGTTTACAAAACAGAAGTAGAGTCACAGATGTAGAAAACAAACTTATGGTTACCAGGACATAAGCAGGGAGAGATAAATTGGGAGACTGGGACTGACATATACACACTACCATGTATAAAATAGATAACTAATAGGAACCTACTGTATAGCACAGGGAACTCTACTCAATACTCTGTAATGGTCTATATGGGAAAACAATCTGAAAAGAGTAGATATATGTATATGTATAACTGATTCACTTTGCTGTACATCTGAAACTAACACAACATTGTAAATCAACTATAATTCAATAAAATTTTTTTTAAAAGACATGAAGATATGGGAAACTAAAGAACTCACATTGATGGGATTAATAATTGATTGCATGTGGGGAAAGAAGGCTGATGGAGAAGGAGAAGTAAAATTTGAAATCCACTTTACTGTTTTGGGGTAATTGGAGGAAGGATGGAACCACTCACCTAGAGCTGAAATGGAGGAAAATTAGTCTCTATACAGAAGTCATTAAGCAGCAACATCCCTGGACCATGACACTATTTTTTTCTTACTTAGATGGTTGCACAGCACCTTGAGGGGGCCAGGAAGGGAACGCTTTTCAGTGTGGATGTTTATAGGTTGGACTTGATGTTACAGGGACCTAAGATTAAATCCCACCCTTCCAGGCAGTAGCTGTGTGAACTTAGACAGATGTTTAAATTGTGTAAAACTGCATTTCCTCTTCTATAAAGGGAGAGTAACAATATGCACATGGTAAGTGTCTTGTGAGGGTTAAATGAGCCTGTGGCTCTAGTTGACCGCAGTACCAGGCAAATACCAATCAGTCAATAAATGTTAGCTATATTATCGTCTATTTGCAGTTTATTGTTTTGTTTTTGTTCTGGAGGAGGAGATGACATTTTGTACAATGTTCACTGAAGGGAGAAGTATGAGATTTAAGTTTTGTTCCTATTTTCTCTATTGATTCTCTTGGACACATTTTGTTTACTTCTCTGAGCTGTGGTTTTTTCCATTTTTACACTTATGACTGTTCCCTTTTTGTCTATCCAGGGGAATAAGGCAGAGAATAGAGACAAAATAGCATAAGTTATATATTAAATACATTTTAAAAGAAAATAAATTATGAATTAATAACAAAAATATGTTAATTACATCATAAAATGTGTAATTCTTCATTATCCACAGTAAAATAGGAAAGTAGCTTCTTCACAGAGTTACTGGTCTCTCAATTGTCAGAGAGAAAAAGTGTTTTCACAAGTTTATTTCATTTTTCAGTTCAACTTTTGTTGTTATTTACTGAGAATTTGTCATGTACCAAGCACTGTTATGATTAAAATTTTATGACCTCAAATGAAAGGTAATCCACATTTGGATTTATTTTATCTTCATTACCAGGTTCTCCCCTGGGATTTCTATTTTAATTAATGATGCTACAATTCTTCCATACATAAATATTGAAATTATTAGAGCTAGCATATACTCTGATTATATATACTTGGTTTGCTTTCCAACTGATTTTAAACTCCTTTAGCAGACATTTGAGCCTAGAAATATTCTTTAATTTGCCTCATGGTCTCCTACACCTCCTAGCACCCCCTTCCACATAATGGGAACTCAGGATGCATTTGTTAATATGAAGTGAATGGGTACCTATTATGATACTTGACATACTTACTAAAAGAATGAATAAATGAGTGAAATATAATGTGAAGTGATATTTGGAAATCTCACATTGAACACTAAATAAGAAGTATCTCTGTAGAAATACCATCACTTTTTCTTAGGGAAGATCTTTCATCTTGCTGCAATTTAAATTTTTTCAAGATATGGATTTGGTCCCTCTTTTTAATCAGATAGGAAAAAAGAGCCAATCCCCTGAGATGTATAATAAAGTTGGTGAAGAGTGTATTCCTACCTAGAAAATATAGCTTTTCTTCCTGGTGCTTCAAAGAGGGAAAGAAATTAAGAAAAGTAGAGAGAGAAAAGGAAATTGATATTTTGTAATAATTCACTCAACATAAATTGTGATCTCTGCCACTGGCCAGTAATCTTTGCAAAGTTGTGATTCCATACTTTCATAAGGAAAACATTCTAAAATGATTAAATGTATGATTTAAATTAAATAATAAATATTAAAATGGAAATATTTATATAGTCCATATATGTAAATTAGGTAATATGACCATGAAGGCCGCAAACATTATATTAATACCTAAGAAGTTTGCATTATCCCATTCTATCCGTTTGTGCCTTTAGCCAGTGATCCACAGCTAAGCAAGAAGAGTTAAACCAAATATATTTTAGCAAATAAACTCATGGTACATAAATGGAGTAAAAAAGAAAGGTGACATCTATTTTATTTATTTTAATCTTGTTTTCTCATCCTTATAAATACCTGTCTTGAGTTCTTTTAGGCCCTGGGATAGTAAGAAAAAGAAAAGAAAATGTAAAAATTAAAAGTTCAGAACTTTAGTATGAAAAATTCAAATGCCTTTCTGTTCCAAGTGAAAATGTTTCATGTTTTAGTGGTAAAACATTATTTACTACAGTATTATTAAAACTTTTGCACCCCAATAAATATATTCAATTAAGTACTGGAAACAAGTAAGTTGCATCTTCAGCATTAAAGTACACTAGCACAGGGATGGTAAAGTGGTGTGAAAACTATAAATCTCTATTTTATGTATACGCAAGGTGGTTTTTAAAAGAATATATCTTCATGACATCCCATTTTTCTTTTGGCTAATGATTATTCTTCCTATATATATTATATTTACACACAAATCCCAATGCATATGCATTTATAACATAATGCATAGTGACAAAGAAAAATCTTGTTTGATGTGGTCAACCAAGAAAAAAACATTTACTAAGCGTACTGTGTATAATTACTATATATATTGGATTGGCCAAATGGTTGGTTCCATTTTTTCCATAAGATGGCTCTAGTAACACTTAGTTGTCTTTTAAATTCATTCAAAACAATTTTGTTAGATTGTATGTGACAGCTGTCATATCAGAGTGCATTTAAAAAAGACTTATCAAAATTGGTGAATTTTTGTGTAGCCATTTTAATATTGAAGACGGAAGAAAAAAAGCAATGCTTTCAGCATATTATGCTTTATTACTTCAAGAAAGGTAAAAATGCAACCTAAATGCAAGAAAAGATTTGTGCAGCATATGGAGAAGGTGCTGTGACTGGTTGAAGGTGTCAGAAGTTGTTTGCCAAGTTTCGTGCTGGAGATTTCTCTCTGGACGATGCTCCATGGTTGGGTAGAGCAATTAAAGTTGATAGCAAACACATTGAGACATTAATTGAGAACAATCAACGTTGTACCACACGGGAGACAGCAGACATACTCAAAATATCCAAATCAAGCTTCGAAAACCATTTGCACCAGCTTGGTTATGTGAATCGCTTTGATGTTTGGGTTCTACATAAGGTAAGCGAGAAAAACCTTCTTGACCATATTTCCACATGCGATTCTCTACTTAAGCATAATGAAAACGTTCCGTTTTTAAAACAAATTGTGACGGGCGATGAAAAGCGGATACTGTACAATAATGTGGAACAGAAGAGATCGTGGGGCAGGTGAAATGAACCACCACCAACCACACCAAAGGCCGGTCTTTATCCAAAGAAGGTGATGCTGTGTATATGGTGGGATTGGAAGGGAGTCCTCTATTATGAGTTGCTTCTGGAAAACCAAACGATTAATTCCAACAAGTACTGCTCCCAATTAGACCAAATGAAAGCAGCACTCGATGAAAAGCATCTGGAATTCGTCAACAGAAAACGCATCATCTTCCATCAGGATAACACAAGACCGCATGTTTGTTTGATGACCAGGCAAAAACTGTTACAGGTTGGCTGGGAAGTTCTTCATTCATCCACCGTATTCACCAGACATTGCACCTTCGGATTTCCATTTATTTTGGTCTTTACAAAATTCTCTTAATGAAAAAATTTCAATTGCCTAGAAGATTGTAAAAGGCATTTGGAACAGTTCTTTGCTCAGAAAGATAAAAAGTTTGGGGAAGATTGAATTATGAAGTTGCCTGATAAGTGGCAGAAAGTAGTGGAACAAAACGGTGAATACATTGTTCAATAAAATTCTTGGTGAAAATGAAAAATGTGTGTTTTTTTTTTTTTTACTTAAAAACCGAAGACACTTTTTGGCCAACCCTATATATATATATATATGTAAATTTCTCCTATGTAACAGGAGGAGAAAATGCCAATTAATTAAAGTATTTTTAAGTTTCTCTCTTCTCAAAAGATATATAAAATATATGGAGGCATGACAGGCACACTCAAAACTGCAGAAGATAAGACAATGCAGGCAAAATTGTGTGTTGCCACTTGTAAATATTTTCAGAGGGGTAAGAAAAGGGAAATTGGCAAAGGCTAGGATAGAGAAAAGAGAAACCTTAATTGGAAACTGCTAAAGAGGTTAGAATAAGAAATTCCAGGATTAAGGAATTAATTTATGCCATTATAAACTCAACTAGGAAGAGGGACCATCAGTCCCTCTTCCCAAAAGTTTCCTGAAACTATTTTTCTATGTGGTATCCTGCTCATCCTTAGTATTGTGGTAAACACTTCCCAGAGCCAGTTGAGTAGACAGGGTCCAGGCTGACACCAAATCAGCATAAACTCTCTGGTCTCAATAATATTTCTTTAACTCCTGGATTTAGACATTCTAGTCTGTTCAGTCAAGTCAAAAGGACATATTAAGCCTCAACTGTGTGTACAGTAACAGTATATCAGTAACCATTTTCTATGCCAAGTGAGAAATGAGAGTTAATGTGTATGAATTAGAAAAATTGACAAATATTTTCCCTCAGTAAACATCTTTTGAGCATCTATTGTATACTGAGAAGGCGGATTTGTAAGCTCCTTGAAGCAAGGTGCCATGCCTATCTTGGTCATTGCTGTATCCCCAAAACTTAGCCGGTTGACTGACACATGACAGACATTTAGTGAACATAGTTTGAAAGGCAGACTTGGGAGACAGATGCACATAAATGCACATAGAAAAATAATGCAATATTATAAATGCTATAGAAATATGGACTAGTTACTGTGGGATCCAAGAAGAGATTAACTCCAGCTGGAGAGACTGGGAGAATCTCATGGAAGAAGGGATATCTTTGAGGTGAGATTTAAATGACAGGGAGAAATTTGAAGATCCACTCAGCTCCTGCTAATTGCTGCTACGTGCAGCCAGGGAGTCCAGGTGGCCAGACTGACCAAGTTTCCAAGGGAAGCCAGAAATCTGTACCCTTCTGTAAAATCTCTCTGTTTCACTGTTGGCAGGTAATTAATATTAAGAAATTTAGGTTGGCCTCATGTTTGTGACTTGCACTTTTATTGCCACATCTTGGATAAACTGACTTCTTCCCACTTCAGGACCAACAGATATTTATTGAAATGGTATAAAAATTCCCTGAGTACTATTTTATATGTTATTTATTAATATATGAATCACATGTTAAGAGCACAAAGATTAAATTTGTAATCGTCTATTTTGGACAACGCTGTGAGATAAAATTATTAGTTAACATTGTTTTTACCCATTAAGTAATGTTAACTGTAATATTTTAAGCATGAGTCTGCTTTGTAAGAACCTTGCCTTAAAACTTTAAAGAATGTAGATTTGCTTGTTTTAGAGAGTTCTTAATAAGCCATTGTACAACAGGAGGATAAGTGAAGATTCTAAATTATAGGCAAGGAGGGCTTTCCTAAATGTGATAAATAACGAACAGTCTTTTAACCTTGTATTTTGTGCACAAAGGCACCTTTAAGGGTGTCTCCAGTAAGTGCTATATTAACACAGAAGTTTAGTTAATTACAGCCGCTATTCTCACGTACCTTAACTGAGTGTGAATACCAAGCAATCTAATATTGTGCCCCTAAGCATTAATACCTAATGAAATTGGATTCCTTGTTTCCTTTAATGAGCTCATTGCTTTTCTAAATATGGTCATTGCAGGTAAATGATCAATAGCCTTGAAAATGACACCATTACTGGATTATTTTGGCAAGAAAAAAATACTCTTTTTAGTTTAAATATCCTCACATATATAGCTCAGCTCATTTCCTAAATAACCTCACATATAATGAGAATGACATAGTAGGTTTTATTTGCTTGTTTCAGTGGCTGAGTTAGACAGCAGGAAATTGGGGACAGTCACTCTCTGATTATAGAATAGGACTTCAGGTCCATATGACCTAGCTCAAATTGGAATGAACTGGATCCAGTGTGTTCCTGTTAATTGAGAGACTGAAGGGTAATAGGCTATGAGAAGGCTTGTCTTCTGTTGCGGTATAATAGTTCAGTACAAATTGTCTCTACTATCCATTTCTTAGGGCTGCCATAACACATTGCCACAATTTGGTGACTTAACACAAGAGACAGTTTTCTCTTACAGTTCTGAAGGCCAGGATTTTGAAATCAAAGTTTTGGCAGGGCTACACCGCCTCTGAAGGCTCTAGAGGAGAATGCATTCCTCGCCTCTTCCAGCTTCTGGTGACATAGGCATTCCTTGACGTGGGCCCACGTCACTCCAGTGTCTGTGACTGTGGGCACATTGCCTCCTTCTCTTCTATCTGTCTGTCCTCTGTGTGTCTCTTCTTATAAGGACACTTGTCATTAGATTTAGGGCCCACCCTGGTAATCCAAGAGGATCTACTTTTCTCAAAACCCTTAATTTAACTACATATGCAAAGTCCCTCTTTCCAAATAAGGTCACATTCACAGGTTCTGGGGATTAGAACATGGATACATCTTTTGGGGGGCTGCCATTCTACCCATTACATGTACCTTTCTCCACTTTCATATGGTTAGTTAGTAATGCTGAACTTAGTCACTACTCAGGTTACTATGCTGTTTAAGTACTTTACTAGTATTATCATTTATTGAGCAAATCATTTATGTTGTGTGTGTTTGTAATTTTTAATTCTTATAGTCACCCTAGCATTAGCTCCTTTATAAAGATAAGGAGATTGAGCTCAAAAAAGGTAAGGCCTTTCCAAGGATGCAACACAGCTAATAAGAGTGTCAATTTAAAGTCTGTGTTTTTTCAGTTATAGCTTAAATTTCATGTGCATGTAAGTTTAGATATTCACATCCTTCTTTAGAAATTGATATATTAGGTTTCGCAAGATGGATTTTCTTTATCAATATTTTGGTCTCTGTGGTGCCTCAGGTCAGATAATATTCCAACATTCTAAAACATCACTACTAGATTTAATCTTAGGAAGAGCAAGCCAAAGTGAGGTTTCATAGAATAATGGCCATAGGATGAGATTAAAGTTAGGGCTTACTACTTCACCCAAAACTATCTTCCAGTTTCCAATTCTGGAGTACTTTCACCTGAAGTAAAATTAGAATTTAAAAAAATAGGTTTTAAGTATACTGCAATGCTTAAGAGCGTACACACAGACTGCTGTGTTTGAATCCTATCTCCTCCATTTAACTACACTTTCTGGGGTTATCACAACTTTCCTGTGCCTCCTTTTCCTTATTTGTAAAATGGACAGTAATAATGATAGATCACAGGATCCTCTAATTAATAAGTGAGGTGATAATACACTTAAACAGTAACTGCTTCAGAGTATAGATTCAATATAGAATTATTAATTATTACCAATTATAAGCATTTTACATACAAAGTGAAAATAGAAGTACAGCATTCAAAATTGTGATGGAGTAGCCAGCAGTAGAGTTTTATTTGGTGCACAGCACAACTTCACAGCATATGGGTCAAAGAGTTTCATAGCACAAATATTCTCTGATATAATTTTCTTTTGCAAATCAAATGTTTCATGTTCCTTCCTTTCTTCTCCGCACCCGTTATAATCTCCCTGTCTTTGCATTTCTCTTCCCACTCTGCTCTGTTATTTCTTCTTTCTTTAAGGAAAACTTTAAGCTTTCATTTTCCAAGATAATTTGTGGTTAAATCTTACTAAACTATTCCCAGATTGCCAAGGTAATGTGAATCTGTAATCAAATCAGAATAAACAATCATATTAGTTCTGTTCCATATGTATGAGCTCTGTCAAGAATACTTGAACACATTTTCTGTTGGCATGTTTACAATTCTAGGGAATCTATTTTGACTTGCAGCTTATAGGTAAAATATGAGAAGGCTCAGGACACTTGTACCTTTTAGCTCTAAGTGGTTACTTAGAATCATCTGTACAGCATTTCTAAGTTAAAAGCGATTTATGACTGCAAGGTTGTATGAAATTAATGTTCAATTGTTTACATCCATCTCATAGCTTAAACATTGGTAGTCCATCAGTGGAGCAAGGAAGAAGTAGTATGGTCTTTATGTATAACTTTCTTTGACCATTATTTTAAATTTATGAACTTCATATATAATAACATGTTTCTTCATGGGACTCATTGTTCGTGATGAAGAAAAATTAATATACATTCCTAATAGACTCAAGATGTCAGCAGTTATCACCTATTGTTATATTGATTTTTTTTTTTTTTGGATAAGTAAAGGTCAGCATATGGTAGTGAAATGAATTGTCGCCCTATTAAACTGACTCGATGATAGAACCAGCCATAGGCATTTGCATATGTTTAATTCTGATTTTATCCATCTTAGGCATGACTTCTTTCCGCCCCCCACCCCCAAATCAGGAAGTGATTTTACTTCCTGGTGGGGAAAGCCTTGAGTTGTTAGTGCTTAAGGGAAAATACTCTAAAATGCATTGTGTTTGTTGTAAATGAAATTCTGATCATGCTTGTAACCACTGTACTTTGCTATCAAACTCACAACAGCCAAGTTCTTCCTTTGATCAAGGTGAATTGAAGTGTGTCTGCCTGAGTTGTTTCACATGGTGTCTTCTCCAACATCTAGGTGAGCACAAAATGCCGAGGCCTCTGGTGGGAGTGTGTCACAAATGCTTTTGATGGGATTCGCACCTGTGATGAGTACGATTCTATACTTGCTGAACACCCCTGTACGTATGCCTTAGACATCACCCTTGTCAGGGAGGGAAGACCAAAGGAAATTGAACTCAGGTTTCCATTATGTGTTTTTGGGTTTTTTACGATTCAATATTAAGGTTCTGTCCAGTTTTAAATGTTTCAAATAGAAATTTAGTTTATTTCTAAAATGTGAATTGAAACATTTTTAGCATATTTTATCTTTTCCCATGTATTTATAAATTCCTTTAGGGTAAAAATATTATCTTGTTCAGTTCTGCTATCCCACAAAGGGTCTGGTATAAGCCTACTACAGCAGGCTTATAGTAAACACTTTTTAAATTGAAATGAAATCTTCAGGGTGCAGTGATTTTATGATTAGAACTGACCGGTTAGATGAAAAGCATTTCGGAGATGTCTTTTAGCTATGACTTAGGTCAGATAGAAAGTTTACAGTATTTCAATGGATGACTTGCTAAGATAGAGAGAGAGTAGATATAGAGGGCCAGAGACAGAAAAACAAATAGGGAGAGAGATAGGCAAAGAGAGACACAGACTGTGGGATCAGGGAATGAAAAACATTAAAATATGTGACACATTCTTAGCAGAAATAATAAAGCCATCTCCTAGATCTTCCCTACCTTTAGCTTTAAATTATAATTAGGTGTTAACAAGGCCCATGTTTCTATGAATAAAAGATTTCATAGATCGAAAAACCTTATTACTGATTCTCTCAACTCTTCTCCATACCATTTATTTATTTATTTGTGTGTTTGTTTGTTTATTTACTTGTTAGAACATCCAATCGTGCCAAGAAACACTGGTGCTGTTATTAAAGCAAATTGGTTTTAGTCTCTTTCAAATCAAATGATGGGTGGTGGTACAATATCACAACTTCTTTTCTCAAGATAAATGAAAAGAATGTGACTTTTCCCCTGAACTGCTATTTTGGTGCAGGGAAAAGCACTTAAAAGGAGCTGTGCTCTACAAATATCTTTCTCTGCCATTTAGGATTTGAGTGCCTGAAACATTTTTTAATTCATAAAGCTTTTATTTCATTTTTTAGAAAAAGGCCTTTTATGTTTTCCTCTTTTTTTCCCTTCTTGCACTAACCTAGTTCTATCTACAAAGAAGCACGATTTGGTCAATAGGAATGGGCATTCATGTTCACGTGGACCCTAGGCTATTGCAGAAATGCAGTTCTATGGTTAGAGTTGAGAAGAAAACAGAAAGATGAAATATTTCATACTTTTAAATATTTGTTATATCCATTTATGTAAGAAGAAAATAAAATTATTCACAAGCCTACTACACAGAGAAAACCACTGTTTATATTTTTAAATGGTCCTTTACCTTTTGCCTATACCATCTCACATTTGTCTTTTGATATATTTTTACCTATTACTTTCAAATAATATGCTAAAAATCCATTAATTTTCTTTAAAAAATTCCATCATATGCTTAAAGACTAGAGAGATGAAAATGAGTTCTTAGAAAATAATATAACTGTACCCTCTAAGTTAGGATGTTACCTGTAAGAGTGTAGATTTTATTTTTAGTCTTTGGTATCTTTTATACAATCACAATTAGATCACCTTTCTCATTACCTTGTATGCTTAGAGTATTTAGACCCAGATGCAGTTTTATTTATTTATTTATTTATTTATTTTTTGCGGTACGCGGGCCTCTCACTGCTGTGGCCTCTCCCGTTGCGGAGCACAGGCTCCGGACGCGCAGGCTCAGCGGCCATGGCTCACGGGCCCAGCCGCTCCGCGGCATGTGGGATCTTTCAGGACCGGGGCACGAACCCGTGTCCCCTGCATCGGCAGGCGGACTCTCAACCACTGTGCCACCAGGGAAGCCCCGAGATGTTGATACTGTTAATTTGAGCCCTTCTCCACCCCCCAAATCAGGGTATTTAACATTATTCTGGCAGCCAAATCTCAGATAATCTCCAGAAGGAAATTCCTGGCTGGCCAGCATTAGCAATCTCTTGCAGAGCTGCCCTCTTGGAACTGGGCTAGCCATGTGGCCCCTGGATGACACCATAGGCATGAGTCCTGTAGTTCCACAGAGCGTCTGAGACACACTTTGTATGGGAGCAAGGGTCAGAGAGGGGAAAACCAGGGCCAACAATGATTTCAGGGCACCCCATCCAGATAGCAACCCTGGCCCTGTTGATCCCAGGTTCCAGAAGAGGACTTAGAAAATTTCAAGGGAGGCACTCCAAAATGTGGGACCACTTAGTTTGGGGTGCTGAATAGGAAGCCCACTTATATATAACATTTGAGGATCAAGGAGATCTGCTAAAATATAAAAACTCATAATACCTAATGAGTTACATAGTTTTCTCTTTCCTTAATTTTGAAGAAAACAAAATGAACTTTAGATTTGGCCTAAATTTGAAATTTGAGCCTAAATTTTAAAAAATAATGTCAAATTTTGAGATCTTAAATATTCACCTATTAATAAGGTAGAAACTGATTTTATGCATTGATTTCCTCTCTTAGATGGATTATAAAAATAATTTTGAAATGAGGAAAATTGGCCACATTTTCACAAGCCATCTATAACTAAATAGGCTCTAAAGTTGCCTCATCATTGAGGAAAAATTATTTCAATACAAGGAAACTCCAGGTCACTATGAAAATAAAACATAATTATGATACCATCAAAGGAATAAATTTTATTACTCCTCTCCAGTAGCCAGCTAAAGTAACAATAGTTCTGACTTCAGATACTTAACCCTCCATTTGTGGCAACATTATTCTTGTTTTAATTTAGTGTCACTGGGACTCACAGGTGAGGAGGCTTTCACAGTTGATGATGCTCCCATTGCAGATGACTGCTACTATTCTACTTCTATGTACCTGATCTTCTCTTTCCTGGACTTTCTACCACATATTCTCATTGGCCATAGCTTTAAAATATGCTTCGTTGACAATGCAAGGTTGAAGGGTTGATGCAGAGTGTTGGCCAAGAAGGGTCACCACCTGAAGGAATAAAAGAAAATAAATAGTCTTCTGTTTAATAATGGAAGCTCCTTCTCCTTCTAAAGATCTGCTGATGGCTCCTACCTGAACTGGCAAGAGATGTCTTGAAGTATTTTATTCTGCTCCCCTATTTTAACCAATTTGTTACATTTTTTCAATAAAACTTCAAACAAATGTAGTGATTATTTATTTATTGAATACTTATTGGTTGTCTTCAGAAGAAGAGATACTCTACTTTCAATTCAGCATTAAGCTAATACTTGTAAATGAGATTCATTCCAAAACAGGAGGCAAAAAGGAAATAGTTATTTAGTCCCCACCATATGCCAGGCATTTTACTAGATGGCCAACAAGACTATAATAAGCAGTCCTTAACCAAATAATACTGTTGATAGTCTCGTACTATTTTTGCATTTTATGAAAAATTAAGGGTATTTATTTTCAAGTTCATGCATACTTAAAGTCTGATTTTATTCGGTGGGCATGTGTTAATGTACGTGGTTGTCTGTTTTTTGGTGTACCTCTGTGTATTAACATATCTCCTTCCTCTGACTATGCTGAAACCACATGCTCTGATCTTCTAGTGAAGTTGGTGGTAACTCGGGCGCTGATGATTACTGCAGATATTTTAGCTGGATTTGGATTTATTATCCTGCTCCTTGGTCTTGACTGTGTGAAATTCCTCCCTGATGAGCCATACATCAAAGTCCGCATCTGCTTTGTTGCTGGAACCACATTACTTATAGCAGGTATTGGTCTGGACTAGTGATGGGGATAAAGCTACTCAACTAAGGTCTTGGGATGAAGAAGGGTGCTGTTCTGAAGTAGTTCATTTTAGGATAATATTTGACTTGCTTTTCTAGATTGAAGGAATAAGGAGCACATCCACCAACCCTGCTTTCCTTAGTTTTGGAATCAGATAATTAATCTTTTGTTAATATCCCTGGTCAGGGTTTATTGAAGTCCTCAAACTATTTTTTAACTATTTAAAAAGTTATATAAAGCTTTAACTTAAAAAAAAATTGTGATTGTTCCTGAAGTTAAATCCTAAAATAAGCCTCCAGCCGCCACCTTCTTGCCTGTACACGCCCTTACCAGTTCTTCTTGGCAATGAACTAAATTGTATCAAGTCCTGTGTTAGGCTTTTCTCATGTGCCAACTCATATGATCATAACTGTAACAATAAACAGATTATGCTCTTATCTCTACTTAAGAAGCTGGTGAATAAATGGAGTTCTGAAGACATAAATCAAGCATGAGTAATAAACAATAAATCAAGAATCGCTTTATATGGTGTTTATTAGTGAAACAGCAAAATTGATATTTTACTGAGGTCTGTCATCAAATTCAATTTAGTCTTCCTTTATCATCATGTCTTTTTTGGATCGTAATACAAGTTGGGAGGAAGTACACTGTGAAAGAAATCAAAGTGTAGGAAGATTGAAAACCAATGAGTCCACCCTCCAGAGAGAAAACCATCTTCTTTAATGGTAGCAGCAAAAAGTTAGCAAATGCTTGCAGGTATATATATATATATATACACACATACATATATAAAATGTGTGACCTTAGGCCAGTTAATCTGTCTCCTTTTCTTGGTCTACAAATTAGCGTGAAGCCTCAGCAATAATATCTACTCCTAATTGTTGTTGTAAAGATCCCAATGTGGGCAGAGTAAGCCCATAGCTGAAAGTCTCACCCATCACATAGTCAAGAGTGGGGCCTCCCTGATATTTTCACACAAGGCCCTAAGGATCCTTAGGTTGTACTACAAAATCACAAGAATTTAGCACTTTGTTTTCCTTTTAAAGATATTCATTCCCATATCCAGTCTAGTGATAACATAAAGCTTTTGTATGTAACAACGTGTTCATGTAACAAATTTAAACATCATTTAATGCTTTGCAATTTTATTCTAGAATGCTTTTTGAGACATCACTAATCTACTCCATTTTTTATAAAATAGCAAAATGAACTAAATTTAAAGAAAAATAAGTCACTGAAGAAAATCCCTGCAGGAACGGTTAAAGAGATACTCAATTAAATTGCCAGAGATGGCCAAAGCCTTGGAATCCTCATTTGAAATTAGTATGCCATGTATATATTTATATGTATACACACACACACATATATATATGCACACACATAGATATATACACACAACTAAAAGTGGGGTCTTTTTGCTCGCCGCTCAAAAGCCAATAAAGAGGTAAAGATGGTGGAAAGGAAAGTTTGCTTTATTTTGGATGCAGGCAACCAGTGGGGAGGGCAGACACCTGTCCAAAGGCTGACCACCCCCCCACACCCTGACAATCAGGGAGCAAGAGCTTTTATAGGTGGAGGGAAGGGGCTACATGTAGAAACAGTACAGTCAGCTCTGACAGCCATCTTGAAATTGGTCATCGGTGGTCTGACCAGCATCATCTTGATTGTTTTAAGTACAGTTAATCTTCAGTTCCATGGTCAGTTTGTTCCCATTTCTTTAAGGCCAGTTCTCAGAATTGTGACAGCTTATGTCATGGCTACAGTCTGCTCATCATATAGTTAACTTCTTCCACCTGGTAGGGGTTTCAGTATCTATAAAACAGCCCACAGGATATGGCTCAGAGTACTATCCATAGCCCTTGAGAAGGAACTAAAGGTCCTTGACTTTGCTTACTGACTAAACTATCATTGTTTTGTCCTGTCTGACTGCTTTTTTTTCTTCTGCATTTTCTCACATCTCTGATTAAACTTATTCTTTGGCTAAAGTTTTTCCACAGACAAAAGGCAGGCGGAGGACGTGGGGGAGAAAGGACCATAAGGTCCTGCTCCGTTTCACACACACACGTATATATGTGTGTATATATATGTGTGTGTGTGTGTGTATATATATATATGCATATGTATATATATGCATATGTATATATATGCACACATATATATGTATATGTATATATACCAAAATCTGTTTCTAAGTTTCAAAAAAAAGTTTTCATCCTAAACCTATGGGTTACAGTATTATGGGAAAGGTGTGGTAATTTACACCCTGTATTTTAATGGTTACTATGTGTTCATGATCTAGTCCTTCTTAAACTCTTGCATTAAACAGTTGAGAAAAGAATGCAATTAAATTGTGACTTCAATAGATATCACAGACAGACTTACTAGAGAAAAAATGTGAGAGTTTCTTGGGGGTTACAGATTTCAGAAGCACCATTTTCATATAGCCTTTTGTCTGACAACTCGCCACTCTTTTTTTTTTTTAACATCTTTATTGGGGTATAATTGCTTTACAATGGTGTGTTAGTTTCTGCTTTATAACAAAGTGAATCAGTCATACATAAACATATGTTCCCATATGTCTTCCCTCTTGCGTCTCGCCACTCTTTTTTCTTACCTCTGAGCCCTGGCATGCAATTTATACCTTTAAAGCAAGAGGACTCTAGTGGCATTGTTTCAAGACAATCAATTTTCAGAAAGACTAATCTGTGAGAATTAAATTTTATTTAAGATGGACAAAAGTTCTTAGTCTATCCTAATATGGTGTGGGAGTGTTAGATAAATTTTCAATTTCTACTTTAGTTATTTGTTTTTAACCTCAAAGTACTAAAATGAAGGACTTTAAAAACATAGTTTCCATATGGGTGCTGATTATGTAGCTGACATAACTTCAGTCATGGGGCTGGGGAGCCACAGAATACTCTTAAATACAATACAGTAGAATACTCTTAAATCTCCTTGGATTTAAATTTTTAAAAGGCCTGCATTATTTTTAGCAATTTTCATCTCCTTCAGGTGCCCCGGGAATCATTGGCTCTGTGTGGTATGCTGTTGATGTTTATGTGGAACGTTCTTCTCTGGTTTTGCACAATATATTTCTTGGCATCCAATATAAATTTGGTTGGTCCTGTTGGCTTGGAATGGCTGGGTCTCTGGGATGCTTCTTGGCTGGTGCTGTCCTCACATGCTGCTTATACCTCTTCAAAGGTAAGAACAAAATAAAATAGCACACTTCCTTGCCTCCAGTATCATTCCTTCAAACCCAATGGAAACACATCTCACCAGATCAAAGTAATGTTGATAACTTGATCCCTACCTATTACCATTAGAAATTTCAGTTGTTCAAGGACAACTGATTCGCAATACTAGAACCTTACTATCCTGTTAGTGGTATATTTGTTGAAAAGAAAAAAAAAGAATACTACAGCTACAACTGTATCTAACATTCAAATATATAATGGTTATTTTGATGTGTCATAATCTTATATATCTCACTTCACCCAATCAACTAAATTTATATCTACAATTTATATCTACAGAGAGGTAAACAGAGAGCCAAGTCAAATGCATACTTGTTGTTAAAAAGTGTGATGTGTTACTATTGGGTTTCTCAAAATGTCACTGAAAAATAATAAGGAAATCCCTCTTCTCATAAGAAAGAAAAGAAAAGGAAATTACTTGATTGAATTTTAAATCTAAAAATAACTTTCCAGTTGAAAATCTTAGAGTTTCTTCTAGGTTCTTAGATGATTCCTTCTTATAATATTTATATTATTCCCTCTTTTGGGTAAGAGTATATAAAATTACATTTTCCCCCAAACTTTACTGAGCCATAATTATTTTTATATCGCCATGTTTATCTCTTCCAAACAGATGTTGGACCTGAGAGGAACTATCCTTATTCCAGGAGGAAAGGCTATTCAACTACAGCTGTTTCCATGGCCCAGTCATATGCAGCCCCTCGGACACAGACTGCCAAAATGTATGCTGTAGACACTAGGGTGTGAAGTGACACATATCAGTGTGTATATGTTGTTTAACTAACCAATCAATATGTTCAAGTTAATAAAATAGCCGGCCAATCCAGGAACAGTTATCTAGACTTCCTGTTCAACTAAATTAATTGCTTAGCTTAATCAAAAAGTTTGATTCTCCTATCACTTCTCCTTCTCAATTATTCTTATATTCTTCCACATTCTTTTACCCTCTCTCTCTCACACATATACACACGTACACTTTCCCTGTATTTTAAGATAAGGTTGCTGGGATATAAAACTGTTTGTTGTGATATTGCTGCTAGAGATAGTGACATGGTAATATTAAAATTAAATGACGCTTAAAGAATAGAAAACGACTTTCAAAAGAGGTCAGAGATTCTAATCTTTGAAAGGATTGTCAAGCTCTTAGCTCTTTCCCTGGTTTTTGGCTCACTTTTTGTATTCTCAATTGAGTGAGTTATTTGATAACTTTGAAGAAGATGATTCTTCCAAATTCAAACAAGTATATCAAAACTTACCATTGCTCTGATTCTGTTAAAATAGAAAAAGAAAATAACAGCTTCATGTACCAGCCACTGGTGGGAGTTAAAGATAAAAAGGTCCCCCTCCAAACTCTAAATGTCAAAAGCAAATGCTAAATTAATACCAGAGTCAGTGCTGACCTTCTTCCTCATTAACCACATTAAAGATCTGTGTATTTTTTTAATCACTACTCCAAGTTTGCCTATAGATTGTCAAATATTAAACTACAGCAGTTAATAGCTAAACCGGAGAGTTCACTTAGCATTGATTGGGCATCCAAATGTATCTCAAGAATGTAACATATTAGAATTCACCAATTCAGGTGTCCTCTCACCACTGGATCCTCAGCACCCAGCCAAATAGCTGACATATGATAAAATGTAAAAAATATTTGTTGCTTGAAAGCAATAAAGGCTCAACAATTCTCTATTGAAAAAAATCAATTTTCCTCACAAAATATGTGCTTTTTGAAAAAATAGAATTATATACACACTTAAAGAAATCAATGAATAATTGCTAAAGGGATTTTGTTCATATCCATAATATAAACATATTTCAATTTTTTTAATTGTAGAGTTTTTTTTAAGTTATAAAATTTAACCTCAGGTTTTCTGGTTCCTTGAAACTCACATGAATAGCATTAATAGCCATACAGTACCTTAACAGACTATCAACTGAACTACAAATTAGTTCTTTGGAAAATGGAAATTTAGTTGTGAATGTCTGAAGCTCCCAAAAGAAGTGTTTCCAATTTAAAAAGCTAAAAATCATGTGAAAACGAGATGATGGAAACTGGTACATACATTGCTGAGAATGGTGTTCATGAGTTCATACGACATCTCTTTACTAGTATCTCAGGAGAATTTATAATATAATCTTAGAATTAAGAGCAACTGATTCACTTTTATTTCATGGATGTTATTAACTGTAACTGACATTTAACAAAAGTAATTGTAGATTATGTTTACTAGTTATATGGGTATTATTCTAAGCATTTTAAAGCTTATTTTGTGTTGTTCTTTTTTCTCAACCTTAGTTTTTAAATTTTTTATTCCCATATTTATTTTATGATATATTGTCTGTCATGTTTTATATATTCTAATAAGTCTCTTGAAATACTTCTGGGGAAAGGCAGGGTAAAATTAATTAAATAATTAATTAGATTTTAGAGATACAAATTTTTCCCTCCTTAACGGTTTCATTTCTATGAGGAAAAATTTCAGAGGATTATGGTGATAATCGAAATCTATTAATGTTTTGAATATTTTTCTCAATAAAAACATTTTGCATATCCTGGGAAGAATACTAGTATTTTTTTAAAAAAATCCCCTTGGGAATGTTCATTCCTAATCCACTGTAATCTAATGAAGCATTCCAAAATAAAGCATAACAAAGAATATATTTTGTATAGCAACTACAAAATATATTTGTTGTATAGTGAACAGCAAAATAAATATCAAATTGTGAAGAAGCAATAATTGACATAGTTGTAGCTCAACATGCTCAGAAAGAAAAAAATAACATAAGCCCAAAGTACACTCATATCTGGTTATTAGGTTGAATCATTAAAATAGCCCACAAAATTCTGAGTACTATAATTTAGTCATGTCCTGTTAATTGCAATAGGAAAAAATAAAAATGTATAAAATGGAACAATCTTATTTACCTATCCCTTGATTAATCATGACTTTCTAATATCACATTTTTAACTGAAATTAGCCTTTTGTTATTATAAAAGTTATATATGTGCATTGTAGAAAGTTGGAAAACAAAAACAACCAAAAATGTATCTTGTTTAAATACCATGGGACCATATTCTCTCCACCTATACCACTACTTCTAAAACCTTATTGAACATCTGCACATTCTTCCAGATATTCTGTTTATACACATACATGCAAAGACTATATATTCTTCTTTAAGAGACCATTCCATATCTGTGGCTTTGTAACCTAATTTCGCCCCATTAATTATCATTGTCTTTTCATAGCAATAAATTTTCATCTTATTGATAACCAATCCATGTTTAAATTTACCCAAGTTTCACAAAATGCACCATACTACTGGTTTGTTTAAACCAGTATTTTCATTTCCTCTGATTATTAGGCCCCTTAAATCCTTTTAATCAAGCTACATTTTTTTCACCATCCCTGATTTATTAAAAAAAAAAAGACAAAACTGAACCAGTTTTCCGACAGTTTATTCCACCTTCTGGATTTGTCTGGTGATGTCACTTAGCTTGTTTCTCTATACCTTGTATTTTCAGTAAATTGAAATTTAAATCAAAAGTCTTTGATGGAATCAAGTTAAGTAGTTTCTAAAATAAACCGTAGGTGATGTGAAGCATATCTGGAGACCTACTATCTTGTTGATTTAGCCTTAATTATGATAAAGTTGTTCGCTGGATTAGGGTGATGCTAATCTGATCTCTCCATTCTTCAGTTGTACATACTTCTCCTTTAGTGACAAAAACAAGTGATTATTGTGGTGTTATTTTGGAAACCATAGGAATATCCTATTCTCCATCAACCATAATAATAATTTTAAAATAATACTTTTAACAATTGATAATCTTTATTGGAGTCAGTACATTTGTTATAGTTTGTAGAAAGATGGTTTTCTAATTCTATTTTATCTTCATCTGTAGTAAAAACTCTTCTGTAAAATAAGCCTTGGTCTCTTCATTTGAGTCTATTTAGTTACTCTGAAAAGGCAGGATAAATGCTTAAAGTTCTTCCCTTTCATTTATCAATCCACAATACAAAATAAGGAGCTGACTTATTAGTGAGATAATATGTAATTTATCAGCCAAACAGGGACAATTTGAGAGTAAAAGTGTGGCCCATTAATAATTAAATCCTGGGAAAGTAAGGAGGTACTGTCTTTCTTTTAGCTCAAAGAGTGATGCATATTATTTTTCAATATTTCCTTATATTTGAGTGTCATTATGAACCTACAGATTACCATTGATTCAATGTGCTTTAATCCATAATAACTATTATTATTATGATACTTAAATTGTTCATCTTTGGTCTGCCTGGGCTGTTTTAAACCGGCTCCTGTGTTTTCTTGATACAGTACTTTAAAAAATTTTTCTTCCGTAATTGTAATGTTGAGGTACATCCAGAAAAGTACATGTTTACAGCTAGATGAATTTTCACAGAGTGAATATACCTGCATAATCTGTATTCATGTCAATAAATAGATTATCCTTTCCCAGAAGCTCCCTCTGCCCCACCTTCTTGTCCTTACCCTCACCGTTCTGTGGGTAACCACTATCCTGACTTCCAAAACCATAGATGAGTTTTGTCTGTTTTCGGACTACTGGATATTTAATTTTTTGAATCTAACTTCTTACCCAACATTATGTCCTAAGATTCAAAATTCATCTATATGGTTCCATGTAGTTTAGTTCACTTATTTTCATTGCAGTACAGTATTCTATTGCAGAATATACCACAACAAAATGTTTAATCCATTTTCCTGGTAATGGACATTTGGTACGTTTCCAGTTTTTAGCTATTACAAAGAGTGCTGCTATGAACTTTCTTTGTTTCTGTTTTTTATTGAAGTGTAGTTGATTTACAATATCGTGTTAGTTTAAGGTATACAGCATAGTGATTACCTATTTTTGCAGATTATATTCTATTATAGGTTATTACAAGATATTGGGTATAATTTCCTGTGCTATACAGTAAATCATTATGCTTAAACGTTCTTGCATATGATTTGGGGAGAGCTATACCTTCCCTTCTCTGATACCTCGGAGTGGAATTGCTCCATCACAGGTGCGCTTGGGTTCAGGGGTAGTGGATATTGCCAAAACATGTTCCAAAGTGCTTATACCAATTTACACGCTCACAGCAGTACATGATGTTCCACATCCTTGTCAATACCTAATATTATCTATCTTCTTTCATTTTAGCCATTCTAGTAGGTATGTAGGGGGTCAAAAAATAAAAATTTGTAGTTTTTAACTCATCTTCCTAATAACTAATGAAGCCATACATATTTTACTATGGTTATTATCTATTTGAATATTCGATTTAGTGAATTATATGTTCAATTTCTTTGCCAATCATTCTACTTTCTTTTTTCTTTAAGAAGTTCATTATATATTCTTGATCTGAGTCCTTTATCAGATATATGTGTTACAAATATCTTCTCCTAGCCTGTGGGCTGCTTTCCCACTTTATTAATGAAATTTTCTAATGACAAGTTATTTTTAATGTAGTCCAGTTCATCATTTTTTCCCTTTATGATGATTAATTTCTTTGTATCCTGGTTAAGAAATTTTTGTATGCCCCAAATCGTGATGATATTCTCTTCTGTTTTCTTCTAAACTATTTTAGTGATCCCTTGTATATTCTTTTATGTATTTTCTTTCTTGTATTTAAGTATAACATATATACAGAAAAGTACACAGAGAATAAGTATATAATTTGATAAATTTTTACAAAGTGAACATACTATGTAATCATCATCCAGATCAAAAATAATACTATGCCGGAATTTCAGATTTATTTTTAATATACTTCCTAGATGATTCCTCTGCAGCTTGCATCGTCCCACTTAACCGACCCAAGGGTGAAAACCAGTTTTAGAAAAATATCTGGGTAAAGATAATTTCCATAAAAGGAGATAGGATAATACAACTGTACAGATTTCCAATTATGCCCTTCACCATATAATTTCCTTGTTCATAGTACCATAAACTTTACAGTTTTCAGATATACTGATATCAGAATGATCAATATATAATTCACGATTGTGCATGCACACATGCACGCACACGCACACACACACACACACACACACCCCTACATACACAATACTTACCGGGAGTAAAATCAAGTAGAGCAATTGAAGTACAATGTTGAAGAGTTTTTCTTTGGTCTCCAGAGTTTAAGTCCTCTAAACATAGGTTATATTTCATGGGTGCCTGGGATTCATAAAGATTCAATCTCCCATTTTGTTTGAAAGCATGAACAACTGTTTCTTTTTAAGTACAATAGGAATCTCTGTCACTTATTCACCTTGGGGATCAAGTTTGCTACTTAATTTAAATATGAATCCAAGTGTTTTTGAATAAATTTAAAGAACAAAATAAATAGTATCCATAGCCAGCATTTTATTGGAAGATTAAAGAGTCCAGGAAAAACATCTTATACATAATTCCAATGAGTAGGTCAATTGGCTTTAACAAATTTCTTATAAAAATATTAAGACATTTGGTTAGAATCTGTTCCCAGACAACTGAAATGAGGTCCTGAAAATATAGTTCTAAGATTTATTTGACAATTACTCAAACTAATAATTTTAAAATCACTGATTCTTTTCAGTTTTTCTTCATAAAAATGTATATAAAAATATAAAATATAAAAAAATAAGGAAAAGGTGAGGGTATTCCAGAAAACTTTATAATAATGCAAAATTTGTAAAAAATAATAGGATGTCATCTAGATTATTATTCTATTTGATTATTATTCTATTCTATTCTATTCTTATTAGCCTTCCATAGTGACACCTATTGGTTTAATTATTCATATCACCTTACCCTCATTTAACTCTCATGTTAGAGAGAAGTAATCATAGGAATGGAAATCTAAGTATCACAGGGTATCTTAACTAATTCTCTGCATAGAACTAGAAATTCACACACACAGACACACACACACGCACACACACACAAACATGCACAGAGTGATCATTGGGAATATGGCTATTTTCCTTCAAATTGTTTTTTAAAACATAAAAGAAAAAGTTTAATGTTAGAAAGGAATCACTACAATAATGATTTAGAAGTAGAGATTTAGTCCTAGAATGAATTTTTGAGGTCATCTTGTTTAACTCCCTCATTCTATAAATGTGCTTACTGTTTCAATTACTTTTGATAATAACATGATAGAAGTAAAATAGAGAAGTGGCGTGGTGGTGGTGGGTTGAATTGGGAGATTGGGATTGGCATATATACACTAATATGTATAAAATGGATAACTAATAAGAACCTGCTGTATAAAAAAATAAAATAAAATTCAAAAATTCAGAAAAAAAAAGAAGTAAAATGGAGGATTTTTTTTTTTTTTTTTTTTTTTTTCAGTACGCGGGCCTCTCACTGTTGTGGCCTCTCCCGTTGCGGAGCACAGGCTCCAGACGCGCAGGCTCAGTGGCCATGGCTCACGGGCCCAGCCGCTCCGCGGCATGTGGGATCTTCCCGGACCGGGGCACGAACGCATGTCCCCTGCATCGGCAGGCGGAGTCTTAACCACTGTGCCACCAGGGAAGCCCTTTAACATGATTTTTAAAGGTCAATCATGACTTGGTCCGTGGGTACCTCTCCTACTTCTTTTTTAGCACTCTCTCCTTTGCTCCATCCTCCAACCAGACTGCATTTCTTTCTCTGCCTTAGACGCCCCATGCTTCTCTTGCCTCTGGCTCTGGAACAGCTTCTTCCTTTTCCAGTTCTTATCCCTATCATCCTTCCTATCTCTAGTAACACATCACTTCTTCTGACTTCCACTAGACTAGGTTCCCTAACACCTGAGGGCTCTGCTTTCATTGCCCCCATTGCACTTCACTTATGAGTGTGTGATCTCCTGCAAGTTTGCAAGCTCTAAAAGGGTAAAACATTTTATACTTTGTGTACTGCTCTGCTCCCAGCAACTGGCACAGTGCCTGATGCATAGTAGACCTTCAATACATATTTTTGAATAAATGAGTGAGTGAATGATGATAATACCCTAGCCTGGAGAAACTAAGCATTTTATTTGTATCCATTGTATGCAGTTATTTGTTCATTGGATTATTCCTTCCATTATTAATGCATACATTTGTGCAGTTTTATTGAAAGACCATCTCTATGTTTTCAAGCAACCAAAGACGCAGAGAGGACCGAGGCATAAAAAAAGAAGAAACTTAGAGTACAATAAAATAATTGCTATAATGTGGGTATGTATGGAATGTCATGGAACAAGCAATCTCTGCATCTGCCTGTGGAGTCAGGGAAGGCTTCATAGAGGAGGGAAATTTCAGTTGCATGAAGAAAGTTGACAGGCATTTTCAAAGAAAACAAATTAGGGGAAAGAATTCTGTGTAAAGAGGAAAACATGCACAAAGAAATAGAATCAAGAGAGGGCAAGTAATGTGCTGAAAATTACATGTAGTTCAATGTCCTCAGAGCATAATTGGGATAAGGAGGTTTCAATATATTCACAAGCTAACTTTAAAATGAAAACCCTAGGAAGACAGTATTTCCTTCTTTCCAAGTAGGAAAATGGAGATGAAGATGTTTGCTAAAAAACCCTCAATGCCACCATTAGAAATGCAAGCCAAGGTCATAAGGTGCTAGTTTTGTTCTGTAGGATAACTATCCTGGTTTCCCTCCTACAGTCAGCCGCTTTGAGGCATCACCCAAGGAGCAAAGTCTTATTGAAGACAGGCTTCACCAACACAGAGATAAGTTTCATTCCCAAATTAATATTCCTACCATATCTTCTCCTTTACACTTTCATCTTCTTTCAAATCAGTTCTTTTACCTTTTTGGTTTTGTTTCTTTATGTCAACACCCTCATGCTGGAGAGAATAGTTCCACTTTCATTTTAAGGAGATAAACTGGGGATTATGTGGAAAAAGCATTCCTAGAGCAGGTTCTGCAGCTTTTGAGCTACGAAGTAGTTACTCTCCAGTGAATAATGTTGGCCCTTGATATGCTGTAATTGGAAAACAATATAATACACAGTCCTATATTGGTTACTTTATGTTTCCGTTCAAAATAGCTGGTGATTTGTCATTTAAAATTTTATTGAAGTAATCTTTACTTTTTTAAAACAGAAAAGGATAAAGAATAAAACAAACAAACAAAAACACCATTTATCCCTGTACCCAGAGAGTGTTTGTTAACATAGAGGAAAATTATACGTGCATAAGATTTTTCACAAATTAACAGTACCGAAATGTAAATATTAAACAATGTCTCTCTTACCCACCTCCATGGTTTCCCCCCACCACCTCTCTCCCAAAAGATGTACCTATCACATATTTCTTATGTCTTTACAAAGAAAGTAAATTTTGAAAATGTATACACCATACTCTTTATCTTCCCTTTAAAAATAAAATTAATAGTTAAGTATACTTATTGGCATTTTCCATATCACCTTATTCTTTTTAATGGCTGCATAGTTCTTTGTTCATATGTACCATTACTTGTCTAATTTGTCCCCTTACACATCTCCATTACTTCCTCCGCTTTTTGTATCATAAGCACTGTGGCAATGAATATTCTTTTAAAAGCATCTTTGCCTTCTTATGGGAGTACAACTATAGAATTACTTTCCAACTGTGTATAAAAGTAGAAATGCTGAAACTATGAGAATATGTATTAACATTTCTTTTTTTTTTTTTTTTGCGGTATGTGGGCCTCTCACTGCTATGGTCTGTCCCGTTGTGGAGCACAGACTCCGGACGCGCAGGGCCCAGCTGCTCCGCGGCATGTGGGATCTTCCCGGACCGGGGCACGAACCTGTGTCCCCTGCATCTGCAGGCGGACTCTCAACCACTGCACCACCAGGGAAGTCCTGTATTAACATTTTTGATACACATAGCCAAATTGGGTTCCAAAAAATGTTATGCTAATTCACACTTCTCCCAGTGGTATATAAAAAGGCTTGTTTCCTCATATCCTTGCCAACATATTAGCAACATTTACTATTGTTACCACTTTTATGGGTTAAAAAAATGATATCATATTATTGTTTTGATTTACATTTATTTAACTAAATTGAGTACAGTTGATAAACTTTAAAAAATAATCACTAATTGTTTGAATATTTATTTCTGCAGATGGAAATTATTTTTTTATTGTTTTTACTACCCTGCTATGATCTATTCCCAATTTCAAAACATGTATTTATTTTCTCAAAGTGTGTTATACTTCCTACCCATGGCATTTGAAATATTTTTAGGTGGTACATTGAATATTTTTATTTTACAGCCGTCTATTTATTTTTATGTGGATATGAAAAAACATGTTTTCCACTTAGAATACAATTTGAACTTTTCATTTAAATACATTTAAGTTTGAAACTGAGTTGCTTTTAAAATACATTAAATAAAAATAAGTAAAAATGCTTTTTGGGTTATCAAAAATGGGTAAGTCCATATTTGGCTGACTGAATTTTGGTATACAATGGGCTAATCAATGTAATATCCTTAAAATAAAATATATGCTAAGCAAAAGGTTCAGTAGTTTATTAAGTTTCATTGCTCAGGCAAAGTAGAGCCACAGGCTAGAATTAGAGTTAGCAAGTGAAAAATGGGCATATGCTCAAATTTAACCTATAGGCTTTCTCCAGAGCCAGAAAATAAGAGTATTTATTTATTTGGTTATTTAAAATAGATCTCAGAAATCAAATCATTTCACTCATAAATACCTTATTTTATATATATATATAAAACAGATAAAGACTTTTTAACAATGTAACTACAATACCATTATCACAGTCAACAACATAAACAACAAATCCTTAATATCATTCTTCCCAATGTCTATTTTGTTCCAATTGTCTGAAAAATGTCTTTTCCTTTTACTAAATTTAAACTACATTATACAGTGCCTTTGTTTTCTAAAACTATGGAGCAAGAAGTATTGATTAGAGGAGGAAATCAGAGGGAGGCTTTATTTTACTGGTGAAGGGAAAAGCTTCAAGTTTAGTAAATAAAAACAAAATAAGTTAATTTGGTTAATATAGCAGCGACTGAAGCAGTTAGCAAACCTTGTCTAAAACAGACAAAATAAAGGTGAAGGAAACTAAGAATAAAATGCATTATTGGAAAATAAAAATTGGAGGCTAAAAACACAGTGGAGGCTTAATCACATGGAGTTAATGTTCCAGTACTGGTTGTTCTGAGCATATGTCAATTCTTGTTTTCTTCTTAGTGGAATCCTCTCCTTATGCTAATAAATTTATAGTAAAACTGTATTTATAAAGTAGAAAAACTCTCCTCTGAAGCCTTACACAGTTTAGTTTTGGTCCCAAACACTTAAACCTTAAACAGCAAAGCAGAGTTCCTGGGGTTACACAGACTTACCCTTTTTAGTGACCATCTATTGTTACTTGAGTGTGTCCTTTGACTGGCTTACACAGCTTATCAAAGCATTCCTTTCAACCACAAACTCTCCTTAAAAAAACCCCTTATCTCCAGAAAGACCTTAGAACCTCAGTAATGTTTTGGTATCCTTGAGAGATTGGCCTCCCAACCCTTCATCCAACTCTCCTCATATAGCATCAATCTATTTTGTTGGCCATGTCACAGGTGACAAGCATTCCACATGGTATCAGGTAAGCATGCAATCGTCCACTGATTGTTTAAAATCAGTCCCTAGGCTTTCTTATTTTGTGTCTCTCAATACTCTTCATGAAAAAATAATAGCTCCAGACCTTCTAAATCTAAAACGCAATTAGTCAGTGGTACCTAAGGCTCTTTAACAGTATAAATTTATCCATATTTAGATACATAAATGAGAGAATAATCTGAATTGACAGATGAATTCAGGTTTCATATTCGATGAAAAAAGTTAAAGTTGACAATTTATTAAATATAAAGAGAGACAAAATTATATTACTTACTAGTGAAAGGGAAATTCTCTAAGTTTTGCTTACTGCATTCTATAAACAGATTTTCCAAAGAGGAAACTTT
Organism: Leucopleurus acutus; assembly: GCF_964270905.1. Lineage (NCBI taxonomy): Eukaryota > Metazoa > Chordata > Mammalia > Artiodactyla > Delphinidae > Leucopleurus > Leucopleurus acutus. The sequence goes on along the minus strand of NC_139147.1, from coordinate 77,705,396 downwards.
TCCTCAAAAAACATGAGAATGAAACTAAGACACCTGAATCTTTGATAATTTCAGTGCTTCTGAGCAATACCATTTTTCATCTTACTAATATAAAAATCTGACATCTTGATTGATATACATTACTTGCTTCATGAATCAGATAGATCTAGGCTGGCATAATATTAGAAGGGGAAAAATAACTATTTCCAAATGCACAAATATAAATTACATTTTGTTTATCACCGAATTATATCATTTTGTAAAAGGACATTACTTTCATTTCATTTTCCCAGAACTACATTTAGTAATATAACAAAAAAATATATACTATTTTTCCAAGACGTAGTATTAAGCAGGAAGAAAAAAGCTTGTATTGTTATTTTGTACAAAATCACAAAGCAAAATGGATTTAAAAGTGAAAGATTCCTTTGGAATGTATACTCTATTTCCTTTCTTTGTTCTGATTAAAAAAATCTTTCTCTATTGAAAGTGGAGCCCTATAGTCAACACATTTTCATGGTGTCATTTTCTCTTATTCAAACCTGAAGTATTTCACATTTTGCCTTAAATATAATATTCTGGTTGAGTTTCATTTCCTTGTCCAGCTGAATGCTATTCAGTCTTATCCTAGCTCTATTTCATTTCCATGAAAGATACTGAATTTTATAGTTGTCTTTTATAAAAGTTGTGCTCCTAACACAAATGAAACAAATTGGAACTACAAAACTGAAAATTAAAGGGGAACTCATGGTCAGGTAGAAAAGTAATAGACTAGACCTATAGGGTCAGTGCTGTAGGTGTCATAGACCACATAAGGAGCATATACACAAATTACCTTGCCTTTTTAGGCAACTCGAACTTACAAGTGTCACCCTCAGAAGTACAAGTATATTTCAAATTTTCTAGACTCTCTGATGGCAGGTGTCTCACCTGGCGCTCAGCTTCATTGTGAGCAACAAGAGCTAAAGTACTAAATGCCTCTTTGCAAATGTGAACCTCATTATTATTCCATTCTGCTAGAGTGTGTCAAAACTCTAGCTTCATGGTTTCCCTTTAGCCATTAAATCAAATCTAGCCATTGGGCTAGAATCATGGGTAGGCTTTCATGCCCTCTGCTGGACATTCAAAGAAAAAGCTACACCCTTCAGCAGTAAGACAAACCTCCTTTTAAAAAATGAATGCTCTTTAACATGGGAAGAAAAAGAAAATCTAGTCCTATTAAAATTAAAATCTGAGATGCCAGGTTAAATTGAATTTTAATGACTTACTGATGAACTAAGATGCAGGCAAAGATTTTCAGAAATGAGATGACAGAAAGGAACACAGGTTTCTTTTTTTTTCTATTTTAGATATCATGATAATCTTATAACCCAAATTAGTTTTATCATTTTGTTATTTGCAGTAGTTTTCAGTGGACCATAAAGGGCACTGGCTATGGAACTTTCGAGTCTCTGTCTGGAGGTCAGATTAAAGTAGTGGAAACTCTAGTATCATGAAAAATAATACTAACAGTTTATCGGAGAAATACATCCAGAACCTTGAACAATATTTGACATACAGCAGTCATTCAGTAAGTATTCTAAGACATTAAATTAAAATGTGACCCATGATATTCGATAAAAAATCTTTGTCAGAAAATTTCTCTGAAAACAAACTATTTTCTGTCAACCCTACCCAACCGCTTACAGCCTATTCTCCACACTTCTTCCGCAGCCCCCAAATGTAAACCAACCAACCACACACCAAGCATGAACTTTGGTTAGATTTGCACTGGCACATAAAATGCAAGTCACTTAAAAATGAATTCTGACGGCTTCAACCCTGACTTTCACTAATGTCTTCATCAAACTCCAGCTGCTGAATCACTAGCCCTGTTTCCAGATGTGGTTATACTTTTCTATGTGTTAATTATAACTGCCGCCTGTTCTGTAACTGGAATGAATTTTAACATACGTAGCTTATAGGATATGACCAAAATCTCTTTCGTTAGAGTTACATATTTGAAATAAATGTAATTATAACCCACATACTCTGATGTTAATTTCTATAACCACTTTTGAAGATAAAAGATCATAGTGAAAAAATACTTGCGGCAGGAATTAGAAGATCAAAATAGTCTCTAGTTTTGTCTCACACTACTTAGCCATGTACCTTGAGTAGTCAATTATATTTCCAAAGCCCATTTTTCTCATCTATTAAATGAAGGCAGTGTTTTGTGCTTTTTTAAAACAGAATTTTGCTGAGATTTTCAATTACAAAAGTAATGTACACATGTTATTGAGTAATTAGAAAAATCCAAAAAAGTGAATAAAAAATAAAATCACCTGTAGCTCCACCACCTAAAGACACTTATGTTTAACTTTTTTCCTTGTGATATGATTTCCTCTGTTTGTTTGCAACTGCAAAGTATAAATCTGCCAAACCTTTATTTATTTAACTTCATTATTATTAAAGTAACACTTGCATTTAGTTTTAAAAGTCAAATAGTACTATAGGCTCATGATGAAAATCAAGACATCTCTGCTCTACCTGTTCCCACACAGCATTATCTCCAAATACTATTTCTTGAGGAAATAATTTTCAACTCTTTGGCATTTTGTTTCAGATATTTATGATATTTCCACATGATGTACTTTACTACTATTTCTTGATTTTCTAAAAAATTTAGATATTATTCATTGATTCCACACAATCTGAGATTAGGATTTACTTTCTAACCCTAACCCTCATTCAAACTTTCCTCCTCTGCCTACACTGTCAATATGAATAACCCTCATTTTATAATTCAACATCAATTATTTACATTATTCACAACTTAACCATTTGGGCGGTTAATCCAACTTTTGTTTTTCATAGATTTATAATCACCTTGTTTTTTTCAGTTTCTTCACTTTCCATTTACCAATCGTTAGTTTATCACCACCTTTTCATTACAGATTTTTTCCTTAATCTTACCTCTTATTCTCCTATAGCTATTCACTGTCATGTTCTGATTGGAACTGGCTCTTCTCTGGGCTGCTTCAATGCTATCTTCCTGTAGATGAAGTTCATCATCATTCCCAAAATTCTCTTCACCTCTCTTGCCTCTAACTCTTGGGCATTTCTGCATTGGTACAGCAGGAATTTGCTTGGTTATTCTCAGTTTCTTTCCATAGGTCCTTCAGCATAGCGGAGAAACTTGAAACCCCAGTCAGTTATGATTTATCTATCTTTACCTATCTTAGACATCTTTCCATGTACTAAAACTTGTTGCTAATTTTCTTCATCATCTTCTTGCCACTCTCTTTGTTCTTGTGAATTAAAAAGCCCTTTTACTCCTTTACTATAATCTTCATGGGTTTAAGAAGAGAATGGATACGTTCAATCTACCATGTATAACTTAAAGTTATACAGCATTGTCAGTTGTCCCTGGCTTTTAGTCACAATCACTTTTGTAAGGCTTCATTCCCGTCAAATTCCCATCCAGTTATTTTTGGAACTTTTGAGAACTAGTGAGCTTTACTTATAAAATTGTTTGAATACATACTAAGTTCCAGGCTGCTTTAGGGGCTTGGGATATAAATTAGTGTATAATACAAAGATCCCTCCTTCATGGATTTATGTTCTAGCAAGGGAAGACAATAGATGTTATGGGAAAAGGAGTAGTGTACCTGAGACAAGGAGGTGAAAGTGCTAGGGTTGGGAGAAATTGCAATTTAAAGTAGGGTAATCAGGGCAGACCTCACTGAAAAAGTGACTTTCAAACAAAGACTTACAGGAGGTGAAGGCGTGAAGCAATGTTGATATCCGGGAGAAGAGTTTTGCAGGCAAAAGGAACAGAAAGCGCTAAGGCTGGAAAGGTCAGATGGGGGTTGGGTACAGCCTGGCAGGTTTGAGGGCCATGTGTCAAGGACTTTTGTTATTTTCTGAGTGAGATATGTTGTCATTGGAGTTTAGTTAAGGAACATGATCCTCCTTATACTATAAGAATCCTACTCTAGTTACTGTGTTGGAAATAGAATATAGGAGGGCAAAGCTGGGAGCAAACAGACCCGTTTAGATGCTATTACAGTAATCCAGGGAAGAACTGACAGTACACGGCTCACACCAGAGATGGCGTAAGAAATGTTTAGAATCTAGAACTATTCTGAAGGTAGAGCCAAGCTAAGGCATTTCCTGATGTAGGAAGTCACATAAACGGAAAACTCAAGGCTCAAGTTATTTGGTCTGAGCACCTGGAAGCTTGCTATTACCATCAATTATGATAGGGAAGGTTTGGATAAACATGTTTGGGAAGATATTAGGAGATAAGCTTGGTCAAAGTTAAATTTGAAAGGTATATTAGACTAACAAGTGAAGATGTCAACCATTCTGTTCAACAAAGACCATATGGCGTCTGCCACGGATGTCTGTTCCTGGACCCCTTGCTCATGGCCACTGCAAAAATGTCACTTGATGATATCTCACTGCTACTTCTGTAGTTAGAGTCCTCAATGGGAATACTGATATCTATGCCAAGGGTTCTTACCATGGTTTGCTAAGAAATGCCAAGTCTTGAGGCACCGGTCTTGGGCTCTGGAGTCTGCACTCACTCATATAAAATGGGAGCCTCTGCTTCTCCACACTGTGGGATTACATGTGCCTCACAGCTTAACTAGTCTCCTTCAGCTTCAATCAACACTTTCTTCCTTCTCAGGCTGTGACATACAACTCCTTGAACTTTTAATCTTCCTCTTCATTCATCCTTCACCCTTCAACTCCAAATGGTCCTTCTTCCTACTCTCTCCCCTCGCCCTAATTCAAATATTCTCTTTCTGGTTCTGGGTCTGGACATGTATGCATCTCTATTTGGGTCACTGTTAAATTATGATAATTTTATTGACTCCATACTAGGGAAGAGGTCAAATTAAAATGGAGATTGAGGCAGAAAAATTTGTGATGTGTACGACAGCAAAATCCTAAACTTAATGGAAGCCACTCCTTGAGTTAAGTACTGCCTATATGAGTACATGGAGAAACTTGATTAGGAGCATAAAAGTATAAAGCAGCAGTGACATACCAAGAGTCCACTAATTTACTACGGTAACATCTCCATGCTCCAAATTCTTCTCCTACATTCATGCTTTTGTCTATTTGTCCTTTTTAGACTACATTAATTGATCTCTAGGAATTCCCACTAAATGAAAGAACTGTTCTTAAATTTTATGTTTTGGAATTAAAAATATTTCTGAGTTTCAATTAATCATCCAGATCTAAAATCGGCTTGATTTTAGAATGTTTTCATATGGAGGTGGGGGGCCTAAAGCACCAAAACATGGAACATGATACAATTCAGGATTTTGAGTTTGAAGGTGCATTCCAATTCCAGTTGGATTCACAGCTGCTTCTGTCCCTGGAAAGAGAGAGGTGGAGATATAATCTTTCTAGTCAGCATAAAACAGAAGCACATGAACTGCCTAATAAAATCTGGCATTTCTTGGATCACTGGAGCAACAGAAAATTGTTTGTTCCCTTGAGAAAAAATTTACAACCATATCACTCTCTGCCACGATAGTTTAGTCATTACAGCAAGAAAATTTGCTCTCATGAACCGATTAGACCATCATTGACTAAGCCATAAAGAAGCACCTACAACTTAACAGCTGAAACCAGAAGAAATATCCCTTTTGGAAGATCAGAAGACAAGATTCCTGTAAACACGAATGGCATTTTAGCTAATGCTTCCATCATGATATATGCAAATATCACTAGAAACATTAAAGTATTACCTCTGAACTTCATTATTTTATATGTATGCTCTGTAAACTGCAACTCACACAATTAATTAATTTCAACATCTCTATGATGAATAGTAAAAATATCAAGTTGTGAAGTTTTCAATTAAAGTATACACATGCAATAAACGAAAGGCATTCTCAAATTTTAAATTTTGAAATCAAAGCTCTTGACTTTAGATTATGCACACTACAAGCCATTATATATCAAAAAACAAACATTTTCTTCCTGAAACTGATCACCTTGAGAGATCATGCACTTATTCCAATAGTTCTCTGGGAAGTCTTCTATTAGTATTGGCTTGAAAGACTGTTTTTGAGTCACACAGGAAATCAACAGTAATATTTTATAGCCATTTCTCTCTTTATGTTTTTTCTTTTATTCACAGGGGTCTTTACCTTTCTGGGAATGACTTGGCTTCTTCTTCCCAAAACAATAATAACAACCATAAATTCACCTTTAAAATAGAAACTACACCCTTAAACTAAATCTGGCCCTTTGACTGTTTTTTTATGTTAAATTGAAATAGCGCAAACATGTCCATTCATTTGCATATTGTCTCTGGCTGCTTTTCCTACTATAATTGCAGAAGTGAGTCATCCCCACACGCTTGCAAAGTCAAACATATTCTGGCCTTTAATATAAAAAATGTGCTGATCTCTTTCTTAAAGGATTAAGATTCAATACCATTGAGAAGATTCCAAAGAACATGCCACAATTATCAAAATGATTCCATGAGTAGTTACATATCAGGCAATAGCTGCTTCACTGGAATCCATATGTAGATGACTCAAAATGATTACTTTGGAGTGCATTCTATTTATTTAGAATCATGAATTTCCATAATATAATAATTCAAATATTATTATAATATGTGAAGGGTGGGGCCATATTTAGAATATAAGTCTCACCTCCTGGTTCAACACTTTTCTTAAGGGGTTATTTATTTAATTGAATAATCTACTCCTAGGTTATTACACAATATCTTTACACCTCAGTTTGCTGCTGTGCCATTAAAATCTAGTGATGGTATCTACATCCATAAAAACAAGGCTAAATGAATGTAAAGTGCTTAAAACAAAGCCTGACACACATTAAAATTGATTGTCACTATTATTAGTAGTGATAATAGTATTAGTATTATTACTATATAGCAAGAACTGTACTATGCTAAGAGTATGATGCATTTTCTTTTATTTACAATAGTATTTCCCATCTTAATGGTTATCCTATCTTAATGGTTAAATAATGATTAAATAATGGTTAAATAATGATTTAATCATTATCCTTACTAATGTTACAACACAGATGGGCTTCCCTGGTGGTGCAGTGGTTGAGAGTCCGCCTGCCGATGCAGGGGACACGGGTTCGTGCCCCGGTCCAGGAAGATCCCACATGCCACGGAGCGGCTGGGCCCGTGAGCCATGGCTGCTAAGCCTGCGTGTCCAGAGCCTGTGCTCCACAACCCTGAGAGGTCCGCGTACCACAAAAAAAAAAAAAAAAAAAGTACTGAATTTTGATATTAAAACTTTTTAGTTTATTTTTACCCCACTTCCTATTTAGCTGTTAGTTTTTCCAGGACATGTCCTGCTCTGTTGAAAATCTTATGCTGATCCAAATTTCTGAAGGGCAGCTGTTAATCTCTACCAAGCACTCTTGAGGCAACTGTAGTATACAGTGCAGTGCCTTAACAGGAAAGTTTCATAACAGACGGTCTCTGGATGAGGACACTGCTTAACATGAAGAAATAAACTATCAATCGTCACTTCCCAGAAATCAGAAAATTGTCATTTTTCTATTTACAGCTGAGGCTAGCAATTCCACATAACTCAAGACCATACTTTCCTCCATTTCATACCTCTTAATGCAGACTGGAAAATAATAGGAAAGGCATGGTTTGGGGGGTGGGGTTTGGGAGCAGACAAGATCAGGATGCTGCCAATATGTCTGGGGAGAAAGGACATGAGTATTGACACTTGCCTGTCCAATTCCAGTATTTCAGGCTCTGCAGTGGCAGCAGACAATCTGTAAATTGTTGTTCAACATTACTGCAGGTAAGTGAGACATGGAGAGCTTTGTAAATCAGACTATGAACACGGGGTAGGATAGATGGATATTAAAATCCCAGAGATGCTCTTCTGTACCCTAAACCTTACCATTTACTTGGAGTGTCCAGCCCTGTGTATCTTTTCCCTTCTGCTTGTTGACTGAATGACATGTTTAGGTTCTATCCCCATACTCAACTGAGTCACTTCCCCAGGACACATTTTTTTTTTTCTTTTGGGGTCTTTTTCTTCTGAAGTTTTCTCATTCAGACTCTCTCCCCAGTGCATGCCTTTGAGTCTTCAATAAACCATGTCTCGTTCTATGTTTACAAATCTGCTTTTCACAGATTAGATTTTCAACCCACACAAAACTATAAGGTTTCCAGAGAGGAAGTCTAGAAGTGTGTAGACAGCTTACCATAAACAGGGTCCAAGTCTCCAACAGCAAAAACAGCCATGGTGCGTCTTCGGGGACCATTTTGGAGTTTCCTCAGCCAGCACTGGAGGCAGAAGAGCACTGCTCCACAGAGAAGAGCCACCAGGAAAATCAGCAGCAAGAACCTTATGCCAGAAGAAGAAAGGGGAGTGAGGTGGAGCATTCTGGGAAGTTAAGAGCTCCTGCTACTTCCCGGAAAGGGGCAAAAACTCAACAAGACTGGATACAAACAATCTGGGAGGCCAAATTCCTTAAGCAATCCCCCACCACCACTCATACATTTTCACTGACTCTGGAAAGTTCACTGAGCTTACAGGGGGTCAGTCTTGCCAGGTAGTTTTAACTGTTTTCTCTTTAGAAATTGGAGAGTGGTTCAAAAGAGCAGCATCTTGATTCCTTAACTCATTCATCCATTATTCCTTCCATTCAGCCATCCATTCATTCATTCAACTAGTACGTTAAGTGACCAAATAGATTTTAGATGTTGGAGCTGGGGATTCACAGGTTGACAAGACAGGGTCTCTGTCTTTGAGAAGCTGACCATCTAATTGAGAGAACTGGTAATGTTTAGTTTTGAAAATACAGAAGCCAAGATTTAGGAAGTTATAACAATCCTTTTTTGTCATATTCTGAATGGCTTTTAGGGTCAGAACTAAAATCAGTGGAGGAGTCATTTTGGGAGATTTCAAGATAAAGAACAATGATTTCACCTTTAAAAATATCCAACTTGGGAATAAATCATTATTCTTAAAAATAGTAAGTTCCCGGGCTTCCCTGGTGGCGCAGTGGTTGAGAGTCCGCCTGCCGATGCAGGGGACACGGGTTTGTGCCCCAGTCCGGGAAGATCCCACATGCCGCGGAGCGGCTGTGCCCGTGAGCCATGGCCGCTGGGCCTGCGTGTCCGGAGCCTGTGCTCCGCAACGGGAGCGGCCACAACAGTGCGAGGCCCGCGTACCGCAAAAGAAAAAAAAAAAGTAAGTTCCCTGTCATAGGAAGTGTTTAAGTAATCACTGGCCAACAACCTGAAAGTGATGTTTCTGTTGATCCACATAGTCCCTAAAGTTTTCTTATGCTCTATGATTTCATATTCTATCTCAATTATTTAGGAAAAGGAGTGTCATATACCACTAAAGGTTTTATAACACAAATTGAGGGTGTCCTTACCAGATATACCAGCCATTTGTGTACTGATCTTTATAGTTTGTGCACCTGGTAATAAAGGAAGAGCAGTTAGTGCTGGACCTCTAGAGGGACAAGGATTATTCTTCTGGACCGTAGTATTTGTTCTGACCACACTTATTTCCTCAACAATCACCTACCCACTGCACCCCCCATAATTACACAAATGTTTACTGAATGTCCACTTCATTTAAGGCACTGAGAATACAGGTAAATGTGAAACTGTCAGATATGTAAGCAGATAATTGCACTGTAATAGGCTTGATTCTAGAGTTACGAATACTGTTGTGCACTGAGAAGGTAGTGACTAACTTTTCAGGGCTAACATGTCATAGGTGTTAGGCATTAGGCAGATAACCATTGCAGTATTCTGTTTATTCAGAGACCTAAAGTTTTTCAAAATGCAAATTCTCCAGGGAAATTTCATAATCTCTGTTATCCTTTAATATCTTGGTAAGGAAGATATTACTAAACCAGGCCTGTAAACTGGTTGGAGAAAAAATTAGAATAAAAGTAAAATGGGTGTGTGTGGTCACACATACCATTTACCAAGGAGTTAGAAGTTGATCTTCCATTAGGATGGTTAAACCATTTTTGTATCTAGGCACAACTCAGTCATTCCTGGGTTTAGATTAAAAAGATGACACAAAAACAAAGTTCACAGTGTAATTTTCAGGAGGTTTAACTCCCCAGGGATAGATACTCAAGTGCTATTCATTCCAGAGTCCCTCACTATATCAGACACAGGCACTAAATGTATGTCTGCTGATGGACTTTTTTCACACCTTATTGTATGGGCCGCTGTTAAAGTATTCTAGCATTAAATAGTGGAAAACTGTTCATCACAGCCTGATAAACTTCTGAGATAGAGCTGTACTTAATCATGTCTTCTTTGGCCATTGTTAAAATAATACTTAGTACTTTTCAGCTTGAAAGCATTTTTAAATGTCAGCTAATTTATTGCTCTCAGCATCTCTAAGGAAGCAGTGTGTCATGTTTATTATTATACTAGTCAGAAATGACTTTTTAACATATGTGAAGTATCAACTTGAAAATTTTACCATAAACATTTAAGACAAACGTCAGTCACCCAGACGACAAGACTTTTTTGTGTGTGTGCACCTAGAGGGTTTAGCCAAGTATATAGGTACAAATGGCAGGGGGGAAAATGGCAGCTGAAGTATAAATTTCAAAAACATCCTAAAACAAGTGATCATCAATAAAGGATTATAAAGATAATTAATGGAACATCCTTATAAAGGAATATTATCCATTCATCAAAGAGAATATAGATTTATATTTATAATTAAACAGAATAATACAGAGAGCTCAATTCTACTTTGTATATTTTCTTTTATGTAAATACAATGATTTCACTACATAGGTATTATACAGTTAGTATGTATACATATATACCAAATTACTAACAATGCTTGCTTCTCCTGAAGATGGTATTGTGAGGCACTTTATATTTTCAGTATTTCTATATTCTTTGAATTTTTATAATGTACATACATCACTTTTGTAGTCATAAAATTTTTACATAGTATATGATAAATACAAAAAATCTTTAAAATGTAGTATCCCACTTTAAAGATGTATGTAGAGAAATACTCCTGGTGTACTGGCTCAATAAAACAGCTCAAGGTTCTTGGTTTTGAGTCTTGAAATCTAAGCTTATGACCAGAAAAAAGTATGGATTGCTTTATCTTCCTCCATATATAAATCTCTGCTTCTCTCCTTTACATTTAAAAACAGACCATATACTTATTAAAATGTCAATTCTAAAATTAACTACCTTATGTCATTTCTTTTTGACACTCAATAAGTGTCAATTATTGAGTGGCTCTTATTGAGCCACTCAATATTTTTTTCAAGTGCTAACAATTATCCAAACTTATTTACTTTACTTCCTTTTTCTGACCCCGTGCACACACTGGTGAAGTTACTGATATGCAATAAAATGGCCAGGAAGCAGTTAGCTGGAGAAATGCAAAGTGGTCATACAATTTCACAACTGCAGGCTCCTTTAGGATCATTTATTTCACCTTTAGGATTTTGCACACTGTGCAACAGACACCCACAGTGGGAAAGGAAATGGAAGGTCACTACCTGACCAAAGAACTTAAACTAGAATAGAGGTCTTCTGACTCCATGTGCCTCCTTCTTCACCATTGTTTCCATGTCTTTTACAAGTTCAATTTTTAAACAGAAATTTTTTGAGTTCTTAAAAAAAATTAAAAGTGTCTGAACAATATCAGTATTTTAAATATTTAAATTTTAGGTGCAAGATCTTCAGTGTAGAAAAAGTTATTTACTCAGAGATTTACTTATGCTTGATCAAATTGGGATGGGGATGCCAAAAAGATAAAAAAGAAATCCAGGAGAAGTGAGAGCTGACTATAACGTTTAAGGAAGACATTTCCAATAATCAGAGCTCTCTAGAAGTAGATGTCGAAGGAGATAATTTCCGTCCCTTCCAGAACAACCAGTGCCCTACTTTGATGTATGGAGATAATTCCTGCTTTATAGGGATGGTTAAACTAGTTGATCTTAATTGTTTTTTCTCAGTGCTGAGAATCTGTGGACTTAAGGTTAACTGCAAATTCATTACTTGGATAAATAGAAGAAGAGTGCAAAGTTGTTTCATTGGCTTCTCTACTAGAATTATCCATAATTTCCTGTGCTGGGCATTCTTCTAAACCAGTTGTATAACTTCATGTGAATTAACTCACTTTCAAACTTAAAATGCTATAAAGTGGGGTTACACTATTATAATCCTCACTTTACAGTTGAGACAATTCAGTCATAAAGAGATTAAGTAACTTGTTCATGATAAGATGGCGGAAGTGGCAGAGGCAGGCTTTAAACCCAAATGGTCTGGCTGTGGAGTTCATGTCTCTTACCACTATGCAGCATTGTAACTGGGGAGAGTAAAATTCATCTCTAGCCTCATATTACTATGTGGACTACTGTCTGAATGGATTCAATATTCTGTGTTCCAAAATGCTTTAAGAAAATATTAAAAATACAAAAAAAAATTAGAAATGAGAGCACAGAGAGTAGCAGACAAAGAGAATAAGCCAAAAGTGAGATCAGTTTGTAAACTGAATGTAGTAAATCTAAGCTTTCTAGCGATTAATAGGATGAAAGAAAGAACTGGTTATATAGTATCCTCTAAAATGAACAAAAACAGGCAGCATTATTCACCAAATGCACAACTATTCCAGCTATAGCAATCAGAGACAAATTCAAACTATGGGGCTTCATAAAGAGGCTGTCTTTAACAACAGGAACAATGTTTCCCACAGTACTCTTAGAATAAATGCAATAATAAATTTCATGGGTCCTTTCTGTAAAAATTACTCTTAACAGAAGCCGGAATGCAATTCAGCTACGATAATTTGGGGGAGGGACAGGTGCCAAATCATATCATCCAGAGACCAGTGGCCTGACCTAATTAATCTGGGGTGGGTAAATTGTACAGTACCCAAAAGGATGGTTGGATTGTGTACCCCTAGGTATTTCACCAGGTGTGTAATTTTATCTAAATATTGGACATGCAGTGTGGATTTGTAGTGAAAATCCCAGGCTCAGGAATCAGTCATAGGCCCAGATGCAAGCTCTGCCTTTTACTTGTTTACTCTTGAACAAAATACTTAACTTCCCCAAGCCAGGTAATATGGTAGACTATCATCAGCAATGTATTAATGCAATTAATTTACAGAATCCCATATGTGTATGATTTTATTTATGTTTTGTAAGATACCCTATTTATGTACATACATGTACATCAGTGTACGTGGTTATTTCTGGGGAAGGGAAAAGATTAAAGGTGTAATTTTTCAGAGGGACTCTGACGTGTTTGATTTCATACACTAAATTACTTATAATATCTAAATTATACACAAAAAGTCTAGCAATGCATTGTTCATACTAAAAATGCAGTTATAAAAATAAATTGATTGGCAGCCGCATAGCACAGGGAGATCAGCTCCGTGCTTTGTGACCACCTAGAGGGGTGGGATAGGGAGGGTGGGAGGGAGACGCAAGAAGGAGAGGATATGGGGATATGTGTATATGTATAGCTGATTCACTTTGTTATAAAGCAGAAACTAACACACGATTGTAAAGCAATTATGCTCCAATAAAGATGTTAAAATAAATAAATAAATAAATAAATTGATTGGGTTAGAGCAGAAAAAAATTAGTCTTGTGCTGGAAAGAAAATGTAAATAGAACTAATAATAGATCCCACAAACACCTTCCTGTGTGGGCAAAATATTTGAAATATTGTGTCTACCTTCAATACATTTACTTACCTTATACGAACTCTCCACAAAATCAGCCACTTTCTTGCCTTTTCTGTCTTAATTTTCTGTTAATTTGCATTATATTTGAGGTGGTTTCTTGTTTTTATTCAAAAGCAATGATATTAAATAATGACTAATATAACAGACATTTACATGCAAAATGATGTAGCCAAAAAGTTTGTACCTAAGTACTAATTTAAGTCCTACAATTAATTTGTTACTCTCTTTGGGCCTCAATTTCTTCACCCAAAAAAAAGGCCAGTAGCCTCAGTGACTCTAAAGTTAGCTTATAAAGTTCCTCAATACCATATTCTCCTGTCATGTTGATTGGGGAATTAGATTCAACATTTCTGATCCTTTCCAATTATGAATTTCTTTATTCTATTATTCTGGGTCGAAGGCAGAAGACGAAAGGGCAAGATGAGACAGCCATGAGGTCCAAAGTTAGGTAAGCACACCAGTAGTCAAAAGTCCATTATGTCACCAACACCAGAAGACAGAGAAAAAACAAGTCCAAAATCAAGGCAAAGAAACAGCAATGGAGAGCCATGCAGTAGCTGAAAGAGTGGCACACATTTAATAAGCAGATGATCAATAATGGGAGGATCCATCAGAAATAGGTGAAGGATTCCAGGGCTAAGGAAAGCAGCCCGCCCAGCATGGCCTCATAATCTGGAGACAATGCCCAGAGACCCCGGCCTTGAGGGTGACAGTCAATGATAAAAACAGCTAGCTGGCAGTAAGGGCTGCTCCCAGGAGAAGATAGGGCTTGGCAGAAGTGCTTTCTGACACTTGCACAAAGTCTCAGTACATTACAGTTATCGTTAATCATCAACAGCTCTATTAATGGCACCTTCTCCCCATCTCCCGAACAGAATTCTGAGAAGAATTAAGCCTACAGTACGAAAAGTGAGAAAATAGTGTCCATTATTCACATAACATATCAAAAGCACTTTGAAAGGTACACATAATACAGGTTAGATCTTTGGTAGTTTGCTTATATTTGAAACCAAATTACCCAGAAAACTGTCTCCCATCATCCCTGTGAGTTACACAGGTGGATGGAGTCGTAGAGGAAGTCATGATTCTTTCATGAACTTAAAGGACACTTAAAACTTCAAGTGTGGAGAATGCAGTGAGCAAAAATACCTAGAAATCAACTAGGCCCCTTATTTATTTAACAAAGTTGATCACAATGAAAGTACATCTTTTCTGCTTTTAGAAAAATTGAGCCATTTGCATTTAAAAGCAATTTACTTTTTATTTTTCTTGCATGATTATAATGATCGTTTGAAACTCAGTTGGGGCTTCTCAAATGACTTGAGACATTTTTATTCTTTGAATTTTGAAAATGCTGAATAGAACCATAGAGCCTCTTGCTATTTACTTACATTTCATTTTCTTCACATGGTGAGTCCGATAGCACCAACTGAAACACATGTTTAGAACAATTAAATCCAAATATTTCGTGTCTAATCCTTTAATACAGTGCCTAGAGACAATGTGTGTTGATATCATTTTGCTTGTTTTTCTGTTTTAATTAAAAGCTCCACAGCAGAGTCTATTGGTGCAAAGAATTGTAATCGAAAAAAATCTCTGGGTAGATTCTTCAGCTCAGCAGTGACAGGAGATATATACTGGGAGCCAGATTCCTATCCTACACACCGCCATAGGTGGGTGTGAAAACACTTTGTTTTTTCTATAGGCAGATTTGGCTTTATCTAAAGAGCTTTTGTGCACCTTGCATTTTTCTTTGTTTTCACATTTTAGCTAGAGGAAGGAGTTTCATTTCTTGTGAATATTATTTTCACGCAAAGGAATCAAGTTCCCTACATGAAAACTGAAGTCCATTCCCTTAGTGTTAGTGGATATTAAATACATGAACGAAAGAGGGAGTGATTTTAACCTGCTCTAAGGCTAAGGTCAACCTAAGATCCATTGACATTCCTGTTGAGATTTACATTTTTCTCTTTATCAAAGAAGAGGGGAAAACTAATAACCTTGCTTGCTTTGTTTTAAAAGACCCAAACCCTAAGTATTCTAACACAATTTTCTTATCCTCTGTGTCGAGCCTTATAGGTTACAATAACTCATGTCACAGAGGAAAGAAAGAACTCCTGTCTAGAGGACTTGCTTATAGGTTTGTCTTTCTCTTGAACTGAGACCATTTTCATGTACAATGAGAAAAATTGTTGAATATTATTTATATGTAGCCCTAAACATTGTGTTGATGAGGTCTGTGAAGTATTTATTTTCCTGGACCCTACATACAAATATCAATACAAGTAAGAAGTTACAAAATTTAAAATCATAGACTTGGAAATTTTGCGTGAGATACGTTTTCTTTCCCTTAATCCCAAACTCATCTTCTTCAGCACCTCATATTTATTCCACCAAGTTTGTCTGGGCAAAGAGATTTGTGGAGTTGCAGATGGAGTCATGAATTGGCCATCAGAGAGCGTGGTAATGAACAATTTATAAGCACAGAAAATGAGTTGCACTCTCTTTTGCTTAGAATGCTGCAAATAGACTTGCATACTAACTGAGAGGAAAATGAACGTTCAAATTTTGTCCATAAAGAAAGTTTATTTATGAGCAGATGAAATCATTTAGGATCCAGCTTAACAGATAAACAAATAAAGCCAGCATTTCACTTTCAAGTCACTTCCTTGAAACCCTAGCAAGTACACAGTGTTACATTATTACCACCTCACTTCCAATGTCAGACTTTGCAGTTATCAAGAAATGGGGAGTGAAGTCTTAATATATTTCATACCTAAATATTTCAGATACGCCGCATTCAAGAAACACAGATACAGAAATGCAGGGATAAGTCAGAATGAGATACTAGAGCAGAGGAATCAAAATAGACTCTAAGATGGTTCTGTCTGCACTGTTCAGCACTGAAAAACTGTTGAGCCTCAAGTATGGCTTTGGGCAACAGTAAACATACCTTAAATTAATCCTGCCACAGCA
Source organism: Leucopleurus acutus (assembly GCF_964270905.1). Classification (NCBI taxonomy): domain Eukaryota; kingdom Metazoa; phylum Chordata; class Mammalia; order Artiodactyla; family Delphinidae; genus Leucopleurus; species Leucopleurus acutus. The sequence goes on along the minus strand of NC_139147.1, from coordinate 77,688,714 downwards.
TTTTATGTCAATAACACTTCTGATTTTTAAAAATTTTACAGCATAACAAAGTTAAAAAATATTAATCACATCATATTTCAATAACAATAGAACTAAATAAAGAAGACATAGGACTAAGGTCATAAACCATTTTGTTATCTGTATGTTTAACCAATATATATAATGCCCTAAGATTCTGGTAACACATTCTTAAAGGAAATCTTCTAACTGTCAGAGTCATTGTTACCCAAACCACAAATCTATAACAAATCAGATCCTTAGAGTAGTAGCTTTGAAAATCTTTTCCCAGAAAGAGAGATAGTTACCTGGAATAGTGGCAAACACAAGATTCCTGTGTTTGAGACCATCGAAGTGACACTTAGAAGTCTGGATCTCGACATAACTTAAAGGACAAGAGGCTCAAAGATAGTGGTTTGCTGTCTGTGTTTATCTCCGTCTTTCTCAGAACGTGTTAGCTTCTCTATAAGTTCTGCTTCATGCCAGGGCACTCATTAATGCTGGCTCCTTGTGACTGGTAAAGTGCCTGCCAGGAGCTGGAATTTTAGGTGCAAGCTCACAGGTACTGAAAGTTCAAGGATTTCAGTTTAAGCTCAGAACACTGATAATGTTTCTCAAACCCTTAAAAGCCAGGGTAATACATGCTGACCTGCAAAACTAGCTGGCTGCTGAAATAACTTACAACATTCAAGTGCATGTTTTTATTCCAGGGTACTTCTGGGTTGTTTGTTTGTTTGTTTTGTAGATTTTCTTTGGAAAATTTATGTTTCCTTCCCTTTGTTGGTCCTCTTTGCTCTTCTTTTCCAAAACATCATTTTCAGTCCCAGGTGTAACCCAACCTTGGACATAAAGTTTTCCCCTGTCTCATAATAATTGCAGCTTACTTTTAAACAGAGTATATTTCAATATATATATAAATGAAAGAACTCCAACACAACTGCCAACAAAAAAGTTACCAAAAATGTCAAAGGAAGTTCTGAAAAAGAACAACTAAAGAGGCACTAAACTTCTATATATTAAGACATTATAAAAGTGTAAAAATTGGTACTGACACATGTAAACAAAAAGATAGATGGAACAGAATAGAGTTCAGAAATAAATTAAAATACACATAGAGATTTATTTCAACTACCATTTTATTTTATTTTTTAACATCTTTATTGGAGTATAATTGCTTTACAATGGTGTGTTAGTTTCTGCTGCAAAACAAAATGAATCAGCTATATGTATACATATATCCCCATATCCCCTCCCTCTTGTGTCTCCATCCCACCCTCACTATCCCACCCCTCTAGGTGGTCACAAAGCACTAAGCTGATCTCCCTGTGCTATGTGCTGCTTCCCACTAGCTATCTATTTTACATTTGGTAGTGTATATATGTAAATTCCACTCTCTCACTTCATCCCAGCTTACCCTTCCCCCTCCCCATGTCCTCAAGTCCATTCTCTACATCTGCATCTTTATTCCTGTCCTAACCCTAGGTTCTTCAGACCATTTTTGTTTTTTTAGATTCCATGTATATGTGTTAGCATATGGTATTTGTTTTTCTCTTTCTGACTTGCTTCACTCTGAATGACAGTCTCTAGGTCCATCTGCCTCAATACAGGTAAATCAATTTCATTTCTTTTTATGGCTGAGTAATATTCCATTTTATATATGTGTCATGTCTTCTTTATCCATTCATCTGTTGATGGACACTTATGTTGCTTCCATGTCCTGGCTATTTTATATAGAGCTGCAATGAACATTGTGGTACATGTATCTTTTTGAATTATGTTTTTCTCAGGTACATATACCCAGTAGTGGGATTGCTGGGTCATATGGTAGTTCTATTTTTAGTTTTTAAGGAACCTCCATACTGTTCTCCATAGTGGCTCTATCAATTTACATTCCCACCAACAGTGCAAGAGGGTTCCCTTTTCTCCACACCTTCTCCAACATTTATTGTTTGTAGATTTTTTGATGATGGCCATTCCGATGGTGTGAGGTGATACCTCATTGTAGTTTTGATTTACATTTCTCTAATGATTAACGATGTTGAGCATCCTTTCATTTGTTTGCTGGAAATCTGTATAGCTTCTTTGGAGAAATGTCTATTTAGGTCTTCTGCCCATTTTTGGATTGGGTTGTTTGCTTTCTGATTTTGAGCTGCAATAGCTGATTGTATATTTTGGAGATTAATCCTTTGTCAGTTGCTGCATTTGCAAATATTTTCTCCTATCCTGAGAGTTGCCTTTTTGTCTTATTTATGGTTTCCTTTGCTGTGCAAAAGCTTTTAAGTTTCATTAGGTCCCATTTGTTTATTTTTGTTTTTATTTCTATTTCTCTGTGAGGTGGGTCAAAAGGGTCTTGTTGTGATTTATGTCACAGAGTGTTCTGCCTATGTTTTCCTGTAAGAGTTTTATAGTGTCTGGTCTTACATTTAGGTCTTTAATCAATTTTGAGTTTATTTTTGTGTATGGTGTTAGGAAGTGTTCTAATTTCATTCTTTTACATGTAGCTGTCCAGTTTTCCCAGCACCACATATTGAAGAGGCTGTCTTTTCTCCATCGTACGTTCTTGCCTCCCTTATCAAAGATAAGGTGACCATATTGACATGGGTTTATCTCTGGGCTTTCCATCCTGTTCCATTGATCTATCTTTCTGTTTTTGTGCCAGTACCATACTGTCTTGATTACTATAGCTTTGTAGTATAGTCTAAAGCCAGGGTGCCTGATTCCTCCAGCTCCGTTTTTCTTTCTCAAGATTGCTTTGGCTATTTGCGGTCTTTTGTTTTTCCATACAAATTGTGAAATTTTTTGTTCTAGTTCTGTGAAAAATGCCATTGGTAGTTTGATAGGGATTGCATTGAATCTGTAGATTGCTTTGTGTAGTAGAGACATTTTCACAATGTTGATTCTTCCAATCTGAGAACATGGTATATCTCTCCATCTGTTTGTATCATCTATAATTTCTTTCATCAGTGTCATAGTTTTCTGTATACAGGTCTTTTACCTCCTTAGGTAGATTTATTCCTAGATATTTTATTCTTTTTGTTGCAATGGTAAATGGGAGTGTTTCCTTAACTTCTCTTTCAGATTTGTCATCATTAGTGCATAGGAATGCAAGTGATTTCTGTGCATTAATTTTGTATCCTGCTACTATACCAAATTCATTGACTAGCTCTACTAGTTTTCTCATACATTCTTTAGGATTCTCTATGTATAGTATCATGTCATCTGCAGACAGTCACAGTTTTACTTCTTCTTTTCCAATTTGGATTCCTTTTATTTCTTTTTCTTCTCTGATTCCTGTGGCTAAAAATTCCAAAACTATGTTGAATAATAGTGGTGAGAGTGGACAGCCTTTTCTTGTTCCTGATCTTAGTGGAAATGGTTTCAGTTTTTCACCATTGAGAATGATGCTGGCTGTGGGTTTTTCATATATGGCCTTTACTATGTTGAGGTAGATTCCCTCTATAACTACTTTCTGGAGGGTTTTTATCATAAATTTGTGCTGAATTTTCTCGAAAGCTTTTTCTGCATCTATTGAGATTATCATATGTTTTTTATCCTTCGATTTGTTAATATGGTTTATCACATTGATTGATTTGCATATATTGAAGAATCCTTGCATTCCTGAGATAAACCCCACTTGATCACGTTGTATGATCCTTTCAATGTGCTGTTGTATTCTGTTTGCTAATATTTTATTGAGGATTTTTGCATCTATGTTCATCAGTGATATTGACCTGTAGTTTTCTTTTTTTGTGACATCTTTGTCCGGTTTTGGTATCAGGGTGATGGTGGCCTCGTAGAATGAGTTTGGGAGTGTTCCTTCCTCTGTAATTTTTTGGAAGAATTTGAGAAAGATAGGTGTTAGCTCTTTTCTAAATGCTTGCTAGAATTCACCTGTGAAGCTATCTGGTCCTGGGTTTTGTTTGTTGGAAGATTTTTAATCACAGTTTCAATTTCAGTGCTTGTGATTGGTCTGTTTATATTTTCTATTTCCTCCTGGTTCAGTCTCGGAAGGTTGTGCTTTTCTAAGAATTTGTCCATTTCTTCCAGGTTGTCCATTTCATTGGCATATAGTTGCTTACAGTAATCTCTCATGATCCTTTATATTTCTGCAGTGTTGGTTGTTATTTCCCGTTTTTCATTTCTAATTCTATTGATTTGAGTGCTCTCCCTGTTTTCCTTGATGAGTCTGGCTAATGGTTTATCGATTTTGTTATCTTCTCAAAGAAACAGCTTTTAGTTTTACTGATGTTTACTATTGTTTCCTTAAGTTATTTTTCATTTATTTCTGATATGATCTCTATGATTTGTTTCTTTCTGCTAACTTTGGGTTTTTTTCTGTTCTTCTTTCTCTAATTGCTTTTGGTGTAAAGTTAGGTTGTTTATTTGAGATATTTCTTGTTTCTTGAGGTAGGATTTCATTGCTATAAACTTCTCTCTTGGAACTGCTTTTGCTGCATCCCATATGTTTTGGGTCTTTGTGTTTTCATTGTCATTTGTTTCTAGGTATTTTTTGATTTCCTTTTTGATTTCTTCAGTGATCTCTTGGTTATTTAGTAGCATATTGTTTAACCTCCATGTTTTTGTATTTTTTACATATTTTTTCCTGTAATTGATATCTAGTCTCATAGAGGTGTGGTTGGAAAAAATACTTGCTACTATTTCAATTTTCTTAAATTTACCAGGGCTTGATTTGTGACACATGATATGATCTATCCTGGACAATATTCCATGAGCACTTGAGAAGAAGTGTATTCTGTTGTTTTTGGATGGAATGTCCTATAAATATCAATTAGGTCCACCTTGTTTAATGTGTCATTTAAAGATTGTGTTTCCTTATTTATTTTTATTTTGGATGATCTGTCCATTGGTGAAAGTGGGATGTTAAAGTCCCCTACTATGACTGTGTTACTGTCAATTTCCCCTTTTTTGGCTGTTAGCATTTGCCTTTTGTATTGAGGTGCTCCTATGTTGTGTGCATAAATAGTAACAATTTTAATATCTTCTTCTTGGATTGATCCCTTGATCATTATGTAGTGTCCTTCTTTGTCTCCTGTAATACTCTTTGTTTAAAAGTCTATTTTGTCTGATATAAGAATTGCTACTTCAGCTTTCTTTTGATTTCCATTTGCATGGAATATCTGTTTTCCATCCCCTCACTTTCAGTCTGTATGTGTCCCTAGGTCTGAAGTGGTTCTCTTGTAAACAGCATATATACAGGTCTTGTTTTTTTTTTTTTTTTTCATTAGCCAGTCTATGTCTTTTGGTTGGAGCATTTAAACCATTTACATTTAAGGTAGTTATCAATATGTATGTTCTTATTTCCATTTTCTTAATTGTTTTGAGTTTCTTATTGTGGATCTTTTCCTTCTCTTGTGTTTCTGTCTAGAGAAGTTCCTTTAACATTTGTTTTAAAGCTGGTTTCGTGGTGCTGAATTCTCTTCGCTTTTACTTGTCTGCAAAGATTTTAATTTCTCCATCGAATCTGCATGAGATCCTTGGTGGGTAGAGTAATCTTGGTTGTAGGTTTTTCCCTTTCATCACTTTAAATATGTCCTGCCACACCCTTCTGGCCTGCAGAGTTTCTGCTGAAAGATCAGCTGTTAACCTTATGGGGATTCCCTTGTATGTTATTTGTTGCTTTTCCCTTGATGCTTTTAATATTTTTTCTTTGTACTTAATTTCTGTTAGTTTGATTAATACATGTCCTGGCATGTTTCTCCTTGGATTTATCCTGTATGGGACTCTCTGAGTTTCCTGGACTTGATTGACTATTTCCTTTCCCATATTAGGGAAGTTTACGACTATAATCTCTCCAAATATTTTCTCAGTGCCTTTCTTTTTCTCTTCTTCTTCTGGAACCCCTATAATTTGAATGCTGGTGCATTTAATGTTGTCCCAGAGGTTCTTAGACTGTGCTCAGTTCTTTTCATTCTTTTTTCTTTATTCTGTTCTGCAGTAGTTGTTTCCACTATTTTATATTCCAGGTCACTTATCCATTCTTCTTCCTCAGTTATTCTGCTATTGATTCCTTCTAGAGAATTTTTCATTTCTCTTATTGCATTGTTCATCATTGTTTGTTTGCTCTTTAGTTCTTCTCGGTCCTTGTTAAACATTTCTTGTATTTTCTCCATTATATTTCCAAGATTTTGGACCATCTTTACTATCATTACTCTGAATTCTTTTTCAAGTAGACTGCCTATTTCCTCTTCATTTGTCTGGTCTTGTGGGTTTTTACCTTGCTCCTTCATCTGCTGTGTGTTTCTCTGTCTTCTCATTTTGTTTAACTTACTCTGTTTGGGGTGTCCTTTTTGCAGGCTGCAGGTTCATTGTTCCCGTTGTTTTTGTTGTCTGCCCTCAGTGGTTAAGGTTGGTTCTGTGGGTTGTGTAGGCTGCCTGTTGGAGGGGACTATTGCCTGTGTTATGGTGGATGAGGCTGGATCTTGTCTTTCTTGTGAGCAGGACCACTTCCTGTGGTGTGTTTTGGGGTGTCTGTGAACTTATTATGATTTTAGGCATCCTCTCTGCTAATGGGTGGGGTTGTGTTCCTGTCTTGCTAGTTGTTTGGCTTGGGGTGTGCAGCATTGGAGCTTGCTGTTGATTGAGTGGAGCTGGGTCTTAGCATTGAGATGGAGATTCCTGGGAGAGCTCTTGCTGATTGATATTATGTGGGGCCAGGAGGTCTCTGGTAGTCCAGTGTCCTGAACTTGGCTCTCCCATCCCCGAGGCTCAGGCCTGACACCTGGCTGGAACACTAAGACCCTGTCAGTGACATGGCTCAGAAGAAAAGGGAGAAAAAGTAAAAAGAAAGAATGAAAAAAAAATAAATAAAATGCAGTTATTAAAATAAAAATAATTAATTATTAAAGTTAAAGAAAAAAGAGAACAACCAACCAATAAACAAATCCACCAATGGTAACAAGCACTAAAAACTCTACTAAAAAAAAAAAAAAGGACAGACAGAACCCTAGGACAAATGGTAAAAGCAAAGCTATACAGACAAAATCACACAAAGAAGCATACATATACACACTCACAAAAAGAGAAAAAGGAAAAAATATATATACAAAAAATAAAGCAAGAAAGCAAACCCCAAGTATACAGTTGCTCCCAAAGTCTACCACCTCAGTTTTAGGATGATTTATTGTCTATTCAGGTATTCCACAGATGCAAGGTACATGAAATTGATTGTGGAGATTTAATCAACTGCTCCTGAGGCTGCTGGGAGAAATTTCCCTTTCTCTTCTTTGTGTGCACAACTCCTGGGGTTCAGCTTTGGATTTGGCCCCATCTCTGCATGTAGGTCACCCTTTGGCGTCTGTTCTTCACCAAGACAGGAGGGGGTTAAAGGAGTGGCTGATTAAGGGCTGTGGCTCACTCAGGCACAGGGGAGGGAGGGGTACGTTAGTCATAATTGGAACGTGTGGTGAGCCTACGGCAGCAGAGGCCAGTGTGATGTTGCACCAGCCTGAGGCATGCCATGTGTTCTCCTGGGGAAGTTGTCCCTGGTTCACAGGACCCTGGCAGTGGTGGGCTGCACAGGCTCCCAGGAGGGGAGGTGTGGATAGTGACCCGTGCTTGCACACAGGCTTCTTGGTGGCTGCAGCAGCAGCCTTAGTGTTTCATGCCCATATCTGGTGTCCACGCTGATAGCTGCGGCTCGCGTCCGTCTCTGGAGCTCATTTAGGCAGTGCTCTGAATCCCCTCTCCTCGTGCACTGTGAGACAATGTTCTCTTGACTCTTAGGCAGGTCCATACCTTTTCCCGGACTCCCTCCAGGCTAGCTGTGGTGCACTAGCCCCCTTCAGGCTGTGTTCACGCCGCCAACCCCAGTCCTCTCCCTGCGCTCCGACTGAAGCCCGAGCCTCAGCTCCCAGCTCCCGCCCGCCCCGGCGGGTGAGCAGACAAGCCTCTCGGGCTGGTGAGTGCTTGGCAGCACCGATCCTCCGTGCGGGAATCTCTCCACTTTGCCCTCCGCAACTCTGTTGCTGGGCTCTCCTCCATGGCTCCAAAGCTTCCCCCCCCCCCCCCCGCACACCCCCTGTCTCCACCAGTGAAGGGTATTCCTAATGTGTGGAAACTTTTCCTTCTTCACAGATTTCTCACTGAGGTGCAGGTCCCGTCCCTATTCTTTTGCCTCTGTTTTTTCTTTTGCCCTACCCAGGTACATGGGTAGTTTCTTGCCTTTTGGGAAGTCTGAGGTCTTCTGCCAGCATTCAGTAGGTGTTCTGTAGGAGTTGTTCCACATGTAGATGTATTTTTGATATATTTGTGGGGAGGAAGGTGATCTCCACATCTTACTCCTCAGCCATCTTGAAGGTCCCCCCTCAGCTGCCATTTTAAACCAGTAAGGAATAGATACTCTTCAGGGAATGATGAAGAGCTGAGTGCTTAGGTGGAAAGAATGCAACAAATGACTTTTAAGATGCTTAAACATGTTCATAATTAGATAAATACAACTTACGATTATAATCAGATCTGCAAGTTCAAAAAATCAGTAGTACATTAAGGAGAGATAGATATGGGAAGTCATATCCTCTCTTATATGGTTGGGAAAACTGCTGAGCCTCTTTGGAAAATACTTAGGCAATATCTATTAACCTAAATACTGAATATACCCTTTGGCCAAGAATTTCCCTTTCAGGATAGTATCTTACAGATACTACTTACACATGGCACAAATCATTACATGCAGTGATGTTCACCGAAGCATTGTTGGTAATAACAAAATATTGGAAACAGCAAATGTCCATCAAAATGTGACTGATTAAATACAAAATGATTACATCTACTCAACAGAATACTATGCAGTTTAAAAAGTTGTTTAAAAAGGTGGAGGCAGATCACAGATGTTGATGTATTGTAGAAAAGCTTCTAAGATTTATCATTAAGTAAAAGGAACCAGTTTAGAGCACTGTGTACATCTCCTATCTTCTATGAAACAAATAGGGAAGTATAGCTTACAGTGTTTTCTCTCTCTATAAAATCTGCATATATATGCTTGTACATGGATAGAATGTCTTTGCCTAAAACTATTAACAGTAATATATCTGTATGAAGGAAATGAGAATCTGAGGAAACAAGAGTATGAGGGATTTACTTTTCACTGTTAGTGTCTAGTATGTTTGATTTTAGTTTTATTTCTTTCATCTAAACATTTTGTACACACAATGCATTTCTAAGGGCCAATTTTGAAGCCAATCATCTAGAATTCAGAACAAGATATTGTAGTTCAAGCCCCAGCCAGCATAATTCATGAAATCCAATTCAAATGATAATACATGGATTCATTTATGATCACATACGTACACTGGAAACAAACGAGCCATGTTAGTTATCTAACCTACTGTTCTGCATTGGCCATTAAGGTATATGGATTAGTTGAGCTGCATCTGGACGGGCTGAGCAGGCTGTGTGCGGACCTCAGTCTGTTTAGTATGCTGCCACAGACACAGCCATGAATTTCAAAGCGGAGGAAGGGCTTGGTGCCACTGTCAATGAGGGATAAGTAAACCAAGACTACAGTATTATTTGTCTCTAAGACACCCTCCATTTTGAGTGTCTCTGAAGCCTGTAATTAAACAGAATGAAAAATAGGCTTTTCACTGGTGAACTTATTTATTAGGCGGTCAGAAGCCTGACTTCCGTCAGTGGAGTCAGTGATCTTAAGAATTCCTGGGAAAGGAAGGGAAAGCCAGATAACTAGAAAAGAGGTGAAATAGAAACACGGGCAGGATATTTGGTTTAGCCTTAGAAACTGGAACTATGACTAACCAGATACATAGATTAAATAATTCTCATGAAACACACACACACACACACACACACACACACACACACACGATCCCACAGCAGGTGGCTGACTGCGAGTATGGCAGCTAATTGGAGGTGGAGTCTATCTTCACAATAATACCACAAGTGCCATTACTATATCTGATGCCAAAATAAGGTTCATACTCATCACTACCTTTCTCTTCACAGATTGCTATTTATCTGTTTAATTCTGGACTTTCTCACAGCACTCTCAAAGGCCAGCATGGTAGATTTTCCTAAGACAGTAGTTTTCCTAGAGCATTCCCTTCCCAGCTTCATGACAGTTTGACGGTCTTGGAAAAGGAAGTCTGCCCATGAATGTCTTTTTACATGCATATTTAAGCTTTTTATTTTGAATTAATTGTAGACTCACATGCAGTTTTAAGAAATAATACAAGACCTACTAGAGGACGGACTTGAGGATATGGGGAGGGGGAAGGGTGAGCTGTGACAAAGCGAGAGAGAGGCATGGACATATATACACTACCAAACGTAAGGTAGATAGCTAGTGGGAAGCAGCCGCATAGCACAGGGAGATCAGCTCGGTGCTTGTGACCTCCTGGAGGGATGGGATAGGGAGGGTGGGAGGGAGGGAGACGCAAGAGGGAAGAGATATGGGAACATATGTATATGTATAACTGATTCACTTTGTTGTAGAGCAGAAACTAACACACCATTGTAAAGCAAGTGTACCCCAATAAAGATGTTTTAAAAAAAAGAAATAATACAGAGGTCTCATGTACCATTTACCCAGTTTTCCCAATGGTAACATCTTGCTTAACTACTGTACAATATCACAAGCAGGAAATTGATACAATCTACCATCTGCATGATCTTTGTACTTTATGTTTTAACATTTAAAAGTTGTGATTAATCTAATAATTTTGTTCAACTGTGTGCTTATGTGCACGGACTTGTGGTAGTGAGTGAACATTCCTAGGAATTCAAGCTGAAGATGGATGACTGCTATCCATAACAAAACGATCTCTTATGTCACTAAGATTCTATGGACTCCTTATGTTTAGATGTAAGGGTGGAAAGAAGCAAAACTCTTGGAAAGAATCAAGAAAAAAAAGAAGAAGAAGAAAGAGGATGTGTACTGTGACGATATATGAGATTACACTCGCAAGATTTATTGAATATTTGGATGTTGGACCTATAATTCTTTGTAACAAGAGAATGGGCAGATATATGTTCAATAATACAGTGCTGGTCATTTACCCAGCCTTTTGCCTATGCTAAAAGGAAGTAAATCCTACAGGGAAGGAGGGACATGAGAGCAAGAGCATATGAAACTATTCTCTGGATTCGGAGCCTGGCAGAAGTTCAAATTCCCTGAAGCTCTAAAGTCATATTGCTGTTTGTCCTTAAAGGTCATGGAATGCACCTGTTCAAAAAAAAAAAAATCTAAGGACCAAAATTCAAGGGATTAATAAGAATAAATAGAAGGTATGAATAGAAGTGGGCAATGCATAAAGGAAGGTCCAAAGAATAAGCAAGAAAGCATCAGCCACTCTCTTTATGGAAGTTAAAGGAGCAGGATCAGAAGGCCTGGGCTGAGTCATCACTTTGCCACTAACCAGAAGAGTGACAATGAAATGTTTATCTTCTCTAAAAACTGTGTTTTCTGCAAAACTGTGAGAGTAATATTGACTTATCTCCTTCACGTAATTTTTTTTTTTTAAAGAATATGTTGGGGGTAGGAGTTTATTAATTAATTTATTTATTTTTGCTGTGTTGGGTCTTTGTTTCTGTGTGAGGGCTTTCTCTAGTTGCGGCAAGGGGGGGCCACTCTTCATCGCGGTGCGCGGGCCTCTCACTATCGTGGCCTCTCTTGTTGCGGAGCACAGGCTCCAGACGCGGAGGCTCAGTAGTTGTGGCTCACGGGCCTAGTTGCTCTGCAACATGTGAGATCCTCCCAGACCAGGGCTCGAACCCGTGTCCCCTGCACTGGCAGGCAAATTGTCTACCACTGCCCCATCAGGGAAGCCCCAGTTCATGTAATTTTTTTAAAAAGATCAACTTGAAATTATCAACATGGAATCAGATAAGGCACAGAGATAAGGAACTAATTACTGGAGCATAATAAAATAAAATAAAGAATTCCAAAATTAGTTCAGTTCATGGAAGCTATGGGAGTCAGGGTTATATAAGGAGGACATTAAATGTGGAAGCATATTTGGTTGACCAGTTTCATCATTTGCTTCTTCTCCCCAGTGAAGAGAAATATTGATCACATTGCTAAATCAATGGTTGATTTTCAGTCTTCATCTTACTTGACCTAATTGGTAGCATTTCACTTAGGTAATCACTTCTTCCTCCTTTAAACACTTCTTCACCTTGCTTCCAAAACAATAAATTTCCTGATTTGCCTCGCACTCCAGTGACTGCTTCTCTCTGTCTTATTTGCTGATTTCCCCTCATTTCCCCAGACTTGACATGTTAGGGGTGTCCTAAGGCTGAACCTCAGACCTTTTACTTTTCTATACACATTCACACTTCTGAAAATCTCATTCAATCTCGTACACTATCATTCATAAACTGACAACTCCAAAACTCACATGTCCAATCCAGATCTCTTCCCTGAACTCATAACCAACTGCCTACTCGATGTCACCATTTGGTGTTTACTATACTTCTGGAAATAAACTTGCTACAAATCTATCTTCTCATTTCCCCCATCTCCCCTTACCCTTATTCCCACAGATCTTCCCTGGATCAGTGCGTTGTAACTCTTTCCTTTTGGTTGCTCAGTCCAAAGAGGCTGGTAAATATTTTTGAGTTCTCTCTTTCATATACAATCTCCAATCAATCAGCAAATATTGTAGTCTCTACTCTCAAGGTACATACAGAACGCAACACTTTTCATTACCTCCACCAGCAACCTTTTTTGTTGTTGTTTTTTTCGGTACGCGGGCCTCTCACTGTTGTAGCCTCTCCCGTTGCGGAGCACAGGCTCCGGATGCGCAGGCCCAGCGGCCACGTGGGATCTTCCCGGACCGGGGCACAAACCCGCGTCCCCTGCATCAGCAGGCAGACTCTCAACCACTGAGCCACCAGGGAAGCCCCCACCAGCACCTTTTCATCTGAATTAATTGCCAATCCTCATCATTTGTTGCCTAAATTATTTCAATAGCTTCCTGTCAGTCCTTCTGTTTTTACACTTGCCTGCCCACAGTCAACTCTCAATACAGCAACCACATGATGTTCTTAACTATAAGTTAGATCCTATCACTCCTATTCACAAAACTCTCAAGTGGCTTCTAATTTCCCTCAGAGTGAAGAAAGGAAGTCCTTACAATGGGTTACAAAGCCTCACAAGGTCTGTTCTCTCTTCCCTTTCTGGCCTCATGTTCTACTGGTCTCCTTTGACTCACTGTGTTCCCAGCATTCTGAAGTCCTTGCTTTTCCTTGAAATTCCCAGGCATTCTCCTACCTCTGGGCCTTTGCATTCACTCTTCCCTCAGCCTGCAAGGCACCTCCCTCATTTATCCATGTGACTTACTCCTTCACCTCCTTAAGCTCTTTGCTCAAATGCCACATTCTCAGTGATGCTTTTTCTGATCTCTATATTTGGTATTACAACCTCCTTCTTGGCCAACACTCCCTATTCTCTTTGTGTGATTTATGTTTTCAAAAAAATTTTGTGAAATGCCTATTTGTCACACTACATTTATGACATTTATTTATTATTTTCTCCCTTTTCTGGAATAAAAGCGTTATGAGGAAAGGAAGTTTTGTCTATTTGGTTCACTGTGTACCTAAAACAGTGCCTTTCACATACTAAGTACTCAATAAAGATTTGTTGAATAGAAGAATTAATTGATTAATTGAGGTATGAGTGAATGAGCTAGCTTAGAGTCTGGCTAAAGAACATCTCAGACAGCTGGCTGACTCTATAGAGAACAAGTTCCTTGTGGGAGCAGGGGTCCAGGCATTCTTCTACAGTGAAGGTATCTTCCAGATTGTATGAGAGGGAAAAAATAAGCACAAATTTAAGGTCACTTTTGCTCAGATTTTACTGACCACGCTACTCTTACATGAGTATAAGAAGGTGTCAACCAGGAAAAAAAATGCAGCGGGAGGAAGAGAATCAGAATTGATAAAAAGGCACAGTAGTCAGATGAATCTGGGATCACCTTGGATAGATAGAGTCTCTACAGCTTTTTGAATGGAAAAACTTGACATTGGTTTGTTCTACACTCATTACTAGATTGTACCAACAACTAAGAGGCCATGTCTGAAATGGACCATTAAGTGTAGTCCTTTGCAGATTTAACACAAGTTATATCACTCTGAAGAGTGCTTTGACATAACTTAGAGTTAAACATTTGCTGTAAATGCCACTGTTTATGGTAATAATTGACAAACCTTGCTTAGGTTAGATGTGAGTAAGAGTAAGAGTTGTTTTGTTAACTGGTAACATTACTGAATTCCTGAAAATTGCAAATTCTGTTTGTGTTTTAAAAAACCATTGGATTAACATTGCATTTGCTAAATAGCTGAGTTTATTGCTCTGAATATAATGTGACAGATATTAAACTCTACCTCTTGGTGCCTTTCACAAATTTCAGTGGAATTTTTTTTTGTCAAATATTAAAAATTTAGGATTCTAACTTCCAATTTTGATTTTATAAAACATTCCTCAAACCTTTGTGAATGTGAGAGATAAATATTCTTAACTTTTTTTTCTATCTCACATTCCTTCCCTCCCTACTTTCATTTTGGAGTGCCTGATTTTCTTCCTTTCACATAAAAATAGAGTCAATGTTTCTTTCAAAAGAATAATCAAAAAAGACTTTTGAACTTTTTGTTGTCTTAAACCCAGAATAGGTAGTGGGAGAATTCAGAGTTTACCAATTTTGCTAACTGTGTTGTCATGACAGTAAAAGGCAAAAGTGTCTTGCTTGGACCAACTAGCTATATGGAAATTGGTTCAATTTGGTTTGTAGAAAGAATACATGCTGCAGGAGGTTTAGTTTATTTCCATACTTCGTAGTGACAAAATAGCCATGACTTTCTGTTCCAAAGGGATTGTACTAATTGTAGCTACTAATTATCAAGTGTCTGTCACTGTGCTAAGCAATTTATAAACATTGATTCACTTAAGACTAGCCATGCTTTATTTTCATGTAAAGTCATTCCATTTACAGTTGGAAAAACTAAAGCTATGGAACTTCCTTTACTTGCCAAAGTTCACACAGCTAGGAAGTAACAGAGGTGGAATTTAAATAAATGACTGTGACTGCCCTATGTATATACAAATGCTCTTCTTCTCCCTTTAACTTGCACTTATTGCCCTGTAGACATGAGTACAGAGTCACCATTCTGTTATTATAAGAACATCAGTGATGGTCACTCAATGAGCTTTGCTTCCACAGGACTTTCTTGGTGCCCAGTGTGAGCCAGATACTGGGATAAATAGGTGGAATCTCAAGGATGTTCCTCATGTCTATTAAAGACTGACTGGAATAGGTTTTCTCTGATAACTGTGTAAAGAAAATTCAATTGGAATTTACAGAGAGAGCAATTATTTTTGCATTGGAAAGAGCTGAAAACAATGATGACTATCCAAAATCTACTCTGCCTTCCTTATAATACTGATTTTACTGAACCGTTTTTTCTTCTTTCAACCCCATGGATGGCTCAAACATTTGTGTTGTCCATTCATTCACCTTGTTAATAATTAGTGTAGGCATGGTATGTGACCCAGTTATAGACAATGAGATATGAGAGGAAATATGCTGTAAGAGACATGGATTATAGGAAACGTTCCTCCACACTAATGAAATATTAACCAGAGAATGATTAAAAAAACCTTTCTGATTTTGGATATTTTGTGTTTAAAATATTATGTCTATTTCATAGCAGGTTTCATGGGAGATGATACTGAAGATAGATCCAAGGTGCATTGTAAAAGATGCATAGAGGTAAACTGAAGTGCGAGGGCATCTCAGGTAGAAATAACAGAGTTAGCTAAGGTACAGAGAGTCAAAATTGTGTAAGATACAGTTGGGAATGGCAACCAGGGACTCCAATGGAGCTAGGACCCGGAATGTAGGCCCAGATCATGGAGATTTTCAATATCAGAATAAAGAGACCAGAAAAGTCTTTCCCTTCAGGAAATAAAAATGGTTAGAAGATTTTGGGGTAAGATGACACAATAATCAGTATCTAATCTAAAGATGACTCTGGCTGGAGAAAACGGCAGGTGAAGTATTTGCAGTGATTAACATCTAAATTTGTAAAAATGACTACATGTACTTCAGCATATTATTAATAATTAATCATGTGTTTACTTAGTTTTTATTCAGATGTTAGACATACTAATAATTAACCAGATTTCTAACAGAATGATGAAAATAATTGACTATAAATATACCAAAATATCAAAGAAGCAAAATATTTATTTTCCTTTCACATAAATTTGCCAGAAATTCTCTTCAATGAGGAATGTGAAAGAAAATAAAAGATTGACTACTGCATGCCCTGGGGAAAAATTTATGCTGCATGGAGTCTGCATTCCACTGTGGCTGAGGAAAGGAGCACTTTGTATTTGTAATTTAGACTATAATTTGGGTTGTGATAGGGTGACACTAAGTGGCTGAAAAGGGAAAGGCTTAGTCAATAGAAATCAAAATAAGAACAAAAAATTGCACTTGTGGTGACATTTATGACTCCCAGGTGACAGCATTAGGAAATTATACTCATAGTAGTTCGGAATCATTAAAAAAAAAATCAACATTAGCAATTTCTCTCCTTCTGAGTAGCTCAACTCTCATCCATTCTTATAAATGGATGATAAAAGCCAATGGAAATTGAATCATATAAGATAAATCAGTAAATAAGAGTTTTCCCTTTTAAATTAAAAAGTATATACATTTTTCTATTGTATTTCCTGACTCAAATGTATATTTATTAGATAACATTTTTTCCTTTTGTGGTGTTATTAATACCAATAGTAAAATAATAATAATTTTACTTTTCAGCTTATAAAACTTACAGTGTTTTTTCAACTCAATATCTCTGAGTAAATTTATTCAAATAAATAAATATATACATAATATTTAGCTGAGATATTGCTTTTGGACCCCTTCAAAAATTTCTACCTGAAGGTGGAAGAAAACATGACATTCTGGCAAAATTTATAATCAATTTGTGTTGTTATTTCCCTTAATGCTTTGAGAACTCTCTTTTTAAAAGCAACTATATTTTTATTCACTGAAAATCAAAAGAACTTCCTAGTCCAATATTCAATCGTTCATTATTTATTTATTCATTTCTTTTTTCATTCAATAAATAGTAGATTGAGCCATATAAAATTATTATTTTTTATTGGTTAAAAATAGCTAGGACTTCCCTGGTGGTCCAGTGGTTAAGATTCCACACTTCCACTGAAGGGGACACGGGTTGGATCCCTGGCTGAGGAAGTTCTGCATGCTCCACAGTGCGGCCAAAAAAAAAAAAAGGCTAAATATTGGCAATTACATATTATTCAACCTGCTATTTATTAAGTTCTTTTGATGATGGTGGTAGATATATGGTATCTCTAATCATGGATCTCTGACCTCTGACATGTGACCCATCAGTCTAGTAGGAACAACCTCCACTGGGACAGCCCATTTTATCTTTTAGATAATTCTCATAAAATGTAGAAATTTTCTTCCTTCAGTTGAGCTAAAATCTTGCTTTCTGCACCTTCTAATATTGGTTTTAGTTCTGGCTTTTGAAACCACAGAAAAGAAATCTACTCCATTTAATACATGATTAGTCTCTGAATATCAGAAAATCAACTGCACTTATTTCTGCTTCGATTTTGTGGTTTTACCTCTCTTGATTAAACATTTTAGTTGCCTCATCTGAAACGTGGTAATCCCAAATGGGTATTTGAAAATGTTGGCCACTGCATCTTCCAGATATTTCACCTCTCTGAGCTTCTGTTACATCTCTTTTCTGGCTTTCTTCCTGCCTCTCAGATTCTCCTTCATTTTCTCTGAATTATTTTTCTTTTACTCACTCCTTCAATATTATTGTTCCCATGCTTAGCCCTTTACCTTGTTCACTAAAGGGACCCTAGATGACTTCATCCTGTCCCTTGGCTTCAACTGTCATCCACTTGCTAAATGTTTCCAGCTCTAGCTGAAAACTCTCTTAACCACAGACCTGTATATTCAACTGCCCCATAGATAGCTCTACTTGGAAGTTTCATCTGTACTAAACATATCCACTACTCATGTATCCACAATACATCATCTTATATTCATCAGTTAATCTGTATTCTTTGTGTGTTATTTTTCCATTCATCCTGTCACTCAAGGCAGAAGCATAGATGTTGTCTGATACCATCAATCTTATCCCCTGCTCACCCCTCACTCCACACATATAAAAAGTAATTAATCAGTAATAAGCACAAATTCTATTTCCTTAATTGCTCTCACAACAATCTCTTCCTATTTTCACTGGTTCAGGAATGAATCTCTGTAATATGTTTGGTTTTGCATTGTTGTGCTGTCTTTAATATTTTTATCTCTGTCTTACCTCTCTCACCCTCTCCCAATATAATTTCTCAGGTAGACTGATTTTTCAAAGCTGTAAAGTTGATCAAGAAATTCTGTTTCTTAAAAAATATACATTGGTTTCTAACAGCTTTTAGGATAAAATTCAAACTCCCTAATTTAGTACAAAAAAGGAGAGAAATAAGAGAAGGAGATGAAGCATTTCAATGTCTTAATGGATCAGTTTAATTATTCTTCAATGAAGATGAGAAGAGAATGTGTTAGGAAAAGAGGAAGACAGGGAGAGAGGAAAAGAGGGAAAAAGAGAAGGAAAGAAGAAGAAGGAGGAAGAGGGAGGGAGAGGGATGGGGGAGGGAGAAGGGGAGAGAAGAAAAGATGGGCCAAAGTTAGGAAGATAACCAAGTGAACTTATTTCCTGAGCTGCCTGAAAGTGGGAGGTAAAAGAGAGAGTTCAATACAACTAGGTCTATACAGAAGTGGCAGCCTGAGTCAACTCACCTGTCTAAATACTTAGGAAAAAATTATAGTAACAGGGGTAAATGGATATTTTTACCCTTAACCTGTCCAGTGATCTCCTTCCCATAGAACCATTATTGCCTTGAAATCTGACCAAACTGAATAAATTTCCATTTTGCCTGGGTAAGGGTAAAGGGACAAAATATTTGCTAGATGGAGGGAGTATGCTTTTTCCTCCTATTAATTCTTTCACTTTCCAATTCATCATAATCTTATAAAATTAAGCAAGTGATATATTACACACCGTCTATTTAATGAATCCACTAACTATATGTTTTACATTTTCCTATCTTATCTAAAAGATTATGAGAAATTTGTGTCAAAATTCACTAAGACTGTAGTATTGCCAGATCTAACAGTCATACAAAGTTGTCTGAAAAATTAAGTGAGATAATTTGGAAAGAACTTGTTCTTTAATGAACAATTTAACTCATTTCACTTTTTAGTTTTTGTTTTATTTTACAGAATTGTTGTAGTATAATAAATGTGACATAAACTACAAATTATTTAAAGTCTATACTTCAGTGAATTTGACATATGTATACACCCATGAACCTGTTACCGTAATCAAGATGTTGAACAGTTCCACCAACCCCAAAATTTCCTCAAGCCTCTTTGTGTTCCATCCCTTCCTCCAACCAGTCCCCAAGCAATCACTATCTGATTTCTGATTCTACAGATTACTAACAGGCTTTAGAATTTTATATAAATAGAATCATACAGTATGAGCTCTTCTATGTCTGGCTTCTTCCACTCAAATTCAACCGTGTTGCTGCATGTTCATTTATTTGTATTGCTGCATAATATCCCATTTTTCACAATTTATTTAATTAACCTATTGATGAATATTTGATTGTTTGCAGGTTTTATCAATTACAAATAAAGCTTCTATGAACATTCATGTACAAGTTTTTATTGGGGCACAGGTTTTCCTTCCTCTTGGAAGTGTCTAGGAATGGAATGGCTACGTCACCTGGAAGATGTATGTTTAACTATTTAGGAAAATTTCAAACTGTTTCCCAATGCAGTTGTAACATACTACTTTCCCATCAGCAGTGTATGATAGTTACAGTTGCTCCACATTTTTTGTCAACATCTGGTACAGTCATTTTAAGGTATGTAGTGATAGATCATGGTGTTTTTTAGTTGAATCCTCTGATGACCAAAGATGTTTAAGCATATTTTCATATGTTATTGGACATTTGTATACCTTTTATGAAATGTGTGTTCAAATCTTGCCAGTGTTTTTAACTGAGTTGTATTGTGATTGAGTTGTAAGAGTTTTTTTTTTAATGGTTCAAGTTTTTTTCTTTTTTTAAAAAAATTTTTAAAAATTTTATTTAGTTTTTTTATACAGCAGGCTCTTATTAGTTACCTATTTTATACATATTAGTGTATATACGTCAATCCCAATCTCTCAGTTCATCCCACCACCATCCCCCACCCCCATTTTCCCCCCTTGGTGTTCATACGTTTAAGAGTTTTTAATATATTCTGGATACAAGTCCCTTTGTCTCATGTATGTGTTGCAAATATTTCCTCTCAATCAGTCATTTGTATATTTATTTTATTACAAGTAAAAGTTTTTATTTTGATGAAGTCCAATATATAAATTTTTAAAATTTTATATCTCACATTATGCAAGATAAATAATGTGGAGATCTACCATAAAGTGTCTACAGCTAACAATGTTGTATGATATCCTTAAAATTTGCTAAGAGGGTAGATCTTATGTTAAGTGTTCTTACCACACTTAAGTAATAATAATAATAATAATAATAATGGAGGTGGAGGGAAACCTTACGAGGCAATGGATGTGTCTATGGCTTTGATAGTGGTAGTGGTTTCATGGGTGTATATGTATCCTCAAACTCATTGAGTTGTATCCATTAAATATGTACAGCTTTTTACATGTCAATCTCGCCTCAATAAAGTGGTTTAAAAAACAAACATAATTTACTCTGTAACAGAATAAAGGAGAAAAACTGTATGAGCATTTCAGTTGTTAGATGTAGAAAAAGCTTTTGACAAAATTTAACATTCATCTTCAACAAAAGTACTAACGGTACAACTAAAAGTACAACTCAATGGGGAAAGGAAAATCTTTTCAACAAATTGTGCTGAAAAACCAAATATCTCTATAGAAAAAAACAAACATCAATTTCTACCTTGCCACATACCCAGAAATTATTCAAAGTGGATTATGGACCTAAATAAAAGAACCCAAAGTACAAATTACCTAGAAAAAAAATAAGAATATGGGCTTCCCTGGTGGCGCAGTGGTTGAGAGTCCACCTGCCGATTCAGGGGACACAGGTTCGTGCCCCGGTCTGGGAAGATCCCACATGCCGCAGAGCGGCTGGGCCCGTGAGCCATGGCCGCTGAGCCTGCGCGTCCGGAGCCTGTGCTACGCAATGGGAGAGGCCACAGCAGCGAGAGGCCCACGTACCGCAAAAAAATTAATTAATTAATTAATTAAAAATTAAAATGTAAGAATATGTCTTTGTGAAATTGAGGCAAAGATTTATTACAAACACATAAAACATCTGTGTGTGCCATCTGTCGGGGCTCATGTATTTTGTCTGTGGGGTGTGTTGCAGCACCAGCCAAAAGGGAGAAGCCAAAAGCAGATTGTTGGGAGCACGTGTCAGCTAGCTGTGTGGGTCTGCAGATGGGCTGTTCCTCAGGGTTGGTGATCTGGGCTCTTCGTAGAGTCCATGAGCAGTCAGTAGGATCTGTGGCCAGTTGTTGAGATCAGCATGCTATTTGCTGTGAGTCCCTGCCCCTTTTTTTTCTACTCTTACCTACCCCCAGACTACAGCCATGCCAGTCCTCTCAGCGTTCGGGTGGGGTGAGCCAGACGTGGGCCTCCTGGGCAGCGTCCTGCAAAGCTGGGGAAGCATAGTGTAATAGCTTCTTTAAAGTACTATCTGATCATTTAAACAACTATATCATCTTGGTTTGGCATCTTCTGACTGTCTTTACTCTTAGAATGGATTACCTTTCCTAATTCCTTGTATGTCAATTAATTTTGGACCATGTCAGTGAAATTGTGAATTCTTTTTTTGTTTATACTGTGTATATATTATTCTGCTATAATTCTATGGAAAACATTCTTATTTTTCTTTCAGCAGTCAATCAGTTTGGTTCTATTTAGAGTGTAAGTTCCAGCTCACTTTCTGAGGATGGTGTCTCAAGTCTCAGTTTCGTTTCTTAAAACTTCACGCCATTGTTTGAGTCAGTCCTGTCCATGCAGTTAGGCTAAGACTTGTGTGAGATTCATTCCCAGAATTAAGGCTTCTTTCCCTAGCTCTTTTCCATCTTCCCACACCTCCCAGTCCACTTATGATCCTTTCCTTGTTTCCTATGGCCAGAAAAAATGTTGAGTTGTTGGTATTTCAGTTGCCTACACTGCATCACTCTGCAGCTGAGGTTCACTTTCAAATATTGCCAAAGGGGGGAAAAATCCTGAAAATCCACTCCCATACTTTTCCATATTTTGACTCCTCTTCATAGCTACTTACATTTGTTAACTCTCCTTAGAAAACAAAATGTAGTTGTCTTTTTTGAATTTTGTAGCGTTTGTAGCTCTTGTCAGCAGGAGGGTTGGGTTATTGGGGCTTCACACAACCAAACAAGAACTGGAACTCACACTGTTTCCTTTGTAAAGTGTTCTCTTCCATTATTTTGTCATATATTCCAGAGGGAATTATACTTTAGATTATAGGGGAGGAGAAGGGGTTTGACAAATGGAGCCACATTCAATTACTTATCCTACACCTTCAGTGTATGATGTAGCTCATGCTATAGAGGAAAGAAAACCTGTGTTTTTTTCCTATTTGAAATTAATTGGCTGTTCCTGCTTGAGAAAGTAGCTTTGCTTCTTAGGGCCTCAATTTACTTAGGAATATATTACCAGACCTTGGTGTAGAAATTCTTTAAAAACTCCATATTTCTCCAGAAAATAGGAGTTGTTATAACCAAAATTCTGACACAGCTATTTTAGTAGATAACTTTGTTTATTATTTTTGGTTATTAAGAAGCGTTTTAGCATTAATGCACCTATTTTGTCGAAGTAAAAGAGAAATCTAAGAAGCCTGCAGAGATTGGGTTTTGATCTGTGACTTAATCTACATTGTTGCTGCCCTTGTTAGTTGAGGCTGAAATAATCATAATCTACTGATCCTAAGCATATTTTTCTTTGCCTAGTTTTCAGGCAGTCTTGAAATTAGGGACCTAAATTAGAAATTATCCTATCTGCTTACTAACACATATTGGTTTCATTTTTTAGAGAAAGCAATTAAGAATATGATGAGGGCTTCCCTGGTGGCGCAGTGGTTGAGAGTCCGCCTGCCGATGCAGGGGACATGGGTTCGTGCCCCGGTCCGGGAAGATCCCACATGCCGCGGAGCAGCTGGGCCCGTTAGCCATGGCCGCTGAGCCTGCGCGTCTGGAGCCTGTGCTCCGCAACGGGAGAGGCCACAACAGTGAGAGGCCCGTGTACCGCAAAAAAAAAAAAAAAAAAAAAAAAAAGAATATGATGAGCCCACAGTAAGAGAGGCTGTCTGAAAGCTCTGTACAGTCCTCATCACTTAGAAGAATAGCTATGCAATAAAATACATCTGAAATTTATGGATTTAAGACTTAAACCACTGTGACTATAATTTTTTACTTTAATAAGCTTTTTACTCTTCAGTAAATGAATGAGGAGTAATTTTTAAATTACATTTGGTCCTTCATGCGGTTACTTTTATTTCTGCCTCCTCACAACATACCCATTTGTTCATTAGAATTTGTATCCAGATATTACTTATAATTGACAAATAGGTAAAAAGCTATGACAAAAATAATTTCTTTGTGATTTCAAGTCTTAAATTTTACTTAATCCTGGGAAGGAAAGGACAAAATGGAAATAATGACTTTTTAAAATATAAAAGTTATATTTTTTATTCCACTTTTGAAATACTGACACTATTTGAGGCTGGACTTTGAAATTACATGATAGTAGCTGACACTTTTCATGAAGCATTATCAAGTCAGTTTCCTTGGCAAAATCATTTAGCCATGAATACTGAAATATATTCTGCTTTAAGGCATTTTATCAGCTAATTCATGCATACCATATTTGAAATTTCATATTTGGGTGGCATAGATGAATGCAGCATGAGAAATACCAAAAATGATTGCTGAGAACCTTTGAATTCCAATGGCTGTGAATAATTTATTTTATTATTTATTTCAGATTTTCAAAGAACTTGTTCAAAATTCTCACTTTAATATAATTCCACCACTTTATTTTTCACTCATAATTCTTGTATTAGTAACATCTCTAGATCTACAATGCATGATTTTTGTATTATTATGACCTCGATAATCATTTCTGCTCTTTGAAATTGTGTGACATATAAGAAGATCCTATAAGTGAAATCAGAAGAAGTTTCTGGGTGGTTCTAAATTTTGCTAAATGATTTTTGATAAACCAAGTAACCTTCTGGCTTCCTACCACTTGTAAATGGAGAAATCCTGTTACCCTCACCATAACAGAGGTTTGAATTAAAAGCTCTTTGTAAAGTGTTGTTTTATTCTCCTAAGATGTCCTGTGCATGGGAAATTTTCAATACATAAAGTATTGAAATTGACAGACAGTGTTAACCCATCTGATTCTGGTAAAATGGTATATTAAAATGGTATAAAATTCCTCCCATTATGAACAACTTGAGATGCTAGATATAATCAAACAATATATAAAATGTGTAGTTGAATTAACAAAATGAAATGAGAATCCCCAGGTGATAGAAATTTAAACTGAAAAATTCATGTGATAGAAACCATAGGGCACAGTAGATAGAAACATTGAGTATAAGACTTAGTATGTCTAGTGCTTAGATTTTTCTTTTCTTCCATTTTTAAAGTCTTTATTGAATTTGTTACAATATTGCTTCTGTTTCATGTTTTGGTTTTTTGGCCATGAGGCATGTGGTATCTTAGCTCCCCAACCAGGGATTGAACTGGCATCCCCTGCATTTGTCTTAACCACTGGACCACCAGGCAAGTCTCCTAGTGCTTGGATTTTAATAACCTTACTTTGGTAAGAAGTTGGAAAGAGACTGATGCATGTAGCTGGGGCCCTAAAAGAATTGAAACCTCAGTCAAAGGGTAAACTAGAATAAAATCTATTTGCTGACATAGGAAGCAGATAGACAACAATGAATCTTCTCATCTTCTCTCTGCCTGGCGTTTGAATGGAAAAAAAAAAAAGGCAGGGGGGAACTTGTAAACTTGGACCCAAGTCTTTGAAAATTGGAATCTAAATTACCAATGACTGCAAGATGTAGGAACCTCCATTTCAATAATTAAGATAAATGTTAGTCTCAAACCAGTGTGTTCCTAACAAAGGCAAATATAAAACCAACCTAAAGAGATATTCCACAGTCCCAGTCACGAGAAAATCTCACAGAAGAAGCCCTCTTGAAATGATATCACAATAAAAGTAGTTTACAGGAAGTTATAAGAACTGAAAAGTGAATTAGAGAGCTGAAAGATAAATTGGAGAATATCATCTGTAATGCAGCACAAAGACAATGAGATAGAAACACGGAAGACACGTTTAGAGACAAGGAAAATAGAATAAGAATGTCCAATTATGTTTGATAGGTGTTCCAGAAAAAGAAAATACAGACAAGAAGGACATCTATATTTGAAGAAAGCACGGTTGAAAAATTTTTGAATTAAAATTCTTCATTTCCAAGAAGCATAAGTTCTATAAAAAATAAATAATTCCACAGTTAGACATATTTTAGTGAAACTTCAGAACATGAAATCACAGAGAATATGTAAAATCCAACTAAATAGAAAAGACAAATTACACACAAAAGAACTATAATTAGTATGACTATAGATAGCTCAACAAAAACAATAGCAATCACGATTATGGTGTAACGTCTTCATAACATGGAACAAAAATAACTGTCAACCTATAATCCTCTGCCCAGATAATCTATCAAGAATGAGTGTTATATGAATCAAATTTCAAATAAACAAAGACTGAGAGCCCCTGACAGACTCCTCCTTCAGGAAGAAGAATTTTAAATCCTGGAAGAATTGGGATACAAGAGCAATGGTGAGCAAAATTTTGGGAAATATGTTAAAGTATTCTTATAGACTTTGCATTGTTTGTGTGGAAGGTAGAGCTTTTAATTAAACATTAAGTCAAATCTGAAGTTAAAAGTAACCACAAAAAGAATACAAATGAAAATGTAAAACCTTGAAGCTAGTAGTGACCAAAAAAAGGAAATAAATTGTATAACACTAAGATTAATCCAGTGGAAGAATAGAAAAGAGAAAAAAAGCAAAGAAGAAAGCATGATATGGAAAGCCTAAATTGTATACACAAATAAAATTTTGAGTGCATATGGTAAAATTAGGTAGCATTATAAGTGTGTCAGATGTGTTTTCTCATTTAATCCTTACACTGATGTCAGGCAATAAGTATACTAAGCATGTCATTTTAAAGATTATGAAGTTGGCATGCACATGATTTAAATAGTTTTTTCAAACTTGCATAGCTAATAAATAGTAGAACTTAGAGAGTCTGGCTCTGGAGTCCATTCTCTCACCACTATAATTTTTTTATATACAAAACTTAAGATGGTGAAATAATTCTAAATTTATCAGTAATGATAGTAAATGTAAAAGATCTATACTTTCCAGTTAAATATAAATGGTATAATATTGCCTATTAAAAGACTCTCAGAATGGATTAAAAGAACAGTGACAACAAAGAGCTTGACATAATAAATAATAAAATAATTAATAATGAAAGTATCAGGGTGAGAAAAATACCAAAAAATGTCTAATGAAAGGATTATTTAGTTTATCTATATTAATGACAGAAAAAATAGACACTAATGTAAAAATGTCTTATTAGGAATTAAGAGGCTCATTATATGAGGAAACAGGAATAATTCAACAAGAAAATAGACAATACTATTAAATTGCATTTTCAAGATGAAAGCAAAAAAATGTGCAATTCTAAAGATTTTTTGGAAAATATACAAAAAATCAGCTAAAGAATAGTAATCTCTCCTTGATATTTACATATTAGAAAATATTCACAGTATAATTTTTCTCTAGTTTTACAAATGCCCTTTACTGACACTCAACAAATCAAACTTGTTGAGAGCTCAAGAGATGAATATTTTAGTCAAAATTTCAAACATGTTTTGGACATAATGTTAATAATTGCTCATCTTAAATTTCCCATGAAAGCTTTCCTGATTTTCCCCACTAGGTATTTCTCTCCCTATTTTGAATCTCCAAAGCACTGTGTTTATATTGCTTTATGGTACCTGTCTTACTTTAACTCGGTGGTCCTCACCAGGGGCAACTTTGCCCACCAGGGACATTTGGCAGTGTCTGGAGACATTTTTGGTTGTCACAACTCAGAGAGTATTATTGTGGGTAAAGGCCAGAAATGAAGCTAAACATCCTACAGTGCACAGAACAGTTCCCCACGATAGGAATTATTTGGCCCAAACGATCAACAATGCTGAGGTTGACAATAAGAAACCTGGTTTTAATTTGTAGTATATTCATCTGATTTTCCACCTTCTCTGCTTTCAGTTTACATTGTAAGCATGGTGGGTGGTGTATTACTCACTTGGATTCCATATAACATGTAGTTTTTGTGTCTGTTACATGGTACGTGGACATTTGTTAAATGGAATTTTTATTCAACAACAATCCCTAGTGTCCCTTATGTCTCAGGTGCTCTCCTCAGAGTTTGTGTAAAAGAGTCTAAGTAGGTAGTCTTTATCATCTAGGAATTCTGAACTTAATACTGAAAGAGAAATAGAAATCGATAATTTATAATACAATACACTATGTACTTCAACAAAGATATGAGGGAAAATATGCAGTGGGAAACGAAAATAAGCTGAGGCTAACTCTGCTTAGAGCAGGAAACTTTAGCTATAAAACCGCAGTGAGTTGGAGTTTGATTAAGTAAAAGAATTTGAAAAAAAAATAGAGAAGTGAATGAGACAACTTGTGATGGGTAGATGAGCAAATGATTCTATTCTAGCACTTCTATAACCAATCTACTGAGAAAAACAATGGATGATTGGGAGATTGGGACTGACATATACACACTACTATACATAAAATAGATAACTAATAAGGACCTACTCTATAGCACTGGGAACTCTACTCAGTACTCTGTAATGACCTATATGGGGAAAGAAGCTAAAAAAAGAGTTGACATATGTATATCTATAATTGACTCATTTTTCTGTACAGCAGAAACTAATACAACATTCTAAATCAAGTATACACCAATAAAAATTAAAATTAAAAAAACAATAGATGGAGTAATTGTTTAAAAAAGTCATAGAATTGCAAAGCTGGAAATGATCGTAGAGTTCATCTACTCAAACCCCCAATTTTATAGATATTGGAAACCGAATTCTAGATAGGTGAAGTGATTAATAGTGTCTCAGAGAGTTTCTAGCAGAGACTGACCCAGGCCTCAGGTCTCCTGATTTCTATCTGTTCATTCTTTGTATTATAACCCATTGCTATCCTTCACCTAATGTCCAAGGAACAGCATATTTTCACCAAATTATGGAGATGTGAGATGGCTATTTTGCCATGGTAATTTAGCCAGTGTATTAGTCAGGGTTCTACAGAGAAACAGAAACAGAACAAATAAGGTTCTGTTATACACACACACACACACACACCGTAAAGTATTTGACTCACACAATTATGGAGGTTAGACAAGGTCTGAGCTCTGCAGTTGGCAGGCTGGAGATCCAGGAGAGCTGATGGTGTATCTTTAGTCCTAAAGATGGCAGGCTTGAGATCCAGAAAGAGCAGATGTGCTATTTCTGAGTCTGAAGGAAGGAAAAGAACCAAAAAACTGATGCCCCAGCTAAGCAGTCAGGTAGAGGAAGTCCTTCTTATTCAGAATTTTGTTCTATTCAGGTTCAATTGACTGGAGGGCCATTTTCATTAAGGAGGGCAATTTGCTTTACTCAGTCTCTGAATTCAAATGTTAATTTCATCCAGAAACATCCGCACAGAGACACCCAGAATAATGTTTAATTCAATGTCTGGATACCATGTGGCCCAGTCAGGTTATCATATAAAATTAAATATCACAGTGAGTAACAAAACCAAATAACTGATGCCCTCTGTTTACATACTGCAAAGTGCTTTAGAGGACTATTTTAATTTGGCTTGGAAGAACTAAGGAGATTTCATATAGTAAATCAAAACAAACTAGAGCCTATTTGGTCTATAACAATACTAGACAGTTGTGTGGACTATTTTGGTTAGGTAAACTAGAATTAGAAAACAAAAGGCAAGATTTAAAAATGTAACGTTGGGGCTTCCCTGGTGGCGCAGTGGTTGGGAGTCCGCCTGCCGATACAGGGAATGCGGGTTCGTGCCCTGGGCCGGGAGGATCCCACGTGCCATGGAGCGGCTGGCCCCGTGGGCCCGTGGGCCGTGGCCGCTGAACCTGCGTGTCCGGAGCCTGTGCTACGCGGCGGGAGAGGCCACAGCAGTGAGAGGTCCGCGTACCGCAAAAAAAAAAAAAAAAAAAGTAACATTAACAAGATTCTTTTCTACCAAAATAGAGAATTTTATTAGGTTTGCATAAAAGTGAGAGATTTCCTTGAACTCATCTTTCAGCATTTCTCTTGGATTGTTTACCTGAGTAATTATTCTAAATTCCAAGAACTGTTCCTTGTATTCACTTTTACCTTTTCCATGGCATTCTATTTTTGCTTTATTTATGAAATATTTTCTATAATCTCTCTGAAGCCTGATTGGAGTGTTGTTTTTGTTGGAAGATGGAGGGAATGAAAGTTGCCCACCAAACACATAAGACATCTTTTTTTAAAAAAAAAAATTTATTTATTTTGGCTGCGTTGGGTCTTTGTTGCTGTGCGCGGGCTTTTCTCTAGTTGTGGAGAGCGGGGGCTCCTCTTTGTTGTGGCGCGCGGGCTTCGCATTGCGGTGGCTTCCCTTGTTGCGGAGCACGGGCTCTAGGCGCGCGGGCTTCAGTGGTTGCAGCACGTGGGCTCAGTAGTTTTGGCTCAGGGGCTCTAGAGCGCAGGTTCAGTAGTTGTGGCACACGGGCTTAGTTGCTCCGCGGCATGTGGGATCTTCCTGGACCAGGGCCCGAACCCGTGTCCCCTGTGTTGGCAGGCGGATTCTTAACCACTGTGCCACCAGGAAGCCCCAGAGAAGACATCTTGAGACCGAAAAACGAGGTGGACAGCTCCATATAATCAATGGATCAGTTTATAATTAATGGATCAGTTTATTACTGGGTAACTTACTCAAAGGGTGAGATCATGATTGGGCAGACAACAATCTGGAAGCATTTGCAGCCACACTTCTCACCACCAAGGGGTCACTGGGACAGTTTTACAGTTAACCTAGGGTCTGAGGGTAGAGGCTTGGAAATGGAACCTGCATTCCTAAGTCAAAATTCATGAATGGGTCAATGGTCTCCTGGGCACCTGGAATAAGTCAGGGAAGGTTTGCATCATTGTTTGGGGACTAACAGAGCATAGACTCCACCTGATCTAATGATTATTAAACAATATCTATTAACTACAAAGCCCTTGATGACAAAGAAGTGATTCGCTGGACAGTACAGTCCTGGGTAGGGTCAGCAAAAGGACAGCAGAACCTGTAAAGGTCCAAAATGGAGTCAGTTATGCTAACAGTTATACATTTTTATATGCAGCTTAGTTGTTTTGAATTATCTGTATTAGCCCCAGTGGTATGTTTTCTCTGCTTATTTATTTTGTTCTACTCTTTCATTTTGAAAGATTTATTTTAAGTTTGATCACTATTTGTGTATTCATATTAAGATTGTGACACTAGAATTCTGCAAGATTCCTTTGTAAAAAATTATATATAAAAATAAATATTTCCTATATTCAAACAAGTTCCATGTGAATACAAGATTAAAACTATCCAACAACTCAAATAAGACGTGAAAGAGTGACAAAGAATGTCAGTTTTTCAAGGGAACTATTATAAAAAATTGTATCTATATAAATTACAATAATATAGAAATTAATTAATAATATGAATGGAATTTTGGTTTTATAATTATATTAACTGTTTCTAATATTCACATGGAAAACTAGACAAGCAAAATACCCAGGATAATTTTTTTTTTTTTTTTTTTTGTGGTACGCAGGCCTCTCACTGTTGTGGCCTCTCCCATTGTGGAGCACAGGCTCCGGACACACAGGCTCAGTGGCCATGGCTCACGGGCCTAGCCGCTCTGCGGCATGTGGGATCTTCCCGGACCGGGGCACGAACCCGTGTCCCTTGCATCGGCAGGCGGACACCCAACCACTGCACCACCAGGGAAGCCCCCCAGGATATTTTTGAAAGAGTAGAGGAATGAGAGGTAACACTACCATACATGAAGTGTATTATGACAATATAATCATTCAAAATGTATATTAAAACGTAAAAATAAAGGTGACATCCTACCTCATCTTCTACACTAAAATAAATGACATAAATGTAATTCATGGGGTAAAATGTGAAAATTAAGCCATAAAAGAACCAAGAAAAGATTCTGAGAGTTAAACACACATGTACAAAAACACACCCATAAATGACATGAAGCTGGCCTTTCTTAGTATGAAAGAAAATTCAAAAGCCATGAAAAAAATAAAAGATTATTGAATTAATTTTAAAGTAGGTTTTAATCTGCATGGCAAAGTAGTATAAACATAGTGAAAAGAAGAGGGAAGTTATTTGGAACATATATGACGGATAATTGATCCAATCTCCTTAATACAGGGCTCCCATAAATCAGTAAGCAAAAATCGAACAGTGCAACTGAAAAGGGGCAACAATTATAAAGAGAAGTGCAAGTACATATGCATTAGTCAAGGTTCTCCAGAGAAACAGAATCAGTTGGAGATAGATGATAGATAGACGATAGATAGATAGATAGATTGATAGGTGATAGAGATTAGAGGAGACTTATAGGAAATGGCTCACATAGTTTTGGGGGTCAAAAAGGCCCACCGTTGGCTGTCTGCAAACAGGGGACCAAGAAAGCTGATGGTGTAATTCAGTCTGAGTGCGAAGCCCTGAGAATCATTGGGCCAGTGGTGTAAGTTCTGGCCTGAATTTGAAAGCCTGAGAATCAGGAACACTGTTATCTGAGGGCAGAAGATGAATGTGTCAGCTTAAGCAGAGAGCGAATTCAACCTTCCTCCTCCTTTTGTCCTATTCAGGCCCTCTGTGGATTGGATGGTGATCTCTGCTGACTCAAATGGTAATCACTTCAAGAGATACTTTCACAGACACACCCAAGAATAATGTTTTACCAACTATCTGGGCATCCCTCAGCCCAGTCAATTCGACACATAAAGTTAACTATCACTACATACGACTCAAACACTTGAAAATATGCTTAACTACCATCAGAAGAGGAGCAATAGAAATACGTTGAAATACAATTTTCACCTATCAGAATGGCAATTATTTCCTTGAAAAAGATTGATAGTATTCAGCATGGGTAAGAATATAGGGGAATAGATAATCTGATGCATTTTCGGTTAGAGAATATTGGTTCAACTTTATAGATAGGTATTTGGCAATATCTATCAACATAACAATTCACATACATTTTACTCACAATTATAATTCTAGGAATTTATCCTTTAGTAATCTTCCACATCTCTCAAAGAGAGATGTTATAATGCAATGATTAAGAGTACAGATGCTGGAGCCACACTGTTTGGGCTTGAATCCTGATTTTGCATTTACTAATTGTGTGGCCTTGGGCAAATTATTTAATACCCCTTATGTCAGAGTTTTCTGATTTGTAGAATGGGGATAATAATAGCAAGTACCTCATAGTGTTGCCATGATTGTTAAACATGGTAATATATGTAAAATGCTCAGCACATAATAGGTGCAGTATAAGTGGAGTGATCATGCATCTCAGTTTGCCTGGCATATAGTCCTGGTTTACACCTGTCCTGTCTTAGTATACACAGAAATACCCCTTCCCTTTTAGTCTCAAAGATGTCCTGATTTGGATGATATATAGGCACCTTATAGTTAAGTGTGAAAGTAATTATACATGAGGATATTAACTGTGGGTCTGTTTATAATAACAAAGATTGGAAATAATGTCCATCAATTGATTACTTGTGAAATATGTATGTATACATAATATTATATATTAAATATCTAGTCCATCTTTTCAGAGGAATACTCTGCATCTATAAAAAAGAAAATTAAACCCAGTAATTATTAAGAACAGTGGTTTTCAGACTTTATGGTCTCAGGGTTCTGTAAACAATTAAGATTCATTGAAGATCTCAACCTTTATTTTTTATTTTTCTGGGTTATATCTAGTGATATTTACCATATTAGAATTTAGAATGGGAAAAATTTTAAATATGCATTTAAGGCTCATTTAAAAATAACAATGATAAACATATTCCATGTTATTCCATTTTTCATAAAAAAACTACACTAAAATTAACATGAAAGTACATTGCTTTACATTTTAGCTAATGTAAAACACTCCTATTTGCTTCAGCATCCAATGTGCTGTACTATCACATTACGGCTTCTGGAAACATCATTGCACACTCGAAAGAATACGAGAGAAAAAAAGCAAGTAAACTTTTAGTTTTATTATGAAAATAGTTTTGACCTCATGGCCTCCTTGAAAGGATCTCTAGTATTCCCAGAGGTTTATACTTTGAGAACCACTGGTTTAGAACTTGGACCAAAAATAATTTTTTCAAGGAGGATTATTTTATTATTGACATTTCTTAGAAGTGTCTGCATATGATGATAATAAAAATAAGACTGACTTTTTGTCGGTTTTATTATGGTTTATAAATTCTCTATCAACAATGCACCCTCTTATTGCCTATGCCTGGGGTAGACCCCTCTCACCACCCCATCATTTGTATACCACCGTGTGACTGAGACCAAATTAGACCCAAATCCATCTGATGGACAAAAGCTGACATGTCACAGCATGTTAAAGAATTATGTTGGTACTAAGGTCTAAAACTTGATATACTCACTCATGGTTATTTAAATTGGAGAAAAACCAAAAAACAAAAAACTTGTTACACAAAGGAAATTCCCATCATAGACTATGAGACCAAGTGGGGAATGAGGTCAAAAATCCTAGGAAAAAAAAGTAAACAACGGTTTTCAACCATTCTATGGAATCTAAACGGAAGATCCAAACACACTCATACTAAAACAAACACAGTTACAGCAAAGCAGAAGGCATTTAAATCTCTGAAAACTTGAAGATAGTTAATTATCATTCTGAGACAACTACTGCTGTAAATTCAGTCATTCAGCCTCTGTTTTTACAACCTGGCATTTTCCACCAAGAATAATCTGCCCTCCTCAAGAATTTTATTTTCTGGATCTTTCAAGGGTTCTGCCTGCTCAGCCCTGACTCACCAGCTGAGGCTCCCTCAGGAGGGGCAGGAGGGGAGAGAATTCCCAGCGCATGTGCTCCAACAAACTTCCTGGAAGTCCCTGCACATTTTGTTGTGACAGTTAGTCTGTGTACCCGCACAAAATAGTCTCATTATCTTAATTAAGTTAGTTTGAAGGAAACTAAACTAAAAAGGATCTGAGGTATGGAGCATTTCTTCCAATGTAGCTTGAAATGAGAGAGAAGAGGGTCCATGTGAAAGACTCGTTATAAACCTAAGGAAGGTGGAGAGCAAGTAACATTTGACTAATGAAAATGCAATGAATTTGGAAGCATAAATTATATCTTTAGTGATGAGGAAGAAGAAATGGCGCAAAAAAAAATAAACCCACAATTTAATGGCTGAAGAAATAAAAGGAATGATGGGGAATGTGAGTGGTATTGGTAATGACACACGAAGTGCCTTAGATTATTGGATGTCAGAACTAGAAGGTATTTTACAGACCATCCAGACCACTCAAACCAATGACTTTATTTTTTATATGGAGGAAATA
Organism: Leucopleurus acutus; assembly: GCF_964270905.1. NCBI lineage: Eukaryota > Metazoa > Chordata > Mammalia > Artiodactyla > Delphinidae > Leucopleurus > Leucopleurus acutus. The sequence continues at coordinate 77,653,849 of NC_139147.1, read as the reverse complement.
ATGCCCAGAGTAGATAAAATAAAAGGACTTGATGTTTATAATGTTATTAATTTATTTATGATCAAACTAGAAGATACATAATACCTCTCAGAATCTCCACTTTTTTTAAAGGAGGACATATTATAGTTATTGTTTTGTTATACTTTCTTTTTCACATAACAATGTTTAAATATTTTAACATTTTATAAACGGATAGAACAATAGTAAGTGAATGCACCACCACCCTCAGTCAAAACCAAAGCCTAACATAATGATTCGAACTTATAATTTTGCTTTAGCCACATAATTAAATAAAATTCAAAAACACTGTTTTGACATTTAATGCTTACAGGTACTATTCTTCACTCTGCAGAGAAACCATAAATTAATTCAACAAGGTTCCTGACCTCCAGTGGTTTACAGTTATCCAAATGAGATTAATTATAGGCAAAAAATACAAAATTTATAGGCCAAAAAATTTTTTTAAAGGAGTTTTGAGAGAATAGGTCATGGAGAGTTTAATTCTATTTAGAATTTGGGAAGCCTTTGTGAAATTAAATTGAGAACAAACCTTGAAGGAATAATAAGACTTCAGTGGACATAGATTGAGAAAGGAGGTCATTTCAGATCAAAAGGAATATACCCACAAAAGCAGAGAGGTAAGAATGTCTACTGTGCTTTTTAGCAAAGACAAGTATACTGGCTGTGTGTATTTAGGGTAGGGGAAAGAGAGTACAGTTGGCTTACTGACTGCAATGCTTGCCCATACACAGCCTGTTCTTTGAGGCCACCCGTGTATCCAAACATCACTCAGGACTTTCTCTTAGGTGGCCATGAACTTTACCATGTGACCTTGTCTCCAAATGCCCCTCATTGGATTAGAGATAAGCTACTCCATCCACAGGCTCATCAAAAATATGTATGTTGACCTGACCAAAAAGATGAATGAGGCCAAGCATGTGCCATATTTGATTACTTGAATTTAAAAACACAAAGTTTCAATGGAAGATAAAGATATAGAAGATATTCTGGATATCTTCTGGAAGAAAAGATACAGAGAGAAAAACTGTAAGATACAATCAGGGCTATGACGAATTGTAATTGTGAGGGGTTAGAAGCTCCATGAAGAGAACCCATGGGGTTCTTGAGAGTCAGAAAGCAGTTTGTCCCCAGAGTTCCCTCTTTTTGACAAGTCCTTCTTATAAACCCAAACTGGAAGGAGTCTGTTTCTCAAACCAAAAGAACCTGGCTAATCCAGAGACAAAGAAAACCAGTGAGGAATTGGGCCACATTTTAGAGTACTTCTTATGGCAAGCTGAGTATTTTAGACTGTACTTTGTATATTAATAGCTGCTGGTTGAAGAATTACCAAAAAGTTTCATTAGAAAGGTACACAAGTTCTGACTCACTAGATTGAGGATGATACTAGGAATCTACCTTTTTTCCTAAATTCCCCTGGGGATTCTGAATCAGTGTTTATGGACAATACCTTGAAAAACTCTGATGTAGATTTTTTTTTTAGAGTAGGGAACTTGCATAATAATTTATATTTTATTTTGTGGGACACAGGCCAAGGAGTGAGACCAGGAAGTAAGCTACTGAATATTCTAGATGGGAGATAAGCAGTTGTGGAAAAAAGTGGCTGTTGATACAATAAATAATCTTTCATAAGTTTTCTCTATACTCTCTCAGTCTCTCATATGCTCCTTTTATCTCACTCCATTATTTTCTATCTGTGACTTATCTATTCCAGGGATATTGAGCATAATCCTATAGATGGATGTGAGGATTAGTACCTCTGATTCCCAGGATCTAGTGATCTAACCAAAACTAGCTCAGCCTCATAGTATAAAAGGCTAAATCTTAATGCTGAGAAAACATTTATACAATTAAGGGATTCAAGTCTTTTAAGGTAGGGAATGGAAAAAAAGAGGTGAAAATCTATGTGGTAAAAAAATATTTTTTAAAGTAGGAAACATAAAATCTAGGCACAGGTAATTGCATAGTACAGATTTACTTAGAGTAGAGAGAGATCCTTTCAGTTTTATGTAACAGTAAACTAAAGCATGATTTTGGTGATTGACCGATAAGAGGGAGTTGAAAATGGTCATCCACAAAATGCAAAGCTCAGACTCCAGTATTTATGCTATATCCCTACTTATTAAATGGACTTTCAAATTGGGGTCTTTAATACAAGAAATTGATTTTACTGATGATGATTTTACTGATGATCACTGACAGAAAGTGATCTTTGAATTATCATTATGATTTACTTTGGGGATTTAATTTTTAAGAACTCGAGTAGTTCTTCTGTATCTCTGAATGTGCCCAAAGTCACGTAAACTACCAGGTTGTGAATCATTTCTAATCCAAAAGGGCAGAAAGGGAACTAGAGAAGTAGGAAGACCTGATAAATTTGAAAAGACTTCTAGTTCTGCAATTAGGACTTTAATGATAAAATAGTAGACAATGATAAAGTAGAAGACACAGAGGAATCCCCCAAAGCATTTTTGGCTCAAATTAGCAATATAATTTCCTGAGTTCCCCACTCTTCTTTACATCCTTCTACATTATCTGTGTTGCATATAAGAAGCTGAGTAACTAGGCTCAGATGTGCTTTTGAAGGTTCCATGTAATAGCCAATCTACACAGACTTCTAATTGCCTTAACTTAAAAAGGAAATATAGGGCTTCCCTGGTGGCGCAGTGGTTGAGAGTCCGCCTGCCGATGCAGGGGACACGGGTTTGTGCCCCAGTCCGGGAAGATCCCACATGCCGCGGAGTGGCTGGGCCCGTGAGCCATGGCCACCGAGCCTGTGCGTCGGGAGCCTGTGCTCCGCAACGGGAGAGGCCACAACAGTGAGAGGCCCGCGTACCGCAAAAAAAAAAAAAAAAAAAAAGGAAGTATACTTTTCTAAACATCTTTATTGGAGTGTAATTGCTTTACAATGGTGTGTGAGTTTCTGCTGTATAACTAAGTGAATCAGCTCTATGTATACATATATCTCCATATCTCCTCCCTCTTGTGTCTCCCTCCCACCCTCCCTATCCCACCCCTCTAGGTGGACACAAAGCACCGAGCTGATCTCCCTGTGCTATGTGGCTGCTTCTCACTAGCTAGCTATTTTATATTTGGTAGTGTATATATGTCCATGCCGCTCTTTCATTTTGTCCCAGTTTACCCTTCCCCCTCCCTGTGTCCATTCTCTACGTCTGCATCTTTATTCCTGTCTTGCCCCTAGGTTCATCAGAACAATTTTTTTTTTTTTGGTTTCATATATATGTGTTAGCATACGGTATTTGTTTTTCTCTTTTAAAAAGACAGTATACTTTTTTAAAGAACATAACTCCCTGCAAAACCAAATTGACAGCAATGCAGAATAATTACAGCTTCTTCTGGTTGCTATAACACCTCTTATACCTACGTCATCCTTTATCGCAAGTATTTTTGAGTGTTAGTAGAAGAGAGGATAGTGACATAAGATTAAAGGAATAAGAGAAAAAAGATCTACTCACTAAAGGTGACATTAAGAAATAATTTAATGTCAGTATTCTATCTAATGGAAGCCTAATTATCTTCATAGCAAATAATAGCACATATGTCTTATGATGCGATGACTTGAAGAGCTGGTACTTGAGGGACTGATCATGAAAGAGTTTAAAAGTTTCTCACAAATGTAAAAAGTAAAATACAATAAATCTATCTATAATAAAACTGGGGAATGTTTGAGCTTTTCTTTATCCCCTAAGTGGTCTGGAACAACCTAATGATCATATAAAACAGCCGTGTTTTAGGAGAAAGACTCAATAGCAGAGTTCTAAGCAATGAAGATTTTTATCCTCTGGCAACCACCTTTGTGTGGTTGTGTGGCTTCACCCATTTGGTGGGAAAAGGCAGGATGACTCTTGTGTAGGGAAAGAGAAAGGAAGAGATCCGGAAGAGGAAGGCAGTAGACTGAATGAATGGTAATGAGTTCAGAGGAGCCCCTTAATCGTTTTTCTACCATGGGCTTCTATCTGGATAGGATCAAAAGGGCTTCATTTAATGAGAAGATTTATCTTTGGTGTCTATGAAGCGAGAGTTGATCTGACATTGTTTAAACAGACAACATCAGAATGGAAGGGTTTAAAGCTAGTGTATTACTAAAATGTTCAAATAATCTTATAACAAATACATTCAAAATACACAATCTAAATCCTTTTCAAAGGGCAACTCACATTAATCCCTCAGCTGGGGTTCCTCATTTTTATAGCATCATTTATCACTTTAATGTAACATTAGTTTAGTGACTAAAAGCCATGGCAGAAAACCTGCACTGAATGTTGGAACATTAATGACTTAAGCAAAAAGGAAACACTTGAAAGACCAGCCAGTGCTCTAGTTCTTTCCCCTAAGGTTATAATCACAGATGCAGGAAGCAATTGCTGCTATATAAATAATACTGCAGTGTGGTTCATTGGCAAGACCAGACTTATTTGTGACGCTGAAGGGTAAATAACAAAAGCCTTGACAAACTGACTCAAGGGAGAAATGTGTGTTTATGTGTGTAGGGGAGGAGTGGTAAGGGGGAGAGGAATGAGCTCAAACAGTTCTTTGCTTCTGGTACAGATTTTCCTAAAGAAGAAATATAGGGTGGAGATGAGACATAGGGGCGGGGTGTGGAAATACCAGGGCATCCTAGCAGCGCAGATGGCATGGGGAATCACTGCCTCTTGCTACTCCTGAGGCTACGGATGCTGCAGAAAAGCAGGTATGGATGTGGCTGGGGAGAGGGTTGGGAAGGCATTGCAAACTCCATTTAGGAGGGAAAATCCCACTCTTTGTGAAATTAAATTCCCCTCATTGCTTCAGCAACTTCCTTTCTTGCTTTCCCAAAACATGTATCTGACATATATCTGATTCTTTCCCTAACTTTTCCTAACATGATCTTAAGAAAGACAGTTACCTTTTCTTGAATTATTTTGTGCACATTTATGAAATGGATCTGAGATGGGGATGGTAAAGATGGGGCTGTCTAGATGAACTCTTTAAGCCCTTCTTGAACTTATCTTTTATAGATTTCCTTTGTTATTCAACACTATTAACATAGCTGGTAATTTTTTAAATGATTGCCTTAGTGCTGTGATTGCATCATATCAAAAGCCTGAATCCATGGGCATAGTTTTCAGCCTCCAGAATTTCCTAAAGGTGAAGCAACCTGGGAAATTCCAAGCACCTTCAATGTCACACTTCATCACTGAGTGACAAAGACTTTCTTCTCTGTGTTTCTTCTGGACTAGACCTTACCCTTGGCCTATAAAGACCTGAACAGAACACTAACTTTATTTCTAGCAGCTTAAGGCTGCATCCCTAGGATGACTCTGAAAACACCTGCCTGAGAAAACTCAGGGCCGCCAAAAGAATTTTTTGTTTGTTCCAGTCCACACCTAAGGATAGGGCCCCTGTCTCCCAGCCTCTGTGGGAGACCAGGAGCCTGACTTTGATAAGTGCCAGTTAACAAACACAGATGGGACCCCCCTTTCCTGCTTTTTGTAATTTTTCACTTCCCTGACTCTACTGAGCCCTCGTTCTCTCCCTTCCTTATTTCCCCATTCTCCCTTTAAATGCCCAGTCACCTCTGTACAAATCTAAATTGAATTCAGTTCACGCTGGACTCTTTTCCCTATTGCGATAATATACTACTGATTAAAATCTGTCCTGACCACTTTAACTAGTGTCCAGTTTTATCTTTGACATTAGACAGCTGCCCTCCATACTTCCCTAACATCCTTTAGGTTCAAAAGAGTAAAATACAAGCAAGTTTCTCATCCTGTGTTTTATATAGCCCGTGGTGGGCATTTTCCAACTGCCCCACCTCTTCTGCTGTCTTTGGGGCCCATCTGGCTTTTGTTTTAATCTCAAACACAGCAGATGACATTCTCTGCCAATGAGTCCTATTTTCAGCTCCCTTGAGCAAGCTACGGAAGCTGAGCCATGCTCCCAATTTACTGCCAGTTTTAAAACAATAAAAATCTAGTACTGGGCTTCCCTGGTGGCGCAGTGGTTGAGAGTCCGCTTGGCGATGCAGGGGACGCGGGTTCGTGCCCCGGTCCGGGAAGATCCCACATGCCGCAGAGCGGCTGGGCCCGTGAGCCATGGCCGCTGAGCCTGCGCGTCCGGAGCCTGTGTTCTGCCACGGGAGAGGCCACAGCAGTGAGAGGCCCGCGTACCACAAACAAACAAAATCTAGTACTTATTATTTCCCACTGACTGAAGGCAGGGTCTAAAAGCACTGACTCTGATTCTTCTGCAAAGATTTGAAAGCCCATTTTTTAAAAGTATTTATATATCATTTGATTGCTTCACATGGCCCTCTATGGCTTGTGGGTCTTGGAGGAGTTCTTACTTGCTGAATTGAGAGTCTTCTCCATCCCACCTGTCATCAGCCAGTGCCTGGGGAGGTAGGTCAAGCTTAGCTCGTATTGAGCTCTTTCGAGCTCTTTCACCCTCTCATTCTACACTGTAAATGTTGAGTGGTCCCCACCTGCTAGTTCAGACTTGTTGTCTTCAGGATGGCTCCTTACCTAAGGTAGCTCTGTGGCCCCTGGCAGCTAATTTGTCCTGACTCGTTGCTTTGCTGTAGAGCTTTGCTACTCAAGAGAGGACCACCAGCATCCACACATCTGAGAGCTTGTTAGAGATGTAGAATCTAAGGTCCTACCCCAGACCTACTCAATCAGAATCTGCATTTTTGAGAAGACCCCCAGGTGATTCAAATGCACCTGAAAGTTTGAGAAGCATTGCCATTTATAATGCTCTGACTCTGGCTTTCTCCTGGAAACCTCATTATAATTCCAGAATCCTGTCTTCCTAACAGGCCTAGGAGGCTGTGGCTGTAGACTTTTCCTTATCCTTTGCACACTCTTCCTACATAGACTGTAGTTCCGCTCCTTAACCTGGAACCCACCACAGAGTTACCTCTCTGCCTGCCTGCTGGCACTCAAGAATCTCATGTATGTTCCATTTTCCCCTCCTAAAATACAGGGTTTACACCGGCAGGCTGGTCACTCCTTAGCTTCGCTACCCTGCTCACCACCTGCTTCATCTTGGTTAACATACCTGGCTCTAGGTCAGCCTGTTCTCATCAGCCCCATACTGTAAAGTACATCTTTTTGTGCCCATAGGGTCCAGAGCACCAAGACCAAGGGAACTGCAGTGATAGTTGGGGGATATTGTACATAGCAGCGACCTGAGGGCACAAAACATGGGATTTAGCTTCATGTAGTAGAAAATATAATTTCATCTATCTCAGAGATTGTTGTAAGGTTTGAATAATGGTATGTACAGAAGCACTTGGTAAAGTCAGGCACTAAAATGCTATTTGACTGAGCAGTAATTATGGGACCAAATTACTTATCCACGCTGCATCCCTCTTACAGATATATTTTAGAAAATATTCAGGGACTACGATAAATGATGGATAAGAATTTCAGGGGAAAATGGGGGAAAAAGAAGCCATTCTCATTGAATGGCATTATGGTTGAATATTTTCTCTCCAAAAAAAGAATAAGGAGGGAAAAAAAGCTTAATGGATACCCCTTAGCATGGCATTCATTCAAGAACTTCTATGATGGGACACAACATACCCACCTTTCCACATCTCTCACTTTATTCCTCCCTTCACCATCACCTTAACCAACCCCACATAATTATTCCTTCTCCTATTTATTTCCCCTGAACACACTTGAGTTGCCTTTTCTCTCAACTTAGATGCTCCCTTCTAATTACACCTATCCTTGTGAAAAGATAAATTTTTGTTCATATGCCGAAAACCTCCCATTTATTTATTATCCTAAATCAAATATATCTGGATTTGCCTCTACGCAGAAGGATTGGCAGGAAATTTATCACAGTCATTATTTTTCGAAGGGTGGAAGGGTTTCTTCCCTCCCTCAGAATCATGTACGAATCCGGAAGACTTATGGAGTCCAGAAAACGTGGAAAATAGTTTTTGGACCTTAGGCATTCATGGCTGTTTCTACCAGGGATAAATATACAGAAAATCCCATGTTTATGCGAATTTTCTTGATTTTTAAAAGTTGACAGATAATTTTACATGTCTAAAAATCTCTCACGGACCAGTCAAAATGTATCTGCGGCCAAATTCAGCCCGCAGGCTACAAGTTGGTGACCTTTGTCTTAGACTGTAGAATACAAATTCTTAGCCATCTACTTAGAACAGTGAAAACAGAGGAATTTTAAATTGGGTTTTCATCTTTATACATTTCTTACAACTCTGAGAGTAACACAGAATTTGAAGTTGAATAGATTACTTTGTTACACATACTGAAACCCCATGAAGTCTTCTAAACTTAGGTCAGATGCCTTCCATGACATTCCTGAAGACAGCACGGACTACTTTATGCAATGAAATTGATTGGTATCTCCTCTATACCCTACAGAGTTTTGCATCCTCCATCCCTCCCATCTCCTCCCTTCCCTGCCTTCTCCTTTCTTCCTTCCTGCTTTCCTCTGACTAGTTTGATATCTATGATTCAAACTCAGAGGGCAGTATAATCCAATGACTGAGCTTTTAAACACTATGCCATGGAACTTACAATACAGTGAAGACACTAATAAATTATGCAAGCCAATACTCTTCAAAAAAAAAAACTGCTATGAACTTAAACAGGGCTGCTTTTTATTAGATTAGTTTATAGACACATACTTTACTATACTATAATTCTTTTGAATGGAAGATCTATATCTGATTGATTTATTGCTCTCCTATAGCACCTGGCACACTGACTGTCCCATAGTGAGTATCAAAAAATATGTATTGAACTGATTATCCATATCTGAACATTACCACTCCATACAGTCTGATTTAAATGCATTCAACTATTGCCTCACCCTCTCCCCACCCCGCCTTCACCATACTCTACCCTCTTTACAAAGACACTCAGAAACACACTCTACATCACCAGAGAGAATCTAATATCCTTTACAAACTTTGTGTGACGGAAAACATAACAGACAAGGAAGCAGGAGGCAAAGGTTTGAGTTCTGATTCTGTGAGTCCATACTGTGTACATTTTTCAGGCCTCTTTCTCTTATAAAACAGAGTGTGCGTTAAATGATATCCAGGCTCCTTTCATCTCTGGCAGTGCAAAAAACTGGCTTTGGAGTCATCACAGCAGGCAAATCTGACATCTCTAATTTTCCAGCATGAATTTATCAAGTTACTTAATATCTAAGACAAATAAAGTGCTTACCACGGTACCCGGAAGATAGGATGCTCTCAATAATTATTAGATATTTTTATTATTATAGTATTGTTGATTATTATAAATCCTTTAGGATGACTTTATCTAAGGCATATATATATGGCAGCTCATTTTTGGTTATGGGCTGATATTGTCTGCTTATAGCTACCATAAATCCACCTCACATTATCAGTGGTTATGTATACTGCATAAGATCCTCATAGGGACGTGGAAACTGAAAAACTGAGTCATGTAAGGAGCTGTTCTGCAGCTGACATCTCCTTGATTTATTTCTCACTCATTTGCCTCTCTTTTCTCTTCAACCTGAATTGACCAGATTTATGGTTTTGTGTAGGCATAGTCCATATCTGATCCTTAGCCACTGTTAAGGAAAAACAAGATCAGATAAGTGACTTCTTTATATTTATGAATCTTTCTGAAAATTCATCAGGGCTTCCACTTTTACCAAGAGAAATCAGCAGAGACAGGCAATGCACATAATTTCTGATTGAGGAAATAGTAAACTTTCTCTCCTTTGGGGAGAGCTGTAAAATTTTAGGAACTGCCTTAAAATATAAATCTACTGAAGCCTCAGCTTTGTTAAATTATAGATTGTTTAGCCTCAACTCTCTATGGATCTTTGTGGTTCTTTATCCTATACCTATATATTTGTTATTCCTCCTAGCATCTGTTATTTGAAAGTTTAATGAATCTCCCTACTTTGTTTATATCCAGTAGCAGAAGCATTGAACCAAATTAGACACAAGATGGATTCCTGTGTCACTCCATTAGAATGTTTCCTCCAAGTTGGGACGGATACTCTACAAGCTCCTAAAGGATAGAACTGTCCAGACAAAAACCTCCTAGGTATTGTGAGAGGTCAATTTCACTTCCAATTATATTGCTGTTTCCTGCTGTTCAAAATGGTTTCACAATATTAAGAATAGGGGAGGAAAGGATAGATATTTGGAACCAAAATTGAATACGCAGTTTTTTCAATGACCCAAATTTCTCCTCAGTCCTCCCTTAGGGTTGGTTGCTAGACCTCTCTTTGACAATCCTTCCTCCCTCCTTGCTCCATTAAGTCAATCAGGATGAACCTGAGATCAATGTCTATTGAAAGTTATTTCTCCAAAATACAATATCCTCTAAATTGTTATTCTTTTTAATGATTGAGAGCTTCACCTTCCCTCTAATAAATATAATACTCTGTTGAAATATGTCACAAATTTAATTCTATTGATGTATCAGTCTGGGCCCAGTTAAAAGATAAATAGAAAACACTTAGATTAAACTGGGGAAGTTAAATATAAAGAACTATTAGCCATGATGAAAGAATAACTGTAAGATATAAGGAAACTCTATATGGTACCCTAGAGCTGATGTAGTGCCCAAGAAAGCACAAACTTGGAAGTGGTTCAGACGTCACTGGAGAAGGTGTGGTTCAGCCACACTATAGCAGAGATGGCTGGAGTTGGTCTGGAGTTGCAGGACAAACAGTAGGTAGCCCTCTGATTGCAGATGAGCTGCAGGGGGTCAGCAAACTGTGGTGTAGGAGTGCAGTGGGAGACCTGGCATTGACAGGGCAGAAGGGTTTCTGCCCTTCTGGGGGCTGGGGGTGGAAGATGGGTGTTGGAGAGTCTTGCATATGAAGCCAACTGCAGATGTATGACCCTTTGAGCCACAGGGGGTTTGGGCTCACCCAAAAAGTCTAGGTGACTGCGGGAAGATTATCACCTGACAAGAGGCTGAAAGATCCTAGAGAGACTGCGTTCTGAGCCCATGGCTGAGGCAGGCTCCACCAGATGTTCTCACACCCACGTTGTTGACACCTAGTCTGCAGAGGAAGCCTCTTCCTTCTGCAATGTCCCTCTAGTGCCCTCTCATGAGAAAGCTTGGTGCTTACTTTTAAGGAAAAATGATTGTAGGAATTCCATTGTTGATCACCGAGTATGTATTGAAGGATGCATTTGGAGCAGAAAGACAATATGTTGTTAATTTACTTGTGTAATTTTACCATAGCTTGGCTCTGATATATTGGGAAATTCTCTATACTTAAGAATCAGACAATCAGGATTAAAATATTAATGTTACTTACTAATATTACTTAGTTGCCTGTATGTGATTTGGGGCTATATATGTTGCTTTCCTGAGCTTTAGTTTTCTTGTCCGTAAAATATTCATATGACCTTCCTCAGAAGATTTTTGGGAGAATTAAATGAGATATATAAATGAGAATTCTTGGTACTGAAAATCTAAGTGTATTTTATTTAGTCTATGTCTCTTGAAATCATTACATTGTTTATAAATTGCATGCTAACAGTTGCATCTGGAAGCTAGATTGTTGACAAAAATAAGACAATCCCATCACTTACTTTTAGGTCTAAAAGAGCCTTTGGAGGTCACTGAATCACCTTCTTTGACAGTTGAGAAAATTGAGACTTGTATATACTAGCTGACAGTTTGGAGTTAAAAATCAAAACCAAAACTCCAAACTAACAAACAAAACCCAGTTTTTAATTTGGTTTTCACTTTATTTCCATAGTCAGTGAGTGTGGTAATAAGAGCAATGAATCCAGCTAAACAGGAGGGGTAGGGAAGATTTGTGTAGTCTATTGTGTGAGTCTATTCTGGTGTATGTGAAGAACCTTCTGTAATCTGACCAGAGTGTTCTCCCTAATTTAGGAGATGTCAAGGTTTCCTATGAAAAGGGGTCCTTTCATCATTAGCATGTCACATTCATGTTCTTTCTGGAGCAATTGTTTGGAGCCTTTTCTCAAAAGCATTTCTCACTGATTATTTAATATACGTACCAGTTCCTAATCCCCTCACTGTTTTAGCCCTAGCATCACTCTGCCTTCCTTGGAGGAGAGAGCTCAATACAAATCGTTGGTTGCTAAGCAGTGCCTATTTTTACTCCACTTGAACAGAATAGAGGCCCACTCAATGAGGTCCTATCACTGAGACTAGCTACCAAGCTGCTTTTGTAGGTTAAGCATTTAGTGCTATTTCTCTATGAAACTATGAACTCCATAATTTGGCATCCAGGATGAGAGTGTAAAACTGAGGCCAAGGACCTGCTCCAGGATTGTATTAATAAAATAATTGGAAAACCCTCAAAATATCTCAATACTTCAAGAATTTATGGAGCTCCTAATACAGTTTATGGTTCTGTATTAGGCACTGGGGAAAAATTATGGAATTAAATAGATTTGGTCCCTGATTAGAGTTTATAGATTAAATGGAAAGAGAGGTAGACAAACAAAAGCACCAAATGACAAATTGTGATAAGAAATAAACATGCTGCTGAGACAGAATAACAAGGAGAAGGGGAGTTTGTTTAAACAGAGAACAAAGAAGAGGGCTTTCTGAGGCTGAGATGCAAAGACCAAGAAGGCACCAGTCATGTGAAATGTATTCCAGGCAGAAGGAACAGCTTGTGCAAATGTCCTGGGAGAGGCAGTGTCAGGGTGGGAGGTGGGATAAGAAGTGGAGAGTGGGGTAGGCAAGGAAAGAGCTAGCCATGAGGAACTGAGAAAAGACCAGGGCAACTAGACGTTAGTAAGTAAGGAGATGAGGTTGATATTACAGACAGGGATTTGGATTTTAGCTTCACCAAGTGAATGGAAATCATTGGGAGGACTTTATGCAGTGAATGCTTTGATCCATTTACATTTTTACAGGATTATATTTATTTTCTGGAGAGGAACTGGTAGTAGGAGGAAGGGAATGAAACAGTCCATTTAGGAGGCTATGGCAGAGGTCCAGGAGAAAGAATGATAGATGATTGGTGAGAGGCAGTGGAGATAGCAAAAAGGCAAATCTGAAATACATTTGGGAAGTAGAAGAAAAGAAACTTAGTGATAAGCTTCTGGACTTCTACCATAAACCTGCTCCATTTACAATCTTCCCAAATTTAGTTGATGGCCACTCCACCCTTTTTGCTGCTCTTTGAAATTTATTCCTCACATCCTTCATGCAAATACTAAGCAATCTGTTGGCTCTACATTAAAAATGTATCCAGAATCAACTACCCGCACCAATTCTACCTCTAAATGTCTATCCAAAGTGACCATCATCTCTCACTTAGATTATTCCAATAAACTTGCCTGCTTTTCTGCCTTTCCTCCTGCAGTCTATAGTCCTACAACATTCAGAAATTCCATTAAAAATTAGATCAGATCATGTTAATCCTCTGCTCAAAATCTACCACAGCTTCACATCTCACTTTGAATAAGAGATAAATACCTTGAAATGGTTAAAAGGCCCTACATGATCTGGCCAAACATTATAGCTCTTACTTTACCTTTCACTCCATTACAGCCACACTGGTATCTTTGCTATTTCTCAAACATGTCAAGTTTGCTCCCACCTCAGGGCCTTTGCACTTGCTATTCCATCTTCTTGGAATCTCTTTCTCCAGTTAGCTATGTGATTCACTATCTTACCTTTTAAGTCTTTGTTCAAATGCCACCTTCTCAAGTAAACCTTCTCTAACCACTCCAGATAAAATTATATTATAAACAACATTCTCTTTTTTTGTTTTATTGTTTTTCATAGGATTTATTTCATCTGACATACTATGCATTTTAAAATTTATTTTACATAAATGATTACGCTCCATTAAGTGGTGAAATTTTTAAAATAGACTTTAATTTTTAGAACAGCTTTATATTTTCAGAAAAAATTAAGAAGATAGGACAGAGAGTTCCTGTATACCTGGTACCCAGTTTCTCTTGTTATCAACATCTTACTTTAGTATGGTACATTTGTCACAATTAATGAACTGATATTGAAACATTATTAACTAAAGTCCATAGTTTATTCAGATTTTCTTAGTTTTTCTTTAATGTCCTTTTTCTAATCCAGAATCCCATCCTGTATACTGTATTACAGTATTAAGTTGTCAAGTCTCCTTAGCCTCTTCTTGGCTAGGACAGTTATTCAGACTTTCCTTGTTTTTGATGTTTTTGACAGTTTTGAAGAGTAATGGTCTGATATACTGTAGGATGTCCCTATATTGGAAAATTTCTGATGTTTTTCTCATGATTAGACTGAGGTTATGGGTTTTGGAAAGGAAGATCATAGAGGTAAACAGCCATTTTCATCACATCATATCAAGAGTGCATAATATCAACATGACTTATGACTGATGGCATTGACCTTGATCACCTGGCTGACGTAGAGTTTGTCAGGTTTCTCTACCATACTGTGACTCTCCTTCACCCAATTTCCATATTGTAATCTTTGGAAGGAAGTCACTGTGCACAGTCCACACTTAGTGAGTCCACACAGTCCAACTCCTTGAGGGCAGAGCATCTATGTAAATTATTGGAATTTTTCGGCGTGGGAGATTTGTGTCTTCTCACACATTTATTTATTTATTTATATTTATTTTTCTTGCGGTACGCGGGCCCCTCACTGTTGTGGCCTCTCCCGTTGCAGAGCACAGGCTCCAGACGCGCAGGCTCAGCGGCCATGGCTCACGGGCCCAGCCGCTCCGCGGCATGTGGGATCTTCCCGGACCGGGGCACGAACCCGTGTCCCCTGCATCGGCAGGCGGACTCTCAACCACTGTGCCACCAGGGAAGCCCTCACCCATTTATTAATTTATTCCATCGTTTAGCTTTATTGGTGTAAACGTACACTGATTTTATTTTATGTTTTGCTTTACAGTCCAATACTACTTTATTTTGTCGCTCAAGTTGTTCCATCTCTGTCCATTCGGAGTGCTTTCTGTTGCTCCTGTACCCATTTGACATATTGCCATCAATCGTTTTTAGCACTATCTTCATTTCTGGCATTACAAGATGGTCCAGGATTACCCCATGTATTTTCCCTTCCTGTCTTAGAATTAGCCATTCTTCCAAGGAACCAAGGTGAATCTTTGTCAGTTCAGTTATTTCTATATCCCCAGCACCCAGAACAGTACCTAGCACAGAGGAGTTGCTCCATATTTGTTGAGTGAATGAATGAATGAATTGAAAGCAGGATTAAGGGATAGGGCAGTTACGGTCAGAATCCCCTCCTCACATCAGACTCTTATCTCATCAAGGCCAGTGGGATCCAGCATTTTGGTATAAAACCTTCTACTGGCAGAATTGCAGAATCTAGATTTGCTCTCTTCTCAAACGTTATTATTTTTTAAGGAAACGGTCATCCTAAGAAAAGTGTCTGAAAATGTACAATTTATTTACTTTAAATTACTAAGCATTGCTTCCTTCAGTCAGAATTAAGTACTCTCCCCTCAGTACTCCCCACCTTCTCATGCCCTGATTAGAGAACTGATTTTATTCTTCCTCAGTTGTTTTGTCTCTCTTGCAGTCCCTCACTAGGCTGTGAACAGCTCGACGAAGGGGACTGTGTCTTATTCTGTGCAGTGTACATAGAACCAAGGCAGCTGACACGCAGGAACCTCTCAGCAAGTGGTTAGAATGGATGGGCTACACAAAGAGAGAATATGAGAATAAGATTAACTGTCATGGCTGGCGTCAATAATAATTCAAATTACAAAGCAAGCATAATCAAAGCTCTAAGTTTTTAGCTGTGGGACAATTGTCTGAAAAAGGGTGCACTTCAGTTTTGAACACTTACGAGACAGAGGAAGTTCAAAAAAATGTAGCCATTCTTCAGTAGGCTAAATAACTGTCTTTTTCCCCTTCTACCTGTCATTTCCCATAAATTCCAATAAGCAAGAGTCTTTTTGCGCATGCAGAATCACAAAATTCTTAGTATAACCCTCAGATATGGTATAACTTCCTCATTTTAAAGCTGGAGAAACTAAGGTCCAGAGAACAGAGAAATGATTTTTCCATGGTCACATAGGCTTGACGTATGGATCTCGGTCTCCAAAATGCCACGCCAGCCTTATGACTGCTCTACCAGGAGATCTCCACCAAAACTGACATCATTGCGATATAAGCGTATATTTTAGATACTTATTACACTGGAAAACACACATCTGCTGAATAAAACAACGGATAGTGTAACTGAACTAATTCAAAGGTCTAATATTTTTAAGCATTTAATAATCTTGAAAGAGGGAGAGAGAGTGCACATTTAAAATCCACAGAAGACAAAGTTATTATTTCCAAATATTAAACAGCTAAAATTTGGTTGTAATAGAAAAGGGGAAAGAAAGCAACATATACTGAGTACTTACCATGTACTAGTTGCCTGTACAGATTATGTGGCTTGATGTTTCAAACAACAAGGTAAGTACTGTTATGAGATGTTAAACAAATCACCCCCAGTCACACAGCTATTAATAACAGAGCTGAAATTCACACCTGGGTTCTGTGACTTCTACATCTGGATATGCCCTTTGTCTATATCATAGTACTTAAAACGCCAGGACTTGAACTATTCTGATTATAGATTTAAACCAAGTCTCATTATGCCTATGTTATACATCATATCAAAGTTGTATTGATTTAGTTGATTATTTGTAGTATTCACCATTCAATCCAATTTAGTTCAAACAATATTTACTAAGTGCCTCCTGTGTTTTGGGCACTCTATACCATGTTCAGGGCCAATAAAAAGGACGGATTCACCTGATCCTAAATAGGAAGCACATGCTCACACTTAACTGGAATTGAAGGGAATATATGGAAACTTCTTAAACAGATGGACAAAGTGCTAAATAAAGTGTTGCACATGTGTGTTTTTGTGTACACGTACATATATAGCAAGGGTGCTTCCTGCTGTGTGTGGGATGTGTGTGTGTGTGCACTCGCGTATATATGCATATGAAAAATCAATTCTGTAAATTTATACTTGCCCTATATACATATTGTATATGTGTAAGTAGATGCATATGAACGCTACTGTTTTGTTTCAGTAGGTTCTTTATTTTACCCCCGGGGCTTAAAGCTTAAAGTGCAGCTTAAGGTGTTTATTTGCTGGTTTATACATAACAGAAAAAATTTACACCCGCCTTTTATGTGTTTTTTTTCATGGTGATGATCTGATCGTGGCTCAAGATTTTGGAAACACGATAAAAGCAGGAATAATAACATAAAAGAAAAAAAATAGAAAAAAGTCTGACTGGCACAAAGTGTTAAGAAAAAGAACTTCTTCACAAGGACTTGGGATTTTCTAATAAGTTCATTTTTTTTATTTCAGACTTGGCACATTGTATAAGCATGCCTTATTTGTCAAATTCCAAATTTATAACTCTCCTTTTCTATTCTCCAGTCTCAAATTAATTTTCTGTCATAACTCAAAGAAATTCAGAAAAAAAATGTTCTTGTGATGCTCCATTTGTCCTGACATACATAAATGGTGAGTTTATAATAGTCATTTTATCCAGCTAATCTCTTCAGAACATTTGTTCTTTAGTCATTGTGAAATTCACATATAAGAGCAGGTCACTTGCAGTCTGACCTTTAAAACTTTCAGTAATGGGCTGCACGTTTTGCTTGTCAGATGTTGTCTCTTCTCCATTGTCATTTGCAAGAGATAGTCCTAAGTAAGAAGTCATGAGCTGGAATCCAGACAATTGGACAAATCCCTTTTTCCGTCTCCTTTGAAATTTTAACTCTATGAATGCCAAGACTTCCATCAGCAGAAAATAAAACATAATATTTAAAACCAATTAATGAGCAGAATTGGGAATAGGATAGGCAAAAAGAGATCTTTAAATTTTTAATGGTGGTTAATTCAGGAAGAACCAACATAGGATATAAAGTAAGAGTGTGAGATGTTAGGTTGTAACAGAATTGTTTAAAACAAAGGAATATACACAAAGGAGACAATTTGCCAGATGGAAACAATTGGAGGGATTTATCTTTAATTTCTCTGAACTCCTTTGTACTTTATAACTGTCTGTAGCTCTCATCTCATCTTCCTGGTGTGATATCTATTTGTGTATTCTTACCTCCTCTGAGATGCCAAGGTTTTGTTGAGTGGAGAGAATGGATGTGATTCAGAACATCCTTCTCCAAAATGCCTTGCACAGTACTTTGTACATAGTAGGTGCATGGTAAACAATGATTGATCGGCTGCAGGCATGAGAAGGAATGCAAGGATGATATTAAGGGCATGTGGATTACAGTGTGTGGTTTCTGTATCCCTGCATTGTGTCATCAATCAGTTCTACAGAATCATTTTTGCTCCCTATACCTTAGAGTAAAAGATGTCAATGGGATGAGAAAGACAGCCACGTGATTTAACATTGGCTAATACATCAGGGCTTCTGAGATGGCAAGACATTGTCTTGTTATATCAACCAGGCTGACTTGATGAAGCCAAATCACATGGCATTTGTGTTCATGTCAGGCAGCTGCCGTCAAACGCCTGGGAAAGATGCTGGCGATCTCCCTCTTGAGATACCGATTTCATTTAAATAGTTTGCAGACTGTGCAATTTCACCCGGTCGTTTTACACTGAGGTTCTTTTCAAAACCTCAGCTCTGAGTTATGGGTTTTCAAAGGTAAAGAACTCCAAAGAGTGATGAGTATTGTATGCGAATGGAGTAGGAAAAGCATTGAGTAGTCCCTATGAAATAATAATGATGGTTACAATAATTTTAATAAAATTGTCTTCTTGTGTCTTTCTCATGGGGAAGTCAACTGTCTCATGAAACCACAATGCAATACTAGGTGGAGCCTCAGAATTCTAGTGATGAAGAGACTGACTCGCCCTGTGTTCCGTGGGCATAGGCAACTAATAAAGCCAGGACTGCAGGCTGAGTGGGGGCTTGTGACTGAACAAGACTACACCAAACAGCATCATAAAGAGAACGCGGTGGCAGACCTGGATTCAGGACCCTTTGCTGATATTTACTACGTATTTACAATCACATCAACCAATTTGAGCCTCATGTTAACATGGGAGTAACAATTCCTGCTTCTTAGTTTTCTTACATAATTGTTTTGTGGATCAAGTTATAGATGATAATGACTTGTAAGGTACATAAAGTACATAAACATAAAGAATTATAATTATTACAACAATTCCAGGGAAGGACCTCTCCCTCTTCTTAAATTATGTAGGAGCTGACTCTCCAGCTACTCCCCATTTGGTACCTCTGCTTCTCACAACAAATCAGGAAAGAATTTTAAAAACATAAAACATCCTTGCTGCAGTGTCAATCGAGAAAAAGGATTTATTGAATGCTTCTATTAATCAATAAATGTGTATCAAATATCTATCACCCGTAAGGAATTGTGTTAGACTTTGGGGAGAATAAGAATTAGTATCAGCTATGGTTCCCTTAGGGTACCTGTGGTTTCTAGGTAACAGGAGACAAATTATTAATTCATTTTAAGTCAAGCCCTGGGGCAGGAACTTCCATTTTCTGTACACACATAATACACTAGTCACTGTGGTAGGCACTTTAAAAGCATTACTCCATTTAGTCCTTGTAGTAATTTACCTTTGGAGACAGAGGGATCTTTAATCCTCATTTTTCATGTGTAAACACTGAGGCTTTCTGACTTTATGTCAGACAACTTATTCAAGAATATGCCACCAATGAGTCAGAAAGTTGGAAATTCAACCCAAACTGGGACCTTGGCAAATAATAGGAAATCCTGGCCAAGTATGGTGGGGCCTGATGGGAGTGTCCTTACGTCTCTTGTTTTCTCTCTCTCTCTTTCTCTCCAGGATTCGGCTTCACAATGAACTCTTCATGTAAGTGTTAATTGTTTCATATATGATGGTATCATATGATTTCACTTATCTCCACAAAATGCTTGATTATCACAAAGGAGATGAGGGCTTTACCTCATTTTTACAGGTAGAAATTGTGACATGTTAAATAACATCTGACATGTTTTGTGACTATATGATTTAAATATCAGTTATCACAAATTATTTAGTGAAGAAAAACAAATGTGCATTTATTGAATGAATAGACACATAAAGCTAGCATTGTTACCTCTAAAAATTATTTATTACAAAGAATATGTATCAAATCATACTTTTCTGTTGATGTCCATTATAAAATTGGAGACATATTCCAATAGAGAATTGTTTTTTGCAGCATTAGGTATGAACGAATACAAAAGAATATTACTAAACTCTTAAAACCATATATCGAAAACAAAAAAACTTTTCAGTAAAACAATAAGAATATTAAAAATGAATCACAAATTAGCTATGCTAAAACATAAAATATTAAATAATATTCTCAGTTTATTTGTATCTTTGGAATTTTCTATAGTTCATGATTTAAATTTCAGGTTTCTTTCCTTGTTTTTGTTTTTTGGGTTTTTTTGTTTCTTTTTAAATTTTTTTTTTTTTTTTTTAATTTTTGGCTGTGTTGGGTCTTCTTTGCTGGGTGTGGGCTGTTTCTAGTTGTGGCAAGTGGGGGCTACTCTTTGTTGCGGTGCGCAGGCTTCTCACTGCGGTGGCTTCTCTTGTAGTGGAGCATGGGCTCTAGGGGCGTGGGCTTCAGTAGTTGCAGCACATGGGCTCAGTAGTTGTGGCATGCGGGCTCTAGGACACACAGACTTCAGTAGTTGTGGTGCAGGGGCTCAGTAGTTGTGGCTCATGGGCTCTAGAGGGCAGGCTCAGTAGTTGTGGCACATGGGCTTAGTTGCTCAGCAGCATGTGGTTTCTTCAGGGATCAAACCCATATCCCCTACATTGGCAGGCAGATTCTTAACCACTGCACCACCAAGAAAGTTCCCCCACATTTTTTTTTTTTTTTTGCTTTTATCCCAAACTAAATATTTTGCTTTGATTTTTCTTTCAAAAGGGGTCTCTCTGTGTCCAAATTACTTATTTGTTCACTTCTCCATGGGGAGAAAGAACATTTATTTTTAGTTATTTGCCATAGAGGAAAATATATTGACACCCCCTTTTAGAGGAGTAGTACCAATTTTATTTCTTTCACAAATAACACTGTTGTAGAATAATTTAAATAAACCATCATGAAGTTTAAATACAGTCCTATCATCTTAACACTTCAATTGTTTTCATTTTCATATTAGGCTGCAAGCCTATAAATATGTTTTGAATTCTGTGTTTTAAAATTTAAATATCATAAAAAATTTATACTGTGTATAATTATAATGACTAATAGCTATATAATACTCTATCACATGACATTTCAAAATTGACAAAATCATTTTCCAATTTTTTTAACAAAACTAGGTTATCATTTTTTAAATTGTGGTAAAAATACATATAGCATAAAATTTATCATCTTAAGCATTTTTAACTTTACAGTTTGGAAATGTTAATTATACTTTTTTTTTTTTTTTTTTTTTTTTTTTTTTGCGGTACGCGGGCCTCTCACTGTTGTGGCCTCTCCCGTTGCGCAGCACAGGCTCCGGACGCGCAGGCTCAGCGGCCATGGCTCACGGGCCTAGCTGCTCCGCGACATGTGGGATCCTCCTGGATCGGGGCACGAACCCATGTCCCCTGCATCGGCAGGCAGACTCTCAACCACTGCACCACCAGGGAAGCCCTATATTTGTATTCTTATGCAACCAATATCCAGAACTGTTTTATCTCTTGCAAAACTGAAATCCTATACCCACTAAACAACAACTACTCTTTCCCACATGCCCCCAGCCCCTGGTAACCACCTTTCTACTTTCTGCCTCCATGAATTTGACTACCCTAAGTATGACACGTAAATGGAATTACAGTATTTAGCTTTTTGTGACTAGCTTATTTCACTTAGCATTCTATCTGGAAGGTTCATCCACATTGTAGCATGTTCCATAATGTTCTTAATGTTTAAGGCTGGAAACATTCCACTGTATGTCTATACCACATTTTGTTTATCCATTCGTCAGTCAATGAACACTTGGGTTGCTTCTACCTTTTGACTGCTGTGAATAATGCTGCTATGAATATGGTGTACAAATATCCGTTCAAGATCCTGCTTTCAATTCTTTTGGGTATATACCCCAAAGTGGAATTGACGCATCATATGGAATTGTATTTTCAATTTTTTTGAGGAATCATCATACCACTTTCCACGGAGGCTGCACCATTTTACATTCTACCAGCAGTGCACAAGCATTCCAAATTCTCCATATCCTCGCCAACACCTGTTAATTTCTGGGGCTTGGGGGAGCTTTTTGTTTTGTTTGTTTTTAGAGTAGCCATCCTAATGGATATGGGTGGTATATCATAGCGGGGTTTTTTTTTTTTTTTTTTTAAGATAGAAAACATATTTATTGGAATAGAAGTTGGTACAGCTATATTTTTTTAATCTGTTGATCCTCAAACATTTAAATTATATTTTTAGCCCTCCTTTGAAGGATTCTCAATGAACTGTTAGTACTCAGCACTTTACCCACAGCATCCCAGGACTTGAATATATTTTGAGTCTTATCCAATAAAGCCCTTCAATTATGCTATTTAAAAGGGAGGGTTAACATCAACTGTTTTGCAAAACACTAGACCTAATAATTGTCAGATTAGCCAGAGCATTTCACATTGTTTTATTTAAAATCTCCTAGTAAAAGCAAAATGTCTGTATTGTATCTGCTCCATCATCTTTTATTTATTTATTTATTTATTAACATCTTTATTGGAGTGTAATTGCTTTACAATGGTGTGTTAGTTTCTACTTTATAACAAAGTAAATCAGTTATACATATACATATGTTCCCATATCTCTTCCCTCTTGCGTCTCCCTCCCTCCCACCCTCCCTATCCCACCCCTCTAGGTGGTCACAAAGCACCGAGCTGATCTTCCTGTGCTATCCGGCTGCTTCCCTATCATAGTGGTTTTGATTGGCATTTCTCTGATGATTAGTGATGCTTACCATTTTTCACTTGCTTATTGGCCATTTGTATACCCTCTTTGGACAAATGACTATTCAAGGTTTTTGCCTGTTTCCTAGTTGGGATATTTGCTTTTGTTCCTGAGTCATAGGAGTCCTTTATATATTTCTGGATATTAACCTCAGGTTACCATTCAATCTTGCAACGAATACTTATGTGGATATATTTTTCTCTTTGCTTGAATTATTTCTTTAGGTAAATTTTCAGGATTGAAATTTTGTCTTGAAGACTATAACATTTTTAAGGTCTTGACTTTAATTGCCAAATTGCTTCTTGTAAGAGTTGTGCTTATTAAGCTTAGAATCATGGAAATTCAGCACTGTACCAGTAATGCCAAAATTTCACTAGCAAAATTAGATTTAAGTTTTTTTCCAATAGTAAGCATAAAAATGTTCCTCATTTTCTCATCTGCATTTCTTTGATTACTAGTAAAGTTGAATACTGTTCCATATTTTACCATTCCCTTTTTTATTAATAGTTAGATCACATATTTGCTTATTTGACTCTTGTAATTTAGGTGTTTGTCTCATGACTTTTCAAATATTTTGCAATATTGTCCCTATACATATTTTTTTATTTTAGTCATGCTTTAGTTTTCATTGTAAAAAAGTTATGTGCGTGTATGCATAATAGTTAACTAAATCTTTCTGACCTTTGAAATGTGAAACTAGATTCTACTTCCTGCTATGTTTTTTATTGTATATTTTCTATGATTCTTTCTTTAAAGCAAGGTCAACCTGTAAAAATTTTTTCAAGGTACCTCACAGCTGATTTGCCGGAGCTGTGGAATTTACACAATCTGCTGGCTTTCCTGAGTGGTGACCAAAATGTCAGCCTATGCTATTATGTGGACAGCTGAACATATTTGTGGAAGGAAACGCATCTTTTGGAAACATAGCACCAATAAATAAAAGGGCCTTCAGGGCCAAAGAAAGTGTCTTGGTGTCAGTAGCAGCAATCAAAGCCATATTGGAAGCACTGTGGCCAAGAAAAGAAAGTGAAGAGTCCTGGTTTTGGGGAGAAAAGGCTGAGACATGCTGTCCCATGAATTTTACAGGAACAATAAAATTTAGGTCTCTGACCACAGAGGGTCTTTACAAGGATGTAGGATAAGTAGTGATATTAAATCTTGAGACCTTGGCTGAATTCCAACTTGGATAATTGCATTCCGTCAATTTTAAGTTCCCTCCACAGTTTCTAATGCAATGCCCGTCTGTGCTTCCTGATGCCAACCCACTGCATGTTGCTGCTCTGCATCAATAAGTAACTGGTGACCTCTACCCTGGAGAAGGCCTTGAAGGCACCAGGGAAACAGTCATTATACATGTCATTGTGGTCTTTCACTTCTGAAGAATCTCACTTCCAAACGTTTAGGCTGTTATAGAAAATTCTGGAGGTCTTGAAGTGTAGTGTATTTGGCATGGTTATTTTCCCATGACCGTACCGACCCCATTTCAGTAGATTGGGGTCAGTCAAAAAGATCTTTAGACTTCAGATCTGGTAGTCTGAATTCCAGTCTAAGGCCTCTGACTCTTATTACATGTGTGACCTTAGGCAACTCACTCCCTTACCCTTCAACTTTCCCAAGGTTGCAGAAAACAGTGCCTTAATGTGGCCAGGCCTGCCATGACTAGTCTCTCTAACTAACCTTTCCTACCTTATTCCTACACCCTCCTAAGGATAGAGATTATAGACAGGAAACTGGACCATTTCTTTTCTTCTTGCTGTGCACGTTCAGACCACTATGCCTCTGTCCCTGCTGTTACCTAAATTTCTCTTGCCTGAATGCCTCCTGCCTCCCGCTCTTTTTGACAAATCCTATCCATCTTTCAAGATGAATCTCAAATACCATCTCCATAAAACCTTGCCTGATTTCTCAGCCAGAAGTCATCTTGTTTTTCCGTAGTATGAATGTGAGTGTACATAGCTGTCATAGCTTTCATACTAGAAATTTATCTTCTTAAGTTTATTGTGTACTTCCTGTGGAACATAATACTGGATTTTACATTTACTAATTGTTTAAAATCTCTGTTTTAATCTTCATTTTCATGTGATAACTTTCTAAATAACAAAACAGATCTCAAATAAGCAAATTATATTATAGTTCATTCGAGGTTAATAAGTATACACAACCAAATAATCTCTTCCTTCTTGTGGACTTTATGTGATTTCAATCACTAGCAATGTGTAAATTTTACCAAATGTACTTTAAATGTAATTACCTCATGATAAAAACTGTGCGGTCATACTCTCAGATGAATACAGTTTAAATATATAGTTTTTTAATGCAGTTTCTTTTGGAGTCTGGTTAAGTGACCATTTAGGAAGTTTTCCAAATTTATATTGGAACTAATATATAATCTTAGAAATTTAGCCCTGGAAGATAACCGAGAAATCAGCAAATCCAGTTGTTGTCTATATCAAATTTCAGTTTTTAGAATCACTTCTGGAGTGAGGTGATTCATCTCACACAAAGCCCATAACCCACAGGTTAGTAAAAGAACTGGGCATCTCTAATTATTTGAAAAATCATTCAGAAAATAATAAAACAAAATTTAAAAGCCATGGGTGATTTACCTGCTTAGTTATAAGGGCTAATGATGACTGTTCCAGTATAATATTGCCAAGTCCATAACCATCTTAAAGGAAAGGAGCCAGAAGCTCAGAAAACAGAAGTGACTGTGTCCAGATCTCACAGAAAAGGAGAAGCCAAACCTAGACTGGAGCTCAGGTCACCTGGCATCTGTCAAGTGCATTATTTTCCCTCTTTACTCTCCAACATCTTCACTCTTCCTTATCTTTTGCAAGATTTTTCTCTATCCAGGATAACTCTCTGACAATGTTAAATTTTACAGGTTACAACTGTAGAAATACAACATACCAGCATGTTAATCATTGATCATTTTCAAAATTAGATGCAGAAGTCTCACCATCTCTTCTCTTTCTGCTGCTTGGGATTCAGAGCCATCCAGGGCTATCCCAGGTGCGATAATGGCTCTGGTGCTATTGTTTAATGGAGATAACCTCTGATGTAATGGAACAAACATGCTCCCTAAAGGGAGCTATCATGTACCAACTAATTCACTCTTCAGGTAGGTTATAACTCTGTAGTGCTTCAGTTCTCATGAAGAGTGTGTGTGTGAATAAAACTACAAAGGGAGTATTTTACCCCAACAGAAATGAAGATATTGACACCATAGTAAGTCAAACTCTGTCACCTGTGATAATGTGTTTTCCTTGGTTGTGTTTACTTTGTGAAAATTCATCATGCTCTACACATATGATTAGTGCAATTTTATGCATTCATGTTATGCTTCCATAAAATGTTTATTGTAAATAATAACAATACTAACAAAACATGCCCTAGCCTTGCATTTAGAGAATGAGAAAAAAACTACAAGTTCTAGAGTAAAACTTTAAAACGTAGCTTTATATCTTCCTAGCTCTGTGATGTTGGGCAACTCTTTACTTCCCTGAGCCTCGGAATTTTTCATATCTCTTAAATAAGAAAAATAAATACATACCGACAATCCTGCAGCCTGTGGAATGAAAACCACATTCACAGAAAGATAGAAAAAATGAAAAGGCAGAGGACTATGTACCAGATGAAGCAACAAGATAAAACCCCAGAAAAACAACTAAATGGGTGGAGATAGGCAACCTTCCAGAAAAAAAAATTCAGAATAATGATAGTGAAGATGATCCAGGACCTCAGAAAAAGAATGGAGGCAAAAATCAAGAAGATGTAAGAAATGTTTAACAAAGACCTAGAAGAATTAAAGAACAAACAAACAGAGATGAACAATACAATAACTGAAATGAAAACTACACTAGAAGGAATCAATAGCAGAATAACTGAGGCAGAAGAACGGATAAGTGACCTGGAAGACAGAATGGTGGAATTCACTGCTGTGAAACAGAATGAAAAGAAATTAAAACAGCATAAGAGACCTCTGGGACAACATGAAACACAACAACATTCACATTATAGGGGTCCCAGAAGGAGAAGAGAGAGAGAGAGAACCCTAGAAAATATTTGAAGAGATTATAGTCAAAAACTTCCCTAACATGGGAAAGGAAATAGCCACCCAAGGCCAGGAAGCACAGAGAGTCCCATACAGGATAAACCCAAGGAGAAACACGCCAAGACACATAGTAATCAAATTGGCAAAAAATAAAGGCAAAGAAGAATTATTGAAAGCAGCAAGGGAAAAATGACAAATAACATACAAGGGAACTCCCATAAGGTTAACAGCTGATTTCTCAGCAGAAACTCTACAAGCCAGAAGGGAGTGGCATGACATATTTAAAGTGATGAAAGGGAAGAGCCTACAACCAAGATTTCTCTACCTGGCAAGGATCGCATTCAGATTCAATGGAGAAATCAAAAGCTTTACAGACAAGCAAAAGCTAAGAGAATTCAGCAGCACCAAACCAGCTCTACCACAAATGCTAAAGGAACGTCTCTAAGTGGGAGACACAAAAGAAGAAAAGGACCTACAAAAACAAACCAAAAACAATTAAGAAAGTGGTAAAAGGACATACATATCGATAATTACCTTAAACGTGAATGGATTAAATGCTCCAACAAAAAGACACAGGCCCGCTGAATGGATATAAAAACAAGACCTATATATATGCTGTCTACAAGAGACCCACTTCAGACCTAGGGACACATACAGACTGAAAGTGAGGGGATGGAAAAAGATATTCCATGCTAATGGAAATCAAAAGAAAGCTGGAGTAGCAATACTCATATCAGATAAAGTAGACTTTAAAATAAAGAATGTTACAAGAGACAGTGAAGGACACTACATAATGATCAAGGGACCAATCCAAGAAGAAGATATAACAATTATAAACATATATGCACCCAACATAGGAGTACCTCAATAAATAAGGCAACTGCTAGCAGCTATAAAAGAGGAAATCAACAGGAACACAATTGTGGGGGACTTTAACACCTCACTTACACCAATGGATAGATCATCCAGACAGAAAATTAATAAGGAAACACAAGCTTTAAATGACACAATAGACCAGGTAGATTTAATTGATATTTATAGGACATTCCATCCAAAAACAGCAGATTATACTTTCTTGTTAAGTGCACATGGAACATTCTCCAGGATAGATCACATCTTGGGTCACAAATCACAAATCAAGCCTTGGTAAATTTAAGAAAATTGTAATCATATCAAGCATCTTTTCTGACCACAATGCTATGAGATTAGAAATCAATGACAGGGGAAAAATGTAAAAACCACAAACACATGGAGGCTAAACAATACACTACTAAAGAACCAAGAGATCACTGAAGAAATCAAAAAGGATATAAAAAAATACCTAGAGACAAATTACAATGAAAACATGATGATTCAAAACCTATGGAATGCAGTAAAAGCAGGTTTTTTTGTGGCGTTTTTTGTAATTTTTTTTTCTGTTTCCCCATTTTTATTTTTTTCACACAAACACACATTGTATTTTATTTTTATAAGAGATAAATAAACTGACACCAAGCATTGTAAATGGATGACCACAAGAAAAGTAACAATGATTGCAATTACCATACATGAAACACACTCATACGATGTCATAAAATTGACATTCAGTCCAGTAATCCTCCACTGTAACAACTCCTTTACTTTGCAGTGAAAATTATTTTGTATATTTTTGCCTCTGAGTCCTTGTGGACAGTTTTACTTCTTCTTTTCCAATTTGTATTCCTTTTATTTCTTTTTCTTCTCTGATTGCCGTGGCTAGAATTTGCAAAACTGTGTTGAATAATAGTGGTGAGAGTGGACATCCTTGTCTCGTTCCTGATCTTAGAGGAAATGATTTCAGTTTTTCACCATTGAGAATGATGTTTGCTGTGGGTTTGTCATATATGGCCTTTATTATGTTGAAGTAGGTTCCCTCTATGCCCACTTTCTGGAGAGTTTTTATCATAAATGGGTGTTGAATTTTGTCAAAAGCGTTTCCCCCATATATTGAGATGATCATATGGTTTTTATTCTTCAATTTGTTAATATGATGTATCATATTGATTGATTTACATATATTGAAGAATCATTGTATCCCTGAGATAAATCCCACTTGATCATGGTGTATGATACTTTTAATGTGTTGTTGGATTCTGTTTGCTAGCATTTTGTTGAGGATTTTTGCATCTATATTCATCAGAGATATTGGTCTGTAATTTTCTTTTTTTGTAGTATCTTTGCCTGGTTTTGGTATCAGGGTGATGGTGGCCTCATAGAATAAATTTGGGAGTGTTCCTTCCTCTGAAATTTTTTGGAAGAGTTTGAGAAGGATGGGGGTTAGGTCTTCTCTAAATGTTTGATAGAATTCACCTGTGAAGCCATCTGGTCCTGGACTTTTGTTTGTTGGAAGATTTTTAATCACAGTTTCAATTTCATTACTTGTGATTGGTCTGTTCATATTTTCTGTTTCTTCCTGGTTCAATCTTGGAAGGTTATACCTTTCTAAGAATTGGTCCATTTCTTCCAGGTTGTCCATTTTATTGGCATAGATTTGCTTGTAGTAGTCTCTTAGGATGCTTTGTATTTCCGCAGTGTCCCTTGTAATGTCTCCTTTTTCATTTCTAATTTTATTGATTTGAGTCCTCTCCCTCATTTTCTTGATGAGTCTGGCTAATGGTTTATCAATTTTATCTTCTCAAAGAACCAGTTTTTAGTTTCATTGATCTTTGCTATTGTTTTCTTTGTTTCTATTTATTTCTGCTCTGATTTTTATGATTTCTTTCCTTCTGCTAACTTTGAGTTTTGTTTGTTCTTCTTTCTCTAGTTCCTTTAAGTGTAAGGTTAGATTGTTTACTTGAGATTTTTCTTGTTTCTTGAGATAGGCTGGTATAGCTATAAACTTCCCTCTTAGAACTGCTTTTGCTGCATCCAATAGGTTTTGGATCATCGTGTTAATAAAAGCAGTTTTAAGAGGGAAGTTTATAGCAATACAATCCTACCTGACGAAACAAGAAACATCTCAAACAGACAATCTAAACTTACACCAAAAGGAACCAGAGAAAGAATAACAAACAAAACCCAAAGCTGATAGAATGAAAGAAATCATAAAGATCAGAGCATAAATAAATGAAATAGAAACAAAGAAAATAATAGCAAAGATCAATAAAACTAAAAGCTGGTTCTTTGAGAAGAAAAACAAAATTGATAAACCTTTAGCCGTACTCATCAAGAAAGAGAGAGAGAGGACTCAAATCAATAAAATTAGAAATGAAAAAAGAGACATTACAAGGGACACTGCGGAAATACAAAGCATTCTAAGAGACTACTACAAGCAACTCTATGCCAATAATATGGACAACCTGGAAGAAATGGAAAAATTCTTAGAAAGGTATAACCTTCCAAGATTGAACCAGGAAGAAATAGAAAATATGAACAGACCAGTCACAAGCACTGAAATTGAAACTGTGATTAAAAATCTTCCAAAAAACAAAAGTCCAGGACCAGATGACTTCACAGGTGAATCCCATCAAACATTTAGAGAAGAGCCAACACCCATCCTTCTCAAACTCTTCCAAAAAATTTCAGAGGAAGGAACACTCCCAAATTCATTCTACGAGGCCACCATCACCCTGATACCAAAACCAGACAGAGACACTACAAAAAAAGAAAATTACAGACCAATAACACTGATGAATATAGATGAAATATCCTCAACAAAATACTAGCAAACAGAATCCGACAGCACATTAAAATGATCATACACCATGATCAAGTGGGATTTATCCCAGGAATCCAAGGATTCTTCAATATATGCAAATCAATCAATATGATACACCATATTAACAAACTGAAGAATAAAAACCATATGATCATCTCAATATATGGGGGAAAACCTTTTGACAAAATTCAACACCCACTTATGATAAAAAAAAAAACTCTCCAGAAAGTGGGCATAGAGGGAACCTACCTCAACATAATAAAGGCCATATATGACAAACCCACAGCAAGCATCATTCTTAACGGCGAAAAACTGAAAACATTTCCTCTAAGATCAGGAAAGAGACAAGGATGTCCACTCTTGCCACTATTATTCAACATAGTTTTGGAAGTCCTAGTCATGGCAATCAGAGATGAAAAATAAATAAAAGGAATACAGATTGGAAAAGAAAAATTAAAATTATCACTGTTTGAAGATGAGATGATATTGTACATAGATAATCCTAGAGATGCCACTAGAAAACTACTAGAGCTAATCAATGAATTTGGTAAAGTTGCAGGAGACAAAATTAATGCACAGAAATCTCTTGCATTCTTTTACACTAACAACAAAAAGTCAGAAAGAGAAATTAAGGAAACTATCCCCTCACCATTGCAACAAAAAGAATAAAATACCTAGGAAAAACCTACCTTAGGAGGTAAAAGACCTGTACTTAGAAAACTATAAGACACTGATGAAGGAAATCAAAGATGACACAAACAGATGGAGAGATATACAATGTTCTTGGATTGGAAGAATCAGTATTGTGAAAATCAGTATACTACCAAAGCAATCTACAGATTCAATGCAATCCCTATCAAATGACCAATGACATTTTTTACAGAACTAGAACAAAAATTAAAATGTGTATGGAGACAGAAAAGGCGTCAAATAGCCAAAGCAATCTTGAGGGGAAAAAATGGAGCTGGAGGAATCAGACTCACTGACTTCAGACTATATTACAAAGCTACAGTAATCAAGACAATATGGTACTGGCACAGAAACAGAGGTATAGATCAATGGAACAAGACAGAAAGCCCAAAGATAAACCCAAGCCCGTATGGTCAACTAATCTATGACATAGGAGGCAAGGATATACAATGGAGAAAGGACAGTCTCTTCAATAAGTGGTGCTGGGAAAACTAGACAGCTACATATAAAATAATGACATTAGAGCACTCCATAACACCATACACAAAAATAAGCTCAAAATGGATTAAAGACCTAAATGTAAGACCAGACACTATAAAACTCTTAGAGGAAAACATAGGAAGAACACTCTTTGACATAAATCACAGCAAGATCTTTTTTGACCCACCTCTGAGAGTAATGGAAATAAAAAACAAAAATAAACAAATGGGACATAATGAAACTTCAAAGCTTTTGCACAGCAAAGGAAACTATAAACAAGATGAAAAGACAACCTTCAGAATGGGAGAAAATATTTGCAAATGAATCAATGGAAAAAAGATTAATTTCCAAAATATATAAACAGCCCATGCTGCTCAATATTAAAAAAATGAACACCCAATCAAAAAAATGGGCAGACTTAAATAGACATTTCTCCAAAGAAGACATACAGATGGTCAAAAGGCAAATGAAAAGCTGGTCAACATCGTTAATTATTAGAGAAATGCAAATCAAAACTACAATGAGGCATCTCACACTGGTTAGAATAGGCATCATCAGAAAGTCTACAAACAACAAATGCTGGAGAGGGTTTGGAGAAAAGGGAACCCTCTTGCACTGTTGGTGGGAATGTAAATTGATACAGCCACTATGGAGAACAGTATGGAGGTTCCTTAAAAATCTAAAAATAGTATTACCATATGACTCAGCAATCTCACTACTGGGCATATATACCCTATGAAAACCATAATTCAAAAAGACACATGCACCTCAATTTTCATTGTAGCACTATTTACAATAGCCAGGTCATGGAAGCAACCTAAATGCCCATTGACAGACGAATGGATAAAGAAGATGTGGTACATATATACAGTGGAATATTACTCAGCCATAAAATGAACGAAATTGGGTGATTTGTAGAGACGTGGATGGACTTAGAGACTGTCATACAGAGTGAAGTAATTCAGAAAGAGAAAAACAAATATCGTATATTAACGCATATATGTGGAATCTAGAAAAATGGTACAGATGAACTGGTTTGCAAGGCAGAAACAGAGACACAGATATAGAGAACAAACACATGGACACCATGGCGGGAAAGAGGGTGGGATGAATTGGGAGACTAGGATTGACATGTATACACTAATATGTATAAAATAGATAACTAATAAGAACCTGCTGTATAAATAAATAAAATTAAATTAAAAAAATAAATACCTACCTCATGGAGATGCTGTGATGATAATATAATATTTGTAAGAAGCACCAGGCTTAGAGAGCACCTGGCCCTCAACAGATGTCAGTAACTGATTCATTTGTTCACTTTTTGTGTCAAGCACCATTCTGTGATATAAAAGCCAATAAGTCACAGTTCTTGCTCTGTAATGAGCAATTTCAATAATATTTCCCCATTTTTATTCCAATATCCAATTAAAGTACATTTTTTCCACTTTTTTTTTCCCATTACCTCCCGTGTGTTTTCTAGCTAGCGTCAGGGAAGTCTGACTCTTCCTCTTTCCCACCTCTTGGGGCCACGTGCAAACACCTTCCTCTGGGTTCATACGGAGGACTGCACTCTGTTTCCAAAAGCACTTACCACGTCACGTTGAAGTTATTTTATTTATACATCAAGCAATAGTTGGGTGGACGAATGAATGCTTTTCCTTTGTCCTGTAGTGTCTTACTGCTTCCTCCTTTGTCACCATATATCTTTATTTCACCTCTCCTTCCAGTCCCTGCTATGACACCTCTCTGTTTCTTTCCTTGATCCCCTCCAAACAGAAGAAATTTTTGTTCCTCAATACTCCAAGAATACTTTATTTGAACTTTTTGGGGGACCTCAGGGTAGTATGGGAAAATGCGACCTTGAGAATTTGTTAAACCTGGGGTTTGCTATTGGGTTCAACCTTAACTAGCTGTGTGTTCTTAGGTAAGTAAGCTTCTCTCACTCTCTTATCTCACCAGTAAAAGAAGGGAAAACTATGTCTATTTCTGAAGGCTATTGTAAACTTTAGAAATAATGCATGTTCAAAGGACATGCCACATAATAGTTGTTCTTTGGAGGGGAGATATTATTTCAACCTTGTTTTGTATAATCTATGTAGACATTGTGTCTTTTTCTATTATGAAAGAGCCACGACGACCCTATTTCAGCATTGCTCACAGTGCTCATGTAGAGCAAATATTCAACACATATTTGAATAAATGAATGAAAAAAAGGTAAAACAAATTACCCAATGCTGGTGGCAGAGAAAGAATCCTATACACAGTCTCTGAATCTCAGATGACGAGTTGAAAATCCCTCTCTGGAGATGAGTAATATAACAAGTGCCTGCCTGTTAGGGGATCATTCAAGCTTCCTATTGCTGCACAGAAAAAAAAATAGGGCTGAATGGCACAGCCCTCTCATATTGCTGTAAGAACAAGAAATATTAGCATGATTTTAACTGAAATGGACTGGTTGTTATTCACCAGATGGTGACCACTTTAGATTGAGTCTGCCCAAAAGAATATTGCGGGGGGTTGGCTTATGGGATAATACACGTTATGGTACCTATGTGAAGAGTATGCCTTCCATTTTGATTAGAGTTTTGGAGGCTGGAAGCTGGTAAATGTGTTGTTAACTACTTACAAGGCTAAGTTAGAAACATAAAGATAAGTTTCTCCTGTTTACGTGCAAAGTTCTTGTCTTGAAATTTCCTGCTGTAGTGAAGTGTCAACATTGCATAATAACCATCCTCCAAGACTTTATTAAAATCCTGACCTTTGCTTCAAAGCTTCTGTTTGGAAGGAGAAAAGTAAGGAGAGAAAATTAGGTCTTTTTTAACAGTCTCCAGGAGCTTTGGGCCATAGGCCAAGAAGACTCAGGCTGTCGTTTGGAAAACATGTCTTTGTCCCTCACCCTGTCACTCATCTAGATCCAGTCCCCTGGAGGTGCTGGAGGAGCATCATTGTGAAGACAAGCGTTCTAAGGGAGGGGAAGCCAGTCTTAAAGGAGAAGCAACTGGGAGGCTGGGGTGCTTTATGTAAACATAAAGAGTTTGTTTTGAACAAGTGAAATTTGAAGTGTGTATGAAACATCTAAGAAGAGATAGTAAGGAGACAATAGTAGTGGTTTCCTACTGTAGATTTAAGTTTGCAAGTTTTTATCACATAGATGTTTGAGATGACATCCCCTAGGGAGGGACTAAGCACACCAAGGATTGAGCTCTGGGACATTCTAACTCTCAGAGGTCACCAAGAGGTAAAGGATCCAATGAAAGAGGAGCAGCAGAAAAAATTGATAGAAAACAAGGAGTCAAATAAAAAGGAGTTTGAAGGAGAAACTGAATAACTCTGTCTGGTGCTGTTAAATAGGTCAAGTAAGATGAAGACCACAAATTGACCACTGAATTTGGCAAAGTGAAAGTCATTAGATACCTTAACTATGGAGTATTAGGGACGAAAGTCTGACTGGACTGGGTTCAAGAGAAAAGCAAAATTCTGAGGCCCCCTTACAACTACTGTAAAATGATTAGAGATAACCTGAAAAAAGAAGTAGAGGTTAGTAGCCGAGGCAAGAAGAGAGTAATGATGCTTTTCCAAATATTCAGTCAATTTCAAAATATTTTTCTGAGCATTTCTTACGCACCCAATACTGTTAGGCACTGACATCAATGAGCTTGCAGCCTCATTCATTCATTCACTTAGGCCGCAATTGTTCATTGAATGCCTAGTATGTGAGTTTTCAAACATTTATTAACTGTTACAATAAAATTTTGCCGTTAAGCAAATTTGAAAAAGAAAAATACTCCCATAATTCTGACACATTAACACTTTCCACATTTCTTTCAATTACTGTCCATGTTTTCATACCTTTTATACAACCTGACTAACTATATTGTAAGCCTTTTCCTTTGTAGACACAGTTTCATAATCTGTTAATTATGACAGCAAATACTTTATTGTGTGAATATACAGCATTGGTTATCTAACCATTTTCATTCCCAGTCACTTATGTTGTCTTAAAATTACAATATTTAATACTGTGATGATTTGTCTATATGACGTCATCCTCATTAAACTATGAGGAACTCCTCAAAGTGAAGGACTATATCTGGTTCAATTCTGAATCACCAACGTGTGCCTGGCACAGAGTAAGGACTTCTAGAAAGCACATGAGACTGTCTAGTTGGGTAGTTAAGAGCAAGGAGACTGCCTCAGTTCTCATTTTGCATTCTCTTCTTGTAGGCTTGTGCCCTTGGACAAGATACAACTTCTCTATATCTCATCTATAAATTGGAGATAATAACAGTACCTTATAAATTATCGTGAGAATTAGCTGATACATGCAAAGTGCCTGCTACTTTGTAAGCACATGTTATAAGAGTGTTCAATGAGTGTATTATATAAGAAAAAAAATTGGATGCCCTGAAATATATTTAATGAGTGAATAATACATCAAAGAGCAGTTTTTTTTTTTTTTTTTTTTTTTTTTTTTGCGTTATGCAGGCCTCTCATTGTTGTGGCCTCTCCCATTACGGAGCACAGGCTCCGGACGCGCAGGCTCAGCGGCCATGGCTCACAGGCCCAGCCGCTCCGCGGCATGTGAGATCTTCCCGGACCGGGGCACGAACCCGTGTCCCCTGCATCGGCAGGCGGACTCTCAACCACTGCGCCACCAGGGAAGCCCTAAAGAGCACTTTTACTTCTTCTTCATACAATAAACTTTTAAAATTTTATATTGTTTCCTTTTTGGCTTAATAACAATGTTGTGAGCATGTACTGTGTGCCAGGTAACCAGAGACAAATAATTTCTCAGGATTAATTTCCATAAGCGATATCAATAAATGAAACAACATGAACATTGCTACAGCTTCAATTATACTGCGATTTTCCCTTGGGGAGTTAAACACTTTGAGGGCAGGGGCAGTGTGTGAGTTTTGCACTGCTGTCCATCTTTAGCTGGTACCTAGAGACTGGTACCTCCTACTTCCACCTACTAGTTCATGAGGACCTTTTCTTCTTTCCTGTCTTTTCCCCCCCCCCGTCTCTTTAATTGCTTTCTTTGGATCTCAATTTCTTGGATAAATAAATAAATACGATTCAATTAGGTAACTCTAAGAGCAGAAGAAAAGTCATGGAGGTGGTGGAGTAAAGCATGTGTGAAGAGACAAGTCAACTTGGTAGATAGCTTTTGTTAGGGAGTCCCAGAAATGGGGAAAAGTGATGAAGGGCCTTGCCAGTCAGGAAGAAATCGTGATGGACTAGCGATAGAGAACAAGAGAAGATTCTTGAGCAAAGGAGTTGACAGTCATTGTAAAGCTTCTCAGGATGAGTATACAGACTACCATCTAGAGTGTTAGAGGGTGGCTGAGGGCTCTCTCAGAAATCTGGAGAAACGGGAGTGCATGAAAGGGAGTAATTCTTTTGAGATTGTTTGCTTCTATAATGATTATTTCATTCATTCACTCATTCGGTGCACATGTACTGAGTGCCTACTTTGTGCCAGGCACCTTCCTAGGCACATTGGGTATACACCAGTGGAAAATACAGGTTCCGTTTGGCTGTCCTGAGCAGTAGTTTGTTCCCATGACTGTCATTTTTGTAGCGGAGCGGAGCGCCAGACCACCGAGATTGAGTCTGTTTCTTCCCGTCGCGCTCTGGGCTTGGCACACGATGGGGGCTCAAATCCTGCGGCCTGAATTGATTTATGGCCTTGGTGCAGCACGAGAGCTAAATACACAGAGCAGGAAAGAAAAGGCGATCTCGATTGTGAGACCAGGATGTTGCAATGAGCGCAAGTGTGAGTCTATGTGTATAGCCGGGGACGCATCTCCCCAGAGCGCCTGGCATGGTGCCAAGCTGCAGGACCCACGCTGTCCCTTCCTGCGCGCTCCAGCCGGCGGCCGAAGGGCCTAGCGCAGCCTCTTGCCGACCGCGGGACTGGCGCCGCTCCTCCTCGCCGCGGGCGGGGCCGCTCTCGGTGCCGCCCCGCGGCCTCCGCTCTGGGAAGCGCTGGTGGCTGGCGAGGCGCCGGGTGGAGCGGGAGCCGCGCAGCGCCGGCCAATCGCGCAGCGGCAGGGGAGGAGCCCCAAAGGGGGAAAAAAGAAAGTGCGGCGGAAAGTAAGAGGCTCGTTGCTGGAAGACTGGCCGGATCCGGGTCCCCGGGACTCTGCTTTGGCCAAGCGCACCGAAAGACGCGGTGCCGGGCGATCCTGCACCCATCCCCGCCGCCTTCGCTGCTCCCGCTCTGCCTCCCAGGAAAGGTGAGTCTCGCGCGGTGATGAGAGCTCGGGGGATCACCGATCTAGAGAATCTTAAGGTGGAAGGATTCTTACGCATCGTCTCCTTCAACCCTATTTTACAGAAGGGCAAACTGAGGCACAGAGCAAGGCAGCGGCTGGGATAGATCACAGCTAAGTTAGTGCCGTGGGCAGGACTCGAACCCACTGTCCAGAGTCCCGTCTTCGCTTTGTAGGCATTTAAGTAACGCAGCTGTGTGAGTGCTGCGCGTCACTGCAGCCCTCTCCCAGCTCTTTAAGGGATGTACCCCGGTATACCCCCGGCCTCGGTCTCTCTGGAGTGCTGCTGTGAACGGTGAGGATAGAAGGGGGCAGTGTGTCCCAGCGTTGCCACTGGGTATCACGTCGTTTCCAGCTTGGACCTGTGACAGCCTGGGTAAAGGCTGCTTGCAGCCTCTCTCTTCCGCTGACCTGTTTTCTCAGAAAGATGCCCCGCCGAGGGTGTCCGTCAGATTCCTGGTAGAGTCCGTGGAGAGGTGAGGGACGTCCGGGCGTCAGTCACCTCGTTTGGTACAGTGCTCTCTCCAGCCCCAGGGGAAGCGGGGCCGGTCGTCCTGTGGGAAATAGGATGCTTCTCTTACAGGAATAGCTGACCTCACGGAGCCATAGCCCCCTGTCACTTCTAAGTCCTGGGAGGGAACAAGGAAGCTGAGTTAAAGAGAAAAATCACAAACACAAAAGCAAACTTCTGCCGTTTCCTTTAAGAACCAGTTCCCAGTCTGTCTTGCCTCCGCCCGCTGGTTGTGAAATTGTGAAACACCGCTAAGGTTAGCTACCAGCTGAGAAGAAGGATTTACCTGGCCTTCACTCCAGCTCTGCCACCTATTAGCCGTGTGAACTTGGGCAAGTTATCCAATCTTTCTGATACTCAGTTTTGTTTTGGTTTTTGTTTTTTTTCCAGCCATAAAATGGAGATTTTCACGGTCACAATGAGCCCTTAGGGCACTTGGGAGGATGAAACGGGATAATTCAAATAACATGGTTAGCACAGTGCCTGGCTTGGCACCTGTTCAGTTTGACATTGATGGCAACAATTATAAATGTGACTGCATAGTAACCTTGGAGACAGTGGGTTTTTAGGAAGCTGAATTTTCAGATAGAGTGACTTTTTTTTTTTTTTTAATCTAGATGTTGTGTTTTTTTCTTCTTTGGAGTTTGAACAGCTCTTTTATAGTGTTTTCTGAACGCCCTCTACATGTGACTTTGATCGTAGATGCTTGACTTGGTGTATAAAAGGTTTCCCAGTGATGCCAATGCCCTGCTAGTTTTTAGGCCAAGCCTCAGGTCTGTGAAACTTTGATCTGAGGCATCCTTTACTGGCAAAGAGGGTCTTGAATTTGATGAGAGGTAGAAAGACAAGAGGAGAAGTTGCAAGTTTCATCTATGTCACAGACTGTTCTAAGCCTTTTATTCCCCCTGTGTCAGGTCAGACAAGCAGCTTTATATTTCTCAGCTAATATAGGCAAACAACAAGATCCCCGTGTGTTTCTTTTGGATTATACAGTGATGCTGCTAAATTCAGTCCCTTTTGGACACAAACTTACCTCATATAAACACAAACATCCACATGTGCCCTCACCAGGCTTCCTTTATTATTGGCATTATTGGTATTTTAAAGTGAAATAGTGTCCTTTACGTACCCCCCACCTGGCTCATAACAATTGATTTTATTCTGATTGACTTCATACAGTTTTTACTATCATCTCCTGGCTATGCCATAAGTCCCTGAACTGAGCATCCAGTATTTATAGTTGGCTACCTGCTCCACAGTCCATCACATATGCCTGTGTTATTGATGTAGGCAGAGCAGGGATGTGATACACCTTGAGGAAAGGAAAGAGTTTGGTGGTACCCTCTTAGGTAGCTCCCGCACCAGACATTTGCAGAGGGTTGGATCGCTTGCTTCCGTCAGCCTGTTCCGTGTGCATGCATTGTGATGAGCTGGCCAGGATACATCTGAACGCGTGCCTGGGAGACTGGGGACTTGTAGGGAAAAGGAGAATGTTCAAAATAAGGTCAGAACAAGGGTATGGGAGATTGAAAGCTAATTCCTTTTAGTTCTGGTTTTTTAAAGAAAGGATACTCAGTTATACCCTTTCTCCTTATAGAGATTATTTGTTACCAAATATATATATATATATATATATATATATATATAAAACTTTAAAATTTCCACAGTGTATTCCATATATATTATCTTCCTTGTTACTTGCAGTAGCCTTGAGAGAAGGACATGGCAGACATATTAATAGTGGAAGGATAATATAATGATATGATAAGGTATGAAAAAAGCTGGTTTTGTCATCAGATTCAGATTTCAGCTCTAATTCCTATGTAGCTGGGTAATAACTAAGCAATTTATTTCACCATTTAGAGTTTCTGTTTTATCCAATTCTAAAGTGAAAAAAAAATGCTTACCCCAAGGATGTGTGTGAGGATTAAATTAAGTAGAATAATGTAAAGTACATGTAGTGAGTAAGTGCTCATTAAATGATATTCCTTCTTAGTTGATCTCAGTTTATTGAGAAAACAATTGAATAAGAGTCAGAGAAATGAGAAGTTGCCCAGGGTCACATGGTTCATAAGTTTCAGCCTTGGGAATACAGATCACAGCTTTTGACTTCTAGTTAAGGGCTTTTCCATCACACCCTGTCGTCTCTCCAATGAGATCTTTAACAATTTACTTCAGTTGTTGGGTTGACCTTATTTGTTTGGTGATTTCAGGGTATCCTTTTTGTCCCAAAGAGGATATTTCCTTGCTAAGAGAACTATAGCGGGACCAGCTCTCAAGAGAGGAAGTTTCAGGGTGATGCTCTCTAAGGCAGCCTGCCTACTCACATGTGTTTGAAGAAATGTACCTTCAATTCCTAGGAGTAAGCGTACTATGAAGACATAAAGCTTAGAATTGTGTCATGTTTTTCTTCCTGTTCTGAGTGGTTTCTTGTTTCTGCCATCCTCGTGCTAATACACAGGCTGTTAAGAAGATTGAGGAACGAATACCATGAGTGACCATACCATTTTTCTCTTCTTTTGCCAATTCCGAAGTCGGAAAGGATGGAATATAGTGAACAGTGTACAGAGGCAGCATCCGCAGGAAAGGCCACTGCTGGCTGGTGATGCTGATCATTGGTCTGGAGTTTCAATCCTCCCTGTGGAAACTGACGGCTGCAGGCTTATGTAGGAAAATGAACAGATCTGTTTCCAGCCCAGGCAATGGGGCCATTTATCAGTTGAGACTTCCCACAGGCCTTTAGGTTTCTTTGCTTTGCAGCAAGCAGACAGGCTTGCAAAGGCAGTTTGGGGAGAAACGCTGTGCTCCTTGAGTTTGGCCTTTGGAAGCATATGTTTGCTTTTGCCAAAAGGTAGGCAGTCAGCGGCATCTTACCTGGCACAGTTAGAAAAGGAGAATGTAGCTGGAGAAAATCAGAGGAAGAAGCAGAAGAAAAAAGTAAAGGTTATCTCCAATATACACACAGTTTCATTTGTTGCTCAACTTGGTCAGGCTTTTGCTGGTGACACAGATGTAGGATCTGTTGAGTCACTATTGTCTTGTCCGTGAAATATTAAAGAGAGCCACCTACTGTGCTCTTTGCTCATTTTGGAAATTGATCTGTGGGAGAAATAAAAACCCCAAAGAACAGGAAGGTTACAGAACGTTTGGTATCTTATATTTTGGGGGATTAAACCAGGTTAGCTACTGATTTGCTCTTTTTTTTTTCTCCTTTTTGAAAGTGCGAATGCATGGTTTACACCAACGAGGTTGTTAGGAGACCTCCTTGTAGCCTGACCACGTTCTGCCTAGCTCTAGCAGCTGTGGCAGTGTGGAGTCTTAGCGTCTGGAGGGTACCTCAGGCAAGTTATTATGTGGAGATGTGCCTCGGTCTCCTCAGCTGGGAAACAGGAACACTGATGCCTACCTAGAAGCTTGAGTCTCTTTCTCAGTGCCTTTTCCATAGGAGACGTTTAATGAACATGAATTCTTTCTTCTGCCATGAGTTCTTTCAGTTTATTAGTCTGTTCAGTTGTGAAAATCAAAATTTAATAGCTGCCCTTTAGTGAACTCCATCATGGCTTGTATTGAGTGTTTTACGTCTGTCATCTCATTCAGTCCTGGCAGTAATCCTGTGTATTTTTTGAGGCACCTGAGACTCAGAGAGGTTAAGTAGCAGGACCTTATCGCATAGCACAAAGCAAGCTCCAATGCTGAGACTCATCTCTGCATTTCATTTCAGAGCTAGGAAAGACCTGAAATTGTGCAGCCCCTGGACTAGAACTGAGGACCTGAATTAGGACCCATGAGCCACCCATCCCCATCCTGTCTTTCTGATCCTGGTATTATCTTGCCTGTGCCTGGGAAGTCGCTTTACCTTTGGGCCTAAAGTATGAGACAGCTGGTCTAGTTCATCTCTAAGGCTCTTCAGCTACAATACATTGTTATTTTTTTTTTTAAGATTCCTTTCAACTCTGAAGTTCTATTGCCACATCTCTTTGTAAAAGTCAAGGCTAAAGATTGAAAGGGGAATAAAGAGAAAATACCCTGCTTGTATTATGCCAAGAAATCTATTTTCTGGTTAAACAGAGGAGGGCAAGGGAAATCAGCATTCATTGGTGCATGTATTTCTGTCATTTCATTTAAGCATAAAAATAACTCTCAGGTCCATATTCTTGTCTACCTTTTACAGATGAAAGAACTGAGGTTCTGAGAGACTCAGAGAATTGCCCACAGTTATCCAGTTAGTGAGAATTAGAATGTGCGTGCCTGAGCACAAAGCTCTTCGGTCTACTATCCCGTTTACTAGACAGCACAGCATAAGAGCTGAGGACTCGCATAACCAGATCCGTAAGTGCCCCCTCCCTGTGTCCTCACGCCGCCTCAGGTGCCATCTCCTTTCCCCTGCTTTCCTTCCCAAACCTACTACTCCAATCCCTTCTTGATTCTTCCCAGTTTTGGAGAACCCTTTAAATGCTTGTAACATATTCTTTCTCTCTCTATTATAGTTAAAAAAAAATTTTTTTAAGTTTCTTTTTTAACTGTGGGCCAGTAATTTGTCCCTTTGTCTTCTTGTCCAAGTCCCTGATTAGCACCCAAGCAGCTGAGGGCATGGTTTATCCTGCCCCATGCCTAGCACAGTGCCCTGTACCCAAAAGGTTGAGTTAAATAGATGATGGATTCATGCTGTGTCAGGTACGCCCAGCATTGGCTTTCTAGTTTTCTCATACTTTATCATATCATTAATTATTTCAAAGGCCATCTCTACAGACTAATAAGGTAACTTTATTTTATTTTTTTGTAATTTTGTGGTCACAAAATCAGACAAATGATAAGGAGTCACAGACTCTAATAAGATTGAACATCACTGGCTCAATCATGGAAAAAGACATTTTTATCCCAATAGTACAAGACATTTTGCAGCAAGCACAATGAAGGATGACACTGAAGTTCATGCTTGCATATACTGACAGCAAGGCCAGTGTCAAGTGTCCTAAATAAATTACCTGAAAGAAAGTAGGAAGTTTCCAGGGAAGTGGGCAGCTGCAGTGAGCTTTGATCTCACTTTCTAAAAGCAGTGAAGAATTCATACCAGTCCAGCTATTATTTGATACAATTGGACATGAGGGCAGGTGACCTTTTATGTCTAGTTTATATGTAGGAGATGCCTGTAGTTTCTTCCTGTCTGACACATAAGTCCTTATGATGACACTGGCTTCCTCTTTTCCCAATCAGTGCTAAAGGCAACAGAAAAAAGAACCCATCATTTCTGAAAATGTTCTTTTCATAGATAACATAGTTCCTTACGCCAGTTATGGTTAGATGCTATGGTGACCTAAAATTGTGGTTGTGTAACATCATGGGCTTTAGCATCAGACCACCTTCCCTGGATTTGACCTTAGACAAGTTATTTCGTCTATCCCTACTTTATTCTCATCATCTGTAAAAAGGGGATAATAGAACCCGTTTCATCCAGCTTTTGGTAGGTGTCAGTCAGGTGCCAAAACATTTGTTAAGAGCCTGGTACGTGGGGATTTTAACCTTCATTATGATTAACAACTACAGAGATATTCAACTGCATGCCCAAATCAATATTGGATTAGAAAGTAGAAGACCTAGATTCAAATTAACAGTTTTTTTTAAATAGAATTTTAAACCCTGAAAATGCTTGTTATTATATACGCACATGCACCCAAGTATTTTTTTCTTACAATAATCTGAGGTAATCAAAGTAATTGTTCTCAACACCATTCTACATCCCGAGTCTGAGAGGCTAAATATTTCCTAAGGTCACACAGCCAGCAAATAGTGGAGTTGGGACTTGCACCCTAGATCTCTAACTCCAAGGTTATGATTTTTCCCCCTCAATCATTCAGTGCAACAGCCCTGATACTGGTTAGTGGCGTTTCCTTCTCTAAGAGTCCTTTTTCTAACCTCCAGAGTGAGGAACTTGGACAAGGTCCTCTGTAAGGCATGTTGTTCTATGAATCTGTGCCTGGAAGGTAATGACTTAGGAGACGCCATGAGAAGCTAAGAGTAGATCCATACTCTTAGTTCCACAGAGGCATCCACATGTCAGGCATGTGGAGCATCATCAGATCCAGATACCCGGCAGCGTCCTTGGCCTCAATGAGAATCACCAGTGACCACTGCGTTAGGAGTCACATCCATAAAGACACTTTCTGTGTCCTTAAGGATGTGATTCTGCTACATTCCCACAACCTGTAAAC
Organism: Leucopleurus acutus; assembly: GCF_964270905.1. Classification (NCBI taxonomy): domain Eukaryota; kingdom Metazoa; phylum Chordata; class Mammalia; order Artiodactyla; family Delphinidae; genus Leucopleurus; species Leucopleurus acutus. The sequence continues at coordinate 77,608,998 of NC_139147.1, read as the reverse complement.
TGTTTGCTCCCTCTGGATCCAGGTTTGGGTGTGGGAGGAGTACACAGACACCTGGCTTAGGCACAGTGACATTTTTTGTTTGGGAAATAAAAAGAGAGCTTTTTTAAAAAAATATAAAGCAAGCTCTCTATCACCATTAATTACCATAATCTTCTGCAAAGCAGTAAAGGGATAAAATATTTAGCTTTAATTTGGACTGTAACATTATGAGTGCATATTTTCTACTTTCTTCTTTTGAGCTAATTTAGTGCCCATGGAAGAAGCTAGACTCTCATTGAAATAGATATAGGTGGTTTTTCCACTTAAAGAAATGATGGACACTTGAGAACGATAATACACACTCAATAGCTCTTTTCTGGAAGATTAGACTTCAGTTTTCCAGTTACAGTGTGAGACAGTAGCAGGGTTTGGGGGTTGAATGGATAAAGTGGGTGGTGAAAAGTTGGCTGGCTTTGAAGTCAGAGTTGGGTTTGAATCCTAGGTACTGCTTGCTTAGCCTGTCCAGACTTAGTTTCCTTTTCTGTAAAATGGTAATAAGCCTGCTCTTGCTATCTCCTGGTTAGATAGACCTCAATATCTATATCTATTCCCATCTCCACTCCTGCCATTCCTGATCTCACTTACCCTGCTCAACTTTTTCTCTTGTCCATAGCGGTTGTCACCTTATCAGCTTCCACATACTATTTAATTAATTTGTTTAGCCTGTCAACTGTTTAGTTTAGCCCCACTAGAGTGTCAAATCTACAAGGGCAGGGACCTTTGTTTTCCTCACTGCTGTATCCTGGGTGCCTAAAATAGTGTCTTAGCAAATAGTATCTGCCTAAATGATGCAAATAGCATCATGAGTAAATGATGAATAAATAAAAGTATAGATGTTAGTATTATTTATCCTCAACGAGTAGAAAAAAATAGATAAGGAAATGAATTATATAGATATATAATAATGAAATAAAAAATTTGTTATATATACACACACACATATATATATATACACTTATACACATATACATATATATGTGGGCATATATATTTAGAATATTGACCATATATTTAGAATATTGAAGTATAAATTTATGTGTATGCATATGTATGTGTGTAGATGTAAATGTGTACATACATTTAGAAGTTATCCAAAATTGCCTTGGGAGGCAGAGGTGTTAAGGTAATTCCTTGCTGTTAGCATTACTAAGAATAGTTTGGGAGAGATACAAAAAAAAAATATATATATATATATATATATATATATACATATATATATATGTGAACGGACAACAAACAAATAAACAGAAGACATACAAGTGATTTCAGGGTAAGAAATAAGGGGCTGAGATTAAAACAGTGACAACAGCAACAGTGTTGGAGGGCTGTGGAGGAGAGGCAATTTTAAATAGGGTAGTCAGGGATGACACCTCTGAGAAGGTGATGTCTGGGCTAAGAAAAAAAAAAGCCTGAGAAGGAGCCAGGGTCGATCTGTTCATGGTTGAGGTGGCAGGGCCTGGTAAGAGGGAGAGAAGGGCTGGAACTGAGGTTCTAAGATAAGCAGGGGCTAGATCAGGCTGACCTTACAAGCCAAGGTAAGGAGTTTGGATTTTATGCAAAATGCAGCAGGAAGTCACTGAAAGGACTAAAGTAGAATGATGACCAGGTCTGATATATTTGGAACCTCAAACAGAGAGTGAAGGAGAATGGAAGAATTCATTTCTAAGATGAAGAGGTAAACTGTGCTGACCTCATGTAGGTTCCTAAGGACAAATGAGAAGACAGTTCAGTCTCATTGATCTGTCATTCATGGCCTTTCTTTCCCATTAGAATGTCCAACAAAACAACAGAAAAAAGCAGGCTAAATAGGCAAAATCAGATTCCTTTTCCTTTTCTCAAATGGTATCATGATTTTTTCCAAATGCACTAAGTAATAGATGGATATGTTAAGTGCTGTTGATCAATTCAATTCAGCTGGAAATTTTACAGTTCTTGTGTAGGTGTTTTATGTAATCAGTCCCTCAAAACACTGGACCTAGAGCTATTTCTTTATGAGATTTTAGGTACCAGTTTCTGAAATCTGCCGTCCTGAAGAGTGAGTGTGTGAAAGGCAAATTTAATTCCATATTAGATCAATTTCTTCTTTCTGGCTCTAAAAGTCTAAAAGGCGCCTAAGTCTTCTCTCAAGAGGTAGAACTCCTCCATGAAGTCTTCTCTCAAGAGGTAGGACTCCTCCATGAAGTCTTTACTGACACACATGCATATGCAGGCTCATACAAGCCTCGTAATAATATAAGCTTTACAAATATTAGCTTATCAAAATCTCAGAATAAGTTTAAGAGAGGCAGGTACTATTATAATCACCATTTTACAGAAGAGAAAACTGAGCCTAAGCTCACAGACTTAGTTGACAGTAGAGTCAGTATTTGAACTTGGGCAAGCTTAACCACTATACCATACTGCCCTGTGATTGTAAGAAGTGGCCCTGAATATTTTATTTGTCTCTACTAGTCCCACTTCACGGTGCCTCCTGTGAAGGAATAGCTCAATAAATGTATTGAATCAGTGAATGAATGTGTGACCTTTTAAATTGCATTATTTCATTAGCATATAGTAGTAAACGTGTGGATTTTAGACTGAGATAACCTGGGCAGGGTAATGCTACTTACTACCCCTGGGCTATAGTAAAATTACTTCACATCTCTAAACCTGTTTCCTCGTTTGTGTTATTGGCATAAGGATATAGAACCGTTTTAGGATTAAATATGTTTATAGAGTACTTAGCAGAGTGCCTGCAATTTAATTAGTGCTCAGTCCACTTAAGCTATTTTTATTTTTTGAACTAAAACAACCTCCCCAAACATGCTTACACTTACATACTCCTTAGTTTTTCAGTTGTGCTAGTTTTATTCACTTCCTTTAAAAATCAAAGCCAAAAATCCAATCATATAATCAGTGATGTTAATTTTGTTCCAGGATCCATCTTGGTACCTTGCCCTCAGCATGGCACTCCTGGGGAACTGCATGGGGGCAAAGGTGCTGCAGGACCGCCCTGTTTCTCTACTCCAAACATCCCTGCAGGCAGCACTGCCCATCCTTCTCCCCAGCCAAAGCTGGCTTGCTGAAAAATTATTTTATATTCTGGTGGTGGCCCCAGAGCATTCTGGGTGACAAAGAAAAAACAGCCGAAGACTCAAATTTTGTCCCAGATAACACTTAAGGCTAATTTACACAGCTTGCCGGACGTTTAGGACCCCTTCTAATCATAATCACTGATATTGATCCAGTGCTTCTTGTGTGCTAGGAGCTGTGATGAGTGCTTTATTTTCATTATCTCATTCAATCCTATTTCCAACCTATGAGAATTAAGCCAGGGGGAAAATTTAGAAAGTGCCACAGTTGCCTCCTTGTGTGTATTGGGGGCTGTGATGATGAAAGCAAGTATTTCTTATGTGTGTTTTTCTCCAGATTTTTCTTCCAAAGCAAACTGTACAGGGTTGTAACACCTGTAGAGTCTCCAGGGACCTTCCCTGCCGGGAAGAGATGCTTGGCAGAGAAATGAGGCAAAGGCTGTGTGGGGAAGGCAAGCAGCTTCATTCTAGTTGACAGTTTATTTTGCCCTGGAAGAAGCTGGCAACTATGAACTTAGTCCTATTTTGTTGGCTGCATTTACTTGCTTTTTTGTAAGAAACCAATGTGGTGCTGATTTACAATGACTGCTATTTATTTATTTAGTTTTTTGCTTTATGAGATATTCAAAAGGTGTAATTTTTATTGTCCCACTTCTCCCAAGTTTGATGATTTCCTTGGAGGAAAAGTACACACACACACACACACACACACACACACACACACACACACACACACACACGAGAACAGTGCCTTAATCATAGTTGACTCTCACTACTTATTTGTTGAATAAATGCATAATAAAAAATAAAAATCCTCTTTTTTTCTGAGAATGGGAGCTACTATGGGATTCTTTAATGGTGAAATTTCAATATGTAACTTTCTTTTAAATGTTTTGTTTAAAAAATTAGTTTCAGAGGGAGATTATTCTCAAATATGTAGCATTACTAAATGTTGGTGACTCAGGACAGTTTATTGGAATGGGCTGTAATTCCTTTAGAATTTATTAAGATGAGATCATTTACCTATATACTAAATGGCCCCAAACTGGTATACTTTCAATTTGTGTAATCGTATTTTCATAAATTTTCTGTCTGCTTTCTCTTTCATTGTCTGCTATTACTTCTTGCTTTCAGCATGTCTTGCTCTAGCAGTTATCTATTCTCCATACAATTAGCTGTTTCTGCTCTATTGTGGACTATGGAGCCGGCTAACGAGTTTTATTAGAACCATGTATAAGATAATAAAAAGCATTGGATTCGGATTGGAGAGGCTCTTCTCCAAGGGAAGAGAGTGGAAAAGTAAAGTGGCTCTAGAAATAGTCTCCATATAAGTGAGGCTACACCATACACAGTAGCATTGGGTTTTCCTTACCTGTGTTATTAAAAAGGGAGTAGTTGAATGGATAATTCATTTACTCTTTTGGACACTAAGCATTTTTTGAGATCCTTCTGTAGTTAAGACACTGGTGAGATTTGGAGATTAAAATGCAATCACACTAACACAACTCCAGAAGAATAAGAATTTATAGATCATTGTGAAAGATAAGATGCACCAGAGGTTGTAATACAACTTATATAATATTTGGATTAGTCTAAGAGTATATGACAGAACTTTTAAAAGATATGTGGTAAAATATTTTGACGTTTCAAAGGAAGAGGCAACTGTGTCACTCAGGAAGGGGTTTATGAGGAAGTGGTATTTGAAGTAAATCTTGAAATGATGGACAGGCAGGTTTTGGACATAGATTGGTGGGGAGGAGTGACGTATGAGCTAGGGTCCGACCAGGGAAGCAGAAATGATATGGATGAATGAAATGGAATGTGGAATTTATCATAGGGATTAGTCTTACAATTGTGGGAGAAGGTGGGCAAAGAAAACCCCAAAAGGGGCAGTTGGGAGTCACTAAGGACCCTGAGAAGGAGCCAGTGAGGAAGTCTGTTGCCCCTGCCTGTGTTAGGCGGGCAGTCAGGAAGAAATGCTGGAAGTGGTGGGGCTTCCCTGGTGGCGCAGTGGCTGAGAGTCCTCCTGTCAATGCAGGGGACACGGGTTCGTGCCCCGGTCTGGGAAGATCCCACATGCCGCGGAGCGGCTGGGCCCATGAGCCATGGCTGCTGAGCCTGCGCGTCCGGAGCCTGTGCTCCGCAACAGGAGAGGCCGCAACAGTGAGAGGCCCACATACCGAAAAAAAAAAAAAAAAAAAAGAAATGCTGGAAGTGAAATGCAAGAGATCAAACTGGGGCCAAACTGCAGCCCTTAACTATCTCTGTCTGGATCTAACCATACTGTATGGGTGGCCTGAAGAAGGAGCCGGTGCTCTTAGCCATGGAGCTTCATACTTACCTGGCTTTGGGCATGAAGAAGTTGAAGGAGGGGATCTAGCAGGAGCTGAAGGAGCCGTGGGCCTGGCTGCTGCCCCCACCTAGGAGGTGAGCCATCAGATCAGCAATAAGGTGCATGAGCTGCAACAGCACCCAGGTGCCTAGACAGACCCTCCCAAAGCAATTGCTACTGCTTCACTTCTTCCCTCCAAACCTCATGCACATTTCCCCGTGGTCAACCCTAACTCAGAACAATGCAGAGAAGGGGATTCTGGAAAACATAATTCCAGCTGAACTAAATTGACACAGTTAAAAACCACAAGTTATACGACAGATAAAGGGAACGGGGTGAAAACATAAAGGGAAGGAGGGAATCGGGTGTCTTGCTGGGGCAGAGCCCAGTCTGACCAGGAGATGGTATATGAGCACTGGGGTCATTGAAGATCAGACTTTAAAAAGGTGAGCAGAGGCTGTACTTTAAGGACTTTACATACTCTGTTGAGCAATTTGTGTTTAGTCCTGTAAGACAGGGAGAAGCACTGAATATTCTTGAGCAAGGGAAGGGTGTAATCAGACCTGTGTTTTAGACAGGTCTGGCAATGCAAAGCATTGGAGCTTCGAAAGGGAATAGGTGGGGCAATTAATGAGCATTATAATAATCCAAGGAAGAAAATTTGCATTCCCAGAGCTCTTTTCTATTCTCACGAGGGAGGTGACTCAGAGTCACCATAAGAGGTTGTTCAGGACCATCCTGGGAATAAAAAATATTTGTGTACATTGCAAGCCAAGCTGATTTGATCTAGGGCTAATATTGTCAGTTATGATATCCTCATGGCATACCTAGACCACTGTTCTTTAAAATCCCCTGATGCTTCTGCCTGTGGTATGTGAAGAGGAAGAGAAAGTGTATATGTAATTGGAACACTGACTGAAATGAAATTGGCTTATGAACCACGTCAGTATCATTTTGAGAGGAAGATCCTATAAAATAAATATTACTTAGTAAATTTCACTTAGTAATAAATAAATTTCACTTAGTAAAATAATGCTTTTTGGTTTTACGGAGTGGTAATAGGAGTGTCCCCATATGTCGGTCCAGTGCCTAACCATCTGCAAATTACTCGCATGTCCATTATCGCATTTGATTTGACAACAACTCTGCAAGGTCAGTTTGGTCTGAATTAGTATAAGTGACAAAACTGAAGTTCAGATGTGATAGCCATCAAGCGACCACTTAGCCCCTGATGACTCAAGAGCGCTTCCTGCAGTTCCATAGATTCATTCAGTGGACACCTTTCTATCACTCATCCCTTCATTTCACTCAATGCACCACTGCCTGATAATTTTCTTGGGACACATCTCTGGTTCTGCTGTGTCCCTATTCTAAATCTGTCCTTAGTTTTTGGACTTCATTACCTTTAAGGTCTGTTCCCACCCAGAGAGCAGGCCCCTTGTAACCCAGGTGTTACAGTTCCAGCTGTCTGATTCCTCACCCTCCTGCAGGATTTTTCCTGCCTTCCCTCCAAGTGCAGAACACCAAACACAGGGCAAAGAGGAAAGCCTTCTTTACAAGAGCATACCTGAGCAGGTACATTAGCATCCCCGGGAGATCCACACAATCTTTGAATTAGACCATTCCGTAAGTCTTCCCTGACAGTGCTTCCAAGCACATACTCCTGAATGTTTGAAGGTCATACCTCCCGGCTTTCTACTTGTCAAAAGGCAAGTAGCTCAAAAAAGCAAGCAGCTCGCTCACTTGCCTTGACTTATTCAAAACACACTTATACCCAGCGCTGTATCGCTGAGATTTCGACAGTGAACAGCAAGTGAATAGAAAGCTATAACCTCCAGTCAATGCACCCGTGCAGTGTTTTGTCCACTCAGGGGGTCCCTATGGCATAGCAAGTTAGGGTGACAACTTCAGGTGCTATACTTTGGGACGTCTAGAACTGTTGCTGTTATTAATGTAGAGACACGGCTCAGGAGAGCAGGAAGGGGCATACAGGAATCAAGCTTTCTAGTTGCCATTAAAAGGAGTACCTTTTTTTTTCTTTTAACATCTTTATTGGAGTATAATTGCTTTACAATGGTGTGTTAGTTTCTGCTTTATAACAAAGTGAATCAGCTACACATATACATATATCCCCATATCTCCTCCCCCTTGTGTCTCCCTCCCACCCTCCCTATTCCACCCCTCTAGGTGGTCACAAAGCACCGAGCTGATCTCCCTGTGCTATGCGGCTGCTTCCCACTAGCTATCTATTTAACATTTGGTAGTGTATATATGTCCACGCCACTCCTCTCTCACTTCGTCCCAACTTACCCTTCCCCCTCCCCATATCCTCAAGTCCATTCTCTAGTAGGTCTGTATTCATTGCAGCTCTATTTACAATAGAGCTGCTCAAATACAGCTCTATTTACAATAGCCAGGAGATGGAAGCAACCTAAGTGTCCATCATCGGATGAGTGGATAAAGAAGATGTGGCACATATATACAATGGAATATTACTCAGCCATAAAAAGAAACGAAATTGAGTTATTTGTAGTGAGGTGGATGGACCTAGAGTCTGTCCTACAGAGTGAAGTAAGTCAGAAAGAGAAAAACAAATATCGTATGCTAATACATATATATGGAAACTAAGGTAAAAAAAAAAAAGGTCATAAAGAACCTAGGGGTAAGATGGAAAAAAGGAGTACTTTTAATGGTTCTCTGAGAATACTGAATCGTAGGGTTGAAAAGACTAAATTGCTGGCTTTGCAAATAGGCTAGAAGAGGATGTCCCTGGTTTAGTCAGTCAAACCTGTCTATACCTGGCCTTCCAAGTTCTAGTACAGTGTACTTTCTACTATAATATGCTGCTTCTCCTGCTTTGGTTCTCCCCCGTGAGAACTGCCCTCATTTCTCTCTACGAAACAGGTGGGTTTTCTGTTTCCTGAATTTGCTACAGTGTGTAGGGGAAAGTTGAGGAGAATTGAAGGCTAGACTTCTAGTAATAAAAAATAATAATATCCAAGAAACTGGAGTGCTTTCTATGTGCCAGGTGCCTTATAAAATTATCTCACATGATCCTCATACCTCTGATTCCGTAAGATGTCTTACTGACCCCATCCATGAATAAGGAAACTGAGACTCAGCATGGTGAAGAAGCTTGCACAGCTATAGAGGATTTGAGGCTAGGTCTGTGTGACTCCAAAGCGTATGCTGATGCCATGTGTTTTGATTCACTGTGTTGCGGTGTCCCCTCTATGTCAGGGACCCATCCCATAGCTTACACGCACATGAGAATCTTGTAAACAATCTTTAGTTAATACACTGATCTGTCCGACAGCTCCCCAGAAACCCAGCTTGGGTGAGCTAGCCCATGGTCATTGGAGTTTCTGGCTTCTTATTGCTTTCCAGTCTCTTTTTTCAATTTCCTCTTAAGCCTAGCTAGCACAGGAGCTGCAGTAACCAACAGATGCCAGTTCTTCCCATTTTAATGGCATTTTAATTTTCTTAGTATGCTTTTCTCACTATGAGGTTTGGAGAGACAAGTAGAGAGCTCTATGGAGACATGGAAATGATGTCTCAAATATCGGAACCACTGGGTTCAATGTCCAAAGGTGTCCTAGAAGAGAGAGGCACGTTCCTGACATGGTTCCAGAGACCTCAACCAGGACAAGTAGGTAGAAATTCCAGGGGGTCAGAGTCCTGCTCAACATAACGAGATACTTACACAGTTCGGGTCATATAAAAGTAAACTGGTAATGATTTCACCATCACTAGAGATATTTAAAGAGGCCCCGTACATCCACTTGGCAAGGATCTTACAGGGAGAATTGAATATCGCAAAAAGAAGTTTGAATCAAAGTGACACTTGAGGGCCTTTCCGGCCTTGAGATTCTGTCTTGAATTCACTTAGAAACTTTATCTTGGGAATAAAGGTTTGCCCTTGTTACAATTAACACCAACTAGGGATATCGCCTCCTCCCTCCCCACTGTGCTTCCCCCGTCTGAACAACCACTCGATTTAGGACGGGGACTCAGGATGAGGAAGGATGTGGCTTCTTCCCGCTTGGCAGCAACTCCGTGTCAGAATGGAAGACTTGTGTCTGCGCCTGGCACGGATCCGTCGGGCCCTCTTACCAGCCCAGTCGTGTCTGTGACCAGAGCACGTGGGAGGTGCACATCCGTGTAGAAAAATCTCCCACTGGCTGCCAGCTCTGGATTTTTGTTTTGTAATTACTAATGAATGCAGTCTTGCCCAGGGCAGACCTCTTGGAGGAATGAAGACACACCCTGAAACAAGTCCGAGTCAGACCAGTTAAGCATCCCCTGCAAAATAATCCCTCTGCAGTTGGCAGCCTATGAGAAAGTGCCTTTGAGACCAGTTTCTTCTTGCCATTTCAAAGGAGAGCCGCTTACGGGCCAGGATGTCAGCAGTGCAAAGCTCCTGGTTTTTTTTTTTTTTTCCTATTTTCTTTTTTTTTTAAATTTTGAATTGGCTTACTACTAATCTGAAAGCTGTGCTGTTCAAAAATGATAATCCTTTGACTTAATGTCAGAAGTGAGACAATACTTCTGTTCTTGAAGGAAGGCGTGTTAGAATGATAGAAAGTGTCCAGGAGTTGATTAACATCCTGGATTTGAAAGAATAAAAAGTTACCCAAACTGGCAGTGGGTCATTCAGACCAGTACTGCATGTCAGAATGGACAGTGCTTTTCAATTAAACGTGGTTCTCTTTCCCTTCAGGACTTATAAAGACTATACCAATCTCCAAGCCAGTTCAACTTTTTTTTTTTTTTTTTAAATGAAATGATATAGCTAAGTATACTTTGCTCAAATCTGTCACGTTTGGATATCTCAAACTGTGAAGTCCCTTACAGGGATGCTTCAGGAACTCACAGCTATCTGGTCAGGTCAACCCCACTGTCCTTAGGAAATAAACACGTGAGAAACTTCATAGGTGCAGGAATTTCTTTAGGGATCTGGTTCCACACTGCCTGAAGGCAGTTTGACCAAGATTTCATGCATACACCATACATCTTCACAATATCTTGGGAAGAGAACAACAGCTTCAGCTCCTCTGGCAGCTGGCTCATTGTTCCTGGGCCCAAGTAGCCGTCCTCCTGTGACACAGGACCATTGCCTGTTTAGACATGACTCTTTCCTGGGATATAAATGGTGTGTTATTTTTATGGGACAGTTATATTTCTTAGTAGTTTTTCAGAGTTGGGAGGCAGCATGGCTTTACGAGAGAAAAGCTTGAATTGGGAATCAAAAGCCATCTTTTCACATTTCACAAGCAAGCTATTGACCTCATGAAAGTCACCTCTCCTTCCTGGGCTTCTGCTTCCTGAAGAGTGTCCCAAATAACATTGTTTGACTTCTGAGGCCCTTTCTGATTTTCTAGAGGTCATCTTGATAAGAAGATAGATAAAGGGGGCGGGGAGACAATTAAAAAAACAACTAATTGTAGGATAAGGCTTAGGAAAATATGTTCTCTATTTTAAATAGAGGAAGCCTTTGTTGCAGCAAGCTTATATTGCAAATATATGAAACTTCATCTGTATTGTATAATACAGGGTGTTTGGATTTCCCCTGTCATTTCTATTTGCTAAGACCTGACTAGAGATATGAATCATAGCCATGAGGAAGCTTAGAAATCATCATGTTTAATTCACTCATTTTACAAATAAATAAACCCAAGGCCCTTACCCAGAGTTACACAGAGCCTTGAACTCATCGCCTGCCTTCTTGGGCAGTTCTCTTTCTAATGCATCGCCTGTTCAGTTTATTTAACAGTAATGAGCCTGTAGAGAAAGAATCAGGCCAGATTCTCAAAGTTGATGGCTTCTAAACCATAGTTTAGTGACTATAAGAACATGCTAGCAAGAAGATTTGATTTATGTATGTGACTTATTTTCCCCATGGTAAATGTTTTGGACATAAGTTCCCTTTTGTGCAGCTCTCTTTCTGGCCAACATATAACACCTTTCTTTCTCTTAGGTTTAGGAGGTCTCTTCTCCATGGAAAACTTATAACTCATTCTCAGTTCCCTACCAATTGTCACTCTGACAATTCTGATTACAGTATTTCTTACGGTAAAACCTCAGCTCTCTGAAATGACTCAGTTCTTTCTGGGATATAGAGCATTATGAAAAGTTAAGTTTTCAGTTCCTAATTACCAATTTTGTAATCATGGGGTAGCCACAAACACGGGATAAGATTCAACCTATCCTGGATTATAGGTCTGATTATTTCTAACAACCAGCTGACCTTGGATCAGTCATGTCATCTTTGTACTTTTGTTTTTCTCTCTGTTAAGTGAGGTAGTTGACCCAAGGCCTTCCACAGGTCTTCTAGGATCAAGGATCTTGTTGTAACTGTTTTAATAGTAGGTCTTTCTAAAGTGTATTCCATACCACACAACTGTCTTATAGTGAGTATCCTGAGAAATTATACCTTTAATTAATAATTCAAGGCCATTAGTTTGAGCATCAGTTACTTTTTACTGTGCATAATGATGTCCCCAGGACCTACTGAAATATGTAAGACTCCAACACTATGTGGCCACAGACCTCCATATCGCTGTTTTTTTATTTTTCTTCTTGCTTTTTAGTTTTCTTGTATGGCTTTTTTTTTTTTTTTTAAATCCTTTGGTAATTTAATGGTAACACTTTGAGGGGAAACTTTTTTATTGATTGATTTTTTTGGCCACGCCATGTGGATTGCAGGATCTTAGTAACCTGATCAGGGATTGAACCCACGTGCCCTTAGCAGTGAAAGCACCGAGTCTTAACCACTGGGAATTCCTCTTGTTTGCTTTTAATAGCTCAACTTTCCCACTGCCATCAACATGCCTACTTATAAAAGATTTGCCTTCCGTCCAAATTTGCTACTTTCTGTGCTTTGGCATAAAAACTCAGATAACCAAGTTGTTAGAATGGAGGTATGAGGAATGCAGTGTAAGCAAAGTTGATTAATGTTTTTAGGTTGATGTAGAACTCATTCTGGCTGCTGTTAAGAGCGCTGTTATTGGCTACTGAGTATTGATTTGGTGATTGACACTATCTAGTAATTGAGTTACCAACTGTTGAGGTATAACCATATGCCTTTGATTCTGTGTGTTTTGCTTTCCTCCTCTTTTATTGATAGATGTTATGCTTCTTAGCCACTAGGATCACTTCAGAGTTTTACTGTGGTTTTCTGGGTAGATGCTAGGGACCTTACGGACTTTTTAATTAATACTAAATTCACCATAAGCCTAAGTATGGTATAAAAAGAGCAAATTTTTAAAAGAAATCAAAAAGGCATCAACAGGGAAATGGTTAAATGCACTATGGTATAGTTGGTTAATGGACTTGTATTTAGCCATTAAAAAGTATTAGTAGGGGCTTCCCTAGTGGCTCAGTGGTTGAGAGTCCACCTGCCAATGCAGGCGACACAGGTTCATGCCCCGGTCTGGGAAGATCCCACATGCCGCGGAGCGGCTGGTCCCGTGAGCCATGGCCGCTGAGCCTGCGCGTCCAGAGCCTGTGCTCCGCAACGGGAGAGGCCACAGCAGTGAGAGGCGCCCCCCCTCAAAAAAAAAGTATTAGTATAATTTTGTGAACTGATCTGGTAAAATGGGAATGATATATTATTAAATTAAAAAAAAGCAATTTGTAGACCTACACATGATTTGATTTTTGTAAAAAAGAAAAAGAAAGAAAAAACTTATGTATGAAAAAATGGAAAAATCTGAATCTAGGAGTTACATATGATTATGGTGGCAGTGGGATTAATGAAGGCTGAAAAGAAAGGGAAGGGCACATGTTTTCACTTCCTACCTAATACAATTTTTTTTTAAAGGAGAAGTAGGATTATAGATAATTTCCTCCTCAACATTGTTTTATGAAACTGTAAAGGCATACAGTACCGTTGGAAATGTGTTACAGTAAACACCCATATAAACACCGCCTAGATTCTACCATTAATATCATATGATACCTGCTTTATTACTTATGTATCCATTTATGTATTTATGGGTGATATTTATGTTTTTCAGTATTTTCAGACTTATTTAAGGAATTGACCTGGAGCCACTTGCTAAATGAGATTCATAGCCTATCCCAAAGAACCATAATGCCATATTCACAGATTTCACTGATTTGGACAGACCCAGAAACAAATACTGACAGAGGCTTTTTAGACGTCCTTACCTTAGATACCTTTTATCTTCTTTTTCACTAGTAATAGTGTTGGCAGAGGAGTCAAGGAACTTGTCCACTAGGGCTGGCGACTTGCTTGAATTTCCTAGGCATCCTGTGAGTTCCCTTGACCTCTGCTACCATGCATTGACTCTGTGCTGTGCCTTTTCTTGCAGGCAGCTGTGCAAACCCTACAAGCCTCATTAGCTTCCTTTTCCAGTATATTACATTATGAAATGTTTCTGGAAATTATCAGTTTTGGAGAAACAAATACAAATTATTAGTGATTCCACTGAACCGCTGCTTGATTTTAGGGTTCTGAATGCCTGAACTGTAAGAAGCCTGGGACAGACCATATTTTGTTTCGGTCCTACGCAAACTCATTTGAAGAAAGGGTATTCAGCTGAGGATGGGCTATGATTTGCAGAAGGCTGTTACATTAAAGAACAATAATGATTTAGGTACTTAGTTATAAATATAAAATTGTGGAATATGGGGCTTCCCTGGTGGCACAGTGGTTGGGAGTCCTCCTGCTGATGCAGGGGACGCGGGTTCGTGCCCCGGTACGGGAGGATCCCACATGCTGTGGAGCCGCTGGGCCCGTGAGCCATGGCCGCTGGGCCTGCGCGTCCGGAGCCTGTGCTCCGCAAGGGGAGAGGCCACAGCAGTGAGAGGCCCGCGTACCGCAAAAAAAAAAAAAAAAATTGTGGAATATGAATAACTTTAGATCAGACCTAATTTCTAGAATGTATCATTCTGCATAATTTATTTTAACAGGTAGAATTTGCCTACCTTGTTGGGCATCAAATGTACACCCCACACATCCCCAAAAAAGGGGTCAAATCCATATAATATCTCCATCATTTTTCCCTGGCTTGTCGTTCTAGGCCCATTTCCCATAATCCTTTGTCTGCTCCTTGCAGACTACACTCTAGTCTTACCAGATATCTTGCATTGGTCTAAATAGCTCATGCACTTTTTTGCTTTCAGAACTTGGCTCAACTTATTTTCCCCTTTTGCAGTTCCTCCTCCTCGTTCCTTCTCCCCCTTCCTTTTCACTCCCCCATTCTCCTCTGTGCGAGCTCTCTGATACCCACCACCTACACAGACATACACATCTATTACCTCTGCATCTCCACCTGTTTCAGTACAGGGTCTTCTCTAGGAAACCTCTCTAAACCTATGGGCTAGAAGGAATCACATCTAACTTTACATTCCCATAGTCCTTTATTTACAAATACACTTTATCCCTTAGGCTCTTGCTTGTCAATCTATGGTCTGTGAAACAGAAGCAAAAGCAGCCTCTGGGGGTGGACTAGAAAGATAGAATCTTGAGTCCTAACCTAAACTTGCTGACTAAGAATCTCCATTTTACCAAAATCTTTAGATCGTCTTTACACACATTTGCAAAATAGCATCTTAGAACAGATATCCAGCTTTGCCTTTCACTTGATTGCTTTCGTGTAATGGATTCTGATAGACCGTGTCTTGTGATCAGGGACTGTGTCTTCTTCCTCTTTTACCTGCAGGGCCCCGAGAATGGCTTTGCATGCAGTAGTGGCCCTTTAGTGTGTGTTGCTGAATGAAAGCCTGTGCTTTCAATGAGGAGGGTATGTGAGGGAAATATATATGTGAATGCAGGGTATTTTCATGATTCTTTCAGTGAGATATCTTTTAGACTGCCTCATTCTTGTCATTGCCATGGTTGGGTTTTACAGCTCCTGGTCAAAGGGGCTTACCCCATTATCAAATCTGTTTCCTCCACTCACTTCTTTTTCTTTTTCTTTTCTTTTTTTTTTTTTTTGCGGTACGCGGGCCTCTCACTGTTGTGGCCTCTCCCGTTGCAGAGCACAGGCTCCGGACGCGCAGGCTCAGCGGCCATGGCTCACGGGCCCAGCCGCTCCGCGGCATGTGGCATCTTCCCAGACCGGGGCACGAACCGTGTTCCCTGCCTTGGCAGGCGGACTCTCAACCACTGCGCCACCAGGGAAGCCCTCTTCTTTGAGAAGTGCCACAATTGACATGGGGTATTGGAGCTTTCAGAAGCTCATCTGAATTCACTGTTCAAGGAATTACATTTAAGGCACAGAGAAACACTTTGTATCTGTATTTTATTAATAGAGTTGTATCTGTACGACTGACATAATTGTGTATTTGTTTCAAAAATTCGAAGCCTGATCACAAGTCAGAGTAAGGTTCAGAATCAGATTTTGGTGCATCTGATCTCAGGAAAATAATGTTATTTGGTTAGATTTGCTTTTTGAAAATTCAAAAAGGGAGAAGCTTCATAACTTCAAAAGGGCTTTTTTCTATCTCCTGTTATAGATTATCTTCAGATTCTTTCTCCCATCATCTCCATCCTTCCCACTTTGCCTGGAGTTTTTATTTTTCTTGTCTGTCCCTTCTGTCTTCTCTTCTAGTCACAATGTATTTGTTGTGTAGTTTTCTTATTCATTCTACTCATTAGTCCCATACTCAGAACTTCTGAATTATATAACTCTGATGATGTCTCTGATCCTTCACAAAAATGCTGAGTGTAAAATTACAATAAAAATAAATAAATAAAATAAACATATACAACAAAATAAGTAAGTCAAATAAAAATAATAAATCTCTAATAGCGGGGCTTCCCTGGTGGCTCAGTGGTTGAGAATCTACCTGCTAATGCAGGGGACACGGGTTCGAGCCCTGGTCTGGGAAGATCCCACATGCCGCGGAGCAACCAGGCCCGTGAGCCACAACTACTGAGCCTGCGCGTCTGGAGCTTGTGCTCCGCAACAAGAGAGGCCGCGATAGTGAGAGGCCCGCGCACCGCAATGAGGAGTGGCCCCCGCTTGCCACAACTAGAGAAAGCCCTCACACAGAAACAAAGACCCAACACAGCCCAAAATAAATAAATTAAATAAATAAATTTAAAAATAAATAAATAAATACTCCTGTTCTCTGTTTAAAAAATATATGTAATAGCAATAAGTAAAATAAGTATAATAAAATAGATACAAATAATGTAGTTATAAATAAAATAAATATAAATAATATGACTGTAAATTAAATAAAGTAAAAATAAAATAAAAAGCAAACAGTAGACTTTTTGACTTAAGTAAGTACAAGCCCAGTGGAGACTTGCATTTTTTTCCTGTTATTAAAAACTCATCTTGACTATGTCATGCCTGTTAAATCCATTTCTTTTAGATTATTAACGTGAAATTGTTTGAATACTTCTTTCTACTTATAGTCATTAATTTATTTAGGGGATATTTTCTAGGTCTGTGCTCTCCATGTGGCATTGTAATGAATGAAAAAATGAATTATAAAAGACAAAACAAAATTTGCTTTTCCTTCAAGTCTTTAAAGTGCTCACGATAAATAGAAGAGATGAGAAATGTTGAGGAATAACCATAATACAATGTACAATAGGATAGATACTAACAAATGTTTAACAAAATTGTCATAGAAATTTTATTTAGAGAAATACAGGAGGTACTCAGTTTGCAGAAATGGCAGGAAATTTTTTAGACGAATGAGGGACTAGTTTCTATGAATTATGATTACTGTTATTCACAGTAACATTCTCATTCTCCTTCTCTCTCTCTCTCTTTCTCTCTCTCTCTCTCTTTCTCTCTTTTCTATCTCCCTTTCTCCTTCCAACACTCCATTTCTTCCTCCTTCTCAAGGTCTCTTTTTACCTTTCTTCCTTTCTGTCCTTAACAATTTTTTGTCTTTGGTGGACCAGTGTTTGCATGATGTCTGAAAGCCTCCGAAGTCACAGAATTCTCTTTTTAGAAGTCATTCTACAGTCCCTTTTCATGAGCCTGTCTACAGGCTGTCTTGGCTGTACAATTAACCATTGATTTGTTTTCATAGATACCAATACTCGCTTGTCATTTTAAAATTTGTTTTGCCTTTTCTTCCAGAAGTTAATTTGGCCCTTTCTTCTGGTTTTCCTGCCAGTTTGTAATAATAAAAATTAGCCTTTCTCTTGTGCATCTGTGTTTTAGGGGTTTTTCCTTCTTATTTTGGTGAAAATTGTATGTTACTGGTTTAGGAGATGTTGGGGAAATATAATTAAAAACAAAACCTCTCAACCCAGAAATCCTCTTCACAAAGGTAAGAGAGAAATAAAACACTTCTATTATTGAATAAGCATTAAAATAGAATGTGATGCCAATCACAGGCTGTCCACTAAGAGACTGTAAAAACAGAAAGAAATCTCAAACCTTTATATAACCAAGCGGCCCACTGCATACATGTTTTCAAGATAAACAATAACTTGTTCTCAAGTAAGAGGACTTCATAGTATCATTTGTCATACATAGTTTATCCTGACATTATTTGGTAATGGAGGTGACCATCTGTGTTAGTTAATTGGCTTTATCCAAAGGAAAAACTTCTCATAGCTTTAATTTTTTAAATTATAATTTATTGTGGTAAGAAGACTTAACACAAGATCTACACTCTCAGCAAAATTTTAAGTCTACAGTACCCTGTCCGTTCACTATAAGTACAATATTGTACGGCAGACCTCTAGAACTGATGCATCTCTCTTAACTAAAAGTCTAGGCCATTGATTACAAACTCCCATTTTCCCATCCCCCAAGGCCATGGCAACCACCATTCCACATTCCACATAAGTGCAATCATGCAGTATTTGTCACTTGGCATAATGTCCTCAAAGTTCATCCAAGTTGTCGCCTTGCAGAATTGTCTTCTTTTTTAAGAAAGAATAGGATTACATTGTTTATGTTTATACAACAATTTTCTTTATCCATTCATCTGTAGATGGACATTTAGTTTTTTTCCACATCTTGGCTATTGTGAATAGTGCTGCAGTGAATATGGGAGTGAAGATATCCTGATTTCAATTTTTTTGGATCAAGACCCAGAAGTGGAATTGCTGGGTCTGACAGGGAGTGGTTTTGCAACCACAGTGCAAGCGACAAAGGATTAATCTCTAAAATCTACGAACAGCTCACGCAGCTCAATATCAGAAAAACAAATAACCCAATCAAAAAATGGGCAGAAGACCTAAATAGACATTTCTCCAAAGAAGACATACAGATGGCCAAGAGGCACATGAAAAATGCTCAACATCGCTAATTATTAGAGAAATGCAAATCAAAACTACGAGATATCATCTTACGGGAGTCAGAACGGCCATCATCAAAAACTCTACATACAATAAATGCTGGAGAGGGTGTGGAGAAAAGGGAACCCTCCTACATTGTTGGTGGGAATGTAAATTGATACAGCCACTATGGAGAACAGTATGGAGGTTCCTTAAAAAACAAAAAGTAGAGCTACCATATGATCCAACAATCCCACTACTGGGCATATATCCTGAGAAAACCATGGTTTGAAAGGTCACATGCACCTTAATGTTCATTATGGCGCTGTTTACAATAGCCAAGACATGGAAGCAACCTAAATGTCCATCAACATATAAATGGATAAAGAAGACGTGGGAGTTTGGGGGAGGAGAATGGGTACATGTGTATGTATGGCTGAGTCTCTTTGCTGTGCACCTGAAATTATCACAACATTGTTAATCAACTATACCCCGATAGAAAATAAAAATTAAAAAAAGAAAGGAAGGAAATCTCTTCCCTTATTTTCAACAAGGAGAATAAAGCCTCTTATTTTTAACTTATATTTGGTCTTACAGAGGCTAGGACATATTTTAATATGTTTAGCTAATTCAGTTTAGAATTAAAGTCTTATTTTTTTCGGAGTTTGTGATCAACTAGAGATTCAGCTGAAGTTTGTCTTTAACCTTGTGTAACAAATTATATCCCTTCCTAATGGAATTTGATTTGAAAATTCATTCACATTTTTAAAATTTTTATATTGTGGTAAAATATACATAAAATTTACCATTTTAACCATTTTGAAAGTGTACAGTTCTGTAGTATTAAGTACATTCATATTGTTGTGCAGCTGTCACCATTATTCATCTCCAGAACTTTTTCATCTTCCTCAACAGAGATCGTACCCTTTAAACACTGACCCCCTATTCCCTCCTCCTCCAGCCCCTGGCAACCATCATCATTAGCATTTTAACCTACCTATTAAAAACTACCCATGAAATTTCAATATCCTGCCTATGGGCAATAAGTGGAGCTCTGTTTGCCCAGGATTTGAAACACAAAGGTGTTTCCTTGGGAAACTGACTGGCAGAAACAAGTTTAAAACCTTTGAATGTGATGCCCTCATTTATACAAGTGATGCTACACTAATTACAAATAATCTGAGTCTGTGCAGTTCCCAGAAACGTCTCATTTGTGCCACTCCATTACTTTCAAAGTAAAAAAATCATTTTCCCAGTGAGAATATTTTTTGCTTATAATTCAAGGATTTTACTAATGTAGATTGGCATTTTTCGCAGCCTTTGCTTCAGTGAATCTTTATCTTTTTAAATTGATCTTTTGGGTTATTTTGTGAAGCACATCAAACTAAATATTGAACAGTTCCTTCATATGTTTTGTTTATAGCCTGCCATGGCCATTGGGTGGAGGATAATGTAAAAGAATCGGGAGAGACACTCTGCTGTAATCAGAGGGTCTTATTTGAAACCAAACTCTGCTCTTTGATTGCTGTGGTATCTTGAGTAAGACACTTCACTTTTTTTTTTTCTTTTTTTTTTGCGGTACGCGGGCCTCTCACTGTTGTGGCCTCTCCCGTTGTGGAGCACAGGCTCCGGACGCGCAGGCTCAGTGGCCATGGCTCACGGACCCAGCCGCTCTGCGGCATGTGGGATCTTCCTGGACCGGGGCACGAACCCGTGTCCCCTGCGTCGGCAGGCGGACTCTCAACCACTACGCCACCAGGGGAGCCCGACACTTCACTTTTTTGCACCTAATTTGTTCATCTGTAAAACAGAAAAATTATATTCCTTTCTCAATAGAGCTTGTGAATGTCAAATAAAGTAAGACATGGAAAGAAGCACTGTGTATACTGTCAAAGCATGAATTATTTCAGTGGAATAAGGTACCTACATACAGAGGGATTTGGAAAATATTTCTTGAATGAATGAAAAGTTACTGTTCTCAAAGTTAAATTTCCTAGGGCTCCCTTATCTCCACATGTACTCCTGGCTCGGCTTATAACCTCTCTACTCCCTGCTTTCCTCTGGTTTCTGATCACACCCCTCTCTCCTGACCAAAATCATGCTTCAGGTTTAAAAATTCCAGAGTGCAGGATTTGGGGAGTGATAGGAAGAGGTCAAGGAAAGTCTGTTACATCCTCGCGTCAGCTCTTCCTTTCTAAGTCTAGATGCTGCCTCAAAGCTTTTGAGGTGTTAGAAATGGCAGGTAGAAACACGGTCATCTGCTGGAACATACAGTTAGGAAGAAGGGGAGTTTCTTCTTGCTCGACACCAGCACGATCAGGGGATTTCACCCAGGCCAAAAAATAATAAGCTGCAGTAATGTTGAATCAGACACTGTGAATCTAAGTTAAACAGTATTCCAAGGTTAGTCCCAGGAGTTCCCTCTGTGGACAGGTGGGCAGGAGCTCACTCTGGGTCTCTCTTTCTCAGTGTAATCATGCCCAGAATAAATGCAAATATATGTATTAAAAGGCAGAACCAGGTCTCATACTGATGAGACAGATGACAGTCCCAGGGTATTCTTGTAAACTGTCGGACAGATTTTAGTGAGGAAACACCTCCCTAAAGATGATCTGGAGAAAGAAATGACTGTTGAGAGGCCAGAGGTGTGAAAAACAAATGAAAGAGTTACAGCAGATTCCTGGACTGAGAAACAGCTTGTAGGATCACTGTGTGTAGAAGACCATAATCATTCAGTCCACAGTGTGGGGCACTTTCATGTGCCAGGCTTCCTGCGAGGCCCCGCAAGACAGATATTCATCAGAGGTAGACCCTGTTCTCAAGGGTCTCAAGAGAGAAGACATACACACCTAACTGTAGTACAAGGCAAAGGATTTCATTACTGCAACTAGACGGGAAAGTTGTAGGGGAGAAGGAATAAATTACACCTGGCTAAAGGAAGCGGGGGGGTTTCATGAGGAAATGTTTTTGGAAATAGATCTTGAAGGATGGGCAGTGTTTGTACATGTAAAGAGGGGAATGCTGGACATTCCAGGCAGAAGGAATGATTAAAAGGGAAGGGAGGAGCGGGGGTGACTTATAACCCCATCTGTGTGTGTACCTGTGGCCAAAGGCTGGGGTATATGAAGAGTGCTGTGGAAAAACATTGTCTAGAGGAGTTTGCCGCCAGATCTTGGAGGAACCAGAATGTCCTATGAAGGACATCAGGGAAACAGAATTAAGATGTGCTGTGTGGGAAGATTGGTTTGGTCCTTGTCATTAGTCAGCCTTTACAGGTGTCCTCATGGCACCCAAAACTTAACTAAGGCTTTTACAGCCTTCTTGTTTGTGATGTGGTAAACATCTCTTCTTTTGGCTTTGGAGAACAAGATTTCAGTCTGTTTCCCAAGCATCAGTGGATAAAAAGAATATTTACATGCAAAAAGCCACTGGTTTTTAGGTCAGCCTAATGAATACACATTTTCACATCTTTCTCTTTTTCAGAGTAAGGCAGACCAATTAAAAATAATAGCACTTTTAATATATCTAGCATGTATTCAGGTCACAGAGGTTATTTTCCGGGTCTCCTCATGTATGCTGACTCCTTTTATAATTGGAGAAATAAGAGCTCTCCTCTGTTTTCTGACTCTTTGTCTATGATGTCTTATGTTCTGATTTGTCAACAGCCTCAAAAATGCTAGAAGAAGTGAGATCATAATCAATGCCAATTAGCAGTACTGGTCGAGCATAGCACTATCATGCTTCCCTCCCCCACCCCCCGGCATGTCCTATGTCTCACGTTAACTATAGTCATTATGCTTCTGTTTGTCCATCAGCTTTTGCCACAGGGATGGCTTCACAGATTAGAAAATTGATTTGAATTTCCAACTTTTTTCTCCAGTTAAGAATTCATGACCCTTACCTCACTTAAGAGTTTTCTCTAACACACCTCCTGAGAGAATTGCCAGGAATTTCTCAAAGCTTAGTCTATTGCTGGGTTGCCTTATACAGATGAAACCCCCCCTTTTTTTCCTGAAATAACTTCAGTCAGCATTTCTAAACTGTGCCGAGAATCCTAATGTTTAGAGATATTTTAAACAAGGATTCCTAAAGTCAATTGAGTTGGAGGGGCACTGTTAATGATTCCTAAGTAATTTAGTTTCACAGTATGCATTCTAAAGACCCTGAGAAGTCATGTAGAAAAAGATAACTTTTTAACCTGATACTTCACCTAATACTAACGACTTAACGTTTCTCCAAAATGAGGGCACAGTACCCTCAAGAAAGTGTAATTTCTTGAAATCACTTTGTAGAAGCCTAAACTGGACGATGTGGATCAATATGTGGTTTTTAGAGGGTCTAAGTTAATCCAAGAATAAAAGGTATCAAGAACCTTGAGTTTAGTAGGTGTATTAGGACTATGTGTCGAATTCATCCTGTCTACCTACCAGGATTTATGTGAGGGGTTTTCTTTTTATAACTTGGTGCTCCTTTAAAACCCTGTCTGTGTCAACAGAGCTGCTGCATCTAATATTATTTTCCTGAATCCAAGGAAACACCAAAGGGGACTAAAATAATAAGGCATTAATTTCGGCTGCAGAATGCCAATGTTGCTGACCCTGCAGGGTTATTGCAGGGCAAGATTAATTATGCAGATGTACCATCCTAGGCTTTGGAGTTGAAGTACCCTGTTGTAATTCACTGCAGGATCAGTCATGTAGCCAGCATATTGATATGATTATTATTCCACCAAGGTTTTATCCGCTCCTAGACAATGACAGAACCACTTACCAGCATCTCTCGTTGACTTCGTATTTAAAATTCCCAGGGCCACAGCAGGTATTCAGGTCCTTTTGTCGGAGACAGCTACAGATCGATGGCATGAGCAACATGGGATTTTCTTTAGGACACGATGAATGCTGTGATAGTTTGCTAAGCAGAAGGTAGACATTCAGACTCCAATAAAAAATCATGTTTCTGTGGCCCCATGTCTCTAACACAAACTTTTAAAGTAATGACAAGAGCAGAGAGGGAGCACGTAGTGGAAAGACCATGAGATTTGGTGTCATGGTGTCTCAGTTTAAATACTGGCTTCACCATTTATTATCTGTGGAACTTTGGAGAAATCACTACTCCTTCTGTAAAATGGGATTGATATTAAATACCAAACTCTAGGTAGTCTTCAGAGGTTTAAATGAATATATATATGTGTGAACAAAACTTTGTGAATGGAAAAGTGTTTTAAAAATATTTTCTGTGCTGATGAGAAAGACTTCCATTCTTGAACCGGCAGTGTCGGTGTCATCGGACATGCCTTTTGTGGCCCCAGTGCTTGGGTAATGTTCAACTAACTCCTATAATCATTAGTATTGCTACCTAGGGCAGAATGTGGTAACCACGTGTTGATATGATTAGTGGCTCCAAGCAGTGTATGCCGTTGAAATGATGTGCAGAATAAAATTCTTATTCTGAATCACTGTTCCTAGTACGTGGTTTCAGGGACTTCACAACTGCAAGATAATATTCATCTAATTAGAATCTTTCAACAAGTTTTCCTTCCTGTTCTATGCTCAGTGGTAAAATGTAAGGCTTGTTTTATTTTAATTTTGCCCTAAATGCCTTTCTCTGTATGCATGGCTGCATTTCAGAGTGTTACCTGTCTTCAGAATCCAGCTGTAAGACCATCCAGTCCAGCCGCCGACCCCCCTGCCTCCACTCAACCCATCCCCCCACCCCCATTAAAGCACAAGTAATTCCTTCCGTAGAGCATGTTCCTTGGACTTACGTGATTCATAATAGTATGAGTATACACAGTTAAACTTCTGTATAGTTAAAGAAATAATTCATACTGTTATTCTCCCCATTTTACCGTTGAGAAAACTAAGTCACAGATAGATTAAATAACTTGACCAATATTCCACAGGTACTAAGTGGCAGAGCCAAGGAGTGGAACATTTAACTAAAATAATAGGCTTTTAACTACAAGGTTACATTAGCAAAGTGCATGCTGGAGGTCCCTGCTTGGTTGTGACGTCCTAGATGCCTGCGGCATGTTAAAATCTGTTTCATCCTTTAGCATTTAGCGCAGAGGGTCCACATAGTGGGTACTCAGTTACTATTTATTAGCTTTGTATTGGAAAAGAATGCCCCTAAAAAGTGTAAGGTGCGGCCACAAAATGCCCCCCCTTGTACTCTGTCCATATTGTTTTTAGTATATGTCCTGCCGTCCTGCTCCATTTTCTTGTCAAAGCATTTTAAAGCCTCATATTAAGCACTGCTTGAGCACCTCTCTGTGAGGGCACAGGCTTTTTCGTTTTTTTTCCTAAGTTGCTGTATAGTGAAGATAAGGCATACTTGTTGAAATTAGGGTCATTGAGTCTTTAGTGGCTTATGGGTCAGTAGATAACAGCACTATAAAATTCCAGCTCATTCTCATTCTGATTAAAGGGGGATTTCGTGGTCTTACTTCACGTGCCACAAAGTCACCGAATGTCAGATGCATATATAAAGAATTGCTGCCAGAACCCCCACCTCTTCCCTCCATCCAGAGTGATCTGGTTGACTGAGGTCACATCCCAGACTATGGGACTGGTGGGTACACATTGCCATCTGTCAGGATGATCCCGGTGCCCAAAAATCAGTGAAAGAGGCCATAGAATTTTCTCAACAGGGACACAGACTCACACAGACCTCCTCAGTGTTAGTTCATAAGGGGATTTTCTTTAACACTTTAGAGACAGAGAGATAATATTTTCCTTAACGCTCTCTAGTTTTGGCTTACGTGGGTTCCCAGGAAGACTTGGGATGTTATCTTTGTGTTTCAGGGACAAGGTTGGGGATGGGAAGGAAGTCCGACGGGCTGTGTTCTCCAGTAGACTGAATGCCTCAAGGTGGAGGCTGTCCTGAAGCCCCTGTGCTTTCTCACGATCGGCACAGTGTCGGTCTGGTACATGGGAAGTCTTTTGTGGAAGTTCTGCTTTAACTTGTGATTTGAACTCTTCTTAAAAAAGCCAGTTGTGGGAACTGTGGCACCAGGACAGTAAAGTGCATAGGCAAAGTCACACAACTAATTCATGCAAGAAGCAGGACTAGGACCTGGGACTCATCCCTCCTGTTTCTCTGTGTAAGTGAGAATGAGGAGCCCCTGAGTGCTGCAGGGTCTTTTTTGTTGTTGTTGTTGGTACGCGGGCCTCTCACTGTTGTGGCCTCTCCCGTTGCGGAGCACAGGCTCCCGTACGCGCAGGCTCAGCGGCCATGGCTCACGGGCCCAGCCGCTCCGCGGCATGTGGGATCCTCCCGGACCGGGGCACGAACCCGTGTCCCCTGCATTGGCAGGCGGACTCTCAATCACTGCGCCACCAGGGAAGCCCCTGCAGGGTCTGTTTGAATAGCTGAAGCTACTGAAACTTCCAGGTCCCTAAATAGGGGAGCAGGTGAAGTTCCATTCTGATAGATGATCTCTAGCAAACCAATCTCTTTCTCTCTGATGGAAGCAGGGGGATGGCACAGGGAAATGCTCTTGTGAAAGGACAACTGACTTGGTGTTGTGAGACCGACCGAGGATGACTTAGACCCATTCAAGTCTAATTTCTGAAAACAGGTCCACTTTTTAGGCAGTGGATTTTGATGGGAGGCATAGAACTCACAGTGACATCTGTTTAGACCCACTCCTGGAGGAGACTGCATCCTCTGCATGGCCTTCAGCTTTGCTAAAGAATCTAGGGTTCATGTGAATACGTGTGCAAAATAAAAACATCAGTGCTTCATATTTGCATCATACTTCACCATTTATAAAGTTTTTTCATAAATATCATCTAATTGGATCCTTATAACAGCCTATGAAGTAAGTATTTGTTAGTCTATTTTATTGATGAGGATACCAGGCTCCACGGAATTCAGTAAATTATCCAAGGGAGCAAAGTTACAAAGTGACCAACACCAAATTAGAACAGAGGTTGACTGTATCCTGGGGAGATGTTCTTTCTACCACCCAGTAGTTGCCCTATAATTATATATGTTTATTATGTAACGGCATTGGACTATATAACGTGGGCACAAACTTGGAGTCCTAGCCCAAAAAGGGAGGTAAAAAGAGAAAAACCTAACTAAAACAGATTAGGACAAAAATTTCTCAGGGCTCTAAGGGAGATACAGATAACTGAACTGAGTTTTCAGAGAAAGCATAGTATATTTCCAGCCAGTGGCCAGACAACAGAGAACCAGGAAAGGCTGCAGAGGGGAGGTGAAGCTGTGGGAAAGCTAGGACTCATTTCTTTCCCTGGTTTAGTCTCAAGTGGAGTTGGATGATTTTGAAAAGCATCAGCATCTTATGGACTGAAGATTGATCTGGGAATTAGGGCTGGGGCTCTTTCTTCCCTAATTAGGGCTTTCACTATTTACTTCAGTATTTCCAATGCGTCAAAAAGGGGTTCACGGCCAGATAACTTGGTTTAATGCTGGGTTAAAACAAGTCAACCACAATATTTGCTTGGTAGATGACCTGAGCCTTTAAAATACTAATGTACATTGTGAATCTCCAAGAAAGAGCTATGTGACATATTACTTTTCAGAATCATTTGGTCACATGGTCCTTTGGCAGAATGCTCACCATGGGATGTGATAGTTTTCATCATGCATTTTGGTGTGATTGTATTGTCCTCGACCATTTACTTGTTCTTTTCTCTCTACTTTCTTTCTGTCTGTTTATTTTGTGTTTATGTCTGACTTTGCTCCCAAACTATGAGATCCATGATTATAAGAGCTGTGTGTTTATTTCTGTATACCGCACAGTTTCTATTAAAGTGTATGAAATAGCAATTCAATAAATACTTCTTGATTTGAACAAAACTCGATTCTGTATACTCAAAAGCTAGAGCATACAGTCTTTATGGAGAAATCTATGAAAACTTGGCTGCAGTTTTGTTCCTGTGGCCTCTCTGTGTAGATGGTGTCTCTCTCTAGACAGCCTCCCAGACAGGATCGTGATCTTCAGACTATCCATTTGAATTAAAGAGGTTATTGGTGGCAATGTCGTTGTATTAAATTTAAGGGGAGAAAACCTCAGATGGTTAGGAAGCTTTCCTATGCTGAGAAAAGTAATGAATTTCCTAACCTGGAGGTGACTAGATCTTAGTCTTTCAGGTGATAGGACTGTTTTGTGTCCGTGGTGGTTTACATTTCTCCTAATTCTCTACTTTAACTTCAAATAACATCACATTTCCCCCAGCGAGCCACTCCCTCCTCTATACTCACATGCTGTGAAATGCTTCTGCTGCAGCCCCGTTCTTTAGACTCTAGACGTTTATACGCCTCAGGACTGCAAGCTCTCCATGAGAACGGGGGAAGTTTCCACCTTTCTTCCTCCTTCAGACTGCGTCCACAGCTTAATAAATATTTGCTGAATGAATTAGAAGGAATGTGAGGTTCATCCTAAAAATTCCCCCCACAGCTTTGAAGAGCTCTGAGATATCTCTCTCACTCTGTGTTGGATTTTAAGCTGCTTTCTTGATTTAAAAAACTATACTGTCATCCTATACCTTTCTCTAACCTCTCCTTGTTGTTTTAAACCACCTTTTAACTTCAATCAAGCAAAAGTTTTTCCATATTTTTTACAGAAGCGTAGAATATTAACACTAAAGTACATAAATATTGCATGTACAAATTGCTGAATTTTTACAAATGCATCATCATGTAACCATCACCTGACTAAGGAATAGAACATTACCAGACCTTAGAAGCCTCATTCTTGCTTCTCCCTGGCAATGTCACCAAAGGTAATCCACGTTGTGAGCTGAATTAAGCAATTTGTAACATTATTTTCTTTTTGACTTTAAGATCTCCACTTCTTCAAATTCTTTAAAATCTAAACAAAACAAAACAGCCCATCTCATTTCGTAATAAAAACCAGTGTCATGACACTTTATGTCAGTGTAACACTTTATAATTAAATTCTTCCATGTGTCACGTCATTTGATCCTCTACAGCTGCCCTATGCGATATCAGGGCAGAGGTTTTCACTTCATTTTGTAAATGAGGGATTTGAGGACTAGAGAAGTGAGACCATCTGGACCATGATTTTTCCAAGTTCAAGTTTTTTGTAGAGTGTATCATAACCATCTTGGCTTTTCTGTAAGGTACAGAGGCCTGACTTAAAACCACAACTGTCTTTTCTGAAATATTTTGGGAACAGAGTACTGGACCTAGTACCTGCAAAGTGTAGGACATGGCACATTTTGCCCAATGGTCAATGGTCAATGGTCAACTTGAACCAAGTAACTTAGTCTATTCTTTGTACATGATATTAATGGTAGCTCACATCTGCCTACAGCTCCACAGTTTCTGAAGTGTTTCTCATATATGACCTCATTTAATAAGAGTTAATTATAACCAGAATTTGCTGAGAGCTATTTATGTTCCTGGACAGTGCTAAGTACTCTACAGGAATTATCAAGTACACTCCTCCTAACAAACTGATAAGGTAGGTATTAGTTTCTTTCACCCCATGCAAACTCCAGCCTCAGTATCCATAAGTACAGAGCACTTAGTCATCAAATTGTCCACCTACTAGGGAGAAGGTACATTGGAACACTCTTCCTGCCCTAACTAAGTGCTTAGCACCTCAAATGCTTAGCACATCAGTTTTAAATTAGTCATCAAGACAGTAACCAGCTTATAACTGTAAGTGGTTGCTGTGAATAGTTCTCTCCTCTTCTGCCAGGCTGTCCAAGATCATACAGTGAAACTTAGAACTCCAAGTTCATTGCACTTTCCACTGAAAACCTAGTTCTAGTTCCCTCTTGTGAAGGGTGAGACTTAATGATGACATTTCTTCCCTCACCCCACTGAGCATGTTGCTATTCAAAATATTAAAGGACAAAAGGAAATCAACCTGCTCACATTCTATTCCAAGCTTCTAAAGGTGGCAGGTGGTATATTATGTTACATATGTCCTCTCAGAGTTCCAAACACTTTGAAGCTATTTAATAAGAAAGGGGAAGGCAGTATCTAAGAGGAGTGTGCTCATGTTTTCTAACTTTGAGTCCTCTGTTGTATCGAGGTTAGCAACACTGGCTTGATGTGCTGAAAGTTAGAACAGTTTCATTGATCTCTCCATGTTCCCCTACTGCTAGACTTTTTTGGAACATTTCGTACTTAACAATAGGACTGTGTTATTTTCAAAGTGACCTTTGAAAATAGAAGCCAAATTTGGGTTAAAACAGCTTTCATTTATTTAAACTGTCTAAAGGGGTTCACAAATCATTTGTGGAGTTTTTAAAAAGAAAAATCATGACACTTAAACATATATTTTTTTAATTAACATGAAATAAAATTGACTTTTCTGGAAGTACAATTCTATGAATTTTAACTTATGGATAGACTCATTTATTTAATCACTGCCCCAATCAGGACAGAGAACTGTTCTGTCTCCCAAACGATGCCCTTGTGCTGTCCCTTTGCAGTCACCCTTGTACTACCTCTAGCCCTTGATCTGTTCTTTGTCACTTTAGCTTTGTCTTTTTGGAAATGTCATTTAAATGGACCTGGATGGTGGTAACCTACTGAAACTGACTTTTTTTTCCACTCAGCATAGTATCTTTGAGGTTCATCCCGGTTGGTATCAACAGCTCATCACTATGTACTGCTGGCAAGCATCTATTTTTTGGATGTACCAGGGTCTGTTTATCCGTTTCCCTCTTGAAGGCCATTTGAGTTGTTTCTAGTTTTTGACAATTAATAATGGAGCTACTATAAACATTCACGTACAGGTTTTTGTGTGAACATAAGTTTCCCTTTCTCTTGAGTAAATAGCTAGGAATGGGATTGCTAGATCCTATGGTATGTGTGTGCTTAACTTAATAAGAAGCTGACAAATTGTTTTCCAGAGCGGCTGTACCATTTTGTAGTCTCAGCAGTAGGAGAGTTCCGGTTGTTCTGTATTCCCTTCAGCACTTGGTATTGTCAATATTTCTTACTTTAGTTATGCTGAAAGACGTTTAGTGGTATCTCATTTTGTGGCTTTAATTTTCACTGCCCTATGGTTAATAATGTTGAACATCCTTTCTTGTATTAATTTGCCTTCTAAATATCCTTTTTTGGTAAAGTGTCTCTTTAAGACTTGTGACATTTTAAAATTGGGTTGTTTGTAGTATGATTCCTACAACTTTATTCTTCTTTGTCAATATGGTTTTCAATATTTAAGGCATTTCTCTTTCCATACAAATTTTAGAATCAACTTGTCTGTATCTATAAACAGATCTTGCTAGGATTTTTGACTGGAATTTCATTAAGTCTGTCAAGTAATTTGGGGGAGAGTTGACGTGTTTTCTATGTGGAGTCTTACAATCCATGAGGCTGGTATGTCTCTTGTATTATTTTCTATTACCAATGTAATAAATACCAGACACTTAGTGGCTTAAAGCAACATCCATTTATTACATCAGAGTTTCTGTGAATCACATGTCCAGGTACAGTGTAGTTTAGCTGGTTCTCTGCTTAGGGCCTTACAAGGCTAAAGTCAAAGTGATCAAATTGTCAGCAAGGTTGTGTTCCTTTCTGGAGGCTCTGGGGAAGAACACACTTCCAAAGCTGTTGACAGAATTTATGCCCTGTGGCTATAGGCCTGAGGTTCCTGTTTCCTTACTGGTTGTTCGTTGGAGAATTCTCTCAGTTCTCTAAGGCCACCGGCATTCCATGATATGTTGTACATTTATCTTTTAACATCAAAATATGTTGCTACATTTATCTTTTAACATCAAAAGCCTATAGCTTCCCATTTCTTTGGCTCATCCTTCTGCTGCATCTCTCTGACTTTAGCCAGAGAAAGTTCTCTGCTGTTAAAGGCTCATAGTGGTCAAATTAAGCCCATGTGAATAATCCAGTATAATCTCCCTATTTTAAGGTCCATAACCTTAATTAAAGTTATTTTGCCAAGTAAGGTAACATAACAGGTTCCAGGGATTAGGACATGGTTAGCATTGGGAGCCATCCTGCCAACCACATATTTCCATTTATTTAGGTTCTTTCATTTCTTTATCAACGTTTTGTAAATTTCAACCGATTTTGCACATGTTTGGTTAGGCTTTTTAGCTAAGCATTTTATATTTTCTTTGAGTTATTGTAACCAGTATTTTTTTTTTTTTTTTTTTCGCTGTACGCGGGCCTCTCACTGCTGCAGCCTCTCCCATTGCGGAGCACAGGCTCCAGACGCGCAGGCTCAGCAGCCATGGCTCACGGGCCTAGCCGCTCCGCGGCACGTGGGATCCTCCCGGACCGGGGCACGAACCCGTGTCCCCTGCATCGGCAGGCGGACTCTCAACCACTGCACCACCAGGGAAGCCCTGTAACCAGTATTTTTAAAAGAAGATTCTTTCCAATTGCTCATTGCTAGTCTATAGTAATATGTTTAATTTTTGTGTGTTGACTACACATGATGTGATTTTGCTAAACATACTTATTTAGTTCCATTTTTTAATAGATTTCTTAGGATTTTCTATGTTGAAAATCATGTCATCTGTGAATAGCCTTATTGCACTGGGTAAGACTTCTAGAATCATGTTGAATAGTCCTGAGAATGGACTTCCTTGCCTTGCTCCTCATGTTAGTGGAAAAACATTCAGTCTTTCAATATTAGATGTAATGTTAGCTGTAGGTTTTTGTTTTCGTTTTGCGGTACGCGGGCCTCTCACTGTTGTGGCCTCTCCCGTTGCGGAGCACAGGCTCCGGACGCGCAGGCTCAGCGGCCATGGCTCACGGGCCCAGCCGCTCCGCGGCAGGTGGGATCTTCCCGGACCGGGGCACGAACCCACGTCCCCTGCATTGGCAGTCGGACTCTCAACCACTGCGCCACCAGGGAAGCCCAGCTGTAGGTTTTTTGTAGATGTTTTTGTATCTATTTGGGGAAGTTCCCTTCTATTCTTAGTTTTCTGAGCGTTTTTATCGTGAATGGATATTGAATTTTGTCAGATATTGTTCCTGCATCAATTGATACGATCATGGGGTTTTTCTTCTTCAGACTTTAAAAATACTGAAACCAACCTTGAATTCCTGGGAGAAACTCTGCTTGGTTGTGGGATATCTGTCAATTTGTTTTCTTGTGCTGTCTGTGGTAGGTTTTGTAATCCGAGCAATATTGATCTCATTACGTAAATTGAGAACCGTTATGTCCTCTTTTATTTTCTGGAAGAAATTATGTAGAAGTGACATTATTAATCTTTAAAATGTTTGGTAGAATTCACCAGTGAAACCATCTGGAGCTTAGATATTTACTTTTTAGAAGGTTTCTACCTGCAAATGCAATTTCTTCTAATAATATAGGGCCATTTAGATTGTCCATTTAATTTTGGGTGAATTTTGGTAATTTGTGGTTTTTAAGATGTTGGTCCATTTCATCTAAATTGTGGAATTTATGTGCCTAGAATTTTTAGTATTGCCTTATGACAGTTATAACGCCTGTGTAGTGAGGTACCCTCTTTTATTACTGATATTAGTGATATGTGTTATTCTTTCCTTGTTCGTTCTCCTGGTTAAAGGTTTAGCAATTTTATTGTTCTTTTCAAAGAACCAACTTTTGGTTTTATTATTTTTTTCTATGCTTATATTATTTCTGATTTTAAAATCTTTGATCTCTACTCTTCATTATTTCCCTCATTTTGCTTGCTTGATTTAATTTTCTCTTCTTTTTGTAGGTTCTTAAGGTGAAAGATTAGATGATTTTCTTGAGATCTTTCTTCTTTTTATACTGTGAGCTTTTAATACAACAAATTTTTCTCTAAGCACTGCTTTAATTGCATCCCATGCATTTTGGTATGTTGGATTTTCAATTTTGTTCAATACAAAATGTTATCTAATCTCCCTTGAGATTATGTCTTTGTCTCATGGATTATTTAGAAGTATATCCCTTAATTTCTAAGTGTTTGGAGAATTTTCCTGTTATTTATTTATTTATGTATATTTATAGTTTAATTCTATGTTCAGAGAATGTACTTTGAATTCTCCAACATTTGTTAAGGTTTTATTTATGGTGCATAATATTGTGGTGAATGCTTATGTATACTTGAAAAGAATGTGCTAATTTTTCCTTTTTAGAATCCTCAAAAAGTTGCTCCATGCACTCTGCCCAGGTTTATAGTTACATTCATTAAGAAAGACAACGTGCCGTATACGTACTTCATTTTACCCAGATTCAGAGCATTCTGTGTCACTTTGCTGAAACTTTGGTTTATTAATAAATATTAGATTCGGAAATATTCTGCACAAGAATTCTTTTATGGTTCAAAAGCTATAAATTAGTTAAAAGATTGATGAAGAAAGTAACTCTGATTTATTAATAAGTGCTATCTCTTTTTCTGTAAAATGGAGTAATTAATAACTTCTCCTGTGTCCTTCAAAAGCTTGTTTGTCATATCTTAGGTCGACATAGAAGCAAGACCCACTCAAACTTTATCAGAAAGTTAGAGAAAGGTAAAGGAAAGACCTAGATGGAATTAGGACGCAAGGAAGTAATTTGGCTGCAGGGCCAATTTGAGGATGATCATTTAGGGTTTGTGCCTTGGTGTTTATGTCCAGGTATTCAGTAAGCAGGTAAAAGCAAAGGGTATCTGTCAACCAGGAATGAAGCAGATAAAGCTTCATGGTTGTAGGAGGTTAATCCAGCTTGGAGTAGGACCTTATAGGGAAAAAAATGCAGGCTCTTGGAACAGAGTGCTGAAAAGCACCAGGTTGAAGGGCCAAGCTCCAACCAGGTTGCTGGGATTCAAAGAGTGCCTATGATCTGATTGTGGAGCTGCATGTGGAATTAGGAAACTGATGGATGGATCCAGCCTTGTGGCCTTGCAAATGCTGTTGTACAGAAGGAAGGCTGAGCAAATGGTGATTCAGAGGTAATACTAGCCTTGGGATAGCAAACCTAGTTTCAGCCTGTTACCTCCTGGCTCAGTGAGAAAATCTAGTGGTCAGGGCTGACCCAGGGGTAAGGAAATCTTGAAGCTTAATAACCCTAGAGAATGCAGACACTAGAAATATTGATTTGCTAGGATAGATGTTAAAGTATATGATAACAATCATTATTAACATAATGGGTTTTTTTTTAAAGGTTTTTTTCATGTGCACCATTTTTAAAGTCTTTATTGAATTTATTAAATTATTGCTTCTCTTTTATGTTTTTTGACTGCAAGTCATGTGGGATCTTAGATCCCTGACCAGGGATCGAACCCGCACCCCCTGCGTTGGAAGGCAAAGTCTTAACCACTGGACTGCCTGGGAAGTCCCAACATTATGTTGATTGCATAGAACTAATTATGTATTTGAAACTTCTTGCTAGATGGTACAGACATTATACGAGGAAACAATGGCATTAAATATGAGAGAAGTACTAATATCTAAGGGGAAGTGCAAAAATGATCATATCGTAAATAAAATGGATAATGCAGGGAAGGCTGACTTGGGAATTTATTATATGTAGGTTCCAATCATCTGAAGCAAGGGCAGGGGCTGTTAAACCCCATCACAATAATCTAAAACTAGGTAGTACTTCAGAACATGAGAAACCATGCATTATTAGACAGATTCCCTTGCTTTTCTGACAGTTTCTTCATGTCTGAAAATACCCAGCGCCCCCTCCCCACAAGAAATAAGAATCAAAAGTGTATTACTGGACTTCCCTGGTGGTCCAGTGGTTAAGATTCCGTGCTTCCACTGCAGGGGGTACGATGGGTTCTATCCCTGGTCGGGGAAGTTCTGTGTGCTTTGCCGTGCAGCCAAAAAAGAAAAAAAAAAGGTTAAATGAATCAGTCTTCCCAGAGAGGTTTCAGACCAGACACTAACGTTGATACCTTCAGTCTGTCAAAACCAGCCTGCGCAATCACATTTTCTTTTCAGTCTGCTTTATTCTAATTCATCACAGGGCAGGACTGACCCTGGATTTGTGCTTGCACACGAGTTAGATCAGCTTTATCTTGGTGACCTGACTCCTTGCTGCCTCAAGTATAATCCAGTTACTCATGGAATTATCAATTAAGACTCTCAATCACATTAATTAGAATGTCTTCTAAGTGTTGCCGTAGGAACTCAGAAGCTTATAAACAGGCAAACTGGGAAAATCTAGAGGTGTGAGTCTTTTTTTTTTAATAGCCAAAAGCAATTTGGAAGGCTGGAGTGCCTTAGCATAGCTGAGTACTGGAACTGAGATTACCTTGCCCTGAATCGGCAGTTAAATGTCCGGTTGCTCTCTGTTGACAAGGATTATACAGAATGATTAATTACTTTTATTAATGACTTGGATGAGGACATAGGTGGAATGTCGATCAAGTTCTTAGATGACACAAAACTATGAGGATAACAATTATTGTGATGACTCAGGAGCCACAGTGATTATAAGACAGAATTCAGTGGCGATCCATCCAATATGTGCCTGGAAGAATGCTCTCCATATGGCATAATTTGATGATCATATCATTCCTCTAATCAGAAACTTTCAGTGATTCCCTATTTTCTGTTTAAATGAAATCGTAAGTTCTTAGCCTACTGTTCAAGACCTTGCAATATTCTGATCCTAAAACCCCCTGCTTTCCAACAAAATCTTCTATAGTTCTTTTTCTAATACCCTGTGCTTGAGTCAAGCTGAATTATTTATAGACTATTTCTTATTTATGTTCCATGCTTTCCTCTTTGAGCATTATTCTCCACTGAGTTTCTTTTCCCCACATTTTTCTTCTGCCTCAATTCTAAATTTCCCAACCAGTTCTTGCTCAGTTCAAAGCTACCTCTTGGGTTTAGTCTTCTTTGACTGCCTTAGCTGGAGTGATCTCTTACTTTGGCTAATCTTCAATAGCGCTTATTGGCCCCTCTCTGACTATTTTTACCACATTACTTTGTGTTGCAGTTATTTCTTGTACACATTTTAAGTCCCTGCTAGAGTCTGCTTAGTGCTAGAACTTCCGATAAATCTTTGAATATCCTAGAGTGCCTCTGCATGTGTATTATTCAAAGTTGCTGTTGCTGCAGTGGTTTGCATGTGGTTTATCTCCTCTACTGGGGGTAACAGCCCTGCATCTTGCTTGCCAGTGACCCCTGTGATTATATCATAGTGACTTGTGAACAGAAAGTGTTCAATATATGTTTTATTGAATTAATGAATGACTAATGGAGAGAACTCCCTAAGTTAATGGTATAAGAACTGGAAGGGAATGGTAGCGTTAAGAAAGAGACATTTAATTTCTGAGATAAAATGGTTGTTTAAGATATAATATACTCTCCTGTGATTTGGGTACAATCATGCTAAAGAAGAAGAACAGTAGAGATTTTTGGTGATGTGTGGTCAAGAGAGGTGACAGATGTCGGAAACTTGCATTGTCCTTTAAAGTGACCACACACTCTGGATTGCTTGGACAGTGCCGTTTTGGACTGTACCTTTTGGTACTGTCCAAAACGTACCTTTTGTTTCAGTGTAGTGCTCTTCAAAATGTCCCATTTCAAATGCTGTTAATATTAGCCTACTTATTAAATATCCCTTTGACCTTTTTAGACTACTGGGTTCCTGTGGTTTGAAACTTGTGACATAGGCTAATGTTTAGGATAACAGACTTGTAGTTTTCCAGGTGTGGATATAAATCTCATCTCTGTCACCTACTAGAAATATGGTCTGGACAAGTTACCAAGACCAATGTAAGCACCCAGTATGGCTGTTGTGTTCAAAACAGAGAGTGGAAGTCTTAAGTATGGAATTTATCAGTAATATTCAGGTTTCAGTATTTATAACCCCACAGCAGTTTTATCAGGGGCCAGATATGTCTAGAGTAGTAGGGAAAGAAATATTTCACAGAGTTGTTAAATCTCCAGCCCTTCTGCATTAAAGATCACACAACCAAATATAAGGGCATCGTTCTTTCTAGTTGGCTGTTTCAGCTGGTTATCAACAGAAAGGCTAAAGATCACAGAAATTGGAATTCAGCCTCATCATTCGTCTCTTCAAATGAGAAGATAAGAGCAGGCACAGCAGGGCATGAGGATTATACATTTCCCCTTACTATAAATTCAGAGTATGGTGGACTGCAAACCAAGTCTGAATCCAGTATTTGTAGACTTTCTATTCATCACTAAGAAGGAAAACTGTCTGGATTATAAAATATTTCCAATTGGGAATAAACAAGAGAATATGATGAAGGGTAATAAGAACAAACTCATCTACCAGAAATTCAACTCTGATGAAAAAAAATCCAAAAAAATATTTTTTTAGTAGGCAGAGTTCAGTGATTAAGAGGCCGTTCTAGAGCCAGGCTACTGGAATTTGATCATTACTCTACCACTTTCTAGCCACAGGTTCTTGGGTATGTTATTTACACGTGTCTCAGTTTTCTTATCTGCAATATGGGGATGAAAAAAGCCTATCTTAGTGGTTGGTTCTGACAATTAAGTGTGTTAATATTGTAAAATTCTTAGAACAGTTCCTAGTCAATAGTCAGCATGCATATGTACGAATATTATTTAAGCACTTGAGAGTAATAAGTACTCTCCTTACCTTTGTATTTATATTGACAGGATGGGACTTCTGTGGTGTGTAATGAGTCTCTACTTCTATGGGATCCTGCAAAGTGATGCCTCAGGTAAGTGAATGTCTTTTGACAATCTATTAAAATGCAACTCACACATAGGGTAATGTCTCAAGTCTTTCTGAAAATGAGTTAAGAGAACATAACGTTGTTTATTTCCACTGACTTCTTTGGTAACATGGAATCTTATATTTGACAGAATTATAGAATTTTGGTGCCGGGAGGAACCACTGATATCTTTCGTCTTCATGGAACAAAGTGCACTGGGGGGAGTGCACTTTCTAATTATAGGAATTTTCCATCACCTTCACATCCAAGCCAACTAGAATCCTATTTCTTCCCCTTACCTCAGGTCCTATGGGAAAAGAAATGACAGTGATGGTAGTATCACTCTGTTTTCCAAACTTGAGCCAGTGGTGGAGAAAGCCTCAGTGGTACCAGTCCACTGATACCTTATAGAAACAAGTAGATAAAGATGGGTTTTTGTCTACTGCTTCCATATAGGAAAGAAAGAACCGGTCATTAGGCTCATTCTTTCTTTGGATGTTGCTTCATAAGCATAAGAAGAGTCAGCCAAAATCTTTACTGAGTTTAAATAACCAAACTCTGTTATCATGGACTTGGATCATATGACCTCAGAGTTACAGGGGACTTGAAAGTCTGTCCTTGCAGGTCTTGTCTCATCTTCAGAGGTACTGCTCAGAACCATTCTATGGTACCTCTAACTAGTGATCATCGAATTTTAGCCCATTATGTATTTGGACTGATCAAATTCTTAGAAATTTTTTAGTACATATAACTGAAATTTGTCTCATCATATCCATATATTTCTTTGGTTCAACTACTGGATTTAAATAGAAAATACCTAATCCCATGATTCTCTAATTTTAATTCAGGGAACTAAGGTATCTTCATTTAAAAAAAAGCTTGCCATTTATAATTTCCCTGAAGACCATGGACCATACTTTGAATATCATTGCTTTATTTCCTCTTCTATGTGACAGGCTGTCAGAGATGTTAAAACAGTGGTCATAAAACCATGACCATGTTGTCCAATACATGCCTTCAACTGTTCTTCACATGGCATGGATTTGAGCCCTCCTACCATCCTGAAGATCTTTTCTGGGTGTGTTTCAGTTTTGCTACACCACTTAAGGCATTTTATTGGAAACCAATAATAGCACTAAAGGAGGGGTATAATTAGGACAGAGTACAGCTCAAAGCCAAGAGAAGGAGCGATAACTTCTAACCTTGTTGGCCCTTGGAGGCTTCACAGAGGAAAAGATATATTATAAGCAGAGCTGATATTCAGCTGGGATGCACTAGTGTACAACTCTACTGGCTGTTTAGACCAGCATCTGTCCTGCTTGAGTGAGTGTCCCATTTGACTGGCCGGTGTCCTGATGTCCTGGTTTTTAAATATGCTGAATATAACGCCTGATTGTTGTTTGTTCTTATTTGATTTAGTTCTATCCTTGACTGATATCTTCTTACAGAGGCCTTCCTTAACCATCTTAACTAAAATAGCCCTGCCAATCACTCTCTATTCCTCTATCCTGCTTTAGTTTTCTTCATAACACTCATTATTTCTTGACACTATATTAACTCTTTCTTTTTTCTCCTCCTCCTTTTCTTCTCCTTCCCTTACACCTTCTTCCTTTTCTTTTTCCTCCCCAACCCCCATCCTCCTCTCCTTTCATTCTTTCTCTTTCCCTCCTTTTCCTCCATCCCTTCCTATTTCTCTGTTTTTAAGCTCCCTAAGGACAGGGACTTGTGCATTTTGTTTGTTACCCAAACACTTGGAGTAAAGATTGACATATAGACAGAGTAGGAACTCAACTTTTATATTTATACATATATATGCATATATCTACAAATACATATATGTAAAATGGATGAAAAAGTGTTTCACATCCTTTTTTGCCCAGATTGGTTAATTTTATAATGGAACTTGTTTGGATTCATGCCGGCAATTCATCAATGTGGTTTTATGTTCCCACCTTGAAGGAAGAGGGGGAGATGACCTTGTTACTCTTGTTAGAGATCAATGAAGTTTCAGAAGTTAGTGGTTGGTTAGTGCTGGTGCCTCCCTACTGGTCCTGGCCGCGTTGTTTTCTGAATGACTTTTACTGTAATCCATCCAACGGGCCCCCACCCCACCCCCTCAAATGTTGTTGGAAAATGAGCTTTCTACCCAGGAACTGACTCATAATTCTGCTAGGGAAGCTGATTTCTTGAATAAGATAAGTTCTCATACCAGCCCCATTGAGTCACCATGGGAGCAGGAAACATGTTGTAATGCCCTCAGCCCATCTGGCCCATGTTTATTTGCCTTCCTTATGAAAAGGTATATTGTGTCTGTGTCAGTGATGTACTTCCTAGTTGGAGGGAGAGGAACAAAAAGGAAGTGTTGTTGACAAAAATAAAAGGGGCAACTGGCTCTGGGCTATGAGAGGAAAGAGGGATCAATGCACATACTGGGGGATCAACCAACCTCTCGTGCATCACGCCTCTTACAACGAGGTAGATGACAGTAGACTGGTTGGTCTTTCATGAGGCTCTTTTTGTGCTTTAGGTACCCATGTTAATGGAACCACAAGATTGATGTGAGGAACAAAGGAGAAATAGCTTTAAAACCTTAAAGCTCTGTACACACATATGATATTAGTAAGAGTTTTGTCTTGTTGCTCTGGACCCCTCCATGTGGACCCTTCTCTTAAGGAAAGCCCACAATTTTAAAAAAGAATCATAACAACATAAGAGCTTTATTTCTATGGGGTGCATTGCAGTGCAGTGAACTGGGCTTCAAGGCACACAATTCTGACTAGAGAACATAGTCTTTCTATAGCAGTACAGTGATTTCCATCTTCACTCAGGAACGTGGCAGCAACATTTCATCTCCAGTGGTGATAAAAGCAAATACTCAAAAGCCAACATTTACTTTCTTTTAAGGAATTAAAGCTTGGATAATTATAATAGTGATACTATAATTATAATGTGGTATCGTGGTGATAATAAAGCTTCCTTTGCTGAAATAAAATTCTCTTTGAATTTTACATGTTCTGTGTCATTTAGTTCTCACACCCAAAACAGAGCAGTCAGGGTATTTCTTATTTGGATAAGAAAATTAGGATCAAAGTGGCTAAGTGATCTACCCAAAGTTAAACAGCTAATACTTAACACATCTGTGACTTCAACTAGTTCCTCAGTTCCCAAGATGCATGTTACTTTTACTAAATGCATTCCCCTTGTACTCTACTGGCAGATAAATAATTCAGAAAAAATATTAAGATCCAAGGGGTCACGGGTTTTGCTAACTGTTAAAGAACCACTCAGTAATATATTTCTGTGTTTTCTAGATAAGAAGTATCTTTACTCGCCCTGCCCCCTCACTTAAGGTGCACCCCCACCACCACCATTGCAGTGATTTTCCCCCAGGAAGCAAATCACTGTAGTGTAAGCTCAAAAGTCAATATTCCTGTTTTTGCTTATTATAGAATTAAACATTTCTAATACTAAACTCAAAGAAGTGCTCCTTTGCAAGAATCCCAAAAGCAAACTTTGACTTGTCACACATTTCTCTTTTGGTGTGTTTCATTGGCAACATGTTAAAAAGTTGAATTGTTTAAGCTGCCTTTAGAGTAGAAATAAACATTTGGAACTTGTAATTCCAAGTTGGGGTGGTAGTTAGAATGGCACCACGTATAATATGGTGAATTTAAAAACTACTGCCATACCAAAATTATTTGCTACACAGTCCACATAAAAAATGATAGCAATGAATTTTCTTTCCCAAAGGCATGCGCGCGCACGCGCACACACCACACACACACACACACACACACACACACACACACACAGATCTTTGAATACAGCTTTTTATTTCAAAGTCAACAAACAGTTGACTGTGTGCCAGGTGCAGGGCTAGATTTCACTCACATTATCATTAACTTCACAGAAAACACTGTGATGTGGATGGAGTGTAGGTATTCTTATCCCCGTCTTATAGTTTAGGAAATGTAAAGCCAGGGAGTGGTCTCAGTTAACAGTACTCATGATAAGGTTTCGAAGGCTGCCTTCCCTCCAAAAGCAGAGCTCTTTCTTTTATACAGCATTACCTACCCTTAGGGCTTTCTTCTACTAACGGAGGTAAGATCCCCTTATTTCTTTATCATTATTTTTAAGAAATTTGCAGAGGGTGGAAATAATCGTGTGGCTTATTGAGAGTGAATTACACTATGTAAAATAAATAAAAATATCGTGGCTTACCAGGAATCAAGAGACACTGGTTCAAGTTCTGACTGTTTCACTTCGTGAGCTGGTTAATGACATTAAAGTCATTTAATCATTCTGTTTCACTGTGTCCCTGCATATAAACCAAAACAACCAACCAACTAACAACAGCAAAATAACCATCCAACCAGCTAAACCAACAACAGCAAAACCTCAACCAATTCTTCCTTCTTGCTTTTTTATTAAAGAGCATTATGGGTTGTCTTATACACCATGGACATACTCAGGGTACACTCTTCCTATTATTTAATTATTTCTAATGACAAGTGTTTATCTTACAATGATTTCACTTTATTCTAAAGGTCATGTGTTTGACCATTTCATACTGTAGAAACCAGGGTGAATAAAGGAAGATTCTTATTGTAAGTATCTTACAGTAAAATTTGAAAGAAAGAAGAGAAAATAAATACCAAACACAATTGCATAAGACGGCAGAGAAAGTTATTAGTCCTGTAGGGTGGTACTGAGGACAACTTCTTAATCAAACAACGACTGCTCTTTTCGAGGAGAAAATATATCTCTTATTTGGGAACAGAATAGTTCAGTTCAGCTGAATTCAGGGTTAGTGTGAAGGCGTTTAGAAGCCAAGCTGGAAAGGTAAGTTAGGAACAGATTGTGGAGGACAGGAATCCTTGCAGGTGAAGGGAATATTTGTGTTTAATGTATTTTAGACATAGTTGACCAGCTCTTTTTTTTTTTTTTTTTGGTCTTTCTTCTACAAGGATCTATAATATTTTAATGCTGTGAAATGGTTCTTTCAGCTTTTGGTAAAGATTCAATTTGTTGCCAGCACCAGTGGCCTCATGTTATTTGAATATGCTCTTTGAAAAACTCCATACTTGGATCTACTTGTGACATTCAGTCCTGTCTCTGTTGCTCATGGCTGGTCATCCTGAACACACTTCCTTTCTATGCAATTTAGTCCAAACATTTGAAGAATGTGTGAAGAATATAGTTTCATTTTATTCTTAGACCTAAAGGTCATTGGAATTATAACATTCACCCTGATGTCCTATAAATGTTTCTATGTTTCTTCTTCGGAGCAGGTATCTTCACTTTTTTTTTTTTTTTTTTTTTTTTTTGAGCTGCATTGAAGACACTGATGTTTAGTTTTAAGTTACTTGTACTTCCCAAGGGTGGGTATTGAAAAGAGATTTGAGTACCACAATTTATTGGCCTGATGCTAGCTTTGCAGTTATAAATTCTCTAGAAAGGCTTCTTGTATCACAGCGATAATTCTATGTTTAGAAAAATGACCTGATTCTTCCATAACATGTGTGAGTTAAGAGAAGCTGCTATCTTTGCAGGGAATACATGGGTGTATATGGTTATAAGTGACAATATCTGGCTTATAAGACAGTCTTCTGCACTTTGAATCGCCTTTGTTTCTGCGTTCCCCCCTCCCCAATATTTGTTTCTGCCATATTGAGATGAGCTTTATAGAACCAGATGACCATCTGATTATCAGTGACTCACTCCTGGGCTAGTTCTCACTCCTTTTATTTCACTACTTTAAAAATTCCTTTTCTATTTAGTTGATGAACTTCTTT
The DNA here is from genome assembly GCF_964270905.1 of Leucopleurus acutus. Classification (NCBI taxonomy): domain Eukaryota; kingdom Metazoa; phylum Chordata; class Mammalia; order Artiodactyla; family Delphinidae; genus Leucopleurus; species Leucopleurus acutus. The sequence continues at coordinate 77,564,965 of NC_139147.1, read as the reverse complement.
AAAATATAAAATATATACCCACCCTTGAGATAACAACACAATAATGACTTTATTCTAAAATCCACTAGGTGCTGCAATCACTCATTTATTTTTAAGGGACAGAGAGAAAATGGATACATTTTATAAATAATATGAGAACCTCAGTCAATAACCTCAAGTACCTGCCATCCAAACCTATAAAAGCAATATACAGAATTGCCTTCCTTTGTCTTTCTCAGTTTTAGAGGTAGTAGGAATAATGAAAATACAAGGTGGCTGAGAAAATAAGAGAAAAGAGACAAAGTAATCACACACTTGGTAATCTAGACTTGGCTGAGTTCTGTTGTTTTCATGAATTTCATTTCTCCTTCTGCCAGCAGAATCAAAACTCTTGGTAAAGCTGTACATTATTGGGAAATAAATACCACTTTCCTACGGTGTTTGTCAGTAGTGTCTGGAATAATAGTTTAAGGCTCTTTGCCCATCATCTCATTGTTTTGTTTTGTTTACTTCCGAGATACTTTCACATTTTTTGAAGTACTCCTTGAGGTATGCAGAAGTGTCCATTTTGATATATAAACCAAGGTACTGATGTGTGCATTTTTCCCATAACTTATATAACAGAACATTGTGGTCCTTTTAAAGTCTGGGCTTTCCGTGCCAGTGAGAAGGACCAACCGAAGAGTATTTGCCAACTATGCTTCCTCCGTGGAACCTGTGTAGATATTCAAGGGGAAGGAAATAGAGAGGCCATCCATCAGTTACTCGTAGCTTTTCTATATAAACGTAACTCTTTATTAATATAATACCGTAGATTTTATTTGATTCTTAATTGCTTGCATACAACTATAGTTGAAATATAGGACTCTATTATTGTTAAAGCAAACACAGATATACAAATTGTTTTTCCCAAGCAGATCTCAACCATTATCAGCCATTATTTAACATAGATTTGTTTGCTCTTTTTTACTTTGGGAAGAAACCTTTAATCCTTCACCATGGACTTGTTTGCTGTTTAAACACATTACACCTAATAGCTTAAATTGATGCACCTGAGTTAATTCTGTCCTTCCCTAGATCCTCTGGGACTTCAGACTGCCCCAAAGGTCTCTTAATGAACTAATTTTTGCTTTTCAGTTAGAAAGCATTACTTTTATCTTCATAGTTTTCTAATTTGCTTTGGACTCTTTGATCTATTTGGTCCCCTGAGGAGAACAGAATTTCTCTTATGCAAGACTTTTTCACATCCATGGTTTGCTTCTAAATGTCTTTTCAGCACTTTTAAATTGTCCACTCAAGGTAAAGGAAAATAAAGAGAAGGAGTGGGGGTGAGGAGAGAAGAAGAAAGAAAAAGGAGAGAGGAAGAAAGAGAAGAGATAGTGATAGAGATAGAGACAGGGTGAGAGAGAGGGAGATACAAAGAGAAAGATAGAGGAGATACAGAGAGAGTCTTTCCACAGAGGGACTTTGCTGCATTTGATGCAAACCCAGGAATATACTTTTTCAGATCATTAAAAAAAAAAAACTTTTTTAAGTACCACAGTTAAATACTCTCTTTTTTTAACTGAACTTTGCATTGGATGGTATCCTTTTAGAACAGTTCGGTTTTGTTTTGTTTACCTTCCAACTCTTTCCTTTCTTCCTAGTATGTTAAAATGATGAGCTGAAATAGAAGCCTTAAGTATTATAGAAGTTTCCTTGTATCTAGTGTACCTCTAGCCAAGAGAGCCATCAGCATCTTCAGGATACTTGTATTATGAAGGAAGTATACAGCAGAGATGGTGGAGGCGTAGAGCTGTGCATGGCCTTCATGATACTGAAGGGAGAGGAGATGGCAGGCAAGAGTGCGCCCTTATGCACTCTGCATACGTAAGGTGTAGGGCAGAAGCAATCTGCTGGTTGCAACTGACACTGAGCTGTAAACTGTCTTTCCTTTTAGCAATGTATTGCTGGAGGCTCAGTAGAAACCCAGCTTGTATTTAGGTCTAAGAGGAGGGTGTAGCTTTGTTTGGAGGATAATTGAAATAATGGAAAGTGTGAATATAGCAATTAATAAATGGAAGTGTTGGAGGAGTCCCTCCCACTACATACAATATTCTTCATGAGATGCTAAGCAGGATTTCAGGAAGAAAGTGAAGACAGGGTCTTTGTTCCTGGGTTGCTTTATTAAAGCAAGCTCTTAGTTATCTCACCTTTATTACTCTAAATATCCTGTTATTAAAAAATGTTCTTCCTCTTATCTACAATGCAGTGATAGTTGATGACTGCAAAATAGCCATGAAACATTATACAATACTGAATTTTTTTAATGACTAAAGGAAGATCATGTTAAGCTAAGCATGACTTTAAATATCTTTTATTCTAATTCTCTTTAAATTGGTAATAACTATATAGTGGAATGTGCGTGTGTGTGTGTGTATAATAAAAAAAGAAGGAGGTGAATGAAATAACATTAATTGAATCAGGGAGTAGTGTTTGTGTGCGTGTGTGTGTCTGTGTGTGTGTATTAATATAAAATATTGCATAAATTTCTGAAGAGCCTCATAAGATAGAAATAGATGTTTTCATCTGTCTTTACCAGTGAGGAACTCCACATTCAGAAAGGTGAATTAAAAAGCTAAATTAACAGCTTACTATAGCTATTATAAGTAGTAAAACTTGTCTACCTGATTGACTTTAAAATGCATGCTATTCGCTCAATACCACACTGCCACTGAATTCTTTATGATTAAAACTCTTCTCTTTCTAAATATGCCAACCAAAGCTATCAATAATTGATGATACAGAGCACACACATTTGAAAGGAAACATTCAACCAATTAAAAAAACAGAGAACATAGGATGTAATTTTTCATGTTGCGAATACTATTTCAAATTGACTTGTTCCAAGCTTCCTGAAACATATACAGTGTACTACAATTGTGTACATTAGATAACATACATTTTTCCAAGGTTATAAAAAATTTCTTAAGGGAAAGCAGTTCTTAACAAGATTGCAGATGGATGAAGGAACAGTGGTTCAGTGCAGATGCAGCGGGTTTGAGTGGAATGGGAAGCTGTTGACTTCAGTATGTGGCAAGGTTGCTTTGGCGTTATTCATTTGGCTTCCCCTGTGGCTAACTCAGAGATATTGACTGTAACTCCCTGTCTTCTCCTTCTTTTCCAACTACAGAGGTTCCGTCCCTCTTGCTAGGTGTCTAGGGACTTTGTAAATGATGTTTACCTGTGGCTCAGAATTTTTTTGGTTCCCAACAGTGTATAGCTTTAGAAAATAATTTTCAGTCAAAAAATGCCAGGTTTTTGGGGTTTTTTGCTAGCCTTTGGCGGTGACTGGGTGTGAATTTTGAAATTTGATGGTGGATTTACTGCACGTTCCATTTTATTTCTGGTGGGGCTGGAATGTTTCATCTTTTTCAGAAACTATCGTGTGTGCATGTGTGTGTGTGTGTGTGTGTGTGTGTGTGTGTGTGTGTGTGTGTGTTGGAGGACAGAGGGAACAAACATACCCACTGAACTGAGAAGGCATCTTGAGGCTGAAAAATGGGGCAGGCAGCTCCATATAATCAATGGATCCGTTTCTTATAAGTAACTTACAAGGTGGGATCAGGTTTGGGTGGACAAGTATTCAGAAGCATTCACAGCTGCTCTCTGCACCACCGAGGGGTTATAGTTAACCTAGGGTATCGAGTTAGGTCATTGGAAACAGGACATGCATTCCTAAGTCAAAATTCATGAATGGGTAACTAGTCTTGTGGGTTCCATGAATACGTCAGCAAAGGTTTTCATCATTGTGTGGGGACTAACAGAGCATAGAGGCCACCTGGTCCTAATAATTATGAAGCAATATCTATTAACTACAAAGCCTTTGACTACAGAGAAGTGACTCACTGTACAGTACAGTCCTGGGTAGGGTCAGCGAAGGACAGGAGAACCTGTAAGGGCCAGAATGGCGTCAGTTATGCTAACAGCCAAACACTGTGGCAATAAAACTGCTAGAATAACTGTTATCTGGATTCAGCAAGTGCGCCAAAGTTTGGACAGGGGGCATTATCCCTGATCCATAGCCAGTGCAAACTCTCCAGAATCACAAACCTGAAAAAGTGTTCAGGTTTAATGCACAAGTCCTCTTTAATCCCAGGGAAATCTGTGTTTTCATAGGCTAGTTATCCATTTTAAAGCATGCAATACTTTTATCACAGAAGGATAAGTATTTCCCTCCTGTTTTGAAAATGTACCTTTGTGACGTAATAGAAACAGGTCAAACATCTACATGACGTCCATATCTAGGGTAGGTGGTCCTTCATGACTAGATGTGGAACCCAGCTCAGCAGATGTTTCCTGGGCATCTGTACCACAGGGGATGTAAAGAAGATTAAGACACTTTGCATGCATTCATAGTCTATCAGTATGTGATATACACTGTGCTTGCCTGTATTTATTGGTAAACAAGACAGAAGTGGTATCTGCCATCATGGAGCTTAGTCTTGGGGAGGCTGTAGGACAGAAGAAAATAAATAAATAAACACATTTTTAAAAAGTGAAGATTATCTATAGGGCATTATACTGATAGAAAATAATAGGACAATACTCCCATTGTTGGGTGGTTGAGAAAATCTATTTGAGAAGATGACATATTCTATTGAGAAGTGAAGGATAGAAGGACCACCATGCAAAGCAGAGAGAAGGCAGTGGATGGCATGTGTGAAGGTCCTGAGCCATAAGGATCATGACACCAGTATCGCTGGAGCTTCAAGGGCTGGGGGAAGCTTTCAAATATACAATTCAGTGTTGTTAATTATAGTCCCCATGCTATACATTATATCCCCATGACTTACTTATTTTGTAACTGGAAGTTTGTACCTTTTGACTCCCTTCCCCATTTCACCCACCCCTCCATCTCCCACCTCTGGCAACCACCAATCTGTTCTCTGTATCTATAGACTCAGGTTTTTGTTTATTTTATTTTTCCACATATAAGTGAGATCATGTGATGTTTTTCTTTGTTTGACTTATTTCACTTAGCATAATGCCCTCAAGGTCCATCCATGTTGTCACAAATGGCAAGACTTCATTCTTTTTTCATGGGTGAATAATGCAATAATAATATTATATCTTTTTTATCCATTCATCCATTGAAATTGCTACGTGAGTAAATCTTTTTTTTTTTAACATCTTCATTGGAGTATAATTGCTTTACAATGGTGTGTTAGTTTCTGCTGTATAACAAAGTGAATCAGCTATACATATACATATATCCCCATATCCCCTCCCTCTTGCGTCTCCCTCCCATCCTCCCTATCCCACCCCTCTAGGTGGTCACAAAGCACCGAGCTGATCTCCCTGTGCTATGCGGCTGCTTCCCACTAGCTATCTGTTTTCCATTTGGTAGTGCATATATGTCCATGTATAAATCTTAAAAGTCCTCATCATAAGAAAAAAAATTGTAACTATGTATGGTGACAGATGTTAACTAGACTTACAGTGGCAATCATTTCACAGTATACACAAATATCAAATCATTATGCTGTATGCCTGAAACTAACATAATGTTATATGTCAATTATACCTTGATAAAAATATTTTTAAAATTCGCACACACACAAAAAAAAAAAAAGAAAAAAGAAAACTCTGGGGGAAGGGGCCTGAGATGAGGAGGAAGAAGTAGTCAGAGTCCAGGGCCTATTACGGTTGTTATTTCATTTACCTTCATGCCACAAAAGGTCACTGAAAGGACTTGAGCAGGTCCCTGACACTATCTAGTTATTGAATGTTCATGCTACCCACCATGTGGGAAATAGCTTGGAGAAGATTTCAGTTTCTCTCAGTATGGTGGACAAGGTCCCCTAAACAACCCTTTTCCTGTAAAGCAGCTAGAAATGCTACATTTAAAAATAAATGTCTTGCTGAGTTGGTAAGAAATTCTCGGAGGACAAAATTGAAGTGAAAACAGGAATCCAGAAAGAAAGGAAGCCAGCTCTGCAGCTGGCGGTTACCCAAGGTAGCATCCAGAGTCAGTGGAAAAAGATGTATTTAAATGCTAGGACATTTGCGTAATTTCTATAAAAATAAAGTTAAATTCTTACCTTATTCCTTACCCCCAAACAAATCTCACTTGAATTAAATATTTAAATGTAAAAAAATAAATTAAAGCCTAAAAGTACTTGAAGAAAATATATGCAAGTGTTTTTATAATGTGGAGGTAGAGAAAGCCTTTCTAGATATATCATCAAGGGTAGGGGCCATTAAAGAAAATTAGATATATTTGACTACATAAAGATTGACAAAATTAGTGGAACATCAAAATATTATAATTTAAAGGATGAATGAAAACTTGGGAAGATACAGGTATATGGCAAATGGTTAAGTCAGTACAATGCAAGGAGCTCTTGCACACAAAAGAAATCCTTCCAATGTAAAGTATACTCTTTGAAAAAAATGAGAAAAGATTTTTAACTAGAAGTTCAGGCAGTTCAAGAAGAGAAAAACAAATGGATCATACTAAAAAGAAGTCAAGTTCATGAGTAAGAAGATAGATGCAAATTAAACCAACAATGAGATGTCATTTTTCACCCATTATATTAGCAACAATTAAGGAGAACAGTCCTACCTAGCATTAGACAGGATGTGGTGATCTAATGACCAAGTGTGGTGTTCTCATACCATGTGGGTAAGAGTGTCCCTTGAATAGGCTTTGTGAAGGGCACTTTGACTGTTCGTTTCAAAGACACCAAAGTGCCTCCCATTGACCTTGTAATGAACGTTGCACACATATATCCTAAAAAAATAATCAGAGAAGTGTGTCAAGCTGTATTCACAACTTTATTTGTCATACAGTTGTTCAAATAGGTAACATTGGACAAAGCAACGTAAATATCCATTGATAGAGGATACCAAAAAAAAAAGGAGAATATTATTGAGTCTTAAAAAATTTATATTTGTTGATAAAGAAATGAGTTTATGATAGATATTTCTGTTTAAAAACAGGTACCATACAGCAGTTTTTTAAAGTCTGAAACCTTTAAAAACAGTGACAGTTGTTTGCTGAAGCTAGATTGCAGTGGTTTATGAGAGCCATTTGTTCAATTTTCAGGAATTATGTGAACCAGCTATTAAATCATTGCTAGTTTGAAACTGGCCTTGGTGAGAGTATTTACCCTATGGAAATTAATAAACAGATGCTGCAAATCAACCCCTGCCCTGCCCCAACCCTGGTTTACCACACACCACTGTGTGCGTGTGTGTGTAATTACATACGTGCGCACATATAGAAAACCGTCCGTAGAATACACCCAAATCTTAACAGTGATTATCTTTAGAAAGTGGAATTATGTTTGAGTTTATTTCCGCCATTTAAAAATAATTTTGTATCATCTGAATATATTATGATCTAATTATATGTATAACTAGAAATATAGAGTAACAATTTTTGGAAGTAAGAAGGAATGAAGACCTGAACCTTTGGAGTGCTTGGGATGGTAAGCAAGGGGCAATTGTGAGATATTCTTGTTTAAACGTTGGTTCTTTGTTTCTGTATTTAAAATGATATGTTAATAACTTGCATAGAACAGAGATAACTTCAATATTCAGGAAATGCCCTTGGTAAACTATCAAGTTAGGTGATCTGTGAGGGAAAAGTGATATTACTCTTGAATTTCCTGCATTATAAGTGTGGCTACTGTTTGTGTATTAGTTAGATATGTAATGTCAAGAAGATGAAAATTAGCCACCCCAATTTTTGGAAGTTGAAATCAGTGAGTTCTCACTTCTCCACTTCAAAGTTTTCCAATACTGGATACTCAGCCCCAAAAGTAGTTATGTATCCTAATTCTTGCCTGTTGTATCTGCTCATATAAACATTTCAATTGATTATAGGCAGTTTTCTTTTCCTTCTTTTTTTTTTGTTTTAAAGACAATCAGTGCTACAAAGTATACTCCGCCAATTGCCAATATTTCAGTATCTGTAGACATGGTTATACATATGTTAAACAAATGAGTACTTCTTCCTTCACCTGTCAGCATTCCTTCATTTCTCTATGCAATAAACACACATACAATTGGGCTTATAGTATGTGCCAAATATAGTTCATATTATCATTATATCAACTAATCTTTATAGTGATGAACAACATCATATAGTGTTTTATAGTTTAAAAATGCTTGCATTCTATGATCATCAGAAAAACGATAAATCATATCATTATTCTTGTTTTGCAGATAAGGAAACAGAGACTTGGAGAGACTAGGCGACTTAGCCATAGCCATAAAACAGTAAACAGAAGAACCAGAGAACCAGGACACAGACCCTTGTCTTGCACTCCCAACCTATTATTCTTTTTCCTGGTATACCCAGGGGATTCCAACCCTTTCACTACTAAGGACATTATTTATTTTATATTTTTTCTAAAGACTCCATGTGTTGAAAACAGTAGCAACCAGTCATGTTAGCAGTCATCACTACATCTGTGTTAAGAACGTATTCATCACTCAAAATAGAAATTTTGTATCCATTAGCTGCCATTCCACATGACTTCTTTCCCCCTTCCCTCAATCCTAAACAACCACTAATCTACTTTCTTTCTCCATAGATTTGTCTATTCTGGACATTTCCTAGAAATGGAATCTTATGTAGCTTTTTGTGACTGGCTTAGAATAATGTTTTCACGTAATGTTTTAAAGGTGCATCCATGTGTAGCATGTATCAGTACTTCACTGTCTTCTAGTGATGAATAATTCTGTTGTTTATCCATTCATCACTGATGGGCATTTGGATTGTTTCTACTTTTTATCTATTATGAATAATGCTACTGTGAACATTTGTGTACAAGTTTTGTGTGGACATATGTTTTCATTTCTCTTGGGTATATACCTAGAAGTGGAATTGCTGGGTCACATGGGAACTCTTTGTGTAACATTTTGAAGGACTACCAAAGTATTTTCCAAAGTGACTGTGCCATTGTAAATGTCTTTTGAAGTATGAAATAGCAGATGAGTCTCAGGCTGTGTATGATAGATACCACAGCCGCATTCCAGGATGGTTCCTTAAGGTTAACTATATTGCATCAAAAAAGAAGAGATCATGGTGAATTCAGAGGTCTTCCCAGGACTCACCCCCCTAATCTGGGATCTAGGAGGGGAACATTTGAGCAGTTCCTTTATTGTTAGTGTAGCAAATTTAAATCTCAGTGCTATGGGAGCTCAGAAAATGCCCTGGATAATTCACAATATGTAATGTAGAGAAAAAGAAATCCTGGACTAGAGTCAAATTTGGCTCCATGTGACTCTCTGTCTTTATAAAATGAAGATGATACTATAGGCCGTACCTACCTCTCAGAGTTGTTCTGGAGAATCAGTGAGATGTACACTTCAAAGTTTCCCTGTAACCAGCAAAAGCAAGTAGGTAATCAGGTACTCAGTTGAATAAACTTGAAAACTGACACCATGTACTGGCACATGGGCAAGCACCAACTGGTTTCCTTTATTATGAGATTAGGATTGAGATTTTTGTACTTGAAGGTGGGTGTTTGCCCATAAGAATCTACATTTCCAAACACAATTAATCTCTTGTCAAAGTCCCTAGCCAATCACTGATCTGTTTTCTGTTTCTATAATTCTGCCTTTTCCAGAATTCTATACAGACGGAATCATATGAGACTGGGCTTCTTTCACTTAGTATGATGCATTTGAGATATATCCACATTGTTGAGCATATCAGAAATTCATTCTTTATTGCTGAGTAGTATTCCATTGTAAAGATAATACCACAGTTTGTTTATTCATCAGCAAGTTGAAGTTCATTTGGGTGCTTCAAGGTTCTGGTGATAATGATGAAGTCTGCTATAAACATCTGTGTATAGGCTTTTGTTTGAACATGAGTTTTCATTTATCTTTGGTAAATACCTATAACTAATATTGCTAGGTTGCATTGTAAGTATATATTTAGCTTAATAGGAAAATATCAAACTGTTTTCTAAAGCAACTGTACTTCATTTTGCATTTCCATCAGCAACAAATGAGAGTTCCAGCTGTTGCATATCCTTGTGAACACTTGGTATTTTCCACTTTAAAAATTTTAGCCATTCTAGTGGGTGTGTAGTAGTATCCTCTGTGATTTTTAATTGGCATTTATCTAATGACTAATGATTTGGGGCATCTTTTCATATGCTTATTCACTCTTTGTATATCTTCTTTAATAAAATGTCTGTTGAAATCTTTTATCCCTTTTTAAATTATTTGTTTTCATATTGAATTTTGAGAGTTCTTTATATATCCTGGATATGTCCTTTATCAGATGTGTAATTTTTTTTAAAGAGGCAGCTTTATTTTATTTTACTTATTATTTTTATGAGCTTCTTTTTCTTTCTTTCTTTCTTTTTTTTTTTTTTTTTTTTGGGCCGTATTGGGTCTTCGTTGCTGCACTCAGGCTTTCTTTAGTTGCGGCGAGTGGGGGCTACTCTTCGCTGCGGGACACAGGCTTCTCACTGCAGTGGCTTCTCTTGTTGCAGAGCATGGGCTCTAGGCATGCGGGCTTCAGTAGTTGCAGCACGTGGGCTCTAGAGTACTAGGGCTTCAGTAGTTCAGTACTAGAGCTTCAGTAATTAGTTGCTCTGTTGCATGTGGGATCTTCCCAGACCAGGGGTGGAACCCATGTCCCCTGCATTGGCAGGCAGATTCTCAACCACTGTGCCACCAGGGAAGTTCCATCAGATGTGTAAATTTTTAATTTTTTTTCTCATCTGTGGCTTGTATTTTGCTAAACTTTAATTTTTCCAGTTATTTTCAAGTCCTATTCTTCGGCCTGTCACTGGATCTACCACTATTCTCTTTTTCACTCTGCATGTTTACAGAGATTCTTGGCTTTTTCAGGCACGGCGGGGGGGTGGGGGTGGGGTGGGATACGAAGATGAAAAGGACAATTGTCCTATTAACAAGGAAACTTTAGGTAGTTGGAAAGAGAGTCCAGATATCTAATCGTCTATAACTCACGGGCTGATGTTCTGAGTACCATAAGGGATGTATAGACACTGTGCTATACTACAGAGCATTGCCATTCATTGAGGTTTCTGGTTATTAAAATATTTTGAGCACAGACTCCACAAGAGAGAAGCAATGAAAGTTCTGGATAATTAAATTCCAGAAACTGACATAGAGTGGCTGCCCCCCCTACAACCCCATGTATGATCAGTGACGATAGGGGGGCTGGGGGATGGAAAAGGAACAGGTGCTAGGCAATGTCTTTCTCATCTTGGTAAATCACAGTCGTCTAATTCAACAGTTGTGGAGCTAGAGGACCACCTCAGAAGTGATTAGCTTCACTGCCTCCACAATCCTGGGGCCCAGGTTACTGTAATTGTCTCTTTTGTCATCATTTGTGGTTTGTATAAGTAAAAGCAGAGATAACAAGCGGATAAAGAAATTTCATTCTTGACACTTGTGGAGGTGCATGTGTGTGTGAACCATCAGACAGCCTCAGGGAGCACAAACTTATTTCCCAATCCAGTCTTCATCTGTGCCATAATTATCATTAATATGTGTCACTCATAAGTCAGAGTGTCTTACCCTGTATAATCCTAGTCTCCCACTCTCATGCTTAACTAAACCATCCCACACTCTGTAATCCGACCCCAGGTGATTTACAGACCAGTTATGGCTCCCTTGCCCTCCCTGCCTTTACTTACAATGTTCCATCAGCCTGGATTCCTCCCTCTGTATCTGTCAGCACGCATTTTATTCATTTTTCAGGCTTAAATCAGATGCTGTCTCCTCTGTGAAGGCTTCATTGAACTCCCCACCCTCCCCTGCAGTCAGAATTAAGAGCTCCTTCTGCCTTCTTATGTCACGTTGTATCTTTTTCTTTTTCACATTTACTTTATTTTGCTTTGCATTGAGATGAATTATTTGGCTGTCTACCCTCTCTAGATAGTGAGACCTTTGAGGGCAGAAACCATGTCTTCCCTGTGTCTTTAACCCCCCATTGGAGCTGATTATAAACTGTTGCATGTAGTAGGTTCTCACTGAGGGTTTATTGGTTGAAAGACATGGCATAACCCACAGTGCCCCCTTGCTTTGTGAACCAGACAGAAGAGGTGTCTGAGTGGCTGATAGCTGTAACTGGAGGTGACAGGGTGATCTGATGTGTCCTAAGCAAGTGCAGTCTTGTTTCCCTCGTGGCTGTGATTATGCTCTCCTGTCTAGAATAAGAAAAGGGTGATTTGATTTTGAGTAATACGCAACCCAGTTCTAACTGTGTACCGTAAGTGCCTTCCATTGTTCTGCTTAAGGTGATTTTCTACCAGCATGAAATGTTCTCCTTCCCAGACAGTTGATAGACGAGCTGAGTCATGCCTGACCACATTTAATAAGACAGAGGCAGCTAATACCTGAGGGAGCTGCCTTTGAGGACAAGCTGACTTTTCTGACTCCTCTGCTTTTTAAAAGTGGGTGTTGTGAGAGAAACTTGAGCATGAAGATAGCTTCAGAGTCTCTACTGGAAACAAGACTACATGATGACACTCTTTAATTCAGACAGATGTGATCTGCCCCACTGCCTCTTGGCTATGATATGTGTCTTCTGATGCTGGAAACTGCTAATCATGGATTTGATGCTCCTTATTAAAGAGACTCACTCAGTTTGTTCCACTTTCTATTAACAAGTGCCCACCCACTCCCACTCTTGTGCTTGAAAAACTGGCTTGATTTTATATTTTTAAGTTTCAGGCTAGAAAACCCTGTTGAAGTTAGCACTGATTATAAACCCATCATATTATAGAGCTGGAAAGGGTTAGAGATCATCTGGTTTTACGTCCTTGTATTATACATGAAAAAATAAAATCCAAGAAAAGGGAAGTTACTTGGCCACATTCATGGTTAAATTTTAGATCCTGGAATGAGGCTGATCTGTGTTAGAATCCTTCTCTCTCACTTACTTGCTGTGGTTAAACGATAAACTGGGGCATATTAAAATTTTTAAATTTTAAGAGGGTATTTGAGCAAAAATCGAAGCAAATTGGGCAGCATCAAACTGGACATAGTTAGGAGCACTCCACAGAGGGGAGCCAGGGCCAAGACGTCTATGGAGAAGAGGTGGAAGCAAGACAAGGAAAGTATTTGATTGACTACAGCTTAAGTGGTTGCATTAGTTGAGAAAGTCCAGTTGGCTCTTTGTGAGTGATTGTCCTTAGGTTTCAATTTTCTTGACCTTGAAGCATTCCAGCTTAGGTTTTGGCTTGCTTAAGTAGGCTTCCAGGACATTACAGCCACCTCAGTCTAATGGCCTCTTTGTTTAGTTAATTTAACACTGTGTAATCCTGCAGATACTCTTTCACTTATCTAAGGCCCCTGTTCCTCATTTGTTAAATGCGGACAATAATAAAACCATCTGAAAGAGTTGTTATGAGAATTAAAAGAGACAATAAATGTAAAGCACTTAATACCAGGCATATGGAAAGCATTCGGTATTAGGTGGTAATTATTATAATAATGGTGGTCTCACTGGCAGAGTTAGTGCAAGAAATCAGGTCTCCTGATCCTATGTTGTTATTCTCCATAAAGAATACTACTAGATGTACCTCAGGAACTCTGTTTAATGGCAAGGAAGTTTAAAGATATCTGTCTGACGATGAATTTTATGGTCAAAGAAAAGTCTCAGCAGTTAGCTGTAAGACAGAAAGAACATGGCTTAAGAGGCTCAAGAATCAATGTGGGGCTTCCGTGGTGGCGCAGTGGTTGAGAGTCCGCCTGCCGGTGCAGGGGACACCGGTTTGTGCCCCGGTCCGGGAAGATCCCACATGCCACGGAGCAGCTGGGCCCGTGAGCCATGGCCGCTGAGCCTGTGCGTCCGGAGCCTGTGCTCCGCAACGGGAGAGGCTGCAGCGGTGAGAGGCCCACGTACCACAAAAAAAAAAAAAAAAAAAAGAATCAATGTGAATGGAGTATTTGAGGGAAGATTGTATATAGTCTCCAAACAAGAAGCCAAAGGACTGAGTATGATACCAGAGTCTTAGAGGATCAGTAGAGAGAGGACTGGCTGTGGAATCAGAAACTTCTACTGCCCAATAGCACTGTGGGCTTCCCATGTCATTCTCTGAGCCTCTCCAAACCCCCAAACGAGGCAACAACCCCTACCTCTGTGATCGAAGAACACAGTGTGTCTGAAACTGCAGTGTCAAGTATAAACTATTGTGTACTCTGTTAACAATTACAGATTTATAATCTTTGGTGGGATGTGGTGAGGGCGGGGAAGTAGGCACTGATTCCTGAGTAATAAGTTTGGGACATTTTACTGACTTAAAGAGTATGAAAATAAAAGGCCATTTCTAATCAACCACCTCCATTATCACTTTCTCCACGAGGCAGGGAGCCACAGCATTGGGAGGCTAAAAGTACCCAGAGAAGAGTGTCCTGCCTTGACAGTTTTGCCTTGGGATGTATACCTTGGGTAGACACGTACACACACAAAACAGAGATATATACACGGACAGTTAAAGTTGTATGTTGAAGCTCCTAAAAGCCTTCTTGGTATGACTGCAGACCCTTTTCCTGATCTAGCACCTATTTCTCTTATTTTCATGTTTTCTACTTTATGGTAATTATTTGCTGTTTTTCAGCGTCAGAACACTGGCATGTATCCCCTCGTGAGTGTCAGTGGAGAATGTGTGTATCACATGAAAGAGGGCTGATAATAGTAGGGTTATTAGCTAAAATCTTCTACGTTTGGTTTCTTTGGAGTGTTTGCTTTTGCTTCCTATATTGAAAATTTATTCTCCCATTTTGCTTCCTATGTTTCAAGAGCTCTGGAGTTCAGGAAAGTTGGTTTGTGTTTTCTGCTTTCTCTTCAGCAATAAATATGTAAGAGGCAAATGTTCTCAATCCTATAGTGACTCAAGAAGCTGACCGTAAATATAAGCATAAAAATTCAGCCTTTGATATGCCAGGAGAAAAGAAAAACAGAAACTGATGTAAGTGTGGTATAAACTCTCTTCTGTAATTGGTTTTATAGGCAGAAGTCATGTGTGATATGGGAAAAGTAACCAGGAATCTGGAAGGTTTCATCCTGCCTCTGGTACTAACCCAGCGTTTCACTCAGGCATTCCTTCACCCCTCTGGTCTCAAAGCCTAATCAGTATAATGTGTCCTGGAACTGGATGATTTGTAAGGCCCCCTTCCAGCTCCAACCCATAGTGGTTTTTTTCAGATGCATCGTGGATTACAGGTGGCTTAAACATTCAGAAACTTGGACCGTGATTTAATCTTGGCATTTATCTTCCCAAGACCTTGCTTCTCCCCTTGGGAGTTGACGCTGTTCTCTTCCTGAGGGACCACTGAAAGCCCAGCCACTTGGAAGCCCTACCTCGTGAATTCTTCCTACTGCCCCACTGTCATTCACAGCCGGATGTTTCCCAGACCCCGTTTCGAACGCTCAGCTTTTGTGGCTTGCTTCACCTGATTTTCTCTCAGAATCTTTTGTTTTCTGCTTGTCACTACCAGCCTTCAAGAAAAATCTACATGCTTGACACATTATTAAAATTGAATGAGACTGCACTGGCATTTCACAGGTGATGCCTCTCTTAAATGCAGTGGCAGGATTGTAGCCCCTGTCTCTTCCCCTGGCAGGTGATGAAGATCTCAAACGCCCTTTTACTCCAGGCAATTTCCTGAGAATTTCTGAGGAGGTTGCTGGCAAGGCTCACAAAATGCTCTTTTTTTGACTTTGTAGTTGCTTATAGAATATGATTGCAAATCTTGAGGCATGGGAATCATATAGCTTTTAATTGAAAGTTGAAGGCCCCTGATGTACTTTCACTGAACAAGCCCCCTTCACCCTCCATCTGGGACGTGAGATGTGGGGATGGAGGGTTATAGAGACATTTTGAGTATGTGGAGGGCTTTAAATTTTCATCATGGAGAAAAGTGATTGCTTGGCTGTCTTTACTAATTAAGAAGTTGGTTTATGCTTAGCCTGCTTTCTACATTTTAGGACTCAAATTTAATTTTGGATTTTCTGTCCTGGATCTGGTAAAGTGCAATAAAAACTCAAAAACAAATGCACATAATAATTTTTCCTGCTATCTTTCCAGGTCTTAATTCCCTCATCTGTGAAAATCAAAATAATAATTGTAGCTAAAATTTATTACGTTCTTACTATGCACCCAAGCATATAATACCACATATACGATCTTCTTTACCCCTATCAATAGGTCTGCTAGGTAGGTACTTACATTAGCTTCATATTTTGCTTCATGTATTATTACGTGTGAGGAGGCTGGGGTATGGGATCCTTCTTTCCAAGTGCCATACTTATGGGCAGCATTGCCACCTACTTTACTTGAGTATCAGCCTCAAGGATAAGACCCATATCCCATATATCAGCTTCTTCACCTGTAAAAAGAAAAGGAGAATTGGGTGGCTTGATTATGTAGAACGCATGTAGTTACCTCCTATGCTCCAGTATTACTGTTACCGGTTTCAATCTTCCTGGATTTGCTTTTTTTTGCCTATTTCAACCTCTGTTTTGAAGGAGAATATACTATTATGCTATTTACATTCCCGATACCAACTGGGAATGTTTGTGTAGATATGCATTTTGCTGGAATGTTAGAGTAGACAGAACGTGACATTTGGACCGAAAAGAAGTGATTCTGTGCTTGCCATTCATGAGCTCTATGCCATTCATCAAGTTAGCTCTCTGAGCTTAGTTACCCCATTTGTAAAATGAGAAGATTGTTCTAAATATTTTAAAAACTCCCCTCTAGTCTAACACCCTCAAACACTGTGTTCGAGGTGAGTCCTCATAGGTTAAATGATAACATTTGTTGGGCCACATTTAGTTTGAAATTGTCCATTCTCAGTTTGGAATCAAGAAAGAGAAGAATACAATATTAAGAATAGTGAGGACTACTGAATAGCTCTCTGTTAAACACATTAAAGAACATTGTCTCTTAAGTCTTCAAACCAGCTTTCTTTGACAGAGGAATATTTACTATACTTGCCCATACTCACGTGGTTAGCGAGTAGCAGAATGATTTGAACTGGGGTTGTCAGACTCCAGAGACTCCATAGAGAAAGTAGTTTCAGGATATGAGTTTCAGGTTTGGTCACTCCCCACCTCTATCATATTGTTAGCCCATCTCTCAGACCTGTCTTTTATCCTCTCTTGGCTTCCTTCACCTCATCTGTAAAATGGGGGTATTACCAGCTATCGTACTGGAAGAGAAGGCTACCACCAGATCTAAGACCCCTGTGTTCTGGGATTCTATGCTGCTGCCCAAAATACCTTTACTTCCAATGCTGAGGATCTGTTTCTTGTGTGGAAATTTGAAGGCAGAGACCTTGTTTTTTGCTACATTTTGTTTATAGCCCTAGCGCTCATAGGACCCTGAGTAAATATTGTGTAATAATGAAAATGAAGAGAGTGAAAGTTGCTTGATTATTATATGAGAATAGTAATTGGATATTTATGTCTTAATCATGGATTAGAAAAAAATTGCTTGGGGAAAATAACATAAAAACCAGCTAATGACTGCTTAGAGTTTCCCTAGCGCACTGTGCCACACTTGACATAAGCCCGTTTACTTACTGTCACAACAGCCCTGCAAAGAAAATCATTCCCTTCAGCCATATGAGGATGCTCATTACAGGGATTTTTTTAAGGAAAAGAGGCAGCCTACCCATAATCCATTCTTTAGCCTGCTAACTTTTAGCCTACTGCCACTTTGGTGAGAGAAGCGAAGCCTTTTCTAGGTAGCTATTAGATGATTCTCTTCCATGTTCCTCCTTATTATGCACAGCAACAGGAAGGGTGGTTGTTGGACCTTTCTTGGACCTTAACTCATGATGATGAAGGGCCTCGTTGTTGGTGCTGCAAGAAGCAGTTGGGAAATGACTTGATGGAGACGAAGAGTGAGCGTGAAGACCTTCAGCAGCTCCTGTAGACCTGAGAACTGTAAACATTTCTAGAGCACACATGGTTTTTTTCTCAAGTCCTCTGCCACAGGGAAAACTTTGTAGAAAGTGACACTCATGTTCACAGAGTAAGAAAGGAACAGCTACATGGCAGGACTGAATGAAAGCCAAACTGTTCATAGACCCTAGACTGCTGGTCCTGTAACAATAATTAGACTTTGAAAGATCTCAACTCTACATCATCCTTCAGATGATTTGATTTTGTAACTTTAAATATCACCTACTTTGGTATATGTTTTGGATTTAAACTTCATAAGTTTGGTTGTTTTCATCTATGAGGTTTCATTGTCCCTTTTCACCTCTTCATCTTTATTTTCATGTTTGCCTGGTAATGACTTTCTCTACTTTTTTTTTTTCCATTGTGGGGACTACCACTTCTAATTGATATAAAATAATCGTCTTTAGGTCAGTGTAAAGATAAGTGCCCAGTGTCACAGGGGGGCATTGTACACTATCTGGAGTAAAACTTGTTGTAGCAACAAGACCCTGACAACCTCTGCAAAGCTGAAGCTGTAACTTGTGGGTCTTCACCCTCCCCCAATCCACTTTCTGAGTTTGGCATTCTTTCCTTATCTGGCAAATCTCATCATCAGCTCAGAGCTAGTTCTTCTTTTTTTTTAATTACTCAATCAAGAAAACTCCCTTCTTTGGGGGGATTAAGGTATGTCTAATTATCTGCTCCAGGAAAGCCATCTGCCAGTTATTAGCTCAGTATTGTTGAACAGTACAAACAGCCTGAGGATGTCTGATGGGTGCTCATAGCCACTCCAGCTTTCCTCCCCCACCAGGAACTTCTCTCTCTCCTCTTGATGGCTTAGTTGACAACTATTAAATTTCAGCAACATTTTCTAGACCTTTGAGTAGCTCTCCTCTGAATAAAAAAATATCTAAGTTTTAGTCATCTTTTTTTCCACGGAAATCATACTCTAGGAAATGTAGTTCGTAGATTTTTTCTTTTGTTTTTAAAAACTGGTGATTAGGGCTTCCCTGGTGGCGCAGCAGTTGAGAATCTGCCTGCTAATGCAGGGGACACGGGTTCGAGCCCTGGTCTGGGAGGATCCCACATGCCACGGAGCAACTAGGCCCGTGAGCCACAACTACTGAGCCTGTGCGTCTGGAGCCTGTGCTCCGCAACAAGAGAGGCCGCGATAGTGAGAGGCCCGCGTACCGCGATGAAGAGTGGCCCCCACTTGCCGCAACCAGAGAAAGCCCTCGCACAGAAACGAAGACCCAACACAGCAAAAATAAATAAAATTAATTAATATATTTTTTTTAAAAAAAACAAAAATAACTGGTGATTAATTAATAGGACACTGCTAGAAAAATATCTGGATAGTTTTAGTATTTTTTCCACTGAGGAACAAAAAGGAATATATTTTTCAATGTAAACATTAATCAAAAACCTAGAATCATGGGGTGGATAAAACCTCACAAATAGTTCAACAACCCACTTGTTATAAGAGATGAAATAAGACATTTTTATCAATGAGAATGATGATCAGCTTTGAATAAGGAGAAAACAATACATTAATACTTCCCCAATGTTGATATGCATCGGAATCACCTGGAGATCTTGTTAAACTGTAGATTCTGATTTGGTAGGTCTTGGTGGGGCCTGGAAGTCTGCCGTTCTGACAAGCTCCCAAGGGATGCTGCTGATGGTACTTTCAGTAGCCAGGATATTAAAAAAAATACATATTTCCTATGTAAAATCTAGAGGTAGAAAATTCAGGGCTGATAAGCCAGCTCCATACTTATTCAAGGTCCCATCTCCATTCACTTTCACATTCCTCCATCTTTAGGGTGTGGCCTTCATTCTTATAGTCCATAAGGTAGCTCCAGCTGTCACATCCATGTGCCCAGCAGCAAGACGGAAGAAGTGGGATGGTAGCGAGAGCACAGGAGACATAGGACATGTCAGTGTTTCTCAAGGAAAGTTTCTGGAATCTACCACATGACAATTTCAAGCATATCCCATTGCCCAGAACTGTCACCTGACTATATCCAGGTGAGAGGAAAGCTGCAGAATATAGCCTTTATTCTGAATGGCTGTGTGCCCAACTGAAAATTCCCACACACTAGAAAAAGAAGGGTTTGGGGACGTGGTATATGGGACATGTTTAACAGTCTTTGCCATAGACCTGGAGAGACGAAATCACCCTCAGGCTTAGTCTCTGCCCTTCCATTAGACTTTGTCTCTGCCCTCAGCCTTAGATAGAATGTGCTGATGGGTGTTAAGGTGACGTCATCCACATGGGGTTCTAAGATGGGATATTAAAAGGGGCTGGTTCTCATCTCAACCCAATCTCAGGACTACCCTCTCTACCCACACCTGTATATACTATACTATACTATACTCTACTATACTATACTATCTATACTACACTAATGTAATGACTATAATCCTACCTAGAATCCTGTTTTAACACTTGATTCATTCATTCTACCAGCTATTTTCATTTAGTTAATTTTGCATCTATGTCTTTGTTTTTCCAAGATTGTTAACCTCTTGATGGACAGGGACCCATGCAGATCCAGCTAATACGTACTGAGCTCCTTTCATATGTCTGGCCCTTTGCTTTCGAAACATACAGCCCTGTAAGATAGGCATATGACACATGGAGAATCTGAGTCTGAGAAGGGAAGCATTTTCTCCAAAGTCATAGGGCAAGTAAGTGGCACAGGGAAAATAATAACATACAGAAATTAATTCCACCTAGGTCTTCCAATATTTAAAAATGTCCTCTTCTTTTTTTTTTTTCGTATACCTGAGCTTCTTGAGTTCTTATATCTGCATGTCTCTACCATAGCATACAGCACAGCAGGGTTTCAGTAGATATTTAATAAATACAAAAATATGAGTAGCTTTCCTGTGGGAAATATCTTGCTTTGAATGTGTGAACATAGATTTGGGACAAGCCTCCCAGATCTATGTTCAGGCAGCTTTTATTTGTGCTACCACTCAGGCAAAAGTAAGTCAATTAATCTCTCTGTCTTCATTTCCTGGCATGTAATGTGGGAATGGGCATGAAAGCCCAAGAGGGTGCTGTGAGATTAATTAGTTAAAATGTATACCCTGCTATATAAATGCTAATTGCTGTCAGGAGCGTGGGTTGGATTTTCCAGTGACTTGGCTTTGCGACGGCTTTGCACATTTCCATTAGTCCTCTGTGGCACCAAGCCCTGGCCTTAAGAAATCCTTTGGCTGAGGGAAATGATGACTTTGTAGTTCTCCCGTGATGAGGGGCCAATTTAGAGAGGAGTTCCACTATGGAGTAAACTGGTTAAGAAGGGACATTTTAAACAAAAAAGTAATTCATTGTGCCAGTAATTCACTAAATTCCCTTTGCTGTTATTAGAGACAAATCTATTTGCATAACAGCCTTTTCCCCAGTCTTTTCTTCGGCTAGTGCCTGCAGTGAATCATATAATTAATTTGGTATTACGTGACACTCCAACCCGTTACCATAGATTTTATTTTTATTTGTTCATTGAATAATTTAAAAAGCTCTAACAAAATGCCCTCAGGTGGCTGGCTAGAGAAAGTTAAAAAACCCACAGAACTAATTTCAAATGGGCAAAGAAAAAACTCAATAAAAATCATATTGTTTTTGTTAATGTTCATGAATACTAATATATGTGGTTTTGGTCCCTATTATAGAGGAGTCTGATTCACTTTATAGATATATGCATTTGGCCCATGAAACATTCTGTAAGGGAGATACGTAGCGGGTATAATGATGTATTTTCCCTTGACCCTGTATTGCATTTAATTTGGTTGAAAAAATATTAAGTCTATGGAGTTAGCCAAAAATATTGATTGACCTGTATTTAAATTTTAGTGTGTAAGGGCCTTTAACATATGCTATTTTAAAAATAACTCTTGTCTGCTCTTGATTTATTGTGATGCTATGAAAGGAAAATTCTGGCTTCCTTTATTAGTCGATACTAGTCACTATAACAGATTATGTCCACCAAGTCTCAATGGCTTGAACGATAGAGACTTGGCTTAACACAGTCACAGCTCTTTGAAAGTGAGACGGCTTTCCTGAGAAGCTCTGCTTTGACTGATGGCAGGAATCCGGGCTCCTTCCATCTTGTGATGCTGCACATTTCAAACATTTCTGGTCTTCAAGGACTCCGTGGAAGGGAAAGAGAAAGCACCAAAGATCATGCTGGGAGTTTCAAGTTGTACAGCATCTCTGGCCATACTCATGGGCCAGAACCAAATCACATGGCCCCAACCCAACTGCTAAGGATATGTAGGTTTCATATGGGCCGAGGACAACAAAACAGGACTAATGAACATTTGGCCAGTCTCTGCCACAGTCTACCCCAGTGATCACCAAAATTCCATTTCATACTTCTTCCTAAATGGGTCTGCTTGAGTACATGCTTGTGGTTGTTATGTTACACTAGCTCTCTTTTTCCATCTCCCTTTTCACAATTAGCGTTCTCCTACTTTACAAAAGAAAAATACAACTGTCACTTATCATCTGTCTTGGTGTTAATTATTGTTCAGGGCCATAAAGACTTCCCAGGGCCAAAGTAACAATTTATATCATTGGTATCCGAAAGTCTCCTTTAATCAAGGTAACATTAACCCCCAGAATGGCTTCCTCCTTCTCTCCAATTTACCAGTGTTCCTGTTAAAAGCGAGCCATGATATCAGAACTGTGTTCTACTGACCCAAGTTGGGGTGATCTGAATTGAGATATGTTGTTGAGTGGGGTTGCAAGGAGAATACTTTTCATTTTATAGCCTTGCCTCTAAAATCATTCAAATTTGAGCAAATAGTTTAAAGTTCTTGACAGAGAGGCCTTTAGGAACAGCATAAAGAATATTTTTATGAAATACAGAAGGCAGTAGCATCTTACTTCATCCAGACAACAAACTTAATATAGTGCAGTTCCAGACTCCGTCAGCTGCCAACTGTCTCTCTCTGTCTCTTTCAACTATATCTTATAATTTAAAAGTGAATGAATGTCCTGCCAATGCATATTAATACAAATTTTGGAATTAAAAAACGAAATCAATACTTCTTTCTCACAGAAAGTAGGTATGATTAGGATGGTTTGACACTGAGAGGGACTTTGCCAATTGTATTGCACAGTGGATATTTCCTTCCTTCCTTCCTTTGTTTTTCTCTAATTAATATTTTAATTATTTTCAAAGCAAGTCATGCATGGAGGTATTTTAAGGCCAATATATTAACGGGGATATCAAAATAATTATATTCTTTCTGTCATAATTTTCCTCTGCTCCTACTAGTTCTCTTCTTCAGAGACAATGACTTTTGAGGATTTTATTTATTTTTTCTGGCATTTCCTATCTACAGTCTGCTAACCAATTTGTGTATATTGTTATTTTTCATTTGGTCAACCCTATGTGTTATCTCTTCACTTTTTAAAATTATAGTAAATAAGGACTCTCTAAAGTGCTATCCCCTTTGCTTTCCTTACTCATACCTCTCTATATAATATTATTGCAATATTTGGTTGAATCAATAATCATTCAATTAATATATCTTCAAATATTAACGAACTATGATTATGTTACCTTTCTTATTTTTCGAAGTTATGAATTGCCTTGCTTTCATATGCTTACTCTAATTAGTATCCTTTGGTAACCACTTTCATACTTTTCAATTACCCTTCAGCATCATTTTTCACAGTGCAAATCTAATCCGATAATCCATCAGTTACAATTAATTTTTCTTTATTGGGGGTTTCCATTTTTTTTTTTTTTTTCTATCTACACTGATTTACCACCAAGCCCTACTGCATAGCTGCTTTCCTGGGATATCCTGCATTGTTATTCTGGGAATCCCTTCCCCTCTCTCTTTAATTGCATCCCCTATTCCTTGATCTCCTGTTTTCCTTCGTCTTGTTTTTTCTCTCATTTTGTTGGCACAAATCTCCCAGAATCTTCTTGAAAAAATAGCACATAGGATATAAAATAACTGAGTCTTCATGTGTCTGAAAATGTCCCTCACACATGATTATTTTGGTGGGTTTAAGGTTCAAGATTGCAAATAAATTTCCTTTAGATGCATTGCTTCATTATCTTCTAGTTTCCAGTCTTGTTTTTGAGAGTTGCAAAGCCATTTTGATTCCTAGTCTTTTGTACGTGACTATTCTTTTCCTCTTTCTTACTCGCTGGTAGTTTATATCTTTTCTTTTCTTTTTCCACAGTTTTAAAAAATATTTTTGTGGTGTAAGTCTGTTTTCATCCACTGTGTTGGGGCAATTGACAGATCTTTTTAATTTAGAAGGTTATGACTTCAGTTCTGAGATTTGTTTTTGCTTTGAATTATTTAATGGAGAGTTTTCTTTTTATTTTCTTTCTTTTGGGGATCCTACTGTTGAGATGTTGAGACTCGTGGACTGGTCTAACTTTCTTCTCTATTTTCTGTTTTTCTTTCTACTCTACTTTTTAGAAAATTCTCAAATTTAACTTCCAAATAAACTGTTTATTAAATTTTACCTTTCTTCAATCATGTTTTTAATTTTGATAAGCTTTTTTTCTCTGAATATTCCTATATCATTCTGTTCTTGCTTCATGAATATAAAAGTTTCCTTATCTCTCTGAGTATGTTAATGATAGTTTTTTTGTTTTTCTTTTAAAAGATTTATTTTTCTTGAATAATCTTGGTTTTATCAAATTTTCTTTTACAATGTTTCTTTGGATGTTACCTTCTATAGTAGAGATTTTTCTC
Source organism: Leucopleurus acutus (assembly GCF_964270905.1). NCBI lineage: Eukaryota > Metazoa > Chordata > Mammalia > Artiodactyla > Delphinidae > Leucopleurus > Leucopleurus acutus. The sequence goes on along the minus strand of NC_139147.1, from coordinate 77,540,310 downwards.
AGATGTCTCCTGGGGCTGTTTGTTCATATTTAAGAAGAAGTGATTAAGAAGCTGATTAAAAATTCTAAATGTGAATGTGGGACTTGTTAACCTTGAGCTTTTCTATTGGATGATATGATGATATGGCTGTACAAGTTGTTTAAAAAAAAAACAAACTCTGATACTAAGATTGTTAGGTCTTTCTTCTGAAAGTAGTCAGATTTTCTGGAGAAGATTCATTCATTCTCCTGCCTGGAGAGTAAAGATCTGGCTGCTCCTATCCTTGGAACGCAGTGGGAAAGGTTCCTGAGTGCTAGGAGGGTGGGGCTGGAACCAAAGATGTCACTTTTTGACATAGCGTTCATCCAGTTCTCCTTATTTTACTGTCCCACCTATGTGCTTATTTTTAAGGTATCTGGTTGCGTTTGCCAGGATAGGATAGATTATTCATATTGGTAGTAAGCAAATCCCAATTCTCTATGACTTAAAATAGCAAAGCTTTGCTGTGTGTCATCCATACCAAGGGAACCAAGCTAAAGGAGTCTCGACGTCTGTGCTTTCATATTTGCTAAGGCAGAAGAAAAGGAAGCATGGTGAAATATACTCTGGCCCTTAAAACACTCAACACAGGTGACGCTCAGTACACCATTTTGGCCAAAGTGAGTCACATGACATCCCCTTATTTCAGAGGGGCATAAAAGTACAATCTTACAATATGCCTAGTAAGAGAACTCAGAAATATGGAGTGTATGGTACTAGTGATTACTTATCTTGATACTGACAGTTTCTCCTCCTGGGTTTTCTCTGCATTCTGCATTGCAGATTGGTTTGTTCTCCAGCTCTTCCCTCTTCATTTAGGATTTTTCATTTTAAATGTGCTAAGCTTGTCACCACTTGTCCATTTGATGTTGCTATTATCTTTCCTCTTGTTATTGCTATTACTTGGGTTTACGTCTTGAAAATTATTTTAGTTTTAGTGGAGTTTCATAAAGGAGTGAAACTGGATGCATGTATTCAATCTGACATGTTTAACTGAAAAAACTATGGTTATAACTTGCTGTTAACTGAAGGAGCTAATTCTGCAACTATGCAGTTTTAATGAAAATATATTTAAAGAATGTTATGATAGATGTTTAATAAAAATATTTTATTATCAATTTGTATTAATGTGAACAACACTTTGATCTTTCCAGTTCTTTCTTGTGTATTGGATTTTAAAACATGTTTCTGAATGAAGCACAGAAATTGTAAACAATGGAAATTTGTTGATTCTTGGAAAAGTCAGTTTGTTAGCTTTCCCGGAGGTCTATTATTTACTTAGAAATGTATTACTTACTTACAAAACATTTTGTAAGTCATAAAGCTTCAAATGCTTTGCTTTTATCAAAATTAGTCACTAATTTAGTTGTTCTGTTAGCTGTCTGCTTATGCCCAAAATGTTGCCTAGCAAACGATCATAAACTTCATTTAATTTATTACACATGTATTATTGCTCATGAGTCTATAGGTTTTCTGGGTGGTTCTGGTGATATAGGCTGAGCTTGCTCTTACGTCTTTGGTCAGCTGTAGAGAGGTCTGACAGCTGTGCTTCTGGAGGGTGCAGCTGTCAGCAAGGGTGCCTCAGCTCTACTACATGTGGTCTCTTATTTACTAGGAAGCTTTCTTGTGTATTGTAGTCAGTTTGGCTGTCTAATCTAATACCAGTAGACACACATGACTAATCCAAATTGATATGTGCAGTAAGTGTAAAATACACTGAATTTTGAAGAGTTATTACAAAAAAAGAATATAGGGGCTTCCCTGGTGGCGCAGTGGTTGAGAGTCCGCCTGCCGATGCAGGGGATGCGGGTTCGTGCCCCGGTCCGGGAAGATCCCACATGCCGCGGGGCGGCTGGGCCCGTGAGCCATGGCCGCTGAGCCTGCATGTCCGGATCCTGTGCTCCACAAAGGGAGAGGCCACAACAGTGAGAGGCCCGCGTACGGCAAAAAAAAAAAAAAAAAAAAAAAAAAAGAATATAGGTATAAAATAGCTTATCAATATTTGGGATGTTTGGGATATATTGAGTTTAACAAAATACATTATAAAAATTAATTTTACCTGCTTTTTATTTCTTTAATGTGGCAACTAGGACACCTAAAATTAACTATGTGGCTTGCATTTTATTGCTATTGGACAGTGAAGACCAGGGGAGAACTGGGAATCTTAGAGGGTTGCCATTTCAGTTACAATCTTCTCCCTAGAACCTCTTTTGTCCCCAGAGGAGTGAAAGAGTACATGATTTCTTTTCCAGGTGAGATTCTCCCCCATACCTTGTAGGGTTCAACAGGATCAAGCTATCAGATCACACTGTTATCCAATGGATAGTCAAAAGATAATAAATGAATGAGGGGAATTCTCCTCACACCACAGCTGTCTATTACATGCATTTATTAGAAAGAGGCTAATGAATACGACCCGAGAGGAGGGTCCAGAAAATACTGCGGTATCCTAAAGAGAAGGTGTGTTCTCTGGAGATGAGATGACTCCTCTACCTTTTCTTTCTTTTTGACTGTTCCAGAACGCTGTGATGACTGGGGACTAGATACCATGAGGCAGATCCAAGTGTACGAAGATGAGCCAGCTCGTATCAAGTGCCCACTCTTTGAACACTTCTTGAAATATAACTACAGTACAGCCCATTCAGCAGGCCTTACTCTGATCTGGTATTGGACAAGGCAGGACCGGGACCTTGAGGAGCCGATTAACTTCCGCCTCCCTGAAAACCGCATTAGTAAGGAGAAAGATGTGCTCTGGTTCCGGCCCACACTCCTCAATGACACAGGCAACTATACCTGCATGTTAAGGTAGCCTGACCCTTATGGTGACTTTCTCTTTTCCCTTTCGTTCCTGAACCGTTTTCCAAACGATGCATGGGCTGTGAAGGCGGGAAGGGGAAGAAGGAAGCATGTAGAGAGATTTACACTTCACCTCATTGGCTTAGCTGAGGTTAGCTGAAAGAGATGTGCAGAGAAAATGGTTGAGCTTCTGAGAACATTCTCAATAGGTGGTTCCTTTTCAAACCTGACATACATCGGGGTTGTCTAGAGGTGGAGGCTTGTTCATTTGTTCCCTTTCCCTGACATGAATCTGCCTCCACGTCTGCCTCACCTGAAGGTATATCCGTTTCCCTGGACAATGAACAGGGTAGGCAGTAGAACCCATTCATATCTGTTAATCTTGGTAACTTTTTAAGTACCTAGCACAAATAAAGCCTCAGGATGCCATATAAAGGAAAGAATATTTGAGAGGCATTAAATATACTTAGAACAGTGCTTTTCAAACTTTTCCACCAAAATTTCCCTAAAAAGCAAATGAATACCACATCTCTGGGAATCTAAGAGTATAATCAAAAGCACCCTACCATTACTGCAAAATTTCTTTCAAATCCACTTTTTCTCTGAAAGTTCATGTACATTTTGCATTTTACTTCACAATATACCAATTTTCCTTTTACAACAGATTAATTTTGTTTTTCCTCTGGAAAAAAAAAAAAACCTTGAAAAAAATTGAGGGTCCTTCTGAAAAATAACCATTTTAAGGCTTAGTACTTTGGCTACTTTTTTTCCTGAGGTCCCTTTTTAGCTTCCAGGCTTTATTTTAGTTTTTAAACTCCCATCTGAGTTGTGAATTTTTTTTTTAAAGATAGTTTCCTACTATTTAATAGTACATTGGCTTTCCTAGGTCTTCCATAACAAAATACCACAGACTGGGTGGCTTAAACAATGGAAATATGTTTTCTCATAATTCTGGAGGCTAGAATTCCAAGATTAAGGTGTCAACAGGGTTGGTTTCATTCCTCTCTCCTTGGCTTGTAGATAGACATCTTCTCTCCATATCTTCACATCATTTCACCTCTGTGTCTCTGTGTCCTAATCTCCTCTTCTTATAAGAGCATCAGTTATATTGGATAAAGGCCCACCCATATTACCTCATTTTACCTTAATTACCTCTTTCAAGACCTATCTCCAAATACAGTCGCATTCTAAGGTATTCAACTTCAACATATGAATTTGGGGTGTGGGACACAATTCAGCCCATAGTGATAGAGCTGGATGACATAACAATAACAGAAGAGCATAACAGAATAATAATGTAAGCCCAGACCTTCTTCTGAATGCTCCTTGTCTCTCATGGATGTTATAACTGTTCTCTGATGGAGAACTATGACTATGTTTTGATAAATTTAAACAATGTTCTGATTTAGTGAAAAAGGACTTCTCTATCACAGAAAAAAGCATATTGATCACTGTGGCTTTGGGAGTCCCTTGTAACCTTTTAAGTCCCTTCTGAGGCCTTTACCCCTTCTATTTAATTTTGTTGGAGTGAACTCTAGACTGGGATGTGAGCTTCCAAGGAGCCTGCAATACGCATGTGTCCATTGTTTATGCCATAATACAGTTTTGGTATCTATACCCACACAATGAGAAAGCTGGCCTAAATGTTCTTTGAGCTCCTTTTCATCTTTGGCAATTGTTAATCTAGTAACATTTCACACATACACCTTGGCAGATACCTGGGGAAGGGTCATCAGTAGCTTTTTGGTTGACCTTGGTCTCTACTATGCATTCTAGTGCTTCAGTATCTCTCTTTTTTTTTTTTTCCTTAGCAACCCACTACTTCTTTAGAACTCTCCTCCAAACTTTTCCAGCCTTCTTTTATATTATAGGAACAGGGCTCATGACTATCTAGGCCTGAGTATACCTTTAGTGTTATTTATCAATTTCCAGATTGCCATCTCTTCAGTTTACCTGTCTGCCTATCTTCTAAAGAAAATTTTAATTAAACTTATCTGGTGGGGGTACCAGAAGCTTCCCATTGTCCTGTGGTGATTCCTAAACTGAGAATGACCTTAAACTGAATCATGTGAAATCATAGGCCTGATGTCATTAAGAAAATAAAGTTAAGATTCATCCTCTAGGATTTTACTGCTTGTATTCTTGCTTCAGTACCTCTATTAAGATAACATCCAGATTTGACTTACGGAGCTGGAAAAGTCAGTCCATTCATTGTTCATCACTTGATTTTATAGTCAGGAAGTGTATCTTATTAAGCTGAAATTTACCTTCTATAACTTCCACCTATAGGATACTTCTACTTGGAAGACCTTTTGTTATCTGTAGGTAAAGATTGTGCCTGCCACTCTCCCTTTCCACCCTTAAACACTCTCTCCTCCCATCCTGGGGAGGGTAATGAATTCTCCCACACTTTCCATTGGATTTAGTCTTAATTCATGAGTTATTGAGTATATAATATGTCTTAAATAGAAATCACAAAAAGGGGTGGACAATGAATGACCCATTTACATACCACCCTAAAAAATCAGTTATTTTATTATCTATACTCCCTTTATTATTTTCATATATGTAATACAGTTTTATGTATATTCCATGTATCCAACAAATATTTATTCAGGGCCTACTGAAAGTTTAGGCACTGCACTAGATGAAAGAAATAAAAGAAAACACATATGGTCGTGACTTTGTGTGAACCATGATAAATTCAATCAAGGAATTGTCCAAGGTGCTGAGAGGATGAGAGTCCTAATTTAGATATGGGGTGTGTAGAGAATGACATAGACCTCAGTGTGAAAGGTAGGATGATGGGAAAAGAAGAAGCCCCCAGGCAAATGAAATGACTTACACAAACATTAAAGGTATAAATACAGTTCCCCGCCATCTTTTTTTTTCTTTTTTTAAAGATTTTTTTTTGATGTGGACCATTTTTAAAGTCTTTATTGACTATGTCTTCTGTTTTATATTTTGGTTTTTTGGCCACAAGACACGTGGGGTCTTAGCTCCCCGATCAGGGATCAAACCCACAACCCCTGCACTGGAAGGCGAAGTCTTAACCACTGAACCGCCAGGGAAGTCCCTCCCCAGCCATCTTAACATGTTTTATGTGTTTGTTAGTTTTTTCCTTCATGCTTGATTTTTTTATATATGTGTACAATAACTTTGGATGGTTGTACCATGATTTTTTTTTTTACAGTCTTCCTTTTCATACGTTTTTCTACTGATTCCAATATCTTCCTTGCTGATATAACACAGGATGGGCAGTTTTGATCATGTGCTCTCTCTATTCTCACTTTTCCTACGTCTATCATGTGAAAAAATCTCCAGAAATAAGCTTACAAGGGAAAAGGCTCAGGCTTTTTAAAACGTTTTTGGAAACATATTTAATTTTCCAGAACTCGTTTATACCATTATCAACCATGAGTTAATATGCTGTTCTTACCTGTGCCTTACCAGTACTGAGTGTTATTAAGAATGTTTTAAGGATAAAATTAAACATTATATACATGAATATATACACACACATACATATGTATGTTTAGGAACATATCTAAAAATCTAAATAGTTTATCAATAGTAGCTAATTGTGTCTGTTTTTATTCTGTTGTGTCAGTTGTTGTAGAAAATACCTCCATAACACATTTAATTGTTACATGAACTTAATATATACATAAAGTCTCAATACACAGCAGTACTTCACTTAGCTCATTTTAATGTGTTTGCTGCATCAAAACAAATGCAAATGAGACTGCCCATTCATTGCATATTTTTCTTTTCAGGAACACTACATATTGCAGCAAAGTTGCATTTCCTCTGGAAGTGGTTCAAAAAGATAGCTGCTTCAATTCTCCCATGAAACTTCCTGTGCATAGATTATATTTAGAATATGGTGTTCAGAAGATCACTTGTCCAAACATCGATGGATTTTTTCCTTCTAGTGTCAAGCCAACCATCACTTGGTATATGGTAAGCAAACTAGAAGGCATTTACCCTCTCTAAAATGACAATGATTATTTGTTGAGTTAATATAGAAACTGAGATTTTTCTCATCATCATTTCCTCCTTAATAACTTTATACAAATCTTTTACTGCTTCCTCACTTTGTACCATTTTAAAGGAAGTGGTGGAGATGCTTTGCCTCAACCCACCATGTCTTAAATTACATTCACTGGACTACCAGAAGTACCTTATTTCTATTAACTTCCTGTGAAATACAATTTGAGAAATATTGCCCACTTCTACTCACTGCTGAGTGAAGTCAGAAGCTGCTAATTCATCTGGTGAATTTCAGCTCTTTGGTTAATAAGTACTGTATTTGATTATTTGTATGTGTTTTCACGTTTGCCTTCCTTTGTGGGCACGGTGGATCTGTGGTCTATCACACATCTGAGAGCTTTGGAAAGTATTTAATCAAAATATGAAAGTGTTGGAAGGTGACACTTGGGGCAGCAGCATAGTTTTCTAATCTCTTCAAATATCCACCTGAGCCAAAGCCAAAAACTCCTGAAAAACATTTAAAACAAAACTCAGTGACAAGTTATCCATAAGAATCACTTTCAGTAAAATAAGTGAGATAAATCACCAGTACAACCCATATAGAATCAGAGTCTATAGAGAAGGAAGCTGATGGAAATAATATGGCATCTGGCAGGCTCAGGAAGAGGAGAAACCCCAAAAAGCCAGTGGGTGAAGCAATTTGAGAATAGCAGCCGAAATGTTGCTCTCTAATAGAGAGTGAGTCCAAGCAGCCTATAGCACGATATTTTGAAGGAATTGGAATAGTTCTAGTGCCTCGGAACTCCGAAAAACAGCCACCCACACTGAGGAAAAACTGCTAGGAGTGGAATCAAAATAAACAGGATCAGGGTCATGTAGACGAAGGAAGGAGAACCTGCTGAGAATGGAGGAGCCGAACAGAATCAGGAAATCTCAAGACTGTAGTTTTGAAGAAGGATCTCTGTGAAATTGGAAAATCCTGCCAAATCATAAAGGTCAGGAAAACTAGTTTTACATAATAATGAGCAACAAAAAGAATCAAGGTAAAATCCCATTCGAAGCTATAAGGAAAAAAGGAGATTGAGAGTCCGCCTGCCGATGCAGGGGACACGGGTTCGTGCCCCAGTCCGGGAAGATCCCACATGCCGCGGAGTGGCTAGGCCCGTGAGCCATGGCCGCTGAGCCTGCGCGTCCGGAGCCTGTGCTCTGCAACGGGAGAGGCCACAACAGTGAGAGGCCCAAGTACTGCAAAAAAAAAAAAGGAGAATAAGAAGTAGAATAACATTTCTATAGAAAAAAATAAAAGCATTCCAGAACGACCTATTGCAACCTACTGTTTCAAAAATTGGCACAAAGACATTAAGAAGTGATGCAAGATGAGAGAGGATAACAAATAAAAATTAGAAAATTCCAGAAATTATACAACTCAGTAAAAACTTAGAAGAAAATTAATTATTTCAGAAATAAATCTAAACTAAGAGGAGCAAATAGAAAATAAACACAACAAATAATACCTTAAGATTAAAAGAAAGTGGAATGGAGAAAAAATGTTGATCAAAAATAAATGATGAATAAAAATAAAAAGGTCAGAATGGATATACCAATATCATATAAAGTAGACTGTAAGATGATTAATATTATCAGAGATAGAAAGGACTTTTCAGAATAGTAAAAAGGTCAACTCATCAGGAAGGCATGAAAATAATAAAAAAGTATATATGCTTAATAACAGTGCTTCAAAATACATGAAGGAAAAGTTGACAAAATTAAAAGAAGAAATAGACAATTCTATAATCCTAGTTGAAAACTTTAGTATCTGTCTCTGTTTAAGCCATTAATGAAGTGACTTAGGGAGCCAACTTTAAGAGTTTTTCATTGGCCAAAGATGGAACAATTTAAACTTTAGTAAGGATATTAATTGCAATAGGTCGAATCTCATGAATTAAATTTAAATCCATAAGTTCATAATGATATTTCAAAATATGGCCACATTTGGATGAGAATAGGAAATAAAAACGTTACCTTGAAAACCGGTAAATAAAGGCGAAAAAAAGCCAAGATTTTATTTTGCCTTTTCTATAAGAAATGTATTGATATATTGAGTAATGACATAGTGCAGGGAAGTGTATTTTTATAAAAGTATATAATCACTTTGCAAACCCCAATGAATTACTAAATCTAAGCATTATGCATCATTGACTGTTAATATCATAAGGAGAGAAACAGCCACTTTTCTTCTGATGAAAGAACACAATATTACCTATAATTGTGCCAAATGGATTCAATCTGAGTCTGATAAAACCTTTGGATCCTGCTGCCATTTTGCAGGAAATATAGAGAACAGAGGAATGTATTGATCTGCACCATGAGTTTGCAAGCAGCAAAATCTAAATTGTGAGACACACTACAGGCCAAATGTCTTGTGTTAGTCAACAGATAAATTGCAAAAAAAGAAAGGCATAGAGTGGGAATGTATAGATTAAAAGAAACGTAAAACAGTTATAACACTAGAGTGGATGAGAATATAGTATCTAAGGACATATATGAGTGATAAAATCGTACATGAAAACAAGGAAGTGACTTCTCTATGACGGTATAGATAGTTGCTAGTTTGGGGGATAGTAAAGAAGGTGTGATTGACATGGGGCATGTGGACGGCTTTCAAGGGTGACTGGTAATGTTCTATTCCTGGACCTGAGTGGTGGTTTTAAAAGTATTTGCTTTATACTAATTCATTAACTCACACATATGTTTTGAGTGTTTTTCATATATGCTTCATTCTATAGTAAAATGATTAAGAGGAAGGGAGATGATAGGAAAGGAAGGGGAGGTAGAGGAGACTGATTTAAGATATATAACAACAAATTGCAATGCATGGACCTTAAGTGGATCATGTTTTATTCAAACAAACTATAAAACATGTTATGAGAAAGTCAGGGAAATATAAACACATACAGAATATTGATGATATCAATAAGTTATTATTACTTTTCAAATTATGATAATGGTAATGTAGTTATGTTTTCGGGAGGGGTCTTGTCATTTAGAAGTACACACAGAAATATTTACAAATTAAATTGTATAATGTCTGTGATTTGCTTTGAAATAATACTGGGATGCAGTGAGTGGGTATAGATGAAATAAGACATAGCCTGAATTGGTACTTTTGACTAGAGATATGGGTACAGGGATCACTGTTTATTCTATGATTGTACTTTTCCATAGTAAAAAGGATTAAAAGAATTATATTAACAATTTGACATCAATAAGTGTAATATGTCTTCTGGTTAAAAAATTATGTTCATCTATTTATCTGCAACAAGGTCTCTCATTTCTAATGAGATCCTATTCACTTTTTCTATATTTTGAATACTTTATGGTCTGAAAAAAGAATTTTACTTTTATACATATTCTATTATTTTCTCCTCTTTTTCCTCATGTATTCCCTCTGCCTGGAACATCCTCTTTTTCTCCTTTAGAACAAATCAAATTCTACACCTTTGTAAAATGTTCCCTGTACTCTCCAGCTGAAATAAATTTTCCCTCATATACCCTCAATTAGCTATTTATTTGTAACTGTTTCAATGTCACTTTTCACTTCCTTTATTGTTTTATAACCATTTATTCGTGCATATATTCAATACATACTTGTTGAAGATCAACTGTATTCAATGCAATATATCTGGGGTCTGGTGGGTACACGGTAATGAATGTGATATGTGCCCTCCCCAACATAGTCCCAAAGGATCTCAGTTTAATTCACACAAATTTATAAATAAGAATTCCTGTTCTTATCAAAAAGTAGAATTCTAAGTTCTACAAGAGTGTCAAAGAGAATTTATTGTTGGTTTTAAGAGGAGGGACAGATTTACATGCAGGTATTCTATGAGATGGACTGTATCTTGAGGGCAAAATTATGCCATATCCATCTCTGTATCTCCAATGATTCCCAGACTTCTGGTTTTCCTGAATGGACTGATGTCGGTGCTATTAACCAAGGTATGAAATAGCAGAGGAGGAAGAGGTTTGGGGATCAAGTAATGAATTTAGATCATGTCATATTGAGTTAGATTTATCTGTGTGACATCTAGGTGGCAGTGACCAATAGGTAGTGGCTACATGTGTATGGGTCTGGAGCTTATAAAAAAAAAAAATCAAAGCTGGAGACAGAGAATTGGATACATCTATGTGATAGTTGAAGCTCTTAAGAAGACAAACTAAAGTGAGAAGAGAAAAGGGCTAAGATAAAAATTTGGAGAGAATGTTTATGGGGTGAATGAAAGCACAAAGCCTGGAAAGAAGACCAAGAAAAAAAAGTCATGGTGGTAAAACCATTACCATGGCAGATAACCAACAATGTGCAGATGACTAAAGAGGATAACCAGTAACCAGCCAGCCTTTCTATTCTCTGATTATGAAAAGGTTGCTATGGATGTGTGTTATACTGCTTTTCATTTCTTTACGTTTTGGTAATTGACACCTTTACTCCTAAGAGTGCTTCCATGTTGGGAACAAAATAAGGGTTCTTGGTAGCTGCATTTTCCTATCACTGTGTAGCAATGATGCTATTGTTTTTTGCTTTCCACCTCTACAGTCACTCCCTGCATCCACCAAGGTATTTGACCTTCCTACAGTAGTCCTCTTTCAGTTGTTATCAGCTGAATTCCCTACCTTGACATTGTAGAAATGGTCTCTTTTAGTAATACAAATAACCTATGAGAGTTAAAAGACACATTAATCAGTTCCAGCAAATTTGCTTCCCTGTTAGCGGAAGGATGAAAACTGATGAATTGAAAGAAGGAAAAGGAAACTAACATTTCTTGCATTTTACTAGTGCAATACATTGTGCTACGTACTTTATATGTTATCGTATGTAATACTCATCACATTCCTTCAAGGTAGATATCATCCTTGTATAGATTAGGAAACAGATGTTTGGAGACATAAACAATAATAGTTAACATTTATTGAGCACAGTAATTCTTCTAAATGCTTTAATAATTTCACTCATTATCGATATCTCAACGTGAGGTGGACTCTCTTGTTTTCTCCCTTTTGTAGTCAAGGAAACTGAGGTGTAGAGTGGTTGAGTGATTTGTCCAAGATTCAGCACTATGCAATCTGTATCAAGAGCCCAGACTTTTACATTATCTTATATAATTTGCTCAAAATAATCCAGCTGATAATAGGAGAATCTGGAATTTTAGGCCAGTTCTGTGTGGTTCCAAGACCTATGCTCTCCAGAAATGGCACAAAGAGGGTAGTCTAGTCTTTACTTCTGGGGGGTAGGGCACTTTGAAGGGCAGAGCAATCTTTGAACACAGATTGGGTTGTAGGCTGGACTGTGGAACATAAGGAAACCTGTGAAAAGAGAACCCTGGAAAATCATAAGGCGCTCAGAATAGCTGAGATTGGAGGGAACAGAAAATCTAAAGTTTGTATTTTAGAATCTTAGGTTAATGGGGCAGGATTGAACTTTTCTTCCTCTGCATGTCTTCTCTTCTCTCATCCTGTCTTCTGCATGGCATGGTTCTTCATTCAGTGCCCAGAATTCACAGTTCTCTAGTTCAACAATCCTGGAGTCAAATTGATGTTCAGTAAATGTTGAGGAAGCCAGGGTTTGTAACCAGCCTGGAAAGCAAAACATGGTTAGTAAGTGATTTACTGAATTTCAAATAGCCAGCTTCTAAAATAACTTCTGGAACACAGCATGTATGTAAATTGCAGGCTGCCTGTTTATTCACAGGGTCTTCCAAATATATAGTAGTAAGGACACAGGTAAGCGTGATCTTGTTGTTGTTTTTACTATTATTATGAAATGTATTCAAAGACCTGAGCTTTAAAATATGGCGAGCCATCTTAACATCCATATTACTGGATTATTTCTCTTTCTCATTGTTATAATTAGGTATTGGAATTATTTTTCCTAAAGACACTTATAAAAACAAAGTCAGTTTTCCCCTTCTTACTAAGGATCAGAGGGACCACTTTATCGGGTGCTTTGGATGTTACGTTTATAGCAGCTGCTGAAATGCTCTCAATTGCTATTTAGCAGAGTAGATATCATTCTGGATATCAATTTTCAAAAAGCTGGTTGTCCTTGTCCTCAGTGTGATCATTAAAATTGGTATTTTACATCCACCTTTAATTTTCAGTGTGAAATTAAGCAGAATTGTTCAGGTATTGTTTATAAATCTCTCTCAGAAAATAGGAAAATCTTTGCTTTTTCTGACAAAGTGCCATTAGGAAAGCACATTTCTGAAACAGTGCCAGGCTTGGCCTTCTTGTTGGCATAGCACATATGGTTGGAAAGTTAGTCCAAGGTCTATCTAATAGACTTTATTTTTAAAGTGCTTGTTTCAATTTGATCTGACAGCTTAGTTTGGTTTTTTATCTCCTCCCTTTTCCTAAAGTCCCTATATAGTGATTTTTAACCTTTGGTATGAAGGAAGTGAGTATCATATTTTCTTTCCAAACTATACATATTTAATTTAATATACATATTTAATTCCATATTTTCTTTCCAAACTATACATATTTAATTATGTATGTATGCATATATACACATAGCATTCTACATGTAATTTCAGGGCTTCTGAGGACCTAAGATTCATCTTTTAAACTGAAACTCAGTTCAGATATCTGTGAAACCTTGAGGTTCAGTTAGGCTGAGTGAATCACCCACTCTACATTTTGACAGCACTTAATTTATATCTCATTTTTGTTACTATAATGATTGCATAGCATCTTTGTTACTATAATGATTGCATTTCTCTCTTCTGTACTAAGTAGTGACTTCTCTCCTTTGCTTTCCCTTGACTATCAAGTGCATATCACAAAACTGAACCAATATACTTTATATTTAGGAATTGATTAAATAATTGAATGAATTAGACTGGACTAGAAAATTCCATGGAAATAAGGGCCATTTCTGTTTTTACTGGCTACTTACTGTATGCCCAGCTTCTAACACAGTGCCTGGCACATAGGGGAGATTTCATAAGTATCTATCGCATAGATACAGTTCAGCTGTGTCTATGCATGACATAGTTCTGCTCATTGAAAGTGACTGATGTATAAAACTCTTATGAGTCTTTGTGAACAAGTGTGGTGTATTTTATAACAACTTAATCTTGGAAGCAAAAATGTCAATAGATATTTCTAACTGTTTTAACCTCATATCTCAGTTTAACTCTTTGTATCCTTACTTCCACTTTCCACACCCATCCTACAACTCACCCATCCCATGTCTTATAAGTCTATATACTCACCTTTTTATTATCATTTGCATGCCACATGAGCTTGCAGCTCCATGTCTATGTCTTTGCTTCTCTGGTTCAGTGCATATTTTTAATCATGCAACACCAAAGTATTGAGCGTTTACCACGTGTCTAGTATTGGGCAAGTTGCTGGCTATGCAGATACAGTACTCATCCACCCGCCCGACCACTTTACCCCATAGAAGTAAATGTTCTGGAGAAAGAGATAAGTGAAAAGAGGTCATTATAATAAAGTTAGTTAAGTACTAACATGGAGGGCAAAATGCTATAAGAGTGAAGGGAAGTTGTTTACACTTTTTCCTGTCCCTGGAGCGTCCTTCTCCGTGTCTGCCCTCCTCCTGAATAACTGTTAATAATCTACACATCCTTTAAGATCCAGTTCAGATCTTCTTTCTCCATGAAGAGTTTCTAAATGTTTTCTGTTTGGTCTTCTTCCTCCACTTCCCCACCCCAATATGCCTTTCACAGCATTTGTTGCAATCCTCTACTGGACTGCTTACTTACAGGTTAAGAACTGTGTCTTTTCCATCCTTGTGTCTTAACATAGTTCTTTAAAAGTTGTAGGTTTACTGAATGGGCATATTTGTTCTTATTTAGTCATGCCATCCCCTCACCCACACCCCGTACCTCACCACATGATTTATTTCCTCTCAAGGATCTCAAAATCATTTCTTATGCTGTGCTTTACCTATATACTGCAGTAGGTTGCCATGGCTACCATTATGTGGTTGAAAAGTTGCTCTCCTATTTAACTTCTCTCTTTTAAATTCAGAATGAGGAACTGATGGCTCAACTAAATGAATGACTTGTCTTCTGGTCAGACAAGTGTTTGCTTCATAGTGGAATCCACTTACTGTTAACCCATTTCTTATATTTGGAAACATGTTTTTATTATTCTTTGGGTATTGAGATCTTTGTTCATATCTTTTTTTTTTTTCCTGGATTCCAAATAAATGATTTTCAAATCATCAAAAAGTTTGCAGGATTTATTTTCAGGAATAGTTTATTATGTTTAAAAATGCCCTTTGTGTCTTAGGCCCATGAAGGGCCTAGAGAAGCAGCTGCTTATAAGAAGTAGAGAGAGCTCATCAGATACTACAGACTAAGGTTAATGGGTATTTATAGTTCAACAATGCCCTGAAGCTACCCTTACCACATACATAAACACTTATAATGTAAAATATTTTCTTCGTTTCCTTTTCTAACATAAGTCTAATAGCTTTTAATTATTTTTCTTTTTTTATTTCTTTTTTTTTTTTAGTTAATTTAATTTTTCATGGTCAGATTTTTCTGAATAGTAGATTAGACCCCAAAGTTTTCCATTACTTTTTATGGAATATTCCTCAATTTGAAATAATTTTCTAGACAAATCAGCTCCAGGAAAAACCTGTCCTTGGCCTACATTTTTATCTTACCTTATGGAAAGAAGAGAAAATCCCAGAGAACCTGACTTACAGCACGGACGCATAGGCCCAACGATAGTCTTAGGCCCATCCAGCCCAAATTTCAAGTTCATCCTCAAGAGTCTGGAATAAGGTGAAGAGAAAGGGGGAGCTGGCAAGAGATCAACACACACCTGTTTTATAACATTTTCCTTGCTATTTAGATGTGTCAGATTCCATTTTTCTGTTAATGATAAGCCCATGAGGGTGGATTCTTTGTTCTATTCAGTGCTGTACTCTCGGAACCTCAAAAAGTGCCTGGCATGCGGTTTATTGATTAATACTCAAGGGTGAATGAATGAATGAATGAATGAGAAGACTTTGAGTCAGAAACATTTCTTTATATTTGTAGCACATACTATGACTCCTAAAATGTGTTTGAAATAGTTTTTACATAAATGATATTTGGTGAGTAAAAAAAAAAAGGTTTTTTTAACATTTTATTAAGAAGTACTGTTGACAAGTTTAGTATTAATAGCTAACTTCTCATACTGAAAAGTATGCTTTTCCAGTGTACCACTAATTGTAAGAATCAGCCTCATATAAGAGTCACATCACACTATTAACACTGGGCCTGGCCCCAGATAGGTCAGGACCACAGTGTAATGTGAGACAGTGTCAGTTGGGATTAAGAGCAAGGGCTACAAAACACGTAGATCTAGGTTTAAATTCCAGCTCTGACACTGCTTGGCTCTATGATAACGGCAATCGCTTAACCTTTATAGTCCTTTGTATTTTCATCTATAAAATGGGCATAAGAGCATTCCAAATTTGCTAAGTTTGGAATAAGGGTTGGATGTAATAATGGAGTATACCTAAGCACAGGTCTCAGTATAATTTTTTCAGCCTCAAGTAATGGATGAAAACTGGTGTTCATTCTTGGTTAAGAAGCTAGTGAAAGACCTTTACTCAACTGTGTAAAAAACTGAGTTTTAGCTCTGCGCTGTGTTACCTAGAATATCTCTTTATCTCATTTTTTTCCACCTGAAAACTAGGGCATATTTAGTCTGATCTGTCTACTTCACAAGGACTTAAGAACAGCTAAGCTAACACATGAAAGAGGCAAATAGCTTTGAACTGTTTAAATGAAAGGTGCCAGAAAAATCAAATAGAGTTCTATAGATAGTCTAAACTCAAGTTAAACCAAATCTGGCATAAATTTATTATAGGAGTACAGGGCTTTATGGCCTTATACTTTGTAATAACCTTAGAGTATTAAAATATTGTGCTGATGTGACAATTTTCTAGAGTCACTGCTTATCAAAACAGGATAAATTGTATTCAGAAAAATAACTGAGTAGATGTCATTGTCCTCTTGATGATCATCTCCATGAATCAAAAGTTGAGCACTACTCCTAAAAGGTGTTATTTCCTGTGACAAGGAATTACAAAATGTGCCATTTAGTGTAACTGTCATATTTCAAAACACATGCTCCAGGAATTGAAGTAAGAAAACCTTGAGGATACAAGAATTAAAGTTAAATATGTGAACACAGGAAATTGAAAGTACAGCCTGGTAGTAGAGTCCCAGAATATCAAAGATCAAGAGGACCCAATTCTTTTTGTCATAGATGAAGTATTGATTTTTAAAAGACAAACACAAGTTTTTCTAAAAGTAAATGTTCAATGCATATTTTTGTCAAATATGATGTATTGATTTTTTTCTTGAAAAGAAAAAAGTAAAATGATATAGCCAATTAGTGGGGCTGAGAGATTCAAAACAGGATTCTAGTTATGTTGAATGAGATATTTTAACCTCAAAATTTTAAAAAAAAACAACATAGTTATATGAAAATATGAGTTGGAGCACAAATAAACTCTTAACTCTTGGTAAGACTCATAAGATATATTTTATTTTTAAATTCTGGAGTCTGTACTATTCAACTAAAAAAATGGGATAAGTAGAAGGAAAACAAAGAAGTTTGGAAATAACTGATACAGTGATTCACAGAATGATCAAGAATGCCAAAAACAGACATCTAAAACAGTGCCTAGTTTGTCAGAGTGACTGTATTTCTGAATTAACATAATCAGTGAAAAAACATAGAAAAATGAAAAAAAACACGTTTTTTTAAGTAGCAGGGTATACATTTACTTAAGTTGCCTTAATCACTTTTTGAAACTTTAATCTTGCTTTACTATTAACTTGGAATTCCCAGAATTTGAATACTAGATCTTGAGACAGGAAGCTTGTGCTTTTGAATTCATATTTCAGTTAAGAATGTTAATTTTCCTCTTGCAGAAATGATAATAAAAATTACTGCATTCATTCTTTGCAGAAACATCATCAAATACATGACCAAAATAGTTTTGTAAAAAGTATAGCCAGCATAGATATTTCTACATTCTGTGCAAAGTTAGATGTGTATGCATATATTTGTTTGTATACTTTCTATGCATGTATCTAAATAGTAAACATCTTTTCCTTTACTTCTTCTTAGGGCTGTTATAAAGTACACAACTTTAATAATGTAATACCCGAAGGCATGAACTTGAGTTTTATCATAGCCATGGTTTCAAATAATGGAGATTACACATGTGTTGTTACATATCCAGAAAATGGACGTACCTTCCATCTCACCAGGACTCAGACTGTAAAGGTGGTAGGTAAGCATGATTTGTATTAAGTGCGCACAGCAATACTTTTGTTTCGGCTCTTAAGAGTTTATTACAAACAAGTGTGTAAATTCTGAAAGAAAAGCGGGTTATCTTTTACCTTCACCGCACTATTCCCAAGGCCTCAGCAATTCCACCTAGATACTAGGCATTTAACAACTATTGTTCTACTGAATGAATATGTGGATGAATGAAGTAAAGGCAGCTTGGAGAGTGAAAAGAGTGCGGACATATCTGTGTTCAAATTATACCATTGCCATTTATTAGCACTATGACTTGCCTGTACTCTAGGACTACAACAACCTAACATTTAGTATAGTTCAGAATATTAGAAATAATATGCATATTATGCTAATGCAGTTCCAGGCAAGCAGTAGAAACTCAATGAATATTAGTTAATACTGTTGTCAAAAAAATGTATTTTACTTGAATTAGGTAAAATATGTCTTTTATGTACTGGAACTTCTGTAGCGATTGCTGGTAGTGCTCAACCATTGCTTTCTTTGGGGGTGAGAAACTAGAGAAGTGGAAAGGACAGTGTCTAGGCAGAGTCAACAGACTCCCATCAGACCTAGAAATCAAGAGAACCAGTGTCAGGATAGGTGGCATTTAGAGGAGAACCCTAAATACTACTGCACCCACTGTATTAAAAATGACAGGGCTTCCCTGCTGGCGCAGTGGTTGAGAGCCCGCCTGCCGATGCAGGGGACGTGGGCTTGAGCCCTGGTCCGGGAACATCCCACATGCCACGGAGCAGCTGGGCCCATGCGCCACAGCTGCTGAGCCTGCACTGTGGAGACCGCAAGCCACAACTACTGAGCCCGCGTGCCTAAAGCCCGTGCTCCGCAGCAAGAGAAGCCACTGCAATGAGAAGCCCGCGCACCGCAACGAAAATTAGCCCCCGCTCGCTGCAACTAGAGGAAGCCCGCGAACAGCAATGAGGACCCAGTGCAGCTAAAAGTAAATAAATAAAAATAAATAAATTTATAAAAAAGAAAAAAAAATGACAGCATATCAGAGTGAGATTTTTTCATACCCCATCTTTTAATAGATGGAAACATTGAGTCCCAACAACAGAAACTAACCTGCTTAGAGAAGCTCCCTGAGTTAGTGGAAAAAGTAATTCTAAATCCCAGGCTTCTGACTCTGTGTTTAGGGCTTTTTCTACTAGTCTGACACCAAGTTCAGCACAATTTTTTTAAAGGGCTTTAACATAGTGCAAATAAAATTCGCATCAAACAATTTTGTAATCACTTCTCTTTCTCTGCTTACCTTTGGAATCATGCTGAATTGGGGACGGATTCAGAAGAAAAATCAGACTAAATTTAGAACCTAACATGAATGGACATTGAAAGTCACATGAATAATCTAACCATATATCCATCTGGGTAATTGTTTCCAATGTATATATACTTCAATGTATTCATTTTTGGAGAGTTGGGAACAGGCATGCATGTTCACTTTGACTTATAGAAATAGAAGTTGACAGACACATATGTGAGGGGTGTGTTTCTTATCCAACTCCCAAGTTTGTTTTTTAAAACTGAAGTATTGAGTACTTATTATACACCAGTAGGATGCTTTAATATGCATTACTTAATTTAATCCACATAATAAACCTGTGAGGTAAGTTTAATTACTCTCATCTTAGAGTTGATTAAATTAGATTTTCAAAGTTTAAGTAAAAAAAAAACAATTGTATGCTTTGTATATGGTCAGGTCAAGGTTAGAACCCTGGTCATTAAATCTTTGAAACTTCTACACTTAAATACTACCCTTTCAGGGCATCTTTCTTTCAGTTTAGGAATATATAATGTTATAAGAAGCAGCAATCCTATGAATGAACATTCAACTGATAACTAGATAACAGGTAGACTTACGTACTGACCTCACATTGTGATTTTGAATTTTCCATTTGCTTGTTCATTAATTAATACTTACTTATTTAATCATTTCCCAAACTAGACACTCTGTGCATGTTGAAGAGAAATATGTAGAAAAGAAATAATTGAGAAAGACTTGAAATCGATTAATTATTAAGTAGTATGAGAAAGAAGTTTATCTCATATAGGCTTTGGGAAGCAAAAACACTGGATAAACATTCTATCCGAAGCATGAAGGATCCTCAGTATATTTTTTGCCCTTTGTTTGCTTCTTTTAAATGAAAGAAGTGTTGTAATTGACTATCCATTGAACTGTGGGCCCTCTCAAGAATTGACGGACTATGCCAGGAAGTTGGGCAATGCTTTACTGAAGAGCAGAATTTTGAAATGGGTTATGTGGAATAAAGGCTACATATTTGACGTCATATCCCTTTGTCCCTTCCTCTCTATCACAGGCTCTCCAAACGATGCATTGCCTCCCCAGTTCTATTCACCCACTGATCTTGTGGTCTACGAGAAAGAACCAGGTAATTATAGCTGTGCCTCGGAATATCAGTTAGATCCTCTTAATTATGAGGAATAAAATGTCACTTACGTTAACGCAAGAGAATAGAGGGCTATTGTAAAGAAACACAGGAATTGAAACTGAAGTGCTCTCAGAAACCTAGTCATCTTTGGGTCTTATCTGGCTTCATTGATCTCGTGGGCAGCTCAGGGATTCTCTGCTTCTCTCACAGCAGATGCTCCCTTCTCCCTCTGTGAGCAGTTTTCTTCTGATTAGCAATTTCTGTTTGATGCAAACTTTAGCCTGTGCAGGGCTTTGGTTTACCGAGACTTCAACATGAGCACCAGATGTCCTTTAAACTTCTACCCCACTACAAAGGAGCAGGGAGTAGACCTGGAGTCAGAACTGTGAATTCAACAGGTAACAACTAATAGGACTAGTACACCTTGATTCAGAACACCATCGAATGCGTACGCTGGCTACCTGGGTTTCCTTTTAGTTTTCATAATTTTTCATTCTAGACAAAAATCATTTGGAACTGACCAAATAAGGCATAATCTGTTATTCTTCTGACTCAAAGCCTTTCACAGTTAACTTGAAAACCCATAGAAAATTTTAACATTCTCAATATTTCATCCTTACCAATAAATTCACTTCAAACCCAATGAAAAGTATAAAAGAAAATTTGTTTAAAATGTACTAAAGATAATAGAAGCAGTGTTCAACATAGGTGGAGAACAATGATACGCCCCCCCCCCCAAATTAAGAAAAGGTTTCAAATAGTGATCTGCCTTGTGAAAAAATAATACCAAGGGGAGTCTGCCCACCCCAAATGGACCAGATTTCCTAGAATCAGTAGTGGTTTTATGTATTAATATGAACATTCTTCTTGCTATCAGGGTAAACCCTTATTAATCTTCTAAATATCTTTCCTCTATCTATCATATTATGGTTATAAAAACATGCCTGAATCCATATTCACTTTATAACTGGAGAGGAAGGCATAAAAACCATGCATTGGAAAAGAGGATAGAGTATGACCACTCAGTGAGACAAACCTGAGTTCAAATTGGGATGACAATATAATTTATCATCTCAACCTGGACACCTTTTGAGAGTGAAAGCAGTCGATATTAATAAATAACTAGGAAAGCAAGCGTAAAACAGAACTGTTCTGGGCAAACTGAAATGTAAAGTCAGTCTAGGTCAAATCCTGGTCTGCCACTATTAACAATTTGACCTTGGAATGACATGTAACATCTTTAAGCTTTAGTTTTTATATCTATAAAACATGAATTTAAAAACTATTTCATAATATTTTGTTAAAATTAAATAAGCTTAATAATAAGTAGCCAAATATAATAAATATTTAGCACAGTGAATTATTCAAAGTTCTCAGTGAGTGTGCTGCTGTTGTTGTTGTTATGATTATTATTACCAGTTTTGCCTAGAGATCCCCCCATCCTCATGTTCCATCTCAGAAGGATAGCATAGCATTTCTATTTAAAAGTTGTCTTTAAACTCATTGACTGCATCCTGATAGCTTGAGCATTTCCAGATGCATCCTGCCTGGCCAGTCCTCTCAGTGATGGCGTTGCCCCATCTTTTCTGGGCCAAGGTCCAAAGATCTGGAGAACCTTACCTCAATCACCCATTGTTTGTGAGGGAAATAACAGAGGAGAAGAGTAGTCCATGGAGGTTTAGGGCTAAAAAAAGGAATGTTGTCAGAGACTTTTTGAATAAATAACTGTCATTTTAGAACATATATAGGTTGTATTAAAAGATGGGCATTCTAATAGTTTTATATAAAGCTGCTGTCCTTTTCTTGGTTTGTTTCTTATGCAGTGAAGGAAGGAGGTTACCTTATGGTAGCCCACTTGAAAATCAGTCAGAAGTAGGGTTGAAGGTACACATAAATTTTATGGCTTTTGATTAATCACAGAATAGAACCAGTATAACCATGTGAAGGTTACAAACTGATGAGTTAACTTGTTTTTTTAGGAGAGGAGCTACTCATCCCCTGTAAAGTCTTTTTTACTTTCCTGAAGGACTCTCGCAATGAGGTTTGGTGGACCATTGATGGAAGAAAGCCAGAGGACACCACTATTGACGTAGCTGTTAATGAAAGGTATCATTGACACAGGCAAGGGGGTGACTAACCCTTGTCCCTCAACCTAATACCTTCCAGTGTATGCTGATCAATGAAAATTAAAATTCTAATTTTTGCCTATCATTAACAAAAATCAGCAAGAATTTCAAGTCTTTAGTGGCTATACCCCAAAGCAGGATTATTGGACTTGCAATCCAAGCCCCAGATGCCACCTGATGGTTACATCTTTATGATACCCACTTGAAGGTAGATGGAGTGCATATCCTATATGAATGAAAAGGCCAGGATATAGGGTTGTGGATGGATGAAAGCCTGTCAGCGTGGCCCTATTCTCTTTCTCAAGTCTGGAGTCTGGGCCTATGTTTTTGTGCCTCAGATAACTGTGTTAGTTTCTTGTCTTACAGTCAGCATATATTTCCTATTTTCCTCCTCTTTCTTAATCTTCATAGCATACAAGTCACATTTTTCATTAATAATAATTTTTAATATTAACTAAATACATTAATGGTCTTTAAATTTTATTTTTTAAATGGATGGTGTGGAAATATAGCTCATTCTTAAAGTAACAAGCTGGGTCATTTTATTCATAAATAAACATGACTTTTTTTGAAGTGGCTTGAGTTGGCAAGGAGAACTGCAACAATTAATTAAAATGAGCAGCTGACTAATTACATGACAAAGTAGTTCTGAAAACTTATGCCTTATCTATCATCTATGTGTGGATATATCTTAGGCTATTTGAACTTCTAGAATTTAAAAGATATTTATCCCCTACTAGTAAACTTAGACTTTATGCAGAAATTATGAAATGTCATCAGGTATTATGCAAGATACTTAGTCCCTAACTGAGTAGATTTTATAGGAGTAACAATGATAGAACATAAATGCCAGTATAATGTGATAAATGCAGTGAATGGGAAGTATGGAATGTTAAAGAAAGATTTAGTTGGGGATTCCAGTCAGCTTTAGCGGATTCAGTAATGCTTCTCAGATGATACAGAGACTAAATAAAGATTTGAAGGATGAGTAGAAATAAACTAGATAAAGAAATCAAAAGTATGTTCCTGGTAAAAAGAACATCATGTGCGAAGGTGTGGAGGTTTCGAGAAGCAGAACATATTTAAAGATACAGAAAGGGGCTTCCCTGGTGGCGCAGTGGTTGAGAGTCCGCCTGCCGATGCAGGGGACACGGGTACGTGCCCTGGTTCAGGAAGATCCCTAATGCCACAGAGCGGCTGGGCCCGTGAGCCATGGCCGCTGAGCCTGCGCGTCCGGAGCCTGTGCTCTGCAACGGGAGAGGCCACAACAGTGAGAGGCCGCATACCACAAAAAAAAAAAAAAAAAAAAAAAGATACAGAAGGAGTTTCCTGAAATTGGAGCAGTTTTTGCTGAAGGAATTGATGAAAGATGTGGCTGGAGGCACAGAAGGAGAGTTATTATTTCAGGAATTCTGAACATTGTGCTTCCAATCCTCACAATAATAATGAATGAATAGTAATGAAAGTCATGTTGTTCTTCCTTGTTGCTCTTGAAACACAAGTCATTGTTCATTGTTCAGCAGTGCAGTTAAGCTTAGGTTAAATCCATCACAGTCCTTAACCAAATTCTCATGACCTACAGTAAACTGCATCAGAAGAACCCAGATGTCAGTCAACTGTAGGAGAGAGAATATTTTTTCCTCCTTTTGAGCAAAGTAGTTCAAAGGGATCTTAAATCTTGATCTTAGACCCAAAGCATTTGATCTCTAACTTGCTGAGAATTGGATATATTTATTTTCACGAAGTTTACTTGCTCTGAGAAGTTTATTCTTTTTAGGATATAACCATGAGGTTTGACCAAAATGTTCTATCGGTGTTCAAAATCCAAGTTTTGGGAATCTCTGAAATGTATCAACTATCACTGTGGGATACTAATAATAATAGCCTAATTAAACATTGTTCTAACACTTATGCATTAACATACTCAATCCTCAGAATTCTAGAGTAAGTTAATACATGCAGTGCAATATGTAGACATTGCCACTTTCCTCCTTTTCAAAGGAGGAACTAAGATGTGGAAAGATTAGTTACCATGCCCAAAGTATATAAGCAATAAGTGGCAAAGCCTGGATCAAACTCCAAAGGAGTCGGACCTCAGAAGCTTCTCTCTAAAATGATGCTGCATCCTACCTCAGATGTTTGAGGATAGGAGACGTTTCCCTTTGAAGACAGATCTGTAGTATGATGCTAACTCTGGGAGTTGATCTACATATTGGGATTGTGTATAGTATAGATGGTAAAGAATGGTATTGGAATCTAGAAGCTAGTCTCCTTTTGTAACTCCTTTTGGATCACAGGCAACTCAGCTTATCGACATCCTCACCTAGGAGCTCTGGCCCCTGAGTCTTGCTAATGGTTTGATTTTCTTTCCCCTAATTCTAGTGTAACTCTGAGTATAACAGAAGACGAGACAAGGACTCAGCTTCTGAGCATCAAGAAAGTTACTGCTGAGGATCTCAAGCGCAACTATGTCTGTCATGCCAGAAATGCCAAAGGGGAGGTTGACAAACCAGCCAAGGTGAAACAGAAAGGTAATGGATGCACTCAGCAGATGAATCTGTGAACTCCAAATGCAACACTGAGGTGAATAAGAAAAAAGGAGAAACTGAGAACGAGAGAGCTCCAGCACTTAGCATATATGACACATAGTAATGAATTAAAGTTGAATGAAAAAATCTTGAGAGAAAGTTTCCATTTATATAAAGATACTCAAAATATTATAATATTTCTTATAGTTTTAGTATCTTAATGCCCAAATGTGACTTTAAAATTCCATAGGATTATGATAATGAAGCATAGTTTTATATCTGTACAGTAATGAAAAATAAAGAAAATATTTAAAGCTACCAAAGATTTAATAAAACTGGTAGAGTCACTTATTGTTGGTGAATTGTAAAGACCCTTTTAGAAATCATTGATGGCAGAGTTTAGGCGTTACAAAAAATGGTCGTACCATATGACTTAATACTTTTGGAATTTTTCCTGGACAACTAACTTAACAGAAAGAGAATTATGTCCCCATCTATATTCTTAGAAGCATTATCTATAATAATGAAACATTATAAATAGCAACCATCTAATTGTATTCAAGTAGTTAAGATATAAAATATTCTCAAAAAAATATAATTTTAAAATGATAATTTTAAACACTATGTGCCAATATTCAAGCAGGTTTATAATATACCACTAGCCACAATTGCTAAAATGAAAATTAATTAAACTATGACTTAAAAGGCTGTAAAATGATTTCTATGTCGATATTACTATATTTTCCTACAATAAATAAAAATGATAAAGCTTTCTTGTGTGAGCTGTTGCTCCTGAAACATTTTGTGTCTAAGATTCTCTATGGGTCTCTCACCTAACAAAGAACCCCAGATAATTAATTCTCTCATGAATGTTCTTCAGTGATCTGGATAATAATGATGATGATTCATCACACATGAAGTTAAGCCATTCAGGATTATTCTGGATCCCAGTGTCAGAGCCTATAATGTTTATATAAAAAGTAAAAAAATGTTCATTTATAACTGCTGCATTTTTCAGCAGGAGTTAAACCTTTTTTAAAGCTGATGAGAAAACAGACTTCACTTTAACATTTGATTACAATTTAGAAAGTTAAGAGCAAAGGACTGAAGTGTATATGCCCCTTAAGAAGACTTAGTGGATTTGTTCTGAATAGTTAATTGCTTCTGCTCCTCAGAAGCTAGTGTAAAGAGAAAAGACTGAACCCCTTGACGTAAGGCAGTGTTTCCCAAAGTTAGTTCCTAAGAACACTACTAAGACTCTTTATAGTACTGCAATTCATTATTTTTACTCCAGGCACAGATAGCCTATGTTGGAATACTAGTTTCTATGTAATCTAATTCTGTGACCTTGGAAAAGTCACTTTAACCTTTCTGAGCTTCAATTTCTTTCTATTTAAAGTAGGCAAAAGAATACCACTCCCTCATAAGGTTGTTTTAAAGTACTCAGCACAGTTACTGGCATATATATGTATAAACATATTAAATGCTCAATGCACGTTAGCTCATTATTATTACTTCCACACGATTTTCACAGGTATTATTTGACAAAGTCTTTTATACTCAAGTATCATTAAAGTCTGGGGTAAGCAAAATCAATCAAGTTAGTTTAGTTCAGGGCCCCTTAGGTTCTTTAATATATTAGTATTTGATGTGAATATCTGCAAGGGGTTGGAATATAGTAGGCAGGATTTTTTCAAATATATTTGATTCCAGATTCTTTAAGTATGGAGCATTTTGTGGGATTCATCTTCTGAGGCATGTGTTTTGGGAAAACATATGGAGGAAAACATAATAACATTGTCAGATGGATAGAATCAAAACAATCAATTAAAATAATGTTTAATCTAGGAGTGATGTGGAAGTCTGTCCACCAGAGTTGCTTGAGTAACTCTCCTTTCACAGAAGGCTGTGTTCTCAGTGGTTTAATATGAATGGCATCAGGAATATGGAGTGACAAATGCAGCTACTGGACCAGATGATCTGTGCTGAAATTGCAGTAATATTACATGTAACCCAGTTGGATCTGTGTACATCCAGTGGTAACAGAGGTGTTGTTTACTTGGATTCTATTCTGGGCCAGCTAATGCTGAAATTCATAGGTGATATCTATGTTCACATTCATATACTATATGTAGGGGTCTTTCTCTGAATTCTGAATTCATTGACAAAGCATTCTGTGTACGTTGCCAAGATGACAGGAAGAGGCTAGAGCCTAGAATGAGAAGAGTTAACAGGGGTAGGTCTTTTGACAGCTGCACAAATTCATCTAGTCAGTTAAAGCAAAGTATTAAAGGAAAGGCAGCTAATGTCAAAACGATAAACATAAGTTTTATAATAGCAGAGTTGTAGGGACTCAGGCACGGTATAAGCTGAACTTTATGAGAACCTGCCAAACCTGTTGCCAAAGAGGTTGTACCATTTTACATTTCCATTAGTAGTGTATATAAATTCCAGGTGCTCTACTTCCTCACCTACTTTTGGAGTGGTCAAACTTCTAAATTTTGGCCATACTAGTAGATAGGTACAGGTATCACATTGTTTTTAATTTTCATTTCTCAGATACTAATGATATATGTATTACATTACCATGAACACTTTTTCATGGACTTATTTACCATTATATAATAGTTCTTCTTTTTGTGAGGTGTCCATTTGTTATTGGGTTGTTAGTGATTATATCTATATCTATATATCTTTTCTATATATAGATATATGTAATATATATTTATATAATAAATATTTAATATGTAAATATTTTTATGCAGTTTGTGAATTTTTTCTTTTGATGAGCAGAATTTTTTAAAATTTCATGAAGTCCATTTAATAAATTTCTTCTATTATAGTTAGTACTGTCTAAATCCCATATTAACAATGTTTGATTTATAAAGACTTTTCTTCTATATTTAGGCTTATGATCAATTTCTTTTTTTTTTTCTTTCCCACACAGAAACCAGTTGTTCTAGCCTCATATTGAAAGGTCCCTCCTTTTTGTATTGAATTGTTTTGACAACTTGGCCAAAAATAAATAAATAAATAAATGGCTCTATGAGTGTGGGTCTATTCCTGCATTCCCTATTGTGTCCTATTAATCTGTTTATGTATCTTTAGTCCAATACTACTTTGTCTTGATTAACAGCTTTAAAGTAAGTCAAGAAATCATATACTTTATGTCCTTCCTTCCATTTTTTTCTTTTCCAAGATTGATTTGACTATTTTAGGGACCAAATATTTTTTCATATGGATTTTAATATCAGCTTATCAATTTCTACATAAAGCCTCCTGCAATTTGATTGGGATTGCATTAACTTATAAATTGATTTGGGGAGAACTGAAATTTTACCAATATTGAGTTTTTTAACCCATTAACATGATATAGCTCTCAATTTATTTAGGACTAATTGAATATTCTCAGCAATGCTTTTTTTTTTTTTTAGTTTTGAGTGTACAGGTCTTGTACACATATGGCTAAATTTATCACTAACTATTTTGTTGTTGATGCTATTATAATGATATTTAAAATTTTTCATTTTCAAATTGCTCATTGATAAAAAATAAACATGAAATTAATTTTTTTATGGCCCTTTGACTTTTCTAAATTCACCAAAAAATAGGGTTTCTGTTTGTTTTGTTTTTTTGGCATCTTAGCATTTTCTACACACTTGATCATGTCACCCACAAATAAACAGACTTTTACTCCTTCTTTTCTAAACTTCATACTTCTGATTTCTTTTTCCTGACTGTTTCACTCTTTTGGACCTCCAGTAGCATAATCAGCAGAAATTGAGAACAGCCATCTTTGCATTGTTCCCTATCTTAGAAGGCAAATATTCAGTTTTCATGATACGTATGATGTCATTTGTAGGTTTTTGTAGATAACCTTTATGTACATGAGGGATTAATCTTCTGTCTTTGGTTTGCTGAGAGTTTTGTTTCATTTTGTATTGTTTTTATAATGAATGTCTACTGAAATTTGTCAAATTCTTTTCTTAAACATTGAGAAGGTCATATAATCTTTCTCTTTAATTCAGCTAATGTTATAATTTACATTGATTGATTTCAAAATGTTGATCCAACCTTTCATTTATGAGATAAACCCCAACATCATCATGATTTATTATCCTTTTTTATATATACCTGTTTTATTTGCTAATATTTTTAGAAGATTTTTGTTTATGTTAGGGATTTTGCTCACATATTTGTTCATGAGGGATATTGGTCTGTGATTTTCTTTTCTTGTAATGCCATTGACTAGTAAAAATGTCATGTTGGCGTCATGATATGAGTCGGTTGATGACCCCTCCTTTGCTATTATCTGAAAACTTACGTGTAAAATTGATATTACTTCTTACTCGAATATTTGAAGGGCATACCCATGAAACTATCTGGGCCTGTGTTTTCTTTATGGGAAAGCTATAAATTATGAATTCAGTTTCTTTAGTAATTATCTGGATATTGTTTCTTCATATGACAATTTGGGGAATTTGTCTTTCAGAGAAATTTTTCTGTTTCATCTAAGTTGTCACATTTTTGGCATAATTTTTACGTTATTTTTTATCTTTTTAATGTCTGCAGGATTTGTAGTGATTCTCCCTCTATCATTCCTGATATTAACAATTTATGTTTTCTCTCAATTTGCTCATGACTCAAGAAAGAGGTTTTCCAATTTTACTGATTTTTTTCAATGAACAAAGGTGTTTTCATTTATTTTTCTCTATTTTGTATTTTATTCATTTTACTCTGATTTTTCTTTTTGCTTACTTTGCATTTAATATGCCCTTCTTTTCTCTCAACTGAAGATGAAAGCACATCATTGATTTTAAATAATCCTTTTTTCCAATATAAACATTCAGAGCTATAAATTTCCCTCATAAGACCACTTTAGCTGAAACAAACAAATGATGAAATCTTGAAGTTTCCTTATCATTCAGTTCAAAATATTTTAATTATCCTTTTAATTATTTTTGACCCATGGTTTATTTAGAAATGTGTTACTTAATTTACATATTTGGGAAGTTTCCAGATAACATTTTTTATTACATTATGTATTAAAATGTATTTGAATTTTAGAACTGACTATTTTCTCTCAGTCTTGATAATTTTTGATATTTCATATTGTCATTTAAGTCTAGGTAATTTTAAAAAAAATCAGCAATGGATATTAAAAGGCAGGGAAAGGGTACCTCTGACTTAGAACTACCTGGAAAGACTGTACAGTGAAGTGGAAGGAACATGGGATTTGGTGCTAGACAGACCTCAGTTCAAGTTCAGGCTCTGGTGCAGACTGTGTATATGAACTGGTTCAAGGCTTCCATTTTTCTTTCTTTTGATCCCAACTCTCAGTGTGTCTGTGAGACTGGAGGGAGCAAGTAACACGTACTTAGCACAGTGTGGCACATTTGATTCTAATTTCTAACTTAATTCCTTCATGGCCAAAAAAATATAGTCTGCATCATTTCATTTCTTTTAAGTTTATAGGTGCTTCTTTTATTTTTTTAATTCCCAGCAGATTGTCTATTTTGGTGAATGTTTCACATGCACTTAAAAAGGATGTATATTCTGCAGCTTTGGTGTTCTATAAAAGTCAATTAAGTCAATTGGTGTCAGTGATGTTCAAGTCTCATATATGTTTATTGATTTTTTTAAATCTGCTAATATTTCATCTTTTGAGAGAAAGCGGTGTTTAAATTTTTACATAGAATTACGTTTTTTTCTAATTCTCCATTCAGTTCTACCATTTGCTTCACATTATTTTGGAATTGTGTTTTTAGATACATACACATTCAGGATTGTTATGTCTTTTCGATGAATGGACTCTTTTAAATTATGACATGTCTTTTTTGATTAATATTCTTTGTCTGATATTAATTTAGCCACTCTAGATTTCGTATAGCTAGTATTTGTATTGTATATCTTTTTTCATTCTTTTGTTTTATCTATCAATGTCTTCATATTTAATTTACATTTCTTATAGACAGCATATCATTGGGTTTTGATTTTAATACTATATGATAATTTCTGCCTTTTAATTTATATGTTTAATCCATTTGTCTTTAATGTAATTATTAGTATTATTGGCTTCAAGTCTACCATCTTACTATTTGTTGTCTACATTTACATCTATTGTTTGCTTTTTTCTCCTTCCCTGCCTTGTAGATTAATTGATAATTTCTTAGTATTCTATTTTATCACCTCTTTGGCCTACTGGCTTTACCTCCATGTTTTTTTGTTTTGTTTTGTTTTTTCTATAGTGTTTACAATATTTATCTTGAACTTATCACAATCTGCCTTGAATTAATCACTTTACATATTTTATAAGAACCTTAAAGTGGCATACTTCCATTACTTCTCTCCTGTCTTTTGTTTTATTGTTATAATACATTTCAGTTCTGCATTTATTATAAATGCCACAATACATTGCTACTATTTTTTGCTTTAAATAAGTATCCTTTAAATACATTAAGAACTGAGAAAAAAGATTTTTATATTTATTTACATATTTTCCATTTCTGGCACTATTCATTCTTGGTAACATTTTAGTCTGAAAAACTGTTTAGTATTTCTGGTGGTGCACATCTGCTGGTGACAAATTCTCTCAGCTTTGTTTTAATCTGAAAGTATCTTATTTCATCTTAATTTTTATATTTCAACACTTTATTAAGGAAGTTTTCAAATACATGGAAGATTTGAAAGAATTATACAATGAACAATCATATATCCTACCTAGATTCTATCATTTTGCTGTCTTTGCTTTATCACATATCTATCCATCTATCCATTCCTGTATGCATACAATAATGCATCTTATTTTTGATGCCTTTAAAGTAGTTACAGACATGAGTAAAAGTTATCACCTAAACCTTTAAGCATCTTATATTATCCAAATTTTAATATTTATTTACAGTTCTCTTGATTTTTTTTTTGAGGTAGAGCTTGTATAGAGTGACAAATTGCAAAACACAAGTGTATAATTTGACGATTTTTAAGAAATGCGTATATATGTATGTGTGTAACCTAAAATCAAGATATAGAATGTTATCACCATAGATAATAACCTTTCATTCCTTCTCCTTATCAGTCAATCCCTGCTACTCCTACCTCCCCCACCACTGGCAAGGCAATGTTCTGATTTTCCTTATCAGAATAGATTATTTTTTCCTCTTCTAGAACTTAGTGTACCTAGACCTATACAGAATGCACTCTTGTATAAAGCTTCTTTCATTCAGAAAATATTCTTAATATTCATGCCGTTGTGTCAGTCATTAGCTCCTTCTGTTTGCCAAGGAGTGTTTTTTTAAAAGAATATATCACAGCTTATTTATTCATTCTCTGGGTGGAGGACATTTGGGTTGTTCACAGTTTTGAATAGAACTTCTGTTAATATTCTTATCCAAGTCTCTTTATGGACTTTTATTTTTACTTCTCTGATCTGAATATCTACTGTGGAATTACTGGCTTAGTTTTATCAGAAACTGTCAGACCTTTCTTCCCAAGTGGTAGTATCATTCTGCACTCTCACCAACAGTGTATTCACATCTTTGCCATTTGGTGTTGTTAATCTTAGTTTTAGCCATTTTGGTGAGTTCTTGGTGGTAGCTCACTGTAGTTTGTATTTCTCATGTCACTGATGACTAAGATACTGTGTACATTTTCATGTGCTTATTAGTCATTGGTATCTTCTTTTGTGATATGACTATTCAAATATTTTGTACATTTTATAAGTGAGTTGTTTGTGTTTTCATTATTGAATCTTAGCAGTTCTTTTTTCTATCCTGGATACCAGTTCTTTGTCAGATAGATGCTTTGCAAATACCTTCTCCCAGTCTGTGTCTTGCTAATTCCTTTCTTCAGTGGTATATTTTAGTGAACAAAGGTTATTACTCTTGATGAGGTGTAATTTATTAATGTTTTCTTTAATGGTATTGTGTTCTGTGTTCTAAGAAATACCCCCAAGTCATCAAGCTTCATTTTTTTTTGGGGGGGGTCTATGATCCATCTCCAATTATTATTATTTTTAATGTATTTTGTGAGGTAGGAATTGAAGTTTAATCTTGTGTTATATGGATATCCAGTTCCAGCACAACTTGTTGGAAAGATTTTTATTTCCTCATTATGTTGCTCTGGTGCCTTTCACTGCATACGTAACTTTAGGTTGGAAGTGTTCTTTTTCTTTTTATTCTTTCAGCCCTTTGAAAGTGCAATTCCATTGTCTTATGGCTAATATTATTTCTAATATGAATCAGGCAGGGTTTTCTTGTTATTTTTTAATCATGTTTCCCTTTATGTACACCCCCTCTCTTTTTCTTTGGCAGGTTTTAAGATTTTCTCTTCTTCATTGTTTTTCAAAACTTACATCATGATACACTTTGCTGTAGTTTTATTTGTATATATCTTCTTTAAGTTTCTTTATACTTCTTAGTTCTGTGAGTATATTTTTTATTTAATTTGAAAAAACCAGCCATTATTTCTTCAAGTATGTTTTGCTCATTTTTTCATTTATTCATCCTTTCCTTTTCTTCTAGTACTTGTTATATTTAGGATAGACCCCTCAGCGTTGTCCCACACATCACTGAGGTTCTCGTTATTTTTTTTTTCATCCTTTTTTCACTCTGTATTTCACTTAGGATGGTTTCTGCTGACTATTTCTTTCTTGATATCTAATCTGCAGTGTTTTTAATTTCAGGATTTTCTTTTTCAGTTTTTGAATTTATATTTCTCCATCAAAATGTCTGTACTGATATTTCCTATTTGCTCTTATAATGTTCACGGTCTTTTTTTAAATTCAACAGATATATTTATAATACTCATTTTAAAGTATTTATCTCCTAATTCCACATGATAGCCATTTTTATTGGCTATCTTTCTTCTGATTGTGG
Organism: Leucopleurus acutus; assembly: GCF_964270905.1. Lineage (NCBI taxonomy): Eukaryota > Metazoa > Chordata > Mammalia > Artiodactyla > Delphinidae > Leucopleurus > Leucopleurus acutus. The sequence goes on along the minus strand of NC_139147.1, from coordinate 77,506,228 downwards.
GTCCTTTTTTTTGGCTTTCTTTCTGTCTAGTTGTGTTTTTTTTATTTAATCCTATACTGGACATTATAGATGGTACACTATTGACTGTCTGAATTTTATAAATGCCTGTTAATTTTTGTTCTAGCAGGTAGTTAATTTACTTGCATAACATCTTGCTTATTTGAAGCATCTTGCTTATCTTTCTAGAGTAGGTCCAAACTAGGCTTCTCTCTAAGGCTAGATTGGACCTATTTCTAAGGCATATACTATCTGGGGTCTCTACTTAATACTTGGGGAGCTAAATAAAGTTTCTTCAGTCTGGGTGGTCTTAACTCAAATGTCTCTCAGCCCTGTATGTGCTCCTAAGTTGTTCAGTTCCCAACTCTTTAGCAGTCATTTCTTCCCTGGTGGTTTTTCTTTCACTGGTAGCTCTTCCTTGCCTGACTCTGAGAAGTGTCACCCTTTGTATTTTTCCAAAGACTTGTGGATTTCTAGAGCTCTTTGTCTACATAGTTTTCTTCTCTCCAGTACCCAGGTCTACAAATGCAGTAGTCATGAACTCTACTTTTGGTTTCCTCGCTCAGTGTAAATACTGTTTGTCTGTGTCACAGTCCCCAAGGTGTCATTAGGCAAAAAGCCAGGGAGATCATGAGCTTACCTTTTTGTATCCTATCTCTCACAGATCACACTCGTACACAACCAGTTGTCCAAATTTGAAAAGTTGTTATTTTAGATATTATGGAGAGAAGGCTACCCCAATCACTTCTCTAAGATCAGAAGCTGAAGTCGAAAATGCACAAATTTTAACACATTATGATAGCCAAACAAATCAGATGGTTAGCTGGAAATCTGGGCTCTGGAGCCTGCCATTACTATAGAATTGCAAAAGGGATGGAGGGAATTCTGATTCAGAGAGTAACAGCAGAGCAAATCGCTAAATTTTACTCCCTCCTGAATCAGATTATCAGTGAGATCAAAGATAGAAGCAGTTTAGGAGTCCAATTTGGTCAAATTACATCACCCCTTTTGATTGGAAACCCTTTGGTCTGGGATTGCTCAGAGGATCAATGTGGGGCAGACAGAAAATGTGGGCTAAGGGTCATACTTTCCCTACAAGCCGGCAAAGCTGTATATGAAAGCTTTTTAGAGCACTTCCTGAATGTGATTCAAACCATTTAGGAATTCAGACTTGTGAATTATTTATCTTAAGAGTTCCATTAGTTAAATAACATTAGGAGCTTCTTGATATCATCAAGATGGTCCAACAAAATACAATCTGTAAATATGACACATATAATTGTATGACACAAAATTAAAAAGCTCTACTAGAAATAAAATAGGCAGTAGTAAAATAAATGTGGCAGAGGGAAAGCCATGAGTATAATTTATCTCTTGATCACTAAGCAAGGTAACTATTGATATTTAAAACAAAATCCATTTCAGGTTAGTGCATCCACTGACCTCTTTTATTTTTCCTTATTGTGAAATGTCCACCCAGAGGGAGCCAAAATAACTGAGCAAATAATGAAGATGACAGTGGGAATTAACCCAGTATGTTGTTAACATGTACTCAGAAATACCAAGGACACAGCAATTTTCATGCCAGCTACTCAGATTGATCTTAGTAAATTCTCATCCACTGCACTGACACAGCTTCTGACATTTTGTCATGGGAATTTTCTTATTTTAAAGCACCATTGTTCATGGGATGAGTACAAGAGTACCTAATAATTCTGCACTGCTGAGTCCTAGGCTGTATCTGCATCAGAATTAGTAGCCAGAATGTAGGATAATGAACTCGAAACTTAATGATTATTCCCTTTAATAAGAGAACTTCAGACTCCACTCCAGGCTGCTCAACATTTTCCCCTTAGAATAGCTACCTGTTTTAAAAGGGATTTTTCCACTAGTGTATGATCAATAATTGAACTTCATTGTAGTGTTGTGTAAAGATCTCTGAACTTTGGAGTCAGGAAGGCTTGATAACAATCCCAGCTTTGAAGAAAATTTTTCTATGCCTAGTCCTGGCAAACACTTAACACCTATGATGTTCAGGTGCTCAAAGGGGCCTTTTCTCACCACCATACCAGATATACCTCTCCTGCCCCAACCCCTCCCCTAGGTCACTCCATCACATTATCCTGGTTTATTTCCTTTATAACACTGATCACTGTCTAAAAGTAACTATCTTATTTATTTATTTCCACATTTACTTCCCTGCATTAGACTATTAGCCCTAAGAGGGCAGAGACCCTTCCTGTCTTATCTACCATTATAACCTTGACAGCTTCTAGCAAATAGTAGATATCAGTAAGTAATTGTCAAATCAACTAATACATAATTTAAGCCATTTCTGCTTCAGATCCAGTAAATATTTTATTCCATCTCAAACTCTTTAGTTTCATTTTCACAAGCTAATAAAACAGCCAAATGAAGTTACTAATACATAGTATATATAGTACTAGATTTATTTTAAATATCCCAAAAGTGTATAGTGTTATATCAAGAGATGCTTATTCAGATCCTAGAAATTCTCGGGATAAGATGGATGAAGAAGACATAGTCTCTACCTAGAGGACTGTAAATGTATAGTTTAATGGGGAGTGAGAAACAGTGGAGAAGCAGGCTTGTGGAATGTGTATCCTAGTAATGTAGACCTGATAGATACTTTCAGGGCCAAGCATACTCAGCATTTGGTGGATACCCTCATTTTCTGCTCAATGATAATAAGATTTTTGAGGCCTATTGTCAAATATAAAGAAAAAGGAATTAAATTTCTTCTATATGACACTGGACAAGAGGAGGAAATTAAGACTGTTATAAACACATTAAAATGTTTTCTCAGTTCAACTGCTCCAGCAATTAAAATTCTACCAATATCATGGGCTGGTCCAGGTAAGAGATGCACAAACAGAGGATGGAGTTACTTTTCAAAAGTATTTTTGAGGAGATTCAGTTTGTGAGTTTAATTGGATGACCTTTTAAATTCTTCTCAATGATAAAATGCTGTTTTAATTTATATATCATCAAATTCTATTCAAATCATCTAATAGTTAAAAAACACCTTCTATGCCAGTTTCTGGAAACAAAAAGATAAATATGCCACAGTCTAGTATTAAAACATAGTGCTTAACCTCTACCATGTTATCTTGTTCACACATGTAAGTCAGGTTCATGGCTCAGCTGCTCGGCATAAACAGCTATTTACAGGATGATGGGTCACCGCAATCACCACGTACAAATCAGTTTGTTTCTTTGTTGTTCATTCCAATGCTAGCTCCAAGATACACAGTGGAACTGGCGTGTGGTTTTGGAGCCACAGTCCTACTGGTGGTGATTCTCATTGTTGTTTACCATGTTTACTGGCTAGAGATGGTCCTATTTTACCGGGCTCATTTTGGAACGGATGAAACCATTTTAGGTGAGTAATGAAAGTTTGTTGTACATCTCCCTACTGTCGTCTTTAGAAAACATGTTGGCTTGATAACACCTAGGTTAATTGGAAGATGTAATTAGACTACCTTTTGTTTCAGCCCTTGCTATTGAAAATCTTCCTAATGCGTATTATTCTGCTTTCTTGGGTCAATATGTGATTTAGTTTAGATCAGCACTATTCAAATAGAAATATAATGCAAGCCACATATGTAATTTAATATTTTTCTAGTGGTCACATAAGGAAAAGTAGAAGAAAAAGTGAAAATAATTTTAATAATATATCTTATCTAATTTAATATATTCCAAATACTATCATTTTAGCTTGTAATTAATATTAAGTTAATAGAGATATTTTAGTCCTATTTTTGGTACTAAAAATCTTCAAAATTCAGTATGTATTGTATTTTATACATATAGCATATCTCAATTCAGACCAACTGCATTTCAAGGGCTCAATAACCACTTGTGGCTTGTGGCTACTGTACTGGACCCTGCATGTCCACACTCTTTGTAACCACAGGTGATCCATGTACCAGAAGCATCACATGGGAGCTTACTAAAAGGAGAATCTAAAGCCTACTCTGAATCAGAAGCTATATTTCAACAGTATCCCGAAATGATTCATATATACACATTAAAGTTTAAGGAGCACTGTTCTAGAGCATATGTGCCTGGTGACAAGAATGAAACATTTAACCTATAGATTCTTAGACCCATCCCATAAAGATTCTCATTGAGTGGGTTTGTGGAAGAGACACAGAACCTGTATTTTTAATGAGAGGTGATTTTTATAATTAGGCAATTTTGAGAAAGATTGATTCATTGAATCTAGGTATATTTTTAATTGTAGATATTTTCAGGTGTACATAATTTTAGACAGTTTCTCAAGGTTTTGCTCAATTTATAATTCTAACATATTAGTGAGTGACATACTAGGACAGGAACTAGAAATTTTCTGCATGCTATTATTGCCAGCACATATGACTGAGTATTTGCTTCCTGATTCTGTTAATTCATAGTTGAATGAGCCAAACCTCATTCATTCTCCACTACAAAATCTGAACTCAGTGATATGAGAGGAGAAGACACATCAGATGAAATTTTCAATTACACCTTAAAATAGTCATTTTGCCTGTCACAGGTGGGAAATCATACTGAAATCTGTCAGCTAATTTATATAAGTAAAAAATGAAAATGTCAAATATTCAAAAGTTCGATTTCAGAAAAAAATGCAATACTATTGAGGAACATTCCTAATTTATATTGGATCTGTGTTTTCTGTTTTAATTTTTGCTAGATGGGAAGGAATATGATATTTATGTATCCTATGCAAGGAATGCTGAAGAAGAAGAATTTGTATTACTGACCCTACGTGGAGTCTTGGAGAATGAATTTGGATACAAGCTGTGCATCTTTGACCGAGACAGTCTGCCTGGGGGAAGTAGGTATTTCAGATGAATATAGGTGATGCTACACTTAAAGGCAGAGAAGATCCTTAGCTTTGGGTCATGTACAAGAGTCATGGTACAACTCTATGTTGGCATCTTTGGACATTTAAATGTCCAATGCTTTGATGTAATAGACAGACTCTAGGAATAAATCTACATTGTAAGATGTAGACTATAAGTACAGTTTATGGTATTAAAATATTTTCCCAGGTAAGCTTTAAAAACTTAGTGTCAAAAAAGTGTAGATGCATGGTGGATTAGTGCTCTAAGTACCACAGCTTTAAACATTTTGTTTAGTCACATTTAGATTTTTGGAAGGTTTAGCTAATATGCATTAATCTGCCTCTAATTTTTTCGTAAAGACTGAGTTTAAACAAAACACTTTTATGAAGACTGAGGTTTACTCAATTTTACTAAAAATGAGATGCAGAAGAGAGTGCATGGAATCCTTCTTTATATTACTTACTGATAGTAAGTAGAATGTTTCCCTGTGGCATTTGCTAATATCCTTTTCTTCACCCTTGTTTTCTGGCAAACCAGTGCTACTCAAATCCCCCCTTTCCTTGTGCGTTTCTTCCTTTCTATCAGATTACACATTTGAGATAAGCTTAACATTTTACAAAGGCCAGTATATTCTAATAGGTTTTTAAAAAGTTAGAAATGCTGAATGATTTTAAATAAAAGTATACCTCTGATTTTCAGATCCAAACAGTAACACATAAAGTGATTGATAGTACATTTGAGTCTGTTTTATAAATGCACAGTAACACTCCTAAACCCATTGTTAAACTCCATACTGGTAAAAATGCATGTAATGTCTCTAATCTTTACAACAAACTAATTTATTTTCTCCCCCTAAAATCCCGTTTAATCACTTAACATGTTTTTTAAGGTTACATTGGTAATTAAGATAAAGAATAGACATTAATGTTTATTCTTATTTTGAATTAGCTGGATCACTTACTGTATCTCCCCATTCATCACCCAAAAGTCCATCAATGCTTCTGTTCTACAGCAGATGTCTCTTTCAGTATAATTTTGCCAGGAAATGGTGACTTGACTATATAGTTAAAGGATAAATTCCACTCATTTTAAGGCATAAAATCCTAAATAATTTATTTATCTATTTATTCATTCATACAGCCATTCAACAGATATTTACTACTGTGTGAAAAGTTATATAAAGATACATAGTAGAACAACAATGTAAGACCCTCCAGTACGGATTGATAGTTCTTTGAAGAATTCAGGTTCTACATAATTACTCTGGCATCTTGCTTTTGACGGTTGATCCTTGTGGTCTTCTGCATTCTCCCTGCTGTTCTCACTCAGTCCCCTTTGCCTCTGGGTCTCTCTCCCTGCTTACACACAGTCAGCCTCCAGGAATACTGCTTGGAGTAGGCAATTACTTATTCCTGGATTCTCCTCTAGGCTGCACATGCTATTTTAATTGCAAATCTTTCCCCACTGCCTCTGTACCTGCGAAGATTAAGGTGCAAAATGACGGCTTAGGGGAGTATTGTAAGCCATGAAATAGCTTTCCATAACACTGGTGCATTCCCTGGAGTCGGCTTCTATCTGAACCCCAGGTAAAGGATTATTCAGTCCTTGATAAGCAACCTCAAGGAGATAGATTATTCCCAAGAATTTAGTGATAGGAACTAATCAGAGCCCTTGACAACAGAATAAAATTACACTGCACTTCCATTTTCCCTGCGTTTTCTTCTTCTTTTTGGACATGAAGAAAGCATTTGCCTGTTAGCGAAGGCACACACATCAGCTGGCAGCTGCCGAAACACATGGCTTCACAGTAATGATAGGAGTTTAAAGAGAAAGATTCAGGGACTAATTTAGACTCCAGAACAGAGCAGAATAGAAAGCTGAGCTGAGAATGTGTTACCAGCCAAAATGCCATTCAGTTGACTAGATTTTCTTAATTTCCTATTCCAATGACATAGTGATACTAGTCTGAGTCGGGGAGGTGTCTGGCAATAGAGAGAGAGTTTCAAAAAATGAAGAGTTCTACTCTTGCTGTCCTGTGTTAGTGAAAAATGAACTTCTATGACTTTGACTCAATAATGTATATTTTTTGAATGCTCACTGGCACTAGAGAGTTAATACATGGGTGTCTTTGGGGAAAAAGGGCTCAGGAGCTGATTTTGCTGGGCCACGACATGTAATACGGTTTGAAGAAATTGATTTCAGTACAACCCACTCATCCTTCAGGTCCCGAATAATGCTTTTGAAGACCAAGGTCATAGAAATATATTTTGGCTTTAGGCTTGTTTAGAACTCTTTTGGGGTTGGAATATGTACATATAGATTCTGTTCCCCGGAGGAGAGTGACATTTTGTGAACAGAGTGATTGGGACTAAGGACTAAGTGTTCTTCGTAAAAAGTTTCACCTCAGTTCTCAGTCTGTTACCCTAATTTCTTTTCACTTGCTCCTCAAGCCCTGTACCTTGGGGGAGTTCTTGGCCAACACTAATCCCCATGGTGTTTTCTTTCCCAGTTGTCACAGACGAGACCTTGAGCTTCATTCAGAAAAGCAGACGCCTCCTGGTTGTCCTAAGCCCCAACTACGTGCTCCAGGGAACCCAAGCCCTCCTGGAGCTCAAGGCTGGCCTAGAAAACATGGCCTCTCGGGGCAACATCAACGTCATTTTAGTACAGTACAAAGCTGTGAAGGAAACGAAGGTGAAAGAGCTGAAGAGGGCTAAGACGGTGCTCACGGTCATTAAATGGAAAGGGGAGAAATCCAAATATCCACAGGGCAGATTTTGGAAGCAGCTGCAGGTGGCCATGCCAGTGAAGAAAATTTCCAGGTGGTCTAGAAGTGGCGAGCAGGGTCTCTCCTATTCATCCTTGAAAAATGTATGAAAGGGCCAGTGAAAGGGGTAAAAATATCCGAGGGTACTCCAGGAAGGAAGAATTCCCCCTTCTTTATTCCCAATTGATTGCTTCATGGACAGAAAAAAATTCTATGGAAGCCTCCCCATAGAGATAAATTCAGGGTGACTGTAGGAAGAGCTGTTCTGCTTCCTCAGGCAATAGTAAGGCTTAGAATGCTAGTGCCACCTCCTGTCACCAGCGTCTGATGTCACTATGTTCTTTGCAAAGACCTGGTTGATGCGAATTTCCCCTTCTGCATCCTGCATTCCTACCCCTACTCATCTCTATCCTCTCTCTCTCTCTTTTGAAATAATCTTAACATTATGGGGCAGCCTTTGCTGTGGATTTAAAGACCCCTTAAAGATGAGTCATCTGTTAACAGGGTCATTATGAGTTTCCAAGTATAGTTTTCTTTTTCTTTTATTTTTACTCATCCATTAAAAAGGTAATCAGGGCCTAAATTTATTATAGCTAAGGATAAAAACTCTTTTGTTCATTCAGCTGTATCAGACACCCTCATAGCAAGACTGACACCACTTAGGACGATACAAAGCAGAGTAACTGAAAATGTTCCTTAGACAGCAATTGGTTTAAAGGGCTTGCCTGAATTGTCTCCTACTATGCAACCCATGTCCTCTATCTCAGGTAATTGATATCATATTTGTCAACTTGAAAAATGTATAGTAATTTTTATTAAACTCCCGATTATCTGTAGGTTGACCCATACTTATCATTCCATCTCCCTACCTACTGCATCTTGTGTCAGTCATTGGGAGTTTGCAGGTGGTTCCTCACTTGGTTCAGTCAGATAGGAAGCTTCTCTTAATGGTGCTAATACCAAGTAAAATAACAGCGAAAAGCTTTTAGGGCCTTTTCTGTCTTATGAGAAAAGCACAGAACAGGGTGTTTGTCAATTTGTCTTTTAATCTCAACCTTGCTAATGTGAATATTAGGAAAGTCATTTCTCATTTGTTTCTGTCTCCCCATTGTAAAGTGTGAAAGTTAGACTTAGTGACCTTGAGAGTGCTTTTAGCATGAATATTCTAAGAGCATTAACTGGACCCCAAGCATTTTTCACATTTTATTCACTGGTACAGTTAATACACTCACTCCAAACAAGTCAGTCTGAATAGTCACTGTTAATGAAACATGTTTTAGTTTGTTTTAAGTAAAGTTTTACTGTTCTTAAGACTTGGAAAAGTGAAAACTAAGTCCAGAGTTTACAGAGTGGTGAATATCTATGTTACATATAGAGTTTTAAAAACATATGTATGTATATACACACAAGAATTATATATGTATATATATTGCATATATATACACATGAATTACATATATATACATATATACATACATGAATTGTATATATTATATATATAAATATATATATATACATACTCACACTATATATACACATACAGACATATGACTTTAGTCATTGGCACAATATTAAGAATTACTGGAACTCTTATCCAGTTTTTAAATTACCTTCTTTACTGTAATATTTTTGTGTCAGTGTTTTCTGTACATTAATATTTGTGAATTTACAGCTCACAGAGTGGTAGTTGTTGTTAGCTTTTGCTCTCCCTAAATTAGTATAAATAACTTACTACTGCCACAGTTGATCTGGGTGCAACGGAATCTCTTGTGCACAGAGCTTCCACGGTCACTGCTAAGCAGTAGTCAGCCCTCTGGCATTAACTGATCATTTACTATGTTCTGAGCACACACACTTAGAAGGTAAGCTATATTAATCTTAGTGCTCAACTACTGGAGAGATAAATCTCTATTTGGACTGTTAAGTAATACAGGAAAAGAAAATAAAAATACCTATAAATAAGACTGGGTATCCAATGAAAAATGAGAATTCATAATTTAAGGAGATCCTTATCTTAGTAGTATGAATGTTGATAAGCAATTCTAAAACTATCTACTACATTTGTGTCCTCCTGAGGTATTAAAGTCTATTTAATAAATCATTTTTCTACAGAGGAGTTAACGATTATTTTAAATTAAAAAAAACCTTCATGAATCATTGACCATAAGCCTATGGTATGGGGTCACTCTTGGATCTAACTTTTTTAGCCTTATTAATGCTTTACTTTATTAGAAACCACAATTACTCCTCTTATTAACCCTTCACTCACAAGACCAGAGGAGAGCTGACTTCAGATAAGATTTGAATATCAATTCTAGGATGAATTTTAGGTAAATGAAGGACAGCCCCATTACCAAGGGGCTGTTCTCTTTGCCAATGCTGCATTCTTTTTGCACTTTTGGATTTTATATTTACCCCAAATGCTGTTTGGTACCCCTAGAAACTTCTTGTCCTATTTATATTCCTGTATTTGGTACTGAAATTTTCCAAATGCTAAAATCTAAAGCAACTCAAATCTAAATGATATGTCTCATATTAAGATAATTTTGTTTCAAGATTTTTTTGTTTTATGTCCCAGAAGATGCCCAATACAGATTATCTGAGTGAGATGGAGAAACATAGTTTAGAGAACAAGAAGAAATCGCTCTCTAATGTTAAAAATAAAAGTATCTAATGTTAAAAAGAAAAACCTTAACGGTTTTAGATATATGATATAAAGACCTTCTGCACCCGTTAACAAAAAACCATGATATATAGAGTGTCTAATTACACAGTCATATAAAATTATTTAATATTTTTCTGCGTTGTAATTTAGATGATTCCCTAGGAGTCTAATAAACTAGGACTTCATTGTATTGGGGAACAGGAGCATTACTCCACTTGTTAATTATCTATTTTCTTTCCATAGGTTTTCATATATTATCTTTTTTATTTTATTCATAAACTTTTGTATTTTCCATTTTCCAATGATTTGTAAATTTGTTTAATTTAAAAATAAACCATTTATTTTAAGCTTTGAATTTTATTTTGTGCATGTGTTTTATGTCTTTATTTTCATGTTTGGGCATAAGAAATGAGAATACAAAGATTAATTATACACTTAGAAAAAGAAATGTTATGAGACATTAATTTTCTCTTTCTGAGAAAAATCTGAGAAAACCGGGAACTTCAACTCAAGAACATTTTTTTTTTACATGTGAGTAAATGAGTTACTTAATTAAAATGGGTTGATCTAGTATACCAGACATGTGTGTGTATGTGTGTGTGTGTGTGTATGTGTGTATGTATCTGTGTGTGTGTGTGTGGATTGAGAAAGAGAGAGAGAATCAGAGGGAGAGAGAGAGAGAGAAGGAGAGAGAGAGAGATGGGGAATAGAGACAGAGAATAACAGAGAGGCAGAGAGAGAGAGGAGAGAGTTTTAAAATAAAGACACAAGCCTATTCCTTTTTTGTTCAACTTGAAACTTGGGCAGTTTACAGTAATCTCTTACCTTTTATAGGTTTTAATACAACCCTAAGGCAGTTGCTTTGAAAGGAGATCAATTAACTAATGCTTTGCCGTTAGTTAATAGGTGATAATTGGAATCAAATATGCATTTCTATCACAAATTTCAAACAAATCAGTGATAAATATTTGGAAAGGCATTTTCTTTTGAGTTAATATTAAGTCTGTAGTGACAGGAAAGATTTCTTGCTCTTTTAAAAAATATCTTATTCATTTATTCCAAGATTATTTATTGGATCTCTATAACTGAGCTGGTTAGCTTAGTAAAAATTTTCCTACTGAAGAATTTCCCAGCTTCAAACCAGTCTCCAAAGAGTAGACTTAAGATCAATGGATTCAAGTTACAAGAAAACAATTTCTACTCATTTAAGAAGCAACTGTAAAGCAAAGCTAAACAATAATGTATTTCACAGTCTTTGGAGATATTAGCCCCACCGCCATTACTAGAGATGTACAAGCAGAGATTTGATGGATATTATTGAGATTTTGTAAAGGGTTTTTTTGCACTGTATAAGTAATGATGATCCTGAAGTTGCTTCCAACTTTGAAAATGACTTACTGGAACACAGTGGTGACTATTTTCAGTATCAGCAGTTTCAATATCAATAGTTTGGATATGATGGCTACCTGGCTATTACTGACCCTATTAAAACTTTTAAGATGTATTTTTCAGTCACTCACTGAAGTTACTAAGTCTTTGACACAAGTAAACTTGCAGTATAACAGAAGAGACATGTTCAGCAACTTGTCTATTTCTCTGTTTCTACTCAAGGGATATGAGGTATTTTTAGCATGGGCTAACAGATTAAGTATTCCAGTAGTATTTTTTAAACTGAATAGACAGAATTTTAAAAATTAAAATCCACATTTTAAGATGGTTCTGTAAAGTTACCATTAGAATCAATCATTAGTCTATACATTATTTTTATATGTTCTTTATGTATTATTTTTATTGTTATAAACAATATATAATATTGTTATTAACTATAATAATAGTGTTATTCAATTTTGTATTATTATTATTGAATAATAATTGAATCAAGGTGATTAATTCAAAAGTGCACCATGCACTAGATATTTACCTATAGGTATCAATGAATTGTCTAACAGTCCTACAATTCTGCTCTCATTATGTGCATTTTATAGATGGATGAACTCAAACTTTTATAGATATTACAATAAATGATTATACTATTAAGATAAAATATTAAGATAAATGGAGAAACCAATATTTGAATTCAGATTCATCTTCCAAATTAGGTGCCCCCATTTTTTTTATCTGTACTTCAAGTTTTAAGAGAGAGAGAAAGAGGTTTGCTACTCTTTCATACACCAGTAAACTAGACAAAGAACAAATTTACAGCCCTAGTTTTCTTTTGGTTTTCTTTCTACTTTCAAGTTAATACCAAGGAGATTACAACTTTTACACGCCGGAGTGTTCTGGAACAGTGAAGAGCTCTAGATCAGAAACTGTGACTTCAAAACCAATTTAGTTATGACACCAGAAAACTGATCTTATCCATCTACAGCCACACCTCAGTTTTGTTTTGTTTTTTGAGCCAAACAGAATAAACGACCTAATTTAAGATGCCCTCGCCAAATAATACTCAGCATTAAAAAATAGTAATAATTAACATCCTCAAATATGAAGTTTGACAATATGGAAGATAATAAAATAGGCCATAAAGGAGGCAGTTTCCTTCAAAGTACTATGTGAATACCCCTAGGTATAGCCCAACCCTTATCTGAGAAGCATATCCTATATCCATTCCTCAATGTCTGGAATTCCACAATTCATATTTGGGGGTTTTTTTGGGTTTTTTTTAGCATTACCCTCTCTCAAATGCAAATCCTCCATTTTCAGGGTGAGGTACCAAAATTAAAAACAAACAAAAAAAGCCATAGGCTTTAAAGACAATTTTCTTGAGAGGATCTAAGACAATGTTTTATTTTCAACAGTGGCACCATCATTGGACAGAGCAAACATTTTTCTAAAGTGACTATTTTGAAGTGAAACACCCACACCCACACTCACTCACACTCCCCCCACACACAATTTGAGTGCACATGTTCCTTTTGTTGAAAAACTATCCATGTTATCTAAGGGTTATATCATATTTATCATGATACAGGAGAAACAGTAGAGTTCCTACCCTTACATTCTCAGATTTGTGAAAGGCAGCAACATAAAACTCTGAGTAGCACCAGAGAGGACAAAGGAGTTACCAAGACACACACACACACACACACACACACACACACGCGCGCGCGCGCGGGCTTTGAAGATAAGTGAAAATTTAGATTTATCTTTTAAGAGTGCAACAAAAATTGTCTAAAACACTTAATGCTCTTGATAAAACCAGTCAAAAGTTCTTAAACATTGAGCATGTTTCATTTGATTTTCCTTCAAATTCATGTTAAGTTCATCAACTGGAAATAAATAATCTTGTAAAGAGCACAGTTCCTTCATTCCCTGTCAAATTCATGATCCAATTCACTGAAAACTTCCAGCTTGTCTTCACAGGCTGAAAAGTTTCTCTGTCAGTGTTTTACCCCTGGCCTCAAAAGCATAGGTACTCAACCTCATGGTCTGTCCACAGTACCTGTTTTCAGAGTTGTCAATGGCTGCCATTTATAAATTTGGAATGCCTTTCCTTTAGAAAATCACATTGTTTAAGCTCCTAAGTCTCACAGTGAGTTAAGCACTCCATTTATCTCAAGAACTTTCCAGTAAGTTCTGTCCAAATTCACCTCAATAACTATTAGAATTGAATGCTTCATGCAAGGTCTCAACTTATTGCCTGATTTTTACCAATCATTTTTGTCATCATTGTTGACCCTTTAATTGACTTCCAGGCCAATCCTTCACACATACACACAAGAAAAAAAGAAAGAGTATTTTGGTTGACAACACGGTCGATACTATGAACTGTCTGCTATATCCAAACATTTTAAGTAGCAAGAACTATAACTCTGTGGATCTTAGGAGGTAATAATGCCCTATTGACCTTTGCTGATAAGACTGTGTCTGGAGCATTATGTTCAGTCCTGTTCAGGGTACTATTTTTAGGAGACACTTATATATACTGAATATTATTAAGAGAAAAATTATAAAAGTGGGGAAGAGACTTGATACTGCATCATATGGAGAATAACATAAAATTCATGAAGTCATTTAATCTAGAGAAGAGAAGAAAATACAATGAGATCACAAGAATTATGAAATATTTCAGATATTTTAAAATGTCAGATCCAAGACCACTGGACAAAAGTGGAAGGAATTTCAAAACAAGAAATTATTTACCAACGGAGCTGAAATTAGCTGCTTTTAGAGGTGGTTAATTCCTCATCCTTAAAGGTAGCAGATACTTTGCAACCATTGATAACAGTAGTGTAGATGAGATTCCTTACCTGGGTAGATTATTTAACACTTAGATCTTATATTCTCAAGTGTTCATTGCCTGTCCTTTGCAGGATTGTCAACAATGAACTGAAACCTATATAAGTTTTCACTAGGCATTGTCCTATCTTTCCATTTTCCTATAGATACAGTGGAAGCAGTTTTTGACTTCATTCAAAGGAGCCGGAGGATGATTGTTGTCCTGAGCCCAGATTATGTGACAGAAAAGAGCATCAGCATGCTGGAGTTCAAACTGGGTGTCATGTGTCAGAACTCCATTGCCACCAAGCTCATTGTGGTTGAGTATCGTCCCCTTGAGCATCCACACCCAAGCATCCTGCAGCTGAAAGAGTCTGTGTCTTTTGTGAGCTGGAAGGGAGAAAAGTCTAAACATTCTGGTTCTAAATTCTGGAAGGCCTTGCGATTGGCTCTTCCCCTGAGAAGTCTGAGTGCCAGCTCTGGCTGGAATGAGAGCTGCTCTTCCCAGTCTGACATCAGTCTGGACCACGTTCAAAGGAGGAGAAGTCGTTTGAAAGAGCCCCCAGAACTCCAGAGCTCAGGGAGGGCTGCAGATGCCTCTCCAGCTCCAGACACGATGTCCAAGCACAGAGGGAAGCCCTCTGCAGCCTGTCGCTGCTGTGTCACCTACTGTGAAGGAGAGAGTCAGCTTAGGAGCAAAAGCCGGGCAGAGATTCATACCCAGCCCCAGTGGGAGACACACCTCTGTAAGCCTGTTCCCCAAGAGTCAGAAACTCAATGGATACAAAATGGCACCAGATTGGAACCCCCTGCTCCCCAGATCTCTGCCCTTGCTCTTCACCATTTCACGGATTTATCCAACAATAATGACTTTTATATCCTATAATTACTGTGTGGTGGGGGGTGGCTGCTATTTCTACCAGCCCATTTTGTTTCATGAACCTATGGGAATAATTGACATTTTTATCATCTAATGGACTATCAGATTGTGTCCCCTTTATTGATTTTTAAAAACTATTTATTTCTAGGAGACAAAAGATCCGAAGGACCCGAATCCAGACTTATTGCCTCTAACGGCCTCAGAAGAGCACACTCTTCTTGGGCCCTAGAAGGTCAGTATGTGCAAGTTGCCTAAAGTCTGATCCTCTCTCTTGCCCAATGGTTTTCAATGGAGCAAAGAATTTTATTGTGTTTCCTCTGAGTTTGTTGACCAACCTCATGTTATAAGTCAGTCAGGTGTACTTGGGCTATGACACTTACAGGGTATGTGTATCTTGAGAGAGCATTATGGAAAGAAATTGGTTTTGATGGAAGCTGTAGGACTAAGCTCAACAGAAAACCTACAGCACATTTTCCCAGGAAGAACCAAATACTCCCACGCAGGGATACATGGTGTCCTCTGTCTCACTGTAAACTAGTGTTCTCTAAACTGCCTAAAGTTGTTAGCATCAATAAAGTTATATTTTTATGTGATTTCATTTGTACTAACAAATTTTTACCTCTCTCTCTCCCTTTTACCTTTTATGGCTTTTAAATTCATATCTGAAGAGAATTCCCTTTAAGGAAATTGAAATTTGGTTTGGGTACTAGGAAAACTGAGATGTCTCTTTAGTTTCTTTCTAATGTGTATAAAAGTGATCCGAGAAAGACCAAAAGAGAGTAAGAAAATGTCTCAAAGGAAAAGGAGGTTTATACAAAAATATCATTATATTTTTAGAAATGACACCTGAAAAATTCAGTACCGTTAAGGGTTTAGGGTAGACTTTGGTATACCAATCCCTTCTTCTCATTCAGAATTCTGAGAATAGTCAATTCAAGTGCCTACAAGGATCAAAAGTAAGAAAAAAGAGAAAAGGGGGCCAGATATAAGTATAATACAATGCTCTCCATCTAGTACCCATGTGTATAGGGACATAGGTATAGATAAGTATTTCTTTAAACATTTTAACACAATCATAAAAGGCACATGGCATTTGATTTCCAAGTCAGGGAGATAATAGAGATGATTAAGCCTGGAGGCAATTGAAGAGTATATATTTCTTTAAAAGGGAGCATCCTCTACTCAGCTCCACTAGCTTGCTGTCACTGATTTAACCCCAGTATTGGAAGATTGTCCAGTTTTTCAAAAGAATCTAAAAATCAAGATTTTTATGTAATCTGTCAATTATAGAATGACCTTTACTTAAAAAAAAAAGAAAAGAAAAGAAAAGAAAAAAGTAAAGAACCAACCAAAACACATGAACGTACATTTACCCAGAGAGCCACTAGTTTGTAATTTCAAAACGAAGGTATTCACCCAAAAAACATATGTCAAATGAAGATCCAAATAACCCTGGTGATTCTGAGACTGGAGAACACAGACTGGCCCTAAGGAAATAATGGAAGACATTTATTTCCTCCCCAAATTGAAGACATCTGGACACTCAGAATAGGGCTGATCTGATCCAACACTCCATTAAGGAGAAAAAGCTGGAAAATAGTGTGCCTTCCATCTACTCTGTAAAGGGCCTCTGCCTGGTGGGTTTACTGTAAAAAAAATTAGAAGCTCAATCTGCTGCTCCTGACCAGGAGCAGAGTAAAAGGAGCCAAAGGTCATACCAGACATGAGCGCTCACCTTCAGTATATGAGCCCTGGCTGCTAGTGAGCTATGGCCCAATGGGTGTCGTCCATTCTCAGTTACTAGTAGTGAATGAGAGGTGGAGAAAGAAGCCAGAGTTTTCATCCCACTGCTCCTCTTGGAGAGAAATACAGAATTCAAAATTGAAAACAGATACAATTAGATCCTTCTCCTGCTGAAATAAGTTGAGGAAGTAGGGCCCTCGAGAGTAAATGGGACTCAACATGGAACTTGTAATTAGGAAATGACAGGCCTGAATATCTACCTGAATATCCAGCAGAAAATCATTGAGCACAACCCGTGTTCTACACTGCATTCCTTCTTGAAGGGATTAATCCATTCTTGATTTATGTTCAAGAATCTTCACTTGGAAGACAGAGAGTAGTTTCTCTCTAAATCTGTTAAATAGTGGGTAATGTAAGTTGCTCCAAATCCCAAAAAGGGATAGAATGCAGTTACCTATAATCAGTCTTATTCCTTATTAGCACAGTATCTCAAACCATAAAATATCTTTGGGGAAATTAAGACATTACTTTTATGATTTATAAATTATTTTCTAAGTGAAGAAAATAAGTGAAAGGACTAGTGGCAGAGGCATGGAAAATTACACCTGAGCTCTTATTATGAATGAATAGCTGGATAATCACAGTGTTCTCAAAAGCTAAATGTTGGTCAGTATCAATTTCCATTGACAATATAAGTACAGTGTAAGCAATATAAAGTTATAATATTTGGCATTAGCTATACAAGGGTCAGAAAGATGATAGACCATACTTGTACTGTATGGAGAAAAACGATGAGGTTCTGTCATTATTCCCTGACCCAACATGCTACAATTGAATGCAGTATTCAGTACCATATATTTCAGTGGGTTAATAAGAAGAATGAAATTTCCTCTTGAGCCATGCATATTCATAACTGAATTAATATGATTGTAAGTTAAATGGACATCATTTACATAGGAAAATTGCCTATTTAGGAGTAAGTTTCAAGTCAAGTAGAGATGAATGTGAGTTCTACTTCTCTCCTAACTGTCTGTTTGACTATGGGCTCTCTGGGCCTCCATCTCCTGCTAACTAAAATGGAGATAATATTATTAACCTCATTGGACTTTGCGAGCATTAAATGATATAATGCATGTAAGTTCATAGCACAGTGTCTGGCACACTGTAAGTGCTCAATATTTGTTGACAAATTTTATACACATAGTGAAATCACTCTTGTGGTTGCATAAATTTCCATTTGCATAATTATTTATGGCTTACAAATCAATTTTATTACATCATTTTTTTTAGCACAAAAGCAGTTCAGAGCAGGAACATATTATCCAGATTAAGTGACTTTCCTAATGACCCTCAGCCAATTAGTGATAGTGTTGGGCCTCTAATCTAAGCTTCGGACACCTGATCCAGTGTCAACTGTAGAACTACTCTTATAAGATTCAATTGGAAGTACGTCTATTACAAAGCCACCTAACTGGAACTATTTAATTTGAACCATTATACATTCAAATCAAAAAGGCAGTTAATGTAAACCCACACACAGTTAATTAAATGTCATATCAACTGTCTGATGTGTCATCTGGCCTTGTCATCTTATGATTTTATATAATTTCATTTAAAAATGTTATAACATCTAAGCATTTAAAAAGTAGAATCTTTTTCTTTCTTCTAGACCCTATGATCATATTATAATTTCCCCTCCAATAAATAATTTGTATTTTTATTAATGCAAAATAAAAATATGTTCACCATTTATCTTAAAAATTAAATATAATCTTTCAGGAGCTATGATTTATACTATGGGTTCCAATTACTTACTCTTATAACTAGTAAAAACTCTAGTAATAATATATTCACTTACAGTGTGAAGATTTGAGGTGGTCGGTAAAACTAATGTTACTGAACTAATGTTCATGAAAAAGTCATGAATAATAAATTGAACTAATCATAAAAATGTGTGCAGAAGGACAAACAATCCCTATGGCACTGGTTTCAAACTTTTTGTGTCTAAAAATTGTTTGGGGGCATCTTACAAGTGAGGATCTCAGGTGAAGCTCCTAATCCAGAGGGGCTGATTTATTAGGTAGTGGACATTGTCCAGGAGTCTGCATTTTAACATTGTACCCTTGATAATTCAGATAAGGTATTCCATGGGTCAAACAAACAACTACCTATGAGAATTCTTTCAAACTAGTCTTACATTTTTATACTATTCAAGCTATAAGAAGAGAGAGCCTTTATTAGAGTCCAGACTAAGGCTTCTCAAAGCGTATTCTTGACGCATCCACATCAGAACCAGTTTGGTTTCACATTAAAATGCATATTTCTTGACCCCATGCAATATTAACTAAATGAAGGTCTACAAATCTGCCCCACTCAAGAGAGTGGGGCAGATTTGCACTTGGAATAAACTTCCCAGGTGATTCTGATGTACAAAATGTTTAAGAACCATTAATTTTTATCTTTCTTTAACTACTCTTTTACCCTTGTAGGCTCTGATTTTGTCCAGCTAAGGAGGACTACGAATCATCCTTTTAACAAGGTGTTTACAGGAAGTACATGAAAATGTAGGACAAGTTTAACCCTTGGAGTTGCCTCAGCACGAGGAGATATTTGAATAGATGAGCAGTTAATAGAATATATTTTTAATATTTGAAACATCAAACACTGACATTTGGAATCTGATGGGATTGCTGTAGTTTATCATATACGTTAATCAAAATCTCATAAACTATGCTGTGCTAACACATAACTCCAACATTTCAGTGGCTTCATACAACAAGACTTATTTCTTGTATATGCTACATGTCCAGTATAGGGGCTTACTTTTTTGTAGCATTCCCATCTGAAATGTGTAGCTTCCTGCTGTTCTATACTTCAGACTAATTATGACATTTAATACTCTTACTCTTGGCCAGAACTAGCTATAAGTACTGATCTGTTCATAGAGAAGGCTGGAAAGTGTAGTTTTCCCGTGTGCCTTGGAGAGGAGAATGAAATAGAACTGGGAGAACACATAGCATTGTCTGTGTCTAAGAATGAGATATTGAGATTGCCTAAAGAGTCAAGGGACCTTCAAATTGAGATATGTCACATATTTTGATAATGAAGGAAAGAAGGACTTTGCTACCAACACCCCACCTCAGGTTGCCAAAGTGTCAAATCAGACAGTTGTGAAAAAAAGCAGTATACAGAAAAGTGTAGACCTTGTATTTAAATGTTCCCCAATGAAAAATTGTTGAAGGAATGCATAATACATATAGCTTCTGGTTAAGAGGAAGCATTCTTAAAAATTGGAAAGTTTCTGTATTTGGTTAATTTCCATTCAGTGGCTTTAGTTAGCTCTCTAAGAATGTGATGCTCAAACTATCTGCCAATGAGCCATTTCATTTTTGAATATTCAGGGAGCCTCAGAAGAATTGAAGACATTTAGAACACAGCAGAGCATGTAACATGGTCATTAGAAAGCATCACTTATCCATTTATCTGAAGAGCTAAATAGGGAATTCAAACTGAAAATGTTAAAGCTTAGATGAAGGAAGAGACAAATGCTAGAGTGGGCATTATGAAGTCTGCTGCTATCTGTGCATCTGCTCTATGGTTTGGATTCTGTGTATTAAAATCTGAATTATTGTATGACTCCTTTAATACTGTGAAATAACATTTGATCATGAGGAAAAGCTCTCTTTGGGGTGGTGAAGATCAGTGCTCAAGGAGCTTTTTTTTTTATTGAAGTATAGTTGATTTCTAATGTTGTGTTAATTTTTGCTGTATAGCAAAGTGATTCAGTTATACATATACGTATATAATTGTTTTTAATATTATTTGGTTATAAGTTATAATGTTGAACAAAGAAGAGGTTTTATGTTCTAGTGTAGTGAGGAGATTGTTGACACACTCCAAATTCTTCAGAGAATAATTTACAAAGTTTTCATTTTGGGCAATTCAAAACACTTAAAAATATTTAAAAGGGAAGAATTCTCTTTGAAATGAGCTCATGGAAAGAAAGCAGGAAGATTCAAAATAAACTCTGAATTCAGATCATGAGCTATTTTTATCCTGCTCCAGGTGATGTGACCATTAATACTCTATTGCCATATTGAAAAAAACTTAACATACAATCTGATATGCATTTATTTATTTTTCACTTAAGACACAAAGGCATACATAACAACTTATTACTTTTCCATTGTCAAAAACTGTGTCATATGCTTGCAATTAATTTGTAATTTCGTACCATGTTTTGAAACACACCCTGGGCAGTGGTTCTTAACCAGAATTAGACATCATCTTTTTAAAAACTGAGGTTACTCCAGACTGCTAAATCTACCAAAATGATTTATATGCATAATCTTGTAAAGGATAATTGCCTCAAGTTGTCCTTATAATATCTGCAAATGTTTCAGTGAAAAATCAATAGTGATATATTACAAATTTGGAGTAAAGAGGTTAAAAAATCCTAATATTCTAGATAATATCTTTTTCTTAAAGTGCAAAACTTAAAACTCATTCCCAAATCCTGAAATTTGAGTCTTTTATTTTCATATCTTATTATGAAATTACATAAAATATGAGAAAACCAAATACAGATGATAAAATTATAGAAATCACCAATGAAATTACTTACCTGAATAGCCAAAGAGAGCCAGGAGACATGTAATCAGTCATCTAGAATAGGAGAGTGTTTAAAGTATAACACCTGGCTATAGGCAAAACAATTAGATGACTTTTAAGAAGTACCAGGAGAAAAAAAGGGAGAATAAATGAACCCACTCAGTTATTCAGAAACCTCAGCAATAAAAAAGAGAAGGGTTATATGTAAAAATTCCCAAATATCAGACTTGAAAGCTAAAATGTGGAGTGGATGTCAGGTATGAGGAAATAAAGTTGAATGATCACTTCTATTATAAGGGCTCTTGATACAGTGCAAAAAATATTAGATTGGAGTCAGAAGACCTGAATTGGAGTAACAATTCTTCTATAAACTATGTTACTTTCAACCAGTTACTTTTGCTCTCAAGTACTCAATTTCCTCATATATAAAATGGGAATAAAATATAATATCTACCTCATTGTATTGTTGTAAAAGGTAAAATTATATAATAAATGTGAACCTGTAAAATGTGTAAACTACATGCTTGGTAGTGGGACGATGACGATGACGATGATGATGATGATGATGATGATATTATTAAAGAAAGCTAGGGGAAAAGAAGAGGTCCAAAAAAAGCTCCTTAACCTGCTGAATCCTAAGGGTACTTCCCACAGTACATGGTCTAACTGTAATCATTCATACCTAAAAATTAGGGAATAGATAATACAATTTCATATGATTCTAAACACTGAAACAACAAAAAAAAATTGTAGTCTCTGAAAAAATAAGAAGTTGAAAAATGACGGTGTTTGTTTTGCATTGCCATACAACAAATTACCCCATAGCAGCTTAAAACAACAAATATTGACGGCATCACATTTTCTGTGGGTCAGGAATTTGGGAGAGGCTTAACTGGGTGGTTCTTGCTCAGAGTTACACATGAAGTTACTGTCAGAGTGTTGGCCAGGGCTGCAGCCATCTGAAGGCTTGACTGGGGATAGAGGATCCACTTCCAAGTGTAGGCACATGAGTGTTGGTAGGAAGCCTCAGTCCCTTGCCATATGGACCTCCCTGTAGGGTCATAGTGTTCCTTGAGTATCGTCATGATGCATCAGCTGGTTTACCCCAGAGGAAGAGATGAGAGAGAGAGAGAAAGCCTCAGTGTCATCCATGATCCAGTCTCCAAAGTGTTATATCATTACTTCTGCAATAGTCTGTTGGTTAGAAATGAGTCCCTAAGTCCACCCCAAACTCAAGAAGAGAGGAATTCAGCTCTTGAAGGGAGGACTATCAAAGAATCTGTGAACATATTTTAAAACCAGTACTGTAACATAAAAGCCCTTTATTTTTCAGTTAAATTGAAGTCCAGAAAAGGAAAGTGACTGGTTCTTGGCCTTCCTAGGGAGGTTAGCCTCCCTAACCTGGTAAGCTAACTAGCTGTAGTGATGCCACAACTCAAATGAGAGCTAACTGTCTTGTTCTGGCTAGGGCATTTCTTCTGTCTGGTGAGAGATTATAGAATGGGGAAGAATTATATCATCTGCAGTCCTGGTATCTCTGTCTCCGTCTCTCTTTCTGTCTCTTGTCTATCTCTCTCTTTTTTCTCTCTTTCTTTTCCTCCCCTCCCCTCTTTCTGTTCTACTCGACAAAGAGACAGGCAGGCTCTGAAAACTGCAGATGGATGAGAAAAACGGAGCTGGTTAGCCATATTCTTGGTCCAGGGTTGAGTCCTGAAATAGAACTTTTATTCTGGGCTTGCCTCTAAAGAGATTGGCAGTGACTGTTTATTCCAAAAAGCAGCTGCTGCAGGAGGAAGGATGAGCAGGTAATTGCTCTCTTTGAAGTAACCCAGGTTCTTGTCTTAGCTCTGAAATGAGATGATTATATATTAATAATCAAGTTGTTTCTCCCCTGTATCTCAGACTTCTAAGACCCCTACCCCAAATGGATGGAGTTAGACTAGACACTCTGTAGGATGTTATAATTTTGTGTTTCTTTGGTTTACTTAGTAATGCATAAATAACCCCCTCCCCTATCATATATATACACACCAGCATCCAAGGTCTAGTGATAGTTGGAAGAATATTTAAGAGATGCAAGTCTTCTTCTCAATAAGACTTAATAATAATAAATAGTAAACAGTACTTCTGTCTGTTTAGACCTAGTTCCTGTAACATGCATTTCTCACATGTAAAGCTAAACAGCTTACTTCTGTTCTCCTCCGTTATCTGTTTTCTGTCACTGCTTGGTGCCAGTAGCTTTGAGAAGACACATTGTTTACATGGAGCCTCTTCACAGGTCAACTCTGTTGCCTCCAATTTCTCCAAACCAATTTTAATCTCAAGTTCTAAGGTCACTACTTTGTAAATTAGACTGAAAAAATGTTACCTTCTGACTTCTTAACAGCTTTATGCCCTTATCTTTTACCCAAACAAAAATCCAAGTGACCTTTCTATTGTGATATATGTCCATATATTTCATCATGCCAAAAAATAAATGGAAACTGCTTTTGAAATTATATAGTGTATAAACATCAACATCTATGGAGTTAGGAGATCTGAGCTCTAATTCAAACTATAATTCTTTTACTGTGAGATGCTGAGCAAATCACTAACTGTGCCATAGTTCCCCCATCAATACAATTCAAGGATCACTATGTGCCTTTCTATCTCTGATATTCTAGGAGTTGATATAATAATAATGAAGGAAGACTTTCCTGTGTGTTTCCAGGTACCACCTATGATTCATTCCGAGTAACCCAAAGTCAGATGTCTAAGGAATTGATTCTTCATAAGTATATAAAATGCTAGGTGAGTTGCCCAAAGTGAATAAAGATCTCAGAGTTCTCTCCTCCCCATTCATCCTGAGTCATTTGTTCATCAACTCTTGTTCATCTATTTCCCAAAATTCTTTCAAAATTTTTCCCCTCTCCCCAGGAATTCTAAGAATATGAGCTGCATACATGCTAGCACTCTATTTTCTGAACATGACATGCACTTTTATGCTCTATTTGCCTTTGCTAATGTTACTTCTGCTTGGAATGCGCACTCTTTTCCTCCTTCATGTTAGAGCTCTGCCAATGCCTCAAGTTCAGTTCAAATGTTTTCAGACCTATAAAATTTCTCTGGTAGAGTTGGATACTCCTTCCTCTGTAGTTGTATTGTTCATAAGACTTCTGTTATTGAATTATGCATTTCTGCATTTCTCTTTCACCTACTGTCCTGTAAGTGTCTCTGGACAGATACTATATACTGAATCTCTAATTTAAGCACTTAGCAAGAAGACGAGAACATAACATTTTTCCACCGATGTTTTGTTAAATAAATAAATTAATTATGACCAATATCATTGGAAAGAAAGTAATAGAGCCTTGCCTCTTTCTTTCTTCCATCTCCACTCCATTATAGATGCAGTGTTCTATAAAAGGTACCATTTTAGGATTTTGTTCATCACTGTGTAAAATGAATTTCAATATTGGAATCCTGGGACTCCCAGCACCACTAAATTTTACCCTTGGCATTGCTTGGGGACAGATGATCCATGATCAAGTAGGGGTAGAAAGAGTCCCAGCTGTACCATGCCCGTCCTGGTTGTCACCTCCAAATAAAGGACTCTCATCCTTGCTCCACACTATTTGCAATTACAGCTGATGCTGGAATCAGCGTCATGCTCATTGGCAGATGTTCTATTTGTGATCTTGTTATTAAATAGGCTCAAAATGACAGGACATTAAGCTGTGATAAACACCTTCTACCTACAGTGTACCATAGAGTATTTCTCGCTAATATTTAAGAAGAAGAAAATTAAACCTGTTTATTATTTTAAAATTCAGATGATACGGGAAAAATGAATAAAGTACTGTGTTGATTCAGGGTTAATTGGTAATTAAGAGATCAGTTCTTCCAAACACCTTGCATAATATATTGGTTTACTCTAGGGGTCAAGAAACTCTTACAAGACAATATATCTTACAGCCCTCCTTTCCATGTTCATCACCACTACTGTGGTTCAGGACTCATCACCTCTTGTAATAGCTTTTCTAGTTTCTCTCAATGACTCTACTCTCCCTTCTCTAAACTCTTGTGTATACCACCAACAAATTAGTCTTTCTAGGATACATCTTGGACCATGACACTTCACTAAGTCCCAAAGAGTCTACACCTCTTTTCCCACAAAATAAAACTTGTTTTGGTTTGCTTTACCCTGCACTTGGGATACTCTGTTCTCTAGCCTGAGCCTGTCTTCAACAACTTACTTCTTTCCTGCTTCTGCAGTCAACACTCCAATCCAACTGAAAGACAATGTTTCTTGAGTACTTTTCCATCAACGTGACTTTGTTCCAATTGTTACTTCCTGGGAAAACCCTTCTACTCATCAGCCACGTCCACTCTCAAAGTGCAGTTCAAATATCATTTTTCTGATACTATTAGCTGAAAATATTTTCTTTCCTATTAAATCTCTCATTGCATTTTTCCTGTTTTTTCATTCATTCACTCATTCAACAATATTAACTGAGCATCTACTCTGTGCCCAGCACTTTTGTAAAAACTCAAAACACATCAGTAAACAAAACAGATCAAATTTCTTTCTCTCCTTAGGCTTACATTCTAGTGGAAACAGGGAAAAAGTAAAGTAAGTAAGATACAGAGTATGTTATATAGTGATAAGTTCTAAGGATTTAGATAAAGAAGAGACATGGGATAAGGAGTATTGGGAGGGGACTTTCCATTTTAAATAGTGTTCATAGAAAGCCACAAGGAGAAGGTGGCTTTTTTTTTTTTCTGGTACGCGGGCCTCTCACTGTTGTGGCCTCTCCCATTGCAGAGCATCCGGACGCGCAGGTCCAGCGGCCGTGACTCATGGGCCCGGCCGCTCCGCGGCATGGGGGGTCTTCCCGGACCAGGGCATGAACCCACGTCCCCTGCATCAGCAGGCGGACTCTCAACCACTGCGCCACCAGGGAAGCCCCTCTCCTGACCCATATTAATGGAAGTGTGAGGGATAAGGGTTAGGCTGTTTTCTTCCTGTCCCGTATATAATGATTTGTTTACATGTTTTATAGGGCCCTAATAAGAGTTTCTTGAAAGCATGATTATTGTCGTTTGCGTAGTTTCTCCATGCTCCCTAAGGTCGCAGCCATGGTAGACGATTTATAAAGCCATTGTCCAGCAATGATCAAGCCATCCTCGGTTACTACTGAACGTTAACTTTTGTATTTCAACCTAACTTTGCTGTTGTTTTTTTTAAATTTTTATTGGAGTATAGTTGATTTACAATGTTGTGTTACTTTCTGCTGTACAGCAAAGTGAATCAGTATACATATACATATATTCACTCTATTTTAGATTCTTTTCCCATATAGGCCATTACACAGTATTGAGTAGAGTTCCCTGTGGCATACAGTAGATCCTTATTAGTTATCTATTTTCTAAACAGTAGTGTTTGTATATCAAACCCAATCTCCCAATTTATCCCTCCCCCTCTCCCCCCGGTGACCATAAGATTATTTTTTACATGTGTGACTCTAATTCTGTTTTGTAAATAAGATCATTCATACCATTATTTAAGATTCCACATATAAGCGATATCATATGATATTTGTCTTTCTCTGTCTGACTTCACTCAGTATGACATCACTAGGTCCACCCATGTTGCTGCAAATGGCATTATTTCATTCTTTTTTGATGGCTGAGCTATATTCCATTGTACATATCAAGCTAAATTTGTACAGTATAATTTTTAAATTTTTTGTCCTTAGAATGCCTAGCGTCTCAAGTGCCCTGTCCCTGCCAGAAGTGAAACTGCACGGAGGTGGTTACTTTGAGATTTAGCCATAACAGCAATCTACTCTCGTTTCTCCAAACTGTCACACTCTTTAACCATCCCTATGTCTTCCTGTCCCCTTTGCCTCAAATGCCCACTACTCTATCTCCTACAGCTACTTGTTCACCTTATGGAACTTTTGTTCATTCATTATTTCAGGCTCAACACATATATCACATTCTTGACAAATGCATGATGATGGATTTTTTTTCTTTTTTACATCTTGGTATCCATTCCCCCATTTCACAGTAATAAAATTCTCATTTTTTAAGGGTATCCAATTCTTTCCTTCTTTCAATCCTTGTTTTACAGCTAGGATTAGATTCAGAAGAGGGTATATGATTTAAGCACACCCAATCAGTAGTATTTCCCTGACTTCTATAATTAGTTTATAAAAGTCACATGGCCCAAATCCATCCAAAGAAATTGAAATGGGATTACTATTAGAATTTTCAGAAAGAAATATAGTATTTTGATGGGGTTACTGAGAGAATAGGAGCTGCTACGACCTTCCTTGCTTTGTGGGAAGAGACTACCTGAATAAAACCAACAGAGGAGCCAAGAGATGAAGAGAGAATGCCTCCTGAAGTACCATGAGTCCCTGGATCCAGCAATATCTAAAGTATTTTCTATCCCTGGACTTTTCAATCATGTAAAGTAATAAATTTCCCTTTTTCCCCCTTAAGACAGTTGGAGTGCGTGTCTTCCATTTATAAATAAAAGAACCATGACTAATACAACTACTTTATATGATGGAGAGTCAGAAGTCCTGTGTCCCATAATCAAAGCCCAAGCTCCTGTGAATTATTGGGTCTTCTAGGACCCAGAACAGAAACAGTGAGTCTCTTAGGCAGTGGGAAGAAAAGACCTCATGTAGGGCTGTTTTCCTCAGCTCTAAACCTTTTACTTATGATTCCCACAGGATGAATAATAGCAGTCAGGCCATTAATGCAGAGATAATTAGCAAAAGATATTTAATTAAGGGGAAATTCTTCTTCCTTGTGAAAGCCACCCAAAGTCTACAATTAAAGGTTCATTCAATTATGACAGTGCTCATATTCAACACAAGTCACATAGTCTGAAGACAAAACCTGCCCTTGAGGGAAACAAAGAAAAGTTTAAAACCAAAATATTTCAAAGGAGTCTGCTTCCTATTACATTTTATCAACCTGCTTACCCTTAGGAAGAGTTTTCAACATATTTTATTCAGGAGTCTCAAATTTTTATTCAGAGCTATAAATAAATTAGCTAATCAATTATTGTTAATTCGCAACAACCCAGAACAGAACAGAGTAAGGTTACACATAAAGGGTACAGAGAGAACTTCTCCAAATGCATTTTGGAGAATACAAAATTTCTTTCCAATTTTAAAGAGCAGATCAAAGACATATAGTGTAAGTTATTTTTGTGAAACACATTATCTTTTGAAAAGTTAAAAGAGAGAACATAAAGGCAACATTTTCCTCTGGAGTATAACAGAATCATAGTCAACATCATGTCCATAACACACTACAGTGTTTTGTTACACACACCCTCATTTGGAAAATCCTAGGCTGTATATCTGCATTCAGAATTATTCAGGGAATTACATTAACTGCATGAAACAGTCCATAGTAACTGGCCATAAAGCTCAGTTAACCACAGATAGTGACCATCTCTTGAAGCACATTTGTGATGGCTTACATTGATAAAACTGTACTAAATAAAGCCACAGCTGTACACTTTATAAATAGTTATGCTTATGGACAGTGTTTTCCTTTAGAAGAGTAAAATGTCTTCTTCCAACTATGTAGACATTTTCAATCTCTCTGACTAAAATTTGCTGTACAGGATTGTATTGGGAAGCAGCAGGATACTTGCTGGAGAGAAGGAGACGAAGGACAGTAGGGTCTACCTACCCTCACTGACGGACATCA
Organism: Leucopleurus acutus; assembly: GCF_964270905.1. NCBI lineage: Eukaryota > Metazoa > Chordata > Mammalia > Artiodactyla > Delphinidae > Leucopleurus > Leucopleurus acutus. The sequence goes on along the minus strand of NC_139147.1, from coordinate 77,476,760 downwards.
TGACATTCCTACGACAATCAGAGGCTGGTATAATGATCCCCGTTTCAAAAGTTATATAACCAAAATTCAGAGAAACTAACTTGTTCAAGATCCAACAACTATCAAATGGAAGAACTTGTATTTGAAAACCAAAGAAATCTAGTTCCAAAGACTAGGTTTTCTTCACAAATCAGGCTGTCTCCTAACATTTCAATCAGCACGATTTTTAAATGGTTGTTTACATTTTTGGCACCAATAACGTATTATGATAATGAAATACGATCAAGAATGGCTTAATGATTAATCAGCTTTATTATTTTATCATTACAGATCACAGATTATAATAAGACTACATAGATGGTCTTGTGAATCCAAATGTAACTTTCTGTTATGTTATGACAACAGCAATAGCAATAAATCACATTTATATAGCATTTTACAGTTTCAAAATATTTCCACATACTCTGCCTCCTTGTGATTCTGTTCTTGTAACAACCTGTGAAGTAGGAAGAACCAATCTTATTCTCACTATTTTAAAGTTGAGGAACAGAGAAGTTTTTGCTCAAATCAAATGACTGCAGAGCCTATATGAAAACATAGACCATTCATTCATTGATGTACTCACTCTTTCAAAAAATAATTTAGCATATCTATTATGTGACACTATTATTTCTTAAGCAATATCCAATCTATTACTCATTTCATAAGTTAGAACTTTACATTACAGACTATACAAAATATGTTAATAATAGTGCCTACCAGGCCTAATATCTTTCCAAGTCCCAACCTATCACCTCTACTAAAAGAAGCTGACTAGGGTTGTTCTTTGAGTCAGCTCAGTAACATGCACTGGCCCAAAAGCAGCAAATCCATAAACTGGCTGCTAACATATGATGTGGTCTAGCATAAAATATCTGTTCACAGGGGCAAAGGCTATTAAATAGGTAGAAACTCAAAAAGAAGCAGACTGAGGGAACAGAAGAGTCAGACTTCTGGTCTAAAGGACAGACTTAATAGAGCAGACTTAAAGGACAGACTTAAAAAGGACAGACAGACTTGCTCTTTCTTTGAACACATACTAATGCTGGCTAATGTATTTTAAATAAATTTAAAACAGTTAGATAGCCTATAAAGCAATAAAGGGAAATATCCGGATGCTAGAAATAAAAAAAATAATCCCAGAGCCATAGCTATGAGCAAGTGTTGCAACATGTTGCCTCTGTGAGAATAAGGTTATATGCTTTAGTGACTTGAATTTTTAATGCTACATGCAAAAATTGGTCAAGACTTTAATCCCCACATACACTTAGTACGGTATCTGAGCTCTTAGTATAAACCAGAAGCCAAATAAGTGCTGCTCTGTATATGTGTAATGTCTTAAAATCTCTGAAATCTCTTCTCACTGAGCAATGGCTTCTGAAGTCATAGGCATGAACCAAGTGACCTGTAAGAGACTGAGATCTTAGTCCTATACCTGTGTGCAACCCAAATTTATACCACCTGAGCTATTTGGAAGAACCTCAAGTAGGAAACCTGATTAAAAAAAAGTTGGAACCAGCCTACCCATAGGACCTAAGCAGAGACAACCAGAAAACTGTCCCATAGAGGAACTTCCAGTACTCAGAATTTGCACAAGATTGCCTAGGAAACTGACCACTGAAAATGTTCTTATCAGCAAAAATTGAGGCTGGCTGACTTTTGGAATAATATTATCAAAGTGCTGAGGGAAAAATAAAACTGTCAACCCTCAAATTATATACCCAGCTAAACTATAATTCAAATCTGGGGATGAAATAAAAACACTACCAAAAAAATGCTAACTGAAAGCATTGTCCAGGGAATTTATGAATAAGAAATAAGCAGGAAAAAAAATAAACCCAGAAGGAAGCAGTAATATGTAATAAGCAAATATGAGTAAAATTTAAATAAATAAATAATCACAAGTATTAAATGTAAATTTTAAAATAACATTTTTTGCATGTGTAAAAAAATGAGGTGGAATTAAAATACTAAATAGTAATGTTGAAGATTGGAGAGGAGTAATTAAAATGGTTGTTAACATACAGGAAATATATATGGATTATGAATATATATTTATATATATGTAAGTAAAAATAAAGAAAATGGTATACTCTAAATTCATATTAGTGGCTGCCTCTGGAGAAAAGGAAGAAAAATGGGCCTGAGACTGCTTGAAAATGTGTTCAACCTTGTAGTGTTTTGTTTCTTTTAGGAAAAAAAGAGACTTGAAGCAAATATGACAATGTTATCAGTTGTCAAGTCTGAGTGGTGAGTACATACATGAGTATTTTTAACCATGTTAGTGCTTTAATTTTTTTAGTGTCTCCATTTTAAATTCATATTAATGACTAAAGTGAAGGTCGTGAACTCCTGCTTCTGCTAGATGTCAGTAAATAACTCCAACCTAGAGTTTCCAAAAAACTGAGCAACAAATAGTCCAGGTTCATCTGAGCTCTTTCATCATTTACTGACACATAGGTCCTTAAAATAAACTCACTTGACTTAAAGTAGCTAAAGAGAGTGTCTATTTCTTTTAATTTGAAAAACTTAACTTTATGCATACACATATAGGTCCAAGATACACTAACAGATTTGAAAAAAGATCAACGTTGTCACAAATATATAAATTTTATTGGATTAGATTTCATCGGATTTGACTCAATTTATTTCAGCATTCACTCAGATAAGCACTAAACCAGACATGATGAATATGAAGACATGTAAAGCATGAAACTTATTTTCAAGAAACATATCCATTGGTTGAGTTGATAAATGAAGAACCAAAAAAAAAAAAAATTAAATACAGAGTAACGGATACAAGGAAGGATAGAAGAAGAGGCACAGGTGCCTGAAGAAAGAGTTTTTCCCGACTGGACATGGTGAGGGAGGTTTACTCAGAGACAAGGATATCAGAGTGGTCATTTAAAGAATAAACTGGGGTTTAATAAAGTATCTCTGTTTGACTCAAGATACATCTGAGACTGGCTTATCTACAACTAAAATATTCCAAAGGAAAAATCTAAAATATCATCTTTGAAGATCATAAAATTGACATTCTTCCCAGTGGATTTACATGACTCTGAGGGTTCTAGAAAAATCTTTAATGCTTCCTCAATATTAGCTTTGTTGCAGTAGGTGATTCAGACACTCCTAGATTCCTCGGAATCTGCTAATGAGAACTAAGTTTCTAATTTATTTGCAGGATTATTTTTATCTTATTTAATTTAGCAATTATATGTTTATTTTTCACTGTGTTGAGTAGGATGCTTTGGACTACAAATATTAATTTACTTAAAACTGGAAGTTTAGAGGTAAGACAGGACCCAGGGAGGTAAGACAAATGGTTGAACAGTATAAGCAAGTGGGTAGATGCATAGATTCCTACTATACCTTCACTCTGCTACCCTAAGTCTTTGCTCTTCTGCCTGAGACAAGAGTTCTACATCACTGACATGTAGCTACAGAATTTCCAGCATTTGCTTCCAGTCACATTAACATCCAGATAAAGTGAAGGGTTCTGTCTCTTTCTTATTAGGTGAATATGTGTTTGGGATTATAGTCTTCCTGATGGATGTTTTACACTGTAAAATGTCCCTCTTTATCTCCAATAATACTTTATATTTTAAAGTCTACTTTGTCTGATATTAATATAGCCACACCAGCTTTCTTATGTTTAAGGCTGCATGATGTATCTTTTTTTACCCTATTATTTCCAACCGTCTGTGCTCTACATTTAAAGTGTGTTTCTTGTGAACAGCCTACGGTTTGGTCTTTTTTAAATTCAGTTTTTTAATCTCGCCTTTTAATTGATGTGGTTAGTTCATTTTCATTTCATGTAATTATAGATATGATTTACGTTTTCCATTTAGCTTATTTATTCTTTGTTCCTCTAGTCTTTCTTTCCTATCTTTTTTGGGGGGTGGGCGTGGGGAGTGAATCACTATTTTCAGTGTTCTTTTTCATCCTCTGGATTGTTTTTTTAGCTATATTATTTTGTGTTATTTTTTTAGCTAGTGCTGTAGAGATTACAATAAATATCTTTAAGTATTTACAGTTTATCTTCAAATAATATAGGATATTACTTTATGAAATCTTAATTAATTACATTTTGCCTTTTCCCACCCTTTATACTCCAATTGTTATACATTTTACTTCCACATACAGTATACATCATAATATATTGTTATTATTTTAAGTAGTTAATAGTACAGTTGACCCTTGAACAACACAGTTTGAAATGTGTATATACATTTATATACAGGTCTGCTTAGAGGCAGATTTTCTTCAATAAATATTACAATACTACATGATCTCCAGCTTGTTGAATCCACAGAGGTGGAGCATCATGTATAGGGAGGAGGGCAGACTATGGGATTTGAGCATCCTGGATTTGGGAAACTGAGGCGGGTCCTGGAACCAATCCCCCACTGGTGATGAAGGACAACTGTATTTTAAATTTAAAACTACATATAAAAATAAGACACTTTTTGGAAAGTATTTTTATATTTACCCACATATGTATCTATTCTGATGTTCTTTATTTCTTCCTGCTCATCCAGAGTTCCATCTGGTATCTTTTTTTTCAGTCTGAATAAATTCAGTTAGCATTTTGAAAAGTTTTTAATAGTGTAGGTCAGCTGGAAACAAATTCTCTGATTTTTGTTTCTCTGAAAAAGTATCTTGAGGGATATTTTTACTGAAGATGGAATTCAAGATAGTTTTGTTTTGTCATCTTTAACACCATAAAGACTTCTGGTGAGAAGTCAACAGTCATTTGTATTGCTGTTATTCTCTATGAAATATGTATTGTATGTATAAAAATTTATTTTAAAATATTGTATGTATGTATTAAAAACAAATTTATTTTGATATATTTTGCATAAATTAAAATGTACACATATGTATGTATTAATAACATTTTACATATGTGGGTATATATATATATATATATATATATATATATATATATATATATATGTATCTCCATATAATCACTATCCTAATCAAGATATAGAATATCTCCATCATTCCAGGAAGTTCCCTCGTGCCCCTTTTCAGTCAATTCTCATTTCCTTCTCTGCCTCCTCTGCCAGAGGTAACCTTTTTTTTTTGCGGTACGCGGGCCTCTCACTGTTGTGGCCCCTCCCGTTGCGGAGCGCAGGCTCCGGACACGCAGGCCCAGCGGCCGTGGCTCACGGGCCCAGCCGCTCCGCGGCATGTGGGATCTTCCCAGACCAGGGCATGAACCCGTGTCCCCTGCATTGGCAGGCGGACTCTCAACCACTGCACCACCAGGGAAGCCCGAGGTAACTTTTTTTTAAATTATTATTATAAGACAAGTTTTCCCTTCTCTAAAAGTTCATATAAATAATCATAAAGTATATGATTTTGTATCTATGTTCTTTCACTCAGTATAATATCTGTGAGATTTATCCATACTGTGGCATAATCCGTGGTTTGTTCCTTTTTAGTTATTGAATAATATTCTATTGTGATAATAAATATACCATAATTAAAAAAAAATTCATGTACTCTTCATGAACTTTTGAATTGTTTCCAGTTTGGAGTTTTTAAGAGTAAATCTTCTATGAATATTCTGTACAAGCCTCTCTGAGAAAATATGTCCTCATTTCTATTGCATAAATACCTAAGAGTGTAATTACTTGGTTATAGGGTAGGTGTATGTTTGAAATTATATAAGAAACTGCTAAACCTTTTCCAAAAGTGATTGTGGTATTTTGTATTCCCACAAGCAATGTATGAAAGTTCTTATTGCTTCACATACAATATTCGGTGTTGTCAGGCTTGTTAATTTTAGCCATTCAAGCAGGTGAGCAGTGGTATTACATTATGAATTTAATTTGTGTTTCCTTGATGGGTAATGATAATAAAAACTCTTTTGTATGCTTATCAGCTTTGGCGTTTGCATATGTCTGTTCAAGACTTTTGCCTCCCTTGTTCCACTGTATTCTGTTAAATCTTTTTATTATTGAGTTATAAGAGTTCTTGATGTAGTCTGGATACAAATTCTTCATCTCATATATATATATATGTATATACACACACATATATGCGTATATACATTTATATACAACATATACATATATACACATGCATATAGATTTCCTGCCAGTATGAGTATTGCCTATTAATTTTTAATGTAATCTTATAAGCAGAAATTTTAATTTAAATGAAGTCTAATTTATATTTTTTTCTTTTATGCCTACAAATTTCTGTGTTTTACCTATGAAAATTTGCCTGTCCCCAGGTCAGAAAATCATTATCCTGTCTTATTATAGAAGCATGTATTTTTAGCTTGCTTTTAGGTTTAGCTTTATTGTTCATTTGAAACAATGTTTGCATATCACTTTAGGCAGAGGTTGAGATTCATTTCTCTTTGAATATCTAGTAGTTCCAACATCATTTGTTGTAAAGATTACTGTCTCACAATTGAATTATTTTGGTGCTTTTTAAAATTGAATTTCTTTTCTTTTTTTTAAGTTAATTAATTAATTAATTAATTTTATTTTTGTCTGTGTTGGGTCTTCATTGCTGCTCTCAGGCTTTCTCTAGTTGTGGCAAGCCGGGGCTACTCTTCATTGAGGTGCATGGGTTTCTCATTGCGGTGGCTTCTTTTTTTTGTTGGGCACGAGCTCTAGGCATGTGGGCTTCAGTAGTTGCAGCATGCTGGCTCAGTAGTTGTGGCTTGCAGGCTTTAGAGTGCAGGCTCAGTAGTTGTGACTCATGGGCTTAGTTCCATGGCATGTGAGATCTTCGCAGACCAGGGCTCCAACCCGTGTCCCCTGCACTGGCAGGCGGATTCTTAACCACTGCGCCACCAGGGAAGTCTTAATTGAATTTCAATTGTATAATTGTGGATCTATTTCTATGTTTAGCATTCTGTTCCATTTACCTATTTGTCTATTTTTGTGTTAATGCCACACTGTTTCAATTACTGTAGGCTCACAATAAATCTTGATATCAGGTTGTGTAAATTCTTCAATTTTTTTTTAAAGAGTTAGATTTGCTATTCTAAGCCCTTTATATTTTCATATAAATTTTAGAATCACCTAGTCAATGTCAATTTAAAAAGTCTGTTGCTATGATAACTGAGACTGTATGTATATGAGAATTAACATCTGAACAAAATCCTGTCTTCCCATCCATGATTGTAGTATATCTTTTATTTAGGTATTTTTAAATCTGCTCAGTTTTGCATCTCTTATGTTAAATTTATTGCTAATTATTTTTGTTATTTGATGTTATTTTATATGGAACTGCTTTTTAAAACTATGTATTTACCAATTTTTGTTACTATTATATAGAAATATAGTTGTTTATGGTAAGTTGATTTTGTATCTGTCAACATTGTTAAACTTTTTAATCTATATTAATAGTTGCTTTGTACAATCTTTGTCATTCATCTTTTTATAAAGCAACCACACTACCTATGAATACAGTTTTACTTCTTCCTTTCCCATCTTTCTGCCTTTTATTTATTTTTCTTGTCTTATTACACTGGCTAGGACCTTCAGTACAATAATGAATCAAATTGGTGAGGGTAGACATCTTTGCTTTGTTTTTGATCTTGGAGGGGAGAGGATTATCTTTTGATATTTTGCCAATAAATATGATGTGTTTGATAGATGGCGATATACACACAAATCATAATGTATGATTCTTCCTCTGTATTATTGGGCTTAATTTAACAATATTAAGAATTTTTGCTTTTATGTTAATGGGAGGATATTTGTCTGTAGCATCTGATTTCAATGCATATCTTTATCAGGTTTTGTTATCAGGATGTTGCTTGCTTCATAAAGTGATTTGGAAATGGTCTCCCTTTTTTTTTATTACTTGAAAGAGTTTATGTAATCCTGATGTTATTTCTTCCATAAATATTTATTAGAATAAACCCTTAGAAACCATATGGCTTAAATTTTCTTTGTGTAAATGCTTTTGGTAATGAATTCGACATATTCAATAAATTTTATGCTTTGCAGGTTTTCTATTTTATTTTGTTCCACTTCTGGTGAATTAGGTTCACCAGGGAATTTGTCCATTTAATCTAAGTTATTAAATTTGTTGGTATACAGTTATTTATAATATTCCATTTTTAGTTTATAGTGTCTTAGGATTGGTGTTGATGTCTCTTTTTTATTTCTGATGTTGGCAATTTGTGTGCTTTCTGTTTTATTGTTTATTTCTTTTAGGAGTTTATTATATTATTCTTTGCAAACAACCAAATATTCCTATGTTAATTGCTTGTAGTGCTTTTTTCCTACATGATTATTGCTGTTCTCATCTTTATTACTTCTTTTTACATTCTCTAGATTTATTTATTTTTACTATCTTCAAAAGATGAAAGCTTAAGCCATTAATCTGTTACCTTTACTTTTTTCTAATATAAGCATTTAAAATTAAAAATGACCCTATATATATTGTAGAGCTTCTCACAAATTATAATGTGCTGTATTTAATTATAAGTCAGTTCGAAACATTTTATAATTTCCCATATGATTTATTCTTTGATGTTTGGGTCATTTAGAAGTGAGTTGTCAAGTTTTCCAATACTTGGAGATTTTCTAGATAACTTGTTATTGCTTTCTAATATTGTAGTCAAAGAACATGCTCTAAAATATTTCAATTTTTAATTATATTGAGTACACTGTTTTATGATCCACGATGTGGTGTTTATTCTGTACTCATTGGGTGAATTGTTCCATAAATGTCATTTGAGCCAATATAGTTGATAAAGTTGTTTTAAAACTTCTATGTATTTACTGATTTTTTTGTTTAAGTTTTCTATCAGTTACTGAAAAGGTGTTCTTAAACTCTCCAGCAATGGTTACAGACTTCTCCATATTTCCTTAGTTCTGTCAGGTTTTTAATCCCTTATTTTGAAGCTCTATTATTAGATGCTTAGTCATTCAGGATTATTATATCTTCCTGATAAATTGACCTTTTTTATAATGAGGAAATGTCCCTCTTTATCTGTGGAAATACTTCCTTTTTTTTTTGAAATTGATTTTGTCTGATATTAAAACAGCCATTCCAGGGTTTTAATGATTACTATTTGAATGTTATATATTCTTTGCTATCCTTTTACTTTTAACTAAATGTGTCTTTATATTTAAATATATCTCTTATAGACAACTAGTAGCTTGGTCTTGCCTTTATATCTTGCCTGACTTTTAAATGGAGTGGTTTATACATTTATTTTTAATGTAATTATTTTTGTGGTTGGACTTAGATCTAACAATTTTCTATTTGTTTGTTAGCTATGTCATCTTTTCTTTCATGTTTCATTTGTTTTGAGTTAGATAAATTTTATCATCCTATTGTAATCCTCCTGTTTTTGATTTGGAGGGCATTTTTTGCATTTTTTTTTATTGGTTACTCTGAGAAATACAATATATATTTCTAAATTATCACCATATACTTAGAGCTAATATCATATACTTTAAATTCATGATAATAACTTTGAAATGGTATAGTTCTATTACCATTTTCCATTCTTTGAGCTATTTGCCTTACTTAATACAACTACCTACTGTATAAACCCCAGGATAGTGTTATAATATTTTGCTTTATGCAGTCATGTCTTTTTAAAGAAATTATATAAGAAAAATATAGTCTTTTATATTTATTCACATATTTACCATTTATATGCTCTCTATTCCTTGCTTTAAATCCACATTTCAATTTCATGTCTGTTATCCGTAGCCAGAAAAAAAACAATCCTTCTACATTTATTGTAGTGTGTGTTTAATACAAGCAGATTCTCTTAGTCTTGTTTATCGAAAACTTGTTTTTTTACTTTTTTTGTGTGTGGTACACGGGCCTCTCACTGTTGTGTCCTCTCCCACTGTGGAGAACAGGCTCCAGATGCACAGGCTCAGTGGCCATGGCTCACGGGCCCAATCACTCTGTGGCATGTGGGATTCTCCCGGACCGGGGCACGAACCCGTGTCCCATGCATTGGCAGGCGGACTCTCAACCACTGCGCCACCAGAGAAGCCCTTACTTTATTTTTGAAATATATTTTTCTATATAAAACTTTTTGGATATAAAATTTTGTTAATATATTTTTTAGAGATGTTATTTCCATCATTTTCCACTGTTCCATGTTTCTGACGAGAATTAATAAGAGAAAAGGTTGAAACCACTGAATATAACATGAAGCTCCCATAAGGAAAATGCTATGAATTTCAAAACACATTTTCAGTTTTAATTCTTATAGCCAGAGTCTTGCTCCTCCTTTGGGCACCTGGAACAGTGCAGTGGCACTTTGGGGAAAACTGACTAGTTAGAACACTAACAGGGCTGTGTTAATAGTAGGTCAGGTCTAGAAGGAATGCTCCCAAGGGGTTTTAAATATTGTAAGTGTAGACTACCCTTATATTTAAGTAAATATTTCCTCACTGTAAATGAATATTACACCTTGATGAACTAAAAAATACGACACACAAAAAGTCCTCAACATGTGATGTGTATTGTAATGAAAATACTTTTTTCTTTACACAATCTCACACCAGTATTGTAAAGCCATAATTATTTTAGTGATATTAGCCAAAGAGTGGCAATATTTATATTGTTCTGCTGTATGTAGTGGGTTGTTTTTCTCTGCCGACATTTGGGGTTGTGTCTTTATCTTCGGTACACAGTTGTTTGACTATGAGGTATCAATGATATTTTCCTTGTCATCTATCATTACTGAGGTTTGTGGACGTCTTTTGAGTTTTTTTTTTTATCTTGGACGTATAAGTTATATCTTTTAGCAAATTTATGAAAATTTCAGCCATCATCATTTAAAAATAATTTTGTATCCAATTCTCCTTTACCTTTTTTTAGGAGATTTCAATTACTTTTATGTTAGAATTGTTGATGTTTTTATACAGATAGCTGAGATTCTGTTCCTTCTTTTCTATCATTTTTTCTCACACTTCTTCAGACTTGGAATTTCCTATTGATCTATCTTCAAGTTCACTTACACATTATTTTGCCACCTCTAATTTGCTGTTAAGTTCATATAGCAACTATTTCATTTCAGATGTTGTAAATGTTAAGTGTAGAATTTCCATTTGGTTCTTTCTTTTAAGTTTCCATACCTCTGTCAATATTCATCATCCCTCCATTGTTTATAACTGTGTTTTCCTTTAAGTATTTGAACATATTTATAATATGATACTTGGTCTAAAATTCCCATCTGTTAGTCTCAACTTCTGGATCATCTTAGAGTTTATTTACATTGATATTTTTTAAATATTAATTATATTTTCTTATTTTTAAATGTGTTTCATCATTTTTATATTATGTTAGACATTTTCCTAATATATCATGGAGACACTGAATGTTCTTACCTTTCAATGAAACGTGATGAATTTTGTTCTAGCAGTTAACTAACTTGACTGGAGTCAAAGTTCAAACTCTTTTCCCCTGTGTTTGACAGCAGGTGAAATCTATGCTTAGTTCTTTCATCCTTTCATCTATTGCTTTCTTTCTTTTTGGGGGGCGGTGGGAATTTTTTTATTCAAACAGAAAGTCACAAAAATTATAATCATCTTCATCATATTGCTTTCTTTGAGCTATCTGGATTATATCCTGCATATATGTAGTTCAGAGTTCAGTCAAGGACTTGGGTGGTGTAATTTGTAGATTTTTGTAATTCTCCTGCTCTGGATCCCTCTATCTCAGGATTTCCCACTTAATTTTCAGCCACTACAGTAGCCTCAAACTCTGTTCTTTTCTCTTCAAATAGTATCTTTGTGCCTGACTTCTAACCACACTATGGTGAGCAAACTGGGGCATTCCCTCAGGCAGAAAGCTGCATTAATGCAAAGTTCACCCAGCATATTTTCCTTCTTTTAAGGATAGATTCACCTCCATTTTGTCTATGTTTTGTGACTCTTCAATGTTTCCTATTGTTTCTTCTTAATTTTGTCCAATGTTTATAATTGTCAACTATGTGAGAATTGGGTTAATATAATCTATTTTATCATTACCGAAAGCAGATTTCCCTTCATCCTTATTTTGATTTGTTATGTTATAATATGATTATAATTGTCTCAAGTACTCATAAGAGGAAGTGCATAGTCCTATATAAAATTAAGTATCACTAGTGTAGGAACTCATTTCTGAGTTCCACTTCTCTAACTGTGCAATAATTAACTTCAGTTATGAATTATGATAAGTTACCTTGTCGAAGATGGGTAGGAATGGAGTTGACCTGCATTTCCAACATGAGGAAGAGCATGTTTGAAAGCTTTGGTGGGAGAGATTTTTGTTTTCTCAAGGACACATGAAAAAAGGTCAGTGGGCAAGAGTGGAAAGAGTTAAGAAAAGCAAAATAAGAAACTTAGGCTGGAGATATTAATAGTGGCCAAATTATGTGGAACCTTACAGGCTGTGTGAAATATTTTGGTCTTAAGCTTGAGAGTAATGGAGAACTATTGAATAATTTTTGAACAAGAAGAGGACATGATGAGATTAGTATTTTGTAAAGATCATTCTGGCCACAGGAAAAAGAATAGGTATTGAAAGGGACAAGAATAGAGAAGAAAGACCAGTCAGAAGGCTAATTTAGTAATGGTACAAATGAGAATTAATGGTAGTTAGACTAGCTCATGCTCATGTTGAAACAAAGTGCACAAAGTTAAGAGACTGTTAGGTGGCAAAAATTTAGAATTTGATAAATAGGGGTGTAGATGAGATTAAATTGTTTCCTCAGGTGGGCAGGAATCGGTGTCTGTTTTTTTTTTTTTTAACATCTTTATTGGAGTATAATTGCTTTACAATGGTATGTTAGTTTCAGCTTCACAACAAAATGAATCAATTATATATATACATATATTCCCATATCTCTTCCCGCTTGCGTCTCCCTCCCTCCCACCCTCCCTATCCCACCCCTCCAGGAGGTCACAAAACACCGAGCTGATCTCCCTGTGCTATGCGGCTGCTTCCCACTAGCTAACTACCTTACTTTTGGTAGTGTATATATGTCCATGCCTCTTTATCGCTTTGTCACCGTTTACCCTTCCCCCTCCCCATAGCCTCAAGTCCATTCTCTAGTAAGTCTGTGTCTTTATTCCTGTTTCACCCCTAGGTTTTTCATGACATTTTTTTTTAATTCCATATATATGTGTTAGCATACGGTATTTGTCTCTCTCTTTCTGACTTACTTCACTCTGTATGACAGACTCTAGGTCTATCCACCTCATTACAAATAGCTCAATTTCGTCTCTTTTCATGGCTGAGTAATATTCCATTGTATATATGTGCCACATCTTCTTTATCCAGTCATCTGATGATGGACACTTAGGTTGTTTCCATCTCTGGGCTATTGTAAATAGAGCTGCAATGAACATTTTGGTACATGACTCTTTTTGAATTATGGTTTTCTCAGGGTATATGCCCAGTAGTGGGATTGCTGGGTCATATGGTAGTTCTATTTGTAGCTTTTTAAGGAACCTCCATACTGTTCTCCACAGTGGCTGTATCAATTTACATTCCCACCAACAGTGTAAGAGGGTTCCCTTTTCTCCACACCCTCTCCAGCATTTATTGTTTCTAGATTTTTTGATGGCCATTGTGACTGGTGTGAGATGATATCTCATTGTAGTTTTGATTTGCATTTCTCTAATGATTAGTGATGCTGAGCATTCTTTCATGTGTTTGTTGGCACTCTGTATCTCTTCTTTGGAGAAATGTCTATTTAGGTCTTCTGCCCATTTTTGGATTGGGTTGTTTGTTTTTTTGTTATTAAGCTGCATGAGCTGCTTATAAATTTTGGAGATTAATCCTTTGTCCGTTGCTTCATTTGCAAATATTTTCTCCCATTCTGAGGGTTGTCTTTTGGTCTTCTTTATGGTTTCCTTTGCTGTGCAAAAGCTTTTAAGTTTCATTAGGTCCCATTTGTTTATTTTTGTTTTTATTTCCATTTCTCTAGGAGGTGGGTCAAAAAGGACCTTGCTGTGATTTATGTCATAGAGTGTTCTGCCTATGTTTTCCTCTAAGAGTTTGATAGTTTCTGGCCTTACATTTAGGTCTTTAATCCATTTTGAGCTTATTTTTGTGTATGGTGTTAGGGAGTGATCTAATCTCATACTTTCACATGTAGCTGTCCAGTTTTCCCAGCACCACTTATTGAATAGGCTGTCCTTTCTCCACTGTACATTTCTGCCTCCTTTGTCAAAGATAAGGTGACCATATGTGCGTGGGTTAATCTCTGGGCTTTCTATCCTGTTCCATTGATCTATCTTTCTGTTTTTGTGCCAGTACCATACCGTCTTGATAACTGTAGCTTTGTAGTATAGTCTGAAGTCTGGGAGCCTGATTCCTCCAGTTCCTTCTTTCGTTCTCAAGATTGCTTTGGCTATTCGGGGTTTTTTGTGTTTCCATACAAATTGCAAAATTTTTTGTTCTAGTTCTGTGAAAAATGCCAGTGGTAGTTTGATAGGGATTGCATTGAATCTGTAGATTGCTTTGGGTAGTAGAGTCATTTCCACAATGTTGATTCTTCCAATCCAAGAACATGGTATATCTCTCCATCTATTTGTATCATCTTTAATTTCTTTCATCAGTGTCTTATAATTTTCTGCATACAGATCTTTTGTCTCCTTAGGTAGGTTTATTCCTAGATATTTTATTCTTTTTGTTGCAATGGTAAATGGGAGTGTTTTCTTGATTTCACTTTCAGATTTTTCATCATTAGTATATAGGAATGCCAGAGATTTCTGTGCATTAATTTTGTATCCTGCAACTTTACCAAATTCATTGATTAGCTCTAGTAGTTTTCTGGTAGCATCTTTAGGATTCTCTATGTATAGGATCATGTCATCTGCAAACAGTGACAGCTTTACTTCTTCTTTTCCGATTTGGATTCCTTTTATTTCCTTTTCTTCTCTGATTGCTGTGGCTAACACTTCCAAAATTATGTTGAATAAGAGTGGTGAGAGTGGGCAACCTTGTCTTGTTCCTGATCTTAGTGGAAATGCTTTCAGTTTTTCACCATTGAGGATGATGTTTGCTGTGGGCTTGTCATATATGGCCTTTATTACATTGAGGAAATTTCCCTCTATGCCTACTTTCTGCAGGGTTTTTATCATAAATGGGTGTTGAATTTTGTCAAAAGCTTTCTCTGCATCTATTGAGATGATCATATGGTTTTTCTCCTTCAGTTTGTTAATATGGTTTATCACATTGATAGATTTGCATATATTGAAGAATCCTTGCATTCCTGGAATAAACCCCACTTGATCATGGTGTATGATCCTTTTAATGTGCTGTTGGATTCTGTTTGCTAGTATTTTGTTGAGGATTTTTGCATCTATGTTCATCAGTGATATTGGCCTGTAGTTTTCTTTCTTTGTGACATCCTTGTCTGGTTTCGGTATCAAGGTGATGGTGGCCTCGTAGAAGGAGTTTGGGAGTGTTCCTTCCTCTGTTATATTTTGGAAGAGTTTGAGAAGGATAGGTGTTAGCTCTTCTCTAAATGTTTGATAGAATTCGCCTGTGAAGCCATCTGGTCCTGGGCTTTTCTTTGTTGGAAGATTTTTAATCACAGTTTCAATTTCAGTGCTTGTGATTGGTCTGTTCATATTTTCTATTTCTTCCTGATTCAGTCTTGGCAGGTTGTGCATTTCTAAGAATTTGTCCATTTCTTCCAGATTGTCCATTTTATTGGCATAGAGTTGCTTGTAGTAATCTCTCATGATCTCTTTTATTTCTGCAGTGTCAGTTGTTACCTCTCCTTTTTCATTTCTAATTCTATTGATTTGAGTCTTCTCCCTTTTTTTCTTGATGAGTCTGGCTAGTGGTTTAACTATTTTGTTTATCTTCTCAAAGAACCAGCTTTTAGTTTTATTGATCTTTGCTATTGTTTCCTTCATTTCTTTTTCATTTATTTCTGATCTGATTTTTATGATTTCTTTCCTTCTGCTAGCTTTGGGGTTTTTTGTTCTTCTTTCTCTAATTGCTTGAGGTGCAAGGTTAGGTTGTTTATTCGAGATGTTTCCTGCTTCTTAAGGTGGGCTTGTATTGCTATAAACTTCCCCCTTAGAACTGCTTTTGCTGCATCCCACAGGTTTTGGGTCGTTGTGTCTCCATTGTCATTTGTTTCTAGGTATTTTTTGATTTCCTCTTTGATATCTTCAGTGATCACTTCATTATTAAGTAGTGTATTGTTTAGCCTCCATGTGTTTGTATTTTTTACAGATCTTTTCCTGTAATTGATATCTAGTCTCATGGCGTTGTGGTCAGAAAAGATACTTGATACAATTTCAATTTTCTTAAATTTACCAAGGCTTGATTTGTGACCCAAGATATGATCTATCCTGGAGAATGTTCCATAAGCACTTGAGAAAAATGTGTATTCTGTTGTTTTTGGATGGAATGTCCTATAAATATCAATTAACTCCATCTTGTTTAATGTATCATTTAAAGCTTGTGTTTCCTTATTTATTTTCATTTTGGATGATCTGTCCATTGGTGAAAGTGGGGTGTTAAAGTCCCCTACTATGAATGTGTTACTGTCGATTTCCCCTTTTATGGTTGTCAGTATTTGCCTTATGTATTGAGGTGCACCTATGTTGGGTGCATAAATATTTACAATTGTTATATCTTCCTCTTGGATCGATCCCTTGATCATTATGTAGTGTCCTTCTTTGTCTCTTCTAATAGTCTTTGTTTTAAAGTCTATTTTGTCTGATATGAGAATTGCTACTCCAGCTTTCTTTTGGTTTCCATTTGCATGAAATACCTTTTTCCATCCCCTTACTTTCAGTCTGTATGTGTCTCTAGGTCTGAAATGGGTCTCTTGTAGAGAGCAAATATATGGGTCTTGTTTTTGTATCCATTCAGCCAATCTGTGTCTTTTGGTGGGAGCATTTAGTCCATTTACATTTAAGGTAATTATCGATATGTGTGTTCCTATTCCCATTTTCTTAATTGTTTTGGGTTCGTTATTGTAGGTCCTTTCCTTCTTTTGTGTTTCTTGCCTAGAGAAGTTCCTTTAGCAGTTGTTGTAGAGCTGGTTTGGTGGTGCTGAACTCTCTCAGCTTTTGCTTGTCTGTAAAGGTTTTAATTTCTCCATCAAATCTGAATGAGATCCTTGCTGGGTAGAGTAATCTTGGTTGCAGGTTTTTCTCCTTCAACACTTTCAATATGTCCTGCCACTCCCTTCTGGCTTGCAGAGTTTCTGCTGAAAGATCAGCTGTTAACCTTATGGGGATTCCCTTGTGTGTTATTTGTTGTTTTTCCCTTGCTGCTTTTAATATGTTTTCTTTGTATTTAATTTTTGACAGTTTGATTAATATGTGTCTTGGCGTATTTCTCCTTGTATTTATCCTGTATGGGACTCTCTGTGCTTCCTGGACTTGGTTAACTATTTCCTTTCCCATATTAGGGAAGTTTTCAACTATAATCTCTTCAAATATTTTCAGTCCCTTTCTTTTTCTCTTCTTCTTCTGGAACCCCTATAATTCGAATGTTGGTGCGTTTAATGTTGTCCCAGAGGTCTCTGAGACTGTCCTCAGTTCTTTTCATTCTTTTTTCTTTATTCTGCTCTGCAGTAGTTATTTCCACTATTTTATCTTCCAGGTCACTTATCCGTTCTTCTGCCTCAGTTATTCTGCTATTGATCCCATCTAGAGTATTTAATTTCATTTATTGTGTTGTTCATCGTTGCTTGTTTCATCTTTAGTTCTTCTAGGTCCTTGTTAACTGATTCTTGCAATTTGTCCATTCTATTGTCCATTCTATCTCCAAGATTTCGGATCAACCTTACTATCATTATTCTGAATTCTTTTTCAGGTAGACTGCCTATTTCCTCTTCATTTGTTAGGTCTGGTGGGTTTTTATCTTGCTCCTTCATCTGCTGTGTGTTTTTCTGTCTTTTCATTTTGCTTATCTTACTGTGTTTGGGGTCTCCTTTTTTGCAGGCTGAAGGTTCGTAGTTCCTGTTGTTTTTTGTGTCTGTCCCCAGTGGCTAAGGTTGGTTCAGTGGGTTGTGTAGGCTTCCTGGTGGAGGGGACTAGTGCCTGTGTTCTGGTGGATGAGGCTGGATCTTGTCTTTCTGGTGGGCAGGTCCACATCTGGTGGTGTGTTTTGAGGTGTCTGTAGACTTATTATGATTTTGGGCAGCCTCTCTGCTAATGGGTGGGGTTGTGTTCCTGTCTTGCTAGTTGTTTGGCATAGGATGTCCAGCACTGTAGCTTGCTGGTCGTTGAGTGAAGCTGGGTGCTGGCGTTGAGATGGAGATCTCTCGGAGATTTTTGCTGTTTGATATTATGTGCAGCTGGGAGGCCTCTTGTGGACCAGTGTCCTGAAGTTGGCTCTCCCACCTCAGAGGCACAGCACTGACTCCTGGCTGCAGCACCAAGAGCCTTTCATCCACAGGGCTCCTTAATTTGGGATGATTCGTTGTCTATTCAGGTATTCCACAGATGCAGGGTATATCAAGTTGATTGTGGAGCTTTAATCCGCTGCTTCTGAGGCTGCTGGGAGAGATTTCCCTTTCTCTTCTTTGTTCTCACAGTTCCCAGGGGCTCAGCTTTGGATTTGGCCCCGCCTGTGCGTGTAGGTCCGGAGGGCATCTGTTCTTTGCTCAGACAGGACGGGGTTCAAGGAGCCGCTGATTCGGAGGCTCTGGCTCACCCAGGCCGGGGGGTAGGGAGGGTCACGGAGTGCGGGGCGGGCCTGCAGCGGCAGAGGCCGGCGTGACGCTGCAGCCTGAGGCACGCCGTGTGCTCTCCCGGGGGAGCCGTCCCTGGATCCCGGGACCCTGGCAGTGGCGGGCTGCACAGGCTCCCCGGAAGGGCGTGTGGCTAGTGACCTGTGTTCACACACAGGCCTCCTGGCGGCGGCAGCAGCGGCCTTAGCGTCCCATGTCCGTCTCTGGGCTCCGCACTCTTAGCCGCGGCTCGCGCCCGTCCCTGGAGCTCTCTCAAGCAGCGTTCTTAATCCCCTCTCCTCGTGCACCAGGAAACAAAGAGGGACGTAAAAGTCTCTTGCCTCTTCGGCAGGTCCAGACCCCTCCCCGGACTCTCTCCCGGCCAGCCGCGGCGCACCAACGCCCTGCAGGCTGTGTTCACGCCGCCAACCTCAGTCCTCTCCCGGCGCTCCGATAAAAGCCGGAGCCTCAACTCCCAGTCCCGCCTGCTCCGGCGGGCGAGCAGACAAGCCTCTCGGCTGGTGAGTGCCGGTCGGCCCGATCCTCTGCGCTGATATCTGTCCGCTTTGCCCTCCGCACCCCTGTTGCTGTGCTCTCCTCCGCGGCTCCCAAGCTCCCCCACTCCGCCTCCCGAAGTCTCCACCCGCGAAGGGGCTTCCTAGTGTGTGGACACTTTTCCTCCTTCACAGCTCTCTCCCGCTGGTGCAGGACCCGTCCGTATCCTTTTGTCTCTGTTTAGTTTTTTCTTTTGCCCTAACCAGGTACGTGGGGGGTTCCTTGCCTTTTGGGAGGTCTGAGGTCTTCTGCCAGCGTTCAGTAGGTGCTCCGTAGGAGTTGTTGCACACGTAGATGTATTTCTGGTGTATCTGTGGAGAGGAAGGTGATCTCCGCGTCTTACTCTTCCGCCATCTTCCCGGAAGTCAGGTGCCGTGCCACCTCGGAAGACATGGTACGAGCGGGGCTAGGCGGGCGGAGGGCCAGCGATGCGGCTGCAGCCGGCCAGTGTCTGTTTTATTTAATGATATTATTATAAACATACAAAATAATGTCTGGCACACAATAAATCAAATTAATGAATGAAAAGATAAATCCTATTTAGGAGGGACAATTGAATGAGTGATGTTACCTTTTGTCAAGATAAGGAACACTGTTAAACTGATAAAACAGGGTTTGGGGCTTCTGGGTTTTCTTTGAGTCATCGTAGTTTTGTTTTAATTTGGTTGGAGGGGTCATCAGTTCAGTGTTACGCATGTTGAGCTTGGAATAGCTTTGACATATTCAAGTAGAAATGTCAAGATGACAGCTACTTTTAAGATTCTAGAATACAGGCAAAATCTCTGGGTTAAGGTAATGTGAATCATTTTACTTGGTGGTACCTGAATCCATGGATAAAATGGATTCACTTAAAAAGAAATTTTAGAGGTGGAAAATAAGAAAGAGTACTTCAAACTAAGGCATAAATTAATCTACCTTTTACATGTTGAACAAAGAAAGAAAGAATCAGGAAGATTAAAAAGAAAGCAGAACAGAAGCAGGAAAACAAATGACAGAATGTGGTATTCCAAAGGCCAAAGAAAGATATTTCTTCAGGAAGGATTGCTGCTTAAAGACAAGTAGATTAAAGACTGAAAAACATCTACTGAGTTTAGTTATATGAACTTACTGTCAATATAACTAACACCTATGTGCACCTCTTTCTCCAGTTTTTATGTACCTCAGAGTATTTTATTTTCCAAAAAGGAAATGTGGTTAAAAATAAAATAAACATGTATAATAACTTTTTGAAAACTTTATTTTATAAGCAGTCTTACATTTACTATGAAATTGAGAAAATGTACAGAGATTTCCCTTAAACAACCTGCCCCCACACATGCATAGCCTCTCCCATTACCAACAACACTCAACAGATGGGTACTTTTTTTTTTTAATCAAGGATGAACCTACATTGACACATCATAATCACCCAAAGTCCATAGTTTATCTTAGGATTCTCTCTTGAATTTTTACATTCTAAGTATTTGGGCAAATGAGTAATGACAGGTATCTATCATTATAATAACATACAGAGTATTTTAGTGCCTTAAAAATCTTCTGTGCTGTGCCTACTCATCTCTTCACACCCATAATCCCAGTAACCATTGATCATTTTATTGTCTCCCAGTTTTGCTTTTTCCAGAATATCATATAGGTGATCTTTTCAGATTGGCTTCTGTCACTTAGTAATATGCACTTAAGTTTCCTCCAAATCTTTTCATTCTTTGATAGCACATTTCATTTTAGACTGAATAATATTCCATTGTCTGGATGTACTACAGTTTATGTATCCATTCACCCGCTAAAGGACATTTTTATTGCTTCTAAGTTTTGGCAGTTATGAACAAATCTGCTATAAACATTAGTGTGAAGGTTTTTGTGTAGACAATGTTTTTAACTCTTCTGGAAAGATACCAAGTAGTACAATTGCTGTATTATATGGTAAAAGTGTATTTCATTTTGTAAGAAACTGCCAAACTGTCTCTCAAATTAATTGTACAATTTTGCATTCCCATAAGCAATAAATGAAAGTTTCTTGCTCCACATCCTCCTCAGCACTTTGGTGTTGTCAATGTTTGAGATTTTGACCATTTTAACAGGTATATCTCATTGTTTTAATTTGCATGTCTCTAATGACATGACATGGACCACACTTTTGTATACTAATTTGCCATTTCTATATCTCTTTTGATGAGGTTAAAGTCTTTGGTCCTCTTTTTAATCAGGTTGTTTGCTCTATTATTGTTGAATTTTAAGAGTTCTTTGTATATTTTAGATAACCCTCCTTTATTAGATATGTCTTTTGCAAATACTTTTTCCCAGTCTGTGGCTTGTCTTCTCATTTTCTTGATATTGTCTTTCACAGAGCAGAAGTTTTAATTTTAATGAAACCCAGCTTCTCAATTATTTATTTCATGGATCATGCCTTTGGTGTTGTATCTAAAAAGATCATTGCCATCCCCAGAGTCATCTAGATTTTCTTGTATGTTATCTTCTAAAAGTTTTACACTTTTGTGTTTTACGTTTAGGTCTGTGATCCATTTGGAGTTAATTTTTGTGAAAGGTGTAAGGTCTTTTTCTAAATTCAGGCTCTTTCTTTCTTTCTTTTCTTCTGCATGTGGATATCCAGTTATTCTAGCACCATTTGTTGAAGAGACTATCTTTGCTCCACTGTATTGCCTTTGCTCCTTTGTCAAAGATCAGTTGACTATATTTATGTGGGTCTATTTCTGGGCTGTTTATTCTGCTCCATTGATTTATTTGTCTAATCTTTCACTGATACCACACCCTTTTAATTTCTATCTGTAGTAAATAATATATTTGGGTAACATCTTTTATCCAACTTTGTTCCTCTCCTTCAATATCCTGTTGCCTATTCTGTGTCTTTTTCCTCTCCATATAAACTTTAGAATCAGTTTGTCAAAAATCCATAAGAAAAACTTGCTTGTATTTTTGTTGGGATTGCACTGAATCTATAAATCAAATTGGGAAGAATTGATATCTTGATAATATAGAGTCATCCTATTTATGTACTGGGAATATCTCTCCATTTATTTAGTCATTTTTCATTTTATTTATCAGGGTTTTGTAACTTTTCTCAAATATATTTAGTATATATTTTGTTAGATTTATATCTAAGTATTTCATTTTTTTAGTGCTAATGTAAATAGTATTGAGTTTTTAATTTTAACTTCTGCTTGTTTATTGCTGGTATATGGTAAACAATTGATTTTGTGCATTAACCTCGTATTCTGTGAACTTGTTATAAGTCGTTTATTAATTTCAGGAGTTTTTTTGTCAATTCCCTCAGATTTTCTACATAGACAATAATGTCATCTGCAAACAAAGAAAGTTTTATATTTTTCTTCTCAATGTGTATACCTGTTATTTCCTTTTCTTGCCTTTTTGCTAGGCTTATTCTAGGTGGCTGATTTTGTCCTTTTGACACATTAAATATTTCACTTCACTCACTTCTTGCTTATATGATTTCTGAGGAGAAGTCAAAGTAATTCTTATTTTGTTTCTCTATAGGCTCTCTGGCTCTTTTCAGGTTTTTTCTTTATTTTTGATTTTTGATCATTTGAATATGCTGATATGTGATATTTTGACATTTAACATGCTTAGTAATCTGTAATCTTCTTGGTTTCATGATTGTTTGACATTAATGGGGAAATTCTCAGTCATTATTGTTTCAAATATTTCTCTGTTTCTTTCTTCCTTCTCCTTATATTCCTGTTATGCACATGTTACACCTTTTATATTTTTCCCACAGTCCTTGAACGCTCTGCTCTGTTTCCTTCAATCTCTCTAACTCAGAGATTCTTTCCTCAGCTGTGTCCAATATACTAATAGGCTCATCAAAGGCATTCTTCATTTTTTGTTACAGTGTTTTGGGTTTTTTTTTTAGACTATAGCATTATTTTTGGTTATTTCTCTGGATTTCCATTTCTCTGCTTACATTTTTAGATGTGCTCTTACATGCTGTCTATTTTGTTCATAGAGATCTTAGCATATTAATCATACTTGTTTTAAATTTCCAGTCTGATAATTCTAACACCCCTGCCATGCCTGGTTCTGACTCTGGTTTGTATCTTCAAATTGTGTCTTTTTGCCTTTTGGTAATTTTTCTTAATGGTTTGACATGATGTACTGTGTAAAGACAGGAATAAAGACGCAGACACAGAGAACGGACTTGAGGACACGGGGCGGGGGAAGGGTAAGCTGGGACGAAGTGAGAGACTGGCATGGACATATATACACTACCAAATGTAAAATAGCTAGCTAGTGGGAAGCAGCCACATAGCACAGGGAGATCAGCTCAGTGCTTTGTGACCACCTAGAGGGGTGGGATAGGGAGGGTGGGAGGGAGATGCAAAAGGGAGGAGATATGGGGATATATGTATATGTATAGCTGATTCACTTTGTTATACAGCAGCCACTAACAAAACAACGTAAAGCAATTACACTCCAATAAAGATGTCTAAAAAAAAAAGAAAAATGCAAAAAAAAAGAACTGCTGTAAATAGGCTTTTAGTAAGGTGGTGTTGAGGTTGTGTTGCTGGGGGTGGAGGAAGTGTGTGGGAGTGTTCTATAATTTTAAGATTAACTTTCAGTCTTTTAGTTAGCCTATGCTTCTGGATTTTGAGCTTCACAAGGGTTTATCAGTTTTTGCCTCCCTCTTAGGTGGGACAGTATGGCTGGAGTGGGCTCAGTTAGGTATTTTCCTTGCTCAGGTCAGTTAGACTCGATAATACCCCATCAGGTTACTCTAGTTTACTAATTCTCCCTGAGAGCAGACCTTATTGAGAACAGACTGCACTGGCATATTTCAAAATGGTTTCTTTCTTCTCCCTTGCCAAAAGCCCCAAGGGATTTTTCTCCTATATTTACTATGAGAACATGGTCGAGATCCTGGAGATAAATCTCACAATGTTATGCTGTCCCTCTCACCTCCACCACCAGGACTGTGTCCTCTGGGAGTTTTTGACTCCCAGAGCTCCCTGCACTGAAACAACTCAGAGGTGTCAGAGTTCCAACAATTCATCAATTACAGCCACATTTTCCCACGCTGAAATTTGTTCTTAGCGTGGTTTCCATTGTTGAGTCTCTGCTCTGGTAAGCCACAACTCCCTGTGTACACCTATTGATCTCTACAGTCTTTGGGGGCAGGGTTTGCCTGGTGTCTTCTCCTCTCTTATGGATCTAAGAAGACTTCTTGATTTTTCAGTCTGTTCAGATTTTCATTTGTTGTTAGGATGGAGTGGTGACTTCCAAGCTCCTTACAGGTAGAACTGGAAACTGGAAGTTGTATGTTGTTTCTGTGAAGATATTTAAGTACACATTTTAGATAAATTTATATTTTGTTTTAAATTCCTTTGGAAGGGTAAATACTTTGGTTTTACAAAAAAATTTACTTTCTGAGGTGTTTAGGGAAAATGTCACTGGGAGGTTCACTGTTTCCACTCCATTTTTTAAATCGCCAGTCTTTCTTCTCTCCTCTCAGCCTCTACAGATAAGTCTCTTCACCCATATTTTTAAGCTAATCAAGACTGAAACACAGAGAGGCTAAAATTATTTGCTCAAAAGTTAATTTTACATTTTTCTCAGCTCAAAATCAGCTATACTCCATCTCTGAATTAAAGGACATTTAAATTATTATTAAATAATTTAGTACTTGAAGAAATAGCTTATAACTATCTGTGTGTGTCTGTTCTCAATGGACTAGAGATGTCCCACAAGTTTTGGTGATCTTAAGTTCCCATGGTGGTAATGTAGAGAGATTTCTCAGTCTGACAACCAGAAGAAGATGAACTTTCCACTTCAACTTAATATTGATAATTCAAGGGGGCAATTATATATTTGTAATTTGCTTAGCCAAGTATAATGTGGAATAATCATCTCTTCAACCAGGAAAATGCCTTAATAGGATGATGGGGGAGAATATTAATAGTAACTAATATTTATCTTGCTCTTGATAGTTAATAAAGTGCTCTCACAAATATTATCTTACTGATTTTCACAACATCTCTGTCAGGAGTATGTACTGTAGTCTTTATTATTATTCTCATTCTACTCATGAAGAATCTGAGGCTCTGAGCAATGTAGGGACATGGATATAGACCAAGCAGGAAGTGATGGAGACAGGACATGACACGAGTCTTCTCAAAATTCACACCTCCCCTATAATCACATATTGCCTCTCTGGAGATCCCACAGAGAGAGGCCAAGAATCTCTAGGCTGAGAATAGTTATAATAGCAGTAACTTAATCTGCACAGAGATTTACATTTCATGAAGTCCTTCTTACCAAATACCTTTTGTTACCTACATAAACCTAATGAGGTTTTATCATTGTGATGATGATGGTGATGGTCTAGTCTGAGACATGACTAAATTAGTTTTGTTACTCACCTAACCAGGTAACTCAGACAGGAAGGGTTGACCCTGCTTCATACACCTATTCCTGTACAGTTTCTTTGGACTATTCAGTTAACAATGGCCTCCTTGTCATCTTTCTCCTTCTTCTGAATCTGCCTCTGTTCTTCTGTCTTATTTTCTCTTTAATATAAGGGTGGGAGCAGCCTTAAAACTAAAATAAATGACAGAACCAGGTTAGGAACTTGTTTTGGGGTGCTGTATCAGATGTAATTTCAGTGCAGATTTTCGTAAAATGACTTGAAGAAAAACAAAATTTTATTGGTTAATGTCATGAAGGACTTCAATTTACCAAAAGTGAAAAACTTTAAAATAAGGACTGACTTTTGAAGGACTCCAAGGTTCTCCATCTCCAGGTGAGACGGAAACATCTTCCAACTACTTTTTGTGGAAATTGACGAACAGCACTGTCCGGGTGTCTTAGCCTGGGATCCTCAGGAAAGTGAGACAGATATAAAAAGGCTTGTACACTATTCCTTTATTAGGGAGAACGATCTTATGGAATAAGAATGAGGAACAAGGGGAGAGTAAAAAGGAAAGAGGGAGAACTGATACAAGGATATATTATTGAGTGGTTTACCACTATGTGTGACTAATGGGTTGATCCCTAGGTACTATCCTCTGAGAAGCCATATAAAATACACATCAGAACAGCCTCTGCATGGAGAAAATGAGGGAATCATTTATACTCCAACTCTCTTTTCCTATTTGGCAAATATTTGCCCCATAAGTTGTCAAATTCCCCACACCACTGGTGTGCACATATGTGGGCTTAAGTGGAGTCCCACAGCTTCTCATTTCCAAATGATAGAAAAGTTCCAAGGTGGGAGGCAAGAAGTATACAGTGTGGTTATGAGACAAGGTACTGTTGAATTTCAGATGTGTGAAGTTATAAAGCTATGCAGCTATGACCATAGCAAGAGAGAAGTGAGGTTGAGAGGATCCATAAATGAAATCTGATAGAGACCACCCTCTATATCACTCAGGTCTCACACCCCAATATGGAGTCCCCCTTTTTGTGAGAACAGGTTGCCTTCACTTTTTTCCAATCTGTCACCAAGTCTCATTCTAGATGTTGGCCACATAATGCCACTTAGATATTAAGATTTAAGGCAAGTTAGTTATTGAAATATACTTCAGTCCTTGCTACAGTAGTGAGGCTGTGATTGATGTTTGTCATCATTTTCTTTCTCTCCAACTGTTCATTGTAGTGTTTCCTCATCTTGAGCCAGAATGTTGGCTGGTCTGAGTTGCTAGCTCCACCAAGTCTAGTCCCTTAGTTGCCTTCCTAGGCTGTGGTTGCTGCTATTGTCCAATAATTGTTATTACTGGATATGAAAGCAACAAGGCAGTTCCAAACATACTCCTCCCTGCCAACATTAGCTAACAGAAAACATCACTTCTGATAATCTGGGCTGATTGTACCCTTATTACATCAATTAGTTACTTTGCCTATTGATCTACTGACATGAGGAGCCAGAAGAAAGCAGGTGGTAGGTTCAGTTTCAAGTTCATGAGAAACCTTACTGTGGCTCCTGGAAAAGTGTTTACCTTTTGGGGAACCAGGAACTCTAATTTGGTGATGCTTAAGAGTGCAGTGACAAGCAAGACCAATTATGCAATTGGGACATAGGGAGGAATGGTGAGAGTTAAGAATCTTATTTCCTTCCCTTGGTTCCTAGATACATATATATCTTGATTCCCAGATGGAGCACTTTCAAATATTCCTTTGAAAGAAAAAAAAAAAGACAACATTGTTTTAATTTCCAATTGTATGTACTTTTGTGGTTTCTTACCTATTTTTTTGCATTGGAAATCCAAATAAACCCAGCTTGTTTTTTTACAACAGGGAAAGGAGCATGATATAATACAGGTATAGGGTGTGTGTATGTGTGTGTGTGTGCACTTACCTATCATTCTATTTATCTAAGTGTTTTGTGAAGAGAAGTATGATATTCTCTAAATGTTGGGTATCCAGTTCTTCCTACAGTCATATTCCAACCTAAAATGTCCTGCACTTATGTTTTAGTTTTCTTTCCATATCCACACCCCCATAGCACACAGTTGAGATATCACAGTCTAAACTTACAACCCACCCATGCTATTTAAGTAATTCCCCCACACACATCTGTGCATTTAGCTTAAGACTGGCTGCAGGGTTTTTTGTTGGTGTGTGCTGTGTGGGTTTCCCAACTGGAATCCTATTTGTAACACCTACAGCTTGCTCAGCTCATTCTAATGTTAGGGTGGTTTCCTTCTGTAAATAAATGTCAGTGAGGTGCTCTAGGCAAAGCTATTGCCCTCATGGAGCCAGCTTTAGGAGATTAAAAGAAATGACTCTTACTGCTGAAGGCAGAAGGACATGCATTTTTGTACACTATAATACTTCATCCAAACCAATTATATACAAACATTTTTTCAGTGCCTATGCCAGGCACTGGATATTTCATATTCTATAAATATTCATGAGATTTACCATGAGCCAAGAACTGTGTTAAGAATAAGCAGAAAATACACAAATAAAAGTGAACAAACTAGTAAGGATGATAAAACAAGTCCAATAATCACAATAACTAAAGACAGAGTAAGGAGTGGTGATTTTAGCAAATGGTGGAGTGGATGATACCAACCTTCATCTCTTCACACACCAAAACAAAACAAAACAAAACAAAACAAAAAAAACAGATAGCTATTCACATGAAAATAGCTTTGGGAAGATTCAAGAGTCTAAATAAGAACATACAACAACACAGTACAGCAAAAAATAGAATAATCACACAGAAAAGATCACTGGGGAGATCAGCTTAGCTAGCAATCTGAATATGACTAGGAACAAAGAAGAGTGGAAGCTATCAGTATCAGCTCTACAGAGGGTGCCACTGTGGTCCCCTGCTCTATAGAGGACCCCAGCAGTCTTTGCCATAGAGGACCTCAACAGCCCTTATGATAGTCAAGCACCCCTTGCAGCCTTCTCAATGGAGGACTCCGTAGAGTTTGTCTGCATAGACCCCAGTGACCTCCTCCACTGAGGAAGACTGGCAGCTTTCACCACTGAAAGAACCAACAGCTGTCACTGCTAGAGACCTCCCTGAGAAAGGGACATTACTGAAACCCCCAAGAAGGAGCCACTGTTGCCCACCATGGTAATGAGTTGCCCTCAGCCCCAAACCCAACACATCCTGGACTCCATGCACACTCACATTCTAGATCCTGGCTCCAGAAACATTTTCACTCTCACACACACACTTGTGCTCCAGACCTTGATTTCATAGCTTCTCCACAAGTGCCCACACCAAGGACACTGGAGCCACCACCACAGCAGTAGTTCCCATGTCTCAACCCCTGGAACTGTGGTAGCTCCATGCATACCCACTCTCCATGCCCTGGCTCCAAAAGTGCCTGCACCTAGGGACTGGAGCCATTGCTGAAGAAGGTGTGCCTGTACCCCAGAACCTAGAGCTGCTGTAGATCTGTGCACACTCATGCTCCATACCTCAGCTTCATGTGGTCACTCCATAAGTGCCTGCACCACTCACACCATTACCAATGCTAAGGTGAGGGCACCTTGCCTGGGCACTAGTGCCTCTAAACCCTAAAGGCACAGTCTCTCCATGCATGCCCATACTACAGACTCCAATTCCATGACCATTTCACAGATACCTACACATCAGACACTGGTGCCATTGCAAATGTGAGAGCACCCACAAACAGCCCAGTGCCAAGAGGAATCCACGCAGCCATGACTTCCCCTGTGTGAATAAAAGAGATCAGGAAGACCCCAGGAGCCTTCATTACCAAAGACCCTAACAGCCCTCACCATGACTACAGACACTCACAGCCTTGGCTACTGAGGACCCCCTCAATCTTTGGTGATGCTGAACTCAGCTGGTGGTGCTACATGGAGGATACACAACTGCACCCTCCCCAAAGCCATAATTACCACACTCTACCCTGCCAGCACACTCGTACCCACCTATAGGTAAAGATCTTTCTCCAAAACCAGTTCATTAAATTTGGAAGAGGTGGCTGGTTCATAAAATGTGCAGATATCCATACAAGACTATAAGAAACACACAAAAATGAAGGAAACATGATTCACCAATGGGACACAATGATTTCCCAGTAACTGACTTCAAAGAAATGGAGATATACAAATAATTCAAAATAATTGCTTTAAGGAATCTTAGTGAGCTACAAGAAAACAAATAGATGACTCAATAAGATCAGAAAAACAACAAATGAACAAAATAGGAAGTTCAGTAAGAGAGAAATCATAAAAAAAAAGAATCAAACACAAACACTGGAGCTGAAGACTGCAATGCATGAATTGAAAAATGCAATAGAGAGTGTCAATGTCAAACTTGATCAAGTAGAAGAAGAATCTACAAACTTGAATATAAGTCATTTGATATTACCCAATTACAGGAATGAAAAAATAATAAAGAGTAAAGAAAGGCTATAAAATGTATGGGACTCCATCAAGAAGTGAATATACACACCATGGGAATACCAGGAGAAGAGGGGCAGAAAACTTATTTAAAGAAATAATGGTGAAAAACTTTCTAAATCTAAGGAGAGATATGTATATCCAATACAAGAAGTTCAAAGGTCCACAATTAGATTCAACCCAATGAAGACATCACCAAGTCACATTATAATCAAGCTGTCAAAAATCAAAGGCAAACAGAAATTTTTGAAAGAAGTAAAAGAAAAGAAAATCATCATATACAAGGGACCCCCTACAGAGCTATCAGCGAATTTACCAGCAACAAGCATGTAGACTAAGAAAAAGTGGATAATACATTCAAAGTGCTAAAACAAAATAAAACATTATCTTATAAGAAATGTTGAAGGGAGTTCCTCACGCTGAAAAAAAAGACATTAATTATGAAAGTAGAAAACTCACTGGTAAAAGTTTATATATAATGAAATTCAGAATACTCTAATACTACTCTAATGGTGGTGTGTAATTCTGGTATAAAGCATAGAAGACAAAGTATTAAAAATAATATAGCTACAATAATTTGTTAATGGTTACATAATATAAAAAGATGTAAATTGTGACACCAAAAAACAGAAAATGGGATGGAGTAAAAGAGATGACTTTTTGCATGCATTCAACGTTAAGCTGTTATCACCTTAAAATAGAAAGTTAAAAGATATTTTATGTATGCCTAGTGGTAACCACAAAGCAAAAACTTATAGTAGATGCATAAAGATAAAGGAAATAAAATATACCACTAAAGAAATAAATTATAAAAAGAAGACAGCAAGAGAGGAGGAAAGCATCAAAAGAACCACAAAACATCCAGAAAATAATGAATAAAATAGCAATAGGTAAGTCCTTACCTATCAATAATTTTTTCAAATGTAAATGGATTAAATTCTCCAGTTGAAAGGTGGAGAGTGGATGAATGGATACCTCATGAAACTAGAAAAAGAGGACCAAAGTAAGGCTAAAATTAGCAAAAGGAAGAAAATAACAAAGATCAGATCCAAAATAAATGAAATATATATTAGAATAACAATAGAAAAGATTAATGAAACTAAGAGTTGGTTTTTTGAAATGAACAAAATTGGCAAACCATTAACTAGACTAACCAAGAAAAATGAGAGAATAATCAAATAAATTAAATAAGAAATAAAAAGCAAGACATGACAACTGATACCACAGAAATACAAAGGATCATAAGAGACTACTATGAACAGTTATATACCAACAAATTGGAAAACCTAGAAGAAATGGATAAATTCCTAAGGATATACACCTACCGAGCCTGAATCATGAAAAAATAGAAAGTATAAACAGACCAATTACAAGTAAAAAGATTGAATCAGTAATCAAAAAAACCTCCCAACAGAGGAAAGACCAATTCATTGGTGAATTAACAAACATTTAAAGAAGAATTAATACCAATCCTTCTCAACTCTTCAAAAAAATAAAGAGTACAGAACACTTCCAAACACATTTTGTGAGGCCTCCATTACCCTAATACCAAAGCCAGACAAGGATACTACAAGAAAGGAAAATTACAGACCAATATTTATGGTTAACATAGGTGAAAAAATTCTCAACAAAATGCTAGCAAACTGAACTCAACAGTACATTGAAAGGGTCATAAACTATGACTAATTGGAATTTATCCCTGGGATGCAAGGATGGTTCACCATCTGCAAATCAATAAATGTGACATACTACATTAACAAAATGAAGGATAAAAATAATTTTATTATTTCAAAAGAGACAGAAAAAGCATTTGACAAAATCCAATATGCTTTCATGGTAAAAACTCTCAACAAATCAGGTATAGAAGGAATGTACTCAACATAATAAAGGTTGCATATGACAAGCACATAGCTAACATTATACTCAAGAGTGAAAAGCTTAAAACTTTTTCTTTAAGCTCAGGAATAAGACCAGGGTCCCACTTGCACAACTTCTATTCAATATAACATTGAGATTTCTAGCCAAAACAATGAAGCAAAAAAAAAGAAATGAAAGGTTTTCAAGTCAGAAATGGAGACCTAAAATTGTCTGTTTACAGATGACATGACATTAGGTGTAGAAAAATTTAAAGACACAATCAATAAACTGTTAAAATTAATAAATAAATTCAGTAAAATTGTAAGATATAAAATGAACATACAAAAATCACTTGCATTTCTATAGTAACAATAAACTATCCAAAAAGGAAATTCTAAAAATCCCATTTAAAATAGCATCAAAAAGAGGAAAATACTTAGGAATAAATTTAACCAAAGAGATGAAAAATCTGTACATTGAAATCTATAAGAAAGATATTGATGAAAGGAATGGAAGAAAAGACAAATAAATGGAAATATATTTCCTGTACATGGATCGGAAGAGTTAATATTGTTAAAATGTCCATACTACCCAAAGCAACTTAAGATTCAGTGAAATCCCTATCAGAATTCCAAAGCCATTTTTCAACAGAAATAAATTTTAAAAATCTAAAAAAACTGTATGGAACCACAAAAGAGTTCTAATAAGGAAAGCAGTCTTCAACAAGAAAAATAAAGCTGGAGACATCACACTTTCTGATTTCAAATTATATACAAAGCTATAGTAATCAAAATAATATGGTACTGGCATAAAAAAACAGACCAGTGGAAGAGAATAGAGAGCCTAAAAATAAATCCATGCATATATGATCAATTAATATTTGACAAGGGAGGCAATAATATGCAATGGGAAAAAGGTAGTCTTTTTAATACATGATTTTGTGAAAACTGGATATCCACATGGAAAAGAATGAAATTGGACCCTTATCTGGCACCATATGCCAACTTGATTCAAAATGGATTAAACACTTATTAAATGTAAAACCTGAAACCATAAAACTACTGGTATAAAACATATGGAGAAATTTTGATATTGATCTTGGCAATGATTTCTTATTTCTTTTTTTTTGGATATGCCACTAAAAGCACAAGGAAATCTTTCATGAAAACATAGTAAATTAAACAAACAGAAGAAAATTCACCTTAATTGAATTAGAGAAATTTACCAAAGCCCCAGTCACTCAACCCTCTCTCCACTATCCTCACTTCTCTGTGTCGACTAAAAAAATATTCACAACCTAAAAGTTGAGAGTTATGTTTTACTTACTGAAATTTTTTAGGACTTCAAGCCTGGGAGGCAGCATCTCAAGTTACCCTGAGAGAACTGCTTAGAGGAGGTGAGGCTGGAGGCAGGATATATAGGAGTTTTGCAACAAAAGGCAGATAGTCTGAAAGTCAAAAGATTATTGTTAATTACAGAAAACCAGAAAACTCAAGCTAAGGAATTCAGTGCTGTTCTGTGTATAAGAAGATGCAAGAGTCTGGGCTCACTGAAATCATTCCTTTGATATGCACCTCAGCCATCTGGGGCCAATATCCTGTGTTTTCTTATCCTGGGTTTCCTCAGGGCTCACCATGGGGAGTGGCTGCAGTCTGATGGCTGCTAGATGGCAGGTATTCTTTTCTTTCCTGAGTTCCCTCAGGGCTCACCATGGGCGGTGGCTGAAAATTGTTGATGACTGTGACATCCTTTCTTTACTGTTATGGCTGGCAATATTCAATTGCTCATCTGAGTAAGCTCTTTGAAGTCATAACCTTATAATCTGTTTTGAAATCACTACATAATATGATTTCTAAATCACTTCAATTTTTGGTACTCGTGAGTCTAAGATTAACGTCTATCTGGTCAGGCTTATAGTGTATATTAACCTATCTAGTGCCCAATTTCCCAGTCTCCTGGGATCCTCTTTGTGTAATGGCCTACCTATTCTACCTATTCTTGTTTCCCCTACTGAAGTCCTGCACATGGCCTGCTTCAGTTTCCTTAAGTAGAAATTATAGGAGGAATAATGAATTTCAAGTCCTAGATTTCTCCCAGGACTTGGGCTTAGACTTTTCCTCTGGTCCTGGATACCAGGCTGGGCTAAAAAAAAAAAAAACAAACAAACAAACAAAAAACATGTTGGCTTTTTCCCTGGGGACCCAGTCTCAACCACTAACTAGAATGACCAGTTAATGGGCTGGGCTGGCCCTAGCTCTCTGACAGAGAAAATTTAGACTAAAATATTTGACAAAGAAGTTACCTCTCTTAAGCATGTTTTCTGTCTGTTTATTTTATCATAACAAGGAAGAAAGCCTTAGCTTAATTTCTGAAATACACAGTATGTATGTGTATGTCAAATTGTAGCATTCCTGTGTTGTAGGAGGATTTGGGGGAAATTGAGAAAATTGAGGAATCCCCTAAATCTGGCAGTCTGCCACATTTACTGAGATGAATCTACTAAAATTATCAAAAAACAGCCAAAATGAAGAATTCAGAGGAGGAAAATCACATCATATGTGTTACCCTGTTTCTTTTTGATAAATGTTGTGTGGAAACAGCTTGGAAAAAGTTTTATCTAGCGCCACCTGGTGGTGGATCCTGAAACGTAAGACCACCAAGTAGTTCTTAAGCAACTTTTCACAATGCTGTGAACCTCCTTGCCCCTCCTAAACAAAAACCAACTTTGACATTGAATCGCAATTCTTTTGCGACAGGATACTCCTAGCAAAGTATCAGACATTGCAGGTGCTCAGTGTAACAGCAAAATATATTACAACAAACATTTTCAAGAATAATTTTCAGGACATTCTTGCTGTAAAAACCAAAAACAATTTTGATGCATGAAAAGCAGTCGCCACTACAGAAATAATTTGAAACAATAAATCTTATTCATTAATTAGTATTCTTTTTGCATGAGACAAATTTTGAAATACCTTATATGGATTTTTTTTTCTGTAAGCAAAGATAATAAGGTAAAAATTTTGAAAAGGGAATGACTTGATAATATTTGTTTATAATTGGTCAATCTGGCTGCAGTGTGGACAATGACATGGGATGGGAAGTAAGGAGGTGTAGGGGATTGGATGACAGAAGGAATCTGTGACCAACATCTTATAGGTAAAAGATTAAAAGAAAAGAACTTGAACTAGGGCTGTAGCAGTAAAGGTGGTGAGAACAAAAGATTCTAGTGACATTATTGAAATATAATTGACAGGGTTTGATCATTGAATTAACATAACTGCCAAAGAGTAGGAAGAGTTGAGGATGCAAGATTTCAGGTCCTTGGACCCATGGAATTTTCCACTAAATTTCAAACCAACCACTACCTTCCTGCAGTTGTACATTTCTTCCTTGAAATCATCATGAAATTCATGTCTTATCTGTCTCAGAAGGAAAGAAGGTGAGGTTTATGGATGAGTCTGCCTGATCATTTAACCTGAGAAACCAGGACATTTAGAGTGACTTAAACTAAAATTTTGGACAGGCTATAAAACCAGGTCTGGTACCTAGTGTGAGAAAAGATGAGTGGCCAAGTCTACTCTACTTCACTTACTTAATATAGCATCTTTATCTATTCCTAGCATTATAGTTTATATAGCATCTTCTGTACCAGACACTATGCGACACACTTAAGATTTAAGTAAAAATAAGAGGAAAGTTTTGCTGTCAATAATTTTACTATTTGGTGTTGAAACAGGCAAATTGTCCCTCCAACCTCAGCAATTTGTCCCTTATAGAAGAGGATATTTTGTGACAACAGATTTATGTTATCCTTCAGCCATACATAAGGCCCCTCTATGCATGTGGTCTTACAGAAGTCATTACAGGTCCAGCCAGAAAAGAGAATCAGAGGATGGGATTTTGGTTTTGAGGTATGACTAATCCACAACTTTCTCAATTCCAACTGATATTTTTTCTGTAAATTAGTTTTAAATATTTTTCCAAACCAGGGATTACCTCTCAAAATGTAGCCTTCTACCTTAAGCTTGCCTGGGAAGTTTCTGCAGAAACTTCTATCAGACCTAAATGAAGAGAAGGATTATAGAATCATCTCTGGGTTGGGGTTCAAGCAACAGAGAAAGTGTGGAATAGATCACCAGCATCACAAGAAATAATGATCCTATACAATGGGATTGGGAGGCTGAGATTATTTATATCATTCTAGGAAATGATATTCCTAGAATATCATTCTAGGAAAAGATCATCTAGGAAAATAATGTATCTATAGCTCCTATCTCTTTTGAGATACTTTCCCTGAGGAATGAGAAGCATGAAAAAGTTGCAGAGATCCACTTCTTAGACCAAGAAAAGGTTTGCTAACCATGATGGACATTTAGCAGGAATAACATCAAGTGGTGTGAGTCTGTAAGTATGTGTACAGGGGAGATAGGTACTTGAAATAGACCTTCCTGACCATGCTAAGAAGTCTAAAGTAGGCTAACACATTCAGAATTTATTCAGATGGCACTGAGGAAACATCACAGTGTTTTAAGTGGAGAAATATCATGATTATATTTATATTGTATCAGTCAAGCTTCCATGTGTAGAATAATCTGGAAAAAGCATACTGAAGGGAGGAAGATCTATTAGAAATGTGTGTAACCATTGAGGCAAGAGATGGTGATTGATCTAGCCTGGTAGTGCTGTGGATGTTGAGATGTGGCTGGATTCAAGAGATTTTAGGGACGTAGAAAAAACAAAACTTGGAAATAGATCAGAGATATCTGTGGTGATGAACCGCAGTTTACAGAAGATTATCTTACCTTAAAACTTATTGGGAATTATGGTTTTCTCAGGGTATATGCCCAGTAGTGGGATTGCTGGGTCATATGGTAGTTCTATTTTTAGTCTTTTAAAGAATCTCCATACTGTTCTCCATAGTGGCTGTATCAATTTACATTCTCATCAACAGTGCAAGAGGGTTCCCTTTTCTCCACACCCTCTCCAGCATTTATTGTTTGTAGATTAATTCAAAAAGAGTCATGTACCACAATGTTCATTGCAGCTCTATTTACAATAGCCAGGACATGGAAGTGACCTAAGTGTCCATAGACAGATGAATGGATAAAGAAGATGTGGCACATATATACAATGGAATATTACTCAGCCATAAAAAGAAACGAAACTGAGGTATTTGTAGTGAGGTGGATGGACCTAGAGTCTGTCATACAGAGTGAAGTAAGTCAGAAAGAGAAAAACAAATACCGTATGCTAACACATATATATGGAATTTAAGAAAAAAAAAAAAAGGTCATGAAGAACCTAGGGGTAAGATGGGAATAAAGATACAGACCTACTAGAGAATGGACTTGAGGATATGGGGAGGGGGAAGGGTAAGCTGTGACAAAGTGAGAGAGTGGCATGGACATATATACACTACCAAACGTAAAATAGATAGCTAGTGGGAAGCAGCCGCATAGCACAGGGAGATCAGCTTAGTGCTTTGTGACCATCTAGAGCAGTGGGATAGGGAGGGTGGGAGGGAGGGAGACACAAGAGGGAAGAGATATGGGAACATATGTATATGTATAACTGATTCACTTTGTTATAAAGCAGAAACTAACACACCATTGTAAAGCAATTATACTCCAATAAAGATGTTAAAAAAAAGAAGGGAAATTTAAAATATGGTGCAAATGAACCTATCTACAAAACAGAAACTCACAGACATAGAGATCAGACTTGTAGTTGCCAAGGGGGAGGGAGGGAGGGAGAGGGATGGACTGGGAATTTGGGGTTGGTAGCTGCAAACTATTACATTTAGAATGGATAAGCAAGGTCCTACTGTATAGCACAGGGAACTATATCCAATATCCTGGCATAAACCATAATGGAAAAGAATATTAAAAAAAGAATGTATAAATGTATAAAACTGAGTCATTTTGCTGTTCAGCAGAGATTGGCACAGCATTGTAAATCAACTATACGTCAATAAAAAAATGTAAAAAGAAGGGAAATTAAAAAAAAAAAAAACTTATTGGGAACAAATGCTACTGCTGGCTTGAGGATTTTTTTTCCTGACTGTGGGAACATACTGGCTCTACACTCAAGAGGAACCTGGATGTGTTACAGTTATTGCCCCAGAAATAATGAGAATTGCCCCCAACCCATGATATATAGGGAGCTGACATATCAATACTCCAGCTTCCTCTCCCTCAGAAATATACCCATGAACTCTGTTGTACTAAGTTCTAGAGTTTCTGGGTGGGTTTAGCTCCAGTTAACCGTAATGGTAAGTGGCTTTATAATGCACCTTTCTTTGGCATTCTTCCATTTCAGGTTTTACTTCCCCACATCTCTGTGTTTCCTAGAATCAGTTGAATGTTTGCCTCCCTCTGTGTTTTTGGGGAAACACAAAGGACACCTTTACTGGAAAGTGATTTATGTTGGAATGGAAATGAAGAGTTCAATTTTTGGGAAAGATGAGTCTAAGATACTCTACTCAAATTATATTCTACTTTAATCCAGCTCTGAGGGCCTTCCTGGGGTCATGCCACATGGCTCTATATAGAATCTCAGTTTCTGAGGCTTTGATTTAAGACCTGATCATCTTTTCTTCACTAATTCCTCCTTTTAGAAATCTAATCTGTTCTCTCATTGAATGCTAAACTAGCTCTGGATTATGCCACCTATGCTGTATGAAATTTAATTGTATTGTACAAACCGAATTGAAGAATATTTTCTTTAGTGAATGGAAGTTAACTAGATGTATTGTGGTGATCATTTTGTAACATATACATATGTCAAATCGTTATGTTGTACACCTGAAAGTAATATAATGTTATGTGTCAATTATGTCTCAATAAAAAGCAACTGGAACATACATAGGATTATTTTGTTACTGTTTTAATATAAAAATATGATCATGTTATATACACATCTCTTTTTCTTGCTTATTTAACTTAAATTTTTACATCAACTAGCTCTAATTCACACTTTTTAATGGTTGCATAATATTCTACATCATGGATGTAACCATGACTTATTCACCTATTGCCCTATTAAAGAACATTCTCTTTGTTTTTCAGTTTTGTCTTGTTTTGTTTAACCATTATGGCTTATGCTACAATAAATATTCTTGTACATATCCCCTGAACTTTTTGATCTCTCTTTTAGGTTTTTGTTTTATTTATATAGGATAAAATATGTTGCAGTGGACTGAATTGTGTCCCCCATAATTCATATATTGAAGCCTTAACCTCCAATGTGGCTGTATTTGGAGAAAACACTTTTAGGGAGGTACCTAAAGCTAAATGAGATCAGAGGGTGGGGCTCTAATCCCAGAAGACCGGTGCTCTTACAAGAAGAGGAAGAGTCTAACTGTATATTTCTGTCTTTCTCTCTACGTGCTCATAGAAGAAAGGTCATGTGAGCACACAGTGAGAAAGTGGAGTCTACGAGCCAGGAAGAGAGCTCTCACGGGAAACCGAATCAGTTGGCACCTTGATCTGATACTTCTAGCCTCCAAAACTGTGAGAAAATACGTTTCTGTTGTTTAAGCCACCCAGGCTATGGTATTTCGTTGTGGCAGCCTGAGCTAATATATGTAGGTACATTAAACTTCTTAAAATGTCCTTACTGTTTTATTTCCAAACTTCTATATTCTCTTTCCTATTTTTAAAAAATATTTTTTCATAATGTTCTTTCTTAAGGAAATGGATTCTGAACCCAGACTATCTTCTACTTTGGTTAAATTCCTTAACTTTCTTTGATTCAATTTTCTCAAATATAAAAGGAGAATGATATTAATACATGTTTCCTCATATGACTGTTGTAGAGATTAAACATGTAAATATATATAAAGCCCGGCAATGTACATGCATTCTTTAATTATTGTTATACATTTTCTATCTTATTCCTTCTTATCTTTTAGATAAAAATTAATCATTTTTTCAACAAATTAAATTAGACCTTTTTTTTTTTGCTCTCATTTCTTTCTATTCTTTCCTGTCCTTAGTTCTACTCCCCCTCTCTAATTCCTTCTTGCCACAGATTCCTTTCCCCTGGGTAGATAGAGCTTCACAATCTCATCCTTATTCTTCCTCATAAAGGGTAGTCAAACAGACCATCCATTGAGATTCCCACCAGATCAATTGACAATTGATTCAATTTGGTCACTAGGCAACATATTTTAGGAAAAGAATGTAGTGAATACTGTGTTTGCATTTATTCTCCAGGAATAAAAATTTCTTCAAATAATCTTCCTCTTTGTTCTAGGATCCATCCAAGCTTAAAATAGCATTTGCACCATCTGCCTTTGCTTGCCTGATACCCATAAATTCTTTCTAAGCATATAAATCTGTATCAAGATCACATTGATATTAGATACAGATTTATATGTTTAGAAATAATGTCAAGAAAGAAAGCATGTTTGG
Organism: Leucopleurus acutus; assembly: GCF_964270905.1. Taxonomy (NCBI): domain Eukaryota; kingdom Metazoa; phylum Chordata; class Mammalia; order Artiodactyla; family Delphinidae; genus Leucopleurus; species Leucopleurus acutus. Next base: position 77,436,401 of record NC_139147.1, on the reverse strand, counting down.
AAAGAGCATCAGGAAAAATAGCTTGCCAGAAGAACCAAATAAAGAAAAATGAAAGAAAAAATAACTGGTGCAAGCTAAAATACTCTAGCAATAGTTTCTCAGTATCAATTAGCTCTTATTCTCACAGTCCATTGGCAAGTTGGGACATTATTTTCAGGGCTCTTTTTCCACAATGACCACTGGAGGGCATTGCCAGTCAGCAGTGAGGGAGGTAATCAGCACCCCTTACCTTGGGGGAAAGTTAAGGAACAAAGGTGAGATGTGGCAATAGGGTCAGACAGCACCAGGGCAAACTAAGCTATAACTAAGTATCTCGAGGCAAGATTTTGCTGGAACTGAGACTGAAGTTTAAAAAAAGAGCTGTCAACATGGGGTGGGTGCTTCCCCAAATTTTATTCTCAGCCCGCACACTGTTAACATAGATGTTGTAATTGACTATGGCATTATGGCTGTATGTGATACATGTCATGTCATCGGTATGTTACCTAAAATTTAATATAAATTGAGTTTATGAAAATCAAAACCTGTTTTCATGATGATAGGTGATTTCACCATTAAAAGATGGCATAAGCATGTCTTTCCAAAATCGGAAATGTTCCTTTAGGAAAGCAAAATATCATTTTAATACTTGAACACACCTTCGAATTCCTTATTACATTGATTTAAAGAGTAACACATTGCTAAGTTACTTGAGACTTGATTCAGTAGAATAGCATACTACCCAATTAGACCAGTGGCAGAGCACAAATTAGATTTCCAAATCCCCAAGCAGTCATTTAGCATATCCACAGATTCTGCTCGTGGGCCACTGATGCTTCCTTGAGCACCTTGAAGCTGTGCCCCTGTGAAAGCCTGTGCCCTGTTAATCTTCAATTCTGCCTGCTCATTATATGCATTGAAGGGCATCAAGAAGATATTCTAACCTCATGTTTCTGGAAAACTTTTCACTTGGCTTTCAGCTCCGTGCTCTCCTGGACTGTCTGTGACATCAAAGAGTGCTCTTTCTCAGTGCCATTTACTTTCCTCTCCTCTCTGATCTCAGAACAGCAGAATGCCCAGGGGATAGACATTGGACCGATTTTCTTCTGTGTCTGCCTCATTTCCTTGGTGAGCTCTTCTAGCTTCATGACTTTTAAAACCACCTGTAGGCTAACAATTAATTGCTAAATTTAGAGCTCCAGGCTGTGTCTCTCCCGTACACTCCAAATTCCTATATCCAAATGCCTACTTGACATGTCTACTTGAGTGTCTAATAGATACCTCAGACTTAACATGTTCAAAACTAAATTCCCAATCTTTCCTCCAAAATGCAGTTTTCCTGTCTCAGTTTAAAGCAATTTCCACTTCCTCAGGTGAAAAAGACAAGAGTCACCCCACCCCCTCACTCATACCTTATATCAAATCCATAATTTATATTTATAAAGAGATTTATAGCTTATAAAATATCTGCAAGGGTGATTATTTCCTTTGGTTCTCAACCTTCTTCACCTGGATAGATAAAAAGAAGATAAAGAAACTGGATCTCTAGAAGATTAAATGATTTATTCTAACCCTGAAACTCACATCTTCAGATTTTAAGTCCCAGGAATTTTTTAATACTCTTAGAACTAGTGCTGAACACTAATAAGTTTTCCACTGGCCCAGTGGAAAATGAGAAAAATAAGAACAATGGAGTAAAATTTTCACAAACCTGAAAGTTTTTCATTTAAAGAAGTGTTCTTTATTCTTAGATATATTCTTTGCAATATTTGATGTTATAGTGTCCTTTATTTTATAACAATGATGATAGTATTCATAAATGCCTGAAGTGGGTAAAATAAAAAGTTAACTTCTATTTGAAAAATACTATGATCTACAATATGAAAAATCTGGGAATCACTGATCTATTACATCTCAGGTAAGAAAACTTGGGGTTGAGTTCTCACTAATATATTTTTCTTCTAGTCTATACTTAGACTTTAGAGACTGCTTCTTTTACATTTATTTAAAGCAAATTAACAAGTCTAAGGTAGGAAGAACTAAATGGGCACCTTCTGTATGTGTCTCATGTTTGGTGCTCCTTTCTGGCTCTCTGTTTATCTTCAGGCATTGAAATTATAGTAATTCGGGAAGTGTAAGAAAATTCATATTACTTTGCTAAAATCAACTTGGTGTTCACATCACCAAAATGTTCAAGGGCAATGATGATTTCATTCAGAAAATTTATCTCTGATTCCTATAAAAATGCTACTGAATATATGATTTTATTTATGTTTCCTTCCCAAATCCTACTGAAATGATGTAACAGATATGAAAATAGATCCATAGCAGTATGAGTAATTGGAGAAAAGTACCACCAGCTGATCAGAGAAGTGAAGAATTTCTGGAAGGCAAAGAGTAGATTCATTCACTTTTTCAACAAGTATTTGTTGAGGACTTATTATCATATGCCAGACACTCTTCTAGGTGATGGGAATACTGCAAGGAACAAGATGTTAAATGTCTTTGTTCTCATGGAGCTTATATTATTGAAAGGGATATCAGGCATTTAATATATATAAAAATACATATATATCAGATTGTGATAAATGCAATGCATATAATTAAAAGAAGTAATGTGATGGAAAAATTATTGACTGGTCGCTTTAATTTGGATAGTTATGGAAGAGCTCTTTAAGAAGCTGATGTTTTGTTGAGAGCTGACTGAGAAGGAACCAACTGCTTAAAGATCTGGGGAAAAATTCCTGGGAAACAGAAGAGCTAGTGTAAAGGCCCTAAGGTAGGAATGATCTTAGAATGTTTGAGGACCTGAAAGAAGGCAAGTGGGGTGATGGTAAAAAAGTAGGTCACAGAGGGAAGCAGAGGTCAGATCATGTAAGAGAGGAGTTTGTATTTTATTTTAAATAGGACAAAAAGCTAACTGGAGAATTGTAGGTAGACAAGTAGCATAATGTACTGTATGCTGTTAAGACTGCTCTGATTAATTTTTGGGAAATGGATTGTAAGAAGTGATATTTTGATTTGTATGGTTGTGGCTCTAATTATAGAAAACCTAACTCATAGTGGATATAAAAGTTAAAAAATATATTAACTCAAAATTTAAAAATCCATAGATAGGACATTTCCAGGATTGTTTATTCAGTTACAGCAATAACATTAAGGGCAAGAGCCTTTTAAACTTTTCACTCAGGCATCATTGGCTCATTAGCTTTGTCTCCATGGCTTCTCCCACCATGGTTGCAAGGTAGTTGGAGTGGTCCCAGGCTTTAAGTGAAGATGTGTCTGTGCTCAGAGGAATAAGCCTCCCAGTAAACCTTCTCTCAGATCTGCCTTTACATTCATGGCAATAAAGATTTCTGGTGGAGTGAAAAAATCTTCATCTCCTCCCAATGTCTGTTAATCAGGATTTCAAATATGCATATCAAAAAATCAAATAACTAAACTCTAAGGTCTTAATTTAGGAACCAGAAGAAAGCTAGGTATAATGAATGTCCTTAAAGAAAATTTTGAGGATTCTCATTCATGGAAATGTACAGGCTGTTTTGAAAAGAAAAATCAGACTTCAAAAATAAAAACAGGATTACAGAAACAAAAAATAGGTAGGCGAAAATAGAACAAATACAGCTGAAGACTGTATAGCTAAGCTAGAAGCTAGAGTCAACGAAAAGAGCGTATATTTTTTACCACACCCTGGAGTATTTATAAGATTTTAATAATTCAAAAAATTGAAAAATGATGTAGATCAGATTTGTTGACCACAATTTAATAATAGTAAAAATTAAACATAAAAAAAGACAACCAGAAAACAAAAGTTTGGTTAAACAAGAATTGAAAACTAAAATTACAAGTAACTAATTGTATAACAGCTATGCTGGTCATCTCTCCGAGACCTGCTGCCTACTTACTGAATATATGATAGCACTGTATGGAAATACGCAGGATGAGGTCAAAATAGTATTTAGAGGAAATTATTTTGCTATAAATACATTAATTAGAAAATAAAAATGATTAAAAGCAAGTTAACTATGCTTTCAACTTAAGAAGAGAAAAAAAATCACACTTAAAGAGAGTCAAAGACATTGATTTCATTTAGAACTTGATTTTGGGGAAATATCAAAAGTTGACTAAATAGGACACAGATTTTTATGCAACAATACTTAATTATCAATTTAACTAAAGTGACAATAAAATATTTTAAAGACAAATACAGAAGCTTACATAGTTGTGAACAAAACAGCTCTTTTTTTTTTTTTTTTTTTTGCGGTACGCGGGCCTCTCACTGTTGAGGCCTCTCCCGTTGTGGAGCACAGGCTCCAGACGCGCAGGCTCAGCGGCCATGGCTCACGGGCCTAGCCCCTCCGTGGCATGTGGGATCTTCCAAGACAGGGGCACGAACCCATGTCCCCTGCATCGACAGGCGGACTCTCAACCACTGCGCCACCAGGGAAGCCCCAAAACAGCTCTTTTAATGTTGAGATGATTCAGTTTTCTAAAGTAATCAAAGACAACATGAAGCACAGGAAATTATTTTGATAAAATAAAAAATCTTTGCTTTCTAGGAAGATTAATTAAAAGGTAAAGAAAATCCTTTTGTAATCTCTTATCAGGAGCTGACCGATAGTTCAAGAAAGCTTGCCTTTCAGCAGATGAAGGAAAATTAAGTTTTAGTATTACATACATACACAATTGATATTAAAGCTTATTTAAAATAACTATAACAAATTCATCCAGTTTTAGTCAGCTAAAATTACACAAGGTTAAATTATACAAGGTAAGATTCTCTCTCTCTCTTCCCAGCTCTCTATAACCATTTACATCTTTTTAATTTGCTTGTTCTTAACAATTTTGTTTAGATTACTCATGAAAATTTCATGAGACTTTAAATAGCTAGCCATCATGTTAAATTGTTTTTCTTGCCAACAAATTTTGTAATAGAGACAATATGAATTTATTTGACTAGTAAACCCAGGTAGAACAAAAGTTGTATGCTTGAATTAAATTTAATGCTGCTAACTCTGAAGACATATTTATTTTAATTAAGCCAACAAACTTAAACTAGCTTTTATTTACTGAAGATTAACCCAGATCACATGAACTTGAAAAGTATTTGTGTTAATTTCTATATTTCTGAGAGTTTTAGGAATACTTAATTTACACATGCACTTATTTTCAGTCAATTAAATGAGCTCTTTTACAAATCAATTTTGGCTATACCCTCTAACGGTATAAACATATCACATATACGTAGCATACATCCATAGACATACAGAAACATACAAACAGGCATAGAGACCCTATAGTTTTCATTCCAAAATTTTAGCCATTAATCATGTACAAAAATACAAAACTAACTAGTTATAAACAATAGTTGAATACAAATTGTGTCAAGTTAAGTTTAGCTACTCACATGGCTAAAGTTTTTCACTAATTTTTATGGAGAAGACTTTTAAGATGTGTATTTGCTCTTGATGGATAAACTTATGGAGGCTGTGAGATAGATTTTGGGCAAGGGAGCTTCTATAGAATAATGTATATTTAAAAAATTGCCCCCCCCCCCTTTTTCAGCGACATGATAAAATTTAAACCTTCAAGGAACAGAGAAAGAATGCAAGTTTTTCTTTTAGGGATTTTATAGTATATTTCTTTATTATCAGAAGTCTAGGGTAAGTACTGTTTAAAATTTCCCTCTGAATTAGGTTTTGGAGAGCATGAGATGCGCTGTCCTCTTCACTGTCAATCACCACAACATCCTCCTCTTTGCTCTCATCACTTTTCCAGAGTTCCACTTCTTAGTATCTCAATCAGGCTTTGTCACAAGCACTTAGACTCTAGATCTGCAGCAGTTTGCACCCTCCTAGCTTCGCAAAATGACACACTATGTGCTGCACCTCATTATCCTGAACTCCCACCTTGTCTGCTCACCAAGAAGCTAGTAGAGTAGTGGACAACTACACATCCTTCTCTAACCTAAGCACTTCTTCCAACTTTCTAACTCAGGTTCAGCTTCTAGTTGGGCATTGGTGGTCAGCTGAATTGCCATAGGAGAGGCCAGCCCACCAAGGCAACCATTTGTTTCCATTATTTGCTACAGTGTGTTATGTACAGTTTCTCAAAAAAAACAACAAAAAAACCATCACACCAGCTGGCACTTTTGGGGCATCCTGACACTCACAAAGCAATCCATAGGATCTAATCTATAGGGCACCCCTCCACATATAGAAGTCAATGGTCAACCCAGGATTTCCCCAACAAGTGCCTCTTTCCCAAGACCCATTTCTTCAGTCTCCTGGTTGGCTCTCCAGTTGTTTGCTTTCAATCTTAGAAGTTCCCCAGGTGAAATTTGAAACTGGCCCCCATACATGGAGGTGAAGGAGAGACCAAAGAAAGAAGCAGACCACTCCAGATTGGTAGGTGGCAGCTTTAATTAGCAAGGGAACTTATGTATGAGGTTTGTCTTGGTCTGTCACAAGACAAGTAAATCTTCACACCCACCTACCAGAATTCTTGAAAGTCTTAACAGGGTTGAGTCACATATACCATCCTGATAGTCTCAAGACACATAACTCTCCCAAGGTTGTATCCTTGAAATAGCTCTGGCTATGGGAACAGTGAGCAGAGAGAACATTGCAAGGGCAAGAGAGTGGGTGAGGAGCCTTCAATTGCCCAGGTCCAGCTTGCTGGTCAACCAGTGGTCATGTCCTCTAGATGATCTCCTCCAATAGTAATGAAAGTGTAGGTCAGAATGGGGTAAAATAGAAACAAATATGTCATCAGCAAATGAATTTGAGCAGAAGGAAATAAATGTCTGCATAAGGTAAACTGGATTCATTTATGAAAAGTGTAAATTGGGCACATGGTGTAGGCATGGGTTATATCTAGTGTGAAAAGTAAAAGATAATGACTAGAAGCTTCAGATGTCTATTTTCAGGACCATAATGGTCAGGACCATCTCAAGATACTCAAATACTGATTATTTTATAATGGTTACTAATAGCAACAACTTAAGTTTTATAGTACCTTTACACAGTTCTTATTATTTATAAAATATTATTATTCTCTTTGGACCAGGAATTAGTTCTTGTTAATGGAAGTTGCTATGAAAAAAATTTGCATTCAAAGTAAAAAAAAAAACCTTTCTGAAAATCTATTACTGTCAGGTAAGAGAACTTTATTAGGAGGTGAGAATTTTTTAGTGACTGAAAGATTGCTTATAAGGGATGCTGAAGAGGAAAGTTAATTATTGAATGGTATGGGGATTGATGTGACCAGATGTGCTGTAAATTCCCTTCCCACCTTAACATTCTAAGATTTGTGCTTCTCGAGTACAGCATTTACTATAGATATATTGAATCAAATGATTCTTCTATTAATTACGCTTCTAAATAAACTTAAGTATCAAAAACAGTCCATCTTGAACATTTTCTAGTCATTGCTAACCCTTTCAAGGACCCTACAGTTTTACTGAAAAGGGATAAAATAAGTAATGCACGTCTTTGTTTAAATATGGTTGTTCCATGAGCTCTGAACTTTCTAGCAATGGATGGTTTTGTTCATTTTGAATCTGGAGCTTCTCCTTAGAAGCTCTGCTCAGGCTTTGGTGATGAAGTCAGCATCACATGTCCTCCTCACTTCATGCCTAATGCGCTTAAGGATACCAGTCCTTTTGCTATTGATGACAAGCTCAGTATAATATCAGGTATGATAGATCTCATTAACATAATGACCCTGTTTGATTCTTTACATAAAATTTGCTAATATTATATAATGCTTCTTTTATACCAGGACTATTCTCAGAGCTTTACAATATACTGACTCATACAATCTTCAAAATTGCCCTATGATGTTGATGATAATTGTATCCTGATTTTAAGGATAGTGAAATTGAGGCACAGAAAAATTAATTAATGTACTCAGTCACAAAGCTAGTGAGGAAGACAGCTCAGATTTAAACTTAGAATGTTTGGATTCTAATCTCCTGCTCTTAATCCTTCATCTCTAAGATACGTTGATTCTTTGGAAATTTCTACACAAAATGATGTGGTTCATACTAAAAACTAGTTTTTGTTTTTAAACAAAATTAATGAATGAGAGGCAGTAAGATGGGGTTGAAAGAATATTGTACTCAGAGTCAAGACATTGGATTTCTGGTCCTGATACGCCTCTATTTAATTTTGGGTGAATCATTTAATGGCTGTTCCTCATCTGTAAATCGCAAATCGATTTTAACGCCCTTTATTTGTCTCATTCCAGGCCTTTCACAAATCACCTTCACATACACGATCTCATCTAAATTTCACAGAAATTCTATTAGAATCCTGAGGCTCAGAATAGCGGTGATCCCCTACCTCAGCCCCACTCACTCTGTTGCACAGGTGGTAAGGATCTTTGGATTGCAAAGCCAGTATCTTTTTCTACTATACCTTGCTGATCTATTTCATGTACATAAAAGCATTTTTCTAAGCTATAAAATAATATGCCAATGTTAACTTTTATAACTAATGTGGCAGGCAAAGATGAATCGGTAATGCTTTCAGCCAAAGAAGGTAGCAAAAAAGGGATAATTTTGGAATCGGTTTGAAGAAGCCAAACTAGTTTATGTGAAAACCACGTGCATTCTTAATTTACTTTGTTTAATCCTGAAACAAATGCTAAACTGATGGAAGAATATGCTGCTTCTCTGTGCTTCGGTGAATTCCTTATTTTGTAACATGAAATGATAAATGTTTGAACAGCTGCAATTATAAAGTTAAGCAACCATACAACACACACACACACACACACACACACACACACATTTTTTCTCCAGGGCTGTTGATTGAAACTGTGCCACAGAAAAGTAATCCATGAGTGATATGAATATATTTTCATTCATTTTGTTGAATCCTTTTCATGGTATAACTTTCTCTGTGGGAGGTTTACCTCAAGAATGGAAAGAAAAGAAAAAAATGTGAACAAACCAGCTCTCTTGATTTATTGTCTTGGAATAGTTTCTGAGATATTGTTCTCCTTTAGGTACAAGTGAAATACTTTTGCAACAATTGAGGACTAATGGGAAGGAGTTGGGGGTGAGGGTTCAGCTGTGGCCTTGGCCACTGAACAAATCTTTAGATTCCATTTTATCTTTGTATACTTAAGCATGAATAGAAGTATTTGTTATTTCTTATTTAATTTCTTATTTAAGCACTTGTGCTCTAAATATATACTATTATACAGGTGAGCCTGTGTGTCTACTTAATCCATATGCAGTCACTGTAAATCCTTTTATTGGTTATATATCTGAAATTGGAGAACTCAGTACTCTCTTGGTGTTCTGGGAAGTCACATGAAAACTCACAATGTGGCCTAACTTCCCTGTTGCCTGCTAGAAATAGATGAATGGACTTGAACCTGCTCCTGCTCTTTGCTGAGATATGCACAGATCATACAATATCATACAGAATGGACTCTGAAAATCCTAGCATATTAGATTTGGACGGGGCTTTAGAGCTCATCATCACATGTTGTAAGTAAGAGAAAGAGAGCCACTATAGGTATTATGTGAATAAAGGATTTATTATAAGAATTAGAACTTACCCAGATATGGGAGGAACTGAAGAAGTGACAGTCTAGAGGGGAGTTGGAAGATCTGAGAAAATGTCACTGACCAGTCCACCTGAATCACTAATGAGAGTGAACAAACAGAAGCTTTCTTGGGAATCCAGGATAATAACATTTTCTGTCTGTGAATGAGGACCACAGAGTGGGAAGCTGAAGGGGAGCTGAATGGAAATCGCCACCTCTCAGGAAGCTATGCTTCTGTGTAGCTGTTATCTTTGCAATTCTGCAGCCAAGTCCCTGATGGTGGGCCTGGCAGTGGGAATGGTAAGCTATAAGCAAAGTAGAAGAAAATGAACATAAGCTGAGGTCTACTAGACACCCTGCATCTGCTCAACATCAGACCAGACTGAGACAGTCTCCCAAAGTAATGGTACCTGCTTTACCTTCCAAATCTCAGGCAAGTTCCTCTTTTGGCAACTCTAGCCTAAAACCATATAGAGAAATGGATTCTGGGAAATTTAGTCCCCAGATTTAGTCAGGATGACAAGGCACAATCCAGCACAATGTCCAGTGTTCTAATTTTGCAAACAAGAAGTCTACTGCCTTGAGGGAAGTGACCCTACCAAACTAGATTTCAAGTTCTCTTGATTGTTGAGGTAGTTTTCTTTTTTTTTCCCTACTACATTTTTTCTAGTTTATATCTGCATATGTGCTACATGAACAAAATTATTTGAATGTGAACTAAAATCTTTATATAGGTCATTCATCAAATATTTTTATTAAAATTAATACATAACTTATTTATGGATAATAATATAATTGAGGGTTTTTATTGTTGTTAACATTTCAAGGACGTTTGAATTTGTATATATCAGTGTTAGGGAAAGGGCATTTGGGGCACATGTATCATATGACTATTTGAAAGATTTTTTCACCCAAACTGTGTTTCAGAAAATTAATTAATACCAAGGAATGGAAGGACTACATAAAATTATAACAACTGTATTTGTGATTTATTGAGAGTTTTCTATAACACCATATATATTCACGATGCTAAACACTTCATATATTTTTCTAAATGATTTTTCCTTATTTTAAAATTATTTTTGAATAAATATGAAGACATACATATAGAAATTGATTAGGAAGCATGAACAACTCTGTAAGAAAAGCCATATTGTCATAAGAACAAGAATCATAGCAGAAGACAACTTAGTTGGAGTTTGGATCATCGTTTGGTTTTCAGATTCCTTTTGAGGTTATTATAAAAATTTGTTTTGGGGAATTTGGTGGTAAAGGCAGTGAATGAGCCTCGGGAAATATAAAAAGTTTCACAGTTTGGCATTTGTCAGATCTGTAAAATGGGCTGGATACCGGATATGGTTGGGGGGAATGGGATAGTTTGAATTTTTTTCCTGGAATCCTGAGCTCACCATAGCCAACTCCAGTTCTCGGGAAATTTCAGTACAATGGGGTGAACGTCCTTAGTTGACAATAGTGACTGGAAGTGAGAGTGGGAACTTCATCAGCCCATGAGCCTGAACCAGGCTCACCAGAGCAGAAGGTATTTTAGTGATGATAGCCATTAGCGTGTCTGTTTCATTGGCTTAAATCTGGGCTGGTTGCTCTTTATGTCTCTTGTACATTTGTTATCCTGGGATTGCCCTGACTGGTCTCCTGTGTTGGGTCACCTGAATAGTGTATTAAAGTGAAAGAAAAAATCAGAAGCTTTATGAGAATGGCTCATGAAAATGTTTTGTGAATTAAAATATTTTTATCTTATTTTCAGATTTAATTTTCAATTTGGTTGGATTAAAATTTTAGTTTTTTTGTTACATAACTAAGAATTTGGAAGGCATTGTTCAGTTTTCTTCTTGCTGCAAGTGTTGTTTGTTGAGAAGTCCCGTCATTCTGAATCCTAGTCATATGTACAATATCTAGCTGTGTCTTTCTCCTCTCTAGAAGCTTGTAAGATGTTCTTTTTGTATCCTGAGTTCTCATATTTTTTTCAGTTTGGATTTATTTTCTTCCACCACTGGCAGTTGTCTGTTCATGTTTAAAAGTGGGGACACTAGAGTGGATTGGATTCTCTGAGTACTTGGGTAGAGCTTGTTACTTGTAAGGTGAGTCTGCCTGGACTCTCAGCATGATTTTAGTCTTTCTCCCTAGGCCGGCCAGATTGGAAGAAAAGACACTTTCAATATTGTTATTCTGTGTTTAATGCCTTAAAACATATTTTTGGTGTATTTTGTGTTTTTTTGGTTTTTTTTTAAACTGGGATGTCTCCATTACCTTACTAAATCTTAGAGCAAACTAAGATGGAGTTAGGTGAGTGTAGAGTGTTAATCTTATCCTCGTGGACGTGAGGTTTAAGGGGTTTTATGAGTTGTCCATGTTCTCATAACTGTTGAGTGGATAAGTCAAGATTTGAACACAGAGGAGGCTTATTTCATAGACATGGTACTAAAGACTTGTGGCTCAGAAAACAGTTTCTCTTATACTTTATGAGAATCTGACAGTTCCTGTATATATGGATGAAGAAAGAATCAATATAAAAAGAATTTCAGTGTTAGAAACAATATTACTTGAACACATAATTAATTGGATATTTCCAAACCTTTCAACAAGAGAAGTATATTCTAAATCTATTCTTCCTCCAAACTAACATTCAAGTTTGTGTCCTCTTATGCCCTCCAGACACTCATGTTCTCCTAGGTTAGCACAGTAGCTTTCTACCTGATGACTTCCCATCCTTCTTGTCCACTTTTTAAATATAATGCATATAGAAACTAGAAGAATATTTTCAAATGTATCATGTCCTTTCCTGCTTAAATGTTGTAAAGGTTTTTCATAATAACAAAAAGTTAGAATATGAATCCTTAACATGGTCCACTAGGCCTGCATAGGATGATTTCCACCTGTTTTTCCAAACCTTGCTTTTATTTTACTCATTATGCTCCAGCCATAATGGTTTTATTTCAAATCCTTGAAAGTCCCAAGATATTTCCTACTTCAGGTATTTTATTTATGTTACTCTGTATGCCTAGAATGCTCTTCCCATTACCAATTATGGCTACCTCAGAATCATCCCTCAGACCTCATCTTAAATCACTTCCTCAAGAGGTCTGGTAAAATCTATACTCCCCATGTCAATTAATTTCTTTATGCTTCTTGTAATGTTTCAGATTTTCTACATGTAATATTTAGGTAACTAGGAAAATAATCTAGAGAATCTGAAAATTCATACCTTTCATTGTGTGCATTTGCATCTAATTCTAACCACAAAATTTAGAAGCATATTATCAGATGACAATGTGCTCTTATGAATTCACAAAATGAGGTTTTCAGAACTCAGTTGATATGAGACAGTAAAGTGAATAGAGACAGTATCAGGATGCCTGGGCTCTGCTACCAAGTTGATGAGTCACCTTAGTCATATCAAATAGAAAAAAAATGGACTTTAGCTATTTCTGAGGTAGACAGACTGGACTGGAACAATTTCTATAGGTTCTTCTGGCTTAATATTATATGGCCCTCCATTCTAAAATGTGGGTTTCAAATGATTTTCAAACATTGCCAAAAGCTCTGCACATTTTTTCAAAAATTTAGAGTAAGGCTTAAACCATGTATTTTTAAATTTTTATTTATTTTTTAATAAATTTATTTATTTATTTTTGGCTGTGTTGGGTCTTCGTTGCTGTATGTGGGCTTCCTCTAGTTGCGGTGAGTGGGGGCTACTCTTTGTTGCGGTGGGCGGACTTCTCACTGCAGTGGCTTCTCTTGCTGCGGAGCACAGGCTCTAGGCACTCGGACTTCAGTAGTTGTGACATGTGGGCTTCAGTAGTTGTGGCTTGCAGGCTCAGTAGTTGTGGTGCATGGGCTTAGTTGCTCTGCTGCATGTGGGATCTTCCCAGACCAGGGCTTGAACCCGTGTACCCTGCATTGGCAGGTGGATTCTTAACCACTGAGCCACCAGGGAAGTGTTAATTTTTATTTTTGATAAGATGAACTTCCTTGAGTAGGCTCAGATTTTCTTTCATAAGATTTTTTTTTGTTTTGATTTCAATCCAACATTGAAATTAAAAACTATGTTTCCTGAGTAAATATCAGTTGCTGTGAGAGAAGCAGCGGTCCGAAAGTACCATAGGAAGCAAAGAACAGAAAATTAAAATATGGTAATTAAATGTCCATTGTATAACCTGTTTAGTAGTTATCATGAAAGGACTTGAAAATGAAACATTCCTAAAACTGAGAAGAATATGTGCTTTCTAAACATGCACTTGCCAGTAACTGTGTGTAGGGGAAGATGCCAAGACGGCTACAAACTAATATTAAATTAATGACTGGAAAGGAAACTACTGATTAACCTATTGCCTTACCTGTAATACAGACACTTAAATCTGAAGGAAGACACTAGTGAAGAAAGTTTAGGGTTTTTTTTTTTCTCTTTTTTTTTTTTTTGCGGTACGCGGGCCTCTCGCTGTTGTGGCCTCTCCCGTTGCGGATCACAGGCTCCGGACGCGCAGGCTCAGCAGCCATGGCTCACGGGTCCAGCTGCTCTGCGGCATGTGGGCTCTTCCCAGACCGGGCCACGAACCCGCGGCCCCTGCATCGGCAGCCAGACGCTCAACCACTGCGCCACCAGGGAAGCCCTAAAGTTTAGGTTTTAATTTACAGTGATTGACAGTACTATGGGTAGTCAGATGACAGTGTTTGCTCATTATAATCTGTTAAATACTTCTTTCTTCTCCCCATACCACCATAGGAAGCTGTCTTCAAAGGAAATTATGAGTGGATCCAGATCCATCACATTTGAACTATGACTCCAGAGAGCTCTTTGGGAAACTATAAAAAACAATAATACTGATTTTAGTATTTCACAAAACCAAAAATGCCTAGATATTGACTACTAGTGATAGTTACTAACTATAGCTTTTGTAGAAATCTCACTATTGAAACTAGGACTAAGCAAATTTATAAGAACTTAAGAAAGCCATGTCACATTGATATCAATAAGCAATGGGTCTTGTTCTGCAGACTTTTTTTTTTTACAAAGGCTGTCTAAAGGACAAGTATGTAGAAAACATAGGGAGTTGTTATGACATTAACCTCGGAAGTTAATGTATGTAGTAAAAGTATTCCTTATACACCTTTATTTATGATAATTCCTTACACATGATAATACCTTACAAGCATCTTAGCATTTTCAAAAGGCTTTTACATCCATTGTTAACTATATTATGAGAGATTAAATAATGTACAAAATGTCTCAATCATATTTTTTTCATAGCATAATGCTTGACATATGTAAATATGCTGTAAAGGCATTTTGGATAAATTAAACAATTTGATTCACACAAAAAACTATGTGAGGCACATAGGGAAGTATTATTATACAATTTAAAATATGTAGAAACAGTTGCAGTGAGTTGTCAGGGTGCCTTACCTAGTTGATGCAAGGAAAAAGACAAGATCTAAATTCTTTTATGTTTTGGCCTTTAGTGAACTATAGATGAACTCCTGAGGAGGAGAAAGGAAGAGAAATAATCAATAAAAGTCTGTAGAAATGGAACTTTTCAAAGAACTCATACCTTTATTTGAGCACAATTATGATACATGTGAGAATGGATAGACAACACATATTTTTCACATGGATAGAGAACAGCCTCAAAAACCTCAAATTAGGACTTATTTGTTCATTTCTTAGCTCTTCCTCTCTGTATACCATGATATAATTTAGTTGGTTTTTTTTTTTGTTTTATAATTTGTCTACAGCAACTACCTCCACTGACTTTACAGCATCAACCTCATGGTTTTATCTTTGTCTTTTAGTGCTTAAGAAAGAGGTATTATATTTGCATCTTTCCTCAGTCCTTTTAGTCTTAAATGAAGGGAAACTTGAATTGTATTAAAAGATAAGTGAGTGTGTATGCTAGTTGTAGAATTGGATGAAAAATATTTCAAATTGAGAAACCATGAGATCAAAGTCCTGAGGTAAGAATCTGCTGAAGATATATTGGGGGAATGGGTTTTGGTGAGACATAAAAAGCATAGAATGGAAAGGTTCTGGGTTGAGGCACGATTATGAGGCACCTTAAAGGCTAACAGAGCACTTTCTTTCATGAGCAATAGGAAGCTATTGAAGGTTATTCAGCAAGGGAGTGACAGTAGGTCACTAAACAGGTTTGGTTTTGTTTTTTTAACACTAATGAGGGCATAGCTAAATCTTTGCTTTAGTATGAAAGTTCTGGTGATAATGAAAGAAGAGTGGTATTTGTGTTGGAAGAGAGAACTAGAGTAAGAATTGGAGAGGATCGCCATCTAAGAGAGACTGTTTCAATAGCTCAGTTACAATGGAAAGCATATCGCCACTGACTAAATATATAATATAGGACAAATTACTTCTCCTTTCTAAGCCTTGCTTTCTTTACCTGTATCCTATAAGATTATTGCTAGGATTAAGAGGGAGATTGTATATACAATTAAAAGCACCATGCCAAGTACATAATAGGTAAGTAAGGATTTATTATATATTAGGCCAATTAAGGTACATCATTATACATATACATATGTATTAAGGTACATCATTAAGGTACATCATTTTCATGAATACGTCTCAGTGAAATATTTTAATCTTTTCTCAATGAAACCCTTTTTATAACTGAGACATCCTATTGGACTAAAGTAAAAATGCTCACCAACAAGGTCTTTCCCAAGACTGTCCTCTTGACCTCCCTCAGCAAAAAGAGCTTTGCTAGAGGGGCCTAAAGCAAGGAGGTCATGTTGTCACCTGGAGTTTCTGCTCTTTTACACTATACAACCAGAAAGACAACAAACCCATGAAAGAACACCCCATCATGCTTGAGAAGCCAAGCATGAGCTCTGGTATTTGCTCTCCTCCCAGAGTGAGTCAAGCGTGCTATTTCACTTATCTTAGGGTGTTTGTAGACACTTGGTCCTCATTTATTGTCTTGCATTTCTTTAACCCAACCTGTGTATAAGATGGAATGGTAGAACTACTCTCCATTATTTACTGCTTTTTCCCCACTTAAATGGCTGAGGCTTTCTTCTGATGGAGTTCTCTCATATTTCAACGACTGGAAAGGGTAAGACTGGAACAGCTATGGTATCAGAAACAAAGCATGCAGCAGGCTTTGACAATCAAGGAGGTTCTATCCTATCTTTGGGGTTGGTTTTATCTTACTCGTGCCCAAGGATGATCATAATGCTTGGGGGAGAATGTGCAATAGATGCACATGGAATTGAAAGGCAGTAGTTATTTATGTTGTCATCATTTGTTCACTAAAAAATAACCCTAAGCAATTAAGCACCTATTATAGTCAGATACTGTATTAAAGAATAGAACACAGAGATAAATAACATTATTTAATCCAAGGCATTTACTCAACATTAACCGTGTACCAGGTCTGTTGTGAGAATTCATACACGACTATGTAATCATTCCTTCCCTCAAAATGTTCCTTATAGAAAGATCCCATAAGGAAAAGGCTTGCTAAATAGCAATAACTAAATAATCCTTTAGATCTTCATGATATTTTATAGTTAAAACAAATTTCATATCTACTTCATTCCATTTTATCTAAGAAGATTCAATCATCTGAAATTTGCCTTTTCATGTTTTTGATTTTTTTCTCTTTTGCCATGCTCTTATCTCATACTTCTGGAAAAACAGAACATCTGAGTTTTCCTCTCTGAATATATTCAATATGGTAGTTTCTCCTCAGCCCTATACAGATGGATACTGTGACTGTGGTCTTTATCAGTGTGGCATTGTTGATCCCTGAGATTCCTGAAATGGGGAAAATAAGGAGGCAAGAGAACATTCACACTAAAGAATCTCAGCATGCTATAGATTTATGACTTCTTGACTGAATATTAAAGAATTACAAAAATAATTTCTTTGATCTCAGGTTTACTTATCTCCCTGTCATGAGATACAACTCTGACTATGTTTGCATACATCTTTGTGGTTGGATGAATGTTGTTTGGGAAAGCTAATGCATTTCTTTTAATAGTGTTTGGTCATCTGAGTCCCTTTGTTATGAGATACAGTAAGCACTCCTGTGTTATTTATGTCAAATTTTCATCACGGATATGCAAAGTTATAGGTTAAGAGGGAGGGAGAAAAAACTGACATCTTTATAGTCAATTTGCAAGATTATGTTGAAATAATCATTTGAACCATTTAGTACTAGCCATGTTACCAAGAGATGCCAATAAAGTGCTAACAGTTCCTCTTTTAATCTGACATCTTGGGATACCTGGAGGACCTCTGACTGTGGTTAGTAATTGCAGTTTGAAATTAGTGTTTTGGTGCCTTGTTACCTCAGGAAAAGAAGGTAAGTTTCCATTCTGCTTGCGATATTTATTACAATTCTGGTGTTGAATCACCTCAGTTCTTCCACCTGAGGGTTTGATGTTGGAATGTGTTCAACTTCCTAAAAAAACCTTCTAAATATTTCTGCAGGGATATCACAGTTTGATTCCTTCATTTAAGAAACCTGTCTCCTGACTTCTCCCATGAAGTGGAAGGGAAATTGGATCTACGTATGCTTTAGTCACTAACTGAATTCATAGTCCCTGTTAAATTAATCCAAAATAATATTTGTTTCTTTTCAACCCAACAGAGTATGTTAAATGAAACTCAACATTTTGGCCAAACTCAATCTGTTAATAACATTATGTAAACAAATTTTCCATCTGTTAAGCTACTACTAGTCAGTGAACTGGTATAAATTTATTACCTGGAAAAACCACATTTGATATTTGCACGCGTATAAGCTTCTAGTTAACTAAGGCCCAGATGGTTCACTGCAAATGTCACATTTTTATTAAGTTGGAGAAAACAGGTATTCTCTAGATCAAGAGTCCACTTGTTAATTCTCAATGGAACTCATATGAGGAGGAGTTTCTATAAAAAGTCAGTGTCTAATCTATATTCCTAATAGGATATTTTACCGACTTTTTCAGTCAGTAAATCACAGTAGAGTAATTAATCCATTTACATGACTTAAAAAGTAGAGGAGCTCTGATTATTTATTATTGTTTTAAGAATCTCTGAATGAATTAGACACACATTTAACCATATAAAAAGAAAATCCATTAGGACATTTTAAACACATGGTTTATGTTTCTTTGACCTCATCTGTCAGAAAGCCATGGTGACTATCTGGCTTCAAGTGTATCCACTCCAGTGAAGTGGCAAAAATCCTTTCAGAACAAATACATTTCTTCCTTCTTGTTCTGCTACTTGTATGCACAAGGGTCATCTCTTTAGATGTGATGACCAAATTTGTAATACCTGGTTCTTTCTTTCTATTAAGCTAAATTTTAGTGTTTTTGATCTAAGGCAGGCGGTACCTAGAATAGCCTTCAGCCTTCATACTAGAAAGTAGCCCCTGAGACTGTACTTTGTCTTTGCCTCCTGTCCCATTTTGTTTCTATACATATCAAGTCTACTGCTAAAGGCTGATGAGGAAAAATTAAGTCATCAAATGACTACTCCTAGGAATATATTTACTAGTGTCAAAAGATCCTTTGAAGGGGAAATGGAGTATTCGCTGTGGATTTATCCAAACAGCATTTCCTATGAAACATGTTGTTACATTTTTCTCCCTGCTGGATTACTTCCTTACCTATTTCCACTAAAAAGTAAAGGTTTCAATGAACTTTCCTCGATGAATTTGTCACCCAGGAGAGTCATTTTTTTTTTTCCAAAAATGAGGCAACATGTGTGAAGACAATCTTTTGAGACTAATGTAAACTTATTTTTTCTTGCCCAGGTGTACCATTAAAGAACACTTCATCACCTAAATGACACTCCAGGCTCCTTTGCTACTCAGAAGAGAGAATTACCAGAAGGAATTCTGATGACCACAAATCAGATTTACTTATAGAAAGAGGCTGATGGCCTTTAGAGAACTATGAGGTTATTGGCATGCATGTTATTTAATGGGACACTCAAATATATCAGGCAACTAGTCACGTTTTAAATTGTCATATTTTAATAAAATCAATGTTCCATATAACAATAATAATAATAATAGATAAAATATGTGAACTCACTATGTGCTGTCACTGTATTATGTGCTCTACCTACATGATTTCCTTTAATTACAAATCAATATTATGAGGTAAATGTATTATCTATCTTTCCCTTTTACAGATGAGGAAGGTGGGAGTCAAATAAATTGGTAACGATAATAATAAATGCTTATCCAATGCTTATTATTTGCCAGACCCTGGTTTTAAGAACACAATCATATTAATTCATTTAATCTACAATAAAATCCACTCAGTAGATATTATTGTTAGTCTCAGTTTTTAGATGAGGAAATAGAGACATGGAGAGGTTAAGATACTCCTCAGTCTCCGTTAATAAGAGGTGGATTATTAACGAAATAATACTGGGACTGAAATACTGCTGTCGTCTTCCCCCAGCCATGCTCTTACCACTGCTTTGCACTGACTCTGCTTCTCTGCACAATTACTCAGTGATTTATAGCTGCGATGGGCCTTGATTTCTGTGCTCTTAATCACTATATTTTGCTCTACTGCCTTTCATTCACTAAGTAGGCAATCAGTGTGCTACGCGCAAAACCTTACGGCTTGTGTGGCACATGCAGGTGTTAGCAGAGTGTATGGAGATAATCTCTGCCCTTAAAGTTTTACCTTTTGGTAGTAAAGCTGCTTACTCTCTAATTGAGGGGCCTATCAACACCATTAACACCATAATAACCTCTCCAAGTATCGTTCTGGAATCATTAGCGATCTCTTCATTATGACTCCTTTAACTTCAACTACTGAGTGAACAAAGGGGTCTCCCATTCAGTACGTTCCTGGAGTTTCTTTCCTAAAAGAACTACTCTAATTAGTAAGAGGTAAGCTGTTGCTAAAGGTGTTCCTCCCTCACTAAGAAGAGGCAAATGGCCAAACTGATGGCTGCACAATGAAAAGAACAAACCTCCTCTGGGAAGTAACACCGGCTTTAAAGTGCTCAGCTTCTTGCTTTTCTAGGTGAGAAAATGATGATGTGACATGAGGGTATGAATGAAAATGAGTCCAAACTTTAATTCAAATATTTTATTATCTCCAAATATTCTCTGTAAAACAGATGTAGTATACTGATGGAAACATAATTTCTTTCTGGAAACACAAAATAATATTGAGAGAAAAGCAGAGAGGAAAATAAATTTTTGAGAGAATAAGATCCTAAAGGTTTTGCTAAATTTACGACTAATAAGACCTTAAGTGTCATGGGAAATGTGACTAAATTAGGAGTAAGATGCCCGAGTTCAAATCCACACTTAAATTCTAATATTCTTTCTTACAGATAAAATATTGCTATAAGTAATGGACTTTATTTTTACTAAGGAAAGTGACATGTTCTCATAGTCTTTCTCCCCTTAGTTAACAGCAATCTCTTCCCTTTCTGAGCTCCTACAGTTTATACCATTCACCTGGACCATCATATTTTATTATATCTTATATTATTATATACCGGGCTCTATATTATTATGTCACTTTATTCAACTTTACTGTAAGCTGTTTAAGGGTGAGGTCTATGAATTCTCCCTCTTTACCATCCCTTTTTCTTACCAAAAGTGGGTGTTCAGTAATTGTTGTTGGATTGAGATTAGGGTTGCATTTGAAAGGTATTCTTTTAAAATTAATGCTTTCCAAACACATCAGTAGAATTCAAGCTTATTATTTACTAACTGATAATAATGACTGCATTAAACTAGAGACCTAAATCGTTGCAACCAATTATAGAAATGTAAATATAATGATGGATACAATTACTGGAACTATAGCCAGCTAGCACAAGCTTATTATTTGCAAAATCACAAGTAGTCCTTTCTCTTAAAGACCGTGTTTTGAGCTTTGGCATTTTCAGTAAGTGATGTATTTGTACTAGTGTCATATGGTGAATAACTGGTATTTTTTGGATGCCTTCTCAAAAAAGTGAAGGTGGAAACTAACTTCATATGGCCAAAAAGAATTGCAATCCCAATACTGTTTCTGCTGGTAGGGTTCACTTTCTCATTTCAGCTTGAAGTTAACAGGAGTGTTTTCAGTCAAACTCTTCGAGTTCAGGGGGCTATGGACCAGTATAATATGGAGATCTCAGTTGTATACTAGGGCAGTGGGAAAGAGGACAATGCTGTAGAGCAGGACGGTAGAAAAAGCACTATACTGCATCTGGAGAGCTGAATTTGATTAGAAGTCCTGACACTGTTGACAGTTTTCTGTGTAACCCTGAGTAAATAATAGCTGTATATGGTCTCTTCCAACCATAGCATATTGTGATTCTTCAAGAAACAAGTTTTGCATTCCTACTTCTACCTTCAGTCCTAAGTCTGTGATTTCTCTTTCATCCTGGGACATTACATTGCTATCTAAGAGTTCCTCGCCCTGGAATGAAAATATCCAGTTCATAAAAAAGACAGTCTAAGGTTGAAATAGCCTTTTGTGCTGTAAAGAGCTGTGGAGTCTCAGGAGACATATAGTGACCGTACGATAAATGGTCTTGCAGCTTGGGTGTCAGACAGTTAACTAGGTCAAAGTGGGTGATTTTATTTGATGCTATTTACCTATCTTCCCATTGTACAATTTTATTTGCTTTGGATAAGTTCTTCTTAATAAATGCACTCAAGTCAGAAATCTAATGTCTTAGTTCTGCCTCCACTGCTTAATACTCTGTTGTATGGGGCAAATCACATGTCATCTTTGGCCTTAGTTCCCCATGTGTAAAATAAGAATAGTAATATCTACCTAACAGAGTTTTCATGACTGTTAAATGAACATTGATCTAAAATATACATTACTAAAATTTTCATATTCAAGGAATGATGATGATAATGACACTTTTCAGGGAATAAACTAATGATTTGAGGGAGATACAGTAACTCCTTCAGGTGTTTGTTCTTAAAAAGATGATGGTACAGTGTTCTAAGTAAAACAGCAGCAGTTCTGAAATAAAGTATCTTCAAAATTTTATGGACTTTCTCTTAAACTTGAACCTTCAACCCAGTTTTCCCTTACCAAGAAGGAATCATTCACCTGAATGCAAGCTATTCACCTCGAGAAAAAATTAATAATACTATTACAACTGCTACCATGAGCATTACAATGACAGTAATAGTAATTTTGATAATGTTGTTATGATATTTCAAGAATGGTCACCCTGCAAAATTTTTTAAACCTTATAAAATCATTTTTTTTCTGAGTATTGCTTATTACCTAGTAAGAAATATTTTTTACCTACATATTTTTTTGGGGATGTTATAAAGTAGGATGGAGCAGTTATTCTTTTCATGAAAAGGAAATCAAGAGTGACTCAGAACAAATGTATACCTATTGGGTTGGAAGAAGTCAGGAAGAAATGTATGTATATTCAGGAAGTTTCCTTTCTTATTTGAACGGAAACTGCTTTAGATTCAAAAGGAGAATCTAGCCCAGTGAAAACATGGCCCCTAACAGAAACTTACCTCAGAAGTCTAAAGTGTTTTACCTATGTTTTACCACCTGCTCAGAAATCCCGTTATTTCAAGAATTACAGTTGAGCCTTAGAACTCTAGGGCTAGTATTTTTACAGCACTACTTGTTCAAAACTGAATGCTTCTGAATTGTGTGCAGACAAAGGGAGCGTGAGTCAGTTGCTTGACTGGACATCCCAATAATCACATCTTCACAATTCAGGGATTAGCAGCCTGTCTTCATGAGCAACAATTACAACTGAAATGCGTGACTTCATTTAAGACTCTTGGGGAGTACATAATGTGAAAATGACTAGAGATATTGAAAATATTAATTAAGGAAAGAATTCCAACTTTCTTCTGAAGGATAGCCTGGGAGGCAGCAGGTGATATTTGGGTGCTCCAGGGTTTGTGGTTAGAGAAGTGCTTTAACAGGATTAAGCATTGCTGACAGTCACACACACTGGGGTCCATGCTGTGTGTTTAGGAGCTACAATTCAGCTCAAAAGTATGGGGGCAGAGAAAACTTTACAGACAGCTTAAAGATATAGATGAAGAAAAGTCCAGCTAATAACTGGTAGGCAAAAGTATCAGAGGATATCTCACTTTGAAAAATGAATTGCTCTGGTTTCATCAAGTTCTTTGGAGTATTTTTCCTATGAGCTAATTCAATCTTATAAAAATTGCAGGTGTCATGATGAGGTAGGGAGTTTACCTTTACAAGAAAAACTCTAAGTATATGTTTGCTTATTTAAAGTTAATGAGAGATAGAATCATCAAAACTTGAGACATACCCTAGGGAAGAGATGGCCAGGTAGCTAGAGACAGTGAATCTTATCATTGTGTTTTGTTTGTTTGTATAAATGAGAATGTGATTCTGTCTTACCCACCAACGTATTACATTGGACCCTTGTTTTTAACTAGGTAAGGTATATGAGGATTACCTGTGAAACAAAATAATAAAGGGTGGGAGGCAAGTCCCTGGCCCTAAAAACTCTGACTGAAAAGTTTGAGGTAAGGTCCCAGAGACGTGCCCAGTTAAACCAGCTCTTCATTTCACAGAAGATTTATCCATACAAAAATACATATCTTCTGAATTAGTTTTGCCCAGCTTCTTTCAAAACTGAATTTGTTTTCACTTAACTTTTTTCTCTATTGGACTATAAGAAACTGAGAGATTAACAAGTACTCTTTACTGAAGTTTTGTGTACAAAAAACTTCTCTGTTAATATATTTACAACCAATTCCAATCAATAAACATTTTCTGGATGTCAACTAGGGGTCAAGACACTGTGCTAGGTTCACAAATCCAAAGATGAATAATACCCAGCTCCTGACCTCAAGGAGCTTGCAATTTAACTGCAGAGACACAGACCCAGTGCATGAACAGTCAGAATCAGTGTCTTTCTCCTTTGGCACCTAGTACTGTGATCTCATAATTCTTATCGCATTCTTTCTTATGTCACTGGATCCATGTCCAACTCCCTAAGTAGACTGAAAGTTTCAAAGGGTAGAGAAATATCTGCAGCCATACAGGTACCTGTTGGTATAAAACAGGGATAAATAAAACCAATAAAAGTAAACAGATAATGTAACTGTGCAAATTTGATTGTTCAGAATCATAAGTCAAGTTGTCTCAATCTTGAATAATGGTGTCTAATCCACTTGTTTTCCAAACTAGAAAATTCAAGGTCATTTGCTTGCTCTTCTCAGGCTCTATATCCAAATCCAAAGAGATTTGTTGCAAAGGGCACAGAATCAGACTTATTATATTTTTAGGAATTCTGTTCTTCTCTATTCTTACTTTCATTGATTCACTTGAAAAAAATCATTTCTCACCTGTACTTCTGCCAAAGAATATTATATTGAATTTCAGATACTTTTTTTCCTTACTATCTGTTTTTTCTCCAGAACTACCTTCCTAAAAAGCAGATTTGATGTCTATTTACCATGCTTAAAAACCTCTTTTGACATCCTGTTGCTTACAAGATAAAATCCAAACACCTCAGCAAATGAACCTCTTTCTTCATTTTGCCTCAACTTACATCTCCAGGTCCATCTGCAACCACTCTCCCCACTCTTTTTTCAAATACATCAGGCTCTTTAAACAAGTTGTATCTTCCCACATGCTACTCTTTTCTCTGGGGAGGTCCTTCTTCATTCTTATGCCTAGTCAAGTCATAATCAGAATGCAAACCAATTCTCAGTATCATGTCTGTGAAACTTCCCTGAATTATCCCTCTAAAATTTCAGAGTATGACTCAAAGTCCAGTTCTTGCCACTGAGCCCAATATTTCTGTAACATATTTTGAAGACATTTCCAATATTTCTGAATCTATCAGTCCTTTAAAGTAAGGTCATTACAACTGCAGGAATTTCCTTCTAAAACACAGATAACTTTAGAAGAGCCAATATATTAACAACATCCCTGGAATTTACCTAACACTTCACAGTTTACAATAAATTTACATTTGCTCAAATTAAAACCAAGAAGACAAATATTTCTACTCAATAGTATTCAAATCAGAGAGCTAGTCTCTGATATTTTCTGCTGTTAAATGTTTTTCTAGACCTTTTAAATTTGTCAGATCTACATATCTGAGTACAAGGTGTCTCTCTCTCTTCCCCCCTCCCCTCTCTCTATATATGTATATATAACCAACCCAAACTTGGGTCTGCTTGTCCTTGAGCAGTAAAGCCAATCTACTGACACCAGGTTGTGATGAAGGAAAGTACAGAATTTACTGCAGGGTGTCCAACATAGGGCCAAGCAAGGAGAATGGACAGCTCATGATCAAAAGACCCAAATGCCCTAAAGGCTTTCAGGGAAGGGTTTTTAAAGGCAAGGTGATGGAGAGGGTCAAAGGGTGTGTGATCAGCTCATGGGCATCTCTCTAATTGGTTGGTGGTAAGGTAACAGGGTGATGTTTCAGGAGTTAAAATCACCAATCTTCTCGTTCCAACCAGTCTGGAGTGTGGAGTCTACCTGCTGGTAGTCAGAATACAGTTAACTTTTTCCACTGGTGGGGTGTGGGTTTTAGTAGCTGCAAAACAACTCAAGGATATGGCTCAGAATATTATCTATAGCCCTTGAGGAGGAACTAAATGTCCTTGACTTTGTTTTATGGCTAAACGTTTATTATTTTGTCTTGCTTGAAGTTTTCCTTTGTTTCCACACTTTCTCACTTCTCTGATTAAATCTGCTCTTTGGAACTTGGGGAAGGCCTAGGAGGCTAAAGATTTTCTACAAACAAGAAGCAGGGGACATTTGGAGGGTGGAGCTCTCCCCAGGAAGTCCCCACAGGGTCTTGCATGGATATATATATGTAAAATATTTAATATATATGTATATACATTAGTCAATTGTGCTTTATTTTCCATTTTTTCTTTGCTCTCTTTCTCTTAGACAAATCTCTCTGATGCCTCAGTTTCTCCATCTATAAAATGAGTGTGTCAGCCTGAAAAGCCTTATCCAATCCTGAGATTTCCAGTTTCTGAACTGGTTTTCTAGGCTGCCATTTAAATATAATCAACCTATTTTTTTATCATTAGAATCAGAAAATTAGTCACTCAATTTTTTTTGGCTGCGTGGTGCGACTTGTGGGATCTTAGTTCCCCGACCAGGGATCGAACCCAGGCCCTCGGCAGTGAAAGCACAGTGTCTTAACCACTGAACTGACAGGGTTCACTCTATCCTTTTGTTCAATTAATTTCCTAGTAGTCACTGGTGGGCCTAAGATTTTGCAAACACTTGCTATTTTAAGACTTTCAAACTGAGCCTCAAATGTAATGCAAAACCTCAAACTATTACTTATTAATATATTCTGTTTCTTTTAACACCAGATTCTTAGACACTGGTTTATGGCTAAGTGATGTATTCCTAAACTTCTCAGCTTCATTTCTAATGTAAGTCTAGGTGTGATTTGACTTTGTACAATTCACTACTAGAATAGTTTCCAAATTTTCAAGCCTGTAAACTCAAACCAGGCCTCCATCTTAATTCTCACTCTTAAAAGTATGAAAGGATCAAACACATGATAAGATAAGATAACACTGTCAGAACTAGAAATGACCTTAAAGTTGATCTTCTCCAACTCTTTCATCAGACAGGTACAGGAGGAAGTTGGGGCCCCAGGAGGAGAAGTATATGATTAGAGTTGCACAAGAAATTTGTATCAAAATCAGAACTGATTCCAGGTCTCCCAATTCCTACCCCAGTCCTCTTTCAACAATATCACGCTGCGTTTCTGATGTCAGTTTATAAAAGCATCTCTTCTGATAAGTACTCAGAAATTTTCCTTATTTAACATTAAAGTAAATGGTGTTTGGCAATCATGTTTCTACTTTCCATCCTCTTGACCTTTAGTTTTATGCTAAGTGATTTCCTGGAAGTGAATCCTACCACATCAAATACATTTTTTTTTTCAAAAGTCATTAACTTGTTCCAACTTCTGAATTCATCATAACTCACAGGTGTAATAGCCCCTTGAGGGATTGCTAAATGTCTCAGACATTTCAGAGATGTTCTGGGTCAAATTACTGTTTAGAAAGAGGACACTTAAATTAGAGGTGAATAAGAGTTGAAAATCAACTGATTTACTCCCTGAAGGAAGCAGGAATGTCTCAATTACATGCAGTATCAGGTCAGGCTTCTCTGGAGGTTTTATAGTGATGTATGCTTCCAATGTCCCTGAAAAATCAAGCCTTTCTAGATGTCCTAATTTGGTTATAAAAATAATTGCCGTAAAGGGCAATATTCACCTTACCGTAGACTAAAGCATATGCCTTTTAAATACTTTAGTGAATTATTTGGTTCACTTAGAAAGCAGATTACTTACCTATTATTGGGCCTCAATTCCTCTTCTTTTTTGTTTTCCTTGTTCAAATTCTGTTCACCTTTGAGCTCACAAAATCTTTCCCAATAGAAGGTGCTTATTCTTGTGCAGGAAACCTTATGGCACTTAATCCCTTTCTCGTGCCACTTAGGATTTGTTTTGAGCGATAATGAATTATGCTTCTTTCTTTCCTCCCCTATTACTTCATAAGCAACTCTATGCAAGAAACTGGGTTCATTCTCTTTCCTTAGAAGCCCCCATAGGTCCTGGAGTACAGTAGGATTCAACAGATGCCTCAATCTCACTGAACAAAGCTGATAAGTACTTTGTTTCGCTCACTGTGCCACTCAGAAATGCTTGAAAATGTATAGGTTAATGGTAATAAAAATAAATGTTTTCTTAAAATCTATTCCCAGAGATTCAAAACTGTTCTATTTGTGTTCAAAGGAGCAGAAGTTGTCAGTTTCGAGTTGGGGGCTAAGAAAATCAGCTGATTTTGTATGTGAGGAACACAAAATTCACAAACCATTTAAGCCACCCAACCGAAACACAAACAGGGGTGGGCTGTTAGGTATTTACACTAGACTTAACAATCTTGTGTGTTTTTTTTTTAAATGAAGAATTATTGTTAGCTCTGTTTCCAAAAGTGATAATTTACCAGTAAACGGTCATGTTTGCCCACATGGCAACAGGCTTGGCAATACTTAGAAGGGGGACCAAACAAAGAGAATTGTACAAATTACCCAAGTGTCAAACCCAACCTATTTATTTGATTTAATCAATCTCATGGCACTTTTGACTTCCTTAACAAATAAAGGCACAAAAGCTGAGTTAGGTCAATCATCCTTCTTGGTTTTTGTCTTAGAGGTTTATTCTACTCACAAGCAAAAGAATGTAAAGTTGGCTTTTCCAACTTGTATTAAAGCATTTAACAATGTGAATCAAATCCAACACATCAGCTGAAACCATTAACTTTAAAATGAACCATGAAGGAATTTAAATAAGAGCTATGTCCTTAAATGATATCCTACATTACAGGTGCCATTTTACATCTGCCAAAAAATGCCTACTGAACTAAGAACTGAAGCAATAGTCATGGGAATGATGATCTACCATATTTTTTTTAAGATCATAAATTTTATGCGTGGGATTAGAAGACCATCGGAATGAAGAATAAACTATACCATAAGTTCCATGCTATCAAAGACTTACCATTTGAAACAAATTCAAAATATCACTGTTTAATATCTTATCTGTTTCACAGGTACCCTTCCAAGTGGTATCAGCTTTTGCAAGGGCAGGGAACTACCTCATTCCCATCTAGGGTAGACTAAGTTATCTATAACTGAATTTATTAAAATACTTTATCAAAATCTGTTGCCTTGAGATTTCTATCCATGGTATAATTATATTTCTTTTGACTACAAATGTATCTATTCTGTCCACATGAAAAACTTTCCAATAGAATTAACTTATAACTTCTCATCTATATAGGTTAAATACTGTTACTTTTCAGTTAATTCTCCATGTGATGCCACAGACTCTTCACTATTATTGTTTCCTTTCCCACACACCAAAGTATATCTACATTTATAAGGCTTAGATTTACACAGAAACTAAAACACATTTTTTTCAGGGTTTATTTCCTGGTTTGCTTTATTCATTGATGTTTCTTAATAAAATATTTATTAATGTAGATTGTGTTTACAAAGGGAATAATACAAAATTTCCTTTTAGTGACTAACCCAATGAAAATATGCATATTTTATATAAAACAGTAACAATGTATTGACTATATAAGTGCAGAAACTTTTATTATGGATAAGAAGTCTAATAATTGTAAAGATTTCAATTTTCCCAAATTAATTAGTAGAGTTAACATAATTTCACTACTAAACCTATCAAGTTTTTTCTTGGACCTCTATAATGAGACAATACACATTATCTGGAAGCATAAACAGGTAAGAATATCAAAGAATATTTTAAAGGTAAAAATGGACATAGTTTAAGTATTTCTATAAATTAAAAAATATTGTACTTGATAAAATAGGTGTGCAAAATAGAAAATAGGCAATAGAATAGACTGCCAATGAATGTAACATATTTTGAAGACATTTGCAAATCAATAATGAGCTTGGGTCTTATTTAATAAGAAAAATAAATGTTTAGAAAATTAGAAAAAAAATTTAACTTCTCAAGATAGACCAAAGTTATATAAGGTTAGATTAAAGAGTTAGATACATTAAAAAAATGCAATTAGTTTTCTGAAGACATAATATTTTATAATTTTTGAAGTCATAGAAAAATTACACAAAGTACTTGAAATTTCCTCCTTACCAAGTCCAATTAGCATGGTGGAGCAATGTAGTGGACTAGTATAATATTATGTAGAATTTTAAGATAATCAGAGTACCTGCCAACTATTGTGATAAAGATCAAGAGAATTAACATAGCTCAGGGTCAAAACGGTAAATACGTACTGCTGTCTATCTCATACAAAACAAACTCATTTTTCCTTTACTGATGAGAATTGATAAAAATACATTCTCCAGCTCAATAGCTGCATACCAAGGGTCAGAGACTGTCTTGACCTATTCCAATAAGGATCCACAGCTGGTAGAGCTGCAATGAATACTGTCATTTGGTGAGAGTTACCATATTTCTGTTAGTTGTCATTATCCATCAGAGTTTTCAGGCATGGTATTGCTGAATTGAATGAGGGGTCACCACCCCAGCATATTTTATATTTTTGATGATTACATTTACCTCTGCAATTCCTTCTGGTATGTGGTAATGCAGATGACTTACTATTCTGGCAGTGTGAGGGGAAGTTTCAGTTTTCACTTGGAATTTCTTACCATAATATCAATTACCTCTGCAGTCAAGAGGAGGGTTCTACTATCATCTGAATATATGCATTTCAATTATGTACTGGGGATCAGGGAATGACCTGAGGATGTGTCCAAGGACCTGTTTCACATATAGTAAGATATATTTGAACCATAATTCCATTTATCACCTGGTTTCCATAAGTCCTCATCCTATAAGGGGTTTACAATGCATTTGTGAACCCATGTTTTAGATCCAATGTCAGTTCAGATTCCATAATTGCCCTACGAACATAAGCTGATTCTCATATGGTTATGTAACTCAGGGTTATGTACCTAATTGATCCAACAAAACTTAAGCTCAGAATTTTATTTAAAAAGATCCCAAGTTGACAGCATACCCAGTCATGTGGCAGAAGAAAACACAAATTCTCTTTGGAAGAATACAACATCAATGTAGGCCTCAAAATTTTCCATGGATATTTCTCAGAACAAGAGTTTACAATCCTAAGGTGTTCCTTCCTCTCTAATTTTTTGGAAGAGTTTGAGAAAGATTGGTGTTAATTCTTTTTAAAATGTTTAGTAAAATTCACAAGTAGGATGTTTATGATGAACAAGTGGGAGGTTTATGATTATTGCTTCAACATCATTACTTGCTGTTAGTCTGTTCAGATTGTCTGTTTCTTTATGATTCAGTCTTGGTAAGTTTATGTTTCTAAGAATTCATCCATTTCGTCTATGTTATCCAAATTTTTTGGTGTATAATTGTTCATATTAGTATGATTCTTTGAATTTCTATAGTATCAGTTGTAATGCCTCCTCTTTCATTCACAATCTTGTTTATTTGAGTCTTTTCTCTCTTTTTTTGGATTAAGCTAGCTAAAGGGTTGTCAATGCACTTCATCTTTTCAAAAAACCAACATTTAGTTTTGTTCATATTTTCTATTGTTTTTCTAGTCTCTATTTTACCTTGAAATACTAAAATTCCATTTTTAAAAGCAAAAACAATATATGTTGAAGACTTAAGCTAAAGTCGAGCATCAACCACCCAAAAAGTTACAACCAGTTTGAACTCTGCAGACCCAGTTAGATTTCACATGGGAACAATCCTGTTCCACATTAAAACTAATATATAGACAATCATTCAAGTATCATCGTCAACACAAGGAGTCTGAACATTCTCCTTGTGTTCAGGCTGAAGTTATCAGTAGGGTAAATCCAGAGTAAACAAAAACAGTTTTTTAGGTGTGATGCATATAATGTTAGACTGAAACAGGATGCCTGGATGCTAATTCCAGCTCATCTTTGGACAAGTTACCTCCCCTGTCTAGGCCACAATTTATTTTGATGTAAAGTAAGTGGGTTAAAATAAAATTTAGTTATTGAAAGTATGACCTGTAGGACAAATATAGTTTGCCTATCCCAGAGTAGAGAATCACCTGATATTTTTAGCACAACTTAGAAGTCTTAATTTACTGTTATAGCTCACCAAATATGGGAGCTTGAACTGATTAAGCAGTTAAGCCCTAAACTGCTGCTTCTGGAAAGTGAGAGAAAGGAGAAAGAACTGTTAAGACTTTCCCTAGGAATTATTATCTCTACAATGAGAGACATGTTTTCATCTCCACATGCCAAGCCTTATGAGACTTATCTCACAAAAAGAGGTTTTAAATGTCTCTTTTGTTTCACAATATAAGTAGAATGCCAATTTTGCAGTGAAGAGGCAGACAAGCAGTGGTTAGATTAGAGAAATAAAGAATCACTCATCCTAAATATTTCCAATACAATGACATTATATATTAGTTGAAGCATTTTACCATTTGTAAGTTGGACATTAAATTATAGAAGTGGACATTAAATTAAATTATATAGAATATAGAAAATATTTCATCATATGGAATAATAAAACAATCTCAGACCGATTTTTTAAAATAATTTTCCCTATCATATAATATAAACTCAAAAAAATGCAAGATACTTTTCCAATAGTTTTTAGCTAAAGTTAGGAAGGTATTCATTTTGGACATTTACATTGCATCTTAACATTTTAAGGTCTTAGGAAATTCAATTTCATGGATATTATTTTGTCCCTTAAAATTCAGGTATTTCTTAGGGTCAAAGAAATCAAATATTTAAGGAACAACTCGCTCTTTGGGCTTACTTTTTGATCTTCCTTGTTTGGAATGCAAGCAAGGACTCGGATTACTTTTGAACCAACTCATACCAATTTCACAATCTCCTGCTCTGGCATGTCTAAGGAAAGTGGTTTTATTAGATATAAAAAGCTACTCATCCAACTAATCATGTAAGACTTATTCCTGAAATGTGTTTGGGGATATTGCGTGTGAATTTTAAAAGATTTTAGCCCCCTTTAATATCTTAAAGTCAAAGAATATTTGTCTAACTTTTACTCTCCTTAGAGATGTGGCATTTAGGAATCTCTTGAGGAAAAACCTTATTTTTTCTCATTTCTTTAAAGCGCAGTTTGGAAGATACACACTTTTAAAACTTTTATTTGGAAATAATTTCAACTTACAAAGAGTTGCAAAAATAAAAGGAGAACAAAGAACATCCATAAAAATTTAACCCCAATTCATCTATTGTTAGCATTTTATCCCATTTTCTTGGTGATCCTCTCTCTCCCTCTCTCTCTCTGTCTATTTCCTCCTGAAATAAGGGCTTTATTTTCCTGTTCAAACCGACTGTATTTATTATTGTGGAGACAATAAAGGGAAGCAAGGGCATTTTTGATGAAATCATATATGATGTTGCAAAGCAAAAATATCAGATGTCTTTACAGAAACTCCAGGGAACGAGAGGCATCTTTTTTGTTACAAGGGAAAGGAAACTGCCTCTGCTGGGTCAGACTACTCAGGAGAATCCAGAAGTTAGAAGTTCTAAGCTCGTTCAATCAAATGGTCCAACTACAGACCTCGAGTCTCATTGTTTTTCTATTAGCACCTGTCTTTGACATAAGAGACCTATTAAGGTTATAGAATTAGTTGTAACTGTGCTATCTTTATAATTAAAAATTGTGCCTCTGCCTTAGCTGCAGGAGATGAGGGTCTTTATACACGTTGCCATGGAGGCTTTCTTTTTATTTTCAAAGTATAACTACCTGAGTCTATCACTTTATATTTTAAAGCTTTTGAAGCTGTAAATAAAAGCCAGCCAAATGACAATCTTTAGAATTACTATTGCCCCTATGTGATATTTAAATATCAACCCTTTAAAACTGCCTCAGAAGCTAAAGTTTATTCTTCTGTCTATACCTTTTTGTGTGTGTGTGTGTGTGTGTGTGCGTGTGCGTGCGGTACGCGGGCCTCTCACCTCTGCGGCCTCTCCCGCCGCGGAGCACAGGCTCCGGAGGCGCAGGCTCAGCGGCCATGGCTCACGGGCCCAGCCGCTCCACAGCATGTGGGATCTTCCCGGACCGGGGCACAAACCCGCGTCCCCAGCATCGGCAGGCGGACCCCCAACCACTGCGCCACCAGGGAAGCCCTGTCTATACCTTACTTTAATCTATCATTGGTAAGAGTCTTAGTAAATATAAGGCTATGGCATGCAAGAGTTATCATCATCCCACTTACCACCAGCAATGTAGTCATCACTGCTATCTGACTGGTGAGTGTTCTAGTTTAAAATCCTAATCTGATGGTGTGCTTTCCAGTGTCTTTGTTACCAACCAACTTAGACTGGTTTCTCCAAAAGGCAGGCATGAAATATGGGCCTCCATGCAAATAGTTTATTTTTGAACGTGATCCCAAGAAGTAGGAGTGGTAGTGGGAAGGAAGTAAATTTTCATGTTAATCACCACGGTGAGTAGCTAGAGATAGAGAGATCTGGTTCCCTGGAGGAACCAGGTGGAGAGTACTTATTTATTTCCGCTGAATTGCAGAAGAAGGAAGTTATTTTTCCATTGGTTTCCATCCCTCATTTGTTAAAAGCAGCTATGCAAGGTTTAACTCCCTCAAAATTTGAGACTTTTTCCATGTCAGAATGGCTGATGATTTGCTGGCCATTATACCTCAGGCAGTGGAAGAAAAGCTCAGGAAAATAAATGGAGTTATTCCATACAGCTGAGGTGAAGTGACTTACACTTGGACTACACTTGCACACAGTAGGTTGACACAACAAAAACTGAAATAAAAAGGGAAGCTGAAATAACATAAAGGGAGACACATGTTGAGTCAGTTATACTTGTCATTTAGATAAGAGGAGAAGTATTGTTATCTAAAAGAACATACATTAGAACAGGAATAATTTACTAATTAAGTGAGGATAAGGTCCTGCCTTAGTTTCCTAGGGCTGCTGTAGAAATTACCACAAACTTGGTGGCTTATAATAACACAAGTGTATTCTTTCACAATTCTGGTAACCAGAAGTCCAAAGTTAGATTCACTGGGCTAAATTCAATGTGTCAGCACAGCTGGTTCCTTCTGGAGGCTCCAGAGGAGAATATGTTTCCTTGTTTTTGCCAGCTTCTAGAGGCCACCTGTGATTTTTTAATATATGTCCCTGTATGAGAGTTCTCCAGAGAAAGAGATCCAGTAGGCTCAAGAGAGAGGGAGGGAGGAAGAAAGAAAGGTGGTGGGGGAGAGGGAGAGAGAGATCTATTTTAAATAATTTACCTGATACTTCACAGTTTACAAAAAATTTGCATTTGTTCAATATGAAACCAAATTTTTACCCTGCAAAACTATACTTTAGAAGTGGAGGAGAAATAAAGATTTTCTCAGACAAATAAAAATTGAGGGAATTTCTTGCTTTGCAAGAAATGTTAAAAGAAGTTCTTTAGAGATAAGGAAAATAATATAGGTCAGAAACTCGGATCCACATAAAGAAAAGAGTGAAAGTAATATAGAAACTTTTATTTGTCTTATTTTTAATTGATCAAAGAAAAGAGTCTGTTGAAAATAATAAAAGCAACAATGTATTCAATGATTATAGCTTGTGTGTAACCGAAATGAATGACAGCAATGTTACAGGGGATGGCAGGGAGGAATTAGAATTATTTGTTATAATAATGTACTTGCACTACATATGAAGTGATATAATATTATTTGAAAGTGGACTTAGATTTGCTGTAAATGTATATTGCAAACTCAAGGGCAGTCACTAAAGAAAGTAAACAAAGTATTGATATAACTGATATGCTAAGAAAGGAAAGAAAGTGGAATCCTATTAAATGCTCAGTCAATAGAATCAATGAAATCAAAAGCTGATTCTTTGAAAAGATTGATAAAATGAATAAGCCTATAGCTAAGCTAAGAAAAAAAGGAGACAGATACAGTTACTAATGTTAGGAAGAAAAGAGGAACATCACTACAGATTCCATGGAAATTAAAAAGGAATAAAGGAATTCTATGTTTTTGAAGATTCTGTTGTTACATTCTCTAGCTCAGAGATTCCTTCCTCAGCCATGTCCAGCCTACTGTCATGTCCAGAGCCCATCAAATACCTTCTTTATTTCTAAATAAAGGACATTTTTGATCTCTGAAATTTCTTTTTGATGCTTTCTTGAAAATTCTCTCTGGTTACATTATCCATGTGCTCTTACATGTTGTCTACTGTTTCCATTAGAGCCCTTAGATAGAAATTAAATTAGAAGGCTGACCTAAAGGCATTTGGAGATAGCTACAGCAAGTCCTCCTGAGCCTGTTAAGAACTCTTTCTTCATTTGCTGTAATCTTGTGGATCTTGTGGACTCAAACCCCATTGGTGTTTTGGGGTTCTATCTTTCAGGTGGAATTCTTAAAACTTGGGGCACTTGATGTTGGGTCCAAACCAATTGCCCCTCAGAGAGAAACTGTGAGTTGTGAATTCCCTCCCAATTACATGTTGCTGTGGTAAGACTGAGGTTGATGGCCAGAATGTGTCTCAGCCTTTCCTTCCATTTCATTTTGAGTATTTTCTTGTTGCTCAATGTATAGAAGTCACTCAGATAGCTTCTGGATTTTTTTCAGATGGAACTGCCCCTTGTGTAGCTGTAGATTTGGTGTGTCCATGGGAGTAGGTGAGCTCAGAAGCCTCCTATGTTGAAATCTTGGACTAGAATCATCAATAACATTTAATACAAGTAATCAATTGTCTGCTCATTTTCCATTTTGTAATGTTTTACCTAGGTTTTGCTGTTCATTTTTTTGCATTGAATCCTTTTAAAAAAATTATACACTTTTTTTTCTGTTATAGTTGCTTTTTTATTTTTTTATTCAGTCACAAAAATTATAATCTTCCTCATCAGTTCACTCAAAAATTACACATTTTAAAAACGGAATCCTTATTTATAGAAGCCCACATCATGATTATATATGAATAAATTTAAAATAAAAAATATGACACATTTACTTTTAATTAAATAATCTTTTATTTTTCAAAGTAAATATACAGCATTCTTTTCAAAATTAAGAAAAGATTAAATACATTTTGTATTTTAACAATATATAATAATTGAATTAAAAACTGACAGAGAAATATAGAGAGAGTCTTGTTTCAGTCTGAGTTCCACAGAAAGAAGAACCTGAGCTAAAGGGCTTATCTGAAACCATGTTACTGGGAAGTATAATACCAGGTGGCAGGAGTGAGGGAAAAGGTGAGTGAAGCAGACAAAAACAAAAAGCCAATTACTATGACATGCTATTGATTTGGCTGCTACAAAATGCAACTGATTGCTGATATCCCAGCCACTAGTAAGATGCATAAACTTCATCCCAGGAGAGCCAATCTTGGGGGTGGTGGGGAAGGAGAATTACTCACTAGTTTCTGTTTCCCATTTATCAGTGTTTCACCCAAGGATGGACAATTCTCAGTTGTGCTTCATGGGTGCTTAGCTACTCAAGCCTTCCAATTAACAGAGGAGTCTTGGGAGCAGAAAACGAGATATGTGACATAGGTGCCAGGGACAGTGCTATCATAACCCATGCAAAGCTGGTACTCATAGCAGAGAGTAAAACAGGAAACAAATGAGGCCAAGAAGCTTTGAAGTAGCACATTAAGAGGTATCTTTTATAGGTCTCAAAAGTACAGATATTGATTGTGGGGTTTGTTTCTAATTATACAATAAAAATGTATAAAAAATATTTTGGTGAAATTTCACATGCAGCACACTCAAAATACGTCTACTTAAATATTTACATCTCTTCACTATTGCCAAAAAGAAAAAAAAAATCAAGGAGACATTTAGTTTGTCCAAAAAAAAAATCATTAATCTTTTTACTACCACTTTTCAGCTGAAAAGAGATAATTAATGTTCATGATGAATTATACAAAAGTACTAGCTGAGGGATTCCTGGAATTCATATCTTTTCCATTTAGATGTCTAGTACCAAACTGTCTTGACAGCTGCAAGATGTCAAGATTTGAGGAAAAGTGGTCTGAAAATTTGCTTAACTGGAAGTATGATGGGATTTAATCCCAGTAGTTGAGTGGATGGGAGGTTCTGCAAATGCTTTGCCATGCAGCAAAGATATCCATACATCCACCTGAAAAAGCTGTTGAATTTAAATTAATGTCCATATTCTTTTCAATCTTTCCCTACAAGACATCACATACATTTTGCTGAATATTCAAAACTGAAAATACCTCATCTTTGGAAACAAGATTTCTACTTAAAGCCTTTACTTTGTAAATCTTTCAAAGAAGCTTGTTTTCAAAAATATTTAAACAGATCGGCAGATGGCAGAGATTTAACATTTTCATAGATGACACATGGTATTTTCAGTAGGAAATTCTTATGATGATATAGCTCATTTTACATGTAGCATTATGCATTTATTCTATAAAACCTGTGTGTGAGAAACACCACATTTGCATTTTTTCCCAGATTGACTTAAACGTAGCTCTGAGACCCTATCACCCATGCTAGCAGAGTCTTGTGTTACTCATGATGGTGTTCATCAAGCTTAATTGGTGTCAGGATAGTGGGAACATGCAGGGTCCTTTTGCTACTGTGGTCACATGGTTAGCTCTGCTCCCTCTGCTATAAGATGTAGCTTTTGAATGTTAGCCTTTTGCCCTTTTTCGCTCAAAGACTATGCCCAGTGGCACAACGACTGTTACTCACAAGGAGTGGTACTGAAAAGCCATCCTGCACATACATTGGCCTGACCCTCTCACAGGTATCCAGCCCATTCTCTATGTGGGGTAGACTGCAAGTTGCCATCACCCCTGAGTCCTCTGACACTTCCACACTCTACCCATAGAGAATCCAACTTTTCCTTCCAGGTCTAGCTGTATCTCTCTCACTGACCAAATAATTGTCTCTTCCCTTTCTTCCCCTTTTGTGAAACTTTGGCATAATTTCTTCCTCAGAGACCCCGATAGGGTTGCTCTTCAACAATTAAAATCCAGAGAAGTTATTAATTTTCCCTAAATGGTAGAAGAATCAGACATTATAATTTCAATGGAAGACTTGACACAAAAGTTTCTATATCTTCCCCATAAAATGTGAGCTATACTTAATGTTCAGTTACAGTAACTATTGTTAATTTAGTCTTTCTATAACTTTATTTTATCCCCTAGCCCAAGTACCTTCCACCAAATTATTTTAATATATAGCCTTACAGCATAATGTGGCTTTTATTGTAAGATGCTTCTAATCTTTTCTGTAAAACTATGGAGTGCAGGGGAGGAAAGATTGCTTAAATAGGTTTTAAAAACAGTAGTACGCCTTTTACATATTTTGAAAAATGTCTCTTAAAGGTAGCCTTTGGTGACTTCTCTTAAAATATGACTAATAAACTCTTCCATTTTATACTTGGTAATTTTTGTTTTCCACACTCAGTAGTCATTCACAGATGATCTCTAACATAAAGTAATTACATGGAACTGCATTAAAACTAGAAGACATCCTGCACTTTGGGGTGGAGCCCCATGAGATAGAGGGGGGATTTTAAATTCATTTTATGTTATATATTCAAATTTCTGTTCAACAGAGGTGCATTTTTCATTTGATAAAATTTAAACTGCAAAGTGAGACATTTTTGAGCTAAAGGAGATCATTCAGTATCAAAAAAGTGGGCAATCACCAAAGAGAATATAGACCATAGACACAGACACAGAAAACTCATGGTAGAAAATGAAGACCTTCATATAGTCATCGCAGACACAACACATCACATACACACAGCCATTAATGTCAGGGCTTATAGAAGAAAAACAAAACCTCCCACAGAAA
Organism: Leucopleurus acutus; assembly: GCF_964270905.1. NCBI lineage: Eukaryota > Metazoa > Chordata > Mammalia > Artiodactyla > Delphinidae > Leucopleurus > Leucopleurus acutus. The sequence goes on along the minus strand of NC_139147.1, from coordinate 77,396,548 downwards.
TTATATTTCTACTGCAGAATAAAATCTGAGATATTGCCTTTATAATTTATAAGCTGACTTCTATCCACCAAACCATCTTCACCTTTAGTCCCCTTACTCACTGATATTGAAATTCAGAGAGATTACATAAATTGTCCAAGCTTACACAGCTTGATGACTGATGGAATAAAGATTTAGCCTAGGGCTTCCTTGGTGGCGCAGTGGTTGAGAGTCTGCCTACCGATGCCGGGGACACGGGTTCGTGCCCCGGTTCGGGAGGATCCCACATGCCACGGAGCGGCTGGGCCCGTGAGCCATGGCCGCTGAGCCTGCGCGTCCGGAGCCTGTGCGCCACAACAGTGAGAGGCCCGCGTACCGCAAAAAAAAAAAAAAAAAGATTTAGCCTAGAACATATTTATGGTAAAAAGTATGTCCTTTGAATTTATGGAAGAGGGAACATTTTCTAAGTGCTGATATTAATACCTTATCCTAGAAATGTTTGAGCAGCAGAGCAGGATGAGGGAGAATCTAAGCTTTACAACTAAGGTTAAACTATAAATAATCTTATTTCCAATGGCATCTGGGTTTACCCCATTATTATTATTATTATTTTGGCTTTCCCCTGCAGCTTGTAGGATCTTAGTTCCCTGACCAGGGATCAAACCTGGGTCCCTGGCAGTGAAAACGCCGAGTTCTAACCAGTGGACCACCAGAAAATTCCCTACCCCACTATTGAGAGGGAAGAAACCTTTTGCCTTCTTATGAGATGATGAGTACCTGATCTATCAAATATGGTTAAGTGAAAGCAGGATAAAAAACATGAGGAAAACACAAAGACCTAAGGGAAAAACCATGAAAGTTGCTTATCAAAAGGGTAAAATGTATTGAAGAAAGGCATTATCTCTCCAATTCCTCACTATGATTAAGAGGGCTACATTTTATAGTCAAAAGACAACATTAAAAAAATTCTAATTAAACAGTTATTCATCCCATGATTTTAACTTTAAAAAAATTTAACTTAAAATAAAAGACCTTGAGTTGAATCAATCCTGCATATTTGAGCTGTACAGTTTGGTTTTGTTCACTTGCAGTTTCCATCTGGTTGTCAAAGTAAGCTTAGGAAAGTGGCTTATGTGGCTTTCCCATCTGGGATCTCTGATACCAGGCCAGCAATCTCCTGGGAGACCTTGCATTGGGTCACAGCCAGATTTAAGGCTGTTATTTTGAGTGCTTAATGTTAAGCTTGAAACCAATAGGAAATTAAGTGAGGTGTGGAACATCCACAGAACAGGGCCTTCTCCAGTGGGTGAGCAACAGTGCTTAAGAACCCAGCTTTCAGAATCAAGCTTTTGATGCTGGATTTAGCTAGTTGTCATGTGTTTGACCATTGGCAAATCACTTAATTCCTCTAAACCTCAAGCTCATCACATGCAGTTATTGTAAGAATCAGAGGAAGAAATATAAGTGAAACATTTATCACAATACCTATTACCTAGTAGAGCTCAATAAATATTTACCAATTAACTCTAATTTTTAATGCCAATGGATTGAATATTCAAGTTCATCATTTATCATCTCTAAATGTATTGTCTAAACAATATTGTAGAAATAACACAAATAAAAGGTAAAAAAAAGACACCCAAAATTTTATTCATCATCTTAAAAGTCAGGCACAAACTCTTATTTTTTAAATTATTAGTATATATATGCTAAGAATATTTATATGGGGAAGTCACACTATACATACAGTTTCATAAGCCAATAAAATTTCAGTTCCATAAGGACAAGGAACATGTTCACTGCTATATACTCATTGTGTAGTACATATTTATTGAGTTGAATTGAACATGAATTTTAAGCATAGTCTCCATAACCATTATGTTAAATGAGTGGACTGTAATTTACTTAACTAAATTCATTATTGATGTAACCATAGTTTCCAGTCTTCAAAAGGTAGTCCTAATTTATGACTGTTATAGATCAATGACTGCCTGTTCATTTTTAGTGCTATCTTTCTCTCTAAATAGTGGCCCAATTTGAATAAATTATATAATTTTGGTTAACTTTATTATTTTATAAATAATACTGTGATGGCCATCGTTTCACATACAGCTTTTACTTCTCTGGCATTATTCCTGTAGGAAGAATTGACAAGATTAGGATTTAGTCAAGTAGAGATATCTCAAAATAAATTGTAAATTCTTCCATTTTTGTGTGATTCTTCTAAGAAAGAAAAATGATAGTCTATTCATTTTCTTATAATATCTTATTTAATTATGTAATTTCATAAAAGTTTAGGTGGAATTAACCATATTGTCACTGTTATTTCTCTACCAATGGATTTTATGATCTATCAAAATCAAGCAAAGCAAAAATATTGTCTATTCTCAATAAACCTTTATTTTACAAGTGGCTTCCAAACTGTGGTTTGATTGATCAATTCACTCAAGAACTCTAATAGGTATTAATTGTTCCACAACATTTCCTTACTTTTATAAATTAAATTAAAATTTCCTATATACTCCCAGCTCAGTAAGATTGTCAAGAAGTTGATTATCAATGTTTAAAGGACAGCTTTCCTTCTTTGGCACTTACATGGTCCTAACAAATAGGTACATTTAGAGAAGTCTTAAGAGTCTGGTTATTTTCATCAGTATCATTGTTTCCTTTGGTTTTTCAGGCAGTATGTTGTGAACTATGAGTTTCATGGTTTTAGTGTTCCTGGAACACAGAGATCCTCAACATTCCCCTAGAGCTGAAATTGTTTGAGCATAGCTTCTAAAGGAACCTGAATGGCTGTTTTCTATCCAGTTTTTAGGGAGATCACGCCTAGCCAGTTTCCAGGGTTACTCTCTGTTTTAGTCAGCTCTGGCAGCTATAACATATTACAACAAACTTGGTAGTTTAAACAACAAACACTTATTTCTTATGGTTCTGGAGCCTGGGAAGTCCAAGATCAAGGTGCTGGCAGATCCAGTGTCTGGTAAAATCCTGCTTTCTCATTTGCAGATGGCTGTATCCTCATATGGTAGAAAGCAGAGAGAGAGGGAGCAAAATCTTCTATCTCTTCTTATAAGAGCACTAATCCCATTCATGTGGTCTCCATCCTAATGACCAATTACATCCCAAAGACACCACCTCTTAATACCATCACAATGAAGGTTAGGATTTCAACAGATGAATTTTGGTGGGATCACAAACCTTCAATCCATAGCACTCTCCTCTTGTCTAGTCCATAGGGCTTCCTTGTGAATAATTCGACCCAATTCCCTCAAGGGCCTAAGCCTTCCAGAACCTGTGCATGTTGCGAATGTCTTCAGAGCAGCTCCAATTCCAGTTGGAGTACATAAAACACAAAATACTATTAATTACTCCTAGTGGGGAAGATAGCCTAGAACTAAGTAACTCCAGAGCCTACTTAGTCTCTATTCTTGGAGGGTAAAGGGTGGAATAAATGAGAGATGCTTTAATTTTTCTTTGTTGAGATAATAATAGTTTAATAATAATAATAGTGATAATAACGTCTTTAATTGATACCAGTTGAATCATTTTTTTCTTTTTCCTTTCCATAGCATAATTATTTGCCAGCTATAAGAAGCTCTGTTAGGTGCTGTGAGGAATTGGATATTTATGTGGGATGGGGGATGGGATCAAGGTAGAACTTGATGAAGTGGTGTTAAGAGAATCATATACTCTCAAGTAGCTCAGAATCTAGTAGCAAGACAGGTAGCTCAACACGAGTCTAGCGGTTGAGAGCAGGCACTCTGGGTTCAAATCTCAGCTCTGTCACTTACTATCTCTGCTCAAATTAGTTGATGGCTCTATACCTTAATTCTCTCATCTGTAAAATGGTTAATAATGCTCTTCTAGGATTGTTGTGAAGATTGTGGGTTAATATATAATATTATTACTATAATAATAAAAGAACTTAGAAGAATATATGATGCATAATAAGGTTTTAATAAATTTTAGCTAATATTGTTAAGAAAAAGCAGACTATAATATGGTATGAAGATCACAAACAATATATTAAAGGAAGATGAAAGAGAGAATTTAGATTCTCATGGGATGAACAGTGTTGTTCTCACACAAGAGATGACTTTAAGTTGACCTTTGAAGAACAGGTAGAAATCAAACAGGTAGAGATAAGAAGATCATTCCATATGAGAAAAGTGTGAGTACTTAGAAATACATGAGGGTTCTTTTTTGGTATCTTTTGAAAAATATTCATTAGCCTCATATGTGAGGTAAATAGAATGCAAGAGAAGATTTCCAAGTGACGTAGCATGATATTATGTTGGAAACATGAGTTGAGGAAATTAAAAAGTCTTATATACCAAGTTAAAATATTATGATTTTATCCTCTTAGGTAACAGAACATGATCAGAGGTTTTCTGAGCTAGTAATATAGACTTGCATTTTTTATGGAAACAATGAGATCAATGCTATGTCTGGTTTAGAAGAGAAGGAGACTGAAGACAGGAAGATTTGTGAAAGCGTTTGTGAGTGATGGTGAAGCAGGGAGAGCTAAAGATAAAGGTGACTTTTTGCCTGAGTGACTGAAAGAATATTTATCCTATTAACTGAGCTAAGAAAAGTGCTGTACGCATTGGGAATAATCAGTAAGGGAAGTCTGGCCTGTATGTTTCTACCACTCTAAATTTGGCATCCAGATGGTACCTATTATTATTATTGTTGCTTAACATTTACTGAGGGTCGACAGCAAGCTAAGCCTGGTGTGGAACATTGAAGAGACATGCATATCTCCACATTTACACTACCACTTCCATCTGGTCCCTTCACTTTGTTGTTGTCATATTTTCTGGGCACTTGTAAGTTGGTCACTGGTTTGTTATTCACTAATAATTACCAATTACTTGATGGTGAAAAGATTGAAAGATTCTTTTTTAACATCTGTATTGGAGTATAATTGCTTTACAATGGTGTATCAGTTTCTGCTGTATCACAAAGTGAATCAACTATACATATACATATATCCCCATATTCCCTCCCTCTTGCATCTCCCTACCAGCCTCCCTATCCCACCCCTCTAGGTGGTCACAAAGTACAGAGCTGATCTCCCTGTACTATGTGGCTGCTTTCCACTAGCTATCTATTTTACATGTGGTAATGTATATAAGTACATGCCACTCTCTCACTTCTTCCCAGCTTACCCTTCCCCCTCCCTGTATCCTCAAGTCCATTCTCTACGTCTGGGTCTTTATTCCTATCCTGCCCCTAGGTTCTTCAGAACCAGGATTTTTTTTTTTTTTTTTTTAGATTCCATATATATATGTTAGCATACGGTATCTGTTTTCCTATTTCTGACTCACTTCACTCTACATTACAGACTCTAGGTCCATCCACCTCACTACAAATAACTCAATTTTGTTCCTTTCTATGGCTGAGTAATATTCCATTGTATATATGTGCCACATCTTCTTTATCCATTCATCTGTCGATGGACACTTAGGTTGCTTCCATGTCCTGGCTATTGTAAATAGAACTGCAATGAACATTATGGTACATGACACTTTTTGAATTATGGTTTTCTCAGGGTATATGCCCAGTAGTGGGATTGCTGGGTAGTATTGTAGTTCTATTGTTAGTTTTTTAAGGAATCTCCCTACTGTTCTGCACAGTGGCTGTATCAGTTTACATTCCCACCAACAGTGCAAGAGGGTTCTCTTTTTTCCACACTCTCTCCAGCATTTATTGTTTATAGATTTTTTGATGATGGCCATTCTGACTGGTGTGAGGTGATAACTCATTGCAGTTTTGACTTGCCTTTCTCTAATGATTAGTGATGTTGAGCATCCTTTCATGTGTTTGTTGGCAGTCTGTATATCTTCTTTGGAGAAATGTCTATTTAGATCTTCTGCCCATTTTTTGGATTGGGTTGTTTGTTTTTCTGATATTGAGCAGCATGATCTGCTTGTAAATTTTGGAGATTAATCATTTGTCAGTTGCTTCGTTTGCAAATATTTTCTCCCATTCTGAGAGTTGTCTTTTGGTCTTGTTCATGGTTTCCTTTGCTGTGCAAAAGCTTTGAAGTTTCATTCGGTCCCATTTATTTATTTATTTCCATTTCTCTAGGAGGTGGATAAAAAACGATCTTGCTGTTATTTGTGCCATAGAGTGTTCAGCCTATATTTTCCTCTAAGAGTTTTACATTGTCTGGCCTTACATGTAGGTCTTTATTCCATTTTGAGTTTATTTTTGTGTATGGTGTTAGGGAGTGTTCTAATTTCATTCTTTTATAGGTAGCTGTCCAGTTTTCCCAGAACTACTTATTGAAGAGGTTGTCTTTTCTTCATTGTATATTCTTGCATCATTTATCAAAAGTAAGGTAACCACATGTGCATGGTTAACTCTAGGCTTTCTATCCTGTTCCATTGATCTATATTTCTGTTTTTGTGTCAGTACCATACTGTCTTGATTACTGTAGCTTTGTAGTATAGTCTGAAGTCCTGGAGCCTGATTCCTCCAGCTCTGTTTTTCTTTCTCAAGATTGCTTTGGCTGTTCAGGGTCTTTGGTGTTTCTATACAAATTGTGAAATTTTTTGTCCTAGTTCTGTGAAAAATGCCATTGGTAGTTTGATAGGGATTGCACTGAATCTGTAGATTGCTTTGGGTAGTATAGTCATTTTCACAATGTTGATTCTTCCAATCCAAGAACATGCTATATCTCTCCATCTGTTTGTATCATCTTTAATTTCTTTCATCAGTGTCTTATAATTCTCTGCATACAGGTCTTTTGTCTCCTTAGGTAAGTTTATTCCTAGGTATTTTATTCTTTTTGTTGCAATGGTAAATGGGAGTGTTTCCTTAATTTCTCTTTCAGATTTTTCATCATTAGTGTATAGGAATGCTAGGGATTTCTGTGCATTAGTTTTGTATCCTGTTAGTTTACCAAATTAATTGATTAGCTCTAGTAGTTTTCTGGAAGCACCTTTAGGATCCTCTATGTATGGAATCATGTCATCTGCGAACAATCACATCTTTACTTCTTCTTTTCCATTTTGCAATACTTTAATTTCTTTTTCTTCTCTGATTGTTGTGGCTAAAACTTCCAAAACTATGTTGAATAATAGTGGTAAGGGTGGATAACCTTGTCTTGTTCCTAATCTTAGAAGAAATGATATCAGTTTTTAACCATTGAGAATGATTTTAGCTGTAGGTTTGTCGTATATGGCCTTTATTGTGTTGAGGTAAGTTCCCTCTATGCATACTTTCTGGAGAGTTTTTATAATAAATTGGTGTTGAATTTTTTCAAAAGCTTTTTCTGCATCTATTGAGATGATCACATGGGTTTTCTCCTTCAATTTGTTAATATGGTTTATTACATTGATTGATTTTCATATATTGAAGGATCCTTGCATTCCTGGGATAAACTGCACTTGATCATGGTGTATGATCCTTTTAATATGCTGTTGGATTCGGTTTGCCAGTATTTTGTTGAGGAATTTTTCATCTATGTTCATCAGTGATATTGGCCTGTAGTTTTCTTTGTTTGTGACATATTTGTCTGGTTTTGCTATCAGTGTGATGGTGGGCTCAGAGAATGAGTTTGGGAATGTTCCTTCCTCTGCTATATTTTGGAAGAGTTTGAGAAGGATAGGTGTTAGCTCTTCTCAAAATGTTTGATAGAATTCGCCTGAGAAGCCATCTGGTCCTGGACTTTTGTTTGTTGAAAGATTTTTAATCACAGTCTCAATTTCAGTGCTTCTGATTGGTCTGTTTATATTTTCTATTTCTTCCTGGTTCAGTCTCAGAAGGTTGTGCTTTTCTAAGAATTTTTCCATTTCTTCCAGGCTGTCCAATTTATTGCAAATAGTTACTTGTAGTAAACTTTCATGATCCTTTGTATTTCTGCAGTGTCAGTTGTTACTTCTCCTTTTTCATTTCTAATTCTGTTGATTTCCCTTTTTTTCTTCATGAGTCTGGCTAATAGTTTATCAATTTTGTTTATCTTCTCAAAGACCAGCTTTTAGCTTTATTGGTGTTTGCTATCGTTTTCTTCATTTCTTTTTCATTTACTTCTGATCTGATATTTATAATTTCTTTCCTTCTGCTAACTTTGGGGTTTTTTTGGTTCTTTTTTCTCTAATTGCTTTAGGTTGTTTATTTGAGATGTTTCTTGTTTCTTGAGGTAAGATTGTATTGCTATAAACTTCCCTCTTAGAACTGCTTTTGCTGCACCCCATAGGTTTTGGGTCATTGTATTTTCATTGTCATATGTTTCTACATACTTTTTATTTCCTCTTTGATTTCTTCAGTGATATCTTGGTCATTAAGTAGTGTATTGTTTAGTCTCCATGTATTTGTGTTTTTTTTACAGATTTTTTCCTGTAGTTGATATCTAGTCTCATAGTGTTGTGGTCAGAAAAGATACTTGATATGATTTCAATTTTCTTAAATTTACCATTGTTGGATTTGTGACCCAAGATAGGATCTATGCTGGAGAATGTTTCATGAGCACTTGAGAACAAAGTGTATTCTGTTGTTTTCAGATGGAATGTCCTATAAATATCAATTATGTCCATTTTGTTTAATGTATCATTTAAAGCTTGTTTTGCATTATTTATTTGCATTTTGGATGATTTGTCCATTGGTGAAAGTGGGGTGTTAAAGTCCCCTACTATTATTATGTTACTGTCAATTTCCCCTTCTATGCCTATCAGTATTTGCCTTATGTTTTGAGGTGCTCCTATTCTGGGTGCATAAATATTTACAATTGTCATATCTTCTTCTTAGGTTGATCCCTTGATCATTCTGTAGTGTTCTTCTTTGTCTCTTGTAATAGTCTTTAAAGTCTATTTAGTCTGCTATGAGGATTGCTACTCCAGCTTTCTTTTGATTTCCATTTGCATGGGATATCTTTTCCATCCCCTCACTTTCAGTCTCTATGTGTCTCTAGATCTGAAGTGAGACTCTTGTAGACAGCATATATACAGGTCTTGTTATTGTATCCATTCAGCCAGTCTATGTCTTGGTGGGAGCATTTAATCCATTTACATTTAAGGTGATTATCAATACGTATGTTCCTATTTCCATTTTCTTAATTGTTTTGGGTTTGTTATTGTAGGTCTTTTCCTTCTCTTGTGTTTCCTGCTTAGAGAAGTTCCTTTAGCATTTGTTGTAAAGCTGGTTTGGTGATGCTGAATTCTCTTAGCCTTTGCTTGTCTGTAAAGTTTTTAATTTTTACATCCAATCTGAATGAGATCCTTGCTGGGTACAGTAATCTTTGTTGTAAGTTTTTCCTTTTCATCACTTTAAATATGTCCTGCCACTCCCTTCTGGCTTGCAGAGTTTCTGCTGAAACATCAGCTGTTAACGTTATAGGGATTCCCTTGTACATTATTTGTTGTTTTTCCCTTGCTGCTTTTAATATTTTTTTCTTTGTATTTAATTTTTGATAGTTTGATAAATCTGTGTCTTGGTGTGTTTCTCCTTGGACTTATCCTGTATAGGACTCTCTGCTCTTCCTGGACTTGATTAACTTTTTCCTTTCCCATATTAGGGAATTTTTCAACTATAATCTCTTCAAATATTTTCTCAGTCCCTTTTTTTCACTTCTTCTTCTGGGACCCCTATAATTCAAATGTTGATGCATTTAATGTTGTCCCAGAGGTCTCTAAGACTGTCCTCAATTCTCTTCATTCTTCTTTTTTCTTTGTTCTGTTCTTCAATAGTTGTTTCCACTATTTTACCTTCTTGGTCACTTATCCATTCTTCTGCCTCAGTTATTCTGCTATTGATTCCTTCTAGAGAATTTTTCATTTCACTCATTGTGTTGCTCATCATTGTTTGTTTGCTCTTTAGTTCTTCTAGGTCCGTGTTAAATGTTCTTGAATTTTCTCCATTCTATTTCCAAGATTTTGTATCACCTTTACTATCATTACTTTGAATTCTTTTCTGGTAGACTGCCTATTTCCTCTTTATTTGTTTTGTCTGGTGGGTTTTTACCTTGCTCCTTCATCTTCTCTGTGTTTCTCTGTCTTCTCATTCTGCTTAACTTATTGTGTTTGGGGTTTCCTTTTTGCAGGCTGCAGGTTTGTAGTTTCCATTGTTTCTGGTGTCTGCCCCCAGTGGGTAAGGTTGGTTCAGTAGGTTGTGTAGGCTTCCTGGTGGAGGGGATTAGTGCCTGTGTTCTGGTGGATGAGGCTGGATCTTGTATTTCTGGTGGGCAGGACCACGTCCAATCGTATGTTTTGGGGTGTCTGTAACCTTATTATGATTTTAGGCAACCTCTCTGCTAATGGGTGGGGTTGTGTTCCTTTCTTGAAAGTTGTCTGAGATAGGGTGTCCAGCACAATATATTCTGGTCGTTGTGTGGAGCTGTGTGTTAGGGTTGAGATGGGGATCTCTGGGAGAGCTTTCTCCTTTTTATATACATGGAGCCGGGAGGTCTCTGGTGGTCTAATGCCCTGAACTAGGCTCTCCCACCTCAGAGACATAGGCCTGACACCTGGCAGGAGCACAAAGACCCTGTCAGCCACACAGCTTTTGGGAAGTCTGAGGTCTTCTGCCAGCATTCAGTAGGTGTTTTGTAGGAGTTGTTCCACATGTAGGTGTATTTCTGATGTAGTTGTGGGGAGGAAGGTGATCTCCACGTCTTACTCTCCCACCATCCTGAAGGTCTCCTTAATTAGGTTAATTAAAATGCACCTAGGGCTTCCCTGGTGACGCAGTGGTTGAGAGTCCGCCTGCCGCAAAAAGAAAAAATAATAATAATAAGTTAATTAATTTTAAAAAATGCACCTAAAGTTTCATCATAGAATATGATGTTTATGGTTGACTTTTAGTAGTTATCTCATTAATTAGTTTAAGGGAATTTTCTCAATTCCTACTTTGCTAAAACATTATTGTTATTATTTTTAGTTATCAACAGATTTTTAATTTTAGTAATTTTTTATTTATTAAGTTAATCTGAATATTTCTCAAATTTAATGTTAAGATATATAAGTAAATCAATTACTTTTCTATTTGAGTATAATTTCTTTCATGATAAATCCCACTGATTGATGATATAATTCATACATACACACACAGTTGTATTAGATTTACTTATTTAATATATTTATAGTTTATGTTCATATGTAAGAATGTTCTATAATTTTTATATTGTCCTTATCACTGATTTCATAGTTCACCAGGTTTATAAAATTAGTTGTACAAAGTCCCTTTTTTGATTCCCTGCAATATTTAGTATAAGAAATATTATACAATTTCATTTTATTAATTTATGCTTTTATCTGTTCTCCCTTCTATGTACTTTAGACTTCTTCTATGGTTCTGTTTCTGGCTTCTTGATTCAAATTTTTAGCTCATTTATGTTCAGTTTTTCTTGTTTTTGATTATGGAATGTGTTTTGTCTGCTAGCAAGCATTTAAGAGTTTTTAAAATAATTTCATTGATCCTGACAAATATACTTCATGTATGCTTGAAAAGAATTTATATTCTCTTTCTGGCATACATATAATATAATTATATACAATATATACCAATTATATAAATATTAATGATAAAAATGGCATAAATATGTATATATTTATATATAATTATCTTATACATATATTTATATCATTACTATCTATCTGTTTAATCTACCACAGTATGGTATTGGCTAAAGGATAGACCTATAAATAATAATAGATTCCAGACATAGGATCACATATATGGTTAACCAATTTTCATCAAGGAAGCCAAGGAAGTTCAGGATAATAATTTAAACAAATAATGCCAAAATTATGAGATATTTTTCTACAAAAGAACTCTCAATCCCACCTTGCACTATACAAAGATTAATTAAGTTGAAATGAGTGATAAATATCAAAGTTAAAATTATAAATATTAGAATAAAACATAGAAGAAAATCCTTGTGGCCTTGGGTCAAACAAAAATTTTCTTAGCTACAACACAAAAGTCATGAACCATAATGTTTTAAAATAATTGATAAATTGGACTTCCTCAAAATTAAAACTTTTGCATTTCAAAAGGCACTCTTTAGAAAATGACAGGATAACTTAAGACTAGGAGACAATATATACAAAATAATTCTCTGATGAGGGACTTGTATTCAGAATATATAAAGACCTGTTATAACTTAACAAGAAAATAACTAAATTAAAAATGTGCAGAAGATTTGAGCAGAAACTTCATCAAAGATGATGCATAGGTAGTAAGCAAAAACATGAAAGATGCTCACTACCATTAGTCATTAAGGAAATGCAAATTAAAATCACAATGAAATATTATTACACATGTATTAGAATGACTAAAATAGAACAGACAGTACCAGGTACTGGCAAGAATGTGGAGCAGCTGGAATATTTATACATTGTTGGTGGGAATGCAAACTAGTATAGACATATTAGAAATCAGTTTTCTCACAAAGTTAAATACTTATCATTTGACTCAGAAATCTCGCTCCTGTGTATTTACTCAAGAGAAAGAAAATACGTGCTCACAAAAAATCCTGTATGGGAAATTTTATTGCATGTTGATAATTGCCAAAAACTAGAAACAACGCAAATGTCAATCAACTGTTAAATGGATAAACAAACTGTGGAACACCATGGAAAGGAATTCTATGCAGCAATAAAATGGAAGGATTTACTGATGTATGCAACACATGGATGACTAGCAAATACATGACTCTAAGTGAAAGAAGCCAGATTCAAAAAGCCACAAATTGTATTATTCCATTAACATGATGTTCTGGAAAAGTCAAAACTGTAAGTTTTTTTTTTTAATTGCTAACAGCAAATATTTATTCATGATTGAAGCCAAGAAGAATTTATAAATGCATTTTAATACCTTGCTTATAAAATAACATTTCACCTTTTCAAGCTTGTAAGGAATACAGGAAGGCTTTGATGTGTATATCTATCTATCTAACAAAAAAAGAACAGTGGTAACCATGGGCTGGATGTGAGAAAAGTAGGTTGACAAAGGAACATTTGAGAAATTTGGGGAGGTGATGCAAATGTTCACTATCTTTAGTGTGCTAGTGGTTACACATCTGTGTGCATTGTTAAAAATCATAGAATTGTACTGGGAAAAAAGAAAAATTTATTGCATATAAATTATAGCCTAATAAACCTGACTTAATTTTTTAAATTTCTTTTTTTATGGAGATCTCATACGTATTTGTGGGGCATTTTTCTTGAATGCTTTATATTTTTGTTAGCATTTTAGATAGTATATTTTTTAATTTCAGTGTTGTACCATTTATTAAAGCATAAAGTTAGGGTTTATTTTTATGATATCTGTTAAGTTCCAACAAACCTGCTGAACTGTTACATTATTTTATTTTTCAAATGCTTTTGAATTTTTCTCTGTACACAATTATCTCATTAGTGGATTATAAACATTTTGTTTATTCCTCAAAAATTAAAAAAACAAGGAAAGTAAAGCTCACAGAGTATTTATCATTTACTTAAGTCCACAGGGCTTGAAAGTGCCAGAACCATAATTCCAACACTGTTCTCTCAAATGTAAATCTCAGAGCATTCTTTAATTCATGTTTTACTTTTATTATTTAATTGCTTTAATTATTTTATTTCAGGTATTTGTATTGGATGTGTATTGTTTGGATATCTCATTTATGCCAGTTCAGCACCTATTTACTATTTTCTAATAATAAATTCTCAATTTCCATCAAGAAAACACCCAGTGCTGCACTCCATCTGTGACTTTTGGTGGGGTTGATGCATGCATATCTGATCAGAGCAGCACATGTGCTGTCCACAATAAATGGTTTAGGGATCAACACATGACTTACTCCAGGCTTATCATTCAATCTTCAAAATTTAACTGGACATATAAAAGGGAGGAGCACTCTTTCCACTAGGTTTACAGTGCTATAGAATATCAGTGTGAAGCTTTCACACTGCTCTGTGGGGAGAATCTCCCTGAGGATGAAGCCAGAACACAGGAAAGCAGAATCAAGAGGCAGAGACAGAATTATGATGGCATCTTTGATTCAATTTTCCTGAAAGCCAAATTTGTCCCTGGACTTTTCATTATGTGAAATAATAAAATTTTTGCTTGAACTGGTTTGAGTATGAAAGTATCCTCTGATATATTGAAGCATAAAATAAAACACTGATCTGGAAACTGAGAGGTCTCACATGTAATGCATGGTATCAAGGACCTCACAGACTTATAAAGAAGAGAAAGAATGCACATAAATTTGTAAATTTATTATGATAATAACTCTTTTCCATTGCCTCAATGTCTGATTACCTCACTTTTGAGACCATTTGTAAGAATAAATTGTATTAGATAAATGTAAGTCATTCCCTCATTCAAGCCAAGAAGCAATAATACTTTTAATTCTACCAAATACAGGGAGAAAAAAAAAATGAAGTAAATCCTTATCTGAGTAAGGAGATGTCATCCTAAAAAACTCAGTTTCAGATTTTATTTAATGCCATTGACATATCTTTGAACGTACTTTATTTCAAAATCTAGATTCCCTAATCATTGTGAGTTTTAAAGATCAGAAGAAGACGTGATTCTAAACATTTAAAAATAAACAGCTTTAACATCTGTGGAATAAAAGCACATGAAGATGACTGCAAGATTTGCTATCTGAAGCTGGGAATAAAACTAAGGACCTTCTCAGTGCTCACAACTCTCTCCCATTTTTGTAAATCATACTATTGTTAAATTTAAAAACTGAAGAAATAAGTGTACAAATCTATGCATTGAAAATATTATATAACAGTTTTTTAAATGCTGTAAATTGGAAATCAGTCAAAATCTATAGGCTTCTTAATCCCAAATGACATTTAACACTTTCTACCCAGCAAAAGGTTAATTAAAAGTAATTTTTAGACCATATCAATGTGAAATGGGAGAAGAAATTTAATGACATTAAGAGAGTTAAATTGTGAAAATTTATGCCTGTAAATACTGATAAAATATCAATCTCTGTATATATGGACAATGTATAAATTGGCTAAGATCAAGTATGTCTTTGACACATTTTTTTTTACAGAATTGTGTTAAACCTATAGAACAATTTAAAGAGAATTGACATCTTTATAATGTCCAGTGTTACAATCCATGAATGTGAATTGTAAATCATGAATCTATTAGGGTCTTCTTTGATTTCTTCCATCAACATTTTGTGATTTTTAGGATAAAAGTCATTTACATGTATTATTACAGTTATACCTGAGTATTTTATTTTGGGGGAACAATTATAATTTTTTTAAGAAAAATTTGATTTCTACATGTTTCTTTTGATTTTTAATTTTTTTTTAAATAGGGATATAGTTGTTTTACAATGTTGCATTAGTTTCTACTGTACAACGAAGTGGAGCCCCCTGTGCTATACAGTGGATTCACATTAGTTATCTATTTTATACATATTAGTGTGTATTTGTCATCAATCTTCCAATTCATTCCATACCCCTTTTCCCCCTTGGTGCCCATATGTTTGTTCTCTACGTCTGTGTCTCTATTTCTGCCTTGCAAACAGGTTCATCTGTACCATTTTTCTAGATTCCACATATATGCATTAATATATGATATTTGTTTTTCTCTTTCTGACTTACTTCACTCTGTATGACAGTCTCTATGTCTATCCATGTCTCTATAAATGACTCCATTCATTCCTTTGTATGGCTGAGTAATATTCCACTGTATATATGTACCACATCTTCTTTATCCATTCATCTGTCAATGGGCATTTAGGTTGCTTCCATGACCTGACTATTGTAAATAGTGCTGCAATGAACATTGGGGTGCATGTATCTTTTTGAGTTATGGTTTTCTCTGGGTATATACCCAGTAGTGGGATTGCTTCTTAGTATATACAAATATAATTGATTTTTATGTGTCACTCATAAATCTTGCAACTGTGTTGAAATCTCTTAATAGTTCTAAGAATTTTTTTGTATATTCCTTGAGATTTTTGATGTAAACAATCATATCATATGGAAATAGAGCCAATTTATTTCTTTAATGTTTTTCTCACCCTATTGCACTGACTAGAACTTCTAGTTTAATAAAAGTAGTGAGTACAGACATCCTCACCTTATCCCAATTTTAGAGGGAAAATATTCAGTTTTTCACTGTTTTTTTTTTACACCCTTATACAATCATCTTTATTGATTTGTAAAAGCTGTATACACGTCTAAAACCCTGAATTTACTTTGTAAAAATAAATCTTTAGCAATAAATGGCACAATCAAAATCCCATTATTCTCAGGCTATTATGTAGTTATTTACATGCTTTTCAGCAATGGTTGAAAAGAATCTTAGAGAACGAAAGCCAGTATATCAAAAAACCCTGTAAATTGCATTTGCAATTATACTGTTGTTTAACCGCTATATGAAAATATGGCTACATGCCTTACATTAATGAAAATGTAGCTATCTGTGTTGCTACGGTGTGCTAGCAGCACACAAGCTGCCACTGGTCTCCACTTTGTCATCAGTGCATTCTTTACTGCACAATGTTTTCCCAGTGGAACACCTGTGACAAACTACTCATGGAGAATGATAAAGTGCTATAAAAAAGAGGGACTGGACCCACACCTGTCTCTGCCATCTGGTCTTTTTCTCACTCAAGCAGTGTTGTATTTTTAGAAAACCATGCCTCTACTGAACATACTTCATATTTGATTTTTAAAAAATCAGTATTTTAAAGTTGGTGAGTTTTGTCAAGGTGTTTTGAGACAGAAGCATGAAAAGCTTAAAGGCACAATGAGAGGGAAGTGAATGCTACATATAAAATATATTTCAAGTCTTCTAGGTTACTCAAGTCCAAAACCTTCTGAATTTGAAATTCCAATAATCAATTTCTGTTTCAGGTCCTTTTTGTTCTTGTAGGAGGGAAGGCAAAGTTGATTGAAGCAGGTGTGGGCCACAGGCAACCAGTTAGTTGAAGTTTCATTCTTTGAGATTTTAAAGTTCAAGTCAGCCATTCCTTCTACAGGTACTCTGTCACTTCCTGTGGTAAAATGTAGCAACTTCTTTTGAAGGTCAAGAGGAAATCCAAGCACAATATCCCAAAAGTATTGTATAGTCAAGTCGGTTTTTGCATAGCCATCATACTGAGTACTTCTCTGCAGGGCATGCATATCCAGTTCAGGACTTCCACAGACCAGAATTTCAACCTCTTCTGGACGAAGAAGCATTAGGAAATTTGAAGCGCACACACTGTGAAATCCATAATAAAATGCAGCAAACTGCTTATAGATGGATTTGTTGAGAAGAAAGTCAATATAAAGCTGTACATATTCTTTCCTATTTTGATTGGTAACTGGAATTTTATCACCACCTGGCTTTAAATTATAGGACTTAATTATTCTGAATTCTTCTTGAAACACCTGAAATATTGAATAGAAATCTTCTTCAACATTGCCTTCATATGTCAGGAGTTCACTTAATCCATGGGCCAACTCAGGCATAATTTGACTCAGGTCATCAGTGGTAACACTGCAGATGCCTACTGGCGTATTTTGGTCATTAGGAACGATGGGAGGGCTCAATAATTTCTTGTAGCAGCAGCGGGGGAAACGAATATCCAAAGCAATGCTGTTATAAACAGCTAGTCCCATAAGAATTCCAACCAATCGGAATTCAGAATAGTTGTCACATTTAAAGCTGCTAAACCAACGGCAGTATGAATCCTTATGATACGTAAACATGCCATAATCTGGATGAAAAATTTGTCGAATTAGAAGAAGGAACCATTCTTTAGTCAAGCCGCCTATACCCAAACCAGCTTCCCCTACAAAGGTAACTTTCAACTTCTTTTGCAAGTCTGCTCTTTTCCGGGTTAACTCATCAAGAGAATCGCTGACCAGATATGTCCACCTTACTTTCATATTTAGAAATAACATATTCATACCAGGTCTCTCTCTTCTAGATACTTTATCCACCAGGCTTTGCTGTGAGAATTTCCAAAGCTCTGCCAGGTGTGGTATTCTTCCATGAGATCAATATGATCCAATGTAGAATTATAGAAATCAGTATAAGGAATAAGGGGAGGAAGAACCAAATTGTTTGCAGTATTAAGTAAAGCCAACACTTTAGATGATGATGGGATCCACCAGGAACACTTTGATATAGGTGGAAATTCTTCAGGCTTTGCAGGAAACAGGTGTAAAGAAATAAACTGCAGCAATCTCTCTACCAATTGTTTGAAACTCTTCTGGGATAATTTTTTAAACCAGTGAACTAGGAAATGATGGTCAACTTCCACTAACATAGTTATCTGTCGTAGCAAGTGAGCATAGATGACATATGTAGATGTGTTATTAAATTGAGGATTCTGTAAAAGTATAAAATATGCTCTAAGATAATCTTTTGTTCATGGACTTTTCCATTCTTGTAACAGGCTGTTAATGATTCCCTTTAATATTGTCTTCTGAATGTCTTGAGGCTGCTAGTATTGGAGGGTCTCCTGCAGAGGTGGTGGGTGGCTCTGTCTCACCATGAGGACAAGGACACTGGCAGCAGAAGTTCTGGGAAGTACTCCTTAGCGTGAGCCCTCCCAGAGTCAGCCATTAGCCCCACTGAAGAACCCAGGTAGCCCACTCTGTTTTTAATTAATTTATTTCTATTGAAGTATATTTGATTTACAATATTGTGTTACTTTCAGGTGTCCAGCAAAGTGATTCAGTTATATATATATCATATATATATATATATATATATATATGATATATATATATGTGTATATATATATCTGATCCTGGACTTTTGCTTGTTGGGAGTTTTTAAATTACTGATTCAATTTCCGTCCTGGTAATTAGTCTGTTCACACTTTCTATTTCTTTCTGATTCAGTCTTAGGAGATTGTACCTTTTTAAGAATTTGTCCATTTCTTTTAGGTTTCCCGTTCTATCAGTGTATAGTTGATCATAATAGTCTCTTATGATTCTCTGTATTTCTGTGGTGCTGGTTGTAGTAACTTTTTTTTCAATTCTGATTTTATTGATTTGGGCCCTCTCCCTTTTTTTGATGATTCTGGATAAAGGTTTATCAATTTTATTTATCTTTTCAAACAATCAGTTTTGGGGTTCATTGATTTTTCTTAGTCTGTCTTTCATTTATTTCTGCTCTGATCTTTATGATTTCTTTCCTTCTACTAACGGGGTTTTGTTTGTTCTTCTTTCTCTACTTGCTTTAAGTGTAAGTTTAGGTTGTTCATTTGAGATTTTTCTTGTTCCCAAGGTAAGTTTGTATCACTATAAACTTCCCTCTTAGAACTGCTTTTAGTGTGCCCCATAGGTTTTAGATCATCTTGTTTTCATTTTCACTTGTCTCTAGGTTTTTTTTTTTAACTTCCTCTTTGATTTCTTCAGTGATCCATTGGCTGTTTAGTAACATATTATTCAGCCTCCATGTGGTTGTGTTTTTTCTGTTTTTTTTTTTTTTTCTTGTAGTTGATTTTTAATCTCATAGCGTTGTGGTCATAAAAGATGCTTCATACGATTTCAATTTTCTTAAATCTACCAAGGTTTGCTTTGTGGCCCAGCATGTGATTTATGTTGGAGGCAGTCTTTCACTCTTGATGCATGGTGATAGCTGGAAATTTTGGTAGATGCTCTTCATCAGGTTGAGGTAATTCCACTTTATTACTAATATGCTTAGAGTTTTTATCATTAATTAATGTTGGATTTTCTAAAATGCTTTTTCTTTGTCAATTGATATGTCACTTGATTTTTCTTTTTCAGCTTATAGATATGGTGAATTAAATTGATTGATTTTCAAATGTTGAAGCAGTCTTCCATACCCGTTATAGATTTCACTTGGTAATGATGCTTTTTTTATACCTTTCTGGATTCAATTTTCTAATATTTTGTTGACAGTTTTTATGTGTAAGTTCATGGAGATACTGGTCTGTAGATGTTTTTCCTCTTTCTTTCCTTTTTATTTTGTACTGTCCTTGTCTGGTTTTGATATCATGTTGATACTAGCCTTATAGAATGTGTTGGAAAATGTTTTGCACACTTTTATATTCTGGAAGAGATTATATAAAATTGTTGTATTCTTTAACTGTTTGGTAGAAATCTTCAGTGAAACATCTGGGTCTGGTTTCTTTTTGGAGAGCTTTTAAATTACAAATTCAATTTCTTTAAAGGTAATAAGATTATTTCATTTGACTATTTCATCTTTACTGAGCCTTAGTAGCTTGTGGGTTTTGAGGAATTTGTCCATTTCTTCTAAATTGAATTTATGACTGCAGAATTGTTTGTAGTAGTCTCCTCTTATGCTTTTAATGACTACAAGATCTGTAGTGATGTTTCTTGTTTCATTCTTAATATTAGTAATTTATGTCTTTGCTAGTTGCTTTCTTTGTCAGCCTTAGTAGAGCATTATCAATTTTATATTTTTCCCAAAGAAACAACTTTTTTTTCATTGATTTTCTCTATTGTTTTCCTGTTTTTAATTGCATTGATTTCTACTTGTGTCTTTATGATTTCTTCCTTATTCTTGCTTTGGGTATATTTTGTTATTCTTTTCCTATTTTTTTGTCATTCTTTAAAAATTTTTTTTTACGTTATTGATTAGAGGCTTTAGGTGAATCTCACATATTTTAATATGTTGTATTTTCATTTTTATTTAGTTCTATGAATTTTTAATTTACTTTGAGATTTCTTCCTTGACCCAAGGATTATTTAGGCTATTTCCAAGTATAGAGACGTTTTTAGAGACTAGACTAATTTCTAGTTTGATTCTATTATTTTCATAGAACATACTATAAAAATTACAAGTATCTTACATTTGTTGAGGTTTGTTTTATGACCCAGGATATAGCTTATCTTAGTGAATATTCCATAGTGCATTAAAAAAAGTGTATTCTGGGCTTCCCTGGTGGCGCAGTGGTTGAGAGTCTGCCTGCCGATTCAGGGGACGTGGGTTCATGCCCCAGTCTGGGAAGATCCCACATGCCACGGAGCGGCTGCGCCTGTGAGCCGTGGCCGCTGAGCCTGCATGTCCGGAGCCTATGTTCTGCAACGGGAGAGGCCACAACAGTGAGAGGCCCACGTACCACAAAAAAACGTGTATTCTGCTATTGTTGTATCAACCCATATATTTGAGTAACCACTAAATTTAAATTATATGAGGTAAGTGTATACATAAGGCCTAGTCTCTACCTTTGAGTATCTAATAAAATGGTCCAAGAAAATTTATTTATAAAAATAATTATACATATATCCCCATTAAAAATAATAATAATTATAAAATGGTGATAATCAGAAATTTCCAAATGATTGAGATGAGAACGTTTTTATAGAAAGAGTGGTATTTTTGTCAGACATTAAAGGATGGGTAAAGCTCCAATATACGAGATTTGAAGGAAATATATTAGTTTTGTTTATGTAGGGCATGGAGGCAGAGAGAGGAAAAGGGAAGGAGGTGACTACCTACTCTTCTAGGATACAAGATTCTACCAATCAAATGTTAAACAGAACCAGATCTAAACACTGGGTGTTGATATAAAAAGATTTCAGATCTCATGCCTCTGATGTTTTATGTTTTCCTTCCTGGGGAAGCTCTCTTCTAAGGCTCAGTGATTTACAGATTGTTAGTACACAAGTGGACTTTGAGAAACTAAGAAATCTAGGTCTGTAAATGTTTCACAACAATAGTTGATTTCCATTTGAAACAAAAGAGAAAGACCTGTTACAAACTATACAAATTATAATATGCCAGAACAGGTAAGAACTGAAAATGTAAGGCTTTGGGTAAAGAACCAAAACACTTTTTTCTGTTAAATAAGAGAAAGCACAGTTTCCCTAGAAGTTAAACATGTATTATGAAATTATAAAACATATTAGTCATATAATTTTTCTTATGACAACAAGCAAGTCAAAATATGAAGAAACATTGGAATTATTCATAGCATGTAGGGGAAATGAAAGATATAGGATATTTTATGTCAAATTGATAAAAGTAAAGTTTCTTATATGCACACATTTTACATATCCATTATTTATATTCTGCAGATGAAAAATGGAGGGTTAAAGACATATACAGCACTTGACCAGCATCACATAGTTGGTTAGAGGTAAATTTTTCAATTTTATTCAGGATCTTGGCCTTCATAGTTCATGTTCTTTCTTGTAAAACAAAAATCATAGCTCTCTGCTCATAATAAAAATCTTTACAAAATGGCAAAAGAAAAAAAAGCATGCCAATGTTCCCAAAGAGAATATTAACTACATATTCCTTAATAATGTTCACATTTCCATTTCTTGGTTTTCCTTGTAACTCATAGGTTACTCTTGCTCAGTGTCATTAGCTGGGCTTCCTCTTTTCCAGACTGATAACATGGAAGAACCCAAGGCTCAGTCCTTGATCTTCTCTTCTCTATCTTCACTCACTCCCTTAATGATCTCATCTAGTCTCATAGGTTTAAATACCAACTTTTTGCTGATGGTTACCAAATTTGTTTCCCAAGCTCTGACTCTGTATACCCGACTGTGTCCTCAGCATCTCCATTTGGATAATTTATAGCATCTCACCCTTCACCTGTTCAAATGAACTGCTACTTCTATGCCCCAAACCTGCTCCAACTTCAGTGTCCTCCCTCTCAATTGATAACAATTCTATCTCTCCATTTAGTCAGGCAAAATAAAAAAACAAAAACCTTGGAGACATTACCGATTGTTTTATTCATTTAATACCCTATATTCATTTTGTGAGGAAATCCCATTACCTCTACCTTCAAAATATATCTTGCAGAGACCATCAAAATGGCAGAGGAGTAAAAACTGGAGATCATCTTCCTCCCCACAAATACATCAGAAATACATCTACATGTGGAACAACTCCTACAGAATGCCTACTGAATGCTGGCAGAAGACCTCAGACTTCCCAAAAGGCAAGAAACTCCCCACGTACCTGGGTAGGGCAAAAGAAAAAAGGAAAAACAGAGACAAAAGAATAGGAACGGGACCTGCACCAGCGGGAGGGAGCTGTGAAGGAGAAAGTTTTCCATGCCCCAGGAAGCCCCTTCACTGGCAGAGATGCGGGGTGGTGGGGGAAGCTTCAGAGCCATGGAGGAGAGTGCAGCAATAGGGGTGCAGAGGGCAAAGCAGAGAAATACCCACACAGAGGATCAGTGCTGACCAGCACTCACCAGCCTGAGAGACTTGTCTGCTCACCCGCTGGATGGGTAGTGGCTCAGAGCTGAGGCTCCAGCTTCAGAGGTCAGATCCCAGAGAGAGGACTGGGGTTGGCTGCGTGAACACAGCTGGAAGGGGGCTAGTGTGCCACAGCTAGCTGGGAGGGAGACTGGGAAGAAGTCTGGACCTGCCTAAGAGGCAAGAGACAATTGTTTCAGGGTGCACAAGGAGAGGGGATTCAGAGCACCACCTAAACGAGCTCCAGAGACAGGCGCAAGTCACGGTTATCAGCAGGGACACCAGAAACGGGCATGAAACGCTAAGGCTCTTGTTGCAGCCACCAAGAAGCCTGTGTGTAAGCACAGATCACTATCCACACCTCTCCTCCTGGGAGCTGTGCAGCCCACCACTGCCAGGGTCCTGTGATCAAGGGACAACTTCCCTGGGAGAACACATGACGTGCCTCAGGCTGTTGCAATATCACGCCAGCCTCAGCCACAACAGGTTTGCCCTGCGTTCTGTAACCCTCCCACCCCCTGGCTGGAGTGAGCCAGAGCTCCCTAATCAGCTGCTACTTCAACCCTGTCCTGTCTGAACGAAGAACAGATGCCCTCAGGCGAGCTACATGCAGAGACGAGGCCAAATCCAAAGCTGAACCCCAGGAGCTGTGCAAACAAAGAAGAGAAAGGGAAATTTCTCCCAGCAGCCTCAGGAGCAGCGGGTTAAAACTCCACAATCAACATGATGTACCCTGCATCTGTGGAATACCTGAAAAGAAAACACATCATCTGAAAATTGAGGTCTTGAACTTTGGGAGCAACTGTCGATTTGGGGTTTGCTTTCTGCATCTAATTTGTTTCTGGTTTTATGTTTATCTTAGTTTAGTATTTAGAGTTTATTATCATTGGTAGATTTGTTTATTGATTTGGTTTCTCTCTTCCATTTTTTTAAATGTAGATATATATATATACTTTTTTCCTTTTTCCCTTTTTCTGAGTGTGATGTGTATGCTTCTTTGTGTGATTTATCCGAGGGTTCTCTCTGTCCGTTTTTTTAAATATGGTTTTTAGCACTTGTTATCATTGGTGGATTTCTTTTTTGGTTTGGTTGCTCTCTTCTTTCTTTCTTTTTTTCTCCATTTTCTCCTGAGCCGTGTGAATGACAGGGTTTTGGTGCTCTGGCTGGGTGTCAAGCCAGTGCGTCTGAGGTGGGAGAGCTGAGTTCAGGACACTGGTGCACCAGAGACCTCCTGGCTCCACATAATATCAAACAGCGACATCTCTCCCAGAGATTGCCACCTCAGTGCTAAGACCCAGCTCTACTCAATGACCAGCAAGCTGCAGTGCTGGACAACCTATGCCATACAACTAGCAAGACAGAAATGCAACCACACTCATTAGCAGAGAGGATGCCTAAAATCATAATAAGGTTACAGACACCCCAAAACACACCACCGGATGTGGTCCTCCCCACCAGAAAGACAAGATCCAGCCTCATCCACCAGAACATAGGCACTAATCCCGCACTAATCCCCTCCACCATGAAACCTACACAACCCACTGAACCAACCTTACCCACTGGGGGCAGACACCAAGAACAATGGGAACTACAAACTTGCAGCCTGCAAAAAGGAGACACCAAACACAGTAAGTTAAGCAAAATGAGAAGAGAGAGAAACACACAGCAGATGAAGGAGCAAGGTAAAAACACACCAGACCAAAAAAATGAAGAGGTAAAAGGCAGTCTCCCTGAAAAAATAATTCAGAGTAATGATAGTAAAGATGATATAAAATCTTGGAAATAGAATGGAGAAAATTCAAGAAACATTTAACAAGGACTTACAAGAACTAAAGAACAAACAAGCAATGATGAACAACACAATAAATGAAATGAAAGATTCTCTAGAAGGAATCAATAGCAGAATAACTGAGGCAGAAGAACGGATTTGTGACCAGGAAGAAAAGATAGTGGAAATAACTACTGCAGAGCAGAAAAAAGAATGAAAATAATTAAGAAAAGTCTCAGAAACATCTGGGACAACATTAAATGAACCAACATTCAAATTATAGGGGTCCAAGAATAAGAAAAAGAAAGGGACTGAGAAAATATTTGAAGCGATTATAGTTGAAATTTCCCTATTATGGGAAATGAAATAGTCAATCAAATCAAGGAAGTGCAGAGAGTACCATACAGGATAAATCCAAGGAGAAACACACCAAGACACATATTAATCAAACTATCAATAATTAAATACAAAGAAAAAAATTAAAAGCAGCAAGGGAAAAACAATAAATAACATACAGCGAATCCCCATAAGGTTAACAGCTGATCTTTCAGCAGAAACTTGGCAAGCCAGAAGGGACTGGCAGGACATATTTAAAGCGATGAAGGAGAAAAACCTATGACCAGGATTACTCTACCCAGCAAGGATCTTATTCAGATTTGTTGGAGAAATTAAAACCTTTACAGACAAGCAAAAGCTAAGAGAGTTCAGCACCACCAAATCAGCTTTACAACAAATGCTAAAGGAATTCCTCTAGGCAGGAAACACAAGAGAAGGAAACGGCCTACAATAACAAACCCAAAACAATTAAGAAAATGGTATAGGAACATACATATTGATAATTACCTTAAATGTAAGTGGACTAGATGCTCCAACCAAAAGACATAGACTGGCTGAATGGATACAAAAACAAGATCCATATATATGCTGTCTACAAGAGACCCACTTCAGACCTAGGGACACATACAGACTGAAAGTGAGGGGATGGGAAAAGATATTCCATGCAATTAGAAATCAAAAGAAAGCTGGAGTAGCAATTCTCATATCAGATCAAATAGACTATAAAATAAAGACTATTACAAGAGACAAAGAAGGATACTATATAATGATGAAGGGATGAATCCAAGAAGATATAACAATTGTAAATATTTATGCACCCAACATGGGAGCACCTCAGTATATAATAAGGCAAATGCTAACAGCCATAACAGGGGAAATCAACAATAACACAATCATAGTAGGGGACTTTAACACCTCACTTTCACCAATGGACAGATCATCCAAAATAAAAATAAATAAGGAAACACAAGCTTTAAATGATACATTAACAAGATGGACTTAATTGCTATGTATAGGACATTCAATCCAAAAACAACAGAGTACCCTTTCTTCTCAGGTGCTCATGGAACATTCTCCAGGATAGATTATATCTTGGGTGACAAACCAAGCCTTGCTAAACTTAAGAAAATTGAAATTGTATCAAGTAACTTTTCTGACCACAATGCTATAAGACTAGATATCAATTACAGGAAAATATCTGTAAAAAATGCAAACACATGGAGGCTAAACAATACACTACTTAATAACCAAGAGATCACTTAAGAAATCAAAGAGGAAATCAAAAAATACTTAGAAACAAATGACAATTAAAACACGATGACCCAAAACCTATGGGATGCAGCAAAACAGTTCTAAGAGGGAAGTTTATAGAAATACACCTACTTCTAGAAACAAGAAACATCTCAAATGAACAATCTAAACTTACACCTGAAGCAATTAGAGAAAGAAGAACCAAAAAAAAAAAAAACCCAAAGTTAGCAGAAGGAAAGAAATTATAAATCTCAGATCAGAAATAAATGAAAAACAAATGAAGGAAGAGCAAACATCAATAAAACTAAAAGCTGGTCTTTGAGAAGATAAAAAAAAATTTTGACAAACCATTAACCAGACTTATCAAGAAAAAAAGGGAGAAGACTCAAATCAATAGAATTAGAAATGAAAAAGAAGTAACAACTGACACTGCAGAAATACAAAGAATCATGAGAGATTACTACAGGCAACTATTTCCCAATAAAATGGACAACCTGGAAGAAATGGAAAAATTCTTAGAAGAGCACAACTTTCTGAGATTGAACCAGGAAGAAATAGAATATATAAACAGACCAATCACAAATACTGAAATTGAGATTGTGATTAAATCTTCCAAAAAAAGCCCAGGACCAGATGGCTTCACAGGAGAATTCTATTAAACATTCAGAGAAGAGCTAACACCTATCCTTCTCAAACTCTTCCAAAATATAGTAGAGTAAGGAACACTCCCAAACTCATTCTATGAGGCCACCATCACCCTCATACCAAAACCAGACAACGATGTCACAGAGAAAACTACATGCCAACTTCACTGATGAATATAGATGCAAAAATCCTCAACGAAATACTAGCAAACAGAATCCAACAGCACATTAAAAGGATCATAAACCATGATCAAGTGGTGTTTATCCCAGGAATACAAGGATTCTTCAATATATGCAAATCACTCAATGTGATGCACCATATTAACAAATTGAAGGAGAAAAACTATATTATCCTTTCAATAGATGAAGAAAAAGCTTTCAACAAAATTCAACACCAATTTATGATAAAAACACTCCAGAAAGTGGGCATAGAGGGAACCTACCTCAGCATAATAAAGGCCATATATGACAAACCCACAGCCAACATTGTTCTCAATGGTCAAAAAGTGAAACCATTTACCCTAAGATCAGGAACAGGACAAGACTGTCCACTCTCACCCCTATTATTCAACATACTTTTGGAAGTTTTAGCCACGTCAAACAGAGAAGAAAAGGAAATAAAAGGAATCTAAATTGGAAAAGAAGAAGTTGTCCCTGTTTGCATACGACATGATACCATACATAGAGAATCCTAAAGAGGCTACCAAAAAACTACTAGAGCTAATCCATGAATATGGTAAAATAGCAGGATACAAAATTAATGCACAGAAATCTCTTGCATTCCTATACATGAATGATGAAATATCTGAAAGAGAAATTAAGGAAACACTCCCATTTACCACTGCAACAAAGGAATAAAATACTTAGGAGTAAACCTACCTAAGGAGGTAAAAGAACTATTCTTAGAAAACTAGAAGACACTGATGAAGGAAATCAAAGATGACACAAACAGATGGAGAGATATACCATGTTCTTGGATTGGAAGAATCAGTACTGTGAAAATGACTATACTACCCAAAGCAATCTACAGATTCAATGCAATCCCTATCAAACTACCAATGGCATTTTTCACAGAACTAGAACAAAAAATTTCACAATTTGTATGGAAATATAAAAGACCCAGAATAGCCAAAGCAATCTTGAGAACGAAAAATGGAGCTGGATGAATCAGGCTCCTGGACTTCAGACTATACTACAAAGCTACAGTATTCAAGACAGTATGGTACTGGCACAAAAACAGAAATATAGAACAGTGCAACAGGATAGAAAGCCCAGAGTTAAACCCATGCACATATGGTTACCTTACTTTTGATAAAGGATGCAAGAATATACAATAGAGAAAAGACAGCCTCTTCAATAAGTAGTGCTGGGAAAACTGGACAGCTATATGTAAAAGAATGAAATTAGAACACTCCCTAACACCATACACAAAAATAAACTCAAAATGATTAAAAACCCAAATGTAAGGCCAGAAACTATCAAACTCTTAGAGGAAAACATAGGCAGAACACTCTATGACATAAATCACAGCAAGATCCTTTTTTAGCCACCTCCTAGAGAAATGGAAATTTAAAAAAAAATGGACTTAATGAAACTTAAAAGTTTTGCATAGCAAAGGAAACCATAAAGAAGATGAAAAGACAACACTCAGAATGGGAGAAAATGTTTGCAAATGAAGCAACTGACAAAGGATTAATCTCCAAAATGTACAGGCAGCTCATGCAGCTCAATATGAAAAAAACAAACAACCCAATCCAAAAATGGGCAGAAGATCTAAACAGACATTTCTCCAAAGAAGATATACAGATTTCCAACAAACCCATGAAAGAATGCTCAACATCACTTATCATTAGAGAAATGCAAATCAAAACTACAATGAGGTATAACCTCACACTAGTCAAAATGGCCATCAACAAACAATCTACAAACAATAAATGCTGGAGAGTGTGTGGAGAAAAGGGAACACTCTTGCACTCTTGGTGGGAATGTAAATTGATACAACCATTATGGAGAACAGTATGGAGGTTCCTTAAAAAACTAACAATAGAACTACCATACGACCCAGCAATCCCACTCCTGGGCATATACCCTGAGACAACCATAATTCAAAAAGAGCTATGTACCACAATGTTCATTACAGTTCTATTTACAATAGCCAGGACATGGAAGCAACCTAAGTGTCCATTGACAGATAAATGGATAAAGAAGATGTGGCACATTTATACAATGGAATATTAGCCATAAAAAGAAATGAAATTGAGTTATTTGTAGTGAGGTGGATGGACCTAGAGTCTGTCATACAGAGTGAATAAGTCAGAAAGTTGAAAACAAATACCATATGTTAACACATATATATATATATATATATATATATATATACAATCTAAAAAAAAAAAGGTTCTGAAGAACCTAGGGGCAGGAAAAGAATCAACATGCAGACGTAGAGAATGGACCTGAGGACACGGGAAGTGGGAAGGGTAAGCTGGGGCGAAGTGAGAGAGTGGCATGGACATGTATACACTACTAAATGTAAAATAGATAGCTAGTGAGAAGCAGCCACATAGCACAGGGAGATCACCTCTGTTCTTTGTGACCACCTAGAGTGGTGGGATAGGGAGGTTGGGAGGCAAAGGCAAGAGGGAGGAGATATGGTGATATATGTATATGTATAGCTGATTCAGTTTTTTATAAAGCAGAAACTAACACACCATTGTAAAAAGTTATAGTCCAATAAAGATGTTTATATATATATATATATATATATAGAGAGAGAGAGAGAGAGAGAGAGAGAGAGAGCAACTGACCACTTCTTTCCAGTCCACTTGTGAATATTATGTCTTGCCTAGATTACTGTGATAGCCGTTAACTTTTCTCCCTATATCTATCTTTGTTCACATCCAGTCCACTTTCATCATAATAGCCAGAGTGATCATTATAAAATATTGTTGGGACTTACAAATTGTCTGCTTCCTGCAATAGTCTCCTATTTAAATTTCACTCAAAATAGGGATAGTCCTATATAGTGGGAGTACAGGTTATCCCAGAACTGAAAAGCAACTTCATAAGAAAAAACTAGAAATTTTGTATCTACTGTGTCTATATTAACAAATTCCATTCCCTTTTACTCCCTCAAAAAAAGTGTTTACAGTTGAAAGAGTAGTTTCTTACATCTTTTAATACCATTCATGAAATGGCAAATTTCCACCAAGAAAACAGAAGTATTCAAACTAACTTTTAGGTTTGATTTTTAAAATTTGGGTCTCAAATCTGTTGGTTTCACTTAATAGGAAAGATACCGTGGAACATATTATGCACTGTTATTGCCAAAGAAGGAAATTCCTGAACGACCTGTAAGATTTTCTTTTGGTTTAAATAAGCTATTACTCATATTCTCTCCTCTAGTGAAGTCTACTGTACTTCTCACTTACACCAGTATCTCTCAGTAGTAGTTTATAATTACATTTATTGAACATTTACTATAGGTCCTGAGCTGCCTTACATACATAATTTAATGTAATTCTTACATCACTGTAAAGCAGATTTTATTATTAACTGTTTTACAGGTGAGAAACTAATGATACGAGCAGTTAAGTAAATTGTATTGGCACAAGGTCAGATATCTGCTAAATAGCAGAACTGGGATTTGAACTCAGGCTTGAGGCCATATTCTTTCCATTAGCCATACTGCATTTAATTCATTGATTGAAATTATTTATCATTAAATTTTTTCTTCACATTAAGTTGCCTTCCTGTAACTAACATTGGTTAATCCTGGGTGTCTTTTCCAGAGAGATGGATCTTCTTGTAAATTTTATAACAGTTCTTGTTATATCGTACTGATGAATTAATTTATTTATCATTATGAAATAACCCTCTTTAACCATTGTAATTTTCCATGATCTGAAGTCCACTTTATTTGATGATGATGTAGCCACTCTAGCTTTCTTCTTGTTTCTTTACTTTTGTTTTATTGAGGCTAAATTCACATCGTATAAAGTTAACCATTTTAAAGTGTACAACTCAGTGTCCTTTAGTACATTTCCAGTAGTGTACAACTATCACCTCTATGTGGTTCCAAATCATTTTAATCACCCTGAAATAAAACCCCAAGCCCCATAAGCCATCTCCCCAGTTTCCTCCAGCCCCTGGAAACCACCAATCTGCTTTCTGTCTCTAAGGATGTATCTATTATGGATATTTCATATAAACAGAATAACACAAAAAATATAATGTACCTTTTGTGTTTGACTTCTTTCACATGGCATACTGTTTTTGATGTTCATCCATGTTGTAGTAACTTTCAGTACTTTGTTCCTTTTTAATGAATAAATAATATTCCGCTTGCATATATAACACATTGTCTTTATCCATTCAACGATTGATGACATTTGGGTTGTCTCCACTTTTGGACTATTGTGAATAATGCTACTGTAAACATTATGTACAATTATTTGAGGACCTGTTTTCAGTTATTTATAGTATATACCTTAGAAAAGAATTGGTGCATCATGTGGTAATTCTACGTTTAATTTTTGAGATACCACTGGACTATCTACCATAGTGGCTGTCTTATTTCTTCACATAGTCTATCTTCTTCAGTCTTTTTTCTTTAAATCTGCATCTATGGATTTAAAATGTCTTTTTGATTTTTTATTTTGGAGAAAGCATATAGTTGAGTCATGCTTTTGAAAATATGGTTTAACTTTTTCTGCTCTTAATTCAAATGTTTATACCATCTACAGTAATTCAATTATCAATACATTTGCTGAAAGTCTATTCATTTTCATCAGTCTTTATTATTTCTGTGCTTTATTTTTGTTTCTATTGCACTTGCCTTCAAGTTCATTATATTTATTTGGTAGATTCTAATTTACTTTTAATTTACTCCAGTGAATTTTGGGTTCAGATATTATATTTATTTTTCAGATCTGGAATTTTGTTTTCTTCTTGTATATCTTTTCTTTCTTTCCTTATTATGTTCATACTTTTATTTTAATGCATGAATGTAATTGTAATAACTGATTAAGTCCTTGCCTGCTAATTCCATCATTTCTACTATATTGGGGCTGTTTCAATTGAGTCATTTTTTCTGACCAAGAGTCACATTTTCCTGTTTTTGGCATACTTAGTAATTTTTTATTAGATACTGGACATTGTGTATTTCATGTTGTTGAGTGTCAGGATTTTGTTGTTTTCTTTAAAATGGTTCTAATAGGGAGTTAAATTACTTGAGATTAAGTTTGATACTTTTGAGGCTTGGTCTTAAATTTTATCATGACAGTTATAGAGTAGCCTTTGCCAAGATAATAATTTAGCTACTCTACACTAATAATTCAGACTTACCCAACTGGGGTCTCTACTGGATGCCTCTAGTGATTAACAAAGACGCTTCATTCAGGAAGGTGGAAATTTGAATAATTTCCACCCCTTTGAAAACTCTTGGAACCATTTACTCACAGCTTCCCTGTCCTCTATTTTCCAACATTGTAGAGACTCACTCAAGCAAGGCATGTACATCTTAATAAGAATAGAGAAACTGATTAAATTTCTAAAACCCTTTGGAATATATCCCTCCTTTCCATAACTCTGCCCTGCAAATTTCAGTTATTTCAAACTTACTGATTTCTGATCTGTGCATTCTCAAGTCAGTGGTACTAATGCACTTTTCATGGAATTTCCCTTTGTGATGGTTAAATTTACATGTCAACTTAGTTGGGTTAGTGACCAGGTATGTAGTCAAACATTATTGTGGATGTTTCTGTAAGGGTGTTTTTAGATGAGATTAACTTGTTTGGGGGACTACTATTATTTTTAATAAACCTTATTTTTATAATAGATTTAGGTTCACAGCAAAATTTAATAGAAGCTACAGAGAATTTCCATATACATTCTGCCCCCAGAAATGCATAGCCTCCTCCATTATCATCCCTTACCAGAGTGGTACATATGTTACAACGGATGAACCTACATTGGCATATCATAGTCCATAGTTTATCTTAGGGCTCACTATTTGTGTAATACATTCCATGAGTCTGGAAAAATGTATATTGACATGTATTCACCATTTAAGATTATACAGAGTAATATCAATGCCCTAAAATTTATCCATGCTCTGCTTACTTATCCCTCCCTCACCCAGCCCCTGACAACTATTGATTTTTTTTTTTTTTTTTTTTTTTTTTTGCTTTATGCGGGCCTCTCACTGTTGTGGCCTCTCCCATTGCGGAGCACAGGCTCCGGACGCGCAGGCTCAGCAGCCATGGCTCACGGGCCTAGCCGCTCCGCGGCACGTGGGATCTTCCCGGACCGGGGCACGAACCCATGTCCCCTGCATCGGCAGGCGGACTCTCAACCACTGCACCACCAGGGAAGCCCCAACTACTAATCTTTTTAATGCATCCATAGTTTTGCCTTTTCCAGAATATCATATAATTGTTAATCACACAGTACATAGCATTTTCAATTTTTTTTTTCATTTAGCAATATGCATTTCAGGTTCCTCCATGTTTTTACATGGTTTAGTAGATTATTCTTTTATAGTGCTGAAAAATATTCCATTGTCTGGATGTACCACAGTTTATTTATCCATTCACCTACTGAAGAACCTCTTGGTTACTTCCAGTTTTGGCAATTATGTATAAGCTTCTATAAACATTCCTGTACAGGTTTTTGTATGGACAAGTTATTAACTTCTTTGGGGAGATACCAATGAGGGCAATTGTTGGGCTGTATGGTAAGAAAATGTTTAGTTTTGTAGGAATCTGCCAAACTGTCTTCCAAAGTAGCTGTACTAATCTGTATTCCCACCATCAATGAATGAAAGTACCTGTTGCTCCATATCCTTACCCACATTTGGTGTTGTCAGTGACTTGCATTTTGGTCCCTCTAATAGGCATGTAGTGGTATCTCGTTGTTTAAATTTGCATTTCGTTGATGACATGAGATACGGAGCATCTTTTCATATGCTTATTTGTCCTCTGCATACCTTCTTTGGTGAGATGTTTGTTAAGGTCTTCGGCCCATTTTTTAATCAGGTTGTTTGTTTTCTTACTGTTGAGTTTTAAGAGTTCTTTGCATATTTTGGACAACAGTACTTTATCACATATGTCTTTTGCAGATATTTTCTTCCAGTCTATGTCTTGCCTTTCCATTCTCTTTGCACTGTCTTTCACAGTACAGAAATATTTAATTTTAATGAAGTCAAGCTCACCAGTTCTTTTACTGATCATGCCTTGGATGTGTTATCTAAGAAGACATTGCCAAAAGCAAAGTCATCTAGATTTTCTCCTATTTATCTTCTAGTTTATAGTTTTATGTTGAAATTAACTTTTAAATGGTGGACTCATAGTAAAGAAGGCCTCTTAGTAGGCCTCATCTAATCAGTTGAAAGCCTGGGTTAAACAAGACTGGAGCAGATGGCCTTCAGAATTGAACTGCAACATTGGCTGTGCCCTGATTCTCCAGCCTACAGATATTGATAAATCTCTTTCTCTATGCATATAAACATGCTACTGCTTCTATTTCTCTGAAGAATCCTAACTAATACACTGTTCCTACTTTATGACCTGGAATATGTCTCCAGGAAGAAAGTTTGTGTGACACAGCGCTCACCTTTGTTTGTTTTCTTTCTCTCAGAGAAAATAGTTCTGTGCTGTTTGTTGTCCAATATTTAAAAACTGAATTTTAAATATTTTGCTCAATATTTAATATTTTTAACATGTGAAGGTTAAATTCAGTCCCTGTTCCTTCATTGAGGCAGAACTTAAAGTCCAATGAAGGTATTTAAATAGGAAACTCGATTTCCATGCTCCTTATAAACACTTATTTCCCTCTTCTCTCCATATTTAAATATTAATCCTTTTCTCAATTTGTCTGTTAATAAGATGTGACTGTTTTTTATTTAACTTGAGGTAATACATAAACATTTGTTTAAAGTCAAATCAACATGAGTTCAAATGATGTTTCCACCACACACTAAGTGCTATGAACACTTCATGTACTTTGTCAGAGCTTTTATTTCCTCACCTGACAACTGTGGATAATAACTGCTTCACAGACTTATTGGACATAAAGCACCTGGACACTATGTGCACTCAGTAATTGTTAGTATATTAGCACATATTTATGAGAAGTTCCCCACTCTTCTCCTCCATCCAAATGGACATAGAAAGTTAAGCCATTTGTATTCTAAGTTTATGTTTTCAAGCCATATTCATTCTAGGGGTAGATACCTAGTGGTTATAAAATTTAAAGCTCAGAAATTTCATGTAGAAACCATGTTTCCTGCCATAAATACCAGAGACAAGAAGAAAGAGAGACAGACAGAGAGAATTCCCAAGATGGGAAAATATTTCTAATAAATACTCAATTCCTTGGATTCACTTGTTTCTAAGGCTCAGACATCAACTGCATTCTACCCCATGATTTCTGAGACAACTTACTACCCTTACAATAAATGTTTATGGCTAAAGTTAGATTAAATTTGGTTTTTGGACTTTGAAACCCAAAGAGTCCTTAATAATAGTATTTATCACTTCTTCAACCTTGATTTTCTTTGTTACCTTGGGAATTTTGACTCATGTATTTCCCCTTTGTAATAACCCAGGTTATGATTCACTTGTTTACTCTGTAATATTGTGTAACATATGATGGGAGATAGATTTTCTACAAAATATATTGAGTTTTTAAAATGGTTTGCAATGTAGAAGTCAGCATAATTATAAAGTGATCAGCAAAACTGTGCCTCAGATAAATATATTTTATAAGTCTTCCAATGTCCCCACTTGTACTGTTTCTTGTAATTCTAACTCTTTAATTATAAATGACTTTATAGTCCAGCTTTTTGCAGGGAGAAAATAATGAAATATGAATCTTGTTCACAAAACGTAAATGAATTCAGAACTTAACAATCAGCATAAAATATGTAAATACCGAACAGGTTTCCAACGTAACAAAAAATGTAACGGAGATATGCCTCAATTATACCTAAATAAATATTGCACAGAGTACTGCTCAACATTAATTCATGTCATGATATCTTATCAGAATAATAGAAAGGCCCAGGGAACATTTTTGGTATATGATGAAGTATCTTCAGGAAAGACCCAAACTGGATTACACAGACTCAAACATCTAGAAAGAACATAAAGAGAATATCTGATCCAGAATCCTGTTTTCAAGTGTTATCATCAGCCTTTATTTTACACATGGGTA
Source organism: Leucopleurus acutus (assembly GCF_964270905.1). Classification (NCBI taxonomy): domain Eukaryota; kingdom Metazoa; phylum Chordata; class Mammalia; order Artiodactyla; family Delphinidae; genus Leucopleurus; species Leucopleurus acutus. Next base: position 77,360,234 of record NC_139147.1, on the reverse strand, counting down.
ACTTTGACCTAAAAATATAAAAGGTTGTGGTCAAGGTCACACTGTTTTTTCAAAATGAAGTCATGACAAGAATCTATTTTTCATCTATTCATTCATTCAGTTATCTATATGGCAAATAAAAATGCAGTGAGTCCTTGTGTGCTAGTCACTCTGGTATTTGCCAAAGATAAATGGTAAATTAACCAGACAGATTAATTTAACCAATGGGCCTAATAATTTTTATTTTTTAAAAAACACAATTCTTCCACATATATTATTTTCAAAGAATGTATTTATTTATTTATAATGTATATAGATTCTTATTTTAATCAATAGATTATAACTCATTATTATTACTCCTTAATTTAATGCACAAAGTTTCACAGATTTGCTCAGTGAGAGCCTTTTAATACTGAATTTTGTGCCCTTTTGTCTTACAATCATGATTATTAAGGAATTTCTGGCATAGCATATTGTTCCAGGATTATTCTGAATATTTCTAGACTCAGCTCTAGAATTAGGCATTTCTCCAAGGAGCCTTGGTTCTTTTTAGTGGAAAATAATTTTTAGGAACCAAGATCTGGGTGATACTAGGTGTACTCATTTTTAGATGTCTCCTGATATGATGCATGGACACAGATCCAACATCAAATCTGTGGTATTTTTGTCAAAATGCACTTGATTCCAATGATGAAAAAACATCTGAAAAGACCAAACAGAGACATTTAACAAAATAAATTACTCACATTCTTCAAAAAATGTTAAGTCAATGAAAGATAAAGAAAGACTGAGGAAATATAGTATGTAAAGGAAAACTAAAAAAAAAAAAAGCAAAAAAAAATGATAACTAAATGTAACTTGTGGTCATGAATTAGATCCTGTTACAGAAAAATATATAAATAAATAAGTACACAACTATTTAAGTGTAGTTGTGATTTCTGCTAACAAGAAAGAGTATGAGATGCAACGCTCTAATTATATTAATAAGGAAGTGAAAATGTATGATAAAGGAAATGTAGTTTACTAAATGGAATTTCCTAGCAGTTTGGTATGGTATACTAAATAACAGAATATATAGACACAAGGAAATGGACAGGAGTTCAATTCCTAGCCTTATCAAATTATCAAGTCACAGCCTCCTCATTTTTGAGTGAGTCACTTACAGTCACTTTCATTAATTATGTGATAATTATGTGAAAATGTTTTAAAAACTTTAATGCATTTTACAAATAATAATCATTATTAAACCTAGAATAATTTAGACCTTTTTTTTTCTTTCTTTGACTTAATCCTGGTATCCTAGGGCCGCAGCTTGCAATATTACCCAGTTTTTTTCCCCCAAAAGCAACTGAAAAATACCTTCTTCATTACTTTTTTGCTCTACAAAGCTTACATTATTTTCTGTATTTCATGACATAAACGACAAGCAAATTGATGGCAAGAAGTATGTCTTCATTATCTTCATCTCTTCCCCCTAAAAACCTCAATATCTGGAACAAAGGGTGGACTCAGTAGTATTTGCTGAGTGAATGAATGGTTATGGATAGGTGGAAACACCACTGTATTAGGTGTCCAAATATCTCACTATATTATCTTAGAAAGTCAACATATCACTCTGATTTCTACATTCTCATCTATAAAATCAAAAGAATATCTGCCTTAATGGCTCTTTGTTGTTGTTGTTGTTGAGGTATAGTTGTTTTACAATGTTGTATTAATTTTTACTGTACAACAAAGTGGAGTTCCCTGTGGTATACAGCAGGTTCTTATTAATCTATTTTATACATATTAGTGTATATATGTCAATCCCAATATCCCAATTCATCTTACAGCCCCTTTCCCGCCTTGGCATCCATACGTTTGTTCTCTATAACTGTGTCTCTATTTCTGCCTTGCAAACAGGTTCATATATACCATTTTTCTAGATTTCACATATATGCATTAATATATAATATTTGTTTTTCCCTTTCTGACTTACTTCACTTTGTATGACAATCTGTAGGTCCATCCACATTTCTACAAATGACCCCATTTCATTCCTTTTTATGGCTGAGTAATATTCCATTGTATATATTACCACATCTTCTTTATCCATTCATCAGTTGATGGGCATTTAGGTTGCTTCCATGACCTGGCTATTGTAAATAGTGCCACAATGAACATTGGGATGCATGTGTCTTTTTGAGTTATGTTTTTTTCTGGGTATATGCCCAGTAGTGGGATTGCTGGGTTATATGGTAGTTCTATTTTTAGTTTTTCAAGGAGGAAAAAACTAAAAATAGAACTTGCTCTTCCATGCTGTTCTCCATAGTGGCTGTATCAATTTACATTCCTACCAACAGTGCAAGAGGATTCCCTTTTCTCCATACCCTCTCCAGCATTTGTTGCTTGCAGATTTTCTGATGATGACCATTCTAACTGGTGTGAGGTAATATCTCATTGTAGATTTAACTTGCATTTCTCTAATAAATAGTGATGTTGAGCAGCTTTTTATGTGCCTCTTGGCCATTTGTATGTCTTTTTTGGAGAAATGTCCATTTAGGTCTTCTGCCCATTTTTTGATTGGGTTTTTCATTTTTTAAATATTGAACTGCATGAGCTGTTTATATATTTTGGAGATTAATCATTTGTCTGTTGCTTCCTTTGCAAATATTTTCTCCCATTCTGAGGGCTGCCTTTTTGTCTTGTTTATAGTTTCCATGGCTGTGCAAAAACTTTTGTTTCATTATGTCCCATGTGTTTTTGTTTTTATTTCTATTACTCTAAGAGATGAGTCAAAAAACATCTTGCTGTGATTTATGTCACAGAGTGTTCTGCCTATGTTTTCCTCCAAGAGTTTGATAGTTTCTGATCTTACATTTAAGTTTTTAATCCATTTTGAGTTTTATTTTTGTGTATGGTGTTAGAGAGGGTTCTAATTTCATTCTTTTACATGTAGCTGTCCAGTTTTCCCAGCACCACTTATTGAAGAGACTGTCTTTTCTCCACTGTATATCTTTGCCTACTTTGTCATAGATTAGTTAACCATAGGTATGTGGGTTAATCTCTGGGCTTTCTATCCTGTTCCACTGAAGTATATTTCTGTTTTTGTGCCAGTACCATACTGTTCTGATTACTGTAGCTTTGTAGTATATTCTGAAGTTAGGGAGTCTGATTCCTCCAGTTCCATTTTTCCTTCAAAATTGCTTTTGCTATTTGGGGTCTTTTGTGTCGCCATACAAATTTTAAGATTTTTTGTTCTAGTTCTGTAAAATACGCTATTGTTAATTTGATAGGGATTTACATTGAATCTGTAGATTGTTTTGGGTAATATAGTCATTTTCACAATATTCATTCTTCCAATCCAAGAACATGGTACATCTCTCCATCTGTTTGTGTCATCTCTGATTTCTTTCATCAGTGTCTTATAGTTTTCTAAGTACAGGTCTTTTACCTCCTCAGGTAGGTTTATTCCTAGGTTTTTTATTCTTTTTGTTGCAGTGGTGAATGGGATTGTTTCCTTAATTTCTCTTTTTGATCTTTCATTGTTAGTATATAGGAAAGCAAGAGATTTCTGTCTATTAATTTGTATCCTGCTACTTTACCAAATTCATTGATTAGCTCTAGTAGTTTTCTGGTGGCATCTTTAGGATTCTCTATGTATAGTATCATGTCATCTGCAAACAGTCACAGTTTTACTTCTGCTTTTCCTATTTGGATTCCTTTTATTTCTTTTTCTTCTCTGATTGCTGTGGCTGAAACTTCCAAAACTATGCTGAATAATAGTGGTGAGAGTGGGCAATCTTGTCTTGCTCCTGATCTTAGTGGAAACAGTTTCAATTTTTCACCATTGAGAGCAACGTTGGCTGCGGGTTTGTCATATATGGCCTTTATTATGCTGAGGTAGGCTCCCTCTATGGCTACTTTCTGGAGGGGTTTTATCATAAATGGGTGTTGAATTTTGGAGAAAGTTTTTCCTACATCTATTGAAATGATCATAGGGCTTTTATTCTTCACTTTGTTAATGTGGTGTATCACATTGATTGATTTGCATATATTGAAGATACCTTGCATTCCTGGGATAAACCCCACTTGATCATGGTGTATGATCCTTTTAATGTGCTGTTAGACTCTGCTTGCTGGTATTTTGTTGAGGATTTTTGTATCTATGTTCATCAGTTTCACTGGTCTGTAGTTTTCTTTTTCTGTGACATCTTTGGTTTTGGTATCAGCATGATGGTGGCCTTGTAGAATGAGTTTGTGAGTGGTGGCCTTGTAGAATGAGTTTGTGAGTGTTCCTCTGCTATATTTTGGAAGAGTTTGAGAAGGATAGGTGTTAGCTCTTCTCAAAATGTTTGATAGAATTCACCTGTGAAGCCATCTGGTCCTGGACATTTTCTTGTTGGAAGATTTTTAATCACAGTTTCAATTTCAGTTCTTCTGATTGGTCTGTTTATATTTTCTATTTCTTCCTGGTTCAGTCTTGGAAGGTTGTGCTTTTCTAAGAATTTGTCCATTACTACAAGGTTGTCCATTTTATTGGCATATAGTTGCTTGTAGTAATCTCTCATGATCCTTTGAATTTCTTCAGTGTCAGTTGTTACTTCTCCTTTTTCTTTGCTAATTCTGTTAATTTGAGTCTTCTCCCTTTTTTTCTTGATATGTCTGGCTAATGGTTTATCAATTTTGTTTATCTCTCAAAGAACCAGCTTTTACTTTTATTGATTTTTGCTATTGTTTTCTTTATTTCTTTTTCATTTATTTCTGATCTGATCTTTATGATTTCTTTCCTTCTGCTAACTTTGGGGTTTTTTTGGTTCTTCTTTCTCTAATTGCTTTAGGTGTAAGGTTCGGTTGTTTATTTGAGATGTTTCTTGTTTCTTGAGGTAGTATTTTACTGCTATTAACTGCCCTCTTAGAACTGCGTTTGCTGCACCACATAGGTTTGGGGTCATCGTGTTTTCATTTTCATTTGTTTCTAGGTATTTTTTGATTTCCTCTTGGTTTCTTCAGTGATCTCTTGGTTATTAAGTAGTGTATTGTTTAGACTCCATGTGTTTATATTTTTTACAGATTTTTTCCTGTAATTGATATCTAGTCTCATAGCATTGTGGTTGGGAAAGATCCTTGATACAATTTCAATTTTCTTAAATTTACCAGTGTTTGATTTGTGACCCAAGATATGATCTATCCTGGAGAATGTTCCATGAGCACTTGAGAAGAAAGGGTATTTGTTGTTTTTGGATTGAATGTCCTATAAATATCAATTAAGTCCATCTCATTTAATTTGCCATTTAAAGCTTGTGTTTCCATATTTATTTTCATTTTGGATTATCTGTCCATTGGTGAAAATGGGGTGATAAAGTCCCCTACTATGATTGTGTTACTGTCAATTTCCCCTTTTATGGCTGTTAGCATTTTCTTATGTATTGAGGTGCTTCCATGTTGGGTGCATAAATATTTACAATTGTTATATCTTCTTCTTGGATTGATCCCTTGATCATTCTGTAGTGCCCTTCTTTGTCTCTTGTAATAGTCTTTATTTTAAAGTCTATTTTGTCTGACATGAGAATTGCTACTCCAGCTTTCTTTTGATTTCCAATTGCATGGAATATCTTTTTCCATCCCCTCACTTTCAGTCTGTATGTGTCCCTAGGTCTGAAGTGGGTCTCTTGTAGACAGCATATATATGGGTCTTGTTTTTGTATCCATTCGACCAGTCTGTCTTTTGGTTGGGGCATTTAATCCATTTACATTTAAGGTAATTATCAATATGTATATTTCTATTCCCATTTTCTTAATTGTTTTGGGTTTGTTATTGTAGGTCTTTTCCTTCTCTTGTGTTTCCCACTTAGAGAAGTTCCTTTAGCATTTGTTGTAAAGCTGGTTTGGTGGTGCTGAATTCTCTTATATTTTGCTTGTCTGTAAATGTTTTAATTTCTCCAAATCTGAATGAGATCCTTGCTGGGTACAGTAATATTTTTTGTAGGGTTTTCCTTTTCATCACTTTAAATATATTGTGCCACTCCCTTCTGGCTTGTAGAGTTTCTGCTGTGAAATCCTGTTAACCTATGGGAGTTCCTTTGCATGTTATTTGTCATATTGCCCTTGTTGCTTTTAATAATTTTTCTTTGTCTTTAATTTTTGTCAATTTGATTTCTTGTGTCTTGGCATGTTTCTCCTTGGGTTTATCCGGCCTGAGACTTTCTGTGCTTCCTGTACTTGGGTGGTTATTTCCTTTCCCATGTTAGGGAAGTTTTCAACTACAATCTCTTCAAATATTTTCTCAGGTCGTTTCTCTCTCTCTTCTCCTTCTCAGACCCCTATAATGTGAATGTTCCCATAAGTATCTTAGGCTGTCTTCATTTCTTTTCATTCTTTTTTCTTTATTCTGTTCTGTGGCAGTGATTTCCACCATTCTGTCTTCAAGGTCACTTATCCATTCTTCTGCCTCTGTTATTCTGCTAGTGGTTCCTTCTAGTGTATTTTTCATTTCAGTTATTGTATTGTTCATCTCTGTTTATTTATTCTTAAATCTTCTAGGTCTTTTTGTTAAATTTTCTTGCATCTTTTCCATCTTTGCCTCCATTCTTTTTCTTAGGTCCTGGATCACCTTCACTATCGTTATTCTGAATTCTTTTTCTGGAAGGTTGCCTATCTCCACTTCATTTAGTTGTTTTTCTGGGGGTTTATCTTGTTCCTTCATCTGGTATATAGTCCTCTGCTTTTTCATTTTATCTATCTGTGAATGTGGTTTTCATTCCACAGGCTGCAGGATTATAGTTCTTTTTGCTTCTGCTGTCTGCCCTCTGGTTGATGAGGCTATCTAAGAGGCTTGTGCAAGCTTCCTAATGGGAGGGACTGGTGGTCGGTAGAGCTGGGTGTTGCTCTGATGGGCAAAGCTTAGTAAAATTTTAATCTGCTTGTCTGCTGATTGGTGGGGCTGAGTTCACTCCCTGTTGGTTCTTTGGACTGAGGGGACCCAGCACTCGAGCCTACAGGCTCTTTGGTGAGGTTAATGGTGGATTCTGGGAGGACTCACACCAAGGAATACTTCCCATAACTTCTGCTGCCTGTGTCCTTGCCCCTGCACTGAGCCACAGCCACCACTGCCTCCACAGGAGACCCTCTTAAACTAGCAGATATGTCTCTTTCACTCTCCTATGGGGTCACTGCTCCTTCCCCCTGTGTCCTGGTGTGCACACTACTTTGTGTGTGCCCTCCAAGAGTGAAATCTCTGTTTCCCCCAGTCCTGTCAAAGTCCTGCAATCAAATCTTGCTAGCCTTCAAAGTCTGATTCTCTGGGAATTCCTTCTCCCCTTGCCAGACCCCCAGGTTGGGAAGCCTGATGTGGGTCTCTTAACCTTCACTCCTGTGGATGGACTTCTGTGGTACAATGGTTCTCCAGTTTGTGAGTCACTCACCAAGAGGTTATGAGATTTGATTTTATTATGATTGCGCTCCTCCTACTGTCTCACTGAGACTTCTCCTTTGTCTTGGGATGTGGGGTATCTTTTTTGGTGAGTTCCAGTGTCTTCTTGTCAATTTTTCAGCAGTTAGTTGTGATTCTGGCTTTCTTGCAAGAGGGAGTGAGTGCACGTCCTTCTACCCCACCATCTTGAACAAATCTCTTAAATGGCTCTTGTAAATCAATGAAAATAATGGCCTTGAATGAGCTTAACTAGTGTAATATGCCATATGTATCAGTTTTCTAAGGCTGTCATAACAAATTACCACAACCTTGGTGGCTGAAAACAAGAGAAATTTATTCTCTCACAGACCTAGAGTCCAGAAGTTCAAAATCACAGTGTTGGTAGTGCTGGTTCCTTCTGGGGTCTCAGGGAGAATCTGTTCCATGCTTCTTTCCTAACTTCTGGTATCTTCAGCAATCCTTGGTATTCTTTGCTTTGTACATGCATCACTTCAATCTCTATTTTTGTCTTGCATGGCTTTCCTTTGTGACTCTCTGTGTCTGTCTCTTCTTTTTTGTCCTTTTATAAGGGCATTCATGATTGTATTTACAGTATTTAAAAAAGGGAAAAAGAAATTCTCCCATTCCTGAATGGAATACAAAGTTGCTTTTATGCTTTAGGGCTTAGCTGTTGATAGTGTCCCAGCATTTGGTTGGGGTTGATATGGTGCTCAGTGCCTCTGGTGGTATCGCATACAAAGTTCTATAGATGATGATAATAACTAGTGCCTAACTCTGTGTAGTAGAAAAAGCTGGTAAAATTGGTGGAAGTAGGTGGTAACAGATTTTGAAATTTCTGCAAAAATTGCCCACCAGAAATATTTAAAAATAGAACTACTATGTGATCCAGCAATCACTGTTGTGTATATATCCTAAGGAAAATCACTATCCTGACCAGATATCTGTGCCCACATGTTTAAATCAAGAAGAAGGGATGGGTGTAAAAAATTGAAGGAAGGAAAGAAGAAAGAAAGAAAGGAAAGGAGGGAGGAAAATGGAAGGAAGGAAAAGAAAACGTGTGATGTCAACATATTGCCATTTTATGCTAATTGGTGTATTACCTTGAATAACATAACTTCTAAAAATCATAAAATTTGCCTTAGATAACTCCAAAAGAAGACATAATTGGCTTTAAGTAGTTTTCTCTGAAAATATTTTTATAATAGTAGAAAACTATAATATTATAAATTTTTCTTATCTTTTAGAGGAGTCTATATATACAATTGCTATCTTCATGGTTGAAAGGAAAATCAGTGCTATCACAGAAAAAACTTCATGACATTAAAGAACTTAATTCTGAGTTTAAAATCCTTCATATTTTAATCTCTTGTTATAGGGATTTATAAAGCTACATTTCTTGGAACTTGAGTTACTTTTGCTTTTGAATTGATAAATCATTTTAGCTAGTTCTCAGAAACCTGTATATCCCACCTTTTCATACAAGCACCTTCTAAAAGCTCCTCTCATTTGGCCATAAGATGCTGTGTTAAGCTGCCTCACTTCCCTGTTTCAAAGTCTTGCATGGTCCTTCCTAAGCCAAATTGCTATGTCTCAAAGGTTCTCCCCAGACTATGTATATGTCTGTTTTCTTGGCCTAATGCCCAGCTGCACATATATATATTTATATATGCATAATGTGACATAGAGATTAAACCTCAGTGACTCCTCAAAATTAAAAAAGAATAAAATAAATTGTCATTAGAAAAATCTTGATGAGTCTAACAACTATATTGAAAAGAATACAATACTTGGTCAATACAACTAAAATTTTTGCCATGTAAAGAAAAAAACTCGTTCACACTAGATTACTGGTGTTTTATAAAGGTGGAAAACATATCCAGAATATTCTTTATTTTGTTCTAAAAAAGGGACTTCAAGTAGAAATATAGTATGTGTGTCCTCAAATGTATAAAATACATTTAGTGAATGATGTCTTCAACCATGCTTCCATATTTTTCTTAATCTCCCTTTAGTGTTACCTTACTACCATTTCATATATGATCTCCAAATCATTAGCACTATGAAAAAGTTGAAGCCAGCTGAATGAGGAAATAGTCATCACCCAAAGCTTTCAATCCTGCCTTTACAAAGACAATATATCTGAAATGAAAGACCTATCACCAAGGAAACATCAAATCACCAAGGTTTCCATTTCCCAGAATATACATGCAAGCCAGTACACAACTTTCAGGTTTCATTGCAAAATAAACTATTGACATTTATTTATGCAGCTTTTCTTTCAGACATTTAGCTAGGTCAATATTCACTATTTCTTTTTAAATTTCATTTTTTAATTCTCTTCAAGAAATAAATAAGAGATATGTGGATTGAGCGAACGATGTCCGTTTGATCTGTGTATTTGTAAGAATCCAAGTGTTCATTCATCTACAGCATGAGGTTGCTATTATATCAGGAACACTTGCTGCAATAGTATTAATTACCCAGGGCTTGCTACATAATATATGGTGCTGAAATGAAAGTGTGTTTTCAAAAAGCAAAGGAAATGTGTCATTAAAATTACTAGCATTTTCCTTTCTTCCATGGTTTTTCTCTTGATTTATCATGGTGTTTTTTTAATTTGATGTCACTCTAAGCAAAGAAAAATTTAAATTTTTAATCATTAGTATGCATTTTATTGTACATCTTATTTTGTACAATGCCAAATCTAACACAATTATAAAAGCACTTAAACTACATGCAGAATCACTGAAATTGCACAATTTGTATTTTGTGCTTTGTGCATGTATATGTATTTCATTCTTACCAGAACAGTGAAGTGCTGCACAAAGCCAACTTGATTGATTTTATTTTACTTCTTGATATTGCATATTCTATTAACACACTCTACTTCCAGCTACTAATGAGTGAGGAGAATTGAAAGGCAAAGGAATTATGGTTTACCCTATCTTTCCCTTTCCTTCTATGTCATTATTTTTAGCACAAGTGATTGGCTAATATAAGGAAATAACATGAGTAAGAAAAGGATATGATGGAGTCCCTTGGTCATTCATGTTTCTTGGGACACAACTGTCTTCTTTCCTTATTCAGATAGTTTTGGTTCAATTAGAAAGCATGACTTCTCAGGGTTGTCAGTGCCACTCTTCCTCTACTGTAAAAATAGCATGCTTATCTTGTATGCAGTTTGTCTTGCTGAACTCCCATGTATCTTGGGTCCTCCAGAATTCAGTGCTTACAGAGCATCACCAACACAGTCTGTCAATGGAAAAGAGGACACATGTATTGTATTGTTTCACTAGGACATCGCTCACAAAACACAAGTTCAAAATTCATAGATCAAATTATTAAGACTTTCAGGATAATGACAGCAGAACATTGAGCCCTTCTGAGCTTGGAGCCCTATGGACTGCCTAGATTGCATGCTCATGAGGCCATTCCTGTAATTATCATTTATTGAATGCCTCCATATGCCCAGGGCTTTACATGAATTTTCTTTATCAATCATGACAAAACTGTTATGCTTATTTTTAGAGGATAAAATAAACATTTGAGTAACTGATACAGAGATATAGAGAACACATAGATACTGAGAACAGACTGATGGTTGCCAGAGGCAGAGGTGGGGAGGTGGGCAAAATGGGGAAAGGGGGTCAAAAGGTACAAACATCTAGCTGTAAAATAAATGTCATGGTGATGTAATGTACAGCATGGTGACTATAGTTAATAATACTCTATTGCATATTTGAAAGTTGCTAAGAGAGTAGCTATTAAAAGTTCCCACTAAAAAAATAGTAATTGGGGCTTCCCTGGTGGCACAGTGGTTGAGAGTCCGCCTGCCGATGCAGGGGACACGGGTTTGTGCCCCGGTCTGGGAAGATCCCACATGCCGCGGAGCGGCTAGACCCGTGAGCCATGGCCGCTGAGCCTGTGCGTCTGGAACCTGTGCTCCGCAACGGGAGAGGCCACAACAGTAAGAGGCCCGCGTACAGCAAAAAATAATAATAATAATAAAATAATTTTAAAAAATTAAAAAAAGAGTAATTGATCAACTTAATCTGTATGTCCTCTGCTCTACCAACAGATACAATTCAAGACTGAGTGAAAGATCAAGTGGAAACAAAATCTGAACTTGGTAATTTTAACTAACTCTTTAACGTTACTATAATATATAATCAAAATAAAGGGAATTGATTCTATTGTATGGCTTATAGAAATCAGTCATAATTTAAAAACTATACTACAGGTAGTCCTTGCTTTGCATAGTACTATGTTAACTGAAACTTGTGAATATTAGTATAGTGTCATCATTTTCTATTTCCATGGAATTGTGCAAAGCAAGTATTACCTTACTGAATTCATTGTTTGTATAGTGATTTACAGTCCATATTTTTTTTTGTTTTTGGATCATTAAGATGTTATTTACTGTGAGGATTAATTCCAACAGGCCTAGAATTGGCCTCAACCATGTTACTGGAGTACCTACACAGCAATGACGCTTGGTCCAGGCATGAAATATAATTGTTAATAGTGTCACTTTGTAATCATATGTCCAAAGAGGTTTGAAGATGGTTTGCACTAGTTTATCAACATTATTTAATCAACAACAGTGAGACTGCTGGTTTGTATCTGGTTTTGGTGAGACCCCCAGAGAGTTGTGCCACTGGGGCTGTTTACATGTCAAGAATATGCCTATGTGGCCAGGAGGAGTATAGGATACCCCAGTCAAGACTCCATTATGGACTCCATGGTTCCCAGATGTGCTGTGCACACATTGGTAGTTTCTGATCCAAGCAAGAAAGCACTTATACAGCCCTTACACACAATCAGAGCTCTTGCCTGGATTCTCAGGCTGTGAGGTCTTTGGCTATGAGGCATACCCTTACTTTAATACTGTTTCTCTATGTATCCTTTCCTTTGAATAAACTGTAGATTTCTACACATTGTCATTTTGGGTCCTATCATCTTCTTTAGCAAGCAATCCTGTCTAACTAACACCATTAGTTCATTTACATATACTATATTTCAGTAATTTATGGGCACAATATTTAAATTTTATTATTTCTAAAAACTTGTTTAAGCAACACCATAATCAGGATATAGATTACTTCCTCGACTTAAAAGTTTCTTGTGCCTCTTTGCACCTGATCCCCCCCTACCCCACTTTAGGCAACCAGACATAGAAAGTTCAAATTCACTTTTCTGTTCCAGGAAAGCAGAACAGAACATGACTCCCAAACTGTATACCTAAGTGCACTGAGACACTACAGCCCATTTACAGGGGTGTATTGGAATCTTTTACATATTTGAATAAAACACAGATACCACATAAATTACAACTGTTAAATTATTTGAATCTAACTACTTAATAAACAGAACTACTAGGTGTTTCTTTGATTTGAAGCATCATAAAGAAATTACTGATACATCAATTTGTTCTTTGAACTAAGAAAATTTGTGAACATCTGATATCCATCTCACTTTGAAGAGGAAGGCAGATGTTATTGAGGCCTGAATGGTGGAGGAGGCATATTGGTCACAATTACATTGGCAAAAAATAACAACAACTAGCCATGGCTATAACAGATAGGAGTTTTTCTTTCAAGAATAAAGAAATTCAGAATAAGATGTTGATGCCTAAGACAGCTGCTCAAGATGTCATCAGAGCTGTAGGCTGTCCTGATCTGCTATCAGTAGCGCGTGGCTTTCATTGTCATGATCACAATATGACTGCCACACTCCCAACATCACATCTGCTATCCAAGAAGGAAAAAACCAAACAAAACAGCTGAGATGTAAAATTACAAAGACATCCTAACAGTTTAGTCTGTATTTTAAAATAACTTCCTTAGAAACTAGCCCAGAAAATTCCTTTTGCATCTTATTGTTCAGAAAAGGGTTACGTGATTATGCCTAACTACAAGGAAGTAAAACAAATGGAATATTTTTATTTTCTAGACTTCAGAGGAAGTCAATTGAAAATGACTTTTGAGTGCAAATAAATATGAAACATGTTTCAGATATGTTAATATCTCAAAATATTATTCCACTAAGTGCTACCAGAATTTATTTGTTTCTAAATCTGCTAATGCACTGCTTATAAGTTAGTTGCTTTGGTACAGCATAGGAAGACGATATAAAACATTGTATTGCTTTTGTTGGGAAAAAAACATCTAGTTTGTGTGCTGAAATAAATCTTTACCATTATGTAAAGGTAAAGTATCCTATGATTGTATTTTATACCATCATCTAAAATCCTGTTGAGTTCAAAAAATAATGGTTGTGGTAAAAATTGTCTATTTGTTGGGGTTTTAATTTTTTGTGTTCTTACCAGAATATTGTGTCATACTCTATCAGGCAGCCTGCCCATTCCCATTTCCTCCACTTCATTGAATAATCAGACTTCTTGATGTAGAAGAGGTGGATGGAAACTAGTCTATGATGGACATTTAATCAAAGACCGGAGTTGGCTTTACTAGTTTTGAGACGTGATAAATTTAGAAACTACAGACAGCTGTCAGAATTTTGAGGTTAAACATAATAATGAATAACTAAAACTTTCTGAACGTGCCAAATTCTGTAAATACACTTGAATGTTTAATTCATTCTTTGGGCGTTAGATGGCACCAAGAAATGAATGTAAGACAGTGTTTAGATTTTATGTATTAAGCTTGATGCTTGACATTTTATGGGACATTTATTATTTTTCTAGATGAATATCCTTTTAAAGAACTTAGAATAAACAGTCTACATAGGAAACAAGTGTGCTGATAGCCCAAGGTTGAATAGATCATATAAAACAGGAGGCAATAAATGGGGAATGCTTTCAATAGTTAATGCTATTTTTAAAGACATCATGAATTTGTATAATATTTCTAAGATATTTAACTTCCACTTGAAATTGGAAGCAATTTTAGATCTCAAAATTCAAGTAATTCTGAAAGTCTTCAAGAGATTTTTGAATGTGGAGCATATAATAATACATAACACAATTTCCCTACTGATTTCTTTATAGTGCTATAAACCTGAATATATGTAATAAGTTTCTATTCATTCTATGTCTTTGGAATAATTTAAATAGAGGCACTATAACTGAGGCTAACTTTTTTAGCTACTAAAGCTGTGGTTTTGTCCCATATAATCCTATTTCCAAACTCACCTGTGCCTGAGGGTCTCAATAATAGGATGCCCATTAAACCATTAATGTTTAACCCTGAGACTTGGTGTCCTGGGAATAAGAAAGATATGAAGAAATGAAAGATTTATGTCAGAAGAAAGGCAAAGTATACAGCCTGTCATTTCTACCTTTATGGATTATGAAAAGAAAAAAATGGAAACAGAGGTATATTTATGAGGCCAAATGTCAGGATTATTACTTCCCCACACTATTTCCCTTGAAGTTATCAATACATAGCAGTTAATTTAAAAATATATATATACAGAAAGGTATAGATATGGAAGAATCTAAAACCTCTTGACGCAGGGTGAGAGGAATAATATGGAGATATGACTAAGAGAAGGACAAGTAGATGAGCCTAACGTAGGACCCTGGTATTTCATGGCATGTTGCCTGCACATGGCAAGCAAGGGTGTGGAAGTTCCCACTGCCCTGGTGAGAAGATGGAAAGTTACTGAAAGGGCCAGTGGATCAGCAGATGCCAGGTTGGAGAAAGGAGTAGGGAACATAATTTTTATGGCTTTTTAGTAGTGAAAATACTATCTTCTACAAATCCCTCTGATACCAGAATTTCCTGCACTAAGTGGTGTACCAAACCATTTGGACATTTTTCCTGATTTTTCCCCATGTACTTATTATACAAGGGGCTATAGCCTCTAATGCTTACTTATAATAGAATGTGGTGGAACGAGGTCCATTAAAGAGCACATGTCTTTTCTTAAAGGATTGGAATCCACTCAACTTAGGGAACAGTTGTCATGGAGGAGTGCTGGCCCAATGTTGTTAGATTTTCTAATTTTTAAAGAAAAGTCATAAATGTTTATCTTACGTGGATCTTCTACATTTTTCAATAAGATCAAATAATACAGTTTAAAAGAAAAACAGAAGCCAAATAAAGCATATGATTCATTAGCCACCAGTCTGCTGACTTTGTTATAGAGAATGTTCTGGGTTGCTCCTTCACAAATCAGCCCTTTAAATACGTGAGAACATATAAAGAGCCCCTAAAATTTAGTTTAACATGGATTTTTTCCCAGATAAGCAGGGAGTATGGCACATACACATTTTCCTTGTATTCCTGTTTTCATTTATTTTTTCAAGTACTCAGTTTGAGAGTCTTGGGCTCACCCAATCCATGTGAAATGTATGTGTTTTTCTGTACCACTCCATGTAAGCCTAAGCACCAAGATACTTAACCCAAGGCCAAAGCAGTCAATAGCAAATGAACTTATTTAGATCTACCTGAAATCATCACTAATGAAGAGAAACTTTTGTTTTCTTTTTCCTGGTTTGTTTATAATATTTTCTATTGTGTACTTTTGAGATTTCACCCTGATGTCTCTATGTTGAGTTTTTGTTGTTGTAGTTGTTTTGTTTGTTTTTAGTTCTGAGCATTTTATAGAATGTTTCTTTCTCAAAAAAAATACAGTAGCATTATGAAATGATAATCACATTTCATTTAGTATTCATTTGGATGGAAAATAGCATAAATCTTCTTGAATTCACTTCTACCTTATTTCCGTGCACACAGGATGACAATAGCCAGTAGTGACATTGTTTTACATTTACTTTATTAGAAGAGTGTACCAAACATGTGCTTTTTCATATCTTTTTGCTTGAAGAAATATTAGTTCAAAGAAGTCTTATAAATAATTATAAACAGAAGTTGGAGTCACATGGCAAATATGCTGATGTGGCACGTCCTCTCCTTCTACACACATCTACCTTACAAATCCTTCTGACATAAAGTTGAGCTCAGTAATAAAACATAAAATCTCCAGAATCATGAACTGAAGGGAAAAAACCCTCAAAGCCAGTTTGGTAAATATGAGCTTACATAGTAGTGACCCATGAGGTGTTTAGTTCTAAATATAAACCCAGAAAATGGGTAGTCATCTTCTAGTACCCATAGTGGGAAGAAAAAGACATGGACTTGGAAGTACTTAAGATGGAAGCACTGAAATTGAACCCATTTAAGGTAATTCTAAAAAGTGTTTAGCTATTTAAATCAGTAAACACAATATTCATTGTAGACCTATAAGTATTTAGCTATTTAAAACAGTAAACAAAATAGTGACTGTTTAAAACTTTAAATGTCATGATTGGTTAGATTTAAATATATGGAGAATTAAAATGATGGTATATAATGTGTTTTGGGGAAATGAGAATAAAGAGTTCTTAAGGTTCTTATTATAGGCAGAAAGAAGTTAAAAGCCACTGTTAATGTTAGATTTTGTTAATAATGTATACTGTACCCTCTAAGAGAAAACTTAAAACAGGAAGAGTACAATATGTAACTTCCAATCAAAAAGAGAGAAAAATATTTAAAAATATTTCCTCATTTCAGAGAGGGCAAAAAATAGAGGAAAGTAAATACAGAGAAAGTGGCAACTGTTAAAATAGTATTTTTAAATAAAAGTATATCATTAATTCCATTATATGTAAATGGATCATTGTCTGCTTTAATACTTAAAGATTATTAACACTGCATATAAAAGTAAGTCCAATTATATTCTACTTCCAATAGATAGGGAATTTGAAATTATATCTGTGGAAACCACTCCATGTACAGGACAGATGTTAAAGAAATAGAAAATATTGTAGAAAACAAGCTAAGATATATGGATGACAGAATGAGAGGGCACAACTGATATTTAATAAGATTTCTAAACAGTGAGATTAGAAAGAATTTTGAGGGAAAGAATCTTTGAAGAGATGACTGAGAATTTTCAGAATTGAAGAATGACTGATGAGTCTTCAATCTGAGACAGGGTCCCCACAAGTTTTAATGAAAGATAAATAAAAATAGATAAGCATTCAGACACATTATGGTAAAATTGTAGAGTATCACACAAGTGGAACAAATAAGCAGATAAGAAGAGTTTTTCTCACTGAAGGGAGGGTAAAGATCAAGTCTTTCCTACACCAGACTGTTAGTTCCTAAAGAGCAGGGATCAGTTCTTATTTTTCTCTAAACTTTTGGTGTCTAGAATAGTATCTCAGTTTCAAGTACTCTCTGACCTTGAAGAGCTTCCAAGACAGAATGAAATTCATGTTATGATAAAAGCAAAATTAAAGTGATGTAAGAGCAGAGAGGAGGAAATAATTCTTTTAAAGTAGATAATGGAAAAGACATAGCCAAGCAAATAGCATATGAGACAAGTATGAAGGATTAAAAAAGGTGGCAACAGCCCTAAAAGAATGGCATGAGCAAAAATATGGAGACAAATATCCCATTTGAGGAATGTTGACTGGCTCTATTTGGAGAGATTACAGAGGAAATGAAAAGGTGTAGTGAGGACCGGAGACTGCCCATGGTTGACAGTACAGTGCTGGGAGGGGCCAGACTGAAGAGCTGTAGAGTTGAGCTCTAATCAGTAGAATCTGGAGTTTTTCCTAAAGGCAAAAAAAAAAAAAAAAAAAAAAAAAAATCCAGCGAGTTTGTTTTGTTGTTGTTCAAGCAGGAAATCATTATGATCAGATCTATGCTTTAAAGGGATAGGATATATTAAAAGAAGGAGTTACTGCAGGCAAGAAGTTCAATTAAAAAATCAAGAGAATGGTCCAGCTGAGGAGAAAGTATGCTTTTGTCTTTATGATGTTTTGAGTACATCTTAAAGTGGTGTTTGTGTGTGTGTGTGTGTGTGTGTGTGTGTGTGTGAGAACATTGGTTTTAAATTTGCACATTTTTTTTGGCTATGGTATAGTACAATTAACTTTGAACTTTGAAAACTCAGTACTGCCACTTTTTAGCTATGTAGTCACGGGAAAATTATTTAAAGCTTAAATAACTGGATAGAAACTTTCTCATCTTACCTTATCTTCAAAATTCCTGATTGCTGTGAGAATTAAATGAAATGAATAATCAAACTGTATTGCATATATAGAAGCTCCAATTACTGTGCTTAGGACATATAGGTAGTAACTATTGTTGAATAATAGAATGAAAGACTGTAAAGTAGCATCCATAATTTCCCATTTGACTTAAATCTTTCTAGAGCTTTTTGCTGTTAGGTAGTGGCAGCTTATCCTCTTAGCCATGGGTCAGAGTTGATCATGTGAGAACATCTTTCATGTGACTCAGAGACTCACACAACTATGTAGCGTCTACCTCGTTTTAATCATGGGCTCTCAAAAGAAGTTCTTTCTTCCTCTGGTACCATAGAGCTAATCATGTTACATATACTATGCACAATATTATTCACAAGGTTAATGTCATATTTAGAAAACTTTGACCTCTTAGTTAACAATAAGTTTTAATTTGATTCAATAACTTGCAGCTAAGATGCTACCAGAAAACTACTAGAGCTAATCAATGAATTTGGTAAAGTAGCAGGATACAAATTTAATGCACAGAAATCTCTTGCATTCTTATACACTAATGATGAAAAATCTGAAAGTGAAATTAAGAAAACACTCCCATTTACCATTGCAACAAAAAGAATAAAATATCTAGGAATAAACCTACCTAAGGAGACAAAAGACCTATATGCAGAAAATTATAAGAAACTGATGAAAGAAATTAAGGATGATACAAACAGATGGAGAGATATACCATGTTCTTGGATTGGAAGAATCAATATTGTGAAAATGACTCTACTACCCAAAGCAATCTACATATTCAATGCAATCCCTGTCAAACTACCACTGGCATTTTTCACAGAACTAGAACAATTTCACAATTTGTATGGAAACACAAAAAACCCCGAATAGCCAAAGCAATCTTGAGAACGAAAAACATAGCTGGAGGAATCAGGCTCCCTGACTTCAGACTATACTACAAAGCTACAGTAATCAAGACAATATGGTACTGGCACAAAAACAGAAAGATAGATCAATGGAACAGGATAGAAAGCCCAGAGATAAACCCACGCACATATGGTCACCTTATCTTTGATAAAGGAGACAGGAATGTACAGTGGAGAAAGGACAGCCTCTTCAATAAGTGGTGCTGGGAAAACTGGACAGGTACATGTACAAGTATGAGATTAGGACACTCCCTAACCCCATACACAAAAATAACTTCAAAATGGATTAAAGACCTAAATGTAAGGCCAGAAACTATAAAACTCTTAGAGGAAAACATAGGCAGAACACTCTATGACATAAATCACAGCAAGATCCTTTTTGACCCACCTCCTAGAGAAATGGAAATAAAAGCAAAAATAAACAAATGGGACCTAATGAAACTTAAAAGCGTTTGCACAGCAAAGGAAACCATAAACAAGACCAAAAGACAACCCTCAGAATGGGAGAAAATATTTGCAAATGAAGCAACTGACAAAGGATTATTCTCCAAAATTTACAAGCAGCTCATGCAGCTCAATAACAAAAAAAACAAACAACACAATCCAAAAGTGGGCAGAAGACCTAAATAGACATTTCTCCAAAGAAGATATACAGATTGCCAACAAACACATGAAAGAATGCTCAACATCATTAATCATTAGAGAAATGCAAATCAAAACTACAATGAGGGGCTTCCCTGGTGGTGCAGTGGTTGAGAGACTGCCTGCCGATGCAGGGGACACGGGTTTGTGCCCCAGTCCGGGAGGACCCCACATGCCGAGGAGCGGCTAGGCCCGTGAGCCATGGCCACTGAGCCTGCGTGTCTGGAGCCTGTGCTCCGCAACGGGAGAGGCCACAGCAGTGAGAGGCCTGTGTACCGCAAAAAAAAAAGAAAAAAAAAAAAAGAGTCATGTACCAAAATGTTCATTGCAGCTCTATTTACAATAGCCAGGAGATGGAAGCAACCTAAGTGCCCATCATCGGATGAATGGATAAAGAAGATGTGGCACATATATACAATGGAATATTACTCAGCCATAAAAAGAAACAAAATTGAGTTATTTGTAGTGAGGTGGATGGACCTAGAGTCTGTCATACAGAGGTGAAGTAAGTCAGAAAGAGAAAAATAAATACTGTATGCTAACACATATATATGGAATTTAAGGGAAAAAAAAAAGGTCATGAAGAACCTAGGGGTAAGATGGGAATAAAGGCACAGACCTAAGAGAATAGACTTGAGGATATGGGGAGGGGGAAGGGTAAGCTGTGAGAAAGTGAGAGAGTGGCATGGACATATATACACTACCAAACGTAAGTTAGATAGCTAGTGGGAAGCAGCCGCATAGCACAGGGAGATCAGCTTGGTGCTTTGTGACCACCTAGAAGGGTGGGATAGGGAGTGTGGGAGGGAGGGAGATGCAAGAGGGAAGAGATATGGGAACATATGTATATGTATAGCTGATTCACTTTGTTATAAAGCAGAAACTAACACACCATTGTAAAGCAATTATACTCCAATAAAGATGTTAAAAAAAATTAAAAATAACTTGCAGCTATCAGACTGCATAAATAGAAGCAAAGTACCCAGAGCCTAAGATAAAGAGTGCTCTCTATTAGAACACAGGGGAGTACACATTCAGTTCTGAACATTACTGTCCTACATTGTCTGCACAGTTGTCTTGAGCAAAAAAAATAAAATAAAAATTTTTTGTATTGTTGAACACCTTGAACTAGGATCACCGGGTTGATATAAGGACACAATTTGATCTTGACATTAGGTAGCATTTTCTAATGACTAAGCCTGCCAGACAATAGAATGGGCTGTTAGTATTGAATGATTTCTGTGCCAGTGGACTCTGCTCACATATAATCAGGCTCACTCTTTAGGAAGGGACGGGAGGAAATATCACATAACTCAAAGGCCACTGATATTTAGTCTTGTGATCTTCAGCAAAACCCTTTTACACTCTCCTTCTCTTTGCAGATATGGTTTTGCTGTATAGTTTTGAGTATTTTAAACAGAAAAATAGTTTCATGTTTATTAGAGTCTAATGCAATTAGCATTATATCAGTGATTGCTACCTGTCAGGTGCCATTGTAGGGGCTTTTGCATTTATTTGTTTAGTACTTATAATGGCCCTGAAATATACTATTTTCACAATTTTACAATTACTCAGTGCCTGAAAAAATGTCCATGATGTGTTGTTGAATGAAGAAAATACAAAACATTATGTGTAGTGTGTTACTAATTATGGAAAACAGTGATTCTCCACATGTACTCACTTGTGTGTAAAGCTATATATACATACACCACACATAGATGAAAATGGTCAGAATAATACACACGAAAACGGTCACTGTAGCTTTATCTGGGTTATAGATTATGAGAGCTTCTTAGTTTCTTTCTTGGACTCTTCTGATTTTCTAAATCTACAATGATAAGCATTACTTTCATGTTCAGAGAACAATTACTATATTAATATTTATATAGCTTTTTAGAAAAACAGATAACTCAGAGAATAAGTAGCAAAGTAGGCATTGTTTCCTGACAGAGAAGCAGTTGAAGGAAGGGAGTTCACTCTTACCTAAGTCCATAATTTGGAGTTGTTCTCTGTCCCACTTTCTTTTCCAGTCCAGTTTCACTGCCACTGATTAGAGTACAGAAGGAAGAAGAATGGCCTATTCGCTTAATGATGAAAAATAGCAGCTTTGGTCCTTGCCTGGGAGGCTGTGGTAACCTGGGCTCGCCTTTTGTGTGCGCCCATGGGCGGCAAGCGGGAATTCAGCGTTGTAGCTGAAGCCTGGCTGGTCTCCAGTTTGGCGTGTGTCTAACATTGTTTGGGGAACACTTTGTGCCCGCGGAGATACACTTCTCTCCCGGGGCCTAGAGCTAAGAAAGCAATAGCTCTTGGTGCCAAGGCTATTGGCCTTATCTGTAAATCACTTATTCTTTTTTCTTGTCTCCTCAAGGGTGCTTTGACCTCAGCTCAGAGCTTAAGCAGGCACAACGCATCAATTTTTTACTGACAAGTTAAGAGACCAAGTGGATTTAGCTTCCCTGATCGCTGCAACTGTGACAGGTCTTACATATGACCTCTTGGTCATTAGTGCTATCGGGAATACGTGTGTAGTCTGTGTCTGTACACGTGTGTGCACGCGTGCGTGTTTATATCTATACATAAGTGATCATTTATCAAAATTGTAAATGTACGTGAGAATTGATTTTGCTTCTTAATAGTTTCAAGCACAGTAACTGATTTAATCCTTTCCATGTCTCTGCATACTAGGGTGAAGGTGTTGAAAAAAGAGAAAAGAGGACAATAGAACTTTATTTCTAATGTTCATATATAGAGGAGAGGGCCATTAGTGATTTTCTCGTTCTACTTTCACATTTATAGAGGTGAAAATGGAAACTACGGAGATGGAGAGAATCTCTCAAGGTCAGAAAGCTAGTTCACTGCAGTTAGACTAAAACCTTAATCTCCCACTTTTAATTCAATACTCTTTACACAAAATTTCTCAGGGATAGCTATCTTAGTATCCCCAACATGGTTAGAAAATATAATTTACATAGCTATCATTGTTTTAATGATAGGAAAATGATTGGAAAGTGGTAGCAGGGATTATTTTTGCGGCAGGAGCTGACTGGTGATTTTATTATGTTTGATGTTATCTGAATTTTCTAAGATATCTGCTTAAATATTTATTACCTTAGTGGTATGTATTTTAACACACATATTAGCCCCTATGTTCTGAGCACGCTGCTAGGCACTTCACACATCAGTTTTGTGCTTGAATCCTCAAAGCCCATCTCGATAATAGGTTCTTGTCAATGTGTGTTGAATATAATAGAGTCTGAAAGTAACACTGTTCAGAGATGGCTCTAAAAATCACTCCTAGAATTCTTCCTGAGATGCCTGTGTGACTCCAGGCCTGACGTTATCTTAGTAACAGTAAGTGATTCCAGATAGGGCTCAAACTTTAATATTTTCCTAAGAAGCCCCTGAATAATCGGACGAGGAAGGTTTGTGCTGTGAATAAGTCAGACTGCTCCCAGGTCACTGACCAGGAACATTTACCCCACAGGGTCAACAGACAGGCAGCTGAGTTGGCTGTTTTTGAAATGTGTGCAAATAAACAAAGACTTAAAATGATCAGTTATATCTGCACCCATTAAATATTAAACATTAGCGACTCCAAAATGAATCGTTGAAGCAGAGGAATTCGGTGGCATGTTTCAGGCCTCCTTTTATTGGTTAACATGCCTCCATCCTCCTTGGCGTGCTGTCTGACACAGGGCCCAAGGTTGCAGTTTAAACGACAGTAGAAATCCACTGTGCTTTGATGGGCACAGAGCGTGCAGCCAGTGTTAATAACTAACAGTGCAGACTGAGTGCTGCTCTATGGACCTTTAGAAGTAACTGTCTCAAGTTGTGTCTAGGTCAGGAAGGACCAGGACTCCCTCCGTTTAGTCCTGCTTAGGCTCATGCTTTCTAGTGACACATAGACTTATGTATCTAGCAATGGCTATGCCCTGTTTGTTTCCCTTGAGTAAAGTTCAGACACCCCTGTTGAATTTCTCTTTGGTATTGGATAACATTTAAGGAGACCTGCAGGAAGGAGGTTCCTCTTCCAGAATTTTCAGCTCTGGGTTTCAGGATGCTCAAACCTAAATCTATACATAAGTTGCCAGCTTGTTTCTTGGCTTTCTGCTTATCTCCTATAGATTTTGGGTCCAGAAACAGATATGCTCATGGTCATTGAGCAGAAAAAAAAAAAAAAGAAGCAGTCCAGAGGCACATGAGTTCATACTCCAAGTACCACACCCTGCGTTTCCTCAAGTTAGAGCCAGCTAACTAAATGAGTGTTTGTCCCATGTACTCTTCTAAGGGGTCAGATGGAGGCCTGAGAGAGGAAAGCTGCTGGTCGGGGCCCTACAGTCTTCTCCACACCTACTCTCTCAGGAGTCTAGTTTCCCTCTGGAGCTTGAATAGTCTCCAAAACTCAATGAAATTCCAACCTGTGCCTCCAAAGTGTTCAAATGTAAAGTCAGAGTCAGCAGCCACTGTTGTGCTCACTGTCTAGAGTCAGAAGCTGTAAGAGCTTCTCTTGGTTCAGAACAAAATTGAAAGGTCCCACAGACTCTCTGGTGTAGTCTGGAGAAAGTAAGAGGAGAATACTCTTCCCTGTTGATAAGCAGCTCAGATCTTCACTCCTTCACTGAGGAGGGGTGGCTAGTTTTAACTCCTGGACCATGGCTTTGGCCTAATATAGAAGAGAGTTCCATTGCCTACCTGGGCCCAGACCCCTGGCTACTGCCTGCCCACATGCCTAGTCATCACCTGGGTTGTCTCCTCCCTGACCTCCATGACAACAGACACCTATGTGAGTGGCTGACAAGACGGACATCAGAGCAAACGGTGCAACTGTGGTTTGGGGAATGGGGTGAGGAACTGCCACGCATCTGTTCTGTGTTTCCTTTCTATGCGGACTTTGAGTGAGGGCAGAGGATAAAACTGCACTGACCGTGTGTGTGGACCCTCACGTAGAGTTTTTGACCACCCTGTGGTGAAGCCACCTCTTTCCAGCTAGGATAGATTCCTTCTCTGAGTCACCGCTCAGCCCTTGTTGACTGTGGCTTTCGTGGGAATGAGAATATTATCCTTGGAGGGATGGATTTTCTGTTTTTCTCAGGAATACAAGTGTCTTTATGAATAATCTGTATACTCCATTTTTCTCAGCCCAACAAAACATCACAGTTATAATCCCTGCTTGAAATGGTATCAGAGCTCAAATTTAATTGTGTCCTGAAAGGTGTAATCCAATTTCATTAGCTAACCATGACTACGACTGTCACTTTTATGTGTTTCACATTTCACTGACATTTTCACATTCATTATCATACTTTGTTCCCAGAATAGCACTCCAAGGCAAGTGAGAGAGATTGAGACACAAAACTGAGGAAACTGAGACACAAAACTGAAGGCACTTAGATTCACAGAGCTAAAATCCAGATTTCCTGACTCCAGATGAGTGATTTTTCTTCATAGTCTCAAATATGAAGTCTGATGTCAGAGTGCTATCAGCCTATAGTATTAATTGACCACATACTATAAATCCGTATTTTGTAGTTTATTACGTGCACATACAAAAGCAAGAATATTATCCCTTTACCTCTTTATAATCCAAGGTTCATATCCAATAGAGGGAATGGCTTATCGCAGTGATTATTGCTACAGTTCCTTAATACCATATGTTAGCAAACATCTAACCGTGGCCAGGGCTAAACAAGTCTTTCCACAGGAAACAAGCTTCAATATTTTTGCGAGTACCAAGTTGGTTTCAAACTTTTGCCAGCAGATGGCGCTATGCATTAGCAAACACCTTGCCTGGGAAAAGTATCGCAGCGCGGGGGTTTAGGGTGAATCAGACAAGTATTATCTGAGGGAAAAATGTTGAATAGTTGATACAGAAAAAAGGCACATTTGTGTGGTTTAGAAACGGGGGTATAAAAATGTGAGTTAACCTTTTATAAAGGTATTTGAAACAACTCTTATTTAGCTTTTAACTCTTAGAATAGTGCTGGTGAGTCAAATCAAATAGAAATTTTATTCACCCCAACGGAGAGATTTTCACTAATAAAGAGAAACGTTTGTATCCTGATGACATCAATCTAGCTCTACAAGTGTTAAATAATTGCCCCGTTATTTTCCAATATGAAAACTTCTTCTTTGCCCCTCATTCTTCCCCATCCCTAGGGTCTATTCCTCATGCTTAAAAGCTCTCTTCTAGAACCTGTATTTCTATTATTTAAGACCAGATATACCTCATGTTTTCTTAAAAGTATCTTTGACAGGAGTGGGAACTCAAAGGATTCTATTGATTTTATCTCAACATTCCTAACATTAGACTTTTGCTCAATAAATATTTATTTAACATTGAATAATTGATTAGTGAATCACACTATGCCTTAGTGATAGTTTTCTGTACACATATTTAGTCACCCTTTTCAAAATATACTTACTAAGTACCTGTTAGGCTCTTGGTCTCAGAGCATATGATCTAGGAGAGAAAATAAGAAGCAATTAAACTATAGTGTGGTAGGTGTATGATTGTGGGAGAATAGGATGTTGTGAAAGGACAGAGGAAAGTTCCTTCCTTTCACGTTGGTATTAGGAGTTAGGAGAGGTTTTCCAAAAGAAATGAAGTCTAATTTTGTATCCAAATGATGAGTAAGGGATTGTTATCTATTAAGAATATTCCAGGAAAAGAGGACAACATTTGAAAAAGACCAAAGGACATAAAACACATCACTGGATACATGAGTAACTTAAAGAAATTTGTTTT
Source organism: Leucopleurus acutus (assembly GCF_964270905.1). NCBI lineage: Eukaryota > Metazoa > Chordata > Mammalia > Artiodactyla > Delphinidae > Leucopleurus > Leucopleurus acutus. Next base: position 77,333,538 of record NC_139147.1, on the reverse strand, counting down.
ACCTGGGAAATATAGCGTGATAGGGAATGTCAAAAAGTAAGGTGGTAAATACAACTCCTGATAGGTATTGAGATTTTGCTTAAGAGAAAAAGAAAATTACTATAATAATTCATGTATGAGAGTGATATGATTAGATTTGTATTTTTCAAAGATCGTTCTGGCTGAAGTGTGGAAACTCAATTGTTCGGTGTATGTGCGGTAGAAAAGGGCACAGTGCAATACTGGAAGCAGAGAGACCAGTTAGGGAGTTGTTGTGAAACTCCAAGTGTGAAATGCTCTGGCTGACCTGGATAGAGAGATGGGCCAGCAAGACAGTTTTTTGGGGGGATGCCAACCCAGAAGGGTAAAAAAAAATCATCAAAGTGATGAAACTGCTGAACATGTAAGAAAATGGAGAGATTTATAATTATCAAAGCTCCTCCCTGGGAGAATGCAATATGTTTTGGGAAGGAATACTTTGAAAAGCTGCTTAGGATGATGCTAGAGATCCTTAAACAACAAACGCAAACTTTCCACAGATGGAAAGCAACATGCCATTTTAAATGGTAAGTCTTATTATCGATATTTACTAAGGTTTTGTTTTGCTGACATATATGCAAGTTTGGAGTCAGAGATAATAGTTCAGGAAAATAAAAGAAAGGCAGAGCACTTGCACCAGTGGTCATATTTCTCTACTCTCCTCTGCTTTTCCAAAATGATGATTGAACACATATATAAAGAAAGCCTGTCTAGAGGCACACCAAATAACTAGCTTCCATTAAGGAGTCCCTCAATGCTCTGTTGAGAATTATTAGTGGTAGAAGGATTAAAGAGAAGTAGATGGCACCAAAATGTTTACAGGGTAGCAGTGATAGTTCTCTGTAATTATTTGGATATAAGGATAAGGGAGAAAAAAGAATCAATTATGATATTATACAGGATTTAGACCTGGGAATCTGGCTCATTCTCTGTGATAAGGAAGAGAAAGGGCAGGTTTCAGGTGGAATTAGGAGATAGTAGGTGAGGAATTAAGCTTGCAATTTTAATATGTGAAGTAGCTGTGTTATTCAAGTGGGGAGAACAAGTAAAGCAAGTAAGTCTGAAGCTTAGGAAAGGGATCTGGGTTAAAGATCAGTGTTCAGTAATAAAAAACATGGGAATGGATTATATCACAAGGGAGAATGTGTAGAATGACATACAATAGAGGACATGTGGATAAAATATAAAGAAACACAATTATTAACATTGTATTAAGAGATATATTAAATTTTAAACCTAAGAAGTAGACACGTTGTGTGTGTATGTGTGTGTGTGGATAGACTGGATACTGTGAAAAAGAATCCACGAGATCACAGCTCTGAAATTGCAAGTCTTCAAGACTGCAAGATTTTGAAACTGCAAGCCTGAAAGACTGAGAGATCCTTTCCGCTACCCAGGGCTACCTCTAGCCTCTGCTTACTTAGCAAATTTCCTGTATAAGAGAAACACTTAGCAGAGAGGGTTGTCTTTGCTTTGGGGTGTTTTCCAGAATAAATTCTGGCATACCGGAAGACAGGTTAGCCCAAAGTTTGGCTTCTCTTCATCTGAGAAACTGTCCTTCTCTGGCAGGTTAGTTTCTTCTCAACCCACTGCCTCCAACCTACTCCAGGTAGAGAAGCATCCTTTGTCTCCTGCGATCATCATTCTTGAAATTACTCTTATAGTTTTGAAATACTTAGGTCCATTGCTCTTCAGTGAATTTAAGGAGTTTTTTTGTTGCTCTTGTTTATCTGGAGATTTGATACTGTTTCAGTGATGTAAAGGGATTTCAACTCCTGCGTTGTTATAGTGCTGCCATCTTGCAGTCTTCAAAGGTTCATCAAGGTATTGCAGCCTGATGGTCTAGCAGTATTATAGTTTCATAGTCTCAAGGTGTAGAAGACTCTTTCTTTTTTGAGACTTTACCATCTTGCATTATTTATTCAGTTTTGAGCAAGCTTTCAAAGCAATTAAAGACAAAGTTGAAATCTGTCTAACTAAGGTTGCAGCTAATGAAACTCCTAATAACATCAAAATTTTAGCCCTTTTGTAGCCCAAGTAGTTGGAACTAGGCTGAAAAGAAAAGGAGAACTTCCTCAATTCCTGGAGATTTAATTCCAAGCCCTGCTAGAGGGATTAAAGTCACAACACTTTCATAATCACTTCAATTTCTGCTTGAAGCAATGAACTAATCAGTCCCTCAGGCTTACTACCTAAAAGGGGAAAGTGCATTACTTCTTAGAGAGGCATATATATATATATATATATATATATATATATATATATATATACACATATCTTAATATTACATAGATAGATAATGTATATTCCACATCAGCCTTTCTTCACACAATATCATCATCAAAATTGCAAAATGTATGAGAAAACAGGAGTATATGACCCATGACAAAAGAATATTCAGTAAATTGAAAGCAACCTAAAGAACTTTGAAATAACCATAATAAATATATTAAAGAATCTACAAGAAAAGATCTGTAAGGTGAGTAAAGAAATGGGAAATTTCAGAGACTTGAAAGTAGTAGAAAAGAAATAAATGGAAAACCTAGAGATTATTAACATGGTATCTGAAATTAAGAAAATAAAAATACATTAAGAGGATCATACACCATAATCAAGTGGAATTTATCCCAGGGATGCAAGGATGCTTCAGTATCCACAAATAAGTCAATGTGATACAGTACATTAACAAACAGAAGAATAAAAATCATATGATCACTCAACAGGTGCAGAAAAGGCTAGTGACAAAATTAATCATCCAGATATGACAAAAACTCTCAACAAAGAGGTTATAGAGGGAATGTACCTCAACATAATAAGGCCATATATGACAAGGCTGCAGCCAACGTAATCAAAGGGGAAGAGCTGAAAGCATTTCCTCTAAGATCAGGAGCAAGAAAAGGATGCCCACTCTCGCCACTTTTATTCAATATACTATTTGAAGTCCTAGCCACAGCATTCAGAAAAGAAAAAGAAATAAAAGGAATCCAAATTGGAAAGGAAAAAGTAAAACCATCATTATTTGCAGATGCATTATAGTATCTATAGAAAATCCTAAAGGTGCTACAAAAACCTGTTATAACTAATAAATGAATTTAGTAAAATTGCAGGATATAAAATTACTATACAGAAATCTGTTCCATTTCTATACACTAACAACAAACTATCAAAAAGATATTTACCTGAAGAAAACAAAAACACTAATTCAGGGACTTCCCTGGTGGCGCAGTGGTTGAGAATCCGCCCACCAGTGCAGGGGACACGGGTTCGAGCCCTGGTATGGGAAGAGGCCGCATGCCGCGGAGCAACTAGGCCCGTGGGCCACACTACTGAGCCTGCGCTCTAGAGCCCGCGAGCCACAACTACTGAAACCCGTGCACCTGGAGCCCATGCTCTGCAACAAGAGAAGCCACCACAATGAGAAGGCTGTGCACCTCAATGAAGAGTAGCCCCCACTCGCCACAACTGGAGAAAGCCTGCACGCAGCAATGAAGACCCAACAGAGTCAAAAATAAATTAATTAATTAATTTTAAAAAAACACTAATTCAAAGGATATATGTGCTCTAATGTTATTTTCATCATTATTTACAGTAGCCAAGATATGGAAGCAACTTGAGTGTTCAGTGATAGATGTATGGATAAAGAAGATGTGGCATATGTGTAAATACTTTACACACACACACACACACACACACAATGAAACGTTACTCAGCCATATAAAAGAATGAAATCTTGTCGTTTCTGACAAACGTGGATGGATCTAGAGGGTATTATGCTAAGTGAAATATGTCAGAGAAGGACAAGTAAGCAAAATAAGTAATAATATTTAGAAAACAAATTGTAATGAAGGTGGATCTGCTTTAGTAAATATTATATTTTATGACTATAAAAGTAAATAATATAAGTAACTTTAATGTTGATAAAAGATGCTGAATCTAATAGAATAGAGTGTATAAACCTGAAAAGACAATAATGCAAATACAAGTGTAATATGTGAAAAAGAAGCAGCACAAACTACTAGGTAAATGTTGGATTATTCAATAGAGACTAGAAACATCAAATTAAGGTAATTACTAGTTTTTACTAATTTCATTTTCATAGAAACTTTTATTCAAATATACTGTTAATTATTTTATAATACCTCAAACTGCCTTTTATAAATAGATGGTCTCTCATACCTCACCTAATAAGTTTTAATCTACTGCATGCTGGTGTTATTTTGAGAATTTGAGCTTGATTATTTGGAGAAAAGATGAAAACCACTTTTTAAACTTTTGAGGGCGGTCTGCCAGTCCCTCAGTCTGAAAGTAATTTTATATTGTGAAGCAAACCTGATAACCTCTACACTATGGAAACAGGGCTAGTAATTTTATATTGTATACATCATGTATACTCAACTCATACAGAACTCTCTATCTATTACTTTATCTAATCTTGTAAGAATATTTCAACATCGTATTTTTCATTCATTCTATATACACACATTAGCGACATTTGTGCATAATAAAGAACAAAACCATTTAATATTTAAAAAATTTTGTCTTCAAAAGCAATGATGTCCAAGTTGTGATTCAGAAATGGAATGATCTTTTCAGCTGTTTTTACCATGGTGTTTGGGGGAAAAGAAATTGAATCTTTAATTAATGGCATTCAGTTAGTCTGTGTCTGGATCCTACTGGCCCCGTTAAAGATCAGGAACTCTAGCATGATAGTAGGAATGTGTTCAAATGTTGGTCTTTACCCATTTTCTCTTCTAAATGATCTTCTTCAGAAGCAGCTTTGAAGATTTGTAAAACAGCTGGTGTCAGTTTAGGAGTCCTGGCAGAGAGGGAAGTGAAGTAGCCATACAGAAGTTATACATGTAACCTTAAGTGTAACATGGATAGGTATTTGCAGATGTCAATGTTTCATGGATTCTCCTGAAGTTCTGGAAACACTAAAAGAAGGAGGAAAATGGGGTAGGGATGGCTATTGTGTACTGCTGAATTAAACACAAAATAAAGCAACATAATGAGTTTTATTACTATTATCTTTGGCTCTCTGAAAGGGAAAGAGTTTCTGGCCATCTCTCTTGGAGCCTCCTTCCATGTTGGTCTCTTCTTTTCTTCGTGGTCTCTCCGTGTGTGGTATACAAAGAACACTCACCTAGGATTCAGGAGCCCTGGATTCTCTAATCCCCACTGCCTTTCTGCACAACAGTGTCTTTCCCCTCTTTGACCCTCCTCATCCATACATTCAGGAATTTAAGTAAATGATATCTAAAAGCAGTATAATCTCCACAGTCTGTAAGAAAAGGGAAGGACTAAAGGGCAGACAGTTTGTATTGAACAGGAGGATAGGCTCCCTGGCATGACATAAAATTTAGGAGAAAAAATCAATTACCCATATCAAAGCATGGGATACATAAGTTCCTTCACTCCAATATTCCTCTAAAAATATCTACCTTCTGAGGTCTACTACATCTGTCATTCCATAGTTCTAGGATTCCTTCCCAATTCACTCACCCTGCCCACCAAGTCACATTTGTGGGTTACCAGTTGAGTGTGGGTGACAGCCTCTGGAGAGAAGCAGTTGTACCTAGTGCTTAAGAACACAGACTCTGCAGTCAGATTTTCTGAGTTCAAATCCTAAGTCCACATTTTCCTAGCTGTGAACTTTTGGGCAATTTACTTAGTCTCCCTGTGCCCCACTCTGTTATGTGTAAAAGGGTTATATAAGCAGGGCCAACATCATGGTGTAGTTGTGAGATTACATTCATTAATGCATGTAAAGGTTTAGGACCAGTGATTTATCTATAACAAAGCAATTAATAAAGGGTTGTTCCTACTAATGTTTATCTTAATTCAATTTGGAGTTGCTAAAGATTGATATTTTATGTAATTCTGTCACTATGCTCCCCTTTCCTTCCTTTCTTCCCTCCTTTCTTTCTCTCTCCTTTCTTTCCCTTCCCTTCCCTTCTCTCTCTCTTCTCACCTCTATCTGCTCCTCCCTTTCTAGGTAAGTGTTTTAGGAGGCTTTCATTTGTTTCCCAATACCTTGGGCCAATCTGGCTTGATCAAGCAGGCCAGAGGCCAGGGGTCTTGCTGAGCCTCTCTGGGGTCCAAGCTATAGCTCATTGTAAGCTCCATCGAGCTGTGGAGAGTGCCAGACACGATTTCATTAATCCTACCATCAGTGGGTCTGAATTCATTGCAACTAATACAATACCTGTTTCTCTAACTACGCCAACATTTTCTCGACACCGTGCATGACCTCCTGTTATTTCTCAACAAAAGCTGGCAAGCACGACTTGACGGTGAAGCAAAACAGCCCAGTGGGCCACAAACTGCTGAGTGCATCCATGCTGAAATGAAAAGCACATTCCAAAGAGATCCAAAGAAGCCAAGAAAAAAAAGAGCAAGAATACAGAATCACTTAGAGGAGAGAGTAACCCTCTAGGCCACCAGACTTACATGTTTATCTTCCCTACAATGAAAACCAGGGTGACTTCTACCCCAGAATCCCTGACTATTCCGATTCTAGTACCTTGTTTTGATATGTGATTCCCAACTGTCTCCATCAGACTTTATCCTCACAAAAAGAGTCACACATGGGACTTACAGGACAAGTCTCTAAAATCTTTGAAGTTTCTGTCAGCAACACCAAAAGAGAAAGCAGCATGCCGTATGTTTGAGTAGATTTAGTTATAGGTCAGATTTGGGATGCAATCAGACTAAGAGGATTGCTATATGGTATAAGAAATATGCAAAGAAAAGTATATTTTGTTTAGTTTCAAAGGCTTTAACTTTTCCCTCATGATTTTTGTGAAAAGTTGGTCTACGGCTTCCCTGGTGGCGCAGTGGTTGAGAGAAAGCCTGCCGATGCAGGGAACACAGGTTCGTGCCCCGGTCCGGGAGGATCCCACATGCCGCGGAGCAGCTGGGCCCGTGAGCCATGGCTGCTGAGCCTGCGCGTCCGGAGCCTGTGCTCCGCAACGGGAGAGGCCACAGCAGTGAGAGGCCCGTGTACCGCAAAAAAAAAAAAGTTGGTCTATTAAACCAATTTTCCTCTTCTGTACCTAGCTCTGATGAGCACAAGGTGAGGTATTTATTTTCTGGACTAAAATACCAGATCTTCATTGAAGCCCTTCTTAGCAGAATGATGCGAGGAATGTTAATAGAAAGGGGGACCATTGAGGAAAACACTGGATGGTCCACGCAATCATTTAACAGGGTTGTAGAGTGATGCTATATCCCAAATAAAGATGAATAATATTGGGCAAAAAAAAGATGAATAATATTGGAAACTTACCTGCCCTCAAAAACTCAAACTGTAGGAATTGCCATAAAGAAAATGTTCAGGGTTCTCTGGGAGAGAAAATCAAGAGGATCTAGCTTAATTTGAGAGGAATAAGAAAAGGAGTTTCTTGGAAGGAAGTTCTGCATCTGGTTGTAATCTGAAGGAAAAGATAAGAAAGTCTAAACACTGAAACTGCCATGTGGAGTTATTAATACATTTATCAATGAGGGTATCATCCAATTGTTTTCAAATAAAGCTAGCTGAAGAGAGGAAGACGTTTATCTGCATTTAGAATTTAATCTTCTCAAAGATCAGAGGCACTCCTTGCTATTTATTGAACTACTAAAGAATAACTGCTACCTATTCTCTTCAAATATAGAGAAACCAAAGTTTAATTCTAACCCCCCTGGTATTCATCACTGAATTTAACAGAGAATTTTACGTAAAGTGAGTACTAGCAAATATCAGAATGATTGTGAGACCCAGTTAGAAAGACTGGCACAAAGTTAAAAAATTAAATTGAGAAGAAACAGACATATATTGGCTCAGATGGAAAAGGATTGGTCTATAAATTAATGATAGGGCTTGGAAAGCAAGTTTTATCGGGAACTAATTCCTGAATCTGACCGTTCATACTTGCCTGTACCAATGATGCATTCCCTAGTCAGTGAAGGAAAGTCTGGGTATCTGACCCTTGTTCCATTCATGAATACAAGCCATTCATTAAGGATTATTAAAAGAGGGGAATTTGAGGCCTTGAATGAAATGTTAAAATATAAAGTTTATAATAAAATATGCTCAATAAGGGGTAATGGACTTAACTGTATAAGAATGCTATATGTGTTCTTGAAGCGTTTATACAAACACTATATGTGGTCTTATAAGGGGTTCATAAGCATGATAAAAATGATAAATAACGGTACTGTTGTAAACCACATCTGGGAAACTGGTTTGACTTTGATCAAGTAAGTTAATTTCCAGAGTTGAAGCTTGTTCATCTCTAATTAGATGTTCTAACACTTGAATTGTTTTTATTTATCACTTTTTTATACACGATCTCTCACTTAATTCTTGCAGCAACACTTATGATAGAGATTTTATCAATCCTATTTACAAATGTGGAAAGATCAGATTCAGAGTGTTTACTTGTTCAAAGTTATCTAAACAGAAAGAATTACAGGAACAGAACTCAAACCTTTATCATCTCATTCCGAAGTATATGTGCATTCCAGTACATCATACATCCTGTGAGTATCAAATTACATTGTATATATTTGAAAGTGCTTAATAAATGGTAAGGTGTTGCATACATATGATGTACTATGTGATCACTATATCTATTAATTAATTAATGCACCAATTAATGCATTTATTATTTTGTTATTTTAATAAACCTTCTCTGAATACCTGTTAAATGTTTTCATCACTTCCCTAAACACTAGGGGTATATGAGGTACTACTTTGCTATCTGGATCTAGAGATATATTTGGCATATAGTTCTTCGTTATATATTAGCACACTGATCGAAAAAACAATCATTTGCAAGACAATCATTCTTTAACAATTACTTTTATAATTTTATAATTTGCTGCAGCACAGAAGGACATTAGTAATTCCAGAGGCTGAATTTTAGCCACTACGATTGCTGAATGCTGGTGTGTGTTGACCTAGTTAAAAATACATGTAAAGGACAGCTTTATCAATGGAGTCGTTTCAAAATAAGCAGCAAATCTTTCTATTCCTCTAAAGTATTGTTCCAAAAATGGCAGCAATGGCTCACAAAAATCGGAAGACTATCTGAATTAGAGCCTTTGCTTTATTACTCAGGACTGTAAGTAACTATAACTTCACCATCTAACACACTTCGAATTTTACAGAGTCTATCGAAGGTCTCCAAGTGAAGAAATTCACTTCTGTATGGAGAGGCAATCTTTTCCATCCAACAAAATCCAAGATAGGGTTTTTAAGTAACAAAGACATTGTTGGTAGGTTGGCATTTTGTAATGATTATTACTGGTCTTACATTTGGACTAAACTCCAAAGTGTATTTAATGGTTACAAATGATCTGAATTAGTGGTCAATTTTTTTTTTTTTTTTTTTTTTTTTTTTGCGGTACGCGGGCCTCTCACTGTTGTGGCCTCTCCCGTTGCGGAGCACAGGCTCTGGACGCGCAGGCTCAGTGGCCATGGCTCACGGTCCCAGCCGCTCCGTGGCATGTGGGATCTTCCCGGACTGGGGCATGAACCCATGTCCCCTGCATCGGCAGGCGGACTCTCAACCACTGCGCCACCAGGGAAGCCCAGTGGTCAATTTTGAAATTAAAAAGCATTATTTTACAATCAAGGCAAGCATTCTCAGAAAAAAATATATTAATTTCAATTACATGTAAAGTAGTCACTTCTAGCTCTTTGTTTATATACTTTGTTTACCAGTTCAATTTGCTAAGCACTTTCACAGATATTTTTCCATTAAAATACATTATTGATACCTATTCAGGTAGATTAAATTATATGAAATTGCCAATATTAGACCATATTTGTCCTATAGAAATGGAAATTTCAAATGGGTTGACTTAATATATGGTCCTGCTGATGGGAGCAATCTTAGTTATGCCAGTCTCCTCACATAGTTCATGATTTTTTTTCCTTTAATGGGGCCATTTAAATGAAATTAATTAAGAGGTTTCAAAAGCACTCTTCCTTTTTCTTCATTTAATGAAATCTATGTTCTATTTTCAAGTGTCCTTATCAACCCTCTATAAGGACTAATTCTTCCAACCAAACCATGCAAAGAAAACTATTTTTGTAGGTAGATTTATGCTGAGGAGACCTATTTTTCCTCAAAATGTAGAGATGAGGAAAGACATAGGGAGAAGACTATACCCTACATGATTAAATATGGTAAATAAAATGCCAAGTTGTAAAAGAAAAAGACACACCTAAATACTTAGATTTCATTAAAATTCAGTATTTTTTCCATGGCATTAACAGTAATGTGAAACCCCCAAACTCTGATAATCATAAAAATATAAGCTTAGAGTTTCGCAGAAGATATTATCAATTAGTAGTATTTCTCTTAGTATTTTCTTTTTAAACACCTAGTCACCATAAATTTTCTTATTTCATATTTAAAAGCTGTTTTGGAATTGTCAATATTTCTCATCTCTACAATAATGATTGTTTTTCTGTTGTGACCATATGACTTCATGATGCTCTAACTTGACCTTGGTAAAAAAGGTCCCAAAGAATTCCAATATTGAATTAGTAATTTATCTGTCATCTTCCACCCACCTTATTTCTGGCAGCATGGGGCTATTTCATCTTAGATAACCCAGGCTTGATATAATGGATAATGTTCATGAACTAAAATGGAAGGTAATGAACCAGTGTTGGAAAAGATAATCCATGTCCAGACTGTCCTGATCTTTCATAGTACTGTCTGCTGACCTACTTGGCAATTTGAATTCAGTCTTCTCGTTCATGCATAACTGGGGTCACTTAAACATTAAAAGATTGGAACTTCTCTTCTCATCCTTTGACCAAGTTTAAGCCTGTTGTTTAAATTCCTTGGTCCAGCACGAGGGAGGATGGGTGAGTATATACATATGTGTAAATGTGTGTGTAAATGTGTGTGTGTATGTGTGTGTGTACATATGCATGCCCAAAGTAATGTGCATTTGAAGTGGTGATGTCTTGAAAAAAATGAGGCCAAGTTCCATGTTTAGTGTATCCACATTCAATAAGGATAAGGATGTAGGTAAATGGGAAACATCAAGTTAACATAGAATTCCAATAAGTATGCATTAATTCTTAACAGATAATTATCTTTTATAAACCCTTTTTCTATGTCTTGAATGCCTCATCTCTCCTCTTAAAATATTCATAAGAATATCTCGGGTACACATAGTTAAACGTATCCTAAACGTGTTGGATCAAAGAGGGGCAGAAAGTTTACAAAGCTAAGTGATACAAGACCCTGAGACATGGCAATGATACAATGTTAAAATGGCTAATGGAAGTTAGAAAAGAATAATAGCCTACACCTAAGTGAAGTAGAAATGACAGAAATACTAAGGCAGAAGGTGAAAGAGTGCTTAGAGAAGTAGGCATGCTAGAGTGGATTTACTAAGTGAAGTCAGAAAACACAATAGCTGATTATGTTATGAAAGAGAGCCCCCATGACTCTGTTTACCAAAGTGATCAGCAATGCACTGATGAGAGAGGAACTAGCATGTTTGAAAAGCTCAGTGATGGCTATCTTCTCCAGTCCAAAGTAGATGATAGGAGACACTAAGAACTGGGCTCACTGATAGTAATGGGGATAATAAGATCCTAAAATAAGAGCGGCAAGATAACAGCAAGTTTGAAGTCATTATGGTAATGAGTGTCACTGTCAGTGTGCAGCCCAAGAACTATGGAAATGATTCAAAGGATACAGTATTCCTATGGGAAAGATAGATGGTCAGCCAATAAGAGTACAAATAGCCACTCCAATAAAGTATTCTAATCCCTTGTCTAGTTTCCAGATCTGAGCCAGTTCTCAAACCCTATTAATGAATCCATCGATTAATGGAGAGGCTGAGTCCCCATGAGGAATGATTTTGAACATCATGGCATGCGTATAGAGTTATGATTCCTCTAATCTTCCAAAGGACTTATGGCTATTTAATCAAATAACTGTACACCGTGAACATGTGAATGCTCTGACATTTTAAGGGCTATGGAGCAGAGTTCAAGTTGATATTAACACTTGAGGGTCTGGATCATTATTATGGTCCTGCTGTTAAAGTGAGTGCATGTGAGGACCTGATAATAAGTGGAATTCTGGCCCAGGTGCAGCTGACATTGTGTCCAGTGGGTCTCCAGACATCCCAGAAGTTATTTCTCTGGTCCTTGAACACATAATTGGAATGGACGTATTTGGTTGTTGGAAGAACCCTATGGTGATTTCTTGGCCTGTAGGACCAGAGTTGTTGAAATGGGGAAGGTAAAGTGGAAATCTCTAAATCTATCCCCCAGCCCCACTCCTGGACAAGATGATACATCAAAAAGTCTTCTTAGGAGTGGACATGAATGTAAGGATCTTTTCTTTACAAGTTAATACTCACCAGAGAAAAATCTAACCATGGGAGAGGCCTAAATGACACTGTAGCAGAGCACAATGAGCTAACAAATGGAGGATACTTGGGCAATGCATACACAGACCCACCAATATGGTCCTCAATAACCCAAATCTGATCTTGCTCTAGCTGTTGTTTAATATCAATCTGCCATCAATGGAGATAAATGCAGAGCTTCTGCCCCATCCCTCAAGGAGATCAATTTGTTATCTAGATTCAAGATGAGTATATTGGACCCCTTTCATCAGAAAAGGACAGAAATTCATTTTGACTGAGGTAGATACATATTTAAGTTACAGGCCTACCTTTACTACTATCTTGGCCAGTACCACTATCTAAAAGCATATAGACTTTTTGATCTACCACTTAGAATACTGTATAATATCATTTCAGAAAGAGGAAACTACTTTATACCAAAGGAGGTATGGAAGTGAGCATATGACTCATCACATACCTTCCCACCCAGAATCTGCCAGCATAATAGAGTAATGCAGATGAGGCATCAACTGGAGGGTGATAACCTACAAGAGTGATATGTTGTCCTCCAGGATGTGGTTTACACTCTAAATCAGTGACCCATTTTATGGTGCTAGGCCCCCATTAAGTAAAATATATGGGTCCCAGATCAAAGAAGAGGAGGTAAGAATGGCCCACTTACCTTCACTCCCATTGAGTTACTTAGAGAATTTGTGCTTTAACATCTGTTTTCTGGATGTCCTCTTCTTAGAGGAGGAACACCTCCATCAGAGATACACTAAGAGTCCCATAGAACTTTATGCTGTGGTTACTTCTAAGTCATTTGGGCTCCTATGACAAGAGACTAATAGATAAGGAAAAGAATCACAACACTGGTATCAGTACTTTATCTTGGTCATCAGGAAGAGAGTGGGCTACCATTACAAAATGGTAATATGGAGGAAATGCTTGACATCTGTTTGCCCCACTGGAATAACTCTTAGTACTCTCTTACTCAGTTTAATGGTAAATGGACAAGAGCATCAGCCCCTGCTGATTATGGTGAGAAGATCATTATGGTGAGAAGACCACATGAGAATGACTGTCTGAGTCACTACAAGGTGAGTCACTTAGACAAGCAGAGGTGCTAGCACAAGTTTAGGGTGCTCCAAGAATGGACAATAAACAAGAGATATAGTGGATATCAGTTGCAGTCCCAAGATGAACTTCCACATGAACATTGTAGTTTTAAAATTCTTCTAGGTTTCTCCAGGAAAAAAGACCAAATATCAACCAGAATACTGTAGGAAATGTTTCCATATGGAATGAACTTATTGTTGATGCAAATGGACCTGAGCAATGCAAGAAGTACATCTTAAGGAACGCTGTAAGAGATGCACCATACAAAATCCCTTTCAGGATTAAAGTAGTCATTCCCCCAGCTCTCCAGGGATGGACTTCAGCTGAAAGAAGCTGCTCCATACAAGATTAATCCCACTTCTAATGTCGGGGTACAAAAAACTAAGCCCTTTGCTTCAATTTTGAAGGGCCATCTCAGCTGAAGGCTTTGTTTTGACAGTGACGCCATTCAATTTTTTCTCTTTTCCCATATGTGCAAGTAGTCCCCTTAGAAGTTTGTTCTTGAGAATGCTCCCATGAAAATCTCCTGCATGCAAATTTCTGTATCAGAATCTGTTTCATAAAGAAAATGACTTAGAATGCAAGTTCATACAGAGTATAAGTGACAAAAAGAACTAGAACTCAGACTTCCAGACTCTCATTGCAGTGCCCTTTCCTCTACATCTTATTGCTAAATACTCTCAATAGGTTTTAATTTATGTAAATATGTAATTATATATGTTATCTGTTTATACATCTGTGTCCCAAACTAGGATAAAAAGTTTTAGAGGACAAGGGGATGTATCATATCTGTATTTATTTCCTAAATTGAGCAAATTTAGCATCTCATATTAAGTACTCTATTAACGTTATATTTGTTCAATGAATAACTTTTGAATAGCTACCAAGATAGATAAACATTTTCCAGTTTATTTGAAAATTATGTCTATAATAAGTTATATTCAAGTATTTTCTTTACACGAATTTCAGTATATAGGGGGAAGCATTGTTAAAAATGCAATGCTGAATGGATCTCAATTCAGCATGTAAATATTCAGTGAAATAAAAAAAAAGAAGGGGCTGATCATGTATTTCCTGCCTTTTGTGTAGGATTTAAAAATTTTATACACACGACTAGGCTATGTTCTATTAAGCACATAACAGTTATCAGTTTTTAAAAAACAAACAGCTCAGGAACTCATTCTATTCCCTTATTCCCTTTCTTTCATCTGTGAAAATGAACACGCTAATATTAATTAAGACAGTGGGAGGATGAGAAATAGAGCAAGAAAAAAATGAGAATTCATACTCAATTGCAGATTTTCCAACAGAAATAAGTAAGGTCAACAAAAATGCTGCATATAATACTTCAGCTAGAGATTTTCTTTTGATAGTCAAATAAAATCTTATTTTTATTTCTTCTGAGGAAAAAATAATGCAATACTGTCCTTTCTGACTTTCCTCTCTATTGTTACTGCCAGTGCTAAGGTATTCACATAACCCCTTATTGTTCCACTTCCTCCTTATTGCCCCTATGTTTATTTATATTTTTATTTTCCTAAAATATAGTTATAAGTGGATAATTCTCTTTCCCTAAAGCCTGCATGAATACCAGTTTCGAAAAAATAAGTCTAAACCCAATAAAATGTTTCTAGATGAACAGAAGGTTATCTACAAACTATTACCACCTAATTTCCCAGTTATATATCATCACTTTACTTCATGCACCCAAAATTCCTTCCTTCATTATTTTGTTCTCATTATTTTTTTTCCTCTCAAATGTTCTTCCAACTTCCATTAGTCAAATGTCACTTCCTCAATCCTTAGTCCTTATTCATACTTGCAATAATTGCCTCTCCCAATCTGGAATTATCTTTCTATATTTAGACTCCACGTCACTATTTTTATTTTCTTCAGTAATGTAACATTTAAAAACATGTGTATTATACAAGTTTGTTTTGTATTATCTCCCATACTCATTGTTTTTCCTTTTTCACTCAAAGCATAAACTACTACATGGTGGTTACTAGGTAAATTTTTACTGAGTGAGTGAGATACAGATAGACATTGAAAATATAATAGCTGAATAACCAGCCATGGAAATGATTTGTCTCCCTTAAGGTATGCGTGGCAAATATACTTAATGACATTTAGATGGTAAACCATGTAAATAATGAGAGGAGACTTTAGAAATAGAAGAGTTTTCAACAGAAATTGAAAGAAAGGAGAGACAGCAGAAGCAATAAGAAATACAGTCCTGCAGACTTTGGAAAAAAACCACATTCACAGAAAGATAAACAAGGTGAAAAGGCAGAGGGCTATGTACCAGAGGAAGGAAAAAGATAAAACCCCAGAAAAACAACTAAATGAAGTGGAGATAGGCAACCTTCCAGAAAAAGAATTCAGGATAATGATAGTGAAGATGATCCAGGAGCTTGGAAAAAGAATGGAGGCAAAGATTGAGAAAGTGCAAGAAATGTTTAACAAAGACCTAAAAGAATTAAAGAACAAACAAACAGAGATGAACAATCCAATAACTGAAATGAAAACAACATTAGAAGGAATCAATAGCAGAATAACTGAGGCAGAAGAACAGATAAGTAACCTAGAAGACAGAATGGTGGAATTCACTGCTGTGGAACAGAATAAAGAAAAAAGAATGAAAAGAAATGAAGAAAGCCTAAGAGACCTCTGGGACAACATAGTCGAAAAATTTCCTAACATGGGAAAGGAAATAGCCACCCAAGTCCAGGAAGCACAGAGAGTCCCATACAGGATAAACCCAAAGAGAAACATGCCGAGACACATAGTAATCAAAACAGCAAAAATTAAAGACAAAGAAAAATTATTGAAAACAGCAAGGGAAAAACGACAACATACAAGGGAACTCCCATAAGGATAACACCTGATTTCTCAAAAGAAATTTTGCAAGCCAGAAGGGAGTGGCATGATATACTTAAAGTGATGAAATGGAAGAAAATACAACCAAGATTACTCTACCCAGCAAGGATATCATTTAGATATGATGGAGAAATCAAAAGCTTTACAGACAAGCAAAAGCTAAGAGAATTCAGCACCACCAAACCATCTCTACAACAAATGCTAAAGGACCTTCTCTAAGAGGGAAACACAAGAGAAGAAAAGGACCTACAAAAACAAACCCAAAACAATTAAGAAAATGGTCATACTAACATACCTATTGATAATTACCTTAAACGTGAATGGATTAAATGCTTCAACCAAAAGACACAGTCTTGCTGAATGGATACAAAAGCGAGACACATATATATGATGTCTACAAGAGACCCACTTCAGACCTAGGGACACATACAGACTGAAAGTGAGGGGATGGAAAAAGATATTCCATGCAAATGGAAATCAAAAGAAAGGTGTACTAACAATACTCATATCAGATAAAATAGACTTTAAAATAAAGAATGTTACAAGAGACAAGGAAGGACACTGCATAGTGATCAAGGGATCAATCCAATAAGAAGATATAACAATTATAAATATATATGCACCCAACATAGGAGCACTTCAATGCATAAGGCAAATGCTAACAGCTATAAAACAGGTAATCGACAGTAACACAATAATAGTGGGGGATTTTAACACCTCACTTATACCAATGGACAGATCATCCAAAATGAAAGTAAATAAGGGAACAGAAGCTTTAAATGACACAATAGACCAGATAGATTTAATTGATATTTATAGGACATTCCATCCAAAAACAGCAGATTACATTTTCTTCTCAAGTGTGCATGCAACATTCTCCAGAAGAGATCACATTTTGGGTAACAAATCAAGCCACAGTAATTTTAAGAAAATTGAGATCATATCAAGCATCTTTTCTGACCACAAAGCTATGAGATTAGAAATGGATTACAGGGAAAAAAACGTAAAAAACACAAACACATGGAGGCTAAACAATGCTTTACTAAATAACCAAGAGATCGCTGAAGAAATCAAAGAGGAAAACAAAAAATACCTAGAGACAAATGACAATGAAAACACGATGATCCAAAACCTATGGGATGCAGCAAAAGCAGTTCTAAGAGGGAAGTTTATAGCTATACAAGCCTAACTGAAGAAACAAGAAATATGTCAAATAAATAATGTAACTTTACACCTAAAGGGACTAGAGAAAGAAGAACAAACAAAATCCAAAGTTAGCAGAAGGAAATAAATCTTAAAATCAGAGCAGAAATAAATGAAATAGAAACAAAAAAAACAATAGCAAAGATCAATAAAACTAAAAGCTGGTTCTTTGAGAAGATAAACAAAATTGATAAAGCATTAGGCAGACTCATCTCCCTCATCAAGAAACAGAGGGAGAGGACTCAAATCAATAAAATCAGAAATGAAAAAGGAGAAGTTACAACTGACACTGCAGAAATACAAAATATCCTAAGAGATTACTACAAGCAACTCTATGCCAATAAAATGTACAACCTGGAAGAAATGGACAAATTCTTAGAAAAGTATAACCTTCCAAGACTGAACCATGAAGAAATAGAAAATATGAACAGACCAATCACAAGTAATGAAATTGAAACTGTGATTAAAAATCTTCCAACAGGGCTTCCCTGGTGGCCCAGTGGTTGGGAGACCACCTGCTGTTGTAGGGGACGTGGGTTCGTTCCCCGGTCCGGGAGGTCCCACATGCCGCAGAGCAGTTGGGCCCGTGAGCCATGGCTACTGAGCCTGCACGTCCAGAGCCTGTGCTCTGCAATGGGAGAGGCCACAACAGTGAGAGGCCCGTGTACCGCAAAAAAAAAAAAAAAAAAATCTTCCAACAAACAAAAGTCCACGACCAGATGACTTCAAAGGTGAATTCTATCAAACATTTAGGGATGAGTTAACACCCATCCTTCTCAAACTCTTCCAAAAATTGTAGAGGAAGGAACACTTCCAAACTCTTTTTATGAGGCCACCATCACCCTGATACCAAAACCAGACAAAGATACTACAAAAAAAGAAATTTAGAGACCAATATCACTGATGAATATAGATGCAAAAATCCTCAACAAAATACTAGCAAACAGAATCCAACAGCACATTAAAAGGATCATACACCATGATCAAGTGGGATTTATCCCAGGGATGCAAGGATTCTTCAAATCAATCAATGTGATACACCATATTAACAAATTGAAGAAAAAAAACCATATGATCATCTCAATATATGGGGGAAAAGCTTTTGACAAAATTCAACACCCATTTATGATAAAAACACTCCAGAAAGTGGGCGTACAGGGAACCTACCTCAACATAATAAAGACAATATATGACAAAACCACAGCAAACATCATTCTCAATGGTGAAAAACTGAAAGCATTTCCTCTAAGATCAGGAAGAAAACAAGAATGTCCACCCTCACTGCTATTATTCAACATAGTTTTGGAAGTCCTAGCCATGGCAATCAGAGAAGAAAAATAAATAAAAGGAATACAAATTGGAAAAGAAGAAGTAAAACTGTCACTGTTTGCACATGACATGATACTATACATAGAGAATCCTAAAGATGCCACCAGAAAACTACTACAGCTCATCAATGCATCTGGTAAAGTTGCAGGATACAAAATTAATGCACAGAAATCTCTTGCATTACTATACACTAATGATGAAAAATCTGAAAGAAAAATTAAGGAAACACTCCCATTTACCATTGCAACAAAAAGAATAAAATACCTAGGAATAAACCTACCTAGGGAGACAAAAGACCTGTATGCAGAAAACTATAAGACACTGATAAAAGAAATTAAAGGTGATACCAACAGATGGAGAGATATACCATGTTCTTGGATTGGAAGAATCAATATTGTGAAAATGACTATACTACCCAAAGCAATCTACAGATTCAATGCAATCCCTATCAAATTTCCAATGGCACATTTTATGGAACTAGTGCAAAAAATCTTAAAATTTGTATGGAGACAAAAAAGACCATGAATAATCAAAGCAGTCTTGAAGGAAAAAAAACGGAGATGGAGGAATCAGACTCCCTGACTTCAGACTATACTACAAAGCTACAATAATAAAGACAATATGGTACTGGCACAAAAACAGAAAGATAGATCAATGGAACAAGATAGAAAGCCTGGAGGTAAACCCACACACCTATGGTCAACTAATCTATGACAAAGGAGGCAGGAATATACAATGGAGAAAAGACAGTCTCTTCAATAAGTGGTGCTGGGAAAATTGGACAGCTACATGTAAAAGAATGAAATTAGAACACTCCCTAACACGATACACAAAAATAAACTCAAAATGGATTGAAGACCTAAATGTAAGAACAGACACTATAAAACTCTTAGGGGAAAACATAGGAAGAACACTCTTTGACATAAATCACAGCAAGATCTATTTTGATCCACCTCCTAGAGTAATGGAAATAAAAACAAAAATAAGCAAATGGGACCTAATGAAACTTCAAAGCTTTTGTACAACAAAGTAAATCATAAACAAGACGAAAAGACAACCTCAGAATGGGAAAAAAATATTTGCAAATGAATCAATGGACAAAGAATTAATCTCCAAAATATTTAAACAGCTCATGCAGCTCAATATTAAAAAAACAAACAACCCAGTCCAAAAATCGGCAGAAGACCTAGATAAACATTTCTACAAAGAAGGCATACAGATGGCCAAGAAACACATGAAAAGTTGCTCAACATCACTAATTATTAGAGAAATGCAAATCAAAACTACAAGGTATCACCTCACACCAGTTAGAATGGGCATCATCAGAAAATCTACAAACAACAAATGCTAGAGGGGGTATGGAGAAAAGGGAACCCTCTTGCACTGTTGGTGGGAATGTAAATTGATACAACCACTATGAAGAACAGTATGGAGGTTCTTTAAAAAACTAAAAATAGACTTACCATATGATCCAACAATCCCACTAGTGGGCATATACCTAGAGAAAACCATAATTCAAAAAGACACATGCACCCCAATGTTCATTGCAGCACTATTTACAATAGCCAGGTCATGGAAGCAACCTAAATGCCCATCGACAGACGAATGGATAAGGAAGATATAGTACATATATACAATGGAATATTATTCAGCCATAAAAAAGAACAAAATTGGGTCATTTGTAGAGACGTGGTTGGATCTAGAGACTGTCATACAGAGTGAAGTAAGTCAGAAAGAAAAAAACATATATCGTATATTAACGCATATATGTGGAACCTAGAAAAATGGTACATGGGCTTCCCTGGTGGCGCAGTGGTTGAGAGTCTGCCTGCCGATTCAGGGGACACGGGTTTGTGCCCCGGTCTGGGAGGATCCCACATGCCGCGGAGCGGCTATGCCCATGAACCGTGGCCAGTGAGCCTGCGCCTCTGGAACCTGTGCTCTGCAAAATGGTACAGATGAACTGGTCTGCAGGGCGGAAATTGAGACACAGATGTACCAAACAAACGTATGGACACCAAGCAGGGGAAGTGGTGGGGGGGGGGGGTGTGATGAATAGGGAGATTGGGACTGACATATATACACTAATATCTGTAAAATGGATATTTTATACAGCAGGTTGTATAAAAAAAATAAATAAAATTAAATTTAAAAAAAAGGAATATACATGCTAAAAAGAAAGGAAATTCCAAGGAGAGGAAAGACATTGGCACAGAAGTGGATTCCTCCCTTCTGCCAAAATTTCATATCTAAATTCAATGATAAAAGGAAGAATTTACAGCATAAATATTTTCATAAATTCACTGTCTTATTTAATAATGACATTAAGATTAGCATAATTCTAACATATATCCTGAAAATATCTATCTGTAATTTCTGTGGTGTGTGTTTGTGTTACAGTCTCTTAAATGCATCATATAAGTTTGCTTGTTTTCCAGTTATTCAATATTTTTAAATGAGATATATCATGGCTTTAATCTTAATCTTCAACTATAACTTTGGTTACAGTAGCCTGATGTCATTTGTGGTGGGGGGATGATATTAAAAATTGTTTAATACCTTGCTATGTAGTTCATTTGGATGTGATTAGAAATATAATGAAAAATAATAACCAGTTTCCTATCCTTCTTGATAGTTGGGATGCAGTTTCAGGGGCTGATTTCAGACCCTTGGTCAGAGCAATGAGATTAAGAATATTTTTATACATTTGCATACCTCGGATACAACAGGGCAATCATTGTTTCTCTATACCAATGAATATATATTCAAAAGTGATTGGCAAAGTGATGTAGTAGCTAACTATAATTGTTCTGTACGTACCCATTAAAGTCTTCAAAAAGCTTTACCTTAATAAACATCCTTTTAAAAAATCAATCATATTGCCCTCAAGAAAACATATAGATCATTTCATCCAAAATTCCTAACTCCCTTTATATATGGACAAAGACTTCTACTTGTTATTTTTTAAGAACAAAAATTTACATAATAAAAATAAAAGAAATGCAGTAGTTTAATTTTTTTGTAAAAAATACACATTTGTGTGTAGAAGAAAAGACAAGAAGTATGTATACAGACACATGCGTAGTAATTTCAGAGTTATGATTGTTCTTTTTGCTTATCTTTGTTTTCTAATATTTCTCTCATAAGCATGTATGATTTAGAAAAAGTTACAAACAATTTGTAAAAACACATCATTTGTTTGTCCTCACAATGCTAAGGTGAAGCAAGAGCCTTAGCAGAGGTCATAGATTTAAATATTATATATAACATACCTTATGGGTCCAATATATATTGATGGCAAGGGTGATAATATAGGTAAAAAGACCAACCTGAGAGCATTAAGATACTGTGAGGGAGACCCAAATTTGATTGACCATTCTTCCCACTCACAGATTCCTTTTCCCTTTCTAAACTATCTACTTTCTGTTTGTACATGTTACGTGAGCTATATACAGTTGTTCTAGATGGTTTTGGAAATCTCTCCTAGTTCTCATAATAAATTGTACTTTCAAGCTTTCATATTTTATGTTGATGTTTTTCTTTATGATGATCATGATGGTGATAAATGTAATAATATAATTGACATTTCTGTGTACTTACTATGTGTCAGAAACTATTCTAAATATTTGAATATAACTTATTCAGTCTCTGCCTCAAAACTTGAGTTAGGCACTATTATTTTGCCAGCATCACAAAGGAGGCAAAATCCTAAAAAGTTTAAGTAATCTGCCTAAAGCCATACTACTGTTAAGTGGGAAATGATAATCCATTCTAAATTGTTAAAAAATAGCCTTTTTTTGTACTTAATTGTTATTCTTAAGTTCTAAATGAATCTAGACACATGGGAAGCTTGCTTTACCTGACTTTTCTAGAATTGGAGACTCAGTGTTAAAAACAATCATCCAATATTCCAATATTCCTCAGTGTTGTTTGTAGTAGACTCCAAAATCTATTGATCAGATTGTAAAATCAATGAGATAGGAAGTGAGAAAGGAGCACTTTCTTAGCTCTTTCATATTCAATATGATTAATATTATTTATAGAGAGTAATATGCTTTTTCTCGCTTATTTTACACCATCTGTCTTTGGCTTGGAAGGGGGTTAGAATTGTCATAGTCTTGATACAAAGGAAAAAGTTGTTAAAATTCATGTTTGACATTGAAAATAATATCACAGAAAGATAATGAGATTGACAGGGAGAGAAAATTACTTCCTAGGCATGGATGTAGGATGGATCATTGGCAAGCTGGAACAGAAAGGAGAAGGGGGAAAGTAGAGGGAAAGCAGGTGATCAGATATTTGTTACAACTTCTTAGAGAGTAGAAGCATGTTAAGGGAGTAAGATGAATGACAATGACATAAATACCAAAGGTTTCTGAGCTGCTTTTTCTTTGAGATTCCAGAAAGAAATTGAATTCCAGGCTCCGTCCCATACAGCAAAGTAAACTTGACTCTTTCCCTTGAAAAAGTTGTGCATCCTACAACATTTTATTTATCTACACATATGCACACATGGATTTTTGATCACTGTATGTTATAGACATTGACTACTTTATACTTTAATCAATTAATATAAGTAGCATTTAAAATGTAATAAAGATGTTGATATTAATTTTAATAGCGGCATTATTTTATTCAAAAATAATGAAGAATTAGAAATGCATAATTTGATGGCTAATAGAATGACCTAATTAACTAAGGATCTGGAACACTTACTTCCCATGGTTTAAAAATCACCTTGGGATTAGAGGGTTGGAACTTTCAACCCCACTCCCTGATTACCCAGGAGGAGAAGAAAAGTTCTGGAGGTTGAATTAATCACCAATGCCTAAGGATTTAATCAACCATGCCTGTGTAGTGAAGCCGTCAATAAAATCCAAAAGGAGGGGTTTCAGAGAGCTTCCAGGTTGGTGAAGCAGAATGCCTCTACGTGCCGCTGTGCTGGGCTCCAAACTCCAAGAGGACTGAAGTTTCTTTGTTCTCAGCCTCACCCTGTGAATCTCTTCATCTGGCTGTTGATTCCTGTGCTTTAATATCCTCGGTAATAAACCACTCATCTGCTTTTGGGATCTCAGTTCCCTCACCAGGGATTGAACCCAGGCCACAGCAGTGAAAGTGCCGGATCCTAACCACTAGACCACCAGAGCCGTGTGGACGAAAAGCTCTTGGTGCTCCAGCCAGGCAGGGCTCTGCCTCTGAGGTAGGAGAGCCAACTTCAGGACACTGGTCAACAAGAGACCTCCCAGCTCCACATAATATCAAATGGCGAAAATCTCCCAGAGACCTCCATCTTAACACCAGCACCCAGCTTCACTCAACGACCAGCAAGCCACAGTGCTGGAAAACCTATGCCAAACAACTAGCAAAACAGGAACACAACCCCACCCATTAGCAGAGAGGCTGCTTAAAATCATAATAAGGCCACAGACACCCCAAAACACACCACCAGACGTGAACCTGCCCACTAGAGAGACAAGATCCAGCCTCATCCACCACAACACAGGCACTAGTCCCCTCCACCAGGAAGCCTACACAACCCACTGAACCAACCTTAGCCACTGGAGACAGACATCAAAAACAGGAGGAACTACGAACCTGCAGCCTGCAAAAAGGAGACCCCAAACACAGTAAGATAAGCAAAATGAGAAGACAGAAAAACACACAGCAGATAAAGGAGCAAGATAAAAATGCACCAGACCTAACAAATGAAGAGGAAATAGGCAGTCTACCTGAAAAAGAATTCAGAATAATGATAGTAAGGTTGATCCAAAATCTTGGAGATAGAATGGATAATAGAATGGACAAAATGCAAGAATCAGTTAACAAGGACCTAGAAGAACTAAAGATGAAACAAGCAATGATGAACAACACAATAAATGAAATTAAAAGTACTCTAGATGGGCTCAATAGCAGAATAACTGAGGCAGAAGAACGGATAAGTGACCTGGAAGATAAAATAATGGAAATAACTACTGCAGAGCAGAATAAAGAAAAAAGAATGAAAAGAACTGAGGACAGTCTCAGAGACCTCTGGGACAACATTAAACGCACCAACATTCGAATTATAAGGGTTCCAGAAGAAGAAGAGAAAAAGAAAGGGACTGAGAAAATATTTGAAGAGATTATAGTTGAAAACTTCCCTAATATGGGAAAGGAAATAGTTAATCAAGTCCAGGAAGCACAGAGAGTCCCATACAGGATAAATACAAGGAGAAATACGCCAAGACACATATTAATCAAACTGTCAAAAATTAAATACAAAGAAAGCATATTAAAAGCAGCAAGGGAAAAACAACAAATAACACGTAAGGGAATCCCCATAAGGTTAACAGCTGATCTCTCAGCAGAAACCCTACAAGCCAGAAGGGAGTGGCAGGACATACTGAAAGTGATGAAGGAGAAAAACCTGCAACCAAGATTACTCTAACCAGCAAGGATCTCATTCAGATTTGATGGAGAAATTAAAACCTTTACAGACAAGCAAAAGCTGAGAGAGTTCAGCACCACCAAACCAGCTTTACAACAAATGCTAAAGGATCTTCTCTAGGCAAGAAACACAAGAGAAGGAAAAGACCTATAATAACGAACCCAAAACAATTTAGAAAATGGGAATAGGAACATACATATCGATAATTACCTTAAATGTAAATGGACTAAATGCTCCCACCAAAAGACACAGATTAGCTGAATGGATACAAAAACAAGACCCTTATATATGCTGTCTACAAGAGACCCACTTCAGACCTAGAGACACATACAGACTGAAAGTAAGGGGATGGAAAAAGATATTCCATGCAAATGGAAACCAAAAGAAAGCTGGAGTAGCAATTCTCATATCAGACAAAATAGACTTTAAAATAAGGACTATTAAAAGAGACAAAGAAGGACACTACATAATGATCAAGGGATCGATCCAAGAAGAAGATATAACAATTGTAAATATTTATGCACCCAACATAGGAGCACCTCAATACATAAGGCAAATACTAACAGCCATAAAAGGGGAAATCGACAGTAACACATTCATAGTAGGGGACTTAAACACCCCACTTTCACCCATGGACAGATCATCCAAAATGAAAATAAATAAGGAAACACAAGCTTTAAATGATACATTAAACAAGATGGACTTAATTGATATATATAGGACACTCCATCCAAAAACAACAGAATACACATTTTTCTCAAGTGCTCATGGAACATTCTCCAGGATAGATCATATCTTAGGTCACAAATCAAGCCTTGGTAAATTTAAGAAAATTGAAATTGTATCAAGTATCTTTTCTGACCACAACGCCATGAGACTAGAGATCAATTACAGGAAAAGATCTGTAAAAAATACAAACATATGGAGGCTAAACAATACACTACTTAATAATGAAGTGATCACTGAAGATATCAAAGAGGAAATCAAAAAATACCTAGAAACAAATTACAATGGAGACATAACAACCCAAAACCTGTGGGATGCAGCAAAAGCAGTTCTAAGGGGGAAGTTTATAGCAATACAAGCCCACCTTAAGAAGCAGGAAACATCTCGAATAAACAACCTAACCTTGCACCTCAAGCAATTAGAGAAAGAAGAACAAAAAAATCCCAAAGCTAGCAGAAGGAAAGAAATCATAAAAATCAGATCAGAAATAAATGAAAAAGAAATGAAGGAAACAATAGCAAAGATCAATAAAACTAAAAGCTGGTTCTTTGAGAAGATAAACAAAATAGATAAACCACTAGCCAGACTCATCAAGAAAAAAAGGGAGAAGACTCAAATCAATAGAATTAGAAATGAAAAAGGAGAGGTAACAACTGACACTGCAGAAATAAAAGAGATCATGAGAGATTACTACAAGCAACTCTATGCCAATAAAATGGACAATCTGGAAGAAATGGACAAATTCTTAGAAATGCACAACCTGCCAAGACTGAATCAGGAAGAAATAGAAAATATGAACAGACCAATCACAAGCACTGAAATTGAAACTGTGATTAAAAATCTTCCAACAAAGAAAAGCCCAGGACCAGATGGCTTCACAGGTGAATTCTATCAAACATTTAGAGAAGAGCTAACACCTATCCTTCTCAAACTCTTCCAAAATATAGCAGAGGAAGGAACACTCCCCAACTCCTTCTACGAGGCCACCATCACCTTGATACCAAAACCAGGCAAGGATGTCACAAAGAAAGAAAACTACAGGCCAATATCATTGATGAACATAGATGCAAAAATCCTCAACAAAATACTAGCAAACAGAATCCAACAGCACATTAAAAGGATCATACACCATGATCAAGTGGGGTTTATTCCAGGAATGCAAGGATTCTTCAATATACGCAAATCTATCAATGTGATAAACCATATTAACAAATTGAAGGAGAAAAACCATATGATCATCTCAATAGATGCAGAGAAAGCTTTTGACAAAATTCAACACCCATTTATGATAAAAACACTCCAGAAAGTAGGCATAGAGGGAACTTTCCTCAACATAATAAAGGCCATATATGACAAGCCCACAGCAAACATCATCCTCAATGGTGAAAAACTGAAAGCATTTCCACTAAGATCAGGAACAAGACAAGGTTGCCCACTCTCACCACTCTTATTCAACATAGTTTTGGAAGTTTTAGCCACAGCAATCAGAGAAGAAAAGGAAATAAAAGGAATCCAAATCGGAAAAGAAGAAGTAAAGCTGTCACTGTTTGCAGATGACATGATCCTATACATAGAGAACCCTAAAGATGCTACCAGAAAACTACTAGAGCTAATCAATGAATTTGGTAAAGTGGCAGGATACAAAATTAATGCACAGAAATCTCTGGCATTCCTATATACTAATGATGAAAAATCTGAAAGTGAAATCAAGAAAACACTCCCATTTACCATTGCAACAAAAAGAATAAAATATCTAGGAATAAACTTACCTAAGGAGACAAAAGACCTGTATGCAGAAAATTATAAGACACTGATGAAAGAAATTAAAGATGATACAAATAGATGGAGAGATATACCATGTTCTTGGATTGGAAGAATCAATATTGTGAAAATGACTCTACTACCCAAAGCAATCTATAGATTCAATGCAATCCCTATCAAACTACCACTGGCATTTTTCACAGAACTAGAACAAAAAATTTCACAATTTGTATGGAAACACAAAAGACCCTGAATAGCCAAAGCAATCTTGAGAACAAAAGAAGGAACTGGAGGAATCAGGCTCCCTGACTTCAGACTATACTACAAAGCTACAGTTATCAAGACGGTATGGTACTGGCACAAAAACAGAAAGATAGATCAATGGAACAGGATAGAAAGCCCAGAGATAAACCCATGCACATATGGACACCTTATCTTTGATAAAGGTGGCAGTAATGTACAGTGGAGAAAGGACAGCCTCTTCAATAAGTGGTGCTGGGAAAACTGGACAGGTACATGTAAAAGTATGAGATTAGATCACTCCCTAATACCATACACAAAAATAAGCTCAAAATGGATTAAAGACCTAAATGTAAGGCCAGAAACTATCAAACTCTTAGAGGAAAACATAGGCAGAACACTCTATGACATAAATCACAGCAAGATCCTTTCTGACCCACCTCCTAGAGTAATGGAAATAAAAACAAAAATAAACAAATGGGACCTAATGAAACTTCAAAGCTTTTGCACAGCAAAGGAAACCATAAACAAGACCAAAAGACAACCCTCAGAATGGGAGAAAATATTTGCAAATGAAGCAACCGACAAAGGATTAATCTCCAAAATTTACAAGCAGCTTATGCAGCTCAATAACAAGAAAACAAACAACCCATTCCAAAAATGGGCAGAAGACCTAAATAGACATTTCTCCAAAGAAGATATACAGACTGCCAACAAACACATGAAAGAATGCTCAACATCATTAATCATTAGAGAAATGCAAATCAAAACTACAATGAGATATCATCTCACACCAGTCAGAATGGCCATCATCAAAAAATCTAGAAACAATAAATGCTGGAGAGGGTGTGGAGAAAAGGGAACACTCTTGCACTGCTGGTGGGAATGTGAATCAGCCACTATGGAGAACAGTATGGAGGTTCCTTAAAAAACTACAAATAGAACTACCATATGACCCAGCAATCCCACTACTGGGCATATACCCTGAGAAAACCAAAATTCAAAAAGAGTCATGTACCAAAATGTTCATTGCAGCTCTATTTACAATAGCCCGGAGATGGAAACAACCTAAGTGCCCATCATCGGATGAATGGATAAAGAAGATGTGGCACATATATACAATGGAATATTACTCAGCCATGAAAAGAAACGAAATTGAGCTATTTGTAATGAGGTGGATAGACCTAGAGTCTGTCATACAGAGTGAAGTAAGTCAGAAAGAAAAAGACAAATACTGTATGCTAACACATATATATGGAATTTAAGAAAAAAAATGTCATGAAGAACTTAGGGGTAAAGCAGGAATAAAGATGCAGACCTCCTAGAGAACGGACTTGAGGTTATGGGGAGGGGGAAGGGTGAGCTGTGACAGGGCGAGAGAGAGTCATGGGCATATACACACTAACAAACGTAGTAAGGTAGATACCTAGTGGGAAGCAGCCGCATGGCACAGGGATATTGGCTCGGTGCTTTGTGACAGCCTGGAGGGGTGGGATAGCGAGGGTGGGAGGGAGGGAGACGCAAGAGGGAAGACATATGGGAACATATGTTTATGTATGACTGATTCACTTTGTTATAAAGCAGAAACTAACACACCATTGTAAAGCAATTATACCCCAATAAAGATGTTAAAAAAAAAATCACCTTGTCTGAGAAGAAAATAACTCAAGTATTTGTTGTCTAAATGTCTAACTCAGTCATATAACTCTTTTCATTTTTAATTGCACATACTTGACAATTCATTGCTTTGGGAGAATGGAAATCTATCACATGTCCAGCATCATGATCTCCATTTATTATCTTCTGTGGGTATCTCTCTGTAGATTTTCTGCAAATTGTTTCAGTTTGGATATTAACAGAAACATAAATGAGAAGAAAAATATCATCCAAAATTTTCCATTCCTAAGACTTCTGTGGTGGTGCCATGGATAAGACCCTGTGCTCCCAATGCAGGGGACCTGGGTTTGATCCTTGGTCAGGGAGCTAGATCCCACACACATGACACAACTAAGAGTTCACATGCCACAACTAAGGAGCCCACGTGCCGCAACTAAGAAGCCAGCGAGCCACAACTAAGGAGCCCTGGATCTGCAGCTAAGACCTGGTGCAACCAAATAAATAAATAAATATTTCTAAAAACACAAAGTTTTCCATTCCTCCACTGTCCCCACCCAAAAAAAATTTGTATTGTTTATCTCACCTCTGCTTCTTATTTTGTTCACGTATACATTTTTATTGTTTCATGTAAAGAAGTTATAATTATGTTTTTGCTTTTGTCATTTTTATTATTTAATATGTATTTCATAACTCATTTCCTTTATATACAAAAATTAAATGTGAAGTTCATAAATGCATATTCATATATAAAAATGCAACATGTTTTCAGGAAAACTTTCACAAAGCTGTAATTTGAAGATGATTAATTAACAGTACCAGAAAAAATATTGATCAGTATTTTGCATAGAAGCAATTTTTGGACACTCTTTCATCAAACGAAAAAAACAGTTTGCAAGTAATTGTAGAAAAAACCAATTGATTGCCATAGTCCCTGGAACATAAAATTGCACTTTGAACATAAGAGAAAAACACAGAGAATTTACTGATTTGAATCAATAGAAATATGTATAAGTGGTTTTAAGACATGGCATTTTATGAAGTATGAAGTTTGCTACTCAAGAATTAAATTGAATATACATTTATTCTGTGTGAAAATTGTGAAAAATAACAGAATCTTAGCTTACACATGGTTCTGAAAAATTAAAAGATTATCTCAGAAATTTATGAGATATATAGGGCAAACATTATCTCCATTTTATAGGTGAATACACGAAGGCTGAGGAACGCTAGATTAATTCCTGGGGTGTTACAGCTGTGAGGGAAGAAGCTCAAGTTTTTGACTAGAGTCCTTTCTTTTTCCATAATATCACTCAAATGTAGGGAAGGGGAATGTGAATCTTTTGTCAGTATTCTGACCTACTGACACAAATAAATGCTAATAATTAGCATAGATATTAAACAATCTTCCTTAAGCCCATTCCAAGGCCGTTGGAAGGAAGACATTTACATTTATCAGAGGGCTATTCAGGACGTTCAGCCCTTTTTCTTCCTTTGTTGCTAACAGAAAAGCTACAAGAAACCTAATCCAACCTTTATCGTTTCAAAAGAAAGCATATTAATTAAAACTATTGTAGAAATTTGGAGTGAGGACAATAGGATGGACTAGGTGGATTACTTATGATCCTTAAAATCAAAAGAAGGAAAGGCTAAGTCTATAGCAATATGGTGCTCTGCTCCCAAAGGAGGCTGGGATTCCTGGGGTACACAGCTCTCCCAGTGGATGGCGCAGGGGGTGCACTGTGCAGATGCCACTTTCAGGCTCCATCCATTTTGACTCCCCTGCGGTTAGGGATGGAAGAAGAATGGAAGGTGGCAAATCTCAGGGGACTAAAATGAAAGGAGGGTGTGATTCGGCCTTTTGCCTGATTATAACTAGGGGTCCTGACTTCTCACTCCACACTCATTAAAGGGCTTCTCGGGCTTCCCTGGTGGCGCAGTGGTTAAGAGTCCGCCTGCCGATGCAGGGGACGCGGGTTCGTGCCCCTGTCCGGGAAGATCCCACATGCCACGGGGCGGCTGGGCCCGTGAGCCATGGCCGCTGAGCCTGCGCGTCCGGAGCCTGTGCTCCGCAACGGGAGAGGCCACAACAGTGAGAGGCCCGCACACCGCAAAAAAAAAAAAAAGGGCTTCTCGTGCTCTCAGCTTCAGAGCAGAGGACCCTGAGAGAACAGTACCTTTGGAACGCTCCTGATTACAGATCTGAGATCTTAGGCCTCATCCCAGAGGGACCATCCATTGAGTATTAGGGACCCTTTAGAAATGAGAAATTACCTTGAAACACCCTTTCAATGCCTTGTTATTTCAGATTATAAGCCTGGAAAAGAGATGAAAGAAAAACATCAGCTGTGCCCCTGAAAAGGTATCATTTAACCCCTGATTTCCAAAGGGAGAGAATAGAATGCTCCCTGTAAGTTAGAAGAAGTGGGCTCAACATTGTAAATATGCTTCGTCAACTGTTTTACTGTCCCTAGAGTTATACTTAAAAGGATTGACAGGAGAGGGAATAATGCTATTACTTCAACAGGCATAAAATCTATTTCCTGTACGAAGGGAAGAAGAAAGAGACTTCATGAGCATTGCTTATAAACTGCTACTTTAGGCTTTAGGCTTTTTAGCAACAGTAGCAAGATTAGAAGAGAGATTTATTTCCCTTTCAGTTTATCTTCCTTTCATTTAAGAAGCATATTAATATTTTTCACTGTGTGTAGTCTACCTTTTCCATCCCACTCTCTTTATCCCAAATTTCTACAATAGTTTTCAATTTATATACTTCCCTTTTCTTGAAATGGTGGAGGATGAAATAGGTCTTTTGTGAATAATTCCTTTAGCGATGATGGGATTAAGAAAGCTTGGACCCCCGAATAGCCTTCTGATGAATGTAAGCAAAGATCTAAGACAACTCCCATACTCCCAGGCCTCTAGCTCTGAGGCTTATAATTATCTGTAACTGACTGCAGACTGTAAATATATTTACTGGTCCCAAACATCATCATTGGGTAATATAGAAGAAAAAGAAGTGGGTCTAAGGTCAGTGCCAGGGTTTACTTTGGGCCTCAGCTACTTGTTACAGTGTGATCTATAAAACACTAAAGCCAGATTTCTCATCTGTAAAATGGGAATCAAGATGTTTCTAATAACCTGTACTTACGACATGCATTTTCAAGGGTTATTTAGAGTGAGTGAGGTTCAGAGGTAGTTGTCTCCAAGAAAAAAAAAATCCCTGTAAGGAAACTAAGTAAAATCCGGATTGTCCATTACTGGTAACCTGTGTAACAGTGGGTTATTGGCCTGATATGCAAGTCTCAAATTATTTCTCTTGATATTAATCTCCCCCTTAGGGATAGATATATGACTTCTATAGTGACCTCAGGGAAAATCTGCTCACAATTTGTATGTACAGACACCCAAATATTTTCATAATCTACCATGGTATGACTGAGACCAATCTGGAACATTTAACTGAGACTTTATTCACTTCAGGGGGGAGGGGCTTACAATGTGAAAGATAAGGAGAATGTTACAAAACCAGACAATATCTTATGGGATATAGCTTGCTGCTCTTTCGGCTCACATTGCTTACCTCATCCTGGTTTCTGCCATACTTTTGTGTGGTGAGACTATCTTAACAGCATTCCAGAATTCATTCCTAATCATCAGTTTTCCTTGAGATCCCAAACCAGCTTCCTGACAGTACTGCTTGAGCACCTAGATCCAGCCATATCTGAAGCACGAACTTTTAAATTATGAACGCTAATTATTCCCTTGCTTTGATTAAGCATGTTTAAGTTATTTTCTCTCATTTATAATAGCTATGTTAGTTTGAGCCCGTATTTCCTCTTTATATCTTCTACAGAGCCTGGCACAGACTATATCTGTTGAATGAGTGCCTTAAGTATTAATCATACCACTATTTGGAAGTTAATATATATATATATATATATATATATATATATATTTTTTTTTTTTTTTTTCTGGTACGCGGGCCTCTCACTGCTGTGGCCTCTCCCGTTGCGGAGCACAGGCTCCGGACGCGCAGGCTCAGCGGCCATGGCTCACGGGCCCAGCCGCTCCGCGGCATGTGGGATCTTCCCGGACCAGGGCACGAACCCGTGTCCCCTGCATCGGCAGGTGGACTCTCAACCACTGCACCACCAGGGAAGCCCAAAAAATACATATATTTTTCTATGACAAAATTTATGGCAGAAATAAATACCAAAAACTTGTTTTTGTCTGTTGTTCATTCACTGAAATATTTTCTAAAATAAGGCCAAAAAAGTAGGATTAAATTTTTTGTCATTCATTTATTTATTAGATATAAATTCATTACAAAATTGACTTTTACATATAATTAGAAATATTTTAAATCATAAACAAATCAAAATCATTTAAAATATTAAGTGTTGTTATGTCTTACATTTATAGAGTATCCAATGTTAAGAATCATAACTGGATGTCTGGTTATGTTCATGTAACAAAAAATGTAGCTAAAAATATGACAAATATGTTAAGAAATATACCATATATTTGTAGCTTGTAAACCAAATAAAATTATTAAAAATTTAAATTTTTATTATTTTGATTTATTAAAATTTTTTTAAATGGTACATTTAATATTGACCTTATGTGAATCTTTTGGTAAACTGAAACAAATGTAAATTGCATATCTTGACTTTACAGGCAAGAGGTAAATTTGTCAAAAAATTATCATAGGTGTATTAACTCTATACTTAGTAGGTCAGTTGTTGATTTGTCACACTTTAAAAAAATGTTTGTGTTTTCCTGAAATAGATCAAACAGTAATTCTTTTCATTGATTCACATAGCTTCTTTTCTTCAAAATTTTCAAAATTATAGTTTAGCATCACTGCAGTATTAAACAATCCCATTCATTAAATGTCACCTGCATAAGTAAGGTTTTCCAATTGCCCTTATTTTCCAGATACTAGTGAGATACAAATATGATCTATTTTCAGATGATTAGAGGACATTGGAAATGTGATCAAATTTTAAAAACTGATACTGGATTCTAATTTTTATGGGAGGTTAGGTAAGAGAATGCTGTACACACAAAGCACTTGACCTTTTAGGCCAGTTAACATCTGAAAGCCTCATTAATGTACCCCGGATAAAGGAAAGAACCATTGAACCCTAAATGCTGAAAATATTAGTCTGGCCACATATACCATACAAAAGAGGTGCATATCAAAAGATTATGGTTAAAACCTAGGAGAAGAAAATCCATTATTCGAAAATGTTATGCACAATATAAAAATATTCATTGCAGTCACAAAAGTGCTATTTAATTTTTATTTCTCACTTTATATTAGTAAAATATTAACTCTGGTTTACTGGATGGGCATGGTAAGACCATAAAGTTAGAACATATACTCAGGTGAGAGAAATTTCTAATTTTTCAAACATCAGTAAAATAAGTTTCTATACATAATTCCAGTGAATATCAAATGCCTATAGATATGATTGTAAGAACAAGTGGTCATTTTCTCCCACATAAGCCAGAGCGAGTTATCATTTACCACAAATGTGCTGTAATTTCTTTAAACTGGGCTGAGACCAAGTTTCACTTAAAAGCTATTACATTTTATGTGGCTTTGTTGTATGTACCAAATGTGCTAAGCCTGGGTGCTTCCTCATAGTACCTAACACATGATGAAGCACATAAAAAATGCAAAATAATTTGTTGACTAATCAATTTTGTTTTACAACTTGATCATTTAGACTTTCAAAATATTTATGTTGCTTTCTTGATTCCTACTATTAAAGCACAGTCAGTTCTAATTCTTATATTTGTAATTAAAAAGAGATAAATTTCACCATACAGGGGAACAGATATTAGAATGTAAAAGGCACTTTTTTGTTTTGGTTTTTGTTTTTAGAAAATAGAATGTGTTCTATTTCTTCCCAAGTCATGAAAATAATTAATATATTTGATTTCCCTTCATGGATTATAAAGAAAACTGGGTGGTAGCAAAACTTTATAAATAGATCATTTGTTCACATCACCAAAATAAAGCAAAAACCAAACAGCAATAAAACAAAAGACATGTCTTAGTCACAAAGAATTCCAAATAGAATACTCATGCTCTCAGGCATTGATTGTACGGATGACTTACTGAAGGGTGGAATAAAGAAAAATGGGAAAGGCGTACAACATGGTGGGTCTTATCATCAACTGAAGTTTGGTTCCCCAAAAATCATAGGTGCACATCTTTGATACCTAACTTATTCTGGGAAGGATAGGGAGCCTGGGGAATTGGAAAGAAGGAGAACTAACATGAACATGAAGAATGCATGTTTTTTAATATAGAAAGAGAGATCTTTGATGTCAATATTTCCATTAAATCTATGCACACTTATTTAGAAAATAATGTCTCTATTTTTTAGATGCATGTTCTCACACAGACTGAATTAACCCAAAAATGGGTTCATACCAGAAAAAAGAATACTGTGATCAATGATTTCTAGTGTTAACTACAAATGGCTCACATTTAAAAAAAAATTGTGTACAAAAAAGTTCACCCAACATATCTGCAATGCCAATCAAAAGCAGAGAACAGTGCCCTGGGATGGCAGTGTTGGAGTAAAGCTGATGGGACCCAGGCTCAATTTATAGAATATCAGTGATTATCTACTTTGACTTCTGTATTCTACAGTTGGGAAAACTGAATTTTCATACCAAGGAAGTAGCTTTCTCAAGGTCACAGCAGATGAGTGGGTCTAAGTCTCATGAGGGTGGCCACAGCATCTAACTTGTTCACATTTTATCATCACCACATAGCACAATGCCTGCTACACAGTTGGTGTTCTACAAATATTTTGGGTGTGTTGATGAATGAACAAATGAACACATGAATGACTGAATGGATAAGTAAGACAGTGTCAGAGCTAGGCTAGACTATACTTTCAGGAATAGAAGTGTATCAGCATCTAATTAGTTTAGGATAGTGACTTATTCCGTTACCACGAATTCCTCAGAAATCTTCTTGTTTGAGTGATGTTGGTTGCAGACACAATGCCAGGTGCCCATAGAAGCTGATACACCATGCAGGCATTTTGAAGTAATTTTCATTCTCTTTTATCTTTTAATTTATCAGTGTTGTTGCTTATCAGTAGACTTCCAGGTGTTGAAGAGATTTTTTTGTCAGCTCCATCATGGGACACTCAAGTTAATGAACTGCACTACACATAACATTACTAACATTATGTCTTCAGGAATGGCAATGGGCAAAGATTCTTGTTTCTACCCCACCCCCAGTTATTTGAACACCCAATAACAGCTATGTGGAGCAATTATAATGCTCATTTCAAAGGCAGTTTTTAGAAATGAAGAGGAACAGGAGAGAAATAAAAGTGGAAAGGTGAAGGCTGTGAATATTTAAACTGTCTGATGAAAGAAGAAAAGCTTTTAGACTTGTTATAATTGGAATGGCACATGTAGGTCTCAAAGGAATATTCAGGCAATTGGAAAATACCTTTTCAAGTATAGGGCCAAGGAAGGAAGTCAACAGCAGGTGTGGTTGTGTAAACAAGTCAAATTTAGGTGAAAGAAGAGCAGGCATGTTTCATTATAGATTCCTGGAAGCCATTCCCTGCAGATTTAAGTAGGTAATTGAGAGTGACATTTAAAGTGGCAGGAGACAGTCTGGGCAATAGCTTGCATTTTCCACATAGTCAGGTTCAAGTGCAAGACAGGTCTTGTAAACAGAGTTCATGGCAGTCCTTTGTGATAGAGGAGGGGATCACTAAGACTGCTTAGGGACCCAGGTAAACTTCCAGCCTCCCTCTTCATCTCGACGAACGAAGGCCTGTCCCTGGTGGAAGGAGTGAGTTTTCACATTACAGTGAGGGCTCAGGGATGTGGAAAAGGCCATCTCTGTCTTATTGGGTGACACATCAGAAGTATAGTAAGGAAGAGTTTGTAGTCCTCCTGGGGGATTTGAAAGTTGAGAAAGGAAGTGAAAATCTTCCTTGTGGCTGGCAGTGCTGCGTGAGGGGGTTGTTCTGTCACCTCCATAGTCAATTGGCAGATCTTCCCCGGAGGCACCGGGATAATCAACTGCATCATTCAGAAACTGGGGAAATGTGCTTGTGGTCCGTCTGGGATGAGATGACAGGGCACTGTAGTTAGCTGATGAGGTGTCATCAATGGTGTTGAGGTCTTTCAACCCCAGTGTTTGAAGAACCCAGGGATCCACAGGGGGCCCAGGTTGTTCACAGTTAGCAAATTCACTAGAGAGGTTTCTTTTGGCATTTTTATGATGGGGAATCTCAGGAGGAAAATATCTTTGCTCTTTGGGTTTCCTCTTCCCCTTTCTGAATTTTCCACGTGCTTTGGAGAACCCATCTGATGACAGCAATTTCTGGGGAAGTAATATTTGAAAATACACAGTCAGATAATCAACATCATTTTCTTTAAGACTGTCAAATATTTACTGGTCACCTTAATTCCTTAGAAAACTTGATTAAATTTATATTTTCACATGCAAAAGCAAAACTGATTGGATTAACTTCTGCTTTTAAATCAAAATCTGTGATGACAAGTTACCACCTAGAAATTCCAATTCATATAATTTTACTAGTCATTTAAAAGTTGAAATGATGGGCTTCCCTGGTGGCGCAGTGGTTGAGAGTCCGCCTGCCAATGCAGGGGACACGGGTTCGTGCCCCGGTCCGGGAAGATCCCACATGCCGCATAGCGGCTGGGCCCGTGAGCCATGGCCGCTGAGCCTGCGCGTCCGTAGCCTGTGCTCTGCAACGGGAGAGGCCACAGCAGTGAGAGGCCCGCGTACCGCAAAAAAATAAAAAAATTAAAAATACAGCATTTAAAAAAAAAAAAGTTGAAATGATGTAAATGATGTCTTTAAAACTTCAGTTCCGGGAAGTAATGATTATTATTATTATTATGGCAATGATAGCAACTATCATGTATTGAACACGGGTTATATGCATGATCTCATTTTATGTAGATACTATTAAACCCTCCTTTAATGAGGAAACTGAGGCACAGGCACATTAGTGACTTGCTAAGGATCACGCAGCCTAGATTTAAGCCTAAGGCACCTGAATCTAGACAGAACCACTGATTACAATTCTACATAACACTCTTCCTCTAATTTTCCTAACTTTCACAGCACTCCCATGTGGTATGTATTATATTATTCTAAATCTTGCAAAAGTGAGAACAAGAGAGAAAAATTGCTTAATTAATATCACTTACTAATTTAATAACTGTGCTTTTTCACAGAATGGTGGCTGGAGACAGGACCCCAGGCTAATAACTGTGAGCTGTGCTCCCTTTTTTTAACAAAACTAACTGAATTCTAAAGGAACTAAATATAGTGGTTTTTCTTCTCTGAGCTGCTCTATCTGGGTAAGAGTTGTAAGAAATATGATCGATTTAGATAAATAATGTAGCTTGTCTAGAAGTAAGGTAAAGATTGATGATAAAACAATAATGGTAACAGAATGGCAGATAGGTAACAAAAAATACAAAACCCCAAAAAGGAAGAATAACAAAAAGGGACTATGGGCAAACTATCCTTGAGTTAGAAACAGTTCATTTTAAAAGGGTAAGAATGAAATGTTCATGAACAGATAATGTACTCGGCTATGTCTAATTACCAGTCAAGAGATGTGGGTTCCAGCCATTTTTATAACATTTTAGACATGGAAAGATTCTTAAAAGATTCTTAGCCCATACACTACAAAGAAGTAAATGAGGCCCCAAGTGGGAGAGTGACTGACCTAAAGTTAAACAGTTAAAAGAAACGCATGTCTCTCGGATCTAATTCCCGCTCCAGCGTCCCATCCAACTCTATCTTTTGATTAGCCTCTGTTGTCTCAGCAATCCCCTTGACTGGTTTTTGATTCTTAAGCAGCTCCTTTTGTAATATATGCTAAAATCTGCAATCTAGATACTTCAGGGAACTGATATATAAACATTGTTGTGAAAGTGCTATATTTCCTTCAGAAAAATTTGCCCGTCCTATTGACGCATTTCAAGGCACATTGCTTAATACGCTTCTTACACTGAATCAAGGAGTTTTACCCAAATGGTCTTCTTTCTCAAATCACTGCTCTGTCCTTATAAAGGGGGTCATCACATACCTTGGCTTTTTCCTCAAGACATTTAACTAAAGCAGAATTCAGGTATTGTCTGAGATGATTATTCTCTTCATGTAACCTAGCAAGTTCTTCTTCCTTCTGCACCAGAGTATCTTGGAGCTGCAAAAAGCAGACAATGGTGAAGGCTGCTCCACTATATTGACTTTGTAACCTTATAATAATGCCACTGATCCTTAACCTACTTAAACTTGATTATTATTCTGTTTGTTTCATGAACTCAATCTCAGGGAGCCCTCGTCCTCAAAGGCCTAAGTTCAATCTACACCCACTTACCACTTGATTGTTCAGTTTGTGCTCTGAATTTTTTCATTGCAAAGTGTTTGAAGAGATTAGATGACTTTTAAAATGGTAACCACAAGGGGATCGGGAAGGTATGTAGGAAAATGAGCTGCGTGCAACTGTTTAAATATAGAAAACAGTGCTTAGAAAGGTTTTGCTGAACTTCTTCCTTGCATGTTAAAAAAAGAAGAAAGAAAAAAAGATGTGGGTCGGCTTCCCTCAGTCTCAGGTCAGTTTGTACGTCCACTAGATTAAATTACTCTCTCATAAATAACAACAAACAAAATAGGGAAAATGAAGCAATCTTTGCAAGAACTTTTACAATCATCGTCCCTTGTCCAAGTGATGAGCTGTTTATGGTTTAAAAATACTATCACACTCATTCTATCATTTGATCTTTCCACCAGCCCTCCGAGGTAGGCAGCACAAATATCTCCATTTCATAGGTAAGAGAAAGGAGGATTTGAGAGGTCATACAGCTAAAATGTGTAAGGTCAGGGCTTGATTGAAGGTCTTCCTAGAGGGTTTTGGTTGTTGTTGGTTTTGTTGTTATTATTTTCTGTCATGGTGATCACCTAACTTTGACTTCTCTGTGGACAAATATCCATTTTGGTTCTAAACTGACAGTCAATGAATTGAACAAGGGAAAAGAAGCCATGTGACATTAAGGTATGATGTTGAGAATGAACTGCATGGAACATGGCCGGTCTCATGTTCTGATTATCTACACATACCTGCTTGTTTCTGTAGAGCTGAGAGGAAAGCTGAGCCTCTTCCCATGAACACGAATTAAGAACAGGGCAATTCGAGTCACTGGATGATTCTATGTGAAAACACCAAATGGGTAACTGAGAAAACACACATGCAGTTTTTGTTTTTGTGTAATCAAGAACTCACTGGAGGATTTTGGAAAGGTAATAGGTTCAATTACCTTTCTAAAATTAGCCATTGCCTCCACATGGGAAAATAACATTTAAAGTTTTCAGAAGGGGTAAGCATGCTATGAAAGACAAATATTTATTGACTATATGCCAAGGTGGCTACAGAGGTGAATTTTTCGGAGTCAAGAGGTCAACTTCCTTCCTAATATATATATTCCTGCTGGCTAAATTTATAAAGACTGTCCTATCTGCCTTATTAATTCATGCAAATGCTTATTGGTCCCACCCTCCAGTAGGCCTACATTTCAATTCCACTATGTTTTCCAAGTTTTTATCTTATTTTCTAAGCTGTAGTGCTTAATAATATAGTGTTTGGCTCCAGAATCAAATCCTATTTTTGATGCTACCATTTTTCCCCAGATGAAAAATTTCTGCCTATCTGCCTATCAATTAAGCCTGAGAGAGAGTATTTATTCAGAATTCTATGGAATAGCACTTTCTACTTCAAAATAATTTGAACTTGCTTCTCTGAAGAACTCATTGAAAATCTCAAAACTGTACCCAAACTCATGTATTTCAAATGCCATCATCTATAAAGTGTTTTATGATTTTTCAAAGAGATTTTGTTGTTCTTTTCATATTTGACAGCAAATTATGCCTACCAATAAGACCTATGCCTGGGCATGCTAATTTGGTTTACTTTTAGTTTCTTTTCCTCATCTAGTACAGTTCTGACTCTTGCTCTCCTCTACTTCAACTAAACTATCACTGAAATATTTCTGATTAAAGTGGAATGATGGGCAAGGAGACAGGAATAAAATTTTATACACTCTTTGGTTTCACATTCTTGGGCATGCTGTTTTCTCTGTTTCTTGCAGTAGAAAGCTAAAATTGAATAACTTCCTTCCTTACATATAAGTGTGTTTCAATATTTGGGGGCTTTTTGTTTGTGTCTTTTCTCAAATTCAACAAATTCCTGTGGTAGAACCAACAGTCCAGATATTGAATTCTGAAATGCCTTAGAGTTCTTCCAGAAACTTGAGTGTTAATCAGAAATTCCTTCAATAGTTATAACCACTGTTTACTAAGCCCCAGGGCAAAATTAATGTGCAATTTTCCATCAAAGTTATACTTCCCTCCAAAGTTGAAGTCTTCTTTAGGCAAAAAGGAATCATTTTCTTTCCACTTATAAGACACTATTCATAGAATTTCCTTTATGAAATAAAAGATTAAGTTAGTACTTCTCCTTGCTTCTCTCTCATACCCAGGGAAATTTTCCTGAATACCAAAAAAAAAAAAAAAAAAAAAAAAAGCTCTAACTGGTATTTTAATTCCAAAAGCATCACAATAGTATTGTTTATATAACATTGACCCAGACCCATACTTTCTCAGTGACTCTGAAATCTCCAAGAACTGTAAAGTATAGGGAGAAATACATATTGTACAGTGAGCAACGGGAAGAAGCCCATTTTCACTATTTGGCAAGTACACGAAAAGCAAGTTATTAGGTTGCAAAATACAGGAGTCTTTGGGCTTTCTTAAACTTTACATATCATCCCTTCTTCTACAGAGTTCCAGCCCATAATGCCTTGCAACTATGAGTACAGGAAAAAGGCTTCAGATCTACCAGGAAAGCAGAAGAGCAGAACTTACCCTGTGCCTGTGGTGCTTGTTGGGGCTCTCTGTTGTCCAGGAGACCAGCAGCCCAGAAAGAGACCCAAGTCTCCGTGGAAACGTCAACACTAGATTCTGATGTCGTACCGGAATACGGGCAATTATAGCTCTGGCCTCCTACAAAGTACTGGTCTTGGCAAGGCAGAACGGTGTTCTGTAAAATTCAGTATGTGGGAGGTCCCAAGAGATGGGGTGATGAGAATTTGGAGGGAGAAAAGAGTGGGAGAAAGAAACAGAAAATATGTGCAGTGAATAAAAAGCAGTAAAGGTGTTAAATATAGATCCCAGATTGATTCTGAGTGGTCCAAATATAATTACTAAAAAGGAATCAGCTCCTTGGTTTACCCAGTACTTTCCTTAGGTCCTCTCAGCAAAGAACAGGCTAGTATTAGATGGACCAAACTTGTAAATATCTAGGAGTAGTCTCTGTTGCCAGGTCTGAGGCATCTAACAGGCTACCCAAGATCTAAGTAAAAGGAATTCTACTTAATGAGTGAAACATGTAAGAGCTACTTGACTCTTTTTAGCAAATATCTTAATTATATTTCTAACAACCTTAAATGACAAAGAACTTAGAATGCTAAGGCTGAAATGGACAGAACACGTCACATAATCTAACCTCCTTATTTTCGTTTTTAGTTTCTGAATTATAAACTTGCTCCATTCCTCCCTTCCTCCTACCTCTCTTCCTCTGGTTTTAAATGCTACTGGATACTACTGAAACAGGTTAGTTAGCAGAGACAGGAAGCTCTAATTAGGTCTCTCCACCACTACATCTCAATGCCTTTCCAAAGTTATCTTGCCACTACTAACTGCCTGGCATGTATTCT
The DNA here is from genome assembly GCF_964270905.1 of Leucopleurus acutus. Classification (NCBI taxonomy): domain Eukaryota; kingdom Metazoa; phylum Chordata; class Mammalia; order Artiodactyla; family Delphinidae; genus Leucopleurus; species Leucopleurus acutus. The sequence continues at coordinate 77,290,040 of NC_139147.1, read as the reverse complement.
CTACTGTGTTCTGAGCCAGTGAACACCCTCCTGCCCCAGCTTCCTCAAACCTCAAACACACAGTCTTTCCAAACGTCCAGTTAGGGGCAGGTATGCAGACTCCCTGGGTTAATTTGTACAACCGCCCATTCCTAATTATTTGTCAATGTTTAATCAGGTAAAAGCCATTCATTTCAGCAGAGCCCAGCTTTGGACAAACTCTTTGACCACGACAAGTCTTTTGTTGACTTGTGAACTTTCTCAGGCATAACATAAACAGAGAGGAAACAAATAAAAAGAGGAAAAAAGAAAGTTAAGTCAATTAAGTCACACTTTGTTAACATTCCCAATAAGTTAAGTTTTGAAAAAGTCCAGTCTTGAAGCAAGTCCAGCGTGGGCAGTGCAGACCAAAGAAATTCCGCCAAAAGTTTATCAAGTGCTATTTTCTTTTATTCTGAAAGCATGTTTGTAGGCTCTTCCCCTGAGGTTATTATTGGAATCAAAGCTGAGCTATTATGCAATTGACATCTGAGAAGGAAACAAACCCCAAATACCCCTAGCCTCAAGTTCAAGTGTTTGCAAATATGTGCATAATCTAGAGAAAGAGGCGGAATGAAAAGCGAGTACAGGTGTAAAGGGAAAGTTGGGAGAAAGTACAGAGAGTAGAAATAACAGAGAGGATGAAAGGATGAGAGAGAGACAGAGAAACAGAGACAGAGAGAAAGCCAGGAGGAGACAGGGGAGAAGAAAAGAGAGATGGAGCAGGAAGGAAGACCTGTTTTAATTGGCAGGTAGCAGAGAAATCTTGTTTCCAAGGTGGAAGAAATTCTAAAGGCAAAGCTTAGTAGACCTCAGAGACCCCCGGTTTCGCCAGCAGACTAGCTAACGCTGGCTCCTCACTTACCATCTTGCCCTGGAAGAAGGCGCTGCAGAAACTGAGCCCACTGTTAATTTTTCGGAAAGCCGGTGGGAGCTTTAAATGGGACTGAGGGGAGGAGCTAGGAGAGGCGAGTTCTAATCTAAGGGAGCTCCGGGTGACGCCCGGGGCTCCCGGCAAGCGCCGCCCTCTGATTTGGTGCGAGGTTTAACAAGCTGGTGACGTGGGTCAGGAGACATCTGGCCAAAGCCAAAGTCACTGCCACTATCGGCGACCGCCTCCCGAGACCTGGGACCCAGCGGGCCGGGGTTTCGGGCAGGACCACGGCGCTCCGCCTCCGGGTGCGCAGCGCGGCTTCAAAACCCGCGCCGGTGCCGGCTCGCCGCGCGTCCCCCGGGCCCCGGCGTCAGGACCCGCCGTGACCGCGCCGCCCGGACGGGTAGGGCGATCCCGGCTCCTGCCCGCGCGAGGCACGCAGCTGCCGGGCAAGGCGGGGCGCACAGGTTGGCCCGGGAGCCAGGGTGTAGGGTCAGGAAAAACGCAAACCAGCATCTCGGGGTTCAGAGCGGCGCTTGGGGAACCCTTCCAACCCCAAGGTTAATACTGCTCATGGGTATTCTCTGGTCACTTGATAAATAGCTTGCTCTATGACGTTGCGATTGATTGGCATTTTCCTTCTATATAATGTCTCATTTTCCCTAGCTTCTGAAGTGGGTGTGAAATGTGGAGGCGATCTGTATCCATTCTACAATGTAAGCTTCAGGAGAATAGCGGTTTCTGTCCGTTTTGTTCACTGCTGTCTCCAAAGTGCCCGGAACAATTTCTAACATGTAATGGGTGCTCAATGAAGAATGAATTAAGCTACAAATGTAGGAATCTCAAGTGTCTGTCTCTGTGTTGGTCTTTTCTTCACAACTACTATTACATAGAGTGAATTAATATAATTAAGAAAATTTAGTGTTAATACTTCTCAAAGTGTTTTATTTCTGCCATTTTTCCTCTTGCATTTTATTCTCACCATTCCTATGATGTTATATCCAGAGTAGAAAAACGAGTAATATCCTTAAAACTATTCATCTACCACTAACAGCCAACTCTTATTTCATCTGCAATAACCCAGGAGGCTGGTACTTTTACTGTCTCTGTTTCAAAAGATAGTGAATGAAGCACCGAAGTTCAATTTGACCAATGTTCACACAATTAGGAAGTGGCAGACTGGGAATCTGAACCTCTGGCTCCAGCATCCATGCTAACTACCATAATTATAGTTTCTGACTCTCTTTGACGTCTTTCCACTGCACATTATATTTATGTGATGGACATTTTCATGGATTGAACTGTGTTTCCCCCAATTTTATATATGTTGAATCTCTAACCCTCAATGTGACTGTATTTGAAGATAGGGCCTCTAAAGAGGTCATGAAGGTTAAGAGGTCATAAGGGTGGTGCTCTAAGCTAATAAAACGAGTGTCCTTACAAGCAGAGGAAGAGGCACCAACGATGGCATGCACAGAGAAATGGCCATGTGAGGACACAGAGAGAAGGCAGCCATCTGCAAGTCAAGGAAAGAGGTCCCAGGAGAAACCAAAAACCCTGCTGACACCCTGACCTTGGACTTCCAGCCTTTAGAATTGTGGAAAAATAAATTTCTGTGGTTTAAGCCATCCAGGCTGTGGTTCTTGTTATGGAAGCCCTAGCAAACTAATACAAAGTGAAGGAATTGAGAAAAGTTCTGATTCTGGTCTGCATAGTCCTTTCTCTAAACTGGTTTTAACCTTTATTCATTCAGCCTTGTATTTACCATCCATAGCATTTAGCAGTGACTAACAGTTAGCAGATGCTCATTAAGCTTTGTGTCCAAAATTAAGAAAGAGATGGAAGAGGAAGAGGAGGAAGGTGTCAGACTCAGTAGAGTCCTTTTATTCTGTTCTAATACTGTTTATTCACTTTTTTTTTTTTTTTTTTTTTGCGGTACGCGGGCCTCTCACTGCTGTGGCCTCTCCCGCTGTGGAGCACAGGCTCCGTACCCGCAGGCCCAGCAGCCATGGCTCACGGGCCCAGCCGCTCCGTGGCATCTTCCCGGACCGGGGCACGAACCCGCATCCCCTGCATCGGCAGGCGGACTCCCAACCACTGCGCCACCAGGGAAGCCTTATTCACACATTTTTAAGTGACTAGTACCAGATTTGAAGATCACTCCCTGGAAGTTATTGCCTGAGTCACTCAACAGGACTCACTTCATTCAGTGACGTGAAAGAGTGGTCCCCTCTCTGCTCTCGCTGCACAAAGGGCAAAGATGCCCTGGCAACAGTTCAAAACTGATTTAGGTGGTAAGAATCAATGATCTTGTTCAGGGCAAAGAAAATCCTAATTAGTTTTGCAATGAGCACCTGGGGCAAGAAAAAGGAGGAGGGAGGTTGTTTTGTTTTTGAAAACTGTCATAACTGAGACATGTAAGCCTTTGGGAGATACAATTTCTTGACTCCAAAAATGACACAAAACAGGCAATTGAGCAAGCATGGTATGACATAAAGGGCGTAGGCTTTAGATCCAAATATACCTGGGTTCAAATTCCTGCTCTACCCTCTGAGACTAAGTCACCTGAGGCCATATGATGGTCTCCAAATCCTCAGTTAGCTCCTCTGGTAAATTAAGAAAGAAGTACCTACTTGAGCGGTTTGTTAAAAAACTGACCACTAATGCTTGAACATTCTTAATTCACTGCCTAAATCATGACTAGTAGCTATTATTACTGTTAGGTGTAGAAGACTCTTTCTTTGAACATATATGCTGCAGTGCCTTGCCTATTAAAAATAACTAAAAATACAAACTACATTTGTAAAATTCCAGGGGTTTTTTTGAGGGGTAGAAATATTTTTAAGAACTTTTTGATGGATTTTCAGCACATAAATATTTCATAAATCATTAATTACTTTAGCTTAGTAAGACTGGAAGTGTATATGGTGGCAGAGAATCTTTAAACAGTAAAGAGATTTAACATAAATCAGAAGGTAAAGCTTTCCTGCAATCATAAACTAATGGAAAAGATTTCTAAATTCTTAAGGTGTGATTTAAGCTCATATTTTTATTTAAGGTCCACTGCTTAGGTATAAGCCTTATGGTTTATTTGATGATTATTTTTTGAAAAATGAATCAATTAAGCAGTAATGTGAATTCCTTTGGCCATTTTTTATTCATAAGTATCAAAGAAGAAGGTGCACCTTCCTTAGTGGTTGCAATCCATATAGATGATTTTTCTTCTATGAAAAATAAGATCGGTTGAAAGCTGCTTTTTTGTATTGTGGCTGAAGGGATGGTGTTTAAAGAAAGGTGACTAATAACAGCCCAATTGTTGAATCAGGGCACTGCCTCCTGCCAGGCCAAAGATATAACAAAATAGGAGGTAATTTGACCTGCACACAAACCAAGTCTGCAGACAGAAAAGGGGAGAGTGTGATCAGAGGTGGGCCAAGGAGATAAATAGATTGGCATATGGAATGTTCTTTTATTTTACCCCTGGAGGACACTTTATTTGATTACCTCATTAGTGAATTCAGTAGCATATATAATAAAAGAACAATTAAGAAATTCTCTTTATGAACATAACCTTTCCCTCTAACTTCTACAGCTAAGTCTCCAGGGAATAAAAATATACTAGGCCTGCTTTCACATATAGGTAAAGAAAAGTGAAACCCTTAGAGAAAATTCAATTCAGTAAATGATTTACAGTGGGAGGTTTAACATTTGCATGTTTTATTTCAGCATAACTGGAGAACCATGACGTGTTTAGTTTTAGTTTTGAATATCACTCCTCCAGAGTGACGTGCAGAAATCAATCATGCTGGTATGGACAGAATCTTGCCTACTCTTCACCACCTACCCATAGCTTCTAATAACCATCACATATGCAATAACTCATGCCTTAGTAAAAACTATTTCTACATGAACAAAATGTATACAAAAGAAAGTCAACTGTTAATATCAGGTTATTAGCCAGAGAAGAGAAGAGCCAGGGACAAATTATAGAGTGAAATGTTCGATTCAGGCCTGACTCAGATAAGTGCTATGGAGAATGAGGGGGCAGGGGGTAGAGATTTATGATACTATTTTATTGGATTTTTAACAAGCATTTATTTCAATAGCTTTATAACCAGCTTTAGACCTTTACTTATTGACTCATTGAGTGATTGCTTAATTTTTCAGTTGTATTGGATTGTATTATATTAAGAACCATCATATACTATAATGATATTCACAAATCTTTCAAATTATCAACTGTGTACTTCATATTGAAGGATACCTAGCAAGTGGATGCAAATCTGTATTCATTGTGTAAAGTGCAGGAAACCTCTTTTGTACTCTGTGAAATTGCTTTTTCTGGCTTTTCTCATAATATGGCACTTAAGAAAATTATGTTTGTGGGCAAATATCCCATTTCTCCCAGGCCCTATCAAGCCACCATGAGGACAGGGGATAACACTATCTCCCAGAGCTTTAACTCATCGCATTTTGGTGCACTGGTTGGGAAGCCCCACTCTCCTCTCTGGCCAAATTGCAGTAAGATAATCTCAGAAGCACTGTAAATACATAAGTAGTGAAAGTTATTTGAATTAACGGAAAGATTAGAGATGTGGAATCCCAAACAACATAAAACAAACACAGCTCTACTCCTCATTACTTTAACCACATTAGAAAATAATGGAAATCTTGAGTTATTATGATTACTATACATCAGAGTTATGCTAGTCCAACTCTAATTTTAAATAAAATGAATTTCTGCTTCAGGAGCAGTAATACTTTCATAAACTAGGTTTCAGTACCTTCATTGCTCCTGAAATCTCTCTTAAGGATTTTTGATCTCGGGGTTAGTAGATGGATTGCTGACTAGGCACTAAAGACCTAAAAGGTGCATTGGCACAGACCATGACATCTAATTTTATCCTGAAGATAATACAAATAGGCACATCACTGGCTGGCTTATTCAAAAAGTTTAGTTCATGGTGCTAGCAAAACAGGACCACCAGGACCTCATTCGTTCTAACCCTGGAATTAGAGAATCTGAAACAATGTGGCATCTTTCATTAAAAGAAGACAAAGAAATATATTTAGATACAAAATGTTAGAGTGAAGTTATAATTCCATATCTTTGTAATCCATAACAATCCATAAAATGTTAGCGGAATTCTTATTGATCCAATAATTTGTGGCAAAATCACCTTATTTACAATCAAATCAAAGAAACTTACTTGAAATTTTTAATAATCAAATTTGGGTGTTTCTAGTCAAACTGTTTTCCACATATTTTTTTACAAAATGAAAGCATAATAAAAACCTCTAGCTAAGGGAAGCATTTATACATTCAAAAACAATCTGAGAAAAATACAGAGAATTATAATTGCTATGAAATTAATAATGCTAAATAACACTTGAATGAATGAGCAGAAGCGTTAGACTATGAATAAAGTACCATGCCAACAATAAAGTAAAACTCCAAAATCCTCTGTTAATGTATAAAAAGAGAGTCACGATGAAGACAGTGTAAATAATCTGTTTTTGCTTCATCCAACCAGAAGCTTTCCTGCTGCCTGCCACCTCTGGAACAGCAGTATTAGCCCTGCACGACCAAATCATAGCCAATAATTTTAAACACAATGAATTTCCATGGCTTCGTTTATAGGTGAGAAGGCACCAAAAGACAAGCAAGCAAATTGACTAAGCTCTTTAAAAACTGGTTCATTGTCCCAGAACACAACTGGTAAGAACACAAGTTGCATATTGAAGAACTTTTATCTTTTAAAAAATTATTAACAATTATTCTTTGTGCATTCTTTAGTATCTATTCAGATGTGCATAAATGTATGTGTTTATATATTTGCTTATATACATATGCATGTATCTGGAGGAATCAATGAGCCCATTGCCTTGAAATACAGAGTGAAGAGAAAAGGTGTTGGGAAACAAAGACTTATTCTTCACTCCTCACTTTTCTATAAAGGGGCAACTGTTCCCATGAGAAAGGATTTATTTGACTGGCGAGATTGAAAGAAGGAAAGGAAATGAGTTACCCACATTCATGTCAACATCTACATGACACAAACTATTTCTGCTTCCCCTGAGGAAATGAAGTAGGGAAAGCTCTGTCCCAATTGGAATTGTGTGTGGTTAGCCAGTGTCACCTGTGATAGGGCAAGTAAGTCTATATTATTTAGAAATACTATTAGGAAGCCTATTAAAACTACAAATATAAATCAGTTTGATAATCAAGCCTATTTTTTCAAGTGATAAAGGTAACTTTTATATCCATGTACCTGCCTTTTATGTCTATTGCTGGTTTCTTAGCTCAGGAAAGAAAGAAAAAAGTGTTATTGCTATACACACACGGACACACAAATTGTAGGCTTTGTAATAAAACATAAGTAGTCAGAAGAAAAAATTATATGAAATCAAACACATGTGAATATATTTCAAGAACTTTAAAATATCCATATCCTTTAAGGGAGCAAGCACAAAATAATCGATTTATGAAAATAATAAATTTGAACAAAAATAATGTACAACTTTGATTATCATATCATTATAACAAATATTTGTAAAAACTTTCTAAATGTCCATTAAGAGGCTCTTTCAATAAATGGCAGTATGTTCATAGCATAGACTGTGTATTCATAGAAAATATTTTTGTAAAAGAGTTAAAGACATGGACAAACAACATGGTGTTAACTACATTAAGATACATGCAAGTATATTCATACCACTGAAAAAAATAAGGGAAAAATCATTAGTGATAGACTCTTGTGGAATAACATCATATTTAAAATTAAAGCAACTTGAACAGTAGTGATAGATAGTGTCTATGTGTATATTGATTACAATAAGTATTCCACATGTTTCTACTTTTATGCAAATTTTCAGTATGAAGGGTGAAGTGGGGGCAGAAAAATATTTTATTTCTTTTCTGTCCACAACCTTGAAACTGTTTTAAAAATTGTACAAATCTACAGAGAGGAGAAAAATACTTTACCACAAAATAGCCACTTTATTTAGTTACTGCATTGCTCCAAAATGCCAAAAATTACAAAGACTTAGTGAGGCTTTGATACTAAGATAAAAATATCACAAAATACAAGAAGGTTAGGGTCTTTTTAAAATATATCGAAGAAGAAAATAAAATAAATTATTATAATCTTTTAAATTAAAACAAAGTATTGAAGAGATTAAGTAGAACTAGTGCCAATAGGTAGAATTAACAAGTTACCAGACTTCAGCTTAAAAAGAAGACATTCTAACACTCAGTACTATATAAAGATAGAACTTGATACTCTGTGAGTAGTGAGCTCTTGGTCACTAGAAAAATTCACAAAAAGGCCAGATAACCAGTAATCTCAGATGTTTTATATTTCATTCATACACTGGTAATACCAAGAAAATATGCTCCTTAAAATTATTTCCAATAATGAGAACTTACAATTCAACAGGATTTTGAGATTAGAAGTCTGCATTTGTAATTAATTTCCATGCATATCTTTAAAGAGACTGAGAACTCCTTAACCTTTCTTATATGGGAATAGAGATTTAGTGTTCTGCTGTGATTTAGTAGAACTTCCATAGGGACCAAGGGTTTTTGGAAGATGGGAAGAGGCAGCTGTGGGTGAAAATGGTGGTGGTAGGGAAGGATCACTGCTAATCCCCATTCCTTTAGCACCTTTTCTTTCAGTCTCAGGATCACTAGGTCCTGAGAACTAGTCATAATAAATAGAAGGAGCACATTAAGTGAGAGGATATATTGAGTCCATCCCAGGTCTTAAGGGCTTAAGTTTTAGGGAAAAATGAGAATTTGGAGTACAGGACCTTCATGGGTCAGGTTACACTAAGTCAGAACTTATCAGGGTTCACGGGAAAATTAAAGGTTACCAGGTTGAGCTTTCCTCCCACATTGATGCTTTGATTATGTCTGTGGGAACTTCAGATTGTGAGACACTAGGGTGTCCAGAAAACTGAAAAATATACAAAGTAGATGACGACATCTTGCCTAAGTTGTAAAATTTAATAAATAAATAAAAAGCCTATAAAGAGAAAATGGGCCAAAAATGTGGGCAATCAGAAGAGAAGGAGAATGTGAAAACTGGCTTACTGAATCCTGTGCTTTCTTGAGGTTAAAAAAACCACAAGTTAAATAAGTATTTTACTTTTTGCTCTTTGTGAAACAAATGTTGACCTTTCGTCTTTTGCTCTCCTTTATGTAGTCATTTTGCTGCAGACATCAGGTTTTACTATTCATTTTGCATTGGAAATGTGACTATATCCTAGCCGAAAATGTATGTATGGAAGAGACAAAGTCTTACATATTTTATGACCCTCAGGAATGACTTATTCTACATATAGTCAGAGGCTAAAACAGAAACAAGGTAGAACTTACAGGGACACAGATCTACGTTCAATAGTTGAAGATATTTTTTAACAGAGTTGTCAAAAAGGAAATAATTTTCTTTTTTCTTTAAGCAGTAGTAGGTTCTTCATTCCTGGAGGTATTCCATCAAAGACCAGAACACAGAGAGGTTACTTAGTTAATGCAAACAGGCACTCATTCAAAAAGTAAGTGAGCTCCTCTTCCATTTTATACTGTATTATATATGTAATGGGGATAAATCATGAACAAAACAGTCATAGTCTCTACCTTAATGATGTTTCTACTCTAGGAGGGAAATATTGTCCACATATTTACCTAAATTGAAACTGTGATAAATGCAGTAAAAGATTAATTATAGGGCGTAGGAGTGTTGAACCTGTTTTCCTAACCCATTTACCAGGAGGAAGAAAGCTGGTAGTAGACTGAGGTGTCAAGGTTTATTTTCCTGAGGAAATGACATTTTAGTAAAGACCCGAAGGAAGAGTAGGAGTTGAGAGGAGAGGGAAATATACAACAAGGAAGGTAAAAAACACATGCAAAGCCCCTGAGACACATATTCAGAAACAAAATGATGAGTAATGGGTGGGAGAGGTTGATGAGACAAAGCTTGATGCAGGCATCAAGCTCTATCCTAAAAGCAGTGGGAAGTCATTGAAAGGTTTAACTAGATGAGTCAACTGATGCTTGTTTCCAGAGAACCAATTACTGGGTAAAATAATGGTCTTCCAAATTCAAGATTCTGCAAAATGGATGTACTTCATCCTACCAGTTACACCTTGGGCAATTCAGGCCCCTATACCCTTGGGCAGAACTAGCTTTCATTTAAAAACAAAACCAAAATATCCTTTTTCATTGATCTTGTGCTATGCCTAAGGCTTTAAATCTGTGTATTCATAATATTTAGAATAGAAAGAGGCTTTAGACATCATCCCATCTAATCTTTCATCTCCGGAGTCACATCCAGGAGGTTTCTGGAGTTGCCCAAGACCACCTGTTGTTAAGTGCAAAGCTAGAACCAGAAACTGAATCTCCAAATTTCCATCCAATCTTGTTATTAATCAGTGTTGTTTTTTTTATTAATGATTAGTGGTTATAATAATTCTGTAATGCTTATTAGGCAGTCACATTTTAAATTTGAGGTCTTAGGCTATTGTGATTTTATTTTACAACTTAGAACTGTTCAAAAGTTATTCTAATGGCCTTCTTTGGGTATTCTAAATATTGTGAGAAAAACTTATATAATACCTTGAAATTAAATTACAGTAGTTATATCAGCCATATCATGCCACTTGTTTAAGCATCTTTATTCAGTCTAACATATTTGTAACATAAAAAGCTACCATATTCTTAATAGTAATCTGGACTCCAGCTGTAACTTTCTACGCATAAATGCATTTTTTTCAATATCTACTCTCTTATCGACTTTCAAAGATGCAATACAGTATTATGACTTATAGTCACCGTGCTATATGTTACATCCCCATGATTTATTTGTTTTATAACTGGAAGTTTGTATCTTTTGAGTACCTTCACCCATTTTGCCCACCTCGTCACCCTCCACCTCTGGCAATTACCAATCTCTTCTCTGTATTTATTGGTTTTGTTTTGTTTGTTTGTTTGTTTTTAGATTCCACAGTGAGATCATACAGTATTTGACTTTCTCTGTCTGACATTTCATTTAGTATAATGCCCTCAAGTTCCATACACATTGTCGCAAATAGCAAGATTTCCTTCTTTTTTTTTAATGGCTGAATAATATCCCATCACATACATATATGCACATAAAATTACCTACAGGGGGAAAAACATGCACTGTTTCAAAGGTCTATTTTCCTATTGTATAAAGATGCTCCTCAACTTACAGTGGTGTTACATCCTGATAAACCCATCCTAGGTTGAAAATATTAAGTTGAAAATGCATTTAATACACCTAACCTACCCAACACCATAGCTTAGCCTAGCCTACCTTAAATGGGCTCAGCACACTTACATTAGCCTACAGTTAGGCAAAGTCATCTAACGCAAAGCCTAGTTTATAATAAAGTATTAAATATCTCAATTAATTTATTGAATACTGTATTGAAAGTAAAAAAAACAAAATGGTTGCGTGGGTACAGAATGGTTGTTTATACTTGTGTTTACCTTCACTGTTGCTGCCCAACATCACAAGAGAGTATTGTACCATATATTGCTAGCCTGGGAAAAGCCTGAAATTCAAAATTCGAAGTACGGTTTCCACTAGTTAATATGACTTTTGCACCATTGTAAGGGAATCGAACCATTTACATTGGGGACTGTCTGTATGGAGTAACTGTGAGGTTTATCATGTCAATGAAATTGTTGTATTTAATTAAATATTGTATAATTTTCTCATGGTTCCCCAGCAGTCCCCTGACCAAAGCTGTTCTTTATGTCAAAATAAACATGAACATTGAGAATTTGGTCCAGGTTTCCCTCTTTCCTTTGGCTGTGTAAGTGTAGAGCCTATAGGAAGGTAAAGGTTTTTATGGCACTAATTTTTACCCTCATCCTGGTCTTGGTTGATGTCATTGCATTTACTTCTTCTCTCTCTCCTATTTTTTCTATGCCAACTTCATGTATTTTTTCTCTTCCTTTAAGGAGTTTAAGTGTTTTCTGGAAAGAGGTGGAGAATAGTTAATAATAAAGAACATACACAAATAAATAAGGAAACTCTAAACTTAACAATAGAAAAAAATGTGCAATGGACATTATTCACAGAAGAAAACAGCAAATGGTTACCAAAGTGTAAAATAGTTAACCTTACCAGGAATGCTAAAATGTCCACACACACTTAGATAATTTTACAGAAGTAATTTTTAAAACGTGTATCTTTCATTGTTGCTATGTGGCAAATTATATCTTTCAAAAATGGACAGAGTAGTTTTTCCCTTCCTATATGTGCCTTTAGAACCTTGCCACTCCTGTCAAGAGGTGGAGTCTGGAGTCTAGTTTGCTTCCTCTTGAAACTACAGAGGGCGTCGTGACTGCCTCAACCAAATTAACATCACATGATATGGTTTCTCTCTCTCTCTCTCTCTCTCTCTCTCTCTCTCTCCGTGGAAACTAACCACACTGTTATGAGAAAGGCGGGCCACACGGAGAGGGTCCATGAGATCCACGTTCCTGTTGACAGTCTCAGGTCTCAGCCTACAGTCAGTATCAAAACCAAGCCATGGGGCTTCCCTGGTGGCGCAGTTGTTGAGAGTCCGCCTGACGATGCAGGGGACACGGGTTCGTGCCCTGGTCCGGGAAGATCCCACATGCCGCGGAGCGGCTGGGCCCGCGAGCCATGGCCGCTGAGCCTGCGCGTCCGGAGCCTGTGCTCCGCAACGGGAGAGACCACAACAGTGAGAGGCCCGCGTACCGTAAAAAAAAAAAAAAAAAACCAAGCCATGTAAGCGAGAGAGCCTTCACGTGATTTCAGCCTGGCCTTCTAGCCAGACACTGGGTAGAGCACAAACGAGCTATTCTCACTCAGCTCTTCCTGACCCAAATTGCAGATCCATAAGCCAAATAAATATTATCATTTCTTTAAGCCAGGATTTCTCGGCTTTGCCCTACTGATATGTTGGATGGGACAATTCCTTGCCTTGGAGAGCTGTCCTGTGCATCAAAAGGATACTTAACAATATCCCTGGCCTCCTGCCAGTAGCAATCCCTTCTCAAGTCCTGACAATCAAAAAATGTCCCTTGGGAGGCAAAATCACTCCAGTTGAGAATCACTGCTTTAAGCCACTAAGTTTTGGGATTGTTATGCAGCCATAGCGATCACTTGTCTCTCCCTGTCCTGGACATTGTCCTCCACCAACATCTCCCACTTAGTTAATTTATCCATGCTATGTAACTAAATGTACATAAACATCTATAGATAGTACATGCACACATACCACATAGGGCTATTTTTAACATTATTTTACATTTTAACATAATTTTACAAAAGAATGGAAAGATATATAGATTTGTCTATATAATATTTCTTTTCTCATTCAGTGATACCTTGTAGAAGCTAAGTAAACTGGAACAATTTTAACAGATTTATTGGCTATAAAATAATACATTGGATGTATAATATTACATAATATATTCAATAATTTCTCTTAATGAAAATTTAGATTATTTTCATATTTTTTGTTTCTATAAACATTACAGATTTAACTTTTTCCATGCATATATCCTGATGTAGTGCCAATTTATTTCTTAGAGGTAGATTTCCCAGAGAGTATTTGTTGAGTCAAAGGTCTTATAATTTTAATACATGCTGCTAGACGCTTCTTCTTTTTTTTTTTTTTTTAAGAAGATGTTGGGGGTAGGAGTTTATTAATTTATTTATTTTTGCTGTGTTGGGTCTTCGTTCCTGTGCGAGGGCTTTCGGTCTAGTTGTGGCAAGCGGGGGCCACTCTTCATTGCGGTGCGCGGGCCTCTCACTATCGCGGCCTCTCTTGTTGCGGAGCACAGGCTCTAGATGCGCAGGCTCAGTACTTGTGGCTCACGGGCCTAGTTGCTCCGCGGCATGTGGGATCCTCCTAGACCAGGGCTCGAACCCGTGTCCTCTGCATTAGCAGGCAGATTCTCAACCACTGCGCCGCCAGGGAAGCCCTAGATGCTTCTTTTTAAATTGGCTGCAATACTTCACATTTCAACTATTATCATACAACTACTTCTGTTAGTTCAGAATATTTTATGTCCCTCATAAGATTATTTATATATACATTTATATATATTTCATATATAATTTCATATATACTTCAAATATATATATATTATATAGGTCCTACTCTACTCTGTTAATTTCTAAGTAGTTTCAGTTGTGTGTATGTGCTATTATCAGTGAGGTTTTTTTTTTTTTCTCTCTTTCTACTTCTATACGCTTCAGAGCTAAAGAGAAAACTATTTCTTTACATATATCTTATACTCAGACTCCTTACAAAGTCTCATTATAATTTTAGAACCTCCTGGGTTGGATACAATCATATCAACAACAGAAAGAAATGAAACTCTTTCTTTTCCAATATCAATACTAATTTTCTTCCTTACCTTTTTGCCTTTTTTACACATCCAGCCAACACTGAAAACTAATGACAAAAGCAGGCTTCCTCTGACCTTAAATAAAATTACTTTAAAGCTTTGCTGTTTATAAAAATATATTGTTTTATTTGCATAGTCAAGAATTAAATTTAGTATTTTATTTTCTTTCTGATTTTATTTGGTGTTATTACTAGAATGACCACTAAATTTGATCACATTTATTTTCAATCTCTCTCTCTATAGATTTTCTGATATTTTCCATATTACTTTAATATACCTAGAGTATCTATAATTTAAATATTTGATAGAAATCACCTGTGAACCTATCCAGTCCTTCAATATTTTTCAATTATAATAACCATTTAAAAATTTCCACTAATTTTTCATTCATTTGTGGTAATTATATATTTTCCCCCCAAATCCATTTTTTCAGGTTTTCAAATGTGTTGCCATTGAACGTGTTGCCATTGAATTGCATATCATAACATTTTATTATTCTTTTAATATCCTCTGCAGTTAGGTCTTATCTTCTCTAATGGTGTATATTTTACTTACATTCTTTTGTTCTTAATCAGGTTTATGGGGGATTTATCATTTTTATTAGACATCTAAAAAAAAGAAACTTTTGATTTATTTATATTTTGTACTTTTCCTCAATTGCAATAGAGATTAAAATCATGTCCACATCACAGGGTTATTATGGTGAGGATTAAATCAGTTAATGTTCAGGAAGTGCTTAAATTTACTTAAATTTCAAAAGAAACATATTAAAGGTTTTTATTATAATTATATTTTCATCAAGTTGCCAATATTCTAATATATAGCTCTTTATATATTTAGCTACTATATTGTTTGTGCTACAAAGGTCTATAACTGTATATCTTCTTCACCAAATGTGTCTTTTATTAATACATGAGTCCCCTTTACATATTATTTAGTGCTTTCAATTGTAAAGTACACTTTCTGACATTAATATTGCTATGTCTTCTCTCTCTCTCAATTGCATTTACTTTCAGATTTTCATTACTTTTTTTTCACTCTGATTCTTATAAATAGCATAGAGCTGGATATTTTAAAATCTAGTTTAAAAACATGCATTTTTAAGGGAGATTATAGTCCATTCCCAACTTAAATAATGATTGATAAGACATGTTATATCTTTCTTTTTGTTTTATGTTATTTATCTGATTTACTATTTTTAGCATTATTTGTACAATGTCTATTTTATTTTCATATCGATGAACATGGATCATTCCAAGATCTAAGAAATCAGAAGAATTAATCTTTATTTTTACTAAACAACTTTCTTGTTCTGTGAAGTTAACCATTTTTTTTAATCCATAAGGCACAAATATTAGCTGCTTTTGCTTAGCTCTTGGGATTACTGGCATGATGAAATTATCTATCTATCTATCTGTATATCTATCTATCTATATTTGAAAAATATAAAATTTTAAGGGGTCAGCAATACCTTAAGGAAATATTAATATAAAATCAATTAACATATTAAAAGCTTATGTAAAGTTATTCTGTTGTACAGCTGACAAAAAAATATTTTTACTAAATAATGTATATAATCCAACAGAGGTTTCTACACTATTTTTTAAGTTAATAGGTTTTACTTTTTGCTCAGTTTTAACTTTACAAAAAAGTTGAGTAGAAAGTACAGAGTTCCTATATACTCCCTCTTCCCTCCCCCCTCCCCCAAATTACCCCTATTATTAACATCTTCCATTAGTGTGATATGTTTACTACAATTGTAGTTAATCTATAATCATCTATATTATCCAGTTCTGTCAGCATGGCAATCCTCTAGGGTAGACATACTTATCATTTCTAACTACTGAGGAATTGAGCCAGTTATCCAATGTCACACAGGTGAGAGGTGAAACAAAGGTTTTTCAAACCAGGTAGACTGAGTCTATCCAAAGCTGTGAAACTCTATGATACACCGATTCTCACTGACTTAATGGTTTACCTTAGGAAAGCATTTTACTTCCTCATTCCTTCTTTCCATTCCAATAAGATAAGATTTTTAAAATAGTTTCATTTCCCTCAACTTTATTCTCCTCTGCCCCTCTCAAGAGACCTTTAAAATGCTTTTACACTCTATTTGCCTACCACCTATTAGATTTTGCTGAGATAATTTACAATGCTTAGTTCTCAACTATTATTCACACCAATGCTTTTTTCCCATCACAAATAAACTGAAATATTATTTTTCCTAGTAAAAATAAAATTAAGTGTTGTCAAAGCTATAGTCACACAAGTGTTAGTTGTTATAACATTTCTGTAAAGCAGTTTGGTGATAGATATAAAGAATATTTACATAGTAATACCTATTTACTCATTAATTCCACTTTAAGAACATATTATAAATAAATATCCAGAAATTGACATAAATTTAAATGAAAATATGTTTCTCACAACATTCATTGTGAAAATATGAAATTTACCTAAAATTCCACCAAGAGCTGAATGGTTTAAATTAACATATATCCTTATAAAGGGATTTTACCCATCCATTCAAAATAACATATAAAGAATTCAATCACACTAGAAAAATTTTAAATGACTTCAAAAAAATGTATAAAAGGTGTTACCATTGGCATAAACTGAGTAAACAGTAAGTAGAATCCTTCTGTATTATTTCTTGAAACTGTTTATCAAGCTATGATTATCTTAAAATAAAAAAGTAAAAAGTAATCAGATAGTAATTATATATAAATTCAAAATAGTTCTGTCTGAACTTTGAGATAATTGGTTATTTAAAAATTATTTTTAGTTTGGCATATGCCAAAGATTTTACATTGGTTATATATTATTTTCAAATCAGGTTTCTGCACCTTACTCTTTTATTCTTTTAAAGAGTTATTACATTCTTTACAATGAAATAGGATTTAGTACTGAGTCAGCTAAAACCATACTGCCCTCTATGGGATTTTTGCTGCTCCACAGAAACTGTTTTTATTTATTTATTTATTTATTTACTGTGGCCCAGAGATTTGCACAGTGATATTTATTTACATAAAAGAAACCTATGTGGAAAGCTATGTGTGAAAGGAATATACATTAAAATGACCAAGAGAGTCACGAGGAAAACTAAATCAGTGTCTTTGACATGATAAGATTGAACTCACTACAATTTAATATAGAGTACATGCCTAGTAGAAGAAGTAAAACCTGAAGTTTACAGAAAAAAAAACATTGTGAGTTAAACAAATTCAATTCTTTAAAGCATTGATTTAAACGTTGACTGATCAATAACTTTGAAAAACAAATGGAAAAGAAATGCATTAGTTGTGGACAATTTGATATTTACTTTGTAAAGGCTGTGTGGGTTCTTTGCCCTATGTGTAGCATTTGGTCAATACACAGAGAGATTCATTTAGTACCAGAGATGGAGGGAACATCTGAGACACTTTGGTCCATTTCCTTCATTTTACAGACAGAGACACTCAGCAGCAAAGAGATCATGGGACTTTTCTAGGCTCTCACTAGACACCCTAGCAGAGCTCTTTCTTGGACACACTTCTTCATATTTCTAGGCCAGTACAGTCTTTCCAGTACACAGAAATACTCTTTTCTGTTTCTAAGCTGTATAATGTCTGCCTGTTTGTTTCTATGTCTCCTTATACCAGACTTTCTCTGGACTCCCTTTTCTTCTTTTACACTGAAGATTTGAAGATTTCCTTTCCTCTTCTGTTTTCCCTTCAGCATTGCCTCAAGCTTGCTTAGCTGTTAGATTATCCAAATTCAAGAATCTACTGAGGGGTTCTATGGCATAAAAATGATACTCACATCTCTTCCTATTCAAAATTTAATATATACAGTATCTGTGGAGTAGATCACATAAAATATGCATTATCTAGATATTGAATTAAGTCAACCAAGACAGAGAGAATTTGGACTTTGGATTCTTTAAGTTGCACCTCTGTCTCCTAGTAGATGTGAGATTGTGAGCAAATTACTAAATCCCTCTGAGCCTCAATTTCTCTATAAATAGATTACCACGTGTTTTGCATGATTGTGGTGAAGAATAAATGAAATAATGATTTTAAATATCCAATGAGTCCTGGTAGGCACTTAATACATAGTTTCCAAAATAATCAAATACTTAATGAGAATCCAAAATTCATCATACATAAATCCTATCAAGATAAACAAAATATCTTCACCTATTCTGTATGTTGCCTTTGCACTCCTATTGGTATCTTTTGATGTCCAGAAATTCTGAATTTTAAAATAATTCAATTGGTCAATATTTCCTTCATGGTAATTCCTTTGTGTCTTATTTTTTAAATCTTTGGCTACCCCAAGGTCATAAAGATAGTCTCCTATCTTTTCTTCTTAAGGATTTACTGCTTTATGTTGTACATTTATGTCTGCAGTCTCTCTGATGTAATGTTTGTATTGTGTGTGATGGAGTTTAAGATTCATCTTTCTCCACATAGTCAATTGATCCAATATATTTATTAAAACAATTGTTCTTTTCCTCCACTGCACTGTACTGTCACTATTGCTATAAATCATAAATCAAGTGATCATATAGTTAAATCTACTTTGTATTTCCTATTAATCTATTCATGTAATCTTTTTTTTCCTCCAGTACCACACTGTTTTAATCACTATAATTTTATATTAAGTTCTTGAAATCTTACAGTTTTGTTCTTTTCAAAGGACTATCTGACTATATTCTTGTCCATTTACATCTTCAGTGTCAGCCTGTAAAAGCCTACTGGGGTTTTGGTTGGGGTTACATTGAATCTGTGTATCATTTGGGGGAGAATTCTTATCTTAACAACACTGAGTCTTATAAACACGAACATTGTGTAGCCAAATGCAAAATTATTAATAAAATAATACCCCTGGAGACAGAAAGAATATAGGATTCAACATCCAGAGAAAGGATAGAGATTAGAGCTTCAATAGGAAAAGGGCCTAATTGGTAATAAAAAGATATGGAAGAATATTGATGTGACATACTTTTTGATAGAAAACTGAGGAAGTACTTACTTGATAATTTCTAATTTCTTTGTAAAGGAAACAATCAATCTACTAAAAGACAAAGATACAAGCTTGTGGAAATCTATGAAGGTTCAAAATTGCCACAAAAGAGAGAGAAGAGGGAGCTGATCATCAGATAAGGGTTCAAATAAAGAGAGTGACTTTGGAGGGGTAGTAACTAAATTATGTGACCAGTACCATATGAGTAAAGAAAAATAAGGATGTTTGAATTGATCTCTATTTGAGGGTTTGTTAAAAAGTTTTATAGTAACTTCAGTGTAGTGACAGATTTGAAGGCTTTAGTAAAGAAATGGTAGAAATGTTGGATCATAAAGAAAAATGTCTCAAGAGGATTGAAAGACTTAGAACAGAACAGTTAAGAAACTAGGTACCTTACTGAAGTCAGAGAGCAAGCATAGTAAGAACAAGTAAACAAAGTACTGGAAAGATAGGGGATTATTGCCAGAAAATGGGAAAACATGGATTTTTGAAGGATGTCCCAAAACTACTTAAAAGTATTTTGATCTCTTCCTCTTGAATACAGTATAGGACTTACTTTAGCCATCCTTTTGGAGTACTCATTTGTAGAATAATTTGCTGGACTTGGGTCCCTCTTGTGAGTAACTGAAAGCTCCTGGGTAGGAAGGTGAGTGGTGGAAAGAAAGGGAAGTGGTGGGAGGGGTGAAAACTATCAACTGTACTTGGTGTAATTAGAGCTTTAATAACGTGTCTTAGAGATCAGCTGGTTATGGCACTTTATACATTCTGAAGGAAGGATGAGGAGGCCAAAAGTTGCACATCCTATTTAAGAATGATACATCGTGACTGTTTTAACTAACAATCCCATTGCCAGTCCATTATCATGAACTGGAGTGGGGCAGGAAATAAAGGTTTATTGCCTTGTTATGACATTTTCATGTTCTGCATTGTCAGTAAACTCTATTGAGACAGGTGACAAGAATAAGAGAATAATTGCTAAGTGACATTTCTTTACTACAGTTTCCTAACCCTTAATGCTAACCTTCTTATTTTCTCCTTTATCCCAATGACCCGTCTCTCATCTCTATACCTCTTTCATTTAAAAAATCCCACATCCCCCAAGTTCCTTGCTTTTATTCTACTCTGGGCCTGCTTGGCTCAAATCCAAGTCCATAGTGTAGAGTAGATTGTTCTGTGACCTGGGAGTCAGGAAATTTGAGCTGATACACTTGATATACCAGTGACTTTATATAAGTGATATACCAGTGTGACCTTAAACAAAACATTTTCTCTATGGACCTTTAGTTTTCCTATTTGTAAATAGAATAGATATTGGAGTTGACTATCTCCATGGTTCCTTTGAGCCACTTGAGAGGATACACTAAAATCTCCACATCTTTTGTCTCTCCCAAATCCTTTGCCAGTGAGCTGTTGCATCCTTCAGACACTAGAGGGGGCTTCCTGAAGACTTTTCCAATATATCCAGATTCAAGGAAGGGATGACTGCCTCTAAATGGCAATCCAAAAGAGAAATGTGATTTCACTTTTTAAATAAAGTAAATGTGAAAGAAAAATATGTGGCAGCAATTATAACATTTTGTATTAATATGACTTTCTATCATGAGAGTAAATTTATTTTAAATACCAACCAGGTCTAGACTTTTCTATCCTCTATCTTTAAATTTATGAAAATATTTAAACCAATGAAAGAGAGTGCAATCATGAGTAGGATTCTGAAAGCCATTGTTCATAACTAAGATAACTTTTTGTTAGATGATATTGTAAAGAGAGTTACGATTGTCCTGTGTATTTTTAAGAGCATGTTGTAGAAAATAAAGAAATGTAATTTGATATTCATTTAAAAATAAAAATTTATGAACTCTTTTCTTAAATTCCAAAGAAAGTAGGCTTGTGAAATTTATGATGAACAAATAAAGATCTATCCATCGTCTTAAGGATAATATAGATTGAGGTGAGATGTTAATTTGTATTTGTTTTATTTTTTTTTTTAATTAAGAAACTGTCTAACATATCTTTAGATCAAGGAGAGCTGACATTAATCTGATTCTTTGCTTCTCTTGTAGAATATTTTCTTATTCTCTTGGGATCTGTTAGGTTTTTATCTTTTTTTTTTTTTTCTTTTTTTTTTTGCGTTACGCGGGCCTCTCACTGTTGTGGCCTCTCCTGTTGCGGAGCACAGGCTCCGGACGCGCAGGCTCAGCGGCCATGGCTCATGGGCCCAGCCGCTCCGCGGCCTGTGGGATCTTCCCGGACAGGGGCACGGACCCGTGTCCCCTGCATCAGCAGGTGGACTCTCAACCACTGCGCCACCAGAGAAGCCCTAGGTTTTATCTTTGACATTCTTATACTTCAATATGTTTTTAGGTGTTGGGATTTTTTTTTCTTCTTAAGATTTGAATCTTTACAATGCTTTTCAATCTGAATCTTATGGCTTCATTATGAGGAATTCTCAGTTATTCTTTTCACTAATTGCTTCCTCTACATTCTTTTCCTTCATTTCTGGTACTCCTACTATGGGAATATTAACAAGTCTCTAACTTCCATTTCTTTATTAGGCTGTATCCATTCTCTTACCCATTCCTTTCAGTTCTTTTTTAAATTTCAGCTAATATATTTTTGACAACCAATATCTCCAACTGATTCTTGCTTCTTGTTTTCCAACATCCTCCCTTATATTTCTAAGAATATTTATATCCGTGTTTTAAATAATTGTTTTCTCTGTTCCATCAGCTCTATGGTCTCTAGTATCAGGTATTTCATTTATTATCCCCCAGAATATTTACACTCCTCAGAAGGTGCAAGGATTTTTATTGTGAACTCATCATTATTCACATGAGACTCTTAGCTGCCTTTTGTGACTATAATATTTCAAGGTTGGGATAGCTATGGTTGTTTTCCATCCATTAAGTGTGACTCTGCATTTGTTCTCTTCTTTTTCTGATCTATAAAAGTTTTGATGAGGGAGCATAAGACAGAGCCCCGCATTTTAATAATGCTTGTATAAAGATGACACGTCAACTGATTTATTTGATAGTATTTCATTTCTTATTCAGGTATGAAAATTATGTTAGCATTTAATGATTTCTCTCTCCCTCCCTCTCATTTTCTCTCCCACTCTCAAAATGTTGTTCCTCTAGATTGGAGCACTATTTTTCTATTCTGAAGTCCATAAAGCCCATATATTACTGGGTGTTAGTAAAACAGATAAAATATATTCAATGGAATTATTGATGAATACAAATATGACAAAGATTTTATAAAAGGAAAAGTGCTATGAACAGTTTGCTTAATCAAAGTTGACTTATTATATAATATCTGTGTGAAAAAATACAGATTAGGTATAAGAATACGAAAACTAAACTGAAAAGATATGGATATAAATCCTCAATCTGCTTTTTATTAATGGTTTGAAATTGGTTAAGTTCCAAGACCTTAGAACTTCAGTTTTTAAGTGTATAATGTATGAGTAATAATTCATTTCTTCTCCTCTGAGTTTACTTGTTAAAGCATTGTACACACAGACAAAAAGAATATGCCAATGAGGGAAAAGTGCGTGTATGTGTGTGTGCTCTAATTTGGTTGTTCACCTGATAATCCCCAATACAGGGTTGCTCTGGTAAAATATGATGAAGGAATGCATTTAGGCTTGAATATCTGTCAGTGTCCTTTGAATTTAGAATGGCCAGTTTCGTGGTACAAGCTACATTCACTCAGCTGGTTACATAAACATTTGTAACTATTCTGTGTCACCTTACAGCAGAACAGAGAGAGTGAATGTAGGGTCTGCATTGCAAGAGTAGACCTAACAGCTATGTGACTAGGTGTGCTTTACACATGGGAGTAGAAAGCATGGGAGTTCAAGTAAAGGAGAGAGCAGGATATCTGCCTGCTTCTTACAGAAATGAAGCCTTGCCTATCAGCAAAATACAAGCCAATTACTGATGTTCAGAAGAGTCCATGACCAACCCCTCTTCCTATGGATGGAAACCAGAAAGGGAGTAAGAAAGAAGTTAGAGCTGTAGACAGTGTCCTTTTCTATGGGTTAAGGCAGATATATGAAGAGAAGAGTAGAGATTTTTCTTTTCCTTCCACGACAGTGATAATTAAATGAAACCACGTGAAAGGTACTTGGCAAACTATAAATCACAAAACAAAATTGAAAGTTTTACTATCTTTACTAAGGGAGGCATTTATTTATTTAAACCATTTTGTGCTCCAGATGGAAACTATACATTTTTTTTCAAAGTTGCTTTGGATAAGGTGCTTATCCCTCTTGTTGGAAAGTGGCAGGCTCTTACTACACGGTAGTTTGTTAGGAGAATTTTTACTGGATTTAATGATCTGACAACTCCATTCAATACTATCAATAAAAGATGCACAATTCATAGGACTTCCTGAACTATTGAAATCCCTATTAATCATAATACTAATGAAGACTTCAGTTTGGAAATCATCAGTTTATAATCCATTTTCTGTAATATATATTAAGTATCAATACAGTGTTCATTCTTCTAAACTTTATTGTTAATGGTGTCTCTTTGCTCATTATTCCCTTTTTCTCAAAATACTCCATTCTCTTGTCCACTGTGATACCAGTCCTCTTCCTCTTCACTCTCTGTGACTTCAGAGTCTCCATTGCCAACTCCTCCTCCTCTTTCAGAACAGTGGAATTGCTCAAGATTTCAGACTTGCCTTTTTCCAAAATTTATTCTATGAATTTTTCCTGAGCAAACTATTCCACTGCCATTTTTTCAATGACTTTCTACACCTTGATGACTTCAAAATTTATATATTTAGCCTGGAGGCTTCCCTGGTGGCACAGCGGTTGAGAATCTGTCTGCTAATGCAGGGGACACGGGTTCGAGCCCTGGTCTGGGAGGATCCCACATGCCACGGAGCAGTTAGGCCCGTGAGCCACAACTACTGAGCCTGCGCGTCTGGAGCCTGTGCTCGGCAACAAGAGAGGCTGCGATAGTGAGAGGCCCGCGCACCGCGATGAAGAGTGGCCCCCGCTTGCCACAGCTAGAGGAAGCCCTCGCACAGAAACGAAGACCCAACACAGCAAAAATAAATAAAATTAATTAATATATATTTAGCCTGAAATTTTCTTGTGATTTCAAGGTTTGTATATTTATTACGTTCTTGTTATCACCTGCTTGCTGTCTCACAGGCAACACAGGCACAACTTGTCCAAAACTGAACACAATCTTTGCTATCATTCTCAACCTCCTCCATCTCAGTAAATGGTGGTACCATCTATCCTGTCACTCAGGCCATGATCATGGAAGTCATAATTGACTCCTCCCTCACCCTCACCTTCTACAACCCATCAGTCATGGAATCTCAATCCTAAATGCTTTTTCTAACACTCCAGTTATTTCTATTCCCAGCCCACCATCATGGTCCAAGCTTCTGTCATTTTTTTGTCTTGCACTATAATGACAATAATGTCACTCTTTAGCCTTGCTGAACTCAGAGATTAATGAGTAATTTCTAGTAAGTTACCGGCCCTTTAAATAAAATTACAAATCAATACTATAAACCAAACCCCATACAACTGAAAAATTTAAAACCCCATGTCTAAATAATAAATCAGCTAAAGAAAAAATCACAATGCATACTATAAAATTTTTAGAACTACATAAAATAATTTTGTAAAAAAGTTTTTTAGAAATAAAGATGTAGAAGATGATTCACAAGCTCAAATTAAAATACTGGGAAACAAGAAAAATCAAATATTAACTAACTTTAATCTAAGATTAATCTAAACTAGGATAAAACAAAATTTTTAAAAGTAGAAGAGAGGAAATGATTTTTAAAAATAGGAGGAATTGCGGGGCTTTTCTGGTGGCACAGTGGTTGAGAGTCTGCCTGCTGATGCAGGGGACATGGGTTCGTGCCCCGGTCAGGGAAGATCCCACATGCCGCGGAGCGGCTGGGCCCGTGAGCCATGGCCCGCAGAGCCTGCGGGTCCGGAGCCTGTGCTCCGCAACAGGAGAGGCCACAACAGTGAGAGGCCCGCGTACCGCAAAAAAAAAAAAAAAAAAATAGGAGGAATTGCAACAAAGAACTGAAAAAATGTTGAGTTAATCAACAAACCCAATAGTAATTATTTGAAATACACTAGTCCAATAGACATACATACATCCTTGATTATGAAAAAAATTAAACACTAGAAATAAAAAGGAAGCTATAACTTTAGCTTTGGTTGAGTTTTTTTTTTTTAATTATAAAAAAGTGAATTTGTTAATCCAAATATTTTTGGAAACAGAAGGAATGACCCCTCAGAAATATATCAATAAAACAAAATGAATCAAGAGAATAACTCAAAATATCGTGATGACTTTTAAAGAAACTAAATGCATAGTCAAAAATCTCCCTCTGACATATACTCTGGGCTCAGATGGTTTTGTAAGTGAATTTTTAATCAAACTTTCAAAGGACTGATAATCTCAATTTATTGCAAATAGTTGCAGAGATGAGAAAA
Source organism: Leucopleurus acutus (assembly GCF_964270905.1). NCBI lineage: Eukaryota > Metazoa > Chordata > Mammalia > Artiodactyla > Delphinidae > Leucopleurus > Leucopleurus acutus. The sequence goes on along the minus strand of NC_139147.1, from coordinate 77,264,237 downwards.
AGAGAAAACATACCCCAAATCATTTTATGAAGCTAGTATAACCTCCATATCAAAATCTAAACAAAAACGGCATAAGAAAGGAGAATTATTGACCAGTTTCCCTTATAAGCATAGTTGTAAACTACTAAATAATACATCATAAAATGTTGCCTCTGTTTACTTATCACTGCCTTCATATTGTTTGGCCACTTTGGCTCCCATATTTTACAAATGGAATTTGAAAAATGCCAGTGATGTTTAACTGGGCTTAACTGGATTTTTAGCCATTTTCTTTATACTTGAGATCTATGCTCCCCAAGATGTTTTTACTTTACCTTGCTTTTTAGAATTTCATTAAGTCTAGTAGATTCTGTTACTGGCTCTTTTCTTGACACTCTTCCTATGTTCTCATTCCTAACTCCTTTCCCTTCTGCCCCTCTACTCTGGGAGTTAACATTTAGGGCCTGACCTATTTCTCCTCTTGATTTATATCACCTCCCTTGAAGAGCACACCATTCATGTGTGTCTAGTAATCCTTACCATCTTGGTAACTCCCAAATTGAAATGTTTCCAATCTGCTCATCAGAACCCTAGGTCTGTCAGATACTTATTCCTATTATGCATATCACGCCTCAAGTTTAATTTGACTAAAACTGAACTCAGTATATTTTCTGCCAAAAAACTGACTTCCTATCTCCTTGTCTTCCTTCACATCATGTTTGCCACTGTCATATTTTTTGCTACTCAAGCTTGCCAATTTGACCTTATCATCTTGAATCTCTCCTTTGTTCATTAGCTATAGCCATCTGATTCAGTCTTTACTATGTCTCATATTTGTCTCTTTCTATCCAGTCCCATTGTCACTGTCCTTGGCCAAGTGCTTATCACTAATATGGAACACAACATCTTCAATAAGCCTCTTGTTTTCCACCAATCTACACTGCTCACTACCAACAGTTTTTTTGTTAAAGCATCCTGTTCATCATATTAGATCACTATTTACTGTTCTGCAATGGTTCACTATTTCTTATTGCAAGATTTTTAAGATTCCTCAAAATCATTTCTTAAAATCTGATCAAAATTATTTCATATTTCTAGTATGCATATCTTCATGTTCCATAATATAATACTCATTATAAGGTAAATCTCGTTATAACTTAATCACACCAAAAGCTAAAATAAAGACCCCCTAGTATGGAATTGTAAATATCCTTGGCTAGGAAAAAAATATTATACTTTTAGTTGATTCATACTTTATTTTATTTAAAATATAACAAAGTTGAAAATTTGGAGAGACTAAACTGAAAAGAGTGTTTATTAATCTATGGGCATTTTTAAGCTGGTTATTTTATTGTTCTTTTTGTTTTAAAAAAAGAAAAAGGAAAAGGTGTCGCTTAATGACAAGTTGTAAAAAAAATATTTTTAAGAAACATTTTAGGATGGCAACTTTTCTTTGAAAGCAAACATTTGGCTCTGATTGTAAATTGGTTTGTTCCATAGAGGGTAAGAGAAGAGATGCTTAACATATCTTGTCTGACATTATCGTAAAGGGGCTTGTTAAGAAAATTGCCTGTAACTTGTACCAATCTGTTGTTTCTACAGTTTCTCGTTGGCTTATGTTTTCTAATTCCCTGGTCCCAAACCACATCAGTTGTTTCTTAATTCATTTTAAGCCACATATCATGACAATGTCTGTTACTCAAAACCCCTGATTCCCTTGACAATCTCAATGGATTTTTAATATAATAGCAGAGATTATGTGATTGACAGTGAAATCAGATCTCAAGCTGATGCTTAAAACAGTGACCTATCCTTGGTAGATATCTAGATCTTGGGTTTGTTCTGCTCCTTTTCTTTACATTGTCCAAAGTTCTTAGACTGCATCATAAGAGGATTTTACAATAACATCAACTACAACATCAAAATCACTATATTCTAAGACAAGTGCTGTTTAAAACAATAAACTGGTTTCTCATTTATAATTATTTTAACACAACTTATTTAATTTTATTATTTTAAATTTAAATTTTCAATCTTTTTGCATGTTTATATCCACATTTTTGGTCTCATAGCATCATTTATAAAAATATAGATATTGCTTTTTTACACAATTGCTTTTAGGCACTCAATTTTTATAGCAATTTGTATTTTAAGATTATATATTAAGAATACATATTTTTGCTTAACTAATATTTTCCATTCTAATTTAAATAATTTCATTAATTTATATAAATTTTAAATTAAGTTTATAATATTTATTTTATAGAAAATGTATCCTTAAGGTTTTTCAAGTTTAGAAATTTATTCATCATAGTCTTGAAAATTTCAAACCAAGAAATGACATTTCTTGGTTTTTACCCAATTTTGCCTACTAAAATTCAGGATCATATATGCCTTTAGTATTAACTTATAATCCTTTAAGTAAAGTAATATTGATAAATTTATTGGAACACTGTATAAATTATCGCATTGAAAATAGTGTAACCCATCAGTGATACTCATGTAAATAAATTTAATGAAAATGCACATTTTTTTCAGAATATTAGACATTTTTTCCTTAGTCAATGAAAACAAAAAGATTTCAGAATTCTCTTTGCCCTAGAACTTTTTAAAAAATGTTTGCCAACCCTTTCCCATAAAGAAAACCACACACTCAGAAATAGTTTCAAAGAGGAGATTGCAAATTTAATGTTATATGTAGCACTCTTACCTTGAGATGAGATTTCTTAGCCAGCATTGTACACTGCTGTTTCTGACATTAATTTCTCATTGCTCAGTAACCTCACTACTACCTAAAAATGTGTTCCACTAGCTCATAAACAATTATATCATCAATCCCTCTGTGTGTAACAAGAGACCTTAACCACAGAACTGGGAAGTAAAAGGAAGAATTATGCCAGAAATAACAACGGTGCCAGAAACCTGCTTTGCAGTGATTGGCTAAATGAGGCCAACCAGTTGAGTTTCATTCATCAGACTTGTTGAGTTAACCTACAAGCATTTTTTTTTCATTTTCTCTATTTTTCTTTTCTGAGATCTCCTTTGATTTCATGCTGGCTTTTTAAATTGAGGATAAAGTTAATTCACTCAACAATGCCACAGCTGGAATTAAGTATGCCTCTTCTCCTACTGCTGAGGGGAGGGGCTGATGCTGGTTGGTGGTGTCTTATTGGATGCCCAACACCCTTGAGGCTGTTGCTGAATCAGTGGTGCCTCTAGCGACAGGCAAGAAGTCAACTAATTATGAACATATGGTTTGGCAGACACCTTGTTAGCTTGCTGCTGCGTAGGTGTTTGGAAGGAGGTGAAGGGGAAAGTTTGAGGTAGAAGGTGTGGTTAAAAGTCCCACTGACAAGCCTGGGGGAGATTTGATTGATCCTAATCTATTCTTTTTGTCAGGAATCAGCATGCTTCTGGCAGCAACAGCTTGGTAATAACAGAGATTTGTGGCCCTTAAGCTCTTGTGGTGATAGCCGGCACACGACCAGTCAACAGGCTCCTTACAAGGTCCCCATTTAATTGGCCACAATGGTGGGAACAGAAATGAGACGTTAGGTCAAGGTACAACACATGGCCTACCTGAAGTGGTTCACAGTGATCTGAGGCACAGATGTCATCTTTTATTGGTGTGATTGCCATCAGAGGAATAAGAGAAGCCTTGAGAAAAGACTGCAGGAAAGCCTTTAGTGAGAGCCATGCAAGTACATTATTTGTACTTGAATTACCTTGAGAAAAAGGCAGATGTATAAAAAGGAGGAGAAATATTAGACTGGGCCGTCACTGGGTCTGACAAAGAATAACGTGATATTCTATTTTATAGAAAGGAAGGTTTCTTGGGAAATTAATAGTGGATAGTTTGAAATATTCTTTGAATGCTATTTCTGTCAGATAAATTGGAAAATCACACACACTCCTGGTATTCAACTGCATAGCTATACCAAATAAATATTTTTCCATCATCTGTAAGTTTGTATACAGAGCTTGTACTTGGTACCCATTACTTGTACCCAAATGTTTAGGATGCTGTAGTCTCTGTACCATAAAATCTTCCAAAATCAGACACAATCAATAGAGATTTGTTCATTGACTCTAACATCTATGTCTAAGTTATATCAACTTAATCTAAAACTCCAATTTTCTGAATACCAAAAAGGAAAAAAAAAAAAACTCTGTGATGTCTATGGAGGATGAGTTTACCAACCAGCAAATATTTCCTCTTGAAAGATTTGCTAAAGAGTTTCAAATCCTGTCCTTCATTTACTGATTTTCTTATGTTAATTACTCAGGATGGTATAGACATTATAGATATTTTATATATCATTTAAATTGGCATTACTAATTATATAAAAGTGATTATGTAGCCTCTCTTACTAGATGGCCGCCAACAACTTCACACTGTTTATTAATGAACTCGGGTGGAAGAAATGTTATAGATATGACAAAGTAGACTCACCTCTGTGTTCTGCCATTATAAAGAATACACATGAACAATGCTGTGTGTGAATGAATACGTGCGTGTGTGAATACGGTTATTTTTTTGTTCATTTTTCTGAGAATGGTTTGTACAGATTCTCTTTTTTAAATTAGCTACAACATATTCTTAAACACCCCAAACTACAAATTGCTGAAAATTACACCCAGAGGAATCTTGGAATAAGAAAGACAAGAAGCGAGACAGTGTAGAGCATGGAATCTGTAGTTAGTTTTGGGCAAGGCTCTGATACTTAGCAGCAATGTGACTTTGGGAAAATTGCTAACTTCTTTAATTTACAGTTTCTTTATCCATAAATAGCACCTGATCGACCAGATCTACCACAGGGAGTTAGTGTAAAGATAAATCGAGGTAACGTACATAAGGTTTTTAGCATCAGGCCTGGCAAAATTTATGTGCTAGATACAGGTTCGCTAAAAATGAGACAGAGAGAGACCTATGTTATTCTTATATAGTTCTAATTGTCATTAGGAGGTCTGACACTTCAGGGTAAATTTCATAGAAACAGTGAATCCAAACCAAGATGGTGAGGTTCTATCAAGTCTAAAAATAGAAATTATTTAAGTCATTAGTTAAAGAAACCACACAGAGCAAAAGAGTTCCATAGAGTCTGTTCAGTGAAGAGAGGGTTGCTTCAACCACAAAACCTGCCTGCCCCACACTGAGAGGTGACCTTGGGAGCTCACATATCAATGCTTTCTCTCTTTAGAACTTCTAGTTTTTGAAAACTTCTGCAATATGGCCCAAAGAGGGTGGCTTTTCATCAGAGGCTACCTGTGTTCCAGGTCTGATTAGCCGACTGGTGACACTCACTCATGGTGTCCTCACAGTGGATGTTATGTATTTGCTCATTAAAATAATTCTATTTTCTAGGGCATTCATTTCAGCTGATGGAAGTTTTTTGAGCAGATCAAGAATAAGATCAGACCTAGAAGAGTCCTAATTCCTTAGTATTGAACTACCACTAAATCGATATATTTTTGTTTGTTTATTTTGTTATGAATTGTGAGCTAAGAATGCCTGCAATGTAGTATTTTAAGCTCTGGATACATAATTTGGTTCACTTTCTCTTATTTACATAAGCATCCACACTCATCTACATCCCAGTAGTTTGTTTCATATTTTAATATTTTAGATTAAAGCATTTCAGTCATTAAGATAGTTTATTGTAAATGGAAAAATATCGACTTGAACCTTGTATAAAGATAAAGCTTTCTATCAGTGTTAAGAATACCGTTGTGTTTTCCATGGAATCATGTATAACACTTGGATTATATATCTTACATTTAATATACAAGTTAAAAAATACCCTTCCCTGAGTATTGTCTCATGTATTTTTTATTCATTTAAACATCTCTCTTTTATTTGGCACCTTAGAGATAGGAACAGCTTGTAGATTTAAGATGTTACCAAGATTTACTTTAAACTAGAAGGAATTTTAGGGCCAAAGACAGTTTGCACCAGAGGGACTTTAGACCGTGTAATTCAGCAACATATATTAATTATTTCCTGATTACAATGAAGAATCAGGCTGATAAGAGTGGTGTGACTTGCTCAAGCTCATACAATTGAGACAAAAACCCGAAATGTCTATCTCATGATTCTTATATGAAAAGTTATACTTGCGTTTTCACATTTTTAGAAGAATTGAATAGAAATATACAATATATTTTTAAATTTTTTAATTGAAATATTGTGTTAGTTTCAAGTGTACAGCAAAGTGATTCAGTTATGAAAATTAAAAAATCAAGTTATTACTTGCAATTTTATCTACAAGTATAAGCACCTAACCTTGCTTAGGGAATATGGTATTGTTCTAATGCTTAGCTCATGGAGGCTTTTTTAAATCAAACTTGCTACCTTTATCTATTGTTTCAGAATTACAAGAATTCATGGTTAGTAGAATTTTTTTTTCATTTTTTCATTTATTAATTTTATTTTTTTTATACAGCAGGTTCTTATTAGTCATCAATTTTATACACATCAGTGTATACATGTCAATCCCAATTGCCCAATTCATCACACCACCACAAACCCCGGCGATTTTCCCCCCTTGGTGTCCGTACATTTGTTCTCTGCATCTGTGTCTCAAATTCTGCCTTGCAAACCGGTTCATCTGTACCATTTTTCTAGATCCCACATATATGCATTAATATACAATATTTGTTTTTCTCTTTCTGACATACTTCACTCTGTATGACAGTCTCTAGATCCATCTACGTCTCTATAAATGACCCAATTTTGTTCCTTTTTATGGCTGAGTAATATTCCATTGTATATATGTGCCACATCTTCTTTATCCATTCATCTGTTGATGGGCATTTAGGTTGCTTCCATGACCTGGCTATTGTAAATAGTGCTGAAATGAACATTGGGGTGTATGTGTCTTTTTGAATTATGGTTTTCTCTGGGTATATGCCCAGTAGTGGGATTGCTGGATCATATGGTAAGTCTATTTTTAGATTTTTAAGGAACCTCCATACTGTTATTCATAGTGGCTGTGTCAATTTACATTCCCACCAACAGTGCAAGAGGGTTCCCTTTTCTCCACACCCTCTCTAGCATTTGTTGCTTGTACATTTTCTGATGATGCCCATGCTAACTGGTGTGAGGTGATACCTCATTATAGTTTTGATTTGCATTTCTCTAATAATTAGTGATGTTGAGCAGCTTTTCATGTGCTTCTTGGCCATCTGTATGTCTTCTTTGGAGAAGTGTCTATTTAGATCTTCGGCCCATTTTTGGATTGGGTTGTTTGTTTCTTTAATATTGAGCTGCATGAGCTGTTTATATATTTTGGAGATTAATCCTTTGTCTGTTGATTCCTTTGCAAATATTTTCTCCCATTCTTAGGGATGTCTTTTCATCTTGTTTATGGTTTCCTTTGCTGTGCAAAAGCTTTTAAGTTCCATTAGGTCCCATTTGTTTATTTTTGTTTTTATTTCCATTACTCTAGGAGGTGGATCAAAAAAGATCTTGCTGTGATTTAGAACACTTAAGAGTGTTCTTCCTATGTTTTCCTCTAAGAGTTTTATAGTGTCTGTTCTTACATTTAGGTCTCAAATCCATTTTGAGTTTATTTTTGTGTATCGTGTTAGGGAGTGTTCTAATTTCATTCTTTTACATGTAGCTGTCCAGTTTTCCCAGCACCACTTATTGAAGAGACTGTCTTTTCTGCATTGTATATCCTTGCCTCTTTTGTCATAGATTAGTTGACCATAGGTGCGTGGGTTAATCTGGGCTTTCTATTGTGTTCCATTGATCTATGTTTCTGTTTCTGTGCCAGTACCATATTGTCTTGATTACTGTAGCATCGTAGTATAGTCTGAAGTCAGGGAGTCTGATTCCTCCAGCTCCGTTTTTTTCCCTCAAGACTGCTTTGGCTATTCAGGATCTTTTGTTTCTTCATGCAAATTTTAAGATTTTTTGTTCTAATTCCGTAAAAAATACCATTGGTAATTTGATAGGGAATGCATTGAGTCTGTAGATTGCTTTGAGTAGTATAGTCATTTTCACAATATTGATTCTTCCAATCCAAGAACATGGTATATCTCTCCATCTGTTGGTATTATTTTTAACTCTTTCATCAGTGTCTTATAGTTTTCTGCATCCAGGTCTTTTGTCTCCCTAGGTAGGTTTATTCCTATGCATTTTATTCTTTTGTTGCAATGGTAAATGGGAGTGTTTCCTTAATTTCTCTTTCAGTTTATTCATCATTAGTGTATAGGAATGCAAGAGATTTCTGTGCATTAATTTTGTATCCTACAACTTTACCAAATTCATTGATTAGCTCTAGTAGTTTTCTGGTCGCATCTTTAGGATTCTCTATGTATAGTATCAGGTCATGTGCAAACAGTGACAGTTTTACTTCTTCTTTTCCAATTTGTATTCCTTTTATTTCTTTTTCTTCTCTGATTGCTGTGGCTAGGCCTTCCAAAACTATGTTGAATAATAATGGTGAGAGTAGACATCCTTGCCTTGTTCCTGATCTTTGAGGAAATGCTTTCCATTTTTCATCATTCACAGTGATGTTTGCTGTGGTTTTGTCATATATGGCCTTTATTAATTTGAGATAGGTTCCCTCTATGCCCACTTTCTGGAGGTTTTTAACAAAAATAGCTGTTGAATTTTGTCAAAAGCTTTTTTTGCATCTATTGAGATGATCATATGTTTTTCTTCTTCAATTTGTTATTATGGTGTGTCACATTGATTGATTTGCGTATATTGAGGAATACTTGCATCGCTGGGATAAATCCCACTTGATCATGGTGTATGATTCTTTTAATGTGTTGTTGGATGCTGTTTCCTAGTATTTTGTTGAGGATTTTTGCATCTATATTTATCAGTGATATTGGTCCCTAAATTTCTTTTTTTGTAGTGTCTTTTTCTGGTTTTGCTATCAGGGTGATGGTGGCCTCATAGAATGAGTTTGGGAGTGTTCCTTCCTCTGCAATTTTTTGGAAGAGTCTGAGAAGGATTGGTGTTAGCTCGTCTCTAAATGTTTGATAGAATTCACCTGTGAAGCCATCTGGTCCTGGGCTTTTGTTTGTTGGAAGATTTTTAATCACAATTTCAATTTTATTGCTTGTTATTGGTCTGTTTATGTTTTCTATTTCTTCCTGGTTCAGTCTTGGAAGGTTATACCTTTCTAAGAATTTGTCCATTTCTTCCAGGTTGTCCATTTTATTGGCATAGTTTCTTGTAGTAGTCTCTTAGGATGCTTTGTATTTCTTTAGTGTCTATTGTAACTTCTCCTTTTTCATTTCTAATTTTATTGATTTGAGTCCTCTCCCTCTTTTTCTTGATGAGTCTGGCTAATGGCTTATCAATTTTATTTATCTTCTCAAAGACCAAGCTTTTAGTTTTATTTATCTTTGCTATTGTTTTCTTTGTTTCTGTTTCATTTATTTCTGCTCTGATCTTTATGATTTCTTTCCTTCTGCTAACTTTGGGTTTTGTTTGTACTTCTTTCTCTAGTTCCTTTAGGTGCAAGCTTAGATTGTTTATTTGAGATTTTTCTTGTTTCTTGAGGTAGGCTTGGACAGCTATAAACTTCTCTCTTAGAACTGCTTTTGCTGCATCCCATATGTTTTGGATCATCGTGTTTTCATTGTCATTTGTCTCTAGGTATTTTTTGATTTCCTCTTTGATTTCTTCAGTGACCTCTTGGTTATTTAGTAACGTATTATTTACCTCCATGTGTTTGTATATTTTACGTTTTTTTTTCCTGTGAAATTCATTTCTAATCTCTTAAACTTGTGGTTCAGAAAAGATGTTTGATATGATTTCAATTTTCTTAAATTTCTGAGGCTTGATTTGTGACCCAAGATGTGATCTATCCTGCAGAATGTTCCATGTGCACTTGAGAAGAAAGTGTAATCTGCTGGTTTGGGATGGAATGTCCTATAAATATCAATTAAGTCTATCTGGTCTTTTGTGTCATTTAAAGCTTCTGCTTCCTTATTTATTTTCATTTTGGATGATCTGTCCATTGGTGTAAGTGAGGTGTTGAAGTTCCCCACTCTTACTGTGTTACTGTTGATTTCCTCTTTTATAGCTGTTAGCAGTTGCCTTATGTGTTGTCGTGCTCCTATGTTGGGTGAATATATATTTATAATTGTTATATCTTCTTCTTGGATTGATCCCTTGATCATTATGTAGTGTCCTTTCTTGTCTCTTGTAACATTCTTTATTTTAAAGTCTATTTTATCTGATATGTGTATTGCTACTCCAGCTTTCTTTTGATTTCCATTTGCATGGAATATCTTTTTCCATCCCCTCACTTTCAGTCTGTATGTGTCCCTAGGTCTGAAGTGGGTCTCTTGTCTCATATATATGGGTCTTATTTTTGTATCCATTCAGCAAACCTCTGTCTTTTGGTTGGAGCATTTAATCCATTCACATTTAAGGTAATTATTGATAGGTATGTTCCTATGACCATTTTCTTAATTGTTTTGGGTTTGTTTTTGTAGGTCTTTTCCTTCTCTTGTGTTTCTCACTTAAAGAAGTTCCTTTAGCATTTGTTGTAGAGCTGGTTTGGTGCTGCTGAATTCTCTTAGCTTTTTCTTGTCTGTAAAGCTTTTGATTTCCCCATTGAATTTGAATGAGATCCTTGCTGGTAGTGTAATCTTGGTTGTAGGTTCTTCCCTTTCATCACTTTAAGTATATCTTGCCACTCCCTTATGGCTTGTAGGGTTTCTGCTGAGAAATCAGCTGTTAACCTTATGGGAGTTCCCTTGTATGTCATTTGTCATTTTTCCCTTGCTGCTTTCAATAATTTTTCTTTGTCTTTAATTTTTGCCTATTTGATTACTATGTGTCTCAGCATGTTTCTCCTTGGGTTTATCCTGCCTGGGACTCTCTGAGCTTCTGGGACTTGGGTGGCTGTTTCTTTTCCCATGTAGGGAAGTTTTTGACTCTAATCTCTTCAGATATTTTCTCGGGTACTTTCTCTCTTTCTTCTCCTTCTGGGACCCCTATAATGCGAATGTTGTTGCATTTAATGTTGTTCCAGAGGTCTCTTCGGCTGTCTTCATTTCTTTTCATTCTTTTTCTTTATTCTGTTCTGCAGCAGTGAATTCCACCATTCTGTCTTCCAGGTCACTTATCCGTTCTTCTGCCTCAGTTATTCTGCTATTGATTCCTTCTAGTGTAGTTTTCATTTTAGTTATTGTATTGTTCATCTCTGTTTGTTTTTTCTTTAATTCTTCTAGGTTTTTGTTAAACATTTCTTGCATCCTCACAATCTTTGCCTCCATTTTTTTTTCGAGGTCCTGGATCATCTTCACTATCATTATTCTGAATTCTTTTTCTGGAAGATTGCCTATCTCCACTTCATTTAGTTGTTTTTCTGGGGTTTTATCTTGTTCTTTCATCTGGTATAAAGCCCTCTGCCTTTTCATCTTGTCTATCTTTCTGTGAATGTTGTTTTCATTCTACAGGCTGCAGGATCGTAGTTCTTCTTTCTTCTGCTCTCTGCCCTCTGGTGGATGAAGCTATCTAAGAGGCTTGTGTAAGTTTCCTGTTGGGAGAAACCGGTGGTGGGTAGAGCTGACTGTTGCTCTGGTAGACAGAGCTCAATAAAACTTTAATCTACTTGACTGTTGAGGGGTGCAGCTGTGTTCCCTCCCTGTTGGTTGTTTGGCCTGAGGCAACCCAACACTGTAGCCTACCTGGGTTCTTTGGTGGGGCTAATGACAGACTCTGGGAGGGCTCATGCCAAGTAATACTTCCCAGAACTTCTGCTGCCAGTGTCCTTGTCCCCACGGTGAGCCACAGCCACACCCCATCTCTGCAGGAGACCCTCCAACACTAGCAGGTAGGTCTGGTTCAGTCTCCCCTGGGGTCACTGCCCATTCCCTTGGGTCCCAGTGCACATACTTCTTTGTGTGTGCCCTCCAAGAGTTGAGTCTCTGTTTCCCCCAGTCCTGTCGAAGTCCTGCAATAAATTCCCACTAGGCTTCAAAGTCTGATTCTCTAGGAATTCCCCTCCTGTTGCTGGACCCCCAGGTTGGGAAGACTGACGTGGGGCTCAGAACCCTCACTCTAGTGGGTGGACTTCTGTAGTATAAGTGTTCTCCAGTTTGTGAGTCACCACCCAGAAGTTATGGGATTTGATTTTACTGTGATTGCACCCCTCCTACCATCTCATTGTGGCTTCTATTTGTCTTTGGATGTGGGGTATCACTTTTGGTGAGTTCCAGTGTCTTCTTGTCAATGATTGTCCAGCAGCTAGGTGTGATTCTGGTGTTCTCACAAGAGGGAGTGAGAGCCTGTCCTTCTACTCTGCCATCTTGGTTCCTCCATGGTTAGTAGAATTTTTTATTACACTGAAGGCTGAACAGAACTAGAGCTCCCAAATTATGTTTCATGGGATATTTAAATGAATAAAGTCTTTCTCGGTAAAATTTTACCAGCATTCACAATTACTATCTATGTTAAAGCTGACGATGAACATCATATTTACTTGAAATTGCAACATTTTCCACATTAAGAATTATCTAGGCTAGCAATGGTTTTACACTCTTTTTTGAGGGAGGCTGGGGTTTTTATAATGAAACCTCAAGGACATAGTGAGGAACAAGGAGGTGACTGAGGTGGCAGGGTTCTGAGCTTCTCCACTAACACTCAAAAAGCCACATGGGTCTCTTTAAGATTATGTCATCAAGAAAATCAATGTGCCTGTGATATATCTTTGTATTTCAATCAAGGTTGCCTTGCTATCCTTCAGATCACTGGTGGAGGAAGCCAGCTGCCATGTCCTGAAGACACTCAGGCAACCTTGTGGAGAGACCCCTGTGATGAAGGACTGAGGTCTATGTCATCAGCCATATGGAAGCAGATCTGTCAGCTCCAGTCATGTCTTAAGACGACTGCAGCCCTGTCCTATGGTTTTAACAAAATTAGGGTCCTAGGTACCATAGTTCTATTGAATATTAGTGAGTACTTCATGACAAAAATGTCTCAGAGGTCAAATAAGTATGGGGAAGTCAGAATAAACAGAGTTAGGAAGGTTTCTTTCCTGCAGAATTTTAAGAAGTCTTTAATATTAGCATACACACTGTGGCTCTGGGTGATTCTAGATCTAAGAGGAGCTAACAGGAACTTGGCTGTTTTCATTAGACCCCACATCTCGGTAGTATGCTTTTCTATTCAAGTCTAAAAGTTGTAGACCTGTTTACTAAGAAAGAGCTCTTTATCCCTAATTAAGTGGCAAGACATTACCACCAGTGGTTAAATGTTTGATCCAGGTCAGTCTTCCAATATAGTAATGCATTGTTTTATATGCAAGTGATAGATATAAATGGGGCTGTCATACAGCTGCTCATTGTAAGATGGATGTTTTAATAATACATGAGTATATTTTTCTATACTATATATTCTCCTAAATGATTCTGAATAATAAAACCTATTTTACAGATCAACAAACAATGTTTCAGAAGTGTGGTTAATTGCTCAAGGTAGAAAACCCATCAAAGTGGCCCAGTGGGGTATCCACTGTTCTTTCCATTGTGCCATGATACCTCCAATATGATCCTGGCATATCCAACTCTATCTGGGTTTCTCAACTTCTTTACTTACTCCAGGTACTCATAGCCTTGGACATATCTCTCTCCTGTGTCTGATCTCCTGCTATTACTTACACCTTTTGCAATGACTATCAACAATTTTCCATGTTTCAAGAATTTTCCTAACCAATACTTATTGATCATTTATTATATTTTAAGCACTATATTCATTCTAATTGCTAATTTACATAAGAAGAAAGTAAGATAAGTGATTTCTTCAAGGTCACACAAATTTTGAAGTTATTGGGGTTAGAACCTAGATCTTGGTCTTGGGTCCATGCTCTTTACCACTATGCATATTTCCATGACCTATATCATTCAAAGTGTCTGCTCCTGCATCTGAATTAATGTAACTCATATATTTTCTATGACTTTTGTTGGCCCTAGCACACAAGACTATATTTCATTTATTGTCACTTATGTGTTACTTTTTCCCAAATAAAATTATATATAGTTTATTTTAAACATTTTATAAATATATACACATAGACATATATATATAGTTTTCTTTTAAGTATTATATATAATATATATTATATATATATTTAATGTGTCACTTTCTAACTACATTATAGACTAATTAAAAAGTAGAAATTGGTCTTCCCTGGTGGCGCAGTGGTTGAGAGTCCGCCTGCCGATGCAGGGGACACGGGTTCGTGCCCCAGTCCGGGAGGATCCCACGTGCCACGGAGCGGCTGGGCCTGTGAGCCGCTGGGCCTGTGAGCCGCGGCCGCTGGGCCTGTATGTCCGGACCCTGTGTTCCGTGGTGGTAGAGGCCACAGCAGCGAGATGCCCGCATACAGGAAAAAAAAAAAAAGTAGAAATTGTGTCTTGAGGAGATACCAGTGCTTGGCAAATTTAACTAAGTTCATTGGTATGCTGCGATGGTGGTGGAAAATTGTAAGCAAAAAAGAACCAAATAAACTGCTTTTGATATTTACTAAAGTTTCCACTAAACAACTTTGATAGTTATGCTCAGGAAAGAGTGAAACTCTGATTCCTTTGTAATGTGTTCATGACTCTTTATGATCTAACTCTAATTTCCTTTTCAAGCCTCACCTTTCGTTTCCATCATTCAGAGGCCTTAGCAATTCTATATCCACACTTCCCTAAGTCTAACCATGTTCTCCTTTTCTTTGCCTTTGCAAATACAAATGTTTTGTTTGTTTTTGTTTGTTTTTACTTTTTTCTTTCTTGCCTGGAAATCTTCCATTCATTCCTTAAAACCTAGATCCATTTTTCTCTTCTTGGCAAGAAAGCAATCATTTCTTCCTCTCTGATCTCTATCAGTGTATATAAAGCAATGCTCTGTTCTAGCTGCAAGTACCTCCATATGTGCCTTCCATCACTCAGGTAGGGGTCGAAAAATTCTATAGTTTTAAGAACATTAGCCTTAAACTTAGATATAACTGGATTCAAATTCTGTCTCTGTCATCGAATAGCTATGGGACCTTGGTCAAGTTGCGTAACTTTTTAAAGTTTCAGTCTCCTTCTGCATAAAATAAGGATATTAATAACCTTACACGGTTCTTGCAAAATGATTTACAGAATGTTATACATTTATAGGCATGCTGAATTTTATAAGTTGATGACAACAATGATTGATATATCTTTGTATTTCAATCATTAATATTGTATCTGAATCCTAGGACATACTTAATAAGTGTTTGCAGAAATATTATATGAAAAAATAAATGCTATGTATCCCTATTTCCACTATCCACAAATAAGCTATTCAGTATGATCAGAGTGGATTCTTGCAGAATCAAATTGAAAAGCACAAGTCTAGCAACAAATTGTCTGCCATTCTGGAAACTGAAAAATAAAATTAATAAATTATAGAAATTCAGTGGTGGAAGGAACATTAGAGATTCAAGTGACTCAGATGACTATATCAAATTAGTGTCAAAATTCAGATTTCCCGATTGCTTTGTAAACAGAGTGCTTTTGAAATTTGTCAGATATTCAGATAAGACTGAAGGTGAAGTGTGGCAGCAATGTGATAGCTGTGCTTCACAGGCAAACTAAGAGTTAAGACTCTACCTTTAATAACCCATATGGCTATAGATTCTTTTAATTAAGATCTAGGGCTTCCTGATTTCTCTTTCTATTTCTCCCCATTTACTTCCAACACACTTCTTCAATAAAGAGATTAGGTCTAAGACAATAAAAAGCTCTCTTGTTCTCACTTGTCTTCCATCCTAGTACTTCTTCTGAGTGTAAACAAGGCTTCTTGTCACCTTGAGCAAAGGATCATTGGATGAATCTATATTGGATGAATGAGCTCGAACACTTCTTTTTTGTATCTGTTCTCAGTTTGAAGAAGTGTATGTTGACTCTCAGAGTCTCAGTATTTATCCCATATGGAGTCATGGTTGAGAGAGAGTATAAAGTGCTCAAACTCTAGAGTCAGATCCCCCATATGAAAATCTGTCTCTACTATTCACTAGCTACAAATTGCTGGATATATTTCTTAGCTTTTTTTTGTATCGTTTCTCTCATTTGTGAAATGAGAATAAGAAGAGCATCTAAATCATACATTTGTTCTGAGAATTAATTAATTCACTCACATAAGATACTTAGGTTAATTCCTAGTTTACAGTGTAAACTTAGTACACACTATGGTTTTAGTTTGAATTAATGGTTATTTTGTTGAATAAGGAATTTTTATATCAATTTTTTAAATTCTTATTTTCTCTGAGTTTCTACAGAAGAGAGTGGACTAAAAATGCCATTTTTAAATGGTATGCATATTTTTTTTTCAAAATATTGATTTCAATATTTCCACATACATTTCCAAAATAGTGAATATGCTGCCTTCCACATTGGGAGCTCTGTATCCATTTTTCTTTAACCAATGATTAACAAGTAAGTTCAGGTTTCTAACTTTTTAGCTTTGAGTTCTTTCACTATTCCTATGCCTTCTTTAAATTCAGGCTTTGTTGAATCAGGATGAGCCTCTAAATGGGAATTTGGGTACTGAGTCAGCATTCACTGGGAAACTGTTGAATACATGGGAACCTCTGGACTTGGATCAATGTCAGTTTTTTTAAAAAAGAAAGCGATTCCTTTGTCTTTACTTTGGTTGTAGTAATATTCTTTTAACATCTAAATCCTCTTTAGGTTTTTCTTTTTTAGCCAATAGAAACACCACGACTAGTTGTTTCTCTTCCTAGCTGATTTATCTCCATTCCGAAAAAGTATCTTAGGGACCCAGGTCCTAATATTCAGAGGCAGTACAGAGTTGGTTAAAAAAATAAAAGCAGGTATTCTTATATGAGATTATGGGATCCTTGAGGGAAGGGGTTCTTTCTTGTTCACCTTGTGATCGCTTATGATTAGTGCAGTGCCTGGTGTTATGTTTCTCATTTAATACATGTTGTATAAAACAACTCACCTATACTTGTGTTTGAATGTGTATCTAACATGTAAGAGGGCCTCTGTTCTGGAATACCTATTGTCAACTCAGCATCTTCCTTATTCTGATCAAACCATTCTGCTACTCTCTATAGTAACTTTATCAAACCATCTCCACAGAGGAAATTCCCAGGTTTCTTAATGCCAAACATTAATTTACTTATATCTATAGCTTCCCTATTTCCTTTTTCTTGCTTCCTTAAAGAAACTGTCCCTTTCCCTATTTAAGACTCTTACTCCCACTGTTAGATCTCATTGCACTTTTTCTTCTTAGGAAGCTTTTATTATTAATTGTCTCAGATGGATTTTTCATATGAACTTTTAAAAATGCTGTCTCTTTCATTCAGGAAAAAAAAAAGATTGGGGAGGGTTCTCAAATCCACATTCTTCTCTACCTCTTCTCTATTTCCTCCCATTGCTTTAAATTGTTGGGGAGAGAAGGGAATGGAGAGTTAGTGCTCAATGTATATGGAGTTTCAGTTTGGGAAGACGAAAAAAGTTCTGGAGATGGATAATGTTAATTGTTGTATAAAAATGTAAATGTACTTAATGGCACTGAAATGTGCACTTTAAAATTATTAGAATGTTAAATTTTGTTATGTAGATTTACCACAATTTAAAATAAAAGCAAGGTAACTTATGCTCAATGCTTCTATATCTTCATCTTACACTAATTCTTAAACCCATTCCAATCTGGCTTTTGCTTCTATCACTCTACTGAAACAGCTCCTGCTAATGTAATGGACAAGTTCCATGTTGATACATTCAGTGAACTATTTTCAACCTTTATCATAATTAACTTCTCAGCAGCATTTGTTAGCTCTTTTCTTCCTGTCGAAATGTCCTCATCCCTTGGTTTCTGGACTTCATACTGCTGGAGTTATTCTTCTCCATCTCAGCCACTCCTTCTCTCCCCTACCAACTCTTTTTTTCCTGTATCTGATCATTATATGATGAGGTTTCTCAAAACTCAATCCTAGATCTTCTTATCTTTACTTTGTACTCTTTTCCTAAGTTTTCTCATCAATGTTCATGGCTTCAACTACTAACTATATACAGATGACTATAAATATATGTATATATCTGTATAGAAATTTTCCTTACTTATAGACACAAAAATCTACTGCCTCTTTGCATCTTCACTTAGTTATCTTCAAAACATTTCAAACCCAAGATCTATAAAAGTAAACTCAAGAACTCGCACAAGAAAAAAAAAAAAGAACTCGCACAGCACCAGCATGTTCTCAGTCAATGAGTCTATCATTCAGCAAGGTATAAAAGCTAAAAATCTTGACCCCTCTCTCATCCCAATCTTGTTTCCCATATAGCATTGACCACCAACTCCTTGTACCTTTATCTCCTAAATCTCTCTCAAATCTATAACATCTTTCCACCTCTGTCACAAGCGTCACACTCACCACCAACAACAAGCTTTCTCAAGTTACTGTAATCTCTTATCACCTGGTAGATTTAAAATTGGTCTTCCCAGTATCCTTTTAGACCTTCCTCCAACTCATATTCCACAATGCAAGCTAAGTAATATTTTAGGAACATAAATTTTATCTCTTTGTCAACCTTTATTTAAAACTATCTAATGTTTTCACATTGTCTGATAAAGATTGAAACCCTGAAGACAATTTATTAGGCTCAGCATGGCCTGTGCTTTATTCCTCTCTAGCCCTTTTGGACTCTTGCTCCTGTTCTCTCTGTCTCTCTTTGTCCCTTTTTCTTTCTGTCTCTCTCTGTCTCTCTCTCTTAATTCCAATTCCAGTTACACTAACCTCAGAGACTAAGACATGACCATAGTGACACAGCTAGCTAGAGGTAATTTCCAAATGTCATTCACAGTCTAGAATTTATTGAAGCATGTTTGATTATTTATGCCAAACTTAGTTGGAGGAGAGCCACATGGCTGGCACTATACCTGTCTGCTAGTTTTACATAGGTACTGATATGGCTGATCTGGAAAGCTAATTAGCCAGGTAGGAAAAAACCACAGAGTACAAACAGAACAGAAAGAGATATGATTTTGGCAACCAATGAGTTCCTTAGGTGTAAGATGGTACCTATAGGTTTGGAGCACAACTGTAGAAACCTGTATTTGTAGAATTGGAAGCCTAAGCAATCATGTATTATGTGTCATGCACCATGCTGTATTTTGGTCATTTCTTTAGTGAAGGAGAATTAAAAGGAAACTAATGTGATGAATGCTACTATAGTAGCATTTAAAAATTCCTAAAGGAAACTGCATAGTTACCTCTTCCTGAAAAATTCAAGAAAGATTTCACAGAAGAGATGCTATTTTATCTGGGGCCTGAGGTTAGAAAGGAGTTTGCTAAATGGAGAAGGGCAGATGGAATTCTGGTGGAGGGAGAAAAACACAGATGGAGTCTAGATTCAACAACACATTTAGTTGAAAAATAAGTCTGCAAACTTGAAGTTTTATCTTAAAAGTAAACAATTATCTATCCTTAGATAGTATTGAGAATAACTTTACAATAAAATATTGCCATTTATATTATTTATATATAAATCTAAAATCTTGTCCCATTTGTCCCTTTCCCTCCAAGCAGGATGTTGCCATTAGGGTGACTTGTATCCTGCTGAAAGCAGAATGTCTGATGCTCAAGGCACAAAGGCATTGTTTAAAGAACCCTTATGATTTTGAACAAACTGTCCCAGCAGGGAGATTTTAACCTGCAGTCCCTAACAGGCACAACAGTCTGTGTTTGTAAACAGAGCCTTATTGTACTAGTGAGAGCGGACACAGAACAGTGTCAGCTCATTAATTGGGTGTCAGCTCCCTGCCAGGAAGAAAGCTTAATGAGTCATCTCACCATAAAGAACTGGAGCTCAATGGAGGGGCGAATGGCTTAGAGAAAGTGAGAAAGAATTGTCCAGCAATAACTACATGTATAGAAAAGCTTGAAGCCCACCTGTTGGGATAAAGAGAGAGCAGCATTTGGGAATGGATGGTTTCTCTCTATTCTGCTATTCAAAGGGAAACATGAGTTTATGATCTTATAAGTGCAGCAATGACCAGTGTGTATATTCATGTTTATTGTGAATAAAATAATTTGAAATTATTCAAAACACATGTTTGTATAAAGTTTATGAAGTTTTTCTTTTATTCTGTTCAAAATATAAATATTCTACTTTTCCACACAAAATCTTCTATAACAAAGCACATGCTTTTCAATGCTTATACTGAAATTCAAATATATTCCTGACGCCAATAGCAAATTTTACAGAAGGATGTCAGATGTGTGTTATGTACTTCATAGTCATTAGATATTTAAAAACTATTTAACAAGAACACATTCTTAAAACTGAAAAAAATCTTTTTGATTCCTAATCCCAATATTCACATAAAAGGATACACCAGGTTTTCACATAATGCTGCAGGCTCATACCTGATATTAGTTCATTATTAGAACACTGTGTTCTTCTACCTTGGACCATTGGTCTTATTGATTTGTGTGATCTTTTAATACCAAAAAATGTTAATCTATCATTATATACTTTCCTCAATTTGTTGTTTACATTTTTACTTTACTCACAGTATTTTTACCATGAGTTTGATTAATAAATTGTATTTTAAACTTTTTTGTCATTCCACTATTTTTCTCATTCCCAGAAGAATCACAAAATCTCCACTCTGCTAATTGATTTCTCAGCCTAGGTGGTTTTTCTAGACCTTTCTGCCTCATGTTAAATCACCAGTTTTTCTTTCTCTCAGCTTCATTCTACCCCCAACACCATACACATTTCAACAGTTGGATGTGTCATGTGCTTTGCTGAGAAAATTAGGGAGATTTAATTATTGATCATTTCCATAAACCTGAGATTTTCTTCTCTCTAAAATTAATCTACTTTTGTAGTTTTAAAACATGGCCTTAAATACTCTGACTCTCCTCCTATAGATAGATAGGGATCTGTATTTCCTTCCCTTAAATCTGGATGGCTTGTGACTGCTTTGACAAATAGGTGGAAGTGGTGCTATATAGAGACTGAATTTTAAAAAGTCATGAAGCTTTCATCTTGTTCACTGAAACACTCCCTCTTGGACCGGAGCTGCAATGTAAGAAATCCAACTACATTGAGGCCACCATCCGGGAGAGGTCCTATAGAGAGGCCACATGGAGAGACTCTGAGACTCTGTGGAGGGAGAAAGCCACTTGAATCATTTCTGCACAGCACTGGACATGTGAGTGAAGAAGACTCCAGACGATACCACACCTCAGCTATTCAAATCTTCCCAGCTGAGGCACCAGACACTATAGAACCCAAAGACAAGCCATGTTTTCTGAGCCTTAATTTCTTATCCATAGAATCCATAAGTATAATAAAATATTTTGTTTGCAGGTGGTTTGTCTTGCAGCAATAAAAAACTAGTCATCTGTCTACCAGGAAGCCTTCTATCAATGAATAGGAAACTTTTCTACATACTCTTCAGCCCTTGATATCTCTCTCCAGCAATTGCCTTCTTTTTGTCTTCAAATAAGCATAAAATTATCATATAACTAACCATGTTGACATATGCATCACCCTCAGAAATTTCTTCATTTGTAATCTGCCCATTGTAATCTCTCACTCCTGCCCATGCTTTCCCCAAGCAACTACTCATCTGTCTCTATAGATTAATTTGCATTTTCTGAAATTTTGTGTTAATGGAAGAGCATATGGATAGCTTTAATTGCCTATTTCTTCAGTGAACTTTACAATTTTGTTTCTTTCATGGATTTTGTTAACTTCTAAATTGTTTTATTTTCTCATTATTTTGTAAAATTTCATACATTTGTTGCTAATATTTGGAAATAAATTGACCTTATAACTTGTTTCATTATTGATCTCTACTGTGCTGCCTTAGGATTTTGCATGTGCAGGATTACATCATCTGCAAATGAAGGCAGTTTTCTTTCTTCCCTTCCCATCTTTCCTTTAGTTTCTTTTTTCGTTTCTCTTTGTTGTCCTGACTACAATCTCTAGTACAATCTTAAAAATGAATGGTAAGAACAGTCATCCTTGACTTGTTCCTGATCTTAGGAGAAAATAAGTAAATCTTTTACCATAAACTATGATATTAGCTGTTAAGTTTGCCATAGCTTTCATTTATCATGTTGAAGAATTTCCCTTCTACATCTAGTTTGTTCAGAGTTTTATTCAAGGCTAGGTGTTGGGTTTTGTCAAATGCTTTTTCAGTGTTTCTTGAAATGATAATGTATCTTTTTGTCCTTTATTCTGATAATATGTTGTGTTATATGAATTGATTTTTGAATAGTAAACCAACCTTACATTTGTGGGATAAATCCCACATTTTCATGGTGTATAATATACTTTTATATTGCTAAATTAATTTTGTTAGTATTTTGTTAAAGATTTGTGTATCTGTGTTCATGAATGTTATTCATTTGTTTTGTTTTTTTCTTTTCTTATGATGTCACTGTTTAGTTTTGACACCAGAGTAATACTGGCCTCCTAGAATGAGGTGGGAAATGTTCTTTCTCTCTTTTCTGAAACAGTTTGTAAAGGCTCACCATTTTTCTTTAATATTTAATTTAATTCACTTTTGAAGTTACATAGGCCTCAGCTTTTCTTTATAAGATATTTAATTACTTAATTTTTTAATTTGTTATAGATCTATTCAGACTTTCTATTTATTCTTGAGTTAGTTTTGCTCATTTTTGGCTTTCCCAGAATTTGTCCATTTTGTCAAAGTTGTCTAATTTTTTTTTAATTTTCATGTTATTTTCTTATAATTCTTTTAATTTCTCTTAGTCAGTAATAGTGTCCATCATTGATTCCTGATTTTGGAAATTTGAGTCATTGTTTTTTGTATGACTTGTATGACTTCCATGTGGTAGCATACAGCTTCACATATAGTACGAGACCCTTACAACAGTATACTTCCTCTTCTCCTGTTGTGGTTTTTTGTGCTATTTTTCAATTATTTTTGCCAATTATTTTAAAAAGAGATTTTAATTAAATATTATATTTAGCTAAGTAGTTGTCATCTGGGCTGTGTGTCATTCTACTTATAGATCTAGAGTCCCACCTGGGACACTTTTCTTTTTGGTGTGAAGCACTCCCCTTACATTTTTGTCTTGATGTCTGCTGGTGGTAAATTTCTGCAGCTTTTCTATGTCTAAAGTAAGCCTTTCTCTCACCTTCATTTTTAAAACATATTTTTGTTTTGGTAGAAAATTCTAGATTTATAGTATGTTTCTTTAAGCTCCTTAAAGATAAGTAAGTTGGTTATGAAATGCCTTTGTGTAGTTTTTGTTGTTTGTTTATTTAAACTTTTTGTGATTAGGGTTCATGAAACATCTTGGATTTATGGGTTCATAGCTTTCATCAAATTCAAATTTAGAAAATTATCTACCATTAATTTTTCAATTTTTTTTCTGCCCCACCCTCAGGGACTCCAGTTTTATGTATATTAGACCATTTGAAATTGTCCCACAGGTCATCAATTCTGTTTTTTTAATATATATATTTTTCTCTCTTTGTTTCATTTCAGATCATTTCAGTTGTTATATCTTCAAATTCACTAATATACACTTCTACAGTGTCTATCTATCATCCATTCAATCCAGTGAATATTTTTCTCAGACATCATAGTTTCTATAAGCTCAATTTATGTTTCTTTATATCTTCCATATTCTGTTTAACATGCTCATTTTTCTCTAGATTATTGTGCATATGGAATGCACTTATAATAACTATTTTTACACCCTTATCTACTAATTCTGTATCATTTCTAGGTCTGTTTCATTTGAGTGATTTCCCTCCTTCATACAGATTATGTTTCCTGCTTCTTTGCATGCCTGGGAATCTTTGATTAGATGTCAGAGATTATCAATTTTACCTTGTTGAGGACTGCATTTAAAATATTTTATTTATATGAAATTGAGTAATTTGTAGTGAGGTGGATGGACATAGAGTCTGTCATACAGAGTGAAGTAAGTCAGAAAGAGAAAAACAAATACCATATGCTAGCACATATATATGGATTCTAAAAAAAAAAAAAAGGTTCTTATGAACCTAGGGGCAGGACAGGAATAAAGATACAGATGTAGAGAATGGACTTGAAGACATGGGGTGGGGGAAGGGTAAGCTGGGATGAAGTGAGAGAGTAACATTGACATATATACATTACCAAATGTAAAATAGATAACTGTGGGAAACAGCTGCATAGCACAGGGAGATCAGCTCAGTGCTTTATGACCACCTAGAGGGGTGGGATAATGAGGGTGGGAGGGAGACACAAGAGGGAGAGGATATGGGGATATACATATTCATATAGCTGATTTACCTTGTTATACAGCAGAAACTAACACAACATTGCAAAACAATTATACTTCGATAAAGATGTTAAAAGAAATAAATAAAAATAAAAAGCACACAAAAAAGAATGTTTAAAAAATATATTTTATTTCTATAAATGTCAATGACCTTTTTTGAGAATGCAGTTAAGTTACTTGGAAATTGTTTGATCCTTTTGTTCATAACTTTAAACTTTGACAAACATGACCGGAGTATGTTTAGCATAGGGCTAATTTTTCACAACTACTGAGGAAAAACTCTCAAGTACTCTCTTCAATGACATATGAATTATGTTTTCTACTCTTACCTGTGGGAAAAGGAGCAAGAACTATTCTGTGCCCTGTGTGAGTTTTAGAGATTATTTCTCCTAATTCTTTCAGGTGGTTCTTTCCATGGCTTTGGATAGTTTTCTCAAATAAATGCAGCTTAATCAGTGCTTGGCACTGAGCTGAATCCTCAAGGGGGGACATGTCCTGATCTCCAGAGTTAACTCTGTGCAGTTCTTTTCTCTTGGACACTGCCTTGTGAACTCTAACCACATTGAGCTCTCTGGACCCTAAGATCTATTTTCTAAATGCAAGGAGACTACCAGGCTCCTTCTGAATCCCCCTTTTCTGCCTCATTGCCTGGAACTCTTCAGACTTTAGACTAGAGCAATTGTAAGGCTTAACCTCTTATTTCTCATATCAGGGATTGCTGTCCTTCAGTGACTGATGTGCAAATTATCTTTAGAACCATATTTTCATAATTTTATCTAGTATTTTAGTTGTTTCAGTTATGAGGGTCTATCTGGTCTTTTTCACTGCCTCTTGGTCACAGCAGAAACACTTCACAATGTCCAGTTCATTTTTTTTTTAAATTGAGGTATAGTTGCTTTACAATGTTGTGTTAGCTCCTGCCACGCAGCAAAGTGAATCAGCCATATGTATACATATATCCCCACCTTTTTGGGTTTCTTTCCCATTTAGGTCACCACAAAGCACGGAGTTCCCCATGCTATATAGCAGGTACTCATTAGTTATCTATTTTATAACTAGTGGTGTATATATGTCAATCTCAATGTCCCAATTCATCCCACCCTCCCTTTCCCTCCCTGCTGATTACAGGTTTGTTCCCTACATCTATGTCTCTATTTCTGTTCTACAAATAAGGTCATCTGTACCATTTTTCTAGATTCCACATATATGCATGAATATACGATATTTGTTTTTCTCTTTCTGGACTACTTCACTCTGTATGACAGTCTCTAGCTCCATCCACATCTCTACAAAGGACCCAGTTTTGTTCCTTTTATGGCTGAGTAATATTCCATTGTATATATGTACTACATCTTTTTATCTATTCATATGTCAATGGACATTTAGGTTGGTTCCATGTCCTGGCTATTGTTAATAGTGCTGCAATGAACATTGGGGTGTATGTGTCTTTTTGAATTATGGTTTCCTCAGAGTATATAGTGGGCTTGCTGGGTCATATGGTAGTTCTATTTTTAGTTTCTTAAGGAACCTCCATACTGTTCTTCATAGTGGCTGTATCAATTTACATTCCCACCAAGAGTTCAAGAACATCCCCTTTTCTCCACACCCTCTCCAGCATTTATTGTTTGTAGACTTTTTGATGATAGTCATTCTGACTGGCGTGAGGTGATACCTCATTGTAGTTTTGATTTGCATTTCTCTAATGATCAGTGATGTTGAGCATCTTCTCATGTATTTGTAGGCCATCTTTATGTCTTCTTTGGAGAAATGTCTATTTAGGTCTTCCTTAGGTAGGTTTATTCCTAGGTATTTTATTCTTTTTGTTGCAATGGTAAATGGGATTGTTAACTATATTTCTCTTTCTGATCTTTTGTTGTTAATGTATAAGAATGCAAGAGATTTCTGTGCATTAATTTTGTATCCTGCAACTTTACCAAATTCATTGATTAGCTCTAGTAGTTTTCTGGTCACATCTTTAGGATTCTCTATGTATAATATCATATCATCTGTGTGACAGCTTTACTTCTTCTTTTCCAATTTGTATTCCTTTTATTTCTTTTTCTTCTCTGATTGCTGTGGCTAGGACTTCCAATACTATGTTGAATAATAGTGGTGAAAGTGTACATCCTTGTTTTGTTCCTGATCTTAGAGGAAATGCTTTCAGTTTTTCAGCATTGAGAGTGATTGCTGTGGGTTTGTCATATACGGCTTTTATTATGTTGAGGCAGGTTCCCTCTATGCCCACTTTCTGGAGAGCTTTTTATCATGAATCGGTGTTGAATTTTGTCAAAAGGTTTTTCTGCATCTATTGAGATCATCATATGGTTTTTATTCTTCAATTTGTTAATATGGTGTATCACATTGATTGATTTGCATATATTGAAGAATCCTTGCATCCCTGGGATAAATCTCACTTGATAATGATGTTTGATACTTTTAATGTGCTGTTGGATTCTATTTGCTAGTATTTTGTTGATGATATTTTTCATCTATGTTCATCAGTGATATTGGTCTGTAATTTTCTTTTATGTGATACCTTTGTCTGGTTTTCGTATCAGGGTGATGGTGGCCTCATAGAATGAGCTTGGGAGTGTTCCTTCCTCTGCAATTTTTTGGAAGTGTTTGAGAAGGATTGGTGTTAGCTCTTCTCTAAATATTTAATAGAATTCACCTTTGAAGCCACCTGGTCCTGTTCTTTTGTTTGCTGGAAGATTTTTATCACAGTTTCAATTTTATTACTTGTGATTGGTCTGTTTATATTTTCTATTTCTTCCTGGTTCAGTCTTGAAAGGTTGTGCCTTTCTAAGAATTTGTCTACTTTTTCCAGGTAGTCCATTTTATTGGCATATCATTGCTTCTAATAGTCTCTTATGATCCTTTGTATTTCTGGGGTGTCAGTTGTTATTTCTCCTTTTTCTTTTCTCATTTTATTGATTTGAATCCTCTCCCTTTTTTTCTTGATGAGTCTGGCTGAAGCTTTATCAATTTTGTTTATCTTCTCAAAAAACCAGCTTTTAGTTTCATTGATTTTTGCTATTGTTTTCTTCATTTCTATTTCATTTATTTCTCCTTTGATCATTATGATTTCTTTCCTTCTCCTAACTTGGGAGTTTTGTTTGTTCTTCTTTCTCTAGTTG
Source organism: Leucopleurus acutus (assembly GCF_964270905.1). Taxonomy (NCBI): domain Eukaryota; kingdom Metazoa; phylum Chordata; class Mammalia; order Artiodactyla; family Delphinidae; genus Leucopleurus; species Leucopleurus acutus. The sequence continues at coordinate 77,236,840 of NC_139147.1, read as the reverse complement.
TCTTAGGTGTAGGGTTAGGTTGTTTACTTGAGATTTTTCTTGTTTCTTGAGGTAGAATTGTATTGCTATAAACTTCCCTCTTAGAACTATTTTTGCTGCATCCCATAGGTTTTGGGTCATCATGTTTCATTGTCATTTGTTTCTATGTATTTTTTTATTTCCTCTTTGGTTTCTTCAGTGATCTCTTAGTTATTTAGTAGTGTATTGTTTAGCCTCCATGTGTTTGTGTTTTTTACAGTTTTTTTTTCCTGTAATTGATTTCTAATTTCATAGCATTGTGGTTGGAAAAGATGCTTGATACAGTTTTAATTTTCTTAAATTTACTGAGGTTTGTTTTGTGATCCAAGTTGTGATCCATCCTGGAGAATGTTCCTTGTGCATTTGAGAAGAAGGTGTATTCTGCTGCTTTCAGATGGAATGTCTTATAAATATCAATTAAGTCTATCTGGCCTATTGTGTCACTTAAAGCTTGTGTTTCCTTATTAATTTTCTGTCTGGATGATCTGTCCATTGGTATAAGTGTGGTGTTAAAGTCCTGTTCATTTTTATGATCTTTATAAAGCTTATTTTCTCATTAAAGTTATCTCTAGTACTTATATTATTATGTAATGTTCTTCATTTTGATGCAACAAGGCTCTGTAGTTTTATATGTATAATATGTACATAACACCAAGCTAGACCCTGGAAATACAACAGTGAATGAAATAAACATGTTTGCTTGGGGAATTGACAGCCTGAGAGATGGATATTAAACACATACAACCATGAGGAAATGCCTGTGAAATAGCAGGCAAGAGGATGTCTTGACCTGAATCCTAGCAAGACCACTTACTGCATAATTTAGAGCAGGTTGCTTAACCTCTTTAAATCTAAATTTTCCTCAGATGTAGCTGGGAATTATAATAGTACAGAACAGTACATAATATCTTACAGTGTTTTGTGAGCATTCAATGAGTTAATTTTTTATAAAGTAACAAGCATTGTGTCTGACACAAAGTAAATTATTAATGAATATTTATACTATACTATAAAATAAAATTAAAGAGACATATGAGAACATATAGTGAGTTGCATATTTAGATAGAGTATAGACAAGCAGCAAAAATCAAGGTTTGAGAATCACAATGGAAAGGAAAACTTCTGGAGGATAACATTGGAGATAACTTTTACTTCTTTCCATTCTCACTAAGAAAGTTTCCTTCCAGAACTCCTCTTGGTTTAGAATATTTTTAAGTTGTTTTTATTTATTTATTTGGCAAGGTTAAATATTTCTCTGTAGAGCTTAATTATTCTGTTTACATTCCTGACACAACAGTTACAGGAAACTATACACAGAGTTTAAAATAAGTTGAAGCAAAAGAAAATGTCTAACCTCAGAATATGGAATGATTTGTAAATTGATATTACTGAACTTTACTCTTCTGAGTAAGAGGTCAACATCAAAGTACCCAACTAGCATCTGTGCTGTCCTCCAATTATTTCATGAATATAAGTCACTTCCTCAAAGAACAAGTCCCCATCCTGAGATCAAGGTCTATATTTGAAACTTCTTTATGTCTCTCACAACACAAAATACAGCACTAAATATATTAAATAGAAACTTTCCTTCAGTATTTTCCTTTAATTGGCACAGACTTTCCTGATTCTCTCTCATTTTCAAATATTCATATTTGGCTTAAATATTAGCACCTTGAATTTCCTTTACCCTATCTAGACAGGACTGATTCCACCTCAGGACACAGTGGCACATTCTCTATTCCTCTCTATTGGTGTTTGCACTTTACCTTGTATTTGTGCACATGTCTTATTTATTGGTCTGCGCTTGCTTAACACTTGTTCTATATCTGTACTCAGTAGATTGTAGTTATTATTACTGATGGCAACAATAACGGATAAATATATCAAGCTTGAATTGTCAATACATTTTAATCCAGTAGCCAGCATTTGCTTCTCTTCCCCCATCCCATAATTCTAAAGTGAGAGAAAGTGAAACATATAAAACAGTATCTCAATCCTATTCAAATTTGTCATTTGTTTTTAAATGTATTGTTCATAGATACCTATGGTATCTTCTACATGTTTTTATCATTTAACACACTGAGTTATTTTTAAAAAAATCATTTAGAATAATAAAATTAATTAAATTTACTGTCCTTTGATGAAGACAGTATTTCTAATCTATTATCAGAAATGCTTGCACTTTGAATTACTGTCATGGTTCTTTGCCACAAAAACACCACTCTCTTAACTAGCCTATGTTTTGTATTATAACATTTGGGAGAAGCCAGCAGACACCTTTATAGGCTTCAAATCTGTTGACATGGGATTTTTAGTATCATGATGCATCTAAAGCCATTCTCTCATTGGTAATTGTACTACCTAGAAACAGTTTGTGCTATTGACTTCAACTTCTTGACAGGCTGATGGTAAAGCATAAGGGTCAGCCTGATTTAAAATATTTGATTCTGAGTCCTTGCTGGTATTTCCTCATCAGAAAAGCTTAACACATAAGGTGGTTGTGAAGAAGTGTAATATAAGCAAAAGGAGCTCTCCTCCAGAAAATTTTACAATTTGAACATTTTTAAAAATCTTCCCAACTTTTAGTTACTGAATTCATAAGCTTTCTTTCTTAAAAAGAAAAAAAAAATGAAAAGGAACTCTTACCCACACAGACAGCATCAGAAGAATATAAATACCCAAATACCCATACTTTCTGAGGGGTTACTATGTATACAATGACAACATTCTCCAAGTATAGGTCAGCCTCCCTCATGCCTCACTTTCAAAAGTTTTGACTTGAGATTCAACTTTAAGAGTTATAAGAGGCAACATACTTCACAAATTCCAGCTAAGTAAATTATAATTACAGTCCAGATTCCAATTAGGAAATTTCAGCATTGCTAAGCCGAGGAATGAAGCTTAAAGATACAATTAATATGAGCTTATATTAAAGGCTTTAGTGGAATTAATAAACTCTATAACAATAGATTATTACTCAATCTTGAACATAGACAACAGACTCTTGCTGTCAATAACTAGCAAAGTAGCCTACTTTCTATTTGCTGCTTTTGAATAGTGGTATTTTATCAAATAAAACCCTGTAACCAATGTAATTATGAAGGACTTGGATAATTTTAATGGAAAATAAAGAAAAAAAGCACTTGGAATCCCACAGATTAAAGTTTCCATTTAACCCTCTAATATGAATAATGCAAGTACTGATTCTAAAGTAAGCAGTATGAAAGAAAAGATAGTGGAAAAGGAAAAAGAGAATAATTAAGAAAAAAGATGCTTTTTTTTCAGAAAAACTAAGAAGGTATAGAGATAGAGGATGTTCAGAGGACAAGAAACAAAGACTGGATTTCAGCTAGAAAGGCAAGCATGACATATTGGCTACTTTTTTACCTGGGTCATTTCTTATCAATATAGAGATAAATTGGTTGATAAATTGAGAGTTTCCACTCAGTGACTTATTTATTTGACAGAATTTATCCAAGCAATTCATTGACATAAATTCAAAGATCTGTCTTTATAAAAGTGCCAGCATTCTCAGTATTTCTGGTATTAATAAAATCATATTTTTCTCTACCCCCAAAACTGCCTTTCTCTGTGAATGTCAAATAACAAATGTAGCAAGTGTATTGTTATTCACCTGGACAATATCTTTTTGAATTAAAGATGGTTATTTTCCATTCTTCCCATCAAATAACAATTTGTGTTAGACTTCTTGTTGAATTTCCCTTTCCAAAGCACTAAAAATAATTTACTCCTTAGGAATTGCACTTTGAGGACTAATTGAGTGTGTTAAAAAAAAGTGCTATTTACTTACTAAACTTTTGGAAATAAGGCATATGGATAAAGTAAGCTAAAACTAAAGCCTTCTTCCCTGCCTCCTCTGTCCTTGTCCAACCCCAAAATCCCCACTCCTGCACAACAAATATTAACAAATTCAAAATACCTGAGCCATGTGTATGATTCTTGTCCTAGTTTGGGTTACTCTAAAAGCAGAAACTCAGATAAAGATTAGAGTGAAAATGGGAGGTGAAGGAGACAGTGATATGGATTAGGAAGACAAGAAAGAGACAGTAGCCAACAAAGCATAAGTCTCTAAGCCCAGTGTAGGCAATCCTGGTGGAGCAACTCTGAGAATCAGCATGGAACACACACTTCCCAAGGGACTGGCTCAAACTGATATAACATAATAACCAGACTGGTAGTTTAAACGTCACACATTTATTTTTTGCAGTTCTGGAGGCTAGGAAGTCCAATGTCAAGGTTCAGGCAGGGTTCAGTTTCTGGTGAGAGCTGTCTTCCTGGCTTGCAAATGGCTACTCTGTCCTCACATGGCCTTTCGTCTGAGCACAAGCTGAGAGAGATCTCTGGTGTCGCTTCCTCCTTCTATAAGAGCACAGTTCTATCATATTAGGTCCCCACACTTACAACCTCACTTAACTTCTATCACCTCCTCACAGGTCTCATCTCCAAATACAGTCACTTTGGAAATTAAGCCTTCAACATCATGAATTTTGAAAGGACACAAACATGTGGTCCATAACAGGATCTGAAGTATTTGCACACATATTCCCATCACTCTGGTACTTTAGGACTACTGCATGGGTGAACAAGGGGGCCCTCTGATAAAGATGTACATATTCTAAAAGTGGGGCAGGTATACACTGAGTGATAAAGATAAGGAAACGTGAGTGAGACATCAACAGCAACTGCTTTACTTCTTTAATGTTTTCTGAATAGCTTCCTCTAAGTTACCCATTTAAATTAACTTAGCTGTGTAGCTAGGAACTCAGAAATTCTGCCTTCACTTCAAATCACCAATAGAAATGTGTAACAGGATCAGTTTTTACTGAATTAGTTTATTTTATGCTCTTATTTTTCTTGATTATTTGTGCTTTCTTCCTATTGTGTCCAAATGAGACAAGCATGGACCCTAGAATTGAGAATCAGTTCCAAATTTTGATTTCTTTATGAGAAAATGAGAAGTCATTTTCATTTACCCATATTTTCAAAGTGCATCTTAACTTTCACTGCACATTTATTGCTCTCTGTATTGAATTTCCCAACACTAAAATCAAAACTGCCATTTTGAGCCCTATACCTCAACATCTTGTTCTTGCATAATATGGTCCTTTGTAGTTATGGTTGTTTAGAAATTTTTTTTCTTTAATTCACAGGGAGAAATGGTAAGTTAACAATATAAATTTATTTGTGCACCTTCCTGAGACCACACTAAAATAATAGTGATTTTTATATATAGAAGAACACTATTTTTATATCAACGTATGCGTGTGCATGTATATAAACACATATATTCACAACATAAATAGAAAAGTTAGGGGCATTAGCAAAGGAGATATTTCTAGAAGTTTCTGAATGATAAAAGGTAGATAGAGGAGTAGCTATGATTGTCATGGGAAACTGGAAACAAAAGGTTAAATTGCACAGAGGAGTTTGCCTCACATACAGAAGACAATGACAAGAGGGGGATCACTTTTTAAGGCAGAAGCTGATTGAATTTCAGGATTCATAGGGAGCTGATGGGAAACATATTTGGATAGAAAGTTTAGATGAAGTTAAGTATATATTTCTTGGATATAATGCAATGAAACAAACAAAGTAGAATTAAAAATGATAGAATCATGGATGTGATCACTGCTCTGCATGACCCATATTCATATAATCAAAGTAATGTCAGCATTCTATTGACATACCACTTTTAGAATTCACCTGTAGACATGGAAGTGAAGACATACTTATGATTATACAGAATGCAAGTGTCACCAAACCGGAGAGGACAGGAGTTCAGAGGTGGGAAATTGGGAAAACCACCAGGAGTGGAGGGATGCTGGTATCCTCATTTCACAGAGTGGGGAATGGAACGACTCCATCTGTGTTGACAGAAAAGGATGAATGTGTTAGGAATTTATTAAGAAATACATTCTTTAGGGCTTCCCTGGTGGTGCAGTGGTTGAGAGTCCGCCTGCCGATGCAGGGGACATGGGTTCATGCCCCGGTCCGGGAAGATCCCACATGCCGCGGAGCAGCTGGGCCCGTGAGCCATGGCCGCTGAGCCTGCGCGTCCGGAGCCTGTGCTCCGCAATGGGAGAGGCCACAACAGTGAGAGGCCCGCATACCGCAAAAAAAAACCAAATACATTCTTTAATACAATTCCATAATATCATATCTATTAATTCCAAAATCTTAAAAGCTCTGAAAATCAGAAGTTTGCTTTCCTCTAAATCAACCGGCTGTAAAATTTTACTTGATCTTAACTCACTTGGTGATATGACCAAAATAACATGAAGCTATTTGCAGCTTTTCTTTATCACATTTATTAAGGAGGGCTATATTTTTTGCTATAGAAATATTAAAAGTTTTAATTGCAGGGATTGCTCCAAACTCTGCAAGGAGGGTCATATAATATATAATATCTATACAGTAACAGTTTTCTTGAATGTGAAAAGTTATGAATTCCAGAATGCACATGACCCCAAAAGTTTTCAATGAGACAATGTACAGGTATAAAAAAATAAGGATTTATATAGGAAAAACAAATGCCAAATTTAAGACGTGGTTACCTTTGAGGGGGAAGAAAGGGAGAATGTTATTGTAAGGTTTATACAGAAGACCTCAATGTATTGTCAATATTTTATTTCTTAAGCTGGCTAGTAGTTGTATATGTATTTGTTATACTAATTTGTAGTCTCTTTTCCATATCTTTAAACTTCATAATGATAAAAGAAGTAGCCAAAAGAGAAATTAAAATAGTGATATAGCTATATTGGAAGTGCATGAAAAGAGGAAATGAGAAGGTGGTTTAAATGTGCTAAATCTTTTTTGGTCATAGCAGGAAGACCATAGAAAATGAATACATTTTCATAAATCAAAAAGCAGTTCCAATGCAATCCCTATCAAATTACCAATGGCAGTTTTTACAGAACTAGAGCAAAAAACCTTAAAATTTGTATGGAGACACAAAAGACCTCAAATAGCCAAAGAAATCGTGTGGGAAAAAAACGGAGCTGGAGGAATCAGACTCCCAGACTTCAGACTATACTACAAAGCTACAGTAATCAAGACAATATGGTACTGGCATAAAAACAGAAACATAGATCAATGGAACAAGATAGAAAGCCCAGAGATAAACCCACGGACCTATGGCCAACTAATCTATGACAAAGGAGGCAAGGATATACAATGGAGAAAAGACATTCTCTTCAATAAATGGTGCTGGGAAAACTGGACAGCTACATGTAAAAGAATGAAATTAGAACACTCCCTAAAATTATACACAAAAATAAACTCAAAATGGATTAGACCTAAATGTAAGACTGGACACTATAAAACTCTTAGAGGAAAACATAGGAAGAACACTCTTTGACATAAATCACAGCAAGATCTTTTTTTTGATCCACCTCCTAGAGTAATGGAAATAAAAACAAAAATAAACAAATGGGACCTAATGAAACTTCAAAGCTTTTGCACAGCAAAGGAAACCATAAACAAGACAAAAACACAACCCTCAGAATGGGAGAAAATTTTTGTGAATGAATCAACAGACAAAGGATTAATCTCTAAAATATGTAAACAGCTCATGCAGCTCAATATTAAAGAAACAAACAACCCAATCCAAAAATGGGCCGAAGACCTAGACATTTCTCCAAAGAAGATATACAGATAGCCAAGAAGCACATGAAAAGCTGCTCAACATCACTAATTATTAGAGAAATGCAAATCAAAACTACAATGAGGTATCACCTCACACCTGTTAGAATGGAAATCACCAGAAAATCTACAAACAACAAATGTTAGAGAGGGTGTGAAAAAAAGGGAACCCTCTTGCACTGTTGGTAGGAATGTAAACTGATACAGTCACTTTGGAGAACAGTATGGAGGTTCCTTAAAAATCTAGAAATAGAATCACCATATGACCCAGCAATCCCACTACTGGGCATATACCCAGAGAAAACCATAATTCAAAAAGACACATACACCCCAATGTTCACTGCAGCACTATTTATAATAGCCAGGTCATGGAAGCAACCTAAATGCCCATCAACAGACAAATGGATAAAGAAGATTTGGAACATATATACAATGGAATATTACTCAGCCATAAAAAGGAACGAAATTGGGTCATTTGTAGAGATGTGGATGGATCTAGAGACTGTCATACAGAGTGAAGTAAGTCAGAAAAAGAAAAACAAATATCGCATATTAACGCATATATATGGAACTAGAAAAATGGTACAGAGGAACCAGTTTGCAGCACAGAAATTGAGACACAGATGTAGAGAACAAACGTATGGACAACAAGGGAGGAAAGCGGCTGGGGGGTGGGGGTGTGATGAATTGGGCGATTGAGATTGACATGTATACATTGATGTGTATAAAATTGATGACTAATAAGAACCTGCTGTATAAAAAAATAAAAAAATTAAATTAAAAAATAAAAGCAGCTGTACACGCATATTATTTAGAGATATGGAGGTAACTAATATAATAAACAACAAAAATAAGATAGAAGTCATTGCCTTGGACTCCCTGGTGGCACAGAGGTTGAGAATCCGCCTGCAAATGCAGGGGACACAGGTTTGAGCCCTGATCCAGGAAGATCCCACATGCTGTGGAGCAACTAAACCCGAGCGCCACAACTACTGAGCCTGCACTCTAGAGCTCGCGAGCCACAACTACTGAGCCCACGTGCCACAACTACTGAAGCTCATGCACCTAGAGCCCGTGCTCCACAAGAAAAGCCACTGCAATGAGAAGCCCATGCACCACAATGAAGAGTAGCCCCTGCTCACTGCAACTAGAGAAAGCCCGCATGCAGCAACGAAGACCCAACAATGAAGACCCAATGCAGCCAAAAATAAATAATTAAATTAATTAATTAAAAAAAAAAAGAAGTCATTGCCTTTAGGAAATGGGAGTGGAACTGGGGCAGAGTGTTGTTGCTTTTAAACACATCCATATATTACTTTGATGGTAACTTTAAAAATCAATGAACATTGATACATTTTAAAGAGATTATGTGGACGAATAACATCAGTTTTTGTTTTTATAAGACACAATTTCTTCTCTTTTATAATAAAATGGTGTCTATTAGAGGGTTATTGTGCTTTAAGAAAAATTATTATTATAAGAATAAAATGGAGTAGTGAATGTGAAATTGCTGTGTAACCTGTAAATCATTATATATGTAGATGTACATACAGGTACATAATAGCAAATAAGAGTACTTGCAAATAAAATACAAATTCCTCCTACTTAATAAAACATAGGCTCCTTCAATGTAGAAGCACTCTTTAATATACTACATGAAACTTATATAATCTTGGTTACCACTAAATATTACTAAAAATACATATAAATATTACCACAGAGCCTTTTGGTGGTGGATACATCTTTCCGACTGTTGTCATTGTTCTCCTTTTCCTTAATCATTAAGAATTGTCAAACTTCTTCCAAATCATCACTTCCAGGGCTTGCTACCTTCTCACTCATGAAATCTTCAGCAGAATTAACATTAATTTTAACTTTACATTTCAGGGACCCTCTATGTTATGATTTCAAAAGTATATAAAAACAAAATTAGGCATTGTACCATTCTGCATTGTCTCCCAAGGGACAATGTCTCCTTTATGGCTCAGTGCTTGATATATCATTGACCTAGAATACCTCTATTTCCCTCCACTTCTTCTTAACCAAAAGCTCCAAGGCCCAGATCAAATGCCTTGATCACTCTAAGGAATTTGTTTAGAGGTTTGTTCTAATTTGAAACAAGGAGAAGAAAACCTTACTTGGTCTTTGAAGCCCATGCCCAAGAATACCCACAGTAAAATAGGTGTTAGAGGACAATTATAATGTATCACTTATTGGTTCACTCATTCATTCATTCATTCAGTCAAAAAATATCTCAGAGCAACTACTTTGTGCCAGAAGTAACAATATTTCACTTGCCATGTTTCTAAAAGAAAGAATATGCCTCACTGTAGAAACAGCCAAATCCTATTACTAGGGTCAAATCATAGATTCATAAAAATAGTAAATATCTTAGTTTCAGAATTTTAGCTATGATCTAACAGAAGATGAGAAGCAGTGCATTGAGACTAAAGGCCACAGATTCAGAAAAAAGGAAGATGCAGCTGCATTTTGACCATAGAGCATAGACTTGACCTTCCTGATCAATTCTTTCCCTTTCTGGAGATTTTTAAAATTATGGGCAAAACATGAAAATTATCCTCTTAACAAACTTTTAATTGTACAATACTGTACTGTTGACTATTGGCACAATGTTGTACAGCAGATCTCTAGAATTTAATCATCTTGCTTCACTGAAACTTTATACCTTTTGAATATTCATGTTCTCGAAGATCTTTGAGCTCAAGCACAAGTTTATAGTATCAAAAAGGTTAAGTATTAAAAACAAATAGCATTTTTAGCTTTCTGGAAATATTCTTTCTGAGTAATCACATTCAGTATTAGTTGTGAACATCATAGAAAATATATTTATTTTCATCTATGAATTATACAATGGCTAGTACTACCTTGGTTTTCTCTGTATCTCTTGCAATATTTGCTTGGGAACATGACACTATTAGGTCCTCATTTAATTCTTTCCCTAATGGAAGGAGAAAAGAGAAATAAAATTTTCCTCTTCTGTGTCTTGAGGTCCACATCCCAAACCTAGCTCTATTTCCTATAATTATCCATTGAAACAGGAATACTGGTGAAGATTTCAAGTTACTATTAATAATTTTAAATAATCTGATTAAGAGAAATGGGTTTTGGGGGGCATGGTCATTTTAATTCAGCTTTCTCTTTCCTCTTTTATTTTTGTTTCTCTTCCAGTTTTATTGAGATTTAATTAACACACAGAACTGTATAAGTTTAAAGTATACAGCATAATGATTTAACTTACATGTGTTGACTGAAAAAAAATGCACAACGTGAAAGTTGTGAGTTAAATTTTATTTGTGGCAAAATGAGTACTACAGCCCGGGAGACAGCACTTCAGATAGCTCCAAAGAGGTAGTGGGGGAGGGTCAGTATGTACGTGATATTGGTAAAAGGGGAGTACATGCAATCAAGCACATATTTTTTGCAGAAGTTTGCTGCTAGTCTTGGAAAGGTTACTGCTAGTCACGGGGAGCAGACGTCACCATGAAAGATTTTAGTGCTTTTCTAGATATGAGGAGATGCAAGAATTGGGCTCATAAAACAGTCTCCTGAAAATATCTACCTACCTGAAAACCTGTTCTGCCAGTAATGTAATCCTTGTAGAGATGGATGGCAAGTGCCAATATCAAGTGTTAATTTGTAGGTGACACATACATCATGAAATAATTACCAGAATAGTTGACATCTATCATCTCATATAGATACAAAATTAAAAAAACAGAAAAAAATTTTCCTGTGATAAGATTCACTCTCAAGAATTTTCATGTATAATATACAGCAGTATTAATTATATTTATCATATTGTACATTACATCCTTAGTACTTATTTGTCTTATAACTGGAAATTTGAACCTTTTGACTGACTTCATCCACTTCCCCTCTCCCCTCTCTTTTCTCTTTGAACATTTTGTCTTTGACCTTTCTCCTCAATATTTAAAGAATGACAATAATAGTCTGGCTCTTTAATGAATAAGTGTTGAGTAAATTAATTGGTTTATTTTCATGATTAAGAAATAAAAGACTATATGTAAGCAGATCCTTTGGTCTAGTTCATCTTTGTAAATGCCTTAATTTTAAGCATGTGAACACAAAAATATACTAAGTCTTCACATTTCCATAGATAGATGATAGATAGATAGATAGATAGATAAACAGACATAGGAAGGAAGGAAAAGGATGAGGAAGGAAGGAAGGGCAGAAGATACTAATAACCATTATTCAATCGTCCTACCAATTCCATGGTTCCTTACTTAAATTTTATTACCTAATTGTCCCCACGTTTCAGTCTTCTCAGTGTTTTCAAGCAATTCTTAAATTATTTCTCATTTTTCTCCCTATTTTGCTATTTTGACTACAGGACTATTATCTAACTCCAATTTTCTCCTGGTTATGTATCACAGCACTCACCTTTGCAGTCCTACCTTTTGAATAGAGCCATATCCTTTTCTAACATAACTAATCTAGAGAAATTTCCCTTTTTATAATAATTTTAAAATCTCACTGCCTACATATCTTATTATTAAGGAACACTTAAAATAATTACTTTAATGCAAGACGCTATATAAAAGAAAACCTCATGATAACTATATATCTGTAACTACATATTAAATTTACTTATATATGTACAGCGTTATATAGTCACCAAAGTGTACAAAGTGCAGATACATGATCATGTAGCATCTGATGGCTGCCCTTATGCTGAAAAGAGTGTTTTCAGAAATAATTTCCTGCCACATTCCTGACTGTATTTGCAGCCTGAGTTGATCCCCTTCCCTGCTGTTCTCTGATCTGCCCCTGGGTTACTAACAGCCCCAACAGACAGACTGGCTCGTGCTACCTGCTGCTCAGACACAGATTAACTCACTACCAGCCATATGGGCTAGCGACTTCAAAAATTCCTCTCCTTTTGCTTTGGGCTCTTGGGAAAGTTAATGGATAGTTTTCTGGTGGAGAGAAAAACAACCTGGTGGTGTGCAGGCTGGGCAGTAATCACCTGCACCCGACACAACTGGCACCTCCATCTGCCTTTCGGCCGCTATTTGTGTGAAGGGAATGGATTACTGCCTTTGGTGCTACTCCTGTGTGTCAGCCACTGCCATTTGCCTCAATTAGAAAGTCAAATGATTAAACACCTAATTCATATTTATATTATTTACAAAGATAACTCAATGCATCCATTGTTAAAGGGGGTCTCAAAATATTTCTAGAGTTAAAAAATATATAAATTATTTTGGCAAGTGTATTCAAACAAAGATGCTTATTTTTAAACATAGTAAATAAATGCTGTAACAAATAATGTATGGAAGTTGAAAGATCATAGTCTCTAAGTTTTCTGATTTGGGTTCATTGTGACTTAGTTCCCTTCCCATGCATTATTTCCCTCTGAAATATCTAAATTTGTGAAAGTATGTTGTAAACTGTACCAAAGCATAATTATAAAATACCTTTGTTTCATCATAAAATATAGTTGTTAAGTATTGCCTTTCTGGAATTCAAAAGCAGAGGCTATCAAGGAAACTTTATTCTAAATATCAAAAGTATTAAATATTTTTTATTAGCAAGAAATCAATAATATGATCATAACGTTAACAAATCTAAGTGTTTAGCATTGCATCATTCCTCAGTTCATCTTGATCCCTGTTTCCCCCAAAATAGCCTTTTATTGGTTTTACAGATAGAATAATGAAAATCAAATAATTGGCCTTAGAATCAGTAACTAATAAAAAATGTTTTATTTTATGAAAAGTTTTTTTCTACTCTAGAGGAATAACTTTCTCAACCTTTTGGTAATGTAATAACTATAATATAAAGCAAGACATTTAATATTTGGTCATTTTTGTGGAGATAATTTAGAATGATATAAATAATTAAATTATTCTAATGGTTATCTTTCCTTCATTAAATCTCTGATTTCTTAGACTTAGAATCCCCTGAAGGAATTTTTTTAATGAATAAAAATTCTGTTCTATTAATAAAATAATCTAAGAGCTTAAATATTTTTGCGAGGAAATATGATATATAAAAAATTGTGCTTTCAATTATTTTTTTCTCAAGTTTTATTTTATTTTTTATTTGAATTTGCTGGTTATTAAGGCTTTGTGGAAGTAACATTAATATTAATTTGGTATTTATTTCCATAGGTAAAAATAATATCAAAACATTTCTGTTATATATAATTTTTTCTATATTATGTGTTGTGTAATGTTTATTTGATTGTATACATATGTGTGTACACATGTGTATGTGTGTCTTTAACAATATACCTTTGGCCAGGTTCATAGTACTTTAAAAAACTGGTATATACTCAAAATAAATCATGCATTCTTTCTAATGGGATTGTATTTTACTATTCTTCCTACTCTTTATTTTTAAATATTTTAAAAAGTTGGTTTATACATCTTAATTGACTTTGTATACCACTGTCTATCAGAATTTCACATTATTAATTACAATATAAATTTTTATTATTATATGATTGAATGGGAGAAAACAAAAATAAAGGAGAATTTTGTGTTCTCTTCCTATTAAAATACGACAAGTTATTACACTTGCTTGGTGCATTACAAATTAGAACAAGTGAATAAATTGGTGAGAGAATAAATGAACTGTAAATGCTTACGAAGGACAGAGCATAGCTAATATTTTGAACAGTAACCCCAGCTAAAATTTATTGGATCCAGTACTTATTTTAAACTATACATAATATTTCCACTAAATTGCAAGAATATTTGGGACAAAAGTTGAAATCATTGACTATATATTATTTTTAAGCAATCTTAATATTCAAAAACAGTCCACAACTTCTTGTTGGACAGGATTGAATGCATGCATTCTTCTCTACTCCTCCCTAATAAATACAACTATAAATCCTAGAAATAATGTAAGAAGCTACCAAAGGAGAATGCTGAAAGGTGGTAAGAGGAAAGCCAAATAATTTGGTACCCCAGGACTGGTGGAGCAACTTAATGAGATGAAGGTTTATGACTGCCCCTGACACACACACATACGCTGGAAGTGGACCCAGAAGTTTCCCAACCCCCATCAAGCAACAGAAGGCAGCTCAAGTTGGCCCATTCATTTCCCTAATTGAACAGGGGTTCAAATAAAAATTATAAGTACATGATAGTGGAAGCAAAATTTCTACACTTCATCTGAAGTGGTAAAATGTTGATACCAGTAGATTATTATAAGTCACTTATGTATACTGTTATACCCAGAGCAACCAATACAAAAACTATATAAAGAAACACATTCAAATACACTATCACATATAAATGGAGAAAATCCAGCTAAAATTTGGTTGAGCTGAGATTGGAACCTAGGCAATCTAGCTTCAGAGCTGTCCTCTTGACTTCTGTGCTACATTTTCTCTCAGTAGTTAGACACCACATATCTGTAGAAGTGAGTAAAATAGCTAATACTATTGTCCACAAATCAGACACAAAATTAAATCATTTTCATGCATTAGTTTACTTAATTCAAACAATACTCCCATAGGACAGTTATATTTATCCCCATTTTACAAGTAAAAAGTTGGAGCATTTAGAATTTACTTGCCCATATTGATGCTGAAAACTCGATCTCTGTGCACTGGTGATGAATTGAATCACGAAGACAGAGTTTTGGGTGAAGTAGAAAAGAATAGCTTTATTGCTTTGTCAGGCAAAAGGGGACAAAACAGGCTTATGCCCTTCAAAAACTGTGTGTCTCAACCAGAGGGAATTTGGCAATACATTTTATAGCAGTTGTTCAAGGGCAGGGCTACTGATAAGGATCAGGGTGTGTACAGTGCCCGCATTCCTTTAATCTGTCCTCAGGCAATCTCCTGATAAGCTTCTGTGGTAGCTCAGGTGGTCTCCTAATCTTCTCTGAAGAATGCTTCATCAAGGAGTTAGCATCTTCCATTTGTTGGGGGTTTAGTTCTGCAGAAGAACTCAAAGACATTATGTGTATCCCTTGAGGCGGAACCAGGACTCTGCCCCAAGCCTGCACTATCGTTTCTTGGCTCCTCCTCCTTTGTCTCTGCATCCCCTCCTTTCCCTTAGTAGCAACTGTTTGAACCTGCCCTTTGGAACTCAGGGAAGGTCATGGAGGCTGGAGTCTATTTCCTACAAACAAGAAATGGGGGTTACAGACTTCCATGCCCAACAGGGTCCTGCTTGATTTCAGTATTGACACAACTATTAAATAGAAGAATCATGGATTTTAACTCAGTTTGATTGTAGTGTTCACATACTTACCTACTGTGCATGTTGCCTCCCGAACAGGGACCATTTTTGGTAAGAAAGCATATCTAAAACAAACGTGGCTGTCACCTATCCTACTGTTTGGGTTTTGTAATGGTTAATTTTATGTGTCAACTTCACTGGTCTAAGGAAATACCCAGATAGCTTGTAAAACGTTATTTCTGGGTATGTCTGTGAAGGTGTCTTCCAAAGAGATTAGGATTTGAATCAATAGACTGAGTAAAGAAGACCCCCCTCACCAATGTGGGTGGGCATCACCCATTGAGGGCCTGAATAAAACAAAAAGGCAGAAAAAGGACAAGTTCACCCTCTGTTTGAACCTAGACACCCATCTTCTGCCTTCAGACTCAGGCTTTTGTACTCAGATCCAGACACCAAGACCACCTCCTCCACCCCCTGATCATTTTCAACCCTTCAGACTCAAACTAAATTACACCACTGGCTTTCCTCGTTCATCAGTTTGTAGATGGCAGATCATAGGGTTTCTCGGCATCTATAACCATGTGAATCAACTGCTGTAATAAAATACTTCTCTCACTCTCTCTCCACACACACACACACATACACACACACACACACACACATATATATATACTATTATTTTTGTTTCTTTGGAGAACTCTAATACAAGCTTATAATTATCCAGAAGCTGGAATGAAACAGCAACATATTAATTCTAAGAAAAGCAAAGTGAGCTTATTAGGAATTCAGTTTTTGTTTCATGTCTAAAAATTATTATTAACCTACCACTTGAACTTGGTCAGTTATCTATTGGCTCTCAAGGTATTTTTACTTTGGCTTATTGACTAATTCTTCAGGTTAAAAAAAATTGCATTTTCTGATTTAAATGAGAAACCCAGATCATTTTCTCTTTGGAAATCTTTTGTCACTTTCCAGAAGATTTGAAAACAGCTTGCTAAAAAGCTGACTACCCTAACAGTTTACTCTGGAGCACATTGTTGTTAGCTCCTTAAAATATCTCACTTGTGCCCTTTATGCCTCTTTTGTGCATGGACCTTCACGAAATTAGATCACAAGGTCTTAGTGGTATCCCAAGATCGACTCCATTCTTGTGTGCCAAAAGGACAAGCCAGATAACAAAAAGAGTATTTGAGTTTTTGCTCTTAAAGTATTCAAAAAGATTCAATACTAGTGTGTGAACAAATTAACAAGAAAGTTAAATGTTTTTATTTGGTTAAAATACAGTTATCTATTTTAGTCCATCTTTGTTGTGACAAAAGAACTCAAGTAAATACAGCCTGAATTTGAGTTTCATGCATTTACATAGGAAGCTATGGATGTAAGGAGGGAAGAAAGACCACATAAAATCCATAATACAAGACATTTATGACTTAAAGAACATGTTGTTAAGATGTTGAAATCCTATAACATTTTAAAGAGGAGAGAGCTGCTCAGATTAACAATAATTAAAATACAGCAAAATTGTGAGGTATAAATCTCTCATCACCTTTTATAACCTTGTATTATAAAACATTTTCAATCACAGTCAACAGCCAAAAAAAACACTTCAGTGAAAGACTTTCACTGGTCAGCTCAGCTTGGGTTACCAGACAAGTCAGCTGGTAGTGTCCATGAGCAGATGTGGCTTGCTATCTGGGTCTCCAGTTAGGCGAGGCCACTGCCTATGCTCTGAAGTTAGTACTGACTAGGCTCCAAACTCAAGTGAGGCTTCTGCATGAGCTTCCTGATCACGTGGAGCTGCTGGCTATGCTCTGTGGTCAGATGGAGGCACTCACTATGTTCTGCAATCTCTTCTGGTCAGTCAAGATCACAGGCTGCGTTCCCTTGCAAGGTGGTGCCACTGGTTGGTTGCTATTGGGCAGGGCTATGGGCTGGGTTCCACAATTGCTCCTGGGCAGGGGTGGGGGGATGGAAGTGGGCTGTCAGGTTATGCTCCATCACCAGATAGTGCTGCTGGATGGACTCTGTGTTCAGGTGGGACCGAAGGTAGAGCTTCATGTGGCTTCAGGCTGTTCTCTGCTATTAGGTGGAGCTGCAGGCTATGTCCTGTAGGTGGGTGGGGTCACAAGCTGGGCTTCTTAATTACAGTAGACCTCTGACTGTGCTCCACTATTGTGCAAGGTCACTGGCTGGGCTCTCTGGTAGAGAAGGGTCTCCAGTTGTATCCCCCAGCTGTATCACACAGAGACTATGCTCTGTGAGTGGAGTCACTGGATGGGCTTCTTGTCTAGGAGAGGCCACAGGCTGTGCTCAGCAACAAGTCAAGGTCATAGGCTGGGTTTTGCTACAGTGCAATATCATCAGCTGGGCTATGAGGCTACCCAGTATCGCTGTCCAAGCCTCCTGGTTATGCAGGGCCAGAGGCTATATTTAACAGTTGGGCAGGGCTGCTGGCTTGGCTCTTGGTCCAAGTGAAGCTTTAGGATGGGCTCTGGGGCTACCTGGGTTCTCTGGCCAAGTTTCCTGGTTAGGTGGGACTGAAGACTATTCTCAGCAATTGGACAGGACTGTGAATTGCTTCCCTGCCCAGGCGAACCATTAGAACAAGCTCCATGTCTGGGGGCTCAAATCAGGAAGAACTGCCAATTTTGCTCCCTGGCCAGATGTGCTCACTGGCTGGGCTCTGTAGATAGGAGCCACTGCTGCAAGCAGGAATGCAGTGAGCCAAGATCTGAGCCCTGATTGGGATTGACATATATACACTAATATGTATAAAATGGATAGCTAATAAGAACTTGCTTTTTAAAAATTAAATAAAATAAAATTCAAAAAATTCCAAAAAATATACAAAATAAAAATTTATATATATATATATATATATGAGCCCCGATTGCTCTAAGACCCATCTCCCTTCTTCATCTCTATCTGATCCCCAGTTTTCAAACTCTGCAGATTCGCCCAGTAGTTCCCATGAGACCTGAGTGGGCTCCCCAAGAAGCATCCCACAATACTGGGGGAGGTGGAAGTACACACTGGGCTCTCTTTTTGCCACTGGAGAAACTATAGGCTTAGGGGGGCCTTCTTGGTGCTGTGCCATGCCAGCTAGGGGAAGGAGTAATGCAGTCAGAGTATCACCGCTTCTCTTATGCTTCTAATGTAGTCCTTCTCAGTCTCTGTGGTCCAGGGGGAGGGCTTCGGCCTCATCTCCAAGTTCTGGAATTTTCACAGTGGTGTATTATCTATAAATAGTTGCTAGTTTGTCTTCTTGTGAGAGGGACTGAAGTCAAGAATGACCTATGTTGCTGTCTTGATGATGTTACTCATCTCCCTGGAATTTATATAATCATTTGTACGAAGCACTTCGGTTTCACAAGGCTCTTCTCTAAAGTGGGATTATGAAAAATGAATAATAGGTGCCTGGGTGTTGCCTCCTTGCTATTGATTTCCAGAGGGTACTTGGTACTGATGAGTCTGTGAAATAGGGAAGTATATTGTTTGGATGCCCTTAAAGATGCCCTTCTATCACTAAATGTGGCACTGAATTTAGGAACAAGAAAAATGTCTACAATTCTATCTTGAGTGAGATTGGCATCCCAAGAGGTAACACAGAGGTGAAAGGTGGATCAATGTTTAGCTACGTCTTTTCTTGATTCAAGCAAGCATTCTTGTATAATTGTATAAAATGAATTTTACCCCGAACTAGATACTAAAAATAAGTTAAATTGAAAGTTATGCTTGAGTCATTGTAATATTTAAATTACAGCCATTTCTGAATGGACTGCAACCCACCACACAAGTTCCTTAATTTTACTGTATTAGAAAGTTCTTCAATTTTTATCTAAACTTCTCCATACAATTATCTATCTATGGAACAATAGTAGAGTTCACATTCTTTTCAAATGCACATGACACATTCATCAGGATAAACAACAATAACAAAAAAGACAATACATTTAAAAGGACTCAAATTATATAGGGTATGTTCTCTGATCAAATTTAATAAGATTAGAACCAACAACAGAAAAATATTTGACAAAAATTCCCCAACTTTAGAAATTAAAAAATATAATATTTGGAACTGAATGAAAATGAAAACAACTAAGCAAAAAGAATAAATGTAGAAAACCAATCATCTAAGCTTCCACTTTAAACTGTTAGATGAAGAACTAACTAAACTCAAATTAAATAAAAGAAATAAATAGTAAAGGTAAGAGCAGAAATTATTAAAACAGAATCTGGAAAAACAAAAAAGAAAAAGAATCAAATAAAAGCTGTATTTTTTTTAAAAAAGGTATAAAAAATTGACATACTTCTAGGGAGACTGATAAGGAAAATAGAGAAGCTTAAAATACTAGAAATGACAGATGGATATCACTAAAGCACCTCAAACATGAAAAGGATAGCAAGACAATATTATGAACATATTTATGCCAATAGATTTGACAACTGCAATGGACTGAGTGTTTGTGTTCCTCAAAATTTATATGTTGAAATCCTCACCCCAAATGTGATGATATGAGGAGGTGGACCCTGTAATCAGGTCATAAGTGTGGAGCCCTCATGAAAGGGGTTATTGCTTTTCTAAGGGGGACCACAGAGAGCTCTCTCACCCTCTTTTCCTACTGTGTGAGGATATAACGAGAAGACTACACTCTGCAACCATGAAGAGGTCCTCACCAGAACTCAACCATGCTGGCACTCTGATCTCAGACTCCCAGCCTCTAGATCTAGAAGAAATAAATTTATGTTGTTTATAAGTCATCCTGTCTACGATGCTTTGTTATAGCATTCTTAAATGACTAAGACAACACCTTAAGAGAAATGGACAAATTACTTAAAGATATATAGATACATAGTTATATATATATAGATATACAGATATACAGATATAGAGATATAGAGATAACTTCAAAAGGGTTAGAAAACTTATATAGCTCAATTCAATTAAAGAAATTGGGTTCATAATAAAAACATAGTTCAGGTCCAAATGGCATTATTGGTGAATCCTATTAGCCTTGTAGGGTAGAAATAATACAAATTCTTTTAGAAATTGGAAGAGTGGAAACTTCCCATGTCATCTTATGATATTAAAACAAAACAAAGACATTACTAGAAAATAAAACTATAAATTAATATCTTGGAATGAATAAATAGTATAAGTGAGGGTTAACCCAAAAATGCATGATTGGTTTAACATTCAAAAATAAATCAAAGTTATTTACCAGAATTGGTAATATTGACAGAATAAAGGGGGAAAACAATATACTTGTCTCAACATGTGCAAGTGTACTCTCACACATTTCTAGTGGGAACGTAAAATTATACAACCACTTTGGGAAACAGCTTGGCAATTACTTATAAAGTTGGAAACACACATACCATATGATCCAGCAATTCCATACCTAGATATTTACCCAAGACAAATGAAAAAATGTGTCCCTTCAAAGACCTATACAAAAATGTGTACAGCAGCTTTATTCATAATAGCCAAAAACTGGAAACAATCAAATGTCCAAAACCAAGTGAATGGCTAAATAAATTGTAATATATACATAAAGGAATAGTACACCACAGTAAAAACAAATGAGCTACTAATGAAACCAAGCAGGACCTTGTGGGGCTCCTGGGCACAAAAGCCTTTCTGTGTCCCCCATTTCTTGATTACAGGAAACAGGCTTCATTCAGCCTCCATGACCTTCCCTAAGTTCCAACAAGTGGGTTCAAACAGTTGCTAATTGTGAAGGGAGGGGATGCAGAGACAAGGGAGTAATAGTCAAGAAACAATAGTGTAGCCTTGGGGCAGGATCCTGGTTCCCCCTCAAGGGATATACATAACATTGTCTTTGAGCTGTTTTGCAGATACAGAAACCCCCAGCACACAGGAGAAGTTAACTGTATGTTGCCCACAAACATGTAGACCCCAGACGGGTTGAAACCAGAAGGTTGACAATGCTGACTACCACTTACCTCACCACCAACCAATAAGAAGAATGTCCACGAGATGATCACATCCTCTTCGAACCATTACTAGAAAATTCCTCACTACCTCCTCCAGGTCTGGACATACAGTTTTGAAGGCATTAGCCCCTGTGGCCCCCTTTGCCTGGTAAAGCAATAAAGCTATTCTTTTCTACTTCACCCAAAACTCTGTCTCCGAGAATTAATTCAGTGTCAGGGTACAGAGGCCAGATTCGGCTTCACTAATACATGGAACCACGTGAATGAACCTCAAAGCATTATGCTGAGAAAAATAGCCAGACACAAAGAATGTATAGAGGATGATTCTATTTATATGTAATTCTAGAAAAGGTGAAATTAAGCTATTGTTATCAAAAGCAGGTCAATGATTGTTATTGGTTTGTAGTGGGGTGGATTGACTTGCAAATAGCATGAAGAAACTGTTTAGGATGCTGGAGATATTACATACCTTGATTGTGATGGCATTTACAACAAAGATGTTTATAATTTCCAAAACCTATCAAACTACACTTAAAATAGTTCCAGTTTATTTTAGGCAAAGTTTATTTTAACAAAGTCGATTTTAAAGAATAGCAACAACTAGAAATTTTTTGAGGACTCTTGGTGCCCAAAGCTTCACAGTCAAGGCTGTACATGGCTTCTCCCTTTCCACAGTGTAATAAAGCTCTTCTCATTCAGGTGCCAACCAGTCCACCCAGGGTGCTGAGCTCTTAATGAAACCAGAGGCTAAAAGGTGATCCCAAACCACACCACAACTGCTTACTCTGGAAAAAAGGCACCAATACTCCTCCAGTGGTAATCCTCTTAAGGATGTAAATTCGCAGGAAACATTTTTTGTGAAGTCCCTCCCCTGTTCAGACATTCCTGTAGTGTCTGCTTTTTTTCTCATTCTGAGGTTTTGTTTTGTTTTTAATCCTTCTCAGTATGATGATAGATTTATAGGCTGGTAGGGCGGGAAAGTAGGTAGATTAATGAATTAGTTCATTCAATACCTAACAAACTTTATCAAGCTCCAAACACTGTGTGGCCAAAGAGTAGTAAATGGACAAATGAGGCTCCTAAGAGATGAAAATAAATGCAAATTGGAGGGACACCTGGTGCCCTCTTAATATCACTCATATTCAACTCTCTTTAAAATCAATTTGCAAAGGATAGTGGCCAAGGAAAGGAAAGGATTCTTTGTAAAGTATCAGCGTTCAAGTGAGAATATTTGCACTAGGAAGTGGTAATCTGGGCCATGTCAGAATTAGTGTAGTAGAAAGACAAAGACTTATGGTTTAAGACAAACGTGGTTTTGGGAGAAAGAAAAAATAATTTTCCATCTACTCTTCTAGGTTCTTGGCTGAGACACCCCCCCCCCCCATAACAGAAGACAGATTACCTGGAGAAAAACAAACAAAAGTATAATGATATGTATACATCATGTACACTTGAGAGATACCTAGGAAAACTGAGTAACTCCTTGAAATGGCCCAAGCCACCACCTTAAATATCATCTCCAGCTAAAGACAAAAGATGTTGGTGGGGGCGGGGGAAGGCTAGTTTGGGGAGGTTCAGGAAAACACAGTGAACAAGGGTAAGTTTTTTATGCAGATTTAAGCCAATGCCTTCTTCATTGATAAAAGTTTCTAAAGGTGACTAAAAGATATAGTCACTTTTCTCTTCCTGGTACAGAGAGGGAGATACCCTTACAAATAGAGCTTACCCTTATAAATAAAGTTGTCTGTTACAAAAGAGTAATTGCTTAATTTTCAGAGCTTCACCCATGTCTATTTTTTTTTTTTAATTAATCAGCCTAAAAGTATTCCTATGCCATAGAGGCATATGTTGAGGTGACAAATTCTACTTCCCTTCAGTTTCAGGTCAAGCTCTGGTTTTTATTATCTTAATGAGTACCTTTTTTTTTTTTTTTTGCCAACCTGCAATGTTTGTGGGATCTTAGTTCCCTGACCAGGGATTGAACCCGTGCCATCGTCAGTGAAAGTGTTGTCTTAACCACTGGACCACCAGGGAATTCCCTAATGAGTACCAATATTTCACCAGATTGGAAAACAAATGTAAGTTGCTTTATGTCTTACTTTGGAAAGCTTGAAAAAAATGGAAAGGATTTACAAATCAACATTATGGGATTAGTCAATGTAAGCTGCATATTTGCATAATATATGTTTTATAATGCATAATACTCATACAAAATTTTTTTCAAATTTTGCATAACTATTTACTATGAAACTTAGAAATGATGGATCCATAAAGAGCCAGAAAAAGAGACTGTGGTCAGGAGACCTCACAACAAATGGGATTTGTTGAGTAATTGCTCCACTTTCAATATTTTCTGTGTGAAAGTTACCTTTGTTAAACTTGACCAATTTAGTCTGTTTACTTGGCCAAGTTTCTTAACCTCCTTAAGTCCCTATTTCCTCACCTGTGAAAGGGCAAAGAACACCTATTTTAAAGTTCATTAAAGTGCTAAGAACCCTTACATGTGTTCATATCAATGTTTTTAACTGAAATAAATGGAGATAAAGTAATAAGAATTTACTCTATTTCCCTAGGAGAACATCCACTGGTAGCATATAATTCTCCATCTGAACAGCTCCCATAGGCATTCATGGGTCAGCCTCTGCCATATTTCTCTTGTGCAAAAACTTTGTCATTATTACCACTAAGGGAGTGGTAATCCCAGTGCCCCTGCTGTTGGGATTACTTTGTATCTCAGAAAGATAGTTTTTAGTTACCTCTTTTGCTTATTCTTTTAGATTTGTTGAACATAATGGCTATGAATTGAAAGAAAAGCATTAGCTGGTCACCAAAAATCTACTAAATGTCCAACAAAATATGCCTTAATATGGATAATACCATCTAAAGGAGACTTACCCTGTAGAAGTAAGTCCACAAGTTAAAATTTTTGGTCACTTAGCTCATGTTTTAGAGTTATCAAACTATATCTACTCCAGTAGCTTAAAGGGTTGTATCTTTAATGAAATTTAAGTGATAATTTGATCCAGAGTAACCAGTGAGATTTACCTAGTTCCAAAGCTAATGACTGCATGATTAAACTTGATCAATCAATACCCATTGGAATATTGTATAATATAATATTGGTAGTTAGCAAATTTACACTGACGTGCATTTCAAAAAGCATACATTTGCACAATTAGCCTTTGGGTCTGAAAAGTTTTTTTAACCTCTTGTTTAAAATGTCTTTTTTTTTTTATAAGATTCTTCTGAAAATGTAGATCCAATCATTTAAATAAACCTGTATATATTTATGCAAAAGAATGAAAGCAAGAAAGAGAGAGAGAGGGAGGGAGGAAGGAAGAAAGAAAGAAATAGAAAGGACTCCCAGTCTCTCTCAGTTCATAGCAAAAGGTAGAGCTTATTACCATCTTCTTAAATGTGGGCTGGCTTTGTGATTGATTTTTACCAACAGAATGTGGCAAAAGCAATCATTTGAATGTTCTGACATCAGGCCTTAAAATAATTTGGAGCTTCCACTTCCTGCTTCTTATAATCCAGGTGCCAGACTCTGAGAATCCAAAGCAATACAGAGACACTATATGGAAAAAAACCAAGGTGCTCTTGTCACAAAGCCAGGCTGACCTCCTAGCCTACAACGAACACCAACTGCCAGCCATGGGTGAACCACTTTGGCCATTCTAGCCTAATTTAGCCTTCTGGTGACTGCAACCCCAGGTATTACCATGTCGAGCAGAAGAACCATCAGATGAGGCCAGCAAACATATAGAATGGTTAGGAATAATTAAATGTTATTTTTAAGCCACTAAGATATCATTTATTACGCAGCAATAAATATTCTATATAAAAATTGATACCTAGAAGTGAAGGACGATCATAACCATAATGTAAAACATGTGGCATTAGATTTGGAACTGCGTGGTAATGAGGACACTGTTAGGAGAGGCTAAAAAGTGTAAAGAAATTGTTTTTTGAGGCAAACAAAAAGGTGATTAATATTATGCAGTGTTGTAATATTTCGCAACATTCTCAACTATGAAAACATGGAAGATGGTAAATGTAAGGCCAACTGGCCCGAGGCAGGGGAACACAATCAGATTCACAGGTTGCATCAGACCGAAATTCTCCGGACCACCCAGTTCCAGAAACTGCCCTGGAGACATTCCGGACCACCCAGTTCCAGGAACTGACCTGGGGACTTTGAACCCAGGCCAGCCTTCCCGCCTTTCGAGGGGCGGGACTAATGGTTCCCCAGGATACCCGAAAAGACCACCAAATAAGGAATACCCTGCGCCCTCCCAGATTCACCACACCACTTTCCCTTCTTCCCCTATAAAATCTTGCCCAACCCTCGCCCGGGTGCGACTTCTCTGGCCCCTTTCTCTCGGACCAGTGAACCTCGCCCGGGAGCGCTCCCTAATAAAGCTCACTTGAAGCTTTCCTCTGTTTCGCGGTGCCGTTTGTTAAGATCCGACCTTACAGTAAATGTACCTAATGAGCTTGGGGATCTGGCTGAAGAGATATCCAGGCAGAATGTTGAAAGTAGAAACTGACATTTTTTTTTAATCTGCCAATAGATAGAAACAGATGAGCTAAATTTGGAAATATTAACTTTTCAAAAAGAATTTAGAAGAAATTAAAAAATTGCTGGGTTGAAAAGTAAAAACACATGAAAGATACCCAAGATAAATTAAAACCCAGGGGCAAACATCAAATCCAGGGTCTACTAGTAAAGCATAGCCTAATAGTTGAGGGCAAAACCAAAACCGCAGAAAGTAAAGCTAAGAGCTATGGAAAGCTATTCTCTGCATCTTGAATTTTAATCAAGGCAGTTACAATGTGTGCCCAGCTAGATTTCCAATCTGCTAAGTCTCAGTGACTTCTTTGTGTCTCCGCTTTTCCCCCCTTTTTAAACATGAATGCATGCATCATGATATAGTGATCAGTGGGGCAGTTTTGCCTATTTATTTCACAGTTGTTCAACTCAAGAACTCTATTTCAGGAACTGCACCCAAGGAGTAGATTCTCTGCCTTGATGTGACTTAGACTTTGAACTGATGCTGTAGAAGGATAAGAGCTTGGAGAGGTCTTGAAGAGACATAGTTTATTTTTCATGTGAGATAAATGTAAATAACTTGTGTCCAGAGGGCATACTATGATGGTTTAAACATGTGTCCACAAATTATTTGATATTGCTCCTTTCAAAGGGTAAAGTTAGTCACCCTCCCCTTCAGCGTGAGCTGTATTTAGTGACTCATGTTTTACTAAAGCCTGTGGCAGAAGTGCTGGTGCAAGAGCGAGATCATAATAGACATTGAGAAGTCAACTTCCCTCATGGATCACTCGCTGGGGGAAGTCAGCTACTATATTATGAAAACACTCGAACTGCCCTATGAAGCAGCCCTTGTGGTAAAGAACTGAAACCTCTGGGCAAGAGCTAACAAGAAACTGAGAACTACTTCCCACAGCCTCATTAGTGAGCACTGAAACGGGTCTTGTAGCCCTAGTCAGAACTTCAGATAATTACAATGGCTGACGTGGTGTTAGCAACCTCTTAAGCGACCTCCAGCCAAAAGGAACTTCTAAGTTCTTGACTCACAGAACAATGAGATAGTATTTGTTGTTTTAGTCCATTAAGTTTGGGGGCCATTTGTTATACCTTGTTACATAACTAACATCACCATTCATAACTTATGGGGTGATTTTTTTTAAATAAGTAAAATAAATTTATTAAAATAAAAGAAGTATAGTTTAACATATTCAACAAAACTACACTGGCACTTTTTTTTTAAACAACTTTATTGGAGTATAATTGCTTTACAATGTTGTGTTAGTTTCTGCTGTATAACAAAGTGAATCAGCTATACCTATACATATATCCCCATATCTCCTCCCTCTTGCGTCTCCCTCCCTCCCACCCTCCCTATCCCACCCCTCTAGGGGGTCACAAAGCACCGAGCTGATCTCCCTGTGCTATGCGGCTGCTTCCCACTAGCTACCTATTTTACATTTGGTAGTGTATATGTGTCCATGCCACTCTCTCACTTCATCCCAGCTTACCCTTCCCCCTCCCCATGTCCTCAAGTCCATTCTGTACTCTACATCTGTGTCTTTATTCCTGGCCTGCCCCTAGGTTCTTCATACGGTATTTGTTTTTCTCTTTCTGACTTACTTCACTCTGTATGACAGACTCTGGGTCCATCCACCTCACTGCAAATAACTCAGTTTCGTTTCTTTTCATGAATGAGTAATATTCCATTGTATATATGTGCCACATCTTCTTTATCCATTCATCTGTCGATGGACACTTAGGTTGCTTCCATAATGGTGATGTTTTAATTTAGTAGCATTTAAAGTTTGAGGAGTTAATATTTAAGAAGAAGAAGCAGGGAGAAAGAATACTCTTTCAGTGGCAAGCTTTAATGCATAATAAGTGTGAAAAAATAATAAAAAGTAACCTCAATTAAATAGAGTCAGGAGACAGAAGGGTGAGCTCTCATACCCTGCAACTATAGTAGACCCAAAGGGAAGAAGTCCTTGGCTGGCAAGGACCCAACCAATGAAAAGTCAAGGACTCGGGCTTCCCTGGTGGCGCAGTGGTTGAAAGTCTGCCTGCCAATGCAGGCGACACGGGTTCGTGCCCCGGTCTGAGAAGATGCCACATGCCGCGGAGCGGCTGGGCCCGTGAGCCATGGCCACTGAGCCTGTGCTCCGCAACGGGAGGGGCCATGACAGTGGGAGGCCCGCGTACTGCAAAAAAAAAAAGTCAAGGACTCTTTGGTCACTATAGATCACCCAACTTCCTTTACCTCCGTATAAAAGCTTTCTCCTTCCCTTGCTTTGAGGGGACTTGCTTGTGGCTCGCCATGGTTGCAGACCCTGAACTGCAATTCTCTGCTGATCTTGAATAAACCCATCTTTTCCTAAAAATATCTATTTTAGGTCAATATAAGTAAAATCGGTCAACAAGCAGGAAGTCATATTTTCCTAATTGGAGTTATTACTGAATTCATATCCATCTAGACACTCAAAGTTGTTTGAACTTCCTAAATATAATCATGGAAAGGAAAGGGTTTAAAGTCAGGTACCATATATACAATTAACAAATTAATAAAAATGTCACAAGGTTTTAAAGAGATTTTTTTTTGCATATAATTTATTCAACTCATCCAGTTAAATCCAATGGTATGATACACATTTTGAATTACTATCTAACGCTCCATTTCAAATGGGAGATTTCCTTCTTTCCAACCTGATTTTGATGTTGCAAGAAATTAAAGCAAAATGTTGAAATCTTTGACTTTCCTTAGAATGTATGTACCACCAACATCCAGAAATCGTATCCAATTAAAAGTAATGAAGAATAAGATAATAAACATGAAACAGAATGATGATACAGAAAAAAAGTAAGAACAGTTTTATAAAGTTACAAAGCACCTGTAATAGCCTTTATATGAACAATCTTTAATTACTGAGAGCAGAAGAAAAAAAAAGAAAACATTTAAATATTCTTCTTGTTAGGTATCAGAGGAAAGGTAAGATGTTTATCTTCAGAGATACATTTTTCCTGGAACCAAACACAAAATGTATCTAAGGATTTCTTGTATATGTGACAGCATGAATAATGGCTTCTTTGTACTGTGCAACATCTGGATCAAAAGAATAGGTCTTCTACAGACTATCTGTATAGGCTGAGGGAGCAACACTAAGTGATGAAGCAGTGGAGGCATATATTCTGGGAATTGAGATCAAGAGGCCTAGGCAGTTCAATTCCAATTCTAATCATTTTATATATAGAAATGAAACTTGGAGTCTACTGATGTATTAGCATAGCTCTTTGTTCACCTGCCTGAAATATCTGGCATCTTACACAAACCCCTCCAAGTGTTGTATTGGTGATCAATTCACAGCAGAATTTTCTCTTATGTGACTGTTGTGCTGACAGTCTGTGGCTGGCTGAAGTGAGAGTTTGAGTCTATGAATTTATGGGAAATAAAATTATCACTCTCTTTTTTAAAAGCCAGCTTTGTATTTTCACACAGACGTAAAATGTTCTCTCGCTTTTCACAATTCAGTGATGCCACAATGGCATTTTAAGTTAGTTTAGAGCATAGGGATTATATTTAAACGTATATTGAGCTCTGTGTGTGTGTGTGAACATGCACCCATGTGCATGTGTCTGTATTCCATATCCAGCTAACATATTATTCATCTTTTAAAGCTAAAACTCAGAATATAAGTTCCCCCTTGTGATTATTCAATTCAGGATATAAATTTATGAAAAAGAAAACTGTGAAGAATGGCTAACTAATTAGCAAATCAAGGTAAGTGGAAATAAGCACACATTCCTCCCCTGGGCCTCATGGCTCATAGCCCTAGGGAAAAATCAGTAGGTCCTCCAATAACAGTTTAGAAGAGACTCCTCCCACTCAGATTCTCTTATAAACTACGCCCATACAGTCACACATGTATAGTTGCAATATCCAAGAGTCACGAGTAGTTAAATGCTTTTTATATGCCAAATACATTCCTAATAGTTTTATATGTATTTACTCATTTTATGTTTACAAATTTCCTATGTGGAAGATATTATTATTACCTGCATTTTTATCTATGAGGAAACAGGAACACATGAAAGTTAAGTAACTTATCCAAGGTCATACAGCTAGTGAGTGACAGAGCCAGGCTTCCTGTCTCTTTAATCCATACTTTTATTCATTACATCACATTGCATACTTTTCGCAGTATGTGTCGTACATTTTACCAGAATAATCTTGTATATTTTTTCTTCATAATTTAAAAACCAGGTGAATCTGGGGAAATACTCACAATAAGCTACCAAAAGATTATGTCCAGTTTGAGTCCACTTAGAAAAAAAATACATATACACGTATAATTTTCATGTCTACATAACTAAGTTTTCTTTAGCTTTTCCCATGATTATATTCTATTTTAAATAACTTCTGACCATGGGAAATATGTTTAGTTTATTTACAAACATATACTTTACACCTTTGTTTTAAAAGCCAATTTGTTAATGGTAGCTAAATTTGCACATAAAGTTGGTCAGAAAAGCAAAACACAACTGAATCAAAGATTTAGCTTCTGGTTTTGTCTAGGACCCTATATTGAATAAATACATAGCTGGAGGTTGGGGATGGAGAAAGGCTACTCCACACCGACTATGCCACGCCTCATCTTGTACTGGCACCTCTAGTTTCCTAAGCATTCATAATATATTTAATATATTACATTGGGAAAGACAGGTTAGTTTTCTGCTTAAGAGTAAAAGAAAAGCACTCTTCTTTGACAGTATCACAGTATGTAAGGTAGAATGCTGCAGTGAATAAAGCCTGAATCTTCATATCATTAAACTTGGATTTAAATAATCACCATCTCACTTATAAGTCATGTAAGCTGGACCAAGTCTTATCAACGATTTTGTCTTGGTTTCCGCATTCATATCAGTATCAAAGTTTTTGATATATTTGTGTGAAATATAAAGTTTAATTTCATCCCCAAAAGTGAAATAGCAATTTACTTACTGATTTCTCTTTTAAAGAGCTTGAGGACAATAAATTTAATTTTCTTGAAGTGTTTTTTTATTGTCATTATATTATTAGGCAATTATTTATATGAAACAGTAATTCTCAATTCAAATAACAGGAAAAAGCTCTACTTGTCCAAATGCCTTGGTGCTTAAGTTATTTCCCTAGGGCAAGAGAAGTTCTTTACTGAAATATAAACAGTCAGCAGATTTTAGTAATATATTGTGAATCCAACAAAAAATTGGATTAGAAGGCCTTAAGGCAGTTTTAATTAAACAGAACAGGGACACCTTCATAAACCCAAAGTCAGAGTTATGCTCCCCTTTGACTTCTTCTTCATCTAGGAGAGTCTTTATCTTAAGAAGATAAAATAAGTCCAGAGATATAAAACACAAGCAGCATCCAATCTAGGGAGCCCCTCTAGGAAGGCAGAACTTTATATATGGGTCATCACGACCCTTCTCAAGAGCAGAAAAAAATTCACTGTTTTGTCTAGAAACTCAGATGACAGAATGAAGAGAAATCATTCAGCTGTTGGCAGGACTTAGGCAATACTGAAAAGCCCAGGGTAAAGGTATAAGATCATCTCTAGGAGATGGAGTCCCAGAAGGTTACATGCATGATTCAGTCAGCCCTGTAGGTAGCCATCCTAGATCTCCACTATGCTTTCTTTATGGTGGAGGCAATATGCTTTCTTTCTATAGTCTTATCTTTAAAAAAAAAAAAAAAGTTAAATTGGTGGGGGTAGGAAGAGTGATTTTCCCCCCTTTTGTTTAAGCATGTCCAGTGACTAGAAGACTCCCATTAACTAAGATAGCCCACTCTAAAATAGGACCCCTCTGTTATTTCAAGGGTGCTTCTTTATTCTGAGAATCTCTGTGTATGGGGAGGGGGGTTCTAAACACTGGAAGCCTTAAAAGAAGGCCTGAGAACCAGGATGAAGAAAGGCATTTGATTCACAGAGAAAGTATGGAAGGTTTCAAAGGGAAGAAACATTTAAAAGTTGATACTGTGTACTTAAAAACAAATATGAAAACTTTTGTAACCTAATCATTTTACCAAGGATAAACTCTACAAGGTAGCCTCAAAAAAAGTGTCCTTTTTCTCTACTTCTCACTTACACCTCTCTAGCAACTCAACCCTAAGTTATTATATCTTATAAATATATTTCAGGTCTGTACTGTGATTACATCATAGATGCCTAATGTTTTAAATATTTTTTGAAATTTTAATCAGTATTCTGAGAAATCATTGCAATTTCCCAACCTAAGGGGAAGACAGGGAAAGCCAGCCAAGTTATATCAGAGAAGGAAACCACGTGCTGAGATATAGTAGAAAGAGGACAATATCTAGAGTTCAGAGATCTAGGTTCTCATGGAAGCTTTTCCACCTAGCAGTTGTATGATCTGGTCTAGTTACTTCACTGCTCTGAGTTTCTGTTCCCTCACTCACTTGTAAAATGGGGTACCAGTCCACAGAGAGTTGACAAAATCACACCAGGTGGACTAGTCATGCAAAGCCTTGCTGTAATCTACAAAGTGCTATATAAATGTTAGGGTATTTTTCTTACTTATATTTTTCTTATTTCCTTATCTGATTATGTTAATAGAGAAATGCTATGGCTATAGATTGGATGTCTGTCATTAATAGAAGTATTGCTGCATGTAAATGCACAAACAAAATTGACTAACTTTCATTGGGTGGTAAGAAAATTTTTGATTTTGAAAACAGAAAAACTTGAGTTCAAATTGTAGTCTTTTCTTTTCAATCATTTAACTTTATTTTTCACTTTTATAAAATGTGGTAAGATTTGCCTCAAAGAGTTGTTATAGGTTTCTGCCATAATAGAAGGGTGCATGCAGCCCACATAAGAGGCATTCCTTAGAGTACCTGGTTCTAGTGGCCAGGAAGGACTGACTGAAAATAAGGGCATGGAAAAATATATTATATACATATGGAAATGGAAAAAGAAGCTGGAGTAGGTATACTCAAATAAGACAAAATAGACTTTAAAACAGAGATTGTAATAAAAGACAAAGAAGGGAATTGCATGATGATAAAGGTTCTATCCAGCAAGAAGATATGACATATGTAAATATATATGCATCTAACAAAGGAGAACCAACATATATAAAGCAACATTAAGAGACTTAAGGGGAGAAATTGAAATAAATACAATAACAATATAGGGAAACATTGGACTTAAATGACACTTTAGGTCATATTGACATATATATATATATATATATAAAACATTCCACCTAAAAGCAGCAGAATACATATACTTCTCAAAGGCACATGGAACATTCTCCAGGATTGATCACATGTTAAGTCAAAAAACAAGTCTTCAAGAAGATTGAAATCATATTAAGCATCTTCTCCAGCCACAATGGTATAAAACTAGAAAATCAGTCAAAAGAAAAAAATGGAAAAGCCACAAAAACATGGAGACTAAATAACAGGCTACTGAACAGCTAATGGGTCATTGAGAAATCAAAAGATGATCAAAAAATACCTAGAAACAAATGAAAACAGAATACAACATACAAAAATCCTGTGGGATGTAGCAAAAGCACTTGTAAGAGGGAAATTCACAGAAATACAGGCCTACCTCAAGAAACAAGAAAAATGCCAAATAAACAATCTAACTATATCTAAAGAGATTAGAAAAAGAAGAACAAGCAGAACACAAAATTAGCGATAGAAGGAAGTAATAAAGATGAGAGCAGAGGGCTTCCCTGGTGGCGCAGTGGTTGAGAGTCCGCCTGCCGATGCAGGGGACGCGGGTTCGTGCCCTGGTACGGGAGGATCCCATGTGCCGCGGAGCAGCTGGGCCCGTGAGCCATGGCCGCTGAGCCTGCGTGTCCGGAGCCTGTGCTCTGCAACGGGAGAAGCCACAGCAGTGAGAAGCCTGCATACCGAAAAAAAAAAAAAATGATGAGAGCAGAAATAAATGAAACAGACCAAAAAAAGCAATATAAAAGATCAATGAAATTAAGAGCTGGTTCTTTCAAACGATAAACAAAATCAACAAACCTTTAGGTAGACTAACCAAGAAAAAAGAGAAAGAACTCAAATAAAATTAAAAATATGAAAGAGGAGAGTTACAAAGGATCATGAGATTACTATGAACAATTATACAGCAACAAAGTGAACAACCTAGAATAAATAAGTAAATCCCTAGAAACATACACTCTTCCAAGACTGAATTATAAAGAAATAGAAAATCTGAATAGACTGCTTATTAGTAAGGAGATTGAAGTGGTAATCAAAAATGTCCCAAGAAACAAAAGCCCAGAACCAGATGGCTTTGCTAGTGAATTCTACAAAACATTCAAGGAAGATTTAATAGCTATCCTTCTCAAACTCTTCCCAAGTATTGAAAAGGAGGGAAAGCTCCCAACAACATTTTAAGAAGTCAGTATTAACCTGATACTGAAACCAGATATTAACACCACACACACACAAAAAGTATTGCAGGCCAATGTTCTTGATGAACATAGATGTAAAAATCCTCAAAAAAAAAAAAAAATCAGCAAACCAAATCCAACAATACATTAAAAGAATCATACACATGATCAAGTGAGATTTATTATACAGACACCAAGATGGTTCAATATCTGCAAATCAAGGTGATACATCATATTAACAAAATAAAGGATAAAAATCAAATAATCATTTCAATAGAGGCAGAAAATGAATGTGACAAAAAATTTAACATCCATTTATTATAAAACTCTCAACACAGTGGGTATAGAGGGAATATGCTTCAACATAAAAAAGGCTATATATGACAAACCCAGAGCTAACATACCCAAGAGTGAAAAGCTGAAAGCTCTTCCTTTAAGCTCAGAAACAAGACAAGGACGCCCACTTTTGCCATTTTCCTAGCCACAGCAATTAGGAAAAAGAAATAAAAGTTATCCAAACGACAAAGGAAGAAATAAAATGTCACTCTCTACAGATGGCATAATAATATGTATAGAAAACCCTAAAGACTCCACCAAAAAACTGTTAGAACTAATAAATGAATTTAGTAAAGTTTCAGGATACAAAATCAATATATATAGAAATCTGTTGGCATTTCTATACACTAATAACACACTCACAAAAAAAGAAATTGTAAAACTAATCCCATTTCCAATTGTATCAAAAAGGGTAAAATACCTAGGAATAAATTTAAACAAGGAAATAAAAGACCTGTACACTAAAAACTATAAGACACTGATAGAAGAAATTGAAGAAGACACAAATAAATTGCAAGATATTCCATGTTCATGGACTGGGATAATAAATCTTGTTAAAATGTCCAAAGCAATCTACAGATTCAATACAATCCCTATCAAACTTCTAATGGCTTACCTCACAGAACTAAAATGAATAATTTTAAAACTTTATGGAACAACAAAAGATTCCACTGGGGGAATCTCACATATGTCTCCAGTTCCTATCTGGATATTCTGTCTTCAGACACTTACCATTTGGAAAGAAACCACACACACAACTTCTAACTTCCACTCTATGAATCTACCTTATCTTTTTAAGGAAGCCTACTGTGCACCCATTAGAATTGTTTTCCCTCTAGGACCTACTCTCATTTCTGGAAACTCTAAGTTATTCATTAAAGAACACCCTCCATGGGTGTCACTAAGATAGTATACAGTGGCCTTTGACATTCCTAGATTCACAGGATAGTCCAGGGTTGTAAGGTTGCTTAGATACCCCAAGACTTGGAGACCATTCCAGAGCTGGCATGGACATACTAAGTCTGCTCTTTTTGGAAGTATGAGCTGCACACAATTTTGGTTTTCTTCATGTCCAGCTGGTAACCCATTTGATCACTTACAAACATACACACACTTACACATGCGCACATCACCTCTCAAAGACATGTATAAGAATAGCATAAAAACATGTTTTGTGGAAAATATTTTCCTAAAAGCCTACCAAATATGTAAGATCATCTGCATCACAATGAAGTTAGCATTTCATATAATAATTTAGATTATTAACATTGTGCATTTCTCTCACCCCTATCCCCATTCTCAAACTGTACACTCATGATAGAAATAAGAACTAAGCCTTTTCCTGGGTCATTTACTACCTGGTGATTTCTACTTTAGCTGTGAATGCACCAAGCTAAAGATTTTTAAATGCCACTGATAAGAGCTTAAGTTGTTAGATAAGACTTAAAGCTTCTGCTGGTGGTCAGGAAGAGGGGATCGTTTGCGGAGGGAAAGGTATCTTCTTTAGTTAATTGCTATTATTGTTATCCTTGTTGTTTTTTCATCATGGCTGTCACCATGATTCATTATAAAATCAGTACACTTTCCATTTGGCGTTATGGATAGATTTACTATAAACTTTTATGCAATAATTTACATTCAGTTTAACACTTTATTCTTGTATTTTTTTCCTCTTTATATATTATATATATATATGATTATGCCTAGAAATCTGTATATGGTGTTAACTGAATGAGATTCAAGGGATTTACATTCTAATTTTTGGCTTGGTAATAGATAGGAGATGAAGAGGCATTCATTCTCAATCTAGCCAAGACCTTGTATCTGTTTTAAATCGAATTGCTATCAGCGGAGAATTTGTTTATCCAAAGCCAAACCATTGAAGACCAAATGGATTAGAGTGGGGTGAATGCCATCTTCACTTGAACACTTCAAGTGAGATTATTCAGGATTTTCCATTCCAGGTACACTACTAAAAATATTGTGGCAGGAGAAGCAAGAACTCAAAAATTAGACTCTGCTTTTAGAAACTTTGGCCACTAATCATCCCTTCTTTTGCAAAATAAGGTTTTCTCCTACATAAAATGTGTTTTATTGCAATTTGCAAAACAGCCATTCCTTTAAATTAAATCGTTGTTTATCAAGGGAAAGTTAATTGAAAAACATGTTTTTCTAACTAAATGGGAGCCTGCATCATGCAGGCAATAAACATTCTTGCTCCTTCTTCTGAGACTGCCATGGGAATAAAATAGAAAAAGGAGAAAAAAGCCCCACACAGCCCTGAAGTTGTGTCTGGCTTAGGAGCCAAATGGGATTTTGAAGCCTCAACGTTTTCTATTCACTTCTAAATTTAGCACCCACAAATTTCCCTTTTGGCAAATGGTGTTCCCCAAACCCAAGTGCAAGCCATTTTTGAGGAATGTTGTGTCAGTTGCTCCTTGTTAACAGCCATAGCTAATCTTCCCCACTGGACTGTTGGCAAAAGTTTATTTTATAGTTCCTGGATGTCCATTCAGTGTAGGATGAAAGTGAAATGAAGCAGTTGGTCTATAACACCAGTACATGAAATGTGGAATAGAAATATTTCCAAATGCAAACAATCTCTGGATCAGGACTTGGAAAGGTGGCATTTGTGTCACAGGCCTATTCCTAAAAAGGTCACAGTTTTTTAATTCTTTACTTCTTCTCTTGGTGATAGGCACAATTTCCTACAGATAGAATTTTACACACCCTCTTTTGTGCTCCCACAGCATTTTTCTGGAACCCTTGAAACTCTTGTAGATTATCAAAGCCCTGTCGTATAAGGTTGATTGTTTTTTAAGTATGTCTCATCCACTTTTCAGTGAACTCTTGGTTTTATTAATCCCTAAAACCTTCACAGAGCCTACTATGAACTTAACCTAGAGTTTATGTTCTGGAAATATTTCATAATGAATGAAAATGACTGTTTTCCTCTTCGTCCTACTTATTGATCACCTACAATCTCCCTGGTGTTTAGAGTGGAGAAGGTGGTTCATAGGTAACATCCATTTGCAAATCTATAAACTAGTGCCATCTCTGCACTTGGAGTGAAATGTGGCCAGGAGAAAGGGAAACATTGACATTTTTAAGCATCTCCTTTGTGCCAGGATCATTATCTCATTTAATCTTCTCCCAAATCTTGTAAATATATAATATTACTTCCATTGTTTTAAACAAGGGAACTAACGGGACTTCCCTGGAGGTCCAGTGGTTAAGACTCCACACTTCCACTGCACGGGACACAGGTTTGATTCCTGGTCCGGGAACTAATATCCCACATGCCGTGCAGAGCAGGCAAATAAATAAATAAATAAATAAATAAAAGAGGGAGCTTAAGTTCAAAGGGACAAAATCACTTGCCCCAAACTTGCAACTATTTAGATAAGTTAGATAAGGGATTTACGCCTAGATATCTGACTCTAAAGCATATGATTTATCCACTAAACATAATGTGGAGGTAGAAAAATTGTGTGGGCATTGACAGATAAGCAAAAGCCTGAAAATCAGTCCATTTTAAGAGAAAGTTATATGGAAAAGAATACTTGCTGACTTAGAATTATTTCCATAACAGTAGAACATTTTTGTAATTTGAATGCTGAAACTGCATTAGAGTGAGAGCCAAACTTTGCACATTTAATTGCTGAAAAACCTGCCTTACCTTTTTATGAAGCAATTATTTTTAACTTTTACTCAACAAAATAACATTATCTATCTAGTGGCACCTGATTACTTAGCATGTGTTCAGTAAAAAAGACCTTTTTTTTAACATTCCAAAAACAATGAAATCAGAGGTTCATAAAAGATCATATAGTGTAAGGATACTCCTCAGAAATCCCCTCACCTATATAGCACTGAAGAGGAGCTCTTTTCTCAAGAATTCTAGAGCTTTTACTCAAAGAGATTCTGCTTCTCAGTGGTTGAATTAAGATTATACAAACAGTAAATAAATTCTTATATAATCCATTTAAGTGACTACAAATTAGTTCATAGTTGAAATATTTGTACAAAGTATGAGCAAAATGCACTCACCTATACACATACACACATACAGTCTTTCCATAAAAGACTGGTAGGGAAATTAAACAGATTATTCAAAGGTCACAGAGCAAATGTTAGAGATATAAAACAAGATGGTGGCCAAAACCTCTGTTCATTCTGCCCAGTTTTCTTCAAAATTCAATCTGTATAATAACTTTGATATTAGAATGCTTGTGTAAGTCATAATATCTCATAATACCCTTGTGAATTAATCAGAGTAAGTTTCATTTTTCATAAACTTGTTGACTTGCTGACTAATGTTCACAGAAGTTTAGTGATTTTGTGGGGGAGAAAAAGTGGAAATGGATAGATGGATAGATAGATCACTCATGCATTCTTCCCCCTCAGCAGGTAAAATTTGACTCTTGAGGGGACAAAAATAATCTTACTTTTTAATCCATAAATTCAGATATATGTACAGTGCCTGAACAGATATATAGTATATCTATGGTATTTCAAGTTTTACCAAAGGATAATTAGGAAAAGATATCTAAAAAGGCTCCTTGGGAGGAGATAAACTTTTAAAAGTTTAAAAAACAGAGAGAGAGAGAGAGATTGGGGCAGGATATGACACACACACTCAGATGGTTGACTATGGATATTTATTTTGTTATTTTTTTATTCTTTGAGAGTACAGTAATTTCTTCCTTAGCTTTTTTTCTGTTTTAAATTAATTTATTTTATTTTTGGCTATGTTGGGTCTTTGTTGCTGCACGTGGGCTTTCTCTAGTTGCATCGAGCGGGGGCTACTCTTCGTTGCAGTGCACGGGCTTCTCATTGCAGTGGCTTCTCTTGTTGCGGAGCACGGGTTCTAGGCACGCGGGCTCAGTAGCTGTGGCTTGCGGGCTCTAGAGCACAGGCTCAGTAGTTATGATGCACAGGCTTAGTTGCTCTGCGGCATGTGGGATCTTCCTGGACCAGGGCCTGAACCCCTATCCCCTGCACTGGCAGGCAGATTCTTAACCACTGCGCTACCAGGGAAGCCCTTTTCCTTAGCTAGGATGAAACGTTGAGGATTAAACTCACCTTGTGCTTGAAGACAGGGAAACGAGTTTCTAGTTTCTATAAATTTATGCTCTGGTCTCAATGGATTACCAAGGTCTATTGTGAAAGAATAATAACAGTATTTGGTTTGAGAAGAGAATTACCTCTGAGGGAAGTAGGAAGGCAAAAGGAGGTCATAAGATGGAAAGAAGAAATAAATGAAAAGCATTACTAAATGGGAGCCTCAGAAGCTCAAGAGCTGAATGGAGAAACTTTGCTCAAAATGGGAGATTTGCAGTCCATTAAGAGCCAAGTGGACCTAATCAAAGAGCACTGTAAGAGATGACATTCAGGAGGCCAGGAGCCAATTGGAGTCGCTTTTCCTGTTTGAAACACAGTATGTTTTATTTGTTTGACATTCTCTTCCTCTTTTCTTTACCTGGTGAAGTATTTCCTGTTCTTCAAGAACCAGCTCAAATGTTCCTCCATGAAACATTCCCAGACCCTCACAGTGAACTCCAATTTCTGGTTAATATGTTACCACCCTGTAATATTCATTTAAAAGAGCATTTATCACATCTCATTACCATTGTTTATGCCCAAAGAGAGTGACCTTTCTAATATGTGAGCTGTTGGATTGTGTGTTGACTACTACATACGTTGCACGTAGTAGATGTGCTCTACCTGGTACCTCAGCAAGTTAAATCAGTTATGGGCAGTGGGAATTATGCTTAGTCCCAAACTCCCTACCTATCCATATGAGTCAGTTTAATTGAGAACTGTTAACTCCACAGTCTTAAAGAAAGAAAATTACCTGTATATTTTTTTGGATAATGCAGACAGCCCAGCAAATAGGGGCACCAACTCCCTACTCCTTCAGGGAAGACACTTACAGTCTGGAAATTTCCCTGCAGAATAAATATAGCTGGTGATAGATACAATATCAGTGCTTTCTCTTGGACTATGTACCACTGGATCCCTATTTTCAGTTGTATATTTAAAATGAAGAGCTTGGGAATTCAGTTGGATCTCAAAGCATCATCCTTATGACACTGTCTTATATAATGAAATTAGAGTTTATTTCCTTCTTGTTCCCAGTACTCTTGTACGCTATAAGGACATGATTTTCATTGACTTATTTCTTCAAATGTTTTAGGTTACAGGTGGGAGATTAATTATCACTGGCTTTTTGACTGAAAGAGCATTTCTTGTGAAACATGGTTCTAATCTTTATGGACTCATTTGCCTAACTGAGCTTGGTGAAGCAAAATTCAGGACCAAAGGAATTAAAACCTTCTTGCAGTCAGAAATTCTTAGGAATAGAATATTATTATTTGTTTCCCCCCACAAACTTGATATTTGTTCTATTTTCTTTACCCAAGAATGGAAAATCACAAATGAATTTTAAAATTTTCCTAAATACGTAAATGTATACCCCAAATAGAAGATTCAGTATGAGAAAGGAAATAAGGAATTCAGGTTAATAATCACAGCTGGGGAAGAAGAGAAGGAAATAGAACCAACGTTGAGTACAGGGGTGATCACAAATATATTGGTAAGTTTCTTCCTTTAATGAAGATCTGAGCAAATGTTAGTACTTATTAAAGGTAAGCGATTGGGTCACAGATGTGCCCATATTACTATCAATTCTTGTCCATGTGTGAAATATTTAACCATAAAAAATAAAGTTTTCAATAAAATAAATTCCCTAGGCAGTGAACTGTGCCTGGTACTGATACTTGTCTATGCAATGGCCATTAAATCATCTTCTTTCTACCTAACAGATCTCTAATTTTCTTCACCCTCCTTTGAGCAACCTCATCCTTTAGGTGGTCTGGGCCTCTCCCCATCTGTAAAAAATGAAACATCATCTTCTTGCTAATAATTGTTTCAGGCAAAGGAATGTAATGCAATTTGGGCCAGTGAGAGGGAAGGGGCACCAGAGGGAGTTCTGGAAACATTTTCTAGATTTGAAATAGAGTCACATGAAGTAAGTTCTCTTCCCTACTTCTGGGCTTTGCTGTCTACGTGTGATTCCTGGAACTGCTGCTGTCACCCTGATACCTGGGGAACCCAGCCTTGAGTGGTAAGTGAACATGCGGAGAAAGGCAGAAAGATGGGGAATGGAGTAAGTTAGTTAATTACTGAATTAAATAATCATGTAACTCTTTACACTTTTTGTAATGTGAAATGACAAATATTCTTAAAGCTACTTTTTCATTGAGATGGCTAAAAACTTCCTGACTGATGTATACTCGTTTGTTGACTTATTTTTCTATTGGATTGTCTACTTAGGATAAATTCTCAATAGTAATTACTTTTGCTTGCTCTTGAAATATATTCAAAAATTCCTTTCCAATATAATAACTAAAATTCAACAATGTAGGAAAATGCAAAGACTATGAAAAATAATGACCATAATAATAATTTTGTGGGTAACAAGCCATGTTAAAAACTGTTGAGCGGGGCTTGCCTGGTGGCACAGTGGTTGAGAGTCCACCTGCCGATGCAGGGGACATGGGTTCGTGACCCGGTCCGGGAAGATCCCACACGCCGCGGAACGGCTGGGCCCGTGAGCCATGGCCGCTGAGCCTGCGCATCCGGAGCCTGCGCATCCGGAGCCTGTGCTCCGCAACGGGAGTGGCCACAACAGTGAGAGGCCCGCGTACCGCAAAAAAAAAAAAAAAAAAAAAAAGTCTCCTTCAAGAAATTTACTTTCTTTTAGGGGAAAAAGAATAAACAGTACTTCTCCCTCACTTTTCTGCAGGTTTCTTATCTCTTTCATATATTCAGGTTACAGACGAGGAAATGTCATCTCTCTTTAATTCACACTACGCAAAGCCAGGAATAATAGTGTTTTCTGCTTGAATGCAAAGCAATCATTTATCTGCACATCCCTGAAAGGACTTAATTTGCTCAGCTAGTCAGTATTCTGCCTCTGTTAAAGGAACCCGGGCGCACTCTTGGACTTTTAACTCACGTTTCTCCCCCAGTTCACCCACACCCCACCTCTTGCAGCTTCCCCAAGTAAGAACTGGCTGCCAACCTCTCCCCTTCACCTTCTTTAGGTTAATTTTTCTGTGCTCTCGATACCACCAGTGCTTAGTCTCAAACTTAAGGACTCACATTTGCCTAAAATAAATAAGAAGCAGAGGGAACAGGCAACCAGTTTGCTTGCCACCTTTTCTGAGAGCATGACATAATGCTGTCCTATTCAGCAAGTGCTACAACTGGCTGACAGACATTTAAAGAATCTCAGTGGTGAGAGATGAGGAATGTCCCAGCTACGTCTGGCAGCAGAATCCAAACTCACACACAAGAAGCTTTTTAAAGGCACAGTGGGAAGAATTTTTAATGTTTCCATTCAGAGGGGGATTTAACAGCACATTGACAAACCACCTAGACATTTTGCTGTGCTCAGAGCTAAAATGTGTCTTTTCTTTTCTTGTAGCCTTATGCTATTCTGCACAGCTCTGAACAGGATCAATACTATTAAACCTCCACTTGTTCTATTGGCATTTCTTAATTTCTAGCCTGATTAAAAAGAGAGAGAAAGAAAGAATTAAGAATTTGAAGTAGCACACTTAAATAAAGTTCTATTATATAAGAGTGATTGGCAGATACTATCTATTTATAGTTTGGGAGTCTATAAAATTATTCTGTAAAGGTCTTCTCCAAATTAATGCAATATATTAGGTAAATAAGAAACATTGTATTTTAGGACTGAGGGAGATAATGAAGAAACACTCAAGAAGGTGACCAATTAAGACAATGTATTACATACATATGTTATGTGCATATAAACATGCATATGTGTATATATGTACCACAAACAAATGTACGTGTTACTATGCATATGTAAACACCATATGGGATGTGAAATTACATACCATTCCCATTTATCTCACTCCTGTGTCTCAGACTCTTCTGTAAAATAGAATTGGCAAGTCTCCAGTGTTTCTTTATAACTTTATAATGAATCTCCAAGCTTTGAAGATTTTAAGTTCCACAGACATTCAAGGGAAGAAGCTGATATGGGCTGGCATAGTTACAAAAATCTTTATGGAGGAGGAACTCAAACAGAATATTGAAGGGTAAATAGAATGTGTTAGTGACAGTAGAATAGGTGGAAGTAGACTTTTATGAGATTAAGCTTTCAGAAATGTTATCTATCCAGTAGTGACAAATATATAATTAAAACTTTCAGTGGTTAATGGAGTTGGGAGAGCAAGTGACCAAGCCCTGGTAAAGAAGGGGACCTGCTCTCCTCCCTTTGTCACAGAAAGTAGGGCATATCAGGATTTCCTTGAGATAGGATCCTAAATCCTAAATTGTTCC
Organism: Leucopleurus acutus; assembly: GCF_964270905.1. Taxonomy (NCBI): domain Eukaryota; kingdom Metazoa; phylum Chordata; class Mammalia; order Artiodactyla; family Delphinidae; genus Leucopleurus; species Leucopleurus acutus. The sequence continues at coordinate 77,192,344 of NC_139147.1, read as the reverse complement.
AAGGAATAAGTTATAATCACAAATTTGTGCACCAGGTAGAGATACCTGGCAAATGAGAATTATTTTTCAGCGGATGCTTTGGCTCTGGGTCAGGGAATTAGGCTTGGTAAGAGTTCACCAGGTTTTGTATCCAAGAGTTGCTCTAGGAACTTCAGGGATCATGAAGACAACTCTTTTCCCCCCACCCCAGCTTTATATCACTGGTATATAACATTGTGTGAGTTTAAGGTGTACAACATGTCAACTTGATACACTTATATATCACAAAATGATTACCACCATAGTGTTAGCTAACATCTCCAGCATGTGACATGATTACCATATCTCTTTTTTTGTGGGAAGAATATTTAAGGTGTACTCTCCAAGCAGCTTTCAAGTATATAACACAGTATTATTAACTACAATTGCCATGCTGTACATTAGATCCCCAGAATTTATTTGTCTTATAACTGGAAGTTTGTACCCTTTCCCCAACATCTCCCCCCCACACACACCTAGCCCCTGGTAACCACCATTCTACTTGATGTTTTGGAAGTAGTCTTTATTGGATGTCTCCAAATTCAATGAATCTCTGTAGTAAGTAGTTGCTCTCTTTGTTCTATGTTTCATCAAATCATCTCAGTTCAGAACCATGTGAAGATTTACCTTAGAAGAAATAATCAGGAAAAAAAAGATTGGTGGTCATTGGATATATAACCTAAGAATAATCTTCATGATACATTTTTAAGCGAAAAAGAGCAGGTTACAGAAGACAGAGTACTTTATGATTGTGCATAGACACAGTATATCCCACAAACTACCAATGTGAACTTGAAATTTATCTTTGGTAAGATTACAGAGGGAAAGTTAGTAACAGTATAGCATAAGGTTTCCCAGAAGTAGGAAATGGTGATAATGTAGAGCCAATATGGGATGAATTCATTGTACCAGCTAAATATATACTGTTTTCTTAAAATTATTAATTTTGTAGATATGGAGTTTTACAAACAATTATCAGAAACGAAATAGAAACATACAAAGAATATTGGGTCTAATTAGGAATCTGGGTTGTATGAGCATTTGGGCTATTAACCAAGCAGGTGTTATGTCTGGAAGCAAAACCTTGGGCCAGACTTTAGGCCCAAACAATATTGAATGATCAAAGATGTTCTAGCCAGGAAGTAAAAATAGGTCTGATTGAAATGAATAAATGTATTCCTAGAGAAAAATGCAAGAGTAGAGGTTAAGGCTAATGGGAGCAGAGTGGAGGTAAAGAAGTGAGGCTGGCCAAGCACAGGGCTGCTGAAAGAATTCTTCCAGAAAGCCTGTCATTGCTTCTGCTTGTTCCTGAATATTCAATGTGCAAATAGTTTAAAAGCTCTGACCATGGCTGCTGGCAAAGGAATGATATAATCTATCCAAAATTTAATAAGCATTTCATGCTATACTTGAGACAAGATGGAGAAGTAAGGGCTGCATGAAAATTCATATAGATGAATCCATAATTAACTGAGTGAACATATCCAGGAAGTGACTACAGAATCTTCACATCAACTTGAAGGAAGCTTCCTTAGTGGGATACCTAGTGATCTATGCATGCTTCTTCCCCTTTTAACGTTTTTAGTAACAACTTGAATGGAGCTATTAGAACTGAGGAACTAAAATACAAAAGTGAACTATAGTGACAGGCAAAATGAAATACGTTTAAGATATTACAGAAATATTTAAGATTCTATACTAGGAGAAATCAGGAAGATCTAAATGGCAGAAGGTATGTGTTATATTCATAGACTACAATATTCAATTTCATGAAGATAACATTTCTATCTAAATTCATGTATAGACTCAATATAATCCCAATCAAAATGCCAGAAAAATGTCTTTTTTTCTGGTGTTTTTTTCTAGAAATTGAAAGTGTTTCTAAAATATGTGTGGAAATGCAAAGTATCAAAATAACACAAATAATTCTGATATAACATGTAAAATAGGACTTCCCTGGCGATCCAGTGGTTAAGACTCTGCGCTTCCACTTCAGGGGGTGTGGGTTCGATCCCTGGATGGGGTATTAAGATCCCACATGCTGCATAGCCAAAACATTTTAAAAAATACAATAAAATGGCTTACATCAAAATATAACTTATAACAAGCCTTATACTAAACTTAATATAACACAAGCATTATCTGTACTAAAAACAAGACTTACACACACACACACACACACACACACACACACACACATCTATTAATAAAATAACTGTAAAATGGGGGGGCGGGAGAGACAGATGGTATTTCCCCACATGGCGCTGGTTCAGTTGAATATCCATGTTTTTAAAATACATGAATATTGACCACTACCTCACACCATACCCAAAACTCAACTCCAGAAGAACTGTAAATCTAAAAGCAAACAGTAAAACAATAAGAAAAAATGTTTCTAGAAAATAGCATAGAAGAAAAGTTCACGTCCTTGGAATAGTCAGTTTTCTTTAAGCAGATTTCTTAAATACTAACCATAAAATATTAATAAATTAGTCTTTGTTAAAATTAAAATCTGTGGTTCATCAAAAGATATTATTAAGGGTGAGAAAAATCAATTGAAAGACTGGAAAAATATTTGCAATACACGTGCACTAGTTGTATTGACATATAGAAAACTCCTGCAAATGAATAACTAAAGGACATAAAACTCATTTACGAAATGGTCAAAACACTAAACAGTCACTTTAGAAAACGGGATATACAGCTGCCCAGTAAGTACATGGAAACGTCTTCAAATCTGTAGTTATTAGGAAAGTGCAAATTAAAGCCACAATAAGCTACCACAACCCGCCCACTAGAATGGCTTAGATAAAAAAAAAAAAAAAAAAGAAGGAAAAGAACACCAACTCTTAACAGGGATGTAAAGTAAGTAGAGTTCTCATACACTTTTTCTGTGAACGTAAATGGATACATCCATCTTGAATATCTTTAACGTGTTTGCTAAATCTGAATATGTTATGCCCCAAGACTTAGTCATTCTAATCTTAATGTATAAACTCAATACAATGAGTGCATCTATGCACCAAAAGTTATGTATGAGAATATGAATAGCAGCTACATTCATGATACCCAAACTTGGAGAACAAATTGTGAAATATTCACTCAATGAAATATTATACATAAATGTAAAACAAAGAATTGCTGCATGCAAAGGCAAGTAGACATAATACTGAGAAAATGAAACTAGACATAAGGAAGTACATATTATGTAACTCATCTATATAAACTTCAAGCACTAGCAAATCTAATCTGATGGTAGAAGCCAGTATAGTGCTTCTATGGGGGTGGTATTAAGTGGGAGGGGCCATAAGGGAGGCATCTAGGTATAGGTAATGTTATAAATCTTAGGTTAAATGGTGGTGAAATGAAAGTATACAGCTCTAAAAATTCATCCAGTTGTAACACTTAAGATTTATGCATTTTATTATTTGTATGTTATACTTCAATATAAGAAAACTAAGAAAAATATTTTTAAAGCATTAAAAAATTGAATCCATGTATATATAGAAATGTAGGAGCTTAACCAAGAGAGCTTTATGCTTCAATGCAAGGTTGGCTTGTTTTGAAAATCCATCAATGTTATTCACTACATTAACAGATGAAAAGGAGAAAATATAATCTCAGTATATATGGAAAAATGATTTGATATACCTCAAACCTATTCATGATTTAAAAAGACAGACATGAAGCTAGAAATGGATGAGAACTTTCTTAACTGCTTAATTTATAGAGTGTATTCATTTCTTTAAAAACTGCAGCAAACATCATATGTAATCACAAAATAGAAAGTTCTTCCCCTGAAACTGGAAACAAAACAAAGATGTTTGTTATCAGCACTTCTATTCAATAGTGTATAGTACATCCTGGCTAGCACAGAAAACACAAGGAAAAAAAAAAGTATACTGATTGGAAGAGAAAAAGTAAAACTGAGAATAATCATAGACAACAGATTGTAGGTACTTTTAAGTTTTCTATTTATACAGAAAAAAAATTAGAATTACAAAATTATGAATATTAATGCATAAAATAAATGATATTTTTCTATAGCCACAACCAGAAAACTTTGTAAACTACCATTTAAAATAACATCAAAAAACTTCACATAACTATGAATGAATAAATATTTTTTGAAATGAGTAAAAATGCTTCACACAGAAAACTGCAAAAAATATTACAAGAATTTTTTTTTAAAGTTAACAAAGGAATAGTCTATGTTCAGGATTGTAAAGGTGTCATTTCTCCCAAAATGTTTTATATGTTTGTTGCTAACCCAATCAATATTCCAGTGGAGGTTTTTTGAAGTTGGCAAATTGAGTCAAAGTTTATGTAAAAATTCAAAGGGGCAAGTATATTTAAGATTATCTCAAAGAATAAATGTGAAAGAATTATATTCCCAGTTGTTAAGTCTTATAAAACTCACGATGAATTTGAGTATGTAGTATTTATGTAAGTGTAGACAAAAATACAATGGAACTAAAGAGAGTCCAGAAACGGACTCACCCATATATGAATACTTAGTTTATAAAAATGACACTGAAGGGGCCTCCCTGGTGGCGCAGTGGTTGAGAGTCCGCCTGCCGATGCAGGGTACACGGGTTCGTGCCCCGGTCCGGGAAGATCCCACATGCCACGGAGCGGCTGGGCCCGTGAGCCATGGCCGCTGAGCCTGCGCGTCCGGAGCCTGTGCTCCGCAATGGGAGAGGCCACAACAGTGAGAGGCCCGCGTACCGCAAAAAAAAAAAAAAAAAAAAAAAAAATGTAGCGTTAATGTAGTTGTACAGCCTAATAATATTCTGTAGAAAGCCAACATAACCAAAATCTCTGCAGACTATGGTGTGACCAAGAATGGGAATTAATGTACCCATTAGGCAAGACTGTGAATGTGTATTTCTTTCCACATAAACATGAACTGTTTTTGATCTTCTTTACTGATGGGGATTGAGAATAATGCATTCCCCAGACCAGTAATCACAGACCAAATGACAAATATTTTGTAGATCCCTTTCAGTAAAAACACCACATCTACCGGAGCAGTCACACTTGAGACTGAGGTTACTCAACGTTTTTGGTAGTTTACAATGATCTGCCACAATTTATCTGGTTTTCATAGCAGCCAAACAGGTAAATTGAATAGGGAATAATGAGGACTCCAAAATCTGTGTCCTTTAAGTCTTTGTTTGTAGAACTAACCTCTTCAGTTATTCCCAGGATATATTGCTTCTGCTTTAATATATTGGATAGAAACCAAGGGGGAGGGAGCAGTTTTAGAGACTTTCACCTGACCCTTTCTACTATAATGGTTTTTACTAAACAGGTCAAAAAACCTAAAGCAAGTGAGGGAGCAATCTATACAGAATTTGGGGACAAAGCACTCCCAGGTAACTCAAAATAAAGACCTTGACTTTTGAATATGTTTGGAGTGTTTAAGAAATGCAAAGGGTCCGGTTTGTCTGAGTGAGCAAGGGGAAGGTGATGGTGAAGACTGAAGATTTTATTACACATCTCACAGAAACTGATAGGTTATGCAGATTAAAGAACTCATTAAGAAAGGTAAAGATTAGAAAAACAATAAGCTTGAGCTATTATTCACATATATTCTCTTATATTGAACAATTGGTGAATACACATTAATTTAAGGCAAATATAGAACATTCATGCAAGCTGATGACCATAAAGCAAACTTGCTTATTATAAAACTATCATGGAGCTCACATTCTATGAAATTAAGTTAGAAATATAAACATTGAAGACAAATTCATCAACCAAAAAAGTACAGTTGGAACTTTAAAAAAAATGTTAAGTAACTAATGAATCAATTAATATATCATTAAGATTAAAGAGTGCTTAGAAGTGAATGGTAATTAAAAGGCTATATAGTGAAACCCATGAGAAACAATTAAAGCAGTAATGTAAAGGAGAAATGTAAGTTTTAAATCATTAGATTTTGGGGAAAAAAGGCTAAATATTAATGAGTTATGTATTGAAGATAAATAAACTGAAAAAAGAACAGTAGAATAAACCCCAATGTCATAAAGGTAAGAAGAGAAAGTAATGAATTAAAGAACTAATCTACACTTAAGAAAATAAACAAGTCAGAGCGATTTCTTGAGAAAAACTAATCAATTGACAAATCTGAAAATATACATAAAGAAAAAATCAGATTTGGCAAATAGTTTGTTACATTGTCTCTGATCAAGGAGTAAGTCCTCAAAGCAAAAATAGTTAGCTTTAAGAACTGTGTACACAAAAGCATTCTCCATGTTCTAATTGTTCATCCCTTTTATGGACATTAACTGGGTCTCTTAAACATACACATTAAATTTTTCTAATGGGCTGATTCATTATTAATAAAGAAAGCAGAAATGTGCATAAAAATATGCAAAACACCTCTCAGTTTACAAATTTAGATCTAAATTTTCAGCAATTGAACACGTATACAAAGTGTAAATGTATAACTTACAACCAATAGAAAAATTTAGAAGACAAAATTCCTTAAACAACAGCTCATTTTTTTTTAATCCTATTCAATTTTAGACGATCTTGGGAGAGCATCTAATTGCTTTTTTCAGACCAAGAATAAAACTTGCAGTCTTGTTTAACACATTTACTGTTATTCAAGTTCAAAATTGCAAGCCCCATTGTCCATAAAAAAAGCATACTTCCTTCACCAGTAAAATTTCATTATCTATTATTTGGGACAGGAAGCAGTTTACACTAAAATTTTAAATTAAATAAACAGTGAATTTATCATGTCTCAATATATAAACCAAATCTTTCTCATGTATTGCTCTCCAGATACAGCAATGGCACTGATAATAACTCCTTATATTTCTCTTGCACAGTAGAGTTCATAAAACATTTTACAAACCTTGTTTCATAAAACTCATCTAGTCCAATGTATTTAATTTAATCGTCATCAAGGGGAAAGAAAATATTAGGAATTCTGTTAAAATCTTACTATGGTCCCCACCTAGGCCACCTTCATGATGGATAAGGTCCATCAAAATAAGTAGCCAAATCTCAAGTCTCTCCCATTTCTCACTTTATATCCAGAAATTCCTCTTTTCTCTTTTCCCCTTCTTTCAGGGTTCTTTATTTGTGGACTCTAATCATCATTCTATTCTCCCCCCTTTTCTTTCCCTCTCATTTGTGCACTGCCCCCAGGGCTTGGAGGTACTCCAAGCACAGTGAAACCATGAAGAGCTCACCACCATCATCCCAGTTTAACACTCTTATTCACCACCACTGCCGTCCCCTCCCCTACTCCCCTTCCCCCTCTCTTCTCATTTTCTAACTCCCCTCCCTCCCTCCTTTCTGCTCACTATTCAGATTTAGTTCTAAGACAAAATAAACCTTGGCATTGGTCATCAGCAACCCTTCTTTCCCTGTCCTCCCTGCTTTACCACCGGTTCTCCTCTACCCCAACCTTTCCCAGTGCTTAGAGGCTTGTGAGAGGAGATTAAACTAATCCCATCCACCGACAAGCTCACTAAGCAGTTCCTGAGTAAAGTCCAAAATTCCTGCCAAGCAATAGAGCTGGGGGAAAAATTAATGTAACAATCAGCACATTACAGCGATAGCTTTTCCGTGAAAATTCTTTCTCATTTAATAATCCCATATAAAGTCAGGAAAAAAAATGAAGCATGGAGGGGAATATAGGGACAATTAATTTATTTTTCTTATTAAACATAAATTAAGCAACTAAATATGTTGGCACCATGGTACTTTTTTTTAAAGTAATTTAACCTACCCTTTTGCTTCACAAAATGGGAATGAGTGTGTAAATAGCCAACATTTAAGTGGTTTTGGATTGGTTCATTTGCTAATTAATACTTAAGAAAGTAGAATTAGAAAGACTGGGCAGGAGTAAGGCAATTTCAGAGCGTGGTGCCTGCAGCATATTGATGCCTCTGTTCCTGGCTCCAGTCCTGAGAGACAAGGAAAGCCACAGTCATCCCTCCATCTTTAAAAGGAGATAGACCACTCCGACTACCTTCTTCCAATACCTTGGTTTGCTCACCCAGTATACATAGGTTTCTCTAGAATACAAGCCTAAAAATATAATCTGATAGGTAATATTTCAATCAGTATCTTGAATACCTTCAGATTTCACAGCATTTTTACTTGTTTTCAAGGAACTAATTTGAAATAAATTTGCGTCTCAAAAGCTGAGGTAGGCAGAGGCAGTCATTGCCAGTGTCTGTGTAGGGGGTAAGAAATTTCTATTCAAGCAAGGGTGAATGCAATTGGTAATGTTAAAAAAAAAAAAAAGTGGGAGGAGTTCAAGGGGAAAGTTTAGCCTCAAGGGTAAATCTATGATTTATATTCTTGGCATTCATTATGCCAAAGAATTCCATGTTTAAACAAAATGGAAAGGGTTTTTGAAAAAATAAAAGAAATAAACAAAAAGAGCTCTAAAGACACAACTGAAAGGCTGAAACCACATTGAGGGCAACAACCAAGAGAAGTGTTAAATATTATCTTCTACAACAAGGAAAGTCCTAACCAACTCCTCTAGTATTTAAGAAAAGGTACTTCTAAATGAGTCCCCCAAAAGTGAATTGTATTCAGAAAGGCATTTAAACCACAGTTATGCAATGTCAGACTCCCCAAAGCAATAGATCTTTTCCAAATACCTTCATGGTTTCCTGAGAAACTTTAGAAAGAAAGAAAGCACTGAATTTGGTATTCACTTTATTATATATATATATATATATATGTATATATGTGTATATATAAAATAATAATATATTATGTATATAAAATAAAGTGAAATATATATATACACACAATAACAGCCATTGTGAATTCTTGATGCCTTTTGGCTATTGATAGGAACCAAAAAAAAAAAAAAACTTCATCATTTCATCAAGTGTTTACTGGACACTTATTCTTAGAAAATCACTATGTTTGACAAAAGGTTCCTGAATCCAAGAAGTACGGCTTTGGAAATATTTTTGTATTATAATTGTTTTTATAGTTACCTTTCTTAAGTTTAAATATATACATATTAACTCCTACTTCAAATTGAGATTGTATAGGGGTAAATGATATCATACTACATGGATTATTTCAGGCATATTTCATGTGATAAACACATGGGAGAAACAATCTATTCTGTATTTCCTTGTGTAATATTTTCATTAATATTCCAGTTGTGAAATTTGAACTATTATCAACCACATAAATTTGCCTAAAACAATACAATACAATATGCTTTCTTTCACATGCTGTGCCGTCATTGATTCTCACACTTTCTGGAGTAGGAAGAGCATGTAGTAATTGCTGATGAGAACAGTGATGGACACAATGTTTCTTTTTCTATGATATGATAACAACCTACTGAGTAGGGGCTCAAAATTAGTTTGTCTTACTTCTGTCTCATCTTCTTAATACATAGAGCTGCTGTAATCCCACTGATAACTCATTCCTAGCAGACTCTGTCAGCAGCTTCACTTTGCATGCTACCCAAGAAGGAACAAGAGAGATATCAGGGAACTGCACGCACTCACTTGTACTCTTTATTTCCAATTAATGCTGCTGGTTTAATCACCCTCCCTCCCTCCTTTCCTTTCATTCACAAATATTTATTTTGAACTTAAAAAATGAGTCAGACTGTAGATACAGCAATGAACACAACAAAGTTCCTCCCTAATAGAATGTATAAAATTGGACAATAAGGCAATAAACTTATAAATGTATAATGTAGTAGTGACAAATATTATGGAGATAAATTAACAGAAAGGAATAAGGGAGTGCTAGGATGATGCCATGTTAGAGTGGTTAGGAAATGTCCCTCTGCTCAGGTAACATTTGAGCAGAGATTCAATGGAAGTGAGGGAAGGAGTCATGCTTGTCCAGAGCAGATATCTGGACAAGGCAATTTTAGACGGATGGAATAGCAAGTACATGCCAAGGAAGACGAGGAGGCTAGCGTGACTGCAGAGGGGACTTAGAAGCAGAGCAGGGGCGTGCGGGAGGTGACAGGGCTCAAGTGCAGAAGGACAGCGGAGGGAAAGATCATAAATGGCTCCTCAAATGAGATGAGGAGCCACTGGAGGTTTGTGAAAAAAGGAGAGACATGATTTGATTTCTACTTTTCACAGATCACTAGGGCTGCTGGCTAGAAAATAGCCTAGAGGGCAAGTTGGAAGCCTATCAAATGGTTACTGTAATACAAAGTACAGATGAGAGATAATGGTGACTTGAACCAGGACAGTCGTGGTAGAGATGGAGAGAAGTGGTTTGATTTTGGATATATATGAAGTTAAACTATTTGAAATTGATGTTTTTAGAGGTAAAAAATGGTCCAGATTGGCAATTTTATACGGGTATACATAATATTTGAAGGTAATGCCAAAGGTATCTTGCTATGAATCAGAACTACTGTGTGTGGAAAAAAAAAAAGTACATCAAAGCTAATTGCAAGGTTTTTTGAGCTGAACTCAAATAGAAGAATCCTTAACTAAGATGGGGAGGACTGCCAGAAGGTAAGTTTTAGAGGCCAATCAGTATCTTCTCTTTAATATGTTAAGTTTAAGATGCTTATTAGTCATTCAAGTAAAGATATCAAGGGCTTCCCTGGTGGCGCAGTGGTTGAGAGTCCGCCTGCCGATGCAGGGGACACGGGTTCATGCCCCGGTCCGGGAAGATCCCACATGCCGCGGAGCGGCTGGGCCCGTGAGCCATGGCCACTGAGCCTGCGCAGCCGGAGCCTGTGCTCTGCAACGGGAGAGGCCACAACAGTGAGAGGCCCGCGTACTGCAAAAAAACAAAACAAAACAAAACAAAAAAACCCCACAAGATATCACGTAAGCAGCTGGATGTGTTTTGGAGCTTGGCAAAAGGTTCAAATTGGAGATACAAACTAAAGAGTAGCCCCTATGAAGAGTCGTCTCAAAGCCATATGTCTTAGTCCATTTGGGTTGCTATAACAGAATATCATAGCCTGGGTGGCTTATAACAACAGAAACTTATTTCTCACTGTTCTGGAGGCTGGAAAGTGTAAGATCAAGCAAGGTCCTGCCAGATTTGGTGGCTGTGAGGGCTTACTTCCTGGTTCATAGTTGGCTGTCTTCTTGCTGTTTCTTCACATGGTTCAAGGGGGAAGGGAGCTCTGTGGGAATTCTTTTAAATGGGGATGAATCTCAATTATGAGGGTTCTACTCTCATGACCTGATCACCTTCCAAAAGCACCACCTGCCAATACCATTACACTGGGGATTAGGTTTCAACATGTGAAGTTGGGTGGAGGGGGACACAAATATCCAGTGTATAGCATTCCACCTCTTGCTTTCCCAAATTCACATCCTTCTCACAGGCAAAATACATTCATTCCACTGAATAGCCCCAAACATCTTAACTTGTCCCAGCATCAACTTTAAAGTCTAAATCCAAAGTCTCATCTATGTATCTAGATCAGATATGGGAGACTCAAGGTAAAATTCATCCTGAGATGAATTCCCCTCCAGTTGTGAACCTGTAAAAACAAACAAATTATGTTGTTTTAAAAAATACAATGGTGGAACATGTATAGAATAGACATTCCCATCCCACAAGGGAAAAAGGAGAAAGGAGTGACAGGTCCCAAGTAAGTCTAAAACCTAGCAGGGCAAATTTCATTAGACCTTAAGGCTGGAGATAATTCTCTTTGGCCTGGATGTTCACTGGGAAGGCTCTTTAGTAGGCTCTCAGCCAGGACTGCCCTTAGTGTTCTCCCCAGGTTGGGTTACAAGGCTCCTAGCAGCTCTCCTTTGAAATCTAGGGAGAGGCAGCCATGTCCCTGGGCCCTTACACGCAGAGCACCAGTAGAGAGGTATTGTGGGGATGCTGCCAAAGTTTGTTGCCTGCACCCTCCAGCAGGCAATCACTCCAGTCAACCCAGGTGTCTCTCTAGGGCCCAACTGAACTATACTTAGCTCCTGGGGTAGCTGAGGAACTCCATGGATAATGGCATGGGCACTGGAGTGTGAGAAGCAGAGCCTGTGATGTAAGGCTAGACAGCCTGGGATGAAATCACCTACATACCTAGTGTACATAGTGTACATAGCATTGTGACAAATAAGTTACAGGACTCTGAATTCCAATCCATCTGTGCCACGTACTATGTCTCTGTGCTTAGAAATGTCATTTAATATAGTCCCATGCCTCAGTTTCCACATCTGTAAGATGGGGATAATGATATTAGTGCTCACATCATAATGTTGATGTGAGTCTTAAAAGAGTTAATGCATCTAAAGTACTTAGAACAGTGCCTGGCATACAGTAAGTGCTATATTAAGTATTAGTTATTCTTTCTCCATCTTCTAACAGATGGAGAAGGTTGTGTTGGGAGGTTTAAAGCCAATGCTAAGTTAAAGTGAAAACCTATAAGCAATCTCACCTTCGATGCTAACATATTAACATTTCTTCAGGGGAAAAATCATGATGCTCAGTTCATCTTCATAGTTCTTACAATCAGAAGAATCAATAGCAATATGATAGATTTGTATCTAAGCTTTGGGAGCTGTGTTTTTCTATTTTACAGTAAAGCTAGGAGATAACTTATCATGGAATGTTCACCAGATGCCAATTTAAACTGGAAACTCATTTACCCTTCCGAAGATGAAGTAATTAACACTTATTAAGCTTCTGCTATATACAAGAAATTGTAGTAAAGAGGTAGTGTTAAGAACACAAATATCAATTCCACTCTAGCAGTACTGAGAAAGAGCTTTGGAGTTGGGCAGAATTGTAGCTGAGTTCTGTCACCACTGTTTGCTTTGGGGAAAGACTACTCAACATGCCTGAGCCTCAGATTCTTCATCTGTAAAATAGAAATAATAAAGATCTAACTCATAATGTAGTTGCTTTATTAAATAAAGTTTGCCTTTAATTGGTTGGGAAAGAAAACCCAACAAAGTTAAAATACTTCAGAGACAACTTGTAATAAATACAATGATTAATGAAGACCAAAAATTGTGTACCACAGGAGTACAGAAGAGAAAGAAATCTTTTTCCAGAAAGGTTTCAAAGAGAAGGTGGCCTTCATTTAGCAAATAAACACGAGAATGTGTATTTCATTATATCAGAGACAGTGGCAACAATGAGGGAGAACTCACAGAATGTATAATGGTAAAATATATATTTTGACCAGAGTGAAAAATACTTGAGGGTGAGAGGATAAGGAGAAATAATACGGGAAACTGGTTGATTGGAAATAAATTTAAAGGGTATTGATAATTCTGATATTCTGATGAAGATTTTGAACTTCATACCTATATTAGAGTTCTCCAAAGGAACAGTACCAGTAGGAGGTATATATATACAGAAAGAGAGAGAGAGAGAGAGAGAGAGATTTACTCTAAAGAATTGTCTCATGGGAAACAATATGAAGGCTGGCGAGTCCCATCTGCAGGATGACTGGGCAAGCTGGAGATCCAGGAGAGACAATGGTGTAGTTCCAGTCTGAGCCCAAAAGCTCAGAGAACCAAGAAGGTCTATGCAGTGTAGTTCTAGTCCAAAGGCTGGCAGACTCAAGACCCAGGAAGAGTCAAAGTTTCACTTTGAATCTGAAAGCAGGAAAAAGTCAATGACCCACTTTTAAGATAGTCAAGGCAGAAGGAATGCTCTCTTGCTGGGGGTGGGGTGATGGGTCAGCTTTGTTGTTCTTCAGGCTTTTACCTGATTGGTTGAAGGAGGACAATCTGCTTTACTCAGTCTACTGATTTGAATACCAATCTCATCCAAAGATACTCTCACAGAAACACCTAGAATGATATTTGACCAAATATCTATGTAACCCCATGACCCAGTTAAATTGACATAGAAAATGAGTCATCACAATACCTTTGTCATTTGGAAGTCATTGAAAGCTTGGAAGCAGGGAAGTACATCATGAAGAAAACAATGCATTAGGAAGAAAATCATGAATGGATTTCTGTGTAGTGATGTAGAGGGAGAAAATACTATGTAGAAGCCTAAAATGAGGTAATAATAACATCAATCCACATGGAAAGAGGAAAAGATTAGAAAGAAAGTGGAAAGAAAAAGTATGTTGTGCCATTTGCTTATATATATATATATATATATATATATATATATATATATATATATATATATAAAGCCATATATATATGGCCTTGACATTCCATGAGTCTCCAGGTTTCTAGTCTGTGGTGTGATCCAATAAATTCCTATGATTAGAGACAACAGGCAAGGAATCCACATAAAGAATATACTTTCCGTGGGCTTCCCTGGTAGCGCAGTGGTTGAGAGTCCGCCTGCCGATGCAGGGGACATGGGTTCGTGCCCCGGTCCAGGAAGATCCCACATGCCACGGAGTGGCTGGGCCCGTGAGCCATGGCTGCTGAGCCTGTGCGTCCGGAGCCTGTGCTCCATAACGGGAGAGGCCACAACAGTGAGAAGCCTGCATACCACAAAAAAAAAAAAAAAAAAAAAGAATATACTTTCCACAGTTAATTTTGGTTGACTATCCAACAGCCATTTCCCCTATTTTTTTGGTTGAAAGAACTTATTCATTTAATAAATATTGACTGCCTCTGTGGACAGTGTTCAGGTGTCCAGAGGCCAGGTAAAGAGCCACCTGGAAACTGGACCCCTCTCCAGCCCCAGGGTATTGATTTTAATTAGTCTCGGTCAGTCCTGGTAATTCCATTCTTCTTGACATTTAATGGTTGAGAAACAGATATAAGATGCAATTTTAGCCAATGAAATGTGAGAGGTAATTTTCCAGGAGTGTTTTGGTAAGGTTTTTAATTTTTTTTCAGCCTTAAATGATGCAAAGTAGGGCTAATCAGAGGGAGAATTTAATTAATTTAACTATATTAAAATTATGAACTTCTATTATTAATAATGTTCATAAGATACCATTAAAAGATGGGAAAAAATAGTCCACAGAAATGGAGAAGACATTTAAAATTATATCTTAAGCAAATGGCAAATTTCAGAGTATACAAAGAAGTCCTACTGATTAAAAGGAAAAGACAACCCAGCAGAAAAAAAAAAGACAAAAGTTTTGAATGCACACTTCACAACATGATATAGATATAATTACAAAACAATAGAAATATGTCTCCATATAAAACAATCAACAAAATATTTGTATGTACAAAATTTGTATATATAAAATCTTTTATATACATATAGTATCTATAGAAACTTTATAAAATCTACATATATGTATATATGTGAAATATTTTGTCTGTGTTTATATTATGTTGAATTTTATATATTATATGAAAAAGTGTTCAGCCTCACTGGTCATCAGGAAAGTGCATAATAGAACCACGATGCAGTACTAACATATATCTACTAGAGAGTTAAAATTTAAAAAAAGAAACTACTAAGTGGTGAAAAGAATGTAGAACAACTAGAATTCTTATAAACAGTTAATGGGAATATACATTAGCAAAACTATTGAGTTTTTCTGCTGTAGCTACTAAATCTGGACATATATAAACCTTATCTAGCAATTTTACTCCTAAGTGTAATATTCATTTCTTCATCAAAGAAAAGCAGTTATTTGTTCATCAAAAAACATGTTCTAAAACTTTGTTCCTGAAGGGTCTGGGCCATTAGTAATCTTGCCTGAATTGGGTTATTGTAGTTTTCTGTGGATTTTTATCACGTGATATGATATCATGTGATTTGATATTGCTAACAAATGCCCTAAGAAATATCCTATATTCCAGACATATTCTTTCTTACCTCCATTGTGGAGTAGCAGTCTAATTTTCTCCTGGTAATCAGTATCAATCACCCAAAGTAGTCCCTGTAGCAGGACAAAAGTTGTTTCTCAAAAGAAGAAACTATCCATAGAGAATGGCAGGGCTTTGTTCCAAACTCCTGAGTCAGCACCGTAATTGACTTCTAGTGGCCTGCCTAAGACTCAAACAGCATCCTTACCTGACACTGTCACTTCAAGCACCAGTAGATCTGCTGGATCATATGACACAAGTGGAAGAGCAGCTTGCACAGCAGACTACACCTGTTTCAGAGCCTTCTTGCTCTGGGCTCCATTCAAAACAGATAGCTTTTTGGATCATTCAATAAGTGGGCTGGAGTAACATATGTAAATGAGGAATATGTTGTCTCCCAAATCCAAAGAGGTCTACTAGGCATTGTGCCTCTTTTTTTGGTTGTAGAAGGGACCAGATGCAGCAACTTATCATTTGCCTTAGAAGAGATATCTCCACATGTCCCACACAACTGGGTCCCCAGAAACTTTGCTGAGGTAGAGGTCGATGAATTTTGTCAGATTTATTTCCCACCTTTTGACGTACAATTTCTTACCAATAAGTCTAGAGTGGTTGCTACTTCTTGCTCATGTAATGGACCAGAGTGGTTGCTACTTCTTGCTAATGTAATGGACCAGTGTGATTGATGGTTGTCTTATGGAAAGGAAAGGCAACCAAGATCCCTGTGAACTAAATTATGACATAGGACTGGAGAATTGATATACCCTGAGGTAGGATGGTAAAGGTGTGCTGCTGGCCTCCTCAGCTGAGATCAAGCAGCTTCTGGTGGTATTTACTAATAGGTATGGAGAAAAAAATTTTCCATATTAATAGTTGCACTTGAGAGGATGTGTTAGTTTGATCAAGCAATGAAACCAATTTTGGTGCAGCAGCTACAATTGGAGTCACCAGCTGGTTAAGTTTATAATAATCCACTGTCATCCTCCAAGATCCACCTGTTTTCTGCAGAAGTCAGAAAGGCAAGTTGAATGGGGATGTTATGGAAATTACCTTCAAGTCCTTGATGATGGTACTAATCTTTACCATCTCTGCAGGAGTGCAGCTTTGTTTTAGTTCACTATTTTCCTAGGTAGAAGTAGTTCCAGTAGCTTCCACTTGATCTTTCTCACCATAATAGTCCTCACTCAATGAGTCAAGGAACTAATGTGCAGATTCTGCCAGTTGCTAAGTATGTCTAGTCCACTTATGAATTCCAGTACTGGGAAAATAACCATAGAATCAGTTTGGGGACCTACTGTTTGACAAACCTGAACTAAAATTTCATTAATCATCTGATTCCATAAGTCCTACCCTGACTAGTGGACCACAGCAATATTTTGGGTCTCCTTGAATTAGTGTCAGTTCAGAGCCAGTGTACAATAAAGGCTAATTATTTCCTTTTCCCTATGTATAGTCACCCTGGTAAAAGGCCGTAGGTACCTTCAGGGAAGGCTAGGAGAAAGATTAACAGTACAAATTTTTGACAGCATGGTAGGGTCCTTCCTCAAGAGGACCCAGCCTCCCCTTTATTCAAGAGGTTTGGGGGCTATAGATTGGCTCATATCTAGGAATTAATTGATTGACCATGACTCAGTTTTTATGAGTCAAGTTAGACTTTAGTTCACTTAACCTATAACGATCCCATGTACACAGATCAAGTAAGAATTTAGTAGACTGTCCACTATTTTACTTCTAGGACTCTGCGAGGCTATTGTGATAGCTGCTTTGACTCTGCTGTCCATATGGCAACCACAGCCACCTTGCCTTTTGTAACTAATACCACCACTTGGCCCCTGCCACCCTGAAATCCAATTATCTCCATTATACTTAGGTTTCCTAATTCAGTGACAGCAGTTCTCACAATAATTTCTGACCTGTAGAAAAGAGTGACCAAGAAGCTCTTCAAGGATGCTGGTCTTCCCCTCACAAACTTATTTCTTAACAGTCTTGTAAGGTGAGAACTCTGGACCTTGCAGGGGTAAATGGGCAGGTCTTACATGAAAAATACACTCTAACATTCCAATTTCCCTAAGCCTTTGATCATTTTACCATATACCTAGGCAGTTCTGGCATTTCAACTTAATTTAGTGTAGTCTACCTTTGGTTTATTTTTTGGTCTATGTTTCAGTCAAACCAAAGAGAAAGAACCCTTTCTAACCTAAGCTGCAACATTTAATTCAGAATCTCTGTTTAGTGGGTCCACATCAATAAATTCAACCATTTAACTTTATGTTCCTTCCACCATTATCCGATGGATCAATATCCATTCCCACACATATTCCCTGGATTTCTGTCTGTATAAATTGGAAAAAGCTTGTAATTCTTTTGGATTATGGCGCACCTCTACATGGAACGCATTTCATACCTCAACTTTCAGGGCTTGCTGGGATTTGAGTCTAGTTATAAGTCTAGAAGCAAAGAGGGGTGGGAGTGGGGGTCTTGAAGAGAATCAACAGTGCCTTGCAATTATTTCAGGGAAGGACATTATAGTTTCTTTAGGCAAAGCAGGGTTAATCTTCTTAGACAGGGATGTAATGCAATCCTCTACTGGCAAAGAAGACTCATTAGAATTCATGGGTTTAATGTTTCCAGCTTCATTAAGAACTTCCCACGTGTTCCCATTCCCATTTTGAGGATCTCATTCTATACCAATTAATGCCCTTATTTTAATAGCAGAACTCTGTGATGTTGAGAATTCAATTTGCATTATAATTCAGCCACTCTCAGGATGAGGCCCTGGGTTTGGTTTTCAACAATCTCAGCTCTGCAGCTAAAGGAGATAAGGGGGTTTTTCAGGGCAGACATAGAAACTTTCAGGTCATTTGTGAGGTGCTTGAGCTGATAATTTGAATCCTATGCTCATCCTTTCCTTTCTCCACTTTGTCCAACACAGTTAGGAGTAACCAGCCAATCTCATTATACTTATTTGACAAAAATGTTCTAAGGTATCAAATATACCATATTCCTACATTTATGTGTACACACATACACATTTCCCCTCTTTCTCTCTCTCTCTCTCTCTCTCTCTCTCTGTGTGTGTGTGTGTGTGTGTGTATGTATATATATGAAACTTCAATAAAAAATGTTTTCAGTTTTATCTTTCTAAGGACGTAAAGAAGTCTCTTTTGGTGTCTGACATTGTGTGTGAAAATGTTATTTTTGAAACTGCTACAGCATGACGGAACTAAAAGGAGATGAGACTTCACAGGTGGAAAGAACCTGGGCCCTTGATGACATTAATTGAATCAACCTTCAAATGCTCAATCACTAGACTTCATATTATATGAAATTAAAGATATTCTTATCATGTAAGCTTCTTTGAGTTGAGTCTTGTTTACTTGCATTAGATTATTTTAATGGATACACATATTGTAGAGAGTTGACAGGAAGTATTTGAGTCAATGCATTTTAGTGCAGGAGAAAACACTTTGGCATCATATACCTTCATTTGATATATTGTTATGAAGCAAGCTGTGGCAGTGCCAGAACTAGAATCCCTATCATCCTATTCTTAAGTTCATTGTTGTTTCTTCTGCATTACTCAGTGCATGAATATCGTAAATATCTTTCATTGTTCTGATATCAAGGGTCTATTATCCATATGTGCTGGCCTTCAGTTCTTACCTGAAAGATAACCTGAAATCATTTTAAAAATATTTTGCTGATTAGTAACTAGTGGTTTCTAGATGTGACACTGTCTTACTGTACCAAAGACATTACTTTTTTTCCCTCCATATCCTGACATTATATAAAATAAAAATTCTTGAGTTAACTCATACTGTTTCTTAGCTATCCATCTCACAGATGTGTTGTCCAAAACTATCATCTGTTTCACGTAGAGCACATCCATCTTATCTGTGAAAGTTTCAAAGAATAACCCAAGCTGAACTGAAATTAGTTTTTTGTCACATCTTTCCAATCTGTCAATTGTTGAGGATGAAAGATGATTGGCAAACGGTATGGCTTGTCAACTTTTCAATAAAGCACAGTAAAATCTGGAAAGATAGATGTTATGATGACCAACATTTTCATGTAATATATTTCACATATAAACAAACACTGACAAGTTTAAATAGTTTTAAATAGTCAGCAAATATTCAGTTATGTCATTTTTCTCAAATTTTAAGAAATTTTTTCTGTCCTATTGAATTTTATCACTTAGAATACCACAAAAAATGAAATTATAGAATATTAGACATGATTTGAATGTAGGGATCACTGAATCCAAGCCTATCATTTTAAAGTTGAAAAAACTGAGGTCTGACAAGGTTCATAGAACCGGTAAGAGGGAGAGTCATGACTTGACACTTTCAGATTTTTAACTAATGGTAGGTAGAATATCAAGCTACTATTTAACTTACCCAAATTCTTCCAGTTAAAACATGAAGAAGCCAGGATTCAAATATAAGTCCCTTTGATTCCCAAGTTCACATTTCCAGCCATAAAGTTGTTTATTCCAACCTAAAATTGTGAAGTTTTACCATCTGAGTCTCAGTAATTAGTTCACTTAGGAAATAATTGTGTGCCTTTTAAGTTCTAGACATTTGACAAAATACTAGGTATTTAATGATGAATAAACAATCATGGTCTTTAATTACATTAAACAGACAAAGTGTGTAGATAGTGGGAGAAGTGTGGAGATAGTGGAAACAGGAAACAAGATAATGTTATCTGCAAAGACCAACGTAGAGTGATATTCTGTGACACCAGAGGATTAGGCAAGGAGAGTCTTGGTTTTGATTTGGAGGAGGGTTGACAGAAAGGAATAGTAGTGGAATGCAGCATATCAGAGAGAGGGAATGGTATGTATAAATGCTCTGAATTTAAAAACAGCTCTGTATGTTGAATGAACTGGAGCTGGTGCATAGTGAGCAATTGAACAGTGGCATGGAATGAGGTTGGAGGATAGGAAATGAAAACATCATGTGAAGATTCATAGTCTTTAGCTAAGAGAGAGGTTTGGAAGTGATACCATGAAATATTTGACAGAGAGCAGATGTACAGTCATCTTGGAAAGTCAGTAGATACAGTAAGATTGCTAGGCTATGTTGAGAACTTACATAAATTTTGAGATACTGAATTTAAAGTGAAACTATTTGTGGTAGATTAGTAAATGGTCTCCCAAAGGTATTAGACCCTAGAGCTTGGAACCTGTGAATGTTAACTTACATTGTAATGTTTTTGCAAGATGTGATTAAGCTTAGTTTCTTGAAAAGAGGAAATTATACGGGATTATCCAGGTAGACTCTAAATGCCATCACAAGTAGCCTTATACACACAGGAGAGGAAGATTGTACACAGAGAAGAAGAGGAGGCAATGTTACCACAAAGGCAGAAACTGAAATGATACAGCCACAAGGCAAGTAGTGGCAGCAGTCACCAGAATTTGGAAGAGTCAAGGAATGTGGAATATTCTCTACAACAGCCTCTGGAAGGAGAATGGTCCTGACACCACCTTGATTTCAGTCCAATGATAATGATTTCCGACTTCTAGTCAACAGAACTGTGAGGGAATAATTTTCTGTTGCTTTAAGCCAACTAATTTGTGGTGATTTGTTACAGTAGTGTTAGGAAACTAATATACCCTGGAAACTAATATACTCTACCCTGGTGCATGACTCTTTCTGGCTGCTCTGCTGTAGTCGCAGAAATAATGGATGGTTGAGTTATTTTTGCAATGATGTTGGGGGCAGAAAGGGAAATGGAATCCTGGATATTTTCAAAATAAAGATTGAATGATTATAATAGTGAAACATGGAGTCTAAGCTGGTCATAAGGGAAAATGAAGATAAAATGAGCTGGTAGATAATGAAAACAAAAAGACATTAAAGATTAGAGGTCATGACTTAGTTGAAGAGCCATTCTAAGTGTACAGTACTTGTTAGCATTCATTAAATGCTGAATGAAATTAAATCAAATACCAAGTTCAGGGTTCTTGTGTATTGCCAAGCTCAAAATTTAGCACTGAATTATAATCAGTGGAGACTACAAAACTGGAGGTGTTGCAAACTGGAGACCTCACCAAGGAAGCCATTTCCCAGAGCTACATCAGAAACTTCAGCCTGTACAATGAACACTGAAATATTAGAATCATGAGCATACCTATTTACAAAATGCTGGATTCAAGTACTCATTGAGAAATTAACATAAGAATGAAACACTTTAACAAATATTTTGTTTCTCTCCATATTCCTTCTGCATGAGGAAACTGGTTTAAATTTTAATGTTTCCTGAGTTAAAAAAGTGTCCTCTAATGCAGAAGTCAAAACAGCATTAACCAGACACTCCCCTGTCATTTCAGGTCAAAAGATAAAATACTCAGAATGCACAGAAAGAAGAGAAACTTTACATTTGGGAAGAGTTGTGGGGTTTTTTTTTTAATTAATTAATTAATTAATGTTTTAGTTTTGGCTGTGTTGGCCTTCATTGCTGCGTGCCGGCTTCCTCTAGTTGCGGTGAGCAGGGGCTACTCTTCGTTGCAGTGCACGGGCTTCTCATTGTAGTGGCTTCCCTTCTTGTGGCACACGGCCTTAGTTGCTCCGCGGCATGTGGGATGTTCCAGGACCACTGCACCACCAAGGAAGTCCCGAGAGTGGTGTTCTTAAGTTTTAGTTGGAACTTTCTAATTTAGTTGTTTTTCAAAAAATTAATTTATAAAATTGTATTTTAAGTATAAATAGATATATGCCTCTGAGACTCACTTTCTATACAACATTTCTAGATAGAATGTTCATAAATACATTAGAGATTATCAGATTATTTTTGTTCATAAGCATTTATTCTAAGTACATTATCTTCATGGTCCTTAAATCATTTTTATTGTAAAGTACTAGACATAAGCTTTAATTCTATTCCAGATGGCTCAGCTCAATTCAACTTAATATGAACCTACACACAGTATTTACTGAACATCTATTTTGTGAAAGCACTATGCTTGACCTAAAGAAATTTTCAGGCAGAATTGACCCTTTGCCCACAATACTCTCACACTTAGTAAAGGTGAAGTTAAAGGAATATGATATTCTACTAAGTGAAGTAGTCAGTATGATACTACTTATATGTGGAATCTAAAATATGATACGAATGAACTTATTTACAAAACAGAAACAGACTCAAACAGACAGAGAAAACAAACTTATGGTTACAAAAGGGGAAGTGGGGTGAGAGAGGGATAAGTTAGGAGTTTGGGATGGCAGATACAAACTACTATATATGAAACAGATAAACAACAGGTCCTACTGTATAATACAGGGAACTACATTCAATAACCTATAATTAACCATATGGAAAATAATATGAAAAAGAATATATGTACATATATGTGTGTGTGTGTGTATATATATATATATGTATATATATATACACACACACACACACACATACATATATGACTGAATCACTTTGTTGTACACCAGAAATTAACACAATATTGTAAATGAACTATATTTCAATTAAAAAAAGGAATATGATATTCTCTGGACTAATAATTTCATAAATTTGTTCTCCATCTGAGCCAACTAATCTTTATTCTCCCTGTTACTTCACAGGATCATCAAGAGAGAACAATTTTGGGGGCTTCCCTGGTGGCGCAGTGGTTGAGAGTCTGCCTGCTGATGCAGGGGACACGGGTTCGTGCCCCGGTCCGGGAAGATCCCACATGCCGCGGAGCGGCTGGGCCCGTGAGCCATGGCCACTGAGCCTGCGCATCCGGAGCCTGTGCTCCGCAACGGGAGAGGCCACAACAGGAGAGGCCCGCGTACCGCAAAAAAAAAAAAAAAAAGAAAAAGAACAATTTTCTGCATGGCCCATCTAGGGATTAATAATCCTTCAGATCTGGGAACTATAATAAGGAATAGTCTTTACCAAAGTTATTAAGAAATTCTCATTACAAAAGAAGGTTTAGGTTGGGGTATGGAGTTGGGGGTCCTATACCATATCCATATCTGAATCCCTTATCCTACCCTCTAAATATTTTTCCCCATTCCCAAATTCTCAAGCCCTTTTACTGTCATTATTCAAATTTCACAGCTATAAAGACCCAGTTCATGCTGCTTTGCTGTAGGGCATAGTGCTTTGAAATGTAAAATTCCTACCTGCAGCCAATGATGTTCTAAATATTTAACAACCAGCTCTGTGATGGCAAACTGAGCCCCTCTTTGTAATATTTGCCAATTTCCATGGTGTAAATACTCCCTACATGGCTAATTTCAAACTGCCAATGTGAAGTCACTGAATGCAGGATTGGAAGGAGATGAGCTGTAGTTCACTATTATCTAGTGTTTCTACCATAGAGATATAATATATGTAAATAACCTCAAGAGCATAGGTAGCAATAAACTGCAGTAAAATAACTAGGAAGTAATAAGTTTTGAGTATTCATTATCTCTTTTCTTAAATATAATTTACTTAATTGTAAATTTATGTAATTTAATTCTTAAAAAGTTAACAGTCAGCTCTTGTGAGCAGGTATGAACTGACACCAGAGTCCACTGACTGTAACCTTATCAATATGGTATTTGTGGTATATCTCACTGTTTTATATCACAACTCCCTGTTTCTTTGTTTTGTGCCATGTTTCGTAAGAGTATATCTGAGATAACTTGCTCTGAAAAGGCATAAGGAGAATAAACTTTCTGAGACTTATGCGGGAGAATTCTAAGATGACCCTCAAATGAGTCAAATTCTTGTATAGAGCCCTACCTACCCTTGAGTGTGGCTGGGAAACTGTGACTTGCTTCTAGAAAAGTTGATGGCATAGTCACTTTAGAGACTAAAAGATGACATCTTAGAAGATCAAATAGACAGTTTATCCTCCTGATTTTGAAGAAGTAGGTTGCCATTTGTAAGAAAGCCTATGAGAGGGCCACATGGCAAGAAACTGAGGGGTCTTCTAAGAGCTGAAATTAGCCCCCAGATGACCCAGGAAGAAAGAGGAGACATCAGTCCTATAACCACAAAAAACTGAATTCTTTCAACAACCATGTGAGTTTGGAGAGAACATGGAGCTCCAGAAAGGAATATAGCCTAACTGACACCTAAATTTTTCCTATGTGAGACCCTGAGCAGAGAATCCAGTTTAAGTCAGGATGGGCTCTTGACACATAGAAATTGGTCAGTGTAGATAGTTTTAAGCTGCTAAGTTTGTATAATTTGTTATGCAGCAATAGGAAACTAATACACTATACTTGAATGAGAACATTCTAGTATAAAAATCAAATTGAAAATTTTCTCCAGAATTTTGAAATCTTGTCTCTTCCTGTGTGACTGAGATTTTTTAAATGCCATGTTGATTCTTATTCCTTTATAGGTAAACTTTTTTGCCTCTCTGAAAGCATTTAAAAGTTTCTTAATTATTCTTGTTTCTCTGAAATTTCATGAGAAAATGCTACTAAAAATAACAACTTTATTGAGATGTAAATCATATACCATACAATTCACATATTTAAAGTGTAAAATTTAATGGTTTTTAGTGCAGTCACAGAATTGTGCAACCATAACCTCAATACATTTTAAAACATTTTATGACCTCATAAACTCTATCCCACTAGCAGGCTTCCTTATGTTCCCCCAATCCCTCCAGCCCTAGACAATAACTATTTTACTTTATGTCTTATAGATTTGCCTATTCTAGATATTTCATATAAATGGGATCATGCAATATGTGGTCTTTTGTGACTGTATTCACTTTGTGTAATATTTTCAAGGTTAATCCATGTTATAGCATGTATATGTACTTCATTTATTTTAACTAATAAATATTTTATCGCATGATTACATCACATCTTATTTATCCATTTATCAGTTGTTGGACATATGGATTGTTTTTACTTTTTGGCTATTATGAATAATGCAACTACGAACATTTGTGTACAAGTCTTCACTTGGACATATTTTCAATTGCCTTAGGTATACAGGTAAGGGTGAAATTACTGGGTTGTATGGTAAATCCATATTTTAAAACATTTTGAGGAACTGGAAGACTGCTTTCTAAAATGGTTGCACCATTTTTCATTTCTACCAGCTGTACATGATGGTTCCAGTTTCTCTAAATCCTCACAACAACTGCCCTGTCTTTTTGATAATAGATATTTCATTGGCAGAGAGTAGTTTCTCACGGTGGTTTTGATTTGCATTTCTCTGATGGCTAATGATATTAGCATCTTTTAATTTGCCTACTCTCTACTTGTATTTACCCTTTGGTGAAATGTCTCTTCAAATATTTACCCACTTTTAATTGGGTTGTCTTTTTATCACTGAATTGTAAGCGGTTTCCTTTTATGTGTTCTAGATCAAAGTCTTTTATAATATATGATTTGAAAATGTTTTCTTCCATTTGGTGTGTTGTCTTTTCACTTTCTTGATGGTTACCTTTGAAGAACAATTTCTTCTTAAAGCATGACTGTTTTCTTCTAAGGGTTTTATAGTATTAGCACTTACATTTAAGTCTTTGGTCCATTTTGAGTTAATTTCACTATATGATGTGAGACGGGAGCCTCAATTAATGCTTTTGAATTTGGCTATCTAGTTATCTCAGCATCATTTGTTGAAGACTATTCTTTCCTCACTGTATTATCTTAGCACCCTTGCCAAAAGTCAGTTGACCATAAATGTGAGGGCTTGTTTCTTGATTCTCAAGTCTATTTCATTGATCTATATGTCTATTCATATTGCAGTACCATGCTATTATGTCAAATCATTAAAACCATACATATCTATCAATGGAATACAACTGGGAATTCAGAAACAAATGTTCGCGTTTATGGTCAACTGATTTTTGACGAGGGTGCTAAGATAATACAATGGGGAGAGACCACTGGATCTGGAATTTTCTGGTGGGCAGTTTTGTTCTTACTATTTCAATATCTATATTTGTTCTACATCAGTCATAATTTGTCTTTCTTCCTGAGTCAGTTTCAATAATTTATGTCTTTCTAGGAATTTGTACATAATATCTAAGTTACTAATTTATTGGCATACAGTTTTTTATAATATTCCCCTCTGTGCTATTATTGTTATATGTAATATAACATATATGTTATAAACCCAACAACACATTGCTATAATTATTAATTTTTATAATTTTATCTTTATTAAACAAATTGACAAAAGAAAAGAAAGTTTGTATTTATAGAGTTTGTAATACTCATCTTCTTTTTTGCCATTTCTGGTCTTTTCATTTATTACTCTGGATTCAATTTACCATCTCATGACATTTCCTTCTCCAAACTGCTTTTTCTCGCAAGCACCACCTTTGTGCTATTATTGTAAAATATATTACATTTTCATATGTAACAGGTCCAACATTATGTTATATACATATTATTTCATATGATTACTTTATAAATCAGTTAAGAAAACAAAAAGAAATATATATGTATATGATATTTTACCAATACATGATAACCTTTAACAGCACTCTTTTTTTGTGTGAATTTGAATTAACATTAGGTGATTCTTTTAGAAAAAAATTCTCTCAGTGTTTACTAGGAAAAGTCTTTTTTTCACCTTTCTTTTTTTATTCCTAGATGTAAGATCCTTTTTTTTAAATTTAATTTTATTTTTTTTATACAGCATGTTCTTATTAGTTATCGATTTTATGCATATTAGTGTATACATGTCAATCCCAATCTCCCAATTCATCCCGCCACCACCACCCCCTACTTTCTCCCCTTGGTGTCCATACATTTGTCCTCTACATCTGTGTCTCTATTTCTGCCCCACAAACTGGTTCATCTGTACCATTTTCCTAGGTTCCACATATATACGTTAATACAATATTTGT
The DNA here is from genome assembly GCF_964270905.1 of Leucopleurus acutus. Classification (NCBI taxonomy): domain Eukaryota; kingdom Metazoa; phylum Chordata; class Mammalia; order Artiodactyla; family Delphinidae; genus Leucopleurus; species Leucopleurus acutus. The sequence continues at coordinate 77,164,807 of NC_139147.1, read as the reverse complement.
TTTTCTCTTTCTGACTTAATTCACGCTGCATGACAGTCTCTAGATCCATCCACGTCTCTACAAATGACCCAGTTTCGTTCCTTTTTATGGCTGAGTAATATTCCATTGTATATACGTACCACATCTGCTTTATCCATTCGTCTGTCAATGGGCATTTAGGTTGCTTTCATGACCTGGCTATTGTAAGTAGTGCTGCAATGAACATTGGGGTGCATGTGTCTTTTTGAATTATGGTTTTCTCTAGGTATATGCCCACTAGTGGGATTGCTGGGTCATAAGGTAATTCCATTTTTAGTTCTTTAAGGAACCTCCATACTGTTCTCCATAGTGGCTGTATCAATTTACATTCCCACCAACAGTGCAGGAGGGTTCCCTTTTCTCCGCACCCTCTCCAGCATTTGTTGTGTGTAGATTTTTTGATGATGACCATTCTAACTGGTGTGAAGTGAAACCTCATTGTAGTTTTGATTCACATTTTTCTAATAATTAGTGATGTTGAGCAGCTTTTCATGTGCTTCTTGGCCATCTGTATGTCTTCTTTGGAGAAATGTCTATTTACGTCTTCTGCCTATTTTGGGATTGGGTTCTTTGCTTTTTTAATATGGAGCTGCATGAGCTGTTTGTATATTTTGGAGATTAATTCTTTTTCTGTTGATTCATTTGCAAATATTTTCTCCCATTCTGAGGGTTGTCTTTTCGTCTTGTTTGTAGTTTCCTTTGCTTTGAAAAAGGTTTTAAGTTTCATTAGGTAACATTTGTTTATTTTTGTTTTTATTTCCATTACTCTAGGAGGTGGATCAAAAAAGATCTTGCTGTGATTTATGTCAAAGAGTGCTCTTCCTATGTTTTCCTCTAAGAGTTTTACAGTGTCCAGTCTTACATTTAGGTCTAGAGTCCATTTTGAGTTTATTTTTATGTGTGGTGTTAGGGAGTGTTCTAATTCATTCTTTTACATGTAGCTGTCCAGTTTTCCCAGCCCCACCTATTGAAGAAAATGTCTTTTCTCCATTGTGTATCCTTTCCTCTTTTGTCATAAATTAGTTGACCATAGGTGTGTGGGTTTATGTCTGGGCTTTCTATCCTGTTCCATTGATCTATATTTCTGTTTTTGTGCCAGTAACATATTGTCTTGATTACAGTAGCTTTGTAGTATAGTCTGAAGTCAAGGAGTCTGATTCTTTCAGCTCCATTTTTCTTTCTTAAAATTGCTTTAGCTATTTGGGGTCTTTTGTGTCTCCATACAAATTTTAAGATTTTTTGTTCTAGTTCTGTAAAAAATGCCATTGTTAATTTGACAGGGATTGCATTGAATCTGTAGATTGTTTGGGGTAGTATAGTCATTTTCACAATGTTATTTCTTCTAATCCAAGAACATGGTATATCTCTCCATCTGTCTGTATCATCTTTAATTTCCTTCATCAGTATCTTATAGTTTTCTGCATACAGGTCTTTTGTCTCCCGAGGTAGGTTTATTCCTAGGTATCTTATTCTTTATGTTGCAATGGTAAATGGGAGTGTTTCTTTAATTTCTCTTTCAGAATTTTCATCATTACTGTATAGGAATGCAAGAGATCTCTGTGCATTAATTTTGTATCCTGCAGTTTTACCAAATTCATTGATTAGCTCTAGTAGTTTTCTGGTGACATCTTTAGGATTCTCTTTGTATAATAAAATGTCATCTGCAAACAGTGACAGTTTTACCTCTTCTTTTCTAATTTGTATTCGTTTAATTTCTTTTTCTTTTCTGGTTGCCATGGCTAGGACTTCCAAAACTATGTTGAATAATAGTGGCAAGAGTGGACATCTGTGTCTTTTTCCTGATCTTAGGGGAAATGCTTTCAGTTTTTCACCATTGAGAATGATGTTTGCTGTGGGTTTTTCGTATATGGCCTTTATTATGTTGAGGTAGGTTCCCTCTATGTCCACTTTCCGGAGAGTTTTTATCATAAATGGGTGTTGAATTTTGTCAAAAGCTTTCCCCCCATATATTGAGATGATCATATGGTTTTTATTCTTCAGTTTGTTAATATGGTGTATCACATTGATTGATTTGCGTATATTGAAGAATCCTTGCATCTCTGGGATAAATCCCACTTGATCATGGTGTATGGTCACTTTAATGTGTTGTTGGATTCTGTTTTCTAGTATTTTGTTGAGGATTTTGGCATCTATATTCATCAGTGATATTGGTTTGTAATTTTCTTTTTTTGTAGTATCTTTGTCTCATTTTGGTATCAGGGTGATAGTGGCCTCATGGAATGAGTTTGGGAATATTCCTTCCTCTGCAATTTTTTGGAAGAGTTTGAGAAGAATGGGTGTTAGCTCTTCTCTGAATGTTTGATAGAATTCACCTGTGAAGCCTTCTGGTCCTGGACTTTTGTTTGTTGGAAGATTTTTAATCACAGTTTCAATTTCAGTGCTTGTCATTGGTCTGTTCATATTTTCTATTTCTTCCTGTTTCAGTGTTGGAAGGGTATAAGTTTTGAAGAATATGTCCATTTGTTCCAGGTTGTCCATTTTATTGGCATAGAATTGCTTGTAGTATCCTCTTAGGATGCTTTGTATTTCTGAGGTGTCTATTGTAACTTCTCCTTTTTCATTTCTAATTTTATTGATTTGAGTCCTCTCCCTCTTTTTCTTGATGAGTCTGGCTAATGGTTTATTAATTTTATCTTCTCAAAGAACCAGCTTTTATTTTTATTGCTCTTTGCTATTGTTTTCTTCGTTTCTATTTCATTTACTTCTGCTCTGATCTTTAAGATTTCTTTCCTTCTACTAACTTTGGGTTTTGTTTGTCCTTCTTTCTCTAATTCCTTTAGGTATAAGATTAGATTGTTTATTTGAGATTTTTCTTGTTTCTTGAGGTAGGCTTGTATAGCTATAATCTTCCCTCTTAGAACTGCTTTTTTTGCATCCCATAGGTTTTAGATCATCGTGTTATCATTGTAATTTGTCTCTAGGTATTTTTTGATTTCCTCTTTGATTACTTCAGTGATAGCTTGGCTATTTAGAAACGTATTGTTTAGCCTCCAAGTATTTGTGTTTTTTACATTTTTTTCCCTGTAATTGATTTCTAATCTCATAGCATTGTGGTCAGCAAAGATGCTTGATATGATTTCAATTTTCTTAAATTTCTGAGGCTTGATTTGTGACCCATGATGTAATCTATCCTGGAGAGGGTTCCATGTGCACTTGAGAAGAAAGTGTAATCTGCTGTTTTGGGATGGAATGTCCTATAAATATCAATTAAATCTATCTGGTCTATTGTGTCATTTAAAGCTTGTGTTTCTTTATTAATTTTTGGTTTGGATGATCTTTCCATTGGTGTAAGTGAGGTGTTAAAGTCCTCCACTATTATTGTGCTACTATCGATTTCCTCTTTTATAGCTATTAGCAGTTGCCTTATGTATTGAGGTGCTCCTATGTTGGGTGCATATATGTTTATAATTTTTATATCTTCTTCTTGGATTGATCCCTTGATCATTATGTAGTGTCCTTCCTTGTCTCTTGTAACATTCTTTATTTTAAAGTCTATTTTATCTGTTATGAGTATCGCTACTCCAGCTTTCTTTTGATTTCCATTTGCATGGAATATCTTTTTCCATCCCCTCGCTTTCAGTCTGTATGTGTCCCTAGGTCTGAAGTGGGTCTCTTGTAGACAGCATAAATATGGGTCTTGTTTTTGTATCCATTCAGCAAGTTTTGGTTGGAGCATTTAATCCATTCACCTTTAAGGTAATTGTTGATAGGTATGTTACTATTACGATTTTCTTAATTGTTTTGGGTTTGTTTTTGTAGGTCCCTTTCTTCTCTTGTGTTTCCCACTTAGAGAAGTTCCCTTAGCATTTATTGTAGAGCTGGTTTGGTGGTGCTGAATTCTCTTAGCTTTTGCTTATCTGTAAAGCTTTTTTTTTTTTTTTTTTTTTGCCGTACGCGGGCCTCTCACTGTTGTGGCCTCTCCCGTTGCGGAGCACAGGCTCCAGACACGCAGGCTCAGCGGCCATGGCTCACGGGCCCAGCCACTCCGCGGCATGTGGGATCTTCCCGGACGGGGGCACGAACCCGTGTACCCTGCATCGGCAGGCGGACTCTCAACCACTGCGCCACCAGGGAAGCCCCCTGTAAAGCTTTTGATTTCTCCATCGAATCTAAATGAGATCCTTGCCAGGTAGAGTAATCTTAGTTGTAGTTTCTTCCCTTTCATCACTTTAAATATAAACTGCCACTCCCTTCTGGCTTGTAGAGTTTCTGCTGAGAAATCAGCTGTTAACCTTATGGGAGTTCCCTTATATATTATTTGGGTTTTTTTCCCTTGTTGTTTTCAATAATTTTTCTTTGTCTTTATTTTTTGTCAGTTTGATTACTATGTGCCTCGGTGTATTTCTCCTTGGGTTTATCCTGCCTGGGACTCTGCGCTTCCTGGACTTGGGTGACTATTTCCTTTTCCATGTAGGGAAGTTTTTGACTATAATCTCTTCAAATATTTTCTCGGATCCTTTCTCTCTCTCTCTTCTCCTTCTTGGACCCCTTAATGTGAATGTTGCTGTGTTTAATGTTGTCCCAGAGGTCTCTTAGGCTGTCTTCATTTCTTTTCTTTCTTTTTTCTTTATTCTGTTCTGTGACAGTGAATTCCACCATTCTGTCTTCCAGGTCACTTATCTGTTCTTCTGCCCCAGTTATTCTGCTATTGATTCCTTCTAGTGTATTTTTCATTCAGTTATTGTATTGCTCATGTCTGTTTTTTTGTTCTTTAATTCTTCTATGTGTTTTTTCTTTAATTCTTCTAGGTTTTTGTTAAACATTTCTTGCATCTTCTCGATATTTTCCTCTATTCTTTTTCCAAGGTCCTGGGTCATCTTCACTATCATTATTCTGATATCTTTTTCTGGAAGGTTGCTTATCTCCCCTTAATTTAGTTGTTTTTCTGGGGTTTTATTTTGTTCCTTCATCTGGTACAAAGTCCCTGCCTTTTCATTTTGTCTGTCTTCTGGGAATTTGGTTTTCCTTCCACAGGTTGCAGAATTGTAGCTCTTCTTGTTTCTGCTGTCTGCCCTCTGGTGGATGAGGCTATCTAAGAAGCTTGTGCAAATTTCCTGATGGGAGGGGCTGGTGGTGGGTAGAGCTGGGTGTTGCTCTGGTTGGCAGTAAAACTTTAATCTGCTTGTCTGCTGATGGGTGGGGCTGGATTTCCTCCCTGTTGGTTTTTTGGCCTGAGGTGATGCAACACTGGAGCCTACCGGGCTCTTTGGTGGGGCTAATGGTGGACTCTGAGGGCTCATAGCAAGGAGTATTTCCCAGAACTTCTGTTGCCTGTGTCCTTGTCCCCATGGTGAGCCACATCCACCCCCACCTCTGCAGGAGACCCTCCCACACTAGCAGGTATGTCTGTTTCAGTCACTATGGGGTCACTGCTCCTTTCCCTGGGTCCCAATGTGCACACTACTTTGTGTGTGTCCTCCAAGAGTGGAGTCTCTGTTACCCCCAGTCCTGTCAAAATCCTGCAATCAAATCCCACTAGGCTTCAAAGTCTGATTCTCTGGGAATTCCTTCCCCCATTGGGTATAAGTGTTCTCCAGTTTGTGAGTCACCTACACAGATGTTATGGGATTTGATTTTATTGTGATTGTGCCCCTCCTACCATCTCACTGTGGCTTCTCCTTTGTCTTTAGATGTGGGGTATCTTTTTTGGTGAGTTCCAGTGTCTTCCTGTCAATGATTGTTCAGCAGTTATTTGTGATTCTGGTGCTCTCGCAAGAGGGAGGGAGCACACATCCTTCTACTCCACCATCCTGAATCAATCTGCCTTAGATGTAAGATTCTTGGTTGATGGTATTTTTCTTTCAGCCCTTTGGATCTTTACCCTGTTGCTTTATGGTGTCCATTGTTTCTAATGAGAAGTGAACTAATTCTTTTATTAGGGTTCTTGTATGTGATGAGTCATTTTTTTCTTGCTGCTTTCAAAATTTTGTCTGTGGCTTTCAACATTTTTACCATGATGTGTCTGTGTGTGGATCTCTTTGTATGCACCCTACTTTGAATTCATGGAATGTATAGATCAATGTTTTTCATCAAAGATGTGAATTTTTCACCAGCATTTTCTCTAATTTTTTTAGCTCTGTTAATTTTTCTTCATTTTTTATTCTCACTGCTTTTTTAGATTGCATAATCGTCTTCTACTTTAGAGTTCATTGATTCTCCTTCCAGGTCAAACCTACTCTACTCAAACCTACTTTAGTAATATTTCATTTTGGTTATTGAATTATATTTGAAATTAATCTGGTAGTTTCAATAATTTTCATTTGATTCTTTTTTATAATTTCTATGTCTTTATTGGTGTTCAGTATTTGATAAGATATTGTCATCTTAACTTTCCTTACTTTGTTAAATAGCTTCCTTTTGTTATTTGCATATAGTTATAATGTCTGTTTTGAAGTCTGTCCATCAAATACTACAACTGGGTCCTTTCACGGGCATTTCCTGTTGCCTGCTTTTTGTTTGTGTATGTATGTGTCACACTTTCTTGTTTAGCTGCATGTCTGATCATTTTTTTCTGAAAGTTTGATATTTTGGGCAACATATTGTAGCAATTCTGGATGCTGATTCTCCTTACCCCGTTCTGGGGCTTGTTTTGTTGTGTTTGGTTATTACTTTGTTTAGAGAATTGGTTAGATTATTTTAGTGAAGTCTATTTTCATATCAGCATGAACCCTCTGATACTGCTCTTCAAAGGGTGCAGCTTTGGGCATGCACACAGTCACCCTGGGAGGACAATGATTTTAGCAGGGTTCTCTTTGACTGTCACTTTCTCTAAACTCTCTGTTAAATTGTCTGTTTACTTTGATGTCTCCCTCAGATTTTAGTCTCCTCTAATTGCAGGCTGATTGCTCTATTGTTTTCAATAATGCCCTGAAACACAAATGGGATTACAGTCAGATACAAATAAATCCAAGTAAAAGTAGTTTTTGAGACTAGTCTTTGAGGGTTGTTCTGACCCCAAGAGGGCTCCTTTCAGCCATCTCTTTCTATGGTTCTCTTTGGTCAGCTAGTTGGCTTGCAGTTTAGCTTTTAATCTGTCATAAAGCTACCAGTCTCCTCATAATTGCTTACCACGAAAAACTCCATTTATTTATTTTCCTTTCTTTTTCTTTTTCTCCTCCTTTTCCTCCACCTCCTCCCCCCCCACACTTCCTTTTCTTGTCCCCTTTCCCCTCCTCCTTTTTCTTTCACCTTGGCAGCCATACCTGACTTTAAGCCTGGAACTTCCTAGGTGTTAACTCTTAATATGAGTGTCCTTGGAAGCAGGTTTCTCAGCTACTACTTCTTTCTGTATGCTCCTATCTGCAATCCATTACAAAAATTGTTGGTCTCAGCCACAGATGATCTTCTCCTATCCTTTGGTAAAACTTTTAAAGAAGACAGTGAATGTATTTCAATAATGTCAACCTGCACACACACACACACACACACATACACACACACTTTCTCATCATCCTCCAATTGCCTAAATGGAATTTCTTGAGTTGGAAAACTCCTAAGAAGGTTAAGGGGATTTCACTGATGGGATGGATGCTCTAATATAATACTGTGAGTCTTGAGAAAACACCATTTTGCTATGGTTGGGTGGAGGAAAGATGCAATGTTAATATCCTATACCAGTAATTCATGTCTTGTGGCCATTTTACCTTTTACAGGTTTCTAAGTGAGTAGAATAGCCAGATAAATTATCTAAATAATTCATTTCATACTCTGGATTTAAATTGACTTCTCAAAGGAAAGGTAATATGTTGGGTTATTTGCTTTTCTCCTCAGCTCCGTTTTTCAAATAAACTGTAAAATGGCACCACCATGTGGTTGAAATGTGCATTGTTCTCAGAAATCCAACACTGCAACAATCCAGTGAGTCAGACCAGTTGTCATTCATTAATTTATTCAACAAATATTTTCTGAGAGCCTACCTGTGCTGGGCTATGTTATTTGTACTGGGAACACTATAAATAAAACAAATGCAGTCTCTGACTCCTTAAATTTCACATTCACTGTTCACATTTTCTTTGGTTAAACAACCTATATCAAACATTAAAATACAAAAGCACATCTTTTTAGTTGTTTTTATTGGTATAAGAAAAAGTGGACAAACTATTAGTCCTGGCTTTGTCATTGACTAGCTGTGTAAAAATATTCACTTTTTTCCTATGGTACTCAGCGTTTTATGGGTTGTCCCAGATAAATGTCTCCTAACTGATAATATATTAAAACAATGAGGATGATTTGCTAAGGAAAAAAAAAAGACCATATATTAACATATTACAGAGTTTGCCTGCAAGGCTGGGGAATTTATAAATCCCTGAATATTATCTATGGTCTCTTTAGGCCCACCTACACGTAAAGTTAAGGTCTGTTGGATTAGGTGATTTCAGGTGTCCCTCCTAGCTATAACAATATTTGGTTCTTATGATCAGAAATAATTGATAATAGAACCAATCCTGAGGTAAAGCTGCAATCTCTATTCAAGGATCCTGTCTTCTAAGCCCTCCCAATACATATACTGAATGCCATAGTTGCTTCATTATAGCACTGTTTTGCTTTATTGCAACTTCCTGCCCTTAGGGATAAAGTTCTGTGTGAGTGAAGGGACCACATAATGTATTGTCCAAACCAGGACACTTTTGAGAGTGAAATGGGAGGAAAGTTCCTTCTATAAATATTCACCTCATAAATTTAGTATAAAATTAAATTGGTTAATGCATTAAATGAGCTCAGAATAGTGATTGGCACATAGTAAGCAGCCTATAAATCTTAGTCCTTAATTAGTAATCATGGGCAACTAGCTGTATCTCTCTACCGGTTTTCCTACCATTACCTCTCTTCAACTTACCTTCCACTCTGCTTCCAAAAGTATTTTTGTAAAGTACAAATATTCTGTTCCTTTCCCTCCTGATAAACCTATTAATAGGTAACACACAAATTCTCTTGAATTTGTACTCTGGCTGTATTTCAATTTGTTCCTCCCCATCACTCCTCACAACACTCACCTTTAATTCAGCTACAGTTCTTCCAAGCCCAAACCCCACTCTTCTACCTCCATGCCCTAGTATCCTACCATGGATATTGTGCCTCCTAAATTTGGCCTATCAAAATCCTTCTCACATTTTAACTCTTAGTTCGGGTTCTTCTAAATAACATAAGACCAAAATTTGTTTTTGCATCTCTATTTTAACTTATGATAATATGAGCATTTATTAAATTTACACTAAGTGTCAGGCACTTTTCTAAATAAGCTCTTTAAATGCCATTATCTCTCAGCATGTTGGAAAAAGAAACATAGACATATCTAAATATAATTCAATGCAAAGAGCAGTGAGGAAGGCTTATGACAGAAGTTAGACCTGTGTTTGATGCAAAGCAGAATACCATGGCAGTTGAACACGTGGGCTCCAGAATACGATGACCTGGGTTATAATTCTGGCTCTATAATTTGCTAGTTATGTGACTTTGGGGATGTATTACTCTCTTTCTTTTTTTTTTTTGATCCTCTCTGAAACTACTTGAAACTATTTATAAAGTTAGTCACAGTGACAATTTTCATATATGTGATTATTGCGGCACTTAAATTATGAATATCTGAAACAAAAGATTGAATTTTTATTTTCTTTGCTGTGTTTCCCACAATGTAATCGCAAATGTACTGCCTACACAGAGAGGTGATTTTTGACCGTGTCATTCAAATATTCAGCATGTCACCAAAGGCTCACACTGAATATTAATGGAGGGATTTGTGGATATTTCCTGGGCAGGATCATGGAAATAGCTGAGAAAAATAATTCTGTCTTCAAATGGATAATTTCTAAATTCAGAGGTAGCCAGATTTGGGAGACACAGTTAAGCTGACTTGATTGTTCTAAATTTGTGATTTCTTCAGATAATCTTCTTTCCTGCTTGTGGTGTGTCCAATTGGACAACTGCAACCTTTATTTTTTTAAAAAGGGACAAATTCCTGAGAAGACCAAAAATTGATTTTCAGAGGTTACAGAGTCCTTCACAAACTCATTAAGAAGAGTCAACAAAAAGAACTGCAGCTGGTTGATGAATGGTTTCAAAAACACCCCATGAAAATAGTGTACTGTGAAATGTCTTTTGTTACTTAGGCTGGAATAGGGCTGGAACATGGCAGGGGAGCTGGGGCAGGAAGGTGTGGGGTGAATATCTTTTCTATGGAGTCTAGATCTTTACATAAATAAAGACAGGGTTTCATTGTGTGATTTGTTTTCTCTCCTGACTTTCCAAAGGGTTGAGCCTTCCCTGACTCCGTGCACATCTGCAGTTGTCTTAGGAAAACATCCGGGGTTAATCCCCAGTATGTCATGCTGGATGAAAGCTGCATCCTTCCAAATGGTTTTCCATCCTCCTGTCTCCCCACGTTCCTTTGTATGATGCCAGAGTAAACTTTGTCATACAAACCTTGATCACGTCACACCTCTCCTCAAAAATCCCATTACCTTTGAATTGGGTTAAAACTATTCATCCTGGCAGTTAAGGATTTTCTCAGTAAGACCAGTGTTTTTCCACTGGTCTTACTGTGGTGTAAGTGGTGTTTCCCCCACTTTCCCTCTCAGTACTTTACATCCTAGTCAGCTTTTATTTCACTCTCTGATCACACCTACACATTTTTTTCCTCCTCTATTCTTAGGTCTTCATTGATGCCACTTCTCATCTGAAATGTACTTGGTGCTATCTGTTTCCTAGCTTTTCCTATGCAGGACGGAGCAGCTTTAATAATAAAAAAGGGTAATATCCAGTATCAAGTTGAACTGTGTGAATCATCACATTAGAAATAAGAATTCAAATACTGGAAATGTATTGAGGTTCAGCATATTCATTTATAGAATACAGGTATCTTCACAAATATTACCTCATTTGCTCTTCACAATGACCTGTGAAATGGATGCAACTGAAGCTCAGCAGTGTTCATTGATTTGTTCAGTATCATTTGGATGGTAAAGGAATGGAGCTAAAATTTGAAATCAGCTCTCCTGAGACCGTATATTCCAATTTCAAAAACTATACTCTTTCCACAATGGAACACTGCCATCTCTTCCAGGAGGACTTTTTCAATTTTTCCAAGTTGTATAATCCCTCCTTATGTTTCTTTTTGATATATAAGGCCTACATAAACTAAAACTTGAAAATCTCAAAAAAAAGCCTACATAATACCCTTATAATATTTAAATAAAGAAATGCAGCTAAGTATTAATAAGTAATACTGATTAAGTGTATCTTTATTTTCAATTTTTAATTTAGCCTAAATAAATCCTCTGAGTCGAACACAATGCAGTGTATTATACATAAAGAAATACTATATGCTCTTCTAAGAAAATTCAATTAAGCTAAAACAATTGGGTAGCATATTTAGATCATGAAAATAAATTAAAAAGGCACAAGCAGGAAGCATCTTCATCTCTGCTCTCTAGGATTCAGATTTTCCAGTGGTGACTCTTGGAGCAAATTGAGCAAGCTACACATTTTCCCTTTGCCCTAGGAGCAGAAGTCCACAACACCAATGGAAACTCACTGAAAAGTAAACATGATGAATGTATTTTTCAGTTCTCAGAATTATAGAAGACTTTTACTGAAAGAGAAGATGCTCTTGCCTACTTATTTGAATGGTTCTTGCCTTCTGGAAGGACTCTAAAACAGATTCACAGATTTCTAAATTTCCTGCGATTGATTTTCATAATTGTAAATAGCTTTATTGAGGTATAATTTACTTAGAATGAATTTTGATAAATATTCACAGTGATGTAAATGCCACCAAAACCTTCGTACAGAATCGATCACCCCAAAAGTTCCCTGGTCTTTTTCAACCAATACCCTTCCTTCATATCTGCCTTATGGCAACCACTGATCTATTTTAAGCTACTATAGTTTTTAGTATTCTGGAATTTCATATAAATGAAATCATATAGTACATAGCATTTTGTATTTGGGTTCTTTCATTTAGCATCTTTTTTCTAACTTTATTGTAGGATTGTTTAGATTTACTAAGACGGCAAAAATTGTACAAAGTCCCCATATATACTATACACCACTTCTCTATTAATGTCTTATATTAGTATGTACATTTGTTAAAGTTAATGAACCAATTGATATACTTGTATTAACTAAAGATAATATTTTATTCAGATTTTCTTCACTTTTACTCTTGTCCTTTTTCTGTTCCAAGACCCCATCCAGATACCAATTATTTGTAGTAGTCACATCTCCTTAGGTTTCAATTTGCTGTGAAAATTGTCAGAATTTCCTCATTTTTTAAATTGAAGTATAGTTTATTTACCATATTATGTTAGTTTCAGTTGTACAACATATTGACTCAGTATTTTTATGGATTATACTCCATTTAAAGTTATTATAAAATATTGGCTGTGCTATACAATATACCTTGTAGATTATTATATACATGGTATTTTGTACCTCTTAATCCCCTACACCTATCTTGCCCCTCCCCACTTCTTTCTCTCCACTGGTAAACACTAGTTTATTCTCTATATCTGTGAGTCTGTTTCTGTTGTGTTATATTCATTGCTTGTTTTATTTTTTGGATTTCACATGTAAGTGATAACATACAGTATTTATCTTTCTCTGTCTGACATATTGCACTAAGCATAATACACTCCTGGTCCATCCATGTTGTGGCAAATGGAAAAATTTTATTCTTTTCCATGGCTGAGTAATATTACAATGTGTGTGTGTGTGTGTGTGTGTGTGTGTGTGTATCACTTCTTCTTTATCCATTCATCTGTTGATAGACACTTAGATTGCTTCTATATCTTGGTTATTGTAAATAATGCTGCTATGAACATTGGGGTGTATGTATCTTTTTGAGTTCGTGTTTTCATTTTCTTCAGATATATATCCAGGAGTAGAATTGCTGGATCATATGGTAGTTCAATTTTTGGTTATGTGAGGAACCCCCATACTGTTTTCCATAGTGGCTGCATCAATTTCCATTCACATCACGGATGTACAGTTATTACCTTTCCTCCACATCCTCACCAACATTTGTTATTTGTAGCCTTTAAATGCCAGCTATTCTCACAGGTGTAAGTTTTCCTAGGGAAGATCCAAGGGTTTTAATCTAAGAGTAATTTAGCATCCATTTCCTAGTGCAAGTTCTTTCCAGTCAGTTTGGGGGAGCAAGATTATTCCCAGCCCATTATGGGATCTTGCTATTGTTCTGTTTTCCCCTTTAGGTTGTTTTCTCCTAGCCTCTGGTTGTGTCCTCTGACATGTGTACAGATAATACTCAGCTGAAGACACAAGAGGACCTCTCTGAATATCTCATGTGACTTCCATCTGTGCAACTGCTCTCTTTTCTAGTATCCTGCCCCCAAACTCTAACCACTTTGATCTTTCTGAACTTTGATGTCTGTTTAAATGACTAAATTCTGTCCTTAATTCAGTAAGAACATCAAGTTCTGTTTGGTTTCTTTATCCTGAGTGTCACCTAGACATATATTCTAGACATAAGCTGGTGAAATTTTACAGTTTACCTTGTTTCCCTTCTCTCAGGGATCACAGCTCTGCATGGTTTCATGTATTTTGTTCAATTGGCAAGTTATTTAAATATAAAGATACATCTCCTCTCTCTTACTCCATCTTAGCTCAAATGAAAGTTTACATTAATATTGTGTGAGCTTTTTAAAGAATATTAAGTAGTTTTAATATTGTTGTATTTATGGATTTTTCCCACGTAGTATATTAATTCACGTGGTTTGCTTCACACTTTGCTTACATTTTTGCTAATTTTATAAGGATGTGCTATCACTCCCTGTATTAAATCTTAGGAGTTTTTTGGTTTCATTTTATGTTTTGCTTTAAACATGGAACAACACAACATAGGACATGAAGTCTAGAGGTCGTAGACCTTTCTGCTCTATGTCACCTGAGTTTGAGTAACACTCAATCCTATTCTGGCCAATTTGCAGGTTGGGAATATACAATAAATTTAACTGGTGAAATGGAAAAAGAAGAGATAAAGTTTAGGAGATTAGAGATGTAGGTAAAAACTAATATACCATGAGCTCATGAAAAAGAGAGCACTAATTCTGTACCCTTCACATTGCCTAGTACATGCCTTGTGTATAACAGTCAAATTGAATTGAAAATATAGAAAAAATAATTTATGATCTTATGAGATTTGGAGCAAGTGCTCCATGTAACCTTTTTTTTTTATTCTTTTTTTTTAACATCTTTATTGGAGTATAATTGCTTTACAATGGTGTGTTAGTTTCTGCTTTATAACAAAGTGAATCAGTTATACATATACATATGTACCCATATCTCTCACCTCTTGCATCTCCCTCCCTCCCACCCTCCCTATCCCACCCCTCTAGGTGGTCACAAAACACAGAGCTGATCTCCCTGTGCTATGCGGCTGCTTCCCACTAGCTATCTATTTTACATTTGGTAGTGTATATATGTCCATGCCACTCTCTCACTTTGTCACAGCTTACCCTTCCCCCTCCCCCATCCTCAAGTTCATTCTCTGGTAGGTCTGCGTCTTTATTCCCGACATGCCCCTAGGTTCTTCATGACCATTTTTTTCCTTAGATTCTTTATATATGTGTTAGCATAGGGTATTCTTTTTTTCTCTTTCTGACTTACTTCACTCTGTATGACAGACTCTAGGTCCATCCACCTCACTACAAATAACTCAGTTTCTTTTCTCTTTATGGCTGAGTAATATTCCATTGTATATATGTGCCACATCTTCTTTATCCATTCATCTGTTGACAAACACTTAGGTTGCTTCCATGTCTGGGCTATTGTAAATAGAGCTGCAATGAACATTTTGGTACACGACTCTCTTTGAATTATGATTTTCTCAGGGTATATGCCCAGTAGTGGGATTGCTGGGTCGTATGGTAGTTCTATTTTTAGTTTTTTAAGGAACCTCCATACTGTTCTCTATAGTGGCTGTATCAATTTACATTCCCACCAAACAGTGCAAGAGGATTCCCTTTTCTCTACACCCTCTCCAGCATTTATTTGTAGATTTTTTGAAGATGGCCATTCTGACCAGTATGAGATGAGATCTCATTGTAGTTTTGATTTCCATTTCTCTAATGATTAATGATGTTCAGCATTCTTTCATGTGTCTGTAGGCAATCTGTATATCATATTTTGAGAAATGTCTATTTAGGTCTTCTGCCGATTTTTGTATTGGTTTGTTTGTTTTTTCAATAGTGAGCTGCATGAACTGCTTGTAAATTTTGGAGATTAATCCTTTGTCAGTTACTTCATTTGCAAATATTTGCTCCTATTCTGAGGGTTGTCTTTTGGTCTTGTTTATGGCTTTCTTTGCTATGCAAAAGCTTTTAAGTTTCATTAGGTCCCATTTGTTTATTTTTGTTTTTTATTTACATTTCTCTAGGAGGTGGGTCAAAAAGCATCTTGCTGTGATTTATGTCATAGAGTGTTCTGCCTATGTTCTCCTCTAAGAGTTTGATGGTGTCTAGCCTTACATTTAGGACTTTAATCCATTTTGAGTTTACTTTTGTGTATGGTGTTAGGGAGTGTGCTAATTTCCTTCTTTTACATGTAGCTGTCCAGGTTTCCCAGCACCACTTATTGAACAGGCTGTCTTTTCTCCATTGTATATTCTTGCCTCCTTTATCAAAAATAAAGTTACCATATGTGCGTGGGTTTATCTCTGGGCTTTCTATCCTGTTCCATTGATCTATATTTCTGTTTTTGTGCCAGTACCATACTGTCTTGATTACTGTAGCTTTGTAGTGTAGTCTGAAGCCAGGGAGCCTTATTCCCCCAGCACCATTTTTCTTTCTCAAGATGACTTTTGCTATTCAGGGTCTTTTGTGTTTCCATACAAATTGTTAAATTTTTTGTTCTAGTTCTGTGAAAAATGCCAGTGGTAGTTTGATAGGGATTGCATTGAATCTGTAGATTGCTTTGGGTAGTAGAGTCATTTTCACAATG
This sequence comes from Leucopleurus acutus, assembly GCF_964270905.1. NCBI lineage: Eukaryota > Metazoa > Chordata > Mammalia > Artiodactyla > Delphinidae > Leucopleurus > Leucopleurus acutus. Next base: position 77,148,814 of record NC_139147.1, on the reverse strand, counting down.
TTGATTCTTCCAATCCAAGAACATGGTATATCTCTCCATTTATTTGTATCATCTTTAATTTATTTCATCAGTGTCTTATAATTTTCTGCATACAGGTCTTTTGTCTCCTTAGGTAGGTTTATTCCTAGATATTTTATTCTTTTTGTTGCAATGGTAAATGCGAGTGTTTTTTTTAATTTCACTTTCAGAATTTTCATTATTAGTATATAGGAATGCAAGAGATTCCTGTGCATTAATTTTGCATCCTGCTACTTTACCAAATTCATTGATAATCTCTAGTAGTTTTCTGGTAGCATCTTTAGGATTCTCTATGCATAGTATCACGTCATCTGCAGTGACAGCTTTACTTCTTCTTTTCCAATTTGGATTCCTTTTATTTCTTTTTCTTCTCTTATTGCTGTGGCTAAAACTTCCAAAACTATGTTGAATAATAGTGGTGAGAGTGGACAACCTTGTCTTGTTTCTGATCTTAGTGGAAATGCTTTCAGGTTTTCACCATTGAGGACAATGTTGGCTGTGGGTTTATCACATGTGCCCTTTATTATGTTGAGGAAAGTTCCCTCTATGCCAAGTTTCTGGAGGGTTTTTATCATAAATGGGTGTTGAATTTTGCTGAAATCTTTCTCTCCATCTATTGAGATGATCGTATGGTTTTTCTCCTTCAATTTATTAACATGGTGTATCACATTGATTGATTTGCGTATATTGAAGAATCCTTGCATTCCTGGGATAAACCCCACTTGATCATAGTGTGTGATCCTTTTAATGTGCTGTTGGATCCTGTTTGCTAGTATTCTGTTGAGGATTTCTGCATCTATGATCATCAGTGATATTGGCCTGTAGTTTTCTTTCTTTGTGACATCTTTGTCCGGTTTTCGTTTCAGAGTGATGGTGGTCTTGTAGAATGAGTTTGGGAGTATTTCTTCCTCTGCTATATTTTGGAAGAGTTTGAGAAGGATAGGTGTTAGCTCTTCTCTAAATGTGTTAGCTCTTCTCTAAATATTTGATAGAATTTGCCTGTGAAGCCATCTGGTCCTGGGCTTTTGTTTCCTGGAAGATTTTTAGTCACAGTTTCAATTTCAGTGCTTGTGATTGGTCTGTTCATATTTTCTATTTCTTCCTGGTTCAGTCTCGGAAGGTTGTGCATTTCTAAGAATTTGTCCATAACTTCCAGGTTGTCCATTTTATTGGCATATAGTTGCTTGTAGTAATCTCTCATGATCCTTTGTATTTCTGCAGTGTCAGTTGTTACTTCTCCTTTTTCATTTCTAATTCTATTGATTTGAGCCTTCTCCCTTTTTTTCTTGACAAGGCTGACTAACGGTTTATCAATTTTATTTATCTTCTCAAAGAACCAGAGTGTAGTTTTATTGATCTTTGCTATCCTTTCCTTCATTTCTTTTTCATTTATTTCTGATCTGATCTTTATGATTTCTTTCCTTCTGCTAACTTTGTGGTTTTTTTGTTCTTCTTTCTCATTGCTTTAGGTGTAAAGTTAGGTTGTTTATTTGAGATGTTTCTTGTTTCTTAAGGTAGGATTGTATTGCTATAAACTTCCCCCTTAGAACTGCTTTTGCTGCATTCCATAGGTTTTGGGTTATTGTGTTTTCATTGCCATTTGTTTCTAGGTAGTTTTTGATTTCCTCTTTGATTTCTTCAGTGATCTCTTGGTTATTAAGTAGTGTGTTGTTTAGCCTACATGTGTTTGTATTTCTTACAGATTTTTTCCTGTAATTGATACCTAATCTCATAACGTTGTAGTCGGAAAAGATACTTCATATGATTTCAAATTTCTTAAATTTACCAAGGCTTGATTTGTGACCCAAGATATGATCTATCCTGGAGAATGTTCCATGAGCACTTGAGAAGAATGTGTATTCTGTTGTTTTTGGATGGAATATCCTATAAATATCAATTAAGTCCATCTTGTTTAATCTATCATTTAAAGCTTGTGTTTCCTTATTTATTTTCATTTTGGATGATCTGTCCATTCGTGAAAGTGGGGTGTTAAAGTCCCCTACTATTATTGTGTTACTGTCGATTTCCCCTTTTATGGCTGTTAGTATTTGCCTTATGTATTGAGGTGCTCCTATGTTGGGTGCATAAATATTTACAATTGTTATATCTTCTTCTTTGATTGATCCCTGGATCATTATGTAGTGTCCTTCTTTGTCTCTTTTAATAGTCTTTGCTTTAAAGTCTATTTTGTCTGATATGGGAATTGCTACTCCAGCTTTCTTTTGATTTCCATTTGCATGGAATATCTTCTTCCATCCCCTCACTTTCAGTCTGTATGTGTCCCTAGGTCTGAGGTAGGTCTCCTGTAGACAGCATATATATGGGTCTTGTTGTTGTACCCATTCAGCCAATCTATGTCTTTTGGTTGGAGCATTTAATCCATACACATTTAAGGTAATTATAAATGTGTATGTTCCTATTTCCATTTTCTTAATTGTTTTGGGTTTCTTATTGTAGGTCTTTTCCTTCTCTTGTGCTTCCTGCCTAGAGAAGTTCCTTTAGCATTTGTTGTAAAGCTGGTTTGGTAGTGCTGAATTCTGTTAGCTTTTGCTTGTGTGTAACGGTTTTGATTTCTCCGTCAAATCTGAATGAAATCATTGCTGAGTACAGTAATCTTGGTTGTAGGTTTTTCTCTTTCATCACTTTAAATATGTCTTGCCACTCCCTTCTGGCTTGCAGTGTTTCTGCTAAAAGATCAGCTGTTAACCTTATGGGGATTCCCTTATGTGTTACTTGTTGTTTTTCCCTTGCTGCTTTTACTATTTTTTCTTTGTATTTAATTTTTGATAGTTTCATTAATATGTGTCGTGGCGTGTTTCTCCTTGGATTTATCCTGTACGGAACTCTCTGTGCTTCCGGGACTTGATTAACTAATTCCATATTAGGGAAGTTTTTAACTATAATCTCTTCGAATATTTCCTCAGTCCCTTTCTTTTTCTCTTCTTATTCAGGGACCCCTATAATTCGAACGTTGGTGTGTTTAATGTTGTCTCTGAGACTGCCCTCAATTCTTTTCATTCTTTTTTCTTTATTCTGCTCTTCAGTAGTTATTTCCACTATTTTATCTTCCAGGTCAGTTATCCATTCTTCTGCCTCAGTTATTCTGCTATTGATCCCATCTAGAGAATTTTTAATTTCATTTATTGTGTTGTTCATCATGGTTTGTTTGCTCTTTAGTTCCTCTAAGTCCCTGTTAAATGTTTCTTGTATTTTCTCCATTCTATTTCCAAGATTTGGGATCATCTTTACTAACATTATTCTTAATTGTTTTTCAGGTAGACTGCCTATTTCCTCTTCATTTGTTAGGTCTGGTGGGCTTTTGCCTTGCTCCTTCATCTGTTGTGTGTTTCTCTGTCTTCTCAGTTTACTTAACTTACTGTGTTTGGGGTCTCCTTTTTGCAGGCTGCAGGTTCATAGTTCCCGTTGTTTTTGGTGTCTGTCCCCAGTGGCTAAGGTTGGTTCAGTGGGTTCTGTAGGTTTCCTGGTGGAGAGGACTAGTGCCTGTGTTCTGGTGGATGAGGCTGGATCTTGTCTTTCTGGTAGGCAGGTCCACGTCTGGTGGTGTGTTTTGGGGTGTCTGTGGCCATATTATGATTTTAGGCAGCCTCTCTGGTAATGGATGGGGTGTGTTCCTGTTTTGCTAGTTGTTTGGCACAGGGTGTCCAGCACTGTAGCTTACTGGTTGTTGAGTGGAGCTGGGTCTTGGTGTTGAGATGGAGATCTCTGGGAGATTTTCACCGTTTGATATTACATGGAGCTGGGAGGTCTCTTGTGGACCAGTGTCCTGAACTTGGCTCTCCCACCTCAGTGGCACAGCCCTGACGCCTGGCTGGAGCACCAAGAGCCTGTCATCTACACAGCTCAGAAAGAAAGAGGAAGATAAAATAAAATAAAGTAAGATAAAATAAAATAAAGTTATTAAAATAAAAAATAATTATTAAGAAAAAATTTTAAGTAAAAAAAAAAAAAAAATGGACAGACAGGACCCTAGGACAAATAGTAAAAGTAAAGCTATACAGACAAAATCACACACAGAAGCATACACATACACACTCACAAAAAGAGAAAAAGGGAAAAAATATATATATATATATAATATATATATCATTGCTCCCAAAGTCCACCTCCTCAATTTGGGATGATTCATTGTCTATTAAAGTATTCCACAGATGGAGGGTACATCAAGTTGACTGTGGAGGTTTAATTTGCTGCTCCTGAGGCTGCTGGGAGAAAGTTCCCTTTCTCTTCTTTGTTCGCACAGCTCCCAGGGTTCAGCTTTGGATTTGGCCCCACCTTTGTGTGTAGGTCGCCTGAGGGCATCTGTTCTTCGGTCAGACAGGATGGGGTTAAAGGAGCCGCTGATTCGGGGGCTCTGGCTCACTCAGGCCAGGGGAAGGGAGGGGTGTGGATACGGGGTGAGCCTGCGGCCGCATCGGCCAGCATGACGTTGCAGCAGCCTGAGGCGTGCCGTGTGTTCTCCCGGGGGAGTTGTCCCTGGATCACGGGACCCTGGCAGTGGCGGGCTGCACAGGCTCCCGGGAGGGGAGGTGTGGATAGTGACCTGTGCTCGCACACAGGCTTCTTGGTGGCGGCAGCAGCAGCCTTAGCATCTCATGCCCGTCTCTGGGGTCCACGCTTTTAGCCGCGGCTCACGCCCATCTCTGCAGCGCCTTTAAGCGGCGCTCTGAATCCCCTCTCCTCGCGCACCAGGAAACAAAGAGGCAAGGAGAAGTCTCTTGCCTCTTCGGTAGCTCCTGACTTTTTCCCAGATTCCCTCCCGGCTAGTTGTGGTGCACTAGCCCCTTTCATGCTGTGTTCACACCGTCAACCCCAGTCCTCTTCCTGCGCTCCGACTGAAGCCGGAGCCTCAGCTCCCAACCCCGCCCACCCCGGCGGATGAGCAGACAAGCTTCTCGGGCTAGTGAGTGCTGGTCGGCACTGCTCCTCTGTGCGGGAATCTCTCCGCTTTGCCCTCCGCACCCCTCTTGCTGCGCTGTCCACCGGGGCACCGAAGCTACCCCCTCCGCCACCCGCAGTCTCTGCCCACAAAGGGGCTTCCTAGTGTGTGGAAACCTTTCCTCCTTCACAGCTCCCTCCCCAAGGTGCAGGTCCCGTCCCTATCCTTTTGTCTCTGTTTATTCTTTTTTCTTTTGCCCTACCCAGGTACGTGGGGACTTTCTTGCCTTTTGGGAGGTCTGAGGTCTTCTGCCAGCATTCAGTGGGTGTTCTGTAGGAGTTGTTCCACGTGTAGATGTATTTCTGATGTATCTGTGGGGAGGAAGGCGATCTCCACCTCTTACTCTTCTGCCATCTTGAAGCTCCTCCTCCTGTACCCTTGGTTTTAATAAATGCTTTGAAATTTGGGGATGATAACAGTGTATTGTTAGAAATGAAAAAGGTTTAATCACAGTTACAATATGCTTTGAAAAGCTGTACTTATATTTGATCTGAAGCGTATGTTGGAGGAGGTCATCAACAGGACATGACCTCTGATTGACCTGAGAGCTGGACCCAGGCAATCCGAAGCTTCTCACCTCTTCCCCCCTTGGGAGGTACATTCAACCCAGTGTTCCCATAATGGCAGCAGTTTTCAAAGACACAACCTTGAGAGAGCAATGTATTCTTGGGACCATCTGGACTGTGTATGTGACTGAACCCAGTTAAGCCCTCTCTATAAAAACTTTTAAGATTCTGTCAGGCTGATGCAGAGACCAGCTTGTTTTGCCTCGCCCAAGACAAGTCGCATACATTAGTGCCATTGCTTTTTAAACCTGTTACCTACCAATTTGGAGTAATCTGCTTCTTTCTTTGTCTTTCCTTGTCTTCCACATTCGGGCTGGGTGGGCTGGGAGGTGCATACTTTCAGATTTCGTGTGGGAACTTCTGAATTTTTGAACCAACAGTGTGTACTTTGAGAAATTCTAATTATGAAACTTAAATTCCTTCAAATTCATGGCTTAAGGAAAATTTGTGGCTTAACAAAAGCATAAAAGGTGTAGCACTTTAGGAATATAGATAGATAGATACACATATACATATATATCTTAGTTTACATGCTTCAAAGTATTAATTAATAAATAGTAAATATCAAGGGCAAATCTCTGAGATTTCCCCTATTTATGAGATACTTGATCTTTTCTTTTGTGGTTTATAATTTGCACAAGAATGAGTATGGTTATGTGCTTATTTTTCCCCTTTTATTATACTTTATTCCTCTACTTTAAACTTTTCAAATATACAAAACTTTTATAATCTCACAGTGAAGGATATTTCCTCTATTTATAGCAGTTCCAGTTATCACAAAGGAACAAAATATGTCTTGCCTTGCAAATATGCATGACAAATTTCCTAAAGTGTTAATATCATGGTCTTTGAGTGAGAGATTCATTCTTGCTTTTAGTTAATATTTTTATCATCAGAAGGCACTCATCCCTCTGCCAAGACAAAACAAAATGGCATGGAACAAATTCAAGGCAAATAACCTTTCCCGAAACATCAATATTTCTGATGAAAGAGATGAATAAAATATAGAGATAGATATGGATGTAAAATAAGAACATAAAAAACTGTCCTTTATTTCTACTTCTCCAGGTCTACTTCTCAAGCAGTAAAGCTATCCTTTTTAAAGTTTAACTAATGCTTTCAAACCACAAATTCAACAGCTTACTTCCTTTATAAAAGGAATCTTAAATATAGGAAGAACAACTGTGATCATAAACATTTCAAACATTATTTTTTCTTCCATTTATTCACTTGCTAATCTTTTGTTTGGTACTTATTATTTGCAGGCATATGCTAGGTTCCTGCAATACAATATTCTATAAAGCAATGTAGAACCTCCTTTGAGCTTCTGTTCTCTAGTAGCTTTTTTTTTTAAATAAATTTATTTCTTTTTTATTTTAATTTTGGCTGCATTGGGTCTTCATTGCTGCGCGTGGGCTTTCTTTAGTTGCAGCGAGCAGGGGCTACTCTTCATTGGGGTGCATGAGCTTCTCATTGTGGTGGTTTCTCTTGTTGCAGAGCACGGGCTCTAGGTGAGTGGGCTTCAGTAGTTGTGGTATGCAGGCTCAGTAGTTGTGGCTTGAGGGCTCTAGAGCACAAGCTCTGTAGTTGTGGCACATGGGCTTCGTTGCTCCATGGCATGTGGGATCTTCCCAGACCAGGGCTTGAACCCATGTCTCCTGCATTGGCAGGCAGATTCATAACCACTGCACGACCAGGGAAGCCCTCTAGTAGCTTTTAAATCTTCATGAGTCACAAATCTTTGACCCACGCGTTTTGATGCCCCTTAAAATGTCTAGCATTACACTCTGAATTTATCTATTTATTTCTTTATCTTTTTTTGAAAAAAAATTTCCTCCTTTCAGAGGAGATTGCATCTTCCCAGGATTGAGAACGTGTGTACTTTGCTTGCTTTTGCAAACCCAATACCCAGAACAGAGCCAAGAACAATCCAGGCATATACTGGACACTCAATAAATGCTTCTTAAATAAATAGATGAATAAATGGAATTCTCATAAAAATTCTTATCATATGTGTGCCTAATCTATTCCAGTGTTTTCTTTTACAGATGAGGAAGTTGAAGTCAAGACAAATAAGTGATTTGTCAGAGGCCATACAGTTGGTTAGTTGCTTTGAAGTAAAACCTATGGCCCTATTCCTAGTAATAAATACTTAACACTAGGCTAATAACTTCTGTTTATCTTAGATATGTGCCTAGTCTAGAGAGAAGAACAAGTAACACCTACTAAGAAACTGAGCTACTTCTGCCAGCTATAAATAGATGAATAAAGCATGCTAATTTTCTATGTGACTATGGATCAGTCACTTTCCCTCTCCAGACAAAGGTATCTTTATCTCTAAAATAATGATTGGAATAAATTATCTGGAAAGTCCCTTCTGGTTTCAATATTCTATGAATCTTTGATTTCTTTTATTTAATTTATATCTATGGAAACAGCTATGAAAGCTATAAAGAACCTTAAAGACAATCTTGTCTAACACGACAACAATCTATCTAACGCTATACTCCTTGTCTAACACTAGAAAGAAAATGACTTCCACGTGGTCAGTAGAAGGACTCTGGTGTGAACCTCATTCTTCTACCAATCAGTCCAAGTTATCTTCCTTCATACTACAGTGTCAACCCAGTAATCACCTTGGTGAGTTTTAGAGATTATATTTTGTTAACCATAATTTTAACTGATTTAACACTCCCTTTAAGGAAAATTATTCTACTAGGTTACCCTATTTTTAAAGTGAAACATAGATAATTGATTTTTTGGACACAGTACAAGGAAAGAAAAAGTCCCATCCAACTGCAGCTATTTATGAATTTTTAATCAAATTGAAGCCTTTGGTATTGAAAGTTGTTTTCTTTTGAAAAAAAAAACAAATTAGGTGGCACAGTGAGGAGTCAATGGACCTGAGTTCTAATCACTGAACTCTGTGAGTTACTAGTTATTTGACCTTAGGTTTTGTTTACTTGTGTCCTCTCTAATAAAAAATTAATAAAAAAAAAAACAACTATCAGCTTATCAGCCTTACAATGTAGTTTTAAAAGTACATGAAGTAGTGAATGGGAAAGCAGTTTGTAAACTCTAAAGTCTTTTACAAATTTCTTAGGAATGAAGTTATTATTTTGAAATAAAACCAAAGTCTTAGAATCATTAGATACTCAAATGTATAATATAATATACCACTATAAGTGTAAATTTATTGTGAACAGTCTGCAACATGGGTTAGATTTTCTTGAGTGTGTGAATGTAAACTTTAAGAAAAATACTTGTGGCAAAAAAAAAATCCTTTTTGTCATCTGTTATTTTATAAATGCAAAATATGGAAAACATAAAAATATCCTTTAATCAAGTCAGTAATTTTTAGTGTCTTATTAGATTTTCATACTATACACTTAATGGAAATATATTATGTCTATAAATTTTCACTTTAATCCATATGTATTGAGTAATTACTACATACAAACAATTAACATATCACTTCAGTGTGATCCCATTACAACTAGTGTCTCTATAAAGTATGTAATTCATTCTGCCTTGAATTGGAGTTATAAATCTATCTCCCTCTACCTCCCTCATTATATATTCATGACCTTTAAAGAGAATATTCACGTATTTTCTTAATTAGCCTGCTTAAATTAGCATTTAAGAAAATATAGAGATAATTTAAGCCAGATATTTCTTTTATAATTTAAGAAACTGTAAAAACTGAAATGTCAATTGTGGCAGAAACAGCCTACAAAGAAGCAATTCTACCTTTCAGAACTCTGGTTTATTTATTTTTTTGTTTACATTTATCAAATAACAATATGCTCAGGAAAGATGAACCCTCTACTGCCCCAGGGGTCTAAACCAATCATTGTAATCCCATTTCCTTTGCCAGTGATTAATTTAGACACATGCAGAAGACATGGTCTTGGTCAATGATTTACACAAGAAAGCCTGTTGGAATGTTCTGGAAAATAATTTTCTCCCAATAATAAGAGATGAGGAGATAAGGAAGGTAAAACTGTTCTCCTTCCTCCTCCCTCTCTCCCTCTCTCCTCTACCTTGTATCATTGTGTTACTGAATTAACAAACAGCTTATTCTCCAAAATTATTGTTCTATACATTTATAAATTCCTATGGTTTATGCCAACTGAGTTTTTTGTTACGCATACCCAAAAGTATCCTAACTGAAAATAGAATTTAGATGATAAAACAGAAGTGTATTGTTGCATAAGGTATAGACACACTATGGTGGATGCGGTATTTTTGTTTTGAAAAAACGAAGTACGTTAAATTTGGACAGTTAAGGCGGATGTCTAAAGTAGGAGGTTTTTTGCCACCCAAAATCATATCTCCTTTCCTATGTCTGGGAAACCTTCCATCTCATAAAGTAGAAACTTCTCCTGCTGTGGAAGCCAAAAAAATCCCAAATACGGATTTCCTCAGGCTTCCTTATTAAAGAGATTAAAGTATGAGCACAGGACCTCATGTATTGATCCAAGTCTGTACTCTGAAACTAATTCTATGAGAACGATGAGGAATCCATTCTTGCAAGGGAGGTGTCCTAGTGGAAATAAATTGAGTACTGATGGTGTTAGAATCTGTGCTTTCTCACAGTATATTCGTGAGAATCATTCTGTGACATGACTTCAGGCTTGTTTTGGTCTCATAGTCTCTAAAACTAGATTTCCAGTTTTCTTGGAGCTATCAAATATTTCGTCATTTCCTTTTTCAGCTTAAGGTAGTCGTATTAAATCTCTGCTGCTTGCAAGACAAAAGAGCCTTGACTGATGTATTGAATGAACTTCTGAGAGCGTCACAGGAAATTATTCACAGAACTCAGATGAGAACCTGGCTCCTGCTTTAGTTTAACTGAACCCAGGGATTAAATGTTGAGATTGTGCCTTTTTTTAAAGAACAGATTCTGTAGAAGGAAGGCAAGTCAGGCCCACCAGTACCAGTAGAGCAAGGTAATGAGGTAAGTGTGTCAAAAGAGAGTATGGAGTATGGTACACTTTCATGCTGAAGTTTTGAGTGGGAAATCACATCCCAAAGGAGATTAGGGGTGGTTTCCATACAGAACTAAATTTTACTTTGAAAAGCTTTTCAAATGTCTAATTGCATAGGTTTTAATAAGAATGAAATAACCATTGTAAAGAGACAAATTAAATTTAGGCAAAGGTTGACTTCCAGTGGCTGGATTAGGATATCTGAGCATTCTCAAAAACATAAAATAATTATCTTAAATTTATGATTTTTGTCTCTTTTAAATTATCCCCAATCTCCATCCCTTGTAATTCCTTGAATACAAGGAGCTTGAACTGTGAAAGTATTTGTTAAAATGAACCATCACAGCATGAACAAGATATAGTGACTATTAAACCCAGAACTGTGTTCCAGTTAGTATTTTAAAACATATACATCATAAGCACTTTGAGGTATCTGTTTCAAAACATTGTGATGCCCAGGAAACTATGCAATCCCCCATTGAAAGAGAAGTCATAAACAGGTATATCACAGTAAAGAATAATTTTACATTTTAAAATGAACCCTGCCATAGGCTGAGAGTTTAGGATCATAAAATCTCAGAGTTGGAAAGGAACCTAAAAGTCCTCTGGTCTGTTGGTTCCTATGACTTTCTCCACATCAAAAGGACTTTGGGAGCTTAAAACATTTTAGGCTTCACCCTATATTGATGCAGCCAGATTTAGGAACTACTAATCCATCTAGATCCAACTGCACAAACTTCAGACGCATAGTAGGTTAAAAATAACAGCAGCAAATATTAATTGATGGTCTAAAAGTATATAAGAAAGATCATTTGGGGTAAGTTCCTGTTTACTATTTTGATGAGTTCATAAGAAGTAACATAAAAGAAGAAAGAAAGGAAGACAGTAGTAAAACATCTGGAAAGTTAGAAGGATATGGAACATTCAAGTGTTCTTTTGTTTTTAAGAAAATAATAAGGGCAGCCAACTCTAATGCAGTTTAATCTTTCCTGCATGCACAATACATTTCAGATTCTGAGAAAACAAGCAGTGAAAGTTAAGAGGGAAACTTCTAAGCTACTTCTTGCTTCTCTGGAAAATAAAAGTCATATTACTGTATCAGATAGAATTAGCTGTGGAAGGGAACAGGAGAGTCAATGTAAATTACATGATTCTCTCAGCAAACGCCAGAGTTGAACTCAAGAAAAATAGTCAAGATAGAAGGAAAAGAATATGATGAAATGCCAGCCATGTAACTTTCTCTCTTTATGGAGAGTTCTCTAGCTCTTATTTCATTGTTAAATTTTTCCAGCCATTTTATGTGGTACACATTTCCAAGCCTTCACATTAGATATCTATTCATTTACTAGAATAGAGAAGAATCTGAAATACACATTAAACTTCAAGACATTTCTTTCTAGAAGGGAATCAGTGGTAGAATGCTAAGCTCAATTTTTTCAACATATTCAGAATGTTTACCAACTATAAAATTGAGAAGAGGATGGTAAAGGATAAAGTTATCCAAAGATTCTCTAAAGTTGTTACATTCATTTTGTTGTTCTAAACTCAGAAACATGAACAGATAGGGAAATGATTCCTTTTGAACATATGCATACAACCGCTGTTGTACAGTAGGATTTCCTCATTTTTTATAGCTGAATAATATTCCATTGTGTGAGTATATACATATATATATGTGTGTGTATATATATATGTGTATATATATATATGTATATATATATATATATACACACACACACACATACATATCACAACTTCTTTATCCATTTATCTATCAGTGGACACGTGTTTTTTCCATGTCTTGAATAATGTAGATAATGTTGCTATGAACATAAGGGTGAAGATATCTATTCAAGTTAGTATTTTTGGTTTTATGGATATATTCCTGGAATCTAAAGCCAGATTTTCTGAATCTAATTTCAGTGGTCTTTCTGACATAAAAAGGTCCCTCTTCTTAAGGACTTATATTAGCAATTTAGGTTTTGGCATCAGTGGGCATAAGCAAACTATCCATTGTCATTGCTCTTCAGCCAAAGACCACTAGGAACATACTTGTATTGAACAAGTTGGTTCTATTACTTATCACAGTGAAGGAGAATACAACCATGAGGAATCATGGTTTGACTTAAGAGGGTAGTAGAAAAAAATCCTAAAGTATAGGCTTTAGGCTTTGATTTGGAGGAAGACTTGGGAGAGGGTAGGAAGAAGTGGGGATTTTTAGTAAGAAGAGCAGTTCTTTTATTGTACCTTAATAAGTCATATCTATATAGAAAAGAGACTAGAATGATGATAAAATTGTGATTGGTAAAGAAACAGCAATTATTCATTTAGGCCAAGAAAGAGGAAATTTGGTATTTTGTGGGTGGCCCAGTCACCTTACTTTTGTTTGTGCTTATACATAATTATGAAATAACCATACTTTTTCTCATTTTATCATGGTCTGAATGTAACCTTCTCTGGGGTTTATGATAAGTAAAATTGTTTATATTTAATAGAATAACATGGCTGGTTGTGAGTGCCGGGCAAGCTTCTAAATGTCCGGGGCTGCCTTTTCTTGCATTCTTTCACTGGTATAGAAAGATTCAGTGCAGTTGGAGATATAGGAGAGTGTTCAAAGGTAGTAAATTGGTTCTGGTACAAACTTCAGTGTGTTGAGGGGCAGGAGGGTTAGTGGGTGGGAGTAATTCCCCACCCAACAAGCAATCCTCAGGACACTAGCTGGGTATCCCAAAATTTAACTCAATTCTGACACTACCCGGAGATCACATCAGATTCCACAGGTTAAGGGTTCAGTTCTACAAGACTGCCACCTGCCCCTCTACCCCCTGCCCCAAACTTCAGATGTCAGTGGCAAGTTCAGGTGGTTACCTATACTTCTGACCAACTAGCTGTAAATCCGAGGTTCCCAAGACTCCTGCCTTGAGTTCAATTAATTTGCTAGAGCAGCTCACAGAACTCAGAGTAACATGTTATTATATCACCAGTTCATTATAAAAGAATATAACTCAGGAAGAGCCAAATGGAAGAGATGCATAGGACAAAGTATGGAGAAAGAGTGCGGCACTTCCATACCCTCTCCAGGCCCCACTCTCCCCAATCTCTATGTGTTCTCTAACCTGGAAGCTCTCGGAACCCTGTCCTTGTTGGGTTTTATTCAGGCGTCACTATATAAGCATGATTGATTAAATCGTTGGCCATTGGCAACTGAACTCAATCTTCAGCCTCTCTCTCTTCTCTGGAGATGGAGGTGTGGGTGGGGTGAGACGGAAAGTTTCAACCCTTTAATCATATGGTTTGTTCTCCTGGCAACCAGCGCTCATTCTTAGGTGGGAGTCTAAAGATCTGACATGAAAAAAGACACCTTGATCAGTCCCATTATTTAGGAAATTCCGAGGGTTTTAAGAGCTCACGATATCACAGATGGAAATATAAGTTTGAGATTAATCAGACATGGTTGGAATTTTCAGATGGGTCCCTCCCTCCCGTTAGCAAGAGAAAGAAGAGTAAACATAATGCAGGAATTCAGTGTTGAATGAATCGCATTTAGGAAAGGAAAAAGAAGACTGAGGAAGCAAACAAAAGTTGTTATTTTAATGTTTTTAATTATCTTTAAACAAACTTACAGGAAAAGAACACCTTTTAATAACGTACCTAGGGCAAAGTCTACAGTCACTGATACAGGGATTTACAACCTAAATCGCCCTTCAAGAAAACGGAACTCACTCCTCCAACTTCTGGAAATACTGTCAGAAGAAAATCTTCAGCTGTTAACTCCTTAAAGAGGTTGTCTAGTCTGAAAAGAGTCACCTAGTCCAAGGTCATGTGCTCTTCCTCAAGTAGTGTGTTTCCAATAACTAATTACATGCAGTATGAAAGTCCTCTCCCCTCACCTCATCTCAGGACAGCTCTGAACATTCATCTCAATTTCAAAACTTTAAGCATTTTGGCTGAAACCTCTGTTGATACTGTCAGAGTTTAGCTTCTCTCTCAGCCCAATCCTGCTTCCTTTCCTTCCCTTCCACAGGGGTTAATCTCAAAAACACTCCCTAATAAACTTCCTGCACACTAATCTCTGTATGCCCATACGTCAGAGTATGCTTCCCAGGGAACCCAGGCTGCAACATTTGGTAGCAGAAGTGGTCAGAAAAAGTAGACACTAGTATGGGACCTTAAAGCTAGATGGTGAGGACTCATCACCCAGCTCACAATAATGCCCTCATCACTGGTGGTAGGTGGTGCACAGAGAGCCCTGGTATATAGTAAGAGTGCAATTATTAAAACTGCCCCATTGATGAGCTAGCATATTTTATTATACCAGTGGAAGGGAATGCATTAGGACAAGGTTTCCCAACTTCAGCACTACTGACATTCTGTATCAGATACTTATTATTGTTGGGGACTGTCCTATGCACTGAAGGATTTTTGCAGCATCCCTGGCCTCTATTCAGTAGATACCAAGATCACACTCTCCCATCCCATCCCACCAGTTGTGATAATCACAAATGTTTCTGGACATTGACAAATACCCTTTCCACTTTTCTTTTCTATGTCTTTGCTTATTTAAGACTTCAGCCTAAATATGTCTCCTTCACCTCTGCCTGTCAGTTAACTGTTTTCTTTTCTTGAGGGGGGCGTATCCTTGGTTCAGTGCACCTAAAGTCTTTTTATATGGCCAAGATATAATAACTCTTCTTTGCCATTTCCCATTTTCTCTTAATATCTCTATATAATCCGAATGAATCATGCTTCACAAGTACTAATGCTGCCCCATGTATATTAATGCCCACTTTACTATGACTCTGAGGTTTTGTATGGTTTACTTATAAGAAATCCAGTATTCCACAGACTTCTCCTTAGTACATGTTCCATGAAACTCAAGAATGTTTATGTAAGTCTTGGTCATTTCGCACTGTTAGTTGTACCTGCCAGTGAATCAGGAACTCACCTCCTCTGATGACCACGAGTTCAGCAGCTGGGCTTCGAGCACAGATCAATTGCCCACATGTGATTCCAGGAGTTCTGCTTGTGCAATGCCCCTCATGCTGACTTCTGCTTCTCAGCGCAAATACTTATCAGTTTGCTGAAGCCAATGTTGCTCTGGTGACAGGAGGGGAACATTTCAGCAGTTTGCCTGCCTAAATGTCTCCCAGCAAAGCTCAGGCAAGTGCTTGAGCATTGATGTGTTACAACTCTTAGTGGTGTAGGTCTTTCAAATTACATACACAGCTATCATTCTTCAGGAAACAAATATGCTGCAAATGTGTCTGGGACAGAATTCTTTTCTCTATGAGCACTCTCCTAAATGCAAAACCAATACTCCTTTGATCTTTCTGCTTAGTGCTGACTAGCTGTGGCCTTTTTCCTTTACCGAGACTTCCCTGTGCTCTGTTCCACCTTCCCTTTGTTCTTTTTCAGGGCTGCCCCAGCACATCGGTCATGTGTGAATATCCTTGAAACTCTATGGTGGTAGGTACAGCACAGAGATGGTTCAGGCTGTCAGAGTTCAATCTCTCTTTTTTCCTCAGGAGATGCTTTTCTTCCAAACAGATGATGATGCAGGTGAGCTTGTGTGGGGAGAATTTGCTTCTAATTCTTCTTGTCAGAAACAAGACACTGTTTTAAACTATGTTTTCCCACGTTGTCATAGGTCCCAGAGATGAACTATGTAGTTCTATGTGCCTTTTGGGCCTTTGCTCTCTGTATGTTCTTTGACACTACTAAAATGTATCAGATTGACTTTAAACAGTAGATTGTAAGTTTTACTAACTTGAGAAATAAAAAAGAGAAAAACTAAAATGCTTTTAGAGTCTATTCCTAGAATAAATTCAGACCTCTGGACCTATGACATAACTTGTATTCTTATTTATTTGGAAAAGCAAAAATAATAACAAGAAAAACACAGAACAAGAAACATTATATGAGTTTTTCCCCTCAGAGTAAGAAGTTACTTTTTTCTTCAAAGAAAATTAATTGTAAAGATTTTATTCAGCCATTGATTTATTCATTCATTCATTTATTCTTCTAATGAGAATTTGTCAAATGCTCACCAAGAAGGGTCAGGGATCTATCGAACCACTCTAATATCATGATATTTCCAAATTAATACAATAAAAATCAAAAGTACACTGAGATTAAAACAGGATGACTCAACCTCAAGGAGTCTCATGTTCATAATAAATGGCATCTTCAAGGAAATTGATTTCGTTTTGTTTTATAACTTCTCCTGCCAGTGAACTATTTAGGAGGGCACTGCCTTAGAAAAACCTAATCCATAATAACTCTCACATTAAAATCAAGGAGGTCTGGCAGATTGTGTGCAGTTATATTCTTTTTCTTTACCAAAATTATCTTTTCACTTTATTTCAATGTTTGTGCAGAAGTAACCATGTAGCTCATAAGGGAACGAGCAGAGAAGATTAAAGTATATGAAAGAGAAGCCCCTGACAATTTTGGTTCCACAATAAATACAGATACAGTCTTTCTGGAATAATAATAAAAATGAATAGAAAAGTGAAATTCTTTTTACAAGGCAACATATACTTTCAAGTTTTAAACTGATTGTTAGGAATATACTTTTAGTATTTTTTTTTAAATGAAGTAAAATCTATCACAAATCTTAATGCATTTAGAAAATAAAGTTAGAGTTCTGAGATATGAATTAACTTGAATATCCTTACTTATCCGCTAAATAAGTTCAACAACATACTTAGTGAGTATAAAGGAGCCGCCAGTGTCCTTTCTGACTCTCTTTCATGAGGACTACCATGCTTCACCAACATACTTTGAGAATGAAGTTATTAGTCAAGTTGAATTAGCATCATTTGATAGATAAGGAGCTCCCAAAGGGGAAAGAGTTATATTTGGTTCTTCTGTGATGAATTTGTCTGACTGAGAACCCAATAGCTTATCACCTCTCTCCTTCCCCATCCTCTGCTATACCTGACATTATTTGGAAATAGTAAAATTATTTCAAAACACCTTAATGAGATTTTTAAGTGAGTGTGTAATTTATTATATAATTATGTTTTTGTTCTTTAGAGAAGGGGCTATATATTTCAGGTTACCAACTTTTTTGTAATTTTTGCCCGTTTGTGGTGGTAGAGAGGTTACGTGTCAGGTTGGTGGAAGCAGGTCATCCATCTTGGTGTCCCTGCAGCTGTTCGGGGTGTTGGAAATCACTCTAGAATTAGAAACAGGAAACTTGGTCTCTCTGCAACATGGGGAAAATCATTTAACTTCAGTGAAACAGGAGTGATAATATCTTCCTTGCCTTCCTCGTAGAGCAATTATGTGGAGCATTTAATTATGAAATTAAAATACTTTCTAAATAAATTTTGGGCAGTATGATTATTTTCACAGGTATCAGAGATAAAATGAAGAGAAGCCAGGAATGATATGTAAGCAGCAGACCCTGAAGTTCTATTAATAATTGAGGACAAACACAGTAACCCCTGCCAGAGATGCTACAGATAAAAGATACCATCTTAGATGATTGAATTAAAGACCGAGTTAAAAAACTTAATTCAGAAGTGGGAAGACCACTGGATTCTAAGTTTGAATCCCTGATCTCTGATATCAGCTACGTGGCCTGGAGCAAGCTAATGTCTGTCATTAACCCTCTCAAAAAAGACAAAGAGGGCTTCCCTGGTGGCGCAGTGGTTGGGAGTCCACCTGCCGATGCAGGGGACGCGGGTTCGTGCCCGGGTCCGGGAGGATCCCACATGCCACGGAGCGGCTGGGCCCGTGAGCCGCGGCCGCTGGCCTGCGCGTCCGGAGCCTGCGCTCTGCAACGGAAGAGGCCGCAGCGGTGGGAGGCCCACGTAGCGCAAAAAAAAAGACAAAGAGAGTGAGCAAAATAACTTCTAATCAACAGTTTTCGCTTTTTGACATGATAACATCCAGCTCCCACTCCAATTTATATACCATAATATTATTAATGCAAAAAATTTATTTTTATATATCTCTTCTCTAGCTTCCTCTTCTGAACTAAGTGAATGGTAATATATAAATCCAAATATGACATATAAATACGGAAGGAATTTTGTTTGGAACTATTGCATTAAAGTTTCAACGATGTAAATTAAACTGTCTTCATTTTAAAGACAATTCAATTAAAGCCCTGAGAGTTTAGATCACTTGCTAACATGATACAGCTACTAATTGTGTGAGTACTGTTCATCTGTATTCTACAATTATTTCTCAGCCATTGATAAAAATTTGTGATGATTAAGCAATCATTGTTCAGATACTCATATAAATGCAGGGCCAAAACATCTCCAAATTATTAGCCCAAATGTGTTGTACCCTCACGATATTTTGATTTGCAAGAACTCTGGCTTGCCATTTAAAATCATTAACTATGATGCTTGAGGCCCCAGATGTTTTTAAACAAATAGATTATTCAGATTTGCAGTGTAAGTGAGCTGCCTTTTTCATTGGAAAGAAGGTTCAGAAGAAAGAGCTTGGGTTAGCTGAGAACATGCCTCCTGAAACACATACTGGAGAATAATCATGGACTTCCTTGAATATCAGGTTTGTTTTCTTTAGTGATAGTTCTCAATAGTTAATGGAAAAGCCAGAAGTCATTGCAAATGAGTTTAGTCTCTGGTCTTTCTTTCTGTGAAAAGGCCCTGATGTCCAAGTGGACAAGCAGGTGAAATTTCAGGAAATCTGTAATGGAAAACTCACATTAAGAGTTTCACAGATTTCAGTTAAGTTTTGTTTTTTGGTTTTTTTTCTCCTCATTCAAGTTTGGTCTTGTAGGGAGAGGGAATAGAGTTTACAGATAGATCTATTGAATATGGAATTCCTGGCCTTCCTAGAGAATTGTGTAAAATAATTCTCGTCATCCTATTCTTGCTGATACTCCATAGTCTTTCTCCTTTTCACTTTCTTTCTCTTTTCCAGTTCATTACATTAATGCTACTTTCATTTAATGAATTGCATTTCTGCCACTCATGCCCTTTAAAATTGTTTTATTTTCATTCCTGGTAGAGGAGAGTGTTCAGCAAATCTTTCTTGATTATTAGTACAAAAGCTGTCTTGTTCTTTGCTTGGTTTCTGAAGGAAAAGTCCACTTGCCTAATTTTGACTTCATTTACATTTTCTCACATTGACCTCCCTTTTACAACTTCATCACTTCTATCATTAGCACAGTATCTACTGTGGGTTGGAAGGCTATATCTACTCTGGTTTGGACTCTAAGCTACTTAGACTTGTGCCAGTGTATATATAAATTCTCACTTATTCCTTAAATAAACTTAAGCCATTATTAGCCCCATAGAAGTAAATGAATCTCACAGATTTTAAGTAGTTTTGTTTAAGACATATACCAGATTAGGGACAGAAATGAACATAATATTTAGTGTTGTTTTTGTCATTACTGGAAGAAATAAAACTATCTTCTATGTCTGAACCCAGATCTGGATAGGTGATATTTCAGGATTTTTACATATTCCTTCAAAAATTATTTGGAAAACCTCTGACTAAAAAAAAAAAACCCAAGAAAGAAAACAGCAAGAAAACATGAACTGCCTTGTTTTTTCTTTCCCACTATTTAGTACAGAAGAAAAGTATAAAATATCATCAATATTTACATTTCAAAGCAGAGGTTGTTTAGCACAATAATGTTTGATAAGTAAATGGAGGAAAGCTATTCTTTTTTAAAGTTAGGTACAAGCTATGATTTTTGTTGCTGTTGTGATTACCTCAAAATCTTAGAGTCATTTCAACTTCACTTTTTTCTTGTTGCTTGTGGTTAATTACCAAGTCCAATTTCAAATTCATATTATGGCGAGCATCACCTCTATTTTCTTTCCAGGGAATCCATGGCGTTTCTACATTGGGGATTATACACGTTCTTAAGAAAAAATTGAGGCTTGCCCCATATGGCCATGCCATGTTTTTCTAAATTATTATTTCCTGCTTCCTTATATGAACCCCGTGTGCAACTAAAGCTATTCTTCCAAGTACATGTGGATAATCTACTTGCCTAGATTTTTTTTAAGGATATTCCTTCTTACTGGAAAGCCTTATTCTATTATAAATCACTGTCTATCAAGTACACATATGTCCACATTTCATATATCCCTTACATTCTAGGATAACTGTACTAAAAAGAACACTTAAATTTTATCAGTTCTCTATCCTTGTAGCCTGAAGCTTATCATTTATCCCTTCCACTCATTATTTGATCTCCACAATGAGGTTAGAACAATAGGACTTTATGATCCTTAGCTACAAATGCCAAAGGAGGCAAATCTGGGGTTTATTTTCTGTACATCACTCTGTACAATTTTTCACCAAATTCTTTGAAAAAATATTACCCATTTGTTTGTGAAAACCTTCAGAAATCCCCTTAGGGCACTGGAATTAAATAATTATAGAACACAAGACATAGGGAATTTAGAGATCTGGTATTTCCTAAAGTTGGAGAAATGCTCTGAAAAAGAAATGAGCTTAAGGTAGACAGCACTCTTCATTTTATTCATTCTATTTCTTTCACACTGATATTTATTTCAATTAATATTCGAAGGTCATTTTATTGACATTTGAATATTTGAATGTCACTGTATTATCATATATTATAAAGCATCTATAATATATCTTAATACATTTGTTTCACCTATACTTTTTTTTTGTCTTAATTATTTTAAAACAAAACCCCGACTTTGTTATTTCACCCCTGTAGCAGTCAGTATTTATATCCTTAAAAAATTATCTGGATATTTTCCTATGTAACCAAATTTCTCCAATTGTCTTGAAATATGTGTTTACAATTGATTTTTTTCAAATAGGAACCAAGTAAGGTCCACACTTGCCAGGTGGTTATGTTGCTTACATCTCTTTTTATCTAAAACAGCCATACTATTACATATTGTTGATCTGCTAAAGACAACAGATCACGTGCCCTCTAATACTTCCAACATTCTAAATTTTCTTTGCTGTTTGCTTTGTGATGTTGATTTATTTGTTTCTCTATCCTTAGTATTCTTTTTTGTTTTTATGGCTGCGTTAGGTCTTCGTTGGGGTGCGGGCTTTCTCTAGTTGCAGTGAGCGGGGGCTACTCTTCATTGCGGTGTGTGGGCTTCTCACTGCAGTGGCTTCTCTTGTTGTGGAGCATGGGCTCTAGGCACACGGGCTTCAGTAGTTGTGGCATGTGGGCTCAGTAGTTGTGGCTCGTGGGCTCTAGAGCTCAGTCTCCATAGTTGTGGCACACGGGCTTAGTTGCTCAGCGGCATATGGGATCTTCCCGGACAAGGGCCCGAACCTGTGTCCCCGGCACGGGCAGGCAGATTCTTTATCACTGCACCACCAGGGAAGTCCCTTAGTATTATTAATATACTAATTATTGGCCCTACAGATATGCTAAAATTTGGGATTAGATGTTTTGTTTGTTTTTGAAAGAATAGTTCTTAAATGGTGTCATGTATCCTGCATCGTGTTTGGAGACAGGCAATGTCTTATTGTCCCTTCTTAGTGATGTGGTGAGTGATTGTGCAGTTAATTCAGGTCATGATAGCCTGCATATCAGAAGGTTGACTTAACACAGCTCTCTGATTTTTGGCCACAAATAATCTAAATCCTTCCAGCTAGTGACGTCAATGTATGGATCAAATGACTGTGCATAACCCCTTTCTTGGGTTCTGAGCTAGGAGACTAAAGATCTGGGAAATTAATTTAGATGTGCATGTGTATTCTAACACAGGCATATTAACCAAATTTTAAAAGTAAAGAACTGACTCACAGGGATTATAAAGAGTAATGGAATCTGAGAACCACCCCCCTTTAACTCTCCATGAAAATACCCTTGAAAAGATACAGATAACAAGGAAAAAGCAACAGTGATTCCAGAAACTAAGCATAAAAAGAGTGGAAACAGCAAAATTATGGAGGGATATCTTTAAACTTTGATGACATTACATAAATGTCATTGAGAGCTGATGTATCCTTTAACTCCTAAACTAAAAGAGCACTGGTACAATTTTTGGGCAAATCTCATTCATATCCCCTAAATAATGAATGTGAAATTTAACTTTATGTAGATCTGAGTTTAATTCTTGGATTCTTGCCTCTTATCTGCTCTGTAATTCTGGGGAAGTTACTTCGTCTCTATAAGCTCCTATTTCTCTATTTATGAAATATAGAGTGGATTTCATTACTTTCCTCAGAGTCTGCATGTAGGAATTAAGCTGGAGAATGCATGTATGTATAATAGTATCATGTTGTTTTAAAATAGGTTTTATTATTATTTAGAAATGGTAAGGCTAACAGAGATAACTGTCATTGAAAATATAGTTTGTTATACTTACGGATGTCAACTTTCCATGGGAAGGAACAGGCAAGGCAGGTTAAACATTTTTAGGATTGAGTAGTTTGAATAATTCCATTGGCTCTGGTGTCTCTAGTTTTCTGGTACCCGACCCTGGGGTGATTAAGGTAGGTGACTAGTGGCCTAGAATATGAGAATCCAATAGACAAGTTAGTTGGGCTGTGGGCTCTGGATCGCACTTAAAAGGCATGTGGGCAAATTATTGTTTTGAATTTTTCATTCCTTCTCCACTGATCTAAATGATACTGTTTTTATATATCAGGTTCTCCTTTATTCATAGATCTATTTTTCATCTGTGCATTTTTTTCCCATGGGTCTCCTGTATCTTTTCTTCCTGTGTAGCTTTTCAATATATACTAATTGTTTTAAACTTTTTGTTTTGAAATAATCTTAGACTTGCAGAAAAGTTGAAATAATAGTACAGAGTTAATGTATAAGTTTCAACCAGTTTCCTATGGTAACATGTTTTTAAAATTTTTTTAAAAATTTTATTGGTGTAGAGTTGATTTACAATGCTGTGTTAGTTTCAGGTGTACAGCAAAGTGATTCAGTTTTATATATATATATATATATATATATATATATATATATATATACACACACATTCTTTTTCAGATTCTTTTCCCATATAGGTTATTTCAGAATACTGAGTAGAGTTCCCTCTGCTATACAGTACGTCCTTGTTGATTATCTATCTTATATATAGTAGTGTATATATGTTAATCCCAAACTCCTAATTTATTCCTCCCTCCCACACCTACGATAACATCTTCAAAACATAGTACAATTGTCAAAACCAGGAATTAACATTGTTACGCTGCTATTAATTAAATGCAAGCCTTTCTCAAATTTAACCAGTCTTTTGCCTAATGTTCTTTTTTCTTTTCCAGGATCCAATTTCAGTTCTTATATTGCACTTAGCTGTTGTGTCTCCTTACTCTCCTCTAATCTGTGGCATTTCCTCCCTTTCTCCTACTTTCCTTGTCTTTTATGATGTTGGCATTTTGGATGAGTTCTAGTCTGTCATTTTGCAAAATGTTTCTCAATTTAGGTCTGTCTGATGTTTACTCATCCTTAGATTGAGATTATACATTTAAAAAGATAATACACAGAAATGATGTTATGTTCTCAGTGCATGGTATCGCTATATCTTCTTACTGGTGATGTTAATATTGATAACTTGGTTAAGGAGGTGTCTGCCAGATTCCTCCATTGTAAATTACTATTTTTTCCTTTATAGTAAATACACTGATCTTAAGTATAGAGTTCAACGAGTTCCGACAAATGCATACATCTAGATAACCCACACACCTAAGATATGGAACATTTCCATCCCTCTAGAACATTTGCTTATGTGGCTTCCTAGCATCCTCTCCATAGTAACATTCCAAAAAGCAACTGTTCTGATTTCTTTGATGTATTTCTGGATTCTCTCTGCTAAAATTTGTTGAGGATATTTGGATCTATGCCCATGAATTATATTGGTCTATAAATTAAACTGTCTTTTAATGTGCTTGTCTTGTTTTGGTATTAGGATTATTCTGGCTTCAAAAAAAAGTTGAAAGATACTTCCCTTCTGTTTTCTGAAAGAGTTTATGTAAGAATGGTATTACCATTTTCCCAAATATTTAATAGAATTCATCACCGTAACTATCTGCACCTTGAGTTTTGATGGTGGGTAGGTTTGCAGCAATGAATTCACATTGTTTAATAGATACGTGCTTATCAAGATTTTCTATTTCTTTGTGGGTATTTTTTTTTTACATCTTTATTGGAGTATAATTGCTTTACAATGGTGTGTTAGTTTCTGCTTTATAATAAAGTGAATCAGTTATACATATACATATGTTCCCATATCTCTTCCCTCTTGCATCTCCCTCCCTCCCACCCTCCCTATCCCACCCCTCTAGGTGGTCACAAAGCACCGAGCTGATCTCCCTGTGCTATGCAGCTCCTTCCCACTAGCTATCTATTTTACGTTTGGTAGTGTATATGTGTCCATGCCACTCTCTCACTTTGTCACAGCTTCCCCTTCCCCTTCCCCGTATCCTCAAGTCCATTCTCTAGTAGGTCTGTGTCTTTATTCCTGTCTTACCCCTAGGTTCTTCATGACATTTTTTTTTCTTAAATTCCATATATGTGTGTTAGCATACGGTATTTGTCTTTCTTTTTCTGACTTACTTCACTCTGTATGACAGACTCTAGGTCCATCCACCTCATTACAAATAGCTCAATTTCGTTTCTTTTTATGGCTGAGTAATATTCCATTGTATATATGTGCCACATCTTCTTTATCCATTCATCCGATGATGGACACTTAAGTTGTTTCCATCTCCTGGCTATTGTAAATAGAGCTGCAAAATTATGGAACGCTTCACGAATTTGCGTGTCATTCTTGTGCAGGGGCCATGCTAATCTTCTCTGTATCGTTCCAATTTTAGTATATGTGCTGCTGAAGTGAGCACTGTGGGTATGTTTTGATAGTTTGTGTCTTTCAATAAATTTTCCATCTAAGGGGACTTCCCTGTGGCTCAGTGGTTAAGAATCCACCTGCTAATGTAGGGGACACGGGTTCGAGCCCTGGTCCGGGAAGATCCCACATGCCGTGGAACAACTGAGACAATGCACCACAACTACTGAGCCTGTGCTCTAGAGCCTATAAGCCACAACTACTGAGCCAGCATGCCACAACTATTGAAGCTCATCTACCTAGAGCCCATGCTCCACACCGCAATGAAGAGTAGCCCCCTCTCTCTGCAACTAGAGAAAGCCTGCACGCAGCAACGAAAACCCAACGTGGCCAAACGTAAATAAATAAGTAAATTTATTTTAAAAAATTTCCATCTAAATTGTCAAACGTATCAGCACAGAGTTATCAACAAAATTGCCTTATCGTGTTTTAATGTTTGTAAGATCAGTAGGGCTGTTCTCTCTTTCATTCCTAATATTGATAGTTTGTGGTTTTTCTCTTTCATCTTGATCTACAGAACTATGGTTTTATCCAAACTGATGATCTTTTCAAATTATTAACATGTGAATGTGTTCTCTTTTTTGTTAGTTTACTTTCTATTTCGCTGGCTTCCACTTTTTATTATTTTTTTCCTCTTATATTTGGGTTTCTAGCTTCTAAAGGTAAAAGCTTAGAGTATTAATTTTTAAATTGCATTCATTGTTAATACAGGTATTTAAAGATTACAAATTTCTCTTTCAGTGCTACATTAGTTGCATTCCACAAATTTTGCTATATTGCATCTATAAATTGCTTCCAGTTGTTTCATAATATCCCACATGTCTTTCCACTTACATTACTATCTACAACTCTCAAGGATGAGTGACTCATGATGTCTCCAATACTCTAACACCCAACACAAATACTGCTTCAGTAATTCCTAATATCATACCCTTGTATTCTGAGAATTTCTTTGGGGTACATACCCAGGAGCAGAATTTTTATCATATATCTAACTACCTTGCTTCACTCTATTAATCATTTGAACAATTTACAAAAAACATAGTTTTTTTCTTGATTTCCATGTAAATGGTGTTTCATTTGTGCTTAAAATGCTGGTTTTCTTCTCTTTTAGTCCACATATCTTTATTCTTTTTTTTCTGCCCCATTACAACATTGACTAGAAGTGTTAATCTTTGTCTTAATCCTAGTTTTGAAAAGACTGTATCTTAGACATTTATGGAAAGTATCTTGTAGTTTCCTGTTTTCAGCCTAAGTTCCTTCTTAGTGTACCATGGTATTCATCATTGATGAATATTAAATTTTAACAAAACAGTTCTAAATATACTGAGATTATTGTATGGTTTTTCCCCTTTAATATATTTTTGTAATGATTTTTTTTCCAAATTGAATTCAGTGTACATTGCTGGATAAGCACAATCTTGCCATAATGTTTTTTAAAATATATTGCTTTATATGTTTTTCTCTTTTTTTGGAATATATGTTCAGAAATGAGATTAACTTGTTATTTTTCCTCTCTTGTTATATCCAAATCTTGTTTGGGCATTAAAGTTATACTGGTCTCATAAAGTTGTGGAACAATCTCTGATATTTAGTTTTCTGGAAAATTTTGTACTTCTGTCCCTTGAATCTTTGGTATGTTTCAACTCAAAAAATAGCTGGGTGTGTGAGAGTGTGTATGTGTACGTGTGATTATTTAACAGTAATATGTCAATTTTCTTCTTTTGATTTGATCCAGTTTTTGTAAGTTTCATTTCTCTAGGAAGTTGTTCATTTATTTAAAATTTCAAAATTGGCACATACAGTTGTTCATTTTGTTTTCTTAATAGTTAATCTCTGCTTCATCTAGAGCTGTACTCCTTTTATTCCTGTTATTATTTTTAGTTTCTTTCCTTGTCATAAACATTTCATTTTACTTTTTTTTTATCTCAAAGAAACATCTTAAAATTTCTGCAATGATTTGTTTTCTTTATTTTCTTCTAACTTATTGTGTTTTAATTATTTTATTTTATGTAACATTAAATTGAATGCTTTCTCTTTATATTAATCATATAAAGCTGACTGCCACCAACAAAAAGAACCCCAGTCAGTAAATTTCCGAAATAGAAACCTCCTTCTTTCTCACTTTATATCCAATTAACTTACATTCTGCAAAATGTTTTTCAAACTCAAACCCCTCTGATTGCATAGGGCTTCAGAGTCCTTCACACAATCTTTGTATCCAGGCTTCAGGCAAAGAAAAGAGAGCATGTGTGGAAAAAGCTCTTTATTCCTCAGGGATGGCAGTCATTACATCCATTCATATTTATTTTTTTTTATTTTTTATGTTTTGCGGTACGCGGGCCTCTCACTGCTGTGGCCTCTCCCGTTGCGGAGCACAGGCTCCGGACGCGCAGGCTCAGCGGCCATGGCTCACGGGCCCAGCCGCTCCGCGGCATGTGGGATCTTCCCAGACCGGGGCACGAACCCGTGTCCCCTGCATCGGCAGGCGGACTCTCAACCACTGCGCCACCAGGGAAGCCCTATTCACATTTATTGATGAGACCTATTGTTTGGCCACAAATCTCTGTAGTAAAACTGGGAAATGTAGTCTAGCTGTGGACGAAGCAAAAAGAAAACACAAATATTGGTCAGCATTGGGCCAGTCGTGCCAGAGTCCATAATTGTACTCACCAAATATCCACTTTCTCCTTCCCTCCATGCTGACCCCCCTGAGAAATATCCCAGAGACATACCCCGTCACTGTATACTGCTCAAAGTCCAGGATCTTCAGGTGATTTGCTGTCCTTTTCTTCAGATTTGAACATGATTCCTGTTCCAGCAGCCAATAAGTAATACAACTAGTTATCTGTTCCCTTCCACACACATTGCACAGTGTTAAAACCAGGGACAAAATAAACCACTCCACAAGCTCTGATTCAGAAAGGGGAAGAATAGGAGACCTAAAACAACCATTATTCTGTGTTAATTCAAAAATCCTCCTGAGCGATCTTAACAGGGACAGTACCCTCCTGTCCCTATTTTGGAGGTGTGAGAAGTTCTTTGCATTCTTAGAATCAAGTAGGTTTTGATTCTACTCTGGAGGGGAGTCTTCTTCTATCTGTGGCTCTCTCTTAATTACTGTTAAATTATTCCTCTGTCTGTTGTTAGTCCCACTTTCTTTTCCATTTCATCAGCGTCACCAAGGATAAGGTAGCAAAGCCCTCTTTGACTTTGTCAGCGGCTGCTGACCTCCATAATACTCCCCTGTCCTTTGTAGCCCATCCCTGCTCCAGGTTAGTGGGTCAAGAATGATCAGAATTTGTTCCCCACTGGTCAGTCTGTTTTGACCACAATCTCTTATCCCACTGGAGCTCTGGATTAGGGCTAGGACAGGATTTTACTTACTTTCCCGGTGGACTTGTCTCTCCAGTGTATAGTGGGTGGTGTGGTACTTGCTCCCCTAGATCCCTCCTTGCTAGGTTGCAGTGGCTTGGCTGCTTTCTTGTCCTCTAAGTGGCAGATGTTGAAAGGTAGCCCTCTCTATAGAGCTACTATCTCCACATTCTGTTGATTACTCCCTCCCCTCTCCTCTTCAGTTCAGGAGTAATAATGGCTCTCTGCTCTTCCTCACCCCAGGGACAGTTTACCATCCCTCTTTGGATTTCCTTAACCCTACCTATACCTTGGTAAACATGTCTTTATCCAACTCTCCTTGATTGCCTTATTTGAGCACACCCTCTTACTCTTATTGAGACATAAAGGATGATGTAAGCAAATCTGACTTTGAATTCCAACTCTGCCACTTGCTTTAAAAGCAAGTTTTGTGACACAGTTAGTGATTATTTTGCATAAAATTGTTTTGCATGATATAATACTAACAGTATTTCTTGTGCTTGAGCCAAACTAAAAATATATATAGCACATGAGTTTGTTGTGGTAGGAAGGGAAACTTCCACATTTTAAAATAATGTTTAGTTTTGGTTCTCCCAAAAAGCAGAGCTTGAGACAGTCTCACATGTGTGAAGTGATCCTAGGGAACGAGAGTTGCGGAATTGCAAGAGTAAACTGGGAAAGGAAGACTAATCCAAAGGTGCATTATTGATTTGGTTCTGCTATAAACAACCGGAACTAAATTTCCCTGCAGTTTCTGAAGACTAAGAATATGTCTCAGAACTGTCAGTCTAAGGACATTTGAGAGAGGGATTTTTATCCCCTGACTCCTGTCTTTCTAGCTGTTCCAGAAAGGCTGCGTCAGCTCCCACAGCACCCTGTATTGAGACATAAGAGAAGCCCTAGGGCAAAAAGCAAGAAATGAGGAACTGTTAAGATATATCTGAAGACTGCTGGTTGTCACAGCGATAGCCAGAGCCAAAAGGTGGTGGGAATTTTTAAATTGGCATAAAAGTTGTCCAACCTATTACCACCCCTCAACTTGGTAATTTACATAAGCAGAGGTCAATTTACAAATGTTTGTTCAATGAGAACATGCAAACTATTCTTTCATAGTCGCTTTAGATTTCATTCATTTTGATAACTACAAAATTGTCAAACTCTCATTCAAGTAAGAATTCTGATTTTTGAGCTAGGAACCTTGATGCCGGAGGAGACTACGAGGATTGTTCTCTGGGCGCCAAGACACATACTGTTCAAATAAACTGTGACAGTCATAAATGCTTCCTCTAAAATTTTATGGCTTCCATTAGTTTTGCGTATTGATCCAGACTTGCATTTTCCATTTGTTTGATTATTATCATATTTTCTTTTGTGATTGTAAAAATGTCTATAACACAGCATTGCAGAGCACTTGAAATTTTTTTTTTAAATGACAAATGTTTATGTGTGACTTTTCCTTTGCATAAGTTTATATCCAAATTTCAGGACTAACATATAATCTAATATGTTCTATTTGATCTCATCACTCAAATTTCTAAATTGCCACTCTTCCCCATCCCACTTCTGCCATAATTCTTAGTAGGATTCAGGTGAACTCTAAGATATGACAAATCCTCTTAAAAATAGATGTACTGGGCTTCCCTGGTGGCGCAGTGGTTGAGAGTCCGCCTGCCGATGCAGGGGACACGGGTTCGTGCCCCGGTCTGGGAGGATCCCACATGCCACGGAGTGTCTAGGCCCATGAGCCATGGCCGCTGAGCCTGCGCGTCCGGAGCCTGTGCTCCGCAACGGGAGAGGAGCCTCTCACAAGAGTGAGAGCCCCGCGTACCGCAAAAAAAAAAAAATAGATGCACTGTTGAGCATCTTTTCATG
The DNA here is from genome assembly GCF_964270905.1 of Leucopleurus acutus. Lineage (NCBI taxonomy): Eukaryota > Metazoa > Chordata > Mammalia > Artiodactyla > Delphinidae > Leucopleurus > Leucopleurus acutus. The sequence continues at coordinate 77,118,234 of NC_139147.1, read as the reverse complement.
TGCCTCTTGGCCATCTGTATGTCTTCCTTGGTGAAACGTCTATTTAGATCTTCCACCCATTTTTCAGCTGGATTGTTTGTTTTTTTGATATTGAGCTCCATGGGCTGTTTGTATATTTTGGAGATTAATCCTTTGTCTGTTGTTTCATTTGCAAATATTTTCTCCCATTCTGAGAGCTGTCTTTCCATCTTGTTTATGTCCTTTGCTGTGCGAAAGCTTTTAAGTTTAATTAAGTCCCATTTGTTTATTTTTGGTTTTATTTCCATTACTCTAGGAGGTGGGTCAGAAAAGATCTTTCTGTGGTTTATGTCAAAGAGTGTTTTTCCTGTTTTCCTCTAAGAGTTTTATAGTGTCTGGTCTTACATTTAAGCCTTTAATCCATTTGGAGTTTATTTTTGTGTATGGTGTTAAGTGGGGTTAGGTAGTGTTCTAATTTCATTCTTTTACATGTAGCTGTCCAGTTTTCCCAGCACCACTTATTGAAGAGACTGTCTTTTCTCCATTGTATGTTCTTGCCTACTTTGTCGTAAATTAGGTGCCCATACGTGCATGAGTTTATCTCTGGGCATTCTATCCTGTACCATTGGTCTATTATTAGAGAAATGCAAATCAAAAGTACAACGAGGTATCACCTCACACCGGTCAGAATGGCCATCATCAAAAAATCTAGAAACAATAAATGCTGGAGAGGGTGTGGAGAAAAGGGAACACTTCTGCACTGTTGGTGGGAATATAAATTGATACAACCACTATGGAAAACAGAATGGAGCACCCTTATAAAACTAAAAGTAGAACCACCATATGACCCAGCAATCCCACTACTGGGCATATACCCTGAGAAAACCATAATTCAAAAAGATACATGTAGCACAATGTTCATTTCAGCACTATTTACAGTAGGCAGGACATGGAAGCAACCTAAATGTCCATCAACATGTGAATGGATTAAGAAGATGTGAGACATACATACAATGCAATATTACTCAGCCATAAAAAGAAACGAAACTGAGTTATCTGTAGTGAGGTGGATGGACTTAGAGTCTGTCATACAGGGTGAAGTAAATCAGAAAGAGAAAAACAAACACCGTATGCTAACGCATATATATGGAATCTAAAAAAGAAAACAAAACAAACAAAAAATATGGTACTAATGAACCTAGTTGCAGGGCAGGAATAAAGAGGTAGACATAGAGAATGGACTTGAGGACATGGGGTGGGAGGGAGAAGCTGGGGCGAAGTGAGAGAGCGGCATGGACATATATACACTACCGAATGTAAAATAGTTGGCTGGTGGGAAGCAGCAGCATAGCACAGGGAGATCTGCTCGGGTGCTTTGCGATGACCTAGAGGGGTGGGAGAGGGAGGGTGGGAGGGAGGCTCAAAAGGGCGGGGATATTGGGACACGTGTATGCATATGGCTGATTCACTTTGTTGTGCAACAGAAACTAACACAGTATTGTGAAGCAATTATACTCCAATAAAGATCTATAAAAAAAAATAGATGTACTTGGTTTGGTTTGGTTTACTTGGCCAGTATTTAAAAGTAAAACTTCACACTTATGAAGAGCATATAAAATGTTAAAACACAACTTAATTTAGTGAAAGTGGACATGCAAATTAACTTTTTTGACAGTTTTACTGAGATAGATGGTTTGTAGAGTCATTATGCTTTGTTGCAAGTTATATGATCTTCTCTTTATAGATTAAATTCCATTTATATTTTTAAGACCTGTAATTGTTGAATTCAGTCTTGGAAATCAGAGATGCAGAAGCTATTAAACTCTTAAGTCATTGGGAGTACTTTAACTCATTTCAGATTAGGCACTTTTCATGTCTTTTCTCAGTACACAAGGAATATGTGCCACCTGCAGATAACTAACTTGATAACAAATTCACACTTCTAGCCTCTCCTTACACCTCACCTCCCAAGGATCACAGGAGTACCTGTCTTTTTCATTTCCTTCTCGTTCCTTCTTCCTCTCCCGCTCAAGATGTGCTTTATTTCACTTCACAAATTACCAAAACTAATATAAGAAGAATCAGAAAATCTGAACAGCCCTGTGTGTTAAATAAATTAAATTTATAATAATAAAATTCCTCACATAGAGAACTCCAGGCCCAAATGGATTCATTGGTGAATTCTACCAAATATTTAACGGAAAAAAAAAATCCAAGAATATACAAGCTCCTTTAGAAATTAGAGAAATAGTGTGCATTCCACATCTATTTTTATGAGCCAGCATAACCCTGGTATCAAAATCAGTCAACAACTTTACTTGAAAAGAATATTACGTATGAGCATAGATACAAAGTGATAGAGATACAAATTTTAGCTTTATTGCTAGTAAAGCTGTTTGATATACATCTCTCAGGTCTTTGGTTTAGAGTCACACACATCTTTATTTTAATTAAAACAGGTGTGTATTGTACATATTGTTTTATAATATTTTTATTAGATTTTATGCCATGAACATTTTTTCATGTCATTAAATATCCATCTATAACATAATTTTTAGCCCTTCTCAAAGTAATGCCTATCTGTTTAATCAGTTCTGATTGGCTTTATAGAAGTACTACTTCTGAGTATTTTACACATTCCTTGTTCTTGAATTAAAACGCACACACAATATGAAAAATTCCCTTTATAGTTGAACATAATAATTTTTTCTTTTAAAAGTTATTTTGGTTTATTTGATCTAAGTTAATCTCTCTCTATCCTTTTTTTTTTTTTTTTTTTTGCGGTACGCGGGCCTCTCACTGTTGTGGCCTCTCCGGTTGCGGAGCACAGGCTCCAGACGCGCAGGCTCAGCGGCCATGGCTCATGGGCCCAGTCGCTCCGCGGCACGTGGGATCCTCCCGGACCGGGGCACGAACCCGTGTCCCCCACATTGGCAGGTGGACCCTCAACCACTGTGCCACCAAGGAAGCCCCCAACCTTTTTATCTTTTAAGAAAAAAATTTAGTAAGACACTTCCCTGGAAAAAAAAAATAGTGGTTGATTACATTTCTGTCTTCATTTTTTTTTTAATGCAAAAACCACATATTTATTAAGCATATGATTAACTTAAAAACACCAAACCAGTTTGTTTTAAAGTGCTCCTCATCCAAAACCTTGGACAAAACCATCACTCCAAAGTGAACTGAGAAAACAGTTTACAAGGCAGACACTGACAATAGGTATGGACAGGCACTACCAAAAAATGCTATTTGTTCTTTAATTAAATAATGCCATTCTCAAGTTACGTAGGGCAGTCACCTTGACATTCCTTTTTTTATAAATATTCATAAATTAAAAATGTCTAGATATTCTAAAGAGCTGCAAACATTAATACCTTACAAGAGCAACTTAAGTCTATTTTCGGAAAAAAGCACTAAAATCCTCTTCCATTGCAAGTCATTTATTTCTGTGGTGGAAGTGAGCAAGGTCACTACAATATTAACCTCTTTTCTAGAACAATGTAAATAACAAGGTATGCACATCTTAAATTTGGTAGGTCATAGAAGTTAGGATGAAATCATTTTTTTTGATGCAACAGAAAAATAAATAAGTAAAAATTAAATACTTTAACCCAATATTTGGTATTGACAAATCAGTAGTGTCAACTTCATATACAAAGGACAGCACAGTCTGGTTTTTAAAAAATCCTCAATGTCATGGTATTTGGGGTAAAAATATTTCGAATATTAAATGTTTCCTTTTTGCTTAAAGGAATATAATACAAACACCATCAAGCTGCGACCGTAACTCAGTTTCAGCTGGGGTAAAGTGACCATTTGGTCCATGGCACAAGTTACGTATATCACACTTCTGTCAAACTGAATGAAACCTTAGGTTTATAAGATTTCATGTTTATAAGCTACAATACACACTGACTAAGATGTCAGTCCCTCACAGTTTTTTAGAAAAAAATCTACATTTGTCCTTACAGATGTCAAAATGTTACACCATCATTTGTTCAAAAAACAAAAAGATGCACATTCATGCTGTGAAGTTATTAGGAAAATACTCTTGCAAATAAACTATATAAAGATAAAATACACTTCAAAGGTATGTGGGTTGTTTTTTGTTTGTTTGTTTTATAATATTCTATAAAGTGCAGAGTAATCCTAAGGGAAAAATTACTCCCTATAACATAGTTTAATTACAGCAGCTTTTGCAGAGCAATACTTAGAGAAAGGTGGACACTTCCGTTTCCTCAGGAAGAGAAGGATGGAAGAGGATCTTCCGATTCAGATTTTTTTTGGCCATAAGTCTGCTTTCTTCAGGAATGGTTGCTGATGCCAAATCTCCATTAAGTGTATTTCTTGAACGGTGAACAGGTCTATCTGGGTCTTCGAGAGGAACATCATTACCAGAGTCTGTATCTGTGTAGGTTCTTCGGCGCCGCTGGGAGAGTCGAAGTGTAGACACTGTTTCTTTTATAGAGTGGCTACTCCTCTCTGAACTGCAAGAACCAGGGTGGCTGACAGGACGCTTCATCATTTGAACAGGATTAGTTGACACAGGAGAAACTAAGGGATCCAGATGGCACAGCTGAAACATCCCGGGTTTAAACTTGGCATTCGCTATCTTCACACATTCCTCAAGCGTTGTGATGAATGTATTACACGTTGCCCTAAGTAGAGAAGAGGCTTCATTCATGTTCTCTATGCTGGGAGATGAATGATTCTTATCATGGTGAACAAATTCTTGGATCGTATGAACTTGCTTCATCAGGAGGTCACAGTAGAGGCGAAGCTCGGACATTTTGGTTTTCAGACATTCACTGGTTTCACTTATTTCTTTTTCTTTTTTAGTCCTAGTATCAGACAAACAGGCTTTGGAGCTCCCCAGAACAACCAGCCACCTTTGTCTTTCAGCTGCATTCACTGCCTTCATGTAGAAATGCTGCTCTCCTGGAATGATTAATTCCATTCTTCTGTTGTCTGCTGAATGGACTTTAATTTCACAAACTACCAGCTTTATACTTCCTCTGCTCCCTTTGCAAACATCATCTGGTGAATCATAGTAGGACAGGATTCCATTATCTAAAACAAAACAACGAGGCTGCCAACCTGTGAGATAGTGGGTCCACTTGTACAGAACTCCCTCCATGTTTCAGAGCCCGGCGCTGCGCATCCTCCTGGCCCGGCGCCGGCCGCGGTGAAGGGGGAAACGCGGGGCCTGGGCAGCCCCTCCCGGCCCGCCCGGGCCCCTCCCCCGGCGCCCCCAGCCGGCACCGAGCAGCCCTCAGCCCGCGCGCGCTGCCGGGGCGTGGCGGGCCTCAGAGGCCGGGACGGCGGCCGCCGCGTGGTGCTTGGGGGCCTTGAGACATCCCAAGGCGAGCCCCGGCGGCGACGGCAGCGAGGTCGGGACCGCGGCAGGCCTCCCGCTCGCGCTTCCACCGCCCGGCTGCTCCCTTCCGCGCCCCCTCTGTCTTCATATTTTTAAAAGGGGAAATGTTTACCATACTTTAAAGGCTTCTTGAATATCCATCATCAAACATTCTAAGAGCAATTGTTTAGAGGGTATTTTTGTTCACCCAAATTTTAAGCAAGGCTTTAACAGTTTTTTGGCAACTCTGTACAACATTGCCAGCTTATTTATGAGCATATATTACCTGTGTACAAATAACAGAACATGTCGTAAAGATATGATGATTTTTCAAATGACCTTATATTTCCTTCATAACCCAGGAAGATTATGGACTAGCTACCTTGATGTACTTCATGAAATAAGGATTGTTTAGCGTCAAGTGCAACCGTGTATAAAACAATTTTCCCAATTAGATTCATTCATTGAAGACTCCTGATATCCTTTCAATCTTAATATTGGTTTAAATGTTGATCAGGAAAATTGACAGTCTTCCCTAATTTGAGTTCAGATTTTGCTCATGAATTCCATAGAGCATTTTCCCTTTAAAAGTTTAATGAAACTTAACTTTAAAAAGGTACCACAAAAGAGAAGCAGCTGTAAATGCCAAGGCTTGCACTGACTAATGTAATTCTAGTCTATAATCACAGACTCCAATCTGCCCCCAAACAAATTACACTGTGACAAAAACTGTCTGCAAAAGAAAAGTCAAAATGAATATAATATTGGAATCAGCTTCAGTGGAGTGACCCAACAGAAAAGTCACTAAAGATTAAAATGGGATCTGACAACAAGGCAGGATACGACTCCGGGATCCAGAGTACAGAGGTTTATTGCCAATGCTGAGCTGGAATCCTGGCCTAGAAAAGGGGGATGTCCAGAAGGAAGCCACACTGGGATTGGAAAGCAGGCTTTTGCCCATAAAGGTTAGTGATACCGAAACCTCAAAAACCTCGGAGGTTCAAATTGGGTAAGTCAGTATTTTGGAGTGGCAGGGTAGGGTTACCTTCCTGGTTCTGCTGAGTAGCTGAGAACACAGCATACTGGAGCCAGGCATTTGGGGTTCTGTTCCTAACCCTGGCTCTTATTCTCCCAAGAAATCAGTGTTAGCCACTTAACATTCTCTGTCCCAGTTTTCTTCTAAGTATAATCAGATGAACACATTGACCACATACTGAATTTACTAGGATGTTACCAGTTAGTGTTTTAAAATAGAAGATAATAAAATAGAACAGAACAGAAATTATAGAGCTATAAGAAATTTTACAGATCCACTAATCCAATCCTTTCAACACTATGGCTTTGAGAGAAGAGACAAATCACACATCTAGTGAGTGCTTTGAAAGCTTCTCTTTTTCAACTTGGAAATAAAAACTAGAATACGTCCTTTGAATATTTTATCGTATCTGGGGCTGGACAAATAGGTATTGCTTTGTGGAGTATTAAAAATTATGAGGTAGATAGATATGTAGTGACCTGAAAAGTATTAATGATATATACCTTAGTGAAAAAATATTACACAATAATATGTGCAATACAAGCCTGTCTCTATTAAAATTAAATAGGTATGCATATACCTCTAAGAGAGAGACCTGTTGTCAAGTCAGTATTTTATGGTGGGATTATAGGTTATTTTCATTTTCCTCTTTTGGCTTATCAGCGATTTCTAATATATTGAATATGTATTTAGTTTATAATAGAAAAAAATTACATTCTGTGTCCTAAAATGCAACATATATTGAAATCTAAAAAATATAGGTTTTATTACCCTAAAATGATTCCTTTTGATCTTTTGACTACCTGTACAAACATCAGAACTGTACTGTTAACTCAGACCTCTCTTTGAAGCTCCAGACACAGTTATTCAAATTTTCTATGTATAGTTTAGGGCCCCATTGCTCTCTACTTAGAGTCTCCTCTGGGACATTAGCTCTCAACCAATCATAATACTACCCTGCCTTTGGAGGCATAATTGAGTACTTGATATCAAGGCCTCAGGCCCACTTTTGATAACAAAGAAACAGCTAGTTCCCAAAGTGCAAACCTTCTTTTGTCAGCACATAAGCTATTCTACCTTTCAGAACAATAATTAAAATATCTCAGATTCTGACCACAGTCTTCTATAAATTCCATCTTATTGGATCATTTACCCTCAGTACAGGTGAACTTCAACCTCAGCAGAATCATTGATTTATTAAATCCTCTGCTTTCCCCCATCTGTCAGCTCTTTACTCTTCTCCTATCCAGGTTAGAGTCCATGGTCATTATTGCAACTACTCTCTTCCCTAAAGTCAGTGCCCCCTTTCTCTTTTCATTTCACATTTTCAACAAACCACATTCTTCAAATTAATGACTTTTTGATTTTTCTGTGCCTGTACCCAAGGTACTGAAAAAACCTTTTCCTTATAAATTCACAATCATTGATCTTAACCCTGCAAGACAATTACTCATCCCTCTGATTTTCCCCTTACATTCCACCAAAACTGCTTTCATCATTATTATCAATGTCATCTACTTCACCAAATCCAGGAGAAACTTTTTTGTTCCTTAGCTTATTAGATCACTTAGTTATCTCCAAAACAGTCATTCGCTTTCTCCTCTAAAATATTCTGTTCCTTTAGCTTCTAAACCCTAGAGAATTTTAATTTTCCTTTTTTCTGGCTATTTAATCTTAGTCTTGCTTGAAGGCTCATCTTCCCATACTGAGCTGTAAGAATTTTCTCAGGGATCTGTCCTAGGTCTTCTTGTCCTCTACTCTTCAGTCTCCATCTAGGACTATGGCATCTATTCCACTCCTTGGATTTCAATGAGCACCTATATTCTAATGGATACCAAATCTATACCATTAACCCACACCTCTCCTTTAAGATCCAGGTCATTTATTCAACTGTCTACTTCACATCTATATTTAGGTGCTTCACGGACACCTTAAACTCAACAGATATTTAAAACTAACTCGTGGTCTTCCTCTTTCTCCAATAGTGTTTGCTCTTCATTCAGTGCTGCCTAGTCAATTGCACCCCCTTCTACCCATATGTTCAAGGCAAAACCTGCTTGTCATCTTTGACTCCTGCCATCCCCTATCCTCCCAAACTAGCTTCACCAGTTAATGCTATCTCCAAGATAGGTCTCATTCCACACATCTCTCTCCATTTCTAGTACCCACACCTTAAGCTAGGCTATTGTTATTTTTCACCTGTAATAAACTCTGATAGGGCTTCTTCCACCTACTCTTATTTTCCTCCAATATATTCCCCACATCGCTGTCAGCTTGATCTTTTAAAAACTAACATTTGATCATTTCTCTTTCCTACTAAAAATCTTCATATAGCTTCCCATTGCCTGTACGGCAAAGACCAAATTCCTTAACACCATCTGCAAGACCTTGCCTGGTCTGCTTTCTACTTACTTTTCTAGTCCCATTCAGTGATAGTCCTCTATAAAACTATAACTGTGGAAAAGAAATATTATCCCCATTTTACAGCTCAGGAAACAATTCCCTGAGAATTTAAACTATTTAAATTTAAATTATTTTCTATTGTCAAATGCTTAGAATTTAGTAGAGCCAAGATTCTGACCTAATCAGGTTGGTTCCTATCCTCTTTTTCAGAATGCAACCTTATCTCTATAGCTCCAAATTCATTTAAAATAATATATGTCTCAAAAGAGGATAGTATTGAAATCAAACTAATATTTCACCTTAAGGAATATGCTTCCAGAGATAAGACAAAGATTCACTGAAATAAAATATAAATTATGGGTTTTTGTTATACCAAATACTAGTAGATGCAATGTTAATAATAATACCCAAGATGTATTGAGCACTTACTCAATATGAATACTTTATACTCATTCATTCATTTATGCCCCATAAAAACTGATTGAAGTCTATAATATTATGATCCCCATTTGACAAATATCTAACCTGAGACATGGAAAGATAAAGCATTTGTCCAAACTTACATATGAAGTACAGGAGCTGAGCTTTGAACCCAGGCTATCTACCTCAGAAGTTTATTTTTCCTAACACTCTTTTAATGTATTAATATTGTAATCTCAATTTTTGAAAAATGATGGAAGATAGGAAGTAGACTTCATAGGGCAGGATAAAATCCAAGCCCTTCACTCACTTTTCTAGATTTTTCACCACCATATGGCCTCCCTGTGACACTCTCCAGACTTTCGGCACAAGATACCACTCACAAATCCCTGACTCCTGCAGTTTTCAGTCTGTGTGCACATGTTCTGCATATACATTACTACATCCTTTTTCTTTTTTTTAATAAGTTTATTTTATTTATTTTATTTATTTATATTTGGCTGCGTTGGGTCTTCATTGCTGCGCGTGGGCTTTCTCTAGTTGTGGTGAGCAGGGGCTACTCTTCGTTGCAGTGCGTGGGCTTCTCATTGCAGTGGCTTCTCTTATTGTGGAGCACGGGCTCCAGGCACGCAGGCTTCAGTAATTGTGGCTCGCACACTCTAGAGCGCAGGCTCAGTAGTTGTGGCGCACCGGCTTAGTTGCTCTATGGCATGTGAGATCCTCCCGGACCAGGGCTCGAACCTGTGTCCTGCACTGGCAGGAGGATTCTTAACCACTGCACCACCAGGGAAGTCCCTACATCTTTTTCTTTTCATAATCTTAATTATGAAGGTCTAAGCCCTTAAACATAGATAACCCATTATAAAGTAGCACTAAATAAATGTGTGGTGAATTGAACTGGTCCTCCAAAGATAAGAAATACATATTTCCTTAAATGCACATATTGGTGGCCTAAGGTAAACAACTGAAAATCCCTACTAGTGTTTCAACTTTGCCATAAAAGTGTATCAAAACAATGATTTGTATCTCAATCAGTAGAAAGAAAACTACCAGAATATTATTAAATAAAAACTTGCATATTAGAAAGCAATTTATATTATGTAGAATATTCAGAAAACAAAAAAATGAAGCTGTTAATTATGTAAGTGTCTTTAAATGTAAAACTGATTTCTTAAATCCACACATAGAAATGAACCTCATGTCGGTCTTATATTCACAGTTGTCGTGCTACCCTTACTCATGATATATATAACAAGATTTTCTTGTATTTTTTTCCTATATTTATTTTATTATTTTTTTATTTTTTTGTGGTGTTCAGGCCTCTCACTGTTGTGGCCTCTCCCATTGCGGAGCGCAGGCTCTGGACACGCAGGCTCAGCGGCCATGGCTCACGGGCCCAGCCGCTCCGTGGCATGTGGGATCTTCCCGGACCGGGGCACGAACCCGCGTCCCCTGCATCAGCAGGCGGACTCTCAACCACTGCGCCACCAGGGAAGCCCTTTTTTCCTATATTTAAAGGTGTTATAAACAACGTTCTTCCTGTCTTACATGCTATGGATACACCATAATTTTATTTTTTGATATTTTTCCCATTTGAAATTTGGGGAGAGAAAGAAGCTTAAATTTGGATATTTTATATATAACACTATATTTGGTATCTAGTTCAACCAGTAAGTCTGATTTCTGGGATCTTTCTGCTGTAAGAGGAGACTTTCTCATTATAGTAGCCAAGCACTTAGTCACAGCTTTAGGAATTCTGCGGAGGCTGAGTACATGTCTTATGAATACGTAGGGTGTGGTTGGAAGAGCCCCGGGAAAGGAATAATTATACTTGCCTTCTATGTTCAGTCATTCAACACCTCCAGGCAAATATCTTCTCAACAATTAATTGGGGGATTTGTAATAAATGATTTCAAAGGTTTGTCCTTCTTACCTTAGGATCTATGATTCTAGGTCAAGTGGGGAAAATTTTACAAAGCTAACTTCTTCAGCTCTTGTCTCTACTATTGTTTGACAGGGAATATAGGAAAATTAAAAGGACTAAAATTCCAGTCTGAAAAGTCAGAATGTTAATAAAATTTTGATACTGGTCATTTCTTACGTATAATTTTTTTTTTTTTAAACCATGACCTGGTGCTACTCATAGAGATTCCAATTTTTTTTTTTTTTTTTTTTGCGGCACGCGGGCCTCTCACTGCTGTGGCCTCTCCCGCCACGGAGCACAGGCTCCGGACGCACAGGCCCAGTGGCCACGGCTCACGGGCCCAGCCGCTCCGCGGCACGTGGGATCCTCCCGGACCGGGGCACGAACCCGCGTCCCCCGCATCGGCAGGCGGACTCCCAACCCCTGCGCCACCAGGGGAGCCCTCTTATGTATAATTATAGCTTGTGTTTCAGCAGTTTATCCAGGAATCTGAAAGTACATGGACATGGCAGGCATTTATAACATTAATAAGGACATACATCCAAGCTACAAAGCAGGCAAAGAAAAGCTTTTATTCTTTTTTAGAACTTTGAAGGATCAGAAAGGGATCTCTGACTTTCTTAACAGAGGCTCTGAGATGGAAAATAATTTTGGTCAAATAGCTTAGAAAGGAAAACAAATTTAGTTTCCCTATGACAGCCGAGTTCTGAAGATGACTTCATTTCAGAGTCCTGTATTTGTGACTCAAGAAAACCAAGAAAGTGTTCGTTACTCAAAGCTGCAAGAAGAAGGGAAATAAGAAACCCAAAGTTAAGCATGGCCATCCAGCTGGCACATGTGCCCGGGCCACAGTTGGCTTTGGCAAGTCTTCATCCTCAAGGTCTCCAATGGCTTGGAGACATCCACCGCAAGAAAATCATGGGTTTTAAAATACAAGAGTTAAAGAACACGTTGATGTCATTTTGGTGCAGGAGCATTTAGAGAAATGTGTTCTTGTCTTTGAAGGTTGGCTAACCTTGTGAATGCTTCAGACCTGTAATGGGACTCTTTGCCTGGGAGTTGGTGCTACCGTCTCTGAAGAGATTTGTCTTATAAACCATCGCCACAGTGCAGCCTGAGCCTTTGTCCTTTCACTGCTCCAGGCCCAGGAGGAGAAATTTCTACCTAAACTTCTTTTTAAAATCAGAAGTATCTTTATGCATACAGACTAGTCTCCTAGAGTCTTAGAATAACCAGAAACCAGTTCTTGAAGTTACCTGGAAGACTCTTAAATGATTGTATAATCTCTGCTTAATCGACTTCTTTATGAGGGAATTCTTAAGAAGTTCTTCCACATAAAAGAGTCAAATTTGTCTCCCTTTAATTCCACCCATCCTCTAAGAGCTACAAAGAATAATCTACCTTTCCCCAATCTCTTTTCCAGATTAAATATTCCAATTCTTTCACCTAATAATTTCAAGTACTTTGCCATCCTAACCATTCTTTCCTGCATGTGCCCAGCTTAATTTTCATCTTTTAAAAGTGATTATGGTAATTTTAAAAAATATTTTGTCTGGATTGCACTGAAATACTCCTACAAAATAAAACAGAATCTTGATGCCCTATAAAGTGGGTTTACTCATATAATTCTTGCTTTTAGAAATAATTTCTAGATAAAAAGAATTAATATTAATCACCAAATCTCAGTCATGACAGTCTTCTTTCCCACTGTTACCCCATAAAATCATGCAAATTAATTTTTTAGAAATCTAAGGACTATATGTGTAATCCTTCATTACACTATGAAACATGTTTAAGAGAAGAAAGTAAAATACACGTTCAATCTAAAATGTGTGCCTTAGTATTTTAAATCCAGACTCTTAATGTTTGATTAGATAGGAATTTAGATGCCAGCAGGTTTCTCCCCTCTGTTTAGAGATGAGGAATCCGAGACTGGGAAAGAGTAAGTATCTTGCCCAAGTACTTGCTTACACCCTCAAATCACTGGGAGAAGCAGGATTCTTTCTCCAATCCAAACCTCTTTCTCATGAACCCTGTATGTTCAGCTTGCCATAAATTGCAATTAGAGCCAAATGTCACCTTAGTTTGTTAAATGACTTACCCTATATCCCGTGCAGAGAATATAACATAACCATAGGACATGTTTTATGTTATTAATAAACATGACAAAACCATATAAGCAAAATGTTACAAGAAATAGCATATAAGACATTCGTTTACAGGTAAAATCCTTTTATAAGAAATAGCATATATAGAAATAACACATATAGAAAATGTTGATTCATTTCCATGTCAAGAGAATCTGTCTTTGAAAGAGCTTTTCAATGACAAATTCTAGCTGCTGAATTATGTTTCTGGATGCTAGTTACCTAGTTTAGAGTTAGTTTACTAGATACTGCTTATGTTTCTTACAGCACACTAATTTACTTAACTACCCATAGTTAACTGTTCAGTTAACTATGCTGCGTAATTAACAACTTAAAGCTTAGTGGCTTAAAATGACAATCATTTTTCTCTGCCAGTCAGATATTCGAACATCCTCATTAAGGATAGCTTATCTCTTCTGCATAGTGACAGGTCCCTCTTCAGTTACATTCGGCTAGAACATCAGGTCAGCTAGAATGTTCCAGATTGCCTCACTCAGCTGGGATGGTTGGGAGGACTAGGCTTCTCTTTTCTTGTGGTATCAGCCAGGCTCCCACACATGTCTGAGCCCTCAGTTCTTCATGTGGCCTTTATCTCAATTCACATGTATAACCTGGACATCTTATATTGTGTCTGGGTTCTCCCTGAGCAAAAGCAGAAGATCCAACAACTACTATTAAGGCTTGGGCTCAGAAGTCCCAAAGGGTCAATTCCGTTATATTCTATTGATCAATGCAAGTGGCAAGTCCAATCCAGATTCTAAGTTTCGGAAAATAAAATATACTTTTCAATAGAAGTACAATTTATGTGAACAAAGATGGAAACCCCATACAGCAAACCTTTTTGTCTGCTATTTGCTTTGCAGTTGGCAAAAGCGAAGCCGAGTTCAGCTTTGATTCTGCCTCCAAACTAAAAGTACTCTTAAAAAACTCATACACCAATATAGAAACTAGTATAAATACACACACACACACGAAGAAACAGTAGACAAAAATGCACTAGAGTATTGCACACATGGTTTCTCTTCTTATCCTTAAACAGTAGTTTCACATTAAACTGTAGTTTATCCACATTACTTATCCACATTACTAAAAGTTTCATCTTTATCTCTGATATAACATTTTAATTCTTATCATTTTAATAAAATTGTTTCACGACCAAAGAATACATATGTATGTCCTAAAAGATTCGATGTAACACAAACACACACACACAGCAGTTCTAGAACCTTTAAAGTTCAACACACTTCATTAATATTTTCCACCATAATTGCATCATACTGCACTTCATGATGGTCCATAGCTGTATCTTACATCATGGAGCCACATCGTCATTTACATAATTAACATTGAAAATTATGTTGTTTCAAATCATTTAGTATTTGAAATATTACTTTAGTGAATATGCTTATTTATAAAACTTTGTATATATTCATGTCACTTCCTTTTTATACATTCCTAGGTCACAGCAAAAGCTATCTCAAAAGCTTTTGATGGATATAGACTGATTGCACTACCAGATGTTAAAACGATTACACTTCTACCAATGTTTGCCCATATCCTTAAACCTTTGCCGACACTGGATATTGTCATTAATTGTTAGACATTTCTAATTTATTAAATGAAATATAGTTTCTTATTCTTTTAAGTGTATTTCTTTGACTACTAGTGAAGTTTATCTTCTTGAGTTTCCAAGGCATACAATATAACAGTATCATTTTCTAAAAGGGATCATTTAATCACCTCCTATATGTATATGTATATATATATATATATATATATATATATAAAATATGTATCTACATGCACACACATTCACACATGAAACCAAAATTTTAGCAATAGTCACTTTGGGTCCTTTTTGTTGGATTATGGGTAATTGTTACTTTTTTCTATATATTTTCAAAAATTCTCTATGATTAAGATGAATAGATAAAAGCATTTAATAGATTGTTGCCATCCCTAGAGTTCCATCTTTGAGATATTACAATGAAATTCTTTGAAAACCTCATAAAAAAATCTCAATAGAATAGAACTCAGTTGGGACCTGTCTACATTCATTATCAGTTGGATTTGATAAGCACTGTACAGTGTGACCCTGTCAGATAGAAAATAGAAGTATAGGTCTTTACAGCAGTCATTGAACACTGCCTCCCCACTCTAAACATATATACCCAGAATAGAATATTGACCCTGCCAGTCTTTCCCAAATAAACATGGTTTGGACCAAGAAGCTCTTTCACTCTGACATTATTTCAGCTCTGACACTCCTGGGTTGTAGCTGTGGTGAGCCTGTTCCTTTCCTCTTCCTTCTCTTGGTTAGGTTTTTATCAACTTTGCTTCTCAGCTGGGCTTGATTATCTTCATCCTATACTCAGCTCTGCTCCATCTTTCAGCTGCCAGCTTTCCTTGGCAACTCGCCTCCATCTCCACTCTTTCCCAGGGAAACCCTTTGAGTCCCAGTCACCAATTACACTTTGAAGCTTTATCCTCACCACCCTGCCATTGGATATGCTCTTTACTTCCTCTAATAACCTATGAACTCATCCTTCAAAGAAGATAGCATTTTTTGTATTAGAATAAAAATCACATTGGATATTTGTATCTATTTCTCTTTCTTTAAATTGAAGTATAATTGATTTACAATATTATACTGAATATTAGTTTCAGTTATACCACACAGGGATTCAAGATTTTTATAGATTATACTACCTTTAAAGTTATTATAAAATAATGGCTATATTTCCCTGTACTGTGCAATATATCCCTGTGGCTTATCTATTTTATACATAGTAGTTTATATCTCTTAATCCCATACCCATATCTTGCCCCTCTCCCCTTCCTTCTCCCTACTGGTAACCACTAGTTTGTTCTCTCTGTATATGAGTCTGTTTCTGTTTTGTTATATACATTTGGTTTTTTTATTTTTTAAATTTCAAGTATAAGTGATGATAACATAGAATATTTGTCTTACTTTGTCTGACTGATTTCACTAAGCATAACACCCTCTAGGCCCATCCATGTTGTTGCCAATAGCTGAGAGAGGATTAAAGCATGTTCAGTACCCTTACTGTTGTCAAAAGCTTATCATCTAGTAGCAGTAATTACTACTTTTGATGATAGTAGGGGTACTGTGCATGCTTTAATCCTCTCTGTGTGATTCATCATGCCCAGCTCTGCTTTGAATGTAGAAGTTATTCAGCATGTATTTGGCTGAATGAATGAATAAATGATGTAGCTATGTATCCAAGACTAGACGGTCCATCCTAGATAGAATGAGCTTCTTACTCAATCACAAGTTATTATTCTTAGTGAGCTTGGGTGGCTAAAGGAAGGTAATTAATAAAATTAGTTTTAGGGGCAGCAGTGGTAGAGGGTGAATCCTGATTTAGGAAAGAAAATCATGACCTCATTTTTCTGTGAGTCTTGAAAAAGTCACCTACTCTTGCCAGAACTCAGTTTCCATATCTATGAAAAGAAAGTGATCAACAAGCCAATCTTCATGACCTCTTGTAGTCTGGGCATTCTTGAATTCTATTCTTAGATTTCATTCAGTCTTGAGCTAAAATGAACCTGAACATCTGGATCATCCCTGGAGCCAAATGAGTTTTAGGGCCAGGAGCTAGAAATTAGATTTAAAGAGGTCCTAGTTGTTCTTTCCTGTATCTGTACACTTGAGCCCATGTAAGAATGAATTGTACTCTACAGCTGTTGAGCTCAAATTACTTCTTTCAAAATTATCTCCTTACATTCACTCTGCTGATGGAATTCTCTTTTTAAAATAATAATCTATTAAATCTAACATTTCAATAGTATTGTTATTATAAAACACTGTATTCTAAAAAGTGTGTGAAATAAATGTGCGTAAATTAAATCCATTTTCTGATGGAACTTGCAATTTCTGAGATTAAATACATTTTTTGATTAATTATCAAGGGAACTATTTTTGAGGTTAAATTTCTTTGATAGCCAGCCTCTCTGTGATATATTTACTTACATCTTTAAAACAAAGAAACAAATATATTAAATGTCTTCTCTTAGAGTGATTCCTAAGGGAAGAACTCTAGTTATTGGGAGATAAGTCCTAATTAATCACCTCTATAAATTTGAATGCTAATAGTTCTGATCTCTTTAAATTAGAAGATATCGGACCAACTATTATACCTCCAATCTGATCTTTTCTATAATACAGAAATAAAAACTTCTAGTTACAGAGTTCAGGTAGTCTACAGTAGTCTTATAATTCATCACTTTTGTTATTTGGCTATAAGTAATTAGATTGAGTTGAAAACTTTCATTTCTTCACATCTATGGTTTTACATTAGATTACCAAAATCCTTTTCGTATAATCATTGCATTTAATTATAATTAGTAGCACTAATCTTGGAAGAAGACAGAATACAAAGTTAGGACTGACTTTATGGAATAAAAATGTAGTGTCCAAAATATTCATGTTTTATATTTTAAATCCAATTAAATTGATGCTGTTACTGGGAAGAATATAATGTGAGTTCCTTAGTGACTTCACCTCTGACAGAACTGTCTTGGACAGTGGAGATAGTTATTCCTACATTAGAATATGTTGTGTATCAAAAAATCAGCTTGTTTGCTTGTATTGGTCTCTTGTAACTCTCTAGACTTGGTCAAGAGTGGCCCCAGTTTTAGCCTCATACTTTAGAGCAGTACCACTTCATGAGTGGATCCATGACAGAATAAGAATCTTGTATCGGAATGTAAATTAATATTTGTTTCTTTACCTAGCCGTTCTAAAGAAAAATGTTAGCAAAAATAAATAACATGCTTAGTGATGTAGTTCATTTACATTCTGGTGAAGCAAATTATCTCATCATGGAACAGTAACAAGTAGTTCATGGTGTCAGTTAGAGTACTGTTCTATAAGTAGTACTGCTTTAGAGATCATCCACTCTGCCCCTCCTCCAGCCATGCCCCTCCCACAGTGTGAGGAATCTGAGGGACCTAGGAGACACAACTAACCAGAAACACACTCCAACTTCTAAACCATGATCTGGGCACACAAGACCTTGGAATTCTTTGTCCAAACTGTCTAAGGTTATTTGGGCCTCCTCCTCATGTCCTTTTTCCCAAAGATGAATCACACTACTAAGTGCCTTTTTGTAGCTACATAAAGGAAGTTGGTTGTGTGGGTTGGAGTTTCCACCTTCGTGCACAGATGCTCACAGGACAGGTCAATGGAATTTAGAGTGAGGAGGAAGGGAGTGGTCGACTCTTCAGGGGCCAGGGCCAGCTCTTCATGCATTGCCACTTTTCCAGCAAGTAGCTAATTCTAAGTTTCTACCTGGTCTTCTAGTTCAGTGTAGAACATTTCCCTGTATGATATGTAGAGCTCCACTGTACTCTTGCCCCAGCCCTGCAAATGTTAGGGAAAGACTCCTTCCAGCCTATGGGTACCACTTTGAAAAAAAATCAAAGGGATTTTAAAAAACATGCAACTTTTAAAAATGTTCAATCCCTACTCTTCTAATAGCATTTGCTTGGGTTTTTTTTTTTGAAGTTTTTAGAATGCAAAAAAAAAAAATGTATGGTACTAGGATTTTTATATGCCTTCATTTTCTTTAAGGAAATCATGTTTTTCTTATGCTATTTTATTTACCAGAAATTTTTTTTCCTTCTCTTGTTCCCTAGTGAATAGTATGCATCCTTTAAATAGTTTTCAACCAGTCCTGACCTTCCCCTCACTTCTCACACCTTTTAATGTCCCAACTTAGTGATAAGATCTCTCATCTCTAGAATTGGCCAAATCCCCCAGAATTCTAACTGCTTCCTTCAGTTTCTTTCTATATTTTATAGGACACTGTTTGAAGTATTATTTCTTAATAAACTTCTTTTCAACTTCACTGTTTTCCTCTTTTCTTTCATCTCTGTCTCATCATGTATTTACGTACGTATATATTCAGATATTTATATGTATATAATTTATTTTTATATTCATTTCTTCCCCCTTTGTTGTGAGTTTCCTTCAGGCCAATGACTATATCTAATTCTTCTATTTTTCCACAGCACCTAATATAGTGACTGTCGCTTAGACACTGAATAAATAATTCATGTTATTTAAATAAATCAAGCAAAATAAAATTGTTATATACTATTAGAATAATTTACAGAGAGAAGGAGCTGCCTGGATATTTAAGATTTTAAACCATACTTTAATACTAAAAGTAGAACATTCTTCTATACCTCCTATAAAGTTGAATGTCAAATTAAAGATTCAAAAAAAAAAAGCCAATATAGAAGCAATGCCTTAAAACTCTGGAGAGGCCTTAGAAAGGGAAAATCATTTTTGATTGGCTTTGTTATTGTTTTTCAAGAATGGGTACCTTCATTTTGAAATGTATTATTTTAAGATCTAAGGGATTCCTGCTAGTGCAAAGTTATCTTTTTTTATACTTATATTTGGCTTACCATTGAAACCATTCATTTATTCCTTTTCCATAAAACCCCTAATAACTATTTAAATTTTTTCTGCTCTTGGCTCTTTGCAAAATCATAAATACAGGTTTGAAAACTAAATTTGATTTTGGGGCAAATTATTCCCCTCCCTGTGCCCATCCCCACTAATTGCTAAGGAACTGTGACTGTATCCATCAGTTTTACTTATGATAGACTCATGTCTTATTCCCTAGGAAATGGAAAGCCTGCTATATTTTCTAGCCACAAACTTGGGGAGAAAGGAGCTTAAATTTAATTTATCTACATTGCAGCTGTTCTACAAATATTTGTTGTTTGCTGTTTTCTTAAAAACTCTCAGGGAAATTTTCATAACCATAACAAAAGTCTATCTTAGGGCTTAATTGCTTTAGGCTTTCTAATTTCTGATATAAATCTCTCCTTCTATAGTTTTAGCATCTTCTCTCTGAGGCTGCAAAGTTAAATCAATCAATCAATCTACCCAATACCATTCTCATGATACTTTTAATCCACTCAGTTTTAAATTTCTCCAGAATCAATTACCTAGGTCACAGTTGGATTAAATGATAATAAAAATATTTCACTGTTCACTTCACATTACTGAGGTGCTATAAAAATAATATTATGACCCAGAGTTACTTTAAAAGACTTGAGAGATTAAAAATGCTATGTTTTATCATTTTTGTTTTGAGAGACTGAGGTTATTTAAATCAGAATTATTATAGATTGTTATAGTTATTCATTTTATACTGTTATTATATACTATATAGTTATTCATTTTATCACATTTTTAGCTAGAACCAAATTCTTTGTCCTGAAAAATCACAGAAGAATAATCATAAGGGCAAAAGGTAGTGTGTAGCAAATAAAAAGCTTCCCATTCAGATGCTACTAAAGGAAGTGAAAGTCGTTTATTAAGCATATACAATGGGCCAGGCTATGTTCTAGACACTTAGGTTTCAGCAGCAAACATAACAGATAAAATCCCCTGTCCTCATGGTTCTATTGGAGAAAATAGACATTAACAAAATAAAAATGTAAATCAGATAGTATGTTAGAATCACTGGATATAAGTTATATGTAAGTTCAGCTTTAATCAATACTAACAAAGAGTTATTTAAGTAGTTGTATCTATATATTCCCATTGGTAGTGTATGAGAATTCCAGTTGCTCCACATCTTTACCAACAGTTGGCATCATCTATCTTTTTATTTTTACCTATGTTGGTCAGTGTGAAGTATTATTATTTTTAATTAAAAAAATTTTTTTAACATCTTTATTGTAGTATAATTGCTTTACAATGGTGTGTTAGTTTCTGCTTTATAGCAAAGTGAATCAGCTATACATATATCCCCACATCTCTTCCCTTTTGCGTCTCCCTTCCACCCTCCATATCCCACCCCTCTAAGTGGTCACAAAGCACCTAGCTGATGTCCCTGTGCTATATATATGGCTGCTTGCCACTAGCTATCTATTTTACATTTGGTAGTATATATATGGCCATGCCACTCTCTCACTTCCTCACAGCTTACCCTTCCCACTCCCCATGTCCTCAAGTCCATTCTCTATGTCTGTGTCTTTATTCCTGTCCTGCCCCTATGTTCTTCAGAACCTGTTTTTTAGATTCCATATATATGTGTTAGCTTATGGTACTTGTTTTTCTCTTTCTGACTTACTTCACTCTGTATGACAGACTCTAGGTCCATCCACCTCACTACAAATAACTCAATTTCACTTCTTTTTATGGCTGAGTAATATTCCATTTTATATATGTGCCACATCTTCTTTATCCATTCATCTGTCGATGGACACTTAGGTTGCTTCCATGTCCTGGCTATTGTAAATAGAGCTGCAATGAACATTGTGGTACATGACTCTTTCTGAAGTAGTATTTTATGTTGATTTTAATTTCCTTTTATCTGATCACCATTTGAGAGCTTTATTGTCTGTTTGAATATCCTCCTCTGAAGTGCTTAACCAGTAATTCTATTGTTTTCTTCTTACTGAATTGTAGGAATTCATCATATATTTGAATATAAATTTTTTGTTATATGAGTTACATCTTATTGAACTCTGTGGCTTTCCTTTTCGTTCTATCAATGTCTCTTCATGAGCAGAAGGCCTACATTTTAATAAAGACCCATTTTTCAAGTTTTTATTTTTATGATTAGAGTCTTATTGTGTTCTACTTAAAAAATCTTTGCCCATCCCAGAGTAATGAAGGTATTCTCCTGTTTTCCTATATGACATATATTGTTTTATCTTTCACATATATGTCTACAATCCTTCTGGAATTGGTAAGTGTGAGGTACAGGGCAAAATTACTTTAATATAGATTTCCAACTGTCCCAACATCACTTATTGGAATAATAAAAACACCTTGTCCTCCATTGCTATGGCACTTTGTGTAAAGTGGGACAAATTTTGGTAAGTTTGAATATTGATAGGAAAATCAAGTAGAGAGGGGAAAACTGATGATGTGGGAAAGGGAAAACAGAATAAACTGGAGTAGGCTACTGTGGATGTGCGTTAAAGTACAAATGGAGGGCTTCCCTGGTGGCGCAGTGGTTGAGAGTCCGCCTGCCGATGCAGGGGACACGGGTTCGTGCCCCGGTCTGGGAGGATCCCACAAGGGACACGGGTTCGTGCCCCGGTCCGGGAGGATCCCACATGCCGCGGAGCGGCTGGGCCTGTGAGCCATGGCCGCTGAGCCTGCGCGTGCGGAGCCTCTGCTCCGCAGCGGGAGAGGCCACAACAGTGAGAGGCCCGCGTACCGCAAAAAAAAAAAAAAAAAAAGTACAAATGGAGATGCTGACCTTAGCTAAAAACATAGGCAGTCATTAATAATGGCAATATTAGTGATGATAATCAATAACACTTATATTATTTACCATGAACCAGGTACTTACTGTTCAAAGTACTTCACGCACACACATATATACATATGAACTCATATATATGTAGGTATATATATTTTTTAATCTATTTTTTCTTTTTTAAGCTTTTTTTAAAATTAATTAATTTATTTATTTATGGCTGTGTTGGGTCTTCATTTCTGTGCGAGGGCTTTCTCTAGTTGTGGCAAGCGGGGGCCACTCTTCATCGCAGTGCGTGGGCCTCTCACTATCCCGGCCTCTCGTTGCGGAGCACGGATTCCAGATGCGCAGGCTCAGTAATTGTGGCTCACGGGCCCAGTTGCTCCGCGGCATGTGGGTTCTTCCCAGATCAGGGCGCGAACCCGTGTGCCCTGCATTGGCAAGCAGACTCCCAACCACTGCGCCACCAGGGAAGCCCTGTAGGTATATTTTTTTATGTGTAAATATATATGAACTCATATATATATATATTTATATAAATATACGAATTTTATTTTGTAACAACACTATGTATATATGTACACAGATACATGTATTTTTATGTACATGCACAGTATTGTTAGAAAAATATATGTATAAATGAAATTAGCTATATATTCTATACCATATTCACTTAAAAATATACTATGCCATATATACTGATTTTATGCAAGAAGTACCTTAGGCAGAGAGTACATAAGTAATTTGGCCAAGAGTGGTAAAGCTGGGGTTTAAATCCAGGCAGACATTCCAAATCTCTAGGCTTAAACTTCTATGCTGTATTCATCCATAGACACTTTTTTTAGTCAGATTAGTTACTAGTGAATTGATAAATATTATTAAGCATCTATAGTTAACAGACGTTTAACCCAACAGCTAATTTACCTATTTTCCTATGTTTTGAGACATGTCTTACTAACTAAGCTTAAGTTAAAAGAAATCTCATTTCTCATGTTGTTTTCATAAAAGCAGCTGCTAAAATTAATAGGAGAAATAAATTTGATCAATCACTTTGAGTTTCCTATGTGATGTATTTTTTTTTTTTGAGTTTACTTAGGGCATGCTTTCTTTTTTGTGTGTTTGTGATGTATTTTTTTTAAAGGAGAATATTCCTCCTTTATCTGATGACTGTCACTCAAAAAAATACATGTCAGTAACAGATTTAGCTTTCAAAATTCCATTTTTTGGTTGTATCCTGCCACACTCTTAAAATGTGAATTGAAAACTGTGGGATGAATCCAAACACTACATTGGTATCCTCTTTAAACACATGCAAAATTGCTCTAGTGGTACTTGTTTTATCTAATATCATGTTTGAAGGGAACATACACATGATTTTATAAACACACATTTTAGTCAAATTGCATGTTCTAACATCAGCATAATATTTGTGTGGTTTTGCAACAGCAAAGTCCAAATAAGCTCCTTAGCCTTCTAACCTCTGGAAAGCAAACTACAGCATGATGCACATCAGACATTATAAGTTATATTTCTCTGTTGCCCATTAAAACGCTGGCATATATCAGACAGTTCGGTGAAATTCAGACCAATGCAAGCAGAATGAAACTTGAACTTGTGTTTAATGTCACCTAGGTTTGAATCACTTCTCTTAGTTTCCCTACAATTTCCCTGAGGCTTTCCATTTGTATGTCTTTTAAAAATATATACATTGTTTATTTCATTTCATGATTTAAAAATACTGCTGTAAATAGAGAGTTGCTAAATATACCACACATACACCACCAATTTTCAAAGCAGGGAGACAACATTCCGAGTACGAGAAAAGCCCAAAGAAAAGGATAAGCATGTCACAGCATGTTTGGGAAACATGAGGCAATAAGCTTAGCGGGTGCAGTGGGTGATTGTTAAAAATGAGTAGAAAGAAAAAAAGCAGAACTTGTATGGAGTCAAATGATAAAATCCTGGAAATTAAATTGAGGTGTTTAATTAATTAGTTAATTAATTTTAATAATACTTTGAGTACTTAATTCAGAAGGCACATTGTTATGTGCTGATGATTCAGATTTGAACATGATATGATACCTGCTCTCAAGGAGCTCAGAATTTCACATGGAAAAAAATGCATGAAAACAAGGCAATACAGTATGATAAGAGCTATAAAAGGGGCATGTTTAAAATGCAATGAGGATTTAAGGTTAAGACTTATTCAATATTCCTAGGAAAATGAGAGTAGAAAGGCTTCGCAAAATAGGTTTCAGTTGGTCAAAGTGTTAAGACCAAGTAATGGTTTACTGTGCATTTCTCACGGAGGGATCAGCAACTACAAGAATCCAGAGGCAGGTATTTTAATTCAGATGGCACACTGTCAGGTAAATTTTGTTGCTCCCTTCTCTTTAAATATCACAACGACTAATAAAATATACTTCTAAAAGTAAAATTTTAAACAGAAACAAGTTTGTGTTTGACCGAAACAAAAATTTGCAGGGACAATTGTGGACTTCAGCCAATGTTTTCTACACCCTGGTACCAGAATCAGAGTGAGGTAATTAATTTCTCTGACTACAGGGTATGTATGTATGTCAAGTGACGCAAGCCATGTTTATGCTATTAAATGAGAAGCCAGGATTGGCTGTTCCAATCAACAAGAGAAAGGCTAAAACACTGTGACCACTTGTAGTGATTACTTAAGTAGAAATTGTATATCTGAGTTGCTGAGAGAAAGAATACAAAGCCATACACAAAGGACCTGTGTCAAGCCATCTGGGGTTCAGTGAATGAATAAGTCTTTTCATAGTTTTGTCACAGGAGAGTAGCACTCAGTTGTAAATATAGGACCTGGTTCTGGATTGGGGGATGAGGATACAGGAGTACATCTGCAAAATAGCTATATTGGATCCAAGGACTACAGATATCAAGAGCATTATAACAAACAACAAACAAAAACCTCCCACTCAAACTAAGCCTGAAAACAAAAGGTCTAAAGCACAGAAGGAAAACTAAAATTGAGAGAGCAACTCTTAAAAGTCCTTTTTTTTTTTACATTAGTATTTATTTCATGGATGCAGTTTAGACACTCACTAATGAACAAAATTAGAATGCAGACAAATATACAAATACCATAATAAGCATTATCAAATAAAATAATTGGCACTAGTATTATAAGCATATTAATGGGCCTGGTGAGAAAAGTGATGAAAGAACACTGCAGCCCATGGCATTTTTCTTTTTATCAAAAGAAAACACTCAGTAGCACCATAATGGTAATACTTAAAAGAAACCTAAGATGGAACATTTTAACTGTTAACTGTTATCACTGAGGTTAGCCTGTTTTATTTAAGTGAATTATACTGGAAGTTAACAGTACAGGCAATATTTTGGCCAACTTCTGTTTATAGCAGCTGAACATCTTCCATAAAGAAAAGCAATGGAAAATAAAGCCAGCCATATGTGGACCCCTCCTTAGTACTTGGTACAAACTCTGCACTAACCAGAATGACCTTTTTGACTAAAACCGTATAATGCTGAATAAAGGGTGTTTGAAATGCCCATGTACTCACACATATGCACATACACACGCATCTTTTAAAACTCATTTTAAAGTGATGTGAAAATAGCGATATGTTGAGCAGAATAAACAAATAAAACAGAAACCCTGGGATGTGTAGGGTTGTATACCCATTTACTCTGAGAACGTCTGCCAAACCACGGAGAAAACACTTTGATGACTACACGTGATATGGGAGCATAAGATGAAGTTCAGCAAACTCTCAAGTTGACATCTCTCAGATAAAACTGGGACCCCCAAAGGGCTCTACAGGAAGTAAGGGTGAATCAAACACATGACACAGACAATGAGAATTTGAATTTCTTACCTCTGACACTAGATGGAAAGGGAGAAAAACGTGATATCCCCCTAGAAATCTTTTTTTAAAACATTTTTAACGAGGATAACATGCATATATTAAAGTTCACAAGTCTAAACTATACAGATGTTTGAATTTTACATTTAACCACAGCAGAGATGAGAATACAGAACATTTCCATCACTGCAGAAAATAACCTCATGCCCCTTCCCAGTCAATACAGCCCCTATCCCTGGGGTAACTATTCTTTTGGCTTCTAGCATTATAGATTCGTTTTGCTTGTCCTTGAACTTCATATAAATGAAATCATACAGTGTGTCCTGTGCGTGTCTGGCTCCCTTCACTCACTGTGATGGGGAAAATAATGAACCTCTAAAGGTATCATCAATCACTTCAGCTAAAGCCAAGGACACATTTCTTATCATCTTTTCCAGTTGAAGTTAGGTGCCTGCAACAGTTTGGAAGAGCCATGTCAGGGTATCTTCCTTCGTGAGGAAGATGCCAGTGGTGGATCTTAAAGAAAAAGATCATTAATGTATCTCTTTCTGCGGGATTCTATTGTTCCTTCCACAAGTACCTGGGTTATTATTTCACCTCCATTGCCACAAAGTTGGTGTATCCCATTGCTATATCTGTAACATTTTTTTCAGCAATCCCCTGCTCGTGCCATACCTGTGGTCTAGAAAGTTCAAGTGCAAGAGGGACAAAGGCATTTTCGTAAAACTTACAGAGGTTCAGTATGTCACCCACTTTGGCTCTTGTGTGCTACTTAGGGGTGTTAAGTGAGCAGCATATGCAACCAAGTAGTAAATTATTCCCATGTCCATCCAACTAAAGGATACAGGTGGCTGAACCACAATTAAGTTTGAACACTTTTGTCTGGGTGGCCACTTGAAGGGCAAACCAAACAGTCCAGCCTGGGTTGCCATTAGGGGAAAGAAAGAAGTATGTTCAAGAATAAAGAGGGTGCAATCCAGAATTTTCAAAATAGGAGTGACCAGTTTTCAATATAGGGATCCTTTTCTGAGAAACAGCCATATTTAGTGACCACATTGCCTTACTAAACTGTGTAGCTCATGAGGAGCTGAGAAAGATGAGTCAGAAATATTTTTAAGTCCATATCTGAGGAGGCTGTTCCAGTGCTCGACAATTCCAAATACCTGTGAACGGATCATAGGGATCATGGAAGATATTTCAGTTCCCTTGACTATACGTCCATCGAGTCCCCTCCTCCTGCAGTGTGGCCTCTCTTACCACGGATCAAATGAGTCAACTTTGAACAGAACTAACACATCAGACATTCAGTGGTAACCTCTGTATTAGAAATATTGGGTCCTATAATGTGTGCTCAGTCCACGTGATGGACGTGTTTCTGTGTCCAAAGCAATGGCAGTCTAGGCAGTGAAATCTTCTTCAACAGCTAGATCCATCCAGTCTCTAAGACTGGGCCCATACCATGGGCATCTATATAAGTGACCCAGATAGTTCAATCAGCAGCTGCAATTTGTTTCAACAGTTCATGGATCCAAATAAGAGTATCCTAAACCTGCTAATCTGTGGTTTTCCAAGGGGAAGATCAAAAAGCTAGACCAAGGGCAACAGAATCAAATATAACAAAGTTCCTTCAGCGGAGTATGGCCAGAGCTATGAGAATGGACTTGAATTCTGCCCACAGAGAGGAACAACCACAATCAATTTTGCTTCTACATTACTAGTACTACGGTTGAACAGTTGCAGCAGCCCGGAACACACTGGTGAATAGCAGTTTAGCTCAACCGGCAGCGTACCAGGACTAGGTGTTTAGGAGACCTCTGTGAATCAAGGGCTCCATTGAGCTAGCGACTTTGCTTGAGGCAGTGGAGTGTAAAATAAACTTTCTCCCAAGTGCACAAGGTAAAGCTGAGATGCCTCTGGGATGAAGTTAGCTGCATTCTTGGATATACCATTTCCATTTGATGAGCAAGATATTTTGAGGCCTTCCTACTATATTATTTACTGTATTCAAGTCGACATATCTTTTTTTTTTTTTTTTTTTTTTTTTTTTAATGGGTACGCGGGCCTCTCACTGCTGTGGCCTCTCCCGCTGCGGAGCACAGGCTCCGGACGCGCAGGCCCAGAGGCCATGGCTCACGCGCCCAGCCGCTCCGCGGCATGCAGGATCCTCCCGCACCGGGGCACGAACCCGTGTCCCCTGCATCGGCAGGCGGACTCCCAACCACTGCGCCACCAGGGAAGCCCAAGTCGACATATCTTTATCAGACTATCAGGCTGAAGAGTAACAGGAACCCATGAGTCAGGTGTTTCTATGGAAAGTTAATAGCTGCTTTTCAAAGTGGATATAACTGTTAGACATGGAAGAGAGGCAATCAGTCCAGAATCTCAAGGGGAACCTCCAAATGGAGGCTGCTTCATTTGCTTGAGTCTCCAACTGGCAAAATCATCTGGCACAGAAACTTGTAGCTCAAAGTTGTCATTGGGATTGTGGGGCCCCAAAGATACTATCACTTCTCTACATGTGACTCTGTCCAATTGAGAGAATCCACTTGGCCACAGATGGAATTGAGAAATAAAAGCATATAAATATCAATTCCTATTATATATTCAGGTGTATAAGAAATAACAAAAATTCGTCGAGTTTGTCCAAAGATACCCTTCTACAAGGTCACCTTAGTTTCCCTTCCACATTGTGAACTCTGCTCAAACTTGCATAAGGTGAATCTAGGCACCCCTTCCTGCCATGGGACTGGGTAAGATGCTGATTTGTGGTACCTGTGTCAAATAGAGCCATAAAAGTATGAGTTTCTCCTTTTCCTTATGTTTTTTAGTGTATTGAAATCGGTGCATAAAATGGGGGTGAATAAAAAGAAACGAAATTGAGTTATTTGTAGTGAGGTGGACGGACCTAGAGTCTGTCATACAGAGTGAAGTAAGTCAGAAAGAGGAAAACAAACACTGTATGCTAACACATATATATATGGAATCTAAAAAAAAAAAAAATGGTTCTGAAGAACCTAGGGGCAGGACAGGAATAAAGACGCAGGTGTAGAGAATGGACTTGAGGACACGGCAAGGGGGAAGGGTAAGCTGGGACAAAGTGAGAGAGTGGCATGGACATATATACACTACCAAACGTAAAATAGATAGCTAGAGGGAAGCAGCTGCATGGCACAGTGAGATCAGCTCAGTGCTTTGCGACCACATAGAGAGGTGGGAGGGAGATGAAAGAGGGAGGGGATATGGGGATATACGTATGCATATAGCTGATTCACTTTTTTATACAGCAGAAACTAACACAACACTGTAAAGAATTATATTCTAATAAAGATGTTAAAAAAACTGTATACAAAATATTGTTATTTGTATATTCCACAAGCATTTATTCAATACCTTCCGTGTACTTCAAATTATAGAAGGCAATGCCAAATGATTGGAAAAAATACATTCTTTGGAGTAATGAGACATTAGAATACAAGGTAGAAAGCAACACATTGTAAAATGAGAGAGAAAGAAAAAGAAGAGAGATTGTATGTGCTTGGGAGGATCCCAGAAAGCATCACATTAAAACAAGATGTTTCCATTTGTCTTCAGCAAATGTCAACCACAATGGAAAAACATTAAGACAGCTAAGTATAAAATACTTCATCATGACTCTGTTTCCATGGTGTCAATTCTGTATGTTTATATAGACTATTTTCTTGGTCTCATGAAAAAGATTTTAATAAATCTATAAACACAAAAGCATTGAAAACCATATTTGCCACAAGATACCAAAGTTCTTAAATATTAGTGACTTGGAATATTACTGTGTATATTCCCATCCTGGATTAGTTCTCTTTTTGAGATTTGGGGAATTATTTTCAGACTATCTGTCTTCAGAAACTATTGATGCTGTATGACTTCAGCAGCACAAATTAGGTCCATGAGTAGGAAGGTAAGTGCTTACTTCAGGAGCTCTGTTTTGACTTTCACAAATGGGAAGGGCTAGAGGTGACTTTATGAGCCAATTACAGTTCATTTCAGGACTCCTCTTGCCTTTAGTGTATCTCTGAAGAGATATTCTCCAGAAGATGTGCTTTCCTTCTTTAAATAAGTATATGCATTCCTGTGATGAAGGGAGAAGCAACAAAGAAATCCTGCTCAATTAATACATGCTGGAACATTGCCATTAATGAAGGATAAATAAACCTCTATAGTCGTTCATTTGAAACGTCAAGAAAAGCAATGGATTTTTTAAAAATAGCAAACATTTATTTAGTTCCTATAAGGTGCCACAGTTTTAGGCATGGGGGACCTTGTAGTGAAAAGGCAAATGGCCCATGCTCTCCATGCAAGACATTTTGCAGGTGTATGAGATGTGGGTTACAGGGAGAACGGAGGCAAGAGATTGGAGAGGAGAGGAGGTAAAATACATGCACTTAACAAGTAAAGAAATTTCAAAATGTAATTTCAAATAGTGGCAAGTGCTATGAAGACGATAACTGAGGGAGATCTGATAAAGAGGGAGTTGGCAGAGACCTTAGGTTAGGTGGGCATGAAGGGAGCCATATATAAGAAGGTGATATTGGAACTGATACCTGAGTTATCAATTTACAAAACAACAAGCCAGGTAACAATTCAAGCACAAAAGCAGTAAGGGCAAAGGTCCTATGGTGGAACACAGCTTGGAAGATTCCAGAAAAAAAAAAAGACTAGTATAACAGAAGCATGGTGACTGAGGTGTAGGATGCTCCAAAGTGAAATTGTAGGGTTTGGCAAGATCAGGTAAGATGATGTAAGCATATAGAAGCAGTTTGGATTTTATTTTCTTAAAGCTCTGATTTGAAGCCATGGTAAGGATTTCTGTATACTTTTGCATACACTAGTGAAAGGAAATTTTGATGTTTATATTTATTCAAAAAGCAATTACTGAGGAGCTCCTATGTGCTACAGTGTGGAATTGGAGTAGAAAGTAGTCAGGAGGATAGACAGTACTTACTCTCTAAGAATTTATAGAGTGATCAAAGAAAAAGTGCTAAAAGTCCCAATATATTATATTACATTTATAAAGTATTTTGGATAGTCTAAAAAATGATATAACTTCCAGATGGTAAGATCTTTTCATATAATATGGCATATATATTGAGCCTTGAAATATAGGTATGAATTGAGTGTACGGAAATGGGGGCATGGGTAAGTTCTGGAAAATGCATTAAGATAGAAGGAAAAATACAAGACCTTTTATGGAATGCAGGGCATTTAACCAAGTGTTGCTGATACTGGCCATATATGTCAGGCAATGAAGGGACATTAATTAATTCTCTCATTTATTCAGTGAATATTTATTGAGCAAGTACGATGTAGGAGGTGTCATACTAGTTGCTAGAGAACAGTAGTGAATGAGATAAAGTCCTTGTTCTTATGGAGCACTCCAGTAGGGGGAGACAGACAATAAACAAATAAGTTAATATAGAGTACAAGAAGACAGTAAATGCTATGGAGAAAGATAAAGCAGAGAGTAAGGGAAAGCAGTTTGTAGGTACTTAAGCTTTTACAAAATTGATCGAGAAAGACTTCTCTAATAAGTGACATTATAGCAGAGACCTGAAGGACATGGGAGAGTGACTCATACAAACATCTGGGGAAGAGTATCAAAGCAGAAGAAGCAATAGGTGGAAATGCCCTGAAGTGGGAACATGCTTGGAATGTTCAAGAAAAAGTATAGAGACAGGTGTAACTGCAATATTGGAGATGAGCTGGAGAGTGATAGGAAATGAGTTTGCAGAAGTGCTTTGGGAACAAGGGGATTTAGACATGAAGCACCTAGGTGATAGCAAGTTGGGAAGCCATTGGAGCACAGTGAACAAAATGGTGGAATGTTCTGACTTTCGTTGTCAAGAGATGCAATGACTAGTGTGGTGAGAAGGCCCAAAGAGGATAGAACAGAAGCAGAAGGCTATGGATATTATCCAGGTGAGAGGTGTTTGTGACACAGATCTGGATTTTTATGGAGGAAGTGATGAGAATGGTCAAATTCTGGAAATACTTTGAACGGATAAAATTTGACAATGGGTCAAATATTGATAAAAGAGGAGTCAGATTGACACCAAGTTTTTTAGCACAAGTAACTGGAAGGATAGAGTTGACATTCACTCAGATGAGAAAAACCCCAGAAGAACAGGGATTTGTTAGGCAATCTACATGTCAGCTGTAGACATAGTTTGAGATGTCTATTTGTAACTAAGCAGAGGTTGTGATAGGCAGTTGAATGTATGGGTCTAGAGTTCAGGGCAAAAGACTGGGCTAGAAATAAAAATTTGGGAGTCATCAGGAGATACATGGTCTTCAACACCTTGTGACTGGATTATATAAACCATGGAATAAATCTAACTGAGAAAAGAAGGCTTGGCATTGAGTCCTGAGGTACTACAGATTTAGAGGCCTGGGAGAGGAGGAAGAATCAGCAAAGAAAGGAGTGCTAATGAAGAAAGAAGTAATAGGGGAGTCAAAAGGAATCAGTGCCGCAATAACTTAATGAAGCAAAAAGAGAGTAATCAACAGTGACAAATATGTTTAAGTAATTTGAAAACTGAAAAGTGACCATTGGATTTGGTATTGGGGAAGTAATTAGTGACCTTGACAAGACCTGTTAGAGTAGACTGGTAATAATTAAAAGCTCACCAAAGTAGGATTAAGAGAGAAAAGATAAAGAAGAAATAGTGAAAGTTAACTCCTCTGAGAAGTTTTGTTGTAAAATGTGCCAAAGAAATTGAACAGTAGCTAGAGGAAGAGATACAGTCAAGAAAGTTTTGCCTCCTGCACTGCTGGTGGGAATGTAAACTGATACAGCCACTATGGAGAACAGTATGGAGGAAAATAGAACCACCATATGACCCAGCAATCCCACTACTGGGCATATACCCTGAGAAAACCATAATTCAAAAAGAGTCATGTACCACAATTTACAATAGCCAGGATATGGAAGCAACCTAAATGTCCATCGACAGATGAATGGATAAAGAAGATGTGGCACATATATACAATGGAATATTACTCAGCCATAAAAAGAAACGAAATTGAGTTATTTGTAGTGGGGTGGATGGACCTAGAATCTGTCATACAGAGTGAAGTAAGTCAGAAACAGAAAAACAAATACCATATGCTAACACATATATATGGAATCTAAAAAAAAAAAAAAATGGTTCTGAAGAACCTAAGGGCAGGACGGGAATAAAGATGCAGACGTAGAGAATGGACTTGAGGACACGGGGTGGGAGGGGAAAGCTGCGGCAAAGTGAGAGTAGCATCGACACATATACACTACCAAATGTACAATAGTTGGCTGGTGGGAAGCAGCAGCATGGCACCAGGAGATCAGCTCGGTGCTTTGCGATGACCTAGAGGGGTGGGATAGGGAGGGTGGGAGGGAGGCTCAAGAGGGAGGGAATAGGGGGACATGTGTATGCATATGGCTGATTTGCCTTGTTGTGCAACAGAAACTAACAAAGTATTGTGAAGCGATTATACTCCAATAAAGACCGATTAAAAAAAAAAGTTTGCCTGAGATAAGACATAGGTTAGTCTAAATTGAATGCTGCTGGAATGGTCCAGTTGAGAGAGAGAGAAAAACTAATGAGAGAAAACAGAAAAGGAGAACTACATAAGTAATGTATTTGAGTGGTCAAGGAAGTTGCTTTCTAGCGCACCAGTGGTTTACCCATACTAATAGGCGGGAAAGCAGAGTATATTGGTACTAATATTTACAGGTGAGTAGATGGGGTAGCAGAAGTTTGTAGACAATTTTTTTTTTATAATTGCTTTCTTCTGCTCGGTGAAATAGAAGGCA
Organism: Leucopleurus acutus; assembly: GCF_964270905.1. Classification (NCBI taxonomy): domain Eukaryota; kingdom Metazoa; phylum Chordata; class Mammalia; order Artiodactyla; family Delphinidae; genus Leucopleurus; species Leucopleurus acutus. Next base: position 77,084,045 of record NC_139147.1, on the reverse strand, counting down.
ATTTTATGAGCTGAGAGTGAGGCCAGGAAGGAGGTGGTTAGAGAAGAGTGGTTAGAGAAGAGAGAAGATTTAGAGGAGTCCTCTAAAGAAGTAGGAAGAAAAAAAGTACATTTCCCTAAATGGACTATAGGTCAGGATAAAATGTCTGTTTGAGATTAGCAGGCTGCATTTAAAAGTGATATAATTAAGCAGAGCGTGTAGGTTTTACTCATTACGACTGCAGGGTCAGTGATGGTTTTGATCAACTTTAATTTTGTAAAATTAGTATGATGTGAGGGGCAATATGATGCATGGATGGATTCTAAGCTATATGAAGACATAAGGGGTATAAGTACAGTGAAAAGGTGATAAGATCTAAAAGGCATAGTCCCTGGAGTATTGGAGTTTAGATACAAGGTAGACTGATTTAGAGCTGGTGGGTTTGAAGATGTTACAGTTACTCGCATTTGATAAAGTCTAGTTGTTTTCATTAAAGTGAATAGTCAAAGACGGACAAAAAATAGATTATTTACAAAGCGGTAAAGAAATCAGGATAAAATGATTAATTGCCAGTATAAGGAATAAGGACCACAGACTTAATCTTAGAGTATGTAAGATGCTCTGAAATTCTTAAGAAGAAAAGTGACATGATCATTACTTTGAAACAGGTAATCAGAAAGGAGCATGGAAGGGGAATATATGTAGGCAGAGACTGAAAGCAGGAGAAAAAAATTAGCAGTCTCATGGCACCATGAATAGCAAAAGACGAAGGAAAAAACTGAGGAGAAGTCGGGTTGTGTTCTGCTCTTAGTGTAAAGAAACATACGGACTGGATGCATTGTCTCAAGAATTTGGCATTCAAACCAGGTAGATAGGCATGTAAATAAATAATTTTGACCAGATGTGATAAATGCTATGCCATAGGTATGCACAAAATGTTATGTAGATGCCAAAAAGAAATTGAACAATTCTGATGATCCTGCTATGAGCAAAATTGAGGAATAAAGGAAAAACTTAATTGAAGACATAAATTGTTAGCTGAAAGCTGAGTGGTAATTTTCCAGGTAGAGTAGGTAGAACTGCGTGTGCTAAGTAGAGAGAAGAGGAAGCTTAATATCTGAGGAGTGTAAAGAATACGACATGTCAAGTATGTAGTGTTGTTTGGGATTAGTTTGAGCATGGATGCTAGAGGAGACATCATGGGAAATAAGACTAGACTTAGAAGTTGAAGCCAGTTGTGAGTGACTTTGGATTTGGTCTTTTTTCCTGCAGGTAATGAGGATTCACTAAAAGTTTTAATTGTGTGCTTTCAGAGGTTGTGTGTGTGTGTGTGTGTGTGTACAGTGAACATGTGCACATGTGTCTGTTTAAGACAGTGCATGGCGTTCCTTTTTTGCATAAGTCTGAACTTATTTGGTCACACTTTGATCTCCCATGAAATGAATGACAACCTAAACTTGCATTGTGGTTACAATTAAAGAGTGTAAAATTAGCCTTTCTTTCTAGTAGTCCAATTGGAAACATTGGCCTCATCACTATTACACTTTAACAAACGAAACTGTTAAACAGTTATGTGATAGGAGCAAAACCAGAGCCTGGCCAATAACATCTGGGGTTTAGATTCTCTCTGAATCCAGTTCCACGTCTGTAAAGTGGCAGATGGGAGATGGACATATTTGATAACTCTAAGGTTTGTTCCACGTCTAGAAGTGTGATTACTCCATGCTAAGAAGAAAAAAGGCAAACTATACCTAAAATTTCACTATGAATATCCACATATCAAAGAAAATAAAAATCAAAGTAGCCATCTTCTTTTTCCAAATAAAGAATAAAATGTAAAATACAGTTGTCCAAAATAGAAATTGGTTAATATACTATTAGGCCAACATTGAATAAGTACAAAATCATATTGAATGCTAGTACACCTATATTGATTTTCAAGGATAGTGTGGAATGTTGCTGTCTAGTCTGGTTAGCATAATTTTGTTGATGTTCAGTTCTTACTGAATTTATTTCATTTGAATTCAGAGAAATAAACCAAAACTGTAAAACAAAGCCAGCAAGTTTTTCCTGTGTTTATATGTTTATGTAAATTTTGTGACAAAATTTTGTGACAAACCCACAGCTTTCAGTGGGTGCATGAGGTTTAAGTGGTTTCATCTCAAACTGGAACCAGATGTGAGGACTGGTGAAGTGACCAAATGTCATATTGCAAAACCAAAACAAAACCACCGTTCACTGTCTTCGTCTCTGCTAAGCACCAAAATGATGTGTTTCAAGGACCAGCAAAGGTCTGAATGAAATTTGTCTTCATTGGGAATTAGGACTTAATCCAAAACCAGCAAAGAATAAAATCATCAAGGGATCTGGGTGAAATATTTGAACCATAGATTTCAGAGGAAACTGCTAATTGTTGACCAACCCCATGGAGCCTGATAATTAATCATATGGAGGTATTTTCTCTGTTCTATTGTACAAAAACCATATTCATACCCATTTTAATATTCTGCTTCTTTATATCCCCAAGTGAGACTACTTTCCTCTTTTTTTTCCTCTTCAGTCTCATTACTAATCACTAATGGTCCAGCTCAAATTCATTTATGAAATAACACTTGCCATGAAGACTCCATTCTTTCACTAGAAATCATTGAATCTCCTTACTTTATAAATGGGAATCTATGTTTCAGAGATATTTATTACATTATTATATATAAATATTTGATTATATAAAGATATATTACATATATAAAGGTTTGGTAAAGTCATACTGTTTATTGGAGGTTTATAATTCCTCTAAATTTCTACAGCTTTAATTATCTATAACATAAAATATATTTGCCATAACTGGAGAAGGGTACCTCCTTGGTTTATGAACATTCAATTTGTGAACAATATAATCCCACGTTGAACATTGGGGAGCTACCTATTAAAAATTCTAAGATGTGAGAAATATTCCCTGAATGCTACAATCTGTTGTCTACACTGATGCTTTCTTCATAGTTCCAGAAATATGGGGAGAGCAGCATTCTTTTTAATGTCTTTAAGGGGTTTCAAAGTCTGAAACTAGCACTTTAGTTTTACAGGTCCTCTAGTATTGCACCATAAGGTATTTTTATCCCTGTAGTATTCAAACTCCCTGAGTTTTCTAATTCCTTCTCATCAATTATTCAACTAGAGAAGAGTAGCAAGATAAATTTTACTGTTCACTTGACATGAGCAAAGTTTTCAAAATAGGTAATGTCAAGTCACTTGGAATCAAGTAGTGACCTAGGAGAGAAAATAACACAGTAGCCTAAAATTGTCATATATATATATATATATATATATATATATATATATATATATATATATAAAATACATTATATATATATATATATATGTAACCTCACATATCATATAAACTAAAACTCAGAAAAGTAAAAAAAAAAAAATGGTATAAGATCACCCCACTATCTCATAAAGCTCCTCTCTACAGTGGTGATTAATTCCTTTTAAGGTTGTAATTGGTAATCTTCTGAAAAGACAGACAAAATATTTGTTTCCTCCTCTGAAAAATGTAAAGGGCTTACAACACATGGCATGAAATTAGGACACCTAAACAGCACCCAAATATGTGTAGATAAGTAAAGCCTTTTTACATCCTGGATCTATGGTGTGATATATTCAGGATGTTGTTGAGGTCTCAAACACTCTCTAACCCAAACTTATAAAGAGCTCCCAAGTGAGTGTTTGATTTCCTGACTTCCCCTAGGGGTAATGGCCTCCAATACATAATCCTTCAATAAACTGGCTAATTTAAGTAAACACCAAAGTTGGCAATGGTCAAGAATATAGGGATTTAAGGTAATAATAGTACCGGCATATGAGGCCTTAAGTAGCAGGGATTAATATTCCAGTAAATTGGCTTCTCATCTCTTCTGCAATTCCATTCCCTGAATTTATAATTTTAGTAGATACCATTATCATCACTTACATTGACTATTATTCAAAAAACATGGAATCGGACCTGCATTCTATACTTTTGTCAGTTTATAGTTCAAATAGTAAACATATATTGATCACCTAATATATGTCAGGTACCATGCTAGGCTCTGAGAATATAAAAGTGAAAAGAGTGATTTTCTTTGAGGGGTTTGCATGAGAGCAATTTCAGAAAACAGAGAAGACCGAAGCAGCAAATTACAACGTTCATTTATTAACTTATAAGTAAGAGAAGCAGCAAAAATTAAAAAAGTAACACCTTACTTCTACAAGGCAAACATTTGGTTGCAGAGATCAAATGCCTCCTGAATAAAGACTTTGTTAGTTTATTTATATAAAATTGTTATATAAATATATAAAATATATTCATAAATTAGTTTATTTATATAAAATTCCAAATCCCAAGTCTAGCAGGGGAAAACACAAATGAAAATACTTAAATTTTCATCCTTTCATATCTCCAAAGAAAAGAGGGGTACAATTTGTTCTTTACAATATTGATTCTTTATGAAATTACAAATGGGCAAATGAAGCACTGCTCCTTTATTATATTTAAAAATCTAGCAAAATAGATGCTTAAAATATATAAACTTTGCTCATTTATAACTATATAGCTATATATCTATATATACTTAAATATCTAACATATACTTAAACATACAAATATAAATGAGTAATGTTTATAGCAAAAAAAAGGCTGTAAAACTGAAAATCCAATACTACAGAGGGAACAAGAAAGTATATTTAAAGATATATTCTGACCCAGAGGAACTAATATGTCCTATGTTATGTAAACTCTTCTAAAGTATTCATTGTAGATAGAAAACTGCTCAATCATTATAAGATACTAGATACCAAAACCACCAACATGCGCATGCACACGTGCGTGCACACACACGCACACAAACACTCTAAACAAAGTCCTATTTTTATACTTACATTCAAAATCTCCTAAATAATGTATTTTTAAAAATCTGACAAGTAGTGAACTAAATGTGCAATATATTTTGTAAAAATAAAAAATTTCCCAAGAGTACATCTTCTTCCCCTCATTTGATGTTTCTGTATTTTGTTAGAATTTGTTAAATATAGATTAGAATTTGCTGGACATATGTTATATTTCAACTTCATTTTCAACTGTTTTAAAAGTTGTAAGTGTCTCTTCAGAATAGTGTTTAACTGATCATTTTTGTTAGTTTTTTATTAACTCGTTAACTTGACTTTACCCAATTCAAAAGTGTCTATCTTTGGAAGGGGATAATTAATCCTTTTATATTCATTGTAATCCTTATCTGTTGATCCTATTTCTCTCACCTGTTTTTTCTGTAAGTATATGGAAATTTGGAAAAGGGATTGTGTTTTTTTTGTTTCTTCCTTTCATATATTTTGTTGAAATTTATAGAATTTTTTCTTCAACATGTGTACCTCTGGTGATATATTTACATCATTGTGATATATTTATATATCTAGCCTGGGGCCTCCTTATTTTAGTGTGAAAGCAAATAGTTTTTATGAGGTGTTAAGTGCTGAGCCCCTCCCTGATGGCAGAAAATAAGCTGAAAGATCTCTTTTGTCTGTAAGGACTTAAATGAGAGGGTGAACCTGCAGGAGTTTGGGGAAAGAACATGGATAAATAGTACCAGATCCCAAATTTGGATATTTGAGTCCCATCCAAAGAGCAACTCAGAGATTAGCCAGTGACATGCAAGCATCAGGACAAGGAGCTGAAGGAAATAACAGGACAGCATACAGTTGCCCAGGTCCATGCAGCTATTGGGCAATAACTCCAGCCCAAGAATGTCTCATCAAATGCAAGATAAAATTATAGTTACAACTCTGATTATTCAACTTAGTGTTTGACCTTGGATGCCTCCCTTTATCCTTTTAAACATCATAAATTAAAGTGATAATGATTTTATAATTAACTAGAACCTCTTCAAAACTCAAATTCTTGGGCTTCTCTGGTGGCGTAGTGGTTGAGAGTCCGCCTGCTGATGCAGGGGACGCAGGTTCATGCCCCGGTCCAGGAAGATCCCACATGCCGCGGAGCAGCTGGTCCCATGAGCCATGGCCGCTGAGCCTGCGCGTCTGGAGCCTGTGCTCCGCAACGGGAGAAGTCGCAACAGTGAGAGGCCCAACTCAAATTCTTGACAAAACTTCTTTTCTCAGACTATGCTGCCTTTGTTTATCACTTAGGACAACATGAATTGGAAATTCCTTTAGAAAAGAGGCCAGTTTTAGGCTATTCTAGGTTTGTTTCACCTGGTTATCATTTTATCCCATATTTGAGAAGCCAGAAAAGTACCTGGTACAGTACTCACTCTTTCCTGTTCCCCTCAGGTGACTTTGAAATGATTGCACCAGACACAACTTATGGGTCCCCCATAAACTTTCAAACAATAAAGCTGTAATTTTAGGAATAGCAGTGAAGTTACCCTATTCTTGTTCTTCAATTAGCTAGAATGTTTGGGGCTGGAAATCTTTTTGGAACAATCCCTCACACCTAGTTAGTCTTGCTTGTCAGTTTATATGATAGGTCTCTGGGTGCCAGAAGACCATGTCAACCCTGGAATGTGATTTTATGAGGAAGCCCATTTAACTGACAGTGAAAAAAAGGGGTTAATAACAATCACGTGCATGCAATGGTCCATTGAGCTGACTGACTTGCGAGCATGGCATACTTTTGAATGTCAACTCAACTTGTAAAAAATCTTGTACTCAGACACTTAGGTCTGTATAATAATTTATAGATACAGGTTAGAATACCATGGAGTGCTTTGGAAATTTATTTAGGTAGACTTTATTCCAGGAAAATCTCATCATGTAAGTTTGATAACTAAAACAGTGTGGTAAATGTTCCAGGCAATTGCCTGCTAACTTGAAATCTTGTACACTCAATATAAAAATTATGGCCACTGAATTTTCAAGAAAAAAAATGAAAACGTTTAAAAAAATTTTCTTCTTGTAATTCCACAGTATATTTATACTCTTAGCTCATGGAATTAATAAGAAGAATGGATTCAGATACCATCTGACCCACTCTCTTTTTTTTATATTAGAAAACGGAGGCTTAGAGGGGAGAAGTGGCTAATTTGGTTTTACAGACAATTACTGCAGATCTACGAATAGAACACAGCTTTCCTACACCCAGTGTTCTTTCAAGGCACTCCAGATTATACTAAGCTAATTGTACATAAATGTGGTTATGTCCAAGAATGCAAAGTTTCAACCTCTAGTTCTGATATATTAACTACTAAAATGAGACAAATTCTTTTTTCACTCAAATAGGGTAAATTAAATAAAGTTTTGAAAGAAAACAACAATTTCCAACATATATAATCATTAATAGTCTCACTGATTAAGAAAAAAACGAATTTATCTTTGAATTCTAATAAAAATCAGATTTGTAAAATAATGAATTTTAAGTATGAAAGGAAAATAACCAAAAAAAAAGAGGAAACAGGTAGCCTTCTAGGGATATTTATTCAAATGTAAACAAGCACCCTTTTAACATGCCATATCTATGGAGCTGGAACTAGAAATGATAGAGAAAAAAACTTGGAAGAAAACGGCTTCCTCACTGTGTCTTCCAGTTTACTGGATTATATTTTGTTGCATTATGGTTTAAAATGCCATGCTGAGCAATGTATAGGGCCAATAATTTTTTTGACCTTTTATAGTTAAATAAATTTTAGGTTTATTCAATCATTCAATCATAAATCATCCAGCTTGATTTGGATTCAAACTTATTCAAAGTCAAATCAGTTCCTTCTATAGCAAGGGCGTGTGGTGGGGAGGAAGCAACAGTGATAAATACCACAGAGGATGTTATTTTATACGAATTAGAGTATAAACTTATATTTTATTTGCTCTTATTCAATGAAATGAAAAAATTGCCAACCTGAAATGGTAAATACTTATAAATTTAATCTTTTTTCTACCCTTTTTTTTTTTGGACTTTTGTATTTAAAGATAATGAGACTGAAAAAGTTGTTTTTAACATAAAACACAAAGTTTTATGGAAATATTCAGAGGAAATTGTGACTGTTTAAGAAAATGTTGCTTCAGGGTAGTGACACCACAGGGAAGGGATTTCTTAAAACAATCCCTTAAAGATGGTTGAGGTTTCTGACCCTTGGCTCTGTGGACTTAGATTGAGGTGTAAATTTGTAGACCAAATTTTTTGCAATAGATAATATTAAAGGGAAAAATAAAAAAAGAAAATATATCCAGAGTATTTCAAATTCCTTTATTTTCATCCATTTTGAACTTTTCTACTAACTGAAGGTCATTCATATTCAGAATTATATAGCTTCATCTGATTTATCAAACTTTCTCTTTTATAGAGGGAACTATATCTAAATGTTAAGATATTTGTATATTATTTGCATATTAATTTATGGAGGTCAGAAAACAATTTTAAGGTAATACTGCTTTTTCCTTTGTTCTCTGAATCTTTCCTCCAGCCTGTGCAACTCATGTAAAACCTGAAACATTACTGTTGCTGAAATAAGTGTTTTGCGGTTTTTTTTGAATGAATGAATGAATGAACTCATATATATTCAAGTTTAATCTTGGAGAAAATGTTTGATGCAAGTATCACTAATAGTACTTTTATTATTATCGCCTCTAAGTAATATGTAAAAATTCTTTACCAGGGTCAGAGTGGATAACAACAACCAGTGTTCATTGCAAATTTATTCTGCATCAAATTCTTTGTTAAAATCCTTTCATAGAAAAAAAAAAAGGAAAAAAATCCTTTCATAGATTATTTTATTTAATCATCAAAACGACCTTAGTAAGTGGGTATTATATTAAATATATCCATAATGAAACTGAGAGAGCTTAAGTAACTTGACATATATTACAGAGTTATCAAGGAGCATAGCTAGTTAGCAGCAAATATGGAATTTAAACTTAAATAGTACAATTCCAGTGCCTTAGGCTAGACATTATCAGATTATTTTTTAGGTTGGAGGAATCAATCTATTTAGGAATGGTGAAGACGGACATGGCAGCCTGAAGTAAATGCCCTTTATGTAAAATTTTGAGTTCTCTTACATAGGCTTAAAAGGTATATAAAGCATATACCAAGCTGTATTCCAATGATGATTTAAAGAGAATTAAAAAGCAATAAGCAATGTCTAGTTAAAACAATTCTTTTGTTCAGCTTGACTTTATCAATTTATAATTTGTGAACTTACGATCCACAGTGTTCTGTCTGACATTTTGCTTTCCTTTCTTGCCCTTGTAGTCTCTTCTCCAAACATCAACAGAATGATCTTTTAAAAAAATAAATCAAATCATCCCATTTCCAGATTTAAATCCTCTAGTGGCTTCAGTCACGTTTAGAATAAATCCCACTCTTTACTAGGCTCTGCGAGGCCCTATACGAGCTAGCCCTTGCCTATCTGTAATAATCTCTATCCATTTCCTCCTTAGTCACCTTACCTTCCAAACACTAGAATCATCGCTCTTCCTAAAATATGCCCAATTCTTGCTCTCCATGAAAAGCTCTTCAACCTCAGATTATTAAATGGTTCAATTCATCATTTCATTCAGATCTCCACATATGGTATCTCCTTAGAGAGGTTTTCCCTCGGGAATTTTTAAAAAACCACCCCCAACCTCATCACTCAACTCCCTTCATGGTTTTCACTACCTGCTTATACGACATGATAGTTTACTTTTTTATCTATAAGTTCCATGGGGGCAGAGACTTAAGAGCAGAAACTGTTGACTGCTGTGTGTTCATTGCTCTGACAATGACTGACAGTAAGCATTCATTAGCTGTATGTTAGAAAATAAATTTTATAATCTTGAATTATTACAAAATCATTTTTTAGGTCTGGTCAGGCACACTTGTTCATTTTAAATCAGATTGAATAAAGCATTGGAGTATAAAGATGTTTAGGAGACAGCAAATAAGTTTATGAAAGCATATTCTAGCCTATATTTTTGCTTTTGCTAGTGTTTAAAGGAGGAGGAATGATAGATAGATTTTATTTCTCAATACTTACATATTTCAAAGTGAATCATAAAATAGCTGAAACTCTTTGATTATTTCAAATAGCTACAATTGGAATAATAAGGATAGATGACCCAGCAATGAAGACAGGGCTCTCTGGCCTGTTTCCCTCATTTGCAAAATCGAGGAACTGGACCTAATGTTCTCTAAGACCCATTTGGTTTACTGTCCTACAAACTGAATATTGTAATTTGAAAAAATAAATCCTCATCTGTAACTCTAAAATATCAAAAATAATAATATAATTTTACAAATTTAATTTTCATAAATTATAACTATAAATGGCAATAACTTGCAAAAATCCTTTTTGATTAGTAAATACTACCACCCAAATCCTCCATTTAACTAATTGTGTGACATTAATGGAGTAGCTTCACCTTCCTATGACTCTATTTCATCAATTGCAAAGTGGAATTAATTATACTATACACCTTATAAGATAGTTATTAAAATGAAATGGGCTAATGTGTGATACAACATTAATGTAATATGTAGCATATTATAAGTGCTAAATAACATAAACATAATTAATTAACTTAAGGGTTTAAGCATAAGTTAAAGTGAAACATTCTACCTAATCTTAAGAATACTGATCAACCTCTACACTCCTTTTTGAATAGGAGTGGAGATGTGGGAGATATTTCAAAAATAAACTTATACATAGAACTGATTTAATTAACACAAATCTGAATCCTTTCAGTTCAGACAAAAGCAATAAAACAAGTAAACAACCTGAAGTAAAGAACACTCGTGGAATATGAAATGTTGTAAAGTCAATTTCTTAATTATTATAATAAAAGAGAATGTGAATTATTTGCAAAGAAATTTCAAAGAATAAGTACAAGAAACAGAAAAAAAAGACAGCAGAATATAAACGGTAAACTAGAAGAAATCAGGAAGAATATTGAAAATAACAATGAAAAAATATTAAAATTTGAAAATACACTAAGATTTGCAAGACATGGAATAGATATCATTAGAACAGTAGCAATGAGGTAGAAGACAGATGAGTGAACATGCAAAACCAAATGGAAAAAAATAGTGACAAGAATGCTGAAAGACAACATCTATAGAAAGCAAACAAAATAGACCCAATCTAGACATAAATGGTATTTCTGAAGAAGAGAAAAATACATAAATGGAATGGAAAATACATATGTTAAGAGAGATGCTACTCAAGTGCAGGATAATATGGCAAAATAACAAGCAACCCTGACTCCGTCTACCATGCTAAAGCTTAGATACCAGAGAAGGGGGTAAGAAAATTTATAAATCCCAAATGATTAAATAAAACAGAGCATTATAAAAGGATAATAAATGTAATATAATATAACAAAGATTTCTAAATTTTAAAAAAATTATCAATTAATAAATATAATACATCTAAATCTAATAATATAAATGTAAACTTACATAAATAATTTGATAATACTGAAAACATAAAAGTAAAACATTCCTTATAATTTTATTATTTTATACAAGATGGTAAAGGAATATCATCAAGAACATGATAAATAGGTTTCAATGGAAATTTGCAAAATTTGAAAACCTACATGGACAAGATAGAAAGCTATAAAAAAATTGGACACACAAAAATATGAAAGTTGACATATCAAATAATCATTTTGAAAAACCGAAATGGCAATCAGAGAACAACTCCTCCACATTCTGAAAAATCCTCCAATTAAAACAGCTGTATGATCAATTCTCACAAATTTGCTTTAACCACATTGTTATTAAAGAAAAATGGGGGTGGGAGGAGCTGTGTGACTTATCTTGTAAGGCCATGTGAACCTAAGCCCAAAAGTGGAATAAGAATAGCACAAAAATCATAGGTCTAGTTCACCTATGAAAATAGTTGCAAAAATCCTAAACAAAATGTCTGATAATCAGATACAAAATGCTTTAAAATAATATATTTAGTTCAGTAGACTTACCTTTGAAATTCAGATTATCACATTAGTGAAGAAAAGGAGAAAATCAAAGAAGTTTTCAATAGATACAGAAAAAGCATTTGATAAATATTAACAAGTATTTATATTTAGAAAAAGAACTTAAAGCTAGGAATAGTCCAAAACTTTCTTAATTTGATCAAAAACTCAGGAAATCTCATGATTATGGAAAATCTTTAGTTAGCCATATATCTTTAAGATCAGAAATAGGATGAAAAAGCCTGGTAGCTCAGGCCTATGATTGGGGGAAAAAAAAAATCAATAGGTGAGAGAATGATAAGAAGGGAAGAGACAAAACTGTCAGTATCTACAGGTGATGGAATTAACTACATTAAAAACTCAACAGAATGAAAAATATTTTAGAATTAGAGAGTTCCATTGGCCTTCTAAATAAAAAAATGAACTTAAAAAGTGTAAGAGCATTTTTTAAATTAAAAACATTACTTTTTATTGGTAACATCCAACTGGAGTATATATTAGATACTATTCATAATAGGAAAAATAAATAGGAATTAACAAAGAATTTACCTTGCACAGCAATTTATGGAGAAAAAATTTTAATTATATTAAAGGCCATAAAGGGCATAAACACAGGCTAAACATTACTTTCTGTTTATGGATGGAATTTTTAACACTATAAAGATATCAATGCTCCAGATTAACCTATAAATTCAACACAAATTTGAATCAACATCCAACAGGGCTTTATTGAGGAACTCAGAAAAATTATTCAAAAATTTACCTTGAAGAATAAAGGTCCACAGAGGGTTATTTCAATTTGGAAAGAGAAGAACAAAAATTTATCCTACCAGGTATTAAGATATATTACAAAACACAGTAATAAAGTACATCGTGCAACTAATTCAGGAATAAATAACCAGACCGAGAAAACAAAACAACAGTGGACTTAGAAAAATATCCATGCACACATGGAATGAAAGTGAGTAGAATGTAGAGGTTAAAAGTATGAATACTGTAGCCCCACTGCTTGAATCCAAAACATGGTTCTGGAACTTAATAGTTCTATGACCTTAACCTAACTATTCACCACTCTGTGCCTCCATTTCCTCTTCTGTAAAATAGGAAGTAAAAATAGTGTCTTCTTTATTATTTTATTATTATTATTACTATTATTATTTTGGTGAGAACATTTAAGTTCTACTCTCAGCAAATTTAAATTATACAATACAGTGTTATCAACTACAGTTACCATATTTTACACTAGATCCTCTGACCTTATTCATCTTATACCTGAAATTTTGTGCCCTTTTACCAACATGTCCCTGTTTCTCCCACCTCCGCCTCAGTCCCCAGCAATCACTTTTCCACTCTCTGTTTTCTCTGAATTTAACTTTTTAAAAACTTGTAGATTCCACAGAAAAGTGATACCATGCAGTATTTGTCTTTCTGTGTCTGGCTTATTTCACTTGGCATAATTTCCTCAAGGTAAATATGTAAAGTGATGGATATGGTTAAATAAGTAGTTGAGAGGAATCCTTTCACGATGTGTATATATTGCAAATCACCACGATGTATCTTTTAAATATTTTATAAATTTTTATATCAATTATACCTCAATAAAGCTGAAATTTTTAAATATATATATATAATATAAACAAAAAATAATGTCTTCTTTATAGGGTTTTTATAAGGATTAGTTGAGTAATGCACTTAGAACACTAGTGGGCATAGAGTGAGCTCAGTAAAGATTAGTTATTATTAATACATATCAGAAAGGAAAATGAGCACCCCTTTAGCAGATGGTGTTGTGGATACTGGCTCATTATCTGGTAAAAAAGACACTAAGAACCCCAGGTGAATTTTTTAAATTAAGTATGAAAGGTAAAATTATAAAGTTAATGAAGAGAATTTCTTTTTTAATTTTAAAAATATAAGTTATAAGATATGCACTTGATAAACTTGACTACCTTAAATTTCAGAATTTGTGTTCATGACTGATGCCACAGACAGAGTTAATAGAAGAGGAAAAGGGGAAAAGGGGAAAAGGAGAAAAGGAAGAGATATTTGCAGCCTTTAATACTAATAACAATCTCTAGACTATAAAAGCAGCACATAAAATTTATTAATATCAAAATCCACCAAAATAAACAATGACCCAAAATAACTGTAAATGGAAGAAGTTATACTACAAAATAAAACTCTGTAAGCACCAAATTCTTTTAAATATAAATAATATTAAACAGCTTTGAAAATTATGGCTATCGAAGAGGATGTAAAGTTGTAAATCTTTACCCTGTAAAAATATCACTCAATAAAAATTTAGATGCTGGAAGTAAACAGAGGAGGAAGGAAGACATATGTACACAAATGTCTCATCCTTTTAAAGCAGGGAAACAATAGATAATGTTCAAAGTTAATAAACTAGGGAACAGTTTTAAGAAACAATTATAATCAGAATATAGCTGCCCAAATTACCAGCAAAATATGAAAACAAAAGCACATAAAACAAAGCTAACATAGACTAAAAGTAAATGAGATCAAAAGAAACACTGAAAACAAAATCAAATATAACCTTAGAAATCAGAAATATGGAACATGTGCTCAATTTCCAAAGCCTATCATCTACAATATTTAATATGCTCCATGTTTGCTACCTTACTGTCAGCATCTTGAGAGCCGGTTTAATGACTGATTCATCTTCTTGCCCAGTTCCATGCACACTAGTAGGCACTAAAAAATAAATTCTTGATTTATAATGAATGTATATAGAGTTCACCCTTGAACAATGCTGGGATTAGAGGTGCCCTACCTCTGCACAGTCAAAAATCCACATATAATTTATAGCGGAAAGAACCTTCCTTAGCGGTTCCTTCTTAACCATGGTTTCACATCTGCAATTCAACCAACCACAGATGCAGATGAACGATGTAGTCCTGTAGCAATTACCCCAGAAAAAAATCCATGTAAAAGTGGACCCAAACAGTTCAAACCCTTGTTGTTGAAGGGTCAATTGTATTTAGAAGCCTAGTTAAAGGGCTGCAAAATACTTTAAACATAGTATTCAAGGTTGATTAAATCCTACTTCTGATGACAATATTTTAAGGAAGTTTGAAGAACAATTAAGAATAATGTATTAACCCTTGTCTGAGTGGTTCAGTCTACTGTCTTAGCAGGAAAAAAAAATGGCACACTTAAATTGAGTAATTGGAGGAGGGTTTCAAAATGTATTCTTGGAAAAGCTATGGGTCTGATGTAGGGAAGCAATAAGAAATGTCACAGAGACTTCCCTGGTGGTACAGTGGTTAAGAATCTGCCTGCCAATTCAGGGGACACGGGATCCAGCCCTGGTCTGGGAAGATCCCACATGCCACAGAGCAACTAAGCCCGTGCACCACAACTACTGATCCTACGCTCTAGAGTAGTGAGCCACAACTACTGAGCCTGCGTGCCACAGCTACTGAAGCCCACACGCCTAGAGCCCGTGCACCGCAACGAAGAGTAGCCCCCGCTCACTGCAATGAAAGAAAAGCTCGTGCACAGCAATGAAGACCCAATGCAGCCAAAAAATAAAATAAATACATTTATTAAAAAAAAAAAGAAATATCACAGTATCCTAGGACTAATAACAGTGGAGTTCTGACACCATCCTGAGTCCTGGGGGAAAGTGAGTTTTGAGAGCAGGAAAGCTACCTTTCTGGAGCTGTGACCCGCCATATAGGGAGCTGGCCCATTACAAGCCCTGAGGAAGACTGACCAGGGCAATAAAACCCCGAATATACTTCTTTCCCACTCACCGAATCTCCTAGAGTGCCTCCTACCCTTCAAAATCAACTGAACTCTAGAGAACAAGGAGCCAGCTGATACAGCTTAGAGTCCAGACTCCCTGAGCAAAGTGCAAATAGAGAAAGGTGAGGTTCTGGAGGGGCAAACAGAAGCTATATGGCACAGACTTTACTTCCCAAAACTGTAAGAACAAGGTCTATGTCAACTGTTTTCCATGGTAGGCAGGTAAATATTTTTTTATTCATAAATACCATGTGTTGGATTTGAGCTTCTATTTGACCCATAATTACAATCTCTATCTTCTGTGTATCTAACATATTCTCAAATAATATGGGAAAACTGCATTCTATTCACTCAGAGAGAGTTCTCAGCCACAGGTCTTATTTTGTTTTCCCTGGGTTAGAAAATTGGGTCTATGATCTAGTTTCTGGTCAATAAAAAATAAGTCATGAGTGACTGAGATAGTTCTCTATTCAGCAAAAATGCTCTGACTGTGCAATTCTCAGTACAGCAAAGATATATTTCTTTCTCTGCAAAGCAGATCCAAAGAAGCACCTAAAGAGTATCTTCTCTGTTGGTTATAAGGGTAAGCAATATTTTGGTGCCAAATCTTACATGACCCTTTTTACCACATTATTAATGAGGACAGATGTTTTGAATTGAGAATCACACAAAAGCCAAAATATGCCTCTGACCTTAAAAGACAGGATCAAACTTCCACTGTACTGTAATGTTTTTTTTCATCCAGAGGCATTTATTTTAGGATGCATACTTTTTGTTAGATTTCTGTCAAATGAATTGAAATACTTTCTTGGTCCCTCTTAGCTGGTTAAATTTGAGCACTGCAGAAACTTTTCAACTGGGCTCAAGACAGGCAGAGAGTATAACGTAGAAGATATTCTTACCAAAGAATTGAATTTTAGGTCTCATGTTAAAAAGAGGCAGCCTGGGGCTTCCCTGGTGGCGCAGTGGTTGAGAGTCCGCCTGCCGATGCAGGGGACATGGGTTCGTGCCCCGGTCCGGGAAGATCCCACATGCCGTGAGGCGGCTGGGCCCGTGAGCCATGGCCGCTGAGCCTGCGCGTCCGGAGCCTGTGCTCCGCAACGGGAGAGGCCACAACAGTGAGAGGCCCGTGTACCGCAAAAAAACCACTTCCAACAAACAAAAGCCCAGGACCAGATGGCTTCACAGGTGAAATCTATCAAACATTTAGAGAAGAGCTAATACCTATCCTTCTCAAACTCTTCCAAAATGTAGCAGAGGGAGGAACACTCCCAACCTCATTCAACAAAGCCACCATCACCCTGATACCAAAACGAGACAAAGATGTCACAAAGAAAGAAAACTACAGGCCAATGTCACTGATGAACATACATGGAAAAATCCTCAACAAAATACTAGCAAACAGAATCCAACAGCACATTAAAAGGATCATACACCATGATCAAGTGGGGTTTATTCCAGAAATGCAAGGATTCTTCAATATATGCAAATCAATCAATGTGATACACCATATGAACAAATTGAAGGAGAAAAACCATATGATCATCTCAATCGATGCAGAGAAAGCTTTTGACAAAATTCAACACCCATTTATGATAAAAACCCTCCAGAAACTAGGCATAGAGGGAATTTCCTCAACATAATAAAGGCCATATATGACAAACCCACAGCCAACATCATCCTCAATGGTGAAAAACTGAAACCATTTCCACTAAGATCAGGAACAAGACAAACTTGCCCACTCTCACGACTATTATTCAACATAGTTTTGGAAGTATTAGCCACAGCAATCAGAGAAGAAAAAGAAATAAAAGGAACCCAAATTGGAAAAGAAGAAGTAAAGCTGTCACTCTTTGCAGATGACATGATACTATACATAGAGAATCCTAAAGATGCTACCAGAAAACTACTAGAGCTAATCAATGAATTTGGTAAAGTAGCAGAATACAAAATTAATGCACAGAAATCTCTTGCATTCCTATACACTAATGATGAAAAATCTGAAAGTGAAATTAAGAAAACACTCACATTTACCATTGCAACAAAAAGAATAAAATATCTAGGAATAAACCTACCTAGGGAGGGGCTTCCCTGGTGGTGCAGTGGTTGAGAGTCCACCTGCCAATGCAGGGGACACGGGTTCGTGCCCCGATCCGGGAAGATCCCACATGCCGCGGAGCGGCTGGGCCTGTGAGCCATGGCCGCTGAGCCTGTGCGTCCGGAGCCTGTACTCTGCAACAGAAGAGGCCACAGCAGTGAGAGGCCCGCATACCGTGAAAAAAAAAAAACCTACCTAGGGAGACAAAAGACCTGTATGCAGAAAATTATAAGACACTGATGAAAGAAATTAAAGATAATACAAATAGATGGAGAGATATACCATGTTCTTGGATTGGAAGAATCAACATTGTGAAAATGACTCTACTACCCAAAGCAATCTACAGATTCAATGCAATCTCTGTCCAACTACCACTAGCATTTTTCACAGAACTAGAACAAAAAATTTCACAATTTACATGGAAACACAAATGACCCTGAATAGCCAAAGCAATCTTGAGAACGAAAAATGGAGCTGGAGGAATCAGGCTCCCTGACTTCAGACTATACTACAAAGCTACAGTAATCAAGAAAGTATGGTACTGGCACAAAAAACAGAAATATAGATCAATGGAACAGGATAGAAAGCCCAGAGATAAACCCATGAACATATGGTCACCTTATCTTTGATAAAGTGGGCAAGAATATAGAGTGGAGTAAAGACAGCCTCTTCAATAAGTGGTGCTTGGAAAACTGGACAGATACAAGTAAAAGTATGAAATCAGAACACTCCCTAACACCATACACGAAAATAAACTCAAAATGGATTAAAGACCTAAATGTAAGGCCAGACACTATCCAACTTTTAGAGGAAAACATAGGCAGAGCACTCTATGACATAAATCACAGAAAGATCCTTTTTGACCCACCTCCTAGAGAAATAGAAATAAAAACAAAAATAAGCAAATGAGATCTAATGAAACTTCAAAGCTTTTGCACAGCAAAGGAAACCATAAACAAGACCAAAAGACAACCCTCAGAATGGGAAAAAATATTTGCAAATGAAGCAACTGACAAAGGATTAATCTCAAAAATTTACAAGCAGCCCATGAAGCTCAATATCAAAAAACCAAACAACCCAATCCAAAAATGGGCAGAAGACCAAAATAGACATTTCTCCAAAGAAGATATACAGATTGCCAACAAACACATGAAAGAATGCTCATCATCATTAATCATTAGAGAAATGCAAATCAGAACTACAATGAGATATCATCTCACACCGGTCATAATGGCCATCATCAAAAAAGTTAGAAACAATGAATGCTGGAGAGGGTGTGGAGAAAAGGGAACCCTCTTGCACTGTGGGTGGGAATGTAAATTGATACAGCCACTATGGAGAACAGTATGGAGGTTCCTTAGAAACCTAAAAATAGAACTACCATACGACCCAGTCATCCCACTCCTGGGCATATACCCTGAGAAAACCATAAAACACAGACCTACTAGAGAATGGACTTGAGGATATGAGGAGGGGGAAGGGTAAGCTATGACAAAGTGAGAGAGTGGCATGGACATATATACACTACCAAACGTAAAATAGATAGCTAGTGGAAAGCAGCCTCATGGCACAGGGAAATCAGCTTGGTGCTTTGTGACCACCTAGAGGGGTGGGATAGGGAGTGTGGGAGGGAGGGAGATGCAAGAGGGAAGAGATATGGGAACATATGTATAACTGATTCACTTTGTTATAAAGCAGAAACTACCACACCATTGTAAAGCAATTATATTCCAATAAAGATGTTAAAAAAAAAAAAAGGTCACACCATGGTAGCATGATAAAATAATTACATGAAGAAATTAGAAATTGTGAGCTTATTTAGAGGCTGTGCTAGTTTTTATGGCTGGCATAACAAACTACCACAGACTTAGTGGCTTAAAACAACACAAATTTATCATCTTTCACTACTGTGGGTCAGAAGTCAGACATAGGTCACACTGGGCTAAAATCAAGGTGTTTGGTAGGGGTGCATTCCTTTATAGAGGCTCTAGGGGAAAATCCATTTCCTTGCCTTTTCCAGTCTCTAGAGGCCACCTGCATTCCTTGGCTCATGGCCTCCTTCAAAGGCAGCAATAGCAAGTTGATACATCTAAAGTTACATCTCTCTTACTAGCTACAGCTGGGAAAAACTCTTCACTTTCAAGAACTCATATAATTAATGTGAACCCTCTCAAATAATCCAGATTAATTTCTTCTCTAGGTTTGTACACTTAATTATAGTTGCAATTCCCTTTTGTCATGTAACTAACATATTTACAGGTTTTCAGCATCTTTAAGATTAGAAAATGGGCATCGTTGAGTGGTCATTATTCTGCCTAACATTGCTTAACACTGGTGGTTTTTAGGAAAATGTCTTAGTAATATTTAATTTAGTGACATTTTAGTAATTTTGTAATATGTAGTAATTTAGTAACTTTAAATTTAAACAGATATTTAAAGTAATATTTAAACAAGTCTTTTACAAATTTTATATCTAAAAAGATACTGTGGGCTTCAAATTGTAGAAAGTCCTCATTATCCAAAGACACTTAAAATAAATCTTCTTAAAAGGGGAAATATCCTAATAAATAAAAAAAAAATCAATTTTAACTAAAATTAATTTGAATTAATTTCATTTCAAACTTAATTTAAGCTATAATACATGGTAATTCTTAGAATAAAAAAACTGAAACAAGAATGAGTCTTTTTAAAAGTAATTTTTCAGCAAAACAGTATGATAGCAGAGTAGAAAACTATTTATATTGATCATTTAAAGCAAAACAATAAATAAAGGCCTTTTGGCAATTAGGAGCCCATTTCTGATTAAGGAAACTTAGTTAATTTAGACCAACCCTTCTACTAAGGATAACTAAAGAAACTGGGATAGATGATAGATAAACAGAGACAGATAGATAAATGGATAGAAAAAAAGATAGACAGACAGATGATATATAAAGAGAAAGATAGATAGATGAATAATCCATTAGAGTGTCCTTGCAGAGCTACTAAGACAGTAAAGAATTGCCTATTCAGTGTAACTATGTAAGAAGGAAGGAAATGAGGCTCTGGAAAAATGAGTCTAGCATTTTAGACACTTTGCCCCCTGGAAATATCTATTGATTCTTTTAAAGACTACGAAGAAGAAAACAATTTGAATCACATTTTGACAACCTTACAGGGCTGGGTGGATAAAAATTGGAGTTGAGGACCTGCTAAGGTGGCAGGTCTCTGTTAAACTTCTGCATATTTTTGGTTGAACTTTGAAAGAGCTATATCCTGGAAGAGAATGTGCACTCAATATAAACTGGCACTTTCAGGGACTGTAGTCCGACTTCAGATCAACTCAAAAATTTTCAAATATACATGGTCAAAATAATCAGGAACACATGGCCACAGAATGCATGAATTGCATCCAGCACAAACAAAATGTAATAGAAGACTATTCAATGGAGCTCCAGATATTGGAGTTGCTAGACCATTTTAATTATTCTTAATATATTCAAATAAATAAAAGACGAAAATCTATAGAGTAGAAATTCTGCAATTAAAAGATTTTAAAACAAAATTAATAATTTAACAATAGAATTTAATAATTTAGACACAGTTAATAATATAATTTAATAATTTAGACATAGCAGCAGCCATATGTGAAGAGATAATAGATGAGAATTATCCGGTGATAAAATTTAAGAAGGTATGTGTGATCCAAGCAATTCTGACCTAACTATATTTTACTGATATTCCTGAAAACTGGAAACAATAACAGTGTGTAAAAGAAGCTAAAAGCACACACACAAAAATTTTCAAAGGAGCAACAATTGGACTGAGAGCTGAATCCTCAACAAAAGTAATAAAATAAAATAAAATAAAATAAAAAACAGTGAAGTATACTTTTACAGTACTAAAATAAATAAAAATCTAGATTGCTATACCCAGAAAAACAAAATAAAACAAATGTTTTCAAAAATTAATGTGAAATAAAATTACCTTCATATAAATAAAAATTATGAGAATTTTTCTTAACAGACAAAATGAATTACAAGGGGTAATTTTCAAGCAGAAAGAAAATAATTTCAGATGGAAGATCAAAGATACAGGAAGGAATGAAGAGCAATAAAAGTGGTCAATATCAGGCTGAATCTAGTAAACATTGACTATATCAAATAATAATAATGTCTTAGGGTACATAGAGAGAGAGAGAGAAAGAGAATTAAAATATGTAACAATTGCATTGAGATGAAATGTAGTGGTAAAGGAGTTAAAGGGTTTTAAGTCCCTTGGATTTTTTTTAAGGTAAAAGTGACAATTAATTTAGACTAAGTCAAGGACATTGTATTCCTAAAGCATTCACAAAAAGAATAACTACAAATAATTTTCACCTAACAGAGAAAAAAAATGGAACCAGATAAATATGTAATCTCCCCAAAAGAAGCAGAAGGTGGAAACAAGAAAAGAGAGAGGAGAGATAAATAGAAAGCAAATAGGAAGCTGACAGATTTTAATACAACTATATCAATAGTTATATTACTTATAAGTAGATAAGTGCTCTAATTAAAGGAAAGATATAAAAATCAAAAAATAATAATATACTAACTGCAAAAAACATTTCTAAAATATGAGTACTGCAAGGTTGAAGTTAAAAATTTGGAAAAAGATATAGACTACAAACACTAACCAAAAGAAATCTTCTAAGTTCTATCTGTATCAAAGTAGACTTTAGTACAAAAAAAGAAAATTTAGAAATAAAACCAGATACATCAAATGGTAAAAGGTTACCCACTAGGATCATAGAGAATAAAGACATAAAATATACATTTTGCATAGTGTCATTGTCTCAAAATATGTGAGAAAAAATAACAAATGTACAAAAAGAAACAGACAAATAAGTGACAGGGGATATTTTAATGCAGCTTATTCACTAGCTGATAGAACAAACAGGAAAAAGAAAATCAGTAAATATAGAGAAAATTTGAACAATGTGATTAGCAAACTTGACCCTATTGAAATATATGGAACATTGCACCCAACACCTGCAGAATACACCTTCTTTCAAAAACACTTGGAATATCCACAGAAAATGACTAAACAAAATAATTTGAGAACACACTATTGGCATTTTCTTCTAAAGTTGAAATAACATGCCCTACCTTATGACAGAGGAATTCCACTAGTATATTAAAAAAAATCATACATAGAGGCATCAAAAGACACATACAAAATTATTCATAGCAGCAGTATTCATAATGGTCAAGAACTCGGAAATACCCAATAGCAGAAGAATGGCTATTTAACTGACAGCACATTTATACACTGTAATAGTATATGGTAATGAAAATAAACTACAGCCAAAGGCAACAACGTATTCGAATATCACTAACCTAATATTTATCAAAAGAATTCAGTCAAGGATAATATATACTGCATGTTTCCACTGGTACGAAACTCAAAAACTAAAGGGTTTAGTAAAAGCTAAACTAAAGGTAATATTAGAAATCAGTATTATCATTATGTTTATTCAGAGGGAAAAAATAGTGAATGAAGGGAGAGTGGGTGCTGGCAATATTCCATTTCTTGAACTGGGTGATGATTACACAGATGTTCTCTTTGTCATAGTTAATTGAACTCTGCAAATATGTTTTCTCTGTGTTTTTTTCATATATGTGTTATACATTACAATTATGTATGGGAATGTATAACTATATATGTATATATAAAGAAAAAATATATGCATATATGTATATACATATAATGGAGTAAGAGATGACATTACTTTCTCTAATTGAAGTCAACATACTATCAAGTCTCTGACAACTGATAATGGACAGCACTTGACCTTGACAAATAAAGGTGTCTCAAGCTCTTCTTTATAAAAATAGTCTATTTTGGGTAGTTAGACTAGATATAGCACCAGCTGTCCTCTCTTCTTTGGCCCAGATCCCTCCCCTCACACTGTAGTCAGCATCTCCTCTAAATTAATATTGAACACATATTTAAAGGCTATAATATTTAACCAGTGCTAAAATAGTAGGCTTCATAATATACCTACATGACTTGGTTGAGGCTATATATAAACTATCTGAATGTACCTATTCTAGTCCCAAAACCAATATTATTTCCTTTAAGTGCAGGTTTCATATCTAACGTTCCTTTTATTTTTGATTCTCTTGCCTAAAATAATTTACTCTACAGACTAGGCATTCATCAAATTTTTGTATTAACCATTGTCATATGATTTTTAAGGTAAAGTATTAATATCTACATGTTGAATAAGAGGAAAATAAAATTTCAAGAGATAAACTAGCCATGAGCACACAGGTAGAAAATGGCAGAGTTCATATTCAAAGTCTGACTCCACAGCTTAGGTTCTGTCTTCCAAGTTCTGTACCCTCCCTAAACAGAAAGTTAGACTCAGAACTTTTTTTTCTTAGTCCTCTCATTAAGACTCAAGAACATGTTCACAAGAGAAAGGACAAGAAAAATTTCCTCTTCCAAAGAGATTTGAACTAATTTTTTTACACATCTCAACCCACTCTGCTACTCGGAGTTCTTTACTATAAAACTCTTTGGTTTGCCATGCAAAGAAATTCCAGATGAGTCCCTACCGTTGATCCTCCAGACATCCCAAACATGTCTAAATTCTCTAGTTTATGCTAAAATATAAACTGAGTCCCTAATACATAAAAATGACGTTTGTTTTTCTACCCCCAAAATAGAAATTTAACTTTGCATCATGTGAATTATTCTAGTATCGTTATTAAAAACTTATCTTTCCATCTATGTCTGTTCTCCCTCTAGCTGGTGAATTTCTCAAGAGAAGAATGTTTGTTCTGATTTTTCTAATCATTTTCAAAGCACTTAAAACAGTGCCTAGTACAAATAAACATTCAGTTAATGTTTTTTGCTCAAGTTTTCATAGAAATGAAGAGAATTAAGTCAAGTCAAAAGAGCAACAGGAAAATCCACTGTTGTGTCTTTATTATTAAGGTTAATTTTTTTGGCTTAGTTTATGCTAAATAATCAAGGTCATTTTCTTTCATTCTCACCTGCTTTTCATGTGTCAACATATTTAAAAAGGATGCTAAAAATCACCCCTAGTAATATGTGTAGAAATATTTCCTTAAGCAATTATATTTGCAAGGTTTTTCCACTTTTACCCTAAGAATTGGTAGTTGATGGAACAAGGAGGGCCAGTAATAACAGTTGCTAATGGTAACATATCCTGAGGACAAACAGGAGGGAGATCCCGGGAAGTAGCTTGGAGAAAACCATAGCATTAAGGGAGGATATCAAAGTAAAAATAGAATACAAAGTAAAAATAGATGGTTAGAAATCACCATCTTTCGTTGAATGGATATCCTGGCAGTCAAAGTCCATAAACAGAAGCAACTTGAGCCAAGACTTCCTTTGAAACCACTTCTATTTCATGGAAACTAATTTTTAACATGCTCAGTGGTTTAGGAACATGAAGAGTCAGTTTACAAATCATTATGCACTTCATGAAAAGAAAAAGAAATTGTCAAGAACCCAGATTTTAAAACCATATAATGGAGTTAAACATTATTAAGTCATGTGACAAATTAGAGGGACACCAGAGTAATTTCAACACAGTCAAATCATCAGCCTTCAATCTTCATAGTGATTACGCTCTCAGCTTACATACATCTCTGCATTACTGTGGTGTCTTAATAACATCTGTTAAAAATCCTGACATGTTGGTAATGTGAGGAGAGAACATCCTTCAGTGTACCTATGCCAATAAGCAAATGTCTGTTCTAGTTACTGAGGTTTTTAGTCTTTCTGACTATATATAGCTCATACTTCTCTGATCTCCTTACTTCAGAATAGAGTGTATTGAATAGCTCAATGAAAATCAGCAAGTTGTGATTATTAACTAATTCATATGTTGGTTTGAAAACCCAGGTCTATGATAAAATGCTCTAATAATAGGAGTGAGGCAAGTGTGCAATAAATCTGGACTTGGTAGGATAATTGCATTAAATTTATCTTAAGTATAAGGCAACCATCTTGTTATTTGTTAAGATATTTTTTTATTTTCCATTTCTGATATTAAGAAATTATACAATTATTGTATATTCTGGACCAAATATAAAACCCTCTTCTTCTAGAACATGCACTTTAATCCACAAACACCTCTGTATGTGTTTCTCATCACTGAGCACTTGTACACATCCTTCAAATCTTAACTCAACTCATGTATCTCCTACTTTATGAAACCATCGTCCACTCCCCCAGGCAGAGGAAGTTAGGCTACTTCCTTTACGTTACCACTGAATTTACAGCAGCCGTAGCACTTGTTATAATAGTGTGCTTATTTTTCTCTTCTTTTGGAATGAGTTTCTCAAGTGTAGAAGTGGTTTGTTTAGCCTAGCTCTGGAACACAGTTGAGAAAAATAATAATTTGTTAAATGAGCCAATCTGCCTTCTGGATCTTATCTCCCATAGTACCTCACACCAGTACCATGTATGCATTTCATTATGCTTCAGACACAGAGGAATATTTACCATTTTAAAACCTTTCACACTTTTTGTTACAATAGTTTGGTTCAAAGAGTTGTTTCAGTCTGCATGGCCCATCTCTTGCCTGAGACAGAAGACATTCGTTGATAGACAGTACAGGACACCTGTTCTCTGTCGTCTTTAAGGAACTCTAGAGAACTGCCTCGGTTGCCAGAGCTTCTTCCATCAAGCGTCTTCATTTCCATCACTGCCCAGTCCTACGGTAACTTGCAATTACTTCTGAGAAAGACCAACCATTCATTTCCCTGCATGTTAGCATGCTGATACTTTCCAATATGCATATTACCTGAGAGTGAGACCACAATTTGCTCAAAGTTCAAGACAATCTCTGAACTGTATTGGGTATGTGATTTGGAGCCGGCAACTTAACTTCACTTTGTCTCAAGTCGTCAGCTGAAAAATTATGATACTGAAAGTAACCACCTCAAAATACTACCTATTTTATAAAATTCGATTGAATGTGAAACTGCGATGATAGTCACCATTTATTGAATACATATTAAGCATTTACATTTGCTTTACATACATTATTAAATTTAATCATCCCTACAGAATTACAGAATAAGTATTGGTATCCACTTTCTACAGAAATGTGTGTGTGTGTGTGTGTGTGTGTGTGTGTGTGTGTGTGTGTGTGTGTGTAGGAGACTATATCTAGTATAGTAATCTGGTCACAGTTAATTGAAATATGACAGGTTGGAGTAGGGAGATAAGACCCCTCAACTAATATGGATTTTTATCAAGTGTAATAATAAGGTTGTTAAGACAATAAACCAGCAATCAGCTTTCAATTGGGAGCTGTTTTTTTTTAACAAAATAATGTAAAATCTAAGAATATGTTAGCAAATAATCTGGTTTTTCATGCCAGTTCTTTGGATACTTTTTTTTCCAAGCACCATCCGCCTACTTTCTTCACATATCTTACTCCACCTGGTAAAGGAAAATAATAATTTCTATCCCCTTGTCAGATAGAGTATGCGTGAAAGGTGATTCCAGGTAGGACATGTTCCCTATGACTAAAATAGAGCTCAGAATGGGAAACTTTTACCTTGATAACTTGAAAATAGGGGAAAGATTCCAGAATTCATGCGCCAAAGATTAAAATACAATGGCAAGTAAAAAATCAAATAGTCAATCCAAGTAGTAAGGTAACCAGTGGGAATCAGTAACAAAACCAACTTGTGATTTGAGAAACCAGAAAAACTAAGGATAAAAAGTTGTGGAGTAGACAAAACGGAAGTTATCTGGAAATGTTCCTGAAATGGAGCAAGCATGGCTCCAGTAGCCAAACACAAGGCAGGTAAGGGTTTTGTAGGTCAGGAGTGTTTGATTGAGCCTGACAAGAACAGAAGGCATACTCATCCTTCATATCAGGAGATATGAACAGTGTATGCCAAAAATAAAGCCACCTTTTCAATTTCAGTTTCCATGTATTAGCTTGTCTACTTGGTCTGTCTACAGGCTCCTTAGAAGCAAACCTCTTCTTGAAGCAGATGCAAGCCTGTCTTTTAAAAGAAACATTTGGAGAATCAAAGTTTTTTCTCTGCCCCAATAAGGGTGGTAGAGAAAACAAGGCTTCTGAGAAAGTAAAAGCTAATTTTTTAAGGTTGTCTAAATAAGATGAAGTAATAATAAATGAATTATACTGATTATCATGTTTATACTCCCTTTTAATGCTTTTGAATTTAAGTATAAAATGGTATATTTTGAACCTAGAATCAGTATTTTTAAATCAACTAAGAAAATACTAAATTAAATAAATCAATTTTTGCTTACTGAGTTAATTCAATCAATCAATCAATAAAGCTTTCATTGTAAGACATTAAATGTAGAAAAACATTTCCAACAGACACTTATTTCAGAGTAGTTCAATATACTAATAGCCCTTGCATTCCAAATCTCCAGTTCTACAGAGACCTTCCTATCTGAGATCTTGAATTCTTTGGACCAAGGTAAACAGATACTGGGCCAGATTCTATATCTCTACGTCTAATTTTTCCTTCCTTAATCTAGCCTGCCTTGTTTCTAAAAAGAGACGTTTATACACATATGTGATCAGTATATCCTCTTCCATACACTTTCTCCTAATTTTCCCAAATACTTTCTTCATCCTAGCAGAAGTTTTCTGGAAGAAAAGAAAAGAAAGAATGAAAAGATACATGTGTAATTCTAGGTAACTTGCTCTAGTTTAAAGGGTGAGTAGACATTACTTATAATTGGGAGGTTTATGATATGTAGTTAGAATATGGGCTGTGAACACATCAGGTTTGAATCTCAGCCCCTACCACTTACTAGCTGGTGAACTCTACTAAGGCATTTAAGCATTCCATGCCAAAGTTACTTCTTTTCAAACTTATGACTAATATTAATACCCGCCTCTTAAATCTACTTTGAAGATTAAACCTGATACGGAATGTAACACTATTAGCAGAGTACTGGCTCTGAGGAAGAACTGAATAGATGTTAATTGTTATTACTGTTATTACCAGATGTCATATTTTGGTAATATGGAAATGAGCTATTCTTTGTTTCAATTTATTTTGCCTTAGTCTAAATATCACCCTTCTGTACACAGGAACAGGGGGGTCATGAAGCTGTTTAGATTAGATAATCATAACCAAATAGATAATTAAATACATAGATAATTTTTCCTCAATAAGACAAGGTTCAATAAATCATGATTATTTAATAGTGTTATGCTCAAAGATCCATGAATAAAATAATGAAGGGAAATATGTTATTGGGAGTTTCATTGCTTAGTGAACTCAGAATCTTTGAAAACTTCAACATTTATTATCTTGACTGATTTTTACTTCCTTCTGTTTGTTTTATGTAAATAATGAAATTAATATTCTTCCAATAATTTAACCTATTTTTGTTGTTATTTCATGTTAGACTTTAAGTATGAGTAAAAAACAAAGATGAGACGATAGTTCCCTGGTGCTGCTCAGAGAGGACTGGACAAAACTGGGAAGTATTATGGGACAGACTGGGAAGAGGATGGTTTTTCTCCCAGATTTGACTTTCATTGCCAACTCTCTGCACAGTTAAACTCCAACTTTACATTCAGCTTCATTACCATGTCCACATTTATAATTAGATTTAAGGCTAAAGCCTACATTGTAATGAAATGTAGATAGTCCTGCTTCACTTTGGCAGGTCAGTGAATTCTAATACCTTGGCAGGCAAGTGAGTGAGAGTTTATTTCAGATAATGAGCAAGGTTCACAAGTGCTGAAACAGAAGTTCAATGTGAAGAGTAAGAAACAGTATTTTTTTTAATATTCTAAGAAATATAAAGGAACAAGGCTAAGCACATGTGATTTCTATTCAAGTAAATAGTGGTGATAATTGTAGGTAAGATAATTTTAGGGCTGGACTTTATAGCTTCATTTTTTTTTACATCCATGAAAGCTGAAAGATGATGTGAATCTTGAATATTTAAAAAAAAGTTACTTTTGTTCCTTTATGATTGTAATTGTGTGGACCTTAAGGGCTTCTTCTAGTCTTGGCCTGTGGATGGTAAGATACATCCTTATTCAAAAAATATGTGTGCACACACCGAATGTTAGGGTGAGATCTGTCAGCCACTCTTCAGGCAGCCTGGCAACTAAAATAATATGACAGAAGGTAAATCTCTCAAATCGTGTTTAAAATATGCTTCTATAAAACTTTTGTTATACCATTTGGATAGCACCAATCACATGGAAATGTCATTATTTTTCAAATTAACCCTCTCCTCGGCAAGACCTTAAATTACATGAGGATGTGGGCTATCCTGTACAAACTCTTTACCCTATACCTTGACTTTCTCAGGACCTGGCACACAAAAGACTCGAAGGAGTGTTCCTCTGTGGAAATGAACACTCAATCATGTAGTCAATGTAGGCATATTTGCAAATAAGCAGTTACCTGAGTTGGTAAGTCAAGGACATTTGACAATTGGAAAATTCCTTCCAGATGAGGATCTGGGAGCCCAGAAAATGTAGGACTTGTCCAGGACCTGCACAGGACAGGGAAGAGCCAGTCTCCCCAATCCCAATTACATCAGTCTGTGGAGGACCAAATGGAGGCAGGGGGAGGTCATTGTTCCAGTAAGTATCTTACTTCTAATCTGCAAAGGGAAAACCTGTGGGATACTCCTAAATTAAATCATGCTGGCAGCCAAAAGTCCAGTTTTGCAGAAGACCACGGGATATGAAGATTCTGCATGAAGAAAAAGGTAACTTGCTTGCCTCTGTTAAATATCTACTCACTTCCAGTGCACAAAGTCATAAAAACATTAAAAATGCTAGTGTGTGTGTTTGTGTGTTTGAGAGAGAGAAAATGAATGAAAGAGAAAAAGATTTGGATAAGAAAATATTTCCCTCAAATTATATTAATTAACTGTATGAAAATAAATTAATAGCATTTAGATTAGACATAAACGTTAACTTTACAAAAATAAAAAGGAAAATATTACCTTTACTAATTCCTGACTATTTTTTTATGACTGAAACCTATTGCTATTCCAGCTAAAATTGACACTTGTCACTTTCTTGGCACTATGCACTTTCTATATCAATAAAAAGTAATGGCTAGGAATCTGGCCTCTGAACCATACTGAACCTGTTGACTAACCTCAGTATACCTCAGTTTCCTTATTTTCAAAATGAATATAGTAAAAGGATTAACCTCATAAGATTATTGTGATGATTTTAAATAAACTGGTACATGTAAAGCACCTTAGAGCAGTATATGGTTCGTGGTGAATGCTCAGTAAATGTTAGATATGTATTTAACATGTATTTAAATAAATAACATGTATTTAAATAAATAAAATATGTATCTTAAAATGTATTTCCAGTTCCTAAACACTGAGTTATAAACCCTTCCATATACCTACTAACTTGAAACTTGAAAGGAAAGGAAATTCGGGGTTTAAAGAACTTCCAAATCATTTGTACGTCATTCCTTCCTTTGTCCTCAGTTTGAGTTCATTATTAAAAAGACAGAGAGAACTACCATGAAACATTTGTTTTAGCTTGAGAAAACAATGAAATCAAACGCAAAAAATTATTACTGTAGAGCCATCTGCTTGTGGTTTGAACAAAGCACTGTTATTTAATATATGGAGGTAGTCATCAGAGAGATGAGTGAAATCTGACAACAAATATTCTTGCCTAGGGCTTACATTTATACCTACACCTGTCTACCCCCATTTGGAATGAAAATATAAGTTTGTGAGCAAATATAGTTTAATAAGAGAACTAATTCTGAACCAAAGGAGATGAACGATTGTATCACATATTACATGTATGTTTTATTTGACCAGTGTATCTGCTTAGGTAACAAGATGTGAATTGATTATAGGGCAAAGATGAGCATTATCAAATGAAAACTTAGTTTGACTTGCCCAATATGTCTGTCAACCTCACTAGGGTATATGTTTTATATTTTAAAACTTTCATATGGTAATAACTTTGATCAATAGATGACAGGTTATATAAGCAAGCCAACTCTTTACCTATTTGAAAGTAAGTCTGTATATACTTTTCAATTTGTTGTTAATAGAATCAAAAGGCTTAGGAGAACATAACTAGTTCTCTAATCTGAGATTAGAAGTGATAATCATTTCTTCAACACCTGTAATAGATCTGCTTTTTCTTAAGTACATTTTGATGTGGAGGATCTTCTTTGAGGGAAATAATTCTATCGTCAAAACATCTAAATAAAATGTTATTGACAGTCTTTTCGCTCCTATTGAATTCAAATCTCTCTTCCTGTACTTTACGACCCAAGATAAGGATGAGGACTCTGTATAATTTTTTTGTCCTTCAAATTAAACATATCCATTCTTCTAAATGGTTTTTAGAGTAACTGTTTTCCAGGTGCCACCCTGACCTGGGTCCCCATTTTGGGACACTCTAGTTTACCTGTATCTCTCTCAAAGTATGATACACTCTGACAAGCATAGAGTAGAGTAGGATGATTACCTTCATCCTTTGGATATCATCATGTTGATGTCAAAAGGTTTTAGGCATCCCTATTGTAGTTAATTTGCACTGGGTGTTTTACTTAGAGTAAAGCTTTGCTGTATCAGATGCCTAAGAGAATTTAATAATCCTGTTAGTGGCTGTATGGTCAGGCCACCCAAAATGGCTCTTCTCTTGCTTTCTGTACATCCCCTGCTCAACCAGTCAGTGCCTGCTTCACCTGCACCCTACTTACATGACTAGCCTTCCTACATACTTGCCCCAGGCCCCAGCTAGTGACTGTTCTTATCAAAGGGGTGGTGAGGGGCATACCCTTCTGCTAGTTTCCCGGTAACCAATGAGCCCACCTGACATCAATTCCCCCATAGCTGGTAACATCTACCTGCCCCCGGAGCAAAGCTTGCCACCATGTCCTGACCTGCATCCGCAGCACCGGTGGGGTGTTGCTCCAGGACCTTGCTTCAGACATGTAAGCTCCCCCATCCATTAAACCATTGATATCTCTGTCTCTGACACCAGGCTCTTACTTCAGCCTTGAAGCTGGGCAAGCACAGGGCCTGTAGACCTGCAGGGTGCAGCCCAACAGTGGCATTTCCTACTTACTTAAGAGGTTCCAACTTACTTATCTTAGTTACCACAGTATATTAAACAAAATTTATTTATTTTGTGATGCCTGAGGCTTCTTCCCAGTGTGAACTCACAGAGATGAATTTAAGGGATGTATAATTCAGAGACATGACTTCTCCACAATGATGGAAGTTGATGGCCTAAATAGATGCATTCCAGGAATGGCAGGGATACCCAGGACTGTCACACTGACTTCTCAACATCATTGGTGTAACACAGTGGAAAACAGTGTTGAGGAAGGTTTCAAGAAGAGGTTTTGGAGGAGTCACTCATGAACACAAATCCCAGCTCTCGCATTTATACATGCATGACTTTGAACATATTCCAAACCTCGTTTCCCCATGATTTAATTTTGGATAATTCCTACCTTGTAAGATGTGTCTAGAATTAGATGGAGAGACAATATAGTGTAGTTGTTAAAAGCATAAGCTTTAAGGTCAGAAAAATTTGATTTAAATCTTGGCTTTACCACTAACTAGTTTATTCGCTTTAGCTACGTTTTGGTTTCTTTGGTAAAAAGAGAATAGTAATTTCTCCTTCACCGTGTAGAAGTGAAAATTTAACAATAACACAGTCACATGGTAAGTTCTCAATGAGTTATGCTGATTATTACAATGACTGTTTAAAAAACTGTAATACACTACCTGTCTCATAGAAGGTCATCAAAAATGGTTATTCTTATTATACAGTGTCCACCCCTATAATTTCCTATAACTTTAACTTAAAATAATAGTTCCTGACTCAACATGAGAGACAAACACACTTGATATGATAATTGGTGAAAAACTTTCTAGAATATCAGGTAAGCCATTAGGAAAAGAAGCCCTAAAAACAAAGATGCAAACAAGAGCTAATCAAGGGTTGATTTCCTCACAGTATAGTATGGAGTCCATCCTGGAGTTATTTGCATTTCAACTTTGCCTTGCCTATTAGAATATATGTTCCTAGAAAGCAGAGTCACAACGTCACAGACACAGCAGAATTCCTTGCACATCCAATGGGACAGGTAAATACAATTCTCTAATATTCAGAGTTTTCATCTGTATAATGGTGTTAATAGTAGTTGCCCTATTATCTAAGAGTATTGTATCACCAAGAAAACAATTACTACAGCAGTAATATAACTTATAAACAGATTTGTAAATTTTGATGTGCTATTTGCTGATAGGTTATTATCATTATATCAGTACATCATTGTACTGATATAATGATAATCAAGTGATTTTCTCCTGGAGTGTGTGTGTGTGTGATAATATGACAGTTTGGTCTTCTAGTGTAGCTTCTGGTGTTTCCTACATTTCCATGTCCTTAAACTGATCAAGTCAGTAATTTGAACTGTTACAATTTAGCAGATAGAATCCTGTAGCTAAGGTAACCAGTAGGGGTGATCTTAATAAAGGAAGGGTGTAAAGGGTGGAGGTATCAAATGGCAAGGGCATTCCATCAGGGTCAGCCAATGTTGCGCGGTAAAAACAGTTCTTGAAATAAGGCCAACGAGTCCAATCGAGGCTCTAGGCCCATAAAATAAAGGTGAAAGCCAATGCACTTTGGCTCAAAGGTGATCTGTAAACCTTCAGTTTGTTTTAAAATCTCCCACAACTGCAACTACATAAATACAGTGTGCCCTAGACATGGGATACATCCAAAATCAATGCAGGGACTTCCCTGGTGGTCCAGTGGTTAAGACTCCTCACTCTCACTGCAGGGGGCCCAGGTTCGATCCCTGGTCAGGGAACTAGATCCCGCATGCCACAACTAAAGATCTCGCATGCCGCAGCTAAAGATCCCTCACACCACAATGAAGATCCCACATGCTGCAACTGAGACCAGTGCAGCCAGATAAATAAATAAATATTTTTTTAAAAAAAATCAATGCAGACCAGAGTAACATGAGGAGTTCTATAGAGTCTAGAGGTAGAAATGAGTCTTCTGACCTGGGAGATTAGAATATGGAAAGGTAGCCTTTTGGAGTTCACTTCAGGATAAATACAAGGGAAATATGAGGAGGATTGTGAATGCAGTTCTTACACCTCTGAATTTCATCATTAAAGGGATGATTTATACAGATGAAAAATGCAGTGGAAAAGGTAGGACAGGGCTTCTCTAGGGGCGCAGTGGTTGAGAGTTCGCCTGCCAATGCAGGGGACACGGGTTCGTGCCCCGGTCCGGGAGGATCCCGCGTGCCGTGGAGTGGATGGGCCCGTGAGCCATGGCCGCTGGGCCTGTGCGTCCGGAGCCTGTGCTCCACAGCGGGAGGGGCCACAGCAGTGAGAGGCCTGTGTACCCCCAAAAAAAGGTAGGACATAGCTAAGAGACAGGCTTTGCAAATTATTTCTATAATATGAGTGCTTTATAAGCTGTTCTCACATCTAAAAAATTGGGATGATAATAAATAGAATATTGTCCAAAAAATGTAAAGGAATTATTGAAATATTGTTATACAGCAAAACAAGCATAACAATATAACAATGTTACCTTTCAGTATATAGGAAGCCACAAGACAACGTCACTTTCACAAAATCATGCAAAACTTTTAACTGTTTTTGAGACCATCAGGGATTTGAGGTCAGTAGATAACCAGGGTTAATAAATTTCAAATACTTGCAGTTCCTCTGAGGGGAGAGAGGGCATACAAATAGTTTCACCCTTGGTAGAACATTTGAAGAAAAGGAAGCCAACATAAGAGTGGTGAAGAACAAAAGAACCGTTGAAATTTTAACAAATTTTTAAAGTAAATGTGTCAGTGGCATGAGAGTTTAGAGTTCCCAGAGGCCCAAGATGTAAGTGAAATCCTCATTCATTTGCTAGGCCTATAATATATTAAAATTAAACACACACACACACACACACACACACACACACACACACACTACCAGAGATTAGAATAAGAATAGGAAATAGTAAATGAATTTAAAGCTAGGTCAATAGAAACTATTTCAACTGAATTATAGGGAGAAAAGATATAAAAAAAATCAGACCTTCCAAGAGGTATAGGACAATATCAAATGATCTTACATACATGTAATTAGAATAACAGAAGAAAAAAGAAAGAATGAAACAAAAAATATCTGAAGAGATAATGGCCATTTTTTTCCCAAAATTAATGAAAGAAAACAACCAGGAAACTCAGAAGCTCTCAGGATAAATATAAAGAAAAATACAACTAAGCACATCATAAAGCACATCACAGGTGAAGAGACTTCCAGTCAGACTACACAATACTAAAGAAGAAAAGCTATCACCTCAGAATTCTACCATGAGCTATAATAAAATTTTAAAATGAAGATAAGTTAAACACTGTCTTGGGCAAAAATACTATGAGAAATGTTAAGGAAAGTTCTTCAAGCAAAAGGAAAGTAGTACTACTTGGAAATGTGAATCTAAACACACACACATACACACACATAAACACACAAAAAGCAGCATCAGCAATGGTAAATATAAGTTTAAATTTTTTTAAATCACTAAAAATTATTAACTGTGTAAAACAAATACAGAAAAAAGAATTGGGTTTATAAAACAGAAAATTAAAATGTGTACGATAATACCATAAAGGATGAGAGGGATAACATGGAAGTATACTATTGAAAGATTGTTACACAATATGTGAAGTGGAAAAATACGATTCGAAGGAAGGCTGTTGCAATATAATGATGCATACTATAAATCTATAGCAACAACTTAAAAATAAAACACAGGTATAAACTATAATCCAAAATAAAGTAGAACGAGAGGAAATAGATGAGACAAAAAATCCCAGTTTTTAAGACAGTAGTTTTAAAAATAAGTATATCATGTAAAAAAAATAAAGTATATCAATAATTGCAGTAAATGCAAATGATCAAAACACACCAATTGTAATTTAGAGATTGTCAGATTGGGAAAAAATTAGCAGAACCCAATTCTATTCCGTTTATAGGAACACATTTTAAAAGTAATGGTATAGATTGACTGAAAGGAATATGATGTGGGGAAAGATATACCATGCCAAAAATAATCAAAAGAAAGCTATATGAACATATTAATATCACACAAGGTAAACTTCAAAACAAAGAATTTTATTAGGGTTAAAAAGATAAATTACATAATGATAAAGAGATATGCACCTAATAAAGAGCTTAAGCATTCATAAAGCAAACGCTGATAGAACTGAAAACAGAAATAGAGAAATTTCTCAATGTACTTGAAGACGTCAGCAAGTCTTCCTCAGTAATTGAAAGAACAAGTAGACAAAAATCTTTAAAAATATAGATTTAAACATCATCAGCCAACTTAACTTAGCTGAGAATTATAGAACACTCCACTCAATAATAATAGAACGCACGTTCTTTTTTAAGCCCACATGAAACGTCACCAAAGTAGACAGCTATATTGTCAGCCATAAAATAAATCTTGACAAATTTAAAAGAATTGAAATAAAACAAAGTGTGGTCCCTGAGTACAAAACAATTAAATTAGAAATCAATAACAGAAAAATATATGGAAATCACCAAATGTTTGGAAATTAAATGACAAATATCTAAATAACCAATAGTCACAATTTTAAAGAAAATCAGAAAAAGTTCCAAATCAAATAAAACCTGAAAACAGAGCATATCAAAATGTATAAAATTTAGCTAGAGCAGTGCTTAGAGGAAAATTTATAGCACTAAATGCCTATATTAGAAGAAAAGAAATATCTATAATCTAAGCATCCATGTTAAGAAAATTGAAAAAGATGAACAAAGTAAACCCCCATCAGAAAAAAGGGACGGAAACAAAACATAGCCAAAATTAGTGAAATAAAAGGATGAAAATTGAGAAAATCAATGAAAACAAATGCTGATTCTTTAAAAAGACAAACAAAATTGATAAAATTCTAGAATGACTGATCAAGAAAAAAAGACTGAAGAAAAAGAATGCCAGAATTAAGAATAAAGTAGAGGATATCATCACAGATTGTACAAATAACAAAAGCAAAAAAAAAAAAGAATAATATAAATCATTTTAATTTAATAATTTAATGAAATGGACATATGATTTGAAAAATGCAAACTATAAGAGTACACTCAGGAGAAAAAGATAAAATGATTAGCCCTACACCTATTAAAGAATTTGAAATTTTAGTTAAAAACCTTCCCACAAAGGCAACTAATGTCACAGATGACTTCATTGGCAAATTCTACCAAACATTTCAGGAGAAAATAACACAAATTCCATACAAATTCCTCCAGGAAATAGATGAAAGTTGTTATGGGCTGAATATTAGTTCCCCGCCCCCCACCAAATTTATATGTTGATATCCTAACCCCCAATGGGATAGTATTAGGAGGTGGGAGTATTTGAGAGGTGATTAGGTCATGATGGTGGAACCCTCATGAATGGAATTAGTGCTCTTATAAAAGACACCCCAGAGACCTCTCTCATACTTTCTGTCATGTGAGGACACATTGAGACGTTCATCATCTATGAACCAGGAAGTAGGCCCCCAGTAGACTCCAAATGGTCAGACACCTTATTCTTGGATTTCCCAGCTTCCAGAACGTGAGAAATAGATGCTTGTTTTTTAAGCCTTCCAGTCTATGGTATTTTTGTTTTAACAACCTGAAGGGACTAAGACAAGGGTATAATTCTTCCCAATCATTTTATGAGACCACCATAACTCTCATACCAACACCTAAAAAAATATATTTTAAGGAAGTGAAAAGCCTATCTCCTATCTCCCTCATGAATAAACATCCTTAAAAAGTTTTAGCACTCCAAATCCAGCAATGTAGAAAAAGAATAATACGTTGTGATCAAATAGAGCTTATCTCAGAAAAGCAAAGTTACAATTCACTTTCAGAAAACTAATAACAGAAGGGAACTTCTGCCGCCTGATAAAGGGCAGCTATAAAAACCCTACATTATCATATTTAATGGTGAAAAATGAAAGCCTTCTTCACCCCAAGATCAGGAACAAGGCGTGGATGTTCACCCTCCACTTCTATTCAGTATTGCACTGACAGAGCTGGCTGACGCAATAAAAAATTACATACAGGTTGAAACAGAAGATACAAAACAGGTTTTCTTCCCAAACAAGAGAATTTTATATACATAGAAAATCCTGTTTAATCTGTAAAAACCTACTAGAACTGATAAATAAGTTTACCAAGATCACAGAATAAAAGATCAATATACAATAATCAATTGTATTTTTGTAAACTAGGAATGTCCACTTGGAAATTGAAATTTTAGAAACTACATTTATAATAGCATCAAAAAACATCAAATAATTAGTGATACATTTAACAAAATACATACAAGATTTGTACAGTTTTGAAATTTAAAAACATTGTAAAGAGAAATCAAAGATCTAAATGAAAGAGAAACATACTATGTTCACACATCACAATACTTTTTTTTTTTTGCCATATGCGGGCCTCTCACTGCTGTGGCCTCTTCCGTTGCGGAGCACAGGCTCTGGACGCGCAGGCTCAGTGGCCATGGCTCACGGGCCTAGCCGCTCCGCGGCATGTGGGATCTTCCCGGACCGGGGCACGAACCCGTGTCCCCTGCATCGGCAGGCGGACTCTCAACCACTACGCCACCAGGGAAGCCCCAGAATACTTTTAAGATGTCATTTTTCCTCCAATTGATCTATAGATTCAATGAAATCCCAATAAAATCCCAGATAGTTCTTTTTTGTACATTGATAAGCTGATCTTAAAATCTATACGGAAATGTAAACGACCTAGAATAGCCAAAAGAATTTTGAAAACATCTAGAAGGAAACACAAGAAAAAAATCACTACAAACCTGAGTGAGGGAAAGATTTCTTAGGGTACATAAAGCACGCTCCATTTTTAAAAGATGGCTAATTGTACTTCATCAAAATTATAAATGCCTGCTCTGTGAAACAAAACTATGAGAATGAAATGACAAGCTACAGAATGGGGAAAAAAATTGCAAAACATAAATCATAAAAATTCTTGTATCTAGAATATATAGCGAACTCTCACAACTGAATATTAAGCAAAAGTTTTAAACAGACGCTACACCAAAGAAGATATACAAAGGGGAAGTAAGTACGTGAAAAGATTCTCAACATCATTAGTTTTTATGAAAATACAAATTAAACACAATAAGATACCAGTATACATTTATTAGAATGGCTAAAGTTTTGAAAATGGCAATGACTGTCCAATGCTAGCAAGGATGCTGAGTGATTGGATCTCTCATACATTTCTGGTGGAAATGCAAAATGGTAGAGCCACTATGGAAATCAGTTTGACTATACCCTATCAAGTTAAACATACACTTGCCACATGATCTAGGAATCCCATTTCTATGTATTTGCCCAGGTGAAATGAAAACATATATCCACTCAAAGACGGCTATATTAATGTTTATGGCAGCTTTATTCATAATCACCAAAAGCTGGAAGCAACTCAAATTTTCACCAACTGGTAAATGAATAAGCAAATTGTGGCACATCCATCCAATAGAACACTCTCATTATTAAAAAGAAACCAAGTGCTGATACATTTAACAATATGGATAAATCTCAGTCAGAAGCATTATTCTAAGTGAAAGAAGCGAGACACCAAAGACTATATAGTGTATAATTTCTCACAGCCTTCTGGAAAAGGCAAAATTATAGGGACAGAAATCAGATTGGTGGTTATCAGGACCTGGGGGTGGGGTAGAAGATTGACTGTAAAGGGCAGGAGGGAAATTTGGGAGTGGGGGTTATAGACATGGTCTTTATCTTGATTGTAGTGGAGGCTACATACTGTCTACATTTGTCAAAACTCATCAGACTGTGCACTTTAAAAGGGTGAATTTTGTGTATGTAAATTATCCCTCAATAAACCTGACTTGAAAAAAAAGCATTAGGAAATATGGCATAATAGTGTGGGTAATGGTGGCATTTGCAGTCATGTTGATCTTTACAAAGGAATCCATTTGTATGTCTCTTAGCGCAATTTTGAGGTTAAACAACGTGCTGAGTCCTTTATCTCTCAGGATTTGACCAGAGGTAAACACAACAGGAGATTGTATCCAGGAAGCAAAATGAAATGTCAGTGTTTGTTTCCTAGGTTCCCTCCCCTGTAGATCACTCTTGACTACCTGTGTCCCTTGATGAAATGTTCCACTTCTGCCAGGCAACTTTCTCCACTAAGATCCCTCTGTTCTGGGTCCCTGTAATCTCACTTTTATTCCTTCAGGTTTAGGAATACCTGGCTATTAATGGGGGTTCAGTATACTGCATGATACTTTCTGGTTCCTCCACACCTGCCCACATTAAATTATTCTCAAATTTCTCAGTTTGAGTGTGCCACCTCTTTCTTGCCAGAATCCTGACTGATAAAGAAAGCGAGATTCAGCTCCTGTTCTCGTCATCAATTTTAAGCTGTGAGCACTTGGGCTATCCCTTTCACATATTTGAGCTTTAGTTTTCTCATCTGTTATATATGAATAATAATACCTCATTAGCAAAGTTATTATGAGAATTACATAATGATATAAGTTTTCAGTAATTTTTTTTTCTCTTTTTCATGTTAATCTCTTCATCTATTATTGGGTGTTTATTCTCTTCTATTTCTTCATATGCTTCTATTTTAGTCTCTCTTTTAAGTAACAGAATTTCTTTATCATGTATAAATGCATAAGTCATGTACATAGGGCTTTATAATGTGCAGAAGCCCGTATGAATGGCTTAAATGTACCATGGTTTTGTTCCTGGAATAAACTGTTGCTAAAGAACAGTTAAGTCAAACTTTTGAATTAGGTCAACAAAATCCACAAATAGGGTGGAATCTTTGGACTGTCTAAGCAGGGACAGATCTGGAATAAATCAGCCACAGATATCACTTGTCAGCATGCTAAGGGAGGCGTTTCAAATAAGGGTAGAAGGTACGTCAAGAATATTGGCTTCTAGTAGCATTATGATGAATCCGTTAAATCTATATTGAGAGTTTCCAGCATGTGGATTCAAGTTAACGTAATTGTTTTATGGCAGTAATGTCTAAACAAGGACACGATTAGGCTGTATTTTTATCTTGACTTGTGAACTATCACTGCCAACTACTCAAATTTCAAGCTTGTTGAGACATATGTTATCCCTGGAAGCCCTTCACAAAAATGAAGCATTTTACTGTCCCACCAATTCAGTGTGCTCCGGTCAGTTCTCCATCTAGATCTAAATTAACTATGTGCTAGTTCCTATACAAGCGAGTAGCATTTTAAATGCCTTTTAAAGCAAAACCAAAAAGAACAAATTTATTTCTATTTGTGCAAAAACGTAATCTGATTTGGATTCTCTTTTCCAGCTTTTTAAATAGTGAGACAGAGTGAAGTCGTGGGAAGAAAACTGGATATGGAATTACGATCTGTGTTAGAAAACAGGCTCTGCTGCTACTTCCTAGCTGTGTGATCTCATTAACTCACGAGACTCAATCTCTTTATCTGTTAAATGGGGATCTACTGGTGAATTAAATGAGCTAATAATCATCTGACAACATATTACCTTTAGGACTTAATAACTTATAATAACTTATTTTTTATAATTCGTGTATATAAAGTTACAAATGTGATTAGTAGGAAATGGGAATGAAGGAAAATTTCAGACACAAGCAGGGATGTTTTGGTTAAAAGGAAATTAAAATACTGGAGAACAAGAGCAAGATAAAAATGATTACAACCACTGCATTTATAGCCCACATGTCCAGTTCAGTATTTATAGGTTTGTTAGTGACAGCCTTCCCAGTATAGCAATGTTAATTACAAAGTAGCTGTCAGTTTCACTGACAGGGCTGCTGCACCTGACTGAGGCTGAAACTAGTCACCATTTCCATACATGATCATTTATTTAAGTGTCCAAAATATACATCAATAAATCAGTTTGCATTTCTGATTTTGTTTCCCTAAATCTTAGTTTGAAATATCCTAGTGACTTTCTTTTTAATAAATCTTAGTGCATTTTATTTCCCAAATGTGATTTGTAATTATCAGAGCTGTACTAAAACCTCAGGAAGAAGTGATGGGTCTAAGGCTGAACACAATACTAAATGTATACTTAAATTTTCCGGAGCCCATGCTCCTGTTGCTACTTAAATTCCATGGTCAAAGCAGTAGATAGAATAAATAGGAGAGGAAGAACAGGAGAAGGAAACAGAGAAAGAGAGATAGAGACTGGGAAAGACAGAGGAAAAAGGATGAGAGAGAGAGAGAGAGATTGAGGAGAAGCTTGGGAAAATGTTCAGTGGAAAATCTGTAGAAATGATGTAAGAGAAAGCAAAGGCAGGGATTGGAGTAAGGGGTGTATAACTGAGACTATAAAAACTCAGAGCAAAAACTCACCATCAGAGCTGAGTTTGGGAGAAACTGCACAGACAGGACTCTAAAGTGAGAATCTCCTGATTTTTCACAAGGTAAGTTAAATATAAAAGCTGATGAAGAGTTAGGCTTTTTCCTTTTAACTTTTTAAAAAAATTTCACATACTTTTTAAATGTTTTGATTTTATCTTGATTTAGCTAAAGTCAGAAATGTTTTTGGAAATACTTTCCTCTCTAAAAATGAGTAAAAA
The DNA here is from genome assembly GCF_964270905.1 of Leucopleurus acutus. Taxonomy (NCBI): domain Eukaryota; kingdom Metazoa; phylum Chordata; class Mammalia; order Artiodactyla; family Delphinidae; genus Leucopleurus; species Leucopleurus acutus. The sequence continues at coordinate 77,040,592 of NC_139147.1, read as the reverse complement.
ATCTAAGATATTTTTGTAATGCAAACTTAGGGTGGAGATAATTGTTTGCTCAGGCATTTTATATTTATTATATTACTTTTGCTTTTATATTCTATTTTAAAACAGAGAGAAAGGGAACTCAAGATAATAATCCTATAAGTGTGTTAGATGTATTAATTTTGCTTTCATCAAATATATCCAGTGTTAGGAAATTCTTACATGCACAAAGTAGCCTAATTTTAAAAACCTAGCTAGAAAAGAAAGTTTTTCTCTTATCTGTATTTCTATTACAATTGGAACTTAGGAAACATCCCTAAACTAATAAAATTCTGTATTCTATATTCTTCAAACCCATATTATCATCTGATTTTATGCTTACAAAACTCAAATAGGCAAGTATAATATTAATAACATAGCTTAGAGTAGACTTAGATCAATGTCTATTCTTCAGTATTTGAAGTGCTCTTGCTATTAAGTTATTGAAATAAGAGTTAATCTGAAACATACATTTGAGTTCTGTTTAAGAAGAAATTTAAAATTTTGTTTCAGGTTTTGACCTGTGGAAATAGTGTACACTCAATAAATTCAGTTCCAGCAAAACAAAATATAGCTCCTTTGAATTACAATTATAGATATTATAGGTTTAGGAATGAGATTATTATTAATTTCTGAGTTATCTTTCTAGAAATTAGATAATTTAAGCAATGATTTCTGATGATTTTAGTGCTCATGTAAGCTATAGAATTGATAGCACTATATTTAATGGTCTCCCACAAGCATCAGCACATTTTGTGTCTTCTCTTTACTTTGGTACTACTCTTCATCACTCTTAATAGAACTTTTCTAAGAAGAGCTTCCTGCGGATATGTATGCGTCTCCTCTTCATAAGTGAATTGTACTGTGGCTTCATTCAATAAGTTATTTAAGGTATTTAAGGTTGTTTGCTTTCGCCCTTTATTTCTCAGGGTTTTAAACTGATTCCGATACAACGAATCATGGGCAGTAAAGAAGCAGATATGTTTAGTGGACTAGGTATGGGGACCTCAGGGTTATAATTTTAACTTCTTATTCAAATACTTTCAATGATTTGAACATTAATTAATAAAATTAGATGGGTTGAGCTTGTCTCAAATGAACAGAACTCAAAGTAAGCAGTCTCAAAATATTACCCCAACTGTGTCACTATGTAGTTGTGCAACTTCATGCAAGCTTAAGCACACAGTAGGGCTCGACAACATTTGTTATTATTGAAAGAGATGAAAGAACTAAAAGTGCCAGTGATACTGAATGTGAGAATGACCTGGGGAAGCTCCCATATCAGTCACTTTTCCCTATATTAGAGGATGAGGACTCAGTATCACAGAATCTTGGGGCTAATCCTTAGACATCATCTAACTTAACCTCCTTGCCAATATTTCACCCACTGTGATCTCTACACATCAGACAATGTTTGCTTAGGTTCAATGGTGCTATCAGAGGAACACATGCTTTGGAGTCAGGAAACCAGCTTTGTAATCCCAGTCCTGTCTTCAACAGCTTTTACTCAGCTTCCTAGGGGCATTTTTCTCTCCTCAGTAAAACTGGAGTCCGTGTGGGTACAAATGATGAGTCACAAGTTCCCTCCTAACCCTAGGCATGGCTCTACACAGGCCAACTCCCATGTGCCTAAAGATCTCTCTGACTAGAGATATTTTTAGCTGAGTCCTCCTTCTTTCTGCAAATAATTTTCAGGGTACCTCTCTGGAGCAGTGGTTAGCATCACCAGCCAGTAATTGCTGGTGCCTTGGCTGGTTTGAACTGGCTGTTGCTCAGCCTTGCCTCTCCTCTCTTATCAATGCCTCATCAGCTCTGGTCTCAGAACAAAGCACCCACTCCCTCCAGAAACAACCCCTCTGCCATGCCTCCTCCTCTTAATCCATTTTACATCTCTCCTTCATTTCCTCTCCCTCGGACAAGTTAATTACCTCTGAGTCTGGTTCTTTCCATCTATTGAGGATGGTAAATTCCACAGTTTCTAATGAGAGCTTCCTTCCCTTCTAAAACCCTATGCTCCTATGACACATAAGACTCTAAACATGTGAAAAATGCACCTTTAAAATATCACCAGGGCCACCACTGAGAACTTGGTTGCTGACCCACCAAGTAATAGCTGTGGCTTTCCATGGACCTCTCCATGGGCCTTTCCATGGACCTCTCCATGGCTTCCCTGTGGTCCCACTTTGGTGGTTGTATTTCCTTGCAAACTCTGACTTGTCCATCGATGCTGGGGCACTAAGAGGTTTAGGAAGTGACATCTCCTCCTCTACCTCCTTGGCAGTCCATCCCTCCCTGACTGCTCCCATGCTTGTGTAAGGTCTAGTTCCTGTAACAAGCTCCTTAATTCCTGTAACACTCAGGCTGGCTCTGCTTCCATGACACAGCCTGACTATGCTACACTGTCAATATTACAAAAACTATGGGAAAATCATGACTGTAACAACATAATTAGTGATTTTTAAAAAAATATTTAATAGAGATATCTTATGAACTATAAAACAAAATATAAATCATATAAAATCATATTAAAATTCAATTAAAATTTAGTTTTGTTAATATAACTAGAGTTTGAAGAATAATTATGTTTTAAGTATAACAGATTTCTTCCCTTTGTTTTCTTCTCATTATAATATTCTTTGTAGTTGTATGCTAATATTTTCATAAAATATTGTGGCTGAAATTAATAATAATGCATAATATACTGTAACATTAAATGTTAAAAGTGATTGCCATTTATAATTCTTTTTAGTAAAATTTCCTTCCCCCAATCAATATTACTTTCTTTATTACATTTTATTTTCTATCACCCTGCTATAATTCTATTTTATTAAATAGTATATATAAGTACAAAGTGGGGTAAAGGGTGAAGGAGGTGATAGTATTCCACATTACCCTGATGCTAATATACGCCATGTTTAACTGCAGTTATCCAACTTTACCCTTTGAAAGCCTTTTTATACCACATAAAAATGACCTCCGTATCAAATGGCTAAACAAAATGTTTATGTGCAACTCTACCAGCTTTTCCCTATCTCTAGTTTTGATGATTCTTATTTTTCCCATTATTCATTATTAGAATTAAAGAACAAATTCCCTTACCAGAATTGCACGCAATCATACACCAAGTTCTCTTGTCTTTCTAGATAACATAGTTTTATATGAAGAAACTTATAATAATTCAGGGATCTGAGAACAAATTAGTGTTTGATAAGGAGGAATCTGAAACTTTACTGGCACAATGATTAGGGAATAATGATGCATGTCTCTTTCATTAGAATGAGAATCTGTGATGTGAAACATTAATGGACATACTGGGATTTTGGCATGAACTTCATCATATATTACTGTAGGTGTAAAACTTGGGCAAATCTCTTCCCATCTCTAAGCCTTAGTTTCCATATCAATAAAACTGGGAAGTTAATATCTGTCCCACATTTCTGTTTACCTACTACATAGGGCTGCTTCATTCATTCATTCATTCAACACATAATGTTGACTCTCTGCCAGGCGTTATGTTGGGTGCTGAGATACAATAGTGAACATGTCATAGTTCCTACCGTCAAGGAGTTTACAGTAACATTTAAATAGTTTGTTAAACATACATACCTGGGCTTTTTAATAGTGGGATCTTACTAGTGTTATTGTAGGTTTCTGCCTTCTTAACTTTGTGCAAGAAAGATACTAGTAGTATGATTGAAAATTCCAAATAGAAAAACAAATTGAGACATTTAACAACAAAATTTTATGATTTTGGAAGGCAGTAGTGTCTGAAAAAGAACAAAAATGTTGCCAGACAGAATAAAATCAGTTAACATATGTATACCAGTAAATAATCATTCTTCCTGATTTTTAGCATTCAGGGAAATTCATTTCAAAGAATTTTTTTTTTTTTTTTTTTTGGCTGTGTTGGATCTTCGTTGCTGCACGCAGTCTTTCTCTAGTAGCGGTGAGCGGGGGCTACTCTTTGTTGCGGTGCGTGGGCTTCTCATCGTGGTGGCTTCTCTCATTTGGAGCACAGGCTCTAGGTGCACGGGCTTCAGTAGTTGTGGCACTCGGGCTCAGTAGTTGTGGCTCGCGGGCTTAGTTGCTCTGCGGCATGTGGAATCTTCCCGGACTAAGGCTCGAACCCGTGTCTCCTGCATTGGCAGGCAGATTCTTAACCACTGCACCACCAGGGAAGCCCCCCAGGGAAAGTCTTTTTAAAATGCAGGTGTCTGTCACATTAAGAACACCTCATCCATAAACATTTGACTTTATAAGCAATCTGTTTTGGAGATGGGAAAATGTTTATACTTCTACGAATAAGTTATACTTGAAGGAGCATGAAACTGAGAGTCTGAAAGCATTATATTGTTGTTCTGGCTCTTCTTCTAACTGGCTATGTGGCTTCGGAAAATTAACTACTGCCAACGGAAGAGCAATGAGAAATGAGAAAGAATACATTCCTGACATTTTCATTTCTTAAAAAAAAGGAAATGTTAAATTTCTCAGTCTCAATTTGCACCTTCCTTTCAAAATCACACTCAAAATATAAAGCAAATACCCATCACACAATGTACTGAAAATAGCAAATTTCATAAAGAGAATTTTAAACAAACGGCTAAACACCATGAGTATTTCTCAGATGTATTTCTGTGAGAATGATATAGATGATATGTATGCTAGTGATAGAAACTACCAGTTGTAATTCAGTTGCTCTTGGGTGAAAATCCTCAGTGATTTTAAATCTAGTATTTGACTTTATGAGGATCCAAAACTAATCCCCACTTCTGAAGTTCTAAGTGCCAAAGCCACACTTAGTTCTCTTGTTTGTGGAGCCGATTGCACCATAGGCAGTGGAATTGCAGCACCAATAAAGAAGAGACTCCAGCGTCCAAGTCTCTGCTTTCTAGCAGGAAAGTGTCTCAAGCATCTGGTTGCTTCTCTCATCAATGAAAACTAGACACAAACTTAATACCCTGTTCAAATGTCACTCAGTGAAATATCAAGATTATCTGTATCATGTCAAACTGTTATGTATCCTCTTGATTGTTTAACATAAGCTTTGCTGATTGTCTCTATGAACAGCACCAGATTCCCTAGGTGGTTGTTGAGTATAAGCTTTACTTTCCTTGGAAGGACTTGTCATCAAACACTTGCCTTCAGCTCAGAAATAATCATTTTTATACCGTGTAGTTAATCTTTCCATATTATCTTATAGTTTTCAAAATGTTTCCATGCAAAATTTAGAGTCTCCATTGAAAAGTTCACCTATGACAAAATAAGAATAAAAATGATGCAGTGTTTTTTCACAGATAAATGTATATCTTTATATGTTTTAATAAATAATATGAAATATGAAAGTAAATGTTTTTATTGCTCTTATTTGGCAAACAAGGCAAATCCATAATGATTTGTGCTATTTGTAAATTAATTAAATAATTTTAAATTAAACAAAATTAATTAATTAAAATGTGAGTTCATAAAATGAGTTTTATTAGACAATTTTGACAGTTTAAGCATCTTGCTCAAGGTTACCAAGCACAGCAAGGATACTTATCCCTATCCTTCAAGTCTAATTCTGAGTTTTTCCTCACCATCATAGAAATATTTTTCTGATGATGAATGTCTATTTATTGACTGAAAATTTTTATTTTTAAAATACTCATTAGTTTATCTAAAGATTTTTAGAAAAACATTGTGTGAAAAATATATGTACATATGTGAAAAAAATATGTGTATATGTGAAACTGGTGGTGTGTCTGATATCTGAAAATTTACATTTTCAAAAATTCCTATTTTGTAACCAAAATAGGAGCTTTTGATAATAGTGATTTTGTATCCACTAATACTAAGACTTGTGAGTACTCTGAAAATATTCAAATGATTATTTTCCTTTGATAGACTACAAATGCAGAGGAATAAGGAATCAATCAAATCTTTAAATTTTTTAACCTTATGTGATTTTTAAAATTTATAACTGATAATGCGTTAAATATTGTACAATGCTTTCTTTCTCTGACCCCAAAAGAGCAGATATAACTGCTGCATGCTAGGGAATCTGGATCCTCCCTCAGCTCTAACAATGTTTGTTTTGAAAGTATGGGGGCATTGAGTATACTATCTTAAGCATGATGAAAAAAAAATCCAAGTAAACATTTGAAAGTAAATAGATATAGCATATTTCATCCATTCTGTGCACATTTAACACCTCTGAAGTTGGAATGTCTTACACTTGATAGCATGGCATAATTTAATCGGTAGCATTTTTTCTTTCTTAAAATACATTTATAGGGCTTCCCTGGTGGCGCAGTGGTTGAGAGTCCGCCTGCCGATGCAGGGGACATGGGTTCGTGCCCCGGTCCGGGAAGATCCCACATGCCGCGGAGTGGCTGGGCCCGTGAGCCATGGCTGCTGAGCCTGCGCGTCCAGAGCCTGTGCTCCACAACGGGAGAGGCCACAACAGTGAGAGGCCCGCGTACCACAAAAAAAAAAAAAAAAAAACATTTATAAAATGGGATTGCTTACCATAAATGAAATCTTAAAATCAAAGATTTGAAGGCCCTGTCTTTTCAGCTAGAAATACTTAAAATTCAAGAGAAGCATATTTATGTGAAAACCTAGATGCAAAATCTTATGCATAGACTCAGCTGATTTGAGGGACAGCAGAAAGGTTTTCCCAGCCAAACCTACACCAACTATTATCATTACCTACATACAGAGTCTGTGCTTCCACCAGAAAAGAGCTGGATTCAGAAACGGACTTTACAAAAGCTAGAAGCAACTTTAGAGGTCAGGGAGACTAACCTCAGTTTACTCAGTCTAGAGAGGAAAGGGTTTGTCCAAAATCATACAGTGAATTAGCAGCTGAGCCAAGGCAGGGCCTGAGTCTCAGAACCTCTAGATCAGGTCTCTTTGTATCACAGCGAGCCACACAGACTGTGTTAACCACTGTCCCTTTTAGGCCCGTCTTTAAAATAAAAAATGATAGTTATTCTGCTATCTACTATCCTGGAAGCTTTCCTCTATTATCAAAAAGACCTGGGTGACCATGACTTTATGGGGCAGGGTAAAGGGTACATTGAAGAAGAACTTACTCCGTTTTACAGATTTACTGCGGGACCAAGTTGATCCACCACTTGCCTAGAAGACCACCCCCGTTTTCAGAGAAAGAAGATTTGGGGAGTGTTGTGTGCAGGTACACACAGTCATTTCCCAATGTCAGAACTAGAGACCCTTCATAACACGTCCTGTTAAATCTCACTTAAATGTCTGCAATGACAAAGCAGAAGAAGAGGATTAAAAATAATAATAATTACTTTTTTAAAGTCTTTTATCTTTAATTAAGGCTTTATTTTTTATTTCTGTTGAAAATAGGGTGGATAGAGTCTATCTGGAATAGTTCTAATCAAGAAATTATCCCAGAAGTTATCAAGAATCAACCCCAAAACTCAGTCCTTTTGTGAATTTCTAATGGTTAGATCTACTATCCCTAAGTCAGACGTTGTTGAAGAGAAATTTCCTTCGTCACCTGAGTGATTTGTTTTTCTTCAACACCAGCCCTCAAAGGCAGATAGTTTGGATCAGTGGCAACCAATCTTTTTCCCACAGAGCCCACTTGAGGGATCATTTTTCACAGTAACAATGACTCATTGCAGCACTGATTCTCAATAATGCAAACATCTTTCTTCATTTTAACAGACTTCTCATTTAATCCTAGTTTAAATATAATTAAACCAGTTACTTTACTGCTGGACTTTCAGAGCTTAATCTTCTTATAAGGCAGATCCCATGCCCACTGTCTCTTTTGAAGCTCCTCACATTAGAGGAATGTTATTCAAAAATTACTCAATGAAAAGTATAGCTGTACTAAAAAAAATTGCAAACACCTCCACTATCATGTATTCACACAATGAACATCCTTTGAGTGTTCTTTCTGTGATCTGGAGTGTACATGGGGCTGGGTAGATTTTTAGTCATGGGCTATATTTATCCACTATCAACAAAATAGGAAAATGGAGCTGAACCTGGTCTTTTCCTTCCCTCCCTATAATTTCCTCTGTTTCTAATTTTGTAGCAATCAAGTTTCAACTAGTTAATCAAATGTCTTTTGTGTGGCAGGTGCCAGGGTGTTTGTTTTCATTAGTGTACCAAATGCCATATTTAGGAACTTGGCCTTTTCGTTAACTGGCTGCAAGCATGGCTTTAAACCATTAAATGGGTGTATTTAAACTCAGCATTTATTTTTATATCTCCCTATCCAAATAATCAGGATGTGGTTATCTGTAAGATGATACATTATGACTTTTTTCCTATATACACCCAAGCACAAAAATATATGCCTCAGACATAATCATCAATATTACAAACACTCATCATCCTGTGCCTTTTATAAGATTGCAGAGATGAAGAGAAAACTGGTTAGTAAAATGCGCATAAAAATAGTTGAAGGAAATCCACATGGGGAAGCTCATAAAATTGAGCAATTTCACACTTTGTAACCTGTTTTTAGCATGATAAAAAAAAGTGGAAGAAAAACATCACAACCATAGTTTATCTTTGATTGAATGAAAGAGCTATTTTAAAAAAAAGATATGCCAGAAATATGAGCTCATTGTAAAAATACACTTATGTTTTTGATATGTCTTCCCTTTTGCTGAGGGAAGTCAGAGACAGCAGCAAAATCAGAAGGAAGAATGATTCAATGGCTGATTTTCTAAAGAAATAAGTAATGCACTGTTTGGTTGGTATTTTTACCAGATAACTTTTACATTCATGCTTGTTATTTTTCTCCTGTCTCAATTTAGAGAAATAATCATGATTAGCTGATTTTAGATACTTCAAAAAACTCAAATATTAAATGTAAGTTTGTCAGAAAGAGAACACAGAATTTACTGCTCCCTTCCAGAAATTGTGGAATACAGATAAACAACTAGTGAACAACATTGTATGACTAGATTGCAAAATAGAGTAATTGATGACATAATGAAGAACTAGTTTAGGCTGCATTACGTGAAAATTAAGATTATATTTGATAAATAAATGTTATAGACAATACTAAAATATTTTATCTCCATTTTAAGTATTAATACACATTTAATACAGATGTTACTCTGTCTAGGTCTTATTTGTCTGTATTCTAGCAGATACATTTATTACTAAAATCCACACTGAGGTTTCACAGTAACAACATTTTAAGGAAATGTCATAAAGAAAATCTTGGATCACACCAAAGAGAATGTAGTTATTAAAGAAATATTTAGTAATATCTCATAAATGTTCTTTCATTTACAAATTATAAATGCTATATGGGATAAAGAGGTTATACATGAATTAATCCAATCCTCTCAAAAAGTTCTTCTGAGGTCAGAATTACTCCTCATTTCACAAATATGGAAAATAAAGCTCAAGTAGGTTAAATGACACACACTCAAGGTCACACTATTTCTAAAGTAAATAAGAGTCAAATCCAGTTCTTCAGATCGATCCTAGGATCCCTTTCTTTTTGCTCCCTGTAGGTTTCCAAATGATTTTTTTAAGGCAACAGAAGTTTACTGAAACTTCTCATTCATGAAGGATGGCCTGGGGGACTTCCAATGTCATGTGCTAAGTGGTGAAGTCAAGCCCATTCTGTTGGTAGCTCACAGCCCGTGAGCTTCTCCCAGCAGGGCAAGGCCTTCTGCTTTAACCAGTGGCAAAACTGGCATCCCGTAGGCCTGATCTCAGTTGTAGATAAGCTTTAATTGGATTTATAGTTTTTTTTAATGTAAAAATTCATAAATGATATACCTTTGTGCTTACTACACAGAATTAACAAATGTAATCTTTTAACATGTTTGCTTTACTATGTATATAGAGAGAGATAAAAACTGAGTCCCTTATGTTTTCTCCATAATCTCATATACTCCCCACCCTCCCCAGAAGTAATCATAGTCATGAATCAAGTTCCATTGGTTTATATTTTAATTATATGTACAGATTTCAAAATATATGAAATTGCTTTACGTATTTCCAATTTAGGTAAATGGTAGCTTGGCATATGTATTGTTCTAGAACTTCTAATCTCCCCTCAAATCTGTTTTTTTAAATCCTTGCATATAATTACACATAACATTCAGGTCATTTGTTTTGAACAGTAGATAACACCCATATTTAATTTATTTGCGTAAAGTCCATAGTATGAATTTACCTCATTTGATCAATCCATTTCCTCTTGAGTACTTTCAGATACATGTCTCCTTATAAACTTTGGCCCAGTTTTACTTAATTGTGAGTCTGTTTTTAAAATTTTATTTATCAGAGTTATTTAAATGTTCCAAATGCTAATCTTTCTTTTTTATGTCTGTTGAAAATATATTCCATTTTTAATTTGGTTTTTATTGTAATTTGTTTATTGTATTTATCATGTAGAGTTTTTCAATTTTGATATAGTGTAATTCGTTAATTTTTTCCATGAGATCTACCTTTTGAATCTTGCTCTAGAAATCCTTACATATCACAGGACATAAAGATAGTCTCCTATTGGAACTGTGGTGTTTCCTAAATTTTGAATTGAATTACTTTTAGACACAGCACATTCTCTCTTGCTTACCACAAATCCCACCAGGCCTTAGTCTCTCATACCTAGTCAATTTAATACATTTCCCCTTAGGTACATGAGGTTGTAGTCTGTGGATTAGAGAGTCAAAGAATAAAGTTACACAAACTAGATTTTTCAGACTTGGCTTAGAATTAAATTATGGTTATAGCTCTACAACCCCAGTCTAGGTTTCCATGGAAATGAAGCCTTGATAGAATTCATTCTGGGAGATCTACAGCTTCTATTAAGTATTATATAAGTTTTGCAGAGGTGCACTCCAACACATAGAAGCTGAATAATTTGGTTTATTACCTGCCTATAACAAACTTTATAGACATTTTTGTTTTCTATCTTGCCAGACTAATCAATGTTAACCATGATGTGTATGACCCTTAGATGCTGGACTGGAGATTGGCAAGTGCACATTTTATCCTGGCTGCGACGTTGGTGGTCTGGAGCTCAGGAAAAGTGCTCTCAGTGGATGTCACAGCAGAGGTAATGGAAACTAGCTTAAGGGACCATACTTCTTTTATGAACATAAGCCATTTTTACTAATGTCAGAAGCAGGTGTTGCTGACAAGTAGGGAGAAGGTTTGATAACACAAAAATCAAGTAAATAGGCATTTCTTTCTATACCTTGTCCTCACCGTGGAGTCACAGAAAACCAGGTATCTAAATGTTAAAAAAAAAAAAAAAAAGCTGTAAGTAACAACAAAGATTTGTATTCCATAGACCAAAAACTATAGGAGAAAATTCATTATAATTTCAGCCATATTTATAATTGAATCAATTACATGAAGATAAAGTGCTTTTATGTGAAATTTGAAGTCATTTACATGTCAAGATTTGAGTAGTTGGGCCAAAATTTTATCACTCTACAGATGTTTTCTTGCTGCCAAGACTAAACTACAAAGGAAAAGAAATGTGAGGACATCGCCACACAGAGAAAAGTTAATTTGGCTCATTTGATCTTAATAGAAACATACATTCTTTGTGCTTCTTAAATAACATAAAGTGAGAATCTGAAATGTGTTTTACTGAAGGACAAGTTTTATACAAGTTTTGTGAATTTTTCCTGATGATTAAGAATATCTTTAAAAAGAAACAAAAATCTACTTTGCATATACGCCAGTTGGAAGAATGAACACATAGTTTTTGGAAGAAGCTCTGAGAGATAATAAAAGATCTCCTAAATTTGCCCTTTGGAGGTTTGCCTCCTGATCTTAAGAGTTTCTTTCTCATGATTATAACATCCTTCCCCTCTTTAGTTTCTATGCTGCCAGGCTTATGTAGGGAAGTAACAGAAGTTGAGGTTTTCTTTAAAGTTGTGGACTTTGAACTATGAGTTACAAAGAGCTATAGAGATTTTTAATGTTTTTATATGATGAAAGTAGTGTTTGGGGATAATTAACTTCATGGCAGTATTCAGGACAGAATAGAAAAAAGAGAGAGGGAGAGAGGAGATAAATAAATTATATGGTGATTGAGAGTGTGCACTAAGCAGTGAAGAGGACCTGATATAAATCTCTCCTCATGGGAATCAGAAAGCGCAGGGCAAGAGGGGTTTTCCAGAAAGAACTGGCCAGACTTAGAGCAGATTTCACTGGTTTAGGAAAGAAGGAGCTCAATGACTTTAGGTCTCAGAGCTTTGAGGTGGACTCTTAAGTATTGCAAAAGAGAATTGTGTGAGTCAATGATGAAAAGCCTTGGAAAGTACTACTGTTTCATTTTATTGAGAAAAAAGTGAAGGGAATAGAAAGAGAATAAGAGAAGTAACTCAAAAATAAAGACAGAAAGTGAAGAAAAAGAGTCTTTCCCAGACCAAGAGTCTGGCAAGAATGTGACTAAAGGAGGAAAGGGAAGAGACCCCTGTAGTTATTAACCCTTCTTCCCACAGGGGAATAGTCTCAGGCTCTTGGGAAAGAAGTAGCATCCCCTGCACAACAAAATGACTCCAGATTGCTAGTAGGAGCATTTTCTGAAATGCTGTGACTGCACCTGAGAAAGGAAGACAGACTTCACAAACCGGAAGCTTACACTTCCATGGTTTGGATGACATGCCAAGTGGCAATATGTGTAAACAAACAAATAAACAAGAAATCTGACATGGGACAATAAAGTCCTTGGGATAGCTCTGACTCATCGTAGACACTCATTAATATGTGTTAGTAAATCACATGGGGGGAGATGGTAAGCTCCTTCAGGGCACAGACTGGATTTTACTCATTTTTGTATCTCTTGGGTCTAACGCAGGACCTGCACAGTGGATGTTTAGTGGTTTAAATCAGTAAGGAATGAATGAGTGGTGAAAAGAAAATAACATGAGGTTTAGATTTTTTCAGAATTCATTCAATAAATATTCAGCAGAAATTTACTGAGTACTAACTATGAGCAAAATACTGAGATAGGCATTGAATAGAGCAGATAAAAGACTAATTAGACATAGTCTTTGCCCTCAAGTTACTCACAATCTAATAGGCAATACAAATATATTGTAGCTAATCTAATACAAGGGAAAATGTAATGATGGCAGTGATGAAAGAAGTATAGATAAAGTGCTTTTGGAGTAATAAGGAAGGATGCAGTTGTTACTGGGAAAGAATCTGAAAGAATAATCAGTTATACTAAATTTTAGAGGCAGGCCTCCTTTAGAGGAGTTTACCCTTTCTTTTTCTTTCTGTGTATGTGTATGTGTGTGTGTGTGTTTAGTTTCCCTTTCATTCCTTTTGGATAAACCTCATCTCTATGTGTTTTTGTCCCCAAAAGTCTTTCTCTCTGGATCATAACTCATGAGAAATCAAGGTTCATGACAGACAGGTCAGCTAAAAATAGCAAAAGCCAAATGCAGATGATTGTATGTATTTTCTTCTCGTCAATGAATGGAATCACCTTTCCTGCCCTATAGGCCTTTGATTCTAGAGTCTTAGATGTTCAGTCACCACCCACAGTCAAGGAAGAGAAATCAGCCACAGATCTGGCAGCAAAACTCTTACTTCTTGATGAACTTGTGTCTCTGGAGAATGATGTGATTGAAACAAAGAAGAAAAGAAGCTTCTCTGGTTTTGGTTCTCCCCTGGACAGACTCTCAGCTGGCTCTGTAGATCATAAAGGTAAACAGAGGTAAGTGAACTCTTAGAGAAGGAACATTTTCATTTTCTAATTCTTCCACTCTGGGTTCAGAAACAGAGAAGTCCACATTAAAAAAATACAATGAAAACCTTGTAGGTAAACAGATTTAAAAGTGTCTTAGCTAATTTCTGAGTTTAATGGCATCATCTTAGAAATAACGTTTAGGGAGCAAAATAACTGCTATGGTATGCACAAATATTTTTGTCAAAATGTTTTCTGAAGAAGATTCTGTTGCATGTAAATATAAAGTAGTTCTTAAAAGACATAACAGCATTTGGGAAGCAAGGGGAAACGTGTGTCCTATGAGATAAATGTTCTGGTCAGTTGCATTTTCTAGTTAATAAAGGTAACCACAATACCATTTTATTTTTACCCTTGTTACACAGCATTCCAAATGATGTGAATAAGTCCCCTTTCCTATACCAAGAAGGCAGTGAAGAGCTCTCAGGACCTGGAGTCAGGACACATATGTTTAAATCAAATTTCTAAGCATTTCTAGCCATGTGACTTGTATAAGAATCTTATTCTCTGTGATCTTCAGCTTATTTATCTGGAAAATGGGGATAATTACTTACCTCTATAAAAATCAAATGAGGACTTTGTAAACTGTTAACTATTATAACAGAATTAGAATAATTAAATCTCTCTTTAATCATTGAATAAGTGTCAGTACTTTAAAGCAGTCATTCCAAACTTAATTCATTTTCTACCCCCTCAGTATCTGTTCCTCATGCAGTACATTTCACAGCAGCAGTGACACAAAAGATCACCCAATTCCCCAAAGTCTGGAATTTGGGGAATTTACTAGGATCCCTTTTGCTCACCAGGATTCCATTTGCTTACATGAAACGTTCCATTATTCACTAAATTCTCTAAATCCTACTTGTTTTATATGTTTAATATCTCCAGAATATCCTTTTACATTAAGGCTTTCCTAATTCTGGCCTAAATCATCTTTTTGACATGTTTTCTTTCTCCAGTCTTTCCCCATCTCCACTTCCACCACCATCCTCACCCCTTTATTGGTGAATGCATCCTTTACTCTGCTACCAGGGGGATCATCTAACACAAAAATCTTTTCCTGAGGGCCTCCCTGGTGGTGCAGTGGTTGAGAGTCCGCCTGCTGATGCAGGGGACACGGGTTCCGGGAAGATCCCACATGCCGCGGAGCGCTGGGCCCGTGAGCCATGGCCGCCGAGCCTGCGCATCCGGAGCCTGTGCTCCGCAGCGGAAGAAGCCACAGCAGTGAGAGGCCCGCGTGCCGCAAAAAAATCTTTCCATGAAAAGTTCCCATTGCTTACAAGATAAAAGCAAACTCCTTAAGGAAATTCTATGAAAATTTTCATAATCTGGCACCTCTTTTCTTCCTGCACTCATTTCCACATCCTTTAGTCCAGTTTCACTTGGTTACTTGGAGTTCTAGGACACATCACATTTGTTCCTGGTCCGTGACTTTGCTTTTGCTCGATGATTCTCATCAATACAGGATGCAATTTGCTAGACTTCTGAAAGATTCTCAGAGTTACACTAGTAAACAAAATCGTCACTTTGGGACTATAATTTATCCAACATGTACTTGAAAAAAATACCACACATGTGTTTTGAAATTCAGATCGTATTCTAATTAAACAAATGTAAGTTAGTTCCACTTATGTTCTAGGCACTGTGTTGGGCTACGGTGGAAAAAAGAAGGAAAATACAGTCTTTGTCCCTCAAAGAGATCACATACCAGTAAGAAACATAGAAATATTTATAACAAATTATAACACAAAGCAAGAAGAGAGGCAATTTTTAAAGAAGGTTATAGAAAGCCAAAGGTTAAGTGGAGAAAATATTGTGCCTTCTAATAAATAGTATTTCTTAGATTCCTGGATCTTGCAGCACAGTCTACAAAATAATTTGAAAGTCAACATGTAAACATTTATGTAAATATGTATATATGAATTTATGATAGCATCCATAGCATATACACCAAATATTTATTACATAAATCTTATAAATATATATAATCTACATTGAGATTCCATCATAACAATTTCTTTAGGAAGTGTCATAAAGAGATACTATATTAGGAGATATAATCTATCTAACATAGCTTGGCTTGTAAGAAAAGGAAATTGGCAAGCACTTATTCATTTGAACAGATTTTCACATATAAAGGCTAAAAATAAACTATTATAAGTGTGTAAAAAATTAGGGAATATTCTTCTCATGAGTACTTCTCGAGGAAGCTACTGGATGAAATTCTTCAAACAATCAAAATGACTGGAGAGGTAACATCATAAGAATTGGTGTGAACATAACTTTAGACTTAAATTGTGATGACGGTTACAAAAAAAAAAAGAGTGCCATGTGTTATAGTTATGCAGTCTGACAATATAGAAACAGCAAAGTATCAAGCAATTCAGGGACAGTAGGGGGAGCATATGAAATTTAGAATGAGTTTTTGATTGCTTCACGGCTATTAACTGAGCATAAGAGGATATTACAACAAATAACTGCTTGCAGACATGGAGAAGAAGGAAAACGTGGAATTTTCTCTTTATAGAAATTGTACAGCTAAAGCAATGAAGAAACAATAGAATTAGTAGATGTAGAAATTCTCCTTTATAGAATTATTCCAGCTAATAAATGAAGAAGGAGTGATAGTATTAGAATGTCTCTATTTTGCAAAACCTAATGAAATGATGGCTCTAGGCAGTGATTGTCAGTTTCTGCTAGCATCACAAAAGGAAAAACAGTGAGTCATTATATGCTCCCTGGTGGAAGAACTCAACACTACCTATGTAACAGAATTGAAAAAAAGATTTTTTTTTCTTGCCTCTAGTTCTACCTGCCAATTTCCAGGAAATATAGAAGACAAAGAAATGACTTCAGAAACATTATAGGGAAGCAAACAGCAATTCAGACTGTAGAAAACAGCAGAATAAATAACCTAGTTTCTTCAATAAATAATTTACAAAGATTTGAAGAAAAACAAGAGATGGAGGAGGGAAGGGATCCAAAAGATCAAAGTAGATTTAAGGGACTTATTAACTAGTCACAATTTTGGGGGGGTTCTAATTCAAGCAATTGTCTGTTTAAAAATTAACATGTGTAACAGACAATTGTGAATGTGCACTGTGGCTACTTAATGATTTTAAGTAATTATTGTCTCTTTTTTATTTTATTTTATTTTTTTTGGCTGTGTTGGGTGTTTGTTGCTGCGCGCGGCTTTCTCTAGTTGCGGCGAGCGGGGGCTGCTCTCGTTGCGGTACTCGGGCTTCTCATTGCGGTGGCTTCTCTTGTTGCGGAGCTTGGGCCCTAGGCACGTGGGCTTCAGTGGTTGTAGCACGTGGGCTCAGTAGTTGTGGCTTTCAGGCTCTAGAGCGCAGGCTCAGTAGTTGTGGCGCACGGGCTTAGTTGCTCCGCGGCATGTGAGATCTTCCCCCACCAGGGCTCGAACCCGTGTCCCCTGCATTGGCAGGCGGATTCTTAACCACTGCGCCACCAGGGAAGCCCTACTGTCTCTTTTAAATATGAAAATGGTACTGTGGTTACATTAAAAATTAGATTTATTGTTATTTAAATATTTAGTTGTAAGTATTTGTCTGGGACTTGCTTCAAAATAATACAGCAGTGGGAATGGAATAAATGAAACCAGACCTACCATAATCAGTAATTGTTGACTTAGAATGATGCATACATGGGAGTCTATATACTATTCTATTTTCACCTGTGTTTGAAATGTTTCATAACAAATTAAAGAAATGAAATGAAACAATAAGATAAACAAGAGATTAGACCTGGCAGAAGAGTAAATACCTTCACCAAATGATAACGCTAAGAAAATGACTCAGAATATATCACAAAGGTATGCAGAACACAATGAGAAATTATAACATACAATTTAATCTAATTAGAGTTTAATGGTGATAAGTAGAAGAGAATCACTATTTAAAGAAATTATGGGTATTTTTTCAATAATTTTCCAAAAATGGTGAAAAAAGATGATTTGCTGAATTCTGTAATAACAGCACATTTTGACCCAAATAACTACTGCTATTTTTGAAAGGTTAATTGGATTAAGAAAAATTATTCTGTTAAAAGGAAGTCAGGTAAGAGATGGCTTAAAAGCATGAACATTCAGGGCATGTTCTTGGGATGACTAAATAGCATGGTGTAGGTTCAGTATCAACCTACAACCTAAGAAGCAGGGTTAAAAATAAAATTGGGAAGGAGAGTTAGGACTAAACAGGGATGCTGTATTCAGCAATCATTCATATTGTTACCCTCCGGACTGTGCAGTACAAAACCTCTATAATCTTAGTCAGTGTCTCTGGAACCAGATTGTGATGGTCCCATTGAGTGTTGTATAAAGAAAAGATATTAGTAATTAATGATCTTCAGAGGTCAAAACTGGTCAATTTTCTTTTGCCTTTTTCTCTACCTTTCCCTTCACCTCCAGCTACTTCCAGAAGGTTGGAAGTGTTAAGGACAGCTAATGCATTTGCACAGAAGTTTACGCATGAGCTTGAAAAATTGAGGATTTCCCCTAATCAAGACTCTATATTTTGTTTCATGACTACAGTTAGAATACAGAGACTCTGCTCCTTTGTACTCTATGGCTTAACAACAAAGGTGACCTCCTATATCAGGATTGTTTTATTTAGCATTTATTTAGAATGACATATACAAATTAATAGTTTTCTTTTTTACATATAATTTATGTCTTTTATACTTTTATTTTTGATAGTGGATGTTTTACCCCTTCGAATTAGATTCCAAGGACACTTCTTGTGAGATTTTCCTTCAGGATTCATTTTTTATTCAGGAATTCCTGTTCTTGGTCTTAAAGCAAACAGTAAATTTGTCTATTAGAGATTTGGAAAACAATGGGAGATAAGTAATAGGTATTGCATAATATATTTCTATACACATTCTTGAGTTTTAATTGAAAAATAATTTTAGATTTCTTTCGAAGTATAATGCTAACTCAAAAAACATTAAATGTTAAATTTTTCTATCATCTGTTGCAAAGATATTTGAGAATCATTTAAATGTACATGATAAAGTCACAGGACTAAAATGAATGTTTTCCTACATTTAGTAGCAAGAATATACAGTTTAGAGTTTTGCAACTATTTTATTAGAAGATTTCTAAAAATTATAGTAATTTTGCTTGGGAGAGTTGTACATAATGTTATTTGCTGTTCTTTGATTACATTATATGAGATAAGACCTTTGGTCCTTTAGTCTAGATAGCTTTACTACTTCTTTACTTGCTTTTGAATTATTCACAAGGCCAGGATTATCTTCTTACCTTACTATTCATGAACGTATACAAAACAATTTCTTTGTTGCTTACAAACACTTGTGATGTTCATGTATATGCCATCAATTTTTCTCCTTCTCAGGGCGTGCATTTTCTATTTTCTCATACTCACCGAGAGAAGGTTATAGGTCTGAGATCCATTTTCCATACTGTAGCCCAAAGATTTCACCCATAACTAAATCTAGGAATTCATAAGCTCTTTCTGTGTCGTGGGCCACTGTTGACCCCTTCTCAGAATATTGTTTTTAAATGGACAAATGTCATGAGTTCAAAGGTTACTAATATATAGAAACAGAATTATCATAATACTTAAAATGAATTTGTAATATGACAACATATATGCTTCTTTATTAATGCATAAAATAAGATCTAAAAGACATGTCTAAATAACAATAAATTCAAGTAGTGCTGAACATAAAAACAATTTCAAAGTATCTGTAATGACAAAAATGTGATCTAAATGTATCTGTGATTTCTACTGTGACAAGGGTTTACTTACTACTAACACCCTTGTGATTTGTTCTCTGCATTCATAAGTGAAACAAATGCTATATTTCAATTAGAGGATAATGAGACTAAAGGTGTAACATTTCCCATCCATGTTTATGGATCCTTGAATTACATGACTCCGGATTTTAAAACTCTGTCTCACGCATATGAAATGCATTATTTTATTTTTTATTACTATAAGATATTCAGAAAAGAAAAATTTTAAACTCTGCTTTTGGAAAGGTCCATAAGAGATGGAAATGTGAAGAATGAATGAACAGCTAGGGAGAAAGAAAAAAGAAAACAAACAAACATAAAAAATACCAGGGCAAAGTCCATGTCAGATCATCATAAAATGAAGCAAAGAACCATCTGTTGTTTCCTATTTTATATCATATTTAACATTTTTTTCACCTGAATATGACACTAGCTTCATTTTCAATTGGATGTGCAAGTTACTTTAATTCTCAGGGCAGGGTTATCTCAACTATGCTTTGAAGTTCAAAATATTCCTTCATTCGGTTCACTTGTTTAAAGCCTGAAGTTAATGGTCATTCAGCTTATGAAAAATAAAAGGAAGCAGCTATGACCATATCCCTAGCAAAATCGTATCTATTATTTGAATGATAATTTAATTGACTTCAATATTAGAAGGTATTGGAATTTTTCTAAAGGGTGGTTTCTCTCACTTCTTCACACAACCCTAAAAATGCCTTGTAAAATATTAACAAAAATAATAATACTTTATATCTGAATTTAATTAGGATAATCATTTTCACAACTATTATTGTTTTAATTCTCCCATTAATATTTTGAGGTCAGCAAAGCAAGTAATATCATTGTGTCAGTCGGGGTTCCTGCAGGAAACAGGCAGGAAACAGGAAACATTTGAAATAGGAAAATTTGAGAAGGATTTAGACACAGGAAGACTATTTACAAAAGGCTGGGTGGAAGCAAATCATAATGGATGGAACAACAGCCCAGGACCCTGGTCTGAAGAGTCAGATGCCTTGGGAGAAGCCATGACCTTCACTTAGGAGGAAGTGATCTTGCAAGGAGGCAGCGAGGGGAAAATTATCCTGACTTCACTTCCTCTCTCCTTCCACTCTCTCCTGCCAAGGCTGCCCATTAGGCCTGTCCCAAACCAAAGCCAGGGAGCACAGGCACTTTTCCGGGATCCAGAGAGGTTAGTTTCCTGGACTGAAAGTAGGGTGAGAAGTCAGAGAGTGTATCTGGAGAACAGATGGAAGACACCCAGCACAGTTATATACATTCTATAGATTCAGGTCAATAAACACTTTGCTCTCTAACATTGTTATTATAACCACTTAATTGAAAGAGAAGACTCCATAGAACATAATTAGAAAAGCAACTTTATCCCTCACCCACATGCATTCAAACCCATTCAGTAAGAGTTGTTTCCTATCTCTTACGTAAAAACACAGGCAGGTACTATGACTCTACAGGTCACACTGAAATAATAAAAATTCGTCTCATCACTTTTATTAGAAAAACAATCATATTTCAGTAATTAAAATAATAAAAATAATATGTTTTAGCCCAAACTACGAATATTAATAATGTTTCTCCTTTTCAAGCTGGAAAGCTGCACTGGGAAGAGGTGTGTGGTCAGTTTGTCCTCACCCCTTCCTCTACCACACTGGGCTGCTTTATGTCTCCTCCAGTACTGGGGATGTGGGTGCAGAGAAGTAAAGAAAAGTCTTACTTGACTGATGCTATCATGACTTGACTTTTGTGCTCTCTGGCCTCAGTAAATGCTCAAAGATGATTCCTCACCATGGGCCGTTTTATGGGGTCACTGCATAACCCCAGTAGGGAACATTGACATAAATATCTTGCCTCCAGCAGCGCTTCTCTTTCAGCAGGTCAGTTTTACTCCTCACCTTTATCCTACCCGCTCAGTTTCTTCATTTGACACCACCAGCAGCATCCTGGTGCCTCACCCATAACCCCTAGCCAAAAGCCCTTCGGGGAAGTTTCCTTTTATCATTAGCCTAGGCCAACTCTACCCACACGCCCGCTCTACATCTGTTCCACAGAAAACCCACATCCTTGACTCTGGTCACTGAAAGTAAAGCTGTTGCTTATATAACCATTTCTTCACTCTGGCATCGAGCCAATTCTTACAGCATCCTGCCCTTTAGATTTCATAGTCTGTTCTGTGAGGTCTACCCTGCTTCAATGGGTATATGTCAAGATTTTCTTGAAGCCCTTTCTCTATATGAAAGAAGAGGGAAACGTTACTGTTCTCCAAAAACTTGCTCCAGAGAAATTCTTCTTCTTTACCTATTCGGTATCAATCTTTTTATTGGATGAAGGTTGAGAAAATTAGTTTGTAACAACCTCCTTTACAAATAGTGCGTAACTCTAGCCCTTACTTTGGAATGCAAGAGAAAATACCACTGTATTTTTTTTTTTTCCTCTTCAACTTTTCTAGGCCACAGCCAAAACTGAGATAGAAAGAATCCCATTTTAACATTCTGATACACTGGGTTTTTTTTTTATTCCTAACACCCTAAGAAGATATTAGCCCCATTTTATTAGTATATTTTCACAGATATAAAATGATTTCCTTGGCATAATGTAGCTAGAACATCAAGTTGTTGAACTCCAAGTTCAATGACTTTCCACTGAAATAAGCTGCTTATGATAAAGAAATTAAAGTTATATGTGAATAAGGCACTTGTCCAAGGCCAGGAAAAGTGAGATTCACTTAGAATGCATGCATTAAATAAATCATTTTGAAAAACTGTACCAACGGTATATGTGTTTCTATCCAAAGCCAGACATAAGGTTCAGACTAAAGTTGAGAATAGCAATTCCAACTTCAGTTTGTCAGATATGATTGCACTTCTTGATGACCATGCCAGAGATTAAGGGTGAAAATCCTAACATTTCACCTTTTTACTTCATTGTGAAGCAAGGTTGCAGGCTGAGGCCAACCTAGGTATCTCATGATTTTTGCTACTTTTTTCCAGCACTTAATTGTTAATACCCAAAGGAGGTAGTTCAAAATGGGCTCCATTTCATAGTGAAGAACACAGAGAAAGGATTCAGAATGTGGTGCCCTATTTCCATGTTTCCTTCCTCATATTTAAAAGCCTGTCTGTACTATAGGAAATGCCCTTGAGCATTGACCTTGGGTCATTTTTCCCAATAATTGTTCTTTACTGCTTGCCTCTTATACCCCAGCTCAACTCCATGGTAAAGTTCCTTTACCTTTTCTCTCTACCCTAACTCATATATGAAGGTTTAAAACTTTCTCCTAAAAGGGATAATACTTGATTCCATATATGGGCTTTGAAATGTACATTACCTACTCCCCCAAAAAGAAAATTCTAGAAGACATTTTTGTGTAAATTCATTTGCTGGATAGAAGTTTTGAGTGTCATCAGACCCTCAAAGAGGCTCATGAGACAAGCAAATGAAAATCCTTTCTGCTCAATCCTACGGCTCTACAGTAGTTTCCAAATCAAGCATGCCTGGGTTACTTTACAGTGAACCCTTTAAATCTCATGTTTTGATTCCAGTGTTCCTGGTTTGTTTCTGAATGCTTGTTCATATGGCCCTTTCCTTGGGATAATACTTCAGAAGCTGATATTATGCCTAGTCAGCACCATCATCATAAGTTTAATAGAATCTATTTAACATTGAATTACCACTTTTGAGACAGAACTCCAAAAGTCATAAGTCAACTGTGTGCTAATGAAGTAGCAGTTTGTTTCATCATTCTAAACATATCCCATTTACTTAGTCATATTTCTCAGCCTCGTGTTTCCACGTAGAGAAACTCCAGTTAAGGAAAGACTGGCCCCAAGCCCCACCACTTTATTCACTCCCTCTCAAAGGAGAAGTAATCACGTACTTGATAGGTCAGTTTGCGAGGAGTAGTTGAGCATGTTCAGCTCATCCCTTTTCTTTCTGTTTTCATTTCATAATTATGACTGTGTAAATCTGTCTAATCCTCAGAGGAGATGTAAGAAAGTCATTTAAATGCAAATTAAAGTCTTATTCTACATTCAGCTTGATCAAAATGACATTTTGATTTCTCCGCATTGATCATTCCTATCTTATTTCTGTATTGTTTCTGAAGGTGGACTCAGGAAAAAAGACATTATGTACTGGCCCCTAAAAACTACATCATCACTCAGACTTAATGAGGTCCTTCATCAGAACATTCTGGAATTTGAATTTGAAAGCCTAATTGTCTCTTTTAAATTTAAACATGACTGTGGACTTCAATGATTTCTCTTTTCATTATTTACAGGGCCTTGCTGAGTCTCCTTCATTTTACTCTGTCTCATACATTAGTTTTTCCAAGCTCATATATTTATATCTAACTTCCTATAGTCAGTTATTAATTTTGTAATTTTAAATTGTGGTAACCAACATTGCAGGACTCAGGGGTCACCATTTGTTTTATTGTTTTCATATGCCCCATAAGTTCTTCCTGGAACCTCCAAACTTGGCTGTGATCTCTTCTCTTGTGGAATCCCAAAGCACTTTGAATCTTACCATATTAGATCTCTATTGCTATGCAAACAAGTTACCCAAAACGTAGCAGCTTAAGACAATAATAAACATTTATGTTCTCACTCAGTTTCTGTGCATCAAAAATCTAGGAAAAGTTTACCTGGGTGATTCTGGTTCAGGGTCTCTCCCAAGGTTACAGTGAAGAAGTTGGCCAGGGCTGCAGTCATCTGAAGGCTACATGGGGCCTGGGGATATCCATTTCCAAAACGGCCCACTCGTAAGGCTGATGACAGGAAGTCTCAGTCCCTCACTAGCTGTTGGCAGACGGCCTTAGTTCATTGCCATGTAAACCTCTCTATAGGGCTGTGAGATGAACTTAGGAAATGGCAACTGACTTCCCCTAGAGGGGGTGATCCAACAAAGCAAGGCAGAAGCTGCAATATTTTTCATTACTTAGCTTTAGGAGTCATTTCCACAATATGCTATTGGTTACAGAAGTCAGCCCTGTTCAATGTGGAAGCAGACTGCATTATAGTAGAATTATTGGGGTTTATCTTGGAGCCTGGCTACTATACTCACCTAAGCTTTAAAGTATATTTCTTTAATTCTGTGTTTTACTCATCTAAATTACTGAACTATTTAAATGAACATTCTCTGTTAGCCATTACTATACTTTCCCTTTTTGCTGTTACTCAATGTTGGTAGAGCTGCATGCCCTTCTTGAAAGGGGCCAAGCATTTTATTGTCCCTTTAAGATGTAACAGCAAATCAGACTATTGTTTTTAGGGAACACCCTCCACACTCTGATTCCTAAGTTTCTTTCCTTGGGACTCAAAACAGTAAGCTGGATCAATAAAAATTGTTGTGTATCCTACAATTGGGGGAAAAAATGTTTAAGTTCACATGAAACGACTATTAAAATTAACGAAGGGGCTTCCCTGGTGACGCAGTGGTTGAGGGTCCGCCTGCCGATGCAGGTGACACGGGTTCGTGCCCCGATCTGGGAAGATCCCACATGCCGCAGAGCGGCTAGGCCCGTGAGCCATGGCCGCTGAGCCTGCGGGTCCGGAGCCTGTGCTCCGCAACGCGAGAGGCCGCAACGGGAGAGGCCGCAGCAGTGAGAGGCCCGCGTACCGCAAAAAAAAAAAAAAAAAAAAAAATTAACGAAGTATCTGTTCACAAAATAAGCCTTAAAATTTTTAAAGGCTTGGTTATCATACAGAACATATTCTCAGACCATGACATAATTAAATAAGTAACAAAAGGATAACTAAAAAAGAAGCTACAGTTCTCAACTCATTGCATGAGAATAGCATTATTTGGACACCAAAACCATGTGTGGAGAGAACAAGAAAAGAAAATTACAGGACAACTTCATTAATAATTATAGATACGAATTCCTAACAAAAAAATCAACAAAACGATTCCAAAAATATATCAAAAAGATAATACACCAATATCATGTTGGGTTTATCACAAAAATACAGTACAATGTTGATTTGCTTTAGAAAGTCAAATAATAGAACTAATAAATTGAAGAAATAAAACCATATCATCTCAAAAGATGCAGAAATAGCATTCAATAAAATTAAACATCTATTCATGATCTAAATCACCAGTGGACTAATAACAGAAGGGACCTTTTTTAACCAAATAAGGGACTCCTATTAAAAAATCCTACAACATATATTCTTAAATGATAAGCAACAACAAATCCAATAAATTATTGAAGGTCTTTATGGAGAACATTATAAAAATATACGAAAAGGCATTAAAGATAAACTAAATAACTGATCTTGGATAGTAAGATTTAATATTATGAAGATTTCAATTTTCTCCAACTTGATTTGTACCTTAGATTCAATACAATTCCAGGTAAAACTGCAAAAAGATTTCCCATGAAATTTGACAAGGTGAATCTAAAATTTATGAATACTTAGGTGTGAATACAGAAAAAAAAGGAGAAATATGACCCCTATGTCACTCCATAAATAACAAATAATTTTAAAAGGTTTAAAAATATAAATGTGAAAAGCAAAACTGCAAGAGGTTTTAGGACAACATAGGATAATATTTTTGTAACATTAGAGGTGATTTAATGAACAAAATGTAAAACTATTGATAAATTTCAAAACAAAATTAAAGATTTTCATAAAAGACACAATAAAGAAGATTAACTACAAATGGGAAAAGATATTTGCTCATAACTGACAAGGTCTACTATTCAGAGTATAAGAAATTCTCCTACAAATCAATATTGAAAAGAAAAACAAACCAATAGAAAAACAGGCAGCAGACTTAGGTACTTCCAAAAGAAGAAATCCAAGTGGCCAATAAGCAAAGGGAAAGGTGAGCAACTTCATTAGTATTCACGGAAAGCAAACTAAGAACACAATGAGATACAACAACAAATGCACTAGATTGGCAAAATTAAAAAGTCCACAATGGGAGGGTTGGCATAGATTTGAAACAATAGGAACTGTCATACACTGCTCTTGGGTGTGTAAATTGGTACAACTTTGGAAAACAGTCTGGAACTATGTAATAAAATTAAGTATAGGCATAACTAGCAATTCTACTTCTAAAAATATACTGTAGAGAAATCCTTAAATGTGCATTACAAACATGTGTAAGAAAATTTCTAGCTGAACAGTACATAACAATAACAAAAAAAAATACCTCAAATTCCCATCCATGGTAAAATGTATTAATAAGCTGTTGTATATTCATTATTCATTATTCATACAATGAAATACCATACAACACTGAACATAAAAGAACTACATCTACACATGACAACATGGACAAATCTCAAAACACAATATTTGCTGAAAGAAGTCAAGAAGTGTTCGCACATTTCTTTCAAATAAAATTCTAGAGCCATCTAAACTAACCAAGAGACTTTTGAACAAAACATATAGATTATAAAGAAAATGAAGGGAGATATTAGATCAAAATTCATCCCACAGATTACCTCTGGGACAAAGTCATGGGAGGGATTCAACTTGGGAGGAAGAAAACTGAGGACTTCTAAAGTACTGGTAATATTTTATTTCTTAACTTTGTGCTACCAATAGGGATGTTTATTTTATTTTTTTAAACTGAACATAGGTGAATTTATAGACTCTTTGGTATGTACGAAGTGATTCTAAATAAAAAGTTTAAATATAAGTTTTCTAACAGTTGTTTTAGAATGGTGAACATCTTTAGAAATTGAATTATCAAAGAATATGAATTTTTTTTTTTTTTTTTTTTGCGGTACGCGGGCTTCTCACTGTTGTGACCTCTCCCATTGCGGAGCACAGGCTCTGGACGCACAGGCTCAGCGGCCATGGCTCACGGGCCCAGCCGCTCCGTGGCATGTGGGATCTTCCCGGACCGGGGCACGAACCCACGTCCCCTGCATCGGCAGGCGGACTCTCAACCACTGCACCACCAGGGAAGCCCAAAGAATATAAATTTTAAAGAAAATCCTATTTGGCTCAGGAAGTCTTTATTTTAGTCTGAAGCTTAAAATTATATTTAAAATAATCCGTCCTCCTTATATTACTTTAATAGATATTCTGTATCCTTAAACTACTTTCAGAATATTTTAGAATGGAAAAGGTGGATTGTTTTAAATGGATATATAATATAAGCCATGTCATACTGTTATTTTGTCACAAGAGGGACTAGATAGTCAAAAAGTACTGTTTTCCCTTTTGGTCTTAAAAATATTTTTCTATGTTAACATTTATGTTTCATACACTGTGTATTACTGTCAGTGTATGTGTTGTAGATTGTAGTATGGTTATATATGTTTCATATCAGCAAAAATGTTAAGAGAAATACTAGTTTACCATTTTACTTCTGAATAGATAGAAACTGTGTAGAAATTATTTAACTTATTAAGGTATTGTTGTTTTTCGGTAAGTAGAAGTAATAAATAGAATCCAAATCAACATCCCCTGGTTGCTAATACTTTGGGGATCAAATCTGGGTGAAAGAAGGGAAGGAAAGAGTAGGGAAGAAGGAAGGAGAAAAAGAGTTTATTTTTGCTTTTACCATACCACAACTCCCTCTAGTTTACTTGAGTAGGAAAAGTAGATTAACCATAGTAAAGAAAGAAAAAAATGTTATTTTCATTTATTTTACCTTGACTTTTGAAAATATACATTGGTAGTATGGACCAATAAATGTTCTGTTCTAATTTATAATGATGCATGAAACCATCATACTTCTCTTTAAGAAAGTAAAAGGATTATTTTTTGTGACACTATCCATTCTGCAGAAGCTTTGGGAGGTCAGTTCACATGTGAGGCACTACTCTTTCCCCAGGTGCCATTTTCTTCCTCTTCTCATCAGTCCTTTGAACACCTGGAAGGGGCTGGTTTCTCACTTCTTCTGCTTGTCTGGGACTTTCCCTGAGCATTTTCCTCCATCCCGGGATGGCTTCTACCTTACCCCTTCCCTGGAGTTATAACGGGGAGTGGTCCATGAAGGAATTTAAGGGCTCAAGGAATAAAAATCACATCAGTTTAATGTTTTTATGTATTAACCATTTATACTCAGACATCAGCCCTAAATCATACAGA
The DNA here is from genome assembly GCF_964270905.1 of Leucopleurus acutus. Classification (NCBI taxonomy): domain Eukaryota; kingdom Metazoa; phylum Chordata; class Mammalia; order Artiodactyla; family Delphinidae; genus Leucopleurus; species Leucopleurus acutus. The sequence goes on along the minus strand of NC_139147.1, from coordinate 77,012,019 downwards.
CAAATGTATTCAGTTTTTTTTTCCCCCTATGGTAATAAATTACCACAAACTTCTGGACTTAAACCAACACAAATTATATTATCTTACAACTGTGTAGGTCAGAAGTCCAGGATATCCTCACCAGTCACCAAATACCATTCTAGACCAGCGGTCCCCAACATTTTTGGCACCAGGGACCAGTTTCATGGAAGACAATTGTCCCACAGTGGAGATGGTTCAGGCAGTAATGCAAGCGATGGAGAGCGGCAGACGAGGCTTCGCTAGCTGGCCCTCTCCTCACCTCCTGCCGTGCGGCCCAGTTCCTAGCAGGTCCCAGACGGATACCGGTCCACGTCCTGGGGGTTGGGGGCCCCTGTTCCAGACAACTTTGATATGATTGATGGCTACCTAGTGGGTGGCTCCTAAAATTCCTTCTGTAAGCTGCTATGGGATTTCCCTTTCACCTAGTCTATCAGCAGGATACAGAGGAAGTCAAGAGATTAGCAGGCTGTGCTCCTTGGAGGCTCTAGGGAAGAATTCATTTCCTGCTCATTTTAGATGCTGGCAAAATTCGGTTCCTTTTGATTGTAGGATGTAGGTCCTCGTTTTCTTTTAAGAATGTCTAGAGGCCACAGCGTTGCTTGATTTGTGACTTTCTCCTCCATCTTCCAGACTAGCAATGGTGGGTTAGGTCCTTCTCTGATTGCAGCTCTCTGATCCACTTTTCTTCAGTCATCTTCCACTTTTAGGACTCCTCTGACTACACTGAGCCCACCCAGATAATCTAGGTTTTTATTAATCCCATCTGCAAAGTCCCTTTTGCTATGTAAGGTAAATGATTTACAGATTCTATAGATTATGACAAGGACATCCTTTATGGTGGCAGAGGAGGAGTGACCATTATTTTGACCACAAGGAAAATAACTGCTTAAGTGAGGAGTCTGTAAATCTACTTATGTGAATAAAAATTATTTTAAAATATCATGAAGACATTTTTCTTTTTTTCCCAACAGTCATTATTTATAATTACATCAGAAGACTTAAAGCACAACTGATATGCAAAGTTTCCTATGACTCTTGACCATTCACTCTATGCTAATTTTATAGCCCAATATGTTTCCCAATTGAATGTCAAGTTGAAAAATATGAAGTCAGTTTATTATCATGAAATCCAGAAGTGAAAACAATAGGCATCACTTAGGAGGGTGTGATTTTCAGAAACTTGAAGAATGGAGGCAGAGGTATGGATAGGTGAAGAATAAGCACTAAGTATTTTGTTTGTTTGGTTTTGGTTTTGGTTTTTTGCAGTATGCGGGCCTCTCACTGTTGTGGCCTTTCCCGTTGCGGAGCTCAGGCTCCGGACGCGCAGGCTCAGCGGCCATGGCTCACGGGCCCAGCTGCTCCGCAGCATGTGGGATCTTCCCGGACCGGGGCACAAACCCGTGTTCACTGCATTGGCAGGCGGACTCCCAACCACTGCGCCACCAGGGAAGCCCACTAAGTTTTTCTGTTTTTTTTTTTTTCCAGATTTTCCCGTATTGGTCATACTGTTGTCTAAAAGACAGTCCTGTAAGATCGTACATACAATGCTATCTATATTGACTAGCAAAACGAAGGGCCAACCCAAGAAGGAAGATAGATGTGAATCAGCAGAAAAGAAGGCTGAATTAGATTAAAAAAAAGAAAAGAATAATAATAACATGTGTCTATTCCTACCAATATCATTTGAGGGTAAGCTCCCCATGAGGTTCACTTCCTATTTTTAATATCCTTGTATACACAGTACTAAGCACAGTACCTGGCATATTGAACACATTAAATAAATATTAACTATCTTCAAATTAATTGTTTTAATTAAAATTAAACAATATTTATAAATTTTTTTATGTGTAAGATACAGTAATAAAAGTCCCTCATGTTTCCATTGTTCTCTATACTTTTCAGAGCTTTTTAAATGAATTATTTACCTAATAATGACATGAGGAACATTGATAAGACCTGAGTTAAGGCAAAAACTTGGCATCAAGAAAAATGAGAGAACTTTGTCCTCTACTATTTGTATAATATTAAATCCTTGTCATGTAACTGGCTCGTTTGTGGGTTCGAAAAGTTGCTAGGCGTTTGCAGATGCCTGTTACCTTTGTTTGGGTAAAAACTCAGGGCTTGTGAACAGTAAAAATATTTTTAGAAAAAAGTTACCTAGATAAATAGGCATCACTCCCATCTGCTGTAGCCCGTGTGACACTATTTAAGCAGGCAGTGACATGCTGAAGAGCAGGAAATAGGTTTTAACCTGGAGATCCCCGTGCTTAGCGCAGCTTCTCAGATAAAATACTAAGTGAATATAGGAGAAAATGAGAAACCTGCAGCGTTATGGTAGCAGAGACATTTGAGCACCTACTGTGACCTAGCCCTGAGCCACACTCTGCAAGGATTCACTTAATCCTCACCCAGCATAAGAGGTTGTGGGATCTTAGTTCCTGGACAAGGGATCGAACCCGGGCCCTCGGCAGTGAGAGCGCAGAGTCCTAACCACGGATTGCCAGGGAATTCCTTCAAACGACAGTACAATCTTAAGCAAAGGTAATGTCGTTTCTCTAGTGCTTCAATCAGCCTGGGAAGAGTCTGCTCATCACCGATATCCAAAATTTCGCAGGATGGCAAAGGTGGAAAACTCTGCAAAACCACTTCTGAAACCAGTGGTTCTGTACTGAGTTATTAAAAATAATAAAAATTTACACAGGAGAGAGAGTTATTCAAACAAGTTTAACACTGTGATAAGAGTCCCAGTCCAGTTAACATTGTACCTTGTTGGGTTGTCATAATACTTCCTTAAAAATGTGTTATAAAGAAGGACGAATGAGGGGGGGGCGGGGAAAAAAAAAAAAAGAAGGACAAATGAGAAACAGTTATAGTATATAATAAAAGAAATGTCACTTATAAAAAAAAATCCTTGTCAATCTGACAGTACTTAATTATAGGTTTTTGAAAGCAAAGACTACTTCTGACTTATTGATCCCAAGACAGCCACAAAAGGAATCATACAGAGTAGGTACATAGTAAATGGTAATAGGAAAAAAAACATAGACTTTTTTGTAGTTTTTATTTATTTTTGGTGTTTAAATTATTTAGTATAATACTGACAATATAATGCAAGTAATTAGAAAGAACAAAAGAAGCTATTGGAAATGTTCTGAAGCAAACCTTTTTTAACTCTTTAAGCTGTTGAATATTGACAAAGTTGTCTTGTGAGGTAATTAGTTCATCACTGAGATTTTCAAGTGATGAGATTTATCATTGCCGGTCAAAAATTGAAGCAGAAATTCTTACATTTGGTGCGAGAATTAACTTTAAGACTCTTTCCTATTCCAAAACTATTTGACTACTGGTAATGTTCTATTTCTTGATCTGGGTACTTATTGTGCTTATAATCTGTATATGTCTCATATTGTTCACTTATAAAATACTTATCCTCTTTTCTGTGTGTATCTTACGCCAATAAAAAGCCTAACAAACCTGTAAGTCAACTCCCTTCAGCTGTGAGATAAGTCACTTATTTACATAGCCTTCTTAGCTTCTCCCTATTTCTATCTTCATTAAGAAGACTGAAAACGTCTTTTAATTCCAAGGCCAGTGTATATTATGCATTCACAGCTCTTGGACCTCTTCTGTTAGGATTTTGACTTGATAGCACCAAGTGATGGCAATAACAAATCAAATTAAAATGTTTCTTTTTAAAGAGATAATTTATAGAACATACAAACTGTAAGGCCTCCTGTAGGATTTTTTTAACTTTATTTTAATAATGAAGTATTTTTTGCCCAAACAATATTTGAGTACATATAACAAACATAGACCATCTCATACAAAGCTTCTCTAGGTAAAATCTGAGTGAAGACCTGAGACGCACACTTACCCCACATTCAGTCTTGGCATCAGCATCCTTTCCTCTCCCTCCTTCCCCAGGAGAACCATTCTAAGGGAGAGGTTGGGGAAAACTGCTGACCTAGTGCAATCTTCCTCAATTAACAGAGGAATACACTCAGATCTGAAGACGGGAAAGGGATTTACCCAAACTAAACACTCAGCAGATTGTTTCATCTGGGCTATTTGATTTTGGATAAGTTATTTAATTTCTCTAAGCCTAAGTATCCTCAGATGTAAAATGGAGGTAGTCAAACCTACTTCAACAGATGAATAGATAAGAGATGGTGTCTAATGCATAGTGGGTGCTGATGAATGAGAACTATCACAGTTATTCCAACTCCAGAAGAAAGCCCCCAGACTTGCATGAAATAAAAGAGCAAAACTAATGATTGATAACTTGGACTTTAGCTTAAAAATGTTCTTTTTCGCTTGTTTCAGGAAAGTAGTAGATCATCCAAAAAGGCGATTTGGTATCCCCATGGATCGGATTGGTAGAAACCGGCTTTCAAATTCCAGAGGCTAATTGATTCCAATCGTGAGTACAATTTGAAGAAACATAATACCTGCAGGCTTTGATTAACATTTCACAATGGGCTAACTGATCCATCTTGGTTTGTAAATCCCCCTTTTGATTCCTTAGCTTATAAATTTGCTTTTTCAAACATTTCTGTACTTGATTAGTATATAGATGCTAAATAATTTACATGACATTAAAAAAAAATTCCTAGACCTACTTCACCCTAAAATAAAAGATTTAGTTATTCTCACAGACTTCTATGTAATTATTGAATATTAATATGCAAATATTAAAATTCTAATAAACAATAAATCACTTTCATAAATATAGATAAATGTGTAGCAATCCCTCTACTATGAAGACACATTCTAGTGACACACACAATTTTGTTGCTAGTAACTACATTACCAGAATTATCATCATGAACACAGGAGAATGGTGTCCCAGAAAGGGTATTAGCCAAGGAATCAGGACATATAATCCAAATCCTGGTTCTGTCATTCATTATCTCATTTCTATCAAGATACCTTATTTCTCTACAGGTTGTACATTTAGATAATAACATAAGGGTATTGTAGAGATTAAATTAGATTCTTGTACTAGTCCCAGAATGTATCGGACACACAATACGTGCAAGTGATAACAGCTTATATTACAGTTCTGAAAATTAACTCTGTGCTGAGTCCTATACTAGTGCTATACATGCATTGTTTAATTTACTCATCATGTTCCATAAAGTAAGTACTGTTACTATCCCAACATCTTGAGAAGCAGTACAGTATAAGGGGTAAAAGTGCCAGGTAGAGAGGTCAGGCTTTTTGGGTCAAATCCCAGGTCATCTATCTGTTAGCTGTGGCAACTTGCTTAAAGTCTAAAAACCTCTTTCATAAAATGAGGACAAAAATAATTTCTACCACATTGCATTGTCTTGAGGATAAATGAATTGATATACATTAAGCACTTAGAATTGTGCCTGACATGTGTCAAGCATTCAATAATTATTATACAAATAAGTGGAAAGCTTTGATATATTAATTAACCCACAATGCTACATAGCTAGTAATTGATACAAGTATAATTCAATTCCAGAAAGCTTAAATTGTAAGCTTATATTTTAAACAATATATTTAATCACACATATTATATGTTTTAAACACTGAATATTTGTTGCATATAAAATCTAGGCAATGTATTTTCTCCCAATAGGGCTTACAGAGGGTGCATTCTTCCTCGCAAATAGATAAGACAACCCAGAACTGCTTTGACAATTTCAGGCTACAGAGAGAGACCTCTGCTTTCTGCTTTTCTCAAGATGATCCTCAGACCAGTGATGCCCCAAAAGCATCACATTAGCCTTGATCCTCTTTTAATTTGTCATGTCATTTTTTTCTCCTCATCAAATACTCTCAACCACAATGAAAAGTCAATATTTTACCTCTACTTTCTCATTCTCAGAATGACTTAATTAAAATAAATATTTTTCTCTGTGGAGTCGTTGATCAATGCAGTTAAGAAGTTACTGAATGTCCATAAATACGGGAGGACTTACTGAATACAGCCAATATCACTGCCTTTTTCAGCAGCACCATCTTCAAAACTCAGACTGAACTGTATTTATATCTAGAGATATAACAAGTATGGTCACTCTTGGGGCTGTTAACAATCACCATATTATATTTGAGTAGGAACTAACTGCTATCAAAAATCAAGTAACTCCTTGAAATTAGGGCCACAATCCTGTAGTTTCTTGAAGTATTGAGAACGTTATGACACTGAGGTTAAAATAATTAAGTTCAATTGGTTTCCACATGTATCCTATCACCTTTGCAACCCTTCATTATCACCCATTTTAGTATTTCTGAATTCAACCAAAACAGGTTATGATAAAAAAAATCATACAAGAAGCTCATTTTTTCTATAAATTTTTATATGAAGTTTTAGACCATGAAAACTCCAGAGACCTACTAAACTACGAAAAGGCCGTTGAATTAACATAATGTTTTCTGAATCACTGTTGAGTGAAATCCAAATTAGTATATTATGTCCTTCACTTAACAGACTTTACAGAGTATCATGACAATCATTGTCCTTATTATTATAACCTCAAGAGAGTAATATCACAAAAAATATGTTTAGCAAAGAACTTACCATCACATATTTTCTCCTCCTTTTTTCAATCATTGTGTGTTCACCTGCTCAACCATCGTTTCTATTCCTTACTTCCTGCTAGTATCACCAAGATTTCTCAGACATTTTTTGACTCCCTAATGTGAAATTTCATGTTTTATATTTATGAATAATAAAGGCCATCAAAATATATTTCTGATTTCCATTCAACTTTTCAAAATTATTTTTGCTATGTTATTTCTTATTGTCACAATATTCCCTTGAATTAAACAGATGTAATGTGTGAATCATTTAATAGATAACTTGAGTCATTAAATAGTGTTCACATAATCATGCAGCTAAATCTTTAGAACATATTCTGAACATTTAGGTTAAAAGAACATAAAGTCTCATTTAACCTAAATCTTTTTTTTTTTAACGAATGAGAACACGGGCTTTGAGAGGAAATTGATTTGCCCAAAATTTTACAGACTTTTGGACAAAGAAAGATCCAGGACCCAGTCTCTGGACTTCTAAGCCAACATTCTCTTCATGACCCATAGGGCCTGTGTGCTAAATTGTTATTGCCCACTTCACTGATTAACCATTTCTTAAGGAAACAGAAACAGTATCTCAGACTTTATGAAAATCTTTGTTTCACTTCTGTGGGAGTTGACGTACACTCATTTGGAGCAATTTTATTTGTGGGTTTTCACCTTCTGGGTTTCAATATAAGTCTTCACACTAAAAATGAAACTGATAGTAATCATGGAAGTTTTTCTTGGTTTGAAATCAAGTCTAGATACAGATGCTGTGTGTTACTTATTTTACAGAATAAATGCTAATCTCTTCCGTGATAGGCATTTTGGAAAGGAAGATAATCTGATTTTTACACAATGTCCTCCTCAAATCATTAATGTTTTGGACCCAAGTTTTGAGTTTTTAATAGGTTTCAGTTCTAAGTAACTTGAATTAAGAGTGGTAAAGTTTCATAACTTCTCTAGATGCAATTAGCAAGTTCTAGGTTGCTGCCATTGAAATCAGAGTGCCCACTTGATGAAATGTGATAGAAATATGACCATTAATTGTGCTACCCCGGCTGCCACGTGCCTTAAGACTTAATAATGTGAGGCAAATGTTGCTGTATTATACTGACAATTTTTATTTTAGAACAATATTGACACACTATCATTCAGATAAATTAACGTAACTCGCAAATAACAGAAATATTGTGTTTAAATACCAGTATAGGTTGGACCCTTTAAAAAGAGCAAGATGTACAATAATTATCAACATGTTAATATAACAATAGAAGTAGTAATCAGATTTTCTTTATCTTTCACTTGTCATGGCAACATCCTTTGAACCAAGACTGAAAACTCAAAATAAATAGAGGAACTGGAAGAATGGAAGTGTGGTTTCAGCATAAGTGCCTAGCTGTTACATTAAAAATATCCTTTTTTAATAAATTTTGATCTGAAATTATCATTTTGCATTATTGTCTCTGCAATAAAAATATGGTGCATAAGTAAAAGCTATAATGAAACCTCATGTAATTAGAGTTTTAGCTCTTCTCCACTGAAGTTGATGAGTTTCCCCTTATCTACAGAGTTCAGATTAGTTTAACATTTTCAACTTTCATTTTTGCAGACACAACTTCCTTGGGTGAAATGTCACAGAAATATGGAAGATGCTGCAGTGAAGTTCTTCACACTCCACAATGATTAAACTTCTAAGGAACCTTCTGTAATCCTTTCCAGAGCTTTAACTTCAGTTCATCATATCACAGTATTGTTGTAACTTCAATTAAATTGTGCAGATAATTTCAATGTATGGATATATTTTAAATATATATTTTAGTTAGTCATGAACGGTTACTTGGCCCCAAACCTTACTTTTCTAAGAAACACAATACAGTGAAACGCTTTCTATGTGCATTTACCATTTACATATATTACTGAAGAATAATAACTGAAGACTGATTTCTTTCAGTAAAATTTAGGTACAATCCATTTGTTCATCATTGGGGAACAAGGAAAGACAATGCTATATAGTTTCTCTTGAAGTTTTACTTCTCTCGTATCCTTTGTCTGTGAGGCTCTTGGGTAATGATTATGAAACTAGACTTCTCTTATATTCAAATGTCAATCCGGTTCAACCAAATAAAACACAGTCCCAGCTCCAGAAACAAGAGAAAAATGTCTCTGAGCAGAAAAAAACAGCAGTAATTAAGCCCATAAACTTTATTCTCCCAATGAACTGAGAAACACTGCAGATCGGAGTACATTGACTTAGAACTAGGAAACGAAGGATATTACTCATTTGCCAAGTTTGGCTATCTCATGTCCCCTAACAACTTTCCATTTCTCTAAATTACAACTTATAGTTAATTAAGAGTAGCACTGGCTGATTATGAGAACAACTACACACAGAAGTAACAGATGAAAGTATGGGGAAGTCAAAGAATCACCAAGTAGGAAACCGCCAAAGCACTTGGGGCTAATTAAGTTCACCTAATTGTAGCACAGTATATTTTAGCACATTACAATAAACAGTCTTTTTGTTGTTAATCACTCATCTAAGAATCCATTTAATTTGTTTCATATACTGTGTTTAATAAAGCATTGAAGAATATATGAGAATGATTTCTTTAAAAAGATTCAAATTATTTTTAATTGGCCTATGAAAGCATAAGTTTTGGTATTCTGGAAAGCTCAACTCTCAGCAAAACTGTGTTGTTCTTGTAATTTAGATGCATAAGCCCATTGTGCATTGGATATGCTTTCAAAACATAAAGATAACTTATTCCTTGGACCAGAGATTTAGCATAAGTCAGCAGAAATTTAAAAACCCTCTGAAAACACTTCTTTAAACCCTAGTAATCACTGTCAAACAGACCTGATATGTGGGAAGAAAAAAAGTTCGGTCAGCAAAGCAAAGGTTTATTTTAGCCTAAGAAGGAAGACTGTGATGAGAAGGTATAGTCATATTAGAAGAAGGGGAGAGAAATGGGTTGCTGTTGATCTTACCTAAAAATGAATTAACGTAGGATCCAAAGAACAAAATAAACTCAGACATAGAGATGAACATATGCACTTAGAATACAAAGTGGGTTTGTATATAACTTCTCCTTGAGGGGGGAAATGTTCTAACTGCTGGAAAACTTTAAGCTTAGGAAAAAACTGAAAATGAATGATTCTTTTAAGTGTAATAGAGGAGCCTTAGCAAAGAGAACTGAATTTTGAGAAATCTCACTGATTCTTCAATTTCTGTTCATAAACTTACATTAGAAAGTTAGTGGTACATGGACAGATATACTGCAGGACTCATTATTTGAAAGAATTATTTAAGTTATAATTGCTCTTGCCCACCTTTCCCAACCTTCTGATGAATTATAGAAATATGTCTAATTCCTTAGAAGCTCTTTCTTTCCTTTTTCTCCCCTTTGGATATTTGTCAGCTGCTAATCCAACTGGGTACTGTTGGTTCACACTTTGACAAAAGGTATTAAAACCTACTTTAACCTAAAAATTTCTCATGATAAAGATTTAAAGTTGGATTAAACAAATTGATTTCCTATCTTCTATAATTTTTAAATTCAAAATTATGCCTATGGCCTCCATTTTAACTAAAGTAAGAAGTCGCAGTGTATCGATTTATACTCTATTCTAATGTGTAATTCATTTGTCTCATAGCATATACACAAGACTTACATGAAGAAAAAAAGAAAAGTGTTTTCTCCACTTATAACTATTTTATTTCATATTTTAACTTTTACCACTACTTTATACAGAGTAGAAAATAAGTCAGTGGTATCCTAGTTTAAAATAAGGCATCCTTTTAACATAGCAGGAAATTTAAGACATAATTTCTGTTAAGAACATGACGAGTCATCTCATCTATTTGTATAACACATTGTATATTACTAAATCCAGCTATATTTCATTGAAAGTCACCAGCTTAAAGGGACTTTTCATTTAGTTTCAAAGAAATAGATTACTTTTTATTTTTCTTTGTTCCTGTAAAAAGCTTCATACAGCAAACTGTGAATATGGATTTCTGAGTTCTGGTGTTAATTATATAACCAGTTTTTCATGGGGGATATTAATTCCTGGTTACACACACACAAAAAATATCTAGCAAATTCTACCTTTAATCTACAGATATCTTTAGGGAATTAAACTTCTTAAAGCAAATTATAAAAAGAAAACAAATTATAAACAGATGACTTTCTCTAAAAGGAAGAAGTATCAAAGCCTTTTTTGAATGACATTACCCCTAAAGTTTACAAATGCATAAATATTGTTCAACTGCTCCAAAGTTAATAAACGTGAGATGATGAAAACAGGAGTTTTGTTTTCTTTATGATAATATCATGTTTATGTTCACAACAGGTGTAAATACATGGGAACATTCAGGCATTATTGAGCAACTAGTATTTATGTACATTTAAGTGGCTCCTAACAAGTGTATTTAAAGCACTACAGGCATGTTACTCAACTTGGTCAGTTTCATGTATTTTTAAATTTTTTTTTAGCTTAAGCAATATTGTTCATTCTAGCTCATGAGATAGTCTTATCTTTAAGCACCACACAATTAACGTCATGTAGATAAACTGCATTTCCCCTGTTCTGTGACGTAAGGGAATGCCGGTAGGCTCATCTGGCCAGCTAGTCATTGATATTCTTTAATTATAAAGTTACTTCGACTATGCTTCTGTGCCACAACAGGTGGCAAACAAGAATGAAATTGGATTCCCAGCCTTGAATTGATTAAATAAGTTTGCTCAGACGAGATGTAAACAAGAGCAGTTTGATGTGAAAACGTGGGGGAAAAAATGAAGGAAAATCCAGTGAGTTTTTGTTTTGTTTTACTTGACGTTTTTGGTACACTGAGTCTAGTCTCTCACAGACGTGCTGAGAACCTCAAATAATTTCTGATATTGTGGAGGAGGCAGAGATGAGAATTAAAGGACCCAAAAGCAAATTGTTCTGTACAAAAATTTTCTTAATATCTATCTCTGAAACTTCTAATACATCTTTCTCCTAGAGTTCGATAAACAATAGATTTCTGCTTCTTAGTAATGTATTCATTTGGTTGTAGTAGTCTCAGTGACAATTGTCCTAATGAACAGAAAAGAGATAGTAGCCAGCATAATCACAAAAAAAGAGAAGAGACAATGATGCACATTTTCTATACATTGAGACAATATAATTTAATTTTCCAAGACATTTTCTAAAATATTTTAAATAAATTTAATAAAATATAATTTCTCATATAAATTGGGACAATATAATTTAATTTTCCAAGACACTGTCTAAAATATTTTAATTGATAGCTCAACAGCCTAGTCATCTCTGGACAAAACTATATGTAGACAATGAATTTATGAAAAGCATACAATAGATAACAGCACTCCCAACTTCAGGTCTACAAAGCCATTCTGATCGTCCCATGCCATTCAAAAGTGCAACTGATTTGTCATCATTATTCACAACATAAGTTTTAAGCATGTAATATGCTGGATAAATTCTGCCACCGTTTCTTTATGCTTGAAATAGCTACAATCTTTAAGCAGTAAAGTGAGTAGATATATAATTTTGTCTAATGTTCTTATCTTTTTTGGCATCCAGAGGAAAAACTTTAGACACAGTATTTCCAAAAGCAAGCTAAAAAATAAACAAAACAAAATCTTTATTAGGAAGATTTTTGATAAAATGGTACATTTGAATAAAATAGTTTATGTACACCTGAGTATGAGAGAAAGTTTTCTAAAACGAATGTTCAAATGGTAGTTATTAGCCTCATGTGGATCTTTAAATTAATTAAAATTAAATCAAATGTGAAAATTCAGCTTCTCTATCACACTAGCCAACTTGCAAGTGCTCAGTAATGCCTAGTGGCCTGTAACTACCGTAATGGGCAGTGCAAATTAGAGAATGGTCACATCATCAAAGAAAGTTCTATTGGACAGCACTGTTCCACATTATAATGCATATAACGCAGTTCAGAGACTACAGTAAGACACACCCTTCTATTTAAGAGTTGGGGTAAGTTAAGTCCCAAAGGGGAAATCACATAAGTAAAATCAGTGATAAATATGCTTCTATTTACTGGAGAAAAAAGAAGGAAGAAAATTTAAAGTTTACTTTGCAGACCACCAAATGATATTTAAATAATTTGATCATCACATTGAGTCTTCACATTCTGATCATAAGGGATGTTTCAGAAAAATCAAACCAATTTGAACAGCACTTTAATCTTCAAATGAATGAATGAGTCATTTTAAATCTTCTGTGGGCTGTTCCCAATCAATTGTCCAACTTACGTTAGCTTCATCTAATTAATTACAAATTTCTCTAATTTCCTTCAATCTAAATAGTTTATAAAATGAAGACCTTGGGGAGATGGGTCTTCAATTCACTATTGATTAATAGGATGTACAATAAAACTGAGTTGAAAAACTCAGTAAAGACTCTTTGCCATAAATGATGAAAGTCTATCGGGCTTCCCTGGTGGCACAGTGGTTGAGAGTCCGCCTGCCGATGCAGGGGACACGGGTTCGTGCCCCGGTCCGGAAAGATCCCACATGCTGCGGAGCGGCTAGGCCCGTGAGCCATGGTCGCTGGGCCTGCGCGTCCGGAGCCTGTGCTCCGCAACGGGAGAGGCCGCAACAGTGAGAGGCACGCGTATCGCAAAAAAAAAAAAAAAAAAAAATCTATCTTCCTGCCTAGGTTTCTCTCCCTACCTCCACTCATTCTGTAAACTGTGAACCTAGCGCTCATCAGTGCAAACACATAGAGTGTTATGATAGCACTCAGTATTTTTCATTCCCAAAAGAGCCAGCGTTTTCTTTAAACAAAACCACATTCAAATCCTATGCAAGCAGAAGTTTATTTTCAGACAGTAAACTGAAGAACTTGGCCTGCTAATCCAATCTTCTTTTTATAGTATTTTGGAAAGTCCCTTTCTGCCCTCTGGATATCTTTGAATATCTCAGTCTGGAAGGAAAAAGAAATCTACACATATCCTAGATTTATACCACAAGAGCGGCTCAATTAAGTATGCACTGGAACATAGTTTGGAAATTTTCTGGACCAGTTGAAGGGAACTTTCATGAATGGTAACCCCAGTAGAGCCAACTCCTCAATGCTTATTTATCATTTATCATTTATGTGAAGGAAAACCCTAGCCAGCATTCTGGTGTCTCTTGATGTCTATCTGGTTAACTCTTGTAATCCCCATTTTTAGCATGATGCTAGGTGTTGGACAGTTATATTTTTAATGAATGGAAGAATTTAGCAGCGGTCGGTCAACTATATATTAAATAATTAAACAAATTACAATAATTCACAGTAAGTGTAAGATACTCTTGCTTTAAGCTGAATCTCTGAGTCCATTTTACCATCATACATTGCTATTTATGGTGGACTGTTTCTAGTTATGCCAATAAACACCACACTTCAGATATGATGTGGGTTGTTTTTGTCACCTAACCTGGGCGTCTAATTCATATGTTTATCACCATAAATATTTACTTTGTTCCTACTACATACACATATGTTTTAATATTTCCTTGCTTAAAAACAAACAAACATAAAGCTTCCTTGACCCCCTCAAGCTACTCTAATATCCCAATTTTTACTACCCTTTAGAAAAAATTTCTCAAAAATGTTGTCTGTTGTTAGTCATTCCTGTTGTTTGGTTATATTCTCTTTAACCATAAGTCCACAAGATAATTCTTGTCAAAACCATTAAAACCCTTCCCATTGCTATTCAGGTGGAAAATCTCAGTTCTCATTTTACTGGACCTATTATAGCATTAGAACAGCTGAACTATGTCTTCCCGGAAACAGTTTTCTATCTGACTTCCGAGGCATCTTCTTCTTTGTTGCCTTTTTCCTCGGTAGCTGCTCCTTCTCAGCCTCCTTTGCTAATTCTCTCTCATCTGCCCAGTCTCTAACCTTGGTGTGACCTGGGACTTGGCCTTGGATGTCTTCTGTTTTATATCTGTCTAGAGTGATTCCCTAGACAGTCTCATCACAATACCAAGCAATATTGATATGCAGATAACTGTCAAATTTAGATCTCCAATCTGAGTTACTTCCCTAAACTCAAATTTATATACTCAGTGGTTTACTTAAATCATTACTGGGAAGATTTTGTTATACATGTCATAACAAGCTCAAAATATCTATGGTAGAGGTAAGATTCTCCAACTGTTCCTTGCATTTCTCCACATTCTCCAGGGGCTTCCCCAACCTCTCTAAGTTAGCTTGAGATCATGTGCCTAATTTTGGCAGGGAAGGGTGCATTTACCTCCATGTTTTTCCTATCCTGCTACAATGACACACGGTGCAGGGACAAAGTGAAGGAAAATAACCAAGGTACCTAAGGCTTCATGTAAATACAAAATAAATCTTAAACCAAGTTACACCACTGAGATTATAAGGTTATTTTCTTGATGTGCTTTGCCTAATTTGTCCCAAAGTACACTTTGAAAACTTGAAGGAGGGTGGTACTCTAAGAAGAACCTAAGTTACGGCACAGTCTCAGCAGCTGATTAATGGCAGACAAGGAAATTGATATCATAGGCTGGAAACACGAAGAACCATTTTACGAAGTAGCATAGTATGTGGTAAAACTGACGTCTGCAACAGTTCAGGTTCAGATTGTGTTCTTCTTGAATTTCTAGAAGAAAAACTAGGAAAACAGAATATTGGCAGTATTTTTAGGTTGCTGTTGGATACACTTAGACAGGTATTGCAAGAAATAGTGAGCTTAAGAAGAAAATGGTGTCTTTGCAAATAAATAAAAAGAGATAGTTCAGAAATACAAGATCTTGAAATATTGCAAGAGCTGTTTCTGGATCCCAAAACTATAAAATGGGATTTAAAATGACTCTAAGTGAGTGACGCCAGGTAAATATCAATTGGAATAAGGGGCTCAGGGCACAAATCAGATTATATGTATAGCCTTCAAAGTATGTTCCAGATGTCTTCAAGGCAACTCAGTTAGGGATGAGAATGCAAAAGAGTTAAAATTGTTTAAAAAAGATTGTGTGTAGGAAATAGCTGAGAAGCTTTCTAAATTGTTACAAGAACACCATTGGCAAAGAAACCATAAACCCTAGAATAAAAAATGTCTTTGACACTTTAAGACCAAATAAACCTTGGGCCTCCAACTTTGTGAGAGTAGGAGGAGACCTGAGAAAACTGTGCAATCCTCAAGAAGGGAATATTCCCCAAGGAGCCCATATGATGTGTCCAGGGATGAAAATGAAAAAGCCAAAAAAGCAAAAACCTCAGAAAGGGTGAAGCCAGGGGAAATAACACAGTGGAAAAAGCACTCCACCTACACACTAGCAGGTCCTAATCAAGAAACCTAATCAAGAAACTTTTATAATATTTGCCCAGTGAGATTTCAGAATTGCTGGAGGCCAGCATTCTTGATGTTGTGTGCCTCTTGTTCTTTTCCTTTGTGAATAAGATTATTGATTGTGATAATCCAGTCCCTGTTCCTCTGCCAATTATTGAATTTTGTCCTTTTAGCTGATAGGTCTGTGAATGAAGAGGAGCCACATTGTATTTGACAAAGATTAGTATCTCCTGGAGGGCTTATTCTTTGTTCTGGGTGCAGCAGTGAAAGGAGTTTGGAGTTGTCTTTAATGGGAGACGGTTGAATATAGCTTATGTGGTTAAGAAAAGATCAAAGGATTGACTGTGGTTGAGGCAGTACTCTCCAAGTACTGTACGTGCTTTCTAACATTTATTAGTCTGTCTTGCCAATATTTTGGTGGCAGCCCAAGTGATTAATTCTAGGCAATGGACTTCGGTAGAAGTGCTGCATGTCACAAAACTGAGCTCTGAACTGAGGCAGTTGAGAGCTGGGATGCATCCTCTATCCTTTCCTGTGTCTTGGTAATCTTGGAGGTAATCAAGCTACAGCAATAATCTAGATGATATAGCCACAAAATAGAAGAAGGTTGTACTATGTACATTGAACTTTATGATTGGATTTTATTATATTAGGTCTCTGAGATTTAGATTATAATTGGTAACACATCACAGCCTAAGCTATACTAACTATGGAAAGGTCCAGCAAATCTCTATTTCAACTCTTTTCTACCACCAAACTTACCTCGCTTATTAGGATGGGAAGAAGATAGACCACCTATAGCATAAGACATCTCAGCATCCTTTGCCTCCATGAGCTGCTCTTTCAGTTTTTCCAGCTGTTAAAAATCAAATATGAAAAGTATTAATCTTTAATAACAGCAATGTTTTTTTTTCTATTGAAGAAGAAGAAAGATAGACAAAGAAAGGGAGAAGGAAAGATGGAAGAAAGGAAGGAGGACAAAGGAACATAAAAGGAAATAAAAGTAACAAATGAAAATAAACAAAAAGAATTAAATAGAAAAATAAAACGAAACTTGCATTTAGAAACTGGCTGGGAAATGTCCATGACTTAACAGGTGATCAGGAACAAACAGGCTTATGGTGAAGGAAGTCAAGTCTGAGTGTTCATTAATGGGGAGCCTGTAAACACAACCTGTGTAGCTGGTCTTGATATTAAGTCACCTATAATAACCAGTCCTTTTCAAGGAGTTCCGAAGAGTTATGTGAATGTTTGGATTTCCTGAAATATTTGTCCCTTCTAGCAGTAAGTGAGAAGTATTTTGATGCCCTAGGGTTTCCACCCAGAGTGTAAGCCATGTTAATTTTTTGCAAGCTCGCTGATTGCCTAAACCCTAAAGACCTAACTCTATCAAAATAGAACTCAGCCTGAGCTACTGCACGCGTCTGTGTCCTAGATACTAAGAATTGATGGGGCATAATTCTCTCTCACAAACAGCCATACAGTTTGTATAATAGTGGATTTGCATGCAGTTGTGTTTGAGAGAGTTAAGAAATCATCTAATCCAATGATTTTCCAATTTTCTTCATAGCAAGGAGTCAGGAGATAAGGTTGCTAAGGGGCTTTCTGTACCGAAGCCAAATGCAGGTCAAGAAAGCAGCACTTCGGGCCCCTCCCTCACCAAACTAGTTGTTTCAAACAGAGCAGCTCCACTTTTTTTTTTTTGCGGTACGCGGGCCTCTCACTGTTGTGGCCTCTCCCGTTGCGGAGCACAGGCTCCGGACGCGCAGGCTCACCAGCCATGGCTCACGGGCCCAGCCGCTCTGTGGCATGTGGGATCTTCCCAGACCGGGGCACGAACCCGTGTTCCCTGCATCGGCAGGCGGACTCTCAACCACTGCGCCACCAGGGAAGCCCTCCACTTTTGTATATTTCATTTACTGAGACCACATACAATTTTGTTTGGAAAAAAAAATTTCCACTTTAAAAAATAATAATAACTTTTGAAAACCACCAATCTAGTTATAGCCTCCTATTTTACAGATGAGGAGATTTAGGTCCAGAGAATTTTAATTCTTCCATGGTCTCAGAGGTAATTGGATAGCTGGGTCTAGAATCCAGATTTCTAGACATTTTATCCCATGATCACTTCAGTTATGGCTCTGTTCTGTTCTCTTTATTTTTTAGTAGAATTTGATTATTTTTTCCCTAGTGAATTACTTCACTCTTCCTCTAGCAGGAATAAAGGTTTTATAATAGAGTATTAATAATTGTAACAACTATTATGTCAAAAGAAAGTGTCTTTTGGTTATTATTAAAATTGAAATTTTAAGTATTTCACATTCTCACCTGGTTAAGTTCTTCCAATTTGTTAGCCAGCTCTATATCTGCAAGACACATTTATCATATGAAAAATGTACATTGCAAGTAATATTTAATTCATTTCAGGTCATACATTCAAGGAAGACAAAGGTCTTTTTTGTATGATTTGAGATCACCTACCTGTCCCTAATATAAAGGTCCAAGCATTTTTTCAATGCCTGTAATATTGAAATATAATCAGTAATGTAATGAGCAAATACCTAATTTCTATCAATAAGCACAGAGTTTTTTAAAATAAACCATAGTTCTAACAAGGACTAGTATTTAGAAATAAGCTAGTTTACTGACATGGGGAAATTCTCATGAAATGATATTAAGTAAAAAAAGCAGGACACAAATCTTATCTATATAATTCCATCAAGAAGGAAATTTCCAGAAATGTTAATATCAACTCCCTCTGGGTTTTACACTTTGAGTATAGCTTTTTTTTTTAATAATTGTGTTCATTTTCTTCAATGAAAATATCTTATTAATTTTAAAATCCTGTATTTTTAAAGCATTTATTAAGGTATTGTTTTAACTGGTACACTGTCCCATGAATAGACAATTTTTTTATAAGAACAGATGTTTTCTGAGAGGGTACCACATTATCATATTGTCACACTGTCTCTCAGGTTAGACTTGCTAAGTTTCTGACAATATTTGTCATTTCTTGGAGACCAGTCTGATGCATAATTGTAAATCATATTCTCCTGTTCTTCAAAGAAAAAAAAATCTCAGTTGGTATAGCCTAAATTACCCAATGGTTTCTACTCCAACCATTTCCCAAATTGAAAGAATTTGATTGCGAAAAAAGTGCTAACTTAACTGCCACAAAACCACAGTTAACTTGTGAAATTTCTAGTGGAAACCTGTTTTGAAACATTTAGTGATACTCTTGAAGCATTTAGTAAAAAATAATATTAACTGTACCAGTGGGAATTGCTTAGGTGAGAGGAAAATACGACTAAAGATAACTATTGAGTAACTAGATAGTTACTGATCTCATTAGGACTCTCAAACGGAACAAAATAAGATTTTAATATTTTTTAATAATGCCATTGCTTTTAGCGTGAATACAAGATAAGAAAGACATTTAAGCCTTCAATGCAGCATTAAAATTAGTAATTATTATTTTATTTAATATAAATTAACATGTAGAAAGAACAGGTCAGAAGATGGAATAAATAAAGTTTGACTTTATTCTTAACTCACCAGTGTTGGAAGGTCTTTGGAGATCAAATTTTTTATTCAGTAGAGCCAGCAATAGTTCTTCGCGATCTGTATCTCCTTTATCTGGAAACAATTCATTTCCTGTAATAATTACCTCAATGTAGTGAAACCTCGATTTTCAGTCTGTGTCACTGAACATGTTTCTGATTAAATATGCTTTACAGGTAACTATAATCACTATCAATCACTATATGCACTATCAATGTGTATACTCACCAATAAAATGTGTATAAAGAGAGGTGTGTAATCCAAAAAGATGGGCTGTTTTAACAATCGTTGAATGTATGTGAACACTCAAAGAGAGATTGTGAGAGAGAGAGGGAGGCAGAGATAGAGAATATACCTGGAAGGTTACAGACTAAATTTTACCTGTAATTATTTCTGGGTTAGTAGAATTGCAGGTAAATTTTACTTTCTGTTTTTTCATCTGCGTTTTTTTTAAATTTTCTACTATTGTGTTTAACATAAGAAATACGAATTAAAAGTTGTTTTTAAAAGAAAAAATAACATTTGATTTTGAGATTTTATTTGATACACATTAAAATATGAGCCTTTTTGTGTTCTGGGAATTGCCTTTGAATCATCCAAGGCAACCCTGTGGAAGAGGTAAGACAGTGTCTACTTTTTCCATATTGATATCTTTCCATCTTTGCCCATTTACCTCCCAGCCTACTCATTGGTCAGATGCCCAGCTATCTCAGCACTCTAAAAACAGAAAAATCACCCAAATTTTCATAAATACTTTAATTCTGGAGTAGAAGTCAGGACAATAGACTTTATTCAAGCTATAAAAAAATGAAGAGTCAACAAGATTTTAATGCAAACGAAATAATAATTAGTGTGTTATAAACAAAATGAACTTTGTGAGGTGGCCTAAAAAATCAAACCTTTATGGTACAATTTCTATAGGATCATTCTTCCTCTATCTCCTCATAATAATTGATATTGTGTGGACAAAAGGTAGATTAGTGAGTTTAAAATTTAGGAGTGGGAATATTGTGGTTTCAGTTAGAGAAATGGCTCATAATTTAGCTAGATTCTTCCTTTAAATTGTTTCTCTTTCCCTGTGTCTAGGAAATGTCAACTAATGAACTCAAGAAACTAAGTGGCTAGTTAAAGGAATGAAAGCTTTGCTGAGAAAGAAAATAAATGACTTGAGGTAGGTGGCAGCGTCAAAATTTTCTGCATTGACCAAAAACACTTATTGTTGCTCAATTTCCTCAATTTCAAAGTTCCTCAATTTCCATTACTTCACAGACATAGAAAGTATTTGTGAAATTCTAGGTTATTTTTTTCTTTGAGTAGTTAAAATAATAGACTAGCAATGGAATTTTTGTTTAACATCAATTAAACAAGGACCCTCGGAGATAATTTAGTTTAAGAGAAAGACATGACCATGCAATAGTGTAGTAATTTTTCATTATAGCTGTTCACTAAAATGTTAAATTACAATCTTTAAAATGCTTTAATTGAAAAAAATAAGGAACATTGTGTAGCCAGGTGATAATGATTATTTGTTTCAGAAAGAGAACTGTGGTAAAGAAACAGATTCATTGCCTTCAGTTTAGGGAATTTATAAGACTAGGAGGAAGGTAACTAGAAAAGTGATGATCTGAAGCTTTTGTTTGCTTAATTTACAGCCCACTTCTCTGCATATTTAAGTGGAACATTTTTTAAAAAGACAATTAATGTATTTACCATTCCTTACCAGTTTGGTTTCTAGTAATTATACCTGAATGACTGTCCTCAAAAATTCTTGTCACTAACTTTTAAGAAAACCACCTTTTGTAGGAATCTCTGAGGAAAAAGTTTTTTCAAGAAATTAAATTTTTTTTATTTCTAAAGTTAAGTAAGATATTGCCTAAGAAAAATAGCAAATAAGTCTTATTTCTTGTTTTTATTTTTAGTATTAAAACACATACAGCTTAAAAAAAATGAATGTACTTTTCATCTTTCTTTGAACTAAAAGTTAGTGTTGATAAAGGAGATGTTTGAATAAAAAAATACCCAAGTGCAGATACCCCTTTAGCACAAATGATGGCAAAGTTACTCAGACATGAGAGAGTGATTACTTTTGCAAATACACAGGAAAAAACTGATTGATTACCACTTGAGATACTGAAGCTTAAAAGACAGTTGTCTCCTGCTTGTCATTTGAATGTGAAGATTTTTAAGGGATATAGACAAGAAACTTTACCAGAAAGAAACCTGGAAACCCCTCAAATGATAATATACCAAAAAAATTAAATTGCCGTAGCCTTTCTGGTCACAATATTCACTCCTCCACCTTTTGTGGTAGACAGTTTGTCCAGTTTCAAGCTTATCCACTGAAGCAGGCTTTCATATGGCCCCAAGCAAATAAAAGCTGACAGATTGTGCCACTGGTCTTGCATGACGTCTAACACAGAGGATGGCGACCCCTTGGTGTTCTGTCAGCAGACAAATGCTTATTTGAAAACAATGTGTTAAAAGACTAAAGTAAGTCAAACACTTAGTTGCTTTGAAAAATGTGTACATGGAGAGAAGCTCACTCTAATCATCGACAATTTAGATTAGAAAATAATCTTCCCAATAACTAATCTTCTCCATTTATATATAATGAAACTGAGGTCAAAGGGGGTCCCAGAAAGAAACCTTTCCTGTATGTTGCCAATGAAATATACATATCAATATGTGCTATTCTGGGATCAGAGTTGTTATCTAATTATAACCTAGCAAAATATTTGAGTTGGATTTTACTGTATTTCATATACACATGATATCAGAAGTTACAGTTAACACTAACTAACATCCTAATTTTGCAAAGTCCTTTATGAATGGCCAGATATTTCTCTCCTCACACATATACACTGTGTTAAGAACACTGAAAATCCCATTATTTCACAGGAAAAACAATGAAGTCCTACCAAGTACAATGATTTTGACTGGCCAAAGACAAAATGTGAGTGCCATGGATAAAATCCAGAATCTTTCATTCCCAGGCTTGTATTTAGGTCTCAGGCTTGTATTTGTTTTTCAAAGGGAAAATCCCTATAAATAAATAATAAGGGTTTCTGCATGCAATTTTATTTCCACTGTCAAAAGAACTGCTCTAATTTTCATTGACTTTTAAAACACATTTGAAGCAAAATGGTCTAGTAAAGTTGAATTAGATCTGAAAGGGGAAACTTAATCCCTTTTCTCAACCCAGTGTCATGTAAACAAAATTTATTACATTCTGTCTTGGTTCCCCCAAGTAAGACAAAAGTAAAAGGCTATCTCCCTCTTCCTGACAAGGAGATCAGTTAGATGATAGATCACCTCAGAGTTTCAGACTGGAAGAGATATTAAAGAGCAATATTTTTAAGTTACTATCTTTAAAATGTAAAGAAATATATAAAAGTTTCAATGAGGTTAAGTTGTTTGCCTAATAAATCAGCATTTAATCTAGCTCCACTGATTCCCAGATTAAAAGCTATTTCCACTACAGAATGCACTGAAAATTTTAAAGAAAGATCAAGTTACCATATTACAAGAGCAGAAAATTATTTTCTCTAACTTTATCGTGGCATATGTTTGTAGACATCATAAATTAAACTATTTCATTTAATATAAGTACCCTAAGTATGTTAGAAATCTGATACAGTCCATGTGTAATGTGGCTGTTAGCATCGTCCTCCTGAAAGTACTGTGTAAATTTCCCCATGCATTACTCTCCCCAAATCTCTTCACACACAGGTTTCTTTCTTGATGTGTTCTACTAGGAACCACTCTCCTTTCAAAAGTAACTTATTAATAATCTCATTGGATGAAAATTTCATTTTTCTTTCCTCAAGATGTATTTTTGAAATATGCATAGCACTATCACTATTTACACATTCCCATCTTTGGTCATGGAATAGAAATAAGAAACAGATGCCCCTGGATTAGAAAAGAAGAATGTAGTTGAAATTAATTTAGTACAGTGTCAGTTGAAATTAATTTACTTGAGAAGAACAGCATCACAGATTACATGTAATTTAAAACAGCAACTACTGAAGGGCTGTTTGGTTAAATCCTATTGATGTTTAAAACATTATTGCTATAGTGGTAGAAAAATCAAAGCAATGCAAACAGGAAGATAAGGATTATTTACCCACCTGTAGGATTTTAGATTTGTATGTACATACCTTGGATAAAATATGGCAGCCCATGCACAGATTCTAAAAAGAACATTACAGATAAAGTTAAGAGTCCGAAACAAAGAGTGGTTGAGAGGATCTTGTTCATGTTAAAAATCTTCTGTGCTAGCAGAAAGACTGACTATCCAGGTCAAGACGAATATTTTAATGGCTCTGGAATGCTTCAGAGACCACGTTTAAAAGGTGGCAAATGTGCTTCTACTACAAATGATCTGGACAAAGAGAAAAAAAGCTTATAAAATGTAGTGCACCCTGTCAACATGATTCACTTACTTGGAGAAGTGACAGGTTTGCTACTCAGTCAATGACAAGAAGAACCGAATCAATATATCTCATACTTGCCCATTTCACTAAAAGCATGCATTCCTATGCATGCACACGCACTCAAACACATGCATAGCATAAAGCAAAGACTGGGACTAGAGACCTGTGGGTTAGCTTTTCATAAAAATGAAATGGGAACAATGCCCTTCATTTGGCTAATTTAGAGCCAAATGTGGTCTTCCGGATAGTAATGTTATTTGCAAGCACCACTTCATTTTTAACCAACTGAGCTGGGAAGAGCTCAAATTTGAAATGAATCATAATGGGTACATTAACATCTCACTCTGTTGGAGAAGGATGGTTTCATTTTGCTGCAAGCAGCACTTTTAAAAATTAAGGCTGAATCTAATTAATTCAAAGTTGGCAAATGTCCCATCGATTACTCTCTCTAAAACTTGCTTTAATTGTGTTAGTTTTCTTTTTAAGTCAAAGTCTTTCAGTATATCTGTAGTTCCAATTTTATGGCTTCGAAGATGCAACAATGACCAATGGCCTTGGCATTTACTCCTTCTCCCAAGAGACTTAAGGTGTATTTGCTCTAAAACTGACTTGGTTCCACGTATGTGAACTGCAGCACATGATGATGTTAAGCAGATGCAGTAACCAAACTTTTCACCCACTGTTTTAATAAATTTTCTGAATAAAGTCTAAACTACTTAGTTTGATAGGCAGGACTGTTTTTTCTTCACAGACTCATTTTCCACTACATGTCTTTGTGCACAGCTATATTAGACTTCTAATTCCTGAACATATCCTGCACTTTCTACACTCCAGAGCTTTGCTGATATATTTCTGTATGCATGGACTCTTCATCCCACCACCATTTTACCTTCTCAGTCCTCAAGCCTCTGATCAAATGTCACCAGCTCTGTTTAGTCTTCTGGATCTCTCTCTCTTTTTTTCCCTTATGGCCATAACATTTTTAAAATTTTTTATTGAAATATAGTTGATTTACAATGTTGTGTTAGTTTCAGGTGTACAGCAAAGTGATTCAGTTATACATATATATTATTTTTTAGGGTCTTTTCCATTATAGGTTATTACCAGAGTATAGTTCCCCCTGCTACATATTTTTTTTAACCTCCTTTGGACTGCGGCAACACTTTGTTGATAAATCTATCACAACTCAAAAATCCATTCTTTTTATTACAGTTATGCATTTGTGTGTCTGCCTCCACTATTAAATTGTCAATACTTTGAGAGCAGTTATTGTTATAGTCATTTCTATTCCTATTTGCAAGTATCAGAGTGATTTAAAGGAAAAATCAGTGAAAACATAGGTGCTGTGTGAATAAATAATAACTGAAATGTGTGGTAATTTAAAGGCAAAATGGGATAATGCTCTTCAACGTTATAGCTAGTTACAAAGCTAAATAAGTGAAAAAAATACTTGCGACCCTTTAAATGTCTGTTTTTTCTTGAGCTTAAAAAGTTAAGAATAAACATTGTCTTTGAAACCTGATTTTAAAAGTTTATCATGTTTCTGTCATTCAAATATACCTTGATGTTATGTATCATAGTTTATTCAGTAAGTTATTTAGATTAGCTTTTTGAACTATTTTCTAAAGATTATATCAATATGGAAAATGGTATATCAGTATCACTTGATGAACAAAGAATATACAAATGTGATAAAAAATAGTTACAAGTTAAATAGTAAAGAAAAATAGTAAAAGAAAAAATAGTAAAGAAAAAATAGTAAAAATAGTAAAAATAGTAAAAATAGTAAAAATAGTAAAGAAAAAAAAAAAATCACATATTAAATATGATAAAATATGATAAATCTTATATAAAATATATTGATATATTGATATATTGATAAATATTGATATAAATATTGATATATTGATATATTGATATATATTGATATATTGATATAAATATTGATATATTGATATATTGATAAATTTAATAATCCAAAATGAAGAAAGACCTGAGAATAAATTATTCAATGAAATGAGAAAGTTAAATATGAGCGAGCCAATATTAAAGACATGTTTAGCTCATGGTTCCTTAATTTAAAAAAATATATATTTTTAAATGTAAATAAGATTGTTCCGATTTTTAAAAATTTTGTTATATAGAACAAGGAATCCCATTTCTTATGGGGTTTGCCTTCTTAAAAGAGGCAAAATAATTGGCTTGCCTTCTCTGATAGTGTTGGGTACTGATGACTTGCTTCTAAACAAACTTTTATGTATGACTTTTGTTCCACGTTTGTTTCAGGAAATCTGATACAATCATCTGAATCTTTTCTTCTGTTATATCTTAGTTGATGTTGGCAAGCTGATGAAAAATAAGTTCCTTTTTCATGATCATCCATTCACTGTGGGAAAAAGCTTACAAAGTCCTTTCATTAAATCATTCATCCCTCTCTCCCTAATAATTAAATTATTCTACTAAATTCTTCTCATGAGTGTAGAGCCAAATTAATTGTTCAAAGAAAAACAAATTTTCGCTATTGATTGTATTGAACAGGTAAATGAAGTCAGCATATTTGTTCCTGGAGCCACTAGTATGCACAGTAACACAGCAAGGTTATTGCTGCCATTCACTGAGCAATCATCTCATGTCAGGCCCTGTCCTAAGCACTTCACATACAGTATCTTACTTAATTCCCACCACAGTCCTTCAATAATTATGTAATTGTCATATTTCACTTTTTCCAGCAAAGGGAGAAAGTTGTGGAGCCAAAAGTATAACCTAGACCTACCCACTGCAAAGCCACACTCTTAACCCAAGTTGTCTCTTGCCCACAAGTGGGGAAAAACAGAGATGAAAAGTCATTGATTGTGCCAATAACAGAGACCCCAATTTTAAGAAACTTGTGACACTTTCACTTTGCATTTTCAAGAGCAATTTTTCATCACTTAAACTGTATCTCAATTATAGCATATACATAACATTTCTATTTTGTCAGCAAAGACATTGTCAAGTTATAATTTACAGAAAGCTTTAAGATTTACGTACACTTTATCTATTTCACATAATGAGTGACGGGAAGAGTCAGGGTCCATATGGTGACTCAAACACATTTGAATAATTACTTTCTGACTGTATTAAAGTCTTGGGCTCTCTTTCCAGTAAGTAGAAAAATTGAACAATTTCATTTTGACCTGTCTGACCCTGTTAGTTCTTGGTAAAAATTCCTGATATATAGTTAAATGAGTGAATGAAAACAGCAGGCAGAAGGAAGAAGGCAAAAACAGAGACTCTGACATTCTGACAAGTGAGTACATGGATTTTTTTTAAGAGTTCAGAATGGGCTTTATTTGTCAAAATTAAATGGAAATGTCTATTCAAATACCTTGACAGTATTTTAAATTGAGTTATTTGTCTTTTTATTCTTAAATTGTAAGACTTCTTTATATTTTGGATACTAGTTCCTTATCAGATATATGCTTTGTATACATATTTTGTATTCTGTCCATTGGCTTTTCACTTTGTTGATAGTGTCCTGTGAAGCACAAAAGTTTTTATTTGGATAAAGTCCAACTTATTTATATTTTCTTTTATCGTTTTATGTTTTGAATATGGCATCTAAGAAACCATTGCATGATCAAAAGTCATGGAGACTTATGACTATGGGTTCTTTTAGAGTTTTATAGTTCTAGCTCTAAAATGTAAGCATTTGATCCATTTTGCATTAAGTTTTGCATATGATGTGAGGAAAATGTCCAGATTTATTCTTTTGCATGTGGATATCTAGTTGTCCCAGCACCGTTTGTTGAAATTTCCCCATTGAATGGTCTCATCATTTTGTCTAAACCAATTGACAATAAATATGTGGTTTTATTTCTGAATTCTTAATCCTATTTCATTATTCAATTTGTCTATCCTTATATTTATACTACATTGTCTTGACTAATGTAGCTTTGTAGTAAGATTTGAAATCAGAACGTGTGAGCCTTCCAACTTTTTTCTTTTTTTCTGGATCACTTGTATTTCTATATAAATTTTTGGATTAACTTGCCTATTTCTGTGAAAAAAGGCAACTGGGATTCTGATAGGAATTGCCTTGAATTTGCAGATCAGTTTAGGAAATATTGCTGTCAAGTCTTTCAATCCATAAACAAAGGATATCTTTCGAACTACTTAGGTCTTTCAAAGTTGTTTTGTAGTTTTCAGTGAACAAGTCTTACACTAATTTTATTCAATTTATTTCTACGTAGTTTATCTTTTTGTTGCTATAGTAAATGGAATTATTTTCTTAACTTAATATTTGCATTGTTCATTGCCAGCGTATAAAATACAATTGAGTTTGTATAATGATCTTGTTTCTTACAAACTTGCTGACCTCATTTATTAGCTCTAACATTTTTGTTTGTTTGTCTGCTTTGCAGATTCCTGCAGATTTTCTATTTAGAAGACTGTGTCACCCACAAATACAATTTTACTCTTTCCTTCCTAATCTAGGTGCCTTTATTCATTTCTCCTAACAATTGTTTTGGCTATAAACTTCAGTACAATGTTGAATAGAAATGGTGAGAGTAGATCTATTTATCTTGCTCCTGATCTTAGGTGGAAAAGTTTTCAATCTTTCACCTTTAAGTATGATCTTAGTTCTGGACTTTTTGTAGATGCCCTTTACCAGGTTGAAGAAAGTCCCTCAACTCTTAGTTTGTTGAGTGTTTTTATTGTAACAGAGTGTTGGATTTTGTCAAATGTTTTTTCTCATCTATTGAGATGATCATGTGGTTTTATTCTTTTTTTTTTTTTTTTTTTGTGGTACGCGGGCCTCTCACTGTTGTGGCCTCTCCCATTGCAGAGCACAAGCTCCAGACGCACAGGCTCAACAGCCATGGCTCACGGGCCCAGCCGCTCCGCGGCATGTGGGATCTTCCCTGACCGGGGCACGAACCCATGTCCCCTGCATCGGCAGGCGGACTCTCAACCACTGCGCCACCAGGGAAGCCCTGGTTTTATTCTATTACTGTGGTGTATTACATTGATTGATTTTGGGGTGTCAAATGAAACTTGTATTCCTGGGGTAAATCTCATTTGTTCATAGTGTTTGATTCCTTTGAATAAGTTACTACATTCAGTTTGCTAGTATTTTATTGAGGTTTTTTACATCTATATTTATAAGGCATATTGTTCTGTAATTTTCTTGCTGTGTCATTGTCCACCTTTAGTATCAAGATAACACTGGCATCATAGAACTAATTGGGAAGTGTTCTTTTATCTTTTAATTTTTTAAGACTTTCTGGATGGAGGAGTCAAGATGGCAGAATAGGAGGAGGCAAATTTGCCTCTCCTCACAAGTACATCAAGAATACATCTACAAATGGAACAGTTCTCACAGAGGACCTGCTGAACACTAGTGGAAGATCTCAGACACCTAAAAGTACAAGAAAAATTCCCACACAACTGGGTGGGTTGAAAGAAAGAAAAAAAAAGAAAAGAGGAAATGGGAAGGGACCAGCACCCCTGGTGGGGAAGTGAAGGTGAGGAGAGGTCCCCACACTCTGAAAAGCCCATTCACAGCAGGGAATTCAGCTGGGACAGCAAAGGACCTTCAGGGGATCAGAGAGGAATGCAGCAATCAGTCTGTGGAAGGCAGGACAAAGTAAGAACTGCACATATGGTCCATGCCACAGCCCTGCACACCTCCCAGCCTGAGTCATGTGTCTCCTAGTGCGGAGGGGTACTGGGTGCTGGAAAGTAGTACTTGGAGAGTGGACCCAGGGAGGGGACAGCTGTTGGCTGTGAAGAGACGATCTGAAGGGACAGGAGTAAGGCGTTCTACAGCCAGGAAAGTTTTTGGAAGAAGCCCGGGCCACTATCGAAGTAAGGTGCCATTGTTGAGTGGCGCATAAGGGGTGGGGCCGCTATTGCAACCCCCTTCTCCACCCACTAGCCCCATGGGCATGGGGAGGGGCACCCCTCAAGCCAAGGCCTCCTCTGACTGCACAGGCTCCAGCGGGCTTGCACATGCTGCCCATGCCAAGGCCTCCTCCAGAATCAGACCTGGGCACCCCAGTCTGAGACGGGAAGCCGCCAGTGCTGGCAGGGGCTGAGTGCTAAAGTGTGGGGTTACGAGAGCAGATCCAAGTAGAGGACCACTGTTGGCTGTGCAGAGACAACCTGAGGGGATGGGAGTGAGGGGCTCTGCAGCTGGGAATGTTCCTAGAGGAAGCATGGTCTGCCTTGGAAATGAGGTGCTATTGTTGAGTGGTGTTCAAGGGGCGGCGCCGCCACTGCGACCCCCTTCCTGACCTACCAGCCCCTGCCTTCACGGGAACTGAGAGGCACTCCCAGCAGAGCGAGTGCTCCCCAGTATGTTGCAACTTCCTGCCAGTCTCTGTCGTAGGCATTTCACGCACACCCCAGTTGTGCCCACCTTATCCCTACCCAGCCTGAGTGAGTACGTGCCCCAATGAGCTGCTGCTTTTGACACCTCTTGCCTGGGTGGGGAACAGAGGCCTGAGGGTGATGCACATGCAGAGGTGGGGCCAAAGCCAAAGCTGCGCCCCAGGGGTTGTGAAACTAAAGAAGAGGAACCGAAATCTTTCTGTGCAGCTGTACAAGCCATGGATTAAATCCCCATGATCTGCTTGGTAAACCCTATGTCTGTGGAATACTTGAATAGATAACAAGTGCTCCCACAACTGACACTGGACTAGCTTTAGCAGCTGACTTTGGGGACAAGTACACATGGGAGTTGGGCGGGGTTAGAGTCTGTTCTGCGCCCACAGTGCTCATAACAGTTCCAGAGACCTAGAGGTATTTAAGGGCCATGAGTGGATGCGAGGGTTGGCTGTGGCTCATTGTGGGTGCAAGGATATTGACAGCAGAGGCCTCAGGAAAATATTATTATTACTATCATTATTTTGTTTTGTTTTGTTTCATTTTGTTCTGTTGTTGGTTTTGGGTTTTTTATTTATTTATTTTTCTTTTCTTTTTTAAAATTTTTATTAGATTTTTATTTTTCTATTTTTATTTTATTTTTTTGTTGCTTTGTGTTTTATTCTTGTTTTTGTTTTTGGTCTTTGTTTTGATTTTTGTTCATTTTTCTGTGTTTGTTTTATGGTTTCTTTTTTTTTTTTAACATCTTTATTGGGGTATAATTGCTTTACAATGGTGTGTTAGTTTCTGCTTTATAACAAAGTGAATCAGTTATACATATACATATGTTCCCATATGTCTTCCCTGTTGCGTCTCCCTCCCTCCCACCCTCCCTATCCCACCCCTCCAGGCTGTCACAAAGCACCGAGCCAATATCCCTGTGCCATGCGGCTGCTTCCCACTAGCTATCTATCTTACTACGTTTGTTAGTGTGTATATGTCCATGACTCTCTCTCGCCCCGTCACTGCTCACCCTTCCCCCTCCCCATAACCTCAAGTCCGTTCGCTAGGAGGTCTGCGTCTTTATTCCTGCCTTACCCCTAGGTTCTTCATGACATTTTTTTTTCTTAAATTCCATATATATGTGTTAGCATACGGTATTTGTCTTTTTCTTTCTGACTAACTTCACTGTGTATGACAGACTCTAGGTCTATCCACCTCATTACAAATAGCTCAATTTCGTTTCTTTTTATAGCTGAGTAATATTCCATTGTATATATGTGCCACATCTTCTTTATCCATTCATCCGATGATGGGCACTTAGGTTGTTTCCATCTCCGGGCTATTGTAAATAGAGCTGCAATGAACATTTTGGTACATGACTCTTTTTGAATTTCGGTTTTCTCAGGGTATATGCCCAGTAGTGGGATGGCTGGGTCATATGGTAGTTCTATTTGTAGTTTTTTAAGGAACCTCCATACTGTTCTCCATAGTGGCTGAACCAATTCACATTCCCACCAGCAGTGCAAGAGGATTCCCTTTTCTCCACATCCTCTCCAGCATTTATTGTTTCTAGATTTTTTTTTTAACATCTTTATTGGGGTATAATTGCTTTACAATGGTGTGTTAGTTTCTGCTTTATAACAAAGCAAATCAGTCATACATAAACATATGTTCCCATATGTCTTCCCTGTTGCGTCTCCCTCCCTCCCACCCTCCCTATCCCACCCCTCCAGGCTGTCACAAAGCACCGAGCCAATATCCCTGTGCCATGCGACTGCTTCCCACTAGCTATCTACCTTACTACGTTTGTTAGTGTGTATATGCCCATGACTCTCTCTCGCCCTGTCACAGCTCACCCTTCCTCCTCCCCATAACCTCAAGTCCGTTCTCTAGGAGGTCTGCGTCTTTATTCCTGCTTTACCCCTAGGTTCTTCATGACATTTTTTTTTCTTAAATTCCATATATATGTGTTAGCATACGGTATTTGTCTTTTTCTTTCTGACTTACTTCACTCTGTATGACAGACTCTAGGTCTATCCACCTCATTACAAATAGCTCAATTTCGTTTCTTTTTATGGCTGAGTAATATTCCATTGTATATATGTGCCACATCTTCTTTATCCATTCATCTGATGACGGGCACTTAGGTTGTTTCCATCTCCGGGCTATTGTAAATAGAGCTGCAATGAACATTTTGGTACATGACTCTTTTTGAATTATGGTTTTCTCAGGGTATATGCCCAGTAGTGGGATTGCTGGGTCATATGGTAGTTCTATTTGTAGTTTTTTAAGGAACCTCCATACTGTTCTCCATAGTGGCTGAACCAATTCACATTCCCACCAGCAGTGCAAGAGTGTTCCCTTTTCTCCACACCCTCTCCAGCATTTATTGTTTCTAGATTTTTTGATGATGGCCATTCTGACTGGTGTGAGATGATATCTCATTGTAGTTTTGATTTGCATTTCTCTAATGATTAATGATGTTGAGCATTCTTTCATGTGTTTGTTGGCAGTTTGTATATCTTCTTTGGAGAAATGTCTATTTAGGTCTTCTGCCCATTTTTGGATTGGGTTGTTTGTTTTTTTGTTATTGAGCTGCATGAGCTGCTTGTAAATTTTGGAGATTAATCCTTTGTCGGTTGCTTCATTTGCAAATATTTTCTCCCATTCTGAGGCTTGTCTTTTGGTCTTGTTTGTGGTTTCCTTTGCTGTGCAAAAGCTTTGAAGTTTCATTAGGTCCCATTTGTTTATTTTTGTTTTTATTTCCATTACTCTAGGAGGTGGGTCAGAAAGAATCTTGCTGTGATTTATGTCATAGAGTGTTCTGCCTATGTTTTCCTCTAAGAGTTTGATAGTTTCTGGCCTTATATTTAGGTCTTTAATCCATTTTGAGCTTATTTTTGTGTATGGTGTTAGGGAGTGATCTAATCTCATACTTTTACATGTACCTGTCCAGTTTTCCCAACACCACTTATTGAAGAGGCTGTCCTTTCTCCACTGTACATTCCTGCCACCTTTATCAAAGATAAGGTGTCCATATGTGCATGGGTTTATCTCTGGGCTTTCTATCCTGTTCCATTGATCTATCTTTCTGTTTTTGTGCCAGTACCATACCGTCTTGATAACTGTAGCTTTGTAGTATAGTCTGAAGTCAGGGAGCCTGATTCCTCCAGTTCCTTTTTTTGTTCTCAAGATTGCTTTGGCTATTCGGGGTCTTTTGTGTTTCCATACAAATTGCGAAATTTTTTGTTCTAGTTCTGTGAAAAATGCCAGTGGTAGTTTGATAGGGATTGCATTGAATCTATAGATTGCTTTGGGTAGTAGAGTCATTTTCACAATGTTGATTCTTCCAATCCAAGAACATGGTACATGTCTCCATCTATTTGTATCATCTTTAATTTCTTTCATCAGTGTCTTATAATTTTCTGCATACAGGTCTTTTGTCTCCTTAGGTAGGTTTATTCCTAGATATTTTATTCTTTTTGTTGCAATGGTAAATGGGAGTGTTTTCTTGATTTCACTTTCAGATTTTTCATCATTAGTATATAGGAATGCCAGAGATTTCTGTGCATTAATTTTGTATCCTGCCACTTTACCAAATTCATTGATTAGCTCTAGTAGTTTTCTGGTGGCATCTTTAGGATTCTCTATGTATAGGATCATGTCATCTGCAAACAGTGACAGCTTTACTTCTTCTTTTCCGATTTGGATTCCTTTTATTTCCTTCTCTTCTCTGATTGCTGTGGCTAAAACTTCCAAAACTATGTTGAATAAGAGTGGTGAGAGTGGGTAACCTTGTCTTGTTCCTGATCTTAGTGGGAATGCTTTCAGTTTTTCACCATTGAGGATGATGTTTGCTGTGGGCTTGTCATATATGGCCTTTATTACGTTGAGGAAAGTTCCCTCTATGCCTACTTTCTGCAGGGTTTTTTATCATAAATGGGTGTTGAATTTTGTCAAAAGCTTTCTCTGCATCTATTGAGATGATCATATGGTTTTTCTCCTTCAATTTGTTAATATGGTTTATCACATTGATAGATTTGCGTATATTGAAGAATCCTTGCATTCCTGGAATAAACCCCACTTGATCATGGTGTATGATCCTTTTAATGTGCTGTTGGATTCTGTTTGCTAGTATTTTGTTGAGGATTTTTGCATCTATGTTCATCAGTGATATTGGTCTGTAGTTTTCTTTCTTTGTGACATCCTTGCCTGGTTTTGGTATCAAGGTGATGGTGGCCTCGTAGAAGGAGTTTGGGAGTGTTCCTCCCTCTGCTATATTTTGGAAGAGTTTGAGAAGGATAGGTGTTAGCTCTTCTCTAAATGTTTGATAGAATTCACCTGTGAAGCCATCTGGTCCTGGGCTTTACTTTGTTGGAAGATTTTTAATCACAGTTTCAATTTCAGTGCTTGTGATTGGTTTGTTCATATTTTCTATTTCTTCCTGATTCAGTCTTGGCAGGTTGTGCATTTCTAAGAATTTGTCCATTTCTTCCAGATTGTCCATTTTATTGGCATAGAGTTGCTTGTAGTAATCTCTCATGATCTCTTTTATCTCTGCAGTGTCAGTTGTTACCTCTCCTTTTTCATTTCTAATTCTATTGATTTGAGTCTTCTCCCTTTTTTTCTTGATGAGTCTGGCTAGTGGTTTATCTATTTTGTTTATCTTCTCAAAGAACCAGCTTTTAGTTTTATTGATCTTTGCTATTGTTTCCTTCATTTCTTTTTCATTTATTTCTGATCTGATTTTTATGATTTCTTTCCTTCTGCTAGCTTTGGGGTTTTTTTGTTCTTCTTTCTCTAATTGCTTGAGGTGTAAGGTTAGGTTGTTTATTCGAGATGTTTCCTGCTTCTTAAGGTGGGCTTGTATTGCTATAAACTTCCCCTTTAGAACTGCTTTTGCTGCATCCCACAGGTTTTGGGTCGTTGTGTCTCCATTGTCATTTGTTTCTAGGTATTTTTTGATTTCCTCTTTGATTTCTTCAGTGATCACTTCATTATTAAGTAGTGTATTGTTTAGCCTCCATGTGTTTGTATTTTTTACAGATCTTTTCCTGTAATTGATATCTAGTCTCATGGCATTGTGGTCAGAAAAGATACTTGATACAATTTCAATTTTCTTAAATTTACCAAGGCTTGATTTGTGACCCAAGATATGATCTATCCTGGAGAATGTTCCATGAGCACTTGAGAAAAATGTGTATTCTGTTGTTTTTGGATGGAGTGTCCTATAAATATCAATTAAGTCCATCTTGTTTAATGTATCATTTAAAGCTTGTGTTTCCTTATTTATTTTCATTTTGGATGATCTGTCCATGGGTGAAAGTGGGGTGTTTAAGTCCCCTACTATGAATGTGTTACTGTCGATTTCCCCTTTTATGGCTGTTAGTATTTGCCTTATGTATTGAGGTGCTCCTATGTTGGGTGCATAAATATTTACAATTGTTATATCTTCTTCTTGGATCGATCCCTTGATCATTATGTAGTGTCCTTCTTTGTCTTTTTTAATAGTCCTTATTTTAAAGTCTATTTTGTCTGATATGAGAATTGCTACTCCAGCTTTCTTTTGGTTTCCATTTGCATGGAATATCTTTTTCCATCCCTTTACTTTCAGTCTGTATGTGTCTCTAGGTCTGAAGTGGGTCTCTTGTAGACAGCATATATAAGGGTCTTGTTTTTGTATCCATTCAGCTAATCTGTGTCTTTTGGTGGGAGCATTTAGTCCATTTACATTTAAGGTAATTATCGATATGTATGTTCCTATTCCCATTTTCTAAATTGTTTTGGGTTTGTTATTATAGGTCTTTTCCTTCTCTTGTGTTTCTTGCCTAGAGAAGATCCTTTAGCATTTGTTGTAAAGCTGGTTTGGTGGTGCTGAACTCTCTCAGCTTTTGCTTGTCTGTAAAGGTTTTAATTTCTCCATCAAATCTGAATGAGATCCTTGCTGGGTAGAGTAGTCTTGGCTGCAGGTTTTTCTCCTTCATCACTTTCAGTATGTCCTGCCACTCCCTTCTGACTTGTAGGGTTTCTGCTGAGAGATCAGCTGTTAACCTTATGGGGATTCCCTTATGTGTTATTTGTTGTTTTTCCCTTGCTGCTTTTAATATGCTTTCTTTGTATTTAATTTTTGACAGTTTGATTAATATGTGTCTTGGCGTATTTCTCCTTGTATTTATCCTGTATGGGACTCTCTGTGCTTCCTGGACTTGATTAACTATTTCCTTTCCCATATTAGGGAAGTTTTCAACTATAATCTCTTCAAATATCTTTTCAGTCCCTTTCTTTTTCTCTTCTTCTTTTGGAACCCCTATAATTCGAATGTTGGTGCGTTTAATGTTGTCCCAGAGGTCTCTGAGACTGTCCTCAGTTCTTTTCATTCTTTTTTCTTTATTCTGCTCTGCAGTAGTTATTTCCACTATTTTATCTTCCAGGTCACTTATCCGTTCTTCTGCCTTAGTTATTCTGCTATTGATCCCATCTAGAGTATTTTTAATTTCATTTATTGTGTTGTTCATCGTTGCTTGTTTCATCTTTAGTTCTTCTAGGTCCTTGTTAACTGATTCTTGCATTTTGTCCATTCTATTATCCATTCTATCTCCAAGATTTTGGATCAACCTTACTATCATTATTCTGAATTCTTTTTCAGGTAGACTGCCTATTTCCTCTTCATTTGTTAGGTCTGGTGCATTTTTATCTTGTTCCTTTATCTGCTGTGTGTTTTTCTGTCTTCTCATTTTGCTTATCTTACTGTGTTTGGGGTCTCCTTTTTGCAGGCTGCAGGTTCGTAGTTCCTCCTGTTTTTGATGTCTGTCTCCAGTGGCTAAGGTTGGTTCAGTGGGTTGTGTAGGCTTCCTGGTGGAGGGGACTAGTGCCTGTGTTGTGGTGGATGAGGCTGGATCTTGTCTCTCTAGTGGGCAGGTTCACATCTGTTGGTGTGTTTTGGGGTGTCTGTGGCCTTATTATGATTTTAGGCAGCCTCTCTGCTAATGGGTGGGGTTGTGTTCCTGTTTTGCTAGTTGTTTGGTACAGGGTGACCAGCACTGTGGCTTGCTGGTCGTTGAGTGAAGCTGGGTGCTGGTGTTAAGATGGAGGTCTCTGGGAGATTTTCGCCGTTTGTTATTATGTGGAGCTGGGAGGTCTCTTGTGGACCAGTGTCCTGAAGTTGGCTCTCCTACCTCAGAGGCAGAGCCCTGACTCCTGGCTGGAGCACCAAGAGCCTTTCATCCACACGGCTCAGAATAAAAGGGAGAAAAAGTAGAGGGAATTAGTAGAAGTATGAGGAAAGAAAGAAGGAAAGGAGGGAAGGAAGGAGGGAAGGAAGGAAGGAAGGAAGAAAGAAAGAAAGAAGCAAAGAAGGAAAGAAGGCAAGAAGGATCGAAAGGAGGGAGGGAGGGAGGGAGGGAGGAAGGAAGGAAGGAAGGAGGGAAAGAAGGAAAAACAGAAAGAAAGAAGATACAGTAAAAATAAAATAAAGTATAATAAAGTTATTGAATTAAAAAATTCTTATTTAGAAAAAAAAAAAGGGACGGATAGAACCTTAGGACAAATGTTGGAAGCAAAGCTATACAGACAAAATCTTACACAGAAGCATACACATACACCCTCACTAAAAGAGGTAAAGGGGGAAAAATCATAAATCTTGCTGTCAGAGACCACCTCCTCAATTTGGGATGATTCGTTGTCTAAAGGAGGGAAGGAAGGAAGGAAGGAAAGAAAGAAAGAAGGAAAGGACGAAGGTAAAGTATAATAACGTTCTTAAAATTAAAATTGATTATTAAGAAAAAAATTTTAAGAAAAAACCATGGACGGATAGAACCCTAGGACAAATGGTGGAAGCAAGACTATACAGACAAGATCTCACACAGAAGCACACACATACACCTTCACACAAAGAGGAATAGGGAAAAAAATCATAGATCTTGCTCCCAAAGTCCACCTCCTTAATTTGGGATGATTGGCTGTCTATTCATGTATTCCACAGATGCAGGGCACATCAAGTTGATTATGGAGCTTTAATCCGCTGCTTCTGAGGCTGCTGGAGAGATTTCCCTTTCTCTTCTTTGTTCTCACAGCTCACAGGGGCTCAGCTTGGGATTTGGCCCTGCCTCTGCGTGTAGGTCGCTGGAGGGCGTCTGTTTTTTGCTCAGACAGGACGGGGTTAAAGGAGCCGCTGATTGGGGGTTCTGGCGTACTGAGGCCGGCGGGGAGGGAGGGGCACGGAATGCGGGGCGGGCCTGCGGCGGCAAAGTCCGGCGTGACCCTGCACCAGCCCGAGGCCCGCCGTGCGCTCTCCCGGGGAAGTCGTCCCCGGATCCCGGGAACCCGGCAGTGGCGGGGTGCACAGGCTCCGCGGAAGAGGGGCGTGGAGAGCGACCTGCGCTCGCACACAGGCCCCTTGGTGGCGGCAGCAGCAGCCCCAACGTCTCCCGCCCGCCTCTGGGGTCCGCGCCTCCAGCCGCGGCTCGCGCCCGTCTCTGGAGTCCGCGCCCTCAGCCGCGGCTCGCGCCCGTCTCTGGGGTCCGCGCCCTCAGCCGCGGCTCGCGCCCGTCTCTGGGGTCCGCGCTTTCAGCCGCGGCTCGCGCCCGTCTCTGGGGTCCGCGCCCTTAGCCGCGGCTCGCGCCCGTCTCTGGATTCCGCGCTTTCAGCTGCTCGCGCCCGTCTCTGGGGTCCGCGCCCTCAGCCGCGGCTCGCGCCCGTCTCTGGATTCCGCGCTTTTAGCCGCGGCTCGCGCCCGTCTCTGGAGTTCCTTTAAGCAGCGTTCTTAAACCCCTCTTCTCACGCACCAGGAAACAAAGAGGGAAGAAAAAGTCTCCTGCCTCTTCGGCAGGTGCAGACTTTTCCCCGGACTCCCTCCCGGCTAGCTGAGGTGCACTAACCCCTTCAGGCTGTGTTCAAGCCGCCAACCCCAGTCCTCTCCCTGCGCTCCGTCCGAAAGCGAAACCCGAGCCTCAGCGCCTCAGCTCGCAGCCCCGCCCGCCCCGGCGGGGGAGCAGACAAGCCTCTCGGGCTGGTGAGTGCCGGTCGGCACCAATCCTCTGTGCGGGAATCTCCCCGCTTTGCCCTCCGCACCCCTGTTGCTGTGCTCTCCTCCGCGGCTTCGAAGCTCCCCCCTCCGCCTCCCGCAGTCTCCGCCCGCGAAGGGGCTTCCTAGTGTGTGGAAACTTTTCCTCCTTCGCAGCTCCCTCCCACTGGTGCAGGTGCCGTCCCTATCCTTTTGTCTCTGTTTATTCTTTTTTTTCTTTTGCCCTACCCAGGTACGTGGGGAGTTTCTTGCCTTTTGGGAGGTCTGAGGTCTTCTGCCAGCGTTCAGTAGGTGTTCTGTAGGAGTTGTTCCACGTGTAGATGTATTTCTGGTGTATCTGTGGGGAGGAAGGTGATCTCCGCGTCTTACTCTTTCGCCATCTTCCTGCTCTCCTCTTATGTTTTCTTTATTTTAGTTTGCTTCCTGTTTTTGTTTTGTTTTTGGTTTTTGTTAATTTTGTTTTTATTGCTTGTTTTGGTTATGGGGTTCCTCTGTTTGTTTGGCTGCTCTCTTGTTTTTTGTTTTCTTTGGGTTTTTTGTTGTTTTTGTTGTTGTTTGATTTTGCTGTTACCATAGGTCTTGGGTTTTGTTTACCTGTTTGTTTTCTTTCTTTTTTTTTTCTTTTCTTTTTGGCCACACCATGCAGCTTTCCAGGTCTTGGTTCCCTAGCCAGAGGTTGGGCCTGAACCTCCAGGTTAAGAGCACCGAGTCCAAGACGCTGGACCTCCAGAGAATTCTCAACCCCAGGGAATATTAATTGGTGTGAGCTCTACCAGAGGTCTCCAACTCAACACCAAGACCCGGCTCCACCCAACTGCCTACAGGCTCCAGTGCTGGACACCTCATGCCAAACAACCAGCAAGACAGGAACACAGCCCCACCCATCAGCAGACAGGCTGCCGAAAGTTGTACTAAGCTCACAGACACCCCAAAACACACCACCTGATGTGACCCTGCCCTTCAGAGGGACAAGACTCAGCTCCACATGCCAGAGCTCAGGTACCAGTCCCTCCCACCAGCAAGCCTACACCAGCTGCTGGACCAACCTTACCCACAAGGGGGCAGACACCAGAAGCAAGAGGAACTGCAACCCTGCAGCCTGCAGAAAGGAGACCACAAAAACAGTAAATTAGGCAAAATAAGATGACAGAGAAATACGTTGCAGACAAAGGAGCAAGGTAAAAATCCACAAGACCAAATAAATGAAGAGGAAATAAGCCATCTACCTGATAAAGAATTCAGAGTAATGATAGTAAAGATGATCCAAGATCTCTGAAAGAGAAAGGAGGCATGGATTGAGAAGACACAAGAAACGTTTAACAAGAACCTAGAAGAACTAAAGAAAAACAGTGACGAACAACACAATAACTGAAATGAAAAATACACTAGAAGGAATCAATAGCAGAATAATTGAGGCAGAAGACTGGATTAGTGACCTGAAAGGTAGAATGGTGGAAATAACTGCCATGGAGCAGAATAAAGAAAAAAGAATGAAAAGAAATGAGGACAGTCTCAGAGACCTCTGGGGAACTAAACACACCAACATTTGAATTATAGGGGTCCCAGAAGAAGAAGAAGAGAAAGAGAAGGTGTCTGAGAAATTTTTGAAGAGATTATACTTGAAAACTTCCCTAACATGGGAAAGGAGATAATCACCCAAGTCCAGTAAGCACAGAGAGTCCCATACAGGATAAACCAAGGAGAAACACACCAAGACACATATTAATCAAATTAACAAAAATTAAATACAAAGGGAAAATATTAAGAGCAGCAAGGGAAAAGCAACAAAGGAATCCCTATAAGGTTATCAGCTAATTTTTCAGAAGAAACTCTGCAGGTCAGAAGGGAGTGGCAAGATATATTTAAGTGATAAAAGGGAAAAAAACATACGACCAAGATGACTACCTGGCAAGGATCTTATTCAGATTGGACGGAGAAATCAAAAGCTTTACAGACAAGGAAAAGCTAAGAGAATTCAGCACCAACAAACCAGCTTTACAGCAAATGCTAAAGGAACTTCTCTAAGTGGGAAACACAAGAGAAGAAAAAGACCTACAAAAACAAACCCAAAACAATTAAGAAAATGGTAATAGGAACATACATATTGATAATTACCTTAAACGTAAATGTATTAAATGCTCCAATCAAAACAGACTGGCTGAATGGATACAAAAACATGACCTGTATATATGCTGTCTACAAGAGACCCACTTCAGACCTAAGGCCACATACAGACTGAAAGTGAGGGGGTGGAAAAAGCTATTGCATGCAAATGGAAATCAAAAGAAAGCTGGGGTAGCAATACTCATATTGGACAAAATAGACTTTAAAATAAAGACCATTACAAGAGACAAGAAAGGACACAACATAATGATCAAGGGATCAACCCAAGAAGAAGATATAACAATAGTAAATATTTATGCACCCAACATAGGAGCACCTCAATACATAAGGGAAATGCTAGCAGCCATAAGGGAGAAATTGACAGTAACACAATAATAGCGGGGGACATTAACACCCCACTTAAACTAAAGGACAGGTCATCCATAAAGAAAATTAATAAGGAAACACAAGCCATAAATGACATATTAGACCAGATAGGCTTAATTGATATTCATAGGACATACCATCCGAAAGCAGCAGAATACACTTTCTTCTCAAGTGCACACAGAACAGTCTCCAGGATAGATCACATCTTGCGTCACAAATCAAGCCTTGGTAAATTTAAGAAAACTGAAATTGCATCAAGGAAAAATTGATAA
Organism: Leucopleurus acutus; assembly: GCF_964270905.1. Taxonomy (NCBI): domain Eukaryota; kingdom Metazoa; phylum Chordata; class Mammalia; order Artiodactyla; family Delphinidae; genus Leucopleurus; species Leucopleurus acutus. The sequence continues at coordinate 76,969,980 of NC_139147.1, read as the reverse complement.
TCAATTACAGGAAAATTGAAATCAATTACAGGGAAAAAACCCTACAAAACATACAAACACAGTGGGGCTAAATAATATGCTACCAAATAACCAATGGATCACTGAAGAAATCAAAGAGGAAATATAATACTTAGAAATACTTAGAAATACTTATAATACTTAGAAACAAATGATAAAGAAAACACGACAACCCCAAACCTAAGGGATGCAGCAAAAAGAGTTCTAAGGGGAAAGTTTATAGCAATACAATCCCACCTGAAGAAACAAACAAACAAACAAACAAACAAATCACACAAAAAAACCTAACCTTACACCTAAAGCAAGTAGAGAAAGAAGAGCAACCAAAACCCAACGTTAGTAGAAGGAAAGAAATCATAAAGATCAGAGCAGAAATGAATGAAATAGAATTGAAGAAAACAATAGCAAAGATCAATGAAACTAAAAGCTGGTTCTTTGAGAAGATAAACAAAATTGATAAACTTTTTGCCAGACTCATCAAGAAAAAAAGGGAGAGGACTCAAATCGATAAAATTAGAAATGAAAAAGGAGAAGTTACAACTGACACCACAGAAATACAAGGCATCCTAAGAGACTACTACAAGAAACTCTATGCCAATAAAATGGACAACCTGGAAGAAATGGACAAATTCTTAGAAAGGTACAACTTTCCAAGACTGAACCAGGAAGAAATAGAAAATATGAACAAATCAATCACAAGTAATGAAATTGAACCTGTGATTAAAAATCTTCCAGCAAACAAAGTCCAGGACCAGATGGCTTCACAGGGGAATTCTGTCAAAAATTTAGAGAAGAGCTAGCACCTATCCTTCTCAAACTCTTCCAAAAAATTGCAGAGGGAGGAACACTCCCAAGCTCATTCTACAAGGCCACCATCACCCTGATACCAAAACTAGACAAAGGTATCACACACAAAAAAGAAAATTACAGGCCGATATCACTGGTGAACATAGATGCAAAAATCCTCAACAAAATGCTAGCAAACAGAATCCAACAACACATTAAAAGGATCATACACTCTGATCAAGTGGGATTTATCCCATGGATGCAAGGATTCTTCAATGTATGCAAATCAATCAATGTGATACACCATATTAACAAACTGAAGAATAAAAACCATATGATCATCTCAACAGATGCAGAAAAAGCTTTCAACAAAATTCAACACCCATTTATGATAAAAACTCTCCAGAAGGTGGGAATAGAGTCAACCTACTTCAACATAATAAAGACCATATACGACAAACACACAGCAAACATTATTCTCAATGGTGAAAACCTGAAACGGTTTTCTCTAAGGTCAGGAACAAGACAAGGATGTCCACTGTCACCACTTTTATTCAACATAATTTTGGAAGTCCTAGCCATGGCAATCAGAGAAAAAAATAAAATAAAAGGGATCCAAATTGGAAAAGAAGAAGTAAAACTGTCACCGTTTGCAGATGACATGATACTGTACATAGAAAACCCTAAAGATGCCACCAGAAAACTACTAGAGCTAACTGAATTTGGTAAAGTTGCAGGGTACAAAATTAATTCACAGAAATTGCTTGCATTCTTATACACTAACAATGAAAGATCAAAAAGAGAAATTAAGGAAATAATCCCATTTGCCATTGCAACAAATACAACAAATTACCTAGAGTTAAACCTACCTAAGGAGGCAAAAGACCTGTACTCAGAAATCTATAAGATACTGATGAAGGAAATGAAAGATGACACAAACAGATGGAGAGCTCTACCATGTTCTTGGATTGGAAGAATCAATATTGTGAAAATGACTATACTACCCAAAGCAAATTCAATGCAATCCCTATCAAATTACTAACAGCATTCTTCACAGAACTAGAACAAAACAATTTCACAATTTGTATGGAAACACAAGAGACCCCAAATAGCCAAAGCAATCTTGAGAAAGAAAAACGGAGATGGAGGATTCAGGCTCCCTGACTTCAGACTATACTATAAAGCTACAGTAATCAAGACAGTATAGCACTGACACAAAAACAGGAATATAGATCAATGGAACAGGTTAGAAAGCCCAGAGATAAACACATGCACCTATGGTCACCTAATCTATGACAAATGAGGCAAGAATATAAAATGGAGAAAAGACAGTCTCTTTAATAAGTGATGCTTGGAAAACTAGACAGCAACATGTAAAGGAATGAAATTAGAACTTTCCCTAACACCATATACAAAAATAAGCTCAAAATGGATTAAAGACCTAAATGTAAGGCCAGATACTATAAAACTCTTAGAGGAAAACATAGGCAGAACACTCTTTGACATAAATTGCAGCAAAATCTTTTTTGAGCCACCTCCTAGAGTAATGAAAATAAAAACAAAAATAAACAAATGGGACCTAATGAAACTTAAAAGCTTTTGCACAGTAAAGGAAACTATAAACAAGACAAAAAGACAGTCCTCAGAATGAGAGAAAATATTTGCAAACAAAGCAACTGAGAAAGGATTAATCTCCAAAATATACAAACAGCCCATGCAGCTCAATATCAAAAATACCAACAACCTAACCAAAAAATGGGCAGAAGACCTAAATAGACATTTCTCCAAAGAAGACATACAGATGGCCAACAAACACATGAAAAGATGTTCAACATCACTAATCATTAGAGAATTGCAAATCAAAACTACAATGAGGTATCACCTCACACCAGTCAGAATGGCCATCATCAAAAGATCTACAAACAATAAATGCTGGAGAGGGTGTGGAGAAAAGGGAACCCTCATACACAGTTGGTGGGAATATAAATTGATACAGCCACTATGGAGAACAGTATGGAGGTTCCTTAAAAAAGTAAAAATAGAGCTACCATATGACCCAGCCATCCCACTCCTGGGCATATACCCTGAGAAAACCATAATTCAAAAATATACATGCACCCCAATGTTCATAGCAGTACTATTTACAATAGCCAGGACATGGAAGCAACCTAAATGTCCATCAACAGAGGAATGGATAAAGAAGACGTGGTACATGTATACAGTGGAATATTACTCGGCCATAAAAGGAATGAAATTGTGCAATTTGCAGAGGCGTGAATGGATCTAGAGACTGTCATACAGAGAGAAGTAAGTCAGAAAGAGAAAAACAAATATCATATAATATTGCTTATATGTGAACTCTAGAAAAATGATACAGATGAACTTATTTGCAAAGCAGAAGTAGAGACACAGATGTAGAGAATGGACTATGGATACCAGTGGGGGAAGGGGGTGGAATGAATTAGGAGATTGGGATTGACATATCTACACTACTATATATAAAATAGCTAACAAATGAAAACCTACTATACAGCACAGGCAACTCTGCTCAATGCTCTGTGGTGACCTAAATGGGAGGGAAATCCAAAATATAGGGGATATATGTATATGTATAGCTGATTCACTTTACTGTACAGCAGAATCTAACACAACATTGTAAAGCAACTGTGCTCCAATAAAAATTAATTTAAAAAAATAGTTTCTGAAGGATTGGTGTTTATTCTTCCTTAAATATTTGGTAGAATTTGACAGTGAAGTCATCTGGTCCTGGACATTTTTGTGTGGGCATTTTTTCTGAAATACTAGTTCCATCTTCTTATTTCTTATAGGTCTATTCTACTTTTTGATTTGGTTTTGGCAGTCTGTGTTTTTCAAGGAATTTGTCCATTTCATCTAGGTTATCTAAATGTTGGCATAAAAGTCTTCATAGTATTCCTTTATATGTCTTTTTTATTTCTGTAAGATTAGCAGTAGTTTGGAATTTGATTATATAAGTTTTAAATCTAGAAACAAAACACTGAGATATTTGTCACTTATTTATCAAGAAGAGCCATGAGATACAAAGACCTCTGTGGCAGAGTCCAGGGGAGAGTAATAGTAATAATAACATATCTGAACACCAACAAGAATTGACATCCAGAAGAGACTTTACTCCAGTGGATGATTATGGCATCAGGAACTTCTAGGCACCAACACAATGTAATGTGGGAGTTTAGTCTGTTTTCAAGTAGCATTTCTGATAATGATTGAGAGCATGGTAAGTGTCTGAGTACAAGTTACGTAGGGGCTTAGATTCTGGTCCAGACTGGGAACTTAGAATATATGCTTCTTCACTTGTAGCACTTAATGCAAGACAGAACAGCATTCAGAACTGTAACTGAGGTGAAATCACTGATCAAAAAATCATATGAAATATAGCCTATGGGAACAGAAAGAGATGAGAAACTGGGTTCAAAATCCAGGCTCTACTAGAGGATGAAAAATTAAATTAGCAGTGTCTCTGTAACAAAAAGGATTCTCTAAGCTTATAAGCAGCAGGAAACCAGACTCTTAGAATTGAGATCAGAGGAAGAAACTGTTAAAAAATAAAATAAAAGGTTTGGGTCTCAGTTTAAAGAGTAGACTTCTTGGCCAACAGGGGCCCTTTGTTACAACAAATGTCTCTAAATTCACCTTCTTTTTTCAGTTACCATGGAGATGGTAGTTGTAAAGACAGTCTATCCTTCTATCACGGATCAGGATCTCCATGTGCAACTAACATTTAATCAAACCTTTTTTCTCTCCCATCTTAAAACAAACAGCAAATAAACTTTATTAGACTACTCACATAATCTTCCACCTACTGTTCCTAGCTTCTCCACCCCACCATGGCCAAACTTCCTGAAGTAATTTCCTGCCTCCACTTCTTTCTCATATATTTACTTTAGCCTATTTCAATCTTGCCTTCACCTTCCTCTTCCCAACTCCACTGAAATAGTCCTTCCCAATAATCTTATTGCTGCTAAATGCAGTGAACACTTTAGCTTTTCCTTTTCCTGGATATCTTTTCAGAATCTCCTTTGTTGACCACACCCTTCTTACTGAAAAACTCCCTTGTGTTCTCCTACTTTTCTTGTCATTCTTCTTCAGTTTCTTTTACCATTTCCTCCTCCTCTGACCTTTAAAGATGAACTTTCTCAGGGTTTGATTCTAGAATCTCTTTTCTTATCATGCTTCAAACTCTTCTAGGAAATGTATGACTTTAATTCTTATCTACATACCAGTGACTTAAAATTGTACACCTCTCACCTCACCTTTCTTTTGACTACCATACCTGGACTTCTTACAATTTTCTCAATCACATCTAGAAGTGAATCATTCATTTTTCACTCTAATGTTTCACTTCTCTTCCAATGTTTACTACCTGAGTAAGTAGCAGGGCCATTTACCAAGTTATTCATTCAAGAAACCCCTTCCTCTCTCTTCCTTTCCATCTTTTCCAACCAACTGCAAAGTTCTGTCTAAACATCATAGGTATTTTTTCAAATCTTTCCATTTCTATCTTTCATACCACCTCCCTAGACTAAGAAGCTATTATCTCACACCTACGTTACTGAAGTACCCTTATTACCAAGTCTCCTCACATCCACTTTTGTCCCCTTCAATCCATTTTCCAGGAAGCTTTTAGAGTAATCTTTTGGAACTGCAAATACCTGTCTGTAATACTCCTACTTAAAACCCTTCAGTCTTATGTTCATTACACTTAGGATAAAGATCAAAAGTCATAATACAGTCTATGAGGTCTTGCACTGTCTGCCTCTACCTACATGTTCCATCTTGTCCAGACCCATCTTTCTCTTACCACAGTTCAGCCACAATGACCTTCTTTCAGTTCTTCAAAAATGTCACTACTTTCTGCCACAAGGACTTTGTACCTGCAGGGAGGCGCACTCTCTTCTCTCCACTTATACACACACACACACACAAACACACACACACACACACACACACACACATTTCCTTTTAAGCTTCAGTTAAAATTGTCACTTCCTCAGCAAAATCTCCGATATTCCAGAGTAGGTGTGCCCTCCCATCACAGCCTCTCACTGTGCCGTACTTTTCTGAATAGTGCATATCTTAACTCTAAATCGATTACTCATGTATGTTTTTGTGCATTGTCGGTCTCTATTGCACTATAAGGTTCAATATGCTTGTAAGATTTATGTTTGCCTTGTTCATAACTATATCCCCAGCAACCAGAAGAAATCCTGGCCCACAATTTTCTCCCCAAAAGTATCTAATGATCAAACAAATGAATAGATAAGAAGAATGAGTCCATTTGTAGTCCTATTTGTGCTTGGGTACTTTCCATTAGTTTGACTAATTCAAACTCCACCTGCTAGAGGGAAGAAGGCTCCTTACTATTCTAGACATAGAATAGGGCTATCTCAAGAAAGGTGGAAGGATGAGTATCTCTAAAACTAGTCAGGGCTGAGACTTCCAAATTGAGAATCTCCGTGCCCAGAGGAAAAGAGGACAAGAGAAGACAAAGGCTGGCATATAGTATTCTTTGTTTTTCTCCTAAATGAGGAAATAGCTGGCACTGAGCATGTGAGGTGAAGGGAAACCGAACATGACTTGAGCTAATAGGTGAACTAACTAATAATATATGAGCACCTTAATGTGTATATAGACCAGGCGATAAACTATAATGGTGTTTGCTATGCTTGAGTAAGAATGTCATTATCTGTGAGGAAGAACAGTGTTGGAAACCAAGTGATGTCAGAAAAGGAAACTGGCAGGCATGCTGCAGTTCACTTAGAATCTGAATCAAGGATTCATCCAGCGGAGCTCAGGAACAAAAAGCATTTTTCTATGAGAATCTCTTCAAATGAAGAGCTTCCCTATAAGTTCTTTGCCTTTTCTCCTTGTGTGTGACTTTGGGATTTGGACTGCAGATTAATTAACCTAAAGGTTGTGTCTGTTATGAGTGTCTGACTCATAGAGTAATTCCTCTATGTGTGGCCATCTTCCTGACTTTACACTTATAAGGAACTAATCTCAGGAGTCCTATTTGCTGTTCTCTGAACCTGATTTCAGCTTTTTCCTTTCTCTTACTCTGAGAGCTGGTTTAGAACTTGCCTCACTATGCAATAGAGATAAAATACTTTTAAGAGATCACTCTTTTGTTCACACAGTTCCCATTGTCTAGCAGATCCTTATCCTTCATTTAAGCTACCTCGAAAACTTATTTTTAAAAAATCAGAAGTCCGGGCTTCCCTGGTGGCGCAGTGATTGAGAGTCCGCCTGCCGATGCAGGGACACGGGTTCGTGCCCTGGTCCAGGAAGATCCCACATGCTTGCGTACCGCAAAAAAAAAAAAAAAAAAAAAAAAAAAAAAAAAAAAAAAAATCAGAAGTCCAAGATTGTATTTTCCAATTAAGAATTCCAAGAACTCCTTAAGGCAGAATAAATTGCTTCTTCTTCCATATACTTAGAGTATAATATAATTCTATGTGTTACTGTACTTGTGGCATCATACTGCTTACTCCTTAAGTCAGTGTCTGGATTGCCTTCTAAATCTGAGTTGCTTGAGGACAAGGATAGTAATTCCTTATTTTTCATTGTAATATATATCTTCCAGCCTGTGGTAAGAATTAAAAGAGAAAATATGAGAGGTAAAAAATTTAGCATGATGCATTCCACATATTTTACCTGGGAAGGAAGAATTTAAGACAAGAATCTGGACAGAAGAATCTAGGAACATATTCTCTTTTTTAAAAAAATCTCACAGTTAATTCACAAGTACCTATTTATCCCCAACCAGGTAACCATCAGTGAGCCAAGAGATATGAGGGATGAAAGAATTAAGAAGCTGTGCTCCATAATGGTTATAAATGGTGGTTACAATGAATAATTATACCACCATTCATTATCTTTATTTAAACCATCTCTATTTACTAAGAAATTAATTTTAAGAAAACATTATTCATCATAAAATGTACTTAAAGAAATATTTGCATTGTTATCCAGCCAGATTAAATGTGCTTTGGTCACCTACCTTAGAAAAAACAAAGTAATACATTTTGCTCTACCATATAATATTGGGACTTCCAAGCTCTGGACTTCAGTCTCCCCAGTGTAAGATGCTGAGATTAGTTATGTCTGAGATCCTTTCCGCTTAAACATTCTGTTGTAATATTCTGCTGAACACTTTCTTTTTTTTCTTTAACATCCTTATTGGAGTATAATTGCTTTACAATGGTTTGTTAGTTTCTGCTTTATAACAAATTCAATCAGCTATACATATACATATATCCCCATATCTCCTCCCTCTTGTGTCTCCCTCCCACCCTCAATATCCCACCCCTCTAAGTGGTCACAAGGCACCGATCTGATCTCCCTGTGCTATGCGGCTGCTTCCTACTAGCCATCCATTTTACATTTGGTAGTGTACATATGTCCATGCCACTCTCTTACTTCGTCCCAGCTTACTCTTCCCCCTCCCCGTGTCCTCAAGTCCATTCTCAACATCTGCATCTTTATTCCTGTCCTGTCCCTAAGTTCTTCAGAACCAATTTTTTTTTTTTTAGATTCTATATATGTGTTAGCATACGATATTTGTTTTTCTCTTTCTGACTTACTTCACTCTGTATGACAGACTCTAGGCCCATCCACCTCACTACAAATAACTCAGTTTTGTTTCTTATTATGGCTGAGTAATATTCCATTGTATACATGTGCCACACCTTCTCTATCCATTCGTCTGTCGATGGACACTTAGGTTGCTTCCATGTCCTGGCTATTTTAAATAGAGCTGCGATGAACATTGTGGTACATGACTCTTTTTGAATTATGGTTTTCTCAGGATATATGCCCAGTAGTGGGATTGCTGGGTCACATGGTAGTTCTATTTTTAGTTTTTTAAGGAACCTCCATACTGTTCTCCATAGTGTCTGTATCAATTTACATTCTCACCAACAGTGCAAGAGGGTTCCCTTTTCTCCACATCCTCTCCAGCATTTATTGTTTGCAGATTTTTGGATGGTGGCCATTCTGATTGGTGTGAGGTGATTCCTCATTGTAGTTTTTTTGTTTTGTTTTGTTTTTTGTTTTTTTTGTATGTGGGCCTCTCACTGTTGTGGCCTCTCCCGTTGCGGAGCACAGGCTCCGGACGCGCAGGCTCAGTGGCCATGGCTCACGGACCCAGCCGCTCCACAGCATGTGGGATCTTCCCGGACCGGGGCACGAACCCATGTCCCCTGCATCGGCAGGTGGACTCTCAACAACTGCGCCACCAGGGAAGCCCCCTTATTGTAGTTTTGCTTTGCATTTCTCTAATGATTAGCGATGTTGAGCATTCTTTCATGTGTTTGTTGGCAATCTGTATATCTTCTTGGGAGAAATGTCTATTTAGGTCTTCTGCCCATTTTTTTGGATTGGGTTATTTGTTTTTTTGATATTGAGCTGAATGTGCTGCTTGTAAATTTTGGAGATTAATCCTTTGTCAGTTGTTTCATTTGCAAAAATTTTCTCCCATTCTGAGGGTTGTCTTTTCATCTTGTTTATGGTTTCCTTTGCTGTGCAAAAGCTTTTATGTTTCATTAGGTCCCATTTGTTTATTTTTGTTTTTATTTCCATTTCTGTAGGAGGTGGGTCAAAAAGGATCTTGCTGTGATTTATGTCATAGAGTGTTCTGCCTATGTTTTCCTCTAAGAGTTTGATAGTGTCTGGCCTTAAATTTAGGTCTTTAATCCATTTTGAGTTTACTTTTGTGTATGGTGTTAGGGAGTGTTCTAATTTCATTCTTTTACATGTAGCTGTCCAGTTTTCCCAGTGGCTGTCTTTTCTCCATTGTATAGTCTTGCCTTCTTTATCAAAGATGAGGTGACCGTATGTGCGTGGGTTTATCTCTGGGCTTTCTATCCTGTTCCATTGATCTATATTTCTGTTTTTGTGCCAGTACCATACTGTCTTGATTATTGTAGCTTTGTAGTATAGTCTGAAATCAGAGAGACTCATTCCTCCAGCTCCGTTTTTCTTTCTCAAGATTGCTTTGGCTATTCAGGTCTTTTGTTATTCCATACAAATTGTGAAATTTTTTGTTCTAGTTCTGTGAAAAATGCCATTGGTAGTTTGATAGGGATTACATTGACCCTGTAGATTGCTTTGGGTAGTATAGCTATTTTCACAATGTTGATTCTTCCAATACAAGAACATGGTATACCTCTCCATCTGTTTGTATCCTCTTTAATTTCTTTCATCAGTGTCTTACAGTTTTCTGCATACAGGTCTTTTGTCTCCTTAGGTAGGTTTATTCCTAAGTATTTTATTCTTTTTGTTGCAATGGTAAATGGGAGTGTTTCCTTAATTTCTCTTTCAGATTTTTCATCATTAGTGTATAGGAATACAAGCGATTTCTGTGCATTAATTTTGTATCCTGCTACTTTACCAAAATCATTGATTAGCTCTAGTAATTTTCTGGTAGCATCTTTAGGATTCTCTAGGTATAGTACCATGTCACCTGCAAACAGTGACAGCTTTACTTCTTCTTTTCTAATTTGTATTTCTTTTTCTTCTCTGATTGCTGTGGCTAAAACTTCCAAAACTATGTTGAATAACAGTGGTGGGAGTGGGCAACCTTGTCTTGTTCCTGATGTTAGTAGAAATGGTTTCAGTTTTTCACCATTGAGAATGATGTTGGCTGTGGGTTTGTCATATATGGCCTTTATTATGTTGAGGTAAGTTCACTCTATGCCTACCTTCTGCAGGGTTTGTATCATAAATGGGTGTTGAATATTGTCGAAAGCTTTTTCTGCATCTCTTGAGATGATCATATGGTTTTTATTCTTCAATTTGTTAATATGGTGCATCACATTGATTGATTTGTGTATATTGAAGAATCCTTGCATTCCTGGGATAAATCCCAGTTGATCATGGTGTATAATCCTTTTAATGTGCTGTTGGATTCTGTTTGCTAGTAGTTTGTTGAGGATTTTTGCCTCTATATTCACCGTAGATATTGGCCGTTGTTTTCTTTCTTTGTAACATCTTTGTCTGGTTTTGGCATCAGAGTGATGGTGGCCTTGTATAATGAGTGTGGGAGTGTTCCTCCCTCTGCTATATTTTGGAAGTATCTGAGAAGGATAGGTATTAGCTCTTCTCTAAATGTTTGATAGAATTCACCTGTGAAGCCATCTGGTCCTGGGCTTTTGTTTGTTGGAAGATTTTTAATCATAGTCTTAATTTCAGTGCTTGTGATTGGTCTGTTTATATTTTCTATTTCTTCCTGGCTCAGTCTCGGAAGGTTTTGCTTTTCTCAGAATTTGTCCATCTCTTCCAGGCTGTCCGTTTTATTGGCATATAGTTGCTTGTAGTAATCTCTTATAATCCTTTGTATTTCTGCAGTGTCAGTTGTTACTTCTCCATTTTCATTTCTAATATTATTGATTTCAGTCTTCCTCCTTCTTTTCTTGATAAGTCTGGCTAGTGGTTTATCAATTTTGTTTATCTTCTCAAAGAACCAGCTTTTAGTTTTATTGATCTTTGCTATTGTTTCCTTCGTCTCTTTTTCATTTATTTCTGAACTGATCTTTATGATTTCTTTGCTTCTGCTAACTTTGGGAGTTTTTTTGTTCATTTTCTAATGAACACTTTCTTATAAGCTATTTGTAGCATGCAAAAATCATCTTAAAACAAACGATAATTCAAGGTTCTTGTCATACATTTTCACACCTAATATAATACTGAACACAATAATAGATCCACAGTAGCCTCACAAAAAAAAATCATTGATTTAAATTATGAAATCATCACGCTTTGTTTAGCTTAGAATGGTTACTCTTTTTTCTCAGTAAATCTATTTACTGTATGTGTGTTCTAGTTTATTTTTCCTTTTCTTCCATTTGTAGTGGTGGCTTTCTGCTTACCCACAATATGTCACTTTCCTCTCCTTGACTAAGCCATCTCCTCTCCTTTTGGTGAATTCCAGGAAGTCTTTTTGGGTGGCTAAACAAATTTAAGAATTTATATAAGCCTTCACCAAACCAACAAAAGAATTTGTCTCATTCTAACGGGTGGCCTGAAGAGTTTAATGGAAAACAAAATCATTTAAATATGCTTGGCTTGGACAACCCATTTTGCTCAGTCTTGGTTGATTCACAATGCTACCTTGTCAACCACAAATTTCCTTTCATTTTGCACCACGATATTTTTCAAGATTCCACTGTGAGAAATCTTCTATGTTGTCATTACATTAAGTAATGGATGAAATTAGATATTGAACAATTCAGTTTTATTAATTAATTTCTTGATGAACTTAATACTCCTAGAGAAACTCAGTGCAAAGAGCAGTGTTTTAGGGAGAAAATGCCATTATCATAATGAGATTTCTTCCTTTGACACAAGCCATTAGGTGGGATCAATATTTATGAAGCTTTTATCCTGACGTATAATTTGTAACTCCTGCCAGGGTATGACTTTTTAGCTCAGCTGTTCTTAAGTCCACTAAGTACTGTAACAGGATGAACTCAGAATTATTGCCACTACTGGAAGCTTTGCTAGGAAATGTGAGTTGAGAGGAAAATAGTCCCTGGAAAGTGAGTTATGTAGAAGCAATCAGTTTTGTTGACTGCTGAGAGTCAACTCCATACTTAGCTTTGTTATGAGACATCTTCATCAAGCATCCCTTACAACCCATGAACAGATTAATGTCTCTGGGGAGGGAAAATTTGAGACAAGAACTGGGACAGTAGTGTCTAGCAATATATTCTCTTTTTAAAAAAAATCTCACAGTTATTTCACAAGTACCTATTTATCCCCAACCATGTAACAACCAGTGAGCCAAGAGACATGTGGGATAAAATCATTCAAGAAGCTGTGTTCCATAATGGTAAGAACTTATTACTAAGATTCAGAATGCCTAAGTTCAATCTGTGATGCACCACTTGTGAATGTCATGATAATTGGTGAGTCCTGATTTCTTTATCTTCTTCTTCATCTGCTGTTCTTCCCAGTTTTTCAAGCTGATGGTACAATCAACAACAGTTCATTGTCTGTGGAGTATCATATACATGTTATTGACCCACACCAAAGCCCTCTGGAGTTGTAGTTTTCTGTGTAGCCAGACATAGAATAGGATGGGACATATTCATTTAGGTCCAGCTTGGTGAAGAATATATTTCAGAAGAGAGACTTAGCTGATGACTTTATAATGAAATCTAGTAGAGTTCCTGAAACAGCCTTCATCCAGTGAAAGGGATTTGAAAAATAGTTATGTTGGTTTTCTTGACCTTGATTGGGAAAACTCTGAAGCATGTACTTCACTGTCATCCCAAATTCCCTAGTGGATTTTACTCCAGTTGTCCACAATCGTATCTTGCTTGATAACATACTCTATCGGCTTTCTTCCCTTCCTAGGCTCACTTCTCCTCTCCCCATCAGTCTCTTCTGGTATTTCCTCCCCAATAAAATACCTATACTTGAATCCTTGTCTCAAGGTATGCTTCTGAAGAAAGCAAATTAAGACATCTCTAATAAAATATAATATTCACATATTGTTTTTAACCTCAAAACTCCATTGTACAGAAACTCAGCAAACACAAGATATGTGTGTACTGCTTACCTTTTCCCTCACTTACCATATAAGACAAAGAAAAACTACATTGCTGTAAAAACATAAAGAGCACCAATTAACTTCAGAGACATATTCAACCTGCTCACTGATTTCATCATCTATAGATTAGGTATAAAGACGATTTAACTCTAGCACATTTACAATTTGCAAATAATCTATTTGGGCTAGTAGACATTTGGCGCTATCTAAAATATCCATCAGCATATTTGGTCCATGCCAAATGGCTTTGGACAGGATCAAATAGTTCTAAAAATATAAGGACATTTTGGCATAGACCAAATATCTAATGGACCAAATGTCTTACGGACATTTTGGACAGGACCAAATGTCCTGCAAGGATCTACTTGTCATGTATTTTGTTAGTTTATGTCTATTCTTATTTTATCTTGTATGCAAGTCAGAAACATAAAATAGCCACTAGACTCCATTGCAGTTTCAGAAATTGCCTAAAGCACCGTGGAGATATTTATAATAGTTCAAAAGACCTGCTTTGGGGTTCTTTAGCTGCTTGAGCACTAAATAGTCCCCTCCAGTAAGCATGGGGAAATTTCATGCTTATAGTTGCTGCAGATTTCTCATTAACTAATTCCCTAAAGAAGCTTTGCTTCACCTCTGGCAGACCTTTCCTCTCCAGCACATGAGAGACGGGCTACTGACAAGAACAAGAGTGCAACCCATGAAATTAAATGAACGAGAGACTCATAGGAATTATGTGAAGAGAAAGAATCAGCAATCTTCACTTCCCATTTTAATTAGCTAATGAACGCCTGGACAGGAACTGAGTCATTTATTGAGGCAGAATTCTGTTCCGACCACTCTGTGTGAATACAGAATCATAGATTCTTGGAACCTGAGCTTGCTTTGAATACTAAGCTTGACTTTGAAGGCTCTCCATATCTAGCCTCAACCTATCCCTATAGTCTCCTTGCTGACCACATTTCCTCCATATTCTAGTATACTGTGTTTTAGCCTGGGCACTTTAGAAAAGAAAACCTGAGGCAAAATTACATGCTTATGTTTTATTGGAGGGTACTGAAGGGTGACAGAATATGCCACCTTAAAATATGCCATTTTGACATAAGGATTATTTTGAGCTAAAGACACCTGAAAAATACTCAGGTGAAAGAAGGGCACTGTGACCTCCTCTTTTTCTTCCTGAAAGCAGGAGATAAACCCACTTATGGAACATGCCCTCCTAATACCAAGAGGAAAGTAGCATTCTTAGCACTGAGAGAAACGTATAAAAATAAACCTTGTTAAACTACACTTATCTTTCTGTTCACTTTTCTACCCAATGAACTATCCTAGTTCTAGCCCCACTACCTTGCCACATTTTCACCATTTACTACTCTTTGCCCAATTCAGTATATAGATGCGTTCAAATCTAGCTGCTTCATTGGGTCTTCAGTTACTTATGAGGGCTCTCTGTCACGTAAAACTCATATTAAATTCACTTTTATGCTTTTCTCCTGTTAATCTGTTTATGTCAATTTAATTTTGAGTCCCAGCCAAAAACCCTAAGAGGTTTAGAGGTACCCTTTGCCTCCTGAATGGTACAAAGGAGCACGAGACAAAAAGGGAAAGTAAGGCATGGAAAGAGGGGAAACAAATACAGAGTAATGTGTTGCTGTGCTGGCCACAGTCTCCCATTACTTACCTGAGTCTTGCAGGATACATCTGGACTCTGCAAGGAATCACTGCACCTCAAAAGAGTCCTTGGTGGATTGGTAGGGCAAGGGATTCTCTGTTACCTCCATCTCATCTCTTGGTCTTATTGGTCTCTTGGTCTTACTATCTTATTGGTCTACTCCATGGAGTGTTCCCTCTCCTGAACATTCAGGCTGTGTTATTTCCTGAGGCTTCTGGTAGGGAAGCTAGAACCTCCTCAACTTCAATTCACCAGTAAGCCATGGCAGTTGTTTCTCCTTGTTAATCAGTATGAAACCGAGCAGGGCCTTGTGAGGCTCCTGGGCATGGAGGCCCTTTTGTCCCCCATTTCTTGTAGGCAAGACTTCAGCCTCCATAACCTTCCCTGAGTTCCAAAGGGCAGATTCAAACAGTTGCTTTAAAGGTAGGAACAACCAAGAAACCACCTGAACCAGGATTAAAGGGACCGGAGAAGCTCATCAAGGTTAGGAGACTGCCCACCTATGATGATATTTAGGGAGTACAGGTCCTGCTCACACCTTAATCTTGTCAGCAACCCCACCCTCAAACTATTACTATAAAACCCTTCACCAAATCCACCGAGGTGGGGACACGTAGTTTTTGAGGGCAGGGACCCGCTGTGTCCCCCTTTACCTGGCAAAGAAATAAGGCTATTCTCTTCTGCTTCACCCAAACCTCTGTCTCCCAGATTAGATTCTGCAATGGTGTACAGAGGCTGAGATTTTGGCCTCAAGTACCTTATGCAGGGGGTCATTCATTTGTGTTTGTGGGAGAAGTAGAAATAGTTGTACCTTTATCATAATGGGAATGGCAAGAGCTATTGCTAAAATCTCTGTGGTTTGGAAGCAAGTGCTAGGGCCAGGGATAAAGGTAAAGAGGAACCACATAAAGATGTTCCAAGTGACAAGGCAGCTTGAATTGCAACATGGACCCACTACAGAACACTCTCTTGTACAGGGCCACAAACAAAACGTGCAGCCTCTAAGTCACAGTTAAAGGTCACAGTAGTATTACCATTTGCTATAAATGTTACCGCCAAAATTTAAAGGGGCTCACACGTGCTATATCTCTTTTGTCATGTAGGAGTTGCAAGAGGCAAAATCATATTTATTACTTTCATTTAAAGCAATCTCAATCTTGCCATTACTGAGAATTAGGGTTGAATACTTCTTTGTTGGAGGAGGCTTTCTTGTGCATTGCAGCATGTTTAGTTGCTTCCATGGCTTCTATCCACTTTAGCTATTTCCCCGACTTCTACCCCTGATGCCCACTAGATGCTACCCACTCACCTTGATTTTTGAAAAACAAAAATGTCTCCAGACACTGCCAAATGTCTCTCGAGGGCAAAAATTTTCCCCGGTTGATAACCATTGCTTTAGAGGGAAGGACTCAGTGTGCCCCAGATCACCAGACCCAAAACACATGACTCCTGAATCTTTGTAGGGTCTCTTTCCACTTTCTGGTATATATGTGTCTTACTAAAGTATTGAGAATACTTGTTCACTCTTGCTTACCAGGCCAATCAGAATGATTAGAGTGATGTCATCTATAGATAGACCATTGGGATATTCTGTAGAATGTGAGAACGATCATCATGGTCAAGACACTTGAGGACTAGATCCCGAAAGAGTATTACAGTTAACATAACCATGTGAAGGCAAACTGTGCTTGATCTTCTATGCTAAATGGATCGTTAATTTGATAAGAGCACACCAAATGTCAGAGACTGGGTTAATAATGATAATAATTAGCTATTGGGAGTCAATTCTCAATGGGTATCTCACATATCTGCACAACTTGTAAGCAGAGACACTGACTTTTTTTTTAACATCTTTATTGAGTATAATTGCTTCACAATGGTGTGCTAGCTTCTGCCCCACAATAAAGTGAATCAGCCATACATATACATATATCCCCATATCTCCTCCCTCCCTCGTCCCCCTCCCACCCTCCCTATCCCACCCCTCCAGGTGGTCACAAAGCACAACTTTCTTTATTCTAAACTATCTTTCAAAGGATGATTGTATAGTAGACAGCTTTGGAAGACAGAGAAAGCATCCCCTTTCAGAGCCAACAGTAGGTTTATTTACAGTCCAGTATAAGAAAGACAGTATCTCCCATCAAGGCAAAGGGCAACCAGGCTTACTTCCCATTATAAAAGATTCAGGATCCTTAATCTTGAGGTTCCTTTCCTATAATACACCCCATTGAGTGTGAAGGAATCACCTGGTTGTCTTTGTATCATCCTGTGTGAACTGGGGTTTGGGGAACTGGTGCAAATGTTGATACACTGTCTACTGCTATTTCTGTAAGTAATACACTATTTTTGTCTCTAACCCATGAATCTCCTATTTTCTGCCAGTGTCCAAGAAACTGTGACAGTCTAACTTATTAGCTTGCAAGTGGAGTAAAATCTCACACTTCCCAGTTCTTGATGTCTTGTAGGATAGCAATAATTGGAGTTATAATCTGGTTAAGGTTACAGCAGTCTCCCATCATCCACCATGACCCATGGTTTTTACAGAGGTCAGACAAATGAATGGATCAGAAAAATGCTCATGGCTAATTTTGCTGCATCTTTTGTATATTTGATGGTGGCTCAAATCTCTTCAATTCCTTTGGAATGTGATACTGTTTCTTACTTGTTGTTTTTGGGGTGACGCTATAGGAAACTGATTTAAATTTTTTTATTCTTTAACTGGTGCTAGTATATAAAAATACAATTGATTTTTGTATATTGACCTTGTACTCTATGCCCTTGTTAAATGTATTACTTCCAATAGTTGCTTTGCTTCTAAATAGTTTCTATGTAAATAATCATATCAACTATAAATAAAGTTGACTTTTTTTCCAATCTGAGTGAACTTTATTTTCTATCCTTCTTATTTCACTGTGGAGTGTTGCACAGTAAAATGTTGAATAAAAATAGGGAGAATTGATATCCTTTCACTGTTCCCAACTTAGGAGGAAACAGTGTAATATTTCACCAAGCTCTTTATTTTTCATAGATACCTTTTACAACATTGAGGAAGCTTCCTCCTATTGCTGGTCTATTCCTGGTCTGGTAAGAGTTGATTTTCTTAAAATTATGAACTGCTGTTCCATTTTGTCAAAATTGTTTTTGATAATTTCTATTGAGATGATCAAGCTGTTGAATTACAGTGATTGATTTTTAAATATAAAATATTGATTTTACATTCCTGGGAGTAGTCTCCATTGTTGTTTATGTGTTTTTCCTTTTGTATATTTCTATTGATTTACTAATATTTTGTTGAGAAATTTTGCATCTATCTTCATCAGGGATGTTGGTCTATATTGCTCTTTTCATATAATATCTCTATCAGGTTTTGTATTCAGTGCTATGCTAGACACATAAAATAAATTGGGTCATGTTTTCTCCTCCTAGCTTATTCAAGTCTTTCCACACCTAAACCTCATAGCACTTTAATTTCATTTTTGCATCCATTACTTTGTGCTTCTGTTGTCATGAATCTTACTTTTACACACTTTATAAACACTACCTTATAATGATTTTTTTTTTGCTTTAAACAATAAATTGTCTTTTAGAGAAACAAAGAAAAAAAAAGAAAAGAAGTTAGTCTTCTGAAAACCTATCCTCACATTTAGATCTTCTTTCTTTCCTTTAAATCTGAAATTCCATTTGTTATCCCTTCCTTCAGCCTCTTGAACTTCTTTTAGTATTTCTTGTAGTGTAGACATGGTGGTTACAAATTTTCTGAGCTTTCATTTTTCAGAAAATATCTTTATTTTATTTTTATTTTTGAAGGACAATTTTGTCAGGTATTGAATACTCATTTGACAGGTATTTGTCATCACTTTACAGTTGTAATTTTATGATTTTCTGGCCTGTATTGTTTCTGGTTAGAAGTCAGGCAACATTTATATAACTTTTCCCATGTATAAAATATGCTATGTTTTTTGGGGGCTTCCCTGGTGGCGCAGTGGTTGAGAGTCCGCCTGCCGATTCAGGGGACACGGGTTCGTGCCCCGGTCCGGGAAGATCCCACATGCCGCGGAGCGGCTGGTCCCGTGAGCCATGGCCGCTGAGCCTGCGCGTCCGGAGCCTGTGCTCCGCAACGGGAGAGGCCACAGCAGTGAGAGACCCGCGTACCGCGAAAACAAAACAACAAAAAAATGCCATGTTTCTTCAGATGCTTTGAAGACTTTCTGTTCCTCTGTGGTTGCTGTCCATTTCGACTAGAGTTGTCCAAGTGCTTTTTCTTTGTATTTCTCCTTCTTGCGGCTTCCTGAGCTTCTGGGACCTGTAGACTGAGGTTTTGAAATAAAATCTGGGAAACTTTCAACCATTATTTTCTCAAGGGTTGTTTTCCTTTCCTGCCTCATTATCTTTCTCTCCTCTCCTGGGTCCTTATGTACCTGTGTTATAAACAGTATGGTATTATTCCACTGGTACCCGAGGCTCTTTTTTTTAAAATCTGTTTTCTGTTTTTTCATATGAAATAATTTCTATTCATCTGCTCTCAAGTTCACTGAGTCTGTATGTACCATCTCCAAAATATTATTAAGTCCATCAGTGATTTTTTTTCACTTCAGATATTGTACTTTTTGTTTCAAGGATTTCCATTTATGTTTTTGGTTTTAATCTGCTAAAATTCTATGTCTGTTCGCTGTTTTTTGTGTAAGTTCTATTTCGCTGAGAGTTTCTAGTCGTTTATCCATTATGACCACATATCTTGCTTTAAGTCCCTAAAAATATTTCTAATAACAGCTAAAAATAGCCTCTTTACGTCCTTGCCTGCTAAATTTAACATCTGGGTCATCTTGGTGTTTGTCCCCTCTGACTGCTTTTTTCTTGATTATTCATCACATTTTCCTACTGCTTTACGTGTCTAGTAATTTTTGGTGGGAAAACTTTTTTCTTTTTCCTGAATATTTTGCATGATACTTTGTAAGGAGTCTGGATTAAATTGCCTTTTTTTTTTTTTTTTTTTAATGATTGTTGAGTTTTGTCTCGGCAGGCGGTTATTTGCTAGAAGCTCTTCTTCTGTCAAAGCTTGGTTTTAGGCTGTGTTAGGTTAGCTACAGAATATCCTTTGCAGGTAGGCTATCCACAAAACTTATGGCCTCTTTGGTAGCTTACCTGAATACCAGACGTGTTAATGAGGTCTCTCCACTCTGAGTGGGTCTTTAACATTTTCCAGCATCTAGTGCCCTCTAGAGTGCCCATTCCATCCTCTATTCTGTGGAAACTGCTTTCCGTTAGGCCTCATAGGGTTTCATCTGGCAGATATGCAGTGCAGGCTTTGACCAAGGACTTGGGAACTCCTGTGTGCAGCTCCTGTTTCTTCAGTCCCCTACCCCACAAGTTCTAATTGTATCAGCAGCCCTGTACTCTATTTTATGCCTCCCCAGAGAGACTCTGCTTGGACTCCACTCCCTTTATAAAAGCTGGAAAATTGTACCAAGCTACAAAGTTAATAAGAGCATGGGAGCTCACTTCATGTATTTCTCTTCTCTCAGGCATCACACTCCCTAAAGCCCAGGACTTGTCAACATGGCCACATACATTTTCTCCAGCTTTATACTTGTTTATGGATGGAGGACATGTTTGGAACGATTTACTCTATCCTAGCAAGAAGTGCAAGTATAAATATGCTTTTAAATTTCAAATTATGAAATATGTCATATTTTGTATGTCAAGAAAAAAATGGAAAATATCACTGCACACAGACCAAGGTCAACATTTTCCATATTTGTCTCAAATATGTGGCTTTTCAAAGAACTGAAACTTTACAGATATAATTGAAACATCCTTTTTTGGTTATTTATTGCTATATAATATACCACTTTACAGCTTCTTAGCTTTAAATAGTAACATTCATTTCTTTGTTCAATATTCAACAAATTGCCTCAGGTCAGTGAGGACAGCTTACCTCTGTCCCACCTGGCTTCATCTGGAATGTCTCAGCTGGGTTTTGAAGATCCACATCCAAAATGCTTGGCAATCCTCTTGGCGTTGGCTGTCATTTGGGAGCTCCACTAGGGGTTCAGGCTGGGGATCTTTCTTCCCTTACAGATAGCCTCTCCACGTGGCTAGTTGAGCTTCTCACAGCAAGGAGATACTAGGATAGTCAGATTTCTTACAAGGCACCTTACTTCTTTCAGAGCCTCAAAACAGAAATTGCCTAGTCTTCTTAATGCCAGAGCTTTCAAGTTTCAGAATATGACTTCTGCCACGTTTTACTGGTCAATGTAGTAACAGATCCAGCACAGATTCAATGCGAGGAGAATTAGACTCTATGTTTTGATGGAGCTCTACAACATCATAGTGCAGGAGGGCATGTGATGGGAATCAATATTGTGGTCATTTTTGCAAATGTAATCTACTACTCACAGTTTCCTGCATCCATTATTCTTTCCCCTTCTCCCACCACTCAGAGGTAGCCACTGTAATCAATGTGTAAACTTCTCATGCATATTTTTATATCTTTAGTACAGCTCTCTCTAGCACTGAACAGCTTTCATACTTCAAGCATTCTCCACATAGAGCCAAGCAAAATAATGAAAAATCTCATAAATGTGTTATAGGACAGGAATTCCCTAGATGTGTTTACCCAAGAATCTACTAAGACCATTACACTGCTGACAGCTTGAGTTACACAGGTTCATCCTGTTTCCTTCTCTCAATTTGAATTTATAGTCCTGCCCTTTTAGTTATAGGTATCATGGGGAAAATAACATGTGGAAAGAAGATTCCTAAATTATGGGTCTCCTGGAGAAAAACTGACTATGTGGTTCATCTTTAAGAGTGGATTCCAATCTTTTCTAGGTTGAAGATCTCCTTTTAATTAAGACCTTCCTCCATACATAATATTTTTTAGTCACCTTTGGTTAAAAAAAGTACATAATCACAGAAAGCTATGCTGATCTTAGTAACATTTGTAAATAAATTTTTGTATATGAACCACAAATGCACTTGAGTTCATTTAAAAACTAGAAATATGCTTTATGAGAGATTTATAATTTATGCAATTTGCAGATAATTCCTTATATATACATATATATATATATAAATTAGTGGAACTTATGAAAGTAACTCCAGCATACAGGTATTTGTCCCCCAGAGGTTAGAAACCTTTTAACATAGCTCACACTGTTGAATCTTGCTTTAGCTCTGTATTAGATCATGATCCTCCTTGCACAAGTCAGAACCTATGCCAGTGTGCTTAATATCCCTGGATATGAAGACTGTTGACATCCTACCTTAGTCCCTGCCAAGTCTCTTGGATGAGAATCCCTTGCTCTGGCTCCATATAGACTCACTTTCTTCATTACTGTCTCTTGCCTGCACTCTCGTGGTAGTCATGAAAAATCTCCCAAATGACAGTGGTATCCATACTTATTTTTTATTTTCCTTATTTTTTCACACTGGAAATGTATTTATATGTAACAAATAAATACCCTGTAAACAAAAGTTAGACTTCAGGACATGGTGGTATATAAGCTAACGTTTCCTCTTGGCAAAACGAGATTTCTGTCTTTACGCACAGCCTTAGCGACCATGGCTCACGGGCCCTGCCACTCTGCAGCATGTGGGATCTTCCCCAACCGGGGCACGAACCCATGTCCCGTCCATCGGCAAGCAGACGCTCAACCACTGTGCCACCAGGGAAGCCCAAGATTTCTGTCTTTTTAACCCAGTTGTTTCTCTAACTTTTTTTTAATGATGTCTACTATCTAGTAAGGTCTAGATTTTTTTCTTAAAACTCAGTTTTTAAAAAAACATTAAAAAATTTACTTTCAAAAATATTGTTTGATCAGCACGGTCATGATCTGCTTTAATACCTCTTTACCAAATGCTTTATTCAACAATGTATTCAATACATATTTTGTGAACAGCTATTATGTGCCAACACTATTCTATGTACTTAGGACACAGTAAAAATTCACATAGGCAAAGTTTCAATCCTCTTACTAGACTGGACAGACATAATAAATAAACAAATAATATCTGCAGGAATAACTAACTGACTTGGAGAGAAAAAAGAGACAAGATATGGAACGACAGGGATTGGATTACTATTTTAGATAAGGTCAGGAAATGTCTCTCTGAGAAGGTGGCATTTGAATAGATACTTGAATGAAATTGAGGAAGCACATCATGAGGTTGTTTGGCAAGAGGTGGGGTGGGGTGAAGGCTTTCCAGGAAGAGGGACCAGTTAAGTGAAAGGTCCTGTCGCAAGAATATGCACAGCCTAGGAGGAAAATCAAGGAGGAAGGGCAAGATGCCAGGGTGAGAGAAGGCCAGTGAGTTAGGGTACAAGAGGAAGGAAATGAAATCAGAGTGCTAGGGGTGATTCTAGCAGATTATGGTAAGCACTTTGGATTGTATTCTAAAGATGAGATACCACTAGAGATTTAAGTACAAAGGAGTGACATTCTCTGACTTGTATTATAAAATGTAGGTGATTCAGCAGATACAGAACAATCTAGTGGTTACCAGTGGAGGGGGGGAGGGGCAACATAGGGGTGGGGAATTAAGAGCTACAAACTATTAGGTATACAATAAGCTACAGGGATAGATTGTACAACAGGGGGAATATAGCCAATATTTATAATAACTATAAATGGAGTGTAACCTTTAAAAATTGTGAATCACTACATTGTACACCTGTAACTTATATAATATTGTAGATAAACTATAACTCAATAAAAAATTTAAAAATTGATTGATATTTCAATGGGAGTGTGGCTTTAGTGGGTTTTCAGGAGAGAATGAATTAGATACATAGGTTCAATCCACCATCTTTACTGAAACACCCTCATTCATTTTTTAAACTTTGTAATCTGGTTACCGGCTCTCAACTCTACAATTGCTCTTTCCTTGTGAATAACTTAGATGTTAAATCAAAAGTCCTCTTTTCCAGTCCTTGTTGCCCTTATTTTTTCAACAGTATTTGACACCACAGCCAATTAAACTTTTAAATGAATATGAAACATACGCAGTAGGATACATGAATATGGAACTCATGGGAGAGTTTGGGTTGAAAATATAAATTTTGGAGTTGTCAGAATATTAGGTTGAACCATATTAATTGTCAGTCAAAATGGTTCCATATTGGCAATTTCATTTACCCAAGAGTTAATAATTAAAGCAAAGAGACTGAATGAATTACCCAAAGTAGTAAGAATAGTTAGGAAGGAATAGTTTGCGAACTGAAGTGCTGTCTGAAACACTCCAGCATTTAAAGGTCTAGGAAGGGACTTCCCTGGCGGTCCAGTGGTTAGGACACTGTGCTTCCACTGCAGGGAGCTCGGGTTCGATCCCTGGTCCAGGAACTAAGATCCTGCATGCCTTATGGTGTGGCCACCAAAAAAATAAATAAATAAAGGTCTAGGAAATTGGGAGGAACCCCCAAAGAATGTGATATAGGAGTGTGTGTGTGTGTGTGTGTGTGTGTGTGTGTGTGTGCGTGTGTGTATTTAGTTTTGGTGTACATTCTAGGAGTGGTCAGTTGCCTAACTAGGAATACAAACTGCAGGTGTTGTAACCTAGGATTTTACCAGAAGGCTACACTCTAAAGAAAATTATGAGAACTTAAGCTATTTTTTAAAATCTTAGATTAATAACAGAACTTTTATAGCATAATTTAATGAATATTAGAAATACATTTAAAATCGGGGGCACTTGAAATATGTAGATATGTGGATTGACTGAAATATTTTAAAGAAATTCCCCACTCTTGTTTGAAGACTGTATAAGAACCAAGAGAGCCTTTTAGCCTTTAATCTGTGCAACGATACCCAACGCATGATTCCAAAATTATGGCTGTGTTGGCACAAATCTTTTATGGACTGTGTAGTTAGAGCCTATAAAAGGTAAAGAATTGGGACTGTATTAAGTTTGCAGAGCAGGTTTTATGACTTTGTACCTATGTGCTAATAAATGTGTATTATAGGAATTTGGACATTTTTTGTAACCTAGTAGAAACAATTTGGGTGGAGCTGCTAGCCTATAACTATCTCCAATAACTGGCAGATACCACTATCCAGAAGAACCCTCAAAATGAGCTTTCATTGGTTTGGATAATTTTTGAACAAAGTGGCTAGTGGTGTAGAACTGTCTTGGGAGCTAAATGAGATAAGCAAAAATACAAAAACCAAAACAAAAAATGTTTCAAGAAGATGAATAGAATCATATCTATTACATGGTAATAGTCAATAGGAGGAGGGCTGAGAATTGACCACTGGATTTGGCAATATGGAGGTCATCGTTAATTCTAATAAAAACAGCTGTTTTTGGAGCGGTGAGGCTAAAAAGTATGATTGGAATAAGTTTAAGAAAGAATGAGAGAATAGGAAGTGGAGATCATATGAATAGATCAATATGGCTTATGATCTTATGAAGATCATAAGAAATGTAGATATTTTTAAGGAAAACAAAGCAATGACCCTTTGGCATATCTTAACCATATTAGTCAGAGCCTAGGCAAGAAACAGAAGCCACACTCAAAATGGTTTAACTGGAAAGAATAAAATGCAGGGACTACTTACCAAGGCGTGGGTATGGTTAAGGGAACAGCAGTGAAGCCATTACTATCCTAGGCCTGAGGGGCACTGGAAAGAAATGGTATTATTAGAGACCCATGAGAGCTGGAACAATGGGAAGGAGGGCTCTAGACAGGCATTGTAGTCAGAGGGACACAGTATGACCAAAATTTTGGCCTAGCATAAAGGAAAGGAGTGTAATACACACCTGATATTTCTCTCCTCCCTTTTTTGATCTTCTGCCAGTGCTGTGCGTTCGTCTAACTCAAAAGGAAGAAGCCACAGGGCAAGGAGGCCCTGGTGATATATTCATAAATGTCAGCCTCTGAGGGCAGAGCATGACAGAGCAGTGAAGACAATGGGTTTTGGGGAGGGAAACAGACAATACTGCTATTATAAATATTCTCTATGACCACAGGAAGTTTAAAAAAAAGTCACAGGAGGCAGGCAAGTTAAAAATCCTCACAAAACTACCTTTCTAATAGTACTGCCTTTCTATTTACACATTTAATTTACTGGGTGTTCTTTCTGCCTAGTAATAGGGTTGTCTAACCTTTTCTGAAAATGGTCCAAGAGTAAATATTTTATAATTTGAGTCCTAAGAGGCAAAATTGAAAATATTATGTTATTTCTATAACTACTTAAATGTAATCATTTAAACACATAAAAAGCAGTCATTCAAATCCAGTGGGCTGGATTTGGCCTATGGGCCACAGTTTGCCACCCTCTGGCCTAGAAAATCTTTCTTAATTTTTCTCTGGCCTTAGTCAATGTCAAGTCCAAATAAAACCTCCTACATATGGCCTCTCATACTGTGACTCTGAGCTGTGAGTGATAGAAAATCAACTTTTACTAGTTTAAGGTAGTAAAATTACTAGCTTAAATTGAGAGGATGCTGGGGGTAAATCCCAGAATGCAGAGCAGCTGGAATCCCAGCTGCTCCAGGGACCAGCTGGTTTGCCATTGTGGTTTGTGTCTTCAGTTTGGCTTCATTGTCTACTAGGAAGAGCAAACCCTCCCCACAAGAAATAGAATGCTTATCTGTCCTTCTTTATATAATAACCCCAGAGAAGTATTCTGCTTGACCTGTCTCGGTCACACACCCATCCTTAGATGAATGTATGTGGATGAGGGAGGAAGCTTGCTGATGGTGGAGAGGTTCTCCGGTTGTACAAGCTTGTGAGAGGAGGCCCTCCTGAGGAGGGCTTCCCATAGGGAGGGAGAATTCTGTTGCCAGGAGATGCAGACAGGAGATGCTGTCTATTTCGAGGAGATAAAAATGTCACAATTATAGACCAATGTGTGAAATGCCAGAAGAGAGAGATGTCTGACACACGTTGTTATCACCCTCAGAACCTAAAAATCACACTCGGTAGACATTCATGCATTTCTGATGAATGAATGACTCAGTTCCCCCGGCTGATTGTGAACACTCTCTTCTCCTAACTGGTCCAGATTTTGATCAGCTGCTCTTTAGTTCTGTAAGTTGTAGTAGAGGTTTTTAACGCCCATGTATTACCTTTCCTCTGATCCCAAGAGGCAAAGAGTGCCCGAGAGCGCCAGCCTCACAGCAAAGCATCCTGTGGAAACAGCTCACAGAATGGGGACTACACCGGAGACAGTAACGACTGTGTTCTGGGGGGCCCGTGCGGCCTTTTTGAGGAAGCCTTCAGGACACAAAGCCCCACACCGACAGACGCGACCCTTCGTCGGGAGGGAGGCAGGGCGCGGGGGCGGGGGCACCACCGGGCCCCAGCCTCGGGCGCGCGTCACTCGGCACAAAGGAGACAGCAGGGAGGCGGCCGCGGGAGCCGATCTGCACTCGCCAGCCACTCGCAATTGCGGTTACAGACCTGCAGTTCCCCTCCCCCTCCCCACCCAGGCCCGCCTGCCCGCCCGCCGGCCTTTCTGTCTCCTCTCTCCCTCCGTACTGGCCGGCCCGGGTCCATTTCCGGGCTCGGGGTATTTGGTATCGATCTGGGCCGGGGGCGCGGGAGCAGGTGGCTGCGGCGGGGCAGCTGGGCCGCCAGCCTGCTGCGCCGGGGCCCGTCTCCCGCCGCCTTTGTCGCCAGTCCTTGCCCGGCGGCCCGCTCTGTCCTCCGGGCCCGCGCGCGCTGCCGGCCTGACTTTGCGCCGGGTCGGGCGCTGCTGCTGCTCTTGCTGCGCTCCGGGCCGCGCTCGGTGCCGACGGCCGCCGGGAAGCGGGAGGCGAAGGGCAGCCCGGAGCCCGGGCCAACATGGCTGAAGTCACCATCGACCAATCCAAGCTGCCGGGAGTCAAGGAAGGTAGGGGCCGGGCTGTGGAGCGCGCGCCGGGGCCCCTCCGGCTCCCAGCCCGGCGTCCCTCCCGGCGGGGGCGTCGTCTCGGCGTCCCCAGCGGCGCTCGCTCGGCGCCCACCTGGTGCCGGCCCGCCCTGGCCGGGAGGGAATTGAATTCAGGCTCTGCTGTGGGACCTTGGGCAAGTCACTTTCGTTCTGAGCCTCAGTTTTCTCCTACATAAGGAGATTGTGGGAGAGAGGTCAGCACCACCCTCATCAAGTGGTTGTGCAAAGGTTCTCGGGAAGAGAAATGCCGTTAGTGAATGCTCCAGAGCAGGGAGATGTGTCCTAAAAATTCAGGCCCAGTTTAGCTAACTTGAAGGCTAGGAAGTGGGGAAGGGTTGACGTTCAGTTCCTTGTGGAGCCTTTGTTTTGAAACTTGACTCTTTCCCTCCTTCTGTCTACTTTTCCTAGCCCTGCGTCTGGCTGGCTGACTTTCCCACCTTGGTCCAGGTTTAAAAGTTTAGTCTGGGCACTGCCCAGCGCAAGCAGCGGATGGGAAGCTGCTATAAATGAGCATTTTCTCACAAAAAGCACTAAGCAGGGGGGAGCAGGGGACTCACTGTGACCTTGATTTTTACTGGCTCCGTATACTGAGGTCCAGAAAAATCAAGATTGATTAGTATTGGTCTGGCTTGGCTTCTAGCAAGTAGCCCACTGACTTCTTGTTCCTCGTCTTCATCCAGACCTAGTTTTTTTTTTTTTTTTTTTCAACTGAGATCTTGGGTGCTGGATCGCCTTAATCTTTAGTGATCTTTGGCTGTTATTTTGACCTTGGGAAGCATGGAAGTCCCAGAGTGCTATCCGGGCTTGCAGAGGTTGTCTTTGTAGTGGATGTTATTTGTTTCAGCTGACTCTTGTGGTCTTCGTTGTCTTGGGAATATGGAATTGAAAATAAGAATCTTTGCTTTCTTGGAACTGCGTGTTTCATTGCCAACCTGATTTGATTCAAAGGGGCTTGTGGGTGCTCAGGCTGACCCCAGAATCCGAAGAAAGCTTGCCTGCTTGATGTCCCAGAGTTCCAAACACTAGGCGATTTTATGTAGAATTTTTAATTGGGCTGGGCCTGTCCTGTTGTTCCTGAAGGATGTTAAGAGTTTAGGCCTGAGATTTTTATCAAATAGTGTTTTTCAACCTTTCAGTTCCTAACCTGGCTTTGGTGAAGATTCTCGCATTCATATGTAAATGAACTTTTCTTAACACTGTCAAGTCTGGAGCCTGAGAGATAGGAAAGGCAAATTTACACTTTGGAAGTCCAGGTCTTTGAGATTGTCCTTAACCTTTCTGGTATGTGAGAGAGAGAGAGAGAGAGAAAACAACCTTAATATGTGAAGTATTAGGTAGTGCTAAGATTTTACCCAGCTCCCTGTATGTCAGTGACCTGAAACAAACTTGAAACTCACTTTCTGTGTATGCATTTATATTACTCTTAGGTCTTCTGGTTTCTAACCAAGACATGAATGGTTTATTCTAGTATATTCTTTCTTAAGGGTTTCAACAAACACTTTCCATCTGTAAATGCAAAATTTTTCCATTGCTAAACTCCGGAGTTTAACACATTTGAATTGCTTTTATTTTGCACAACATGGTGTTTGGCAGTCGCGTTTACATGATATGGTAAAGTGGTAAGGACATTTCTGTGGCTGTTTCATTAAGTTAGAATTAAGTATCGATTTACTTTGAAGGTGGTCCGAAATTGTTGAGAAGATTATTGTCTATGTAAGCATCTGATTTTTCTAGTTCAAAGATCATCAAAGGAAGTGATACACTATACTAGGAATGTGCTAATGGTGGTGTGGTTTTTGATCTGGGAAGTATTCACATCGAATAAAGTGTATCTGTCCCTAATATAACTCTTAATTATGGCCAGTTGCTCCCTAACGATGTTTCTGGACCCTAATTAAAGAAAATAAAGTTGGTGTCCATGATTGGATAAAACAAACACAAACATTGAGACTTCTTAATACTGAAACTCCAACTCAGTTTGAAAAGGAAGTTTAGTAATAATTTGCTTAATATTCTGGCACAGATTTTTAAACTCCAGTTTTAAAAATCTGTCTCCTCTACTTCTCCTATCAATCTAAACCTTTATATACAATTACAATTTGGGATCATGGGGTAGATTCCAATAGAGATTGAGAAGAATAATGCAGTGGATGCCTGTCCCTTCCCACTGCCCTTTTCTTTAGGAGAGGATGGGGAGCCCTGGGACTTTTGTTGTGAACTTCTCAACAGAGGTCATGGGTAGCAGCTGACATCAGGGAAAGAGACTATTTGAAAACTTTTTTTTTCTAGGTTAAAATCGAATGCTTGCTTATTTAGTTTTAAGATGGCCAAAGATATTCAATATTTGGACAGACCTTTGAAAAAAATAACTACAGCAGTATTTTTACTTTGGGAAATCTCTTAAAATAGGAGACAAAGGGACATGTGCGAGTTCTTATGCAGTGAAAAGAATTAAGTCTAACTAAATGTCAACACACATCATTATTTCTGGTTTAAAACCATATTTGGAACATCTAAATACTTTTTGTAATGGAAATACTGTTGCCATTGTTTGGTAGTAGTGCTTTATTTCTTCTGAAATGTTTGAGGTTCTTTGCCACAAGATTGAAAATAATTCTCAGCCACTTTTTATCAGTAGATGTGTAACTCAAATGCACCATGCAGTTTGTGAGTGGTAGACAAAGGTATTCTCAAATAGACAAAGGTTCCAACAATATTCCGAAAGTCTTTTAGTTTAGATCAGAGCTCCGCCCCCCCCCCCCCCAAAAAAAAAGAGCACTTTTCATTAGTTAACAAGCTTAGAGTTTTGGTAAATTTTAGCTTCTTCGCTGAATCTTCTTTCTGAAACCGCAATCCACACTCCCCACTTTTTTTTCCTCTCTCCAGTCTGATTCCCATCTCTCTACTTAGTTTTAATTGCTCACCAATCACTAATCTTGACCTTTCCCCCATCTAACAGAGGTTTCACATTATCTTCAAGTTTTGGTCTGAGTGCTGTAGCCTGTCCATCAAAGCCATTTCTAGACCCTTTAAAGTTTATTAACTCCTTTGCAGTTTTTTAGTCATTAGCGTTTTCCCACTTTTAGCCATTGAGCACTTATGTATCAACCCTCCCATCTTCTACCAGGGCTAACCTTCTTTTTTCTTTCCTTTCAGCAGTAAGAAATTTTATTATGTGTTATATATCCTTACTGTCCTTCAACTGGAAGTTTCCACCGTCTCCAAAGTTAGTTAACTCTGTGTGTGTGTGTGCAGGCATGTGTGCACCTGAGTGCAGTCACGATTAGCATCTGAAATTGGTGCACTTGGTAGAGACATTTCTTGAAATAAAGGTAGCTAGCTATTCTGAGAGCAAATCCTTTTTCTTTCGTGAAAGACGAAAGTTAATACATTTTCTGAAGTATGCCTAGAAAGCACTGATTCATTTTAGGTCCAGGACACCCCAGTGGCATAATGGGGTAAATTAAGTTAATGGCATAAATCCAGAACTTTAAGGGGAAGAATGCAAAATTATGTCTGGTGCAGTGAATAAACCAAGTAGTCCCAGGGATCTAAAGCATATCACACGCACAGTAGGTACCTAATGCGATGGTGGTCTCTGAGAGGTGCATTATCTGGCTCCAGGGCAAACTCACTTTCTGTTTTCTGCAAAATTCCACAGCAGTTTTTTTTGTTGTTGTTGTTATTGTCTTTTAATGAGACCACGGCTAGATCTTGAGTTAGGAGGTTTGTGTCTTGCTTTTCCTTACCCTCATCTGGCTTCAGGTCTTTCACATAGCCAGCAAAGATTCAGCAAATATTTGAATGTGTGAATGAATGAATGAGTAAATCATGAATACTAGATGCTCCCTTTTAGTTTAGGAATCCTATCTCTGGCATAATTTCATATTCCTTCTCAGAGCATAAGCTCTTTTTTTTTGTATTTTATTTTATTTATTTATTTATTTTATAAATTTATATTTTTATTTATTTTTGGCTGTGTTGGGTCTTTGTTGCTGCGTGCAGGCTCTCTGTGGTTGCAGCGAGCGGGGGCTACTCTTTGTTGCTGTGCACGGGCTTCTTATTGCAGCGGCTTCTCTTGTTGTGGAGCACGGGCTCTAGGCGCACGGGCTTCAGTAGTTGTGGCAGGCGGGCTTAGTTGCTCTGCGGCATGTGGGATCTTCCCGGACCAGGATTCGAACCTTTGTCCCCTGCATTAGCAGGCGGATTCTTAACCACTGTGCCACCAGGAAAGTCCTCAGAGCATAAGCTCTTAAAGGGCAGAGATAATGCCTTTTAACTATGGGCATCATGTATCTTAGTGCCGCTATTAACTTTATAAAAACTTTTAATCTATTTTTCTAATGTTTTTTCTTCTCTGATCTTCGCTGTGGTGGAGAGGCAGTCCTGTAGAATTCAAAGAGTTGTTGTAAAGAACCCTTGAAATTCCGTACGTGCATCCAGAATGCCTCTCACATAAGGGGAAAAAACATCTTTCAGTTTATTGCTATATGCAGGTATGCAGTACCTTCTTAAATGAATCAGTGATTTTTAAAAAATGAAATAGCTGTTAATTGTAAAATAAAGATTATCTTAATGATTTGAGAAATGCTTTTTTTTTTTTTTTTTTAAACTAACAAGTACATAAAGGACAACTTCTCCCTTGTGGGAAACTGTAAAGTTAATTGCTATTTTAAAAAAAGGATCTCAGAGTAGAAAGCATTAAAAACCACTGATCTAGGCCAGCCAGATTTTCCAGATGAAAATCTGAGAGCCAGGATGGGAAAGTGAGTTGTATCAAACCGCTGAGGCTAAGTATCTAAAAATTGTCACATGGGGCCTAGCCTTAGAAAAGTTCAAAACTGAGTATTCACACAGCTCAGTCTTCCCTGCTCTCTCCTTTCCCACCTTCCCCTTCCTTTCCTGTCTCGTCCCTTCCTCTCTCTTCCTTTGTTCCCTCTCACTCTTCTTCTCTTTCTTTTAAATTATTCTGTAGATGCATAAGAATCATTCCTCATGTATTCCGTTAATACTGTCATTTAAAACAGTGGAATAAAAATAATGAATGACAAAAGAATTCCAGAGATTTTTCTCAACTTATTTTAGGGATAATGTTTGATATGAATGTTAATGAGTTAACATAGGTTTCATTTTATTTTTTAATTAAAAGCTTTTTTTTTTAGGTTTTTATTTCGATTCAGCAAATGAATTACTGGGTGAACTACAGGTGGTCATACTCCTGCCTCAGTGTTGTTTTCTACCTAGAAAATGCATTTCTTCTCTGGTATACTCAGCTGAAGGGGCTAATGTTGAGAGGCTTGGACATTTTAAGAAGTTTAAACATACTAGGGAAATAAAGAAAGCCATAGGCTATGTTTTTTTCTCTAGTTCTTTTCAAGAACATAGAAGGTTTGATTGAGATAAATGAATTTTTGCCTCAGTAACAAAAAGCAGTGTGATACCACAAAACTTAAGTAAACTCTGCTTGAAATCCCAGTTATCTAAGTACAGGAGTGTATTTTAAAATTAACTACCCTGACCTATAAGGGGAAAAAAATAAACCTTATCACAGCTACATTTGCAGTTTCAGATGTAGCCACTGGAAGGGCTGTTGGATTAATGTTTTTAACTGATGACCTATTTAAAAGTGTCCTGTGCTTCAAACCTGTAAAATTAGGATACCCTAGATCCTAAATACGACCTACAAAGGATCATTGGTCTTATATACCTTGGGGATTATTTAGACTATTTATTCCCAGATGTCTGAATTTAGAAACCAGTACAAAAGAGTTCCTAGATACTACTTTTAAAAGGACACGACAAACATGCATACTCAAAACAACTGTTTTTTTGGGTCATTATTATCATTAAAACACATAAACACACACACATTAAGATTTGTAGGTCTTCATATAATAGTTGGTAACCATACACTGACATAAAAACATTGAAAGCTTTCTGATAAACCAGAACCAATGTAAAACCAGTCTTGCTTGTTGTATATCAGTGTTTTTTTTTCTTTTTAGTCAAATTCATTGATGTATAATTCACGTACAGTAAAAACGCATCCTTCTTAGTATGCAGTTCTGAGTTTTGACAAATGTATAGTCTTGTACCCACCACAGCAGTCAAGATACAGAACAGTTACATAACCCCCAGACTGCTCCACCCTTTTCCCCACCTCCACCAACCGCTGATGTGTTTGCTGTCCCTATAGTTTTGCCTTTACAAAAATGTCATATACATGGGATCATCCAGTAAGTTGCTTTTTGAGTTTGGCTTCTTTCGCTTACCATAATACATCTGATATCATGTGTGCATCAGTAATTTTGTTCTTTTTTATTGCTGAGTTCCAGTGTATGGCTGTACCACCATTTGCTTATCCATTCACTGGTTGACGAACACTGGGGTGTTTTCACTTTTGGTGGTTATAAATAGTCTCTGTAAACATTCGTATACAGGTTTTTTTTGGGGGGTGAACATGTTTTCATTTCTCTTGGGTAAGCACCTAGGGTAGGATTACTGGGTCATATGGTGAATGTATGTTTAGCTTTATAAGAAACTGCCAGACTTTTTCAAAGTGGCCTGTACTGTTTTGCATTCCCACAAGCAACGTATGTGAGCTCCAATTGCTCTGCATCCTTGTCTGCACTTTACATTGTCAAGATATATTTTTAAAAAATTTTAACTATTTTTTTAAGGGTTTAAATTCTGGTTTTGTTGTTTCGTAGCTGTGTGATCTAAATTTTAAGTGTAATATTATCTTATGTGGCTTTAATTTGCATTTCTCTAATGACTAATGATTGGAGCCTCTTTTCTTGTGCTTATTTCCCATTCTCATATCGTTTGTCGAAGGAGTGTGTGTTCTAAGCTTTGCCTTTAAAAAAAAAATCAGACTGTTTTCTTTTTATTGAGTTTTGAGGGTTCTTTACATATTCTGAATTCAAGTCTTCTGTCAGATAAATATTTTGAAAATGTCGGTGGTCTTTAAACCTTGGTGTAACATTAGGATGATGTGGGGAGCTTTGCTATAAACATATTCCTGCCCTACTTGATATCAGCTGAATCTCTTGGAGATAGTCCCGGGAATCTATAGTTTTTTATATCTAGATTATACTCTTGGACTTACAATAGACATTTGGAACATATGACTAAGAATACTGTGGCCACCCTAATGCACGGATTGATCCTACCCTACTCTGATTTTTTTAAGCTTTTGCATTGGCAACTCATTTCTTTATCAGGGTTAAATAATGGGCAGCATTTTTTTTTTTTTCCTTTTAGTAATTGAAATTAGTTCCTCTAAGATAGGGGTTTGCAAACTATGGCGTATGGGCCACCGCTTGTTTTTATACAAGTGAGCTGAAGGTAGTCTTTACATTTTTTAATGATTAAAAAAAAGAGGAAGAAGAATGTTTTGTGACAGGTAAAAATTATATGGAATTCAAATTTCAATGCCTAAAGTTTTATTGGAACATAACTTTGCTCATTTGTTTACATATTGTCTGTGGCTGCCTTCATGCTGCGAATGCTGAGATGAGTGTCATTATAACAGAGACTATGATCAGCAAAGCTTAAATTCTTTACTATCTGGTACTTTGTAGAAAAACAATAATTTCTTTGGGACCATTTCAGTGAAACCGTTTAAAAAACTTGCCTATTTAATCTTTTTTGATATTTCAGTTATCACTATGAACATATATCAAAACTTTTCTTAATTATAGTGGTGCCCTGTTGGGGACTATTATTGGCTGAACTCGTGTAACATGTTTTATTTTTGTAGTGACTTTTAAAAATACAGGCTTACATCCTGATTTTTATTTTACTTTTTTTTAAGAAGAAAATGTGCTCTCCATATAAATTTCTAGGGACTTCACAATTGATTATCAAGGTAGAAATCTTATGTAAAGTGAGAATAATCTATATGCCAACTCTGAGTAAGGATCTGTGGGGCTTTCATGAGTGAAGTGCATGAGTAAACAAGTTCAACTTCTAAAAAGTTTGCTTATGATTCTTAGCTTGTTACTTGTTACTGGCTCTCATCAAAACATGTTACGAACATTTGCATGAATGAAGTGCCACTTTGTCTCCTTGGAAACTTGTATCAGAAGTACCTCGGTTGATTTACCACTAAACTTTGAAGGCCTAGTGTGTGATGGGCATTTCTAGTCCTGATACAGCTTCTCAATGACCAAACACCAGGGGAGTCCCCACTGGACTTTTTTGGCTTTTATTTTTCTAATGAGTCATAAAGACTGAGTCACTTTCCATTAGCATTACTCCAGGACTTTTAACTGCATATAGTAAAAGCACAAATGACTTACAAGGATATCTTTCCCTCTTCATTGCCTCCCCATCAACCAATTTTTTTGCCTGTTGACTATATAGAGGAGTCCATGATTCACTTTAGGTATTAAATTCACTAATTTTTGAGTAGCACTTCCCACCAAATACTTTAAAATATTAGCTTTGTCTTTCATACTATGAAATTCAGCAAAATACAGAATGTTAGGGTTGGCAAATACTTTCAAAACGTTTTTATTGTCTAGATGGGAAACCGGAAGTAGAGGAAGAGAAACAAGGGACTTGATTAAGATTCATATCCTCTCATCTGCACGTTGAGATTGGCCTGACATCTGCCAGCAGCTATTTTGGAAAGAACTATGCACTCTCAGTGTCTGCATTTACAGATCACTTTCTGGCTTTGCTTACAAATGGTTCCTTATCCTGTCAGTGATTGCTGGACTCTAACTTGCCATGTCTGCTTCTGTTGTTTTCCCAGTTTTCCATGGTCAGACCTCATTATTTTAAATTGGGCTTTAGTGTACCCATGAAGCATTTCTTCTTTTCTTTTCCCCTTGTAAGTTACCCCATTAAAACTCCACAGAGCTCATGTTTGAAAGATCATTTTGGCTATGTGTGTATATTGGAAGGGACAAGCTGAAGGTTTAGAAAATGGCTGGGGAGCTATTATTGATAGACTCCAGTTTACTGTGCTTTTAACATCCCTGAATTCCAGGAACTTGGTTGCAGTGGCACTCAGGCTCCCCCAAAATAGGATAATTACTGAGGCTTAAAGGCAGCGCTGCCAAATAATTTACAGGCCAAACCCAGACACTTTGTGAGTAAAAAGGGTGATTCTAATAATTTTACCAGAATAGGTGTATGCTGGTGACCACACAACTGCAAGACACATTGCTGAAATACCACAGGCAGCTGGATGTGATGAGTAAGCAAGGTCCTTGTTAAAAAACCCTTTCTAGATATAAAATGTAAAGTTTTTGTTGACACTTAAAACCTGAAGGGTACCTGTTTCCCATATACTGTCTTGAGGTTCTTAATGTGTTTCTATTTCATAATTGATTACTAAGTGAAATCTGCTCAATTGGAGATAGTAGGAATAATTAAGTTTTCATTTAGCTCTTCATATGTGGGTTTCCAAAAATTCTACTTTTTTTTTACGCGGGCCTCTCACTGTTGTGGCCTCTCCCGTTGTGGAGCACAGGCTCCGGACACGCAGGCTCAGCGACCATGGCTCACGGGCCCAGCCGCTCTGCAGCATGTGGGATCTTCCCGGACCAGGGCACGAACCTGCGTCCCCTGCATCGGCAGGCAGACTCTGAACCACTGCACCACCAGGGAAGCCCCTAAAATTCTACTGTTAATTAGTTAGTTTTCTTTTTGTTTCCTGTTTGTTGGGTCTCCCCATTTATTCCCCCTGAATGTGGAGAATGGGTGTTGAAAAGATTTGTGTAATTGAAGGGAGGTAAGAAATGCACACATTTCTGATTCCTACTTACTTGGCAGTATGTAATATAAGTATCATTTTCTTCATCTTAAATAGAGTAGGAGGCTACCATTTTACTCTGTGCATTTCTGCTGTGTATCTTTTAAGTAATTGAGCTCCTCCTAGAATTATTTTGCAGTATTTGCTCTTGTTTACTGATACATTAAATAATTTGTCCAGATTGAAAGGAAGCTTGTATAAAATTTAACTTAAGCAGACTGACTTCTTTGGAAAGGGGAAGTACTTTGAACCTAGACTTGTTAAGCGTTGGTTTCACATCTCATCTTTCCTACTCATTTGATGTAAGGACTCAGAGAAAACACTCAGTATCTCTAAGCTTCACTTTCCTTATCTGTTTATTGGAGATAATATTTACTGTGTCTAATATATGGACTTTCCATGAGAGTTAATTGAAGAAATGGATATGAAAGTATTTTGCAAAATGCGGTGTTATACATTCAGTCTCAGTGATATTACTGTTCAAGTTACCCTAAAATACTCCAACTTTTCCTTTTTCCAGTTGTTATTTGAGCCCTAATCCTCTGCATGGTATTTCCTTCTATACTATCTAAATATAGCATATTTCTATCCTCTCATCCTCTCACTACCTCCCCAGGCCCAGCTCAAATGCTGATTCTCAGTTAAGTCTACCCTGTTTCTTTCCTGTGTATCTTTTTAACTTACTTCCTTAAGCAACATGTCTCATCCTCTGTATTGGTCTGAAAGCTCTCCATCAAGACAAGACTGGTAGCTGACTGATCTCAGTACTACTTGGGGATCCTTACCCATAGGAGATACTCCAGAAAACTTGTCAGAGTATCTGACAGCTTATGTTCAGTGGGCAGACTGACCTGAGCTCACTGAACTAATGACACTAGAATAAGGGCTATGATCATTTGCATGAATTCACTGGGATAGGAATAGAGGATTAGAAGCAATCACTTTTACTTTTTGTTGCATGAAATTTCCCCATCTCTCACATGTCTGTAGGGGACTGATTGGTGTTAAGGTTAACTCAAGGCCAAAACACATAGTAGGCTCCTTTGGAAGCAATGATCTTACCTGTTTACGGATTGATTTTAGTTAAGTAAGACCCTGTTCAAGTGTGTACATTTTCCAGGATTGTGATCTGGTATCATTTTGTTGCTGTTACTAAAGGATCCAATTAGTTTCTTAGATGGTATTGGATTCTATGCAGACTTTTTATGTTTACTGTTTTCTCCTTTAGATTTATTTTTAGGTAAAGGGGTCAAAGTTCTTATAAAGTTTTAACTAAACAGGTCACATGTAACATGTATTTTTTAAGTTCTCGGCTATAGAGTTCCTGATTGTGAAGAATCTGAATATTTTGAGTTGGAAACTAAAAAGATGAATGTACAGATTATAAACCTGGTATGGTCTATGATCAAGAGAGGGTGGGAAAGCGTGAGCAAAAGAGCTCAAGAATTTTTGCTTTGGGGGTGGATACGTTTAATTCATACTTATTTTAGGATGGTTTTCTAAATTAGGGCATACTGCATAGTCTCTTTCAGCTTCATGTGGTGTATTAGAAGTTAACACTGTTTTAAAAACATGCAGTGCTACAAAAACCAATTTATACTTCTAAGTAGATATTATAGCAGTTTTTAAAAATCATCAAAATGACTTTGAATTCTTAAAAAACAAGTGAGACAAGTGAATCAATCCTTTAGAGCAGAAAGGTGTTTGGACAGCTTGTCTTCCTGTTCACAGATGCAGGCTGCCCCTGATTTTCTTTCACTTCCTCTTCAGGGGAATTACATGACAACCAAATATACTATAGGATAACCAAATATACCATACTGAAACCAGTTTCATTAACAGTACATAGAGAAATCCAAGGCATTTAGAACACATTCTAGTTGAACTTAAATTTGGTGATCTTCAAGAAGACTTCTGAATATTGAGGGTGTTCGCTTTCCCAGGCTGTACTCTGTTCATTGGGCCCCAGGTTAACCTTTTAGTAAATAGTACTGTCCATAATTGCGTTCATTGGACAGTGAATGAATGATAACATGGGCTCATTTTACCATGATACTGAAGGCTCTGTGAGAACTGCTAGTTGAGACAGGATAAGTCTACCTTTTTATAAGTCACTAGATTGAACAAAAGGCTATTTTAAGATTTATTGGTGGTTAAGGCTACTATACATAAAATAAGGTGGATAAAAGCGGATGTTTGCCATTTTGTATGGTAGAAATGGTAAAACCAACAACAGCAATGAAGAAAGCAATATTTGGTACAGGAGAAAGTTAGCATAACAGTCATCCTGTATGGGTAGTCTTTTATATAGGCTGTGGTTATGACATTTTAGATGATGTGCTTGTATCCAAGAGACAAATATATATTACTTATACTGAATCAACTAAATTTCATACTACCCTATATCTAAGTGGGAGGAATTCTTAAAAATAATTTGGACTGTTTCCTTATAGGTCAGGACACTGAAGTTCTGATTTGGAAAGTGACTTGTCAAAGGTCACTTGGTGAGCTGCTGACAGAGGCAGAACTACAATTCTGACCGGTATCTGGAATGAGGAACTGGGCTGTTTTTACTCAACCTGTTTGTTCCTTATATGCTACAATAAGGCCATTATATTTCTATAAATTGGGAAAGAGATATCTATATTTCTTATAGTAAGATACCAAAATGCCATGTGGATTTGGCAGAAAGCTTTTACTAGCGTATTCAAGGAACAGAAATTAGGAAAATTCATCTGGTTTTAGGCATGCTGTATTTTAAATTTACATGTTAATATTTTGTTTAGATTTTGATGGCTGCACTTCTTCTCAACAGTCTACTCTCCGACCATTCTTAATGGTGATACTTTGATGATTCTTCTATTTTAGTAAACTATAATTACATGACTTTCACCTGGAATTCTACTTTGCTTTCTAATCCTGGACATTCAACTGAAAAAAGTTTGGAGTGGTGGAGCTTATTAAACATTCTAGACGCATTGATTTCCTTTTAACTCAGGCCCACAATGCATACATATAGGAAACATGTTCTCCCTCATGGGAAAACATATGAAGTTAGAAAGAGCTATTGAAATGTAGT
Source organism: Leucopleurus acutus (assembly GCF_964270905.1). NCBI lineage: Eukaryota > Metazoa > Chordata > Mammalia > Artiodactyla > Delphinidae > Leucopleurus > Leucopleurus acutus. The sequence continues at coordinate 76,929,195 of NC_139147.1, read as the reverse complement.
CAACTGTTGATTATATTGTAATTCCTTGCCAGGAAACATTTCCATACATTCATAAGAGGAAGTAGTGATTGCTTATTCCATTATAGATTCTATACTACAGAAGTGATATATCTGTGTTAATCAGGGACTTAGTGGGACCTGACTAAAAGAAGTACTTAATAGAAAATAACTAATTATAAGAATTCATTAACTCTGATGATGCCAGTAACAATTGGAAGTTCCGTTTATTGAACTTCCTTTTACTGAGTGACAGATGTTTTCTTTGGCCCTTCACTTACCTAATTTAGTCCTCACAACATTTATCCTCATTTTGCAGATGAGGAACCTGAAGCTCAAAGAGATCAAATAACTTGCCTAAGATCTTTTAGCCAATAAGAAAGCAATATTTGAATCCTGATCTGTATAGCTCCAAAGTTGTTTTTTCTTCTCTGAAATACTCCTTAAACATTAGGCAAAATCCAAATCAGAACCATCATGCCATTTTATGTACTCTGTTCCCTTTTGTATTGTTGAAGAAATCTCAACCTCTTTCTTATTGGAGTTTATTACTAAACTTCAGTTTTTGCTTCTCTCTTCCTATAGCACTGAGTGTCCAACCTTCTTTGGTAATAGAGAACCATTAAAAGTTCACATCTAACTTAAATACCACTAAGGTGAATACAGGTTTCCTTCTCAAAAAGAAAAGAAATAAAGTAAAATATCCCCTCTGATGAACTACATGGAGAACCAAAGTGGTTGACAGAATCCCTTCTTAAAATCTATGCACAACTCCCTGTTACCTGCTTAGGAAGTTTCTGGGTGTACTTTGGAACACAGGCTTGTTTTTTCCAGTTTGCTGTTGGGTCATTACCTTCTTCTGTATAGAGTATTTCTAGGAGACAAAATTTGCTTTTAATGTAAGCCTGCTTGTAAGAGAAATCTCCTGGTCTTCTGGGGAGGCATTCCCCTAGTAAGTGTAAAAACTGAGTTGATCTTAGGAATGTACCCATGATCTCAAGACACCTTTTAGAAAAACACAATCTAGTCAGTAAACATGACCAATTATTGAGCATACGGCAGCATATCAGAGTAGAATTCCAGAAATCTCAAGACTTGCCCATTTATTTTATGTGCCTATTTTCAGATTTACATGATCCAAGATTACTGGAAATGCGTGTAGAGTTCTGACAAATGGTTACCACAGTGGAACTGTGAGTGTTGCCATTTGCTTCATGGGAACAAGATTGTAAGAGAATATTTTTCCCATACCTGCTTATCCCATGAGCAATTTTTTAAGTTTGTTTTTTTTAAAATTTTGAGTATTACTGTACTCTCAATCTTTTGAAATTGAAATGTTTACTAATCCTAATAAGAAAGAAAGTGCTAAAGTATCTACTTGCAGAAGAGAAGTTGAAAGTTCAAAGATAAATAGAACTTGCAGTAGCTAGTACTTAAGGAAACTTGTCATATGAAGCCAATAAACCAAAATGGTTTTTCTTCCCTCGGTGTAAACTTGTACTTAAGTTGGCTTGATGTGATCTTTTGGGTTTTAATGGGCATGACTGGGTTTATCCTACCGAGGTTTAAGGAGATGGGTGGCTTTTCTTTCTAGGCTAAGGCAAACAGAGAAACCAAACCATTTGAGGGCTGCCAAACCATTTGTGGGCTTAAGTGCCAGGAAAAGTGCCATTCAAATAGAGGGACAGAAGGTCGGAGTTTCTCTAGGGATACATGGGGTGAAAATGAAAGAAAGAAATATTTACTACCAGGATATTCATAGTGGAAAATTGCTTTGAAAAAAGTTGTCTGCTACTTGCTTGTCTAAGGGTTTTTACCCTTTTGAGGACCCCTGTGGTTATCAGTGGTCTGTTGTTTTCTACAAAGAAGGTTTATCTCCATCAGAATAATTTGTGAGTACTTTTTTTAAAAAAGAAAATTTCCTGCAGTGCTTAAGTACTTACAGTTGTTATTATTACTCTCATATTACAGGGGAGCAAATGAAAGTGATATTAATCTGTTCAAGATTATTCATCTAGTGAGTGTTAGAGCCAGGATTAGAATCTAGGTAAGCGTACTCTTGGTTATACCATAGTACCTCTGTATGCAGTAAGTATTCACTGAGTATCTATCTCATTACCAATGCTCTGTGCAGTGTACTACAGAATTCTAACACTGTTTAAGAGTTTCATTATTTCCTAAGTGTAATTTTGATAGTCATCTTTCTATGTTTAATTATGAAATTTTATAAATCTATTTAGAAATCAACTGAATCATTTTAAAGCAGGAGTGCTTCCTTTTTAATCATTTTTATGATAGTAAGAGTAATTATGTATTTAGCTGCTGTGTAAATTCATATATTCCTGAATTGTTCTGAAGTGGAACACCCATGTAAAATGTAATTGTTCTTTAAGGAAGGCACCAAAGACAGTACTTTTAGGAGAAGGCTCCTCTGATTATGATCAGTTTCATTTTACATGCCAATTGAAATTCACAAATGCGTAATTTGCTAATGAGAATCCACAGTTCTTTGGTAAATGATCTGTAAGGTATTAGAGATCTGGTAGGTTATTCAGTAGTAGCTGTACTTCACAGAATGGAATTCCCTTAACTATATTGAATTAACAGCTCACTTTCCTTTCCAAGAGGATGTTTGTTCACTTTGTTTCTGTGACTGTATCTGCACAGTGGTTACTTGATAGATGTACAACAACTCTTATTCTTTTCAACTGGCTGAGGTTAGCAAAACTACCACCACCTTAAGGCTGAGAAAAAAGAAGCATAGGAGAAATAATGCACTCTGAAGTTAAATCAGTAGCTACTACAAGGCTAAAAATATATTCAGGACCCTTGGTTGTCCATACTGGCAAAGCGAGTTATATCTGTTGGTTAAAATATAAATATGCATTCTCTCTCTCTCTCTCACACACACACACGATTAAAATGGTTTTAAATGCTGCTGAGTGGTCCGGTTGTCTAAATTGACACTGTCCATTCTGTCATACTGTGATTATTGTTTAGGGCAGTGTTGTCCAACAGAACTTTTGTGAAGGTGGAAATACTCTGTATCCCTCACTGTCCATAATGGTAAGTACCAGCCCCATAAGGCTATTTAACACTGAAAATGTTTTTAGTGAGACTGAATTTTTTTAATTTAATTTTGGTTAATTTAAAGAAATAGCTACGTGTGACTAGTGGCTACCATCTATAGTGTGAAAAAAATTTTTGTGACCCTAGTGGATGGAATAATGATGGATGGATAGAACATACAGATTTGGTTCAGTTTAGGGCAGTCTTTTCTAATATGTGTTCCATCCAACATTGGACCATGTGAATGCACCTCACTTGGGGTTTTGGAGAGTTGTAATTTTCCTTGGGTAACTTTTTTCTTCTGTTACTGCCAACACAAAAAGGTTTGGCTTCAAAGCACCAGTCCATAAAGTTTATGCCTGTAGCCCGAGAAGCTTGTGAGGTTGTTTGTGTTTGTGGGTATTTTTAATCATTTATGAAAACTTGAGTCAGATATTTCCTAATGGAAAGACTTATCTCTATCCAGCAGTTCTACCAGGATGAGTAAAAACTGCTGTTTCCACCCTGCTACCTTCCTTCCCTTTTTCAGTATTCCTCTCACCCTCAGTCTTTTACCCTGTCCGATGGAAATTTCTAACTCAGCCATTTTCACTTTTCCAATAAGTTACCCAGTTACTCTGTGGTCTCTGATAATGATGCAGATGGTCTGTGATATTAAAGTAGTACTTCTGATTTGAGGACTTATATTATCTCAGCATTTTCAAAACCCACTTGCCTGCAATCTAGTGTGTCTGTGTTTAGCTATAATATATCTCCTTGCCAAACAAGTGGTTTGGGTTACTGGGGCTTTCATTTAACTTTGAATTGGGGGGATTAGGGGAAAACAAAAGCTCAGGAACCTATTTTGACAAATTGCATCAGAGTTAAATGTTGGGATTAAATCAGTTGTTTTGCTTTTTAAAATGTCTCCTTACTGAGCTCAGTCTTGTTCTTTTGTCGAAGGTGTATGCGTATGTTTGTGTGTATGTAGACACGTGTTTAAAACTCATGCTTGAACTATTGAGTAGTACATTATATAACTCAGTGTTTTCTACTTAAGTTCCAACATGGTGGCTGAACTTGCTTTCGTGTTTGGTACTAGTAAAACATTTCTCTCCAGTCAGGAACTGGTGTTATTTCTCCTTTACAATAATGAGAACTGACAACTTTTCATATTTCCCTGATTGCTTTGGTTCTCAGGAAGATCAGATGCAAATTTGGGGTCTTACGTAGACTTTGTTTTTGTTAGCATACATTTTGCCTTAAAAAAAAAAAGAACTTATTCTCTAACCTTAAGGAAACAGTATAATTAAATTGAATCCATAACATTGCTACTGCAACTTATTTTTTCCTGTAGTAAATATTTGCTGCTTCACTGTTTAGATGCTTAAATTAGATTAAAACATGCATTTTTTTATTATAAAATGTTATGCAAGGGATTATAAATAATAAGATTCCATTTCATGGTAGATAAATTGGAAAATATAGAAATGTTTTAGAAGGAAAATAAGCTACATTATAGTCCCACAGTACCTGATCAATGTTAAGATTTTGATGTTTATCTTTTCTAGTATTTTCTAAATAAAATTTAACTTGAAAAATCAAATATTTCAGCTATAGTCAGTGTACACTATAGAAAGGCTCAGAAATCAGCCCTGGGCTCTGCCCATATCATGGCGAGTACCTTCAGGACTTAACCTGTGCATATAGCCCATATAATATGCCGTGTGGATGGTCATCTATCGTGTGTATAAAACAACAGACTGGGGCTTCCCTGGTGGCGCAGTGGTTGAGAGTCCGCCTGCTGATGCAGGGGACACGGGTTCGTGCCCCGGTCCGGGAGGATCCCACATGCCGCGGAGCGGCTGGGCCCGTGAGCCATGGCCGCTGGGTCTGCGCGTCCGGAGCCTGTGCTCCGCAGCGGGAGAGGCCACAGCGGTGAGAGGCCCGCGTACCGCAAAACAAAACAAAACAAAACAAAACAAAACAAAACAACAGACTGAAGAGTGCCAGTGGTTTGTACAAAACACCCACATACACTGTAGGGAATGTGAGTGCACTCTGAGGCTGGAACTAGGACCAGGGATGATATCTCTAGATTGGCAGGTTTTGTCCTTCCACAGACCATTTTATAGTTACCCGAAAGGGAACTGTGTTGAAAGGAAGTGGGCTTCCTGTGGTTAAATATTTATGAGGAGTCCAGATGATTATTTGGACAGGATAAAGCTGGACTTAACAACTACTCAGACCCTTTCTGATAGTCAATTTCTATAATTTTAAGAAAGTGATGAATCAGCACCTTTTTATGAACAGTGACTGAAATTTAGAAATATTTGAGGAAACTTGGGAACCCAACCTGTCATCCAGGGCCTTTATTATTTTCAGAGGTATTTTGAATTAAAGCCTCTTGATGCTCTAAGACATTTTAGACTTCTAACCAAGGTGGTGACTTTAGCAGATCAGATATTTGGTAGAACTTTGCAGAAAATCCTGGGTTATACTGTTCTGGTCTTTGTGGAGCTTTTTATGAAAAGGTGAGCTTTCTATCATTTTGTAATGTTGATGGAAGGATAATTAACCCTGAAAATGTCTTTCTGTTACTAGATTTCTCAGGACTTTTCTCTCCCCCTACTTTTTTCTTTTGGTTCTGTCATCCTTGACGTTTTTCATTCACCTTATACTTAATTTATTAACATTTTCTAATTTTCGGGACTATTTGGCAGCCTGCAACTATAGAGGACTTCTGAGGACATGAGACAGTTTTATCAAACAAATAGCTCAGGGGACTAGCTCCAGATTCTGAAAATTCATGCCAGCACCTTAGCATACAGTGCATTCTGCTTTAAAATGCCACATACATCCTATGTACCCTTTCAGGCTGTTTAGCTTAATAAACATGTCCTCATGTGTACAGACATTTTTCATAGCCCTGGGGTCTAATCTTGGAAATGCCACATATTTAACTGTGTGATCCTTGGCATGTTATTCTAACTTTCAGAGCCATTTTGAGTGATGTACTTAATTGTCATCTAAAGGAACCAAGAATTGACCACCTGCCTGAGTGTACAACTTTTCTAGGTGTTCTAGGAGTCTATCAGGTAATTATCCTTTCCATTATAATACATCTGAAATTTGGGGTGTTGGGAACAGAAACCCTTTGCTGTCATTTAAGGCATTAAATGACATGTAGGCATTAAGATGTGCAGCTTCTTAGCTTTGTTTAGGTAAGCTAGAGAATGTGGAAATGCAAGATTTCATGGTGCATCATTTATACTAGTCATCATTTTTCTCAGGAGCCCTCCTTTCCACAAGGATTTATTTGAAAATCATCATCCCAGGCGTTGAGATAAATATTGGAGAGAAAATGATCCATAAGATTTTTCCTACCTTTCAGGATCTTGAATGTATAATGGGGAAACAAATGAGTACATGTATTTATATGATTAGTTCTCCAGTGTTGTATTTACTACATATTATGAAATCACTGGGGGGAAAAAAAGCATAAGTAAGTCTGCTGGGTGTGTGAGAGTATCAGTTGTGATGGTTTTGGTTCTGTGTCCTATAGGATTGGATTAATAGAGAAGTAACATTTGAATGAGGTTTCTGAAGGTTGATTATGAAGTTTTTGAGAGTAGAGAGGCACCACTGGCAGATAGAAAAGGGTTCTTAAGCCCATCATCTGTGTAATGGTGACTAAACTTCCCTCAGACTTGCAAGACTCCCCCATTCTCTGTGTTTCACAGCCACACCAACCACCCAAGGAAAACATAAACCAAAACCAATAACCATAAAAATCCCCAAACAATTGAAACAGTGGTTAATGATACTCGATGCCCCAATCATTTGTACAATATGTGGAATGAAAGTCTTTGTCTTTCATAAAGGAATTGCAGAAATCTGTGTGTACTTTGTGGGTAGTTTAGTAAGGGGGGATAATTATACTAAGGACAATAAGTACAGGAAGGTGGATCTGACTTAATTATTTTATAGATCTCTACTCAGAAGGCTCTTCTATCTCCCAGACAGATGGAGTAACCATAGTATGTATATTGGAAAGAACAGGGCATTTGGAGACTTGATCAGAAAAGTAGCCCACCCATTGGCTACTTTAACTAGGAACAAAGTAAATAAGTATGGAACACCTGTGTTGTTTACCTCTTTAGCATCAGCCAAAATTAGGTGCCACTCTATTTCCTCTGTCACACTGTACTTCAGTTTTGTTCATTTCGACAAGATGGAAATTATAGACACTAAAAGTCAGAGAAGGATCAAAGGTTACCTTTCAGTTACCCTTTATCCCTAATAAATTAATTGCTCAAACATTGCTTGGGTATTATTCTAATTGTTTTCAGCTTTCTGCCTGAAAGTGGGAAATTTCAGTTGTCAGAGTGACCAGGGGCTCAAAGCTGTGTTTGTTGTTTGGGGGCTCATAATTGGGGCAGGTGGTTAGGAGAGTGTCTCCATTCCATAGCTGAGCATCTCTAAGAAGCTCCCACTGATGGTGGTGGTGATGGGGTTGGAGACTGGTTTTGGTGTTGGTGTTAGTGGTGGTGATGTTGATGTTATCTTAGTCCCTATATATAAACTTTGCTGGGGCTGAGGAGGTGGAAGATTTGGCATTAGGATGAGGTCTATTCACAGTTTACCTGCATCCCATTTCTCTTCTACTGAGGCAGTTTTATTAAAGCTTTTAATAAAGGGAAGAGACTTCTTTAATAGGTTAGCGAGACATTTCTCTTGTAGGGCAGCAGACAAAGGCTTAGGGGTTTTACCTATGTTATCATTTCTTAGTTAAAATTGTTTTTAACAACTCTGAGACACATTAGTCAGAATTCATTAATGCTCTCTTACCAAAGGGAAGAAAAGCCATTGATTTTGGATGGAGATGGGGGAAAGTGGTTATATCCCAAAGGGAGATTTTCCTTGGAATTTCCCACTGCAGTTACTACCTAGGGTTTTTCTTACAGGTCATCTATGAAATACTGTGCAAAATTTTTTTGTCCTTGCTTTTCAGAAGTGAACACAGGCCAACCGTGATAGCTAGAGACTTCTTCTTGGGAGATAGTGAGACAAAGTAAACTATGTCCATTGTTATTGCTCTGTTTTAGGACCTGGAACCCACCTTCTGAACACATGTACCACCCTTACCTAAATATTATTTCATCCTCAATTTCAAAGAAACTAATGCATATTTGTCTCATTTTAATTAGCATTTAATAATATCACTCTTTTCTGACATACTTAAACATAGGCCCATTTCTTCTAGGAGTTCTTTGAGCAGAAATATTGGAGGCCAGAAGAGCTCAGGTTGGTTTGCAGTTCATTTGCTCATTTGTTGGGTTATCTTGGTCAAGCCAGTTTATTTCTCTGAGCCTAGTTTCCTCATAAATAAAATGAGGATATTGATAAAAACCTTCAGACCCTCAGAGAGTTAGGAGGAATAAGTGTGAAAGTGCATTGTAACCTACAAAGTGTTATATCAATGTCAGTTGCAGTTGCCTGTCATTACCAAACTTTTCAACACAAAATCTGTGTCTGGAACATCTTCCTCATTCATAGAGGGTGTTTCCATGTGAACAGAACAAAGAAAAGTAAGCATAAACCCAGCTCTGAAAGCAGTGAGTATGTATTCCATCTGCTACTAATAGCATTTACACTAAAACAGAATAATTCACAAAATTATACCAGAACATAAAAGGCAATACAGACACAGTTGAAAGAAATAGTTTCTAGTGAATGTATTAGTAATCCTGGCTTTTTTTTTTTTTTTTTTTTTTTGCGGTACGCGGGCCTCTCACTGCTGTGGCCTCTCCCGTTGCGAACCACAGGCTCACGGACGCGCAGGCTCAGCGGGCATGGCTCACGGGCCCAGCCGCTCCGCGGCATGTGGGATCTTCCCGGACCGGGGCACGCACCCGTGTTCCCTGCATCGGCAGGCGGACTCCCAACCACTGCGCCACCAGGGAAGCCCAACCCAGGCATTTTTATGTGGGAGGAAGCTTGCTCAGTTTTCATAGCCATTTATTTTGAGAAAGTTTGGGAATGTGGGTAAAAAAATGACAAAACAGGAGTGACTTCTTCACTCATCTTCTAGTTTGTCTAGAGTTACTTCGTCCCTCTGCTAAGAACGCTTACCACTTCTGCCCTAGGAGTTTTAACCTTCCTTTGAGGTTGGTTTTGTATGTTAACTACTTTAAGGTTTCCTGGTACAGCTCTGCCAAGTCACCCCCACTCCTTACACCTACCCCCAGTTCATAACAAGCACAACCGCTCCACTTTTATGCCTTCAAGGAATTTTCTATAGGTCTTTATAAACTTTATTACATTTTATATTATGCTTATTTACCTTTCTGTCAACTCCACCTTCTTGTAAATGACTTATTCCTCCTAATAATAGAATTCAGCAAATGTTTGTTGAATAACTGTGTTTACTAGGTGCATACTATGCTATTTGTTTATTTAGAGGGATCCACAGATGAATGAGAATCATCTTTCTCTTCAAGGAAAATAGGTGGGAGATATATATAAATCCTACTTCCCATTCCTGAGACTTGCTTGCCTTAATATAAACGAATCCACTGTATATATGTACATATCTGGATTTTAAAAATCACTAAAGCTCTGTTCTTTTCATGGGAAAGGGAGAGGTTGCTAGTTTTTATTTGAACGTCTGAAAAATTTTACAAGTCTCTGTGATGCTGTCAATAACGACAGAGCTTAATTCTATTCATAACATTGTTTTCCTCCTGTCTATGGAACTCTGTTCTTTGACTTTATTGACCAGTATTTCTTCATTTTTTCTATTAATGAGCATCTCCTGAAGTCCTACTAAATTTATGCTACATCCAGCACTAACTGTGTGGAAGGTGTAGAGATTGCAGGGCTGGATGGGAATGGAGAATGATGGGGTTGGCTTAATGGCAAGAAGATAACCTGAGATTAGGGTGAATGAAAGTGAACATAGGAGGGAAAAAATTTGAGAAGTGGCAGGATAAAAGCTCAGGGTCCAGTAGTTCGTCTTAAATGTGCCTGCCTGGAAACGTAGTGAGATGAGTTTATGCTGTTTATTCTCAGTACTGTTTATAGCCCTTTGCTTCAAAGTAGAGTGGATTAGAGGAGGAGCAAAGCTCCTGGCTTTGAACTTGTCCTGGCTGAGAATTGTTTTCTGTAATTCCCAAACTGGTTACTGATCTGCAAGGTGGCTGGGTGTGTGACTTTCCCAGCTTGCATTAGATTAGCATTGCAAAGAATACAGGGGCTGACTTTGAAAGCAACTAGAGTGGATGCATAGGAAATTATGGATTAAGTAAGTAATATTTCCGCCTAAATGAGATGATATATTTGGAAGTTTTTAGTAAACTTTGAAGGGCTAAATCTGTGTATTGACAATACAACCCTGTGCGTGTATGAGTGTGTGTACATCTTTGTAGTCATGGAAGATCTTCTAGGTTCTTTTCTAGTGCAGGCCTGACCCATATTTTGTGGGTACCAATTCAGCCTCTACCGTAATAAGATTCAGGGTCAAATCACAATAATTAAATATACTTCAGCCTTGCTTTTTACATATTAAGAAATAATGAAGAGTCATTATTAAGGCAATCATAAATTCATAAATTCCTTGGTGTATTATGATATGTCAAATGCGTCATCATGTTTATGTTTTATATGTGCTGCTGATGAAATAAAGATGTGAATTTTAAAAGTTTTTATATTTAGCTGTAGAATTTAAGTGCAGTATATGTAAAACATTACAAAAAGCACAGAAAATATAGAAACCCAGGAACCTATCACCTAAATTGAATAGATGTTAATATTTTGCCTCACTTCCTTCAGTCTTCTCTAGTTTGTTTGTAAAGCAGTGGAACAGCATATATATAGTCAAGGCACACCTGCCCCTTTGCTTGTGTCTCTAGGGGTCACTACGTCAGTGCCAGATATGAAGACCATATATTTTTACTACAGGTATATGTATCCATAAACATTATATTTTTAATGTCATGCTGACTGAAACAAAAAACGTGAAAATATTGCAGTTATTCACATGGAAAACTGTAGTAATTTTATAATTTTTATTTTGTTCAGCATAATATTAAAAGCATATAAAATATATCATTTTGGCATACCTTTCTGCTCTAATAACATAAATTGAAGTGGCTTTTAAACTTTTTAAGATATTCATTCTGAATATTTGTTCTCTGTGAACTAAATCCATACGTGTCTTAGACATTTAATTAATTAATGTTGATCAGCTAAGTGTTTTAGAGAATGCATGTCGGTCAGTATAGAATATCTTCTTTCAGTCTGTTCCGACTGTGGTTTACCAGAGTCCAGGAGGGCTGGTTGTCATGAGCAGGAAGAGCTCTTGCTTGCTGAGAAACTGACTCCCAGCCCTGCCACCGGCAAACTATGTCTACAGCCTTCATAAGCCCTTTCTTTCTTCTGGCCCTTATTTTCCTCACCTGTTAAATAAGAGGTTTAACTAGCTCTTCTTGAAAGCACTTTCATTCTGTGAAATATTGGGGAACTTTGACCTGGGCCTCAAGTTGTTAGAATTTGCTGAGAATATATTGGATGTAAAAGAACAGGACTTTCTATTGAAATTGCCGGTTTTGTAGTTGCATTTGAGCCAGGGCTAAGTAGGTCATATTCGGTTTAATATGATTTGGGGGCAGAAATGATTTTTCCATCATAAAACCTTTTCAGAATAATCTTGACATCTCCAAGCTCTGCCTGCTTTTTCGTTGCATTATCTCTCAGCGAGGGACAGGGCTGTGTGAATGTGTATGTGAACATACATAAGTGCTAAGAATGGCAAAGGAATGTTTTTTCATTCTGTTTTAATTAAATGTCTTCACAGACAAAGTCAGAGCTGCAGAAAGAAATCTGTAAACTCTGGTAAGCCCTAGAGGACAGTTTCATGAGTCCTACACATTGCAATAGTCTGAGGCTTTGGGAACTTTCCTCTTTAATGTGACGTACGTGTTTGGAATAGAGTAAGGATATATCACCTAAACTACACGTCCTTAAAACAAACAAAACAGCATTTTTCATGATAAGAGTCCTTCATATGTATGTTTGTTTTAAGAAGCAGAAGTTTAAATTACAGTTTGGGGTGGAATGGACCTTTAAGACCATCTCTTCCTATTTGTGTCTAAGAAAGTAGTTCAGGAAACGCTGGCTCTTGCCTGGCTCTCCAGATGGACGCAAAGTTAGGGGCAGATGCCTGGTACCCTCCAAGGTTCCCACTGTCTTTTGGTTTGCAGGCTCTCTTTAGGCAGCTCTATATTTAGAGAGACCTAGAGAACCAGTTCTAACACGTGTCTGAGGGTGTGGACCCATTGAAGAATGTGACTACACTTAAAGTAGAGATCCGCTCCTGCCTAAGGGACTAATAAAGGTGTGTTTTTCCTTAAGAGCACCAGGATACACATAATCTCTGGGAAAGGATCCTCTGAATCCCAGATGGCTTAACTCCTCTGACCATGCAAAAACTCAGATTTTTCTCAGCTGCAATATGTGAAACATTCTTGTCTCTTATTATTACAGCAGTCCTTTATAGAAGTGGGTTAGAATTTCTGGGCCTCTGCGTTCTGATTCTGTGATTAATTTCCATAGGCCAGGGACCTAACCATTATTTTGTGACACCTTGTTCTTGGCCCTGAGCAGGTACTATGTGGATTTTTGTGAATGAAGACTTTATATTAACTAGTCACTGTTTTGTGCATTGCGAGTTATAAAGTTGATCATCCTAAAATATTAGGTTGGAGTCTTTGAAGTCCTGAACAAGATCTTTTTCTTTTTATGTTAAAGTACTACTAATGAGCCTTCCTGTCTGCCCTTCTCCCTCATCCTCTGCAGTGTGCCGAGATTTTGCTGTCCTGGAGGACCACACCCTGGCCCACAGCCTGCAGGAACAAGAGAGTGAGTAATAGCCCTCTGTGTGCTCCTTCAGTTTTCTTTTTTAATGGTAGCTTGAGGCAGATTTCTCAGTGAGGCAGGGAGAAAACAGTCATCGGGTTATATCACCCATCCATCCTGAGGGATCTGTCTAGGCAAATGACACCTCAGTGAAGAATGAAGTTCTGGGTGTTTTGAAGTCAGATAGCTGCTAGGGATGAGAAGACTGTTGGATGTATCAGAGGAAAAGAGGGACTTGAACCATTTCCTTTGCCTTAGTGCTATAGGAGGGAGATAGTGGTTATACATGCATCGAGGGTGTGTAGAAGGCTGGCAGAGGGATGGGTTCCTTCCCCTAGAATAGGAGGCCTGAACATCTTTTCCCAGGTGAGGGCGGTGTCTAGATTGTAGATTTTTCTGAATTTTTTATGTATGTACTCATGAATAGTAAATCTAAGTTATATGTGTTATGCAGAAGTACGTAAGTATGAATTTGTAATTTGTGAATCATTAATTCATCTGTCAGTATAAAAATTCAGTATTGAGGCCTTCCCTGGTGGCGCAGTGCTTGAGAGTCCGCCTGCCGATGCAGGGGACACGGGTTCGTGCCCCGGTCTGGGAAGATCCCACATGCCGCGGAGCGGCTGGGCCCGTGGGCCATGGCCGCTGGGCCTGCGCGTCCGGAGCCTGTGCTCCGCGGCGGGAGAGACCACAGCAGTGAGAGGCCTGCGTACCGCAAAAAAAAAAAAAAAAAAAAAAATTCAGTATTGAAATAGTATTTTATAAATAAGGTGGCAACTTGTAGAGCAGAAAGAGCACTGGCCCTGGTTTTAGATTATTTGAGTAGAAGTCCTGGCACTGCCACTGTTTTATCTTGTGCCCAATACAAATTACTTTAACCTTTCTGATTCTCTTTTTCTGCAATGCAAAGATGAAAATAGTAACTCCTGTGCTGCGTATTATATAGCGTTACTTAGAGCATAAGATGAAATGATGGATGTGAAGCCCTTTTTAATGGAAAGGCTCTTCTTAAGTTTATTCTCAGGTTTATCATTAATAAGCCAAAGCATTATAATTCCTCTCTTCAATTTTACTGTCCAGTTGAGCATCATTTGGCATCGAATGTTCAGCGGAACCGTTTGGTCCAGCATGATCTCCAGGTGGCTAAGCAGCTTCAAGAGGAAGATCTGAAAGCTCAGGCTCAGCTGCAGAAGCGCTACAAAGCCCTGTGAGGACTTGGGGACTGGGAGGGCATCATGCCCGGACTGGCTTTCTCTGTGGGGTCAGCAACCAGGGCAGGGAAGAGGACTCTCCATCTGTTCCTCTGATTCCTTTCACTATTAGATTACAAATCCTACAGTGACTATCCCATAGTTTTCTTTGAATTAAAAAACTTGTCTTTGTTGTTGGAATACTTTACTAGGTTTTGGGACATGTGGTTTCTGGTGTGGACTCAACACTCTTCGCTGATGACTTTGAGTCGTTTGGTCCACCTCTCTGACTCAGTTTTCCTTACCTGTACAGGGGGCAAATGATCTCTGTCCCCTCTGCCTCCTGGGCTTTTGGGGGGAATCCAGCGAAATACTGGATGTCAAAGAACTTTATGAAGTCTGTTGGGTTCCTTTATTGTTTCCTAGCAGTGTTTGCTACTCCTATTTTCCTCGAACCCCTGGCTTTTCTTTTTGTGTGGCTGTGCCGCACAGCTTTCAGGGTCTTAGTTCCCTGACCAGGGATCAAACCTGTGCCCCAGCAGTAAAAGCACCATGTCCTAACCACTGGACCGCAGGGAAGTCCCAAACCCCTTGCTTTTTAAGTAGAGGCAGAATCTTTTGGAAAGCTCTGACTCGTACCCTTAGTTTTCTTCATAACTTCAGTGTCTGACCAAAGTTATTTCTCTGTCTCCTCCTAAATGGAGAGATCACGTCTAAGGTCTCTTCTAGCACAATGACTTTTTATTCTTTTTAATGTTTTAAAGGCTCACAGAGTACATTTCTTCTTTGAGAGAGGCTCCTATACCTAAATCTCTAATGGTGGATTTAACCACAAAATTGTTTTGAGGAGGAAGGGGTAAAGGAGGAAGTGAAGGGACCCTTCTATTTACTTTAGTTGTCATGTTTAAATAAACAGGATAGCCTATTATTTTTGCTGCCTTTGAGGAAGGGTTTTTCTATTTTATTATTTTCAGAGAGGACTTTATTCGTGATTTTATTCAGCTTCCTTATTTTGTACATAAACATTCTTACTGACTCTTGCTAATAACTCTGCCACCGTGAAAGGCACCAGAGAGCACAGATATGAATAAAACGTAGCCATTGCCTTTAAGGGACTCAGGGGAAATAAACTCGGAGCGTTTGCCAAAGCAACACGCAAATTTGTGAAACATTCCATATTCTTAAAACTAGATTAATAAACACTTTTTGGTAAGTTAAAAAAAAAGTAAGTGAAAGAGGGTATGGAAATAAAAAATGAGTATATTTTTATTTTCAATTCTGTGGTTTGAATGGTTCAGAATCCTTGAATGTTAGACCTGTAATATGAAGTCATTAAGTCCAAAAACGTTTATAGCTGATAAGACGACATAAGAGTGCATGATTCACTGGTTAACAGTGGCAGGACTGGAAATCAGGTCTCCAGGCATCTTGTCCAGTGATTTTTCTACTGATTCTAAAAAAGCTTGCCATTTCTGCTTCTGGCCTGTGTTCTCTGTCTTGTATTCCCTTCCTCCCTTTCTGTCCTGTATGTGCGTTATACACATACATACATACCCCCACGTGTGCACACATCTACTTTCACCTACATCTATTTCCCAACATGTTGAAAGTGACCAGTTCTTTATACAAATGAGAATAGTCTTCATCGCCTCAGTTTTGTTAGAATAGAATGTATGGATTTCGATTCCTCCAGAGAAGTTAGGATATTGCCCCCAACACCCAACACTTTTCAGTTATAAAAGACTGCCATTAAACATGGAATATACAACCAAGACTAGATTAACTGAGTACTTTAAGTTCAACTGGCAGGGGGAGAATAAGAGGAAATATTTGTGTAGCAAACGAACTGCATATATAAACCACAATTGTAATTTTGTTCCAGCATCTTTTTAGATAGTGAACTCTAAACGTGCTCTCTCTCTCCTAGTTAGCAGTTAAAGGTTGTAAAGGCTGTGTAAAGGTTGGCTCCCCAGCACTATCACACTCTAGAGTTATAAGCTTCCCAGTGACTTTTCTTGAAATCTGCAGCCAGAAGACTGGTGTACCTGTAGCCATCTCTGAGCGATCCAAACCCCATTTTCTGTTGGAACCCCTGTTTCATAGGTGCTGTTTTAAAGGATCTATTTCTCCCACCAAAACGATTTGTCTTGTTTCTCCCACCAAAATGTACTGTGGGCTTCTGAGTGCAGGATGGAGATATATTTATTTTCGTATCCTCAGTGTTGAGCATGGTGCCTGGATGATAGCAGGTGTTGTTTGAATCTTTTTGAATGCACAAACGCCAAAACAAAACAAAACTGTGGTAGCAGCCGTATTACAACATTTGGGCTTTTTAGTGGCCAGAGTATTAAGAAAACTGGCATCAGCCACAGAGGTTTCTCCTGGGACCTAAAGCTAGGGAATATACATTGGGGATTTTTCCCCCCTTTTTAAAAGTTTTATTGAAACTGAAAAAAAATGCCTCTAATTAAAAAATTTATAAAAATCATTTTAAAGTCATACCACCACCTCTAGGTGGCCACAGTATTATTGACATTTTAGTGAACTCACTCCCAATTTTTTTCTGCGTACTCTGTACGTATTTGGTTATTTGTGGACCTTATTCTCATAGTATACAGCTCCTTTGAGGGAACATGCCTGTCTCTGTAAAGCGACCCCAGTAGGGTGAGGTGATATGGTAGTATAGAAAAAGCCTGGAGCTTTCCGTTGTAGTGTCTGGGTATTACATTCTGATTCTACCACTTATTTTCTCTGCAATCTTAGGGAAATGATTCCACTACTCTGGGCCTCAAGTCTTTCCATCTGTAGGATATGACAATATCAACCTCTTTGCATCATTATTGTGAAGACTAAGTGAGATAAAAATATGCACTGGCTCATAGTGAGTATTCAGGAAATTGTGTTTAGGAAAAATCATTCCTTATGTTCTTTATTCATGTTGTTTTCACCTTTGTGTTTTAGTGAACAACAAGACTGTGAAATTGCTCAGGAGATTCAGGAGAAGCTGGCTATTGAGGCCGAGAGACGACGCATTCAGGAGAAGAAGGATGAGGTACAACTTAGTTAATGCCCCTCCACCCCACAGAGGAGGGCTGCTCAGCTCCAGAGCTGTGACTTTCTGTATTCACGGGCTCCGTGTAGGGTTGCTGGATGGGCGGAAGAACTCTCCCCGTTTGCGGTGCATAGTGCAAGTGTCGCCCTCCATGAACCACTGTTTATTGCCCTTTGACCAGTTGTTTAAGTGGTGAAATCTTAAAAGATGATAATGGATAATTTGACATAAATTGTGAATTCGTTTCCGTAGGGCTACTGTAACAAATTACCACAAACGTGGCTTAAAACAATAGAACCTGGGCTTCCCTGGTGGCGCAGTGGTTGCGAGTCCGCCTGCCGATGCAGGGGACACGGGTTCGTGCCCCGGTCTGGGAGGATCCCACATGCCGCGGAGCGGCTGGGCCCGTGAGCCATGGCCGCTGAGCCTGCGCGTCTGGAGCCTGTGCTCCTCAACGGGAGAGGTCACGACAGTGAGAGGCCCGCGTACCGCAAAAAAAAACAAACAAAACAAAAAAAACAATAGAACTTTACTGTCTCACAGTTCTGAAGGCTGCAAATTGAAATTAAGATGTTCGCAGGGCCATGCTACCTATTAGGAAAGAGCCTTCTTTGCCTCCTCCTAGCTTCTGGTGGCTCTTGGCTGTCTGGCATTCCTTGGCTTGTAGTTGCATCATGTCAGTCTCTGCCTTTATTGTCACATGGCCTTCTTCCCTGTATCTTTTTGTCCTTTTGTTTTCTTATAAGGACACCAGTCATTGGATTGAGGACCCACCCTAATCCAGTATGATCTCCTCTTAATTATATCTGCAAAGATCCTATTTCCGAATAAGATCATGCTCTGGAGTTCTTGGTATAAATGAATTTTTAAGGGACGCTTCAGCTCAAGACTGGGTGTCTGTCTGCGGGTTATTCCCACAACTTTAGGGAGAGCAGACCTTGAGTGTAGCCTGAACAGGAGTCAGGGACTGTTCATTGCTCTCATTCTTTTTTGTTAATGGTTTCACTCTCCTGTGATATGCTGCCTCAAAACAATGATCTGTTTGATTCTGTATATATTTTTAAACTGTGTTGTTTTTAAAGCTGAAAATGGTTAAAGTTAGCAGTAGTATATGGTTTGTGAGAAGACCTGAATTTGCGCTTAATGATCACGTGCTTTTGTGTTATGTTTTCAGCATTTCAAATGGTTCCTTTTCAATTTGCATTGATTCTCTGTCTGCTTTTTTTACACCTATTGTGCTGTTCTTGGCCATTGTCTTGATTTATAATAAGGAAAAAATGATTTATTATTTTTAATAGTAGAACGACCATATGGTATTTTGCATAGTCAGAAATACTTTTCAGGGTTAAAGTGGGTGCTATTAATAAGTACATAAACTGGGACTCTCCTGGGCAAACTGGCACATACGATCACCCTATTAAATAGATATAATCAGGGTTATCAGTGAACCAGCCTGCATCTTCTGTTCCTCCACTGAGCCATCCTTGTTCCTCTGGAACTCCTTGTTCAGTGCCAGGTGAGTGTGAGACGCCTGGTGTGAGTGTATTTAGCTATTTCTTTAAGAAACAAACCATGATTATGTGATGATCAGAGTTGTAAGTAGGAATTAAGGATTCCTTTTCATCCTTCCTGTTAGCAACACAGGAGCTCTTTCTTACTACAGGATGTGTTGCATCTCTATAGTCAAGACTGCCTTGGAGATGAAACTGGCAACTGAAAGAAGTGATTATGTTTTGTAGACAGAAAAGCTTCTATTTTAAATATCACAGAGTAACGAAGTTGGCTTCTTATAAATGCTACTGGTGTCCTGTAATTCCCCCCCTCCCCCCCACCCCATTCGGGGAAAAACAGTATTCGGGAAACCAAAATACTTTATTTTACGCATGTGGAATCTAAATAGCAGTCACAGTAATCTCATTGTTACACTATATAAAGTGTGTAGTGTAGTGAATAACTGCATTTTTCAGATGAAGAAGTTGAGTCTTGAAGAAGTAAATGACTGGTCCCAAGCTACAATAAGATGCCAGAGAAATGTCTGTACAGTTCAGTCTCCTGACTGACTGCCTCTGACCTGGATGTACTGTGACACAACATAGAACACAGAGACTTTGGAGTTAGACTATCCTGGGTTTGAATCTTACCCATTTAACTTTTAGCTGAGACTTTCAGCATCTCACTTAACCATGTAGAGCCTCAGGTTCCAAATTGAAGAAGTCCATGGTAACGCCACACTTACCCCAAAGGGCTGTTGTGAAGTTTAAATAAAATTAAGTATATAAAGTCTCTGCCACATATTAAATTAATAGTTGCTCTTTCCTTTTTGCTTTCTTGCCAGGTGTTTTCCCCACCATTCTGCCCCTTACAACAACTCTGATTTCTCTTATAGGGAGATAAGCGTGAAATTAGAAAGGGGAAACAATACACAGGCTTAGGTGTGTTCTAGTGTGGTCTGATCTGAGGGATCTTCAGGAGTTTATGCTTTGCTGCCCTCCTACTACACTGCCTTCCACTATTGTTTGACCTACTGAAATGTTCCCCCTTCCCCAGTGCAGTGCAGTGAGAGATGAGAAATCCAGTTGTGGACGTTTAGTGAGACTAGCCTTTAAAAAACTGCTTTCAGACTTTTTTGACTTTTCACTGATGCCTTAGATTAGATGGCTCTCCCGCCAAGATGTTCTTCTGTTGTAGAAAAATGTGACTTCCAGCTGACTAGTATGTTGTAATATTAAATAAACAAAATCTGCATTAGTGAAGTTTGACGTTGAAGGATGTATGATAATCCTTACTTATTTTAGTCCAGGGTGCCTAATAGGGGAGACTAAGACAATTGTGCTGATTTTTCTGTCCAACTTTGCATTGCCTGTTACTCATCAACTGTCCGAATTCTCCCCCCCTCCTCACCGCCCCCATGCTCTTCTGCTTCCTTGTAGAGTCTGCCTAGCTAATGAGTTCTTACTGAAAGGCAGGGCTGTGGAAAATTCCTCTCTGGATTTTCACCCAAATCTCTTTTAGAGATTTTTGGGGTCAACTCTCTTGGGTAGTTCCTAGTCCCCCAAAACAGATGTAGAATCCAAGGCCCCTTTCCTCTTGGGACAGATTTTTTTCTGAACAACATTGTTCCTGAGTAGCGCTATACGACTTCGTGTGGGTGAATTAGCATGTCTAGCTTTGTTATGGTATAATTTTATTGTGTTTTTTAACAGAGCACAGATGTAAGGAAGGTAGCATTTCCATTGGGGAGACAGATGTAGAAAAGTTTAAAAAAGATCCTTTGTATTCTACCAACATTGTGGCCTCTCCCTCCTTCCTTTCCCTCCCTCTTTTCTCTCTTTCCCTCTTCCTTCCTTCCTTCCTTCCTCTCAGTGCCCTGTTGAAGGGGCTTGTAGCCTTTGGTAATACTGGACTGTATGAGTTTGTGATTAATATGGGGGGATTAATTTTATTGGGATCTTTCTCTTTGGTCACAGCTTTAGCATTTGTCAGTGTTGTTTAATGAAGCCAAGAAATGTGTGTTTAGTTGATTTAACTCAGTTATTCTTAAATAAAACTCTTAACTAATTGTGTGTGAATGTATACATATGTGTGTCTTTGAACCTAGGTCCAAATATATGTGAATGTGAAACTATTTTAGCGAAAAACTTTTTTTTTTTTTTTTTTTTTGCGTAAATAAACAGTAGCATGGCCAACCATGTTATGAAAAATCTGTGGCACTAGTCCAACAATTTGGAGCCGTTTATAATGTGAACTGTTCAGGGATAAACTTAGTAACCAATTTACATTAAAAATTAATCTAGTGTGAGCCATGGTACTTTTTCATAGCATTCTTAAGGTCATTAGTAATTTGTGTTCTAAAAAAATATTTATATAAGTTGGTAATATCTAGAGAATAGCTCAGATAATAATAATTTTAGCAACTGAAATTTTTTCCTATGTTTTGGCACTTTAGAAATAGGTTTATACATATATAGCCAGACAGGGAGTGAATGGGTTTCTTCTGGTTGAGAAAATTCTTCTCTCTTTTTATCCTAGTTATACTGATGTTTTTATAGCAACGGAATTGGTGTTACCCTCTTTTTCTGGTCTTATAGAGTAACCCTTTTGGGATTATTCCTGCTTTGAGTTCCCTACTGAGTTAGATGTTAATATATTAATTGCTAGTTAATAAAAGAAATTTAGCAATCTAATGGAACGGCTTCCTTTTTTTTGTTCTTCTGACAGTCATTTGACAATCACATTTTCAGATCTCCTTTAGCTTGTCTTTATACCCAAGATTTTCTCATTTTGAATCCCAGTACTATTGTATGATAGAGGTGAAAACTTTAAGGGGGAAGTAACCCTGATATAAAATCATATAAACCATAAAAATACCCTAAGGGATCCAGCACCACAGTTCAGTAATTTGTCTTCTACTTGAGAAAGATGCATGGGGTTCCTCTGGGTTCCATTGCACCTTGATTGTATGAATGCTTCTCTTAGAGCGCTCATCTTTGCGTGTCTTACATTAGGTTAATTAATCACTTTTCTTCTAGCACTTAATAGATAAGAACATTAACGATATTGACCACATATCTTGTTTCCCTATAGGAGGTCTCTAGCAGAATGTTTGGCCCATTGAAGGGAATCAGTAAATCTATGTTTTTCTTAAAATAACTTTCCTCTAGCGTTCCAGGGATCCTTACCTGTGCCCTTGCTTATGCTCACAGCTTCCAGTTTTCCAGAGTTGAGTGTTGTTTCGATAAATGTATTTACTAGAAAGTCTTGTATGCAACAGAGTTGTTTCTACATATTAACCCAAAGTAAGTCTACCTGATTAATTAAAAAATAATTGAATGTGACTTCAAAAGAGCTTATGAGTTCTTTTAGATTTTTTTCCCCAAGCTATGTTTTATTGAACACTAGTTTCATAAGGTTTATATTTTTTTATGTAACAAAAAGGCATCTGTCACAAAATAAATTTGGAAATTCCTGGGTTACAGGAAGATAACAGGTTACTTTTTTTTTATTAAAGTGTTAAAATGAGCTAATGTGTTTAAAGAGTTGGATATAATACATGTTTTCTATTGAATGCTTTCTGGTTTATTTGGAGAAACTTTTGATACCAGTGTTCTCAGAAACAGAGCTTGAGAAATGCTGTTCTAGACCAACCTTTAACAGGAAGGAAGCTGAAGACTAAGGAGGTTGTTTATGTCAAGGGTGACTACGCTGCATCCAAGCATTGTGACTAATAATTGCCATCTTTAGCTTGTTTCAGGGGAAATTTTTTATATTGAAATCGCCTAACTAAACCCATTGTGCAGTAATGTTGGAGAGCAGGGAAGAAAACTGACTTGGGCTAAACCACGGTTTATAACATAGCAGCAATTTTCCTTTCACTCCTCAAGTCTAGCTAGCTGTTCTTCTCAGACAGAAGAAGCTTACTCAGAAAAGAGCTGAGAGGTTAAAAGAGCAAAGGGTTTGGGTGCTAAGGTGCATGACACATTATGATTATTATGATTCTACTCGGTTAAAAGCCCTCCTTTGGACTAGCTAATGCATTGTACAAAAGAGGCATCACCTTTGTTTCTCTTCGGTTCAACTTTGGCTCTTCACATTGAGAAGGCTTATTACTATGTATTAATTAGGACCAAATTCAGTAGCAGCAAAGCAATTATAAAGTCCCTGGAGTAGAGTTTAATAATTTCTACTGGCAGTTGGACCTGGTAATTTTCCTTTATATTGTTATTCAGTTATATCAAGGGAAACTTTTTGTTTCCAGTAAAACAAACCACTTAGGAAAATGAGTGTTGGGTGCTTAGTAAACGTGACAACTCAGGGAAGTGTTTACATTTTCTTCCTACTTGTGCAGTAAAATAAATAGGGATTTGGGAAATTCTGTAACAGGTATTACTTTGGGGAGAATAAATTATCTTGTCACACCTCTCTCTTTTCCTAACTGACTGGTATATTGCTTTGCAAGACATCAAACAGAATGAATCTGGCACAGGGGCTGGTACCTGGTAACACTCTCAGATTTATTACAATGGTGCATTAGGGTGTCAAGACATTTGACTTTTTTTTTTTTTTTTTTTTAAGACATTTGACTTTAAGGTTGAGTAGTTCAGACTCTATTTTACAGATAAAGAATTCAGGCCCAAAGAAATCCATTTTAGTAGTTAATGTTTCTGTCCCCGTGTCTCTAAAGCATCTCTGACTTGAACTGGAAGAGAAAAAGAAAATCATCATATTCCTTAGGTTTAGGGGATTTTTTTCCATCAGAGTATTAGAAATTCAGATCTCTTTGCATGAAAATTATACTTGTGTTTTAAGTGGGACTGTGTTCTTTACCTTTCATTCTGAGCTGCAGTATTTTGTGAGTGCTTTTGCATGGATTACTTATCAAATATCTATGTATATATTTTACAGACTTATGAGAAGTTTCCAGCATAGAAATCAGTTAAAGGATATATGTTAATAGTATATTTATAAGTTTGAATTTAGGCATGTACTTAACATAAAGTCAGGTTTGTAAGGCTATTTTGTGAGCATTAAAAGCCAAGTATATGGATAACGTTTGCTAATTTACCTAGCCTCAGGATCCAACTTACTGCTACATTGATATAAGAGAAATTGAGTCATTCAGATGAATTTTATTTGCCTTGCAGTCTTAGTATATTCTTCACATTGGCTTATTCAGAAAATTGCAAAAAGAAGAATAGTGATTAATTCTTGCCTCAAAATTTGCACCATTTACATCTGAGCACATCTTATATTCCTCATTGTAAATATAAAGAAGTTAGCCCCTCAAACTACCTATGGCTATTATTACCATTTGCATCGGTGAGTACTGTTGCCATATTTGTAAGATCTTTAAGAATCTGATAATGGCTAGGGATCTTTTTTCCAAAAAAGTGTACATGAATAAAGTTTATGTGCTATTTTATTGGGCCTTTCATAGAAATAATCTTCAAATTCAGAACACTGTCACTTTCTAGCTCAAAACCTTTAGGAACCCCTCATCCCTTACATTACAGACGCCAGACTTCTTAGGATTGTCTGTAAGGGGCGCCTGTGATCCAGCTTCTGCCTGGTTTTTTAGCCTCACCTTTCTCTGTAACACCCCACATCCAGTGTTCTAATTGGACTATTGGTTGTTCCCTAGGTTGATGCCCAGTAAAATATTTATAACTTTGCTGATGCTGTTCTCTGTTCTTCCCTTACCCGTTGGAATCCAGTGCTTTGTTCAAAACCTAACATTAATGCAAAGCCTTGAACTAATCCGTTTGAGTAGAAATAATATTCCCTCTTTTGTGCTCCCATAGACATTTTACCCTCTTTTTTGAGGCATTTATAATTCAGTTGTATTGCAGCTATTTGTATATACCTTTGTCTTCATGGGAGACGGTAATCGTTTAGGGGACGCAGTCAGAATGTTATTACTCATCACTCAGTAACTGCTAAAAACTTGCCTGGAGATAGAGCAGAGGGGAGACAGGAGGAAGACTGTTTTCTCTTTTTTATTAGTTAAGACGGTGGTCCTCTAATGCAAAGCTAAATGAGAACCAACTGAAAAATTCTTTTAAAAAAGTTTTCAAATTACATTGTAAATACAGTTTATAAAAGTTTATAGATTATGGTACTCTTCCTCATTCAGACTTAGTGAATCATCATCTTGGAAAAAGGGCCCATAAATATGTATTTAAAACATTCTGTTCTATAACCACCTTTAGGAACATTACATTTGAATGTCTTCAAGTTACGTTAGATTTAAATTCAATTAAAAAAAACCTTTCCCTCTCATCTGGATCTTGTGCCCTCCCTATTGAGCAGTCATCTGTGGCATTTGGACAGAAGGAGCTTAATATCAGGAAGTCTAGAGAGCCTAGCTGGAGGCAGAGCCACAAAAGCCTGGCAGTGGAATGTCAAACCATTGACCTGTAGGGTCACTGTATGGAGTTTGTTCATTCTCTGGTAATGTTTATTTCCCTTCTCTTTGTATTTGCAGGACATAGCTCGACTCTTGCAAGAAAAAGAGTTACAGGAAGAGAAAAAGCGAAAAAAACACTTTCCAGAGTCCCCTGGAGCCAATGCTTATGGTGGTAGTTACTCTTATGAAGATGGAGGTAAGTTTTTGCATCATGACCTACTCTATCCTTAGACTCAGTTGCAAGACACCCCTTTAAATTTGTCTGTAAAGTGACCCTAGGGCCCCTTTAGATTTGTGGTGGAATTTTATCTTATCTAATAAATTCATCTGTTCTTTAGTTGGATGACCAGAGCCATTTTTATGGCTGTTAAAACTTGAATATAGTTTAGCAAAATTTGGCTTGCATTCTTTTGCACTATTGCTACTTGGAATGTTGTATTACATTCTAAGCACATAAACTGGGGTGTGGAAAAGTGGCATATGAGTCTCTGGGCTTGATCTTTCTCAAGGAAATCTGGACAGTACTGTTTGAAGCAGCAAAGTGGCACAAATAATAAAGGAGGTACAGCATTTATCAGTTACTGGATACCAAAGCTTTTTTTCCATGCTTCGTATCTTTTAAACCTAGGCCAATGGGTTAACCTGCTGATGACAAAATTGAATTTTAAGATTCTCTGTTCCTTTTTTGCTCTTGATGCTTTCTTTGCTATTTGATTACCATATAGAAAAATTTCTGAGATAGAGAGATCCCTTCTCTAGTGCTTGCTTTTGCAGTGGTGGTGGTGGTGATGGTGTGGTGGTGGCACTTGTGGTGGTGGTGAATCTTTATCTTAAAAGTGTGTTGGGAAACGAATATTGAAAAATATTGTTCAGTCCTTTTTAAAGATCTGTCAAAGGAAAGACATTTCCTATGGTTTTTAGTGTCTGTATTTATTGTAGTTCAGCTTGGAGACTATACTTAGGATACCAGCTAAATAAAATCTAAAAGCAGCTTCTAGAGAGTAAAGATTTTAAGGTCAGTAATCCCCAAGTCCCTTGAAAATTAATTGTCAATTGCTTTTCTATAATTTCATTGTAAAAGGTAAGTAGGTATTTGTCTTTGATGAGTAGAATGAAAGATACATATATGTAGGTGATAGGATTATTATAGTTTGAGTCTTGCAGTCACAGTGTTCTAAATCTATCCTAATCAGTAGAGCTCAGCTCTATAACACAATCAGTAAGCAGGTTGATTCTCTACTTATTGCTTGGTGTGTTGTTCTTCCATATGTAAAATGCTCAGCTCTTTGTTGATAGCCATTTTCCTTATGCTGGTCTTTCTAATCAAATGTGGTACATCATTTAAAAAGAAAAATTATTGCCGTATTTTTCTGTACTAGAGGTCAGAAGGTAAAGAGTTACTCGTCAGCTTTAATTAAAATCTTAGAATTGTGGTCTGGCGTAAAACATTAGGGTGGTGAGGAAATTAAGTACACTAAAGTACTAATTTTAGCATTCCTCTATTAAAACCTTATACTAACTTGAATTGGGACTCAAGCCTGGTGGTTTTGACCAGACTGCTTACATACTGTTTCATCTCTCTAGACTATGTTAAGAATTCCATGGATTTTCAGGGACACCTAAAATTTTTACAAATCTCTATTTAACTGCTTTTGTAAAGTTATGGAGAATGGCATATATGCTACTTTTTTGGAGTTGAGGGGGATTGGTAAGAGAAAACAATGACCTTCTGAGCATGTGCCTGTAAAGTACTGTTGGAATTTCTCTTCAGTTGTGTTGTTGTTGGGAGACGATATATCGCTGAGCACGTGATCTTCATTTATATGCCTTTGAGTTAGACTAAGTTGAGTTCCACAGAAACCATATTGCAGTCCAGCTCATATTTACAAAGCAGCCTTACGTTCTTTGCAGTGGTCCTTTCCCAACACATAAGGGATATTCTTTAATTGTACTTCTTTGCGCGCAATATGATTTTTGTCTGTCTTATAACAATCACAGCAAATCATTACAGAAGTGGTTGTTTTAGCTTTCATTTTACTTAAACTTTAATAAATTAATCTTTTAAGAATAATCATTTATAGATTTTCTACAAATCTGAAATTATCCAAAACATCTGTCAGATTTATATTGATTGAAATGGTATATCTTATTCATTTATGAATCCATGTTTTTTTTTCAAAGCCACTTACCTGTATTGCAAGCATATCAGAGACTTTAAGTCATGGTCTTTGGAGTCATTAGACCTTGATTCACGTTTCATCCATTCCTTAGAAAAATTGTAATGTTAAGGAAGTTATCTACTGGAATCACTCTAAGCCTTTTTCTCATCTCTAAAATGGAGATTGTAAAAATAAATCCTTCGCATGGATGTTGAGAAGATTAAACAACATAATTTTTCTGAAGACTTACGAACTCTAAAGTACTATTATTTATACATATATTAATGTAATGTGTGTACTACATAGTATTTTGTCTATTTAAACAAAAATCATTTTATTTTGAAAGACAAACATGGAAGCACACAAATCAAATGTTTGCATATATATATGCATATATATATATATATATGCAAACATATGTGTGGGTGTATATATATGTATATGTATATACATGTATATGTATGTATGTATGTATTGGCTATAAGGAAGTTAATTATATTTGCCAAATAACTTGGTCTCAAGAAACATAAAAGTCTCAGTCCTTAACTGAACTGGGTTTTAAAGGATTCAAACAGATTCCTCCACCCCCTCTCTTTTTTTTTTTTTCTTTCCCAGGTTTAAAGATATCACAAGTGATCACAATAAATATTTTTTCCTGTCAACTCTGTGGAAACATAGTGACAGCTCTGTTCTAATTCTTGCAACACACTTCCCTACAGTAAAACTACTAATATTTGTTAACTTTTTAGAAAGAAGTAAAAATAAAAAACAAAACAGTCATAACTTGACAAATCCATGTTGAAAACAAAACCTTTCTTGTCTCTTTTTGGGCTTAAAGGCAGACTTCACTTCTGCAGTTTTCTGTGGGAACATAGGTATTAACACTAAACCATTGTCTCCTAGTTGGGGTCATCATTTATGTAGCTGGTCAGTATTATGTTAATTCACAGCAGTAGTGAAGTGATTCTTTCTCAGCTGTCAAGATACTCCTAAAATAACAGTTTGGCTAAAAGAGTAGATACTTTATTTTATTACAGAGAACAATTGTTCTGTTTCACTTCTGCTTATGTAAAAAATAAGTTTTCCATACATTATGAAGATAAATACCTCTACAGACTTTTTGGAAGACAGATTTTAATTTAGATGTCATCTCTGAGGCAAATGTTCTTTTCTTCTGGAAAGCTCAAGAGGAAACAATTTGGAGTTTTTAGTGGAAGCTTATGGCATAAGAGATACATATAACACACCTCCCCACCTCTGTTCCTTCATTAGATAACAATAACACACTTTAGCAAAAACAAAAAACCCAAGACAAGCAAACAAAACCCGTAATAACTAAGGAAGTTTATGGTCGTTTATTTTTTCTACATCCCACCCAATTACGGTAGCTGTTTCAAAAGCAGTTCAGCGAGTGACTAATTCCAATAGGGAATCTTGGCTATCTTAGCAATTTTCCACAGAATTAGGATTTCTTTTTGTTACTTCCCAGTTAAAGTAAAAGTCTTAGAAAATGTTAAAATAAATACGCTCTTGCAATGTGCATTGTTAATTTACTTCCTTTGTTTTCACAGTTTGCTTGTTCTTAAATGAGACCTGACAAAAAAGCACCCATCTGTGTGCTGTTTCTGCAGTTTGTGTTAAACTTAGGGACTTGTATATTTAGCACATATTGTATTTTTATACCCAGAAAACAATATCATAAAGTTTTTTGAAATGTATTTAGGAAGTGACTTTTTTTTTATGTATTCTGTTATGGCACCTCTTTTTAATTTTTTTCCTCTGAAAAATTTCAAGTAAGATTAGGAACAGAGTTATCCAAAGATAATACGGTCATTTACTCACTTAAAATTCTCCTTTACTCCCTCTTCTTCCACACTGAACCGTAACATGGCTGGGATTGTTGGCTTTGGCCACCTATGCGGAAAGGACAGAGGAATACAAAAATCTGTGGCTCATCACTCTAGTGGACTAAGTAGAAATTAGCAATATTCTGACCTAGATTTATTGTTATTTCCAATAAGAATATTTGAAAGTCTCTGACTGGAATCACAAAGCTTAATTCTTTTTCTGTTTTATAAGACTCCTTCAGCTCTCACTTTTCCCCCATATACTAGTTCCAAATTGGTTTTATAAATAGAATTAAACATTTAATGACTAGAATTTGTGTTATTGGCAAATATTAAAGTATGTGTTAACTCTTCGCTAATCATGATCAAGCTCTTCTTTCAGATTTACTTTTTTTCACTTACTTTCATTTTAGTTTTCTACCTTTCTGGCTATGTACCCAGAATCCTTCATGTACGCATGGACCATTCCAGCAAATGCTCATCCCTTCGTTTCAGTTTGTTAAATTGAAAACGTAATCCTCTTCATTTTAAAATATGTTAAACTTGGGCCCTGTCTCTGTCCTGTAGTGAGTTCACACTCATGAAGTTAACTTGCATTTCTATTTTTCACATTCCTCCACCTCCGCTCAGACCAGCCACGGTCAAGGAGGGCAAGGGAGTTGGGTTCTGGCTTCCCAAAGTCTTATAGACTCCAAAGTGAGGAAAAGACTGTGAAGCAGAGAAAGGAGAAATCAAAACCTCCACAGGAGAACTTGGAAGAACTGGAGGAGCATCATTCATCAGAGAAACCTCTTTCGTCCTCTAGCTTGGGTAAAACGAGGGACGATCCCCGAATTAACACTGAGCAGCCTGAAAGGAAACGATCTGGTCATGAGAGGCTCCGAAGACCTCCTCTCCCCAAGATCAGTGGTGAGGTGTTTCTGAGCACTGAATCGGAAGACTGGGAGGCTAACCATAGACATCGAACTCGGAATTGGGAAAGACAGTCCAGGCACCAAGACCAGCTTTCTCCCAAGGCCTCACAGAAAGCGGGGCTTCACTGCAAGGAAGCTGTATATAGAAGCAACCATGGGCAAGGTGAGCACAGAGAGAGGAAGCACAGGCCCAGGGCTCCTCCCATCTCAGAGAGTGAGGCGCGGCACCAACTCCATGATGCAGGTAATAAAGGGCAGCCTCGTTGGAAGTTCTGGTATCATGTATATACACACAAACAACTGTATTTAATAAGCATCGTAAACAACCTGTCCTTTCTCTCTGGCTTGTGCTCCTGGCTTGGAAATAAATCCTGGAGCCAAATATTACAAAAAGGTATTCACTTAATCTCAAATCTCTGCCTTCTAAGAGAATACACTCATTCCTTACAACATTCTTCCAGCTCCAGGTTGCAGTGGAGGTACCCATCCCAGATACAATTTTTAATTTGCCAAGACCATATATCAGAGATTCTGATACCAAAGCAATGCTCTTGAGTTTCTGGTTTTGATTCAGTGAACCCAGAAGGTTTAGGAACACCACCTTCATAGTATTTGCCTAACTAGAAGACCTGCGGGGCTGGAAGTACTGGATTTTCTTGACCTCCTCTTTCCCGGCTCTAAAGTGAGAGATGGGAGAGGCAATCTCTTAAGGTAGCGTTTTTCAAATAGTGAGCTTCAAGTTTGTTTTCATCAGAATCAGCTGGGCTATTTCCTAAAAATTCAGATGTCTGGGTCTTACATATGTTATCATCTCTGGAGTGCAACATGGCAATTCGGGTTTGTTTTAGACCAGGAGGTGATTCTCATGTACTTAAAGTTTGAAAACAATCGCCTTGAGTTCCTTCCTGTGCTTTAACCATCTTCAACTCTAACTCTACAGTTGGTGTTCTGAAGTGCCAATATGAGGTGAGTTCTTGGTACTTATATAAGAACGAGGTGAACATTAGTGTTAAACCTCAAATTTCTGGCATCCATGAGGCCTAACTCTGAAGTCTGTCACTGACATAGTAATGGTTCTCTCTCTTCTTGTCTGGAAACTGCCACTGTGATGTTTTCCGTGTGGCTGTACCACTGCAAGTCATAGTACTGCACTGTCTGGTGTTTTAATTAGACCATACTCATCTCCCTAGTTCTGTTTTGCTCTCATGGAAGTTTTCCAGAGATGCGAGGATTATTGGGGAAAAAAGTACCAAGGAGATGACTGTTCTTACTTAACTTCCATTACTGTTGCCCAGCCAACCTCTACTTCTGGTCTGGAAAGTAGTTTCTAGATTGCAGGTTCAGGTTGATCCTTTTGGTTCCTCCTTTCATGTTATCTCTTCCTATCATGTTAGTCCTTAAGTTTTTAAAGGACTTGGTGATAAAGAAAATGAAAATTCAGTTCAGCAAGCCAAATGAGTGTCTGCCACAAATATTCTTGCCTCAGGCTTTATGTTTGGGGATGGATGCTTGGATCTGAGCCTCAGAAGTTTCATGAGTCAAGCCAAAAAGATGGATATGTAGACAAACAATTGCAAATTTGATATACTTTTAACAAAGAGCTGTGGGGCAGTAGAGGAGGAAGTGATAAAATCTACGTGGAGTAGGCTTTATGAGTAAGTTACACTGGATCCAGATTTAGAAAGACATGTTGGAGTCCAAAAGATACCGGGGAGGAATGGTGATTACATCGACCTCTACATTTCTGATTCTGTGACTCCAACCTCCTAAGTGTGCTCTGAGGGCTGGTTAAATCTTTATGGCTTTCAGTACACTTGAGGGTATCTTAAACAGGCTTAGAAAGGGTGGAACTAATATGAAACAAACACTGACTCACAGGCCCTAGTACTGGAGTTATAGGCAAATGTTTTGTCTGTTTTATTTTAATAGCATAAGAGTTTAAAAACAGTGTGACTAGGCAGCTACTAAAATGGCTACAACATAGCTGCTAGCGTCTGTCATTTTATATTCAACTTACTTTGCAAACTTTACCGACGTGGGCCCTGTAGGCGTCTGAATTTGCGATGCCCTTCCCCCCCACCTACCCAGAATAGGTCAGAAGATACATTAAAATATAATTATTAGATACTGGTGTCTATTACTGGTGGCTGTTGTGAAAGCACAGTTCTTAAAGTTGTTAGCATAAGCCAAAGTTTTATTTAACTTAATAATGAAGAAACTAGCAGGACAGCAAAGAGCTAGTTCTAAGAGCATTGATCTGCAGGACGTGGTTTTTTGTTTTGTTTTGTTTTGGGTTTTTTTGCGATACGCGGGCCTCTCACTGTTGTGGCCTCTCCTGTTTCAGAGCACAGGCTCCGGACACCCAGGCTCAGCGGCCATGGCTCACGGGCCCAGCCGCTCCGCGGCATGTGGGATCTTCCCGGATCGGGGCACGAACCCGCGTCCCCTGCATTGGCAGGCAGACTCTCAACCACTGTGCCACCAGGGAAGCCCAGGACATGGTTTTATAATTGGTTGAAAATGGAACACAGAATAAAATTGCTAACTTAAATATAAGATTGGTTAACTTTCTAAAGGGCAGTAAATCTATACCACCTTTGAGGGTAAACACCTCTATTGAGCTATTAAATTACAACAGCTTATTAATTTTCTGCCGGTCAACTTCCAGCCTCTCAGAGCCATTAAACACCATGCTGCTATGATATTCCCCAAGTGTCAGAATGGCTTATTACAAAATACTCTTGAATGGTATCAGGATCCACGTGTCATCAGATTACCTTATTCCATAGTTTGGGATAAGTTTATCTTGAGTACCAGTATTTTTAACAGTTTTATTTTATCAGAATTTCTTGAAAGGTAAGCTTTGTTTGTGTTTATTGAGGGAGATTCTTGTGTCCTCAGACTGGAGAATGATGAACGGAAAAAGATAAGCAAGAATTTGATTAAGAAATAAACGTGGAACTCTTGAAAGTATGGTCCACCTGGTTTTTTGAAAGCTAGTTTCCAAATTATGTTTGGGTTTCCAAAAAGAGGGCAGCCATCTTGGTAATTTCTTTGAATTAACTATGTTTAATAACATTTTAGAGCATCTCTGTTTTCTGTAATGACAGCCTTACACGGTACTATCTGAAGTTCCTCATTACATACTTACAAAAGCTCTTTTCACCTTTGGTACGGAGTATGCTGCATTTAATGGGCAGTCCTGTCGGTCCAGAAATCTAGTATTCCAGGCTGTAGAAATTTTCTACTTATGAGACGTGCAAGTTCCAAAGATATATCAAGAGTTCAAATAAACTCTTCTTTTTCCCTCTAAATATTTGACCTAGAGAGATATTACCTCAAAATATAACTGTTTGTTTTTATTGGGGTATAGTTGACATATAACATTATATTACTTTCAAGTGTATATTTGTATGTATTGCAAAATGATCACAATAAGTCTAGTTAACATCCGTCACCATACATAATTACAAATTTTTTTCTTGTGATGAGAACTTTTAGGATCTATTCTCTTAGCAACTTTCAGATATGCAATGCAGTACTTACGGTCTCCATGCTGTACATTGATTGCATCCCCATGACATTTATTTTATAACTGGAAGTTTGTATCTTATGACTCTCATCACCCATTTTGCCCACCCCACCAACCCCCACTCTGGCAACCACAAATCTATTCTTTGTATCTCTGAGCTCAGGACTTCTTGTTTTGTTTTAGATTCCACATATAAGTGAAATCGTACAGTATTTGCCTTTCTCTTTCTGACTTATTTCACCTACCATGATGCCCTCAGGGTCCATCCCTGTTGTCATAAATGGCAAGATTTAATTCTTTTTTATGGCTGAATAATATTCCTCTGTGTGTGTGTGTGTGTGTGTGTGTGTGTGTGTGTGTATATGTATCTAACATTTTCTTTATCCATTCATCCATCAATGGACACTTAGGTTGTTTCCGTGTCTTGGCTATTGTAAATAATAATAATGCAGTAAGCACAGGGTGCATATATCTTTTTGAGTTTGTGTTTTCATTTCCTTCAGATAAATTCCCAGAAGTGAAATTACTGGATTGTATGATAGTTCTAACTTTTTTAAAAGTTTTGAGGGACTTTTGTACTGTTTTTCATAGTGGCTGTACCAATATACATTCCCACCAACAGTGCACAGGGGTTTCCTTTTTTTCACATCCTTGCCAACACTTGTTATTTCTTGTCTTTTTGATAATAGTTATTCTAACCGGTGTGAGGTGTGATACCTCACTGTGGTTTTGATTTGCATTTCCCTGATGATTAGTGATGTTCAGCACCTTTTCATATGTGTTGGCCATCTGTATGTCTTCTTTGGAAAAATGTCTATTCAGATCCTCTGCCCATTTTTTTAATCAGATTGTGTTTTTGCTGTTGAGTTGTATGAGTCCTTTATATATTTTGGATGTTAGCTCCTTATCAGGTATGTGACTAGTGAATATTTTCTCCCATTCTGTAGGTTGCCTTTTTATTTTGTTGATGGTTTCCTTTGCTGTGAAGAAGTTTTTTAGTTTGTTGTAGTCCCACTTGCTTATTTTTGTTTTTGTTGAGTTTTCTTTTGGTGTCAAATCCAAAAAGTCATCTCCAAAACCAGTGTCAAGAAGCTTACTGCCTATGTTTTCTTCTAGGAGTTTTGTTGTTTGGGGTCTTATATTCAAGTCTTCAAACCATTTTGAATTAATTTCTGTGTATGGTATAGGTTGGTGGTCAAATTTCACTCTTTTGCATGTGGCTGTCCAGTTTTCCCAGCACTATTTACTGAAGAGACTGTCCTTTCTCCATTGTGTATTCTTGTCTTCTTTGCCATAAATTAATTGAACATATATGCATGGGCTTATTTCTGGGCTCTCTGTTTTGTTCCACTGATCTATACGTCATTCTCTCTCTCTCTCTCTTTTTTTTTCTTGGCCATGCCGCATGGCTTGCGGGATCTTAGTTCCCTGACCAGGGATTGAACCCGAGCCCTTGGCAGTGTAAGTGCGGAGTCCTAACCAGTGGACCGCCAGGGAATTCCCATGTGTAATTCTCTTTTTAACTGCCAAGAGGTCACAGTCTTAACACCTTTCAAACCAAATAAGACTCTTTGTTTGACTGTTTCATTTGAATGCCTTCCAAGCATCTTTGATTGATATTAAAACAAAATATTTTCTCAGTTAATCTTGTGGTGTAGAGTAGGAGGCATAGTAGTGGAGAAAGTTTAGTTCTTGAAATCTGAGCACATTTCCATTGTACTTCTTTCCCCAGATGGCAAAATTGAAAGAGCAGGGCATAAGTGTGATCTCCCCTGTCGTCCTCAGCTAGGCTTTGGGTTGCTCGTGGAAGGGCCATTTCTGTAGGAGGGCATATGGTATAGCAACCTATTTTGTCCACTGACTTTTCCCAATGCCAACTTCCCTATCTAATTTTACTTATTTTTCCCTGAAATCTTCCCTTCTAGTTATGACTAAGCTAAACATAACTCAAGGAGTTTTATCTACTTGGGAGTGAGTATACCACTGTTTCCTGATTGTCCCAGACCACTCAGAAATCTGCGTTAAAACCAGCCCAGCTTAGCATAAGATTCAGTAGCTCTAGAGATAATGTGAAGTTGAAGTAGATTCTGTAATTCTGGGTAATCAGGTGCTAATAGACCTGAAGGTAAGAAAGCCAGGTTTAATAGTCTTTATTTGGGGAAAGGCAGATGAGTCTGTGGCTTTTGGATTTACCACAAAGCTAGGTTTAAAGTTCAAAAAGAGGCTTCATCAGATAATTTAAACTCTTCATTTGCCCAGAATTTAGTTGTATCATTTTCTTTCCTTTTTCCTCTTTTGTTTAAAGCAAGTGAATCATGTGCTGAGGCATTTTGATAAAAGTTATATTTGTGTACAGTTAATTTGATGGACATAATACACCAAACTAGTAGTTCTAATGGTAATTGTAATTAAGAATCAACTGGTAAGATTTAAAATAAACTAACAAAGGCCAGATCTCACCCAGGCTACTTATATTAGAATCTCAGGGGTTTGGATCAAAAATTTTCATGTGTATGTAAAGTACTCCAAGTGATTCTAATATATAGACATGATTGAGAACCTCTAATGTAAAGAAATAGGCAACTAGGAGTAAATTTTCTTTCTCCCTTTAGTAATCCATTTACTGAAAGTCGCTATTCCAGATGGTTAATCTTATTCACTGCATTAAAATTTTTTATTATTTTTGAATGTAATACAGTCACATTTTTGAATAATTGTAATTTATAAAGGATACAAAGAAGGAAATACCCACAATTTTAGAATAACCACTAGCATTTACCACTTAATTGAAAGTTATAAAAGGAATATATGCTGCTTATAAAATTTCAAAGTAAAAAGCCAAAATTCCATACCAGTCCCCATGTTCCTTTCTCCTCAGAACAATAGAACTCTAAGGTCATTGTGCTCTCTGACATTTCACTTATGTTACATCTTGCGTAAAATTTAGCAACGTTAAGCTGATCAGAGCTATAGGAAAGCTCTAAAGCAAGTGGGTTTGGAGGCCATAAGAGCAGAAGCCACTTGGCAGGACCACTGACTGGTTAATAGGGACTGTCACATAACTCACAGGTGATGCTGTTTCTGTTCCCTCGGAAGTAAGGTGTGCAGGGCCGAGGTAAAAAGATGGAAAGCCTCTCATCTCCTCCAGCCTTGACAGTTTAGTCTCTTTAAAACTCCAAATAACTTGCTTTTCTCTAAATTCTTTTTATTTCAGGGACTTAATCTTTTTTCACTTCCTGTTTTGCAAAAGCCTCACTTACAGTTCCTTGTATGATTTTCTACTGCTGGAGAAACTATGTGAGAGGGCAGTTTTTACCCAGCAGGTTTGGGTGGGTAACTTTGTTTTAAATGTGTGGATTACCTGTACCACGTCTTGCATGCCTAGGGGAAACAATTATTTCCAGCACACCCTACGTTGAATTTTAGAGTGGAGGCAGTATTGTCACTGTTAGATACTGAAGAAAAATTTCTTTATCATAAATTTTGCCACTTTTCAGAA
Source organism: Leucopleurus acutus (assembly GCF_964270905.1). Lineage (NCBI taxonomy): Eukaryota > Metazoa > Chordata > Mammalia > Artiodactyla > Delphinidae > Leucopleurus > Leucopleurus acutus. The sequence goes on along the minus strand of NC_139147.1, from coordinate 76,892,136 downwards.
AACACACTCAGTAGCCTTACTGCACTGAGCTTTTTCTAGGAATGAAGCCCAGAGGGATGAAGGAAGTGGTCTCTACTCCATCACGAGTGACCAACAGGGATCAGGAATGGAATGATGCTGAAATTGCCAGAAAACTGCAAGAAGAAGAAATTTTGGTGAGCAACCTTTAATACAGAATTTTAGGTGAATTAGTGGGTTTTTTGTGAATTGAATCAATCTTGACATTATATAATAGGCATTATAGTCCTCTATCTGTCAAGAAACTGATACCTTTTTTATGGGTGGAAATATCAAGACAATAGGAATAACGTGTCCAGTTGTACTCACCGAGTAAGCATTAGCAACAGAATTCCATATCCCTGTCTCTCCTTTATTGAGTTCTGATAATTCTCTAAGAATCCACTGTAGAATTTGATAAAAATAGACCCTGCTCTGGCTAACAAAAGTATACCAACTGATTATCATCTTCAGGGGTGTTAATCACCACTAGTTTCAAATACCAATTTATTTTTATGAAGATTTTTTTTTTAAATGGACAACACAGATTCCAATTAAATTATACTTTTTTGTATTTTCTATACCGTAGGCTACCCAGGTGGACATGAGAGCAGCTCAGGTAGCTCAGGATGAGGTGAGTTCGTGTTAGTTAATTTGTTTAGCTGATATTCTTTGGAAGTATCCCAGTTTTTATCCCAATTTATCCCAATTTTCTACCTGCAACTTTGCAATCAATGATATTGACTGGACTTTGTTTAGGAAATCGCTAGACTTCTAATGGCTGAAGAAAAGAAAGCTTACAAGAAAGCCAGGGAACGGGAGAAATCATCTTTGGACAAAAGAAAGCATGACCCCGAGTGGAAGGTAGGGTCTGTCTGTTTGTTTTTAATTAGAAATACAATTAGAACTGAAATGGGGAGACGTTGTTTTAGGGTAAGCTCACAAATATATTTAGGGTATACAAATTATCTGTATTGCATATGTGAATCTGACTTGTAAAAGTCAGATTCACCATGAAAAATCATATTGAATTCTTCAAAGTAACTATGTAAAAAGTTACTGCTAAGGTCGGAAAACTCATGTCCTTCATTTTAAGACCAGCTGAGATGCAGGTAGGTGCCTCTGGCCATGAGCAATCTTAGGTTTACTATGCTTGCCTTACAGGAGAATGTAGTGTTTTCACTTGCTCTTAAATTTCCACAGTGCCCTTCTCTTCTTCTCTCAACTTTCCCTGTTTGCGTATACTGCCTTTTCTCCTTGATCATGTGCAGGTGTCTCTGTTTCCTCTGACATCACTTGACCCATGGCAGACTGACGGCCATTCTTATCACCAGCAATCATTGCATATGAAACCCTCTAGCATGAGCTTGAACTGTAAGCATCCCCTCGTTAATCAGAAATAGTAGACAGAATAGTCAGCGACTGCTGTTCATTCTCCTATAATCTAATTGTTGTATATGGTGATTGCAAGTTTAGTTGAACAGATCTTACTCATTAGCTACTGTGTGCAAAGGACCACTCCGGACTTACAGGGAAAGACAAAGATAGATTTTCCCCAGAATAATGTGTAATGTAGAGAGGAAGATAAACTATAGACAGCTAACAGATACAAGGTCAAGCTGGCTGAAAAATGCAAAATGGAAAAGCAACAAAGGAGCGGGGGTGAGAACTCATATAGTAAAGGCTTTTAGGGAGGGAGTTTGTACTATGCTGGAAGGATGGAGCCAGGGTGTGTGTCCATGATATGGTTGATGTTTAGCACTGTTCTTCCCCTCCCCCCTTCCCTCCCTCTCTCAAACAAAATCCTCCCTTGGGTCTCTGATCCTGTCAGAGTCTCAGCATGTTTTGAGGAAAACAAAGACAGAGAAAGCATGATAACAGTACCTCTCTACTATTGCCTGTTGCTCAGTTACCTAGTTGTGAGTCTGAAAGCGGATGAAAATATTATTTGCATGTTAATTATTTAATTTATCTCCCTCCTGTACTCTCTTAGTAATGCATGATTTTTCCTAACAGACATATTTCATTTTGGTAGAAGGGTTCCCAAATGCTTCTGTTACGTAAATTAAACCATAAGTAGTTGACCAGGAGTTACTCAGGTTCTTTGTTAACTGTGAGGGAGTAGGTATTTTTAAAGATTGCAAATCAGGAAAGGAAGAGGGGGTAGACCACATTTCTAGCAGTATCAGGACTTCTGTCATCTCTAGATTCTGTAACTGGTGCTGGAATTGTTTCTCTCCTGGAAAAGTTGGCATGAATATGCCTTAGTTTCTGAGCTTGAAAATTACCATCCCTAAGTCAGGTGTTCAGAAATAAGCTTAAGAGCATGAAGCTAGATTCCGCAGACTCTGGGAGTCCCGCCAGTTCTGTTATTGAACCAAACTTGGGTCCGCTCACCCATGTGCAGTAAAGCCACTCTACTGACATCGGGTTGTGGGGAAGGAAAGCGCAGCGTTTACTGTAAGGCCCCCTACCAGTAGTCTGGGACTGCTAGTACTCAAGAAGCCTGAACTCCCCGGTGGGTTTCAGGAGAGCATTTTTAGAAGGCCTGGGGGCTGTGTGCTCATGGTCATCAAGTAGTTAACATCTTCCATTTGGTGGGGGTTTTCACATCTGTAAAACCACTCAGGAAATGTGCACCAGATACTATTACCTAGGTACTTCAGGGAGGAGCTAAGGCAGAGAATATGGGGGAGGGGCATCTGTCCCTGGAAGGCGTGATAGGGTCCTGATCAGTTATAGCTCTCCTCAGCTGCTGTGCAGCTGTTCTGTTAATAATGGGTGGCCAAGCGCATCTCTATGGGGGATCGTGTTTGTGTGTGTTTAGCCCACTCATCTGGCTGTACTGAAAACCTGCGACACACTTTCATGATTATATATTTTTTCGTCTCTGAGTGGCTGTATTTAAAAATATTTTAAGTTGCTCAACTGGATGTAAGTAACCTGAAATTACTAAAGGAGAGTTTCATATCATTTAGATAATTAATAAATCTAATCTTTCTCTGTTTGTTTGCTGTTTTCTGTATGTGTGTGTGTTTTTCTTTTCTTTTTTTTCCCCATAGCCCAAGACAGCTAAATCAGCACACTCAAAGTCAAGAGAGAGTGATGAACATCACCATTCTAAGAATGACAGGCCAGCACGGTAAGATGACACCTGAAAAAGGGAGTGAGGAACTTGATCTTGGGGTGAGTAAGGAGATGTTGGCTGCCTGAAAAGAGTGTTTGTTCCTTGGAAAGGAGATCCAGAAATCTGCAGTTGTAAGGTGGTATCAAGTCTTGCAGGGTTATTTTCAAGCTTTGTTTTCAGTTTTAAATTGGGTTGAACGAGGCAAATCAGGAAGACGGAGAATTTTACAGAAGCTGGGGTATAGAAGGAAAGATGTACTTTTGGTTAGGACCAAGTTCTTGTCTCTGGAGTCACTGAATTGACTGCCCTCAGCTAGGAAGGGATGAGATTAACCATTTTCCTAAGTAAAATCTCAGGTTTTAAATTTTTTCTGAGTTTCATGGTCACATTAGTGTGTGCATGACATTTACATACACCTAAATTCATTTCTCTGTGAGTGTCAACGTCCTAGGCAAATACTCATTTGAGTCACTGCAGATTGTTCTAAATCCCACTAGATCAAATAGCTGTGGCTATGCTATGTATACTTTCTGACTTCTCTCAAGCAGTCCTGGGTCATGGTTATGGAACGTCTGCTGTTTTTCCACTGCAGGTTCTCAACATTTAAGTCTCTGGGGAAGCAACCTTTATTTTTTCTTTATTTCTTTCTGTTGATTTTCAAAGGGAAATTGATTGGAAGAGGAAGAGAGAGCATTAAATAGAAAAAGACAAAAGTAACACTAAATCTAATATTTTGAAAACTCTAAATTATTGAAACTTTGTATTTTGGTCCTGATTATTAATAATATATTCATTAATTTTTTTTTTTTTTTTTTTTTTTTTTTTTTTGCGGTACGCGGGCCTCTCACTGTTGTGGCCTCTCCCGCTGCGGAGCACAGGCTCCAGACGCACAGGCCCAGCGGCCATGGCTCACGGGCCCAGCCGCTCTGCGGCATGTGGGATCCTCCCGGACCGGGGCACGAACCCGTGTCCTCTGCATCGGCAGGCGGACTCTCAACCACTGCGCCACCAGGGAAGCCCTTCATTAATTATTAAAACAAAAATTTTATCACACTGAAAAGTATACACTGTTGTTGCCACTCATTGCTCACACTTAAACTACGAGACTTGTTTCCTTGAAGAGAATATAGTGTCCTTAAAATGCCATACTCTACTTTTAAATCCATGGGCTTTCAGAAGATAAATACGTTTCAGAGAATTATATCAGGTTGTAAAGCTTTTAGGGCAACAGTAGTGTAGTTTGTCTAATTGTATAAAATTGGTTCCTCTTCCAGCTTTTAGTTATGCACATGCCAAATGCCTTTTAAAGCAAATTTTAGAACTACATACTTCAGCTTTATTTACATCCCTGCAACAGCCAAGGAAAATAAGAAGTAACTAAACTGTTCTCAGTAGGTAAATAGGTGTGGCATATTATGCTTTTTTTAATGAAGGGAATTAAAATCATCTTTAGAGTTAGTAATTTTGCAGTCTTCGAAGTCCTTGGGCTTTTTAGAACACCTTGGCACCTTGGGCTTTTTTAGAATAACTTTGACAGCCTATGATAGAACAGTCTGGAATGTCTATTTAAAGGATTTATTAAAGTTGAAAACAAGTTTCTGGAATGTAATAGGTACTCTTTAAAATATTTGATGTATTTGATTATGAATAATCAAATGATCCTGTGTTAAAAATGGCTATTGTAAATGAGTGAGAAGTGGCCTATGACTAATAGAACTGAACTGAATTAAGAGGAATGTTTGTCTTTAAATAGCTTTTGCAGAAAGACTATATATGGCAAAACAAAAATGAATAAGAATTTTATGAAACCTATATTTTCATAGTTAAAACTTAAAGCCTATTATCTTATTATAGGTATCTTATACAACTAATATCAGAAGGTATGCTTTCTGGTTAGAGTCTGCGGTTTCCTCTTTCATATTTAATCATGGTGGAAGTTGAGTTATCCATCTGTACAGAAAGAGATGGTTTCAAGGGTTGAGAAACATGGAGCTTGCTAGTTCAAGACGTTTACTTAAGTGTAACAGTCATGGTTAAAAGTCATTTGCATTGTCTATTATAAGATTTCTAGTCTAAAAAAATAGAGAACCAGTAGGCAATCTGAGTTAATTCCAATTCTTTGTAATTGGAAAAAGTTTCAACCCAAGTTCCAAATTGTTTTAACTCTAGGATTGTATATTAATAATACTACTTGGTATTTTAGTTTTGCATTTTTCCCTTAGAAAAACTTAAGGATTTTATAAATCTCATTTAGTTCCTACAGTATTCTTATGAATATGAAATATATTTGTCTCCCTTTCCTCATTTATCAAGTATTTATTGAGCACCCTAATAACTTGTCCAGAGCTAAAGTAAGCAGCAGTCAAAAAAAGTTGTTTCCTGCTCTTATGAAATTTATAACCTAAACAGATAATTATACAAATAACTATTATGATTGTGTTAAATGCTAAGGATGAAAAATACAGGTTGTTAGCAGAGCATAAGGAGACACTTAAACTAGTCTAGGTGTCTAGGCGGGCTTCTTGAAGAAATGAATTTTGAGTGAATTCTGAAGCATATTTGGCTTTATCACTATTAGCTTAAAGATACAAATCATTTCATACGAGCAGTTGGAAACAAGTAATCCTAATACATCAAAAACTGTAGAACGAACTATTAGTTAACAGGATTTTTCCAACTTTGGATATGAATACCTTTAACTGAAGTAACTGTCTCCAGTGCAACAAATAATTTGGTAGGACCCCTGGAAGCAGTAAGCCAAGATTTGTTCTCCGTGTAATCAAATATTGAACAAAACAGCACACCAAGAGAACTGAGGGCATTCTAGATTCATTTGTTTATCCTTATAGGGGGGATCCTAGAGAATTCGTTGGTGTCCTATACTTTGTTTCACTTTTTAGCATCCCTTTCCTTGATGATGAGTTGATGGTGAGGCAATAAACACAGAGTTTATTGTTTTTGTTTTTTGCGGTACGTGGGCCTCTCACCACTGTGGCCTCTCCCGTTGTGGAGCACAGGCTCTGGATGCGCAGGCTCGGCGGCCATGGCTCACGGGCCTACCCGCTCCGCAGCATGTGGGATCCTCCCGGACCAGGGCATGAACCCGTGTCCCCTTCATCGGCAGGCGGACTCTCAACCACTGCGCCACCAGGGAAGCCCAACATAGAGTTTTTTTGACAGTACCAGTTGGCTTGTGTTTCTCCAGTTTCCAGTCACCTAATGAGGGTATTAAAAAGAGTACAAAATAGAGCCTGCCACCCTGATTACCAATCCTGTTTTCTTGAGCCTAAGTTACTTCTTTAATTAACTTTCTTAATTCTGGAGTCAGATTGCTTTGTCTCAGCTGTCCCTGCCAAGTGTTATGTTACTTTTTAAAGGCGAATGTTATAAATATCCATGAATAATGAAAGGAAAACACTGATTTGATTTCTAATATTTGTAAACAAATGGTTCAAAAAGAAAAACAAGAAAAATGCCACGTTATTTGTTACACTCATATTTATCATATGTGTATAAAAATGTAAGAAAGTATAAAAACATATGCCACGTACCATTTGAAAGTATAAGGAGTATGTGTGCTTGTGTGTATGTGTGTGTGTGTTTGTATAATCTTGAACGCAGATAATGCTAATGATAAAAATACACACCTATGTAGCAGAGCATAGTATAGTAGTTAAGAGCACTGGTTTTGAAGTCCAGTTGAGTTTGAGCCCTGGCTCTACCACTAACCAACTGTGTGAACTTAGATCGCTTACCTGATCTAACCTAATCTAACTCTAAAATATGTGGATGATAGCTACCATGCAAACTCATTCTGAAAGTTGAGATTGTCTCTGTAGAGCCCATAGCATAGCCCTCAATATATATACACATTTACATCTGATGCTGATCTCTTCCAGACACTGACTACCCAGGGAGATACCTACTGCTTGGGTCAGGGTGAGAAATTTGAACACTTGTCCTCATTCTTATATGACAGAACCCATTATACCCAAACCGACCATAACTTTCCAAACTTCAAAATATTTATGCTTTCCATATTGCATATATAATTACACGACGCATCCTACAACGTGGCTGTGTATTTGGCAGGTCTTAACCTCATCTGGTTCCATGCTTTAACACATAATGTTGAGCACACCTTTAGGAAACAACAACCAAAAAAAGGGAGAGATTTTGTTCTATCTTTATTAGTGCCAAATGTCTGTAAAAATCTATGTTATATAAGTAAAATAATACAAAGTTTGGAGTATTAAAAGTTTCCCAATTTATTTTTACAGTTTGTCTTGTTTTGACATGAAAAGTTGCACATGTAATTGGTATTACTGCCCTTTCCTTCTCTAAGTTCTACTCTGCCACCTAGTGGTGTAAGGAACTTTGCTCTAAATTTTCTGTGTTGGCCAGCGTCCCGTCTGTCCTCCCTTCTTACCTGCCTCCCTCTCTCCCTTAATTACTTTCTTCCCTTCTATCCTTTCCTTTCTTTCTCTTTTTCTTCGTAATACCTACCAAAACAAATTATACTTCTCATTAATGGCAGTGATAACATTAATCTTTGTTTCTCTAGCCCTTAGCACAATGCCTCACACATATTAGGTGTTCAGAAAATATTTGTTTTCATTGAATTATGTGCATCAGAACAAAGGAACTGTAAGATTAAATAATTTATCCAAGGTCATGTAACTGGCCAGGAACTAACATGAGGATTCTAAAATATTCTGGCTTTGTATTTCTACTGAAAATGTCTTTGCCAAGAGATCCAGTGAGAGGTGGAATCGTTGTCATTACTCCTTAGAGTATCTCTTTAAATTCTAACTTTTTTTCAGGCCACTACCACCTACCATGACAGAGGCTGAGGATTTGGATTACACTCATTTTACAAACCAGCATAATTCCACACGTCATTTCTCAAAGTCAGAGTCTTCTCATAAAGGTAATAAAAATATATATGGTCAGGTTTCAGATCCGTTTTAATAATCCTCATGCTGTGGTGGAAAAGCCAGATGCTGTCTTATAGATCACTAGAGTGGAAAAATAAGTTATTTTTCCTCTTGGAAGATCATTGTAATAGTCTTCATTTTTTGGAAAACAAACAAAAATGATTAAAAAACAGAAAGCAAACACCTTGAGCTGAATACAGGACTTTTCTATGTACAGTTAGTCGACCCTTGAACAACACAGGTTTGAACTGCACAGGGGTTCATTTATACATGGATTTTTTTCAATAATAAATATTACAGTACTACACCATCCATATTGGCTGAGTCTGCAGATGTGTATACAGAGGGCCAACTATAAATTATACATGGATTTTCAACTGTGCAGAGAATCAGCACCCTAAACCCCACATTGTTCAAGGGTCCGGAGAGAGTTCGTTCATAGCTTTTATCAGATTCTTAAAGGGAGACTGTGTCCCGCATTTAGATCTACTGGGCTTTTCCTGTCTTGGCTCTTGTTTCTCATCTGCCCGTGATTCTCTTAATTAGATTAAAATACGCACATACGTACACACATCACACAAAACACATCACATGGAAGAAAAATGGGACAAAGAACATGAGAAAAAAATACGAGATCTAAGTTGGACCAGATCTTTAAAATGAAAGGAATCATCGGGTCTAGTTCCTCTGCTAACCATATGCGTTCCCTTAGATGTATTTTTATGACAGTCATAAAATGAGTGAGGAAAATGTAGTTTCTCATATTAATTTGCTCATCGAAAAATGGAGGTGATTTTAATGGTCTCAGCATGGTCAGGATTATATGAGTAAAATATATGAAAGCAGATTGCAACAGACTTTACAAAGATTAGGTCTTATCAATTGATGTTTGGTTTTTTTTACGGTTTTTGAAGATTTATTAGGTGATGTTTTCATTATCCTTTCCCAAATCTAATGATTGCCTTCCCGAACTTACTTAAATTTTCTTTTCTGAGGTGATTACAAGATACCATTGCACAGGTGCAACTCTAGACTAATTAAATTAGAATTTCCGGGGGCAGGTTTTGCCAGACATTTGTATTTTTTTAAAAGCTCTCCTTCTCCTGCTTCCCTATCATTCTGTCATTCATCCAATGTTGACATTAAGACAAAAAACATTACTTAAAAGATGAGATTAGTTGAATATTATCAAAACAACCCATACACTACAATTTCCATTGGTTGGTGGCCTTTTTACCATCCCTTGTTTAACTGGGGGAAGTTCATGAGGTTCTTTCTCAAATTATATACATGCATCACTTTTAGGAGGTGCCTTCCTGTCCTTGACATACATTTGATACATAATATTAAAATAACACATTGGTTCTGAATGTAAATTCAACCTGGTTATCTGCAGGAGATTGGCTCCAGGACCCCCAAGGATCTCAGAATCCTCAGATACTCAAGACCCTTGTATAAAATGGCATAGCATTTGCCACGCGTCCTCCCCTAAACTGTAAATCATCTCTAGATTACTTCCAATACGTAATACAGTGCGAATGCTCTGTAAATACTTGCAAACGTATGGCAAATTCAAGTTTTGCTTTTTGGAACTTTCTGGAAATTTTTTTTCTGACTATTTGCAGTCCATGGTGGATGGGGAACCTGCAGATATGGAGAGCCAGTTGTATTCTTACAACCAAAAACAAACAAAATATGAACCACTTGAAATGCATATAAATATAGGTAAATTATTTTACCTGAGCAGGGAGAAAAAGTGTCTCAGAGATTTTTCCTTCATCGTTTTTCTTCTTTTTTCCTTCTCTCTCCAGGTTTCCATTATAAGCCGTAAAAACCTAGGAACCTGCCTTGAAAACGGACTCACTGTAGCAAAATTACTGGATGATACAGAATGCATTCCATGCTTATTTTTTTCTCCTATATTTTGTATTCCTCAGACTTATCCTCAAGTGTTTTTTAGACCATAAATAATTCTCATTCATTTAAAATGTTTTGGTTATTCCTGATCACGTGGGCAGTACAAGAAAATCTAGCTTCTGAATATTGGCCACCTTTATGCTGCATATGCTTCCTGGGATATAGTATCTAAGAGCTCTATAAAATGCCATTTTCGTTAGGTATGGAGTATTGATATCTAGGGAATAGGCTTTATTTAGCAATTAGAATTTTGTGGAGATAATGATCAAAGTAACACAATGTTTGGATGCAATGCAGAATAAAAGAATATAAGAAATAGCTTTTTTTTGGTTCATTAGTGTATGATATATTAAAAGACAGAGACATTTGCTTTTTACTATTCAAGGAAAGAAAAACATCACAACCATAAAATATTAAAAAAAAAACCAAAAACCTGGAACAGTTGAAATATGTAACAGACTACCAGGACTGTAGAGGTTTTACGTATCCTTACATGCCCTCCTGGGAAGATTGGCCTAGATGTCGTTCACTAACACCGTCGCTGCCATTGCCTCCTCAATAGCAAGGCTTTCTGAAGCCTCTGGGCATTGGACCATTTATTAGTATTTACTAGCAAAAATTTAATTCTGTGAAGTTTTAACTAAAGTCTGTGCAAAATCAACTGAAAATCGAAAAACTGAAAATGAAAAATTTTGTATCCCTTCTCTTATTTTACATTTACTTATAAAGCCGAAGGGAATGGAATTGGAAAGATGTTTATATACACGGTGCTGCCATCATTTTCTCTAGCTGTAAGATTGATCATAGCAGCATATGTTGGCAACCTCTCAAAAATATTTTGTGTATCTGTCAATAAGTAGATTAATTGGGCATGAAGTTGATAAAGGGGTTTTTCATCCAACTATTTGGTTCTACACATTTGTTAATGACACAGGGGCATTGGATTCCTTTTGTGCCAGACCTTTAAACCCCTCTTCAAGAAATATGGAATGTTTTTCCATCTTCTAACCTCATGGAAATGCCTCTTTTCCCATACTAGTTAGTTAACATAAGTATCAGTCATGCTATATATATAAATAATATCCTTTCAGCCTGACTTCCTGTTATTTTTCATTGTATGAATCTGACGGTTTTGGCATTTTAGTGTGATGTTTGTTTAGGAAAGAAATCTGTGGGTGACTTGAGAAAAACGGTTAATCCATTCTTTTCTGGCTTCTGTTTGCCTTATCTTTTGAGATAGTCTTTAAAGTTGGGCAATATTCAGGAAGCTTTTTAGACTAGTTTCCCAAAGCAGATTTGGGTTTTTCATTTTGAGAAAGATCTTTAGTTTCATAAAGTTTTTGGACTGTGTGAACTTAAGTAAAAGATATCTAAGAATTAAGTTTTGGGAAAATGATAATCTAGAAAGAAACAAAACCCTTAAGGATGTAGTCATTTCAGAAAATTGGGGAAAGGAAGAATAACAGGACTTTGAATGTCCAGGAGGAAATGAATGAGAAAAAGTCTTTATTTAAATAGGCAAGGGCAGACCAAACGGAGACCCTAGCCTTAAATCAAATTCCAGAGGGTGGTTTCAATATCCAAAGTTTAGGTATTGTTGATTTACAGTAATGCTATATTTTTCTTTGTCTGCCCTGTGATTTTGCTTCATGTTTTAAAAAGTTTTTTATGGTAGCTTTAAAGAAAAAAAAAACAGTATATTTTTACTTGAAAATCAGGCAAATGGGCAACATTTGCCATATTTTTATTTTATAAATGTTTATTTTTCTATCTCATACAATGATCAGTTCTTCTTTTCAAATTCTACGTTTCTCTTGCCTCTCATGTATTACTTCATCCAGTCATATTTATTATTGTAAAACGCTAACTGGATATATTTTACTCAAAACAAATGTCAGGTGAGTTAACACGTGACCAGGATGTTAGTGTTTCAGCTGTCTTAGTGAGTGACCAAAGGTAGTATTTCCCTCGTGACACACAAATTCAGCATCTGTATTGAAAATTTGTTTTTTTTTTTAAGGTTTTTAAAAGATTAGAATTTTTAAATATTTTAATTTAATTTAATTTTTTTTGTAAAGCATACACTTTAAGGAGTATCAGAATAATTCTTTCCCTGTGAGTAAGGAGACAGATCAAATTCAACCAGTCGAATTCCTCTTACTCTCATTCAAATAGTGTAATTGTTATCTTTGAGACTATAGAAGCAACTAACAATTGTATTTTAAGAAACTGCCAGACATTCTTCACTGTGTTCTCTGCTTTTCACTTTGTCATTTTTATATAAATATGGAAGCATTTATTTTGTTTCTGTTCCTACTGCTGGAACACATGCAGTTTAATTTTTAAGCCCACAATGTATTATGCTTTAATGTTGTGATGTAAACTAATACTTCTGGCCTTTAGAAAATCTCTCTGTTTCCATACCTGTGTTCTGTGGAGACCAGGTCTCGTTAACATCAGTATCACTGAATGAGCACAGTGCGTTGTGGAGCCTGATCATAAGGCTACTGGACATGCACACCCCATTGCCGCAACCTAACTTTTTGTAAGTCATCGCCTGGAAGCAAGGTTAGATAAGGGTAAGATTAAATGTTCTGAGTTGAAAATAATGTGACTCTACTGTCTAACCATTGTTAGACATAATTTTATTGGGAGACTGGACGGTTGCTACACACGCTGTAAAATAACACTGCAATTTTTAGAAGGTGACTTTGCATACAAAGTCTTGGACTTACTATTTCCCAAGTGACTTTACAACAACCAGCAACAGACTAATGAACTGCAGAAAAGACTATATGGTTTTTGATCATAGAGAAACATCTAAATTAGAAAAGATACGGATAGATGCTCCCAGGAGGAAAACCTTTTCAGAATGGCAGTGGCCACTTGGATCTAGATCAACATATTCCGTAATGTGTGAACTTGGGCCTGTGTTCCACTGGACTCACGAGGAAATTAGGAACCAGACCTGTTTTCCCCTTTTCTTCTGTACTGTGGCCCACAGTGGGACTGGACCATGAATAAATCCGTTGCAGACATTGTCCGTACCTTTCGCACAATCTTGGGACTTTTCAGTATAAAACTAATTAACTTTCAACTGATTATTATTTTTCTTTACTACTGTCAAATGTTCTCTGAATTTTGTCTTGTGCCAGATTGCTCTTTGGAAACACCTGGTATAATATGGTGCATTTAGTTTACCACATAAGTGGTTAACACTCTAGGGCCTTGATTTTTAATGAGTGTTGTCTTTATATAAAAATCACGTTGGGGAGTACCAAGATTATTCCTTTATTCAGTGATGATTTCCTTGAAAGATAACTGTGGTGATTGGCTGTAATATCCTCAGCCACATAAAGACGTAAGACCCCTGTGTAAGCAGCTTTCTGAAGGACTGAGAACAAGATAGAACTTGCACTCAAAGGCTTTTTTCCCTTTTGGGAAAGCACTATTTGTGTTGGGGACGTTAATACGGAAAAGGGAATCCTTCAGGTAGATTTCACTGTTACATAGTGTGCTATATTCTGATAATACTGGCTTTTTAGAAACAAACATACAGAAATCAAAACCTGCTCTTTGAGCGAAAAGGAAAAGAAACAAAGACAAAAACATTTTTGGAGTACTTTGTCCATTGCTTACTGCTTGGAGTCAGAGAAAAGGGAGATAAAATGATCCCATTTTTCCTCCTATCTGGTGGTGCCTGTGAGTCTTAAAGCCATAACTGCTTATCTTACTGGTGATAGTATCCTTTTTTTCTCCCTAGTCCGTAGTAGGTCATCTGGGCAGGGAGAAGCAAACTGGAGACTGGCCTGATAATGCTGCACGGGGCACCCAGTGTCACCCAGAGTTCTCTGGGAAGAGTCTCTTTTATCCCTGAGGATACATAAGACTGTTAAAGGGAAGAGTTGAGGCTGTTGTTACTCTTGCCATTTAACTCTCATTAGAAATGCTGAATTTATTTCTAGAGAAATCAAGAAGGAAAGGGTAAAGTAGGAAATCCTCACTTCTACAGTCACTTTTCTTAGGAGACCTGCACTGTATGCCAGCAATGTCTGTGAGGAGCAGTATTGCCTTAAATTAGTTTGATTCTGACCAAGGTCAGTGTACTGTATTTCCTATATGTGAACGACTGTCAACTCTCCATTGAGATATAAAATTCACAGGTGGGCCCCAGACATCCTCATCATCAGAAGCTTTGGACATCCTCACACCAAGCTGTGAGTGACGTCCACACTGATAGGTATGTCATTCCATTTCAAATCGCCTCTCCATCTGTGAATGAGCAGTGGCATGACCAAGAAGGCTGGTAGTAGGCGAGAGAGAATTTCCTGACCGGATTTTTCAGGTGATCACTTCCCAAATAATTGAGAGTTGACTGTCCTCCTTTTCTATGGCTACTGTGTAGAAGATATTTCCAAAGGTTCTCTTATGCAGTGTGAAGTCATTACATTTTGTAAGAATTTCACCAACACTCTTATATATTAAAATGCATACATTAACAAAAAAAGAAAACCAAACAAAACAGAGACATTTACTCAAATGGGAGATTTGTTGATATGAAGAGTGTTTGTATTTTATTACTTTTAAGAGAAAATCAATCTGAAACTTTTGCTATGGTAGGGGAGACACCAGAGTGTGTTTTAGGGTTGTATTTGATGCTAAAGACTAACACAATCATCTAAGTAATCATGTTGATTTGTGGAAATGTCTGGTCCTAAAAATCATTCTCTTTGCCCTTAAATATGTGTGAACACTGCCTAGATATATGTTCCTAATAGACTTAAATGTTTTTGTGTATTCTCAGCAAACTAGAAAATTTTTCTCTCATCTTGAGTAACTTTTTCATAGCATAAGGCATTTCAGATAAGAACAGAACTAATTGTGTAACTTAGTGCCCCATGATTCATTGCTGAGTTTCATATAGAAAGAATGGAAGAATTGAAAGACAGGGGTCAAGTGACATTTCCTTCACAAAAGAGCAAGGGCTAAGGACAGCAAAGAGAAGACAGTTGAGAGAATATACTATTACACATCATACATATACTTAGGATAAATTTTTGTTGCATTGAGTTTCAGACCATAATTGCTAAAAGAGTTTCTAACTCTTTCTAAATTTAGTGAGAGGGTTTTTGATATCAGAATTTCTAAAATTTCTTATTGAATTAGCCTCTGAAATCCCCGTAGGCTATACCTTCAGCCTTGTCATAGACTGAAAGCCAAATGCCCTTTCTCGGATATAACTGTATTTTTCACCTGCCTCTTAAAGGCAACCCAATATTTAGTTCATGAAGTATTATGATAGCATATAAAAATGATGTTCCAAAATGAGAATTCTCTGTAATGTGGTTTTCCTTAAGAAGAATCCATCCCAACACTATTGTATTTTGAAAGGTGCCGCATTATAAAGTATAGGAATTTGTTCATATAAATCAAGTTGCTCAGGAAATTTGAGGTGGTGCTGTCATTTGTCTCCAAATTTGGAAAAGTATCCTCTTGCAAGAGGTAACTGCACAGTGCCCAGAGGTTTTGGATGCTTTGGTAAGAAAGCCCTTTGACATTTGGAAAGTAGATGTTTAAAAAACAAGTGAGATGTTATCTCAAGTGCTCATCAGTTTGTAGCCAAGCCCCAGAGGGAAAGGCAGCTTTGAACTAGTTACTTCATGGAACTGAACAGAACCTTAATGGAATAGAGTTGCCAGTCTGAGGATAGAAAACAAGGAGGCCACCTCAAATCACATGCCTGTCTAGAGATTAAGTGAAACTGTGAGGGACACTGGCTGCCTTAAGGTCACTGATGTTGGGTACCAGTGGGTATGTGTGCACGCTTCTGGAAGAAGCTGATGGAAACAGTCTGTTTCAATCCACCTTCATACAGCACAGGTTTCTGCTCATGACCTCATTGGGGAAAGTGAGAAATGTGGTGCTGGAGACGTTCTTGTGTCTTGGGCGGCTGAGGTGCTAACGTCATTCAGAATCCAGTGCTCAAGCCTCCCTTCAGTGCCAGTTATACATCTTCATTCATTCATCTATGCAAGCTTGTGTTTCAGTGGTTCGTTTTTTACACCTTGTGACCCATTGGATTCTTTCAATATCAGGTTTAACATTGATATTATGAATCATTTTTAAACCAAAGTATTGTATAAGTCCGTGTGCTTGTTTTCCTGAACGGATGGAGGCAAACACCAATCTTGTCCTTTTCTCTTAATACAGTCATCCATTTATTACGTTAATGGTCTCTGTCTCATGTTTTCTTTACCACATTCAAGGACTTGGGAAGATCTGGGAATATTCATTTGTTTTTTCTTCTTTACAAAGTTAACCCTAATGTATCTTTGTTTAATAACAGTAGCTTTTTATCTTATTCTGGTTACTGTAACCATGTATAACACTATACTTCCTAGTACATTAACATTCTCAACAAGTACTCCCAAGTCCAAATCCGTTAGGAAAAAAAAAAAAAATCCGTTAGAGAAGTGGCTTTGTTTTGTGTGTGGTGATTGGTGGCTTGGTTGATATATTTGAAAGAAAAACAGGTAAGTGGATGTTCACACAATAATCCGAATGATCAAAGGCTCCGTGAGGCCAAAAACCAAGTCTGCACCGCACATGCAGTCCATGGATGTTAAAAATAGACATTAATAATAACCAGCATTTAACATTTTACCTTTATGAGGTGTTTCTTTATCTAATTTTCTTTACTAGACTAATCATGATGAGGAAACTGATTCTGCAGAAATTTAGCAGGTTACCTAAAAATAAGATACGGGCTTCCCTGGTGGCGCAGTGGTTGAGAGTCCGGCTGCCGATGCAGGGGACACGAGTTCGTGTCCCGGTCCGGGAGGATTCCGCGTGCCGCGGAGCGGCTGGGCCCGTGAGCCATGGCCACTGGGCCTGCGCGTCCAGAGCCTGTGCTCTGCAACGGGAGGGGCCACAGCAGTGAGAGGCCCGTGTACCGCAAAAAAACAAAAACAAACCAAAAAAAACCCCTCATAACAAAAATAAGATACTATTTTCAATGACTGTTAAACTGATTTTTAAAGAGGTAACTAGTGGGTTGGCCACAAAGTTCGTTCGGGGTTTTCATGGCGCTACGGAAAAACCTGAATGAACTTTTTGGCCAACCCAATATTTAGTTTCCTTCGGCCAGACTCAAGACGTCACTTCCTTCTCTAGCAAATATTACAGGGAATCTAAGTGATCTCTGTTATACATCTATACTGTTGTGAAAACGTGTTAAGGAAACCTAATCCAAAATTGGAGTTGGGAAGCTACGAAGGGAGCGCTCTCGCACGTGCCACACGTTGCAGCTTGTATAGTTCAGCAGGAAGGAGGAAGAGTTCCTCTCTCACCTGGCAACAGTAAGCTGCCCTAATCTTCAGCCAATGAGAAGCTGCCACCACTTCAAAATCTCATTCTCCTCCAGTGAACTTTTGTTCAAAACAACCCCTCCCCATTTGTTCTCCAGACTTGCTTATGTTTCAACATAGTTGGCTTGTCCCAAATTGCAAGTCCTTTGCTTTTCCCATATAAACTAATTTTTGCTTAAGGAAAATTGCTCTTTGCTCTGTTTAAGGTTTACACTGTGTATCACTACCAGACACCTAAGGAGCACTGGTGATATGCAGACATTACAGTATTTTTTAGTTGAAGAAATGTGATGTGTTGATTTCAGTTTCTAAAGAATGGGTGAAAGTTGCCAGGGATAAAAGTTTGCATACCTAAAAGTCAATTAAAAAATTAAATATGTAATTAAGGCAGCTCCTCTTAATCTGTGGCAGGAGGTACCCAATATGCCTGGGTGGGTTTTGTGGGTATACCTGGGTCTGAGTGTCAGGCTGTGGCCATGTGGTGTGGAGAGGTAGCACACTAGAAAGCTCCTCAAGGACAGCCGGGAGAACCTTAGCTGCCTTCTACTCCTTGGAAATTTAGAGAAATCTCAGAAGGCTTTGGAGTACTACATGTCACAGGGTAGGGGTTTGAAGAAATTTCACCCACGTATCTAGGGGCAGAAAGATCACGTGTTTCCTCCCCATTGTATCTGAGTTACGTGCTTAAACAAACATGAACTAAACACTGCAGTAGAGCCAATGACTAAGGAAATCGACAGGAATAAGGAGGTCTGAGTCCTAGTCCTGGCTTTTCTGTGAACTTGGTTCAGGAACTTGGAACACCACTTATCCTTTCTACTAATAAGCTCATTGCAGTGAGAGTTGGCAATCCGTAAGTACTCCTTCAGGTCGAATATTCTAGGATCCTGGCTGTCAAGATGTGCTGGGTTCCTTTAAGATACCTCAAAAAGAGAAGAGCCTCATGCCCTACTGGGAGCCTGGAAAATCCCAAACTCTTCCTAGGCATTCGTTTGAAAGGCCTCATTCCTGAACTCGTGTCCTTTAAAAAAATTTTTTTGTTGTTTATTTTGGACAAAAATTGTATATATTTCAGGTGCACAATGTGATGTTTTGATGTACGTATACACTGAAATGATTACCTCAATCAAAGCAGCATACCCATCGCGTCTCATAGTTACCTGTGTGTGCAGGTGTGTGTGGTGAAAACGTGTGGGACCTACTCTCTTAGCAAATCTCTAGTATATACCACATTACCATTAACTGTAGTCACCATGTTGTACGTTAGTCTCCAGAACTTATAACTGCGTGTTTTTTCCCTTTGTTGATCTTGTGTTCCTGACTGCGCTGTTCTGCGCCTAGCTCCACACCCAGCACATTGCCCTCAACTTAACATGTGTTCCTCTAACCAAATCTGTCTCTTTCTATCCCCAAGCTTCAACTATGACCCTCTTTCACTGAAAGGTCTTTAGATATTCTTGTGAACTCTTGAACCTCCAGCCAGTATACCTTACTTCTCATACTCCCGAAACGTATATTTCTGACCGATTCCTGAGCCTTTGGTCATGTGAATTGTGATGTGCACCTGCCACACTTGATTATTTTGTGCCATTCCTTTCCTGATCTGTGCCCTCGCGAGCAGTGCTCTCAGTGTCTGCCTGATTTTGAGGAAGATTTTCCGGCTGACCCACCAAGCACCTGCCCTCAAATCCCTGACCAGGCCTTGGGGGCTCTCAGACACGGAGCTGGGGGCGGGGGGTGTGTGTGAGTGTGTGTGTCTGCAGGTATATCTGCCATTGGCAGATGTGTGTGTAAATGACAGTGGACTTTTCTGGCCTGGAGAGGTGGGTACCAAGTGATAGATCTCAATTTTTCCTTTTATGGATCATGCTTTTGGTGTCAAGTCTTATGAACTCTGCCTAGTCTTACATTTTTTTTGCGGTACGCAGGCCTCTCACCGCCGCGGCCTCTCCCGTTGCGGAGCACAGGCTCCGGACGCGCTGGCTCAGCGGCCATGGCTCACGGGCCCAGCTGGTCCGCGGCATGTGGGATCTTCCCAGACCGGGGCATGAACCCGTGTCCCCTGCATCGGCAGGCGGACTCAACCACTGCGCCACCAGGGAAGCCCTTCTTTTGTATTTTTTTCTACAAGTTTGTAGTTTTAAGTTTTATATTTAAATCTTTGATCCATTTTGAGTTAATTTTTACATAAAGTGTGATGTTTAGGTCAAGGTTTATTGAAAGTCGTGACTAACGGAGATTAGGCCTCCTTTTATATCATTCTAACAAGAAAGGGGAGGGATGTCTTGTTGCTGCCTGGTGTGGAGGAGGTCCAGACTCCTCACATGGTCCCCACTGACACTGTGTATGTGTGTGGTCAGGGAGAGGACATGGTGGATGGCTCATCACCTTGGGGATGTAAGTCCCAGCTCCCTACTCTGCCTTCTCTGACACCACCCTAGTATGATAGGGGGTCGAGGGTCCTCCCTACAGCCTAGCAAGGCTGAAGGTCTAAGCTTCCCACCAGGCCGTTGCTGGCAAGGGGAGTCATGGAGCCATGCGTTTTCTCTGTGGTGTTTGGCTGGAGTAGAACTGTTGTTGTCTAAACGTATCTGTCTTGCCAGTTTGTCCCTTTCCCAGTTCTCTGGCTAGAGATAGCAGGCCCTTGGTTGGTGCCTTTTGTTTTCTGGGCCTCTTGGTGTTTCCACGTTCCTGGCTTCTTCAGATCCAAGTCTGATATATACAAGGCAAAAAGAAAACCCAAGGAACTCAAAATCATGTTGTTCCTGGGGTCCCCAAATCCCTCATCTTTTTTTTCTCTACCATTTTAAGTCTTCTTGTGTTTGTTTTCTATATAACATTAAAGGTTTTTTTGTTTGTTTGTTTTTTCTTGCGTTTAGTGGGAAGAATAGGGAGAAGTATGTTTATTTCATCTTCCTACAAGTGGAAAACTCCACTATTTACTTATATATTAATCTAGCATTTTTATGCTTTGTTTAGGTTTTGATGTTTAGTTCACCTGGAGTTTGTTTTGATATAATTTAGCTTTATTTTATTTTCTCACTTTGTTGGTCCTTTCTTTCTATGTCATTTATTAAGCAACACACTCATTTCCTGTGGATTTGAAATGCCACTATTGTAATGATTCAAATTCTGTATTTCCTCATTTAAAAAAATTTTTGTCTTAGTTCCTAGTCTAGTACTACATTTTAAATCATGAAATTAACATCTAGTGAGACGTTTCCCCTTGATGACTCTTTCAAAATATGTCTATGGCTATTCTTTCATATTTATTCCTCCAGGGGAAACTTAAGATCACTTTGGCGATTTTCTTTTTTTTCATCATTTCATTGATTTATTTATTTAGTTGGTATATTCTTTTATTGCTAAAATGGCATATTTTATGTTATGTATATTTCTTGTGTTTGATGGAGATTTTCTTGAACATCAGAGGTGAAAAAAAAAAGAAAAGGAAAAAATCCCTCCTAGTCTTTGCAGATTGACTCTGTTCTGAAGCCCTCCTTTAACACTTAGCCAGACTTTCACTGAGTCTAAGATCTACCCAAGGTCAAAGCTTGAGTTCTTCTGAGGTCTTTTCTGAGCATGCATCTTGCCCTGGGTATGTGCATGGTTTTCTAAATTTCTCCATAAATATGGGTGCTTTTAATTGCTCCAATTTCACAAAGAAACTCTCTCCCCGATTTTTTCTCCTAAGGCCGGCTATCTGTTGTCTCAACTGTAATCTCTTGCCCCAGTTGCCTTTGAATGGTTTATCTACTTTGCAGTGTTTTCAAATGATGCCCACTGCTTTTCTAGCCTCGGTGAATTCCAACTTAGGCAAAACAGAGATGAGGATTTTGCATCACTCCTTCAGGTAGCCCCCCAGTCAAGTTATAAAGATTTACACAATAATTTGCAAATAAATTCTGCTCTGCTTCCTTTGGAACCAGGGACTAGGGTGCCCCAACTGGAATGGAGGCTACTGTCTTCACCTGTGGCTGAGCCAGAGAAGGGGGCGGGGCGATGGCGAGTAAAATGCCTAGAAGCTTTTCTACTGTTTTTAAGTTAACTTTTTCTGGATTCTGTGTTCACTTGGTTAATGTAAACCTATGACTGTTTTCCATAGTTCTGACAAAGTTTCTGCTTATCTCTAGATATTTCTGTGGCAGAATTTGGAGCTTGGAGGCGCCTACATAGTCACTTGGCTGCCATCACTCTGGGCAGTTTCTTAAAAAGCAAATCTGAGTCATTTTATAGATTAATGTTGGGAAATTTATCTTACTATGCTTTTCATGAGTAACGAGAGGAGTAATAAACAGTGGAGTACAATTTAGCTGTCAAAAGGAACGAGGGAAATCTCAGCCATGGAGTCATTTCCAGGATATATTTTTAAATGAGAAAAGGAAGGTGGTGAAAGCATAAAGGTTTTGCATCATGTATCTGGAAAAGGGGGTGTGTGGGGATGCTGCTGTGTATGCATGTTTCCTTATAATAAGAAAAAATGTAATGTTTATAAAAATTTTTAAAGTTAGCTATAGGGAGGGAGGAAATACATGTGTAGGGGATATGTAGAAGCTAGACATAATGGGATATACCTTATCTTGTAGATTTGATGTTATAACCAGATACTTATTTTAAATCACTATGAAACAAAACTTTACAAGGAAAACTATAAAAGTGAAAGTAAAATAAAGCAAATAGACCTAGAAACAAAGAGCACCCTGGTAGCAATTAACATCCTTCATGCACAGATTGTGGTCTTTTTTTCTACCAAATAAAACCCAATCAGACTTTCATAGAGAAATGGCTAATTTTAGATATTTAAATTTGCAAGATGAAACTGCAATATCTTGTGTTACCAGATAGCAAAGAAGCTATCAAAGAAAAGGTTTTGTCAAAATATCCCCAATCAGCCAAAGACAGGATAATTTGTGCATCAATAGGGATAATAACTGAAATGGATAGAAAGTCATAAAATATGTTTAAACCCATGTATTTAAAATGATCTTTATCCCCTTAAAATAACCCTTACTGATCACCTGTGGCAGATGCTATGGACCAGCTCATTATTTTGAAAACTGGTGAATATGGAGAATAATCAAGCATTTATCCTGCCTGTTGTTTTTTTCTTTTTAAAATAAGATCTGTACCTTACTGATAAATAAATGAATAGCTGATTATGATAAATTTCCCTTTATAGAATATTTTAGCTCATAGTCAAATTTTAAAAATGATAGAATGATAGAATCATTTTGCAACCCTCAAAGAATTAATAGATCTACACAATGATCACTAACAGTTGGTATCATAAAAAGAGAGAGAATTAGATATTATGTCCCTCCAAATGAAAGTAACAATATTATCAACAAAATTACCAAGTTTCTAGATTTATCTACTAATATATAGGAAGTATAGGGCATTCAGGACAATTTTAAATAGCAACATAAGATTGCAATCTGCAAAATCTAGACTATGAGAAACTTTATAAAACAAACAACAAAAATTCTTCAAAATAAAATATATTTGTAAAGAAAATGGAGAAGGGGAACAGTGTAAGACACAAGCAATACTTTTAACCAGTTGAAAAGACTGAAATCTATAAGGTGATTAGGGAAATGTGAACACTGACTGGATATTTGTTGATATTAAGAATTTAGTGTTAATTTTTTAGGTCTGATAATGAAATTGGGGTTGTGTTGTAAACAAAAATTTCTTATATTTCAGAGGTACGCACTGAAATATTTATAGATGAAATGATACGGTGTCAGGGGTAGGACATAAATGAGTATAAAAAAGAAAAGATAGGCCATATATCAATAACTGGTGATGAGTAAATCAGATTTATTACACTATTCTCTCTACTTTTATATATGTTTGAAAATGTCCATAATGAAGTTTTAAAAATGACAGGGAAATAAATTTTCAAACAAAAGCTATGAAAAGCCACACTAAAGATATATGTGTACTTCAGGCAAAAGTGAAAAGATCTTGGATGAAAGGTCAGAAATACAGAAAGGAATAAACATAAATGAAAAGTATATATTTGTTGGTAAATATAAATGAATATTGACTGTCTAAAACAATGATTAGGTATCTTGTGGGTTTAAAACATAAATAAAATATACCAAAATGGTATATGAATTATGATAAAGTAAATGGAGTTAAAGTGTCATAAAGCAGTATTTCTCAAATTTTTAATATATGAATCATCTAGGGATCTTGTTAAATTGTAGGTTTTGACCAAAAGGTCTGGAGTGGGGCTGGAGATTTTAAATTTTAACAAGCTCCCAGGTGATTTTTTATGCCGCTGGTCTAACAACACACTAAGAAGCAAGGTAAAGGAAGAGGTAAAAATACTAACTTTTATTAGACTTTGATATGTCAAATATGCTTGCTGTAATCTTTATTATAACAACAAAAAGAGTGGTAAAATAATGTAAAACTACTAAGATAGATAATAGTGAGAGAAATGGAATAATAAAATATAATCAATCTAAAAGGAACATAGAAAAAGTGAAACAAGTAGAAAGCCAGTAGTTAGATGGTAAATTCAGACCTAAACATTTCAGTAGTTATATTAAGTGTTTGTGGACTAAATGTTCCAGTTAAAAGACACAGATTGTCAGACTGAGAAAACCCAATTTATGATGCTTATAAGAAATATTTAAAATACATGATACAGAAATGTTGAAAGTAAAAAAAAAAAAAAAAAACAACACAAAAAGCAAACAAAAAAGTTCCATGAAAACACTAACCAAAATAAAGCTGTGATAAATATCAGAAAAGTCAAACCTCGGTAAAAATATTACTGGCGAAAAAGAGGAACATTTTATAAACTTGCAGACTTCATGTTACCAGGATGATTTCGACAAAGTGGACAAGTGAACTTTTCTAACAGTTAAAGCTGTTAGGCTGCCTCAGGAAGTAGCAAGTTATTCATTAAACTATGCTCCAACCACTATCAACTCACTTTCTCCAAACATACAGGCTCCTTTGTAATTCTATTTAGATGTAAACAGAATCTTTCTGAAATGAAATATTTTTCAAGGTGAAGTGGGCTACACTGGGAAATAGTGATTTCTAACCACATATAACCCTGGTTAGGACTGCATCTTATTCTTGCTTAGCAGAGTGCCTGACACATAGTAGGAGCTCAACATAGAAGTTTCTATGTTGAGTAAATTGACGGATGGAAAGGAAAGAGGGCTCCTAAATCTCTCTCCAACCTTGACATTCTTGGGATCCCCATTTACTATGCAGAGTGTTAAAAAATGATTAAAGAAGACAATTTAGGTGATACTAACAAACTAAGGGGGCGAACTATGAAGTGGAGTCTACTTTCAGAGAACTGCAGAATGGGGTGGAAGGCGGGAAGCTTTTATAGGATAAAGAATAAAAGAACAAGGGAGAACAATGTCAGCAGCATGGCAGAGTGAGATGTTTCCTTTGTCCCTCCCTTTCAATCTACAACCAGTAAAACATCCACAACTCAAAAAAGGCGCCTCTGTCCAACATACCAGGATGCCAGATAATTCCACATATCTGTACATTTAAAGATGGGTGGAACAGATAGAGGAGACAAAACCATGGGAACCGTGGAGGCTGTGCCTGCAATCCTGGTCCCCTGGCCATGGCAGCTGAGCCTGAAGCCCCAGAGAACCCAGGATCGGCAGGAAAGGCAGTGCCCACAACTCCAGCCCCCTGACGGTTGCCTGCAGTGGTGGCATCCAGGAACCCGATAACACCGGACAAGGCAGAGGCACCCATGACCCTGGCTTCCCTCTCCCCATTTCTCTCTCTCTGTGGCAGCAGAACCTGCAACTCAGAAGATCTTGAACGCTGCAGAAGTGCCCACCATCCTAGTGCCCCAGGCAGCAATGCCAGCAACACCAGCCGCAGCAAGGCACCAACAATCCCAGGAGCACAAAAGCAGTGATAATAAGAGCACTTGGTGAAACCTCTGACAGAGGTGGTGGAGGGTTGGAAAGTGAGGGCTTTCAAATACAACCAGAGACAGCTCAGATAAGGGAAGCCAAAATGTTATGCTGTAGTGCCACTTACTGAGAAATAAAAGAAAGGCCTCTAATGTCTAATCTGTTGAATCTTTAGATTCAAGTTAGGAAAAAAGCTTTATCTAAAGTAGAAACATGTTCACTACTTTAAAGGCACCAGCAAGGGAACAACTCATCAAACACCATGAGGCACCACAATAACACTGTATCACTAAAAGAAAATGACAATTCAGAATCCAAACTTAAATTCATGGAATATCTGACTTTTTGAATCTGTTAGAGAGTTCAAAATAGCTGTCATGAAGAAACTTGACAAACTACAAGAAAATTAAGAGAGGCAATTTCATGAGCTCAGGAATAAAATTAGTGAACAGAAGTAATACTTTACCAAAGAAATTGAAATTCTAAAAAAGAACCAAACAGATATTCTGGAGCTAAAGAACTCAATAAATGAGATGAAGAATGCATTTAAAAGCATTGGAAATAAAGCAGGGCATATGGAAGAGGGAAATAGTGAGCTTGAAATAGAAATCTAGAAATGAGACAGGTAGAAGGGAAAAGATAATTAAGATCTAAAAATATGAGGAAATTCTCTAAAAACAATCTTGACTCTTTTAGAAAGGGCAACATTAGGGTAATGGGTATCACAGAAGGAGAAGAGAGCAGAGAGTTTATTTCACGAAAAAATAGCTGAGAGCCTCCCAAACCTTAATTTTTTTAAGCTTAATTTTTTCGAACAATAAATTCTGAAAGAAGGTGTGTATTTTACACTCACAAGGCCTGTCAGTTCAAACAAGGTATATTTCAAGTGTTCAGGAGTCACACGTGGCTAGTGGCTCCTCTTAACAGACAGCACAGATCTATTACATACCTCAGTTCAAACGGAGACGGGGGGAGTCCCATTTTAACATGTTAACTAGCTCATACAATAATGCAAGTGAAAACAAAATGATTGATCAATACGAATTGGTGTTTTCTAACCTTCACCAAACTGTAAATTCCGCTTATTTGTCTGTTGTACCCACATTTTACCAGGAGAGGGCGCTCGGAGCTGGCAAGACGGCTTAAACCTTGAAGTACTAGAGACTTAGCACTCATCAACTGGATTGGCTGGATATAAAAACCAATACACTGGTTTAGTTAGGAAAAGTCATACTCTTTACAAAAAACAATACCTTATGAAAGTATTAAATGCTAATTATATAATTTTTTAGAATTGTGATAAGTAGAATTTAAATCAATTAATGCATCACCCATAGTCCTACGGAAACACAATTACAAACACTTTTTACTACATTCTGTTCCAGACCCTTTTCTGTACATAGGATTTAATTCCATGTAATTGTAGTCATATTAAGGAGAATGTAGGGTTCAGAGAGATTTGAGCATGTTTCAAAGCTAGTGAGATTGAACAACCAGGGTGAAAAAAAGTTTGAAGAACTTGTACTATTAATAAAGAAATTTCAGTACCGATAGAATAAAATTTCTGATAAAGTGAGGAGCCAGAGACACATAGTCATATGCATTCTATATGTATAACATACACACACACACACACACACACACACACACACACATATGTTCGTACTTGGCCTTGGAGATCATATTATATAATAGGTTATATATAATATGAAGGCCAGAGAAAATGGAGTGTAGATGACATAGATTTGGTGGTAGGAAGTGGATAGAGTTTCTATCTTTCATTTCTTCCTTCCTTCCTTTCTTTTTTTTTTTTTTTTTTTTCCTCCTGTGTAGTAGGAGAGAATTTCCTGTGCTGAGAATGAGAATGAGGGGGTAAGGTTGGAAGTCTGAGGAGTGTGAAATAAGAAGCAAAGTTCTATTTTACAACCAAAAAGTGGGATTTAGAAGCCAGTGGAGAATGGTGACAGTTTGGAGAAATGGCCAAGGGAAATGATGAAGGGGACTGACTAGGAACTGCTGAGTACTGTGGATCGAGAGAGCAGCTGGGATTGGATTCTCTGCATTTATGGTGGCATCAATCTTCACGAATGCTTGCTTTTCAGCAGCTGCATCAGCAACCCATACGTACAGGCAGAAGATCTGAATGGTTGGAAGTGATCCATTGTTGTAGTTTAGATGGGCATGTGTAGCAGAGTCAAAGCGCCAGAAAGAAAGAAAGAGAATAAGTGAGGTACCGTGACATCTTGATATGAGGCCCAGGAGTAAGGGAGTAACATTCTTGAAGAAGAGGGAAAAGTTTTCCAAGAGATCACAGTGATCAGGGTGCAGGGATCAGGAAATGAGGGAGTGAGTGTAAAGAATAAAAGCTTTTGGTCAGAAGGAGGATATTTTAGATATGGAAAAGGACTGAAGCCCAAGGAGTAGATGAGAAGTGCAGTGCAAAGGAAGATGACTGTAGTTTAGGGTCAAGGACTTTGAACACTTGGTGGTCTAAAGTGTCATTTATGTGGGCCTTGAGTCCCAGAACATGACCGAAGGCGTTGTTGTGGAGGTTTACATTAACAGCAAAGAAAAACAGATCTGGGAAGGGCAAAGATCTTATGATGCTAATCACGAAGGAATCCTTGAGTAATCAGGAATTTGTGTCAATTTCTAGGCATAGAATTTGGTAATGCCACAAAGGCTCCTAGAGCAAAATGAGAAAAAGTATTCTTTCAAGGTAATAAATTTGAACTGTTTTCAGGCCTCGCACCCTGGGATTTAAGTGCATCAGATAGATTTGGGTTAGAAATAAGTTTTTGATTCTCTTGCTAGCTGTGTGGCTTGAACAAATTGCATATCAACTCTGAAACTTAGTTTCCCTATCTGTAAAATGGGGATAATAATATAATCTATTTCAAAAATTTACAGTACCTTTTTCATAGAAAATATTCGATAAATGATAGTTGTCGTAGTCAAAACTAAGGGAAGAAAAAAAAAAAAACTCAGACATGTTTATTGATAAAAGGCAGAACATATTCAGACTGGAAGGATGTTCTGAGTTTATCAGCAATAACAACTTCA
Source organism: Leucopleurus acutus (assembly GCF_964270905.1). Classification (NCBI taxonomy): domain Eukaryota; kingdom Metazoa; phylum Chordata; class Mammalia; order Artiodactyla; family Delphinidae; genus Leucopleurus; species Leucopleurus acutus. The sequence goes on along the minus strand of NC_139147.1, from coordinate 76,863,815 downwards.
ATTATGGGCAAAGAGAAACAGAAAGAAGCCAGGAGTTGTTCCAGATCAAACTGCAGGAATATCAGGTTCTCTAACTCTTTGCTAGAACCTGTAGCGTCCTCCCCTTTCCTTCCCTTCCCCTCTCCCTCCTCCCCTCCCCTCCTTTCTTCTCTTCTCTTTTCCTTTTCTCTTGACAGGTTTAAGGGTTAACAGTTTTCTCTTTATGCAGCATAAATCTGGTTTCCTTATTTCCAATCATTTGACCTTTTTATGCCCTCTAGCAGTTTTACTTTCTCTTCTCATGACAGCTCTTCAGACATTTGGAGACAGTGACTATCTCCCTGATGGTTCACTTCTCCCACATAGTCATCCCTGGGTCTTCAGTGTCCTTTTACAACACAGCCCAGGGCCTTGGCACTTCCAATCACCTCTTTGCCGGTGTTAGTCTGTCTCGGTTCCTACGGGCACCTCACCTCCAGGCACCGTCTGAGTTCCACAAAACTGAGTAGTATGGACCATCTGAAGTATGGACGCAGTTCACGCAGTTAAAACCCACATTGATCTTTTATTAAGCTTTCTGTTTGTTTCTCATGCACCATTTTTATGGGCTTCCCCAGAAGTGCAGATGGATTTTACAACAGAAGGCAGGGTTTGCTCTTTTTCCAGGTTATATTTCATTTCGTAGATTTGCCTATCATTTACCTTTGCTGATTTTGGGGATCCTGATTCTGGCAAATTGAATGTATGTGCAGGTTTAAAGAGCACTGGCTAAGGCTCAGGTGACTGACTCCTGCATCATTTAGAAGCCTGGAAATTGACTTCACAGTCAGAGCCCCTGAGGCTTGACTCAGGGTGGGAAGGTGGGAGGGAAGGGGGCTATAGACAGCAAGCAGCTTCCTCCTTAGAGAAGATGAGCTGGAGAAAAGGGGCATGAGAGCTCCAGGGTTTGTCCTAACACTGACCCTGACAACGTTTTTCTCATCAGAAGCAAAAGTATTGTTCCTTTTTGAGAAAGATTGTTTTTACTTTTCAAGTTGTACCCTTTCTAATACTTTGAATTTAAGCATTCTTTAGTTTGCAAGATAGATGTGCTAGTAAGTGGATTTCTTTTTTAATCTGCTTACTTGGGAGAAGAAAATTGGGCAATCTGTTGATCTACCAAATTTGAGAGCATCGGTCTCTAACTTATTTGGATACATTAAATACGTTGAGTGAACAATAATTTTACTTTGTAAGGAAGGGAAAACTTTTCCTCTACCCCTTAAGGTCACTGGCAGGGTCTGAAAATTAATCTGACAAGATAGATTTAACAGGAGAAAAGCATACACGTTTTATTGAATTTTCACATGTCCAAGGGAGCATTCGCAAGAGAATGAAGACTTGAAGAAATGACCGGAGCCAAAAGCTTTTATACCTTTTAGACAAAGAAACAATAAATCTGTGAAAAATTGACAAGAAGAAGGTGTTTGGACCTGAAGTACTAAATGGTGAAGAAGTAACTGGGAAGATAAGGGCGAGTTTAACAAGGTTTGTTTATACAGATTTCTCGGCTCCAAACTCCCCATCTCTAGGGATAAGAATATCTCCCTTCCTCCTGATACAGGGAGGGAACCTTCACATGAGTTTTATGATCTGTTTCAAGGAAGAAGGACAAGGGGGGAAGGTCAGGAGAATTTTCTAATTCTGCTCTTTTCTCGAACTCCTTCAGCCTCAGATATTCAATACGCCCAGGTGCCACGTTTCGGGGATTGTCCTGGACCCATCAACCTCCTCTAAAAACTAATTTCCACATAAGAAAGAGTCTGTAAGTAGAACTCACTGTGTGTTCAGACCAGAGAGCTTTGTCAACACTGACTGTCTTACTGCTGTAACTTCCCACCTTACAGAGGAGGAAGCTAGTAAGTGGCAGGACCAATGAGGCATATTAGGCTTGGCTTTCAGCCCCGCATGTAATTGCCTTGCCAGGTCTTAGACCTGGTGCTTGAGTCAAGGAGAGCCTGGGAACATAGCTGTGCAATGAAAGTGTGCATCGCCTAGAAAGCCAGGTAGGAAGGAGAGTGTCTGTGTAGCCTTGCGCAAGTCAGTTCAGCTCTCTGGGCCTCTGTTCACTCATCCTTTAGACTCTATGTAGTGAAGCCCCCTTGCAGCTCTAAAAATCAAGGTTTTAGCCATGACAACAGAATGTTAATAGGAAAGAACAAAGGACAAAGGTGAATGAAAAGAAATAGGGCTTCTTCTTTTGTGATATCTGTGTGTGTAATCTGGGGAGCTCTCCTCTCCTGGAAATATGTAGGTAGTTCTAGGGACAAACCCTTTTTCTAAAGAACAGAACAAATTATATGAGAGAGAAAAGTCTGCTAGAGCAGGGCAAAGGAGACAGATGCTGCCATCAGTTGCTGTATTCGTAGTGTTGGTGGGAAATGACGTGCCCATTAATCAAGCAGGGCCATGAGGCATAAGGAAAGCCATCAGCCCAGCAAGAAATGGATTGTCTTCATAAATGCCAGATCTTTTCTGCCCTCTTCCACTCTATTTTAATTGACATGTTCAGTACTTTTTGATCTATAGCAATTAAGAGGCAGCTTCTGCCGGTGGAACCTGGTCAGGGCTTTGAATCTGACACTGAACGAGACGGAGAGGTGCTGTGGGAGTCTGGGCTGTCAGGAGATGACAGCGGCCTGTGGCAGGACTAAGTGCTTTTCACCCAGAGGCAGCGCTGCTAGTGAGATGAGAGCAGGGTGCCTCAAGTCTGCAGACGCAGGGGAATGAGCTGGCAGAAAGAAGCACATCACATCTGCCGGAGAAAGTGATCAAAAGCAACAGGACTCAGGCAACTGGCAAAAGGTGACCCTGGATACTTGTCTGCTTCGAGAGCACAGATGATCGTGAAGATTGTGAGAAGGTGGATGAATGTGCCAGGATAAGCCTCGACCCAGTTAAACGATCTCTCTGTCTGTCTCAGAGTTTAAAAACTCCATCCTTGCCATTTGACCGCTTGCAGATTATTAAGAAATTATGTTTCGTACAATGTCTGTAAGTTTGGATTTTCAGTGTTCCAGTTCTATTCCTTGGGGAGCTCTGCCAATACTCATCGGAACACTTCTTCAAGCAAGAGACCCGACACTTGATTTTTCCTTACCTCCCATCAGTTCCGAGCCAGATGTTGAAATGAAATAAAGGAAAATCTGCTTCATTCCAAATTCAAAGTGTATATATTGCCGAAAGCCATGCCTGAGGCAGAAAAGCAGTGTATCCATTTCTACATTTTAATCTCCTGGATCATGTTTTTTTTGGCCACGTTCTTTGTTTACTGTTTCATTCAGTCTGTGACTTCGTAAAAAGAAAGGGTCAGTTTCTCATGGAGGTAATTTAGTTTTTCATTTCTTTATAATCACATGGTAACTATTTGAGATTGCACTCTCAGCAGGAAAACATTTACCATTTTTAAATAAATATGTTTACTGCAGTTAAATCAACTTTAGCTTGTTCATCCTGAAGCCTTGAAGTTTGTTAAATTTTTATTGAAAACATACCTTATGTCCTAGAAAACAATTCGCTCTTCTAATGCAGATTTCTACATTGTGGAAACTGAGGCCCCAGATGATTAAAGGATCTATCCATGTTACCTAGCTCGTTGACGGCAGACAAGTCTTAGATTTCTTATCCTGACCCCACCCTTGTGCCCTTTCCCACCTGCTGTTCCACCTCTATTTTCAAGGAGAAACATCTGTTATCCAGCGGGAAGCAATCGATTTCTATATTCTTATTCAAAATGTGGTCTGGGAACCAGCGCCATGGATCCCCCCCATCCCCGGCAGAATGTTCAAATACAAAATCCAGCCCAAACCCATGGAGTCAGAATCTGCGTTTTAACTCAATTCTTGGAAGAGACATGTGCACATTGAAATCTGTGGTGCACTAAGCTCTCAGGTTGGACTTTGACATTGAATTGATAGATCTATTTGGTTAGGGTAGCCTCTCAGGCTTCATAGGATTGGAAAACAATATATGTGCATATGTTTTCATTTCAACTGATAAAGCAGTTGCTTATTCTTTTTTTTTTTTTTTTTTTTTTTTTTGCGGTACGCGGGCCTCTCACTGCTATGGCCTCTCCCATTGCGGAGCACAGGTTCCGGACGTGCAGGCTCAGCGGCCATGGCTCACGGGCCCAGCCGCTCCGCGGCATGTGGGATCTTCCCGGACCGGGACACGAACCCGTGTCCCCTGCATCGGCAGGCAGACTCTCAACCAGCGCGCCACCAGGGAAGCCCTGTTGCTTATTCTTTAATTTAGCTTGTTACATGACAAAAGTTTAGCATTATAAAAAAAAAGTTTAGCATTATAGATAACTAAAGAGATGATTACTTAAAATCAAGTACAAATCTAGGGATGATCTCTAATATTACTCTGACTATGGGATAAAGTAAAGCATTTAGGGCCTGTCTTAATTTGGTGTATAATAATAGGGACTGTGATGGTATAAAAAGATTTTTAGAAATAAAATGGGAAACTGGGCTATCTCCTTCCACTGAGAAGTAAGCCACCCATTACAAACTCGATCTTTTTTTTTTTTTTAACATCTTTATTGGAGTATAATTGCTTTACAGTGTTGTGTTAATTTCTGCTGTATAACAAAGTGAATGACCTATACGTATACATATATCCCGATATCCCCTCCCTCTTGCATCTCCCTCCCACCCTCCCTATCCCACCCCTCTAGGTGGTCACAAAGCACCGAGCTGATCTCCCCATGCGATGCATCTGAGAAAACCATAATTCAAAAAGAGTCATGTACCACAATGTTCATTGCAGACTCGATCTTAAAACATCCTTTGCAAGCATAGGTTAAAAACAGGGAACGTTTCTTGTCCTGTCTCTTATGTGTGAATTTTCATACCAGTGATAAGAGAAGGTCTGGCATCACAAATTTAAACTGTTTTATTCCTATTGTGGAATGTAGGAGCGGCGCTTACCTTTGCACACTGGATTTTGGTCCATCTCTTATTTTTCCTCCTCTTCATCCATACAGTCTCCACCTTGTCCTCTTTCCTCTCATGATTCCAGGAATTTATTAAAGTGCCTTTTTCTGTAGAACCATTTTTTGTAATATTTCACCAACAGAAATGCCTTTTAAAAAACAAAACGAAACAATCTCAGAATCTTCCCTCCTCCTTAAAACCCCCAATTTTTATAAGATTAAGTAAAAACTTCTTAATAGATCTTCATCTTTTTGAAAAATATTTATTTATTTTTTAATTGAAATATAGTTGGTTTACAATGTTTCAGGAGTACAGAAAAGTGATTCAGTCATACACACACACACATATGTATGTGTATATATATGTGTATATATGTATGTGACTTTTTCAGTTTCTTTTCCATTACATGTTATTACAAGATATTGAGTATAGTTCCCTGTGCTATACAGTAGGTCCTTGTTGTTTATCTATTTTATATACAGCAGTGTGTATCTGTTAATCCTAAATTCCCTGTTTATCCCTCCTCCACCCCTTACCCCCTTGGTAACCATAAGTCTGTTTTCTGTGTCTGTAAGTCTGTTTCTATTTTGTAAATAAGTTCATTTGTATCATTTTTTTTAAGCTTCCACATATAAGTGATATCATAGGATATTTGTCTTTCTCTGAATAGGCCTACATCTTAATGTTCACCCTGATCTGGGTCTTACCCAATTCACTAACACAATATGTGATCCTTGATTGGTCCCAGATAAGAAAAAGAAAATTCCTATTCTATAAAAGATTTTAAGGGACAACTGGAGAAATTTGAATAAAGTCTGTATATCAAAAGTATCATATCAGTGTTAATTTCCTGCTTTTAATCATGGTACTCTGTTTATGTAAGATAATGTCCTTCATTTTAGAAAGTTACACACTAGTGTTTAGAGGTAAAGGGGTATCACCCTGTCTGCAGCTTACTCTTAAATGGTTCAGGAAAAAAAGTATAATTCACAAACATACACACACACAAAGAAAGAGTGAGAGAGACATTCACACAGATAAAGTGCAGTAAAATAATATTTAGGGAAATTAGGTGAAAGGATTTTAGGATTTCTTTGTACAGTACTATTATTGCAACTATTCTGTGAGTCTAAAATTTCAAAATGAAAAAATGAAAAAAAAATTGGACAGATGGTCATGTAGATCATGCTGTTGCTATTACAATTACATTATAAAATCTTAACCTGTAAAATATTTTCATGATTTATTTTTTAATGAAATGAAGGCTTATAAAACAATAGGCATATTATGATACAAGTTATATAAGCTATGCGTACACATATATTTTAGAATAGAAAACAGACTGAAACAATAAGCTTATAAATGTGAAGCATAGTCATTCCTTAGCAGTGAGATTTATGGGTAATTTTAATATAGTTTTCCATTTGCTTGTCTATTTTTTCTTAATTTATTCAAATGGCTGTTTTATTTGTTAAAATGAGAAAACAATAGAATTATTATACTTGCAAATTCGTCATTAGATTTTATTCCATCTTGTTTAGAAATTAAGATTACAAGTAACGAATTTATTTTGCATCTTAATTTGCAAAACATTAGTGCCTGTTTTAATCTTGCTGAAATCAGAAATACAATGGTTTCCCTTGTATTTAGTTTTTTTTACTTGTTGACATGGAAAAAAATTGAAAACATCTCTTGTTCTTTCTCATACTTTAACCAATAGTTTTCACCTATTTTAACACTTGAATTTTAACTGAAACTGCTAAACAAGGACAAACTGAGCCATTTGGATAAGTATATGTACACTTGTCTTGAACCCACTTGGCAAAGGTGCTAAAAAGTGCCAAGTCAGGCACAGGAGAAAATCTAAAGAAACAAAGGCCCTAGATACTGTTTCTATCGAAGGGATAAGTTTAGTTACATTTTTATTTAATGAACAATCAGGGCAGCAATATTTCTCCTCCTGCCCACCTCTGCTTCTATGGCTCAGAGCCACCTTGTCTTCTTCCAGCTGACTTTACATTTCCGAAGTTGAGAGAGAAGGCGTCTAAAGGCTTCAAACGCCATAGAAAACTTCTGCCATATTGTTCAGCAGCAAGCTTAGCAGTAATTTCTCATCTCTTCCAGAAAATAACTGTCAATCAGTTAGTAGAAATACATGTAAAATTTTATTAAATTATTGAGGGGGCACCTTCAAGATGGCAGAGGAGTAAGACATGGAGATCACCTTCCTCCCCACAAATACATCAAAACTACATCAACACGTGGAACGACTCCCACAGAACACCTACTGAATGCTGGCAGAAGACCTCAGACTTCCCAAAAGACACCCTCAGGCGACCTACACGCAGAGGCAGGGCCAAATCCAAAGCTGAACCCCAGGAGCTGTATGAACAAAGAAGAGAAAGGGAAATTTCTCCCAGCAGCCTCAGAAGCAGCGGATTAAATCTCCACAATCAACTTGATGTACCTGCATCTGTGGGATACCTGAATAGACAATGAATCACCCCAAAATTGAGGTGGTGGACTTTGAGAGCAGCTGTAGACTTGGGGTTTGCTTTCTGCATCTAATTTGTTTCTGATTTTAAGTTTATCTTAGTTTAGTATTTAGAGCTTATTATCATTGGTAGATTTGTTTATTGATTTGGTTGCTCTCTTCCTTTTTTAATTTATATATATATTTTTTTCTTTTTTCTCTTTTTGTGAGTGTGTATGTGTATACTTCTTTATGTGATTTTGTCTGTATAGCTTTGCTTTTGTCATTTCTCCTAGGGTTCTGACTGTCTGTTTTTATTTTTTTTAGTATAGTTTTTAGCACTTGTTATCATTGGTGGATTTGTTTTTTGGCTTGGTTGCTCTCTTCTTTCTTTCTCTAATTTTTTATTACTTTTCTATTTTTAATTTTTAATAATTTTAAAATATTTTAATAACTTTATTTTATTTATTCTTTCTTTCTTTCTTTCTTTCTTTCTTTCTTTCTTTCTTTCTTTCTTTCTTTTTTTCTTTTTTTCTCCCTGTAATTCTGAGCTGTGTGGCTGACAGGGTCTTGGTGCTCTGGACGGGTGTCAGGCCTGAGCCTCTGAGGTGTGAGAGCTGTGTTTAGGACATTGGTCCAACAAAGACCTCCTGGCCCCACGTAATAGCAAATGGCAAAAGCTCTCCCTGAGATCCCCATCTCAATGCTAAGACCCAGCTTCACTCAATGACCAGCAAGCTACAGTGTTGGACACCCTATGCCAAACAACAAGCAAGACAGGAACACAAACCCACCCATTAGCAGAGAGGCTGCCTAAAATCATAATAAGTTCACAGGCACCCCAAAACACACCACCCAATGCAGTCCTGCCCACCAGAAAGACAAGATCCAGCCTCATTCATGAGAACACAGGCACCAGTCCCCTCCACCAGGAAGCCTACACAAACCACTGAACCAACCTTACCCACTGGGAGCAGACACCAAAAACAATGGGAACTACAAACCTGCAGAGTGCAAACCAGAGATGCCAAACACAGTAAGTTAAGCAAAATGAGAAGACAGAGAAATACATAGCAGAAGAAGGAGCAAGGTAAAACCCACCATACCAAACAAATGAAGAGAAAATAGGCAGTCTACCTGAAAAAGAATTCAGAGCAATGATAGTAACGATGATCCAAAATCTTGGAAATAGAATGGAGAAAACAAGAGACATTTCACAAGGACCTAGAAGAAATAAAGAGCAAACAAACAATGATGAACACCACAATAAATGAAATTAAAAATTCTCTAGAAGGAATCAATAGCAGAATAATTGAGGCAGAAGAATGGGTAAGTGACCTGGAAGATGAAATAGTGGAAACAACTACCACAGAGCAGAATAAAGAAAAAAGAATGAAAATATTTGAGGACAATCTCAGAGACCTCTGGGACAACACTAAATGCACCAACCATCGAATTATAGGGGTCCCAGAAGAAGAAGAGAAAATAAAGGGACTAAGAAAATATTTGAAGGATTAAAGTTGAAAACTTCCCTAATATGGGTAAGGAAATAGTCAATCAAGTCTAGGAAGCACAGAGAGTCCCATACAGGATAAATCCAAGGAGAAACACGCCAAGACACATGTTAATCAAATTATCAAAAATCAAAATCAATTATCAAATCAATTATCAAAAATTAAATACAAAGAAAAATATATTAAAAGCAGCAAGGGAAAAGCAACAATTAACATACAAGGGGAACCCCATAAGGCTAACAGCTGATCTTTCAGCAGAAACTCTGCAACCCAGAAGGGAGTGGCAGGACTTATTTAAAGTGATGAAAGGGAAAAACATACAACCAAGATTACTCTCCCCAGCAAGGATCTCATTCAGATTCAATGGAGAAATTAAAACCTTTACAGACAAGCAAAAGTTAGGAGAATTCAGCACCACAAAAACCAGCTTTACAACAAATGCTAAAGGAACTTCTTTAGGCAGGAAACACAAAGAAAGAAAAGACCTACAATAACAAACCCAAACCAATTAGGAAAATGGTAATAGGAACATACATATCGATAATTACCTTAAATGTAAATGGATTAAATGCTCCAACCAAAAGACATAGACTGGCTGAATGGATACAAAAACAAGACCCGTACATATGCTGTCTACAAGAGACCCACTTCAGACCTAGGGACACATAAAGACTGAAAGTGAGGGGATGGAAAAAGATATTCCATACAAATGCAAATCAAAAGAAAACTGGACTAGCAATTCTCATATCAGACAAAATAGAATTTAAAATAAAGATTATTACAAGAGACAAAAAAGGACACTATATAATGATCAAGGGATCAATCCAAGAAGAAGATATAACAATTGGAAATATTTATGCACCCAACATAGGAGAGCCTCAAAACATAAGGCAGATGCTGACAGCCATAAAAGGGGAAATTGACAGTAACACAATAATAGTAGGGAACTTTAACACCCCACTTTCACCAATGGACAGATCATCCAAAATGAAAATAAATAAGGAAACACAAGCTTTAAATGATACATTAAACAAGATGGACTTAATTGACATTTATGGGACATTCCATCCAAAAACAGCAGATCACACTTTCTTCTCAAGTGCTCATGGAACATTCTCCAGGATAGATCATATCTTGGGTCACAAATCAAGCCTTGGTAAATTTAAGAAAATTGAAATCATATCAAACATCTTTTCTGACTGCAACACTTTGAGACTAGATATCAATTATAGGAAAAAACTGTAAAAAATACAAATACATGAGGCTAAATAATACACTACTAATAACCAAGAGATCACTGAAGAAATCAAAGAGGACATGTACTCATGCCAGCTACCAGGACAATGACAGTTTATTTACCACGAACTGGGAAAATTCCCAGTAAACCTGATTACTGCTTTCTCCCTCCCTGTTACTAACTCTTTAGAGAAGGTCTTAACATTTGGAGCAGGTTCCCAGACTTAATTCAGTCTGACATGTAGGAAGAATCAGGGAAACCAGGATTATAGTTTAATTACTGACTTCTGTATGACTAAAGTTGCAGGGATATAAGAGAATAGTTAGTTCAGTGCTTGTCAGACTCAAATATGCAAACCAGCCCTAAGACTCCAATTAAAAATGCAGGTCTGGGCTTCCCTGGTGGCGCAGTGGTTGAGAGTCCGCCTGCTGATGCAGGGGATGCGGGTTCGTACCCCGGTCCAGGAAGATCCCACATGCCGCGTAGCGGCTGGGCCCGTGAGCCATGGCCGCTGAGCCTGCGCGTCCAGAGCCTGTGCTCCGCAACGGGAGGGGCCGCAGCAGTGAGAGGCCCGAGTACCAAAAAAAAGAAAACAACTGTGAGGAGCAAACAAAGGATACTATTCGTAAATCTTAGGAATCCAGAAGCCCCAGATAACAACAAGAGGACAGATTTAATCACATACAAATAAAAACTTATGCACAGCCAAAGGCCCTCTTTGAAACAAAGTCACAAAACAAATAATCATCGGGGAGAAACAATCTAACACTTATTGATAAAGGGTTACCACACCTAATATAAAAAAGTTTCCTAACAAATTAATTAGAAAAACACAACAACCCATAGAAAAAGTTTAAAAAATACAAACAGATAGTCTGGAGAAGAAATGCAGACGGGAACTTAATGGTAATCAGAGAGATGCAAATTAAGGCTGCAATGCCCACTCTGCCTGATCAGTGGTGTTGCTCTTAGGTTTGAACTGATATACTCATGAGAGAAGGAATAGGCTTTACTCAGCACCAAGTTTATTTCACTCTATGACAGGATAAATGAAAGGCAACAGCAAATCATGCATGACACCAGCAGAGTGGGGTCTTCTGACTATTAGGCAGAGCTTACAGTATCCCCAAATCACTACACGCTCAGGACATGTGTGATCACAGAGACAGAGCTGAGCTCTTGGAAGCCATCAGCCCTGGATTTGAATACCTTGCTAATTGTACCACTGTCTGATACTGCAGTATCTCGTCGATATCATTTATTTTTTACTTGAAAAAGCATCTTGATGATAATGTGCAGGTGCTTGGCCAGGTACATACACCTCAAGCTGCTTATCATTTATCTTGTATAGGCTATGGGTATAGTTCTAGTGTTAGCATTACAAGAAAGATTTAACCAACAGTCAAATACATATGTCCATGTATGTATGTATGTATATATATATATATATATATATATATATATGGAAGAAAGGAAGAAAATTTTATTCTATAAATGACTATATTTTCTTTTAAATTACTATAGCAAACATATATTACTCATGAGTTTTATTTAAAAAATAGTTGGCTTCAGGGACATTTGTTAAGGAAATAACACTATCAACTAATGCTAAACCTGACCCCGATGTAATAACCTGTGAAATGGGCTACAGAATGGCTTACCAGAGTCCCTGGTTCTTAGAGGACATTTGGGTCTTACTAAGTGAAGGCCATTCCTACTATTAGGGTGTTTCTGTGACTTACAGAGGCGTTTCTTCTATGGGTGTCCCGCTACAAGGAGAATGAGGATTTTTAGTAACTGTCAGACTTCCCTGGCAGCTGGGCCCCTAAACACTTGGATTAGCCCGTGTTTATTTTGTTGTTTTTGTTATGTTGTTTTGTCTTTGGTAGTAAAAACCTCTAACACCTGGCTCCTGAGGCTGAGATATTCAGTCATATCGTGTCTCTTCACATAAAGCCAACATTCCCCAAGAATCTGGTCAAGTTCACGTAGAAGCTTCTCTAGTCCAGTAATATTAACTGTCCAAGCCCAGGGTAAGTTTCCAGGGGTCTCAGAACTGAGGTTCTCTGGATGTCGTCAGAACTCAGTCTCTAATTGCAGGTTTAAGCCAAGTTCTTGATGGCATCAACTTCACCAGAGTTGACTTGTGGCTCCTGGTGTGACCTTGAGACCTTCACAGTCAGCTCTGATAGATTTTCAATAAGCTTCATCTAGAACCTCGATAGGAATGCTGGCTAATGACTGCTGGCATTTGCTCTGAGCTGAGAGGTCAAGTGAGGTCTGCTTGCTCCAGAAGATGGGGGAGAATCTTCGAGATCTCCATCTTGGATTCCAATACTCCCAGTGGCCTTTAGGGCCATGTTCTCCCTGGGGAGGGGGTGGGGGGGATTGTCTCATGAGAGCATCAGGAAAAATATTTCTGCAGGTTCCCAGGGCCCAGCTCAACCCTGTGTGCTCAGGAAGACCCGTCGGAATTGTGTGCATGAGGTTCTAGGAAGTTAGATTTCTGAAACTAGACACTAGCTAGACCCAATCTGTCCTGGAAGCAACTGGGAAGACCCACGGTGAGGTTCTGAGGCCCTCCAGACTCAGTGGGAAGAGAATTAGAAAATCTCCCATCTCCAGGGATAAGATTAGTCCTGGTATGCCAGCCATTCCATTACTGGCCCTGGCTCTCACTAAAGAACAGATTTTGCTGCTGGGCATAAGCTGTCTTTCTTAGGCAAATTTTCACAAGTTTTGGTCTATTTAAAAGGACAGCCCTAATACTCAGAAGATACATGGGTATTTAGGTAAATTATTTATGGTCTGAAATCTTGTACATCCACTTTTCAAAGGAGTAATGCAATATGGATGAGAAATGAGTTCTGCCTCAGTGCATACACCATGCTCAGCATTCTTGCAGAATGGTCTTCGCCGTGTGGAGTCTTTTGGCAACCTCTGTGGTTTTTAAACTTTTATGGCCCAAGCATTGCTCAAGGTGAAGCAGGTGTCCATGGAATTTTATTTTAGTAGTAGCTTCCTTGTGGAATGGTTATTTGATTCTCTTCTTTATTAGGATATTTCTGGGCTGAGTTTTCAGCATGAGAGCACTGGCTATTATGATTATTTCAAATTCTAAAATAATACAGTAAGAAGGTGTTTTTTTCATTTTGCCAGAGAATAAATTTAGGCCATGAAAAATTGGATTATTTACCCTAGATGACACAGTGGACACTTACAAATTCAAATTTGACCTTAAATTTAATTATTCCATTAGACCTAAAGTTCTAAAATGTCAGCATGCAGCAGAATTACCTGGAGACATTTGTAAAAGGCAGAGTTCTGGGTTCCATCGCCAGAGTTATGATTCAGTGGGGCCCAAGGATTTGCTCTTCTCACAAATTCCCCAGTGATGTTGATGTTAACTGCTCCAGGGACCACAGAGAACCATTGCTCTAGACTATGCTGAGGTTTTGGAAACTCTCATCTGCTATAGTTTATTCCTTAGAAGCTTATATGTGCTTTCTAGCTTGTAGAGTACCATCAACATCTTTTATACTGTTATACACAGGAATCATTCAAGGGCAGTTCTAGGTTGTATTAGACCAAAGTTTTTATCCTTTGGACTTTCCTTTATGAAAGAAACACTTTAGCTCCAAGGGAATGTTTTGTCGCTCCATTATTTGTTTTTATTTCCTTGTGAATACAAGATAAAATCTTGCTTGGGTCTGACTGAAATAATTCATCCTCTGATATCCCTGAAACAGGTCTGAAATAAAACATTTATCTTTTCCTTTGAAAAAAATGAAAGTTAAACCCCGAGTATATCCTCTCTGTTTGGGAGTATTGAGGACCACGTTCCCCAGCTCTGTGATGATTATGACACTTAGTCTTGGCTCCCGACTCCACATTGTGCGATCAGGCCTAAGCGCCCCCCTCCAGGAGCATTCATGTTTTTCCTTTGTCAAGTCAGAGTGATACTTCTGCGAGGATCAGATTAGTTAAGAGATATGAAAGAATTTGTACATTCTAAAAATACGAAATGGTACTATTTTATTTTTAAAAGACAGAAATGACCAAGGACAAAACTATTTTGCTGGGATAGTCTGTCTCTAGAAACATCAATATAATGAACTAACTGTTCTGCCGGAATAGTCACAGATGAGTAGGAAAGCCCAGCTTGCTCTTAACACCTGTGGGCCATACATGTCTCTCTATTTCAGAGATCTTGAAGGTCCTTGGTTACTTTCAATAGGTTATATGTTATTTCTGCTGGCAGCAGTCAGTGGGGTATCGATGTAACTTATTGAAATCGTTAGAACAGCTCTGCCATGATTCACATATAATTTGGCTGTAGCCATAAAATTATGTCTCAAGTATATCTTAATGGGTGGCCTACTTGCGCTATTTATTGCCTTCATTCTAAAAGACATTTAAGTGCTGTGCTGTTTTCTTGAACTAAAATATTTAACATTTAAAATCACATAACCTTTAGCCCCAAGATTACATTAAAATGATGGTTTCAGGTTTCATTTAATTCTTCACTAAATGAGAGTGTGATAGCTAAAAGACAACAAAATTTCTGGGGTGCCTTTTGAGAGGAATCAGAAATTAGTTGCTAACAGAGAAAACCCCTGAACTCAAAAATTTATTGTATATTCTGTATTGCTTTACAGAAAATACCTAAATTACTCATAAAACTTTTATGAACGAGGCCATTTTTGAAGCTGAAAAGCATAAAATAATGTTGAAACTCTTGAAGTGAAGATAAAAATGTTCCTCAAACCACCTCCCTCCCTTTTGTGACCCAGTTTCTAGTGGAAAGCTCTCTAACAAAACTGTTCTCCTTTTACTTCCTGTTTTCTGAGCAATTGATGTGTAGGGAATTTCGTCTTGACTAGGGGTAACTTCGGAGGAGAATACATCTTTTGCTCACTGGATTCAGCACATGTTTGTTTCTGTTTGGCTCCAAAGGGCAGGACGCTGTCATTGACTTTTTTTTTTTCTTTTTTTGGCCAATCTTCTCATCATATCCATCTATGGTCATTGTAGGAGATGGTAAAACATTTACAGACTGGCATTCAGTTGGAAATCCTTTATAGCATCAGTTGGAATCCTGATGGGAAAATGAAAACTGCATTAGTCATTGAAAATAAAATAGATTTGATTTGGGATATCACTACACAGTAGTTAAAGAGTTGAAAGAGCAAAAAGGAAACACTGTGGCCTAAAATAATAGCTATAGGAAGAGCCTGGGATAAAGAGGAAACAGTGAAGATAAGGGACACAGTGTGGTTGGTTTTGGGAAGCAAAAAGATGCTGCAGGCTTGGTCAAGCATCATTGCTACCGCAGCTACAGTGGTAGGGGCCTAGGCTGAAAGGAAATTCTTTGTCCCCTCCTCCTACTTTCCAGGATTGCTCTCAGAGTGCTGCCTGTTGGTGGGAGGTCACAGTCAGCCAACCAGCATGGGAATCTGGGAAATAGAGTTGGTGTATTTTGAGCCCCAGCATCTCAGAGTATAGAATGAATGTGGAGGTGTGAGCAAACTGATAACTAATCAGCATAGTCATAATAATTTTTAATACAAAGAGAGTAATTTCTTAGCATACTTTTTCCTTATTAATATACTACCATCACTTCAGGGTCCTGTAATTAAATATATAATGAAGTTTTCATCAAATGGCATTTTAGATTTCTAATTTTCAACTCTATATGTTTGCCATTCTGTAATTCATGGATTTCTGTCTGTCTCTCATCATTGATAAGCACTATTTTAAATTATCATAGTATATTTTACACATGCATATTTATACATACATATATACACATATAGGGTAATTTGGAATATGGGATTTTCACCTTCTGTGCTGATCTGAGAACTTAATTAATCCCTATATATGGTGCAACTTCACAGTATCTAATAACCTATGACAATTTCAAACATGTTAAAGCAATTTAAAAATAACCGAAGTATATGAAAGTTTATTTCCTCTAAAGAAAAGGAATTTGAGAACATAAAATAATAGCATTTTTAGAAAAGGACTTTAGAGCTCATCTAACCAATGAACCTTAAGTTTCTAAAATTAGTTCCACACGATAGTCAATTCTTTCTTAAAGATTTTAGTGCTGGACTGAGATAGTAATGAAAAAGCTGAAATAAATTTACACTCAACACATGTGACTTCAATTAACCCAGTTTTCTTGAATTGTATGAACTGGAAATGTTTTAGGTGGATGGATGAGAAAAAGGAACTCAAAAAGAAATGAGCATGGGCTAGATTGGGATGTTAGCTCATTCCAAAGAGTTATAATTAGGATCTACATTATCCAAAAGGCAAATATGCTTTGAGGTCTGCTCTGTCTATATACCTAGGGAAAAATATTTGATTCCTTCGGTGGGAAAAATTACCAAATGGTTTATGAGAGTGAGGCAGGAAGCATACATAGTGTAACAAGCACTAACTAAGCCTTTCTATAATGGAGTAGATCTGAGGCTTGTCCTTTATAACTAAGAACTAAGAGAAAGTGCAGAGATGGAAACCAGGTTTAGGGCTCACATTTCTCCTCTGTAAATTAAAGAAGGGAAAACAAACCATCTTTTTCAGGTCAGAGACTCTGGCGTTATTATTCTTACTGAAGCTAACATAAACTGCTTTCAAAACAAGAAAATAAACTTGTTGCCCTTCCTGAAGCACTCCAGCCCACCTGACTCCTATACACGATCTAAGTTCTTGTTATGTTACAATCATCTGCATTTTCCCAAACATACATTTTTCTTCCCTATCTTTGCTCCTACTTTTCTCTTAGCAAGAAATGTCCTCTCCTCTTTTGCCCTTCCTGTGGAAATTCAACCTATCTTTCAGATTCCATGAGTGTCAATAAGCCCCTCCAAGATTCCCTTTGCTTCATTCAGTTGCCTCTTCCTTACGCTTAGAACTTTCTGCCTTATTATTTTCTGTCTCCTACACAAACAGTTCCTTACTTTAGGAGATACACTCCTCTGATAATACTACCACAGACTACTAGGCATGAAAGACTTATACTCTTTTCTCCAGAAAGTCATACACATTTATATACAAAGAACTGTATATAGAGTTTGTTAATAGAGCTAAAGATTTAAAAGATGGAATCTTTTAGACTCCTAATGTACATTTTTTTTCTTTAAAATGAAGTATCTGATGTTTCTTTTCCTCCCCTTTCCTTTCCCTCCCTTCCTCCCTTTACACTTCCTTCCCTTCTCCCTCCCTCCCTCTTTCTTTTTCTTTCCTTCTTTCTTTTTCTTTTCTTTTCTTTCCTTTCCCTTCTTCCTTCTTTCTTTCTTTCTTCCTTCCTTTCTTTCTTTCTTTCTTTCTTTCTTTTTTTCTTTCTTTCTTTCTTCCTTCCTTTCTTTCTTTCATCTTTATGGAATAGTGGTTTCTACTTTTTATTTAGAGAATCAAATGTTTGGGTACTTTTTTTCTTAGAGAGGAAGTATATCTCAACAAGGCAAGTACAATTGAAACCCTATATACTTATAACCCAATATACTTACTCTGAAAAACTTTGTTGAAGAAAAAGTATATTACACTCTAGTATTATGTCTTTAAGGACATTGTAGAATTAAGTAGTGGAAAGAACATTGGACTTCATGTCTAAAGACGTGGGATCAATTTTATGATCGACCAGTTACTATGTATGTGAACTTCCAAATTAATGTAATATCCCCGAGCCTACTACAGCTCTGTAAAGTAAAAAATAAAAATACTTACATGACTGTAAGAGATCAGATGAAACACAAATGAAGACACGTGTGAACTGTGTACTACACTGTGTACTGTGTACTACTGTGTACTACACAGTGTACTACTACACTGTGTACTACTGTGTACTACTGTAAGAGATCAGATGAAACACAAATGAAAACACGTGTGAACTGTGTACTACATTAGCTAAGTTGTAGAAGTTGTTTTTCTTGTCATGAATGAATAAGAATCCTTATAATGTAAAATCACATTTAAACATAAGCACCAAGTTGCTCTTGGGATATGAAACGTTTCAGGGAAATAAAGAAGAATACTACTTTATCTAAAATGCCTCATGTATTCCTCACTGTAGAGCTGATTTTTAAGAAAACTAAATGGGAGATCTAAAACTCATTTGCATCATATGCACTGAATTAATACCAGTGAAAGGAACCATAGTGTAGTAAAGATGGCAGTGGTCTTACCTCAGACACATCTGTGTCCTCCTCTTACGATCTCTTAGCCTCACGTCTGCGTGGCAGATGTGGTATAACCAGGTTGGTAGGGTAAAGAGCCCCTTTAGTAGTGGGGCTGGATATGAAAGGGGGAAGCTTTGCTTTTCTGGGGACTTTTTCTTGTGACCTGATGGTTTCCTTCCCCTCAGAGTAGTTAAGCCACGGCTGGCATTATCTAACTTTAGATTTCTCCATTGATCAGGGACCTTGACGATTTAATGATGCATAAATTGTATTCCCTGAGATTCTACTTGTCAGGAGTTCAATGGTGGAAGCAGATGTCCCTGTAGTGCCATCACACTTACATAAAAGAGTCCCATCATGAGTGGGTACCACATAGAACCACTATTCTTTCCATTTTTGTCTTAAGAGTCTAAATGAGACTTTAAAATTACAGAAGAGACCCTAGAGGCTACAATATTTTCAATTAAACCAATCATTTCCAATAAAGGAATGAGATATACTTAATTTTTAAAATGCCAACATTTCATGACTTTTTCATTTACAAGCTATATACTTTTATGCAAGATAGTTTTCCCTGAGTCTTACTGTTATTTTTAATATTCTTTGAAGCCTTAGAGATGCATTTGATTATTTAAAATAATGTTTTAAAGATAGCCATGTGTAATGTTTCTCTTTAGAAGAATATTATATAAAAGAGAATTATAATCTCAAAAATGCCAATGGAATGTTTTTTACTGGCATTAGATTTTTTCATCTGCCTGTTCTAGTTACATGTAACTAATTACAATGTCTTTCCCATTCACAGAAGCATTGTTAATCATTTTCTTTACCAGTGATCCCTAAAATAATAATTTGTATTTCTGCAGAGTGAGAAGCTTTTGTGCATGTATGTTTGTGTGTGAGCACACATGTAAAATTGTGGATGACAATATTAATGTCTACAGTAGGAAAGATCAGTTTACAAATTCCTGGTTTATTTTTGTTTTATACATCTATCTATACATCTGTATAAAATAAAATGCTTATAAGTTTAACTGAGACCATATGATTTTATCATATGACTAACCACAAAGGAGTATTGGTAAGTAGCTCTTATATTCATTCATTTGACATTGATGGAGTACATAGTGTGTGCCAGTCGTTGAGAAGATCAATGGGGACATGAAGCAGATAGGATCCACGCCCTCAAGGAACACAGAATCCACAGCCTAGAGAATATACACGTAAATGCATTGACTATCATAAAACAAGACAGTCTTGTAGCTGAGATTAGTTCAATGAGCTATGAGAATATACAGCAGCAGAATTTCCCCAGTCCCTTGGGAAAGAGCAAACAAAGTCTCCTGGGTGATGCTCCAGCTGAGTCAAGAAAGGATGATGTGCAGAGGTGCGGATGCTTGAAAGAGTGTGTTTTATCAGGGATTCGTTCAAAGCATGTGTTTCAATATGATTGAAATGTCAGTATTTGGTATACACATTTCAGTACAACTAAAATGTAGTCTGCAAAGCAAATGTGGTTAAGAGAGGAGGCTGCAGAGATTGGCAGTGCCAGACTGTGGAGGGCCACGCTCAGGGGTTGATATTTTATTTTGAAGGCTGTAGGAATCCAACGAGCGGTTTTAAGTAGTGTTGGAAATGAGAAATAGCTTGATCAGTTCTTCATTTTACAAAGATCATCCTGGTAAGATTGTGATAGACATACTGAAGGTCATTAAACTGAGGGCGGGGAGAAGAGGTAGGCAGGTAATGTAAATGGCAAGGTTTTAAACATCAGGAACTGTGCAAGGGAAAATCATCTGACAAAACCAAGAGACCTTTGTGGGTAGACTCAAGAGGCTTGACGATCAATTATATGTGAGGAGTAGGGGAGAGGGAAGGACCAAGCATAATTCCTGGATTCTGAATTAGGCAGGGTGGTGGTTCCATTGACTGAAAAGGGAGGCGGTTTGGAGAGATGATGAAAAGTACTGAGTGATCCCCTGGGGACTAAGAAGACCCCTGAAAAAGTAGATAGAGAAGTGCAAAAGCCATTTGTTGCGGCCAGGTACTTTGAAGAAACACCTAGGTTGGAAGAATAGATCTGTGATTTAGCAACCCAGTGTTAATTGAAATCCAAAGAGTAGATGGGGCCACTCAGGGAGATCAAATACAGTAAGAGGAAAAGAAGAACAAAGATGGAACTCTGTTAAACACTGTCTTTTAAGGGGTAGCTGAGAGAAAATGAATTCATGCAGGAGGTTAAGTGGCTAGAGATGTAGATGGAAAAATAGGTGAGAATTGCATCATGGAAGTCTTCCAGGAGAAAATTTCAAGAGGTTTGGTCCAGACTTCTATATATTTCAGAGGAATTAAGTAAGATCAAGGCTGAAATGTGTTTATTTTATTAGGAAAAATGGGATAACTGATCACCCTTGTGAGAAAAAATTTCCCTGGAGAGATAGGGATAGAAATCACATAGTAGTAGAGTGAGGGCAGAATGGAAAGGAGAAAATGTAGACTACTTTTAAAGTACTTGGTTACAGAGGAAATCAGGGAGATTAAAGGATGGCTAGAAGACCCTGGAAATCAGACTGAACATTTAATTCTTAATAATGGGAGAGAGATTCATATGTACCTATGTATGAAGAGAAAGGAAGCAGTAGAGAGAGATGCTGAGAGTACAGAAAAGAAGGAAGATATTGTGAGGTCCCTAAGGAAGAAAATGTGATTTAGGGCACCGTTTGAAGGATTATGTTTGACTTGATATAAGACCAACTTACTTGTGAAACTGGAGAGAGGTGATAAGAGCCAGTGGAGATACAGCTATTTATTGATGGACAGGGATGAGGTAAAAGCAGGAAATTGAATGATGACCTATATCTTGGGAAGTAAGAGAAATCTCCTCTGTGATAAAAAATAAAATAAAATGGCAATATTTCTGTGGATATTTTCGTAGGAATTCTGATGGTCTCCATGAAATTGAAATGGTATACTAAAAGTATAAAATGATTTGTCCTAAAAAATGTTGTGTGGAACAAGATATTGATAAATTTTTTTCAATCATTTTTTTTTATTGCTGTGGATGTCAATGTTTGGTACTTTATTGTGGCACATTTTTAATTACAAATATGACAAAAAAGTTACAGTGACCAATTGAAAGTAGTTTATAGGAATTGAAGATGATAGGGGAATCAAAAGTTTATGTATTTCACAAAGTGAATGGGTGATTGGCAGGACCTAAGAGAGACCAGAAGTTGCAGAGTGACTGCAGAGTCCAGGGTCTCTCATAATGTTGAGCCTTAAAAATATTTTTTTGATGTCATCTCTAAGACGTCACATACACAGTGACTGAATTTTCTAGAGCATAAACATAATGAATTTGTTAAATGTAAACCTTTAACGTACATCAGTTTTGTAGCCATATTTTGGCATTTCTTTATTCTGCAACTGGGAACCTCAAAAAATAGAAATGGCCTTGACTTTACTTGCCCACTGAGATGCCCTGGTGCTCAAATGGTAATGATGGGTCTTAGGAGCATAACTGAGGAAGCTTCCATCCCAAGATCATATATTTGGATTTTTAAAAATTATTATTTTGGGAGGATAGGAGAAACAGAAGAAAAGAAAATGCTTGTTGATAGAGTCTGTCCACTTACTTACTAATGTATCAGTTGATTGGAAATTAAGACTAATCCATTCTGAATCTGGTTAGCATAGTAAATCTATATAATAATTTAATAGAGGTTATGCTAAACCAATGATTAAACATCACTGTATGTTGCACATTTCTGGGTTAGCTTATTGTTTACTATCAACTGAACAAGGAATAATTTATATAAGCAGAAAAACTCTACTCATGCAGAATTCTACTGTCTAGATGTCTTACTTGTGGAAAATCCTATTGAAACCTAGAAGTAGGCAAAATATTCATTCTGAACAACTTAAAATAGGAATATACAACATACTTTCAGCACTAGGGTTGCCAGACAATTTCAATTAAATATTCTGGGATTCTTGATAGAAAACTGTTTAGTCAAAAATAGATAACATGGTAAATTTGATAATCTCTGTTGTACTCTATATTGGGTATCGTGTGGCTTTTAATATACAATTTTTTCCAAAAATATCATTTTTTTGCTTCAACGTAAATGGAAAGCATAATAAGAAATATGCAGTGTTCCCGTCCTACTATCTTGAACATTCAATTTTTTTTTTTGTTCTTTAGTCTATACACTTCTCTCAAGTCTGTACATTTCTTTTCCCATACCAGTAATAAACCATTTTATACAATAATGGTACAGCAAATTCTTTTTGAAAAAGAACATTTTAATTCATCGAGAAATGCTATTCTTTCCAAGATATGAACATCATATTCAAAGCACCACCTCCTCTCTAAAGAAAATATGAAAGGAACTATTTTTAAAGTAGCAGCAGGAAGATTGGAATATTTCATCAAAATAAGGAAGTTACTCACAATTAGCCAAACCCAAAACACTCAGGGGACATGACATTGAACTTTCAAAAGGCAATGCTTCTCCAGATATCTGGAACTTCTGGTGTACATATGTAATGCTCTAGAGAGCAATTTAGTTCTGTTGTAATTCAAAAGTTAAGTTTAGAAATGACCTTCTATTAGGGGAGGGATAGGGAGGATGGGAGGGAAATGCAAGAAGGAGGGGATATGGGAACATATGTATACGTACAGCTGATTCATTTTGTGATACAGCAGAAACTAACACACCATTGTAAAGCAGTTATACTCCAATAAAGATGTTAAAAAAAAAAGAAATGAACTTCTATTTATTCTTACATCTGAAAGATAAGAAACTCAGTAAAAAAAATTAGATTCCAGGTGGGCAAATCTTTTGATAAGGTTGCTAAATATTTCCTACCTTAAAAAAGTTCCACAAGATAAAAACAGGATGAAACAAAATGAACACCAATGCCTTAAAAGCTAAAGGGGGGCAGGTTTAAAACAAAATAAATTTGTCCCTACTTAGTAGTTGGTACACAGTGCTAATAATAATAAAAATTTTAGTCAAATGCAATGCATGAAACTTGATTGAATGCTGGTTTAAAAAAAAACTATAAAAGACATTTTTGGACAATTGGAGAAGTTGAATATAGACTGGATATTAGATGACATTATGGAATTATTGTCCATTTTCTGAGATGTAATAAGAGTACCATAATTTTATAAGAGAATGTCCTTATTCCTAAGAGAGCATGCTGAAGTATTAGGGTAACAGGACAAAAACAAAAACGAACAGGTGGACATTTACCCTATTTAATTCTATCCATTGATTGTAAGATGTACCACTATTGTTTAATAACTAAGAGAGAAAAATGCTGTCAATAAAAGTAATGCTATATGCTTTCATACCACTTTGCATTTTAGCTTTTATTGATAGAGATTTTTAAGTCATTCATGAAAATTTGCATAATTATACATCTCTTTGTACATACCTAAAAAATGAAAACTTAAAAAAACTTCATTAACTTTTCCTGACACTTCTCCACACTCAGAGTCTGACTCTTTCAGATCTTGTTTGGCCTCACTGCCACCCACATCCATGTCATTTCTTCCAGTATCATCCTCTGTACCACTAGGAAAACTGGTGTTGCAGAATTTCTTCAAAGAGTGCTTCACCCTTTACTTTGGGACTTTCTTCCAAGCTGCAGACACCATTTTGCAAGGGTTGAGGGTGGTGCTTTTGATGCTTGCCCTTGGGCAGGTAATGACCACATCCCCAATGCCATCTGGCAGCAGCAATTACAAGACACGATCGGTTCAGGACACATCCCAGTTTTAGAAATATTGAAACTGTGGAACAATCTGTATGTCTTAGAATAGATGAAACTTGGTACGTTTAGTTTAATTCAGGCAACACTTAAAGCTCATTAACTAGATTTCATTTTACTCTTCATTATACTTAGTATGTGTAGTCTGGTTTTTAAAGCCATAGCTTATTATTAAAAGCAACAAATATAGAATTGAAAAGAATAAAATCATTGGCATATTGCTTTATAATTTGAAAGCTGCTTTCACGTGTCCCAACTAATTCAATTTTCCAACACATTAAATGCTTGCTGGGTACTATTATTGTTGGGTTACTAGTTGGGTTGTTGTGGACTATTATTTATTTGCATGCCCACTTTACAGATGATTAAATGGTTAGATCATGAACACTAGTAAATGCTGAAATGTGAATTCAAATGCAACCTGCATGGTGCCAACATGCATGCTTTTCCTACCCACTCTTCTACCAGGGAGGAGACAGCGAGGGCAAGAGAAAGCAATGCTGGCTTTAGGGGAGCAATGGCCACAGCTACACAGCCCCACAGAAATGCAGACCAGAGGACAATATATAAATAAAAGAGCTCAGAAATAGAGTAGTTTAGAGATGCTAAGTGTTGCAGTAAAAAATATTAGGCCCAGAATTTCCCTGGCGGTCCAGTGGTTAGGACTTGGCCCTTTCACTGCCGAAGGCCTAGGTTCAATCCCTGGAGGGGGAACTAAAATCTCACAAGCCATGTGGAGCAGCAAAAAAAAAAAAAAAAAAAAATCAGGCCCCTTCTTATTATTAGTCGATGTCCATGACAGTATTAGTTGATTTGAGGTCTTGAAAAAATGTTTAGTGTTTCTTATGCCTGCTGTTTCTTTTTCAGTAGGGAAGCAGTCCAGTTTAGAAAGTTAAACTTCCCAAATAGTTAACTAAAATTATTTTATTTCAAAAACAAGTTTCTGGGGCTAACATATATTCAAAACATTAATAAATTGTCATGTATTTTACATTGTACTCAAATAATCGTGACTTTGACATCCTAAACTAAGCCTTTGCTGTTATTCTTCTGATTATTAATGTAATATATATGTTTTATAGCTGATTTGGAACATCCAGGATGGTAAGAAGGTAGAAAGAAAGAAAGAGTAAAATTCAAATTAAAAATGCCTCACAAAATTCAAACACTGAAAGACAATCATTGTCAAAATTTGGCATATCCTTGCTGATTTTTTTCTGAGCATTCAAAAATATAACTAATATATTGAAAATATTTAGTACCCTGCATTTCTCCACAGACATAATTGTAATCATTATATAGTATTCCATTTAAAATAATAACTAATATTCTTTTTGACTGAGTGAATTTCAAAAAATAATAAAACTATCATGTAGATGATGTATGTTAGACATTCAGAAAGCAAGGGTATGGTCTATTTTCCTACTGCCTCTTTGAACCCCCCAATATAAAAATGTTTAAATGCACTAGGAGCTGGCTGGGTGAACAGTCCACCTGCAAGTTAGTCATTTTGGGGGGAAGGCACAGGCTGGAGTGTTAGTGAGGATTGCTCAGGGATTTTGTCCTGTGACCTGGTGTCTTATACAATGCCCTGGAGGACATTATAATTAGGAAACCTGCCTCTCCTTTGGTAGAGTCTGGCCTGTTTCTCTAATGCTCTGCTTGTTATACATTTAAAGCAAGGATGAAAGATTTCTTTAGAACCAGCTTTATGTTAGCTCAGGGCTATCATAAATCAGCTCTTTGGGGATCACTTCAAAAAGTTGAATGGGAACTGCTTTGCTTGCCTCATTATTAGACGTTGAGATGTTAATCTTCCATTCTGGAGTTTTGTTTTATTCATTTGCCAAATTATTTCAGTATACTTGGATTCAGTTTAGAGTTTGACATCTGTGAGTTTGATGTTTGAGACCATGGCGGGGACAGTTTACATTTTAGTATTATTGTCTCTATAAAAGCACCTTGAAAGCTTCAAAACCATCTTTAGTGCAAGGTGACTTTGTCTGAGATATCCAAGGAGTGAAGAGCAAAACATTTCGTGAAGGGATTAGAATAATTAGGGTGCTAGGAGTCCAGCTTTTCTGCCTAAGCTCTGTTTCAAGTACAGTCTTTCTCGAAATCATTACCTTCAAGTCTCTCTGCCATGTCTTCCGTCAGAAGATGTAAGATTTAAGATATAAGATGCTGGAAACTGCCCTTTGTATTTCCTCCAATCTATCTTGTAGACATGTATATGCTTAGAAAAAGTCAGGAGCCCTTTAATATCCTTTCTATGTTTGAGAAATTTCAACTAAATGTGTGACTCTATTCTCAATTCAGAAGCCAGATATTTGTCCTCCTTGTCTTCCTTGCAGCAGGGACACAGGCATATGACCTAGACCCTCTCAAACAGAAACATCCTCACAAGAGAGCTACCTGAGGGAGCATTCGCCCCATGGGAGCCATTTGCAGGAAAGCCTGGGAGCCAAGGTGTCTGGCCTCTGAAGAGCTGCTGTGTGTGTCTCCATTGGTACTAAGAATGGGGTCTGCAAAAGCAGTCCCCGGACTCTGTTCTTGGTGGCACACATCCAACCCTGACTCTGTCTCCACCTCAGGTGTATTTTAAGCCACCTAACATGCAAAGCAGACTCTTTTTTCCCCTTAAAATGGAGGGAATTTTGTGGTTTGCAACTCTAAAACCCGAGAGACACACCCTATCCCCTTACCCACTATGCTGCACCCATTGTCTCCCCAGCACAGGAACCGTCTTTTTCCTCTTGATCATTTTCCTCATCTTTATCCACCATCACAACTAGCACCATTTCACAGGATTTACAAATGCATCGACTCTGTAAATTGTTTTGTTTTGTTTTGTTTTGCTTTGCGGTACGCGGGCCTCTCACTGTTGTGGCCTCTCTTGTTGCGGAGCACAGGCTCCGGACGCGCAGGCTCAGCGGCCATGGTTCACGGGACCAGCCGCTCTGCGGCATGTGGGATCTTCCCGAACTGGGGCACGAACCCGTGTCCCCTGCATCAGCAGGTGGACTCTCAACCATGCGCCACCAGGGAAGCCCTGTAAATTGTTTATGTGTCAAATTAAATTATCTGAAGACAGCCCCAGGCAGCTCTGTAGGAACTGTTTACTTTCCTGTAATGAACGAAAGAGGCTTTCCCCTACACTCTTCATAAATAGTACCTAAAAAATAATTCTTTGGTGAGCAAAATCAATATCTCTGTATAATGTGAACACAGATTTTCTGAACAGGACTAGTAGAGGAAAAACTGAACAGAAAGATTTACTGATTTGCAAATGTAAAAGAGGAAATCCGTTTGATTTCCAGAACCCAAGTGAAAATGAACAGTTGCAGTTGAGAATAAACAGTTGAACAGTCAGATTTTGTTTGTTCTGATCTAAGTCCACATGGTGGAATGGACATACGAAGAATAAATCGGGATACTTGTGTTCAACTCTTGTTCCCTTCCTTAGCTCTGTGATTTGGACGTTAGGACTTTTGAAACTTGGCTTTGGTCATTTTCAAAACAGTTAACACACCGTCCCCTTAAAGGCTTGTTATGGGGGTAGGAGAATGAAATTGTTAAAATATGATGGTACTTTATAACTTGTAATAAGGATTATAAAAATTATTCCTAGTGTTTTGTTTTTCTTATTTCTCTCCAGTATGTTGTTTTTCTATTGAAAAATTTCTAAATGCTCCAGAGAATTTGAGATTAAAGTAAGGAATATATGTTGAATATCTGCTTTCTTAAATATAATCTTTCCATTTTCATGGGGATTTTATTGGAAAGAATAAGTAATATACTTATACTTTGGAGAGCATTAAAACCTTTAAAATGTATCTATATCTTATAATTAAATAAGAAAAGTTTTCTGTTAGGATTTTTGAGCTGCAAGAGACAGATAGTCAAACCTAGCTTAAATAACCACCAAAAAAAGGAATCTTATTTTTCCCTTTTCATAGAACTGGGAAGTTCAAGGAAAAATTTTAAGGCATAGCTGGATTCAGGTACTTTAAGTACTGTCATCAGGAGTCTTTCAGATTCTGATTTCTCTGTGTTGAGTTGCTTCTGGGCTCTTTACTGGAATCTCTAGACTTGTGTTCTTTCAGTTTAGCAACTGCAAGAGAAAGGGAAGACCTTTCTGGACAGGGCCAGCAAAGTTCCATGTGTTCTCATTTGTCCAGGCTGAGTTATATGCTGATGCATGATCTAATCACTGTGGTCAGGAGGATGGGGTCCTCTGTTGGGCCACATCTGGATCACATGCCTAATCCTGTAGCTGATGCACTCAACAGTCTTTGAACCTCAGGGACTGAGAGTGGGCGGGAGAAAAGATTCACAGGGAGAGACTATATAATGAAAAATTATGCCTGCTTCATACATTTTGAGAAGCAGCCAGGGCTAATGTATTAAGAAATATCTGTAGAAAGTGCTAAAATTTACTTGCCTTCAGGAAGTCTTGTTCTCTATAGCTTTTATCTCTAATTTAGTAATCAGTAACTTAGACACTCTACGTATTACCTAGACAGGTTGTTTTGCAACATTATCGAGGATATGAATGACGATAGGGTGCCCATGCTATCATCAAGGTGGACAGATGCCTAAAGAGTATTTCTTAGATGGCCCAAAAGAGAAAAACAATAAAGTGGTCTGAAGAAAACAATGCTGTGGAATGTGACCATTTGCAGCCTGCTTCTGTGAATTTTTAATAAAAGTCTCCCCTACTCTTTGACCTAAAGTCACCTCTGTCTGATATGTAGATTATAACCCATGTTTTTCTTGATTTGACATTTGTTTAATATACCTTTGCACACCCTTTAATTTAAACGTTTCTGAATCATTCTTTTTAGGTGTCACTTTTTATGTGCATGTGCTCACATTACTACTTTGTGCTTCAGTGTGAAATCTTTTCTTTGAATAGGTGAATAAGCTTTTTTACATTTATTCGTATTGCAGATATATTTGTTTTTTGTCTGCAATAATTTTATGTTATGTTTTCTGTTACATATTTTTAAATATTCTGAATTCTTTTCTATGTTTATTTGCAGTTCTGATACTTAAGATGATTGTTATTATTTTTCTCATAATTAATTAATAACTGTACCACTGTGTAATATTCATAGTTCTGTAAGCCTCTACAAAGTATCTGTTATAGTTTATAATCTTTCTCCCCTCACCCAATTTTAGTCAACGCTATTAACTTTCTTTACCTTTATATGGTAAAAGATGTTTATTATTCTGTTGCTTTTCTTGTCACTCTAGATCTTATCCTTTGAGTCCCAGTTACTACCGGAGTGGCATCTCCTAGCTTTATTCAACTTCTACTCTCTTTTTCACCTTCCGCCTCTCAAGTTATATTAATTACATCTTCTCTACATCATCAGCTCTTATAATTAAATTCTATCCTGCCACTTACTCCTAACATTTTAAAAATGTCTTTGTTTTGCAATCAAATTTCTTCTATTTTCACTGCCACTCCTTTTGCATTTCTCTACTCATCTCTTGGTTGGCTCAAGTTTTCCCTCCAGGGCCTAGGGTTGGATCCTTGATCGGGGAACTGCAAACCGAGCAGAGGCCAAACAAAGAGAAGGGAAATACACTCTGCTTCTGTTTTTGTTTTTCATTTTTCCCTAGAAAGACTCAGGATCAGCTGTCGGACTATTTCCTTTCTACTTGAAACTCAGCTTGGTTTGATGGAAATTCCTTGGATTACATTTTACTTCCTAGAATAAGAGATATTTCTTTATCGTCTTCTGCCTTTGAAAGCTGCTATGGGGTAATCTGAGACCAATACAATATTTTCACTTTACTAGTGATATGAAGTGTTTGCTTAGCTGCCCAAATAATTCTTTGTCTAAAGTCAAATAACTTCTGTAGGAAATAGCTCAGTGTTGACAGCTCTGAGTCACTTTTCCCGGTACATGATTTACTCTTTTAATATGCAAATTTAAGCCTTTTTTTTATGCCAGAAGAATTTCATTCAGTTATATTTTTAAATATTTGTTCCGTCTTATTATCTCGGTTTTTTTCTTCAGAGACCACGTTATGTCTATAACTGCTCTGCTTTGCCAGTCTTCTATATCTGTTATTTTTACTCTATTTCATCCACTGCTTTATTCCATTTTCACCCCATTTCATATCTATCATTTTCCACTAATTATGTATTTCAATTCCATTTTTAAATTTAATTTGTTTATTTCTATTCTCAGTTTTCCTTACTGTGTTTTCCACAATGTCCACTCTTTCTTGTGCTTCTTCCAATTTGGCCACTTATATTTCACTTCCTCCTCTTATCTCCCCTCTTTCCTCAATTCTTGTATTTTCATTTTGCCATCTTCCTTTGGGCAATGATTGCTTTATTAAACTTATGAATTTAATGATAGATTTATGGTTATAATTTTCATACGTTTATGACAATATATTCTGTGTGTCTTCTTTTTTCTGACAGTAAGTTTTGTTTCTTTCACCTTTCTTTTTTATAGTATCTTTTATCAAGGCTGTGTTAGGTCCTCCTTTATGGTATATGGTTGAAAGAGTTGAATTTTCCTGGAGTAGCTCTTCAAAGGTTTGGGAAGGGGAAAAAGAGGACAAGGGATACTATGGTCTCCCAGGATTTGTCCTCTGCTGCAAATGATACCAACTGTTTTCTTCAAATAGATCTGCACTGTGAGTTTTGCTGTGAGGATGTACCTACTCCACATCCCTCCACCAAACTGGGCATAGGAGGGTTTCTGCCTGTCCTGGGCTCCCCACCTCCCTTGTTGGTTAATACAACCAAGGAACACCGTTCTTGTCCAAGGGACATGGCTGAGCCTCTTACTCTCAGAAGCTGTGTTTTTATGGATCTTTCTGAATGTATAAAGGCTTAACTCTCATCCTTTGACATTTGTTCCATTTTATCACTCCATCTTACCCCATATGCTGGCTCAGTCTGATCTGAGTCTAGTTCATCTCATCCTTGTTCAAAATACTTACTTCTCCAAAGTTCTTTCCCATGGGCTCCTGACCTCCAAGAAACACATGTTTTTCTGGCTCTTTCTGCTGCTTTTCAGCCCCCCTGGAAACTTGATTTCTCTACAATGCACCACTGCTCCCTATGCCACTGCATCCCAAGGGGTTGAGGGCAAGTTTCTGCTGCTTTAGACTGTATTTTTGAATTTGTGGTGGGTTTTTTTCCTGCATCCTAGTTAAAATGAAAATGGAATTTGCTTGCTTTCTTCCTTCCTCCCTCCCTTTCTTTCCCTTCCTTCTTTTTTTCCTCCCTCCCTCCTTTCCTCCCTTCCTCCCTTCCTTCCTCTTTCTTGATAGAGGTTCAGGATGAAATGGGAGGACTATTCAGACTAAAGCTAGATCCATATTCATAGTGTGATGTCCAATGATTCAGTATAAACAGCAAATTAAATCTTGAAGTTTTAAATGTCTTTTCACTATTCAGTGCATGAAAATGTAGCCTTTACATCAAGTCTAGAGATTTATTACTAATTTTAGTGTGGCTTCATGAGCCTCTAACTAGTGCAGCTATATGGGGCCCTGCACTTAATGTTTAATGTTCTGTGGTTGGTTACCATCTTGAAATTCTTAATAATTTGATATTTGAATTTATGTTTTGTAAGCTAAGTCTGATGGGACAATGGAGCATATGCAGTGGGTTTGGGACCTGGGCACATGCACTGTCCTGGCTCCCACCACCTCTCCACCTCCCTGGGACAAGTTCTTGCTGGCTTCCTTCTTCCCTGTGACAAACTGCTGCTCTTTGCCCAAGGAGTTGACCAGGTTGCTTGGGGGGCTGTGTTTCACCATTGCTCTCTGGCCATAGAGCATTGGGCAGGCAGTTTGGCAAGGACCTCTCACCCATCTCCAGTCTAGGTATTAAACTCATTCCCATGTGAAAATTTCAATGCCTTTGGAGGTGATCCATTCACTATAGGTCAGGAGGCAAGCCCATGGGAAGAGGACACTGGCCAGTCCCTCCTTCACGCCTGGGGCTCTGCATTTGTATTTTCCACTAGCCTTCCAGATTATGTGCCAACCCTGTTATTTACATTTTCAGTTTAGAATATTGAGGCATGTATAGAGCCACAATTCTAGTAAGGTCCTGGGTTAGGATTCTGGAGCTCTTAGCCTTTGTACTCTACTTCTGTCTAATGCTACTGGACTGTTTGCACAATTGTGATAGAGCAATTGGAAGGTAAGTGCTGAAATTCCATTGAGTTTGTCCTCTGCAATTTATGTACTTTAGATTTATCAATGTTTACTGACCCACAGATATGTACTTGGTAATGCCTCAGGTAATGTGAGAATTACAGAGATGAAACACACTTGGTCTTTGACCTCAAAGAGACTAAGTATTGTGTGTGTGGAGGGTCGAAGGAGGTAGAAGTGTGGTAGAGGGAAGAAGAGTTAATGCTAGTAGTAGAGATAAGGTTAACTCTGTTTCTAGGGGAAGTACGTTGATACAAAGTGCTAATCAAAGTTCAAAGAAAGTTAGAATCAAATCCTGTAAAGAAATCAGGGATGTTATCCTAAGAGGCAGTTGATCTAGCTTTTTAAGGATACATAAGATTTTGACATGCAGAGAAGGGAGGCATGAGAACCACAGAGAGAAGGGTGTACATAAAGACACAGGGATGACAGTCAAGGATGTTTTCAGTGACAATGACATTCTGGTAAACTCCTAGGAAGTGAGTGGAAAGGTAATTTAGCTGGAACAATTGTACTTTCACTGAAGGCATCACGAGGTATCATCAGATGAATAAGGGTTACAGCACATTTCAAACGTCCCTAAGCAAACCATGAGCAGACCTCTTGGGTGACTCTCAGAAATACGGAGGTGAAAAGGACTCTTTCTGCAGGAGACTGAATTTCCTGTAGGTATTGGAGACTCAGAACTAATAAGATTCAATTATTCATATAATGAGACCTTAGTTTTACTCGTAGCCTGGTGAAAACTCAGATAATTGTTAACATTTAAAGTTAATAATCTATACCCATTCATTTAGCACATATTAACTGTTATGTGCCAAGTCCTTTGGGAAATACTATGATGACCACATCTTGCCCCCAAGGCACTTGGATTTAAATATGCCGACAAGAGAGCCGTGCGCATGGTCAGCGCTCAGCGCAACAGCGCGCCAGGTCAAGGGTCAGCCTGCAAGAAGGCTGCGGTGGTGACCTTCCTTCGGCTGCTGGGATGGGGCGGTGCACAGCGCGGAGACACCCCCTGGGCACCAGGTGGTGCTTCAGGGTGCGGACCTCACCTACCGGGTAGAAGGTCATGAACTTCGGCCAGGTTTATGACGATAAAGATGACAGGAAATTTCAATTTGTAGGTCATCAGAAAGAGGTGAACGAAAACTTTGTCATTGATCAGAGAGCCGAGAAGCCTGTGAGCGAAGTCGAGAGTAGTGATACAGTGTGACGGCGGTGGAGGGGCCCTTGGCCGCCTGAAAGTATACATAAACGTCAACAAAGAAACAAAGACTGGGACGTGCAGCTATTGTGGACTCCAGTTCAGACAGTACCATCACTAGGGGGGTGCGCAGGTGAGCATATGCGCGCAGGTGAGCATATCAATGTTGAAATGAATTAAAGAGACCCTAGGGATGCACGTATTGCATTACTGGTGCCGAATAAAGGATGTTGTTCTCTTTAAACAGTTTTTAAAAAGGACAGAAAAGAGAGGTAAGTAAGCAACAAAAGCAAAAGTGATAAGATGTGGCTAAAAGGCTATGGAATTCCAGAGGATGGAGACATTTCAAACCTTCAGGATCATCACAGAAGCCTTCATCCAGTGGTTGGAATTTCAAATGGACTTTGAAAGATGGAGAAGATTTCACCATGAAACCATTGAGAGGAAGAAGCCCAAGTGAAGAAACAGCATGAGCAGAAGTTGGAAAGTAAGGGGCAATATACAGTGAATAGTGAGAAACTCAGTTTGATTGGGGGTAGCAGTAGAGACTGTAGGGAAGGGTTTTAAATGGCTAAAGAAATGTCAGGAGAGATGTTTTTACAAAGAATGTTCATCATAGAAATTCTTTCAGGTGATGCCAAATTTATAACCACAAAGAATGGCAGAGGGGCAGAACAGTGAAGAGCCCCACATAAGAAAGCGTGAAGCTGCTTCAGAATGGCTGTGAGCTTTCTTTCCTCTCAAGAGAAAATACCACTGCATTTCTTTTTTTTTTTTTTTTTGGCAGTACGCGGGCCTCTCACTGCTGTGGCCTCTCCCGTTGCGGAGCACAGACTCCGAACGCGCAGGCTCAGCGGCCATGGCTCATGGGCCTAGCCGCTCTGCGGCATGTGGGATCTTCCCGGACCGGGGCACGAACCCGTGTCCCCTGCATCAGCAGGTGGACTCTCAACCATGCGCCACCAGGGAAGCCCCACACTGCATTTCTTAGATGACACTAGTGCCACACTGCTCCACAAAAAAGAGAAAAGGTGCTGACCCCGGTGACTATAATTTCATCTCTCCACTTTCCCTTTATTTCAGTAGCTATGTGGCAGGCTTTTGTTACAAACTTAGAGGATGACTGGTCCAAATGCTCAACTATTCATATTCTTGTCTAGAAAGAAAGTTCCATATCTGTTCTTAAGAGATAACATGCCCGTATGAGTTAAGAAATTAGAAATAGCCAATCAATTCAAACAAATTAGGTTATAGCCATAACACAGATTTTAATACTTAGAATTAAATACTTTTAATACTTAGTAAATTTTAATTTTAATACTTAGAATTAAAAATATATTTTAGACAAATAAAGACAATAGCTTTTCTCAATATATTATTATTTTGCAGCTATATAAATTGATAAAACAAATACCTTATTTTTTTATGGTTTCAAAGTAGATTCACATCCATATTCTCAGTTGCATTCTCATAACTACTGAAATTATCAGGGCCTGGAATTTAGCCCTGTTTTTCATATGAGAAGACTGAGGATGAGACATAAAATGAGAAATGAGAAAGCAAAGACTTTTGAATAGACCAAAGAGCTAGTAGTACCAACTTTGCTGTTACAGATGTGGAAACAGAGACCTGGGGAGGTGGCTGACTTGCCTAAAGACTTAGAGCTATTAATTGCTGAAGCTGGGACTCAAATCCTGCATTATGACTCTTAGACCAGGAAACTTCCCTCCAAACCCTACTACTTCTGAAGATGAAGTAAGAGCTTTTCTTTTGATCATTGCATCCACATGATTCAGCAAATACTCACATTCTATTTCATAAGAATGTAGTCAATTCTGTTAAACTTTCTGTAGCCAGTATGCATCAGCATGGTTTGTTCCATACTGCAATCTCCGAAATGAATAAATTCTTCACCTGCAGAGGAGTGACATTTAAAATAAAGCCAAATAATTTTCTGTTTTTGAAAATGTCAAAGGTGATTAGGGATCACTTCCAGATTTGGAGCTTCAGTAGCAATTTTTTCTTGAACGACTCTGCAGTTTAAACACATATGGGTCGATATAATCTCTGGGCCTCTTCTGGTGAGTTGCAGTTTTGAAATTCACTTAATCCCTTGCTATTTTAGAATCAATATCATGCACTAGATGGGCCATCCAAAGATGGGCCATCCAAAGTTTGGATGTTAGTGTTTGGGTGGGCCATCCAACACTAACATCCAAAATTAGTGTTTATGGCTATATGTATATATATATATATAGCTATATATATATATTTATGGATATATATATATATATAAAATATATATATATATAAATCATTGCAGTCTACAAATCAGCAGTGTACCCAAATGCTTCCTAACTGCTGAGAGAATTATTCCACAGAATGAAAGAAACAAGGAAAAAGACAGTTCACTGCTTTATATGTTTTAGAAGGTCCAGATAATTTTGAAAATTCTTCCAGCAGGGAAAAATAACATTCAATTAAAGACTGAAAAAAAAATTTATGACTATTTATTTATTATATACAAAATGTCCTATTTCCTAGTAGGTGTCACATGTGGATTGTAATTTGGATATAGAAACAATATTTTCCACACTCCATACAAAATTGATGATAGGAGTCTGATGGGCAGTTGGATTCACAGCTTCTTTTCCCACTCTCATCTTGTGTGATCTTAGGGAAAAAATCTTCATGGTGAAACAATGTACCATTTTTAATGGTATATTTATAATTTCTACTTTCAACAAATGTTTTTTAGGGTGTCCTAGATGTTATGATATAAAAATTTTATAGCTACTGTTGGTTAACAAACAGTTGCCTTATGATTTTGGAACAGAGCAAGTTTTTTTTTAATAATTTTTATTAACATGTGCACGACTCTTCCAAAGGCTGGTCTGGTGCACATCATTCTTTTAAGTGACAGGCAGTTCATAAGCAGGGATCAAGCAATGCAAGAATGAAAGCCAGTCACCAGAACTGGGTGAAGGCAGCACTCTTTCTTCACATGTGATGTTTCCATGTTTCCTCATCATGCGTATGTTGTGTATATACTTATTTGAATTACAGATTTTTCTTTTGTGGATAGCATGGGATTTGTCCTTCATTTCATGATAGCATGTTTATAAATAATTGAGAAATTACAACAGGCCTTCTTCATGGATCTGGTTTTGGGCTCTGGCCTACAGCATGGCTTAAAGCTGCAGAAGACTATAGTAGCAGAGAAGTCAGGGTCAGAAAACGATTTGTTTCCCTGATCTTTAGGGCCTCTCATGGTGGCAAGTGACTGGCCTTTCTTGCGTGGAAGAGAGTAAGAGAAAACTGGGGATACTTACTCTGTGATATAATAGGCTGGTATTCTCCAACCAGGGGTTCATGTATATTACTTAGGATAGGTGAATTCAACGTGCACGTTAAGAAGAAATTTATTCAAGTAAACACAAGAGCTTGATCCCCAAATATTCTCTTACTATGGCAGAGCAAACAATAAAAAGTAAAAGTTTCACACCCCACCTACTTACTGCAGGTTTACTACAAGAGGCAGTCTCTTTTACTTTTCTTTGATTTACATTTTTCTCGTGGATATCTGGTACTGCCTACTTTACCACCCATAAGCTTAAGAAATAAACATAACAACTCCATTTCTTGATTCATCAATTTTTAGCAGTAGCAGTTTATTCCAAAAACAAAAGATGCAGTTTGCTCAGGTATAAACTCCTCTCTCTCTTTTTCCCTTCTTCTGTCTCCCAGTTTCTAAGAATTTTAGCGTAATTTTAACATTTCCATGGTTCATAGACTAGAGAATTCTACACTTTGTTTACCAAACTGTGAAAAACAAAACCCAACAGTGTTTATATTATTGATGAAAACATCATTCACTGCAGAAACAAGCTGTGTAATTGGATCTGTAGAGAAAAGGAAATGTCATCCTAAATCATTAAATGAGTCTCTCTATAGAGAATTTTCTGCAAGTCAAGTCCAAATGAATTCTCTTTTTTTACGATTCATTAATTGGTCAAAGTAATGCTGTATTATAGATCAATTCATGCCTGGACCATAAGGAAATGAGCCTTTTAGAAATCTCCCTGGGTGGCTAAGGACCCTTTCGGAGAGAATCTAAAAGAAGAGGGAATATGTCAGGACTGTTTGAGCAAGGTTTTAATTGTCAGAGTGAAGAGGTCTTCCATAGACTTGTGTCTGGCTCCTAGAGAGGACGTGTATAAGTTTAATCTAAGGCAGTTAGTGTCCAGGGAATCATTGCTTTGATAATTTGTTATGCTAATAACTGAATAAAATACAAAAATAATAAAAGGACTGTTTATAGAACTTTGCCCCAAAGTGAAATCTCGAGGAAATTAATGACACTTAATGATTTTGGCAATAGGGTCTAATGGATATTGTGGAGTTTGGTAGACATAACAGCATATATAAGGGTAACTGAAACATGGCAGAATCTAGTGGAAACAGGTACTTTATACAATGGACATGGAGGTACCAAGAAGAAGCAGATGTAGACCCAGGAAAGGTGGTGGTACCCAGAAAGAGCTTGTAAGCATCTACAGAAAGCAATTCATGTCTGGGAGAAATGACAGCACTCACTGGAGATGTTTGTATCCAACAGATACAATAGTCCCCAGCAAAGGAAAATTAGTTTAGAAGATGGAAAAAATGGTGGATTTTATATGGAAGATGAACAGTTTGTACATGAGAGCTCCCTGAGGACATAGTTAGGTATGAGGAGGTAAGGGGAAAAAAATCAGTCAGAAAAAGGCTAGTGAAAAATCAGCTATACTGACCTTCAAGATAGCAGAGGAGTAAGATGTGGAGCTCACCTTCCTCCCCACAGATACATTAAAAATACATCTACATGTGGAACAACTCCTATAGAACACTGACTGAACGCTGGCAGGAGACCTCAGACCTCCCAAGAGGCAAGAAAATCCCCACGTACCTGGGTAGGGCAAAAGAAAAAAGGAAAAACAGAGACGAAAGAATAGGGACGGGACCTGCACCTAGGGGAGGGAGCTGTGAAGGAGGAAAAGTTTCCACACACTAGGAAGCCCCTTCACTGGCGGAGACGGTGGGTGGGTGGGGTGCGGGGGCGGGGGTGAAGCTTCAGAGCCACGGAGGAGAGCGCAGCAACAGGAGTACAGAGGGCAAAGCAGAGAGATTTCCTCACAGAGAATCGGTGCCGACCAGCACTCTCCAGCCTGAGAGGCTTGTCTGCTCACTTGTGGGGGTGGGTGGGGGCTGGGAGCTGAGGCTCGGCTTCGGTTGGAGCGCAGGGAGAGGACTGGGGTTGGCTGCGAGAAAACAGCCTGAAGGGGCTAGTGCGCCACAGCTAGCCTGGAAGGAGTCCGGGAAAAAGTCTGGAGCTGCTTAAGAGGCAAGATACTATTGTTTTGTGAGGAGAGGGGATTCCTTCCCCGTCTGCCCACAGAATGCAGAGCCTTGCCTAAACGAGCTCCAGAGACAGGTGCAAGCTGCGCCTATCAGCTCGGACCCCAGAGATGGGCATGAAACACTAACGCTGCTGCTGCAGCCACCAAGAATCCTGTGTGCAAGCCCAGGTCACTATCCACATGGCCCCTCACCCACCCCCACTGGGAGCCTGTGCAGCCTGACATTGCCAGGGTCCCGTGATCCAGGGACAACTTCTTCGGGAGAACACATGGCACACCGCAGGCTGTTGCAACATCATGCCGGCCTCTGTCACCTCAGGCTTGCACAGCATTACAATTATAACTACCGTACCCCTCCGTCCCCCTGGTATGAGTGAGCCAGACCCCCCAGTAAGCCACTGCTTTAACCCTATCCTGTCTGGAAGGGAACAGAAGCCTGAGGGAAACCTACACGCAGAGTTGGGGCCAAAACCAAAGCTGAACCCCAGGAGCTGTGCAAACGAAGAAGAGAAAGGGAAATCTCTCCCAGCAGCCTCAGGAGCAGTGGATTAAATCTCCACAATCAACTTGAGGTACCCTGCATCTGTGGAACACATGAATAGACAACAAATCAACATAAAACTGAGGTGGTGGACTTTGGGAGCAACTGTAGACTTGGGGTTTGCTTTCTGTGACTGAACTGTTTCTGATTTTTATGTTTATCTTAGTATAGTTTTTAGTGCTTGTTATAATTTGTTGATATGTTTATTCGTTTGGTTGCTCTCTTCTTTCGTTTTTATTACTTTTTTATTTTAATAATATTTTCATATTTATTTTAATTATTTTTTTTTTAATTTTTAATTTTTTCTTCTTTCTTTTTCTCTCCCTTTTCATCTGAGCCATGTGACTGACAGGGTCGTGGTGCTCCGGCCTGGTGTCAGGCCAGAGCCTCCGAGGTGGGAGAGCAGAGTTCAGGACATTGGTCCAACAGAGACCTCCTGGCCCCACATAATAGCAAACGGTGAAAGCTCTCTCAGAGATCCCCATCTCAATGCTAAGACCCAGCTCCACTCAATGACCAGCAAGCTATGGTGCTGGACAGCCTATGCCAAACAACTAGCAAGACAGGAACACAAAGCCACCCATTAGCAGAGAGGCTGCCTAAAGTCATACCAAGTTCACAGGCACCCCAAAACACACCAACGTATGCAGGCCCACCCACCAGAAAAACAAGAGCCAGCCTCATTCATGAGAACACAGGCACCAGTCCCCTCCACCAGGAAGCCTACACAAGCCACTGAACCAACTTTAGCCACTGGAGGCAGACACCAAAAACAAAGGGAACTACGAACCTGCAGCCTGCAAAAAGGAGACCCCCAAACACAGTAAGTTAAGCAAAAGGGGAAGACAGAGAAATATGCAACAGATGAAGGAGCAAGGTAAAAACCCACCATACCAAACAAATGAAGAGGAAATAGGCAGTCTACCTGAAAAAGAATTCAGAGTAATGACAGTAAAGATGATCCAGAATCTTGGAAATAGAATGGAGAAAATACAAGAAACGTTTAACAAGAACCTAGAAGAACTAAAGAGCAAACAAACAATGATGAACACAACAATAAATGAAATTAAAAATTCTCTAGAAGGAATCAATAGCAGAATAACTGAGGCAGAAGAACGGATAAGTGACCGGAAAGATAAAATAGTGGAAATAACTACCACAGAACAGAATAAAGAAAAAAGAATGAAAAGAATTGAGGACAGTCTCAGAGACTTCTGGGACAAAATTAAATGCACCAACCCAAATTTTAGGGGTACCAGAAGAAGCAGAGGAAAACAAAGGGACTGAGAAAATATTTGAAGACATGATAGTTGAAAATTTCCCTAACATGGGAAAGCAAATAGTCAACCAACTCCAGGAAGCACAGAGAGTCCCATACAGGATAAATCCAAGGAGAAATATGCCAAGACACATATTAATCAAACTGTCAAAAATTAAATACAAAGAAAAAATATTAAAAGCAGCAAGGGAAAAGCAACAGTTAACATACAAGGGAAACCCCATAAGGTTAACAACTGAGCTTTCAGCAGAAACTCTGTAAGACAGAAGGGAGTGGCAGGACATATTTAAAGTGGTGAAAGGGAAAACCCTACAACCAAGATTACTCTACACATCAAGGATCTCATTCAGGTTCAATGGATAAATTAAAACCTTTACAGACAAGCAAACATTAAGAGAATTCAGCACTATCAAACCAACTTTACAACAAATGCTAAAGGAACTTCTCTAGGCAGGAAACACAAAGAAGGAAAAGACCTACAAAAACAAACCAAAAACAATTAAGAAAATTGTAAGAGGAACATATTGATAATTACCTTAAATGTAAATGGATTAAATGCTCCAACCAAAAGATACAGACTGGTTGAATGCATACAAAAACAAGACCCATATATACGCTGTCTACAAGAGAACAACTTCAGACCTTGGACACATACAGACTGAAAGTGAGGGGATGGAAAAAGGTATTCCATGCAAATGCAAATCAAAAGAAAACTGGAGCAGCAATTCTCATATCAGACAAAATAGAATTTAAAAAAAAGACTATTACAACAGACAAAGAATAACTACATAATGATTAAGGGATCGATCCAAGAAGAAGATATAACAATTGTAAATATTTATGCATCCAAAATAGGAGCACCTCAATACATAAGGCAAACGCTAACAGCCATAAAAGGGGAAATTGACAGTAACACACTAATAGCAGGGGACTTTAACACCCCACTTTCACCAATGGACAGATCATCCAAAATGAAAATAAATAAGGAAACAGAAGCTTTAAATGACACATTAAACAAGATGGACTTAATTGATATTTATAGGACATTCCATCCAAAAACAACAGAATACACTTGTTCTCAAGTGCTCATGGAACATTCTCCAGGATAGATCATGTCTTGGGTCACAAATCAAGCCTTGGTAAATTTAAGAAAGTTGAAATCATATCAAGCATCTTTTCCAACTGCAACACTATGAGACTAGATATGAATTACAGGAAAAAACTGTAAAAATACAAATACATGGAGGCTAAACAATACACTACTTAATAACCAAGAGATCACTGAAGAAATCAAAGAGGAAAACAAAAAATACCTAGAAACAAATGATAATGA
This sequence comes from Leucopleurus acutus, assembly GCF_964270905.1. NCBI lineage: Eukaryota > Metazoa > Chordata > Mammalia > Artiodactyla > Delphinidae > Leucopleurus > Leucopleurus acutus. Next base: position 76,821,711 of record NC_139147.1, on the reverse strand, counting down.
AAACACGACGACCCAAAACCTATGGTATGCGGCAAAAGCAATTCTGAGAGGGAAGTTTATAGCAATACAAGTCTACCTCAAGAAACAAGAAACATCTCAAATAAATAACCTTACACCTAAAGCAATTAGAGCAAGAACAAAAAAAACCCAAAGTTAGCAGAAGGAAAGAAATCATAAAGATCAGATCAGAAATAAATGAAAAAGAAATGAAGGAAATGATAACAAAGATCAATAAAACTAAAAGCTGGTTCTTTGAAAAGATAAACAAAATTGATAAACCACTAGCCAGACTCATCAAGAAAAAAAAGGGAGAAGACTGAAATCAACAGAATTAGAAATGAAAAAGAAGTAACAACCGACACCACAGAAATACAAAGAATCATGAGGGATTACTACAAGCAACTATATGCCAATAAAATGGACAAATTCGTAGAAAAGCACAACTTTCTGAGACTGTACCAGGAGGAAATAGAAAATATAAACAGACCAATCACAATCACTGAAATTGAAACTGTGGTTAAAAATCTTCCAACAAACAAAAGCCCAGGACCAAATGGCTTCACAGGTGAATTCTATCAAACATTTAGAGAAGGGTTATCACCTATCCTTCTCAAACTCTTCCAAAATATAACAGAGGGAGGAACACTCCCAAACTCATTCTACGAGGCCACCATCACCCTGACACCAAAACTAGATGAAGATGTCCCTAAAAAAGAAAATTACAGACAAATATCACTGATAAACATAGATGCAGAAATACTCAGCAAACAGAATCCAACAGCATATTAAAAGGATCATAAACAATGATCAAGTGGGGTTTATCCTAGTAATGCAAGGATTCTTCAATATATGCAAATCAATCAATGTGATACAACATATTAACAAATTGAAGTATAAAAACCATATGATAATCTTGATAGATGCAGAAAAAGCTTTCAATAAAATTCAACACCCACTTATGATAAAAGTGCTCCAGAAAGTAGGCATAGAGGGAACTTATCTCAACATAATAAAGACCATATATGACAAACGCACAGCAAACATCATTCTTAATGGTGAAAAAATGAAACCATTTCCTTTAAAATCAGGAACAAGACAAGGATGCCCACTTTCACCACTACTGTTTAACATAGTTTTGGAAGTTTTAGCCGCAGCAATCAGAGAAGAAAAGGAATAAAATGAATCCAAATTGTAAAAGAAGAAGTAAAAGTGTCACTGTTTGCAGATGACATGATACTATACCTAGAGAATCCTAAAGATGCTACCAGAAAACTACTAGAACTAATCAATGAATTTGATAAACTAACAGGATACAAAAGTAATGCACAGAAATCCCTTGCATACCTATACACTAAAGATGAAAAATACAAAACAGAAATTAGGGAAACACTCCCATTTACCATTGCAGCAAAAAGAATTAAATACCTAGGAATAAAACTACCTAAGGAGACAAAAGACCTGTATGCAGAAATCTATAGACAGTGATGAAAGAAATTAAAGAAGATACAAACAGATGGAGAGTTATACCATGCTCTTGGATTGGAAGAATCAACATTGTGAAAATAACTATACTACCCAAAGCAATCTACAGATTCAGTGCAATCGCTATCCAACTACCAATGGCATTTTTCACAGAACTAGAACAAAAAATTTCATAATTTGTATGGAAACACAAAAGACCCCAAGTAGCCAAAGCAATCTTGAGAAAGAAAAATGGAGCTGGAGGAATCAGGCTCCCTGACTTCAGACTATACTACAAAGCTACAGTAATCAAGACAGTATGGTACTGACACAAAAACAGAAATATAGATCAATGGAACAGGATAGAAAGCCCAGAGATGAAACCACACACATGGTCACCTTATCTTTGATAAAGGAGGTAAGAATATAAAATGGAGAAAAGACAGTCTCTTCAATAAGTGGTGATGGGAAAACTGGACAGGTACATGTAAAAGAATGAAATTAGAACACTCCCTAACACCATATACAAAAATAAACACAGAATGGATTAAAGATCTAAATGTAAGTTCAGACACTATAAAACTCTTAGAGGGAAACATAGGAAGAACCCTCTTTGACATAAATGAAAATAAGATCCTTTTTGACCCATCCCCTAGAGAAATGAAAATAAAAATAAACAAATGGGACCTAATGAAACATAAAAGCTTTTGCACAGCAAAGGAAACCATAAACAAGATGAAAAGACAAACCTCGGAATGGGAGAAAATATTTGCAAATGAAGTAACTGACAAAGGATTAATCCCCAAAATATACAAACAGCCCATGCAGCTCATATCAAAAAAACAAACAATGTAATCCAAAAATGGGCAGAAAATCTAAATAGACATTTATCCAAAGAAGATATACAGATTGCCAACAAACACATGAAAGGATGCTCAACATCACTAATCATTAGAGAAATACAAATCAAAACTACAGTGAGGTATCTCCTCACACCGGTCAGAAGGGCTATCATCAAAAAATCTACAAACAATAAATGCTGGAGAGGGTGTGGAGAAAAGGGAACCCTCTTGCACTGTTGGTGGGAATGTAAATTGATAGAGCCCCTATGGAGAACAGTATGGAGGTTCTTTAAAAACTAAAAATAGAAGTACCATACGACCCAGCTATCCCACCACTGAGCATATACCCTGAGAAAACCATAATTCAAAAACCGTCATGTACCACAATGTTCATTGCAGCACAATTTCCAATAGCCAGCACATGGAAGCAACCTAAGTGTCCATCGACAGATGAATGGATAAAGAAGATGTGGCACATATATACAATGGAATACTACTCAGCCATAAAAGAAACGAAATTGAGTTATTTGTAGTGAGGTGGATGGACTTAGAGTCTGCCATACAGAGTGAAGTAAGTCAGAAAGGGAAAAACAAATACTGTATGCCTACACATAGATATGGATTCTAAAAAAACAAAATGGTTCTGAGGAACCTAGGGATAGGACAGGAATAAAGGTGCAGACATAGAGAATGGGCTTCAGGACATGGGGAAGGGGAAAGGTAAGCTGGGATGAAGTCAGAGAGTGCCATTGACATATATACAGTACCCAGTGTAAAATAGATAGCTAGTGGGAAGCAGCTATATAGCACAGGGAGATCAGCTCAGTGCTTTGTGACCACCTAGAGAGATGGGATAGGAAGGGTGGGAGGGAGATGCAAGAGGACGGGTATATGGAGATATATGTATACGTATAGCTGAATCACTTTGTTATAAAGCAGAAACTAACACACCATTGTAAAGAAATTATACTCCAATAAAGATGTTTAAAAAAAAAAAGACTAAAGTCCTGTAAACTCAGTACAATCAATGATTTTTCCTATTTTTGCCAAGAAAAAAAAATTAGTAAATTATGACTGTTTGCTACTATATGTTATAAACCACAAGAAGATAGCTACTACTGTTCTTTTCATTTTATAAATTTATTTATTTATTTATTTATTTTGGCTGTGTTGGGTCTTCGTTTCTGTGCGAGGGCTTTCTCTAGTTGTGGGAAGTGGGGTCCACTCTTCATCACGGTGCACGGGCCTCTCACTGTCGTGGCCTCTCTTGCTGCGGAGCACAGGCTCCAGATGTGCAGGCTCAGTAGTTGTGGCTCACGGGCCCAGTTGCTCTGCGGCACGTGGGATCTTCCCAGACCAGGGCTCGAACCTGTGTCCCCTGCATTGGCAGGCAGACTCTCAACCACTGTGCCACAAGGGAAGCCCCATTTTCCTTTTATTTTATAGATGAAAGCAATAGGGCACAGTCTGGTTAAGTAATTTGCCCAGGTGGTAAGTGGGAGAGCCAGTATTTGAGCCTCTTCACCCACCCCCCTTCTCTTAATTTTAATTTATTGTTTCGATTTTTACTGCTGAGGTTTTCAGATCTCATCTCTTTTTGCTTAATTGTTGAACCAATAGAAAATAAGTGTAAACCCCTGTAATGCTGTGACCCATGACAATGTGAATTTGGACATGTCATGATTGTTGTTTGGATCTCTCCCTTGCCCAAAACTTGCTTTCAAACTAAGATAATCTAACGTTTGCGCTCCTCTTCAGAATGCTGTTAGATGTGTCTATTATCACTAATTCAAAGATGAAGAGGCTCTCAAGTAACTTGGCCAAGGTCACATTCCCAATAAGAAGTGAAACAGGATTTGGGGTTTTGAACATAGACTTGACTGAAATCAAAGCCCATGTTCTTTCCAACTTATACTATTTCTTTTGGTTCTTTGTGTATAATGGATTGCTGCTACTGTAAAACTATTTATTAATACTTTGGAAGGGCATGTGCCATATATTTTATAACTTATTTCTTATCCAGATGAAATTATTATCAAATTCTAATTATAACTTCCATTCATAATAAATTTTTACTTCTTTTCTACTCAGTTCAGCACACACTGTTTAAAATCAAGTGGTCAATAAGTAATTGGAGAATTGGGAAATTATTTGGAATAAATATAATTTATCTTCATCAAAAAAATCAGTTACAGTCATTTGTTGCTTTTTATTTAGGCCCTTGATAAATGTTGTGAACATTTTAATTTGTAGTTACATGAAGACATTTCTCTATAGCAACATGACATCATCGGAAAATTTTGGTCTGAGAAACTATGTTTGAGACAATCTTGGGCAAGTCCCTTTAAGGCAATCAGAAACTAATTTTCCAATCTGTAAATTAGGGATAAGTAAAACTCCTTCCTCACAAGGTATTGTAAGAATTAACTGGAGAGATGTGAAAGTCATATGTAAACTCTAATGGGTTATAGGACTGTTAGATTTCACTCTGTAGAATAATTTCAGAAATTCTTTCCTTTATTTATTTTTTATTTTTTATTTTTTATTTTTTTTTGCGGTAAACGAGCCTCTCACTGCTGTGGTCTCTCCCGTTGAGGAGCACAGGCTCCGGACGCGCAGGCTCAGCGGCCATGGCTCACGGGCACAGCCGCTCCGCGGCATGTGGGATCTTCCCGGATCGGAGCACGAACCCGTGTCCCCTGCATCGGCAGGCGGACTCTCAACCACTGCGCCACCAGGGAAGCCCTCATAAATTCTTTCCTTTAAATGCTTCCCAAACACTTGGGGCTCAGACAACACTTCTTATCCCTTGCTCAGTGGAGAAGTGATGGTAATTAGAATCCTCATTCCCTTTATCAATACAGTTGGCTGTCTTGGCCTGCCTTGAGGCTAAGGTATCTTCAGTATTTTGATTTCTCCCAAGGGCACTCAAAGAGGATATACTTTATGGTCCTTAGAAAGGAATATATTACCTTATTGTCCAGACTGCCATGGGCAGAATTTTCTCCTGAGGGGACAATTCAACTCCCCCAATTTCAATGCCCAAGGGAGTCTAGACAACTTAGATTTATTAACAAACCTTTTGCTATTGTTGAGAATATGAGAAAGATATTCATTTTTGTTACGGTCTTTATTTGGATTTTTTCAATATTTGTTTATTGGACTCCTGTGGGGATGGTGACCAGAGTGGTGTGCAAGGAAAAGCACTAGAAGAGAATTCATAAAGATGGGGAACTCAAGCCTTGTTCTTTCTCTTTCCATGTGTGTAATTTCGAGCAAGCATCTTTACCTCTTTGAGCCTTATACATCTTTTCAAGTAAATTATTTTCTGTTTCCAATAAGGAGCTGTGATGTGGGGAACAGATATAATTAAATGGGAAGATTACTGCCCAGTGAGTCAAGATATTAAATTTCTATTTGTTATATCTGGAGTTTGGGGCAAGAAATTTGTCCTTTCTGAATATGTTTTCTTCTCTGTTTTAGGAGGGAATACTCCCAATCATTTTTTTTTTTTTTTTTTTTTTTTTTTTTTTTTTTTTTTTTTTTGCGGTACGCGGGCCTCTCACTGTTGTGGCCTCTCCGATTGCGGAGCACAGGCTCCGGACGTGCAGGCTCAGCGGCCATGGCTCACGGGCCCAGCCGCTCCGCGGCATGTGGGATCTTCCCGGACCGGGGCACGAACCCGTGTCCCCTGCATCGGCAGGCGGACTCTCAACCACTGCGCCACCAGGGAAGCCCTCCCAATCATTTTTGAATACTTCTCAGCTCCATTCTATTTTAACCCTAATGTGAGCATCTGTGGTAGGCAGAATAATCATGTCCCAAAGATATTAAGGTCTTAATCCCTGCAACCTATGAATCTGTACCTTACATAGCAAAAGTAACTTTACAGATATGATTAAAGATTTTGAGATGGGGATATTTGGGATTAACTAGATGGATCAAATCTAATCCCATGAGTCCTTAAAATCGGAGCACCTTTTCCAGCTGAGTCAGGGTGAGAAGAAGAAGTCGTAACTATGGAAGAAAAGCACAGGCAAGGAAATATATCCTCACCTAGAAAATCCTATAGAAAGGAAGGTAACTCTGCTGACACCTTGATTTTAGCCCAGTGAGACCTGGGATATATTTCTAATCTATACAACTAGTAAGATAAAATTTTTTATTGTTTTATGCTACCAAATTTTCAGTAATTTGATAAGACAGCTATAGAAAATGAGTACAGCATACATATCACTTTTGTTTTTTTTTGCGGTACGCGGGCCTCTCACTGTTGTGGCCTCTCCCGTTGCGGAGCACAGGCTCCGGACGCGCAGGCTCAGCGACCATGGCTCACGGGCCCAGCCGCTCCGTGGCATGTGGGATCTTCCCGGACCAGGGCACGATCCCATGTCCCCTGCATCGGCAGGCAGACTCTCAACCACTGCGCCACCAAGTTAGCCCGACATCACTTATTTTATTAGCATTTATTTGTCTCCAGTATGTACTGGTTACTGTAGAAGACACAATGAAGGGTCAGACACGGGTTTTCTCCCCGAGGATCTTGTTGTTAAGCAGAAGAGTGCATCTTATGCATATCTGTGATTCAAGGGGGAAAAATCCAAGATAGCAAACGAAAGCTAGCTGGAAGTACAGAGAAAGGGGGAAGTAAACCCTATCTGGGGAGGGTAGGAGAAAAGGTGATCAGGAAAACTTTCACTGAAATCATACTCTTAGAACTCAACTTTTAAGAGTGTATAGAATTTGAACATGCAAAGATGGGCCTACATTTTAAGCCCCAGGAATAGCACATGCAAAGATTCTGAGGCCAAAAATCATGGCCTGGGTATAAGAAATGGCAAAATAAGTATCATTTGGCTTTGTTTGAGCATGAGAAATTGAATGTTAAGCAGCCATTTTACATTATAATGACTGTGAGGCAGAATGAGAAATGTTTCCTATTATGCAATGTAAAAAAGCCAAATGTAAATTAGGTCTGCACATGAGCAAAAGCTGGAAGGAAATACCAACCACAACAAAATTTATAAATAGGAGATATTAGGGTGGAAGCATTCCAGTTAATTCTTTTTCTTTTTTTGATTATTATTATGTGTGCAATATTTGGAAATGCATGGAAGTAGTTTGTGGATGGTTATGTTTTGCAAATATGAGGGTTTGCAATGCATATACATAGCTTAAAATACAAATAACTTGCATATTAAACTCGATGGTCATTGTGCATACTCTTAAACTTCTAGGAACCCTGCAAAACAAAGAGAGTCGCAAATTCTCTTTTTATTTCTCATAATTATTAGCATTTGACAGGAGGCATAAAGTATATGTGCAGGGTGTCCCTGCCCACAGCAAAAGACTCATCGAATAGGTACCCATCGGATAGGAAGAGCTGATTTTTCAGCACAGCACTGTGATGACAGAGCTTGGCTATCTGTAGATAAAGTAAAATATGGGGTATTATTTAAATTAAAGTGATGAAATGCAAGGATTAAATAACATTTCATCTAAGCCAACTTGTGCTCAAGGGACTCATTCATTAGCCAGTCTTGTGACAGAAAGTAAAATATATCCATCTATATGAAAAGCAATTCATTGCCCACCTCCCTGTCTTGCTAACCTTAGCATTCTCTCAAGGTAGCTGGAAGCAGAATTAGTTGCAATAGTACTTATAGGTCTATCCACGTCTATCTCATTGCCAAGATGAAATAGGTCTGTTTGCCACAAAAAAGGAAATGTTGCCAATTGGCATGACTTATTATAAAGCTGCATACTCATTTGATGCTTTTACTAAATTACTTTTTCCAGTCATCAAAATATATACCTGTGTATTTCTGTCTTCTACAATGCATAAGACTTCACAGATGCTGCAGTCAAACATCAAGCAGAATGACTTACTTGACTAAATCACTAAATCCTATGTCAAAATTAGAAGGGCACTTAGGAATCATTTATCAAACTACCTTACTTTATAAAGTGGGAAACTGAGGACCAGAAAGGGCAATACTTTCTTGAAATTTCATAGTAAAAGTTAGTGGTAATGTAAGAATGGAAATAAGTTTTCCTATTCCTCATTTAGTACTATTTCTAAACAACATATCACATTCTTTTTTTTTTTTTAACATACCACATTCTTGTTAGAAACACAGATTGGGTTCAAGGAAAACAATTATAGGCATGTCTTAGAATGTTTTAATGGGAAACCAAGTTTGATTTTGGGGAGAGAAATGAAACCAGATTTACCTCTCTTTGAGATGGGTAGTAATTAGCACTTTACTAGATGGTATAAAGAGGGAGAGTGATGTTAGGCTAATATTGCTCTGACCACGTGTGGTATCTTTATTTTTTCTTTTTGTGCCTAGAACAAAGCATGGCCCATGAAGATTACTCATTAATGTTTACTGAAATGATGCTCCTCTAAAATAGCAATAGATGGAACCAATCAACAGTCAATACTGAAATATCCATTGACTTCCTAACTACATTGAGCTCAGTCAAAGGCTCTGGAGGGCTACTACAGCATGACAGGTTTTTATCCTTCAGGAAATAGAAATCTAGTTGGAAGGAGAAGAATAGAATTTACAAAACAGCAACAAATACTGCTGAAAAGAACCCACTTAATTGCAAGCTTGTTTGGCATAGTCACTAAGAAAAGGAATCAGAGACAGGAATGATAGTAATGAGTCAAGAACTAGTAATAACTTCAATGAAAACATGAAAGTTGAACTCAACCTCAAAGGACAGGGAGGCTCAGTGTAAGAGTTGACTAGGGAAGATAATGAATCTCCTGATTTTCTTAATACCATTTTTTTCTGGGTTTCTTTTTACATCATTGCCTGTTCTTTCATTTCCTTCATGAGCACACTATTCTGGCTCCTTAAATGTTGGTTTTAACAGGATCTCATTTCTAGAAGTCCAGCAGATTTCTTTATGTCTTTAATTCGAGTTAGGAAACAAAACAGAAAGTTTTCTAACTTATCCATGGACTTTGGCTTCTCATTTATTTATTTATTTTTACTTTAAACATGCTTCTGCAAAATTTCCACCATTATTTAAGATTTAACGGTGATTAAGATTTAAAGGTGATTTCCAAATCTATTTCTTGACTGCATACTTTATTTCTACACTGTAGACCTATGGTTCTCAACTGGGAGCAGATGTGTCCTCCAGGGGACCATTGGCAAGGTCTAAAGACATTTCTGATGGGCAGGGGAGGAGCGTGCTATTGCCATCTAGTGGGTTTAGGCCAGGGGGTGCCGCCAAGCATCCTTCAAGGCACAGGTTACTTACTCCCCTTCCCCTCAACTCCCAGCAAAGAATGATCCAGTCATTCTCCAGATTTTTAAAAGATTAAAAATCTTTTTTTGTTATCTTATTGTTGAGTTTTAAGAGTTCTTTGTGTATTTTGGTTAATAGTCCTTTATCAGAGTTGTGTCTTTTACAAATATTTTCCCCACTCTGTGGTGTGTCTTCTCATTTCCTTGATATTGTCTTTCACAGAGCAGAAGTTTTAACTTTAATGAGGTCCAGCTTATCAACTGTGTCTTTCATGGATTGTGCCTTTGGTGTTATATTTAAAAGTCATTGCTATACCCAAGGTCATCTAAGTTTTCTCCTATGTTATTTTCTAGGAATTTTATAGAATTTTTGTTTTCCATTTGTGTCTGGGATCCACTTTCAGTTAATTTTTGTGAAGGGTATAAAGTCTGTGTCTAGATTTACTTTTGGTTGTGGATGTCCTATTGTTTCAACACCATTTGTTGAAGAGACTATCTTTCTATTGCCTTTGTTCCTTTGTCAAAGATCAGTTGACTGTATTTATGTAGGTGTGTTTCTGAGCTTTCTATTCTATCCCATTGATCTATTTGTCTATTCTTTTTGTCTATTCTTTTATATTACTGCAGCTTTATAGTAAGTCTTAAAGTTGGTTAGTGTCGGTTCTACAGCTTTGTTCTTCTTCAATATTGTGTTGACTATTCTGGGTCTTTACCTCTTCATATAAACTTTAGAATCAGTTTGTCAATATCCATAAAATGATTTACTGGGACTTTGACTGGTATTGCATTAGCTCACAGATTAGTATGAGAATTTATTTTAAACTGGATAGGAGTTGGGCTGTGTTTAGTGTTGGTTTTTTTTGGGGGGGGGGTTGTGTTTTTTTGCGGTACGTGGGCCTCTCACTGTTGTGGCCTCTCCCGTTGCAGAGCACAGGCTCCGGACACGCAGGCTCAGCGACCATGGCTCACGGGCCCAGCCTCTCTGCGGCATGTGGGATCTTCCCGGACCGGGGCACGAACCCATGTCCCCTGCATCGGCAGGCGGACTCTCAACCACTGTGCCACCAGGGAAGCCCTAGTGTTTGTTTTTGGTACCAATGGCTTCAAATGCCACTTGTGTCTTTGTATTTGTCTCCCCTCCTCACTTTGTGGTTTCCCCATGTAATATACTTCTCCTCAGAGGGAGTCCATTCATAGGCCTTTCTGCTCTAACCCGTGGTTATTATACTAGAGCCCTGTTGGTGTAGTGGTAAGGTATGGGGGTGGGGAGGGGAAGTGTTCTATAAAAATCCAATTTAGACTCAGTTTTTCAGTAGGCCTGTGTACCTGGCTGGGACCTAAAGTGATTTTTTTCAGTCACATAGTTTTTTTTCCTTGACCCCATTCCCTTTCCTGGTTGCAGTTTCCAATTATTTCCTTGAAGTGCTTTCCCTATTGACTATGAATTTTTTTTCCCTTAGGTTAGACAGGATTTCTGGAGGGGACTGGAGTGAAGACGAATTCCATTTCCCCAGCTTGGATATGGTGTCAGAATTGTGTTCAGGCAATATGATTTTTTCCCTGGAGTATAGGCCTTTGCTATGGAGAAAACTCTGGGTGTAGTTCACAATGGTGCTTCTTTGCCTCTCCCTGCCAGAGCCCATGATGAGATTTTTCTGGGATCCTCACAGTGAGAACCTGCTAGGGTTTCTGGAGGGAAAGCCCAGAAAAATGTGGAGCCCCCATGAGACTGCAGTCCCCAGGATTTCTTCACTCTTATCCTAGTCCATAGTCAGCCTCCAGTAATTCATCAAAATAATCATTTAAGTGTTCCTCCCAGCTTAGGGTCCGGTGGTTTTGGCTCCAATTAAGTAGATCTTCGTCGCTGTATCTCTCTGGATTTGCCTATTTCTCCAAATTTTGGGTGTAGCAGTTTTCCCTATGATCTCAGTTATCTGGTAAATTCAAGAAAAGTCATTGATTTTATTTAGTTTGTCCAGTTTTTTTGTTGTTTTTGACAACTTCTAAGCACTTTATATGTGAGAGTTGATTCCAGAAGTTCTCCGTCATATATATTTTTTTGAACTTTTGAGCATGGACTAATAGAGTTACTGCTTGGCAGTGGGCATGGGCTTTGGGTTATACTGATGATTCAGGTTACCGATCCACTCATGCTTAATTTTTTCTCAGAGGGAAAACTGTATCTCAGTTTCCCCAAGTGAAAATGAGTTGCAGTACACTATCTTTAAGGACCCTATGACTTAAATGTTAAATCTTAAGATTCAAAATTCTCCTTTTAGAATTCAAGGTCAAATGACAATCCGCCATTTCTCTCTAGTGTCTGGTTGTGCGCAGAGCTCTCAGGTCTACCTAGGCCCTGTTCTTGTCTCTCACTAGATGGCCTGAAACAACCTCCAGTCCATGCTCCAAGCTACAACTTTCTAATGTGTTGGAGCCAAACTATGCATTATGTTCTGTCTGAGCTGGAGGAAGCCTGAACATTCTTCCAGTCCACATTCCTTTGGGAGACTTAAGGACCCTCTCCTTTAGGGACACCAGTTGGAAAGTCAGTTGCTTTTTTTCAATTTGTACCTGTTGTAAATGTTTTATGGCTTTACTATTACCACCATTACAAGCTATTATTTCTTGAGCTCTTGCTATGTGTATAGCAGCATTATATGCCGTAAGCACATTACCTCCCGTATTCTGCATATCAACTCTCTAAGCTAGATCAATGTTTTTCCATTTTATTCATGTGCCAATTGTCATTTCAAGAGGATAACTGGCTAACCTTTCCACTGTTTGGATGTGGATGATTTGAATTCAGATCTGTGTCGCTACATAGTATGTGTGTTCAACTGTTTGCCATCTTCAACCATCTTTACCTTTTCATGTGATTTGCATTCACATTTCATAACTCTAAGGGTTTGTTGGGTGGACATGTCATCTTTTGTAACTAAACAGATAGAATGTTCTTCTTCTTCCAGATATTGCTTGCTAGCACTGAACTAAAATGTCAGAGATATGAGTGATGGCCCAGATGTTCTAAGTAGCTGTGTGACCTGAAGCAAGTCACATTTTTGTATTATACCACTTTCCAGATACTGTTCTAAGCACTTTGTACATATTAGATCATTTCCCTTCATCTCAACAAGTCTGTAAGACACATACTGTTAGTAATACAATTTTACAGTTGAGAAAACTGAGGTACAGAGAGGGTAAAGAACTTGCCCAAGGCGCACAGCTTGTTAGTGGCATTGGGGGGATGTGAGCCTAGGTAGGATGGCTCCAGAGTGCAAATTTCTAATCACTATACCCTACTGCCTTTTTTTTGCACCAATTAATTACTCGACAAACCTTTATTAAAAACCTACTGCACTGACGTTGTGTCCGGTGCTGGAAACACAGTAAAAATTACTTCTAGCTCTGCCCCACTGGGGCTCATGGTCTTCCCCATCTGTGCTGCTACAAATGCATGCAGTACCACCGCTAGCATCAGAAGCAGCACGTGAGAACTTTCCAGAAATGCACAACCCCACCTCCACCCACCCCAAACCACTGCATGCACATGAAAATTTGAAAAGCTCGGATTTAAAACACTAAGACAGTAGAGGGTAGACTGTGGTCCTTTGTTGCTGCCTCTGGCCTTTGGTGTCTTCACCTGTAAAAGGAAGAGGTTATCCCTCCACCTTAATATTCCTTAATGGTATCCTCTAGGTCACACTGCAGACCGCTGCAGAGTGGCAGTGACCTGGGCGATGGATGCCAGCAGAACACTGCCCCGTGTGTGGGCTCCGGGTGCGTGATGGAGTGCGTGCCTTCTGCAACGGGGAGCAAACATTGATCCTGGGTTTCCATCTTTCTCGTTGTTTCTGTAGGCGGTTGAGGAGATTAGATTGTGCCCCGCAAGCTAGATACCACCTCTAGACAATTTATGTGGCCTTTATATTCATTTAGAGAACAGGAGGCCTAGCCCAGCTCCTGCTGGATGAGGCAGTGACAGGAGAATTTGAAAGGGCTGTTTCATTAATTTTGGAGGGAATTTATTGCTAACAAAAGACAGCATTATTGATGGCGAGTAGACTGCGCTCGCCTCGCCGCCTCTCGGGAGATGCGCGGGAGAGCCGCCCCCGCTCCTGCCTGCAGTCTCCTGGGTCGCCAAGGGAAGCCCTTCCCGTGGGAGGAGGGAGTAGTTCTGGCGCCCGGCCAGCGGGGCGCAGGGCTTAAGTGGCAGAGCCTCCAGCTGGCTACACCACTGCAGTCTCTGAATGGGAAGGACAATTAGAGGTCGCCCAGCTCCATCCGCGCCCTACACCTATGAGGTCTCGAACACCCAGAGAGGTCAAGTGATTTAGCCACATATCAAGTCAGAAATCAGGTGGAAATCAGCCACATATCAAGTCAGAAATCAGGTGGAAATCAGGTACAGCTGCATAGCTTCATCTTTTTGCATCATTTTGTGAAATTAAAACTGCTTCCTAAATGACAGTGGCAGGATGTGTGTGGGCAGCTTCCTATGTGTTTCTTTGCACAGCACTGAACTTTCTCAAAGGATGATAATAACATTATACTTTTACAGACTTCATGTAAAATAGGATTTATCTCTCACACATCTCTTTGAAATGTGAGGAATGGAAAGGGCCTTTTGGGCACTTTAACAAGTTTTAGCCACTTGTGATGGGCCATGCTCTGAGATAGATTCTTTGCACGTCATCATCTTTGATGACAACAGCAATTTTGTGAGGTGAGAGTTATAATCCTTATTTATAGAGGCTCGACACAGTTATGGAGCTTGTTCAAGTTCTCAGAGATGGTAAGTAGCAGAGATAGGAGTCTTCATCCAGCTGTATTTTTTTTTTTTAATCCATTTCATGAACCTTGTAAAGTTCGGTTCCAGGATGAAAGAATAAGCTTCTGTAAAAGGTTCCTAGTTGGGTTCTTGAAAGGGAAAGAATGGATCTTTCTGTTAGGAATAGAGTGAGAGTGGTGACTTCGATGAAACCAAGAGAAGAGACTAATGTTTGTGAAGTAGATGGGCTTTGCAAACATACAAGCAACCCTCAGTGATATCCTAACTCAGTCAGAGAATGAGGAGTATGGGGGATGGGAGGGAGAGACTTAGGTAATGCGCCCTTGACAGAGGCAACTGCTTTAGGTCCAACCTTCCTTTACCAGAACGGAAACTGTCAATGTGGACTAGAAAAGGGCTGGCAGTAGAATTATGGTCTAATCTTTCCTTATGTACAACTCACGTTCTAACTTTTAAGACTGTGCCAGTTGGATCATTTAGAATGTGAGCAATTTGCCCACTCTGTGACCTTAAGATTCCTAAGACACTGCATCTGGAAGGAAGCTTAGACCTCCCTAGACCACCAAATTCAAATCTCTGATTTGGAAGATGGGGACAGAGCCCAGAGAAGGAAGGAAATATTGCAAAAGCTAGTGGCAGAACCGAAGCTCAGATTCATGTTGCCCAGTAGCCACTGTAGTGTTCTCTTTAGCACCCCAAATGGCTTCCTTTTCATTATTTATATATGTGTTTACACAGATTTATAATGTATAAACAGTGTGTACATACATCATATACGTGTGTGTGTCCACACACTTATTTCCCCCTGCCCAATTATTCTACAAATTAAGGGGACTAATGATCTACCTTGAATGTGATGAAAACTCAGTTATGCACATACTCTATAAATGCCTGACTATAGGAACTTTAATAGAAAAGTTAAAATGATTATAGTAAATAGAGCTGTGCTTAAAGTACAGCTGTGCCTGTTCTTTCTGCTTAAGGATTTTACCCAGGCAGATTTTGAAGTTGGAGATAATTACATTTTGGAAGTTGAAGGTCAGAGAACAGGAGTGGAGAGATATCAGTCCTCAGAAATTCTAAGTGTTTTAGGAAAAGCAGTCTGGTTAGAATTGAACATTATAACAAGGAAATTAAGGGAAAAAAAGAATTGAACATTATTTTAAAACAATAACTAAATTGCCATAAGGTTATTTCATGAGAAAACAACTGGATAATCTGCTATAGTAATGGGGTGGGGGAGCATGTCACTGGGAGTCAGAAGATGGGTGTGTTTCTGTAATTGGCTTGCTCAAGGCACATGCCTCATGAGGGCCTCTTGTACCTATCTGTAAAATGAGGAAGTTGGTATAGATAATTTTAAGGGCCAACGTCAGTAACTGACTACTTCTGTAGTAGTTCTTTCAAGCTAAATTTTTTTCAATGTGTGTTTATTCATTTTGTCCTTATTTAGTAACCATTTATTGACCGTCTATGAGTGGTGGATGTTATGCTAGGTCAGGGGAACACTGTAGTGGAAAGGACACACAGTTCCTCAGGAACTCAAAATCTTGTCTGGATATTCTTAATTGTTGAGCCTTTAAGTGTTCCCTTTGTTCCCTTTGTCTTCTTTAAGTGTTTGTCTTCTTTAAGTGTTCCCTTTGTTCCCTTTGTCTTCTTATCCAAAGTCAGACACTAGATAATATTTTACCCTGAGGAATTCAAAAGATTGAGCAATATAAGAATATAAGAACAGTAAATACAGGGCCAAGATATTACCTGGAAAAATATGATAGAAGAAGAAAATAAACTGAGTAAATGGGGGTAAGGAGATTCAACAGAGTCAAGTGGTAAAATGAGATGGTATAGAGTCAGTGAAGTGTTCCTCAAAAAGTGGTCCATAGATCAATTACCTTAGAATTACTGTGGGTTGGTTGAAATGCAGGTCATAGGGTTCCAACTTCAGTTCCCTGGAATCAGCGCCTGGGAATAGGGATAGATATCTGGTTGTTAAAAATTAACAAATACTCGAAATGTTTCTTATGTACACTAATGTCTGAAAAACACTAGACTAAGTAATTGTACACATTGCAAATAATTAGAAAAATAAATGACATTTTACAAAATTTAATGAGTAAAGCATTGGTGAGTCTTATTCCTAAAATTCAGGAAACCAACTTCATAGCAAGCAACATAACATCTATAAATTTTCTACTTTTGAATTGTAGAACAAGTATCAGTTGGAATACTGGAAAAGAGACACAATTTATGCTGACCGGATTTATTCCCTGTGATGTGGAACTATTAGAAATGAATTCCTTGCTCTCTATTTTTTCCATTCATTTTAAAACTGAGTGTCCTTGGGCTTCCCTGGTGGCTCAGTGGTTGAGAGTTCGCCTGCCGATGCAGGGGACAGGGGTTCGTGCCCCGGTCCGGGAAGATCCTGCATGGCACGGAGCGGCTGGGCCCGTGAGCCATGGCCACTGAACCTGTGCGTCCGGAGCCTGTGCTCCGCAACGGGAGAGGCCACAACAGTGAGAGGCCCGCGTACCGCAAACAAAACAAAACAAAACAAACAAAAAAACTGAGTGTCCTTGTACTTACGGAGGAACAAGGGATGAGGTTAAAAGAAGGGAATACTGGAGGGAGGGAGGGAAGAAAAAGAAGGGAATACTGAGAGACAGAAAAGGAAGATGACAAATGTTTTGCCTAAATATAAACTCATGTTTGCTTAAGGACAACACATGGAGTTTTAGTCCATATGATTCCAATGATTGATATCAAAATGATTTAATTGTGCTTAGAGAAAAATATTGAAAATGAGTGGAAAAATTTTCCAAATTGAGTTGCCTGTAAACATGCATATATATTGTGAAAGAACAAATAGACAACTAAAAATAAACTAATTTTTAGAACAATTTCCTTTAAGGAGCTTTGCAAGACTTGCTTTTTGCTTGCTACTTTGACAAGTCAGTTCCTTATTTTTTCACAAGGTGGTGCTATAAATGTGACTTTCCTTTACTGACATAAAAGATGCCTTTGGTACAGTTTGGAGTAATTGTATGTTTAGCCCTCAAACCCTCTGTTTTATGATTACTTGCCAGTTAACAGTAAAGCGTTTGTCAGTGACTTTATTATCACTTGTTACTGGCAATGAAAGAATGTACAGGAAATAATATGGAGAAAAATATAACATCTACTTTGCTCTCAAGGCAGGGAGGAGATCCTTACTCTAGTTGCCTGTGTATCCCAAAGTGACAAATCTCTAGTTAGAATTCCCAAAAACACAAAAGTGTGGCAAAAACATGAGAAGAGAAAATTCTCACTGTGTTTAATTCATCAAGACGAAGGTCAGTTTCTTCTTTTTTGTTTTTCTTTTTATAATTAGGAATTAGGCTAATATTACATTAGATTTATAAAAATCTAGATTAATGTGGTGCTTTGGGAATTTGTGTTTTGATGACTAAATTGTGAATAATATACTGTTATTTATATTATTTTGTTCATGAATGTATATATATTTGATTGCTTAATTTAATTATCTGACACACATTTCAAGTAGTCCTCTCAGAAAATGTGTATTCTATTTATTTGAATTGTCCATGGGAAAAACATTTGCTATTATTTGCAATTTAAAATATAGTGAAATCTACAAAGAAGTCAAAATTCATGGGATTTATTGCATTAACATGCTTTCTTCTCCCACTCTCTAAATTGTTATTTTTGTTTCTATTTCTCTTTCTTTCTACCTAATCTTGGGAAATTTCATTAATATTGAGAATCTTTTCTTTTTGTTACGGTATAAAGAATGCAGAACTAACCATTTTTATTCCACTTTTGTGCTAAGATTCATATAGTCCTCATACATCTATACCCAAGTGGTTTTGTGTTTATTAGTACAGAACTTGACTTCAGAAACGAGTATAAATAAAACAATAAAAACAGACTGTTTAGAACTGGAAGAGAACTTAGAAATAATCTAGTTGATTACTCTTTATGATATAATAAATATATATATGTGTGTGTGTATATATATATATATATTTTTTTTGACTTTGTCCCTGGTTCTGGCACAGAGCTCCTAAAACCTCAGGAATTTTCTGAGTAATTGGAATGTCTTGTTTTTCAAAGGAGCCACTTTGACCACACCTGAGTTTTTGCTAATGAGGTGACTCTTCCAGGGCTCCTAGGTAGCTTTAGAATGGGACTTGGTGCCAGAAGGAAAACAATCCACCTGATTAGAGGGCTCGAACTTTTAGCCCCACCCCCTTCCCAAACTCCTGGAGGAGAGAGGGGCTGAAGATTGAGTTTAATCATCAATGGTCAATGATTTAATCAATCATGTCTGTGTAATGAAACTTTGATAAAAACTCTGAAACAACGGGCTTCCCTGGTGGCGCAGTGGTTGAGAGTCCGGCTGCCAATGCAGGGGACACGGGTTCGTGCCCCGGTCCGGGAGGATCACGCATGCCACGGAGCGGCTGGACCCGTGGGCCATGGCTGCTGAGCCTGCGCGTCTGGAGCCTGTGCTCCGCAACGGGAGAGGCCACAACAGTGAGAGGCCCGCGTACCGCAAAAACAAACCAAAAAAACCCTCTGAAACAAGGCTAAGGGGACTTCCAGGAGAACACACTGATGTGCTGGAAGGGTGGTGTACCCGGAAAGGGCTTGGAAACTCTGCATACTCCCACTCCTCCAGTATCTTGCCCTGTGCCTTTCTTCCATTTGGCTCTTCCTGAGTTGTAATAAAACTGCAAGTATAGTACTTTCCTGAGTTTTGTGAGTCATTCTAGCAAATTTTTGAAACTGATGGGTGTATTGTGGGAACCCCTCTGAATTTATAGTTAGCTGAGCTGAAGTGAAAAGAACCTGGGGACACCATTTGTGACTGGTATCTAAAGTGGAGGCGGTCTAGTGGGACTGCCTTAACTGCGGGGTCAGCACTAAGGGAAGCAGCGCTGCTTCCGTTCTGATGCAGGCAGATGACAGCTTTCACCTGAGCTATCATCCTTTCATTCTTCTTTCTCCTCTTACTCTCCTCTTACACTGTCCATTCTCCTCACAGATGTTGGAATCATCCTTTAAAACGCAAATTAGACCGTGCCAGTCCTCTATTTAAAATCCTCCAAAGGCTTCCCATTACTGAACTTAGAATCAAATTCAACCCCCCTTCTAGGACCCAAAATACCCTATAATATCTGACCTCTGTTATTGAAACTTTCCATATTAGCATTTTCTACTCTATTCACTGTGTTCCAGCCACATTGGCTTTCTTTGCACATGTCAAGTATAACAAGCTTATTTCAACTAATTTCCATCTTAGGGCCTCTCTGCCAGAAATATTCTGGACCATTTACTTGGAATGCTCTGGGTTTATAATTTTTGCCCAATTGTGTTCACTCTCTCACTTGCTTTCTCATCTATTTATTTTTATTATTCAGGTCACAACTCAAATATCCCCTTTTCAGAGAATTCTTCCCCAATGACCTCAATTACAATACTCTCCAAACCTGTTATCACACCACTTTATTTCTGTAAATCCTCTTAACATACTCTAAAGTTATCTGTTTTATTCATCCCTCTCCTCTCTGCACCACACCCACTGGTTCCTGCTTCCTCTATTAAAATACAAGCTCCATGAGAACTGAAGACAATGCATCTTTATGACAATGGTATCCCCAGGGTTTAAAGTATTGCCTGGCACATAGTAAGCCCTTGATGTTTACTCTATAAATACACACATTTTCCTAGGAGGGCTGGGTGAAAGTTTCAATTAGGAGGTGACATTTTGAAGAATGAAGCCCCAGCCTGGGAGGCTTCCAAGGAGAGAAAGCTCTGTTTGTATTTTGAATCTAAAATTACATATACTTAGGGAATTATTTATCCAACCCCCAAATCTGGGACAGAGATCTCTTTTTCTGGTAAATATGCTACATAAATATAAAATACATTTTCCATTTAGGTTTCTCATTGCCTTTCTTCTGCGTGAGATGTAAACTAAACTGTCTACTCAAATAGGACATCAACTAAATTTTTCAAGGAGTTTGCTGCTGATTTCACAAATAAGACTGTTTGGCCGAGGAGTGAGACTGGATGCTCTACTCTACCTGGCTTGCCTTCTCCCATCTTCCTGACTCCCCTTCTTCCTTTCATTTCTCTTTCCTCCTTACCTATGCTCAGGCTGGACAGCGACACCTAGAGGCTATCACTGCTGGCAGCTTTCTGGGAAGATGCCTTTGTTGCTGTTATTGAAGAAGCCCACACACTGCAATTGTACCTGCCAGGTCACCTAAGTTAAAGCTAAACAGAGGGTAGAAGCTATTATTCAGGCAATTCAAGTGAATTAAAGTGCTTTATTGCCAGACAGTTTTGCTTCTTTCACTGCTTTGTTCTGGCTATGGGGGCAGTTTGAACTGAGCTTCTGAGAAAGCCCAAGGTACTTTTGTGCAACTACCAGCTGTTCTTCCATTTTCTCTCTTATGCCATCTGTGACTTGGTAAAAAAAAGTGTCCCTAGGTGTATGGTGGGGTGCGAGTGAGGGTAACGTGAACGTAGTTATTGTACCAAGCTGGCCCGTATTTCTGACCTTGCATTAATGAACTCAGGCAGTTTTATTACTGTAGAAAAGCACTGTAGTGTTCACTCCTAAGCATTTTGGTATGAATACACTGGGGCCATCTTTTCAACGTTTTACAGAGAGTGCTTTATGTTACTTTAATTTATTTCAGGCAACACTTATTGGGACTTTGGTACTTATTATTAAGACCCCATGCTATGAGGGATGCAGAGATGAGTAATTTAATCTAGAAGGGAGATGCAGGGGTGTGTGTGTGTGTGTGTGTGTGTGTGTGTGTGTGTGTATTACGTAAAATAATAACAGTGTTTGAAGTAACCTCCTATGAGGAATTTAAAGGAGGTTAAGATGTCAATATGGTGGTGTTTACAAAACAAAAATCAGCTTCAAGAGAGCAGATTCATTTGAGGTGGGTCTTGAATGATCAACTGAAGTTAAATAGGCCAACCCTGGGTTAAGAAAGTCATTTTAGCTTTAAGGTAATGGCCTAAAGATGAGAAACTGGTGCATGTTCAGAAAATTAAATAGGGCAATTTGACTGGAATGTATGGTATCAGTTCAGGGTAATGTGAAATGAGATTGGAAAGATAGAAATGAGACTTATTGTTGTGGAGTTCTTTAAAATGACAAGGAAATGACTATCTTATAGGTAATGGGGAATCCAAGAGCTTTTGAGTCAGTAGTTGACAGGTTTGGAGGTAATTCTAAATAGATTTAGTAAACCGTGTAGGCTACCCTAGAAAGGGAGTGGCCAGAACAAAGACAGTGAACCATATGGGGTGTTTTACTTGCACGGTACTTTAGCGCTGGATTAGGCATGTGAAGGGGAGGGGGTCACGTGGACCCATCATCATTGGGAGACCATATATCCAGGTTGCTCAATTTATGGTATTTAGAGGGGGGGGGGATGCTATCATCTGCAGAAATGGAGAAATCATGAGAAGGTGTTAATATGAGGGTAAAAAGGTAGGTCCACAAAAAACAAAGACCCCTGGTCACTTAATGGTGTCCCATCCTGTCTTGAGACACTCTCTGCTGAGTGAGTAATTTAGATAGACCTTGACCAGTTTTTAGGATATGTTCTTATGTCCCAAGTTGCAGAATTAGTTCATACTGTAACTCATATGGTAAATATAGTGAGAAAACTTCTTGGCTTGTGGTGTAGTTCGTTGTCTGCTCTACCCTTTAGGCAGGTCTCAGTATTAATAAAGCTGGTATGGACAAAGCATGTTGCCTGCCACAGAAGTAAACAAAGAATGTTGCCACCATCAAGCTATCAGCCACTGCAGCCACCCCCAACTGTGTACCCTGAGGGGATTCAGTAAGGAGGTAAAACAGGATACTGACCCTAGATAGTTATTATCAGATAAGGTAATTATCAAAGGAATGATTTCAATGAGCCCAGACTTTTGTATCTTCCCATAGAAAGGCACTAAATTCACTAACTAGAGATGGCTGGTTAACGGTAATCTTCTGATGGTCCAACTACCTGGGTTTTTTTCATTTGTTTGTTTGTTTCAAAGACTCCTATACATCCCGGCTCCTCCCTCACCTCTTTGGAGCAGTCCCTCAGAGCCATCTGAGAGGCTGTCTCCTGGGCTTAAGTCCTCAAAAAGTCTACCAAATGAAACACAATTCTCAACTTTTAGGTTGTGCTTTTTTTTTTTTTTTTTTTCAATTGACACTGGGTATAATAAAAAGACCATAGGCTTTAAAGACATGAACCTGAGTTTGAAGCTTGGATCTGCTACTCAGTTATGGTATGACCATGAGAAAATTAAAGGAAATATGTGTATGAGCCAAAGCTTTTAAGAGGAGTTCACTACATATGAAGCCTTTTCCCATTTACTTCACAACATATTTGGCAATCCTCAGTTATAAGTACCATACAATTTCAGTAGAATATTTTATTTTAGCCAGGCTCATATGCATGTGGATTGGTTTTTTTTTTCAGAATTCTGTCTCAAGAAGATATGTTCTTGAAATGCCAAGATGATATTGCCATAAGATTATCTTCCTTAGAGCAGCCTTATAGCTGATAATTAGTTCCACCAAAAGGCAGCCATGTTAGAAAGCATTGCCTCATCCATGCACCTAAAATAAATCAAAGTTAATCAGGCTGATGGTTTTGCAGAACATTGACCAAAATGCCAAAAGACTTCATCATAGTCCCTGTCAGAATTTGAAAAGAGTACGTGGGTTGGAAGGTCCGGAATGTGGTGCAAAGCTATCACTGAATTATAGTTTGCTCCTGCCATTTATGGACACCAGGTTCGTTACTTAAGGAAGAAACTGATGTGTGGAGTCTGCTGGGTAGATAGGTGCTTGTTTATATGAGTATTATCCAAGTACCTGGGGCTGATTTGTTAATAAAAGATTAGTTTTATGAAAGACCTGAGAGTTTTGTATAATACTTAGAGCTTTATCACATGAGTGCCACAATTTAAGACTAATAGTAAGATTTACGTCTAACAAATTATGGCTTGACTGAATGAAGACTCATATTTTGTCAAAGAGGCTAAGCATAACCATTTCTGGTTTGGCTGTAAAAGAAAGTTTTATATTTAGTAGAAGAAGGACTAATAGACTTCTAAGGACCTTTTCATGAGTTGCTTGAAGAAATTGGGTAAGTCACAAGACTTTAACAACAGGAAAGGGCCAGTCCCTGTATCATCTTAATCTGTCTGTGCTTAAACTTACCTTTAAACTTCAACTTGAAAATTTGTTTAGGTATTAGGTTTTAACAACTTCAGGAGATAGTCAATGAAATTACCCACTGTTAGGTTAATAAACACCAATACATCTATTTAAGTTAAGTTAACATTCTCCTGTCTCATTAAATATAAAGTAAATGCGTAGTTGGGAAGCTAAACTGAAAATATTTTCCAGCATTTATACAAAGCATGAATACAAAATATGTTAATGGCAGCTGGAGGCAGAGCAACTTCAATACTGTGATGCTGAGCAAAAAGCATGTTGCTATGTTGGTGAGCAAAAACCAGAGTGAAAGACAATTAAACATCTCTAGTAAATGCACATTTTGTTATTCTGTGAAAAAAAATCAAAGCCACTGTCATGGCAACGATGGAATTTTTCCATCTATAATTACTACATGCAAATTTAGTAACTGATTTCATTTCACCTATTTCTGGGGCTACAGTTCAGTGTATTTCTGCCTGGTTAGTTCAAAGATTGTTAATGTAGGTTAAATTGAAGTTAATTGAAGATGCCATATAGAGAACTGAACTGTAGCTAAAAAACATGCTACAACTAAAATAAATATGATGGTTAATGTTCAGAAAAGGAAAGAGCAATCAACACATTTACTCCATTTATTTCTAAAGCTTGGAATTTAAGTGCGAGGTTTTGTGTTGGATATGGAAGTTAGTGACCATAAATAAGTGCCGTCTGTTGGAAACTTATTAGGGTTCTAATTCCATACTAGGGACCCAGTGTCTGCCAAACAGTCAAGTATTGATTTCTCTAACACATACAAGGAGTTTTTAAAAATAAAGAAACAATTTTGGAATGTTCTCCATCGCTTGATCTATAAGACTTAACTAGTGTATAGTCCCTGTGTTATCGCTACTATGATTCTCCTTTCTTCTCTCCTGGTCTTCCAGGATTCCCAGAGGAGTAGGGGGAAATACTGATAGAAGGGGCTATTTCCTGCTTTCCTCATAGACATGCCCATAAGTTTATAGAAATACATTTATTTCCTCAAAAATTTTGAGAATTCTTGATATAAAGAATTGAAGAATACAAAGGATTAGGTTTATTATTGTCCTTCCAAGTTGAACATACTGTTTAGTAAGTTTTAAAAATGTGCTGGGGTAACAGTTAAGAAGCAGTGTAATTTTTATATTAAAGGGATATAATTTCATTTGGAGTTCTTATCATTTTAAGAATATTGTAGTGATGAATAATCCAGAGAGTCATCAAGAGTTAATAGAATCTCTGAGATTAAAATAAATCCCCCAATCTAGCTTTAGTGTTATAAATATTACAAGCATTCTGC
The DNA here is from genome assembly GCF_964270905.1 of Leucopleurus acutus. Taxonomy (NCBI): domain Eukaryota; kingdom Metazoa; phylum Chordata; class Mammalia; order Artiodactyla; family Delphinidae; genus Leucopleurus; species Leucopleurus acutus. The sequence continues at coordinate 76,796,780 of NC_139147.1, read as the reverse complement.
ATTTTAGATCAACTGGAATTGTCAGGTTATAATGACCATACCAGTTTCAATGATGAGATGACATGCCCTTGGTCTTATGGCATGAAAGGATTGTTGCTCATCTATTTTCTAAATTCAAGTTAAGACCTGAATATCAAAAGGAAAACCAAACAAACAATCGTGATAGAATAGTAGTATAGTTTAGAGATTGGGCTTTTCTTCTGAGGGTACAGTCATGTCATTGCAATTTTATTTTCCTATATATAGAATTACTGTGGATGTAGATATTGACTTATGTGAATAACTTAAGGAGTAATAGATAAGAAATGGCTGTAATTTGCAACATTAGAATAATCTTTCTTCTTTTTTTCCCTCCTTCATTCCACTTTAGAAGTCATTTGAAAGTAGAAAGGAAGATGAACCAACACTAGCAAAGTGACTACTATGAAAGTTAAGATAGGCAACTTGGGGAAAAAAAAGTATTTTGTCAATAAGTTAGGAAATTGATTTTATCTGAAGTAGAAAATTTTTATAACAGGAAACTCAGTCAAGATTAATTTTTTAGCATGAACCTCTCTGAAAGGAAGAGTGACTGCATACAGATCAAAAGCAGCTACGTAAGGGATATAATCGAAATCTCCAAATCACTTATGTAGAAGTGTGAACACCTGAGTTTTTGTTCCTGTTCTCTTCAAGTTGTGTTATGTGACCTTGAGTAAAGTCCCTTTACATTTCTGATTCTGCAATGAAATGACTTGGTTGGCAAGGAAGATCTCAAGATTACTTAAATCTCTGGCATGCTATAGCATAGCCATAGAGTCTGGAAACACAGACTGTTTTTAAATTGTCTTTGTTTTCCTTCCTTTCATTTTATGGGAATTCATTTGTATTTTATTTTACAAAAGTCTCAGTCTTTGATTCATGAGAAACTAAAAAATGGTGACTCCACTATAGACCCACTGAGAAGCACTCTTCTAGATGATAACAACGAACCAAAGTCATTTTAAGTTCATGTACCTTGAAGCAGAAGTCATTTCCTCTTATTAAAGTCTTTTAGTCTTCCCAGAGCCTGGAATATCATACGGCACTAGCCACGTTTGACTTCTGTCATTTGGTCTTTGGTGTACTCACCTACCCTTCTTACTGGACTCCAAGTTCCTCAAGGGCGGGATTATCTCTGAATGTCCCTCTTTTCCTAGTATGTATTTAATAATGCAAGATAACTAATTTGGTGAGGGAACCTCTTCTTGTTGATTTATTAGATATCCCCCTTACCTAGAAAAGAGAGGGGTAATAAAGAGTGGGCATATATAGTGGTAGACTACTGGGCAAAGACAATGAGTCATTTAAATTCCCTCATGGAGGGAAGGCAGCACACTTTCATATCCACTTAGCAGATGCTCAGTTGCTCTCCTTTGTACTTGACTTTGATGAGACTTACATGGTGTCTAAATTTCAACTTCCAATGACTCGTTTATTTAACTTCTAAGGTAGGGAGGAGGTATCACTCCCATCACAGAACTGTTTTGAGGATCAGCTTTTATAGTGCAAGACTCTAAAATATTTTGCATGGAAATACTGTTGTTTTAAATATCGTACTGCTATTGTTTATTCAGCAGGTCAATACTTTTCTCCTCATTTTATGGATAGAGGAGCAGAGATGATGACTGGGAAGGAAATGGAATAGACAATACTGCAGATAAAGAAGCTGAGAAGGCCCAGAGACATCAAGTAACTTGCCTGAGGTCACACACACAATTAGTAATAGAACTGACACTAACAGTGAGGTGTCCTCATCCCTGTTTTAATGTTCGTTGATCTATGCGACCCTATTCCCCTGAAGCAGTTTCAAGCTTCTATTAGTGTGCTATGTCTAGTGCTTACATTGCCCTTTTCTTAGAAATAAGTCAGTAAGGAGGATTAAAGACATGATTTGATCAGTTATCAAAACTGGAGAGGTTTGTTTTGGATACAAGGGCTAAAGGTCACCATAGGGAAGACAATTACCAAGCCATGCTGTGGATAAGTAGAATCACTGTGGAAGATACGTCTTTTAAAAATAATCATAATCTGTTAACAAAGTGCTTACGTTATGTCAGCATTATTTCAATTGCTTTATCTATTTCAATTTTTTGAATCCTCACTATAATCTTATGGTAATTGCTATTATTATCATCATTCCTACTTTGCAAATGAGAAAACTCTGGCCACGGAGGATAAGTTACTTGCTTAAGGTCACACATCTGGTAAGAGCTTAAACTAGGATTTGAACCAAATGGTCTGGCTCCACTGCTGGCTCCAGGGTACACTGCTCCTCTCCACTCTACCCTGCTATCTCTCAAAAGAGCTGTTTTATCTTTTGATGGAGAACTTTTTTTTTTTTTTTGTGGTACGCGGGCCTCTCACTGCTGTGGCCTCACCCGTGGCGGAGCACGGGCTCCTGACGCACAGACTCAGCGGCCATGGCTCACGGGCCCAGCCGCTCCGCGGCATGTGGGATCTTCCTGGACCGGGGCATGAACCCATGTCCCCTGCATCGGCAGGCGGACTCTCAACCACTGCGCCACCAGGGAAGCCCGCTGGAGAACTTTGAAAAAATAAAAAAATATACGAAAAACAAAGTTCATCCTCAGTCCTATCACCCAGAGATAATCACTGTTAACAATGCTGAGTTGCACTGTTGTTCAATAGCAAATCAAATTGCTTGAAGAGATCCTGCTATGCATTTCAGCAGCTCTATAATTCAGTGTTTAAAGTTCCTTCCATTGAATGTTACCATACATCCAGGGATGGGGTTGCTTCCGAATATCTGGGGCCTGTAAAATAAAGGGCTGCTATTTGAAGGCTCACTTCCTATTACCTAGCACAACACTAGTGCATGTCTTGCTCCTTTGGCCTGCTGATAATATATAGATTGAAATGGGCATTCTTAAATGAAGCGCTTACCACTAGACAGATGGAAGCTTCCTGTGTATCTGGCCTACCTCCAACCATTGCTTAGGATAGAGGCAGGTGGGAGTTAGTACATCAGAACTGGTGACACTGCCTAAATTAATGTCTCATACTTACAATCATAAAGTTCTGTAGAATTCCTGATGAGAGTGGCTTTCTATTATGTAAGCAGTGATTCCATTGCTGCCAGTAACATGACAGTAGTGGGAGTAAATCCAAAAGAAGATTTCTATTTAAAAAACAGACCACCTTTTCCAGTAACATGATGAGTAGCTTTAAACACTTTGGGTTCACTCTTCTGACTTAGATCAATAAGGGAACTGTTAAGAATCAAAGAAGCGCAGGATAGCATCAGTTCTTAGCTGTGCAGTGAATGGCAATTTCCTGGGATCTGACTTGAGTGTCTGAGTGCTAAACGTGGGTTCATTGTTTATATTCAGTGGCATTGTGTCACTAAGGAGGAAGTTTTAGAACATACAAATGAGAAGAATTTATTGTGTTCTTTAATTTTCTTTTTGTGCCTTAGAAAATCACTTAATGAAAATGTATGAATTCTCTTAAGCAAGTACAAAAGGTAAAGGAAGTGCTGGTTTCAAAATGCCAAAATCCTTTGGCATCCTAGAAAATGCATGTGGCTTAAATATTACAAATCAATTTTCTTTGCTACTCTTGTGATATTTCACGCATTGCCTTTTACTGGTTTATTATACAATCTGTGTTCAAGGAGATATTTAATTTTAAGAAATAAATTGTGTGTGTGTGTGTGTGTGTGTGTGTGTGTGTGTGTGTCTATGTGTGTAGAGCCCTAGTACAATTCTTTTCACTTTAGCTTCCAGTGAATTTCTAAATAATCTTGGGGATAAAACTTTTTGTTTTTTAATTATTTGCAGATACGCAAAATTTCTGACATTTATTCTCTAATTAAATCATGATTCTTACAGCCAAGTGAGTTACAATCATTGTGACTTACATAATAAAGAAGGAAAATCAAATAAATTAACCACAAATTTAATAAAGCATTTCTAAATGGCAATTCTGGCAAGATAAAAATGCAAAAAAATTCCATTTAGTTTAAAATGTTTTTGGAGGGGGCTAGAGCTTGTGCTGGAAGCTGAGAAGAAATAGACTTCCCTGAGGTATGGATTCCCCCTCATAGAACTTATGTCCTAGTTGGGTAATGAAAAGAAGCAAATAAGAGTAAGGACTAAACTCATAAACTGTGATCCACATAAAATAGTGGAATTCTATGTGTATAATTTATATTTTATTGCTATATAATTTTCATTTTTGTTATTGCCTTCAGTTGTGGAAGGATCTCAAAGAATTTTATAATATGGAATTAGTCTTTCCATTTTAGGGACTGGGAAATTCAGGCATTAACAAATTGAATAACTTGGCCCTATCATTAATGAAGAGTAGAAAAGTTCTTGAGATATAGGTCTCAAGTTCTCATTCACTCTTCACATCTTCTGCCATTCTAAATAACATGATCTATTTGTCACAGAATCACAAGGTTCCAATCCATCCTTCTTGACACCCTTGGTGTTATCTGACATTTCTTGGTAGAGAGAAGCATTAATGCATGACTCTAAATCAGAGCAATAGGACCATCGCCATACTTGAAAATGAAGGAACATATAACCTAGAGAGGCCTTAGAGACATTTTTCCTCTAGGGATTTCTAAGAAAAGACTAGGCAGCCATTTCGTTTAGAAACAGAAAAATCCCTAGAAGATGGGAAAATAAAACTGGCTAGAGGACATTCAAAAAACCTTTCAACCTTGAATGCCTATGATATCTTGAGGACACCTCTATTGCTATAATTCTGTAAGTCTAAGAGCTAATAGAATACTAGAATGTGGGTAGAATCAGAATTTTTTTCCCTTGCCAAATCTTCAGGAAAAAGGATCTTTAAAATATATATATATATATAATTTAATATATATATATATAATATTATATATATATATATATAAATCTCTTGACAACATTCTTTGTCAATGGTTATGACATAAAATACTTTCTTGGTCAACAAAGACCACATCCCAATCCTGGAGACGCTACAGCTAGAATAGAACTTCAGCTGACATTGTTTGATATTCCTGCCTAAACATTAAAGTCACCAATAAAGCTCTTAGTTGGGTGAAGAGGAGAAATAAAAAGCTACCTTTTTAAAGGCTTACTGTGCGGGCTTCCCTGGTGGCGCAGTGGTTGAGAGTCCGCCTGCCGATGTGGGAAACACGGGTTCGTGCCCCGGTCCGCGAAGATCCCACATGCCGCGGAGCGGCTGCGCCCGTGAGCCATGGCCGCTGGGCCTGCGCGTCCAGAGCCTGTGCTCTGCAACGGGAGAGGCCACAGCAGTGAGAGGCCCGTGTACCGCAAAAAAAAAAAAAAAAAAAAAAAAAGGCTTATTGTCTACTTTTGTACAGACACCCTGTGCTTTAGCCAAGCTATTACTTATCCACTTTTCCTGGCTATGATTTATGCCATCTTTATGCTTCACCCCTACAATATTTATTCTTACGAAAATCATCAATTTCTTGTCAAAATCGCATCTATCTTCAAATCTTTTCTTAAATGTCATCTCCTTTTAAAGTCTTTTCTGATTGGGATCCAATCTCCTTTCATCTGAGGTTCTAAAGCACTTGGTGCTTTCTGCATACCCCTCTAATCTCTCTGACTTGAATTAAAGTCACTTAATGTTCAGCTTTATCCATTCTTTTGGACCTTGAAATCTATGTGCAGAAACTGTCTTCTTTTCTCTGTATCTTCCTAATTGTTTGTCTAGCAGAGTTCCTGGCTCTTGGCAGGTGCTCAAAATATTTTTTTTCTATTAGGTTGAATGAAATTCTAATTAAATCTACCCCCATTTTCATATTAAATGATGGTTCATTTAACAGGTTGAGTAATATAAGTAAATATATGCTACTGACCATAAAAGATAGCATTGTATGGTTACTAGGAGCTCAGGCTTTGGAGTCAGGTAAAATAGAATAAAACCCTTGCCTCTGCCACCTAAATTACTTGAATAAATTATCCAGTCTCTCTTTTCCTTAATTTTCTCATCTTTGAAATTGGGATAACATTTGTACCTCTCTCCAAAGGTGGTTGTTAGATAATCCTGATAATATTGAAAATGGTATCTTAAATAAGATACCTAAGCAGATCAGCATCATGCCACATTGCTATTATTTTTAATTGTATCTGATACTAGGGGTATCTTGGTGTGTATATAGCAACTACTGTCCTCAAGCATCTTGCAGTCTAGTTGAGAGCACAGAGAAGAAAACAGATGATTAGAATGCGTTGTGATAAATGTTTCGCTTAAGTGGTTTTCTGACAACAGCATCTTTCTTTTAGTTACCAGGTGCGTGTATGATTGCCAATGTAAGCTGATCATTAGGATCAGGAAAATGTCTGCTTTTCTGCCCAACAGCTTAACAGCAATCTAAACTTTCCAACTAAGGAGCTATGTGTAGGTTCTGAATTTATATTAGCCCCAAATGTAACATATAATTCCACGGTCAGAGGAAGCCATTTCTCCCAGCATTTTAATGTACTTTATGGGCATGGAGAGTCATAAAAGTGTTTCCATCAGCAGTTTAAGAATCAAACTTCTGGGCTTCCCTGGTGGCGCAGTGGTTGAGAGTCCGCCTACCGATGCAGGGGACATGGGTTCGTGCCCTTGTCCGGGAAGATCCCACATGCCGTGGAGCGGCTGGGACTGTGAGTCATGGCCGCTGAGCCTGCGCGTCTGGAGCCTGTGCTCCACAACGGGAGAGGCCACAACAGTGAGAGGTCCGCAAAAAAAAGAGTCAAACTTATGTTAAAACTTTTCCTTACATAAAGCAATCTGAAGGAAAGTGATAGTTATAGAATCATGGGAATTTTAAAGCTTAAAGATCATTTAATCTATATCTCATATTACAGATAAATGAAACTATGACCCTTAGAAGGAAAGTGACTCTTCCAAAGTCATTAAGATTTTAGGTGGGAGAGCTAAGGCTCTGAGGACACCAGCTTTAGCTTTTTTAAATGCCTTGATATAACATCTACACCTTTAGATCATTAAACTTAAGAATTCAAGTAACCTCACCTAAATTCTTACAGAAAAAGAAATTGCTTCAGACACCTTTGGTAGATAGCCATCTCTCCTATTATTTGTTGCGTACAATATAGGAGAACTCACTACTTTTCTAGAGCAGTTTCACTATTAGACAACTTTGTATGGTATAAAGTTATCTTTTACTTATTCACCTCTTTCCCATCTTCACATACTTAGAAACAATAAAAATAAAATGTTGTGCTTCTGTTCAAAATGATACTGTGAACCAAGCAAGAAAGGGAAATTTTCAGATGTCAAAGATGAATGAAGATTGAATATATAGCTCTAAAGTGAGTGGGAGTAGTAACCTCGTTTCACACAGTAGACAATATCAAAGCTGTCAGGGCTATGAGAATTTTAAAGTCCACATAAGACCAGGATCATGCCGACTAGGGAGTTTCAAGCTGGGCTGCCTTCATAAATCAGGGATCTGCAAAATATGCCTATTATTATTATTGTCATCATCACCGTCATCATCATCATCATCGTCATCATCATCATCATCATCATCATCTACCAGTACTAGAAAAACTTAGACGAACAGGCTAAGGATCTAGTTACTTGCCCTGTCTTTTTAAATAAAAATAGTTATTTTAGGGACATTTGGAACCTCAAGCTTGTACTGAATGAAGATATAGGGCAGGAATTCCACTAGCCATTCAATGCTGAGAACAGCAGAGAAGTGAAAATTGAAAACTTAAAAAAATGTTGTGGAACAAGTGAGCCCAGTAAGGATAAGTAAATACAATTGCAAAACTACCCTTCAGGGTAAAAGAGAATGCCCACTAAAAATTATGTTATAGGCACACATTTCACTACATAGGAGACCATACACAGTAATAAGAAGCGGTCAGTGAATTTAACAGATAGGTAAATTGATACCCAATGGACCAGAGAATGTGGACTGATCTGACAGGAGCTTTAATTAAATATGCTTAAATATTGAAATATTAAAAAAGAAGGAAGAGAATTCATGTACCAAAAACAAGATTTCAAAGACAGGCTAGACTTAAATAAATCTGTGGACAAACCCAATAGAAATCCTAGGAGTGATAAATTAAATTGTCAAAATAAAAACTAAATGGAGTAAAACAAAAACAAGTCCTTACCAGTAACTTTGGTAACAAAGTAACCAAAAGTTAACAAACAAAAAAATAATAGAAATACCTTCTAGTAATTTCTGGATTGTAAGAACTCGAGTCTTTGGGTCAATGGTATAGTAATTTATAATTCAAACCTCCTTGGTTCCAAACATTTAGCAATAAAATTCTTTATACCAGATAGATAGATAGATACAGATGAGAAAATAGAATAGAGAGACAGAGGGACAAAGAGACAGAGAGAAGAAAGCAAATAAGACATAGCCAGAGTAATGAAAACAACATAACTATCTCAGTGGATCAGAGACAGAGATATGCAAAGCGGTTATCAGTAGAAGAACCGTGATAAATGTTGTGGTCTGGATTTAAAAGCAAATAGTAACGGAATGCTTGACCCCTGCATGTGGTAGTCAGGATTGTAATAGTTTCCCCAATATTTTCCTACTCCAGGATACATGCCCACCCAGACCATGAAAATCATGGATTTTACTCCCGTGATTAGATTAGCTCAGAGAGCACAGTGGATCTTATCTCAGTGGGCCTGACCTAATCACACAAGCCCCATTAAGTTTTCTCTAGCTAGTAGTTGAAGAGAAAGTTAGAGAATCTCACTGTGGCTGGTCTGGAAGAATACAGACACACGTTGTGAACTGTCTGTGGATAGAGAGGGGCAGCTTTTAGGAGCTGCAAGCTGTCCTTAGCCAGCAACTAGCCCTAAAACCCCAAAGAAATGAATTCTGCCAACAACCTGTATAATCTTGAAACCATCATAGATGATCTGACTTCAGGAGGGCTAGAAGGGGCTTTAAAAACTTATAACAATCTGCTTGTTTAATAGTTAACAAAACCAGGACCTGGAGGTGTAAAGCCACCAATCACCAGCTGATGAGTGGGAGAGCCAGGCTATGCATTCCACACTGTTTTGAACTTTTGTCATTATTGTAGCACAGAAGCTTTATTTCCACAATTTCAAAACAAAGAGATAGAGATATACAGTCTCTTAGAGCACCTCTAATTTAACATTTGAGGAGTGAGTACAAACAAACTGTATTTGACTTTCCTCCAACCCACCAAAGCAGTCTCCTTTTACTGTCTAGAAAAGCAGCCTTTAGACTAGTTAGAGGACAAGAAGTGATGTCCAGAAGTAAACAAATAAGATTTGCACTCTGCAAACAATTCCAGATAGATCTCTGGGAAACAGCTTGAAAGGGCCGTCTTACGGAATCACGCTGCTGCCGCAGGAACAAGCACTTGATAATGGGACAGGCTTTATTTGCCTGCACTCTCCACATTTACTTTCGGTCAGATGGGAGACAAAGCTTCTGCCAGCCAAGCAGAACAAAATTCTGCCTCTGTTTTTGTCTTAGTCCCCTAGGTAGGAGGTTACCTTTGGGGGTGACAGATGAAATGCTTTGGTTTGTCATTTATAACACTGTGCCCAGATGGCTCTCAGCCATCCATATGATCTTTCTCTGTACTATTTACTGCTTCTCCATTCCGTCCCAGGAGACCAGGTGTGAAATCCAGAACTAAGCAGGTTTTGCTAGCTGTGAATTGTGTTGAGCCGAAGGGGCCATGTGGCTGGACTTTGGAATGTGAAATAACATTATTACTTACACCATGAAATTCAATTGAATGTTAACCAAAGTCCTAAAATATGATCCAGGCAGAGATTTTTCTCCTTTTAATGATGGTAGCATCAATTTGGGTTATTACTTAAGAAAAATGACAATTTATATAACATTTTAATTTTCCTGGTATAAATATGGACACTTGTAAAATTTTTCTTATTTGCTAATATAATTATTATTGAGTACTATGTTTTAATTCAATTCACTAGATATTTATAGACATCTTAGTATGTATAGGTATTGCTTGAAAAACTTCTAAGGATAAAATGATAGATAAATTGCAGTTACCATTGTGAAGCAGCCCACAGTCTACGGGAAATATTATGACATGAATGGAAAAATTGCATAAGAAATGCGAGAAGTGCCTTGTTGGAAGATTAGAGGAAGGAGAGATGATTAGTTGGGTAAAGCTCAGGCATGGTTTCAGGCTGGGTTGATATTTTATTTGCTTATCCTTAAGGGTTGGGAAGAATTTTAACACATGAAATGGAAGAAAAAAGAGGGTCATTTCGCATATATAAAAGTCATTTTTGACACGGGAAGGTACAAATTGCCTAATGTACAGAGCAAGGAATGGCAAATAGCTCTATTTAGCTGAAGCCGAGTTCTTTTGACTTCAAATTTGAACAGAGGTTTCTGCTGTTTTGGGTTTTGTTGTTTTTAACATTTGTTGCATGTGAAGCCTTCATCTTTCAAATAGACTTACATCCCCCATTTCACAGAGAATGGAACCAAGGGGCAGATAATGATAATAGTAGCTAACACTTACTGGGGCATCGTGCGCCCACAGTTCTAAGATGCTTTCCGGTGTTCCCTCATTTAATCTGTAAAACAACCCTATGAGGATAGTACTATATTAACCCCACTTTACTACTAGGGAACTGAGATACAGGGAGATTAAAAAACTTATTCCAAGTTACACAACTACTAAACATAAAGTGAGCACTGATTTTCACAATCCATGTTCAGTGTTTTCTATTTACCACTTATGAGACGAAAAGTGAAAAAAAAAGTTAGAAATTTGGAATTAATTTGACAATGAGACATTAAATTTTTTGAGGCCACAGATGCTCAAAAGTAATGTTCAGGCAAGATTAGAAGAGAGAAGCTGTAATGGAAGTGATTTGGAAAGCCATTGCTGAAGTCCAGATTTGTGTCAGTGAGATCTGTATTAGAGCTGTTCTAGAAGAACCGTTGGTATGGTCAGGCTATGGGTGGCTGACTCCTGAAACATCTTGAGCTACTCTCAATAACTTTGCTCTTTCTTTGTAATGAGTTTCCTCAAGCCCAAATTGGGCATAAATCCAGGAAACTTCATGTGATTGGTTTAGTTATGACACTTTCCAGGTATTCTAATTTGCTCCTGCTGTTGGTTTTAAAGAAGTTTATTAGTCAAGACTCTGCTTCTGTGATGATCAACTGAGCTCATAACGAACATACTTTCCCATAGATAACAATTATAAACTCTGAAAAATACAAAAAAGTAACTACCTAAAGGATCTGAAGAATGAACATGAGGAGAATCAAAACAAGGAAGAAAGGGCATGCACATGGTGCATTTCCTGCTGTTTTAGCCTGAGGGCAGGTGACCTTTAATGTCATGAATAAGGAATAAAACACCAATAATTTGCAGTCTTTCTGGCATGAAGAATAAGATGACAGAGTTTACGGTAATTACTGACTCTGAATAGTAAGTGTAGAACCCCAGGCCATATAGAACCAGAGAGGAGGACCCCAAATCTGTATATAAACTTTGCTCAGATCTCTGGCTGACCCCTGAACCATGCATGTGTGCGCAGACTCTAAGCAACCCCACTGAGGCAGAACATAACAAAACAGAAACAACAACCAGAAAAACTGGGCTGAGATTTGACCTATTGCCTAGGAGACAAAGGTTGCAGCTTATGTTTAACCAAATAACTGCCTACTAAACAAAAATGTCATCATTCCTGGGAAGAATAAATGTGTCCCATTCTAAAAACAAAGACAAAAAATGCCAATGGAGGCCAAATCTGAGATGACCCAAATGTTAGAATAAGCAGATAATTACTTTAGGCAATTAATGAACTATGCTTAATGAGAAACACTTCTAATAAATAAAAAGATAAGATATCTCAGTGGAGAAATAAAATCTATTTAAAAAAAACAGTGGAAATTCTAGAACGAAATAAAATCAATATGTACTTCTTTTTATGGTGGATATAGACCCCTAAATACGGTGGGACCCAGAGCAGAGTAGACCAGAGACTCGTGTTTTGAGAAAGGCCCAGAAGACCTAGTGACTATAAAAACCTTTCTGGGCTTCCCTGGTGGGTGCAGTGGTTGAGAGTCCACCTGCCGATGCAGGGGACACGGGTGCGTGCCCCGGTCTGGGAAGATCCCACATGCCGCGGAGAGGCTGGGCCCGTGGGCCATGGCCGCTGAGCCTGCGCGTCCGGAGCCTGTGCTCCGCAACGGGAGAGGCCACAACAGTGAGAGGCCTGCATACCGCAAAAACAAACAAACAAACAAAAAACAAAAAACATTTCTGACCCACTCCAGTATGCCTGCCAGGTAACAAGGACAAAGTTTCAGCCAAATTTCAGCTGTTGAAGAGAGTCCTCTTAAAAATATTTCCCCACAAAATATGCTATTGGAAATTTTACCATTAAGAAAGTAACTCTTTAAAAAGCTATTACCCTTTGTACTACATTTTGAGAGCAAAACATGTCACCAGATTCAAATAAGAGTAAGGGAGAACAATGAGAGGCACCACCAATGAGATAAAGGCTATAGAATGAAAAGAATAATGATTCCCCTCTCTATCTCTGCCTGTCACCTCCCTTGTCCCTCACTGAAAACAAAATCCAAGCATGTGATCTTTAGGATATGTTCATTTGTTTGTTTATCTCATTTAATTATATACATCGCTCATACTTCAAGGAATAATTTGAGAATACTTAAAATAGCACATACCAATAAGAAATACGTGTAGATATCAATAGAGGTTTCAGAAGTCATGCAGAGTAATAAAGTCAATAATAACTATTCTCCAAACCTGAGATATGAGGGTTTTAAAATATAATATCAAATATTATACTTATTTTGACTAAAATTTAAAAACAATCTTCATGTATAATAAATTATATTAATAAATAGTGATTTCCTAGTCATTAAAACATTAATTATGAAGCCTGTGGAGCAACTTGGAAAATGCTTCTGCTATGATTGACAAAAGCACATTACAAAACAGTATTTATACTCTAAATATAACTAAGTTAAAATTATCTTTGTTAGGACAAGATATAGAACACCAGGAGAAAAGCAAAAAATAGGAATTTCTAAATTGAGGGAATAAAATTGTGACAGGTTTTTCTTAATTTATGTAATTATTAGTTTATATAATAAATAAACTTTAGATTTGCCCTTCTGGCAACTAAGACTACAAGGAAAAAAGGATTGAATTTTACTTTGATTATTAAATAAGTGATAATCTCTGTATAAAAGAAAACTATTAAAAAGTAAGAATTTTAGAATTGCTCCAGATTTGGAGATTCTCTGAGATTCACAGTGTGGGTCTGAAGCTACCCCGATGTGCTCTGACGAAGCACACGGGTTGGGGAGCTCCAGCTGCCTCTATCCCTCTAACCCACAGAAGACTAGAGTATGGCCTGAGGATAGGCAAAGGACAGATGAATTGTCTTGTTATTTGATGATGCTAATGAGACCTGGAAGTTTTGTTTTGTTTTTTCAAGTCAGTCTTAAAAAATGATTCTCACCTCACAAGCCACTTTAGCACAAAGGCAATTTAAATTACATTTCAATCAATAATGCAAATACAGTGTTCCCTCCAGCCCAAGAGTAGGAAAATAACATACTATAAGTTATTTCCCTAGTTTCAGATAGAATCTGCAAATGTTTACACTTCTTGGAGAAAATGAGAGGATAGTAATTCTCACGTTAAGTTCTTAGTAAATGTGTGTAAGTCTGGAAGGCAGTGCCAAACTCGTAATTCATTTGGTAACAAGAGAGAGGCCAACGGGATTGAGCAAAACCCCCTAAGACACAGAGACTATGATACCTTTATGCTAGTTTGGTTCATATCCTTATTACTAACTTTTTAGAAAGACTTTTCTATGATCCCATCTTAGAGAGGTCTCTCTCTTCTTCTCTCAATCCAAAAGTTTTTAATTTACCATTTCCTTATGGCACATATCATGTTTTAACTTCCATTACTGTTATATGAGGCAATACAGAGAACATCATCAAATGTGATGATAGATTTCACATGAAACCCCAATTCTCTGATCAGTTTTCATGTGACACTAGGTAAGCTTTCTTAAATTCTCAAATCTGAATATCTCTCATCCAGAGATATTATATTGGACTCATGTGTTTTCCTGAGGATTGATTACGTGAGACAATATATGTAATGCGTTTAGCACAGACCTGAAAATGAGTAAATGCTCAGTAAACTGTAGCTAACATATACTTTCCTCATCTCTTTTACTAAATTTCAGCTTCTTGAGCGTTAACTCTTGAAGGTTAATCTTTTTCTGCATTATAAAATCAGAGAAATAAGGAGAATACTAACATGGTTTCTGTAGGAGAACGTTCCTGAATTAAAAGAACTATGAGCACATATTATATAGAGTCCTTGTTAAGTACCTTCTACTACTCCTAATGTCTCTGTCTTCAGTGAGTATTGATCATAGAGGAGTTCTTGACCTTCTCTGTTGGTTCACTGGCTTGTTTGCTTCCTGCATTTTGCTCTGGTACATCTGATAGATGAGGCTGTGGAACTTGGAGGAAGTAACTCTAACTTTGTCTCCCACACAGGATAACAAACAGAAAGGCAAGGAAGTATGACAGAAGTTATTAAAAGGAAAACTTTATATCTATTCAATTTATATTAAAAAAGGCACACCGTTAAACACGACTCATACTTCAGCTATTATTTTATCTGTAATATACTTCACAACTGATCAAAAATCAGGAACATGTGCCATGACTCAGTAGATGAAAGCAGCTTTAATGGTTACTGTTTTTCAGAGGTCGACTTTTTTCTTTTATGCAAGTGATGATTTTCAGTTCTTCACTTTTCTCTATTATTCTTTTAGCTCTTTCTAATTATTACTTTGATTATCCAATAACATCCTTTTCCTTCTAATTCTTATAATCATATTAGAGGCTTTTTCCTGTATAGTTAACGCACTTGGGTTAATTCCGAACTTAAAAAAATACATATTTAAACATTTTTGTGTTTTCCACATGTTATTGCAATTGCTTAAACAGTCCACTCTACTTAATGTTTATTCTGCCTGTCAGAAGGACCTATTTAATTTATCATTTTTTCTCACATAATCTCTTAAACAGTACCCTTTATTTTATAGTAACCAAAAGTCAGTCTATGGAAGATTGTCCTGGAAGGTAAATCAGGCAGTGAGATAATTCACCAGAGACTCATATCCAGTCATATATTTTGTTCCTTATACATAACTCAGATGAAGTCTTTCTACTTAGTGCAGAAGAATGTTTCAAATCTCCAGAAAAATTCAGAATTTCACAAATTGGAAAGGTTTCATCATTTTGTTAACTTCTCTAGCCCTTAAGTTGCCTATTTACTCAGTCACAATGGACACTCTTGCTCGTTCTTCTTTCAAGGTCAGATCTGGTAACCTTAATCCCAGGATGTTGGAGACATAGACCAATACAAGAACTGAGGCAGAAAATAATGTCTTACTCTTTTTGGCACGTTCCTCTTCAGGTGAGACTAAACAATGAGCATTCCCTGAGAAGGTGACTTTGAAATCCAACTCCGAAAAAATTGCTGTAACAGTGAGTGTATCTAGAGACTGCAGAAACCACAGCATCAGAAAACCAAGCCCTCATCTGTTGCCTAATAACCCCACCCAGGGAGAAACTCTGATAACCATGCAGAGGAATTGGATGATCTATGGTCTGTGTCTGTCTATATTGTTCCTGAGGAATAGGCTGTTTGATGAGAGAAAAATCTCCCCAGTTCAGATTATGAGTAAACCTGTAAGGGGTATAATTAGCTTCATAAATTTTCAGGGACTTTTAAGAGTTATTTGTTTTTAAAATACTTTAATCATTAGGTATTTCAGGATTCAGTCTTTACAGAAGCAAAAAATAAATGTCAGTTTTAATCTCCCAATCAGTGATTTCTCAAAGTTAATCTGGCAAACCATCTCACATCTATCTTCCAACATGCCCATGAGGAGGAAACTGGAGCAAATAAGATGGAAACCCCAGCAAGGTAAATGAGTAATGATGACTGCATCCTTCCAATTTATCTTCTCTCTCACAGAATAAGTGGCTGGAATTTGAGATTACCGTGGGGCTGTTTGTTAGTGGTGGCAAGTGGATGGTCATGGTTTGAAAAATGTGTTCTGTACTGGGTTGTTGAGCCAGGCAAGGTCACTTGCAGTCTTTTTTCTTAAAAAAATGACAAAGACTGATAATTTAATTTCTGAAGTCTAATGGCCATTGAGCACTTAATGACCAATTCTGCCTAGATTCTCCCTTTTTTTAAGATAATAATATTGAGACAATTTCAAAGATGAATTTCAAAGAAGTTGAAAGCCAAAATGTTAAACGTAATAAGAATTTCTAGAAAATAGTTTATTATTAAAAATATGTATTAAGCATATTTGTTTGTGAAGTATTATGTTAAATGTTGAGGGATCAGAAATAAACAATGTATTTCTGGCCTCAAGAAACTTTTAATTCTGTAATGGAGGCAGTATAGGTAAAAATTTCTTTTGGAACAAGAGGGAAACAACTTATAAGACAGAAGCAGAAACAGCATTGATATGGCTATTTTAAATTCTTCAGTGTAGACAATATGATTACATATATAAACAACATATATATTATGTATCTATACATATATAAGCAATATATGTATGTATGTATATACATATGTATTATATATGTAATCAATAACTATAATTGCTGTTAAGCAAATCCCAGGGGCAGTTGGAATTCTACTCAGGGACACACACTTTGGACCTCAAAAACTTCTACTCAGTAAACGTACAGAGGCAGCTACAACATCTGTATTTCCGCAGCTGTAATCAAACTTTTGCTAGTTTTCATCCTGAGTGCCAGAAATGGGTATTTAATGGTGAACTTAGTGTCCTGTTAGTACAATGAATGGATGAATCCTAGAAATGGTTCTTTTCTTGTGATATTAAAGCTTTCCAAGAGGTAGATTGTCAAAAATATCTGAGACACTTCATATACTTACATGAACAGTGTCTAAGAGTCCACAAGGCCTCTGCCCTTCATCAGTGAAATCCCCCAAAATCTATATCTAGCCACAAATTTGACTTCTGCTTGCCCAGCAAAAACTATAAGGGTGACAATTATAAAGAAAACAGAATCCTGCCTCTGGAATCTTGACTATCTCCAGTGAATTTTTCTTGTAAGTTGGTATTTTGATATCGGAAAGAACAAGAAGGCTGGACTTCCTTAAGGTCCAGAAGATATTGCATAATTTATCTTGCACTAACTTGATAGTAAATGTTTAGTTAATTCATGTTTCCATTTATGCAAAATTTTTGTGAGAACTGCTCTCTTGATAAGTTAGTAACAAGCTTGTTGGGGAGGGTTTACCAAACTTAAAATTCTTCTGAACTACTGCTACCTGCCAAAGGACCCTGGACTTGGCAGGTAACAGTTCATAAAAAGCAATATCAAGAATAATTGAGCATGGGAGTGGAGAATACATGTTGGTACCAGTGAATACTATAGTTCATAATTATGTTTCCATTTTGGTACTGAGCCTATATATGATTAATGACTTTTCTCACTTTTGGGCTGTTTTTCAACAGTTGGGAGTTATTTCCTGGCAGATATAACTATTTCTTATAAGGCCATCCACACTGGATATTTTCCATTTGGCCTATAATATTGCCAGCGTTTCACTGGAGAGAACGTGGAGTCCAGAAGGAGAAGCTCCATGAATGTCACAGTGAACAAATAATTTTGGCATTAGTTTATGTTTTTATATATTTGTTTTTATTTATAAGACTTCTAAACAGGTTTTTTTGATTCAGAAGTTCATACTGACATTGGTCATAATTTAGTTATTTAAAATCATTTATTATTAAGTCTTCCATGGAAATACAAAAAGGCGAAGAAAGAAGTCAACATGAATTCATTCTTAGTACGTTATAGGACAAGTAGTAGCTCTGAAATTAGTGGAGGGAAAAAGTGGCTATCAGGAGTATATTCACAGTAGCTGGGAACAAAAGGCTAACGAGGCAATGGAGGTAGCATCTTTAGATGGTGATAACTGTTCATTTCCTTTTCCTTCCCTTCCTGGAAAGAATTCTTATAGGACATTTACTATTATTTATCAACACCCTGTTAAGTAGGTCATCTCTCTTCAGATTTGGAGTCAGATGTTCAGAAAACTTTCCTGAACTTTGAGAGTATCCAATAAAAAGTCTGAAATAAAATGGTGAAGTAGAGATTAGGATTCATGCCCATTAGTACACTGAGGGTTAAAAGGGATATTGAAATCCATTGTCGAAAAGTTTGGTCTAAACTCTTATTTTTCAACCTCGTCTGCATCTTTGAATGATATAGGAAGATTTTAAAAATACTGATTCTCCAGGCCACATACAAGAATAATTATATACACATTCTGAAGGTATGGCCCAGGCATCAATATTTTTATAAGCACACAGGTAATTTCAGTGTGAAGACACCAAGTAATTCAGTATGAAACATTTCTCTACCAATGCTCTTATCATTTTAGTCCATGTGTTTCTGGAATCATCAATAAAAAGACTCAAGAAATATCTTTTTATCCTTTTGCAGAAGCAGGAACAAAGGTTGTAGTCATCAGGATTGTCCAGAATCAGAGTCAACAGACATAAATATAGATATCAGACATAAAATAAATATATCTGACCTCTTTTTCTTAGCCTTTAGCTGTAGGGACTAAGCTATTATCCCCTCCAATCCATTTATCCCTCCATTCTAAAGCCGTCTAATAGGAAATGGAAAGATGCTTTATTATTAGCTTTGCCAAGGAACTGTCATTACTGGGAAATAATAACTAAATAATGTCTACATCACTATGCCTTTTCTTTGGAATTTTTCAACATTGATAAAATGCTGTGGAATATTCCATTACATTTATGAAAGTACTTTAGAACAACTGATCAGAAATATTTTTGCAAATAGCCAAGTCAACTTGGACATAGTTTTTAATGAATTCTAAGATACTGATTAGTACCATCTGTTACAACTGGTTCTGTGGCTTTCTTTGTTTTTATTTCTCAAAATCATAGAAGCTTCTAAGATTTTTGGAGGTGATAAAAGTGTTCTTCTACTTGCTCCCTCTTCCTGCTCTTATTTCATATTTTCAAAGAAGTAGAGTAAACTACATCTAGGACCATCACTAGTACAAGTTTCTCCTAAGATAGTTTGAACTCAATATGTACATCCTTATTTCTCAGACATAATGGACTATATGCTAAGGGTCCTTATTCAATCCACTTGTATGTAACTCGGGAGTTTTCTTAGCAATAACATACTGCTTTTGTTATTTTCTTGTTTTCTTCCTATGATGATGTCTTGTCCAGAATTTTCACCCATTCAGCATGAGAATCATGCTGTTGAATTCTGTTTCTTTTGGTCAGGGTTCTCATGTTCTCATTGGAAAGGAAGAAATGTTGACAAAATATCTAGGTAAGCTTTGAGAGCCCGAATAGTCCTACATTTATCTTGGATGACTTATCACTCATGATTATTAAAAATATCCCAAAGTGTGTCATGCAATGCAAATAACTCCTGTGAGAAGTTCCTTAAAAATAGGTTCTTTGGGGGCTTCCCTGGTGGCGCAGTGGTTGAGAGTCCGCCTGCCGATGCAGGGGACACGGCTTCGTGCCCCGGTCCGGGAAGATCCCACATGCCGCGGAGCAGCTGGGCCCGTGAGCCATGGCCGCTGAGCCTGCGCGTCCGGAGCCTGTGCTCCGCAATGGGAGAGGCCACAACAGTGAGAGGCCCACATACCGCAAAAAAAAAAAAAAAAAAAAAAAAGGTTCTTTGGGAATTCCCTGGCAGTCCAGTGGTTAGGACTCCGGGCTTTCACTGCAGAGGGCCTGGGTTCAATCCCTGGTCAGGGAACTAAGATCCCACTAGCTGCATGGTGTGGCCAAAAATAAAAACATAAAAATAAATTTTTAAAAAGGGTGTTTTGCTGATTAAAGTTTCTAACTGCCCCATACAGTATCTTTCTTAGAGATTTATAATTCACATTCTGCAAAGACCACAGTTGGGATCTATTCAGGGCAGAGTTGATGAGCAGAGAGAATTGAACACTTTTTAAGTTCAAAAGGAAAGTCAGATGACACTCTACTAAGAAGCCTGGCTTGAACTAGTTAAGCATTAAAAACTTGTATGAAGGAAGACAAAAATTACCTACTATACATATGGCTCTGAGAAAGGGAGTGTGAATTTTATAGAAGTGAATTATGCATGGATCCTTTCCTAACATAACTTATCATCTAATAGAGAATATTAAAAAGTCTGAAAAACTGACATGAGGAATATAAAATGGGCCACAAGAGAGGTACAGGTAAGACGCTATGACTATTTTGTGCTAAGAGAGATTATTACCACCTGGGAATGGGGCAGAATCAGAGAAATCTTCATGGAGCAATGGCATTAGCTGAGCTTTAAAGGATATATTTGAACATGGAAGGAAAGCGTATTAAGTAGAGATGGATACACAGGTAGGAAGCTAGAAGGTGTAGCTTATGCTTGGTAGAACACAGCAGTCTATATTTGGGTGGAGGGGAGGGTGGGAATAGATGGTGAAAGGTTGGCAAGAAAGTGATTAAATCAGTTTAGATTATGAAGGTTCCTGAATTTCAAGCTCAGGAGTTAGTTTAGTAGAAAACAATTTGATGATAATAAGGTATAAGTAATCATTTTTGTACTATGGCAATTAGGCATACCTGGCAAGCAATTTACCTCAGTGACCCTAGTCAGTAGTACATTTTCACATGGAACTTGAGAAGAGAGTCAAATGAGAAGAAATGGGAGACATGGGGAAAGCCAACGCTGCCCTCGGGTGTTTAGAAAAGCAATCCAGAACAGAGCGGCTCATACTTCAATGTGCATGGTAATTACCTGTGGTCTTGTTAAGATACAGATTTTGATTTGGTGTGTCGGTGAAGCCTGAAATTCTTCAGTCCTGGCAAGCTTTCAGGCGCTAGGGTTTGTTTCGTTTTGTTTTGTTTTTGATTTTTCTTTTTTGCTATAGACCACATATTGAATGATAAGGATTTTAGAGCAATTAGCGCGAAACTTGATAACACAGCAATATCATCTGTGGAGCTTGAAAAACTACCAGTGCCTGGACCTTACTTCCAGAGCATCTGATTTAATTGGATCTTGGATGGAGTCTTGGCAACAGTATTTTTAAAAGCCCCCCAGGAAATTCTAATGCGTGGCCAATTGAGGAGAACTGCTCTAGGTTATGTCTTAAGTTAGTGTTTCTCAACCCTGGCTGATACTAGGATCACTCAGGGAGGTTTTAAAACTCCCAGTGCCTAGGCAGCATGCCAGACCAATTAAACGTGACTCTCTGGGGGAAGGGCCTGGGCATCAGTATTTTTCAAATCTCCTCAGGTTATTCTAATGTTCATCAAAGTTAGAATCACTGACCTGGAAGGATTTAGGAATTTCTTTCTCTTCTATCCCTGGCCAGACACTTGGGCCTGTACAGCTGTTTACAGAACAAGGTGAACATGATATTCCATTGTCAAATCTATCAAAATTGAACAGCCTGTGTGTAGTTCATTAATGAAGGGAAGACCAGCTGTCTAGGGGGTTTGGTTTGGGGGTGAAGGAACAAAACTGAAATTTTTCTAACATAAAAACTGTTGAGGAATAAATAGACCAACGAAGGGTTGAGTCCATTATTTTGTTAAGAGTCAGTGGGCTTAGTTCAGTGGTCTCTTACAGGTCTGCATTGTAAACACATGGCCACAGATAGTCTCACTGAGATGATACATGTAAAATTACTGTAGAATAGAGAAAAGAAAGTGATGTTTGAATTAGCAGGACAGGACTGGGCAGGGAGGGACCAGTGCAGTCACATATGCCATGGGACACAGAAAGTTTGGCCCTGGCCCTATTACTGACTCATTTATGGGCCTCTCAGTTTCATGGTTTGTCAACTGGAAAAAAAACTGACACCTATTTATATGGTTGTTATAAGGACGTAATACACATGACTATTTAGCAGTAAACTGAAATGTACAATGTAAATGTCAATCATTAAAGGCAAATTATATCCAGAACCTCAGGAGTGATGATAAATGGCATTCATGTTGTCCAATTCTTTATTTTCTGTAATCATTGCTCACAAGCATACAGGTGCTGGATACTGACACTCAGATTTCTAAATGTTTGTTTAGGGTTTAATCATTTGGGAGAAAATCAGAGACAGGAGAAAAGTTGAAAAAAAAAATTCCTGTCCTGATCCAACCTTACTTTACTTTTTAAATTTTTTTAAATTTTTTTGCAGTACACGGGCCCCTCACTGTTGTGGCCTCTCCCGTTGCGGAGCACAGGCTCCGGACGCGCAGGCTCAGCGGCCATGGCTCACGGGCCCAGCCGCTCCGCGGCATGTGAGATCCTCCCAGACCGGGGCACGAACCCGTGTCCCCTGCATTGGCAGGCGGACTCTCAATCACTGCACCACCAGGGAAGCCCTACTTTATTTTTTATACAACCCAAGATGGTATTATTTTTAGGGTTATGGGATGTTACTGTGTCATTAATAATAAAAAGTTGAAATCATTATTCAGACATGGATTAAACAAGAGCAAATTTGTATTATCTGTGCTGAATAGATAAGTAAAAATATAAATCCTAAGTTGTTTACGAATTTAGACACAGACTGCATATGAAATACATCTGGACTCCGATTTAACAGACATTAGAAGCATCTCACCTTGAAATATCATTCAAGGTTCTCAGAGCTAAGGGATTAAATGTATGTACTTGGATTATCCATAAAATATGATTATGTATGGAGTTGTCATTGCAACTAGATTAGTCAGATACTGGAAAAGTTAGTCAAGATATTGAATTTACAGAAAAACAAAACAAAATATGAGAGTTTTCGTAATTTCTTCCTGTTTTTTAATCCAATAGTTTTCCTTACTGCTAATTATAAGATTCAAGTATCAATAATACTCAGAAATGGAGTGACACCCAGTACAGACCCATACATATGGTAGATGGCTGGAATCATTGAGATGCCCAGATATAGGGATATGAGTAAAGTCTTGAATCTTAGACTTCTGATCTACAACTTTTTATAGCCTAAATCAAATGATATAATTTATTTTTTATTATTATTATTTTTTTTGCGGTATGCGGGCCTCTCACTGTTGTGTCCTCTCCCGTTGCAGATCACGGGTTCCGGACGCACAGGCTCAGCGGCCATGGCTCACGGGCCTAGCCGCTCTGCGGCATGTGGGATCTTCCTGGACCGGGGCATGAACCCGTGTCCCCTGCATCAGCAGGCGGACTCTCAACCACTGCGCCACCAGGGAAGCCCCAAATGATATAATTTATGTAAAAATATCTAGCATTGTGCTTGACATTTTTTATTTTGGCATTCTTCCCTTATGGTAATAAGTGAAGCATTTTTGGACCTCTTACTATGTGCCAGGAAATGCTTTTAGCCCTTCACAGGTATTGGTTTGTGTGATATTTATAAAAACCTCATGAGGAAGGTATAATCATTCCCATTTATCTCATGAGGAAATGTAAGTACAGAGAGTTTAAGTATTTGCTTATGGTCACATAGCTAACAGGTGACAGAGCTAGGACTCCACCCCAGGGAGTTGGTCTTCTGAGTCCACATGTTTTCGCTAAAGAAACTATCGTTCTTACCTGATTCAAAGTTCGTTTATAATTTGATTTTCAGTTAGAAAGCAAAAGATGGTAATTGTGCTGGAAATTGCCTGTACAAAGATAAATATGATTTGTTATTAATTAGACCTCACTATCCACAACAACCCCCTTGTCACCATCTTTTTAAAAATATTAACTCCTTTGATAACCCTCTACTACCTCAAATCACACAGGTAGGCCAAGGAATCATAGACTCTTACAATTATTGCTCATATGTATTACACTATATATTCATGTATTTCACTGCCAGCCCTTCCTCTGTCCGGGATTCACATTTTATTAATGAGGAAAGTGAGGTCTAGAGAAAGAAATTTACGAAACCATGAATTAAACTGAGTGCTGGGAGCTTCCTTTAGATAAAAGTGTTACAGCTGCTCCAAGGAACAAGAGTCAAGAGTCATTTGCTTCAGGATCAAGTCCATATTCTGTGTTGTAATAAATTGTATCTGAAATCCCAGCCGCTTTGCTGTTTGGTCCTCTGAGAACTTCAGACTTCAGTAATATAAAAGGTCTTGGGACTTCTACTATTGATAGTGTCTTTTAAATTTCTCATTCGTTTGGCTTTTTCTATAGCCCTTGTATCTGGGAAACAACATATCCTCCACATATTTCTTGGTTAGTGTTTGGCATCATTTGTCTGTTCCTGGTTTTTATTGTCTATATTTTGCAAACTTTGTTAACTATTTACGGAGTTACTACTTGGCCAGGTTTAGTGCTTGTTACTGGGGATGAGTGAACCAGGTTAATATAACCTGTATCCTCTAGAGCTTACAGTCTAATAGGATTAATAGACCATTAAGCAGGAGGTTATATCCAGAGAGGTAAATCTATGATGAAGGGTGTAGATTCAGGTGAAGTGGAGTAGGAAAATCTTCATAGAGGAGTAAATCTCTGAGCTGGGACATAAAGGAGGAGTAGCAATTATCCACGTTCTATAAGGGCAAGGACAGACTTGTCTCATTGATCTAAATACAGTGCCTGTCATATACTTAGAATTCTATAAATATTTTCAAATGAAGAGATGAGCGCAAAGTGAAGAGACTGACAGAGACTCCCTCTTTGACCAAACTTTAGTCAGGTTCCTCTGAGCCCTCTCTTTTTGGCCTTGGGCCCTACCCTTAGCCTTCTGAGCCCAGTTTTAGCAAAGAAACTGCTAAGCCAGTATATTGAGAATACCCCTATCCTTGGTATCTGATCACTTTTGCCTGCCTTTATCAAGAATCCTTCTACCTCTGATATCTAATCAAATTATTCTTAGTAATTGTTTTATCCACTGATATCCACTTAATAATTTTTTTATCCCCCTCGTTCTGTTCATTGGCTATAATTCCCCAACAGTCTTTGCTGTATTCAGAGCCTGAGTATCTCCTGAAATTATGTGCAAAATTATTTGTATTTTAGTATTATAATATTTCTTTTACCTGGGAAGAAGATCTATACTGTTAATTACATTCTACAAATATCTGTAACCTTGAGAAAATATTACAAACCACACCATACTTATTTTCATGTAGAATATGTCTATTTGTATGATTTCAAGGTGATAGTTCCCAAATGTATTCATCATATTCAAATTCTCTTCTATATTCTATTTTTCTATCTGCCACATTAAGATTCAAACTCCACACCGCTAACCCTTTCATCACTACTATCCCAGTCTGGTTCCTCTTTATTTTTTTTCCCTTGGAATAAACTTTTGAAGGTCTTCTCTACCCTTTGCAGCAGTTCTACAATTAAATGCCAGAAGTGTTTCTCTGAAATATACTATATTTTGTCAAATTTTTATAGTCTCATTTTGGACCACCTTCACTTTGTACTGAAATTTCTGTAAGAGCCTCCTAACTGGTCTCCTAGCCTCTGGCTTTTTTGCAGAGTTAGTCTATCCTTTATGACATTGCTATATTTTATCATTGCTATATTTTATCTTTATCTTTTATCTCCATATCATTTATTGGCTGATGCCCTTTACCCATTATGGACAGGACTTGATCCCTCCCACTACCAGACCATTTTAGAAAAGTAAAATATATTCAATAAATAATTATGATTGATAAGCAATCTTAACCATACATTAGGTAGAATTTTAAACCTAAATTCTTAAGTATTTTTGAAAGGTGCAGGACAAGGTAGCCATTCACATTTTAGTTCTTTAGAGTAACAGCATACTATTTTTGACAAGATGTCAATTGCCCCACATAGGGAACTAGATACATAAATCAATAAGGCATTTGTTATTTTCAAACTATGTCCTCCTGCAGAACATTGTTTAAGATAAATTCCAGTTTAAATCAGAAATCACACCTGATTTCTGATTTACAGACCTGATTTACACACCTGATTCACAGCTGATTATGTCATAAGTTACTACCTGACTCTGCAGTCTTGGATATTGTTGAGTTATTCCTACAAAGACCAGGGTATGGGCTCGATGCTTTGTAAGGGTCTTTGCCATCTGAACATTTCTTTAAATAGTTCTACAGAGATGTACTTTCACACGTGCGTTGAAAGTTTTGAACATATTTTTCTCCCTGAAATTTATATGCAAAATATACCCAAGGCTAAATGAAACAAATAAATTATATACACTGTTTTTCCACTTTCTAATTCAGAAAAGTGACTAAGCTTAATTTTAAGCTTAACAACGTCTTACCTAAGAGAAATGATATAGAAACATTTTAAGCAGTGATTATTTCAGAATGCCTGAGAGAAAGAAAACAATGAGACAAAGTGGAATAATAATAATAGATATTTATTCATTACTGGCTATGTTCCTGGCTCTGGTACATACTTGCTATCAACTTTTTGTTCTCCAACTCCAAAGTGAAATACCTGGTGAGCTCATATAAACAGAATATTGGAACTTCATGAGACTTTAGAGATTACCTAGTCCAACGCTTTAATATTATAGAGAAGGACACTAAAGTGAGGAAATGGCAGTTAAATTGTCTAAGGTCACAGAACAGTTTAAATGTAGTTTAACTGGGATTAAATATACAGTTTTCATGACCTTTCTGCAACTGGTAATTCCATCTTAATCTTTGCTAATGTGAAAGATGAAATTTGCAAATACTGACTTCTTCATATTGAGGTCTGATCTCATATCAATAAAGACTATTTATACATCCTTGGATAAAGTTCTAAGTATTATTATGGTGTCACACTCAATGAGCTGTGAGGGATAGAAAGTCAAATGCCCGTGATGCCCAGGGCTAGCAGAGCTTCTTCTCTGTTGCTATGACTGTTCTGGAGTTGGCTGACCATGTTGATGCCCTTGAATAATGAGTATTTTATAAACCTCATGCCGAGTTTCCTCCTTTGGAAAGAAGTTACTCAACTAAGATAATTGTGTAATATTGTGTCACTGCAGGCTGTATTTTATGTTTACGAATCTTACATAAAGGATGGCTGATTTGTAGGATGTTATTTCTGATTCACATTAGACAAAGGTATTCTAAGCCCATCAGTGAATTCTCCTGCTAATTTATTCATTTCAGTAAGCAAATAGATTTCGTTGGCAAACACAGCCAGCTAACTTTCACACTGATAATTTGGTAGGGTTAAGTTATAGTGCATTGCCCTACTTGCTGTGGTTTGTAGCTATGACTGATAAGTTATGCCAGCACCAGTCATACTTTCTTCTTTGTTTTAAGAGTAAATTGTCTGAAAAAAATGCAAGAATGAATTTACCAAATGTTGAGGGCTATTTAAAACATTATTGCATTTGACAAAACACTCTTACCTCTAATGTAATTTGATCATTACAGTAATCCTGCTAGGCAATAATAGGTATTATTGTTCTGTTCATCAAGGAGTACATTCAGGATTAAACAAATGAAGTAACTTGCCTAAGGTTTCATAGCTGTGAAGCATTCACTTTGACTCTATCCCAGGCATCCTAACTTCAAATTCAATGCTTCAAACACACACACACACACACACACACACACACACACACACACGACTTAATTCCATTATTATATAGTATTATTATTATTATATTAGTACTATATATTATTAATGCTATATTCACATATAAATGGTAGAATTTCATTTATATATATATATATATATATATATATATATATATATATATATATATATATATATAAAACCAACATGGAAAATCTGCCCATAAATAAAAATAGCTGCTTTTCAAAACAAACAATCTGAATTGAATAAATCTAGTGCACCCATGTGTAACAGAAACTATTTTAGCTGCCAGTCAGTCCAAATATTGGAACATTTTCTAAGTGCTTTCTTAAGTTATCTTTTCTTTTTTTTGGGGGGGGTGGGTGGGTACGCGGGCCTCTCACTGTTGTGGCCTCTCCCGTCGCGGAGCACAGGCTCCGGACGCGCAGGCTCAGCGGCCATGGCTCACGGGCCCAGCCGCTCTGCGGCATGTGGGATCTTCCCGGACCGGGGCACGAACCCGTGTCCCCTGCATCGGCAGGCGGACTCTCAACCACTGCGCCACCAGGGAAGCCCTTAGGTTATCTTTATGTTTATCTTGCACAGCTTAGGTCAGCAGTCAGTTTACATTTACATAGAGCGTTGCAATTAGGTTGTTTCACATGGCTCTAATTCAGAAGTCATAAATTTACATCGTCATATGTGACCATCAAATGCATTTTATTTTGGTTACCTAACACATTAAACTGATTTGAATTAAATGTCAATAGTTAAAAAAATTGGAGTTCTTGAACATGCGTGTGCAGATATTCCTTCAAGATCCTGATTTCAAGTCTTTTGGACATATATGCAGGAGTGGGAGTGCTAAGTCATAAGGTAGTTCTGTTTTTAATTTTTTGAGGAAACTCCATAGTGTTTTTCCATAGTGGCTGCTCCATTTCACATTCCCTCAACAATGACAAAGGTTCCAATTTGTCCACATCCTTGCCAACACTTGCTGTTTCATATTCATTGTAGCGTTTTTCACAACAGCTAAGGTATATGGAAACAAAGGTCTATTAACTGACGAATAGATAAAGAAAATGTAGTATATACATACAATGGAATGTTGTTTAGCCTTAAAAAGGAAGGAAATCCTATCATTTGCAACAGCAAGGATAGATACAGAAGAAATTATGCTAAGGGAAAAGTCTGTTACAGAAGGACAAATACGGCATGATTCCACTTATATGAGGTATCTAAAACAGTCAAATTCATAGAAGCAGAAAATAGAAAAGTGGTTGCCAGTGGATGAGGGGAAGAAAGAAATGGGGAGTTTATCAATGGGTATAAAGCTACAGTTATACAAAATAAATAAGTTCAAGATATCTGCTGTACAACATTTTGCCTATGGTTAACAATATGGTGTTATGCACTTAAAAACTTGTTAAGAGGTGCTTCCCTGGTGGCGCAGTGGTTGAGAGTCCGCCTGCTGATGCAGGGGGCGTGGGTTCGTGCCCCGGTCCGGGAAGATCCCACATGCTGCGGAGCGGCTGGGCCCGTGAGCCATGGCCGCTGAGCCTGCGCGTCCGGAGCCTGTGCTCCGCAACGGGAGAGGCCACAGCAGTGAAAGGCCCGCGTACCGCAAACAACAACAACAACAACAACAACAAAAAAAACCTTGTTAAGAGGGTAGATCTTATGTTAACTCTTCTTACCAAAAAAGAAGAAGTAACAGCAGCAAGGGGACACAAATATTTTGGAGATGACTGATATGTTTATTACCTTGATTGTGGTAATGGTATCACAGATATATGCATGTGTCCAAACTCATCAAAAGTGTATACATTAAATAAGTTACAAGGATATATTATACAACATGGGGAATATAGCCAATATTTTATAATAACTGTAAATGGAGTATAACCTTTAAATATTGTGAATCATTATATTGCACACCTGTAATTTGTATAATATTATACAGCAACTATACGTCAATAAAAAACAACAAAAAATATACATTAAAAAGATATAATTTTTTAATTGAAGTGTAATTGATTTACAATATTATATTAATTTCAGGTGTACAACATAGTGATTCAATGTTTTTATATATTACACTCCATTTAAAATTATTACAAAATAATGGCTATATTTCCCTGTGCTGTACAATATATTCTTGTTACTTATTTATTTTATACATAGTAGTTTGTGTCTTTTAATCCCATACCCCTATCCTGCCCCTCCCCCCTTCTGTCTCCTCACAGGTAACAACTAGTTTGTTCTCTGTATCTCTGAGTCTGTTTTTGTTTTATTACATACATTTATGTTTTATTTTTTTAGATTCCACGTATAAGTGATAACATAGCATATTTGTCATTCTCTGTTAGAGTGATTTTACTAAGCATAATACATCCATCCACATTGTTGCAAATGGCAGAATTTCATTCTCTTTTATGGCTAATATTCCATTGCATATTATTTATATACATATATGTATATATACACATACAAACACACACGCACCACATCTTTATCCATTCATCTATTCTTAGGCACTTAGGTTGCTTCCCTATATTGGCTATTGTAAATAATGCTGCTATGAACATTGGGGTGCATGTATCTTTTCAGATTAATGTTTTCATCTTCTTCGGATATATACCCCACAGTGGAACTGCTGGATCATATGATAGCTCTATTTTTAGCTTTTTGAAAAACCTCCATACTGTTTTCTGTGGTGACTGCATCAGTTTAAA
This sequence comes from Leucopleurus acutus, assembly GCF_964270905.1. NCBI lineage: Eukaryota > Metazoa > Chordata > Mammalia > Artiodactyla > Delphinidae > Leucopleurus > Leucopleurus acutus. Next base: position 76,766,414 of record NC_139147.1, on the reverse strand, counting down.
CTCTCACCAACAGTGTACTCGAGTTCCATTTTCTCCACATCTTCACCAACATTTGTTATTTGTAGACTTTTTGATGATAGCCATTCTGACAGGGGTGACGTGATATCTCATTGTGGTTTTGATTTGCATTTCTCTGGTAATTCGTGGTGTTGAACATCTTTTCATGCCCCTGTTGGCCATGTATATATCTTCTTTGGAAAAAAATGTCTATTCAGGTCTTCTGCCCATTTCAAAATTTTTTTATATTGTGTTGTATGAGCTCTTTATATGCTTTGGATATTAAGCCCTTATTAGTCATATCATTTGCAAATTTTTCTCCCATTCAGTAGGTTCTCTTTTCACTTTGTTGATGGTTTCCTTTGCTGTGCAAAAGCTTTTTAGTTTAATTATGTCCCATTTGTTTAGTTTTGCTTTTATTTCTTTTGCATTAGGAGACAGATCCAAAAATATATAGGAGACAGATCCAAAAATATATCGCTACAATTTATGTCAAAGAGTGTTCTGCTTATGTTCTCTTCTAGGAGTTTTATGGTTTCCTGTCTTAAATTTAAGTCTTTAACCCATTTTGAGCTTATTTTTGTATATGGTAAGAGGAAATGTTCTTATCTCATTCTTGTGCATGAGGCTATCCAGATTCCTCAGCACGATTTATTGAAGAGATTGTCTTTTCTCCATTATATATTCTTCCCTCTTTGGTCATAGATTAATTGACCATAAGTGCATGGGTTTATTTCTGGGTTTTATATTCTGTTCCATTGATCTATGTGTCTGTTTTTGTGGCAGTACCATGCTGTTTTGATTACTCTACTTTTGTAGTATAGTCTGAAGTCAAAGATTGCTTTGACAATTCAATGTCTTTGTGGCTCCATATAAATTTTAGGATTATTTGTTCTAGTTCTGTGAAAAAGTGTCATAGGGATTTCATTAAATCTGTAGATTGCTTTGGGTAGTATGGACTTTTTAACAGTGTTAATTCTCCCAATCCAAGAACACCAGGTATCTTTCCATTTCTTTGTATGATTTCATTAATGTTTTATAGTTTTATAGTTTTCCAAGTATTGGTCTATCACCTCCTTGATTAAGTTTATTCCTAGGTATTTTATTTTTTGATGTAATTGTAAATGAAGTTATTTCTTTAAGTTCTCTTTCTGGTAGTTCACTATTAGTGTACAGAAAAAGCAACAGATTTCTGTATATTAGTCTTGTATCCCGCAACTTTATTGAACTTGTTTATTAGCTCTAATAATTTTGGGGGGGAGGGTGTAGACTTTAGGGTTTTCTATATATAGTATCATGTCATCTGCAGAGAATGAGTTTTACTTCTTTCCTGTCTCTGCAATGAAGTATCACCTGAAGCTTTCAATGAAGTATGTGCTCTTCCGTTCACCTGGCCAATCAATCTCATAATGTGACTTTACTGTTCCCAGTTATACCTTGAGTTTCTGATCCTTGTTCTACAGCTTTTGTCTGTACATACACAGGATTTTTCAGTCGTACTTTTTTCTTCCCCTTTGCCTTAATTTAAACCATCTGCATTTTTCCTTGTAATACTAATTAGGAACTGGTTTTCTTGCCTCTTATAACATATGATAGGTAGCTTTCAAGGCCTATAACTTGATCTTCTGCTTCCAGAAGTAGCTGCTAGTGTAGCAACAAAGGAGGTAGGAATAGTTGCTTACTTTCTTGTAAAGCAAACATTTAAAATTACTTTTCAAGCTAAGGTGGAGCCATACCCATTATTAAGTTGGTGAGACATAGAGAGAAGGTTCACATCTGCCTGTGCTGTCCCTTGCCCGCTTTGACCCCTGGCTTCTTACACTGTCCTGCAGCTGATCTGTGTCTGCCCAAACATGCCTCTCTTCTCACTGTCCTCTGGGGTCAATAGGTCTTCAGCAAGGTTTTCTCTCTGCCCCTAATACCTTTCCCTTTCTATCTCCCCCATTATTTATGTCTGTATCTCTAACCTACGGAAGATATATAAAAGGATGTTTCAAGCTTTTAAATGTTTTCCTTATCAGTGTGTTTGTCCTGGGTATAGTATTTCAATTTCACAAATGATCTAGGAGTGTCTCTCCATGGAAATGATCTCAGGCATTGAACGAAAAGTATAAAATATACGCTAATGATGAAAGAAAGGGCAAAAGGGACGTTACAGGAAGAAATATTTTATGACTGATATAATGGCATATCAAACCACTTTTAGAATAATTAAGCATTTCTGTAAAAAACATAAAAGGTCAAGTATCATATCTCATAATACAGAAAGAAATCCATTCAATTTTAAAGTTCTTGTACTATCCAAGGTTACTTAGAGGACAAAATAATTGAGGTTAATAGACTTTAATATGTCACTTGCTTAAATGGATCATCAAAATATAAATTTAAAGGAATAAGACAGATATTTCAAGCCTGTCATGACATGTCATCAATCTCTGAAACAATTTTGTTTCCAGTTTGTCCTAATACTGTGACAGGTTTTTGTTTGTTTGTTTGTTTGTTTGCTTGTTTCAATCCTGCATATTTTTCCACCAAAGAAGCAACTTTCAATTTCTCTATTGTTTTAACATTGTGATAATCATCATTATAAATAATGAAACCCTATTCGGCCTTAAAATCAATAATTAAAGATGAGGCTTACTAGAGTTTGGAGGCAGGAGGCTTATCTTGGTATACAGCTTATGGTTTGACTTCTGCTCACTGATTTCACCTTTCATTTAAGAAAATACTTGCTCTTTAAGACTTTCAAATAACCAGGATTCTGGGACAACACTAACTCTTTCATCATATCACATTCAATTATTTTATACTTTGTTATTTCATTCTATCTACACCTTGACTTTAGGTTGTTATATTGTTCAAGATGATGGCAACTAACCATAAGTGAGCAAGATGCCAAAAGGGAAGCATTTATTATTTTCAAAGTTCTTGTTAACAATACAATATTATTGGTATTAACAGTTATCTCATTGGGAACTTTCAGAACAACAATAAAACAAACAAAAACACAGCAAAACAAGAGAAAACAAACAAACAAAAAACTAGTAAAAAGCAGTGGCTTCTTCTATGATCAAAACATTAAGATCTGACTAGAATTGAGGATGTTGTCTGTGTGCACCAACTCTTTTGATAATTTTTATCATATAAGTGAGTTGAGATAGTTTGTAAAGAACCTATAGTAAAACAATATGAAAACCTTTGCACGTGCTGTTTCCTATGTCAGGAAAGCTCTTTCCTTTGCTCTGCTCTTTTGTTACATCTTCAGATAATTTTTTTTTTTTTTTTTGCCAGCTGGCTTGAGCACGACAGTTTCCTTGTAGTACTTTGTTTTTCATATCATTGTTACTCACAGTGCATTTTGCATTTACTTGTAGATTATCTACTTCACTAGAATATGAGTTTAATGAGAGCAGGGATTTCACCTGTTTTGTTCACTGCTCTATCCTCAGAGCCTAAGACAGGGGCCTGGCACAGAGCAGGTTCTCAATAATTATTTGTTGAATTAATTAACAAAATACAGGTCCCTTAAGAATAATTATTTTATTTAAAACTATGCATGAGGTAATTATACCATCATAATGAATATCCAATCTACCACCTACCTTAAAGTTCCAGTACACATTTGTATTGGTATGCACTCTTTAGTTCATCAGATATATTTGCACAAGTAACCAGTTATTAAAAAAATCAATACAACTTATTTAAGACAAGCAGTCAATTAAAAACAAAACAAAAATCCAAACAAATAACACCCTTTATCTGACTTCAGTGTTCTGCTTATTTCGCATACATACATATGTATCTTTTTAAAAAATTAAAGTTTTTTTCCTCCTTTTCATGGCAAAGGAATGGAGACACGAGATCAACAGAACACAGGCAAGTGATTTTAAGGCAGGAAGTGATCAGTTTACATTAGCAAAAATTACCACTCATATTTTTCACCCTTTTTGCTACATGAGGATCTATAATATACTTATTATACAGAATATGTAAGTTGGTATATTTGATGCCACTGAGAAGAACACTTGAAAAATCTTATCTACATAACCAGAACATCTTATTCACATCTAAAAGCATGTACATTTTCTTTCAACAAATGTATCATTTAAGATGTAAATGCTGTGCTTGCTTCTGTAACACATACACTAAGATTGCTTACACTAGTTGCTTAAATGAAATTGAAATAAATGCTAGTTTATTTCAAAGTGTTCAAAAGTAGCTCTGAAAGAAAAGTTACAATTTGATTTTTGACTCAAATTGATCAAGCACTTGCCATATACCATCTATTCTGCTACTTCTGGGACATCAAAGGTCACCAAAAGACAGTGGCTGCTGAAAGGATTGCACAGAACAGTAGGAAAGATTATTTCTTTGTTTATTCACACATTTATTCATTAATCTATATCTCCTCTTGCACCAAAAATGATTTAATGTAACCTACAAAAGTTTACACACTATAAAGCATTATGAGTTATAAGCAGGTAAAAAAGATAAGGTGAAGGATAAACAAGGGTAGGGCAATAAAATATGGCTAGAGATAGGTTATTGCATAAAATGCAGACTATGGAATAGTATATACTTCTGAGGGGTATCTATGAATTGATAATAAGTCAATGTGTCGCTAAGTGTAACACTGGAGGTATGCACATGATACAGTTTTAACAGATAAGGGAGTGAATAACACTCTAAATATGTCTCAGGAGATTTTGATTGAGTCAAAGATGTCCTAGAATAAACGGTATTTACCCTGAGTTCCTGAGGAAGAATAATAATTGTTCAGGCAGATTGAGTGGGGGGATACAGTACTCTAAGCAAGGAGAAAAGTATGTGGCATGTGTAAAATTATGGAAGCATGCATAATTAAAACAGCATGAGACGTCTGGGAAATTATAAGGATAAAGTTGAAATGGGAAAACAAGTGATGATGGTTAAGATGGGAAGCTGGCCTCTGGCCAGTTCTTGTGCTGTATTAGGTTGGTGTCAGACAGAAAAACATAGGTGATGGTGCATGACAGTGGACACAGTTTTGGATGGTGGCTTAACTGTGTTTTTGGGAGAAGATATTGTGAATCATTCAACTTTCAAATATGACATAATGTTTACTCTTAGCCAGAGAGGTGAGCTGTTGTTGCAGATCACCTGTGGATAACCTGAAGCCATTTCCAGAATAGAGCTGCATTCATCTATTACCTCTGTATCATGAAGTGATCCTTCAAATGCAAATCCTTCAGAGCTTAAAATGACGGGGACAAGGATCATGGGGATTTACAGAATCCTAATTATTTCATGGTTGCTTTAAATATTTTTTTCAGCAGTAATATTTCAAAAAGATGCTGCTGCATGGAATAATTTTGACACCTTACTTTTTTTCCTCAAGGAAATATATCTCATTTCAGACAGGAACAGGTAATGATTTAAAAAGGACAAAGATCTGATGCAATACAGTGTTTTTAATTTTATTCTCTGTTGCCTGCAACTCACACCCATTCTTTATTTCGACCACGATCTTCACCCTCGGTGAGCCTTTTCCCCTGTACAGGCACCATTACAAGCCAAGTAGTTCCCCTTCCTTTGGTTTCTCACCCCATGGCTAACAACACAATCCTCTAAGCACTGCTCTGATTGTATCGTTAGCCCTGTTCACATGACTCACTTTTGCTCATTGGAGAGTTCTAGCTGAGTAGATGGGCATTTGCAGTCCTCCACTATCTGTGACATACACAAACCATGTACTTAAGTTATCCTAGTCTATAGTCACCATGCTTGTGACAAGCTTTTCTTCCACATGTAGCCTTTTCTCTCCCCTTTGCCCTATGTCATATCTCCAACACACACATACCCCATCTCTACAGAATGAAATTCTGAACATTCTTCTAGGTCCAGTTCAAATGTATCTTTCTTCATGATGTCATTTGTCCTAATGGCACTTGAACCAAAACCTCCATTCTTTTGACTCCAATAGCAATTTATTTCTCTTATCTCATTTGTGGTATTGTGTACTTTTTTTTTACTAGACTCTGAGATTTTTAAAAAAATTATTTTCCCCTCTTTGTATCTTCTCATTTCAACCACCACCCCCACCCTAAACTTCATCCACAGTGCTTAGCCTAGTGCCCTATATGTTGTGTGTGTTTGTGTGTGTGTGTGTGCATGTACACATTTTTTTTTAATTTGTGAAAGAATTCCCCTCGTCTAGTCAATTAACACCTCCATCAATATTTACCTTTTTTTTTTTGGTGAGAATGTTTAAGTTCTATTCTCTTAGCAAATTTCAATTACACAATACAGTGTTATCAATTACAGTCACCATGTTATACATTATATTCTCAGACCTTACTCATCTTATAGCTGATGTACTTTTTACCAAACTCTCCCTATTTCCTCTACTCTCCAGCCGCTGGGGATCCACTTTTCTATTCTCTGCTTCTGAGTTTGCCTTTTTTTTTTAGAGTCCACATATCAGTGACACAATGCAGTATTTGTCCTTTTCTGTCTGGCTTATTTCATTTAGTATAATGCTGTCAAGTTCCATCCATATTGTCTCGAATGGCAGTATTTCGTTTTTTCTCGTGTATGAATAATATTCCATTATGTATATATAAAATCTATGTATTATATATTAAATACATATATATGTGTATATTTCATATATATATTCATATATATATATACAACTTTATCCACTCATCTGTTGACAGACACTTAAGTTGTTTCCATATCTTGGCTATTGCAAATAATGCTGCAATGAATGCAGGAATACAGATATCTCTTTAATATCCTATTTTAATTTCCTTTGGATATATATCTGGAAGTGGAATTGCTGGATCATATGGTAGTCTAATTTTAATTTTTTGAGGAACCTTCATACTATTTTCCATGGTAGCTGCACCAATTTACATACCCACCAATAGTGCCCAAGGGTTCCCTTTTTTCCACATTATGACCAGCACTTGTTTATCTCTGTTTTTTTGATGATAGCAGGTGTGAGGTGATACTCATTGTGGTTTTGATTTTCCTTTCCCTAATTTTTAGTGATGTTGGTCACCTTTTCATGTACCTGTTGGCCATTTGTATGTCATCTTTGGAAAAATGTCTATTTGGTTCCTCTGTCCATCTTTTTAAAGATTTTTTTTGATGTGGACCATTTTTTTTAAGTCTTTTTTGAATTTGCCACAACATTGCCCCTCCTCCATTTTTTTTTTTTTTTTTGGTCTTTTGGCTGCAAGGCACGTGGGACTCTAGCCCCCCAATTAGGGGTGGAGCTTGGACCCCAACCTCCCCACATTGGTAAGTGAAGTCTCAACCACTGGACAGCCAGGCAAGTCCCTCTCTGTCCATTTTAATCTGATTTTTTTTTTTTTTTTGCTATTTAGTTGTGCATAGCTTTTATACATTTTGGATATTAACTCTTTATCAGATATATTATTTGCAAATATTTTCTCTCATTCCATGGGTTGCCTTTTCATTTTGCTGAGAAGTTTGTTTGCAGAAGCCTTTTAGTTTGATGTAGCCCCACTTGTTTATTTTTGCTTTTGTGCCTTTGTTTTTGGTGTCAAATCCAAAAATTCATTGCCAAGACTGATGTGAAGGCGCTTACCCCCTACATTTTCTTCTAGAATTTTTATGTATATCGTGTGTTTTTCGTTAAAGTGTGGAAAGATGCTAACTCATAAAATAAAAGCAAATAGCATCTTTGAAAACAGATGTTTTGGGCTTCCCTGGTGGCACAGTGGTTGAGAGTCTGCCTGCTGAGGCAGGGGACACGGGTTCCTGCCCCGGTCCGGGAAGATCCCACATGCTGCGGAGCGGCTAGGCCCGTGAGCCATGGTCGCTGGGCCTGCGCATCCGGAGCCTGTGCTCCGCAACGGGAGAGGCCACAACAGTGAGAGGCCTGCGTACTGCAAAAAAAAAAAACAACAGATGTTTTGGTGACAGGTAACATGTAAGATCTGCACTGCATTGCACCAGGGAGATCATTAGGAAGCTATCGAAGGCCCAGCTAAATGACAGTTAAAACAAATTAACCACCTACATCGGGCTATAATGGATTTCATTTACTGCTGCTGGCCACATGGAAAGAAAATTCCCCACAAGTAAATCAGACAGCTCGTTGAAATGCTGGAAAAATGTCATAAGGACCTGGGCTGAGGCCATGTAATATCAGTTATAATCTCTGTAGTTCTGTGACATCATCTGTCTTTGTGGTTCACAAAAATGAAAACAGATTTAATAATTCTATTACTTGTGTGTACCTTACTCTTTATTAGTTAGAGAATATATCAACATCCATTACCTCATTTACTTATATCAACAAATCAGTGAATGAGGAGAGGCTGGATTTACTTGTCCTAATTACAAGGGGGCAAGCAGAGCCTTACAGTTGTTAAATAAATGAACATATATCACAGTTTCCAAGCTGCAAAACTGATTCTGGAATGCAGAACTTCGACGTCTAGAAAAGCATCCTCCATCTTTAGAATAGGCAGTACATCTCTGATTTTGGAAGAAAAAAAAAAAAAAAAACTAGGGATGAATTCTAAAAGATTAGAAATCTCTTACATTCTAATGCAGAATGATTTTTTTTTTTTTTTTGCCTGCCGTGGAATGCATGATGGATTTGTATTGTACCAATTTAAGTGGGCTGTAACTATGTTTTTCAGAATTCCTTTCTATGCCTAATCCTTAGTTAGTGTAGTTCACCTGGATCATCATTTTTCTTCGTTGACTTCTAGGCCATGGTGAATGTTTATCTCCAGGTTGAAGGGCATCAGCATGTCCTGCAGAATAACTGCAGCACCGAATTTGGATGCTTGGAGATGGTGAGTGGCTGATATGAGATCAAGACCTTTGTCCTTATGGGTTCCAGCTGTATCCATGGGTTCCAACTTGTCCGTGTTCTCATCAACTTCATACCCATCTTGCCTTCTATCCTGCCTGCCCCGTGGAATTCTGGCTGAATCACAACAATCGTACACTGACTGTTTAACCAACTCCCACAATGGCATTAGATCAAATTCCTACACTAAATCCTTTGTTTGATTGTATATGTACATACATATATACATATATGTATATAATATGTATAATACAAAATTATATATATGGCCATGTGTGTGTTTAAAATTTTATATGTTGCTACTACAAGGGGTAGATAAAGAGGAATATGTCTGTAATAACCCAGGGATATTCCCTGGGATGCCTTTCCATAATTGCATATCCTGTGATTAAAGTTATGCATATCCTGTGAGTAAAGTCAATGGAAAAGCTTTAATGACCCAATATAGGCAGGTGTGCTAATGGTCCAGACTCTTCAGGAATGAAGGTGTGGGACAACCTATCCAGAAAGTAACCATGACCACATGAGGTGCTTGCTGAGGATGACAGGAACATAGAACAGGTAGTGGGAAAAGGTAGCTATAAATACCAGTTATGACTACATGGCCAGTTGCAGAAATGTGAACTATATTAGTCGTGCATATTTCTTCTTTAGTTTGATATGAATAGATTTATGTATTTATTAACAATTTTTTCTCTTCACCTCTACCATTTCCCTACTATCTGTGATAAAATGTATTTATAGTAGTTACCTTTATATCTCAGCATTTACATTTCAGAATATGAAAGGGGGAATGTGACTCAGCTAGAAGAGGAATAAATATCACCTCAAAATAGATTAAGGAATTCGTAGACTCTTTGGGGGAGAGGATTCTCATGTTTTTGGTTTTGTGAAGGATAGTTGCATTGTGTTAGGTGCAAACATGGTTTTGCTCTTGTCTTTATTTGGAAATTAAGTTCAGTATGGCTAAATGAGGTGCAAATGGTTGCCAACTTGACAAGGGGTGGACTGTGGTGGATTTGTATTCTCTCATTTTAACTAAACTGGGACTGCATTTTCAAGAATTCCCTTTACTAAAGAGTTCCAAGTTAGGGGAGGCCACAAAAGATACTTTGCATAAGATAGAGATGGAAGATGGATGTGCAATAGTGAGAGTGATGTTAAGTCCATGAGCAGTAACTGGATCCACAATGGACTGAGACCTGCACTGCTCTCTAACCACTGTCAAGCACACAACTTGAGTTATGTGGTTGTTCTTTGTCAGGTTGGTAAACGGCACCTGAGACAGATATCAGAGAAACTGAAGGAGGATTTGGTGGAAACTGCAGTATCGGTTACCTAGCTGTTGCCCCACACTAACAAGGTGAGCCAGCCCCTGCAGCACCCTTCCCAGTGTAACAAGTGTATGACTTGCTTTGCTTCCCTCTACCACTTCAGTCTCCAACACGAGACACAAAGATAGCAGCCTTACTTATACCATTAACCAACTCCCACAACTATATACTATGAAATACTCAGAAAGTTACAATCAGTTATTTTGTGTGTGTGTGTGTGTGTGTGTGAGTGATTCCTGGTGGTGCAGCTTCTTCTTTTAAAACTGTACTGATTCAAAAATTCAGAAAGTATTAGATTTAATATGAGCAGAATTTGGTGCCCTAATAGGCAAGGTGCTTTGCTTTGAGGCTGTATTAATAATGACATTACAATAGCTAAAAGGTATTGTGTCCTTACCATGTGACAAAACTGTTCCAAGTGCTTTATATTAACTTTTTTTTTTTTACAATATATCAATAACCTTGGAAGTAGGTACTATTACTATCATCACTCTCATACAAATCAGGCAACTGAGTTGTACGATATTTAAGTTACATCTCCAATGTTATATAATCGAAGTGGGGAGCCCACATCAGTCTCTCACCAGCTACCACTGGAAGCCCAGGAGTTGAGCACCCAAGCACCTGCACTAACCATTGTGTTATGGGATGTCCAGTCCAACCCTCCTGAACAATCTGATCTGATTTCCTTCTGCATCAGTTAGTGGGCTAGAGGAGGGGGAAATGAGATAATGGGATTATCTGTGTGCTTGACTGTGGTTTAGGGAGTAGGGTAAATTGGTGATAAAAGGAAAGCAAAAGAAGAAGAGGAGAAAATGGTAACAACTTTTAGACCGTGAACATGCAGCCACCAGGGAATGAATAAGCCACTTGTGTAGCCATCTAACCTTGTCTCAGTGGAAATCAAACATTTCCTGCAGAGTACATAATATTTTCTCAAACAGTCTGGCTTAGTGTGCCAGACATCTGGCAAAAGACACTATGTTCTAACTTTTTCTGTCCTTGATCTTGTCAGGAGTTTAGAATCATCAATTTTCATTCCATATTTAGTACCTTAAAATGATAATATCCTATATTTAAACTTACAATCAAATTATTCTCTATTCTTAAGGTAGAATTTAATTTAAGAGAATACTAGTTTCAGTGATGAAATTAACAAGATTTTCTTCATCTAATACCTTTGAATTTTCTGGTCGAAAAAACTTTACGTAACATAAAATTAACCATATTAAAGTGAACAATTCGATGGTGTTTAGCACATTCACAGTGGTGGGCAACAACTGTCTCTAATTCCAGAACATTTTATTCCCTCCAAAAGGAAACCTATTAAGCAGAGTAATTGTTTATTATCTTTTATTAAGAAAAAAATCTTATGTGGAAAGTTCTAGTTGTTTTTTAAAGTCTATGAAAAATATCTCCCCTTCTGCATTGGCTTTTTTGTGCCTTTTACTTACTGATACTAGTATAATCTCCCAATCGCTGAATTTTTTCCAATTTGTGTGTGTAAAATATTAATATCTACTACAATAGGTATCCATAACATGTTATGAATATTCATAAATTTACATATTCATACATATATTTTAATATATCGATACTTTAATGTTTTCTAAGTGGCATTTAATATATTCATATATTTACATATTTAATTTTAATGTAGTCAAAGCTACCTTTTTCTTTATGTTTTATACTTTCCAATTCCTGTTTTCAAAAATTCCTTCCTATACTGAGATAATAGAAAATATTCTTTTTCTAAAATATTAAGGCTTACTTTTCAAGGTTTTACTCTGGAACATATGTTGTGTACAGTGTACTATAGGCAATAGTTTTTACATATGTAGAACCAGTTGACTGCGAATCAGTTTTTGATTGCCAGTTCCTTCTGTCTGGTTTGTTATACTATCTCTCTCCTTTATACGTTGCTGTCTGCCTGTAGGTTAAGAGTGATAACATAAGTTATCTAGACTAGCCCCCTTACTTCATAGGGTAAACTAACAAGGTCCTGACCAGAGCACATAGTGTAGAAATAGAAAAGTTATTCTTGTCAATGAACAGAGATTAGGCAAATGTCTGGCCAGCAGTCTGGTTCTTGTTACCATACTTGCTATGTATATTTTGTACACAAAAATAATTCCCATGTTTCTAAAAAGTTTTGATAAAAATAGATATGTAAGACTTGAATGATGTTGTAAATATACTTAATAAGCTAATTAATTTAAAAGAAAAAACATTTGCCACCACTTTATAGGTTTACAGGTATAGTCAGGCAGTTTTGTGATGCTCTATATTTTCTCTTACATTTCAAATAAACTACCACATGATGGAAAGCAAAGGTTGGTCTCCTATTATATTTGGCCTTGGATACAACAGACTTATGTTTGAATTCTAGTTTTCACACTTATTAGCATCATGACTATTGAAAAATTACTGAATCACAGTTTGCTCATCTGCATTACCCTTAAATAAGATTGTTTTGAGTATTAGTTGAGATGATGCATATCAATAGGGCCTAGAGGCAGAAAGGAAAGCTCTCATGCCCTACCATGATAGCAGAGTCCAACAAGGAGGAAAATACTCCCTCTTCTTGCTTGGCAAGACCTAACCAATAAGAGACAGGCCCAACTCAGCCAATTAAAAGCCACGGAGTCTTTGTTTACTATAGCCCTCCTGACTTCCTTTTCCCCTCAGTAAAATAATTCTCCTCTCTGTTTTGTACATGACTCACCATGGTTGCAGACCCTGAATTGCAATTCTTTGCTGATCCTGAATAAGCTTTTTTTTTTAAAAAATTCATTAATTAATTAATTTTTGGCTGCACTGGGTCTTCATTGCAGTGCGTGAACTTCTCATTGCGGTGGCTTCTCTTTGTTGCGGAGCACGGGCTCTAAGCACGTGGGCTTCAATATTTGTGGCACTTGGACTCAGTAGTTGTGGCTCGCGGGCTCTAGAGCGCAGGCTCAGTAGTTGTGGCACATGGACTTAGTTGCTTTGTGGCATGTGGGTCTTCCCAGACCAGTGCTCGAACCCATGTCCCCTGCATTGGCAGGCGGTTTCTTAACCACTGCACCACCAGAGAAGTCCTAAGCTCATTTTTAAAGAAGAAATGACTAGCAGTCTTTTCGTTTTAGGTCAATAATAGTAAACAATTGCTTTATCACAATTTGTTGGGTCGTACATCTTTTCCCCAGTAATTTATAATGTCCCTATGTCAGTTATTGTTCCTTTGTGTGTGTGAATTTGTTATGAGTCACTCTAGTCTGTCCCTTTGGTCCATTTGTCATCCCCTATACCGATGTCAAATTGTCTTAATAACCACAGCTTTATGGTAACCCTGGCTATCTTATAGGTAAATTTCTCTGTCTTATTCTGCATTTCCCAAGAAGCAGAGCCTAAGATAGAAAGCTTATGTACTACAACTTTATTAGGGAGTGCATTCCTGGGAGGAGAAATGAGGGACAAGTGGAGTGAGGGAAGGCTAGGAGGGTGAGCTCTTTAGTGTAACTGTTTGCTGGACTGTCTTCAAATAAGACGTATACATTGAATCTCAGACAGTCCATGCAGTGGGGGAAAGAGACTTGATTTATTCATGAGTCATTTATTCTCATGACCGTTCATGTTGTTTGTGTTTTGAGGCTGAGCAGAGTCCTATGACTTGTTGTGAACAGGGAAACTCTGAGGCAGGAGGCAAAAAGGATGTAGCAAATGTATGAGCTGAGGCATGGTCAGGTTAGAGCATATACGTGGTGAGATGCAGATGCCTCAGAGCTGGATGAGACAGAAGCCCGGGAGGCACAGGGAATCTAGAGTGATGCTCACATTGGCTGATATGCCTTCCAGCTTGTTTTTCTTCTGCAAAATGTTCCTTGCTCTTTTTTGATTCTTTATATTTAATATGAATGTCAGAATCAGATTATCAAGAAGTACTATTTTGATTTCGATTGGAATTACATTAAATTGATAGATTTCTCTGTGGAAAATTGTCAGTTTTATGATGCTTAGTCTTTCATATAGTATGTATAAATATCTTTCCATATATTTTGGTTTTATTAATTGTATTTTTAAAAGGTTTTATCACATTCGTCACTAAAGATTTGCAAACTTCTGTATATTATTCCTGCAAATCTGTTAGCTTTTTTTGCCACTCTACATTTTACCCAGAGTACATTTACATATTAGAAATCTATAAGAAAGAAGAAGACAATCTAAGAAAGTATGGTTAAAGTTCATTTCAGGAAATAACTAACTGGTCAAGTAATATGGAAAGATGCTCATGCTTCCTAGAATAATTTATACTTACCAAGAGAACATTTTAGCTATATCATGCATACATATAAAACCTAACAGTAATATATTCAGTTAAGAATGAAACTAAACAAATGATAATTCCTTTGATGGAGCATATACTGGTAGATACATTTAGATAAATTTAACAATTTCTAGTAAAGTTAGAGACCTGAAAACATTTCCAGAGAAATAGGCATGTTATTAAAAAGACAGAAACAGAAGAGAACATTGTTGTATCATGCTAGAAAATCATCTGAATGTTCATCAACAGGTGAATGGATGAATAAATTACAATATATCCGTAATGTGATATACTACAGGGCAATTTAAATAAATGATTTAAATAAATTTACATATATCAACAAAGGTGAAGTTCAAAGAACATAAGATCATGGCAAAGAAACAAGTTGCAAAAAATGTGCATGGCATGATAGCATTTATATAAAGCTTAAAGCATACAAAATAATACAATTTTTTCTCGGTGAAAGCAAAATATAGGAGGTAAATGTATGTGATTATGAATGGTACTGACACATGCAACATAAAGCCTATTTAAGACCTTTTGAAAAGGAGGGCAATGGGATGCAAGGAGTACCTGGTGGACTCAATCCTACCTGTAATGTAATGTTTCATAGTAAAAATTATTTTTTGATAACCTCATGATGAAGTGGCTAAATTTTAACATACAAAGTGATGTCTACAGAAATATATGTTAAATATTTTCTTCACAATTAATATTCTTTGGGATCAAATATCCTCAGGCTTGTAGACACTCCCAAGAATTATTTAAGTTTTGAGTTATTTTGTACACTTTCTTCTGCAGTTGATTCTGATATCCACAGAAAATGAGGAGGGCATGCTTTGTGTTAAACCTGAGACAGGTGTAGACAACATCATTTTTAAATTCAGCTAGGTGCTCTGATTCCATTCATTCAGAAAGGCAGCTGTGTCTACATATGCCACTTCCAAATGGGACTGTCCTTTTCTATCTAATTAAGAGGACATTTTATTCTGCCTGACCTATTCCACCTATAGATGGATGCTTGATTTGACATTTACATAATTAATTGGCTACACCTGCTTGCTACTCCTTCCTCACAAAGCTTTGCAGCTTTTCAACTCCAGTCAAACATATTACTTGTAGAAAAGAATCGGAATATTTTCCCAATATAAACTATTTCCTATCATATGAGTTTTAAATAATATTTCTACACAAACTGTACAGTTTAAACAGGGATATCTGAAGTGACGTCTATACAAATTCTATACTGAATGTTTTTGTAGAGTAAAATATCTATTCGTTACGAGAATTATTTTTGTAAATATAAACTATATCTGTTTTTGAAATTTGTTTTCTTAAATCAAGGTGAATTTTAATTTATTTTTATCCTCATTATATCTGAAAATTTGTTTTTCAACTTTATTTTAAAGAACACTATTAAAGTATAATTGATATGTAAAAAGATGTATTTATCTAATGTTTACAACGGAATGAATTTGACGTTAAGTATATCCCCATGAAACCATGACCGCCATCAAGGCTATGAACATATCTATCACCTCCCAAAGTTTCCCCCCCTACTTTTTTATTGTTTTTATCTGGTAAGAACACTTAACATAAGATCTACCCACTTAGCAAATTTTTAATATACAGTAGAGTATTGTTAGCTATCCCAGGGCTATTTTGATGATAAATTCTTTTCAGAAAGAGAAACTATATGTGTGGCTAGTATCCTTTTTGCATATAATCACTTTGTGAGATGGTGGATGGTTCTAGGTCGGGAGTTTCCAAGCTTTAGTCTACTTCAAACACTCTTCAGACCTTAGCAGAAGGTTCCCTTTGCTGGGAACAAAATGGGTACCCAGGAACAAATTCAAGTGTGTTTGTTAAAGATAAAAAGCTGGGGGCTTCCCTGGTGGCGCAGTGGTTGAGAGTCTGCCTGCCGATGCAGGGGACACGGGTTCGTGCCCCAGTCCGGGATGATCCCACATGCCGCGGAGCGGCTGGGCCCGTGAGCCATGGCCGCTGAGCCTGCACGTCTGGAGCCTGTGCTCCGCAACGGGAAAAAAAAAAAAAAGATAAAAGGCTGCTTAGGTGGACAGAAAGAGCAACTAAAAAGGACAACTCAGGTTGTCCCATAGGGATCAGATGCAAAGTCTAACAGTTACATAAATAGAAAAATTCACTTATGTGCAGTTTGGTAGACAGTCTTTGGGGGATGAGATAATGGGGATAACATCTTCCATACTGAATAGCCTGAGAGTAAATACTCAATCTGTTTCTTTGGAAACTGGCAATATCCTTTATTTCCATTAGCATCAGGAATTCTTTGCCTTGTTTTGGCTATATCTTTCCCAATTCTGTCTTCAGAAGAGTTAATTACTAAAAAAATACTTAACCATCAACTTTTTTTCAAGTGACTGAAGAAATTGGGACCATTAGTGTTCAGAATATCAAAGTACTATCCTTGTGCTTCCACCTGTTTCACCTGCTCACGTGTTCCGCTTGTGAACAGGGTACCCCTTCCCAGAACAGCTACTAAGCCGGGTGAAATAGGCTCTTGTTCATCCATCTTTGGTAAAGAAACATTACCTGCGGGGGTGGAGGGTTGTGATGGGGAGGGAGGCACAGAATACTCCTCCATAACTCGATGTGGAGATTTGTAGTAGTTCTTCAGTACATTCCACCACATTGTTGAACCCCAAGTATAGACAACTGTCCTCCAGTACTGACACCGTGGGCTCCACTCTGTTATCCGTGGCGGAGCTGGTCCACAAAGGCAATGGCTTTCTCCAGTTGTGCCGTAGGCTTCTTGGCTGCCCAAGTCCATCAGTGCTAGATGCTGCAGGTGGTCCATCACCTCGACTATGACCTGGCCACTTCCTGAGGACTCTCCTTGGAGATGAACCTCTGGCACACGCCCAGTGGTTCCAAAGGCCCAGCCACCTAATACTTTATTTTTTAGAGCAGTTTAAAGTTCACAGCAAAACTGAGAGGAAGGTACAGAGATTTCCTATATGCACGCTGCCCTCACACATGCATAATCTCCCCCATTATCAATATCCCACACCAAAGTGGTACATATATAACAATTGATGAACTTACATTGACACATCGTAATCACTTCAAATATGTAGTTTATAATATGGTTCAGTCTTGATGTTATACATTCTGTGGATTGGACACATGTATAATGACATGTATGTATCCATCATTATGGCATCATGCAGAGTATTTTCACTGCCCTGTAAATCCTCTGTGCTCTGCCTGTTCATCCCTCCCTGATCCAATCCCTGGAAATATTTTTTGCAAGGTATTTATTATCCTTGAAGAAATCTTTGATTTAGGGTTAGAGTTTTGGTAGAATTATATAACATCTGTCAAATGAAAGTGTTCTGTAAGTGCTTAAAAATCAGTAATCTGATATAAATATACATATATGAATAGATCATAAAGTTAAAGAACAATTACTTGTTGTCTGTTAATATTCTAGCTAGCCTAACATTTTATGCCAACCAAGAACATATACCTTAACTAATATATTCAGAATACACTTTATTCTTTATTATTAAACAATATAAATAATTTCAGAATATTTTAGAATACCAAGTATATTATGCATAAACATAGCATCCGTTTTAGTTACATGGGAAACAATCTTTAAGTATATAATTATACAGCACTGGGGAAACACAAGGATTTGTTTGAGACTGAAAGACCTCTGGGTCTTCAGTGTGCTTCAGACTTCCAGGGAGGGCAGATGAGTAAGTAAATCAACAAGGGTACACAGCTTCTAAAATGAAAATTTTGATCTGAATATTTTAGGGTATTTCCCTATTTAACAAAACAGGAATTTTTGTGACAGCTGTGATTGTGACAGTTCTCCAGATAGTTTGACTCAGAATTTATCATCTTTGTGACCCTGTACCTCGCTCAATTTTTTTTTTTACTGACTACTTTAAAACCTTTTTCTTTCCCATAGTTGCTGCATAATTTCTTAAACAGCTTTAGAAACTTTCAAGAAGAAAGAAGCTAAATAGATTAATGAGGGGCTGTCTGTGAAATTCTTAGAGCTCCTTCAATGGCAGGTGTGATAAATTACACACATTATCATTGTGGTGATCGTGCAGCAAACCATTATTAGAGCTTAATGTAGACTATCTCATTACACAAGCACTACTTGAATTTGAACATACTTTAGCAGAAAATACAAACATAATTCCAACTAAATAGGCATTTCTGCAGATTGAGAATAGGCTTTTATTTAAAAGCATCAGTGATGTTTACTATCAAATGGCTCAGTTATATTTTACTCATGCACAGAGAAACCCGTAACAAAAGTCTCATGTACATGGGAAATAAATTAACTCTTAAACACTTCTGTGTTTATAATGACCCAATTTTGTTGAAATTCATACATATGACACATTCCTTAAAAAAAAAAAAAACCTCTGCTAAAATAACATAGCAGTTCAGTGAGTTAAAAGCAGATATATGACATAATAAGACAGTGAGAAGATTTTATAAGGAATAAATCACATAAACAGTAAATGAGCAATTGTGTTTGGTATAAGTGTTATATTGTCCATGTTCTTTTTTGGGTAAAATGACTTTGTTAATATCTAAGGGAAATTTTGTTAATATCTAAGGGAAATTTTGGTACTATAAATCATTGTGTATGGTATTCTAGTTTTTAAACTATATTTTAATACATCATTATTTAATCATTATTTAAACCATCACAGAATAGTTTTTGCTTCTTTAAAATAAAGGAAATTTTGTGCAACGTAGACCAATTGAATATGAATTTAGGGACATAAACTCCATGGTAATTTATCATCAGATATACTCATTCCTCCACTGTGTATCCCAAATATGAGCACTGGACATCATCTCCACTGCTCCAGTCCAAGACTTCAGTCATTTCCTACCTGGACTATTGTAAAAGCCTTTTAATTGGTCTCCTTGCTTCTACTCCTGCCTCTTACATTCATTATCCCCTGAGTCATCGTAGTAAACTTTCAAAAACATAAATTGGGGGAGGAGATATGGGAACATATGTACATGTATAGCTGATTCACTTTGTTATAAAGCAGAAACTAACACACCGTTGTAAAGCAATTATACTCCAATAAAGATGTTAAAAATATATATATATAAATTGGACTGGTTACTCACTAGAATAAAACATTTCAATGAATTTCTTCAGTAAATAGAAAAAGAAATTTCCTCCTTGGCCCCCAAGGTAAGCATCATCTTGTTCCTGTTGACCTTTTCAACATCCCCACTCACTGCTTCTTTCACCTCATTCACACTGGACTTTATCCATTGAAAATTTCAGGCTTATTCTGGTTCCAGAATCTTTACCCTCATTATTAACTTTGCCTGGAATGGTCTCTCTCTTGTTTTTTGTATGGCTGTCTCCTTCACTTGTTTCTTAGGTCCAACAGATCATTTTCTGAGCCAGAAATTTCTTGTTAAGATTCATTGTTGTGCTAGATTTCAATTTATTTAGAGCTGCTAGAGTCTTTGCAGCTCTAAAATAAAAGATGTTAGCAGTTTTGACTATAATCTGCCATAATGGAATTTGTTCTCTCTCTTTCTACATATATGTATAATTCAAATCTTAATAAATTAAACAATGACATAAAATGCCCCAAATACATGTTTATTGAACCATATGAAAATAATAAATACACTAACTACATTAAGAAATAAGGAAATACTAGGAATCCAAATCCATGCCTAGGTCTAACCAATAACGCACAGTTTAGTTCTAAAAACACTTTATTTTTAAAATTACCCTTTTAAGCCTAGAAAAAAACAAAATAAAACTAAATAAACTAACAAAAAGTTTTTCTCTTCACCATGTTATTATTAGCTGCCTTTTTATTTGTTGCAGTTTCCATTATACAAAGAAAACAGATGTTTCTGAACAGGTGTAAGTGGGTGGATGTGGAAACCTACAAACACTGAAAGCTTTTATGTCTTTTTTAAGAAGGATAGAGAAGGAAAGAAATTACAGTGCCCGTTTCTTTTCAAAGTCTTTCTTGGCACCTGCTTTTACATTCTACTGTTATTTTCATTTTTCTTCCCCTAAGTTAGTTGACCAAATAAATAAATAATAATGAAATGCAATTTACTTTTATTTCCTTCTTCAAAATTGAACTCCCACAGAGGGAAAATAACCAGTTGTCCAGTGGTCTGTGTAATAACCTCACACTACCTATCCCATCTGTCTATTCATTTCCATTCCCCTATTCTAGTTCAAGCTCTCATTATTTCTTTTTTTTCTTTTATTTGCAAACGATTCCTAAATGAACTCCAAACCTAGACTGTTTTTTCTCACCATAGTCTGTCTTAAATAACGTATCCAAAGTAACGTTTCAAACTGGAGATTTAATCAGGGTATGTAGAATGGAACAAACCGTGAACCTCAAGTCAGGAAACCTGTTTCAAAACTACTCCTTGCATTTACAAGCTGTTTTAGCCTTTCAGGTTATGTATCTTTTCTGAGAATCTGTTTCCTCAACTCCGCAGTCTAGTCTCAGACTTACTGACAGGATTAAACAAGATTATGTATATCTAATGTCTGAGAATGATACCTGATATTAAAAAAACACTACAAAATTGTGTGATGTTTCTCCACTAGGCAAAACCATCGATGGCTTCCTTTTACTTAGAAAATAAATTCCAAACGTCTACAAACAGCATTCAAATATTGCCAAAGGATGATGTCAACATTTTGTTAGGAGGACTTGCCTCCGCATATTCAGTCCTTTAGGAATCTGGACATGATTTCTGCACGTGCCTTGCATCCCCATCCCTTATGTCATTCGTTGTATAGTTTACTCTATCTGAAATGTCTTTCTCCGCCTTTCTCTACTGATTGAAATTTTGTTCGTTTACCTGTTCCAGAACTTCATGTGGAAACCTTTCCAGATCTCCTTTCAAGATAACATAGGCAATATGTTATTATCTTATAATAGTTTACATTTCTGTGTCTTCAAACACCATAGAGTTAAATAGTCAACAATTAGAGGAAGTTTTTTCCTCCTTCAATATACCCAGGCAATGGGTTCTCTGAAGGCGAAGACCTTGTCTTGAGCCCATTTCCCTTCCACAACATACTGTACCCAAATGAACAGAACCTAGTAGAAATCTTGCTACTTAATGTTTGCTGAATTTGATAAAGACAAAATTCTTGTTTATGAGTGCCAGTGTGCTTGTTAGTGTGTGTGCTGTGTGCTTGAAGCATAAGGGGATATGGAGATAGTGGTATAGTGCACTATTAGTGACCTTTATGAGCTGCTCAGAAAACTCATCTATTTAGTAAATCAGCATATAATTACTGAGGGCTGAATCTGTACCAGGAAATGTTGCAAGCCACCAGGGATACAGTCGTAAGACAAATCATGAATTTACATTCTAGGGGGGAGATAGAAAATACACAGGCAGACAAAACTATGGTGTTAGGATTTGATAAACATTTTAAAGAAAGTAAAATAAAATAAAGGGATAGAAAGTGACAGAGGTTGCTATTTTAGAATGGGTGGTCAGGGAAGGCCCACATTTTTGGGGCAAGGACATGAATGAGGTAAGGTGTTGAGTCATGTAAATATCTAAAAAAGGATATTTCTAGGAAGAGGACACAGCAACTACAAGGGTTTAAAAAAAAAAAATTCCCAAAACGAGTATAACTCAGGTTAACCTCTCCTATGGAACTATTGATAGCTTAGCCTGTCTCTCTTATAAGTGAAATCATTGTTAGCGTTTCTATAGCAAAGACAGAGTTTTAATAATTTCTATAATACGTATTATTTATTTCAAGTTTTTTTCTTCATCTTTAAAGTGGGGCTCAATTAGAGGAACCTTAATGCTACTTCCAGCTCCAGGTTACTATACTTTTATGATTTAAATCCTTCTCTGTTCTCTTAGTTTCACTTTTTTCATTTGGATAATGAGTGTAATATTTTTATTTTTAACTCATGAACCTTTATTTTGAATTTATATGTATGGTTAGCACACTATAAAGTAAAAAATGTTATTGTTTTTGTTTTGATTATTAGTGGTAGTATTCTGTTTCTTTCTTTCTTTCTTTTTTTTTTTTTTTGCATATAAGAAAGTTGCAGTTCAAGGCCTAACTGAGAACTAAGATCTTCAGGATATTTCTTTCTTTTTTTCTTTTTTTTTTTTTTTACATCTTTATTGGAGTATAATTGCTTTACAATGGTGTGTTAGTTTCTGCTTTATAACAAAGTGAATCAGTTATACTTATACATATGTTCCCATATCTCTTCCCTCTTGCATCTCCCTCCCTCCCACCCTCCCTATCCCACCCCTCCAGGCGGTCACAAAGCACCAAGCTGATCTCCCTGTGCTATGCGGCTGCTTAACACTAGCTATCTACCTTACGTTTGGTAGTGTTTATATGTCCATACCTCTCTCTCGCTTTGTCACAGCTCACCCTTCCCCCTCCCCGTATCCTCAAGTCCATTCTCTACTAGGTCCGTGTCTTTATTCCTGTCTTACTCCTAGGTTCTCCATGACATTTTTTCCCCCTTAAATTCCATATATTTGTGCTAGCATACGGTATTTATCTTTCCCTTTCTGACTTACTTCACTCTGTATGACAGACTCTAGGTCTATCCACCTCATTACAAATAGCTCAATTTCGTTTCTATTTATGGCTGAGTAATATTCCACTGTATATATGTGCCACATCTTCTTTATCCATTCATCCGATGATGGACACTTAGGTTGTTTTCATCTCCAGGCTATTGTAAATAGAGCTGCAATGAACATTGTGGTACATGACTCTTTTTGAATTATGGTTTTCTCAGGGTATATGCCCAGTAGTGGGATTGCTGGGTCATATGGTAGTTCTATTTGTAGTTTTTTAAGGAACCTCCATTCTGTTCTCCACATTGGCTGTATCAATTTACATTCCCACCAACAGTGCAAGAGGGTTCCCTTTTCTCCACACCCTCTCCAGAATTTACTGTTTTTAGATTTTTTGATGATGGCCATTTTGACTGGTGTGAGATGACATCTCATTGTAGTTTTGATTTGCATTTCTCTAATGATTAATGAAGTTCAGCATTCTTTCATGTGTTTGTTGGCAGTCTGCATATCTTCTTTGGAGAAATGTCTATTTAGGTCTTCTGCCCATTTTTGGGTTGGGTTGTTTGTTTTATTGTTATTGAGCTGCATGAGCTGCTTGTAAATTTTGGAGATTAATCCATTGTCAGTAGCTTCATTTGCAAATATTTTCTCCCATTCTGAGGGTTGTCTTTTGGTCTTGTTTATGGTTTCTTTTGCTGTGCAAAAGCTTTGAAGTTTCATTAGGTCCCATTTGTTTATTTTTGTTTTTATTTCCATTTCTCTAGGCGGTGGTTCAAAAAGGATCTTGCTGTGATTTATGTCATAGAGTGTCCTGCCTGTGTTTTCCTCTAAGAGTTTGATGGTGTCTGGCCTTACATTTAGGTCTTTAATCAATTTTGAGCTTATTTTTGGGTATGGTGTTAGGGAGTGATCTAATCTCATACTTTTACATGTACCTGTCCAGTTTTCCCAGCACCACTTATTGAAGAGGCTGTCCTTTCTCCACTGTACATTCCTGCCTCCTTTATCAAGGATAAGGTGACCATATGTGCGTGGGTTTATCTCTGGGCTTTCTATCCTATTCCATTGACCTATATTTCTGTTTTTGTAGCAGTACCATACTGTCTTGATTACTGTAGCTTTGTAGTATAGTCTGAAGTCAGGGAGCCTGATTCCTCCAGCTCCACTTTTCATTCTCAAGATTGCTTTGGCTATTCGGGGTCTTTTGTGTTTCCATACAAATTGTGAAATTTTTTGTTCTAGTTCTGTGAAAAATACCAGTGGTAGTTTGATAGGGATTGCATTGAATCTGTAGATTGCTTTGGGTAGTAAAGTCATTTTCACAATGTTGATTCTTCCAATCCAAGAACATGGTATATCTCTCCATCTATTTGTATCATCTTTAATTTCTTTCATCAGTGTCTTATAATTTTCTGCATACAGGTCTTTTGTCTCCTTAGGTAGGTTTATTCCTAGATATTTTATTCTTTTTGTTGCAATGGTAAATGGAAGTGTTTTCTTGATTTCAGTTTCAGATTTTTCATCATTAGCGTATAGGAATGCCATAGGTCTCTGTGCATTAATTCTGTATCCTGCTACTTTACCAAATTCATTGATTAGCACTAGTAGTTTTCTGGTAGCATCTTTAGGATTCTCTATGTATAGGATCATGTCATCTGCAAACAGTGACAGCTTTACTTCTTCTTTTCCAATTTGGATTCCTTTTATTTCCTTTTCTTCTCTGATTGCTGTGGCTAAAACTTGCAAAACTATGTTGAATAAGAGTGGTGAGAGTAGGCAACCTTGTCTTTTTCCTGATCTTAGTGGAAATGCTATCAGTTTTTCACCATTGAGAACAATGTTGGCCGTGGGTTTGTCATATATGGCCTTTATTATGTTGAGGGAAGTTCCCTCTATGCCTACTTTCTGCAGGTTTTTTAATCATAAATGGGTGTTGAATTTTGTCGAAAGCTTTCTCTGCATCTATTGAGATGATCATATGGTTTTTCTCCTTCAATTTGTTAATATGGTGTATCACATTGATTGTTTTGCGTATATTGAAGAATCCTTGCATTCCTGGGTTAAACCCCACTTGATCATGGTGTATGATCCTTTTAATGTGCTGTTGGATTCTGTTTGCTAGTATTTTGTTGAGGATTTTTGCATCTATGTTCATCAGTGATATTGGCCTGTAGTTTTCTTTCTTCGTGATATCCTTGTCTGGTTTTGGTGTCAAGGTGATGGTGGCCTCGTAGAATGAGTTTGGGAGTGTTCCTCCCTCTGCTATATTTTGGAAGAGTTTGAGAAGGATAGGTGTTAGCTATTCTCTAAATGTTTGATAGAATTTACCTGTGAAGCCATCTGGTCCTGGGCTTTTGTTTGTTGGAAGATTTTTAATCACAGTTTCAATTTCAGTGCTTGTGATTGGTCTGTTCACATTTTCTATTTCTTCCTGCTTCAATCTCGGCAGGTTGTGCATTTCTAAGAATTTGTCCATTTCTTCCAGGTTGTCCATTTTATTGGCATAGAGTTGCTTGTAGTAATCTCTCATGATCTTTTGTATTTCTGCAGTGTCAGTTACTTCTCCTTTTTGATTTCTAATTCTATTGATTTGAGTCTTGTCCCTTTTTTTCTTGATAAGTCTGGCTAATGGTTTATCAATTTTGTTTATCTTCTCAAAGAACAAGCTTTTAGTTTTATTGATCTTTACTATCATTTCCTTCATTTCTTTTTCATTTATTTCTGATCTGATTTTTATGATTTCTTTTCTTCTGCTAGCTTTGGGGTTTTTTTGTTCTTCTTTCTCTAATTGCTTGAGGTGCAAGGTTAGGTTGTTTATTCGAGATGTTTCCTGTTTATTAAGGTAGGATTGTATTGCTATAAACTTCCCTCTTAGAACTGCTTTTGCTGCATCCCATAGATTTTGGGTCATCATGTCTCCGTTGTCATTTGTTTCTGGGTATTTTTTAATTTCCTCTTTGATTTCTTCAGTGATCACTTCGTTATTAAGTAGTGTATTGTTTACCCTCCATATGTTTATATTTTTTACAGATCTTTTCCTGTTATTGATATCTAGTCTCATAGTGTTGTGGTTGGAAAAGATACTTGAAACAATTTCAATTTTCCTAAATTTACCAAGGCTTGACTTGTGACTCAAGATATGATCTATCCTGGAGAATGTTCCATGAGCACTTGAGAAGAATGTGCATTCTGTTGTTTTTGGATGGAATATCCTATAAATATCAATTAAGTCCATCTTGTTTAATGTATGATTTAAAGCTTGTGTTTCCTTATTTATTTTCAGTTTGGATGATCTGTCCATTGGTGAAAGTGGGGTGTTAAAGTCCCCTACTATGAATGTGTTACTGTCGATTTCCCCTTTTATGGCTGTTAGTATTTGCCTTATGTAATGATGTGCTCCTATGTTGGGGGCATAAATATTTACAATTGTTATATCTTCTTCTTGGATTGATCCCTTGATCATTATGTAGTGTCCTGCTTTGTCTCTTGTAATTGTCTTTATTTTAAAGTCTATTTTGTCTGATATGAGAATTGTTACTCCAGCTTTCTTTTGGTTTCCATTTGCATGAAATATCTTTTTCCATCCCCTTACTTTCAGTCTGTAGGTGTCTCTAGGTCGGAAGTGGGTCTCTTGTAGACAGCAAATATATGGGTCTTGTTTTTGTATCCATTCAGCCAATCTGTGTCTTTTGGTAAGAGCATTTTGTCCATTTACATTTAAGGTAATTATAGATATGTATGTTCCTATTCCCATTTTCTTAATTGTTTTGGGTTCGTTATTGTAGGTCTTTTCCTTCTCTTGTGCTTCTTGCCTAGAGAAGTTCCTTTAACATTTGTTGTAAAGCTGGTTTGGTGGTGCTGAACTCTCTCAGCTTTTGCTTGTCTGTAAAGGTTTTAATTTCTCCATCAAATCTGAATGAGATCCCTGCTGGGTAGAGTAATCTTGGTTGCAGTTTTTTCTCCTTCATCACTTTAAATATGTCCTGCCACTCCCTTCTGGCTTGCAGAGTTTCTGCTGAAAGATCAGCTGTTAACCTTATGGGGATTCCCTTGTGTGTTATTTGTTGTTTATCCCTTGCTGCTTTTAATATGTTTTCTTTGTATTTAATTTTTGACAGTTTGATTAATAAGTGTCTTGGCATCCTTGGATTTATCCTGTATGGGACTCTCTGTGCTTCCTGGACTTGATTAAAAATTTCTTTTCCCATATTAAGGAAGTTTTCAACTATAATCTCTTCAAATATTTTCTCAGTCCCTTTCTTTTTCTCTTCTTCTTCTGAAACCCCTATGATTCAAATGTTGATGTGTTTAATATTGTCCCAGAGGTCTCTGAGACTGTCCTCAGTTCTTTTCATTCTTTTTTCTTTATTCTGCTCTGCAGTAGTTATTTCCACTATTTTATCTTCCAGGTCAATTATCCGTTCTTCTGCCTCAGTTATTCTGCTATTGATCCCATCTAGAATGTTTTTAATTTCATTTATTGTGTTGTTCATCATTGTTTGTTTCATCTGTAGTTCTTCTAGGTCCTTGTTAAATGTTTCTTGCATTTTGTCCATTCTATTTCCAAGATTTTGGATCATCTTTACTAACATTATTCTGAATTCTTTTTCAGGTAGACTGCCTATTTCCTCTTCATTTGTTAGGTCTGGTGGGTTTTTATGTTGCTCCTTCATCTGCTGTGTGTTTTTCTGTCTTCTCATTTTGCTTATCTTACTGTGTTTGGGGTCTCCTTTTTGCTCGCTGCAGGCTCGTAGTTCCCGTTGTTTTTGGTGTCTGTCCCCAGTGGCTAAGGTTGGTTCAGTGGGTTGTGTAGGCTTCCTGGTGGAGGGGACTAGTGCCTGTGTTCTCTTGGATGAGGCTGGATATTTTCTTTCTGGTGAGCAGGTCCACATCTGGTCGTGTGTTTTGGGGTGTCTGTGAACTTAGTATGATTTTAGGCAGCCTCTCTGCTAATTGGTGGTGTTGTGTTCCTGTCATGCTAGTTGTTTGGCATAGGATGTCCAGCACTGTAGCTTGCTGGTGGTTGAGTGAAGCTGGGTGCTGGTGTTGAGATGGAGATCTCTGGGAGATTTTTGCTGTTTGATATTATGTGGAGCTGGGAGGTCTCTTGTGGACCAGTGTCCTGAAGTTGGCTCTCCCACCTCAGAGGCACAGCACTGACTCCTGGCTGCAGCACCAAGAGCCTTTCATCTACACGGCTCAGAATAAAAGGGAGAAAAAGTAGAAAGAAAGAATTAGTTGAAGTAGAAAGAAAGAAAGAAAGGAGGGAGGGAGGGAGGAAGGAAGGAAGGAGGGAAGGAAGGAAACAAAGAAAGACGATAAAGTAAAATAAAATAAAGTAAGATAAAATATAATAAAGTTATTAAAATAAAAAAATAATTATTAAGGGAAAAAAAGAAAAAATTAAAAAAATAAACACAAGAAAAACGGACGGATAGAACCCTAGGACAAACAGTGGAAACAAAGCTCTACAGCATAAATTTTGCTGTCAAAGTCCACCTCCTCAATTTGGGATGATTCGTTGTCTATTCATGTATTCCACAGACATCAAGTTGATTGTGGAGCTTTAATCCGCTGCTTCTGAGGCTGCTGGGAGAGATTTCCCTTTCTCTTCTTTGTTCGCACAGCTCCCGGGGTTCAGCTTCGGATTTGGCCCCGCCTCTGCGTGTAGGTCGCCGGAAGGCGTCTGTTCTTCGCTCAGACAGGACGGGGTTAAAGGAGCCGCTGATGCGGGGGCTCTGGCTCACTCAGGCCGAGGGGAGGGAGGGGCACGGAGTGCGGGGCGGGCCTGCGGCGGCAGAGGCCGGCGTGACGTTGCACCAGCCTGAGGCGCGCGGTGCGTTCTTCCGGGGGAGCTGTCCGTGGATCCCGGGACCCTGGCAGTGGCGGGCTGCACAGGCTCCCCGGAAGCGGGGTGTGGATAGTGACCTGTGCTCGCACACAGGCTTCTTGGTGGCGGCAGAAGCAGCCCCAGCGTCTCATGCCCGGCTCTGGGGTCCGCACTTTTAGCCGCGGCTCGCGCCCGTCTCTCGAGCTCCTTTAAGCAGCGCTCTTAATCCCCTCTCCTCGCGCACCAGGAAACAAAGAGGGAAGAAAAAGTCTCTAGCCTCTTCGGCAGGTTCAGACTTTTCTCCGGACTCCCTCCCGGCTAGGCGTGGCGCACTAACCCCCTGCAGGCTGTGTTCAGGCCGCCACCCCAGTCCTCTCCCTGCGCTCCGACCGAAGCCCGAGCCTCAGCTCGCAGCCCCGCCCGCCCCGGCGGGTGAGCAGACAAGCCTCTCGGCCTGGTGAGTGTCGGTCGGCCCTGATCCTCTGTGTGGGAATCTCCCCGCTTTGCCCTCCACACCCCTCTTGCTGTGCTCTCCCCCGCGGCTCCGAAGCTTCTCCCCTCCACCACCCGCAGTCTCCGCCCGCGAAGGGTCTTCCTAGTGTGTGGAAAGCTTTCCTCCGTCACAGCTCCCTCCCACTGGTGCAGGTCCCGTCCCTCTCCTTTTGTCTCTGTTTATTCTTTTGCCCTACCCAGGTACGTGGCGGGGGGTTTCTTGCCTTTTGGGAGGTCTGAGGTCTTCTGCCAGCGTTCAGTAGGTGTTCTGTAGGAGTTGTTCCACATGTAGATGTGTTTCTGGTGTATCTGTGGGGAGGAAGGTGATCTCCACGTCTTATTCTTCCGCCATCTTCCCTCTCTTTATTTCTTGATTTCTGAAGCAGTGACTGCTTGGCTTTCAGTTTCATTTGTAACTAATTTTGAAGCAACACTATAAAATCTCAAATAACAGTGGTGAGGAAGATGCAAGAGAGTTACATTCTTTCTTTCTTATTAACTCCAGCTGTTACAGCACAGTGAGACCAAACAATACGGAAATGTCAGAGTTTGGAGCAGAGAACGTTTTATTACAGGGCCAAGCAAGGATAAAGGAGGCCTCACACCCCTCCAAAACTCCAAACTTCCTGAATGGTTTCAGCAAAGCATTTTAAAGGCCAGATGAGGGAGGGATGTCCTACGGTATGTGATCAGCTCGTGCACAATTCTCTGATTGGTTAATGTTGAGGTAACAGAACGATTAACATTATCAGTCCTTAGGCACCAATGGTTCGGGAGCTGTGTGCTCAGTATCATCAAGTAGTTAATTTCTTCCATTTGGTGGTGGTTTTAGCATCTGAAAAACTCAGGAAATATGCATGAGATACTATTATCTGGGTACTACAGAGGGGAGCTAAACCAGAGGATATGGGGGAAGGGTCTTTCCCAGGAAGTCCCCATAGGGTCCTGCTAGGTTACACAGCACATCAAGAAAAGAGGATCTTTCTGGAAAGATTTAAAGGAGTTCATAAGGTGGATTCAGACATTCGGTTTGTTGTATGTAGTATGGACTCCACAGCAGACCATGTTACTGTGTTGGAGGGGGTTATCAAGAGGACGGGACTGTCTGGGTAACCCAGAGGCTCCTTTCTCCTTCCTCTGTCCTTGGAACGTACATTCTGACCACTGCTCCTGCACCAGGAGCCACTTTGCGTTGAGAGAGTAATGTGTTATTGAGACCATCTGGACTGTATACGTGACTAAACTCTGTCACGGCTTCTCTGTAAACTTTGAAGATTCTGGTAGACAGATTCGGAGGTCTCCTCATCTTGTGGCCCACCAAAGACCAGCCTCACATGTAAGTCTCTTGCTTACAAACCCGCCACCTGCCCATTTGGAGTGGTCTGCCCCTTCCTTCTGTCTCTCCTTGCTGTCCTGGTACAGGGGGAAATTTCAAGTTTCACTGGGAAAATTCTGAGGTTGTGAACCAACATAACTAGCTACGGTTTGAAGGCTGAGAGGAGAATAAGGCAGTTGTTCAACCTGGAGCAGGTAGCCTCCTTCACTTAAGCATTTGGCTGGAAGACTGGCTTGGGAAGACGGTGGCCCAGCTGGTCTCTAAGCCAGATTCTCAGCCGGAATTTTATACACACAGGCACAAAGGAGAACTTGTAGCCCTGCGAGATAGCTGCTAATATGGTCTAAACTGGCTTTTAGCTTGGTAGAGCGTCTTCTGGCTAAATGTCAAATTAATTGGATAATTACTTCAGAATGAACCCAGTGCCCAGTGTAAGCTTTTGGGGAGGCAGATTTATTTATTTTTAAACTGTGCTGTCTTCATAATCTTATAGAAATGTTGTTGATGTCAGATTCTGAAAAATATTCAAGTGGATAAGGTAGAAGACTAAACTAAAAGGGCTGTTCCTCTTGCTACCGAAACCAGGTTCAGCTGCTCGCTGCCTGACGGGCCAATAAGTTGAGTGACAAGGTTTGAGGCAAGGAAAGCCACTTCATTGGAGAAAGCCAGCTAACCAAGAAGATGGTGGACTTGTGTCTTTAGAAAACCATCTTAACATCTCGGCTCAGGCAAAGGGCTTTTACAGGGGAAGCCAGAACAGAGAGTCAAAAAGGGGGAAGGGGTGTCAATGATTAATCTTCAGTTCCAGGTGTCTTGTGTAAGTCCCGTTGCCATCTACGTGATACAGGAGATGTATAGTTAGGAACCTTGAATTCTTGCTCTCATCGGCCGTTCTGAAATGTTTCTAAAACACATCTAAGATTAAGTCAGTTAATTTCAAAGACAGCCGCTATGGGCTAAGGTGAAGGGGATGGGATGCTTTCTGGAATTTGGACAAGGACCACCTCCCCCCATCTTGCCGGTAGAGGGAAAACTTCATTTGCAGGTTTTTATCTTTGCCCCCTCTTGGACAGCCCTTACAAAACGTGTTAGCTTAAATCGTGTCATACTGATCCTACAAAAGCTCGCCGAATGGAACAGAAATCAAGAAAGGCTTTTGTTCCCAGGAGGATCGCACAGGGTCTTGCTTGGTTTCGCTTCTTCCTTCCTTCCCTTCTTTCTTCCCTTGTAGTACGTACTGTGTGCCAAGCACTATGCTGGGTGGTGGAATAAAAAAAGACAAAAAAGTGGGGCTTCCCTGGTGGCGCAGTGGTTGAGAGTCCGCCTGCCGATGCAGGGGACACGGGTTCGTGCCCCGGTCTGGGAGGATCCCGCATGCCGCGGAGCGGCTGGGCCCGTGAGCCATGGCCGCTGAGCCTGCGCGTCCAGAGCCTGTGCTCCGCGGCGGGAGAGGCCACAACAGTGAGAGGCCCGCGTACCGCAAAAAAAAAAAAAAAAAAAAGACAAAAAAGCAAGTTAACATCTATACTTTTTGATAGTCAACTAGGGACGTAGTGGAGAATACAGACACACATATGCTAAATGTAAAATACTGTAACCATGCTGCAATAGAAATATAAACTAAGCAAATATTTTGAAAACACACACATCACAAAACGGGAATGTGTGTCTTGGCTACTACTTTTTACTTCATTGTTTAGCAAGGTAATGATGATACATAGAAGGTTTTTAAAAAGTAGAATGAGGGAATACTTTGGGTAGCTTGGTGGAAGAGATGGGTGGCAAATGAACGAAGTTAAAAGAGGTTTTATTTGAACTGGGATATAAAGATATTTCTTTTTAAAGATGTTTTCTCTGAAAAGAATGTGGAGCCTTCAAACTTTTTCTCCCATGATGACCCCACCTTTCGTGACTGGCTATAATTCTCACCAGTGGTGTATGTGAGGTCCAGTTGCTCTTACATACTCACCGACACATTTTTTTTTCCAGTCTTTATTTAATCACAGTCATTTAAAAACTTCTGTAGTGTCATTCCATTATGGTTTTAATTTGCTTTTCACCAATGGCTCATGTCAAGAATCTTTTCAAGTGCTTATTGGCCATTTTTGTGTCTTCCTTGGTGATGTGGTTTTTCAAATCCTTTGGCCATTTTTACTCGGTTGTTTTCATTTTCTAGTTATAAGAGTTCTTGGTATCTTCTGGATACGTGCGTGTCCTTTGTCTGATATGTGTTGTAAGTATTATTTCCCGGGCTATGGGTTGCCCTTTGGTTTTATTAACAGTGGCTTTAAGGAGCAAACATTTTAAGTTTTGATTAAGTTCAATTTTTCAGTGTTTTTATAATGGTTCATGCTTGTGTTTTAAGAAAACTTTGCTTAACCCCTCTAGAAATGTTATAACTTTAGGTCGTGGATTTAGATCTATGCACAGTTTCCGGTGTATGGTATGAAATAAAGATCTCTTATTTAAAAAAATCTATATGGAAATCTAATTGTTACAGCAGTATTTATTTCTTTTACCTGTTGAATTGTCTTGGCACCTTTGTTGCCAAATCTGGCTCCCTGTGCACCGATGCTGAATAAAAATACGGATACAGAGAATTGGAAGATAAGAAATAGAGAAGCTTTTTATTTTCTTTGCCAGGCAAAGGGAAGACACAGTAGGCTAACGCCTCAAGAACTATGCTCCCCTCCTTGGGGAATCGGAGAAGATTTTATACGTGGGGCTCACAGTCCAGGATATATGGTAAGGATCAAAGTGGTGAAGATCTTGCATTTCTTTTCTTCTGAAAATTCACGGTCAAAGCTGGCATGAGGCAGCTCAGCAGCTGGGTCTGGTGTCCCTTATCGGCCGGTGACCTTCTTTCTGAAATGAAGAGTGCTACAAGGGAGTGTAGGGTGAGAAGAAATGCCAGGTGCAAAGGGTAATTTGTATGGAGTCAGAGAGTAATCAGCTTTGGGAAGGACAAGTCTAATTACAAGTGTTTGTTAGTAATAACAGCTAAAGAATAACCAAGATTGCTTAAGTCTTTCAGGCCTGTTTATGTTGTTTCCCCAGCCTGTTCATTGTTTCCTTATTTTCCTTGTTTGTCAGAAAAGTCTCGTTTCTATTTTTGCTTCAACACCTTTGCCAAAAATCAACTAACTAAATTGTGCAGGCCTATTTCTGAACGCTGGGTTTTTGTTCCATTGTTCTATATGTTTAAACTTTTGCCACTCCCAAGTGTCTTGATTTCTGTTTAAATCTTCAGATTAAGTATATAATTATTCTAACTTTTTCCTTTTTAAGAAAGTACTTAGCAAGGTAATGCCAGGTCTTTCACATTTTCGTACAAATTTTAGAATCAGCTTGTCATGTTCAACAGAAAAAAAGCCTAAAGGGTTTTGCATTGAAACTGCATTGAAAGTATAGACAATTTTTTTGGAGAATTTACATTTTAACAATAACTGAGTCTTTCAATCCATTTACAACATATATTGTTCCTCTTATTTGGACCTTCTTTAATTTCTCTCAACAATATTTTGTAAGTTTTAGTGTAGAGATCTTGGTTTTCCTTGCTATATTTTTCTGTTGTAAATGGAAGTTTTTAAAGTTTTTGCTTTGCATTTACTTGCTGTTAGTATATTCACATGGAAAATAGTTCTTTATACTAACTCTCTATCCTGTAATCTTCTTAAATTCACTCACTGGTTTTAACAGTTGTTTTGTAGATTTGTTGGGATTTTTTTTTTTATAAGCAAAACGACATCTCCTAAAAGTAACAGTTTTACTTCTTTATTGCTGAACTTTATATATTTTATTGCTTACACTTTACATATTCCAATTGATAGGACCTCCAATACAGTGTTGACTAGAAACAAAGTGAGCTTCTTTGCTTTGTTCCTGATCTTAAGTGGCAACTGTTTAGTCTATCACTATTAAGTACAACGTTAGTGATAATGTTTTTGGGTGATGCTACTATTATTCCCGTTTTGCTAGAGTTTTATCATGAATGGGTATTGAAGTTTGTCAATGGCATATATTGAAACCGTCACTTTTTTTCTTTTTTCTGGGAATATATAGTGAATTCCATGAATTGATGTTTGATTGTTAAGTCAACCTTGCATTTCTGGGATGAAATTTAATTGTTTACATTGTATTATAATTTTATATATTATTGGTTTTAATTTTATAATATTTTGTTAGAGTTTTTGTGTCTATGTTCATGAGGGATATTGAGTCATAATTATTTTTTGTTAAAATGTGTTTGTGATGATTTACTATTAGGTTTATGTTAACCTCATAAATTGATTTGGGCAGTGCCTTCTTCCTCTATTTTCTGGAAAAGATTGTATAATATTGGCATTATTTCTTTCTTGGATTTTTAATATAATTCACACTCGAAATTATTTGGGCATAGGTAAAGGTTCTTGATAATGTAATTTTAAAATGTACATATAAAATATTCAGAGTTTCTCATTATTGTTGAGTCAACTTTCACGTTATATTTTTCAAGGATATTTTTCGTTTCATCTAAATTGTTGAATTTGTTGCCATGATATTTTTCATATTATATTGCTGAATTTTTTGCATACTGGTGTTCATATTATTTTCTTATTATCCTTTTAATGTCTATAGGAACAGTAGCAAAAAATCCCTCTTTTATTCATGATATTGATTTTTCCTTTTCTTCCCCCCTTGATTGGTCTGTTTAGGGGATTGATAATTTTATTTATCCTTCCAAAGAATTAAGTTTTGGTTTTGTTAATGTTTTATTATTTGCCTGTTTTCTAGTTTCATTTTATTTCTACACTTATCTTTATTATTTCTATCCTTCTGCTTACATCATGTCTCCTCTGATTCCTCTTGACTATGACAGTTTCTCAAACTTTCCTTGTTTTTGATGACCTTGACAGTTTTAAGGAGTACCTGCCATATATTTTGAAGAATGTTTGTCAGTGGTATTTGTCTGATGTGTTTTTCATGATTGGACTGGAGTTATGGGTTTTTGAGAGGAAGACCACAAAGTTAAAATTTAAAAATGGCATAGAATATCATTCTCATCACATCATATCATGGGTGTACTGACAACCTAATTTGTCACTTTTGATGTTAATTTTTTGTCATTGACTAAACTAGTGAATGTCTGGTTAATCTGAATGTCTGGTTAATTGTAAAATTACTCTATTTTTCCCTTTTTATACAGCCCTTTGGAAGGAATTCACCATGTGCAACATACACATAAGGAGTGGGGGTTATGGTTCATCTGCTATAGAATGGAGTTTCTAGATAAATTATTTAGGATTCTGCACAGGAGATTTGTCTGTTTTCTGCCACATGTATGTATGTATGTATATCAGTATGGACTCATGGATATTTGTTTTATAATTTTGGTTCTAATCCAAAACTACTTTATTTTGTTGTTCCAGTTGTTTCAGTATTGGCTATTGGAAGATCTAGTTTCCATTTTTACAAAACCCTTATGAAATCTTCCCTTTCTATGAGTCTTTTAAATGTTACATCACTTGTGTCCTTTTCTTTATAATCAAATTTTCTATTCTAAATAAGCACCTTTACTTCTATGACTTTATGCTGATATATTCCAAATTTACATCTCCTTTTCTAAGCTCCAGACTCTTATATTCAATTGACTATTAGCATATATATAATATGTGTATTATATATGTATGTGTGTGTATACGTACACACACACACAGATGCAAAGTAAAAATTCCTGATTTTTTCATTCATGCACCAGGCTGTCTCCTTTTTGTACATGGAACTACTATCCCCATCACATATTTGGTATAGACAAAAATCTAGGCATCTTTTTGGTTTCTCCTTTGTCTTATCTTCCAAATAAATCTAGAAAAATTTCTGGGTATCTCTGCCAACCTGAATTTTTCCAGTTCTATTTATTTTTACACTTATCACCTTAGCCCACAGCCAGGATCCTCTCACATCAGATCAACTAGAATCACTTACTAAATGGTCTTCTTGTTTGTACTTTTGTACCTCCACACAAAAAGAGAGAGAGAGAGAGAAAGAGAGAGAGAAGAGAAGAGAAGAGATCTTTTAAAAATGTTAGAAGGGGGATTGCCCTGGGGCGTCCAGTGGTTAAGACTTTGTGCTTCCACTGCAGGGGCTGTGGGTTCGATCCCTGGTCAGGCGAACTAAGAACCTGCATGCTGCAGCATGGCCAAAAAAAAAAAAAATGTTAATAGGACAGGATCATGCTTACTAGCCTTCAGCAACATCCCATCAAACTTAAATTTAATTGCAGATTACTTATCACTGGCTTCAAGAACCTAAAACACAATGCTCCCTGCTTATATCTCCATACTCGTATCATTTTCTATCCTTCTCATGATCCAGCCACAGTTGTCTCTTCTGTCTCTTGAATGTATCCAGTCCTTCTCATCACTGAGGGCTTAAAATTACTTCCTCTTCCTGGAATTCTCCTTACCCTTCAGGTTTTAGCTTTCAAAGAAAATTCTTAGAGGTGTCTTCCCTAATACTATGTAGCTACAGGAATTTTCCTCTCACAGTTATTCTCTATCTCATTAATCTGTTTATTTCCTTCATCTTCTAAATCTGCTTATTTATCAAAATCTGCAATAATCTTTTTATTATTTTGTTTCTGACTGGTCTTTCTCCTATTACTAGAATAAAAGGGATTTTCAACTTTTCAGCTTATTGCTATATTCACCGTTTATAATAATATCCAATACTTACTAGAATTTAACATGTGTATTGAATGAATAAATTAATAAATAAACATTCCCAAGAAAAGAGTCTAAGCTTTTGTTAAAAATCTTAAAGGAGACTTCTCATAACTTAAGAACTGCTCCTTCTAAAATATGAAAAACAAAGATTTACTCTGCTTTGTTCTAAAGTATGAAAAACCCAATAGCATTAATCAAAGGAGGACATTAAGGTAGGAAAACTGGCATAGATAAAACTGTCTATATCAGTTGATTTCTATCAACTGATTAAATCTTAAACTGATGACATGAAAGGTCTACTGGTAGTATCTCAGATTTTCCCCTGAGGTATGCACTTTATTAATTTCTTCACTTGCTTTAGCATTGAAATAATATAATATTTACGGGGTTAAGATATTGCCTTGGCTATGTGGGGTCTTTTGCAGTTCCATATGAACTTTAGGATGCTTTTTTCTATTTCTGTAAAATGTGCCATTGGAAGTTTGATGGAGATTGCATGAATCTGTAGTTGGCTTTGGCTAGAAGAGAAATTTTAACAATATTAATTATTGCAGTTCATGAACATGAGAAATCTTTCCATTTATTTTTGTCTTCAGTTATCTCACTAATATCTTATAGTTTTCAGTGTACAGGTCTTTAACTTTTTAGTTAAAATTATTCCTAAGTATTTAATTCTTTTTGGCGCTATTGTAAATGAGATTGTTTCTTAATTTCTTTTTCTAATAGTTTGTGTTAGTATAGAAAAATGTGACTGATTTTTGTATGTTGATTTTGTACCCTGAAACTTACTGAATTCCTTTATTACTTATAACAGTTTTTTTTTTGGTGGAGTCTTCAGTGTGTTCTATTTGTAGTATCAGGTCAGCTGCAAACAGAAACAATTTAACTTCTTTTTCTTAAATATTTATTTATTTATTTATTTGGTTGTGCTGGGTCTTAGTTACAGCTCACTGGCTCCTTAGTTGTGGCAGGCAGGCTCCTTAGTTGTGGCATGCAAACTCTTAGTTGCGGCATGCATGTGGGATCTAGTTCCCTGACCAGGGATGGAACCTGGGCCCCCTGCATTGGGACTGTGGACTCTTAACCACTGCCCCACTAGGGAAGTCCCTAACTTCTTCTTTGATTTGTATACCTGTTATTTCTTTCTCTTGCCTAATTGTTCTGGCTATGACTTCCAGTGTTATGTTGAATAAAGGTGGTGAAAGTGGACACCCTTGTCTTGTCCCTGTTCTTAGAAGAGAAACTTTCAGGTATTTGCCATCTAGTATGATGTTATCTGTGGTCTTGTAATGTATGGCCCTTATTTTGTTAAGGTACATTTCTTCCATAGCTAATTTGTTGAGAGTTTTTATCATGAAATGAGGTTGAATGTTGTCAGTGGTTTTTCTGAATCTACTGAGATTATCATAGGACTTTTATGTTTTATTCTGTTAATGTGGTGTTTACATTTATTGATTTGCACATGTTGAACCATCCTTGCATTCCAAGAATAAATCTCACTGGATCATGGTGTGTGATTTTTTTAATGTGCTGTTTAATTTCTCTTGCTAGTATTTTGTTGAGGATTTTTGCTTCTATATTCATTTGGGATATTGGCTTGTAATTTTTTGTTCTTTTTTTGTACTTTCTTGTAGTGTTCTTATCTGACTTTGGTATCAGGGTAATGCTGGCCTCATAAAATGAATTTGGAAGTGTTCCTGCCTTTTTTATATAGCAATCATGAGAAAGAAGAACAAAGCTTGAGGCACCATACTTCTTAATTTCAAACTATTACAAGGCTATAGTAGTCAAAACAGTATGGCACTGGCATAAAAACAGATATACAGATCACTGGAACAGAATAGAGAGCCCTAAAATAAACCTACTCATAAATGGTCAACTAATATTTGAAAAGGACACCAAGAATATCTGATGGGGAAAGGAGAGTCTGTTCAATAAGTGGTGTTGGAAAACTGGATACCGACACGCCAAAGAACTAGAGTCTTATTTTACACCATACACAAAAATTAATGAATTAAATACTTAAATGTATTTCAATGGCCGTTATGGGCTCTACTCAATTTTATTTTTGAAGTGAATAAAAACATTTCAGAAACTTTTCTGGCTTAGGATTTTATACTGATAATTAACACAACCAATTCTGAAAAAGCTAGGACAGAAAGTCAGCATATATAACTGTACTTGCTCATTAAATATAGTATAAGATTAATAATATACATAAATTTGAATTAAGGAAGCTACTTAATTCTTCTTGAAATTTCTTCAATTGTGTCTGGGTCTAATTTATTTGTTTTCCTGGAGCACGATTTCTGAAGTAGAAACAATAGTTAGTATGCTTGATGAAAACTTTTGTAAGCTAAAATTGGAGATGCTCACCATGATACAGTCAAATCAAGAATACCCAGATCTGTCTCATTTCAAAGATAATCATATACATTACACTCAGCTGAAACATATACAATTAGTCACATTTTTATCACGTTTTGGAGACTGTTCTTACTTATTCTTACTAATGTATTTTTTACTACATTCTCCTTTTCAGTAATCCCTTACAGCACTGTAGCATGCTCTTTCTCCCATGTTATCCCTCTAGTCTATCCCATGCAAGAAAAAAGAGAGAACCATAATTTCCATTCACTCCACAAGTGAAAAAAAGGATAAGAATGAGAAAGGTGAAGTGATTTACGTAAGATCATGCTAGGAATCACTGGTTGAGCAATATTACTACAATTATATCACACAATTTCTAGCTCTAACAGTTTAAATGGCCATGCTCTTCTGGGAGAGATTTATGAAGACATCTTTCTCCCTATAGCAAGAGCTGGGAAACTTACAGAATGTCAATGTCCTATATCTGTCTAAAAGGTTAAAGTTAGAGATAAAAAAAAAACAACTTGTGGCCTAAACAGAATAGTTGTAGGAAGACTTTTGCCATAATTTTACCTGAGGTATCTGGATCTTTTAAAGCCACATTTTGAGGTACTGCATCTCAAATGTCAGTGTGATGTGATCAAAGTGTTAGGTTGGCTTTGCTGGCTTTGAATCGCCTTGCTTTATCAAAGGATGAATAACAACTTCCAGCATAGAGAAAGACAGGCAATTTGATTGCAGGAAGAAAAAATATCTCTTTTGAAAGGGTAGACAACTATTAGCAACTTAAAAATATGTAAAATAAATATCATAATGTACTTGAAGTGATTAAGCTATGAGGGGTTAGCTATTGAATTAAAATGTGTCAGCTTTTGGCATTTTGGAAGAAAGCCGAAGGCAGCATCCAAAGTGTTTTCCTTAGTTATAAATAAAAGTATCAGGATATATGGCAACTGTGATCAAAGGAATTCAGACAAATTGAAGTGAGGTGAGATGTGAATTACATCAGCTCAGCAGGACGAGTGTCAGATTTATTGAACTCAGCAAGGACAGTGTGTGAGACATCACCTTCTGAGTGGAGAGAGATAGGAAAACCGGTCCCGGTCTCTAAAAACAAACAGTTGGGAAAACATCATAAATATTTTGATTTTTGAAAGTTTTATTTTGGGACAGTGTGTATTAATTAC
Source organism: Leucopleurus acutus (assembly GCF_964270905.1). NCBI lineage: Eukaryota > Metazoa > Chordata > Mammalia > Artiodactyla > Delphinidae > Leucopleurus > Leucopleurus acutus. The sequence continues at coordinate 76,725,418 of NC_139147.1, read as the reverse complement.
TTATGTGTTTTTATCCCTCTCAAAAAGAAGTACTATATTTGAAAGGAATATTAATTGTAACCTCCAGCATTACTTTCTTTAGAAATAAAATAGAGGTTTCTTCCCTAATTTCTTTCTTTTCGTTTCTCCTTCCTGGTTAGGACTTCTAAAGCACAAATAATTAAAATTGATAATTTAAAACAGATATTTGTAAATCATATGGGGGGATTTGTAATTGGATCTAATCAACAAGGAGTTTAGGGGAACTGAAGAAACATTTAATATGCTATGTTTTCTTAAAATTATGTTAAGTACCTTCTGAGGCTTCAGTGCTGGCGAGGACATGGCTGACACCGAGCCCAGATTAGCAGACCACTCACTGTGTGTCTTCACTGCAGATATTTGGTTTTGCTGGTGGTTAGGTTGATAGATAAGCAGGCAGAGATGTGGGTAATTAAAAACATGTTATCTCAATCATCCTTAATCTAATCAAAGCAAAGAGATATAAAAAGGGTCTTATATCTTCTCCTCAACTCCTACCAACATTTAAACTTTTTTTCATGCAATATTCAAAGGTTGTATCTGCACATTTTTACATTGTGTTTTTAGGCAAAATTAAGCTAAAGTTCAAAAATGCTGAGTAAACTATAGGAGAGTACGATATTTTAGATAGAGCATCTATATTGCACCAAATCTTACAAACCCCACTTTTTTTTTTTTTGACCTTTTAGAAAGCATATCTGAATGCAAGGGAATGAGTCTGATATTATTTAAAGAAATGACCTTAAATCATCTCTACTTACGAAATATGAAAGTAATTCACCTATTTTGATACCTTAAGTATTCATTTTAACAAACTACATCTAATAGGCTTCGTATTGTGTTGTAGTTGCCTGAGTTCACTCAAATATTTGAAAATTTCAGGTAATGAGAATATATCTTTGTTTCTCAGACTGTGAAATGAATATTAAAAATCAGTCTCTTTGGACAGGGGGAAACGAGGATATAATTCCAAGGTTTTTTGTTTTTTTTTTTTTTGCGGTACGCAGGCCTCTCACTGCTGTGGCCTCTCTCGTTGCAGAGCACAGGCTCCGGACGCGCAGGCTCAGCGGCCATGGCTCACGGGCCCAGCCGCTCCGCAGCATGTGGGATCTTCCTGGACCGGGGCACGAACCCGTGTCCCCTGCATCGGCAGGCGGACTCTCAACCACTGCGCCACCAGGGAAGCCCCATGATAGCTATTCTTTTAACAAGTTTTTAAGTGCACAACACTCTATTGTTAATTATAGACACTATGTTATACAGCAGATCTCTAAAACGAGTTCTATTCCTTGACCTTGACACACATGTCCCTTTGATGACAACCTACTGAAACTTGAGGTTCATTTGGATTTTTTCACAAATCCCCTATCTCCACTTCCACATATTTCTTCTTGAACCTCTGAGTTCCCATAGCTTCCTGTCCTAGGGTACCTTAGCATACTCTTACTTTTACTATATACTATATAGTATATGTCTTATAATAAAGGCCTTGAGGCCTTGCACTAATTGTTCACTCATCCTGGAATATTTTCTTCAGTTCTTTCTGGTTGACTCTTGTCATCCAAGTCTTAACTTACATTCTGCCACAGCCAAGAGATCTTCTCTTACCATACAAGGTAAAGTCACCTCCCAGTCACTGGCTGTTCTATCATCGCGTTTTACTCCCTAGCGCTACTTAGTGTATGTCTCCCTCATTAAAATGTACACTCCCTGTCTGCTGACACCTTGCCTACATCATGCACTACTGTATTCACAGCCCTTTAGAATGGTGACTGGAGACAACAGATGCTCAATAAACATGGAATGACCGAATTAATCCTTTTGTCTCCCTGGATTTTTCCATTTTGTTGGACAGTGTATTAACCTGAGAATATGGTTGCCTCTGTTTCATCTTCTTATCTTCTGTGATATCTGATACATGGTCTTGCACCCAGGAAAGCCTCAGGGTTTTTTTATTAATAGAATTGTATTGCTGGAAAACTGGTAGATAATTGGAAACGTTACTCTAACTCTGTTCGCAAAAAGTAGTTTCTGTTGTAACATCATTTCATTTTCTGAGCACTTGTTTAAATGAAAAATAGAGAAAGGAAGAACACAATTGTAGTATGCTAGCTTAAAGAAATCCATATCAAGGCAAACCAATTGTATTCCCAAAGGAAACTTGATTTAATTTCTTTCTAAAAAATTGTCCATATCTACATATTCAACGGCAATATAGCAAATGGTATGATTATTTAAATAAAAGATATTTAAAACCAGAGTTCTTGTAAAAAAATCTAAAAATATAATTACACACTTTTTAATATAACTAGGGGCTTTTCTGTATAGATGTGCTCTGGTCCACTAGTAATATAACTTTGCTACTAATAATTTTAAAGTGTCAAATTGTACATAATGCTTTAATTGACATAAGCTATTCAGAAACACAACACTGTGACTTAAATGAGGTAGATAAAAGCAGATTTCTAAAATGTTTAGTTTATTTTTATATGAATTGGGGAGTAAATCAAGACAATGTATTATTCTTGCAACATAAACTGGATTGAATTAGAAATAGACTTGCTACTTTGAAATGAAATTTACTACCAAATTAGTATTAGTTACAATGTGGGGACCAGGAGGGACTCTAGAAGTCATTCAAATGAGGTTAGTTAGATGTCCAGACTCAAGCCTCTACTTCTTAGTCTAAGGCTTACTCCAAAATGTAGCCTGCTGACTCTCATTTTTATCTTAAAGAGTACCAAGTGACAAACTTCTGAAACAGGTAGCCAACAGTGTTAGAAGCTAGTAGGTTTTGGCTTATCAAATTTTAAAGTATCCTTTATATTCAAAAAGGATGGGCAACTTTTAATAATACATTTCAATTAAATGAATAATATTAAAATCATACTTAGCTCGCAAAAATCTTTCCCTGATTATTTGTGAGGCACTTGTAGATTTAACACTGCTTTCTTTATGAAATTTAGTAAGATTTGTATTGTGTATGCTGAATGACATTCTGGTTATTAGAATGCAAATTAGCGGAGAAGGAGTTAAGTGTACTGCTTTAGTGTACGTATTAGTTAGGATTATTTCAGTCTCAAATGGCAGGAACTTAATTCAAATTAGCTTATACCAAAAAAAAAAAAAAGCTCACTGGCTGGGAAGAATAGGGTAGTTTAGAAGCTAAAAGGAAAAGCTATAGAAAAACAAAGCATCTAGGGCAGGAATTATGCACTCCTCTTTGCTTAGTTTTCCTTAACTTCATTCTGCAAAAGGTTTCATTCTTCATATTTTAAATAAGACATACCCCCTGGCAGCTCTCATATCATTTCCTCTCAGTTAAGCAACCCATAAAAGGAGGTGGGGACTCCTTCACTCTAGGTTCTATCAATATTAAAGAAGATCTTGAATTGGCACAGCTTGGGGCACTTGGCCACAGTGGGAGATAGGGGAATCTTGCATCAGGATTATACGATTGACATCTTCACAAGAACCACATGCAACTTGGGAAGTGTGATTTCCCCAGAGAAAGGATGCTAAATTTTAAAAGGATGTTCAATTGAAAAGAAATTTTCCCCCTAGAGTATTTTTGATAACGGTATCTGCCAAGATAATCTCTCATGAGTTAGTCATTTCAGAGATGGCATATATCAAATTCCAGTACTGGCCTTATGTATGGAAGTTTTCAAAGACTGAAATATTGTAAAAACTAATATTGATGAAGGCGCAGTAAGATGGGCCCTCATCCAACTCTGGTGGTGGTGTAAATTGGTAAAACCTTTTGTAAAGCAATTTGGTATGTTAAGAAACTTAAAAGTATTTCACACTCTTGAATCCAGTAATTCCATTTCTAAAAGTGAATTCTAATAAAATAATCACAATGTGGATAGATTTTTATATGCAACATTTGTAATAATTCTGAAATAAAATAAATGTTGAGAAAAGTTGATTTAGTTAAATATAAATATATGATGGGCTAATATGTAGATCACATGATACCCTCTTCACATGATTTTGCTAATATGTTATGTTTGCAAGGTTGAAGGGAAACAAATGCCCTTATAAACTGTTGGTAAGAATGTAGATTGATGCAAAGTCATTGAGAGGAAATTATAAATTTTATAATCATGAAAATGTATATCAAAATTAAAAATGCAAATATAGCCTAGCAAATTTATTTCTAGGAATTTATCCCATTGATAGTCCTGTACATACCCAAAGAACACTCACTGCAATAGAAACGTTTATTCGCAATAGAAAATATTTGGAGTAAGTTAAATGTCCACCAGTAAGGGACATATTTTAAAAATGCAGCACTTAAAAAGAAATGATCGGGGCTTCCCTGTGGGTGCAGTGGTTAAGAATTTGCCTGCCATTGCTGGGGACACAGGTTCGAGCCCTGGTCTGGGAAGATCCCACAAGCTGCAGAGCAACTATCCGTGCACCACAACTACTGAGCCCACATGCCACAACTACTGAAGCCTGCACGCCACAACTACTGAAGCCCGTGAGCTTAGAGCCCGTGCTCCACAACAAGAGAAGCCACCTCAGTGAGAAACCCACACACCGCAATGAAGAGTAGCCCCTGCTCGCCGCAACTAGAGAAAACCCGTGCGCAGCAACGAAGACCCAATGCAGCCAAAAATAAATAAATAAATTTATTTATTTTTAAAAAAGAAGAAATGATCTATATCTCTTTTCTTTGAAGTGTAGTTGATTTACAATGTTGTATTCATTTCTGCTGTACAGCAAAGTGATTGTTATGCATATATATACATTCTTTTCTATATTCTTTTCCGTTATGATTTATCATAGGATATTGACTATAGTTCTCTGTGCTATACAGGACCTTGTTTATAGAATGGTCTACATTGTTATCTGCAAAATATATTCTATAAAAAAGCAAACAACATCAAACGCTACTATAGTAGACTCTACTATAGACATCAAATGCTGCATCTACATCTACTATAGACGTCAAACACTGTCTATAGTAGACTCTCATTTATCTAATGTTTTATGAATATGCTTGCATGAAATAGATACAGTTGTGTGGTAGACATGACTAGTATTCACTTATATCCAGTTCTTTTTTCCTTCTTGGACATACAGACGATTATACTTTCCAAACTTCTTGCATTTACCTAGAGCCACGAAACTAGTTCTGGCAAATAAAATGTGACTGGGAGTGACTTTTGAGCTGACAAAAATGAAAAGCCCTCTTAAAACTCACCAGTCTCTCCCTCTGTATTCAAGCAAGGGTCTTGTGTTGAAAACGTGAGCCACAAGATAAAAACAGTTTGGGTGGCTGACACATACAAAATATCTGCCTGAGGGTAACCAGGACTGGCAAGAAGTGTGTAGGAACAAAAAATAAGTGCTTACTGTGTTAAACTATTATGGATTGGGGGTTTTCTTTTCTTTTTTTTAATTTTAAAATAAAAGCTGTAATTTCAAAATTTTCTAGTTGCCTTTTTACTAGAGGCACTGTAATTCATCATTCAATGTAGGACACTTAAAAAAATTATACGTAATTTACATATAAGTAAAATTCAGACATCTTAAGTACATAGCTCTGTGAATATTTACATGTGGGTGCATCTAAGTACCTGCCATCCAAAACAAGGTAAGCTCACTTAATTATGCTGAGACAAGAGGCATAATCAGGACTGATTGCCTCCTTGTGAAAAGATTATTTGGGGTAAGAATATTATCAGTGATATATTATATGACATCAGGAAACCCATTGCTGCTCTTACCATTCCTGGTGATGATAAGGTTGAATGCTTGGTTAAGGGGTACATAACCAAATTTGAACTTTTGCCTATAAGCCCCATCTTGCCCAATGTAGAAATTTACTTGAGGCACTTTCAAGTACATTAATTCCATTCAGCGAATTGGCATTTTTAAAATGTCCCCATCTCCTTTCTCTTCTGCTCCCTTAGGGCTGGGAATCTTTGGAGAGATAGCCACTTCCACTTTTGTCAGTTCACGGGCTTTTTTCACGCAACCCCGTAAGCAGGCTGTGCACCCTGTAAGCGGGAATCACGGAGATTGCGGAGCGGAGTTCAGCTGTCAAATGGCGCCGTGGAGTTGGTTTGTAGTCACTTCTCTATCATTAATTATAATCATAGCTGTACCCTTTTTACTGGTATTGTGATCTCACGGCAGGTTTTTCGTTAATACTTTATTCCTGTGTACACACTCAGGCCACAGCATATTGTCCTCCAGGTGTGGAGGTGTGGAAAATTGCCGGCAGGTAACAAGAAGCGTGCAGACACCCTGCTTCGTTTATCAGGCACCCAAGCCTGTCCAGTATGAAATTGCAAATGAACCCAGCCCTCTGTGTTAGCAGGGAGAACTCTCCTCTGAACCACGCACCACCGGACCCCACAGGTCTCTTGTGATTGCTCCAACTCCATCTTCACGGCCCCGGCTGCAATTCTGCTCCAAGAGGCAAACACAGCTTCCAGGTCAGGGGCAGACGCTGATGCAACTCCCTGAAGAGCGGAAGCTCCTTCAAGGGCAGGTGCTCCCTCCTCAGGAGGAACAGCCCCTTCAAAAGACATCTGTTTATCAGAACATTCCAGAGGTAGTTCCCCCTTGTCCAACTTTGATTTTCCTCTCGATGGAGATGATAGGATCCTGGCCTTCTTGGCTGTGGCAGGAATGTTTTTCTGATGAGGGTAGGCATGTTCACAGAGTCCTTTAGATCCGTCTAGTTTCAGGCCTTTGGTGCTTAGTTTTAACTGCTGGCACCAAGCGCACACGACGTCCCTGTGAATCAGGTTGACAGGTGGCAGTATAGAAGGTAAAGGAAGAATCGGCATTGTCTTCTGAGGTTTCACACTGTCACAACATTGTGGCATTTTTCGTGGACAGCAATTACTGTTATCTTTTATAGATCTTTTTCTTTTGGTCCCCTTTGCTGAGTTTTCTAGTATATCTGGTTTACTAGAAGCCCCCTGTCCCTCTTCGGCATCTACTGACGTAAGTTGGAATTTGCAACTCATATATTCTTCCTCTGCCTTCTTTGTGGAGTTGCACTCCTGGTTGTCTGCACTCTCCATGCTCAGAAATTTCAAGGTTGATAAAACGGAGACTCTCCTTACTTCTTCATTTCAGGTTCTCTTTATCACAGAAAAAAACGTAGTCTATTCTAGTTACCATAAGCAGTTCATTCGGGAAGCCAAATGTATTTCAAATTGGCTTACTGTTGCAACATATAGACTGCAGATTGTATAATGACTCAAATGCAACAGAAGTGAATTTTTTTTCACTTATCAATTCATGGAGGTTCTGCACTAACTGTGATGATGGAGGTCACCATCTCTTACTTCATCTAGTCATTCAGGAACTCAAGGTGATCATGTTTGTAGTCTCTTTTCCCTGTGGCTTCCAAAGTTTTCTTGGATATTAAAATTCAGCTGAAAGAAGGGCAAAGATCACAGAGAATGGCATGTGGGAGGTTTTTATGGGAAGGCCTGGAGGTGACACAATACACTTTTACTTATTGGCTAGGAACTTATCACAAGGCCATACCTTGTGTATGCCAGTGTAGTGATTTGGCTGTGTGCCCAGGAAAAGAGGAAATTAATTTTGCTGAACACAATTTTTCTGCCAGGGATGGAGGGACTTACTTTTTATTATATATTCAGTGATTACGCTTTGAACTTAAAACAGTGGGCATATTTTACTTTTGGGTCAAAATAATCACAAAATGACATGAAAAAAATGCTCTTGATATATTTTTTTGCTTTAATTTTGTGAGTTTTTTTTTTTTTGCTATTTTTAAAGTTAAATGCATGCCCTTTATAGAAAATGTAGAAAGTAAGATAAAAATAACTAAGCAGAAGAAGTTATCCAATAACCACCATGATCCCACCATAATGATCTTATAAGGGTAAATGAAATTATAATCCCTATTATATAATTGAAGATGGTAACCTCCAGGGACTGTAATAAACTTGTCATATTTAGGAAGTGGTAGAGCTTAGAGGAAAGAAGAGCCAGGGAAGCTTTCACAGAGGAGGATATAAGGAATTTTGCATTTCTAATTACACTGGGAGAAGGAATAAAACTAGAGAAACATGTAAGGCAAGGGAAATAATGCAATCAGTTTTACATATTTTATGTTTGAAGTACAAATTAAATATCTACGTGTAACTGTCCAATAGGCGGTATGAACCTGGGTACTAGAAAGAAGACTGGTCAGGATATCGAGATTTACGTGTCACAATGACAGAGGTTCGAGGCACTAGTATTAAAGGTCATAGATAGAGTTAATAAGAGGCAGAATCCTGAGCTACAACACAATTTACAAGTTAGATGTTGTTTTCGATTGTTGAAGGCTAGAATTGGTTTTTATTTCTTTTCTTGATGCTTTGGTCTGTTTCCCTGAAGAGCTCCCATTGGAACAGTTAGAGTTGGATGCAGCATGAGACGCTGGCCAAGATTCTAAGTGGTGAAGGTGGCCTGATATTAAAAACATCCAGGTGTTCAGCCCTACTGAGCCCCAAGGTTGTTATTCTTAACTATTGTGAACATCTGTTCCTATAAGTATCAAAAGACAGAGAACTTGGAGAACTTATTTTCCTTCTGGCTCTGTTACTAATTAGCTGTGTGAGTTAGGAGAAATTACTTTTCCACCCAGGGTTCTGATTTCCTCATATCAAAAATGAGGAGACTAGGCTAAATAATCTTTAATTACCTTCCAGCTCTACAACCCCAAATCTATGATGAGTCATAATTATTCTAAACTTCCTAAACTTTATACTCTCTTCTGCTTTTATAGAAATTATTACTTTTCATTCTAGATATGTAAATGCAATCTTATGTAGATAAGGTTATCTACATCGATGTCTCATCACTCCTATTAGACCATAACCACCATAGGTTAGAAAAGCAACAATTATCTCTGTGTCTTCCTTGGTATCTAGTACAGAATCTTGCACAATATAAATTCAAACAAGGAACAAAGACACATTTTTAAACTGAAAACTTGGTGTGATGTGCAGATTTTTCTGATAATAATGTGCTAAAGTTTGAATCCATGATTCTGAAAAGCATATTCTAGAATCATTGGACTTAAAGCATGACGCTTCCTGGACAATTGTAGAATAAGGTTTGAATAGCCCCACAGTATTTCTCATGCCTACGATACTAATGTATAAAAAATTCTCTGAAAGATATACCTCAAGTAACTTGGAGAATTTTCCCGATTACATGTTGTGCTTAGGGTGGCAATGTTCACTTATATTCACTCCTCGGAACCTTGGCCGTCCACTGCTTTGACAGCTTGTCAGCAGTAAATCTAGTCCAGGAGGGTTTTCCCTTTGGAAAACGTCACACAGCTTGTGTCGCTTGTGAGGAAGAAAGGAAAATACAGCAAACTTACTTCATCCAATTAACAAAGACGTGTAGGTTGTCTTGTGGAACTGGGCAAGTGACAATGGAGGAAGTTAATTTTGTGGTCTGTGAAAGCCTCTCATTTGTGGTGACAAACTCAGGAACTCCAAAGAATACTATAAACTCTCTCCAAACCATTTCCAATTTCTTTGCTTTGATAATTGTAGCAATGAAAAAAAAATCTCTTTCCTTGTGTAAGTAGGAATGGTTCAGTATTTGTATCAACACATTAGACATTACTCAATAATTCATAATTTGTCAGCATGGATCTTGAATATTTAGGTTTATATCTTCCTCTTTGGCATTTAGACCTGTTGTATGGTATTTCACAAAAGGTATTAAACCTTTAGTTGTAAAAGTGTTGGAATAAGTATAAAATCTAATACTTCTAGGCTGTGAATGCAAGTTAGTTCACTGTATAGTGGCTCAGTTTTCTCATACATAAATGATTTTAATAGCCTAATATTTTTATTGTCATAAGATCATTTTGAGGATCTCCGTATAACCATTTGTGAAGTTGTAAAATCCAAATATCAATATAGGTGTATATACGGTTTTGCCACATTACTATTGTCAGTGAAATATTGCTCCCAATTAGTTGCAATCACTTATGAAATAGAATCTTACATCTTTACTGTGGTTAATGAGCCATTTTCACGCAGAAGTGTACTTAGAATTTTGCCATACTTTATGATCAGGCATTATTTTTACCCATTTTACTGATAAGAAAAGTGAGATGCAAAAGTCTTCAGAGACTTTTCTCAATAATACTAATCAAGTCTCAAGATTCTGTGGTACTTTAATCCAAATCTACTATTTTCTGCTTCTACCACGCTATTTTAAATAGGGTCATTGAGGGACACCATCTGTTCAGATGATATTTGGGCAAATCCCTGAACGAAGGGAGGCAGTAAGCCATACCAAGGTGTGGGCAAAGGGCACTCCAGGGTGAAGAAACAGCAAATGGAAAGTTCCTGAGTCAGGGAAGAATTGTTGTCTTCAAGGAATACCAATAAGTCTAGTCTAGTGTTACTGAAGTCAAATGAATGAAAAAGTAGAAAGAGAGAAAGTCAAAGAAGTTGTCTATGAAATCCACAGACCAAGTAAATGTTTGAATTGTATTCTAAGAGTGGTGAAATGCCATTGATGTCTAAATAGGGAACCAAATGATCTATCTTATATTTGAAGTAGATCGTTCTAGCTCTTGTGTGGAGCATGCCGCCTAAAAGTGAAAGCAGGAACAATACTGGCAGGATAAGGGTAGACTAGAGCTTGGACTAGGATGACAGAAGTTGGGATAATAAAGAATAATCAGACTTGGATGATATTTTTGAGTAATGCTAACAATTATATTTATTTGTTGAAAGTAAGGATTGAGAGAAAGTGTAATAAAAAATGTCTCAGATTTTTGGCCTGAGCAATAGTGCTAATGGTAGGGGAGACTTAGGAAGAAGTGAGTTTGGAGGTAGAAAATCTTTGGGCTTTCATATATTAAGTTTGAAGTGCTTAGACAGCCAAGTGAGGTGGTTGACTAGTCATACAGATGTAAGTGTTCTGAGCTCAGATAATAAAAACAACAACAAAGAAAAACTCATATAACCCTTGCTACATGCCATTAGCTCATGTAATGGTTGATACTGCTTTGTATAAGAGGTCTGGCTTCAGGGTGTCAGAATACCTGAGAAATCATAGCTTAAGCAAAGAAGCTATCTAATAACCCCATGTAACAATATATTTTCAAGGACTCGGTTCCAAGTTGGATTGTTTTTGATGACATCGAGTATCTAGACTTCTACTAATTTCTGTTCTGCCATGCTGAACATGTTGATTTTTTTCTTTAAGCTTATTGTCTGATGGCCACATCAGCTTCAAGAAGTAAGCTTTCACATTTGCATTCAAGGCAGGATGAAAGGGCCAAGCCAATCAAGCAGGGGCTTTTCTTTATCAGAGAGGAAATTCATCCCTAAGGGGGCTCTGATCAGACTGATGTATCCTTATTTTTGATTGGACTAATTTTATATTTTTCCAAAGAATTAATGGAAGAAATTACCTCTTTTCACTTTCCTTTCACTGCTTTTAATCAGGGATTTACAGTTGATATCTTATGGGAGGCAACTAAGAGGGAAATTATGTATTGGGTTAAAACATAGAGTTGAAAACACTAAATCAAAAATGACAGTCACAATCTCTTACCATACCCTACGGAGTGTATTTGTGGTTAGTGGATACGTGTGTATGGATATGTGATTACATGTGTTTGTGAGTATCACTTAGAAATTACTTTTAATGAAATGCCTCAAAACTCTGGAAACAAAATTAGAATAAACCGTACCTTTATCTCAAGATTCATATCACACAACTGATCTTTGCCAACTTCCCTGTTACAGGAGAATATTAACAGCAGAAAAATCTATAGATAACAATTAAATATGAAGGTACCTGCAATTTGTTTTGTAAGAGATGTAAGACACTGGAGATACCAAGATAATTTTTTTCCTCGATATAATCACTATTAGTTGTAATTTGTTTTAACTGTATACTTCTCTTGCTTTCCAAATTAGGCATTTTAAAATTAAAAATTGATTCTGTAAAACTCATCACCATACGGTAAATGTGGCTCTTTTGCCTCAGCTGCTTTTATAACCAGGGAAGCAAATAGCTAAGTTAATGAGGAAGTTTAAGGAGGAGGGAAATTTTCAAAGAAAAGTAATTAGAAGCAGTTCCCTTTGGACGTGTTCCTAATATTTAATACAGGAAACCTTCAGTGATGTTTTAAGATTCACAGAAATTATCATGATATAGGGTAGCTCGATACCAGACTTAGCATGGAACTTTTCACATAGTAGACAGAATGTATGTTACTGATTTTTATTACAGTCAGCATGATATATAGCAAATGGATTGATTGGCATTTTAATATTTCTTCTGCTGTTTTTGGCGTGCTACTCATGGCATGATATTCTTGTCTGATGGCCTTGTCACATTCTGAAGTTCAGAGAGGTGAATTAATTGGTTGAGGTCACTCATTAGCAGAACAAGAAAAAAACTTCATTTTCTGACCCTGAGGTCAGCATTGAGGTTGGTAAAAGCCAGCTAGTGATGTTTTTCCTGCTCAAGATTTACCTGAATATTAGGTCATTTTGAAGAATGATTTTGAGGATAAAGAGGCTCCAAAAGAGGGTTGCTCATTCTCTTAGCTTGGCATCCTTTTTGAAAATCAACACAGCTGCATGTTTGGGTCTATTTCTGGATACTCTAGTTTGTTCCATTGATCCATATATCTGTCCTTAGGCCAATACTCCATTGCTTTGATTATTATAGTATTATTGTAAGTTTCAAAGTCTAGTAGCGTAGGTCATACAAGTTTGCTTTACTTTCACATTGCTTTCACTATTCTAGGTCATTTGCATTTCTGTTTTTAAAATCAACTTTTCAATTTCTATAAACAAGTTTTCTAGACTTTATATTGAAATTTCATTGACTTTATAGATCACTTTGAAGAGATTTTACATTTTATTAATATTGATGCTTCCAATCCATGAATGTGTAATATTTCTCTATTTATTTAGGTTTCTGTTGATTTCTCTAATTCTCTGTAGCTGAAGAACACTGTCTACCAAAAAAAAAAAAAAAAAAAATCAGGCACTCTAACCTATATATTAAGACACTAACTTCTGCTTAAAAATTCTGTGGTACCTCTCACTCTTTTTCTCTGCTATAAGCAGGGGTATATTGCAACTATTTGTGATTGAAACAATCACTGGTTTTCAAGATATCTACACACATAAAGTAGGCTGAGAAAACTGCTCAAATCTCAGGAAGGTGATGTTTTTCTAGACAAAGGCTGCTCCCACAGCCTGTTTCCTGGAATGAAAACTCACATGGAGCAGAGACAAAAAAAAAGCCACAGCAGCCAGAGTCTGTGAATAAGAAAGTTTATTATTGTAAATCACTGAAGTTTTGGTGCTGTTTGTTACATAGCAAAGATGACTGTTATGCAAAAAGTGGTACCAGAAATAAATGCTGCCCTAACAAAATACCACAAACTATATCATTAGAAATGTGTAGCAGGTCAGTGATGGAAAGTTTTTGGAGTGTGGAAAAATGTCAGTAAATATCAGTGGAGGTAAAGATTTGGTACACTTAAGGTATAGAGAACTTAGGCAAACAATGTACTGAATAAATTTGTGGATTTAGGGGAATGGGTTTTGTGATATATAATTTTACTATGGTTTTTGTTTACTAGCTGTGTTAGGCAAGTACTACAAGACAAGCACTACTACCTGTGCTTAGAAAAGAATTGGTCCATTTGTAGGCAGGGATGTAAGGGAAAAAAGAACCCAGAAATTCTCAATCTTGTAAAGCTAAGATTTGCAGCTCCTACTCATGTCCAGTAGGTTAAAGAACAAACAGAGAAATTATTCAAAGAATCAGACTCAGTCTCAAGGCATAAACCAAATCGATGTTATAGCCACGATTCCCTTTGTTAAGATAACTCTATAGTTTAATATGGACCTTAATACATCTTTTTAGCTGGACATTATGGCTCCAGAAGAAGGGATTAAAAGTGTTCTTACAAAGAAGTTTTTGGTATAGAGAGATACAGTATACGAAAAGTACTGTAGATGTGGATAATAGTGCAAGCAATTGACTGAAATCAAACCTGAATTAAGAGAGATTGTGACTTTCTGATGTGAAACAACATTGGTTTTCAAAACATCTGCAGGAATAAAGTAGGCTGAAAAACTGCTCGATTTCCAAGGAGGTCTTGTTTTTCATTGCATTCTTTAGATTTGGACAAGGAGGAAACTGAAAAAGAAAGGAAACTTCTGAGGGAGACTAAAGAATCATGGAGAATAATAAGCTGTGAAGTCAGTTATAGGAAGCATGACCGGGCCCAGTCAAGGGCACATTACCAAGCTTCAAGGTAAGAAGTTTAATGATATTTGCCCAGTGACCTCTAAGCAGTTTTCTTTCTTCCCTGTTTTAGCATGAGGTATGCATTAGTGTGGGGGGGAGGGGAAAACTTATCTTTTTAGTTACAGGTCTCTGGACCAAGACGAGCTATATGTGGATCTGATGTAAAAGCTATTATGAGTCCTAGATTTCAAAGCTGAGCACATGATGGGATGAAATTTTAGGGTATCTTTCTTGGGAAAATAAATAGAATATTTTGCATGCAGAAATGAGAGAAGTAAATATCTGTGATCAAGACAGAAGTCTTTGATAGATAACATTTTTCATAATCCTTAACTTCTTTTCTGTAAGAAGATTATACTTGCTCATCAATTGTTCATTGCCAGTGCCTCCTATGGGAGGAGTTTACATCACCAATGTGTTGACTTGGAGTTTAGCTTGCTTTGGCCAATAGATTATGAGCAAACATGATGCAACTACAGATAATCAGAAGCTCTTAGAGACATAATAAGTTCTTGCCTTCCCTTTTGCTCTTTGGTCTGTTGACCTAAAACAAATAAACTGCCGGTTATTTCTTCAGCAAAAATGGGTTTATTCCAGATCAACACATAATTACAATTCAGAGTCTGCAAACATGGTGAACCACGTGCAAGTCCCCCACAAAAATAAATGGAGAATCTTTTAAAGAGGGGAAAAGGAAGTTGGGAGGGCTATAGTAAACAAAGAGTTCACGGCTTTTCATTGCCTGAGTTGCGATCGTCTCTTATTGGCTGGGCTGTTGCCAGGCAAGAAGAGGAAGCCTTTTTTCTTTCTACTGGGCTCTACTATTGTAGGACATGAGAGCTCCCCATTCTGGTCTCCTGACTCTATCTACTTGAGGTTTCTGTTCATTAATTTTTTACATTTCCCCATTTTAATCAAGATTTTTTTCTGATAGCATTGCCGATCAAGAGTTAGGGTTTCTGGTTTCAGGGGCTTTTTGTCCCTCAATGTCAGAAATAGCCTTTCCTAGATATAGTGTCACATTGGAGGGAAAGTGCGCAGATTTGAAACCTATTGTGGTCACATTTGAGTAAAATGGAGGAGTAGAGGAATAGAACTCGCAGGCACCTTTTCTCTAAAGTCCATAATTTATCAAGATCATAGTCACTGGAAATCTTCTGAAGCATTATGTCATCATCAAAGGCAGACAAACTCCAACAGGCCTGGTCCAGATATCTTGGGAAAGCTGTCTTATCAGGTATCACCTGCTTCGATTCTGAGAAATCTTTACTTTCAGATCACCAGATGATGTGCAGGTCCAATCAGGGTTTAGTGTGTTCTTAGGTGTGTCACCTAAGAACCTAAGAGTAGACACTTGAATCCAAGAGTCTGTTCCTTGAATTTGGTGGCACAAGGGTTGGTTAGCAGTGCCTGATGGGGGCATTTTTAGCCAGGTTGAAGATAGTACTTGTTGAGGTGACTTTTCTAATAGGGAAAATCTCCAGGTTGCAAGGTATGATACTTAAGGTATGCATCTCCTGAGAGTGTACTGTGAAAAGATTGCTCTAGCAAAACATGGTTATTTTTTTAATAGAACCAATTAGGCCCTTGCAAGATTGAAATATCTCTCCTTTTGTCAGTTGTGCATCAAAAGAGGCAGGAGCCAAGTGCACTGGGTGTCCTGTGACCATCTCAAAGGGTAAGAGTTTATGACTTCCAAAAGAGGTGGATCTAAGATTTAGAGGAACCAACAACAAAGCCTTTAGCTAAGTGTATGGAGTGCCTCTACAAATTTCGCCAGTAGGGTCTTCTTAATGTCATTTGTGCATTCAACTAAACCAGAGAATTGAGGGTGGTTACCTCACACAAACAGGGAAAGTGTTGTAAAACCGGACAAACAACACAGACTTGTTGAAGCACCTGACCAGTAAAATGGGTTCCATGGTCACTGTGAAGTTCAAGAGGAGTTCCCCAGGTAGGGATAATCTTTTCCAAAAGGACTTTAGCCACAGAGGACACAGTAACCTGTCTGCAAGGGAAGGCTTCAGTCCAGTGTGAAAACATGCAGATCATGGCTGAAACATATTTATATCTGTGAGATGGAGGAAGTTGCGTGAACTCCATTTGCTAGACCTCAGATGGTCCATTAGGCAGTTCAAACTGTCCACGAGCAGTGTGAGCAGGCTTCCTGGGTTGTACTTTGGACAAGTGAGACAAGTGAGGTATGCACTTTTTGCAGCCTTGTAAATGTTTCCCACCAATATTGATTCATGAAGGTGATCATTTTGTCAGAAGACCAATGGCTCCATGCATGTACAGTGGTGACTAGTGGGAATATGAGTTTCCTGTAAAACTGGGCTGTTATTTTGTCCAAACCAGAGCTTTTACCTTTTATCAGACCAACAGTTGTTGAATTTCCGATCTTGATGTTCCTTCTCTGAGGCCAATAATTGAGCTTTTAAAACTAGTTTTTCTAAGTTTTGATTTGGGGAAATATCACTTTGGACCATGTCAGAGTTTTGGCTGCTGTTGATTTCTTTAAGTGCAGCATTCCTTGTGGAGGTGTCAGCAAGGTGATTTTCCTTAGCTTCCAGAGAGTCACGTTTAGAATGTCCTGGAACCTTAATAATAGCCAAAGCAACAGGTAAAAGTATTGCATAACACAATTCCTGAAAGGAGGCCATTTTAAATTTTATTTCCACTGGAAGTAAGGAGGCCACATTGCTTCTACAACATTCCAAAATCATGAGCTACTCTGAAAGCATATCTGCTATTAGTATAAATATTGGCAGTTTTGCCCTTGGCTAAAGTACAAGCCCATGTGAGAGTGTGTAATTCAGCCTGTTGAGCCAAAGTAGACATAGGTAAATGTGTTGCCTAAACAACATTAAAAGGAGTTGTGACAGCATACCCAGCACCATATTTGCCATTGTCACTTTTTAAATAAGAACCATCAGTTAACCATGAGAAATCAATTGATGGTAGGGAGCGGGAGGGGAGAGTAGCAGGGTTAAAGTTATTACAACATAAAAGAATTATGTGAAGAGCAGTTAAGAAAAGAACTTCATAGGAGGTGAGGTAGCTGACTGAAAAGTGTTGAGTTGATAGGAATTCAGGAGGGCTTCTACTGCATAAAGTACCAAATGGTTAAAGGAGGTGCCACAATGATTTTCTTGGTGGCCTTTCCCGGAAGGTCAGTGGCCATTATCTCTAAAGCAAGGGGGTATTCCTAAAACCTAATAGCCTGCCAGTTGTTTCTCCAGCAAAAATGGGTTTATTCCAGCAGGGTCCAGTTGCTGGTTATAATACACCATGGGTTGATGATAGTCCACCTGTTTTGTGTGAGTACACCAAGGGTGTTCCCTTCCTTTTCATATACAAAAAGGAAAAAGAGAATCTGATAATTGAGATGTCAGACTCTCCTTTAAGGACTTGAAGGCTATGCATCTGGTAATTCCCATAAAATTAGTTCAAGGTTGTTGTTCTTTTGTATAGCATACAGAGGTTTGGCCATAAGACAGAACTTTGGAATCCCATTTCAGCAATAAACAACTAGCCCTAGAAAAACTCACAGTTGACACTTACTTTGGGATTTTGGGAAACTTAGGACACCATGAAGCCTATCTGGGTCTAGGTATAACCCTTGTTCTGATATCAGATGTACTACATACCAAACCTGGGTTTGGAAAAACTACCATTTTTCTTTGGTGACCTTTTGTCCCTTTAAGGCTAAAAGCTTTAGCTAGTGGATTCTGTCTTCCAGGGAGGAGGCTCGAAAAGGAGCTGAAAGAAGCAAATCATCCACATACGTCAACAAAGTAGAACCTCTAGGGAACTTTATATCATCCAGATCAGCCTTCAGGATTTGTGAGAAATAAGAAGGCTTCTCAATAAAACCCTGAGGCATTACTGTCTAAGTGAACTGTTTTTCTCCCCAAGTGAGGAAAAAAGGGTATCAGCTAGCTTCATCAACTGGAATAGTAAAGAATGCACTGCATAAATCAATTACAGTAAAGAATCTGCTTCCAGTGGGAGTGAATATTGGTATCTTATGAGGGTTAGGAACAACAGGGTGTCAAGGGGTAACGTTTATTGCTCAGAGATCCTGGACAAACCTTCGACCTCAGCGCTTAGGTTTTCTCACCTGTAAAGTAAGAGTATTACATGGACTAGTACAAGGGATAATGAGGACTTGAGCCTTGGAGACTTATGTTCTATTATGGGTTTTATGCCTTGAAGGGCTTTTTTACTTTTAGGATATTAATTAAATATGGGAAGAGGTTTTGAGGGATCTATTTGAATCTTGATAGGAGGTGCACTGCAAATTTTGCCTCTATCAGTTGAAGATTTTGCCCGTAAGGAAAGTAGTAGTTGATTCAATTGGGGCAAATGATTAGTGTTTCTGGAATCGGATCTAATACCACCAGAGACGGAGCAAGTAAAAGATATCGAAGGGTCATTGAATTCACCTGATCGGCCGCTTTGGTGACTGCTGTAAAATGTCTAGAATGTTTCTCCCTTTTGTGTGAAAGAAATTCTGGCATTATTTTTCTCTACTATGTCTTGGTCTAGTAAATGGATAGGGGCCAAGGAACCAAGGAGAAAAGGGTGAGTATATTTTAAAGGGCCTAAGCAAAAGGGAATCTGTTCAGAGACAGGGATATTTTGAGGTTCATTAGAGATCCCCACTATTTGCATTGTCTTAGTACCCTGAGGCAGGGCTTGTTTTATGGTAGTGGGGTAAAGCACCAGAGAGTGTGGCTTCACTGTTAATTAGAACTGGAAGAGATTCATCCCCAATCTTGGAGAAATGTTTCTCCAAGCCAATTAAAAGGGAGGATTGGAAGAGCCCTTGTAGTTCCTCAGAGCCCTGTCACTGAGAATTGAGAAGACATTGGAAAGGCTGGTTAGAAGTTTGAAGGCACGTAAAGCGGTTAAATTTGTAACAATCTCTGTTCTAATGTCCTGACTCTTTGCAATAATAGTAGAAACTTGGTGGCTTTTGGTTTCTTTTATGGACATTCATTTGCTGGAGTTGAAGATTAAGAATTTCAGTTGAGTTGAAGATTAAGAATTTTAGCTGTCTTCCCTTTAGGTGACTCATCTAGAATGAGAGAAAGCTGATTTGTCAGATTAACTAAATCTGGAGTGGACATAGTTTCCCATCCCATCACGGTCCTTTGTACTAAAACAAAATTTCCCAATTCAGCCCATTGATAGACATTGGGTTAAAACATACCCAGCTGGAATCAACATCTGAAGGAAGATCGAATTTTCCTTTAAAATAATCTTAAGTCTGTATTGATAGTCATGAATAGGTTCAGATTTTTGTGTGCAAGACTGAATTTTGTTCCAACCAACGGGCTTTGAAAAAGCCATAGGAATTGCCTAATGAAGTCACTTAGGGATTGTCTGAGCCTGATCATGTAATAAATTAGCAGGCTGGACTCCCAGTTGTAATTCTAGAGATCTTTCAGGATTTTTCCAATTAGTGGTTTTCATCCAATGCTGGGCTTGGACTTTACTGACAAGCATTTGACCTAGCTGATATAAGTCGGAGAAACCAGACTGATAAGTTCGAATGGCTATTAAGTTCTTCAGCAAATCTGTGAGGATCTTCAGTTAGTTTGGGAAATTCTTTGGCTCTGGCTCACAATTCAGCTTTAGTCCAAGGAGTATGAGAAATTAAGGGCTTAGCTTCTGGATCCTCAGAAGGCTTAATTTTAAAGAAACAGGTTCTAATAGGTTCACAGGAAAAGGAGATGAGGAGAATTTCAGGAAAAATGGGAGGTTTGGGGAGAGAATTAATACAATTAAAACTGAGGTCATAGAGGAGGTTCAGTTGGCATAGAGAGAAAGGAGAAAAATGGAGCTGAGGAAGAGAGAGAAGATGGTGCTAGTATTGGAGCCTGGACAAAGAAGCCAGGAAAGAAGGGCATGAGCCTTCAGAAGACATTTTATCTTGCTTTAATTGTTTGTTTGCCTCAGTTAATATCAAAATCTTATTTTGCGGAGAGGCAATTTTAGCCTCCTGATAATGTTGGAAGCTTTGAAATACCAATCAAAATAGGTGTTCCATTCAGTTTTGGGAATCTTTAGAGTTATGGTCGTCCAAGTCAGTTTTAAGAAAATTAAGTTTGAGGGTTTCAAAAGTTCTCCATCATGGCCATTAGCATTCTAAATTGCCTTTGATCAAATGGACCTTTTAGATATAAATGTTCATAAAGAAGGATCACTGTCTTTAAACATAAAATTAGCTGTGGTCCCTGGGGGAGGGGGCACTCCCTGAAAATATTTAAAGAATCAGAATCTATTCTCAGAGGTTTTTCTCTAGAGTAAAAGCGTAATTTTAAAACAGTTTAAACAGCTCAAACAGTTCAAATAGCTCAAACAGTTTAAACAGCCCACATGCCTAATACCTGCCAGTCCTAAGGGAACAGTATGTTCGCGGAGGAGCCAGGCCAGAGGCTTCTCAGCACATTTCTAATAGAACAGCCACTATTCCAAAGGAATGGACAAAAGGCTGAACCAGCACAGTTCCACTGAAACAGCCCCTGTTTCAAAAGGAATGGGTTGTAGATTAGACAGTTCCAGTTGGAATAGTATGATTTAAAAATTAGGCTGAGGTGCCAAGTGAGCACTTGTATACACAAGGCCTTACCCAGAAAAGAAAAAACCTTAAACTAGATTCCCCCCAAAAGCCTAAAGAGCTTCATAAGGCAAAGAGGGTGGAAGCTCAGATCCAGGAGAAAAACTTGCCCTTAAACCCCAGGGTTGGTGAGAAAAGCAGAGAGGAACAATGGGTTCAGTGTGCTACCACACCCTTTGCTCACCAGCCTCAGAGTCCTTGGGGGTCTTCTCTTGATCCCCATATGGGCCACCAAAATATTGACCTAAAACAAATAGCCTGCCAGTTGTTTCTCCAGCAAAAATGGGTTTATTCCAGATCAATAAAGAATTGCAATTTGGAGTTTGTAAGCATGGTGAGCCATGAGCAAATTCCAGCAAAAATGGAGAAGAAATCGCTTTTACAGAGCGGAAGGGGAAGTTGGGAGTGCTATAATAAAGTGAGAGTTTATACCTTTTCATTGATTGAGTTGTGATAATCTCATTGCTGAGCTCTTGGCAGGAAAAAAGAGGAAGTCTTTCTTTTTCCTGTTGGGTTCTGCAATTGTCATAGGGTGTGAAAACCCCACATCTCCATTCTGGCCTCCCGACTATTTAACTGAGAATTCTGTTTATTAATTTTTTTTACTGGTCCTCTTGCAAGAGGATGTATCAATACATGGCCCCTGTGGGCGAAAAGCCTTCAGCCTAGATTCCAGGATAAGAAAACTCAAGAGGCAGAGATGAAGCATATCCACAGACTGGAGCAAACCACAGATGAATCATAGGCCACATGTCCACGGATTGAGAAATAATCCTTTGATTTTGTAAAGGCTACAAATAGAGAAAATGCTCCCATCACAAAACCATTTTTCCCCTTATATTTCAATAGAAAGGAAGATTTTTTTTGAGACCCACCATCTTTAAGGAATGGAATTTGTGCTATTTGAAATATATATGCACATATTTATAATTTGTAATACAATCCAGGACACATATCACCTTAGATCCTCTGTAGGAGCAGAAAAAAGAACTCATATTCAGTACTGCAAGAAAAACCTTTTGCAAATCAGTCTCTCTGGACTTCAGATTCTTCATCTGTCAAATAGAAATATAGACCCTGTCCAATACTACTGGAGGATTTTTTCAAGATTCAAAAAGATAACAAGTGTCAAAATATTTTATGAGACTTAAATTAGCATGCAAATTTTGTTGTGTGAAATTGAAAAGGTATATTCTTAAACAACACCGGTACCAGGGAGAACCATTTTCTCTTTAAAAATGAAATAGTTGGGGCTTCCCTGGTGGCGCAGTGGTTGAGAGTCCGCCTGCCGATGCAGGGGATATGGGTTCGTGCCCCAGTCCGGGAAGGTCCCACATGCCACGGAGCGGCTGGACCCGTGAGCCAGGGCCGCTGAGCCTGTGCGTCCGGAGCCTGTGCTCCGCAACGGGAGAGGCCACAGCAGTGAGAGGCCCACATACTGCAAAAAAAAAAAAAAAAAAAGAAAAAAAAAGAAATAGTTGTTTGCATTTAACGTGGAGAATGTGTCTGTTACACACACATTCAAATATACAGTTTACACAAGAAAATCACAAAGGAAAGCATATACTTGCACAAATGAAACCCTGAGGTTCTGTGTATTCATTAGTTCATGCCTTCAGTAGAGAACAATTAAATGTAAACAATGAAAATCCTGTGGATTTGATCATCTTTAAATATACAGAAATTGATATTCATACAAAGATTGTTTGCTAAAATTATTTAATGGTTAGAGGACCAAACTTCTTTCATCACTTTCTGAATATGACTTTAGTTTCTTGGGAGAAAAATATTGGAAGAGAGGTGAAGTTTTAAATTATACCTTTTTAAATCCTTTACTAATAACAGTTTATATGCAATTACAATGAAAAGAGAGACTTTTATTTAAACCTTCATTATGTTGCATCGTGTGAGAGAAGATGATGAGAAGCGAATTCCAGTTATGTGTTGAATACTGAGCCAATCTAGGTGTTTATGGATATTGGCTCATTTAATTTGCCATTAAGCTTTTTTAAAACGTGTGGAAATTTTGTAGGCACATCAACCTACTGTATATTTTTGTAATGAGAAGATAGAAAGAGTGACAATGCTTTTCCCATTGGGTAATAATTTCTTTAACTGCAAGCTATTAATACAACTCGTTAAAAAATGTTTATCAGATGACTGGTATGTCAGTTGTTCTGCTAGGTGCTGGGGTGTCTAGAAGAAAGATTCAATCCCTTGTCAAGGAAAAATAACCACGCCTCCATGGATTTTAGAGTCTCACGATGAATGATGGATATTGATTTTAAAAATCACATAAATGCATATGATTAGAAAAAGTGTAATAAAAACTACAAAGAAAAAATACAGGGTCCTTTGAGAACATGTACTAGAGTCCCTGGTCTGATATAGGGATGAATTTGAAGAGATTTTCCCTGAGGCAATGATATATGAAATGAGACCTGATGGGTGAATAAAAGTTAAGTAGGTAAAGAATGAAAGAAGGAAACAAACTTCTAGGCAGGAAGAATAGCCTATGCGGAAAGTTGAAAACAGTAAAGAACTTAGTATCTACAAGAGTGTGAAGAGGGCTGATGTGGCTGGAACTAGGAAGCAAGAGAGAAGTTTGAGATGAGCCTGGAGAGTTGGAAAGAGGCTAGCTTTTACAGGGCCTTTAGGTGAGGTTAAGAATTTGGATTGAATTCTATTTCATTCCAACAGCAATGAGGAACAGGTAGAAAAGGTGGGAGATGTTTCGGACAAAAAGAATCATCTATGCAAAGTTCCAGAACATGACAAAGATGACCTAGATGTGAAACTGCACAATGCATGAACTGAGGGCATTCTTGTTCGCTGATTAATTCCATTTCACATGTCAAACAATTATTTACACCTAATGTCTTCTAAAATATTTTGGACTTTTTGTATCCTCCTCTCCTAATCTCAGCACATTTATGAATTTATTTTCTTTTGTATTTTGTTGCTGTCATATTATTGGGTTTTTGAATTCTAAAGTAACCGAAGTCAACTTCTGCTTTGAAATTTTGCTGCATTGGGCCATCAGAACTTTCTTGAACTAATATCACACATTCTTTGATTTTCAAGTGTAATGTAGGGCAAATGACATGTTAATTTTTTTATTAAAAAAGAAATTATTGTAAAAAGTGACTTACAAAATGCTAAAACAGAAAATAACTTGGAAATATCAAGTCCATAATATCTTAATGAAAATTTGAGTGAGAGAAATGAAAATAAATAGTCCAAGAAAATAGATGTAATCACCACACTGAACAACATTTTAAATCCAACTTCTCCACCTTCTACCTCATTTCAGAGATAAAACTAAATTTTAAACGTATCGGCTTGCCCTTGGTTACACAAGTCACTAATAATAAATGTGGGATGTTAGGGCTCAGTTGATTTATTTTTCTACATAATTTTGTGTGTCTCTTGAAACGATTTTCTAGATTTCACAATCTATATTCCCAACTCAGAAAGGATGATTTTGGAATAGTAATATTCAGGCAGTAATATCCGGGAACCAAAGAACTAAATATCTGGCTTGGGGAAAGAGCAAACTAACAAGTATCATTTCAGTGTCTCTTAGAAAGTCCCGGGCTGGCAGGGGGAGAGGCAGAGAGTGTGAGGGTGCATTCTCTTTTGTCTTTTCAGTATGGAAGAAAATCATTTGGGGAGAAATGTTACACGTTACAAGCTGTAAACAGTTATTCACACCTTAAGCAAATAAACAAGCGCAAGGTTTTCTGAGAGGTGAAGAAGAAAGCAAAGGGGTATTAGGAACATGAGGCAAGTAGCGTGTAAGAAGCTCCCTGAGATGCAGGGAGAAGCTGAAAAATATGAGCCTAAAAGTTCCCATTTCCTAACTTACCAGTGTTTCATTCAGTAGTAGAACAAGACATATTTTTTCAAATAGACTTTGTAGCTGGTCTATTCATACAGCACACCTTTTTGCTCTAGTACTCATTTCTTTTTTTTCATTATCATATAGCAGACTGTTACCCTAGCAACCCAAGTGTCAAATTTCACATGCAAACACCTGCACTCTTCAAGGAGAAGATCACACATTTGTTGTAGATAATAATCTCATCAGAAAAGATAACTTTACAAGTGTCTTTTTAGGGGGAGGCATATACTTGAGGGGGAAAAATAAAACAACCAAAAGTTGTAGAGAAGGAAAATTGAACCTTTATAAGTTAATTGGAGGCTAATTATTAAATGTTTACTTGCCAATTTTTTATTACGTATCTTGTTAATATAAATATAGGCCTACATATACTGGTATTTCCTAGTTCTTATCCAAACAGTAACATATATAAATTTTATCCACCGTTATTTATTCATTTCAGTGTATCCTAGAAATCATTTGCATAGAAGTATGTAAAGATATTTTTCACTTCTCTTTGAAACTAGAATGCATGATTTTTAAGAGCTCTTCAAACTCTGACCCTTTATTAGAGTCATGGAAAGAAACTATATCTATCTATTGTTTGTGCTTATCTATCCTTTCCCTTTAAGCTTGTTTTTACAATATATTGCTTCATTCAGCAGTTTCTTATATTGAACTCATAAAAATAGAAAGTGGGAAGTCTGTCTCTGAAACCTACATTCTTCCTTTTTTTTTTTTTTTCTGGTTATAAAGAAAATTCCCTCTATTTCAATCAACAATTACAGTCTGCCTACTATATTGTGGTCACCTGGTTAGGTACTAAGTATACAATAGTGACAAGCATGTTTGCTGCACTCAAGGTGCTTAAAATCTAGTATAGAGCAACAAATATGTTCACAGGGAAGACCAATAATGTGTTAAAGTTTCTATTAACAATGCCTGCTGGCATTTGAGGATGATAATAACATATAACCTGAAATAATAAAAAGGGGATTGTTATGGGCTGAATGTTTGTGTCTCCCCCAAATTCATTAATGTCTAATGTGATAATATTTGGAGGTAGGGCACTTGGAAGGTGATTAGGCTGGAACCCTCATCAATATTATTAGTTCCCTTAGTAAAAGAGACCCACAGAGCTCTTTTGCCCTTTCCTTCATGTAAAGCTAGAGCTAGAAAACAGTCTGAGAATCAGGAAGTAGGCTTTCACTAGACACTGAATCAATTGGCAACTTGATCTTGAACTTCCCAGCCTCCAGAACTGTAAGAAATAAGTTTCTGTTATTGATATGCTACCCACTCTATGGTAATTTGTTACAGCAGCCTGAACTAACTAAAACAGGGATCAACTTACCCTTTCATACTGGTAAAGACTTATTAGAGAATGGAGCTTGGATCAGATATGAAAATGTGCTTCTTAACTACCAATCTACTAAATGAACTGATTTATCCAAACACATCACAGTCTAAGAACTGATGTAGAAAGAGGATAAGAACTGCTTCTTTCTATGTAAGGCAGGAAAGACCTATTCCTATGGGTATACTCCACCAGAGTAGAGTTATGTGCAAGAAGGGTGCTCTGAAATACAGTTAGCATGGAGGCTACAGCTCTTTATTTAACTCATTAATCAGATAAGGCATAGTGTCACCCTTGAAGAGAAGCAAATGAGAGATGAAGGAAGACGAGATGCTCTATATTGTAGACAACTGGAGAATGGCATTACACAAGGCATAAAGGTATAAAAGAGCATAATGGCATAATGTATTTGTGGAAAAGGAAGGGATTTCACATGGCTTTAGCCTCAGTTGATGGCATTCCAGTGTTGTATTAAATCACACAGTGGTGCAGATCATTGGCATTAGAGATTTAAGATCTCTACTCTTACTACGTTCTCAAAGCTGAAAATATTATTCCCTGAATCCTTGGATTTCTCCCTCCATCCTCCACATTTGTCTTTTCAACATGGCTTCATATTTTTCAAGAACATATTCTACCATTTCACACATTTTTCTACATTCCCTTCACAGGAAAAAAAAATATCATAAAACAAGATCTTCCTTAACTGCCTTTCCCCTCAATCCTAGACTTCCTGGTATTCTGCCATTCCTATTCCCATTCTGTATTTCCATTGTATTAGAAGAGTTGACTTTTTTCCTGACCAAGAATTATGCTATCACCTTTGTTATGGATCTCATCTCTTACCACCTTTGGAGTGTTTGGAAATACTACATTTTGTTCTTGATCTTCTACCAAATTCTTGCCATCATTTTAAAAAGTGTTTTTACACATTTGTTCAATATTGTGTATAGAATTCATGTGTAAAAGTACCTTCTCATATGAAATACATGGATTTGCAGGTTAAAGAGAAATTTTTAAAAATTCTCTTCCTTGAAACTGACAAAATAAAATCCCAGAGTGAAGAATAAGCATAAGGTTAGCAAGTGGTACCTAAAGGGAAAAAGCTTGTGGGGAATCTAGATTAGTCATAACCCTGACTAGGGGGCTTTAAATCTCATCAAGGATAGAAGCACTCTGGAACAGCAGATTAAGGACTTCAGAAAATCTGCTTCTCCATAAAAGCAATGAGAACATTGGCAAAATCTGTCAAAACTACTTTTTCAGAATTCTGGAAATTAATGAAATGCTTGAGACATTCCAAAGCGTTATTCAAGAAAAACAGCTGTATTTCAGTAGTAACACTGAGCTTTGTGGTGTTTTTAACTTGCCCTAATTCTGTCCCCTTTCCCCAAATTTATGGCAGCTTTGAAGATCAACAGCATTACCAGCAGCCTAGCAGCCACAGGAGGAGATAGAACAGGTTTAAAAATCCCCCAAAGCCCCATCCCCAGAGAAGCATCACTATTTGACCTGTCTAGAAGCTCACTGAAAAGGTTTTTTCCTAGGGCTTTTCCTTATTTGACATCAGTCAGAACTCACACTGTGTGAACAGCTCTGTTGTCAGGGGATTAACATCATATTAAATACAAAGAGGAGAGTGAGATTAAAACACCTAGTCAGTTCAAACATAGCCCCAAAATTGAAAGTCAACGTTGCTGGTACTTTGAATTGCAGGTGACAATTTGCAATTAAGCAGCTTCTCTCAAAAGCAGTTCTGTGTAATCTGCTGAAGGTGAGTAGCTGCAGCTTTTTATTTAATGCTGTTGAATCACTCTCCTGAGTAATGCTGACTAGTCCAAATAATGCTAACAGAAAAAGTGTTATTGAATATGAGGGTGAGAAGAAAATTTTATAACACACATATACATATATGCAGTAAAACAGTGTAAAAATAATACAGGAAAGTGATAAACTAAAAACAACCTAATAAGTGCACGATTTAATTTTGCCATTACATTCATGGATGAGAAAGGGTAATGGGATCAGGAAGGATACACAGGAGATTCAAAGGCAATTTACTTTTCTTTAAATTGGAAGACTGTTCATTGTATTGTCATTCTTTATATCTCAGGTATATTGTTTAATATTGTTTTGTACCTATCAATTTTAATAAGAAATGATTAAAAATAAAACAGGCTTAAGACATGAAGAGGCACTTCACAGAAGAGAAAATAAATGAACAATAAATATCAATAAAAAGGAAATACACAATCTTACTGGTAACCAGGGAACCTCAGGAAACCATTTTAAATCAATCACAGTAACAAAACTTTAGAAGCTGGGTTGTATCTTGAATTTTGAGAATGTAATACAACAGGAAGCCTCAAACACTGCAGATGGGAATGTAGACACACACTCCTTAGTTGGGAATTTCTTAGTATATCTAAAATGTACCAACTTTTAACGCAATTATTTCACTCCTAGGAGTAAAAACTAGGTAAAGTTTTTCCCATGTACACTTAGAGATGTGGACAATAATGCTCATAGTAACATTGTGTGAAGCAGTTAAATAAAATACTTGATATAACCCAAATGTTCATTATCATTAAAATAGCACTACAGTATATTTATACAATATAGTCATAAACAGTAGAAAATATCAATGTTTTACAACTATATATTTACATCTATGAAAAATCTTTTTGTGCATAATAAAATAATTCATCTTATTATTACAATGTTTTCAGTTTACAAACCACATTTACAATCATTGAACTTATTTTCATTTGATCCCCTTTATCATTTGAGATAGAGATATAATAGAGCTAATTCACCATTTTATAGGTGACAAGACAGATGATTCAAGAATTTAAGTAATTTCTGCCAGGAAAAATATGAGTTAATTAATAGGAGTATATAATGGCTACATTAACCCAGTAGAATGAGATAGTACATGAAACCAATTTTGCATTATTGTGTTAAATCCATTTTAGTCTTAATGTATTAATGTTTTCTACATTGTTGGATTCAGCTTGCTTGTTTTTTTGTGGGGTTTTTTAGGCTTTTGCTTCCCTGTTCATGAATAGGAGTGGCCAAATATATGGGCTTTCTCCTAGTTGTGTTTGTGCTATTGATTTCTGTCTTTAGTGCATTGTGGTCAGAAAATATTATCTAAAATCTACCAAGTTTTTGAAATTTCTTACCTAACACATGACCAATCTTTATTATGTTCAGTATAAGCTTGAAAAGAGTGCATAATTTCCAGTTTGTTTGGTGCAATATTCTCTATATGTAAATTATATAAAGTTTAATTTTTTATTGTACTTTTGAATCTTCTGTTGCTTTACTGAAATTTTTCTGCTTGATGTATGCACTACTGAAATAACTATGTTAAAAATCTCACTCTATGATGCTGGGTTTTTAAATGTATTGGTATCAGGTATAAATTATTTGAGGCTGTGTTATTAGGTGATTTTGAATTTAAAATTATCACATTTTCTTGATTTATTGAAACTTTTGTCATTCCATAATGTTCTCCTTGGCCTCTGGCAATGCTTTTTTCTTTACAGCCTATGTTGTTATCCAGGCTACTCTAGCTTGCTTTTGATTAGCATTGATGTAGTATATATTTCTCTGTTTAAAAATTTTATCTCATTTTCTTCCAGAGAAAGTAGTAAGGTATTCTCATTAAGAGTGTAAAGACCTTAGAACAGAGCCTGGCATATATTAAGTGCTCACTAAATGATGAGACGCAGCATGCACAGAGGTTAAGAGCTCGGCATCTACAATCACATGTTGTGGGTTTGAAATCTTACTCTGCCACATTTTATCATCTGTCATTCTGTGTGTTTACTGGGCTCACCTAGGCAGCTCTTCTGCTCCACATGACATTGATTGTACAAAATCACCTGGGAGGCTCCCCTGGGCTAGAACATCCAAGAAGGCTCATTCATGTGATTGTCAGGTAGGTAAGATTTATCTCAGACCACAGTCTGCACTGGACCTCTTCCTGCTGCTTGGGCTGTTCACACCAGCAATTGGGCTTTGCACAGAAGCATTCCAATTATGAGTGTTTCAGGGAGGAGGAAATGAGAGCTGATAGTTCTCTGAAAGGCTAAGCTTGGAATTTGCAAAATGTATCTTCTGCTGCCTCTATTGTTTAAGCAGCCTTAGAGCCAGCCCAGATTCAATGGGAGGGGAAATAAAGCCATCTTTCAAAGAGAGAGTAATAAATAATTTGTAACAATATTTAATCCCTCAAAAGCCTGTTCACATTTGATTCTCGTATATCTGGATTCATTTATACCAAATTTCCATGTCATAATATCATATGTCTTGCTTTTAATTGCCTTTTTCTACCTTCTTTCATGTCTTCCTTGAAACGTTTGAATTCTTGCCTATTTTTAGAAGTTATGTACTCACTACCTGTTATTTTAGAGATTACCTCATTACCTTTGCATGTGTCTACAAAACCTAACAAAAATCTAACACCAATGTCCCTAAACACATTAATTGTCCAAGAACACTTTAAGTCTAATGACCCTCTTCCAACTCCCATTCTACTGTTATTCAGAATTTTTGTTCTAGCCTGCTCTTCCTCAAAATTAAGTAGTATAACTATTGTTTGTTATAGTCCTTTATTTTAGATGTAACCCCTTTTTTAATCACTCCATTTGTCTTCTCTTTTTTAGATTTTACTTTGCTGTGTCTAAGGATAGATTTTATTATATACATATACATTTCTTGGGGCTCTTGAATCTGTGGACCCAATATTTGAAGAATTGATGACAGGATTTTTTTTTTTACATCAGCAGGAAATGGTCAGCCATTAATTCTTCAGATATTGCCTTTTCTCCATTCCTTTATTCATCTTCTGAAATGAAACTCTGATTATATGTATTAGATCTCTACACTTTAACATCCGTGTCTCTTAATCTCTCGTATTTTCCATCTTAATTTTTACTCTCTGGCTGTATTCTGGATCCTTTCTTTGGATCTGTCTTTTAGTTCACTAATTCTGTCTTCAGCCGTGTCTAATATTCTAGTTGATTTACCCAGTAGATTTTGAAAGTATATTTATTATATATTTAACTTCTAGAAATTTGGAATGATTATTTTCAAATATTCTTTTACCTGCTCATGTCTTTAACCTTTCTTTCATGTCTTTAATCATATGTTTTATATTTATACTGTAGTCTATGTCTGAAAAAAAAGCCAATATCTGAAGTTCTTTTTTTTTTTTTTTGCCTTTTTATCGACGTCTGTTGCCACTTGTTTCTAGCACTTGGCTTTATTCCCTGATGCCTATACTCTGAAAAGCTGTATGAATAAAACCTCAGTCTTCTAGGGCTATACTGATGTACTCTGGGTAGAAGCAAACTTTGATACTTGCTTCTTTTCCAGGAATATGTATCCTATAGAGAAATGTGTACACATCTTTCACATGTATTCAGCTTTTTAGTTATTTCACTTGAATTCTTTAAAACTCTTTGAAATTGCAGATTGAGACTGAGTGGTGGACCATGCAATCAATTTAAGGGATTATGACCAATACTTTGAAAAAGTAGAATTAAAGAGAATAAAATGGAATAAAATAGGATAGAAACTATTGGGTGCATTATGCATAATAATGGTAGTATTGTTTTGTGAAAAAAAAACCCAAAAAACGTTTCTTTCTCCTCTCTAACTTTTCTTCTTGCCAAAGGGAGACCCAAACCCACTCTTCTCTTTGTTGTTCAGATTTAAATGTATTTTTTACTACTGTGTGTTGCAATCAATAAATTTGAAAACATACTTAAGATATCTGATCTGTCTTTGGGAAATTAGTATATTATAGGAACCTTTTCTGATCTTCCTT
The DNA here is from genome assembly GCF_964270905.1 of Leucopleurus acutus. NCBI lineage: Eukaryota > Metazoa > Chordata > Mammalia > Artiodactyla > Delphinidae > Leucopleurus > Leucopleurus acutus. The sequence goes on along the minus strand of NC_139147.1, from coordinate 76,693,380 downwards.
ATTTGCATGGTCTTAGAATATAAGTGTTTCTTTAAGAATAATCCACCTTGCTTGAGCAAACTGGAATTCTCTGAGTTCTTATAAAATACTCATAAGGATTTTTTTTTCTTGGAGTTACCGTTGTTTGGACCCAAATGCATTCTTTTAGAAATGCAATTTCCTTTAGGAAAAATAACAAAATAATCATAATAATCAAAAAAGTAATATCCGGAGCAATGTTTGAGAGACTGTCATGAACATTGGCCTTACTACTGAAGCTGTTCTGAAACAGCTGCATTAGACTTACAGGCAAAGCAGATGAGAATCATAGGCAAAAAGCCCAGTGTAAAACATTAATTCCATCATCTCCCCAGCTCCATGAAAAAGAAATTCCTTTGCAGATTCCATCAGACTATCTCTCCCAGGCTTTGCTGCTATTTCTGAGCAGAAACTACCAAAGACTGTGTTAAGGAGGCCAGGGTTTCCCCCTTTGGAGGGTGTTGTAGTCTCTGACTCTGTGCAGTTATAGTGTACCTTGTGACAAGAAAGTGTGGGATGCCTTTCCCTGGAGTGCAATCTATTCTGGGCAGCCACCCACAACATCATGAATATTTAAAATCTGGCTGTGGCACTGCTGGCTGATCTGTGTCCTACTCTGGAAAACAATGCATAATGGATCACTGCTTTTGCCTCCCTCCCTTCCACAAACAAACACAGGACAGGATGCCTCTCTGATTTTTTTTTTTATAAATTTATTTAGTTATTTATTTATTTGGCTGCATTGGATCTTTGTTCCTGCATGTGGGCTTTCTCTAGTTGCGGCTAGCGAGGGCAACTCTTCATTGCAGTGTGTGGGATTCTCATTGCGGTGGCTTCTCTTGTTGCGGAGCACGGTCTCTAGGCGCGCAGGCTCAGTAGTTGCGGCGCACGGGCTTAGTTGCTCCGTGGCATGTGGGATCTTCCCAGACCAGGGCTCAAACCCATGTCCCCTGAAATGGCAGGCGGATTCTTAACCACTGTACCACCAGGGAAGCCCCTGCCTCACTGATTTGTTTATTTCTAGAATACATACCAACAAGGGAAAGCACTGCAGACTGCATTGTTCAGCAACTTAGGATTTTACAATCACATTTTATTAGTTTTTCCTCACTAAATCTCATGACATTGACCTAACTGACTTTCTTAATAGGAAAAGCAGATTTCTAGATATTATAGCTTAATGCTGTGGAAAAAGGAAGTTTTAAACTATTTAGTTAGGACTCTTGATTTCTGACTCTGCCAGTAACTACCTGGGGGTGGGGGTGGGCAGTACTATTCTCCAAAACCTCTTTCAAAGGTTTTCCTAGCTGTAAAATGGGGGTAAACCTGCTTTGATTCCCTCATAGGGATATTGCAAGGATTATGGGAAAATATTATCATATATTTGTATATATAAAAGTAGAAAATCTGGCACAGTAGCTAAGAGTTAAGTGGCAGGACTTGGAGAGCTGTGTAGATAATTCTTGGGTAGATAATTCATCTTTTTTGAGCTTAAGTGTCCTCATCCATAATGTGGAGAAAATAACATTCTTACATATAAGGGATGTTTTTAGAATTAAAAGTGTTAGTATGTATATGAAATTTAGAAGAATTCCCATGTATACTGGGCTCCCAGTAACTGTTAGTTCTTATTAAAGAAACATACAAACATTCAATTTTATAATTGTTTTGGGACCTCCAATGAGTAAGCTTCTGGATGACAGAGATGTTTCTATACAAAGCACAGAACATTTTGACAGTGGGAACATGAAAGCTCCCAAGCTTAAAATAGAATCTTAAGTCTAAAGGATAAAATATGACCCATATTTCTTTTCACTCCTCAGCAAACTGTGATTTTTTTCCTTTTCTCAGGAAAGTCCTCCATGACTAGTGTTTAGTGATCTGTCTGTGGATCTGGCTGTAGACTTGTGACTTGCATTCTCTGTAAGATTTCTTTAACAAGATAGCATACTAACTCCTTTCTTACTTGAAACGAGGGACACAGAAAGGCTTCTGTGCCCAGGAGCCCAACAGGGTCCTGGTTGGTTTCAAAGGGGAGGAAAGCAATTGGCATGGAGATGGAAAAGCAAATGTTTGTAAACAAATGTTTTGGGCCCATACAGAGACAATGAGACAAAAAGAGGAATATTAAAAAACAGACTTGGGCTTCCCTGGTGGCGCAGTGGTTGAGAGTCCGCCTGCCGACGCAGGGGACACGGGTTCGTGCCCTGGTCCGGGAAGATCCCACATGCCGCGGAGCGGCTAGGCCCGTGAGCCATGGTTGCTGAGCCTGCACGTCTGGAGCCTGTGCTCCGCAATGGGAGAGGCCACAACAGTGGGAGGCCGGTGTACCGCAAAAACAAAAAAACAGACTTTGCTAGGTTCCTCTCTGTGTACACACCCAGTTCATACTTTGTTATCTATGATGATGATTCCCTTCCTGGAACTGGTCCTCTATCTACAGTCATTCAGCAGTTGGTGGGAAGGTCAAAGTTTCTTCCTGAATCTTTTGAACCTGTATTGTTTTCAGCTCAAAATAATGCACATGCCAAGTAGACATTTTGGAGTGACAAATTTTGTCTCCCCACAATACAAACACCAACTTTAATTCTGCAGTTTGTATATGGATAGTGATAATTCAGGGTAAACATGGGCTCATACTGAACCATTGTACTAGCATTTTATTTCTTTGTCTCATACAGCACATAAAATTTTGGATGCATTAGCTCCAGAGTTTAGGCTTTGTGTGTTCTCCAGGACTCTACACTTTGTGATGTGACTAGGAAAGAGGTGGAATGTGACTCTCAGCTCTTTTTCAGTCAAGTAATCAATTCTACCCCTGTCTTTTTGTTTTCCTATACAGTTTCCACCTTGTGAAAGCCACCAGCCATTAGTAAATACCTGGTTACCTCTGTTCCTCCATAGCATATAAATGATAGGCTCAAGAGAATAGTATCATCTCTCTTGAAACATAACATGAAAGAAAACTTAAGTTCTTTCACCAGTGGCTGCCACCTTGACATAGCCTTTAATTCTGTGTTCTTTCCTCAACTCCTGCCCTTGGTCAGAAACACTTCTCATCCCCAGTGTATCTCCTTGTGATCTTGCCCTTTGTTTCCCTACACTTTGTACTCAACATTAATTGGATTTACTATGAAAACAATGATAAAATGGAATAAGCATGATGACAATAAAAAGAAAACAGAAAAGCAATAGCAAGTATTTTCACAATCATAGAATTTCAGAGCTGAATGCCACTTTAGGTGTAGAAAGGCATTGTCATTTATATGATTTGTCCTTCTTATATAGATATCAAATACTTATAAAGTATTGGAGCCAAAGAAAATCTTAGAAGTTACTCAGCTTCTTTAGTGAATCAAAAATATATATTGATTTCCTACTGTATGTTGGGCAGTGTTCTTTAGCATTAGGATATAATAGTAAACAAGACAGGGCTAGTTCTAGCCCTCAGGGAGCTTACATTTAAAATTAAAAAAAATGTATAGAGGTATAATTGACATATAACATTATATTAGTTTCAGGAGTACGATGTAATGCTTTAATATTTGTATATATCATGAAAGTGAAACCGTGCACCTCAGATTAGGACTTGAACCCACGTGCTGGCACTCGAACCTGGCCAAAACCCAGATTGGGACTTGAACCCACATGACCGGGATCCGAACCAGGCCAAAAACCTGACTGGGACTTGAACCCACACCTCTGGGACTCGAACCCGGCCAAAACCCACAGTCTTCCAACTGAGATCACACACCCGGTTTCAGGAGTTAATGAAGCTCAGGTTCTTGCTGTCTCATAGACAAAGTGATATGTAAGAAGTGGATTTATTTAGAGAGAAACACACTCCACAGACGGAGTGTGGGCCATCTCAGAAGGTGAGAAAGGCACCAGGGTATGGGGTTGTCAGTTTTTATAGGAGTGGGTAATTTCATAGGCTAATGAGTGGGAGGAATATTCCATCTATTTTAAGAAGGGGTGGGGCTTTCCAGGAATTGGGCCACCACCCACCTTTTGATCGCTATGATCGGTCTTGGAACTGTCATGGCGCCTGTGGGTGTGTCATTTAGCTTGCTGATGTGAACTTGCTGATACTGAGGCTCAAGGTCTAGTGGAACAAGTTGACTTGTCCGCCATCTTGGATCCATTTAGCTCTAATCAGTTTATGTCATGTTCTCGGGCTATGTCATTCTTTCAAAGGTTGTGCCCTACCTCCTTACCTCCTGTTTCAAAAGATCACCACAATAAGTCTGTTTAACATCCATCAACATACATAGTTACAAATTTTTTTTCTTGTGATGAGAACTCTTAAGATATACTCTCTTAGCAACTATCACATATGCAGTACGGTATTACTAATGATAGTCATCAGGCTATACATTACACCACCATGGTTTATTTATTCTTAACTGGAAATTTGTACCTTTAGACCCGCTTCACCCACTTATGGATGAAGCTTATACTTTTTGAGTGGAAAGAGACACTAGATTTTAAAAATAAATAATTACACAACTTTAGAACATGAAGAAGTGGTTGAAATGGGGTTTAAAAAAAAAGCCTCTCTAACAGTTGACATTTAAATTAAAACAAAAATAAGACGATGAAGACAGCCATTTTTCCAACTAGGGAAGAATGTTCCAAACAAAAGGAACAATAAATGCAAAATCTCTGAGATGAGAGTAAGCTTGGGATATTTAAGAAACAGAAATGAGGGCACTGTGGCTGGAGTGAAGTGAATAGTGCAGAGTGCAGGTAGGGTAGACGACAAGGAGATGAGAAGGGGCCAGATGACATAGGATCTTGTAGTGTCTGGTAATTGGACATGGTTGTGTTGTTTACTGAGATGGAAAATGCTTGCTGGACAGTAGATTCTGGTGGTGTCTCTGGGGTGAGGTATGAGGAATCAATATCTCTCTCATGGATGAGGTGAGAGGGCTCTAAGAATGAAGGGGATTTTCCATAATGTTTTTTGTGTAAATGAAACAGCCCTAGAAAAGAGGCCACTTGATTTTTAGTCCTGTTCTTCTCCCAACATGATTGTTGCCCTGCAGGCCTGCAGCCCTGTACTTACCCAGCCTTGAGACGAAAGAAAGAGCTCAGAGTCAGCAACAGAGACATCAGTGGTTTAATGGATAGGGAGATCTTGCATGTCAGAACTAAGATCCCGGAGCAACACCCCATCATGTGGCAGATGGTGGACAGGACCTGGCAGCAGTTTTCACTACCAGGGGAAGATGGAGATTACCAGTTAGAGGAAGAATTGATGTGAGGTTGGCTCATCAGTTGTCAGAGAAACCAGCAGAAGGGCACTCCCCTCACCACCCCTTTGACAAACTATCATAGTGGAGACAGTTCTGATCTAACGATTAGAACAATCACTAGCTGGGCCGGGGGCAAGTACCTAAGCATTTACTGATTAGGATTTATGATTAAGAGGGAAGGTCAGTCAGGTGAGTAGGGTGTGGGTGAGGCAGGGATAGGTCGAGCAGGGGATGTACAGAGAGCAAGAGAACAGCCATCTTGGGTGGCCTGATCATACAGCGATCCTAGTTATGAGTTACTTAGATAAGACCATACTGTTCTCAGATCTATCCATTGTGCTTCCTGGCCCTTATTTGCCACTGTGACTCATTGACAGGAAGCACACTTATGTTTAGAATTGCAGAAAATAAATGATCTGATTATCAATGTGCTCTGCCCATCTTAGATTTTTAGTAGGTTTCACTATTGTATCATCTCCTTTCTTTCCACATTACAAAACATTCATTAAAAATAAGGCAGCGGGCTCCCCTGGTGGCGCAGTGGTTGAGAGTCCGCCTGCCGATGCAGGGGACATGCGTTCGTGCCCCGGTCCGGGAAGATCCCACATGCCGCGGAGCGGCTGGGCCCGTGAGCCATGGCCGCTGAGCCTGCGCGTCCGGAGCCCGTGCTCCTCAACGGGAGAAGCCACAACGGTGAGAGGCCCGCGTACCGCAAAAAAAAAAAGAAAAAAAATATAAGGTAGCAATATTTTGGCCTACATTCATATGAAAAATGTATCCCAGTTCTGGGATGAAACTGTCCCCAAGGAAAGGGCACAAGTCTTTCAACTGCAACTCGAATGTTATCCACAGTTGAGCCAAAATTATATGGTGAAAATAATTACACATTTGCCTGACTAATACCATTCAGTATTTTAAAAATAATCTCTTTTACCAGCTGATGCTGAGTTCTGTGTTAAATCAGAGGCCCTATACTAAAAAAATGTACTGTAGTGTGGGAAATATAGGGCTTCTCCAAAACATCCCATTAAAAACAGTTAAGAGGCTATTAGCCTCTGCAGAAAAAAATAATGCAACTATTAATTTCATGGTTAACTACTGACAGCTAAGAACAATAAATGACTAAACCACAGGATAGCTGTATAAAAAAAGGAAGAAAACCCTTTCTTCTGCACTTTCATACACAGAGTGTACAGAATAATTTTAAGCATTTTGCTTACTTTTCTCCAAGTATATTAGAATCATTGAAGGTGAGTAGTAAAACTTAGAACTTTAACTCACTTTAGAACCCACTTACCTTAGAATCATTAATTTCAAGCTGCCTATTTTACAAATGAGGTAACTGATATTCAGAAATGAGAGGTACTTCTTAAGGTCACATAGCAAGCTGGTTGGTATGTCAGGATAAGAATCAGAATCAGCTCTGGTGTTATTCATAGGCTTATTTTCTCTGATTTCTCCTTGTTTCCTTAGAAAGTCTGTATTTTCTTCAGAAAGCTGATATCAGAATGTCATAGTTACATTTCAGTAAAGAAAGAGATGCTTATAAATCTTCCAAGGAAACAAATACTATCAAAAATACAGCTATTAGTTATTCCCTAGATGACAAATTTTATCTCATGAGATATCAAGAACATCAAGATCTTTCTTGAAAAACAATGAGGAGACACATGACACCTGACCCCCTTTGGGAACCACTCCTGATTAGGGAGGTAATTGGAAGCCCCTCTGGCCCACCATTGTGCTACTGCTTCTAATGGTCTAGGCCTGCATATGGCTGTTGGTTGTATAGAATTATGAGACGTCTCCTTGTGCCTGAGCTTGAAAAGAAAACTTCCTTTTTAAAAATATTTTCAAAGAAATAAGCTTTGGGTCAAAAATTAACTGACATGTCAACCATATTAACAGTCACTGAAGAGAAATAGGATGAAAAGAGCATAAAAGCAAATAAACAGTATTATCATTTTACAGTTGTCTTTGGGCATCATGAATTAGAAAGAAAGATGATGAGTCAAATTTTGTTTACAATAGGTGCTTTTCTCTTTCTCCTAGGTTTTTTTTTTTAATAGAAAAGATTTATAGCCAGACAGAAGAAGTAGTAGTTTATAGTATCTCCTGCAAGAAAACAGTTCATCAAATTTAGATAGTGTTTCCTAAGTGTACAAGATTCCTTTAGGTAATCATTTTATTTGATCCTTTCAACAAACCTATGAGGCAGATAAAGCAGAGATTTACCATTCCCATTATACAGGTGAGGTGACTAGTACAGAGAACAATAAATTGATTTGCCATAAATAAATGGAGAAGCTGTGACTTTTGGCTGGACCTTCTTCCCCTGCTCATTTTACCATATCATATCGCTCCCTTCTCTTGGAGTTCCCTAGGATTTAAGATTTTAAACCTAAGGCTGTCAGAATCCCAGTGTGGTAGATTTCTGTTCCCAGTGCAGAGGACTTTCCTGGACAAAGCAGCAAAGTACAGATGAAATAGTGTTAGATGAGGAAATCCTGGTTTCAGTTGAAGTTTAACTGGGGAAAATCACCAAACCCTAGTGGTCACTGATCCTCTAAATGAATAACATCCATCAGGAGATTTCTGGCAAGTGTCACTAAGAGAGCTGGGTCACCTCTCACAGATTTTAATTATTGAGAGAAGACTAACAGACTCTTAACAAGGTAGAACACAATAAGAGAGCTTAGCCAAATTCACAATAGGCTGGTGGATGCTACTCACTTTTCTGAAGGGAATATTCTAGGCCTTATGAGAGAGGAGTGAAGACGATTTTTACCATGGGGACTGGAACCAGCAGAGCTGAGTGGACCTTTGTAATGTCGACAAAAAAGCAATGCGGGAGGCTGGAAATAAAATAGTTTATTTGGGGTCTTAGGAATTGCAATTTGAGAGACACAGCTTCAGGTAAAAATGAAAGAGTGTTCTGGTGAAGAGAAAGTCAGGAGCTTATAAAGACAAAATTAGCCACAAGCTGGTTCATTGTTGCCTGATGAGAATTGTGATTGACTCTAATGCAAGTCAAGAAATATTTGTCCTTAAGGAATCAGAAGTTATTGGGGTATTGGGTAGGGGGGTCTAATTAGATACACTATCATAAGTTATTTTAGGGTAAAGGTCTAAGAAGTATCTTGAGTTTCTGGCAGATGTTCTGGATGACTTCATTAGGAGACTAAGTGGCCAAAAGCTCAGATTCTGTCCAGGCTGAGATGTGCATAAGCCACCCTTTCTTTATGGCCTCCCAGCTCCATTTTAGAGAGCTCTCTGAGCAATACCAACTTCATTTTGATTTTTCACTCATCAAATCCAGGAGGATTTTCTATCTGAAGTGTTTACAAGAGGAGGAATACGGTATTTCCTTGTCCCATCAAAAGTTCACCATTGATTATGTTGCCATCATTGAAAAACACTTATTTGATGATGTCTTTTGTGAAAATGTCCATATTTTCATCTGCCTGAGAAGGTAATAAACTGGAATACTGGATCACTCAAGACTGAACTTGAGCAGATCAAAGTTTTAAGGGGTATATAAATACCTACATCTATACACACAGACACATTGAGCATGTACTATCAACTACCAGAGATTGCACATTTGTCAGGAGAAAAGACAGTATGTATCAGTAATGTGTAACTGTTAACATCCTAGTGTGCAATTCCTTGTTTTGTTTTATAACATAGACATTCTGTTCTAATTGTATGCATCTATGTGCTCTGGTAAGGCATAATATATTTATTCTACTGGTTTAAGGCTAAATGTTTTGGTTTTTGAAAGCTGTTTGTGCTAAGAAAGCCCATTTAAGACAATAGTACCAAGTAAAATGAGCAAATCATTAAATTGAGAAGAAATCAATATTAATGTTCTATAGTCTTTAATGGCAGATAAGCAGTGGTCAAAGTGTTGACCATATTGATGATTCATTAAGTTCTAGAAAACTGAGTGCTAATGCAGTAGACATTGTCTATGAAATCTAATATAAAGGCTACTTTTTACATCTTATGGTTGAGGTACCAAAGAAGAAAATCTTCTATCTCGCTGTATAAGTAATTAGAAATTTAGACTTTATTTTTTCCTACCCCACCCTGCCAAATTGTAAGGGCCAAACAGGGTGTGATTCAGAGGGAAACAAGCATAATTCCCATTTGGTTTCCTGGACAGCCATCCAAGCAAGCCCTCCTTGCTGCAGCTTTGAAGTATGACAAAGAAATAGCTGCCCCAGGTGGTATAGCAGCAAGATGCCTTCACACTGCAGGAGCAACTCATCAAGGAAGATCAGCTTGGTGAAAAATATTACTGAAGTGATTTGGAGTGATGGTATTTCAGAAGGGAATTGCTAAATAGAATTCAAAAGATTACCTAGGTTGACAGCTGTGACGAAGAGAGATTCTTTCCTGTGATAAAATCCCCTCATCCTTCTCTTAGCCCTTCACTCCCATGTTTGTGAGTTAGAATACCAGTGTAGCTCAGTTAATATATTATGTGGTAGTTAAACAAAATAGGATGCAACATTAATTTATATTTTTCCTTTTACCTGCAAACTTTGTGAAATAAAGATAACTTTTTTTTTTGTCTTGATGCTTTGGTGATCAAAAAGGAAATAATAATTTTAAATTTAGACTTCTATTAGTGAGAATATTTATGAAACTTAAGTATATTTTTGTACATTTTCAAAGGAAAGAACATACTGCATGTAAACACAAACTATTTTATTTGCATGTAAGAAGATTCTTATAATCACCCTAATCAAACTTATCATACTTACATGAACAGAATTTTCATATTCTTAGAGACCTAAAAAGGAGCAGTGTTAACGAATTTTTATTCAAAATATTTTGTTAGTAGTAAAATAAATATAATTAGTGACAGTGTTTCCATAGCAGTTTTATTACATTGTAGAGTAGAATGTCATTGATATAAGAACTATTCAGAATGGATGACAGTTAAAACAATGTAAAATGAGAATTTGCAGTAATCTGTAGAGAGTATACTTCTGACTTCATGGGAACATGGTTCAGTAAGTGGAGGGTTATATAATAATGAGGAAGTCCGGCTCATTTCAATCAGGCATGCCTAATATCATTCTTTCTGTGATTGAAAGCTGGGTTTGTTTTATCTCCTGTAACTTAACATTCTATATCTAAAGGTGGAAAACCCCAGACTGTAATTTACTAAAAGAAATGCTAATGATTTTTGATACTATTATTCAGAAACTTATGTATCTTACTAAGTTGAAGCTGCTTACGGATGGGAATTATCAATCCATGTCCTCTCCTTGAATTGGAGTGATGACTGGTAAATGGCCTGAGCCCAAAATATTTACTTTTCTTCCAAAATTCATTCAAGAAACTTTTTTAGACATCTATGTCATGCCACCATTCTTAAAATTCTATGATGAGGGACTCTATTATTTTGAGTTAAGCATCTCTTTACTCTCTGGAATTATTGAGTGGATGTGCTCTAGTTATTGACTGAGATTGATTTAAAGTATACACATAGATTTCAGACCTATTCTTTTTTTCAATATACACGTTCTTGGGAGTGTAATCCATTAGTTTTGCCAAGTGGCATTTTGAAATCCATGGTGATTTTAAAGGGATAGGTACTTGTGAGTTAGAGTTGTTACTGCGTAGGGAGCTGCATTGTCCATCTGATGTCTAAGTTAGTTGTGGTTAGAGGTGGTGTAACTAAAGGGATGATATGCAGAGAAAGTCTGCCTTGCCCTCTCGGACATGATTCTTCGGTGAGGTCATCATGGCCCAGAGTTTTATCTTTAATTTTGCAAATGCAGACGGTTGGTTTATAGGCTCCCTCAAAGGTTATCAACTTTTGGAGATTTATTCACACTAATCAAAATTATTTGAAACTGAGAAATCAAGTATATGTGGTGAATTTAACTTTTTAGTGACTGGAAGATTCTTTTTCGGTTTTCAATGTACATGGGAAATAAAAAGACTCATTATAATATTAGTTTTTTGAGTGTTTGTTGGAGTGTTTGATTATGGATGACTTGAAGGTAGTCCTAGTTTCAATAGATTGAATAGAATCAAACTTGTTCCAATATGGATACTTTTCTTATGTGTACACATTTTATTACTTGCACTTCTACATATTATTTCTTATTTTGTTTTGGTTAAAAATGATTTGACATGACTTCTTACATGCAATGTCAAATGAGGTGAAATTTTAAGTATCTCGTTCTAGTGCCTAAAGTTATTATAACCGCTTGAGAAGTATAAATAAATAAAACCTTTTTCCAACATGCATATGTGTATATGCAAATTTATGTGGAGATACACACACACACACACACACACACACACACACACACGCACACACACACACACACAGGTATTTGTCAAAACCACTGTGAAATACTCCAGTCCAGTTAATCGGGGGAGACATGCTATTCACCTTGCTTGCTTGTTTGACTCTAGCTCATGGTGTGTGTTCAGGGGCTAGACTGAAATTCAGCTTCCAAGAGAATCTGATTCCCTTTCCCTGAATAATTCAGTGCCAGGTTGAACGATTTGTTTTTCTAAATGGTTAGGGATTGAGCTGTTACACCTGATATGGGATATATGGAAAAAACTCTACAACCTAAAAGAATGAGATGCATCTAATACTAAGGAGAGATACAGCAAGAACATTTATTTGTAGATTTATATTACAAAACAAATAAATTTAACAAAGCTTCTGGTTTTTGCTCTCAATATAATTCAATAAAACATAGAATCTATGAGACAAGTTCAAAGATGAGATAAAACAACAATATGAGACAACAGACTGAGTTGAAAAGGCAGCTGGCTGAGAGGCAGAAATAAAGAGAAAACCGCATGAGATAAGACACAGTGTGAAGAAACTGAAATTGCTGTTACAAAGGGGCTTAGTATCCCTGGTTTAAAATGTCATCTAGCTAGAAGAAACTAATAGAGTTTGCTCAACATTTTTTTCTGAAAATATTCATAAAGAAAAGCCTTTCACAGTATTGAAAACAAAGATTGATAGAAAACTAATCAAGGGAAAATTAACTAAGGATTTCTTCTACTGGAATTTAAGAAAAAAAAATTTTGCCACATAGGTTTTGCTCCAACCTGCTTTAGGACTTTTGCATTTGCTTTTTCTTCTTTTTGGAATAGTCTTCCTGTCACCCCATTTACTTTTAACAACCCATTGGGTTGACTCCTACTGATACTTCATATCCCTGTACAAATGTCACATGCTCAGAGAAGCCTTTGCTGAAGACTAGATCAGATCTCATTTTATATTTCCTCTTGACAGTGGGCTAGCCCACAAAAATAAAAGATACTTAATGGGAACAGGACGTTCATCTTTCTTCACTGATCTGTCCACAGAATTTGGAATAGTGGTTGGCACTAAGAAGGCACTCAACGAATATTTGTTGACTAAATGAATTAATGATTAAATTGCAATCATCAGGGTCTATTATTGTTTTTGCATGTGCGGTTATTTGATAATCTGTTTCCTTACTTGATCAATAAGCTCCACAGGACTGGGGACATATGCCTTGTATCTGTCTTGATCACTGTTATATGTTGGCACTAAGCAAGAACACTTGGCACATGGCAGACAATTAAATATTTATTGTGGGATATTTATTGAGTATTGGACAAGCTTGTAGGCAGAGGCAGAAACATGAAAAGCACTGGTAGCACTGACCACTAGGAAGTATAGCTGCTCAAGAGTATAAGATAATCATGCTGTGAAGCAAAAGGAAGATAATACTACCAAAGAGCAGGCCTATCCTGGCTGGAAGACCAGTGGGAACTTGGAGGCATACATTTAGTCTGTTCTTCACTTGGGGGCTGTAAATGGCATTTAACAGGCACATCAACAGACAGAGAGTGAGATCAAAGCAGTCTACCATCCTCTTTTTTTTTTTTTTTTTAACATCTTTATTGGAGTATAATTGCTTTACAATGGTATGTTAGTTTCAGCTTCACAACAAAATGAATCAGTTATATATATACATATATTCCCATATCTCTTCCCGCTTGCGTCTCCCTCCCTCCCACCCTCCCTATCCCACCCCTCCAGGCGGTCACAAAGCACCGAGCTGATCTCCCTGTGCTATGCGGCTGCTTCCCACTAGCTATCTACCTTACGTTTGGTAGTGTATATATGTCCATGCCTCTTTATCGCTTTGTCACCGTTTACCCTTCCCCCTCCCCATAGCCTCAAGTCCATTCTCTAGTAAGTCTGTGTCTTTATTCCTGTTTCACCCCTAGGTTTTTCATGACATTTTTTTTTTAAATTCCATATATATGTGTTAGCATACGGTATTTGTCTCTCTCTTTCTGACTTACTTCACTCTGTATGACAAACTCTAGGTCTATCCACCTCATTACAAATAGCTCAATTTCGTCTCTTTTTATGGCTGAGTAATATTCCATTGTATATATGTGCCACATCTTTTTTATCCATTCATCCGATGATGGACACTTAGGTTGTTTCCATCTCTGGGCTATTGTAAATAGAGCTGCAATGAACATTTTGGTACATGACTCTTTTTGAATTATGGTTTTCTCAGGGTATATGCCCAGTAGTGGGATTGCTGGGTCATATGGTAGTTCTATTTGTAGCTTTTTAAGGAACCTCCATACTGTTCTCCACAGTGGCTGTATCAATTTACATTCCCACCAACAGTGTAAGAGGGTTCCCTTTTCTCCACACCCTCTCCAGCATTTATTGTTTCTAGATTTTTTGATGATGGCCATTCTGACTGGTGTGAGATGATATCTAATTGTAGTTTTGATTTGCATTTCTCTCATGATTAGTGATGTTGAGCATTCTTTCATGTGTTTGTTGGCAGTCTGTATATCTTCTTTGGAGAAATGTCTATTTAGGTCTTCTGCCCATTTTTGGATTGGGTTGTTTGTTTTTTTGTTATTAAGCTGCATGAGCTGCTTATAAATTTTAGAGATCAATCCTTTGTCAGTTGCTTCATTTGCAAATATTTTCTCCCATTCTGAGGGTTGTCTTTTGGTCTTCTTTATGGTTTCCTTTGCTGCGCAAAAGCTTTTAAGTTTCATTAGGTCCCATTTGTTTACTCTTGTTTTTATTTCCATTTCTCTAGGAGGTGGGTCAAAAAGGACCTTGCTGTGATTTATGTCATAGAGTGTTCTGCCTATGTTTTCCTCTAAGAGTTTGATAGTTTCTGGCCTTACATTTAGGTCTTTAATCCATTTTGAGCTTATTTTTGTGTATGGTGTTAGGGAGTGATCTAATTTCATACTTTGACATGTAGCTCTCCAGTTTTCCCAGCACCACTTATTGAATAGGCTGTCCTTTCCCCACTGTACATTTCTGCCTCCTTTGTCAAAGATAAGGTGACCATATGTGCGTGGGTTTATCTCTGGGCTTTCTATCCTGTTCCATTGATCTATCTTTCTGTTTTTGTGCCAGTACCATACCGTCTTGATAACTGTAGCTTTGTAGTATAGTCTGAAGTCTGGGAGCCTGATTCCTCCAGTTCCTTCTTTCGTTCTCAAGATTGCTTTGGCTAATCGGGGTCTTTTGTGTTTCCATACAAATTGCAAAATTTTTTGTTCTAGTTCTGTGAAAAATGCCAGTGGTAGTTTGATAGGGATTGCATTGAATCTATAGATTGCTTTCGGTAGTAGAGTCATTTTCACAATGTTGATTCTTCCAATCCAAGAACATGGTATATCTCTCCATCTATTTGTATCATCTTTAATTTCTTTCATCAGTGTCTTATAATTTTCTGCATACAGATCTTTTGTCTCCTTAGGTAGGTTTATTCCTAGATATTTTATTCTTTTTGTTGCAATGGTAAATGGGAGTGTTTTCTTGATTTCACTTTCAGATTTTTCATCATTAGTATATAGGAATGCCAGAGATTTCTGTGCATTAATTTTGTATCCTGCCACTTTACCAAATTCATTGATTAGCTCTAGTAGTTTTCTGGTAGCATCTTTAGGGTTCTCTATGTATAGGATCATGTCATCTGCAAACAGTGACAGCTTTACTTCTTCTTTTCCAATTTGGATTCCTTTTATTTCCTTTTCTTCTCTGATTGCTGTGGCTAAAACTTCCAAAACTATGTTGAATAAGAGTGGTGAGAGTGGGCAACCTTGTCTTGTTCCTGATCTTAGTGGAAATGCTTTCAGTTTTTCACCACTGAGGATGATGTTTGCTGTGGGCTTGTCATATATGGCCTTTATTATGTTGAGGAAAGTTCCCTCTATGCCTACTTTCTGCAGGGTTTTTATCATAAATGGGTGTTGAATTTTGTCAAAAGCTTTCTCTGCATCTATTGAGATGATCATATGGTTTTTCTCCTTCAGTTTGTTAATATGGTTTATCACATTGATAGATTTGCGTATATTGAAGAATCCTTGCATTCCTGGAATAAACCCCACTTGATCATGGTGTATGATCCTTTTAATGTGCTGTTGGATTCTGTTTGCTAGTATTTTGTTGAGGATTTTTGCATCTATGTTCATCAGTGATATTGGCCTGTAGTTTTCTTTCTTTGTGACATCCTTGTCTGGTTTTGGTATCAAGGTGATGGTGGCCTCGTAGAAGGAGTTTGGGAGTGTTCCTCCCTCTGCTATATTTTGGAAGAGTTTGAGAAGGATAGGTGTTAGCTCTTCTCTAAATGTTTGATAGAATTCGCCTGTGAAGCCATCTGGTCCTGGGCTTTTCTTTGTTGGAAGATTTTTAATCACAGTTTCAATTTCAGTGCTTGTGATTGGTCTGTTCATATTTTCTATTTCTTCCTGATTCAGTCTTGGCAGGTTGTGCATTTCTAAGAATTTGTCCATTTCTTCCAGATTGTCCATTTTATTGGCATAGAGTTGCTTGTAGTAATCTCTCATGATCTCTTTTATTTCTGCAGTGTCAGTTGTTACCTCTCCTTTTTCATTTCTAATTCTATTGATTTGAGTCTTCTCCCTTTTTTTCTTGATGAGTCTGGCTAGTGGTTTATCTATTTTGTTTATCTTCTCAAAGAACCAGCTTTTAGTTTTATTGATCTTTGCTATTGTTTCCTTCATTTCTTTTTCATTTATTTCTGATCTGATTTTTATGATTTCTTTCCTTCTGCTAGCTTTGGGGTTTTTTTGTTCTTCTTTCTCTAATTGCTTGAGGTGCAAGGTTAGGTTGTTTATTCGAGATGTTTCCTGCTTCTTAAGGTGGGCTTGTATTGCTATAAACTTCCCCCTTAGAACTGCTTTTGCTGCATCCCACAGGTTTTGGGTCGTTGTGTCTCCATTGTCATTTGTTTCTAGGTATTTTTTGATTTCCTCTTTGATTTCTTCAGTGATCACTTCATTATTAAGTAGTGTATTGTTTAGCCTCCATGTGTTTGTATTTTTTACAGATCTTTTCCTGTAATTGATATCTAGTCTCATGGCGTTGTGGTCAGAAAAGATACTTGATACAATTTCAATTTTCTTAAATTTACCAAGGCTTGATTTGTGACCCAAGATATGATCTATCCTGGAGAATGTTCCATGAGCACTTGAGAAAAATGTGTATTCTGTTGTTTTTGGATGGAATGTCCTATAAATATCAATTAACTCCATCTCGTTTAATGTATCATTTAAAGCTTGTGTTTCCTTATTTATTTTCATTTTGGATGATCTGTCCATTGGTGAAAGTGGGGTGTTAAAGTCCCCTACTATGAATGTGTTACTGTCGATTTCCCCTTTTATGGTTGTCAGTATTTGCCTTATGTATTGAGGTGCACCTATGTTGGGTGCATAAATATTTACAATTGTTATATCTTCCTCTTGGATTGATCCCTTGATCATTATGTAGTGTCCTTCTTTGTCTCTTCTAATAGTCTTTGTTTTAAAGTCTATTTTGTCTGATATGAGAATTGCTACTCCAGCTTTCTTTTGGTTTCCATTTGCATGAAATACCTTTTTCCATCCCCTTACTTTCAGTCTGTATGTGTCTCTAGGTCTGAAGTGGGTCTCTTGTAGACAGCAAATATATGGGTCTTGTTTTTGTATCCATTCAGCCAATCTGTGTCTTTTGGTGGGAGCATTTAGTCCATTTACATTTAAGGTAATTATCGATATGTGTGTTCCCATTCCCATTTTCTTAATTGTTTTGGGTTCGTTATTGTAGGTCCTTTCCTTCTTTTGTGTTTCTTGCCTAGAGAAGTTCCTTTAGCAGTTGTTGTAGAGCTGGTTTGGTGGTGCTGAACTCTCTCAGCTTTTGCTTGTCTGTAAAGGTTTTAATTTCTCCATCAAATCTGAATGAGATCCTTGCTGGGTAGAGTAATCTTGGTTGCAGGTTTTTCTCCTTCAACACTTTCAATATGTCCTGCCACTCCCTTCTGGCTTGCAGAGTTTCTGCTGAAAGATCAGCTGTTAACCTTATGGGGATTCCCTTGTGTGTTATTTGTTGTTTTTCCCTTGCTGCTTTTAATATGTTTTCTTTGTATTTAATTTTTGACAGTTTGATTAATATGTGTCTTGGCGTATTTCTCCTTGGATTTATCCTGTATGGGACTCTCTGTGCTTCCTGGACTTGATTAACTATTTCCTTTCCCATATTAGGGAAGTTTTCAACTATAATCTCTTCAAATATTTTCTCAGTCCCTTTCTTTTTCTCTTCTTCTTCTGGAACCCCTATAATTCGAATGTTGGTGCGTTTAATGTTGTCCCAGAGGTCTCTGAGACTGTCCTCAGTTCTTTTCATTCTTTTTTCTTTATTCTGCTCTGCAGTAGTTATTTCCACTATTTTATCTTCCAGGTCACTTATCCGTTCTTCTGCCTCAGTTATTCTGCTATTGATCCCATCTAGAGTACTTTTAATTTCATTTATTGTGTTGTTCATCGTTGCTTGTTTCATCTTTAGTTCTTCTAGGTCCTTGTTAACTGATTCTTGCAATTTGTCCATTCTATTGTCCATTCTATCTCCAAGATTTCGGATCAACCTTACTATCATTATTCTGAATTCTTTTTCAGGTAGACTGCCTATTTCCTCTTCATTTGTTAGGTCTGGTGGGTTTTTATGTTGCTCCTTCATCTGCTGTGTGTTTTTCTGTCTTTTCATTTTGCTTATCTTACTGTGTTTGGGGTCTCCTTTTTTTTTTTTGCAGGCTGAAGTTTCGTAGTTCCTGTTGTTTTTTGTGTCTGTCCCCAGTGGCTAAGGTTGGTTCAGTGGGTTGTGTAGGCTTCCTGGTGGAGGGTACTAGTGCCTGTGTTCTGGTGTATGAGGCTGGATCTTGTCTTTCTGGTGGGCAGGTCCACGTCTGGTGGTGTGTTTTGGGGTGTCTGTAGACTTATTATGATTTTGGGCAGCCTCTCTGCTAATGGGTGGGGTTGTGTTCCTGTCTTGCTAGTTGTTTGGCATAGGATGTCCAGCACTGTAGCTTGCTGGTCGTTGAGTGAAGCTGGGTGCTGGCGTTGAGATGGAGATCTCTTGGAGATTTTTGCTGTTTGATATTATGTGCAGCTGGGAGGCCTCTTGTGGACCAGTGTCCTGAAGTTGGCTCTCCCACCTCAGAGGCACAGCACTGAGTCCTGGCTGCAGCACCAAGAGCCTTTCATCCACAGGGCTCCTTAATTTGGGATGATTCCTTGTCTATTCAGGTATTCCACAGATGCAGGGTATATCAAGTTCATTGTGGAGCTTTAATCCGCTGCTTCTGAGGCTGCTGGGAGAAATTTCCCTTTCTCTTCTTTGTTCTCACAGTTCCCAGGGGCTCAGCTTTGGATTTGGCCCCGCCTGTGCGTGTAGGTCGCCGGAGGGCGTCTGTTCTTTGCTCAGACAGGACGGGGTTAAAGGAGCCGCTGATTCGGAGGCTCTGGCTCACCCAGGCCGGGGGGTAGGGAGGGTCACGGAGTGCGGGGCGGGCCTGCAGCAGCAGAGGCCGGCGTGACGCTGCAGCCTGAGGCGTGCCGTGCGCTCTCCCGGGGGAGCCGTCCCCGGATCCCGGGACCCCGGCAGCGGCGGGCTGCACAGGCTCCCCGGAAGGGCGTGTGGCTAGTGACCTGCGCTCGCACACAGGCCTCCTGGCGGCGGCAGCAGCGGCCTTAGCGTCCCATGTCCGTCTCTGGGCTCCGCACTCTTAGCCGCGGCTCGCGCCCGTCCCCGGAGCTCTCCCAAGCAGCGTTCCCAATCCCCCCTCCTCGTGCACCAGGAAACAAAGGGGGACGTAAAAGTCTCTTGCCTCTTCGGCAGGTCCAGACCCCTCCCCAGACTCTCTCCCGGCCAGCTGCGGCGCACCAACGCCCTGCAGGCTGTGTTCACGCCGCCAACCTCAGTCCTCTCCCGGCGCTCCGACAAAAGCCGGAGCCTCAGCTCCCAGTCCCGCCCGCCCCGGCGGGCGAGCAGACAAGCCTCTCGGCTGGGGAGTGCCGGTCGGCCCGATCCTCTGCGCTGGAATCTGTCCGCTTTGCCCTTCGCACCCCTGTTGCTGTGCTCTCCTCCGCGGCTCCCAAGCTCCCCCACTCCGCCTCCCGAAGTCTCCACCCGCGAAGGGGCTTCCTAGTGTGTGGACACTTTTCCTCCTTCACAGCTCTCTCCCGCTGGTACAGGACCCGTCCCTATCCTTTTGTCTCTGTTTAGTTTTTTCTTTTGCCCTAACCAGGTACGTGGGGGGTTCCTTGCCTTTTGGGAGGTCTGAGGTCTTCTGCCAGCGTTCAGTAGGTGCTCCGTAGGAGTTGTTCCACGCGTAGATGTATTTCTGGTGTATCTGTGGAGAGGAAGGTGATCTCCGCGTCTTACTCTTCCGCCATCTTCCCGGAAGTCCCTACCATCCTCTTTTAAAAAATACAAAGTTTTTTTTTTTTAATACAGATTCCATGTGGCCTAGGCATATGTAAAGATTGTTTTGGAGGAGCCTATTGAAAATTGTTACAGAACAAGTGAAAGGAATACTCAGAATATTCCTCTGAAAATAGTTTAACAGTATGGAGGTTTCTTAAAAAACTAAAAATAGAATTACCATATGATCCAGCAATCCCACTACTGGGCATATACCCAGAGAAAACCATAATTCAAAAAGACACACGGACCCCAATGTTCATTGCAGCACTATTTACAATAGCCAGGTCATGGAAGCAACCTAAATGCCCACTGACAGAGGAATGGATAAAGAAGTTGTGGTACATATATACAATGGAATATTACTCAGCCATAAAAAGGAACGAAATTGGGTCATTTGTTGAGATGTGAATTGATCTAGAGACTGTCATACAGAGTGAAGTAAGCCAGAAAGAGAAAAACAAATATCATATATTAACGCATATATGTGGAGCCTAGAAAAATGGTACAGATGAACTAGTTTCCAGGGCAGAAATTGAGACACAGATGTAGAGAACAAATGTATGGACACCAAGGGGGGAAAGTGGCGGGCGGGTTGCGGTGGTGTGATGAATTGAGAGATTGGGATTGACATGTATACACTGATGTGTATAAAATGGATGACTAATAAGAACCTGCTGTATAAAAAAATAAATAAAATTAAAAAATTAAAAAAAATTAAAAAGTAATTAAAATAAAGAAGGGAGCAACCAAACCAATAAACAAATCCACCAATGTTATCAAGCGCTAAAAACTATACTAAGATAAACATAAAAATCACAAACAAGTTAGTCACATACAGGAAACCCCAAGTCTACAGTTGCTCCCAAAGTCCACTGCCTCAATTTTGGGATGATTCGTTGTCTTTTCAGGTATTCCACAGATGCAGGGTACATCAATTTGACTGTGGAGATTTAATCCATTGCTCCTGAGGCTTCTGGGAGAGATTTCCCTTTCTCTTTTTTGTTCGCACAGCTCCTGGGGTGCAGATTTGGATTTGGCCCCACCTCTGCATGTAGGTCGCCTGAGGGCATCTGTTCCCTGCCCAGACAGGAGGGGGTTGGAGTGGTGGCTGATTAGGGAGCTCTGGCTCACTCAGGCCAGGGGGAGAGAGGCGTACAGAATGCAGGGTGAGCCTGTCGCAGTAGAGGCCAGAGTGACATTGCAACAGGCTGGGCATGACGTGTGTTCTCCTGGGGAAGTTTTCCCTGGATTACAGGACTCTGGCAGTGGCAGGCTGCACAGGCTCCTGCAGTGGGGGAGCCTGTGCACACAGGCTTCTTGGTGGCTGCAGCATAAGCCTTAGTGTTTCATGCTCGTCTCTGGTGTCTGTGTTTATAACCACCATTCTCGCCTGTCTCTGAAGGTTGTTTAGGTAGTTCTCTGAATCCCCTCTCCTTGTGCACCCCAAAATAATGGTCTCTTGCCTCTTAGGCAGTTCCAAACTTTAACCCGGACTCTGTCCCAGCTAGCTGTGGTGCTCTAGGCCCCTTCAGGCCATGTTCACGCAGCCAACCCCAGTCCTCTCCTTGGGACCTGACCTCCGAAGCCTGAGCCTCAGCCCCCACCCGCCCTGGCGGGTGAGCAGACAAGCCTCTCAGGCTGATGAGTGCTGTCGGCACCGATTCTCTGCGCGGGAATCTCTCCGCTTTGTCTTCTGCACCCCTGTTGCTGCGCTCTCTTCTGTGTCTATGAAGCTTCCCCCACACACAAACCCCATCTCCACCAGTGAACAGCCACATCAACAAAGTTTCCTAGTGTGTGGAAACCTTTCCTCCTTCACAGCTCCCTCCTAGAAGTGAAGATCCCATCCCTATTATTTTGTCTCTGTTTTTTCTTTTGCCCTACCCCTGTACACGGGGATTTTCTTGCCTTTTGGGAAGTCTGAGGTCTTCTACCAGCGTTCAGTAGGTGTTCTGTAGGAGCTGTTCCATATGTAGATGAATTTTTGATGTATTTGTGGGAGAGGGGTGATCTCCACCTTACTCCTCTGCCATATTGAAGCACCCCTCAGGCACATTTTTTTTTTTTTTTTTTGTGGTACACGGACCTCTCACTGTTGTGGCTTCTCCCGCTGCAGAGCACAGGCTCCGGACGCACAGGCCCAGCAGCCATGGCCCACGGGCCCAGCCTCTCCGCGGCATGTGGGATCTTCCCGGACCGGGGCATGAACCCACGTCCTCTGCATCGGCAGGCGGACTCTCAACCACTGCGCCACCAGGGAAGCCCCCCTCAGGAACATTCTTAATGAGAAGATTACTATTCTAGACCAGTACTGTCCAAAATGGTAGACACTAGAGACGTGTGACTACTGAGCACTTGGAAACTGGCTATTCTAATTTGAGATGTGCTGTAAGTAGAAAGTATACCTTGGATTTCAAAGATTTAGTACAAAAAATAATGAAAAAAATCTTATTAATATTGGTATATTCATTAAATATTAAAATTCAACTGAGGTTAAATTCAATATATTTTTTAAATTAATTTCAACTGTTTTTTTTTTTTGCTTTTGCTTTTCATAATGTAGCTAATAAAGAATTTACATATGGGGCTTGAATTATATTTCTACTGGACAACATTTATTTAAAATGTAGAGTTATAGAAAATAACCAGACTGATGTATGTAGAGAGAAAAGAATAGAGAACCTAAAAGAGTGTAAGATACATATAGGACATGAAATAATTGTCAAAATGAATGCAATTGGAAATCCCAGAAGGGTAAGTAAGAGAGAGAAAAAAATGGCACAGAAACAATACTTGAATAGATAATGACCGAGTATTTTCTAAAATTATTGAATGAAATTTATAGACTCAAGAGTTATGGTAAACCACTAGAGAGAAATAAATTACTTAGGCACATCATAGTGAGACTATTGATGACTAAAAATAAAGAGAAAAATCTTAAAAGCAGATAGAAATAAAATACTTTAAAATGAGCCACAATAGACTGATGGCTCACTTCTCAACAGAAATAATGGAAACCAGAAAACAATAGAATCACATCTTCAAAAACTGCTGTAACTGCCAATCAGAATTTTACATCAAGCAAAAATATTCTTTAAAAAGGAGGGCAAAATAAAGACATTTCTAGCAAATGATTGCAAGCAAAGTTGCATTAAAATGAATACTATAGGGCTTCCCTGGTGGCACAGTGGTTGAGAGTCCGCCTGATGATGCAGGGGATGCGGGTTCGTGCCCCGGTCCGGGAGGATCCCACATGCCGCGGAGTGGCTGGGCCCGTGAGCCATGGCCGCTGAGCCTGCGCGTCCGGAGCCTGTGCTCCGCAGCAGGAGGGGCCACAACAGTGAGAGGCCCACGTACCGCCAAAAAAAAAAAGAATACTATAAGGAACAGTCCAAGCAACAAAAATCACAGAAATGTAGAAAGTAATAAAGAACAACATAAATGCAAAAAATATGGACAAAACTAAATATTGACAGTTGAAAAAAAGCAATCACAGTAATATCTTATGTGATTTAAAGTATATGCAAAATTAAAATGCATGACTATAGTAATATGAAAAAATGAAAGATGGTAAATAGAATTGAAAAGTGTGAAAAGTGCTAGCATTGTTTGCAAAGTGTATTGTAAACTAATACTAAATTTAATCAGACCTTGATAAGTCAAGGATGAGATTGTTATTTCTTGGATAATTGCTAAAAGTACAGCAAACTAATGTATAATTAACAATTTAATCAAGCTAAAATGGGATAATAAAACATACATGATTAGTCCAACAGATGGCAAAAAGGAAAACACACGGAGGAACATGTAGGGTAAAAGAAAAAATAGTAAGATATTAGATATAAACTAACAGATAAGTAAATGCATTAAATGTAAATGGAATACACACCTTAATTAAAATAGAAAGATTGTCAGATTAATTTTAAAAGTAGCCTCTATATTTTTTCTTATAAGAAGAAACAAAAAGGTTGAAGTTGGAAAGACAGAAAAGATATACTTTAGGAACACCAAGCTCAAGGAATCTGGTGTAGCTATACTAACATAGTACAATGCAGCCTTTAGCAAAAAAGCAAAACCAGGAATAAATAGAATGTTTCATAATGATAGAAAATTAAATATGCAAGGAAGATGTAAAATTTTTTAATTTTATGTAAAGAGATAGCTTCTTAAAATGGACAAAAGTAAAAGTTGAAATAGACATATCAACCATCACTGGAAGATTTTAAGACACCTAATTTCAGACAAAATATAAATCCTAAAGAAGGTACTGTATCATCATGCTATTTTCAGGTTTCAATCTGAAGAAACTGTTGAGTTTGACCACTTATTAAAGCTCTGGTAGGAATTTTACATGCAAAATCAAACCAGTTATCTCCAGTTCAAAAAAAACTTCTGCTTACTAAACTCCACTTCAGCTTTTCCAAAGTGTTCTTGAAAATTTACATATAGGTACAAGAAATGAAGAAACTAACATAATTTCCACAAATCAGATACATGATGGCAGCTTCCTGGCAAAATTAACAAAATATTTATGTAGTCAGAGCCTGAAAATTCTTACCAGTGCTTTAATAATATTTGGGTAGTGACTGCCTTTAGATATATTTTTACTTTTTAGAAATAAATTGTGGTTTAGATTTTCTTCCTATTATTATATGGTTACTTCTATTATTTCATTTGCTGTGAATGCTTACATTGTATTGGCTGAGTTGAAGTTAATGTTCTTCTCTTCCAAAATTCTTCCTCCTGCTGTTGTTCTACAAAGACTCTGAGTTTCCTTAGACAGGTATTGCATCTGAATCATCTCTGTTTCTTTATTGCTTAGCACAGTGCCTGAAAATGGCAGATATTCGGGATCTGTTTGAAGAATAAATAAATTATATGTTGTGATGATTAACTGTGACATGAGTCATTGCTTTGATATTATAGATGGTATCTTAGTAAATTACTTTGCAATAAATAGAAATTAAGAATATAGACAAGGATATATCTATAGCAACATTAATGCCACATAACTTTTTCAAAGGCTTTGATCCACTGGCATTAGTGTTACACAAGAATTTTGGTCAGTCTGTGGATTGCTGATGGTAAGACTAGATCTCAAATAATTATTTCTTATTGATAGTCTTTATTTTTCCTTTATAGGCCTTTTAAGAAAGCACATTGATATCAAGAGGGAGAAAAATCCACAAATTCTAAAACTTTGGTCAATACCAGAGAAATTGGCTGCTTTGACATTTATATTTTTAAGGCAATTATCTTAGCAGTAGCCCATTGTCATATACTAGACTCTTTTCAAGGAAAACATCATTTAATTTGTTGTAGAATCCAAGAGAATCTTTGCAGATACCAACAGATGTTTAAGTGCTAACAGAAGAAACGTTTGGAATATTTTTAGATGTAATTAACACAGGACATGTTATAAATAATTTGTACCTTTAAAAATTGCTTGCAGCAGTTTTCTTTTTTATAAACAATTTGACCTTGAGTAGCACAATCTTTCCTATATGTACTCTGTTGACATTTAGCAAAATATAAAGCAAAAGAAGACAGTATGTCATCTACAGCATTGTCCTTTATACTATAAAAATCAAGCAAACAAATAAACAAAACAAAGCAAATAAAATAAATTCTGTACTACCTGGTCAAATTAACTTGGGAAATACCCACTTCACCAAAGTTCATTGAATATGCAGGTTTATGATTATTCCATTACGTTATATTTTAGGCTTTTAAAATTATATTGTAAATCCATAAGATATGATACTGTGTTTATCATAATTTTTCTTAGATTCATTGAAGGTTCATTTAAGGATATTAACATATTCTTGTTTCATGTTTCCTGAACTCCTTAATTTTTAATTGTGTTTATGTGGGGTGGGAGGGAATGATGTGACTGTGTGTAAAACATGATGGGGAAAATACACTGCAAGGAAAAGAAATTTGGATTAAGTAGTAGGAGACCAGGAATTTGACCCTATTTTCTAGATTGTTGCTTTGTGAGCTTTGGCACATGGTAGATTTTAATAATTCTATGTGTAAAGGGGAATGTTGGATAAAATTACAAAAACTTCTGTTTCAATTCTAATGGTTTCAGATTTATAATCCAAGAAAAATTTACCTCAGAGCCTTGACTTCTGTCCTGAGACATGGAAATAGCCTACCTCACCCATTAAATAAATTTGTCCAATAGTTTATTTAAATTCTAAGGTGGAGAATATTAATCTGAGGCTCCCTAGGATCTGCTTTTATGTTTTGCTTCTTGTGAGATTTAAATCCTAGTGCCCCTTTTCTAGTTCACACCCCACCCACTCACCAAAATACAGGTGAATTTAAGTGCTTTTAAAACAATCTAGATACATAATCTTCATAAGGGAAGCTAGAGAACCTATTTGTAGTAATTTCCCCACTCACTAATTATGTACAGTTAATTCAGAGAGAGTTGAAATAGAAAAGGTTCACAAAATATTCTTAAGTAGGTTCTGTTCCAATATTAGAAAACTGCATAATTTTAAATAAATAAACACTTGTTAAATGCTTAGAAGTAGCTCAGAGAATATGAGAAAGTTGGCCCTTTGCATTTTAGTATAAGTAGAAAGGACATTGCATATTTGGAGCCAGCAGAAATGGGCTCATGGCAGAACTTCCTTCCTTAACTAGCTGTGTGATGTGATCTTGGATGAGTTTGTTTTCCTCTTTCCTCAATTCAAATTCTCTCATCTATATGAACTGAGAATAATAATGTCTTTCCTCCAAAGATTGTTGCAGGTATTAATTAAATAGCAAATGGGAAAGCCTTAGTAGTGCCTGGGACATAACAGGGGGTGTGGAATCCAAATCCCTCTCTCCTTATATAAGATGGGGACAAAACCCTTTTCCAATATAGTACTGTTCCAATTTTGGCTTTACAATAATAAATCTGTGCATTCTCAGTCCCCAGTTGGACTAAGTAACCCTAATGCAAACTGGAGGGTTATCTCTGTATCCACAGTAGCTTTAACAAACTCCCAAAACTTAAAAAAAAAAATCTGTAACATAATTTGAATCACTGTTCTGACTGCCTTGCAAGAGTGGCAGATTAGACTGTGAGTGTAAAAACACTGTATAAATTCTACAATACAAGAGAGGGAAGGTCTAGTAATCATGATGAGGACCCAGTCCCCGCTCTCAAGATTACACCCTTAATGGGTGGGTGGAAGGAGGTGTAAGATAAATTAATCAGAGAAAACATATAGTAGTTAAGTTCTAAATTGATTCATATTCTTTATGGGAGAGCAGAAGAAATGCTTTCTTAAGATTAGGGAGGGCTTCCCTGGTGGCGCAGTGGTTGAGAGTCCGCCTGTCGATGCAGGGGACGCAGGTTCGTGCCCCGGTCCAGGAGGATCCCACTTGCCGCGGAGCGGCTGGGCCCGTGAGCCATGGCCGCTGAGCCTGCGCGTCTGGAGCCTGTGCTCCTCAACGGGAGAGGTCACGACAGTGAGAGGCCCGCGTACCGCAAAAAACAAAACAAAACAAAACAAAAAAAACAATAGAACTTTACTGTCTCACAGTTCTGAAGGCTGCAAATCGAAATTAAGATGTTCGCAGGGCCATGCTACCTATTAGGAAAGAGCCTTCTTTGCCTCCTCCTAGCTTCTGGTGGCTCTTGGCTGTCTGGCATTCCTCACCCAACAACCTCAGGGTGTGAAGATCAATCCCTACACAGTCACAGTCTCCTGTTCTGCCACCAAAGCATGCAGTTAGCCTTTCTGTTGCCCTCAAGATTTCCCAAAAGTATGTTACAGCCCACTCCATACTCTGTTTTAGCTTTCTCTGACTTAACTTAGGCACAAATCACCTGTCTCTATTAAGAGTTTAGGGACTCAAACTCCGTTCCTTCTGACAAGTGTCCATGCAGATTGTCAAACGGAAGATCATCCTTAGGTACCAGGTTTCTGTGGAGAAAACCCACATCCAAGAACTGTTCTGAGTTCCTTCTACCCTTGGTCCTCTTGTTAGCAAGTCCACTCTCATACTGCTTGCCAAACGATAGGCCAATAAGTCGAGAGACAAGTTGTTGAGGCAAGGAATAACGACTTTATTTGGAAAGCCAGCAGACAAAGATGGTGGACTACTGTCCTCAAAAAAATCTTACCCAAGTTAGAATTCAGGCTTCCTTTATACTAAAAGAGGAAGGGGTGTGGTTGGTAGTTGCAAACTTCTTGATGTTGGAATCCTTTGTTCTTGCAGCTGTTCACGTAGGACAGGTCATGATATTCCTGTAAACCTCCAACAAGACAAATGTTACTCTCTGTTCTGCAAATTTTTATCTCTGTATGAATGGCAGAGTGTTATACCTTTAAAGGTCAGAGCCTTGACAATGGGCTATCCTGTATATTTCAGGCTGTTGGCAACATTCTTAACTTGTAGCAAAAGCAATAGAATACAAAGGTTAAAGTAAAAGAAACAGATCTAATATGGACTCAGATTTATTCTTTCCTGTTACACACTTCACCTAGGCCATCTTCTAATTTACACTTGTCAATAAGAGGCACACTTCACTTCTCTCTTCTTTCCTCTAGTTCCAGGCCTATCTGGAACATTCCTTTTAGGAGAAAATATATATATATATATCCTATGAGCAATATTCTTCGTTGTTACTTAGATGTTTATAGCTGAGGTGAGGGGTTGGTTCTTTGAAGTTTTATTTTTACTTTCCAGTGACTTAAAGAATAGAGAAAGCTCTTCAGGGAATAAGAAAGAAAGAAAAGAAGGGAACGTGCAGAGAAAAACTAGAGTTATATTTTGAGTTATAACATTGTTACATATTCTTCCCTTCTTAATTTTGCATCTTTCCAAAGAAAGTTACTTTCTGTCTAAGGGGCTTTTCCTCCCCAAGAATGTAGGAGTCAGGGTTTGCTGAATTATGTTTTAACAGGATAGTAATTTCTAAGTGACTCCTTGCAAGCCAGTGTGCCATGTGGTTGACCTACTTTCTCCTGGTTTCCCAGACAAATACACAAACCATAATGCTTTTTTAAATTTTATTAAAAAAATTTTTTTTGAAATATAGTTGATTTACAATGTTGTGTTAGTTTCAGGTATACAGCAAATTGACACATATATTCTTTTTTAGATTATTTTCCATTATAGGTTATTGCAAGATATTAAGTATAGTTCCCTGTGCTATACAGTAGAGCCTTGTTGATTATCTATTTTGTATATAATAGTGTGTATATTTTAATCCAAACTCCTAATTAACTCTCCCCTCCTTTCCCCTTTGATGTTCATAAGTTTGTTTTCTATGTCTGTGAGTCTATTTCTATTTTGTAAATAAGCTCATTTGTATCATTTTTTAAGATTCCACATATAACTGAGATCATATGATATTTGTCTTTCTCTGTCTTACCTCACTTAGTATGTTAATTTCTAGGTCCACCCATGTTGCTGCAAATAGCATTATTTCATTCTTTTTTATGGCTGCTTATGTTTAAACCTGGCTTCTCATGAAGGGTCACAGTTACCTCTTTTACCAGATGGAGTCCCATCCAAAAGAATTGGGATCATTCACCTCTCTGACTCCCACTTCACCTCTACTTCTTACACGTATTTGTAACTTCCAAAACTTCATTTCATCTTCTTTTTCTTTTAATGGAAAATTTCAAACATACAAAATTTCATTGATTCTAAGGTACACCTAATTTTTCAGCTCTTAGTATCTCTGAAGTTGGAATATATCTCAGTTGATGATGAGCTATAGTTTAATTCTTTTCTCTTCTTAAGTGGTGCATTGGCTAGCATCTAAGGTTTGATAACACACATTTCATAAAAGTGGAGATAATAGACTAACTAACATTCAATACTGATCCTCCAGGATCAAGAGGATCATTATTGTATATCTTCATCTTTTAATGGTATAGATTTTCTTTTATTTAGTCATTATTTTATACCTGTGAAGTTTTTTAAAAATTTATTTTATTTATTTATGGCTGCGTTGGGTCTTCGTTGCTGTGTGCGGGCTTTCTCTAGTTGCGGTGAGTGGGGGCTAGTCTTTGTTACGGTGTGTGGGCTTCTCATTGTGGTGGCTTCTCTTGTTGCAGAGCACGGGCTCTAGGGCACGTGGGCTTCAGTAGTTGTGGTTTGCAGCTTCTACATCGCAGGCTCAGTAGTTGTGGTACATGGGTTTAGTTGCTCCACGGCAGGTGGGATCTTCCCTGACCAGGGATCGAAGCTGTGTCCCCTGCATTGGCAGGTGGATTTTTAACCATGAGCCACCAGGGAAGTCCCTATTTTTATCTTTTAAACTCTTTTTTATTTTATTACTGTGAAATCTCTTTTTTTAAATAATTATCTCAGTAATTTCACTGCATGTTAACCCTAAACACTATAGTTTCATCTTAAAAATCTGAGTACATTTTCTTATGAACAACAATATTATCACACCATCAAAACTTAAAAATATACATTAACATATTCTAATACCAAATCCATTTTCAATTTTTCCCAGTTGCCTTTCTTTTTTTCTGTCATTGACATTTGAGGAAGCCACATCATTTGTCAAAAGGCCCAAATTCAAGATTTGTCTGATTGCCTCCTTATGTTATAATTTAAATTATTTTTCTGTCCACTCTGTTTCGTATGAATTCGAAATTAGAGATAAAAACTTGATGATATTCAAGTCCAGTCTTTTTGGCAAGTATACTTCAGAACTGGTACTGTATACTTTGTATTGTATCACATCAGGGGAACACCATACCTGGTAGTACCACATTTAGAGACAATCAATTCTAGAATTGATGTCTTTCCTTAGCAGTCCATTTTCTTTTTCAGTGAATGAAATTGACTCTCAAATCTTTCCGAATATGAGAGGCATGTTAATGTTCATCTCTTTCTTTGTTTGAGTCCTTCTCTTTCAAACTATTTGTTTTTCACAAGTCATGGACATCCATCCACATAATTTATGAGTGACTATGTCTACAGAATGATAGCTCAGTATCAATGGACTTCCTCCTTAAATAGGAAGACTGATTAGGATTCTTATGTAAGTGTGTGGTTTATGGTGTTACATAGGATTCCATTTTAGGTCCACATAGGTAAGCTAGAATATGCTAATATCAAAATGAGGCTGGGAGTGGAACACTTTAAAATATTTCCTCTAAGCTGAGATGTTCTTTATTTTTCCCCTATATGAGGAAGAAGGAAGAAATGACTCTGATCTGATCTGAAAAATCTAGATAAATTAACTCAATGCATATAACCATATATTACATGGAAAGAAATTTATTTAATCTCTTCTGAAATTAAATAGGAAGTTGTTTGATTTCTGGAATTTATTGGGATCATAAGAACATTTTTAACTCCACATTTCTTAATTGATAATTAGAGAAAATATATTTCCAATCTTTAAAAACTAAGTGCCAACTTTTTTCTTTCATAGAAATATCTAATTCTGATTGCTTACTTGTTCTTGTATATATTTTAATTGTTTGAGTTAGACAGGCACCCAGAAGAATTAAGCATCAAAATTCCATATACATGGTCCCCAAAGCTTTATAAACAACAGCAAAAAAATAAAGTTTCTGAAGAACATAATGTTCTCCAAGGTAGGGGGAAGTAATAATGAAATTAGGCATGAAGATGCAAAATAGAGCAGTAAGGAGCTCTCTGAGGAACCCTTGTTTAAAATTTATTATCATTTTATTTTTTATTTTTTTAATTTTTTTAAACATCTTTATTTGAGTATAATTGCTTTACAATGTTGTGTTAGTTTCCACTGTATAGCAAAGTGAATCAGCTATATGTATATGTATATCCCCATATCCCCTCCCTCTTGAGTCTCCCTCCCACCCTCCCTATCCCATCCTGCTAGGTGGTCACAAAGCACTGAGCTGATCTCCCTGTGCAATGCAGCTGCTTCCCACTAGCTATCTATTTTACTTTTGGTAGTGTATATATGTCAATGCTACTCTCTCACTTCGTCCCAGCTTACCCTTACCCTTCCCTGTGTCCTCAAGTCCATTCTCTACGTCTGAGTCTTTATTCCTGTCCTGCCCCTAGGTTAATCAGAACCACTTTTTTTTTAGATTCCATATATATATGTTAGCGTATGGCATTTGTTTTTCTCTTTCTGACTTACTTCAGTCTGTATGACAGAATTTAGGTCCATCCAACTCACTATAAATAACTCAATTTCATTTCTTTTTATGGCTGAATAATATTCCATTGTTTATATGTGCCACATCTTTATCCATTCATCTGTCGATTGCTGGGTCATATGGTAGCTCTATTTTTAGTTTTTTAAGGAACCTCCATACTGTTCTCCATAGTGGCTGTATCAATTTACATTCCCACCAACAATGCGAGAGAGTTCTCTTTTCTCCACACCCTCTCCAGCATTTATTTGTAGACTTTTTGATGATGGCCATTCTGACTGGTGTGAGGTGATACCTCATTGTAGTTTTGATTTGCATTTCTCTAATGATTAGTGATGTTGAGCATCCTTTCATGTGCTTGTTGCCCATCTGTATATCTTCTTTGGGGAAATGTCAATTTAGGTCTTCTGCCCGTTCTTGGTTTGGGTTGTTTGTTTTTTTGATATTGAGCTGCATGAGCTGCTTGTATATTTTGGAGATTAATCCTTTGTCAGTTGCTTTCGTTGCAAATATTTTCTCTGATTCTGAGGGTTGTCTTTTCATCTTGTTTATGGTTTCCTTTGCTGTGCAAAAACTTTTAACTTTCATTAAGTCCCATTTCTTTATTTTTATTTTTAATTGCCATTTCTCTAGGAGGTGGGTCAAAAAGTATCTTGCTGTGATTTATGTCATACAAGGTTCTGCCTGTTTTCCTCTAAGAGTTTTATAGTGTGTGGCCTTACATTTAGGTCTTTTATCCATTTTGAGTTTATTTTTGTGTATGGTGTTTGGGAGCATTCTAATTTCATTATTTTACATGTAGCTGTCCAGTTTTCCCAGCACCACTTATTGAAGAGGCTGTCTTTTCTTCATTGTATATTCTTGCCTTCTTTATCAAAGATAAGGTGATCATCTGTGCATGGGTTTATCGCTGGGCTTTCTATTCTGTTCCATTGATCTATATTTCTGTTCTTGTGCCATCCATACCATACTGTCTTGATTACTGTAGCTTTTTAGTATAGTCTGAAGTCAGGGAGCCTGATTCCTCCAGCTCCATTTTTATCTCTCAAGATTGCTTTGGCTATTCGGTGTCTTTTGTGTTTCCATACAAATTGTGAAAGTTTTTGTTCTAGTTCTGTGAAAAATGCCACTGGTAG
Source organism: Leucopleurus acutus (assembly GCF_964270905.1). NCBI lineage: Eukaryota > Metazoa > Chordata > Mammalia > Artiodactyla > Delphinidae > Leucopleurus > Leucopleurus acutus. The sequence goes on along the minus strand of NC_139147.1, from coordinate 76,660,061 downwards.
TTTGATAGGGATTGCATTGAATCTGTGGATTGCTTTGGGTAATGTTGGGTAATGTTGATTCTTCCAATCCAAGAACATGGTATATCTCTACATCTCATTGTATCATCTTTAATGTCTTTCTTCAGTGTCTTATAGTTTCCTGTATACAGGTCTTTTGTCTCCTTAGGTAGGTTTATTCCTAGGTATTTTATTGTTTTTTTTGCAATGGTAAATGGGAGTGTTTCCTTAATTTCTCTTTCAGATTTTTCATCATTAGTGTATAGGAATGCAAGAGATTTCTGTGCATTAATTTTGTATCCTGCAACTTTACCAAAGTCATTGATGAGCTCTAGTAGTTTTCTTGTAGCATCTTTAGGATTCTCCATGTATCGTATCATGTCATCTGCAAAGAGTGACAGCTTTACTTCTTCTTTTCCGATTTGGATTCCTTTTATTTCTTTTTCTTCTCTGATTGCTGTGGCTAAAACTTCCTAATCTGCATTGAATAATCGCAGTGAGAGTGGGCAACCTTGTCTTGTTCCTGATCTTAGAGGAAATGGTTTCAGTTTTTCACCCTTGAGAGCTATTTTGGCTGTCAGTTTGTCATATATGGCCTTTATTATGTTGAGGTAAGTTCCCTTTATGCCTACTTTCTGGAAAGGTTTTTTTTTTCTTTCTTTCTTTTTTTAACTCTGGAGAGATTTTATCATAAATAGGTGTTGAGTTTTGTATGTTATTTGTAGCTTTTCCCTTGCTGTTTTTAATATTTTTTCTTTGTATTTAATTTTTGATAGTTTCATTAATATGTGTCTTGGTGTGTTTCTTCTTGCATTTATCCTGTATGGGAGTCTCTGTGCTTCCTGTACTTGGGTGGCTATTTCCTTTCCCATGTTAAGGAAGTTTTCAACTATAATCTTTTCAAATATTTTCTCAGAACCTTTCTTTTTCTCTTCTTCTTCTGGTACCCCTATAATTTGAATGTTGGTATATTTAATGTTGTCCCAGAAGTCTCTGAGACTGTCCTCAATTCTTTTCATACTTTTTTCTTTATTCTCTTCTGTAGTATTTATTTCCACTATTTTATCTTCCAGGTCACTTATCCATTCTGCCTCAGTTATTCTGCTATTGATTCCATCTACAGAATTTTTGATTTCATTTATTGTGTTGTTCATCATTGTTTGTTTGTGCTTTTGTTCTTCTAGGGCCTTGTAAAATGTTTCTTGTATTTTCTCCATTCTATTTCCAACATTTTGGATCATCTTTACTATCATTACTCTGAATTCTTTTTCAGGTAGAGTACCTATTTCCTCTTCATTTGTTTGGTCTGGTGGGTTTTTACCTTGCTCCTTCATCTGCTGTGTATTTCTCTGTCTTCTCATTTTGCTTAACTTACTGTGTTTGGGGTTTGCTTTTCACAGGCTGCACATTCATAGTTCCCTTTGTTTTTGGTGTCTGCCCACAGTTAGTGAGGTTGGTTCAGTGCCTTGGGTAGGCTACTTGGTGGAGGGGACTGGTGCCTTTGTTCTGGTGGATGAGGCTGGATCTTTTCTTTCTGGTGGGCAGGACTGTGTCTGGTGGTGTGTTTTGGGGTGTCTGTGAACTTATGATTTTAGGCAGCCTCTCTCTTAATGGGTGGGGTTGTGCTCCTGTCCTGCTAGGTGTTTGGAATGGGGTATCCAGCACTGGAGCTTGCTGGTTGTTGAGTGGAGCTGGGTCTTGACATTGAGATGGAGAACTCTGGGAGACCTCTCGCTGATTGATATTATGTGGGGCTAGGAGGTTTCTAGTGGACCAGTGTCCTGAACTCGGCTCTCCCACCTCAGAGGCTCAGGGCTGACACCCGGCCAGAGCACTAAGACCCTGTCAGCCACATGGCTCAGAAGTAAAGGGAGAAAAAAAATAGAAAGAAAGAAAAAAGAAAAAAAATTAAAATAAAGTTATTAAAATAAAAATATTATTAAAATAAAAAAAGTAATTAGAAAAAAAAAGTAAGAGAGCAACTACACCGATAAACAAATCCACCAATGATAACAAGCTCTAAAAACTAAACTAAGGTAAACATAAAACCAGAAACAAATTAGACACAGAAAGCAAACCCCAAGTCTACAGTTGCTTCCAAAGTCCACCGCCTCACTTTTGGTATGTTTTGTTGTCTATTCAGGTATTCCACAGTTGCACGGTACATCAAGTTGATTGTGGGGATTTTAATCCGCTGCTTCTGAGGCTGCATGGAGAAATTTACCTTTCTCTTCCTTGTTCACACAGCTCCTGGGGTTCAGCTTTGGATTTGGTCCCACCTCTGCATGTAGGTCTCCCTCTGGCATCTGTTCTGCACCCAGACAGGAGGGGGTTAAAGGAGCAGCTAATTAAGGGGCTCTGGCCCACTCAGGCCAGGGGATGAGAGGGGTATGGAATGCAGTGTGAGCCTGCGGCGGCAGAGGTTTATGTAATGTTGTACCAGCCTGAGGCGCACTGTATGTTCTCCCAGGGAAGTTGTCCCTGGATCACGGGACCCTGGCAGTGGCGGGCTGCACAGGCTCCTGGAGGGGAGGTGTGGATAGTTACCTGTGCTTGCACACAGGCTTCTTGGTGGCTGCAGCAGTAGCCTTAGTGATTCACGCCCATCTGTGGTGTCTGCATTGATAGGTGCAGCTCATGCCTGTCTCTGGAGCTCTTTTAAGTGGTTCTCTGCCTTCTGTGGGCAGACAGGGAAGGAATCCTCTCTTCTCATGCACCCCAAAACAATGGTCTCTTGCCTCTTAGGCAGGTCCAGACTTTTTCCTGGACTCCCTCCCCACTAGCTGTGGCACACTAGCCTCCTTCAGGCTGTGTTCATGCAGCCAACCCCAGTCCTCTTCTTGGGATTTGACCTTCAAAGCCCGAGCCTCAGCTCCCAGTTCCCACCCACCATGGAGGGTGAGCAGACAAGCCTCTTGGGCTGGTGAGTGCCGGTCGGCCCTGATCCTCTGTGCGGAAATCTCTCCGCTTTGCCTTCTGCACCCCTGTTGCTGCACTCTCCTCCGCGGCTCTGAAGCTTCCCCCCTGCCCACCCCCTGTTTCCACCAGTGAAGAGGTTTCCTAGTGTGTGGAAACTTTTCATCCTTCACAGATCCCTCCCAGAGGTGCAGGTCCTGTTCCTATTCTTTTGTCTCTGTTTTTCCTTTTTTACTTTTTCCCTACCCAGGTATGTGGGGAGTTTCTTGCCTTTTGGGAAGTCTGAGGTCTTCCCTGCATTCAATAGGTGTTCTGTAGGAGCTGTTCCACATGTAGATGTATTTTTGATGTATTTGTGGGGACGAAGGTGATATCCACATCTTACTCCTCCACTATCTTGAAGGTCCTCCTCATAACTCCCTTTTCATTACTGCTCTTTGTGTTCTATTGAGCACACTTTAGTGATTGCTACTAAATAGCGCAATCAGTGAATTTAATATAATCCAAAAAACCTACACCCAAGTAATATATCCTTATTAAGATAATGTGAAAATTGAAGAAAGCAAAGAAAAAAATATATATTTACTTGAGTTAAATATAACCAATATTAATAGTTTTTTATATTTTCTTCTAGTATGTTTCTAAACCCATAGCAGTTTTAAATACATGGTTATAATTACGTTTTACGTTAAATATTGTAACATGCCCCTCACACTTAGAAACACTATAAGTAGTTTTCCACGTGAAGCAGTATTTTTTTAATGCTTCGCAGTATTCCAACAGGTTTTTTTGGCCATTCCCTATTGTTTAAATTAGCTTTTTAAAAATCCCTCTGTTTCATATTTTTATAGATTCTGCTGAGATAATTTTGTTTATAAAAACATTTTAAGTTAAGTATAAATTTCCATAAGATATTTTCTGAGAGGTATACTTTCTAGGTCAAAGTATATAAACATATTTAGGACTAATAAGAACACAGTAAAATAGCAGTGTATGCAAATCCTCTTCCACAGGACCCTAATATATTTTTCACTGGTGTTTTGAAAAATAAAGTGCTAACATAATAAGTAATCAGGGTTGTTATATTGTTTCTATTTGCATTTTTGTGGTCACCAGTACGTATGCACATTTTCAGATTTGTTTAATTAGTATAATCTCTCTTGTGTTAACTTTTAATGACTTAAGTGTTGCGGTCATAGTATTATTCTCATTAATTTGTGTGACATTTTATAAGATTAACATGATAACCTTAATCATTTATAAATACAAGTAATTTTCCCATGTTTTTATTGCTGAATCATATTTTTAAATTATTAGAGTGACACATATTCAATTAAAAAACATCCCTAGGCTTCCCTGGTGGCGCAGTGGTTGAGAGTCCACCTGTTGATGCAGGGGATGCGGGTTCGTGTTCCGGTCCGAGAAGATCCCACATGCCACAGAGTGGCTGGGCCCGTGAGCCATGGCCGCCAAGCCTGTGCATCCGGAGCCTGTGCTCCACAAAGGGAGAGGCCACAAGAGTGAGAGGCCCGCATGCTGCAAAAAAAAACCCCCAAAAATCCCTAACTAGTGCAATCTTTTGCTTGTGTTATTTCCTCTTAATTGGTCTTATTTCTTCTTTCCTCACCTCCTGTCTCACTTAGCATGGGTCTCTATTAAGCAGCCAAGGGAATAATTTTAAAACATAAATCACATCATATCGTTCCCTGATCAAAACCATCCAATGACTTCCCACCCCAGAGGAAAATCCAAAGTCCTTTACATAATTCCTAAGTCCCTGTTATGTCAAACATCTCCTATAACTCTTCTTCTCACTCAATCACTCAACCCCCACTGGCCTTCTTACCTTTCCTGGAACCTCAATGCATACTTCCACCTTTGGACCTTGTATTAATATCTTTTAAAGTAATCAACCTTCCCAAATATTCATATGGCTCAATCTCTCTTTATTCAGATCTCCTCTTAAATGTCAAATCCTCAGTTTTATCTATGATTGTATCGTCAAATCATTCTTCATCCCCTTTTTTTCTTAATAGTCATAGTACCTGTCAGTATTTCAAGACACACACACACACACACACACACACACACACACACACACACACACACACCTTTGTCTCCCTTACTAGAACAGAAGCTTCAGAAGGTGGGGCTTTTTTTCTTCCTCCCTCCCTCTCTCTCTCTTTCTCTCTATCATTCTTTCTATTTCTCTCTTTCTTTTTAATGCTGAAAGCATTGGACCTAGAATAATATCTATATCAAAAAACTAGAAGAAACTTAAAAATATAAGAAAGAAATGCAATCACAATCACTGTTAACATATGGGCATTATTTTGTCTTTAGAATTTATTATAGATCTTTTAGAATTTATGATAAATTTTTGAATTTTACATTTAGAGTAAGTATATGGAAATATTTTTTCAAGTTTTTACTTGACTCTATTCTGTAAGCATTTTTTATGTCATTATGTAGTCTTCATAGCATTTTAAAGGACTGAAGATTATTTCTCAATTATAACTTAATATCACACCAGGGTCACACTATTTTAATTAAATCTTAGCTTAAATATTTTATTAACCAATAGGGTCATCTTCTTTAAATTCATTAGTAAACTTTTGTCATTTTAAATTACTTTAAAGTAAATTTATGTTTTCTTTTTCTTTGAAAATTTACATTTTTGAAAGCTATTTTTTTAAATTATTAAAATTAAACTGTTTCTATAGTTCACTAAATTTGCTCAAGTCCAATATATTGCTACAGTTCCTTTCTTTTTATTCCAAAAGCTCATTTCTACATTTCTCTTAACTGAGTTTCCCAGATATTTTCTAATATTACTTACTTTAAAACAATACAACCTATATATTTTTAAATGCTGCTGTTTTTCAGCTTAATTTATTTAGTTTACTTTTTTCTTTGCCATTTGATTTATTCAACTCAGCTAATTTATTTCCTCTCTTTTTTTCAAATAATGAGAGCATTTAGGTTTATAAACCTCTTTGTTCAAATTCAATTAATTTTTGTCTGTTTGTTTTTATTTTTTAAATATTGACTTAACAGTATATTAAAATTCCACCTTGATCCAATATTTATGTAAGAGGATGCTTTCAAACAGGTGAAAATATTTGAATTATTTAAATTTATTTAATGTCAAGTTCTATTCAATTTTAATTAGAAAATGTACTCTGAATAAATTCTCTTTTACTATTTTTTATGTAGTCATGGAGCTAAATCTGATCATTTTTTAAAAGTTTCCTTTGGTATATTGATCTTTATTCTAGTACATTTTTATTGTTTTTATTAATGCTAGTATGGTTATTTTTAATTTGTCTGTTTCTTTACCATAAAATGAAGCTTTATATCTTTTTTGTTTTCCTCTTTAAATCATATATACAGATCTACTGCTTGTTTGTGTCTCCCTGACATATTCATTTTGCTTTTCATTTTAACCTTACTATGTCATGTTGTTTTAAACCACATAGACAAATTATGGATTTTTTTAAAATACAAAATTTGAAAAAATGACTTTTCACAGAAAGACATAATTAATGTCATATATTTTCTTGACTACTATGATTATTTTATATATATATATATATATATATAAAGTTTTTTTCAGCATATAATTCAACTAAAGCTAATTTTCATACCAGAAAAATAAGTGTGGTACCCATTTATCAAATATGAGGGAGAATATTTGTTTTGCTAATCAGTTTTCTTGGGTGAAAATCTAAGGTTGTAATACATATTAAAATATGTATAATCTCATTGTTCCATCTATTGTGATCATGATTTCAATAGTTATTTAGACATATCCCTACACATTCAACTATTTCATTGGTCACAAATACCAGTTCCTTTCTATCTTATTTTTTCACACTTTTTGGTTTATTTATTTGGAGTCATATCTTGGTTATGGCTTATGTATTTGAATATTTTTTTCATTAATAATACACATTAGTAATATGCTTTTATAGACCCTGACTATATAAAAAGTTATTCCTTTTAACTCTCTTTTAGCAACAACTTGGTTCAGAAGAGCATTCTGAGTTACGACCTCTTCCCCTTAAAACATTTCAGATATTACACTAGTAGTCTCTAATATTTAGGTTGTGGAAAAGAAGTCTAAGATTTGTTTTTCAAAATTTAATATGTTATTTTCCAGATTGCTCTATTTTTAAATACTTCTATTCATATATCATTTAATTAAAAAATTGTATCCTCTTATTCTTTTCCTTTGAGTTTTGGATTATTTTCAAGATTACCATCTAATTCCTTTTTTCTCTGCTGTGACATCATGTATTTCTTGCCTGCAATATGAATTTATATCAAACAATTCCATTTTGTTTTCCACAAGGTCTTTTATCACATAAATTTGACTATTACCACAATCAAGACAAATATCGATTTTGAATATGATAGCCAATACTTAATCTGTAATAATGAGCTAAGTCTTTATATGAATTATCAAACAGAACCTTCAGAAGCATTCCTTAATATAGTTTCTCTTACCTCCTTTACAGATGAGGATAGAAAGAAAAATTCATTCATTCATTCTTTCAAAGTCACACAATTAGTAATAATTGAATCAGGCATTCAATTTCTGATTTATTGTACTAAGTTCTTCACAACTGGGCTCTTCTAAAAGGTTCTTATGTATTTTATAGGGAATTCAGTTCAGAGGAAGAATTTTCCTTTGATGTCTGTCCTCCTCTACTACAGAAACTTTTAGAGATCTAAAATATGTTTTCTTCTGTTTAGTCATTTGGCTATAAAGAAAACTGTTATCAGGTCTGGAAATAGAGAACAGAAAAATTGTCTGAATGTCACTTAGCTGCTTCATACTCCTTTTTATGTCTGAGAGAATAGCAATCTTATCTTTTAAGTTGAAGAGAAAGATGATGCAGCGTTCTTAATACTTCCCATGTAATCAGGTCATGTTAGTTCCACTTTTTGAGATAAAGAATATTCTCATCATCTAGGCTGATGGTTCCCAAACCCAGAGTAGTGAAACACACTAAGATGACCCATGATGATCCAAGCCCTCATGTAATTCTTTCCCCTTGACTGTGGGTAGGATTCATGATTTGCTTCTAACTTGTTTTATATAATACATGGTAAGGTGATGGGATGCCACTCCTAAGATTATGTTTTGTTGTATTAAGATGCCATCTGAGTAAACTGGAAAAGAAATTCTTCTACTGGCCTTAATAGGATAGGTAACAATGTTATGAACTACCTGGGAAGAGAGCCACACATTGGGTAGTTTGTGAGCAACCGCTAGGGACCTAAAGTGGCCTCCAGCTTCCACCCAGCAAAATGTTGGGTATCTCAGTAGACAGCTGCATAGATATGGATTCTACCAACTATCTGAATGTACTTGGAAACAGATTCTTTCCTACTTGAGCCTTCAGATGAGAATACAGCACAGCCAGAAACTTGAGTACAGCCTTGTGAGACCCTGAGCAGAGAATCCAGCTAACCTGTGGCTGGACTCCTGACCCATATAAACCATGAGATATTCCTGTGTTTTTATGAGCTACTAAATATATGGTAATTGGTTATATAGCAACAGAGAACTAATACACATGTTTATTTACATAATTAACCTAGAGGAGATGGTTAAAACCATATATTCTTGTAAATTTTTTATTATTTTTAAACTTAATCATGATCCTGAGGTAGGAACATGCTTTTAAAACTTTTTTTTCATGAAGCATGCTTGAGAACAATTCTCAGAATAGTATTTGAAAATCAGCACTCTAGATACTACAAAGAAGAAAGTATCTTTTAGTGAACCACAAGTTGGAGTGTGAGGTCTGCGAAAATCTCAAGTATATTCATGTGAATGGCTTAAACCTGAGCCTCTGTCTGTGGGGCAAATACATCTAAAGGGATATCCTTTTCATTCAGTTCAGCTCTCCTGAGAAGTAGAAGCCAAGACAGGACTGGAAGTCTGAGAAATTTGTTGAAGGAAATGCTTGCAAATCATAAAGGAGGCAGGAGCTGACAGTGTGAGGCTTCAGATAGTGATGCAGGTCTGACATTCAGGAAACAAAAAGGAGAAGAAAGCTGGGGCTCATCCTGTACTCTCAGACCCCAGCCCAGTACTAATGATGTCTCAGTCTATGAGAATCCTAAGTTGCTTATTCAGGTAGGAGGGGTCCAGCTACAAAGGCCACCATGTTATTATCTGGGAGTAACTGAGTATGGCGTCCATGTTCCTGTCTAGGTAGATCCAGTCATATAGCAGTGGGACTGTCAGTCAACTCTGATCCTTGGAGCAGTTTATCTTAAAAGAGTATCTGAGAGACACACCTCTAGGGCCACATTTTAAATTAAGTTCTGTCACACCCTCCTTAGATCTGTATAGCCCAATTTACTTAAATTAGGATTTTTTCCTTTCCCTACAATCTGGCTGAGAAACATACCTTTTCTTTCCAGTGAAAGAATAAAATGAATGTTCTGTTCAAGGGCAATCACCTGAATATTCCAAACAGGCAGATGGCTTTATCAGTTTAGATCTTGGATGACTATACCATTCAGTAAGATTAGAATATTTGCATAAAAGAATTGACACACACTCATATTGATAAATCCGTGATAATATTGTCCATCATTCAGGTCAGTTCACATCTATTAAAACAGGTTCTATCACCTCCTTCCTGCAGTGTTTTATTTTTTTAAAGAAATTTATTTATTTTTTATTTATTTATTTTTGGCTGCATTGGGTCTTTGTTGCTGTGTGAGGGCTTTCTCTATTTCTGATGAGCGGTGGCTACTCTTTGTTGTGGTACACGGGCTTCTCATTGCGTTGGCTTCTCTTGTTGCAGAGCACAGGCTGTAGGCGCACTGACTTCAGTAGTGGCGTGCGGGCTCAGTAGTTGTGGCTCGTGGGCTCTAGAGCGCAGGCTCAGTAGTTGTGGTTCATGGGCTTAGCTGCTCCATGGCATATGAGATCTTCCCAGACCAGGGTTCAAACCCGTGTCCCCATCTTCATTGACAGGCAGATTCTTAACCGCTGAGCCACCAGGGAAGCCCTCCTGCAGTGTTTTGTTTGGTTTCCACTGCATCATACAAGTTCTTACCTTCTCCTTCCCCTGCTGCTTTCTTCCTCCACATTTTTCTTCAAACTAGTTTTTTGTGTGTAAAGTAAAATCATGAAATTAGAACAGAACTCTTTAGGAATTCCAAGAGATACATTTACTCCATAGTAGGACCAAGTTTTGTTTTCAGATGAAATTACACTAATAGACTTTTAAAATAGAACTCTGTTTTCATGAACAGAATTTTTGTTGTTTCTGTATTAGTTTAATTAAGAATTTCTTAATTTATTCTGCATTTGACACTGTATCAGATATCTTGAAAATACCAATTTACCAATGTATATAAAATCTATGTTGGGGTCAAAAAACTTGAAATACAGTAGAATGAGATGACACATATAACTATAATGTGTGGAAAGTAGTGATATATTTAAAAATTGTGGAGTAGAAAGTGTTAAAGAAATTCAAAGGAAGATTTCCTCTTACTCTGAGAAAATCAAGGATGGCATTCAGAAGTTGATGATTGAACTGCACCTTAAGAAAATAGGCTACATTTGAGATATGAAAAATGGAGAGTGGGTTAGGATATGTAGAGCCTGCAATCCAGGAAAAAAAGCTTATCAGATAAAGTATTATTTCCATTAAAAGAGATCTATATTCCTCTTTTAATGTTCTCATTTAGGGCTCAGATTAGCCAGTTAATAGAGTAGTAGCAGCTCTCAGCCTTTGCAATCTTGTAAACACTGTATTCAAGTCCAATCCCTCCAGAGCAGCACAGTATGTTTAACTTAAGATATGGTCATTTGCTGCAGACTTTAAGAGATTTTTTTTGCGGTATGCGGGCCTCTCACTGTTGTGACCTCTCCCGTTGCGGAGCACAGGCTCCGGACGCGCAGGCCCAGCGGCCATGGCTCACAGGCCCAGCCGCTTCGCGGCACGTGGTATCCTCCCAGACTGGGGCACGAACCGTGGTCCCCTGCATCAGCAGGCGGACTCTCAACCACTGCGCCACCAGGGAAGCCCAAGAGATTTTTTAAAAGCAAAACCCATTAAGACTAGTTGCATTATATCATAGAAAAAAAAAGATAGGGGTTTTATGAAACATATTGCCCCTTAGCAGAGCTAAATTACTCTCTCATGGCAAGGATGAAGGAAGGTGGTAATTTGAGCTTCCAGGACTCTATTTCAGTATTAATTCCGAACTGAATGCTTCAGCTAATTCTATGTGCTATTTGAGCTTTACTGGAAGGATGCATTTGCAAATGTGAACACAGAGAATGCTCTTTATTTCATGGTTTTAAAAAAGCTTAGATTGATGATGGCTCTTTAACATGTTATTTTGTCTGCCAAGTGTGGTTTTTCAGGATGGCTGTTAAAGTTTTGTCTGCATCATAAATGGGCTACTTCCTGGAATATGTCTTTGTTACTGCATATTTGTAGGAAAGCACTTGCTTTAGAGTTACTTCCATGTATCTCTGTTTTCCCCTTTATATTTAAAATTCCTATGGTACAGCTTTTTGTTTGATTTATCTTTGTAGCTGAGCAATGTCTAGAATATAATAGATATTCAAAAATGCTTTCTGTATCCCACCTTCCATCAATATATGTCAATGAAACATAAACAGAAGTGGGATGACCCTTGAAAATATTTGTTATAAGAGATTAGGGACTCTCAAAGTGTTTTCCAGATTTTCTAAGAGTTACCTATGGTACCAACTCATATAATTTCAGGATCTTTTTTTTTTTTTTTTTTAGGTTCTTTCATATCACTATCATGGTCGTGTAGGCATGTGGCTCCACTCTTATAATAAATGATCCTTGGGAGATTTTCATTTTAATGATCCCTTGCTTAGAGAGAGCAGTCTTGGGGTGGAAATGTCCACAAGCTTTGGAAGTTCTGACTTGCTGACTCCTAGGATATATGAGGCAAAAAAACAAAAAACAAACACACCAAATACTAAGGAATTTAATACCATGTCATTCCTAGGGTTGCAATATCCCTAGCCACCCTGTCTTCTTCTTTTTACTTTACAGAGTCCTCATATGTTTATTTTATGTATAATGTTCAGGATTTTCAGTTGTACTTAGCAGGAGGAATAGGGAAAAGTATGTCTGCTTCATTTTCCCAAAAGCAGAAGTTCTGGAGCAGCTTTTAAAAAATATGTCAATGGAAAAATATATAAACCAAGAATTTTATATCCAGCTATGCTCTCCTTAACCATTTATTACACACAACATTAATCTCATTCTGTGCGTTTTTAATCTTAGACATTGCAGTTATTATCTGGAGAGGTTCAATTTAGATTTCTTTTTTATATCTTCCCTGTCTCTACTGAACATGTCAATCTTTTCTCTTGCTTCTTGAACATGAGAAATGCAATGCATGCGAAACATGCGAAATGCAACTGCCCTTCTAGTATCTGTGGCTCCTAATTCTATTATTTATGTTTGTTTTAGGGGTGGTTTTGATTGATTTTACTCCTCAATATGTGTAACATTTACCTGCTTTTTTCATGCCTGATAATTTTTTATTGGATTACAAATACTGTAAATTGTACATTATTTAGTGCCAGATATTTTCATATTCCTATAAATATTCATGAGTTTTGTTCTGAGCCATTCTTAAGATTTTTGGAAAATGTTTGATCTTTTAAGGTCTTGCTTGTTTCTTTTGTTAAATGGCATCACTGCATCATTTAGTTTAGGTTTATTTATTCCTTTTCTGAGGCAGCATTCTTCTGGTTTCTCTATTTTATTCCCTATGAATAATGAGCATTTATGCTCTGGCTAGTAAGAAGAGGCAATATTCCTAGTCCTTACTATCCTCAGTGATTGTTCTCTTTAATGCTTTTGGGTAGTCTCTTCTCATCATTGCATAATTTGCTTGTACACTTGTGCTGACTGGGAATCCACTTGGTACTCAAGGAGGACACTGCACATCTTCAGAATTCTCTCTCTGTGCAATTGTCTCCTTTCCAGTATACTACCCTACAGAGTGAATATCATTGAAGGGAGTTGCATGAGGGGCATAAGTAAATTATTTAGTAACATTTTGCAACTTTTCTGAGTCTAAAATTATTTTTAAGTAAAAAGTTTAGAATTTACAAGATTAATCCACAGAAATCTGTTGCATTTCTATACACTAACAACAAAAGATCAGAAAGAGAAATTAAAGAAACAATCCCATTTACCATTGCATCAAAAAGAATAAAATACTTAGGAATAAACCTACCTAAGGAGGCAAAAGACCTGTGCCCTGAAAACTATAAGATGCTGATGAAAGAAATCGAAGATGACATGAATAGATGGAAAGATGTACCATGTTCTTGGATTGGAAGAATCAATACTGTCAAAATGACTATACTACCCAAGGCAATCTTCAGATTCAGTGCAATCTCTATCAAATTACCAATGGCATTTTTCACAGAACTAGAAAAAAAACCTTAAAATTTGTATGGAGACACAAAAGACCCCAAATAGCCATAGCAATCTTGAGAAAGAAAAACAGAGTTGGAAAAATAAAGCTCCCTGACTTCAGACTATACTACAAAGCTACAGTCATCAAAAGAGTATGGTACTGGCACAAAAACAGACATATAGATCAATGGAACAGGATAGAAAGTCCAGAAATAAACACACACACCTATGGTCAATTAATCTACAACAAAGGAGGCAAGACTATACAGGGAGAAAAGACAGTCTCTTCAATAAAGTGTGCTGAGAAAATCTGGACAGCTACATGTAAAAAAATGAAATTAGAACATTCTTTAATACCATACACAAAAATAAACTCAAAATGGATTAAAGAACTAAATGTAAGGCTGGATGTCATAAAACTCTTAGAGGAAAACATAGGCAGAACACTCTTTGACATAAATTGCAGCAGTATCTTTTTTGATCCATCTCCTAGAGTAATGGAAATAAAAACAAAAATAAACAATGGGACCTAATGAAACTTAAAAGCTTTTGCACAGCAAAGGAATCCATAAACAAAATGAGAAGACAACCCACAGAATGAATGAAAATATTTGCAAACAATGCAACCCACAAGGGATTAATCTCCAAAAATTACAAACAGCTCATGCAGCTCAATATCAAAAAAACAAACAACCCAATCAAAACATGGACAGAAGACCTAAATAGACATTTCTTCAAAGAAGACATACAGATGGCCAAGAAGCACATGAAAAGATGCTCAACATCATTAATTATTAGAGAAATGCAAACCAAAACTACAATGAGATATTACCTCACACCAGTCAGAATGGCCATCATCAAAAAACCTACAAACAGTGAATGTTGTAGAAAAGGGAACACTCCTACACTGTTGGTGGGAATGTAAATTGGTACAGCCACTATGGAGAACAGTATGGAGGTTCCTTAAGAAAACTAAAAATTGAGCTACCATATGATCCAGCAATCCCACTCCTGGGCATATATCTGGAGAAAAACATGGTTTGAAAGGATACATGCATCCCAATATTCATTGCAGTGCTGTTTACAATACCCAAGACATGGAAGCAACCTAAATGTCCATTGACAGATGAATGGATAAAGAAGATGTGGTACATATATACAATGGAATATTGCTCAGCCATTAAAAAGAATGAAATAATGCCATTTGCAGCAACATGGATGGACCTGGAGATTATCATACTAAGTGTAGTAAGTCAGAGAGAGAAAGACAAATATCATATGATATTGTGATATATGCGGAATCTAAAAAATAATGATATAGGTGAACTTATTCACAAAACAGAAACAGACTCACAGACTTAGAGAAAGAACTAATGGTCACCGGGGGGGAAGGATAGGGGGTAGGATAGAATGGGAGTTTGGGGTTGACATGTACACACTGCTATATTTAAAATAGATAGCAAGGAACTACTGTATAGCACAGGGAACTCTGCTCAGTATTCTGTAATGGGAAAAAAATTTGAAAAAGAATAGATATATGTATATGTATAACTGAATCACTTTTATGTATACCTAGAACTAACACAACATTGTTAATCAACTATAGTCCAATATAAAATAAAAGGTTTAAAAAATAAATATAAATTCTTAGGAATACATTTAGCAAAGTATGTGCAAGACCTGTACATTGAATGTCCATACTATGATTCTATTTGTGTAAAATGCAAATATAGTGACAAAAAGCAGATCTGTGGTTGCTTGCTGATGATGCAAAGACATAGGAAACTGCTGTGGGCAGTGATAGATATGTTCATTATCTTGGCTGTGGTAATGGTTTCATAGGTATATACATATGTCAAACCGGTCAAATTGTATACTTTAAATATGCATATTTTCTATCAGCTAGACCACAATAAGCTTTTTAAAAATTAAAAAAAAGAATTATGCTCCCTTGTTGCCTTGCTTTATATGTTGATTTTGAAAATTCTGATGCCAACCTTGTTTTGCCTTTTTAATTTATTTTCATGAAACCTTGAACATTTTATCTTTGCCTTTTTATTAGAATATGTTTCAGAGATAATGATTGTGGGTTAATTTTGCTAGGTACTTTGAGAGCCTTTTCAACATGCAGATTCAGGTCTTTTTCTAATTCTGGTTGGGATCAGAGTTTTAAAGATTAGCTCTGGTCCATTGTTTTATTTTTCTTCATCAAATATTTCAATAATATGAAAATTATTCCTTTTTTCTGTCTTCCATTTCCACTATTTTTTCCAATCATTTAATTTTTTTCTTTATGTTATTTTCATTTTCTTTTTTTTTAAATTGCATCTTCATCTGAGCCTACTTTCATTTTTCCTGAACTTTAATCTCTTTCCTTGTCTCAAACCCATGTGCTAGCATTGAATTCCTCTTTTCTGCACTGGGTTCTGGTAAATGCTTTCAGGCAGAAATCCAGAGCATTTTGAGGCTGAATTGTTCATTTTCTTCTCTCATGGTTGCCACAGTTCTGTACTTCCTTTTGTGTAATGTCTGAAAGAATTTTTTGTCTAGTTTTTCAGTTCTTTTTTGTGGGAGTGCAGTGACAGTGTTTTTACAATATAATAAAAATAGAATTTTGTTGATAATTTCCCAAAGCGTGTCTTATTAAATCCTCCCTAATATACTTTCCAGTGATTCTAGTATTTGATTTTGCTTCCTTATTGGTACCTGAGGCTGTATCTTCAGTGTAAGTACATTTATTATTTATAAATGCTGTATGTTCAAACATTCTAATGTCCTGCCTCCATTGTAGAGCATACATTCAATTGAAAACAACAAAGTATGTAATAAAAATATGAAGTACTCTGGTTTCTGCTTAAGGTGTAGTGAGCTGGGAAGAGTATTGCTTTCACCATTAAAGCAATAAAATATTCAGGGAAATCAAGTAAATAACAACTTTACTTGTACTTATGAGAAAATTGAGGTTGCAGTGTAATCAACTAGCCTAAAATCTAAGGAAAGAAAGGATTCTCAAGGAAGAGATGCGTCAAGGAAAACATTGCATTGGTCAAAGTTAAACAGGCAAGAAAGACTTATGGGTATTGGAATAGGAGAGAGAGACCAGAGCTCAACTCCATAGAAGCAAAGGGCAAGAGGGTTTTTAAGTGCTGGGGTGAGCTAGTGGAAAAGTACAGAGTGTGGTAGGGGAAGTCATGGGCTATCTGTGTTTGCTAATTGACTTTATCTAAAGGAAGAATAAACCTCACATAGCTTTATGACAGGAAGTAGTTTTGCAACTTGGAGCAAAACATCCACTGAAGGTAGGCTTGCTCCTACTCTCCCACAGAGACTGCGGGACAGGGGCACCGTCTTTCTTGATGAATACATTTCAAAAGGAGCACTCCAGTTTCCTTGAGAAACTCCTGAATTGTAAAACTGGCAAGAGATTTTTTAAAAGATTTATATCCCCAAGGGGCAGAAGCAGTTTATAGTTGCAAGTTTTCTAAAGTAAATGGTATAAGAAATGGGAGGTCAGAGACCTAGAGTAAGCAGGAAGCCTGTCTGAAGTTTAGTCACGCTGGTCGGATGGGATATAAGCACTGGTTTACCTGGGGCAGACATAGAGTGCTATAAAAACTAGGAAGAATTCAGATAAAATTTTCTGTAAATTGATGAAAGCCACGTAGAGTATGGTCTAGAATAAGACCATAGAGCCACAGATATAGTGGAAATTATCATCCATTAGCAGGCTCTTCTCCATGGATCTCAACAGATGCTCATGAGAAAGACTGAGGGCGGGGCACGAGACCACAGAGAGCCTCCCTGTGGTCCAGGCCTGAGGCAGAGCAGCCACAGTGCTGTGGACGAGGCAGGAAACTGCCAGGATCCTCTGCCCTTTCTTCCCAATGGAATAAAAGCTTTAAGCCATTGGGGAAGGCAGAAAAACCTGTTTCTCTCAGGCTCAGAAGAAGACCCAGTGTAGCTGTAGGAAAAGATCAGGAAAATAACTCTCTACTTCTGGGGAGAGAGGTAAGCTACCATCCTGGGCCTGTATCATTGGAGATCCCCTCCTGCCAGGAAAGGGTCAGGGTCATCGAGACGGCCCCACCTCTGAGAGCTATTAATTCAAACTTTATATTGTCTCTTCTGACTGTCTGTCAGAATATGTCTGTCATATTTTAAGGATTTATTTATGTATGATTTTCATTTTCTTCCAAAAAACGGCCTAATATATGTGAAGAATCTGTATACAAGGGATACAGTGCATCTTACTGAGAAGTATGTTTGGGGGAAAAAAATAGCAAATGTTGTGGATATGAGAGGTTTGCAAGTTCTCTTTCTTTTTCTGACCCTACTTCTGAGTAAGGGATGTGAAAAACAATGGCATAGAATCCTATTATGCCATTTTTGTTGAAATTTCTTAGTCCATGAAGCTACCCCTGCAGCATGGCCCCACGATCATCATTGTGCTCTTGGCAATGATTGATATTGTTCAGCAGATGTTATTGCCCCATCACATAGCTTTGGTTTAATTTATTCTTGCACAATTGCATTGCTCTTTATGTTTCTATGCTGTATATTATTACAACATAAAAAGGGGCTTTGTTGGTATGAGTGTACCATAGAGATCCAGCAAGAGTCTTCTAATCATTTGGGTTTAGAGATGTAGACACCATTGTAAGCACTTTAGGGAGAATAATAATAATAACAACAGCAATAATAACTAGAATAGCTAAAATGTTAATCCCCACCATATTTGCATTAGTTATAATGATATTCATTTTACAGATGAGATTTCTGAGACAGTACATTTTAATAACTTATTCAAGATCACACAATAACACGTTGGAATTGTTAAAATTCACATCCAGACTGATGTAAAAAGACCATGATCTTAAGTGTTTTTTTTTAAAGCGTTGTTGGTCATATGACTAAAGAAGAATAATATACATTTTTTGATTTGCTATTATGTTTCAGAATTCTGTGGAGTAATTTATTAAAAGATGCATATTTCTAGGTCTCATACTTCCTCTCCCCTAGACCTTCGAAACCAGACTTTCTCAGGGTATACCCCTGGAGTGTGCATTTTTTTTTATTTAATATTTTTAAAATTTTTTGGCCACGCTGTGTGGCATGTGGGATCTTAGTTCCTAGACCAGGGATGGAACCCACACCCCCTGCGGTGGCAGCTTGGAGTCTTAACCACTGGACTGCCAGAGAAGTCCTCTGGAGTATTCATTTTTAACAAGTAATCCTAGATAATTCTTATGCACAGTAAATTTGAGAGCCCTACCACCTCCAGCTAACCCTCCAGCACTTCATTAATAAGCTTGTTGGACAGCAGATTTGGGATAGCTTCTTAGGTCCTTTGAGTATGACAGCCAATTTTTGGAGCAGCATTTTAAGTTTTCCCCATCTCCATGCTAAAATCAATTAAGTAGCTAGTACAGGGAACTTCTCCAGCTGATTTGTTGCAAGCTTAGCCACAACTTATCAGTGTTGTGGCATCTGCCATCCTTGTCTGGCCTTGAATCATCTCACCTATTAGGAAGGTTTCCCACAGCAGGAAATCTTTAAGCAAATGTAAAACTAAAGCCCTGTACAGCCTAAGGGCAAACAAGGATGAAGATGGATGAAGGAAGAAGTGAAAAATAGAGAATTACTTTGATTTCCTAGAGAAAAATTTGATAGTTAAAAAAAAAGAGGGGCTTCCCTGGTGGCGCAGTGGTTGAGAGTCCGCCTGCCGATTCAGGGGACACGGGTTCGTGCCCTGGTCCGGGAAGATCCCACATGCCGCGGAGCGACTGGGCCCGTGAGCCATGGCCGCTGAGCCTGCGCGTCCGGAGCCTGTGCTCTGCAGTGGGAGGGGCCACAACAGTGAGAGGCCCGTGTACCATAAAAAAAAAAAAAAAAAGAGAAATAAAATATAATGCATATATTTACTTATTAATGACTGTGGTGGTCAATGTTTTAAGTATCGATTATAGAGTTTGCTCTTTGCTGGATGATGTAGTTATAGAAGCTGCTAAGTAAGAACTTGCACTAATAAATTTAATAATTCATGTTTGAATAAAATTTGATACTTTTATAAATATTTTGGCTTAGGTCATTTCATTTGACTCTCAAAAAGTTCTTGGTAGGTAGGCTAATAGTATTTTTCTCCATTGTAGTGCACAGTTGGTGTTTATTGAATAAACTTTGAATACATTCAGAAATAAATAAACATAATTAGGGATTAAATATTCTTACCCCATAGTCACACAGCCTTTAAATCATACAAGTACTATATCCATATCATTAGGTTTTTTTATACTCTTCAAACTTGTCTACACTTCTTCCAATTCTTCCAAATATTACTCCATTAGACTCTTTCCTGACAATCCTATTTATCTCTGTATCCTTAGCTCTAACATAGCGCCAATTAATGAAAGAATACAACATATTATTCTTGTGCTTAGGAGTTTCCTATGTTTTATTGGAATCATGTCTCCATAAAAAAATACATCAGAATACAGGGCAATGTATAAGTGAGGCACATAAGTAAATTCATCAATCATTTAAATATATTAAAAATCAAAGAGACAATTGAATAGTTGTAGTAGGCAGGATTTCTAAAATGAGACCCCAAATATGTCCCACTATAATCTCCAAAACCTATGAATATGGTGAGATATCACTCCCATGATTATGTTATGTTATGTGACCATAAGACAGGGAGATTATCCAGGTGGGTCTGATTTAATCACATGAGGCATTAAAAGCAGAGCACCTTCTCCAGCTGATGACAGAAGGGGAAGTGAGAGAGTTGAAGCATGAGAAGGAGTTGATGTACCATTGATGGCTTGAAGTGGGCCACATGAAAAGTACAGGGAGTCTTAGTTGCTGAGAGAGGCCCCAAGTCAGCCAGCAAAGAAATGCACACTCAACCTGCTATTGCAAGGAAGTGTATCTGCTGAGAGGCTGAAATGAGCCTGGAAGCAGATTGTTTCTCAGAATTTCCAGATAAGGACCCAGGCTGGCCAACCCTGATTTTGGCCATGTGAGATCCTGACCGTAGAACCCAGTGGAGCCTGCCCATACATCTGACCTACAAAACTGTGCCGTAATAAACAGATGCTGTTTTAAACCATCATATTTGTAGTAAATTACAGGAATAGAAAACTATTCGATTTAATAGGAGTGGCTGAGGTTTTCAATAAAGGCTTATGGAACTTGTTTTTCTGAGAATGAAATAAGTGTTAATTTTAATAGTTTCCTAATTCCTTTTGTAACAAACGACCACAAACTTTAAAGCAAAAAACAGCACAAATTTATTACCTTAACAGTTCTGAAGTCAGAAGTCAAATATCAGTCTCACCGAGCTAAAATGAGGCAGAGCTATTTCCTTTCCAAAAAGCTCTAGAGGAGAATTCACTTCTTTGCCTTTTCTACTACAGAAAGAGGCTGCTGCATTCTTTGCCCTGTGGAACCTTCCTCCATCTTCAAAGCCAGCCATGGCCTTTTAAGTCTTTTTCACATTGTATCATTCTGACTGACATTTCTGTCTCCCACTCCCACATTTAAGATCCCATGTGATTCTACTGGGCCCACCTAGATAACAGAATAACCTCTCCATCTCGTCAGCAGATTAAAAAATTAATTCCATCTGCTAATTTAATTATTCTTTTCCATGTAACTAACATATTCATAGGTTACAGGGATTAGAATGTGGACATATTTAGGAGGCCATTATTTTACCTACCAATAATATTTAGAAGAAAAAATGATATGCTGGCCTGGCAATGAATTGTGCAAAAACTACCCTTGGGAAATTATTAACTGTGCTTATTTTCACTTCTGGGTGAGATGTTTACTTATAAGTAGATTTTTTTTTTTGGAAAAAGAAATGTTTGAAAAGATAATGAGCCTTAGCAGCCCATGAAATATTTGAATGCTTACATGTACAAAGTTCTCTCATGCTGTGAAATGTCCTCTTTATTGAGAATGGAGATGGGGGAACTTATAATAATTTCTTAAACAGTATAAATCTTTAATGTTTGGAAAATACTTTTCCAGACATTATTCCATTTATTTATAAGGACATCTGTGAAACTTTTGCTGACTTTTCTGATCTGCATTTCTCTCCTTTCTCAGAAGCAATTTAAAAATAGTCCTGTCATAACCTTCTTAAGAGTATATTTTGATAACTCTTTTAATATTTGTCATTAAGTGCAGGGGCATCTCTATATCGCCAGTGCTTGGGTAGTACCTGGCACCTACCTATGCTGGTATATGTTTACTGATAATGAATGCATCTTGAATAAATCATTGTTCCATAGAAGGAATAAATAGGCTAGTAATGGTTGAGGTCAGAATTACAGAACATTTTCTTCTGATTCTGATCCTAATATCTAAACTGAATACATTTAATGATCAAGATTTAGCTAAAGTTTAAAAGCAAAATTTATCAAGTAATATGATCTCTTCTGTGATAACATTTGTATAAAAATCTAAATTTGTTCAACCATGATAATGCTTAGCTATATGATATATGTGTTATATGTTATGGTTTTGTATCTTATGTTAATTAATATTGTGCACAAATAAGTATCTATGCACTTGTGGATGAATAAATGTATGTCTTGATATGTTTATATATAAAATGGACATATAAGTCCATTTTAGCAAATACCACCAGAACTTCTAAGGTATGGACTTACGAAATTCATTTTTTGCAGCAGCACAAAGGGAATGTTTTTAACATGAATTTTTCTGTTACATAGTCATTAAAAATCTCTCCACGGGGCTTCCCTGGTGGCTCAGTGGTTGAGAATCTGCCTGCTAATGCAGGGGACACGGGTTCGAGCCCTGGTCTGGGAGGATCCCACATGCCGCGGAGCAACTAGGCCCGTGAGCCACAACTACTGAGCCTGCGCGTCTGGAGCCTGTGCTCCGCAACAAGAGAGGCCGCGATAGTGACAGGCCCACGCACCGCAATGAAGAGTGGCCCCTGCTTGCCACACCTACAGGAAGCCCTCACACAGAAACGAAGACCCAACACAGCAAAAATAATAAATTAATTAATAAACTCCTACCCCCAACATCTTCTTTAAAAAAAAACAAAACTCTCCACATAATGACATGGAAGTCTCCTTTGCTTAAGTGTGTCTTTTCTTATTTTAATCAAACATCTTTATTATTACCTATGTGTCGCATATTCCTTCTTTCTGCTCCCACAAGCTCCTGGCAGTTCAGATTTCCATAGGTTTAGCTGTTTCATTCTTTCCACAATATCCACGCACCAGAGTATGCTTATGAATGCTCTTTTATCTCTTTTACATATATTTTTTTGCTCAGTAGGCACTTTAATGCCTTATGGTGACAAAAAATTAACACCTTTCTATGATCTCATATAGAAGTAATTTCTTAGCTTCTCTATCTTTTTAAAATTAACAGGGAAGCAGTGGTGTAAATGAGCCAGAAGAAGGACCAGAAGAAAGAAGGTTTAGATCCTAGATGAATTCTTCTATTCACTAGTTTTGTGACCTTGGGAAAACTCCATAGCCTCTCTGATTCTAAATTTTCATCTTTAAATTACATAGACTAGCTCCTACCTATGTTAAAGATATGTCAAAAATAAACAAGTATAGAGGATAATATAATAGGTACCAATTTACTTACTTAAAAAATAAGAGCTTAACAAATATTGGAGATTCTATACAATCTTCCCCAATCACATTCTCTCCCATTTATCTTCAGGGATAATCTTTAAAACTTATTTTGTGCAGATCATTCCAATATGTGTGCTTTTAATTTTTACTACATGTGTTTGAATATATTGTTTGTTCTGAATGTTGTTTTATTTATCTTAAATTTGTTATTACAATATGGAAGCAAGCTTTATTTTTTAAAGAAGATGTTGGGGGTAGGAGTTTACTATTTTATGTATTTATTTTTACTGTGTTAGGTCTTGGTTTCCGCGCGAGGGCTTTCTCTAGTTCCGACAAGCGGGGGGCACTCTTCATTGCGGTGCGCAGGCCTCTCACTGTCGCGGCCTCTCTTGTTGCGGAGCACAGGCTCCAGACACGCAGGCTCAGTAGTTGTGGCTCACGGACCTAGTTGCTCCGCAGCATGTGGGATCCTCCCAGACCAGGGCTCGAACCCGTGTCCCCTGCACTGGCAGGCAGATTCTCAACCACTGCGCCGCCAGGGAAGCCCTGGAAGTAAGCATTTTTGTACATCTTATCTCCCTGTGAATATGTGCAAAAATTTTGACAGGGAATATCATTAGAAGTGAAATGCATGGGTTGTAGGGTATGCATGACTAGCTTTAGTCACGTTTGCCAGATTGCTCTCCCCATTGTTTGTGACAATTATATTCCCACTATAATTTATGAGAACTCCCATTGCTCCACATACTCACCAATACTTGGTTTGGAGTGAAAAATGATACCTCAATATGGTGTTTCACATATTTACTGATGTATGATTGACTTATAATAAACTGCATATATTTAAAGGGTACAATCTGATAAGTTTTGACAAATATATATATTCCTTGCTCTAGGATTTCCTTATGCTTCTTTGTAAGCCGTTCTTCCTGATTTCCCTGCCCCCCACCACTGTCCCCAGGCACCCACTGATCTGTTTTATGCCACTTAAATTAGTTAGAATTTTCTAAAATTTTAAATAAATGGAATAACAGTGCATGCATTTGGAGAGGGGGGGGGTCTAGCTTCTTTCACTCAGTTTGTTTATTTGGAGATTCACCCATGTTGTAATCTGTATAGTTCACTTATTTTAATTGTTGAAAGATAGCCCATTGCCTGGGTGGACCACTGTTTGTTTATGCATTCAACTATTGATGGACATTTGAATTGTTTCGAGTTTTTGGTCATTGTAAATAAATTTGCGGTAAACATTCATGTACACATCTTTGTCTGGATGCATACTTTCAGTTCACTTTATTTCTCTAGATCATTTCTTAGGAGTTAAATGGCTGAATAATATCGTAGGTCTGTGTTTACTTTTGTTTTCTGAAAGGGTTTTACAATTTTACAACCTGAATGAGAGTTTTGAAGTTTCTATATATATATTCTGAACACAAGTTCTTTATCAATTATATGATTTGCAGATTATTTTCTCCCAGTCTTTCACTTGCTTTATCTTTCACTTAATAGTGACTTTCAGAAATCAGCAGTTTTTAATTTTGATGAAATCAAATTCTTTAGTTTTCACTTTTATGGATCTTGCTTTTCATTTCACAGGTTAATTTTTTTTTTTTTTCCTAACAGAAAGTCACCAAGTTTTCCCAGATAATTTCTTTTAGTTATCTTACAATTTTAGAGTTTACATTTAGGTCTATGAATCATTTTAGATTCATTTTGTGTATGATTTGGGAAATGGATCAAGGTTTTTTGGTTTTTTTTAATATAGACATTCAGTAGTTACAGCGGTATTGTTGAACAGATTCTTTTTCTCCATTGAATTACCTTTGCACCTTTATGAAAATTAAGGTTCTATATATGTGAGTCTATCTATGGGTTTTCTTTTTGGTTTAGTAGTCCTATTTGTCTATTTTTATACCAATAGCCAACTGTCTTTATTACTGTAACTTAATAAAAAGCATTAAAATAAGGAAGTCACAGTGAAACTTCATTCTTTTTCAAGGTTTTTTTTTGGGGGGGCTATACTTAGGTCCATTGCATTTCTTCATCAATTTTAAAAAGAGCTTGTCAATTTATATATATAGTTTTAGAAAAGACTGCTGGTATTTTAATAGGTAATACACTGAATCTATAAATAAATTTTGGAAGAATTGATATTTAACAGTAGTAAATCTTTCAACTTATTACTGTGATTCATTTCTTCATTTATTTAGGTCTTTAATTTCTCTCAGCACTATTTTGTAATTTTCCATGTACAGGTCTTTTGCATATTTTACCAGATTCATTTTTTTAGTGTTTCATAATTTTTTGTTATTATAAATTGAATTTTTAAAATTTTGATTTTCAATTGTTGTAGTACTTAGAAAACAATTGATTCATATATACAGAATCTTACAGAACTCACTTATTAGTGTTAATAGCTTTTTTATAAATTATATTGAATTCTACACAGACAACCATGCCTGTGAATAAAGGTTTTACAACCTAATTATTTTTTAATTACTTTTCTCTGCCTTGTTATACTAGCCAGAACTTCCATTACACTGTTGACTAGAAGAGTCTTGTATCTGATCTTAGCGAGAAATTGTTCAGTGTTTCACTGTTTGGTCTGGTGTTAGCTGTAAGGTTTTTATAGATTCTTTTTTAGCAGGTTGTGTTACTTACCTTCTGTGTCAGGGGTCCTAAAGACTACTCCCAGGACTGGTGATTGATTGGGTAGTCATTATACTGACTATTACAAATTATCACAGTATAAGGGTACACAGAAAAATCAACAAAGAGAAAAGGCACATACGGAAAATTCTGAAGGAAACCAGACATAAGCTTCTGAGAGTCCTCTACCAGGAGGCTTGTGAAGGACACATTTAGTACATTCAGCAACCAGTTGTGACAACACATACAAAGTGTTACATAATAGGGATGTTTGCCTGAGCCTAGGTGTCCAGAGATTTTATTGGAGATCTGCCATATAGGCACATAATGTCCACATGACTGACTGTAGTTATCAAAACACCAGACCCTTAGAAGGAAAACAAGTGTTCACATAAATCACACTGTTTGCACAAACTACCTAGACTAGCTAGTATAGTACATTTCAAAGCTGTAAGCATTCAAAACACTCTTATCAGTTAGAACATTCCAAGAGCTTGATTCCCAGGAATTGGTCAAGGGCCATTCATGAAAACTGGGAAATGCAAGGCCTGAGCAACTCAGGCATGTTGAGTTAACTCTTTCCTACATACTTCTATTCCAAGTTTGCATAACGTTTTCCTCAGGAATGATGTTGGATTTGGTTAAACACTTTTTAAACACTTTTTTTGCATCTTTTGAGAGTATCATAAGTTTTTCTTATTATTTAAGCTATGAATATGGTTAAAAACATAGATCGATTTTCAAATATTAAACAAACTTTGCCTTCTTGGCATAAAATCACTTGGTAGTTAGGTATTTTAGCTTATATGTGTTCTTGGATTTGATTTGCTAAAATTTTGTTTCAAATCTTTGGTCAAGTTGTTTGAAGAATTTTTTTCCAATCTTCTGTATGGTCATTTATTTTCTGTCTATTTTTTCTATGAGTTATTGAGAGGGGTATTGAAATCTTCAACTGTCATTGTGGATTCTCCTTGTTCTGTCAGTTGCTTCATTCATTTTGAAGCTCTGTTATAGATGTTCAGACTTATTCTCTTATCTTGATGAATTTGCTTATTTATTATTATTGAATAATCTTCTGTATTCCTGGTAATATAATTTTTTATATAATCTAATTTTATATTAATATAGCCATCCCAGCTTTCTCTTGATTCGTGCTGGCGTATCTTTTTCTAAATTTTTACTTCTTTATATCTTTACACGTGAAGTGTATTTCTTACAGGCAGCTTATAGTTGGGGTCTGCTTTTTCTTCCAATCTGACAATGTTTACCTTTTAGTTGGGATATTTAGTCCATTTGCATATAATGTGTTCATTCATATAGTTACGTTTAAGTTGATAAACTGATACTTGTTTTCTCTTTCTGCCATATTTTTTCCCATTTTTCTCGTTTTCTGCCTTCTTTTCAATTGTTTCTTTATAATTCTATTTTCCTTCTACTTTCTTATATATTCTGTGTCTTTTATATTAATGATTGTTTTGGGATTTATATTTTACATCTTTAACTTATCACCCTCTAACTTCAAGTGATATTATACCACTTCTGAGCCGTGCTCATTTTAGCGCTGTTAATTCCCCATTATTGAAGTAAGACCCACCTGTATACTTTACCTAATGTCTCATGTTTCATGTATTTTCCATTCTAGCTGGTGAGAGACAGCACTATTCACAGCTGTGTTGAGTGTTGGGTATTATTACCTCTAACCCTGTGGCTGTTTCTTTCCTCAGCCTCAGATATTTCCCTTATATGCATGCACAGATCAGTTCTCAACTGAATGTATAAAGGGACTCTCTGCAGATATCTGGAAATCTCTGTGTGTGCAGCCTCCCCCTATTTAGGAAGTTTAGCCACATTGGTCTTCCTAGACTCTCAGGAAGTCTTCCAGACTCCTGGTATATTAGTTTCCTATTGCTACTGTAGCAAGTCACCACAAAATGGTGGCTTAAATCAACAGAAATTTATGATCTTATAGTTCTTTAGATTAAAAGTCCAGCATAAGTGTTACTGTGCTAAAACCAAGGATTCAGCAAGGCTGAGTTCCTTTCAGCATGCCCCAGGGGAGGATCCATCTCCTTGACTTCCGGATTCCTTGGATTACATCCCATTCTTCCATCTTTAAAGCCAACAATGTTGCATCTCTATCTCTCTAACCATTTTTCTATAGTTATGTCTCCTTCTAACTCAGAACTGAACTGGGAAAGTTTCTTTGATTTTAAAGACTCATGTGATTAGATTTGGCTCATCCAGATAATCCAGGATTATCTCCCCATATTAAAGTTTTTAATGTTTACAAAGACCCTTTGCATGTAAGGTAACATATTCACAGATTCAGTGGATTAGGAAATGGACATCTTTGTAGGACCACTATTCTACTACTACACCTAGGTTTCTCCTCATTACAACAAGACCTAGAAACTTTCTCAAGATAGTAAACTGGACAGTTTGAGGAAGTAGCTCCTTTGGCTCCCATCTCTAAATATTCAATGTCCTTCATTGGCTTATGTTCACAGTCTTTTACACTGTGATCTCATATATTTTGTCTGTTTTTTCACTTGTTGCATGAGAAGGTAAACCCAACCTTTGTTACTCCTTCTGGGCTAGAAGCAGAAGTCCTTCATACCTCACTGTTTTAAACTGAATTTTCTTGATTTCTCATAAACTTAGGCATCTTTTAGTTCTCTTTTTATTTTGTTTATTTGCTTGGCTAACTCAGATTTCCTTGTTTTTGAATTGCTTTTTTATTTTCTCTTTTGATTTTTCTATTGAGAAGTTTTTCTTTTTTCTTATTGTTTT
Organism: Leucopleurus acutus; assembly: GCF_964270905.1. Taxonomy (NCBI): domain Eukaryota; kingdom Metazoa; phylum Chordata; class Mammalia; order Artiodactyla; family Delphinidae; genus Leucopleurus; species Leucopleurus acutus. The sequence goes on along the minus strand of NC_139147.1, from coordinate 76,631,620 downwards.
ATAGAAATTATTGACATGTTTTGAAGAATAATTTTTTATCAGTGTGTGATTTATTGTAGTCTCACTTGTTTATGGAAAATTTTTATTCAGAGAAAGGTTTAATATTATTATAAACATATTTATCATGTTTTGAAGATTTGTGCTTGAGACATCTTTCCCTGTCATGCAGTTGCAGAGAAATTCTACACCATATTTTTCCTAAAAAAATAAAGTTTTTTTTTTCTTTTGCGTTAGGTCTTTAATCATCTGAAATTTATTTCAGTGTATGGTATGAAGTAGAGATTCCCATTATTTTTATATGAATAGCAAACTATACTATTTACTGACTAATCCATTCTTTTCATAGTGATTTATGAATCTTGTTGCCATTCCCTTAGTGTAGTCTTTTGGTGATGAATTCTTGCTTGTCTGAAAAATATCTTTGATATGACCTTCCTTTTTTGAAGGATTTTCCATCAGGTAAATAATTATAGTTTGGCAGGTATTTTCTTTTAGCCATTAAATTTATCATTCCACTGTCTTCTGATTTTCATTGTTATTGTTTAAAAACATTTGTAAAGTTCTTTTGATATCAATTTTCTTGTCTCTGGCTGCTTTAAGATTTTATTTTTGTATTTAGTTTTCAGAAGTTTTACTATGATATACCTAAGTGTGATTTTCTTTGTATTTATCCTGCTAAGGTTCTACTAGTTGCATCTTAAGCTTGATATTTTTTTTTATCAATTTTTAAAAATTCATGCCTTCTGGCCTAGTCTCTCTTTTTTTCTCTCTTAATCTTCAATTATATGAACCTCTTCCCCATATCTCATTTATCTGTGGATTTGTTTTGTATTTTGTATCATTTCTTTGTCTTTCCATGCTTCAGTTCAGATATTTCTACTGTATTATCTTCCACTTCCCAAATTCTTTTATCAACTGGGCCTAATACATTAGTATGTCCATGCTTGGAGCATTAAATCATTCTTTAAGTCATGCATTCATCAGAATTTCTGAATAATTCATTTTTTATATGTTTCACTCAACACTCATGATTCACCGTCTTATTTATTAAACAATTGCATATGAGTAATTTTAAAATATAATTCTGAAGTTTTTTAATTCTAAATTTCTTGTGCATTTCTTCTCATTGTTATTTTCTCTTGATTTTCAGTCAGTTCTTGTCTATGTGCCTGACTAGTTTTGATAGAGTGCCAGAAAATGTGGGTAAAAATTTAAAAATTAATGAGGCTCTGAATGATGTTATCTTCCTCCATGTATAATTTACTTTTCTTTCTGGAAGACAATTTAAGCCATTCAGGAGTTGAACTGACTAATAGATGGGCTTCAATTCCAGTTATCCATTATACTAGAAGATAGTAAAATGTACCCCACAAAAGTCAAAGTTGAAAGGTAATAAGTATTTGTAGGAAAGATATGCCTATTTTGGGCTGAAGAATCAAGAGGTGGGCTCTGAAGAGGATCTGTATGAGTGGTTGGGAGTTTGACATATATAGCTTAGAGCCATAGATTGAGTAAGGGGAGAAGAGATAAGTGGTCAGAAAAGTGACTTTAAAAAAGCACTTTTGAGGTTAATCTAATGTATTCAAATTCATACAGAAACATAAGCTTTTTATTGTCATCCTCCTTTTTTCTGTAGATAAGCTGAAATCATCCTTGGAAACAGACACAGCTTGTCTTAATTAAGTGAGAAATAAGATGCAGTGGTTTTCTGATTGTTGTCTTTCTATACCGAATACTTTATATTCGGTATACATTATACATTATACTTTATATTCGGTATACATTATACATTTTTAACGTGAAGACCATTGCTACTATTCTGTGAAGCATTATCTCACAGAGCGAAAAGTTTCTTTCCTTTCAACAGTGTACATGTGAATTTAAATGTTAATTATTTTAATCATACCAAAGCTTCATCTCAAAAGGTGATATAATTTGGGATTTTTTTGTTGTTGTTGTTTAAAAGCAACCTAAATCCTCAGAACACATTAAAAAAAACAGCATGAGGTAACTTTTCCTTCATAGCTTAGAATCTCATCTGTAAAATGGGAATTTAGTGATTCATGTATTTATTAATTCAACAATTATTAACAGAGTACTTTTATGCACCAGATATTTTTCTTGTAACATACTAATACTTTCATCGTAGGGATGTTCTGAGAAAAAAAGATTATATATAGGACTTACCTCAAATGACTCGCATTAAAGGCTTAATAAATGTCCACAGTTATTTTATTGATAGCCATTTTTGTGTGTAGGGATTTGATGATTTATTTCTTAAAGTACAATACATGGAAGATCAGTAAAGAGAAGTAACAATGTTTTCTGTGTTGATCTTGAAGAATTTAGGAATATTAATGTATCAAATCACAATACTTCTGTACCAAATGTTTACCACAAATATGTGCACACACACACATATTTTTTCTCACTCTGCTTCCCCCTCTTTTTTTTTTTCTGAATGCCTAAGATGACAAATATATCATGCACTTTGCCATAATAAATGATGCTTTTCAGGGAATATCTCTCATGCTCTACTTAAATATGGAGAAGTATTTTATCAAAAGATATAATTATGGAGGTTTTATTTATTAGATCGCTTGTTCTTTAGATGATACTCCCCATCTCAATTCCATGTAATCTACACTGTCTTATTATCCCAGATTAACTCCTGAGATATAAGGTTAATTAATGTCATGTCTAGAAATTTATACTTAAGATATTTTGTCTACTTCATCCCCCCTTCTAAATTTCTCATTCTTATTTGCCCAAAATTAATGCTTTTATTTCATTTCAGAGACATCTCTTTTATTTTTCCATAGCAAGAACAGCTGGAATTTTTTCATACTGGCAAAAAATTTCAGACACTGCTGAGAAAAAGGCCTGGTGACACACTGGGAAGCCCTTCTAATCTTTTTCCCCTGGAAAACCAGGGTTTTCTTAACACTAGGAAAGGCCTATTGTACTTTTTCTGCAATGGTCTCCTGACTATAACAGAAAATAAAAGTGTAAAATTTCATTAAAAATTCTCAGTCCTTGACATAATTTATCTTATATCACTCCAATTTTTACTTCTAGAAGGTGCTGCATTTTTCAGTTTTACATTTGGATGTCTGTGGCTCTGAGGTAATCAAGTACTTATGTAGATTTAAAATAAAAATATTTATTGATTTTCTACTACATGGGAAGTACTGTGATATGTTCTGCAGGAGACATAGGGATATCCAGAGATGTCCTAGTCCTGTGGGAACTCAGAATCTCGTGAAAAGTGTGTTGGCTTATGATACTTTGTCTCTCACTATCAACCCTACCCTTCTATGTTGTGTTTGCACTAGGTTATGCAAGCCACATTTCTGTTTTGCCTGATGCCTCCCTGATAGTTCTGCTAACAAGGAGTGCTAGAGAAAAATGAGAAGCTGTGTTCTATAGCATGCTATTTTCTGTTCTTGTCCCCATATGCCAATATCATCTCTATTCTGGCAGTGGAGTTGATACCACTTTCCAGTTTTCTCTCTTCACTCCAGAACCGGTCTCATGGTGCTCCCTGAGAAATAGCAGCAGTAGTCAGACTGTGCCCCTCTTCATGGGTCTAAGTGCCAGCTTCACATTTTCTCCTCTGAGATGTTGAGATTCCAGCACAACTGGGCAGCAACTTCTCAAAAAAGGGCTAGGTCCCACCTCTAAAAGAGCCTCCTCCAAGTTATAGAGTTTCAAAAACACTTAACCTCTTCCCCTTCTTTAACCTCATTTCCCAGAATGGTAGTTTCTTCCAGAAAGAAATAGCTCTCTGTTATCTCAAGGTTTCCGGTTTTGCCTTTTTAATCTTCTAATATTTGTGTAACCAGCTATTTATATAGTCTTTTCTGTTAAAACAGTTGGCATATTTTACATTTTCTTGACTGGACCCTGACTGATAGAGAGCCACAGATACTCATATAAATGATTCTAATGTAAGTAATCAATAGTAGGTGTTATATGATATGGATTATAATGTATAATGGAAATAAAAGAAAGATGATTTCATGGCTACTTAATGATCCATGGAAGGCTTACAAGAAGATAGATTTGAATTGGGCTTGATGCATAGACAAGAAATTAATTAAGCAGGTATGAAGCTTGTAACATGCATATAGAGGGGCTTTCAGAACAAAACATATGATTCTTTAAAATTAGTATTTATTTACAACAACTATTTAAAACTGGTATTAAGTGCCCTAGTATGACTGGACTATGAAGATATAAGAGAGTGTGAGAACTTAATAGATGAAAAGATTTTTTTTTTTTTTTTTTTTTTGCGGTATGCGGGCCTCTCACTGTTGTGGCCTCTCCCGTTGCGGAGCACAGGCTCCGGACGTGCAGGCTCAGCGGCCATGGCCCACGGGCCCAGCCACTCCGCGGCATGTGGGATCCTCCCGGACCGGGGCACGAACCCGTGTCCCCTGCATTGGCAGGCGGACTCTCAACCACTGCGCCACCAGGGAAGCCCCTAGATGAAAAGATTTTTAAAAGGTATTTTGGGGGGGACCTTCAAGATGGCAGAGCAGTAAGACATGGAGATCACCTTCCTCCTCACAAATACATAAAAATATATCTACATGTGGAACAACTCCTACAGAACACCTACTGAACACTAGCAAAAGACCTCAGACCTCCCAAAAGGCAAGAAACTCCCCCACGTACCTGGGTAGGGCAAAAGAAAAAAGAAAAAACGGAGACAAAAGAATAGGGACGGGACCTGCACCAGTGGGAGGGAGCTGTGAAGGAGGAAAGGTTTCCACACACTAGGAAGCCCCTTCACTGGTAGAGATGGGAAGTGGGCAGGGCGGAAGCTTCGGAGCCGCGGAGGAGAGCACAGCAACAGGGGTGCGGAAGGCAAAGTGGGGAGATTCCCACACAGAGGATCAGGGCCGAACGGCACTCACCAGCCCGAGAGGCTTGTCTGCTCACCCGCCGGGGCGGAGGGGGCTGGGAGTTGAGGCTCGAACTTCGGTCGGAGCGCAGGCAGAGGACTGGGGTTGGCTGCATGAACACAGCCTGAAGGGGGCTAGTGCACCACAGCTAGCTGGTAGGGAGTCTGGGAAAAAGTCTGGACCTGCCTCATAAGCAAGAGACCATTGTTTCAGGGTGCATGAGGAGAGAGGATTCCTCCCCTGTCTACCGACAGAAGGCAGAGCACTGCCTAAATGAGCTCCAGAGATGGGCGTGAGCCACGGCTATCAACTTAGACCACAGAGATGGGCATGAAACATTTAACGCTGCTGCTACAGCCAACAAGAATCCTGTGTGCAAGCACAGGTCACTATCTACACCCCACATCCCCAGAGAGCCTGTGTAGCCCGCCACTGCCAGGGTCCTCTGATCCAGGGACAACTTCCCCAAGAGAACACATGGCACGCCTCAGGCTGTTGCAACGTCATGCTGGCCTCTGCCGCTGCAGGCTTGCCCCACATTCCAATTATGACTACTGTACCCCCACCCTACCCTCGGCCTGAAGGAGCAAGAGCCCCCAAACAGCCACTACTTTAACCCCCTCCTGGCTGCGCGGGGAACAGATGCCTGAGGGCGACACATAGAGGTGGGACCAAAAGCAAAGCTGAACCCCATGAGCTGTGGGAACAAAGAAGACAAAGGGAAATTTCTCTGTGCAGCCTCAGGAGCAGCGGATTAAATCTCCACAGTCAACTTGATGTACCCTGCATCTGTGGAATACATGAATAGACAATGAATCATCCCAAAACTGAGGCTGTGGACTTTGGGAGCAACTGGAGACTTGGAGTTTGCTCCCTGCAACTGATTTGTTTCTGATTTTTATGTTTATCTTAGATTAGTTCTTAGCACTTGATATCATTCGTGGATTTGTTTATTGGTTTGGTTGCTCTCTTATTATTTTTTTATTTTAATAATTTTTTATTATTTTTATTATTTAAAAAAATTATTTTTTCCTTTTATATTTTCTCCCTTTTCTTTGGAGCCTTGTGGCTGACAGGGTTTTGGTGCTCTAGCCTGCTGTCAGCCCTGGGCCTCTGAGGTAGGAGAGTCAAGTTCAGGATGTTGGACCACCAGAGACCTCCTGGCCTCATGTAATATCAATCAGCGAGAGCTCTCCCAAAGATGTCTGTCTCAACACTAAGACCCAGCTCAACCTAATGGCCAGCAAGTTCCAGTGCTGGAGGCCCCATGACAAACAACTAGCAAGACAATAACACAACCAAACCCATTAGCATAGAGGCTGCCTAAAATCAAAATAAGGTCACAGACACCCCAAAACAAACCACCGGACATGGCCCTGCCCACCAGAGAGACAAGATCCAGCCCCACACACCAGAATGCAGGCACCAGTCCACTCCACCAGGAAGCCTACACAAGCCACTGAACCAACCACACCCACTGGGGACAGACCCCAAAAACAATGGGAAAATGAACCTGCAGGCTGCAAAAAGGAGACCCAAACACAGTAAGTTAAGTAAAATGAGAAGACAGAGAAATATGCAGCAGTTGAAGGAGCAAGGTAAAAACCCATCAGACCAAACAAATGAAGAGGAAATAAGCAGCCTACCTGAAAAAGAATTCAGAGTAATAATAGTACAGGTAATCCAAAATCTTGGAAATAGAATGGAGAAAATACAAGAAACATTTAACAAGCACCTAGAAGAAGTGAAGAGCAAAAAAAAAAATTGATGAACAATGCAATAAATGAAATTAAAAATTCTCTAGAAGGAATCAATAGCAGAATAACTGAGGCAGAAGAACGACTGAGTGATCTGGAAGATAAAATAGTGGAAACAACTACTGCAGAGCAGAATAAAGAAAAAAGAATGAAAAAATTGAGGACGGTCTCAGAGACCTCTGGGACAACATTAAATTCACCAATATTCGAATTATAGGGGTCCCAGAAGAAGAAGAGAAAAAGAAAGGGTCTGAGAAAATATTTGAAGAGATTATAGTTGAAAACTTCCCTAACATGGGAAAGAAAATAGCCACTGAAGTCCAGAAAGCACAAATAGTCCCATACGGGATAAGTCCAAGGAGAAACACACCAAGACATATATTAACAAAACTATCGAAAATTAAATATGAAGAAAAAATATTAAAAGCAGGAAGTGAAATGGAACAAACAACCTACCAGGGAATCCCCATAAGGTTAACAGCTGACCTTTCAGCAGAAAGTCTGTAAGCCAAAAGGGAGTGGCAGGACATATTTAAAGTGATGAAAGGGAAAAAACTACAACCAAGATTACTCTACCCAGCAAGGATCTCATTCAGATTGGATGGTGCAATTAAAACCTTTACAGACAAGCAAAAGTTAAGAGAATTTGGCACCACCAAACTAGGTTTACAACAAATGCTAAAGGAACTTCTCAATGCAGGTAACACAACAGAAGGAAAAGACCTACAAAAACAAACCCAAAACAAGTAAGAAAATGGTATAGGAACATACATATCAATAATTACCTTAAATGTAAATGGATTAAATGCAACAACCAAAAGACACAGACTGGCTGAATGGATACAAAAACAAGCTCATATACATTCTGTCTACAAAGGACCCACTTCAGACCTAGGGACACACACAGACTGAAAGTGAGGGGATGGAAAAAGATTTTCCATGCAAATGGAAATCAAAAGAAACCTGGAGTAGCAATACTCATATCAGACAAAATAGACTTTAAAATAAACATTATTGCAAGAGACAAAGAAGGACACTACATAATGACCAAGGAATCAATCCAAGAAGAAGATATAAAAATTGTAAATATTTACAACCCAATATAGGAGCACCTCATATATAAGGCAAATGCTAAAAGCCATAAAAGGGGAAATCGACAGTAACACAAAAATAGTGGGGGACTTTAACACTCCACTTTCACCAATGGACGGATCATCAAAAATGAAAAAAATAAGGAAACACAAGCTTTAAATGATACATTAAAAAAGATGGACTTAATTGATATTTATAGGACATTCCATCCAAAACAACAGAATACATATTCTTCTCAAGTGCTTATGTAAAATTCTCCAGGATAGATCAAATCTTGGATCACAAATAAAGCCTTGGTAAATTTAAGAAAATTGAAACTGTATCAAGTATCTTTTCTGACCACAAGGCTAGGAGACTAGATGTCAATTACAGGAAAAAAAAACTGTAAAACATACAATCACATGGAGGCTGAACAATACACTACTTAATAACAAAGAGATCACTGAAGAAATCAAAGAGGAAATCAAACAATACCTAGAAACAAATGATAATGAAAACATGATGACCCAAAACCTATGGGATGCAGCAAAATCAGTTCTGAGAGGGAAGTTTTAGCAACACAATCCTACCTCAAGAAACAAGAAACACCTCAAATAAACAACCTAACGTTACACCTAAAGCAATTAGAAAAAAAAGGACAAAAAAACCCCAACGTTAGCAGAAGGAAAGAAATGATAATGATCACATCAGAATTAAATGAAAAAGAAATAAAGGAAACAATAACAAAGATCAATAAAACTAAAAGTTGGCTCTTTGAGAAGATAAACAAAATTGATAAACCGTTAGCCAGACTCATCAAGAAGAAAAGGGAGATTATTCAAATCAATAGAATTAGAAATGAAAAAGGAGAAGTAACAACTGACACTGCAGAAATACAAAGGATCATGAGCGATTAGTACAAGCAACTATATGCCAATAAAATGGACAACCCGGAAGAAATGGACAAATTCTTAGAAATGCACAACCTTCTGAGACTGAACCACAAAGAAATAAAATATACAAACAGACCAATCACAAGCACTGAAATTGAAACTGTGATGAAATATCTTCCAACAAACAAAAGTGCAGGACCAGATGGCTTCACAGGTGAATTCTGTCAAACATTTAGAGAAGAGCGAACACCTAGACTTCTCAAACTCTTCCAAAAAAATGCAGAGGAAGGAACACTACCAAACTCATTCAATCAAGCCACCATCACCCTGATACCAAAACCAGACAAAGATACTACAAAAAAAGAAAATTACAGACCAATATCACTGATAAATATCGATGCAAAAATCCTCAACCAAATACTAACAAACAGAATCCAACAACACATTAAAAGCATCATACACCATGATCAAGTGGGATTTATCCCAGGGACACAAGGATTCTTCAATATATGCAAATAAATCAATGTGATACACCATATTAACAAACTAAAGAATAAAAATCATATGATCATCTTAATAGATGCAGGAAAAGCTTTCGAAAAAAGTCAACACCCATTTATGATAAAAACTCTACAGAAAGTGGGCATACAGGGAACCTACCTCAACATAATAAAGGCCATATATGACCAACCCACAGCAAACATCATTCTTAATGGTGAAAAACTGAAAACATTTCCTCTGAGATTAGGAACAAGATAAGGATATCCACTCTTGCCACTATTATTCAACATAGTTTTGGAAGTCCAAGCTACAACAACCAGAGAAGAAAAAGAAACAAAAGGAATACAAATTGGAAAAGAAGAAGTAAAACTGTCACTGTTTGCAGATGACATGATAGTATACATAGAGAATCCTAATGATGCCACCAGAAACTGTTAGAGCTCATCAATGAATTTGGTAAAGTTGCAGGATACAAAATTAATGCACAGAAACCTCTTGCATTCCTATACACTAATGATGAAAAATCTGAAAGCGAAATTAAGGAAACACTCCCATTTACCATTGCAACAGAAAGCATAAAATACCTAGGAATAAACCCACCTAGGGAGACAAAAGACCTGTATGCAGAGAACTATGACACTAATGAAAGTAATTAATGATGATACAAACAGATGGAGAGCTCTACCATGTTCTTGGATTGGAAGAATCAATATTGTGAAAATGACTATACTACCCAAAGCAATCTACAGATTCAATGCAATCCCTATCAAATTACCAATGGCATTTTTTACAGAACTAGAACAAAAAATCTTAAAATTTGTATGGAGACACAAAAGACCCTGAATAGCCAAAGCAGTCTTGAGGGAAAAAAATGGAGCTGGAGGGATCAGATCCCCTGACTTCAGACTATGCTACAAAGCTACCGTAATCAAGACAATATGGTACTGGCCCAAAAACAGAAATATAGATCAATGGAACAGGATAGAAAGCCCAGAGATAAACCCACACACCTATGATCAACTAATCTATGAAGTAGGAGGCAAGGATATACAGTGGAGAAAAGAGAGTCTCTTCAGTAAGTGGTGCTGGGAAAACTGGACAGTTACATGTCAAAGAATGAAATTAGAACACTCCCTAACACCATACACAAAAATAAACTCAAAATGGATTAGAAACGTAAGTGTAAGACGGGACACTCTAAAACTCTTAGGGGAAAACATAGGAAGAACACTGTTTGACATAAATCACAGCAAGATTTTTTCTGACCCACCTCCTTAAGTAATGGAAATAAAAAAAAAAATGAACAAATGGGACCTGATGAAACTTAAAAGCTTTTGCATAGCAAAGGAGACTACAAATAAGACGAAAAGACAACCCTAAGAATGGGAGAAAATATTTGCAAATGAATCAACGGACAGAGGATTAATCTCCAAAATATATAAACAGCTCATGCAGCTCCATATCAAAAAAAACAAACAACCCAATCCAAAAATGGGCAGAAGACCTAAATAGACTTTTCTCCAAAGAAGATATACAGATTGCCAACAAACATGTGAAAGAATGCTCAACGTCACTAATAATTAGAGAAATGCAAATCAAAACTAAAGTGAGGTATCACCTCACACCGGTCAGAATGGCCATCAACAAAGAATTTACAAACAATAAATGCTGGAGAGGGTGTGGAGAAAAGGGAACCCTCTTGCACTGTTGGTGGGACTGTAAGTTGATACAGCCACTATGGAGAACAGTATGGAGGTTCCTTAAAAATAGAACTACCGTATGACCGAGCCATCCCACTACTGGGCATGTACCCTGAGAAAACCATAATTCAAAAAGAGTAATGTACCACAATGTTCATTGCAGCTCTATTTACAGTTGCCAGGACATGGAAGCAATCTAAGTGTCCATCGACAGTTGAATGGCTAAAGAAGATGTGGCACATATATACAATGGAATATTACTCAGGCATAAAAAGAAACAAAACTGAGTTATTTGGAGTGAGGTGGATGGACCTAGAGTCTGTCATACAGAGTGAAGTAAGTCAGAAAGAGAAAAACAAATACCGTATGCTAACACATATATATGGAATCTAAAAAAAAAAAAATTGGTTCTGATGAACCTAGGGGCAGGACAGGAATAAAGATGCAGATGTAGAGAATGGACTTGAGGACACGGGGAGGGGGAAGGGTAAGCTGGGACGAAGTGAGAAAGTAGCATTGACATATATACACTACCAAATGGAAAATAGCTAGCTAGTGGGAAGCAGCTGCATCCCACCGGGAGATCAGCTCGGTGCTTTGTGACCACCTAGAGGGGTGGGATAGGGAGGGTGGGTGGGAGACACAAGAGGGAGGGGATATGGGGATATATGTATACATATAGCTGATTCACTTTGTTATACAGCAGAAACTAACACAACATTGTAAAGCAATTATACTCCAATAAAGATGTTAAAAAATTTTTTTAATCAAAAAAATGTTATTTTGGTACCAACTTGTTGATCTTAATGTTAGGCTAAGGAATTTGGGCTTATTTTGTATTTAGTAAAAGGGCATCTGTGATTCTTGGACAGAGTCACATATCCCAGGCTATAATTTAGAATGTTTCTCCAGGCAACATTCATGGATTGAATACTGTAGAGTTAGACTTGTTTCTTTAAGAGAGTGTGACAATAGTCCAGGGTATAGATGATGTCTTAAACTAGGTTAGTAGCAGCAGAAGTTGTAACCTCAGTGTAAGCAGATCTGGTAGCATAAAAATAACAATACTAAACAAACCCACAGAACTTTTGAAATAAATGTGAATTAAAAACTTTTTGAAAAAGCATTTTATTACTTTAGAATAACAAAAGCAAAGATGGCAACTTTAATCAATATGCTTTATAAGTCAGACTTTTTTTTTGTTGGGAAATTCCAATTTCTGTTTTCTTTAAGACTTTTCTTTCCCTGGACAGTGAAAGTTCTCTTTATTTTTGTGTGTTTTCTTTAGTTTGAAGCTTCAGGCTAGTAATTTTGAACTCATAGTGGAATGTTTAAAGTAACACTAATCAAGGTAAAAGTCACATTTTTAAGAGACAGCTGCTATGAGGACTCAGAATAGCAAAACAGAGTCTAAGGTGAGGTATTTTCTGCTTCCTCCACTGACTTGGTGTCTTGCCTTAAGCAAATAGTTTCATGCTTTATGCCCTGTGTATAAAGTTGCTACATTAATAACTATACTCTCGCCTTGATTTTTAGAACTAAGTACTGCCTGTAGGAATATCTCTACTCTCTAAAGGAAATATCTTTTTTTTCTCCCTACTAAGTAAGGATTAAACAGTAGATTTATAGTGTCTAATGTCATTAAAGTAGGTTGATTTATGTTGGATCATCTTTGTACAAACTTCTCAAAAAGTGGAAAGAAAAATAAAACAAAACAAAATGCTTGTTTCACAAAAAATAAATATGACCCAGCACATTTACATTATTTTTAAGGTCTGCATGAATTTTGTCTTTGTTATATTTCTGTCATGAAGTGACAATTTTAAGATTTGAAAGAACCTAAAAGCATCTATAACTATCGATACCCTAGCATCTATCTTCCCTTGCTGCTGCATTCCTTCCAACTGGTCAACTAGATTTTGCTTGCAATCTTTTGCTTAAGAGGAGTGCAAGTTTCCTCCCAAGGCTTCTCTCTAACTTTGAAACACAAAGAGAGGGTTGTTTGTAAAACAACTTATTCAACTCCTCTAAGTTTCCACTTTTTCTTGGTGGCTCTATCCTTTGCAGTCAAAAGAGCAAATGTAATTCGTCTCCTATATAAGGGCTTTCAAGTCTTTAAAAACACAATTTGCATGCTCCCTTCCATTTCACTCACCAGTAATTCACTATACACCTGGTATTGTTTCGTAACTCTTTGATAGCTCTCTCTTTCACCAAAGGCTGTGTGATGTTCTCCATGAATCTCTTACTGTTGGTTATAAGATACAGGCCTATTATAGAGAGGTCGTATCATTTATTTTGGCATGGAACATATCTTGAAAGCACTCTTGGCACAGGGTCATACTCACAAGTTTATTGCATAGTACAGAATACCCTAAATAGTAATTCACTTACCCAAATATGACCTTGATAAAACTCTTTGTTCTTGGCCATCAAGTTCCCAACTCTCATTGCCCTTCACTTCCCTTGTAATGGTGAAAATTTGAGATCTCCCTTTTTAGAGCTCATTGCCTTTGCAGCATACGTACACTGCATAGCTCCCATACTGATCATCCCTCCAATTTTATGAAGCCTCATGTAGGTGTACTGCTTCCAGTTCTTTAGAGGTCTGTGACCTCTTGTAGCCCTGGAGGTTATTCAGGATACTTGTGTACTCCTCTGTTGTTGTGAAATATCACAAATTCTTACCACAAGAAGAATAATTTAGGTTTCATAAAATATGGGAGAAAATCCCAGTACCTTTCTCTTACTGCAGTCTTTCCTTCTCCCTGGTACCAACATTGGACTCACTCTTGTCCCTCCACCTGTACACACCCTCTACCCAAAAACAGATTTTTGCTATTGAAAAAAACAGTACTTCTTGCCTATCCTGGAGGCAATTCATTTGAACATGACCCTGAGGCAAAGACAGTCTCATTGGTCCAAATCTTCAACCCCACTCCTTCCATAGTGGTTGGCCATTTGCCCACTGGTAATACTACACGTCCCAGCTTGCCTTGTAATTAGGTTGTGCTCTTGCAACTAACTCAGTGCTCTCTAATCAAATGAAGGTAGATATTATATGTACCACTTCCTGGCCTCAAACATAACAGCTCCCTCGAGTGTTTCTCCCTGCCCTTTTCCACTCTCTTCGGCTAGATTGACAATAATGATGACTTGAGAAGACTTAGAAGTCACATATTGAAGACAGCAAAACTTCAGTCAATTTGGGTCCTGAATGACTATGTAGAACAGCATTTTCTTCTCCCTGGCCCTGAACAGCCACTATGAACTATTACAAAAGAAGGGGGAGGGAGTTGTATTGTATTGAAATCATTATACTTCTACTAAAGCATGTTTACTTCTAACAGCAATGCCAAATGGCATCCTGAGTGGTAGTTGTTCTGGGTCATACTTATTTCAATGCACATCACCATAGGAAAACTACCAGAAATGTGAAGCTATAACATTTCGTGGTTATCTAATTTGATCCTCATAACATGCTCAAGAAATAATTATAGATTGTTGATCTGGAAGGAACCATCAAGTTTAGTGGGTTTTAAAAGTTTTAAGCTGCAGATTCCTTTCTTCAAATAGCAGTATGTTGAGTCCTATATAGAGAATGGATAAAGGTGAAACATTAATGGTTGAGACATTATAAGGGTGAGGAGTATAGTGGTCTCAAATGAATCAACAAGGTTATTTCTTTTAATAATCACCTCCCTCCCCCAGTTAACTCTGAGGCCTTTCATAGACCTTCTAGGCTTGCAAAGAATACTGTTTATAACTCACTTATAGATGAGCTAACTGAAGCTGTTAGGTTCAGTTTTATGAGACAAACAATTGATTTTGTATCACACTTGAATTATTCTGCCTTTGTGCTATTACCTGTCCTTTACCTTCTGCCTGGATGCCATTCTCTTAATCTCTTCTTTTTGTAATCCTAACCATATATCAAAGTCCATATCTATAAAGCCTGTACTGGTTTTCTGTGATGCCATAACAAGTTACCATAAATTCAAAGGCTCAAAGCAATGCAAAATTTTAATCTCACAGTGCTATAGGTCAGAAGTCTTGGATGGCTCAACTGAGTCCTCTGTTCCAGGTTTCACAAGGCCAAAATCAAGGTTTTGGCAGGGCTGTGTTCATCACTGGAGTCTCTGGGGAAGAATTCACTTCCAAGTTCGTTCAGGTTGTTGGTAGAATTCATTTTCTTAAGGTGCTGATATTTCCTCCCAGAAGACACCCAGATTCATGAGTTTCATGTACCCACCCCCAGCAATGGTGGGTTGAGTCTCTCACAGTTTGAATCTCTTTGCCTTCCCTTCTGCTGCATCTCTCTAACTTCCTCTCCTGCCTTCGTCTTGCAGAAATCTCTACTTTTAAGAGCACATGTGTTTACAATGGGCCCACCTGAACACCCCAAAATAATCTCCCCAATTTAACGTCAATTGATTTTTGCAACCTTAATTACATCTACAAATTTCCTTATGTTCATGTAATGTGACATATTCACATATTCACAGGGCATGACTCAAGGGTTGGGGGAAACAAGGCCATATGACCAAAATTCTGCCTGCCACAAAACCTTTCCTGAAAAACCATTCAAAGTGAGCTCATCTGCATTAGAAACTGCATATCTCTTCTTAGTACCTCTATTAATGCACTTACCTTAATCCACCTATATTAAAGTTATTTATGTAATTGCCTTAATTTTCTTATTCATTCTTAAGACCCTTCTAATGGTGGTTAGTCATAATTTTATCCCTTTAGTGTCTAATATAGCTGGGGCCCTATGAAAGTTGGGTGAACTGAATTCAATAACCCAAGTCACACAGTAAAAGCAGAAATGGGGCAGAACCAGAGCTAGAAGAGGACTCTCAGCCCAGTATTTTCTTTTTAATAATAAGCTGTCTCTCAAACTTCGGTGTGCTTTGCTCCTTTATTTCAAGCTTGTCTGCATAAACACAATGTTTTGTCTGCATACACAAATGCTAAGCCCAGCACCATGGAGTTTCCTTTGATAGATAAGGAGTGACAGAATAGGAAACATGGTTGTGTTAACCCCAACTCTCATCCCCTACTCAAGAATTGGGCATCATTTATAGACATGGATTTTTTATTGCATTTTAGGGAAACATCATTTTTTTTTCAGTAAAAGAAGAAGATATAGGCTTCTGTAATGGCCTTTTAAAATCTTGATTTATCTGTAATCAGGGCTGAGCAATCTGTTACTCTCTTCCATTAAATGCGTCAGCGAGCAGTCATGCTCAAGTCCCAAGAAACCCCCGTGTGTTTCTTAGATACCACCTTAATTTACCAAATTGCCTGTAGCCTGAAGACATTTTCTCCTTTCCTTTTCAGTTGATATCCTGCTGAGATCCTATTTATACATCCTAGAGGAGAATTTCTCATTTTGGTGGAGTGATTCTGCTCTTATGTGTGGCTGACACTGTAAACTTTTCAAAATGTAACGAGTTGGCCGTCTGGAACTGAACAAAAGCAGTAGAGGGGCTGACAGACATAAAAACCATGGCTTTGCCGTCTTTCTATGGTAGAAAGAGCCTATCTACTACCTTTCCATAGTAGCAACAGCAGCAGTGTGCTATCATAAGTCTTGAACTAGAATCAGAAGGTGGGAATTCAAGTACTGGCTCTGCAGTCCTTCTCCTTATTTACCTTTGGTAAATCACATACTTTCTCAGCCTCTGGTACTTTGTCACAGAGGGAAACATACATGCCTTACTTGTTTAGGATTATTTTGAAAATGAAATGAATGTATTTTGTGAGTTATAAAGAATGATGCAAATTACTACCAAGAGTAATAACCCAAACTATTTTAATGTACATGAATATATAAGCAGCAGCATCCCTCTTTTTCCAGAGAAAACTGAAGAGCAGGTAGGTTCCAAGCAGCAGGTTAACCAAAGACTGAAGGTGAGAATTCAATAGGCCAAGATTCCCGTTAGATTCATTAATTCCCCGTTGTTGCTGGAGCCAGATTGTTTCCCTGCAAAATTACTGCCAATAGAACACGATGTACATCTTAACAGTAATTTATTTGCATTTTCTCAGAATTAAGTGGAGAGCTATTTTACTCACTTTTCCAAGAATATCTTAATTTTTAAAATGCCCTCATCTTGGTCACATCTTAATATTTTAGCTCTCACCAGCCTTCACGTCTCCTGATTAGTCTGTTGATGAAGTTCGCCTCTGTGTTTGTTCTGAGAATTTCTAGCATCTGCCACATCTTTATTTATTTATTCACTGATGGGAAAAAGACATTTTTGACAATATTCCCTTAATCTGTGACAGATGTTAAACTAGAGCAGGACCACTGTAAAACTATTTTAAGAAACACACATTTTTTAAAAATCTATAATGATTAGACTTATTTATATAGTAGTCTTACTTAAAAGATAACTTATACTTTACAAACAAACAGACAAGCAAAAACTGCTTGAAAGGATTTCCTTCAAAATAATTCACTTGGCCAAGTGAGAGGCCTTTGAGAATATGACAAATAGAAAATGAGCTGGAGGTGAAACAAGATTGCTCAGGAATTGATAATTGATGAAGCTGGGTTTTCTGTCTACTTTTGTACATTTGAAATTTTCCATAATGGATGCTAAAGAAATCTATTTTATAATAAAAGTTAAAGGTACCCACACACACAAAAAATTGATATTATTAGAAGGTATAAATACTTGATCTTAAGAATGCCTGTGCCTGTTTATCAACATGGAAATACTTTTAACAGTTTTAACTTGCATCATGATGGAAGAACCACTTAATTTTTGTAGTGTTAATAAATGATAAAGATCTTGTATACAAATAAAAACTTAAATATTGGCAACTAGTCCTACATCGAGATCTTTCAGCTCAGAAATCATCTTGGTCTATGACTTACCTTTGTCCTGGTATCTGGATGTGAATATAATTTTCCTCTTCTACAATCCACTTTCATGAGGTTATTAGGTACTATTTGGAGCCTTTGATGCTCAAAAAGTATCATATAATTTAAGCTACTAATGGATCAAGATGCCTTGGGATTGGTTTCTGGGCTTAGAATTAAATAACTTCTTATCTTTATTTTAAGACTACATTTCTTTTTGCATGTGTGGTAAAAATAGTTCTAATATATATATATATATATATATTTAACATCTTTATTGGAGTATAATTGCTTTACAATGGTGTGTTAGTTTCTACTGTATAACAAAGTGAATCAGCTATACATATACACATATATCCACATATCTCTTCCCTCTTGCCTTTCCCTCCCACCCTCCCTATCCCACCCCTCTAGGTGGTCACAAAGCACCGAGCTGATCTTCCTGTGCTATGTGGCTGCTTCCCACTAGCTATCTGTTTTACATTTGGTAGTATATATAAGTCCATGCCACTCTCTCACTTCATCCCAGCTTGTTTAACCAGCTGCAATTTCTTTATTAAAGAAGATGCTGAGAATTTTGACGGGTTATTTTCATAGTCTTTCTTTCAGAGTCACATTGATCCATCTTTTTCTGTGTCCTTCCCTCTAACTTTTACATCAGTTCTTTTGCAAGGTGTTTGATGACAATCAACTGCTCTACATGAGCTGCAATAAATTCTCAAAAGAATAAGCAGAATTGGAAATATCACTCTTCAGGGTAAATATGAAATGTCAGTGCTTAACAGTCTTGACAGGGTACATAAAATGTCTTAGGAGACAGTGTCCCCAGAAGGAAATCTCAATTTGATTATCATGTAATGTACTATACAAGGTTACAACAAAATATTTTATATAACCATATCAGCAAAATACTGACCACTGCAAAGAGACACAGATTAAACTTTATCAAATTGGTATCAATATCAACTCTTTTGCCTGAAGTTTTATTCAGAAAGAAAACATGTAAAAAAAGTCTAAAAGTTTATAATAAGAGATTTCATTTTATGTGAGAAATCTCACATATTTATTCTCTCCCTTTTCACACAAAAAAACACAATGACCATACTATATTATGACAGGCAGATGATGGTCTGTTTTGTGTTAATTTTTTAAATTTAATAAGAATAAAAATTATTCAGACTACTTGAGGCTGAGTCACCACATAATTCAAATGGTTTTTATACGTTATAAATTCATGATTTGCACCACAAAGATCAAACACAACATTTAACGCCTCGAAGAATGTGTACCTACAGGGAGCAAATGATCACTCAGTGACTTAACCCACCTACAGAAGCTGATTCTGGGACTGAAGTCAGGGTGTGCCTGGTGTCCAAGGAATATAAGTCTTCATCAAAATTCTGAGAACATTCAGCTCAAAAGGCTTCCCAACAAGTGGTTTTCCATTACAGGTTCTCTGGCAACTGGGGACTCTTATTACTGGAGACTCAGAATAGGTCAGTGATCTTTAAAGGAAAGATACGTACATGAGTTGCCAAGCTACCATATTTGAGGTAAAAAGGCAAACTATCCTGGGACAAAAATGAAGAGAAGAAAACTGAAGGAACTCTTGCTATGAAGCCAATGTTCTGGACCTTCGTGGAACATTTATTTATTGATTCATTCATCCATTTATCAATTCAGAATGTAAACTAAAAGGAGAGGCAAAATTTCTGATTCTGATTGCATTTGGGTCAAACATAAAAGGAAAAGGGCAGAGCTATAACTCAGATAAGAATGAAGAAAAAAGAGGGGGAGGCAGGGAGAGAGAGTGGGAGAGAGAAAGAAAGATTTTAAAAACAGTAAATCTTTAGTGTAGTAAAGAAAGTATACTGAATGTTACAGAAAAATTACCCTTGTTTAACATAGGCAGTTGTACCCAGATTTTGTTATTTATCTCCTCAATGGAAATACAGCAGTTGCATCATCCATGCATTTAATTTATGAACTGCCTTTAGAGCTTACGGAAGATGCAACCACACCATGCTACAGGCTACAAAGATGTTTTCAAGCTATGTTTCTGTCCAGTTTTTTTTTAAACTTTTAATAGGTTATCATAATTTATAATGTAGTAACTATTTTAAATAAATTGCACTAACCTACATTAATTACAGCTTTTCAGTTCCTACAAATCTATTATTTGGATAGAAAATTATAAATTGTCTTGTGTGGCTTTAGGGGACAGAACTAGCTACAGTAGAATTTGGTTTAAAACGTGAATAGCCTTCTAAGACTTCAGTTATCTGACACAGTAATGAGCTACCTTGGAAGCTGTGAAATGGCTGCCGTCTGAGTTATTTATACAGACTCTTGTAGATTATGCCATAGGCTTTCTGCAATATGTACAAGAGGTACCTTTCCTCTAAGATCTTATCAATAATTTCATAGTTGTATAACATTCAGAAAAATATCACAACTCAACCACAATTACGATGTAAAATTTAACACTCCCCTCCCCCCCGTGCACGTGCCTTACCAGTTTATTACACAGCATGATGCTGTGAATGCAAAAAGTAGCATTAGTCCCTTTAATCTTAAGCTTCCACCAGTACAACCCGATTTTGTGCTGATTTTGAAGATTTAGTCCCTCAAAGGGGACTAAAGATATTTGATATTAATTGGAAGGCTGGTCATAGTCTAAAATTTTTTAATGCCTAAATAAATATTAAAAAAATCCCTCATTCTGGTTCGCCTTCTCAGAAGCTATTTGGTACATGAGAATTTATATTTAAAATGATATATGACAAACCAGTCTCCAAACTAGGTGCACTGATTACAAAATCTAAATCCATTGGTGAGTGTCCAAGAAGACATGTAAAATTATATACTGTGTCTTTAAACCAGGACCCAAGGCTCAGAATTGTCCTTGACTTCAAAACTGTCTGAGTGAAAGGGATCAATATTCAATTTCACAAAGATAATGCAATACCTTGGAAGAAAAAAAACAGGTTTATCAGAAACTTTCCAAAGTATAAGATATTGGGATATGGAATCAAACCTTGAAAAATTAAGCAGCTAGAAAGATTGTTTGGAGACAGCTGCTGGATTGAAGACAACTTCACTGAGACAACTGATCACCCTGAACGCTGCCAGGTCATTTTGGGTTCCCTAGTCTCTCCCATAATACAGGAAGCACTAAATATCCAGCTGCAGAATGCTGACAGCCAGCCCACAAATGAATTGCCTCTTGAAATCACATAGGGCCATTCTTTATTATAGGAAGCCAAGTTCTTCCTTCTGCTATTCCAAATATAAAATTAAAGAAAGGACAATGATTTGGTTGACATTTTAAAATAACTTTAAAACATTTCAAATAAAATGGGACATCTTTATTGTAATGTTAAATACATGGTACGAAGTAGGGGATAATGTGTTTAAATAATTTTCAGATTTAAAGGGATGGGAAGATGTTTGCAGCAATCGTCTTTGGTCAAGATTTACAGCAAGGAACCACAGCTTAAAAATCAGCCCCAGAATCTAGAATTTCAGGCTTAGAAAAGACTTAAGAGATTGGTGGGTCCAATGTTCCATCTAGTGCCACCTTCACCACACAAACCTGATGACAAATTCCAACCTGCAATGATGTAGAGCTTTATAAGCTCCAAAGCAATAGTTCGACCTTTATAAATCTTTTATTTTTATGCAGCTTCCATCAAATCTATCTTTCCGGAATTTTTACCCACTGTTTATAACTTCAGAATTAAAAGCCCCGTGTATTAAATCCAATACTTCTTCTACATGCTAGCCTTTCTTGTTTTTTTTCTCCCAGTGCTAAGAACCCTCAGTCTATTCAGCTCTTCATCATGTATGTTGTACTTTTGTTTGCCTCGCATCACCCTGGTAGATTTCCTCAGGGCCCTTTCTGGGTTGTTAGCATCCATCTGAAGGCTAGCCACAACTTAACAAAACTCTGACCAGTTCAGAGTAGAGTATGTTTTAGTCCCAGTATTCTAGATCTCAGAGTTCTATGGAAGTGGCCATACTCCACTTGAAACAGAGACCATAAATTGGTGCAAGCAAATGCTTTTACCTTTTCTCCCCTTGCCACATAGCTAAGCTGCATTTCTCAGACTCCTCTGCAGTCAGGTAGACACATATGACTGAGATCTGGCCAATGGAGTGTATATAGAGGTCATATATTAACTTCTAGGTTTGGCCTAAAACTACTAAAACTATTCTCATGGGATTCTCTGTGAATTCTCTCTCTCTCTCTTCTGTCCCTTTTTTCTTGGTTTAAGGGAGAGCATCCAGCAGAGCCCTCAGAGGCCCATTGGGATGGCAAAGATATAAAATGGAATGATTCTAAATCCCTGAATAAAGTTATGCAGAAGAGACTCCCCAGCTCACTTCCTACCCTCATTAGACTATTAAAGGAGTGAGAAATACACTTTTCTTGTGTTAAGCCACTGAGAATTTGGATATGCTTGTGAAATTTGAACTCAGATGGTTAAATACAGAACCCATATGTTAATGCATCAACCAGGGAATAATTACGACAGTGCTTCAAGTGAGGCACTAATTGACAAACTTTTTTTCCTCACCTCTCTTTGTTGAAGCTCTCAAGAGATGAGTAAATTACGCCTGAATCCCCAATGTTAAAAGAGTGGTGTCATCAACATTTTGGGTGTCATGGCACACTTTCTAATACTAGAATTTGTGGCAGCACCCACCTGAAGGTGCTAAAGACCCAAGTCAGCACCAAACAAGTCAACAGTTACTATGATACAATCACTATAAAAAATAACAATGTCTCTCAGGGTCTACAAAAACTATTCCAGGAACCACACAGTTTACTCATCTGCTCTTCCATATTGTGCCTCTGTTTGAATAAAACTCCTTATTGCTCTCATGCTCCCCTTTAAAATGTTCACATCTTTCACTAAAGTGATCTTTCTTTGCTGCCAGAGTGCCAGCCTCCACTTGCGTTTCTTACTCTTTGGTTGTAAGACACCTTGTGTGATAAAGCCTGCTAAGATCGATATTCTGTATGACAGATAGAGTCAGTTATATGAAGTTGAAAAAATAAATTGTGCACTTTGATCTGAATTTTATAGCACACTTGCAAAGGGCTTGCTGTACAATAATGCACCACAGCATACCTGCTAAAAACTAACTGAACTTTTGGGTATCTTTTTCTGGGTAATTTTTTCTAAGAATGAAAAAAATATATATTTTTTGTCTCTATGTTGAATAAATTCTTTTTGCACTATGTTTGTAGTAATTTGAAGCATGCCCTGTCTACATATAACCAATATGATGAATTTTGGCAATTACATATTTTATGTATGTATGCACATGCACATTGCTCAAAAGAGACCAGTAGAATGGCTAGGATGTTGTAATTACTTTGTAAACAATTATTTCGACTAACTTCAATGTTATTTGGATAAACTTATGGTCTGCCACACTCTCTTCCAGGAATGAAACAGTTAATTTCAGCTGGCAACCAGCTCAGCCAGGTGCTGTGTCTTGTCCACCCCATTAGTAATGTCTCACAAGATTCCAGCAAGCTCAAGAATCACTCTAACTGTCTCGTGTACTGAAAATGTGTTCGACCTATTCAGGCAGTTGTCTGGCTTTGATGGATTGATACCAAAATTAAGGTCCTCAAAGATCTCCAATATTATAGCACTTTACACTTGGCCACATCTCATCATGCATCTCTTTCCACCACTTAAATACCCATGCCCAAACCATGTCAAACTACTCACTCTTCTCTTTAGGCTGTGTCTTTTCACCTCCATGCCTTGACATCTGCTGATGTCTGCTTATAATGCCTTCACCTACACTGCTTTATATAATTCTGTTGATTTTACAGTGCCAGTAGACATGCCTTCTCTTTTTTGAATTATTTCTTCCTCCATTAGAAATATTTTCTTTTTTTACCCTCAGATTTCTTTGTTGTATAGCTCTTTCTTTATTCCTTTTTTTAACTTTTTATTTTATATTGGAGTACAGTTGATTAACAATGTTGTGTTAGTTTCAGATGTACAGCAAACTGATTCAGTTATACATATACATGTATCTATTCTTTTTTAAATTCTTTTCCCATTTAGTTGTTACATAGTATTGAGCAGAGTTCCCTGTGCTATAAATAGGTCCTTTTAAATATAGCAGTGTGTACATGTCAATCCTAAACTCCCTAACTATCCATAGCTCTTATAGCAGGACTTACAGTAGTTTTTCAAGTGCTGGGTTATCATTCCTACTGGATGGTAATCTACACAGGAGCACGAATCACATTTCATTCTTCTTATATAGCCCAAAGGAGTTGTATATAAATGTGCTCTATATATGGATAATGAAGCAAGTGAGTGTCTAGACAGTTGTGAGTGGGTCACAACGTGTGCTTGGAGGAATTTTCAAATTGCATTTTAGGATTATTTTTAAATTTCAGGAGGAAAAATAATAATAATAACAAGCCTAAATTGATTTTTTAAAATGATTTGGATGACTTAGAAGGACTGAAAAAATTTGAATTTATTTTTCGGCAGCAAGCTTCTTCCTTTAAAAAAAAAAAAAAGATGCACATGCATTCTGTGTCAATAATCAATAAGAGCTCAATCTTGAATTCCAAAATTATTAGAAAAATGTTTAAACTGAAATCATAGAAACTGTAAAATAATCTAACTGTAGCACTCTCTCTGGACGTTCATATGGATTATTTTTTCACATCTGGTTTCTAATCAATCTTCACCTGTATAAAATGGTACCTTTTCCCCTGCACACTTCTTAAACCCCATATTCTACTTTCTTTATCTCCATTGCATTGATTGTCACCACATGACATACATATTTACTTATATATTTGATTATTATTTATTTATTAGAATGGAAATTCTCTTGAGGAAAAGGAATACTCATTTTATTCATTTCTATATCCACATTATCTTGAAAAGTGCCTGAAACATAGTAGCAGTCAGTATATTTATGTTGAATAACTTGTTGGATAAATTTAATCCCATTTCTGAATCACTCTTTAGTTAATGTTTACATTATTCTCAAAAACAGAAATCCATCTAAATAATCATTGAAAGCATACAAAAGGCCCATCAGGCAACATTAAGCAGAAATATATTGTCTAGCATAAGCATTTATAAATGTTGTGCCTTTAGACATATTACTTAGCTTTTGAAGTTTTAAGTTCCCCATCTACAATGAACATCAAAAGCCCTACCTTTCAGTTTCAGTATTGGAATGAAATGATGTAATACATGTAAAGCGCATAGCTCAGTGCCTGCTACATTGTAGGAGCTTCATAAAATTAGTTCACACCTCTACTTTCCCAACTGGAGATTGAGTCAAGTACATTGGGGCAAATACAACCTGGAAACTCAGTACAAACACGTATCACTAAGTACCAACCATATATATGGTGGCTTTTTTTTTTTTTTGCTGGAAAGAAATTAAGAGAGAGAGAGAGAAAATATAAAATGAAAAAGATATGTTATATTAATCCAAGAACCTTATAATGTAGTAGGGAAATGGACACATGATTTACACTAACTTCAACCATCCTAAAAATATAGCATAGTATGGAAGAAAGTACTGGCTTTGGAGTCATAAGACATTACTTTGAATCCCAGTTTCATTAATTACCTGTTGGGTCATTCTGAGTAATATCTTTTCTTCTCTGAATTTATTTTATCAACTGTAAAATTTAATTGTTAATAATATTGCAGCTGACAAAGTTGGGAATATTAAATGAAGATGAGTTGTTGGAGAGTTTTTAGTAAATTGCAAAAGTCTCATAAATAAGGTGCAGTATATTTACAAGAAACATTGGGCATCCTTTTCACGGTACTCTCAATGCATTTCCTGCATTGTATATAAGCACTTATCTCACATGATCACACATTTGTATAAGTTTCATCAGTGAAGCAAGAGTTCCTTGAGGGCAGAAATTATTTTATTCATTTCAGTTTTATGATGCCTATTTAATAAATAAATGTTGAAGGAAGGAAGAAAATGTAAGAAAAATGAATAAATGATTGTAATAAAGGTATAAGCATAATGGAGGGGATAATAAATGTCAACTTGCATGGAGGAATAGAAATAGAGAAGACTACTCAGAAGTGGCATGTTGAATTGAGTTTTGAAACTTGAATTGGATTTTGACAGGCAAAGGATAAAAGAACATTACTGGTGCAGTAAAGGTTCTTCATCTGGGTTTAAAGGATAGGATTCTAGGGACTCATAAACTAATTATATAATTTTATGTGTTTATGCATTTGTTCCCAAGGTTATGGACAATAGTTTTCTTCATACTCTCAAAGGTGTCAGTGTCACAATAAAATGTTAAGAATGACTGAGTTTGAGATAAGAAGATGAGTAAAAACAAAAAGTGGGACAGCCAGAGCATAATTAGGGAGTAAAAATTTGTCTGTTATAATCCAATTTTGCTCACTCTATACTTTAAAATCTAAAAACTCTGGAGTTTAATTTTTCTTCTGAAAAATAAGTAATAGAATTTTCTTATGCTTCCAAACTCAGTACAAACTAGCTTTATAAATGCCAATGCCTGATCTGTTATTAAATACAGCTTAAGTAAAGTCCAGAGGGAAGGAGGATAAAAACCCAGTCACTCATTCAAAACTGTCCGTGTATTGATTCACAACAACTCTTTGAAGTTTTCTTTATTCTCTGATTCTCACTTCTTCTTCCTTTTTCTTTTAATACAGAAAGTTCTTGTTAGCTCACTTATTCTTAAACAGCAGGATTTCAGTCTTCGATTGTTTCCAACTGAGTCCTGGCCTCCTTCCCTATATTAGAGAGCAGCTGGTTGCCTATGGTAATCCCAGCAGTAAATGCCAAGCTAAAGATGAGCTATAGAACACCATGTTTGCAGAAAAAGCTATATCCTCATTTTAACAGAGTCAAAATTGTTCCTGCTGTTGAAGATGGCAGTGATTACTATGCTAATTGCAATTTAGAATGGCTTTGCTTTTTATTCTTTGTTTTGTTTTCCTTACAGTCAAACACCATTTAGATTTCTCCTTTATGAAATCTATTAAATCACTCAGAAATTATATAATCTACCACAGATCTTATAAAGAGGACATGCTGTCTAGTGAGGAAAGCCTCTTTCACATAAGGGTCTCTCCAAGGAGTGGTCTGCTGAGTCATCTGGTAGACCCATTTTACTCCTTATATAAACAACTTGGGCTAGGTATCAGTAGTATCAGGGCTTGCATTTTTAGTTATAACTTCATAAATTGGAAAGTCCAATTTACTTGATCAGCTAATTAAGTGGAACACTTCACTTTTAGCCTCATATACACTCCACCCATAAAAACATGTCTTATTAACTTCTTTCTGCTGAGTGAAGTATAGGGATAGACAAAAGGGAAGAAATAATAAATGTGGTATTGATAACCCTGCACATTTGTATAGCAGTTTGCAGTTTACAAAGTACTTTCACAGAGTGTGACGTACTAGAAAGTGGATAGAATGTGGATTCAGAGAAAGCTATATTTTATTAGTGGATCTAGAGTTTACTAGTAAAGCTGCAAAATCACTTATTCATAAGCTTCAGTATTATTGGCTTTTTAAAGAGGATCCATGTGCCTCTTTCATCTATCAGCCTTGTAGGGAGAATTGACTGGAATTAAATAAGACATGGAAAGTGAAAGCATTGATAAACTCTGAGTACTCTATTGAGGTTAAGCATCAACATCAACACCATCATCGTCACCATCATCATCGTCATATTTCTTTGAAGCTACATAAGAGACTATAATTTCTCATTAAATAAAGATGCAAGTTAAAATCACTGCATATTTATTTTATGATAAGCAGATGTTAAATATGCAATTAAATTTTTTATGCATTTTATTTTAAAGAGGCAATATTAAGAGAAAGTAAGAAAAAGAATAAAAATAAAAATTTACCTCAAGAGTGCGAAAATTGTACAAGAGTCAAGACTTGAGTTGCAGGAGAAGTAAGCAGAGAACTAGAAATAGAGTAGAGAAATAATTTTTACTGTACAAATATCTCTTGATGAGATCAGAGAAAAAGGTTTGGAAAAAGCCCTATCTCTAGCTGTCAAAATTTGTAAGGGATAAAATTAATAACCTTTATTATTTAGAGATTCTTATAGTCTAAGCTTGAATTAAATACTTTAAAATGTTAGAGATTGGGAACAAATAAAGAGGAGTAAAACATGGTTGATTTATAAGACTATGAAAGAATTTTATATTGTTGAAAAAAATATCCAAAATTTGGAAATAAGGCAAAATATGATTGCATGTCTTTTCATTGTGATATTAGAGCATTGTCTAACAGCCCTTCATAGGAATTTTTTTTTAACTATCCTAGGGACTTTTCCCTTTGATTAGGGCCCAGATTCTAAGAAGTAACCTACTAATTTTTATTTATTTTTTAATCAGGTAGAGATACAAATGAGTTTTGCTCTGTAGAAAAGATAATTCCATATATTTTATTGGCCCATAGGACTCTAACTTAACAAAATTATTCCAGTATGAATTTCCCAAGAGACTATATAAGTCTCTGTTCCTCAAATGTTCTTTGAACCATGCTATTAATTCTTCTATTCATGCATTAAAGAATTGGTGACATGCATCACTCTAAATTTATATGTAACATTTTAAAGTTTAAAAAAATGACACTTTCAGGTTTTGTTTTACTTTTGTACTTAACATTATCTGCATACTTTTCCCAAACTTCAAGAACATGACAACAAATTTGGCAAGTCTCTATGATTTTATTAGAACTTGACCTGTACTTTGCATTTATATAACATTATTTTACCAATTTTTTAATCTAATCTCATTGACTTGATTGTTGATAAGTGGTAGAATTATTCTCACATTTAGCTGAATGAAGTGATGCAGAAAAGTTTTAGAATTTGGATGATATTAAATTTTAAACATCACAAAAGATGTTTAAATATCAGAAGAGAAATAAGAATTTTTGACAATATGGTGACCTCATGAAATCTACAGGCTCCCTTCTTAAACCAAACTCAGGACATATGAACGGTTTAAAAGCAGTTGAGTATAAATTAATCTAATAAACTAATTTCTTTTTTTTTTTCTTGTGGTACACGGGCCTCTCACTGCTGTGGCCTCTCCCATTGTGGAGCACGGGCTCTGGACGTGCAGGCCCAGCAGCCATGGCTCACGGGCCCAGCCGCTCCACGGCACGTGGGATCCTCCTGGACCAGGGCACGAACCCACGTCCCCTGCATCGGCAGGCGGACTCCCAACAACTGCGCCACCAGGGAAGCCCTAATAAACTAATTTTTAAAATCAGTAGAGATACCCTTGAATTAAAAGAAAGTTGGTTCTAACAAACAAAAGTCCAGGACCAGATGGCTTCACAGGCGAATTCTACCAAACATTTAGAGAAGAGCTAACACCTAACCTTCTCAAACTCTTCCAAAAAATTGCAGAGGAAGGAACACTCCCAAACTCATTCTATGAGGCCACCATCACCCTGATACCAAAACCAGACAAAGATATCACACAAAAAAAGAAAATTACAGACCAATGTCACTGATGAATATGGATGCAAAAGTCCTCAACAAAATAGTAGCACACAGGGCTTCCCTGGTAGCGCGGTGGTTGAGAGTCCACCTGCCGATGCAGGGGACACGGGTTTGTGCTCCGGTCCGGGAAGATCCCACATGCCGCCAAGCGGCTGGGCCCGTGAGCCATGGCCGCTGAGCCTGCGCGTCCGGAGCCTGTGCTCCACAACGGGAGAGGCCACAGCAGTGAGAGGCCCGCGTACCGCAAAAAAATAATAATAATAATAATAGCACACAGAATCCAACAACACATTAAAAGGCTCATTCACCATGATCAAGTGGGATTTATCCCGAGGATGCAAGGATTCTTTCACTAGGCAAATCAATCAATGTGCTACACCATATTAACAAATTGAAGAATAAAAACCATATGATCATCTCAAAAGATGCAGAAAAAGCTTTTGACAAAATTCAACACTGATTTATGATAAAAACTCTCCAGAAAGTGAGCATAGAGGGAACCTACCTCAACATAATACAGGCCATATATGACAAACTTACAGCAAACATCATCATTCTCAATGGTGAAAAACTGAAAGCATTTCCTCTAAGATCAGGAACAAGACAAGGATGTCCACTCTCACCACTATTATTCAACATAGTTTTGGAAGTCCTAGTCATGGCAATCAGAGAAGAAAAAGAAATAAAAGGAATACAAATTGGAAAAGAAGTAAAACCATCACTGTTTGTAAATGACATGATACTATACATAGAGAATCCTAAAGATGCCACCAGAAAACTAATAGAGCCAATCAATGAATTTGGTAAAGTTGCAGGATACAAAATTAATGCACAGAAATCTCTTGAATTCCTATACACTAACAACTAAAGATCATAGAGAGAAATTAAGGAAATAATCCCATTCACCATTGCAACAAAAAGAATAAAATACCTAGTAATAAACCTACCTAAAAAGGTAAAAGACCTGTACTCAGAAAACTATAAGACACTGATGAAAGAAATCAAAGATGACACAAACTGATGGAGAGATATACCATGTTCTTGGATTGGAAGAATCAACATTGTGAAAATGAATATGCTACCCAAAGCAATCTACAGATTCAATGCAATCCCTATCAAATTACCAATGGCATCTTTTACAGAACTAGAACAAAAAATTAAAATTTGTATGGAGACACAAAAAATCCCGAATAGCCAAAGCAATCTTGAGGCAAAAAAAATGGAGCTGGAGGAATCAGACTCCCTGACTTCAGACTATACTACAAAGCTACAGTAATCAAGACAGTATGGCACTGGCACTAAAACAGAAATATAGATCAATGGAACAGGGTAGAAAGCCCAAAGATAAACCACGCACCTATGGTCATCTAATCTATGACAAAGGAGACAAGGATATACAATGGAGAAAAGACAGTCTCTTCAATAAGTGGTGCTGGGAAAACTGGACAGCTACATATAAAAGAATGAAATTAGAACTCTCCCTAAAACCATACAAAAAAATAAACTCAAAGTGAATTAAAGACCTAAATGTAAGACCAGATACTATAAAATTCTTAGAGGAAAACATAGGAAGAATACTCTTTGACATACATCACAGCAAGATCTTTTTTGACCCAACTCCTAGAGTAATGGAAATAAAAACAAAAATAAACAAATGGGACCTAATGAAACTTAAAAGCTTTTGCACAGCAAAGGAAACTATAATCAAGACAAAAAGACAGCCCTCAGAATGGGAGAAAATGTTTGCAAATGAATCAACAGACAAAGCATTAATCTCCAAAATATACAAAAAGTTCATGCAGCTTAATATTAAAAAAACAAACAACCCAATCCAAAAATGGGCAGAAGACCTAAATAGACAGTTCTCCAAAGAAGACATACAGATGGCCAAGAGGCACATGAAAAGCGGCTCAACATCACTAATTATTAGAGAAATCAAATCAAAACTACAGTGAGGTATCACCTCACACCAATTAGAATGGGCATCATCAGAAAATCTACAAACAACAAATGTTGGAGAGAGTGTGGAGAAAAGGGAACCCTCTTGCACTGTTGGTGGGAACATGAATTGATACAGCTACTATGGAGAACAGTATGGAGGTTCCTTAAAAAACTAAATATCTGACTAGCATATGACCCAGCAATCCCACTACTGGGCATATACCCAGAGGAAGCCATAATTCAAGAAGACACATGCACCCCAGTGTTCAGTGCAGCACTATTTACAATAGCCAGGACATGGAAACAACCTAAATGCCCCTTGACAGACGAATGGATAAAGATGTGGTGCATATATACAATGGAATATTAGCCATATAAAGGAACGAAATTGGTTCATTTGTAGAGATGTGGATGGACATAGACACTGTCATACAGAGTGAAGTAAGTCAGAAAGAAAAACAAACATCATATATTAACACATAGATGTGGAATCTAGAAAAATGGTACAAATGAACAGGTTTGCAAGGCAGAAATAGAGACACAGATGTAGAGAACATACAAATGGACACCAAGGGGGGAAAGTGGGGGTGTGGTGTGGTGGTGGTGTGATGAATTGGGAGATTGGGATTGACATGTATACACTAATATGTATAAAACAGATAACTAATAAGAACCTGCTGTATTAAAAAAATAAGTAAAGTAAAATTCAAAAAAAAAAAGTTGGTTCTCAGTCAGTACTGGAGGTATGCTTGGTTGAAGTCTGATGTGGTTATAAAGGTGTCAGGTGGGAAGGATCAAAGAAAAGTGAAAGCAAGCTAGGGTACTTGTTCTTTGGAGACAGTGGAGAGGTGGAAATAGATATTGATAAATGTTTTAATTAAGGTTCTCATGAGAAATAGAACTAATTCTCTAGTATTTCAATGTCAGTCTCTCTCTCCCACCACTAAGACAGAGTGGTGAGAGAGAGGTGGGAGGAATGAGAAATTGTTTAGAAAGTAAAGCTAGGGGTAAAAGTATAAACCTAATAAAAGAAAATACAGGCAAATATCTTCATTACCTTAATATGTGAGAGAAAATATCTTAAAATCCCAAAAGTATAAACCATAAGACAAAAAAGGAGAGAATATATCAAAATTGAGTGTTTGTCATTATAGGACACCATTGATGGTGAAAATTTTAAAAGGCACAGCCACTTTGGAAGACAGTTTGGCAGTTCTTACAAGCCAAGAATAGTTTCAACCTATGATCCAGCAACCACCCTCCTAGGTATTTACTCAAATGAGGTGACAACTTATGTCCACACAAAAACCTGCACATGAGTCTTTACTCGTAATTTTAAAAAACTAGAGGCAACTAAGATGTTCCTCAAAACGTGAACAGATAAACTGGTACATCCATACAATAGAATATTATTCCACGATTTAAAAAAAAATGATTTATCAAGCCAAGAAAAGACGTGGAGGGACTTTAAGTGCATATTGAGTCCATCTCCAAGCTAAAATTCTATGTGTTATCTTTCAGTCTTGACCATAAGCAGTTACAAAGCCCTTATCTGGCAGGCCTCATAAGAGAAAGCTGCCCTCCTCATATCAGACTGAACACACAGTCTGAAGGGAGCTGCAGTCAAGTACTCAGTGCCTTCCCACCTCCACTCTAGCTGGTCTGCTCTATGCATATATGCATTCCTAGCCTAAATGCCTCAACTTGGAGACTTCATTATAGGGAGCCCTCTCCTGTGGCCTTTCTCAGATGCCTCTGCCATGACCACCTTATTGGAGGGCCGTGAGGCATTTTTCAGCATTCTGACTCCGTATTCAGTACTTTTCCATTCCTAGCCTTTGCCTTCTCCTCTCCTCCCCATTAGATCTAAAAAACAGCAGGAGCATTTTGTTCAGGGCTCCCTTGGTGGATTCTCCCATCTGCACTAATATATCTGACCTTCCTCTGGCACGATTCCATGGGAAAAATTTAACATTGAAGGAATTGGTGATTTATCCTGGTTAGCCTCTTGCTTACCCATTGTAATAAATGATTAAAGGCATGATCAAATGATTAAAGTAACAGTTCTTTCATTTTGGCTCATTGCCTTAACTGACCACCTTAACACCTGGTAGCTCAACTTTCTCTAGCTCAGCTCAACTCAGCTCTTGACACATATTGCCTAGTAAAACGGTATGTACATACTGTACTGTACTGAAAAGGCTATGTACATTCTGTACACTTCCAATTATATGACATTCTGGAAAAGACTAAACTATAGAAACAGTAATATATCAGTGGTTTTCATGTGATAAGGTGAATAGGTAGAGCTCAGGGGATTTTTAGGGCAGTGAAACTCTTCTATATAATACTGTAATGATGTATACATAACATTATGTATTTGGCAAAACCACAGAAGTGTATAACACAGAATGGACCTTAATGTAAACTATGGACTTTAGTTAATAATAATGTATCAATATTGGTTCATCAGTTGAAACAAATGTACCACACAAATGCAAGATGTTCATAATAGGGTAAACTGTGAGGGGGGTTGGTGGGTAAGGGAAGAATAGTTATATGGGAACTCTCTTTACTATCGCTTCAATTTTCTATTAAACCTAATACTGCTCTAGAAATGTTTATTAATTTAAAAAATGTTGCCTACTTGGAGAGTTTTCCATTAGAGCTGTCATTCAGGGACACCCTGGTGAGACTATATAGTGCTAGATATGCTACCAGGCCTAGATTTCTTCTTCCTGAGTCGTTGGTCACAAGGGATCCCCTTGAGACCATAGATGCTGGTTAAGAGAGAGGAGATATGGGGCATGAGCTTGGGCCATTGTCATCTCTGCCATGTTTTTTCACAAAACTTACTTATGCTTTTAGAACTTTCTCAAGCCTGTCTCTATTTGATGATGGAATGCTACTTTGCACACTAAACTTTATGACTCGGTAGGTCAGAAAATACTGAATTTGTAATGAGCATCCCAGGTCACATGGTAACATGGGGGCCTATGTTCAAGCATTCTGTCTCTAGTAAGCACTGTATAAGCCAAAAGCTGTTTTTCAAAAGGAGAATAGTTATCTGTAGAGGACTGTATAGCTTTTCTCCAAAATTCTGAGGTCTGTACTATGATGCATTTATAAATGCCTGTGAAATAATCCATACCTCATTCATATTTGCCACAGACAGCCCATGACCGTCAGATTTGAAGGGTCACATGGCCCAAGTGTCAGAGCAACTTGCATGGCAGCCTGGACCTAGTGCAGATATTTCTCTGGTCCCGAACCCTACTCAAAACTGGCAGCTTTTTGGATTAAATATTTTATCAAAGTATAAGCCGCCTGCCCAAATGAGATATATTTTAACTCCAAAATCCAAAGAAGGTCATTAGATGTTGTACCTTTTTTTCTTAGTTGCCAGATGCAGGAACTTATCTTTTACCTGGGAAGGGACATCTCAACCTGTCTTAGGTCACTAATTTTCCACAAATTTCATCAACAAGGAACGCTGCTAAATTTTTATGGAATTTATTTCCAAGTGGCCAATTGATCTCCTAGAGGATTTATATCATATTAGAGGCTCAATATTGGTCTCTATCATTAACAGTTTGACTGTTCAGAAGAAGATGTAGCTAGATGTGTCTTGAAAGTAGGAGTCCGTGCTGTTGGACCCATGTGTAGCTTCTGTTCTGCCACTGTGACCACTCCATTTATTTGACCATCAATCATTGCCAGTTCTGGGGTGGCTAATGACAAATGTTGGATAACATCAACTGGGCAAGTCATTTTATCCACTTGATTGTTCAGTGACTCTTATGATGGCTGTTAGAAGGTGGTATGAAAATTTTACTCTTTATGCTTACTCTCTTGAGTCCATCCACATGCCTCTACCCCTGACTTCCTTGTCACCGATTATCCAGTCCTTTTCCTTCCAGCTCTTTAACAGATGACCAGGCCCTTGACCACTGCCATGAACCTATGTATATTCTCACTTCAAGCTGCTTTTCCTTCTGTACAAAGTAGAAGGTGCACCACTTGCAGCTCTGCCCCTTGGGAGCCACCATCCATTTCTGGCTTGTACCCAGGTCCTGAGCTAAGCCATCTTGAAACTGTGTTTGAGTGCTTTCCTCCTCCTGTAGCTGCTCCTACCACATAGCTACTGATTTTGTGCAAGTCCTGCTGCTATTTATGGTTTGGTTATAACTATTTTCATTCAAGGTTTCCGTGGGATATTCTGACTCCTAGATTGTTAATGATGATGTCATGGATTTTTTTACTCTTAGTATAGTATCTGTACTTCTTGACTTTCAAGAGAAATTTAGCAAATGTAAATACTACAGCGATAATATAATCACATTTTTACTTTGCCAGAATCCATAAAAAAATAAGGAGGTGAAAACGATTGGTGCTCAATTGGTTTATAGTTATATTGAAGGCAACTGTAGTATAAGTGATGGTTTTATAAGGCTAGAATAATTTTAGAAATGCTTATATCTCCTACAAATTATTATGGAACTTTAGTGTTGCTATTTTTCTATTGAAAATGTATAACATGTAGACAGTATCTAATACTTCTTCCTAACCACTTAAGTGACCAAATATAAATGACTATCAAATGAAAATATTTCATTTAGTACTTTAGATAAGAGGGAAATTTATTGCTGAAATTTTCAGCTTACCAATTTTATAGTATAGGCACTTTGAGAAAGCTTACATTTATCTAATATCATTTTATAAAACAATGGCATGTTAAATGAAATTCAGAAAGCAAATAGAAAGACATTACTTTCCAAATGTCAATACTTCACTTAGCTCTGTCACTGACTTTTTTAAATCAAAAAAAGATATGCAGTTTCATTTGAAATTTCATAAGAACTCTTTATCATGTTTTTATAAGATGAATGTTTATAGATATTTCACCAGGAGTCATTTATTTTTGAATCATGTCGCTTAGTACAAGTTTCATGGAAATCCTTCTATTCATTCATATACTCGTTCATATATTCATTCAGTAAAATTTATACAAGTGAAAAGGTAATGTGACAGCAGAAGCAAGGAGAGTACAGTTTCCTTTTTCAAGGAGTTCAGTTTAGGAGTGAAGTCATATAAGCAATAAACAATTGAAAGCAATGTGTTAACTACTCTGCTGCAAGTACTCCATTGAGAAATACTATACTAACTAATTCTCTTAATTCCCCTCCTACTCCTTTTCTACTAACTCATTAGTTTCAACATACTAACCTCCAACCTGGCCCTTGAACAAATTAAGCATGCTCTCTCCTCAGGGACTTTGCACAAGCATTTGGACATAAACACTTGAAAGTTAGAAAGAAGTATGGGCTGGTGATAGGGATTTGGCAGAAAGGGAAGATATTGAATAAGTAAGATGTTATGTAGAGAAATAAGTGTATACTATATAGAATTAAAATAAGGCTATGGCAAAATTATACTTAAGGATCTCAAGAATAAAATCAAAAGGAGTCAGTGAAGAAAACTAAGAAAAAGATATCTAAGAATCTGAAGGCTAACTAGGAGAATGTGTTGGAAGTAAAGGAAAAAGAACTGATGGTCAAATACAAAATGTAAATGCAAAAAGCCAGTATTGAAAAGTATCGAGTTTATTTGGCAAGAAGGAAATTATAAATGACTTTCAGGCAAAATTACAACAGAGCAGCAGAGGTGGAGACCATTTTGCAGTGAGTGGAAGAATGAATAGGATAGGAGGAAATGAAAACAGAGCATCAGATTTTCCTTTTAGAGGCCTGGCTCTGAACAGAGAGAGAAAAACAAGGCGGTAGCAAAAGCTGATTTTCCATGAAAGTAATGAGCTTAAGCTTCAGGGACTATCATTTGCTTGGGTCCCATGAGTTCAGGGCATTCCTGAGAGGTATGGAATATTCTGTGCCAGTAGCAAAATGGAACATTTCCATGTAAACACTTCTGATAAATTCCCCAAAATATCTCAGAATAAAAGGCCTGAATATTCTAGTCCTTGTTCATTTGTAGAAATTTATGTGTTCCATAATAAACATTTACTTGCACCTAATCCTGTATTTATAATTTTCTGGTTTTTCTTTTCCTTAAAGAAGCACAAACTGTCATAAGTTTCAAAATTCACAAAATCTAGATCCATCTAGCACTGGTAAATAACAGGAAAGAGTTTTCCTGGGGGGAATGTTTTTTTTAGCATGGTAGAAATGTGACCATATTTGCTGAATTTAAAAGAACTAGATGCACCCCAGTGTTCATAGCAGCATTATTTACAATTTCCAAGACATGGAAACAACTTGTGTCCATCAACAGATGAATGGGTAAAGGAGCTGTGGTATAAGTATGCAATGGAATACTACTCAGCCATAAAAAAGAATAAAATTTTGCCATTTGCAGCAACATGGATGGATGTAGAGGGCATTATGCTAAGTGAAACAAGTCAGACAGAGAAATATAAATACTATATGATATCACTTATATACAGAGTCTAAAAAAATGCAACAAACTAGTGAATATAACAAAAAAGAAGCAGACTCACAGATATAGAGAACAAACTAGTGGTTATGAGGGGTGGCGGGCATAAAGCAGTATAGGAGTGGGGGAGTAGAAGGTACAAACTATTGGGTTTAAGATAGGCTCAAAGATGTATTGTACAACACAGGGAATATAACCAATATTTTGTAATAACTGTAAATGGAAAGTAACCTTTAAAAATTGTATAAAAATTAAAAATTTTTAAAAATTAAAAAACTATTTCCAAATGTCACCATTATAAGATTACATATTCAATATGATTTTTTAAGAAAAGAACTAGAAAGTTGGAAATTGCTGGAGACTCAAAAGAAGAGGAAGTGGCAGGGTTTGGATATTTAAGAAGCAAGAAATGGAACATAGAATAAAAATAATGATTCATGTTTGACAACAGGAAAGATACCATTTCCTCTTGACAAAGATTCTTTGCTTGACTAAACTTTAGTTAAGCTCCTTAACCTTCTCCTAAACCCATCTGTGCAATTACTTAAAAAATACAGTTTTAGCAAGAACCCTGCTAGGTAAGTTTAACCAGAACCTTCCATCTTCAATATCTGATCACGCATTATATCTGATGGGGTTTCTTATTCTCTACCATATCCCAGTGATGTCTAGTCACCCTGGCCTGTTTTTAGCAAAGAATCCTATTAGGTAAGTTTAGATAGAATCTTTCTTCCCCTGATGTTTCCTCTTGGTAATTTTCCAACCACTGACTCCTAACCTGCTCCTTGGTTACAAACTGCCCCTTGCCCATGTTGTATTTGGAGTTGAGTCCAGTCTCTCTCCCCCTTGGTAAAGTCCCATTGCAGTGGTCCCTGTACCTATCATGAGGGGCCTGAATGAAGTCTGTCTTACCATCTGTAATAAGTGTTATTGACTACTTCTTTAATATTCTAAATCTCATTAGAAAGAGACAAGGAATTTTTAGGGAAAGGTAAGATAGTAATGAAGTGAGAGTGAGTAGGGAGAAGAGAGTTGAGAAAGAATGTAAATTGAGGAAATTAGAGCTAAAATATATGTCTTAAAGATCATTCAATCGTCTTTTCATATTTTTAGAAAATGAAACTTAAACTCAGAATGGTGACCTTAATACTAAATCTTTATGTCCTTTTTTCTTCATTTCCTGCCTCACTCTCCCAGGAATCCCACTCTGGTTCTCTGGGACCATCTTGAAAATGAACAATCTATCCCAAGTCCTTCTCTCAGTCCCTGCTTTGGTAGAAAACCGAGCTAACAGAGGAACTTTGAAAAGTGTATATGATTTCTGCCTTCCTCAAAGCCTTCAATGGCTCATCATTTCCTAGGGAGTATAGTCCAGGCTCCCCAGTGTGAGGCATATAAAGTCTTTGATAGCATGGATCTTGCCTAACACGTTTGTCTCTTCCTCTGTCAAAGCTGATCCTCAAAGACTACTACCTTGGAATGCTGGATTACTAGCAGATGACGCATGATGTCTTGATGATTTAAGCATCCACCTTTTGCAATTTTTTTACTACTCTTAAAATGTTTTCCCCCACTCTCTGTAAAACTCCTACACACCCTCTTTTGTTTTAGCTTTCCTTTGACTTTTAGACACAATATCTCACTTATTCCTTTGTGTCTCCAGGAAATTCTGTTGCAGTTACCATGGTGGTATTTGTTTAATGCGTTTGTGTATGTGTTTGTTTCCTATACTTTGCTCATTTCTACCAAAGACTGATACTTTATTCCATTTTTAATTCTCATGCACTCTGCAGTGTCTGATTCATAAAATGTAGTCATAATCACGTATTGTATAATCAAGTGTTACCGAAAGCTCGGACTCTCTGTACACTGGTGATGAATCAAATCCCAGAGACAGAGTTTTGGGTGAAGTAGAAAAGGATAACTTTATTGCTTTGCCAGGCAAAGGGAGACATACCAGGCTTCTGCTTCAAAAAACTATGTGTCTCAACCCCAGAGGCTTTGATGAAGGGTTTTATAGCAGTGGTTCAAAGGTGGGGGTTCTGACAAGACTAGGGTGTGAGCAGGGCTTGCACTCCCTTAATCTCATCTCAGGTGGTCTCTTAATCTTGATGAGCTTCTCTGGTCCCTTTAATCTTGCCTCAGGTGGTTTCTCGGCTGCTCCTCCCTTGATTTGCAACTGTTCACATCCAACATTTGGGACTCTGGGAAGGTTCTGGAGGCTGGAGTTTTGCCTATAAGAAATGGTGGACAAAGGAGGCCTACGTGCCCAGGCCCCACATGGTTTCAAGGGCCTGGGAGCCCCACAGGGCCCCACTCTGTTTCACAAGTAATGGTCAATCGATGAGTTTCATTCACTCTCCTATTTAGTGAATTAATGTACCACTTTCTGTTGAGGTAACTAATCCCGTTTTCCAAGTTTCCAAGTAGACCTCTGAACAGATGTCTCCTTCAGTAACTCCTGAGATTGCAGTCATTCTGGATTATTGCAGATTATGGCCACATAATTCTTGAATAAATGGAATTTCACTGTTTATATAATTAAAAGCAAATTGTAGGGCTTCCCTGGTGGCGCAGTGGTTGAGAGTCCGCCTGCCGATGCAGGGGACACGGGTTTGTGCCCCGGTCCGGGAAGATCCCACATGCAGCGGAGCGGCTGGACCCATGAGCCATGGCCGCTGAGCCTGCACGTCCGGAGCCTGTGCTCCGCAACGGGAGAGGCCACAACAGTGAGAGGCCCGCATAACCTGCCCCCCCCAAAAAAAGAAATATTAAAAGGAGCCTGAAGAAAATAATCCCAGATTGAACCATGGAGCTGAGGAAAAGATTGAAGGTTAGAAATGTTAAAATAGTGATATGTGGAATTATGAACAAACATACAAGCAAAATATATGAAAACAAGAACACAAAGTTCACAAAGGTGATAAAAGTATGAAAATACAGTACTCTTATTATGGTGAGGAAATGATAAAGTACAGATTTAAAGCAGAAAGTAATAATGAAGGATGCATATAGTAATTTCTAGAGTAACCCCTGAAGGAATAAGAAAATACGGTATAATTTAAAAGCAAATTCAGAATGAAAAATGGAAGAGTAAAAATGGTTTATAAATTCAAAATATGAGACAGGAGGAATGATGGAATAGAGAACAGATCACTTTGCTGTACAGTGGAAACTAACACAACATTGTAAAGCAACTATACTCCAATAAAAATTAAAATAAATAAATATATTTTTTTTTAAAAAAAGAACAGATAGCCCAATCATGAGCTTAAATCCAATTACATTGGTAATTACATTAATTGGAAATTATTTATACACTTCAAACAAAAAATAAAAAATATAAAATTCTACAGATGTTTAAAAGAGAACTATATGCTGTTTTTAAGAGACATACTTCAAATGTAAGAACAGAGAAAAGTTGTTAGTAATGGAAAAAGATATACCAACTGAGAGAAAGCTGGTAAAGCTATCTCAAAATCAGAGAAAATTTAAATAAGTAAATAGTTTAAGGAAATAAAATATAAAGAGGGATATATCATGAAGATAAAGGGTCAATTCAAAAGGAAGATATAATAATTCTAAATTTGTATGTATTGAATAACATCTTCAAAATATTTTGAACAGAACTAAGAGCAAATTTTGACAGAACTGAAAGGAGAGATGGACAAATCAATGACCTAGTTAGAAATTTTTCACATACGTCTCAGAACAGTTGGAGATTTTAACAAAACTGCACAATTTACAGGTCAAGGGGCAAAATTCAATGAAGATACAGAAATACAAATCAACTAATTTGACCTGTTTGACATGTACGGTAAAATTCATCCACCAACTACTGAATACAATTGTTTACAAATATATATAAGCCATTTGTCAAAGCAAACCATATTCTGGACCTTAGACTAAGTCTAAAAGAAAGTAAGAAGAGTATCTTTATGACCTTGGGATGAACAAAATTTTTTTCTAAATAAGATACAAAAAGAAATAAACATTTAAGAAAAGATCAATAAGTTGAATTTTATTAAATTTGCATTGAGTAAAAGACAACACAGAGATGGGAAGAATATATTTTTAATACATATATCTAACAAAAGATTCATTCAGAATGTACAAAGAATTCCAACTAATCAATAAAGAAAGGATAAACAGCCCAATAAAAAAGGCAAAAACAAAACAAAAAAATAAATGGGGCAATTTTTTTAAATGAGGCACTTTACAAAATAGGATACCTAAATAGGTCAACTCTAAAGTCTTCAGGGAAATGAAAATTAAAACTACAGGAAGGTACAGTGAGAATGGCTCTGATGAAAAAGACAGAAAATATAAAAAGTGCTAGCACAAATAGGATTGTGTTAGATTGCTGGTTTGAGTGTAAATTTGTAAAACTACTCAAAAATAAAGCTGTTTGCTAGTATTTACTAAAATTAATAATGTGTATACCTTAGAACACATCAAACTGAAGGGGAATAAGTGCTTATGTCCACCAAAAGACATGTGCATGCATAGCAAAATATTATTCACAGTAGCCCCAAATTAGATAAACACAAACATGTATCAGTGGTAGAATAAATACACAGTGGTATATTCATACAATGAAAGTCTACAGAGCAATGGAAAATAATGAGCTACTCTTACATGCAATAGCATGAATACATCTCCTAGACGTACCCTTGAGCAAAAGAAGCCAGACACAAAATATTAAGATGATAATATATATGAGCTCATTTCTATAAAGTTTGAAAACAGGCAAAATTAACCTATGACCTCACTATGGAGGTCACCATAGTGATTATCTTTGGGTATCAACTGGAATTAAGCATGAGAGACATTCAGGGGTGTTGGTTATTTATCATGATTTGCACATAAATAATTTATTGAGCTTAATATATTTGCATTTTACTAAATATGTCATATAACATAACAACTATATATTAGAGAAAAGGCAATCACAAATGTGTAATATCTTGCTAACAACTCAATTGTAATGTTTTGAGTAGTCCTTTATATTTCACAGTCCTTTCCCAAACATTACCTAAATTAAATCCCCTCAGTAAACCTGTG
This sequence comes from Leucopleurus acutus, assembly GCF_964270905.1. NCBI lineage: Eukaryota > Metazoa > Chordata > Mammalia > Artiodactyla > Delphinidae > Leucopleurus > Leucopleurus acutus. Next base: position 76,588,911 of record NC_139147.1, on the reverse strand, counting down.
AGTTTAACAAACTGTATTTCTCAATCTTCCTTTTTTTTTTTTTAAGGGTGAAGCTAGGCAGGGCTAAATGGAGGGGAGTAGGGTGAAACTTTACATTTGGGAGAAAAAGAACAGCATCATTTCTGAGTGATGGAATGGTCTTACACATCAGTAACCAGAACAAGAACTGAAGTCATATCTTTTGACCCTAAAGCCTAAATATTGCCCTCTATGCCAAGGTGTTTCCCAAATCTTAATCATAGAACACGGAAATCCTGGGTCCTGTGTTAGCCTGCAAATTCTCATAAAACTTTTCCAATGTTTTTCAAGTCCTTATCATTTGCTTGATAACTCTGAACCAGTCATTTTCTTTCTCTGGTTCATCATCAATAAAACAAAAGTAAAGGTAATTTCTTGTTGATCTCAGATGAAAGTTAATATTATAATAGTGTGAATACATTCTGCATAATATTTAAATCCAAGGACTCTCCCAATATGAATTTTCAAAAAGATTGTTTGTTAGATCTTTGTACAAAACTCAACCTATTCCTCCAATCTATATTAATAAGATTATGTTTAAAATTAAATAGCACAAATATGTAACTTTCTTATTCATTCCTGAAATAGACTTTTAAACTTTTTTTCCAACTAATTGAATTCTTGGTTGCTTAAAACTTGCAGTAGCAATAGTTTGGGGGTTTTGTTTTGTTTGCTTTAATTGCTTTGAGATTAAGATTACCACTGTGATAGAGTGTGGGACGAACCTCAACTTCTCTAACAGAAGTGTAAGTGGAGTAGGAGAGAATGTATCTAAAATTTGATCTTTCTACTTACTGCCAACTTCTGATGAACGTAAGGAAATCCTTTTATCAGTATTTTTAATTTCTTCTTCTTAATAGGACCATATCAGGCAAAGTTATATGTAGGTATCATGAGGCTCAACTTGATTTTTACCCTGTCAGAAATGTTTATCCATACATAATCATGTTTCTCTCTTATCTAGACCTTCTAATGTCCGGTGTCATATTTAAAAAGTGGATGACTTGACTCACCATCAGCATCTCTCATCTATCATTGAGAGAACTTCCTAAGAGAATTTTTCATCACTGATTATTCATTAAGTTATTCTGCGTCCTCATTTTAGTCTGCTAGGTATTCAGACGTTCTTATTCTTTGTGTGCCAAGGACCTTCTGGTAGGCAGAATAATGAATGACTCAGCCCCACTAAAAAGATGTTCATATCCTAAAATCCTGAACCTGTGAACATGTTAATTTAGGTGGCAAAAGAGACTTTGCAAATGTGATTACATTAAGGACTTTAAAATAGTGAGATTATCCTGGTGTAGCTGAGTGAACCCAATCTAATCACATAGATCCTTAAAAGCAGAGAATCTTTTCTGGCTGAGATCAGAGTTAGAAGGAGATGTGATTATGAAAGAATGGTCAGAAAAATACAACACTGGTGGTTTGAAGATGGATTAAGGGGGCCATGAGCCAAGGAATATGGGTGTCTTCTAGAAGCTGGAGGGGCAAAGGAAAGGAGTCTCCTCTAGAATCACCAGAAAAGAATGAAGCCTGCCAATATTTTGGTTTTGGCCCAGTGAGGCCACTGTCAAGCTTCTAACCTATACAACTGTAAAGTAATACATTTGTGCTGTTTTTTAGTCCCTAAATTTGTGATAATTTGTTACAATATCTATAGCAAACTAATAGAGACCTTTTTGACAGTGTGGTGAAGCTTTTCGATACCTTCTTATAATATTTTAAAATATGTAACATAAAATAAAAAGATGTAAAAAGGAAACCAGCTATACAGAAAACCAGCTACCAATATTGAAAAGCACATTTGTGATAAAGTGATACATACACACACATGTATATAGTATATGTACATATATAGTATACATATATGTATATCCAAATATACATAATCATGTATATATCCATATATATGTATCTATGTGTATATACATATATACTATACATATATACATATATTTAGGTTTTTAATAGGATCTAGTAGTGGGTTTAATAACTATCATTATTTTGAAGTGCTAATAAGCACAAATGATATTTTCAGTATGCAAAGCACTAGTAATGCAGTATGAAACTCTATGTGATTTCTATTAGTCATGTTATAGATATGCTAATTTTACCATGATGAGTTAACTATATTACCGATTGAGGAAAATTTTATATTTCAATTAGAAGTTAATGAAAATAGATTTTTTTTTATCACACCCAAGTTTTTTTGCCCTTTGAATTTTATTCCTGGATCCCTTGCTAAGAACACCTGTTTTGTTGCTAAGGATCAAGAAATAAATCTTAAGTTTAAACTTTAGCAGTTTAGAAAACAGAAATATGACCCTGATGAAATGTGATAAGGGCTATATAAGATAGTTTGTTTAAAGAATTCCAGGAACAGTCAGTGACAGTCATTCTTACCAAGGGTTCTGAGCCGGTTCTTGAAGGATAGGTATGTTGGCTACTGCTTTGCTCAAATCCCTCCTCCTAGAGTCACTGAAATCCTCAACCCTACCCAATTCTTTAGTCAAAAATTTGAGAGAACAGGAGTCTCAGAAGCCTTAGTTTTATTAGGCTACAAGGCATTATATCTGATCATCTCCATCCAATCAGCATTGTTCTGAGTATGGAATAGGTTGTAATTTTAAGACTCAGTCCAACTCTCATTCCAGCCTATTCCTTACAGGTAGATCTTGCTGGACTTCTGAGCCAGAAAATGGAAGTTCTCTTCTCCTAATTCCTGAAAGAGTGCAGGGGCTTTACAGTCATTCCACTCAAGAGATTTTGAGTTTACTTCTTTGGTCCCTTACCCCACGTAGCTTAAGTTTTGTCAAATCTCTTGAGGGAAATTTCAGTCGAGGATTTATCCTTCCTCTAACGATCTTTGTCTCTAAGTAACGAAAGCTACAGGACTGTTTAGAAATTCTTCTCTCCCCATTCTCCTGCATGCAGCCCCAAAACTCAGTAAATGTCTCATGGCCAGAACTTGCCACATATTCGGAGCTCTCCCAGTTTCCAGTGTGTCATAGCATCCCAACATGACCTGTAAAAACTTGACTGGTTTCTCCTTCACACAGTCAAGTTCTTCTGCCGGGACCAAGCCCTATCCTTATCCATTAGCTGGAATCAGAATATGAGCTCAGAGAAGAAAACACCTGAGGTTTATCCATCTCAGAAGGGCTCCTTTTTTGTGTGAAATTTTAGTATATCTAACCCTTGCTCCTAAAATTTTCCAGTCCTCTAAAACTATATCCTTGTGATTATTCACCAGTTTCTCGTTTCACAGTGAGAGTGTTGGTCTGCCATGACCTATGACATCCTAGGCAGAAGGGAAGGTCTCCCTGCTATGTACTCTCTGTAAGTGTGCCTTTCTTTTCATGCTGGACTTTGCCTACTTATACATCTAAAGCCTTTGGAAGCATTTTTTTAAAGTAAGCTTTACATAATACTAGATGACAGCTCCCTAATGAACACAGTGCTGAATTAGGTGACCCTGGTAGCTCCTGAAAGGAAGTTCTATCCTCAAGTAGGTTATCACTGCAGAGGCCTATGAGGATATTTTTATGTTTATATGAGGCCGTCAGTGGGACTCCTTTTCTAGAACATTTTTGGCCACATCTGGCACATTATTTATATAGATTGCATACAGTCTGTTCTTGGACAATGTATATCTAATATTTTGATATTTATTCATTAATATCTTTTCCAATTTAGAGACCATTCATTTGTCAGCTGCTTTAATGCACTAAAAACTTCAGTCTTTTTATTTATTTGCTTTATTTCATTCTTATCAAATTTATTTCTGGCTGTGGTTTAGTTACTTTCTCAGCTTAAGTGTATTTATATGACTCTTCTCATCTCAAAGTAAAATTTAATAAAGCTGTTGGAGTCAAGTTATTGAATTCTCTGAAGTCTATCTGCTCTCCTGTTTTATATGATAGTATCCTGTTTTGATAAGAGTTTCTATTAGATGCTCAGTGTTTTTATTTGAATTATTCTATAAAAGGGATAATTCTCTACATTAAGGATTCCTTTAAATGATAAGTAGTCAGCACTTGATAATGCCTATTTTTTAGCATTTGAAGTCATTGGAGTGACAGAAAAAATATTTAATTTTAATACACTTGGATTCTGCCACATTATCAAGGGATACAATTTTGTCTTTGCCTGCAAAGGATTTTGGTGGGTAGAATTGGAACTTAGAAATAAAGGTTGGTTAACATGCATGCTAATTAATTTTCAGATCATTTGAGGCAAGATCAACTGAAGTTCATGTAGAGGCTATACAGAGAAACTAAATTAATGACAAGGCCAGATAAAATGTCAGAAAGGTAGCAATGATTGTTGGGGACCTTGGAAAATTGTTGCATTTGTGATCTCTTTTATTGAAACTAGACTTTCAGTAAATTGTGTCTGTCTAGAAATATAGATCCGATATTAAAGATCTTCAGGTTTTTCTAAAGAGGTCATATTTTTGTGTGATATCTCCTGATTATTTTTAAGGAATGAGCTCAATTAACATACACACACATAAACACATACAACCCATGGGTACCAACTGTACTCTTCTGGTTTAAAACAGTTATCTGTTTTAAATTTGACTTTACTTAATCAGAACAAGCAGATCTGGTACAATTGAAAATTTGTTCTGCTATGTGTATATTTATAATTAAGCAGAATTTTGCTTTCCAAAGACCCAAAATATTACAATTCTGAGTGAGTTTTTTGTTTTAATCACAAATTTTTGTCATATTATAACTGATTTAACTTCCTAAGACCCTCATATTTTCAATCCAATCCTACTCACTCATCCTGTCCATATTTATCGAATAAACTCTATGTGAAAGCACTGGTTTACACCACAAGGATACATTATAAACAAAGAAGACATGCCCTACCATTAATATTATTTACATATGAGTTTTAGCATTAAAATATGCTTCTACATATGCTACATAATTAAAGTAGCTTTTTTCCCTTGAGACATTTTTTCAACATGAAAAGGCCAAACTTTACTCTCCCATAAATTCTACGATGTAAGGAAAATTTAGAGAACTAGCTTTGGGATGCAATGACTGGGGAGGACTTCTTAAAATTTCAAAGTAACATACCATAAAATAAAAATGTAATAAAATTGTTTACATAATAAATAATGATTTCTAGTTCAACTAAGGACACCAGAGAGAAAATTAGTATAGAGATGACAGAATGAGAGAAAATATTTTTGATGTCAAATGTGACTAAGAAGTCCTGCAAATATGCAAGAAAAGCAATGCAACTTCAGTGGGGGAAATCTCAATGGATAAAAATCAGCAGCTTACAGGTAAAGAAACACAAAAACTAAAAAGCATGAGAAAAGATGCTCAAAATCAATAGTAACCAGAAAACATTCAAATTAAAAACTACGATGAAAAAGCAGTTTTCCCTATTAGACTGATAAAAACTAGAACATTGGATAATCCCAGTGTTCGATATTATAATACAAAAATACTTTTTACAGCTTTATCCATGATGGTGCTGCAGGGAATGGAGACCTAAGGCAATCTTTGTATCTATCATTCAGGGACCAGAGAGGTAAAGCATGGTGGATATCCTCTGTGGGGCATTACACAGCAGCTAAGAGCAAAAGTTAGATATATACATAGCATAGCAAATAATTATTAGAAACAAAAAGCTTGAAACGTTTAATAACAGGATTATATATAACACCACTTAACATATTCTTATAACGCCACTTAACATATTCTTTTTGAGAACAAAAACAAAGAAAAATTATTTAAATTGGACATAATTGCCTATAGAATAGAGTGCGTCATGTTATAGAGATAAAGAGAATAAATGGGTAAAGTACTGTAAAGGCCAATGATGAAAAGTTATCATAAACTGAATAGTACAATTGACTCAACCCCCTTAGTTGCAATCTCCTCAAAAAGAAAAGAAATCTAGTCTGTTCTATCCTTCCTAAGTCACAAGAAAAATTCTAACTCTTCCACATAATTGTCTTAACAGTTTTTGCTCTTCTCTTCTGGTTATACAACTATGATTGTTTCAACTCCCATTGCTACTCCCATGACATCGTTTCTAGACTAATCTTCTGGAAAATCTTTCCTCTGTTCACACAATTTTTTAACATCTCACTTGTGCTTTGGCATCCAGAACTGTATATAATTTCTAAATGTGGTTTAACCAGTTACAATCTTCTCATCTTGACATTTTACATTTATTGAAGCAAGAGTCCTTAATTTTCTTCTTACTGTTTACTTAACCCTTTTATGTTTTTTTCGTTTATTATTACTTAGTTTATATATTCTAACTTCTTCCGTGCAAATAATTTCTTTCTTTCTATTTGTTTTTCCACACTTTCCTTCTTCTGTTCCTGTGACAAACCCTGTGCTAGGTTCTGGACCTTTAGAAACATCCAAGTTGCAGTCTCAGCCCTGAATGCACTGCAGAGGGTGTTTCCCTGCAGGAGATAAGAATCAGGCTCATTTGGCCTTAATTGCCTAATCTAATTTCTTATGTTTACTAAGCAGTTAGAGCAGTATCATTTCTCACCCCCACTGCTATTTTCAGTTAGCCATTATTCTTTTTCAAATCTCTCTGAAATCAATAGACTTCTCTGAAGGGCCATTCTTCTTGATAGAAAAACAAATGCTTCTCTACTCCTCTTGAAAATGCTAAGATTTATCTCTAGAAAGTTATCTGCCAATATTATTTTAATGTGCTAGAGAGGTCTTTTATTTTTTTATTTATTTATTTTTTTTGTGCAAGCACGTTCATAGCAGCTTTATTTGGAATAGCCCCAAACTGAAGACAATCCAACTGTCCGTTAATAGGTAAGCAGTTCAACAAATTGTGATATTTTCATGCAATGGGACACAACCAGCAATAAAAAGGAATAAACTCTTAATAAACACAACAACGTGGATGAATCTCACAGACATTATGCTGAGCAGAAGTCATATATGAAAGAATATACAGGCTTTATTATTCCATATATATGAAGTTTAAGAACAGATCAAAATAATTATTGTGATGGGTTTTGGGGAGATTGACAGTAAAGGGGTACAAGGAAATTTGGGGAGAGATGGAAATGTTTTATATCTTGGCTGTGATAACAATGGTTATGTGGGTACAGACATTTGTCAAGTCAACAGCTTTTATATTTAAAACAGAATGTGTGAATTTTATTTTATTTTATTTTTTTAACATCTTTATTGGGGTATAATTGCTTTACAATGGTGTGTTAGTTTCTGCTTTATAACAAAGTGAATCAGTCATACATAAACATATGTTCCCATATGTCTTCCCTGTTGCGTCTCCCTCCCTCCCACCCTCCCTATCCCACCCCTCCAGGCTGTCACAAAGCACCGAGTCAATATCCCTGTGCCATGCGGCTGCTTCCCACTAGCTATCTACCTTACTTCGTTTGTTAGTGTGTATATGCCCATGACTCTCTCTCGCCCTGTCACAGCTCACCCTTCCCCCTCCCCATAACCTCAAGTCCGTTCTCTAGGAGGTCTGCGTCTTTATTCCTGCTTTACCCCTAGGTTCTTCATGACATTTTTTTTCTTAAATTCCATATATATGTGTTAGCATATGGTATTTGTCTTTTTCTTTCTGACTTACTTCACTCTGTATGACAGACTCTAGGTCTATCCACCTCATTACAAATAGCTCAATTTCATTTCTTTTTATGGCTGAGTAATATTCCATTGTATATATGTGCCACATCTTCTTTATCCATTCATCCGATGACGGGCACTTAGGTTGTTTCCATCTCCGGGCTATTGTAAATAGAGCTGCAATGAACATTTTGGTACATGACTCTTTTTGAATTTTGGTTTTCTCAGGGTATATGCCCAGTAGTGGGATTGCTGGGTCATATGGTAGTTCTATTTGTAGTTTTTTAAGGAACCTCCATACTGTTCTCCATAGTGGCTGAACCAATTCACATTCCCACCAGCAGTGCAAGAGTGTTCCCTTTTCTCCACACCCTCTCCAGCATTTATTGTTTCTAGATTTTTTGATGATGGCCATTCTGACTGGTGTGAGATGATATCTCATTGTAGTTTTGATTTGCATTTCTCTAATGATTAATGATGTTGAGCATTCTTTCATGTGTTTGTTGGCAGTCTGTATATCTTCTTTGGAGAAATGTCTATTTAGGTCTTCTGCCCATTTTTGGATTGGGTTGTTTGTTTTTTTGTTATTGAGCTGCATGAGCTGCTTGTAAATTTTGGAGATTAATCCTTTGTCGGTTGCTTCATTTGCAAATATTTTCTCCCATTCTGAGGGTTGTCTTTTGGTCCTGTTTATGGTTTCCTTTGCTGTGCAAAAGCTTTGAAGTTTCATTAGGTCCCATTTGTTTATTTTTGTTTTTATTTCCATTACTCTAGGAGGTGGGTCAGAAAGGATCTTGCTGTGATTTATGTCATAGAGTGTTCTGCCTATGTTTTCCTCTAAGAGTTTGATAGTTTCTGACCTTACATTTAGGTCTTTAATCCATTTTGAGCTTATTTTTGTGTATGGTGTTAGGGAGTGATCTAATCTCATACTTTTACATGTACCTGTCCAGTTTTCCCAGCACCACTTATTGAAGAGGCTGTCCTTTCTCCATTGTACATTACTGCCACCTTTATCAAAGATAAGGTGTCCATATGTGCGTGGGTTTATCTCTGGGCTTTCTATCCTGTTCCATTGATCTATCTTTCTGTTTTTGTGCCAGTACCATACCGTCTTGATAACTGTAGCTTTGTAGTATAGTCTGAAGTCAGGGAGCCTGATTCCTCCAGTTCCTTCTTTCGTTCTCAAGATTGCTTTGGCTATTCGGGGTCTTTTGTGTTTCCATACAAATTGTGAAATTTTTTGTTCTAGTTCTGTGAAAAATGCCAGTGGTAGTTTGATAGGGATTGCATTGAATCTATAGATTGCTTTCGGTAGTAGAGTCATTTTCACAATGTTGATTCTTCCAATCCAAGAACATGGTATATCTCTCCATCTATTTGTATCATCTTTAATTTCTTTCATCAGTGTCTTATAATTTTCTGCATACAGATCTTTTGTCTCCTTAGGTAGGTTTATTCCTAGATATTTTATTCTTTTTGTTGCAATGGTAAATGGGAGTGTTTTCTTGATTTCACTTTCAGATTTTTCATCATTAGTATATAGGAATGCCAGAGATTTCTGTGCATTAATTTTGTATCCTGCCACTTTACCAAATTCATTGATTAGCTCTAGTAGTTTTCTGGTAGCATCTTTAGGGTTCTCTATGTATAGGATCATGTCATCTGCAAACAGTGACAGCTTTACTTCTTCTTTTCCAATTTGGATTCCTTTTATTTCCTTTTCTTCTCTGATTGCTGTGGCTAAAACTTCCAAAACTATGTTGAATAAGAGTGGTGAGAGTGGGCAACCTTGTCTTGTTCCTGATCTTAGTGGAAATGCTTTCAGTTTTTCACCACTGAGGATGATGTTTGCTGTGGGCTTGTCATATATGGCCTTTATTATGTTGAGGAAAGTTCCCTCTATGCCTACTTTCTGCAGGGTTTTTATCATAAATGGGTGTTGAATTTTGTCAAAAGCTTTCTCTGCATCTATTGAGATGATCATATGGTTTTTCTCCTTCAGTTTGTTAATATGGTTTATCACATTGATAGATTTGCGTATATTGAAGAATCCTTGCATTCCTGGAATAAACCCCACTTGATCATGGTGTATGATCCTTTTAATGTGCTGTTGGATTCTGTTTGCTAGTATTTTGTTGAGGATTTTTGCATCTATGTTCATCAGTGATATTGGCCTGTAGTTTTCTTTCTTTGTGACATCCTTGTCTGGTTTTGGTATCAAGGTGATGGTGGCCTCGTAGAAGGAGTTTGGGAGTGTTCCTCCCTCTGCTATATTTTGGAAGAGTTTGAGAAGGATAGGTGTTAGCTCTTCTCTAAATGTTTGATAGAATTCGCCTGTGAAGCCATCTGGTCCTGGGCTTTTCTTTGTTGGAAGGTTTTTAATCACAGTTTCAATTTCAGTGCTTGTGATTGGTCTGTTCATATTTTCTATTTCTTCCTGATTCAGTCTTGGCAGGTTGTGCATTTCTAAGAATTTGTCCATTTCTTCCAGATTGTCCATTTTATTGGCATAGAGTTGCTTGTAGTAATCTCTCATGATCTCTTTTATCTCTGCAGTGTCAGTTGTTACCTCTCCTTTTTCATTTCTAATTCTATTGATTTGAGTCTTCTCCCTTTTTTTCTTGATGAGTCTGGCTAGTGGTTTATCTATTTTGTTTATCTTCTCAAAGAACCAGCTTTTAGTTTTATTGATCTTTGCTATTGTTTCCTTCATTTCTTTTTCATTTATTTCTGATCTGATTTTTATGATTTCTTTCCTTCTGCTAGCTTTGGGGTTTTTTTGTTCTTCTTTCTCTAATTGCTTGAGGTGCAAGGTTAGGTTGTTTATTCGAGATGTTTCCTGCTTTTTAAGGTGGGCTTGTATTGCTATAAACTTCCCCCTTAGAACTGCTTTTGCTGCATCCCACAGGTTTTGGGTCGTTGTGTCTCCATTGTCATTTGTTTCTAGGTATTTTTTGATTTCCTCTTTGATTTCTTCAGTGATCACTTCATTATTAAGTAGTGTATTGTTTAGCCTCCATGTGTTTGTATTTTTTACAGATCTTTTCCTGTAATTGATATCTAGTCTCATGGCGTTGTGGTCAGAAAAGATACTTGATACAATTTCAATTTTCTTAAATTTACCAAGGCTTGATTTGTGACCTAAGATATGATCTATTCTGGAGAATGTTCCATGAGCACTTGAGAAAAATGTGTATTCTGTTGTTTTTGGATGGAGTGTCCTATAAATATCAATTAAGTCCATCTTGTTTAATGTATCATTTAAAGCTTGTGTTTCCTTATTTATTTTCATTTTGGATGATCTGTCCATGGGTGAAAGTGGGGTGTTTAAGTCCCCTACTATGAATGTGTTACTGTCGATTTCCCCTTTTATGGCTGTTAGTATTTGCCTTATGTATTGAGGTGCTCCTATGTTGGGTGCATAAATATTTACAATTGTTATATCTTCTTCTTGGATCGATCCCTTGATCATTATGTAGTGTCCTTCTTTGTCTCTTTTAATAGTCCTTATTTTAAAGTCTATTTTGTCTGATATGAGAATTGCTACTCCAGCTTTCTTTTGGCTTCCATTTGCATGGAATATCTTTTTCCATCCCCTTACTTTCAGTCTGTATGTGTCTCTAGGTCTGAAGTGGGTCTCTTGTAGACAGCATATATAAGGGTCTTGTTTTTGTATCCATTCAGCTAATCTGTGTCTTTTGGTGGGAGCATTTAGTCCATTTACATTTAAGGTAATTATCGATATGTATGTTCCTATTCCCATTTTCTAAATTGTTTTGGGTTCGTTATTCTAGGTCTTTTCCTTCTCTTGTGTTTCTTGCTTAGAGAAATTCCTTTAGCATTTGTTGTAAAGCTGGTTTGGTGGTGCTGAACTCTCTCAGCTTTTGCTTGTCTGTAAAGGTTTTAATTTCTCCATCAAATCTGAATGAGATCCTTGCTGGGTAGAGTAGTCTTGGCTGCATGTTTTTCTCCTTCATCACTTTCAGTATGTCCTGCCACTCCCTTCTGGCTTGTAGGGTTTCTGCTGAGAGATCAGCTGTTAACCTTATGGGGATTCCCTTATGTGTTATTTGTTGTTTTTCCCTTGCTGCTTTTAATATGCTTTCTTTGTATTTAATTTTTGACAGTTTGATTAATATGTGTCTTGGCGTATTTCTCCTTGTATTTATCTTGTATGGGACTCTCTGTGCTTCCTGGACTTGATTAACTATTTCCTTTCCCATGTTAGGGAAGTTTTCAACTATAATCTCTTCAAATATTTTCTCAGTCCCTTTCTTTTTCTCTTCTTCTTCTGGAACCCCTATAATTCGAATGTTGGTGCGTTTAATGTTGTCCCAGAGGTCTCTGAGACTGTCCTCAGTTCTTTTCATTCTTTTTTCTTTATTCTGCTCTGCAGTAGTTATTTCCACTATTTTATCTTCCAGGTCACTTATCCGTTCTTCTGCCTCAGTTATTCTGCTATTGATCCCATCTAGAGTACTTTTAATTTCATTTATTGTGTTGTTCATCGTTGCTTGTTTCATCTTTAGTTCTTCTAGGTCCTTGTTAACTGATTCTTGCATTTTGTCCAATCTATTGTCCATTCTATCTCCAAGATTTCGGATCAAGCTTACTATCATTATTCTGAATTCTCTTTCAGGTAGACTGCCTATTTCCTCTTCATTTGTTAGGTCTGGTGCATTTTTATCTTGCTCCTTTATCTGCTGTGTGTTTTTCTGTCTTCTCATTTTGCTTATCTTACTGTGTTTGGGGTCTCCTTTTTGCAGGCTGCAGGTTCGTAGTTCCTCCTGTTTTTGATGTCTGTCTCCAGTGGCTAAGGTTGGTTCAGTGGGTTGTGTAGGCTTCCTGGTGGAGGGGACTAGTGCCTGTGTTGTGGTGGATGAGGCTGGTTGTTGTCTCTCTAGTGGGCAGGTTCACGTCTGGTGGTGTGTTTTGGGGTGTCTGTGGCCTTATTATGATTTTAGGCAGCCTCTCTGCTAATGGGTGGGGTTGTGTTCCTGTTTTGCTAGTTGTTTGGCATAGGTTTTCCAGCACTGTGGCTTGCTGGTCGTTGAGTGAAGCTGGGTGCTGATGTTAAGATGGAGGTCTCTGGGAGATTTTCGCCGTTTGATATTATGTGGAGCTGGGAGGTCTCTTGTTGATCAGTGTCCTGAAGTTGGCTCTCCTACCTCAGAGGCAGAGCCCTGCCTCCTGGCTGGAGCACCAAAAGCTTTTCATCCACACGGCTCAGGATAAAAGGGAGAAAAAGTAGAGGGAATTAGTAGAAGTATGAGGAAAGAAAGAAGGAAAGGAGGGTAGGAAGGAAGGAAGAAAGAAAGAAAGAAGCAAAGAAGGAAAGAAGGCAAGAAGGATCGAAAGGAGGGAGGGAGGGAGAGAGGAAGGAAGGAAGGAGGGAAAGAAGGAAAAAAGACAGAAAGAAAGAAGATACAGTAAAAATAAAATAAAGTATAATAAAGTTATTGAATTAAAAAATTCTTATTTAGAAAAAAAAAAAAGGGACGGAAAGAACCTTAGGGCAAATGTTGGCAGCAAAGCTATACAGACAAAATCTTACACAGAAGCATACACATACACCCTCACTAAAAGAGGTAAATGGGGAAAAATCCTAAATCTTGCTGTCAGAGACCACCTCCTCAATTTGGGATGATTCGTTGTCTAAAGGAGGGAAGGAAGGATGGAAAGAAAGAAAGAAAGAACGAAGGTAAAGTATAATATTGTTATTAAAATTAATTATTAAGAAAAAAAAATTAAAAAAAAACATGGACGGATAGAACCCTAGGACAAATGGTGGAAGCAAGACTATACAGACAAGATCTCACACAGAAGCACACACATACACACTCACAAAAAGAGGAAAGGGGAAAACATCATAGATCTTGCTCCTAAAGTCCACTTCCTTAATTTGGGATGATTGGTTGTCTATTCAGGTATTCCATAGATGCAGGGTATATCAAGTTGATTGTGGAACTTTAATCCGTTGCTTCTGAGGCTGCTGGGAGAGATTTCCCTTTCTCTTCTTTGTTCTCACAGCTCTCAGGGCTCAGCTTTGGATTTGGCCCCGCCTCTGTGTGTAGGTCGCTGGAGGGCGTCTTTTCTTCGCTCAGACAGGATGGGGTTAAAAGAGCCGCTGATTGGGGGCTCTGGCGCACTCAGGCCGGCGGGGACGGAGGGGCACAGAGTGCGGGGCGGGCCTGCGGTGGCAAAGGCCGGCGTGACTTTGCACCAGCCTGAGGCGCGCTGTGCGCTGTCCCGGGGAAGTTGTCCCTGGATCCCGGGAACCTGGCAGTGGCGGGCTGCACAGGCTCCGCGGAAGAGGGGTGTGGAGAGTGACCTGTGCTCGCACACAGGCCCCTCGGTGGCGGCAGCAGCAGCCTTAACGTCTCCCGCCCGCCTCTGGGGTCCGCGCTTTTAGCCGCGGCTTGCGCCCGTCTCTGGATTCCGCGCTTTCAGCCGTAGAGAGGTCTTTTAAATCAGAAACTATTGGGTTTCTTATTCCACGTACTTTATTTGTTAAGGAAATCAATTCCATAAAGACTTAGGTGAAAAAAAAAAAAAGCAGAAGATATGATACAATTTTGTGCATTGCGTAATTCAGGTCCAAAATCATAGATGCAGTGGCAGGAAAGTACTTCACATAGTTCACAGATAGTATTAATGGATATGATGGATAAAACCATTCTTTCTTTATGTGATCAACCGTAGTTTGCACATATTTTTCCCCAAAAGCCAATTTTGTGTACATGTACAGGCAGGCATAAACAAAAGCTTCTCTCACATGTAAATTTATCCAGACATGAATAGACATATTTGGACTGCTTTGGTTTCCCATCCAACTTTCCTAAACTTATCTACACTGGAATTCAGCTTTATCTCTTTCACTCCATTCTCCAAGGAAATAATACTATCTTTTTATTTAAGATGAATTTTAAACAATTTCCTGAATGCCAACCTCTCTTGATACTGCAGGGTTCCTGTTCCAGAGAGTCTCTCCTTCCTCTCTTTTACCTCCAAGCCCTTTCTCTCCTTTGGCTGTTTTCCTCTGACCATACCAATCCTCAAGTTTTCCCTTCCTCAGCCAAAAAATAAAAATAACCTTTTTTGAACCTGCATCCTCCTCCCCATGTAGTCATCTTCTTTGTTCTCTCTCTCTTGCCAGCCATGCCTACACTTTGAATTTCTAGTAATCCCCCCACCCCACCCCCGCTCTGGCCCCAACAGTCCACAGCCTACTTGGTGCTTTACCAAAACTACTCCGTTGAAACAAATAGCTTTCATTATGTCAACAGAGGCATCAGAGTCATCCCAGGTGCTAAATCCAATGAACACTCTATAATCCTTGTCCACATTGGCTGTACTGGATTCTATTGACCTATTTTTCCTCCTAAAACTTATTGCTCCACTGGGTTCAATAACATCCTTTCTTTCTCAATTTCCTTCTTAACTATTCCCTCTAAGTCTCTGCCATTAAGTTTTCTTACTCTGCATATCCTTGGTATACTTCAGAGTTACTTTCCGTCTTCTATGCTTTTCTCACTTCTCCTCCACTTCATAGTTTTAATTAGGATCTATGTATAAATGACTTTTAAATCTGTAAGTTTAGCCCTGACATTCCTCCAAGCTCTATACATATGTACTTTAACTGCCTACAGGATACTCCTTTCTCAATACCCCAAAGACATATCCATTTCAGAATGTTCAAATTATCAATATACTTCCTGTCCTTATTCTAAAGCTCATTTTCCTCTATAATTCCCATATGAAATATTGGTACCACCTAGTACTCCAAACTCAAAGCCTGGAAATTATTATTTACTATTTACTCTTTTAACCCCTCACCTCCATATTAAAACACTTACTCATTCTTGTCAATTGTATTTCCCCAATTTTTAAAAATGTATTTCTTCTCACCATTTTCACTGACACTTCCTTAGTTCACAATATCTTATTGCTCTAGAAATGTGTCTATATCTCCAATTCCGCTTGTTTTAACATATTGTAATTTTGTGTTTAATGCTTTACCTTGACCCTTTTGAACTATCTTTAAAGATGAGTTTCTCAAGTCCCTGGAGAGCTTCCTCCCAGGTCTTGTGTAACATCCCAAATATTGCTAAGGTCTTGTGCTTATTGCCAGAATATTTTCCTTTTTATGATGCAAATAACAAATCATAATTTAAAGTACATGTTGAGTTGCATGTTACACAAAGACCTATAGGATGTAAATATTATATGTAATTACACGATTTTTAAAATCTTATCTCCAGACCTGCTAAATTCACAATTCTAATCACCACTGCATTAATATTTGGGTAATTTATTTATATTCAGCTTGTGCTGTTCTTTTTTAGGTCTAAATAAAGAATGGTTTGGAATCTTAATTGCTTTCTACTTAGGAAGCAGGTCTCCCTGATCATGTCTCTGGGTACATTTTGACATTGCTTCCACAAAGGGTGTAGCAATAGAGTGATAGGGCAGGTGCTACCCTTTATAGAAGACAAAACTTCTCCTGGCTTCTGAGCTGTGTATTCTTGGAAATATACAGCTAGCTAGCCATGGTGACGAGCCTAACGTAACGTGTGGGGAATAAATAGACATCATGAATTAACAAAAAAACCCAGAGATTGCTTTTTCGGGGGGCTGGGAGTGAGATTGGTGCTAGTCTGTGCTCCTGGATGTTGTTCTGACACAGACAATCCCATATTATCATTTATTCAGAAAAAATACCATCCATGGCAGGAAGAAACTTAAAAGAACTAATTACAGTTGTAAGGCCACATTCTATAGACAAATTAGCACATAATGGGGCTGTATATTTTACATCAAATACCAGATGGGGTAATGCGAAAAGCCTTTCAGTTTGAGGAAATGGCAGAAGTCTTAAGAGTTAGAAATTGTCACTTTAAGTGGCCTTTCTTTAAAAGAAATCTTAATAGCAACAACAACAAAAAAAGAGGAAACATGAATATAAGCAAACAAAATCTCATGAGATCTCTGGGTAGAAAATCTTAACATGCAGTGAAAAAAGAAAGATGAAAGACCCCTGGTTTATTCCAACATAGTTATATAGCACATTGAGGTTTCAACTATAAAAGTAATAATAATATGAATTGGCAATTATATATGTTACATAAAACACTTTTATTTTTTCTCATCATCCTCATAGCAAACCTGTAGATAATGCCAATATTAGTTATACATGGATTCGAAGGGAGAAACAGAACCTCAGAGAGATAGAGTACCTTGGTCAAAGTCGAATAGCTTGTGAGTTATAGAACTACAACTTGATTTCAGACCTTCTGACTCCAAATTCCATGCCCTTGTTCTTTCTATTGAGTGACAGAGCCTGAGTAACAGTTCTCCTCTAGGCTTTGCACTCTAAGAGAAAATTTAGCCTCATAAATATTTCCCACTCCAGTGAAGAGCAAAGGTCAGCTTATTCAGTGTGTTCTCTTGATCTGACCTGTCAGCATATTGCCTGAGTGCTTCCAAATCTGAGGAAGCCTGACCATAAATAAATAACACCCTAAACAAGGCTTACCCAGGGATACCTCCTCTGGAACTCTCATGATGCTGATGCACCAGTTATGGAAGACTCTTGCTCCATTGAAATGGTGTCCTCCTTTATTATTATTAAGATAGATCTACATAACTGATGTCTCATGGCACCAGATGAACAGATTAGATGATGCTCTAAAAAATTCACAGCAACTATTTCTTTTTCTTATTTTTAGATAAGCTGCTTATTATTTTTTTTTTTTTTTTGGTACGCGGGCTTCTCACTGTTGTGGCCTCTCCCATTGTGGAGCACAGGCTCCGGACGCGCAGGCTCAGCGGCCATGGCTCACGGGCCCAGCTGCTCTGCGGCATGTGGAATCTTCCCGGACCGGGGCACGAACCTGTGTCCCCTGCATCGGCAGGCGGACTCTCAACCACTGCGCCACCAAGGAAGCCCTAAGCTGCTTATTTAATGTCTCTTTAATATTTGGTTGGATGACATTATGGATGAACCATATTGAATTTGATCCTTCTTTCAGGTGCTCTTTATTTTATCAGACTTCAGACGCTGTGAAATTAGTCAGTGGCAAATATTACTCTGTTTTTACCAGGGTATATGGCCCTGAAAGGCAAGAAAAGAAACTCCCAAATCAAGATGGGCCTTCTAGAGTGTTGATTTTATTATACTAAATAGTTACAACCTGCTGGTTATTTTTGTTCCAATTTCTCTGGCTAGGTTTCCCTTCCCCCATTTCAAGTGCTACCCTGCAGGTAAAATTCACTGGCATTGCTACCTTCCTCATGAACACGCCCATATTGTCCCTGCTATGTGTCATCATTCTCTGCTCTACCCAGCCACCCCACCAAAATACACACTATGCAAATTTTCTGTACAAGAGAATATGTTTATTATTACTTGTGTCTGTCTTTTCCTCTACTACATTGACTGACCTATTTATACCTTCTCTGGTAACCAGTCCAGTATCATGCAAATTGTTGATCCTCAAAAAGTGTCTACCTGTGCGTGAATATGAGAAATGATGTCATACTTCTAGGATTTATGACTATTGCTTGAATCTCAACTAGACTGATTGATATCTCTGTTTTTAGTGATGAGATTTGTGAGGGGTTAATTAGTCGTTTCTTGAGGTAGCAGGATTGTTTTCCACTCAGTTCTTATCGTGGGCACATCCATTAGAGAGGCAAGAATAGAAAGACAAAAAGGCAAAAAGGATACAAATGAACTTATTTACAAAACAGAATAGACTCAAAGACACAGAAAGCAAATTGATGGTTACCAAGGGGGAAAGAGGGGGAGGGATAAATTAAGAGTTTGGAATTAACAGATACACACTACTATATATAAAATATATATAAACAGCAAGGACCTACTGTATAGCACAGGGAACTATATGCAATATCTTGTAATAACCTATAATGGAAAAGAATCTGAGAAGATTCTTTTGTATATAACTGAATCACTTTGCTATACAGCTGAAACTAACATTGTAAATCAACTATACTTCAGTAAAATTTTTTAAAAAAGAATAAGAGGCACAAGTATTTGACCAGTGATGGAAACACAAATTCATATTCTGCAACCATATTGTGTGCCACCTTCTGTGTCAACTTGCAAGTCTGTGATTTGTACATGCCATTAACTCTTGGAAGAAAGGTTTTTTTCCCTTTTCTATCCAGTAATTTTTTTTACTTTAAGACAGCTCATATGTTATGTCCTATGCAGAGTCCTCCCTAATTCCCAAGAACTGGAGAGTTATACTGTTTTTGGTGCTGTCAGAGCACTCTGGCGGTATGTTTATTATAAAACTGTTTTATACTTTTTGGTTTGCATGCATGCCTGTGTCCTCCCCTTAGACTATGAGTTCCACTGGGTCTTATACTCTTTCTGTCTATAATGCCAGTCTCTTCCATTGGACCTAACACGTAGTTAATACTCAGTAACTACTTAATGAATTGGTTATTTTTAATAACAGAAATTATCACCTTTATACACAAAGCACCTTACTAGGCACTAATAGAAAATTAAAAATGACTCAAACAACACCAAATTCTGTAAAAAGCTTTCATTAGGGGGACAAGGGATACAAGGATGGAAAGAATAATTGGAACAGGAACTTGAGTTGTGCCTCAAAATATGACAATTTCCATGAACAGAGAGGAAATGAGGAGAGGGGTGGCAGAGACAAGACCCTTCCAGAATGAGCAAACAGCAGGTTACCATAGGAAGCTTTCCTGAAGTGAATTAAAGGTAAACTCTATTAGATGTAAATAAAACTGCACGACGTTAAAACAATGCATAAAGGATTAAAGCAGATTAAAACTAGCGACTACCCTCTGAGAGCCCAAATGTGTTTAGTGCAGTTTGAAATTAACTTAATGTACAAAAATTTAAATAAGTTGTCACGGAAAAGAGAATAGCATTGGGTTGGCATGCTTTAGCCTCTCTCATTTAAAACAGCAAGTAGCTGGGCATAAAATCACCCTTTAGCATGAATTTATGTTATTAATTGTACCCATAATTCAAAGTCATGATTAGAGCTTAAACTGAATGTCTGTGGTGGAAATTACGATGCACGCTTGACTTCATGCTTTAAACACTGTGTAGGGTGGGCACCTCTGTGAAGCACAGGCTGAAACCTCCCTCTTCCTTTACTATTTAAACTAAATTTAAGTTCTTCAAAATGGGATGATGAACACCTTTCTGGTTTTCGGGAGAAGTAGAAGTTCTTGCCATGGCCAGGAAGCATAAGAGGATGTAGGTTACTGACACATGGAAGTATCAAAAATTGATTGGCACCCTGTTTAGGAGTGACCTAATGGAGAAACTGCAGAGAAGATTCCGGAATATACAGAAAGGCACAGTAGAAGTTTAAAACATTCTGCATATGGAGACTATGTGAGGTAGCAAAGCAGGAGTCAGAGCGAGACTGCAGTGAGTGGTGGACCTAGAAAAGATTGAGACATTGGATGAAAACAGCAGCAAAGGCAAGTGGAGGAGGGGCAACTAGAAACTGTTCTACTGGGGAGCCTTTCCAGAAGCCAGCCTCAACTGCTGTGTTCAGGTACACTTGGGGTGTGCCAAAATTTGTTACCACTACAATACCAAACTTATTAAGTTTATTTTGTAAATAAAGTAGGTTTATGCTTATTGTTAAAATAACATCACACTCAAAAATTTGCCTTCTAGTAGGGTTTCTAGGATGGAGGAAAGGCTGCAGAGTTATATCTGGAATACTGCTTTTATCTGTATCAGTGGTTCTTAGCATGAGGTATCCAGACCAACAGCATCATTTTTTACCAACCAGGGTCCTTGGACTCCTTAATCAATAGAAATTGATAAGAGGCCAAACAAAGAATTCAGGCAAGGCTTTACTGGGACTCGTTCTGTAGCACAGGGAGAAAGAGGTGTCCTTGCCCTCTCCCTGAGGCGAGGTGAGCTGGTCCCTTAAATGCAGTGAGAGTAGGGGCAGACCATGAGCTGGGCAGGCAGGTGGCTTAGGTGGTCTCCCCACCCGCTTGGACATGCTGTGTGCAGGGATCATGTGCAGTACCCTGCTTTTGCTCCCAGCACCCCAGAAGTAGCAGTTGGGTTTTGGCCTTTTCGTATCTTGTTCATAATTTGCCCCAACTGTGCATGTATGCAGTTATTTTTAGTTCCTTATAGTTTCTTTGTATTCTGTCCTCTAGGAGACGTTTGTCCAAGTACAAGCAGGGCAGTAAAGAGTCCCAGGTCCCAGGTCCCAGGTCCCAGGTCCCAGCCTGTCTCACCATCACCTGGGAATTTGTTAAAAATTCAGAGTCTCAGGCAGGTGTTATGAATCAGAAATTTTAGGAGTGGGGATCTACAATCTAGGCTCTAATAAACTCTCCTGGTGATCCGGATGCACTAAAATGTTTGAGAACCTCTGATTTATAAGTCTGTGGTGGTTGCCTGTTGCAGATGCTTTTAACATTGACATACCTACAAAGCAAAGTGTGTTTCTGAATTTATGTGCCAAATTTAAACATATAACACTATTAGTTTTATTTCTCTGAAAAATTGACTTATGCTTCTTAAAACTCTGGATAGACCCATGTAGATACCATCCTCTTTTCGTGTGTATAATTGAAATTCACTGTTGTTTTCCTTGATGAAGTGAACCACTGGAGAACAAGAGGAGACACATAACAATCATGATTTTCCTGTACAACTATCACACTGAACACAAAAAGAACGATTTGCCTTTAATAAACCTAACAGAATTAGAGGCCCAGATTTTATGAGTGAGCTTCTCAGCCAGTTCCAGAGATCCAGCACTTAAATGTGCAGAGAAAGACATGACTAAGAAAAGGGGGTTATACTTTTTTAATGAGAAACTTCCAATGAAAAGTTTTTTAAAAACCTTCTGATTAAAAAAAAAAAAGTCTCCGGTAAACCTGAGACCAACTTCAATTATAAAACCAATCTTTTTCCTTTATCCAAGCAACCACATAAAGCCAAAGTCTGTTGAAAAACTGAAAAATATTATGGCTTAAAAAATTGAGCATGCAAGCATAGCTCTGCTTGTGTAAGCTGTAACACAGGATAGCAAACACACTTAAAATGCCATAAAGGTTTCCTGTGGGTGCACTGTGCTAATTGAAGTCAAAGCCTAAATGAATCTAGTCCCCAAGAGTTCCATATGACTGGAAAACCTGTAGTGTATCACTGCAGTTAGAAAATGGTTATTTTAAAATGTGCCTATTGAAACCCTCCTGAACGTGTGCATGTAAATTCCATTAAAGTTCATAGATGCTGCGCATACAATCAGTGAGAGACACGCAGCCCCCTAATGCTTTCTCTAATGAACTCAGACTCAGCAGGTAGGAGCTAATAATTACACAGCACAGAATCTGTATTAGATTGCTTGCTCAGTTTATGACTATCTGGTAACGGTGTGACACAGTGTACACCTTCTGTTGGAGATGAGGGCAGGAATATTTCTGCAGATTGAAATTTAAACATGGAGCTAAATTCCTGGTCTATTTGTAGTCAAAGGATATGAATAGATAATTCTTCCAAAGGACAAACAAAAGGTAAGTCAGTAAAGTAAAATGAAATAAAAATTTAAAAATGTAATAGATGACTTTTAATTACAGAAAAAAGTGTGATAAAATCAAATATAGTTAAGGCTACAGGAATACCACCGTATTTTTTTTTTCCCTGTGTAAATTTGATAGAAATTTGGCTTTCTTTATGAGGAAAGTTCTGGCAATATTGCATTAAAAACTGCGAAGTATTTTATATCCTTCATCTAGGAATTCACTATCAGTAAATTATCCTAAATAAATAATTCAAAAAAAAATTAAAAATTGCACCATAAATGGATAAATGTATGCATTGTGCTGACATTTTGGCTATATCTTCTTCATGCAGCTAGATCACTTTTTATTCTATACTTCTATGGAGGTGTAATAGAGAAAAGTGGAAAGATAAGGAGTATAAGTACAATTAATTTTTCATAAACTGAACACATATATTTCATCAGCACCCATAGTAAGACACACAACATTACAAGCACCTGAGAAGCTCCCCTAATTGCACAAGATTAACAACGGTCTTGACCTCCAACACACATAGATTTCCAGTTATTCATAACCTGACAAAAATTTTGTATTATTTCCTTTTTAAAACTAATTCATTTTGGCAGTTATGTAGTGGTATTGCATTTTGGCTTTAATTTGCATTTATTTTATGGCTAAATATTGACCATCTTTTCATTTGGCTATCTTATTTTGTAAAACGCCTTTCAAGTCTTTGCTTATCATTTTCCTATTGGCTTGCCTGTCATTTTACCATTGTTTTGTTTTATATATTCTAGACATAAGGCCTTTGTGAGAGATATATGTTTTGCAAATATTTCTCACTCTATTTATTCTTTTTTCATTATCTTAAAGTTGTCTTTTAATGAATATATGCCCTTAATTTTAATTTGTCTAATTAATCTTTTTTTGTCTACCAATTTTTGTGTTCCTGTTTATGAAAGCATATCTCAATTCATCAATAAATTCACATGTTTTTTCTTCTAAAAATCTTTATTTTTATGTTATATTTATATCTGTAATTTATCTCTGATAAGTTACTATTTGTATATGGCTTGGAGTACCCCATTGTCCCAGAACTGGTTACTGAAAAGAATCACCTTTCCCCGCTACACTGTACTTGAAGTGTACTTGAACTACACTGTAGTGTTACCTTTGTCATAACTTAGGTGACTATATATGTATGTTCAGGACTCTATTTTTTGCCTATTTATCTATCCTTGTACCAGTACAGTACTACTAGTATAGCTTTGTAATAATTATTGATATCCATTAATGTAAATATTCCAAATTTGTTTGTCTTTAAAATTGCTGTTTGTGTTTCCACATAAATTTAGAATCAGGTTTTAATCATCCCCCACTAAAACTAACTTTTGGGAGTTTGGGTTTCTGATTGACACTGAATTTTTAATCTATACATCAATTTGTTTTAAATTGACAGTTTTATGTGCATTGTCTTTCAGTCCATGGACATGGTATTTCATTACATTTCTTTAAGTTTTCTTTTATTTTTGCTTATAATATTTTGTAGTTTTCTGGTAAAAGTCTTGCATATCCTTTGTTAAGTATATTCCTGAGTATTTTTATGCTACTGAAAATAGTATTCATTAAAAAAAATTTTAATGTTGCCACTGTATTTCAACACAATTAACTTTAATGGACTTTGTGTCCACCAATCTTACTACATTTGTTTATCAGTTCTTAGTTTGTAGAGTGTTTAGAATTTCTTATGTACAAAATAATATTTTTATGTCATCCATAAATAACAGCAGTTTTTTTCTCATTTTCCGTGTGTATGCCTTTTGTTTCCTTTTCTAATTGTAGTCACTAGGATCTCCAGTAAACTGTTGAAAAGTAGTGCTTATAGCTGGCATTATTGCCTTATGGGAAGCTTTCAATAATTCATCATTGATATGATGCCTGCTGTATGATATTTTTAAGATTCCCTTTATCAGATCAATGTAATTGCCTTTTATTTTTAATTTCTTAAAATTATTTATCATGATTACATAAAGTTGACTTTGACTAATACTTATAGAAGTTTAGAGAATGCAATGTGTAGTGTAACCTCTCCTTTGAATTTTAGGTTTCCAGGTGTGTAAAATATAAAAGAAAAACTAAAGTGAACAAAATGTATGAATTTATGACATTATAAAGGTAAGACATTTTCTTACACTCTATTATCAATATCTTAGCAATCTAGCAAATAAATGTTCTTATTTATTTCTGTAGAGATCATTTTAATAACTGTAATTGTGCCAAAGTGTTATTTATTAATATTTTTTCTAATTTTTGCTACTGAAAGAGTTTAGGTATTTTTTTCCAATGTGTTTTAGTTTTATCAGCATTTAAATAAGGGTCCTCATTCACTATGTTTTCCATAGAGTAAAATGGCAAAATTTGTTTTTCCTATAAGTGTAGTAAATCTATTTAAAGAAGGTAAGGGAAGATCAATCCATGAAAGACATTCAGTCAGATTTTTGGAGTCATGGAAACAAACTTTTGCATTATAGACTTTTTTAAAGTTGATTTAAATAAGCAGACAATTTTTGTGTCACAGATGTAATCTAAATTAATTATTGCCATGAGATTTAAGATTTTTCTCTAAAGTAATTCAAAACTTAGAGTTCATCAGCACATAAGCTTGCTATATTCATTCTTTTTTGCGTACTTTATAATCCATAATCCAAAGCAAATGACTTGAATTTCAATGAAATTCCTGATGATTTTCAAAATTACCTTGGACTCAAGCCAGCCTGAAAATGATTATTAAATGACAGACTTTCCTGCTCAGTATCACTAAGAGTAAAAAGAATCATTTGTTGATAGATTTTTGATAAAGAAAAAGCTAGATCTTTATCTTGTTTGGATTCCTTTATATTTTCTAATTTTATAGATGAAGTAACAGGTACCAGAGGGACCAATCGACCTCTGCAAGGTCACAAAATTGTAACATCTTCATTTAATTTATCAAAGTGATAGCACTGAGATTTGTTTCCAAAATATGAGAATCCTGGTGTTTCAAGATATATAAGAGTGTGAATGTTTGTTACAATCCCAGACTCAGGACTTGAACTGCAGTTATTGCTACTACTGAAGCAATGCATACATATATATGTATACACACAGATATGTATTCAATTAAAATCATGTGGGAGATGGGACAAAGAGAAGAAGGATATGTGGAGAGAAATGATGGATATTAAACATATTGAAATAAATTGTAGTATCTAAACATCTAAGCCTCATTTCTATTCTAATTCACTGACAAAATTACAAAAGTATCTTCCTAGTTTATAGTCTTCTCTTAATTGGCTTTTACAAGATTCCTGTACATCTTTATGCTAACAGAAGAATATTCACTCCGTAACAGCCTGAATTTTACTTATGTAGATTTCAAAGATGTACTGTCTTAATTGGAAAAAACAAAACGAATCTTGAAATCTTAATTATTCAGGAACAAAGTGAAGTGTTTTGTGGAGAAGAATGAGATTTGATGGGATATAAGATAATCAACAGATCAAAGATTAATAAATATTTGAATATTTTATTGCATATTACAATGGAATACTTCAATGGGAATCTTTCAGCTATTCTTCCACTTTAAGGAGGACCAGTTAGTTGAAAACTCAAAGCACATTGTCCTACTGAAGTAGTTCCAACATTATGAAACAGGAGCTTGCATTATATAACATTGATTACAAACTACAGAAACATTCCAAAACAAGTCTCACACAGCCAAATTATTCATACGAGTTTCCTCCATTCTGCCCTTGCTTTTTTTTTTAAAAAAAAAGAATGAATATTACATATGAGAATTAAATATCAATAAAAAACAAATAATTAAAAGTAGATGATAAGGTGAATTGATAAACATCCCAAATACTTAAAATTAGAGCTAAACCAGTCTATATGTTCTAAAAAATATGAAAATATCTCAATAAACAATAAATGTAAACAATGTAAACATGTAAACATGTAAACAATAAATCTAATCCAGGAAGTGCCGCTGCTAAAGCAGAAATGGTAAGCAAAGCTTACAATTCAGAATTCCCATTACATGTTTCTTTTTAATAGGAAGTAAATCTATAATTATCCTTTAGGTTGGCAGGAATTCCCAATGAACTGAAATAAAATTGGCCCTAAGAATAGACTCTATTGATCTCTTATAATTGGCAAAAAATAATAGTGCACTTAGTTTTTCACTGACACCAACTAAGAAGTAAATGTTTATTCTAATTTTCAAACTCACTCAAACCGAAAACATTCAGCTAAGTAGTAAGAACAAATCAGATTATGGTCTATTAAATTTAAAAAGCTCTCAGATGGAGTCAACCAAGATGACAACATAAGAGTCTCCTGAATTTTTCTCCTCCTAAGGATACACTGATTGTATAACCACACATAAAAAATTTCCTCTGAAAGAAAACAAGAAATTAGCTGAGAAAATCCTACATATAACAAGAATGAGAAAGCAACCACATCAAAACATGCAGGCAAGATCAAATCATGGAGAAATAGAAAATCTGAATAGACCAATTACTAGTAAGGAGATTGAATCAGTAATCAAAAACCTTCCAATAAACACAAATCCAGGACCAGATGGCTTCACTGGTGAATTCTACCAAACATTCATAGAAGAATTAATATGACTCCTTCTTAAATGCTTCCAAAAAATGGAAGAGAAGGTAATACTTTCAAGCTCATTTTATGAGGCCAGCATTACCTTGATCACAAAGCCAGATAAGGACACTACAAGAAAAGAAAATTACAGATCAGTATTCCTGATGAGCATAGATGCAAAAATCCTTAAGAAAATATGAACAAACTGAATTCAACAACACATTAAAAGGATCAGACACCATGATTCAGATATTCATGATTTATGCCAGGGATGCAATGATGGTTCAACATCCACAAGTCAATCAATGTGATATATCACATTAAGAAAAAGAAGAACAAACATCATACGATCATCTCAATAGATGCAGAAAAAGTATTTGACAAAATTCAACATCCACTCATGATTAAAAAAAAAAACAAACTTCTTAACAAACCGGGTATAGAGAAAACGTATCTCACATAATAAAGGCCATATATGACAAGCCAATACCTAACATAATACTCAATGGCAAAAAGCTAGAAGCTTTCTCTCTAAGATCAGAAATAAGACAAGGATGCCCACTCTTGCCACTTTTATTTCACATAGTACTGGACATCTTAGAGAAATTAGACAAGAAAAAGAAATAAAAAACATCTAAATCAGAAGAAAAGAAGTAGAATTGTCTCTGTTTGCAGATGACATAATATTGTATATAGAAAATCTTGAAAACTCCACGAAAAAACTGTTAGGATAAACAAATTCAATAAAGTTACAGGATACAAAATCTATATACAAAAATCAGTTGCATTCCTATACATAAATAATGAATTGTCAGGAGGAGAAATTAGTAAAACAAACCCACCTACTATTTACAATTGCATTAAAAAGAATAAAATACTTAGGAGTAAATTTAATCAAGGAAATGAAAGATCTGTACACTACTATAAAACATTGATGAAAAGAAAATGAAAAAGACACAAATATGTGAAAAGATGTTCCATGCTCATGGATTGGGTACGTGCAGTCAAGCACACATCTTGATTGAAAGTTGCTGCTAGTCAAGAGGAACAGATATTTTAGTTAATAGTTTTGTGCTTTTCTGAATATGGGAAAGATACAAGAATCTGGGTTCATAAAAAATCTCCTGAAAATATCTAACTCCCTGAGAGCCTGTTCTGTCAGTTTTCCCAGAGTACAGGCACTTGCTTCCTGATCTCTGCCCTGATTTCTCTCCAGGTTTTATGGTAGGTCAGCGACTGCAGTGGCTGATAACTCAATTCTGGTAGAACCAGGTGGTGAGTGACATTCCTTAGTTGGCATTGGTCAAAGGACAAACTTTCAGTCATAAGATGAATCAAGTCTGAAGATCTAACATATATCATGCTGACTCTAGTTGATAACAGTGTATTGTATAATTGAAATTTGCTGAGAGAGTAGAACCTAAATGTTCTCACACACACGCACAAAAGGTAAATATGTGAGGTGATGGATGTGTTAATTAACTTGGGGAAAATCCTTTCACAATGCATATGTATATCACACCATCACATTGTACACTTTAAATATCTTACGATTTTATTGGTCATTTATACTTCAGTAAAGCTGGGGCAAACAAAGAAAAGCCAAAAAAATTTTAAGGCTTTCTACAAAGTCATATTTAGAGTAAATGCTGATGGGTTTTGCAACAGTTTAATTTTTGTAATGTACTAAATTAGCTGTGGTGTGATGGCCCCATACCAATTTATTCAGGATTTTCCCATACACTCATGGGGTTGTAAGAGGCTAATGATACCTTGAGACACCAGCCTGCAGCACTCTGTCTTGGTACGAGGTGTAGAAATCCCCCTTGACAAAAGTGTCCATATTCTGACATTGTGGAAAACTTGAAATATTCCTTATAGAAAGAGCTGTTACTTACCAATACTTTTAAAACTTTGGCACCTACACTTCTTTCCTGGAGTACAAATCTGATCATTGCAGAATAAATGTAGAACAGATCAAATCCAGAGATGATTATCAGCTGTATTGTTTTTCAGTTCCTACCTCTTGTGTAGCTACACTAAGAACCCTGAGCCCCTAGCAAACCAGGCTCCCTCTCTTCTGATGGGTTTCTCTTCCTCCTTGGTACCCAGCCAGGCTTGAAGCTAACTGCCTTGCCCGAAAAGCCCAGGAGCAGGCTTTATTGGCCAATTCAGTGCTAAGCCATGGGCACGGGGTTCCCATTAAGCCCTCTATGTAGTTCACTACTTCTGTTCCCCTAGTGAAAACAGGATGGTTTCTTGTCTCATTGAGGGGATAAATTTTAAAATTCTGGTTTGAACTTAAGGGGAAGAAAACTGTTTCAACCTCTGTGTCAGATAAAGAAACCATGCTATGTGATAAAGGAGAGTTTAAAAGACTACTGCAGTGTGAGATCACAGACCTAGCTAATAAGAAAGCCTGTATTTACTGCCCTTTGTTTCCTTTGTGTATTTCTTTTCTTCAGGGACCTTAAGAGGAAAAAGGAGTCTTTCTGGATAAGGGCAGACCTAACATTCCTAGAACTTCTCTAATAGATTTAAATATTTGTGATCATCATAATAGTATATCCTGACTTCACTCAGCATCTAGCGCACGTCTTTTATAAGTGCTGTTTTGGAATGTTCTTCCTCTCCTTTATTCAACGGGAAACTTCTCTTCCTTCTTCAAGCATGTACCTTTCTCTAGGAAGTCTCCCAGAAAAAAAATAGTTTCTTAGCAGCCAATGAAGACTTACATCTTAGCTTTTGTTAAATTGTATTTTAGCTATGTGCTTACATATTCGTTCATCTTGCTTAACTGTAAGATTCCTTAAAGAAAAGAACCATCTTCTATACATCTTTAAATTCTCATCACCTAACCTAATGCATTTCACAAAATGCTTATCAAATGACAGATAGTAAATAGTTTTGAATATGAAATGAAAATTTAAAGAAAGAACAGATGAGTTGATTGAATAATTAATTGAGATTTCTTGAGCCCAATTTCCAAAGCACAGCATGGAAATTGGAGATAGGGAGAGATGCAAGAGATGACTTCATAAAAGCCAAACTCTTCCATCTGCTTGTTACGATCTCTCTTCTGTTTTATTTTAAAGCCTGTCTTCTATTACTCCTTTATACACAAGCCATATGAACATATTTGTTTTCTCAATATATGCCCAAAATTTTGTTTCTGTGATTTTGCTCATGCTTTCTCTTAACATGTTTTCCCAAAATCTGATGCACTTTTAGGGCATCTCAAAAGTCTTCCCCGCCCCATGATTTCCTTGTTCTCTTCACATCCATGCCCAGCAAATGAATATCATTTGTGTTTCATCCAAAGAAAACAGTGTAACTTTTTTGTAACAAAAATGTCACTTGTGTATGTGTCTTAACTTGCCTACTTGAGAGTATGTTCTAGAGTAAACAATGTTTTCTTGATATTTGCATCCTTTAGTAGTCTGGAAACATAGAAAGTATTAAGTATTATCTTGTGAAATTTAATTCATGCAGAAGCCTCTGATATGAGTCCCAAATAAAATACAAATTGACTGTGATCTTGGGTGAGTCATTTTTTCCTTCTTAGGCTTTTATTATTCTCAATATAAAATTAATATTATTGAGTTAAAATATATTTAATGCCTCTTCAGCCTCTAATCCTTTAAGTTTTACATATTTTCTTTCAATAAAAAACTTTGTACATCTTTACTTTTTTATTCCAAGATTGGAGTACAGAAAGTTTACCATCTCCATGTAATCTGAAAAAAATTTTTTTTTCTACAAATGGTTTTGCCTTATAAATGTAAATTCTTACTTTTAGCATTTATCTATGAGCGTTATGAAAAGTTGTGCACTAGGAATAAATGAGAGCATAGAAGCAAAACTAAAACAAGCACAATCTGATTACTTTTATGAATAGCAATAATGCTACAGCAAAAAAAATGTGTACCCTTTCTAATGCAGCTTCTATTCATTAGCATGAGTAATTAATAAATCTTTTGGCATTAATATTTTAAATAATCTTCATTTTTCACTAAAGGACAAAGATGACAAATTTTGCTCAGCAATGAGTCTAAGAATGATAGAAAGTCACAAATCAATTATCTTAGTCCCATCTCTCTTGCTGAGTTGGTCTGTGACCTTGAGAACAGTTTTTCAATGACCTGATTTATCCATTTGTACGATGGATAGTATTTGTTTCTTTTACCGTCCCTGAATATTAGATTTAGTTATGTTATGCAAAGATTAAATGGAAAATATTTTTTAAAGACACTCTGAATTCAGAGGGGAGTTGAGCCCTACATAAACTTGGGTTCTGTTTTTGTTTTTCTGAGCAACATTAATAACAAGATGTGAATCAATTCCTATCACTGCCATTTCCATACTATTCATTCTGCATTTATTCACTCCCTTCCAAAAATGATTGTGCTCAACAGTTCATCCTCTGTCATGCCCCAGATGTACCTCAAGAAATGAATAATTTCCTCTTGGCTTTGTACTTCAATAGTTTATGATAGTCAATGTCTGCTACTTTAGGGAATTCACTAATAAATATAAATATTAGTAGTGTCCTTTTCTTAACCTTCCCTGTTTTTCCAAGAACATTTATATGAGAATCTTAGAGTGAGAACTCAATTTTTATTTGCTGACTTGAATCACATTTAGATTGATGGATTTAAATACTGAAAATGTTTAATTAATATGGAGGCAGATCCTTCCTCTTAAATTTCCTCAGTTCGCTGATGAGGCAAACAAGTTTATTTGATATTCAGCTGAAGTACAAAATCCTCTCAGATTTATTGATGCCTGTGAATAAAAGATGGAACACATACAACAGGGCTAGGAGAGTCATTTACCTTCAAAATTGAAAGCCATGAAAATAAAGAGAAAGGAATCCTGGGGTGTCCTAAAACAGAAACCAACTATCATATTTATTAGTGATCCACTTTTGGATTTCTTATATCAGTATTTCTTAAGGTGTGGTATCTGGTCCATCCGCATAAGCCC
Source organism: Leucopleurus acutus (assembly GCF_964270905.1). Taxonomy (NCBI): domain Eukaryota; kingdom Metazoa; phylum Chordata; class Mammalia; order Artiodactyla; family Delphinidae; genus Leucopleurus; species Leucopleurus acutus. The sequence continues at coordinate 76,557,097 of NC_139147.1, read as the reverse complement.
CAATCCAATCCCATTGAATCAGACACTGGGAGGAAAGCCTAGCAATTTGTATCTTAAGCCTGTCAGATGACTCTGATGTATAATAAAGTTTGAGAACCCTTGTCCTAAATCATAGAGATAACTAGTTAGGAGAGTTAGGACTTGAACCTAGACATCCAAGGCCAGGAAATTTAAATAAATGGAACAAAAAATATACTGTGTAATGTTATGAGCTACCTAAGCTTATGCTCTTTAAGTAATACCTCTCCTTAAGACATTCCTAGAGACATGCATTTTTAAAAGACCATTTAGAAAAATATATTACTCTAATCACTATACTCCCTGTGCTATTGGGAGAGTGACTTTTTCATTTTCCCAAAATTAATTATTGAGCCCATTTCTGCATGCATCCACATTTATGCCGCAGCCTCGCTCTGCCCCCTGACTGTTGCCTTGGCCACATGACTTGCTTTGGCCAAGAGAGTATGGATAGATGCAAAAACATGCTATTTATGAGCACAGGCCTTAAGAGACATGTTTGGTTTTGCTTGACCTTTCCTGCTTCTGCCCTTGTTGTGAGAACATGTCCAGTTAGCCTATTGGTCAAATTAGACGCAGCAAGCTGAGTTGCTCTGCTGACCTACTGACAATGGATAAGCAGATCCAGGATACCTGACACAGTGTTAAGTAAAACTGGCTCAGCCAAGCCTCAACCAACCCAGAGATCAGTGTTATATTCTACTGGGATTTCATGATTATTATTCAGAAAAGGCTATCCAATGATCCCAGTTAGAGAACTTAGAGGAATAGACAAGATAATAGTCTTCAAAATACCTCTCAGCTCTAACTTTCATTAACTGTGAAGTGGTCTTTAAATGGTGAATTTAGATATTCTAGTAGAAGATAAATAAAATGACCATCCTGTAAGAAAGGTGTTTAAGGGCACATCAAACTCCATAGTTACTGTCAAAACATGTTATAAAGTTGGCTATGTTTTCAAGAATAAAAATGAAGTCTAACTTTAAATACTATTAATATGGATTCTTCTTTCTAATTCAGGTACATCAGCATATCTGAAAGTGCATACTGGAATCTTTTAAGATGAAAGATATGTATACACTAAGGACAGTAATAGAAAATGTTAGCATTGACCTTTACAACCATTTAATTCTTCATTATAATAACAGATCTAGAATTTCATGGTATATGCTCAAGGTAATCACTAGATTACTGTATCAGGGGAAAAGATTGTTATGCTAGCAAGTTCTCTGGTTCAGCTCCTGTATAGTTTCCCTGAACATGATAACTGTTATTTGCTGCTTGTATTTAAGTCAAGTAAATTTCCTGAACTTTCATAGAGAAGGATGGGTAAGAATAGTTTTTCTGGCTCTGTGGCTCTAAGGCTCTTAGTTGATCATGAAAATATAAAAAAATAAGGTAAGGCCTACTATTTTCTGAGATTTGACTACTTTGCTTCTCTTCCTTATTTTTGTCTTCATTTATTGAGGTTATTATACAATTATTCTTCTTTGCTCAATTACTACATTGAATTACATTGTTTGATTATCTAGTGTTATATCAATTTTACATTCCTGGCATAAATTACATATGGTCACAATGTGTTATGCTTTTAAATTATTTACTGGATTCAAATTTCCAATATTTTATTGAGGATTTTAATGTTTATGTACCTTAGTGATATTGACATGAAATTTGCTTTTCTTGGAATGTCTGACTCACATCAGATTACATTAAAACACTGAAATTTTTTAGTTTGTTTTTACTTTCATATAACTTAGTCTCAATAATATAGTATTTAATATAGAGAAAAGGTATACTGGCATATTTTTACATTCAATAGCATTTTTGTGAATAAAACAATGTTATTATTTGAAAATAATAATTTTCAAAAATGATCTCTGGAGATAACATCTTTACCCACTTATCAGCTTTGCAGTTGAATCATTAGTTTGCAATGTTATGCAGAGGTTCCATGATATCCTATTTGTTTCAAAGTATTGACTTACCACTTTTTGTTTTATTCCCAGTAGGTTGAGTTTGTTTTTTGGCTCGTTGATTTGGTGGTTGGTTGTCATTCCTTGACAGAAAAAAATATTATTTTCAAGCTGTATAGTCAAGCGCTATAGAAAGACAAATCCCAGAAAGAAATCATTTTTATTTATGAGAAGAAATCACTGTATCAGGAAATGACAGTAGTCAAAATCCTGATCAACAGAATTTCTGAGTGTAGACATACCAGAGGCACATTCTATTCAGAATTTATGTTGATGAGCAAGGAATCAGAACAGCATCAGCTTGGTACACTGAGTTTGGACTATCTCATTATTGGTTTATTCTTGCAAGGGATTAGAAATATTTGAAAGTTTTGGCATCAACTCTGTTAGCCACAGGTGTGTATGTACCTTCCCAGAAAAAATACAGCTTCACCCTCAAGAGCAGAAGTGTGTTTAGTCCAATGACCAAAGTTTCCTAGTCTCTGAACAGTATTTGGATAGAAATTGGTTACGTTTGCTTCAAAGACTGATTTTTCTAGATTCTGTGACTAAGAAAGACTCCTTCTGAATCCCACTTTTTATTTAGATATACTTAATATATTAAAGAAGATTATATACATTCTGCTGATCTGAGAAAAATCTTGTCTCTTCTAGATGGCTTCACATTTTCATGGCCCTACAGTCAGATTCATTAGATAGTATAGTTTCTGTTTGATTCTCAGAGATCAAACTTACTTCCATGTCTTCAAGTTTGCTGGAGTACAACATCATAATACCAAATTCTAAGGATAGTTATCAGTAGTCTATTCCTGTAAAATATTTTATAATATAAGAAAAATTATTGTGGCATAAATGAGAAGTATTTAATAAGTAGTGCTGAGAAAAATGTTTAGCTACTTGAAAAATATGAATCAGAGCCTCAATTCACAGCATTCACTAAAGACATTCCAAGTGAATTAAAAAGATAAACAGAAACAAAACATAGATAAACAAACAAAAGATATGGATAGGTTTATTTTGTTGCAAGTAATTCAATCAACTCTGGGTAAAATAAATATGTTTTTCAGATATTGCCAAATTTGGGGAAAAATAGAATACAAAGGTCTTGGGTAGGGCTGAAACCTGGAGAGTACAAATATCTCAGTCAAGAACTCTTGAATGATCTCACTGCAAGACTGCAGCAAAATCAATCAACGTCTCTCTCCTTTTGCTCCTGTTTGTTCCTCAAGGTCATATTCCAAGAGAAATAACTGAGCATGTTTGGCTTTGCTCTGGATATTCTTTTTGAGGAGCCAGCATGTTAACGGAACAGATGCATTATCTGCTCTTCCATGTTCTAAGCTTAACAGTATTAGACTTAGAGAAAATGCAAGTTCTCCAATGGGAAAGATTAGAGGGTTATGAGTATGTACAATTCTGGGGAGTGTTTTTCACAGATTTAATGTCACATTTTCCAGTCTATCTTTTATCAGTAGTAAATCTAGTCATTTCATTTACGTCTGCTTAATTGCTTTGCCTTCTTGCTCAGTTGATTCTGAACTGAGGATGGAAAGAGGAGTATCATTTAATAGCTTCCTAAAACACAAACTAAAACAAAAATCTGTGCAAGTGTTAGGAATGTGGGAAATGGGACCAGCTCTTGTGAACCAACCAGCAGTGTTTAAGAATCCCAGTATGACCTCAGTGCGTGTTGACCCTTAAGACTTAGTAAGATGACCCATGTACTTATGTTTGACAACTTAGATGATTGGTAGTGTCTACAACTTACTGATGCTCTTTACAATTTAGTGGTTGCCTTTTACCAGTTGAATGTCACATGAAGACACAACAAAAATTTACTGTTGACTTGTATGTGAACTTTCTCATCTTACTTGATACAGACTAGACTAGCTTTTACCTCAGCAGACTTGGCTTAAGTTGACTAAAATTAATTTTTTGTAAGGCTTACCTCAAAATAGTCATGATATATACAAACTTCAAGACTCTGATGACTGAGATAATTTGGATGGTTTTATTATGATTCTCAGGCACACCCAAAAGTTGCAGCTTTAAACTTCAGACACAGCAATGTTCTCTGCCTGTACAGAGCAAAAGTATGTTAATTGGGTAGAACTGAGCATCAATAGGTAGTACTTGATCAATGGCCGCAAATTTATTTATCTCTATGATGGTTTTATTTGCATTCATGTTCAAGGGCTAAGAAAGAAGCAGTGGATGGAATAGTCACTTAGGCACAATAATTATACCCCTCTTCAAATATGGCTTTGAGTTGGTTCTGGCTTTTTTAGTTACACAAGATTTATCTAAGTGAAGTTGGCTTTAGATTTGGAGACCAGTATGTAGCATCTCCATTCAGAAGGGACAAGATCTAAATGAGGAAAACTACAAAAATCTGATGAATGAAATCAAAGAAGAACAAGATAAATGAACAGATATTCCATGTTCATGGGCAGGAAGGCACAATACTGTCATGATGTCAGTTCTTTCCAACTTGATCTATAGATTCAATGTAATCCCTATCAAAATCACAGCAAGGTATTCTGTGGATATCAAAAAACATTATGAAGTATATACTGAGAGGCAAAAAACCTAGAGTAGCTAATACAATATTGAAGGAGAAAAACAAAGTTGGAAGACTGAGGCTACCTGACTTTAAGACTTACTATAAATCTACAGTAATCAACAGAGTGTGGGATTTGTGAAAGAACTGGCAAATATACCCATGGAACAGAATAGAGAGCTCAGATATAGACCCATGTGAATATGGTCAACTGATCTTTGACAAAGAACTAAAGGCAGTATACAGGAGCAAAGATAATCTCTTCAATAAATGGTGTTGGAACAACTGAACATACACATGCAGAAACAATGAATCTAGGCACAGACCTTACATCCTTTATAAAGATTAACTCAAAATGGATCACAGGCTTATATGTGAATCATAAAGCTATAAAACTCCTAGAAGATAACACAGGAGAAAATCTATATGATCTTGTATGATGATAAATTTTTAGACACAATACCAAAGGCAAAATGCATAAAAGAAAAATTTATAAGCTGGACTTTATTACACTCAAAAACTTCTGTTTTGCAAAAGACAAATGTCAAGAAAATGGGAAGACAAGCCATATACTTGAGAGAATATTTGAGAGAGAATATTTGCAAAAGACACTTTTGGTAAAGAACTGACATTCAAAATATAAAAAGAATTCCTTAAACTCAACAACAAGGGACTTCCCCGGTGGCGCAGTGGTTAAGAATCCTCCTGCCAATGCAGGGACACATGTTCAAGCTCTGATCCAGGAAGATCCCACATGCCATGGAGCAACTAAGCCCGTGTGCCACAACTATTGAACATGCACTCTAGAACCCGCGAGCCACAACTACTGAGCCCGTGTGCTACAACTTCTGAAGCCCGTGCAGCTAAAGCCTGTGCTCCACAACCAGAGAAGCCACCGCAATGAGAAGCCAGCGCACCACATTGAAGAGTAGCTCCCACTAGCCACAACTAGAGAAATCCTGTGCGCAACAACGAAGACCCAATGCAGCTAAAAATAAATAAATAAAATAAATAATTTTTTTTTAAAAAACAACTCAACAACAAGAAAACAAACAACTGGATTAAAAAAATGGGCTGAAGACCTTAACAGACACCCCACAAAAAAAGATAAGCAGATGGAAAATAAGCATATGTAAAAAATGCTCCATATCATATGTCATCTGGGAGACACAAATTAAAACAACGAGATACTGTTGCACACCTATTAGAATGGCTAAAATTTGGAACACTGACAACACCAAATGCTGGCAAGGATTCGTGCTAACAGGAACTCTCATTCATTGCTATTGGGAATGTAAAATGGTACAGCCACTGTGGAAGACAGTTTGGTAGGTTCTTATAAAACAAAACATACTTTTACCATAATTCAGCAATTGTGTTCCTTGGTATTTACCTAAAGGAGTTTAAAACTTATATCCACACAGAAACCTGCACATGAATGTTTTTATCAGCTTTGTTCATATCTGCTAAAACTTGAAAGCATTCAAGATGTCCTTTAGTAGGTGGATAGGTAAATAAACTGTGGTGCATCCAGACAAGGAAATGTTATTCAGTGCTAAAAAGAAATGAGTTATTAAGCCACGAAAAGACATGGAGGAAGCTTAACTGCATATTACTAAGTTAAAGAAGCCAATATGAGAGGCTACATACTATATGATTTCAATTATTTGACATTCTGGGAAAAGCAAAACTATGGAGACAATAAAAAAATCAGTGGTGGCCAAGGACTGATGAGTTGGTGAAAGGGTGAATAGGCAGAACACAGAGAATTGTTTGGGCAGTGCAAATACTCTGTATGATAACATAATGATGGATACATATTATTATCCATTTGTCCAAATACATAAATATACAGCACCAAGAATGAACTATAAATTTACATTGTGGACTTTGGGTAATTATGATATGTCAGTGTAGGTTCAACAGTTGTAACAAATGTACCACTCTGATGGGGAAGTTGATAATGAGGGAGGCTATGCATGTGTAGGGTGGAAAATCTCTGTACCATCCCCTCAATTTGCTGTAAACTTATAACTGCTCTAAAAATTATCCTTAATGAAAAAATTCAGTCTTTTCACATGAACAGCAAGAATAATAAATCCATATTCTGAAATGTTTCTTTCCACTCACAATGCTCTATTCACTTTTTCTCTTGTGCTGTTAGTTTTCTGTCAAAAAATGACCTACTCTGGCATTTTTCCTGTATTAGATAAAAGGGTCATTGAAGCTGGAGAATTCCTCTGTTATTCAGCTGAGATGTGAGGGACACACTTAAGTCCCCATCACTTGAAAAGTCGCCCAACTCAAGCTATTGTTTTTGAACTAAGGCCTCAACTTCATTATTTTTGTAGGCTGAAATGAGAAGGTCTTTAAGAGTACTCCATCCTTAAGAATAAAATCTGCCCCAGCAAGAGCTCAGGAAACAGTATTACTATTTTACAAAGATCTTTATAATTATTTATGGAGAATAAAGAAATATATATAAGTGAAAATATGATGAGATCCTTGGGAAATTTTCTAAAATTTTATAATTTTTCCATTCACGTAAGTGCATGGAAAAATTATGCAAACACCTATTAAGGGTCTACAATAAACAAATCATGACAATGCATAAAAGGTGAATTCAGCCTAGTCCATACCACTAGTGAGTTTTCAGTTAGTGGGGTTGGGTGAGGCAAAGTATATTTACATAATTAACTAGAGCCTTACTCTTATAAGAACTGTACAAAAAGGAAGAATTAAACATATGATATAATTGGTTATAGGAATCATGCTCTGCTATTAATGAGAAAACTCTTCTGAGTCCTTGATCTACAAATAGCACGTAAGCTAACTTGGCTCTTAAATGACTAAGCATATGTCCACTGGAATTGGAGATGGTCCTGGAATTCCTCATCTAAGGCCATTCCACATTTGAGTTTCCTAAGGCAGCACCAAACCTAGTATAAGCTGGGTTTAGTACACCATACATAAATGAGTTGTAATAATAATTATAACACAATTTTAATAAGAGTAATAATGGGTAATATTTATTCATCTCTAAGAAAGTTACAGGCACTGTGCTAAGCATTTTACATTTCTTATCTCATTTAATTCTCACAATGGCCCTTTGAGATAGCTACTAATATTATCACCTCAATAAAAGATAAAATGAGGGTTAGGGAGGTTAAATCGGTTGCCAAAAATCATACAAGAGCAAGAGGTGTGGCAAGAATGCACCCCAACAGTCAGCTTCCAGAATCCCCATTCTTCTCCAAGACAGTCCTGTCCATTATGTACTCCAGGGGAGAGCTGTCACACTCAGGTTGGATACCTTCTTCTGGATTTCAACCATTTCCCACACTGCTCCCTTTATCCCATCCAGGCAGTCTATGGGTACTGGTAACAGCATAGACTTAGAAGACAGATACAGTTAGGTCCAAATTTTTTGCTGTCTTACCCACGGCATGCCATTTTACCAATTTTAGAGTGATGGAGACAAATAATCACTTTGCATGTTGTTGTGAGGCTTAAATGGTATAATATATAAAAATGGAATTTTAATCAAAAGGACCACCTTAGCTCTGTTTCCTGAATACACTTGAACTTCTCTGGTTTTAGGTCTTTTCTTACTCTTTTTCTTCTGCCTGGAAGATCTTTCAAATTAAGTCATTTCTCAAAATATTCTCTATATGGAAAACATTTTAAGCTATCAAAATTCTAACCATCCTTCAAGTTCCAACTTATATTTCACTCCCTCTGTGACTCCATGACCCATCTCTGAGGAATAAGCCTCCCTCCTGAATCCACTGGTTTTATTCTTAACACTTACCGTAGTCTGCCTTTTATGAAATGGATGGGTTCATGGAGGGATAGACCATAGCTTTTGTCACTTTGGCATCCTTGTTCTCTCCACCAGAGGCTTGCATAGTAATTAGTTTAGAATAGACACTCCATAGAGGTTTATAGAAGTGAGTTGTTCAGACTTAAACCATCAGAAACTTGATACTTAGGCAGATACATACAAATTAGGATGTTCTTATCCCCTGTAGAAATTATAGCTGACAGAATCAATTGCTGGTTGATAGCTCTTTACTCTGCTGTCTCTCTTACTTTGTGGACTTGAACAGTACAGAGGAACATTGTCTACATTATGGTATTAATCTATCTTTACTGCTGTTTATAGTGTGTGTAGACAGAAAAGGGCAAATCAACAATAAGGCCTTTTAGGCAAAATAAGGCCTAAGCTTGTCATGATCTACTCAGTCATTATTCTGAGTATTCAACAGACTCATCCTGCCCATCACAAAATTGGTTATGCAGTCTATTGTCTTCATAATATCATTTGCAGTATTTGCTAAACAATGCTACTAATTAAATGTGTGCATGTGTGTGTGCCTGGAGGATATTAATGTAATAATTTCTTAATGTTTGTGTATAAGACCCATAACATTTAGTGGCACTTTAAGTCTACTTAATATTGTAAAGTTTATATGACTGGAAATCAAATAGCAACCTGCTTAAAATTCTGCAGGGAAAATAGCCCAATATCTAAGAGATAGCCACTATTAAGTAGTCTTTGAGACAGAGTGACAGATAAGGTCTTCCACACTCTGATCTTTATGTTTTCAGCCCCATTTCTCAGTATTTCCTTAGATGACTCCCATAGTCCAAGTAAACAGCTATCTTGACTGCCAGTTCTCCTGCCTCCAAGCCCTTGAGCATACTGCCCAGAGTCACCATCAGCACCTGTCAAAAATTTAAAACTCTATGGCCCAGTTCAATTGCTGCCTCTTGAATCCCTCAACATTTAATAATAATTTTGGTCCTCTGCCTGAGTCACTTAAGTGACTCTTATTTTCTCTGTCATAATAATAAAAGGAAAGGGCTAAGCATATTAAAAAGATTTTCTCATTTAATACTTGCATAGACCCTAAAAAGAAAGTACTAGCATTCTGTTTATTTACAGTAAGAAAAGTGAAGATCAGAAAGGTCAAATAACTTGCCCAATAGCACCCAGCTTGAAATTGGCAGGGGTGGGATCCAAGCCTGGACCATCTGTCTCTAGAGACCAAATTGTTAACACTTTTTTCTGCTAACATCCTTAAAGTGAGTACTATTGTGATCCATATATTTTACCCCTGCTACTCTACTCTGTGTTGCTTTGCAGTAAAACCTGTGTTCTATTTACATATAAGTGATTCTTTATATATAAGTAATTTGTATTCTTAATTTATATATAAATACCGTGTGCTCTCCATATCAAATTATAACCCTATTAGAATTTCCTCTTGCCTCTCAAAGGCTGCAAGGGGAAATAGGGACAAACAAAAGGAAATGTTCATTAATTAAACCATTGGATCATAGAGCGCCCAGTCTCCCACAGTTGTTAAAGGAAAGCCTAACTATTGCTATTCATTTCTTATATTAAATGTGTATTAGCATAGTTAGAAATTTCATTTTCTGAAAAAGATTGAAAAGAGCAGAAAATAACTCTAAAAGCAGATTCAGAACATGCTAGCTCAACGTTATTGAAACAAGATTTTACTCAAATGAGCACAGATATTAAACATTAAAATATGTATATTTACTATAGTTGACAAATATTCAAACAACATGGTAATATTATGTAGAGCATTTTAATTTGAAGAATTATGGAAAATAAGCATTTTCAAAATTGGGAAATCAGAGTTATAATAATACTAGAGGCATATCACTATAGGTTAAGGTTGATTTTTTACCCCATACATATTGGCATAAATAATTTTCCAATTATTTCTTGAAAAGTTTTATTCAAGAATTTAAGCAATAAAAATATGAAAAGGGACATAGAAAATAAGAGCCAATGCTAAAAGAAAGAAATTGATATCCTAATTTACAAGAAAGAAAGAAATTGATGTCCTAATTTACATCTGAATATCCTGGTATCCTATGCAAAAAATAAGAACACAGCAAACTAGATAGATTTGTATCACAAAAGAGGTAACTTATCATGTCTTCAAGGAAGATAAAGATTTTACTAAAACTAAATTCTGAAATATATTTTATTTGGTATGTAATATAATCTATTTCTGAGAGTAGAAATTCTCAACCACAAATTTACAACAAATATAAAATCTGATTTATTTACATTTTTTAATGATTTCTATGAAGCTGAAGAATACAGTTAAAATATCTCAGTGGAGGCTTTTACAAAAAATATGAGCTGAGAGGAAAAACCAACATTTTTCAAGTACGTAAACATATATCATATAATTTGAATCAGATTAAAACTTAGAATATGTAGAAAGAGAAGATCCCTTAGATAATTATCTCTGAATAAAATGATCTGTAAACTCAGGGGCATGGGATATATTTTGTTCACTTTAAGAGTATTTAAGTGCGGGGGGAGGTGAGAGGAAAACACAAATGAGAAATCCAAAGGCTTATACAAGACAGACTTTTAGAAGCAAGCAGCAACTTTTGTCTCCCCAAATTCTTGCCCTGTAAACACTGCAAGTAAGGCAAAACAAAAGAAATGAAATGAGGGGATGCATGGAGAAATGAGTTCCTTGAAAATGAAAATATTGCTTGAAAATGTTTAGTTTATCTGTTTAGTTATTCCCTTTGCTTTGCTGTTACCATTAGAAGCATTTCTCCTCTAAGTCAATCTTTGAAATAAACATTTTATTCATGGGTTGTTATCCTCCTTTTCAAGGATTTGCATTTATACAAGTTGGGACAAAATTCTAGTGCATTTAGAATAATCGGTTTTACCTCTCTTCTTCTCCATGTGGTGTCTTGATGAATAGGGATTGTTGGTTAACTGTTTTGAGTGTGTCAAAGCACTTTTTATTTTATTTTTTCAATTTAATTTAATTTAATTTTATATTGGAGTATAGTTGATTTACAGTGTTGTGTTAGTTTCAGGTGTACAGCAAAGTGATTCAGTTATACATATATATATCCATTTTTTTCAGATTCTTTTCCATATAGATTATTACAGAATATTGAGTAGGGTTCCCTGTCAAATCTATTCATGAGATGAGTACTATTCATACACAGCAGATGCTCCATAACAGTTTCAATATATGGGGAGCTTAAGGGAGAAGACTCACATGTATTGTTTCCTCAGATTATTCTGAAGGTCATATCTAAGAAACTACTATTTAGAGGGTCCCTTAAATAAAATGGTTGTATCTAACACTTTAAGATTTACATTTTAAGATTAATTTCGGAAATAGAAGTTAATAATAAGATGAATTATAATGTTATCCTTTCTTTTACAAGCATTGCAAATAATCGGCTAAAATTTTACAGAGAAATTTGGAAATTTCTTATTTTTCCTTTAATTATATGTAAAGTATAAATATTATAGCTAATAAACTGCTAACAATTTACACAACATGTCAACATACTGTCAGATTCCAAGTGAACATAAAATGTGTGTATGTGTGCATATTGTTATAACTGTTTGTAAACGTATTTCATATAATAGTGCTTATGTGTATATAATAATGTAAACAAATAGGGATTACAGATAAAGAAACCAAAAAAGAAAATGATGCCCACAATAGAGAAACCAGTTAGTATAGACATTTTTTTTTTTAATTTACACTTTTTATAGAGCTCTAGACTGTTATGGTGGTAGAGACTTTTGGGTCTCTTTCCAAGCATTTAATAGTCAAAACAGATGTGAGATCCCAAATGACAAAGGCTGAATGGCACTCACTTTCAGTTCCAGCTCTAATAAAATCATTGCTTTATATAGTACATAAATCTTGCCACCATCTACATTCCAAAATGCTTCTCTCCATACAAATAGTTCAGTATGCTTTTATTTTATTTATTTGTAAAACTTCTTTTATTTATTCCCCCAAGCAGATTTTTTAAATAGCTATAGTTACCAACACATAGGAAATGGCAGTATTACTTTCTGAAGATTTTTTTCACCAATTTTATAAAGTATTCAAAACATATTCTAAGCCATCTAATTTATACAATTTAAAGGTATTATTTTTGCATGTGTTCTAATCATCAGATGCTTATGAATATAATCAAGGGTAATAAAAGCTCCTTTAGTTTTAATCTGATTGTGAAAATGCTTAAAAATAGTCACCATTTCTTTGCCGTTTCCGAATGTGATCCAAAAACACATGATAGACTAAACTTTCCTCTTTTCCACACACTTACTCTTACTTCTGTATCCTATCAAACGTCAGAGAGATCGTGAAAGTAAGTGTTTTGTCTGTTACCTTGAAGTCAAGCTGTTAACAGTTCTGTGTGCATCTTCCTTCAGTGGTGAGCTATCCTAAGGCAGTCTGAAAAACAGAAGTAACAAACAGGGAGGAGAGTTAGGTACCACAGTAAGAATTTTCACATATGTTTCAGTCCTACAGTGACAATGCTCTGAAAAGCAAGACAGTTCCAAAAGTAGCAGCAGGCTGCAGAATATTCACTTTCTTCCCCAAAATGTATTGACTAACATTTTACAGGAACTTGTTTGATATTTAGAGGAAAGCTTTCCAGTCAATAACGAATGTCTATAACCGAGGATCAAATCTGGAGCTTGAGGATCCACACAAAATGTTTTACTACAAATAAAAAAAAAAAATCCTGTTGCTGGAATGAATAAGCCGTATTTATTTATATCTTTCCCGTGAACATTTTGAAAGCTACAGATTCAGCAGTGACATATGGTGCATCCAAAAGGCCTAAAAAATCTTTTTTTTTTTTTTTTTTTTTTTTGGACAGAGATGTTCCTTGGCTTTTTCTCACTATTCATGTTACTAGAGGCTGCTGTGATAAGACTATTTTTTATAGACTCTCAAAATAAAAGTCTGATAAAATACTACACTGTTTAGAAGTTTCTATAATACTATAATCTGTCTACTACTTTTAAACATGTGATTCAAATGAAAAGGTACATGGTGTAATATATACTTGCATCCCTCAATTTTAAATAAATTTAAATTCCAGACCTCTTTGTTAGAGTATGAAACTTCTACTCACTGCCCTAGTTCCTCTCTGTAAATACATCTTAGGAAAAGTAATTTTGAGATAGATATTCCATTGAGATCTCAGATTATTAAGAGGGTCAAGTCTAAACTGCTATTACCGCTATTAATCTTCCTCTCCCAGTGACAGCATTCCTTGTGGCGGTCTCTGAAACTTACAGATGCATTGTAGTTCAATCACCCAGAGAGAGTTTCAACTTTAAAAATATACCCTTTGTGCAGTGGAAGAATGTACTGTAATTTAGGGTGAAGGAAGGCAAGCCATTTTCTATAAGGTCATTTCAAATGGAAATCACAGTAAGTGTGAAACCCTTATTATTTATGGCTACAGTATCACAACATTACCAATCCTTTTTTATCCATTTGACGAGTTTTACTATAATTATGAAAATCAGCAAATCATCCTGGAATTTTAGAAAACACACTACATTGGATAAGGACACAAGTTTTCCTCAATGTCGTTCCTGTTCTCTCTCTCCTGTTTTTTGCTGTTCAGTTGCTCATTTTACTTCAAATTGACTTTCATTTTATTTCAAATTGACTTTCATGGAATTATAGCATGCTGAACTGGAAAGGAATATTAAGAACATCATGCTGCTCATGAGGAAACCAAAACATAGAGGCTCGGAGTGACTTAGCTAAAGGCAGAGAAGTGGTGGAAGCACCTGATTTTCTTCTGGATTTTGCTGCTTTTTATCATTAAATGATATAACATATATGCCTGTGATCAAAATAACTTCTAGACTTTAAACAACAATAAAACTGCTATCATGTGACTAACAAAGGTACCCAAACATCCTCTAGCCATTTGATTTCCTCAGTGTTATGCAGTTTTCCTAAATTATGTACTTAACCCTATATCCTTGATAGTTTTTAAACATCTCAGCCTTAATGCTCTCTGTGACTCCTGAAATTCAAAAAGCTGGTAATTTTTGGATTTTGGCATCATGAACAAATGAATCAATGTTTTTCTTTTTCTCTCTCTTATTAGGGAAAGAACAGAGAGATTTAGTGATAGATGCTATGTTAGGAATTATGCAGTGTTTCAATCCTAGTTCACCCACTTTCAAACGGTTTCCAAAGAGGGCATAGAACACTCTAAGAAACAATGACTTGGGAGGAATTCTATTATTGTTGTTGTTATATTAATTAATTAGTTAATTAATTTTATATTGGAGTATAGTTGCAGCAAGGTAAATCAGCCATATGTATATATACATTCCCTCTTTTTTGGATTTCCTTCCCATTTAGGTCACCACAGAGCACCAAGTAGAGTTCCCTGTGCTCTACAGTAGGTTCTCATTAGGAATCTATTTTATACATAGTAGTGTATATATGTCAATCCCAATCTCCCAATTCATCCCACCCTCCCTTTCCCCCTTGGTATCCACATGTTTGTTCTCTATGTCTGTGTCTCTACTTCTGCTTTGCAAATAGGTTCATCTGTACCATATTTCTAGATTCCATATATATGTATTAATAATGATATTTGTTTTTCTCTTTCTGAGTTATTTCCCTCTGTATGACAGTCTCTACGTCCATCCATGTCTCTGCAAATGACACAGTTTAGTTCCTTTCTAAGGCTGATTAATATTCCATTGTATATATGTGACACATCTTCTTTATCCATTCCTCTGTTGATGGACATTTAGGTTGCTTCTATGTCCTGGCTATTGTAAATAGTGCTGCAATGAACATTGGGATGCATGGGTCTTTTTGAATTATGGTTTTCTTTGGGTATATGCCCAGGAATGGGATGGTTGGGTCATATGATAGTTCTACTTTTAGAACTATTTTTATTCTATTTCAGTCCAATATAACAATTTCTTAATTTTAAATAAAACACTTTCACTTCTGTTTATTGTAATGACACATATTTGAGTTTATACCTATTATTTATTATCTTAATTTCTTTTGCATACTGCTTTTCATTTCCTTTCTTACCTTTTCGTGTTTTTTATGTTTTCTGGATTGATCATTTTATCGTTACTGTCCCATTGTTTCCTATGCTGGTTTGGAACTTATGCATTTACTAATCATTCAGTGATACTCTGGAAATTATAACACTCAAAATTAACTTTCCAATGCATACAATTAATTTTTCCCAACCATATGAGGACTCAGGACATTTTCATTCTATTTTCACTCACTCTTGACCTACTATTGTGCATTTTCACTCTGTAATATTTAACACCTAAAATAACATTGTTTATGTAGTCAATGCACCACTAAAGCTAAAGTTTTATCCACATAGTTACCATTTGTATGAGCTTCATTTCTTCTTACATCTCAAATCATAAGTCTAAATATGGATATTGTTTTATATATCATGTACAGAATGCTTAGAATTCTTGAATCTGTGGATTGGATTATTTCATCAGTTCATGAAAACTCTTAGCTACTCTCTCTTGACTCTGTTTCAATCTCTATCTTACTTCCTTCCAAAACTCCAGTAAAAATATTTTAGAACATCTCACTCTTAACAATCTTTTATTTTATTGCTTTCTATGCTAAACCAATTCACTAATTCTTTTTTTAGCTGTGTCTAAACTCCTATTTAATTCCTTCTATTGAGTTTTTTCTTTTTTTATTGAAGTTTAATTGACTTACAATATTATATTTGTTTAAGGTGTACAGCATAGTGATTCAATATTTGCATATATTACAAAATGATCACCACAATAAGTTACCATCTGAAGTTATTACAATTTTATTGACTATATTCCCTTTGCTGTACATTACATCCTCATCACTTACTTATTTTATAACTGGAAGTTTGTACCTGTACCTCTTAATCCCTTTCCCCTGTTTCACCTATCCCCCAACACCCTTCCCTCTGACAACCACGTGTTTGTTCTCTGTATCTCAGTCTGTTTTGTTTTATTTGTTTATTTGTTTTGTTTTTTAGATTTCACATAGAAGTTAAATCAAATGGTATTTGTCTTTCTATGTCTGACTTACTTCACTTAGCATAATACCCTCTAGGTTCTTCCATGTTGTTGCAAATGGCAAGATTTCATTCTTTTTTATTGCTGAATAATATTCCAGTGTGTGTGTGTGTGTGTGTGTGTGTGTGTGTGTGTGTGTGTGTGTATATACCACATCTTCTTTGTCCATTAATCTGTCCGTGGACCCTTAGGTTGCTTCAGTACCTTGACTGTTATAAATAATGCTTCAGTGAACATAGGGGTGCATATATCTCTTTGAATTAGTGTTTTTGTTTTCTTCAGAAAAATACCCAGAAATGAAACTGCTGGATCATATGGTAGTTCTATTTTTCATTTTTTGAGGAAACTTCATACTGTTCCCATAATGACTGTACTAATTTACATTCCCACCAATAATGCATGAGGTTTCCCTTTTCTCCACATCTTTGTAACATTTGTTATTTCTTATTTTTTTTTAATTAAAAAAATAAATTTTATATGAAAAAAACCAATAAAATACATTGACAAAGGAAAGCTTGGGGAAATATTTGCAATATAAATGAGAGACAGATAATTTCTTCAATATGTAAAGAACTCTTTCCAAATAAACTTTTAATGACTAAAGAAGAAAATCAACAAAGTAACAGAAAAATGAATACAAGCTATGGGCAGTTTGCAAATAAGGAAATAGAAATAGTTCTTAACCATGTGAAAAGAAGTCAGCCTTCCCCAGAATAAAAAAATTAAAATATTGTCATACTTAAATATCATTCTTTAACTTTGATAAGAGCCATTTTGCCAGGTGTGAAGTGATATCTCATTGTGGTTTTGATTTACATTTCCCTAGTGATTAGTGATGTTTTATTTGGGGTTCTTGGAGATTTTTACTTCTGGAAATTCCAGTGGTTTGGTGATTTTTAATAATTTTCTATAAGCTATCATTGCTTCTAAATTTGCAGGCTTAGTAAACACAGTTATGTCATTATCTGGGCCTAACTATGTGAAATATTTTTGGGTCTGTTTCTGCTGGTTTTATTTATGGTATGTGTTTTCCCTGTGTGTTTAGTTATATTTTACACTGAGCTACTTATTTTCTTGAATATATTTATGGGACTACTTGAAAACCTAGTAAGCTGAATTAGATTTTCTTTTCAAGTGGCCTAGAACCAATAGCAATCACTTTTTTGTTGTTGTTGTTGCAGTATGTGGGCCTCTCACTGTTGTGGCCTCTCCCGTTGCGGAGCACAGGCTCTGGACGCGCAGGCTCAGCGGCCATGGCTCACGGGCCCAGCCGCTCGGCGGCATGTGGGATCCTCCCGGACTGGGGCACGAACCCGTGTCCCCTGCATCAGCAGGCAGACTCTCAACCACCGCGCCACCAAGGAAGCCCAGCAATCACTTTTAAACAGATTTTTTTTTTTTTTGTGACCATCCAGGTAATATGAATTTGAGTTGCAATTCAGCTTGGTGGCTAATCTATATGTACAGCATCCCAGAGATAGGTATGTTGGTTTTGTTCTTTCCCTCTTTCTCCGTTGGGTACCAAGGCAGTTTTCCTTGCATTCTGTTATGATTGAGCTGGGGAAGGGTGATGGTTGACTGATGTTTTAGCCTTTGGATTCCCAGCTTTGCATAAAGTGTACCTAGGGGCTCCACTGCAAAGGATCATGGGCTAGACTCCAAAGGACTGAGTTTACACTCTTCACCAAAAGTCCTAAATTCAAAAGTTTATTGCATACTCGTTCTACTGCTAGCTTTACACCTTCACTTACATTTGTCCCTAATAATTCCTATGATAATTTAGAGCAACTTCCCATTTGAAAAGTCTATAATTCTATAAGCAACCATGAACCTCTGCCTTTCAAAGGTGTGGAAACTTGGACTCTAAGAGTTGACAGCAGTCTACAGTTCTTTTAGTAGAATAATACTTTTATATTTATACATTTATTTAATTTTCAGACATGCATGTTTTAATTTTCCACAAATGTCATAAAGCACCTCAAAGGTAGAGAGGTTTTCTCTTTCATCTCTGTTCTCATGGTTAGGTGCTTGGTGCCCAGCATGTACATATTTTAATTTATTTTAATTTGGTAGTCTGAGTTTCCTGAAGATATATTTCCATTCCCTAAGAAGGTGAAAAGAACAGAGCAAATTCAAAAGGCCTGAATATGTCACAATTAGCTTTTAAGAAGTTTGCTTTAATTGGCAAAAATGCAAAGGCATTTGACATTTTCTTTAATCAGAGAAAATGATACACTTTTAAGGTTGGTTCTGTATTTTTCTCTAACACTTGGAAAGGATTCATCCAAATATTTCTAAATTTCAATCTTGTGAGTACAGTCTATACTTGTATTTATACGTCTCTCCTCTGTATATCCACTAACATGCTGCAATATAACCCAAAACACACACACACACACAAACACAAAAAGACCATTCTGCTTAAAATCAAGAAAAGAATCCTATCTGGGTCAAATTTATTATTTCAGAGAAAATAAGAGATTCCCTGAATGCTAAAATATAAATGAGAGACAGCATGGGTAAGCAGACTGGAGTTTAGAGACTTAACATTTTAATGCCAGTTATTTGTGTCCCCTAAGATAAATGACTAAACTGCCTCAATAATCAGGGAATTGGAATACCGTGGGGTGTTTAAGGAATCATGAATAAAAATTAGATAGTAATTTCTGTTTGCAAAATATTATATAAATGCTAAAATATACAAATCATTTGAAGAGAATATTTAATATACATTAAATGATATGCCCTAATTTTTTTCGCTGATTTATGATTTTTGCCTCCTAGTCAAATAACGTGTGATAAAAATTTCCACTCGATACACAGCCCACTTGAGAAGAAGAGTCTTACAGTAGAGAACACCTGTGGAAATTACTAGCTTGAATTATATTGACTTTCAGAAGTTGGGAGAAAAGTCTGACCTTTGAAGAACTTATCTTAATGGGATGTTTAGAGGGATGCTCCGTGAAGTTCAGTAGAAATCAATATCAAACTTCATTACAGTTTCTTTTCTCCCCAATGGCAACCTATTTCTAAATGTGAGAAGAAGATAAAATAATGCCCAGCCCTGCAGTGATTGCACTAATATGAATTCTCAGGATAGGCTTCAAATTTTCTTTAACCTTGCCTTTTAATCCGCCATGAGTATTGGTGATCCTTAATGTTTCATAGCAGTCAGAGGTTGAATCATCTTGGCTTACATCTTGACAACTGAAAGTTGCTAGTAAATTTAGACTGTATTTGTGAAAATTTTTTTAAAATGTCAGTTAAACCATTTTGATTAGATTTAAATTCATTTATGTGCTCTGCCACTTTTTAGTTATATGGTTTTCCTCTAGGTCCAAAAAGGAAATAATAATAAAATACATCTTAAATCATATATCCACAATAGCCAGCTGGTCTTCAGATAATGGATTACTGTTGACAATATGAATGAAGTAATATTCTGAATGAAAATTTAGAATTTAGGGTTTTGTATGTGTGTTGATTTTCTTTTCTTTCTTCCTTTTTTTTTTTTCTTTTTAAAAAATTTTGAATCCAGAGTAGTCCAATAATCCAAAGAACCTGGATCAGTTAAATGTCTGACTTTACTGCCCACTTGGAGTCAATAAACTGAATGCGGTCTTGTACAAATCCTGAGAGCAATGCCTAGACAATTTCTGTTCTTAAGGAGCTCCAAGTTTAAGAGAGAAAGAAGGCATGTGTAAAATGACTATGAAAATGATAACGACAACAAAAATGGTTGTGCGAATGTTTTAAGAGTTCAGAGATGACAGCTTGCATTTAGGAGTGCCTTAAATGTGGATTCAAACATTTAAAGGGGGAAAGATAGAGAGTGCTTTATAGATAGACTAAGTAACAATGAAAAACCCACAGAACTAGAAAAACACAGTTTGTAAAGGTAACACATGTCTTTGGGTTTTGAGTAGAGGGATGCTTAGGAAAATTGGACCAGAAAGAAAAATTTCTCTGCTACTTTGATAAGTTGATGACTGTTATTTCTATTCTGTATTTAAAATTCTCATTTTCAGTTTGTAAAGAAGTAAAACCGGCGGTGGTTGCCAGAGTGGGAGGCTGGGGGTGGGCAAAATGGGTGAAGTGGGTCAAAAGGCACAGACTTCTAGTAAATACAATAAAGTCATGGGGATATAATATACAGCATGGTGACTATAGTTTAATGATACTGTATTGTATATTTTAAAGTTTCTAAAAGAGTAGGTCTTAAAAGTTCTCATCACAAGGAAAAGAGTTTTTTGTAACTAGGCATAGTGATGGATGTTAACTAGACTTATTATGGTGATCATTTTACAATATATACAGATATCAAATCATTATGTTGTACACCTGAAACTGACATAAAGTTGTATGTTATTTGTAACTCAAATAAGAAAAAAAAAAAAAAGAGAGAAAGCCTGTGGACTTTGGCTCATTAAAAATTAAGAAAGCAATCATAATAGGTTTTCCTTTTTCTTTTTGCCCCTAAGGATAGCCTTGATAAAGAATACAATTCATTATTTTTCATGTCTAAGTTTAAGGACTTTCTCCAGTAAAAGTAGGCTGATTACTTTAGTATCAATCACAACATTAGATATAAATGATTGGTTTTGTGGAGCTCAAAACCACTGGAAAGTGGAGCCCGTGAAAATCTGCTGTAGATTTAAGGTCAGGACTTGGCATCAAAGAGGGGAAGATTTGAAACTGACTTGCACAGGGCATATCATTCAGACAAATCCTGTGCATGGGACATGATAGTATCAAAGCTGGCCTGCTTTTGGCTTGCAACAGACAATGGGAGACAGCCTGAGGAATTGGTGTCTATTGATCTTCCATGTGAAAGGGTAATATTACGTGGGGTGGGTCTCTATTGCAAAGCCCAAGGAGATAGTGGGATACTCACAGGTAGGTAATTGTCAGCAACAAACTTCATGCTGTTATTATGAGTATAGTGGAGAAAACTTTGGACTTGGGATGAAAAAGAATTGAATGGCAACTCTCAGCTTAAGTTTGAATGACATATCTATCACTAGCTGTGACCTTGAGCAAAGCTGTGAATCCTCTGAGCTCCAGATTCCTCATCTTTCAAATAGAGATAATAATTCCTGGCCTACCTCAAAGGGTATTGTTAGAGTCAAAGAACATAACTACATAGAGTATAGAGTGGTTTGAAATTTTTCAGCTGCTATAATGAATAATTATATTGTAGTTATTTCAAAGAAGTTCTCTACATAAATTTGAAAGCCTCTTTTAAAGAATACCTGACTTGTGTGATTGTGATGTGGGCAAGTTTCTTAAATTATTGTCCTTCAGTTTCCTCAACTATATAATGGGAATAATAACATTATCTACCTCTAGGGATGTTATGGGAATTAAATTATACAGTGCTTAGAACAGTACCAGATACCTAATAAGCTCCTTTTAATTATCTGTTAAGTAAATACATATACACATAAATACATAAGTACATACATAAATACATATATACATACACATAAATAAATAATCAATCTCAGTTTCCAGCAGGGTGTAGAAGAGAAAAATCTTCAGTTATAATTGAGATGTTTACAGGTTAAGATAGGCAGGAAGAAGAGGAGTCACCTCTGTGCTTCATCTTCAGCTTGATTTTCCCTCTGTACATTTTAGAACCCTCATTCTTTTCATTTTTTCTTATCATTTATTACTTTTCTAGGCTTCATCTCATGGAGGTGACCCCACTGAGAGCAATGACTACAAGAGCATATTTTAGCTGGAGGTGATGGAGACATCCAACAGGTTTTTTTTTGTTTGTTTGTTTTTGTTTGTTTTGCAGTACGCGGGCCTCTTACTGTTGTGGCCTCTCCTGCTGCGGAGCACAGGCTCCAGAGGCGCAGGCCCAGCGGCCATGGCTCATGGGCCCAGCCGCTCCACGGCATGTGGGATCTTCCCGGACCGGGGCACGAACCCGTGTCCCCTGCATCGGCAGGCGGACTCTCAACCACTGCGCCAACAGGGAAGCCCATCCAACAGGTTTTTAATAACCAAAGTGATTTAATTAACTTTTTATTTGATAAGGTTCACTGTAAATTTCTCCTAGACACAACAACCAGTATTCACAAAAGCAAAATTTCCCTGAAATCAGCATTTCTGGGCTGCTATATGATGCTGCTCTTATCCACACTAAAATGCAAGAAAAGAATCACCTTTCTGGGCAGTTCAGACAAAATAGTCCACGTAGGGTTTCACTAAATTCCCATCACCTAAACTAAGTACTGGCTATAGGACAGTGTTCTCAAAACTAGTCACATTTCTCAGTGAGAGTACAACACATATTACTCCTTCTTTCCCATGTTGGCAATCACTTGTTAGTATATGTCTCTAGTGGATCCAGTAACTGAAAACTAGGATGAAATGCATGTGTCTTCTAATGTTTTAACACTGAAAGAATAGTCTCATTTGTTCCTCTTCTTCCTTACCCTACCCTTGATAAGAAAAATGCATGTGGTAAAATTAATACTTTAGTACTGCAGGCTGATCACCAATTAGAATGTTTTTCATTTTAAGTCTGGCAAATATGTGGAAAATAGGAGGAAACACAAAGAAATTTAAATTCTAAAATTTGCCATTTTTAAGCATCAACAAAGCAGTAATTTTAAATCAGTTTTCTGGGCAAATTCTCTTCATGCTCCTAAAACAGATATTTTGTGCAAGGTCTTTGGAAAACTTCCAGCCCATCTGTTTTTACTCAGTTATTATCAAAACATGATTTTTTATGAAATTTATCATAAGTCTGACTGTCTGAAACAAGCACATTTGATATAAATACCACATAATATAGAAATTAATGACTTTGTCTTAATAATTAATTAAAAATAACTTAATGTCTCGTTTGTAGACACAAGCAACATCTTGATTTGTCTTTGTTTTTAGGATTTTTTGGTTAGATATTAGAAAACCTGTACTCTTGAGACAGAATATTTCAGAAAGTAAGCTCACATTGTGCATGATTAGATGAAAAATATTGACTCTTTCAGCCCAGTATCCCAGATTGTTGTATTCTTGGTCATAAACCACTGTTTATGTAATAACTAATACTGAACACCATTCTAAGATTTAATAAAAAGTTTGCAATGACGATATTAGAGTAAACATTTTCATAATCCCTTTCTAATTATTCTGAGTCTCCCTCCCACTACTTTTACCACCCACATTCTGGTTTAAGCTTCAATTGCTTCTTATGTGAATGATTGATGCTTCCTCAGTAGATTCTCAGTCTCTATATTCTCTTCCCCTTCAGCCCACACAACATGCTCCTGCTAGGATAATCATCCTAAAACATAGCCTTTGCTCATATTCCCCCAGGTACAAATGACTTTAAATTCTCCCATTTACTAGTAGAGCAAGGTTCTATTTCCCTGACCTGATTTTAAAGTTATTGCAAACAGACTGGACTATCCACAATTTTGTAAACATCTCCTTTACTTAAGTGTTTTTGTGTCTTTCCTTAGATAGAATTGCTTGCTTGCTGTTTATCTATCTTATCGCTCAATTCCTCCATTTTTTTGTGGTGAAATCCTACCTAATTGTCAAGTGATTATTCAAGTGCCACTTTTATGACACCTTTTTAGGTGCTTCTCCACTCCTCACAAATTATGTTATATAGATTTTTCATCTTGCATTGCATAATTGCATCTCTCATGCTATGTGGAAGGCTTTGTGTTATGGTTATCTGTGTTATAGACTCTGAAGAACAGTAATCTGTCTTAGTTGTCTTTGTATAAAACACAATACCATGAAGCACAGTATTCATTTATTTGCTCATCTGTTAAAGATAAGTCAAGAACCTCTTGAGTCAGTTACTGTGATAGACGGTGAAACTATAAAGAGTTACAACACAGAGTAAGGGCACTTAGCCTATGTGAAAAGAATTGAAAGCCTCTGAAATCAGACAGTCAAGGTCTCAAATCCTAAATCTGCTACACACTATTTGTATTAGGGGCCATACTTTGAATCTTGTGATGGGATTTGGGAAAAATAATAATCTCATATTGTCAGGATTTATTGAAATTTTCAATTTAAAGCTTCTGGTACCTATGATTTGCCCATTTTCTTCCTTTCTTTTTTCAGTCTCCTTAGAGTGCATACCTCTTGTCAGTGGAAGCAGAGCCAAATGAAAAAGTTAGGAAATAAGTGTTAATTACCATAGTAGACCTCTGTCCAACACAGTTTTGGAGAGAAATGGAATTTCTAAAATTCTGATCTGGATCAGAGAAACCTGTACACTTGTTACATTTAAGCTGTACAAGATAATTAGGAGTTTACAAGAAAGTGGGACTATGTTCCAGACATGGGTAGAAGGTAGGGTGGGACCCAGCACTCAAGCACAAAAAAAAACTGTAACAAGTTAATGTGGAAAGAAAATAAGTACATTTAGAGCACTGCAGCAAATTCTGGATATCTAGAATAGAGTTCTGGAGCTCAGCGGAACAGGTGGAGGCTTAAAGGGTACATTATAGCAGCCAGCTTGTGAAAAGAAGGGGCGTGTGTTTCATGTATGTCTATTTGAGGAGATTTAAAATTTTTATGCACATTTTTATTATTTTAATTACAAATACAAAGCATACAAAATCAAAAATTCAAACACAAAAATATGTGAAATGAAAATTGAGCTCCCATCTCACAAAGTATGTATACATATGTGATATACATATAAGAGAGGTTCCCCCACACTTTTGGTTACTTTCTTAAAAGTGATTAAGAACATATAAGTATTTTTGAACTTACTTTTGTCACTTAAAGTGTAGAGATCCATCTGTATTAGCTCCCCCCAAACACACACACAAACAAAAAACCCACCTCATTCCTTCCAAGGAATTTTATATTATTTTATAGCATATGGGATGATAATTTATTTAATCATTTCTTATCTGTGGACATTCTAGGATATTTCTAAATTTTTACTGTTGCATAATTGCTATGATATTAATTTATAAGTATGTATATATCCATCCATCTTTTACTTGTGTCAGTATTATTATAGTAGGAATTTCTAGATATAGAATTTGGAGGTCAAAGTCTGTTGAGTTAAAATTATTGGATTTAACAGATAATGCCAAAATGTTCTCTGTTATGGACTGAATGTTAGCAGTCCTCCCAAATTAATATGTTGAAATTCTAATCACCAATGTGATGGTATTAGAAGGTGGGGCCTTTGGGAGGTAAGTAGTCCATTAGGATGGGGCACACATGAATGGAATTAGTTCACTTATAAGAACAGATATGAGAGCTTTCTTTCTCTCTGCTATCTGCCATGTGAGGGTACAAGGAAATGAGGGCAATCTGCAAACCAGAAAGTAGGTTCTCATCAGAAATAGGATCTGCTGGCTCCTGGATCTTGGACTACCTAGTCTCCAGAATTGTGAGAAATAACTATCTGGTTTCTAAGCCAGTCTATGGTAATTTTTTATAGCAGTCCAAACTAAGATACCCTCCAAAAAATATTATATGCATATTATCTATAATCTCACAAAAGTGCCTATTTCCATACATTTGATATGTCAATCTTTTAAACATATGAAATTACAAAAGATGAAAATGGTATATTATTTAATTTTATTTTTCCCATTTAATTGTGAGGTTGAACATTTTCTTGGCATTTATTAATGCATTTTTTGGGGGGGTCTTTATTTATTTGTAAAAAATGTTTATTTAAGTATAATTGATATATGATAAATTACACAGTTTTAAAGTATTACATATAGTATGATGTGTTTTTTCAACCCATTTTATTGAGATATAATTGATGAGTGGCTGTGGGTTCAGGATGTCTTAAGGCAGCCAGCCTGCTGTGGGTAGGGCTGTATCTCTGCCAGATTAGATGATTGGCTTGAGATATCCTAGTACTGGTGCTGACAGGCTGGTGGATGGGGTCAGGTCCCAGCTCTCATAACCTTGCAGAAGGATTCCAAAATGGCACTTACCAGCACCAGTGTCCTTATGGTAGACGAGCTCCCAAAAATTTTTGCTGCCATTGTCTATGTCCCCAGGGTGAGCTGTTTGCCTCCTGACTCTCTGGAACACTCTCAAATATCAGCAGGTAGGTCTGACTCAGGCTCCTTTCAAATTATTTCTTTTGCCCTGGGTCCCAGAGCATGTGAGATTTTGTGTGCATTCTTTAAGAATAGAGTTTCTATTTTCCACAGCCCTCAGGCTCTCCAGAAAGTAAGCCCCAAAGCCAAATATTCTGGGGCTCACCTTCTTGATGCAGGACTCCCAGGCTGTGGGGCCCAATGTGGGGTTCAGACCCTTTGCTTCTTGAGGAGAACCTTTGCAAATGTGATTATCTTCCCGTTCATGGGTCACCCACCTGGGTGTATGGGTCTTGACTATACCATGTCTCCACCCCTCCTAGCCATCTTATTGTAGTTCCTTCTTTCTATCTTTAGTTGTAGAAGATCTTTTCTACTAGTCTTCTGGTATTTCTTGTCAATACTTGCTCTGTAAATAGTTGTCATTTTGGTGTGCCCATGAGAGGAGGTGAGCTCGGGGTCTTCCTACTCTGCCATCTTGGCCACACATTTAAAAAATTGATTCATATCCTGTGCAGAATTTTTGATTGTATTAGATCTTTGTTTTGTTCTCATTAATTTTAGTATTAAGCCTTTGTCTATTACAGTTATTATTGTAGTTTCATCCTGGTTCTCTTTGGTCCTTCAAATTTGATTATTTTATGTTTTATTCTATGTAAGGTTCTTTTTTCCTTTTTCCAAAGAGGAATTTGTCAAAATTTAGCCTTATGGTTTTTGAGTTTCATATCTTGTTTAAGATTTTCTCAACTCTAAGATTATAAAAATATCCTCAAAAATACCTGGACAAAAAAGCTCTTAAAACACTTTTCATCCTTTCCTCTCTGGAACAACTGAATAGACAAAAAGAATAATACAGAGTAAATGTTACCAGATTTAATTAAGTTACCAAATATTTACTCCTTATAATCACAAATTGTGACAGATAATTTCCAAATATAGTAAATGTGGGACTAATTAAAAAGAAGAGGAAGAATAAGCATATTGTGAAGATTGCATAGAGTGCTTTCAAAAGTGTATGCTATAGTTTTGTAGCCCCAACTAATGATGTCTTTATTGAAACAGCAGTCTCAGAGGCACACCCAGGTGTGAAAAATCCCAAGGGCACATTTTGCATTAATTATTGGCAGAGACAAGGAGCTACAAACTAAACTGCTCAGACAAGCAATCTTTCAGGATATCAGATTTAACTGTGGCAGGAAAGAGAGAAAGCAGTGGGTTTAACTAACTTTGCTGTTGCTAGTGACAGTCAGCTCAAGACAAATATAAGCTAAATCACATTTTTTTTAATAAAAGTGACATATATGAAGAAAAGACTTCTACTTATCAGAAAGTTGGGAATACTGATACATTGAGGAAAGACAATGGTGAGACAAATTGGTGAGAAATTTGTGGGAAAATTGGTGATGAGGAATAATCATAAATGTACAAGCATAGCATTAATGCATTTTTAATCTAAAGATAAATAAGACAATTAAGTTACAAAATAAGAATAGTTAAATAATAGATTAGAATAATTAGGCTAGAATGCAGAAGCCTCATCATTTGAGTACTGTCTCTTTGGATATTCCCTAGAAGAATTTATATAAGATCAAGAGATCAGTTCTGTGAACTTTTGGTGAAACCATGTAAACATTCTATGTAATTTTGCATAAGAATTTTTAAAACAATTTCTCCATTTAAAAAAGAAATAGAGGACAAATTGCTCACTCTATTTTTTAAGTCAGTTTCATAAGTTAACTTATAAGAATTTTTCCATTTCATTGGTATTTTCACTATTTTTGGCATTAAAAACATTTTAAAAGCAAAATTGACATACAATAAACTTCATATTTATAAA
This sequence comes from Leucopleurus acutus, assembly GCF_964270905.1. NCBI lineage: Eukaryota > Metazoa > Chordata > Mammalia > Artiodactyla > Delphinidae > Leucopleurus > Leucopleurus acutus. The sequence continues at coordinate 76,528,725 of NC_139147.1, read as the reverse complement.
GTATAAAATTTGATAATTTTGACATATGAATGTATTATTCATCAAGCTCCTTTAACTCAGCACAATTATTTTGGGGTTCATCCATATTGTTGCATATGTCAATAATCCTGAATATAATGCAATTTGTTAACCCAGTCAATAATTATGGACATTTGGGTTGTTTCCAGTTAAGAACTATTACAAACAAAACTGCTTTGTGCACATCTTTGTATGGACATAAAGTTTCATTTCTCTTGGGTAATTAATAGAAGTGGAATGACAGGATCATATGACAGGTATATGTTTAACCTTGTAAGAAATTTCCACACTGTTTTCCAAAATGTAGTGTTTTACATTCTTTGTCAGCACAGCATGAAAATTCTATCTTCTCCATATCCTTTCCACACTTGGCAAGAGCAGGCTTTCTAATTTTTGTCATTCTAACAAGTATGAAGTGGTACTTCATTGTGATTTTAATTTGCATTTCCCTAAGACTAATGTCAAGCATATTTTCATGTGCTTATTTACCACTCATGTATCTTCTTTAAAGAAACTGTTAAAATCTTTTTCCCATTTTTGAACTGAGTTGCTTAATTTTTCAAATATTGAGTTTCAAGAATTCTGTATATATTATGGTCAAAAGTCCTTCATCAGATATATGGTATATAAATATTTTCTCAAAGTTTTGCTTGTTTTTCCTTCTCTTAAAAGTGTGATTTAAAGAACAGAAGAACAAACCTTCCAGTTTCAGCTCTGATATGTAAAGACCTTGGAAACTGTCATTCTCATCCTTACAAGAAAAAACTGAACAAACTGAAAAATCAATGACCATTTTTAGACCAATCAGAGAAATGTTTGTGAAGTTGTATCTCCAAGCAGTTCCCAATTACATTTTTCTATTAATATTGATTATTAACTTCTTTTCATATGTTTATTCAGTAATTGGATATTAGTTCTATTCTCTGCAACTTCTCTTGTATATTTTTTCAGTTTTATTTTTTATCCTTATTGATTGATAAGTTTACTTCATGTATTCAAATTTTAATTCTTTGCTAGATTTATATGTTGAAACTATATTCTCCCAGTTTATGACTCAATATTTTATATTTTAAGACATTTTTTGGATTAAAAAAGTTCACAATTTTAATTACCAAATTTAAGTTACCAATATTTTCCTTTACGATTTTTTGTTTTGTGGCTGTGTGTGTTTTGTGTAGAAAATACTTTCTACACTAAGGTAATAAAATATTCTCCATATGATTTTCTAACTATTTATAGTTTTATCTTTTACATGTATGAATTTAATGTAAATAATGTTGGTTTTTATATAAAATCTGCAGTAGGGGGTTCAATTTTATTTTTTAACATAAATAACATGTTTTTGTTACCAAGTCGAAGCTCATACTGCTCGCCATATGACAGGCCAATAAATCAAGAGACAAAGTGTTGGGGCAAGGAATAGCGACTTTGTTTGGAAAGGCAGCAGGCCAAGAAGATGGTGGACCAGTGTCCCAAAGAACCATCTCACCCAGTTAGAATTCAGCTTTCTTTTATGCTTAAAGGGGAGGGGATGTGGCTGGTTGTTACAAACTTCTTGGTGCCTGAATCCTTTGTTCTTGCAGCTGTAAACGTAGGTCTGGTCACCATGTTCCTGTAAGACTCCAACAAGACATATGTTACTTTCTGTTCTGTAACTTTTTATCTCTATATGAATGAAAAGTGTTATACCTTTAAAGGTCAAGCCTGGGAAGCAGAGCCTTGAGAATAGGCTATCAAGTGTATTTCAGGCTATATAGGCAACATTCTTTTACAAAGGTGCAGAGCCAACCTGACTAAAGCACAGGCAACAGAAAACAAAGGTTAGAGCTAAAGGATCCAATATGAAGTCAGTTTTGTTCTTCTCTGTTACATTTTCACATAAACTGTCAAGTTCAACCTTTCCCCAATGACCTGTAAAACTACCTCTATCAGATCAAGCATGCACGTTTATGTAATTCTGTCTCTGTGCTATTAATTCTGATCCTTTGGTTTAAGGATCTAAACTTAGGTTAATAACACACACTCTTAATTAATATGGTTTTATAGGAAGTTGTGAAAATTTGTGGGGAAATCTGTTACTATGGTTATTTTCATTATTTACATTTCCTATAAATTTTACAATTTTTGTTAGATTTCACTGAATATATATATTGTTCTGGAGTTGATATCTTCATCATGTTGAATATTTCAGTATATGAACAAGATCTATCCTTCTATTTATTTATATATTAGTAAATATATTTCAACAAAATTTCATACTTTTCTGTATGAAAACATACACATCTCTTTCTCAAATCATCCCAGGCAGTTTATTTTTTATGCTATTTTAAATAGTATATTTTAATTTTAAATTTATTTTATAACTGTTTATTGTTCTTATAGAATGAACACTGTTCTTTGCACTGATTCTATTGAAAGAAAATTTCTGATTCATTTTTCTTAGTTGGTATATTTTTAAATTAACAGATTTGTATTATTAAATTACTTAATAGACTTTTAATTAATAGATTTTAATGGTTTTAGATTTACAGAAATATTGAGCAGATAGTACGGAATTCCCATATCAATTCCTCCCCACCACACACACACACACACACACACACACACACACACACACACAGAGTTTCCTCTATTATTAACATTTTTCTTTATTTTATTTTATTTTTTTTTGCGGTACGCGGGCCTCTCACTGTTTTGGCCTCTCCCGTTGCGAGCACAGGCTCCGGACGTGCAGGCTCAGCAGCCATGGCTCACGGGCCTAGCCGCTCCACGGCATGTGGGATCTTCCCAGACTGGGGCACAAACCCGTTTCCCCTGCCTCGGCAGGCGGACTCTCAACCACTGTGCCACCAGGGAAGCCCTCTTTCTTTATTATGGTATATTTGTTACAAGTAATTAACCAACACAACAAAGGAACAAATACATTATTAGCTAAATCAATAGTTTACATTAATGTTCACTCTGTGTTGTACAATTCAGTGGATTTTGACAGATACATATCATCATGGATACAACATTATAGTATCATACATAATAGTTTCACCACCCTAAAAATCTCCTGTGCTTTACGTATTCATCCCTCACCTCTTCCTCTCAAGCCTTACTTTTCTGTCTTATAATCAATCATGAGACACTGAGTACATCTACTATCATTTCACTTATTCATATCACCTGGCCCTGTAGACATGTGATCTTGAGTTCATTCATTTAGACATTCTAACACAGACTTAAGTATTTGGGGAACAGGAAGATGAAGAGAGTTATTTCCTTATAATAACACCTTAAACCTTCCAATGGATTCTATCTCATTTTGGAAACAATGGAAATAGTCGTATTTTTAGCTACACAAATTGACACAGTTTTTTTAATTGAAAAGAAAAGTATGTCTTTTACAACCTCTTTTTCTGATAAAGTGTAAATTGTCTTTTATAATATTATAATTATGATTTAAGATTGTAACCAACTATGGCAGAAGCTCTCAAAATGCAATATGACATTTAATATGATTTAAAGTCACTTAAGAAACATGCAAAAATACATATTTCTGCTAAGACATGGAAATAATTAGAATTATTATAAAACTCTTCAATATGAAATTGAAAAAACAGAACAAATATTTATAAGAATTTTGGAAGTCAAATGAATTTAGAATCCAGATATGTAGAATCCAACCTTGGCTCTAGAACTTGGTAGAATCAGGGATTTCTAAATCTCATTACTCTAAAATGTGAGTGATTAAAAAAAATACAAGCACCTACAGATACCAGGGTTGCCAGAAGAATGAAATATGATAATAGGCAAGAAAGTTTATTGTTAAAATAAATACTACATTAAGTGTATGTTATTATACTCAATTCCTAAAGCTATTATATCCATGAGAAGGAAGAAGAAAAGGGAGAGGGAGATGGGGGAGGGAAGGAAGAAGAAAAAGAGTGAGCTTAAATATTTCACCTGTTTCTAATGTCGATCATAATTTAAATTGAATTCCTCATCACACAAATAAATCCCTGTAATATCATGTAGTGGCTCCCAGATGAGTCCATTTCAAACCCCAAAGATATATCTTTTCCTGGATGAAGGCTTCACTTCAATACATTAGGAAGAAACACTGGAATCAGATTGTCAGGACTAAAAGTTTAATATTTGCTTGCTAAGATAGAGGACGCAAGAATATTTTTTTTCTTTCAATCTGCTTGATTCTCTCATAATCATACAAAGAGCAATTGACTGAAGTCTCTTCTGTAGGAAACAGCTCCCAGAATAGTAAGTGGCACACCTAGGTGAAGCTGAGCAAGAAAAGATAGGAGAAATCCTAAAAGTATATCCTTTAAATATATCTTTTTTAAAATTAAAAAAATATTTATTTCATAATGTCAATGCCATATTCACATCAGAAAGATTAACAAAATTTCCAAATAACTTCTAATATCCAGAATGAAAATTACTTAGTATTTCCCAAAGGTTATTTATAGTTGGCTTGTTCAAACCAGGATCCAATAGTCACACATTGCACTCAGTTGTTATATCTTATTAGTCCTTTTAAATCTAAAAGCCACTTCCAAACTTCTCACTTTTTTTAAATGATATGAACTTGAAGAAAATGAGCCAATTGTCATACAATATTTGATTGCTCTATTCACTTAACTTGTTCCTCTATTACCTAAATTTCCAGTGAAATACAAGTTCAAAAGTTTTGAGTATATTCAAGTTTAAAATGTGGGAGAGAAAACATCATTAGTGATGGTATGTAATTCATGTGGTATCACCTGAGAACTCACCTGAGAACTTGTTTTATTGTGCAGTGTTTAATTTTTTTTGACATTTGTCTTTAAACATATTGAGTTTAAAGTGCTTGTGGGCATTTAGGTGAGTGTCCAATATATAGTTAGATATTTAGATCAGGAGCTATGGAAATTTATGTGAATTAGAAAAAAAATTGGCAGATTTAAAACATCAAGATATAACATGCAGGTGGAAGCAAACTAAGTGTCCATCAACAGATGAATATATAAAGAAGATGTGGCACATATATACAATGGAATATTACTCAGCCATAAAAAGAAACAAAATTGAGTTATCTGTAGTGAGGTGGATCGACTTAGAGACTGTCATACAGAGTGAAGTAAGTCAGAAAGAGAAAAACAAATACCGTATGCTAACACATATATATGGAATCTAAAAAAAAAAAATGTATCTGAAGAACTTAGGGGCAGGACAGGAATAAAGACACAGTTGTAGAGAATGGACTTGAGGACACGGGGAGGGGGAAGAGTGAGGACATGGGGAGGGGGAAGGGTAAGCTGGGACGAAGTGAGAGAGTGGCATGGACATATATACACTACCAAATGTAAAATAGATAGCTAGTGGGAAGCAGCTGCATAGCACAGGGAGATCAGCTTGGTGCTTTGTGACCACCTAGAGGGATAGGATAGGGAGGGTGGGAGGGAAATGTAAGAGGGAGGAGATATGGGGATATATGTATATGTATAGCTGATTCACTTTGTTATACAGCAGAACTAACACACCATTGTAAAGCAATTATACTCCAATAAAGATGTTAAAAAAAAAAAGATATAACATGCAGGGAGGGCATATAGAGCAAAGAGATAAGAAGACCAAGGAGAGAGGAAGCCTAGGAGGAGCCATAATTTAAAGGAAAGGCAGAAGATGAGGCAGCAAAAAAATAGGAAAGCATGGACAGATAACAGTATATCTCTAATACATTCTTGTTCCTAGAATACCATAAGATCGGACAGATACTGCTTTGTTCTGGGGGAGAGGAGGTTGTTAAAATCAGTTTTATTGAGGTATAATTGATACACATTAAACAGCACATATTTAAATTGTACCACTTGATACGCTTTCACATGTACAAACCTGTGAAACCATCACTCTCATCAGGATTGTAAACTGTTTATCTTCCCAAAGTTTCCCTCATTCTCCCTTCTCACTTCTCCCCTCACCTCTCCTGACCCTCTGACTCCTCAGATAATTAGTTTGCTTTTTGTCATTATAGATTGGCTGGAATTTGCTAGAGTTTTACATAAACAGAATCACATAGTATGTACTCATTATGGTCTGTCTTCTTTTGTTCAGCATAATTATTTTGAGATTTATTCATGTTGTTGCATGGATCAATAGTTCATTCCTTTTTAGTGTGGAGTAATATTCCATGGTATTAATACACCATAATTTGTTTACTCATTTACTTGTTGTTAAGACAAAGTCCATAGTAAATCATATTACTTTAGTCAACCACTATTTGAACTCCTGCCATGGTCAGACACAGAGCTAGGCACTGAGTTGGGACAGTGAACAAGACAGACAAGCCCCCTGCCCTTGTGGAGTTTATAGTTTTACCCAAGAGAAATAAGCTGCATGTCCACGCAAAGACTTATGTACAGATGTTCATAAAAGCTTTACTGGTATTAAGCTCTATTCAACATTATTGTTTACCAATAAGAAGTAGAATGGCTGAATCATATGATAGGGTTTAAGAAACTCCCAAACTGTTTTTCAATGTAATTATATCAGTTTATATTCCTGCCAGCAGGAAATGAGAATATGGTTCTAATACATCCTCACTAACAAATCATATGGTAATTTTAATTTTAGTCATTCTAATTGGCGTGTAGTAGTGTCTTGTCATGGTTTTCATTTATATTTACCTAATGACTGATGATGTTGAGCATCTTTTCAAGTGCTGTATATATTCTTCAGTAGAGAGTCTGTTAATCTCCTTTACTGCTAATTCTAATATCTGTGGCAGGTCTGAGTCAGTTTTTATTGATTGATCTTATTACAGATTACAGATCTTGTTTTCTTGCTTCTTTGTATGCCTGATAATTTACAATGGATCAGTCATTGTGAACTTTACTTTGCTAGGTAGGTATTTTGTATTCTTACAAATATTCCTGAGCTTTGTTGTGAGGTACAGTTAAGATACTCAGGAATATTTTAATCCTTTGATCTTGCTTTTATGATTTGCTAGTTGGCTCCTGAGCAGTATTCAGTCTGGGCTACTTAGTCCCACTACTGAGGCATGACCTTTCTGAGTACTTAACCCAACATTCCCCTCCCTCCGTTATAAACTTTTCTGATCTGGCTGGTGAAAACAGTCCCTAGTCCTGGGCCTGTTTGACATAGGTTCTATTGCCTCTACTTCTTTTGCTCATATCTTTCCCCAGCCTCCAGTAGTTTTTTCATCCACATGTAGTGATCATTACTCTACTTCTTTTTTTTTTTAACATGTTTATTGGGGTATAATTGCTTTACAATGGTGTGTTAGTTTCTGCTTTATAACAAAGTGAATCAGCTGTACATATACATATGTCCCCATATCTCTTCCCTCTTGCATCTCCCTCCCACCCTCCCTATCCCACCCCTCTAGGTGGTCACAAAGCATAACTTAGGGGAAATACTATGTCCATTATTCATATCTGTAAATATTTCAAATAAGTGCCATTTTCAGGTCAACCTAAGTTCAATCATTAACATTTCCATGACTGTAAATTAGTTAACATTTTATTTCAATTTGAAATTAAAAATTATAATGCTATTGAGATGTCTTACGGACTCACCTAATACCAGCAGGGGGAGAAGTTAAAAGTTAATCTTTAGTCATCCCTAATTTTTGGACATTGTACTAAAAAGTTATTTGCATTAACTGATTTTCAATATACTCAAAAAATTATTGTATCTGTCCAAATAATACAAGATATAAGACTCAACACATCCAGTATTACTTTTTAGTTAAATAATAAACTAGATTTATAGAGATTTCTAGGTTATGCGACCAGGGAATTTGGTAGAGCTCTGCCCTTGTTCCTATCAAAATGCATATTAAGAGAAACAAAGAAAAAAAGGAGCAAGGGAACTATAAACTAAATATGGAAGAAGACATATGCCAAAATCCAGAGGGACTTTACCCAAATTACATTAATTATGAGGAAAAGTTTAAAAACACTATCATAAGCTAGTAACCATATGCTCCATCTTCTGATAGAAAACTGTATGAACAGCATCAAAGAAGCTAGAAAAAGACATTCATTAAACTCTATTGTTCCCGTAATTCTGGGATGAGAAGGCTTAACTCACTTGAGAAATAAACTGCAGCTCTTTATTTTCATAGGAACTCTCTAATGAGCACAGGAGCTCTCTAATGAGCTCATTTCCCATCTACTCCCCTTACATCCATCATTCTTCTCTTTCAAAATCCCAGTAGAGATTGCAACTCTCCAAAAAAATGCTGAACATAAAAATATATGGAAGGTGGTATATTGTGTCTTGGAACACAGAACTCAAAGAAACAAAATCTTGTAAACTGGGTCATTGACAGTAGGAATTATAGAAACAAGACATACCAAGAAATAAAGTTGAGGGTCTTGAGTCAAAGTTCCAAATGTCTGCTCTTATACCCCATTCCACTTACAAGGTACCTTTTGTTTGTATTTCTTCTTCTCTCTGTCACTTTCTTCATTTAATAAGAAGAAAAATGAAACAAAGCATGTGAAAAGTTTAGCACAGGATAGTATACATTCAGTAACTGTTAATTATGGTCACGGTCATTATCATCATGACAGTCATCATCAGTATCATCATTATCATCATCATTACTTTTATTAGTCCATCACCATTCCCATCATTATCATTCCCTTTATTTTTTTGTATAGAAAAAATTAATAGCAAAAATTTAGCTTAGTAAGAGGAAAAAACGTGATGAACCTACAACATAAGACATAGGTTCAAAGCCCTAGTTAATAACATAAGTGTGCAATTACCTGGACTGTTTATGTTGCATATCTTCCTCAGAAACCTGTTGTAATAGTACATAGCTTCAGATATCTCCTCCAAGAAGAGAGAGCTAACAATGCTAGAAAGAAATTTAATATGATTTAACTATTTTTCATTAAAATGTTGAGTGTATTGGAAACAGAAGGAAATTTTATTCATGCAATAAGGAATGTCTGTCATTCTGAAATCTAGTGCCAATATTACATTTAACAGAGAAACACTGGTGGCACACCCTTAAGTCTGGATAAACAACAATAAGACAAATAAATAAGAGCTCTATCTATTGGAAAGAGGGATACTGTCCTCATTTTCTGATAGTAATATCTTTTACTTCAAAACCCTAGAATTTCTTCTGAGAAGCCCCTGGAATTAATGAGGGACATAAATAATATGCTAATTTACACCAAAATAAAGCCCTGGTGTATTGAATTTTGAAAACAAAACTGCTTAACTAAAAGAAAATGTAGACTAATTTTTCCCAAAATGAGGAAACACATTCTAAACATAAAATCAATAGGAGAAGTCAATAAGGATAAGATTCAAACATTTTTTCACATTAAAACATTTAAAAAATATGTATCCTAAAACAAAAAAGAAAATGACAAATTATAAAATGAAACAACTGAAAAATGTTTAATGAAAAGGCTAAACTTCTTGGTAATTAGGGACTTAATACAAATTCACAGGAATCAAAAATATCCCGTCATATCAATGGGGAAGTCATGGATTTATGGTTTATTTTAAAAAGTACTGCTAATACACAGATGAAAATAAATAGTAATCAAAGTAATGAAAGATAAAATAAGAATATATTTACTTAAGATATTAATAGGGACTTCCCTGGTGGTCCAGTGGTAAAGAATCTGCCTTACAATGCAGGGGACAAGGGTTCAATCCCTGGTCAGGGAGATAAGATCCCATGTGCAACGAGGCAGCTAGAGCCCGTGGGCTGCAAACTACAGAGCCCACGTGCTCTGGAGCCTGTGCACCACAACGAGAGAGCGAAAACCCACATGCCACAACTAGAGAGAAGCCTGAGCACCACAATGAAGATCCTGCATGCCACAACTAAGACCTGATGCAGCCAAAAATAAATTAAATAAATTAATAAATAATACATAAATCTTTAAAAAAAGAAAAAAGATATTGGCAAATATTTTATAAAATATTTAAATTAATATTCACAGTGTATGCTCTTAGTACAGCACACTCATATATTATTACTGGTATTTATCAGTTTATTCAATCTTTTTCATACAGCATATTTGTATAAATTATATTACTCTATTAAATATTCACAATAACCTTAGGAAGTAGGTACTGATGAACATCACTTTACAAAAAATAAATAAATGTAGAGGCACAGAGCGCTTAAGAACTTGTCCAAGAACACAGTTAGCTAGAGGTAAATTGGGGCTTTAATTCATGTGGTCTGATTAAACATTTCACCTAGTTAATCACAGCACTACTCTGAAAATTAGTACAAACTTTTCTGAAGAGAGATTTTAAGCACATCGTACCAAAGATCTCAAAAACTACATATTCTTTGATCTCTTAATTTAATTTCTAGATTTATTACCCAAGTATCCAAAAGTATGAACAAAGACTTAGACATAGAGATGAATAACAGAACATTATTTATTAAAAAGTAAAAACAAAATAAATGCATATTAGAATAGTTAAATAAATTATGATACACAATTTATGAAATATTCAATCATCATTGTGTATTAATACAAATTTGCAGTATTACAAAAAATGTTTGTGATAAAATATGACAAAATGAGAAACAGATATAATGCAAGCAAGGAAAGGAATAAAAACACAAAACTCAGAATAACAGTTATCTTGGATTGAAGAAGGGATTTATAGTATTCTATTTAAATTGAACATTGGATACAGGTTCTTTATCTCACTACCATGATTTACAACTCTCACTTATGCTATAAACATTTATTTATATTTATTAAATGTTTTATAAAACAGTTTAAAGGCAAAATGCAATATAAAGGGATACATTGAGTATGATAAAAATATGAATACTTGTAATGCTCTATTAAAAACAGAAAGAAATAGCTTTCAGGGGATTGCTCTTGATAGTTACATTATAGTAGTTCTTATTGTTCTATGACTCAATTTATTTTCCCAATCATTTATCTTGAATGTATCATATTTCCAATTTCTGATAATGGCAAACTAGTCTGTCATTGAAAATGGTAAAAAGTTCTGAAAAAGAACAAAGAGCCGAAAATACAGGAAAAAATGACCAAGCTGGAACCTAAGAAAAAGGGAGAAACTAAAGTTGTAGGTTGAGGCTGGAAGCTGCTTTTACTCTGAGGACATTTATCTAACTTGACAAGAAAGTGACTTTTGCAGCCAGAAGGACAAAGGCCAAAACCCAAGATCTACCAAAATTGGGGAATCTGATAGGCAGTCCCCTAAGTGACAAAATTATGCCTTCAGGACAAATATGAATCAGAAAAATAAAAAAAAACCTCCAACCCATCTAACCCACTACACAGCATTGTGGAGGTTTGCTTTGGTGCCCGTGTTTCACCTGAGTCCTAGAAAAATGATATGACTTTTTCAAGGTAAAGAAGCAAGTCAGGAGCAAAAGTGGTTCTTAAACCCAAGTCTTGCTTTTTAATCTTAATGCTGTTTGCATTAATTAAATTGTGGAAGATTATAGAATATTTTATGGCTTTTAAAAAAGTTTCGTATCTCCTACAATAGCATCCCCTGTTCTAGATGGATATAAGTATAGCCCAATGCTGAAATAATATCTCCAGAGACCACATAGGTGGATCCCTATGAAAGAATGACAATAATGACAAGGGTGTTGTTAATCATAGTGTCACCCATATGCTTTATTCCTACCTACTTCCTTGTACAATAAATGTAGTCTTCTATCTCTGACAAAGAGAATTCTTCAAGCATTTTACAAACCAAAGAATATCCTTCCAAACCAAGGAAAGGATTATATGTAGTGAGTTCCCACTAGCACTCTCCCAGCTATCTAGTTATCAGTGTCTTTTCTAAAATGTCAGGTCTAGTGTAAATTATATTTTCCTCATAAAGATTGACATGCTCTTTTGAACCTACAAAAAAAAATAAAGGTCAGGTAATTCAGAGACTCATGCATGATTAATTTAGAAAGATTAAAACTTAGATTCTTGAGATGACCAAAAAGCCATGGTCAGAGTCCTTTCTATTTAGGCCAATGATTCTCAATGGAAGGGAGCAGGAGATTTTTCTCCCCAGAGGAAATTTGGCAATGTGTGGAGATATTTGTGGGTGTCAATACTAGGAATGTGATATTGGTAGAGGCCAAAGATGTTGTTCAGCTTTCTCCATGCTCAATATAATACCCTACAACAAAGAACTCTGTTCAAATATGTCATTAGGTGCTGAGACTGAGAAACTCACTTTAAGCTGAGTTTATTACTGATTATTTTCTACAGACTAAAGTAAATAGAAGCCAGTTAAAGATAATTTTGTTTTATTTTACTTATTGTCAAGTACTTGTGTCTCCCTGTGAAGGATCCTTCCTAGAATTATCTCTGGGTCAAACCTTGGTCTCCTTCATTACTCTTTATGCTTCATTCCTCACAGGAAGAGAGGTGATTTTCTGATTAGCAAGTTTGGAAGAAGGAACTGAATATGCTTATTTCAGCTCTACTATCCCTCCTTTTTCAGAAACAGATTGCTTACAGATGTATATATTCTAGGAATTTTCTGCTTCTCCTTGCCTAGTTACCAAGGTAGCCCATACCAGGGAGGCCTAAAGTTATCTATTCATGCCAGTGACTCAATGTGAAAGATTGTTTAATTCAACTATAGCAAGCTGATTGGCTGTGATTTGGCTAAACCGCAAACCTCAGCCATTAAGCAGACTTGTTAATCTACATCTTTTAGACTCCTGGGTCCTATTTCACCATTGGTTCAGAACACAAGTAAAGGAGAAGCACTTAATCATTGTATCCTCTCTACTCTCTATAACCCCTATTTTCCCAAGACTTTCTACAACTCTGCCTTCTTTATATTCATACTACCTCCTTAATGGTTTTGCTCATCATTGTTTTATTTTCTGAACTAGTCCAAGCATCCAGTTAATCTCTGCTTCTATTCCTATCCATTTCCAGTCTATCTTCATGCTCCACCATATTAATCTCTTCAGAGCACAGTTCTGATGTGGAGAGTCTTTTATGAGCGTTAAACTTTTCCTCTAATTCTATCCATAAAAATACTCAAATGTCTTAGCATTAATTTCAAGGATCCTTTCAACCCGTTCCAACCTTCACCTCAAATCTACACTCCAATCAAATTGGAATAGTCGTGATTTCCCCTTACATGCTCTATCCATGCCCACCAGTAGGGTGAATATGTGTGAACTTAGACTCTCAAGTGTCCATAGCCCAGTGACTTAAGCTCTCTCAGCCTTTATTTTCTCACTAATTATCCCAAGCTTTCTTTCTCACAGAATAATTATGAGCATTAAAAAATATATATGAATGCTGTGCCAAGTTAATGCAACTGTAAGATGATAATAGAATAATAAAGAAATGTGGGCTTCCCTGGTGGCGCAGTGGTTGAGAGTCCGCCTGCTGATGCAGGGGACACGGGTTCATGCCCCGGTCCGGGAGGATCCCACGTGCTGCGGAGCGGCTGGGCCCATGAGCCATGGCCACTGAGCCTGCACGTCCGGAGCCTGTGCTCCGCAACGGGAGAGGCCACAGCAGTGAGAGGCCCACGTATCGCAAAAAAAAAAAAAAGGAATGTACCTAGTTCAAATATATACAGACAGGACTTTGTCATTGGCAATGATTGGCAAGATCTCTTATTATAACTGTCTACATTTTATTTGCAAGAAGTTAATACTAACTTAAGATTGAATTCTAGCATTTTATAATCATGTCATAAATTTTGTGTTACATTAACTTTTGTCTTTTCACTTTTAGCAGAAAAGTGAAACATATTAAATTGTCAGTGTTTATTAAGTGTGCATTTATACTTCATGTAGTATATAGTTCATGTAGATTTGGAAGTTACTCTAGTTCATGTAGATTTGGAAGTCAATACTTCCTTTAAGATGAATGTTTCTGGAGATTTGAGCATTCGCACATCAGTGCAGTGCATAATAATGTCCTCTATTTGCATAATACTTTTTCTCTGAGAGCTCAAAGCACTTTACGTATTACAAAATTGTGCAAATTAATACCTATGTATAAGCTCAGAACTAAATACAATCAAGCAAAAATGTTAATTTAAAGAAGAAAATGGGTCTGACAGAAATATTGTAGGTCTTTCAGTGATAATGATAGCTAACAATCACAGAGTAACTGCTATAAGCCCTGTATTACTTTTGGATGAGAAGAAGCCCCCAAATCTTCTCAATACCCATGCAAGTTAGTTATTATTATCTTCAATCACAGATGAATGAACTAAGAATCTGAGAGGTTGTGCAAAATGTTCAAGGTTTTCCAGGCACTAAATAGTAACTCTAGAATTCGTGTCCATAGCTTATTCCATATTTCTCACACACATCCATAGTCCTGCTAAATCTGTAAAATTGTACATGGAATTCTCCAAAACTTTCCCTAGAATGTACCCATTCAGCTTTGTAACATCTATAATGAAAGTGTCACCAATATTTCAGCAAATGTCTCCATATACCAGAGGGAAGAGTTGAAATCTAGAAAAGAGAAGTGATTATTCCCTGTCAAATATCAAGTTTGCAGTAAGGCTAATACCAGAACCAAAGTATTCTGGGTCCCAGACCAGTAATTTTTTTGTTTTTGTGATAGAAAAAAAAAAAAGACTTATTTCTATCTAGATGTAAATATAACTTATATGTAGTGAGCACAAAATAAGTAATAGTGAAACTCCATTGAGACTGGAAGGTATAAAGTAGAATGCAGCATTTCCTAAATGTGGGCAACTTGGGAAAGTAAGGATCTTGGGTAAGGTGGGGCTCTGAAGTTGAGACAGAAAAGAAGGAAGAAAGGTAAAGAAGAAAGGAAGGGTGGAAGGAAGAGCGAGAGGAAGGAAGGAAGGGAGTAGGGAAGGAGGGAGGGGAAAAATATTATATGTGGAAAGAATTTTAGCTAATGAAAGACAACATGTCTGGTAACATGCCAGCCAAACTATATTGTTTCCTGCCTCAAACCCAGGAAAAAACATTTTCATTTCCTTGGAAGCCTGTTTTTTGGGGTTTTTAAAATAAATTTATTTATTTATTTTTGGCTGCGATGGGTCTTCATTGCTGCCACGTGGGCTTTCTCTAGTTGTGGTGTGCGGACTTCTCACTGTGGTAGCTTCTCATTGCAGAGCACGGGCTGTAGGCACACGGGCTTCAGTACTTGTGTCTCACGCGCTCTAGAGCGTAGGCTCAGTAGTTGTGGCACACGGGCTCAGTTGCTCCGTGGCATGTGGGATCTTCCCGGACGAGGGCTCAAACCCGTGTCCCCTGCATTGGCAGGTGGATTCTTATCCACTGCGCCACCAGGGAAGCCCTGGAAGCCTGTTTAATCCCTTTGCATATAATTCATAAAAAGAGTGATGCTGCAGCTTCTGGGCTAGCTAAGCATATTTACATTTTAGGGGGAAATATCTCCTGAATTTTCAGCATTTGTACAGATCTGTGCAATAGTTACTAAGAAGAAGAAATGGTTAGATTAATAAAAATGTAGTTGATGAAGTCTTGTATTTGTGACATAAAGACTTTTTTTGTTAAAAATTTTTGAGTAAATTTTGACCATAGCCTTGGGAACTCTCTACAACTAGTGAGTCATATAAGGATGTAACAAGTCTGATACAGGTTCTTGTGATAAATCAAGGGAACAAAAAAGAAGAATATGAACCGTAACCATGAGAAATCAGTACTCTAACAAATCTAAGCATAGGGCTTTAACTCTACCCTGAGATGGACTGATCATCAAAAATAAAACCACACTGTAACGCTATGAGTATTATTTATAATTTGCTTAAAACTTGTCTATAGCCCGTTCCTATTGTCCTGACAGCTTTATATATAACAATCTCCAGATTTTTAAGAAGAGAAACTGTAGCAAGAAAACTCAAAATTTTAAAATTTTATTTATTTTTATCCTTTTAATTGAGATATAATTGACATATAACATCATTTTTTGTTTTATGTGTATAATATAATGATTTGATATATGTCTATACTGCAAAATGATTACCACAATAAGGTGAGTTGACATCAATCACTACCTAGTAACAAATTTTTTCTCTTGTGATGAGAACTTTTAAGATGTACTCGCTTAGCATCTTTCAAATGTACAATACAGTATTGTTAACTAGAGTTAACATCCTGTACAGTACATGACCAGGACTTATTTAATTCAATTTTTGATAATTTATCAAAATTTTAATCAAAACCATGATACATAGATGAAGCGGGCTTTGGGACTGTTTCCCAGTCATAGATTGGGCTCTGGAAACAGATGCTAAGATCAAAGTTTGAGGTGCAAGATGTTTTAAGGATAAACACCTGTGAAGGCACCAGGATTGTTCAGAGGAAGAAATCAAACTGAGATGCACATGAGATCAAGCCTGGCCAATGCAGCAGGGAATTCTTAAGAGAGTGATGCCTTACAATGTTCTCTGATAGAGTCAAAATTCCTGGGCATTTCTACCCTTGCCTTGCTCAGTTATGCATGTGGGCACCCGGGAATGTGAGGCCTCCTATGAGCTGGGATCTGCAGTTGAGGCAGGCACTGCAGCAGTTGACAGCTGGCTGGCTGCAGCTGGGTAGCAAGTCCTCCCTTGAACGGTTCTTTCTCTGTATAGTGCCATACAGAGCCTTGTTAGAGGCTGAGGCAAAAGAAAAACTTCATAATACTCATCCCATCTTTATTTTAAATGTTAGTATTTGGTACATCATGCATTCTGCCTTCATTCTGATTTTTAAAACTATTGCATTAACATATTTATCTTGGTTACCAAATTTTTTTGGCATTTTGCCACCCTACTCCCAGCTCTCTTCCTGTACCACATTCTTTAGAGAAAGAGATGAAAAAGAACTACATTTCCTTCCATGTGCTTTCTCTTCCAGGGGATACACTGTCTTCCAGAAGCTTTCAATCTAATAGGGATATAATCAACAGTTTGTTATAACAGAAAGTAATGTGGGACAGAAACTCTGATAAACTGAGTTTATGTCCCATTTCTACAAGCTATATAGAATAAATCATTCTACTTCTCACGTAGTTTTCCTACAGTACCTATACCCCCAGTAGTCATAACACTTGAGGTAATTTAACAGAGATAGATGCCATATGGCTTAAAGAATATTAGGGAATTTTATTAGCCACATACCATCTACCATATAAATAGACGTCAGGCAAGGTGCTGATATAAGCCTGACTGAGAAATAAAAATGTTCACAAAGACTTTACAAGTACCAATATCAGAATATTCTCTAGATGCTTTCAAATCCCATTTAATCCATCATCAAGCCAACTCACATAATGAAAATAGCAATAAAAGAATTTTCTGGTACTGTCTTTTCAGGAGCTTTTTTCTCCTTTAATACAACATGATTTTCAAAGCCACAATACATTTAACACTAGATTTTAAAGCATATATGAGCTATTAGTTCCTATGTGGAAGAAAGGCTATTTGAGATAAAATGATTGTGAAACACTTTACAATCCAGGTTTCCTTATCATGAAGGCTACCTTTATCTCTTGTACCCTCGTCTCTACTAAGGCTTAGCCGTCAGGCTGGAGTCAGAAAAGATGTGACCTGGAAGAAGGAAATACCTAGCCTGTCTCTTCAGTGGTCTAGAAAAAATCTTGATTATACAAAAAGAGGAAAGAACAAAGAAAAATGTATATCTTCTGCCTTAGAGTTTGTGGGAGAAAAAAAGGATTTCATTTTGCCAACAAAGCAGAGGGTAAGACAGGCCTGCACGTCTTCCATCTCCAGGTCAAAGTGCCAGAGGAGAGAGATGTGTTAGAGATACTGAGGGGGATACTGAAGGCAGCAGGGACTCTGAAAGGAGACACTGTGCATGTCAGTCTGCGGCCAGCCTGGAGCAACCCCAGCCAAGTGTTCCCTGTAGCATGGGACCACTAGACAGAGAGAGGACTTCTTTTTGGCTTTCCCAATAGAGTGATCAACTGTCCTGGTTTTCACAGAATTATCCCAGTTTTAGCACTGAAATTCCCACTTAGTGAGAAATCATTCAGGGCCAGGTAAACCAAAACAATTGGTCATCTTATTTTCCAAGCCACACTCATTTTCTCTGTGTAGAAAGGACTCAAGATTCCTGTGTTCCCATGGGGGTCTGCTGCACAGATTATAGCTGATTTAATAGCACTTGTCCTTCTATGGAGTGGACCATGATAAAGCAGTGAGGAAACCTCATGGCAGCATCTTGGTATGAATAGTTTAGGCTGAAGCAGGATGGGGTATGTGGCAGACATGCAGAAATTATGTTACATCTACATGACTCACATGAGACAAAATGGGATAGGTAGCTGCACCAGGCCCTACAACAAAAGAGAATAGACAGCCTTGAGCTTCCAACACCAGCAGACCAAACAGTAAGCCCACAGATGAAGAATACCCATAGTTAAGAGAATCCAGCAGATTCCATAGAGATTTGAGGCTCTCTATTTTTTCCTTCAGGGACATGGTAAGCCATCTCATGCATCTAAATGTCATTTCAAGAGGGAAAAAAAAGTATATATGTGTGTGTGAGATGGGAAATGTTTGAAAGATTGAATATGTGTCCAAAAGAGATTGATTATATTGCAACCCTAATAAAACAATTTATTCAGACAAGGATCACCAATGGAAACTAAAACTATAAAATGAGATGTTGACAGAGAACTGGATATTTGCATGGATCTAAAGTATCAACCAATAAAATATCTTGTTGCAAGGGGAAAGTGTAACTTTACAAACTGTTTAAAATAACAATCTTAGTATCACTAAGAGTGAGACAATCAGAAGTCTTGCACCTTCTGAAATAATTCAATGCAAGGCACACAGAATCATCTACAAAGTATTCTCATTGAAAGGGTTCAAGCTAAATGTTGTGTCACTCTTCAGTACAATTGCCCTGGTGTCTTTAGGTCAGTGGTATGAAAAGACCCTTCTAGATTTAAAAAGACCTTAGGGGCATAACAAAATGCAATTGATGGTCTTTGATTTGATCCTGCTTTGACCAAAGATAAATACACATTAGGGACAGTTAGGGAATTTAAAAATAGACTGAATATTAGATTGTATTAAATATAACTAATTTTAAGATACAATAGTTTATAAAAAAAAGAGATGTTTTAAAAAGTCCTGATTTTTAGAGATGCATACAAAATATTTAGAGGTGAAATGTAATGATAGTGATTAACTTGAAAATACAAGAAAAAAATGAAAACAACAACTTGGTAAAATGCTATTGATTATTAAATGTATGTGATTGGTAAATGGAGGTTAGACTGTTTTCTTTTACTTCTTTCTATAATTTTGAAAACTTTTATAAAATAAGACTGAAAATCGTACAGAGATTGTTCATATAATAGGAATGGTTTAAACTAGTTTGCCTGTTTATGTTTGGGTATTTTTGTGTGTTTGTTTTGTCACCACCCAGTGAGTTGAAGGCTCATGAGAGAAAGCAGGTCAGTTATACAAAAAATAAAGAGGTGACTGCTTTTGGGTATAGTGTGAGTTCATTTGTAACTTAAAAAATTAATTCTTATAAAACTGGAGATAGATAGAAAAAGAGAGAGAAAGGGAGAGAGATACCATTGAAACCCTATGCTTTCTGAGACCTGTGCTCCTCTTGAGGAGGAGGAATTTCCTCCTAGGTTCCTCTCTGATTCATTCTGCATTATTCACGCCAATCTGTTTTCTGTACAGACATCTCAACCGTTACCATGTCCCTACGAATCAAATCCTGTTAATCTGTGAGATGGAGTGTTAAATGACTAGCAGAATGTTTGAAACATAGTAGGTTCCTAATAAATAGTAGTTGTGTCATTATTATAGTTATTAATATCATTATTAATTAACCCCCTTAATTTATTCTATTTCTCACCACATTCAGTTCATTGGTTCTCCACGATGCCTGCCACATACATCTCAGACTATCTGTGCTTCTTTTCCATTTCTACTGTCATCACACCCTCATTAACTTTCATGTATTATTTCTGAAATTTCCAATTATATTTTATCTTCGATTCATACTCTATATTTTGCTTCAGGCCATACTACTGCACGCCATGGCCAAACAAGCTTAACACAGTTCTTAAGAGCTTGATCTGCAGAGTCAAACTGTCTTGATTCAGATCCTGACTCTACTATGGTTTAGTCAGACATGAAGTTAGGCATTTAATTATAATCTCATCTGCAGTGTGGTTAGAGTACTATGTCTCTTCACACATTTGTGGTAAGAGTTAAATTAGCCTGTACATGTGCATCACTCAGAACAGGATCTAACACTTTGTAAGTGATTTGAACAGTTTCCAAAAATAGAATTAAGGGTTGGAATGGACCATGAAATATTAATCTACTCTCCTAATTTTTTAGATTTATGCAGTTTTAAACTATTTTTTAAATTCTGTTGTAATAAAAATTCTTATAAATTAGAATTGCATGTTCAGATCACATTTTAAATCTATTTAAATAAATAGATTAATTAATTCACATATATGCTAGAATGTACATTTCAAAAAAATTTGCCAACTGAGAATTATCATTTATTTAGTGTTTTCCAAATTAAGAGGCAAACATTTTATTGCTTAAATTTAATTTCCTAACTTCAATAACTTGTATAGATTGGAAAGCTAACTTAGTGTTTATATGATTACAAATAAACAAATAAGGCCCAGAAAGGTAGAATTTTATTACAAATAAAAAAGTAAGGCCCAGAACTTAGTGTTTATATGATTACAAATAAACAAGTAAGGCCCAGAAAGGTAGAATTACTTGCCAAATCCCACACAGTCATTTAATTTCCGACCCAGAAAGGAGAACCCTGGTGTCTCTCCTCTAGTTTCAACTGGGTTTCTTTCAATGTCATGATGCTGTTATCCATTATATTTGTGTTTAATCATGTTTATATCCCCTACTTTATGCTGAGCATTTTCAGAGAAGAAAGAGAATATATTTCCTCCTAGTGCCTCCTAGTGCTTTGAACAGAGCACCTTTCAAGTAAATAAATATTGAATGATTAAATAAGTATATGAATCACATGCCAAATAAACAGTGCCAACATCAATTATTAAGAATTATTAAACAAGCCAGAATTTTTTAACGTCCTTATCACGTTTATCACTGTGAAGTCACAACATTAATTTGAAGATATAGGATAGTTTGTTATAGAGAAACAAAACAGTCAGGAATATAATTTTAAATATTAACCTGAGAGAAGCAGAAAATCAAGAAATTAAGAGCCTTACTCCAAGAAACAGAGCAAATGTGTGCACGAGTATAGGTCAAACATCATAAAATGTGGGAGTCTGCTTTGGGATTTGGGGTGTACCTTGTCTCAATTTAAACTATCATCACATCCTGCTAAGACAGTTTTACTGGAAATATTAGGTTTAGGATCAAGGTCAAATGCCCTCAATTTTTCCTCTCCCTAGTGCAGCTGAGTCGTGCAGAAGTAGAACGAGCCCTTGAATCTGTTTGCTGTATGGGCATGCTTCATTCATTCAACCTGTATTTATGGAATAGCTATTATGTAACAGAAACTGCACTAAATTTTGGAAATAAAGGAGTGAACAAGATAATTTCCTTGCCTCAAGGAGGAATATCCTGCTGGGAGAGACTAACATTATATCACAGGGAAACAAGCAAGAAGGCAATGACAGGGTGATGTGATAAAGAGAAACTAGGGTGTGAGTGGAAGCAGGTACAGTTGTCAAGGTCTTTCTGAATAGGTAATGTTTAAGCTAAAATGATGTGCAATTATGTGTTAAGCCCATAGAAGGAAAGAGGGTGAATGAAGACCCAGTGTGGTAAATAATCTGCCAGTTTTTAAAAAGCTCAACCAGTTCAATAAAGCTGGAGCTAAGGAAGTTTCTAGAGTGAAGAGAGATGATACTACTAGTGAGCTAGACAGAGGTCATTTTAGGAGAGAGTGTGTTAAGCTAAGGAGCTTGGCATTTATTTGCTCACATAGGGAAGCTGTGAAAGAATTTGTAGACAAGGAACTAAATGTTCAGCTTTGCTTTTCACTGCAACTGTCTATCAGTCAAGTGGAGGATATATTGGAGGTGAGATACACTAGACCCTGACAGAGAAATAAGGGTGCAGCTATGCTAATTCATTTAAGAAGTGGTATGGATCAGACATGAGATATTGATACAACGTCTGGAAAAGTGAAAAGAAGAGATTGAGACACTTATTCATGTCTCATTTATAGCAGTTATTATTCTGAGGTCATTTGTTTTCTTGTTTATCTTCCTCATCAGAACATAAGCTCTTTGAACACATTATACTTATCTTACACCATGTGTATGTATGGTGCTTCTCAAAGGATTTGCACATAGTAATCACTTTTTATATCCAATAGGTACATGAATAAATGCATGAAACAATCTCATATGGAAACATATTCTTGCTACATCCTTTTATATGCAGTGCCTTGTGTGATATGTAGAACTGCTCTATTTTTCAGATGGGGAGAGTGAGGCTGATGTGGGGAAAGGACAAGCTTCTTACTCTCTCTTCACGCTCCATTTTCCTTTCCACATCACCAAATAATTTGTCAGGAAGGGAAAGAATATTCAAGCAGTGATGGTCATTCTCAATTCATAGCTATTCCTCATTTCTTCCAACTTTCATTGAGGTAACTTTTAAAGATAATATTTTCATATATATTTAACTTTCCAAAGCATGATTTTTTTTTGTTATTTTCACAGATTTAAAAAACTAAAAGAGAATGAAAGTGGATTCAGTCTTCCATAGTGGTTTATTTTGTGCTCAAGTCTTGAGATACTGCAACAAATATTTTCTTTGAACTAAATCACATTCAACCAGAGGCTTTCTTAAGTTATTAAGTGACATGAACACTGGCATTGCAGAACTAGCATTTTGCACATCGACTGTTAAAATAAAATTTAATTATTTTGAAAGTATACATCTGATGTCTTGTGCATATTTTGCATTCATATAAGCAGGATAATGTATTGTTTTCTGAAATATATACCCATAACTGCAAACGAAATGTTCATTAGAGAAAAGTTTACAATGATGGTTTGAACAAGGTTATACAGCATGTTTAGTAGCTACTTGCATCTATATCCTTTCCCTTGGGTATAGTAATATAGTAGCTAATGACATAGTAATGTAGCATTTTTTATTTCTTTCTTCATTATTCCTGTACACACGATATTTTGAAGCAAAAGTCATTTATAATCCCTTTCTCCCTTTCCTTCCTTTACTACAGAGAGAGTAAAATATAAATTAGAATCACCTAGAAAGCTTGTTAAGTTACAGATTCCTGATTCAGTGGGTCTGGGACAGAGATGAAAATTTATATTTCCAGTAAGATCTTAAATGATGCTGCTGCTGGTTTAAGGATCACAAATTGGGAACTACTGCTTTACAACAGAGGCTGAAAAGCCACATTTACCTTCTTTAGTGTGCATATAGAATTGCATCTCCCAAGAGGTGCTGGGTTATGCTGCAATTACCAAAAATACCCAATATAAGTGCCTTAAAAGAACAAAGATATGTCTCTCAACTCGTTTCATATATAAGTTATCATGAACTCTGCTCCATGGGTCCTCACTCTGGGACCCAGGCATATACAGTTGTTATCTGGAATGTTCCTATAGTTAGTGACAGAGGGAAAGAGATATAACAACCTGTACACTGGGATCTTAAAAGTACAGCTCAGAAATAACATGTATCATTTTTGCTTAAATTTCATTGACTGATACAAGTGACTTACTACACTTAATTTCTGAGTGTGGGGGGAGGGGGCAGGTAGAGGGGAAGGTGCTTGGAAAGAAATGAATCTGAATACTAGTGAACAGCTATAAGGACCACCACAGATGCAGTTCTGACCATACCATATGATAGAAAGTCAGGAGTGGGGTCTTCCAGGAGAGGAATAGACTTGGTAGACATGCACCTTCTACATTTCACCCTCTTGAAGGTACACTTTTTTTTTAACTGGAATGTAGATGTGATTGTTGGAGGTGCAGCAGCCATACTGAGGTCAGATAGGTCAGTAAACTAGAAGCTGTCAGCTAAATCTGGCCCATTGCCTGTTTATGTAAATAAAGCTTTATTAGAACACAGTCACACTCATTCATTTACATATTGTCTACGGCTACTTTCACACTACAAGGGCAAAGTTAAGTAGTGGCAACAGAGACCTTACGGCTCACAAAGCCAAAAATATTTATTATATGTTCCTTTACAGAAAAAAAATTGTCAACCTCTCCCTATACTAAGGATTACAGAGCAGGAAGATAAAGGGTACTTAGATCCTTGATGAGGCTGTTGATTACCTATACTACTGTAGATTGCCTTTTTTCAGTTCTTTTTTTAAATAAGAGAAACATCAAGCCCTGTTTATTCAAGCCAGGCCAGCAGTGTTTATTACTCACAGCTAAAAGCATTCTTAACTGATACACCTCCAACATTCTGAGATACTGGAACACTAGGTATTATCCAAATATTCAGATGGTAAAACAGACACAGAAGTAAAGTGATTTGGCCAAGTCATGCAGCTACCTATTTGGCAGAGTCAGTTCTGCAGTCAAAATTATAGGTCCCCAGGTTAAAACATCATGTAGATGCAATGCGGTATCATTTTAAAATTTCACTTAGGAAACTCTTGGGAAATATTTTGTCATGCCTGAGAAGTTATAAATAAAGACAAAGAAAATTATCGCAGTGATGACAGGTTTGGAAGAGAAATGGTATAAATACTTGGACATAGACACACTAAGATACTCCTTTTTTAGTTCTGGCTAGAGGTAAAAGATCAGAGTATAAATAATAATAATGAGTGTGTATATAGAAAGTGCAAGCTCTGGGGAAGGTATAAAATGAAAATAGTGCACATATTTTTGAGAGTTTAATTTGTGCCAGGGGTTTTTACAGAGAAACATTATTTAATTATTACAACTAATGTGAGTGAAACAAGTTTGTCCCTTTACACAAAAACAATCTGAGGCTCAAAGAGTTTAAAGACTTATTTAAGGTCACGCAACCAGTTTAGAGTGAAGCTTAGATTAGAGTTCCTGTCTTCTAGTACGTCATTGTCTGTCTGTCTGTCTCTCTGTCCCTCTCTCTTCAGATACAGCTTGGTGTCAGACAGAAGAGAGTGGATATGTCAAGGGGAGCTTTATATTTGGTAGATGTCTTATTTTCCTTCTACTTTACAAGTTTTTTTCCCCCAGTAATGCCTTCCTGGGCAGTTATTCTCAAAATGTTGTCCCTGAACCAGCATCATCAGTATTACTAAAAACTTGTTAGAAATGCAAATTGTTGGGCCCACCCTGGATTTATAGTATCAGAGGAGTTAGAGATCCCAGCCCAGATATATGTGTTGTAAAAAAATCTTTCAGGTGATTCTGATGGACTAAAAATTGAGAGCTACTTCCCATATGGGGTTGTATTCAGGACCTGATAGCTAGCTCCTACTTTCCTGAGGTCCCAGCTGAACAAAACTCTCACGTGTAAAGCCTTCCTAGAAAGGAAGGACTCACCATGGCCTACTTTGTCACTAACCTAGAGTATTTGCATTTTAATAGGAGACTCTGGGTGCTGGGTACATAATAAATACACTGAATAAATCAACCAAGGAAGGAAGGAAGAAGACTCCTGAAGACATGATGCAAAAAAATATATACATTCCAGTAGGCTTAGTGGAGGGTGGTAAGATTTAGTAAACTACCTACACACTAGGGTGTGATAGGATAAAAACTGAGAGTTTTAAAATCTGGACAAAAGGTGATGGTTGCCTGTTGGTAGAAATGTTGAGTCTGAGGTCCAGTCACACATCCATTCAAAAAACATTTTTCTATTTAATATACACTAAGTTCTAAACAATATACCAGTGAACAAAAGACATCATTGGTGACTTCATAGAGCTTATATACTAGGGGAGAAAGTTACAGTTTTTTGAAATGATATTTTAACAGAGACCTAACTGCAGTGGGAATGAACTTGGCAAATACCTGAGGAATGAATATTCTAGGCAGAGGAACAGGGAGTTTGAGGACCTCATGGTGAGATATTTGTGGGTCAGCAATGTGAAGATGGCTAGAATGGAATGGAGAATGGGAAGCATCTAGGAGATGGGAAGAGAGATATTTAGGAAAAAGATCAAGGATTTTGGATTTTATTTAAGTGTGATGAAAAGCCATTGAAAACTTGAGATCAAGATGGGACATGCTCTAATTTATCTTTTAAAATAATTCCTACGGGTGCTGAATGGTGGATATTAAGAGGATGGGAGAGGATCCTGTAAGTGTAGAAATGGGTAGAACAGTTGAGAAACCAATACAGTAATCCAGGTGGCTCAGCATGAAGTGGTAGCAGTAGAGGAGGAGAGATGTGGTTCTAATTGGGTTATTTGAACATAGTGAGGAAAGAATTTCACCAGTTTAGATGCTGGTGTCAGAGAAAGCGAGTTGGTAATGATGCCTCTAAGATGTTTGGCCTGAACAGTTGCACTTAATGGTGCAATGCCATTTCCTGGGTCAGGAAAACCTGAAGGAGATGCAAGCTTTTGGTGGGAAAATATGACAAGAATCTAGAAGTCCATTTTGTGTGAGATGCATATTGACATCGGAGAAGATATAGGAGTCTGGAGCTCAGAGGAGAGATTTGGCACCCTTGAGAGTCATCAGCATATAAATGGCAAAGGCCAGATAAGTTCCCACAGGGAGAGATGGGGATTGAAAATGGAAAAGACTTTTAGATAAAATGCCTAAGCTAAGAAAGAGAATCAACCCCTGCCCTCAAATAAAAAGAGGCTCAAGAAAGATGATAGCCTGTGAAAAGCAGAAATGTATAGCACCATAGAATCCAAGGAAACAGGGAGTTTTGAGAAGGGTTGATCAGCAGTGTCAAATATAGGCAACAGGTCAAGAAAACTACACCGGAAAATAGCTGTTGGTTAGAGATACATAGAGGTCTTTCCTAATGACTATTTTGTTGTGGTGGTGAGACAAATCAAGTTAGAAGTGTTTACTGATGGAGGGATGGAGAGAGAGAGTGAGAGAGAGAGAGTAAATGAAGCTAGAATACGTGTATCTTATTTTTCTTTAAACAACAGTACAAAAATTTTGACAGGATATATATGTTTGAGAGGATACATTATATATATATAATATATATATATATATTATATATATATCCATGTTTGTATTGACTTTATAAAAAATAAAATTCTATGAGGAAAGCTTTATTTAATAACCTAGGGGAATATTTGTATACCCTTTTAAGCTCAGTTTTTTCATTTGTGAAATAGAGTTAACATAAGACTAGTTATGGGTCCATTGTGTGCATTAAATTTAATAATCCTAATAAAATACAGAGCATGTAGTTTGAGGCATAGTCAAAAAATGTTAGCTGCAGTTATTTCATATTATTATCACTATTATTTGATAACTTTCTTCTTTCCTTTCTTCTATCTCTCCCTCAGGATGGTCAATTATCTAGACTGTTGGTTTTTTCACTGGCCATAACAATAATATCTTTCATTTTCTACAGAAAGTTGCCTTTTTCTTCTCACTTTACGAGAGTTTCAAGTTTGTGACCTACATCATTGATCTGATACTTTCTTTTTTTAAAATAAATTTATTTATTTATTTTTGGCTGCATTGGGTCTTCGTTGCTGCCTGCGGGCTTTCTCTAGTTCTGGCGGGCGGGGGCTACTCTTCATTGCTGTGCACGGGCTTCTCATTGTGGTGGCTTCTCTTGTGGCAGAGCATGGTCTCTAGGCACGCGGGCTTCAGTAGTTGTGGCACATGGGCTCCAGTAGTTGTGGCTCACGGGCTCTAGAGTGCAGGCTCAGTAGTTGTGGCTCACGGCATGTGGGATCTTCCCAGACCAGGGATTGAACCCATGTCCCCTGCATTGGCAGTCGGATTCTTAACCACTGCGCCACCAGGGAAGCCCCTGATCTGATACTTTCAATGAAGATTCATATTCTACTGTTTTGCTTTCAATTTTCTTTTCCTTTTCCATCTTTTTTCATCTCTCCTATCTCCATTTCCATCAGTCTAATTCCCTTATGACTTTCAGATGATTTTCACAGAAGCCATGTTTTCTTTGATTCTAATGAAGATCCTAACAGATTCTTGAAGTTTCCTTTGGATCCTGCAGTAGCATATGTTATTCTTGTGGGTCTCCTGGATGCTGTGTTTGCTCTCTTATTCTTTAGAATTTTCTATGAAGAACGTCATGATTTTTAAAGGTTTTTTTTTTTCTGACTCATGTTCAAAAAGACCAGGCCTTTGTCACTGGACAACGCTTGGTATTTCTCTCAGTCCACTTAGGAGGTGACACAACCTTCCTCAAATACTTAGCTGAGGAAAGATGAACGTATACAGGTTCTGCCTCTCAAGCGGGCTTTCACCCAATGTGCCGCTGCACTACTGAGGTAGAACTTTCTCCACGTCCTTTGGGCTGGTTCTTCATTAATCTAAATTGATGTAACATATGAAGAGCACAATTTCTAGCAAGCATTGCTACTGTGGCCTGCTCATTTCTGTTGACTTCTGTGGTACTTTTCTTGTGAGGATCATTCCTCCCAACTGCCACATGCCACTGCTGGAATCCAATACTTATAAGAGACTGAATATACACATGCATCATGGCCAGTCTATGTGTAAAAATAGAATTCTGACCCACAACCTAGTGCAACCATGCCAAGAAGCCAACCTATTATCCACAGTAATCGCTAAAGGAGGGCCGACTACTAACTACAGCAACCAATCCAGGAAGGCAAACAATAACCCCTGTAACAATCATTAATTCATAATAACTTCATTAATAACTGTTAGCTTCCTTAATATTTGCGCCCACTTCTAATTTAGGATCAACCAGAGAAAGCCAAATAGGTAGCCCAACCAATCACATAGGACACCCTGCTTCTAGTCAGCCCACCTCCAGTTTCCCTGTGCCAACAGCATCCCAATCAGGGCATACCTGAAGCCTTCCTTTTTTTCTATTGTATTGTCAGGCCACTCAGGATGGCTGTTCTCTTGATCTCTGTACATCCCCAGCCCAAGCAGGACCTGCTTCACCTATACCCTACTCACATGACTGACCTTCCTATGTACTTGCCCCAGGCCCCAGCTAATAAGAGCTTATCAAAGGGGTGGTGAGGGGTGTGCCCCTCTGCTGGTTTCCCTGGTAACCAATGAGCCCCCCCTGACTTCAATTTCCCTATAACTGGTAATCTCCCCTTCCCCCCACCCCCGCCCCAGCTAACACTGCCACTTTGTCCTGCCCGTCCACCGCAGGTGGTGGCGTGTCACTCCAGGACCTTGCTCCAGATGTGTAAGCTCCCCCATCCACTAAACCACTGATGCCTCTGTTGTTGACTCTGGGCTCTATCGTTAGTCTTGAAGCTGCTGCAAGCACAGGCCTTGCAGACCTATGGGGTGCAGCCCAACATCCACTATGAAGCTTTCCCTCTCCTCTGCCTGCCTTTGAGTCTCTGCCAAACACAAATGATGATAGCTAACTCCCTTGCTGTAGCAAGCCCTGAATAAATAGTCTTTGCTTGCTCTCATTTAAATGGTCTTCATTTATTTTCACACTAATTGCCTACTTGAATTCTGTGCTGTTTAACTTCTACCTAGATAAATGAATGTGAATAAACTAATATTTGGAGGAACAATGTATTTTAAGAAGAAAATAAGCTATACCATAAGCTAAAATTTAGATAATTTATTGTTATTCATTTGCATCTTCCTCAATTATACTATTGGTTTTTTTAATCGTTTTTAATTTTTACAGTTTTTTTTGTCTTCATGGATATTTTAGTGAAAGGTTGTGAGAAGGTGCTTAGTGGTATCTTATACCAGGAGTAGCCGTGCTACTTTTTACAGGTATATTTTATTATGACACAAGTTCTGACACACTAATTTCAACATTAATAATGTGCTTCCCAGGCTGACAGCTTTGACCCTCTTGCCATACACACCTACAAACACACACACACACAGTTCCAGTGATTAATGAATCCCATTATCCAGATCATTTTGTTTGTTTATTTTTAAAGTTTACCCTCAGATGTATCCACATTTTAGGTGACAGTATTATCTTTCTTGAATTAACCTTAAGCTGATTCACTGAACCACCTGGCTGTCTAATGAATCTTCTAATTAATGGGATGCCTTCTAATTAAAAAATATATATTTATTTCCCACACTATGCTGCTAATAGCTTTGTGGCTTTTATAAATAAATAATGATTTAGCACTCACACATACCATTAAAAGAAGAAAGACATCAGGCTATTTAAAAGCCTGACTAGGTCTTCTTTTTAGCTCTTTCTATCAACTGAAAAAAGTTAAATTTCACAACTAGTGTTTACTGTGTGAGTCGTCTGTTTTTCTTTTATCAGCTTTTCACCTCTGCACACAGACTTGTGTCCTTGAGACACAAAGTAATTTAGAGTGGCTCTTTGCTATTCCTGGTAATTCAGCCTTGTTTCTCTATTGCACACTCTAACACTCAGTGTGAAACATTTATTCTACTTAATCATGACAATGTAGATGCCAGAAGGAATTGAGTAAAGCAGCAGTGCAGTGAGGATCTGGCCTTAGTGAGGAAGAATCCTGGCTCCTTTGTTTTTCCTTGTAACTGCCTTTGAATGCAGCCCTTTCGGTACTTTAATGTTTCCTTCACATATGTTTACTGCCTCAAGTTATCAATTTGCATCTGCTCCAATTTAAAATTATTTTTCTTATTAGCCAAATCTCACCATTTTACTGCATATGCTGGTGAAGTTAATGGGAAGATTTCTACATTTCCAATTTATTTAAACTCAATCGATGGTGTTAACATGTTCTATGAGTCATTTGACTTTAAGGATTTCATGAAGACAGAGCTTCTTGCTGGAGTTGAACTCACACTGACTTAGGGAATTTTCTTATTTCAGACACATAGCTAATTTGGAGTCAGCTAGTTTAGTATCATGCTAAGTCCTCTATCATTTGATTCCTTTCTTAATAGTCTTTCTTCTACCAAACAAGGATACAAAACAAGAGTATGTATTTTACTAAGCAATAACAGTGGAGTCACTTGAGTGTTCTTAATAATAATGATTACTGATGATGTAAACCCGAATAATAATTATTGTCAGCACTTGCTATGTGCCAGGCACTGTGCTAAGGAGTTCATATTTCACAGCAACTTTGTGAGGCCCGTACCATTATTATCTCCATTTAAGAAGAAAAAGCTAACTCGTCAAATGGTTAAGATATTTGCTCAAGGCCACATAACTTTCAGTCTAAATTTTTATTTTGAATGGAGTGTTATTTCTTTGATTATTTTAAAAAAATTGCAATTGGCAAGATAAAGTCTCATGTAAGTTGTATTTCTTAAACTTCATCTCTGAAATACAATTATTAAAAAATTAAGTGGGGAAACGTAAGGGAGGGAGAGATTGCCTTGCATTCATGTCCTAGCTAGTTTTAAAGAAATACTTTTAATTTCAAATCTGATATTTTTCTGTAGAAAGGGTCGAAAATAAATCCTAAGACATCTCACAGTTCAGCTCAAACCAATATAAGGAATCAAAGTTGGCTGCCTCCAGAATGTTTTGTCAAGACCCCACGTTGTCTCCCCAATACTCTGGCTCCATGACATATTAGCTTTGCTTCCTGAAGCAAGTTATTAGATTCCATGAGCCTCAGTTTTTCATCTGTTAAATGGAGATATTTAAATTGTGAGGATGGCATAAGATCATGGCTGGAAAGTACTTAGCCAAGGGCACAGCACCTTCTCAGCCTTTTGTAAATAGGAAATACAGCTGCTATCAGATGGCATCATAATATTAGATTTGCCCACATTGGCATCCCATTCCTTTGCTCGCTTTGGTTTCTTCTCTATCACATATCTATTGTGGAGATGAAGATGGAATCTGAGTTGATATCTAGCATAGTATAACAAAGAACACTGGCACGAGGAAAATGAGACCTGACTCTCATCCAAGGTTTTCTGCTAATACAATATGACACTGAGAACATTACTAACCCTGCCTGAGTTCAAATTACCCTTATGGAAAAATAAGGTGGATACAATGACTTCTGACACCAACCACCTGGCTTTGCGCCAAACTTCACAGGTTAAGCCCTCCATAAGACTGCCCTCACTTCAAACAGCGGCCATAAATTTGGGTCACCGTTGCTTCTAACCAGCTGGCTACAGATTTAGGGCCTCCTGCTATCTTCTCAGTTTCAATAATAAGCTAGAATGATGCACAGAACTCAGGGAAACATTATACTTAATTTTGCAGTTGAACTATAGCAAAAAGGATATAAATCAGAACGAGTCAAAGGGAAAGATGCATAGGGTAAGCCTATGAAGGTTTTAAATGTGAGGCTTCCATTTTTCCCAGGGTTGCATTACCTTCCCAGCACATTGATCTGTCAAAATATTTGGAGTATTACTAACCAGGGATGCCCACCTGAGCTTTGGTGTCCAAAGGTTCTGTTGGGGTTTTGTTATATAAGTATGATTGATTTAATCATTAACCACAGAGTTGAGCTCAGTCTTCGGGCTCCCTCTCATCTAGGTTGGGCTGATATCACATGGCTCAAAGCCCCAACCCTCTAATCACATGGCTGGTCTTTCTGGCATGGCCAGCTCCCATCCTGAGTCATCTCCTTGGCATAAACTATCTAGGGGCCCACTGTGAGTCACCTTGTTAGTATAAACTATCAGATGTGGCCTAAAGCATTCACCATGAATAACAGAGACATTCTGGGAAATTCCAAAGATTTACAGGTTACATCCCAGAAAGTGGAGACAAAGCCCAGCCACATTCTTTACTACACAGAAGGTGATACAAAATATGCTCTCTAGGAGCACTTTGATTCTACTTCCTACTCTTTATTTAAAGGGTCTAGGACATTTTTTTAAAGTGGAATAATCAGGAAAAGATAAAGCAAAGGAAGTGTGGCTGAAGGGAAAGCTCTCTCCCCTGTGATTGCTTTCCACAAAGTAGGCACAGAGGGAAAAGATGACTGTGGCATCAGAAACATACCCTGGCTGGGGAAAAAGAAAAGTGGCTGGAAAAAGTGGCAATGAATTAATGTGTCCAATAGCTTATTTGTCCATTATCTAAAGCATCATCTACATTCCATTAACTCATGAATCAGTCACACTCATAGTCTTATATCCTGGGGCCCTTCTAATTGTGTACTAAAGGCCTTAGAACTATAGTAGATTGTGACTTGCTTCTCCTGCTCCAACCTTTCATTTTTAAATCTTATAATCTGTCCTCCTTCCCATGCAAAACTTATTGGACATTAATGGAATGTTCCACATATTAGATGTATGAGATAAAAAAGTAGCGTCAACACAACTTAAACACATTGCTTTTTTTCTAAGCCATTTCTGAAGGAATAAGCAACTCGTTGGAGGAAAGTAAATATTTTAAACATATGATAGTAACTTGCCTCTTACACCATACAGTCATATAATAAATCATCACAGACTTGCTACTCTGCTTTTCCTCCCAAGCAGGTAGGTAAAATATCACCCTGCTTTAAGTGTGTGTACATGTGTGTGAACACTACATTCTTTGTGATAAGAAGAGATTAATGTTGCCATGGAAATGAACCACAGCCTTCGTTGAGGTTAATAAAATGGAATGCTTTCGCATATGTATTACTGTGTATGTTTGCTTGTACAGATGTACAAGAGGTTAAAGAAGTGTTCTCTGTGCTTTTTCTTGTGATAGAACGATTTTTGGATATTATATACTCAGAAGCTTTTTAAATACCAGTTTGCAGTTTAATAGACACTATGTGAGGAAATATTCCTAAGATATAATATGAAACCTAATAAGAGTGAATCCTCAGATTCCCTTTTTCAATCATTTATTTAGCTAATACATAGCCTGGCTAAGCCAGGCTATGTCCTAGCAACAGAGATATATGGAAAGACTTGCTCTTCTGGGACTTAACAGGGGTTGACAAAGTAAACATGTTCCATGATTTATTTAAAACAGGTTGATGATGTTAACATGTTTTATGAGGCATTTGATCTTAAGGATCAAATACCTTCCTCTTGATCTTAAGGATCAAATACCTTCTTCTTTGAGTTGGCACAAATACACATGTTATACAGGTATGTGATACAGAATGTCTAAGAATTTGGGGTAGACTGAGAAACATATTCTACCTATGTGCTGTCAGAAAATCCTTCACAAAAGACTGTCATTTGAAATGAATCTTGAAGCATGAGTAGTTGCTGCCTAAGGGATGAAACGAGATAAAGCAGGGCTTCCCTGGTGGCGCAGTGGTTGAGGGTCCGCCTGCTGATGCAGGGGACACGGGTTCATGCCCCGGTCTGGGAGGATCCCACATGCCGCGGAGCGGCTGGGCCCGTGAGCCATGGCCATTGAGCCTGCGCGTCCGGAGCCTGTGGTCCGCAACGGGAGAGGCCACAACAGTGAGAGGCCCGCGTACCACAAAATAAAAAAAGAGATAAAGCAAGGGATGAAATATGTTTCAGTGAAAGATGACTTGGGAGTGGTGTGAACATAAGACGTCAAGGACTGGACTATTTGGCAAATAAATTGAATATTACCAGGAACTAGGATAGACTGAGTTTAGATAACTGCTGCCTAAAGGTAGATAGAGCAATGGAAAGGAGGGCACCAGTGATATAGAGAAGTCTCTGCTGCTGATTAGCTACAGGACTCAAGTGCATGATTGCCCAGTGCTCCGGTCTGCAGGCTGTCTCTGGAGCTTTCACGTGTGCGATCTCCTACAACCTCCACGCAGTGAATTCACTGGGTTGACAGTGACCACATATGAAGCACCACACACAAGCCTCCCTTCCTTCTCCATCTCTCTCTTCCTCCCAGTTCTGCAGCCTCATCCAATTACTTTCTTTGTCTCCAAGTTTATTCTTAATGTTCTGTTTCTGGACATAATTAGTTCTCCTTTCTGGAATGCTCTGTTCACGTCCTGCCTCAGAATTGACTTTTCAAGCCACTTTTTAAAGCCTTTCCAAGCTACCCAAGTTGAGGTTAATCCTTCTTTGTCCTTCGATAGTACCATCTGTACATCTGTTTCAACAGATCATTGTCAACCTTATGTCAGTTAGCATGTGTTTTTCCTATAGATGATAAACCCTTCAGGGGTAGTCACCATAGTTGGATTCTCAATAGTCCCTGTGACCATATTTGGCACATAATGTATACATTTGGTCGATAGAATTTAAACTGAAGAATATTTTTAATAAATTTGTCAAAGCACAGATCAGGCCTCTATAATAATTTGATTTTTATGTATATGTAAGACAGTCTTTTATAATATATGTTAAATTTTATTCTAGACTTTTACCCAAAATAGAAAACATGCTATCAGTTAATTGAGGACAAAATATTCAGACACAAGATTATCTTTTTTGCACTTCAAACTATAAATTCATTTTCCATTTTCAAAGCCATAAACTATGTTCTTTGATAGCCAGTCCAACCAGAAGGTTTTACTATACAATTTTATACTCCTTTTGTTGATGTACCAAGATAAGTTATTGCTTTATGAGCTATAACCTATTAACAGGCATTCATATTGAGTAACATCTTTTGCATAAAACATTCCTGAGGAAATACAATTACTTCAATGTTATTATTAAAGCAGCAAGGAAATATATCACTCAAGTAAAGGAAAATCCTATACTAACTACATTCTTTTTGCTCCTAGTGTCAAATGCCTTTTAACCAATTAATAGCTCTTCCCTAGCAAACTGATTTCTCCTTTTGTTTTATTCCTTCATGGGATTTAACACAGGATTTAACTCTAAAAGCATCTACATCCCTAACTTGCTAGTTCCTATTTTGTGTTATAAAGTTCATAAATAAACCTGATCTGTCTCCAGTTTTCTTTATTTAATGAGATGAAAATTTATCCTTACCATTTGGTTTAGCAGTTATATAGGTGATACACGTTTTAGAGACAGAGACAGATTATTTGCTGTTTAAGTCAAAATTGGAAGTGTCAATGAGATAGTAATTTTTAGATCTACCAAATTAAAGTCTTTCCGTAATGATCAGTTGCCCCACTGTAGCATCAATATGATTAGCTTTGATTTTAGGAATTTGTATATTTTATCTTTTAATAGCATCCTTGGAATTATTTTCCTAAGAATAAGAATACGACAAAGAGAAGAAAAAAAGAATTAAGCAGAATCAATAGAGCTTGATACTTCTGTTTAGGAGTCACGTGGGCCAAATTAACTTCCCTCTCTTTGGTTTAGTTTCCCCATGTCTAAAAGGAGCTCAGACCTGATGTTTAGGGCCCTCCTCTATTGAGTTCTCTATGATTTCTAGGAGATGGCTCTTCTTTAGTGCATTTAGTCATGAACTACTCCAGATAAACCCAGTTTTCAAACACCCAGCTGATTCTCTACACATCCTCGATAAATTATTTGATAATTTTATACAACTGGTCACCTAAATTTTTTAAAAAATAGCTGGCTATTCTTGTTTTACCTATCTTGGGCAAAATTTTTCTTTTAGATTGTTTGTTCTATTTGGTCCATCCTAAAGATCAATCTTCTACCCAGAGAAGTAAACAAATAGATATTTAGTTAATGAGTAGAATGGTCTCTTCTCATTTTGTTCGGAATATTCTCAAACAGGAGAACTAAGATTCTTAGTTTATTTTTTAACCTCTAACAGTTCAAGCACTCTCTTCATTCTAAAATAGTAGAAAACTACAACAATATCCTGCTGACCCATTTGTGCCTAAGAAAAATCTGTATTTTAAGTGTTTAACAATGCTTCCAGGCCTCTTCAGGCTATAGCTATTAATGAAGTTCTATACTCATCAATAAACTAAAATTCCAGTTCTTTTCACATACATACCTCCTTTTCCTGTTCTGACTCTTATTTCTCCTTCAAGGACTCATAAATGAGTGTCTCACAATGAAAGTCAACAATAATCATCATTAGATGGTCCCCATGTTTTTATTCTCTTGCTTCATATAACCCATTTTCATATCAATCTCTGCTCTCCAAGAAACCACCATGAAAATAAGTCCTCTAGGGCTTCCCTGGTGGCGCAGTGGTTGAGATTCCGCCTGCCGATGCAGGAGACACGGGTTCTTGCCCTGGTCCGGGAAGATCCCACATGCCGCAGAGCAGCTGGGCCCGTGAGCCATGGCTGCTGAGCCTGCACATCCGGAGCCTGTGCTCCGCAATGGGAGAGGCCACAGCGGTGAAAGGCCCGCGTACCACAAAAAAGAAAAAAAAAAAAGAAAAGAAGTCTTCTAGGAGAATACTCTAGTATGTTTGGCCTCATAAAAGAGAGAACATCCTCTTTCAAGTGAGTAATTTTGTCATCTGAACTAGGAATTAATACCCAGAGACATAAAATATTTTATAAAGGTATGTTCTTCAACTTAAAAACTAATCTTT
Organism: Leucopleurus acutus; assembly: GCF_964270905.1. Lineage (NCBI taxonomy): Eukaryota > Metazoa > Chordata > Mammalia > Artiodactyla > Delphinidae > Leucopleurus > Leucopleurus acutus. The sequence continues at coordinate 76,491,300 of NC_139147.1, read as the reverse complement.
TTCTTTATTGGGCATTAAATCCATTTTGAGTGGGGAGGTAGAATCTATGTCAATTCTCCCATTTCCTCATCTCTCCTTTGTTTCACTTTATGAAAAGGACAGATGAAGGTAGGAAAGGAGGAAGCCTGCTCTCTTCAGAGATTTTAGTGCTTAAACACAAATACCCTGCTATATGTCAACTCAGTCTGGGCTCAACTAGGAACCTCTGCTACTGGAAGTTTGTATTGCTTTCAATAACTGTTTATCAAAAAAGAATTATTTGAGTCCCCATGAACATGACACTGGTGGGCTCTAAGTCCATTAAGCATCCATATTCCACATATTCTAGGAACTTATTACATCTCATATTCAAGATGTCCAGAATTATATTTTATAGCTCATAGAGATAAACTGCAACTTTTTTAAGATAAAAACAGCACACTAACTACCCATTTAGTCAATGATCTCCTTCTGCAGACCTTATCCCTCTTCAAAATAGCCTTTAACCAAAGTCTAAAAAATGAGGCCATTGAGGACAAGAAATTGCTTTCACATAGTCTTGCCAACTAGTTCACGAGCTCTTCTTACTCAGAACCTTACCAAATTACTAGAAACTATACTGCAATGTAAAATATACCATAAGTGGTGTCAACAGGTTTGGGTTCACGTTCTACAGATAAACTTACTATGGATTACAGCACATGAAAGACTGCTCAATATCACCAATTATTATTCAGTTGGCCAAAAAGGGCATACAGGGGACCTTCAAGATGGCAGAGGAGTAAGACGTGGAGATCACCTTCCTCCCCACAAATACATCAAAAGTACATCTACATGTGGAACAACTCCTACAGAACACAGACTGAACACTGGCAGAAGACCTCAGACTTCCCAAAAGGCAAGAAACGTACAGGGGTAGGGCAAAAGAAAAAAGAAAAAACAGAGACAAAAGAATAGGGACAGGACCTGCACCTCTGGAAGGGAACTGTGAAGGAGGAAAAGTTTCCACACATTAGGAAGCCCATTCACTGACGGGGACGGGTGGTAGGCTGGGGGGAACCTTCGGAGCCACGGAGGAGAGCACAGCAACAGGGGTGCAGAAGGCAAAATGGAGAGATTCCCGCTTAGAGGATCAGTGCCGACCAGCACTCACCAGCCCGAGAGGCTTGTCTGCTCACCCGCCAGGATGGGTGGGGGCTGGGAGCTGAGGCTTCAGCTTCGGAGGTCAGACCACAGGGAGAGGACTGGGGTTGGCTGCATGAACACACCCTGAAGGGGGCTAGTGCACCACGGCTAGCCAGGAGGGAGTCCGGGAAAAAGTTTGGAACTGCCTAAGAGGCAAAGACCATTGTTTCAGGGTGCACAAGGAGAGGGGATTCAGAGCACCGCCTAAACTAGCTCCAGAGATGGGAGTGAACTGCGGCCCTCAGCGCAAACATCAGAGACAGGCATGAAACGCTAAAGCTGCTGCTGCCGCCACCAAGAAGCCTGTGTGCAAGCACAGGTCACTATCCACACCTCCCCTCCCCCTGGGAGCCTGTGCAGCCCACCACTGCCAGGGATCTGTGATCCAGGGACAACTTCCCCAGGAGAACACACAACGTGCCTCAGGCTTGTGCAACACTGGCCTCTGCTGCTGCAGGCTTGCCCCGCATTCCATACCCCTCCCTCCCCCTGGCCTGAGAGAGCCAGCACCCCCTAATCAACTGCTACTTTAACCCCACCCTGTCTGAGAGAAGAACAGATGCGCTCAGGCGACCTACACACAAAGGTGGGGCCAAATCCAAAGCTGAACCCCAGGAGCTGTGCGAACAAAGAAGAGAAAGGGAACTTTCTCCCAGCAGCCTCAGGAGCAGCAGATTAAACCTCCACAGTCAACTTGATGTACCCTCCATCTGTGGAATACTTTAATAGAAAATGAATCATCCCAAAATTGAGGCAGTGGGCTTTGGGAGCAAATGTAGACTTGAGGCTTACTTTCTGCATCTAATTTGTTTCTGGTTTTATGTTTATCTTAGTTTAGTATTTAGCACTTATTATCATTGGTATATTTGTTTATTGATTTGGTTGTTCTCTTCATTTTTATATATATATTTTTTCTTTTTTCTCTTTTTGTCAGTGTGTATGTGTATGCTTCTTTGTGTGATTTTGTCTGTATAATTTTGCTTTTACCATTTGTCTTAGGGTCCGTCTGTCCTTTTTCGTTTGTTTGTTTGTTTTTAGTAGTTTTTAGTGCTTGTTATCATTGGTGGATTTGTTATTTGGTTTGGTTTTTCTCTTTCTTTTTTATTACTGTTTTATTTTTATATTTTTAATAATTTTTTTATTTTAATAACATTATTTATTTTACTTTATTATTTCTTTATTTTTTTTCTCCCTTTTTTCTGAGCTGTGTAGCTAACAGGGGCTTGGTGCTCCAGCCAGGTGTCAGGCCTGAGCCTCTGAGGTGGGAGAACTGAGTTCAGACAATGGTCCACCAGAGACCGCCTGGCCCCACATAATATCAAAGAGTGAAAGCTCTCCCAGAGACCTCCATCCCAATGCTAAGACCCAGCTCCACTAAACAACCAGCAAGCTACAGTACTGGAAACACTATGCCAAACAACTAGCATGACAGGAACACAACCCCACCCATTAGGAGAGAGCCTGCCTAAAATAATAATATGGTCACAGACACCCCAAAACACACCACTGGACATGGTCCTGCCCAACAGAAAGACAAGATCCAGCCTCATCCACCAGAACACAGGTACCAGTCCCCTCCACCAGGAAGCCTACACAACCCATTGAACCAACCTTACCCACTGGGGGAAGATACCAAAAACAATGGGAACTATGAACCTGCAGCCTGCAAAAAGGAGACCCCAAACACAGTAAGTTGAACAAAATGAGAAGTCAGAGATAATACACAGCAGATGAAGGAGCAAAGTAAAAACCCACCAAAACAAACAAATGAAGAGGAAATAGGCAGTCTGCCTGAAAAATAAGTCATGGTAAAGATAGTAAAGATGATCCAAAATCATTTTATACAATGGAGAAAATACAAGAAACACTTAAAAAGGATGTAGAAGAACTAAAGAGCAAACAAAAAATAATGAACAACACAATAAATGAAATCAAAAATTCGCTAGAAGGAATCAATAGCAGAATAACTGAGGCAGAAGAGCAGATAAGTGACCTGGAAGATAAAATAGTAGAAATAACTGCTGCAGACAAGAATAAAGAAAAGGAATGAAAAGCATTGAGGACAGTCTAAGAGACATCTGGGGCAACATTAAATGCACCAACATTCTAATTATAGGGGTCCCAGTAGAAGAAGAGAAAAAGAACAGAACTGAGAAAATATTTGAAGAGATTATAGTTGAAAACTTCCCTAATATGGGAAAGAAAATTGTCAATCAAGTCCAGGAAGTGCAGAGTCCCATACAGGATAAATACAAGGAGAAACACGCCAAGACACATAATAATAAAACTATCAAAAATTAATACAAAGAAAAATATTAAAATCAGCAAGGGAAAAGCAAAAAATAATATACAAGGGAATCCCCATAAGGTTAACAACTGATCTTTCAACAGAAACTCTGCAAACCAGAAGGGAGTGGCAGGAAATATTTAAAGTGATGAAAGGAAAAACCTAAAACCAAGATTGCCAGCAAGGATCTCATTCAGATTTGATGGAGAAATTAAAACCTTTACAGACAAGAAAAAGCTACGATAATTCAGCACCACAAAACCAGATTTAAAACAAATGCTAAAGGAACTTCTCTAGGTAGGAAACACAAGAGAAGGAAAAGACCTACAATAACAAACCCAAAACAATTAAGAAAATTGTAATAGGAATATACATATCAATAATTACCTTAAATGTAAATGGATTAAACGCTCCATCCAAAAGACATAGACTGGATGAATGGATACAAAAACAAGACCCATATATATGCTGCCTACAAAAGACCCACTTCGGACCTAGGGACACATACAGAGTGAAAGTGAGGAGATGGAAAAATATATTCCATGCAAATGGAAATCAAAAGAAAGCTGGAGTAGCAATTCTCAGACAAAGTAGACTTTACAATAAAGACTATTACAAGAAACAAAGAAGGACACTACATAATGATCAAGGAGTCAACCCAAGAAGAAGATATAATGATTGTAAATATTTATGCACCCAAGAGAGAAGCACCTCAGTACATAAAGCAAATGCTAACAGCCATAAAAGGGGAAATCAACAGTAACACAATAATAGTAGGGGACTTTAACACCCCACTTTCACCAATGGACAAATCCCCCAAAATGAAAATAAATAAGAAAACACAAGCTTTAAATTATACATTAAACAACATGGAATTAGTTGATATTAATAGGACATTTCATCCAAAAACAACAGAATACACTTTCTTCTCAAGTGCTCAGGAACATTCTCCAGGATAGATCATATCTTGGGTCACAAATCAAGCGTTTGTAAATATAAGAAAATTGAAATTTTATCAAGTATCTTTTCCAACCACAATGCTATGAGACTAGATATCAATTACAGGAAAAAATCTGTAAGAAATACAAACACATGGAGGCTAAACAACACACTACTTAATAACCAAGAGATCACTGAAGAAATCAAAGAGGAAATCAAAAAATACCTAGAAACAAATGACAATGAAAACACAACGACCCAAAACCTATGGGATACAGCAAAAGCAGTTCTAAGAGAGAAGTTTATAGCAATACAATCCTACTTTAAGAAAAAAGAAACATCTCAAATAAACAACCTAACCTTACACCTAAAGCAATTAGAGAAAGAAGAACAAAAATACCCCAAAGTTAGCAGAAGGAAAGAAATCATAAAGATCAGATCAGAAATAAATGAAAAAGAAATGAAGAAAACAATAACAAAGATCAATAAAACTAAAAGCTGGTTCTTTGAGAAGATAAACAAAATTGATAAACCATTAGCCAGACTTATCAAGAAAAAAAGGGAGAAGACTCAAATCAATAGAGTTAGAAATGAAAACAGAAAGTAACAAATGACACTCCAGAAATACAAAGGATCATGAGAGATTACTACAAGCAACTATATGCCAATAAAATGGACAACCTGGAAGACATGGACAAATTCTTAGAAAAGCACAAACTTCCAAGATGGAACTAGGAAGAAATAGAAAATATGAGCAGACCAATCACAAGCACTGAAATGGAGACTATGATTAAAAACCTTCCAACAGGGCTTCCCTGGTGACGCAGTGGTTGAGAGTCCACCTGCCGATGCAGGGGACACGGGTTCGTGCCCTGGTCCGGGAAGATCCCACATGCCACAGAGTGGCTGGGCCCATGAGCCATGGCCGCTGAGCCTGCATGTCTGGAGCCTGTGCTCCGCAACGGGAGAGACCACAGCAGTGAGGGGCCCATGTACCACAAAAAAAAAAAAAAAAAAAAAAGAAAAATCTTCCATCAAACAAAAGCCCAGGACCAGATGGCTTCAGAGACAAATTCTATCAAACATTTACAGAAGAGCTAACACCTATCCTTCTCAAACTCTTCCAAAACATAGCAGAGGGAGGAACACTCCCAAACTCATTCTACGAGGCCACCATCACCATGATACCAAAACCAGACAAAGATGTCATGAAAAAAGAAAACTGCAGGCCAATATCACTGATGAACATAGATGCAAAACTCTAAACAAAATACTAGCAAACAGAATCCAACAGCACATTAAAAGGATCATACACCATGATCAAGTGGGGTTTAACCCAGGAATGCAAGGATTCTTCAATATATGCAAATCAAACAATGTGATACACCATATTAATAAACTGAAGGATAAAAACCATATGATCATGTGAATAGATGAAGAAAAAGCTTTTGACAAAATTCAACACCCATTTATGATAAAAAGCCCTCCAGAAAGTAAGCATAGAGAGAACTTACTTCAACATAATAAAGGTCATATAAGACAAACCCACAGCCCACATCATTCTCAATGGTGAAAAATTGAAAGCATTTCCACTAAGATCAGGAACAAGACAAGGTTGCCCACTCTAACCATTATTATTAAACATAGTTTTGGAAGTTTTAGTCACAGCAATCAGAGAAGAAAAAGAAATAAAAGGAATCCAAATTGGAAAAGAAGAAGTAAAGCTGTCACTGTTTGCAGATGACATGATACTATATACATAGAGAATCCTAAAGACTCTACCATAAAACTACTAGAGCTAATCGATGAATTTGGTAAAGTAGCAGGATACAAAATTAATGTACAGAAATCTCTTGCATTACAATACACTAATGATGAAAAATCTGAAAGAGAAATTAAGGAAACACTCCCATTTACCACTGCAACAAAAAGAATAAAATACCTAGGAATAAACCTATGTAAGGAGACAAAAGACCTGTATGCAGAAAATTATTAGACACTGATGAAAGAAATTAAAGACAATACAAATAGATGGAGAAATATATCATGTTCTTGGATTGGAAGAATCAACATTGTGAGAATGCCTATACTACCCAAAGCAATCTACAGGTTCAATATAATCACTATCAAACTACCAATGGCATTTTTCACAGAACTAGAACAAAAAATTCCACAATTTGTATGGAAACACAAACGACCCTGAATAGCCAAAGCAATCTTGAGAAAGAAAAATGGAGATGGAGGAATCAGATGCCCTGACTTCAGACTATACTACAAAGCTACAGGAATCAAGACAGTATGGTACTGGCACAGAAACAGAAATATAGATCAATGGAACAGGATAGAAAGCCCAGAGATAAACCCACACATATGCGGTCACCTTATTTTTGATAAAGGAGGTAAGAATATGCAATGGAGAAGAGACAGCCTGTTCAATAAGTGGTGCTGGGAAAACTGGACAGCTACATGTAAAAGAATGAAATTAGAACACTCCCTAACACCATACACAAAAATAAACTCAAAATGGATTAAAGACCTAAATGTAAGGCCAGACACTATAAAACTCTTAGAAAAAAAAAAGAAGGCAGAACACTCTATGACATAAATCACAGCAAGGTCCTTTTTGACCCACCTCCTACAGAAATGGAAATAAAAACAAAAATAAACAAATGGGACCTAATGAAACTTAAAAGCTTTTGCACAGCAAAGGAAACCATAAACAAGACAAAAAGACAACCCTCAGAATGGGAGAAAATATTTGCAAATGAAGCAAGTGACAAAGGATTAATCTCTAAAATTTACAAGCAGCTCATGCATCTCAATATCAAAAAAAACAAACAACCTAATCCAAAAACACATGAAAGGATGCTCAACATCACTAGAGAAATGCAAATCAAGACTACAATGAGGTATCACCTCACACCAGTCAGAATGGCCATCATCAAAAAATCTACAAACAATAAATGCTTTAGAGGGTGTGGAGAAAAGGGAACCCTCTTGCACTGTTGGTGGGAATGTAAATTGATACAGCCACTATGGAAAACCGTATGGAGATTCCTTAAAAAACTAAAAATAGAACTACCATACGACCCAGAAATCCCACTCCTGGACATACACCCTGAGAAAACCTTAATTCAAAAAGAGTCATGTACCACAAAGTTCATTGTAGCTCTATTTACAATAGCCAGGACATGGAAGCAACCTAAGTGTCCATCGACAGATGAATGGATAAAGAAGATGTGGCACATATATACAATGGAATATTACTCAGCCATAAAAAGAAACAAAACTGAGTTATTTATAGTGAGGTGGATGGACGTAGAGTCTGTCATACAGAGTGAAGTAAGTCAGAAAGAGAAAAACAAATACCGTATGCTAACACATATATATGGAGTCTTAATAAAAAATGGTTATGAAGAACCTAGGGGCAGGACAGGAATAAAGATGCAGACGTAGAGAGCAGACTTGAGAACACAGGGAGGGGGAAGTGTAAGGTGGGACAAAGTGAGATAATACCACTGACATATATACACTACCAAATGTAAAATAGATAGCTAGTGGGAAGCAGTCGCATAGCAAAAGGAGACCATCTCAGTGCTTTGTGTCCACCTAGAGGGGTGGGATAGGGAGGGTGGGAGGGAGACGCAAGAGGGAGGAGATATGGGGATATATGTATATGTATAACTGATTCACTTTGATATAAAGCAGAAACTAACACACCATTGTAAAGCAATTATACTCCAATAAAGATGTTAAAAAAATTTAAAAAGTGGGCATAAAATCAAGGAGTTACATTAGCTAAGAAATACAGAGTTTATAAAGGAATGATTAAAAATCATCTATGTTGAGTCTTTTCCATAATAACTTTTTAATCAACTCTAAGAGAATCCAGATCTTTTCCTTGATTACTAAGACAAGGTAAAAGTGCCATCTTAAGCATATTTAATGCCCAATGCTAACATTTTGATTGTGTATGTGTGTGTATGTCTGTGTGTACTTAGCATATGAAATAAACATTGAAGACTATTTCCCAGATAGTTTCACATTTTTTGATTTTTAATATTTGCCTCTGTATTTCCTCATGTTATTTTTCCATGTCCTTTTTGAATCTTTCTTTTTTTTTATACTTTTGTAAATAGGTTTTTGTTTTTTTTTTAGATCTAGTGGTATGTCTTAATTTTGTTCCATTTATTTAATTCATTCTTTTGGTGGATTCGGGGCATAATAAGTTCGATTCTTATTGGTAGACATAAGATGCTGGAAGGGTATCCAGGGAGAAATGACAAATATCTCCAGTTGGAAATATAAGTGTAAGGTAGATGTTAGGGTGGTAAATATAGATCTGGAATCAGGAGCATATGGGTAACAGCTGAAATTATGACAGAAAATAATATCACCTCATTAGCAGAATAGAACAAGAAAAGGAGTAGATGATGGTGGAACCCATCGTTGGTTTAAGGAGCAGGTAAAGGAAAAGGAGTTGGTCAGAGACTGAGAAGGATGGTCAGAGAGTGATGCAAGACCTGGATGATACGTAGGGGAGAGTTTTAGGGGTTGATCAGTAGGGTCTAATGATATGTATCCATAGAATGAAGCCCAAAACAGATCATCGAATTGGAAATTGAGGTCAACTGCAACTGACACAAGTTCATCCAGATTGCTATGACAAAATTACCATACGCTGGATGGCTTAAACAACAAACATTTATTTCTCTTAGTTCTGGACTGAAAGCTGGAAGTTCAGGAGCAGGATTCCAGTGCAGTCAGGTTCTTGGTGAACACCTTCTTCCTGGTTAACAGATGCTGTATCCTTACATGGTGGGCAGAGAGGGAGAAGGAGAGAGAGAATGAGAGAGAGAGAGAGAGAGAGACAAAGAGCTAGCTCTCTGGTCTCTTTTTTCTTTTTTTTTTTTTTGAATTTTTGAATTTTATTTTATTTTTTTTATACAGCAGGTCCTTATTAGTCATCCATTTTATACACATCAGTGTATACATGTCAATCCCAATCGCCCAATTCATCACACCCCCACCCCCACCCCCTGCTGCTTTCCCCCCTTGGTGTCCATACATTTGTTCTCTACATCTGTGTCTCTATTTCTGCCCTGCAAACTGGTTCATCTGTACCATTTTTCTAGGTTCCACATATATGCATTAATATACGATATTTTTTTTCTCTTTCTGACTTACTTCACTCTGTATGACAGTCTCTAGATCCATCCACGTGTCTACAAATGACCCAATTTCATTCCTTTTTATGGCTGAGTAATACTCCATTGTATATAGGTACCACATCTTCTTTATCCATTCGTCTGTGCCAGAATAATAATGTGCCTGGCAACCTAATGCCAGAGTAAAGTTGTTTTCAGAGGTGTGAGACCCACAGCAAGGAAGAACCCTTCCCCTCTCCCCCCCAGTGACAGAATAAAGGTGTTTTCAGAGAAGTGATGCCCACAGCAGGATAGAGCCCTTCCTCTCTCATATGCAGTGCCAGAATGAAAGAGTTTTCTGAGGTGTGATGCCCACAGAAAGGAGGAGTCCTTCCCGTTTCAAGCCCAGTGCCAGGAAAAAATGGGTTTTCAGTTGTGTGAGGCCCACAGCAAGGAGGAACCCTTCTCCTCTGACCCCCAGTGCCAGAAGAAAGAGGTTTCCTAGTCCATTTTAAGCAGATATCTTCATCTGTCCCCCCACTTTAGCGAGGAGATGAATGGCCAAATTAAAAATTAGTGCACCAAATCTCATTCATATTTCAGTGGTGCTTCCCTTTCAGTATAGTGAGTTTTTTAAATGAAATGTATAAATTGAAAAATTAAATGATATCAAATATATCATTTTCTGAAGACTTAAAAGAAACGTGATAACGAAATTCTGACTTCTACAAACACGTTTGGGCACTAGAATAAATATTTTCTTTGTTCATATAGATAAATCGTAAGTACTTGGCTACCTATGGCAGGAATGAAGGAAAGGAGGAAGGGAGAAAAGCATTGCCATACTGTTCTGTAGTGGGCTCCTGCGGAAGAGCCTTCTAGCAGATTATGGGGGTTTATAAGGATATGGCACGCCTCTTTGGAACTTTGTACCCAGCCCAAAGTGTAAACAAAGTGAAATCTTAATGTTCTTTTGGTGAAATCCTAAACCACCAGGAAAAATCTAGTGCCAGATTACTGGCCTAGTCTCAGATTCTCAATTTTGTGAGTGTGCCTTTTGAAAGCTGAAATCTTATTACATAAAATATGGTAGGACAATGTGATTACATGAATGTAAAAAATACTGACGGTTTGCTAGACTCAGTTTCTATGATGTAATCTCAATGACTCCTTACATTTCTTTACTGCTTTATGAAACGTCAAGGCTTTCATTATTTATTACCTTATTTGAGCCCCACAATAGTTTTGTGAGTTATAAAAGATAGATATTGTCACGTTTGTTCTATTGAAAAGGAAAAGAGATAAGTAAAGGAACTACATGATTTGGCTAAAGTTACAGAGGTAGAGAGTATTGAAGCAATAATTCAAACCAAGTTCTATAAATCCTATAAAACATTCTTTTCTCAAACACAGTGAAGAATAGCTCAACAAGCCTCAAAATATATATGGCAACAAGAGTGGAAATAATCAAATACAAGTCTTAAGACTAGCAGTTGCCCTCTCAAATCTCTCTGTGGCCACAATAATCCTCAAGTCATTTTAATTATTTTTCTCTTGTCCTACTTGCAAACCCTAAAAAATGTACAGCGGCATTTTTCTCCGCCAGCATAGAACTAAGTCATTCCCAAGATTTAACTGTGACATATTCAACCTAAGTCTTGTACCTGAGCTCCAGGAACCACGACTTTGTCTTTCAGTAAGACAGCAGGGACGTTCTTTCATCTCACTCTACTTGTCCAAAACCTAGAAACCAGAGATAAAGAATAAAAGAATTGACAAAATGTAATCTCTTCTATTTTTCCTTCACCCCCAGCTACAGTTTTCTGATTCATTTCAACTTTTTGCAGTACATAAAGGTTTAGAAACTTCAGCAAGACACCCAATAGTAATAGTAGTGGTGGAGAGTCAGGCACTTTTAAGCTTTATGATTTGTGCTGGTCTGGCATTTCCCAAAGGCATTCCTTTGGGAATCAAAATACTTACCACAAAGCCTGTATGCTCCACAGGGAAATCGGATGACTGAGTAGAGCAAAGTTGTTCCAAAGGCTCATGTATCACTTTGGGAAAATCAAAGTTTCTCGTGAAACGCTAAATATGAATCAGCACTTTTGACAAATCAATTCTTACCCTACATTATAATTCCTAACCCCTTTGGAATTGCAGCTTGTTTTAACATCTCTGGATAAGTAAAATGTTGTTCTATCACATGGAAACAGCAAATTGCTATTTCAAAAACCAGTGTTTGCCAGTCATGTTGAAACTTCATGGAGACTGTTTTCTTTTTCACGGTTACCATGTGACACACTTAATCACAAAGCCACAGTTCTCAATAGGATGAAGTGCAGACTTGGTATATATTCAACCAGGAATACCTTTTGAACTCTAATTCACTGATGACAGCCTTGGGCCATTTTACCTTTCAAGGAAGCCTATCAGAAAAAAAAATTAAGTGAAAGCAAGAAAGTAAATTTAACTAAATTAAATTTACCAGAGCTATTCCAATTCTTAAGTTATATTATTCTGTAAAATGAAAGATGTCATGGGGTTATGTATGGTATTGAAGAAAAATAATCTTTGCTTTAAGACAAATTACTTAAGTTCAAATTCTTCATCAAATATTTGTGTAATCTATAGTTGGTCAAAACACATCTATGTTTTCTTTTTCCTCATCTGAAAAATTATATTTTAAACTAATTTGATTGTAACCTAAAATCCTGAAAAGGTTCTTGTAAGACTCAAATAAGGTAATAGATTTGAAAGGCTCTTCAACATTGTAAAGGGCTGTTTCAGTCTATGGAATATCTACTTGTTAGTTTAAAGCACAAGGCCATGAAGAATTAGAATTTGAGCACCTGGAGAGAGAAGAGGGAGAAGTAATGGTGCTTCAGGCTGATGGTATAAGCCAAAGTGCCTGTAGTTAGTAAAAATATGGTTTTCTTTGGGAAATGGTGAATGGTCCCATGTAGTAAGAATGTAAAGTCAAGTATAGTGAAGAGGCAAACAAAATAAGTGGTAAGCAAAATGATAAGTTGGTGTCAGATCATGAAGGGCCTCAGATGTTATGCTACCCTTAGCTGGCCCCAAACTTTTATACTGTTAAGCCCCAGAGTCACTTTCCAGGGCTCCAGAAGATTCTCCTTGGCAACAGGCCCAGGAAATCAGACTGCTTCTCAGGACAGCTGTTAACATATAACTCATTCTCTTCCATTCTAGGCTTACTATATACGTGTTCCCTACCCATTCCTGTAACAAAGAAAAGCCAATAGGTAAAAGTCTCAGTATAATCTCAAGCAGGCACAAAGATTATGTTTTGTTTTGTTTTTTTATGAGGAAGTTTGCAGAAACTTACCTACTAAGTTAAAATTTGTATTTGATCACACTGGAAATAGTGTAAAGTATAAATCAATTAACACTATTAAAACTTAGCTGTCTAAATAACTGCTAAATTATTAAAAGTTAGTATGAACATTGATTTTTTTGCATCCCAAACTAGAATAGCTTTCCAGAAGGGTAAAATGTCATGTCTAAAAGTTAAATCAATGTTAGTATTTGAGAAATACTAATATATTTGAAAAAGAAAGAGGAAATATTTCTTGAAAATACTTTAAAATTGTAATATGTTATTCTAGATTAACATATTTGGCAAGTACATATAATTCACACAGCAGGGTTAATACCAATAAGGAAAAACCCTGTGAAACATTTTAAATTATAAAGATAAACCATTAGCTTTTCAGACAGAAACAATTATTTGGTAGAATAGGGCAATAGAAAAAAATCTTGACATATTTCTTTAACATCAAATTATAATACCAAAATGGTTGTCCTTTTATTACAGAGTAATTGGTATCAATGAAAGAAAAAATACTGCCTATTCTTGGCTATACAAAAATAGGGTTAGATAAAAAATAATTTCCTCAATTATGATGACAGTTTTTTTTAAATTATAGGAACAAATATCTGAGACTCATGTCTCAAATGGTGAACTATCATACACAGTGACGATTTACGGAAGGAGGCATTTGGAGAAGTGGAATTTTCTTAGAATTTAAAAAATCAAATTCAAATTTGGTGGAACTTAAATTCCAGTTATTAAAGTCAATAAAAAGAGGTATGAGGGGCAAAAGACCACTCTCTTTTCAAGCAAAAATCATTGGAGAGGAGCAGTGTCCATTTTCCCAATGAGTGCCAGATCTTTTCAGAGTTTTTTTTTTTATTAATATCTCTGACAATCACTCCCTCTATTTATCTTCTAGCTTTCAAATCTCTTTTCCTCTGCACAGAGATTGCTATAAAATCAAATTTATTTTTATCTTAACTAGGTTTTTTCATAAATATATTCTTTGGAATAACATGTTGTGACTCTAAGCTTTCTATTTTGTTTTAATTCATATAATTATATAACTGGAAACAGCTTTAGAACTCACTAATTCAATTTCCTTAAACTATGGAAACACTAGAGAAAGAATGTTAATTGTCCATGGTCAGTAATGTTCGGTAAAGATTCGCTCAAAACGTCAATCTCTTGGCGTCTAACTCAATGACTTTTCAATCTTCCTCTTAAGTCAGAGGTCCCTACCACCACTGCCATTGTTCTGTAATTCCCCAAGTATGTATGTCACATTATAATCCATACTCTCTCAAAGGCACAGAACCTAAGATCAATAATTAATGTCAAGTTAATTACTTTAGTGTTAAAAAGGTGTTATATCAAATAGTTGTTAAAATATAGCTTTACTCAAAAGCTTCACCTTATTTGGTCTCAGGTTATGATTATTCTGCATTCTCAATTTCCCTCACCCCATTAACTCCCCTCTTTAAATACCATTTTCCTTGCATTCTCATTGTAATAATTAAATGTATTGTGTCAGTATGAAGAAGCAAGCTTTCCCACTAAACTAATGAGTCTCCATAATATGGTTTTTTTTTTAACATCTTTATTGGGGTATAATTGCTTTACAATGGTGTGTTAGTTTCTGCTTTATAACAAAGTGAATCAGTCATACATAAACATATGTTCCCATATGTCTTCCCTCTTGCGTCTCCCTCCCTCCCACCCTCCCTATCCCACCCCTCCAGGCTGTCACAAAGCCATAATATGTTTTTTAAACATAGTTAATGTATTCCTAGGAATGACTCTGGTTATGTTTTGCTGACAGACATCAGGGTCTATCATACATAGCTAATTCCAGAGATAAATTAATTACCCCACTTAAGACATATTAATTATCCCATGCCCAGATACATGAATATTTCTTTCCTCAGAAAATTGCTGTTTTTATGGAAGGTATTTATTAACACGCCTTTCCTCAAAACATGACTTCCTGCCCTGGTCTCATGCATTGGTAACTGAGTAATACAACAAATCATATTTAAATATGAATCAAGTGGTAGAGGTAGGAGAGCTAACCACATCGTAATGTGGTTAGAGACCACCGGAATGAAAAAATCAAGTTGAGAGATAGAGCAATAATTAACAAAAATCAATCCTTTTTCTGGAGATTCATTGCCATATACCCACTCCCATTTGTAACCTCCTTGTCCCCAAAACACTTTGCTTTTATACACAAGACATTTTCTTCGAATGAAAATATACTGCAAACCCCAGTATGTAAAAGAGGTAAAAGCAGAGGTTGGTTGAAATGCTTGCTGACCAGAACCCTCTCTACAATGTCCATGCTGGAGCCTGATGGTGCTCACGGGAACACAGAGGACTCCACAGAGCACAGTTTAAAGGCACAAGAAACTTGAGACTTAAAACCGTCTTAGAGGTAATATTGTCTAGCCTTCAAACAAAAATCTATTCTTCTTGAATTAGAGGAAAAGAAGGCAGCCAAGGACATAGAAGCTCAGCATCACCAGTGAGGTAACACCCCATTCTGGTACCCTCTCTGACATTAAAGACATCCCTGACCACATGCTCCAGACTAATTCGGTTTTAGTCATGACACTGAATGAAATTTTGGATACATGCCAAAGCAAATTTAGTACTCATATTCAAGTATTAGTAATTTGGGGTTTCACCTCATTATTTCTCTAGTAAGTATTTACTGAGAAGTAGAGTGAAACTTCATTTAGGGAAACACCAGGTACTCACAAGCTGAGATTTAATGGGCTTTAGATTCCAACTATATTGCTGCTTAAAAAGTATTTGTTGCTCATTGGATGGTAAATGCTAAACACCAGGAAGAAATGATCACTGGAACTTCTAAACACAAAATCTTTTTGTAGTCCTTGGTCATACATATGACCATTCATTGAATAATGTTTTAAAAGCTTTTATGAATTGATAATTTTTGCTGAGGTTTATTGTCACTTTGGTCGAAGAGTAAGTCCTCGTAACCCCTCAGGTAACCGTTAATTTGAACGTCTTGGTGAACTGACTTGTTATTTGGGTATTCTGTAGCCACAGCCACATAGAAACCCAAACTGTCTTTCTTTGCTTCTTCGTAGTTCAGTGGCTTTTCTCCCCATCTGGTGCCACTTCACCCTCCACTTCAGGATTAGTTCTGTTGCAATTAGTTTTTTTTTTTTTTTCTATCTTGTTTTTAATACAGTGGTATATCCACTCTGATGGTAAACCTGTCCAGCCAAATCTCCACAACACACTTTGCAAAATCAGTGGTGATTAGCAAATTAGTTAGCTTTGGCACGGAGCTGTGCTCGCTTGCCCGTGACAGCCTGGAAGCCAGCTTTGATGCTGGCAACAGAGCATCGAGAATGACAAGTTTCAAACTGTAAGAAATAGAGTCGTGTGTCCTTTTGCAAGATTGTGTCCAGTGATCGGCATGTGTGACAGGTGACATATTCCTTGATATATCTTGATGAAGCCCACGGATCTTAAATTCTCTTCTTAGTACATTTTTTTCACATCTCAGGGGATCAGACCACCTGGACTCATCTTGAGCAGTTGTTCAGCAGGCTTTGACTATGTTTGTCCCTATTATTGAGTGCTATGTTTCTAGAGCTTAGTTAAAAAGAAAGACATTTGAATAAATCAATTTCTGTTCAGAAACTATTTCCTCAGAAATGTCTCACAAAGACATTTGTGAGGGTTAAGGAATAAGGGATGACAGCTGTTGTTTTGACACACTCAAAAGAACAGCTGTCATTCCTTATTCCTTAACCCTGCTTTATTTTTTTATAGCTCATATTATTGCCTGACATTATCTTCTATATCTATTCTTTATATTTATTGATTGTTTGTCTACCCATTTGAATGGAAGTTTTATGAAGATAAAGAATCTGGTTTGTTATTACTGTATTTCTAGCCCCTAAAACAATGCATGACATATAATAGGTGTTTAATAAACACTTGTTGAATTATTATGTTGAATGAAAGGCTGGACATATGTGTAAGTTCTCTACCAAAACATCATTTTCATTATTTCCTTATAAAAATTTGATGCTGAGGATTTTCCTCTGCTGGTTATCTATGCCTTTCATATAGGAAGCGGTTCCAGTACTTGGCATGCCCTTACAGCTGGACGTGGGGACCAAACACCTAAGGCGGTGTTTGGAAAAAGAGGCAATTTATCTTAGGGACCCAGACACAGGAAAATGAATTAAGAGTCTAGTTATTTAAGTAGGTGGTCTTGAACTAAGAAGGGGCTCTTTTACTAGAGTTGGGACATATGAACCGGCAGTCAAGTTGACTTGAGTGTGAACCTCTTTAGTACTGATCCAAAACTCTTTACAATGCTTTCCACTAAAGTCTGAATTGTTAAACAAGTTTGCACAGAACCAAGTTCAAGATAGGAATCCACTGGATCTAGGGCACCCTCCTTGTTAGGCTAGGAATACCCTTCTAGAAAGTGTCTATACTCTTTCCCATGCATTGAGGGTTAGGTCAGATATATCTGAAGCTAAGGAACCTGCATTATTGCTCATAAGAAGGCCAAGACAAATAAGAAACCTCCCAGGCAAAGATACAATTTAAGGCTGAAATTGCCTCAGCCACTAGTAGTCTCAACACCCTCATTGGCTGGTTCTCCAGGGTTTTAAGTTTAAATTGCAGTGTCTCTGAGGCTCTCTCATTTATTTGTTGCTATATCCCAAAGAATACAGGCCAACAACTAGTTTATGAATGGCACTCAACAAACATTTGTTGAATGGATAAGTATGAAAGGACACCAACTTGTGGGTTTAATATTTTTTAACCACCTGACCATTCCTGTTTTATGTTTTGCCTCTAACAATTTACAGCAGTAAATCTGTAAACTTCGCAACAGTTGGGGACCTTATCTGTTGAATCCACCAGTGGATCTCTGTACATGGTATGTGTTCAATAAGTTTTATTAGTTGAGTGACACTCCCCTAGGGCTTTCTATTCTTCCTCCCTCAGGAAATAAAGCCCTTGTTTCAATTTCAACCTCTAAGGTATAACTCTATAATATTGCTTA
Organism: Leucopleurus acutus; assembly: GCF_964270905.1. Lineage (NCBI taxonomy): Eukaryota > Metazoa > Chordata > Mammalia > Artiodactyla > Delphinidae > Leucopleurus > Leucopleurus acutus. The sequence goes on along the minus strand of NC_139147.1, from coordinate 76,473,361 downwards.
TCCTCTTTTTACCAAATTTCTCAAAATACTCTCTTAACGGAATAAAACACTTCAGCTAAGCATTCTCCTAACAGCCAAACCTGAGCATGTTGACAAATGGAGTTCCAAACCCTCCTCGAATCCATTATTCATTCTGAATTTCCATATTACATAAAAGTTCCCATCATTCCCAGGCTCACAAACATGAGTCATCTTTGGTGGCTTTGTCTCCTTCACACCTTATATCAAACTGAACATAAAGTTCTGCCAACTCTTCTTCTGCAAATATGTCATGCAACAAGTATTTATTATGCGCTTATGACCTGCAAGACACTGTAAGAGGCACTGATACAAAAATGACCTCTAGGGCTTCCCTGGTGGCACAGTGGTTGAGAGTCCGCCTGCCGATGCAGGGGACACGGGTTCGTGCCCCGGTCCGGGAAGATCCCACGTGCCGCGGAGCGGCTGGGCCCGTGAGCCATGGCCGCTGAGCCTGCGCGTCCGGAGCCTGCGCTCCGCAAGAAGAGAGGCTGCGATAGTGAGAGGCCCGCGCGTCGCGATGAAGAGTGGCCCCCGCTTGCCACACTAGAGAAAGCCCTCGCACAGAAACGAAGACCCAACACAGCCCCCAAATAAATAAATAATAAAAATTTAAAATTTTTAAAAATGACCTCTAAAATCAAAAGGCTTACAGTCTCATACGAAGAATATTACAAACAAATACATAATATGCTACAGAATAAAAAGATTCTCTAACAAACATACAGGTGCAGTATGTTCACGCAGAATAAACCATTCTCTTGTAGAAGCTCAAAGGAGGCTATGTCAATTGTCAGTTATACAAAAATATGTTATGGAGAAAGACTTTAGAAATGTAGATGGGGATGAAGATGTAATGAGATGTTGCTTAAATAGCATGTGACCGCAATGTACGTGGGCAGTGTAGACTGATGTCACCAAACAGTGGGCAGGCAAGAAAGTGATGTACTTTAAGCAATACTTTATACAAGATTAATCCATAAAATCCATCAATGTTTGCAACACGCATTGAAAAGAAAAGAAATTAAAATCAGGGATTAAAGTCCACCGGAAAATGTTTACTTATTATGTACGTAAACCTCTTATGTAGTTATCGTAAGAATAAATAGAAAATAGAACTGAGATGTTGTAGAAATTCACCCTGTCCTACTTAGAAACTATTTGGATTTGGAAAGGAAACCAATGATTTGTTGACATACAAAATGATTTCATGATATTATCTGATTTTGGTCTTCAAAAATCTTTTTAAAATAAAAAAGATATAGTTTCATGTTATTAGAAAGTAACCTGAGCCTAAGCGACATAAATCATTTGCTCACGGTCATCATAGATACTCTAGAGGCAGAGTAGAAACTCTGACCAATGCATATGGTCAGTATAGTTCTCTTTCTTTAAAAGCATACGAAGATGGTAATTGGATTTTGTCAGAATTGAGCTTTTCCATTTCCACAATCCAAGAATGAAGGAAAGGATCTTGGCTCTAAATGGCTCACTCTAAATAGAGATGTTGCCTGCAATGATCCATTTATTTAATCCATGTCAGAACATGTGAACTATGCCAGCTATTAGGATATTTTTCAGCTGCAATCCCACCGTCCCGTATTCTGAGATGCTGCACCTGAAACTGCAGACTTCTGCTTTGGCGGCTTTACCCCGACAGACTCTGTCAATAGAGGGCGCTAGAGGGAGGCTGCAAGATTGGAAGAGGAAGGCAGGACTTGCCCCATGGTTTGTTGTTTTCTTGGGGGATCTCTTGTCAGCTTGTGGTTCCTGCGAGTAGCACCTCCGCAAAGCTTTGTCCCCATGATGGCAAAAGTTGTTCCTATAGCAGCAATATCCCCTTCGCAGAGGTCTGAGGCACCTTCTCTGAGCTCAGACAGTCTCATTTTCGGATCTACAGGACCCTTCCTTCTTTGTTCCTTTATTCCCTCAGCTGTAGGGGTGGCATGGCAGCAGCTTCCGGCAGTTGCCACCTCTCTTGCACCTTTGAATTCTTCCTTTTCTCTTTTAATAGTCAGCAATTTTATACCTAATTAAAATTATTTATGTTAAATATTCTCTATCAAATTACTAGGGTGGTTTCTGTCTCCTGTCTGGACCCTAATCCATCAGATTTCCTAAGATTCCCGTATTAATAAAATATCTAAAGAGGACTTCACTTGCCTCTTGCTAACATCTCAAAATATTAAACATGTGCCAAAAAGTGTAAGTGTATCCATCCTTAACAGTTCTAATTCTTGCTTTACAAAAAATATGCCCCTCAACTTCCAAGAAAAAATACTAATATATTCCCTCTTGTATATATATATATATATATATATATATATATATATATATATATATATATATAGTTTTAGAATTCCCTCTCTATGCTTCCTTACTTAAATCATCATCTATCAATCTTTCTTTTTCTTTCTCTCTTTCTCCCTTTTTTCTTCCTTCCTTCCTTCCTTTCCTTCTTCCTTTCCTTCTTTCTTTCTTTTTTCTTTCTTTCTTTCTTTCTTTCTTTCTTTCCTTCTTTCTTTCTTTCTTTCTTTTCCTTTTTTCTTTCTCTCTTTATCTATCTTGATTTACCATTTAATCAAAGCATTTCCAGGCTAGCTACATAATTTCCACTCACTCTAATGATTTACATTTATAAAAGTCATATAAATCATATATATTGATAAAAATATATAATACACATCATAAATTGTATATTATATAAACAATAATCTGTTTATATAACATAACAATACAATATAGGGAATGGTATTCTACTCTCAAAACAAGAATAAAAATGTCATCATAGTATTACCTAAAAGAGTGACAAATTGAAAACAACCTAAATATTTAACATTAGGCAAGTGTTGAAGTGAAACTGTTTATCCATTAAGTGGAATATTGTGCATATAATTAAAATATTACTTACAAAGATTTCTAGTGACATGGAAAAATGATTGTGACAATATATGTGAACATATTAAGATATAATGTGTAACTATAACATGACCTTAACTATGTAAAAATGGATAGAATAAAAACGGGAAAAAAGCCAAAATGTCAATAGTGATTGCTTCTAGATAGTTGGATCATGCATAATTTCTTTTTGGCTTCTAGGTATTATAATAATCAGAAGAAGAGAAAGGAACAAAAACTTATTAAATAAAAAAGGAAATTGAGTGTAATATATTTGATTCTCTTATAATTTTCTTCAAAGGCAATTACCATTTTCCACTTTCTTCTATAAGCTCACATGGTCCTTAGAAAAGGAAGGTTTTGTCTACAATACTCACAATGTATTCAAAGTGTCTTATGTGGTCCTCTGAATGCAATAGTGGTGGCAAACAAATGTTAATCTGATGGAGTCATTTTTCTAACCATAATTTGCCGACTTTGCATACAATTTCCAACATGATTTCCTCATCAATGTAGGGTAATAAAAAACACAAAAAATTGGATCTGGAAGGCTTGGACTTTCAATCTGGGCCTGACATCTAACAGTATATCTTTGAAGATTAATAAGAGAGATTAAATTTGCTGTTAAAATGCTATAGAAACTGGAATAGTCACACAAAGTCAAGTACTTTTTCTTCAAATTATTTTCCTTCCAGGACTACTTGACTCAAAACTCTTAAAACCATATCACTCCCCAAACCTCTAAATTTTGCTCCAGATCCTCCCTTTTTGTAAACAACCATCATAATATTACATTTTGAGTACAAATAAATTACAAATAAGTGGAATTTCCCTGCAAGGATCAGTGCCTTTTGGGCACTCTCTCTCTCTCTCCTCTCTTCTCTTCCTTCCTGTGGGATTTGGGTATACCATCTAAACCTACAAGATGACATACATAAACACAAACAAAACATTTATTTAAGATGAAGAGCTGTGTCCTACGTAGTCTTCCCAATCAAGCAGGTTCCTGGAAGGTCTATATAGCTATAATATATCTTAATTGATCACAGTCAGCATAAGTCATTTTAATGGCCTCATTATTCTAACCTTTCCTTGTTTGGGATTCTGAATTTTAAGAAGAACATAGTTCACAGAGCAGCTTTCACAAGCGTAATCAATATTAGGGGAATACTTGGCCGCTTTTTTTGCCAATCCTACTTTCATGCAGGCATTACATTATTTGGAGAAAATGTTTTCAATATTAATAATAAGACATGATCATTGGACTTCATATTTAATTATTTGTATATTACCTACTTTGCATTCAAATAGTTATCATGATTTTTGTATTATGGAGGTTTCTTACGTGTAGATTTTCTGAGCTCTCCATAGAGAACTATACCTGTTAAGGCTGAGATGGTAAGAAAGTGAAGAATGCATATCTATTTTCCCATTTTAGGCATAGGCCCACAAAACTTAAAGCTGTGAGAGCTCTTTGTGGTTATTTACTTCAAACTTCTTCCCAATTCTTAATGCCTTCAACTGCATCTCAGACTGGGCCATGTTTTGAATATTTATTGACTACTGCCTGGGATAGAGTGCACATGTATATCAAGGAAGTCTATTCTCTTGGATGGATGGATCTATTTCCTTCATTCAAGTATTGAGCATCCTCTAATACAAAGCTCTGAAGGGGGGCAGATTAGATGAGTCAAGGTGTTTACTGCCCACAAAGTGCCAAAGGATGACTTGGTATTCATCTCGATTACAGCACTAATCATACTCTACTACACACATGATACTGTACCTTTCCGCTGGATGGAATTTAAATTTCATGAGAGCAGAGTCCTTGTTTTATTCATTTTCGTACCCAGCACTGAATGAACGTTATTTAATAAATCAATGGGAGGCATGATAACAAAACAATTTGTTTAGATATCCCTTTCTCCATAAAGTCTTTTCTCATAACTACTCAAAGATAATGGATTTTCATTTTGCATATGGCCTTTCCATAAGATAAATTCTCACACTTTTTTTTTTTTTTAAGGGTAACTCTGCGGGTCTCTGTGAGGTTTTTCAAGACAGGGTATTAATTAATTTATTTATTTTTGCTGTGTTGGGTCTTCGTTTCTGTGCGAGGGCTTTCTCTACTTGTAGCAAGCGGGGGCCACTCTTCTTCGCGGTGCGCGGGCCTCTTACTATCGCAGCCTCTCTTGTTGCGGAGCACAGGCTCCAGAGGCGCAGGCTCAGTAGTTGTGGCTCACGGGCCTAGTTGCTCCGTGGCATGTGGGACCCTCCCAGACCAGGGCTCGAACCCGTGTCCCCTGCATTAGCAGGCAGATTCTCAACCACTGCACCACCAGGGAAGCCCTTCTCACACTTTTTGATTGACAAATACTGAAAAAAGAAAACTCAAAGCTGGTTTGAGGATTTTCTTTTTCCTTTCAGATGAGAAAGGAAAAATTAATTGACTAGTTTTATTATATCTCTGTTGAGAAAAAAATTATACAAGTAGCCATACAGTATTTATATTTTTGAGAAAGATGGATGCTATCAATCAAGGTTGAGGAGTTTCTGGTTTGTTTTATAAGTTTTGTATGGAGTCCATAATTTCTTATTCTATCCCTGTTGTTGAGAGGAAACTAGGAGGACAGGATAACTAGAATATTCCCTTCACGTTGCAGCATTATGAGCTGATGAGTCATTTTATTTATAATATTCATTTATGTATGTATAAAAACACTGTTTTATAAATACATTCCATACAGTCATTCTATTTTTCTTTCCTATATGCCACAGTAGGCAGTCAGTTACAAAAAAAGATCAACTTTATTCGGGGAACAAGTGTTTTGTTTTCACAAAGGTGGAAATGTGGTTTAATAGATCCTTGCCTGCCACATTAAAACTGAGTGTGACTTGCAGAGAACTGGGAAATGGAAATAGGAAAGGTGATAAATAAACTTTACAATAACCTTACAAATAATGAAAACAGACCATTCAAACTTTTTCAAATGAGGCACTTTAAATGCCAAAAGAACAAGTACAGAGAATCCCATCTTTTATACATGAAAACAAACAAACAAAAAAAAATCCCATCTTTTATACATGAAAACATAACAAACAAGGTATGTTAAGAAATAAAATTCAAACTTCATAGGCACACATTTCTCTAGAGCATAAGTCAATAGATGTGACAGAAGATCTGAGCTTTTTTTTTTTTTTGCGGTACAGGGGCCTCTCACTGTTGTGGCCTCTCCCATTGCGGAGCACAGGCTCCGGGCACGCAGGCTCAGCGGCCATGGCTCACGGGCTTAGCCGCTCCGCGGCATGTGGGATCTTCCCGCACCGGGGCACGAGCCCGTGTCCCCTGCATCGGAAGGCGGACTCTCAACCACTGTGCCACCAGGGAAGCCCTAGATTTGAGCTTTTTTATCTGATTCTCTATCATAGGTTGTGACCCACTGTTAAAAATAAATGCACATAAATCTATTAAAAGAACTAATTGATGAAATGTGTGCTAATATTTGTATTACAAAGGTTCTAGAACAAGTTTATTTCCTATTGAGATCCACCTTTAATTGAGACAAGCACCTAACTATGATCTTCCATAGTTAGTCCCAGTCAAAAATGTGAAGTTTACTAATATATTTTTTTCATCCTATCCACTTATCAATAGTTATATAGTTAAGGAAAGTTAAAGAATCAAAGTGCTGGTAGGCTAACCTGTAATTGATCCTGCCTCTTCCACCTACTAGATAAACAACTTAAGGCAAATATTTCTCCATCTCAACTACCTTATCTGTATCTCCCTAGTAGAGTGGGAAAGAGTAAATTTATGCGTTAAATCACTTTAGCTCACAATAAATTAATATTTTGTTTTTATTTTGATATTTTTTTGTGGATTATATTAGAAGGAAAGCAGTTGATAAGTCTCTAGTAATTGATTGGCCTCCCAGCCTTCTTGCTGCCACTCTACACTTTAACCAATTTGTTCTTCAGACCATTATTAGATTAATTTTCCTTCAAATCATTTTTATTTAAATTAATCCTATGCCCCAAACCTTTAGAGGTAACCCATTACCTACCAATTAGAATTAACTGACAATAAAGGTGCTCTCTGAAACATTTTTGATGATTCCATCTAATAAGGTCTTATTTGATGCTAGCCAGTGACAGTACTTAGTAAAGAGAGACGATATCTCTGTAGAAGATATATGCATTCTATGAGAGTGGGGACTACATCTCTCTTTTTTACAGTTCAAAGCTTAGCACTAGATCTGACAAAAATAGTCATTCACATGTTTCTTGAATGAATAAATGAATGTTCTGCTAATGAGATTAACACCAAACCCTCTTCACTGAAGTTAATTAAGAATTGCAGTTACATGTTTAGGTGGTGGACGTTTGTTGTTTTTGACTGCCAACATCTTTCCCTCTTTCTTTTGATGAAAGCACCTCGATTTTCATTTAGGGAACTACCTCTCCCACATTGCATGTGATCTTGGAAGCAAGGTCAACATATGGATCCCTCCACAATGAGGAGAGGATCACCTGACAGAGGTGCGTCACTTAGCTATTCTAAGAGACTACTCTGTTTTATTTTTCTTTTTGAGTATTGGTTGTTCAATTTTTTCCTTTGACCCTTTAAAGCCTGCCCACCATATTACTAACAAATTATCTTAGTCTAAGCTAGCTACAGTAGGTTTCTGTTTCTTACGATCAAACAATCCAGCTGATATACCACTTATAAGTAACATACAACTGATTTAGTTAAGAAAGTTGTTATATGGGTACAACACAAATTAACTATTAGAATATTAGTACCAGTCTGGTGAGATAACAATTTTTGTATCAGCAATATTAACAGGAAATGATAAGTTCATAATTACTGTTAAAAATCCTCTAGCTCAACTCAATTTAAATAAAATCTTCCTTCAAGTCTAGAAACACATGAAGGATGAAAACACTGAACACTGAACCATACTGCTCCCTGTCAGACATAACAGATGCCTGTCACTGAAACTATTGCATCTACTTCTATTCCTAGCCAAGAGGTCCTGAGTTCTCGGCTGTTGATTCACAAACCATGAATCTGTCTGGAAATTAATGAATCATCTTCTGGCAATGGCACTTCCTCCCTCTGTAATTACCTTGACATCCTTCCATACAGATCCCCCAAACAGGCCGAAGTGTGTCCCATACAAAATAATTTATCTCCAAATAATGTTATAGAAAAGGTTACTTTTTTTAAAGTAACCTTATCAGGAAAATTCTACCAAAAAACTTTCTCAAGCTATTGGTGTGAATTTTTCACTCCAAAGGTAGAGATGAATTGTTTGATAAAAAAGTTTATAAGCTTCTCAAAGGTATTCAAAGTTAAATTCCATAGTTTCCCAATTCTCATTTTTCTCAATTTTTCTAGAACTTCTGGAATTCAAGACCTTGTAATATAAGATTTGGAAATTCTTCTAGTATATGCAGACTTTCCATCTAAGATGAGACAGCTGGAAAGAAAGCTAGAAATCTAGAGACACCCTTGAATTCCATCCCCATTTCTAATCTTTCTCATCAAGAGTCTATGTACTTTCTGTCAGACTAGCCATTTTCTTCTTTTTGCTTCAATTGGCATTTATTAATAATGGGCAGTATAGGAAAACTTTACAACTCCCCTTATCAGTGTTAGAAGAATCCTACACATAACACAGAAAGGCTCATGAATACCACTATTATGCAACCAAAGTTTGTTCTGCAATTGGCACATTACTTAATTTTTTTCTATGAAAATTCAGCTGATGATATTCTGGTTATTTAGTGGCAGAATACAGAACAAGACAGGCATTTTAACCATCCAAACAACACAAGTAAAAGCAAAGTGGAAGTATAATAGATGAATATTGTCCTGATTAAAAAAATAAAAGAAAATAGACAATTAAAAAAAATTAACTCCTGCATGCCAGAAGACATATTATATTTACATTATCAACCATTCTCTCAGATCTGTAAGAAAACCAAGATCCTTCAGAATCAAGAATGTGAAATATCTGTAGGCATCTGTTTATGAATGGGCTAAGAATGAGATCCAGTCTGTATGATAAAGGCTGGAGGATGCAGGGTATTGTAAGCCTTCAAGAATCATTACAACATGTTTAAATTTTGGTACTATATAAACCTAGTAATACCATGTGTAATCATTCAGTAGTAGGAAATAAAAGTACATGTCACAATAGCATCCAATTAGAATTTATATAATTTTCATTTTGTTAATATCAAAGGACGTACAAATAAATGGTTCATGGATCCTAGGCCCCCATAGCTTCTTCAGATGGAAGAAGAAAATGAACAAGGAAAGAACTGAGTCTATCAGGAATCGCTATCAACAAGTTACATATATCATTACAGAATCTTGTGGGAAGTTCATGAGGCATTTTTTTACATTTGTTTATTTATTTATTTATTTTTGGCTGTGTTGGGTCTACATTGCTACGCACGGGCTTACTCTAGTTGTGGCGAACAGGGCTACTCTTTGTTGTGGTGCACGGGCTTTTCATTGCGGTGGCTTCTCTTATTGCGGAGCATGGGCTCTAGGCGCACAGGCTTCAGTAGTTGCAGCATGCAGGCTCAGTAGTTGTGGCACATGGGCTTAGTTGCGCCATGGCATGTGGGATCTTCCTGCACCAGGGATCGAACCCGTGTCCCCTGCATTGGCAGGCGGATTCTTAACCACTGCACCACCAGGAAAGTCCCTCATGAGCCATTTTTCAAAGATGAGGAGAGACTGCTATCACGAAGTACTTGCCCATTATGGTTAATTACTAAACATCACTTCCCTGGGAATTAATAGTCACTCACACTAACTCAAGAGTATTCTATAAGTGGTTGCTATTCTGACGCACAGTTTCATGATACATTCTAGTAATAAGATATGAAGGAGGACTTTATGGCTCCAGGGTACACATGGATTAAAACTTTTGCTTAACAGACATGCTAACCTCTTAAAGGTGTGAATGTCAGGGCTCCCCCTCCCTGTCGGGTCTTTGAACGGGGTGGGAGACCCAAACTAAGGATCATGCTCTTCCTATATTAAACCTCCACAAGGGCATCCATGCACAAATCTGAGTGATTCTGGAATGAGTTTTAATCTCTTGAATACCAGTACCTCTGTTATATATAGGACACTCTTTGATATTAGTGTCCCTGAGGGTTAGTAATTGAATATGCCTCATCTTTTTTTTTAATAGCTTTTTAAGAATTCTTAGAATTTCTTCCTCTTGTCTGTTATTTCCCTTTTTGGAGAGTATCTAAGCTTTTGGTTCTGAGGGTGACCTGATATAACCTTGCTGTGTATTTGAGCTAGCACAAAGATTTTCCTAAGGAATTCCCTAGAAGAGTCTCCATGGTAATCTGATATTCCTAAAGATAAGATCAGATGAGACCCTGAGCAGATTCCTGAATTCAACTGGAGATTTAATTAAGTAACCTTAAGGCAATTTCCCGTCAGAAATTCGGTGTCTTTCTGAACCTACTCCTAATCACCTCTTATAAGGTCAATTAACTTCACGTTTTTGTATATTTGCCAGCTAGCAACACTATGTATGACCTTGACCACAACAGACCTGGCTGAGTAATAAAGAGCTGAGTATTTCCAGGACTGGAAAAATAACTGACAGCGCATAGCCTATTAAAGCTGAAAGAGCGGTGTGAGGAGCACACTGAGCATTTGCCTGTGAGGACAAGCACGTTAAAACATAAAGGTTAATCTGTGGGCTCACAGAGCCCCACTAATCCTTGCCAACCATAAGCTGCTTTGCAAATTTTATCGTGAACTTGCAAAGCTTGTTTGCAGCTCTCTAAAAATCATAGAATCACTGAAACGTTTGGTTGGAGGACCCCATAAGGTCATTGACTAACCGCGTTCATTACCCTATCTCTAGTCAGCTTTCCTTAAAGTGTTTCTGACAGAGGAGATTCTCTTAGTCTCAAATTTCCCCAGGGAAAGACAGTTCATAACCTCTTTTGTAGTTTTCTGTTCAAAAACATCTCAAAGGATAGAAATTTTTTTCTTATTGTTAACTTATACCTTTGTTAAAAAATGGACTTCTTAAAAATTAAATAAGGCAACAGTCTGCTGGGGTTAGAAGAAAAAATAAATCCCATAAAGAAAACTAATCCAAAGAAATGTTTTAAACTATACCCACAATTTTTTCCTGAACTCTTATTTTAAACATTTGCTGATGCTTTGGTGTGATGGAATTTTATCCATATAGCATATAAAGCTCTTTATTATTTGTTCTCTATCTTTCCAGGCTTACTTCCAACCACCCTACTTTTCTTTCAATTATAAAATTTCAAACCAGCCAATACCAGTTGTATTGATGGTACCGAAAGTTAACATCTTTTATTTCTCAATCTGGAAAACGAATATTGTTCCTTAAGACATATTTTCTCCCTTGTGAAGCTTCTCTGACCTCAATTCAATCCTCTTTGCCTAAATCATCCCCAAACACAGTCCTTTCTATATACCTCTGGAATAGAAGATATAAAAATATATGATTAATTCATACATCTTTCTTTTGTATGAGGTCTAGTCTCTTTCAAATTAGGAATCAGATCTTACATTCCTTAGTATCATTAGTGGTTGGCAAATCATTTGCCCTCAAATATGCAGAAACTTTGTGGCCCAATAACGAGTGACCATACTGGTCCACGTTGGATTGACAATTATACAGACCACTGGAACTCAGGATTAACCAGTCACTGCCATAAAGTTTTCATCGTCTTCATAGAATGCATTCCCCCTGAAGGTACATGAGGAAGTTTCTCAATTTTGTGACATTTTCAACAGCAAGAGAAAATCTAGGCAGTAAAATTTGTAGTCCAATATCAACTATTCAGGACATTGTCAAATATCATTAGAACCATGGGGAACAGCATTTAAAATCTGGGCTATGAAAGGAAATCTGGAATATGTTGTCATATGCTTATGACCTGTAATTTACTTCCTTGTTAGTAGCAAACAGATGGATTGAATAAACTGAACCCTTCCACTGGTCTGGGAAGGAGAAAACCATTTCCTTTATTTTATATTTCCTTAACCAGCACGTAAAGCCTGAGAGTTAAGTTTAGGGACTTTGAATAATACAAACTTGGAATCTGAAGTTTCTTATCGGTTTTAAACTGCAATTTTCTCATCTATTAAATAAGAGTAATAAGATTACTGATATAGAGTTCTTGTTAGAAGTAAGTGTCAATAAAATAGCTCAGGGCCTAGCACACAATAAGCTCTCAACAGATGTTCATCATCTCATCATTTTCCACTCAGGAACCCAAGGCCAAAGGTTCGAGCCCATGTGTTATACAAACTCTAGGTGTAACTTAGATAGTTATTTGCTACCCACAGGCAGATCTAGCTTAGAGCTAGTCATGTTGTTCTAGTTGCATCGTTAGTCTACATCTTTCCCTCCTTCAACTTCACTTCCCCTGGCCCTATGACTTCTCTGTTCTACAAATTCCACCTCAAGAGCAGCTAATATCCTCCTCCTATCCCACCAGGAACAGGAACAGCAATCTGCCCCACCCCACTGGATCCTGTGTCTCTCTAGATTCCTGGCTTGAGATCAGCACGGATAACTTGACAAGTCACTTGGCTGCCCAGCCTTGCTTCTCATCCTGGAACATTTAACACTCTACAGATGTGAATAAGCATTTTCTCACAAATTTGATTTTACTTGGTATCAAAGCCTTAAAATTTTTCTTTTGCAAACTCGACTAAAACATGGCATAATTCTTCTGTTAATAAGCAAGGGGAAAAAATACCTAGTACAATTGTCAAACATACAGCTATCCATGACTCCTGATGGAGATTCTTCCCATAATCTGGAAGCCTTTTAAACCTGAAGCTGAGTATTTCAACATTTAGTGTGCATAAAAAAATCATCTGACTGTATTTGTTTAAATGTATTAAACAAAAATTTATTTATTGGCAATTTGTGTCAGGCACAGAGCAGGTTTATTTCTTTTTTAAATTTTTTATTGAAGTATAGTTGATATACAATGTTGTGTTAGTTTCTGGTGTACAGGAAAGTGATTCAGTTATATATATACATGTAAGTTCTTTTTCATATTCTTTTACATTATGGTTTATTACAAGATATTGAATATAGTTCTCTGTGCTATACAGTAGGACCTTGTTGTTTAACTGTTTTATATATAGCAGTTTGTATTTGCTAATCTCGAATTCCCAGTTCATCCCTCCCCCGTCCCCACCATTCACCTTTGGTAACCATAAGTTTGTTTTCTATGTCTGTGAGTCTGTTGCTGTTTTTGTAAATAAGTTCATTTATATCATATTTTAGATTCTACATATAAGTGATATCATATGCTATTTGTCTTTTTCTGTCTGACTTACTTCACTTAGTGTGATAATCTCTAGGTCCATCCATGTTGCTACAAATGACAATATTTCATTCTTTTTTATGGCTGAGTAGCATTCCATTGTGTATATACACCACATCTTCTTTATCCAGTCATCTGTCGTTTGGACATTTAGGTTGCTTCCATGTCTTGGCTATTGTAAATAGTGCTGCAGTGAACATTAGGGTGCATGTATATTTTCTAATTATGGTTTTCTCCACATATAACCCCAGGAGAGGTATTGCTGGATCATAAGGTAACTTTATTTTTAGTTTTTTAAGGAAACTATATACTGTTTTCCATAGTGGCTGTACCACTTTACATTCCCACCAACAGTGTAGGTTCCCTTTTCTCCACACCCTCTCCAGAATTTATTATTTGTAGACTTTTTAATGATGGCCATTCTGATCGGTGTGAGGTGATACCTCATTGTAGTTTTGATTTGCATTTCTCTAATAATTAGCTATGTTGAACATATTTTCATGTTACTGTTGCCATCTCCATGTCTTCTTTGGAGGAATGTCTGCGTAGGTCTTCTGCCCATTGTTTGTTTTTGTTGTTGTTATTGAGTTGTATGGGTTGTTGGTATATTTTGGAAATTAAGCCCTCGTCAGTTGCATCATTTGCAAATATTTTCTCCCAGTTGTCTTTTAATTTTGTTTATGATTTCCTTTGCTGTGCAAAAGCTTGTACGTTTGATTAGGTCCCATTTGTTTATTTTTGCTTCTATTTCCATTGCCTTGGGAGACTGACCTAAGAAAACATTGCTATAATTTTTGTCAGAGAATGTTTTGCCTATGTTCCCTTCTAGGAGTTTTATGGTGTCATGTCTTATATTTAAGTCTTCAAGCCATTTTGAATTTATTTTTGTGTCTGGTGTGAGGGAGTGTTCTAACTTCATTGATTTACACACGGCTGTCCAGCAAGTGTCCAACCACCACTTGCTAAAGAGACTGTCTTTCCTCCATTGTATATTCTTGCCTCCTTTGTCAAAGATTAATTGACCATAGGTGTGTGGGTTTATTTCTGGGCTTTCTATTCTGTTCCATTGATCCATATGTCTGTTTTTGTGCCAATACCACACTGTTTTGATTACTGTGTCTTTGCAGTATTGTCTGGAATCTGAGAGGGTTATGCCTCCAGCTTTGTTCTTTTTCCTCAGGATTGCTTTGGCAATTCTGGGTCTTTTGTTTCCACGTAAATTTTAAGATCATTTGTTCTAATTCTGTGAAAATGTCATGGGTAATTTGATAGTGATCACATTAATTCTGTAGATCGCTTTGGGTAGTATGGCCATTTTAACAATATTAATTTTTCCAATCCAAGAGCATGGGATAGCTTTCCATTTCTTTGAGCCATCTTCAATTTCCTTCATCAATGTTTTATAGTTCTCAACATATACATCTTTCATCTCCTTGATCAGGTTTATTCCTAAGTATTCTTTTTATGTGATTTTTAAAGGGGTTGTTTTTTTGTTTGTTTCTCTTTCTGGTATTTCACTGTTAGTGTAAAGAAATGCAACAGATTTCCATTTATTAATCTTGTATCCTGGTACTTTGCTTAATTCATTTATCAGTTCTGGTAGTTTTTGTGTGGAGCCTTAAGATTATGTTAATTTTTACACAAGTAAAAATAAATAAATAAAGTAAAATACAGGGTTTGTAACTAAATTAGTGGTTCCCTGGTTCTCACCAGAACAAAATGCTTTGCTGTTTTTTGTTTTGCAATTTGACTTCTGTGACCTGTGTTACTGGTAAAAGTAACTGTCCTACTTTCCTAATCTATAAATTCTCACGAAGTCATCAGCAAATTTTCTGATCCATGCATGGTACTCGGTATTGTCCCAGTAAGTAAATTAATTCTAATAAAGATGAAAAAATATGTCATTTAATATTCTTGTTCATTTTTATTCTGACTACATATTCTCTCTCTCTCTCTCTCTCTCTCTGTGTGTGTGTGTGTGTGTGTGTGTGTGTGTGTATAGGTGTGTGATATGTTATTTTGTTTTGTTTCTTGATAAATGTTTTTCAAATACTGAAAGTATCTCTGGTTCCAGAAAGCGGCTTCCAAGCTGTAAACCACTGAATTGAATAATCCCACTCATAAGAAGTCAAATTGGAGAAGAAAATAGGTCTAGAAGGGAGATATGACTTGTCTCCAGTTACTGAGTCACAGGCTTAGCTGGTGCTGGAACCCAGGTCTCCTCATTCCTGCTCTCAAAGACCCCATTAAGCTCTAAAATTCAGTTTAGCTTTTCTAGTGCTTCCTGTATTCAAACCTTTCACTCACATTGAAATCTCTAGAGGAGGACAATTTTTAATAACATTTTACTTATAATTATTTTTAAATTGCCTTATAAAGAACTATATAAAGGTATATTTAGTTACACACATTTTTATAATTAGTTCTAGGAAATCAGTTTGATTATTGCCTGTTTTTCTTTCTACATTGCTACATTTCATCAAAGAGGTTTGATCTTGTATTATATGTTGATCTCTAAGTGTTCTATAGCTTAAATATATATATACTGTGTCAGAAACCATTTTGCTCATCCCAGGAATTTTAAGTAGGCAGAATGCATATGCTCCTGTTGAAATGAATTTGTTTTTTGCCCTTATTCAATTACAAAATAATAGTAAAGCCTCCAGAGAAATTTAAGCAGTGTCAAATGCTAAAATGAAAGTTACATCAGTTCTAGAAAGTGTGAAGGAATCCTTTACAAGCTTGAGTGATCAAGATGTATGATTTGAAATACCTTTCATATTTGGAACAGAAGGGACTCTCTTCAGTAGCGACTTTGATGTAAATAGTGACCATCTACATCAAAAAAAGTCTCTGCTACTCTAAACAGATGCATTTTCAGATGTCAACTTTTACATTAAATGATTCAAGAGCTAAGATATTTTGGAGTAATGAAATCACTATC
The DNA here is from genome assembly GCF_964270905.1 of Leucopleurus acutus. Lineage (NCBI taxonomy): Eukaryota > Metazoa > Chordata > Mammalia > Artiodactyla > Delphinidae > Leucopleurus > Leucopleurus acutus. The sequence continues at coordinate 76,457,130 of NC_139147.1, read as the reverse complement.
ACAATATGGTCTCATGCACATTTGCATCAGAATCACATAGGATGCTTGTTAAAATTTCAGTTTTGGACATCCTACTCAGACCTAATGAATCAGAATGCCAGAGATGAAGGGCTTGAGATGGAGGAAAATAACAGAACTGCGCTTTAGATAAGTTCCCTAGCTGATTCTTTTGCTTCACAACCTCCATCTAGTAAAAGCAGCCAGCTCTTCTCACTAGATCTGTCAGAATCTCTGGGATCTGCCCCACCATAAGGAAAATGACAACAATAATAATAACAGCAACAATAAATTAATTCTAGAACCTGAACTGACATAAGCCCTCAGTTCTTTGTTAGAAAGAGAATCTAAATTGTGAATTCAGTGACTTAGAAGATCCCTACTAACGGGAGTGTGAGTCTAGGAAGTACTTATATAGTTGGAATCACTGGGGTAATTACAAGAAAGATTTGGCAGTGTTAGTTGCTAGTGTTCAGAAAAGATTTTTATCTTCAAGAATAGAGCATAATTATCAAGTTAAAAATGTAAAAACTCCTCTCAGAAGCAATCTGTTAATTGACTTGGCACTAATGTTGCCTTTGCAGGTTGGCTGATTATTTCTGAGGGTAGTCAGTGTGTGGTTTTTTTTTTATTTTTTGGAGGGGGCGAGTGGGCAGTGGTTAATAAAACATCTTCCAGTTCTTTAGCTTCAAGGTAGGGACCAGCTGTCCAAATTAATATGAGTTTCATAGGTCCAGGACCTGACATAAATTAGAGTGAGAGGAAGGAGAAAATTTAATGGAAATTGAAAGTAAACCCCATAGCACCTGTACTGGGCTTCTTCGTACAGTGACTATTCCCAGTAGCATTTTTAGGATGACTTTCTAGAGAGTGAATGTGGCACCTGGGGTTCTTTTGCAGGACAGAGAAGAGGCAAGTTGAGACAGTACATCATATTTTTATTGGATTGACAGGAGAGCAAACAATCAGTTAAAAAAATCACTAAATTATATAAAAAGCAATTATGATTAAATCTAATTCTGAATGCAAATAATATATTCTGATAATTAACTGAAATTATTCTAAGTTTATTTGGTTTGATCTGGTTTCTAAATTGATTTGGTTTGATGTTAGCTTGGGGGAAAAAAAGCATTTAAACTTGATCTTTAAAATAAAACATTGGGTCATCATAACTGTGTCTGTATGTTTGAGAGAGACTACATGTGTGAATGTGTCTCTAAAGTAGGAAGCTCCATGGTTATTAAGATCTTTGCTGATCAAAGTGTGGTGCTTAGACTTGAAGCATCATCATCCCCTAGGAGCTTGTCAGAAATCCAGAATCTCAAGCCCTACCCCAGTCTTGTAGAATCAGAGTCTTCATGTTAATACAATCCAGATGATTCAAATGGACATCACTGTTTTAAAAGTGCTGATTTAGACCATAATATAAACTGCCTTTTTTTTTAACTGGCTTGAAAAACTATTTTTAAATTAAGATTTTATTTTTCTAGGACCCTAGACAAATGAACAAGATATAATGCCACAACATGAGATGATTTTAGGGCTGGAGGGGGTCTTTGAAACCATCTTATCCAACACTTCTTTCTCATTGATGAGGAAACTAAGGACTCAAAGAATGAAATGATAAGGGAAAGTTAATGCAGTTGTTTAACTGGAGAGCTAAAATGTAAGCTCAGATAGCTTTGCTTCCAATTCAAACGTGGAAGGAAAGCAAGACATACAAAAAACGTAGGGTAATTTGGATTATTTTTTTACAGATATTTCACACGAGAAAGAGAAGTCCGATGCCTGACCTTCACTCTTACCTCACAAAGATACACGTATACACTTATCATTTGCTTGTTTTGTTTGTTTTCTCAGTTTATCAAATGACTGGGGCACGTTGTCATCTGTACCTAGAAGCAGACTTTAAATTTCTCTTTAAACCTCTCTTTTTCTAGCTCTGCTCATCTTGATCATCTTGTCTTCTGTTAGTCATTTTAAAGCCAGCTTGTTCACCTGGTGACAGAAGAGCTCACTAAATACACACACTACTGTGGAGACAGTAGGTTGCCAGGCATCAAGGCAGGAAGGCCCTTTTCAGGGTAGGAGAGCATAGAGGGTGTGGACGTGAATTTTCTTTTTTTTTTTTTTTTGCTTTTTAAGTTAATTTTTATTTGATTACAGAGTATAGTTGATTTACAATGTTGTATTAGTTTTAGGTATACAGCAAAGTGATTCAGGTACACATATGCAATGGAATATCACTCAGCCTTAAAAAGAATGAAATAATGCCATTTGCAGCAACATGTATGGACTTAGAGATTATTATACTAAGTGAAGTAAGTCAGAGAAAGACATATATCATATGATGTCACTTATATGTGGAATCTAAAAAATTGATACAACTAAACTTAGTTACAAAACAGAAACAGACTCACAGGCTTAGAAGACAAACTTACGGTTACCAAAGGGGAAAGATGAGGGGGAGGGCTAAATTAGGAGTTAGAGATTAACATATACACACTACTGTATATAAAATAGATAACCAACAAGAACCTACTGCACAGCACAGAGAACTCTACTCAGTATTCTGTAATAACCTATATGGGAAAAGAATCTGAAAAGGAATTGGAGATATATATATATAAATTTTCTTTCTCAGTAGTGAGCAACTTGAAGTTTGACCTTGCTGAGTCAGAGGTAAACTGGGTAACTGCAGATCTCTGACCGCAGTTAAAGCTGTGCTCAATCAAGAGCGGACGACTGGGGCTTCCCTGGTGGCGCAGTGGTTGAGATTCTGCCTGCCGATGTAAGGGACGCGGGTTCGTGCCCCGGTCCGGGAAGATCCCACGTGCCGCGGAGCGGCTGGGCCCGTGAGCCATGGCCACTGAGCCTGCGCGTCCGGAGCCTGTGCTCCTCAACGGGAGAGGCCACAACAGTGAGAGGCCCACGTACCGAAAAAAAAAAAAACAAAGAGGGGATGACTGTTCAACACTAAAAAATCAGAGTTAGTGTGCTGGTGGGCAGTTTAGAGTCATGTAGCACGTGCTGTTTTAAATGCTAATTGTGACAAATGTTGATCAGGCTGTACATGTAGCAGAAATTTTGAGATGAAGAAAGAGAGGAGCAGCTACTGAGGAATTTAAGGGAAATATTTTTTTAAATTATTTAAAATATTTATAACATAAACAAGACACAATTCTTAAATTGTATAATGCTAGAATTTTAAGTTCTCTTTAGCATCTAAATTACACTTTAAGAGTTAGATATTGACAAAGATGGTTAAGTAGCATCTTACTATCTCAATCAGCTATGTCTCATCTCTTCTGGAGTTTTCAATATAACTACACTATCTTACCTCCTAAGGTATTGTAGGTACCTAAGAGATTAAGGTACTGGGGGATATAGAGCTGGGAGGGAGGCAGAGGAGAGGGTGGAGGGAAAAGGAGAGGGGAAGGGAGAGGGAGGGAGACTTTTTCTGAGTTGAAAAATTTCAGACTATACCCCAAGCTCAGGGATCAGATTTCTTTTCCCTTTACCTACCTTCCCTTCCTTGGTGATCTCATCCAGTCCCAAGGCTTTCACTACCATCTTCAGGGTGAAAACGCTCCAGTTTACATCCCAGCCTGGCCCTCACTCCTGAACTCCGTGTTTCAATGCTGTATTCTACATGTTCACTTGCTTATTCAGCATCTCAAACTTAATATGTCTTAAATGGGCTTCTGTCAGTCTCCTTACCTCCCTTATCTGCATCTACAAAAGCGTTCCCCATTCTCAGTCAAGCCGTCCTCTGCCTGTCATTTGTCTTAGACCCAACGCACTTGAGGTTGTCCTTGATGTCCCACTTTCTCTCAAGCCCCATATCCTCTTTCTCACCAGATGAGGTAGCCATTGTCTGCCATTTATGATTTCAGGCCAGCTGCCATTGTCTCCTACCCCTGGGATGTGAAAAAGGATGACAAAGAGAAAGGATAAGATAAGATAGAGTAAGAGATGGGGGAGGGGGGAAGAGAGAGAGAGAGTGAGAGGAGGAGGAAAGGAGAAGTAAAAAAGGAATAAAAGCCAGAACATTTAATTGAATGTGTTTTTTATCCTTCTCTCTTTTACAAGGTTAGCAGTGATTTTACGTGAGAGCTAATGTTTCATACAATTTTGAATAGAATCTAGAGGTGCTCCCCTGAAATCTGGTCACTCTGTAATACTAGGGATTATATCTTGCTCAGTTTTTGTCTATTATACCTTTAGTGTCCAGTAGAGTAACTGGCACAGAGGTGATGGTGATAAAGATCAATAACTGTTACTAATATCTTTTAATAATGGAACGCTAGAGTTTTAGGTGAGTATGTGAGTACGCTACTACTGATTTTGTTGTTGTTGTCTCAATTAGGTGTGCCCACGTGACTAAGTCTGTACCTGTGCTACACAAGTGGAATTAATGTATACCACTTCCTGGATATCTCCTTTAAGATGCTTATCTTGAACTCTGTTTTCTCCTCTGTGGTAGCTGATTAATGGTAATGACTTAGAGCATATTTGGAAACTTCCCCACCAGTCTTGGACTGCTCACTTCTAAGCCTTCTAAGCCAGTGTGTTAGAGACAAAAACACTGTTCTTATAAAAAGCCAATGCATTTTAGAATATCTTTCTAGAGCTCTAATTGTTCAGAAATCCTAAAAAAAAAGAAAAAGAAAAGCCCTGGAAGTGGGTTGCTATCATGAAAACTATGACTATATGTGAAATGCACAAAGTGGAAGATGGAAAATTCACAAATATTGTGAGCTGGAAACTGAAGAATGCCATTACGCTGTGACAAAATGTTCGGTAAGACAGCTGTTGCCATAACTTGGAAGGCAGACCGTGTGCTCCTGGGACTATGGCTCTGAGGAAATTAATTGGCAAAATTCAGAATGAGTCAGTGTGTTGGCTGCTACTTATGCCTTTTTGTTGTCATTGTTTTATTAAACTCAGAACAAGCATTTTCTATGTTGCTGCATAACCTTCAGAATTACCATTTTAATGTTTTATATTCCATAGAGTAGTTGTACTTTACTTAACTACATCTCTACTGAATGATTTCCAAATATTTGAAAATAAGGCTGCAATAAACATCTTCTCATATGTACCTTTTCCCCATCTTTTGGGTTAAGTAACATTTTCAGTAGTGCAATTGCTTTATCGAAGAGTAGGAACACTTTTACAGTTCTTGAACCATATTTCCATAATCCATTCCTAAATCATACCAGGTTACCCTGTCAACAACCATGCATAAATATTACAATTTTCATTTTAGTCTAGACCAGCAATGAGCACTAAAACAAAATAAAATTTTGCTACTTTAATTGGCATAACATGATATATTGGTGTTAATTTGTATTTCTTTTTTTTCTTCCAATTTTACTGAGATATAATTAGCATACAGCGCTTTATAAGTATGCAGTATGATGATTCAACTCACATACACCATGAAGTGATTATCACAATGAATTTAGTGAACGTCCATCATCTCATATAAAATTAAAGAAATAGAAAAAAAGATTTTCCTTGTGATGAGAATACTTAAGATTTCCTTTCTTAATAACTTCCATATAAAACATAGAGCAGTATTCAGTATTCTATTCATCGTGTTGTGCATTACATCCCTAGTACTTATTTATCTGATAACCGGAAGTTTGTACCTTTTGGCCACCTTCATCCAATTCCCCCTTCCCCGACTGCCAACCCCAACAAGCACAAATCTGTTATCTTTTACTATGAGGTTGTATGTTTGTCCCTTTGCATGTTTTTGAAGCATGATTGACCTAGAACACAGTGATTCAATACTTCTATACATTTCAAAATGACCATCACTGTAAGTCTAGTTATGATCTGTCACCAGACGAAGACAATACATAGGTATTGATTATCTTCCCCACACTGTACATTTCATACCCATGACTCATTTATTTTGCAGCTGGAATTTTGTACCTCTTAATCTCCCTCATGTATTTCTTTCTTCCCCCAACCCACTCCCCTCTGGCAACCACTTGTTTGTTCTCTGTATCTCCAACTCTGTTTATGTTTTGTATGTTTACTCATTTGTTTTGTTTTTTAGATTCCATATATAAATGAAATCATACAGTCTTTATCTCTCTCTGTCTGACTTATTTCACTTAGCATAAGACCCTCTAGATCCATCCATGTTGTCACAAATGGCAAACTTTAATTCTTTTTTATGGCTGAGTAATATATCTATATATCTACATATATACCACATCTTTTTCCATTCACCTAATGATAGGCACTTGGTTTGCTTCCATATCTTGACTATTATAAATAATGCTGCAATGAACTTTCGGTTGTGTATATCTTTTCTAGTTAGTGTTTTTGTTTTCTTTGGATAGATATCCAGGAGGGAAACTGCTGTATCATATAGGTCCTGACACAGCAGGCTGACGGGCTGCTGTGGTCCTAGGGCTAGGTGTCCTCCTGCTGGTGGGTAGGGATGGGACACAGGGGGTTCCAGGGCTAGCGCCAGTGCACTGGTGTGAGGGCTGGGTCCTGAGCACTCATGCACAGGGCCTGGTCCAGGGCGGTTGTGGGTTCAGTGGGCCTTCAGGCAGCCAGCCTGCTGGAGGGTGGGGCTGTGTCCTCAACCAGCTAGCTGCTTGGCCTGAGGCATTTCAGTACTGCTAACCACAAGCTGGTGAGCAGTGCTGGGTCCTGGCCCTAATAAGCTAGAGCGAGGCCTCCAAATGGCCCTTGCCAGCACCAGTGTCCTCGTGGTAGAATGAGCTCCCTCAAATGGCTACTGCCAGTGTCTATGTCCCCAGGTGAGCTCCAGTTGCCTCCTGCTTCTCTGGGAGGATCTCCAAGATCAGCGGGTGGGCCTGACTCCAGCTTCTTTCAAATTCTTGCCACTACCCCGAGTCCTGGAATATGTGAGATTTTGTGTGTACCTTTTTAAGAGTGGAGTCTCTATTTCCCACAGCCCTCTGACTCTCCCAAAAGTAAGCCCACTGGCCTTCAAAGCCAAATGTTCTGGGAGCTTGTTGGTCCAGTGCACGACCCTGGCCTGGGGAGCCTGATTCCGGGCTCTGACTCTTTGCTCCTTGGAGAGAACCTCAGCAATTGTAATTATCCTATTTGTGGGTCACACACCCAGGGTTATGGGTCTTGTCTCCCCACTTCCCACCTTTGTCTCTGTGGTTCCTTTTTCTTTTCCTTTTTTGTTGTTGTTGTAGGAGATATTTGCCGGTAATCTTCCGGCCTTTCTCATCAATATTTGCTCTGTAAATAGTTGTGGTTTTGGTGTGCTCAGGGGAGGAGGTGGCGTCTTCCTACTCTGCCATCTTGGCCACGCCCTTGGTACTTACACCTTTTGGAGGTAACTACAAGAAGATAATGGACACAAACCAGAACTGGCCTGGTTTCATGTGGAGATGGACCTCATAGGAGCACACAAAAGGAGAATCTCTTTGTGGCTAAAAAGTTAGAGTTCTGGAAAGTCCAGGAATTTGGGGTCTTTCAGAGTTAAAAAATACAACTATATCTGTGCTTCAAACAGCAAGAGCTAAGACAATGCCTAGAGTTATCCACATGTAAAGATCAGATCAAAGACATCTACTGTTCCTGTTATTTCTGTTGCCTTCATGGGGCCATTTAAAATTTTTGGCCTAAAAGAGGTAGGCCTAACATATAAGCCAGTAAATAAAGGAGGAATATTGCAATAATGGCCCGTTGAGATATTTGGGTGTGCTACCTTTCACATGAACTAAACCCCTGAGGAATTGTATTGCCAATGAAGCCACAACCCTCCCTTATAACAGAGTTTGAGTCTGATCCCTAGAACAGCCCTGGAGCCCCCAAACTTTCACCGGCAGAAAATGGGTTGTGAAAGCTGCCTAGTCCCCAAAGAGGGGACACTCTCCAACTCATCCTACTTTGGAGTTGTCACACAAGACAAAGGACAAGGATATTCCAAAGCAAGGACCACAGTGACCAGTGGATCAAGGAGATATGCCCCGAAGGCAGAAACCAGGGGGCGCGAGATAGGTGAACCAAGTAACCCATGCCACAGTCCGGGGAGGGAGTCTGTGTGATTTCTGTCCATTGAGCTTGGATGACTGCTATGAAACACTGACTACTCTGTTTCCCATTCTTTCCTTTTTTCCAAATTCTCATTTTATTATGGTTATAGCTGTTCTTATGCTATCAACATATATTAGAAGAGAGAGAAGCAGCTAGCTTGTCAGTTAGTTAACAGATTGATTTTGAAGAGCCAAATCCAGATATGATGAAGAGGAATGAACATTACAAAATCCAGGATTTTGGTCTGTATGCAGTAAATTCATAGATACTTAGGTAACCAGAATACTTAACTGGGGGAAATTCTGAAAACCCCTAGTATAGATTTTCCCATGATTTCTTCAGTAAAAGATACTCTAATTTTTAGCTAGACTCATTGTCATTCAACAACAGACTACGTTTCCTAGTCTCTTTTACTGCTAATTATGATCATGTGGCCAAATTTGGCCAATGGCCTATGAGAGGAATTGATATATGCAACTTTCAGGTTTTCTCCTTAAAGATGCTTTTGATGGACTTTTTCTCCCTCATCAGTGGCTATGATATAGCAAAAACCAAAATCGCTGTGAAGCTGTTATGTTAAAGATGGCAGAACTTCGCTCCTGGCCCAGACGCACTGAACACTGACATGGGTCACTCTAGATGCTGGTTAAGAACAGACTGCAATTGGCAAGGTTGGAAACAAGGCAGTTAGGGAGATAGTGAAGGAATATGAGCAAGAGATTAAGACAGTGGCTTGGACAAAAGTTGTAGCAGTGGAGGCGATGAGAAGTAGTTGAATTCTGAATATATTTTGATATTAGAGTCAACAGGATTTCCTGACGTATTTATATGGAGTTTGAGAGAAGAAGTGGTATAAAGAATATTTTCTAAGACTTTAGCATAAGCAACTGGAAAGGTAGAATTTCTATCATCTGAGATGAGGAAGACCACAGATTGACATGTTTCGGAAGGAAAGGTCACAAACTCATGTTTGGTTATGGAAAGTTGGAGATGCCACTTTGATATCTAAATTGAGATTTTGAAAAGTTGACAATATGCATCTAAAGTGCAGCAAGCAATCTGGACTGAGAATATACATTTAGGAATTGTCAGCAATTATTTTAAATTCACTTCATCAAGTTTTTATTATAAAATATTTCCAATATAAAGAAAAATTGTTACACACATTAAGACAATTCATCCCTAAGTACTTCAAAGTGGATTTCCTTATTAGAATGGCATTCTACTAAAAAAATCACAATATCAATATCATACCTAAAACACTGGATTCTTCACCAAATAATTGGTAATTATTTATTATCAAGGCCATATGCAAATTTTCCCATTTATCCCAAATGTAACACTTACTACATTTTCTTTCTCTAGAAATAGAATATAGTCAAGGTTCAAACACTACACTTGGTTATTATGCCTTTTAATTAAGAAGAGTTCCTTCATATTTTTGCCATGACATTGACTCTTCTAAGTCACCAGACCACTTTTCTTACCTCATGAGAGTACCTCGTTTCATATTTGTCTAATTATTTTTTATTACGTCATTAACTTGTTTTTATATCTCTTGTATTTTCAGTAAACTGAAAGTTAAGTCTAGTGTCTTAATTCTGTTTTGGTTAAACACATTTGGTCAGATAACTTCATTGATGAAGTTGTGTACTTTACATTGTGTTATAATTAGCACAAAATTTCAGTTCTTCCCATTACTTGTGCTGCTAAATTTAACCACTCCTCTAAGGGAGTGATGAGCAGATATTTTGTATAGGTACACACACGTGCACACACACACCAATACACTTTAAAAGCCTCTGTGTGTGTGTGTGTGTGTGTGTGTGTGTGTGTGTGTGTGTGTAGAAGGAGGGATGATTTTTGCATTGTGTGATTACAGTAGATTACTGGTGGTTATGACAGAGGCAAGCCAGAGTACCTGAGGCCTTTAATAATGAACAAAATAAATTTTTTTGTCATTCAACAGGACCAAGTTTTACAATAATTTCAATTAAGACTTAGACAATTTAAATGTGGTACAATCATTTTTGCTGGACTTATTTTGTAAACAAAAGATACTTGGATTCTAATTTGATTTTCCAAATGAAAATAGAACTTGAAAGCTGATTTTTAAGTTATCCTTTAAGAACAATTGCCCTTTAAATGCATTTGGAATATATGCAGAGGAGACAGACATGGCACTCAGAATGAATCCTCGTACATTACATGAATAATGATAATTGTGGTGCCGGACTTTCACAAATGAGATAAATTTAATTGACAAATGGGCTGTCAGGGAAATGACTTTCAAACCCAACTTTCATTTATTCAAGGTTATAACTATGATTTATTTGCAATCATAATTTCTTGTTTCACCTTTAATATCATTTCATTTCCTTTTTATGGTTCACACTCAAAAATTATATAGTTATACAACATTATCACCAAAATATGGTGGCTTTTTCTGGGGGGGAGGAGGAGTATTTATACCTCACCTAATTAAATAAAAAACAGAACTTACTAAGCAGCAAGAATAACTTAGGCTGATTATAATAAACTTTTAAGTGATTATGAAATATATCTTTAAAAATATTCTGATTGGTGGAGGTTTCAAAGCTTAGAATTCTAAGGGACTTGTTAAAATTCATACCTATTAATATTTCTACTATTCAGTGAACAGATTTATTTCATTGATTTGTGTTAGTGTCCAATTTATTTTCTTGCCATATATGCAACAGAGGGCATTATTAAAATCATTGCAAAGTGTTTGCCAAGATGAACAAAACCATTCTTCATCCATTCAGATACATTATTCTAATCTAAGGGAGGTTTGTTTAGCTTGGGAAAGGGGAAAATAATGTCATATCCAGAGAAGCAAAATAAAAGATGCGATTGAAAAGCCACGCATCATAACAAAGTTTCAAAGAACATTAGACTTAAAAATTGATACTGACAAGAATGTCAGAGAAAACACAGTTTACTTTAGTAGTTTGAAGATATGTGAAAAATACTCATGTTCACCCTGTACTAGCACATATTCATATATTATACATGAGCTCATTTGTTTAATATATGCAATATCTTGGGCTTCCCTGGTGGCGCAGTGATTGAGAGTCTGCCTGCCGATGCAGGGGACACGGGTTCGTGCCCCGGTCCGGGAGGATCCCACATGCCGCGGAGCGGCTGGGCCCGTGAGCCATGGCCGCTGAGCCTGCGCGTCCGGAGCCTGTGCTCCGCAACGGGACAGGCCACAGTAGTGAGAGACCCGCGTACCGCAAAAAAAAAAAAAAAAAAAAAAAAAAAAAAAAAAAAAATATATATATATATATATATATATATATATACACAATATCTAATTTTGAGTTTAGCCCTAAGTTTAAAGAATTTCTAGACAGGTGCAGATGTCTAACTTGTGGAGCTATTGTGGAAATAGCTACATCAGTACTAACCAACAGAAAAATGATAGTCACATAGGTAATTTAAATGTCCTAGAAGCCACGTTAAAAAAGTAAAAAGAAACTAGTGAAATTCATTTTATCAATATATTTTATTTCACTCAATCTATTCAAAATAGTATTTCAACATACAATCAATATAAAATGATTAATGAGATATTTTACCTCATATTTTCATAGTAAGTTTTTAAAAACCACTGTATACTTTACACTTTTAGCCCATCTCAGTCAGGGCTCGTCACATTTCAGGTGTTCAATAGCCACATTCCACTAATGACTATTCTATAAGATAGCACAGCTCTATACTGTAGAATTGTGTAAATTGTGGAGTTGCACGTCTTAATATTATTCATTGAAAAATCTTTGCAATTACTTTACCCTTATCCCTTCATTCAGATTGTGTAGTTACCTACATTAGTTTCCAATGGCTGTTGGAACAAATTTCCACACATTTAGTGCCTTAAAACAACACAAATTGATTAGTTTACAGTACGTGAGATCAGCAGTCTCAAATGGATCAGCAGGGCTGTTGTTTTTGGAGCCTCTAGGGGAGAATCAGTTCTTTGCCTTTTTTCAGCTCCTAGAGTCTGTTCACATTCTTTGGTTTGTGACAGCATCGCTCCAATCTCTACTTCCTTGGTCACATTTCCTTCTCTGACATTGATCCTCATACCTCCCTTTTATAAAGACCTTTGTGATCACATTGGACCCACGTGGATTATCTAGGATACTCTCTCCATCGCAAGATACTTAACTCAATCACATCTGCAAAGTCTCGTTTGACCTGTAAATTAACGTTCACAGGTTTGGAGGATTACGAAATGGACATATTTAGGGGAAGCATTCTACCTACCACAGTAACCAGTCTGTTCAAGGCATGATTTGTCTAGAAAATTCTCCAGTAACTATAGATAGTATTAGTCCCAGCTCAAAGGTCTAGTGTTTGAGTTCAAGTAGACACTGATATGAATGTAGTCCTTTGCCATAGATGTGTCTAAAATAATAGTGAGATGGTCTTTCACTTTGCAAAATGCAGTGACACATTAATTTTCAGTAATTAGCAACGGACAAATGTGTCAATTCTCAAGTTTTGCTCAATCTGTGCAACTCTGCTTATTTGTAGCTGTTTGTGTACATGGTCTCACACTCTGTCGACCTCTAGTTTCTCCAATTCTAGCCTCTCTCTTGCTTCCTCATCTCCCCCTCCACTGGACCTCATTTGATTCCCCTAAAATGTCTGGCTCCTATGACAGAAGCTTTGCATACGATCCCTCTCTGTCCGAGATGCTCCTTATCTGCCTCTTTAACTAATACCAGTTTTAAGACATCTTTTAAAAATGCAGATCCCATTAAATTTCTCGCCTCCTTGTCTTTCCCTTTCTTTCTGTTGTTGATGCAATCATCAGCCTGAGTTTATCTTTTGTGTGAGTGTGTGTGGGTGCGTATGTATGTGTGTTTATGCAATAAGCATGAGACACAGGCCTCAGGTTACAATATCTTAAGAGGTGTTTTCCTCACTCCAAGCCCAGATAGAGATAGGCAACTTTTCCTAGATTCCTATTCTCCAAAATGGCCAGACAGATATGAATTGAGACACTATGCAGGGATCTCATTTCCAATTCTTCATTTCATGTGGGGCCCAAGGCCTCCTCTGCTCCCCACGTGTGGCTGTCAGAACACAAGTGCTATTAGACCACAGCCCTCCTTGGGCAGTGCAGCTTCAGCTCCTTAGTCCACTGCTTTAGTATTAGATGTCCCTGCATTTCTCGTTGTGTGGGATTTTTTTTTTCTTTCTTAAAAATTCAGCTATGCATATAAAAGAATGTTGGCTATCTCTTATTGCACATATCTAGATTGTTTGTGGAACATTTCTGGCTTTTTCTTCCACATTCCTAGAACCAAAAGTCCTCTGTGCCTGTGTATTTTCATTTATGTTATGTGGCTTAATTCTGAAAACAACATTGTCATCTAAATTCTAGAGGAAAAAAATGAGTCATCTACATTTTGGAGAATAAGAATGGATACATTTTTATGTATAACTGAATTATTTTGCCATACATCTGAACCTAACACAACATTGTAAATCAAATATACTCCAGTACAAATTAAATTAAAAATTTAAAAAATCAAGGGCCTACTGTATAGCTCAGGGAACTCTACTCAACATTCTGTAATAACTTATATGGGAAAAGAAGCTGAAAAAGCACATATATATATATATATATATATATATATATATATATATAAACTGAATCAACTATGCTCCAATATCAAATACAAATTAAAATAAATAAATAAATGGGCATCACAAACATGCACACTCAAAAGAACTAATTATTTTTGGTCATTATTTCATTAAAACACACACACATTAAGATATGTAGGTCTTCACGTGATAGTTGGTAACCACACATTGACATAAAAGCAATGAAAGCTCGCTAATAAACCAGAACCAGTGTAAAACCAAAAGAAAATGAGTCTATGAATAAACAACAGCAAAATAACAAATAAAGAAGAGAAGTAACAAACTAATGTCCACGAGAAGGTATTATATTTCCTTCCCGTATGTATATCTGAGACAGATTCTATGTCACTGACATTACTGTGCATTAGGCAGCTGCCACTGTTAGGCTGGTGGCCTCCCAGACCCAGAAAGTGAGGAGTAGAAAAGAGATGCTATTTTAACTGAGATAGGAGAGAAAGGGAATTCACACCAGTTTCTAAGACTTAGCTCATACAGAGGAACCCAAGGGCATACTAGGAGACTGGCATGCTTGGCCCCCCTGTATTCCCATCTGAAAATAGTTTGTGGTGTGTTGTATGCATGTTGCACGGTCAGGTTGCCCAGGAATTTTCACTACTGGTTATTTGCAGTAGATGCATCTACTGTTATACAGTGCTGAGTCCATTATATAATTTTGCAACAGTAGTACATGCCTTCTATTCTGGGCATTTGCTGGAGTGCCAGGAAAGAATAATATAATATTCAGAAATCATTTAAAAAATGCACAGAGTGTGATACATCAGTTAAAAAAATTCAATCTTAGAGGGCCATCAGGAAAAGAAATATATAATTTAGCTGCATATCTGTATATTTCTTTAAATTGAAACACATTCTCCTTTTGACCAATTAATACTGCTTCTCTCACTCCCGTATGGTTGTTTTTTCTGGTCTGACTACCTCATTTTGGAAACTAGAATTTCTCTAGCACATTATGTAGCCCTGACAATGGGTGAACTTTACAGATGGCAATGCAATAATACTTTCCCTTAGCGATCTCACACTATTCTATGGCTTAATAGATTTTCAAGGTCGTGGCTCACCAAGAAATTAGTGTCTGGCAATAACTGCATTAGTTCTCATCAGTTTGCAAGAATTTGGAGAGTTCTAAACATTGGACCAACAACATAGCGTGGCAATCATCAAAATTTCACAATTGACAGATGAAGAGTTTTAGCTCATTTGTGTGATACATCACTTATTTGCTTAGATGATTCTGTCTCTCTGCTCTCTTCTGAGAGCAGGGTCATGTCTAAATCATTGTCATGTTCTCAGTTTCTATTCAGTACTTTGAATACAGTCTTTGCTTAGTAAGTATTTGTTTATGGAACTTAGAAAAGCTGGGGAGAGAAAGGGCTAAAATAAATTAAAATTGGGATCCAGTCTAGTTTCCACCTTTGAAGTTACTTTCAATAACAAGTTAGCTTTTAGGAGTTTAAATTCTAAAGCCTACTTGCCCTTACAATTTATAGTTTGCTCTTTCTTTACGTTGTTATTGCTTAAAGGCCCTCATGATTTTACACTAAAAATATTAAAATAGCTTCCTAATCACTTTCTTAATTCATTCTGTACAACATAATTAGAAAGATCATTCTGAAATAAATAAAGAGCAAAGACATAAATAAGAAGGTCTCATGCTATTTCTGCTTTATAAGCTTTCTGTGAAGACAAAATTCCTTGCCCAAATGTCAAGCCATTTAATACGGGGAGCTTTGCCTACTTCCCCACGCAATCTGCTGCCATATCCTCTCATGCACCTGTCCTGGAGTCTTGCCAGCTACCTTCCTCCCAAATGTGTCCTTCCTATTGCAATATGGCTCCCTTTTGCAAGGAATCTCCCTCTTTTCGTTTTTCACTTACTTAATTTAAACTACCACCTAATCACCCTGAAATTAAACTATTACATCTTTTAAGGAGCATTCTCTGATTTTTTTCCTTTACCACACAGAGTTTGAAAATGTCTTCCGTAATACTCTAGCTGCCTGAAAAATTAGATAATGTGTTTCATAGTCCAAGAAGGAGCAATACTATCAAATTTGGAGAACATTAAAGAAAAGAGAAAACCTTCCAGTTTGCCGTGAAGGCAAGCTCATTTATTGCAGGACATGAGAAATGAATATTGAGCTAACCCGTAGAGGGAACTCAGAAATTTTAGAACAAAATGTAAACACATACATTACAGGAAAAAGCACTTGGTGTAGGACAGATATTATGGGCTTCAAAATACTTTTCGGACCTCACTCTATGTCCCTTCTCATTCTTCACCAGTAGTTATGCTCTATAAAGTTGGAGCAAACACTGAATTAGCAAATACTGAATCATTGCTTTGAGGGGAAATATAAAGTTATGTTCCTGCAAGGCCAGGTCACATTTTTGTCAACCAATCAATACATAACCTTATTTTGTATGTGTGTTTTTAAGACACCTTGCTTAATATAAATCGTTGCTTTGGTAATGTTGAGCTCATTATAACTATAGCTCGTGCCTGAAAGACGCTTAACTTCAATGAAGCTCATCTAACACACTTACGTTCCCCTTAAGGCACATCGCAGCCTTCTTGCACTTTAGAACACTAAGCAGCACTTCAGCTCTACACTTGGGGGGCTCTTTTAAACCATGACATCATCAACAAAAAGCACAAAATGGGAAAGATATGGCACTGCATACACCAAGGTAAGGACACTTGTTTACTGCCTGATAGATGAAACAAGAAGGTAGAGCATAGCTTTGTTTTAAGCTCAGGTGGGAACATGTTGTGTGACTCACATTTTTGCTGCTGAGAATGATGATGTAAGAGCCATGAGGATGGACTTGGGGTTGCAAATAAATTTTAGTGAGTAGGCAAATCTGCAAATACAGAAGAGGTTAATAATGAGGATTGACTGTATTCAAATCTAGTTTTGGAATATTCAAGAGAGAAAAAATGACTTGTCCTGTCTTCCCTTAGCAAGCAGTGTTTTTCCAAACTATAAAATACATTATTTCACCTATTTGCTTGTTTGTTTTTCTGGAGAGGTCAAGTGTGTTATGTGGAGATTATCCAAGTCAGGGCAGGGAAGATCAAGAAAGGAATGACAATTTGTGAAGATCAGTCACTACATAGAAGACGTTGAATGCTTGCTGCCCTGATACTTGTAATTAAAATGACTGCTGCTGCTGTTTAAATTTGCTCGTATAAAAAGACTTCCTTTTCTTTTAATGCTCCAACAACTCTTCTTTTATTTGCTCTAATCTGCTTTGAGAAATACCCTTTGCTTCTTCTACAGGTAAGTTTTTTCTTTTAATTAAAGTGAATGCTCTTTATTTCCCCTATAAAAAGGTAATATATAGGGTATTTTTTTTAATTATGGTTTTCATTTGCAAAAAACTTTCTCTCTCTTTATGAGTGCCACACAGTGACAATAGTGGTGGTTACTCACTCAATGACTGTTGCTTCTTTTGTCCTTCAGTTCAGGATTTGTGACAAAAACAGAAGGCCATCTCCTCCCTCAAACTGAACATTTGTCTCTGGTGCAACGGAAAAGAACCTCTGTCCACATCCTCACTGGATTTTCCTGTTCGGTGTTTAGCCTAGCAGAACCAAAGCCCACATGGTATTAACCAGATGCTCTGCAGAGAATTAGAAACCCTGAAATAATGGACAGCCAGGCCCCCTTAGAAGGAAACATTCATGCAGACTGATTTGCTGTCTGCTTTAGACCCAAGTAGCATGAGGTAGTTACAACCTGTCATTTCCTCCCTCAGCAGGAGGAATGCTTCACATGCTATCAATGAAAGCACAGAATAACTTAAAGTGTTCTTCTACTCTCCAACTTCTTGGTTTCCATTTCCTGCATCCTCTGAAGGGTAATGCCTAACTAAAAATCTTGCATAAAATTGATGCTTCATAAATGGTGGTAGTAACAAAGGAAAGAAGGGTAAACAAGAGGCAGAGAGGAAGGGAAGGAGAGACAGAGAAGAGGAAATATATGAGCAGGAGAGTCAGTAGTGTCAAATACTGTTGAAAAAATAAGGGCAACGAGGACTGGAAAAGAGGGCTTTTGATTTGACATCTAGATTATTCATAAGGAAGGAGCAAGAGTAGAGTTGAGAGCCAGTAACCAGATTACAAAGTTTAAAAAATGAATGAGGGTGTTTCAGTAAAAATGGTGGATTGAACACATGTATCTTATTCGCTCTCTCCTGGAACCCCACTAAAACCAAACTCCCATTGAAATATCAATTTTTTATTTTTATTTTTATTGAGTTACAGTTTATGTACAATCTTATATATGTTACAGCTGTACAATATAGTGATTCACAATTTTTAAGGGTTATATTCCATTTATAGTTATTATAAAATATTGGCTATATTCCCCGTGTTGTACAATATATCTTTGTAGCTTAGTTTTTACATAATAGTTTATACCTCTTACTCCTTTACCGCTATATTTCCCCTCCCCCTTTCCCTCTCCCCACGGATAACGACTAGTTTGTTCTCTGTATCTGTGAGTCTGCTTCCCTTTTGTTATATTCACTACTTTGTTGTATTTTTTAGATTCCACATATAAGTAATATCATGCAGTATTTGTCTTTCTATGTCTGACTTATTTCACCTAGCATAATGCCCTCCAGGTCCACTAATGTTGTTGCAAATGGCAAAATTTCATTCATTTGTATGGCCGAGTAGTATTCCATTGTGTGTGTGTATATATATATATATATCACATCTTCTTTATCCATTCATCTGTTGATGGACTTAGGTTGCTTCCATACCTTGGCAATTGTAGATGCTGCTATGTATGTTGGGGTGAATGAATCTTTTTGAATTTTGGTTTTTTTATAAGTATATACCCAGGAGTGGGATTGCTGGGTCATATGGTAGTTCTATTTTTAGTTTTGGGGGAAATCTCCATACTAGTTTCCACAGTGACTGCACCAAATATCCAGTAATGTTTAAAGAATAAATCTACACAAATGGGGAGAGTAGGAGCAGAGACATCAGTAACAAACTGTAGATGTTACAAAACATATGGAATGAAGACAACTGACTTAGCAGCACTGAGAAAGCCAAATCCTAAGGCTGCAGTGGGAATATCCAGGCATCATCTGGTGGAATCAGTAGCACTAGATAACCTTGGTGCTGAAGAGTGGCGGTGAAATGAAGTGGGATGTGTGTGTTTGGGGGTGATGGTGGTAATCCCCTCTCAAGTCACATGAGTTCCATCTAGGAATCCAACTGTTTCTAAGATAGCTTACATTTGCCCCTTCTATTTTAGCACCCCTCTGAGCAGAAGATGGCAGTTCTCTCCACTGAAGAGGAAAAAGCTGAGGGTCTATCAGTCAGGGTTCAGACAGGGAGGCACAGTGACTATTAGTATTATGTGATTGGGTGTGTGCTATAGTAATTAGACTTCACAGAGCTGTGGGAGGAACGGGAAAATCAGAGAACTCACCACACAGTCAATAAATAAGCCAAGCGTGTCCAAGAATGGAGTGGGACAGCAAAGCGGAAGCTCATGGAAATGTCTCTGGGAAGTTATTGCTTCTAGGTAGCTATAGCCCCTGTGAATCTTCAAAGGTCCTAGAAGTGGATCTGAGCCCACTGTGGTTAGCATAATGAACACTCAGGAGGATGGGAAGGGTCCTCTGATGGAGTCTGACTCCCAAAGAAGAAAAGCCTAAATATTTGGACATCAGGTATTCCCTAACAAATGATTTAGCTTAATCATGTTGCAGTGAAACCACCAGTCAATTAAGACCCTTCCACATGCATAGAGTTGCTAGTCAGGATTTTAGTTCACAACATTCTAGAATATGAAAAGACAACCAGGATGGCTGATATCTAAGAAAATCTCTAACACAGAAGAAGTCCAAAGCAATAGATTGAACAAAACAACTTGGAAAAAGCTGAGACAATGCAGAGAAGAGAAAATTTTTAAATTGATATTTTCAAAGAAATCAGACATTATATTGCATTCATCAAACTCTAGGATACTATGAAAAAAACTATTTTGAAAACAAATGATATCCTACAAAAAGTAAACATGAGAAGAAAAATATAAAACTCAATACAATCTTTGTAAGATAAGGTTGAAGATAACTCAAAAAGGCAGTTCAAACAATGGAGACAGTAGAGCAAAATGACATTGAAATCATTCCAGAAATATTTCCAAGACTGAATATTGATCTAACCAAATTTATAAGTCTCTACTGGGAGAATGATGAGATGGAAATTTGCGTATATCCTTAGATGGAGTGGGGAGAAAGCTTGGGGAGAAAGTTCTCATCTATCATAGTGGGAGCCAAAAAATAGTGTTGAATCTGAAAAAAAAAATCAAATAGTGATACAACCAGGGTACTTAGAGATATTAAGATATCCAGAGAGTGAAAGTGCACTTAAAACAAGTTAACTGAAAGTGATTGTCTCTGGACATGGGGAAATGTGGAATGAGGGTGTAGGGGTTATTATTTGTCTTAACCAATCTGGTAGAACTGTTCTTTGAACACGATTAACTTTAAAAATTTAAGCTTAAGAAAAGTAGGTAAGTAGTGAGGAAGCAGATGTCAGTTACACTTAATTTGATGTGACTAGGGGAAAACATACAAAAGGCAATATGCTGGTGTGCGAGGTGTGTCAGGGAAGGGCACATGGAGTACCGTGTGTAAAATATAGAGAAAATGTGTGAATATCAGTAGACTGTGGACAGCAACCAATACAGATGAAGAGAATGACTCTACTATAAGGAACAGTTAGTGATTGATGTACTCACGAAAATCAAAGCATCCACAAAAAAAGCTTATTTCTATGAAGGGTAAGAGACAAAATCTCCTAATAAAAAAGCAAAAGTAGAGCAGGGAAGTCAAAGACAAGTCAGACAAAAAGCAATGGATCCTCTTGCTCTAGGAAGACCTTGAAGCGGCCATGCCAGAGGATAAAGGAGCATGTTATGGGTGATGGAGGAATACAGGCTGTCTGAGTACTCTAATCACCAGGCCCACATCACCACGCATTGCACTTCAGTATTTTGAAGTAAACATATCATTTTCAAAAGAAGAGTTTCTCATGCAGTGCCAAAAATTAATACAAGAATGTGTATGATTCATCTTCCATCCATCTCTCTAATTTTTTAATGCCCTGCAGCTCTAAATCTAGGTCTCAATCAGCAGTATCCACTCTTCAAGTAATAAACAGAATAAAATTATTCTGAAAAGGTCAGATAAGAATTAACTGGCTACATGGGAATCCTTTGTCTTCTAGTTAGGTAATTACATTCATTTCTATTAATCTTCAAGGTTTATCAGACTGGGGGAATCAACTTGATCAACAGAGAGGAAAATTCTCAAATATATACTAAAAGCATTTTATGTATATTTTATACATTAAGAGAATCCTATAGAATATAGAAATGGACATTGATGATGCCGTTGTTTGAAATGTTAGTTTTTAAAAGATCTGCCTGTGACAAGTCACTTGAAAGAAAGAAAGGAAGAAAGAGAGAGAGAGAAAGAAGGCAAGAAAGAAAGAAGAAAAAGGAAGCCATTTATTTGGAAAAACAAACCTTGTCTCACTCTTTGGAGTAAATGTTTATGGAATATGCCTGTGAATTCTGATAGCTGTGTACCTAAATGCAAAGGGAATGTGAATAATCTTACAAATGTGGTAGGTTTCCCACAAACCCCAGAAACCACGTTAGCCAAACAGCTAGAGCTCAGTAGGCTTTCTAACAGGACACTTCGTCTCAAGGAAGGTGAAACTGACCTTGCCAATTGCTGAGTCTGTAAATAAGTAATTATTGAATCACAAAGCAAAGAACTCCATGGTCCACGGAGGCTGAAAACAATAGTAGCATAGAGGAAAATCTGTTCCTTTCCCACATACCCATTCCCTCTTGAAAATATCCCATCAGCTCCCAACACCTTAAACTGAGACAAGAGGAAAAGTACCGCCATTGGCCGAATACCTACTATGGGCCTGGCACTTTACAGATATAATTTTAGAGCCCTGTATCTCATCAGTACTACAGAGAATGGGGATTTTTGCAAGAAGAAGTTACTCACAGCTATTACAATGAACACATAGGGCTATAATGAGGATTAAATGCATGCTGGGCTCAGAACTACACAGGAAAAGGGGCAGCAACACTGAAAAGATCACATATACAAGTACCAGGGACATGGTGCCTGGCTAAGGATGAGGCTTAATCATGACAGAGAATGCCCTCCACCCCCTGGCAGGCTTGTACATATCAAGTAGCACATAACTTGCTAGAGATGCATCCCCTGCGAGGTGCAGCAAACTGGGAATGGGAACACCAAACACACACAAACACACACACACACACACACACACACACACACACACACCCCTAGCATATTGTTTGTGAATGACTGAAAACAAAAAACAGAAATTGGGAAGGTAGACAGAAAAAAAGAGATACATCACACAAAGAGGAACCAAGATTAGAATGACAGCAGACATCTTTTTTCAGAAATCATGCAGAAAACAATGGAGTGCTATCTTTAAAGTGCTGAAGGAAAAAATAAAAGTCAAACTAGAATTTTACATTCAGCAAAATTATTTTACAAGAATAAAGAAGAAATTCTTCAGAAAAAAAAACACTCTGGGAATGTATGGCTAAAAGACATAACCTATAAGATATGAAAAAGGAATTTATTGAGGCAGAAAAAATAGGATATGGACAGAAGCTTGGATCTACATAGAGATAAAGAAAACTAAAAATTAGTAAATGAAGGTAACATACAATTTTTAAAATTATTTTAAAATATAAATGAATGTTGAAAGCAAAAATTGCAACAATCTATTTTGTGTTTGTAGCATATGTAAAAATAAAAAGCATAAACACAATAGCACAAAGAATGGGAGAGGGATAATGAAAATGTATAACTTATAAAACATGAAGCAGGTTAATATTATTTGAAGATAGATGCTGATTAATTAAATATATATAGTAACCCTTAGGACAATAAGCCAATATATAAGCCAATAGAAAAGATAAAATGGAACAAAAAGTGTGCTCAACTAATCCAAGAGAAGGTACAAAAAGAGGAAAAGAGAAATAAAGAATAGATGAAACACATTGACTAACAAGAGGGTTGATTTTAATTCAATCATATTAATAATAACATTAAGTAGAAATCATCTAAACACTCCAGTTAGAATTCAGTGATTATCAGATTGAATCAAAACACAACATCAACCTAGGTGCTGTATACAAGAAAATCAAATTAATACAGAGACATATGTTAAAAGTGAAGGTATGGAGAAAGATCTCCCATGCTAATATTAAGCAAAAAAAAAAGTTAGGGTGGCTATATTAGGAAGAGAAAAATTAGACTTTTGAACAAAGCACATTGTCGGAGTTAAACAGGGACATAATTTAAGACTAAAGGGTCAATTCCCTAAGGTGATATAATAATACCAAAAATGAAGGTATCTAACAACAGAGATTCAAAATGCATGAAGTAAAAACTGACAGAACTCAAAAGAATATAGCAATATGCAAAAAAAAAATTTCTTTTTAATTTTTATTGGAGTATAGTTGATTTACAATGTTGTGTTAGTTTCAGGTGTACAGCAAAGTGAATTAGTTTTATATATATATATATATATATATATATATATATATATATATATATATACACACACACACACACACACACACACACACATATATCCACTCTTTCTTTTTTTTTAGATTCTTTTCCCATATAGCCCTTACAGAGTATTGAGCAGAGTTCCCTGTGCTATATAGCAGGTTCTTATTAGTTATCTATTTTATATATAGTAGTGTGTATATGTCAGTCCCAGTCTCCCAATTTATCCCTCCCTCCCTTATCCCCTGGTAACCATAAGTTTGTTTTCTACATCCATGACTCTACTTCTGATTTGTAAATAAGTTCCTCTGTACACTTTTTTTTAGATTCCACATATAAACGATATTGTATGATATTTGTCTTTCTCTGACTTACTTCACTCAGTATGACAATCTCTAGTTCCATCCATGTTGCTGCAAATGGCATTATTTTGTTTTTGTTAATGGCTGAGTAATATTCCACTGTTTATAGTACCACATCTTCTTTATCCATTCCTCTGTTGATGGACATTTAGGTTGCTTCCATGTCCTGGCTATTGCAAATAGTGCTGCAATGAACACTGGGGTACATGTAACTTTTTTTTTTTTTGGTACGCGGGCCTCTCACTGTTGTGGCCTCTCCCATTGCGGAGCACAGGCTCTGGACGCGCAGGCTCAGTGGCCATGGCTCACAGGCCTAGCTGCTCCGCAGCATGTGTGATCCTCCTGGAGCGGGGCACAAACCCATGTCCCCTGCATCAGCAGGCAGACTCTCAACCACTGTGCCACCAGGGAAGCCCGCATGTATCTTTTTGAATTATGGTTTTCTCCAGGTATATGCCCAGGAGTGGGATTGCTGGGTCATATGGTAGTTCTATTTTTAGTTTTTTAAGGAAGCTCCATACTGTTCTCCATAGTGGCTGTACCAATTTACATTCCCACCAACAGCATAGGAGAGTTCCCTTTTCTCCACACCCTTCCAGCATTTATTGTTTGTAGTTTTTTGATGATGGCCATTCTGACCAGTGTGAGGTGATACCTCATTGTAGTTTTGATTTGCATTTCTCTAATAATTAGTGATGTTGAGCATGTTTTCATGTGATTTTTGGCCATCTGTATGTCTTCTTTAGAGAAATGTCTATTTAGATCTTCCACCCATATTTTGATTGGGTTATTTGCGGGAGGTTTTGATATTAAACTGCATGAGCTGTTTGTATATTTTGGAGATTAATCCTTTGCCAGTTGTTTAGTTTGCCAATATTTTCTCTCATTCTGCAGGTTGTCTTTTTGTTTTGTTTATGGTTTCCTTTGCTGTGCCAAAGCTTTTAAGTTTAATTAGATCCCATTTGTTTATTTTTGTTTTTATTTCATTACTCTAGGAAGTGGATCAAAAAAGCTTTTGCTGCGATTTACATCAAAGAGTATTCTGCCTGTGTTTTCCTCTAAGAGTGTTGTAGTGTCTGGCCTTACATTTAGGTCTTTAATCCATTTTGAGTTTATTTTTCTGTATGGTATTAGGAAGTGTTCTATATATGCAAATTTTTTAAAAAAATCAATGTTGATGTATACTTCACAACTTTTATAAATATTAACTTAAAATGGATCATAAATATAAATGTAAAATGTAAGATGATAAACCTTCTAACTTCTAGAATAAAACATAGGAGAAAAATCTGCATGAACTTGGTTTAGCATATTTTTTTCTTTTTTAGATACAATGCCAAAACTTAATCCATAAATAACAACAGAAAAACAATGATAATAATAGAAATAATAATGAGTGGGACTTTCAAAATTAAAAACAATTGTACAGTAAAGACTGTTAAGAGAATGAAAAGGTAGACACAGACGAAAAAAGTTTTTACAAAGCACATATCTAATAAAGAATCTTTATCCAGAATACATTAAGAACTCTAAGAAGAAGACAAACACTCTTAAAAAAAGCTGAGCAAAAGTTCTGAATAAAAAGAGCTCTACACAAACACTGTGATCTAGCTGATAAATTTATTTCCAACAGTAGTACTGATTATCAATTCTGAAACTGCTTTTTATTTGTGCTAAAGTTGAACAGATAAATATATGACATAAGGAGAGCCAATTTTCTTACCCTAAGATAAAGAAGGTAAAATAAAGGGGAAACAAGAGGACAGAAATAAAAGGAGAATGCTGAAACAAAACCTGTGGTGCTGGTTGGAGTTGGAGATGCCTGTATGAACTTATGTTTTGCTTTTTGGTTCTTTCATTATATACGCATATTGTTACAGATATGAAATATATGTAAATATACCTATGTATATACATGTTTTAAGATCAAATGTATGTGTGTGTGTGTGTATACATATATTTTTTTTTCTAGCTCTGTCCTCCAAAGGGGCCTTGAAGCAGTGACATCCATTAGCAATAACACCTAGCACACATCTTTGTTTCTTAATACCATTCTCCAATAAAAGGAACCAGAGCTCCTTGGAGAAGTGCTTCATTCCAGGGCTGGGGTATAAGCTGGAAGTATCATGCAATGCCAGGTTAAATAAATACATGAATAAATGAAAGTATAAATGGATGAATAAATGAATGAATGATGGAGCCATGTGAAAAGCATGGTGGACCCAACCTAAAAGCTGACAATCATCAACTCTGGAGCAATTTGAGCATCCCTATAAATAACTACTGGGGGGTAGACCTTCAAGATGGCAGAGGAGTAAGACGTGGAAATCACCTTGCTCCCCACAGATACATCAGAAATACATCTACATGTGGAACAACTCCTACAGAACCCCTACTGAAGGCTGGTAGAAGACTTCAGACTTCTCAAAAGACAAGAAACTCCCCACGTACTGGGTAGGACAAAAAAAAAAAGAAAACTTTGTTTATCTTCTCAAAGAACCAGCTTTTAGTTTTATTGATCTTTGCTATTGTTCCTTCATTTCTTTTTCATTTATTTCTGACCTGAACTTTATGATTTCTTTCCTTCTGCTAACTATGGGTTTTTTTTGTTCTTCTCTCTCTAGTTGCTTTAGGTGTAAGGTTAGGTTGTTAATTGAGATGTTTCCTGTTTCTTAAGGTAGGATAGTATTGTTATAAACTTCTCTCTTAGAACTGCTTTTGCTGCATCCCATAGGTTTTGGGTCGTTGTGTTTTCATTGTCATTTGTTTCTAGGTATTTTTTGATTTCCTCTTTGATTTCTTCAGTGATCTCTTGGTTATTAAGTAGTGTACTGTTTAGCCTCCATGTGTTTGTATTTCTTACAGATTTTTTCCTGTAATTGATATCTAGTCGCATAGAATTGTAGTTGGAAAAGATACTTGATACAATTCCAATTTTCTTAAATGTATCATGTCTTTATTTGTGACCCAAGATACGATTTACCCTGGAGAATGTTCCATGAGCATTTGAGACACTAAGATCAGGAACAAGAAAAGGTTACCCACTCTCACCACTATTATTCAACATAGTTTTGAAAGTTTTAGCCACAGCAATCAGAGAAGAAAAAGAAATAAAAGGAATCCAAATTGGAAAAGAAGAAGTAAAGCTGTCACTGTTTGCAGATGACATGATACTATATATAAAGAATCCTAAAGATGCTACCAGGAAACTATTAGAGCTAATCAATGAATTGGGTAAAGTAGCAGGATACAAAATTAATGCACAGAAATCTCTTGCATTCCTATACACTAATGATGAAAAATCTGAAAGAGAAATTAAGGACAAACTCCCATTTACCATTGCAACAAAAAGAATAAAATACATAGGAATAAACCTACCTAAGGAGACAAAAGACCTGTATGCAGAAAACTATAAGACACGGATGAAATAAATTAAAGACGATACAAACAGATGGAGAGTAATAGCATGTTTTTGGATTAGAAGAATCAACATTGTGAAAATGCCTATACTACACAAAGCAATCTATAGATTCAATACAATTCCTACCAAAACACCAATGACATTTTTCACATAACTAGAACAAAAAAACTCACAATTTGAATGGAAACACTAAAGACCCTGAATAGCCAAAGCAATCTTGAGAAAGAAAAACGGAGCTGGAGGAATCAGGCTCCTGGACTTCAGACTATACTACTAAGCTACAGTAATCAAGGCAGTATGGTACTGGCACAAAAACAGAAATATAGATCAATGGAAAACGACAGAAAGCCCAGAGATAAACCCACAAACATATGGTCACCTTATTTTTGATAAAGGAGGCAAGAATATTCAATGGAGAAAAGACAGCCTCTTCAATAAGTGGTGCTGGGAAAACTGGACAGCTACATGTAAAAGAATGAAATTAGAACACTCCCTAACACCATACACAAAAATAAACTGAAAATGGATTAAAGACCTAAATGTAAGGCCAGACACTATAAAACTCTTAGGGGAAATCCTTGGCAGAACACTCTTTGATATAAATCACAGCAAGATCCTTTTTGACCCACCTCCTAGAGAAATGGAAATAAAAACAAAAATAAACAAATGGGACCTAATGAAATTTAAAAGCTTTTGTACAGCAAAGGAAACCATAAACAAGATGAAAAGACAGCCCTCAGAATGGGAGAAAATATTTGCAAATGAAACTACTGACAAAGGATTAATCCCCAAAATATACAAGGAGCTTATGCAGCTCAATATCAAAAAAGCAAACAACCCAATCCAAAAATGGGCAGAAGACCTAAATGGACATTTCTCCAAAGAAGATATACAGATTGCCAACAAACACATGAAAGGATGCTCAACATCACTAATCATTAGAGAAATGCAAATCAAAACTACAATGAAGAATCACAGGGCTTCCTTGGTGGCGCAGTGGTTGAGAGTCCACCTGCCGATGCAGGGGACACGGGTTCATGCCCCAGTCTGGGAAGATCCCACATGCCGTAGAGCGGCTAGGCCCATGAGCCATGGCCGCTGAGTCTGCACGTCTGGAGCCTGTGCTCTGCAACGGGAGAGCCCACAACAGTGAGAGGCCCACGTACTGCAAAAAAAAAAAAAAAAAAATCACCTCACACCAGTCAGAATGGCCATCATCAAAAAGTCTACAAACAATAAATGCTGGAGAGGGTGTGGAGAAAAGGGAACCCTCTTGAACTGTTGGTGGCAATGTAAATTGATACAGCCACTATGGAGAACAGTATGGAGGTTCCTTAAAATCTAAAAATAGAACTACCATATGACCCAGCAATCCCACTACTAGGCATATAACCTGAGAAAATCATAATTCAAAAAGAGTCAAGTACCACAATGTTCATTGCAGCTCTATTTACAATAGCCAGGATATGGAAGCAACCTAAGTGTCCATCAACAGATGAATGGATAAAGAAGACATGGCACATATATACAATGGAATATTACTCAGCCATAAAAAGAAACAAAATTGAGTTATTTTGTAGTGAGGTAGATGGACCTAGAGTCTGTCATTCAGAGTGAAGTAAGTCAGAAAGAGAAAAACAAATACCGTATGCTAACACATATATATGGAATCTAAAAAAAAAATTGCTTATGAAGAACCTAGGGCCAGGACAGGAATAAAGACACACACGTAGAGAATGGACTTGAGGACACAGGGAGGGGGAAGGGTAAGCTGGGGAGAAGTGAGAGAGTGACATGGATATATATACACTACCAAATGTAAAATAGATAGCTAGTGGGAAGCAGCCACATAGCACAGGGAGATCAGCTGGTGCTTTGTGACCACCCAGAGAGGTGGGATAGGGAGGGTGGGAGGGAGATGCAAGAGGGAGGAGGTATGGGGATATATGTGTATGTATAGCTGATTCACTTTGTTATAAAGCAGAAACTAACACACCATTGTAAAGCAATTATACTCCAATAAAGATGTTTAAAAATAACTATTGGATTATAACATAAAGAATAAAATAAATATTCATGATTCCATGCTGATACAAATAATTAAACAAATACAAGAGGGACATGGAGTATTGAATCTCTTCTTTACAAAAACATTCCCATTAATAAATATAGAAAGAAGAGAGAAATAGAAAATCACCATTAGAATATCACAGTAAGAATTGCTACAGGCAAGACCCATGGAATACTAAAATTAGTTTAAAGTTTAAGGAGAAACATGACCTAGTTGTATAGTCTCAGTGTATCTTGTCCTAAATATTTATGAACTATAGAGAAGGAATAGCAATTTACAGTGCACAAAACTGGCAGACACCACCTTAACCAAGTTATCAATGTTCATATAACCAGTAATAAAATATATTGATACGCTGTGAAGGGTACATTACATCTGTGTTATTTTTGTCCATGCCATCTAATCTTGCGATATTATCAGATAACCCCAAATTGAGGAACATTCTCCATAAAACCTGACCGGAGCTCTTCAAACTAAAGTCATGAAAGCTAAGGAAAGACGAGGAAGCATCACAGATTGGAGAAGACTAATGAAAGACATTACTAAATGCCACGTGGGATCCTGGATTCGATTTTGGAACAGAAAAAGACATATTAGTGGAAAAAACTGGTGAAGTCCAAACAAAGACTGTCATTTAAGTGGTATTTATACAATGTTGGTTTCTTAGTTTTGATAATGGTACCATGATTATGTAAGACGTTACATTAGGCAAAGCTGGGTAAAAGGTAATAGGGACTCCTTGTGCTATTTTTGTAACTCTTCTATAAGACTAAAATTGTTTCAAAATAAGACTTTTTTCAAATTGCAATGCTTTCTTAAAATATTATTAATTGCAGATTTAAAAAAACTATACACATGGAAAAAAGAAAACACTCAGAAATGCTACTATGGATTAGGCAAATTAGTAGGAGGAAAAAGATTTCTTCAGTGTATACAAAATGTAAACATTTGCCCTGAGATTTCCTACAGATGGCACAGTCCACAAAGACTTATTTGGAATAAAAATATGTCTATCAGATCTCCAGTATAGCCTCTGTAATGTCTGCAAACCTGCTACATTGAAGTTAAAGTTACTATCACACCCCAAATTTTCTATGCAAAAACTAAATGGTCCCAGTCAAGGCAACTTGAACATCAACTGCTACATGTGAAAGCAGAGGCACCAACGCAAATCAATCTTCCAACGATGAGCTGCCACTCACTGTGCTAGTTGTATTTACATTTACCTTGAGAGAGATTACAAAAATATACACAGTATAAAAAACCCCTACCTGAGGGCTTCCCTGGTGGCACAGTGGTTGAAAGTCTGCCTGCCGATGCAGGGGACACGGGTTCGTGACCCGGTTTGGGAAGATCCCACATGCCGCGGAGCGGCTGGGCCCGTGAGCCATGGCCGCTGAGCCTGCGCGTCCGGAGCCTGTGCTCCGCAACGGGAGAGGCCACAACAGTGAGAGGCCCGCGTACCGCAAAAAAACAAAACAAAACAAAAACAAAAAAAAACCCAACTTGAGTCTGTGGTGGAAAATGACGCTCCAAAGCACATCAAATCAGTCACTTGAACCTAAGGAGAGAAGATTAAGAAGAGGCCCTCTTCTGTTCAGAAAATGGGAACTCATATCTGGAGAATCATGATTTTCTAGGTTTACAAAAGTCCACTTTTAACTAGTTTCTTTAAAAAAAAACACCCTGGATATTTTTGATGGTGAATTTCTTAGTTAAGGAAACAGCACAGTGTAACAGAAAGGTCTCAGCAGGAGCTGAACACTCTCTGGTCACTTTATGTATGTCATTAACTTTCTGTGTAGACTAAATTTCTCAGTCTCTTTAGGCCTCAGTTTCCTCATTTGTGAACAGATCAGCTGATCTTGAGAGTCCCTTCCCTAGAGATCTAGGTGTCTATGAGCAACATGCTTATCCTACTATAATATCAAGAACTATAATTTGAAACTACACATCCTCTACAGCTTTTAGTCCTTCAAAGTAACAATCAGGAATAAATTGTCAGGTATAGGATGAAAATTATCAAGAAGGATTCTCAATTAGGAATCAAATACCTCAAATTTGGGAAGAGCATTGAGTTTTATTTAAAAAAAGAAAAAAAAAGCCTAGGGCTAACTTTTGAGATTCAGATACTTTCAAGGTTTGCTGAAAAACAATGATTAAGTATAAGACATTGTTCTTAAGTCTACTTTGCCCTTGTACAAGGAAATTCTTCCTGGCCCCTCTCCGGTTAGAGTTCTTCATGAAAGAAATAAATAGAAAAATTGCAGGATGTATTATTTCAGCATATTACATGTACAAGGGGCCTGAATATTTAATAGATGGCTTCATGTGACATCTTCTTAGTTTCAACTTTGAGTTAAATTAGCAGGTTGCTTTGTAAGAGACATATCAAACAAAAGTAAACAAAGCAATCATACTCCAATAAAAATTAATTTAAAAAATAAGTAAACCAGAATTCTCTGGAGACTGATGGCTTAGCCCTTTCTATAATTGAAAATAGTTTTGTGTTTATGACAGAGCTCTGTGGGGTTTAAAAATTTTTTTTAATTAAATTAAGTAGAAAATCAATATAAAAAACTAAATGTATGGTGCATAACAGGCTATAATTACAGTTCTGGCTTCACTTACACTTTTTCAGTGAAAAAAGCATATATTGATTTGAATGATATGAAACTGCTATCTTCATTGGTCAAAATTTCATTTGGTTTCACCTAATACCTTGTAACTCATTTATTAAGGTGTTAGTTCTTAGCCTCTTACTGAAGAACTTAAATCTTCCTTTAAGGAGGGAAAAAAAAAGGTTTGCAGTTAGGAATTGTGGGTCTCAGGGTTTGTAATGGGAGGAGGCAGTTACACTAAAGTGCTTTTTTCCCAACTACTTAATTTAAACTATCAAAGTAGAACAACATGTACATGGTTAAAAAAAATCAAACTACAAGATGAAATGAACTACCAATGAAAAGTACACGTATCCTCTCTCCTATCCCACTAGAAAAACATACATGATTTTCACTGAACTACCTAGAGGTAATCACTTTAAATCCTTTCTAGCTTTATTTCATTTGGTCACTTCTATGGTCTGAATGTTTGTGCCCCCCAAAATCCATAAGTTGAAATCCTAACCCCTAAGATGATTGTATTAGGAGGTGGGGCCCTTGGGAGGTGACTAGGTCACGAGGGTGGAACCCTCATAAATGGGATTAGTGCCCTTACAAAAGAGGCTACAGAGAGATCCCTCCCCTCTTGGCCATGTGAGGGTACAATTAGAAGTCTGCAACCTGGAAGAAGGCTCTCACATCACCATGTCAGCACCCTGATCTTGGACTTCCAGCCTTCAGAACTGTGAGGAATAAATTTCTGTTGTTTATTTAAAAAAAAAAAAAAAGAAAATGGGAATTCATAAACAACCATGTGTGGACAGGTACAAACCATGTGCTGATTTCCACAGACGTCATCAATCCAGGTGATGATTGGCCAGAATTTGTTCTCTGGTTTCATCAAGGGGGGTGGGAATGCTGCCACCTCTCTGGAATATGGTCGATCCCAGTGGGAGAACATGAAACAGGACAAGGACTGTGGAGACCTCCTCAGTGGATTGACCCTGGGGTTGATGCAGCCTTCCTCGATGTCAGCGATTTCCTGCCGAATGCTGATCCTGGCGTCACAGAATCTATCCAACTCTGCCTTGTCTTCTGACTCAGTGGCCTCAATCATGAGAGTGCCTGCCACTGGCCAGGACATGGTAGGTGCATGAAATCCATAATCCTAAAGCCTCTTGGCCACATCCACGGCCTCCATATTTGCAGACTTTTTGAAGGGTCTTATATCCAAAACAAATTCATGAGCCACGTAACCTCTTGCACACTGGAAAAGGCCAAATTCTGTGGCCTGTTTAAGGTCCTTGCCTCCCATCATCTTAATATAAGCCCATGAAATGGGCAAGCTGGAAATGGAGCCCCATGGGGCTGTGCTGACAGTACCCAAAGGCTGGGCATCTTCACTTGGCTTTGCTGCAACGATGGGATGATTAGGCAGAAAAGGGAGAAAATGCTTCTTCACTCCGATGGGCCCCATGCCAGGGCTGCCTCCTCCAGGGGGAATGCAGAAAGTCTTGGGAAGATTTACGTGTGAGACATCAGACCCAAAGTCTCCAGGACAACAGATTCCACATGAATGGTCATATTTGCCCTGTCCAGGTAGATCTGTCCTCCGTGTTGGTGGATCAGTTCACACACGTCTCTGACGGTCTCTTCAAACACTCCACTGGTGGATGGATATGTAATCGTGATTGCTGCCAGGTTCTCCTTGTGTTTATCCACCATAGCCTTGAAATGAGCTGCATCGATATTTCCGTATTTATTTACCTCCACAGGCTGAATCTTCATGCCTGCCATGGGCACTTGCAGAATTGGTCCCATTTGCGGATTTTGGAATGTGTCTCTCTCCTTTCCCATCTAAGTAGGCTCAGATAGTGACCAGCCCGGCATATTCCCCCTGGGCTCCGCTGTTAGGCTGGAAAGAGATTCAGTCACAGCCCATGAGTTCACACAAATCCTTCTCAAGTTCTCAGAAAAGCTGCTGGTCCCTTGGATCTTGATCCAGAGGCACAAAGGGGTGGATGTTTGCAAATTCTCTCCATGTGATAGGCACGAGCTCTGATGAATTGTTGAGCTTCATGGTACAGGACCCCAGGGGAATCATGCTATGAACAAGGGAAAGGTCTTTGTTTTCCAATCTCTTCACATATCAGACAATGTTTGTTTCTGAGTGATAACTGTTGAACACTTGATGTGTGAGGTATGGGCTAATTCTCTTGAAGGCAGACCCTAGGATAACTCTCCGCTTCTCACCCATGCTTTCAGCAACCAGCTCTGCAGACGACTCACAGCCAAAGGTCCACAAGTCGTGCAGATCTTTTTCACTGACTGTTTCATTAAGAGAAATACCAAGTGTACCATCCTCAGTGAGCTGAATATTTATTTGCCACTGAGCGGCCCTGCCCAAAACCTCACTCACTGAGCAACTACACTGAATCTTCAAAGTGTCAAAGAACAGGTCGTGCTGGAGTTGGTGCCCTGCTCACTTGAGACGTTCAGACAAAATCAAAGTGGCATTATGTACCCGCCTAGCAATATGTTCCAGTCCATGGGACCCATGATAGATCGCGCACGTTGCAGCCATATTCGCCAAGAGAGCCTGAGCTGTACAGATGTTGCTGATAGCCTTGTCTTTCTGGATGTGTTGCTCCCTGGTTTGAAGAGCAAGAGGATACACTTCTTTTCCACTGGCATCTCTTGTTACTCCCACCATTCTTCCAGGTATCATCCTCACCAAGCTTTCTCTGACAGCTGAAAAGGCATGTGGTCTGCTATAGCCTAGTGGCACTCTAATCTCTGTGAGCTGCCCAGGGCAATTCTACCCCCAGTTCTCCAGGAAGCGTCAGGCTACACAGAGCTAAAAGATCAGCAGTGCAGCAGGCCAGGCTCCCGGCCTGATGGGCACTCCACAAGTTCTGTGAAGCCTTCCACTTTCCCCTCAGTGTCCAGGTACTAGAACAGCACTCCACTGAAATCTTTTCCGCTGAAGTCCATTTCATGGGGTAACTTCAGTTCAGTGAGGACTCCAGCATACTTGCTTGAATCTGGATGACAGCTATTGTCTGTGGATGGCAACGGGGGTCAACAAAAAACTTCCTCCTCTTGTTGTGTCTGTGGCAGAGCTGCATTGCCTCTGCACCCGTGGTGGCCTCATGCAGCAGGATGCGTTAACCACGCCCATACCTGTGATGTCACACACCATGGTCTGGTAGTTGAGTAAACTGTCCTCTCTCCTCTGAGACACCTCTGGCTGGTACTGAGCATACTGGGTGATCCACCTTGAGTTCTCCAGTTAAGTTAGACAAAATTGTCTGTAGCACTGAGCAGTTATAATAGCCCATGCTAATATACAATCTCCAGATCTGGTTCTTGCTGGAAATGGCATGCAGAGTTGTAAGGATGTCATTTTCACAGACGGGGTCATCCATTTTCAAGGGTCTTTTCAAGCGGATGCTGGCAGGGATGTTCTTTTCCCTCAGTTCATCTACTCTCGCCAGCCCCAGGGCCAATAACATCTCCTCTGGTCTTTGTCCCCGGGATCGATATGCCTCCGAGCAAAGTCGTCGTGTCTGGGCAGGAGGCGCTGCAGGAGACGCGAGCACAGCCGCCCCGCTATCCCCGCCGCTACTGCTGTAGCGGCCCCGCGGAGCCCACCCGGGGCCCCGCGCCCCCAGCCAGGCGGTGGCAGCCTCGGACTCCGCAACCCAGACGCAATCCACAGGCACCGGCACACATCTGCATGGTGGTGTCCCTTGCCCGGGCCCGCGAGAGTCAGCAGCGCTTTCGGATCTCCTGGTCGCGGGCCCCTGGGTGGCGGCTGCCCTAGGGTGGCTGGAGCCCTTTCCCGCTGGATGACCAAATGGACAGATGGATGTTCAGAGGCAATGAATCTGTGCCACGCTGAGCCCGGAGGTGCGCACAAGGTTGTTACTCCCAGGACTTTTTTTTTTAATGCCCATAGTTTTTCCAGATCGTGTTGTATCTGACCTGGGCCTTAGGCTTGGGCATCAGTATTTTCAGTAAAACTGCCCTGTTGATTCTAATTTCAGTCAAGGTTAAAAACACTGCTCTAAAAAGGTAAAAAGAATAAAGAGAAAGTGAAAATTATAATATAAAGGGTAAAAAATTAATAAGCAGAATAAATAGTTATTTATATTTGCTAGAAATTTCATAATATATAAAATGTTTATATAATCCCATTTGTGCTGGTTTTAGCAGGATTACTGATGATATTGTTGAAAGAAAATGTGACAAAATGATAGCTATGCCTGGTTAATTTCATATAGATAAAGTATTATTCCTCTGTCCCTTTACACTTTTTGCCTCTCTCCAAAGCAGATTTATGTGTTAATTTTATAATCAAGAGAAATAAATTTAAAAGACACAGAGAAAAATGTGCCTTCTAAGTAATTTTTAGGCACTTTAAGTGTGAGGACTTCTGCCCTGGAACAGTTCCTTACAGGTCATCCAGCTGTAATGGGTACATTACCAGACAGCACATGAAGACTTGATTCAAAGAAGTAAAATAATCCTAACCGCTGTCTGAGTTTGGAACTACCAAGGCCCCAAACTTAGCATATGTACAACCAGCAACTCTTTCAACCATTCCTGTAAGTGGACATCTTTAGACAACCCGCTTCACTTTTGGGCTCCTAAGTTATTAGAAAACTGCCCATTCAAAGTCAATACCTTAACTCCACTCTATTCCTACCTACTTGACTCTAGAATCCAGATACTGAAATGTCTCCATTTAAATTAGCTGTCGCTTGGGGAATCGAGGACTAAAGTGATGAGAAGAAAAGTTCAGGGTCAGTCCTTGGCTTTTATATTGATTCAGTCACCCAAGGGCCTCATGTACAATCATATAGAAGTGTAAATTAGAAACATATAAAATAAATTCAGAATCTTTCTACCTACCTCCCCAAGTCCCAAATCAATATAATAAACACTTTGTAAGCTTGCCAAGGTCACCACGTAGAGATTTTGGTTTAAAGAAAGGAACCAGTATTTAAAAATGTGTTATTTCCAATGAGAATGCAGAAATTCAGACTGAACCCACAGGTTCTAATGGCAAAACTCAGCCAGATAAAACAAATATAGTTAGCCACAGTATAAATCATTCCATATTACCTTGCATTAGAGACATTTTATTGCCCAGCTGTTATAGCTCATATGAGTTTTTAACACATTATTACATCTTCAAGAGTGAGTATTCCTTTTTTATTTTAATACATCTTTATTGGAGTATAATTGCGTCACAATACTGTGTTAGTTTCTGTTGCACAACAAAGCAAATCAGCCATATGCATACACATGTCGCCATATCCCCTCCCTCTTGAGCCTCCCTCCCATCCTCCCTATCCTACCCGCCTCTAGGTCATCGCAAAGCACTGAGCCGATCTCCCTGGGCTATGCTGCTGCTTCCAGCCAGCCAACTATTTTACATTCAGTAGTGTGTATCTCACTTTGCTACTCTCACTTTGCTCCAGCTTTGCCCTCCCACCCCATGTCCTCAAGTTCTCTATGTCTACCTCTTTATTCCTGCCCTGCAACTAGGTTCATCAGTACCATTTATTTTTTTTTTTTAGATTCCATATGTACGCATTAGCATATGGTATTTATTTTTCTCTTTCTGACTTACTTCACCCTGTATGACAGACTCTAGGCCCATCCACCTCACTACAAATAACTCAGTTTCATTTCTTTTTATGGCTGAGTAATATTCCATTGTATATATGTGCCACATCTTCTTTATCCATTCATCTGTCAGTGGACACTTAGGTTGCTTCCATGTCCTGGCTATTGTAAATAGAGCTGCAATGAACATCGTGGTACATGACTCTTTTTGAATTACGGTTTTCTCAGGGTATATGCCCAGTAGTGGGATTGCTGGGTCGTATGGTAGTTCAATTTTTAGTTTTATAAGGAACTCCATACTGTTTTCCATAGTGGCTGTATCAATTTACATTCCCACCAACAGTGCAGGAGGGTTTCCTTTTCACCACACCCTTTCCAGCATTTATTGTTTCTAGATTTTTTGATAATGGCCATTCTGACCAGTGTGAGGTGATACCTCACTGTAGTTTTGATTTGCATTTCTCTAATAATTAGTGACGTTGAGCATCTTTTCATGTGCATCTTGGCCATCTGTATGTCTTCCTTGGTGAAATGTCTATTTAGGTCTTCTGCCCATTTTTTAACTGGATTATTTGTTTTTTTGATATTGAGCTCCATGAGCTGTTTGTACGTTTTGGAGATTAATCCTTTGTCTGTTGTTTCATTTGGAAATATTTTCTTCCATTCTGAGGGTTGTCTTTTTGTCTTGTTTATGGTTTCCTTTACTATGCTAAAGCTTTTAAGTTTAATTAAGTCCCATTTGTTTATTTTTGTTTTTATTTCTGTTACTCCAGGAGGTGGGTCCAAAAAGATCTTGCTGTGGTTTATGTCAAAGAGTGATTTTCCTATGTTTTCCTCTAAGAGTTTTAGAGTGTCTGGTCTTACATTTAAGTCTTTAATCCATTTGGAGTTTATTTTTGTGGATGGTGTTAGGGAGTGTTCTAATTTCATTCTTTTATATGTAGCTGTCCAGTTTTCCCAGCACCACTTGTTGAAGAGACTATCTTTTCTCCATTGTATGTTCTTGTGTTCTTGCCTCCTTTGTCATAAGTTAGGTGCCCATGTGTGCGTGGGTTTATCTCTGGGCATTCTATCCTGTACCATTGATCTATATGTCTGTTTTTGTGCGAGTACCATATTGTCTTGATTACTGTAGCTTTGTGGTATACATTGAAGTCAGGAGCCTGTTTCCTCCAACTCCGTTTTTCTTTCTCAAGATTGTTTTGGCTATTCGGGGTCTCTTGTGTTTCCATACAAATTGTAAGATTTTTTTTGTTCTAATTCTGTGAAGAATGCCTTTGGTAATTTGATAGGGATTGCAGGGAATCTGTAGATTGTTTTGGGTACTATAGTCTTTTTCACAATATTGATTCTTCCAATCCAAAAACATGGTATATTTCTCCATCTGTTTATGTCATCTTTGATTTCTTTCATCAGTGTTTCATAGTTTTCTAAGTACAATCTTTCAGCTCCTTAGGCAGGTTTATTCTTAGGTATTTTATTCTTTTTGTTGCAATGGTAAATGGGAGTGTTTCCTTAATTTCTCTTTCTGATTTTTCATTATTGGTGTATAGGAATGCCAGCGATTTCTGTGCATTAATTTTGTATCCTGCAACCTTACCAAATTTATTGATTAGTTCTAGTAGTTTTCTGCTGGCATCTTTAGGATTTTCTATGTATAGTATCATGTCATCTGCAAACAGTGAGATTTCTACTTCTTTTCCAATCTGGATTACTTTTATTTCTTTTTCTTCTCTGATTGCTGTGGCTAGGACTTCCAAAACTACATTGAATAAGAGTGGTGAGGGTGGACAGCCTTGTCTTGTTCCTGATCTTAGTGGAAATTCTTTCAGTTTTTCACCATTGAGTATGATGCTTGCTGTGGGTTTGTCATATATGCCCTTTATTATGTTGAGGTAGCTTCCCTCTATGCCCATTTTCTGGAGAGTTTTTATCATAAATCAGTGTTGAATTTTGTCAAAAGCTTTTTCTGCATCTATTCACATGATCATACAGCTTTTATTCCTTAATTTGTTAATGTGGTGTATCACATTGATTGATTTGCATATATGGAAGAATCCTTGTATCTCTGGAATAAATCCCACTTGATCATGGTGTATGATCCTTTTAATGTGCTGTTGCATTCTGTTTGCTAGTATTTTGTCCAGGATTTTTGCATCTATGTTCATCAGTGATATTGGTCTATAATTTTCTTTCTTTGTGATATCTTTGCTCTGGCTTTGGTATCAGGTCAATGGTGGCTTTTTAGAATGAATTTGGGAGTGTTTCTCTCTCTGCAATTTTTTGGAAGAGTTTGAGAAGGATGGGTGTTATCTCTTCTCTAAATGTTTGATAGAATTCTCCTATGAAGCTCTCTGATCCTGGACTTTAGTTTGTTGGAAGATTTTTAATTACAGTTTCAATTTCATTCCTTCTGATAGGTCTGTTTATATTTTCTAATTTTTCCTGGTTCAGTCTTGGAATTGTACCTTTCCAAGAATTTGTCCATTTCTTCATGGTTGTCCATTTTATTGGCATATAGTTGTTTGTAGTAGTCTCTTATAATCCTTTGTGTTTCTGCAGTGTCAGTTGTGATTTCTCCTGTTTCATTTTCTAATTTTATTGATTTGCATCTTCTCTCTGTTTTTCTTGATGAGTCTGGCTAAGGGTTTGTTAATTTTGTTTATCTTCTCAAAGAACCAGCTTTTAGTTTTATTGATATTTGCTATTGTTTTCTTTGTTTCTATTTTTTTAATTTCTGCTCTGATGTTTATGATTTCTTTCCTTCTACTGACTTTGGGTTTTCTTTGTTCTTCTTTCTCTAGCTGTTTTAAGTGTAGGGTTAGATTGTTTATTTGAGATTTTTCTTGTTTCTTGAGGTGAAATTAAATTGCTATAAACTTCCCTCTTAGAACTGCTTTTGCTGCATCCCATACTTTTGGGGTTGTCGTGTTTTTGTTGTCATTTGTTTCTATGTATTTTTTTATTTCTTCTTTGATTTCTTCAGTGATCTCTTGGTTATTTAGTAGACACTGTTTACCCTCCATGTATTTGTGTTTTTTACAGTTTTTTCCTGTAATTGATATCCAATCTCATAGTGTTGTAGTCAGAAAAGATGCTTGATACGATTTCAATTTTCTTAAATTTTCCGAGGCTTGATTTGTGACCCAAGATGTGAT
This sequence comes from Leucopleurus acutus, assembly GCF_964270905.1. Taxonomy (NCBI): domain Eukaryota; kingdom Metazoa; phylum Chordata; class Mammalia; order Artiodactyla; family Delphinidae; genus Leucopleurus; species Leucopleurus acutus. The sequence goes on along the minus strand of NC_139147.1, from coordinate 76,416,520 downwards.
CTATGCTGAAGAATGTTCCTTGTGCACTTGAGAAGAAAGTGTATTCTGTCACTTTTGGGTGGAATGTTCTATAAATATCAGTTACATCTATCTAGTCTATTGTGTCATTTAAAGCTTCTGTTTCCTTATTTATTTTCTTTTTGGATGATCTGTGCATTGGTGAAAGTAGGGTGCTAAAGTCCCCTACTATTATTGTGTTACTGTCTATTTCTCCTTTCATGGTTGTTAGCATTTGCTATATATATCGAGGTGCTCCTATGTTGGGTGCATAAACATTTATAGTTATTATATCTTCTTCTTGGATTGATCCTTTGATCATTATGTAGTGTCCTTCCTTGTCTCTTGTAACATTCTTTATTTTAAAGTCTATTTTATCTGATACAAGTATTGCTACTCCAGCTTTCTTTTGATTTCCATTTGCATGCAATATCTTTTTCCACCCCTTCACTTTCAGTCTGTATGTATCCCTCGGTCTGAAGTGGGTCTCTTGTAGACAGCATATATATGGGTTTTGTTTTTGTATCCATTCAGCCAGTCTGTGTGTTTTGGTTGGGGCACTTAGCCCATTTACATTCAAGGTTATTATCAATATATATGTTCCTATTACTATTTTCTTAATTGTTTTGAGTTTGTTTTTGTGGGTCTTTTTCTTCTCTTGCACTTCCAGCTTGGAGAAGTTTCTTTACCATTTTTTGTAAAGCCAGTTTCGTGGTGCTGAATTCTCTTAGCTTTTGATTGTCTGAAAAGCTTTTGACTTCTCTATCGAATCTGAATGAGATCCTTGCTGGGTAGAGTAATCTCGGTTGTAGGTTTTTCTCTTTCATCACTTTAACTATATCCTGCCACTCCCTTCTGGCCTGCAGAGTTTCTGCTGAAAAATCAGCTGTTAATCAGCTTATGGGGATTTCTTTGTATGTTATTTTTTGTTTTCCCCTTGCTGCTTTTAATAATTTTTCTTTGAATTTAAGTTTCCTTAGTTTGATTAATATGTGTCTTGGTATGTTTTTCCTAGGGTTTATCCTGTATGGGACTCTCTGTGCTTCTTGGACTTGATTGATTATTTCCTCTCCCATGTTAGGGAAGTTTTCAACTATAATCTCTTCAAATATTTTCTCAGACCCTTTCTTTTTCTTTTCTCCTTCAGGGACCCATATAATTCAAATGCTGGTGCATTTAGTGTTGTCCCAGAGGTCTTGAGATTGTCTTCAGTTCTTTTCATTCTTTTTCCTTTATTCTGCTCCTTGGCAGTTATTTCCACCATTTCGTCTTCCAGCTCACTTATTCATTCTTCTGCCTCAGTTATTCTGTTATTGATTCCTTCTAGTGTATTTTTCATTTCAGTTATTGTGTTGTTCATCTCTGTTTGTTTGTTCTTTAGTTCTAGACCTTTGTTAAACATTTCTTGTATTTTCTCAATCTGTGCTTCCATTTTATTTCTTAGATTCTTGATCATCTTTACTATCATTACTCTGAATTGTTTTTCAGGTAAATTGCCTATTTCCTCTTCATTTATTTGGTCTTGTAGGTTTTTACCTTGCTCCTTCATCTGTGACATATTTTTTTGCCTTCTCATTTTTTGTTTTTTTTTTTTTATGAATGGGATTGTGTTCCTGTCTTGTGTTCCAGGTTGTTTAGCCTGAGGCTTCCAACGCTGGAGTTTGTAGGATATTGGGTAGAGCTGGGTCTTCGTGCTGAGATGAGGAACTCTGTGAGACCTCACTCTGATGAATATTCCCTTGGGTCTGAGGTTCTCTGTTAGTCCAGTGGTTCTGACTCAGAGCTCCCACCACAGGAACTTTGGCCCACCTATGGTCTCAAGAACCAAGATCCCCTGGGGCAGCAAAAACAACCCAAAAAACAACAAAGTAAAAAATAAAATTAAACTAGGAAACTATCATATATGTTAGAAAGAATGTAAAAATAAAAATACAGATGAATCAACAACTGGAAGATACATCAGTACCACAGTAGTAAAAAAAAGAAGGAGGAGGGAAAAGAAAAAAATTAAAGGCAGGGGAAGGCCTTGGCTGTGGAGGGCGGGGCCTAAGCAAGGGCAAGGTTTGGGTGGTGAGTGGGGCCAATGCTCAGGGCCCATAGGGCTGGAAAGGCCTCTGGGGGCTGTGGGGGGTTAGGCTTAGGCTCAAGGAACAGAAGAGGCCCAGGTGTATCCCCAACCCCTTGTCTCAGAGGGCAGGGGACCTCACCTGGGAGCCCAGCAGACTTCCTGGGCTTGAGTGGGTGGGACAAACAACCTCCTCTCCTCTCCTGCTCCTCCAGTCTGGGAGGCCCCTCCTGCCTGCCTCTCCTGATCTCCCCAGCCTCCCTCCTATGCCCCCAAGGACCCACACAGCCTGGAGGGGGCCTTGGAGGGCAAGGGATCAGCCTGGGAGCTCAGCAGGCTCCCCGTGCCCAAGTGGGTGGGGCAATCGCCCTCTGCTCGTCTCCTGCTCCTCCTGGATGGCTCATGCTGCCTGCCTCTCCTGATCTCACTGGCCTCCCTCTTATGTCCCCAGGACCCACGTGGCCTGGATAGGGCTTTGGAAAGGGGGTACTGGCTTGGGAGCTCAGCAAGCTCCCCGGCCCAAGTGGGCCAGACGATTGCCCTCTGCTCCTCTCTGGCTTTTCCCGGAGAGTCCCTCTCACCTGCCTCTCCTGATCTCCCTGGCCTCAGGGGCGCTTATCCTGTCTGGCCTTCACTTATCCTTTGCCCTTGTCCCCCTATGTCATGCCAGTTCACTTTGGGGTTCCTTCCATCTCCTTAGATGTCAGAGTCCCCCACCAGCAGCCAGCAGGTGCCCTAGTTGTGGGGTCACACTAACTCCACATCTTACCATGCAGACATCTTGACTCTGCCTCGAGTGAGTATTCCTTGATGATGAAAATGGTGTATTATCTAAAGACACAAACCAAAAAGACAAAGGTAACTAACATGCTGGTAAAGATCTTAGGATGCATTAACTCAGAGGAATGATTGAAAAGAGAGCTCACAATCTTTGAGCTACAAAATGTACTAGGAATTGTGTTAGGCATATGAACTATTTTATTCCATTTATTATCTGTAATGATATTATATAGGAGTATTATTAGTCCCACTATATAGATTAATCTTAGAGGGGAGAGAGTACATGCCCATGGCAGCAGATGTAAAGATGGCAACTCCTCCTTCTTTTTTTTTTTTTTTTTTTTTTTGGTTTTCTTAACATCTTTATTGGAGTATAATTGCTTTACAATGTTGTGTTATTTTCTTCTGTATAACAAAGTGAGTCAGCTATATGTATACATATATCCTCATATCCCCTCCCTCTTGTGTCTCCCTCACACCTTTCCTATCCCACCCCTCTGGGTGGTCACAAAGCACTGAGCTTATCTCCCCATGGGATGCAGCTGCTTCCCACTAGCTATCAATTTTACATTTGGTAGTGTATATATATCAGTGCTACTCTCTCACTTCTTCCAGCTTAACCTTCCCCCTCCCGGTGTCCTCAAGTCCATTCTCTACGTCTGCATCTTTATTCCTATCCTGCCCCTAGGTGCATCAGAACTATTTCTTTTTTTAGATTCCATATATATGTGTTAGCATATGGTATTTGTTTTTCTCTTTCTGACTTACTTCACTCTGTATTACAGACTCTAGGTCCATCTACCTCACTCCAAATAACCCAATTTCATTTCTTTTAATGGCTGAGTAATATTCCATTGTATATATGTGCCACATCTTCTTTATCCATTCATCTGTCAATGGACACTTAGGTTGCTTCCCTATCCTGGCTATTGTAAATTGTGCTGCAATGAACATTGTGGTACATGACTCTTTTTGAATTATGGTTTTCTCAGGGTATATGCTCAGTAATGGGATTGCTGAGTCATACGGTATTTCTTTTTTTAGTTTTTAAGGAACCTCCATACTGTTCTCCATAGTGGCTGTATCAATTTATGTTCCCACCAACAATGCAAGAGGGTTCCCTTTTCCCCACACCCTCTCCAGCATTGACTGTTTGTAGACTTTTGATGATGGCCATTGTGACCTGTGAGGTGATACCTCATTGTAGTTTTGATTTGCATTTCTCTAATGATTAGTGATGTTGAGCATCCTATCATGTGCTTGTTGGCAATCTGTATATCTTCCTTGGAGAAATGTCTTTTTAGGTCTTCTGCCCATTTTTGGATTGGGTTGTTTGTTTTTTTTGATAGTAAACTGCATGAGCTGCTTGTATATTTTGAAGATTAATCCTTTGTCTGTTGCTTCATTTGCAAATGTTTTCTCCCATTCTGAGGGTTGTCTTTTTATCTTGTTTATGGTTTCCTTTGCTGTGCAAAAGCTTTTACGTTTCATTAGGTCCCATTTGTTTATTTTTGTTTTTATTTCCATTTCTCTAGGAGGTGGGTCAAAAAGGATCTTGCTGTGATTTATGTCATAGTGTGTTCTGCCTGTTTTCCTCTAAGAGTTTTATAGTGTCTGGCCTTACATTTAGGGTTTTAATCCATTTTGAGTTTATTTTTGTGTATGGTGTTAGGGAGTGTTCTAATTTCATTCTTTTACATGTAGCTGTTCAGATGTCCCAGCACCACTTATTGAAGAGGTTGTCTTTTCTCCTTTGTATATTCTTGCCTCCTTTTTGAAAGATAAGGTAACCATATGTGTGTGGGTTTATCTCTGGGCTTTCTACAGGATAGAAAAGTAGAGAGTAGACAATAGATCCATTGATCTAGTAGACAAAAGTAGAGAGTAGACAATAGATCCATTGATCTATATTTCTGTTTTTGTGCCAGTACCATACTGCCTTTTGTGTGTGTGTGGGGATATATTTTATTTTTTTTTTTTGAATTTTTGAATTTTATTTATTTTTTATACAGCAGGTTCTTATTAGTTATCCATTTTATACATATTAGTGTATATATGTCAATCCCAATCTCCCAATTCATAACATCACCCCCTGTACTGTCTTGATTACTGTAGCTTTGCAGTATAGTGTGAAGTCAGAAAGCCTGATTCCTCCAGTTCTGTTTTTCTTTCTCAAGATTGCTTTGGCTACTCGCGGTCTTTGCGTTTACATACAAATTGTGAATTTTTTTTTTTTTGCGGTACGCGGGCCTCTCACTGTTGTGGCCTCTCCCGTTGCGGAGAACAGGCTCCAAACGCTCAGGCTCAGCCACCATGGCTCATGGGCCCAGCCACTCCGCAGCATGTGGAATCTTCCCAGACTGGGGCACGAACCCACGTCCCCTGCATCGGCAGGCGGGCTCCCAACCACTGTGCCACCAGGAAAGCCCCAAATTGTGAATATTTTTGTTCTAGTTTTGTGAAAAATGCCAGTGGTAGTTTGATAGGGATTGCATTGAATCTGTAGATTGCTTTGGGTATTATAGTCATTTTCACAATGTTGATTCTTCCAGTCCAGGAACATGGTATATCTCTCCATCTGTTTGTATCATCTTTAATTTCTTTCATCAGTGTCTTATAGTTTTCTGCATACCGTTCTTTTGTTTCCTAAGGTAGTTTTATTCCTAGGTATTTTATTCTTTTTGTTGCAATGGTAAATGGGAGTGTTTCCTTAATTTCTCTTTCAGATTTTCATCATTATTGTATAGGAATGCAAGAGATTTCTGTGCATTAATTTTGTATCCTGCTACTTTACCAAATTCATTGATTAGCTCTAGTAGTTTTCTGGTAGCACCTTTAGGATTCTCTATGTATAGTATCATGTCATCTGCAAACAGTGACAGCTTTATTTCTTCTTTTCCAATTTGGATTCCTTTTATTTCTTTTTCTTCTCTGATGGCTGTGGCTAAAAATTCCAAAACAGTGTGAATAATAGTGGTGAGAGTAGACAAGCTTGTCTTGTTCCTGATCTTAGAGAAAAGGGTTTCAATTTTTCACCTTTGAGAACGATGTTGGCTGTGGGTTTGTCATATATGGCCTTTATTATGTTGACGTAAGTTCCCTCTATGCCTACTTTCTGGAGAGTTTTTATCATAAATGGGTGTTGAATTTTGACAAAGCTTTTTCTGCATCTATTGAGATTATCATATGGTTGAAAACTGCATCTAAGTTTCTGAAAAACCTGGCCTGACCAATCCTTCCAATATTCTCTTGTTGCACTGCAGACACTCTAAGGAGCTGTTTGATGGGCCCAGCTGCAGCCTAGCTCTTCCTAGCAGAGAGGTACCTGGCAGCCTCTTACTCTCCCTGGCTCACTCCAGTGAGTCAGCCCTTTCCACCATCCCCTCCACTTCCTGGCAGCTGCAAGAGAAGGCTGGAAGTTGGTGGCAAACTGTGACGCCTGCCTGTTCGGTCTGCCACTAATGACAGTCCCTGCTGAAATCATGGCTCCATAGCTATACCTTGCCTTCATAAAGGTCCAAGTGAGAAGAAAGGAAAGGCCATTCTGACTTCTGACCTAGATTCCTGCCCATGTGTAAAATGGTCTTTTTGAGTATTTTCCTGTGTTTAGTTGGTTGTAACAGACTGAAAGTGTAGAAGGAGGTTGGTGAATTTTTTCAAACCTGTTATACTGATCCTTGAATTTAGAAAAGAACTGTGCTACTCTGGAGAAGTAAAGGAGAAAGGGAAGAAACATTTGCCTGGCTGCTTTTAATTACAATAATAATATAAAAACATGAAGCTTCAAAAAGTGACATTTTTGAAACCTTTGGGATTTAACACCCCCACCTCTGAGAGTTCAGTCATCTTTTCTATGGTATTCAAAGCTTTGATTAGGGAAATCAAGTTCAAAGACTTTACTTGGCAGTGACTTGTAATTGCCTCTGAGCTTTGCATGTGTAAATCTGGCAGGGAACACAGGCTCAGATAACAGGCCATAGCTTTGTAAAATGGTCCCATATTTCTCTCTTTTGATCATCACCACAAGCCAGGCTCGGCAGCTATTATTATTATTATTTCAATTTGAGAAAGAAATATTGAACTCAGAGAGTTGACGTGATTTTCCACAGTCACACAGCAAGGACCCACTTCTCCCTCTTTGTCCTCAGGTGCTAACTCACTGCATCTTTTCCCATCTCTAAGGACTTCCATGTTTGTTTGTACGCTGCATAATTCTGACGAGACGTCTGAACCTAGAGTCCAGAGTTCATTGTTCAGAGGTAGTAGATTTATAAATGTATCTTGGGGAAGGGGCACGTTTTCCTAATTCTTCCTAAGGTGCTACATATGCTGCTGTTGGTTCCACATGATGTCCTTTGACTCCTGCCTCTTAGCTGCTACTGCTTTCTCCTCTGTGAATTCTGCGGGTTCTTCCATCAGTAATTGCTTTGACTGCAGTTTTGCATGTGATTTTCCTTGGTGACGGTTCTGTGAGTCCTGCCTTGAGAATCAAGAGCTCAAATAAAATAGTATAAAACAAAATAAATACATACATACATACATAAAATAAAAAATAAAAACATGATGCTTACCATCCGAACTTCTTAAGGAAAAAAGGGGAGGGAATGCTAGGATGGATTGCCCAGCAACCTGCCCCTGCCCCTGCCCTGATCTGCACCCTGATTGGACGTTGCCCAATGGTGACCTGACCTCTCTTCTTCCCTCTTGTCCCATCCCCTGTCCCTTCTCCACTGCTTTGCTTCCCCATGGCTTAAAAATCACTATATTTTGAAAACCATTTATATCAACACACTGGTTTAGCATGGATGTCGAGACAAGTACATAGTATGGCTGGCTGGCCTAACTTAAAAAAATGATCAAAGAAGACAATTTAGGTAATACAAACAAACGTTAACCCTTCATGAGGCAGATGGTCTCCTTTCCAAGAACTGCAGAATTGGGCACAAGATAAGAAGCTGTTATAGGATGAAGAATAAGGAACAAGGAAGAGACTAATAGAAAAATATCTGCTTGGCTGGGTCACAGTAAACTTTGTCTTGGGTGAAAGACCCAGAATTGGCTTGGCATTTAGGGATTGGCTGATGGGGATATACTGCATTTCTGGTCAGTTGCACCATTTACAGAGACAAGAAAGTTATCAAAGTTTTAGTTTGATCACTCAGCATCCTGGAAAGGAATGGCTCCAACTGGGGTCTAGAAAGTTATTTCAACAGAACTAGTCATGGACATGCCAAACTAGAAAGACATGGCACTTGGGGCAGCAGAAAGGCTTCCAGAGTTAAGTGCTGACAGCAGTGGGGGTGGGGGTGGTAAGGAGAAGCACAGCCTGAGAGTGTCACTACCTTTGGTTCCCTTCCTTCTGAGAGTGCCAATAACTACTGGATAACTGGTTCTTTTCTTTCCACTTTTCATTGCTACCCATATGTATGGTTTGTTCTCTTTCTTTTCCTTCATACTAATTTTTCTCTGAACACTTTCTTAATTTACCTCCATTCTTCCATTTGTTGGAACTTATTTTCCATTCCTTTTTTTTTTTTTACCAAAATAATTTATTATTTCTTCCCAGGAAGGTACACCTTCCTCCTTCCTCCACCCAATCCGCCCCCTTCCATTTTATGATATATGGACATCTTAGTTCTTCACTTCTTTTTCCTTGGAATTTATTTTTTTTTAAAAAAATATATATATATTTTAAGCGTATGTTTCCTGTTTAAGGCTCCATTTTTTGGTTTAGTCTCCAACGTATGTTCACAAATGCCAGGTAGATTGAGAAATACAAAGCAGATTACCAATTTTTTCATAACAGTGAAGGAATAGACTGTGGAAGCTGGTTAATGAAAGCTTCTGGGACAGCGGTCCTGCTGGAAGCATTAACTCTGCTCTTAATCTTTTCTGATAAACATGCCTTACAGGGAGATAAGAGAAATCAAAGGCTGTTTTTTGAACCCTATAGTTTTGAAGTCGACTAGTGCAGTTCCTAGTAGAAACCATTTTAACTCCCTTCCAGATAAAAACGTCTGAGCCTCAAAATCAAATATTTCCTTGCTATCCCCTAGGCTCCCTTGTCAAATCTTCTGACTGACTGAAAGCACCAAGCTTCACAACATGAAACAAAATCTTTTAACCTAGAAGGATCAGTGAACATGTTACCTGGAGAACAGGTGTGGTTTTGTGGATATGAATAGTTAACATAGCCAGTGTAGCTTGTCTTTACTTTATGCATTAACTATGCTTCCCCCAGAGATTAATGAAAATGAATATTTATGGGGTGAATCATATTTTGTCATAGGATTGCACTGTAACTATGGAAGCCTAATAAAAAGGTGAAAGAAGATTAAAGGCCAAATTTAAATACCATAGCTTGCAATTTAAAAAAGTCTGCCTTGGATAATTTGCAATCATGTATATTTATTTCTCTCATGTCAAAACCCACAAAAAAGCAATCATAGACCATCTAGATTATCTTTGGGCATTCATGAAAAATACATAGTAAAACAAATCATTCGGTGGCTTGCTACTTCATCAAGAATTCATTCTAGCTTCAGGAAACAAGGAAAACTTAAGTAACTTAAATACTAACTCCTAACAGTTCAACCGACTGTCAAATATACAATACTATAAATATTCTACATTGGTTATTTGTCAGTGCCTAGAACTCCAAAAAGGCCATAAGCAGGTAAAGCCAATCACCTAAAGGCCCTAACTACAAAGCAAGATCTCATAAGACGTTGTAAGACAATCATGTAAATTACATTTTGGCAAGGACTTTTGAGAAATAATATTTCTAGGAAATCATTAGAAAGATAAGCAGCTTAAGTGTAACCACAAAACCAAAGCAGGGAGCAAGCAGTTTAATCTTTTCTTCTTAATTATCACACCTTCTTTTCCCCCCCAAATGACCTCAGGACCACCAAACTTATTAAATCAATATCCCTAACTTTAAAAGAGTTGTTTATATTCCATTCTTTTCTAATCCATTAATTCTTAGTTTGAGATAGGTGAAAATGATGCTAGTTAAGAGGATTTTTAAATTAAATAGTCCAGGAAGATCTGATAAGATGATGAGAGTGGAGCAAACGTGACAGATGGAGAGGAAAAAAAAAGAGAAATTGAAGTAGAATTAAAACTTGATGCAAGTATCCTTGAGGAAGATGGAAATTGGGAGAGTAACTGCTCAACTTCTAGTTGAATGCTTGGATGGATGATATTTTGCAATAGTTGATAAGTTTATTTTCTTTAATGAATTTTTAATCTTAGAAGAGTTTTGGACTTAAAGAGAAATTGTGAAGATAGTACAAAGTTCCTTTGTACCCACACCCAGTTTCCCTTATTATTAATACCTTACATTAGTATGGCATATTGGTTAGAATTACTTAACAAACATTGATAATTTATGGGTAACTAAAATCCATACTTTATTCAGATTTTCTTAGTTTTTATCCTAATATCTGTTCTCTGTTCTAGGATTCCATGTGAAACACAAGGTTATAATTAGTTGTCAAGTCTCCTTAGGCTCCTGTTGGCTGTGGCAGTCTTTCCTTGTCTTCAATGACCTGATAGTTTTGAAGTTTTGATACAGGTTTCCCCCGCTATCCAAAAGTGGACGTTTCTATGAAACCTTTGTAAGCTGAAATGGTGTAAAGCGGGGAAGCAATCGCCCTAGGTTAATTCCCTTAATACCAGATGCACAAAATAAATCGAGATAAAGCACAGAAGCTCACAGACACAATTCGAAGCTATGTCTGCTTGATGCTGAGATGCTAAGTGTAGTTCCTGGGGAAGGATCTTCGCTGTGCCACTCTTTGTGCTGGCTGCAAAACAAACACTGAATGCTATTTTTGCTTTTCGCCTTTCATCGTAAAAGTGAAAATTCTCTTCGGATTTCTTTCTGTTAGCCAAAACAGGCACTAATGTAGGTCCTTCTTAAAAGCAAAGGGGTGTAAAGCAAAATTTCAAAAAGCGGGGGATACCTGTACTATGATCCACGGTTTTGTAGAACGTCTCTCAATTGGGATTTGTGGGATGTTTTTCTTCTGATTAGATTGGGGTTAGTTGCGGAACTTTGAAAGGAAGATCACTAAAGAAAAGCACCAGTTATAGTATATTATCAAGAGTACATCTTATCAGCATGTTTTTCATTGCAATCAAGTGACCCACCTGACCATGTGGATGAGGTAGTGTTTGTCAGCTCTCTCCATTCTAATGTTACTACCTCCCACCACACACTGAAATTTTTGTGCAGGCGAGACTTATGGTGGGGAGACTTAGGCTCCATTCCCTTAAAGGCAGAGTTTCTACATAAATTATTTGGACTTCTTCTGCAAGGCAGATTTGTCTTTCCCCTGCCATTTATTTATTTTTATTCAAACATTTATTTATATCAGTATAAACTCCAAATATTAATCTTTTACTTTGGTTTGTAATCTAGTACTACTTTTATATATTTTTTGTCTCAAACTGTTCCAGATTTGGCCATTGGAAGTGCTTTCAGTTGGTTCCTGTGTCCTTTCGGCATATTGCTCTCATTGTTTTGTTTTGTTTGTTTTGTTTGGTTTTTGAGCACTTCCTTATTATCTGGCACTACAAGATGCTGCAGGGCCCTCTTGTATATTTCCTTCCCTAACCCTAGAATCAGTCATTGATCTAAGGAGCCCTTTCATTGGATAATGGTATTAGAAATCACAAGGCACTAAGTGTGCTCATTGCTACTGGAGGGGATAATTTCTTTTAAGTTAGCTGACATGACAAGGTGCTATATGTGTGTGCTCTAACCTTGTATATATGTATATCTGCAAATATTTCTACATTTAATGATCTGTGCCTACATTAAGTTAAACGTGAGTTTATTCTGATGTTTCTGACTCCAACTGATTACCACATGGATCATTCTAGCTTCTTCTTCTTATCTGTACCCTCCACTCCAATAGTGAAAAATACGGCTCTCAGTATCTATCATCCTTTCACTTAATTGTTCATTTCCAGTGTAACGTATAGCCATTTCCAGATTGGTAACCCATGTCCCCATTGGAAACAACTTTATCAGCTAGAGTATGTTTATGTTCAGTTTCTTTTGCCTTTAGTCTTACAGACTCCACTCATCTCCAAAGTTATTTAGGTCAACACTTCCCCCACCCCTCATACTTTTCAGTGAGGTTGATTCATACATTTTTAATACAGGTAGATTGTTTCATCACATTCTGCATTATATCCTGGGTTCCCCTAACCTCCTAAATATTTTTTTTATATTTGCATATTTTAAGGAATACTGCGTGTAAATTCTATGGTTTTGGACAAATGCATAGTGTCATGTATCAACCATTACAGTATCATTAAAATAGATTTACCACCTTAAGAAGTACTTTGTGCTCCACCTGTTCAATACTCCTCACTTCCCCCCAACCCCCTGGCAGTCACTGATCTTTTAACCGTCTCTATATTGCTTTTTCCAAATGAAGTATAATTTTTTTTTTTTTTTTTTTTTTTTTTTTTTTTGCTGTACGCGGGCCTCTCACTGTTGTGGCCTCTCCCGTTGCGGAGCGCAGGCTCTGGACGCGCAGGCTCAGCCGCCATGGCTCTCGGGCCCAGCCGCTTCGTGGCATGTGGGATCTTCCCGGACCGGGGCACGAAGCCATGTCCCCTGCATCGGCAGGCGGACTCTCAACCACTGCGCCACCAGGGAAGCCCTGAAGTATAATTTTAATTATGCAGTTTGTAGTCTTTTTAGATGGACTTCTTACATTTAGTGACCTACATTTACATTCCTCTCTGTCTTTTCTTGGCTTTTCTTTTCTCCATTTCTTTTTATTTTATTATTTATTATATATTTATTTATTATTTATTATATTTATTATTTATTTTATTATTGATGAGAAGTCCATTACAATTCTTGTCCTTGTTTCTCTGTAAGTAAGTTGTTCCCCCGCTACTCTGGCCTCTTTTAAGATTTTCTCTCTTCTTTTCTTCGATTTGAATGTGATATGCCTAGATGTCAGGGTTTTTTTTTTTTTTCCACATTTTGCTCACTGTTCTCTGAGCTTCCTGGAACATCAGTTTGGTATCAGCCATTTATTTTGGAATGTCCTCAGCCATTATTATTTCAAATATTTTTCTGCTCCATTCTTTTATTTTTTTCTATTATTCAAATTGTACATATGTTACACATTTTGAAACTCTCCCATGGTTCTTGAATGTTCTGTATTTGGGATTTTTTTGTTTGTTTGTTTTCATTCCTTTTTCTCTTTGTATTTCATTTTGGGAAGTTTGTAGGTTCTTTATTAAGGTTCCCAAATCTCTGCTTACATTACCCATCTGTTCCAATATGTTGTCTACCATTTTCATTACAGCTCTTAACATATTAATCATAGTGATCTTACATTCCCTGTCTGATAGTTCCAACCTCTTTCTGATATCTGAATGTGGTTTTAATGATGGCTTTACCTCTTCAAGCTACTTTTTCCTGCCTTTCAGCTTACCTTACAATATGTTGCAGAAAGCGAGTCATGTGGTGTTGGAGGTAATAGATAAACAGGCTTTAGTGTTAGAGTTTATGTTACTCTGTCTAGGAGTTGGGCTGTGTTTAATGTTTGCTGAAGCTTTTAAGTGTCAGAGATTTCAAATTCATCTGTTGTCCTTGTTTTTGTCTCCCTCTTGACATTGGGCTTCCCTTTGTACTCCTCAGAAGGAATCTGAATCTTGAAACTCTTTCAGCTCTAATTCACTGCTGTTATACTGGAGCCCTTTTTGGTGGTGGTAAGGTGTGAGATAGGGGAAGTGTTGTATGATTTTAGGTTTAAATTCTAATGTGCCTGTTCTTGGGACTGTGACAATCACAAATCTCAATCCAGTAACACATTTTTTCTCCCCTTAGATGATACAAGAAGATTAGAGGGGGCTGGAGTAGGAAGAAAGTCCTTACCCCAGGTGGATTAAGGTTCTGGTAAAATCTTTACTCCTGGAGGCTAGTTACTTGTTATGAAAAATGCTCTGGACTAATTCTACAATAATTATTCTTATCTTTTGCTTGCCAGAGGAATTCACCTTAAGAATCTCATGGGTTCCTAGATATAAGGCCCATGAATGTGTGTTCCTCACTCACTGTCCCAAGGAAGTTCTCATTCTCATGTTAGTCCACACTCAATCTCCAGCAATTTGTCAAAATTAGCATTTAGGTGTTCCTACCAGCTAATGGTTCCAGTAGCTTGTACTCCATGTAAGTAAATCTTGGCTATTACCCTCTGGGTTGTCTTGTCTTCTTCAGATTTAAGGGTGAAGGTTTGCCCTACAGTCTCAGTTTTCTAATGGGTACTAGAAAAATTACTGGTTTTCAAGGTTTTTTTCAGCTTTTTCTTAGTGTAATGATGGGAATGATGACTTCTAATTTCTTTACACATCACAGCTGAAACTGAAAGTCAATAAATTCAATTTTAATATAATAAATTTGAGGTTCCTCTGATATATCTAAATGAATTTTTTGCTAGAAAGAAAAGTTCTTTTCTTTGTCTTTTGAATTTTTTCAGCTCCTGCCTTCCTGGAATTATGGAATCCTTAAAGGAGAGTAGACTGTATGATCTTGTATTTGTATACTGGAAGAGAAAACATCATCAATGTTTTAAAGGATTAGGTCACCCTACTGATTCTGTTTTAACTATGTATGCAGGTTAGCGTGGTTAGTCTTGACCAATAAGTTTGTGGATTTCTATGGAATGAATCACAGCAGTGAGCCCTTTTGCTTATTTACCTCAATTTCTAATGCCTTGGAAAAGGACCCACCAACATGAGACTGTAAGAAATGTTTTGTTGGCCTGATCCATAAATGTATGAGATGCTCTTAAGAAGTAGAGTTGAAATTAATGCCTTCTTAGAAATGTCAGTTGTCCTCTAGCTTCAGATAAATAAGCTTGTGATTCTATATGTACCTTCTACTTTATGTCCAACTCCTTTCAGATCCTTGCCCTCAATGTAGTTTCTCAAGCAACTATCACCCTTCTTCTCCTTCACTGACCTATTACCCTCTGTCATAAGATATATAAAGAATTCCCTTTTTTTTCTAAATACCCATTATCTTCTAATGGGTATTTTTCTAGTACTCATTAGAAGACAAAATGGGGCTGTGCGCGCACACACACACACGCATGCACACACATCACTTGATCTAGCTACCAATCTAAGTTCCAGTTTTTCTTTTATAATAATTTTTTTCAAATGACTAACCTCCTCTAGTTTGTTCCATGTCTTTATACCACCACCACTCCTTAATCACTGTGAGATATTGTCTTAGTTCAGGCTGATATAACAAAAATATCATAGACTGGGAAGCTTAAACAACAAACATTTCTGTTTCAGTTCTGGAGGCTGGAAGTCCAAATCAGGATGTCAGCATAATCTGGTTCTTGGTGAAGGCCCTCTTCCTGATTTCTAGTTGTTTCTTCACATGGCAGAGAGAGGAAGCTCTAGCCTCTTTTTCTTCTTATAAGGACCCTAATCTCATCATAAGGGTTCCACCCTCATGACCTTGTCTAAACCCAGTTACCTCCCAAAGGTCCCACATCCTAATACCATTCCACTGTATGTTAGGGTTTCAACATATATATACAAATTTCCGAGGTGACCAAAACATTCAGTCCATAACAGATATGTTCACCCAGAACTACTCAATAAAACATTGTTCTTAATCATCTCCAGTGTGAATCAGCAAGATAAGAAGGAGAGAAGGCTAAAAATAAATATCAGACCTGAATTCTTCTTCATTTTTTTTAAATTGAAGTACAGTTGATTTACAATGTTGTGCCAGTCTCTGCTGTACAGCAAAGTGACTGTTTTACACACACACACACACACACACACACACACATATATATATATATTCTTTCTTTAATATTCTTTTCCATTATGGTTTATTCAGGAGATTAGATATAGTTCCCTGTGCTATATAGTAGGACCTTGTTGTTTATCCATTCTAAATGTAGTGGTTTGCACCTGCTGGATTCTTCTTCTGATGAACACTAAGTCTGTATGACCTTAAGCAAGTTACTTTCCAAAGAACTTGCTACTCTTGGTATTCTTCTGTAAAAACAAAAAAAACACACAATTTAGTACTCTTCTGTAAAAAATTTTTAAAAAGACAAGATTCTGAGTACTGTACCAGTATAAACAAAGGCTATTAGAGAGTAAATGAGGCTATAGGTTATCTTAGAGACAAAGAGTGAGTGTATAATTAAATAAAAATTTCTGCATAATGAACACTAAATATATGGAAAGGGAATGGAGGTTATTTTCAAATACAATAAAACAAATATATTTTTCTCATGTTTTTCATTTTATTCATTTGTTTTTCTGGTTTTCCTTTCACTAGAATAACATAGTTATTTTTCTTTTAGCTCCAGTGAAAACTGTCTAGTTAATTACTGAAAAATATAATTCTAAGAATAGTGAATTTGAAATGAATGGTATTGAATGTGATTTAAAAGCAAAAAAAGAATACCTGAATGAAATAATTTCTATGATATATATTTTCTTTTTTTTTTTGCGATACACGGGCCTCTCACTGTTGTGGCCTCTCCCGTTGCAGAGCACAGGCTCTGGACACGCAGGCTCAGCAGCCATGGCTCACAGGCCCAGTCACTCCGCAGCATGTGGGATCTTCCTGGACTGGGGCACGAACCTGTGTCCCTTGCATCAGCAAGCGGACTCTCAACCACTGTACCACCAGGGAAGCCCCTAAGGACCTAAATAAATAGGAAATATATCATATACACAGATTGGAACACCTAATATTGTTAAGATGGTAATTCTCCCCAAATTTATCTATAGATTAAATGTAAATTCAATCAAATTCTCAGTAGGATTTTTTTTGTTTCAGAAATTCACAAGTTGGCTATTTCTAAAAATATTGTCGAGTCAACATCTTCAGAGAACAGCCCCTCCCCCATCCTTGTTTAAACAAGTGCTATTTAGCAACTCTGAGTTCAGCCATGTGCTCAAAATGCAAGGCCATTGAAAAAAAGGGTAAGGAAGGTCAAATACTTCTTCCCACAGAACCAAAGAACAAGGACCCAAGAAAATTTCGGCTGTTCAGAGGCATGTGACTCTACATGGGTAATAGTCCATTCCTGGCAGCAACGTCTGAATGAATTTATCAATATTGTGTACTTCTTTTACTTTATTTAGCTGAATCAAAGGATAGAACCTGCATATATTTATCATCACATGAGTTCGTCAGGATACAAACGTCAATATGTCTCAGAAGAAACAGCTCACTGCAAAAGTTCTTGTCATTTTGTTATTTTATTAAGCTTTTCCCTGTCATTGATTATGCATTTACAACTCCAACACTAAAAAAATAAATTTCAGTATATAACTGATGATGGCTGAATGTCGGTCAGCAGTAAACAGAAACAAAGAATAAAAGGTACATCTGTGACTGCTGATATGATTTAACTGTTTGGTTTTGCCTGTGGAATTATAAGATTTTGACACCCATTGACCAAGTCATCCTTAAAGGTCCCCTCAGCTTAACTAAACTTTAGGCAAGGTTCCTCCTGACTATAGGTCCCTTTTCTTACAGTGTTTACTTTAGAAAAACTTACCATTGTAATTTCTTTCTCTGCCTCTTTGAGATGTAAATCTTCTTCTGGTCTCTTCCCTTTTAGATATAATCTTCAAGAAAGATAGCACCTCTGTCTCCCGGTCTCTGTGGTGAAGATAGAAACGTAACTTCAATAACTGTCAGTTAACAAAAACAGATAACCTAATCACAATGACCAATCTCTCCCCTGAAGTCCTCCAGTACTTTTCCACTAACACACCTGAGAATTTAAAAATCCTCTTGCCAGAGGGAAGAGGTATGGGGATATAGGTATATGTATAGATGATTCACTTTGTTATAAAGCAGAAACTAACACACCATTGTAAAACAATTATACTCCAATAAAGATGTTAAAAAAAAATCCTCTTGCCTTTTGTTTCAGTGGAATTAAATTCAGTCTCTCTCCCATACTGCAATAACCTTGACCCCTACTGCAATAGTCTCGAATAAAGTCTTCCTTGCCATTTTAACAAGTACCCAGTTCTATTTTTCCTTATCAACATATACACACAAACTATTTATGTGCTATAATAATGTGCAACCATGCAATGAATTTCAGTTTGCAAAGTGATTTTGATCTAGTGTATTACTGTAGCATTGTAAGACCAAATTAATATCCCTGTGTTCAAGAAAATGAGTCTAATATTCACAGAAATTAATTCTTGTCTAATGTTGCAATTATTAACTAAGGGATCCAAAACTTGATCCCAGAACATTTACGTCCAGGTCCAGGGCTCTTCCACCTGCACCTCACTAACAGTTCTGCTCTAAGAAACATCTCAGCAATGTTACGTTCTGCAGAAATATTCAGATATTTAACTACATTTACCAAGTTATCAGTCTTTCTTGGGTGGGGATGGGGAGGATTGATTTGGAAATCTCCTGAGAGCAAACTCATTTGGTGATCTACTCTGATCATGGTTGAATACACAAGTAGAAGACATCGTGTTCTTCTCATGACAATGTTAAAACCAAGTTTAACATTCATGACTATTAATGGGATCAAACTTACTTTGTTATATTAATACTAGTTCATGTGTTTCATTACATTACATTGTGCACACCATTTTTTAGCCTCATGAAGACTTTAGCTGGAAAAAGCCATTTGCCTTTTATTCAGCCATAAGTAGACTTCAGACTTAATTATGTATGTTTTCACTAAAAATGTTTAAATACTGTATTCCTTCCTCATGCAATACCTTCCTCACTATTACTTGGATAATGGAAAGCACCAGAGTTTTAAAAAATGTAATTTGCCTTGTTCTATCTCTTCCTCCCCTCCCTACTGAATCCTCAAAGTAAAATTAGTTAAAACATGATTTTTCTGGGAATTTCTAATCTTGATAATAAATGACTATGGAGCTGCTGAACCATAGTGTGCTAGTCTTTATCAGGTGGTATGTGCAGTAGCAGAACGGTTTGAATAATTATGATATTATCTGCCAGTTTATGAAGAGGACTAAGAGACAGAAAAAATAGGCTACATGATCAGCATCTATAATTAAGTGAAGCAACTGTCACATCTCTTCTCTCAGGCTTGAGTGCTGGAATTTTAGACAGCAGAAAAATGGAAAAGAAAACCAAAATCTTCATTTCAGTTATCTGAACAGAATCCATGCTGAAGAAATTACCCAAGATGGACTATTCGGAAAAATGAAAATATATACATATATAGGTACACAAAAATATTAAGCTGCCCTCAGGCATATCTTAAGAATTGAATATTTAGTCTAATAAAGTACTCTGATTACTTGAAAGTAACTGTATATGTCGATCTAGGTTGCCTATTTTTCAAATAGAAATACTTTTCCTTATGATTTTGAACTTACTTTGCGTAGTTTTTTCCATTAGAAGCTACTATAAGATTTCTCAGTGCCATAGGGTCAACATCCAAAGCACTGGTGATTGTCCTGTAAATGTGCAAAATTAATATAGAGAAATATATTTATACATAAAAAGTTGTTTATGGCATATTAAACTCAAGCTTTTTGGTATCTAGTTACAATAACTGGTAATTCTAATTATTTCAAAGATCATTGTGAAAGTCTAAACAAAAATAAAAACACATTACACTTAAACTTGGGAAGTCACAGGAAGGAATGTTTCAGAAGACAGGATGCTTTGGCAAAGAGGCCACTGATTCAAACAGATAATAGCTTCTTGGGGGCATGACTTGTCTTGCTTACCTCTGTTTCCCCAAATTGCTTAGCATGAGACCTCACACAAAGTAAATGGCCAGTAAGAGTTCAGTTGAGTGTCAGAACTTTACAGATAAGAATTTTTCATCTAAATATGAGTTGTTGCAGAGTTGGGTTAGTCTAATACTCGCAGGCATTTGGTTGTAAAGAATAAAAGCCCATGCTGACTTCGTATAAAAATGATTGTCCACTTTGTTGAATACCTTCAAACACCTTCAACAGATTCCCTCCCCTATACTGAACTCCCCATAGCAGCAGAGCCTCCATGGTACACCAAATATTTAGTAGATTTAGAACTTTACCTACAGTAATTACAAAAGGTATAATATTTAGGGCTTTCCTTCTGTCCTCAAATGACATAAGCAAAGCTGAACTTCTGAGCAACAAGACTACCACAGTGAGAGTTGATTTTATCTGCTGTGCTTCAAGTCCACTCCCTGATGAAAGGGGCCTCTTCTGTGCATCTCTTGCAAGAACTTCTCGTTACTCCACCTCAGTTAAAGTCTTCAGGAGTCTCCAGGTACTTTTCTAATGTGGCAGTTCTAGGAGCTCACGAGGACATAAATCCCACAGTAAATTCATTTAGAGTAGGGAGAAAAAGCAATTTTATCTCACCAGCAGAATACAATATGTGCACAGAACTAGAAAAGGAAAGCCTGACCATTATTTACACGACCTTTAGGACAACCCTCATTTTCTCAAACACTTTTCATAAGCACACAATGAGAATTATCATTAGTGGACTTCCCGACATTTATTTTCTTGCCTAGAGCACTAAAGCTCTGGAAAGGAGAAGATGGAAAAGGAATCAAATTCCAGGCTGAGTTAGGAAAGTTGGGGAAAAAAATATTGCCCAATTTTTTACTTATAATTTTTTCTCCTTCATGAACATGATATTAAAAATTTTGGAAAAAAATTGCATTTTTTTAATGAGGTAGAGAAACCCTTATTTTAATTAGTGAGTGAACCAACAGATGCAGATGTTCTGTGTCTACAGCTTTAAGGTACTGTTTTGAAGAAATAGTGGGAGAAACCTTAGCTCAATGATGCCCTAGATGATTACTGACACACAGGCAGACCAGCTGTGCTAAACCACCTCTTTCTTTTGCTGGGACAATTTATTCCCTCTATGCTAGCACCTCCTGCAGTTCAAGAGAATGTATATTTTAATTCCAAGGATGAAACAGAGGAAAAAGATTTAGAGATATATATATACACTTTCAAATGATCACTTCTTTGGGGTAATAAAAAAATCTAATACTTAGAAAATGTCATTTGTTAACATATTCACATTTGAATCAGAATAAGAAAGTAAATAAAGCAGGGGAAAGTGTTACTGTGTGAAATCTGTGTAACATTTGGCTTGGAAGAAAGAATGACGTTGGAAAATAAGTAAAATATATAGAAGTACTAAGTAAACAGCAGAAGATAGTGGCAAAACGTTGGTGACACCATCTCATATTTATTTATGCATCAGTTTAGAGTTTGATCTACTTACATCTGTGTGACATTGTCAGGACAGATAATATAAGGTCTTTCTTACTGATGATGGGATTTATAAGCATAAAGATGGAGAGAAGTATTCTTTCCCAACCAGAAATATTGGACACATGGTAATCTGAGTAACTCTTCATGCACTAATGATTGATTCTTATTTTTGCTTCTTTAGCTTATACAGCATTATTTAAGAGTATATACACCAAAAATAAATCGTTCTACCTGGCACTCTGGGAGCATTGGCAGTAAAGCTGACATGATCCTGCTAGACATGATATGAAGGAGTTTACATTGTGGTGAAAGATGATGTGTCACATTAAGATGGTAAGAGCTACAGCTGTGTGCATTTAATGACTCAAATACGGAGGAAGACTCACAGAACAGGCAGGGAGATATCATCTATAGTTTATGGAGAAAAGGATAAAGCTTAAGAGGAAATGGCTCACAGTCTCATTATCCTGTGCTTCTTGCAGATGACACTGTCTATATGTGAAAAGGATATTTGGCTTGAAAAAAAGAGATGTCAGACAATGTAACTAAGATTTTAATATTTAGCATATACAACATCCAGCTCTCAGAGGCAGAAGAGAATAGTGGATCAGTACATGCTCTTTAGTGCACGATTGCTAGGGAAACGTGGTTGGCCTCTTCTAGGGTGTGTGAGTCTGGGTATGTTGCTTCACCATCCTACATTTGTTTCATCAACTGCAAAGCTTCAGAGGATGCTTGTTAAAATTTAATTCATGTAAAGCTTTTAGTTCCCAGAACGTGGAAAACACACGTCAGTGTGAGTCCTTATTATTATTATTTTAAAAGGATCAAGATGATAACATTAAAATACTTCCCAGAAAACAATTGTAAAAGTAGAATCTTGTCTTTAAATGTTTGGTAATACGCAGACCACTGCCTTTGTCATGACTCTGACCTATTTTCTCCTTAGAAGCCACAATGATTATTCTCCAATTACATTTCAGTTGAGTTACCAAGAAGAAAGAATAGGAGGTAAGCTTCAGGAACACAAAGTTTTATGGCCTACATTTGCTACTGTCAGGAGTTGCCCACAGTTCTTTATAAATCCAGAGATTCATGTGATTGTAGAGCTGTACACCATCAATATAATTAATTTGTTTCCCTGTTTGTCTCACCTATTCTCCAATGTTCTTAAGATCTAATGAGGTGGGAAAAATAAGATTTTCATTACTATAAGTGGACTGAATTGTATGATTTTTATTTTCCTCTTTAGAAATAGTGGTAATAAAACATGGGCACATCCTACCTCTCTCCGTAGGACTGTGGAGATGAATAAAATTATTGGAAACAAGCAGCTCATTTGTTTTCAGCTTTGGTGTTCATTTTTTGAAAGAGCTGTACTTAATTTTGACAGTACCCTGTTCACTTTCCACAATTCCCACTAGGAACAGTGCCAAAACCAACCAGACTCCAAACTATGTCCATGTGAGCCTCTCATCCTTGTCCCTGGGAGGCTTCTCAGCCGTTCCTTTTTCTGGAATACCCTACCACAAACTTTGGAAATCTAAGCTCAAATTAGGGTAGGCCCTAAATGATTTAAAATTTGACAATTGAATGTCTAATTGTAACTAATATATATATAAAATTTGAAAAAGAAGTATCAGTATTCTAGGACTGCCATAACAAAACACCAAAATCTATGTGGCTTAAAACAACACAAGTTTATTCTTTCAGAGTTCTGGGGGCTAGATGTCCAAAAATCAAGGTGCCAGCAGGGCCATCTGAGCCTCTGGGTGGAATCCTTCCTTGCTTTTTTCCTAGCTTCTAGTTGTGGCCATAGATTTTGGCATTTCTTGGCTTGCAGCTCCCTCACTCCAGTCTCTGCCTGTGGTCACCTGGTATTTTCCTTATGTGTATATGTCTTCATGTGGCATTTTCCTCTTCTTATAAGGACACCCAACATATTGAATTAGGGCCCACCCTAATAACTTCATTTTAAGTTGATTGCATCTGCAAAGACCTTATTTCCAGATAAGGATACATTCACAAGTACTAGGGTTTAAGGTGTCAACACTTCCTTTGGGAGACAGAATTCAACCCATAACAAGGGATTTTATAAAGTAGACTATTAATGCAGATATTAGATATTATTTTCATATCTATTTTCCCCAAATTGCTTAGAATAATGCTGTAAGCATGGTAGGATATTAGAATACATATTGATTTGAATTTAATTTGCTTTTTACCCCCATGGTGACATTAGCTACATTATATTTCCTTTATTCTAGAATAAAGCTCTAAGTTAAAAAAGATGTCTGGTCCTAGTGATGACTATTGTTATCTAGTGAGATGAAAAGGATTTTTCTGGAAATCATGGTTAATTTCCTGTTAAATTGAGTGTAAATTTTTGGAGTCAGGAAATTCTAGACTGTATTTCTCTGCATTTTTCTTTAGTTTCCCAAATCACTATTTCACCTTTAGAGGCTCTATTGATTTTTCTTCACTGTGTCACAGTCTTGGAAACCTGAGTTTGCTAGTTACTTGTAAAAGTCACCTAAGTAGCCAACTGGGAAGCTGATTACATGAATTTTGAAACCAGTGTAGCCGACTATCTAGATGTCTGACTTTGGAGAACTATCTCCATAGTGGATTTTCTTGTCCTTTCTGACTCTCTCTTTCCCTAGCTGTTAAATGAAAAATTTAGAAGTATATAAAATTTTCTTTCCAACCGGAAGTGACTTCTGCATTTTATGATGCATCCATGCCATCACGCAGCATTACATATCTGATTTTAACAAATACACATTAAGAACATATATATTTACAGCTAACTCCAGATATTCTTAAATATTAAATTGTGTGAATACAGGCATAATTATGTAAATATTAAACTCCAGATCTCATTTTGTATACCGACTAATATATACAAATATGAAAGCTTATTTGCTATTTATGATTATGGACTGTGTAATAAATAAGAAATTTAATTATATTTTATAATTTTAGGTCTAGAATCTGGGAACTCTGGTTCTCAGACCAGAGTCTCCTGACAAGGTATCACACTGAGGCTTAATTTTCAGCTTCAGTGCTAGGTACATATTTATTGTTTCTTAATTATTTAAAAATGTACTTGTGCTTATAGGTGCTGCTTCTTAGCTAGAAGAGTCATCTAACTTGTACAATTACTTACCAACCCTTCTACAATAGAAGTGTTTGTCACGTTTATCATATGCAAAACTGTACCTCACCGATGGCTAAAAGTTTTTCAAACTAAGGCTCCTGGCTTTTGTAAATTTTACGTAATAAATCATTTAAGCTGTATTCATTATAATCCCTGGAGGGTTATCCACCAAGACAATGCTCTTACAACTAAATTGTCTGGTTGAAATATGCTCAATCTGTCTGAAATTGCCATAGAAGCATTTTACTGCTGCAGACCAGGAAAACTTGGATGGGCTTTGGATTCATCTAACAACTAGGGAGACAGACGGTGTTAGAAAGATACAGATGTAGCAGCTTCATTCGATTCTTAATATGCTCCTTTTCTGTCATCTTAAGCATTTTCACCAGCAAATGAAATACTTGTTTTGCTAAAGTGAATGATTTGCTTATTAAGTTGGGAGAAAAACACATAAGGCAATAATTTAAAACTTCGGTCATTACTGCTATAGGGAAGAAAATTTCCAAAAGAAATCCTTAATTTTAGAAAGCGTCATTATATCATTACTCATCAATTCATTTACATGTTTATTTATACAATAAATAATTTTGAGCACCTGTCATGGTAGGCACCATGATAGCCACTTGGGGATGGGTATAAACATAAGTAAGCTATGATTCCTGCTCTTGAAGAACCTCTTAAGTAGAAAGTGAATAATGAATGGGAAAACTCCAAACAAGTTCAAAAGGGGGAAATGCCATAAAAGGCAAAGTACCATCAAAATTCAGACTTCGGAGATATTATCTGTGGGAAAATTATAAGAACAATAAAATCTAAAATAGAATTTGAATATTAGATTGGCTTTAATAAATGAAGATGAAAAGATAGATGTGGTATTACTTGGAAACCTACAAAGACTGAAGATAACTGAAAGCAAATGTAAGGGAAAGCAACTATCTGGAGCAAAGGTAAAATTGGAAAGATTGCTACTTTTGAACATTGATTAAAAGGGTTGAACTTTACTCACTAAATAATAAGAAACCATTAACATTTTTTGAGTAGAGGAAGGTTATGTTTAGTGAGGTTTATTTGGGTTGATATATAGGCTAGTTGGAAGGAGCAAGAAGTGTCAAGCAAAAAACAGTGCAGGAGGCTGCATATAGGAAGATAGTTTATTGAAGTGCAATTGGAGGGCTTCCCTGGTGGCACAGTGGTTGAGAGTCCGCCTGCGGATGCAGGGGACACGGGTTCGTGCCCCGGTCCGGGAAGATCCCACATGCCGCGGAGCGGCTGGGTCCGTGAACCATGGGCGCTGAGCCTGCGCATCCGGAGCCTGTGCTCCGGAACGGCGGGAGAGGCCACAGCAGTGAGAGGCCTGTGTAACGCAAAAAGAAAAGAAAAAAAATAATAAGAAGAATTGCAATTGGAGAGACAGAGCTTCAGACAAAACTGACAAAGTGTTCTGGGAAAGAGAAAGAGTTAAGGACTCATAAAGACAAAAGCCAGGAGGTTATTAAAAGTTTCCTGATGAGAATTGTGATTGACTCTGATGCAAATCAGGACATATTTGTCCTTAAAGAATCACCACTTATTTTAGGGTAAAGGTCCAATAAGTATCTTGAGTTTTGGCAGATGTTCTGGATGACTTCATTAGGACAATAAGTAATCAAAAGTTCAAATTCCTTCCAGGCTGAGATGAGTGTGCATAAGTCACACTTCCTTAAGGATCTCCCAGCTCCATTTTAGACCATTTTAGAGCATTCTCTTAGCCATACCAACTCCATTTCTATTTTCCTTTCACAGGAGCCTCATGCTGAGAGATTTTATTTACTGAAACTCTCTAGAACAGATGAGTGAGAATAGAAACAAAAATAAAGGTGGAGACAGGATACGTTTAAAGAAAAAATATATAAAGCTTAATTACTGATTAAATGGAGACCAAATTGGAATGAAAGTAGGTGATGGGGAAAAGCTGTGAGACAAATATGTCAAAAAGAGCCAGGACTAAAACCCAGGGGCCAGGAAAAGAATTGCTTTTCCATCCAAAATCAAAAATCAGGTGAAGGCACTAATTTGAGAGGGAATGTAGAAAATATTTTGCATTATTTCCAACAGCATTTTCCAATCAAAATATAATGTGATCCCATACTAATTTTATATATTCCAGTAGCCACAATTTAAAAAGTAAAACGAAGCAGGTAACATTAATTTTCACAACATATTTCATGTATCTCAATGTATCCAAAGTATTGTTATTTCAATGTGTAATCAGTACAAAAAGTTATTAGATATTTTACCCTAGAATTTGTACTATGTCTTTAAAAACAATGTGTATCTTACAAGATTTGCGCATCTCAATTGAGATTAAGCTCCTTTCAAATGTTCAACAGCCATATGTGGCTAGCAGCTACCATTTTGGGCAGAGTATTTTCAGAAACTTCATATGAAAATATCTAAGAAGTTGAATGGAAAGTTATCACCATTAGATGCAGTGATTCATGAATATGGTGGTGACTGATAAGATAGAAGTAGGTAAGATCATTAGGAAAATGAAAAAATATATAAGATGGAGATCATAGGCATATTCTTGGAAAATGTCCATATTTTCCATGTGCAGGAGGGGTAAAAAGAGTGAGTGGAGAAGAAAAAAATAATTATTGAATGGGTAGGAAAAGAAACAACACAAGGAAGTGTCATGAAAACCAAAAGAAATGGAACGTCTAAAAATCAAAAATTGTAGAACAGTCAACTGATAAACATTACAAGGAATTTTGAAAACAAAGTTTGAAAAAAACAAAAAATAAATTAATTAACTGTACATTAGTGTGTTTGACAAGAGCAAGTTTAGTAGTAATCGCCAATCACCTGGCAAGAGTGTCTTGGAAGAATATAGACAGACTGAAACAAATCATACTATCTGACTTCCAAACTCCATCCTATGTATCTACCATAAAAAATGATGAAGCAGGGTACAAGAGAGGAGGTGGCCTGAGTGTGAGCTGAGGTCTTGGAGACAGGAAGATTTCAAGGTCTCTCCGAGTTGTTTAGTAGTGAAAATAGAGATGCTGTAATAGTGTGAGCATCTATAAGGCAAGAGGGTTTGTTGTGCATTTGTTTGTTTAATACTGTTAAGAACATAAACATTTCAGTGGTCTTAGGGATCAGGAGAGAATACAATACAAGGGAAATTTTAAAATAATGGGAAAAAAAATCCCATAGTAGAGGCAGGTTTTTCTTCTCAAGATAGGGGGGAAAAGCTTAATGGATATAAAAAATATGTATAAAACATAATGAAAAGGAGAGGTAACTAAAATAAGTTCCAATTGCCTTGCACTTTCCCTAATGTAGAGAGACAATAGTTTGTACAAAAATGTAGAGACAGCAGTAAGACTCTTATGAAAGTAGAAAAAAAACTTTTCCATGACTAGAGAGTCAACTGGAGGAAAAAAGAAAGACATTGGGAAAATAGCTATAATATAATAGCATGGGTTTGCAATGCACCCAATGAAAAGTTTTATGAATTCCTTAATTTGCTTTTAATTATGAATTGGGACATATCTGAGTTTGAGAGTTGGCATGGCAGAAATTCGTCAGACAAGGGATTGACTTTTTTTTTTTTCTTTTTTTTTTCTTTGGCGGTACGCCGTCCTCTCACTGTTGTGGCCTCTCCCGTTGCGGAGCACAGGCTCCGGACGCGCAGGCTCAGCGGCCATGGCTCACGGACCCAGCCGCTCCGCAGCATGTGGGATCTTCGTTGCAGGGGCACGAACCCATGTCCCCTGCATCGGCAGGCGGACTCTCAACCACTGCGCCACCAGGGAAGCCCGGGATTGACTTTTTTCCCCCCATTTCAACAATCCCTTTTCTGTATATTACAGGCTAACACAAAGCTATGCTACAATTTTGCAATAGCTGATTATAGTTTTTCTCAGAGATATCCATTATTCCCACGGCAAGAAAATTGCATTTCTAAACAACTTACAAAGCAAAACTGTTTACCACAGTTTCTTCACCCTTCTCTTTGCACTTGAATGGATTTCAAGAGACCCTTGATAAATGTTTTTCTCAATGACAAGGAATCTTCAAACACATCTTTAAAAAGCAATAAATATTCATTGTTCAAAATCAGAATTATTTAAACTTTACATGATGAAGTCAATGCCTCTTCCACTTTGCTCTTTATCATTTATAAAATGCTGGAATGGTATCACATTTTGTCAAAATAAATTTGAAATGGACGTGTCTCACAAAATGTATGAATAAGAAGCAGATAAATGCACATTGCTACATTATGAAATGAAAATAAGTGAACAGCTTCTGTGAACTACATAGATCAGCTGGTAAACACACAAAGCCAAAAAGCTGTGATTGCAAGCCCTAGTGCATGGTCAAATCTGTGTTGTAACTTGATCCTTAGCCAAAGACTACACATTTCACTTTAGGCAAACACCTCAAAAATTAATGCTTTTTCAGTAGGTCCCGTGGTAGTCACAGAAGAGAATTTCACGAATGAGAACAATTTGGGGACAAAGGAAATAAAGGAGCTTGGAATCAACACACCTATCTTCCAGCCCTGACTCCACCACTAATTAGCTAGGAAGTCAGAGGCAACTCATTCATTTACTTATTTATTCTATCATGCATTCATATACTCATTACATACTTATTAGCATATAGTATGCGCTAAGAAATGCGTTAGGTGCTAGCAATACACTGCTAAAAAATAGGGGCTGCACTATGTGCAAGGGCTCTGCCTATAGTCCTAATAAGCTATACAGATTTTAACCTGAGATAGGAAATTATTGAAACTTTTCAGCAGGAAAGTAATATAATTTGGTTTATGTTTTCTAAAACTCACACTTTAATTGTTTTATCCATAATGGACTATTGTGGATACAAGAGTGAAAGAAATTCTGAAACCATTTCCACATCATCACTTCATTGGAACATGTAAAGAAGGCAAAGAGTTATTATTCGACTCATTCTGGTATTGAAATTTGCTGAGATAGAGCATTTATTATGGATACATACTGACTAGTGACACAGCCAAAACTAGAGAACAGTTTATTGGTTCTTCCACTACAATACAACTGCATTTCAGTGGGCAGTCATTAATAAATTCATCCAATTGGCCACCTGCGGTCTTTTAGGAAAAAGTATCACTAGTGTATCAAGCTCAAATGCTTAGAACAATTTTAACTAAAAAATAAAAATTAATGTAGAGTTAATTAAATGAAAAGCAAATAATGGTATTTTGGAATATTTGGCCAAATGTTTGGATGGAGCAAAGGTGTGAATATCATTAAATCACTGAAGTTTGGAAACTGCCATTGTAATAGATGGTTCTAGGATATTCACTATCAAACGACACCAGACAACACTTCAAGAAACCTTGACCATATCTTGCATTTTCATAGCCTTGTGCCACTTCTTGTCTGGAATGCTGGTTTCTTTTATTCAGTTATCACCTCCTTTTCTAACATCTAGTTTATATCTTTTATTATAGCACTTTATATATACTCTATTACATATTAAAATAAGTTTTAGTATAGTTGTCATCCCTTCAGTGCTGGGAACTCCATGAGAGGAAGACTTATATGTCTGTTCTGAGCAGAGAGCATGGCTCACGCTTTCCCTGAGTGAATGGATGTGAAATTAAAATGTAGGTGTTTAGTTACTATTTGCTGAATTGACTTGACTAGGCCACTGAAAGATTGAGCTCCCACAGGTCTCCATTGTTAAATGTCACTTCAGACTTAGACAGCAGTGATGAATCATGGCTTCTGAAAGACCATATTTAAAATAAGCATCCGTTGCCTGGGAACAGAGCAAGTCCCACTGGCAGTTTTATAGATTATCTTACCAGGTTAGCTCATATCAGCAAGGAACCCCTATGAGTATGAGAAAGAAAAAGAGAAAAAAGGAAAGGGGAAATCATCATAATCATGATATGGTCATTTGTATAGAATTTTACCATTTCCTTACACTTTCTTCACCTCTGGATCATTTTATCCATGTGATAGATATTATTAGTAGTAGTGGTGATATTATTATAATTCTCATATTCCACTGAAATGACACAAATGGTAAAAATAAAGTACCAATCTGCATCCTTGCCTTCCTGCCTTCTTAATTTGTGGATTTTCACTTTTATGTTATTCTCTTAACTCACAAATCATAACTATTTTAGGTCAAATTTTGTATCAAGACGAAGACCAGTCCTACACATGTGTAACATACTCTATTCATGAAGCTGTCATCCCATCAGCCCTTCCATTTGGCTAAACATGTGATTCACTAGAGGAAATTAACTTTTAAAATTATGTTAAAGTTAGTTTCTAAATTATCCTCTTTAGATATGCATTTAAATTATATACACATTATGTATGCATATCCCCTTTAATAAACAGATTTGTATATGAGCTGGAAAATTGTTTTGAGGACTAAAGACTGCTTCTAAGCACTTGATATATATGAATGTCTACTTTTTTTTTTTAAGTCTTTATTGAATTTGTTACTATACTGCTTCTGTTTTATGTTTTGGTTTTTTTGGCCACGAGGCTTGTGGGATCTTAGCTCCCCGACCAGGGACCGAACTGCACTCCCTGCATTGGAAGGCGAAGTCTTAACCACTGGACTGCCAGGGAAATTCCTCTACTTTTTTATTTCAAAGCTAGTTACTGAAAAAAATTTCCAGGGCATTTCATAGGATATGTGTGTAACATTCCTTCTTTTTTCCTACACTGCATAGATGAAGTAAGTTTTCATGGAACTGAATAAGTTTCTTCTAAGCCAAAACTGTCAAAAAGATCATGAGTCAAAGAGAGACTCCATTCGTTTAAAAGGAAAGTTCTCAGAAAAAAAACTATTGCCTTTTCTTTACTAAAAGCTAGAATGAAATGAGTCTTAAGTAATGTATCAGATAGAGTTCAATCCAGGAAGTAGAAACACTAAGAGTACTATGGAATAAAGGTTTCATTAGAGAAGTTGGATGTTACCCAACTGTGGGATAAGCTAGAAATTAGGTTTAGAATGAAGAAGCTGGAGGATCAGAATAAAGTTCGTAAGCAGCCCTCCTGAAGCACTGGTAATGATGGAAATATTAGGGCTCGCATGGGAATCCGGGAAGCTAGTCAAACCTGTCTGTTGGTGTGTGACCACTAAAGGTGGGGAGCTGATGGGAAAGGCTATGAAATGATGCTGCCTCTGTATCTTGTGGTGGGTCTAGGGTTGAAGTTGGTCATCAGTGCCAGCAGTCAGAAAGAAATTACATAAAGTCTGAGTCACTGAAGGACACACTGACACCCACCAGCACCTCAAGGTCTATCTAACCACAAAGACCTTCAGAGCCAAGTGACTCCTGCTTCACTTCTGCCTTCCACATCTTGTGAAATTTTGGTTTTAGTCAACTCTGACTTGGAAGCATATAGGAAATGAATCCTAGAAAATGTAGTTCTAGCTTTGCCAGGTTGACTCAGAAAAAAAAACAACAAACACAAGCTTTTTTTTTTTTTCTTGACATCTTTATTATGCTATGGACTTGGCATGTCACTCCATTTATTTAGTGTAAGCCTAATGAGTGTATATACCTACGGACTTTGTTTTCTCTGGGGTGGTTGTCAATGACATTCTGTTTTTAATTTCAATTTCCACATGTTCATTGTTAGTATATACAAACGTGATTGAGTTTTATGTGTTGATCTAACTCTCCTGACCTTGCTGAACTCATTTATTAGTTCTAGGAGTGTTTTTATTTTTGTTTTTTTGGGGTTTTTTTTTTTTTTACATCTTTATTGGAGTATAATTGCTTTACAATGGTGTGTTAGTTTCTGCTTTATAACAAAGTGAACCAGTTATACATATACATATGTTCCCATATCGCTTTCCTCTTGCATCTCCCTCCCTCGCACCCTCCCTATCCCACCCCTCCAGGCAGTCACAAAGCACCAAGCTGACCTCCCAGCAGCTATGCGGCTGCTTCCCACTAACTATCTACCTTACATTTGGTAGTGTATATATGTCCATGCCTCTCTCTCTCACTTTGTCACAGCTTACCCTTCCCTCTCCCCATATCCTCAAGTCCATTCTCTAGTAGGTCTGTGTCTTTATTCCTGTCTTACCCCTAGGTTCTTCATGACATTTTTTCCCTTAAATTCCATATATATGTGTTAGCATACGGTATTTCTCTTTCTCTTTCTGACTTACTTCACTCTGTATGACAGACTCTAGGTCTATCTACCTCATTAGAAATAGCTCAATTTCATTTCTTTTTATGGCTGAGTAATATTCCATTGTATATATGTGCCACATCTTCTTTATCCATTCATCTGTTGATGGACACTTAGGTTGTTTCCATCTCCGGGCTATTGTAAATAGAGTTGCAATGAACATTTTGGTACATGACTCTTTTTGAATTATGGTTTTCTCAGGGTATATGCCCAGTAGTGGGATTGCTGGGTCATATGGTAATTCTATTTGTAGTTTTTTAAGGAACCTCCATACTGTACTCCACAATGGCTATATCAATTTACATTCCCACCAACAGTGCAAGAGGGTTCCCTTTTCTCCACACCCTCTCCAGCATTTATTGTTTCTAGATTTTTTGATGATGGCCATCCTGACTGGTGTGAGATGATATCTCATTGTAGTTTTGATTTGCATTTCTCTAATGATTAATGATGTTGAGCATTCTTTCATGTGTTTGTTGGCAGACTGTATATCTTCTTTAGAGAAATGTCTATTTAGGTCTTCTGCCCAGTTTTGGATTGGGTTGTTTGTTTTTTTGTTATTGAGCTGCATGAGCTGCTTATAAATTTTGGAGATTAATCCTTTGTCCGTTGCTTCATTTGCAAATATTTTCTCCCATTCTGAGAGTTGTCTTTTGATCTTGTTTATGGTTTCCTTTGCTGTGAAAAAGCTTTGACGTTTCATTAGGTCCCATTTGTTTATTTTTGTTTTTATTTCCATTTCCCTAGGAGGTGGGTCAAAAAGGATTTTGCTGTGATTTATGTCATAGAGTGTTCTGCCTATATTTTCCTCTAAGAGTTTTATAGTGTCTGACCTTACATTTAGGTCTTTTATCAATTTTGAGGTTTTTTTGTGTATGGTGTTAGGGAGCATTCTAATTTCACTATTTTATATGTAGCTGTCCAGTTTGCCCAGCACCACTTATTGAAGAGGCTGTCTTTTCTCCACTGTACATTCCTGCCTCCTTTGTCAAAGATAAGGTGACCATATGTGCGTGGGTTTATCTCTGGGATTTCTATCCTGTTCCACTGATCTATCTTTCTGTTTTTGTGCCAGTACCATACCGTCTTGATTACTGTAGCTTTGTAGTATAGTCTGAAGTCAGGGAGCCTGATTCCTCCAGCTCCGTTTTTCGTTCTCAAGATTGCTTTGGCTATTCGGGGTCTTTTGTGTTTCCATACAAATTGTGAAATTTTTTGTTCTAGTTCTGTAAAAAATGCCGGTGGTAGTTTGATAGGGATTGAATTGAATCTGTAGATTGCTTTGGGTAGTAGAGTCATTTTCACAATGTTGATTCTTCCAATCCAACAACATGGTATATCTCTCCACCTATTTGTATCATCTTTCATTTCTTTCATCAGTGTCTTATAATTTTCTGCATACAGGTCTTTTGTCTCCTTAGGTAGGTTTATTCCTAGATATTTTATTCTTTTTGTTGCAATGGTAAATGGGAGTGTTTTCTTGATTTCACTTTCAGATTTTTCATCATTAGTGTATAGGAATGCCAGAGATTTCTGTGAATTAATTTTGTATCCTGCTATTTTACCAAATTCATTGATTAGCTCTAGGAGTTTTCTGGTAGCATCTTTAGGATTCTCTACGTATAGTATCATGTCATCTGCAATCAGTGACAGCTTTACTTCTTCTTTTCTGATTTGGATTCCTTTTATTTCCTTTTCTTCTCTGATTGCTGTGGCTAAAACTTCCAAAACTATGTTGAATAAGAGTGGTGAGAGTGGGCAACCTTGTCTTGTTCCTGATCTTAGTGGAAATGCTTTCAGTTTTTCACCATTGAGGATGATGTTGGCTGTGGGTTTGTCATATATGGCCTTTATTATGTTGAGGAAAGTTCTGTCTATGCCTACTTTCTGCAGGGTTTTTATCATAAATGGGTGTTGAGTTTTGTCGAAAGCCTTCTCTGCATCTATTGAGATGCTCATGTGGTTTTTCTCCTTCAATTTGTTAAAATGGTGTATTATGTTGATTGATTTGCGTATATTGAAGAATCCTTGCATTCCTGGAATAAACCCCACTTGATCATGATGTATGATCCGTTTAATGTACTGTTGGATTCTGTTTGCTAGTATTTTGTTGAGGATTTTTGCATCTATGTTCATCAGTGATATTGGTCTGTAGTTTTCTTTCTTTGTGACATCCTTGTCTGGTTTTGGTATCAGGGTGATGGTGGCCTCGTAGAATGCGTTTGGGAGTGTTCCTCCCTCTGCTATATTCTGGAAGAGTTTGAGAAGGATAGGTATTAGCTTTTCTCTAAATGTTTGATAGAACTCGCCTGTGTAGCCATCTGGGCCTGGGCTTTTTTTTGTTGGAAGATTTTTAATCACAGTTTTAATTTCAGTGCTTGTGATTGGTCTGTTCATATTTTCTATTTCTTCCTGATTCAGTCTTGGCAGGTTGTGCCTTTCTAAGAATTTGTCCATTTCTTCCAGGTTGTCCATTTTATTGGCATAGAGTTGCTTGTAGTAATCTCTCATGATCTTTTGTATTTCTGCAGTGTCAGTTGTTACTTCTCCTTTCTCTTTTCTAATTCTATTGATTTGAGTCTTCTCCCTTTTTTTCTTGATGAGTCTCGCTAATGGTTTATCAACTTGGTTTATCTTCTCAAAGAACCAGCTTTTAGTTTTATTGATCTTTGCTATCATTTCCTTCATTTCTTTTTCATTTATTTCTGATCTGACTTTTATGATTTCTTTCCTTCTGCTAACTTTGGGTTTTTTTGTTCTTCTATCTCTAATTGCTTTAGGTGCAAGGTTAGGTTGTTTATTCGAGATGTTTCCTGTTTCTTAAGGTAGGATTGTATTGCTATAAACTTCCCTCTTAGAACTGCTTTTGCTGCATCCCATAGATTTTGGGTCGTCATGTCTCCATTGTCATTTGTTTCTAGGTATTTTTTTATTTCCTCTTTGATTTCTTCAGTGATCACTTCGTTATTGAATAGTGTATTGTTGAGCCTCCATGTGTTTGTATTTTTCACAGATCTTTTCCTGTAATTGACATCTAGTCTCATAGCGTTGTTGTCAGAAAAGATACTTGATACAATTTCAATTTTTTTTAATTTACCAAGGCTTGATTTGTGAACCAAGATATGATCTATCCTGGAGAATGTTCCATGAGCACTTGAGAAGAAAGTGTATTCTGTTGTTTTTGGATGGAATGTCCCATAAATATCAATTAAGTCCATCTTGTTTAATGTATCATTTAGAGCTTGTGTTTCCTTATTTATTTTCACTTTGGATGATCTGTCCAGTGGTGAGAGTGGGGTGTTAAAGTCCCCTACTATGAATGTGTTACCGTCGATTTCCCCTTTTATGGCTGTTAGTATTTGCCTTATGTATTGATGTACTCCTATGTTGGGGGCATAAATATTTACAATTGTTATATCTTCTTCTTGGATCGATCCCTTGATCATTATGTAGTGTCCTTCTTTGTCTCTTCTAATAGTCTTTATTTTAAAGTCTATTTTGCTTGATATGAGTACTGCTACTCCAGCTTTCTTTTGGTTTCCATTGCATGAAATATGTTTTTCCATCCCCTTACATTCAGTCTGTATGTGTCTCTAGGTCTGAAGTGGGTCTCTTGTAGACAGCAAATATATGGGTCTTGTTTTTGTATCCATTCAGCCAACCTGTGTCTTTTGGTGGGAGCATTTAGTCCATTTACATTTAAGGTAATTATCGATATGTATGTTCCTATTCCCATATTCTTAATTGTTTTGGGTTTGTTATTGTAGGTCTTTTCCTTCTCTTGTGTTTCTTGCCTAGAGAAGTTTCTTTAGCAGTTGTTGTAAAGCTGGTTTGGTGGTGCTGAACTCTCTCAGCTTTTGCTTGTCTGTAAAGGTTTTAATTTCTCCATCAAATCTGAATGAGATCCTTGCTGGGTAGAGTAACCTTGGTGGCAGGTTTTTCTCCTTCATCACTTTAAATATGTCCTGTCAGTCCCTTCTGGCTTGCAGAGTTTCTGCTGAAAGATCAGCTGTTAACCTTATGGGGAGTCCCTTGTGTGTTATTTGTTGTTTTTCCCTTGCTGCTTTTAATGTGTTTTCTTTGTATTTAATTTTTGACAGTTTGATTAATATGTGTCTTGGCATATTTCTCCTTGGATTTATCCTGTATGGGACTCTGTGCTTGCTGGACTTGATTAACTATTTCCTTTCCCATATTAGGGAAGTTTTCAACTATAATCACTTCAAATAATTTCTCAGTCCCTTTCTTTTTCTCTTCTTCTTCTGGAACCCCTATAATTCGAATGTTGGCGTGTTTAATGTTGTCCCAGAGGTCTCTGAGACTGTCCTCAGTTCTTTTCATTCTTTTTTCTTTATTCTGCTCTGCAGTAGTTATTTCCACTATTTTAACTTCCAGGTCACTTATCCGTTCTTCTGCCTCAGTTATTCTGCTATTGATCCCATCTAGAGTATTTTTAATGTCATTTATTGTGTTGTTCATCGTTGTTTGTTTCATCTTTAGTTCTTCTAGGTCCTTGTTAAATGTTTCTTGCATTTTGTCTATTCTATTTCCAAGATTCTGGATCATCTTTACTATCATTATGCTGAGTTCTTTTTCAGGTAGACTGCCTACTTCCTCTTCATTTGTTAGGTCTGGTGGGTTTTTATGTTGCTCCTTCATCTGCTGTGTGTTTTTCTGTCTTCTCATTTTGCTTATCTTACTGTGTTTGGGGTCTCCTTTTTACAGGCTGCAGGTTTGTAGTTCCTATTGTTTTTGGTGTCTGTTCCCAGTGGCTAAAGTTGGTTCAGTGGGTTGTGTAGGCTTCCTGGTTGAGGGGACTAGTGCCTGTGTTCTGGTGGGCAGGACCTGGTGGATCTTGTGTTTCTGGTGGGCAGGACCACGTCTGGTGGTGTGTTTTGGAGTGTCTGTGGACTTATTATGATTTTGGGCAGCCTCTCTGCTAATGGGTGGGGTTGTATTCCTGTCTTGCTAGTTGTTTGGCGTAGGATGTCCAGCACTATAGCTTGCTGGTCGTTGAGTGAAGCTTGGTGCTGGTGTTGAGATGGAGATCTCTGGAAGATTTTTGCTGTTTGATATTATGTGGAGCTGGGAGGTCTCTTGTGGGCCAGTGTCCTGAAGTTGGCTCTCCCACCTCAGAGGCACAGCACTGACTCCTGGCTGCAGCACCAAGAGTCTTTCATCCACTCAGCTCAGAAGAAAAGGGAGAAAAAGTAGAAAGAAAGAATTAGAAGAAGTAGAAAGAAAGAAAGAAAGAAAGAGAGAAAGAAAGAAAGTGGAAGAAAGAATGGAGAGAGGGAGGGAGGAAGGGAGGGAGGGAGGAAGGAAGGAAGGAGGGAAGAAAGGAAAAAAGGAAAGAAAGAAGATAAAGTAAAATAAAATAAAGTAAGATAAAATATAATAAAGTTATTAAAATAAAAAAATAATTATTAAGGGAAAAAAAAACACGGATGTATAGAACCCTAGGACAAATGGTGGAAGCAAAGCTATACAGACAAAATCTCACACAGAAGCATACACATACACACTCACAAAAAGAGGAAATGGGGAAAAAATCATAAATCTTCCTCTCAGAGTCCACCTCCTTAATTTGGGATGATTCGTTGTCTATTCACGTATTCCACAGATGCAGGGTACATCAAGTTGATTGTGGAGCTTTAATCCGCTGCTTCTGAGGCTGCTGGGAGAGATTTCCCTTTCTTTTCTTTGTTCTCACAGCTCCCAGGGGCTCAGCGTTGGATTTGGCTCCGCCTCTGCGTGTAGGTCGCTGGAGGGCGTCTTTTCTTCACTCAGACAGGACGGGGTTAAAGGAGCCGCTGATGCGGGGGCTCTGGCGCACTCAGGCCGAGGGGAGGGAGGGGCACGGAGTGCGGGGCAGGCCTGCGGCGGCGGAGGCCGGCGTGACGTTGCACCAGCGTGAGGCGCGCCGTGCGTTCTTTCGGGGGAGTTGTCCATGGATCCCGGGACCGTGGCAGTGGCGGGCTGCACAGGCTCCCCGGAAGGGGGGTGTGGAGAGTGACCTGTGCTCGCACACAGGCTTCTTGGTGGCGGCAGCAGCAGCCCCAGCGTCTCATGCCCGTCTCTGGGGTCCGCGCTTTTAGCCGCTGCTCGCGCCTGTCTCTGGAGCTCCTTTAAGCAGCGCTCTTAATCCCCTCTCCTCGCGCACCAGGAAACAAAGAGGGAAGAAAAAGTCTCTTGCCTCTTCGGCAGGTTCAGACTTTTCCCCGGACTCCCTCCCGGCTAGCCGTGGTGCACTAACCCCTTCAGGCTGTGCTCACGCCGCCAGTCTTCTCCCGGCGCTCCGACCGAAGCCCGAGCCTCAGCTCGCAGCCCCGCCCGCCCCGGTGAGTGAGCAGACAAGCCTCTCGGCCTGGTGAGTGCCGGTCGGCCCTGATCCTCTGTGTGGGAATCTCCCCACTTTGTCCTCCGCACCCGTGTTGCTATGCTCTCCCCCGCGGCTCCGAAGATTTCCCCCTCCGCCACCCGCAGTCTCCGCCCGCGAAGGGGCTTCCTAGTGTGTGGAAACGTTTCCTCCGTCACAGCTCCCTCCCACTGGTGCAGGTCCTGTCCCTTTCCTTTTGTCTCTGTTTATTCTTTTTTCTTTTGCCCTACCCAGGTACGTGGGGGGTTTCTTGCCTTTTTGGAGGTCTGAGGTCTTCTGCCAGTGTTCAGTAGGTGTTCTGTAGGAGTTGTTCCTCGTGTAGATGTATTTCTGGCGTATCTGTAGGGAGGAAGGTGATCTCCGCGTCTTACTCTTCCGCCGTCTTCCCCAGCAATTCCCCCACAAGCTTTCTGAGTCCAAATTCTTTGAAGCACTAGTGTATCAGCGTCATCAAGTGAATAGAATGTATGTTCTGGAGAGATTCTGATTCTAAAATATTTTGGATGGAATCTACTTTCTAAACTCTAGAGAAATTTTAACTAAACACTTAGTATAAATGACAATATTTAGTAAGAGGAAGATTGACTCCAAGACCTCACATTTATATCGGCATAACAAGAATCCATATTAAGTAAGTCACCATGGTTATAGAAAAACAATTGTTTGAATCATATAATATGTTGACTTTCTCAGTTTGTCACTTTTGGACTAATCCTATCTTACAGTTCAATTTATCCATAACCAAGGATCAGTTTTCACCAGAGAGCAGGTTTCTGAATTTTCACCATGGAAATGGCCCCTAAAATAGCCAGAATTGCAAGATGAAACTTCTCCAAGAGCAGTGAGTGGCAGTGTCAATTCATCTGGATTAATACCACATACTGAGCCGTTTTTATTCTCTACTATCTTAACGTAGATATATTAAAATACTCTTTAAACCAGTCCTCAGGGCCCTGAATAGAAAAACACTTAAATGGACAGTTTGAGTGAGGAAACTGAGCAAGAAATCTCAAGAACAGTGAGCACAGGAAGGGTGTTACAAAAGGGGAACTTCAAGCAGCTTGACTGACACGAAAGAAGGACACTAATCATTCTTTCTTCCCATGAAAAGGGAATAAAAGGTATGGCAACAAACATCAACTATGTAATATTACCTAGAGGAGGCTTTAGTCAGTATCAAAATGCTGTATAACATAATGATTAAATGTGGTTTACACAGTCATGATTTCCAGCATCTTTTTAAAATCAATTCTATGATCAGGTGTATCAATTAGTTATAAATTAAGCAACATCCCTATGTCCTTGTTACTGTTATTAAACCTATCATCATCTATTTTATATCTATCTTGGATCTTTGTTATCCATCTCTCATTAATGTCCTTGCAAGATCTGTCTCTAGCTTATCTCTCCTGGCTCGATACTGTCCTTCACACATCTTCTCCTAGTCCCAGTAAACTCTCTCTCTACTATTTTTCATGGATACCATATACATTCTGGCCTCTGGGCTATTGTGCATGTTGTCCCTGATGTTTTCTTATAAATTCTGCCTTTGTGATTCAAATGCCACTTCTCCCAGAAACAGTTACTAATCCTGTCTAATCCAAACAAAATGCCTATTTTATTTATTTATTTATTATTTTTCTAAGCATTTTTTTAACATCTTTATTGGAGTATAATTGCTTAACAATGGTGTGTTAGTTCCTGCTTTACAACAAAATGAATCAGTTATATATATACATATGTTCCCATATCTCTTCCCTCTTGCGTCTCCCTACAAACAATAAATGCTGGAGAAGGTGTGGAGAAAAGGGAACCCTCTTGCACTGTTGGTGGGAATGTAAATTGATACAGCCACTGTGGAGAACAGTATGGAGGATCCTCAAAAAACTAGAAATAGAACTGCCTGCCTATTTTGGATCAACACATCAGATTATTAGTGGCACAAGAAAGTTACTTTTTTCATCTTTGTCATGTATTTTCATTATTTTTAGATATGTTCTTAACTTTTACTAGATATTTTTCTCAGTAAAGGTGGGGTAGTGTCTTAATGTTTTCCCCCTCCATCTTGACAACATTGTATATAAATGGCACTAATTTTAAGAGTCTGTTTTATTGGTCATCTGTTCTTAACTCCTTGATATTTGATCCCTGGCTATGAATTGAATGTCAGTAAATGAAAACTTAACTTTATAGTCAAAATGGCTTATATAAGATAAAATAACTGTATCAGAATATCATTTAAACAAGCCTATAAATCTTAGTTTATGATGAAATCACTTGTTATATACTCTCCACTAGAATGGGATCTTCCAGAATTTGGGAACTATATCCAGCAATCGTTATATGTCTATCATCTAGGATAGTGACTATTTGAGTTTGTTCATTGAATGATTATGTCAAGAGCATCTAACAAAGTAGTATTAAACACTGGAAAAAAATTGA
The DNA here is from genome assembly GCF_964270905.1 of Leucopleurus acutus. Classification (NCBI taxonomy): domain Eukaryota; kingdom Metazoa; phylum Chordata; class Mammalia; order Artiodactyla; family Delphinidae; genus Leucopleurus; species Leucopleurus acutus. Next base: position 76,375,220 of record NC_139147.1, on the reverse strand, counting down.
TGATGCAGTATTGCAAGTTGAGTTAAGGAGGAGGAATGCTGGGGAAGGCTTAGGCAATATTTGTTAGGAGGTAGAAAACATGGTTTCTGTGTCCACTTACCAAGCTGTTCTATTCTTTGCCAACACAAACAACACTGGGATGGACACCCTTTCTCCTTATGAACCTGTATTAGAATTTGAGATACATACCTAAAGGTGGCTTGGCTAGATCATAGGTATGGTCTAGGTACTGACACATTGTTTTCCAGGATATCTGCACCAATCTACACTCCTATGAGCAGTTTATACTTCATGATGTCTTTAGACATGAGAAACTTACCATGACCAAAAGTTCCAGAATAAATGAGTATTTGTAACTTTACTGTCCATACTGCAGTGACTGCATCTCCTTTTAGATGTAATCTCTTTAAATATATAAATTGTGTGAGCTCAGTTGACCAGGGTCTACCCTTTATTGACTATGAGAACTTTAGCAAGTCACTTTCTCTTTCTGATCTTTCCATTCTTCATTCATTTAATCAGTTATGCATTCATTCAAGCAGTACTGATTGAGCACCAACTATGTATTTAGTTTTTTGATTGTATCACCTAATATGTATATGTTTCTTCACTAGAAGGGGACCCTCCATAGTAAGTGCTATGAACTCGTCAGCCAGTATTTGGGGCCATCCTTGCTCTCAGAGAGCTCTTGGAGATTTGGGGAAGTCTTGCCTGAGAAAGATAAAATTAATTAGAGACCTGAAAGTAACTGGTTAGTCAAAAAAGTAGGGACAAAAAGTTGAGAAAAGAGATAATTATTGAGTTGAGAATGGTAAAAATAAAATATATTTTGCATAGAGAAATCAGTGAGTGCAACAAACATTGGGAAGCATCCCACATTCCCCAAGCTGGGATCCAGTAATGGAAAAAGATGAGTAAAAAAAGAGACAATGGCATCAACTGGAGGCTCAGAGAAACAGGAAGGTGGTGCCTGACCATGTAGGAAACTGCAGGACTTGAAAAACATTTTGGGTTAGAGAAAATTGTCTATAGACAGTATGGAAATATTCAAATACAAGATAAGAGGCAGGGTAAGAATTTCAATGATCTCACCCTTTCATTCTGCTTCTTCTAAATGTTAGTTCTAATAAGATAACCACTAGTGACATGTGGCTACTGACACTTGCAATGTAGCTGGCCTGAATTCTTTTATTAATTTTTATTGCTTTACAATATTCTGTTAGTTTCTGTTGTACAGAAAAGTGAATCAGCTATATATATATATATATATATATACACATATATTCCCTCTTTTTTGGAGTTCCTTCCCATTTAGGTCACCAAAGAGCACTGAGTAGAGTTCCCTGTGCTATACAGTAAGTACTCATTAATTATCTATTTTATACCTAGTAGTGTATATACATCAATCTCAATCTCCCAATTCATCCCACCCTCCCAGCTGGTCTGAATTGAGATGTGCTGCAAGTATAAAATACACACCAGATTGTGAAGCCATAGCATAACAAAATGTAAATATCTTATTAATAATTCTTATATTGATTCTATGTTGAGATAATGTTTTAGATATATTGGGTTATGTAAATTGTATTATAAAAATTAAGTTCATCATTTTCTTTTTATCTTTATATTGTAGCAACTAGAAAATTTAAAATTACATATGCAGGTCTCATCATTTATCTATTGTCAATGCTGCTCTAAATCATTTGCTTCCTGGGTAACCACAGAATGCTGATGATTCATCTAGAGTGAAAAATCTTGCTGACCAAAAGGGGGGATTTTCTTTATATCAAATCTGAACACTACAGAAGGTTACATTTATCTCTAAGATGATTTCAACCAGAATCCCAGGCAGAAACCATCTAACTAGATTATATGCTGTACAGACTTTAGGAGAGCAGTTAAAAGATTATGTGGGAGTTAAAATATATGCACATAGCCTATTATATATCAATAAGATATGTGCTCAGAGAAGACTCCCACACACCACTTAGAATACTGGTTTAAATTTTTCCACCCATAAACTTTGAATAAAGGAGGAAAAAAAGCTAGCAATAGTACAGTGCTGCCACATACTGTAGTTAAATGGCAAGGACTGTTTTGTAGAAAATGCATTTTTCATGAGTGTTCTTTAAAAAAAATCTTGCCAGGATTTTTTTCTTTGATATGGCCAGCTAAAAAAAACCCATTACTTCTTACTGAAATTTTATGATTGATCTTTTGCACATTTGAAACAATTTGAAGAAAATTTATTAAATTCTGCTTTGTGCCAAATAGCTGAACAAACTTCATTCTGGCTTTCCAAGATCTCAGTCCAATAGAAGAGATTGCTACACAAAGAAATAAAATAGTGTAAAAGTTGAATAATCAAATTACATCTAAAGGTACAAATGTAACATGATTCTCTTTGAGAGAAATCATATTATTTACCTACACTGTTTTTCTTAAAAACCAGATGACTGCTTAGAGTCCAGAAAACTTTATTTACTTTTAAAAACTGTCTCACATGAGCTCAATATGGGAACTGAGCCTTGATTAATAAATTAATATTTTCTTTAGAGGATCTATCAAGAATGATATAGTGCATATGTGTTTTTACTGGCATTTTATATTTTGTAATTACTATGTAGGTATCAGGGAAGTAATATTTTTTCCAATATTTTTGAGTCTTCCTTAGTCATTGTGGCTCTGACATAATCAAGTATAATGAAGGTTATTGATTTACAGAAGAAATGCACCGTGAATGACAGTCACTGCAGATGTACCCCTCAGGGCCCACTTACTCTAAGCCACACTGTATATTTTGCTGGAGAAAAGGAGGCTAGATGTTTGACTCTATGCATTTTCTATAGGTGGCCAGCTTTTATATTTCTTTCGAAGCACTAAGCCTCCAACAGCTTGTAGGAGGGCCCTATGATGATCTTTAAAAATGTTGAAATAAAAACCATTTTTCCTCCAAATTACTAAACCCGAATCAGTGGGCTAAACAGAAAGACTGAAATTAGCTATCTTCTTACTTTTAAAAATATTATTTAAAAATCATATTTTGAAAGTCATACAATATCACATTTTATATTCAGGTAGCAAATGGGTTGGATGGGGACATTTCATTCTTCTTCAAATCATACAGGATTGGTAGAGTATTGAAATATTTAATCTTTGATTTTCATTTCTCCTGGATTTTACACTTTTATTTGGTGCATGGACTTTGAGGGGAAAGGGGAAGACTTTCAGTAAACTGATGAGATAAGATAATTCACATATAAATAAGCATCATTAAATTTTTGGAGTTTTTAAGAATATCAGGAGTCCAGTCTAGATATAATGGAGTTAAGTACCAGTCACTTTGTGTTTTGTATTGAATAAAACCTGGACAGGATGCATAGAACAGCTCTTTGAGGACTCTGAAAAATAGTAGGCAAATTGGAGAAGATGTCTCTGATTTACTGATGAATCGGTGGTGACTTTACCATTTTTTTTCTCCAGTATCCCTCAACCAACACTGCAGTGGGCACAAAGGAATAGACAGAGAGAGCTCAGGAGAAGCCCTATAGTACTGGCTCAAGGAGCAGGAAAGGGAATACACATTTTTAGAGAGAGTATGGAAACACCCCGTTGAAGTCTTCTCTCTTTTTTCTGTTCTACCAAGGCCCAGTTCCTAAACAATCACGTGGTATAATGGGAGCCCACAGAACCCAAATCTCTGAGTGGGAGAGTCTTCCTCTACCTTCAGCAGAGGAGCTGTAGTTCCAAAAAAGTGGGACCAACCATTGTTGTTTTTTGTCTTGTGTGTCCTTCCATTGTTTAACTGGAGAGGTGGGCATACTTCAGAAGTGCACTGCAGAGCAAGATAACTAAAATCCCAGCTATCTAAATGAAGGATGAAATACCAGAGTCCCAAAGAACCAGAAAGTATGGAGATGTTATGGAGAGGAAGGAACTCAGGAAATCAATCCCAAATAATTGTTTATAAACATTGGACTCATTCCCAAACTGTGCACACATGGATCTGATACTATTTAGCATACAAAAGACTTTGAGAACTGAACAGATACACCACTGTTCATGTCCAAGACTGGCCACTAAGTGGCATATACACTGGGCAGATCCAAAGAGCATGTGAATGTTTTGAAAAGTGTATTGGAATCAGGAATTCAGGAAGCTGTTGAAACTTAAGGTCTAAATCTAATCAGTTTGACTACCTATAAAAATGATGTCAGTATTCTCCATAGGATTGAAGGTAGACCCAAGTCTCATATATGATATAATATTCAAAACATCCAAGATTCAATTTAAAAATTACTTGGCATATGAACTACCAGGAAAATCTCAACTTGCATGGGAAAAGACAATGAAAATACCATTGGTGAGATGACAAAGATGTTGGAATTATCTGATTCTTGAAACAAAAGGAAAAATAGAAATCATGCCAAATAAATAGATGATATAAACAAGAACCAAATGGAAATTTTAGACTTATAAACAGAGTAACCATAAACAAAAACAAAACCTGCATTGGCCAGCTCAGTAGCAGAATAGAGGTGACAGAGGAAATAATCAATGAGCTTGAGGATAAACCAATAAAAGTGATTCAATCTGAACATCAGAGAGAGAGAGAGAGAGAGAGAGAAATGATTGGAAAAGTAAAAAGAACCTTAGAGATCTGTGGGATCATAACAAAAAAATCCAGCATTTATGTCATTGGAGCCTCAGAAGGAGAAGAGAAAAAGTGTAGTGCAGGAAAAGTATTTGAAGAAATAATGGCTGAAAATGTCCCAAATTTGACAAAAGAACTATACCTGCAGCTTCAAGAAGCTCAGTGAATTCCAAATAGGATAAACACAAACAAATTCACTTCCAGTCATATCATAATCAAACTGTTAAAAATTAAAGAGAAAGAAAAAAAATCCTAAAAACACCCAGAGAAAAATGATGCATTCTCAATAGGAGAACAACCATAGAGGCCAGAAAGTAGTGACATTACAGCTTTAAAGAAAATAACTGTCAACCCAAAATGCTATATCTAATGAACATATGCTTCAGGAATACAGATGAAATAAAAAACACTTTCAGATGAAGGAAAACTAGGGAATCCATTGCCAGCAGACCTGCTCTAAATACATTGTTAAAGGAAGTTCTTTAGACTGAAGAGAAATAATATCAGAAGGAAATCCAGAACATTAGAAATTAAGAAAGAACAACAAAATGGCAAACATTTGGGTAAGTGTACCCCAAATGATTATTCTATTCTTGCATTCTTTAAAATATGTTTGCGAGTTGTAAGTAGAAATTATAATGTTGTCTGATAGGGATTTTGGTAGATGTAGAAAACCATAATATAAAGGGAGAGGCTAAAGGAATCTCTGTGGTGGTAAGATTTCTATATTCCATGCAAAGTGGTAAAATATTAATTGCAAATAAACTGTAATAAGTTATAATATTTATATTGTAATCCCTAGAGAAACCACCAAAGAGTCCAAAAGAAGTCAGAAAAGGGAAAACCAAAATGCAAAACAGAGGAAACAAACAGAAAGCAAATAATAAAATAGTAAACCGAAATCCAAACATATCTGTAATTACATTAAATTCAAACGGTCAAAACATACTTACAAGAGACACAGATTTTCAGGATAGATAAGAAATATTAGACAATCAAGTTAATCCCTGCTCTGCAAACTATCTCCATTTTACAATGAGGAAACAGATATAGAGGGGAATTAACTTGTACAAGGTCCTATAGCAATCAGATTTAGATGAGAGTTTTTCTAACTTTCTAGGTATCATCACCTACTACTTTACCAAATACTGTATTCCAGCCCTCTAGGATACTGCTGAGATTAAGAGAGAGAGAAAGAGAGAATGGAGACAACTAGGCTGTATCCTGTCAGCACTAAATTCAGAGCTCACTAGAATGGGGGTCCTGAGCCTGAGCCTGTGCCAGGGGAGTTTGTTACTTGGAGATCCACTGGAAAAACCAATCACCATACTAGGAGAGAGTCCAAGATGGGTGAACTGGCATTAAGCTTTATAGTGATCATACTAGGTCTGACCCAGTTTCCAGTCTCCTTCTGTTGAAAATAAAGGACCAAGTTTCCCCAGGCTTTTCCTGAAAAAAGTTGGCTGGCACTCTGGCACGGGCAGGGAAAGTGAGCTGGTTCCCAGGTAGATTCTTTTGATATGCACTCCTAGCATTCAGCAGGTTCTAAGTACTGGAACTCAGGACAACCTGATGTGAATTTCTAACTCTCCTTTTCTCATCACTGGGGCAAAGTCAAGGGGGCTTATGAGCCTTGACAAGCTGTGTTTCTTTCTTTTTTTTTTTTTTTACTGGAGTATAATTGCTTTACAATGTTATGTTAGTTTCTGCTGTACAATGGAGTGAATCAGCTATATGTATATATATATCCCCTCCCTCTTGGACCTCCCTCCCACCTCACTCCCTATCCCACCCATCTAGGTCATCACAGAGCACAGAGCTGAGCTTCCCGTGCTTTATAGCAGGTTCCCACTAGCTATCTATTTTATGCATGGTAGTGTATATATGTCAATCCTAATCTCCCAATTCATCCCACCCTCCCCTTACCCACTGTGTCCACATGTCCATTCTCTATGTATGTGTCTCTATTCCTGCTCTAGAAATAGGTTCATCTGTACAATTTTTCTAGATTTCACATATATGCGTTAATATGCGGTATTTGATTTTCTCTTTCTGACTTACTTCTCTCTGTATGACAGACTCTAGGTCCATCTACATCTCTACAAATGATCCAATTTTGTTCCTTTTTATGGCTGAGTAATATTCCATTGTATATATGTATCACATCTTTTTTATCCATTCATCTGTCAATGGGCATTTAGGATGTCAGTCCCAATCCCCCAGTTTATCTCTCCCCCCCCTTATCCCCTGGTAACCATAAGTTTGTTTTCTATATCCATGACTCTACTTCTGTTTTGTAAATAAGTTCTTTTGTACCCTTTTTTTTAGATTCCACATATAAACGATATCATATTATATTTTTATTTCTCTGTCTGACTTACTTCACTCAGTATGACAATCTCCAATTCCATCCATGTTGCTGCAAATGGCATTATTTTGTTCTTTTTTATGGATGAGTAATATTCCATTGTTTATATGTACCACATTTTCTTTATCCATTCCTCTGTCGATGGACACTTAGGTTGCTTCCATGTCCTAGCTATTGTAAATAGAGCTGCAATGAACATTGTGGTACATGACTCTTTTTTGAATTATGGTTTTCTCAGGGTATATGCCTAGTAGTGGGATTGCTGGGCCATATGATAGTTCTATTTTTGTTTTTTTAAGGAACATCCATATTGTTCTCCACAGTGGATGTATCAATTTACATTCCCACCAAAAGTGAAAGAGGGTTCCCTTTTCTCCACTACCTCTCTAGCATTCATTATTTATAGATTTTTTGATGATAGCCATTCTGACCAGTGTGAGGTGATACCTCATTGTAGTTTTAATTTACATTTATCTAATAATTAGTAATGTTGAACATCCTTTCATGTGCCCCTTGGCCATCTGTATGTCCTCCTTGGAGAGATGTCTATTTATGTCTTCTGACCATTTTTTGGTTGGTTTTTTTGATATTGAGCTCCATGAGCTGTTTGTATATTTTGGAGATTAATCCTTTGTCCATTGCTTTGTTTGCAAACATTTTCTCCCATTCTGAGGGTTGTCTTTTTCTCTTGTTTATGGTTTCCATTGCTGTGCAAAGCTTTTAAGGTTAATTAGGCCCCATTTGTTTATTTTTGTTTTTATTTCCATTACTCTAGGTGGTGGGTCGAAAAAGATCTTGCTGTGATTTATGTTAAAGAGTGTTCTTCCTATGTTTCCTTCTAAGTTTTATAGTGTCTGGTCTTACATTTAGGTCTTTCATCCATCTGGAGTTCATTTTTGTGTATGGTGTTAGGGAGTGTTCTAAGTTCATTCTTTCACATGTAGCTGTCCAGTTTTCCCAGCACCATTTATTGAAGAGGCTGTCTTTTCTCCATTGTGTGTTCTTGTCTCCTTTGTCATAAATTAGGTGACCATAGGTGTGTGGGTCTATCTCTGGGCTTTCTATCCTGTACCATTGATCTATATTTCTGTTTTTGTGCCAGTACCATACTGTCTTGATTACTGTGGCTTTGTAGTATATTTTGAAAAGACCCCAAATAGCCAAAGCAATCTTGAGAAAGAAAAACAGAGCTGGAAGAATCAGACAAGCTGTGTTTCTGATGGAAAAGATAAGGGCAAGGACAAGTGAAATACAGGGTAGATGGGCTACGTAGTAACAAACAGAAACAAACACCACTGAATTGCTTGGCTTTCTTTAACTGATACAGAGAACTCTTTTTCTTGTGTCAGGGTCAGTCAGTGTACATGTAGTATAGGAAGAGTCACATGTTACCTCTTACTTGGTTTCTAGAGTGTAGTGCTGGGCAGAGAACAAAATATCAGGGGTGACAATTTTTTTTTCAGGGGACAGAGTGCTCTGAGTGAAAGCATGGAAAAAGCTATTATAACTTAATTCTGTCCTGGGAATTGATGGTCTGATCCAGAGCAGAACACTAAAAGATATCTCATAGCTAGGACTGCACTATCAGAGAAAAGTGAACTTCTTTCCAAGTAACGGCGAAGCCTGTCTTAGGATGTTTGCCATAAATAAAATGGCATTGGAGAGGCAAGGAAAGCCATTTTTCTATAAAGGTCCAGATATTTTATGGATGTCCTTGACGTCCTTGGGGCTACTATTTCAAGACAGCAGCCACACTTACTGACCTCACCTAGATCCAAGTATCTTGTGTAGAAAGTGAGCACCCATTAAATGGGGCTGTTTAAACAAGCATCTCTCTGGACTCAGAACTAATTGTCTTTGAATCAACTCCAGATATATAAACAAGTATTTAATATAAGGCCAAGTTCCTTATCAAGAAATCTCTAAATATATCACAACACTATCTCTGGGAGATTAGGCAGTGCCAGAATATGGCAGGGACATAGCAGTGGCTTGGCATCTAGTAGCATCTGCATTTCAAATTGTCTAAGCCTCATCAGAAAGGGCGTCTTCTGCTCATAACCCTCATAGATATTTACAACTTACAAGTTGTCTAGAAATCCAGATTCATCCAGCCTTGAATAGGCACTTAATAAGTATTAGTTATTTTTGTTTAGGAGTTTATTGAGTAGAGTGGTTTGCAACCCCTACAGATGAGAATCACCTGTCTTCTCACCAAACCAATTGCAATTGGATCTTGAGGGGTGGTGAGCCTAGATAATTCTAATATGCAACCAGGATTAAAGAACCACTGAAGAGGTCCTATAATAGAAACTGAATAGGTCCCTTCATTCCTTTAAATAAATGGAAAAGTCCTGAAAATTAAATCACTTTCTGTGGTCTGATTGACGATTTAATTGTTGGACTCCTTCACCTGGAAGCCAGATACACACATTTGACCAGAACTTAGGTCTAGTTGTAGAGACAATGGTTGGGGAGGCAGGAAGAGGGTAGAACTAACCGCTGGAGTTCCTGCTTGTAGAACCAAGTTCCAGATAACTACATATTGTGCATCAGAGAAGTGTATAGCCACCTGCAAGTCCTCAGACAATTGCATTGTCTGTATTCTAACAGACAACAGTCTTTTTTTTTCCCAGCCAGGTCAGAAATAGTTCAAGGCTTTAAGTTGGAGAGCAGGTTAGTCAAGCAGGTCACGATCATTCTAGTCCATAATTTCATGCTTAGTTTGCATGTGTGCTGAGATGTGCCAGTGCAGGCTATCTGATAATAGTGAGTGGGTTGTACCTCAGGAAGACCATTAAACAAGGGTATTGTGTTGGCCGTTCTCCTATTTAACCAGATATGCTGAGCCAGCAGAATCTGCGATAGTGCATTCCAGGGTTACCTGACCAAAAAAAATAAGTACTCAAAAACTTAGTTAAAAAACTGTAAACTATGGGACCTCCCTGGCCATCCAGTGGTTAAGACTCCACGCTTGCACTGCAGGGGGCACGGGTTCGATCCCTGGTAGGGAACTAAGATCCTGCACGCCACGTAGCTAATAATAATAATAATAATAAATTGATTAAAGACTTACTATGTGGCAAATACTGTCCTAGGGGGTTATATCAGTTATTTAATTTTTTAAAGAAGTAAACTAGTTCAGAGCTAAGTCAGTCATCCAAGTGGTAAGATAATCTGGAAATGGATAGAAGGAGGAAAATGATGATGCAAGGGATAAAAATGTGGTTGATAGAGACAAGCGAAAGCATCGACTGGCTGACGTGTAATTCATACATTAAAGACCTCCTCTTACTCTGTTCTTGTGTTTGTCTGTGTGTGCTTCTCTGGGTCAGGGACATATTTTTGAGGACAACAAATTGCAATGGAATGACAAGGCTAATACATGAGTATAATTGTAAGAGACATTGCATAGTGATTAAGATATATTATCTTCTAGATAAGCTTGTCAAAAAGTGTTAGAAAAATAACAATACCAATAATATTTTAAATTCCCAAGAAAAATAATTGTGAAAGCTCATGCTCAGAGAATTCATGTTACTTTCAAATACAGTAGATTATCTCCTCTGCAAAAAACAAAGCTGGGTGTTGATGGAAAATCAGGAGAATTTTACGGAAGAAGATAAACCAAAGATTTGATGCACACCCAATTGTCCTTCCTAGGCAAAGGCAAACAAAAAGCACTCAGGTTCTTAAAGCTTCAGAGATTTATCAGCTTAGAAAGTTTTTGGAGTGTGCACCAGAACACTGCAAGTTGACTTAGGGAAGAAAACTTTAAATAGAAATTCGAAGAGATCTGGAAATTATTATTGAAACAAATAAGTAAAGATTTAACTTTCAGAATAACATAATGAGATCAATGAGAAACTGATTCTGATAAGTCTAATTAATGTAATTATTGGAGAGATAGATAATGAAATTAATGGAGACTAAAAAGAGGAGAGAGAATTTAAAATAGAGCCAAACCATGTATCTTCTATAATAGCACATATTTCCTAAGATAAGATTTTGCATTAGAATGATCAGCTCTAAAACTTTGACCCAGGTGAGGTGAGAAGATGAAGTGCATTGTGGTTAATTCCTGAAAACAGACTGACCTGATCACACAAAGTTAGGTATAATCACACAAAATTAAGTAGAGGATCCATGCTTAATCATTGAATGGAAATTTTGTAGTATATCTGGACAATGCTGAGCTTGTATATTTGGAGTTTATGCTTCTCAAAGACTTGACCAGATTAGAATTATTCTTAGTCTATTAACAAACTTCCATCTCAATTTGTCATAAAGATGAAAAGGTGAAAAAAATATTTAGGTGTTTTGCTAGAAATGAACTGGAATGTTAAAATTTTTTTGATGAGGTCATCAAAAAACGAATGCAATCTTAAAGTAGTATTGTTATAATATCAAGAATGAGGGAATGTCTTGACCAGTTAGATTATATAAGGAATACCATGTTGGATTATGCATTACAAATTAATAAAATTTGTTCTGAATAAAACAGAATGGTACAGAAACAAAATATTTTATATCTCTGCAAATCTTTCACATGAGTAGAGAATACTTGAAGAATGATAAAGAAATACAATGATCTTCAAATATCTGTAGGACTTTCTTGTAGGTAGAGGGTTAAATTGACATTGAATAGCCCTGGAGAGTGAAATTTAAAACAATGGTAGATGCTACAGAACAAGTTACTTCATATAAGAAAGAATTTTACACCACCAGTACTGCTCCCAAATGCAATAGGCTGCTTGAGAGATTAATATATTTAACCATCATTCAAAGTGTTCAAACATACACTATAATCTGTAGAGAAAATTCAAGAATGCTATGTATGGCTATCCCAAGTGATTCTGAAGTACCAAATAGCCCTGAATTTAGGACCTGGACTGACTATTGAAAGCTATTTTGAGATGAATTTTGTAATGGCCTAATCCTAGGTACCAAAAAGTAGATATGACATAGACCTCTGGTTTAGAATAGCAAGCTGCTTTTTCTAGTCCTCTGACAGTCATTTAAAAGCATTGGACATACCAGGTGTATTGAGTTATTACCCAGTGCATCACTTTTCTTTAAAATTGCAGCTCTTTATATCTTCCTCAGTGACCCACACAGTGCCTTTTGCATAGAAGACATTTAATAATGCTTCGGGAATTGAAGCTTCAGTGCTTTTGTCTGTCCCCCGTGGTTTATGGCTATAGCTTTAATTTATCAGTATTTGCATTTCTCTGCCAATTTTTAGAATATCCAATGAGCTGTGATAGGAAATACATTCATTAACAGATAATGGAAAATTGCCTTTTTTGCTACTCAGCATGCATTTCCATTTCCTCTTGCTAAATAGACTCTGAATTTCACTCAAATAGTCACTTCTCATCTATGCAGACCTGTATCTTCGGGGAAGCACATCCAACCTAGAAGTCTAAGAAAAGGCCCTGGTTGATTTAAAGCAGTCAACACATCTCAAATCCCTGGCCACGGTGGTTCGTTGTATGGACACATGACCCAAACTGGGCCAAGGAGATTTGAGGAGATGTTTTCCGGGCAATTGTAAGAGACTAGATGATATAAATATGTGAAGTTCTGCAACTTGTACAAGAATTCCGAAATCCAAGAGGGAAGTTATTAAACATGGAGTGGGTAGAGCTGAGAGAACTACAGACAAATTAAGTCTCCATGGTGATGTTCCTGGGAACCTCTAGACGATGAAGGGCTGCTTTGGTTTGGGGGATTCTGATATGAGCAAACAGAAGCATCCTAACAGACACAGAGGCTCAAACCCATCCAAGCAGTGCAGTGACAAAACTTTGAATAACGTTTACTTTTTATTAAATCTCAACTCAGTTTTTTCCCCCCACCTCCTCCTCTGAACACTCATTCCTTGTTTCATTCACAAGTATTTCCCAGGTAAGTATTAATAGTATTTTTCATTTCTCCACAACTTTTCTTCAAATTATTTCCTCTACCAGAGGGACCCTTTGTTGTTTTTTCATTACTCAGTAAATATCTATCTGCTTTTCAATCTCTGTCTTTCATCTAGGATTGATTGTTGCATCATCAGTTGTCTATTAAATCTTAGTAACACACCTATGGTAGCACTTACCTTTGGATATTACGTTATTTATGTGTCTAGCCTTCTTGGATTTTTTTGAGAACGTAATTGAGTTTATGATCCCTAAACTCAAGGAAGTGACTAGTTAGTAAATTATGAACAAATGAATGTCTTCTAGTTCTTAATTCTCAAAAAGCAAGTTATTAGGTTTACCACAAGTAGCTTCATAATCAGGAAGTAATTTTTACTTTTGACCTCAGTGTTCAATAAAAATTTTGACTCATTCCCCATCCATAAATCTGGTTTTGATCTTCTTTTTATGAGACACAGCACTTTTTCATTGACACATTATATGTTAAATACATTTTAAAAAGGAAAGAGACTCCCAAAGAAATTTAATGTTTAAAAAAAAAGTGCAAGTATTTTCTCTGCATGCATGAGCATCTCAAGATTTTAATCGCTTTTTGCCTTAGGAACGTTGTGATGTATAAACATTTTACAAATCTGATCTCAAAAAAACAATGTTTTGAATAATCTGTGCTTTAATGTAAAAACAAAACATTAATTTGTTCAGTTTCTCACACAACGCGTTTATTAAACAATTCGGGCTCAATAATTTCTTAAGATTGTAACATTTAACCTTGTAATGGAGCTAAAACCAGTTCTATTTGTGGGAGTATATTTTGGACTTTTGAACAAAAATAAAATTAATGCCACTGTCTTTAGGTTGTGTTCGGAGCAAAGACAAAGAAACCAACTAATTCTGTCCAACTAATAAAACATCTAATGATGCAATTGCTACTATGACATTATCTTAATGTTATTATCATAGTGTTAAATATATTTTTGCTTCTGTTTGTTACTGAAGCTCAGTGTATCATCCCTGAACATTAGCTATTTTCACTTAATTTAGATTTTAAATATTGAAGTTTTAACTTGGGTTCCAGAAAAAAGTCCTGAAAAATAGCTGCATTTAGCTTCTTTTTTTCTTGCTCTCAACTACAAATTTTCAATGTGGCATGACTTATCAGGGAATCTGTATCAGGAAGTACAGCTCTTTAACATACCTTTTTAGGAATAAAAAATAGCCACCTCTGCGTCAAAGAGGGGATTCAGAATCACTAGCATTCTGAAGGAGCATGTGTTTTGATTATTGTTCCCACCTGTTTCTTTTTTTATTATAAAGTGGCAATTTATACTATCATTAGAAATATACATTTATATATAAAGTTTTGCCTTCAAATCTCTTTAAGCTTTGATTACCTAGGGCGAAAGACCACAAATCAAATAAAAACCCTATATAATATATCCTATTTCAGAAGCATATGTATATATACACATATATATTTGTAGAACAATCCACTGTTTTCAATGTGACTCTGATTTTAAAAAATGATATTTACAATTTTATGACAGAGAAATAATCTCAGCTTTTTATGATATTAAAATGAGCAGGGGATTTGTATGCTTGAATGTGTTTCACCTGGTGCAGATGAAGTCGTGCAACATCATGGAAGACCTTCTCAGAGCACAGCCTTATAGACAAAGCCATGAAGGCAGAATAGTAGCTTTGCTATTTCTGGGTCCATGTTTTAAAACAATTACTGTTGATGTAGTCATGCTTCTCCGCCAGGGAATTAGTGGTCCCAAATTAGGACCTTCAAGCTTTTCAATACACAAAGAGACAGTCTTCACACTTTACTTTTGTCTTAATACCCTCATGTCTTACTAGTGGCATCACGGGACCACCAACCTATATACAATACCTATCAATGGCACTGTCGTTTTCTTAAATAGAACAATTCTTTTACAAGCTATCTGGATTAGAATGAGGCCCATAAAGCATCATCGTTTGCAACAAATTGATGTCTTTTTATTGTGCTGATCCGTAATGACTAAAAACGTGGTATGAAATTCATATGTAAAATTCCAAACCCAAACTATTACCGTGATCAAGAATAGGTTGGCTTGCTGTCCTCCAGTTTCCTGAAGCACAAAATCTCTGAATTAGCAAATGGAACTTCAGCACCATTTTGTTTCTATACCTCTGACTTCTAGCTTAAACATCGAGTAAGGTATATTGACCAGAAAATTATTTTGTGAGATTCTCAGTTTTGTTTTCATTCTTAAGTCCACTGCTTTTGAAACATGTTACAATAAGGACTCTTAGAATAAACATATTTTAACTTATATTTACATAGCCAATTACAAAGCTTTACTAAAAGTCATAATTTTCCTGAGACTATCCCAATGCATTTAAGAAAAACAGGCTTATTTTACTTATAGGAGAATAAGTGATGGGTGAATTGAGACCCAGAAATTGGAATGATGAAAATCAAAGTTAAGAATTATTTTACTTGGAGTAAACCTGAAAAACAAACTATTTAAACTGGCTCATATTTTTGGAGGAAATAGGATAATTATATGTGTATATATGGTAATATTTTAAAAACCTAGACAGTAAATACTGACTTTTTCTATGAAAGGTTTTATGTACTTAAAAAGTAAGCAGCAATTAGGCAAATGTTCACCCTGTGTTTTAAACCATAGTTTTTGTCAGGTTAATGTGTAAAAAAATACGAGGTTTCCAATTTATTCTCTGACAGTAAGTTTCCAAAACATTTTATTGTGGTGAACATTTGCTTAAATGATATGGAGAAAAACAATATACAAATTGGGTAGTTAGAAATGTTTCTTCAGTGTTATCACGAAGGAGACAGATGTGAGTCTAGATGCTAAAAAACAAACAAACATTGAAAAAAAAGGGAAGAATTTTGTTGGGAATTCATTTCTCTACCATATTTTCCATAATATTTAACTAGATAAGATATATTGTCATGAAATCATCAGTATAATTGATAACACTTTGAGAAACTGTCAGTTGTGTTACTTGTGAGCTTGTGATGCCTATGTATATGTGTGTATGTGTGTATGACCGAAAAGCACAAATCATTTTATGCTAAATGAGCCTGTGACCCATTTTGTAGAAGCCTCTTTTTAATTTTTTCAAAGAAAATAAGGCTTTGTGCTTGGGATTTGTTTGGTCCTGGAAGTGACAGGTGCATTTGTAATCAAGTTGAATCAAGAGTGACAAGGAGAAATACAACCAGATTTGTATTTCTGTATTTCTTTTGACAAGGGCATTCTTTTCCTAGAAGAGTAACATTCCTTTTTTCTCTTTAATTTAAATGTGTGTATTTGTTACGTTCCATGTATTTTGGTTAAACAAATATCTCTCGAAAATGTGTGTTCAAAATCCTTGCCTAGATGCATAACTTTTATTCTTTGCAACCAGTTAGACAAATTCCTCCATTTCATTTTCTGCTAACCTCCTGATAACAGAAACAGAATACTTGGTGAAGGACACGGACCACTATTGAAGAATAATGATTGTGTAGAGTGAGGGAAACTACAGTGACTTTGAAAGAATACAGCAACCAACGGCAAGGTCATTGAAGTGAGGGCCTAGAGTTTCTGCAAAGTGTATATATTTTAGGGAGTATTTGGAACAATACATGCTGGACGGTAGAGCTATAAGAGAAGTAACATGCTAAGTCTTCTCATTGATAATATCCATAAATCTACATATATTTTTTAACATTCTCTTTAGTTTTGTTTTGATTTGGATGTCTCTACACCATTCCTGATTTGTAGGACTAAGTAGATCTACTTTTTTCCAAGGCAATTGTATAACATTCAATTCTTCCCTAACATTTTTCTAACACTTTAGTATTCCTAAATATGCATTTACCTAGTCTTACACCGAGGTGGTTTTTTTTTTTCGGGGGGGTGGGGGGACTACTTTAAGCCACTCACACAACCCTGTCTGTTGGAGCCATGGCTGTTAATTCTGTATTATTTCTCTATACCCCTTGAAAATTCAGCACAAGTTTCATTCTATGCTCTAGGAGACAGACTGATTTTCAACTAGATTCATAAATGAGGATATATAGTAACAAACAATTCACTGGCTTCATAAGATAGTAAGTTAGGAATTTCACAGCCATGCTTCCCAATTCCTTGGTGAAGTTTGGAAAATGCTACATACAGAAAACTCTGGTAAGGTACAAAGACAAATACAGTTTGCTTTCACCAATTTCTTAGGATTTATTTCTTTATATAAAACCCCTCTTCCTTCTTTCCTGCTGCAAGAGATGGTATAAAACTCTCTAAGACAGCTAGACATGCACCTATACTCTCAAAGGTGTCCACAAAGTAAAAAATCAGACCAAAATGGTATGAGCACATAACTTATTTATCACTGCCTGGGCATGGCAATGACAAAGAATTCCTAAAAGTTACATCAGCCTTAAAACCTGAATTTTTTTTCTAAATGGCTAAAGAAAAAAAATGAGCCCCTGAATTAATACCTTTGAAAAAAACATGATATTCTCCTAGGAGAATCTGAAACTCTTTTCAGGAAGGAATGAAATCAGCTAATAGCATTAAATTCAACATAAGGCTATCCTTTGCATGAAACAATCTTAAATATCGATTTCAAGAATAAAATTTTAAACTTTTCTTGATGTTAAACGATTTCTGGCTATATACCTTATAGGCAATAGAAGAATCTATAATTCATACATGTTCAATATCATGGTAAAAAAAAATCCTGGAAACAGAATGTAATTATGTGTCAATTCCAGATGTCCAAAGAAAATACAAATTCAAAACAAAACACACACCAGAGAATTATCCAGAGTTTAAGGTATTTAGGGTATTACATCGATTTGTAAGTTCAATTTTCCAAAACCCTCTTCTTTAAGGTAATAATTTTATTTCATCTTTATGATAGTTATGTTTTCATTACATTTAGCCCTCTATTAATAACAACACAGTTTATTTTAATGCTTGTGGAGTCTTGATTTTTTTTTTCCTCTGCTTTTAGGTGTGCTAATCTTTGTGCATGTGCATTTTTCTACCACATTGCAACAGACAAGCTTTGGTTCAATTTTCTTATCCTACACAAAGAAAGATTTTGAGTGCAGAATCTTAGCCACTGGGTCTTGGGTTGCCATTTTATTTTCCTCTCCTTGGGTGGATTTATTGGAAGGAAATGGGTAAAGGGCAAGGGGAGAAAAGGAAGGGATGAGAGAGGGACGAAGGGAAGAGTTCTCAGCTATGTTGAATCTTGATTCACAACTTTGCCTCCATTCATGGTTGGTGTTCCAGAACTTTTCCTCGAACGCCCCTGTTTTTCTCCAATCTCATGTAGTGATGGCTCTCTGTACATACACACTGGAAGGCAAAAATCACATTAATTACTCTTTACAATAGTGGACATAAATTTGGCCTCAATAAACAGCTCAATTTTGACTTCATAATATTGTTCACTCTCATCACTAGCTCTTCTTCCTATGTGAAAATGAGTTTTAACTTAAAACATTTAATGGATACACATAATTCTCTTCTAGTTCTATCAGTCACAACCTTTTAAGTCTTCCCGAACGGCAAACACATGGGTAGTTTCTGTTTCTGTATAGATAAGGCTTAAGTTTTTACTGTCTACTAACCTATAATAGGATTTTCATCTAGAGTTAGAGGAGACATTGGGAGTATAACATTTAAAGGGTAGAAAGAGATATTTTGTTTTTTAGCCTTTAGCCTGCAATCTTGGAAAAAAATTCTTATTTACATGATCCTAATCTTTACCCTACTGCAAGAAATATGACATTGTTTTATCAAATTGAAATATTTATTGCCAACTTTCAGGGTATTCATCTATAGTTATTCATCAGTAGGAAATGTGATTATGCAACTGTGAGATTTCAGTTCACATCTATATAAACACTTCCTTTTATCTCTATTGTTTTGTTTGGCTCTAAAGCTCAGTCATCTGTGAATTATCATGGCTCTTGCTAGATTATTGCATAGAAAGAAAAATGTTTTTCAATTCACAAAGATAAGATAGGATCTATTAGCGTATTGAGTCCATTAAAAGAGATTCATTTTACTGTTGTGAGACAAATGTGACTGTATATGAGTATATGAAATATTTACTTAAATATCAGGAGGTATTTTTATCTTTGACTTAGGAACAAATAGTTGCGTACTCCCATCTATTGAACAATCACTACAATACCTTGGTAATCTGAATGTTATTTCTAATCAAATTGCTTCTGCCGATGGGCTTTGCCCTGGAACTGGAGACCGGAGCATGGCCATGAATAAAACAGATGTTGCATGGTGGTTAAGAGCACCAATTTGGGAGCCACACTGCCTGGTCTACATCCTTAGCCACTTTCTAGCTCTGTCTAATGGACACACAGTAAGCATCCAAAGATGTATAAGAAGAATGAATGAGCTGATCTCTTCATGAACATGAATAAAAGATTTCAGAGAACATACTGATAAATTGTTTTGGTTGAAGGTATATCCTAAATCCAAAACTAGATTAAGAGAGTTAAGATACAAGTAAGCTTCTCCTCGGACCCGTTCAGTGATGAAGAGATAGGTCTCTTCCAACATCTCAGTAGTAGGGCTTCTTAAATGTCCATGTGCATCTGAATCACCTAGGGGTATTGTTAAAATGAAGACTCTGATTCAGAAGGTCTATAGTGGGCTTGAGATTCTGCATTTTTAATAAGTGCCCAGGTGATGCGGATGCTGGCAAAACCGTAACCACACTGTGGCCAGTACAAAATATATATATAAAGCATGTTTGTTAAGTATATTGTGCACGATTATTATACATACATACATATATATATATATATATATATATATATATGTTTTGCTTTTTTTTTTGCAATACGCAGGCCTCTCACTGTTGTGGCCTCTCCCGTTGCAGAGCACAGGCCCCGGACACACGGGCTCAGCGGCCATGGCTCACAGGCCCAGCCGCTCCGCGGCATGTGGGATCCTCCCAGACTGGGGCACGAACCCGTGTCCCCTGCATCGGCAGGCAGACTCTCAACCATTGCGCCACCAGGGAAGCCCTACATATATATTTTTAAATGAGATTTTAAAATATTTCAGTTATTGCACTGAATGGTCCCTCCGATATCCTCAAAGGACTAACTGCCTTTGGCCTCACTAGCAAAGTATACAGAGGAAACTAGAAAGAATTGATCCTGTAATTTTCAGATGGTGCCAGTAGGTAATTCAAGTTTCTACCTTTCTTTTACAAAAGACAGAAGATCCTTAAGATTCTATTGAAATCTTGAAATTCCTCAAGCCTAAGGTCTTTTACCTATATTTCTGTTATACACAAGTATTAAAATCCCCCAAATTAAAAAATATGTTTATATGTGCAAAATATAGCCATGTATTTATAACTGGTTAGTGCACAGGGGAACTCAGAAGTAATGAAGTGATTCAGTTGGAAAGTTATTCATATGATGCCATAAAGCAGTTTTTCCCTACTCTGTCACCTAATCAGTTGTGAAAATCCCCAGATCTGACTACTGACTGCTAAATCAGCCTCAAAGAATGAAAAAAAAATATTTAAAAATACACACAATAGATTTTGACATGCGAATTTCTTAAACTTCAACTTACAGGCACTTGAAGAATATTACTCTTTAATTTCCATTAAATAATATAGTTTATAGTTTTTTTGTTTGTTTTTGCGGTACGCGGGCCTCTCACTGTTGTGGCCTCTCCCGTTGCGGAGCACAGGCTCCGGACGTGCAGGCTCAGCGGCCATGGCTCACGGGCCCAGCCGCTCCGTGGCATGTGGGATCTTCCCGGACCGGGGCACGAACCCGTGTCACCCTGCATCGGCAGGCAGACTCTCAACCAATGCGCCACCAGTTTATAGTTTTTGTTTATAGTTTATAGTTTTTGTATCTGAATTTCTTACTGTTGCAATTTCTTTTTTGTTTCCTTGTATCATAGATTCTACTCAAGACATTTGTTTTTAACTTTTATCTTTTTTTTTGCTACTTCTCACTTACACATAAAATACTTAAGTTATGACAACACAAAATGTTGCCATTATAATTATCATTGCAGATAGCTTTTCAAATAACTTAACCCTGCTGACCATCCTAGTATCAAGTCCCCGTAGAGTTTTCCAAACTGGCATCTAAAATTTTTCAGTATTTCAAAAAGAACAAAACTCACTAGTGTCATAGCAAAATGTGCAACTTGCTCTTCTTCTCGGACAACTCAATCACTAATTTTCCAATATTTCCATTAAATGGAGTAATAAACTTCCAGGTTTTGAAAAATATATCTTCTTATATATCGTAGCTGGAAAATTAAGAGTAATTAAACCAATAGATTCAATTTAATTTCTTGGGCTTTAATTTTCATTGTTATTTACAGACTCTCCGATGCCAGTAATACTACCTAACTTAAGAAGCTGACAAATAAAGGGGTATGAAACTCAATCAAGTTTTAGAATTAAAGTGTAATTAAGAGACCATGATCCAATTAGAAAGCAAAGAAAGAAAGGACAAAACACTTCTCTTCAGGAATGTAACCTCCTTTGATAGTTGTATTAACACTCCATAACTGTGCTATTCTGTCTGAATGGTACATAATAAAATGATGACACAAAATACAAGGAGAAAACAAGAAGGCATAAGTGTTCTATAAAGTGCATTATAAGCTCAAAACGTAAACCCAAATCACTGTGATGTACACAATAACCACAATCATAACCTCTTAAATAAACCTTTAATCCCGTCAATAAATCTATTTCAGAATTTTCAAAGCCATTTCATTTATTTATTTTTTATAGGCAAATCGTCTTTTAATGAACTGTACCAACAGACAGAATTTTACATTTAACCCTAACTGGGACTTGGGCTTCCTCCCAGGCACTGAATGATCACAGAGACTAGACTGTAGTAGAGAACCCGAGCTGGCATTTGACTGTGAAGATTTTCCTGGATGTGGCTGGGGAGTGCCGAAACCTGCCCAAATGGATATTCAAAGCCATTGTAAACTGACCACCTCATTTGATAATTACAATAACCAGGTGAATAAAGTAGGCAAGAAACATAAAAGAAACTAAGCAACTTCCCTAAAGTCAGAGGGTGAGTAGTAGCAGAGCCAGATGGGAGTATAGGATTTCGAGGTCCTAGTCAAAAGTTTTTAATAAAAGCAGAAAAACAATGCATCAAATAAATGGTATAAATGACTGTCTTATACCAATGTTTAAGTTATTTCTGTATATTAATGTAGATCCAGGTTGGCTTCACCTCTACCAAATGTTCCTAATGTCATCCAAAAATGGTAATGAAAACAAATTCGGGATGCCTATTATAAAAATAAATAATTAAATAACAAGTGTTGGCAAGTAGGTGGAGAAACGGGAACCATTGTACATTGCTGGCAGGAATTTAAAATGGACAGCCACTGTGAAAAACAATATGGTGAGTTCCTCAAAAAATCAAGCGTAGAATTACCGTATGATCCAGAAATTCCACCTCTGGATATACACCCAAGAGAAAAAAAAGCAGGGATGTGAACAGGTATTTGTACACCCGTGTTCAAGGAAACATTACTTACAATAGCCAAAAGGTGGAGCACATTTGGTTGAACAAATGAACAGATACACAAAATGTGTTATATACATACAATGAAATATTGTTCAACCTTAAAAAAGAACAAAGTCCTGACACAAACATGGATGAACCTTGAGGAACTAAGGCTATGTGAAATAAGCTAGGCACAAAAGGACAAATATTTTATGATTCCATTTATGTGAGATACCTAGAGTAGTCATTAATAGAGACAGAAAGTAGAATGGTGGTTGCTGGACACTGAGGGAAGGGAGGATGGGAGTAAATACTTAATGGATGCAGCATTTCAGTTGGGGAAGATGTAAAAGTTTTGGGGATGGATGGTGGTAATGGCTACACAACATAGGAATGTATTTAATGGCACTGAAATGTACTCTTTTTTTTTTTTTTCTTAATTGGAGTATAATTGTTTCTCCCTTTGGGATTCCAATTAGATAAGTATTATATCTTCTCACTCCTTCTTCTGTATATCTTGGACTCTGTGATATTTTCTATCTCCTCTGCCCTTTTGTCTACATTCTCAAGAATTTGTTTTTTAGATCGCAGTTCTTTATTTTTTTATTGGAGTATAATTGCTTTACAATGTTGTGTTAGTTTCTGCTGTACAATGAAGTGAATCAGCTATAAGTATACATATATCATCTTCCTCTTGGACCTCCCCCCCATCCCACCCATCTAGGTCATCACAGAGGACCGAGCTGAGCTCCCTGTGCTATACCGCAGGTTCCCACTAGCTAGCTATTTTACATACGGTAGTGTATTAATGTAAAACCTATTCTCCCAATTTATCCCACTCTCCCCTTCCCCTACTGTGCCCACACATACGTTCTCTATGCTTGCATCTGTATTCCTACCCTGCAAATAGGTTCACCTGTACCATTTTTCTAGATTCCACATATATGTCTTAATCTAAATATTTGTTTTTCTCTTTCTGACTTACTTCACTCTGTATGACAGACTCTAGGTCCATCATTGCAGCATTATTTACAATAGCCAGGACATGGAAACAACCTATATGTCCATCAACAGATGAATGGATAAAGAAGATGTGGTACATATAAACAATGGAATATTACTCAGCCATAAAAAGGAACAAAATTGGGTCATTTGTAGATGGACTGAGAAATGTACTGTTAAATTGGTTAAAATGGTAAATTTTATGTTGCATATATTTTATACAACATAATTAACAATTATACATAATTTTAAAAAAATCACACACACAGAAACAAACACCCTGAGTATAAGCTGTAAACAAAGAAGTGACTGTTAAAGCCAGAGATGTCCTGTTTGCATGGGAAGAGCCAAAAATTCCCCAACAGTCAACAATATTAGTCTTAGGACTGTTCTGTGAAAGAGAGAATTGAGATATACTGAGGGTACAGGGTTGGTGAGAGGATAGAAAAATCTGATGAGAACATCCCAGGACTGTGCTACCTAATACAGTATCCATTTTGCCATATGTGATCATTGAGCACTTAAAATGTGGCTGGTCCTAATTCAGATGTGCTAGAAGTATAAAATAAATACTGAATTTCAAAGACCACACAAAAATTAAATATCTCAGTAATAATGCTTCATATTGATTATATATTGAAATGACATTTTGAATATACTGGGTTGAATACATTATTAACATTTATTTCATATGTTTGTTTTTATTTTTTAAATATGATTACCAGAAAAGTTTAAATTACACATGTAGCTTGTATTATATTTCTATTACACAGTGCTGTCTTAAAAGTTTGCTGTTCTCTGGAAAAGAAGTGTCTTGATTAGAGTCAAAGTTATCAATTACTATATGATGGGGAGGGGAGTTGAGGAAACTTCCTGAACTGACTGGACCTGACCTCCATAGGCAAACTTAGGAGAGACAGAGTAGCTTAGATTTCTTTGATGGAATGAACTGGTTCACAAAACATTTATTGGCCCTTTTAACTTGGCTTAACTATTAATAATATTGTATCATTTTGATTCTATTACTGTCTTTTCATTTCTTTCTTTCCTCAAATTCCAGTTACTCTTTTGCTGACTAATATCCAGAGATGAATTTGTTTCAGCATTAATTTGTTCATTTATTTTATGAACAGGTACAAATTACTTTGTACAAGGCGCTCTGCTAGATTCTGCGGCGACTGCAAGAAATGCTCTCTTGATTCCTTGCCCTCAAGGAGCTCAAGGCTAAGAAAGAGAGCACAGGCGTTCACACAAATCACAGGGTAGAAAGGGCCATAGCAGAGTTTCATGGAAATGAGTTTATAAAATAGTTCTTTGATGTTGATTTAGCCTTGAAGGATGCAGAAGATTTAGAGAAATGGATGAGCTACTAAATAAGAATGAAGGGATGAAGCGCAGGTTGTATAAGAGAAACAGCGACCAGTTGAAGGATGGGGTAAAACTGAGAGGTGGCGAGGGATGAGAGTGACGACCAACTTGAATCAGACCTCCTGAATCCAGGCCAGAGGATTTAAGCCATGATCCTGATACAGTCAGACTTGATTAGTTAGTGAATGAACAGTTAATAATACGTCCATCAAGTATATGAGTGTATAGGGAAAAATCTATTTATTCAATCTCTTTATCTAGAAAAATGTCTATGTTTATAGACATGACATTCATAGCCAGTCAGGGTAGTCAAGAAAAATCAAACTGAATCTTACTGCATAGATTACATAAGAAATCATTGGCAGCGTTTCAAACCTTTATGAGTTGTTCTGATGCCTTGCAAACACCGTCTTAATTTCTTAGGAACAAACTTAGCTGGGCGCCACGATGTATGAGACCAGCTGCTTATCTCCTATACAGTTGGCTTTCTGTATCTGTGGGTTCTACATCCTCAGAGTCAACCAACTGCAGGTTGGAAAATATTCAATTAATTCCAGAAAGTTCCAAAAAGCAGAACTTGAATTTGCCCTGCTCTGGCAACTATTTACATAGCATTTACATTGTATTAGGTATTATAAATAATTTAGAGATGATTTAACGTATACAGGAGGATGTGTAGGTTATATGCAAATACTATGCCATTTTATATAAGGGACTTGAGCATCTGCAGATTTTAGTATCCACAGAGATTCCTGGAACGAATCCCCTGCAAATACTGAGGGATGACTGTACTCAACATCTAACACATTTCAAACACCATGACTCTGACTGCAATTGAAAAGTGGGGCTCTCTTTGTTAAGCTGACTAACATGTTGAGAATGGTTATCCTTTTGTTTTGGGGGAAGCGTAATTTAGCTTAGCACTTAAGACGACTAAACAAACAACAAATGATAAATCAAGAATTACTAATCCCGCAAATGAGACTCCTATATACTGTACAGTAAAATTTGGAGTTCTGGTATTAATTTCCAATCATATACTACTAAGCAATTCTGAGAAACCTTTAAGAAACATTTCCAGGGAACTGTCGAGATTCTGATCTTCAACAATTATATAAATTCTATAGCTCCTAAATTGTGTTTCTCAAATTATTACTGTCCCATACAAGATTAAGTTTTTTTTCTTCCCATTAATAAGTTCCTTATTAGTAATTGCAAAGAACCCTAGTCTCTTGGTTTGCAGTAGTTCAAAGGACTAAAATGGTATTTAAGTAGGGGCTTTTCCATCACTTTCTTTTACTATAAGCTATTATTTCATTAGAAAATAGAGTTTTTAGTCAATGCTTTAGAAGTTTTTAAAAATCCTTGAATATTTTCTTCCCAAGTGCTCTGTTTTATGCATTCTGGGGCACTATAGCTATGAGAGCAAAGTTTGATATTCTAGTTATTTTGATGAGTCATTTCCAAATTGAGAATAAAGTGAAAAAACAAACAAAAAATCCAACTCCCTATCATTCTTGTCCTCCCAGCTCCGCACACCTGTTTCACAGAAACTCAGGTTCAGTGCCACTGCAGATTTAACAACCGGAAACCAATCCAGTGAGGGGAACTTGGGATATAACTCTCTTATTTCTCATTCAGGACCTTGTGGGCTCCACTTGTGATACAGCCTTTACTTTCAGTGGGCATGATTTAATGGCCAGCTGTTGGTATGGAACTGGTTTCTAATTGTGTTTCTTTCTGACTTAATTTTATACTATCTTTCCAACGAAGTTTCAATATCCAAATTTCAAGAATGTTCAGTGTCCTGATAATGCAATACTTTCATGATTCACAACATTATATCTCTTTCATTTGGCTCTTCTGGGTTGTCCTGATCCTATTTCGTGCCCTCTTTCCTCTTTAAAGTATGAAAAAATATACTTGTTCTTTTTTTCAGCCCACAGAATGTTTTTGAGATAAATATTTTTCTTATTCTAACATATGTGGTATCATAATAGTTTTGGATAAATGGTAAAAAGGAGATAATGCTCTGAAAAGGGAAGTATTGCAGTATGGCTCTTTAGATCTCTTTCTTCAAATCAGTTTTCTATTTTTCCTCTATTCTGATATATGTTTCCATTTCTTCCTCTTCTTCCCCCTCCCCCCCTTCTTCCTTCACGTCTTCTTTTTCTTCTGAATGTTTCCTTTTATTCATGTTTTGACTTTTCTTGATTTATAGTATATTGAAGCAGAGGGATTTATCCCAGCTTTCAGAATAAGAATGAGGTAGAGATTTCATGAGAGAATATTCTTCCTCATTTGCAGACACAAGGACAAGCGCGGATTTCTAACACAGCCAACGTTATGTATTACCTTAAGACATAGCATCTGCTAGGAATCCCCAGTTCATCCCTTTAATGTGAACGGAACACACTCGTATGATGGACCCTAGTCACTTAGTGACTTGGTGTAGTGAAGGCTGTCATTTTCACAGCTGCCTGAGATGCAGTGGTCCATTTTTCTATAGAAAGCCCTGCAGTCCTGTTATCAAATAAAATGCTACACTTGGTCATAACAAGACCATAAGCTACCAACCTTGTAATAATATATGGTATTTGCTCAACTTATTTTTTGCTTTACTTTTAAATGCAAGATTGTGCCATTAGAAAAGAAAAGGGCCAAATACATATCACTGGGCTTTGAAGTCTTATTAAAAATAAATCCATCCTCTCTTTGTAAGATTAGTTATGGGTCTTTCCAGGGCAGGCTTTCCACTTATTATTTTTCCATTATATTCTTTCACTGGTACCTCTGCTGCAAATGCAGTTATCAGAATAGGCAGGCGTCCCTTGCCATTATAATAACTCAGATTCCCTGTTTGCAACTTTTAATGTTCAATAATCAGTTTTATGTTAGTTATCATAAATTTCTCTTGGAAAACTTAAACTAAAATAATGCCTTTCTTAAAAGTATGAAAAAGTGACATCTCAGGGGTTGCTGTTATTTATAAATCAAACAACAATAATAAACCAGGTTTCAGGTACCATCCCGGGGTATTCTCCTTCTAAGTAGCCACTGTCCTCTTAATCATAGCTAATATTAACTGAGCACTTACTAAACATCTGCACTTTATATACAGTAAGTTTATTTTAAATGACCCTAAAAGGTGGACACTTTAATTGACCTCTTTCACAGTAAAGGAAACTGAAGAGCAAAAAGGGTAGTTTGTTCAAAGTAGTGCACTGACACAGGCAAAATCTGCATTCAAATTCATGTGTGATTAGCTGCAGGTTCCTGCCCTAAGGGTACAGCCAAATAGTTTAAAGAGTTTGGAGAAAACCAACACTTAATTGCTTGGTCTCAGTCAAAGTCTTGACCCCAAACCTCTGGGGTGCTCAGCAGTTCGTGGAGTCCTATTACGTTTTTCTACCCAATTTCCTCTCTCATTCTTCCCAAGTGACTATTCCATACTTCTCTTCCCTCCTCAAACTTTGAAAACTGCCTCAGACCCTCCTCAGACTCAGGTAATAGGCTTGCCTTCTTTTCTTTTCTCTTCTTGTCTTTTCTTCTCTTTTTCTCCCTCTCCCTTTATCCTTCCCTCCTTTCTTCCCTCCCTTCCTTCCTTTTCATCAATAAACTACCATGCTTTGTACTTCCCTTAGAAAAGAAATGCAGAAGAGAAAGTTTTCATATTTCCACCACAAAAGTTACCAACCCTCACACATCTGCTCATACATGTTCTGGCTCCCTGCTTGTTAAAATGCATGAACTCTTCCTGTTTCTATTTAAATCTAGCCCTCCCCTTGCCATGTGTGTCCTTGATCCCATCCCCGCTGGTCAGTGTTATTCAGTGACCCTCTCTCCTATAATACCAATTTTCACTTCTCTCCCATCAGTCTATAAATATGTTGTAACAGTTCTAAACAAATAAACCTCACCATGCAACCATCATGTTTCTCTCCACCTTGGGCCCCATTTCTCTACCACCCTTTTATAACAGGACTCCTCAGAAGTGTCATTTAATATTATTTTCTTCTTTTCTTTACCTCCTGTTATAACTTGAATCTACTCCAATTAGACTTAGTGCCCACTACTTCACTGAAATCACTCCAGTCAAGTCGCTGTTGAACGTATGTTCCAATCCCAATGGTCATTCTCATTCACCAGCGTGCTGGACGCTCTAGCAGTATTTGGTAACGGTAACAGTTCTTGTCTTAGTTTTGCTTCTTTCTAGCTGAATGGACCTGGGTGAGTTATGTAACCTCTCTTAAACTCAGTTTCCTCATGTTTAAAATTGGAAATTTTAATCTGCATCCTTCCAAATGTCAGTGACTATCAAATGATACCCCTGTTAAGAAGAATGTTGAAAATAACAACAAATCATCCAAATGTAAAGTAGTACAACTGCTACTAATGATTACTTTTATATTACTGCTGGATTCTTGTAAATCGTTTAAAAATTGAAAATTCTGATAGTTATGGAAGAACTAGGTGTAAATCTTGTAAGTGTCAACAGTACTCTGGAATTGAGAGCTGGAAAACTTGAGTGGAGGGCAATTGTAGTTGTTGCTGACAGATTCTGTTTTCCAAATTGGAGGCAAGATAACTCCAGTTTCTAATAAAACTCATAAATGACACTTTATAAAGAACCTTCATGCTAGTTGAGACACAGATGTAGAGAACAAACGTATGGACACCAAGGGGTGAAAACCGCAGTGGGTGGGGATGGTGGTGTGATGAATTGGGTGATTGGGATTGACATGGGATTGACTGATGTGTATAAAATTGATGACTAATAAGAACCTGCAGTATAAAAACAAACAAACAAAAACAACTAACACTAAACTTTCTTTGGGTTATTTGTATGGAAATATGTTAATATAAACGTTTCAGACATTACATGAAATTTCTAAAAATCTTACATGTTTTGGTATAGTGTTATAAGTCATAATTCTAGTTATTTAAAATGTATATCTCAGAAATCACTAAATTTCCTTGTCAATTGAAAAAATAAAAAAATAAAACAAAACAAAAAAAAAGAACCTTCATGCTCTATCAGTTTCCATCAAAGAAGAATGAAATATGACTAATATTTTTATTACTACCAACTTAATCAAATTTTCCTTGGCCCTCTGTAATCTCCAAGTGGAAAGGTTAGATTGCTCTGTTAGTTAATGGACCATTAAAGAAATTTAATTGTCTTAATAGCAGATCATGGAAGGGTGTGGGAAATTAACAGGAAGCAATTTCACACCTTAATTAATGTCACATAGAATCCCTTTTGGAACTGTAGCAGAACTTTATGTGCTGGTTCAGAACGTATTGTCAAAAGGATGCACCCAGTATGCCGTAAATATTTATTATAAAGAGTTAAGAGACACTGTGAACAAAAAGATCTATATCTTCATTTAGAAAGAGATCAGAAGCAGTATTTGTGTGCAAGAGATAGATACAGAGAAGAATATGTCAGGGAGAGGTAGGAGGGCTTTATTAAAGACTAAATTCAAAGCCAGGAAAAAGCTGCTTTGAATGAGTTAACTGGTTTGGGGAAAGAAGGTGTCACAGGCTGGCAGAGATCCCAAACTCAAAAGGTGGAGAGAGAGATGCTGCTATTATCTTTTCTGTAATAGAAACATTCAAGAGCATCAAAAGTATGTTTTTACTCCATCTTTCTGTTTTTGTCTTTTAGTATGGTTGGGTCCAAAAGAGGATTTTGGAAAACAAACCATCTAGTTCTCTTTCAAGTTAACTGAAATAAAAACATCAAAGTATTTTGCCAGGGCTTCCCTGGTGGCGCAGTGGTTGAGAGTCCGCCTGCCGATGCAGGGGACACGGGTTCTTGCCCCGGTCTGGGGGGATCCCGCATGCCGCGGAGCGGCTGGGCTCGTGAGCCATGGCTGCTGGGCCTGTGCGTCTGGAGCCTGTGCTCCTCAACGGGAGAGGCCACAACAGTGAGAGGCCCGCGTACCGCAAAAAAAAAATAAATAAATAAAATAATTTGCCATTAGTATCTTCCTGATAGGAGTTTTACAAAATCAGGACTCCTGATTTATTCACTTCTTTGGTGTTTTAGTACAAAGGTTTTGAAGAAATTATTATTTTCCCTCCAAATTCAATTTTCATTGTCTCTAATACTTTATTCAATACCACGCCTCACAGCCTTTCTCTAGTACATAACACAGTAACACAATGTCCAATTTCCAAGGGAAAATGAAAAAGGCTCTTTGCATTGATCTGACAGATTTGAGAGATCCAACTTTCTTACAATGCCAATCTTCATATTATTCCTGTGAAATAGATGGAATTTATAATCAGTTGCATCTCCAGAGATTACCTAGGTTGAAGTAAAAAATTATTTTTGCAAAATTACTTAGCAAATCATTGGTAAAATTTTTATTAGAAGAATTAGACATTTGTTTATCCTTGACTAATTGATTACTATCAAGTAACTCTTTCTTAGTGATCAATGGGGTACAATAGTTGGTATTACCTCCACTAACTCCGTATAGTAATTTAACCCAGCACTAAAGTACAACCATCCTAATAGCAGTAGGAAAGGTAATTAAATATATTAATGTGTTTAATATATTTAATTCCATGGTGTCAGAGTGACAATTTACTCTATATTAGATTAGGCTTAGTCCAATATATAGATCGTACTAATTTGAATACATTTAAATAATGGCCTACAGCCAGACTGGATCAAAATGAGCACTGAAACAGCAAATTCAGTTTAGAACACTGAGTCTCAAACCTGGTTGCCATCAAAATAACTTGGACAATAAAATCAGAATCCTGTGGAGATTTGATCTGAGAATTGGTAGCTTTTAAAAGCACTCCAGATGGTTTTGATACTGATGTTTGGGAACCAATGATCTACATTATATACTGCTGAGACTTCAATTAGGTTCTATTAGCTTGAAGCAACAGTTCTAACAGACAGAAAGGGTAATCTGTAACTGTCCTAAAGGTGTGTGAGTGTATGTGCATGTTGTGTTAGTCTTATCTTCCCACTAGAAAATAAATTGGTAGAAACCGGTTAGGTGTTCCTTTAGTCCAAGTTTAATATTTCTGTAGCAATGGCTTGCAATTGATATTTACTAATTTCACTTTGGAAATGTATTTCTCACTCCAGGATTAAGTTCTTGAAGCTTAAATCTTGGAAAGCGCACATATTCTTTTCAGGGGGAAGGAACTAGATTCTGAATATCCAACCACTTTCAAGAGCTGAGCAATGAACTCCTTGAAGGAGGAGGGAGGAGAAAAGGCAGAGATTGTTTCTTGTTCTTTGTCAGAGAGTATTTGGCTGGTGTATCTGAAGCTAAAGGGGGAGGTCACCATCCAGACAATTAAATCTGGGGGAGTTACTTATCTGTGGTGTGAACAATGCTCTGAATGGACAAAACTGGGAATGGTGAAGCCTGCACTGTTGTCTTAAATTCCAGGGGAGGGTAAGTAAAGGTTGATGTGCAATGTATGCGGTAATGGGTTTAAATATCAAGTGGGTTTAAATATCAAGTCCATGGGTTTAAATATCAAGTCCATCCATCTGTCTGAATAGATGCCCTTGCAACCCCTTATTAACACTGCCTATGTTCTAAACACAGGATGGAGGGTGAAGCTGTGAAGGGAAAGGGGCTGGTGGGTTATTATTATCATGCAACCAGTGCATGACTTAAAGATCCTCACACTGACGGAGCTTAATTTTGGGAATGCTGACATTCAAAATGACATCGCCATCAGGACTGGGGAAAAGGCAGAGCTATTTGAAAAACAAAAACAAAACGAGAGTGGCACTCAAAGCTGGACATAGCCAAGGTCGCTAACAATTGCAGAGCCGCAGAACCAGCCCTGGACAGCAGGTTTCTAGATTTGGTTTGTGAGACAATAAAACTTTGTATGATTAAGCTGCTCTTAACATGGGTTTTGTGTTGTACACAACCAAACCTAATTCTAACATATACAACTAGGAATGTCTGGTTTTCTTTTCCCACATTTGTACTCAAATGCAGCAAATATGAAGAATTAAGGCAGCTCTCAAACTCGGAACATGGTAATTGTATACATTTCTCTTAGAAATACGTACATGATCATACAGACTCAAGAAGCAGCTTGATTAGCCAAAATGCAGACAGAAGTCATGATCAGGAGGGTAGGTTACAGGTGTTTCTTCTTTTTTTGGAGGGGAGGGATTTAGTATGAAATGCATTATTCATAAAAGGAATAAACAAAACACAAGGATTTTTTACTTTTCCTTTATACTCTCCTGAATTTTCCAAAAATTGTTAATGAGCATGCACTACTTTTATTACAACAACAAAAAAATCAACTTAAATGCACAAATAAAAATGGTGCAATAGTTTTAATAGTTTACTTACTCTGCACCTGGAGTGTTTTTGTCTACCTAATCCCCACCTCTCATCTCAAATGTTCTGAACCTGACCTAGCCCTGAAGGTATGTTTCAGTATCAACTTTCCAATATCTTCCTTTTGGTGGAAGTGCTGGCTCTTTCTATAAATCCCAATATCATTTCCGGCAACATTTAGTCCATCACTTTTTACATTATACTACTGCCATTAGTAAACTCCAAGAATATTATATCTCCAAGAATATTATAAAGTTTCCTGGAGAATATAGTTCTTCTTTGTCTTTATACTTACCTATGTGTTCATTTGTTCATTCACTTGTTCACTTATTCAATTGACAATGATTATTGGATATCTCTCTATGATATGCCAGGTATTGTACAAGATACAAGGAGATATGAGAAAAATAAAACATTCTGTCATTTAACAAGTGATCTAATTATGGATAAGAAGAGACAGAGTGGTAAATAGGTGAATTTAATACAATGTGATAATTTCTAGAAGAGAGAACAAGATACAATAATAAGGTGACAGAATATTTAATTCTACTTGAAGAAAGTCAGGGAGGCCGTCATAGAAGTATTAACTCTTGAATTAATTCTTTACAAGGACTGATAGGCATTCTCCAGGCACATGAATGGAAATTTTGAGGACAGAAGGGCAAAAAAAAAAAAAAGTACATAAAGCTCAAAATAGTAAAAATGTATTACAAGTAGTAAAAATGTAGAACAGAAGAAAGTTCTGTTTTGTGTGGTTAAAAGCACAGGGTGTGAGGGGAGGCTTGAGAAAGACTAGGAACTTTGAATGTCACATTTCCCCCCAGTGCTTTGAACATAGTATTGATTTAACAAATGTTTGCTGACTGTTTCAGTCATAGGTAATCTGCAGCAGGCACTGTGTCCCTACACTGGTGGACCTGACCAGACCTTATAGATATTTAGCGGACAGTAAGCCTGGCTAAATCACAGAATAGCAATGCACTGCCTCAATTTTCTCATTTCTTTGGATGAGGAAGCTGAACTAATGTCTTAAGTGATTATAATGTGACTTTTAGAGAAGAGTGTTATGTTGGTAAATGTTCACTCCACTGCTGCTTTCTTAGCCTGTATTAAAAAGCTTGACTGAATACAGAAAATGTGGTTACCTCAATGGGAGATTCTCATCCTGCTTAGGGAACAAGTTGCCCAAAACGGGTTTCCTCAGCATGAAATTATTTATTCCACTGATCAATTGAAATAAATGAACACTATATTAAATGATCAAGGGAGGGGAAGTTACAGGCTCAGGTAAGAGGGATAAAATTTTAAAACTGTAATATTTATTAGCACAGTAAATTGAATATTATTTTCTTTCCTTAAAAAATACAAATAAAAATTAATACATTATATTATGAGATTTGTTCACAAAGATGTAGAAATTAGGATATAAACATATTTCTAAAAGACTTGTAAAAACTTTAAAGCATTATAATAGTACTATTGGTTTTTTCAAGAGTGTAGCCTGAGAAATTAAATTATTGTGTTCAATAAAGAAGGAAATTACATTCCAAATGGTCACTACCACTATTTTTCTACTTTCAAGAACTTGCTAGCCTCTATATTCATGCAGTGTTTTCTAAGTGTCAAGTATTTTTAATGGAATTTTATTTTTTGATAGGAAGAGGTACTATTGTGTTTTCTGAATCTTTGTTCTGATCTGTTGTATGACAAACAATCTACTGAGTGAAAGGAAAAGGGGTGGAACTGGCATCAACACACAGGTCAGGGTC
The DNA here is from genome assembly GCF_964270905.1 of Leucopleurus acutus. Lineage (NCBI taxonomy): Eukaryota > Metazoa > Chordata > Mammalia > Artiodactyla > Delphinidae > Leucopleurus > Leucopleurus acutus. The sequence goes on along the minus strand of NC_139147.1, from coordinate 76,340,225 downwards.
TAAAGAAAAGAAGCTTGTCTTGTACCTTCAATAGGTTTTGGTACAAAATGTGATGAGGGCTTGGTTTTCTTCACTCTGTTCCCCTTCATAATTTGACCTTCCTTATTGAGTCCCAGAAACCATGCTCGGCCTGATTCTTGCTGACGGTACAGTGTGGAAGAATAGATCACATAGTAGTTTTCAAACACAGATTCCTTAAATTTGCATTCTGGAGTGAAAACATCCTGCAGGAAAAAAAAAAAAAAGAAGATACAAAAGAGAGAAAGGATTTAATAATGAATCAGCAAATATTTAAATCCAATGAGCCTGAAATATAGGTTCTCTGTTAAGAAAAAATGAGAAATAATTGCACATAATTTCTATTAGCATTTGGTTTAAAGATTTATCATACAAAATCAAGAAACGAGATTTCCTTTCTAAACAACCTTACTCCACAGAACACAACTGTCAGGCTTGAATAATTTCTTCGGTTAATATCACTCAAGACTGTGCCCATGTCCACGCTCTGATCTCAGTTTAATGTTTTTTAAATTTAAGAGAATAGCCATTGTGCATTTTTGTGGCCCTTAGCATGTAAAATGTAACCCTGGGAATCAAAATATAACACAATCACAGCACACACAGGCTCAGCAGACATTTTTGAAGGGACTACCCTATATGTTCATAATCTGAAATACTCAAAGCTTGTTCCATAAAATCACTAGTATACTACCTCTTTGCTTAAGGTCAGTAACTTTCCTGTTAATTTCTTTGAAACATTTTTTTTTTTACTTAGTAATTAAAATTTCAGGTAAAAATATCAGGAAAAAGTAATAGAAAAATTTTACTACTATACTGTATGATCTCCAGTGAAACATATGAGAGTTTTAGTTCAAGAAGGAACCTTAAAAGTCCTCTACCTCACCTTCACCATTTGATAAGTGAGACAACCAAAAGGTTATATGATTAATACAAAGTTAAACAACAACAGCAAAATTACTGCATCAATGCCAGAACTCACATTTATAGCTTCACAATCACTGCCTCTCAAGTTCACCTTTTCTGCCTGAGTCTTGTTCAGTGACTTACAATGAGATTTTATAATCAATACAATAAAATCAAATCCTAACATGTCAAATAAACAAAATGTATTTCATGGAAAGAAGAAATTCCTCCCCTTCAAAGAAAAGCAGAAGAAAAACAAATGTGATAGCATCTTAGCTACAAGTAAATAAGAATCCTACATGTCAAACATATTCACAATAGTCACTGCCGTCTTCACTAATGCTAGAAGAATCTCTTCCTTGTAACCCTTTCAATGAAAGGCCCCAGTGATTTAATGCAGTTACACCTGGAGTTAAGTTATTGAGGAATATGTGGGACTAAAGCTGTTGAAACCATGTCCTTGGAGGCGATTCTTGCAGACTAATCCCCTGGCTTCACTTCCAGGGAGCTACGGTGATGCCTCTGTGGAGACAGATGAAGGTCTTCAGGGATAAAGAAACTGCTGGAAGGACTCTGTTGATTTTAAATGGTTCAAAAGTTATAGACCCAAAAAGTGAGACAAAAAATATGGGACGGGAGATGGAAAGGTGGTTGTACCCATTAAAATAATAATAATAGTAATAATAATTCAATAATAATTATATTGATAATAAAAATATGATGTCACAGAATACTCTCAGTTTTAAGTAAACTTAGTGGCTTAAGAACCAGAGAAACAATTGACTATGTGGTACCATTTCACATCTGCTATGATGGCCATATCAAAAAAGATGGACAATAAAAAGTGTTGCTGAGGGTTTAGAGAAACTACAATCCTCATACCTAGCTAGTAAAAATGTAAATAATGCAGCAGTTGTGGGACATAGTTTGGCAATTCCACAAAAGGTTAAACATACAGTTACCATATGATCTAGCAATTCTACTTCTAGGTACATACCTATGAGAATTGAAAATATATCTCCACGTGTGAACTTGTACACAAATATTCATAGCAGCATTATTCATAATGTGGAAACAATTCAAACACCTATCAATGGATGAATGGATGAACAAATGTGATATATCCATACAATGAAATATTAGGTAGCTATTAAAAAGGATGGAGTACTGATTCATGTGACAACACAGATGAACCTCAAAAACATTACGCTAAGTGGAAGAAGCCAGATACAAAAGGTCACATGTTGCATGATCCAATGTATATGAAATATCCAGAACAGGCAAATCCAGAGACAAAACATAGATTAGTGGTTGCCAAGGGCTGAGGAGATGGGTAAATGGGAAGTGATGGCTTTTTTGGAGAGACAAAATGTCCTGGGATTAGACTGCACAACTATATGAACAAAACCATTGAAGCATATAGTGTAAAAACATGAATTTTATGGTATGTGAATTATTTCTCAATAAAAAATGAGGAATCAGATAAATGAAGTAACTAGAGAAAGTAAGGGGAGAAAATGAAACTACTGCATATTCCTTGTCTGGCAACACAAAAATCCTAATTTATGGTCCTGTGTGCTGAACAATGGGCTCTCCTATGACCTTGTCTCAATATTATTAGGACAGAGTTTAACCATTGCCAAGTATAGGAATCAAAGTGATTCTGATTAAATTTATAACATAATCTAAAAGTTCTGGTTTCCTTCTAGGACTAGGTTAAAAAGATCTGAAAAAGCTAAAAATTTAGCACAGATTTTATTAGTTATACTTTTTAAAACAAACTAATCCAAATCTCAAAGCTTTTGTTTCTAGGTCTAGCTCAATATTAATGAACTCTAGATGCTAAGGGACTCTTCAAAGTTCAATGAATAAATTCTACATATAAGACTTCAGATCTCATAACAGAAGGTGGGAGAAATATATGGGGCAAGGAATTGTGTGTATAAATACATCTCATCATACGTGTAATACCTATTTACTTATAAGTATACCTCACAGAAATACGAAAATTTGTAGATAGAAAGCTGCTTACTGCCCTTATTTAACAAAGTAACAGAAGCCATTGATAGTTAAATAATTGTTTTGTGAGTCATAGTATATTAGAGGCAGACCCTGGGCTAGAACCCTGGCCCCTGGCTGCTGGTTCAGTACTTTTACCAATGCCACACAATGCTTCCTTACTACTTAACCAAGCCTACTTTTGGTACCAATCACAACCATGCCCACCAAGTATAATTACTATGCTGTCTTTTCTACATATGAAAGTAATATTTTTATTTAACAAATAGTGAACTCGTAGGTTTCCATTTAGTTTCACAATTGTTTAAAGTCGGCTCCTAGAAGAGCGAAAGTCCAGAAAATTGGGCAGGGACTGAAGTCCTGGGAGCATGAGCCAGGGATAGCATTAGGTAAGGATTGAGCCTTGAAATTCTGAGTTGGCGAATGGGGATCCCAGATATAGTATCCAGGTGATAATCAGATATAAAAAGTCAAGTGAAGTATCCCATTTAGTATTTTAAAGGGGCTATGCAGAGTCAGAATTCAGAAATTAGGCAATTGATAATACCCGGCCAGGGAAAAACATTTCAGGAGGAAAAAAATGGCAAAAGCTTAGTGCAGGCACTTCTGTGGGGCACGGCCAACATCCTAGAAATGGGGAGGAAAACCTTAAGAACACTGAGTCAGCTTGGACGATCATTCTAAGTGCAACCTTTACAAGATGTTCAACAATTTCAATATAAAGTTGGGCATCAAAGAATTTACAATATACTTGCTACTATCACTCTATTTGTGTAATGAGAAATCAAGAGTCCTCTACTTGGAGTAGAAAAATCAGGGTTTTGCTTCTGGATCCATACATAATAGCTGTGTGACTTTAGGAAAGTGGTTAAACTTCTTTGAATTTCATATTTTCAACTGCAAATTAAGTTATTTTAAGTAAAATAAGAGAATGGATATGAAAGCATGCTGTAAGCTTATAGAATTTTTACAAAAACTCCAATGCATTATTATTAAGTTTTTTCTTATAGCAAGAAAAATACAATCAGTCATGTAACTAGACATTTAATTCTGTGTTTTTGTCATAGATGATTATATCTGCTCCAGCATCCAGGACCCTATGCCATAAGTTAAGCTTTATCCTACATAGATTGTTCCTACTATAGCTAAAACAACATACACACATACATTTTAAAAATCTTTGGCAAAGACCTGGGCAATCACATATATTCAGAAGAGGTTCTGAGGTTATAAAAATTATGTTCAGAATGATAATAACGCTAAAGTGTAATGGAGATAGGCAGGCTTTGAGACAATGTGACAAAATCCTAGACTATCTCAATCCAGGACATATAATGAAAGCAGAGTAAATAACTAGTATAAGGAGGGTTCTTTTTCCTTTTGTAAAACTAACTAGTAGTCATGTTGCATCTCATGAATAGTATTTACTTATATCTATAATCCTGAGTGCTCAGTTCCATGTAGGTACATAGCAAGGCTTATAGAATAAACGTTTGTTGATGAAACAGAAACACACCCACATGCACATCATGTGTGTAAGTATGTGAAATGCTAGGTTTATTTTTCACATTTATTACTCTAAAATCTTTCCAAATCTTTAATTTGTTCAACTTAAACTGACCTTAATTTCAGCAGAATATGAATATGACCTTTGATAGTGTTTTGAAATTAATTTTGAGCACTCACTTTTTTAGCAGCATTTGCACAACTTGTTGTTGTTCTAGCATTGTACAAGTCATTATATGACCAATTCTTCTCACATTCCAAATGCCTATTCACCCTAGCCTTGTCTTGGAAAGTTGGATCACCCACCCATTTCATTCCAGAAGATGAGTGAATAATGGAACACCACTTAAGCTCAAGACCAGCACTCAGGACCCTTTTCAATCTCTCCCCATCCATCTGATTCTAATCTACTCTCTCCAGAATTCTTCTCGCTGATCCCCAACTTCATAGCTTCATACTCTACCTTGATCCCGCTCCCGTATTTCTTCCTGTTCTTCTCTCTGCACTTAGAGCACTGATAACCTACTCAGGTTCTGGATTCTCCCATCAGTCTTAGGCTCCTTCACTGCACAAGATGAGACACTTCCTTCTTAGCCAGCCTCTAACTGTGCCAGTCTTGGCCCATCCCACCCCTATTTGAATGGTATTCTCCTTTAGATATAAGTATCATGAGGAATAAGGAGACAGAAATTTAGGGAATTTGACGGCTGTATGGATAAAATGTTGTATTTCCTTCATGGTTGACTATCACTGCCAACAGTGTTTTCATCACATACTAATTCCTCGACATGCTCACACCTCTTAACCCTCAAATTGTACTTTGTTCAACTGTCCTCTCTAATTCTCTATCCAATAAAATAATGGCAAATGTTTTTCTCAGTTATTGCAGGTTATTGTGAATTTTCCCTCCTTTAGCTTCTCATGGTATTTACTTTTTTTTTCCCAAAGTGTATTTAATGCACTTTGCCTTGTGTCATGATGGTTTTTCTTGCTCCTGTCCTATACACTGCAAGCTTTTGCTCACAAAGACATGTTCCTCATCAGTGCTTATTAGGAAGTCCAGCATATTTAGCACTCAATTTATTCTTGTTGAAGTAAATAATAAAAATATTTTAAGGAAACAGCAAAGACTATGTGATAAGATAGAGCTGAGTGACAGCATTGATTCTGTTTCTTTAGCTGCATAATTTTGGATGTGCTATTTAATTCTGATATATCTTTGTTTTATCATCTATAAAGTAGGGGCAATAATTTTCACATTTAAAAATTTGGTGAAGACACTTAAGATCTGCTCTTTTAGCAAATTTCAAGTATACAATATAATATTGTTAACTATAGTCACATTCTTGTACATGAGCTCTCCAAAACTAATTCATCTTGCATAACTAAAACTTTGTACCCCTTAACCAACATCTCTCCATTTCTCCCTCCCCCAGGTAACTATCACTCTACTCTCTGCTTCTATGAGTTTGCCTATTTTAGATTCCAAACATCTAAATTCCACATATTTGTCTTTCTGCATCTCATTTATTTCACTTTGTCTAATACCTGCCATGTTGTAGCAAATGGCAGGATTTCCTTCTTTTTAAGGTTGAATTATATATATCTATATATAGATATATGTATATTACGTTTTTTTAATCATCTGTTGACTGGTGCTTAGGTTGCTTCCATATCTTGGCTATTGAATAATGCTGAAATAAACACTGGAATGCAGACATTTCTTCAAGATCCTGGCTTCATTTTTTTGGATATATTCCTAAGTGGGATTCCTGGATCATAGGATAGTGTCTCACCACACACACAAAAGAAACCAAAAACAGAAAGAAAAAGGTAGCTATGGATATGTTAATTAGTTTGATTGTGATGAGTATTTCACAGTGTATATGTATATCAAATCATCAAGCTGTACAATTGTTAATTGCCAACTCTACCTCAATAAAGCTGGAAAAATCCATCATGGGTTACATTCAAATATAGCTAAAATGAGATAATAGATAATGCCAAGTGTTGGAAAGGATGTGGAGCAACTGGACCTCTCATATGTAAATGACGGTAGAACAAATTGGTAAAACCACTCTGAAAAGCTGTTTGGCAGTATTGATAAATACAGGTGTATCCTATAATTCAACAATTCTACTTCTGGATTTATACCCAATGAAACCTATCAGGCTATCTATTTATTAATCAATCTATCTATCTCTAACTATCTATCCCCTAAAAGACATGTACAAGAATGGTCATAGTAGCACTATTCATAAGAGTCCCAAAATGGAGACAACTGAAATGACCATCAATAGTAGATTGGATATGTAACATATTCTGACAATAAGATACTATAGAGCAGTGAGAATAAACAAACTACAACTATAAGCAATAATCTGGATGATTCTCACCAACATAATGTGGAAAAAAATAAACCAAACAATAAATACAGCTACTTGCTACATTATTTCAATTATATAAAGCTCAAAAGCAGGTAAAACTAATCTACTGTAGAACTCAGGAAAGCAATAACTTTGTTCAGGGAGGGTAATTAGTAAGATGAAGCAAGGGGAGGACTCTTGGGTGCTGGCAATGATGTATTTCTTGATCTGGTAGCTAGCTACACGTGTGTGTTCACTTTATGAAAATTCATTGAGTTCTATATAGTTTGTGCACTTATTTATGTATGTTATAATTGTCATTAAAAAATCCATAGTAGAAGAGTCAAAGCATGTGGTGAAGGTTAAGTAAAATGATAAATATTACTTCTCAAAATCATTGTCCTTCTTTTAAAATCAAGTTTTCCCCATATAATTAGCTAACATGTAATGCATGAAAATTTTATACCAATAACAATCATTCATTCATAGGTTGCAGACAAATTTTGTTCATGATGAAAATATAACACTTTTGGATCAAATAATATATTCACAAAAAAATATTTTCCATCCTTTCTCCAACTCATTTATTCTACTTGTCATTTTTTATTGCAGTCCATTATATAATGCACATGATTATATGTTTTATTTATAAATAGTGCTTATAAAACTGCATAATTTAAAACTAACCATTTGTAATTTCCTATAATAATAATATCAAAACATAAAATGAACAGAATAGAAAAAGAGAATTGCCCATAACACATGGAGAAATACACAATAAATTATTTTCTGGAAAAGCATTTGGAGTCTCTAAATTTCTGGTTTATTATCCATTAATAATTTTTCAAACTGTCTAAGCGACCTTTGGCAAATCAGTTAACCTCATTGAACCTCAACTTCCTCTATTGTACTACAGACTCATGGGGCTATAGAGATCAAATTACATAACCTATGTGCAAGCTCTTTGAAGACCTATACAATTATTTGAGATTAATTCTTTTCCATAGAAGACTCTGACATCATAACTTGAAAAGTTTCTACATTTTAGGGTGACAATTGCTTGGAATACATTTTTTGAGAAGTAAAGAATGTTATGTGATTCAATCACAACCACTTTTGCTCCTTCTAGCTTTACGTTTAAAACGTATGCTTTCTAACTCAAGTAGGAATCCACAACTTTTATAATCCTGTATGATTAATAAAATTAAATGGTACCATAATTATGATTCATCTTCATCCAGTTCTTTGTGGATCCCCATTTCCCCTCTCACTGCTCTGGCTATAATAATCCATGGGATGAATGTGCAGTGAATGAATGAATGCTCATCACACTGCAGCCACTGGTCTCCTTGCTGTTTCCCAAAAATAACAAGCATAAACCATCTCAAGTCCTACACAATTGATATTCTTTGTTCCTGGAAACCTCTTCAATAGCATATTAACATGGCTTGATCCCTCATTTCTTTCAAGTCACTGCTCAAGCGTGACTATCTCAGAGACCTCCCCAGATTACCTTACATAATTTAGCACCTCCTCCAGTCACTTTCTAATTCTTTACCTTGTTTTCTCATTTTTCATAATCTAACACTACCTGTCTAAGCTTTATGAAGGTAACTACTATAATTGTTATATTCCCCTCAAATTCTCAACAGTTCTTGGAATTAAAAAAATGTCTACTCCAACAAAATAATTTGGTGAAAAGACATCATGAGACCTGGATTTTTATTCTTGTGTATCTCTAATTTGTGTTCAAATTGGGATTATCAGTTTCCTTCTTAGGCTCCTTGTTCTCCTAAATGTAAAAGAGAGTTGTTTGTTGAACCAGGAAATCTAAAACATCACTTCGACTTAAACCTTCTATAGCTTTATCATTCATATTAAACGGTTAAATAATTTCTTGAAATTAAGCAGTCATGATAAAATATCGTTACTTTAAAAACAGTGTTTAACTACCAAAGAGAAATAGTAGTGATATATTATTATTAAGAAAACAAAATGTAAAATGTAAAAGGTAATCAGAGAAAAGAAACTTTGCTATTATATAAGCAATTATAACAAATGATTCTCCCTACAAAATGTAAAAATTACTGATTTTTCAAACATATGCTAGTACAAAGAACCCTCTTGTTTTGATTTTTTCCTTTCCAGTTGGAAACCAAAATCTAAACTCTTTTTAATGCACAAATGCATCTTCCCTGTTTGCCGTAAACCTTGTTTATTGGGTTGTGTATAAAGACGGAATTAAATACTTGATGGTTCTCGCAACACGATTTACATCCAACAACTCCAGAGATACACAGTTCCTTTGGTCTTAACCTTTGGATAGTTGGCTGTGAAGCTTCTGGTTCACTAACCTCATTAGTGACTTTTAGATGCACAGAACTTGAAAATCTTTGGAATATTAGCAGTTGCTTTGTTAACTGTGTTGTCAGACATAATGATATTAAATCAAGCAAGAGAACTATTGTTTCCCATCCTGACAAGAGGCAAAGAAAATGCTGAAATACATTATCTCAAATGAAGCATTTTTTTAAAACTTGGTTGCTTTGACTAGAATAAGTCTAATTTTATAACTTAAACTGTAGATATGGAAATCTTTATATACTTTTGAGATATTTTTTACTGGAAAACTCCTGAGCTTATTTCTCTAAAACTGAAGGTTCTTTGTTAATGCTTTCTTTGTAAAATCTTATAAGGCAACCAAACTAAAGGTTCTTTGTTAATGCTTTCTTTGCAAAATCTTACAAGGCAACCAGGTAAACTTATATCATCATCAAATCATGAAAACTGTAGTGTATTGGAAACATAATTTTGGAGGCAGATAGACAAAAGTGTTCATCTCCCTAATTTTTAAACTTGGACAGGTTACTTAATTTCCCTAAAGCTGTTTCTTCACCTGTAAGTTAACACTAATCATACCTTCACTATAAGGTTTTGATTATTAAACAAGACAATGTAGGTATGCTAAACATGGTAACTGGCATATTACTTACTTTCCTTACTTTCTCGTTACAATTTTCAGGTGATATCTGATATCACAAATGAAAATGGGTTTGCCTGAGCAGTAGGTTGAGAAAAGTCACTTTCCTTATGGACTCCAAATCATGTGTCCTGAGTTTCTCTTCCCTGTAACAGGCTAATCAAGGCTATTTTGGTTAAGCCTCAATTTTCAATTTGGTCATCTATTTACAGAGCACACAGATAAATCTGACCATTTCTCTTTTTCTAGTAAAGGATGATTTTGACATCAATTTAAAATAAGTGATGTGATGATATTACCTTCTAATGAGGCGTAATACCACAAAGCCATCTGACTTATCCTTTAGCCAGAAGCCTGCAAGTATAGAAGTAAGGTGAGGAGTGGGAATTAGAAGAAGACCAGTGGATGAGGGCATATATGATATTGCAATTCACTGTTATCACAAAAATTATTTCCAGAAGTCTGAATGTCCTAGGGACAGAGAGCAGATATTGGGGGAACAGTGCAATTCTCCAATTAAAAACACCACTAATTCTTACGAAGTGAGCATGTACACAGTATGTAACCAAATGCCCCCTTATGACTGAGTTTGAAAATCAAGGCAAGTACGTTGAATACCCCTAACACTTTATGTGAGAGGATGTGTGCCTCAGCCTCTGTCTTCTTTTCTGGGGATAAGGATGAAAGTGGGAATGTTTTCATATTCCCTTATTTCAATTTAAACATTATTATACCTTTTGGAAAATCATTCTGAATACTCTAACGGCCCCAGAAATGATCAACTAATGATAGAAATACATTCTTAAAACATGAAATTTCCCAATTTTTAAAATTTCATCTGTCAATTTCCTTGAAGTCAGAATAATCGGTATCAAACATAACTTCCTATTATAAATAATTATAAAACTGGACAAACTATATGAGACAGTAGTTTCCAAGCACTTGTCAACTGGAATTGTCGGGTTTTGATCTTTGAGAGAAGGAAAATGCATGGGGTAAGCACCATATTAACCTTGACTTTCTTTTCCTTTTTTCTTCTTTTTAAAATTTCTTTTATTGAAGTATAGTTGATTTACAACCCTGGCTTTCTTCAATGGGCACTGTTCAACCCTGAAATGGAAAGGTGAAGCTGAGGTATAGCACTCTGGGTTTTTTGGAGCTGTGGTGTCAGAAACTGGAGGTTGGGACTGCTAAGGGGACTTGGATTTGTGGAGCAAGGTGCCAGAGAAAAGGAAGCTGGTGGAATTGGGGGCAGGAGTCTGTATGGGAATTTCCTCAGGGCCTTGGGCTTATGGATAGACTGCATATGCTGAGAATGAGATTCCTCAAGCCTAGCATAGAACAACTACTGTAAGATTGATAACTGAATGAACATACCATGGCTGGGCAGGGCCGGGATATGATGAACTTCTAGACAAGCCAGAAAGGAGAGACCTCAGTAAACACATTGGACATTCATTGGAGACCTCAAAAGGCCATTTTAGGACCACACTGTAAATCTCTAAATAAGGTCTCCCCCTGACCTCAGACTAAAGACAGAAGCAAAATAGTCAAGACCTAAACACACACACACAGAGGATCAAGAGGATCTATTAATTTTTAATTTAAATGTCAGGAAAGAAAGCACACACTCGAGATTGGTTCAAGATGGCAGAGTAGGACGTGCTCTCACTCCCTCTTGCGAGAGCAACAGAATCACAACTAACTGCTGAACAGTCATTGACAGGAAGACACTGGAACTCACCAGAAAAGGTACCGCAAATCCAAAGACAAAGGAGAAGCCACAGTGAGACGGTAGGAGGGGCACAACCACAATGAAATCAAATCCCATAACTGCTGGGTGGGTGACTCACAAACTGGAGAACATTTATACCACGGAAGTCCACCCACTGGAGTGAAGTTTCTGAGCCCCACGTCAGGCTTCCAAACCTGGGGGTCCGGCAACAGGAGGAGGAATTCCCAGATAACCAGACTTCGAAGGCTAGCAGGATTTGATTGCAGGACTTTGACAGGACTGGGGGAAACAGAGACTCCACTCTTGGAGGGCACACACAAAGTAGTGTGTGCATCGGGACCCAGGGGAAGGAGCAGTGACCCCATAGGAGACTGAAGCAGACCTACCTGCTAGTGTTGGAGGGTCTCCTGAAGAGGCGGGGGGTGGCTGTGTCTCACCATGGGGACAAGGACACTTGCAACAGAAGTTCTGGGAAGTACTCCTTGGTGTGAGCCCTCCCAGAGTCCGCCACTAGCTGCACCAAAGAGCCCAGGCAGGCTCTAGTGTTGGGTTGCCTCAGGCCAAACAACCAATGGGAGGGAACCCAGCCCCACCCAACAGCAGACAAGCAGATTAAAGTTTTACTGAGCTCTGCCCATCAGAGCAACACTCAGCTCTCCCCACCACCAGTCCCTCCCATCAGGAAACTTGCACAAGCCTCTTAGATAGCCTCATTCACCAGAGGGTGGACAGCAGAAGCAAGAAGAACTACAATCCTGCAGCCTGGGAAACAAAAACCACATTCACAGAAAGAAAAGATGAAAAGGCAGAGGGCTATGTACTTGATGAAGGAACAAGATAAAACCCCAGAAAAACAACTAAATGAAGTGGAGATAGGCAACTTTCCAGGAAAAGAATTCAGAATAATGATAGTGAAGATGATCCAGGACCTCGGAAAAAGAATGGAGGCAAAGATGGAGAAGATGCAAGAAATATTTAACAAAGACCAGGAAGAATTAAAGAACAAACACCTAGAAGAATTAAAGACCAAACAAACAGAGATGAACAATACAATAACTGAAATAAAAAATACACTAGAAGAAATCAATAGCAGAATAACTGAGGCAGAAGAACGGATAAGTGACCTGGAAGACAGAATGGTGGAATTCACTGCCACAGAACAGAATAAAGAAAAAAGAATGAAAAGAAATGAAGACAGCTTAAGAGACCTCTGGGACATTAAACGCAACAATATTTGCATTATAGAGGTCCCAGAAGGAAAAGAGAGACAGAAAGGACCTGAGAAAATATTTAAAGAGATTATAGTTGAAAACTTCCCTAACATGGGAAGAGAAATAGCCACCCAAGTCCAGGAAGCGCACAGAGTCCCAGGCAGGATAATCCCAAGGAGAAACATGCCAAGACACATAGTAATCAAATTGACCAAAAATAAAGACAAAGAAAAATTATTGAAAGCAACAAGGGAAAACGACAAATAACATACAAGGGAACTCCCATAAGGTTAACAGATGATTTCTCAGCAGAAACTCTACAAGCCAGAAGGGAGTGGCATGATTTATTTAAAGTCATGAAAGGGAAGAACCTACAACTAAGATTACTCTACCCGGCAAGGATCTCATTCAGATTCGATGGAGAAATCAAAAGCTTTACAGACAAGCAAAGCTAAGAGAATTCAACAGCACCAAAACAGCTCTACAACAAATGCTAAAGGAATATCTCTAAGTGGGAAACAGAAGTGAAGAAAAGGACCTACAAAAACAAACCCATAACAATTAAGAAAATGGTCATAGGAACATACATATTGATAATTACCTTAAACGTGAATGGATTAAATGCTCCAACCAAAAGACACAGGCTCGCTGAATGGATACAAAAACAAGACCCATATATATGTTGTCTAAAAGGGACCCACGTCGGACCTAGGACACATACAGACTGAAAGTGAGGGGATAGAAAAAGATATTCCATGCAAATGGAAATCAAAAGAAAGCTGGAGTAGCAACACTCATATCAGATAAAACAGACTAAAATAAAGAATGTTACAAGAGACAAGGAAGGACACTATATAATGATCAAGGAATCAATCCAAGAAGAAGATATAACAATTATAAATATATATACACCCAATATAGGAGCACCTCAATACATAAGGCAACTGCTAACAGCTATAAAAGAGGAAACTGACAGTAAGACAATAATACTGGGGGACTTGAACACCTCACTTACAACAATGGACAGATCATCCAAACAGAAAATTAATAAGGAAACACAAGCTTTAAATGAAACAATAGACCAGAGACTTAATTGTTATTTATAGGACATTCCATCACAAAACAGCAGATTACACTTTCTTCTCAAGTGCACACAGAACATTCTCCAGGATAGATCACATCTTGGGTCACAAATCAAGCCTCAGTAAATTTAAGAAAATTGAAATTTATCAAGCATCTTTTCTGACCACAACACTATGAGATCAGATATCAATTACAGGGAAAAAAACCATAAAAAAACACAAACATATGGAAGCTAAACAGTACGTTACTAAATAACCAAGAGATCACTTTAGAAATCAAAGTGGGAATCAAAAAATACCTAGATACAAATGGCAATGAAAACATGATGATCCAAAACCTATGGGATGCAGCAAAAGCAGTTCTAAGAGGGAAGTTTATAGCTATACAAGCCTACCTCAAGAAACAAGAAAAATCTGAAACAATCTAACCCTACACCTAGAGGAAAGAGAGAAAGAAGAAAAAACAAAACTCAAAGTTAGCAGAAGGAAAGAAATAAAGATCAGAGCAGAAAACAATGAAATGGAAACAAAGAAAACAATAGCAAAGATCAATAAAACTAAAAGCTTGGTTCTTTGAGAAGATAAATAAAATTGATAAAGCATTACCCAGACTCATCAAGAAAAAAAGGGAGAGGACTCAAATCAATAAAATTAGAAAGAAAAAGGGGAAGTTACAACAGACACCACAGAAATACAAAGCATCCTAAGAGACTACTACAAGCAACTCTATGCCAATAAAATGGACAACCTGGAAGAAATGGATAAATTCTTAGAAAGGTATAACCTTTCAAGACTGAACCAGGAAGAAATAGAAAATATGAACAGACCAATCACAAGTAATGAAATTGAAACTGTGATTAAAAATCTTCCAACAAACAAAAGTCCAGGACCAGATGGCTTCACAGGTGAATTCTATCAAACATTTAGAGAAGAGCTAACATCCATCCTTCTCAAACTCTTCCAAAAAACTGCAGAGGAAGGAACACTCCCAAACTCATTCTATGAGGCCACCATTACCCTGATACCAAAACCAGACAAAGATACTTCAAAAAACAATTTACAGACCAATATCACTGATGAATATAGATGCAAAAGTCCTCAACAAAATACTAGCAAACAGAATCTAACAACACATTAAAAGGATCATACACCACGATCAAGTGGGATTTATCCCAGGGATGCAAGGATTCTTCAATATATGTAAATCAATCAATGTGGTACACCATATTAACAAATTGAAGAATAAAAATCATGATCATCTCGATAAATACAGAAAAAGCTTTTGACAAAATTCAACACCCATTTAGGATAAAAAATCTCCAGAAAGTGGGCATAGAGGGAAACTACCTCAACATAATAAAGGCCATATATGAAAAACTCACAGCAAACATCATTCTAAATGGTGAAAAACTGAAAGCATTTCCTCTAGGGTCAGGAACAAGACATGGATGTCCACTCTCACCATTATTATTCAATATAGTTTTGCAAGTCCTAGTCACAGCAATCAGAGAAGAAAAAGAAATAAAAGGAATACAAATTGGAAAAGGAGAAGTAAAACTGTCACTCTTTGCAGATGACATGATACTATACATAGAAAATCCTAAAGATTCCACCAGAACACTACCAGAGCTCATCAATGAATTCGGTAAAGTTTCAGTATACAAAATTAATGCACAGAAATCTCTTGCATTTCTATACACTAATGATGAAAAATCTGAAGGAGAAATTAAGTAAACACTCCCATTCACCACTGAAACCAAAGAATAAAGTACCTAGGAATAAACCTACCTAGGGCAACAAAAGACATGTATGCAGAAAACTATAAGACACTGATGAAAGAAATTAAAGATGATACAAACAGATGGAGAGATATACCATGTTCTTAGATTGGAAGAATCAATATTGTGGAAATGACTATACTACCCAAAGCAATCTACAGATTCCATGCAATCCCTATCAAATTACCAATAGCATTTTTTACAGAACTAGAACAAAAAATCTTAAAATTTGTATGGAGACACCAAAGATCCCGAATAGTCAAAGAAGTCTTGAGGGAAAAAAATGGAGCTGGAGGAATCAGACTCCCTGACTTCAGACTATACTACAAAGCTACAGTAATCAAGACAGTATGGTACTGGCACAAAAACAGAAATATAGATCAATGGAACAGGATAGAAAGCCCAGAGATATACCCACACACATATGGTCACCTTATTTTTGATAAAGGAGGCAAGGATATACAATGGAGAAAAGACAGCCTCTTCAATAAGTGGTGCTGAGAAAACTGGACAGCTACATGTAAAAGAATGAAATTAGAACACTCCCTAACACCATACACAAAAATAAACTCAAAATGGATTCGAGACCTAAATGTAAGACTGGACACTATAAAACTCTTAGAGAAAAACATAGGAAGAACACTCTTTGACATACATCACAGCAAGATCTTTTTTGATCCACCTCCTAGAGTAATGGAAATAAAAACAAAAATAAACAAGGGAGACCTAATGAAACTTAAAAGCTTTTGCAAAGCAAAGGAAACTACAAACAAGACAAAAAGACAACCCTCAGAATGGAGAAAATATTTGCAAACAAATCAATGGACAAAGGATTAATCTCCAAAATATATAAACAGTTCATGCGGCTCAATATTAAAAAAAAAAAAAAACACCCAATCCAAAAATGGGCAGAAAACCTAAATAGACATTTCTCCAAAGAAAGCATACAGATGGCCAAGAAGCACATGAAAAGCTGCTCAACATCACTAATTATTAGAGAAATGCAAACCAAAACTACAATGAGTTATCACCTCACACCAGTTAGAATGGGCATCATCAGAACATCTGCAGACAACAAATGCTGGAGAGGGTGTGAAGAAAAGGGAACCCTCTTGCACTGTTGGTGAGAATGTAAATTGATACAGCCACTATGGAGAACAGTATGGAGGTTCCTTAAAAAACTAAAAATAGAATTACCATATGACCCAGCAATCCCACTACTGGGCATGTACCCAGAGAAAACCATAATTCAAAAAGACACATGCACCCCAATGTTCATTGCAGCACTATTTACAATAGGCAGGTCATGGAAGCACCTAAATGCCCATCAATAGACAAATGGATAAAGAAAATGTGGCACATATATACAATGGAAAATTACTCAGCCATAAAAAGGAATGTAATTGCGTCATTTGTGGAGACATGGATGGATCTAGTGACTGTCATACAGAGTGAAGTAAGTCAGAAAGAGAAAAACAAATATTGTATATTAACGCATATATGTGAAACCTAGAAAAATGGTACAGATGAACCAGTTTGCAGGGCAGAAAGTGAGACACACATGTAGAGAACAAATGTATGGACACCAAGGGGGGGAAAGCGGTGTGTGGCGGGGGTGGTGGTGTGATGAATTGGGAGATTGGCACTGACATATATACACTAATATGTGTAAAATGGATAACTAATAAGGACCTGCTGAAAAAAACTAAATAAAAAAAATTCAAAAAAAAGCACTCATACAAATATCTAACCTGCAATAAAAAAATTATAAAACATAGATACAAGCAAGGCAATGTAATCCATAATCAACCAATTAAGCAGTCAGCAGTAAGGACCACACGATGACCCAGATGTTAGTATTAATAGACAAGGATTTTAAAACAGCTCCTATTAATATGTTATAGACTTAAAGAAAATGGACATAATGAGTAAACAAATAAGAAATATCAGCAAAATTTGGAAATGATAAAAAGAAAGAAATGACATTTCACTTTTCATAGAAGTGAAAAGAAAAATGTTTAAGGAAAAAGTATTGGATGTACTTATTGACAGACTAGAAACTGGCAAATGAAAGCATTAATGAACCTGAAGACAGATTAATTGAAATTATCCAGGCTAAAATAGATAAATATTTAATGCCCCCATCCCCCTTCAAACACATAAAACAGATTCAGTAACCACCAACAATATCAAACTATCTAAGCTATGTGGAAGAAAAATAAATAGAATAAAGTAGAAAAAAATAAGTAATGGTTGAAAGTTATCAAATATGGTAAAAATAAAAATTTCTTCTGATCCACATCAAAGAAGCTTAGCAAACTCCAGGCAGGAGAAATATACCAAAACTATGCTCAGGCACATTATAACCAAACTTTTGAAAAATAAAGAAAAAATTTAATGAAATAGAGAAGGAACAAAGACACATGAAACACAGGCAAACAATGTAAGCTAGAAAACAATGGAGGGACGTCATTAAAATGCTAAAAGAAAAAAGAGATTGAATCCATAATTCTATACCCAGCGGAAGTAAAAGATATTTTCAGATAAACAAAATGAGTGAATTCATTTCTAGCAGACTTGCATTATAATAAATGCTGAAAGATGTTATTTGGACTGAAGGGAAATTATACCAGATGAAAACTAGGTTATATAGGAAGGGATAAATACTACTGGCAATCATAAACATGCTGATAAATATAAAAGGACATACTTTTTCTTCTTTTAATTTTTAAAGCAAAAATAACATTGCACTGAGATGGTTATAATGTAAAAACATATACATGACATTGCAGAAAGGTGTTTATTTAAATATATTATTTTAAGATTCTTCTATTTTATGTGAGGTGTTTAATATGAATTTTAAGTAGACTATCATAAAATAAGAATCCCTGCTATACTCTCTAGAGCAAGAGCTATAAATATAATACAAAAGAACTAAGAAGGCAACACAGGAATAAAAACGAAATATAAAAATCATTAATTAAACAAAAAGAAATAAGAAAAATGGAAAAATAAAAGTCAGATGAGATAAATAGAAAACAAACAGCAAGGTGATAGTTTAAACCCAACCATAGCAATCAACACATTTATTGCAAAAAAGAGCAACCACTCCAACTAAAAGGCAGAGCCTGCCTGCCTGATCAAAAATGCAAAACTCGACAATATCTTGTCTAGAAGTGATACCCCTGAGTCTCATAGGGGTTGAAAGTAAAAGTTTGATACCCCTATGTCTCATAGAGGTTGAAAGTAAAAGTGTGGAGTACATACACCCAAGTCAACAGTAAGCATAGATATGGCCATATTAATATCAGAAAAAGGGTGTTTCAAGACCAGGAGTATTATCAGAGGTAAAAGGAACATTTCATAATAATCAAGGGTCAGGGCATCAGGATCTAGATAGAATAACCCTACTTATGTATGTGCCTAATAATAGTATCTCAAAATTTATGAAGTGAAAAGCAACAGAAGTAAAGGAGACAACAAATAATTCCACAATCATAGTTAGAGATTTTAATACTCCTCTCTCAACAACTGTTAGAAGATATAGCAAAACTCAGTAAAGATATATAAAATCTGAGCACTATCAAACTACTTGGCCTAATCAATATTGTAGAACATGATTCCAGACAACAGCAGAATTAATATTTTTTGAGTGTATATAGAACATTTGCTAAAACAAATGTTGGCCCTTATAAAAAGACAAAAGACTGATACCTTACAGGGTATGATCACTGACAACAACAAAATTAAATTAGAAATTAATAAAATTAAACATCTTAAAAATCCTTGAATGTTTGGAATTAAACACACTTATAGAACCCATAGGCCATGGAAGAAATCACAAAGGATATTAAAAATAGTTCTAACTGAATAATAATGAAACACAAAATATCAAAGTTTGTGGGATGCAGCCAAAGGTATACTATTAGGAAATGGGAATAAACTCTCATATTACAATGCACATACCTACCTGTTGACCCTCTTCTGGGAATATGACCTGCAGATATAGTAGCACATGTGCAAAATGGAGTATGTTCAAGATTATATTCATGGTAAAGATGTTTGTAACATCAAAATACTTAAAAAAACACAAATGTTCTTCAACAGGGGATTGGTTAGATAAATTCTGGAATGTTCATACAATGTAATGTTATACAGGTGCTAAAGACAGTAAAGCAGCTAATTATGTATTGCTTTAGAAAGATCTCCAAGATGCATTGTTCAATAAAAGAAGCAATCTATAAATGTGTGTTTGTACATACTACCATTTGTATTAAATACACAAACACAATGCAAACGCATATATATTTGTACATTCTACCATTTGTGTTCAATATGTACAAACGCACAAATAGGTATTTGCTTGTATTATGTTTAGAAAGTCTTTTGAAGGATACACAAGAAGCTGACAATACTGTTTGCCTCCTGGGAAGGGATTTGGGTGGTTGGAGAATAGAGCTGTAAGAAATAGACTTACTCTTCTCTATGCTTGTGTTACTGCTTCAAACAGTAAGTTAAATTAAGGGAGAGAAAACTGTTGGTCAAGTGAAATTAATGTACTAGGAAAATGTGGCTCTCAGACCTCTAATAAAGAGTGCAGCTGCTGTCATTCTTTTATATATAGCTGTCCAATATTCCCAGCACCACTTATTGAAGAGACTGTCTTTTCTCCATTGTACATTCTTTCCTCCTTTGTCATAGATTAATTGACCACAGGACATGGGTCTATTTCTGGGCTCTCTATCTTGTTTCATTGACCTATGTGTCTGTTTCTGTGTCAGTACCATACTGTTTTGATTACCATAGCTTTGTGGTACAGTCTGAAGTCAGGGAGCCTGATTCCTCTAGCTGTGTTCTTCCTTCTCAAGATCATTTTGGCTATTTCAGGTCTTTTGTGTTTCCATACAAATCTTAAAATTATTTGTTCTAGTTCTGTGAAAAATGCCATTGGTATTTTGATAGAGATTGCACTGACTCTTAGATTGCCTTGGGTAGTATGGTCATTTTAATAATACTGATTCTTCCAATTCAAGAACGTGGTGTATCTTTCCATCTGTTTGTCCCATCTTCAATTTCTTTCTTCAGTATCTTACAGTTTTTGGAGTACATTCTCTAACACCATGTACAAAAATAAATGCAAAATGGATTAAAGAGCTACATGTAAGAGCAGATACTACAAAACTCCTAGAGAAAACATAGGCAGGACACTCTTTGACATAAATTGCAGCAATATTTTGGGGGGATCTGTCTCCTACAGTAAAGGAAACAAAAACAAAAATAAACAAATGGGACCTAATTAAACTTAAAAGCTTTTGCACAGCAAAGGAAACCATCAACAAAATAAAAGGACAATCTACTGAATGGGAGAAAATATTTGAAAATGATATGACCAATAAGGGATTAATATACAACATATAGGGCTTCCCTGGTGGTGCAGTGGTTGGGAGTCCGCCTGCCGATGCAGGGGACGCGGGGTTCGTGCCCCGGTCCGGGAAGATGCCACATGCTGCGGAGTGGCTGGGCCCGCGAGCCATGGCCGTTGAGCCTGCGTGTCCGGAGCCTGTGCTCCGCAACGGGAGAGGCCACAACAGTGAGAGGGTCGCGTAACGCAAAAAAAAAAAAAAAAAAAAAAAAAAAAAAATACAACATATATAAACAGCTCATACAACTCAATGTCAAAAAAACAAACAACTCAATTGAAAAATGGGTAGAAGAATTAAATAGACATTTTTCCAAAGGGGAAATGCAGATGGCCAACAGAAACATGAAAAGATATTCAACATTGCTAATCATCAGGGAAATATAAATCAAAACCACAACGAGATATCACCTCACACCTTTCAGGATGGCTATCATCAAAAAGAACACAGGTAACAAATGTTGGTGAGGATGTGTAGAAAAGGGAAACCTCGTAAACTGTTGGTGGGAATGTAAATTGCTGCAGCCACTGTGGAAAACAGTATGACAGCTTCTCAAAACACTAAGAATAGAACTACCATATGACCCAGCAATTCCACTCCTGGGTATATTATCCTAAAAAAAACCCGAAACACTAATTTGAAAGGATACATGCACCCCAATGTTCATAGAAGCATTGTTTACAATAGTTAAGATATGGGAGCAACCTAAGTGTCCATCAACAGATGAATGGATAAAGATGTGGTTTATATACACATATGAAATTTTGCCATTTGCAGCAACATGGATGGACTTAGAAGGCATTATGCTAAGTGAAATAAGTCAGAGAAAGACAAATGCTGTATAATATCACTTATATGTAGAATCTAAAAAATACAACAAACTGGTGAATAAAACAAAAGAGAAGCAGCTTCACAGATATAGAGAACAAACTAATGGTTACCAGTGGGATGGGGGGTAATACAGGGGTGGGGGTGTGGGAGGTACAAACTATAAGGTGTAAGATAGGCTCAAGGATGTATTGTACAACACAGGGAACATAGCCAATGTTTTGTAATACTATAAATGGAAAGCAACCTTTAAAATCTGTATAAAAATAACAAAATTAAATTTTAAAAGGTAACAGCTGCTAAAATAGTTCTATTTTAAATCTGAGAAAACTTAGAGTCTGAAATGGGAATTGACTTACCCAGGCTCACACAACAAGCAAAAGCCTCATGACTACAAGGATATATACTGTAAGATCATCTGATCCCATATAAAAGAATGGTACTTCCTGTGAAAAGTTACCAAAAGAAGATCAATGAAATCCCCATTAAATAAACAACCCAAAATGGACTAGTTGAGTTAAGGAGGGAATGAGAATAAACCTGGTTACCTATCACATCTTTCATGTCCTGGTGATTAGACCACCAAAATAACCTTGGGCCTCAGTACAAGGAATATATATATTTTAAAATACCTCACCCTTATTTGGGCTCTACTTGCTTTATTTTTTTCAGCCTTTCTATGACTTGGATCAATTCCAACATCCAGAGGACTCAAAATTTCTCCTCCAATACTACCTAAATTTCTAATCAAAGCTGACATAACATTGTGGGCTTTCCAGAGGATGATGACATTTTGCCTCTGAATACATGCAGTAAAGGGCTTTTCTTGGGGGTAATGTGTCGCTGTAGGGATGCTCTATAACTATTCCCACTGTCATTGCGGAGAAACAACCCCAGAATTTGCCTGTGTTACTTGTTCATTGGGTTTAAATTACACTTTCATTTAAACATCTTCTTGGCAGTGATTACAATGCTCAGTGACTGAAACATTTCTCAGTGAGGAACTACTGTAATGGTCAATGAATGAGAAATACAGGCTGGGATGCACCATGACTACAGAGCACCTGTGATGTGGGATTGCTGTGATGTTGCTGTGAGGCATAGCAGACACTACAAATCCTTTTATTAATCTGGAAAAAAATTGTAAGATTAAAAAAATGAGGCAAAACAAAAGAATCCTGGTATCATGCAGGTACCCAGCAGGTGTGAGTAGATTGAGACCTGATATCATATCCCTAGCAGTGCTCTAAAACCACCTGTCACAGACGTGTTCTGCTTAGTCTCAATCAAGCCTGCATGCACCATCACACCAGCCACTTTCATTTCAACAGCTTAAAGAGTAATCTGCTAGACAAACAGTTCTGATAGAACTAAAACACTAGAGTTGTGTTTTATTTAAAAAAAACATCTTTGCTGCAATGCTTCTTGCTGTGATAATGACTCCTCAGAAGGATAATTCAAAGTAAACATATTCACCACTAAATAGGAATGAAGAGAGAGGCCTTGGTTTGCTGTTTGCTTTTCTTTTCTAAAGTCCTAGGTTATTGAATATAATTTACCTCTATCATGTTTCAAATATATTATCATTCATACAAAGAGATGACACGCATATTGTTTGGCTTCATAAAACAAAGACAGTTCATAAGTTCTGTTCTTATGATTAACAGAATCCTTGAAATTCACAGCTTGTAAATGTATAGTCTGACTCTCCATTTTACAGACGAAGAAGTCAAGGTCTCTAATGGGAAGGAAATCACACAAGATCAAGATCATGCTGCCAGGTAATAAGAGGGTCAGGATTGGAATACAGTCTCCAGTTTGGGGATCTTCCCTCCTTACGCCATGATGCTCTGGTTATGATTTATGCCCTTTCATTGATAAGAATGACCAGGTAAAATAGGCTTTTACTTATAAATGTGCATATTTTCCAGTAATCCAATGACTTTGAGCAATGTGCTTCAGTTACTATAATAGTTAATATCACTTTGTTTACCTGTTACATTGAGCACACTCTGTTTTTAGACATTTTGATTGTAGGTAGTGAGTATTTTGCTCCTATGATTTCATAAGACAGGCATTGGCAAAACAGGAGGCAGAAGGCAAAAAGAGGTGACCATTTTTATGTAAACAGGATAAAAGCAGAGTAAGCTTGACTGATGGATTGAATAGGGATCGTGAATAGAAAAGAGATTATATTCTTCCAAGTGGAATTGGAAGACATTGTGTACAAAGACAACACTGGGTGAAAGAACAGGGGCAGGGCCATTCAGCTCTGAAAGTTAATAACCATCCTACTACCCAATGGTCCTATTAATGCAAATTTTTAATTTGATTCATTTGTAATTCAGGACTCATGACCTAATCCTAGAATAATTTTCTTTTGCACACTAAAAGGTGACAAGTCACTTAATCAAAGCATCTTCTCAGACCCAACAAAAATGGTAGACCAAGGAAATGGTTCTGCAAACATGAACGTTTATTTACCTATCTTCCCATTTGTATAGTTTTTGGTTACATATCCATAAAAAGAAAAGATTCAGACATATGTGGATAATTCATGTTCTTTACCATCAGACTGCTAAATCACCTCATATGCATGCATCTGTCTTCATAGGTCATTTGTTATATACCTTTTCATCTCCCACAGATTCCATCACAATGTTTCACTTGTTGTTTATGCTGTGCTTTTACATGTGGCAAGTCCTCCCACCTATATCTGCAAAACGAAATCTCAATTATTCTTAAAGACCCAATATAAATTCAACTCCCTTCACAAAATCATCTCATCTTGTCATCTGAAAATCATCTCATCCTCTTCTGATCCCAACAACAGCAATGTATCTGTGGCTTTCAACATAATGTTCACTTTTTAGTTCATGTTTTATATATATATATATTTGCAAATATGACCTTACTAAGTACAACTTATTTGTGATCAAGGTATCTCTCATTTCTCCTCGAATTTTAGCAGTACCTGCACCTGGTTGCTTCTCTATAAATGTTTGTGAATGAATGAAAGAAAGAATGAATGAATATAGCCTTTTCCAAATGTCTGAAATAGTTTGATGAAATAGCCTTTGCGATGGTTCATCAGACTTAGTACTGATATCTTCCAGAGCTAAGCTTCCTTTGAATCAGCATACAAACAAAATTCAAAATCCAACCATTTGTATTTTTAAATTTATTTCTTTGCTTTACATCTAAAAGTTACAGCTAACAATCAACAGCTCAATTGCCTAAAAGAAAATACCATTTATCCTTTCATAAATATCTGAAAAAGAGAGAAACATGTTTAAAAAAAAAAAACAGGAGTACACATTCTCAGGGAGCCTAAAATATGACAGAACAAGCACAGGTATGAAACAGCAACCTTTTCACATTCTATGTTAGCTTACAAAAGAAAGATTTCATGTAGGGTGTCTATAAGCGGTACTAATCCTTTCTTGAATTGAGAACCAATTATGTTAAAATTCAAATATATTTTAACTTGATAAAACCCATTAATATATATTAAGCAAAGCAAACAAGTGATATACTGGGCCTTGAGGAATATATATAGAATCCTAATGTTTCTGTTTTGATGTTAAATAAACCCATTCTTTTAACGTACTCTCAAATGTCACAGTTCCTGTCCAGTTCATGTCTACATACCTCCACTACGTTGCATAAAATATTACATAATTTTCTGTTTTTATTTTTTAAAATTCATTTTTTTGAGGACGATTAATAAATTTTATGGATTATCTGGGCAGTTATGTGACTAAAAATAGAATAGTTTTTAAAAATTGAAATATAGTTGATTTACAATGTGTGTTAGTTTCAGGTGTACAGCAAAGTGATTCAGTTACACATACCTATATATCTATTTTTTCAGATTATTTTCCCTTATAGGTTATTACAAAATATCAAGTATAGTTCCTTGTTGGTTATCTATTTTACATATAGTAGTGTGTATATGTTAATCCCAAACTCCTAATTTATCCCTCCCCCCTCCCCCTTTGGTAATAATAAGTTTGTTTTTTATGTCTGTGGGTCTATTTCTGTTTTGTATATAAGTTCATTTGTATCATTTTTTTTAGATTCCACATATAAGTGATATCATATGATATTTATCTTTCTCTGTCTGGCTTACTCCACATAGTATGATAATCTCTAGGTCCATCAATGTTGCTGCAAATGGCATTATTTCATTCTTTTTTTGTGTTTGAGTAATATCATTTGTATGGAAACACAAAAGACCCCAAATAGCCAAAGCAATCTTGAGAAAGAAAAATGGAGCTGGAGGAATCTGGCTCTCTGACTTCAGACTACTTACAAAGCTACAGTAATCAAAACAGTATGGTACTGGCACAAAAAAACAGACATATAGATCAATGGACAGGATAGAAAGCTCAGAAATAAACCCACGCACCTATGGTCAATTAATCCATGACAAAGAAGGCAAGAATATACAATGGAGAAAAGACAGTGCTGGGAAAACTGGACAGCTACATGTAAAAGAATGAAATTAGAACATTCTCTAACACCACACACAAAAATAAACTCAAAAGAGATTAAAGACCTAAATGTAAGGACAGACACTATAAAACTCCTAGAGGAATACATAGGCAGGACACTCCTTGACATAAATTGCAGCAATATCTTGTTGGATTCGTCTCCTAGAGTAATGGAAATAACAACAATAATAAACAAATGGGACCTAATTAAACTTAAAAGCTTTTGCACAGTAAAGGAAACCAATAAACAAAATGAGAAGACAAACCTACAGAATGGGAGAAAATATTTGCAAATGTGACAGACAAGGGATTAATTTCCAAAATATACAAAGAGCTCATACATCTTAATATAAAAAAAAAAAACCCAATCAAAAAATGGGCAGAAGATCTAACAGGCATTTCTCCAAAGAAGACATACAGATGGCCAACAGGCACATGAAAATATGCTTAACATCGCTAATTATTAGAGAAATGCAAATCAAAACCACTATGAGGTATCACCTCACACCAGTCAGAATGGCCATCATCAAAAAGTCTACAAATAATAAGTACTGGAGAGGGTGTGGAGAAAAAGGAACCCTCCAATACTACTGGTAGGAACGTAAAGTGGTACAGCCACTATGGAGAACAGTACGGAGGTTCCTTAAAAAACTAAAAACAGAGCTACCATATAATCCTGCAATCCCACTCCTGGGCATATATCTGGAGAAAACCATAATTAGAAAAGATACATGCACCCCAATGTTCACTGCAGCACTATTTACAATAGCCAAGACATGGAAGCATCCTAAATGTCCATTGACAGATGAATGGATAAAGAAGATGTGGTGTATTTATACAATGGGATATTAGTCAGTCATAAAGTGCTGTTTAACACTTACTGAACTATACACAATTTTTCCTATATATATGGTTCTGCACATACTAACCTGAATAGCAAGAAAGCTATACTTCCTTTTTCACACTAATTCATTCTATTACAGCCATTTTTAGGAACTATCAAATAACAAAATTTTATGTTCAGGTCACTGACTACAAAAACGGTCAATTCAATTTCTCTTAAATTTTTATTTTGTGGAATGCTACTTTATCTGAAAGGAAAATAATTTGGTCTTGCTTTTTTTTTTTTTTTTTTTGCCTGCCCTTATGGGAAAAAAAATGGGTGGACAGATTAAAAAGCAATTGAGGGCTTCCCTGGTGGCGCAGTGGTTGAGAGTCCGCCTGCTGATGCAGGGGACACAGGTTCGTGCCCCGGTCTGGGAAGATCCCACATGCCGCGGAGCGGCTGGGCCCGTGAGCCATGGCCGCTGAGCCTGCGCGTCCGGAGCCTGTGCTCCGCAACGGGAGAGGCCATAACAGTGAGAGGCCTGCGTACTGCAAAAAACAAAAAAAACAAAAACAAACAAAGAGCAATTGAAAATCCATTGTCTAATTTGAGTCATTAATCTCAAATTCTTTTTACCTGCCTACAACTTTAGTCTCATAGTTTGGGGTTTAATAATTGATGAGCAGTTAGTATTTGACTTTGGTTTCCCCTAATGTGTGCCCAATGCTCAAACACAGTCTTTGCTCTTCTCAGATACTTTGCAGTTTGGCAATTTAAATATTCTTTTCTCCTTAGTAGAAGTCTGGATTATTAGAGATGGAGCTGAAAGGAAACTTGGAGTTTTCCTAAACCTTTTTATAAAAGGGAAAGACCCAGCATTGAAAGCCAGCCTCAACACTGATGCTGTCCTAACTTGAAGCCAAGTGGCAAAGTACCACAGCATCTTACTAATTTAGCTTGTATTCATTCTGAATAGAATCTGACCATTTTCTCTAATAGAATCAGCATGCAAATTTCTAGCATTCATCTTTTGAAAATCTGTATGTAAAACTAATGTGTGGGAGAAGAGAACAATATGTGAAGCAGATATTGTGCTAGACTTGACAAGTTTTAGTTTCTGACATACAGTCTTTGAGCAAAAATTTATGTATATCTTTTTTAATAATTTCTCATAAACAGGTCAACAAAACTACAAGCATATGTTTGCCTGTATTCTCAGGTTCAATGTATATTTCACATGTAAATCATCCAACGTTGGTAGAGAAAAGGGAGGTTAATGTGAGGTTGACAAAATAGCACATTTGGTATTTAATGCCTGCATAGCCACTGAAATAATTATATAATTCATGGACTCTTTCAGCTAACATTTAAATTCTGTCCGTGTTCTAATCAGTTAGTGATATAGAGATTAATAGATACCGCTTCTAGTCAGGAGTTTACAATATTGTGAAGCATAAGACTGAGTAATTAAATCTCCTCTTGAGTAAGGATCTGGGTCAAGAAGAGCTTCCTGGAAGAAGCTGTATTTGACCCTTGAAGAATGCATAGGAACTTAGCAGAAAGACAATGAGGGGTAAAGGGAAGGAAAGAAAATATTTTGATACCCAGTAATCAACTTATAATATTCCAATATTCCTATAATCATACGATCCTATAAATGAAATCTGGAGTCCAAAGAGTCACTAGTGAGATAGCTTGCCCTACCAGATATTAAAATGGCATGAATTCCAAGCATAGAACTTCCATGTTCCACACAACCTAACGCATTTAGGAGAAGACTCCGCTGGCCTTTTGAAAGGTTAGTGTGGGATTACAGACTGAAACTACACTCATGCTTTTCTTTCAATTTTAAGTTGTTTTCCAGATGGTACTTGACCTCCAATGCTGCCACTAGGTGGAGTGGTGGTGGCTCAGTGGGAACAGGCTTTGGTTAGACTGAGAAAGAGAGAGTTATGGGTCTCATGATTCCTATTTCATTTCTTTTCATTTTTCTTTCAAAAACTGTATTGGACAGTTTTAAGAAATACACTTCAAAAGTAAGCTTTTATAAAGAATTGTGTGGTATGATACTTGGATTAAAACTGGTTTTCTGAGAGGTAGAATGAAACAAAGGAAAACTCAGGGCTTTGGTATCGCATGCAAGGTTTCCCTGCTGCCTCTGCCGTTTATTACTTGGGTAAAAGCCAGCAGGCTCCTTAATTTCTATAAGCCTCGGCTTTCTCATATGTAAAACTTGAATGATCATACTTATTTTACATGTTTGTTAGAAGATGAACAGAGCCATATGGTTCATTGTGGCTTGAGGAAAAATGTGGGTAACCATGCAGCTATGACCCAAGGATATGTTTGATTTAATTCCAAAAGTTTTTTTTTTCAAATTCGTAAAATTTCACATAGAAATATGATTTTTTTAAAAATAAATTTATTTATTTATGGCTGTGTTGGGTCTTCGTTGCTGTGAGCGGCCTTTCTCTAGTTGCAGCGAGCTGGGGCTACTCTTCATTACGGTGCGCAGGCTTCTCACTGCGGTGGCTTTTCTTGTTTCAGAGCATGGGCTCTAGGCATGCGGGCTTCAGTAGTTGTGGCGCACGGGCTTAGCTGCTCAGCGGCATGTAGGGTCTTCCCGGACCAGGGCTTGAACCCGTGTCCCCTGAATTGGCAGGCGGATTCTTAACCACTGCGCCACCAGAGAAGCCCAGAAATATGATTTTTAACTTCCCATGAAAAGCCTGAAGTTCAGGCTACATTGGGTCTTCATTGCCATACCTAAGAATTACTGGAGTTAAATTACCTAGGTGCCCCTCTCTCCACCTTGGGCTCTGGGCACTTGGGTTTGCTATCATGGATTTAGAGTCAATTTCCCTGGGATTCTGGTGTATTTGTGTCCAAAAAACAAAAACAAAAAACACTTCAGCATTTTCACACAAGTCAACAGCTTGTAGCCTTTCTGAGCATCAGCCTATCTCATGAAATCTGTCCTGATAGAGTTATCTAAAAGGGGCTTTTCAATTCCCCGTGATTCCTCTGTTTTTTCTTATTTTATTTTCCATACCTGGAGGAATCCAACAGAGAAAGTCAATGTTAACTAGACTCTCTCTTTAGGAATAACATTCTTCTCTGTGACAAAGGCATATTTTTCAGTTTCAAAATGAGACAAACTTGACTCGTCCAAGCAAGAATTAGCTGTTCATTAGATTCATTCATCTATGCATTGAATTTAAAAGTGTACATCTAACCAGCTTCTCTCCTCCCTCTGTCCTCTGTTTTGGGCTGAATTGTGTACCCTCAAAATTCATGTGTTGAGTTAGGGAACTCTCAGTGCATAAGAATGTGAGGTATACCTTTGGAGATATGGCCTTCAAAAAGGTAATTAAGTTAAAATGAGCTGGTTAGGTTGTGGCCCTAATCCAATCTGACTGATGTTCCTATAAAAAGAGATGAAAATATGCAGAGAGACACCTGGGGTGCATATGCACAGAGGGACAACTGTAGGAAGAGGCAGCAAGAGGGTGCTCACCTGAAAGCCAAAGCAAAGTGGTCTCAGAGGAAACCAAACCTGCGGGCCCCTTGATCTTGGACTTCCAGCATCCAAAACTGTGACAAAATACATTTCCGTTGCTTAAACCAGCTTGTGGTATTTTGTTACGGCAGCCCTAGCAAACTAACACATCCTCCAAAGAAGATTCTCATTTGGCTACTTGGTCTCTGTCATTTCTCTTTCCTTTGAGAAAGATGTCTTAAAGCCTTTTGTGTTTGAGAGTCAGGAGCAAGGAGGCAAGGAAAGAAAGGCTGTGTGAAGCACAGAAGGTCAAGGAGGAGTTTTCCATTTTCTGTTGGTGAGGGCAGGTTGAAGAAAAGCTTGGGAACACCTAGGGTGGGGTACATAGCTTATGACAAGGAACATTTTGTTTTTTTAAAGAAGTCTTGAGAAAGATTAAGAATTTTATTTTGAGATTATGTTGCACAGACTTTGCTTTTTTATCGCTATCACTTCTCCAGCATCAAATACAGTGGTCAAAACTTTATAATTATTCTACAAATTGTATCTCCTCAGTAACAAGCAAACAAACAAAATGCCATTTACAAGTTGCACGTGGCAGGATGTTTTATGTTTCAAAAATTCCCATAGATATAAAAACTATTTTAAAGGGCAAGTGATTTGTTCACTGAAAATTTTCTGAAGCAATCACATTTTAGAAGAAAAATTTAAGTAATTCTTTAACAGAGCTATAACATGCTTTCCATGTGACCAACTTTATACTGATGATTAGATTCTTACAAATTTTAATTCCAACTCTCTCTTTGAAATGCTCTTCCAAAATTTCAGTAGGTCAATACTGGCCCCAGAACCCATGAAAAGCATCAGAATACAAATGTGATGATATTAGTGAAAAGGTCTTGCAAATTAAAATGCATCATATATGCACAAAGGATTATCATTTATGCCCGTTATTCTGAAGAACGATGACCTCTTCAAAAAGAATTCATTATTTCTATCCATTTCTTTAGGCTTTCATAAGAGTGAGCCCATGAGAAAGCAACAATAGATCTAGTGAAATTAGATAGGATTCTTGTAGTGACACCCCAGTAATTTTTTCTAGAGGTCTGTCTTTTCTTCACCAGTACTTCCAGCATTGATGATTCTTCTGACATTAATATGGAGAAGTATACTAGTATTTGCACATGTAAAATAATGAAGCCCTAAACAAATAACAGGGATAAAGAGAAACACACAAACAAGATAGGAGAAAGCTTCTGTAGAAAATAAGAAAGTGGTGTTGCAAAAGTTTCTGCATTCTTCATATTCTATGTTTGTCACATGGACATGGGATAACATTGTGTGCCTTTAAGCACACTGAGTAGACAGTATTGGTAATCTCTGGTGTTCTAGCATACATTTTAAGGACAAACTCTGTAGAAATCACACTTCAGTCTCATTTAATACAAAATCTTACATGCTAAATGAAGAGCTAGCCTGGTTAGAGCTTGAAGTCTTGGTCCTCAAACTTTCATTTACTGGAGAGAGAATCAGATGATTACTGATTTTCTTACAAACTGACCAAAAGGAAACTACTGATTATGAGCTTTCCAATATAAAGAGAAATTCTCTTATTTCTCACTATCTCACTCTCATTGTCTCTCACACTTATACACACATACTTTCTCAGAACAAACTTAAAAATATATTTAAAAAATAAAGCTAGCAACAAGAAAGTTCTTCTCACTCAAAAGATATTTTTAATGTTACTAGCAATGATTTTCCCCCCTCCACATTTACATACACATTTGTTTTTCATGGAATCACAGAATCACAATGTTTTAAAACTTAAAGGGGAGACCATATGATTTTACAAAGAAATAAGGCCCTGAATGGGGAAATTATTTCCTGGAGGTTCATTTTGAAAATGAAAGAAGCATCTTTAATTTTATCCTGTGGTACTAAGTGAAAGTTCAATAGGTGTTTATAAACACCAGCAGCTATTTTTTATCCACAAATACATACCTGTCTACATAATATATCATTGTGTACATACTGCATTGAGATGTTTGCCATTTTAAATAGGAAGCATTTTGTGTCATGGAACTGCCAGTAAAAATGGAATTAATGACAACACAATAATCATTTAAATAGCAATGTCAAGAATACTTTTAGCACCTACACAGTGAGAAGAGTTGTATTAGATTTGGTTGCTATAATTGTCTCATTGAGAGGTAAGGAGTACATAGAGCAGGACATGATTTGCTCCAGGTAAATCAGAAGTTTGGTCTTGATGATCTGAGTTCCCATGACTCACATTTTTCAGAGACCAGAAAAGGTATCATAAGTGCCACATGTGTTCTTAAATCTTCTCAATATTTTGACCATTCTGCAAGATATGGTTTGACTTACCTTACGGTCTTGCTTGCCTTGTATTAGGTATGTTCAGGATTGCCAATGTTTTATTAAAATATGGCTCCAATAAGTAGATGTCTATTTTAGATATAAGCTAATCTGAAGTGAAAAGGAATGACTTCAATTTTTATACCTTGGTCCTCTACTGACACTGTCCACTATCTTGGACACAGACACTGGTCTGTATGTAGGGGTGCTCATTTTCTTTTTGATGCAATAAAGGACCCATTCCTCAACAATGATTTAAGTTTCTTTTTCTTTTACATAGGTTCCCATAATCAGTTTCTTTCTCAACAGCCTAGTGTTATAATTCTTTTATTTGACTCTCTCTTACCAAACACACCTCTTCTCTTAAAAACTGGTAGTAAAAGTTACCTTGGTTAAGACTGGGTAACAATTAAAGCTGTATCTCCTGATCTCATCCTGTGTCATCTGTCATTTTCAACACAACCAGGTCTAATATCATGACTCCACTTATCTTGGGATGAGTTCCCAATCCATACTGAAACACTTTCAAATGTTGGGAAATGGCCTTTGTCCTCCCTCTTTTTAAAAGACATTTTCATTCCAAATATTATAATTTGTATATGTACCATCGCTGTGACTCCCAGGAACACTATTAGCCTGACATGCAAAGTAACTGTTGCTGGCTCACCCTCATGTGCCCGAGTTTGGCTGTGAGTAAAAGATGTTGGTCCTTCTCAAGTTCCTTTTCTACCAAATGGTACACACTGAGCCAGCAGGTGTGTGTAGTATGTGGAAAAAAGACAAGCGGCATCTTTCTAACTAGAGCAACATCTCTGCTCCTCACAACTTAAATAGCACTGGATTTGTGCTTCTCCTGACATAACTGTTGAAAATAAACTTGAGAATTTAAAAATGGAGTTATATTTTAATAAGGTATAGTTTTCTATTACTTCATGAAGCTGATCTGTATGAAGCAGAAATCCATTCAAATAGGTCAGAAATTTGTAAAATGGATAGAGATTTAGCTCGTTAGGTTTACCTTGTGGTCTGCCCAAATGGTCAAAGCAATTAAAAGTGTGCTGAGGCTTTTCAGCTCACTGGCGCAGAGACTAATATATTCTTGTCTAGTGCAAGGATAGGAAATGCACGTGTCTAGAGGGACAAGTGATAACCTAAAGTAGTGAATCAGGCTGAGGGGGAGCTATGGAACCTTGGAGACACTCATTTCTCCTCTTGTAAAATGAAAGAATGCTCTAGTTGATACTGATAATACCTTAGAGTTACCTATTCATATTACTCTGGATAAAATTTTCCTTCACAGCTATAAACACCAGGGTAGTTCCATACGGGCTTATTTTCATATATTTAGATGTTTGGTATCCTAAAAATATTAACTAATTGGCAAAATTTTTCTATTCCTGTGCATGAATATCATATAGGTATATCTGGAGGGTGTGTCATTTTTTTCTTGAGAAGATAATCATAGAAATGCACCTTTCTTAACAGTCTAAAACTCAGTACTATGCTTGAAACCTCATCAAGCTCCCATTCACTTTGCATTGAACTATCATCTGAGGTATTCTAAAAAACAATATGTATGCTTTTTAGTAAGGAACTGAATTACTTTTATATAACATATTTTCAGATTTCTCACCAATAAGAAATTAAAATAATCCTGGTGCAACCAATATTAGTTTTCGAGGTTATTTAATTAAATCATATACCAAGGACTTCTAGTATTCTTGCTTTGGGTCAGATACTTTGCCAAAGGTTGGGGTAAACAAGTGATAATGATTGACTCTGTCCTCAGGTAGCTAAGAGTTTCATGGGGATAAGCATCCTTACTAGGTGTACTCTCTACCACTGAGGTTACCTTGGAGCCAGAGCTAAGATGGATATTGGCTCTCCCACATATGGCCAGCAGGGTCCACCAATTGCTTATCTATTCCAAAAAGGCACTTTGAACCCTCATTTTGAAGCAGAAAGAAAACAAATTTCTTCTTTTACATTTAATTTATGATTGACATTAAGTTTAACTTTTCATAAAGACTTTATTTCAACTAACGTAGATACCATTTAAATGATCAAAGAGAAAAATCAGGGTCAATGAATTTTAAAAGACAGCAAAAGGCTATTTCAAAGATTGTACCGAAAAATAAAATTGAGATTTCTTTTTGCTTAAAGGTCGGGATGAATACCATGTTTTATAATGCCTCAGGCACAGATTTTGAATGGATGTGTTAGAACAGAATGAGCTATAGAACCCTGAAAGTGAGAGATCTTTATAAACCATTGAGACATGAAATGTCACCTTTCTTATTTAGCCAATATTTAGAGCTTATTAGGTGAGAATACTCAATGGTACAGTAGAATTTTTTAATTGGCCAGGAGAAAAAAAAATCCCATTCATACATGAAAGGGTTTAGCAGCAAGTTTCCCTGTTAAGCATGTCAAATATAGAAGGAATTAATAACTAAAATATTCTAGGCTTCACTTTTCTTACTTTCCTTCAAGAATAACACTCTAAATGTGAACCATCAAGTAGATTTGACAGCATTTTATAGCATTCTTTCCCCCCTTTTGAGTCCATTTAGTTTACTGTGACAATTTGACAGTCTTAAGCACTCTTTCTTCAGCACAAACTAGGATACAGAATAAAATTATAGGTTAATTTTCCGGAAGCCATATTTGCAAGGACAAGTGTCTGTTTTTGCAATAAATAAAGTAAGCACTAGCTATAGAAAATAATAACTTAATGTGACAGTGGGCTGAGCCTCAGGGGAAAAAAATCAGTATGTACTGAATGGACTCTACTTAAGACTAGAGATCATATAATATGGGTTTCAATTACTAGAAATCTAAGGAAAGGTAACTTTGTAAAAATATTTCTATTGGAACTAATTATCAAAAATGACAATAATGAACTACTGTTCTTACTGCTTGCTGTGAATTGGCCAAGCACAGTCTTTACTTTGAAAGTCCATATGTAATTTTCTATAAATCATTCCAGAAAGTCCTGTTATGAAAGAAAAAATGTATTTTTAGTGACATTTTTGTTTTTTAATTCTGTGTTCTTCTCAGCACCTACATAAAACACTCTGGACAGTTACTATGAACCTCAGGATCAGGCAACTAATTTTCAATATTTGTCACTTGTCTTCCTTTACTAATCTTTTGTTCGTTTGTTTGTTTGTTTTTGCGGTACGCGGGCCTCTCACTGTTGTGGCTTCTCCCGTTGCGGAGCACAGGCTCCGGACGCGCAGGCTCAGCGGCCATGGCTCACGGGCCTACCGGCTCCGCAGCATGTGGGATCCTCCCGGACCGGGGCACGTACCCGTGTCCCCTGCATCGGCAGGCGGACTCTCAACCACTCCGCCACCAGGGAAGCCCTTCCTTTACTAATCTTTAAAAAATTTTAATATGCTGTAATTTTTCATATTGGGGATGAAACAAAGTCTGAATTATATGAGATT
This sequence comes from Leucopleurus acutus, assembly GCF_964270905.1. Lineage (NCBI taxonomy): Eukaryota > Metazoa > Chordata > Mammalia > Artiodactyla > Delphinidae > Leucopleurus > Leucopleurus acutus. Next base: position 76,303,721 of record NC_139147.1, on the reverse strand, counting down.
TAACTTTGGATGTATAATAATTTGAGAGCAGTATTTCTTTGTTCTATTTCCTTTCTTGCCAAGTTTTTATAGAATACTCTCAGGTAAGCACCATAGAGATCATAAGGGTCTTACTAGTCCTTGAATTAGAAAACAGTGGATGGAAAGCTACAGTTTTCATTACTGTCCAATCAGGACAGTATGGTGAAGGGAGATTATCTTCTTTACGAATTCCTTCAGGGACTTCTGAATGCCAACCTACAAAGCTACTTTTTTCCCTTTTAATTTTAGCTCTGATAATATCTACATATTTGCTGTCAACAGATTTCTTCATCCCATGGCTTTGTTACAAAGTTTGAATAGAAAGAAGCCAGAGATAATTCAGAAAAATGCAGCAATTCCAAAGACAAAGAGCTGAGAATTTTGCATTATGATAAAAAGATATGCTAAGCAAATTAATCACACAAATAAGATAAGGAAAGGATATTCAACCTTTTTAAGACCACAGTGTTTTCAAGAACCTAATTAGAAGTGAAATGTTCACTGATGGCCATGAGGGAATTAATGGCCTTTAAAAACTGACAATATAGTTTTTTCATTACTTTATTTACTTAATATTTATTGTTTATCCTATAACCTAAGTACAAATGAAACTGCACATTAGATTGAGGGTGGAAACCACTGAGAAAATGAGTAAACAAAACAAAAATCAGTAATAATGTTTAATAAATTTGTAAATGTTCAGATTTTACATTACCTCTTGTAACTTTGCTTACATCATCTGTAAAATGGGGTGAGAGAGGGAGGAGACAAGATAATCTCTAATAGCTGTTCTAGGTACAATAGCCTATGAATTCAAAATGGAGTGCTAAGGATATTGAAAAGGAAAACTGAGTCGAAATGGATATCAGTGATACAATAAAAATTCAAAAAAATCAGCTCTTTAAATCTGATGTTCCCCAAATTCCTGAAGCTTATAATAACTAACATCTTCACTCAACTGCCCAGACATATGTAAACAACTTAGAAATGTTTTGGGGAAGTCCTAATTATTTATAATAAAGAGGTAAATACGATTCACATGCTAGTGCGCATTCTCAAAGAGAAGTTTCATACTGTTTTACTCAACCTGCCTTTGGACACTTTCAGTGGCACAAGGCACAAATTTATTACCTTTTAAGGTAATTTCTTTATTACCAGGCAACAGCTCATTAACAGACTATTTCCAACTTATGTAAACTTTCCATTCTGGAAAATTTTACCTATGCGCTTTTTAGAAAAATTAGAGTCCACTTAAGTTGTAAACTAATGAAGCTTGTCCCAGCACAATATCAAGGAAAATATGTGCAAGACACATGAACAAATGGGAAACAGCTGAAGTCAATAACAATGCTACCTGAAATCAAGATGCTGTGCCACCTCTCTTGGCCTCACTTGCTTCATCTGTAAAATGGGAAAGGAGACTAAAAGGAACAACATAATCTTTAAGATCTATTCCAGGTATAGGAACCTATGAGCCTAGAATGAAATGCTAACAAGGCTGGAAAAGAAAACTAAGTAGTGAGTGCAGCCAACCTTGTTCTATTCATCCATTCGTAATGTATCACCCAAGGCTAGCATTTCTACATTTCATAGATCAGATCAGATCAAATGTCTTCTATATTTGACATTTCTTACTGTTATTTTTTGCAGGGTTTTGGGGAGCAGGGGGGTTAGGGTAAAAAAAAGTAGTACTGTCTAAAAATACCAAGTAGATTTCTGAAGCCAGGAGACAGGTGGAGGTCAGATATAGACGCTGCCTTTCTTCAGAAGCATGCCATGGAATATAGAAAGCCCACCTAAGCAGTGACTCCTTTGAGAGTCAGTGCATAAAGTTTAGGAATAAAGAAGAAATATTTGACCATATGGGAAAAGCTAAATCTTGTAAGTGGCTGCTAAAAGATAAAATAAACAACATTCTCTGTCTATTTGGAAAGGTGAAGAAAAAAGATAGTCTAGCTGTTTGTGAGCTCTAACTGCTCCCTTTCCCTCCCTCTCTCAAAAGAGTGAAAATGAAGTACTTGTATCATGTACTCTTAGGCCAGGAAAGCTCAGGAATAAAACTATCACAATCCTGTTGGAATGAAAGGTATTTTCTCGGTTGATGACCAGAATGATTCATCTGTCAAAGGCCAATTGTATACATGTACTGACTGAGGAATTATCAAGTCAATTTCCTAGAGATGAAAGGTTTGTTTCCTGACTCTAGAAAACAGCAGTGCTAAAGAGACTAATCAAGAATGCAATGGAAATTCCTCATGTGTTAGAACATAAAGATATTAAAGTCACAATGAAAATGAGAATACTAGTCAAGCAGAAATGAAAAACACTGCTATGTACTATTTTTTTCCCTCTCCGGTTTAATCTGGAAAAATACTAGACCCAGGAGATACATATGTTAGACACTAAGAACAAAACTTCAACATAGGAGGCCAAATAAATTCTCAAATCATTTTCCCCTTGTGTGTAAACTAGCTCTTGTAGTATATTCACATTCCAGCAATCATCAAAGGCTTACAAATGTAGATTACAGCATCAACAAGTGTTTGGTGAGGTGGATCTAACTCTCTTGGTAATATGCTATGTGATACTGAAAAAAACATACTCCCCCTCTCTCGGCCATTAAAATGGGATAGGGAATGGAGGCACAGATTATATAGAGATTCTCCTCAGCACCATGAATTTAGTTGTATCTTGATAGGCCTGTGCTCCTTAAGTTTCTTGATGTCAAAAAGAGGCTCTGTGTTATATTACTGATCGGATCAATAATAGACTCCAACTAGCTTTTGCATAGATAAAATAAGTGGGTAAGCTACCTGAGTATTTTAATGGATGGTAAAAATATCTTACTTTTGACAGAGAGGTGAAAAAGCTAATAAAAACATACAACGTTTTCATAAAAAGTTCCACAGCCCTAGAAAGCCCCACACATATGTCTGCTAATTGTGAAAGATTATCTAGAGAAGGCCATTGGATATATGTTTATCAATTTAGCTAGTTAACAGTTGGACCCTTAGACAATGAAATGAAGGGGCATAGGATTCAAGGAGCTAAGCAGAGTTTATCATAGGGTTTGACATGTTACAGACGGACCATAAATATCCATTGCATGAACGGGTGGATGGAAATGGAAAACAGCTAAAATGGAGATATGGTGAAGGGGGCAAAATCGAAACTTTAAAAATGTGTCATCAAATTATACCTACTTCATAGATTTATAAATTTTATTTTCATGCATTTAAATAAAACTTGCCTTTTAAAAAAAAAATGTCAATGTCTGTTATTTCACTTGAACCTCACCATAACTCCATGGGGTAAGCTCAAAGACTAAGGCTGAGAGAGCTGATATAGCTCAACTCTGGCCACAAATCTGATAAAGCATAGAGCTGGACATGGAACCCAGTCTTACATTCATCCCTTTTTGTATACCATCAACACTGATCCATAAGTAGGAAAACTATTAGCATAGAAACACATTAAAATCACGTTTACACTTTTATTGGCTTAAAATCATATTTATTTAACTTGATGTCTCATTAGCTTATTGGAGTCATTACTGCCTGTCAGTCAGGAAGTAAATGAGTGAATATCCTTCACAACAGAAGAACAAGCAGGACTGTAATTAATGACTTTGTTAATAACAGTCTCATGTTCATACACATTGATTTTCAGATATGGAATATACACTTAGAACCTCTAGGGAACAACATTCTTCTATTTATTGAGAATAAATAGTTATTAAAATATATATTCTTTTACAAGTTCTATTCCTAATAACCTCTTACATATGGACATTCCTTTAATGTCAATAAGTAATTGGTTTTGAATCCTTTATGCTGTCAAAATTTTGCATTTATTTCATTCAGATGATACAAGTAGATGTATCAAAGTTACTTCCTACACATAAAGAGCTTTATTGCTGAAATTCCTCTGTAGTTGGCACTTGAGTTTTTAATACATAATAGTAAAATTAGAGGAAATTTAAATATACAACTTCACAAAACTATTCCTATTAGGGGTTTTATAATTAACAAATTCATATGATTTTGGAAGTCTGAAATGTCTACATGTTAAAGTCATATAACATGATTCTCTTTAAATCCTTACTCAACAAATGATATGAAAATCGGATTGAACATTCAATTCTCCTTTATTTTATACCCCCAAAAAATAAATTCTAAAAAATTCCACATGGCTTTAAGCATATATAATACTTTTTTTTTTTTTTTTTGTGGTACGCGGGCCTCTTACTGTTGTGGCCTCTCCCGTTGCGGACCACAGGCTCCGGACGCGCAGGCTCAGCGGCCATGGCTCACGGGCCCAGCCGCTCCACAGCATGTGGGATCTTCCCGGACTGGGGCACGAACCCACGTCCCCTGCATCGGCAGGCGGACTCTCAACCACTGTGCCACCAGGGAAGCCCCTATAATACATTTTTAGAAGTACCATAAGCCATAAAATCACAGGCCATGTCTTAATTAGCTCCGCATCCCCCCAAATGAATAAAATAATGCCTAGTAAACTGTAGACACTAATAAAATGATAAATACGCCGCAATTTAGGAGAATTCATTGCAGTTTGGAACTATATAAGAATGTCTCAAGTGGAAGAGGCATTTGAGCTGGGCTCTTGAAAGAAAAGTAAGATACACAAGAAGATCAGATCATATTTAGAGGGGATGCAAGGTGGAGGAAACAGCAAGAGAAAACACACAGAGATTGAGAAGATGGCATAGTTCCCAAGAACAGAGACTGGCCTTGTGGCTGTAATGAAAGTACTAGAGGAAAGGTAAATAGAGTTTTGATATCAGGCTTTGGAAAGTCATGGTGCTCTGTCTACATGATAGCAAATATCAAAATGTTTGAAGCTACATGTAATTGTCCAAAAATTTTAAATCTTAACATTTCTGTGTTTGAATAAAGAATATCTACAAAAACCCTATAGCTAACATCTTACTTAACAGTGAGAAACTCAACACTTTCCACTAAAATCAGGAACAGGGCAAGTATGTCCCCTCTCACCACTTCTTTTCAACATCCTACTGGAAATACTAGCTAATGAAATAAGACAAGATAAGAAAATAAAAGGTATACAGATTGAGAAGGAAGAAATAAAAATGTCTTTGTTCTCAGATGCTCAGATGACATGATCATCGTCTATGCAGAAAATCCAAAAGAAATGATAAAACCCTCTTGGAACTAATAAGCAATTATAACAATGTTACAGAATATAAGGTTAATATACAAAAATCTATTGCTTTCATATATATATATATATATATATATATATATATATATATATATATACACCAGTGATGAATGGAATTTCAAATTGAAAATATGTTATTTACATTGGCAACCAAAAAAAAGAAATATTTAAGTATGAATATAACAAAATATGGTCAAGGTCTATTTGAGGAAAACTACCAAACTCTGATGAATAAAATCAAAGATGAACTAAATAAATGGAGAGATACTCCATGTTATGGAGTCCTATGGAGAGGAAGATTCAATGCTGTCAAGACGTCAGTTCTTCCCAAATTGATCTATAGATTCAATGCAGTCCCAATCAAAATGCAAGCAAGGTATTTTGTGAATATTGACAAACTGATTAGAAAGTTCATACAAAGAGGCAAAAGACACAGAATAGCCAATACAATATTGAAGGAGAGGAACAAAGCTGGAGAACTGGTTCTACCCAACTTCAAGACTTACTATAAAGCTGTAGTAATGAAGGCACTGTGATACTCGTGAAAGAATAGAAAACTAGGTCAATGGAACAGAATAAAGTTCATAAATATACCTACATAGATACAGTCAACTGATCTTTAGAAAAGGAGCAAAGATAGTCTTTTCAAAAAACTGTGCTGGAACAAGTAGATATCCACATGCAAAAAACTGAGTCAAGACACAGACCTTATACCCTTCACAAAAATTAACTCAAAATGGATCACAGATCTAAATATAAAACACAAAATCATAAAACTCTAGATGATAACACAGGAGAAAATCTAAATGACTTTGGTTATAGCAATGACTTTTAGATACAAAAACAAAGGCACAATCCATGTAAAGAATAATGGATAAGTTGGACTTCATTAAACTTAAAAATATTTCCTCTGTGAAATACAATGTTAAGAAAATGAAAAGACAAGCCATAGAATGGGAAAAAAATTTGCAAAAGACACATCTGATGAAGGATTGTTACCCACAATATACAAAGAACACTTAAAACTCAACAACTGATTAAAAAATGGGCCAAAGACCTTAATAGACACCTCACCAAAGAAGATATACAGATGGCAAATAAGCATATAAAAGATTCTCCACATCACACATCATCAGGAAAATGCAAAATAAAACAACAATGAGACAGGATTTTATACCTACTAGAATTGCCAAAATTTGGAACACTGACAATAGCAAATCCTGAGAAGGATGTAGCAACAGGAATTCTCATACATTTCTAATGGGAATCAAAATGGTATAGCAATTTTGGAAGACAGTTTGGTGGTTTTTTCTTACAAAACTAAACATACTCTTACTAGACAGCCCAGCAATTGTGCTCCTTGGTACTTACTCAAAAGAGGTGAAAACTTATGCCCACACAAAAACCTGCACATGGATATTTATAGCAGCTTTATTCAAAATTACCAAAACTTGGAAACAACCATCAGTAGGTGACTAGATAAACCGTGGTACATCCACACAATGAAATATTACTCAACACTAAGAAGAAATGAGCTATCAAACCATAAAAAGACAGGAAGGAGCCTTAAATACATAGTACAAAGTGAAAGAAGCCAATCTTAAAAGGCTACATACTGCATGGCTCCAAGTATATGACATTCTGGAAATGGCAAAACTAAGGAGAAAGTAAAAAGATCAGTGGTTGCCAAAGATTGGGAATGGGAAGGAATGAATAGGCAGAGCACAGAGGATTTTTAGGGCATACAGTGAAAATACTCTGTATGATACTAGAATGACTGATGATGCCTGCCATTATACATTTGCCCCAATCCATAGAACATACCATACCAACTGTGAAATGTAATATAAACTATGTCCTTTGGGTGATTATGATGTATCAGCATAGGTTCATCAGCTGAAACAAATATACCATTATGGTAGGGAAGATATTGATAATGAGGGAGGTTATCCCATGGGTGGTAGAGGGTGTATATCGGGAATCTCTTTATCTTCCTCCTTGTTTTTCTGTGAGCCTAAAACTGTTATAAAGTCTTTGAAGTTGGAAAAAATTTTCTGTTTGGTCTTAGACACAGATTTGCTATGTGCCTGCTCTCACTAATTAATGTGGGCAAAGATGCTATTTTTATTAATGCACTTAATATCCTGCTGTTTCCATACAACTTTGAGAAAAATATTAAAATGGGGGACAGGGTTTTATTTTTGTTGTTGACAACTTGTTTCTTCAATTGGAAGGAAAAATCTAGAAAAGATTTAATTTTGTCTCATATCTAGAGAGTAGCAGAAAGACCACATTGTTGGAATGGAGTAATGGGAAGTACATTACTCTGCCTATGTAACGGGAACTTACATAGTGCTATAGAACAGTGAGCAGTTATCTGTGTGGAATGGATAAACAAAGACAAAAACTAAAAACTTTACAATTATTTTATCTTTACCTTCTATATTTTTATTTTTAAAAAATTTTTTAATTGGAATGTAGTTGTTTTACAATGTTGTGTTAGTTTCTACTGTACAGCGAAGTGGAGTTCCCTGTGCTGTACAGCAGGTTCTCATTAGTTATCTATTTTATACATGTTAGTGTATATGTATCAATCCCAATCTCCCAATTCATCCCCCCCATCCCTTCTATATTTTTAGTGTTTCCTCTGTCAATGAAAGAAAATGAGAATGACAATTTGCTCGATGGTGATAAAACAATGCTAAAATATTTCATTGATTCAGACATGCTTATTTTATTTTTTAAATTGGTCCATGTATTAGGGAAAAAAAGATTAGTTAGGACAGTTGTTTGGATCTTTTTTAGAAAATGTTTTCATTAGGGGGGATAAATTAGAAGTTTGGGATTAACCTATGCACACTACTATCTATAAAATAGGTAAACAACAAGGACCTGTTGTTTAGCACAGGGAACTATACTCAATATCTTGTAATAACCTATAACGGAAAAGAATCTGAGAAAGAATATATATATATATATATATATATATATATATATATAATTCATATAACTAAATTACTTTGCTGTACACTTGAAACTAACACAACATTGTAAATTAACTATACTTCAATTTAATAAATGTCACATTTTCAAAAAAATGTTTTCAAAAAGTTTACCTATGCATATTTGTGTGTGTGTCTACATGGGCACTAGATAAAAATAATGTATTTTTCTAGTCTAGATGACTAGTAGGACTAATTGGGAATTTTCTTTCCTAATAAATGGTTACTTTATATGCATTTGTCCTATAACCTGTTTTCACCTTGGCCAAGCTTAATTATCTTTCTAAATAAGATCTTCTCTAGTGAAAAGTAATTAGATTATGTGACATTGACTAATGAGGTACAACTTCATTTTCATTCATTTACACACAGCTGTACTGAAAAGTGTCAACAAAATTAAGACTTGGAAGACCAAGTTGAACTTTTCTGTAAATACCTAATGTCTATATGCCTAAGAACATGGATACATGTTGCATGTGAAACAGCTTAAGCATGTCTAACAAATGAGTTCTTATTTCTTAACTTATGTTCTTAACTATGGTTTCAATCTTAGGAGTTTCTCAGCCCTCCCTGAATACCTGATTTTACTTCTAGTAAAGAAAGGTCAGGACTTCCTGTGGCTGAAAAGAATTAGTCCTGTTAGTCAGTTGATTTGAACAATTCATCAAAGATTAAATAAAGGAAATTTGACAAATTTATTATTTACAATTGCTTGATCCAAATTATCAACTGCTGATAGATGGGAATTTTCACTTTTCAATTAGTTGAGGTGCCAAACAAAAGCCAAACATTAAGTTGCAAAAAAATCTTGAAACAGTATCCATCTAGTCCATGTCAATCCTTGTTCCTCTTTCAGCCTCACACTAGCAGATGTGAGCACACAGATGGAGGAAAATTCCATTTTCCTTATCATATAATAAGAATCTCACCATGCAATGGTCTCCAGTAGAACTTTCTGTAATGATGGAAATGGTCAATTTCTACACTGTCCAATACTGAACCCACAAGCCACTTGTAACTGCTGAGTACATGAAATGTGGTTATTATGACTGAGCAACTAAATTATTAGTTTTATTTAATATCATCTAACATTTAAATTTAAATAGCTGTAAATAGTGTTTATTGGGCATCTCAGCTTTAATTAGAAATTAATCACACTTTCTTGGAACTAGAATTATGAAGGGCCATTCCCCAACCAGGTAAACATACTGCCTTTTAATAATCTGTAAAGTCAGGCTGCAGCCATTTACCCAGGTACCATAATAACAAGTGTCACCTTTCTTCAGACATCAATCACAGTGCTAAGTTCTGAAGATGGAGAATGCTATATTAAGAAAAAATACCTAGGCTTTGGCAACATACATGGGTTTAAATCCAGGCTATAAACTTTATTGGTGATATGGTCAGAACATAAACATCTGTTTATTCATCAGTGAAATGGAAATAATACTTTATAGTTGTACTGAAAGGATTTAATGATATATTATTTGTAAAGTATATAGTATCTGGGATTAAGTATACATCTAAATGTTACCCACATCTGACATAGAAAAATTTATTATGTCACAGCTCCTAAACTTAAAGTCTAGTCATGGAGACAGAGATATAACAATAATTACAATAAAATGTAACTAATACTCTCAGATACGAGCAGATTGCTATGAAAATAAAGAGATAGATGATTGACTTTCTTTGCGGAGATGGAATGGAAATATTTGAGCTAAGTCTTGCAGAAAGAGAAATTGTTCAAATAGAAAAGGTGTTGGACACAGAGCAATCCAGGCATCGTCAAAAGCAAATGCAGAGAAGTACGAATGTTCGATATATTTGGAGAGTGGGGAGAAGTGAAGAGTGGCTGGAGCATATGACACGTGGAGGGAATGGCAGGAGATGTTACCGGAAAAGCAGTTGGGGCCAAAATGTCAAGGACCATCAACGCTCTGCTAAAGGGCTTGGCGTTTATCCAGCAGGCAACGGGGATCCAACAGAGGTTTTTAGCAGGGCAGTAAAATGAGTGGATTTGTTTTTTGGGAATTATTTCTCTGGCATCAGAGTAGCTGATGAATTAGAGAGGTGAGAAACTGGTGGCAAGACTTACAGCAATAGTCTCCTAACTGGGCTTCCTGCCACCACTTTAGACACACTGCTAGTTGAGGTGCCTGCAGGATACCCAGTGCAAACTACACTCACAAAGCTAAAGATAGGAAAATCCCACTTACAGCCAGATAAATTACAGGGTAACTACTGCAAAACATACCTTGCTTCACAAGAGGATTTACTTCATGATCCCAGAATTCCTTTAAATAGAAAAAGTTTTAGTGCATTTAGACATCCCTTTACAGCTCATTAACTACTGATAAAGGTGGAGGAAATCAAGAAAATCTTAAAGATATAGTTTCCAGAGTTCTTACTAAACATCGTCATGGAATGAAAATGAAACTTTTGAAGTTATCATGTGTCAGTGGGAAAACGAATTTGATTTACAAAAATGTTCAGACGTAATTTATAGAAACAGCTATTTCTTAAGACGAGGTCAGTGTGTGTCATGATATTCCATAGAATGTATCCTACAAATTTCAACCACAGTAGTTCAAAACATTGTTGAGAAATCTCTTTGAGGAATGCCTTCAGAATATTCTTTGAACTATCCTAACTTAGCAATTTGCCTATGAGTGTCTCACTGTGCACACATAAAGTATAAATATATGGTATGTCTTATGTAGTCCCTTACCCTCAACTAATTCAGAGAATCCCTTGTTGCTAAAGAAAAATTATGCGGCAAACTGAAAGTTGCCTCTCAACGTTCATTCTTATTTTCCTCTCTGGTAACAGAATACATATTTTTAAAGAGGTATACTATAGGCTTCCTTGATAAACCTTCCTTATATCTATATGTGGCCATCTCTCTAAATCAGGGCTAATAGGATATGAACAAAAATATGTTATGGGACTCTCAGAAAAGCTGATTAAAATTAGCTCCTTTGGCTTGGAGGAAAACATTTTGTTATTTTCTGCTTCTTCCTTCTGCCATCGTGGAATGTAGATGTAATGGCTAGAATTTCAGCAGCCATCTTGAATCAAGAGGTAATGAAAGCTTTCACTGAGGATGGAAAAGCAGAAAAAATAGAAACCTGGGTCTCCAGTGTCCTCTGAAAATCCTATGCCAGCTATGACTGTATCCCTACAGACCATTTTATAACTTCTGTCTTGCTTTAACTAATAGTATTATAAATTTCTGTTGTTATAGTACAGTGAAAATTAATCCTGACACACATCGTATCAAAATAGAACATATTCTTGTCTACATAAGTTATCAGGATAAGAAAGCATAAAATGAATTAAGGAGAAATGTTCTATCATGCTGAGTTTTCTAGTTTGACAGATAATGATGATGAGAATAAGAATATACCTCGTATGAGGACAGGATTTTAGAGATAGGAATTTTTCTATCCATGACCACATTTAATCCTTGATGTAATCTGTGATAAAGCAGCAGGATTCCTTTTCCCCATGTAAACAGATGATGGAATTAAAACTCAAGAGTAACCTGCCCAAGGTCAAACAATTGCAATTGATGGAGTTAAAAATCAAACGCTTTGATTCATAATTTATTGCTTTTCCTCTCATAACTTGCAGATTCTACATGAAACATGAAAATTAGTCGCACTGTTTTATGCCATTAATTATCTGGTTGACTTATATGCTCTTCTGTTTAGAGGAAATAAAAAAGATTTGGCTTCAGGAGTTTTCCACTGGGTTTCTGTTTTGGTCATGTTGGAGTAACAGTGATTAGACTTATCTTCCTGCCTTAAACAACCAAAAACTAGACAATGGTTTCCAGACATTGGAAAACATGCAGTGAACAGCTGTCATCCTTGAAAGAAGGGAAACAAATGTGGTGAACGTTACCATTGCTCCAAGAAGAAGTTTCTAGACAGCAGTACAGAAACTGTCTAGAACCTGGACAGCCCACAAACTCACTGAGTTGAGGAAACAGAAATTGGAGTTCAGGGAACCAAGTGTCTATAACTCCAGGAAGAAAACTTAATTTCTGCACAGCCCCTTAAGTATTTGGATGGGTACTGACCTGAACATGTGGGAGAGGAAACTACCCAAGTCTAGGGAAGGAACCACTAGAAATAATTTTTGGAACTCACACAGAGCTGGGAGTAGTTCAATTCCCCACATATCAGAATGGAAAGACCTGGTAATACAAGAGGCTTTGGAAAGAGCTCTAAGGAGCGAATTACTTTGTATATTTTCATGTTAATAAAATTCTGGAAAAGTCAACACTATAGACTCAGAAAACAGGTGGAAGAATGAACAGTTGTATGGCCACCCAGGACTTTATGAAATTGAACATAGATGACAAATGCAGTACTTCTGCTTAGCCTTGGTATATATCAAAGAATTAACCACATAATTACTAGTTATTATTTTTGAACCAAGCACTGTTCTACATATTGGGGTATAGCAAAGAAAAGAGATACAAATCTCTGTCCTCATGGAATTTATATTTTGGCAGAAAGTGGTAAGAAGACCATACACATAATAAATATTATATTTGAGGAAAGAAGTGCTACTAAAATACAATATTAATTAAAAAATATAAATGGGGAAAAAGTGTTGGGATATGTTGGGGGGTGCTATAATTTTAATAGGTTGATAGATTCATTAAGGTAGATGAGCCTGGAGATGATGCCCAGCATAGCTGGAGAGAAATCAGCAAAGAAGAGAGCAACAAAGAGATGAGGTCAGAAACATAGCAAGGGATCAGATTCTCCAAGACCGTTGCAAAGACTTCTGCCTTTCAGTGAAAGGGGGAGACACTGCAGGGTTTAAAGCTGAGATATGCAATGATTCCCCATGTATTTTGAAAGGACACTCAGGCCGCTGTTTGGATTAGGGTCCAAGGAGGCGGTGGCGGAAGCCAGAAGACCGGCTAGTAGTGAGTAGGCTACTACAATACTCCAGAGGAGAAGTGCTAATGGTGTGGATTAGATTAGAAACTGTAAACAAAGTGAGAATTCCTCAGATTATGCTTATAGTTGAAAATAATACAGCCATGAGAGTTTCCCAACAGAGTATATGTGGGGGATGAAAAAGAGGAATTAAGGATGAATTCAGGACTCTAATTGTAGTTGGTTGGTTGGTTTTTTTAAGCAAATGGAAGTGTAGAGTAACCATTAACTGAAAAGGAGAATACAGTGGATTGAGTGCCTCTGGGACGAAAGATGAATTCTGGTCATGGCAAATCAGTGACAGCTGAGTTAGTGATGCCACAAAACCTACTTTGAAAAGAAATGCTAAAAAAAGTATAAGATCCACTGCATGATAATTTCTAAGTGCTTAAAAGTCACAACACAAAATCTTTTTTCTTTCCAAAGAACATAATAAACCCTACATAACTGCGTATTTCAAAAGAAATAGGAAAACACAAAAGTTTAGACTCTTGTTGCAGAGTGAAGTCTCCCACGTTAGACACAGGAACATTAAACAGCCTACAGTGTTCCCCCAAATAGTCCACTGTGTAACTTGAGCAACATGTATTTGCAATTTAATTTCTGTTTTGCCTAACTTTATTTTGTAAATGCATCCTCTTCACGTTGCAACGCTGTCATTTATGTAGACTTGCACAGCAGGGTGTACCTTTAAACACTGAGACCTCAAGCAAGTGGATGCTCTTGGCATCACTTGTTTGCTTGCAAGCTGCTGGGTTGCTGTCACGATTAACAGTTTTTCTTTTCTAGCCGATAAGAACAGGAAGGTTATACAATCCTACGATTGGAGTTGGAAACAAAGATACTGATCAGGTAGATTGTCCTTTTACAGATGTGGAGACTGAGGACTGCAGTGGGGAGGAAATGTGCCATAAATGTCAAAGTCTGATTTAGCTCAGCCAGCTGCTTTCAGGAGAAAATGTACTTAACTGTGTTATGTAAAAATGGTGTGGGGAGGAAAATGGTTAAGTTCAAACAACTTGTTATTTTGAAGACTGTAGGTGACAAGAAATCGTTTCTTGCTGCTGTCTGCTCACCCCCTTTCCCTCACTGCTTGAAAATGCAGTGAACTGGGCCAATAATTTACAGTGCAATTTGCACAGCATAAAATGAAGGTTTCTGTTCGAGACCATTAAAATCAAAGGTCACATTTAATACCAACCTTTTATCCTGCCTGGACTCAAAGCCGTTTCAGGATTTGTCATTTAAAAGTCATAAATAATGTGCCTCCGCTTGTGGCATCCTGGAGATTGTTCATCTCTCCTTTCATATTTTCTTCAACTCAAAAAGTCACAGAAATGCAGAGTTTAAGAAAAAACGGAAGGAAAGAAAAAGATGAGAAGGTAACTTGGCAATTTCTATTAATGATTTCAAAAGCTGGTCCTTGAGCTTTGGTGGGAATGAAACGGTTAGCGTCAAAGATATAAAGAGAAATATAGAAATCAATGACTTGTCTTCTGTGGCAGCTGAGCTTGTCAGAGCTGTGTGCTGTGTGCCAGTCCTGGAAATGCTATGATACCAGCAGTTTTTATCCCATGTTCTTCCTGCACTGTAGCTTGCCAGCATATGCTGTAACAATCCTTAATCAATGTCAAAAATTCTGTAGAAGAGGGTTCCACACAGAATGTTCTTACCCTTCTAGCAAGGAAATGCCAAATGCTGTCAGTCTCCCTTCTTCCTTCAAAGCACAACTTTCCCAGTGAGCCAGAGCAATAAGTGTGCCTCCCACTCTTTTTTGGAAACTGCATTTGTAGTCAGTGAAAAGCTCTGCATAAATCAGGAGAGGAATCACCCTTTGAAAAGAGAACAGCTTCTATGTGTTTGGAACTCTACAACCAATCAGAATATCCTCTGGCAGGAATTATTAAGGTCTTGTATTTTACAAAGGCTCATTTCATTTTATTTCTTCATATATAAGTATCCATCTCATTTCATTTGCAAAGCCATTTTGAAGGTAAGTATTACGATGCCGCTTTTTTTCAGTAAGTTGTGATTTACCCAAGATCATCCAGCTTGGAAGGGGCAAGACCAGGTCTTAGATCCAGTCTAGCTCTCATTTTACTACATTTTAACCTCTTCGTCTAAGGAACTTACAGTATCTATTAGGGATTTTACAGTCCCAAGAGTTGATTTATCAAATATGACAAGAACCATGTCTCTCTGTGGCCCAACAGATAGAACACAGCTCAAATCGACCCGGAGACCATGTGATGTCCCCTATTTAATGTGACTGGGGTGCCTCTCAATAAATTGGATGTTCATGGTCCATTTATTTCAAGGGAGCTTCCAGTTCCACTGATTATCATGGAGGCTGTGGTAATGTGACTGTGAGTGAGCTCAGCCTGGTCGCCAAGAACTGAGCCCAGGTTTGGAGGACTTCCTGGGGAGCAAAGGCAAAACAAACCCAAGTCAAGGAAACGGAGTGGCGTATTTCCTTAAACGGTTACCTTCCTCCCTATGTGTCAGTGTAATTCACAAATATTACGATGCACGCTACAAGACTGTCAAACGCTTAATTAGGCCATTTCTCAGTCCACAGGATGCACTTTCTTCGATGGAGACAGGAGCTGCAACAGTAATCAAGCACCTACATGACTGCACATCCTGCATCACAGCATTTACTAATTCTCTTTCGTTTCTTCTTCACAATAACCATGTGAGATCAATGTTATATTCATTTTGCTGATGAGAAAATGAAGGATCAGAAAGGGCAAAACACTTACCCAATACTTCATATTTAGTAAGTGTGAGAACCCAGAATCAAAGCTATAATTAACAATGAAAGGTAATAGTAAATCTTTTTTTTTTTGAAAATAGTTTCCAGTATAGATTTTTCTTTTAAGACTTTAATTAATTTATTTATTTTTGCTGTGTTGCGTCTTTGTTTCTGTGCGAGGGCTTTCTCTAGTTGTGGCAGGCGGGGGCCACTCTTCATCGCAGTGCGCGGGCCTCTCACTATCGCGGCCTCTCTTGTTGAGGAGCACAGGCTCCAGATGCGCAGGCTCAGTAGCTGTGGCTCATGGGCCCAGTTGCTCCGCGGCATGTGGGATCCTCCCAGACCAGAGCTCGAACCCGCATCCCCTGCATTGGCAGGCAGATTCTCAACCACTGCGCCACCAGGGAAGCCCCAATAGTGAATCTTGGAGCAAGCACAATAACTTTCTTCCACAATTCTTGGTGTGTTAGGCTTCTTTTATTTGCAAATGCTGTTTTGGGGAGAGGTGATGGTGCTGTCAAATATGTTTATTAAAGGAAGATCTGGAACGAGGGGAAGTGACTGCACAGAGCCACCACCTTCATGTGGTCCACACACTTGTAACACAGTAGGAAGAGGAGCTCTAACTACAGACTGGCTTCCAGCTCATTCACATTTCCCTGCGTTCCAAATAGTCATTATCATTAAGCAACTTACATGAGAGTGAAAACCAACGTAGAGGAAGGGAGGTGGTGACTGACTTGTTAAAACTTATTTAAAAATGTCAATCATAAGCATCATTAGATTATCCAGCTTGATGTTGGGTCAAATGGCCAAACAGTTGTCTTAAATATCAATGTTAGGACAAGGCTAAATAGCGAGGATAGTTGTGACCAGGTAAGAATGGGTGGAAAGGAATGACGTTAGGATCTTTTATTCTGCAAAGAATAATATCTGCCAATTAGAATTGAGTTATATGAGAGCAATTTCTTTGGATATCTTCACCTGCAACCCAGGTGCCTGTTAGGAATGAAGAACTTATTCTTTGCTGCTGGAAGAAATTCCTCATGTTCTCAGTTCCCCCAAAATCCACTGAAGAGAGTTGCCTTATCCAAGATCACAGCCCACTAATCTCCATTTCAGAGTCTGTTTTCCTGAGCCAATGATAAAGAGAAAGGAGAGGGATGCTTAATACTCATTTTCCAGGAATGTAAGAAATCTGTCTCATCCTTACCCCGCTACTGCAAGTTAGCGTTACAATTGGTGGACTTCACATGGCAATATTTCATCAGAATAGTTAAGTTTCCTCAATCAAGATTTTATTCACTATTCGTTACCCATAGCATTGGGCCTTAAACTTAAGTGCCTGACTCAAAGTCCCATGCACCTCAAAGGCCAAAAAACCCCAATAAATCGAAGAATATTTAATGCCATGACCTATTTCACAACACTCTTGTTGATTTGAATCTATTCTCTCGTAACAGGTCTCCAATTACAAGGCTCTCTCACAGCTGAAGGCCATCTTTGGATGGCTTAGATTGCCCTCCCTTATTTCCTTCAAAATCTTTTCCCCCTACTGAGATTCTGCCAATTTTTTCTTATTTTATTCCTTAAAGTCATATAAAACAAATCCAACTCTTTGATATAATTCTTTGACTACACAAAAACAGCTTTCTAGTTTCCCTGAAAATTTCATCTAACACTCTCAGTTTTTCAGTCTTTCCTCACAGGACTTAAATTGACTCCTTCCCATCCTACTGGCCTCCTCTGTATTCATCCCACTTTCTTACTGTCAGGATTAGAATGTTAAATGTGGTCATGATGCATTCATTCGTGTCACTTGCACTTGACTTTCTACTATGTACAAGGCACCATGCTAGACCCTATGAATAGAGTCCACAGAGAGCTCAAAGTCCACAGTAAGTTTAAGAAAATTTACTTTCCTCCTTGAAACCAATTTCCAGGCCATGGTCACAAAGACACTGCAGTGTATTTTTATATCCTGTGACAGAATAACCCTAATATTTTTCTGCATAAAATCTGTAATTGATCTCCTCCCATTGACATTCCTCCAGCTGATTATTTCCTTTCTTTTCTGGCACAAAGAAATATTCCCAAATTACTGTTAACCTGAACATCTTGTAAATTGGACAGTGTCACTTCAAGCTATGTGTTACCTACATATTCAGGTAATGGAGGTTATTCCTTGTCAACCCTGGTCCACACTGTTTTACTGTCCATTTTATATAACAATAAGAGAAATATTGTTTTCCTAACTCTTAGTCTGATAATGCAAAACAGGATCCCTCTTGCGTGGAAAGTAAAAATGAATTTACACATTGTTCTATAAAATGCAGTATATACTATACAATTTACATGTATTTATAAAAAAGCCTTGTTCTTCCTTAAAATACAAATGTCTTCAAACCGCATAATAAACAATAGCTTTAAAATGCCAGACAATCAGAAACTTCTGTGAAAGCTTTCATATTAAAAGAAATCATCAACAACTTTTTCCAGGAAATAGCAGTTAGGGTAGAAAACAATTCCCCAATAATGCTCTTGTCCTATCTAAATTTTACCTTAAAAATAAAGTTTAATTCGTAAGATTTGGGAGCCTAAAAGAACCTTCAACACCATCATTTTGAGATGAGAAAACTGAGGCCCAGAAAAATACAATACTTGTTAAATCTACTACAGAACGTATATAGCCATGGCTGATGTGGACGTAAACTCTGGCATCCAACCCATCACTTCATTTCAGAATATTTCCTTTGACTGCATTGGGTGATAAATGTTTTAATAATTGAATATTATGGGTATGACAAGACGAATCCATTGAAGCAGATAATTTGATGTTTCTAATTGTGTTTGTTTTATTTTACAATCTGTGTGTCGAGGAAAACACGTTTACTGAGTGGTACTTGCTATACATTAATAATATAGTAGGACAGTGGTTAAGAAAATCTGCTTTAAATCAGATAGTCTTGGGTTCCAATTCCCACCCAGCTTCCTGACACGCAGCAAATCACTACTCCTGGCCTCTGTTTCCTCATCCCTTATAGGCTTATTCTGGGGATAAAATGAGTTAATATGTGTAATGCACATAAAACAGTGCCTGACATAGTAAGTACACTACATGAGTGTCTGCTGATGTTTTTGTCTTTGTTATTTGTCATTATTTCTAGACTCAAGAATTAACTTTTTCAACACTCAACACAAGTTCATTTTTAATTGTCACTCTTTTTACTTGGTACCAGCTGGCCATCAATATCAAACCAAAGGTAAGGAGCTACTCCAGGGGGAGAAGTGGGCACAGGAGTTTGTACTGTGGGTAAATGCTCTCTACTTGTGACAAAACCGAGAAATCAAAGAAAGCATGTGGAGCTGTATGACATCTGGGGCATTTCTCAATGACTCTCAAATTGTTTTACCATCATTTTAAAAATGCTTTTACGAATAACATATAATTAAATCTTAGTATTTTTTTAAGGAAAAGTTGTAAAGTCAAATTGGAGATATTTTTCTAAATGGCTTTACTATAAAGTTTTGTAAACATACACACTGTGTCTAGTTCTTTCTCCAATCTTACTTTAAAAGGATCAAGGTCTGATTACTTCCACCGGTAATATACAACTTGTGACATATTAATGAGTTCTGGCCAATATTCTATGTCAGGAAACCTTATTGCATTAATAGACCTAAAAAGTGAAATTTATACAGATAAATGGAAATCACTAGATGTGAGTTCGTCTTGTGGGAGGGTATATGTGATATGTGGGGAATACATCAAGAAGAGATAATAGCATCTTTTAGGTCAGTTAATGTGGTTTGACTAAAAATGGGCAAAGGTAGGAAAGATTTTTAAAATAATCATTTTATTTGGACAATATAGAACTTTCTGGTTTCCTGCTGGATGTGTTTCACATTTATAAAGTCACGCTCATGTACTCAAATCTATGGTCACAATCCAAACTTACCTTCCAGGTCCTGGTCCTGTATTTCAGCTGTCTATTGTGTACCTAAGCCAGATGTCACACCTAATCATGCAACTGGTTTGGTAAACTTGGAAGTGCACATATTTGTTTTATTTGGACAATGCAATGTTATAAAAATTAGAGAAATTTACATAAATTCAAATTTTTAACTTCTTAAATATCAGAAGATATGACTCACGGTTTTTAGTCTGGCTACCCATTGGGATCACATGAGGAAAGAACTTAAAAAAAAAGAAGCCATCCTGAATTGTTTAATAGATGTGGCATAAGCCCAGATACTGGGACGCTCTTAAGCCTCCTCAGATGATTCTCATGTGCCTTACAATACACTTAGCTGGGGCACAGAATAGTAGAGGCTCTCAAAGTGGTTGACCAGCAACAACAACGTCACCTTGGAATCTGTCAGAAATACAGATTATCAGATCACATGTAGCCCTACACAATCTTCTTTTCACAAGAAACTCTGGGAGTGGGAAGACTACTCTGTCCAGCATCAAAGACCCTCCTGACATGGTTGCTATTTATCTTCCTACCACTGTCTCTTCCCAATCCACTTCTCTTCCAACTTTAAACTCTGTTTTAACAAGTCTTGCCGGTGATTGTGGTGCACCCTCTAGTTTTAGAACCACTGCACTATACCACAGACCCTCACGTATCTCTGTTGGTTATTGTAGCTTGTTCCCACTCAATTAAGTGACCTACCTAGTGCATTAGTTTGCATTTGAAAACCCCTAATTGAGCTCACTTCCACTTTCCTAATCTTAATGTTTCTATTTATGACAAATGTAAATTTCCTCTTTCTGAGTATGAAAAAAGGATACCAACCGAGCTTCAGGCATCATTTTCCTTTCCAGTGCGGATGCTACCTTCTCAATATTACTCACAGTCATTCTTTCTTTACAGTCCCACTGCTGCTTTCCAGTTCAGGCCCTCATTACTTCTTATCTTCAGTATTGAAATTGTTTCCCAACGAGCTTCCCTGCCTCTAGTACCTACTCACTCCAATCCATCACATATAATGATGACAGTTTAATCTTCCTAAAGTGCAAGCCAGGTCATAAACTCCCTCAGCTCAGAACTCTTCAGTGACTCACCATTGAATAAGTTCCATCTACTCTGTCCACCACCAAAGACCCTCCATGACCTGGTTCTTGCCTATGTTCCCATACCTTTCTCTCACCATTCCACTTCTCTTTGAACCTTAAACTCGAAATGATTTACTATCCCCTAAACTTTCCTACTCCGTACTTATTTTTAAGTTTATGTTTTACCTTATGCTTTCTTTCCACCTGGATTGTTCAGATTTCATCTTCTGTTATCACCTACTCCAAGTTCTTCTCACATTATAACTGTCTCATAGTCAATAAGGAACTAGCATTTATCTACTCAGTCAAAAAAAAATTAATAATTGTCTTCTATGAACAAAAAGCTGTGCTAAGCTCTAGCTGATTGGTAAGTATATCGGTTCATTAAATAAACAATATCCTAAAAATCTACGGACCAAAATGTTTTCAAAAAGTTCCATTAAAAGATTAAAAGACAAAAAAAAAATTAAAAGACAGTTGGAAACATGATATTCAACATTCCAACCGTTTACTGAAAAGGAAAATTTGGGAAACCTCTCCTTTCCATCTTCCAGGTGGTTCCTCTATCATCACTCTATCAGGTGAAATGAGACATAATAAAGTCTTCTGAGCATGTGTCAACTGCAAGCACCTTACAAGATCTTGACCCAAGCATGTGAAAGACAAAGGAGCAAATGAACACACTTACATGATTCTATGAGAAGATGATATGAAAGGACAAGTATTGGTAATGGAATAAGACTGGGTCTTAGTCAAACCTGGCAGTCTGTCTACATTTGGTGCTACTTGGATTCTATCATGAACATGCAGTTCTCTGGATTCCCTCTTTATCTGGGTAGGGTGATATTTTTTCTTTGATAAAGCTCCACTCCCAACACTAACTCCCCTATTCTTACATGATTAGTGCTTCTTATTCTTCTAGATATTTTCCATGTTCCAGAGGTCAGCCAACGGGAAAATGATAACTAGGTTTAAATGTTATGCTTTCCTAATAGTCATTAAAGTTTAATGGGGCTTGTTTCATGTGCCATGGGCCTTACTCAAATGAGAGATTCTGGTATGTCTGTGGGCATCGTGACAGCCCAGGGAGGTATTTGGTATCTTTAGACTGTGACACATCTCAAACACCAGTGGTGTGAGAGGGTGAAAGAGATACCAAGAGCATAAGAACCAAGTGCCTGGGTCTTCAGAACATCATAAATAGCCCTTCAAATAACTAAATTTTAGATGATGTGATTCAGGACAATTTAAACATGGAGCAAACTGGGAGAACAATGTGCATGGATAATATATAGAAAGAAAAACAGTTCAACACTTAGAAATCTAAAAGTAAAATGCAATTCTGGTCAACAAGCATTTATTGATCTACAAAATATAGAAAAAAATATTACTAAGGTATTTGAGATGCATTCCTAGTTTCCAGTGATGACTAGCAGTGTAAGATAGGATAAACAATTATAAAAGAACAATTGTAATTTGAATACCATAAAGTTAAATGGTGTAAGGATTTGGAGAAATAAAACAACAAAAAAACAAAACAAAACAAAAGAAAATCTTTGCTAAAAGAAAAAGATACGCATTTGAGTGAGATGCCTTATAATTCAAACTCAATTTTGATCAGAAAAGGCATGGTAAGAAGACGAAACCACAGGAATAAAAAGAAAGAGAAATGTCAAGTGTGATGTATATTCAGGCACTAGCCATAAACTGGGAGAGAATATAAGTAAATTGAGAAAGGATGTGGGAGACGGGACTGGAATACTCAATGGAGTTATATTGAATGGGACGTGAACGTGGGAATAACTTAGTACTAGCTGGGTAAGTGAAGGAAAACTAATGAAAGGCAGGTTTCTTGTTCTCTTATGATCAAAAAAGCCCCCTGAGACATAACATTCATGATAACCCACTCTACCGGAGAGACTCGGATAAGGTTCTTTGGCTGAGAACAGCTCATGAGAATGTGCAGAGGAGAATCAGCTTGCCTATCAGATATCCTTGCATTTACTGTGAAGAATTTTATAAACTACTTGGACATGATTATTCTTGGATTACAGATTTCTTATTTCAGTACTAACAGGTTGGCATCTGGGAACCCAATGGGAAAGAATAATTTGTATTTGTTCTTGCATATCAGATTTTACATTACTCTAGTGTGGTGTTCCCTGGGGGGATAGATTAGCAGATACCAACTGAATGGTTAAACTATGTCTTTTCTTTTCTCGATGCTAAAAGATAAAAAGGCTATACCAGTACATGATACGTTCACAGTATATGACACAAGCAAAAATTCAAACATGTTTTTATGATTACATTGGCTGGTACATTTCAATTCACCCAGATAAAACAGGTTGGAAAATGGAAAATGTATTCAATCCACCAGTTTGGCTACTACTGTCACCAAAAAGACTGCTCATTCTAGCTCTTTTTTTTTTTTTTTTTGCGGTATGCGGGCCTCTCACTCCTGTGGCCTCTCCTGCTGCGGGGCACAGGCTCCAGACGCACAGGCTCAGCGGCCATGGCCCACGGGCCCAGCCGCTCCGTGGCATGTGGGATCCTCCCGGACCAGGGCACGAACCCACGACCCCCGCATCGGCAGGCGGACTCCCAACCACTGTGCCACCAGGGAAGCCCATTCTAGCTCTTTTTAAACACAGGCTGAAACACAACACAGTTTCATTTATCTTCCCTGCAAAAGAACTAGGCATTAGAGTTCAGAAAAATAAATATTGAATTAAAACTCTATATCTGCATTATGATGCAGTTGAGAATCTCCTTCAGACATTTCATTTCCTTCCCTTTCAGTTAGATAGACCATCTTTATTTCCTCCCTGTATATTCTGCACTACACCTCTGGCCATACTTTCCCCTAGACTAGAGGCGGGTAGCTTAGCACAGTGAATCAAGATCATTAATATTTTCAGATCAAGTAAAATCACATTAAAGGAATCTTGGAATCATCTAAGATAAAACCAGTTTCTTACAGTTCTGTACCTTCAACACATTTTACTTATCAAAGGCGCCTGAACACTGAATATTACAGGTTACCTAGGAAACTTACAGTGATTACACTTAAAAACAACACAAAGCCCTCCTCCTGAAGCAGATCCATTTTTAAAAATTCTATTTTGGGAATGGTAAAAAGAAAAAAAATAGTTAACAAGTAAATATTAGCACACAGATTTTGTTCTATCTGGGTTTTCTTTTTCACATTATTCTTTAGTTTACTTCTATTTCTGCTACTGAGTTGCTGTTAAAATACAGAAGGAAAGAAAATAATAAGGGATCATGAGCAACGGTTTCTAATATCAGCTATGATGCATTTCATGACCTCTGACCCTGAGGTTCCTCAGATGAGGTGATAAATAATTTGTATGTCTTTTAAGCACTCATTAATTTAGGGTGACCATACATATAGCTTGCTGAGTATAATCCTGGTTTTTGCCTGAAATCCTGGCAAGATTCTTAATGGAGCCCTTTTACTTGAAAATTATCCAGGTTTGAATGATAAAGTATATGGTTGCCTTAATTATCTATTATATGCAAAATGTATTGAGGAATATAAAACTGAACCAGGATAATCAGTGTGCTCAAGGAGCTAAAAATGTATACCCTAATTGAAAAAAATGTAAAAAGTAGTATACTATATTATTTACATTTAATACTAAAATAATATAATGCTGTTAACATTATTCACTATTACGAAGTGGCAAAAATAATTTTTCCTAATTTTTCTGTCTACTGTAATAAATTGTGTCAAGAAAACACTTCCCCATAGCCCATAAAATGAAAATATATATATATATATATATATACAGAGTAGGTTGTTATGATTCTGCAAACCCACAGCAGCTTGGTTAGCAACAAAATCAAGGTCACGTTGGCTCCTGCCCAATCCTAAATCTACCATTGAGAGACTGCCTCAGGGTTAGGATTTTGTAAGATACCCTGAGAGTTGCTGCAGTATTTTCTGAAATCCAATTACCAAGTCCATTATTACTACCAGGCAAGGTGCAGTGCACAACATAGCTCAGCAAAAAGGAGCTTGAAAAGTGCTTCTGGGTGATGATGGTGATGATCATGATGGTAATGATGTAGAATTCCATTTCTTTCCAGTTTACACTTCTACTCTAGTCAGTTAAAAACAAACATGAAGGGCCCCCTGCCCACCACTGAAAGAAATTATTTTCCTTTCCTTTTCTCAGCAGCCCTTGTTATATACAGTAAATAAAAATTATACTAATATGACTTGGTAAAATGAAAAGACATTTTAGGGTTCAAATCTCAATTCTGCCATCTTTTCATTCTATGTGCTTGAACTTCCAAGTCTAAATATCTCATTTGTATAATAAAAAAAGTGTTAGAATGAAATGAAAGAAAAAATGTGGAGTGTCTGGCATGATGTTGGTAAAACTTGAACCTGAATATCAGTTCTCAAATGCACATAATCATCAGAGTAGCCAGGGTAAGACCTGTCAGTGAGGTTCTTGCAATGACCCCTTCTAATGCTAGTAGGTTAGAGCATTTTTTAAACTCTAGTCTGTAAATGAATCAGCTGAAGGACTTGTTAAAATACAAATTCCTAATCCCACCTAGAAAATTCTGATTTTCTATGTCTGGAAGATGCCCCAGGACTTTTTATTTCTTATTAGCACTTGCCCAGCCATTAGCACAGATCACACTTGCACATGTACAAGTTAGAGAAAATGAAGAAATGAAGCCTAGCCACAATCTCAAGGCTGAATTTTCGCATTACAAATACATAGTCAATCACTTAACATCTCCCTTTGGATATCCTTGCAGCAAGTCAGTATGTCCCAAACTGAATTTACCTTAAACCTTGAAACTTTTGTAGATGACCCTTCTACCTCAAAACATCAATGTACGCATCCTCCAATGGGGATGTGAAAAAATTGAAACCCTGGTACATTGCTGGTAAAAATATAAAATGGTATAGCTGCTTTGGAAACCAGTTTGGTAATTCCTACAGTTAAAAATGCTGTAGCCATATGAGTAGCAATCCCAGTCCTACATCTATACCTGAGAGAATTGAAAACATATGTTCATGCAAAAACTTCTGCACAAATGTTTATAACAGCATTATTAATAATAGCCAAAAAGTGGAAACATAAAATGTCCATCAACTGATTAATGGATAAATACCATGTGGTACATGCATACAATGGAATATTATTCAGCCATGGAAAGGAATGAAATACTGACACATACAACATGGATGAACCTTGAGAACATTATGCTAAGTGAAAGAAGCCAGACACAAAAGGCCTAATATCGTGTGACTCATTTATATGAAATGTCCAGAACAGGCAAATCCACAGAAACAGAAAGTAAATTCGCAGTTGTCAGGGGCTGGGAGATGATGGAATGCGGAGTGACTGTTAATGGGTATGGTTTTTTTGGGGGGAAAGATAAAAATGATCTGGTATAGATAGTGGTGATGGTTGTACAACCTTGTGAATATGCTAAAATTCATTGCACTGTACACTTTAAAAGGGTGAATATTTGTTATATGAATTTATCTCAGAATAAAAGGTTCCAATGGCTCCTGACTGTCTCAGTGAAAACTCTAAACTTCCCACCTTGGCATGTGAGACTCATTTTTCTATAGCCCCTCTTCATGTGTCCTATTCCCCTGCCTAAGTGAACCATTGCTCTTCCCAAGTACTAGCACGTGTTTTCCCCTGGTTGAAAGCATATTTCGTATATCTTTGTTTCATGTGCAGTTACCATAATGTGTCACACAACGTCAGTACTCTATACTTGAATGCTGAGTAAAAGAGCAAACTTTTTCTTTCAAAAACACAATATGCCTCAATTTTTATATGGTACCATCTTTATTTCAAACATGAACGTGTGGAAATCCTTAAAATAGGAATAAAGCAGGATTCTGTCCTTGGCAAAAAATATCATAAAATGCCGTTAGTGCAGCCATAAATAAATAAATACATGCCTATGCACACTGCACACAAAAACCACATGCATAGACACATGCATATGCAATAAAGGCATGAATAAGCAGATCTTATACAGTCTTACAACTATCCTGTTTTCTCATTCTGCAATCAGTATAATCACTATTTTAGCAGCAATTTTAGAAAGAGAAGTAAAACCCAGGAAGCATAACTTTTGTTCTTATTCACATTTAGAAACTTAATCCCATATCCTGTGCCTATGTCCTTCGCTTAGGCATATCCTTTCTTCTGTTCTTATGAGGATATCAGTGCCATTTCCTCTGTCTGTGGAAGTAGATGAGTAAGCAGAATCAGTGTCTGAAATGTATATTGATTGCTTCCTCATTCCCCTTCATCTGATTATTGGAATACTGAAAGCTATGTGTAACCAAAGAGAAAATGTTCCCTTCTACATGGTAAAGCTAAAATCCCATTGAGTTTTTGGTAAAAAAAAAAAAAAAAAAGTCTACCACACCACAGTAAGTGAACAGGAGGTAACTAACAGGCATATGAAATTGAAGGAAGAATTGACTGAAAATCAAAGCAAAGTCTAGGAATGGAGACTCATTCCGAACTATCCATCATTGACAAATAGAGGTCACCTAATTCTTGAAGTCCATGATACATCGTCATTCCTTTCAACTGGTACTTAAAATGGATTCAACTTCAGCAAAAAATTAAAATTGAGAAGAATTTAAAGAGAACTGGAAATAGCTGGAGCAAGAGGAATATTTTTTTAAGTGAACAAACTTTTAGTTTCTATTTTCTACTTGTCCATATTTTCTACAAGAGCACATATTACTTTAAAATGTCTTTTTGGGGACTCCCCTGGAGGTCCAGTGGTTAAGACTTCACCTTCCAATGCAGGGGGTGCGGCTTCGATCCCTGGTCGGGGAGCTAAGATCCCTCAATGCCTCGCGGCCAAAAAACCAAAACAGAAAACAGAAGCAATATTGTAACAAGTGCAATAAAGACTTTTAAAAAAATGGTCCACATCAAAAAAAATCTTTAAAATGTCTTTTTGTTTATAATAAATTAAAAAAATGATTAGAGATGACATCAAGCATATGTCACTCACTACTGAGGTAAAAATCCTATCTAAGTCCTGACATGGTCATTCTGCTAAGCATGTATACTCTTAGTCATGCCAACTGCATTACAGACATTAACAGTAAGTAGAAATTTAAATAGTTTAAATGTAACTAACTCTGCTCTCACCACAACTGTATTCTACCTACTTAGCAAGGCTGCCAAGTCAACCTGTCAAGGCTCATCACCTTAGCACAGGAAACACAGGCAAAATCCTTAAAAAATAATGAGAACTTTATCACAATCACGATGCCCTCAGGTATTTTTTTCTTCAGAACAGGAAATGATATCTTTTTGTAGTAATAAAGATAAAAACAAAATCAGTGTCACTATTTTAGGAAAAAAAATTATACTAAGAATCAAAAGTCTTATTCCAAGGGAATCTACAATCCATGTTTGCTTAAGGCACTAGAATCATCAAGATTTATATTAAAGAAGATCACTCGCTCCACAGATTTACATTCTAGCATTGGTTACATTATCTAAATAATTATTTAGTACAACTGTCTAATTCTCTGCTTGAGAGAAAGGAAAATGGGAAACCAGGCATTATGAGAGGCTGTAAGTTTCCAGTGACAGATCTCAATCATGTTTATTAGGTTAACCTATTCAATTCTCACAAGAATTTTCTGAGTTACACAGGTAGCATAATCCTCGTTATGGTGGATCAAAAACTTTCAGGCTATCTAGAGCTTACGGTATTGTGAGATTTCCCGCGACTAGGAGCTCTCTGAGAGGAAGGACATCCCTGTACCAAGCATAAGGGGTCTAGCATTGGGCACTCAGTTGAAGCACAATATATTTTATGAATCTAAATTAATGAAATTACCAATAACTGAGCACTGGAGGGTTAAGCACACATAATTAATTGATGGAAGATTAAGATTTGAATACTAAAATGTCTTTCTACCTTAGCAAGCTGTATTGGTATAATGTTTATTTACTATCTAGAATAAGAATCGGTGAGAAAAAGAAAAACGATATCTTCTTCCAGTTGTGGGTAGGGAATCCTTCACATTTGTTTTTGTAACTGACTGACCTCATTCACACAGGACATGGGAGAGCTAAAGTTCGTATGCAGATGTTTTGGCTCCAGTGTTTTTCTACCACCTCCTAACTGCTTATTAGACAATCCTGTATGTCCTGATAATTACAGATTTTGATTTCTTAGACACTCTAAAATTGTTTTTAGAATAGTGTTACCAGGTCAGAGGCCAACTATCACTTACTACTAAATAATACAATGCAACAATTTGAAAATTAATAACATCCTGCAGACTGAGAAAATCAATTTTAATAGCATAAAATGAGGTTAATATAAAATCCTATAGAAAACACAAAAATTGCTGCTATAAACAATTTGAATGATCAAGGTATATAAACTATGGCATATTATTCTCATAGAGCTTTAGAACATTATATAAATGAAAGAGATCTGTTCAGGAAGTCTGAAGAATAGAGTTCCTGTACAATATTTACTGACTAGCAGTTCACACACTGGAAAAGCTTGAAAAAAGTCACATTCACGTTAGTTCTCTCATCTGTAAAACAAATACATCTCCTTTTACATGCTCTATGTAATTGTAAAAATTACATGATACATTATGTGAGAAAGAATGTTGTAAACTTTAAAGTGCTGTGCACATGCCGTAGCTTATTATCTAATACCTTGCTACATAAACAGTGCAGCAGTATCAACATCCCTAGGAACTGAACTGAAGAATCCCAGACCTCATTCCAGGCTTACTTAATCAGAATATACATTTTAACAAGCTCATTGTCCAATTTTAGGAATGTGTGGCTATCCACTTATGTGATGTGAAACTTAGGTGAATCCATGGCCACTTAGAGAGACACATATTTGCTGTTATCCTTCATATTCTAGTTAAGCATCCTCTACAAATCAAGAGTATGTTGATTTATAGGGTTTTTTGTTTTTGTTTTTTGTTTTTTTGCAGTACGCAGCCTCTCACTGTTGTGGCCTCTCCCGTTGCGGAGCACAGGCCCCAGACGCGCAGGCTAAGCGGCCATGGCTCACAGGCCTAGCCGCTCCGCGGCATGTGGGATCTTCCCGGACCGGGGCACGAACCCGCATCCCTCTCAACCACTGCGCCACCAGGGAAGCCCTATAGGGGTTTTTTTTTTGATTTATGTTTTTTGTATCACTCTGACATATTTTAGACTTCGTATTATTGGAGGGCAGGGATTGCCTTCAAATACTTAGTTCATTGCATATCAAACAAATATGTAAAATACACCTTGAGAAATTATGATAATATTATAATCTGGCAAGAATTAAAGAGAAAATATGTCTTTGATGCAGAGCTAATAGTAAGAAACTCTCAGTAACAATAATTCCAGTGCACTTGGAGATTCTCAGAATAGGAAAAAAAAGGTTATTGTTTAATATTCTTGAACTCCCATAGTTAATTTTGATGAGGTTCTATGTCAGATTGACCTGAAATTTCAGATGGAATAAAAAGCATTCTTCCTTTTTACCTCTTTATTTTTTTACATTCATAAGGGTAAAAGCCTCAACGTATAATTTTAAAATGGACAAGAGGAAGCCCTGAAATGCAACGAATGACAAGTAAGATTAATGCAGCATATCAGGAAAGATGACCTCTCAGGTTGTGGAAATAGAGTTGAAAAATAAAGATAGTAGATATGGTCTCCAAATTTCAAAATGAGAAATGAAAGCCTTAATAAAACTAAACACTTTAAGGATAACCTACTTAAGAAAATCATTTACCTTTTTAATCTTTAAGCACCTGAATCAAATAGTTTAGATTTATAGTCTCTAGACATTGCTAAATTTGATTAAATGTGGAAAAATGAAAGTTCACCTGGAATAAAAGCCTTGATTAGTTTTACCTGTGAAAGAAAAACCTACACCATTTTATCAGGCCTTGGCAATTATCTCTGACAGAATTCTGAATTCTCTTTATTTTAAATGCTGTTGATATATTATTGATGTAGCTTTAAGTCATGCTGAATAAACCTCGAAATGCATAGAAAATCTGAAAATGACTAGTTGGACAGGTTACAGGTCCCCTTTTTACTAAGCTAATATTTAAAAATCAGGAGTCACAGAGCATCAATAGCACTGAGAGAAGATGTTACGAGTTATGAGGTGCTGTGTAGAGCTCCAAATAAACACTTTAAATTTGTATATTCATGTATTTAAAGTAGGGCTGTTACAGTGAAAGGAGGTGTATGTAAAACTAGAAAACAATCGTAGAGCAAGCCTAGATTAATCAGCTCATGCAATAAGAATGACTGACCAGCAGGAAACACAGACCAAACTCAGCACTGCCTACTGCTTATGATACAGAGCTAATTCCTCTGATGGACTTCTCGATGCACTTCATTGCTCAATGCCTCAAACATAACTAATTCTCAACAAATACTCATAAAATATCTCTAGAACTCAGTAGTAAATCAAATCCATCTTTTTTGTTGTTGCTGTTACTTTCCATTCACAAGGGCAGATCTTTGAAACCCAGACTTTAAGATGCATGGCTGCTCCTTCACACTAACAGTGAAGATAGTGGATGGAGCATGAGTTTAGCTATTAATCTATTAGCCCTAGTTGTTTCTCTAATGATCTCTATCTCCAGGGGTGAAGTGATCTTTTTTTCTCCAGACCTTAGTTTTGTTACCTGAAACATAAGATGGCAGGACTGGAAAAAAAAAGAAAAAAGAAGTTTCATTAAATGGAAATCCTTCAATTATCTTATTTGATGTGCATAAAAACCCTGCCACTAGACAGCATTGTAAATGGAGGCTCAGGGAATGAAGTGAGTTACCTCCTTGAAGGGAGTAGAGCTGGGAATGAATCCAAGGTCCTTTTGTTACAAGTATCTTTCTATCAGCCTACAGCAGCTCCAAAGTTTCCTGACAGTTCCAAAGTTTATTCGAACTCAGTGAATTCCTCTGGTCACCCCACATGTAATCCTTCTGAAAAACACTATCAAAGGCAGTCTTTGGACGGTGCTTATTGTGACTCATGCCAAGTCAAGCCTATGCTAATCTAATTCTCCCAAGTCTGATGGGAAGTAAATTGCCTACAAGCAATACTCAGTTGGGAAGGAAGCCCAGAGTCCTGGAAAGAGCAGAGGTTTTAGAGCCACGCCGATCAAAGTTCCAATCCCAAAGATCTCGCTCACTGCAAAACTTTTCCCAGTCTTTGTACTTGCAAAAGAAATTTGTCTTTCATGGGTCTTTCATACATAGAGCATCCAAAAGTATGCATGACTAAAAATATCTATTGAGCCTAATAAATATGTGTGTGATGAATAAAATGCTAGCTCTTTTCCATTCTCTATTTGGCTTATATACAAATGACAGCACTCATACATTATAACACTATTCAAGATTGATGGTAAGAAAATAAACATGCTAATGGATTTGTTTTGTTTGCATTGACTGTCCTAGAACTACTGATTTCAATAAATTTGTTTGTCCAACTAAGGAACTAAGGACTAATCCCTGAACTCCTACACTGAATTTTAGTGAAGAGACTGATGACGGGAGAAGTTACTGCAACTCAGCCTGTTCTTTAATGCCAAATTGTGACAAAACTATTAATTATGTGAAGCTGATTCTAGCAAGAGCTCTCCAAGTGTGTGACAGACTGTTAATCCTGCTGACCGTGGAACTAAAATCACAAGCAACTTTAAGGTTGGAAAACTCCAGTGAATATCTGAGGGCTTAGTGGGAGTGGGTAAAGTAAAAGGTGAGGGAGTTGTATTTGACAATAAGTGAGCAGGGGTGGAGATCTCAGAAATAATAAAGTCTTTTCATGGACGTTCAAGATCTGGCCTTGTTGGGAGAACAGAACTCAACAAGGAAACTTGTCTTATAAATTTTTCATAGACCTTGTGCAAGTTAAATCCCTACCCTTATGGAAATCCATTAGAGTGCTAAAAGCTCAGAGGAAATAGGGGGAAACAGGTGCATTCATGCTTGATTTTTCCATGTTTGTTATTCAGTAGAAGCACAGTGAGTGATGAATCCTATATCTAATTACCATATATTGAAAAGCTTTTCAGATTTTTCTAGCCCAGCAGTGAAAATAATTGTCATTCAAAGAAGTAAGTGAAATCAATGTTAGTAAAAGGGTACAATGACTAGCCTGATTTTCCCTAATATCCTACATCTACTTAGGAATCCCGACTTTTCACTGAATTAAGATGGTTTTCTGATGATAAAATTGTTTCTTATTCCGAAAACCAATTTAAATGTGTTTACCTGCTACAAATAAGGATGATTATATGCAACAATAAATGCGAACTTAGCTCCTATTATATGCAAAAGATTTTGCTAGGAGTTGCAAGGGATAAAAAGACCTATCAGAAGTATTTGCTGACTTCAAGGTTCTTGGATTCTAGTAAAATAGATGGCCTAGTGCACAATGATTGTATCACACAATTTTCCATTTCCATCAACCAGAATCCCGTTCCCTCCCAGTTTCCCATGTCCTAATCCTTCAAGGTGCAGCTTAAGTCTTATGAAAAACTTAGCCCAATATTTTGTCTGAAAAAAATTCTACCTCCAATTTCTCAGTGCTCCTTATCTCTGTTTTTAATTATTACTTATAATTTCTCATTTTATGATATTATCATTATGCTCTTGGTCACAAAAAGGACATATATTTTATTTTTTAAGTTATATCTCTTTAAAGCAACTAATCTCAAGGATAAAGAAAGGATCCTTCGGAGATGTCAGGAAATAGGAATAAGTCAATTATAAGAAGGGAAAAATAAAGTTGACCTTAGAGATCTCTAGAACAACATTCAATTCTAGAAAGTAGTGGAACAATGCCCACAAAAATCTTCATGGGAAGATAAAAATAACCTAAGTATTTAATATCCAGCCACAGTATTGTTCAAATACAAACACTAACAAAAAACAGTTTTTAACATTCAAAAATGCAGGAGATAGTGTTCCCATGAGTCTTTCTTGAGGAAGAATTTCATCCAGCAAAGAGATATTTTTGGAAAGACTATGTAAAAAGATAAGTACAGAGAGTTGAATCTACTTATTTGTGGAACAAAGATTTAAATATATGCAAGGATTAAGGTGACAGGAGAGAATGTAAATGTTACATACCCTGACCATGGGTGGGAGAGTGAATTAGTATGGTAATTTTCTCAACTCGAAATCAGGGTTAAAAGATATTTTTAATTCTTCAAAATAAGTAATGGGATATAAGTATTTAATAGTTCAAAGTAAAACACTAAGAAAGATTATGTAATTAACTGAAATCAGGTGGAGGAGTGGAGGACGCGGAGATATAAAGAAGAGGAAAAATACTAATTCCATCATTGGTTACAGAGGAGAATCAAATACTGTTTAAAGAAATAGAGAATTGAGAGAATTTAGAACATAAACGTTTTACTATGTCAAGAATACCAACTTTCCAGTTGTCAGAAGCAATACATACATACCCACAAATAGCCCACAGTAAGCAAAATCAGAGTACAAAAAGCCTTAAAGAGAGAAAAGCATAACATGAAATAATATACAATTGATATTAAATATGTATTCCCTAATAACAGCAACAAGAGGGCAGGGTGGTCTCTTTTGCTCACTGTTGTATCCCTAGCACCTGTCACAGTGTCTGGCTCTTGATTCACATGAAAATAAAATCTTTAAGGCATGAAATGTACATAGGCTAAACTCACATATTAAAGAAAAATACTTTCAAGTGGCAGTAAGCAGCAAAACCCACTCTGTACTATACAGAAGAAAAACACCTAAAATAAAGTGCGTCAGTAAATTTGAGATAGAAGAATGGCAAAAAATATACCAAGCAAATGCACACAAAAGGAGAACAAAAGTCATTATTGTAATAATGGTCAAGGTTGAATTCAAGGCAAAAAATATGTTCTTAAAGAAGGCAAAGAAATGTGATTATAAGTGATAAAATAGATGTTTAACGAAACTATGTAGATTAAACAGCTAAGATTATATAGGCACCAAATAAGAGAACAGCAACATTCATAAACTTCAACACATAATGATTCAGGCAGACCAAAATAAAAACGCAAAACAGACCTCGTTTTACTAGTGGCCGTAGAACATTCATAAACATTTATTTGCTATGGTTACAGACAAACCATTAATAAAATCGAAACAGGAGAAACAGCAAAGGCAACAGTCTCTGATCACATCTTCATAGAACTAGAAATTAATAATGAAACTGGAAAACAATATCTGACATTTTAAAGTACTCTTACATTATCTTCAGTCAAAAAAGAGATCAATACCCAAATTACACTATATCTCAAAACCACAGTGAAAATACACTACATCAGAGCCTATGGGACATAGCTGAGACACTGCTCAAAGAAATAAGTCACCGCATTAAATATTTACATAAGGAAACAAGTAAGGAAGATACATGAATTAAGCATCCATATTTGGAAATTAGGTCAAAGATTAACAAAGGCAGAAGGAAGACTATTAGAATAATCGAAACAAAAGCTAATGAATTAGAAAGGAAATGGTGGGAATAGTAAATACATACAAAAGCAGAATCTTTGAAAAATAAAATTATATAAATACATGAATACACTTTTAGCTGCCAGGATTTCTTGGCACCTTGGCAGTTAGGGAAGATAATTCTTTGTTGTAGGTGCTGTTCTGTGCATTATGTTGAGCAGCATCCTTGGCCTCTACCTACTAGATGCCAGCAGCCACTCCCCTCCCCTCTTTCTAGCAACCCAAACTGTCTATGGACATTGCCAATTGTCCCCTTGGGCTGGGGGTTGTCAAAATTGTCCCAACTGAATCCACTAAACCAGCCCAATCAAAAATAAAGAGAAAAAGCTCAAATGCCTAATATAACAAATGATAAGGAAGGAATAATTGGTTAGAGAAAATAAAAGGCTAAAAAAGAGACCATTTTATTAAACTCTGCAAATGAATGTGAAACATGGATAAAACTGATAATATTATAGATCAATCAAATTAACAGAAATAGAAAATGTAATACATGGATTACCAAAGAAGAAAGACAGAAAGCTGTCAAACTCTAACCATCTAAAATAATTATTTGACCCCTCGTATTTAAACATTGTTCCATTCTCCTATATACACATGGCCATATAATTGGATAAGAGAAAAAAAATCTTAGAAAAAATATTAAGGATAAAAAGTTAGTATTTTTACTTAGATGATGTTTTGCAGGTGATAACTTAAAAAAAAGAAAGGGGGGGTTACCAAGCAACTATTGAAAACAATGAGAGAATTTATAAATCGGCTCAGTATAAAATTAACATACAGAAATCAGTATCCTTTATGTACACCAATAACCTCCATTATAAGAGATCATGCGAAAAAGACACAAAATATCTAGTGAAAATTTACTGATAATAAATTTTCATAAAATAACAAGAAAAAAACAACAGAAAATTTGAGAAAATTGAAAAACTGATTCTATAATTCATATAGAAAAATAAGTCAGAAGGAATAGCTAGGACAATCATGAAAAAAAAGATTAATTTGGGAGGGGAGAAGGAAAAGATAAACTTATGATATTAAAAAAATAATGGAAAGCTACAATAATTAAATCAGTGTGGTACTGGGACTCAAATAGACAGAACAATGAGACAGTGGTAGAAGTACAGAAATCCAAACAAATAAAAATGTGTTTCTAAGGCATCATTTAATATTAATGGAGAAAAGACAAATTATTTACGAAATTGTGTTGAAACATTTGGGCAGCTCTTTGGAAAAAACTTTTCTCAGGATACATTCCAAATACACCAAATTTAAGTATAAAATTTTAAACCATAGCTTTATTTTAGGTATTTTTAATGAACTTAAATGACATTAGAGTAAGGAAGGCATTCTCAGTATGATTTTTATAAATCTTGGAAGCTATAAAATATTAATAAAATGTTAACTTCTTTATGTTGCTGAATCTGTCAAATACTTGGTATTCATGAAAATGCAAGCACTTTTCTATTACAAAACACACCATAAACTAAGTCAAAAGTTAAAAAGAAAAGTAAAAAGCATTTTCAAGGGCTAATTTTCCTAATATATAAAGAGTTCATTTAAACCAAAAAGTAAAAGGTCAAGATCTCAATAAAAAAAGGGCAAAGAGAGGTGAACCAAAAGATTAAAATTAAGCAGCTCTTAGCCATTCTCATACAATATACTAGAAGCCAAATGTCCAAAGTGAAGTAAAAATTGCCACTACAATGAATAACATTTTTTCACCCATCAAATTTTAAAAGTTACATTGTTCACTGTGTTAGTGAAGCTATAGAAAAGTTGACAGTGTCATATATTGCTTTAGTGAGTATAAATCTGTACTACACCCATGGGGGTCAATTTGGCAATATCTAGCAAACACAAATGTTCTGCTTTCCATTTCACTTCTAGGAATTTACAGATATATTTTAAAATGTGCACAAATACTTATATTTAATGAAGACATTATTGTTTATATTGCAAAAAAATGAAGAAAACCTTCCCCAAAATAAGACTGATAAACCACATAGGGCAAAGTCTATGATGCAATACCACATGACTTAAAAAGTACAGAAACTTCCTCTATACTGATACAGAATAATCTCCAAGAAATACAATTAAGTGGAAAGAGCAAATTGGAGTGACAGTGTGAAGAGTGTCTATCTTTTTAACAATATGGAATAAATAGGCACATCTGCTTACATATAAAAAAAAAAACCCTCTGACTTACACATAAGAAAATGATAACATTGGTAGCCCATAGGAAAGAGTGGCTCGAGACAGGCTGAATGAAGATTTTGAGTGAATACTGTTTTATATCTTATGGTTTTTGGTTAAATGAACATATTGCCTCTTCAAAAGGGAATAAATCATTTTAAAGTACTGGCAAAAGTTTGGTTTGATAAATGTGAAAGAAGATATGCACAATAAGATCAAATGAAGTCAAAACAAATGCTGATTTTAAAATCCAGAATCCAAGCCCAGATGATTCATAATTTTTTTAATTAAAATTCATGTTTCCAAATAGCAAAAATCAATAAAACTATAAGCTGGTTCTTTGAGAAGATAAACAAAATTGATAAACCATTAGCCAGACTCATCAAGAAAAAAAGGAGAAGACTCAAATCAGTAGAATTAGAAATGAAAAAGGAGAAGTAACAACTGACATTGCAGAAATATAAAGGATCATGAGAGATTACTACAAGCAACTACATGCCAATAAAATGGACAACCTGGAAGAAATGGACAAATTCTTACAAAAGCACAACCTTCCAAAACTGAAACAGGAAGAAATAGAAAATATAAACAGACAAATCACAAGCACTGAAATTGAAACTGTGATTAAAAATCTTCCAACAAACGA
Source organism: Leucopleurus acutus (assembly GCF_964270905.1). Lineage (NCBI taxonomy): Eukaryota > Metazoa > Chordata > Mammalia > Artiodactyla > Delphinidae > Leucopleurus > Leucopleurus acutus. The sequence goes on along the minus strand of NC_139147.1, from coordinate 76,265,306 downwards.
AAGCCCAAGACCAGATGGCTTCACAGGCGAATTCTATCAAACATTTAGAGAAGAGCTAACACCTAACCTTCTCAAACTCTTCCAAAATATAACAGTGGAGGAACACTCCCAACCTCATTCTATGAGGCCACCATCACCCTCATACCAAAACCAGACAAAGATGTCACAAAAAAAGAAAACTACAGGCCAATATCACTGATGAACATAGATGAAAAATCCTCAACAAAAAATAATAGCAAACAGAATCCAAGAGCCCATTAAAAGGATCATACACCATGATCAAGTGGGATTTATCCCAGGAATGCAAGGATTCCTCAATGTGCACAAATCAATCAATGCAATACACCACATTAACAGACTGAAGGAGAAAAACCATATGATCATCTCAATAGATGCAGAAAAAGCTTTTGACAAAATTCAACACCAATTTATGATAAAAACCCTCCAGAAAGTAGGCATAGAGGGAACTTACCTCAACATAATAAAGGCCATATATGACAAACCCACAGCCAACATCGTTCTCAATGGTGAAAAACTGAAACCATTTCCTCTAAGATCAGGAACAAGACAAGGTTGTCTACTCTCACCACTATTATTCAACATAGTTTTGGAAGTTTTAGCCACAGCAATCAGAGAAGAGAAAGAAATAAAAGGAATCCAAACTGGAAAAGAAGTAAAGCTGTCACTGTTTGCAGATGACATGATACTATACATAGAGAATCCTAAAGATGCTACCAGAAAACTACTAGAGCTAATCAATGAATTTCGTAAAGTAGCAGGATACAAAATTAATGCACAGAAATCTCTGGCATTCCTATACACTAATGATGAAAATCTGAAAGTAAAATCAAGAAAACACTGCCATTTACCATTGCAACAAAAAGAATAAAATATCTAGGAATAAACCTCCCTAAGGAGACAAAAGACCTGTATGCAGAAAATTATAAGACACTGATGAAAGAAATGAAAGCTGATACAAATAGATGGAGAGATATACCATGTTCTTGGATTGGAAGAATCAACATTGTGAAAATGACTCTATTACCCAAAGCAATCTACAGATTCAATGTAATCCCTATCAAACTACCAATGGCATTTTTCACAGAACTAGTACAAAAAAATTCACAATTTGTATGGAAACACAAAAGACCCCGAATAGCCAAAGCAATCTTGAGAATGAAAAACGGAGCTGGAGGAATCAGGCTCCTGGACTTCAGACTATACTACAAAGCTACAGTATTCAAGACAGTATGGTACTGGCACAAAAACAAAAATATAGATCAATGGAACGGGATAGAAAGCCCAGAGATATACCCATGGACATATGGTCACCTTATCTTTGATAAAGGAGGCAAGAATATACAATGGAGAAAAGACAGCCTCTTCAAGTGGAAAACTGGACAGCTACATGTAAAAGAATGAAATTAGAACACTCCCTAACACCATACAAAAAAAATAAACTGAAAATGGATTAAAGACCTAAATGTAAGGCCAGACACTCTAAAACTCTTACAGAAAAACCTAGGCAGAACTCTATGACATAAATCACAGCAAGATCCTTTTTGACCCACCTCCTACAGAAATGGATATAAAAACAGAAATAAACAAATGGGACCTAATGACACTTAAAAACTTTTGCCAAGCAAAGGAAACCATAAACAAGACCAAAAGACAACCCTCAGAATGGGAGAAAATATTTGCAAATGAAGCAACTGACAAAGGATCGATCTCCAAAATTTACAAGCAGCTCATGCAGCTCAATATCAAAAAAACAAACAACCCAATCCAAACATGGGCAGAAGGCCTAAATAGACATTTCTCCAAAGAAGATTTACAGATTGCCAACAAACACATGAAAAGATGCTCAACATCACTAATCATTAGAGTAATGCAAATCAAAACTACAATGAGGTATAACCTCACACAAGTCAGAATGGCCATCATCAAAAAATCTACGAGCAATCAATGTTGGAGAGGGTGTGGAGAAAAGGGAATCCTCTTGCACTGTTGGTGGGAATGTAAATTGATACAGCTACTATGGAGAACCGTATGGAAGTTGCTTAAATAACTAAAAGTAGGGTGGCACAGTGGTTGAGAGTCCGCCTGCTGATGCAGGGGACACGGGTTCGTGCCCCGGTCTGGGAGGATCCCACATGCCGCAGATAGGCTAGGCCCGTGAGCCATGGCCGTTGAACCTGTGTGTCCGGAGAGAGGCCACAACAGTGAGAGAGGCCCACGTACCGCAAAAAAAAAAATAAATAAATAAAAATAAAAAACTAAAAGTAGAACTACTGTATGACTCAGCAATCCCACTACTGGGCATATACCCTGAGAAAACCATAATTCAAAAAGAGTCATGTACCACAATGTTCATTGCAGCTCTATTTACAATAGCCAGAACACGGAAGCAACCTAAGTGTCCATCGACAGATGAATGGATGAAGAAGATGTGGCACATATATACAATGGAATATTACTCAGCCACAAAAGAAACAAAACTGAGTTAATTGTATTGAATTGGATGGACCTAGAGTCATCAGAGTGAAGTAAGTCAGAAAGAGAAAAACAAATACCATATACTAACACATATATATGGAATCTAAAAAAAAAAAAAAATGGTTCTGAAGAACCTAGGGGCAGGACAGGAATAAAGATGCAGATGCAGAGAATGGACTTGAGGACACAGGGAGTGGGAAGAATAAACTGGGACGAAGTGAGAGAGTGGCATGGACATATATACACTATCAAATGTGAAATAGATAGCTAGTGGGAAGCAGCCACATAGCACAGGGAGATCAGCTGGGTGCTTTGTGACCACCTAGAGGGGTGGGATAGGGAGGGTGGGAGCGAGACGAAAGAGGGAGGAGATATGAGGATATATGTATATGTATAGCTGATTCACTTTGTTATAAAGCAGAAACTAACACACCATTGTAAAGCAATTATACTCCAATAAAGATGTTAAAAAAATAATGAAGGGAAACAACTTTGTATACAAAATATGACAAGAAAATGGGATTATTGTTATATAAGAGTATGCAAGAAATATAAGATGTGTTTTGTTAAGGAAAAAAGAGAGTAATTTTTTCCTAAAATAAAGTGACTTCTTGTTCCAGGATAAGAAAGGAAAAAGAAGACCAAAACCTAAATGGGTATAGAAAGCTGCAGAAGTTTTGTCGAAAAGAAATGCTATGTCATGAGGTCAAAGCTGGCTAAAATTATACAGATTTGTTTTTAAGAATTTTTAAAATGAGCTCAATAATGTACTGATACAAAACAAAAGTTAAATTTTCTCTCCGTTAAAGCCAGAAAATTTCTTAGGTTATTGGTTTACTCTTAGTAAAATATTATAAAATGTTTTCTTTCTCTTTAGTGTAATCTGCCCAGGAAGAGGGATTCTGTGTCTTAGGAAAATATTGTAAATATCTTTGATAGAAATGGGACGGCTCTAAAACATGTTCTTTAAGAGAAACTACGGTGTACACAATATCAGACCCTAGTCTTGCACTTGGCTTTGAGATTTGTTATCTACTTGTAAACTTCAAAAAAAAATCACAGAAGTTAGTTACTGCTTTACTCTTGATTCTTCTCTGAAAAAATTTACAATCAACTACAGGAAAAAATGCTTCCTCTTCAAAGTGACTCATGGTAAGAAACCCTGACAAGGACTGTAGAATGCAGGTTTCTGATAACTTTAGGATCAAAACATGGAACGGGTAAGAATTTCTAAAACTCTAATGGAAAACTGATTGATTTACAAAGCTGCTAATGCAAGACCAAGCCATACAAGAATTAACTGCAAGAGGCTAAATGAACTGATGAAGATGATTATAATTTTATGAGTGTATTTGAAACCTTGCTGGTTCTTTAATGTTTTGTTTTCCCGATTTAGAGGATGCATTTTCTTCTGTCTGTTAAGTTGTCTATAAGTTACAGCAATTTGGTAAAGTGCACTTTTATAAACAAAAGTTGAAACATTTATCTTTTTCTCCCTTCCTGATTCTTCCAGAAACTCTTAGTAAATATTCTTATTCTTCATGGAAATATATGTATTTACATGAGTTCAATAAGAATCTGTTCTCCTTGTAACAGGACACAGTTTGACAAGGTCATGACCCTTCTTCCAGGTTCCAGACCTGAGCTGGTGTTCCGACCTAAGACCCAGGGCTGGCAGGTGAGGACAGGCTTCTACAGGAAGACTCTGTGACCCCACGGCCAGGGTGTCTGGCAATGACTGTACCACTGCTTGAGTGCCTACACCAGGGAAAGTGTATCACAGTGACATGGAGATACTCAGTTTTCAGAGGGTCTGCTGGTACACGGTCCCCCTTCCTTCCTGGGCACCCGTGGGGCAATATTCCCAGAGGAGACCAACAACCAAGCTCCCCCTCCTTTGGATTGTATCTTTCCCTTTATTTCTGAATGATTTTTTAATTTACTGATGTAGAATTCTCTATTAGCATTATTATCTTTAGAACATTGTAGATTTCACTCCACTGACTTCTGGTTTTCATCATTTCTGCCAAGATGTCAGCTGTTGGTATTATTCTTTGCAAGCAATGTGCTTTTATTCTCTGGCTACAGGTTTTAGTTTAATTTTTTAAATTTGATGGATGTTTAATTTACCTACCCTATAATGTTTCCATTTTGAAGACATCGTTGTATAACTTTTGATGACTGTATGCACCCCTGTCACCACCCAAAATTAAGATATAGAATATGTGTCACCTCCCAACTTGTCACTTCCCCCTTGTAATCCGTTTCCTCTAATCACTAGCCCATCTGATCTGGTGTTAATTGCCATAGGTTCTTTTTACTTGTTCAAGAGCTCCATGTAAATCAAACCATACTATGTGTATGCATTTGTGTTTAATTTCTTTAGCTCACTACACTGTTTTGTGATTCATTTCAATCACCACATGATCCAAGCCTGTTCCTTTTATTGACAAGTGTTTTTCCATTATATGAGTATATCACAGTTTGTTCACCCACTCACATGTAGATGAATATTTCAAAGATTGGGTTGTTCAAATTTTTGGCTTTTTTTTAAAAAAAAAGTTGCTGGAAACATGTACATAAGTGGGGTTTTTTGTTTTTTTTTTTTTTTTTTTTTTTTTTTTGCGGTACTCAGGCCTCTCACTGTTGTGGCCTCTCCCATTGTGGAGCACAGGCTCCGGACGCGCAGGCTCAGCGGCCATGGCTCACGGGTCCAGCCACTCCGTGGCATGTGGGATCCTCCCGGACCGGGGCACGAACCCCTGTCTCCTACATTGGCAGGCGGACTCTCAACCACTGCGCTACCAGGGAAGCCCCCCCCACCCCCAATTTTTAAGCAGGCAGTAGTTACACATTCGATCAAGCACAACTTACTATTTATTCATCAAACATTTATTGGGTATCAATTACATGCCAGGTAGGATGAAAGGTCCTGAAACAGAAAGATGCAAAGACATGGTCCCTGCTCTTAAGGAATTCACATGGTAATCATACAGGGAGAAGAGGAAATGGTAGAATTTATGCAATTTGATCTGTGTTAGAATAGTAGTCATGAAGAAAAGTATAGTGGGAGGCTGGAAGAGGGAGTCAATAACAATTACTGAAGCTGTAGAAAGGGCTTCACAAACTGGAGAACATTCTACCTCTCCCAGATCCCCTAAAGTTAGAGTGACAGCCAACCCCTTGCTTCGAGGTGCTTAAACACGAAAAGACTTAATACATATAATAGTAAAAAATGTGATTAGTGTGACCAATGAAGTTTTGACTTCACAGTTGGCGATTTCCACTTCATATCTACTTTATTCACCAACTTCCAATAAATTGGCTTAGGAAAGTATAGTGATTGTGGCAATAGCCACCGAAACCAAAACATTAGGTACTTTGGGAGAATTCATATCCAAATCTCTGGAACTCCCAGTCTAGAATTTTCTAATGAATCTCATCTCATTAGAAAAGTCCATGTTATTTAATACCTTCAGAACATAAACACAGTTTCAAAACATCTACCAGAAATTCTAGCTTTAGTTTTAAGACGGTTCTTCAAAAAGCATGCTCCAATCCAAGGTAAATACTCAGAATTAAAAATATAAATATCATCATTTATCTTCATAGAATAATAATTACCATCATGAGTTCACAAAAGTATTAAAAGGAAAACAGAAGAATCACTGTCACTACAGGTGACATCAATAACCACTAAAAACTGTACAAGGGAAATAATTCATCTTTAACATAAATGGAGCAAATACAACTACATAGTATAGAGCAAATATATAAAAGAAGCAAATTCTTTTCTATTGTGGATCTGCAGGGACTCACCACCAAGCATAATAATTGTAAATACAAATTATACTGAATCCTGTAAGTGCTTCCCATGGAGTTCTGAAAGTCTGAACATTTTGTAGATGGAGACATACCCTCCTTGATTAAAGATTTTAAGAACTCATTTCTCAGATATCATGACAGGGTTTTCCATATAGGGCCTGGTTCTAGTTGATATAAATGTTAAAGTGATAAGAAAACCTAAAGCAGTTTTCAAGAAAGAAAACAGAATGTTGAGGATAAAAGCTTGGTGAGGTGAGAGTGTGCTGAGACACGCTGACAAGAGCTGCTTGCCCAATCCAGTAGGCACGTTTTCAGTCTAATCCCAAATCCTCAACAAGCAGATTTACTAATTTGGCATCCCCCAAAAACTTCAGCACTGAATAACTGTTTCTTCATTATAAAGTATTAAATTGATGGGGAATTTTGTCTTTCTACCTGGCTACAAAAATATTCATTCAGGGCTTCCCTGGTGGCGCAGTGGTTGAGAGTCCGCCTACCGGTGCAGGGGACGCGGGTTCGTGCCCCGGTCCGGGAGGATCCCATGTGCCGCGGAGCGGCTGGGCCCGTGAGCCATGGCCGCTGAGCCTGCGCGTCCAGAGCCTGTGCTCCGCAACGGGAGAGGCTACAACAGTGAGAGGCCCACATACCGCAAAAAAAAAAAAAAAAAAAAAAAAAAAAATTCAGAGGCTATGAGCTTAAAGGTTACTGTATTTTGTAGTTATCCATGCATGCAATCAGATTTGGCTCAATCGACTCTGCTCACCTCACAAGCATGCATAAAATACTATTTAAAGGTCAGCCAACTTTCACTCTGTCAAAACAGCGGAAGGAGAGAATACCAGCGATGTGGGTCTGTATTATGGCACATATTTTGCTGACAGCTTTCTTTTTTTTTTAACTCCTTTTTTTTTTTTAACATCTTTATTGGAGTATAATGTGCTATGTGGCTGCTTTCCACTAGCTCTTTTACATTTGTTAGTATATATAATAAGTCCATGCCACTCCCTCACTTTGTCCCAGCTTACCCTTCCCCCTCCCCGTGTCCTCAAGTCCATTCTCTATGTCTACTTTCTGAAATCCACACCTAGAAATCAGTAGCAGGATCAAAACAATTCAGGGTGAAGACTTTAGTTAATGCTTCTATTACATGTTTATGGATTCTACCATATTTAATGAGGAATGTATAAAAAACTGAAGATGTTAAATCTGGAAAGGACCTAGGGAAGAGAGAGTCAACAACTTCTGTGTGGCTTAGTGGAGAAATTAAGACCGAATGAGTGAGGTGGATTTTGGTCCTAAATAGGACCTTACGAATAATGAAGGATGTTGAAAAATGGAAAAGCTTTAGCTTCTGAAAGCAGAATTTCTGCTACATGGGTAAAACAGATGATACATTAATACCTAAAGATATCATTTATTAAGACCCATACATTGCCTAATGCATTTAATTATTTGACCCTTCTAGACTGTCTCTTTTTATATTCTATGATCAGTCACGAAAATTCTGAGAGGGATAAATGGCTGAGCATTTTTTTTCTGTTGCATACTACTATCTGGTATCAATGTAGCCGAATTATCAACATCAATTTCCTAGAGGAAAAATTTCACCCAACTATTAGGTATGATATACAGGTTCAAAAGGGGTTGAAATAAAAATCACAAATGGGAAACTAATAAAGAGCCTTTAAAAACCTAGACATGTTTCAGATATACACTGAACTTGAAACGCTGTCATGGAGAACAACCTTGACAATTCTCAAATGTGTTCTTTGAAGCTATTTTAAGATGTACAGACGTGGCTCAATATGGAAGTTTTCATGTTCTCCATGCACCTGCTTTCACCTAGCCTGACATCTTCAAGTTATCTGAATATAGGAGGTATCACTATTCGTGTTGCACAAGTATTAACACTGAATATACTTATCACATTCTCTGGAACGTGGCTTTAAGCTATCTTAAGTATTTCAGATAATTAAGCTTTTAAAATTACCCAATAGTTTCCCTTTAATTTTCTCTAATAGTATTCTGGGCTAATAGTAATTATAAAACCTTCAGATAGCAATTTTTTAGAGGGCACATTATTATTGCCTAATGTAAATAAATTGGACTATCATCAAGTCCTACCTAGTTGATGAATCATGTTTACTAATGCCACTTTTTACCTGCCGTTACAATTGGTGATTATTCATTGGTTAGCCAAGAAATTTTAATACTTTAGTTTTAGCAGCCGTTCTGAACTCAACATGAGACTTGGTTATCAAATGCACAACTCATGATATATCAGTCCACCATGACTAAAATGGAACTGTCCTAATTATTAAATAATGAATGTGGTGGCACTTTTTTATCGTAAAGTCTATATAAATGCAGTACACTGTATTATTATAATTACAATCATAAGCTCCTTGAGAGAGGGTATGTGAAATAACCTTAATGGCCCTTAGCAGAGTCTTCACAAAGTGAATGTTCATTAATTGTCAGCTGAACTAATAAAATACTATCATAGAAAACTCTGTTGTGAATCAAGTATTCTGTTTGTAAAACTTGCCTGTAATTATACTTACATACAACAGCGTATGCAGAAGGTACTCAATAAACTCGATAAACGTATGTGAGAAAAGACTGTTTGCTCGAATAATTGCTGTGAGCCTGACTCAGCCCTTCCAGAATATTTAAAATATAGTAATGCACTAAATGGATTTCTCTACACTTCATGAACAGTGGGTAAGGTCGGGAATATTATCTTTAGATATGCGATATAGAGACCTTTGGAACAGAGGAAATTTGTTTTTTCAACACATAGAATCTGGTTCTCCTGAATGACTTCCTGAAAACTCCAGCTTTCCTTGCTAAGGAACATAGATTATTTTATGTGGTGCTTGAAAAGGCATTATTTGCTCTGAGTCTTTTGATGAGTTGAGACTAGTCCCACACATAGTATCTTCAGAATGGAAAGAACAAACTTCTCTCTTTTTCTAATGGCACTATTATTACAAAAACAGGACAGGTATATGGGGTGACCTTCTCAGTGCTACCTGAAAAATGAGGCAATCATTATAACTCACATTCTATCCATTTGTACGTGACACTGACCAAAAGCAATTTTGGGCTCCTTTCAAGCAGTTTGCATCGGAAGCCATTAAATGGCATCATCACCTTTGCTGTAATACAGAAAGCATCCAGCCAATGAAAGGTTGGAGTCTAGCCAGAACAGGAGAATGTTTTAGACATGGAGATAATTGCTCTAATATTTAAAAATGTATTTTTAAATCAATAATATTATTGATTCATATATATACTCAATTTTCCATTCTTCTTAGTACTTGAAGTGTGCACTCATGTGGATAATCTGAAACACTGAGAAGTCAAATAACATTTACATTAAATCTGTATTTATATTAAATCTGACTCATACCCTAAATTTTTAGGGTATGCCAAAATGTGTCTTTCTATTTTTTTTAATTCTGATAACCTTTTGTTTATTTTTTTGCGGTACGCGGGCCTCTCACTGCTGTGGCCTCTCCCGTTGCGGAGCACAGGCTCCCGACGCGCAGGCTCAGCGGCCATGGCTCACGGGCACAGCCGCTCCGCGGCATGTGGGATCCTCCCGGACCGGGGCACAATCCCGTGTCCCCTGCATCGGCAGGCGGACTCACAACCACTGTGCCACCAGGGAAGCCCCATATTCTGATAACCTTTTAAATTTGATTCTGTGGCCTTGAATATGCCACATTTGAGCAGGGGAAAAATTTCCTAGGAATATACTTTTGACTGTGGGCTGTATTATAACATTTAACATTAGTTTGTTAAATAGGCACACAGAAAAAAAAAAGTCATGATTTTGATGGTTTTGATATAAATTACAGTTAGGACAAAACAACAACAACAACAACAAAATAGAGCACCTTCATACTTGGTCACCAGAGAATATCCTCAAGAGAAAATAATGCACAAGTGATTTTTGATAAATAAATAATATTAAAGTATTATATGTTAAATTATAAAGTCTATTTTCTGCCTCAAAATTCTGATCATACTTTATACACCTAATTAATGAGAATAATGTTCTGACCTTGCTAACATTAATTCAATGATAATAATAATATATTCAGAAAACTGCTTTTTAGAAACTGTATCAAAAATAATAGGGGATTATATCTACAACCTTCTTTTCCTAGAGAACTTAAGCACAGTGTAAAATGGATGTTTTCTTTATGCTGTAAACAATTCAATAAATTATGGGACAAATAAATATATTTTGAAGGTTTTTAAATTTATGGTGGGCTACGAAAGAATGATAAAACTTGGATGCTTGTTCATTTAAAATCAAACATAGAAAATAAACTCCACAAGAGCCAAAAACCATAGGTACTTCTGTAGAGAAGGCATTCTCTTAGGTGCAGAAATCCAGTGTACCATACTTAATTCCTGGTCTCAAGATACTAGTATCCAGAAAGAGCAAAAGCAGGAGATGTTACTTCTTCTAGGTGAAAACGTGTCATTGCTTATGATAGTGGGCTTTCAGTAAAGGAAATTAAAGGTCCTAAGCTGAATCTGATTCAATAATGTAAAGCTATTGGAATACAAATTGACATATTTTGTCCTTCTCTCAAGAAACTCTTTTGTCTCTCCACAGCACACATTTGCTGCTGACCAAATAAATATTCCAGGAACATACAATTCACACAACTTAGCACAAGATTCTCCTAGAAAGAGCTACTCTCCCTTAAAAAATCGTATGCATTTAAAGTATACAACATGATGATTTGACATAAATATATATAGTGAAATGATAACTACAGTCAAACTAATTAACCTATCTAGTCACACAGTTTTCTGTGTGATGAGAGCACCTGAAATCTACTCTCTCACCTTTTTTCTCCCTCTTTCTTGGAGCAGAGAGTGCTCCATGCAACTACTGTCATTGATTATACTGTCTGGTACTGTCTACCCTGATTCTGCTGGAGAATAAGTTGTGTTTCTTAATAATCATGTTGTATATTGCCTTTAAATCTATTGTACTATTATATCCCTAAATTTGACTGTAATGTAGGAGTATCAACTCATTCAACAACTTTGCAATTATATTTGACACTATCTACTAAAACTAAACATATACCAGAAATGACCCAGAAATTCTATTCCTGTGCAAATTCCAAAGACAAATGACTATATGTGCCCACCAAGAAACCATGACTAGAATGTGCATAGCAGCTTTACTCACAATATCCCCAAACTGGAAGTAACCGAAATGTCCATCATCAGGAGAATGGATAAACAAATTGTGATATATTCATACAAAGGAATACTACATAGTAATAAAATGAATTAACTAGAGATAAACAAACTGATTTATATGGGAAATCTCCATACCTTCCGTTCAATTTTACTGTAAATCTTAAGCTGCTTTAAAAAACAAAATCTTAAAACAAATTAAAAAATAAAAACAAACACAAAACATGATGAATCTCAGAAACATTAATTTGAATGAAAAAAGAGAGATACAAATGAGCACATATAGTATGATCCTATTCACATGAAGTTCAAGAACAAGCAAGAGTAATTTTTGTGATAACGGTCAGAATGGTAGTTAATTTTTGGTGGGGAGTTTGTGAAGGGGCACTAGGAAAACTTCTGGAGTGATGGATAGGTTCCATGTATCTGAGTGGTCTTTACACAGGAGTTTTACACTTAAGATCTGAGCAAATATAAAGCATATATAACTATTTAGGACATAGTCTGTCCTAGGTATTCATATAAGAACTGGTAATACCCTGGTGAACAAGACAGCAATAACACATTTAATTATTTTTCTTGATTCCTTTTAACAAAGACTGGGAGTTACATAAAGCCAGAGACCACCGTGGTTCATTTTTATATTCTCTATATCTGGCACAATAGCAGACACACATTAGATCATCACTAAATGTTTTGGATTACTGTCTTTATGAGTTAAAAAAAAAAAAGGAATTATTTACCACTGTAATCAGTAATTACATCTCAGACTTATCTCCCCTTGGTAGAGTTTCTTAAATATAATTTGTTCACCATCACAAATATCAACCTATGACATGTATGTTGTCTTCTAAATGGAAAAAATAAAGACAATTTAACAACAACACATTGTCCCTATGAAGTTATGCTTAAGAGAGATCAAGTTTAATCTACGGAGAAAACAGTTTAAAAGATAAGTCTATCTTCAAGATCATGAAATTATATATTTTATAATGGGAATTATAACCAAATATTTGCTATATCCAAAAATAAGCAAATCTAGGCTTCTCTGGTGGCGCAGTGGTTGAGAGTCTGCCTGTCGATGCAGGGGACACAGGTTCGTGCCCCGGTCCGGGAGGATCCCACATGCCGCGGAGCGGCTAGGCCCGTAAGCCATGGCCGCTGGGCCTGCGCGTCCGGAGCCTGCGCGTCCGGGCCTGCGCATCCGCAGGCCACAACAGTGAGAGGCCCGCGTACCGCAAAAAAAAAAAAAAAAAAAAAAAAAAGGCACAAAAATAAGCAAATCAGAGATATTTTAAATGGAACCAAGGAAGAAATTCTTCATCAATAGGATGATGAAACACATAGGCTCTTAAGAAAGAATATGGTATTTCCAAACTAGAGCCACAGGGGGAATAAAAATATATGTACCTAGGTTGGTTGCCTCTAACTAGAATCAATGGCTCTGTCCAGGGGCTTTTTACTGCCAATTTCAGAAATAATTACTTGTCTCTAAGTAATACAATAATCATCTTAATTTGATCAGTGTCTGCCATGGTAAAAAATTGTGAGTGGATAGTCAGGAGAAATATTCTGAAAACTACTACTTAATTCACATGAGACACATATCTCAATGAAGTTGAAAAGAAAAAGAACACAAGAAAGATTAATGATAATAAAAAGCACTACATCAAGAGTGATTTTCATATTATTGCCTTTCTAACATTGCTCTCATTATACCCTCAAGGAACTGATTTGTTCTTAATGCCAAGGAAAGCAAAAAAAAGGAACTAAATCCTATTGACAAGTTAGTTATTTAGTAAATACTTTAGTAGTATAAAATCCATTCCCTTGAAAATTCATTTATGAATTGATCAATAAACTCAGAGATAATTTCTGACCAATGGCATGTAAAATATATCAAAAAATCATCTGATCTCCTTACTTTTGCACTGAAGGAGAAATATAACCTGACTCTGGATAAAAAGATATGGTCTGAATTCCCAGAGCTCTTGGAAGCTAACACCTTCCTCCCAATTGTATATTTTACAAAAGTGCTCGATCACCTATTCTTAACCTCCAAAAGAGGTTAATATTTTTAGAGCAGATAGACCATTTTGTTAATCCTGGACTTTGCTCCCAGACATGGAACTAATCACATGGAACAAAAGGGAAAGAGGAAATGAGACAATATTGACAAATCATGAATCCTGGCAAAAGCAATATGTATTACTTTAGTTTAATAAAAATGTGGCAATGGGGGAGGAAAAAAAGGAAGAAAGAAGGGTGGAAAGATGGAAAGGAAAAGGAATTACTTAATTTAGCTTTAGCCAAAGGTAAGAAAACAAGACTTTGAGGAAATTAGGATGTTCTATTGATTTTCTGTAAGATGTGTCCAGAAACACAAACTAGAGTCAATACAGGAATTAATAAAAATAATTTTTTTAAAAAAAGGTTGGGTGTGGCTAAAGCCTGAGTTTGGAAGAGAAGATGGTGTTATTTAAACTATATATTGAACCCTGCCATTTCATATTAATCCAGAGAAAGTTTAAAGTTTTCTTGAGATTCCCAGAATAAAAAATGCAGGAAATTTTTCTCAAAGAAGGACTTCAGCTAGGAAAAGTATTCACTTTATAAAGGGAAAGAATCATGTATTACTGTCAACATATTTGTTATTAATTTACAACTTTTAAAACAGCTATATCTAGTATCACCTTAGTATTACAATGCACTTTTGTAAAAGAAATAACAGGTATTCAATTACGTGCATGTGTTACTGCTATTTTCAGCACAGTGACAGACAGTATAGGATATTTGATAAATTGATCAGTTAAGACAATCACAGAAGCTATTTAGGAAACATACAGAGGATAACTGCATTAAATGTGATACTGGACTAGCAATAATCTGTAATTTACCTTTGAACTCAAACTATCTGATTCCACCACAGGCAAAAGCCAAGAATCTCGAGCTAACTGTGTAAACATTAAAAGATTGAGTTGGAAGATAGTAAATGTTTACATTTAAATATGGACTTAAACTTCTCTAACAGTTTGCACTATGAAAAGTTTAACAATTCAGTCAAAAGAAGTCATAACAAGTAAACAAGTGAATACTTTCTAATGATTTGGTTTCGATTGAATAATTTCTTATGATTTGGCTTCAACAATATACCTAATATTTGGAATATTAAGTAACATTACACAATTTTTGCTAACATTCTACTGTAATGTATATCAGGCCACAGCCTAGGATAGAAGAGAAGTATTAATGTGAAGTGTAAGAACAACTTAAAACTCAGGAGGCACACTGAGAAGGGAATGAATTTTGATTCCACCACTTACCAACTGTAAAACCTTGGAAAAAATTCTTTATCTGGAGATGCCTTGGTTTCCTCATCTGAGAAATGGAAGTTAATAAACTTCCATACCAGGTTATAGTAAGGATTAAAAGAAATACTTCAAACAGAGCATTTATCAACCTGCTGGGCACATTGTGTGTGACTTCAATAGAGGGTTGCTGTTACTGTTAAAGTAATAAAAAAATTAAAATTATTATGAACACTGTGAACTTTTCCACTTACAATATTTCCAGAAAAAGCCAATAAATAGGTCTAGGAGTGAGGTATACATATTAAAATTAGGATCAGAGGAGAGAAAATGTTTCTGAATTTTATTGTATTAGGTGCTTTCTGAGTAAGTTGATTTATAGGGGGAAAAATGATTATGGTACCCAGGAAAGTTGGACTTATCAATGCACTAAAGTCATAATGTTGATGTGTATATCATAGCATAAATTTTTACAATGAATTAAACTCACATTTTTTTAACATCTTTATTGGGGTATAATTGCTTTACAATGGTGTGTTAGTTTCTGCTTTATAATAAAGTGAATCAGTTATACATATACATATGTTCCCATATCTCTTCCCTCTTGCATCTCCCTCCCTCCCACCCTCCCTATCCCACCCCTCCAGACGGTCACAAAGCACCCAGCCGATATCCCTGTGCCATGCGGCTGCTTCCCACTAGCTATCTACCTTACGTTTGTTAGTGTGTATATGTCCATGACTCTCTCTCGCCCTGTCACAGCTAATGTGATTAAAAAAACACTTGGATTCAAGTGAGATTCTGTCTTACATATCAAACATAGGCACAACTTGACTTCCCACCATTATTTCTGGTTTTTTTTTTATTGCAACCTCTGATGAATCATCAAAGGCAAACCTAATTTAGTTGTTTAAAAGCAATCATTAAAAATTTTATTTGCCAAGGACAAAGTTATATTATTTCTCATTTCTGACTCGCAGATAGTTTTTAACATAAAGAGAGAAATCTGTTACATTTAATCTAAACACACCCAAGCACATATATTTTTTCCTAGAGAGGTGTGTATTAAACGTATGGAACCTCTCTAGTGGCCATTCATGTTCTTCCTGAGGTTATAGGGCATCTAATGAGTACATCCACCTGGCCAACTAGTTTGTTATTCTAAAGGCGGTAGAACAGCCCATTTAATGAGATTTATAGACCATTCTGACTCGAGTTCTGGTTGGGAGAGAAACTGCATGTCACTGTTATGGCTTATCTGGTTGTGCTATGCCAGATGATGAATTCGTTGTCATAAATATTCAAGTTCAGGCCAGAGAATAGTGAACCCAGTTAGCTGGTCCTTGTGCTGTCGTCTATCATAATGGTATCCAACTAACTACAGTGAGGCAGAGTCTTACTTTCCATGCGACTGAGTCTTTCCTTTGGTTTTCAGCTTTTGACTTTTTTAAAATTTAGGTAATTTTATAAGAGTTAAATAATTGAAACTTTCAACAATCTAACCAAATATACATTGTTCGTTTTTTTCTTTTAAAGAGAGATTATATGTAAGGAGGAGAAAGCCTTTGATATTTTTGCAATAATTTATCCTCACTGATTTCTACTCTCTATTCAAATTTCGCATTGCATTTACTCACATACACACACACAAACCTATAGCTGACAGACTTGTTAATATATATTTGGTAAAGAAACTAGGATATGCATACATATTCATGTTTCGTTACTTTAAAAATGATGCATACTAATTTGAGTTTTGAGTAATTTTGTTTAAATCCTTATCCCATGTTATCCTAGTGTTTTGATTTTTAAAGTTTTCTTCTCAGTAAATGGCTTTCTCCGTATTCTTTGCATCAGACCCATTTTGGCTTCCACCTTTGGTGCAATGATAATTACGTGTAGTTCATCTATATCATGCAGAAATTGTTGGTGCTGATTTTGCCGGTTGGTTGGGTTAACCAAATGTTCTATTCACCTGACTAGGGAATTTTTTCACAATTAAGCAAGAATATACTACCTTGTAAGCAGTCTTCCTTAGAACAGTAAGCAGTCTTAGAACAGTATTACTTATGTAACTGCAGTTACTCAGCTGAATACATTCTAATAAAGGATACAAAATGATTCTCTCAAGATTCCAAGCAAATTACTTTGTTGCATTTAAGATCCAACCAGAATGGCTTTTCTTGTGTCAATTCATTACACCCAAGGGCAATTCCTCTATTTAGTCACAGTAAACACTAGCTTTTTCCACATTTCATAATAAGAACTACAAAGTTACACTTCACACAAAACAAGATGAGCTAATTCTAAGCTATGGTAAATTTCTATTTTTAAACTTGGTCTTGACTTCTAAGAGGGCTTGTCACTGTAATAAATGTTTAAAAATTGAACTCCTGAATTCTAATCTTTAAGCTATCCTGTGATTTAGGACCAAGGAAGCTTCCGTATTTGTAAAACAGTGGTAAAGTAAAAGCAAAATGAACAGACACACTATAGATTAACTGTGTGAAAAGGCATTTTTGGAACCAGGGAATTTTACATGAGAAAAAATACATGATCATAAATATAATGAAAAAAGTAAAAATGGCAGTTAGCACCATTGATTTAATAATCATTAATGTTTATAGTGGAAATGCATTTAAACCATAAGTAGTTTGGAGTTGATTCATTAAAAAAACCAAAAAACGGTCTGGAAAACATAAATATTGACAACCTTAGTCTTTTTCTCTAACTCTTAATCAAAAGCTCTAATTGTTTTGCTGTAATCCATATGAAGATTCAAATTATTTTGACGTATTTGTTATATACCTTTAAAGAAAGTATAAAAACATTTGTATAGCTCAAGAGTAAAATAGCAGAAACTGGCACATTGCTGGCTGGAAGTTACTCTAGCAAAGACATATGAAATAAATCCTTGTTCCAAATAAGGAGAAAAAGAGCAGTGAGCAAGAAAAACTAAAAATCTCCTACCTCTAAATTAATTGAATATTGTATGCTGTCATCAACACTTAGTGACTCAAGAAATGTCACTTACGAAACAGATTTTATCATATGTATGTGTAATGTGTGTGTATGTGTGTTTGCATGTATATTTACCCCCCTCATCAGCAATGCCATCAGTATTACTTATGTAACTGCAGTTACTCAGCTGAATACATTCTAATAAAGGATACAAAGTCATTCTCTCAAGATTCCAAGCAAATTACTTTGCTGCATTTAAGATCCAACCTGCCTGGCTTTTCTTGTGTCAATTCATTACACCCAAGGGCAATTCCTCTATTTAGTCCCTTTTTCAAGGTCATGGACTTGAGCTTGATTAATATGACTGCCAAACAGAATCACAAGAGAAAACTATTGGTCTAGCATCAGAGAAGAAATTGAAAAGGGGAAATCTTTATAATGAAAATATTGCATAATAAGCTAACAATTGCATTGTATTTTTGTTTATCATTTTGGGTGATGAAATAAGAACTATAGTGAAAATAGATGTTGAGGCTATGGCTGAATGGCTTTAAAGCAACTTACTTTTTATATGTAAAATGCAGTTGCCAACATATCCATAGAATAGAGAGAGGAAAAAAAAGAATTGAGTGAGGTAAACACAATCATGTTATTACAAAACCACGAGTAATCAGATTGGAACAAGGAAATTCTAAGTGCATGGGTAAAATGCAGTAAGTCCCTGACATACGACATATGAATACGCACATTCTATGGATGAGAGGTAAAAAAAAATTCAAGGAAATATTTATAAATGGAGGGGAGATGGTTTATACTTTCTTCTGTAAGGAAATCTGTAAACTGAGAATAGCTTAAAAATATTTCCTCAAAGGAAAAACACAATAACTATTCTTTCTTTCCAGATAGGATATAAGAAATATATGAATCTTTCTTTGCCACAAAGTAATGAAAACAATTTAACTTTAGGTAATGGTTAAAGAGAAAGCTTGTCTAAGCATGTGATAAAGCAAAAAATAACTGAGGTGTTGGATTTCATGATCAAGCCAGGGATTCAAACCTAGGACTTTGGGTCCAATGCCAGGATTCTTAATCATTAGCCCATCTTGTAGGAGAGATTGTGTGTGATACTCCCTTAGTTTTGTCTCTAATGCTTAACTGCCTTCATTGTGAATTTTCTTCTTCCTCAGACAGACATTGCAGTAAAATATAGAGACTTAGCATAAGTTTATTATACAACCAGTAACTTATTCCAGGTTAATTGACTCTTTGATTTTTTTTCCTTCCCCACCCAAATCTTTCATTTCTTGAAATATCTCCATGCCAACGATCAATAACCAATCGCCAAGTCCAAATCATCATGCCCAGATGCTCCCATGCATACCAAGTCAGCCTTTTCCTTTGGCAAGTGCCAAACTAAATGCTTTGCCAAGCTACAAGATGCCTTATCAGGGTAATCTGATCAATAATATCAGAGGCAAATTCTTCTATACTGAACATACCTGGATTTCCCAATTAGGTTGTGTGCCCATGAAGACAACCATGTTTTATACATCTTTGATCTCCCACAGAAGTCTTTATGTCTAATTATTAGTGCCAAGTCCGTGGTTAAGAAACCACAGTAAATGGAATTCTCTCCATTCTCAACTTGTTTAAATATGTAACATATTTGACTGGGATTCTACTTGCCTCAGATTTAATTGAGAAACACATACAGTGGCTGTCAGAACGCATTCTGGGTATCACACAAATGTCCATATGCAGAATTTACATAGGTTATGAAAGGAAACATATTCTATTACTCTTGGACCCCCTTAGGTATAACAAGATTGAAACAGAGGTCCGAGGGTCAGAAGTAGGATTGCGGAGAAAACTGGTTATCAGGTTTTTCCAGAGAAAGCTGCTGCTGTGCTGTAAGTCCTCTTTTCCCCACCCATATAGAGGAAGGGCTGAGGAGTGCTACTTCTCAGCAGTGGAAAGACACAGAGCACTGGGGACTGACTCACATCTAAGAAAGTTAAAGTTTACTAAGATCTAAGCTGTGCCAAAGAGAGAGACAGAGAGAAGAGAAGAGAGAGGGAAGGGAAGGGAAGGGAAGGGAAGGGAAGGGAAAGGAAGGGAAAGGGAGGGGAGGGGACGGGAGGGGACGGGAGGAGAGGGGAGGAGTCATCTTGGATAGGCTAAACTGGAGTGCAACGAGAGAGGCTTTTCACCACAAAGAGGTTGAACTTGCATCACAGGGTAACAGGAGCTGAGGGAAGATCTACGAAGAAACCACCTGCAACAGAGACGCCAGTTAAGGGAACTGCAGGGGAGAGCATCTGTCAGGGAATACTTAACGATCTCATGAAAACAGTCATGAAAGAAAAAGACAGCTTTTATATTAGCCTGGTCTACCCAAAGACCTCAACTTTTAACATCTGCCAAGGCCCAGGGTTTACAAAGCTGAGACAAAGGAGACCTGTACTGTATGTTTACAGCTCCCCTCCCCTCCACAAAACACCTTGACCCCAGTGGAGCTAATATAGCGGCTAGATAGTAAGCGATAGTAAGAGACACTAAGAAGGAAGGGTTTAACTGTTGATAAATCGAGTTCAAAGCGTGGGTTAATCCCTTGGACTATATTCTAATTACTGGACCTACACTGTTCTTGACTTAGCGTGTCTGTAGGGCTGTAGAGATGCCATGGGCCTGCTGGAGTTTACATCTAGGAATAGATTAAAATTATTCCTCACTGAATAAAATGTAAAGGGGACAGTGAGAGAGGAAAAAAAATCTCTTTTGTTTACATCATAGGACATGTTTTTAACACACTCCTTACAAATAAATTAGGCTTTAAATTAGTAAAATGAATTCTCCCTACCGACAGTAATTTTATGTAGAGTCATATTATAGAAAACTCAGTAAGTCATTTCTCCTCCAGCCTGTGGGAAAATCGGAATTATTTGTCCTTTACAGAAAAACAGATGTGTAAAAACGAAAACAGTAGCAGTGGCCCTGGAAATTCTGCTTTATGGCCTGTTTTTCTGAGAAGGTGACTAGCTGATTTTATTAGGGAGGGGGTCGAATGCCAAAGACAACCTAGGTTGCCACCTTAATATCTGAAGTATTAGAAAACATATTCAGAAAACAGCTTGAAACCTAAGGCATGCCAAGAGGAATAGAAGGAACAGGCTCCCAAAGAGGCTCTTAAACAGTGTTGTTAAAATTCACACTCATTTGCTTAACATTAAAACCCAGCAATTAGCTAACAAACCTTGGTGACAGACTGCTATTAATTTTGTGCTGACTCCATACATGTAAATTAAACCATTACCAGTTCCCCACGTGCTGCCTCTGACATTTGTTTTGTACAAGTAAGCCAGCAGTGGGAGGCATAAACTTTGCTCTTAATTCCCTTGGCAAGTGAGCTGCTGATCACTTTGTTAATTTCTTGAAAGAGATTCAAAAACTATTTTTTGAGGACAAAAATAAGTGATTAACACAATGACTTCCATTGAACATGTCTTAAGCACTACAAGTTATACTATTACAAAAAGTTTTCACAAAAGTATTTAGATCTGGCTGGAGATACTTAGATAATTTTATATAATTGGAGTCTATAATCAGATATTATAAAATAACATTAAATGACATTTATTTTCTGAGGAATAATCAGTCTTGTTTATTATAATTTATTAACCTCATTAAATCCTAAAAGTACATTAGAGAGTACTACCACTTGCTTTTGACCGTTTCAAAAACTAAAACAGAGAAATAGCTGGTTATGTTTAAATAAGGTAATACATTGGAAGAAAAGATCTTGTAATATATTTAGAGAACTTTCTCATCAATGACCAAGAGAAATTTATAAATTTTCCACAAAAATCCCATGATTTTCTACTCATCTGTAGGCTCAAAGTTTCCAACAGAAAACTAAGTGTTCCAAACACCCAGTCTGGAAGTACTTAAACTATCCTCTTAATCATTGTTTCCACTGAACTTCAGGGACTTGATAACATGAACTTGATACATAAAATGGGCAAAGTGTTATCTATTCTTCTGTATGGTCTTGAAATGCCTGATCTATAACAGTTGTTCTGTCCATATCCTTCTTCCATTCCTTCTCTACTTTCCCATAAAGAAACTGTCCCGGGTGTGACATGGTATGTTAGGGTTCTTCACCTTTACTATGGCATCCGTCACACTGCCTGCTTCAAAAGTCACTGTTCTGAAATACTAGGTGGCAACCATTCATTCCACTCACATTTTTCAAGAGGTTTTAGTCAAGCACTGTTCTAGTTACTCTAGACACACCCATCAACAAACTAGATTAAAACTCCTAAGACCTACATCCCCCACCCCATACACACGTACATCCTTTACAGAAAAGAAAGGAAAAAAAGGACTTTAGACTTTAAGAATTTTCAAAACCTGGAAAGTGTCTCAACCCAAAAGGCATAACATCTCAAAGTTAAGCAAAAAGTCAAACATTTTACGTCTCTTGTAATGCTTTGCACGTTAAATTATGGTCATTAGCATCAGCCCTTCACTCTTCTTTGAGCTACTTACGTGTAAGATTTGTATTTTTCTACTCTGTACATTCCCTGCAAGCCTGGCAAAAGAGAGAGCATGTAATAGGTGTTCAATAAATGTAGGATTGAATTAAGCAATGTGACCGTAAGAGTGGTAATTTTTTGACAGGTAAAGTATGAGATCATTTTGAGTATCTAATGAAGCCAAAGATAATTACATCATCGACAGTAGTTTAGTCAAGGCATTCACAGATACAAAGTTTCCTAACAAATTCAGACCTTAATTTAGATCTTTCTTATTGAAAATGTGATGCTTAGATCAGCAATGTTGGCCCCATCAATGTCCCACCCCAGACCTACAGAAGGGTCAGTTTGACTTTTTACAAGACCCCTAAGTGGCTTAGATGAACATTAAAATTTGAGAAGTGCTGATTTATAGCACTGTATTTTAACCAAAACTACATGTTAAAGTATTTTGGTATTGCTTTAAAAAAATAAGGAAAAAAAAAAAGGAAAAAGAGAAAAAAGAAAACCTATGTCTGGGCCACACTCCAAACCAATAAAATATGCATATGAGTCCAGGGATGACCTTTCTTTTTACTTTTAACTGTCTATGGAATTCTCAGATACAACCAAGTTACGAAGCACTGATTTAAACAATATATTGGCTCTGCCGTGGAATTCTCTGAATTGAAGGAAAAAAAATTGAGTTTTAAAATTCAAATCAGAAGAAATAAATTTCTGATATATATGAATTCATATATAAATGATACGGTATATAAAAATTCAAGTAAGACCTTGCTCAGCAGTCTATTGATTTTAGGGTCTAATGGAGAAACACATGAGTCTAAAGATGTCCTCTGTAACTCTTCTGCCATCTAACAAAGCATAATATTCCAATCCTTCTTTGATACAAAACCATCTTAAGCTATAAGCATCAATATGCACAGTGGAAATGAGCTTCAGAGCACAGCTCTGTAGAATTACAGGAAACTCTCCGTACTGAGACTAAAGAGGAGCTAACACTGTGTTATATTCCATCTTTAAAGACTGAAACAGGGATTCCCTGGTGGCACAGTGGTTGAGAGTCCGCCTGCCGATGCAGGGGACACGGGTTCGTGCCCCGGTCCAGGAGGATCCCACATGCCGCGGAGCGGCTGGGCCTGTGAGCCATGGCCGCTGAGCCTGCGCGTCCGGAGCCTGTGCTCCGCAACGGGAGAGGCCACAACAGTGAGAGGCCCGCGTACCGCAAAAAATAAATAAATAAAGACTGAAACACTCTTTTCTCTTGGGGAAAATCAAAGGAATCAATCCTTCCATCATGTAAACTAATATCTCATTTTGAGTTACGCTTTTGCTAAGAATTTGGCATAAGACATTCAGGTTTGTTTTCATAACTCATCATAACTATATACCATAATCAAAAATCTGAAGAATAAATAAAGGTTCTTCTAGTACACAGTAACTAAACTGATCTAATAGTTTGTGTTCATTCACCCCATCAATAAAATGTTTTTTAAGGATGCTTTTTCTTAAAAGCCATAGAATACAATTGGCTGGGTACATCATATTTTTTGACAAGTGTTGTCAAAACAAAGATAGGAGGGCTTCCCTGGTGGCGCAGTGGTTGGGAGTCTGCCTGCCAATGCAGGGGACACGGGTTCGAACCCTGGTCTGGGAAGATCCCACATGCCGTGCAGCGACTGGCCCCGTGAGCCATAATTACTGAGCCTGCGCGTCTGGAGCCTGTGCTCCGCAACAGGAGAGGCCGCAATAGTGAGAGGCCCGTGCACCGCGATGAGGAGTGGCCCCCACTTGCCGCAACTGCGGAAAGCCTCGCACAGAGATGAAGAGCCAACACAGCCATAAATAAATAAATACATTTAAAAAAAAACAAAAAACAAAAACAAAAAAAAAACAAAGATAGGAAATGATTGGTTCACGTTCAGTGTGAAATCCAAAAGGAACTAAAAGGAAAAACTTGTATTCACAATAAACATAGCAGGGAACTGGAATACTTGAATTCTATTTTTAATTGTTATGGATAAAAAGCAAAACAAAAATTCTTAAAAGAGGGTAATTAAAATAATTCAAATGATTTGTTATCTCATTTAATCCATGCATCAACCCAAAGAAGCAGCTATTATTAACTCCACTTTCCAGAGGTAGAATATGATGAAAAAGGAGGATAGATAAGTTGTCAAGGCAATTCTTTACACTACATTAAGTGGAATCTTCATAATTATAGAGACTTTGAAATCAGACATCTTATATGAACAGCTCTAATATACTAGTGGTTATTAAGGCTCTACTTTTAGACCAACAAGGATAGAATTCCAGAAGTCCAATCTGAGGAACTTATAGCAAAATGTCTAATAAAATTTAAAATGTCCCTGGGATCCACTTTCTGATGCAACAGCTTTGTCTTTGTCTCTATAAGAGTACTGGTCTGCTTCAAAGATATTTAGGTGTACCGGATCTTGCTAAGTATATTCAAGTATATTGGGTTTCATCAATGCTCTCTAGGAATATCATCAGACTCACATTTTGAGTTGGTCACCTTATCTTTGATAAAGGAGGCAAGAATACACAATGGAGAAAAGACAGCTTCTTCAATAAGTGGTGCTGGGAAAATTGGACAGCTACATGTAAAAGAATGAAATTAGAACACTCCCTAACACCATACACAAAAATAAACTCAAAATGGATTAAAGACCTAAATGTAAGGCCAAGCACTATAAAACTCTTAGAAGAAAACATAGGAAGAACACTCTTTGACATAAATCACAGCAAGATCCTTTTTGACCCACCTCCTAGAGAAATGGAAATAAAAACAAAAATAGAAATGGGACCTAATGAAACTTAAAAGCTTTTGCCAAGCAAAGGAAACCACAAACAAGATGAGAAGACAACCCTCAGAATGGGAGAAAATATTTGCAAATGAAGCAACTGACAAAGGATTAATCTCCAAAATATACAAGCAGCTCAGTATCAAAAAAAGCAAACAACCCAATCCAAAAATGGGCAGAAGACCTAAATAGACATTTCTCCAAAGAAGATATACAGATTGCCAACAAACACATGAAAGGATGCTCAACATCACTAATCATTAGAGAAATGCAAATTAAAACTACAATGAGGTATCACCTCACACCGGTCAGAAAGGCCATCATCAAAAAATCTACAAACAATAATCAATGTTGGAGAGGGTGTGGAGAAAAGGGAACCCTCTTGCACTGTTGGTGGGAATGCAAGTTGACACAGCCACTATGGAGAACAGTATGGAGGTTCCTTAAAAAACTAAAAGTAGAACTACCATATGACCCAGCAATCCCACTACTGGGAATATACCCTGAGAAAACCATAATTCAAAAAGAGTCATGTACCACAATGTTCACTGCAGCACTATTTACAACAGTCAGGACATGGAAGCAACCTAGGTGTCCATCGACAGTGAATGGATAAAGAAGATGTGGCACATATATACAATGGAATATTATTCAGTCTTAAAAAGAAATGAAATTGAGTTATTTGGAGTGAGGTGGATGGACCTAGAGTCTGTCATACAGAGTGAAGGAAGTCAGAAAGAGAAAAATACCATATGCTAACACATATATATGGAATCTAAAAAAAAAATTGGTTCTGATGAACCTAGGGGCAGGACAGGAATAAAGATGCAGACATAGAGAATGGACTTGAGGACATGGGGAGGGCGAAGGGGAAGCTGGGGCGAAGTGAGAGAGTAGCATTGACATATATACACTACCAAATGTAAAAGAGCTAGCTAGTGGGAAGCAGCTGCATAGCACAGGGAGATCAGCCCGGTGTTTGTGACCACCTAGAGGGATGGGATAGGGAGGATGGGAGGGAGACACAAGAGGGAGGGGATATGGGGATACGTGTATACATATAGCTGATTCACTTTGTTATACAGCAGAAACTAACACAAAAATTGTAAAGCAATTATACTCCAGTAAAGATTAAAAACATGATTATAATTAAAAAGCAAAAAACATGAATATCCAACCCAACACAATACTATTAAAGCTCAGAAGTTGTTCCTAGTGTTTAACTTAATTTTTCCTGTGCCAGTTACACTTATTATCCTTGTCACTTTTGCATTATGGACGGATTACCCAGTCTACCGTTCTCTGACCTACATATTAGCAAATCCTGCTACTTGCAATTTTCCATGAAAGGCTCATTCTTCAAGCATCTACTCTCCCACTATCTGGGGCTCTCTGGTGCCTTTTACCAAACACTAAACCTAATATCAGACTTCTGGGAGTAGGTTTTCAAATGGTATAAGTAGCTAAATGGGATGGAGATTGTCTTTCTTTTGTAATACGTGAAACTTTATTTTAATAAAGTTTGAACTTTGTACTCAAATGTTATACATTACTAAGTCATATTTTTAAATAGTAAAAGCCATATATTAGAACATTAAAGGAAATGTTATTTTTAATTAATTATTTATTATAATTAATTTTTATTGGAGTATAGTAGCTTTACAATGTTGTGTTAGTTTCTACTGTACAGCAAAGTGAATCAGCTATACGTATACATATATCCCCTCTTTTTTGGATTTCCTTCCCGTTTAGGTCACCACAGAGCACTGAGTAGAGTTCCCTGAGCTATACAGTAGGTTCTCATTAGCTATCTATTTTACACATAGTATCAATAGTGTATATATGTGGATCCCAATTTCCCAATTCATCCCACCCCCCTCTTCCCCTAAAGGAAATTTAAAAAATGTATCTCTTCCAAATTTCAACAATGTTAACTAATTTTGTTTCTGTATATTCTCTCCCAGCTTTTTCCATGTACTCAGAGTGTTACTAGGTGTAATCAATGTGAATATACCCATTTGTTTGCTGATCTTATATAGAACGATGGTTAAGTGTGACATCTAGAGACAGATTATCTGGCTTTGAATCCCAGACCCAGCAGTTACTAGCTCTGCAACCTTGCTCAGTTTCTTCATGTGTATAATATGGGGATAATAATAGTACCTATCTCATAGAATTATTCTGAAGATTGTATAAATGTACAATGCTTAAGTAGTGCTTGGCACATGGAAAGGACTTAATAAGCTATATTATATAAGCTTACATAAACTAATAAGCCTAACTAGCTATACTTATTATGACTAGTTATCCATTTCCTCTATCTAACATTAGAATGGAAATAACCTTCTATAGTTACATAGTCTACGTAATAACATTTAATGGCTACAGAATGTTTCTTTACCTGTGTATAGCTGAATTTATTTAATAATTTCTATACCATTGGATAAATTGCTTCCATCTTTCACTATTATAGCTAATACTGAAAAGAATATCTTCAGGTATATGGCTTTAGTTTTCTTTTTTGAAATTATTTTATCAAGATAAATTTCTGAGTTGAATAGATGAGTCAAAGAATTTGAACATTGTTACTGAGTCCTTTGCGACAAAGAGAAACAACATTTGCTCAGGTTAGTGGCTAGGTGTTTCATTCATTTAGGTAGAACATTAAATATTGGTAAATACTAAAAGAGAATAACTTTCATGGGGTTACAATTCCAGTTCTGTGCTCCATACCCTCCCATGTCCAAAGGTCAATGGAGTTAAGACCTGGTGTTCAGTAAAAAGCTTTCACAATGTAAAATTCAAGGCTCTTCTGCTCTGATGACCACAGAGCTTTCTCACAGAAATAAAGCTTTTCCTTCCTGATGGTCTTGAAACAATTTTCCACGGCTCACTGAAAAGGGAAAGCATTTTTCTTCCCTCCAAGGAGCCTCAGGCTGCATGTAATGTGGCACTTAATTTCCTGCATCTAAATTGGCAACTGTTAAATACATTCATGAGCAAAGAACTAGACTTTTCATGAACTTCTCTGCTCATGTTATCTAATTATGTCAACATTTAATAAAATCCTCGTTTTTCCTTTCTATCATTTGACAAAATGAGCTAAAGAAAAAAAAAAGGAAAACAAATCCCTCAATCTAAATTATTATGAAGCACAGCAGGACTCCTGAAGGGTCCTGGGAGAGAAATAAAGTGAGTGCATTACAGGAGTCGATGAATTAATTCTGGATGAGTCAAATCCAAAAAGCTCATGAGAATCCATATGCATTATACATTATACATCTTTCATACTTTCAGCAAAGATAAACTAAAACGACAAATATGTTTCCATACGTATCTCACCTGCATATTTTTCCAGATTATAGACAGGACAATGCTAGGATGAAAATTAAAAAAAAAACAACAAGAAAAATACCCACTAATTTAATGGAAAGAATAATGGGGAAAGACAATTGGTGTTGACAAGATGGTAGAATTCCACTAAAATCGTCTCAAATTCAATTCAAATTGAATTGATTAATAGGTTTTTCTTGCCATTCTGAGTTTCTCAGCTGCGTTATTGGCAGGCTGACTCATTCCATGCCATGGAGATGGTTCTTTAGAAAACTGGACCATGATCAATCAATTACACATTGCCACAAATCTCTCTCCAAGTGTCATCTAAAAGTCATTAACTTCGGGCTTCCCTGGTGGCGCAGCGGTTGAGAGTCCTCCTGCCGATGTAGGGGACATGGGTTCGTGCCCCAGTCCGGGAGGATCCCACATGCCGCGGAGCAGCTGGGCCTGTGAGCCATGGCCGCTGAGCCTGCGCATCCGGAGCCTGTGCTCCGCAACGGGAGAGGCCACAAC
Source organism: Leucopleurus acutus (assembly GCF_964270905.1). Classification (NCBI taxonomy): domain Eukaryota; kingdom Metazoa; phylum Chordata; class Mammalia; order Artiodactyla; family Delphinidae; genus Leucopleurus; species Leucopleurus acutus. The sequence goes on along the minus strand of NC_139147.1, from coordinate 76,236,272 downwards.
AGTGAGAGGCCCACATACCGCAAAAATAAATAAATAAAATAAAAATAAAATAAAATAAAAGTCATTAACTTTGAGCACAAAACATGATGGCCATTTTATGAGTAAGAGATCTATGAGTCTTTCTGGAATACCAAGGAAGAATTAGCCTCATGTTTGAAACTACAGGGCCTTCTTCATTTCAATGTATTTGCTGATCTCCAAAGATCTGCTGGCTTTATATGAATTTAGAGGTTCAAATTCTCTTCCAATTCTTTTATCCTGTGGTCTGTATCATTCACTCATTAACCATTTCCCGAGCCTATATCAATACCTGCATTGTTCAATGCTATAATCACTTTATTAACCAGATATATTGTGACGGATTCTCAATCCATTTGCTGGAAGTTCCAATAGCATGGCTGGAAAAGCCTGATTTGGCCCTGAGGTGCTGAATTAAAATTTCCATTAGAGTATCCCACACATATTTGAAATTCAGCCTATAAAACCTAACTTGCCATTCCCCATCTACCTGCCTGACCTAGCTTTCCCTATCACCATCCTCTGTCTTCCCTCTCTCTGCTAATGGCACCTCTAACATCCATCTCGGTTACTCCTAACTTTTCCCTCAGGTATCTACTCAAAGATTGCTACTCTGGGGAAGTCTTTCCCAACCCCCATCCCTAAATTAGATCAACCCACTCTCATTTATCAGGTTTTGGATGTACCAGAAACAAACGTGAAAGTAATTTAACGCAGGAGTCGGAAAGACTTTCAGTGTGTCCCAAGGAGGAGATATAGAAGCCAGGGACATCAGTTTTGAGGGACTGTGGAAAGAATGACCCAAGGAGTCAGTTTTCCTGGCTATGGACCACTACTTGGTTTACTCCGACCCCTTAAATTGGCTTTATTTTTTTTTGGCCGCGCCGTGAGGCATGCGGGATTTTAGTTCCCTGACCAGGGATCAAACCCGTGCCCCCTGCACTGGAATCTTAACCACTGGACCACCAGGGAAGTCCCTAAATTGGCTTTTAAAAATTGCTCCTCTGAGAAGGATTCTGGTCTGGATTCTGACCTGGCCCTACTCATTTCTCTTCTCCTGGTCTAGGGTTTTCCAGGTGGACCGGAAAGAAAAGAGAATACTGGAAAGAGGAGAGAGAAGAATACTGACTTTCCTTTCAGTGATGTGATTAGGAATGACTAATAAAAATGCTGGCAAGTCCTGGAAAACTCGAAGTACTGCATAAAAAAAGTTAATGGCCCAAGTTCCTTGGATCCATCTGAAAATGAAATAATCACCCAGGACAAATCCAAAATGGAAAACAACAACAAAAAGTTTCATACAAACACAATTTACTCCAGAAATTTTCAATAATTTGGTTTTTGGGGGGTTTTTTATGGCATCTAAGCTTCACAAAGGGCTCATTTCTTCTCACGCCTACCTTTGTACCCCTTTCAGACAGGAAGAGGGCAGCAGGGAGGTTATGTGTATCCATAATCTGAGTCTGTGCATTTGCTACGTCACAATGTAATCAATGAAATATTGCTGCATGATTACAGACATAGAAACTTGAATTTAATTATCAGAAAATTACAAACCACTCCACTAACTGGATATAAATCCTCAACGATGGAAACGGGGACTGTATGTGTATATGATATGCTTGCTACTGGCTTTAGTGATCTTTCCCTATTTGAGTAAGATAAAGAAGAAATTACATACAGATGAGGCTAGTTATTTATGGTGTATTTGTCACAAAGCCCCAAGTTGCTTGATTTTTTCCTGTGTGTCAGAGAAACGGCACACTGAAAGAGAGAGAGTTCTCCATCACTGGGAGTGCCCAAAAGAGTCCAACTAACTACAGCCATTGCAAACACATTCATGGATAAAACTGGAAGGTCCCTTCCTGGTTTGACGTCCTCTGACTTGTGATTTCCTGAACTTGACAAGGCATTACTTTCATACCCTACCTTACAGACAAACTCCTGTCCGGTGTATTTTAGGAGAAAAATAGCATCTATCTCAGTTACCCTCTCTTTTTCAAAACCCTCTTAGATGAGCAGAAAGCGATGATGAATAAATTTTAAGAACCAGTTTCTTTAGATTGGATTCAGGGTAGGAAAAGAGTGGGTAAAGTTTACAGGGCCATGTTTCCCACAGATAGAAGAGCAAGCTAATTTTATCACTTTTGTGCACAGCAAAGAAGAATCCTCTCTGAATCTTTCTGAAGGGATTTTCTTTTTTCATAAGAATATCAATCTCCTCTTCTAACAAAGGTACTGAACCACTCACACTGTTATATAAATGAGTTAATGGGGAAAATCCATGCAAACATTTGCACTAGGCACTCTAAGTTTACAGACATGGCCACGGTTGAGAGACACTGACATTCCTGACATTAAAGAGCGCCAGTGGAACAGGGCAAATATGTACAGAACTCTATGACACAAGGAGTAAGAAGAAAACTTCACAAAACACTTACTGATTAAAAACAAACGAATAAACAAAAAACACCAGGCTTCCCTTGGGCTAAAGGTGGTTCTCAATACAGATGAATTTGGAGGCTCTCAGAGAGTCCATCCGGCATGCTGGCCTCCACTTAGAGTTGAACCTCATCGGTAGCTCATATTGCGCTCAGATTTAAGCTCCTGGAGTTAAGCTGCATCTCCTCCCATTACTGGTTGTTTGTGGTCCATGTCTGTGTCTGGACGGCAAACACAAATACTCAAGGCAGTGAGTATTCTTTCTCAAGACTTTGCACACGGCCAGTCCCCAGCAAATGTTAAATGAATGAATGTACTTCTGACAGTCTGTCAGACTTTGAAAAATTTACTTCCACTTCTACAAAACTTTTTCTTTAAAAAAAAAGCTGGCAAAAATAATAGATGAAGGGATTCAATCTCTGAGTACAGCCTTGAGACAGCAAGCTGGGAGACTGGTTTGTCTGCTTCCTGCCTATGCCCTTCCCGCTCAGCATCTTGATTCAAGGATTTGAGTCTTCAGAATGTCAAGTAAGTGATTAAAAAAAGTAAAACTGGAAACATTGAAAAATACCTGTCGTCAGCATCATAATGATTGATCACCATTAGCTAGATAATTATACAAGCTGAGGAAGATTGTTACAAACATGAAACCTAAAATAGATGCCTCAAGGTTAACACATCCTAATTACCTTTAGTGACATCATATAAATACTTCTCTATTTTTGAAGGAAAGTCTGGAAAAGATAGGAGAAAATGAAGTTAATGAGGATAATTTCCTATATCCATAGAGATAAAGAAATTATCAGATAAATCATCCCCATACAATTTTACCTATCTAGGCAGAACAGGGTACAAATTCCTCAGTACAACAATAACATATTATTCCAGTAAGCACCCTTACCAAAATAGAGTGAGGAATTCAGTGACAATTATATACATAAATAAAATGTGTACAGTAAACTATACCAAAAATAAATGACTTGGTAAAACTCACAAAATACTTCATATTTGCCACCTGTTTATATACTTCACAATTTTTCAGAGTGTAGCTATTAACTCACTTCAGAGAAGCTATTTAGCAATAAAAATTGGAAGATGCTTACCCTGGTGGCAAACCATAAAACAAATTGTTGGTAGCTAAGAGAGTCAGTGTTTAAGAACTCACTCTGATGAGAGACAGAGACAGAGACAAACAAACAAAGCGGGGGCAGGGGAAAGAGAGACTGAGGATGGAAAAGAGACAGAAAAAGAGCTGTCTTCCACTAACAACTGGTAATCTAATTGTCTGGCTCTGAAGTCCAGGCCAATAATATGTAAATACTTTAAGTAAATATAAGCATTTGCTCAAATTGGCATGACTGACTTCCAATTAGGGATATACCGGGGACACAGTGTGACCCTAAAGAAATAAAGCTGCTTAAAACAGGCCATTTCCAAATAAACTTTGTTCCCTTATATTAGTCACCATAGAAGGCTTCACATTCTTTTCTCCAACAGGGCCATCAGTACTAAGTCCACAGTTGAGATATTTTTTTAAAAGACGCTTGAATGGCCCAGGGAACGAGCCTTAGATTATTCTTAATGGGAACATACATCCTGAAAAAGTGAAAATCCATCTGTTGAATAACATGGTGATGAAGCTGAGTATTACTGTTTTAGAGGAAAGATGATTAGTATCTTATTTCCTTTGTTCAGTACCTGACACCAGAATTTTCATAGGGTGCAGGCATTATCGTATAGATATATAAAAGAGGAAGTCGGGATATATCTGCCTGTAGGAACTGGAAAAGACTTCTAAAGGAGATGCTTTCTGGAATCTTGACAGATTGATAGAAACAAAACAGGAAAATGCAATAGAAAAAGAATGAAGAGTTTGCTCAATGGACAGATATATGGTCAGATATCCTTAAGTAAAATTTAAGTAAAGCTTAGGGTGAGAAGAACAACTAGAAATGTACTTTAGGGACAACATGTGGAAAGATACGAATGTCAGGCTATTTCTTGTTCTCTGGGAAATCACTAAAAATTATAGATCATGGGGCTTCCCTGGTGGCGCAGTGGTTGAGGGTCCGCCTGCCGATGCAGGGGACACAGGTTTGTGCCCCGGTCTGGGAAGATCCCACATGTCGCGGAGTGGCTGGGCCCGTGAGCCATGGCTGCTGGGGCTGCGCGTCCAGAGCCTGTGCTCCGCTACGGGAGAGGCCACAGCAGTGAGAGGCCCGCGTACCGCGCAAAAAAAAAAAAAAAAAAAAAAAATCCATGGAAAATCACAGTAGAGTAGAAGTCACCCTCCAATACATTCTTGTGGCAGCGCCAATTAAGTAAGAACTCTCCGCCTCCCTTCCTGCTCCTCCCTTTCCATTCCCTAAGGAGCCCTGAAGGGATCAATCATAATGGTTACAGTACGGGCCATGGAGGTGAGTGCAAAGTTAGGTAGCCTCCTGCACTCATGGCCCAGTTAGGGCCTGACTCAGGGTAAGAGTGGGGAAGGAATAATCTCTGAATAAAGAAGTGCTTATATTATATTGGACTAGGCAATGTAAATTTATTAAATGAATAAGTGTTCTACAACTTAAAGAAAAGTGATCGGTGTATCCAGGCATATAGGGAAAAACCTCCCCAGTGTATACATTTTTAAAGGACAGTGAAAGAAATCAAAGTCTATTTTGATTTCATCTTATAAATCATGCTTGTTTAATGTATGAGTTCACATATATTTCTATTATGCATCATATACATTCCGATAGAGAATTTAATTTAATCCTGGCAGGAACTCTGTGAGGTAAATCTGCCTCTCATTTTATAGCTGAGAAAACTGAGTCTAAGGGAGAGCCTGTAAGGCTATTAATAGCCCACTTTAACTGAATGACCACACGCTGTACACTCTTCTAAGTATTTTATATAATTAACTCATTTAGTTCTCAAATCAACACTGTGAGATAGTCATTATGATATACCTCATTTTATACGTGAGAAAAACAGAGGTCCAGAATTATAGAAATCCACAGCCAGCAACTGATAGGCTGATAATCAAACACAACCAGCCTGGCTCCAGAGCCCACAGTCCTAAACATTGGGCATGTGACCTAGAGAAGACACAGCAAATCTAATCTGAACCAGTGATTCTGAATGGGCTTTCCCCTTTATCAATGAGTAAGGACTCAACTGTATTATAAAGAGTAATGCAAAAGACAAAAAGTAAAGAAGGGACCACACCAGGTCTGTCACTACTCTGCTGTGTGGTGTGCGGTAAATAATTTCCCTTCTCTGGGTTTGAGTTTCCACATCTATTAAATTAGGGGAGTGGACTGGGGAGTCTCCAAGGGTTCCTTCCAGTTGTGGATTTGATTTCCATTTCTGAAAGAATATGTGTGTGGTGGACAGGTATATGCATATTAAACTATGTAAACAATTTAGCTCAGCGTCTGACTGATGTGGCTGATGAGACACTTCTGAAATTTACATTTACCTAAGAGATCTTCTTTTGAAAAATGTTAACATAACATGCAATCAAAAAATATTTTTTATAACATGTCAACTAGATGAAAATGTAAACCAACTTCAAAAACTGAAGAAGCCTAAATGTAATTTTTTAAGAGAGTGTGATGGGGTTATAGTTAGATTCATTATTATTATTTTTAGAACTGCATAGCTGTTTTGGCAGTTTGTTGTGTGAGTTCTACTTTGCAAATATAATGAGGCTTTTTTTTTCCTTTCTGAACAAATTTTAGTCAATGGAGCAGATAACCCATTTACTTCCTTGTCGTAGCTTAGCATTAAATAAGAAATGCAACAAGTCAGAGTTTAAAATTTGAAACATGGTGTTTAGCTTTTTTACTTGCTAGTTATAAGATTAGAAAATAACTCAATATTTTAATTTCTCTCCATATATTTTAATGATAGTATCCATGATTAGAGAATATTAGTGTTCAGAATTTCATTTCCTGTCATGTAAGTCTTTCCTTATTTTAAGGTCAATAGTTATGATGCTGCTATGTCTCCAAAACAAATCTTAAGTAGCTGAGCAGAAATTTATAATATCCAGCATGTTTTAGGAACTTCCTATATGCCACATACTGCTCTAAATGCTTTTTGTTTATTGATCTATTTAATCCTCACAACAATCCTATAATTGGGAACTATTATCAACCCATCTGACATATGAGGAAACTGAAGCAGAAGGAGTAACTTGCTCAAGGTTAATCAGTTAGTGAGCAGATGAGCTAGAATATGACCCAGACCATTGATAGGTGCAGAATAAAACAAACTTCTACTTATTCATTTACTGTCTCTGCTTTAAGAACATTAAAAAGTGATATATGATACTTTTCATAAAGACTTAATGAGTAAAATGTGTATTTTAAATTATTACAGAATTATATTTTCAACACTTATTCTTGGACCTATCACTGCTAAATGTTTATAAATAATTATCCAATTAATTCACTAGAGTGTAAGCTCCATTTATTCTCAGATTTATTCCTAATATCTAGATAAATATCTGGGACATAGTAGGTGTTCAACACATATTTTTTGAAAAAAATGAATGAATGAAATAAACTCTACCTAGAGGAGAAAGAGAAAAGTGCAAAAGTACTAGACGCTTAAGTATGAAATAGATCCCCGTTCACTGTTATAAAGAGTAAAAACTAATTTATACTAATAGTTTTTTTTGTTGTTGTGAATTCTTCTCTGTTGTGTGCCAACCCTCAATACTCCCCCTGTGGGATGCTGTTTGAAAAACCCCTTTAAAAAGAGCTCCATTTGCTATGCCCCCAAATTAAACAATAAATATGTATGATATTTGTCTTTATCTCTATGACTTACTTCACTTAGTATGATAATTTCTAGGTCCATCCATTTTGCTGCAAATAGCATTATAATATGACATATGTGTAATCTAAAAAAAATGATACAAATGAACTTATTTACAAAACAGAAATAGACTCAAAGCCATAGAAAACAAACTTACGGTCACCAAAGGGGGAAAGTGGGTGGGGGAAAGAGAAATTGGGAATTTGGGGTTAGCAGATACACATTACTATATGTAGAAAAGATAAACAACAAGGACCTCTGTATAGCACAGGGAACTATATTCAGTATCTTGTAATAACCTGTAATGGAAAAGAATCTGAAAAAGAATATATATATATGTAACTGAATCACTTTGCTGTACACCTGAGACATTGTAAATCAATTCTATTTCAATTTTAAAAAATTTTAAAGAGTTATTTATGAAAACACAGTGAAACAAAGAAATCTGCCTATTTAAGTATGCTTGAAAAATAAATACTGGTCATAGTAAAAAAAAAAGAAAAAGAAAAGAAAACAATAAACATGTGAATTACTATATCCCAGTTTTAACTGTGGCTTCCAAGTAGCTCTGGGTCAATTTGTTTTGTCAAATATAGAAGCTCCATAGCAATGCATTTTCTCTCCTCTCTTAGCGTAACAATTATATTTCTTTTTAAAAAATTTTTTAGAAGTTGCCCTAGAGTTTGCAATATACAACTATCCAAGTTCACTCTCAAACAATACTATATTGCTTCACAAGTAATGCAAGTACCTTATAGTATTACCAATTCCACCCTTCCATCCCTTTATAATATTGCTGTCATTCATTTCATTTATCTGTAAGCTAATATAATCATGAAATACATTGTTGCTATTACTAATTTGAAAAGATAAATTAAAAATAAGAAAAATAAAAGATTTTATTTTACCTTCATTTATTCCTTTTCTAACACTCTTCCTTTATTTATGTAATTCCAGTTTCTGACCTTTCTTTTCCTTCTCCCTGAAAAATTTATTTTAAGGCAGGTCTACTGGCAAAAAATTTCCTCAATTTTTGTTTGAGAAAATCTCTATTTCTCCTTCAATTTTGAAAGATAATTTTGCTGGATACAGAATTCCAAGTTGGTAGCTTTTTTTTTTCTTTAAACACTTTAAATATCTTACTTCACTCTCTTCTTGCTTATATGTTTTCTGAAGATAACTCTGATGTCATTATTTTACTTGCTACTCTATAGATAAGGTGTTCATCCATCCCCCTCTAGATTCTTTCAAGAAAGTCTCTTTTTCTTTGATTTTCTGCAGTTTGAATATGATATGTCTTAGTGTAGAATTTTTAGCATTTTCCTGCTTGGTGTTCTCTGAACTTCTGGATCTGTAGTTTGGTGCCTGTCATTAATTTTGGGAAATTCTCATACATTATTGCTTCACATATTTCTTCTGTTTCATTCTTTATATTTTCCACTTCTGGCATTCCCCTTACACATATGTTACACCTTTTGTAATTGTTCCACAGTTCTTGGATAGTCTATTCTGGGTCGTTTTCTCTTTAATTTTCAGTTTGAGGAATTTCTTTTAACATATAATCAAGTTCCTTGATTCCTTCCTTGGCCATGTCCAGTTTGTTACTGAGCTCATCAAAGGCAGTCTTCATTTCTGTTAGTGTTTTTGATTTCTAGTGTTTCCTCTTAAGTTTTTTCTTAGATTTTCTGCTTACATTACCCAGCTGTTCTTACATGCTGTCCACTTTTTACAGTAGAGTCCTAATTATATTAATCATATTTATGTTAAAATTCTAGCCTAATAATTCCAAAATCTCTGCCATATCTGATTCTGTTGATTTGTCTCTTCTAACTGCATTTTTTGACTTTCAGCATGCCTTGTAATTTTTGTCAAAAGCCAGACATGATGTAGCAGGTAAAAGCAGCAGGACTTTAGTGTGAGGTTTTATATTTATTTGGCTAGGAGTCAGACTGTTTTAACTGTTTGCTATATCTGTATCAGAGGATAAAACTGCCTCTATTGTTCTTGTTTTTGTCTCTACGGTTGTCTTTGGTTTTCCCCAGGGGCTCCTTCTTAAATAAGAGAATGAGCTTTTAGCTCTTTACAGTTGTAATACCACAGAAGCCCTGTAGATACAGTAGTGAGTGGTAAGATGGGGTGGGGGGTGGGGTAGAAAAACATTTTATTCCTATGATTATCTCTCAGTCTTTTAGTGGGTCTGTGCCCCTGGGCTGTAACCTTCACCAGTGCTTCTCAGCTTCCTCCCGCTATACCTTTGTGTGACTTGGAAAGGCTAGAGGAAACTGGAGTTGGGCCTTTCCCTCCCTCTCGGTGAGGCTCTGGTAAAATAGTTTTCTTTGAGGTCAGTCCTTTGTCAATAAGAACAAATGCTCATTTTAAAATGATTACTTTCCCCTCCGCTGCTATATGCATGGGGGCTTTTTTCTCTAATCTTCACCCTGAGAACTTGGTGGGGCTCCTGACGCTAAAACTCATGAAATTTGAACCCTCTGCCCCTGCACAAAGCTGGGTCCTCAGGAGTTTTTATCTCTCAAGCTAGCCCATGCTCAGTCTCCAGCAATTAGTCAATTACTCTTCAAGTATTCTTACAAAGATCCAGCTGTAGCTTCTGCTCCCAGTAAGATCTGACTCTATTTTCCTGTCTTTCCAGTTTTCAGCTGGTGCTTGGTCCTGTGACCTCAATTCTCTGACAGAGCTAAGAAGAGTTGTTGATTTTCATTTGTTCAACCTTTTTTTCTTATTGAGAGGATGGGAGCAATGACTTCTAAGCTCTCTACACGAAGAACCAGAAATCAGAAGTCAGCAGTTTACTTTTTGTTGGTCATCCCGTACCGCTTTTGTATTTTTTTTTCCATTGATATGTGCTATTCCTTCTGCCTGGAATGTCCTTCCTCTTTTTCATAGAAGAGTAAGAGCCTCATCATTTCTCATTAATCAGTTCATGTGTTAATTTCTACGCTGACATCTTCATTAAGGAGATTTATTCACAACTAAACTATATGTTCTCATACCACTAGGTACACTGGATGATTATATCACTTATCACATTATATTATGTTTATATTATTTACAACATTATCTATGATATAGTTAGATACTGTGGGCAGTGACTATAAACTATGGTGTACTTCAGATTAACATGAGTAAATAATTTCCTTGTTTATTAATTCCATGGTTGTTCTCTCTCAGGTCTGGCTTTGATTCACCTGATACTGCCTTTCAGCATCAGCTAGGTCAGACTGTCACTGAGATAATATTTTTGGAGCTTGGAACCCTGTGGTTCAGTCTTATTTCTTATGTAAAGGCCACAGAAAGTTAGTAAGAGGGTTCCAGAGAATAATGCAAATTAGTGACATACACTCATGAGATTCTGAAGATTGATTATTGTTGCCCAGTATTCATTAAATTTCCTAATAAGGGTAAAAAGAGTTTGCAGATGATCCCAAACTTTGCTGCCGCATTAATGTAGGTTAACGTCAATCATCTTGCCATTTTTAGTGGTTCCTCCCTTAGAAGATTGAAATCATTTTCGATTTTAGCAAATCAATAAGAAACCAGATTGAAAGCTCTGAACCAAAGCTTGCCTAGCTTGGCCATGAGACAATGGCCCCTATCCGGGGACTGGCTTCCTTGCTGGTGGTGATAGGAAGATACTTGTCCATATGGTTACCAAGGTACCCATGCAACTAAACCGTTATCTTGGAAAAGCGCAATATTTCCCATTTTGCAACCATAGCTTCTAGTCCTTAACTGCCACAAGAATTATGTGTATATATATCAGAATCATATTCTGGCATGTTAAACATGGAAGGATCCTGAGAGATTTTCAGATCCTAACCTCTCATTTTATCAAGTGGGGAGTTTCTTTTTTATAGGGAAATATATCAAAGGCCAAAAGGGGAAACTAGAATTTATGCCCCATAAAAGCAGAAATATTTGTACATTTTTCTCACTACAGTATCTCAAGCCTAGAACAGTGACTGATATAAAATGAGTATTCCACAAGTATTAGTTGAATAAGAATAAAAGGACTTCCCAAAGTTCCAGTATAAATTAGAAGCTAAACTGGGAATAGAGCAAGGTTCCTGACTGCCAAATAGGTGATCTTTCAATCACATGATTTTTCCCAGCAAATTCTCTCAGCAAATTCTCTCTCCTTATGATTATTCTACATATCTTAGAATATGGAGATACTAGAGAACAAAAGTGCCAAAATAGGAACTAATGCTTCTAAATTTAGGATTAGGCTATACAGAAAAGTTTATCATAAACTATATAATATCCAGTGTGGAAGTTCTAAAATGTTAAATTCTTGTCAGAAATAAGTTATCTTGCTGTGCATGAGAAAGCAATATATTTACCTTTCATATAATTAGACTATGAATTAATAACATATTTAAACAAATAAAAATTCAAATTGTAAGGATAAAAGTCCTCCCAATTTCTAACTGACAGAAGGTATTAGTCAAAAGTTAATGACTATTGAAGATTTATCTTATGTAGGGTACTAAATGAGATAGCATTGTGGAGGGAAAGCGCAGAGATATATAGAGCTTAATTTCTGCCCTTTATGTTGAAAGGGCGAAAAAGCACAATTCTATTTCACTGCCTGCTTCATGGAAACCATGGCTCCTCCTTCCTTTCCTATCCCCATGTGGTCAACACCACTGAAACAGAGTCTGAGTTTTCCGTCTGAGACACAAAGAGGGGCCAGCCATTCTTTCTTTCCTTCCTGCTCTGCCAGAGAACCTCCATGTAGCTGAGTGGGTAAGAGCCCTTGGGACCACTTTACTGATATAGCTCTGCTCAACAGGTAGGCTCTAGTTCTAAGATCTGTATTCAGAGACCCAGAAATAACCCCACACTTTTGTTTCAGGCCAACACTGAATTCTGCTTTGCAGCTTTTCCAACTACTAGGCACTTGCCACCACTAAAAATAAAACTGATAATTTGGTCCTCATTTGCACTGTGGTTCTTAATTTTCTACTAGTCAGAACCTGGAAAAGAGGCATCAGTAATCAAGACCCGGAACTTCAACATCCTTTCTAAACTGGAAAGTTCTTGATGGCGAGAAGTATGAAGTACTTGCCATTTACCTTTGTTGATATCTTGATGACCACGTGGCACCTTGCCCATCATGGATGATCAATTAACATTGCTAAATGGACATCTTGTTACTCAAACACTTTGAGATCTTTGCTGAAATATTCTTCAATTACAGTTGCCCCCATCCTGTCCTTCAAATAATCTTTACATCAGAAATTTCCAAATTAATTGTTTAAAGAATAGCATTAGCTTTGCTATTTGGCTTCCCAATGATATGAGTCTCTAGCTAGCTGTAGGGGTGGGAAGGAGGTTAAAAAAAAGGGAAGAACAAAATGTATTAATCTATTTGGATTTTTGAGAATCAGGTCACACTACAGAACTGCCTTTTGTCTACTATTCCATGGGGAGAGAGTAATGTTTGTCATGACCCTCATGGCAGATCAATACAGTGCAGGAGAAAAAAGAACAAAACTCCAAATCTCAAGTTCCCAATAAGTCAGAAAACATTCAAGACTTTGGACAGACTCTATGGTAATATATTGGTTTTCACAGAGTCATAGAATCATTGGGCTGGAAGTCTTAAATTAAGCACCTGAAGCCACTTAGAAAACTACTGGGGAAGCTAGACCTTTGACTCATTGGTCCCGGGTATGCAGAGAGCTCTGAGTTCCCATCAGATTGGTGGTGACACTGGATTATATACGTTACTGGAATTAAGACTCAACAAGCTGGATAGACTGCCTGAGGGCTACCCCAGTTAGGCTCCACCAATGTGTGAGTAGAGATGTAACCTATATTCAAAGATAGATTATAGTATAAACATATAACCAACTGTTCCAGTATGTGGGATTTATATGACCTGGCAAAGAAGGAGCTGTTTAAGCCTTGAAGTATACACTGGTCTCAGGATGTGAAAAACAATATGTCATCTCATTTAGTCCCCATGGCCCTTAGTGGTAGGTAAGGAATTAATTGCTATGAGACTGGAATTATCTCCGTTTTACAAATGAGGTTTCTAAGCCTCAGAGAAATAGAGGAATTGGCCATAACTATATAATACATAATGGGACAAGCCAGTACTGAAATTCAAGCTTCCTGCCTCCAAATCTAGTGCTTTTTTCACTATAATCCCAAACAAATCTCTTAATGTCAAGAACTAGTTTCTAGATCAATGAGTTATAAAGTATATCAACTTATTATAGGGAATAAGCAATATGAGTAAATGAAATATCATTAGATGTAATTTGTTCCTTTTTTGTTTAAATGGCTTATGTAAATAAATATTTCTCTAAGAATCCATCATATGAATATAGTTTTGTTACTGTTGTTTTCTCATCATAAACTGAAATTCTTTTAAATTCTGAAGCTCTTGCTTCATTTCCTACCCCCTGTAATAAAAACTGAAATGTACTAGAACATAATTATACTTTTATTTTTGGTGTTCATGCTGTGAACCACCTTTTAGGTCAGACCAGCATAATTATTTTTATGGATACCCTTAGTAATTAAAACTTCTTGCATGAAGCAAATGAAATAGCACCTCTCTGCAATTATATCCTGTTGTGAGAGTATTTAAGTCAGATTCTAGACTATTTCAAGGTTATAGTGTTTTTAGTGGAAATAACCAGAGACCATCAAGCCAAGTACTAACTAAGTGTGCTCATTCACTCTGACAACAAATGTCTGAGTATCTAGTACATGTTAGAGATATAGAAATGAACATAACCTGGTGCCTGTCCCTGGGGAGATCAGCCTAAGAGAGGTGGATATATATTTGATTAAACCAAAATGTATCCTAGTTCCTGATACAAGCACAGAATGTCTGACTTAGAGAGGGGAAGCCATTAATTCTGCTAACGCAAGTGAAGATTTCAAAAAGGAGGTGATAATTTAACCAAGTCTTGAAGTGAGATGCTTTTGGTACAGTATAAACTTAAAGAAGCCGAGGAGAAAAAGGATTAATCCCAGTGCTCCAAATAGTATGTTATCAGATGTCTGGCTATATCTTCCATCACATGTATTCCTGGCACCCATCAGAGAGAAGTGAATTTTGCGATGGAATTATTAGAATTATTTTTTTTTCTCCAATATGTTAGCCTCCTTAAGGTTCTTGCCAAATCATAAAACCCTCCAAGTCAAATACGCATCAATGGTAGATTGGAAGGGTTTGGAAGAGTTTCCGTTCACAGTTACTAGTGCTGAGCACTGTGGTGTTACTGAATTACAGAGAATTTAAAATACCCAGAAATCTGTTCTTCTTTTTTCAGTTACTCAGAGTGATCTACAGTCTGGCTGAATTGATTGATTTCTGAAATCATGATCAGAGTTTTGGTTGTTTTAGTTGGGTGGGCATACAAATACATACAGAGGTTTCCATCATGGAATTTTTGAACAGTCCTCAAAAAGGCACATATGAGAGGATGGGATGAGCATACGCGTAAAGCCAAATGAAGAAAGAACTCATTTTATTAATTGTAATAATTTGTATTTTAAAAACTCAGGATAATTTTTATTTTTGTTTTGACTGTGCTCCTGAAATTTATTATTTTTGTCAACTTCTCTTCATTTTATTAGCAAGTGATCAAACAATACAATTGTTCTGCAAGAGCAGGAGAGGGTGCTAGCTACTTATAAGGAACTCTAAGGCATATACATTTGCTTCTGAGCCCTAATACACACCTGTAATGTATAGAAGTGTTACTGCTTATTGCAAAGATGTAAACCTTATGATATGTGAGTCAGTTCTGCTGTACAAAACATTATCATCTATACTAAACTTCCAAAATATTTTCTTTAGAATTTATATTCTATCCAATTCTAAATAGAGGCAATCTACAAATAAAAAATGACACTAAAATAGAAAATTAATGGTCAAATATAAATGGAATTCCCTGAATGACCCAGTAGAAATTAGACTTCTGGGCCTAAAAATAAGAAAAATCTGTTATTTGGCTATACTAGACTTTTTCCTCCAAATAACTTCCATACTGCCAATCACCCCATATGTTTCTCTTTGCTTAACTTCCAAGGTTAAGATCTAATCATATACCTTGTCACCATAATTTAAACCTTCCCTGATACCCTAATTCCCTTAGTCTTATTTCCTTCACCTTCATCTGCACTGAACAATTCGGTACGAAATATATATTATCTCCTTCTCCAGTTGCGTTCTCTTTTTATATATTGCCTTCCCAAATAAATTGGGGAGGAACCGTGTCTTTTTTTTTTTTTTTTTTGGTATCACCATGATGCTTAACACGACGCTAAGAATAGAGTTTTGTTCAGAAGTTAACAGTCTGTAAAATTTAGCTTATTGTTTTAATGTGCTTAGTTAACTGGTCTGTTGCATCAAAGAAGACTAGAAGCAGCAACTATGAAAAAGGCTCTGAAAGTTAATACAAGTGAGAAGAGATGACATGGGAAAAGCTAGCCAAGGTAGTAAAACCAGTAACCCCAAAGAGACCGGTGTCACTGAGTGGAGGAACAAATAAATGCAAGACCAGAAATGCCACTGAGATTGTAACTGAAAAGAGCAAAGTATTCAGCTAGATTTCAAGTTCAACAGCTATGCATTTAATACTTACAATGTGCCAAGAACTATGCTAGAACCTGAGTTTACAAAGGTTGACATGACGTTTGGATATCTGGCTTTTTTTTTTTTTTTTTTTTTTTTTTTTGCAGTACGTGGGCCTCTCACTGTTGTGGCCTCTCCCGTTGTGGAGCACAGACTCTGGACACGCAGGCTCAGCGGCCATGGCTCAAGGGCCCAGCCGCTCCGCGGCATGTGGGATCTTCCCGGACCGGGGCACGAACCTGTGTTCCCTGCATCGGCAGGCGGACTCTCAACCACTACGCCACCAGGGAAGCCCAGATATCTGGCTTTTGAGAAACTCACTATCTATTCGTGGAAAGAGACACATGATATTGTTTTCAAAACAAAGTGGTGAGTACTATGATAGATGTCAACATCTTAAAGGAGCACAAATTAAAGATACTTCCTTAACTCAGACTAGGGTTCCCTGGTGGAGTAACTTTCCTTGATGACTCCAGCTACCAAGAAAAAGTAGTTATTATCCATCACTGTTTAAAAAGGCATTATTATCCCCCAAAATAAGTTAAAGAAAGACCTTTAGGATGAAGATTTTGCTAAAACTGCTTCAGGATTGGGGGGTGTTTATTATAGAAATAACTTTAGGTAGAAGTGACAAGTTTTCAAGCAAAATGCAGGTCTTGAAAAATAAGTTTGTGAATTGCAATACTACTCTGTGTGACCCATCATCATTCACAAAATACAATTACCCAACAGAAGAAAAATATTCACAGCAAGGAACCAGAGCAATTTATAGCAATTAGTGCAGTTTATGCCTAGTTATCAAGAAATATTATCAAAGCCAAAGCACAATTACATAAACCATCTAGGTGTCATTTAAGAGGAACACAAAACTGAGAATCTATTCTCCAAGGGATTTGTGAATCTTCCTTTAAGAATTAGACTTATACCTATGATTAAATTAAAAAAAAATCTTTAAGTTATAGTATAATCTTTTGCTATAGATGATATCCAGATTAAATATATGTTCAGAAACCAAATGATATTTATCTTAACTGATGATTCTGCATTTTCAACAAAAAGGCTGAAATCTCATCCACAGCCATTTCCTGAATCATCAAACTATAAAGTTTTCATAATTAGGATTCTGGCTATGATAGACATACATCAGCAGGTAGATATCAAACCAACACTTTTAGTAATGAGTTGTCAATAATGAAGTAGACAAAATCTTCAGGTAATAAGTCTGTCTCAAAACTAGCTCATGCCGGTTACCAAGGCACATGGACCATTTTTTTAAATTCACTTTTCTATTTGGAACTGCACTTTAAAGATTGAATGCAAACTGTATATACTCAAGATATAAGCGCTCTCTTTGCATCTTAAATGTCTTCAAAAATTCCTCATGAGCTTTCCCGTGTACCATGTCTTGTATGCTTAGCTTTATATCACACCAAGAACCACGAATTGTGATGTTAAAGGAGACCTTATGTCAGAGTGCCCTTGCTGTCTCAGCTAAGATTCAAATTATTCACCAATACTCAAGCCTATTAGCACCAATACACTTTTTTCAGGAAATTAGGAAATTTTTTCAGGAAAAACACTGATAATCATTCAATAAACCGAAGGTTACACTTTATATGATTTGCTTAGCCTCAGCCTACATTGAAAATAGACTCTAAGAGACAGCTGAACGTCATTCATTCATTTAACAATTATTGCTGGTGCACCTATTGTGTGCCAGGCTCACTCTAAGTGCTGGGACATAGGAACAAATAAGACAAAGTCTTGGTCTCCAAGAGTTTATATTCTACTAGAGGATTCAATCAGTACTTAGACAAACATATAAATGATTTCAGACAGTGACAAGTGCTACAAAAGAAAAACAGTATAGGCAACGTGCCAAAAAGAAAGGTAACAAGAATAACAAGAAAGGAGCAGTCATTGCTAGATACGGGGGGCGGGGGGCGGGGGGAACAAAAACAAAACAAAACAGAACAGAACAAAAAAAAAAACAAGAAGAGGATTCAAAGAGATAAAAACAAAGAACACTAAAGTCAACACATGTCAGGAACAGACTGGGATCTAGGAGAGACCTGAGTCTAGAGTGGGACTGTGGACTCTACTGCTTATTTTTTGCATTATGTGAGAGAGTTAGCCACTTTAAAACCTCTGTTTACTCACTATAAAATTGGGGCAATGGCGTCTAATTTCTCAGTTTGTAGTCAATATTAATTAGTGTAAATAAATCACCTGGCGCATATTAGATGCTCAACACATGGCAGTTCCCTCTTCACCAGGAAAGTAAGTAGATGTACCCAGTTGGGATTAAAAAGATATATCAGATCGAATTACAGTAACTTATTTTATAACACAGCTGACCATGCCTCATTCAACCTTCCACTAACCCCCACAGAATAGGTTTTTATCATCTTCCCTTTATGAATGAGAAAACTGAAACTCAGAGAGATCAACTGACATTTGCAAGATGACTGCATGTTTGGGAGCTTGGACTTGGACCCAGATCTTCAAATATCTCATTCCAAGACCTTTGGCTGCACTGAACTTCCTACTAATCATATCTATATGTTTGATTAACACATCAAAATGGCTTTAGATAAATGGGTAAGAGCTTTTCATAAAATAGTGAATGAAAGGGAAGTTGTGGTTGTCACATGTGTTTATAGAGGACAACTCTAAGGTGCAATGGGATGAAGGGCAAGTTTTTTTTTTTTTTTTGCGGTACGCGGGCCTCTCACTGTTGTGGCCTCTCCCGTTGCGGAGCACAGGCTCCAGACGCGCAGGCTCAGCGGCCATGGCTCACGGGCCCAGCCGCTCCTCGGCATGTGGGATCTTCCCAGACCGGGGCACGAACCCGTGTCCCCTGCATCGGTAGGCGGACTCTCAGCCACTGCGCCACCAGGGAAGCCCAAGGGTAAGTTTTTTGAAGCCAGAAAAGCCCAGCTCTGCAGCATACCATGTATTAGCCATGAAACCTACAAAAATTTCTTTTCTCTTCAGAAATTCAGGTTCTCATCTAATAATACTCATCTGGAGTTAATAACAGTATTAAGAGCACCAAAATGTGCTAATGATTCAATAACATACTGCATATAAAACACCTAACATACTGTATGGCATGTATCAAGCATTCAATAATTAGTAGCTATAGTTATTAGAACAGCACTTCTCATTTGCTAAAAGATTTCACCAATCTATACCTGGCAATTTAAAAAAGAATGTCATTTCAGAATATCACCAAATATCTCAAATGATTTCTCACTTTTGCACAGTAATACTACCCCCATGAAAAAAGTATACATATTCAAGCTAAATAATGTGCCCTAATTTTTTTAAATTTTGCATTAAGATTTCTAGTCTACATAACACACAGAAGGAGTCAAAAGGCCATACAGATTTGTGGAACTATATAGAAGCCTGACCTGTGAATCTTACCACTGCTTCTGCTGCTGATGCCCAACATCCAGCATCACAAGGTTAATGTGATACAGTGGGGTTCATACTACATTCATCGTGGGGTCCCTTAGAAGAGTTACAAATCTTACAAAAGGGTATTTCTTGATAATGTGCAAGACTTTGGGGCAAAATAGGCATTTTGTGGCTGAGGTTCTGACCTCAGTTCTGAGTGGCCTGAAAAAATTATAAGGACCCTTTATTTTGTGACACACCCTATAACTTATTGAGCACTAGAGCCATCAATAACCATATCACCATTACCTACGGGTAGCACTTAGGGCTTCCAGAGTCCTCACAGACATCACCTCATTGAGCCTCACAACAACCCAAGGAGGTGGCACGGTAAAGATTAGAATTCCTGTTTTATAGAATAGGAAGCAGATACTCCCAGAGGAGAACTGATTTGCTCAAGCTGAGCTGCTAGTAAGTAGCAGGGTCAGGACTTGACCTCTCAAATCTCCACCACAATGTGACATCATGATACATATTTTTTCATACGATAAGCTGGAAAATTCCACTTGCTATACAGAACAGGTTCTTATGCTGTATTTTAGTAAAGTGCCCCTTTGTCCAAAAATAAAAATGCCCTCACCTAGTTATGTACAGACTGTGCCCTTTTCAGTAATCTGAGGGGCTTAGAATCAGTTCTGCTCTTGTAAGCTATAAATAAATATTAATAAATAACTAAATATATATATATATATGCACACATACATAAACACATCCACATACATCTATACATATCTATGTATATAGGTATATACATGTGTATCTATTTGTCTATCAACTAACCTACAGGTACCCTGTCATTAGCCCTTGTTTATTAAATGGCATTAAATTATCATCTCCCCAGTTCATGACTGTACATTATTTGTATAGAGTAAATGACTTTTTCTATGGTCATCTAGTGACTTAATACCCATTGACTAGTAGAATTTGGGGATATTAAAAATATCTGAATATATTAAACACTCAATTTATCAATTATTCTATGGACATGAGAGTTTGGAATTCTTATGGTCATTACTATTCTTTTAATTAGCACTATAGCCAGAGGAGTGTTCCAGGATATTTCCCCACAGATCTGACTTTTTCTTCAAATAAATACTTCAGGAAATATTGGTTTACTAATACAGATCAAAAGGTATATATTAATAGGTATAATTGTGAGAAGCCTATGGAAATAAGGGAAAATAAGTACATAAAAATAAATTAGCCATAGAAATACATTCTTTTCAAGTTTTAAGACAAAATACTAAAATGATGTAACCTCTAACAATAAACTCATGGAGGAACAGATTGTGAATCTTAATTAAAAGGAAAAAAAGAAAGTATTTTCCCAAAGTCCTCGTAAAAGCAAAGTGTGCTATAGTTGACAATATTTGTATCAAATTAGCATTGGAACCATGTGTCTTAAACCAATTCAAAATACATTTAAGTGGAAATAGGAAGGCAATGGATAATGATTTCACAGTCAAAGCTCAAAATATGTGCAGTGGCACCCAATCAAAATACGAAAATGGCTAAAATTCACGCCAAATTTTAGTTACACCCACACTAAGTTTAAAACCACTCACTATCATTGCTCAGAATCAGAAATCTGTTCAGCATGATAGAAGCCACTTTCTAAGGGCTTACTTTGTTCACATATTGACCCAAGTAGCTATAGCCAAGCCATGCATTTTCTTTTCAAATGTGTAGTAGCTTTGTGTTGTGCATAGTATCAAGAATACAAAGCAGTATTTTTTTTTCAGTGTTCACAGACCCGTCTGGCATCATACAGTTACAGACATAAAACAATATGTTCCACCGAGTCAGCATCCTTCTTTTCCAATTTTTGTAAAGGAAATTAATAATGCAGGAATATTAAAGAAAAAAATATTCATTTATTCAAACATCTATACAATTGCCTTAAATACCTTAAATACCTGAAATAAATATGGAAGAATATTTTAAAGAGCTATACAATTTCAATCTCTTTCTCTTTGACTGTCTCCGTCTATCTAAAAACATATATATGTGTATGTGTGTGTACGTGTGTACATACATATGTGTATACAGATACAGACACACACACACACACACACACACACACACACTAGTTGAACAAGTGACTTCTTATGAGGTGATTTTGATCAGAAATTTCTCAAAATTTCATTTAGATTTCCTCCACCAACAGATGAAAAGGAGAGATAAAAGTGGGAGGAGGGCTTCCCTGGTGGCGCAGTGGTTGAGAGTCCGCCTGCTGATGCAGGGGACACGGGCTTGTGCCCCGGTCCAGGAGGATCCCGCATGCCGCGGAGCGGCTGGGCCCGTGAGCCATGGCCGGTGGGCCTGTGCGTCCGGAGCCTGTGCTCCGCAACGGGAGAGGCCACAACGGTGAGAGGCCGGCGTACCACAAAAAAAAAAAAAAAAAGTTGGGGGGAAGATTTTATTTAAGCCAAAGTTTTCTCTGGTTATTCTAATTCTGTGCCCTTGTGCTGTCTTCTGAAGGAAAAATAAAGGCAGTGTGTGGAAGAGGAAAAACCTTTTCTCTCTGGAGATAAAAGAAAATTATATGAAACATTACTTGTTACAATTTTTGAACAGAAGAGAAAATGAAGTATAAGTGTCTGGGGATTTCCAGTCCTCTCTCCACTGCTAAATTCTAACCTAATTGAAAAGGCTTTTCTAAAGCAAAGCTTAACACATCTTTCCATTCCTGCATCCCCACATCCTCGATGCCAATTTGATTTAAGGGCTGATTCTACTACTTTGATCTGTTACCAGTTTGAGATCTCCTGTACCAAAAAGAAGTGCCAAATTCAGCTGAGTAAAACCTCAGGAAACTGGAATTCTCAGAGTGTCATATGCTGGATTGCTATTTGTGATTAATTAAGGATTTGGAGGGTTTTCTTGGTACCTTTCAAAGGCTCCTTCTTCTGTGGAAATTTTTCTAATATGTATTAAACAGTCCCCTGCCTTTTCTTTCCATTCAGGGTTGCTTTTTCTAGCTCTCACTACCTGTTACAGCTGTCACTCTTTCCTCTTTCTGTGTAGCTTCCTATCTCCCTAGACAAAGAAACAAAACAATCTAGGTTGGAAGAATTATAGATATCAGATCATATGGAAACATAATAGTTTATTTACTTATAAGTAAAGTATAAAAGATTTTGTACAAAGACAGTAATTTCTCTTTTGAATGTTTAGGGTGTTTTCTTGCTGTTGTTGGGTTTTTCTGTTTTTTTCTTTCTTTCTTTTTTATTTTTTGCTTTCTTCCTGGTTTTCCAACGCATTTTAGTTTAGAGAGAGTATTAGCTGAATAGGTAAATGTATGTAAATATTAAATAAAAGAATAAGACAAGCAACAGTAATATTCCAAGTGAATAAGGTCAAAGGAATCTTAATCAGATTGGGTAACTACTGCTAGATAAAATATAATCTCTCTCCTTAATACATACTATTTACCACTAAGAGGGTTCCTTTGGGCATACAGAATAAGGAACTTATGAAAAGGCTTTGGTTTCTTGGGACATAGACCCTCAAAATGTTGCCCATAGGACTCTGTCTTCAAATAATACCAATGGAATCTAGCAGACCCCAACAAAGACTAGAGGTCTATGAATATGTAAGTATATTGTGCCTAGTGACGCAAAATGATGGGGCTTTGCATTTCAGAGTTATCCAGAGAAGGGTGGCATAAACCCTGCCATGTTCCTGTGCTGTCTTGCCAGGTTTCACTCACTCTCTCTGGCTTACAAGGCAGACCTATCCAAGAGAACCCTGCCTGGAGTCTTCTGGCCATGCATGGCACTCTTTGGCCTGGAGCAGTGGCAGTGCTGGAACTAGAAATCAGATCTCCTCACTCCTGGTTCACTTATCTGTCCACTACAAAACAAGGTGAAAATTTTATCAACATTTATGTTACTAGATCATCATGACCTTTGAAAACCTTTTGGCATCAATTGTATACCAGACATCTCCAGGCCTCACCCAACTGTAATCACTGCCTTATGACTGTACAGGCGTTAGACGCCATCTCTCTTGCAGAACAGATAAGACCCCCAAAAAAGAAAATACGTTAAACTTAAGAAGAATTCAAAGACAGAATATCCAAATATGAATGGATCAGATTAAGGTCTATATTTCTCCCCTGACAGAAAACTACAGCAAAATATAACAACCCAGAATGGCTGTTTTAATGGAATATTTTTCAAGGCAAATTTAGACTTGCTCTTTAAATAATAGTCAATCTCATATCAAATCAAATCATTTCATCCCTGAAAGACTGTCAGAATCAAGAGTTTATACACAGACTATTTTTATCACAAACACTCCCATATTTGACAGCCATTCCAATATATCCAATACAGGTCTGGTTTATAAAAACACTGCAGGGCTTCCCTGGTGGCGCAGTGGTTGAGAGTCCGCCGGCCGATGCAGGGGACACGGGTTTGTGCCCTGGTCCGGGAAGATCCCACATGCCACCGAGCAGCTGGGCCCGTGAGCCATGGCCGCTGAGCCTGCGTGTCCGGAGCCTGTGCTCCGCAATGG
Source organism: Leucopleurus acutus (assembly GCF_964270905.1). Lineage (NCBI taxonomy): Eukaryota > Metazoa > Chordata > Mammalia > Artiodactyla > Delphinidae > Leucopleurus > Leucopleurus acutus. Next base: position 76,212,391 of record NC_139147.1, on the reverse strand, counting down.
GAGAGGCCATGGCAGTGACAGGCCTGCGTACCGCAAAAAAAAAAGAAAAAAGAAAACAAAACACTGCAATACAAATATTTCATTCTATTTTTAAACCAAATCTTCAAAAACTGTCATGATTTAATGAGGAAAATCTCAAAATAGATTAATATTTATCTTTTTTAGTTTCATAGATTAGAACATTGTTATGCCTTCATAATGAATGAAATAATTGTTCTTCACAAAGCTAACACACACAAGTAATCTATATTTTTGTAGGAAACTTTTACAATCCCTTAAGAAATTGTATCCAAATTTGATACCTTCAAATTTGAAATCAAAAGAAAAGATCTTTAAAGTCCCAACCTTACATTTCAGAAGAGAAGATGATGGAGTATTGGAGTGGTACAGTCTAATCCTCTTATCTCATTTGCACTGGTATCATTATTCCTGAACACCTTTAGCCCAAACCCAGGCTTACACACAGGTTTACAAACAGAATAAAATCCCGGTAGTCAGCAGAATGCCCCAGAATGAGATAGCCTAACCTCTTTCATTCAGTTTTCTGAAGATATGTTAAAAGCAAAAACTGTTTAAAGAAAAAAGAAAACAGTATTTTGAATTGCTAGACTGGTTGACATGCAATACTTTGTTTGAAGAGGGAAGAGAGAAGTGTACTCTTTGGTAACTGAAGCTCAAAGACAACATCCCACGTTGTTCAATGTGGATTTCTTGACTGGCATCACAAGCAGTGCTGCAATATAATTATTTTTAATTGCCAATTCACGTATCTAAAGAAAAGAAAATATGAGGCTCCCCAGAGGTACTGTTCTACAGCTGGAGTTTAATACATCAATGCAGGCTTTAGCAAACAGGGGCTTTTGTCAATATTTCACTGGCACATCACCCACATGATAACAACACCACTTAGAATTTATATAGACCTTTCATTTGCAAAGTACTCTACAGCAATTAATCCTCAGAATACTCATTTGTGGAGGGGGGTGGGGAGGAGAAACAGATTATAAACCAGAGGATTTCAAGTAAGAAATAGTTTGGATAAGCTCATAAAGGAGCCGTTTTGAGACCAAAATAGAATCTCTAGCATCCCCCAAATCAGCAGTCCTGTTTTGATACAATTCATATATCTAATATCTGTTAGGCTCTGATTGCAGAGTCACACTGTTTTCTTTATGCCCACTGTATTTCTCAAAAGTTCACTTCTATATTTCAAAGACTGTTAATTTTTTTTTTTTTTTTTTTTTTGTCGGTACACGGGCCTCTCACTGTTGTGGCCTCTCCCGTTGCGGAGCACAGGCTCCGGACGCGCAGGCTCAGCGGCCATGGCTCACGGGCCCAGCCGCTCCGCGGCATGTGGGATCTTCCCGGACCGGGGCACGAACCCGTGTCCCCTGCATCGGCAGGCAGACTCTCAACCACTGCGCCACCAGGGAAGCCCCCAAAGACTGTTAAATTTTTAAGAGCTGCAGATTTTTCATACATTTTCAAAATGGTAGCATCCCTGCTTTCCAGATATATATTGTTTAATACTGAGAGGATATTTATATGCTATTATAACTTAGCCCATCAGTGCCAGGCAGCAGATAAAAGTTCACCATACTATGTCCACCCAAGACTGAATACAGTGCATGGCACACCAAAGCTTAGTAGTCATGCCAGAAATCGTTATTGAATAAATCACTAATACTCTTTTGACTTTATTCACTCATTTTCCTCATTCATTCATTTCCCAATTATTTAGCACTGTTATTTGCAAGATACTGAATTAGATGATTTAGCAAGATGAAGAAAAAAACCTGTCCCTTGATCTCAGGGAGTTTATAATTAACCAGACACACAAATAAATGAAAAATGAAGATGACTAAGGACCACAATACAGGGATGGGAGCATGAAAGAGGAACATATACTTCTATCTGGTGAGGATTCAAAACAATGCTTCACAAATGAGGTCGTTTTTTCTTGGGTTTTGGACAGGCAGAAGAAATTGAAGAAGATTACTTCAGGCTAAGGAAAGCCCAAGATGTAGGAATAGCTTTCCTGCTCCCATCAATAGGAGGAAATTTATAGCTAACACAGTATCACTTTTGACTACACCCTGTAAATTCAAACTGGATTCATGTCTCTGAGAAATTCTGGGTGAGAATGGCTTGTGATTACCATATAAATTGGTTGGTTGTAAATGAATGCTTCTATAATTCTTGAGGATAGAGCTTATTCTTTCATATATTTTAGATATCCCTGTCCTTTTTCCTTCCTAATGTATATTGCATAAAAAATGAGGGAATTCACTCCTCTCTTGAATATAAGGCTGAAAGGTGTCCGGCACCATTATTACTTACATGGAAACATGTAATAAGTGTACAATAATTCCTCAAATCCACATTGTATGCTTAATTTTGCTTTAGGTATTACGCAAGATATGGTATAGTCTTATTATGAGGTCTTAACAGTGCTGACACACTGTAAATGCTCAATAAATCCTTATTAAAGTAAACATTCCCTGATGAGTTTACAACCTGAGGAGAGTAGGGGAGACTCTAGACAATGAGAATGACTAGAATGTCCCATAAAGTTTTAAATAGAATCCTTGGCTCAGTGGTCAAGGCACAAAGCACTTAATCAGTATTTGAACTCAACTCTTCCAGCTCCAAGACTAAGGTACCTTCCAATGTGCCATGATATTATATTGATCCTACTGGATATTTCCTTACTGGGAGGACTTAATTTCAATGTCAGAATCACAAAGCTGCCTTCAGCGTTACATGCCAAGTGCATGTAACAACCTAACAGAATGCTCACTAGGGTCTGAAGCGCAGCTCAGCCACCAGCCTTCTGGGTGGTGGCCTTGGGCAGATGGCGTCTCCCCTACAGGCCTTCTTTTCTACATCGGTCAAAGAGCATGTGGGCCCACTGACACTCTGACGTCCCTTCCAGTTTAGACAGACAGTGCTCCATTTCCCAGATTCTGTAATTAGAGAACACTCAAATCCCTCCACACGGGGGTATGATTGGAGGCAGTTAATATATTTCAGGGGTCAAAGATATAAATATGTTTTTAGTTCTCATAAGCCTGGCTTTTGAGACTCCTGAATGGAGCTGTTTGAAGATTGAGGAGAATGTTGCGCCACAGTGTGCATTTGCTGATTTACTAAACACCTTGGGGTTGGTACTGGGAGGTTAGGGACTGGTGTCTGCTAGGTCCAGACACAGTACTAGGTGCTAAGAATTCAAAAGTGCATAAAATGTGGTCCTTGAACATTTAGACATACAAGAACTTAGTAATGGAAATGGCCAAGAAGAGTGACTATAAAGACAGTTGGCAAAATGAAAATACCACATGTAAATAAAGAAATGAAAACTATAGTTCACATTAAAAAAAAAAAAAAAAAAAAAAAAGGACAGTTTGCTATGGGAAGTCCCAAAACAGGAATATAACTGAAGCATTTTGAGGACACAAAGAAGGGAGTGAATAGAGGTGCATGTGGAAAGTTTCACCATCAGTCTTGCATTGGAGCCTGACCTTAAGGGGTGAAGAAGAGTTAATAAACAGGGTGTAGAACATTCCAGGCAGACAGCTAATGATATGTAAAGTCAAGAAGGGGAAGAACAAACATAATGCTTTTCTTTCCCCAGCATCTATTTCAGTCACCTTGTATATAAACAGGATTTTAAACAGGGGAAGCCATCCAAATAGAACAATTCTCATTCTTTCATCAAAATCCTAAAGAGAGCGTTTAAAGCTCCCTTTTGTAATTGCCAGGAAAATGATGTGCCTTATTTAGAAGAAATGGCTCTTCCTTCTTTTAATCAAACAATATATCATTCTCCCACTAGAGCTGGAACCAAGTTCTTCTGCATTTCAGATGCTAATTGGAATTTACTTATTCTTTTGTACATTGCATGAATATGGTCTGTCAGCAACTAAACAAATTTAAGCAAAGAAAAGAAAGAAAAAAGGACAAAAATGGGCTTCATGAAAAGCAATGAAATGCATCAAAATTGGGGATTCTGTCAGCCTGGTGGACAAAAACACTGACTGGAAGGATGTCCTTGCCAGGTTAGGACACGTTCCTTTTCTAGCTACTGTCAACCTGGGCTCAGCTCCATCAGAAATGCCTGCCTGGCTGGCAGCTGCTGAGAGATGGCAACTCCTCCCAGCAACAGATGAAACCAATCGAAAGCTAGCAGCAGTGATCCTTGCTGTTAAGTGCAGTGACATCTCATTTATCTGGTAACTCCAGTGAAGACTGTATAATGCATAAGATAATTACTAAGAGACTAAAATGTACATTCCCAAGCATAAGAAACTATTAGATTTTAGCCAATCTGACTGGAAATTTGTCTAAAATTAGACACATCTATGTAGGTTTAAATTATGAATAGACTTCAGAGTGCAGTGAATTCTGCTTAGGTTTTGGAGTAAATAGACCTGGAGTTAAATGCCTTACCTCTTAAAAAAGGATAAATAACCTGACTTAATATACCTCATGGTGGATGTCAAAGCTCTTTGAAACTACCAAGCACCACATGTAAATAAATATTGACATTTTCTTATTATTAGAGACTCAGTATTTAATAGAGTTAATAGCTTCATCTCCCATATGGGTAATCTTGAGTAAATCACTTCATCTTTATTTTCTCACCTGTCCAAGGAAGATAATGCTAGGACATAACTTAGGGAGTCGCCATGAAGATTGAATCAATAAATTTATAGAGTCCAAACATGTAGTAAGCATTCAAATATGATTACTAACATAATTATTATCATCATTTTCATTTAATACTGTGAGAACCTGAGGGGTTGTTAAGTTGGATAGAGCTATTATTCCTACTCAATGGCCCCAAAGCAATGGGCTGTAGAACCAAAACACACATATCTAAGGGATCTTGCACAGTATAAACCCTCCACAGCTTTTTGACACATTTGTGCCTGCAAAAGGTTTATCCCCAAGCTTTCTACATTTCCTACTGGGCATTAAAAAATGACTTTGCTTTCACTTGTCCCCTCCTCGTGTGACCTCTCCATTATTCCCTGAAATTATCACTTTCCCTCTCCACACATAAATACAAATGTGGGATAGTCTCTGCAAGTTTGAGTAAGCAACCGTGGCAAGCACCCAGCTGCTCATAGGTCTTACAAAATAGAGTATCTGTTATCTATCTTACTACCAGTTTGCTCTCCTGCATAGGAAGGAGGCAACAGGAGATCTTAATTAAGGGACCTAGAGTTGTCAATTTCTCATTCAACTCCATTTGTACATAGTAATTTCTAATATTAAAAGATGTGATATATGTTATCACATATACCTACTTTATGTGATATGACAATAGAATCTTTAATATGATTTAGAACAGGTCACAGTGGCCAGTATTTTCCTGGATACAAATCACTAGGACTTACTGATATGAAATATATTTTCAGGCCAAGATTTTAAAATATCCTCTCCATTCTATGACCTCAGTATTGCACTTAGAATATCTACAATATTGCTTATTCTGTACTCAGAACTTCGGCAGATTCCACCCTGAATGCCTTGATTTTTGTATTACCACCTACTCCGACAGCCTATAAGCTCCTTTGAAAGTATAAGTTCTATATCCTTCTTTGTATTACAGGCATCTAAAGCATTTACCTCACTTTGTATATAGCACATGTTTAATGAATGTCTGTTAAATAAAGATTATACCAAAAAAAAATAAGAAAGAAGGAAGGGTTGGAGGGATGGAGAGAGATAAACAGAGAGAGAGAAAAGGAGAAAAGGAGGGAAGGATGGAGGGAGAGGAAAAAGGAGAATGGAAAGATGGAAATGGAAGAAAGAAAACAAGAAGCATATAAACACATTAAGCAGAGACTCACAGATGCTCAACTACTTTAAATAGAATCCCTGAATCATTTTGCACAAGAGTATAATACTGTGTCCTGCTGGCCCTCTTGTATACCATATCTTGATGCTTAGGATGGTAGGCACCACTACAAGATACCAAAATAAAAAAAGTAAATTTAACACACTTAATTCTCATACAAACTTAAAAGGCTAAATATAAAAGAAATTTTAAGCAGACAGATGATTCTTTTGTTTTTTCTTTTCCTTCTCAGAAATACAGGTTGAGATGCCCATTCTCTGACTGCCTCCCTCTCCACTTCCCAGCCAAACTCTCTATTCCCAGTTCTCACATCTTCAAAGCAGTCTTTACCCTTCCAGACACACCATAACCAATATTCTGTCTCAAATGGAAAATAAACAAAGAAGTTAACATTCTTAAATAGAAATCCTTTACTACTGCAAGCAAAGGAATATTCATTTTTCAAGTAAGGAAGGGAAATCTTAGATTGGATACTGGTATTAATGATCCCTATCACCTCTGAGTAATTTTCCATATTTATAATATAGTGATAATTACACTGGTCTGATCAACCTCTCTGGAGTTTTTATGTGGATCTCATCACACCACAAACATGAAAGCTGCTTGAATATAAATAAAAACAATGCACACAAAAATGCACAGGCAGAAACATTTTCTGGATGAAGGTTTTTGTTTATATGGTCTCTATCATATGGAAGAAGAAGGTTTTTGTTTATATGGTCTCTATCATATGGAAGAAGAAAAGTAAGTTGGAAACTCCTGCACAGATTGATCCATTATAGAAGCCTTATTAACCTACTGATTCCCATAACCTCTATCAGGTTCATATAGAAATATGCCTCAACCCCCAACGGAGAAGAGTTGGAGGTTCTGACTCTCCAATGAGGGAGAAAGGGCATATTTTTCTGAGAGGCATCATGTTGACCACCAAAGATCTGGCCAAGGAAATACCTTCTGTGTAACATAAAGTGAGACATTCTAGAAAAGGGGCTTTGGTAGATAAATGGAGGAAAAGTTAGATATAGATTGAGCTATCAGAAGGCTTTGGTGATAAGTGGAACAAGTGAGAATACAAAGTAGGGATTTGTTTGGAATGTAATGTAATGGGAAGCAAAGCAAACTCTATTGAAAGAAGGCTGGGGCTGGCTCAGGGGAAAAGAATTAGCAAAGGCAAAACACACACCTAATAAGGGTCTAATGTCTCTTTAGCCAATGTCAGTAAGAGAAAACCTTTCATAGCAGGAAATTTCCTTGGAACTTACAGAAATGACTACCAAATGGAAGTAAAGCACATATAATGAGAACGCTGCCAGGAATACCATCTTGGTTCCCCTACATTACAGCTGCATTTAGCGTGGATTCAGCTTATTATGGATCTAATTCACGTCACCCATTGAAACATAATAAAGACCAATGCTGTTACTGGGCAAGTATAAAGTCAATGAAAAAATACATTTCTGTAGGCTTTTTACGTATCAGTAAATCAGGTAAGCCATTGTTAGAGACCAGTAGAATGATCATAAAACTGTTACCTTCAGGGAGAAAAGTAATCAATGCTTGAAAGTAAATCAATATCAAAGAATTTCTTAAACAGATATTTCTAAGAGGCAAGTGAATGAATTTTAATTCCCCCCGCCCTGTATTGCTGACCAATACTTCCTGACCATGAATGGTTTCTTGCTGGTCCCAGAGAGTCAACTAGTATTCAGCAAGGGCTAAACCAGGGCAGAAACTAATAAAATATCACTTGCACAGATTATAATATCACACTTCAGGAGAGATATATAGTATAAACAAAAGAGTGAGCTCTGAATAATAAAGGGATGAAAAAAAGTTCAGTCTAAATTTCTATTTTCTAATCTGAAAAAAGGAGGAATTGAACCAAATTATTTATAGCTTTCCTTCAATTTACAAAATTAATGATTCTATTGCTCGTTACTTTATTTAATAAATAGTATTTATTAACTTCCTTGCGAAAGAAATGGAACTGGTTAATGTTCTCATGAAAACCATGATCACTTCCTATAATGTTTGTGTTCACCAAATAGTTGAAAACATCACGTGAGAAAGAAATATATATATATAATAATTTTTGCAAACACTTTTAAAGCCCTTACTGGGTGTCAGTCATCATTCTAAGTAATGGAAGATAAATAAATAGATACCCAGATACATAGATAGATATATGGATAACGACTGAGATGGAGATAAAATGGACATAGAGGTAGAAAAACTCATTTGATCATCACAACAGTCAACAGCTTTAGAACACTCACCATGTGCCATGTGCCAATTGCTACTAAGCAATTAACACATTCTCTGTGACTCCACATTGCAGGACTAGAACCAAAAATGGCACAGTAAAAAGAAGATGATCGGGCTTCCCTGGTGACGCAGTGGTTGAGAGTCCGCCGGCCGATGCAGGGGACACAGGTTCGTGCCCCGGCCCAGGAGGATCCCACATGCCGTGGAGGGGCTGGGCCCGTGAGCCATGGCCGCTGAGCCTGCGCGTCCGGAGCCTGTGCTCCGCAACGGGAGAGGCCACAGCGGTGAGAGGCCGGCGTACCGCAAAAAAAAAAAAAAAAGAAGATCCTAACGGTCATCTCCAGTGTACGATTCAGGTAATAAAGCCCTCTTAGAGATGTTTCAGCAGTAATCGGGTTCTAATTTTTGTGAATATTAGGAAAGGAGCCACTGATTTAGTGTAGCTGACTTCTATGATCACTCTTATTAACTGAGGGTCCATAAAAATAAAGCCAGAGTGGGCACAGTGCTAGACAGCATAGATAGAACTGGTAGATTCGGAAGATCTTTCGATACTACAAAGATAATTAAAATAACAACAACAAACAGCTGATTTTCAGGGGAAACATTTGGGATGGGCTTTAAGAGTTTTTGAGAAGTTGATCTGCAGAGTTAGGTACACTTGGACTCCAGTAAACTAGCCAAATAACTAACAGTGTTCAAAGAGTTATATTTATTGCCACACAAAATGAATCATGCGTCTTTGGGGAATGTTTTTTTGGAAACTTCATTTTCCATTTTGGACTACTGGATCAGCCTCTCAAAAGAGTTTGGGATGTGGCCAATTACTTCCCTCTGCATTTTTCACTTGAGACTTAAGGGCTATACAACTCCATTTTCCATTCTCACATAATACATCTTAGCGAGGACTCTGCCTGTGTCTCTTCATTTTGTAAATAATAAGGCACCAAAAACATAGCCTGTTTGTAAGTATGGATTTGAGAATGAGAACCAGGAAACACAGTTAAAAAGTCTTAAGAAAGGTATCCTTATTATAATAATCTACTACTCAATACTCCATATCTATGTTTATTTTACATTATTATAATAATGCCAAATTACTCTTGGGATAATGAATTAGCAGATACATTAAAATTTTTCAAGAATAAAAACCACACCTTGACAATACCTATATTAAAAATCAGGCATTAGAAAGGCATACAAGTAAACTCTGAGAAAAAAAACCCAGAAACCAATTTGCAACCCTCCCAATCATATAGTACCTCACATATCACCCGAGCACTCAAAACGAATATAATGTTAAACCAAGTTGGAGGGTAAGTGACACTGGCAGATCTAATGGCAAAACAGACAACTCAAAATATCAAAGGAAAGTTCAAGCTAAATAAGGCTTTAAAAAATACTAAACCTTGGGGACTTCCCTGGCAGTCCACTGGTTAAGACTCTGCTTTTCCACTGCAGGGGGCACAGGTTCGATCCCTGGTTGGGGAACTAAGATGCCGCATGCCAAAAATACCCCCCAAAACAAAAAACTAAACCTTCCTGTGATAAACCATAATGGAAAAGAATATGAAAAAGAATATATATATATATATATGTATAACAATTATTTTGCTGTACAGCAGAAATTAACACAACACTGTAAATCAACTATACTTCAATAAAACAATTTTTTTTGATTAGCGTTAGCATGGCACATATTTCTTTCTTTTTTTTTTTAACATCTTTATTGGCATATAATTGCTTTACAATGGTGTGTTAGTTTCTGCTTTGTAACAAAGTGAATCAGCTACATATATACATATATTCCCATATCTCCTCCCACTTACATCTCCTTCCCACCCTCCCTATCCCATCCCTCTAGGTGGTCACAAAGCACTGAGGTGATCTCCCTGTGCTATGTGGCTGCTTCCCACTAGCTATCGGTTTTACATTTGGTAGTGTATATATGTCCATTTTCCATGCCACTCTCTCACTTTGTCCCACTTACCCTTCCCCCTCCCAGTGTCCTCAAGGCCATTCTCTACGACTGCGTCTTTATTTCTGTCCTGCCCCTAGGTTCTTCAGAACCTTTTTTTTTTCAGATTCCATATATATGTGTTAGCATATGGTATTCGTTTTTCTCTTTATGACTTATTTCACTCTGTATGACAGACTCTAGGTCCATCCACCTCACTCCAAATAACTCAATTTTGTTTCTTTTTAAGACTGAATAATATTCCATTGTATATATGTGCCACATCTTCTGTAACCATTCATCTGTTGATGGACACTTAGGTTGCTTCCATGTTCTGGCTATTGTAAATAGAGCTGCAATGAACATTGTGGTACATGACTCTTTTTGAATTATGGTTTTCTCAGGGTATATGCCCAGTAGTGGGATTGCTGAGTCATACAGTAGTTCTACTTTTAGTTTTTAAGGAACCTCCATACTCTTCTCCATAGTGGCTGTATCAATTTACATTCCCACCAACAGTGCAAGAGGGTTCCCTTTTCTCCACACCCTCTCCAGCATTTATTGTTTGTAGATTTTTTGATGATGGCCATTCTGACTGGTGTGAGGTGATACCTCGTTGTAGTTTTAATTTGCATTTCTCTAATGATTAGTGAAGTTGAGCACCCTTTCATGTGTTTGTTGGCAATCTGTGTATCTTCTTTGGAGAAATGTCTATTTAGGTCTTCTGCCCATTTTTGGAGTGGGTTGTTTGTTTTTTGGATATTGAGTTGCATGAGCTGCTTCTATATTCCAAGATGCAATTTTAAGGTACAAAACATTCAAGATTTCCTCACGAAACATTTTTAAATTGAGCCAAAGAGGGAAAATATATATATATTCTGTGATTTAAACATATACCTCCAAAAGTATCACCACATGAATAGGCAGGTATAAATTTTTAGAGCCCTGACAGTAATAATTTAAAGGTCCAAGCTCAGTAAGTAAATTAAAATGTCACAGCAAATATTAATCTTATTATAAAAACTCTTCTCTCATAGCTAGTATTTTGTGGTCAAAATCAATGGTGTTTACAGTTGTAGAACACATCTTCACAATGAAAACAAATTCTACTCTGCTCGTACTCCTTTTTCCACTTTTTGCACCAGAGTATTAAAGTTCTGTCACGCCCCTCCAGTTGTGAGGAAATTCACACCTTTGTGTTACTTTAAACAAACAAAAAATACAATTCAATTAATGTGTATGGAATCCATTAGGGGAAAATGATCTTATTTACTTTTTAATCTCCATTAAATCATGATTAAATTGATATTTTAAATAGAATTAACTTTTTAATAACAGCACTATTGATATATAATTCACATACCATACAGTTTACCCATTCAAAGTGTATAATTCAATGGTTTTTAGTATATTGACAGAGCTGTACAACCATCACCACAATCAACTGTAGTTTTTTCATTACCCCAAAAAGCAAACTCCCACCCTTTAGTAGCAGTCTGTTCCCATTTATCACAGCACAATCATTAATCAACTTCCTGTCTCTATAGAGTTGTCTATTCTGGACATTTCATATAAATGGAATTATACCATATGTTGTCTTTTGTGACTGGTTTTTTCATTTAACATAGTGTTGCCACGATTCATACATGTTGTAGCATGCCTCAGCACTCTCTTTTATTGCTAAATAATATTATATTGAATAAATGTGCCACACCTTATCCATTCGTTAGTTGATGGACATTTGGGTTATTTCTACTTTTGGCTATTTTAAATAATGCTGCTATGAATATTAATATAGAAAAGTTTTTGTGTGGACCTACGTTTTCATTTCTCTTGGGTATATACCTAGTAGTGAAATTGCTGGGTCATATGGTAACTCTATCTTTAACCTTTTGCAGAACTGGTAGACTATTTTCCAAAGTGGCTATGGCATTTTAGATTCCCGTTAGCAGTATATAAGGGTTCCAACTTCTCCATATCCTCACCTGTACTTGTTATTATCTTTTTTAATAAAGCCATCTTAGTGAGTGTGAAGTGGTGAGTCCTTGTGGTTTTTGATTTGCATTTCCTTGATGGCTAATGGTGTTGAGCATCTTTTCATGTGGCTATTAACTATTTGTATATCTTCTTTGGAAATATGTCTATTCAAATCCTTTGTACACTTTTGTCTTTTTATTTTTAGTTCTATGAGTTATTTATATATTCTAGATACACATTCCTTACCAGATAAATGACTTGCTAACTTTTCTCCCCTTCTCTGGGTTGTCTTTTTCACTTTCTTGATTGTGTTCTTGGAAGCACAAATGTTTTAATTAAGATGAAATTTTTTTGTGTGTTGCTTGTGCTTTTGGTTTCATATCTCTAAAACTACTGTTTAACCTAAGGTCATGAAGATTTAGCCTTATGCTTTCTTCTAAGTGTTTTATAGTTTTAGCTCTTACACTCAAGTTTATGATCCATTTTAAGTTACTTTTTGTATGTGATGTGGACTTTTTAAAACATAAATATTTTTGGCAACATGCTACTAATCAGATTTCAAGGTTTTAAGATAATGCCAATAAAGTCTTTTCATTGAAATTACTGAGAAAGTTCCTGGAAATCCCTTAGGAATGTTAATAATAAAGAAAGAATTCAATAAACAGCATACAAATTTTTAAAAAACATACAACTTATTCCTGGATTCAATGTAAAAAGAGTCAAAATACAAGGATAGCACAAATAACAGAAAGAAATTCATGATGAGAATTAATGTAAATTTTAAAATTAAAAAAATATGCCAAGACATAAATGTATTATGTTTCTATAACCCTGCTTCCTTCCTTTATAACCCTTAACAATTTCATTCTTTTATTATGGTATGAAAGTGCAGTGTTTGTTCTTTTCCTCTCTCATGCCTGGAGCACCCAAAATGGTACTCAGCACACAATATGTAAAAATATTTTAAATCAAATAGATGAGCAAATTAAAATGAATAGATATTAGAATTAGCACTTCAGGTGCAAGAATTATGATAGAATGTGTGAGAAACAATAAGATTTATAAACATTTTACTCCTATGAATGTTTTGCACTTATTTCTGCCTCTGCTAGTACACTTCCTCTGGTTTGGTCTTTTGCTTCATCCTTTAGGTTTTAGCATGAATATCATCTCCTTAAAGAAAGTTTCATGGCAATCCTATCTAAATTAGTTTTCTCTATTATTCTCTATTACTGAAATATATTTTTTCTTTTATAAAAACCAATCCTATATAGTAAATTTCCATATTTATTTATGTGTCGTCTTGTTCTCCCACTACAGTGGAAGTGTTTTTCATTTCATTTTCAGTGCCTAAGACAATGTGTGCCACACTATCTACACTAAATAAATAGGTAAATTATTGGTTAAATGGGAGCATGGAAAAGTTGCTGGAGTTTCAGGAATATCTGTATTGAAACCACAGGCAAGCATACCCTTACAAGTCAATATGCTATATCCCACTCCATAGTGACTCTCAGTTCCCTCACAACTTCTCACAGCTCCCTACAGAGAGAACTTTTACCCATCCAGTGAAATAGAAGAATGGAAGTTGAAGTAGCAGTGCTTATTCATCTATGCCCTAGCTATAGAGAGAAATTTCAGAGGAAATATCCAGCGATCCATCATGAAAAGTCAACAAGCAGAAAGCTTCTGTCACCAAATCCCAGGGAAATTCTAATCAATTTGGACCTGAATAAAATTACAGGTAAGATCTCTTCCCGTTAGTCTCTAGAGTTCAATATTTAGCTTCCTAGTAGAGATTCATAAATTTTTCAACCAATATTTATAGTAATTCAAAAGATTTTACATTACCTAATGAAGAAACTACACATGCATATCTATTCTTCAATCTGTTCAGTTGCTCTCTGTCTCTTTGACTCTCTTGTGCTAAAGTTTTCCATTATCTACATTTATATTCTCAGCCTGGAGAAGTGGGGCAGTTGCCAAGTGTCTACCCAATACCCATTTTCCCCATCATATTAACAGAACCCTGGTTTTGATGAATATGGCAATATATGTAGCTCAAATTTTTTTAAAAAAAAATTGAGACATTTCCCCACACTCCGTCCACCTAGGGGTGACCATGTGACACAGTTCTATGGTCATCACTGGACATCACTACGGACATTGCTGAAACTTCTGGGAAAGTGTTCTTTCCTGATAAAGGCACCATCTCTTTCTCTGTGCCCCTTTTTTACTTCCCAGAATGTATACATGTTAGCTGGGGAGGCAGGAGCCATCTTGTACCACGAGGAAAAGGCCAAATAAATGTAAAAACCTTGGCCCTTTAGCCAAGGGTTGTTTAGCCAGTCAATGAACCAATACCAGTAACTATCTACCTCCAGACTTCTGGTTATGTGAGAAAACTTAAACCTTTGATCCCTTTAAATCATTGTTATGGGTGTCTTTTTTACTCACAGCCAAACTCAATCACTGGGTGATACAGGAAAGTGAACTTAAGAAATTTATCATTAAGATTTGGTCTTGGGGAGTAAATCAGAACAGGTAATTTTCAAATTATTCAGTAAGATTTTGTGCATATATTGACACCTCAGATCACCCACTGAGTCATATGTAGAATCATGTGTAACATGACTGTATAATTATTGCCCAAACCCTAATCCAGGACACTTCTGAGGGTCAAACAGGTAGTGTCAATAATTACACTAAGACATCAGGCATAAACTGGAACTCTTCTGGATGAACCATGACATATAGGTACCCCATGGGAGACTGAAGTTTTCAGTGGACTCAAAATAAATGTCTTTCTTTCCATTTGGAGATAGCTGAAATATATGTCACTTTTGACATATACATTTCTATGTAGCTAAACCATTTCCCCAATTTAACTACTAGATTTTAAAATTCTGTGGTGCAGAAACAAACTTTAGGTACACCATAAATGCAGGAGGCTGTCGGCTTGAAATCTCCTCAAAATGCAGCACTTTGCAATCTGTCCTTCTCTGACAATTGTTCTAATTTGGCCACCTATCACAATGTTTTGTTTTGTTTTTTCATATTCTTTTCCTCAGTGCTATCTATTCAAAGCGTGAACTTATCTGCAGACTTGGTCATAAAAATGAATTGCTTCTGTTTCTCTGTTTCACTGCATCTCGATTTCATTCAAATCTCACCTGAAAACCTACTGATTTTCCCTCTGCATTTAGCACTCATAATTTCTTCTCTTTTCCCCTCCCTGAAGTCTATGAAAGTCAGGGCTTACACACTTATTTTATGCAATATATTTCCCTCCAAGGGAGTTATATAAAGAGATATTTTGAAGAAGTCCCCAAAAGTTGAAAAACTGGCTCATGCTGGGGGGGGCAAGAGGAAAGAAAAGTTGATTCTTATCTTTCGATGATTTGTTTGTTACAAACCCAAGAAACATTTACATACGAAAATGACTAATTCTTACGTTGGTTTTGGAGGGGAACAGGCAAGGGAAGGTAGAACGAATCAGAACAGATAATCTCTTTTGGGAATCAGGCTGGCCCAGAGAGCAATAGTAAAGTCATAACTCTTCAGAAGGAGGCCACTGGGAAATTATTCACCAGAAAAGACATAGAGAACACGGAACAAATGGAGCTTTAGCTTTCTCGGAAAGTCTTAACACTCTGAAAATTGGTTCACTTTATCAGTTAAGCAGGTTAAAAACAAATACAGCCCAAACTGGTTCATACAGAAGGGTAATTATGGGCTCCTAAGACTGAAAATTCAGAGGTAGGGCTGGCTTCACGTATGTCTTCATGTACAATGTCAAAGGATGTGAACAAGAACTGGTTTCTCCATCTTTCCACCTAGAGACTTTCTGTCCTCTGAGTGTTGGAATCATTCTAAGATATGATTTCTCCTTGTGTTTTTAAGATGGCTGTAGTCCTTGATCCTCTCAGCTCTAAATTCAGTTTAAAAAAAAAAAAAAGGCAACTCTCCTTCAACAGATAAAGTCAAGTCTTGGGCCTGAAACTAATTGGCTCTAGTTAAATGGGAGATGCTCTGCAACCAACCTCCCATGGCCAGGATGGCTAAAGATAGTGGGTTAGGCAAACCAGGAATCACCACTGAAAATTCGGGTAGAATTATCCTATGTGAACTTCATGAACTGATGGTAAGAAACTGATTTAGGATACATTGAGCATCTTATTTAATGTATCACAGACATTGAGCATTGACTATGTACTAGGCACAGTACTAGGGTTTTACATGCATTGTCTCATTTAATTCTTGCTATAATCCTATAAAGCTGGTATTTTCATAATTATCTCCAATTTATATATAAGGAAACTGAGTCTAGAAGGTTAACAAATTTCCCCAATGACACAAGGAAGTAAGTTACAGAGCTGTGATTCAAACCCAGTTTTATTTCTAAAGCTTTCATTCTTAAATACTGCTTAATACTGCCTGATTCACTAATGACCTAAGAAATACAATTGAGAAATTTTGGATATATGACTACATGTTGGCCTAATGTGCCTCATGGCAAGGTAGAAATAAAAAATATAAAACGTAGTATCATTTTCAAATGATTCAACCAAAGGTCCTCATTAGTGCTGCTCTTAGAGCTTAATCCTATTTTTACTTTTCAATGAAAAATGCTACTGGAAACACATATGCTAATTCTTTTTTCAGTATATTTTATTTTTTATATAGCAGGTTCTTATTAATTTTTACAATTAAGGCTAGCCCAGGAGCTAAAGTATTAATGTTTTCCAGAAGTTATAATTTCTTGGAATAAAACCAACACCACTTACTACTGAAAACATAAGGTAAAAATGGATGCTTACCATCATTTAGTCCTTACTGAACGTATAACTAATGACCTGGATTCTTTCTAAAGAAAGGCAACCCAATTTCAACAACAGCAACAAAAATTCACTTCACATATTTGCAAGCAACAGAGCCAGATTCTTGGGCTAACAGGATTCCACATATATATTTTCTCGTTGATTAAAAACAACCCAGTTCAGCTAATAAATATATATACATGAGGGCAAAAAAAAAAACAGTAGGCAAAATAAGCAATTATTTTCTAGGTGCTATAGCCAAAAATCAACCTAAGATGAAAAAGAAATGTTATAAAATTCAAGAAAACCACAATTATATGGAAGGAAAAATTATGCAAATGACCCTAACTGAATATTTAACTATCTACTTGCTGAACAAGCCTCTAATTTGGCTTTTGACTTCCCTCTATTCAGGCACCAGTAACTTCAAAACTCTGTGATTCATCTGGCATTAACGGCTAAGTTGTTTCTCTCTTCCTCCCTCCCTCCCTCTTGCTCTCCTTCAATATTAGAGACTTTTCAGAGATACCATTACCCAAGAAATATTTCTGCATATGCCTCAAATTTTGGAACATTCCATGAGGAAGTCAGTTAATGGAGAAACTCAAATTCCAGAGTGGGTAACTATTTTGTACCTCTATTCTAGATATGTGTGTTTTAAAAAACTGCCATTTCTTTTCATTATGGAACAGAACTCTTCCAGTGAGAGATGAATTGTAATGACCAAGCGGCTTCCCAAGAAGATATCCTTGCCAATTTTTGCTTTTTTTTCTTTTATAAGCAATATTTAGTACAGAAAGGAAAACACGACAACATCAGCTCTTAAAATTACAATACAACATTAGCTTCACCACAGAGAAGTATGCACAATAAGATTCCTTTAGCAAATTTTCCATGTTTCCATAGAATAGTCATAGCCTATTCAAAGTTGAGTCAGTTAACAGAACTGGAAAGTGTATAAAGTTACAATCAGGAAAATTATTACCACAACCATTAAGACCTGATGGCCAATGAATTATTGTCAAAATTAAACTGCATGAAATGCATCCATCAACTGATCAACAAAATTTTAACAGCTATCTTTACATAGGAATTGCAGTTTTCAGTGTTATGGTATATATTAATCTATATTAGATATGATTACTAACTTTAAGGAACTTGCATCTAATTATATAGATAGGGCATGAAAACAAATAATTCCAACAAAAGAAAGAAAGGAAATATACAGATAAATGTCCTACCAAAGTGCAAAATGTGGAAGTTATTTTTGGCTGCAGAAAATGAGAAAATTTGTATTTCATCCTCAGTGATGAGAAATTTTGGACATCTATGATAGTGGGGAAGAAAAGAAATTAGAGGAGAAAATAAAAAATATCCTATTGTCATTTTGTGGGTATAAAGCAGTCTTCTTCCAATAACTTTCAATATTGGCCTTCTCTTTTCTTCTTCCTCAGAGACCCTTTCTATGTTTCTCAATAACTCTTTTTTTTTTTTTTTTTTTTTTTTTTTTTTGCGGTATGCGGGCCTCTCACTGTTGTGGCCTCTCCTGTTGAGGAGAACAGGCTCCGGACGCGCAGGCTCAGCGGCCATGGCTCACGGGCCCAGCCGCTCCGCAGCATGTGGGATCTTCCCGGACCGGGGCACGCACCCGTGTCCCCTGCATCAGCAGGCAGACTCTCAACCACTGAGCCACCAGGGAAGCCCTCTCAGTAACTCTTGACTCAGTTTTTCAATATAAAGTCAGTATATTATTGCAATCTCGACATTGTCTACTCTCACTGAAGCATCAGATTTAGTCATGGAATTCTAAAGGCGTGTCAAAGAATTATGCTTTTGATATTATGTTGTAACAGTATGGAGTGACACATCCTTAACTGCAGCAGCAAATAGGATAAGAAATGTTGACTTTACAAGTGAACATTGAAATAGATAAACAACAGGACCTACTGTATAGCACAGGGAATATATACATATATATATATTTATGTCTAACGGAATTACTTTGCTGTATACCTGAAACTAAAACAACATTGTAAGTCAACAATACATCAATCAAAAAAACTTTTTTTTAATGAAGATTGAACTGGAATTTCCTTTTCTTGACCTACCTCATCTATACTGGTATTTGCTTATATCATACACAAAATTTAATTCAAAAGGGATTAAAACCTGAAATGTAAGACCTAAAACCATAAAAGCCCTAGAAGAAAATAAAGAAAAGTTTCATGACATTGAATTTGGCAATGTAAGGTGTAAATGACATAACCAGGATCAAAGCAAGTTAATCATCCCTATAGAATGGAAATACAAAGCACTGAGCAAGTGGCAGCTGCAGGCCTACTGGGCTTCATGTCCTGAAGGGGGTGGTGTGACCCCAAGTTCCACTCCGGTCAGGTCAATGGGAATAAAAGCCCTCCGTGTAAAATAAAGGACCAGAGCCAGGCTACCTGCTCACACGAGGGACTGGTGTAATTTTCCTGCTCCAACTCTTAAAAGGCTGAAATAAACAATGCTGCTACTTGCTCATCATCACTAATCATCAGAGAAATGCAAACCAACACCACAATGAGATCAAATTCACCTCTCACCTATCAGAATAGCTATCATCAAAAAGTCAATAAATAACAAATGTTGATGAGGATGTGGTGAAAAGGGAACACTCATGCACTGCTGGTGGGACTGTAAATTGGTACAGCCACTATAAAAAAAACAGTATGGAGGTTCCTTAAAAACTGAAAGATAGAACATGTGACCCAGCAATTTCACTTCTTGGTATTTACCTAAAGGAAACAAAAACACTGATTCAAAAAGATATATGCACTCCAATGTTCACTGAAGCATTATTTATAATAGCCAAGATATGGAAACAACCTAAGTGTCCATCAACAGATGAATGTATAAAAAAGATGTGGTATATATATACAATGGAACATTTAAAAGAAAAAGAAATCTTTCAATTTCCAACAACATAGTTGGGTCTAGACAGTATTACACTAAGCGAAATAAGTCTGACAGAGAAAGACAAATACTATTAGGTTGACCCAAAAGTTCATCTGGGTTTTTCCATAAGATGTTATGGAAAAACCGAATGAACTTTTGGGCCAACCCAATATATGATCTCACTTATTTGTGAAATATAAAAAACAAAACAATCAAAACAAAATGAAAACCGATTCATAGATACAGAGAACAAACCGGTGGTTGCCAGATGGCGGGGGGGGAGGGTGTAGGGTTGGGCAAAGTAGGTGAAGGGCATTAAGAGGTACAAACTTTTAATTATAAAATAATAAGACACAGAGATGTAATATGTAGCATAAGGACTATGATCAATAATATTGTAATAACTGTATGGAGACAAATTGTTACTAGACTTACCATGGTGATTATTCCTAATGTATATGAATTTCAAATCACCATGTAGATTGCATGAAACTAATATAATATTGTATATCAACTGTATTTTTTAAAATGCTGCTAGTATTTTAAGCAAGATGCAACGATAGACACAGACTCACAATGAGAGAAACAGGACCAAGCCATACCCTTGCCCAGGCCCCCTTTCCTAACCCCAGTGTTACCCTAGGATGCAGCCTTGAAATCGCTCTTAAAATCTTATTCTAAACTAGGACCACTGGAGGTTGGATAGCAGCAACCAAAAATTTGCTAGAAATTGAGGGCAGACTTCAAAAGAAGAAGATCATGAAGAAAGAAAGAGAGAAATGGGCCTACAGACCAAAATTCCAAACACATGCAGAACAAATTCTAAAGTCTAATATAATCTCAGTCTAATTCTAAAAATGACAGCCAACAAAATCAACGATTGAAACATGAATTCATTACAAAAGAAACTAACTTTATGGAAAAGTATAACAAGTATTATAAGAAAGCTCAGAGAGATAAATGAGTTAATAACTTTCTGTAAAAAGAGCCAGATAGTAAAAACAGGAAGAAATCAATCAAGATCAGGCAGATATGGAATGGAAACCATTAAACATCCAAAAATTTAAAGCATAGTGACTGAAATCACTAAACAGATGGCATCATTTCTAGAGCAGATAAATTTGCAAGTTTCTAGTGAAAGTGATTTAAATATTATCAGCACAAGAGACTGGCAAGTATAACAGAGAAATAAAATGTAAATGGGAAGAGTTAAAACTTTCCAGAATTAGAGAAGTCTGATTCTTTGGATTGAAAGTGCATTCTGAATTTCTAACAAGATAACTTAATTAGATTTACAACTAGACATTATAGTGAATTTGCAGAACATAAAGTATAAAGAGAAAAAGTCCTTAAAATTTTCCATATAGATAACCTACAAAGGAGAGAATATTAAACTGACAGCAAACTTCTCACAGTCAACAGTACATGCCAGAAACCAATAGAATATAATTGTCAAAGTGCTGGGGGAAATATAGGTCTACTAAGAACTGTATAACTATCTAAACTGTAATTCAAGAGTGAAAGTGAAAGGAAGGAATTTTCACGGATACCAGAATGAAGGAAATTCACCACCTACAGATGCACACACTGAAAACAGTGGAAGAGTTTGTTTAGAAGAAAAGTAAACTCAGAGGGACCGAATTTGATAAACACAAAAACAAAACCTGTGTGCACAGAAATTATTTTAAAGATTGATAAATGTAACTTTTAGTATAGAATAATAACTAATTGTGCATATTAATTTTAAAGTGTAAATAATCCAATTGGTGAGAAGGGTGGTGGTGTTTACTAAGCAAGAAAACATACTAAGGTCTATCAGCTGTTTGGAAGAAGGACAGAAATAAATAATATGTTTTATTATTTAGCAACTTATATACATACGTATGTCTGTTAAAAAAGTCTAAATCATTAAAACACTAGAATTATAACCTACGTTTATGAACTAGCAGAAGAATAAAGATAGAATAGGAAAATGTTTCAGTAATGTGAGAAAATAAAGAAGAAGAAAATAGAAGCAAAATAAAAAGCAAACTACAAGGGTAAAAACAAATCTAGATGCATCAACAATCTCATTAAATGCTTATGGATTAAACTCCCCTATTAAAATATTTTCAGAATGGATCCGGAAACTTTAGCTCTATGCTACCTAACAGTCACTTGGTCTTTACTACTGTCTCTTTTGTCTCCTGGTAAAGGGGGTGGGGTGAGGGGGAATCAGAAGTAACTGGGGAATTAATTCCTAGCCTAAATATGAATACAGACAAGGTGAATGCCACTAGATAAATGATACCATTTGAGAATTTCTCTTGGATTCTATGTTAGCTTCTTTAGGACCTCTAGGGTTTTGCCTTCAGACACACACCACCAGTCCCCCTGCGCCCACCATAATTCCAGGTATGGGCCTTATTGGTGTGCTCAGCTACACTGTTTAACATCAAGTAGGAAACTGCTTTTCAAATAACTTCAAGCCTTAACATATACCAAAAGCACATCACGAAAGCCTGTAACATCCTGTTTTTAACTCCCCACAAGGTTGCTGGCCACACTGGTGCTCTCCTGCTGAGACATGCCACACAGACAAGCAGCAAAACCAGTGTGATGAAGCCTTGATACCCAATTCTCTTTCAGGTCTGTCTCTCCCGATATTGGCCCCCTTTAGTCCTATAACAAAATCTTCAGGCCTATGCCCCTGCTTAAAATTAAAAACCAGAATTTCATACTGTTAGTCCTATCCAGAAAGAGAGTGATTTTGAAAGTAGGGAGCCTGATGTTCAATGTCAGTGAGGCCCAGCTTATAATTAAGAAGAATTGTCCCAGTAGCCTCACAGTACCATACAGGGAAAAGGGTTGCAATTCTTGGTATGAGGCAAATTTGATTTAAGTGAAGAGGAAAGCTGAAAACAGGTAACTCAACAGGTCATTATTGGTTTTACTAAGGTGTTAGATCCTTTCCAAAAACTACCTACAGTAAAATTCTCTAGTCAAGAATTTCTTAAAACCTCTCCTATGGGCTCCCTGTATCTTAAGCCTAGTTCTGAGCAAGAAAAAAAGAAAAAATGTATCTCTAAAAATGCTGCCACATATGAAGTACAGTTATGTCATGCTGAATACCCAGGCTCCTCTCCCAGGAACTTTGGGATTGCACCCAACAACGGGGACCCCTCCCTGCCTGCACCCCCTTAACACATACACACACACACACTCACACACACAAAACACACATGGGCTCCTATACAGCTGCCACCTGCTACAATACTGTTGTCAGATAATCTGTGTTTTTCTTCTTCCCAGACCTTTGGAAATGAACTCTGGTTCAGAAATCTGAACTCTGTTTTTGTAGAATTACAACCAGAATTATTACCTTTTAAATAAATATAAAAATGAATAACAACCTTCTAAATATAAATATAGTCTACCTTTAGTCTACCTTCTTAAATCAATACTATCCTAAGATCAGCTAAATATTTTAGTTTGTATTGCATTCAAAACTTTTTTTAAAAAAGTTTAACCAACTGGAATTATTCAAAACAATAACTGTCCTTTTCTTATTTTAATTCTCACATTAAAAATATAGATTCACAATAACTGGACATTAAGAAATGTTAGAATTATGACACATTAAAAATGAAAGCCCATTGTTTTGACTATTTGACCAAAATGTATCTATCTTTAAGTATTATTTTGAGTAGCCCATTGAAAAAATGTGTATGTACACATCTGATATATAAATGCATATTCAGATGTGAATATGTTCAAGAGTAAAATGGCATCTTTAAGAATTCTAATATGAATGACAGCTGTACTACTAGTAAGCAAGCATAGGGTACCAGAGATTCATTTAATTGATTGAAAAAGTTTAATAAAAGCTATTCAATAATTAATTGAGAATCTAGTGGGCATAAGTGAACTTCCTGAATAACCTTGTCTTATTTAGTGAGATCAAAGAAAGCACGGGTGGAAATCTGTAACCATGATTTTCAAGAATATTTCGTCATGAACTACAAATAGGCAATTCCCTTAGAACAGAGCAGGAATTATGTACATACAGAAGATTCAGTGCAGCTGCATTCTCTCAATGCATAAATTATTATCTTGAGAGTGGGACCATTAACTACTTTAAAATATGTCAGGGCTCATAAGGTAGCCACTGATGCCACCTAATTTTGTTAGTTTTAGATTCAAAAGAGATGTTAGACAACATGAGATCCAACACCCTCATTTTAAAAGTTTGGAAATTAAGTCAAAGAGAGGAGGCCACTTTCCCACAGGAATATTGTAGTTGAAATGCAAATAAAACTCAAATATCCCAGCCCCTAATCCAAAGCTCATTCCATCAATTCACATGTCTTTAAAGTGACCAGTTATCCCAGGAATCTGACAAATTAGGTACTACACAGTTCTATTAAATACAAACAAAAACACAGTCTATTCTGAAAGGTTTTTTTCTCCACAACAAGCCAGAGAAGACTCCCAGACAAATTCAAGAATTTAGCTTCCTAAACCATCCTCTGTGCTTGAAGGAGAGGTAACAGGAGAAAGGGAAAAATGTTTTACCTCTTGAATTAAACAGAAAGGTAAAATTCAAAAGATTATCCTCTAGAAGTGAAAGACAGAAAAAGAGAATTTGTATCACATGGAGAGTTACTAGCTCCTTCTCAACAGAGTGTGATCTTTAACATTGTAAATTATAAAATCTTCATAATAATCCTGATATACTGGGTCAGAAAATATACATTGACTTCAACTTGTAATTTTCTTCCCTAAAATAACGGTTACTTCATTACTCTCCATGCCAGTTTATGTGTGCACACACACACACACATACGCACACACAACAAGGTACTTACTGAGCTGTAGAGATAGCCTTCACCATTCATGGCCACATAGAGGCTGGCCTTCACCCCTTGGATGGCCACCACACGCAGGCCCACAGGGATTAGATTGAAGAGGGCTAGAGGGGAAAAAAGGAAGAGAGAGGAAAGGATCAGTGAACTTTTGAATAAATCATCTTGCTTCTTAAAATGATTCTTTTTGAAGATTAAAACCTATGAATTGAAATTAGGAGAGAGAGAGGAGTTCTAAGAGTGAGGAGAACTGCTTCTTGTCTCTGCACCATGACTAATTACTATGTGACTTCAGGTAAATCACATAAACTCATCTGCAATAAAGGGATTAGATTAGAAGGACTCCAAGGGCCTCACATGGATCTCAGAGTTCAGGATCTCTGCTCTGTGAAATGAACATATACTCAAACAGTATAAGATGATTTTTTCTAACAAACAAATAATTTGAACCAAAAAATTCTCAACAGAAGAAAACATATTTGGAATCATAAGTAATAATAAAATATGATCTTCATAACATATGCCACAGCTTCTTTTCCTTGTGGTCCTGAACACTGTCTTAAACACACAAGATGAACACAAAAACACTGGCTCATCCTTCACTATGCTAGTGGCAGGAGAACATTTCTCTTCATATTTCATGTAACATATTTCATTTTTACATGTAAATATAGATAGATAAATAGAGGTATCAATGGTTGCTAGATAGCTTAAGCTCTAACAGACAGATTTTATATCTTGGGCAATATATATACATATATATATGCATAATTATGCACAAACCATTAAAAATCAACTTCGTAAATTTAATTCAATATCCTAAGATAAAATGAAAACATGCTTGTAGTCTTTAAATATTTGGGTTGTCCATTACTGAAAATATTCAACAGTCTACTTGTCTACTTGGAGAAAGTACTCAAACACCAGAAAGAAGATAAATAAGAAGATAATCCATTTTTCTGTCAAAAATGTATTTCTATGAATTATATATTCCTATATAGCACGATTTTAGTTAACATTAATATTACAAAATGAGCATAAGCATAAAACAGTGTCCCCATCCCGAAAGAATTTATATTACATAAAGGAGGAAAGCAATCATATAACTAGGCTGTATAGATGGCAACGTGAATATGAACTAAACATTTATGACTGCATGCATAAGAGAATAGCCTTGCAGTTCACTTTAACATCCTGACTTAGTTAGAAGTTCTTATCTATCTTTTCTACTGATAAAATTCCCATCGTTTTGGTCATCTTCTCAGTTTTGAATATAAGATATATATATATAAATTAACCCAGGGATTACCATTAATCAGGAATGCTATTTTTCTGGGCTTCTCTCAATGTGGGATAGTAAGCTAAACACACCCACACAGTATTTGGCTTTTAGTCACATGTTCAACTGGTAGTTGTAAAGGATCAAGCCTAAGACCACAAGTTTAGTACAGCAGGATTCAATTCCTAGATATTTGACACCAGACCCGTCTCTTTGCCTCTTTGAACCTTTTCCCTCAACTGTCATGAAAGTTGAGACTAGATCTTAGCAGACACTTAAGAATTAATAGCTGCCTTAAGTTGAATCTGTACTAGTTTTTGTTCCTCCAATATTCTTACCACTGTCAGAGAGAGCTAAGACATATGGAATAATCTGATACAGTGTATAATGTATATCTATAATTAAATGTAATATATGCATTCTATATATAGTCTCTATGTTACAGAAGTTCAAGGAAATGGAAGAACTGTGTTCTGAAGTGTTCAAGAAATGTCTCACACAGAAGATGCGACCCAAGTTGACACTTAAAGAAGGGACAGAAGTTGAGTAGGCGAAGATCATAAACATTATAGTAGGGCAGGAAGTAAGTGGCTCTTCAGGGTAGTGCATGTATATAGGAATGGACTGCCAGATTGAAGGATTTGATTCATGTTGGGGAGGAATGGGAAAGAACACCATGTAGACAAAGTAGGGATAAATAACTGAGAGTTTGTCACTCCAGTCTTACAGATCTAGACTTTACCAAATGGGCAACAAGAAGTGTGGCATATGTAGAGATTAAAGCAGCAACACGGATTACAAAAAAGTGGGAGAGATTTGTAGACAAAGTAGTTTCCAAACTCACCACTGAGAAGCTACATGCCTTTGAGCCACTCATTTAACCTCTCTGCTTTAGTTTTCCTGTCTGTAGAATGGGCATAATAATCCTGACTGCACAGAGTTGACAGAAGAATCAAATGCATTATCATGTTCTTGAAAGTGTTTCATAAGCAGAGATGTGTTCTCTCTATATGAGTTATCTGTCATTAATATATGATTCTTCTGCTTGTCAAATAAGGTTACCAAAGGGTCTGATGTAAACCGACACATCACCTGACTAATATCTACTGATTCAGAAGATTGCTTAATACTTTTAAAATAATACTTTACCTTTGTGCAACACAATTTTCAGTGTTGATAAATTCATCATTGTATTTGACCCTCAACCACAAACACTATGAAGAATTTAGGACAGAATGATTATTCTAATTTTTAGAAGGGTAAACAGATTCAGAGAGGTAACCCAGGTGGAAGTGCAACTGACCAAAGGTTTTCTGGCTCGCTAATGTGGTTATCTGCCCCAAATATCCTATTTCCTCCTCCTTCCCTTTTAAGTTTAATTTCCCCTAGTAGTCATTCTCACCTTCTCAAAAAGTAATAGACGATTTAGCTACATCTCTGTGCATATCCTGCGGCTAACTGTGGCTATGGACTCAGTACTGACCAATGAAATGTAGGCAGAAAGGTCTCTGTACTCTTGAAGACCCTTTCCTTAAAGACAACTGGCCTTTGCCCTCTTCCCTACCCTTTGCCTTACTGCTGTTTGGAGGGGGATGAGTTGAGGTGGCTGGATGATCTCAGGGCATGAAAACAAGGGCTTCCGCCTGAGCGAGTGATGGCAGGTGAGCTGGAAAGAGTGGGGTCTTCCCTGAGGATCTTGTGGAGCAATGGCACCAGTCTAGCTTCCAATTACGTAGGTCTGGGTTTTATGTGAGAAAAATAAGTCCTTGTTGTTTTAGTCTGTGCAGCGCTGAGCCAACCCTGATCCTAACTGACAGAAATTGCTGACGAAAGCAGAGTTAACACGTAAGGTACAAACATGTTAGGTACTTACATATTGTAAATAAATGTAACCATTGGAAAATATCAAGTTCGATGATGATTCTTATGAAAAAGAGTAATGAAATCCAAAATTGTACATAACGTCTTTCTAAATAAAGATTTTCCAGGACAAATGCTAAGAACATTGGTTCATTTACCTAAAACAGGGGTAAAAAAAGCAACTATAAAGCTTTTCTTATCTGAGAAAAGTGAGAAAACTATGAAAGCTAGGCAGGGACCAAAACAAGAACCCTGTGTGAAAGTTTTATAGAAACCATAAGGTGATGATGGCTTTTAGATGGTATGCTTTGGGAGATTTAGCAAGTCCATTAAAAACAAAATCAGTAAACAATTTGGAATGAGAGTTTTTAGCGGTAAAAGCTAAAAGCTATTCTCTTTGGGAGGGTCTGCATCTGCCTCCTAAAATCTTGAAAAATGGCAAATGACTTACCTTTATCTATTATTTATCTTCCACATAGCACACTGGCTCTAGTCCTTTGTTACGCATTGACAATTCCTCCTGAATCTCCAGTCTTCCTCTCCATCCTCAAAGCCACTGGCCTAACTCATAGGAACTGGGCCACACCATTCTTCCATGCATCTACTCATGCCACTTCCCTGCTAATAGTTCCCTGCTTGATACCTCTAGTGAATACTCATTGTCTACAAGATAGATCCAAAGCCTTTACTCTGACCCTCAATGCCCTTTAGCACCTAGCTGTAAACCACACTTCCAGTTTATCACCTATCACTCATTCCATTCACCATAAGCAGCTTCATAAAGCTTTTTGCTATGTTCTAAGTTTCCCCCTTGATCTTAACTAGACTGGATTTATTATTCTTTTGGAAAGCCTATCTTCCCTATTTAACTGAACCACAAATCTTATCCAGATCCTTCAGAGACAGTTGTTTCTTTTTCCATAATTATTTATTTCATGGGCATATCTCTGTTATGGTATTCGGAACATGGTATTATAATTATTTGTTTACGCATCTGTCACCATCCTTAAGGACTCTTGAGGGTAAGTCTCTGCAATGTCTACCCCAGTTCTATGTACATATCTTATATTCAATAAATGTTATTGATTATAAGGGTCATGAAAAGACACATTATTTCTAGGAACATTGTCTCTAGGAAAAAGTTGCTTTTTAAGATAAAAAGAAAATTAAAAACTTAAACATCTCAGCCCAATATTCAAGGTTATGTACATATAATCACAGCATACATTTCTGCTCCATTGCACTACTCACTCTAATATATTTATTTACTGCCTCTAGTAATTTGATCTTCTTCTTCCTACCTTTTAACTTCATGTTTTTGCTTACTTCACTGCCTCTGCTTGCAATGTCACTCTCCCCGTATCGTCATGCCGAAACCCCTCCCATGCTTGAATGAAATACCAAGTGCCTTCTCTCACTTCTCAGCTCCCCTAGTCCTAGATTTACACTGTATTTATCACAATTTTTAATTTTCCTTAAAAAATATTTTTTCTTTCACAATCACAACTAGTTTATAAGCTCTCCAAGATAAGGATCACACCTAAACCACACTTGTATAACTTGGAGAAAAGGGAAAAGCTGGGGAGGAAGAAAGAAAGAGAGAAACAGAGACAGAAACAGAGAGAGATTAAGAGAGAGAATAAGCAGGATAGTAGTACATATTCTGCTTATATTCAGGATTCAGGATCCCAGTAAACATTTGGTGAATAAAGACTACAATTATAAGCCAAATAAGAATCCAAGCATCTAATCCGACATTCAAGCATCTTCTCAAACTTGTTCTTTCCAAAACGAGTATTTCATTCTAAATCTTACGTAAATCTGACTCATATTTAAAAATGAAATAACGGAATTGGTGCTGTTGAGGTCCGTAACAAACTCATTCACTGAACCACATGGAAAAAGTTAAGAAAAAAGGTAATAAAGGGAAATGGTAGTTTATTCAACAAATGGTGTTAGGAAAACTGGATATCCACATCCAAAAGAATGAAATTGGACCCTTATTTTATATCATACTCAAAAATCAACTCAAAATGGATTGTAGATCTAAACATAAACCTGAAACTGTGAAACTGTAAAACTCGTAGGAAAAAAACATAGAGGAAAACCTTCTTGACATTGATCTTTGGAGTGATTTCTTGGATATGACACCAGAAGCATAGGCAACACAAGCAAAAATAAACAAGTGGGACTACATCAAACTTAAAGCTTCTGCACAACAAAGGAAACAATCAACAGAATGAAAAGGCAACCTAAAGAATGGGAGGAAATATCTGCAAACCACACATCTGATAAGGAGTTAATATCCTAAATATACAACTCAGTAGCAAAACCCACAGATAACCCAATTTAAAAGGGCCAAAAGATTTGAACAGACATTTCTCCAAAGATGATATACAAATCATGAGTAAGTACATGAAAAATGCTCAACATCACTAATCAGCAGGGAAATGCAAATCAAAACTACAATGAGATATCGCCTGATACCTGTTAGAAAGACCACTATTAAAAAAAAGATAACAAATGTTAATGAGGATGCAGATAAATTGAAAACTTTGTGCACTATTGGTAGGAATGTAAAATGGTGCAGCTATTATGGAAAACAATATGGAGGTTCCTCAAAAAATTAGATATAGAACCACCCATGACCTAGCAAACCCACTACTGACATATATCCCAAAGAACTGAAATCAGGATCTCGAGACTATATCTGTCCTCTTATGTTCATTGCAGCATTATTCACAATAGCCCAAATACGGCAACAACTTAAATGTCCATGGATGGATGGGTGGATAAAGAAAATATGGTATATACTTATAATGGAATGTTAGCATTTAAAAAGAAAAAAATCCTGTCATATGTAACAACATGGCTGAACCTGCAGGATACTTTGCTAAGTGAAAAAAGCCTGTCCCAGAAAAACAAGTACTGCATTATCCCCATTATATGAGTAAATAAAATAATCAAACTCATGAAAGCAGACCGTAGAATGGTGGTTGTCAGGAGCTAGAGGGAGGAAGAAATGGATAATTGTTGTTAAATGGGTATAAAGTTTCAGTTATTCAAGAAGAATAAATTCTAGAGATCTGTTGTAAAACATAGTACCTACAGTTACTAATATTATATTGTCCACTTAAAAAATTTGTTAGGAGAGTAGATCCCATGTTAAGTGTTCTTACTAAAAAAAAAAAAAAAAAAAAAAGCAAAGGGGATTTCATGGGTGTATGCATATGTCCAAACTCATCAAATTGCATACATTAAACATTCAGGTATTTTTGATATGTCAGTTATACTTCAGTAAGGTTGCTTTTTTTTTTTTACGTAATGAAGGAAATGGTAGATGAATTGCATGATACACCCAGTTCTCCACTTCTCCCTGTATCTGTGCTTTGCCATATAAACTTGCAATTCTCTGAAAGGATATTCTGCCCTATCCCTTGATACTGGGCTGAGCCATGTGACTTGTTTTGGCCAAGAGGATGTCAGCCAATGCAAGCAGAGTCTTGAAAAAGAGCTCAGGTTGGCTTGTTTATGCTTTTCCCCTCTGCCACGGCATTGAGAAGAACATGCACAGACTAACCCGCAGGTCCCAGGTAAAGGATGTAAGACACCTAGATAACAACAGAGTGGCCTCAGTAATCCATCCGACACCATTCTAGATTAATTAATTGATAGCTGACCCCTAGATATGTAAGCCAGACAAGATCAGTAGAGTTGCTTAGCCAACCACCCCAGACACATGAGACATAAATACTTGCTGACACATGCAAATGGGGCTATGTGATTGTTGGGTACATAGCATTATTGTAGTAATATATAAAATGAATAGCAAATTATTCACTGGGGGACCTGGGTGGTGGATTTGAAATTTCCTGAAATCTTACAACAAAAAATTCTCAAATTTGATAACAATCCTCAATAGGTACCTGAAATGATTATGAGCTGTGAAGCTAAGTAAACTTTTATAAATTAAAAAATAATAATAATAAAAGGCCAATGTTGATTACTCATGCTACAGGAAGGACTGAATTATTTTTCTACAAATAATGTATTATAAAATATGAAAAGATGTTCAAAGATTATACAAACAAAATAATGGGAAAGAAATATATAGACTTGTACACATCAAGTAATTAATTAAAATATTTTATTACTTCCCTGGATTTTATAATCCTTGTGATAGGTTTCAGCTCTTTAAAATTTAATCTTTTATGATTTATTTTCTCACTCTACTCATTTTTGTACCTAAGTTTCATTTCACTGTTATATATATTTTTTATTTTTTCAAAGGGGATGCCCCAAATTGTATAAGTTTTAGGACCTACAAAACTTAAGTCAGTCTCAGGTTGAAATTTAAATGGAAGAAGAGAATGAAAGAAAAAACTAATAAGAAAGGAAAAACTGAAGAGATTATACTCCTTCAATGCCTACTTTATTTTTCAGGCATCATGTTAGGCATTTTGACATGTAAAATGTCATTTTAAAAATAAACTAGGGAATTCCCTGGTGGTGCAGCAGTTGGGAGTCCGCCTGCCAATGCGGGGGACATTGGTTCGATCCCTGGTCCGGGAGGATCCCACATGCCGCGGAACAACTAAGCCCGTGCACCACAACTACTGAGCCTGCGCTCTAGAGCCTGTGAGCTACAACTACTGAGCCCACATGCCACAGCTACTGAAGCCCATGAGCCTAGAGCCTGTGCTCCACAACAAGAGAGGCCAACGCAATGAGAAGCCTGCGCACCGCAATGAAGAGTAGCCGAGTAGCCCCCACTCACTGCAACTAGAGAAAGCCTGTGCACAGTAATGAAGACCCAACACAGCCAAAAATAAATAAATAAATAAAATTTTAAAAAGAAAGAAATAAACTAAATTGACTATTTGGCTTTATTTCAGGATATAAAAAGCCCTAATTTGAGGGCAGTGCGGGTACAAAGTAAAAAAAGAAGGGAATGAAAAGTGCCATCCAAAACTTTGGAGTAAGTTTCCACGGCCTTAGCAGAACCCTCAGACAACTCCTTGTAAATATCTCTATTCAAAAGTCATTTATTCTTTCCTTAAATATTTACTGAGCACTTAGTATAGGTCACATGGCATGCTTAGGCTAGGAAAATAGTGACATATTCAACAGATATGGTCCCTGAGGAATACACCTTCATCTGTAAATCTCCCTGAGGCTCCCACTATTCTGTGGGCAAGCTGATGGCACAGGAAACTTTTATTATCCTCATTGCCTAGCAACGAGGTCTTAGAAGCATCTTGGTCTTAGAAGCTACTATTCAATAATTGCCAAATAAATAAATGATTCAGCAGTGGTTTCTCTTTAAGCTCGCTTATTCATAGCTTTTCTAGATCATATTTCCATACTTAAGCATGTAAGAAAAAATCAAAGATAATATTTACCACATATGGAATGTATTTAAATATGGAATCTAAAGGGAAAGCCAGAAAACCTGCATGACACAAAGTTTGAGAGGGCAGGAGCATAGGATGCATAGGGCTGGTGTGTGTGTGCATGTGTAGGGTGATGCATCTTTTTGAGAAAACGAAGAGGAAGGGAAGATTTGGGGGAATCTATTACAACCAAGATACTGGACATCTCAAAAAATTATATTGGACTAGAAAAAAGTACTTTGTAAGAAATGCTGTTGTTTTTTTTTTTTTTGGAACAACTCTGTGGGCTAGGTCCTTTTCTTTTTTAATTTTTAATTTTTGGAACAACTCTGTGAGCTAGGTCCTTTTCTTTACTTTTCATTTTTTTGTTGATGTATAGTATTATGTAAGTTATAGGTATACAACATAGTGATTCACAATTTTTAAAGTTTATACTCCATTTATAGTTACTACAAAATACTGGCTACGTTCCTTGCATTGTGCAATACTTCCTTGTAGCTGATTTATTTTATACTTAGTAGTTTGTACCTCTTAATCCCCTACCCCTATTTTGCCCCTCCCCGCTTCTGTCTCCCCACTAGTAATCACTAGTTTGTTCTCTATATCTGTGAGTCTGTTTCGTTTTTTGTTGTTGTTATATTCACTAGTTTATTTTTTACATTCCACATATAAGTGATATCATACAGTATTCGTCTGTCTGCTAAGTGAAATAAAAGTGCTGTGTTCTTATTCAACTTAATTTTGATCTGCCTATTATCCATACAAGTTATCCCAGTGACAAAAAGGTAACAATCCAAAACACATCAGAAAGCACTTAATGTTACAACCAAAGAAGATGCAAAGAAGAAAGAGAAGAGGAAGAGAAATAGGGAGGGAGGGAGAGAAAAGTTCATTACAAATTCTTCTTTACAACAGGTAAATCCAGTATCCTCTCAAGTAACTTCTAAAGATAGACTCTTATTGCTTGTAAAAATGTACAGATATAAAAGAGTACTGGGTTGAATTTGCAGAATGTGCAGAGAAAAAGACGCGTTTTATGACCCATTAAAAACCCAAATAAATTTATAGTGGAAGATACTGAGATAAAACAGAGATATTTGGGTTTATAATCTGTGCATTCTCAATATCAGACTGTCTTGAAAATTCATACCATTTCCCACACTTCAAAATATTCTCAATAAAGATGTTTTGTTAGAGTGTAAGTAATATCATATCCTACAAAATCTTAACCTAAAATTAAGTTGGTACCAGGTTATTTTCACCTATAATCCTATAGTCTCTTACAATAACACGTGTAATTATAATATTTACAATTATTTTTGTAGGTCACTCAACTGGTTTTCCATTAGTTATGAAATTAATATTTATTTCTGGCATTTATTTATCATTTAATAAGGTCAATTCTCCTCCCCTCCCCATTTTCAATAGGAAAATGCTATTATTGAATAGTCAGCAAACTAGGAGATAGTCTGAGCTCTTAAATCCTCCAACACAAAAGCAGTTACTTAAATTATGGTACAAGGGAGTATTCACTCAGACAAATTAATTATTCACTCATCCTAATTCCACAGCATTCCATACACAGCACTTATCACATTGCTTTTTCATATTTATGTCTTTGCCTGAGTTTCCCTGCAAAGTAGGAATTCTTCAAAAGTATGAAATTATGTTTCTTTTTCATCCAGAGTGCATCGCACAGTAGAAGCTAAAATACTTGTGATCATCAAATTTAACCTCGAAAACAGCATTTCTTACAGAAATTAAGGGAAAGATGTAATTGTCCCTACTTCTTTAGCTTTAAGTCAAGGAAACAAGACCACGGCGAGGACTAAACTTCAGTCCAAAAGGCACAGCTCTAGTTGACGAGCCCTAGTTCTAACATGACAGCTTTATGACCTTGATGATTTGAAGTAACGTAACCTCCCTGAGCCTTCATGTCTGCTCTGAATGTTTCACTGACTTACTATGCAAATCAATTAAGATAATAATTTTCTTAAAAACTTGCTATTAAACTATAAAAGTAAAATACAAGGTATTATTGGTATTGGTAATGGCGTTGTTATTAAACCTCCAAATCTAGAGCTTTCGTAATAGGGGCAAGGGTCATGGACGCCTGGGTCATCACTATCTCATAATTTAACTTAAACTTCTTAAAATGTCATGGGAGAAAAAAAATGTATTTCATTTTATATATGTAAGATCCAGTAAGCTAAAATAACCATATATTTAAAATAAAATGTAAAAATTGACATACTTTAGCCTATGTTGATTCAGTGCTTTCAGTCAGCGTGCCTTATTTTGTAAACAATTGGTCCAGTAGTTCAACTGTCTGACTTATTTTGCCCACTGAACTTACTGACTTATGGAACTGATTAGTAGTTTGGGGCTTAGAAACTTAAATTTTTTCTTCCAAGCATTGGCTGATAGCAAACATTGCGGATTTTCAACTTAGTGAAAATGAACAACATGATGATCCCTTTCTTTGACAGGAGCTAGTAGAAATATTTGCCTTAGCTTTGGTAGAAATGCCACCACTGGCTTTTAATCCTGATATTATCGTATTACCTTTCCTGTGTTACTTCAAAGATGTTCAAAAACTTGCATAATTAACAAGTCAATTCAATGTGATTCTTTTTTTCATTAAGGTGGAAAATGAAGCATATCACTATTGATAATGAAAGCAAATGCCTGTCATCACTCATCTGCTGCAAACTATTTGTCTTATACAGAAGACTCATCTCACATTCCATTTGAAGAATTCAGTGAACAGAACAGGTGTCACTCCATAAGATCAATGGGTAAAAACATCCTCCAAGAAATCTCGGCACGTTTTGAAGATTTTAGATTTGTATCTTCTACAAATCTTCCATCAAACACTATGTTGCCAAAACTGACACTATGGCCTATTAGGTTTATTCATGAATTCATCACCTGTATTCCAGGCACTGCAGTGGTGTAAAAGGCATGGTACCTGCCATCATGATCATGAAAGTCTAAAATAGAAAAAAATAACTGCACACGTGTACTCTGCCTCCATCTTTACATATGGGGGCACTGAATTCAGCTCAAAAATGTGGTTTTGCCGGAGTCATGAAGTCAGCCAAGGAAGGTACACTTAGGTGCTGAGGGCTGTAAGGCTATATAATACTGTTGCCCTTAAGAAATATAAGAGAACTTCTAGTAACCACAACCTAAATAGTTGTAAAGAAAGTAAGAAAAAAATGAAACTATAATAAATAAATTTGGAAGCCTTAAAAGAATTTTTGCAGCCAAGCAGAAATGCCCCACCCAGAAAATATAAAACCTTTAGTTTTTAATCAAAATTACACACGGACAACACAAGTTAACTTGCTTGAGATGGTTTAGGTATGTTCAACCAAAGCTTTACATTTCATTATCACTAATTACCAAAACAAGAAAGCACTTTTGACAATTTATGCATGTAATATTGATGAGCAATTATATATTTAAAGTGTGAAAAGGCACAAAGGAAACATTCATGATTCCATTCAATTTACGTTGTCATTGACACTCAAATGTTATATTTACTGATCCCAATGAATATATATATATGTGGTATATGTATATTCATTCCAAAACTATTAAGTGGCTCTATAGAAATAAATGTGTTAAGATATTTTTAGAAATAGAGGAAAAAATTTGAAAAATAAGATGATGATTCTGTCGTTACTCTTCTCTATCTTAAAATCTCTTTTAGCCCATCACTACTATAATCCCACCACATTTCACCTATTACTCTATTGCAATGTTCAGTAACTTTCATTGGTCCCCCACATCCTAAAAGGTAAACTTTAAACTCCCCTATGTGTCAGTTAAGGCACTCTAAAATATGGTCCCTTTGACACGTCCATGTAATCTCTTTGCTTCATCCAAATTAGCTCAGTTTTCCCCAACATGGCAGGAACTTTCTCCACTAGGTGATTTTGTGCCTCCTTATCTGAAATGCAGTTCTCCTAATCTTAGCTTACATATTTTGTTCCTCTTCTTCAAGATTCAGTTTAAAATCCACCTTCTCTGAGCACTACGGCTTTTGGGGATTGCTCCC
This sequence comes from Leucopleurus acutus, assembly GCF_964270905.1. Classification (NCBI taxonomy): domain Eukaryota; kingdom Metazoa; phylum Chordata; class Mammalia; order Artiodactyla; family Delphinidae; genus Leucopleurus; species Leucopleurus acutus. The sequence continues at coordinate 76,175,124 of NC_139147.1, read as the reverse complement.
ATCTCCGGAATCTGGTGATTTTCTAATCATTTGGCAGTACCAGTGCTACCTTGCATTATTAAATTTTGTTTTACATACACGTTCAACCTCGTCTACTATCCTGGGAGCAGCTAGAAAGCAGAAATTATACTGCAGTCATCTTTGTAACCCAGTAACTAGAACCCAGTTGGCCCTCAGTATGTTGGAGTTAATGAAGATGAGGCAGGTGCACGGCAGGCATCCATGAAACTCCAGTCATTTTTTTTGTAGCTGCCTGAAGCTATGTCTTATGAAGTCATTTGAGGCTCGGCCGCAAGAAATGTTGTGAGAATTTATTGACATCTGTTGTAGACCCAGGAGGGGCCATTTATTTGTCATCTCCATCTCGAGGGCCTCCTTTTACAATAAAATATCATGGAATATTCCATACCAGGACAGCAATGATTTGCACTGTATTTAAAACAAATATCTTATTGTATAACTCTGTCTCAAACATTTTTGCTGCATATTACAACCTTTGGAGGAATTTGCTTTTCTTTTATTAAAAGTCTGATGCCCTGTCCATACCCACGCCAATTGAATAGAAGTCTTCAGAATTAAACCTAGGCACCAGTATTTTTTAACCACTTCAGATGATTCTAACATGCAGCATTGTTAAAAAGCAATTTCATATTCAATAGGTCTGAAGTGGTTCTAACAAGCTCCCAGGTGATGTCATTGCGTAGCAAATCTTACCAGTCCATAGACCAAAGGTAGGTGTGGCCAGTATTGGCATCTCCTACAGCCTATCAGAAAGGCAGAATCTCAAGTCCCATCCAAGATCCACTTAATCAAAATTTGCGGTTCAACAAGATCCCTAGATGATCACTATGCACTTGAGGTTTGAGAAGTACTGCTCTAGAGAGTGGTTCTCAAAGTGTGGTCTTGTGAACATGTTAGAAACACAAACACTCTGGCCCTTCCTCCAGACCTACTGAATCACACAGATCAGTAGTTTAACAAGTCCTCCAGGTGATTCTAATGCAGACTAAATTATAAGAAGCAATTTTCTAGAAGAAATCACTGTTCTTACACTTGAGTGCACTTTGGAATCATCTGTGTGATTTTAAATGAATACTGATGCCTGGGTTCCATCCTCAGAGATTCTGACTTTATTGATCTGGGCCTCAAGTTTTATAAAAGCTATCGAGGTGATTCTAATGTGCAAAAATTTTGGAGTCATTGTTCTAGAGGACTTGGATATAGGTGGGAGGTGGACTGTCTTCCCTTGCATCTTAATAGGACTTTCCCTTCTCAGATTATCAGAAGAATCCAAGGACTGAGGACAGATATGTAACTGGATTCATTCCACTGCCCTCACCCCTGAGGGAAATTCCAAGTACAGTGGGGTTTAATCCTATTTAAATTAGACTTTGATCAAATTCCCCCAAAGATGGGAAGGCTGGGTCCAGGACCTAGATGAGCAATGAAACTGTAGATGAGGTTCCAAAAAGGCTGTTACACAGTTCCTCAAAGCTCTGCTCAAGTCCTACATTTTCTCTGAAATTACTCTGGATCATACTTCAGGTAGCATAGATTTCTCCTCTCTAGACTTTCCAAAGCACTTCCTTTCAAGAGGGTAAATTTGATATTACATACTTGAAGTCTTTACGTATAATTCCCATTTTGCAGATGACAAGCTATGGTTTCAAAGTGCTAAGCAAATTGCCCAAGTTTATGCAGCTGTTAAATGGAGAAATGCACATTAATATCCATAACTGTCTGTCTCTGAAATCCTATGGACTGTGCACAACACCACACTGCTTTTCCACATATCAGGACTGATCCCTGGAACATACAAAAGCAACAATAAAAATGATGTCTCTGCCAATATCTAAGTAAGAGGAAGCAAAGAGAGGCTTTCTTTAGGACATTTAAAAAAATTCAATTATAATACTATGGAGTGGGCCTAGTAATGTTATACAGACATATTTTGACATGGGTGTGTGCTCCACATTCTGTCTCAGTGTCAGGGAAAGCAGATGTACTAAGTGCAACTTCACTAGATCCTGGCAGGATGCCTACTCAGTACCACTCTATCTATCTAGGCTACTGAATAATACATGGAAATATATATACACACACAAACACACACAGCCTACACACCTCAAACTTCCCCAGTCAGATATAGTTAAAAGGCAACCAGATTATTTAAGATCTTTGAAATTATTGTATAATGGTTTACTATTTCAAAAAAATTTTAATTTATAGTTGAAATATGTTGAACATATTGAAGAAAAATCCTCTCAAGTTCAATGTTTAGCCAGCAAACCACCATAATATTTTATAAGTAAGTCATATCCCCTTCGTAATACTTTTTTAAAGTGTTGTGAGAAGAATGCAGTGGTATGATTTTTAATGCACTAGGAAATATTAATGAGGAAAGATAAATTAGGTATTCAGCATAAAATGGTAAAGGCATTAACTCTGGAACTAAACTCACTGAGCTCAAATCCTGGGTCTACCTTTTAATATCAGCGTGACCATGGATTAATTATTCAAACTTCCTATGCCTCAGTTTACTGATCTTCAAAGTAGGAATGATTACAGTATCCCCTTTATAGGATGGTTATAATACTTAAACAAGTAAAATTTATAAAATTTTCATACTTGTACTAGACACTTTAGCAAGTACTCAGTAAACATTACCTATTATTATCTAATGTGGCCCAAACTCATACATTAAGAAATAATGCTTGGGGTTTCCCTGGTGGCTCAGTGGTTAAGAATCCATCTGCCAACGCAGGGGACACGGGTTCGAGCCCTGGTCCGGGAAGATCCCACATGCCGTGCAGAAACTAAGCCCGTGTGCCACAACTACTGAGCCTGTGCTCTAGAGCTGGTGAGCCACAACTACTGAGCCAGTGTGCCACAACTACTGGAGTCCACATGCCTAGAGACCGTGCTCGGCCATAAGAGAAGCCACCGCAATGAGAAGCCTGTGCACAGCAATGAAGACCCAATGCAGCCATAAATAAATAAATAAATAAATAAAAAGAAATAATGCTTGGCACATAGGTGACCGTTTTATTTTTCAAATTCCTCATTGTAAATACATAGTTATTTCGTACTTCAGGATAGGTAGTATGCTCTGGAAAATATTGGTCCACATGAAAATAAAGTTATAATTTATCCCTTGTTTAGTTGGAGGCCATAGACTGAATGCCTAATTGAACCAACCATATATAACAAATCCCAATTCCATTCATTAAAATCTATTAAGTTTTAGACTGTAGGTAAATCAGTATAATCTCTCAAGCAATAACTTATATAGAGAAAGGAACACAGGTTATGGATATAGTAGAACTGAATTTTTCTTACTCTGTCTTGAGCAAATCAACTCACTTTCCAGAGCCTCAGAATCAGGTAATTTCAGGGAGATTTTAATAATCTCTAATTCATCACAACTCTAATACCCTTTTCCACTACCTCAAGACCCCCTGGCTGTCCTTTTTTCTTACCCTTAAAGCACCTGAGTGTATATTTTCTTTTTCCTGCAACATAAGCTTAAATTTAGCTGCTGGTCCTAGCTGAATAATAAAAGCAATGGCTCCCTCTCTTCTGCGTAAACATACCATTTACATACTTTCAGAAAATGATGCCTCTGAAATTATCACCATAAATATATATTTGCATAACACTTTGAAGATCTATTTAAAACTGTCTTCTTTTACTATTATTGCTATGGAGTTCACTTTTCCAGGCTAAGCATACTCAATTTTCCTCCTATTTTCATAATGGAAAATGACTTCCTTATCCATCCTTTAAAGTCTCTTAAACTGTCATTCTCAAAAAAGAAAAAAAAAAGCAAATGTGATTTAATTTGTAATAATCCTTCAAGCTAGGTGTTGTTTGACAAAATCATATTCATTTTTGATGAGGCTGTTCTGAGAACTGACTTTTATTCATTTATTCAACAAATATTGAAAACCTAGTATGTGCCTGGCACTATCCCAAGTGTTGGGGATACAACAGTAGAAAATGAAGACAAAGCTCCCTGCCCTGTGGAGCTTATACTCTAATTAAGCTTTTAAATTTAAATGGTAGTCTGATTATACTATTGTTACTATGAATTAAGCTGTCCATATCCATTATTAAGTCACTATCCATTATTAAGGCCCTGTTACACGCCAACATAGAGATAAGCAGACATGGTCAATGGCCTCAAGAAACTTATAAGTTAAAGAGAGTAGATACATCAATACAGATTAAAGTGCAAAAATAACCTTGAGATATATTGTGTATGCAGAGGAAAAAGCAGGATTTCCAGTTAAAAACATCAGGAAAAGTTCTCAAAGACAAAAGGCAATTGATCTTATTTTTAGAGGATGACATTATTACTGGAAAAAAAAAACATAAGCAAGTATGAATGAGCTAAATGTGTGGTATATGTAGGGAACATTTTACTGGAGGTGGGAGATGATAAAATAAATAAGGGGACCTCCCTGGTGGCACAGTGGTTGAGACTCTGCGCTCCCAACGCAGGGGGCCTGGGTTCGTTCCCTGGTCAGGGAACTAGATCCCACATGCATGCTGCAACTAAGGAGCCCACGAACTGCAACTAAGGAGCCCGCCTGCCACAACTAAGACCCAGTGCAACCAAATAAACAAATAAATATGCTTTTTAAATAAAATAAATAAATAAGTATATTACATAATGGTAAGTGGAGTGAAAAATAAGTCAAATTGCCAAGGGAGAGTGAAATGTTGAAGACAGCAATTGAAATACACATATATGAATCAGAAAAGTCCTCCATGAGAAAAGGTTTCACTTTTGAGTGAGGGAATGAAGAAGATGAGGGAGTGGGCTATTTAGATATTTGGAGGAAGAACATTTTGGAAGATGGGGATAGGAAGGAGCATGATTGGTGTGTTAAAGGAACGGCTAGGAGACTAGTCAAAAGAAAGAGGAGAGAGAACAGCCAGGAGATAATGGGCAGGATTATGTAAAGCCTTATTGGTCACGGGATGAATTTGGCTTTTACCCTTAGTGGTGTGTAGTGAAAGAGACTGAGCAGATAAGTCAGTTTATCTGACCTATTTTAACTGGGTCACTCTGGCTGCTGCGTGGATACTAGACTGAAGGGGGAAAGTCGCCAGCACAAGATTAGTTAGGAAACTATAGTAATAGTCCGAAGATGAGAATAGCCTGGACTAGGTAGTGACAGTTGGGGTATTGAGAAGTGGTCAAATTCTGTATATATTTTGAAGGTAGAGTAAATGTACTACTGTTTTCAAATTCAATGCAAAAATTATTGCACTATCTGTTCTCACAATTTTGCCTATTTTTTGTAATGTGTTTAAAAGGGAAGTTTCAAAGGTAAAAACAAAAATTATTGCCAATTTATAGGCTTTCTAAGTTTCAGATCTGTCAGCAATATTGGAGATGATCTTTTCCAAAATCTCATTTTACAGAATAGAAATCCAAGGAACAGAGAGCTTACATGACTGAAACAAGATCATACAGCTAATTAGGGACAGGACCTAGACTAGAAACCAGGTTATCTGACTCACAGCCCGAGCTACTTTGCCTTATAATTGGTGACATTTAAGTGGTGTATATTCTTCCTTTGAAGTTTTTTGTTTGTTTTTGCTTTGTTTCGTTTTTATTTCATAAACATTGAGGGAGAACCACAGGTATCCCAAGCTCAAGAGTCTTTAGGACACAGGCAGCTAGGAGGAAAATGTGGGAGAAGGTAGGTGCATCCACGGCTTAAATACACTGATTTTTTTTGAAGTGTGCCGGCTAAATGAAACATATCTGCATGCGCCCCAGTACGGGATCTTGGAAAATATCCATTGCTGTCCTAGGCAGAAGGGCAAATAAGGACATTATTCCTCATCTACAAAAATGCAGATAAGGAGATGCAGTACAATGTGACTTCTGCAACTGTAAATATACACACGAGGTTCAAACACAGTAGAGTGAAATGAGTAATTAATGTGGAGTTTTGTGTGAGGGAGGGTGGCAGTTGAGGGGGATGGCTGGAGAAGGCTTCACACTGACAAAGGAGATAAGAGCTTTGAAGGGTTCTGAAGGGTAACAGTGATCTATCAGGTGGTAAGATTGGTGAAGTCATTCCAAGCAAAAGGAATTAGCATGCGTAAAAGCTCCAAGACATAAAACTATATGGTACAGACTTACTTATATCATTATATACGTTTTTCTATCATTCCCCAAACCTGTGTTTGATCACATAACCTGTCTAGAATTGAGCTCTGACTCTCTCCAGGAAATACATCAAAATGGAACAGATTCCACACATGTTTGAGATACTAGAAAGTCTGGATTTCAGTATGCTTTTCAGTCTACCTACAGACCTATGCTTTCCCTATTACATCAGGAATCAGGTTCCCATAGAACTAGGTATGACAGTCCCAAGACAGAGATTGCTTCATTAGCAAATGTGAACACTCCAAATCTTGGGTGCAGAGGAACGTGCCCCTTCATACCTCCTGCAGTGCAGCAGAATCATCCGGAGGGCTTGTCAAAACACACACTGCTGAGCCCCAGCCCTGAGGTTCTATCTGATTCAGCACGTCTAGGGCAAGCCTCAAGAATGTGTTCTTCTAACGAGTTTTCAGATGATGCTGATGCTGGTGGTCCAGGGACTGCACACTTTAGGAACCACTAACTTAGAGTACTGCTCCAGACCCTCTAGCTTAAGCACTTTTAAATTCTTTCACATAACAACAGCTACCACCAGTAAGAATTCTACTTCTGTTAAAATGCTCACTGTCTATAAGCTCCTTGCAAACAAGGACTCTTACCCCGACTGATGAGAATAACAACAACAACAACCAACAACATTTAACCAGGTTTTCGGCATTATTTTAAGCATTTTTCATGAATCACCCATTTAATCTACACAACAACCTTGTGATCTAAGTACTATTATTATCCCTACTTAACAAATGAGGGAGGTAAGATGTGAAGAGATTAAATAACTAACTCCAAGGCAAAGAACCTCAAGTCAGATAGCCTGCATTCAATTCTGGCTCTATCACTTATATGTATGTATGACTCTCCAGATCTTCATATACACCTTGAGAATATCACATAGGGATTTGCAACTGAAGATTGCCTGTCAGTAACATACCTTTCAGAACAAATGATATTTGTGGAAACGGAATCTGTCGATCAGTTTTTCTGAGCATACATTTACTTCTATATGAGAATTAAAGGAAAGGCTATAAAAAGCTTAGAGATTCTCTGTTCCTCTCATTTTGTAAAACCAGAGATTGTATAAATCTGACAAAATTTATGTGACTTGCCCAAGACCAAAGCACTGGTCACCTCACAGAGCCAGGAATAGACTAAAGATAATCTCAGTCCTTAGTTCTAGGAATACACTTGGTAAAGTGGCTCCCATCAGATTCTTAACCACTATGTATATGTATACTTCCTATCAATATGCCCATAAATAGTCATAGCACAACTAGGAAAAAGGATAATTTCAAATGGCTCATGTTTTACTTTACTAAACAGAGGCGCACATGAGGGCAGAAGTCTTAGGGTCGAAAGGAAATATACGACATAAAAAGGTACAAAGCCAAGGTTAAAAAAAGTCTGAGGAGTTATTTCCTTATGAACATATGTGAATCGGCAAACTATTCAAGGAAATAATTGGTTCTTGTTCAAGCTTTCCATAAATATTATTTGAAGGAACAGTCTTTAAAATTGAAACACAATCAACAAAAACAAATTTCTAACAAGTGTCCATTACTTTTCTTCTAGCTATGAAAGTCAAAAGGCAATATTTTTTCTTTATTTTAAAAAAATCAAGTGAGGTAACTGCATTCATAAGCTAAGGCTGAATATTAATTTTGTTTTGAAAAGGCATGCCACTGTAAGGGTAACAACATTCCATGTACCAAAGTATTGCTCAAGATTATATAAATAAGCTTGCTTAAAGAAAATCAGCAGGATAACGCACGCATTTCTTTTTCTTTTCATCCAACTTGTAGGTATGACTTCACGCATACAAATTGTGATATATTCTTAAAGTATAGAAGACACTAGAAGAAAATAATATCCCTATAATTGGATATGGCGTAGCCCTCGCTCACCCATGACTACTATAATGTGTACATCTGAGTAGGTGAAAGAGATGAACTCCATGTTATCTCTTTCACCTAACAAAGGCCCCTTGTTAGGGAGACAGAGCATCTTTATAATTCTTTGCAGCATCCCTTATGTCCTTAATGATTTTCTCCAGCTAACCATTTGGATCATGTTTTTGTTCATCGTTTAGCAATACAGAGCTTCTGTTGGCTTTGGCTGTGCCTATATACTTGAGATTGGTGGTATCAAAACATCATATGTCTGGTATTGTATAGAAAACATAGCTGGATGACTCAATTTTTAAATTTCCAATTGGATTTCTGAAACTCAGATATAGGCCTTGTTGAAATATATATTTTTAATGCTGAACTCATGGAGAATTTAATACATTCATAAAATCTGAAGAAACTGTATTTGTACTTAAAACTGGTAGTTAGGAACACAAAATATTAGAGGTCTAGAGTCAAAAGTCAAGAAATAAAATTCTAGATTAATTAAATATGAAGTATAAAAATGAAACAATTCCTTACTAAAACATGGGAGGTTTTTTTTTATAATCTTGGAATGAGTACACTTCTAAATAGGAAAGAAAAGCTGAGGGCATAAAAGCTTATTTAAAATAAAATAAGGCATTGCAAAAAAATTCAGAGGCAAACAACAAAATGAGTAAAGATATTTGAAACTCACATAACAGTGAGCTGATTTTTAAAATATAAACAGATTTCTTGCAAATGATAAAACAGACACTTAATAGAAACAAATATAAACAGACATTTTATAGGAAAAGAAGTGCAGGTGGCTCATAAACTATATGAACAAGTGCTCAACCTAACTCATAATAAGAAAACTTAAAGTTTATGTTTTTAGGTAGCAAAGAACCAAAAGTCTGATAACACATTGTGTTGACTAGAAGATAAGGAAACGACTAGTCACTCTAAGTGTAAATTTGTATGGTGGAGAGGAAATAGCTATCTTTCAAAAATATAAAAGCATAAAACCTTGACCCAACAATTCCTCTTCTAAGTATCCATCCTCTAAATATAGTTGCACACACGCAGAATGACTTCTGTACAAGGATATTGTTTATAGAATAGTGTGTATCAGCAAAATATTAGAAAGAACTGAAATGTCCTTCAAGAGGAAACTAGGTTAAATAAAATATCCCATTTAAATATGTCCTAACATGGAAAAGTCTTGTAAATACAACATTTTAAGTTAAGAAAAAGTACTGAACAAGATTAGAAAGATAGATAGAGAGAGAGAGAGAGAGAGAGAGAGAGGGAGAGACATATACAGATATATAATATTGTGTATGTTAATGCACAGACTGCATCCGGAAGAATACGAAGAAATGTGGCCAGGTGGCAGAGAGGGGAGGGACAGAAAATTGCTTTTGACTATGTTAACATCTTCTAGTCAAAGAAACACATCCACACATCTGTGGTTGAACAAAGTTGGGTTCACTGACTCTCAGCGAGGAAGAAAAATATACACCATGGCAGAACTGGGGTGTCTTAGTAAGGTGTAAGAAAGGACTTCCAGGATTTAGTCTCATGTTAAGTGATTTTTAAGGGGGCTCAAAGAAAGCAGATTTATTCTAAGTTGAATGCTCTTTGGATGCAGGTGTAATTCTATACTTGGCTATCTTAATAATTCTTATCTAGAAGGCAAGAAGAACAGAGCAACATCCTGTTCCTGGTGATGAAGCAGGGTACAGCAATATTTGATCATTTTGTAGTTTGGACAACTTTCTTGTTTTTGTCTGCATTCAGATATGATTATAGAGTGGTCTTGTTTTTGTCCTGATCCATCATGGTCACGGTGGCCTTGCCTGATTTGGTGTCCTGTGAAACTGTTCACATTTGGCCTGCTGGTAGTGCCGAGACAGCTCTTGGCTGTCCAGAACTGTTTTGCTCTTTTTCAACTGTATATCCTTTTTTGTGCCTTTACAATTCTGTACCATATACTTATCTATTCAAAATAATTTTTAAATGAATCTCAAGACTGAAGGAGACCTTAAAAGTCACTGAGTTCTGAAACTATCTCAACCACCACCATGTTCTTCCCCTCCCACACTGAAGGGGTTTTTTCATAAACGCTCGACAAGTACCAGTGCAGCACCTGCTTGAATATCTTCAGTTTCACCATTGTATTCATTTGTCAGGCAGCTCATGCCACAGTGAAATGGCTGTTAATATTTTTGTCCAGATAAAAAGGCAACAATGCATTTGCATATCTTAATTGTTTTCACCCCAGCATGTTTGACCTCTTCAAATGTATCTTCTCCTATGGAAACTGGTGGAGCAGAATAATTACCTTTCTAATTTTATGTAAAATGTTCCTATTAATACTCTCCAAACTGCTGTTGTCTTTTTTGTGTCAGTGTTCCAACACTGTTTTGCATCTTTGGTATCATTACACTTGCAGAGATTTGTATCTGTTGCTGCTGACAAACCCATTTGGTTTTGTACTCAATTACATGTAATTAGTCTTTTCTTCATGAACAAAAGAACAGGTGTCCTATCAATTCAATCCAAGATACTATGGTAAGGTTGGCTGGACCTAATGATGTCTACTGAACCAAACAGCACACTTCTGACAGATGCTCATAGTAACAAGATTTTTTTTCCAAACAATCAAATGCTTTTACTCCTGCCCACACAAAGTAGAGAAAGAAAAGGCATTTTAACAACTTAGAGGTTTATAATTTTCTATTAAAAAACATGAGTAGAATTTAAATCCTTCTCTGATATTTTTATCTCAATCCACACTCAGAAAATGTAAAAATAAAAATTATTTGTTTTCATGGGATATTTTTAATTAAAATACGTGTGGGGGGATCAGAAGAAAGTACATTAGTCAAAAAACTGGCAAAACCTGAATAAAGTCTATAGCTCAATTTATAGTATTGTACCAAGGTTAATTTCCTGGCTTTGATAATTGTGCTGTTGTTACATAAAAGTGGTACCCATTAGGGGAAGCTGGGTGAAGAGTACACAGAAATTTCCTGTATTATTTTGTAATTTTTCTGAAGTTTAATATTATTTCAACAGGAAATGTTAAAAATATTTAGGTGGATAGAATATTTAGCCAATGATCTAGAGAAACTTTTACACATGCACAAGGACACATTCATTCATTCGTTTTGATTTTTGTTGAGTGCTTACTATGTACTAATGATCATTCTAGGTTCTAAAGACACAAATGTATAATGGATGGCTAGTGGGAAGCTGCTGCATAGCACAGGGAGATCAACTGCAGGCTCTGTGATGACCTAGAGGGGTGGGATAGGGAGGGTGGGAGGGAGACACAAGAGGGAGGAGATATGGGGATATATGTATACATATAGCTGATTCACTTTGTTGTACAGCAGAAACTAACACAACATTGTAAAGCATTTATACTCCAACAAAGATGTGAAAAAAAATAATAAAGATACATCAAAGATAAAAACAAAATCTCTTCACTCATGAAACATTCTCCTGCTAGGAAGATCAAAAATAAACAAATAAACTGCAACAATATGCATATCAGGTCATCATAGGAGCTATGACTAGAAAAAAAATACTAGGGTATCAGAATAGGTCAAGGTGAAATGTTTAGTTTTATTAAGGATGGTCAGCGAAGGCCTCTTCAACACGTACAAGAAATATTTTAGCAGCACTATTTGTAATTGCCTTAAAACAGAAATGATAATTATCCACCCAAAAGAGAATGGATAAATATATTTGGGTATGTTCATGCAATGGGATACTTTACAAAAATGAAAATGAATAATATAAAGCAAATATATCACCATATATGCATCTCACAACCAAAATACTGGGGAAGAAAAATACATAAAAGTTATATATAGTAATGTTCCTCTTATAAAAAGTTTAAAAACATGCAAAATGATGTTATGACGGATGTAAGTATATGCATATATATGTATATACGAAAAAATGTATTTATAAAACTGCACAGAAATAAAAAATGTCAAATTCAAGATAGTTGTTATGTCTGGTACTGAAGGGAAAAGCAGGATTCCACCAGAAAGAGCACACAAGGGTTTCAACTGTATTGATATTTTTAACTAAATTTTAAGCCAGGGGTTGGATATCCAGATGAACTTATCTAAGTCTTATTATTTTGTATATTTAAACTCCTTTTAATACCAACATATCAATAAATGTATGCAGTAGTTTGTCTTAATAGAAAATAAGATATTTTAAAGTTGTGAATTCAGACAGTTTCTAAAAGTTTCTGACAAAATGTAGCACCCTCAGTATGTGTGTTATGCGTAACGCCTCTATATATACGTATATATATTATGCATATGTGTGTATATTTATATGTGGTTGTAGATCTATATTAGCCATTGACCCAGCATCTGCAGAGAAAGCACTTTCAATTATTTTTCTAAAAACACTGAAGGAAGGTATTTTGTTGGTTGACCCCACTCTTTCACCCTCACCTCTCTGCCACTGCCCCGTGATAAACGTCACAGATCCATAGAACAGCTGTCTAGGTAACAGCTGTATCCTGTGGCTACGGGTATTTGGCTCACTTGAGGACTGAATCTATGTTCACCAACTTATAATTTTTCAGTCTTTTTTTTAAGTTGGGTGGATGGTTCTGTCTGACAAAGGATATTAATATTATCATCTCCAGCCACATCAATTTATAGAAAAAGAAGCCAAAACAAGGGATACCCCAGAGATAGTACGGGTGACACAGCTAAGCCACATCCTTGATTCTTTCCACCTATACTTGTAGCTTCACTAAATCTGAATTCAAGTTCACATGCAATAATGAAAATTCTACATGGAGAGGAAAGCATCCTCATTCTTCTGTACTCAGTTAAACCTTAAATCATTTAAAGAATGCATTCCCACAAACATAAACCAACAATGCAAACCACAATAAGCTAATCACCTACTTGGCAGAAAATGGGATGAAATTCTTTATAATAAGATCTTTATTGTAATTCGTATTTTGTAATGTGTAACATTAAGTGAACAAAGAATAATTTAGAAGGGGTGGACAAGAGCATTTTCACACTCTAGGGATTGTAGATCTTTCCTGAGATCTTTATTTTTAATGTAAAAGACAGTTCACCGTAAAATATCAGACTTCTTAGATTATCTTATGCAATTGGGTAGAATGTCAGTCTAACCACAAAATCACCTCCATCAGAAGACAACTCAATTGGATATAGATTTAATGAGCATTTACTATGTGACTAGTACTAAAGATCTAGCAGGGAATACAGACAAACTTTGGGAAACAATATGATGCCCTGTATAATTTTAGAATAACACGAATTTCCCCCCAGGTATCTGTACACGATTATTCAGAAACTGAAAGATATGATGAAAGTGATCATTCTTGGCTCTGAGGCTTTGCAATCAAAATTCTTCATACTCTCTCTGACCTTGATGATTTGTTTAGTTATCAAACTTGTCACCTATATAGTTAAATTACTTAAACATTATTTCCAGGGATATTATCAATAATCTTTTAATGTTTGCATTTTATCTCAAAAAACTATAAACAAAATTGCAGTTCTACCAGTCTTCATTATCTGTTATCATAATATTTTAATATATTTTCCTTTTTAAATCAATAATTTTGTCTTCAATCAAAATAAAATAACATATAATATACATAGGTATATATTCAATGTTTACCTTGAGAAGTAACTTTGGTCTTCCAGAAATGATGTTCTAACAATTACTATAACATGTGTACTGTTTGGTTCCAGGATTAAAATACCATTTTGTGCTGGAGGGTCTGCCTTGCTTCTATGAATACTTAACATCATCCTGACTACAAACAGTGGGATGAGAGGAAATTCTTGTCCACTGACCAGTCAGAACTCCTTCAAGCCTCCTACCTTCTTATTGAGTACATAATCTCTGTCCCTTACGGTCTCCTGGCTATAGGGAATCATAGCAAGAAGGATAAAGGAAAAGACACCAGCTTACTAGTAGTTCAATAGTTCCAAAGGTAGCCTGGCCATGCTTTAAGTCTAAGATACACTGGGCCATACATTTGATTGTAATTAGATTGCAAGAAGCTAATATGCCTTACTGTAGTCACTGTTTTCGTCCTTGGTCCCATCAATGGTACCATCTGGGTGCATCTGCAGGAAATATCCCTGCTGGCTGAATAACCTTGTCACAATTCCTTTCAGCTGGGGTTCTGCAGAACAAAATGAGATGATTATTGAAATTTTTTTTTAATACACACTTGCAAATTGTCAAAAACATTCCTGAAGTAAATGCATAAATGTCAATGGTTTAAATATTGAAATAACTATTTGAAAAGAAGGCATTTTAGTAACATATCTGTACTTTTTTTTCTTTCTAGAGGCAGATCAATAAATCTCTGCAACAGTAAACCAAATGTAAATGAATAACAGCTAATTATGATTAGAAAATACAGAGATGTGCTAAAAAAATGAATGATGTCTCTCCCTCCTGCATCTAGTGTCTGCCTGCAAGATGCCACTAAGTTTGTGGTCCCATTCCAGAATCACTGTTCAGACCAAACAGCCAGTGTAATTGCTAAGCTTTCAGCAGTCACAGTCAATTCCGGGAAGACTTCTATTTCTGCTGAATGACAACTCTCTATCTATGCTTCCTGAGTTTTGAAATTCTGATCAAATTCAGGCTTGGTTGAGAACCACAGGAAAAAGCCAAACCCCCATGGCCATGAGATGTCACTGGAAAGTATGTAGAAACAGATTTCACCTTCAGTAAATACTTCATCCGAGTGAGCCCCAATACTACAGAAGTCATTTTTCCAGCACACGCAAAAAGATCAAGCCATGCATATTTCTGTATTTCAAACCAGAAGTGGTCTTCAGCTTTTAAAAACACCCTACACACTAATACCATCAAACTGATCTTTGTATACCACATTTGAATTTTTGTATAGCAGCTAACATAAATATTTAAAGCTTTCTCACTGTGGTACTAGCTGCCAGCAACAATCTATTATCTACAGAATTACCACCATTCTTTTTTTTTTTTAACATCTTTATTGGAGTATAATTGCTTTACAATGGTGTGTTACTTTCTGCTTTATAACATAGTGAATCAGCCATACATATACATATATCCCCATATCTCCTCCCTCTTGCGTCTCCCTCCCATCCTCCCTATCCCATCCCTCTAGGTGGTCATAAAGCACCGAACTGATCTCCCTGTGCCATGCGGCTGCTTCCCACTAACTATCTACTTTCCATTTGGGAGTGTATATATGTCCATGCTGCTCTCTCACTTCGTCCCAGCTTACCCTTCCCCCTCCCGGTGTCCTCAAGTCCATTCTCTACGTCTGCGTCTTTATTTCTGTCCTGCCCCTAGGTTCTTCAGAACCTTTTTTTTTTTTTTTTTAGATTCCATATATATATGTTAGCATACGGTATTCGTTTTTCTCTTTCTGACTTACTTCACTCTGTATGACAGACTCTAGGTCCATCCACCTCACTCCAAATAACTCAGTTTTGTTTCTTTTTATGGCTGAGTAATATTCCATTGTATATATGTGCCACATCTTCTTTATCCATTCATCTGTTGATGGACACTTAGGTTGCTTCCATGTCCTGGCTATTGTAAATAGTGCTGCAATGAAAATTGTGTTACATGACTCTTTTTGAATTATAGTTTTCTCAGGGTATATGCCCAGTAGTGGGATTGCTGGGTCATATGGTAGTTCTATTTTTAGTTTTTTAAGGAACCTCCATACTGTTCTCCATAGTGGCTGTATCAATTTACATTCCCCCCAACAGTGCAAGAGGGTTCCCTTTTCTCCACACCCTCTCCAGCATTTATTGTTTGTAGATTTTTTGATGATGGCCATTCTGACCGGTACATCACCACCATCTTTGTCTCTCCTTCAGTTTTGGGCAAAAATTAGACTACTCTATCACGTTTATAGCCCTATTTCATAAAAATTAGTAGAAAAAGAAAAATGCTGCTTCTGGTGATAAAAATTGAGGCAAGGATAGAAATCATATGACTGGTGAAGTAGTTATGTGTTATCCTCAAAAGGACAATCAATGAATTTCAACTGACAGTGTCATTCCTTCACCAATTTATTAAATCAATATTTACTCAGAACCTCTTTTATTGGGCAGGCAATATGCTAAGTACTGTGTGTTAAACTAAACATATTTATTGATGTTTGAGTCTAGATAAGAGTTCTAGATAAGGATTCAATGCAATAAACTCTTTGGGAATGGATCTGCTCCCTATGACATATGTCTTTTGCACATATGACTAGATCACACGTACTTGGGAGTTTGAGGCAATGCCTATATAAACATGTCTTCTTCAAAGCAGTCCTAAGAAGAAGAAAAGTTGCCAAGAAAACTGGTAATGAGGAAGTAGGGTATTAAAAAAAGAACTAAACTGGAAATTAGGCATTCTGATTGATAACTATGTATTATTACTGTGGTTAAATAAATTCAGTGTATTTATAATTTGAGCACCTTTGACTTAAAGTCTCTTTGATTTGAGAATCTTCTGCTCTAAGTAGTGCCAGAAATCAAGGCATGGATTCATTCTCAATGTGTTGTCTCCATGCCCCTGACCCCCAAGGGACATGTCAGAGAAGCATGTAGCTAGTTAACCACACTGCAAAAAAATATCCTGTACCCCTACCATTTGTTAAGCCCTACCAACCTTCCCAGGCTTAGTTCCAGATCACCTTCTCAGGAAGACTTGGCTATCATAAGTGTGGGTCACTTTTATAATTAGGAGAAATAAAAGAATGTGTGAGCCTCTGCCACAAGGCTAAGTGGTTGACAGGCAGATGCTAATGTGGTACGTTCAGCTCTAGATGTGCAATCAGGAGACCCAGCTTTGAACCACAGTTGCTGTGGGGTCCTGAGCAAGTCACTTAGTATCTGAGGCTGTTTTCCTATCTGTGTAATGGGAAAACATAATTTCTACGCTAACTATAATAATTTAGAATTTCAGATGAATAAATAAATGTGATAATATGAAATAAAAAAACCATAAAAATATAAATCCTAATTAAGGTCTAATTTTTCAACCCTGAAAATTGAGGAAACAGTGTAAGTAAACCAAAGGAAGTATTTTACAAATAGACTTTGCTGATTCATGTTTTAGTAAAATATTGAGCTTGTAAAGTCACTAAAGTAACCAAAAGATTAAGAGTAGAGGATAGAAAAGGATAGAAGGAAGGAAAGGAACAACTGTCATATAATTCATACTTTATCTCTAATAAACTTGATAAGGTCACTTTAAGAAGTCATGTTTTGATAGGTAATGAGATGCATGGCAGCTGAATCATTAAAGCCTGAAAATGACTGTTTGGTTTTTTTTTCATGCTCCACTTTCTGTAGCTGTAATTAAACACTCCTTTTGCTACGGTGAAGCTATCCCCCTGTTGGGACCCTGGGAATTCAGGTTGGTAACTCCTGTTCAAGATAATGAGCATACGGCTGTTCACCAAGCCCCACCACCCAAGAGCAGAGCAGAACAAGCTCAGAGTCTGAGTTTTAATTATGTGATGATCTATGAAAGCGAATGTTTTACACTATAGCTGTTTCAAAGGAGCCCTGACCATCTATTAAACAAATGCCCTGAACCTAGGATGTGTCATGGAAAGCAGTATAGCCTGCCTGACAGGCCTATACCTTTATTATTATCAAATCCTATCAACCTTTCCAGGCTCAGCTCAAGATCACCTCCACCAGGAAGGCTTGTCTATCATAAGGGAGGATCACTTTTATAATTGGGGGGAAAAAAATGTTTTGTTGTATTTTAAAGAAAGGGGTTTAAAAAAAATGAGACCACTTTTTGGGATATCTAGCATCCTGAGTGCATTCAACAAAACACGCTTTTTATTTTTCAGACCATGCTTAGGCATCTAACAGATTAATAAAACCTGTGCTGTCCTCAGGGAGCACCCAGTCTAATGCATGAAACATACGTATACATAGTGGGAGATAGCTGTTAAATGATGAATGGAAGCAAAGTGACGTGATGTCACAAGGAGCAAGGGACTAATTCTGTCTCGAAGTTAGATGAAGGCACCTCACCTGTCACTTGAGGAGTGAATAGCATTTTCATAGGCAAAGAAACCAGAGGAAGGCCATTCCAGAAAAACAATGGATGAGGAGAAAACAGCATGGCAGACTTTGGGAATGATGCAGAATCTGGTATAGGCATAATGTACAGCAGAGTTTTGCAAATGCTGACACGCAGGTAAGTGCCTATTCTCAACAAATGTTCACAGGTAAACAGTGAAGTAAGAAAAATATGGCCAACAGAGTAAGTTTTTTATTAAGCTAATTTTATTTTCAATTTATAGGACTCTCCTTGATTCGAAGATTATGTTTTTCCATTATTTTTTCATTTTTTTATGAAGCAATGGCTATATTATTTGATGATGGTAAGACATTGGTTTAGTTTGTTCCCTTTTGTACTCTGAAGTAGTAGAGCAAATACTGCTAGATTTTCTCTAAAATCCATTTCCTCTTTTTCCTGGGCACCCAGCTAGACCATATGTCCTAGCCTCCCTTGCAGTTAGGTTTGGCAGATGAATGAGTGTCATATGGAATGTTAAGTGGAAGTGATGTGTGCCATTTTCAGGCCAAGGCTTTTAAAAGCAAACATTATCCTCCACATTTTCTCTTCCTTAACGCTGGCTGGATTTAGATGATAAAGCCCTAGGAGATGTCAACAAAATAGGAGAATTCTGGTGGAAGAAAAGACAACAGCCATCAGAAATACCCACCTTGGACAGTTAGGTGAATAAGAACTAGCAGTGGTTGTACACAGTGACACCCTTCCTAAGAGAATATGAAAAGGGGGTATAGGGGTGGAGAGTAACTTCACAGTGCAGAAACCTGATAAAAAAAAATGCTACCTGAGCCGGGGGTCAAGGTTAAGGTCCACAGTCATAAATCATGCTGATAGCCTTGACACCTTTGATATGCTGTAATGAGAATGACACTTTACCTCTGTGATCTTCCTCCCCAAAACCCATAACCCCAGTCTAATCATGAGAAAAACATCAAACAAATCTCAACTATAGAACATTCTACAAAACAACTGACTAGTACCCCTCGAAACTGTCAAAAATTCAAAAAAATTCTGAGAAAATGTCATAGCCAAGAGGAGCCTAAGGAGATAAGACAACTAAATGTAATGTACCTTAGATGGGCCCCTGGAACTGATAAAGGACATGAGGTAAAAAGCTGAGGACATCTGAATAAAGTATGGACTTTAATTATTCATAAGGTATCAATACTGATTCACTAATCATCACAAACATACCAAACGAATGTAAGATGTTCATATGGGAAACTGGATGTAGGCTTCACTTTTCTGTAAATGTAAAACCATTTTCAAATAAAAAGTTGATTAAAAATAATAATTAGAGCCACAAAAGCAAGTAAGAAATTTTACCTTCAAAGAGGTTGGTGAGAAAGAAGGTAAAGCATAGGAACTCACGTTCAGCACCGCTTCCCTTCAGGATGACGTGGCAATTTCCGCAGAAGGTTTGACTTCAAAGCCACTCAGAAAAGCTGAGACCTGAAGGAATTACATTCCTGCTGCCTTAAAGTGTACTGCCTTAAAGTGCAGTGCTTACCTAGGTACACGCTGGAAACCAGAACACAGACAGAGCCAAGGAAGCCTAATCACACATCTCAAAATGAATACTAGATTGTAGAAAACAGAGTGAATTTTAGAATTGGAAAGGAACTCAGAATCCAATACCTTCCTGCATCAAAATACCTTCCTTCATCAAGTTCAAAGACAAAAAAGAAAAACTGAGCCTCAGAGGGAAAATGTCTTGTCCAAGGTCATCCAGCCAACACACGGATGAGTTAGGAAAAGACTCGTCTCTGATGTACTGAATGAACACTGTCCTTTCCTTCCCAAAGAGCAGCCAAGACATATCTGTATATATCTTGTGCAAGCTGCAGGACTGGGGGTCAAGAAGCTAGAGAAGAGATGACAAGGAGAGGCAGGAGCACCTAGCTGTGCATCAGTTACTGAAGTGTGGGAGTGACAAAGGAAAGGAGTCCTAGGAAACCGTGCAAGAAATATGTATTTAATATCAACACATTTTATACACATGCATATATATGTGAGATACTACAATTGCACTGTGTTTATCTAGGGCCAGCCTATTCAACATCTGCACCTAAACTTACAGAAAATGCCCCCATGTAAACTCCAATCTAAAATGAAAAATATAGGGCTTCCCTGGTGGCGCAGTGGTTGAGAGTCCCCCTGCCAATGCAGGGGACACGGGTTCATGCCCCGGTCCGGGAGGATCCCACATGCCACGGAGCGGCTGGGCCCGTGAGCCACGGCTGCTGAGCCTGTGCGTCCGGAGCCTGTGCACCACAATGGGAGAGGCCACAGCAGTGAGAGGCCCGTGTACCTCAAAAAAAAAAATATATATATATATATATATATATATATATATATATATATGATCCAAACTTTATTATGAGCTATATCCAGAGAATTAATAGTATTTATTATAATAACAATGGCTGTATTATGAACCCATCTACTTTGTACCAGGCACTCCCCCAATGATTTCACTACAGTCGTATCTGGTATTCACAACAACTTAATGTGTAAGGTACTTTTTCTCATTTGTCAGGTGAGATTATCGAGATTCAGAGAAGCTACATCACTTACCCTATAGCTTACAGGACTAGTAAGTGAAGAGGCAGTCTAGCGTAACATTCTATGGTCCCAGTTGTTCGCCAGCACTGTTCAGTCACTTTAAAAAAGACACCGGCAAAACTGGAACATGTCCAGAGAAGAGGAGCAAAATAAAGAGGGTGGTACAAAGGACTGTCATAGGAAGAAGGCTGAATGGACAGTCAATATGCAGCCTGGAGAAAGGAGGATGCAGGGGACGTGAGAGCTGTCCCCACTTTCTTGAGATTAGAAGTAAGAAGACAGAAGAAGAGACAGAAGCAAGAAGAGGCCAATTTGTTCTAGTAGCTCCACAGGGAAAGAACTAGGGCCGATGGCTGAACGTTACAGGGAGGCAGGTAAAAATGAACTTTCTGTAAACTGCATTCAAAAAGAAAACAGGCTGCCTAAGGAAAGAGTGAGTTCTCCATCATTGGACAGAAGCAAACAGAGAGAAGCAGAAAAAACTACAGGTCAGGACAGCTATGAAGGACACAGATATCTCTGAAAGCAAAGGCATTCTGCATGGCAATGCAAGGTTCTTTCTAGCCCTGAGGTCCTGGAAAGCTTTGAGATAAGCCAGATGGCCGTTAAATACAAGTTCATGTTTCTGTTTCTTAGTGTGTGCTTAGGACAGGGAATTGAAAAGACTGTTTAGCAGGCATCCTGCAAATGGAGAGTACTTTGTAAAAGCTAAGCATGCATTGTGTAGTAATTTGATGGGGCTTTTTAATCAGTTTCTGTGGGCTTACAAACCAGACCCTTGGTATCAAGGTTTAATGTTGCCCACTTAAAGGAACGGAGATCGAAGAGGCTGTTAAACTGTGATTCTTGTCAAGTGCTTCTGGGCTTCGTACCACTGCAGATTTCAAAATTAGATTGTCAGGGTAGGAGACTGTTCATCAACAGATATATTTATGATAATCACAGCTAAAGGGTATAGACTAGGGCACATTTACATACCATAAATCAAAGCCCCAGACAAATCGGAAATGGATACAGTAACACAGGTGAAAGAGGATAGAACTTATCTGGACTTTTGAACACTCTGCAGAAATGACAATCACACTAAACTGGGGGAATTCATTAAAAATACTTGTTGTTTAGTAAAAGAGACATAGACCTGAGACCCCACATTCACTCGGGGGACTGTAGCGAATAAGGCGGAGATGTGACATCATGGCCTAGCAGAATCTGTCTGCTCTATGGGGTAAAGATTACCACGTCCTGGGCTTCCCTGGTGGCGCAGTGGTTGAGAGTCCACCTGCCAATGCAGGGGACACGGGTTCGTGCCCCGGTCCGGGAAGATCCCACATGCCACGGAGCAGCTGGTCCCGTGAGCCATGGCCGCTGAGCCTGCGCGTCCAGAGCCTGTGCTCCGCAACGGGAGAGGCCACAACAGTGAGAGGCCCGCGTACCGGAAAAAAAAAAAAAATTATTACCACGTCCTGTCGTGAGTCCTCAGTCTTCCCATAGGTCAAGTGAAGGTGATGGTGCCCTCAGCAGTTACCCATCTAAGGGACATGGAAATCCCTGTGAAGCACTAATGATGGCGAAAGGATTCTGTATCTATAAGCGGAGATCTATTTTCTCAATCAGCAGATACTGGTAGCATGTTTTATTAAAAAATCAAGTATTTACCGAGCACCAGACTTTCTGGTGGGTATTCTAGGTAGAGGGGAGAACCAGTGATATGGTCATAAAACAGCTCTTTTTAAAAAAATGCCCCAAACCTGATTTCCATGGGACTGATTTCCACAGGGTAAATCTTCCCACCGTGGCTGATTTAAAACTATCATTTGACCTCAATGGATGCAGAGCTGGAGCAGAAGAAATGAGCATCCCAGGCTCCAGGATCCAGCACAGCACTGAATACAACAGAGAACAAGCCATGAAGCTTACATTCCAGCAGGAAAGACAAGAAGTAAACAAACAATTCATACATAAAGAGTTTTCGTATAGGTGCCATGATGAAAATGAAAGCAATGAAAAAGGATGGAGGGTCCAGAGGATGGATGTGTTGTGAACAGCGTGGTTAGAAGTGGACTTCACCGAGACCTGATGAAGAGCCGTGGAGTAATAGCTAAGAGCATCGGAAAGAGGGACTAGCAGATGCAAAGTAATCCTAATGCTTGAAAAGACTGGGAACCAGCAGACGAGAGGCTCTCTGAAGATCCTCCTCTCGACCAGGAGTTGGCAAACTACAGTCCTGTCGCTGCCAATTCTGTAAATAAAGTTTTATTGGAACACAGCCTGTGCGCCTTCATTCACACATTTGCCCCTGGCTACTTTCGTGCTACAACAACAGAGATGAGTAGTTGCAATGGAGACCCTACAGCCTGAAAAGGCTGAAATATTTACTAACAGGCCCTTTCCAGAAAAAGCTGGCCATCCCTTGCTCTAGACCCTTGCCGATGTAGTTCCCTCTGCCTGAAACGCATATCCCATGCCCTGCCTTCTCTCTGCCCAGAATTCCTCCTCAGTCTTCCAGGTTCAGCTGTCTTCCACGGGGCCTTCCCTGACACCCTGAGGCTAAATTAATCACTCCCTCTGCACAGCTCCCTCAGGCACAGGCTAGGAGAGGACTCCCTACACTGTTACAGCTGTTTGCATATGATCTGTCTCTGCTGAACTAGGTACAGCTCCTCAAGGGCAAGGACCTTGAATGATTCATGACCCTGTCCCAGTACATAGCACAGTGCCAGGCACCGGGTAGGTGAGAGGTATGTGTATGTGGATAGAAAGGAGATAAGTTATATCTGGGATTTTCCACTGTGACCCGTGACTTTTAGAGGAGCTCCTCATTTGTAAGAAAGATGTTTATAGCCTTTGAATATCATGCCTCCAGCCTTCAGTGCCTTTCTTTCCATTTTCAGTCTCGACTCAGCCCCTCCACAATGAACACAGTTGACAAGCACAGCGGCATTCTCCATAAACTGAACAGTCTCGAAAGCCCTGTTCAGCGGGAATCAAGTGACCTTGAGACGGGCAATCCTTAACCTTCATGCTGCCTCAAAGCTAAATGGAAAGAAGGACACGCTTTTTCCAGAATATCCTCTTCACTAAACCAGTCTGAGCTGGGGGAGGCGGGAGAAGCAGGGCAGGGAAATGCCCATCAGGATGGGGTTTCTGTACTGAGCCAATTTTATTCCTCATACCATTAACCCCCTCCCTCCCAGCTTCCTCTCTATAAGATGCTCATGGGGCTTCCCTGGTGGCGCCGTGGTTGAGAGTCCGCCTGCCAATGCAGGGGACACGGGTTCGTGTCCCGGTCTGGGAAGATCCCACATGCCGCGGAGCGGTTGGGCCCGTGAGCCATGGCCGCTGAGCCTGCGCGTCCGGAGCCTGTGCTCCGCAATGGGTGAGGCCACAACAGTGAGAGGCCCATGTACCGCAAAAAAAAAAACCCAAAAAACAAACCAAAAAAAAAGATGCTCATGAAAATTTAAAATAACTCAACTACCATTTACTGACTTCCAACGTGTACTAGGTGCTGGGTACAAAGCTGAGTAAGATGCAATTCCTGCCTTGAAGGCACCCACGGCCTCCTCACTGAGATGCACACACAACTAACCATACCCAGTGAACATGGAAAGTGCTCTCCTAGAGGAACAAACAAAATGCCACGGAATCACAGAGCACGGGTGCTAACTTTACCTGGGATGATGTGTTCTGGGACAAGAAGCAGTTAAGGAAGGCTTCAGAGATGAAGCAACATTTTAGACTTGGCCTTGAACAGGCAGGGCAGTTGTGCTTTGAGCAGCATAAGCAGGAGGGGCAGCCCCATGGGGCACACAAACAGCATGTTCAGAGACTGGGCAAGCACACTGGCATGGCCAGGGTGTGGGGATATAAGAGGGTGCACGCAGTGGCTGGAGGTGACAGCAGAAGGGAAATATGGTCCCAGGACACTTGAGGTTCTTTAAGCAAAGCTAATAAAGTTTACCTTTTTTTTTTTTTTTTTTTTTTGCGGTACGCGGGCCTCTCACTGCTGTGGCCTCTCCCGTTGTGGAGCACAGGCTCCGGACGCACAGGCTCAGCGGCCATGGCTCACGGCCCCAGCCGCTCCGCGGCATGTGGGATCTTCCCGGACCGGGGCACAAACCCGTGTCCCCTGCATCGGCAGGTGGACTCTCAACCACTGCGCCACCAGGGAAGCCCCTAAAGTTTACCTTTTAAACCAATGATCTCCAAACTCTTTTGAGCATACATCTCCATCTGTTAAATCTACAGCCTCCGTATGAAATGGAGCAGGACACTCTTGAGGCCTTCCCAGGACAGAACCCCACCCTCCCAGGTCCTCTGCCTTGTCTGTAGAAAAACTTTAGTCAAAGAAGAAATGTAATCAGAGAAATGAGAAAATACAGAAACAAAGGAAAAGCAGTCAAACAAGACCAAATAATAATAGCTTAGTCATTAAATAAAGTCAAGGACTTTTAGTTCCTCCTCAAGGGCTACGGATAGTACTCTGAGCCATATCCTGTGAGCTGTTTCGTAGAGACTTAAACTCCCACCAGGTGGAACAAGTTAACCGCATGATGGCCAGACTGTAGCCATGACATAAGCTGCCACAATTCCGAGAACTGGCCTCAAAGAAATGGGAAAAAACCGACCCTGGAACTGAAGGCACCTGGGACTGAACTCAAACCAACCCTGGAACTGTACTTAAAACAATCAAGATGACACTGATCAGACCACCACATGACTAACTTCAAGATGATTGTCAGAGCTGTGTCTTTTCTACATGTAGCTCCCTCCCTCTGCCCATACACCCATGAATCTCCCCTTTAAAAGCTCTTGCCTACTGAATGTCAGGGGGCAGTTGGCCTTTGGACATGAGCCTGCCCTCTCCCCCAGTTGCCAGCCTCTGAAATAAAGCAAACTTTCCAAACAAACTTATGGTTACCGAAAGGGAAACATTGGGGGGAGGGATAAACCAGGAGCTTCGTATTAACATACACAAACTACTATATATAAGATAGATAACCAACAAGGACCTAATGTATAACACAGAATATCACTCAATATTCTGTAATAACCTGTATGGGGAAAGAATCTGAAAAAGAACGGATATATGTATAGGTATAACTGAGTCACTTTGCTGTACACCTGAAACTAACATCACACTGTAAATCAACTATACTCCAATAAAATATAAACAAAAAAAAGAAAATCCAAACTTACAAATAAGATTTACAAAAAAAGAAAGCAAACTTTCCTTTCCACCAACCTTGCCTCTCACGTATTGGCTTTCAAGCAGCAAGGAGCCAGACCTGAATTTTGGTAACACATGTATATGTATTTATTATTTATAAACTACATGTAGGTAATTTATAAATACCATATATTATGCATATATTGTAAATGAAAGTTCAAATGTTTAAAAAGGACCAATACTAAACCCACACAAAAATTAAAATACCCACATGACAAACGTTTGTCTTGCCCCGCTCACTTCAGAGAAGAGAAGCATTAGGGACCACTGCATCAGACGATAGGGAAACTGAAGGATTTTAAGCCTGGGGATAAATTATGAGGGCAGTATTTTAGAAAGCCATACTGGGGAACAATAGAGAAGGATGACTTAGAGTGGGTGGTGCTGTGGTTGTGGAAGCCACGTAGGAAGCTGTGACATATAATAAGGCCTTAGGTAGGCAGTGGCAATGAGGATGGAGAGAAGACATCAGCCTGAGGACTGATGCTTGGTGGGACCTGGTAGATGACAGGATGTGTAGAGTCTCTTCAGCTCTGGAAAAATGTGTGACCTCTCCCTCCCTAAATCCAAGTCTATCATTAGGCTTCTAAGAAAGCCCTGTGTCAGTGTAGAATATCATGGAAAATGAGGGTGGAAAAAGCTTAATGTGAGCATTCCTAGGAAGCCAAATGACTTCTTTGCCTTTCTAAGGATTTCCGTTCATGAAGGGGAGTTTGATACTGGTCAACCTCACTGAGTCACAGCCCCTTGGTTTTTCTCAGACTGTCATCCAAGAAATGGACCTTGTCTTCCAGGCAATTCATGAATGAGCTATGGCGGATGAAAACCACAAGATATTTCACACATGAAAATCCTAGAATCTGAAGATTTTAGAACCAGAAAAGCCCTTCAGGATGATCTAATTCTACAGATGAAGAAGCAGAACACCAGAGAGAGGGGAAACCCATGAAAGCATGTCTTCCAATCCCTGGAGTTGGGGCTCTTTAATACATCATGATCCTTCTGTGCTGCACCCCTTTAAATGAAAACCATTTTTCATCCTCTCACAGGTATCCTGGCTTTATCCCAAATGAGCTGTGTGGTATCCAGAAAGCTATTTCATTTCTTTATACACAGGTATACTTTGCTTCTTGTGAAACTGTTTGAATGACTAGGACCTGCTTCTGAAGGCTGTTCTAAGGAATTAAGAATACACATTATACCAGTGGGATGGGGGGCAATATAGGGGTGTGGAATGGGAGGCACAAACTACTGGGTGTAAGATAGACTCAAGGACATATTGTACAACGCGGGGAATAGAGCTAATATTTTGTAATAACTGTAAATAGAAAGTAACCTTTAAAAATTGTATAAAATTTTTTTAAATTGTTTTTTAAAGAATACACATTGTAGCATGTTCTATAACCAGCAAGTGGCCTTGCTTGTGGGGTAGATTAACTTTCTGATAGAATTTATGTCGTTTGGAAGACCCACGGTTAGGAGCAGTAGCCATGGGCAAATTCTCCTGTGTTTTTTTTTTGTTTTAGTTTTTGTTTTTTTGTGGTACGTGGGCCTCTCACTGTTGTGGCCTCTCCCGTTGCGGAGCACAGGCTCCGGACACGCAGGCTCAGCAGCCATGGCTCACGGGCCCAGCCGCTCCGCGGCACGTGGGATCTTCCCGGACCGGGGCACGAACCCGTGTCCCCTGCATTGGCAGGCGGACTGTCAACCACTGCGCCACCAGGGAAGCCCTCTCCTGTTATTCACAGATAACAGTTGTCAAGTATATACCACATACCAAGTGCTTTATGTGGATTATCCGTTTAAATTCTCACAGAAATAACTGAAGGCAGACATTGGGCATTTTTTTATAGATTAGGAAACTGAGGCTTACAGAGGTTAAGTCACTTGCTCTAAATCACAGAGGTAATAAATGCCAGAACCAGGTGTTGAAGCCAGAATTCTTTGCTCTTTACACCTTCTCATTGCTAATCATCAGTTGCTTCTTGAAGAAATCTAACATGCTGATACTTCTCTCTTCTTCCTTTATGGTGATCAGCCCACAAAAATAGTAGAAACCTATGAAGGAAGGGACCTAGAACAAACAGCAAACACTAAGCTGGAGTTAAAGCTTTTGGCCTCCCAGTACAAAAGTGGGAGGAAACTATAGACACCTCCATTCATCCAAATAGTCTTCTATAATAACAGCATCCTCACTTGGCATAGAAAAAAATCTTCTCAGTTAGTCTTAAGGCCTCTTTTTCATAGACACATCTTTTGGCACCAGAAATAAATGAACAGGACAGCACAGGCATGACAGTTCCCTGACATCAGAGAAACTGCAGGATGTTGGACTTGTCCTAAAACTGTCCTGTGTCTCAGAGGGAATCTTTTCATCCAAATTGGCAAGCCTGGGGAATTCCCTCATACACCACAAATCTAAATTATCTGCAGGTAAAATGCCATTGTTGTAAAATGTGATCGTCTGTCATCTTTTTTATAGCATCCACCAAGAAAAATCTGCAGAGTCAACCAGAGTGAGTTGAAGAGGTAATAATACTTTCTGCAAACAAGCAGTTTAGAGCTCCAACAGCACATCAATCAGCTTCGACTCTGCTGCAAGCTCAGGCCAGGCAGGATGGTGCAATGGGAAGTATGCGCCAGGGGTCTGTTCCCAGCGGCTGGCTACTCTCCATCCCCACCGTCACCGCCTTGGTTGAGGCCATCACAGCTCCCAGCTAGATTCCTCCAACACTCACTAACACTCTTACCCTATTTCTCTTCCAAACCACACTACGGTGGAGGTAATATTTTACAGCATAAATTGGATCATGTCACTCTCCTGCTTAAACCCTTTAATAGCTTCCATTTCATTTACAGTAAAATGTCAAACCCTTAGCATGGCCTGGAGAGCTTTGCACCATGTGGCTCCTTGTTTACCACTCCATCACCATCTCAGTTTACTCTCTCCCTGGCTCACCAAGCTCTAGCTAGGCACACACGCCTTTCTCTTCAGATCGAAGGATCTTTGCACATGCATTTCCCTCTGCCTGGATTGATTTCGTCCTAAGATAAATACAAGTTTTGGCTTAAATGTCACTCCACAGAGGTCTTGTCTAGGCTCCCCATCTAAGTCTGCCTTCATATTCAGATTCAGATTCTCTATCAACACACTATGTTTTCCCCCTTCCTAACACATATCCCAATTTGTAATTAGATATCTATTTTTCTTTACTTCCTTAATATTTATTTCCTCCTCTAGACTGTAGCACCCATGAGGGTGAGGCCATGTTAGTTTTAGCCATCGTAATATGCCTAGTATTTATTTAGCATAGTGCCACCAACACAACGTAGGAAGCCAACACATATTTGTTCAATGTGCTGGTTTCCTCTCTCTAGGCTTCAGGTTTCATATATAAAATGACGGCTTTGAACAATTCAGTGGCTAGAAGTTTAGGATCCCAGAAACGTAAGGGACTCACAAGTAGAAATAGATACAAGTTGTTTGCAATGAAGTAAAACTGAAAATGGAGAAAGGATTTTTAATAGATTTTAGAGAGATTACATCTCTCACCACCGTATATTAATAAAGATTGTTAAAATTCCATTTAAAATATAATTACACAAGGTATAATAATGCAATTAAATTATTACCTGATATAACAATACACAAAAAAGAAGTAGAAATAGTTATCAAATGTGGTTGGTATACTTGTGATGTAAATATGGATGGCATGCTATACCTCAAATTCAATTTGGAGGCTCTTGGGGACAACTTGAAAGCAACTGAAACAGGTACAAGGAATTGTCACTGTGACTGATTATGAGGGGCCATTACAAACGCATAGATGAAAAATTCCCTGGACAAAGATATGAACCTGTGGTTTCAGACAAGCATGGCCACTCTAATTCCAAACACCTACGTCCAAAAAACAAAGAAAAAAGCCTGCCTGACTCTCTCCTGGCCAACGCCAACAAGCACACTTCAGGGTTCAGTACTACAGGGATTGATCTATCCACAGCTAATGATTCCCCCAAACTTTGCAGAGGAGGTCAGCTTGACTTTAATACCCATCACTTATTTTTAAAATTGTCAATGGTTTCCCATAGGTATATGACACATTCTAGTAACAAAAGGCATGATTTGTCAACAAATAAAATTTTAAATGGTCATATGTTTGTTTGGAAAAACAAATAAACATTAAAGCATACATTAAATTTTACCTACGTGTTACAGAACCAAAAATTCATTTTCTTTTACAGAAAAAAAATTCATTTTTTATGTGATGCTTCAAAATCCTGCAGTTTGTTCTATAAAAAACTGGCTTAATTTTAGAATTTCTGTGTTTTGTTTCTAAATGACAAGTTAGGAGAATAAATGTGAAGCTCTTTGCAAGTATCCACATAAAACCCATTCTGCATGTGGATCATCTTTATTGTCATAAATGGGAAACCAAATTAGATAGAATGTTCAGGAGATTTTCTCTTTTAACTTTGCATTGAGGCTCTATGAACTTTTTGATGCGTCATATAAGAATTTTGATCAGTGACTTTAAGTTTTGGTGTAGATTATCTTGATTACAATTTGCAGATTTATTATAATTGTACATGCTCATTAACTCATTTCTTTGAATTCTCTTTTTAACATGAAATAAATATTTCAAACATGTGAAAAATATAGAGATAGCAATAGCCCTCAACAAGTGTGTTACCATGAACCAGGGACTGTGAAATTTCCACGCAAAGCATTTACTCATTCAACCTTTACAACAGCCCTACAAGGTTTTTGTTTGTTTGTTTTTTGTTTGTTTCTTTTTCCTCATTTTACAATGATGAGATTTAGATACAAAGAAGTGAAGTAATTGCCCAAGGTCCCACAATTCATTAAGTAAAAGGACTTTAGGATTTGAGTTCAGGAAGGCTGGCTCCAGAACCCACAGTGCAAGCTACGATTCTCTACTGCCTCTTGAGTATCCGTGAACTCAGCATCCACATTTAACAAACACTAACATTTTCCATAATTGCCTCCAATCTTTTTATGTAATTAAAACATTCTAGTCATCTCCTTAATTCCATTCCATTACTTTTCCTGACCAGACCCAACTACATTTCTGAATTTGGTTTATGTGTAGTTTTCTTGTTCATATGTTTGTTCCTTTACTCCCTCTTTATGTATCTCCTAAAAATATGCACTGCTATTTTGTGTATTGTACATTTTTACATAAAAAGTATCATGCTGTACATATCATTCAGCAATCTGATTATCTCTGTCAACATTATATAAGCATTATATGTTTGAATTTTCAATTTTCATCTGATCTTTAATAGATGACTATAATCACTTTTCATTCATTGTCATTTCTGATTTAGTTGTTTTTATTTCTATCATCTTAGTTTGTGTTTTCTATTTACAATGCCTTTCTTTGCTTCTTTACTTATCCTTATGTTCTTTCAGTTGGATTGATTTAGTTTTCTTTGTTTGCTCTCTGATTTTCCCCCTTATCTTGATTTGGAAATCACACTCTATTTCTATTAATTTAGTGGTTACACTTACATATTTAACTTTAGCAAAATCCAAGTATAATTGTTATCATTAAGCTCCTACCAAATACTGCAAGCACCTCCTTCAAACTCTGAAATCCTCCCACTCCTATCACTGAATAGAGTTCTAGCTTCTTTTTAAGCCCATGAAAGGCTTGCCACAGGATCTTTTTCAATGATTATGTGTTCCATATTTTTTGCTCACCCCTTCTTCCCTCTAGATTCAACCTGCTCTTTGTGAACCAATGAGAATCTATAAATGGTTACATTTCTTAGTTTATACCATTTGTTTCTCTCTCTCTCTTGAATTATAGTTGAATGCATATACTGAATCAAATGATGTTTATTTTCCCTCCGCATTCAGAAAATAATATCCTATTGTCTTCTAGCAACCATTATTGCTGATAAGTCTGCAGCAGGTCTACCTATCTATCATTTGTAGTTAAATATTTTTTCTCTGGCCACTTTTAACATATTTTATCTTCATTGTAATATGGTTTTACTACAATTCCAAGTGGGAATTTTTTTAAGAACTTGATGGGATAAGGTCACATGAATTTTTCAGTTCTGAAAATTTTGTTTCAGTCTTTTTAATTTTAGATGATCTAACATTGTCTTTTTATTTTCCAGAACTACTATATCATGCATGTTGGAACTTCTCCTTATATACCCCATATATCTTAAATTCTCATTCAATGTTTTCCACCTCTCTGATTCTGAGTGATTTCTATGATTTCATTTCCAACTCAAACATTTTCTCTTCTTTTGTGTATAGCTTGCTTTTGAACACATGTATAGACTTTTTTTCCTACCATTGCAATTACTATATAATTACATATATATATATATATATATATATATTTTTTTTTTTTTTTTTTTTTTTTGCCGTACGCGGGTGTCTCACTGCTATGGCCTCTCCCGTTGCGGAGCACAGGCTCCGGACGTGCAGGCTCAGCGGCCATGGCTCACAGGCCTAGCCGCTCCGCGGCATGTGGGATCTTCCCCGACTGGGGCACGAACCCGTGTCCCCTGCATCGGCAGGCAGACTCTCAACCACTGCGCCACCAGGGAAGCCCTATTTTTATATTTTTACTCTACTTTTTTCCCATACTGTTCTGTTCCTGCTTATAGTTTCTGCTTCTTTTAATTATTAAATGTTTAAAATATTCTTAATTTAAAATTTAGTTCAGATTGATCTAGTATCTAGAATTTAGGGATAAGAATTCTTCAATTTGTTGTGTTCTATCCTTGTGTGGTTTCTATTATTTGACAATAAGATTTTCTTCAAAGGGAGTTGTTTTGGGCTTCCTTGGACTGTGAAACCTTCAAGAAGGGTTGACAATGGCCTCCCATAATACTTTGTGGATTTCTCTAACTACTGTAAGTTTTTATATTAACTTCTCAGACTGGAATTCCTGCTTAACAGGGAGATATTGTTAATATTTTTATGATTTGATTTCAGACCACACCCAGGAAGAGGTCCAGGTCAAAGTTTCTAATTCCTTACAGGCAACACTTTCCACCTGCTCCTTAGGTGGGCATCAAGCTCCTTTCAGTTTTCCTTGGCAGGTGGAAAGTTTTTCTAACTCACCATTTCTCAGAAAGAGCAGTGTCTCTGTTACAGGTCCCTGTCTGCCTAATACAGGCCTGAGGCCTCATCTCCTGCGGCCTGCATGAGGGCTAAACCCAGTGCCCAACTACTGATGGCCATGTCTGTTTCTATAATCCCCCCCCTGAAGCACATGAAATCAGTTCCTGTTCATCTCCATGCATATAAATACCCTCTTCATTTCTGGCAGCTGAGGAGTTCCCCTCTTTGGTTTTCAGCTCAACTATGCATTTTAATTTTTGCTGTTGTTGTTATACTCTCTCCAGCAGAACCATCTATTTTTAAATGGGAAGCAGAGTCCTTTTGTAACAGCTCAGATTATAATACTCAAAGTCTTATCATTTCAACATCAATGTTTCCTACACCTGCTATCTTTAACAAATGGTACATTATGGGGATAACATTAAAACTGTGTAATCTTCAGGACAATCATTGTAGTTAGAACTGTGAAGTCAAATAAGAGAAAACCAAGAAACACCTTTAAGGACTAAAGTCACAAGCACAAGCACAAGGGATCACTATCTGATCCCTTCTATCACTATCTGATCCCTTCTGTGTGTCAAACAGATATTCATTCAGTAATTGAGAGCCTAACAGAGCCAGGAACTAAGCAAGGAGATGGGAGTACAGTGGGGAGCTCATTAATAATATGTTCCCAAGCTTTAAATCCTAAAGGAAAAATAATTTTTTAAATCATACATTTGATTGCTTTAAGGAAAATAATACATATAAACAGATATCATTTTTCCTAGAGGACTGCAAACCGCCAGTTGGGAAAACAATTCTTATTCCCCTTCTTTATTTTACAAGTGAGGGAGTAGAGCCCCAGTGCAAGATGACTTTTCTTGTATTTATATATTCATCAAAATTCTATCAGAACCCTTTTTCCTAAATATTAAAATCGTTTTTCTAAAAATTCAAAGATATGGACACAACTACTTTGCAGTTAGAAACTGAATAGATAAATCCCTGATTATGGATAAATATAATTTTGGTAAGCTTAAATTCAAAATTTCTAAAAGCAATAGAGAAAGCATTCATTTTTTACATTTTAGCAAAATAGCTCTCTAAGAACATTCTCTGACTGGCATGAGTGTACATTCTAACTTAAGAAAATAATATTTATTTGTTCTTTCTTGCATTTTTAATCTTTCCCCCCACTCTGCAGAATCAGAAACACTTCTTATCTAGCTTCAGTAATTCACACCTACATTTCTCATACAACTATGTAATAAATACATGTGTATATGACTATCCATATTACATGCTAATAAATACATATTATAACATACATTCTGGAGGCAAAATGTCAAAAATGTCCCTTTGTACTCTGATATCTGCAGTAAGGACATAAGGAACACTAAAAAACTTTAGCTCTTTTGGGAATATTCAACAAAACAATGAAATTTACAAAGTGTGTACTACCTAGAATGGAACATTTTACACACATAACACATTCATCACACACACACACACACACACACACACACACAAATAAATAATTGTGGATTTTTCTTAAATTTCACATACCTAAGGCCTTATTTACCCAGTTTAACAATATTAGTTTCTAGTCACTACACGTTGGCACCAATATACTCTTAACAGAAGTTAGTAGAAAGAACACTGGACTAGGTGTCAGAGGTTTAAGTTCTAATCCTTGCTCTGCCACTTAGGCAATTCACTTCATTCTTCAGTTTTCTCAGGTAAGATTAAAGGAGTTGGATTGTCAAGATCATTTTTAGATATTTTGTTCTATGGTTTTAAAACAATAACGGTGATAATTATAAGGCTTTTGGCTTATGATTTTATTATGTTTTAGTTATTGGATACCACAAAGTACCAAGATTTGAATAGATTCATACACCACAGTGATGTATAACAATGATCTTTTATAGCACAGTGCTTGGGGAAAAAATAGTCAGAAATTAATAACAATATTTAAATTAAAGGCTGTGCCAGAAATCTGTAAGAACACTAAATCAGTTCCAACTTTAAGCAATAATAATTAATATCCACTAATAATTAAGTGGGTGATGTGTAGTTTCAGTTCCAGGTGCCCAAGCTTCCCTTTCTTGTCTCATTATTAAGAATTACAATTGACTGTGCTGCAGATAAACCTTTAAGCAAAGCATATTTCATCTGCTTGCTTAATGGACTGGCATCTTCTTGGAATTCAGAGTTCTGGAACTTAATATTGGTTGTGAGATAATTTACGGTTGACTTCAACATCCTCTCACACTGGGAAAACTCTCAGTCTATTTCACAGTCTGAAACTTTATTAACTTTCATTTCTTAAGTGAAAACATTCCAAACCACATTCTAGAATCTAGAAGAGGATATAGAGATAGTGGTTATCAGAGTAGAAATTCACAAGACAAAATAAATAAACTAAACTATAAACACTATGGGAAGGTAACAATGATGCTATTCCAAAAATGGTGTCTTGTCTAGAAATTCTTGTCTATTTATGATAGTGGGACAGCAAATATAACCTGGGGAAATCAGCCCCTAATTGTCTTGTAAGGATTAAATAGGACTCCTTAGATGTCTTAGCACACACTGTTCAAGGCAGTTACCTCACTACCAGGGTGGCTTCCCTCTCCCTCAGGGTCTAGTAGCAAGGGAAGAAATGCTGTGTTCTGTAAGTCAGTGCTATCCAAAGACGATATAATTCAAGTCATATGGGTAATTTTAATTCTCTAGCAGTCACATTTAAGAAAGGGAAAAATGGCTGAAATTATTTTAACAATATTTTTATTTAACTTAATATATCCAAAATATGTAATCAACATAAGAAGTATTAATGAGATATTTTAGATTTTTTTCTTCATGCCAAGTCTTCAAAATCCACTGTGTATGCTACAATTACAACACATCTCAACTTGCACTAGCCACTTTCAAGTGCTCAAAAGCCACGTGAGTTAATGACTACCATATTGGATAGCACAGCTCTGTGCTCATCTTAACAGACATATTTCTCCAAAGTAGAGGTTTGTTAAACCAAAGACCACATATGTTCTGAAAAATATCTATCAAAGGAAGACAAAAATTATATCGAAAGGCTGCTGCCTGCCTGCCTTCTTTCCTTCCATTCTTACACTGGTCTTTCCTTCTACCAACACTCTGGCCTTGGTACTATGCCAAGAAATACAAGTGTGAACAAGACAGTTGAGGTCAGAGCCCTCGTGAAGTTGACCGTGTAACAGGAAAGAGAGGACTTAATTAAATAAGTCTATAATGAATTAGTTACAAATATGAGAAGTGCTTTGAAGGACTCCTGGCTGCTATGGAGGATGGAACTTACCTAGTCTCAAGGGAGTTGCTGTGGCTGAATGTTTGTGTCTCCCAAAATTTCTATGTTGAAATCTTAACCTGCAAGGTAATGATAGTAGGAGGCAAGGCCTTTGGGAGGTGAATAGGTCGTGAGGGCTCTGCCATGAATGGGATTAGTGCCCTAATAAGAGGCTTCAGAGAGATCCCTTGCCCCTTCAACCATGTGAGGTTACGGGGAGAAGATAACCATCAGTGTGGAAGCAGGCCCTCACCAGACACTGAATCTATGGACCCCGTGATCTTGGACTTCCTAGCATCTAGAACTGTCAGAAGTAAGTGTTTGTTGTTTCTAAGCCAACCATTTTATGGAATTTCTGTTATAGCAGCCTGAACAAAGTAAGACAGGAGTCAAAAATGGCTTCCATCGGGACTTAACATTGACGATGAATGAGTCCTCAAGAACAAGGAGGAATTAGCTTAATGGAGCAGGTGGGCAAGAAAAAAATGTGGGAAGTGGAAATTAATAACATTCTACACAAGGGCAGCAGTATAAGAGAAGAGGTTCAAAGACAAAAGACTTTGGTGAGTTTAAACGTTGAAACTGTGGCTGGAGTTTAGACATTAGGAGTATGAAACATGGCCCAAGACGTGCCCCAATCATTCAGAATGCTATAGACCATGCTGGAAGAAGCAGTGTGAAAGCAAGAGTCATCTGAGGAGCTCTGGATCAAAAAAGAAGAAATATGGGACACATAGAAAAGACAGTTTAGGGTACACTTTTTATTGTATTTGTCCATCAATAAACCACTGATATGGAGGTCTATCTACAACCCAGTCTGGCCACCACTTTCCCATCTATGCCAATGGTGCAGAACTTCAAATACATAGCTAAAAAACCTAAACATCACTGTACAAATCTAGCCTTTGATTTTATGTACCTTCTGTCCAAGAATAATAGGTTTCCTTTTCGTACTAATTATTAGCGTGGTCTTCAATACTGCCTGTAGCAATAACAAAATGCAATGTTATAAAAACCAAAGCACATATCACTCAAAGAAAGCAACTGGCTTGCCCAAGCAATAGAATTGTTTTTCCCTCCTTTGCTATCACTAACCTAGAGCAAGTAAATTATAATTATGTAACATTTAAAATTCATAATTAAATAATTTATATGGACTATTTCCCAATTGTAGTATTCCAATACTATAATTATAAATTTTGGATTATAAAAATTACCCTGTAGAAGGAAAGCCTACATTTTAAACTTTAACTTTCACAAGGAGTAATGGAAAGACATTGAAATCTTTGGAGAATAAAGATGACAATCTAACCCATATTTTAAAGGCTCAGTAAAGACTGCAAGAGGAAGAACAGATAGAAAGCTAGGCAGGGAGATAAGTTAGGAAGTAAAAACAGTAGACCAATCAAGAGATGACAGACTTGGATTAGAGTGTTTGGAGACAGAAGGTAGTTTAGGATATAAAATTGTCTTGACATAGTTATTAATTGCATGTGGGAAGAGAAG
Organism: Leucopleurus acutus; assembly: GCF_964270905.1. Classification (NCBI taxonomy): domain Eukaryota; kingdom Metazoa; phylum Chordata; class Mammalia; order Artiodactyla; family Delphinidae; genus Leucopleurus; species Leucopleurus acutus. The sequence goes on along the minus strand of NC_139147.1, from coordinate 76,137,216 downwards.
ATGTGTGGCAGGGCAGTAAAAATAGAAAGTGGAAGTATGGAACCACGGCACCTCCAGAATATTCTTATAAGAAATAGGGTAGGGTTTCCCTGGTGGCGCAGTGGTTGAGAGTCCGCCTGCCGATGCAGGGGACGCAGGTTCGTGCCCCGGTCCGGGAAGATCCCACATGCCGCAGAGCGGCTGGGCCGGTGAGCCATGGCCGCTGAGCCTGCGAGTCCAGAAGAAATAGAGTAGATCCTTAACTGAAATATTCCCCCCAAATTAGCATATACTTCGCATCAGGCATTAAAGACAAAACCCAGAGCTCATACTGCTCTGACTGACTGAAGATCCCTCTCTCCTTGTGAGCTATACATTGACCACTGAGCTTGGAGTGCCTCTGAGATATCAAGGAGCCAATGGAAAACTGTGCATGGTAACTTGTATCCTTGCTCTTGTGTGTACATCTTTGCACTGTTCATACACTATGAAAGTCAACCAAGAGATGAAAAGGCAATCCTAAAAGTGGTCATTCTTACCAGTCTCTGAACCCAGATAAATCTTGGTGGTCAGACCTAGCTTATTAACATGTCAAGGATGAATCCAAGCTTTCTGATTTAAACAAGATGGATATTGGTGTCTTTTTTTGAGAAGAGGAACATTAAGAGAGGAATAGATTTGGGAGTAAATCTTCAAATTCAGTTTGGGGTATTTTCAGTTTGAGGCACCATGTAGAAGTTGGATATACAAACTTAGAACTCAGAAGAAAGGTCTTTACTGAGGATATAAATGTGGCAATAGTTGACTTTTGAGAAGTAAAGCACTGAGAGTACATTGTGAGTGTTTAGTACCCAGGACTGAACATTGAGAATCTCCAAAGATGGAATAAATAAGGATAAGCTAATTAAGGAGCCTAAGTAGAAACCAGAAAGATGGGAGTAAACAATATTTCAAAAGGAGGGACTGACCAGCAGTGTTGGGTGCTACCAAGAGGTTGTGTGAAGGAGGATTGGAAAATACCCACTAGAGTTAGTACACTGGAGGTTATTAGTAACCACAGGGAGAGGAGTAATTTTTAGTACTGAGGGTAGAAGCCAGATTAGAAAGATATGAGGTGTGAGGAAGAAAAGAAGAAAAGGTGACAATAAATAGAAGATTTTAAGTTTGAACATGAACAAGAAGAAAGTTAAGGACCTGACAAAGGATTGGGGATTGTGGTAAGGTTGTTTGACTGCTTTAGAAAGATTTAAGCCTGCTGAATTGAAAACAACAAGAATCCAAGAGAAAGAGGAATTAAAGGTAAAGTATCCTTCCTATGAAGGTGGAAGGGGATGCAATTTAAAACACAGGAGATTGGCCTCCGCTAGAAGAAAAAACAACTTCATTGTAACAGAAGGAAAGAAGGAGAGAACAGATGTCAATTTGCTTATTCAGATGCAAAAGCTCCCAAATATGGCAGTTCCCCTTTATAGCAGGTAATTCTCAGTCAAGTTTTCCAGTACATACATGAAAATTCTGGGGGGCGGGGGGGGGGAATATATATATATATACACACATATATATATATACACTCCCTGATATCTCATAGTGTGTGTGTGTGTGTGTGTGTGTGTATACATATATACACACACACACACACACACACACATTCTCTCTTAACTACACTGAGTATCTACTGAGTTATGACAAGTTTCCCAGGGATATCGTTCAGAGCACCATCTGCACAGATAAACCTGGAAGACCCGTTACCTGTGTATTCCTATGGCAGGCTAGAAGAGCAAAAAGGGACTGATTTAAGTGTCAGAAGAACTTGACTCTATTCCTAACTCTGTCACTCTCAGTTTGGGTAAGTCACTTACCTTCTCTGTTTTATAATGTCCTCATCTGTACAGAGTAGCAACAGGTGATAGGTGATAGATGATTGATGGGTAGATAGAGAGATAGATAGATAGACAGATAAATAGATTCAGAGAAGAAGGAAGAAGAAATGGCTTTTCGGGAAGCATGTGCAAAGACACAGATATGAAAGGGCTTGTCATGTTTAATGAATTTCATCGTGACTGTGGCAGTGAGTTCCTACAACATCCTGAACACTGCGTACTGGGGTTGTATGTAAAGTGTCAAGTATGTCATTACCACGGGGCTCCTTCTGTTACTATTTATTTTTATATTATGGCATACTAATAACATATTCCATATTTGTGTAGGAATTATATATATATACATATACAAACATATTCCTATTTGTTCCATGAAATACACTTTTAAGGTAGGTATTATTCAATTCCACCCCTAATATTTGTGGGACCCAGGGCAACAGAATAAATGGTAACCCACATACCACATGTTTAATATTTAAATTTGTAAATCAAGGTAACTAACCGTATAATAAAACGTTTGGTTTTGCTATTTGAAAATTATACCTTCCTAATACCCAGAAGTAGCCCAGGGCTGAACTTAAATTCTTTGGACTCCGCAGAATCTTCTGTCAGACAGGGCGGTACTGGGAGAACATGCCGCTCGTCTCAAAGCTCAGACCTTCTAGGGTTCCAGGTCCTCAGAATGTGGTACAGAATGAGGAAGCATGGGCTCTAGGTGGACATAAACCCTTAGCCCTTTGGACTCCTTGCTCCTGGAGGAAGGCCAGAATGGAGTCCAGAACAAAGGCCCTCTCTCTGAGAATTAGAAGATTCATTAGTATTCGTACTATATTACTTTATCATGAAGGTAACTGGGGCTCAGAAAAGTGAGGTAACTAACTATTACCTAGCCCATCACTAGTACATGGTAAGCTTTCAATATTGTCTGAATAAATGGAGAATAAATGACATACACCTAGTTAGTGGCATTGTCTGAAGACGAACACGGTTTCCCTCTCTCCAGAGCTAATTCTTTGGTTCCAAGCTGACCTAAATACATATTGCTATGTGGGTTTCTCATGATTCTGCATACTCTTTTTGATAGTTTATGTACTCACACACTGTGTTAGTGTCTAAGTACACACATGCTTATGCGTGCTCGTGTGCATGCAGGCGCACACACACACACACAAACACACAATATGTTAGCTGCAGCCTTCCTCGGGACTATATCTTAAATATGGTTTGTGGCAATTAAAGCCAATTTCATTATTTAATTTCTTCCCTACACAAATTTCATCTGTTATAAGTTCTGACTGATTTATGACTCAGGGATGCAACACTTACACATCTCACCCTCCAAAACAACATTTAAATCTTATCAAAAATTATTTTCTCATTTTCTTAAATTTACTGTAGAAATAATGTCCTATCATCCACTGAAATGCAGAAAAAAATGAATTTGAAAGTTAAAGGAAGGCTCTGATATTGTCATTATTCAAGTGATTTATGTAATTTTTCTTTTTTCTTCTTTTCCTTCTACATCCACAGCAATGCATGAACAGAAACAAAGAAGTATGTAAAGAACACAAATTGAAAATGACCAATTGGGTGGCTGCAAAAATAAAACTATTTCTGATCTACCCAACAAAGAGGCTACTGGGAGAGACAATCTTGTGTAATGGAAAGAACACTGGAATTAATGTCAAAAGCTGAGGGGCAAAAAGAAACTAAAAGCTATTGAACACTTACCACGTTCCAGGCAAAGGGTGAGTACCTTTCTATACTTTATTGTCTTCCATAAGGTTGAGACTAACCTGCCTGGTACTCCCTTATCCCTAAACACTGCAGACGGTTGTAGTAGCTACTTACATGGCATCATGGAATTCTGTAACAATAACATAAATAACAATGATATGAATATGAAAAAGGGGCAAATGTTAGCAGGGATCTGCACTGTGTTTGAGAAAAAATGTAGGGAAACGTCCAGAGTGTTCCTGTTTCAGACGTAGGTGCCTGCACTGCAAATTCAAGGATCGAAATCAGATTCCATTATTATCAGTGAATCAGAACGTGTCCTGGTGTGCCTGCCTGTGGGAAAGCCCTACAGAGAAGCTGGTGAATATTTTATGATGAAATCTCAGAGGAAGAACTCGAATGACACCTCCTAGTTGGCCCTTTTGTGATTTCACAGAAGAGAAGTGACAAGTGTAAGACCAGTTAGGAGTCACTCAGAAGCTTCGAATTTTAAGGCACTGTAAGTATATCTAACCATTTTGTTAAATGATTAGACATCCAAGCATGTTTCTTTTTCAGGTTTGGAGAAGGAAAATTACTTATTAATAAAACTAATTCAGAAAGCCTAGTTCTGCTTGAATAATCTTTGATACATTTTTAAAAATAGATTTTATTTTACGTCTTACCTCATTCTTTCATTAATTTACGATCCTTATTTTCAATAAGTAACAAAACAGAAATGGAATCACTTTAAAGTTTGATTGTAGCTACTCTTAATTGAAGTAATTAAAAATATATAAAATATAAGTGTTTATGAAAATAAGCAAAGACAAAACAATCTAAATCAGTGTCATGGAATCTCAACTACAGAAAAGGAATTGTTATGCTGGAGGGCTTCAGGAGTTATACTGCATTTTACTTAAAATATGTGAAGTTATAGAAACTGACATATATTAGATATTTTGTTTGTTTGGTTTTTGTCTAGTGAAATATGATATGCCAGATATTGTGCTAGATTTTGTGGGCTACAATTAGAAATCACATACTAAAAAGAATTCAATCTATAATATTATGGGAGATATATGACTTACAAATACATAATTTCAATACAGTGATAAATGGAACGATTTGGAGATAAAGGGAGTATAGAAGGAAAAACAAAATTTTTTAATTAATACCATTTGTTTCTTAAAGCCATCAAAACTTTATGTTTTTCATATATTTTACCTTTTTGAAAGCAACTTGCTATATGTTGCCAATTGTGAAATACTATAAATAAGTAGTCATTTGGAAAATATATTTTTAAAATTCAATTTTTTTAAAAAACTAAACATATGAAACAGAAGAAAAAAATAAGTAAAAACTTTTACTCATACCTTAGGAAATATAAAGCAGTGTCAATTTTTTTTTCATTTATTTCCTGATACTGATGTCTGTGGTACCCAATTATTGAAAAAGGAAGTCAAAAAATAAGAAGGAAACAAAGCTAATCAAGAAAAAAATAAAAGAAGGTAATGTTATAATGAAACAGGATTGAATGGCTAACAAATGTGAAAAGACTTAATTTAACAATATCTAGTCCACAGTTTTCCCCTGAAATCTGGGACCATCTGCACTGACCATTTCCTCAAGGGGAAGGTTGGGAACCACTTACATATATTTTAATGTTATCCCTTCAGCCTGAGCACTTCCTCTCTTTTAATTCTGGATTTTAAAAAGGCAACTGAGCATTCCTAATTCTTAGACTGATTACATAAAGTGAAAAGAAAAAGAAAACAAAACTAGATCAATTCTACTCTATTTTGATTCTAACTAAAATCGATGTTAAATCTTCACTTGACACAAGAGGTTAATAAATAGGCATTCTCTTAAAAGTGTACTAAGTAGAAGCTCCACCTTTCAAAATGCATTATTTCTATGACAGGTTAAAAACCAGGGGTATCAAGTACAAGCTACAATTAACTACATGAGGGCAGAAAATTCAACCTAAGGAACAAATGATGAAAAATATTGTATGTCTGATTAAAATCATCATCCATAATATCTGGGCAATAAAAAGAACTACCTATACTTAAACATCATATTCTAAGGTTCTTGTTTCAATTTTAAATATTTAATCTAAACCAAGATGGGTACTAGGGTAACCCAGGAATATAAAGAAAGAGTTCTCATAGGCTGACTCATAATCATTGACTTGGTTGCCTTAGATTATGAAAAACAAATGTCCATGAGTTTTCCTTCTACAGAACACATTCAAATTGACTGTTCAGATTGCAAGCTGAGTGGAAAATATCAAAATGGAGGGATGGGGGAGAGCCTTTTGTGCTGTGTACTTTCGAGTATCAATAACTGCTGGGAAATGCAGCCACAGGGTTTCCCATCTCTATTCCTTTGTTCATGTGCTTATCACCCACATTTATTCCTATTGAAATCTTTCATATCTTCCTTGGCCTGGCTCAAATGCCACACTCAAAGTACGGGGGCTGTGGATAAATGCACTAAGAGGAAGATAAAGAGATTGACAACAAGATCTCAGGAAATCATAGCAATGTTCAGGCCATTTAAAGGTGCTTTTGTAAGCAACTGGGAAATTTTACAAAGGTTTTTATGGGGTAGTAATGTGATATTAAGGAATGTTTTTTAAAAATTCTGTTCAGACTGATTAAGGATTCAGGAAAAGGAAAAGGAAAGGAAAAGGAAAAGATTAACAACATTCAGGTTAATAAATAGGTATTCTCTCAGAAGTGTATTAAGTATAAGATCCACCTTTCAAAATGCATTAGAACTGCAGGTTATGAAAAACAAACAAACAAACAAAAAACCCTAAATCTTGGCAGTGACAAGAGAGATGGAGAAAAGATAATATGGAACAAAGATTATCAGTTTACCTGATGTTAGTAACTGTACCTGATTCATCTTACTTTCCTCAGTTCCCAGAAAGTCCTCAGTTAGTGCCTGACAAATAAATGAAGTTAAAAAAAAAAAACGTTGCAGAGATCAAATCAATGAGGTTGGTGATTGGATATGACAATAAAGAGAGATGAGTCAAAGATAAGAGGGGTTCCCAACTTGGCAGACAAGAAGGTTGGCGTCAGGAAACTGCCAATATTTGCTAAGTGCCTACTACCTATCATAAAGAATGTCATTCACTGAGATGGGAAACTCAAGATACAAAGCAGACTGAGATCTGGGGGATGATAATAATTAAATTCAAGATGAAGAAGGTTGCATTTGAGTTAGCAGTGGAACCACATGGAAGTAAACAGCATGTTACTGGAAATCTGGATGAGGAACTCAGATGTCAACCTGAGTCAGAAATATACAGGAGACAGGTGAAGTCAATAAAGGTGACTTCACCCAAGAAGAAAAAACAAACTAACAACAACAACAAAAAAAAATCAGGAACACCTCTATTAAGGACATCGTTCAGCAAACACTAATATTCACCAAGATAACGCTGGTCTCATGGACTCTCTGTCAACAGGTTCAAAGTCTAGCAGAAGAACAAAAACTATAAAAACAATTTGAAGAAAGTGTTATGAGTATTATGACTAGTGTATCTACAGAGGAAATGGGTGCATAAAGGAGAAGATGGAGAATTTTACCTGGGAAATAGGTCTGAACGATGAATGGGGCTTGCATGAGCACAAGGATACCCAAAAGAGCCACTGTCTTGGGACTCATAAAATGTGCATCTCTTCATTACATTGGTGCACAGACTGTAACATTGAGATTGTGAACAAGATATGCTCAGAACTCTTAAAATTAGACACAATAAGGCCTTTGAGCATATAGCTTACATGCTGGGAAAACTACCCATGAAAGTGGCTGAATCAATTCAGATGAGGTCTAGACCAACTGGAGACCTAATTTAGAATGCAGGCAAAAACCACTTTTGAAAATCCTAAGAGTTTGGTTAACACAAAAAAATAATAAAATCCCTACTGTGAAATTATAAAGTTCTTTTCTCAAAGCACATTATAAACAGCAGCTGCAAGAACAGTTAACCAAATATTACTGTGCCGAGGGATAAAATGACCTCCTAAAGCCCTCACAGAAATTCTAATCTAGACTGAGGGTATTTTACTCTGGGTTTATCAGACCAAACCTGGATTATAATGTTGATTCCAAGCGATACCCTCTACAACGATACTGATAAATAGGAGCTTATCCAGAGGCAGGTAATCAGGTTTATCAACACACCTACTATATGTCAAGCAATTTCAGGTGCTATAAATCCTAAACGTGACCTTGTATTAGACTTCAAATTCAAGGAGAAGGCCAAACTTATTTTTCATAAAATAACATGATCAATGGTTCAAAAGATAAAACTGAATTTCCCCTATGTATATTGTCACCATACTGCATAGATAAAGAATTGGGAAAAACTAAAGAAGAAAGAAGTCAAATACCAATAATACCTATGAGAACAGATGAGATGGGTGACATACATAAATGAAAATCACAGAAATGCAAAAATCTCAGTTTAGGCAATATTTTAATTACACCCTTCTTTTCTAAATCTTATATTTTTACCACTAATGAGCACAATTAAATTTCACCAACTCTCCATAATATAAATGTGATGATTGCTAAGAGTATGTCAAGTCTGATATTCAGTAAATGTTGGTTTCTTCCTTAATTGATGAAGTCTTAGTAGAAATATATCAAAAAGGGATGTCTTAAAGTCTGAGAAATCTAAACACTTGACAATTAAGGCATGACTTTTCTCTCTACTATCATTCCTATTCCAATGGCACATTTCCACTGCTTAATTTAAAACTGGCATGGAATATGATGTTTCACATTAGCTTATTCAGAAATCAGTCTTCAACTTGCACTCAGTATCACATAGTCCCTTTTGCTGTCCATTTTTTATTTTTACCTTCTCTTTAAGGCTGCACTAGTAAATAAATAAATGTCATCTACATTAGAACAAAATCTAGTTCCACCATCTTATTAAATCCCTTCAGTGCTGAAGTCCAAATCTATGTAATAATCTATCCTGAATGCGCAGTGAAATGTAAAAACTAAAATAATACAAAGAAAATTTAGAAATACAGTCAATCTGTGTTCAATTAAATGAGTGGATCTAAGTAAAAATAAAGAATATGGAGGAGAGCAATTAAACAAAAATATAGGTATTAATTTTTTGCTATTCCCTTAATACACATGTCAAGTCTTCTGGAATTTCATGTCCAACATATCATTAAGCTATTTTCTTACATCTGACATACAGATATCTTGGAATCCAACAACCTACTCCCTGTAAGAATTAACACCAAAAATACACATCAAGAATGATAAAGCTGAAAGGGATCTCAGAAACCACCTGATACAATCCCTTTATTCTGAAAATGAGGAAGCTAAGCTGAAGAGAAGAAAAAAAAGCTTCCCCAAGGTCAAAAAGTCCAATGCTATTTTTATGATACTGTTACCTTAGACTGAATCAAAGGCCTCTTTTATTCATATCTTCTTAAGAAAAAGGCTGGGTTTCAAACCCAGCAAAAGAATAAATACAGAGGACTGCAGCATACACAGAAGACTTACTTAATGTGCTATCAATAGCTTTAAGAGTAAAAGAAGAGGAAAGAAAAGCCAATGAGGTAAGAAAGAGTTGATAGAAAGAAGCTTTTTCATTAGACCCAATCAATACTGTCTTCCCCCATCACTTAGAGCTTCACCAAGGAAAGTGAAACCAGAGTGAATATGTTCCCTCAAGATTATTTAACAGTAAAATGGCTTGTTGGTCTCAACTGTAAATGTAAGGACCAGGCATGCCTGAATTGGAAATCAATGGCAAAGGTTATTTCTCATTAACCCAATGTTAAGAAACCAAAGCCAGTCAAAATAGAAACGGGCCCTTTTCCAAACTGGCTACGCCACCCACTTCCCCTCCATTTCTGGAGCAAAGAGATAAATTAATATAAAGATGCTCTCTTTTGTAGCATTTCCATAGAAACTCCCCCTTTATAAGTAGTTATGCTGCTGAGAAAGAAGAAAGTATATATTGAGTGAAACAAGGGTGGCAACTGAGAGGTGGGTTGGGAGGAAGGGAAGACGTAAGTGCTAAGTAGTTATCTAATAGCTATACACCAAATGAAAATGGATTAATGATATTTTTGTATTTTAATATTGAACAAAAGGAAATTAATATTAGCTTAAGATACTAATTCCTTTTCTTGCTCAGCATTTTCACATTTGTGCAGAAATTCCCTTGAAACCTGACTAGTACTGATGCCATGAGCACACTAGTCACCAATAGAATTCATTTCATTTGGATGAGTTATTTCTGACCACCTAGTATGGAGATAGCATTGAAATGATAGTGTCCTTTTCCTACATACTCCAAAGGCAGAGACAGGTACTTACGCAGTAATTATAATTACGCAGTAATTATAAGACAAGACAAACTGAACTGCAGACGACAATACAGGTATAAAGCCAAGTGAAGGGGCAGGCAGTGACTCATTCAAACCTGGAAGGATCTGAGATCTGGTATAAGAGATGGGAGTTGGGCTGGACTGCCGCAGGGTGGGAAAATGTGAGGCTATGTCTGAGTAAGGGAAAGACAGGTATGGAAATTATCAGCATGCCTTGTGGGGAAACCAACTATAAATTATGGAACTGAAATGGTCAGATGCTGTAAATGTTCTAGGTATGCAACAAGGCTGGGGTTGGCTAGAGCACTGTGGGAGGAGAGGTAGAGAAAGAACCTTGATTATGCAGCATATTCATGTTGATAATATATATAATCAAACAGCATGCTCTCAGCCAGGTCTTGAGCCCACGTGTATTTTTGAAAGACAAATTGTAGTGAATTTTTTAAAATTAAGAAATTATTATTTTTCTTGAAATTTAGACATTACAGGAGAAACTGTCCAGAAGAACACAGCAAAACTACAACTTGGAACGCAGTAATACAAATCTGGCCAGAGTTAACAAAATTATAGATTGCCCTACAGGAAAAGAATAGGTACTTCTTCATTATTGCCATATCCCATTCCCAAGCACATGACAAAACAGCTATTCAATAGGTGTCTGACAATATAACTTGACTATAGATATTTAAAAGCAACTACCCACATTTAAATTGCTCAAAACAAAGAAGCAGATGGATAATCTTGCTACCATCAGTGGGCAATGTCCCACAGGAGACAGCTATGGTGTAGCAGTAAGGCACAGGCTTATGTTTATAGGTTTAGTCTCTGTGTTTGCTCTGCCTTTCATAGTTATATGACCTAATTCACCCCTTCAGAGGCTCACTTCCCTCCCCCATAAGGTGGGTGATTGTAATGAGCGCTGATGTTTTCTAATGCAAACCCAGTAACACTTTAAATCACATACCCCACTAGGTGGATCTCCCAAGGCTGATGTCACAGTTACTCATTCTCAAGTGCAGACGTGTAATAGCATGAGACAAAAGCTTCAGACTGAATGTGGTTGCATAACATGATAAAGAGAACAGGCAGGACTGTGCTTTAGGTGAAAGTAACGGGAGTCAAGGATCCTCCACCTTCAGGTCTCCAACCAAAATGGTGATCCCATTAGCAGAATCATGAGTGGAATTCGAACTCAAGAAGCTATATAGTAACCCAGAAATGCAGCCCAGCAAAACCTCAAAGAAGGGAATTATGTGGAAACACTAGGAAAAGCATGATTTCAAAGTGCATTTCCTTCCTCGTGCTGCTTTTCTCATGACCTGTAGGTGGAGAGGGAGGAGAGGCAGACCTCTCAGGATACCAGAACTTCAAGATGCTACCAACTATTGATACTTTCCTGAGCAAAAGCTACAGAGGAGAAGGGCCCTGGGGCCTATCAGAAGACAGGTTCAGCAAGGAGGCAAACAGGAACCCTCTCCACCATTCTGATGGGAAAGCAAATTTCCAGTCTCTCAGAGCGCTATCCCACAAGAAGACTGCAGAGGAAACCTGGGTTTCTATCAACATGACTTCCTTTCTAGAATTCTGATCTTCAGAATCATCACCTCATTTGCCACTTATGTTTAACTTCATAGCCACACGCTGGTTACAAAAATCCTCTGCAGTCCTCCCTGAAGCAATAAAGCATGACAATAACACTGCTTTAACTCTATCATGAGAAACTTGGGCTTCCTTGGAATTTGAGATCCTGCTTTTTTTTCATCATTTTTTTTATTAATTACAGACACTGACCAAACTTTTCTTTTCTAGCTTCTTTAGGTGAATTTAGGTGGCTATCCTGTCTTAAAGTCTTCTCCCCAGCATAATATTACATTTGGTATGGATAATATAATAATATGTGGACAGCTCAGCTAGAGCTATTTATCTAAAAACAGAATCTGACACTTATTCTACTCAGGCAATTTGACTACAGATTCCTACTTTTGGTACTTATTTAAATTTTGCCCCCATTTTTAATTATTTGAGGAGTTATTATCTGATTCTAGGGCACTGTGAAGGTGACCTGGGTCATCTTTTGAATTCCCAAAATTAAAACATTAAAGTCCCCAGTAACAATAAAAAACTACATCTTCTGGAAATTTTTATTTTTTCTTTTTATAATAATTTATACAAGCTTACAGATTTTCTCTCCTGAATCTCATTCACACTTCGCTTTAATCCCCCTTTTTACCTTAGGTTTAAAAAATGTCTAAAATGCTGCAGTACACTGGATTTAATTCCTAACTTTTAAGGCCTAAATTGGAGTCAAAAGGAATAAAGACTGATATTTTAGGCAAAGAGATGTTTAATAGCACATTTCAGGTAGTTAAACCATGGGATGTAGTTAGGAATGTTCTAAACAGCACACTAGGAAAAGAGTTTTAATATTTCCTGTGTAAGTAGGAAACAGGGAGCAGATGAGTATTTCATGTCACGGGTCATGGTCATGAGTGTTCCTCCTGGGACGAGGGGAGCTATTTAATGACTTTTCAAGCTAAAATGGCTCTTAGATATCCTTTAATATAGTACCACTGTTTTGCAAAGAAAGACACTGAGGCCCATTTCCAGTGCTGGCAGAGTGAAAAGAAAAGTCAACTAGGAAAAACAAACTTGAATTCAAACCCAGAATTTACTTCTCATTAGTCTCGTGAACTTGAGAAGCCCCAGGCTTGCTACACCTCAGCATCCTTGTGTGAGAACTGGAGGTACTAACTCCAGAATCCCTTTTCCTTTGAGGCTTGCTGTAAAGGTAAGTTTCAAGGAGTCGGTGTGTCGTTTACTCATTTATTTAACAGTGATCAAAGAACTGCAGTGACACAGGCAAGATGCTAGTGCTGAGAATCTAGCAATGAACATGTCACGGTCCCATCCTTAGGAGCTCACGTGCTGGTCAGGAAGATGAGGCACATAAACATATCATATAATGTGGCTCAGGTTTTGGACACCATTAAACACTGGAAAGACTCAACAATAAGCAAAAGGAAGCGACCATCATTATAATTAAAATTAGTGTGGACAGTTTCTAGGTCTCATAAATGTATTCTAAAGGCATTAATGAATAAAATAATTATTCTTTGTTTCAAGGTCACAAGGTATGAAGTGATGGGACTTGAACAGGTTGGCTGTTCTCAACCTTGGCTGCATATCAGAATCTCCTTGGAGGTTCAAAACAAACAAGCAAAACCGATAGCTGATGTCTGGGCCCCAGAATAGATACAAGAAATCAGATTTTCTGGTTGTGTGGCATTAGCACATTATAAAAGCTCCCAGGTGATTTCATTTTCAGCTAGGCTGAGAACCACTGGCCTGTATAATATCTAAGCTCTAAGGTTTCGTGATTTGACTACTGATTTATTTGTCCCATGTCATTCTTTTCTAGGAAACTAGGTTTGGTCTTAGACCTTAGGGTTTCTCTAATGACCTCTGAAAAGTCATTAAGAAAAGGCTGTACACACTTAAATTCCAGTGAAGAGGCATTAACAGAAGTAATGATTAGAAGCAGGGAGTCTGGGGGTGTATAAGTACTACAAACTAATCAAATGACTAACAACAGGTGGACAAATAAGGAGGACATTACGAAGTTTGTCTTGTCAAAGGCACTTACTTATGCAAAAACCACTGAACTTGGCCCAAACTCATGTATGAAATCCACCTAGGTGCCACACATACAAAAGCCATATTCAGAATATACTCACAACTAAACTAGGTCAAGTATCTTTAGAATTTTGTTAGACATGAAACATTTTGTTTCAATTTTAAAGGACTAGAAAAACTATTAAGGTTTTCTACTTTCCTCAATATTTTTCTCTGCCTAAAATACATTTGCTTATTGGATTACCCTTGCAAGGTAGTAGCCATAAATCAATGGAGGAGGAGAAGTTCCCTATAGAGTTCACAGTAAGGTAGATAGCCTTACACAGAGGGGTATTTAGGATCTTCATCATATTGTAAAACTATTAACCACTAAATAATAATACCATTATTATTTATATTATAAATAAATTTATATAAATAAATATATTTATATAAATTTATATAAATAAATTTATATTATAATACCAATAAATAATACCATTACCCAATTTTTCACCTTAGCATTCCGCAGTGTTTTGTAGTTTGGGAATGATAAGTATTATCTGACACACACCAACCCTGCTTCTCCCCTAGTTGTTCTCCATCTCAGCAAAGGCACCACTCACTATTGAATTGTTTAGGCAGGATTCATCCAGGCACCTTATGCTCTCTTGACCCGTACCTGCCTATTATCAGGCTCAGGTCATTCTACCTCCACCTACTCTTTTCACACCCATGACCACTGCCATAATGTTTTGTGTTAACATCACCTATACCTAGACTAGTGGTTCTCAAACTTTTGGCTCTCAGGACACTTTTACAGTCCTAAAAATTACTGAATACCCCGAAGAGCTGTTGTTTATGTGGCCTATATCTTTCAATATTTACCGTGTTTAGAAATTACAACAAATTTTTTCAAATATTTATTAAAAATAACAATAAGCCCATCAAATGTTAATATAAATAGGTGGTTTAATGAAACCTAACTATATTTTCCAAAACAAACAAAATGAGTGAACAAATAGTTTATGTGTCTTTATGTCTTTAATGTCTGCCTTAATACAAATCAGCTGGGTTCTCAAATCTGTCTCTGCATTTAATCTCCTGTGAGATGTTGTGGCTTTAGTGTCTAAAGATAACCTGGCCTTACACGGATACATGGTTTAAAAGGGAGGAAAATTTTAATAGCCTTTTCAGATGATTGTGGATATATCTTCTAGTCTCTGGAAAATTCCATTGGACACTTGTGACAGAATGAGTGAAAAAAGATGAATAATTAGTATTATTAGGAAACATCATTATGAAAATAGTTTTAACCTTGTGGACCCACTGAAAGGTCTCCAAAGAGCTTCCAGGGCCTGCGTACCACACTTTGAGAACTGCTGGCCCAGACTGCTGCCCTGGCCTCCTTATGATTCCTTAGCTTCCACTCTGGCTCCCCTACAATCCACTCTCCTCTCCTAAGCCAGAGTGTGCATTTAAATACGCAAGTCACATTATATCACCACCTACTTCTGACTCTCTTTGGACCCTAGATTAAAATATGCAATCTCTCTGAGGGTCTCCAAGGCCCTGCACACCTCAGCCCTGCCAACCTTTCCAACATCACCTGGACCCCTTGCTCCTGTCACTCCAGTTACACTTCAACTTCTTCAAAAGCACTGAACTCCCTCTCACCTCAGTCTCATGCAAGCTATTCTCCTCTGCCTTGAACATCCTTCTATCCTTTTCTGCCTGCCTCACCCTTCAGAACTCAGCCTACATGATTCTTCCTCAGAGAGATGTTTCCTGAACAAATGCTAGAGATAGTATTTTTATTTTACAGATCAGCAAACTGAGGCTCAAAGTATTAAGAAACTTGCCTAATGTTCTCACAAATAATATCTCCAGAATTTGGATTCAGATCCCACACCAACGTCCATGAACTTAATCACTCTGCTACACAGTCGCTTGAACAGTAACTGTAAAAAAATTTTTAAATTAAAAAAAAATTTTTTTGTAAAGGCTAAATCCTACAGGGCTCTCCTGACCTTGTTATTAACCTCTTTACTTTTGAAAACATCTGAAGCAGTTGTTTATGTTTATAGTCAAGAAAGTCTTCCCCTCTGGACCGCAGTCTCCCAGTGGGTCCTTAGGTGTCCCAGGTGGCACCCCTGACATCTCCGAGGTTACCACATGCAGAGAGGGACATCCCAGCCAGGAGCCTGGGAACAGCACGTGACGACACAGCCACAGGACTGCTTCTGCAGCACCGGCCTGCAGACCTCCAGCAGCCTTCCCACTTCACTCCTCCTCACTAGAGATCCTCCCTGGGGGCTCCAGCTCATACCCAGAGCAAAGTAACATGACCCACCACATTTCCTTGAACTCTTCATCGGATTCCCCCCAACTGGAGTGTCCCAGCTTCAAATCCCATTGAGTTCTTCAGATTCAGCCTCCTTAGCTCGAGGTGGTGGGAGATAAAGAAAGATGATCCGCAGGGTGCGGGCTGGGGTTTCTGAAACAGTTTAGCCACTTCCTGACTCCATAAACCTGAACAAGTCTGTCTGCTACTTTGAAGCTTAGTTCTCTTATTTCAAAGATGGGGCTAACTATGTCAGTGGATCGCTATGAAGAATAAAAGGGGCAGAAGTTGTGAAGAAACTCCGTAAATCCTGAAGTTATACAGTCAAGGAAGTTATCGTTAAAAGTTATTATTATATATGATTAATTTAGAGACATTTTGCATCTAAGGCCCCTCCCTCTCACAGATGCTTAGAAAGTGGCCTCAGAACCAGAGCCCTTTAATTTTTTTAACTTTTTATCTTTTTAATTAACTTTTATTGGAGTATAGTTGCTGTACAATGTTGTGTTAGTTTCTGCTGTACAGCAAAGTGAATCAGCTGTATGTATTCATATTAATATATCCCCGCTTTTTTGGATTTCCTTCCCATTTAGGTCACCACAGAGTACTGAGTAGAGTTCTCTGTGTTTTACAGTAGGTTCTCATTAGTTATCTATTTTATATATATTAGTGTATACATGTCAATCCCAATCTCCCAATCTCCCAATTCACCACACCACCACCCTGCCCCAGTATCCATACGTCATTCTCTAGGTCTGTGTCTCTATGTCTGTCAGAGCCCTTTAGATGTGCTGCATTTCTCTTTGGACAACAAGTAAAGCTCTGTAGCTTGATGGGTAGGCCATCAGATAGAATCCAAAATGTAGTATATTAACTTGGTCTCCTATGTTTATGAGAGTTCTCATAAAATCTATAATAATTCTAGAAAGAAGTCATAGCGAATATACATTATGACAAAGTACTCAAGAAAGAGACAAGAAAAGACTAATTACTATTAACAAATTTTTCAAACCAAATCAACACTGTAATATCTATGGAAAACTATGCTCTCAACAAGACTAAAAGCAATAGTTTTTGACTAGTAAGCCCAGTACTTTCTTTAAAATAGAATTATATGAGACAAAGCTTTAGTTTCTAAAGATCTTCTAAAATATTCCTATTGCTTCCTCAAATACAGACTGTCTCATTTCCTGCAAATTGTTTTTCTAAGTCTGTTCAAGAATATCAACTTCATTAAAACTTTAAAGACTTATTCCTGAGTTACGGCTTGATGAGATCTCTGTGGGATAAAAGAAATCAAGAGATCACAGTACCTGCTATTTTAAAACGATCTTACAACGGAAACATCATTTGTTGATGAGAATGCACTGCTGTAGAGAAAACAGGATTAAAAAAACACATACAAAATATCAGTTTAAACCCTAGGGTGGGTCTCTAAAGAGAAAAGCCTGGGTTTTTTTTTAACAAGACATTAAGCCAAATATCATTTAATTAGGCTGATTCTGTAGTTCAGGTATGAGTCATACTTTTAAAGGAGAAAATACAATAAGACTACTTGCTATAAATGTAAAGTATCACCTGTCATGTGAATGTATTCTTGATCTATATATTGACCAGAATTATTTCAATTTATAAAAATCTAATTTATATTCCATAAATTACATGGTCAAGCATTTCTCCTTTTTTTGTCAGTTTTATTCTTGAAGTTTCTATTTTCTGTGATGCTTCCTTCATCAACATCAAAGGATATATTTAATAGTAAAATTTGGAATGAGTATGCTATTAGATACTATACATCTACCAAAACAAGTCAGAAAAATACTAAAATATTTTGAGTAACCTCAATTTTTATAACAGAAACAAGGACTCAGAAACAAGCAGAAACAGGGACTCAGAAAAATGACAAATGAAAATCAACAAAATTTAGTAAAATTAGAATCACTTCTTTGATTTATTTTATCCAGTCGGTATAAATATACCACATCATTCTTTAAGAGGGAGGTAATATAAAACCAAAAACTTAAGTTATGAAAAACATCTAATGTTTTTTAGGTGAGGAATTTTCCTAATTACTTCTGATTTTTTAATGCTCTGGTTTGAGGGAAGGAATTAAATTATATAGAAAAATAATAAAATCACAAAATCACTTAAAATACACAGATTTAGGCTTATCTAACTACTCTGTACTTTCCAGAGAGGCTCTCATTTGAAAACTCAAAGAGTGATACGAATGACCTCCAAGGTTCCTGGCTGCTCCAACATTCAAAGATTCTATAAACACCTTTCCCTTCCTGATGGTGAATGCTATCCATTTCCTGCAGCAACTCCTGAGTCAAAACATAAATAATTCTGGAGTCAGTCATTTGTACAGATGTTTCTATTCAAAAGTAAATCAAATGTTGGAAATAAATAAGCCATGTAATTCACGTGGATGAGCTAATAGCTTAGATATGGCAAATTAAGTGGTATCAACATTTAAGCAAGTATTCCAGCAGGTCTGGCTCATACAGGTATTTCACATATAAATAATTACTCGAGAAATAATGACCATAGGAATGCTCCTTTCTTTATTAGAAAGTCCACAAACAGAACTGTTCTAAAGGCTTTTTTACGGTTCAGTGCCCTCGGCCAACGTGCCAGTTCAGGGTCTCCAACATTTCATTTCCAAAGAGCTACAGCCCGCACAGCGCCTAAGGGGCTAACTATTCCTGCACTGTCTGTACATCTTCACTGTTGGATTTACTTTTATAATGCAGGCTGCTATAGGATGGTCACTTTATTTTTTTTAATTTATTTTATTCAAGTAGAGTTGATTTACAATGTTGTGTTAATTTCTGCTGTACAGCAAGGTGATTGTTATACACATATTATACATTTTTTTCATATTCTTTTCCATTATTCAGTATCACAGGATATTGAAAATAGTTCCCTGTGCTATACAGTAGGACCTTGTTGTTTATCCATCCTATGTATAATAGTTTGCATAGGATGGTCATTTTAGAATCCCAATTGCCTATGTCTCCTTCTACCCGTTACCTCCTCTATGAGACCGTATTCCTGTTCTAATTACAAAATAATAATGATAACAAACCTTAATGGTAAAAATAAATAATGCACAAAATTATTTCCATTCTTTGACAGAGGACACCCAGTTCATCATACCACTTTTTTCTGTGTTGTGTTGTGAAGTGCACAGGCAAGAAGAATCAACTGGATCAAGTTCTAGCCCCAATCTTTCCACAGTCTAGCTGTGCAATCTTGTATAAACCACCAACTTGCTATGGCTCAAGGATTTCTTATCTTAGGAAGGATTCTGCTACACAATCCCAATGTAAGCCATCACTGTGCTCCAGAGAGGGCATTCGCAAAGCATCTGAGGTGCCCTGTGGTCCTGGAACTGCACAACGGGAGGTCTTGCCCTGCCAATTCTCACATTTTCATAATGCAATATCATGATTTTGAAATCTGACACCTTTACTGTGTAATTTCAGTATTCCCTCTGTGTTTATGAGGTTTCAACATGATATGTTTCAGAACTTGGTGAGTTAAGACAAGGATTAAGAGACAATGTGTCAGCCCTGAAATCAGAAATACAACCGTGGCCTTTCCCATCCAATACCTGACTTAGCTTCACTGTTTCAGGCTCTCTCCCCTGGCAAGTCTGGTCCATGGAACTTGTGTCTCGACAGAAATTCAGAGTGGAAATTCTTTATCAGGACAAGTTATTCCACTTTACCATTTGTGACTCAGTTTGTAGTCCACAGAATATAGCTTAGAAGGGCTAGTGAGTTCAAGGATAACTCAAATATTAAGTGAACATAACATCAAAGTGCTTGTAAAACAGATTTGCTCAGATAGTTTTTTTCCTTTTGGTGTTTAGCAACTTTCTCCCAATCCAGCTAAAGAATCCTCTCTGGAATTGAGATGTGGAAGGTGCTATATCTTTCTATATAGACTCATCCCATACTACATGAATCATAGTCACTGACAGCAAATCAACAGGTTAATTGTTTGGCTTTGTTAGTAACAATAACAGGACACTATCATCTTCCCCAAAAACTTTGCTGCACCCTATGCTCCCATTCTTCTCAGCTAAGCTTCATAACAAACTGAAGTCTACGGTGGACAGAAACATGTGTGCTGCCTTTGCACTGGGTATGTCTTAACAGGTCCTGTCACCTCTCTGCCAGATTATTACTGTGACACTTAAGCTAAAGGAATTCACCAGTCATGATCTCTTTGCCGAAATGTACACTAAGTAGATGAAAAAGAGGGAAAGATTAAATGAACTTTGAAAAGAACAATAAACTCAGCAATTCCCTCAAATTCTCTATTTTCTAATGAGATGCTAAGGAAAAGGTCACAGGAAGCAATTTCCTTATGCAAAAGTAAGCCATGCAAATCACTCATCTCCAAATCAACTTCAACAAAGATCAGTCAAGTTTATCTTATCCATTCACAAAAACAATCTACCTATCATCTTGATGACCTTGTTTGTAACTGAGGAGGCTGAGTAGAATCTATTCACAAACGTTATTATCCCAACTAGAGTGCAAGAACATACTTCAGAGACTGAGATATAAGAGTCACATGGAATTCAGAGCCTTGAAGTCCCTTGCAGACCACATAAGCCCTGAGAGAAAATGGCCCCCAAATGATCCTTGCACAGCAATACAAGAGATTTGACTTCCCCCAATATGAATTATTTACTGTGCAGAGATAACTCTAGTATTTTGCATGCATCTTCCCTTTATAAAATGAACAGGCCATATTAATTGAATATAAAATAATCGGCTTTACTAGCTCCTGCCTTCAGATCATAATTAGTTTTGTTTACTCCTGAAATTTACTATTTCATCAACATCACGGAATAAGAAAATGAGCCCACTAGGGAGTGAATAACGTCATGAAAACTCAATGGAAAAATGAGATGAGATGGCTTTTTCATTAAGGCTTAATCCCAAATTCCTAAACTAATTCTGAGCCCCACTTGTCCAGACTTTCCAAGTGTTTTCTTCACCCAATGACCCTAGCCCATATGCTTCATTCCTGGAACCCAGGAGAACATCACAGTCAGAGTTGCAAAGATGCTAACCTAAACTAGTCAACTGATCACAGAGCAAGCTTTCTCTCGAGACAGTATTTCCTTTCAGTTGTCCACAGTAAGGGTAGATCATCTGCAGATTGCAAATGACCCTGTGGGCCACACCCAGAGGATCAATAGAGTCTGATGGAAGCACAGTCCTTGGAAATTCTGCTTTCATTCTCTCCAGGTAGCCTGGCTTAAAATGGGAATAATCACTCTGAAATTTTGAGGTATCCAATGTCCCTTTGTAAACAGAGACACATCAAAGACCAACCATTTGAATTTAGGGCCAAAGAAGAGAATCAGCTTCAGAAAGGCCAGGCCTAGAAGATCTCTGATAAGTCTAAAGTTTTCTTTGCACTCCCTGAGACCAAATTGCAGATACTACGTTGTTCCCGTAATGTCCCAAGAGTAAGTGTGAGTGTGCAAAGGATGGAAGGAATAGGACAGAAAAGTTAATGAGCAGAGCCATTGGAAACAATGAGAGCAATGGGAGGAAGAGAATATGAAAAGGAGGTCTGTGTAAAAGGAAGTGAAAGGGCATGGGTAAAAATGGGGAGGTGAGAAATTGATCAGAATGTGAGAGAGACTGGACTTGATGTGTTGCTAGAGAAAGATTTAGAAAAAGAGTAAGTTTAAGTTGATCTGGTGTCTACTAAGTGTCTATTATGTGTTAAGAATTGTGTCAAGTGTTATGAGAGATATAGGGAGGAAGGTTTATTTATATTTAGGTCCTCAGTAGGCAGATTAAACACTGGCTAGCTGGATGGATGGATGGAAGGATAAAGGGATGGATGAGAAAGAGAGAGTGAGGGAGAATGAGGTGGTCACTGCCCTCAAGGACTCTACAAGCTCTATGGGACCAGGAGCATCGATATATGTAACTCTCATCCTAGTCAAACCGTGGTTTCATCAAGGTATAAAGTGTTTTCCTGAATATGGGACAAGACGCTATTAACTAACAGAGAGCGACTGAAAGATGTCTGAACATTTTTGGAGAACGGGGGCCAGAATGGAAGAGGGGGATCCTGGTTCTCTATCGTGGATGCCCCCTGTGCTCTTCAGAAGGGGAGGGGGGTGTCAGCCTCTAGAGAGCCCACCGTCTGTACCTCTACTGACCTGGTCTCCGCCTCACTGGCCTCTTGCGGCCGCTGCAGAAGCGCACTTTGCTGAATACCCCGAGGACGTGCCTCTCGCACAGTGAGCGCCCGTCTTTGCTGGGGCTGGAACGGCGCTTGGAGGCCGACACCCGGTCGCTGTTGGACTCCCTCGCCTGTCGCTTCTGCCGGATCAAGGAGCTGGCTATCGCTGCAGCCATAGCTGCTCAGCGCGGGCCCCAGGCCCCGGGTTCCACGGCGCCCTCGGGATCACGCTCCGCCGGGGCGAGGGCAGGACCTCGGCGGCCTGGAGGGACAGGGCAGGCGCGTGGAGGCAGTGCTAATATTTGAGAAGGCCGCAGTACCGAAAACCCGGCGCCCACAACGTTAGTCAGAGTCTGGGCAGTGGCGACAAAATGTGTGAAAATCCAGATGTAAACTTCCCCAACCGCTGGCGGTGGGGGCGGGGCGGTCCCAGGCCTTCCTGTTAACTAGACTCTTGCACCCCAAACTTGCACCCCAAGGCGATCCGCGTCCAAGGGGCAGTGGGGAGTTTGGTCACACTGCGTTCGGAGTACCAAGTGGAAAGGGAAGAAGGATGTCCAAAACAACAAGCCGTGCCCCTGTTGGAGAGGCGCAAGCGTTGTAAGGTGTCCAAAGTATATCTACACATATATACATATAAAACCCGTTTACAAAGCAGTCTGGACCGAGGCGGGTAGCGTGCCCCCGGTAGAAAATACTAAAAAGTGAATAAAACGTTCCTTTAGAAAACAAGCCACCAACCGCAAGAGAGGAGAGGAAGGCAGCAATTTAACTCCCTGCGGCCCGCAGTTCTGGAGATTAGGAGGTCCGTCCCGGCTGGATGAGGTCTACGGAATGCATCGCACCGGCTGCGGTTCTCCAGGGGCCCGCCGCCCGAGTTCTGGAATTCCGAGAGGCGCGAAGTGGGAGCGGTTAGCTGGAGTCGGGGTAGGGGCGCCAGGCGGGGGCAGCTGTTTCCAGCTGCGGCGAGCGCGACTCCCCGCCAGCAGCGCTGCAAGGAGAGCGGGAGGCGCGGGAGGCGAGGGATGGGGGAGGGAAGGAGGGACGGGGAAAGAGGAAGGAAGGGAGGGAGGGAGATCCTCGAGGGCCAGGCACCCCTCCGGGAGAAACCCGCGAGAGGCGAGCGCCGCGGGTACGCGGGGTCCCGAGAGCAGGTGCTCTTTCTCTTTCCTCTTTCTTTCTGACACAAGACGGGCACAGTTGGTGATTATTTAGGGAATCCTAAATCTGGAATGACTCAGTAGTTTAAATAAGCCCCCTCAAAAGGCAGCGATGCCGAAGGTCTCCTCTCCAGCTCGGCGCCCACACGCCTTTAACTGGAGCTCCCCGCCATGGTCCGCCCGGGGCCGCCGCACCGAGCAGCTCTCCGCACAGGCTCAGAGGGAGCGAGGGAAGGAGGGGGCGCCCTAGCGAGCTCGGGATCAGGTCATCGCCGCGCTGCCCGGGGCCCCCAGGCTCGCGCGGCCCGGCAGTCGGCGGCTCACAGGCATCAGATCAGATGGGGATTACCCGCCGGACGCTAGGCCGATCACTCAGTCCCGCGCGGCCCATCCCGGCCGAAGAAGGAAGGGACCCGCGCGCTGCGAACACCCGCGCGGCGGCTCGGGTGGGGCGGGGGCTGGCTGCGGACGACGTCGGCTCCAGGCGGCTGCGGCTCCGCTTCGGAGCTACCCACCATGGTCTGGCGCCCGGGGCGCAAGAGGGGCCCCCTAGGCGGCCGGGTCTGGGGGGCGGGAGGCGGCTGCGTGTACCATTGGGGCCCTCGGGGCCCGACGCAGACTCTGGGTCCGGGGCCAGGAAGCAGGTGCGGGCTGCCGCCAACTCGGCCAACTTGCTGCGCGGGTGGCAGCTCGGAGCCGCGGGCTAGCGGGATGCCCCCCGCCGCCTCCTCCCCAGGCCCCGGAGGGGGCGCTCAGGGCTGAGTCCCATTCGGGGGCTGAGGCTCCAGGCGCGCCGAGCCGCGGCTCCTGGACGCCACCGCCGCCGCCTAGCCGGCTCGCTGGGTTGGAGCGCTTAGCTCCACAGGAAACTCCAGGCGGGGACGACCGCCACCGAGACGGAGGGTGGGACGAAGAGCAGGCG
Organism: Leucopleurus acutus; assembly: GCF_964270905.1. Lineage (NCBI taxonomy): Eukaryota > Metazoa > Chordata > Mammalia > Artiodactyla > Delphinidae > Leucopleurus > Leucopleurus acutus. The sequence continues at coordinate 76,112,992 of NC_139147.1, read as the reverse complement.
GCCGCCGGTGTACCTTTGGCACTGCTCGCCCACTCGCTGAGAGCTTGGGAGCGCCCAGGTGGGGCCAGCCTGGGGGCCAGGCTCCCGGAGCGCAAGGAATCGCAGAGAGCTCGCGTCTTCCTCCCCTCCCTCGCGCCCTCTGTTCCCAGACTCTTCCCCCTCCCTCCCGTCACCCCTCTCCCCCTTCTCCGCCTTCTGTCTTTCCCCTTTTCTCCTCTCTACGCAATCCTACGTGATTGAGGTTTGTATGAGAAATTCTCAGAGGCAGAACGAAGGAACTGCAGCTCCGGTCGGCTCTGTCCCATCCCTCCCCCAAGAGAAAACACTACCGGCCCGTTAAAGGATCCCGGGTACACAGAGAGGGGCTAGAGGTGAGGCGCCCACAAAGCAATCTGCCGTCTCTCCAATAAGCTGAAGCACAAAGAATTCCCTTTTTAGAAAGGAAGGCAGCAGACACCGGAGAAAGTAACAATGGCCTGTTGGGTCCACCTTCAGCACATTTTGGAACAGGAAAAAGTGTCTCCATATTTGAGGAACCCAGATTTCTGGTTTCTATCAGGAAACGTGCAAAACAGGCTCAATCCTTAAAATAAGGAACCAGGTGAGCACCCTGCAAAGAGGGGAGGATGGAGGTGGAGTGAGAGGGTGACTGTGGGCAAGGGCAGTCAACAACCAGCTGTGGAGGGCAATCGGGTCTCCAGGAGTGCTTGTGATGACAACTGGATGCAACAGAAAACTCAGCGGAGAAGATAATGTCACCCAAGTTAAAATGCAGCATGAAAAAATTTGGAAACATAAAGGACTAGTCATGCTAAGGCCTGGAAGTGGCTATTAGTCATACTTAGTATCTTTCTTCAATCAGTCTTCAAATATCCCTAGTCCCTCCCCTTAACAGACATTCCACTAAGCATCAAGGGTAGTGCCAAAAGAGTTAATGGATGATTTCCAAGCAGAAACATGTATGTTGGAAATACCCTAAGAGTGGGCAAGGAACGTGAAGGCCCCGGCAGCTACTGAGAATGGATGTGGGCTGTGGAGAGGGCCCCGGAATTCTCCAGATGTGGGCACAAACCTGGGGGCCTAGTAGAAGGAGAAGAATTGAGGCCTGTGAGGCTGTTTAGAGCAAGCACTGTGTTAAACAGCCCCACCATGTCTGGGGGCCTGGACCTTTCATGCTGCAGCTGGACATAACACAGGCAGACAGGTTTACGAGGCAGACAGCTGGGAGGATTAAATAGGCCAGGCGCCCTGAGAGGGGGGAATCCCAGCTGTCAATGGGGAGCACCACATCCCCTGCAGCTGTTCAGTGTGCCTGAATAAGGGCAGTGAACTTGGGATTCTAATAGTACATAACAGGGGAAAAAGATACACACACACACACACACACACACACACACACACGCACGCAGGCGACCACACACAGACCTCTTCTCCAAAAGTGAATCCAGCCAAATACATTTTCAAAAGCGCATCTGGATGTGGTAAGGGACATTACTGAAAATCAATTGTTATCACTGTCAATGATATGGGAAATGTTATGGGAACATCTGGGAAATGTTCACATTTCACAGATAAAATTACATGTTTTCCTTCCTTGGCTACCACAAGGCTTGTCTTATTCTTGAGGAAGGCAGGTACAAATAGTACTGGCTGGCTTTGGGGGCTCCTTGCCTCTTGCAGTTCAACACCCAAAAAGGAAAAGGTCAGCTAAGGTGAGGAATCCAGAGAAACGGGCGAGAGAGGGGTGTATAGTGAGGCCTTGAGAAAATCACTGCTAAACTGTGAGTCTTTTTCTTATCCTCAAGATGGGAATAATCATTCCCATCTACCTCACAGAACTGAATATGTATGCGCAAGCATTCTGAAAAGTGGAAAATGCCGAATGAGTAAAAGAGATGATGACAGTGTTTATTTTTTTAAGAAAATGCATGATATTCTTCTGAGATGCTTTTTTTAAATGTAGATCCCTGATGGTTTCCCAGAACGTGTAACAGAAATCTCTATGAGTAGAGCTCAGGAATTTTGAGTTTTTGACAAGTTCTTCAGGTGTCAAAGTTTGAGAGATATATAGATATAGATACATTTTAGATAACACATTATCCTAGAAGGGAGAAATAAACTCAGACTCTCAAAACTTTAACACACTCTTCTAGAACTACAGTCTGTGCCTGCCCCCCGCCAAAAAAAAAGGGCCTGGAAAAAGCATGTGTGTTCTCTAATCTTTGAGTGTGTTAATTTTTTTTTTTTTCCGGTAGGTTTATGAGACATGAAAGATGTTTTGATGCAGAAGGTAACCAGTGCAGCAGCACAGGAAAGAAGAAGGTGATGGAGGCAGAGATGAAAAAGCAGATAACAGTTGCTGTTTGAAATTTTCTTTGTCTTGACATGACAGTATCGTTAGGCATTTAAGGAACAAAATGAAAACAATAAATGCTAGCTTTCTGAAAGTGACATTCCATGTCTTTAGATCGCTACTAAGCCAATGTGGTGTTTTCGATTCAATTAGACAACAAAAACTTTACTTCTTCCCTTGCACTCCTGTGGCTATTGTCAGGGCGCTTTTTAGCTGTTGAGCCCTTTAACTCATCATCAGCATCATTTACTTCATTTCTCCAGTGAGAAGAAGAGGTAAATACAGGGAAATCTGAGAAGTTAGGTCCTATTTACATGGCTGTTGAGATCAGAAGCAATACCCTAGTTAATTTTTTTATATTCAGAAATTCAGGGACTTCCCTGGCAGTCTAGTGGTTATGACTTCGCCTTCCAATGCAGGGGGTGAGGGTTTGATCCCTGGTCAGGGAGCTAAGATCTCACATGTCTCACAGCCAAAAAAACCAAAACATAAAACAGAGGCAATATTGTAATAAATTCAATAAAGACTTTAAGAAATGGCCCATATCGAAAAAAGAAAAAAAAAATTCATTAGTTTCCTACCTGGGCCACTAATTCTCGTAAGTTTTCCTTCATGGTTACTAGGACATTTCCAATGTCTTTGCATTTGGGGTTCAGGAATGCCATTACATCAACCTACTGATTATTTAATTAAAATAATCAGGTCATTTTGAAGGGCAATATCTCAGGGATAACAATACCTTGACTTTTTTGCTCTTTTTTTGAACAACTTGAGAATTTCCATTTACAATTCTGAAGACAGCGTAGGTGGAAGCAGTGGAATTACTTGAAGAAAGTTGCCAGATACACATTGAAACGATAATTATATTTATATTTCTGACCTCCCTTCAAACAAATAAAACATGGACAGTCTTAATCATCTCTGTATTTTAAGTCATTTCTGTGTTCTAAAGGGAAAAAATAGAGAATGTTGAATAGTTTTTCCCTTATTTATAAGCCAAGTCTTTCAACTCCTAAACCAAACTATTAGGACCACTGCAGTCATTCACTTGAAACCTTGAATTGGGCACAGGTTGCATCCAGGCCCTGTTTCAGTTACCAAGGGGAACTCTTTACACCTCTACATTCTCCCTGCCCTCAACAAGCTTATAGTTCATCCCATCATGATCTTATTTGGCTCTTGTCTTAATCACCCACTCACCGTATGCTACCGAACAAGTTATTCAATCTCCAAACCACATCTGTAAAATACATCAATGATAATGACACGAGCAGTACCTATCTAACTGGGCTACTGCAAGGCTCAAAGAAGATGTGACCATAATGTAAAGTATTAGAATAAGCATGCTGTCATTAAAATATCCATTTAAATCAAGTCCCTCCTATAAAATCCAGACTTCCCAAAACAGGAAAACATAGCCTGTGATTCATACACACCATCATTCACTCCTGGACATAATGTATTTAACAAAGGCAGGAAATCTACTTGAAATGAATGATTAACCTTGACACTGTAATGGAAAACAAAATTTTCATTAGCGGAATATTGTCAATATCCTTGTCTGTTGGGAACACAAAGGAGCCAATATGAAAAAGTGTCTCCATATTTGAGGAACCCAGATCTCTGGTTTCTATCAGGAAACGTGCAAAACAGGCTCAATCCTTAAAATGAGGAACCAGGTGAGCACCCTGCACAGAGGGGAAGATGGAGGTGGAGTGAGAGGGTGACTGTGGGCAAGGGCAGTCAACAACCAGCTGTGGAGGGCAATCAGTCTCTCCTCATATATCATCCTGCTCTGAGATCAGGCCCCTGACTCAAACCTTGGTGAATATGAGCTCACCAGCCTCTGACACCGCAAGCTTGACGGGCAGAAGAAGACCTTTTCTCCATGAATATTATCCCACACAACGGCTTTACTTCCATTTCCTTTTCTCTTTCAGATTGTCAGTTAAAATAGGTTGACAACAGCAACATAAACAACTACTTTCTAATAATTTGTGAATTCCTTTATGGTGCTTTATTCAACAGTTCAAAATTGAATTACTACATGTTATATGTTTGTCTGGTTTTGGTCATCTCTCAAAATAAGAAAGACAGTATATTTAATTCTTCTTTATGACACAGATTAGGGGTAGTATCCTTATTGCCCAAGTAGAGAAATTATCAATGTTTTGGAGAATGTCTGTTTTAATAAGAAACATAAGCTATAAATAATGTGAGCCAGGGCTAAGCTCCCTGCAGGGTTCTAACTGCACTGCAATTATTGACACACTGAATCCTTATAGCAACCCTATGAGGTATGGTCTGTCATTATCCTCATTTTATTTTATTTATTTATTTATTTATTTTTTTTTGCGGTATGTGGGCCTCTCACTGTTGTGGCCTCTCCCGTTGCAGAGCACAGGCTCCGGACGCGCAGGCTCAGTGGCCATGGCTCACGGGCCCAGCCACTCCGCGGCATGTGGGATCTTCACAGACCCGGGCACGAACCCGTGTCCCCTGCATCGGAGGTGGACTCTCAACCACTGCGCCACCAGGGAAGCCCTATCCTCCTTTTATAAATGAAGAAACTGGGGCACAGAGAGGTTACGTTGCTTAGTCAGTCACCCAGTTAAGAATTGGTAGAGTTCAAGTGTAACTAATTTATTTCCAGAGCTCCTCTTTTATCCTCTATGTTACACTATATGCCAATAAAAACATGATATCATGAATAATTATATTCATGTAATACAATTTAAAATAAGAATGTAATTATCATTTGCACTGATATAGTCTTTTACTGTTTAGAAATCATTTTCACATGTATTATGTCACTGAGTTTCTCAACAACCGTGTGAGGAAAATTAAGGAGATAATAATAACGCAATTTTACAGATAAATTGAGACACTAGTAAGTGATGTAATCTCCCAGGGTCACACAAGAGATGAGTGAAGATACAGGAGTTTAATCCAGGTCTTCTGACCTCAGTGTCTCTCATGTCCCAATTAAGGTCACATAAAGAAAAAATGGGAATGCTATGTGTCCTTTCATCCACTGACCTCTAGTGCTCCCCTAGGAGGGTTTCACATCTTATAAATGACCTTAAGGGATCATTCAATGTTGGAAAGAACCAGGGGACTCAAGTGTCCCAAATCTCCCTCTGCAGCTGGGCCAAAGAACCAGGGGACTCAAGTGTCCCAAATCTCCTCGCTCTGCAGCTGGGCCAGGGAACTAAGATGGTGGTTTTCTCACCCTTGGCATAAGAGGGTATTCTTTGGTTCTGAGATTGCGGCCTCCAAATACTCTGCTCCTTAGTTCAGTAATTTAAGTTGAGCTTCATGAGAAAATTACAGGGAAACTAAATCAAAACAGAAATTAGAGAAATCTGTAAGAGGATAAAGTTACACTTTTTCCATTCCTATTCCTAAAAAAATGTACATTGGTTTGGCTTAAAACACATGTTCAGCTCTTGGTTATTTTCCTTCCTAGCTGGACTGAGGATATTAAAAAACTGCCCCAAGTGATTCTCCATCATTTTAGTCCTTTTCTAATTTCCAGTGTCACCGATTCAGTGATACCCCTTCCTTCTAGATGAGTAATGTAGCTTGAATATCCTCATAAGAATGTAAAACCCATAAGCAGAGGAGGATTGTCTATTTTATTTACTTTCCTATCTCCAGTGCCTAAAATATCACTTAGTATATAGCAGATGCTCAATAAATACTTAAATGAATTAATTAATGAATTCATCCATCCATCTATCTTTTTAAGTTTAAAATGAAACACTTATTCTTATATCAAGAAACAAACTCAGCTAATTCAAGGGTAGCCTCCACATTTCCAACTTGATCATCAATACTCTCAAAAATCTGCCTAAATTCAATCCATCTATTAAAATTGGATAGCCTGAGAGGGTACATGGTACCTAGATTTCTGCCCTGACCAACCTCCACCCCTATATTTAGGTGTAGAGTTTCAGTTCTGATCTTTCCCTCTCTACTCTCAATTTTTCTCTCTCTCTTTCTCTCCCTCTCTCTCTCTCTCTGTCTCTGTCTCTGTTTCTCTCTCTCTCTCTCTCTCTCTCTCTCACACACACACACACACACACACACACACACACACACATACACACTCACATTCAGAGAAGAAAAGGAACATAAGAATGAAAAAGAGAGCACAGACATCAAATAAAATGAGTAGTCAATTTTTAAAGTCTCAGAATATGATCAAAATGACCTTAAAATCGTTTGATAATCCTAACATTCATGCTGTCACCCATCTGTACTGAGCTGCTTTCTCCGTGGACCTAGTTGCTCCATTTCTAATTTTAGATTACAAATTTTCAGGGGATGGATCTTGTTGAAATAGCAGTCTCTTACAGCACCCAGCACATGATTGACACTCAAATTATATTATTAAAATTGTCATAAATTCACATTTTGTCCTCTGTGTGCACATAGCACTGGACTCTGCGAAAATAACAAGTAGTGAAAGACCTCACTGATCCTATTTGATATTTAATAAGATTTTATTGGAAATAACTGAAATATACAATCTGGTTAGAGAAAACTGACAGGGGATCAAATGGGAGTTTTGACAAGGTGACCAGTAAGGTCCTTTCTAGTCCTAACTTTTTAGAATTCTCTAAAAATAAAATATAAAGTAGAAAGAATATGTGATTTAGAATAGATAGTCTTTCTCTGCATAAAGTTACTTTGTCTGAGCCTAAGTTTATTTGCCTGTAAAATGACCTATATTACTTAAAATAATATATTGAAAAGATAACACTGGTTTTTGAAACAAGGAACAGTATGCACGAGTGAATGAATAAATGAATGAATGAATGGATGGGTAGATGAGTAGATGGATGGATGAAAAGTAGCATCATTCATCTACAAACCTCTAAATTCACATTGTTAGGCTAAACAAAATAGCTCAAAACAAAAAATAAAAATATTTGGCAAGCTTCCTTTTGGAATGCTGTGGAGACAAGAAAATGTTCAAAAATTCCAGAGTAGTAAATGAAAGCACTCAGTAAAGTTCTAAGTTATTCACTTAACAATCATTTTCACATAAAGTTATACTCCCCTGTGCTTAATTTTGCCCGCTAATACAGCATACGCAACATGAAATCAAGAGGATACTGGTGTAGATGGTACACCATCTACAATCAAAGCCAAGATAGATAGATAGATAGTTGTAAATAAGCATTTCAGTGCTCAGATATCCAGAAAGGAATAAGATGATTGCATAAGCATATTTATTTAAACAGCATTTGGAGCAAGAAGGAGAAGTAATATTTTTGTAATGTTTTAGACAAGATATTAGTTTTTAAACATGCAGTATTAGCTAGAAGGGATCTCATGAGGTCATAATCCCATTCTAGATAATGTATACATATCGTAATCACTAGAAACCATAGAAAAGAAACCTCTTTAAACGTAAGCTAGAAAATTGTCTCTAGTTGGTTGAGTATGCTAAGAATACAGCAATGGAGAAGAGGGCCATTCCCTTCTCTTCATTTTGACAGTTCTTCCTCTCATCCATAAAAAGGAAAAAGACAAGGAAATAGCCATAGCTGGCTTTTAAAAGATAAGTAACCAGAAGCATTTATTATTTTCTGAGGACAAAAGCCAGGGAAAGGATGTTGACTTTATGTTTAAAATAAGTGGGTTTTATTACAAAATAGATTCTAAATATGATCTATATATAAGAGTAGAAACAGAATTTGGGAGTGAGAATCATGACTTACATTTTTTGTACATCACTTTGACTACAGTAGATGCTCTGTAAATGTGTGTTGATTTAATTTTGACTTGAAAGTAATACATGCTCAGGATGAGTAAGAACAGTCTCAAGTTTTACCTTAAGCAAAACCTTAGGCATACTTTTATTAATAGTGGTATCACCTTTAGTCTCTGACAGCATCAGTTAAGTGTGGCTATGAAAAAAGAGAAACAAACAAATGTCTGATATAGAGGAAAACACAAGGTCTTAATCTGTGAATGTGTTTTCCCTTATCCCCTTTGTGCATCTAGCACAGATGTTGGGTTACCTTTTTCTGATGATGCTATGCCCTAGTGTAAACCCACAACATTCTCAGAAGGGGAAGAGTTATTCCCTAAAGTGAGTAGAAAGTCATAGTTTCAGGCATCAGATTAAAAAAAAGATATGGGCTTGGGAAGGTGCATTTAACTCACGGAGTAAGGTATGCTCTTCTTTTTTGTACGTGGATTTTGAGTAATCCATCCACACTTAAAGTTTTCCTGACCGTCAAGGGAAGAAATCCTCTACCAAACAGAATCGGGCCAGAAACTATATAGGAAAACGACCTCATAGAGACTCCTAAGACACTAGTCTAGAGCTGTGGACTCCAGAGAATGAACCATATCAAGTTATCTAGATGTTAGTTTCAAATTATCTCTGTGTTGTAATCTCCTTTGTTACACACTGACCTTCAGTAAAGTCTTATATTAACCCCATTTTTATGTCAGTCAAGGAATCATTGGGTTTTAGTTCAGGCCTTTTAGTTCAAATCACTCAAAAACATAAACTGAAACCTCTACATTTGAAGTATAGGTTAAAAGTATTTGATAAAAACTCTCACCAAAGCGGGTTTAGAGGGAACATATCTCAACATAAAAGAGGCCATTAAGAAAAATCCATAGCTAACATTATACTCAAAAATAAAAAGCTGAAAGCCTTCCTGCTAAATCCAGGAATAAGACAAGGATGCCCACTCTCACCATTTCTATTTAACATATTATTGGAAGTCCTGGCCACAGCAATCAGATGAGAAAAAGAAATAAAAGATATACAAATTGAAAAGGAAGAAGTAAAACTGTCACTATTTGCAGATAACAGGACACTTTATATAGAAAACTTTAAAGTCTTCACCCCAAAACTATTAGAACTAATAAACGAATTCAGCAGTCCCAGGATATAAGATTAATACACAGAAATTTGTTGCTTCTCTCTACACTAATAATGAACTATCAGAAAGAAAAAGTAAAAAAGCAATCCTGTTTAAAATCACATTAAACAGGATTTTAATTATTTTAAAAAGAATAAAATACCAAGGAATAAACTTAACCAAGGAGGCTATAAAATACTGATGAAGGAAACTGAAGACGATACAAAGAAATACAACAATATCCCATGCTCTTGGATTGGAAGAATTAATATTGTTAAAACAACCATACTACCCAAATCAATCTACAGATTTAATGCAATCCCTATCAAAATACCCATGACATTTTTCACAGAACTAGAATAATCCTAAAATTCATATGGAACCACAAAAGATCCCAAACTGCAAAAGCAATCTTGAGAAAAAAGAACAAAGCTGGAGGTGTCATTCGCTCAGACTTCAGACTATACTACAAAGCTATAGTAATTAAAACAGTATGGTACTGGCATAAAAACAAACACATAGATCAATGGAACAAACAGCCCAGAAATAAACCTACATACCTATGGTCTATTAATCTACGACAAATGGGTCAAGAATATACAATGCAGAAAAAGCAGTCTCTTCAATAAGTGATGCTGGGAAAACTGGACAGCTATAGTAAAACAATGAGATTAGGACATTTTCTTATACCATTTACAAAAATAAACTCAAAGTGGATTAAAGACCTAAATGTAGGACCAGAAACCATAAAACTCCTAGAAGAGAACATAGGCAGAACACCTTGACATAAATTTTAGCAATATTTATATGTATTTTTGGATCTGTCTCCTAAGGCAAAAGAAATAAAAGCAAAAATAAACAAATGGGACCTAATTAAACTTAAAAGCTTTTGCACAGCAAAGGAAATTATCAACAAAATGAAAAGATAACCAATAGAATGGGAGGACATATTTGGAAATGATATAACTGACAAGGAGTTAATATTAAAAATATATAAATTGCTCATACAACTCAGTATCAAAAAAAGAAAAAAAAAAAACCCAACCAAAAATATGGGCAGTAGACCTGAGTAGACATTTTTCCAGTGAAGACATATAGATGAATAACAGAAACATAAAACGATGTTCAACATCACTAATTATTAGAGAAATGCAAATCAAACAAAGAGCTATCACCTCACACCCCTCAGAATGGCTAGCATCAAAAAGTCTACAAATAAATGTTGGTGAGGATGTACACTGTTGGTGGGAATGTAAATTAGCACAACCACTAAGGAAAACAGTATTGAGGTTCCTTAAAAAGCTAGAAATAGAACTACCATACCACCCACCAATCTCACTCCTGGGTATATATCTACAAAAAATGAAAACACTAATTCAAAAAGATACATGTACCCTAATGTTCATAGCAGCTCTACTTATAATAGGCAAGATATGGAAGCAACCATATCTTGTGTCCATCAATAGATGACTGGATAAAAAAGATGTGAGATACATATATAGAACAGAATATTACTCAGCCATAAAAAATGAAATTCTGCAATTCTGAGCAATATGTATGGACCTAGAGAATATTATGCTGAGTGAAATAAGTCAGAGAAAAACAAATACTGTGTGATATCACATAACTAAAGTGTAACAACAACGAATGTATACAGCAAAACAGAAACAAACTCACAAATATAGAAAACAAACTAGTGGTTATCAGTGGGGAGAGGGAAATAGGGAGGGGCACGTTAGGGATATGGGATTAATAGACACAAACTACTACTATACAATAGATAAGCACCAAGAATATCCTGGATAGCACAGGGAATTATAGCCATTATCTTGTTAACTTATAATGGAGTATAAACTGTAAAAATACTGAATCACTATGCTGTACACCTGAAACTAATAAAATATGGTAAATCAACTATACTTCAATTAAAAAAATAGTATTTGAGGGAAAGGGAAGATAGGGTAGAAAAGAGAAGGGAAAATAAGACTTATCAGGCACCTGCAATGCACCAAGCACAGTACTGGGTTCTATACAGGTTCTTTTACTTAATCCTCAGGGTAACCACATAAGGTCAATATTGTTATCCACATGTACAATGAAAAAACTAAAGGTCAGAAAGGTTAATTAATTGTCTGAAGTATGGGTCTGGTCAAGAATTCAAATTTAGTTTAGCTGACACAAAATCCAAAGCTTTCTTCGTGACTTTTTAGATGATGAAACCACAATACGAATTTATAAGGGGACTATCTATACTCTTAAAGTGTTAGAAAAGTTAAGATAACCCATGAGTTAAGGCCACTCAGAATCTAAGTCAGAGGCATCCATGTTGCTCGTTCTCTGGTGATCATGACCTCATTTGATGTACCAGTTTAATAACTAGAGCCAGGGAAAGAGAAATTGAGGAAAGTTGATGTCTATTTTCAAGCATCTGAAACATTCTTATTTAAAAAAGAAAGGCATCTTGTGTGTCCAGAGGCAAACTTGGATTCTATTAAGCAGTTATATACAAGGAAGTGCAGACCAACCATCAAATAGACTGCTTCCCAAAATGGGAAAGTAAGCTTCCCATCACCAGAGACTTTCAAGTCAAGATCAGGGACAAAACCACAGGAGGAGGGTTCCAAGAGCTGAAATGGGTATTCTATAAAATGGTTACAGTCAGCATTGCTGGGGTAAACAATGAATCAAAATCACTGTAGGCTGCGTCCAAGGCAATACTTGGCAAAACTTTTTTTTTAAGAAAGTGAAAAGGTAATGATTAATGAATGGTGAAACTGACTACTACTGGGAAAGAGTGACAGTAAAATGGATTCAAGATTCAAGGAGACAGTCAAAGGAAGCAGATCAGGATAACCGTGAAGAAAGCACAGGGCTAAGACTTCTCTTATATGGCATGAACATGTGTCACAAAGGCCACACAGCTGATCAGCCGCATAGCTGATCAAAGGTGTCACTTCTTAACAAACAGTTGAAAGGTTAAATGATATTGTTCCCCTGAGTTGTGGCATTCTAGACTAAGGGAAAGAAAACACGAACCTATGAAAATGTAAGTGAGGAAAGCACCCCAGGAAAGGCCAGTGTAAGAAGCCCCTATGGTGTGAATCAAAACCACAGTGAGTTCTGCAGAGGATGGTCATTGACCCTTCTGGATTCCTCTGTAGGAAAGATCCCACATTGAGATAGGATATTTAAAAGTAACCAAAAGTTAATTAGCTTAACAAAGGAAAAGGATTAGGAGGGCAAAGAATAGTGTTAGCAACTCTTTGAGTTCCCTGCACAGAAGGGCTTCTGTAGGTAAACTGTTAGGCCCGCCACAGAGAGAGTGAAAATACTTATTTGTCCTGAAGATGCAGTGGCCTGCTACAAGATCAACGACTTCTACCATGAGTAATCATAGAGAAATCTGGAGACTCAATTTATGGTAGAAAGAAGGAAATATTTAAATCTTTGTACATATAGTATCTTTGCCTTCACTTTTTAGAATGAAAAAGGAGAATCACAACTCTGGAAAACTCAAAACCAGTTTGAGAAAACTTATTATAAACTGAGAAAAATTCTTACAAAATGATTTGGAACTAAATATCTCAAAGCATGGCGAGGAAGACGGCGAGATATTGGATGGTGGATTCCCAGTTGTCACATTCATGAAGTTAGGAATTTGGTAAGGCAACCATCCCACTTCCTGCTTGACAATTTTTAATTTACTGTATACAAAGTATTATCTTCAAAACTGGAGAGTAAGCATGTGTCCCACTAGGAGGCATTTTTGAGAAGAAAGTTGTGTCACCACAGAAAGGTCATTTAACCTTGGGGCATCCGTTTACTCGTCTATAAAATTAGAAAGTTTTAAAAGAATAACTGATGATCTATATGTTTTAAGTTCTCTAATGAAAGGTTACTTCTGGAAGGGTCCTGAAACCAGGAGTGACATTTAGTTAGGTATTCTATATAACAAGAAAAAAAGTATAGAATATAAAGTGCCCAAATATGTTCTATGTGATCACTTACTCGAAAAAGAAAGGACATTAGTAGCTGTAGCAAAGACTGTCATGAGAATAAATGACTGATCTCAGTGATACTCTCTGAAGATGCTAAATTCTCTCAATTTTGGTTCAGAATGGGTTCCTCTATCTCTGAGTGAGTGGTGGTGGAGGAGGAATAAGAAACAATGAAGTGGTCTATTAATTGCAAAGATGGCACAAAGTAAAATGAAACTGTTCTCATCACAGGTGGACTTCAGAGATGGTTGTTGTTGCTGGGTATTTTTTTCCTGGGTGCAATATCTCCGATGACTGTTAAGAAGCAGCTTTGTAAAAATGCAGATGAAGGAAAGAGATAATTCTATAGTGAGGAGAGTCAACAGAAGCAGTCTCTTCCAATAGGCCTACTCCTAGCCTGAGCTGAAATCTCATTTTCATGCTATTTGCTCAAAATGGAACCTTGGACAAATTATTCCTCCTCTCTAGAGAGGTCTCCATTTTCTCATACTTAAAATGAGATTAACCAGATGAATGCCAAGGTTTCCTCCCTCTCTAAAATCCTGTGACTCTATACGCTCACCCACATCATACCACATATGTGACACAAACTAGGATATTCCCTTTTATCTTCCTTTTAACTTCAGGGTAGTTAACTAGAGTTAAAAGGAGTGATCAGTTATCCTTCACTCCCTGGCTCATAGCTAGATGCCTTCAGTCCCTGGAACTAAACCTTACTGGTTATCTTTTACCACACAGCACTTCTCTGTAACTCTGGATGAAGGCAATAATAATCAAAACAAATATTTTTGAGAGCTAATTATTTACCAGGAATTGGTGGAAGCACTTTATATATATTAACTGACTTAATTCTCACAACAACGCTATGAAGTAGGTATAATTATTATCAACAAAGAGAGGAACAAAAAAGTTAAGTAACTTGGCTAAGATTCTAAGTTAGTAAAGGGAATGACAGGAAGTCTGGATCCAGCCTCTTACTAATAGATCAGTCACCTCCCCGCAATGTGGTGTTGGTGGCAATGGGGGAAGAAGGAATGGTGGTGTGCTGGTGATGGTTGCTGGAGTTCTTCCTTTTGTCCTACATGTAGCTGCACAGAGTTGGAAAACCTGATATGAAGGATGCTCTCATCTAAGAGTGGCTGATAGCAGGCCCATTTTTTTTCCTTCTCAGTAGCTGAAGGTATATATGAACTGGGAGACTGCATGAAACGCTTGAGAAAAAGTCATATCACACCTTATGATTTAAGTGTTCTCAAGCATTTAATCCTCACAAAAATCCTGTAGGACAAGCATGATAGAGATTGTTATTATACTATTAAAGAACAACACATTGACAGAGGATTAAATTCAATCAGTCAAGATAAGAACTAAAAAGTAATGAAACTAGGACTTAAGTCTGTTGACTTCCAAAGGGATGTCCTCTCCACTCTATCACTTTGGTTCTAATGCCCCTTTCCAGGTCTGACAGTTTCCTCTGATACACTGAACGAATCTTCTTCTCCTTAGCTTTCCTTATTGTTCAACCCAGACATTCACTAAGGAGAGGACGCTAGCAGCTCTGAGCTTGCACAAAATGCCTTAGCAGGATTTGGGGTATGGCTGCCTCTGTCCGACAGAACACTAACCATCCAATATCACATTGTTGTCCTGTAATCATCAAAAAGTTATCTTCAATACTGACATCCCCATGGTTTATAATCCTAACTGAGCCCTGTAATAGCACAGCATCTCACTTCTACTTCCTTGAAAATTGCAAGCAAGATTAATTTTGCTTCTGAAGCAGAATCAGGCCTAAATGTGTGTCTAATTTTCTTCTTTGTTAGAGAGCCCCCTGTTGCATACTCTGTGTAACTAAAGTGTGTATGGCTTTGCTAACTAATTCTCCTAAAGCCAGTAAAATGCGTGTAAGATTTCAAGAGAAGTGTACTGGCAGTATCCCTAAAATGCCAACCTTTAATTTTCTTTTCAGAGTATTTAATCTTAGGGAGCCACTGTAATAAGTATGTATCTAAAAGAGCAACTTAACGCAGTATTAAGTCACTAAGTTCTGGGGTTTTGCATTTTAATGTATAACTGCTGTTAGCTTATTGAGAGAGCCTGGGCAAACACCTTAACCTATTTGTTCCTTAGGATTTTTTATTTGGAAAAATAAAAGTGGTAGACTTTTATTACAAAAATTTAGATATAGAACCACCAAACACAAGAACTGGAATGGAAGGAACCTTAAGAATCAACCAAGCCACTGCCCTCATTTTAAAGATTCTGAAATTGAAGACTGGAAAAGACACACCTTAAATTACATAGTCATTGGTGACTGAAGCCAAAATACAGCTCAGGTTTTCTCCTTCTAAGATCAGTGGGCTCTCTGGTATAACATTTAATTTTTCAATTAAAGATCATAACTTAGGCTTTGTTTTTAAAAAAGTAAAAACTACTGTGAATAGCATTATACCCATTCAATCCTCACAGCCACCAGTTAATAACTATTATTCATATTGTTATATGCCTGATTTACATATGCATAAAGAGAAGCTCAGACTGCTGAGGGAGTGGGTTAAGGTAACATTCTGGTAAATGATGGCATTAGCTCTGATTTTCTAAATTTGAAATTCTTTATTTATTTATTTGGATCTTTTCCTCACCCTTGAACTTAAATTAAACTTACCTGTTTCCAGTAAGATCAAATGAATTATAAAATCTTCATTAAAGAATACTAATGCTTTCAGAGGGAGGGGGATAGGGGAGGGATGGATTGGGAGTTTGGGATTAGCAGATGCAAACTATTATATATAGAATGGATAAACAACGAGGTCCTACTGTATAGCACAGGGACCTGTATTCAATATTCTGTAATAAACCATAATGGAAAAGAATATGAAAAAGAATATATATATGTATAATTGAATCACTTTGCTGTACATCGAAAACTAACACAACATTGTAAATCAACTATACTTCAATAAAATAAATGTTAAAAAAAAGAATATTAATACTTTCCCCCCAACGCCCCCCAGTTAGCATATATGGCAGGCATTTCTTCTATCTTGCCTCACTGCCCGCTTCTCATCCTCTTCATCCAACATCTATTTTCCAGTAAAACAGGATTCTTTAGAACCATAAGAATTTCTCTTACTGGTTTATTGCATAGGATAAAAGGCATAATTCTCTTTGTAACCATGCAAGTATCACCAAATTACAGGATTCTTTGTGATGCTAATGAGAATTTTCTTCACCAGGTCCTTCTGTTGGCAAAACATCTGGCGCAGCAGGCCAAGAATACATATGAGCTGAAAGGCGGGACACTAACCTTGCCTCAGGATCTTCTCTGCCAGGTAATTTCAGGGCAGGCACTGTCTTTAATATATGTATTAGATGATAGTCACAAAAGTAATTTCTTTAATTAGATCGCCGCTTGTGCTTTTTGGCTTCAAAGATTAAACACAAAACTTGCAGCTCATTGCTGGAGTAGCCTACAAGTCATCTTTAAAAACAACCACAGCTTAGGGAAAATTTATTGAAGAAATGGATTTGACTATGTCTTGAACATATGTAATGTGAATCACGTGCCAGGGGAGTGTGGCCATGTTTGTTCTCTGCAACAACCTCCAGTGTGTGTGTGTGTGTGTGTGTGTGTGTGTGTGTGTGTGTGTGTGTGTGTGTGTGTGTGTGTGTGTGTGTGTGTGTGTGTGTGTGTGTGTGTGTGTGTGTATAAAAATTTTTTAATTGCTAAGGTAAGGAGACAGGTGAAGGGATGAAATGTGAGCTATTGCCCAGTTTTCTACCAAAGCATTTATTTTCCTTTCCTTCTACACTTATCTGTATCTCCATGTTTATCTAGCCATACATTTTATCCTTTCCTCAGTCACTGGGCACTTACTACATGCCAAACTGCTTAGCACACAGGGAACATAAAGAAAATAAATCATTGTTTATTCCCTCAAAATACTTTACTATCTTGTGCATGAACCTGATATTTGATGTGATAACCGTGAGAATAAAAAACCCTGCTAATGACGGGTGGACTCTGTGCTGAGGTGTTCAGGACAGAACACTACTGTCCTCAGTTGGAAGAGACCTTGCAAGGTTTCATCAGGGAGTGACGTGAGAACCACCCACTCTACAATAAGCAGGATGTGACCTCCCAGAAAAGGGGCTGGAAAGGTCTCCTAAATGGAGAGGAGAGGAGAAGAAAAGCACAGATATGTCAAACAGCTGGGTTCTGTCAGGCCATGAAGTCCTCCAGGAGAGGAACCCTGTGTGTCTTGTGCATTATTATATCTCATGTGCATGGTTAATAAAACTAAACGGATCAAACAAAACAATAAATGAATGAACAGTATTTGAAGAGTGCTGATTGTTTAGCAGGTTCAGAAAATAAGATGTATGGAGACACACGGTAGAAATCAGTTTCCAAAAAAATGTCTGGTATTATTATTAAAATAGAATAGAATAGAATGCATTGCTATGGAATTAGTGCCTCATCTTGGAAGCAACAGAGAGCTATTGAAAGTTTTTTTTTAATGATTTTTACACAATTTAATCAATAAAGTTCTCTACTATGGCATCTTTTAATAAAAGTGATTGTGTAAGTGTGGTACAACAGAATTAGTAGTAATCAGATTCAACTCATTACATTAAAATTTAATGACATTAAACTAAAATTCAATACATTAAAATTATATGAGGATGGAAGTGTTTTACCACAATTTCCTTAAATGCATATAAGCAGCACATGAGACAAAGCTCCCAGAGACCAAGTTCAAGGTGTTACACTTACACCAACTCAACAGTTCTCTACAAATGTTATTGAAAACTCCCAGGTGGCCACATCTGCCTGTCTTCTTAAGTAGAAAAATAGGTATAGGCGTCCACAAGCTTTCTCAAGGTCACAATGGAAAACAGCACAGGACTAGTAGTGAAAGACCTGGGTTTAGTTCTGCTTCTACCATTAATTTACCCTAAGACCCTGGGCCTTTCTTCCCCTTTCTGGACCCCAGACCCCTCATCTATAAAAGGAAGGGGTAGACTGGCACCCTCCATGGTCTGCTTTAGCTCTGATGGTCTATGATTTTAACAAGGTAGCTGGGATAGGGACTGCAGACATGGCCTCCATCAGTTTCCACACAGCACAGCAGGAGGCTGTGTCCAGAGTATGGACTGTGGCCAGTCCATACTCTGTCCAGTAATGAACCTCACAGTATCTTCTTAGGAAAAAATAATGCATCCCCTTTTTTGTTCATCTAAAAATAAACAAATGAAGTTATAACATAAAAGATGAGGCAGGAAGCTCCATAGATGCTATAGTCTGAATGTTTGAACACCCCAAAATTCATATGTTGAAACCTAATGCCCAATGTGATGGTACTTGGAGGTGGGGCCTTTGGGAGGTGATTATAATAGACACCCCAGGGAGATTCCTAGCCCTTTCCTTCTGCCATGTGAGGTTATAGCCAGAAGGCAACATCCATGGCACAAAACAGAAAGTGGGCTCCAGGCACAGAATGTGCTGGCATCTTGAACTTGGGCTTCCCAGCCTCCAAAACTGTGAGAAACAAATTGCTGTTGTTGATAAGCGACCCAGTTATAAGTGACAGCATTTTTGTTAAAGCCACCCAAAGGGACTAAGACAATTGAGAAAGGCTTCAAATTTAGAAATCTGTGTAGCTATTCAAGCAGATGTTTCATTATACCCTAGAGATGACCCCATTTCAGCATATATAGGAATATTCCTAGTTAACTTCCCAAATTATTTCAGAATTGTAGGAAATAAAAGAAAGATGGTAACACCCCAGTAACTATATTAAGAGATGGAAAGACAGTGCACACTCTTAACTTTTCTCTTTAGCTGTGTTTGAAAGAGATACATTTATATAAGAAATATCGGGATTGAAAAGAACCAAGTGTCTCAAGAGAAGAGTGCTTGACTTGTTATCAGAATCCTGATTTTAGATTTTTAATTCTTTAACTAAATAGCTATAGAACCTTAGGTTAATTACTGTTTTATTGTCCTTTAGCTTGGTAGTCACCTTGGAAACAGGAATAAAGATACTTGCTAATATGATTATTTTGAGGAATAAGTGAGAAAATAGTCACTCAGCATGGTTCATGCCACACAGTAGGTACTGAATAAATAGTAGCTATTTTTATAATGATGCAGTGACCTGGGACTTTTCAATGACATTTGCAGAGAGCTATGAGAGTAGGTGAGAGTAAGTGTAACAATTTGGCATGATATATGTGGTAGTATCTAATATACTCTAGGTACTCAGTAAACATAAAGATGCAATATTTTAAATCAGCATAGGATTTTCAATCTATAATTTGCATTATCTGGATGGAAAAAGAAACAAAAAGTAGGGCAATCTGAAGTTAATTCTAATCAATAAAGTGAACATTTCCTTCCTTTGGGAAAGAAACATGAATAAGGGTATAGTGGTTCCCACATCATTTCATTTAGTGTCCCAATAGTATGTGTTTGTGAGAGGAGATGTAAGCACCACAATGAGAAAAAAAATTTTTTTCAAGAGAAGATACTGAGCAGCACTTAAAGTGCATTCACTGGTACAGCCTTGACAGCATGATTATAACTAAGAGACTCAGCAGCAGGGAGAAGAACCCTTCAGTGTTATTTCCGAGAAGCAGAGAGACAGCCCACCTACTGCAGCCACCTGCAGAGTAACAGGTACGGGAAATGTGGCCTCTCTTTATACCTGATGCCATCTGAACATATATCCTATTTGTTTTTACCAGAATGCAGGCCCAAGGCACTCAGATAACCAGCCACAAAGAATGTCTTAGAACCTCAACTGTGCTTTTCCAACTGAGAACAAAAGGATGTTAATATTGTAAAAAGTTGGGTTGGGTGGAAAATGCTTTCCTTATTCAACCCCCCCAGGATCCTTCACAACTGCAACTTCTCTTGGAAACTCTTAACAGGACTTCTCCCTCTGCCGTCTTATGAATGTCAAGGATGCTTTCCAGCTTTCTCATAGCAAAGGCAGCTTCCTACCTTGCATTTTATGGATATGTACCTTAGTCATGTCTTAGCTCCTCTGCTAGACTATGTTTCTTAGAAGCCAGGGAATCTAACTTCCTCACTTATAAGCAGGCATTCTAATTAAATATGTGTTGGAAGGAAGGAAGCAGTGGAGGAAGGACTGATGGGGGAGAAAACAAGTTCACATGTATGAAAATAAGAAGAATGAATTTCTATGACGGAGGAAAACCACTCCAATAATGATGTTGATTTTTATACTTCTGAGTTGCCAAACAAATAATTCAGAGAGAGCTCTCTTTTAAAATTGCAGGCTATTCAAAATATCAGAAATAAAAAAAGAAGAAGAAGAAAAAAAAAACACTACTTGGGATGTTATCAACATCTAAAGTATGTAAAACCTGTCAGTGAATCTTCTCTTTTGTTGTCACAATTTAGCGGTGCCTCAGGAGATGGTAGAAGGGACTCCAAATCTGGATTTAATCCCACACTTCCCCAACCTGGTAACGACGTCAGAGTTTGGAAACAGCAAAACATGAGAGAAAAACCTATTAGCCATTACCTGTCTATTTTACAGACTCACAGGCAGAATTAGAAGGGATTTCAGAAATCAGTTATTCTAGTACCTTAACTTTAGATAGAGAATCTGAGACTGTTCCCTCAAATATTTCTTAAGCCCTCAAACCTCCATGACTCTGCAGGTGGTAACTCTTCTTCCTGGAATTACTTCTTTGTCCCAACTCAGATGTCACCTCCCCTGGTGACACCTCCCCTGATCCTCTCAGTTTATTAATCCTCCTTCAAGCCTCCTGGATCACTTTTATATACTTTCATTTATACACTGATATATGCTGGTTTTCCCAACTAGACCATGAGCTCCTTTTGGGTAAGAACTATGTTTATCTTACCCACCCCCAAACTCCTAGCACAATGCCTAAGAAAAAGTACTTCACAAATTGATATTGAATTGAAATATCCAAGTTCACAGAAAGAGATGGGGGTAGAGGCTGGCATCAGGCTCACCTCTTCCTGGAGCCTACAACACCTGACTCTTACCAATGAAACCCTCACAGACTAATCATTTTAAATCATAAAACAGTGACACCTTCTTACAGACAGGCTTGTGAGGGATAACTAAAAGAGTAGATTCTTTTGTCAGAGCAGGGAAGGAGCTGCACCTCTATAGGACTGTATCTTGGAAAGAGAAATGGATTGAAAGAAACAATGCTTTCTTCTCTTAACTCCCCTCTTTTCTCCTCTCCTTCCTCCACCTCTCCTTCATGTGCTCCTCCTCTGTCTCTTTTAGATAAAAATGAGGTATTGGGCTTCCCTGGTGGCGCAGTGGTTGAGAGTCCGCCTGCCGATGCAGGGGACACAGGTTCGTGGCCCGGTCTGGGAAGATCCCACATGCCGCGGAGCGGCTGGGCCCGTGAGCCATGGCCGCTGAGCCTGCGCGTCCGGAGCCTGTGCTACACAACGGGAGAGGCCACAACAGTGAGAGGCCCGCATACCGCAAAAAAAAAAAAAAAGAGGTATTAATAACTATAACTTAAAAAGTTATAAAATCTCCCCAACTTCTACATCTATTACTCCTTCTCCAGAACTGTGTGCCTGCACTTTACCCCAAAGGCCAGGTGTACTTCTAAGAGGGATATCATGAAAATAAGAAAAAAGAAAAGTTGGTCACACGTTGATGCTTGCTGGTTTAAAACACAATCTCTATTACTTTTGATGTGGGTTGGCCTACATTTTGGTGTATGTTGATTTTAACACGTGAGTTAAGGTAAATAAGAATATTTACAGATTTGAGAAGATATCTGTTCATGTCATTCTGAAAAAAAAAAAAGTGATGGTGTGTGATGCCAGAAAATACTATCAAGAAAAAAAATTAAGCACAGACATAAAAAAACAAACTTATGGTTCCCAAAGGGGAAAGGGCAGGGGAGTTTGGAATTAGCAGATACACACTACTATATATAAAAAAGATAAACAACAAGGACCTACTTATAGCACAGGGAACTATATTCAATATCTTGTAATAATCTATAATGGAAAAGAATCAGAAAAAATATATATATGTATGTATATGTATAACTGAATCATTTTGCTGTGTACCTGAAATTAACACAATATTGTAAATCAACTATGCTTCCATTTTTTAAAAAAAGGAAAAAATTAGGTGAAAGCCATTTAAGATATTCTTTGCAACAAGTAAACAAACAAACCAATATACCTAGGATGTTCCATATGCCTCCTTCACAGCCACACACAGTGGGTTTTCCATGGTGATAGAATTATTACCTCAGATGCCACCATACCATTTTTGTTAAATAGCCTTAAACAATTTTAAGATAAGCTCCTTCGGGGAGGTATTATAATTACTTTAAGAATCAGGCCTTCCTTTGCCCACACATGTTCATAGCAGCACTATTCACTATAGCCAAAAGGTGGAAGCAACCCAAATGTCCATGGATGAATGGATAAACAATACGTGGTACCTACATACAATGGAATATTATTCAGCCTTAAAAAGGAAGGAAATTCTGACACATGCCACAACATGGATGAACTTGGAGGCCATTATACCAAGTGAAATAAGCTAATTACAAAAAAGATTAAAAACTGCATGATTCCTCTCATATGAGGCACTTAGAGGTGTCAAATTCATAGAAAACAGAATGGTGGTTTGCAGGAGCTGGGAGAAAGGGGAAAGGGAGTCGTTGTTAACTGGGTGTAGCGTTTCCGTTTTGCAAGTTGAAAAACTTCTGGAGTTCCATTGCTCAACAATGTGAAAGTACTTACCATTACTGAATTGAACAATTAAAAACAGTAAATAAGGTAAATATTACATTATGTGCTTTTTACCACAATAGAAAATTAAAAAAAAAAATTGGACCTCCTTTGGAACAAAATGCCTGCATCAATTTTAACCCCCCCCCCACCATTTAGTTCTTGATTGCTACTCTTTAAACAGTTACTTTACAACATACAAAGATTTCTCAAAGTAATAAAGAAGTTGGCTAGATTTATTTATTTAGCTCCTGTTATATGTAATGTAATGTATTAGGTACTGGATGAAAGGAACAAAGAAGGAAAGCATTTCAGTAACTACTATTTTTTAATAGAAAACATTATCAAGAGGGCAGTCCTGGAGAAGTCTTAGCCCAACTAAGGAAAGACAAAATTCAAATTGATACAGAATCGGGCTTCCCTGGTGGCGCAGTGGTTGAGAGTCTGCCTGCCGATGCAGGGGACACGGGTTCGTGCCCCAGTCCGGGAAGATCCCACATGCCGCGGAGCGGCTGCGTCCGTGAGCCATGGCTGCTAAGCCTGCGTGTCTGGAGCCTGTGCTCCGCAACGGGAGAGGCCACAACAGTGAGAAGCCCGCGTACCACAAAAAAAAAAAAAAAAAAAATTGATACAGAATCAAGAAACTCCTTCAATACTATAACCAGAATATTGGGGCATATTTGTTGTCTTAATATCTGAATCTCTGGAAGCCTGAGTTTTTCAAACAGTTGGGTCTGTGCTCAATATCAACAATTTCTAAATTCCACTGAATTCTTCATTTCAAGAGATATCTGAGGTTGCCTGTCAGCCCCAAGCTACAATGGAGTCAAACTACTTCCCCCAAGCACTAAACATTTCATTTTTTTGAAGAAATTTTGTAAGCCAAAGGAATGAAGGAACAGTGATGACATGAGTTTTCTTGAGAACTCCAACACAAACAGGATCCAAATGGAGAAATTACTTGGATCACCCTAACAAAGGCAACACCACTTTTGCCACCCACAACGAACCTCAGAAATAAGCTCTCTACTTACATGGGAGCTGGGGTCTAAATAGAGAAACTTTGGTGGTACCTGCAAGCAGTAAGTAGTAGGTGAAACCTTTTGATTTAAAGTTTGTATCAGGTTGATTTTCTTGGAAGTCATAGTAGAAAGGAGCTGATTAGATCTTAGCTAAAGGGGAGAAGCAAAATAGCTTGGTTCTCTGACAGTAAAGCTGTATTAAAAGAAAAAAGCGTGGAGAATTTTAAAAATATACACCACTAAAAAAAAATAGATAGATAGATAGATACCACTTTATTCCTGTATTTCTATTGCCAATGTGTCTAGAAAACTAATAAAACAAAGAGGCTGTTTTTACACCATTATTCTACTTCCTATAATCAAAAATGACAGGAAAAAGTGACAAATCGGTTCAAAATACAAAACCTGCTGAAAGGAAAACAATTTTGATAAAATCACAGAATCCTGGGGCTGGAAGGGCATGTCATCTAACTCCTCATCAAGTGACAAGCCTTTCTTGAAAATCTCCACTGATGGACTGTCACAGCCTCCTGAGACCTCTCCTTCATCTGTGGTCAGTTATGACTATAAAAATGTCCTTCTAATGTTAAAAGAAAATGCATCTCTCCTGGCCTAGGTTCCACTATTTGGTTGCACTCAATTAGTCTAGCACCTCTTCCACAGGGAAGCCTTTCAGATTTTTGCAGAGAGCAATGTTATCCTTCCTGTTTCTTCCTGTCTCTGTTAACGAAACACCCTTAGTTCCTTCAGCCATTCTTCACAGAATCAGTCTGTCCTCTCCCACCTGAATGCACCTGGTTTTCAATACCTTTCTTGATTTTAACATCTCTGTCACCTCTAAATAAGTTAGCCCTGAGTTTGGGTCAATTTCAACTCTACTCATTAAAAAATGACTTAAAAATTTTTGACTTCCTAAAGGCTATAAATTACTTATTTGTGTGTATTTCAATATGTATTACTATAAAATATAACAAATCTTTTTTATTATCTAGAAATGCTGATGAAACATTAAACTCATTATGTCAACCTGTCCCATCACCTATCAGGTAGCAGCATTAACCTCCACCTGGCCATTAAACAGGAACATTGGGCCTTCTCTCTTTTTTTTTTAATTAATTAATTTTATTTTATTTATTTTTGGCAGCATTGGGTCTTTGTTTCTGCACACAGGCCCTCTCCAGTTGCAGCGAGAGGGGGGCCACTCTTTGTTGAGGTGTGCGGGCTTCTCACTGCGGTGGCCTCTCCTGTTGCAGAGCACAGGCTCTAGGCGTGCAGGCTTCAGTAGTGGTGGCACATGGGCTCAGTAGTTGTGGCTCACGGGCTCTAGAGCACAGGCTCAGTAGCTGTGGCGCACAGGCTTAGCTGCTCCAGGGCATGTGGGATCATCCGGGACCAGGGCCCGAACCCGTGTCCCCTGCATTGGCAGGTGGATTCTTAACCACTGCACCACCAGGGAAGCCCCTGGGCCTTCTCTTTGACTATAACCTCTCCTTCACACACCCCAACCACAGCACACACACATCTGCACACAGGCACACTTTGCTTGATTTATACCCACAATGTCTCCTTGTTGCCCTCTTTCTATTCCCATAACTACCTCCTCATCCAGGCTTCCAGCAACACTCACATGGGCAGTTCTACAGACCAGGCCTGCCCAGGTGAGGGTTGATGGTCTCTCACCTTCGGTTCCCATTCTTCAAGGGACTTATTTCAACAACAAACGTTCAATGCTTACTGACAACAGCTATGCTCTAGGCCCTCACCTAAATGTCAATAGAGATACAAAAATGAATGATGATCTCTGCCTTTAAGTAGCTGAGGGTCACAGAACTTAATAAATAATTGTACTATGGGACAGCAGAAACAAATACGATCTTGTTCAAATTTCTGTGGGAATCTTAATTCAGATGGAGGAAGAGATGTCAGTAAAGCTAGGCCTTAAAGAAGAAGACACATTCTTAAAAAATACAACTTAAAATGAGTTCTTCTCAGTTCATGTTTTCAAAAAGCAAGACCAGAATTAGCTAGAAGTAGTGAGGTAGGCATGGTAGGGTAGGTAAGAGGTAAGAGAGCTTCAAGCATTTTAGAAGACAATTTGGAATATGTAAGAGATTTTGTGAAAAGGTAACAACCTATATATCTGAAAAAAAGTAAGAAGTAGAAGAATTCAAAAGTATGTTAAATACACAAAGAAACACGGAGAAATCTTTGAAAAGCATATCATCAAATCAAATCAAATAAGGAAATAGAATACAGTATTAAGAGAAAATGTAGAATGCAAAACTCAACACGTATGATCTCAATTTCATTTAAAATTTCATATTGCACGTATATATCTACATATGAGAATTTAAAAGTGAATTTACATATAGGCAATATGTGTCTCCATTATGATGTAGATGTGTACAGAGGAAATACAATCTTATATAAGTATATAAAGAATAGATGTGCAAACAGTAAATAGCTACAGTGCTTAACTCGGTAAATTTATGAAAGATTTAAATTTTCTTCTTTAAATATTTTTATTTTCCACATTTTCTATAATAAACAAGTTTTTAAATTATAAATAGAAACTCCTTTCCCCAATACGTTATTAAAGTGTTATTTTTAAAGAAGAAATAAGACTTGGATGAACAGACAAAAGTGTGGAAGTGGAGAAGGGGATCCTACGCAAAGAGAACCTTATGGACAAACATGCACAAAAGTGCATGGTACGTGAAGGGCTTCCATGTGGTCCACAGAAGTGAAATCATTGAGTAAATTACTCAACATCAATTGTTTAAATTTCATTTAGAACACTGGCATTTCTTTCATGGATTTTTTTCATGGAATTTTAAGAATGTCCATTCTAATCAAAAGATGACAAACGACAGTGTTAATGAGAAGACAGTCAAGATTCCCATCTTTACAGGATATCATAGGGTGAAGGTATGCTTGTTAGAGGTAAAACATGGCCATGGGAAAAGCTTAATCCTTAAGAGTCCACAATGGGATCCCACAAAGATCTATGTCACCACAAGAAAATAAATACATTTTCATTATTACAATAGATTCCTCCTTAACTCGAGTTCTTACACTTTATTCACTCATTGATTCAACAAACATTGTGTTACCATCTGGGGACAAGCACTGCCCTAGGTACCAGGGCTCTAGCTGTGAACAAGGCAGAGCAGCCCTGCTCTCATGGCATTTACATTCTCTTTACAGGCCTCCCGTGCAGATAGGTAATCAATTCCCTAATCCATGGGGTATGTTGCAAAGACTTCAAGCTATCAAGTCAGAGGGACCTGGATTCAAATCTAGACTCTGCTTCTTTGATTCTGAGCAAATTATTTAATATCTCAAGTCTTAGTATCTTGATCATGGAAAATGGGATAATCATACCCACCTCTCAAAATTATTCTGAGAAATGAATAAAAGAACTTAAATAAAGTAGTACATGATTGGTAGTCAAAAAAAAAAAATACTGCCTTTCCCTTCTGTGGTATGCAGAATTCTAAAATGGCCCAAAGATTTCCATTCCCTAATATATAATCCATTCCCCTCAATCATGAGTGGGACTGTGAATATGATAGGATAGTAACTCCCTGGATTCAATTATGTTATGTAAGACTCCTCCTTAGCAGGAAAAAAACATTCTCCTGTTGGTCTTGAAGAAGCAAACTGCCATGCTGTGAACTGCCTATGGAAATGGCCACATGGTAAGGCCCTGAGGGCAGCCTGTAGGACCTGAGAGTGGTCGTGGCTGACAGCCAACAGGAAAATGGGGGCCTCAGTCCTACAACCACAAAGAACTGAATTCTGCCAACCTGAATGAACTTGGAAGAGAACCTCGAGTTCCACCTGAGAACCGCAGACACCTTGACTGCAGCCTCATGAGACCCTGAGCAGAGGACCCAGCAAAGTGATGCCAAGATTCCTGACCCACAGAAACAAAGTAACCCTATGTTGCTTTAAACCATTAAATTTATGGGAATTTGTTATGCAGCATGAGAAAACTAATATACTTTCCCTGAACAAAATGAGCCAGAGTGGTCCATAGGATTTGTGAGCTTCCTAAGGATGTCAAATCATTTTAGTAATGGTCTGATCACCTACACAATTCCCTGGAATGGCACCCTTCAGATCACCAAACACTCAAGAATCTAGCTGTCATCAATCCCTCCTTGTATTCTGTCAGGGAATTCCTAGAAAGGGTATTGATTCATCATTCTTAGGCTAGTTATTTCCCAGGGAAATAACTAGCACACCAGTTATCGTGTTGAGAAGACAGAATCACAGAACTTTAGAGCTAGAAGGATACGTAGAGATACTTCAGAGTACTCTTTTCCTATCTTCATTTTATAGTTGGAAACGATGAGACCCTGGAAGTATCTTCTGCAACCTCTCACAAGTAGTCGATTGCAGGGATACAGCCAAGTTCTGTACAACCTGAAGCATATGCAACTGGGGAACCCTCTTTAAAGAAAATATAAAATTACAAATACATTACTCATCAAGTAAATGTTTATTTAAAATAAGAAAAGAGGGGCTTCCCTGGTGGCGCAGTGGTTGAGAGTCCGCCTGCCGATGCGGGGGATGCGGGTTCGTGCCCCGGTCCGGGAGGATCCCACATGCCACGGAGCGGCTGGGCCCGTGAGCCGTGGCCGCTGAGCCTGCGTGTCCGGAGCCTGTGCTCCGCAACGGGAGGGGCCCCAACAGTGAGAGGCCCGTGTACCGCAAAAAAATAATAATAATAAAAATTTAAAAAATAAGAAAAGAAATCAGACCAAATTACACATCTTTTTAAAAATTAAAAATAACATAAACATCACAAAATCCACACATAGCTTTAATACTTATTCGCCCTAATTTTTGCCCATATGTGCTTTCATAGTTTTTATATAACAATTTTGCTATATTTCCTATAAAGAAAATAAATGATTCAATCTTGCCTCTAACTTTATGATCTACTTGCTTTTAATTATTAAGAAATGTTTAACTCAACTACCACTCATTATTGTTAATATCTTGTAAATATTTAGGATTTTTGTTGAATTTGATTTAAAAACAAACTGAATTTCTACTAGATATGAGCTGTAAAATTTGAAAGAATTTTCAACAGACTAATTTCTGTGTATTTCTCCTCCATGTCAGGTAAGCTCATAGCACAATAGGATCTCTGGCCCTGCATCTGGCTGTCATGCCCTCCGCTGAGTCAGCCTAGCAGGCCACTGGAGTATTCCTGGACCTTTCAACATGAGGATGGCTGACAATGATTTACTTGGAGGTGACTGTAAACAAAAATTATAATAATCCCACTGAACCCAAATTAAATGTACCCCTACTCAACTTCCTCTTAGCCAGATCCCCAAAATGGCGTGACAACTCCCCTGTCCTTCAGCAGGGGAAGAATGATAAAGAGGTGGCTGGAAGGAAAAAAAACTAGCAACCTTAAATAATTGTAGTCAAATATCCTACCTTTGTAAATTTACAAAAAATACATGAACACGTGAACACATTACTAGCGTCCCTCCCCAAGGAAGGGTCTATACAAGTGAGGAAACCATGAAGCTGAAGCTTAAGTAGCCTCTGATCAGTGAAGGTAAAGGACACCCGTTTTACTATGAAAACTGCGAGACAAATCAAGTTTTTTGTGGAATGAGGAAAATAAGGCATGGAAAGGTTAAATAACTTCCCAGAGTCTCACAACTAGTAAAGGGTGTAGGTGGAATTGAACCCAAGCAGCCTAAACCCAGCTTTCACAGTCTTTACCAGTACGCTACCCATTCTGCCATAGAAGCAAGCTTATGTGTACGTGTGTGTGCACACCTGTGTGTGTGTGTACATGTACATATATATACATGTATGTGAGTTTGGCAGAGGGGAAAGAAAACAAGTGCCCTGTGATTCAATCTTAATGTAAGTTGACTTTTTTTTTTTTTTTTTTTTGGTACGTGGGCCTCTCACTGTTGTGGCCTCTCCCGTTGCGGAGCACAGGCTTCGGACGCGCAGGCTCAGCGGCCACAGCTCACGGGCCCAGCCGCTCCGCGGCACGTGGGATCCTCCCAGACCGGGGCACGAACCCGTGTCCCCTGCATCGGCAAGCGGACTCTCAACCACTGCGCCACCAGGGAAGCCCAGTTGACTTTTTTTGAGTTCTTATTTGTTCTACTTGCTTACAGTGATAGTGATAGCTTATAGGAATAGAGAAAGGGTCTTGGAGTTGACGTTGGGAGCCAAAAAAGCAGTCAGTGCTACTTGAAAACTAGTTTGACTCAGCAGTGATTGGAAAGCCCATCTCAAGGCTTTCTCCCCAGAACACAGCAGGCTAGTTAGAACTCCCATCATTAGGGTATCAAAAGTTAAGAGGATAAACTAAGTCATGGTGGCTTCTCTTTCCATTTTGTGGGAGCGGCAGTACTTTTTCATCAAATTGCTTTTTGATCTCTGAGCAAGTTTTAGTGGTGACACCTGAGCCAGGCAAGGATTCAAAAAACACTGAAGAGAGGATTCTGTCCCATTCTCACAATGACTCCATCTATGATACCTTGGATAACTCCTACCCCTCTCTTGGTCTCAGTTTCCTCAATGGGATAAGGGATTATATAGCTGCTCCCATGTTCTGTGATCTATGTTTTTTTAACTTTAAACTACAAATAGAAAGCTTCAGAAGAGAAAACATTCAAGGCTATGACGTAGTGGGAATATCCTGGCTTAATCACATATCTCTTTCTCAATTAGAACAATACTAGCTTTAAAAAAAATAAAACTAACTTGATTTCTTTGAATGCTAAATGAGGAATGAATTTTTAATTATTTTTAAAGGAAAAACAGTGAGAATTTCTGTTCTGAAACTGAAAGCCACTGACAAGAAATAGGAAATCTTAGCAGAAGTCTTTGACAGAGCCCTGGGCTTCAGGCTCCCTACTCCTAAGGCTTTTTACTATAATAATCCCCAAGCTCAGTGGTCTCCTCTACTTGCAAGTTTCAGGAAGTCAATGCACCATTTTGGTTTGATAGATGAAGTACTGGAGGCCAAGTTCTGGGCCTGGAACAAAAGCATTACTCAGCAAGGGGACTGTGGCTGAGTCTCTTGGGCCTTACATTCCTCATCTGTAAAGGAAGGATGCTTACCTAGTTACATCTTTAGGTCTTTCCATATCAGAAATTCTCTTACTAAAAAGAAGTGAAATAAGCTACTGCTTTTGCTGCTGAAATATTGGGTTGGCCAAAAGGTTCGTTCAGTTTTTTCCATAAGATGGCTCTAGTAGCACTTAGTTGTCTTTAACTTCATTCAAAACAATTTTGTTAGATTGTATGTGACAACTTCATATCAGCGTGCATTTAAGAAAAGGCTTATCAAAATTGGTGAATTTTTGTGTAGCCATTTTAATACTGAAGATGGACCCAAAAACACATTTTCAGCATGTTATGCTTTATTATTTTAAGAAAGGTAAAAATGCAAGCGAAATGCAAAAAAAAAAGATTTGTGCAGTGTATGGAGATGATGCTGTGACTGAAGGTGTCAAAAGTGGTTTGCGAAGTTTCGTGCTGGAGATTTCTCGCTGGACGATGCTCCATGGTCGGGTAGACCAGTTGGAGTTGATAGCCATCAAATCGAGACATTAGTTGAGAACAATCAGCGTTATTCCATGTGGGAGATAGCCGACAGACTCAAAATATCCAAATCAAGTGCTGAAAATCATTTGCACCAGCTTGGTTATGTTCATCACTTTGATGTTTGGGTTCCACATAAGTTAAGCGAAAAAAACCTTGACCGTATTTCCGCATGCGATTCTCTACTTAAGCATAATGAAAACGTTCCATTTCTAAAACAGATTGTGACAGGAAATGAAAAGTGGATACTGTACAATAATGTGGAACGGGAGAGATCGTGGGGCAAGCAAAATGAACCGCCACCAACCACACCAAAGGCCAGGCTTCACCCAAAGAAGGTGATGTTGTGCACCTGGTGGGATTGGAAGGGAGTCCTCTATTATGAGCTCCTTCTGGTAAACCAAACGATTAATTCCAACAAGAACTGCTCCCAATTAACCAACTGAAAGTAGCACTCAATGAAAAGCATCCAGAATTAATCAACAGAAAACGTATAATCTTCCATCAGGATAACGCAAGACCACATGTTTCTTTGATGACCAGGCAAAAACTGCTACGACTTCGCTGTGAAGTTCTGACTCTCTGACACTTTTTAAAGAATATTTATTTCAAAGAGTATCGTTAAAACAACACAATTTAAGGAAAACACATCACGACTAATGCATCTACTTCTTTCAGTTGGCCTAAGTAATCCTCAGAGTTTTCTTCTTGCCCTTACTGAACACCTACCTCATGCCAGGTCCTGTGCTAAGTGCCGGGGCTCTGAGGACAACAGAAGAACATTGTCCCAGGATGAGGTAGTCAGAGTCCCCATCTTCAAGAATCTCAGTCTCATTCTACATGGTGATCCCACATAAACTGATATGGAGTAGAAGCCCCTGGGCCCAAAATAATACACTTTGTTGTAGTGAGGTGCCAGAGAGAAATACTTACCTTTTTTTGCCTCTAGCTTTGCCCCTTGGGACACAGTGGGCGAGAGGCAGTTTAGTGCTGAAAACCAGCGGTTCTCAAACCTTCATACACATCAGAACCACCTGGAGGGCTTGTTAAAACAGACCGCTGGGCCTCACTCCCAGATTTCTGACTCAGGAGGTGAGGGGCTGGGTCAAGAGTCTGCATTTCTAACAAGTTCCAGGGGATGCAGGTGTTGCTGATATGGGGCCCACACTTGGAGAACCTCTGCTGGAAGGGACGATCATGAACTGAGCTAATTAGTCCAGGGGAAGGCTCTATACTGATAGGTTTAAAGAGCTCCCCAGGTGTACCGATGTGCAGTGGGAGAGGACAGCCACTGGATTAGATCAGGCGGTGTTACTTTCCCAAAATAGTTGCACTTACAAAATACTTTTAAGCTCATGTCTATTTCTGAGCAGCTCGCCTGATTAATGATTTCTTCCCCTGTGGGTTCAAACCTCTAGGTAAAGTTATGCTTACGATGACATTTTCCAAAGACCAGAATGCAGCCCATACTTTTTGATTGCTGAATACATACAAGGTGTTGTGTCTCCCAACATTACATTGGGTGCCGGAGAACACAAAGATGGGGACCCATCCCAAACTGAGCAGGCACTAAAGGACAAAAAGATTATTTAATAACATATTCATCCAAAAAACATGGCTTTAGTGCTCACTTTTTGCTGTGCCAAGGAGCTCAGGCTTTTCTCTTTAAAGATGAGAGGCTATGGAGATTTTTAAGGACGAGAGTGTTGGAATCTGAATTGCATCTTTGTAGTGTGCATCTTAGATTCATTAGAAGGTCCTTGGAGCAAGAGAGGCTGGGAGAAAGGGTCATAATTAAATAGCAGAGGGGAGGAGGAAGAACTCTCTGGAAAAAAGGAGGAGGAAATAGGAGTCATTCAGGAGGCTAGTGACTCGAGAAAGAGGCTTTTAGCCTCAAAGATTTCAGTGAAACACTGACGATCCCAGTTTCAAGATCATTAGGAAAATAGAAATACTATTTTCATTAAAAGAGAAATATGCTACTTGTATAAAGAACTAGTTGGGTAGAAGAAATGCCCTTTAGCCAGAAGTTTTAAGGAAAAGCCAGTGGAATTTATGAGTCAAGAGAATATTTGCTGGTAACTCCACTTCCAAATTTACTTATTTCTTCCCCCTCCCATAATCTGGAAACACCACTGAATAACCACTCTACTTAAAATCTCCAGCTTCCTTGAGCCCCAGGCACTGCCTCCTCCTCTTTGCCACTCCCTTGTTCATTTCCTGTCTTTCCTTCTTTCTCCTGTCCCAGAATAAATGTATTCTCTAAATTCTATTCTTCTTTGGCACTCATATCACCTCAACTGACTAAAAAAAAACTTTTCCGTAGGGATGAATCCAGGCTTCTTCTCACCTACAACTATCCTGGGGTTAAGCCTCTCATTTCCAGTGGCCTTCTGGATGTATCCTCCAAATTATACCTTAGGCACCTCAAACTGGAAGATACTACTTTATTCATTTTTACCCATGGATGAGATCCTGCCATTCTTTAAAAAGTCTCAAATGTGCTACAAAAGCATCTCTGATTCTAGCTGGATATGATCCTCAACCTTGTACTTTCTTCCTTCCTCTAACAGTATAATGATGGTTCATGATCTTCTAATTTTACCTCTCTTCCAAATGTTAAAATCATTGAGGACAACAAACATGACTTGTTCATCTGCATATTTGCAACCTAAGGCTTGCACTTATCATTTGTTAAATTGATTTGGGAAGGTGAAAACTGCTACAAAGGATTTATTTTAAGCCTTCCTGAAAACTTACAGCCAATCTAGAAGAAACCATCCACAGGAAAACAGAAGAACAGATTTGGCTCTTTTTACCAGTCAAGAGGCAGAACCAGGGATTCCAGGCTTTTTATTTCCTGATGCCAATCAGATTAGATCACTAGTTAATAAGTCTCCCTCTGCTGCAGCCTCAGAGTGGTAAAAACCAGAGTAAAGTACCCAGAGAAGAGACAGATTTGCTGCTATAGTCAGGCAGATATCACTAAGGAGGAAAACACTGATGTCAAAGGCAGACTATTTATCAGAATTGCAGCAAAAGAAGCTTATGCTTCACCAGTACGTCATCACAGTGACATCTGCAGTGTTACTAAGGAAATCAGTCCGCATGTGCTGTAACACTTCAGAGCTCCTTGGGCCAGCAGCCCTCTCTGGCTTTATAAAGCTTTCTGGTTTCAGAGAAATGGAGGTTGGCCTGAGAGAAGCAGCCCTGTGGACAGGGCTGAATCTAAAATAAGAGAGTCACAAAGTGTGGGCAACCCTCAGCCACTTTGTCCTGCACTGCAACACTAAGTATGTGGGTCTAATCACAATTGTGATTGTTTTTTGCAGTGGGTCTTTGAGAATCATACAAGACACAGTATAACCAACATGGGGTTGCCTGCCTTTATCACATTCTTATGGGTATTTATAAATGGCAGTCAAATTCAGACTTTAGGTCTAGAACACAAGCAGGAAAGTAAAATTGCCTGAAGGCTTTTTATTGAAATAATAACTTTGCTTATTACCATGGCCCCTTCTGATCCAGCTTTTATTCTTTCCTGTTAGCACACATTCTGCCACTGTCAATATTCTTTATATAGATGTTAGAGCCTCCACTGGTAATCCAGCCCAATATTTCTTTATGTCCTACACAGTGGAGAGCTCTTTTACCCATTCTCAGTAGAGCTGAAAAGAACTTCAGACTTTTCTCAGTGGAATGCAGCTTCCAATGAAGATCCCCTTTAAGGCACACTTTAATCTTCCCTTCTTGGAATCAGAATACTCCACTTTCCTTAGATCATTCATTCAACAAATATTTAGTAATTTCCTTCTATGTGCTGCGCATTGTGCTGTGCTTGAGAATACAATGGTGAGCAAAACCAGATCTGATTCTTGCCTCAGCTGAGCTCAGAATCTAGTGGTGGGAGAGACAGATGGGAATCTAATACTCATACAAGTTAAAGGTAAAACTGCATCTGTGAAGAGAGGTGCATGGTTGTATGAGAGTATGGTACAAGGAAAAAGCAGTCAGGGAAGTCTTTA
Source organism: Leucopleurus acutus (assembly GCF_964270905.1). Taxonomy (NCBI): domain Eukaryota; kingdom Metazoa; phylum Chordata; class Mammalia; order Artiodactyla; family Delphinidae; genus Leucopleurus; species Leucopleurus acutus. The sequence goes on along the minus strand of NC_139147.1, from coordinate 76,077,318 downwards.
CTGGAGAAGGAAATGTTGAGCTGAAGTCTAAGGGCTCAGAATGGAGGAACCTAAGTGAATACTTTTTCAAGTAGGTGGAACAGTACGTAGAAAGACTCTGTGGTGTGAGAGTACAAAGAATAAGATAATTTTTTTTAAAGGACTGGGAAAAGTTGTCTCTGCAGACCTTTGGAAGAAAAATGACTGTTACAAGAGCAATAAGAAATCTATTGAAAGATTTTAAAGAGTTGGTGAGATGAAATGAAAAAAAAAATTGCATTTTGAAAAGTCACTCTGACTGCAGTCTGGGAAAATATCAACTCGAGGGGGCATTTAGTCCCAGGGTGCACTGGCTGGGAGTATTTTGCAATAGTCTATGTGAAAGAAACAAGATTAAAGTGGTGGCAGTGGAGCAATTCATGATTAGTCAGATGGAGTATGGGGTAGGAGCAACAGAATGAGTCAAGAGTGATCTCTATGTTTCTGGAATAACAGGATAGTGTGAGTACCACTCACTGAACATGATGACACTGCCAACAGACACAGTGTGAGGAATAAGATCATAAGTTTGAATTCTGATGTGTTGAGCTTCAAGATTTTCCTTCACTAACCCTCTTCTTTATCCTAGTTTTTAAGCATCTTTTACATGAAATGATCTCTATAAATTAAAAAGAAAGAGGGAATAACTTATAAATTAAAAAGAGGGCTCAAATATATAGGCAGCATCTCTTTAAATCTTCTTTTTTGCAGATGGTAAGAGGATTTCAAACATCTGCCACGTTTGAAAATCCAACTCTGTTTACTCTTCTAATACATGTTAATCGTTCAACAAAATGAAACAAATGATGCCTTACTCACCAGCCACACAATCTAACTCATCCGTCACTATGAGCATCCATCATGAGGCTGGTAACAGTTCTCCAGCCCATTAAATATTATACACTAATTTGATAATGACATCTGACTTACAGTTTTACTTAAATGTATCTAACGTCTCTCTCAAATTAAGCGTGAGCTCACTGATGGTAGGAGCCACATGTCACATTTCAAAGGCATTGTAGAAAATGCTCTAGGATAAAGTACCTCAATCCAGATATAATAAATACTATACATTTCCCAATCTCTGACCCTGTTTTGAGCATTTTTAAGGGTAAAATGCTGTATGGCATAATAAAATAAGAATTATATTTGGGGACTTGAATTCTAAAGCCAGTACTGTCCCTTAACTAGCTAGGTATATAAAAGTGGGCAAATTATTTCACTTCCCTGGGCTTCAGTTGCCTCAATTATTAATCTCTGAAGATTCAGTTCAATGGGATCCTGTACCTTAAAGCATAAGCGTTTATCACAGAAGCCATAACAGCTTTCCTTATCCCACTTGATTAAATGTTGAATCAATAAAGGTGTGAATCAATGTATATCTGAATGAGTGATGCTAATGGAGGATGTAGTGAGTAGAAAGGGTATTAATTAGGTGGTCAGGAAACCAGGATCTAATCCCAGTTCAGCCACTGACTCACTCTCTATGTCAGTCTCCTCTCCTCTGTGCCTTGGTTTCCTCCCCATGAAACCTCAAATGTGACGCTGCACTTTTTTTCCAACACCCTAACTGTCATAGCCCCAGAGCCAGGGAGCCACAGACAGAAGCTCTGTACTCAATGATATCCCTTTGAGAATGAAGAGAAGGACAATAAACTGAGAGTATTGTTCATTTCCAGTGTAAAAAGCCCTCTTCAAATGGGAAATGACAGCACTTAGATGCATCCCTTAGATCCAGTTTGTATTTTCTTCTCCTTTTGCAAGGGACAGCAAGAGAAATTCTACTTTAGGAGACGCGATTGTTCAACCAGTGAGTCCTCAGCAATTCTAACACCAGAACCTTGTGTGGGCAGGGACAGGCAGATACCAATTACCTCCCAAAGGTTGGCCTGGGCTTCCAGGTTAGCAACTCCAACCACTACAGAATTCCCCTGTTTGTAGTTTAAAGGTCCATAGTTGTACCAGAATTGTATTCTCTAGGTCCAATTAACTCAATACCACTTACTTTTCCTTGAGAAAGACAATTTAAAAAAAAAAAACTGCTTTTGCTGCTGCCTCACCTTAATCACACTATTTATACCTGTATTTTGGAAGCTTCATTTTGACCTATTGTACATCACATAGATCAAAGTCCCAGTGTCATCAAATGCCAAAATAATGGTACCAAAGTAATGCTGCAAGGTAATTGAGATGAACCCTAACAAAAGAATCCATTATTGGGCTTCCTTGGTGGCGCAGTGGTTGAGAGTCCGCCTGCCGATGCAGGGGACACGGGTTCGTGCCCCAGTCCGGGAAGATCCCACATGCCGCGGAGCGGCTGGGGCCGTGAGCCATGGCCGCTGGGCCTGCGCGTCCGGAGCCTGTGCTCCGCAACGGGAGAGGCCACAACAGTGAGAGGCCCGCGTACCAAAAAATAAAAAGAATCCATTATTATTATCAAATAGAAACACAGAGTCACATGATTCTTACTACTAATGGGGCCTATCTAATGATAGCTTAATAGCCAAAAGGATGAGTTTTATTGGGGAAAACTGGATTTTAGTTAAAACTTATTACAGAGACATTCAGACATCTGCAATGATATCCATCCTCTTTGTAACTTGTGTAAATATTATAGTTACTCAGGAATAACCTTACATGAGGTTTTCATTGCTCTGTGCAGTTCTCGCCATAGCTCCTAAATCCAGATTTGAGTCAACACTGGAATGTGATAGCCAAAATGGAATACTCTTTGTTTCTCTTATATAAAAATCTTCAAAAACTGTAGATAATCCTGCATAAGATCTGTACATTTTATAAAAACATAAGAACTTCAAATATTATAGGACGGTAGTAAGAGATAAGGCTGGAAAGGCTGATGGAGAATTTTGAATATTTAGCTGAGTATCTGACTTTATCTTTCAGACTGTTGATTTTGAAAAGCAGGTGTGACATAATCAGCCTTCTGCTTTAGGAAGTGCAGCTGAATAAATTTATTTTGGCTTTCTATTTCAAATAACATTTGTTTAGGACAAGAGTTCAAAAGGTATCTCCCTATTCTTCATAAGCCTAGGAAACAAAAATCGTTTTAAACATCATTTCCAGGTCAACAAAATTTACATTTTTTTTTTCCCTAAAGAAGATGTTGGGGATAGGAGTTTATTAATTAATTTATTTATTTTTGCTGTGTTGGGTCTTCGTTTCTGTGCAAGGGCTTTCTCTAGTTGTGGCAAGCGGGGGTCACTCTTCATCGCGGTGCACGGGCCTCTCACTATCACAGCCTCTCTTGTTGCAGAGCACAGGCTCCATACATGCAGGCTCAGTAGTTGTAGCTCACGGGCCTAGTTGCTCCGCGGCACGTGGGATCCTCCCAGACCAGACCCTGCATTAGCAGGCAGATTCTCAACCACTGCGCCACCAGGGAAGCCCCAAAATTTAAATTTTAGTGCAGACTTTGCTTTACCTTTCATTCTCATATTTAAGGCATTTATTTGCTTCACACAAGGTAAGTCTGGATGAAAAGTCCCTCTCATGGTCAAGTGCTGCTCCATGATGTACGTGCAAGGCTCTGTAGCTTATGGGACCTTGAAGAGCAGCACATGGAGCAGGTGGCAATGGGTTCAAACAAAATAGCTGAGAAGCATGGGTACTAAGGGTACAGTACTGGCACAATGCCGTGTACCAGGCTCATCCAGGGACTCAGACATCTACCTTCAAACTCAGGAACCACAGATCCCGGAGGTCCAGAAGTCTTTGCAGTGGTTTATAAAGTAATATGGTTTTACTGGATCATAGACATTTGCATGAACTTTAACAAACTGATTGTGAGGAGGAAATAGAAAAATGACTCTCAATCTGGCTGCCCCGGGCTCTGTAGCCAAGCCCTACATCTTGGACCAGCATGCCATGGCCCACGTTCCCTCCAGGGCTGTCCAAGCTGACCCTGAGAGCTGACCTTGAGAAAAGGTCAAGAAAGACTTGAGTTCACTTTCTTTGAACCTCGATTCACCATCTACCCCACTCTTCTCTCATCTCACCTCCCAATATTTCCCATTCAGTGTGTTTCTTAGAGGAGTATATGTTTTCCTCTCTCAGACCTCATTTCATTTTTTTTTGTCTTATTTTTTTCTTTTGTCTTTTTTCCCCTTGCCTTTGTGTGAGGTTGTACTTGTGTTTTCTATTTAGCCAATTGATCCTAACATTGTTTCTGTAACAGGATAATGTGACCTTCAGCATTTAGACAAGACTGGAGCAAATGGGCAAAGAGCAGAGTCTACTGTCATTCCCAATGTTCTAAGAATAATTCCGGGAAGCCTTGTTCATAATGCTGGCAGGATCTCCCCAGTTCTCTGCTTTTAGACACACCCTCCCCAGGCCAGCTTGTCCGCACTGAGGCCAGGAATGGTGGGAGCGCGCCACCTCGTGGGCTCGATGGAACACGCTTCACTCTGAGAACTAGACGGAGTTTCCGTTTGGCTCTCAAAACACGTTTAAGAGAACTGGATTTTAAAATGCTTTGAACACCTTCCAGTCACTGAAGCGAAGCTGGAATTTATGAATTCTCTGTCCGAGGTATTCTCTGAGTAGCAGCAGAAATATCTGAACCATGAATCTGTCCTCAGGTAAAATTTAAGGTGAAGGACAACCCTAGCTTCCCTTCTTTAAATAAAGGATTTGGAGCAGTCAGAAATTCAAAGAAAAAGGAGCTCTAACTATGCAGATTACGTGCAAATTAAAACGTACATGGTATCTGAGCAGGAAATTCCACCCATGCTTTAAAGTAGAGCCCTAATTACTACTCTTCTGTTACATCTTCCCCGAGGGTATCTCTTCTTTCTCTGGAACTACCACCCATTTTACAAAAACCAGTAATTTTTTCATATTTAACACTGGTGATCATCAAAGGTATGGTTTATGGACCATTTCCATTGAAATCAACTATACTGTTTTTTTGTTTTGTTTTGTTTTCGGGGGTACGCGGGCCTCTCACTGCTGTGGCCTCTCCCGTTGCGGAGCACAGGCTCCGGACGCGCAGGCTCAGCGGCCATGGCTCACGGGCCCAGCCGCTCCGCGGCATGTGGGATCTTTCAGGACCGGGGCACGAACCCGTGTCCCCTGCATCGGCAGGCGGACTCTCAACCACTGGGCCACCAGGGAAGCCCTATACTGTATTCTTAAAGTGCAGTTTCTTGGGCCTTACCCTACATAAATGAAATCAGAATCTCTGGGGTTATAACCTAGGAATGAGCATCTGAAGTTAGCAGCCCTTTCTGTGTACTCCAGTTAGAGACCCCAATGCTCTCCGCGTTGGCTCCAGAAATTAAGCAATTTAGGAAGAGAACTGCCCTCGTTCCTACGTGATAGACTATTACTATTACAATATTTTTTCACAGCTCAGCTTCTTGGGACACCTTGTCCAGGAAGCTTTCCCAATTTATTCCAAAAAGTTCAAACATGTGCCTCTGGCTCTGAGTCCTTCAGCCTAATCACATCCTTCTACCTGTTATAAGTAGTCTCTCTACTTTAGCTTATCAGAGAGCTGTCTCTTTGCTGAGACATCCTGGAAAGTGTGGGCTCTCACTCATCTCTTAATGGGACCCACAACACAACATGCAGCAGCATTCTGCACATGGCCAAACTCTGCTTGAAATTGCACTAGGAGTCTTCTGGCTTCAAATAATTAGCCAGCAAGAAAACTTGCGGCACAGAAAACAACCTCCCATCCACCCTAAAAGCAGCAGACCAACTGCTCCCAGTGAAACACATCCCTGCTCGGGCACCAAGGGTACCAAGTTACCCAGACACACCAATCATGCTGCAGCTGTTCGGCTCTTTGCAGAGTACCCCAGGAATTCTGAGCGATAAAGGAGACAGTCATCTGCTCCACGGCCTAGCAGCTGTGTCATTAAACAGACTGCTCCAAAATGACAGAAGAGGCATTCTTTGTGACAGGCAAGTGATATGATTTGTCTTGATTCCAGACATTGGAAGCATCTGTCTGGAATCCGGGCATCTCATTTGATGTTACAGGTTTATCAACAGAAAAGTGAGACTATAGCCAGACACTGAACAGAAGTACAAACACTGACTACTTAAAAAGCCATAGTTTTGTCTTCTTAGCACAAATGCTTGGAAACGTTTTTCCTAAACTATGCTGCTGTATGCAAAATGAAAAACTCAAGATTGTTATTCTCTAGACAAAACTGCTTTCAGAATAGGTAAATCAATTTGCCTGGACTATTGGAACATAACAAGAGTTCCAGGTTAAACAGAATTCATTGAGCTCAACATATCTGTTTCTAATAGTGATGCCTCACAGAAGTATTGAATTCAGCAAATGTTAATTGAACACCAGCTCATGCAATGAGCTGTCCCATGCTATGGAATCAAAGGAAGGAAGGGACCTATCAAATTGGGTAATTCAGGGATGGTGTGATAGACTGTCATGGTTTTTTTTTGTTTTGTTTTTGTTTTTTTTTGCGGTACGCGGGCCTCTCACTGCTGTGGCCTCTCCCGTTGTGGAGCACAGGCTCTGGACGTGCAGGCTCAGTGGCCATGGCTCATGGGCCCAGCCGCTCCGCGGCATGTGGGATCTTCCCAGACCAGGGCATGAACCTGTGTCCCCTGCATCGGCAGGCAGACTCTCAACCACTGAGCCACCAGGGAAGCCCGACGGTCATGTTTTATGTGGCCTTATGCACAGTCTAGGGAGTTGAGGCAGAGGAAATAGCACAAACAGCAGCCAACAAGCAACGATGTTCCTTCCTTTATACCCCACCCCCTTGTCTTTCTCAGTGAGGCATCCACATTAAAACTCATCCAACAGCAGCTCTCAGGTCACTGGCATCCTCACCTTGAATAGTTTTTCCTCCACCCCACCCAGCAGCCCACTTCCACATCACCTGTGGAATTGTACCACCTCTGAAATCTTCACCTCAAAATCCAGCTCTGACTCATGGTCTCCTATCCTTCCTCCCATCACTCCTCAACAATTCCTCAGTCTCACTGTGATGCATAACCCATTGCTCTCACCACTATCCATCATCATGCCCGATCCTTTCACAACTGGCAAACGTCTACTCATCTTAGCAGTCTTCGCTTAAACAAAACTGCTTTTCCAGCAACAATCCTGTTCCTTTAGACCAGATGTGGTTTCCTTGTTATATATACTTTCGTAGTGCCCTGGATTTCTCCCATCTTCAACTTAATTTTTAGGACAATTACTTATGTTTTTCTGCCCCGGTAAAAGGAAGAAAGGTAAGAGAACATCAATCTCTGTCATCCTTATCTGTTGCTATATACCTAGAGTGCCTGGCAAATAACTGATGCTTTAAAATCATTTGTTGAATCAATAAATAAAATTATAAAGTCCAATGTAGCAAGGCATTGAGAAGCTTGGAGCAGTCGGGAAATTTCAGGCCAAAAAGTCAGGTTGGAGCCATTTTCCAGAGTTCCTGAGCATTCAGATAACTAAGTTTTGTTTATTGTCTAAGTAATGGGAAAACAGGGGGGTCTTTACAGATGAAGAGGCTCTCCAGATATTCATATTTCTCCATAACTATTACAGCTGATTATAAAAAGCATTTATTGCAGGAAATTTGAAAAATGTAGTGAGGTAGAGAAAAGAAAAATCACCCATTTCTACAGTACTACTATCTGATGGGTTTTTTCCCTACTAATTTTCCAGACATTTGTTTTAAACAGTGGGGATAATATAGTGCAGCCAAACTTCGACTCTGTTTTGTTTCCACTCAGCACTGTAAACTAAGCTTTTTTTTTAATCATTTAAAAACCTTTAGTAAGCTTCGTTCAATGGCTATCCGACATTCAGTCATATCACTATATTACTTTTACTTATTATTTTCCTATTTTTAAAAACTTAGGTTTTTAACCATTTTAATATTTTATTGAAATATTATGCAGTCAGGTACATAAATCTTAATGGTTTTGTTCTGTGAAATCTACAAATATCTACTCCCACATAACTACAACTCAGATCAAGCACTTAAATATTAACAGTACCCAAAAGCCTCCCATGTGGCCTTCCTGGGCAATACCCTCCAGAAGTATTATTCTGACTTATAGCACCAGAAATCACTTTTGCCTGTTTTTGAACTTTATTTTGCAATTTATAATCTTTTGTACCTGACTTCTTTTGCTCAATATTATGTCTGAGAGATTCATCCATGCTGCTGTGTGTAGCAGTGCTTTATTAATTTTCACTTCTTCAAAGTATTTCACTTTACGTATCCATTCCACTGTTGATGGACACATGGATTTTTTTCCAGGTGGAAACGATTACATATACATTCCTATTATGAACTATATTTTAAATCTAGTCATATATTTAGCCTAAAACACACCTTAGTGAAATGGCTGCAGCAATCTACCTATGTTGAGGAAGAAGGATTGTTCTTTCCTGAACATGCCTCATCCAATTATTCTGCAGCCTGTGAATAAATCACCTTCTGATGTTAGATGACCAACTCGAAATCACTTGCTGCTTACCTGCTCTTTACTTCTAGTGCCAGATTCGTGAGTTACTGAGAGCCACCAAATATAAAAGGAAACATTCACCTAAAAAGGGGGATGAAGCACCATACCAGCATGGTAAGTGGCAAACAGACATTAAAAGTCCAAAGTAAATATACATTTTACCCAAGTTAAAGCACTCTGGTAACTATCCTGGCCTGAGGAGAGATTTGTTTCTAAGTTAGATGCAAAGATTCTGGAATAAGAAAAACCTAGATATGAATTCTGGTTCAACTCCTCCTACTTGTATGGTCTTGGTAAATTACTTTATCTCATCTCCTCATTTTTTAAATGGGGCTAATAATACTAATATTAGCAAGACTTAATGCATTTGTAATGCCTGCCAGATAATTAGAGTTCAATAAATATTATTTTTTATACCAACTAATGGTCATCAACATGCGGTGCATTTTAGCTTAGGAGGCCCAAATCAATTTAATTTCAGGAGCAACATTGCTCAAATAGAATCTTGAAATGAATTCCCTAAAAGTCAGGATGCTGCAGATTTGCAGATTTCAATCTATCCAGTCCCACTCTGGCACTGCAAACTTAGGTCAGTATCAGGTTTAACTACAGCAAATCATAATAGTAACAGTGAATTTTTGTATTCTGTTTGAGAGCTCATGAAGTGCTTTTAAATTCTATACTAATTTAATCACCTTGATACCCTTGGGGATAGGTCCTCATCTGTGCAAGTTATCAATTTATTATATCTCAGTTTAAATCCATTCTTCATTATTTGCTTTTTAATGGACTTGAACCCTTTTATATTTCTCTACAGGAAGCACAATATTAAGCTTTGTCAGTAGAGGGCGCTGGAGAAAGGCGTTTTCCTTCTGGCTTCTAAGTGAGCTTGTGGCACTGGCCTCAGCCCAGTGACCACCTTGGTACGGATCTGCCAATACGGATACTACGCACCCCAGGCCTTACATCATCTTGCAGGTGAACAGGCTCCTGACAATCCTTCTCTCTCTGTGGACCTGCCAGGGCTCAGCTCCTGCAGAACCTATGCTTTCTCCAGCATCAGACTTACGTAGAGTACAGTTACTGCAACGCCCCATTCCTACAAAGAAGGGCTCATCTAGCTCCTTGTTCTTGCAGCGTCTGGTGGCTAGCAGTGCCCCGAAGCAAGCAGCCTCCCCCAGCGCTGACTTGGGCAACTATGCAGCAAGTCTTCAGGTTCAACACTTCCCTGTGGATTGCTCTCCCAGTACCCCAGGAGGCAGGTTTCAAACAAGTCCCAGTGGCGAGGTACTTCAGTGACTTTTCCATCATCCAGTGAGCTATGCCTTGCCTTCTCCAAAGAGGTCTGGATCTCTGCCGGGGAAGACGGGGGTGGCAGGCTCTTCCTTAGCCTTGTGAGTAGCAGCCTCTCCTTACATATGCTATTTCTACTTCTGTAGAACTCTCTTTACTTCTCACTAGCCACCCTGTAACTTCAATCCACGTTTTAGTTAACAGGTCTTACATTAAACTTTCCCTTTTCAAATTACTGTGTGGTTTCTGTCTCTTGATTAGATTCTAATTGATACCCGATCTTACAAGATGAAGAAATTCAACTTCAGCCCAGACAAAGCCAAGACCAAAATCAGATCTTCTAATTCCAAAATCTCTTGATTTTTCCGCTACACCAAAATAGTCTTTCCATGAATAAAAGCATATTAAGTAAGAAAGAAAGAAACTCTCTAAAATGATTAACATCAGTGTCACTTTACAGCACTCCCCTTCCAACTCATTCTCTTAGACACTCAAAGACAAAAGCATCACACCATAGTATATGCCATATTGGGACTACCTACTACACAGAGATAAACTTGCAGGACCCTATTATGGAGCAAAACTCGGATACTATATTCAGTTTTAATCATAAAGTGAATTCTGGAAGCCACTCTCAGTATTCAACACCAATAAAACTGAACACGGGACACCGAGTAAAACTCAACACCAATCACTGGTAAAACTCAACACAAGACACTAGGTAGATTAGCATCTTAATTTTTGATGAAATTACTGCACAGTTGTAATGAACACAATGTAATCAGGTACTCATTTTATGGCTCACCCAAATAAACCAAACTAAAACAAAATAGAATAAAAAAGATGATCCTTCATAGTAGTCAAGGTTCATTTATTCAGCATATGAAGGAAAATGGGCTTCTAAGACCAGAATCTAAAGAAAACTCAATATAATACAGTTCAGTGGATTACGCATCCAGAGTTACCAGGCTGGCCATGGTCCCATTTCAATTTCTGATAGTGAACACATCATTTAGCATTTGTATCCAATGGTCTTAATTTCAAATAGAGCAAAAATACCAAAGTCTATGTTGATCCTGTATTTCCTGCAATCTCCAAAACCCTTATCCAAAGCATTGACCCTTGGTTACAGCTTGTCATGTATGTTCAACACAGCTCTGTATCTTTGTGCATGATCTTTTCTCTACCTGTAATACATTTCCTACTCTCCTACTCCCACTTCAAATACCACCTCAATCATGAAGCTTTTCCTAGTCTCCACTGACAATGTTAAATGTGATGGCGTCACCACTGGAAGCCCCATAGAATGGTCTGTGCTTCTCTTATAATGTGTACTGTGCTCTGCTTTGTACGGTCACCACCTATGTATCTCCCTTCATCTCCCTGGGAGCTGTACATTACTCAGGGACAGGAACTCCTTTATTGCTATGTTTTATTGCCAAAACTGCAAACACAATTGTTTCCACACTGACAGTCCTCACTGGTAAATATTTAGATAATTCCCCATGGTCACACAGTAGGTGCAGAGAATGACCAGGAATAGAATCCAAATCTCTTGACTTTCTAACAACCCTCTTTGTCTTGTGCCCTTGTAAGTGTCAAGAGACAAGATTTAAAGACAAGAACATCAGGCTTTGGCTGGGAAAGAGCTGAAGGAATGGAAGGACTATGAGAATCACCCGTTTGACAGCACAATATGAAACGTGATTGCTTGACAACAGGAGAAATTTTAAAGGCTGACAAGGCCAAACCATGATAATTGAAACCAGCCTACAGGACTTGGAATTCATTTGGTGTCACTATGACTATTAAGCAGCGGGCTATCACATAAAGACCTACGTTTGTGATGATTATTAGGTCCTTAGGTATCTATTGGACTGGAGATAAACTACCAGATGTAAAACAGATAGCTAGTGGGAAGCAGCCGCATAGCTCAGGGAGGTCAGCTCGGTGCTTTGTGACCACCTAGAGGGGTGGGATAGGGAGGGTGGGAGGGAGACGCAAGAGGGAAGAGATATGGGGATATATGTATATGTAGAGCTGATTCACTTTGTTATAAAGCAGAAACTAACACACCATTGTAAAGCAATTATACTCTAATAAAGATGTTAAAAAAAAAGGTTATTAAACTGCTCACACACAAATGTGTCATGATCTGGTATGGCATCGCAGGTATTTTGTACATTGCATTTAATCTTCTGAAATTTGCTTTTTTTTTGCAATTTGCTTTTTTACTCAACAATCTGTTCCTAAGATTCATCCATACAATAACATCTAGCCTTAATTTATTCATTTCATGGCTTTATAATATTTCACTGTGCAAATGTATTAAAATTTCTCTATCCATTACATTGTTGATAAAAATTGGGTTCTTTTACAGACTTTTGCTATGCAATGCTGTCTAAACATTTTCATACGTGTATCTGAGTGATGTGCCAGAGTTTTATCTACAGCATTTGCCTCAAAGTAAAATAGATAATTATAGGATATGCATATTTTCAGTATTACAGATTATTTTTTTCATTTCCTTTCATTTCCATCTTTTATTTTGGCAAAAGGATGAACAGAACTAGTGAAATTGGACATCCTTGACTTAGTCCCAATTCTAACAGGAAAGCCTTCAATAATTAATTGTTCATGTTGAAGTAAACTATAGCCTTTTGTAGATATTCTTTATCAAATTGAGAAAGCTCTTTATATTTCTAGTTTGTTGAGAGGGTTTTTTGTTTTGTCTTGTCATGAATGGGTGTTCAATTTTGTCAATGTTTTCTCTGTATGTGTTCAGATGATCGTGTGTTTTTTAAACCTTTATGCTGTGAATATGGTGAATTACATTGATTGATGAGTTTCAAATGATAAACCAACCTTGTTTCCCAAAGATAAATTCCGCTTAGCTGTGGTTTATTATCCTTTTTATATACTTCTGGATTTGATTTGTCAATGTCTTGTTAAGAATTTTTTTATGGCGATATGTTATGTCTGTACCAATTACAATTTTTTTGACAGGTTTTAGTAACAGGGTTATGTTGGCCTCATAAACTGAGTTTGAAATTGCTTCTTCCTCTATTTCCTGAAATAGTTGGGGTCATTCTTGAAAGACAGTTTTGTTGGATCCTAAATTCTATCTACTGCACATTGGCCAACTCCAGGGAGCAGTATACAAACAAGTCTGTGTGAGCGGCACCCCCTGGAGTTGTTCAGTGCACAGCTTTTGTGACTACATATGGTAACCTTGCAGTGATTTTCTCAGAACCTTGACAATATTGGTCCACTGTTTCCTAGCTTCCATTTTTGAGAAACCGCTCCTTACCTAATTATTTTCCTTTGCAGCTGATCAGTCTTTTCTCTCTGGCTGCTCCTAAGATCCCTTTTTCTTTGGTCCTTTCATTTCACTGTAATTTCTTTGGTAATCTATTATTGCACTATGCATAGGGGTACATTTCTTTTTATTATCCTACCTAGTTGCTATAGACTGAATGTTTATGTCCCCCAAAATTCATGTGTTGAAAACTAATCCCCAATGTGTTGGTATTTGGAGATGGGGTCTTTAGGATGTGATTAGGTCATGACGGGGGAGCTCTCACAAATGGGATTAGTGCTCTTATAAAAGAGACCCCTTCTGCTGTTTGTAAGCCACCGCGTCTATGGTACTTTGTTACAGCAGCCCAAGTGAACTAAGACACTAGTAGACATGTTCCTCTGTGTATCTATGATGTCTTTCACCAATTCCAGACAATTTTCAGTCAATTGTTTTCTCAATTATCTCTATTATTTCCTTCTGGGACTCTGTGTTTATCTATATATGTATTGTGTCCTCCATATCATTTAACTTTTCATATTTTCTATCTTCTTGTCTCTCTGTATTATTATAATCTGGGTAATCACTTCATATATATATGGCTTCCATTTCACATATTCTCTTGTTAGCTGTGTCTGATATGCTTGTAAATTAACTTCAATTAATTTTAATTGAATTTTTTTGTTTTTAAAAGTTGTATTTTTTCTTTTTGGGAACGAATTTTGTCACATTTGAAAATTCCTTCTTACTTCATGTAAATGTTTTTTTAAATCTTATTTCTGAAATATTTTATACAGAACTCTTTAATATTCTGAAACTGATAGTTCTAATAAATGAAGTTCTTGGTTCTTAAGGGTCTAAATCTATTATTTATTGTACCTGGTAACTCTGATTAAGAATGGCTTTTCTTAAAGACTTCCATAATATTTGACTGAAAGTTCAAATTTGATTGACTCTAATCTCTTTATAGGATCTGTCTCTTAAGAAGTCAAATTTAATAAAAGGGAAGTAAAAGTGCTTTAATTGTTTAAGGTATTATTTTAAAAGGATAATTGTGGCTCCTTCCCTCCAGAGAAGATTTGCAATTTTTTTTTTCGGTCAAGAGTCAAAAGATGCTGCTTATCAGGGACCACTTCTGCTTCTCTGGGAGTGAGGGAAAGCCTCTACTTAAATCAGGAATCTTCACCTCAGTTCAGCCACCACAATGGCCCCCAGTATTAGTCTCTCAATCTCACACTCATTTACCTTTGCCTTGATTAGTCAGTTAACCAAGTCCATTTGTTTAGATCAAATTTAACTAATTTAGGTTTAAATTCCATTTCTTTATCATTTCAAAGTATTTTTCTAAAAGAACAGTATGACATCTGTGTAAGTAATACATCTTTAAGACCAAGGAGATTTTGGTCTCTGTGTGTAATATTCTTGGTCTATGATTTCCTTTCTAATCAAGATTTGCCAAAAAGATAAACATGTACATATCCATATTTCTCTGAACAAGAAAGGCTTGCATGTTCTAATTCCACAGTCCTCACATAAAAATACAGAGATTTTTCTGTTTCATCAGCAGAATAAAATGAACATGGAGAGTGCCCGGTACAAATGTAGTTTAGGAGTGTTATATACTCAAAAAGAGAGATATCCATAAAAGAAGGAAAAATAACTGAATGTCTGGTAGAAGGAAAAGAAATAGCAAAAGTTCACAAATAAAAGGTCTACCTTCGATGCTTAAAAAGAAATGAGGCTCAATGGTAATAGGATATAAAGGGATATTGCATTTTGGAAATTCTGCATGAAAAAGTGGGAAAATTTCCTTGGGAGGCAGTAAGGATAGAAACATAGCAAAGCATGAAAGCCACGTCTACCAGCCTACATGTTCAACCCCTTTTGGTGAGGAAAGGTCTAGAAAGCAATGAAAGGTATGAAACATTAGCCAGGATTTCACCTAAGTGAAGAAATGGTTCTGCTGGTTGATTCCTGCAGATCTGAGGAGGGGAGGATGTCACTGTAGGGAAAGGGTCAGTTGACACTCAGAAGATGTCTAGCACACAACCAGACAATCAACTGCGAAGTCAATTATAAAAGAGACACTACAGGTTCACAACTAAATTCTCTCTAATAAGATAGAATATTTGACATTTAATTGCGTTCTAAAACTAAAGATGCATTATTATCATGCTGTAGATCAATCCAGTTATCCATTTCTGCTTTCCAGGGCTATGTATAAAATAATCTGGAAAACCAAATTTATTACACTGCAGAGCACACTTGGAATTAGGAGGCAGAAAGTTGGCTGAGACTTAGGGATATCTCAACCAGAAGCCTGGCTCCAAGCAGAGCTAGTGGATAGAGTCTCATTACATGTAGATAGTTCTGAATAATGCATTAAAATATTTTCAGAAGATAAATCTTTCTTATTATAAATGTGATACATGCTTATTATATAAAAAGATAGTGGATATATTTAAAAATAAATGAAATCACTTAAATCTCATCTAGAGGTAACTAAAGTTAACATTTAACATTTTATGTATATCCTTCCTTATAGTTTACCCACTTAACTTCTCTCTCTCTTCCCCTCTCTTCCCCCTCTCTCTCCCCCCTCCCCCTCTCTTCCTCTCTCTCTCTCTCCCTCCCTCTTCCTCTCCCTCTCTCCCTCTTTTCCTCTCTCTCTCTTCCTCTCTCCCTCTCTCTCTTCCTCTATCTCTTGCTCTCTCTCTCTCTTCCCCCTCTGTCTCTCTTCCTCTGTCTCTCTCTTCCTCTGTCTCTCTCTTCCTCTATCTCTCTCTTCCTCTCTCTCTCTCTCTTCCTTGCTCTCTCTGCCTCTCTCTTTCCTTTCCTCTCTCTCTCTTCCTCTTCCTTTCTCTCCCTCTTCCTCTCTCTCACTCACTTTCTATCATCTTTAACTCTCTCTCTTCCTCTCTCAGCTCTAGGTATTTTCATCAGCTCTAACCATTTTCTTTTTTAAAAAAAAAAAAGGCTAATTAGCTATACTAAAAGTGGTATCTCTCTTTTATTTTTATATTTCTTTGATTAACAAATATTTTTATTTGAGTAAAAATATTATTCAGGGCTTCCCTGGTGGCACAGTGGTTGAGAGTCCGCCTGCCTATGCAGGGGACACGGGTTCGTGTCCCAGTCCGGGAAGATCCCACATGCCACAGAGTGGCTGGGCCCGTGAGCCATGGCCGCTGAGCCTGCGCGTCCGGAGCCTGTGCTCCGCAACGGGAGAGGCCACAACAGTGAGAGGCCCGCATACCGCAAATATATATATATATATATATATATTCTTCAACAATTCATTTATAGAACAAATATTTCCTGAGCACTTACTCCATGCCAGGCACCAATCTGATCATCCCAGTGAGAAAGAGTCTCTTCCTCTTTGCAACTTGTTTGTTCTTCCTAAACCCACGTTGGCACTCACTGAGTCTGGTTTGTATTAGAAGTCAGTTTATGTTTATGTCTCTCATACCAGTCTCTGATCTCTTCGCTGGCAAGGACCGAAGGCAAGTCCCGTATCCTGCAGTGTTTAGCTCTAAGTCATGGCCACTATAGATGCTTAGTAAGTATTCCGGGGACTTGGTTAAACCATTCTCCAGTGATAGGGAGAAGCTATGGTCCCTGTGGGAAGCTATGGTCCCTGTACACGTGAACACTAGTCACTCTCCTCTACATTATAGTTATAAAATCCATGCACGCAGGAGCTCCGTCTTATTTATTTCTGTAGCACAATTCCTTGCATTTTGTAGGCATTTAGAATGAAATTCTCAAATGGAGAGAGAGGAAGAGAGAGAGAGAGAGAGAGAGAGAGAGTGAGAGAGAGAGAGAGTGAGAGAGAGAGAGAGTGAGAGAGAGAGAGAGTGGCTGCTTGGTTTCACTAAGTTAATGAACTTCCCATCAGATCTAAATATTAAGCCTCAGTTCTTGCTGCAAATGCTAAATGGCAAGGCCACGATATTTGCCATTTTCTGTTTCTGATTCTCTTCCATTTCAAAGGAATTGCCTAGCCCTTAGGAGACAAAAGTTAGTCAGATAAAGTTGTTTCACGCCTACTGATTGTGAATGCCACATTCAAAATAAAAGGATTGGGAAAATCCTATTCAAAAGCAACAATCACAAAACTATGAATCTTATTTAATCTCTCCTGTGTCTGTGGCCTGGTTCCCATGGGAACCAGACACATTTTTAACCTGTTTGTTTTTTAAAAAGGTACCATTCTGCCTGAGGCTTGCACTTAGACACACCAGGTGCTGTGATTCAAATGTTAAAATGGACTAATAATACAGCCAATTTTAGAATGACTGCATGGTTTCCAAAAGGAAAAATCAATGAATTTTGAAAATGTATGTGCTTAATCTGAATTGGTTAAAATATCATGATGCTTACATTTGTACTATGTATTTTCAAAAATTCTTACTAATCCTAAAGATAATCCGTGTGTGTGTGTGTGTGTGTGTGTGTGTGTGTGTGTGTGTGTGTGTGTGTTTTAACATTCAAAAGACCTTTATTTAGCACTTCCCATGTAAGGAAGCCTGTGTTTTAGACATTTAAGCTACAAAGATGAACTAGGTCAAACCTCACTTTCAAGTCCTATAGGATAAGGAGACACAAATGCATTTATGATATGGCGTTAATGGAAATAAAACGAACAGGTGGGTGGGTAAGAGGGAAGGTGAAATCAACTCTACCTTGGGTGTTGGAGAGAACCGGAAACACTTCGATGACTGTTAGAGATGTAATGAGAAAGGAAAACATTAACTCTTTGGTCATATAGGCAAAGAAAAAGAAAGCATGCTCCCATCTTTTCTTCCTTGTTTGAATTTCTTCTTTTCCCAAAAGAACTAACTGCACTAACATTGGATCACACAAATTTACTCCAATTCATCTTCAAAGTGGGCAAGAACAGAGAGTCCTTTCTTAATTCAGAAACCTGCCTGGATTCTCTGTCTGAGCTTTATCCAAAATCTCAGAACTGAGCTAGATGAATGACAGTAAAGCTCAGAATGTCTGCTGAAAAACACACAGGCCTACTGGGCCAACCTGGCTGGCAACAAAATCCAGAGCCTTCTCCAGAGCAGAGAAGCATTTCACCTCCTGACACAGAAGTAAAATAAACTATGGGAAAAGGAGGCCTACAGAATGCAAAAGTTGATTTGAGTCATACTTGAGGTCTTCTAGGTAATGTCTACTTACACCACAAATTAAAACTTCAATGTCTTGGTCAGATCCAAATCATGCTTGGCCACAAAAGACTGTTTAAGGACTGGAGTTTCTTCAAGTTCCTAGGAGAACTGAACCCTTGCTCTTAGCAACTTTCAAGGACCCGTGCATTTGGAGGGACAGCAGCACAGTTACCCAAACCAGACATGAGCTTTTCCTTAGGCTTACACCTACATTATATTGCTTGGGCTATGTAACTGATGGGCAGTTCTGAACAGGCAGAATGCTAGGAGGAAAACCAGTTTACGAATAAATATGTGTATGCAGTGGAGGCCTGACTGTAACAAACTCTGCATTTCCTGTTCCGCTAACCATCCTCACCTCTCCCCAGGTTCAGCGTGGTCCCTGTGTCCTACTTTTCTTGCATCACTGTCAGAATTCCCTTTCCCAAGAGGCAACCTCTGCATGGTTACCATGAAAGCCTTCGCAGAAAGAAACCATTCTCAGGAGACAGATCACGTTCTCTCCTTTCAACCGCTGTGGTCTGTTTACAGCGTTTTCTTTCTCCCACTCTGCGACAGGAGGTTTTCAGAAAAGTTGATTGGGATTGCAGCAGGAAATTGCAGATTCCTCCAATGAATTTATGACAGATCCTTAGAGTATACACTTTTCGACAGTTTTGCTTTGAAGCAAGCAACAAAAGTAGGAAAAAAGGATTTTGAACCCATAAGAAATAGCCAATGATACAAAAACCCCAAGCCATCACATCAAAATAGCATCCGTGAAAGCTGCTTTGCGGGAAGAAGCGTTTGTAAGCACATGATATGATTACCAACTGGAAGAACTAAAGTTTTCTGGATTAAAACTGTTCCACTATTTTATATGTGTTATGAATTTTATATAACATACATTTTTATATATGTTATATATTTATAATAACAAATGACACACAAATATGCAGCATGGCCAGTATGACCACTAAACACTCAATGTGAAAAAAATAGAGGAATAAAAGACTCATGTACTAGGCCTTTGGGGGTCTACCCTCAAACAAATGTCACATAAACCCACTGATCCTAGAACCCAAAGTAGAGCGCATAATCTGCAGACAGCAAGCAACCTGAGAGGCTCCCCGACCTCCCCTCTGAATCTCCACAGTTATCACTTTACCACGCTCCCCTGACCCTGTGTTCACAGCAATAGCACTGTCCTCTCTCACTGGATTCTGGGCTCTCTGAATTCAGGGACTGTGCCTTTCAAGGTCTGTGAAATCTTTCTCCCACCATCCGTGACCAGCACAATACTCAAAAATGTTTGTTGAATCTAATATAAAAGGCAGAGGGAACTGGGAGGGAATATCTTTCTGTCTCTCCTGAACATTTGAAAAGTACTATTTTTTCTTGCCCTAAAAATTATCCACCTTGTATTTAGAAAATATTTTATAGTTGGCAATTTATTTCCCATCTATTATATAACTTCTTTCTTGTAAGAGCACTTTAAGGTGGTCAAGGCAAGGTTTATGAGGCTCAGAGAGATGAGTTGAATTTCCCAGAGTCCCCTGAATCCGACTGGATAAGAAGCCAAGTATTTAAATTCCTGTGTATCCCCAACCATACAGCGCTGCTACTAATCTTCCCTTTTCAACCAAAGTACTATATTTATTAGACACTTGGTATGTTTCAGAGTCTGTTCTAAGTGACATGGGCCAGGGGTAGAGCAGTTAAAAATCAGTAATCCACAATCTCTGCCTCAAGGAGCTTAATGACACCAGTATGATAAAATATTCACCATTAAGGACACATTTTTTTCCACTGGTTGAAGCTTACCTGGAAAATGCAACCATATAAACAATAGGATGTTTCTTTGGATGCACACTGTAAAACGTGTGATTTTTAAAATGACAAATGCAGTTTGAATTCCACTAGCAGGGACACCTTTTAAGAGTTGAAAACATGCCAAAAGCATGACCCACATGCATCTTTCCAACTCACAAAACACAGGCCTGACATCATAAAAAAACATAAACAGAATTTTCCCGGAACACATTTGCCAAATTTACACTGACAACTGAAAATACTGGCATTGTGATATCAAAAATGATCAGTACTACAGAACATACCCAAATTCTTTTAAATATCCTAAAGTAAAAGAAAAATAAACAATTCCTGTGAAGGATTAATAGTGATTAAATTATATTATATTTATAAAGAAAATTACAAGCAAGTATCTACCAAATCCTAGCCAATATTTTTATACCATGTAGTTTCCAATTTCTTAATTTAAAGAAATATTATGTTTTATCTCAACAGTGCATAAAAGAGATTATAACAGATTTCACTTTCCAACTATCTGACCCTAAATAGAAGTGTATGTACGTACGAAATGTTTAAAATAAATATATATTATTGAACAATAAGGGAATGAATAAAAAATATGGCTTTGTTTCATTTTAAAATAGAAAAGATCTATTTTAAAAACTCACTAGTAACCAAAAGCATGTACATTAAAAAGTATATAATTGACAAATATTATAATTAATTAGAATTCCTAATATCAGTGAAATGATGGGAATATAAATTGCTCTTGACAGAGGTCGTGACAGGGCTCCATCCAGTCAAGAAGGCATTACCAAGGTTCCCTCATGGGAGAATTCAGTGTGAGGGCATTAAATACAACAGTCCCTAACTTTTGATCTAGGAGTTCACAGAAGAAATTGCCTTAAGAAAAAAACCACTTTTTAAAAACATTATGTATAAAGTTGCACGTGATAATGATATATATTAATTATCCTTTTAACTGATTTGTAAATGTAAACAATTTAGATGGCTGACCATATAAGAGAAATATTTTATAAAACCCACAATTAAAATGCCTTATGAAAAGCTTGTAGGGGCATGAAAAATAAGGCATATGGGGAATTCATGAAGACATGAAATCATGCCCGTGCTATTGTGTTAAGTGAAAAGAGGCCAACTGCAAAACTGTAACTAATAAAGTCCCAGGAGTATGGGGGGAACAACATCAAAAAGACTAGAAAGGAATAGACCAAACGGTTCAAAGTCGTCACCTTTGGATGACAGACTTTGTTGTTGTTGCTGTCTTCCTTTTGGAATTATCAATACTGTCCATAGTGGAAAAATAAGCCTTGTTTCCATTAATTGAGAAGGCTGGTTATTGTTTAACCTTTGGGGAATGAACTCTTCAAGTTTGCCTAGTCTTTCAGGTAAGTTGACATCACCAGCTGTGCATTTGATTTCCAACAAACATGAGCCATCTTCTCGGGCCAACATGGTGGGTGACTCTAACCTAGATGGGGGCTTGTGGACTCTGCTGCTAGAAGCTGTAGGCATGATAAGGAAGCCCTGGAAAGGATGATGGAAGAGGGAGAAGGGCCTGCGGGTAGAGCTCTAGTTCCTTAACTCACTTCAACCAGAGTAGCTTCTATGCATCTGTTTTGTTCTTTGTTTCCTTTAGCAAAAAGAATCTCTGCTTTCTACATCTGGATCACAGCTCTCTCCAGTGGACTGGGACCAGGGTGGTGCAAGTCTGTTTGCATGTGTTAAAGATAGAGGGAGAGGGGTGGAAGCGGAGAAGGTGGGCGCTGAAAACACCTCTCAAAGGTCTAGATGTGAAGAAGAGAAACGCCCAGGGGCTAAAAGAGTAAAGCTTAAGTGCCAACCAAAAAAGAAAAAGTTTCTAGCTCATTTTCATAGTTCTGAGGTTAATGAGAAAAAGCCAAGTCTCCAGTGATTTTTAATCATGGGCTTCCTTACTAGAGACCACATATGTTAGAGTTAATACAGCATGTTACAACTTTTACTTAACATAATGTAATAACATTTCCGTGGGTGTATATTACTGTAAATTCCCTTTGGGCCTCTAAATTCGAACAGATTAAGTCCCAGTTAAAGAGTACCAACTTCCAGTTATAAGATGAAAAAGTTCTAGGGCTCTACTGTACAGCATGGTGATTACAGTCAATAATACTGTATTATATACTTGAAAGTTGCTAAGATCTTAAATGTTCTCACCACAAAAAAGCAATGGTAATTATGGGATGGGATGGAGGTGTCAGCTAACTCTATGGTGCTAATTATTTGCAACACAAAGTATATCAAATCAAGACACTGTACACCTTACACTTACACAATGTTATGTCAATTATATCTCAATAAAGCTAGGGAGAAAGTCCCAGTCACTCACTAAAGTTTATAGGAGAATTTTTACATTGCAGAACTTTCTGTTAAGGTAAATGCAAATTAGCTGGTTAAGAGGCATTACAGAAGTTCTCTGATGTGTGCGTCCACTGAAAAACTGAACTTCTCAAAGAAGGACTCAGCATGGCAACAGTGAAAGACTTCCAAAACTCCTTCCAAAAATCCCCAATTTTAAAACGTATCATACAAATATACAAACAATACAGGTAGCAGCTGAAAATTAACATACAGATCATATGAATACATGAGGTTCTATGACAATACTGATAAAATAAGCCCAAGACTTCCTCTGCACTCAGAACCTATCACAGCTATCTTGGTTAGACTGTTTCAGTTTGGGGCACTATAGAGAAAAACTTTAATAAAACATGCCCAAGACTGCTGTCTCTGGAAAGGCTGGCTTGCAAGGTTAGCCCTCGGCTGGCATCCAGGAACCTGGCTTTAGGAGGGTTCCCTCTATTCTCTAACTGATAAAGGTGGTTCACTGTGCATAGGAACAATGCGATTTATGTTGAGCACCTACTTCCTTCCGGGAGTCTAGAATTTCGGTAGTTGCTCGGCAGAGGGGACCTATGTGACCAGTCCCACAATAAAATCCCTGGGTGCTGAGTCTGGAATGGACTTCTCTGGGCAGAAATATGGCAACGTGGTACCACGTTTTTCTCCGTTTGAGAAAGCAGCACACTTTCGTTCCTTCAGAGGAGAGAAAGCACACCACAGCCTGCGCACGGATTTCTACAGACTCCTCCCGTCTTTGCCCCTTTGATCCTACCTTGTGTCCCTTCCCTGCAATAAACTGTGGTGGTGGGTACAACCATATGCTGAGCCCTGTGTCTCTCTAGCAAAGAACAGAACGCGTGGGTAGTCTTGAGGATCCCCGAAACAGGCACTTGAATACACACATGCACACTCAGAGACAAATTAAGCATTAATCACTTCACTCACATACAGGGCCCCAGCACCAGAGCGCAAGACACCATGTACATCCACAAAGCGTGAGGCCAGATGTATTTACCATGACCAAAGCATCCTTCCTCAGCAGGAGAGGAACAGCAGTCCCTGTGGGCTTTCAAGTCATTGATGAATTTCTGCCTCATCTCAATTCAGTCCATGATTACAACCAAATAACAAGCATATTTATTGTGCTTTACAGTTTACAACCAATTGTATCTTAATTTTCCTAGTTAATCTTCACAAAACTCCTGTGAGGAAGGTATACAATATTATAGAGGACCAGAGGAAGGAAATCAGTGTGTTTATCAGGGTTACCTTACTCCACATTCACAGAATGTGAAGGAGTTGAAATCAGGCCCAGTTCTTCAAATCCCTGGCCACTGCCTTCTTTGCCAGTAGTTCCCTCAAATGTATATAGTTTGTACATAGGCACTTAGACCAGCAAAGAAGTTGCATTAGCCCCCAGTGAAGTGAGAGACAAATTAAGATGTTACATAAAAGAACTGCCATATTCTTTGTTAGTTACGTTCTGCCTTTTTAGGGTTAAAATACCTATTCTGTTAGACGCGTGTACAAACAACAGACAGTAACTGTTTCCAGTCACATTTTTTAGTTTTTTGCCTAACTATGTGTAACATCTTAATAGGTCAGAATAAAAAGAAGGAAATTATATACAGACCTGATCAAAAAAGGTTTTAGCATTTTTTCAGTTATTTATATTTCAAAGTCTTAGAATCTGTTTTCCCCTGTCACATATGCCTGACAAATTAATTTCCAACTGCACTGGCCTGGGTTCTGCTTTTAGTTCTGCCACTGATCACTGAGAATCACAGGGCAAGTCACTGTCTGTCTTTGGCAATCAATTTACTTATCAATAAAGGGGTTCACGTAGGTGTATTCTGAGGGAACTTGCACTTCTGAAAGTCTACGATCCTGTAATTCCTGGATCTGTTTTCTCTTTGTCTCCTGGCTCTGCAGTACCTAGAATTACCCACAGGATGGCAGCAGAGCATTAATTTAGCCAGATTGTGAGCATGGTGGGTGAATAGGACACCCAGAGCACCGTACTAAAAGGAAAAAATACAGAAGGTTATGTTGCAATTATGTACTTTTGTTAAATAAGGAGCATTCACCAGTGAACTGACTCCCACACGTTGTGTCAGGAAACAGCTACACAGAGAAGGTTTCTTTTCTAATTTAAAAGAGGACGACATGACTGTAAATTCATAGAAGTAGAAAGATTACTGTAAATTCATAGAAATAGAAGCTAAATAAGCCTTTAATGATTATGTACTTTTCTAAAAGAAGGCATCCTAGGCGCATGCCCAATGCTTCATTGCTGGGTAATGGCAGAGCTAGAACTAGAAAATAGCTTGTCTGACATCCAGGCCAATATTCTGGACTTAACACATAGCAAAACTTTCGCAAAACATGCATTTAAAATGAAAATTCGAAGAGATACACAGAGAAGTTCTGTGCCTTCAGCCTACTGGATTTGGGATTCAGTGGGGACACCAAGTACAAGTGGCCCCTTTTGGAGAGTGGGCATATCGGCAAACAGCCGAGATGCAAACGGCCACTTTTATACAAACATATAGGAGACCTGGAGTCTGTGAGCGCAGAGGTCAAGCTTTCCTGTCTGTCTGTGGTTCAAGGGCTGTATATATATATATATATATATATGTATGTAGTCCTTTTCATTTTGAGCTAATTTTAGATTTATAAAAATGTTGGAAAATTAGTATAGAGAGTCCCTGTTTACACTTCATCCAGCTTCTCCTAATATTAACAACTTATACATCCATGGTACAATTGCCAAAACCAGCAAATTAACACTGGTACCAGATTATCCACTAAACTACCGACCTTATTCAAAATTTATTCACTAATGCCCTTTGTCTATCCCAGAATCCTACTTAGGATCCCAAATTGTATTTTTTTTTATTAAAGTATAATTGATTTACAATATTGTGTTAGTTCAGATGGACAGGAAAGTGATTCAGTTATACATATATACATTTTATATATACATATATATTTTTTTCAGATTCTTTTTTATGTTATTACAAGATATTGAATATAGTTCCCTGTGCTATAAATCCTTGCTTCTTATCTATTTTATATATAGTAGTGTGTATCTGTTCATATCCCTTATTTGTCCCTCCCCCACCTTTCCCCTTTGGTAACCATAAGTTTGTTTTCTATGTCTGTGAGTCTGTTTCTGTTTTGTAAATAAATATCATGTGTATCAGTTTTAGGTTCCACATATAAGTGACATCGTATAATATTTGTCTGTCTCTATCTGACTTATTTCACTCAGCATGATAATCTCTGGTCCATCCATGTTGCTGCAAATGGCAATATTTTATTCTTTTTTATGGCTGAGTAATATTCCAATGTGTGTGTGTGTGTGTCTGTGTGTGTGTGTGTGTATCCATTCATCTGTTGATGGACACTTGGACACTTAGGGTGCTTCCATATCTTGGTTATTGTAAATAGTGCTGCTATGAACATGTGAGTGCACATATCTTTCTGAATTAGTCTTTTTGGGTTTTTTTTCAGATACATGCCCCAGCAGGGAATTACTGGGTCCTATGGTAGTGCTATTCTTAGTTTTTTAAGGAACCTGCACACTGTTCTCCATAGTGGCTGTAACAATTTACATTTCCACCAACAGTGCAAGAGGGTTCCCTTTCCTCCACACCCTCTCCAGCATTTATTATCAAATTGCATTTAGTTGCACTTTCTCCTTCATCTCCTCCATTCTGCAACAGTTCTTCAATCTTTCCTTGTCTTTCATGATCTTGACACTATTTAATATTGACCAGTAATTTTGTAGACTGTTCCACAATTCAGGCTTATCTGTTATCTTCACATGATTAGATCGAGGTTATGCATTTTTTGGAAAGAAAACCACAGAAGTAAGGGTGTGTCCATCTCATCATATCAAGGAGTTAGTGACATCAATGTTTTACAACCAGTGATGTTACCTTTGATCACTTGGTTAAGGTGACATCTAGGTTTCTCGACCATAAAGTTATAATCTTTCCATCTGTAGCTGATAAATATCTTAGGGAAGATATTTTAAAACTGTCCAAATATCCTGTTTCTCCTAGAACATTCACCCACTGATTTCAGCATCCATCAGGCACCTTACCTGCAGTCATTACTACTGTGGTGTTTGTCTAATAGTGATTTTTCCATTTCCTTCTTTCCCTCTACACTTATTAACTGGAATTCTTCTGTAAGAAAGAGCAATCCCTTCTCCTCCGTTTATTTATTTATTTGATCATTTATTTATATCTGTATGGACTCATGGGTACTTACTTTAGCTTATGGATTAAAATCTAATACTATCATTATTTATTCTCTTGCTTAAATTGTCCCAGTATTGACCATTAACAGCCCCTTCAGCTTGGCCCCTAAGTTCTTCTGACAAGGCTTCATCCCTTTGTGAACACTTCCATGTGTTTTAGTATCATTAGATGTGCCAGGCTCATCTTATAACTTGTGTGCCCTGACGCTGGAACCAAACACTTCTCCAAGGTATCTTGGTTCCTTTCACTGGAAAATATTGTTTAGAAACTAAGAACTGGGTGCTAAGTGTGCTCACTGCAGCTGGGGTGCCTTTGTTTCTAGAACCGTTAGTCAATAGATCTTGGAAATATGTGTACCTACACTAACAGATGCATATTTACACATCTATCCTTCTTCATCTAAGTATGTACAGTAAACACTATGAGTTCCTATCAGTCCGTCTAAATCCAGCAGAACACCATAGGAGCATGTTAGCCTTCCTCTTTATTTCTAACTTTTTTCTCCAATGATGATGACCTGGCTGTCGGAGGACAAATCAACTACAGAGCCTGGCCTCCACAAATCACTTGCTCAGCCAGGACAAAGGGTTGTGTGCTTACAAACTGTGTAGAACCGTGTAAGACGGAAACCAGGCTAAGTGAAATTAGGTAAGTGTATGTTTTGTGACTCAGAGAATCCGTTCTGTGCCACACACCCAGATCTATAAAAGAACGTGTGTAACAATGATCACTGCAGTATTGCTTGTAGTTGCCGCAACTGAAAACAACCTAGGTGCCCATCACTGGGTTGGAAAAGGAAAATGTAACAGATACAAAACGTGGGCTACTGTGCAAGACACTAGGCAAAGAGGAACATGGAGAGACTCCGGTCACGGTGCTGAATGAAAAATCAGAAGGAAAAAATAACACACCTACACAAAATATTATATATGTTAAAAATATATATGTATATTTTTAGCATGTATTGGATCCTGCATGTTATGGTGGGAAGGGGAATGGGAGTAGAAACTGGATATAAAGGGAAGAAGTACTTTAGGATAAAATAAAATGAGAGATACATTTTCACTGAATCGAGATGATAATGTGCAATGAACTGAAGGGTATAATTAATTCTGATTTCCTCACTGCAGGTAAATATAAAACTAGGCAGTGGATAAGGAGTCAGTGAAAAAGTCAAAAGGCCAATAATAAAATTAATTATTTGATTTGAAAATAAATTTTTCGGTCATATTAAATTTATTGTCATTCAAAGCCTCAAGAAGCTACAGGGTCGGAACAATTTTTTTTTAACTCAGCACTGAAGAGACTCTAACTCAAAATGACATGTGAGAAATGTATAAATGCATTACAATGCTTTGAAAGTCCAACATTAGGTCTATTAAATATATCATGAGCACAGTGGAGTTTGATAACTATCATGAATGTTCACCATTATGAGAGTTCACCTAGCATCCTTCTAGGCTCTAAAAGGTCAGTTTCCTTCCACAAGACAAAATGAACTCCTTTTCCCCGCGTTACTCCAGGCTCTGTGGTCTTTCCTCAGTCTTTTGGACAAACGAAGCCTAGTGTCTTTGCACCTCTGCTGCAGCCAAGCCCGCCCTCTGGACCACTCTTCCTCCACATGCTCGCGTCGCGGGCTTCTATCAGAGGGCACTTCTCCCAAACCCCTCCCAAACTCCCCATCTAAACTATCGCTCCCCCATCACTTACTCTCCCCAAGCTGTTTATTTTGTTTGTGCTCCTACTTAGAGTCCTTTATTTTGCATGATTATTTTTCGCTCTCTCCCTGCTAGAATGGATGGCCCTTGACTCTCACCATCACATTGTCAGTTCTAGGAACAGGGTGTGCAAGGATCCGGTGTTTCATAAACGCTTTGCTCAAGTGGCAGAGACATACTCCAAAGAGAAGGTTTCACTCATTTGCGCAGTTTCCATCCCTAGGACAGAGCTTGCCCAGGGTCCCTGCCTCTATTCCTAGCTTCAGGAGTCAGGTAGTGATGTGACTACTACATTTGACACTCAGGGAAGATTATTTTTTTAAATAATTCCCTCCGATAGGCCACAAAATTATTTTTAGTAGTAATAATAGAAAAAAATTGTAAGTGATAAAGATGTATTTTATTGGCCTCTATGTATAATCAAGCCAGGAACTATAAAAAAATAACACAACAATAAAAAATAAAATAATTACATTAATGCACTTTTTTTTTAAAGGGACAAATATATACCACGGTTTGTATTCTATTTCACTGTTTTAAATTTTAGACACAAAAACTTTTTACAAGGTCACAGAATTGGAGTAACTTCAGTTTTTGTTCATCAAATTCCATGTTACTATTGTTTACTTCAAGTCTACTCTTTAGACCCAGGAATACATCGATGCACACAGCACCCAAGGCCAACTGGAATACTCTGAACCATTACTAATTTACTCTCAAAATGAATACATGTAGCTGAGTTTACAGTTTTCGAGGACTGACTGCATTACTGAGAGGTTTCCAAATTAATATCCATGTAGAATACAGTGTTTTAAAGGATAAGTAATTTTAAATGTGCTAATTTCAAGCTTATGTATATATTCTTAAAACTCAACAGTAAGCTACTGCAGCAGACGTTTTTAGGGGATAGCTATCGCCGATGCTATTGAAAATTGACTGCACATGCTGATAATAAAATGCATGTGGACCTTGATTTGGATTTATCAACGTTTTTAAATCTTCTATAGATACTGCACCCCCTTGTTTCCTGTACTGAGATGGACCTCCCCATCACCACCTCTTGCTTTATACTCTTGCGTAGGCGCCAACAGTTAGAATGAAACTTTCATGTTTCCTTTGATAACACTTCCCCTTTCATGGGGAAGCCAGATGCCATTCCATGTTGTTACCTGGCTTTTTCTCCGTCTGATTTCTGCCATCTCCTAGAGTCCAAAGATCCCCAAAGGTCCACAGCTCAAGGGGCTCCAAAATAAAAGCTTGAAGACTTAAACTCTCCCAGAAACTCCCCAAGTGCCAATAACCTAAACATCTAAAGAACACTCAGCTGTTCCAAAGAAGAAAGAGGAGAAGGGGAGGGGAAATAACTACCACTCTCTTTGCTCTGGGGGGCGGGGAGCTGACCTCATTGTCTCGAACTCTTCCTTCTTCTGTTTGGTTCCTCAGCCCTGTCTCCTCCTCTTTTTTTTACTGTATGTCCTTGATTTCTCCCAAGCGTATTAAAAACAGACAAAAAGTCTATGTCTCTATGATTTCAAGTTTGTGCCTGCTAATTCCCACTACTTGGTCCTTCCTAAGCATAAATTCAATTTCTTCCTAAATATTTCCTATTCATTGTTCACAATTCTGTTCAAGTATCACTCATTTGGGGAAGTCTCTCCCTATCTCCATGACTGCCATCTCATGCCAGAATCAAAAGCAATTTAGTTATTTTCTCTTTAATGCTGTTTCTGTACTCAAAAATTTTTCTATAATTTACATGCTTTTCACTCTACTTACTATGATTTCTTTGAGTGCAGAACCTCTGATTTTACTCATCATTGTAATGCTAACTCTTACTATATGTTCAATAAATGAATAAATGTCTGACTAAACAGGGAAAACAGAGGACAGAGGGTATGTTTGGGGGCCAACTAAAACTTAGCATGAGAGAGAAATTCTCAACCGCACCTCACCCTTCCAACCCCTGAGGTTTGACTTGACCTTAGGAATGGCTGAGACTGGTTTATGTATGCTTTTACTGATTTATTCCCATACCTGCTTCCAGCAAGTTTTTAAGACCAGCTGACATTACTTGAAATCCTTTACCATGAGTAGATGATTATTATAAAGTAACCAAAGACACACTGGTAGTCAAAACCTGCATACATGGGTGGGAAATCCAGGATACTAAATAGAGGTGACATAGGTAAGCTGACTACATTCCATCTAATCTCCATCTATTCAAAAGAAAGGTAATGGGGGAATTCCCCGGTGGTCCAGTGGTTTGGGCTCAGTGCTTCCACTGCAGGGGGCCCAGGTTTGATCCCTGGTCCCTGGTCAGGGAACCAGGATGCCGTATGTCACACGGTGTGGCCAAAAGAAAAAAAAAAAGTAATGGTCATTGTTAATTATTTACTAATATTTTGGATTTTTCAAACACATACTAAATGAATAAAACAGTGAAAACCCAGTATTGCTTTGTAAACTGTAGTCGTAGTGTCCTCCATAATGTGTTCCCTCTCTACTCACTGTCTTGTGACTTGTCATACATTCTGTGGTAAAAGACCACTTTCCCACCTCATTGATGTTGGGCTTGGCTGTGTGACATGTGCTGGCCAAAAGAATTGTGTGAGCAGACGTTTGCTATGATTAAGCAGAACTTTTCAACATGAAGCATGGTTTGACTCAAGCTTTCTTGCTCTTGCCCTCCACCATGAGAATATCATGTCTCAGACAGGGGTTTACACTTTCATCATGGGTTCCAGAATGAAAAGATATATGGAATAGAGCTATCCTGACTGCAGAACTCATGACCTATAGAAATCACAGAATGCAAGTATGAATTAAACATTTATTTTTGTAAGTCTGTGGTTGTTTGTTACACAGCACATGGGAGAAAACCTGATTAATACATATATTTTTTTAAATTTAAGAGTAGGGAACATATCATATGTCTTTTTATGATCTGGCCCACAAAAAGTACTAAATAAATATTTTTGAATGACTATAACTCTACAATAAGGTAAAACAGGTTTTGTTTAATGATGTAGAAATTAACACTTTAAAAATTAGTTTCCCTTTGTGCCTTGGACATCTGTTGTTTTTCCCAGTTCAGAATCTCTTCCCCTACTTCTAGGAGCAACAACTATCCGTTTTTAGGGGCAAGTGATTCTTATAAAGTTTCCAACCACAGAACACTGGCTTCCCAGGCCACAATAGTAGGCATATAACCCATTTAGTCAATCATAACACCTCATTTTCTCTGTCACAGTGATTGTTACAGGGCAGGAATATGAGCCAAGATGATAGCCTTTCTTGCATTTTCATATACTTAGGTGGTTGGAGAAAACTCCCATCTTTTATTTTCTGGTTTCACAGCTGCAGTGGTATGCAGCCATGCCCAAATGGCATGAAGAGAGAGAGAGAGAACCAAGAGAGAGAGAGAAAGAGTAGTAGGAGCGACAGAATGCTCTAAGGGCTCTTAGGTCCTTTGCCCAGTCCGTGAAATCCCATATCTAACCTTATTCATGCAGCTCTTTCTTTCTGTGAGCAATCCTAGTATCCTTCTAAAAATGCCCTCTTTACTTAAGTAAATTCAAATTGAGGTCTGCATCTGTAACTAAAGAAATGCGACTAAACACAGCTCGAGTTAAAGTAGCTTTAAACCACTGGTTTTATAAACAAACACAGAGCAAAACATTAAAGTGATCCAATCCAAGAACTCTGGTTGTAAAACATGATGCTCTTGTGAGCATGCAAGAGAACCCTAAATCAATGGCCTCTTCTAGCTCAAAGTTAGTGAGGATTGAGGATGGGTTGTTCCTGGGCATCCCCAGAGCCTCCATCCACACCCAAAGAAGATCCTCTCCCCTTAATCTGTAAATCCTGATCAGTTAAATGATGCACCGAGAAACAGGCAACTTTGTAGATGTCAATAAAGTTTATTAGGGATTACAGAGAACATGATTGCAAACCATAGAGGACCTGGAATATCAGATTATTCCCAGATTTTGTTTCCAGAAACACTGAAATGAATGCAGAAAATATGAGTAAAGCACAAATGCAAAGATGTTTTTGCCCATTAATGGGAGGTTGTAAAGCTAAAATAATGCAAAAAGCCAGAATCCATAAAATGATTATGGATTACAGTATCATTAGGACAGGCCCAGTTCTTCTAGACACAATAGTCTCATTTCATGATTTTTTTATGACAAAGGAATGGAAAGATTAAAAATCACTGCTGAAGCTGTTCTCGTGACAGAGACATTTAGAGTGACAGATCACAGCCCCTATATATCTAAAATATGATCTTGATTGGAGAGCCATAAAACATCCTTCCAGAAGTTCACTGCTTGCAAGCCTAAAATCATTAAAGTCAAATAGCTAGATAGCTATAGATAAAATCCTGCTGAAAAATAGCCTAGGAAATCCAGAAAATAATGTTACAACCTATGAACTCCCCAAACTATCATCAAAGAGCAGAGAAATAAAATTATTTGATCCCCATGAGAACCTAAAGCTCAAGGTGAGGTGATGTCTAATATTGACTGTTGAGACAGACCCCAGGTCCCTCACCTGGATAAAGACCTTCCATGCGTCACCTAAATATTGGCTTCATGGCTCACATGGGAGGTTCTGTACTTTAAAGGGCAGGAAAATAGAAAAATAATAATGATAGCAACAATTTTGATACCTTTTTTCTATATCCATTTATCCAAAAGGCTGGGCACAGAGCCTATCTCATTTATTCCTCATATCAGCCTGTGAGGAAAATGTTCTCTTTGTTTAAAGATGAGAAAATGGAGCTCTGAGGTCCTCAGCTAATAAGTGGTAGAATCCAGATATGAACCATAACTGTTTGACTTCAAAGCCCGACTCTCACCAGCACTCTCCATAACCCCTAATGAATTACTCATCATTTTATAACAACAGACATCAGTACTTAATAAATACCCAATGAATCAATAGCGTTAAGTCTAAAGTCCTCAAAGCCATCTGCAATATGCTCCTATTTTGATGGTATTCATTCCCATGGCCCCTTTTTGTGGAATTACCACCGTCACAAGAAAGTGCTGGAAAAGAAGCTTAAAATTTAGGATCTGAGAACAGAAGGGTAAAGTGACTTTCCCAAAGTGACTCACTAAGGATTGGAGAGGTACTGGGCTGTCTAGGTTTGTCAGAATAGAGGGCATCCGGAAGAAGTTAGTGAGGATAAAGAAGCAAAGACTGATTATAGCCAAATTATAAACGGGCTTGGATGACCTTGATCCTGAAAGCAATAGCGAGATATTGAATGGGTCCAGAGTAAATGAGTAACAAAATTGGAGCCATATGTGAGCAAACGTCCAATAAACGCTTTTGAATGATTGAGGGGTGTCAGACTGGATCCCATATGGCACTCCTAAATTAGGATAATTTGAGGAGGCTTTACTTACAAAGGACTAATTACGTAAGGGAGGGCAAAGTGTAGGGAAACTACAAGGAGAGTGCAGAAACTCAAGGCTATTCCAGCAGAGCTCTACTAGCTTGAAGGGAAAAGACGGAGGAGTTACTCAAATCCAGAGGGAGAGAAAGTTGTGCAACCAATGCTACCCAGAAATGAGCTGTGACGTTCTGCCCCAGATAGCTACAGGTGGCTTCACAAGAACAAACACTCTGATCTCACTCTCTCTCCCTTCCATCTCCTGCCAAGGCTCCCCATTGGACAGACCCAACAGACAGCCAGAGTACATAGGAACCCCTTCAAGAATTTGTACCGGTCAGCCTCCCAGGTAGAAAGCAGAGATAAGAGAGTAGAAAGGGGATATGGAAGCACAAACAGAAGATATCTGGCTCAAAGTCTTCCAAATAATGGAGAACATTCTATTGCAGTAGGGTGTAAGACAACTTTAATTATCTGTATTAACAGACAATGAAGAGCAAGAAGAAACAGTGATAGAACAGCTGAAATTACTACCAGTGTACAAGATACTTTATTCCCAGTGATTATGTAACATAATTATATTTATTTTTAAACATCAGGTTCATTTATATTGTATTTCAAGTCTCTACAAGTATACCAGCTATTAAGATGGGAGGTAAAGGTAGGGATGGAGAAGAATCAAGACTGGCTCAAAAGTTACACAATATGATTTGACCTAGTGTGAAAAATTAACTAAGAATTATTCACAGTAGACAACTGAGCATGGATAGTTAAGAATTAACTTCACTTGAAACCACATATTGATATTAATAGTTTAATATGATATTTGAACAATTACATCTTTCAAGTTCATAACAGAAAAGAAAGCTCCCATAAACAAAAACTTTAGTGCTTCCTAATCAGGAGCTAAGTGATTATACTTTATTTTTATTTTACATCATTTAATTAGATACTTGATTCAGTTTCTGAGACACTGACTCTGCACATGGGTATCCATGGGTTACACTTTTATGCCACTGGTAAGCACACTGGCTTGTGAAAAGTACAGACCAAAGTTCTATATTTAGCTCTGCCACTAACTGATAAAATTAAAATACCCTTGGAAGGCAGTAGGCTTGAGACCTAGTCCCATTTCAACTCTCTGATCTTGGGCAAGTCTTTTGACCTTTTCAAGCTAATATCTTTGCCCTATCCAACCTCTCACAGAAAATATATTGAATACTTACTACTTTCCAAGTACCATTTTTACCTCCCCTACTTATCACAACAACCCAAGAAGTAGGTACTCCTGTTATCTCCATTTTACCAATGAGAAAATGACTCTCGTTAATTTAGGTTAAGTAACTTACCTGTAATCTTGCAGCTAGTAAGTGATAAAATCAGAATTTAAACCCAGACCCTAGCCTGACTCTATACCATATACTATACTATTATGTCCCTATACCACAGTAATCTTTTGGGGTTCAAATGAAAGAACATATGTTAAAGTACTGTGTAAATGTAAAGTATTTAAAAATACACAGATTTTTGTCTAATAAATTCCAACATCCATTACTGTTCCTTGAGTATAACTTTTCAAACAGATTTTTCTCTTCACTCTTCACAAATATGTCTTTATTGTATATTAATGGTTTTCAGTCTTCCTGTGATTGAGGTAAAATTTTCAAATACTAGATTGTGTGACAGTATACTGAAAGTCATTAAAGGGTGAACCCTGGCTGAAATAAAAAGGAAGATAAGAAAACTAAAAATTATACCCTTTCCAATAACATCAGAGTATTTATTTAGTTGCTCTTGAGAGTTAAGTCACTGTATCAGTATAACCGCTGACTTGCATAAACGCCAAAGAAACACTTTCTCCTACACCAATAAGCATGCAACATTTCAGTGGCATGATCTTGGTGTTCCGCTATGTGTCTGAATTCTTACTACAAATTTTCTCTCTCTGAACCTGCTCAGCCCACTTTTCCGCAGAACAAACATTATAAAACAGAATAATCCCTAGGTGTACACATTTATCAAACACGGAAGCCTAAAGAAGGCATGCTGTTTGAAAAGCACTGTCAAATGTTATGCAGATATTTGTTCTCATCTATAGCTCAAGTCTGCTCCCCTTCCAGTTCCTCTTTTGCTGGATACAGGAAGCGAATTCCCTTTTGCACAGGCAATATGCCTAGGTCAGCCTTCTTCTCCTCATAATAAAGGGAATTATTCTACTTCTTAGTCTCTGTCAAGGCCACAGAAGACCACACAGTTCGGTCTACATATAGAGTCCCACACCGTCATCCTTCCAGCAGGCAGCAGTAGCTAACTCGAGAGAAAGAGCAGTAGGATGGGTCCCCAAGCAGATGACCACCTGCCCAAAGTCCCAGCCTCTATCTAGGTCAGATGTTATTGCAATATGTGACCAGTAAAGTCACATGGAGTCTGAGTAACACCAATTTAGTCAACTTCTTTATTTCAGTTGTCCAGCTCAAAAAAACCTGGGAGACTTTACACATTTCCTAGTTTCTTGTTCACCAAACAAAACGATAAATGAAAATAAAAAGTCTACAAACTCTCCTGTCTCTCGCTAATAAACCAAAACAAATAAAGACATATTCCTTGCGCCTGAATGGTGGGTGTGTGTAAGATGGGGAGAAAATAGAATAAATCTGTTAACCTAATCTGGTTAAACAAAATCGTGTTTTCTATTCTCATAATAATGCGGACTGGTTCATCCAATTCATTTAAATTGAGTGCCTCCTGTGTATTCAGTTCAGGGGACTGTAAAATCTAAATTGCATCCCTATCCCCTAGAATATTAAGATGTACAATGCTTATAAAAATAGCCAGATGGGGAGGCTAAAGAATATGGATGATGAATACTCTAAAGACTACAGCACACAAATTTAGGAATTTTTTTATAGCCTAGAGTATTGGGGAAGGGTTTGCAGCACAGGTATGGCAGCCTGGTTTTAAAAGACAGAATTTGGATTGGGAAAAGGGATAAGGATTTTCTGGGTTGTCATGCAGACGGTGAAAAGATAATAGCAGAGAGCACATCAGTACCCTGGGAAAATTTAGTTGGCACCAGCCAGTAGAACTAATGAGGATAACGAAAGTGAATAAAAGAATCTAGTGATGATCCAACCGAAATAATCTCAGTACTAAATGCTGATAATGGGAGAAACAGAAAAGAGAAAATAAATAGAAATGGGACTTCGCAAAAAACCCTCACCATTCGCTCACCCTTGCCTGTAACATCCATTCTTTCTTCCACAAAATCAGTACTATGGGATCCTAACATTCCACTTGGTATGATCAGACTTTAAATATCTACATTAAATTCCTTCTTTCTCCTCCAGATACAATTAAGGTATTGAATGTCAGTTTGAGAGTCCATAACTAATCTTAGGCAGTCACTCAGTGTAGAAAAGACATATGATATCTGTGCTCACCAATGAGAAAAAGGCTATGCTGGTTAATAGAGAAGATAGTCCTCTCTTTTAAGACGAACCTGAGGCAAATAGTGCTGCCATGTTTAGAAACAATACAAGAACAAAATATTTTTAAAATAATGCTGCTGATTGAGTGGAGTAATTACTAAATGCAGAAAGTAAATATCTCACAATGGGGAAACACTAAGAGATCTCTTCCAACTCTCCCTAAACTGAACCAATTTAAAAAGTTTCTGGGAGCCTGAACCAAGATGGCAGAGTAGAAAGACATGCTCTCACTCCCTCTTGTGAGAAACACCAGAATCACAAGTAACTGCTGGACAATCATGGACAAGAAGACACTGAAACTCACTAAAAAAGGTAACCCACATCTAAAGACAAAGGAGAAGCCACAATGAGATGGTAGGAGCAGTGCAATCAGAGCAAAATCTAATCCCATAACTGCTGGGTAGGTGACTCACAGACTGGAGAACACTTATACCACAGAAGTCCACCCTCTGGAGTGAAGGTTCTCAGCCCCACGTTAAGCTTCCCAATCTGCGGGTCTGGCAATAGGAGGGGGAATTCCTAGAGAATCAGACTTTGAAGCCTAGTGGGATTTGATTGCAGGACTTCGACAGGACTGGGGGAAACATAGACTCCACTCTTGGAGGGCACACACAAAGTAGTATGCACAGTGGGACCCAAAGGAAGGAGCAGTGACCCCAAAAGACTGAACCAGACCTACCTACTAGTGTTGGAGGGTCTCCTGCAGAGGCAGAGGGTGGTTGTGGCTCACCATGGGGACAAGGACACTGGCAGCAGAAGTTCTGGGAAGTACTCCTTGGTGTGAGCCCACCCAGAGTCTGCCATTAGCCCCACCAAAGAGCCCAGGTAGGCTCCAGTGTTGGGTTGCCTCAGGCCAAACAACCAACAGGGAGGGAACCCAGCCCCACCCATCAGCAGTTAAGCAGATTAAAGTTTTACTGAGCTCATCCCACCAGAGCAACAGTCAGCTCTACCCATCACCAGTCCCTCCCATCAGGAAACCTGCACAAGCCTCTTAGATAGCCTCATCCACCAGAGGGCAGACATAAGAAGCAAGAAGAAATACAATCCTACAGCCTATGGAACAAAAACCACATTCACAGAAAGAGACACAAGATGAAAAGGCAGAGGGCTATGTACCTGATGAAGGAACAAGATAAAACCCCAGAAAAACAACTAAATGAAGTGGAGATAGGCAACCTTCCAGAAAAAGAGTTCAGAATAACGATAGGGAAGATGATCCAGGACCTCAGAAAAAGAATGGAGGCAAAGATCGAGAAGATACAAGAAATGTTTAACAAAGACCTAGAAGAGTTAAAGAACAAACAGAGATGAACAATACAAAA
Source organism: Leucopleurus acutus (assembly GCF_964270905.1). Taxonomy (NCBI): domain Eukaryota; kingdom Metazoa; phylum Chordata; class Mammalia; order Artiodactyla; family Delphinidae; genus Leucopleurus; species Leucopleurus acutus. The sequence goes on along the minus strand of NC_139147.1, from coordinate 76,038,654 downwards.
ACTGAAATGATAACTACACTAGAAGGAATCAATAGCAGATTAACTGAGGCAGAAGAACAGATAAGTGACCTGGAAGACAGAAGGGTGGAATTCACTGCTGCAGAACAGAATAAAGAAAAAAGAATGAAAAGAAATGAAGACAGCCTAAGAGACCTCTGGGACAACATTCAACACACCAACATTCGCATTACAGGGTTCCCAGAAGGAGAAGAGAGAGAGAAAGGACCAGAGAAAATATTTAAAGAGATTATAGTCGAAAACTTCCCTAACATGGGAAAGGAAATAGCCACCCAAGTCCAGGAAGCACAGCGACTCCCATACAGGATAAACCCAAGGAGAAACATACAGAGACACATAGTAATCAAATTGGCAAAAATTAAAGACAAAGAAAAATTATTGAAAGCAGCAAGGGAAAAATGAAAAATAACATACAAGGGAACTCCCATAAGGTTAACAGCTTATTTCTCAGCAGAAACTCTACAAGCCAGAAGGGAGTGGCATGATATACTTAAAGATTATACAACCAAGATTACCCTACCCTGCAAGGATCTAATTCAGATTCGATGGAGAAATCAAAAGTTTTACAGACAAGCAAAAGCTAAGAGAATTCAGCACCACCAAACCAGCTCTACAACAAATGCTAAAGGAACTTCTCTAAGTGGGAAACACAAGAGAAGAAAAGGACCTACAAAAAACAAACCCAAAACAATTAAGAAAATGGTCATAGGAACATACATATCGATACTTACCTTAAACGTGAATGGATTAAATGCTCCAACCAAAAGACACAGCTTGCTGAATGGATACAAAAACAAGATCCATATATATGTTGCCTACAAGAGACCCACTTCAGATCTAGGGACACATTCAGACTGAAAGTGAGGGGATGGAAAAAGATATTCCATGCAAATGGAAATCAAAAGAAAGCTGGAGTAGCAGTACTCATATCAGATAATATAAACTTTAAAATAAAGAATGTTATAAGAGATAAGGAAGGACACTACATAATGATCAAGGAATCAATCCAAGAAGATATAACAATTATAAATATATATGCAGCCAACACTGGAGCACCTCAATACATAAGGCAACTGCTAACAGCTGTAAAAGAGGAAATTGACAGTAAAACAATAATAGTGGGGGACTTTGACACCTCACTTACACCAATGGACAGTTCATCCAAACAGAAAATTAATAAGGAAACACAAGCTTTAAATGACACTGTAGACCAGATAGATTTAATTGACGTTTATAGGACATTCCATCCGAAAACAGCAGATTACATTTTCTTCTCAAGTGCACACAGAACATTCTCCAGGATAGATCACATCAAACCTCAGTAAATTTAAGAAAAGTAAAATCATATCAAGCATCTTTTCTGACCACAATGCTATGAGATTAGAAATGAATTACAGGGGAAAAAACACAAACACATGCAGGCTAAACACTACGTTACTAAATAACCAAGAGATCACTGAAGAAGTCAGAGGAAATCAAAAAATACTGAGAGACAAATGACAATGAAAACACGACAATCCAAAACCTATGGGATGCAGTATAAGCAGTTCTAAAAGGGAAGTTTACAGCAATGCAAGCCTACCTCAAGAAACAAGAAAAATATCAAATAAACAATCTAACCTTACACCTAAAGGAACTAGAGAAAGAAGAACAAACAAAACCCAAAGTTAGCAGAAGGAAAGAAATCATAAAGATAAGAGCAGAAATAAATGAAATAGAAACAAAGAAAACAATAGCAAAGATCAATAAAGCTAAAAGCTGGTTCTCTGAGAAGATAAACAAAATTGATAAACCATTAGCAAGACTCATCAAGAAAAAGAGGGAGATGACTCATATCAATAAAATTACAAATGAAGAAGGAGAAGTTACAACAGACAGCACAGAAATACAAAGCATCCTAAGAGATGACTACCAGCAACTCTATGCCAATAAAATGGACAACCCGGAAGAAATGGACAAATTCTTAGAAAGGTATAATCTTCCAAGACTGAGCCAGGAAGAAACAGAAAATATGAACAGACCAATCACAAGTAATGAAATTGAAACTGTGATTAAAAATCTTCCAACAAACAAAAGTCCAGGATCAGATGGCTTCACAGGTGAATTCTATCAAACATTTAGAGAAGAGCTAACACCCATCCTTCTCAAACTCTTCCAAAAAACTGCAGAGGAAGGAACACTCCCAAACTAATTCTATGAGGCGACCGTCACCCTGACACCAAAACCAGACAAAGACACTACAAAAAAGGAAAATTACAGACCAATATCACTGATGAATATAGATGCAAAAATGCTCAACAAAATACCACCAAACAGAATCCAACAACACATTAAAAAGATCATACACCATGATCAAGTGGGATTTATCCCAGGGATGCAAGGATTCTTCAATATATGCAGATCTATCAATGTGATACACCATATTAACAAATTGAAGAATAAAAACCATATGATCATCTCAATAGATGCAGAAAAAGCTTTTGACAAGATTCAACACCCATTTATGATGAAACCTCTCCAGAAAGTGGGCATAGAGGGAAACTACCTCAACATAATAAAGGCCATATATGACAAACCCACAGCAAACATCATTCTCAATGGTGAGAAACTGAAAGCATTTCCTCTAAGGTCAGGAACAAGAGAAGGATGTCCACTCTCACCACTCTTATTCAACAGAGTTTTGGAAGTCCTAGATACGGCAACCAGACAAGAAAATAAATAAAAGGAATACAAATTGGAAAAGAAGAAATAAAACTGTCACTGTTTGCAGATGCCAGGATACTATACATAGAGAATCCTAAAGATGCCACCGGAAAACTACTAGAGCTAATCAATGAATTTGGTAAAGTTGCAGGATACAAAATGAATGCACAGAAATCTCTGGCATCCCTATACACTAATGATGAAAAATATGAAAGAGAAATTAAGGAAACAATCCCATTTACCACTGCAACAAAAAGAATAAAATACCTAGGAATAAACCTACCTAGGGACACAAAAGACCTGTATGCAGAAAACTATAAGACACTGATGAAAGAAATTAAAAATGATACCAACAGATCGAGAGATATACCATGTTCTTGGATTGGAAGAATCAATATTGTGAAAATGACTATACTACACAAAGCAATCTACAGATTCAATGCAATCCCTATCAAATTACCAATGGCATTTTATATGGAACTAAAAAAAAATCTTAAAATTTGTATAGAGACACAAAAGACCCCGAATAACCAAAGCAGTCTTGGGGGAAGAAAACTGAGCTGGAGGAATCAGACTCCCTGACTTCAGACTATACTACAAAGCTACAGTAATCAAGACAATATGGTACTGGCACAAAAACAGAAACATAGATCAATGGAACAAGACAGAAAGCCCAGAGGTAAACTCACTCACCTATGGTGAACTAATCTATGACAAACGAGGCAAGGATATACAATGGAGAAAAGACAGCCTCTTCAACAAGTAGTGCTGGGAAAACTGTACAGTTACATGTAAAAGAATGAAATTAGAACACTCCCTAACACCATACACAAAAATAAACTCAAAATGGATTAGAAACCTAAATTAAGACCTGACACTATAAAACTCTTAGAGGAAAACATAGGAAGAACACTCTTTGACATACATCACAGCAAGATCTTTTTTGATCCACCTCCTAGAGTAATGGAAATAAAAACAAAAATAAACAAATGGGACCTAATGAAACTTCAAAGCTTTTGCATAGCAAAGGAAACCATAAACAAGATGAAACTATAACCCTCAGAATGGGAGAAAATATTTACAAACGAATCAATGGACAAAGGATTAATGTCCAAAATATATAAACAGCTCATGCAGCTCAATATTACAAAAACAAACAACCCAATCAAAAAATGGGCAGAAGACCTAAATAGACATTTCTCCAAAGAAGACATACAGATGGCCAAGAAGCACATGAAAAGCTGCTCAACATCACTAATTATTAGAGAAATGCAAATCAAAACTACAATGAGGTATCATCTCACACCAGTTAGAATGGGCTTTGTCAGAAAATCTACAAACAACAAACGCTGGAGACGGGGTGGAGAAAAGGGAACCCTCTTGCACTGTTGGTGGGAATGTAAACTGATACAGCCACTGTGGAGAACAGTATGGAGGTTCCTTAAAAAACTAAAAATAGAATTACCATATGACCCAGCAGTCCCACTACTGGGCATATACCCATAGAAAACCATAATTCAAAAAGACACATGCACACCAATGTTCATTGCAGCACCATTTACAATAGACAGGTCATGCAAGCAACCTCAATGCCCATCGACAGACGAATGGATAAAGAAGTTGTGGTACATATATACAATGGAATATTACTCGGCCATAAAAAGGAACGAAATTGGGTCATTTGTTGAGACGTGGATGGATCTTGAGACTGTCATACAGAGTGAAGTAAGTCAGAAAGAGAAAAACAAATATCGTATATTAACGCATATATGTGGAACCTAGAAAAATGGTACAGATGAACCGATTTGCAGGGCAGAAATTGAGACACAGATGTAGCGAACATGTGATACCAAGGGGGGAAAGCCGCGGGGGTGTGGGGTTGTTGATGTGATGAATTGGGTGATTGTGATTGACATGTATACACTGATGTGTATAAAATGGATGACTAATAGGAGCCTGCTGTATAAAAAAATAAATAAAATAAAATTCAAAAATAAAATAATTTTTAAAAAGAGAGAACAGATGAAAAGCCAAAACTGATTATTTTATTCCTAGTGACATTTTATATGTTAACTAATGATTTTATAAATTTTTCAATTGATTATATTGGATTTGATAGGAATATAATAATATAAGCAGTACTTAATACTAATGTTTGTCTCGTCCTTACCGATATTTACCCCTTAAATTATCATTTCTCATGTCAAATTTCATGTGCTATTTCTAGAATAATATTAATAGTGGAGATGGTAGGCATTACTATCTAATTCTTATTCTAGATATGAAAATAAAACTTTTAATGTTTTACCATTAAAAAAAAAAAAAATTCTGCCCAAAGTCCCAATCACTAGCAATATGGGACACAGCAAAAGTCATCTAGAGTCACGCTGTATGTACTCTATGTTTTAAGAAAAAAAAAAGAGGTCAGTACATTTTGAAATTTAGAAAGGAATTCAAGGCAGTTTATCTTCTGACATTTGCCAATTGCTATTGATTGATCAAAGTGTTTTCTTTGTCTACATGTTGAGCTAACACATTAATTACTCCAATATCCACTTAAAATTAAATCAAAGGAGATGGCATTATAATTGGTTAGATCTAATCAGGGAAGCAGGGAAGAGTAGCACTGTTTAATGCTCCATATGCTTAATTTATTTTTCTAAAGCAACATGCTGAATTGAACCTCTTCCCAAAAATGAAATAACTATACTGCTGATAGATGAAATTTTTCATTCACTGCATGTCTTACTCAGAATGTAGTATATAACAGAAATTTCACTTCAGAGGCCTCTAGGGTTTGCTGAGTAATGACTTCATCAGCAGTCTCCAAAACAAATTTCATATAAAGGTATTCTGACATGAATTAAAAAAAAAAACTCTTTGAAATGGGAAAAAGCATACATAGCTTGAATGGTTTACAAAATATAATTTATCCTGATGCATAGTAGACGCTGTTTTCTCTTTTCAGTACCCACTGGACAGCAAAACTTTTGTTTTGATAGGATTTACCATTATCCCCCAGGTTTAGGGCTAAATCCTAATAATCTATATCAGTCAAGGTAATCCTACCCATTTTGTTTCTTTAAGATAAACTAAGTCTATACCAATTAATGAATAACAATTCTCCAGTCACAGAGATTTTTAAAAATTTTTGTTCAGTTATACACAAACAGTCCCACTGGACAGTCCCAGTTTGCTTCAAGCAGCATCCTATGACCACAAATGGAAGCAGCCTAAGAATAAAGGCATCAAAACTGTAGATGGCTGAGTAAGAGATGAGGAGAAGTCAGGTTCTTGATGAGAGTTATATCACTCGACCAACCAACCCTGAAGTCTGTCTACTTCTGGATTTTTTAGTAAAATGAGCCAGGTAAACTCCTTGGTATTTAAGCCACCTACCACTACACCATATGTGATGCTCAATTCTTCTCAGAGTCTGTACTTCACGAGAGGCCAAGAAAATGAATCTTAAACTCTGATGAGCATATTTTTATTTGTTTAAATATGAAGAGGCAAAGAGGCCAGATGAAGAAGGTAGGATGACTTTAGAAGTTGCAACTAATGGAGTCCCTTGGGCCCAAGAGCTTAATACTATGTCATTATCAGATACCAACCTCACCACTGCTGAGAATGGTGAAGACACTGCACCTCACTATAGGGATCACTATGAGTTTCCAAATTTGACATTTGAATCTCAGTCATAGAAGAGATTACATCCTTAGTGCTTTAGCATCTGAAAGGAACTAAACAAAATGCATGAGAGAAAAACAACATATATAAACATATTTATATACTATATAATTTTTTATTAAATGAGGATCTCTTTAGAGGACTAAAAATTCAATTGAGAAGAGGACAGGTACCATGGCAAAGAAGAAAAACATGGAATATGAATCTTAAGATATGGTTAAATTCCTGACTGTTCCTTGTAGCCTTGTGACCTTGTGCAGATTACTAAAGCTTTCCAAGACTATTCCCCTCAGCAGTTAAAGAAAAGGATAATGACATAATTTTCAAAAACTATCAATAGTTGGATAAAGAAGATGGTCTGTGTGTGTACACACACACACACACACACACTCACAATGGAATACTATTCAGACATAAGAAAGAATGAAACAATGCCATTTGCAGCAACATGGATAGACCTAGAGATTGTCATAGTAAGTGAAGTAAGTCAGACAGAGAAAGATAAACACCATATGCTATCACTTATATGTGGAATCTAAAATATGATACAAATGAATTTATTTACAAAACAGAAACAGACTCACAGACAAGGAAAACAAACTTGGTTATCAAAGGGGAAAGGGGGTGGGGGAGGGATAAAGTAGGAGTTTGGGATTAGCAGATACAAACTACTATACGTAAAATAGATATACAACAAGGCCCTACTGTATAGTACAGGGAACTATATTCAATATCTTGCAATAAACCATAATGGAAAAGAATATGTATATATCTATATACATATATAATTGAGTAACTCTGCTGTATACCAGAAGCTAACACAACTTTGTAAATCAACTATACTTCAATAAGTTAAAAAAAGCTATCAATAAAATGATGTGAGATAATGTGAAAGAGCTTAATAAATTATTATTTACATGATATGATTTCCTCAAAATGAGTAGCATCTAACCTGGTTGGAAAGACAATATGTGCATGGTAAAACAATGACTGACTCATTTCCATGTTCAAAGTTTTCAACTTTCCATTGCCTAAAGAATAAGGTATAAATACTTTAGAATAGGATTTATAATCTTGTACAGTCTACAACCTGGCTGCAATTTATGTTTCCAGTCTCGTTTCCTACTACTCCTCTTTACAAGCTCTAATTGCCAAGGAACCTGCAGTCCTTCATCCCTAAGCACCCCATTGTTCTCCGCCTTCCTCGCACATAGCCACTTAGATGATTTGTTCTTGTTATTCCTCCTCTAAGGATCCTCCCTTTCTGCCTACATAAAATCTGTCCATGTCTCAAAGCCCAGTTCAAATGCCACCTCCTTCATGGGGGTTCACATACCATCACTAATTGTAATCCCTTATTCTCTAAACTCCTACTGCCCTTTATATGTAACTTGCTTGTCCTTGAAGCGAACAAAGTGAAACAACAACAAAAATATTTTACGTAATGGTTACAGGTGATTCACCTTATTTCCTTAGTAGACTACGAACCCCCTATGGGCAGAATTATGTCTCATGTGGTTCCATCTCCTTGAGATGCTAAAATGAAACAGTTCACAAATAAGTATTTAGTTAATATCAGTTCAATTAACATACATGTAAAAAAAGGAGAAATGACTCTTAAAATACAGGGATGAATTAATGTTATAAGCTACGTATGTAAACAATGAAAATAATTCACACTACGGAGTGATCACTGCAGAGTCAATTGCCAACGAGTAGAACTGTGGTTAAGGCATAGCTTGAGAGAAGGATAGTATTGGGGTAAACTGACAGGAAGTTGAAAGGCATTCCAGGTAGGAAAAAAAAAAAGAAAAGAAAAAAAAAAAAATATATATATATATATAAACACACATACACATGCAGTAGCCTAGAGGAGAAATTAGTTTCTCGTATGTGGCAAAGGCAAAGAAGCAACCCTGTAACAGTCACATGGGCTATGCTAAATAGCAACAGGAAATAAGAACTGTTGTAAGGCCAAACTATGAATAAACCCAAAGTTTAAGGCTTTGGCCTTTTTACTCTAGATATGAGGGAGCCATTCCATTCTTAAGAAGTCACATGTAGCATAATACACATTGTAAAGAAAAAAGTTTTAATGATATGTGATTTATTGATAACAAAGGAAAATAAAGTGAAGTATTAAAGGTAAATCCAAGAATTTGAGCCTAGAAAACTGAAGAACTGATTATACCCCTAATATAAATGAACAATACCCACAAGTGTCCCAGTTAAGTAGGTGAGATAGCAAACTCTAGCTTGATCTTGTTGAATCAAAGAGGCAGGGCATCTAGGAGAGAACTGATACTGCAAGAGCCAGTGTACCCCTGAGGGAGCTCTCTCTGTTATCACCACTGAGGTGCAAAGATTCTGATTTCCATGCCAAAGAACACCCAACCATCAGATACAAGGAGATCATTCCATTCCTCTAAAAAAAGAGATATCTGTTTTTATTGATCTAGAACTTGCTCTAGAACCTGTTATAAATATAGAATCTGAAACACCACACAGACCCTTCAATCCAGGTTCACATATGATAGAAGTATAAGTGATGCTGACCACCTGTCACACCTCCCCACAAAAAGCAAAACACAGCCTGTTGTTCTACTTTCATTACTCTCTAATGTGAAATATTCATTATATACAAAATTAATTTTTGGAATGTAAATATCTCTGGGAGGTGGGATTCTCTTTTAAACTAATATCAAAGCAAGTGGTTGGCCGAGAGAGCTAGAATGGGAAAAGTGCAGGTTTCTCTGGGTGGAAGGAGAGGGCAGTTGCTGCAGAGGCAGATAAATGGTTAAGAGCTCACTCACTGCTGAATGAACGGGTCCACCTTAAACAGCTCTAGGGGATGCTATTCATATTGTATTTACCTGAATGGCATCTCCTGGAGCACAATTCCAGAAAACCGTCTGTATGGTGTCCCCAGAAATGTTAGCCCTCCCCCAGACCAAAGCTCAGTTCAAAGACAACAATGCATTTACTAGAGAGAGTTTCATAATACTTGTATTTTTATTTTAAGTCCACATGTTTCAAGACAGGTCTAGAACCCCACCTACCACAGTCAATGCCCAGGTATTTGGGAGTTGAAACATAGTTGGATCTTCTAGTATACTGTTCTTAAATTAGGTAAGGGGCAGGGTAAGCAGTGTCCATGACAATTTAAATTTAAAATTTTATATGTATACACACAAACATATCTATATCCACATATACTATATATAAAAATCGATGTGTTTGTATATGTATCTATATATTTGCAGGTAGACATATTCCAGGACATCTGGATGATGACTTTATAACTGATTATTGATACAAAATTTTGGAACAAATGTTTCTGATTTTGATTATGATCTGTTTCACTCAAAGTAAAGGTTAAATCAAATTACCATGCAGCCAATAAAAGTTGCTTGTGCTAGTTTAAACAGAGAAAAATGGAGTAATCATCTGTCTTTTGAAAACTCAAAAGTACTTGTGTCTCAGCAGTAAGAAGACATTTTATTTTGCTGGCAGATGTATTACTGAAATCCCAGCTTTGAGCATACCACAGTCCAACAACTCATTCACAGTAAGAATAAATAGCAAATGTGCAATAAGAAATTTCTCTCTTCCCAATTCCAGCAACTAGTTCACATAACATAATGTGGTTTTCAGTAATATTGCCTTTATCTTCAAGTGGAATAAAAAACAATTTTGGAGTGACAGGTAATTAAATTTAACATTTTAGAGTTTCTAGCAAGCAGAGATTTGGTTAAGGTCAAATACTTTCAATTAACAAACAAAACCAAGAAATTACTAATTCTATTCAATATACTTATGTGAACAGGTATTATCTGCATAAGAATTATTGAAATAAAAGCACAGAAACATTAAATATAGAACTGAATCTGAACTGAGGCAATTTTATGTCATCAAAATATCACATATAACATTAAATGAACAGTATTAATTTGAACTGAACTACTTTTGTATAGACTTGTTTATAACTTAATTTGTAAATTAATTTCATAATTTTATAAGGGCTATAAACAAGAGACATTTATGCCCATATAAATTTATTGTACAATATACTTTATTATATTATATACTATAAATATATATTTATTTTTCTATATTATATATATATTTAATGTAATAGAAATAAATTGCACTGAATGGCCATTAAAACAGTTTTTCATTACGGAGGTGAGCACCTTACCTAAATTTGAGACGTATTGCTCTAGAAGATCTAGGTCCAAAGAATTCAGCACCAAATCAACGTATGAAAGACACAAATCATTCAAGTCCTCTTATGCAATGATCTACTCATTCACATTTATAGAATGCTTACTGTGTGTTAGACATCGAAGTTTTATCACTGATCAAGACAGACATGTTTCCTATCGTTAGGGAGCTTAAAATCAAATAAGTGAGACAGATATTAACATACGAATAAGTAACTTTTAACAATTCAAACTGCTTTCAGTGTATGGTATGAATAAAGAGGGTACTATGATAAAGAGTAACTTGGAGGACCAGCTGAGATTAGATGACCAGTGGGAGCCTCTTGGAGAACATATCAAGATGATCTCTAGATGAAAGAACAAGCCATCTAAACAGAGAGTGGACACAGGCAGCAAGGGGTATTATTCCTGAGGAGGGAATTAAAATTTATAAAACTCTGCTGTAGGAAAAGTTTGGCATGTTCCAGGAAGTAAAAGAAGAAGAATGTGTCTGGAAAATAGTGAGCTGGGGAAGAATGGGATAAGATGAGGTTGCAGAGGTAGGCAAAAAGCATCATTCAGAGTCCTGAAAGCCATATTAGTTCTTATTTTATTCTTTATGTAATAGAAAGCCACTGAGGAGTACAAGCAGTGGAAAACATGACCTAATTTATATTTTTAAAATATCAGGCTGAAGTGGGTAAAATAGCTATATATGCCATTGACAAAACACCATAGACTCCCAGTTGGACAAGGATGCAGCATCCTTCAATTGGGACCAAAACTGCCTTAAAAGAAATGGGAACCAAAGTAGTGTATACAAGTGTGCACTTTGTTTTAATTTTGAGTTGCCAAAGTTATTAAAATTATGAAACGTTACCTAAAATATCTGAGTTTTCTGCAACTCTGGAATTTATTTTTAATTTCTGGAAAATCCAGTAATATGTAGCCTGCATGCCTGCCTAAAACCAGTTGGCTGGATGGAGCTGATTAGCAGCTGCTCCATTTCTCCATTTGGAAAGTTCTGTAATTTCCTGTTTGTCACAGTTCTCCCCCATTGCCTAACTACTAGCCTACTTCATTCACTTTTCCCACCTGCTAGATGTATCTAGATGGAATTATTTTGTCACATCCTCTTAGATACTACAGCAACTAACAGGCACAGCCCTTGGGAGCCGTCCCTAGTGCTGACTCAAAACTGGTATAGGGCTTCCCTGATGGCGCAGTGGTTGAGAGTCCGCCTGCTGATGCAGGGGACACGGGTTCGTGGCCCGGTCTGGGAAGATCCCACATGCCGCGGAGCGGCTGGGCCCGTGAGCCATGGCCACTGAGCCTGCGCGTCCGGAGCCTGTGCTCCACAACGGGAGAGGCCACAACAGTGAGAGGCCCGCGTACCGCTAAAAAAAAAAAAAAAAAAAACAAAAACTGGTATAGATCATACCTGACCTGACCTTTGGTCATTCACCAACCCCTGATTCTTTGTCCATTTGTCCTTCCAACACCACACCCAAACATGAAATACTAACTTACCGTGTCTTTGTGTTCATCCATGGCCTAGTCCTTAGCTTCAGCTCTGCAAGCCATTACCCGAGGGCTCAAGCTCACCTGTTTGACCATGCTTCTCTGAAAACATTCACACTTGGACTCTGCGCTGTTTACATCCACCCTTCAAGTCATTGCTGGGCCCTTGGAAGAGTGTTGTACTGTAGGTACAATCAAGTGTTGCAGGACTGCTTAAAGTGCTTTATTTAGAATTTAACTGTAAATTTAAAAGCAATAAAAGTATAATTCTTATTGTATATCATGTGCAAACCTCTTGGTTTGAGATTAGCTGAAGCCTAAGTTTCTAGTTGTATCCCTTTTACTTCATCTGCTTAGAAAGCACAGCCATTTTGTTGCCATGAAAAACTCCATGAATAAAACATGCTTCTAAAAAAATGTGGAAGCATTAGGTCAGACATTTTAATTTGTTCATTGCTCTACCTCCAGTACCCAAAACAGTGGCATATGGTAAGCTTCTCAGTAAATATTCTGTTAAATTAGTGAACAAATGTTAGGGTATTAGGCACTCAGCCTGGGACTTCCCTGACGGTCCAGTGGTTAAGACCCCACGCTTCCAATGCAGGTTTGATCCCTGGTCAGGGAACTAGGACCCCACATACACATGGCATGGCAAAATTAAGAAGTAAATAAATTAGTAAATAAGCTCTATAGACACTCAGCTTAGTATTATGCTTTGGACATATGGGGTTATGAAATGGAAAAACATGGTTGTACTCTGTGATAAAATCTCCATATTATTAAGAGTATAGTCTATAACACTTACCTCCCCAAATACCCCCAATTACTTAATTGTGAGCTATAGCTTTTAGCTCACATGTTGTCTTCCTAAGCCTATTTATATTATGGATCTGTAACATCCCTAAGAATAATGAAATATGTCCATTAATTACCTCTTGATAAAAGCAACAGTTCTATTGGATCTACACAGAATTTTAAAACAGACCAATGGACACTGTAATTATGAAACAATCTGGGGAACACTTCCTAATATGGAAACATTTCACTCATCGCTAATAATCACATATGAAAATAGAGTTACCCAAATATTGCTGAACTCAGGTCTGAATTGTGCCTTCCAACCACATTCATATTCCTTCTCTCTTCTTCCTCTCTGTGAGCAAAACTTCTTGGACAGAGCAGATATTCATTACACTCAGTGTAAAATGAAATTCTCCCAGTCCATTAGCTCTTCTTGTATCAATATCACATTGGAGATGACACAGTTATGATTCTGTTCTTTCTCTTTGGTTCCACCCAATACAGAAAACTTTAGCCCTTGCTAAATTAATAATGCCACCATGCCACCAAACAAAATAATGAACAAACAGCCTGTAGAAACAGAAGTATGCTTTGTGAACCTTAACTGAATAAGCACTTCACTTTGTTGCTGGTAGGAAATAAATTGTCAGGAAATCAATTTTATAGACTGACCTGATTTCTAAGACTAGCTTAAAACAAAAAGAACCACATATGAATATTTTTCTCTTTTTAGGGCAATACATACAAGTTTTTGAAACAACATCTGAATCAATGTTCTGTCCTTCTGTGCACTAACTCAACTGATTTCACGAGAAATTTTTCACAAACCAACAACTGCAGGTTAGAGATAGAAATAAAGTCACATGAAAGACCAAACTGGGGCTATTTTGGACCTGTTAAGCCTTATGATGGGATGTTTTAATTTATGCATCATAGAAATCTCTCTACACCACTCTGCCTGTAATTGCAGCAGCTCACAACGCTTGCTTGCTCTTTAGTTTCACTTTATTCTAGAAAAGCTGGTAAAAATTCACTTTATGTAACTGAAAAGTTGCAAAGGCAAGATCACTTTAAGAAATATTATCTGATTATTTTTACTCCATCATCTCAAGAATGACAATAATAATAACAAAAACAACAGTAATAATAAAAAGCCCTGGTGAATTTCAAATCATCAAATGGAATGATATACTAATTTTCTCTATAAAATGTCCAATTATCCCATGTGAAAATAAAAATGGTATATTACATAAAACTTTATCCCCTAGCCCATTCTTCCCTCTGGGGCCAGTATTGCAATGGAAGACTCATTTAACTGCCTTTTTAATATCCATTTCATCTTTGCTAGAGAGTTCCAGTGTTCTCAGGGCAACAATGTGCTTAGTCTCAAGCAACGGATGGTTACCAATATAAGATAATCTTAATATTGTACTATGCCCCAATTTCCCAGCCTCACTTTCAGCTAGGGGTCACCCACTTTTACTAATTGGTGGAAGTCTTTGCTGGGATGTTTGGGAAACTTTTACTCCCTTGATGAAAGAGAACTGATGTGGCTGGCATCATTCTGTCACCCTTTGCTTGGAATTTAGACTTGATATCTGGAGCTACAGCAACTACCTTTAGACTATAAAGAGCAAGTAAGAATATAAATGGCAACATGCTAAGGATGCCAAAGTGCAAAGACAGCTCCTAGATCCTAAAAGCCTTTGTTGAGTTTTGAGTGAAAGCCAGCCAGACTTCTTAGTATTTGAGAAAAGTCAATCCATCTGATTAAGACACTTACTGAAGTTTTCAGTGACTTGCAGCTGAATGCCTTTCTGATACAATTATCTTTCGGTAAAATAGTTCAGGAGTTCTCAAACATATCCCCTTTCTCCTTGTCTCTCTCTCCAAATCTACATTCCACTATAGCTCTCAAACACGGTATATTCCTGCCACCTAAATTGCTCATCACTCTGAATTCTCTCTGCAGCGCATCAGGCATGGGTCTTTCTAAATGAGCCCTCCTCTGTCAGTGAAGTCTTTTGTCATCCTTATTTTTCCTCATCAAAAGCTATGTTAGTATAGACATATTCCATGACTCAGCAAATCCACTCCTAGGACTATTCCCAACAGAAATGCATATATACGTCCACAAAAAGAGATACAAGACTGTTCATAGCAGCACTGTTCACAATGACTACAAACTGTAAACAACCCAAATGACCACCAACAGTAGAATGGATAATAAATATGTGGTATATTTACAGCAAAAGAAAAAAAAAAAGAACAAACTAGAACTACAGCTACAAGCAACAATGCATAAGTCTCACAAACATAACATTAAACAAAGCATCCAGAAATTTTAAAAAAGCATACACTGTATTACTTCATTTGAAGTTTTAAAACAGGCAAACTAAACTATAGTGTCAGAGCAAGATAATTGCTGCCTTTAGGAACTGGAAGGAGGCACAGATAGTTACAGGGATGCAGGTAATGTTTGGTTTCTAGTCTCCACGATCGTTACATGGGTGTATTCACTTTGTGAAATTATACCAAGTTATATGTTTGTAATTTATGCACTTCTCTATATGTAACATTTAAATAAGTAATCAAAAACAAACAAAAAAGTATATCCATGGCAAAAAATAATAATTAACACAGCTGCATTTCTCCCATAATCCTTCCTCTGGTTTCCTCTTTATTTAAATTTAATTTCTTTCTCTCTTATTCCTCCATAGAGTTTTGTCTCTACCTACTTTATAATACATATGCCAGACCGCTTTGTATTAAAGTGTTTGTATATGTAACTCCCTCCAGCCCCAGAAGACTGTGATCTCCCTGAAGGCAAGGATCACATCTGTGTCATCCATCCTTCAATGCAAAGGACAGGAAACATCTCTGAATGGTGTTTTAATTCAAAATAGCTTCTTATGAAATACATGTAGCAAAGATCATTTGTTTGTGTTTTTGAGTTTATATAATCTAATAATATGAAAATTTGAAATTCTGAAGGCAGCTGCAGTGTAGTGGAAGATTCGTTGGATTAAAAATGTAACAACTACATTTGCAAAACTTCACTTGCCACTTGTTTAAGCTGTGGAGATTTAGGCAAGTAACTTCACCTCTCGAAACTGCAGTTTTCTCACCTGAAATATGGGGAAAATAATGTTTGCCTCACAGAAACACTATGTGTCTCAAGAGAGTTGATGCACATAAGTGTTTTCTAAACTCCAAAGCACCACACAAACTAGATGTATTGTTCTTCATTGTCTAGTATTTCCTAGCCTTTTTCATGTCGTGAACATGGCACACCTAGAAAAGTACAATTATTGTACCACACTAGAGTAAAATGACAAGGCTCCTTAGGACTGGAGGACAGAAACTATGCACACTGGGTGGGAAGCTGTATTCTAGAAAACCATTAATTCATTAGCATTAATTCATTAGAACTAAAAATTGTGGCTCAAATGGGATCAAGACTTTAGTCTCTCTTTCAAGTAATATGGGTGTCTCCAATGGTAAACTGATCTCAATCTCAAAAAGTGGGTTATGAGACAGACTGTCCCAAGTACTATCTGAAACCAAACAGTATCATCCATCACATAAAAGCAACCACAACACACACTCAAATTCTCAAAACCAAATTTACAATGCTGTGTTTATTTATGTTTATGTGGATCTTTTGGTGGCCCTACAGGAAGAAAAACTCTAAGAAGTCTTTACTTACATCTCACATCTCTAATGAGAATTTGTAAACAACTGATCAATATTTCAGCAGGAAGGAAATGCTTATTTCACACACTTTCTTAATCACCTCTTCTTGTCAGGAGAGCCCTATCATTAGTTAATGTATGAATGTAACCTGATTCATTCATTTTTCTAGCAAATTATTTCTTAACTCTTTCCTCCCTACTTCTCCACGAGAAAGGAAAAAAATTTTAAATATATGTGTGTGTGTGTGTGTGTGTGTGTGTGTGTGTGTGTGTGTGTGTGTGTGTGTGTATGAATGAGGGTATGATTTGCTGTTCTTTTTCTTAAATTACTGAGACATCAGTAGTGGGCTGGGGAGGGTAGAGAGGAAGAAATGACTATCATTCATCATTACATAGCAGAGAGTTTGTTGAAAGAGTTCACTTTTTCAATATTCCCCAAAGCGTGGTATGAAAAATTATTTTAGGTGACATCCAGAAGAGACCTTTAAAATAAGATGATTATATTAAAATAATTATTTTTATATTAGAAAAAAAAACCCAGCACATTAAACTTGTGATTTTATAGATATAATTGCCAAGAAAAGGCTAAATTGATTTCCTTAAGTGTGTTGATTTAAAGGAAAATAATCACAGGGAGCACACAGATATAGTGAAATTACACAGGAAGTGCATGAATTTCTAGAGTTTGGGGCTACTGGGATAGTTGATATTTGCTCCTGACATATCAACAGATGTGACAAAAGTCACTTTAAGGATGCTATCTCCTCTGGGTCAGTTCCAAAAGACTACTCTAATTCATATCTGGGATGGTAGAGATACAAAGTGATGCTGTAAGATAAAATTACTTCCAGTATAATTGAAAAATAATCATCTCAACATGTGATGATGGGAATTACAAATCTAGGAGACAAATGGAAGTGTGGAGAGTTAGAGCCTGCCCCAGACAATGGATGGCAGAAGTCCAGGGCCCCAGTCCCACTTCTGAGACTGGGTGCCTTTTAGCACATTCCCTCCTAGAACCTCAG
Organism: Leucopleurus acutus; assembly: GCF_964270905.1. NCBI lineage: Eukaryota > Metazoa > Chordata > Mammalia > Artiodactyla > Delphinidae > Leucopleurus > Leucopleurus acutus. The sequence continues at coordinate 76,020,999 of NC_139147.1, read as the reverse complement.
CTTGCTCATCTGTAAAAGGACTAAATTGTCTCTAAGGTTCCTTCCAACAGCATCAATCTAGGAGTCAAAGCACAAAACATTAACTCTGCATTAGGAGCACAGTTAACTGTTAAGTATGACAAATGGACTTATTGTTAACTAAGTGGCCCATAAATTAAATTGTTGCTTCTTGCACTCAATTTATCCACTTATTCAGAGCTATGTGTTAAAGAGCTTTATTATTTCACAGTGAATTTCACCCCATTGAAGGAATATATGAAGATTATTCAGAAGCTGACATTTTTTTTTCCCATCATTTTGTAGAGAACAAGGTACACAACAGTGACACAGTTCTGACTCCTGGATCAGAATAGAATGACAGAACAACATGTACTCAGGAATTTACCTAAAGATTGAGAATCAAAGGGGCAAGTTTTGTTTTCCTAGGCACCTTGGAACTCAATTCAAAATCTTTTCTACTGCTTAGCATAACCAACCATTATTCACATCTCTGTAACCTTCCCCCAACCTCCATGAGAGCTCCGAAAATGTACTAGCTCTTCCTCACATAAAGTCTTTGACACAAAGTACTGGAGCTAGAAGAGACTTCATAGGTCATCTATTTCTGCTTCGTATTAGATGTTCAAATCCCTCTGCAATATCTCAATAGTCATACAGCATCTGCTGATACAGTAAGAGTGAATGACTGGAAAGTCATAACCAGCCAAAGTATTCATTGGGTGTTCTCTATACCTGCATTCACTTCCTTTCAAACTCAATCCATCAAACCTACCTCTACTTCCCTGAAATCACCAAAATATCATAGTCTACTTTGATCTTCTCTTCTCTAGGCTAAACATCTTTATGGCCTTTACCTGATCCTTTTAAGTCACGATTTCAAACCCTATTCATACCCTGGTCATCATCTCCTGTGTGTACTCTAGTATAATAATATCCCTTGGAAAACATCCTACCCAAGACCAAATACAATCTTCTCCTTCCCACCTTCAAGTGTCTTGTAACCAGCATGGTGTACAATGGTACAACCTGCTGTATCATTCTATTCCCTCTCTCATTTGTGATTTCTTTCCCAAATTTATGGGACATGGACTGAAATACAGTTGTAGTGCAGAGACAGGCACCAGTGAAGTTCTAGGGCTTATCTCCAAATCTGAAACTGCTGTGGGAAGAATTTGGGGGTTTAGGCTAACATATCATTTCTAATTATAAATTCGAATGTAATTCAAAAATATAATTCAATGCAATAAGTATAATTCAAAAATCATCCTAATCTCTAAGGAAAACTAATAAAAATAATACTGAACAAAGCTATACACCTACATATGCATGTATATATATGTATGTGCATATATGTAAACAAATATACTTTAATCAGCTTTACTTTGCATCACAAATGATGATGGGGTGTGAATGATCACTTTTCCAAGATACTTGTGTCATGTAGTGTAAAACTGTGTTTATAAAAGCCGTTTTTCACAGTTCACATCAACTATATATATACTATATACAAATACTATATATATATATATATATATATACACACACATACACACACACACACATATACAGTTGTAAGTCTTTATAGTCATGAAATGTTTTCCACTCATTTGATCTTTGTATTGATAACTCTAAGATGGAAGGGAAAGGCTAGCACACTCATTTTCATATGAACACACAAAACTTCCCAAAATTCATATGGTTTGTAAACTACAGAGCCAAAAATATAACCCAGGCCTTTGGATTCCAGATCTAATTCTCACTTCACAGTATTATTCTCCCTAAATAATCAAGCGTCTGAGCGCCTAGTTTGGTTCTAAGACTCAATATTTTATCAAGTATAAATCTTAATGGTCCCCTTTGACCCAATTTCTTGAACATGCTTGTGCTCGATTTGGCAGTCTAATGGATATTTTTGTGTATCCCCCAAAAGAGGAAAGCACACGACTATCACTTTTTCAATGGGTTACTATTTGCTTAAAATCTTAATCAGAGTGATTTTAATCACAGACTGTGACAGCCAGATACTTCCATTAACATCCCCATAGAGAAACCACATGGGCTCCAAAAAAACCATTAGCAGCCTCTAGTACTCCATGCTAAGAGCATTCTTAGGAGGGGAAATCCAAAAACAAGAAAGCCAAAGCTAAGAGATTAAAGATTTATAAAAAGTCAAAATTTATAGCCCCACCTTCTGCCACCCCAAGTCAGTGGACCCTTGCCACCACTGCAATACACTGTGTTGCCCAAAACAAAACTTCCCAAATCTAGCTCCACACTAGAACCACCGGAGGAGCTTCTACAAAATATAAGCACATGGGACCTTTCTAACACGTGGGAGGTATGGTGTAGGACAAGGCAATCTGTTTTTTTTTAACAAGAGTCTGATGAGGCTATGATGTATCTGGTCCAAGCCTGGAATGTATTAATCATGGGAAGTCAATTAATCTTCGCAATGTTCCCAATCTCTCTCCTACAACGGCTTTCCTTTTCCTAGTCAATCATCTCATCAGCATATAAATAAATATGCCAAAATATTTTCATAAAACCAATGTTCCCCTTGATCCCACATTCCCTCATTTCTCCACACAACTTCACTGTGAAACTCTTAGATTTTTTTTTTAAAGGGCAAAGATTTTATTTTTTTTTCTTTAAGGGTTTAATGCCCTTTTTTTTTTTAACATCTTTATTGGAGTATAATTGCTTTACAATGGTGTGTTAGTTTCTGCTGTATAACCAAGTGAACCAGTTATACATATACATATATCCCCATATCTCTTCCCTCTTGTGTCTCCCTCCCACCCTCCCTATCCCACCCCTCTAGGTGGTCACAAACCACCTAGCTGATCTCCCTGTGCTATGCAGATTCTTTTATGTTCATTCTCTCCACTCTCTCACCTTCTAGTCTCTTGAGCCCATTCCGATCAGACTTTCACACCCACCTCTCCACTGAAACCGCTCGCCAAGGTTTGGGATGACCTCCACATTTTGCAATCTGAAGATCCATTCTCAGTCTACACCATACTGATCTCTCATCAGCATATGACCCAGTTGGTCATTCTTTCTTGCCACTTTCTTCACTTAACTCCTATTATCACACTCTCCTGAATTTCTTCCACTTCTTAGGCTAGTCCTTCTGAGTCTCTTTGGTAGCATTTAGCTCCTAATGGCTAAGTACAGGAGTACTGCAGGCGTAGTCCTCAAATCTATTCTTTGCCGTATCAACACTAATTCTTTTTTTTAATATATATAAATTTATTTATTTATTTTTGGCTACGTTGGGTGTTCGTTGCTGCACACAGGCTTTCTCTAGTTGTGGCAAGCGGGGACTACTCTTCATTGCGGTGTGTGGGCTTCTCACTGTGGTGGCTTCTCTTGTTGTGGAGCATGGGCTCTAGGTGCACAGGCTTCAGTAGTTGTGGCACACGGGCTCAGTAGTTGCGGCTTGCGGGCTCTAGAGTGCGTGCTCAGTAGTTGTGGCTCACAGGCTTAGTTGCTCCGCGGCATGTGGGATCTTCCCAGATCAGGGCTCGAACCTGTGTCCCCTGCATTGGCAGGCGGATTCTTAACCACTGCATCACCAGGGAAGTCCCCACACTAATTTTTTATGTAACTGAACACAGTTCTGGGATTCTAAATACCAACTATATGCTGATTATTCATACATTCATATCTAAGGCTCTGGACTCCCTAAATTCCAGAATTTTATCTCTCTATTCAATGTTTATCTTTTATTCTATGTCACTTTGAACATATTCAAAACAGAACACTTGAGTTTATCTCCCCAAAGCAACTCTACCCTTCTTTGTTTCCCAACTCAATGAAAGGCATCCCTCTTCACCTAGATGCTCAGGCATATTACTTGAGTCACCTTTGATTTCTCTCTTTCTCTCAATTAGCAAATCCTATCAACTCTACCTCCAAATATATCCCAATTCAGACCACGTCTCACCACCTAACACATTTTGACTCTCTTCCAAGCCTCTCACCAGAAAGACTGTAATAGCTTCCTAAACAGTCTCCTTGATACAGTCTACTATCATACTGCAGCCAGAGTGATCCATTTAAAATATAAATGGCTTTTCACACTCCTGTTCAAAACCCTTTCATGACTTTGCATAACTCTCAAAATAAATTCCAAAATACTTGCCACAGTCTACAATACAATAAACAATATCATTTCCTACCATTTTTCCTCATCTCATCTTGCTCTTGCCACGCTGCCTTTCTCCCTCATCTTCGAATATGTCAAGCCTATTCCTACTTCAGGATCTTTGCACTTGCTGCTCTTTCCAGCTAGAGCAAATTTTCCCTGAGTAATGCAAGCTTGATCCCTCGCTTCCTTTGGTCTCTGCCTAAAAGCCATTCCCTCGGAAAAGACTGCTGTATCTAAAGACATCTTCCTTTCTCTCTCTAACCCCTTAATGTGTTTACTTCTCTTTATAGCACTTACCACCACCTGACACTTTATTATATGCATGTTAGTTGTTTATTTATTTATTGTTTTACTTCTGCACCAGAAAGTCAGCTCTTAAAATAGAGATTGTTTTGCTCACCACTGAATCCCCAGCAATTAGAACACTACCTGGCAAAGAGTAGGTCGTTGATAAATGAGTGAAAGAATGAAGGAAAGAATGAGCAAATTTAGCCTGAAACACATGCTCTTTCTTGGCCCTATGCCTCAGCGCATGTTTTCCTTTACCCAAAATGCCCTTCCTCATCATTTTCTATGCAAGGTGGATGCCTATTTATTCTTTAAAATGCATCTCTGGTAGCATATTTCGCTGAAGCCTTCCCAGATAAGCCTCCCTGACTACACACACACACATCACCAAGCAGAAGGAACTGCTCTCATCTCTCTCTGTTTCCAAGGTAAATTGTTTCTACCTTTGGTCTAGCACCTACCCATGAAGATGTGTTTGTTGCTTATATCTTCTTTCCCTTGCCATACTACAAATTACTTAAGGCAGGAGTTGATTTATCTCTACATGCCCAACGCCAAGCACATACTAGGAACCCAATTATGTCTAGAATACGTCTGACTGTTAGTGCTCACATGAGCTTTTGCTATTTCCTCCTGTCTATGTTGTTATTTTTATTAGAATCTGCTGTCAATTAATGTGATTGCTCTACCTAAAAGTAGCTCATTTACTCTTTCTGCCTCACAGACAAAAGTGCCTGCAGATCCCAGGAATTAAACTCTAATATAGTGTATATTTGCTCACCATAGACTGAGAACTAAGTGGCACAAGCCCTCAATAATAGAAGTTACACTCTGGACACTGGAATATATTACCACACCCTTTGCAAGACCCTAGTTAGTAGTCATCTGTGGAAGAGTTTAAAGGAAGGTTAAATCAACAAAATGCCTTAACCTCTATCGTACTGTACCACTTTACAACACAGACTGAAAAGGTTCCGTGCCGTTGACCAGAAAAATTCATGTACAGCAAGATGTGATAGCTACTGGAAGATACAATTCTTATGCCAAAGAAGCTATAAATTTCATGTTGATAAAACTGGCTTCTGCCATTAACTCCCTCTCCAAGACAATATAAAATGGAGCTTTATTTTATCTCCAACAGAGCCTTTTGTCATAAATGCATCCAATATAATAAACTAGTAATAATAAATGTTGTATCTCTATTATGCTTTTTAGATTTTGCCAGTTAGCACACACACTATTTCAATTAGATTTCCAACAGTGCTTTGATGGATACAAGGATGATTTTATGTTCCTTATACAAGAGATGAGGATTTTGAGGCTCAAAGAGGTTAAAAATCTTGCCTAAGTTCATGAAATGAGTGAACGAAAGAAACATTGCAAATTAGTGTCCAAATTCTATATACTAAGAGTTAAAAGTCCTGGATTCAAAGATCCAGCCACTTCACACAGATACGGAGTTTTGAATAACTGTCTCAAGTTTGTTGGGACTGTTTCTTCAACTGTCAAATGAAAGTGTGTATTCAATTCCTAAAATTGTTGCTAGGACCTAAATATTACAGTTCTACATTTTGAGTCACGTATGCTCTACGCATAATATAATTGGTCCCTCCTTGTGAGAAGATTACAGCACAGGCATTATGTTTGCTTCCTAATATCTGTGGTGTGAGGTTGACAACAAGGTTCATTAGAATCACTGAAACCTGGTCATACCAAAAAGCTTCAGGAGGTGAAGAGATCAATCAGAACAAAGCCTTCGATCAGTCCTAATGTCTGCCTTAGAAATATACTTCCATCTTTTGAGGAAGCTGGCTATTTTCAGCTCTGCAGAACCTGCTAAGGAGGCCCAAGTGGCTTGAAAAGTAGGACTGACACAGATCTGAAGTCATCGGACAGTCTCAGCTCCACCTGTTCTTTCATTTATTTTTCCTCTTGAATCTCTAGAGGGATTTGCTTCAGTCTCAAGCACTCACTGTAGTTCCAGCTCAACCAAGAACCACTTCCTCTCAATTCAAAAGGTGGGTTGACAAAGTACACCAATTTACAATTCCCAAGAGAGGGGAGGGGCGGTGTAGCATACAATCAAAGGGAAATAGGGTTGAACATCAGACCATTCTCAGGTGTTTCTGTAGCACTTGAGTGCTGTATGTGATACAGTCAAACCAAACACCCAAACACTAAGGCAGATGCTGCAAATTCCTTTGATGCCAGTCCACTGTGCAACAGCCTTAATCAAAAGATGATTGTTTCTTTTATTTTTAAACTTTTTATTTTATATTGCAGTATACTTGATTAACAACATCATGTTAGTTTCAGGCATAGAGAGCAAAGTAATTCAGTTATAAATATACATGTATCTATTCTTTTTCAAATTCTTTTCCCATTTAGCTTGTTACATAATATTGAGCAGAGTTCCCTGTGCTATACAGTAGGTCTTTGTTGGTTATCCATTGTAAATATAGCAGCTCCCCAAGATGACTCTTTCTTAGTGATTTACTAACCTCTCCAGTTTAGGTGACCTCTCATTCTCAACACCTAATTGCCTCTGACAGGAATCCAAGCCTGGACACAGAGGTTTCTTTTCTAGTTAGCATGGTGCTGGATGTAAAAAAATCAGGGAATATTAGCCAAGCAAGGTTGCTCCTCCTACTATAAGTCAATACACGTTCTCAAATGAACATACAGATAATAAATATTTTATACTACGCTTAGTAAGTGTCAGAAAGTATTCCAAGAGATTCAAATACATTAACTCATTTTGCTCCACACCACATCCCAACAAAGTAGGTGCTATTACCATTTTACAAATCAGAAAAGTGAGGCCCTGAGGGGTTAAGAAACTTGTCCAAGGTCACGTAATTGGTAAGTCTTAGAGTCAGGTCAAACCCAGGCAACCTGGCTCCACGGTCCACGCTTTCAGCTAGAAATATTGAATCCCTCACACCCAGCTTCATGTTTCTGAACTTGATACATTTGTCTTAACAGGGATGAATTTCAAAAACACATAATTGAGTGAAAAAATAAGATGCAGAGAGATAAGTACAGTTCAAGACCTCATCTATAAATTTTAGAAACACTCAAAACAGCATCATATATGATACATAGTAAATTAAGAAGATCAGTCTTCATGTCTGCCTTAGAAACGTACTTCCATCTTTTGAGGAAGCTGGCTACTTTCAGCTCTACAGAACCTCCCATATGGATGGGAGGGACACACACCAAAGTCATTATAGTTGTTACCCCTGAGGAGGAAGGGATTCTGGAATAGAGCTGGGGATAGTTCTAAGTGATTTTAATTTTATCGGTAGTGCTTGACTTCTTCATTTTAAGAAAATCTGAAATGTATATCGCATAATGTTAATAATTTGCTCATTTTGAGTCTTAGGTATATTAGTGTTTGTTATATTAATCTCTGGCCATTTCTGTATTTTAACCTTAAAAACAAACTATATATCTTTTATCTCCTTTTCCTTCTTGTGCCCTCCCAATTCCAATTTCAGTTGAAAAAATAGAATCCAGAGTATTGCATCTTGGAAAACAAAATCATAATGATGATCCATCCAGTGCTAGTTAGCCTAATGTAAACTACAGCTAGAATATTTCCAGCTTGAGGAAAACAAATTAACAATCAATCTACTCAACTAGAACTTGAACAGAGCACATGTAAACAATCACAGCAGCAAACAGCAATTATCAGAGAAGATAACCTAAAAAAATATTAGGGAGAGTTTATCTCTACTACCAACATAGCAGTCCCTTCTAGAATAATGACACACTATACTTAGACACTAGACATCATTGATATCTTAATTAGGATAAGTTGTGCTCAGTTATTATCTCCCTTATCTAAGTATGAGTTACTTTAGAACAGGGTTCATGCAGACCCACTGCTTGGCACATAGTGTGGGTCTCATTAAATGCTGGATGAACAGACATATAAATGAAGTGATGTTCCATAATATCTTTGGTTTAAAAATCCAAAACTTTTCAACTCTTCAAGCAATAGGGTAGTAAGTGAGGCTGAACATTAAAATTCTTGTAACTGGATAGATAGCATTTTAGGGGGATGTTAGTGAGTTGTATTCCCTCAGGTAAAAATTAGAATTTCCCCTTGTCATAGAAACATACTACCTTGTTTTCAGACAGACTACCTTGTCGAGCCTTTCTAATCATACAAATATGTCAATTTCCTAGTCTCTGTCGCTGTAAAACTGCTCCAACCATTGAAGCAGATGCTTCTATCTGAGATGTTATGTATTTTTTTCAGTAATTTAAATTGGGTATATTTTGAACAGAACCAAGTTCATGCAGAGCTAAAGAATTCTCCCCTGCATTTAGGCTGCCCTATTTGAAAATCATTGTTCATTCTTAGAGGAGCTATCTTGTTTGTCCCAAGAGTTTCTGAGATGAGACCATGCAGGACTGATGCTCTTTGCAATCTACTTTGAAAGATAGATGGTAGAAAGGTGTAAGGCTACCTGGGTGACATCTGGTACACCTCAGCTGGTACTATTTAAAATGGAATAACCTAAACATTTGGAAATGTGCTGGTAACTACCATGATTGCTTTTTCTGGACCAGGAGTGGCCAGACCATGTCCTGTGCTGTGAGTGAGTGTTTCTCCTAAAGCACATGGATGCTTCACTCTCAGCCATCCTGCAATAAGAAAATCAATGAGCCTTGGAAGGGGAATGAGAATTACCTTATTGTTTCTCTGGAACCTGGAGAAGTAGTTCCTAAATGCTGGGGGAAACAAAGAATATCCATTATGCAGAGATAGTCCAGGAGTTACACAGAGATGACCAGGAGGCTCTCCTAAGAGAAGGACATGACCCATGGACTTTAGGAGCAGTAATAGTTAATGTCTGCCTTTAGATTTCCATTCTCTGCACTGCTATACACCTCTGCTTTCCTCAAGTATTCAGTAAATTATTCGGAAGACCTACAGTCTGGTTTTCTTTAAAATTGAAAAGAGGAGAGTAACAAAGCTCCGGCATCTCAGTGTTTCAGAGTGAAGAATACTGGCAGACATGTTGAATAACACCAGGACATGTTTGTGGAACGTGGCAATACCTCTCAGTACTTCCTAGAAATGACCTAGTGAGAGAAACACAACAAAGAATGGAAAAACAGCAATCTACTGAATGAGCCTAGCGGCCAGGACTTGAAAATAAATTAAAATGATTTTACTTAGTCCTGAGGAGGTCAGGAATTTTTTCAGTCACACTGATTCTACAGTAATAAAATGTAATGTGACTCTTGGTTGCTTCCTGTTTTGATCTTCTAAATAATCTACCAACACAACAGAGAGTTAAAACTTGAGCAACATGAACTCCTAAGAATAAGGTTTGTGCTGCTATGTTTAATTCCAAAAATCCAGTCATCAAAAGTCACTTAAAAGAATATCATCCAATAAGAAAAGATCATTTACTTTCCTTATAGAAAGAGAAATGCAAAGTAAAGTTAAACCAAACTAAGATACAATTTCACCTGTCAAATTGGCGAGATTTGAAAGTTTGGTAATGCCTGGTGTTGCCAATGGTGTAGGTGCATGCAGACTTTCGAGTATAGTGACGAGTAATGGAAATGGCAGGGGTCAGCACACCACAGCCTGTGAGTGAAATCCAGCCTGATGCCTGTTTTTGTACTGCCCATGAGCTAAAAACAGTTTTTACATTTTTAAATAGTTGAGAAAAATCAAAATAATAATATTGTGTGTCATGTAAAAATTATATAAAATTCAGATTCCATGTCCTTAAATAAAATGTTATTGGAACTAAAAGAAAAAAAAATATCATCCAAATTACCTGTTAGAGCCAAATTACTCTGCAATTCCATTTTCTATGGATGAAATAAAATCCAGAATTTTATGGATGAAATAAAATCCAGAATTTTCCTTAATGCTGTGATTATAATTATTAGTTTTAAGAAAACAAACTGGAATCTTCACAAATGAAATTGGCTAGATTCAGACTCCTATAGCTTTTTACCAGAATAAAGACCTGTCTTAAACAATAAAGGAAAGTTAAGCATACAGATCAAAATATTAGATATATCCTAAGATTTAGTATGGTGCACATTTTTTTACCTTAAATTAAGAGAAAGACTAAGATGGGATAAATCACACACTAACAGCATGCATTTGGTATTTTATAACACCAGGAGGGATGAAAGGCAAGAAAAAGAAGAGCAGGAAATACTAAATACCAAGTGCTCAGGCTTTCACAGGCTAAGAACCTTACAGATATTAATGCATTTAATCTTCAGAACAACCCTATAAACTCAGAACTATTGTTAAGCCCCATTTTACATACGAGACACAGGTAACTAGCCCACAGTCACACACAGCCAGGAAAATATTATACGGTGGTCAAAAGTGTAAGTTACTGGAGAATATATGGATATATCAACACCCTTAAAAATAGTTATGCCTTTGAAAGTTACACACTGTAAGAATAAATTTTTGCTCCCACTTTCCTCATTTACTTTTGGTCCACAAAAGAGGCTCTTTTGTCTTTTCCAACAAATGGGAAGAGAGTTCTGTGCCCTTCCATCCACCCTTCTCATTCCTTCACAAGGAAGAGGAAAAACTTATCTGATTGGTGAGACTGGGGAGAAAAAATGGGGCCAGTGAAGCTTAGCCTGCTGTGGTCTCTCTCTGTCTCTGTGGATCTGCCTACTCACAGGCTGGACACATTCTTAGCTTCTGGGTAGGCAAAAATAGCTCTGGTCCCAGACCTGTCTTTAGAGGTAAATATGGAATGCAAATCTCTCTGCTCTGCTACTGGGGTTCAGCAGGGGTAAAGGTGGATTTCTTGGCAGGTGGGCCTGCTCTATAGATCCAAACTTCCCTCTAGTGGTTCGCATACATCAAGATTTAGTTTGGTGTTAAATTCAATTTTGACCATTCTCTAATCCAATTGTCCAGCAATCCAGGAAGAAAGCAGATACATTAATAGCTATCTGTTTCACAATTTTATTTTCTCAATTGTTTTGAACTCAGGATTAAGGTAGAAGGTAGAGGGAAGGAGAAGAAAGAAAAGTTATAACTGATTACCATCCCCTAAGCCCACCACACACCAAGATCGCTACACAAAGATATTCGTCAAAAATTCTTTAAAACAAAATTTAAAGGCTTAGAAAAATGGATGTGATCCAACAGTAGGCAGATGACAATTATAGCATAGATATGTGAGGTCATTCTATAATTTAAAGGCATATTTAGAAGAATTTTTGGCAAAATGACATCTCTGTTAGTGTTTTTTAACATATATGAGTTTTAAAAAAAGAAAATACAAATGGTTCACCATTTCACACCCAGCTATATCCTCCTTTATATATATAAAGTCAATATGTACAAATCATTAGAAACAATGTAGAAATGCACAAAGCTAAAAAGAACCCTCCTTTTCCACTGTCCCAAAAGTATCTCTCTCCTACTAAGCACTATTAACAGCTTCTTGTAATTCCTCTTAGAAAAAAGTATTTTCCAAATATTTCAATGAGTGTCTCTTTCCATATTTAGAATAACTGTTTAAGCGCATAGGAAAAGAAACAAAGCATATAACTTTCATGTGATAACTTTTGTTTTTAAAATTCACACACCAAGAATAAAAGGGATTATATTGAGGTTATGGTTTTATAAGTGATTTTCTTATTCTATAGAGATTTTACATTTTCAAAGTTTCCTGCTATGAGCAGAAAACTGCATAATCTAAAATATATATCACTAGTTTTTTAAATTAAAAAGGGAACACATTTTCATTAAAATTCAAATAATATAGAAATATGTTAAGCAGAAAACAAGTCTCTGCCATCAAACTCCCTAAAGGTAACTGCCATTAACAATTTTGAACACATTTAACCAAAGACACAAAGATACACACATACACACACACACTTGCATAAGTGCACAGATATTTTAAATATAGATACATTTATAAATTTAAAATTTTTCAGGAGAAAATAAACTTACATAGACATATGAATCTTCACCTGGGTAAGGCTTGGTCCCCTAATCTGTATTATATAACTATAAAGAAAAATGCTATCCTGCCTAACTTGTAGTGAAGTTTGGAAGCCAAAGGCCAAAAGTAGTGACAGATATTCTTTACTTTCCATACTGTGGCAGTTTAAGAAAATGCACCACCAATCTTTCACTCTGTTTCTCACCATTTCCAGGCCATCCCCTTGTACCAGGCTGGCACAGAACATTACTGCCTGGAATTCCTGTTCTCAATTAATCTGGCTCCAGTCTTTGGGTGGCTGGAACCACAGGCACATTCACTATCCCCAGTCCGTGAGCTACTTACAGAGTGCTAAAATGGGCTGGGGGTAAGTGGTTCATCACTGTCATTTTGAGAATGGCTTCATAAAGACTTTATCTATGCTACCTACCCACAAGTTCCTCAGTGCCAAGGTCAGACACTGAGCCAACATGGTGATTCACTGATTCTCAAGTTCCTCCAAGTTAAGCAAATAATTAGTGCCTTAGAGCATGATCCAGCTAGCAACAACCCCCCTCCCCTCAAAAAAAGAGATTCATTTTGTGCCACTAAGTTTTATTTAAAGACCATGCAATCGAATCCCAGCTGGCTTCATTGAAGCAGCAACGTGGGCAATCAGTGACACCAACTGCAATGCTATCGTTTCTATAAACAGTAATGAGTGGAGAGGGTAGGACGGTACTAGAAGCTTATGTATAAACAAGAAAGATCATTTCAGCAAGAGAGATTGTCTTGGCAGATTCACAGTATCTTTCTGATATTCACCCTAGGAAATGCGAATACTCTGCAACACTTACTGGCATTAGAAGTAATATTCGGACATGGCATTCATAACATTGTGCAATGAAAATAACACAGCATAAAGGTAGCAATTTCATACACTAAATTGTACAAAGGAAAGCTTCATTGTTTCAAGATATCCCATGGAAATTGAGAGAACAGATCTAAAAGTACTCCCTGGATGTCTCTTTCTGACTCCAATACCAGAGAATAAAACTTGCACCCTTCTTAGAAGCTGATGTGTTATATCTGGCTGTGAACAAATGGACTTAGGTTGAAGGAGGGGCAGAGGAGAGGTATAACAGATAACTAGGCAGGATATCTGAGTATGAGCAATGCTGGGTAGGCTTTAATGAGTTGTAGGCTAATTCTTTGTAAAACATTGCTTTTTTATATCTATGTCTTATTCAAACACATTCTTCCAGTAAAATATACAGAGATACTATTCCTTTTCATGAGAGCCCCCATCTGCCTCACCCAGCACTACCTTTTGAATTCCTAAATGCTTTTTCAAGCTCAGGGAGATAAACACGAATTCCAGGCAGAATTAATTATTCCTTTTTTGAGATGATTCTTACCATAGACCATTAACTCAGGTAAGAGATTGTTAAACTGAAATAAACGGAGGCTCCCAGGTACTCCACTTTTGGCATGTATCATATCCTGCCTAGTATGGTACCTCTTGCTTGTCCATCTCTCTCCCTGCTGGGCCTCCTGTGCCTAACACAGAGCCTAGCAACAATCGGTCCACAAAGAGTGTTTGCTAAATTGAAAAATGGCAACCCCTGTAGCCAGAGACATGTTTCTTTAACTTTCTATCCTAAGATGGATAAAGACAGGAAGAAGGGAGGGGTGCCAGCTGTGGAGGGCTATTTGGCATGACAAACATACCCAAGGCTTCTGGAAAAGTCTGCCTTCCCTCCTCTCTTGTGCTTTACTTAACCCAGAGCCAAGCAAATGGATTGCTGGTCCATGACCCAGATGGAGCATTCAGCCCAATCCCTTCACCATAAACTACTGCCCTGGTTTTCTTCACAGGCACACAGCTCTTAGTTTATAAGCTGAGAGAAAAACAATTTTATTTGTGTTTTCTTTTGTCTGGCAAAACTGCAGCAGAGATGAGAGTTGCCACATTTGCACTGTTTTTCAGGTAATATAGCTAGCTCTTTCTTTCCAGGAACTTGGGGGTATCAAAACGTAGTTTCTACATTGCAAGGTAAGTAGAAAGGAGCACCTGAGTCCTTAAGGGTCTTTCAGTTAAACTACCACTTTGAAAGAATAATCTAAAATATCAGTGGAGCTTCATTATATCTTTGGGGGAATGATAAACACCATTTAAGAAGCAATGTACCCACTAGTTTCAGGACAGGCACTAACTTACTTGATGACAAAAACGCATACTTTGGTATGCTAAACTAATTATTCAAAGATTAGGAAAGGAAACCAATACGTCAATTCATTATATACTACAGATGATATCATAGAGAAATTAAAGTGTTTGACTAGAAAGAACCTTAAACAGAGCCCAATAATCTTCCATTAAATTTTATTAAGTTAAACTGTACTGCCTTACTATATCAATCAGGATCGGCTAGATAACAAATAATCTTAAAAATCTGTTACTTACAAAAAGAAGTTTTAACTTCTCATTTGTGCTAAATGCCCATCATGGGTCACATAGTAAAGCCCTATTACTACAGATACTCAGGGACACAGACAGATGGGGTAACCACTACCTTGAACATCATCAGAAGGTCACAGCAGAAGGTGAAGTGTGCTCTGGCTATTAAACCTTCCACATGGAAGTGAGGCATGTCACTTCTGCTCATGTTTTGTTTGTTAATGCAAGTCATATGGCCATACGTAAGTTCAAGGGAATTCGAGAATGCTATCCTGCAAAATGCCCAAGAGGAGAACCCAAAATACTAAGTGAAGAGTAGTAATGCCTACACATTTGCATATAGTAGGCACTTAGCAAATTGCTTTTGTTAAGTACTGCAAGACAAATGAACTAATAGTAAGCACTAACGTTTTGAATTTTCTGACATTAACACTGAAAATGTTACATAAAACAACAAAAATCCTTTTGAAAATGAAAGCTAAAAGGAAGTGATGATCATTTTGTATATTTTATGATTCTTATTCGTTTTAGCCATTGAAGCACTACTGAAATAGTGAAGAATATTAGGCTTATGACATAAAAACCCACTCAAAAGGAACCTTCATCTTCACAACTTGTGACTATACCATTTTACAAGAATTCCCCTAGAGTGATAGTTATAACTGTCACTAACCAACCACCCCACTAAATAACCAACCACCCCACTAAATAACAATGAGTATATAAAGCGCAACAGTTTTCATAGGATCACATGTTAAATCTAGGATCCAGTAAGAAATAGGGAACAGCCTAGAGCTATCATTATTTCCACTTTTTTTTCAGATGAAAATACTGAGTTTGAAAGATTGTTAGTGATTTTATTGAGACTGCTTTATAGCTAGGTCTTCTGATTCTAAGTCCCATGACTTTGCAACAACCTATGCTTCTCCCTCACACATATTACCACTTCTGTTTGGATCTGTTAATATTTGAGAGACTGACTCTGTATGTAAATTGACATGTTATCTATTTTTACAAGAGGTCGTTATCACACACCATACATACTTTCAAATTTTTCACATTTAGGAAAGATATATCCAAGTTATAATCTATTCATGTTTTACTTAATGTAGACAAGGAAAAACAAATAATATTAACATACATCTCTGCTGGCTTCCTGAAATATGTATTTTCAAACATAAAACTTCAACATCAAGCATGTTAGTTTAGAATATAGTTATTTGATATATTTCAGCCCTTACAAATATGCTGGCAAAAGATAATGTCTAAATAATCTGAATTGAACAAAAGTAGAAATATGAGATCTCATTGCTGATTTCATTTCAAAAGTGTATATTCTCATATTTCACATGTAGTTAAATTAACTAATTAGTTCTTTTACAATGGTTTTATTTTTCATTTACAGTGGTAAGTAAGCAGAAAGTCGAAGTTTTAGAAAGGATGAATGAAACCTATATATATTCTAATCTTTCCAAATATAATCTTCATAGCTCCCGCACAGACTGAAAATAGGTACTTAACCAAATGAATCAGATCCCCCAGAATAACATATGAAGTTTTAAACCTGAAGCCTATTATAATATTGTTAAATTTTTGAACATTAAAGTTATTTGGAATTTATGTACCAAAAAATTATTTTACAAAGAGACATTTGTTTAGACATAATAAGGGTGCCTTTCCTCTCTCCTCACACCCCACCCCCAATTTTGTAAACAGAAACCCAAAGACACAAAAACTGGATTAGCACTAGCAAGGTTACTGGACAAAACCACTTTAAAGAGAACTTACACCTGAAGAAAGAGAGAGATGGACAATGGAAAGTGTGGTGAAACAGTTCGCCTCATCCTCAAGGCTTCAGCAGAGAAGTATCACACTTACTTGGTTGTACTTCTTTTTTTAATTAAAATTTTTAATCGTTTTTCTCAATATCGCAGGTCATTAAAAGGGTCTGATTTTCTTTCTTTCCCTCCCTGAGCTTTTCCTGAGGGACCCAGTCGGTTAAACCCAGGCCTAATTGGGACTCTTCTGTTTCAGCATCAGTTCAGAAATTTCTTGAGCTCCAGGGCAAAAGGCACTCACTGACGATGACCAGATGTCTACTTTCCAGACAAGCAAGAAAAATAAAAGATACCTGCCTGGCCAGCCACCTGTTTAAAAGTCCCCTCTCCTGTCGAACGCACGAGCAACTTCTCAAGAGAAGACTTTGAGCAACTCCAAGTCGCACGCCGCCCTCGCAGGTCACAAGGAGACAGCCGCGAGGAAGTGCGAAAGCAGGTCACTGTAAGCACCCCTCGGAAAGAGACCCGCGGGTTCCAGCTCAGGCGCTAGGCGACAGCGAAAGCGTTCTATAAAACACGGATGACTTCAGGGATTTAAGAGAGAAAAAAAAAAAAAAATCCAAAGACAGAACCGGCGACGGGGCCATTATCTTGCCCCAGTAAGGAAACGCCTTCCTTCCATCACTTACAGCGCTGATTAAGGGCGGGGGGGGGGGGGAGGGGGGGGCAGAGAGGGGATGAGGAGGAGGGAAGGGGGGGGCATCTGCAGGTTTAGGGCTAAGGAAGGAACATTTTCTCACCACTTAGACTGTTGCTGGACCTCAGGCTCCTTCCACAGAGACACTGCAGCATATGCACTCCTTTCTTCAAAGAAAGCTCAAGAATCTTCATGGAGAAGCGCGTGTGTGGGGATGGTCAACCCCCCGCCCACCTCCGCTAATTGTCCAACCAAAAGGCGGCCTGTCTTGGGAAGCCGGATCCCGAATCCATGGTCCGTGCGTCCCGGGCGGAGAGCGGTTCGCACCTTGGCGGGGCCGGAGCCGGGGCCAGGGCAGGAGCACAGCGGACGCGGGGCCGGGGCCGGGCGGGGAGTAGGAACGGCCGCCCGGCTGGGGACAGCCCCTGGGGGAGCGGGAGGCGCGGCCACACCCCAGCGGGCTCGACCGTGACACTTTGGGACTTCCCGAAGGAGGCGGCGGGGCTGCGGGCTGGAGGGTGAGCGCACCGGCTGCGCGGAGGACGTCACTGTGGGTTGCTGCCCCTTTCCAGGTGCGGGCGCAGGGAGGGAAGAGGGCGGGGTCCCCGGGGTCCCTGGCCTTCTGGCCTGGGGGCTCGGGACACCCCCTCAGTTTCTGTTCTCCGCGTCGGGCGGTGAGCCCTGGCCGCCCGCCCGCCTCTGTGCCCCCGCCGTGCGGGGCTGCGGGGCGCGGAGAGGAGCTCCCAGGCCGGAAGGCAGCGCTCCCGCGGGCTGCGCGCGGGCCAAGGGCGACTCCGGCGTGGGAATCCGGCGGAAAGGAAGCGCCCGCAGGAAGGGCTGGACCCTGGAGGCTGCCGAGCGTCAGAAGCGACTCCGGGGAACAGGGGGGTGGGGCTGGGGAGGCGGGGATGTGAAATAAAGAAAGCTCTTGGATTCAGGCGCGGAGAGCGAAGGGGTCTCTAGGCATGGGCCGGGCGCTGAGGTGGGGGTCTGGACACCTGGATTTTCTGATCCGGGCTCTGTGACCTTGGGTAAGTTACATACCACCCTGGGCGTCACTTTCTCTCTCCGCAAATCAGGGCGGGGAAGAGGGTGCAGAATAGAGAACCGGCAGCTGCTTGTTTGTCCCCGTGCCTCCCAGTCTCCTGGAAAAGCTTAGCACAGGTGCCACGGGAAGGCAGGTGCAGGTGGAGTAAGGCAGGCCAGAAGGGACGGCCAGAGTTACAGAAGGAGACAGATGAGGCGGGAACTCTTAAAACAACAGCGGTATTTAACTTTTTTTTTAACATCTTTATTGGAGTATAATTGCTTTACAATGGTGTGTTAGTTTCTGCTTTATAACAAGGTGAATCAGTTATATATATACATATGTTCCCATATCTCTTCCCTCTTGCGTCTCCCTCCCTCCCACCCTCCCTATCCCACACCTCTAGGTGGTCACAAAGCACAGAGCTGATCTCCCCAAGCTATGCAGCTGCTTCCCACTAGCTATCTATTTTACGTTTGGTACTGTATATATGTCCATGCCACTCTCATTTTGTCACAGCTTACCCTTCCCCCTCCCCATATCCTCAAGTCCATTCTCTAGTAGGTCTCTGTCTTTATTCCCGTCTTGCCCCTAGGTTCTTCATGAACTTTTTTTTTATTATTAGATTCCATATATATGTGTTAGCATACAGTATTTCTTTTTCTCCTTCTGACTTACTTCACTCTGTATGACAGACTCTAGGTCCACCCACCTCACTACAAATAACTCAATTTCGTTTCTTTATATGGCTGAGTAATATTCCATCGTATATATGTGCCACATCTTCTTTATCCATTCATCTGTTGATGGACACTTAGGTTGCTTCCATGTCCTGGCTATTGTAAATAGAGCTGCAATGAACATTTTGGTACATGACTCTTTTTGAATTATGGTTTTCTCAGGGTATATGCCCAGTAGTGGGATTGATGGGTCGTATGGTAGTTCTATTTGTAGTTTTTTAAGGAACCTCCATACTGTTCTCCATAGTGGCTGTACCAATTCACATTCCCACCAGCAGTGCAAGAGGGTTCCCTTTTCTCCACACCCTCTCCAGCATTTATTGTTTCTAGATTTTTTCATGATGGCCATTCTGACCAGTGTAAGATGATATCTCATTGTAGTTTTGACTTGCATTTCTCTAATGATTAATGATGTTGAGCATTCTTTCATGTGTTTGTTGGCAATCTGTATATCTTCTTTGGAGAAATGTCTATTTAGGTCTTCTGTCCATTTTTGGATTGGGTTGTTTGTTTTGATATTGAGCTGCTTGTAAATTTTGGAGATTAATCCTTTGTCAGTTGCTTCATTTGCAAATATTTTCTCCCATTCTGAGGGTTGTCTTTTGGTCTTGTTTATGGTTTCCTTTGCTGTGCAAAAGCTTTTAAGTTTCATTAGGTAACATTTATTTTTGTTTTTATTTCCATTTCTCTAGGAGGTGGGTCAGAAAGGATCTTGCTGTGATTTATGTCATAGAGTGTGACTCTACTACCCAAAGCAATCTACAGATTTAATACAATCCCTATCAAACTACCACTGGCATTTTTCACAGAACTAGAACAAAAAATTGCACAATTTGTATGGAAACACAAAAGACCCCAAATAGCCAAAGCAATCTTGAGAACGAAAAATGGAGCTGGAGGAATCAGGCTCCCTGACTTCAGACTATACTACAAGGCTACAGTAATCAAGGCAGTATGGTACTGGCACAAAAACAGAAATATAGATCAATGGAACAGGATAGAAATCCCAAAGATAAACCCACGCACATATGGTCACCTTATCTTTGATAAAGGAGGCAAGAATATACAGTGGAGAAAAGACAGCCTCTTCAATAAGTGGTGCTGGGAAAACTGGACAGGTACATGTAAAAGTATGAAATTAAAACACTCCTTAACACCATACACAAAAATAAACTCAAAATGGATTAAAGACCTAAATGTAAGGCCAGACACTGTCAAACTCTTAGAGTAAAACATAGGCAGTATTTAACTTTGATGCGATATTCTGTTAGGCTCTGTCTCTGCCAACTGACCCCAAAGATGACTAGGGAGCTTCCCTTTGGGTCTAAAGGTCTCGATTTTTTTTTTTTCCATCATCCTTTGCCTTTCTCTTTTCTTTTTTCTTTTCTTTTCTTCCTCCCTCCCTCCCTCCCCTTCCTTTCCTTTCCTTTCCCTTCCTTTCCCTTCCCCTCCGCTCCCCTCCCTTCCCCTCCTCCCCTCCCCTCCCCTCCCCTCTCCTCTCCCTTCCTTCCTCCCTTCCTTCTCAGATGCCATCATTGCCCTTTTGGAATAAGTCTTATGAGTGATGCATACAAAGAATGCTGGCATTGGGATTGGACTCCACCCTATCAGGAATTTCAGGGCAAGAAGGGTCCTTAGAGGACACAGCAATACAGCAAGTAGTTAAAAGCACAGACACCAACAACAGGCAGCCACAGTGAAAATTCCTACTAGCTGTGTGACCTTGAACAAATCACTTAACCTCTTTGTGCCTCAGTTTCCCTATCTCTAAGAGAGAGTTAATAATAACATCTACCTTCTATACCCCTTGTTGAGTGTTTAAAAAAAAGAAACTTGATAGAAAATAAGTGCTATAATAATGTTAGCAATTATTATTCCTTAGTCCTCAACCTGTAGGGTTTTCCATCACTCCCACCTTCCCATGAATGCCAGCGTCCATTTCAGTGTCCACATTTCTGCTTGAACAGTTCAGGTGACAGAATTCACCAGCTCCCCAGGGAGTTCACTGCACAAAACCTGTTTGAAGATTTATCCTGACATTGAACCAAAATCTTACTTTACTTTCTTTCCACCCATTGTCCCCAGACCACCTAGCACTAGCTGGTTAGCTCTTCCCAGCAAAGGAGTGAAAATGGTTTTCATCACCCCTTTCCTCTTTCTCTTCTATAGGCTAATCCTTCACAGTTCTTGTGGGGTTCCCTGGAGATTGAAGCTTAAGGTTGAAGTTGCCTGGAAAAATATTCTTTCAGAAGTCTCTTCCTTATTCCTCTCAAAGATGATGGAAGAAAGCCAGAACATCAGCAGGGCCTCCTGAGCCTTCAGCCACCACTGGCTCCACATTCCCTTAAGTCCTTTCAGAATTGAGCTCCAGGCAAGGTCATTTGGGGTGGTTCCAAGACTCAAGAAGATATGTGCAGACCTTCCTTCCAGTCGCCCCTTAGTCCCCTTGTTCAGTGTGATCACCAAAGCTCTGTGGGCTCCACAGTCCTTGAAGAACTTGCTAAAGCCACCACACTGTCATCACTGGAGAGGTTCTGAGGCTCCAGGGCAAGCTGGGCCATGGCCTTTGTCTTTCTGGTCTCTGCGGGAATTAGTGAGAAACTTGGCTCATCTGGGGATTCTACCCATAGAAATTCCCCACGGAGAGGGAGATAATTAGCAAAAGGAAAACATCTAAAAATAGTCTTTCCTGCTGCAGCAGAGACAGAGAGCTTTCCGGTAGAGCTCTCCTGCTCTGGAACCCAATGCCTAGAGCTGTTTTGTACTTTGAGAGAAAAGCTATTCCTTGAAACGTAGCAAAGGAATAGGATGAGGCCCCTATCAAGGAACTTGGGCAGAGCAAGCAAATCCATGTGTGATTTAAAACACACATGACCTCTAGAGCATCAATTCTCATATTCACAACAAGCCTTTCTGCCTACCTGGGAAGACTGTTGCAAGGATTCAATGAGGTGAAACATGTGAAAGAGCTTTGAAGGTTTTAATTATCTACACAAGATAGGGTGCTCTTATCAACTGCCCTGGGTTCTAAGTGCACCTTAATGGTCTGACATAGTGGCTCTTTTATTTGATTATAGTTCTGTCTCCTTAACAGAACTATAAACTCTTAGAAAACAGGGCAGGAAAGCCAACTCTGTCACAAATAATACTTAAATGTCCTGCTGTCTTGTTTAAGCAGCTGTCACAGTGATTCTTATGGCCAGGTATATTCATCGCAAAGAAAGTGGATCATCATAGTACTTGGAAAACAAACTGGGGGATCACATTTATAGATATTTTTTGTTGTTATTGAACTCTCAGATGAGTTCAGATTACACCAAAGTGAGCACATAACATTTAAATTGAAAATATTTTCTTACTATAAATTATGGATATTTGGTTGAAGTAGGTATAAAGAAGAATTGATCAATTGAATTGTATTACTTAGAGTTAGTTTTAAAAAAATAAAGATTTTTGCCCTTATCAGACTTTCATGTACATGCTTGTTAAAACAACTCCTAAGGTGACATCCAGCTTCACAGTCAGGTATGTAGATATATAGTCTTCCTTAAGTATCTTGGGCAGAACATAAGGAGACTGCATTTTTACAAGTACCATAACATCCAAAAGCAAGACAAAACAAGCAAATAGTAATAGCCAGGTGCACAACGGATGGTAGGAAAAGAGCATATTTTAGTTTAATCAAAACTTGGAAATTTTCTGCTTTCTGTGTGTTATTCCCTAAGCCAAAATGAAATTTTTGCTGGCAATTATATTTTTAAATTTTAAATTGAAGATATATAATGACCAAATTTTAAGTTATCTGTCTCTAATTAAAATTTCATAAGTTAGATATTCTTTCTGTTTTCTTATTGACCTTGGACCAACTCTAGCAAGTGACTCGCCAGTGTAATTTCAAAATGAAATCATTTATCACTTTCTGAGAGGGATTGGGAAATCTGGTACATAATGATAGGTGAACTTATTTAAATTCTTAGTATCTAAATTTTTCATTTTATAAAGAGTTATTTACTCACAGATGGTATAAATTAATAATTGTATGAGGAAGTTCTGAGATTTTTAAGTGGTAATTTATTTCTGTTCATATTAAACATAGGAATCTGTTGACTCTTGACATCAGCTCTTCAATTAATGTATGTATCTGTTTGGAAGCCTATATTGAATCAGTAATAGCATACTCAAGAGTATTGCCAGGTCTGAAAACTTTTAATGAGTATATTAATGTCAAAATGTCTATCAAAAGGAAAGCAACTTTATTTCACAAAGAAACCAAACCAACATATAAACTGAAAGATGAAAACCAGTCTAATAGCTAACACAGTATCTTTGTTCTATGTTATATGTCTAGTCCACCGACTGCCAGGATAAAAACCAGGTCTGTATCTCATGTCTTTAGAAATACCCTCAAATCCAATTTTTATAGGCAACTATCAGAGACTGAATGTTTATATCTCCCTAAAATTCATATATTGAAATTCTAACCCCTAAGGTATTGGGAAGTGGCATCTTTGGGAAGCTTCACCCTCATGAATGGGATTGGTGCCCTTATAAAAGAGACCCCAGAGAGCTCTCTCTCCCCTTTCATCATGTGAAGTCACAGAGAGAAGATGGCCATCTATGAGTCAGGAAGCAAGCCCTCACCAGACACTGGATCTGCTAGTGCCTTGATCTTGGACTTCCCAGACTCTAGAACTGTGAGTAACAAATGTTGGTTGTTTAGGCCACCTAATCTAAGGTACTTTTTGTTATAGCAGCCTCAACAGACAAAGAAAGCAGGAAAATCAATCTTATCAGATGTGATAAAAACAGTCACTGGCAGCAAACTTATTTATTAATGACATATATGGTCCAAATAAGTTAAAATCACTTTAAACTATTTTCAAAAAAGCAATGCATGAGGTTTTTTTATTGTTATCTTCTTCCTCTTGTTCTTTTTTTATTTGTTGTTCTTCTATTTATTCTTCTCTAAACTTTTTATTTTGAAATAAATTGAGACTTACAGACAAGTTGCAAAATAATAGAGTTCATGTATACTCTTCACCCAACTTCTCTTACTATTAACAACTCACACAGTGAGTATTAACAACTCACACAGTGTATAGTTATCAAAACCAGAAAATTTATACTGGAACCATGCTATCAAATAAACTACAAACTTTATTGAATTTTTACCAGGTTTTTTTCCCCCTAATGCCCTTTTCCTATTCCAGGATCCAACTAGGATCCACCCTGCACTTAGTTGTGTGTCCTTAGTCTCCTTCAGTGTATGGCAGTTCCCCAGTCTCTTCTTGTCTTTCAGGACTTTGAAACTTCTGATAAATATTGATCAAATATTTTGTGGAATGTCTTTCAATTTGGGCTTGTCTGATGCTTTCTAGTGATTAGTCGACAGTTATTCATTTTCAGCAAGAATGCCACAGAAGTGATGTATCCTTTTCGGTAGGATCTTATCAAGAGCTACATGATGTCAACTAGTGTTATTAACATCAATCACTTGGTTAAGGTAGTGTCTGCTAGGTTTCTGTACTGTCAAGTTATATTTTAATTTCATTTATGGTTGATAAATATCTTGAAGAAGAAACTCTGAGGCTATGCTAATATCCTGTTTCTCCTTCAACTTTCATCCACTGATGTTAGCATCCATTGGTGGAACTTGCTTGCAGTAATTATTATTGTGCTGTTTCCCTAATAGTAACTTTGTATCTTCCTAATTATTTCTATTGTAATGGGAATTCTTCTGCAAGAGCTGTAAATTCTCCCCCGCTTATTTATTTATTCAAGTATTTATTTATATCAGTATGGCCTCAGGAATGTTTATTCTATGCATTATAATCCAATACTATCATTTATTTTGTGTTTCAAATTGTTTCAACTTTAGCCTTTAGGAGATCCTTTTGGTTGGCTCTGGTGTCTTTTTATGAGCAGTTCCTTAATTTTCTAGCATCACAAGATATTCCAAGTTTACCTTTTATTTTCCAGCCCTAGCTCTGGAATCAACTCATTCTCAAATGAGTCTAATACTTTTTATTGGAAAATAGTATTTAGGAACTAAAATCGGGGTGCTAGTGTGCCCATTGTTACTGGGGTGTCATTGATCCTAGGTTCTCTCAGTGGAGAAAGCTATGAAATATATGCATATATACAAACCCACAATACACATCCATCATATTTATTTCTGTTGATAAATATATATATCTCCCTATACAGATATCTATATGCGGAAATATCTATGTGTAGATATATCCATACATAAATAAATAGTAGATAGATATCTATACATGATAAGTATAGATATAGCTATAGATGGTTAATACCTATGATTCCAATCCAACATCACAATTTCCGTTTTAGTCTTCGTCCTTTCCTTATTTGTAACTTCTTTTTCCAACAGTGAAAAATATTTTTTTATTTATAATATATTCACTTATTCATTCAATCCTAGTATGTACTTAAAGTAGTTACAGAATTCCTAACCAACACTCTTGTGAGAAACAGATTTATTACTAGAGTACAGCATTGATGCACATTTGTTTTTGTCTTTAGCCTTATACTGTCAAAATATTATTATCGACTTTGTTTTTGATAGATTTTTCTTTTCTTCTCCATTCTCTTCAGTGTGGTTTAGTTATTCATTTGTAATCCAGTTAGGTTCCTTTGTTATTGTTTATCTTCCATATTGGTTGATTTTAATTATTTAATTACTTTATTATTATTTGAATATGTAAAACATGGTATGTTTTTGTATGGTTCTAAGAGTCAAAGCTACAAAAAAGTATAATCCAATAAGTTTTACACTCTCATCCTCCTGACCTATTCCTATTTCCCCTTCCTTCCACTCCTTTTCCAACAACCCCTTATAGGTAACTGGTCTCTTTAATTTCTGATTTATCTTCCATAGGTTTCTTTTGCACAAAATAGCACACACTCCGCTATGTAGTGGCATTTAGGTTATTTTCAATATTTTGCAATTGCAAATAATACTGCAATAAATAACTTGTGTAGTATTTTCATATTGCTGGAAATATATCTTCAGGATAGATTCTAGAAATGAGAACGCTGAGTCAAAAAGTAAGTATACAGGTAGTTTTGTTAGCTCTTGCCAAATTTCTCTTCAAAAGCTTGGGTGACTGGGTCAGCCCCTCCCACCAGTGCACTGCAGCAGCAGCCATGGCCCTGCCAGGACAGGAGGGCTGATGCAGCTCATGTAGGAGACACCCCTTGAGAATATGACTCTGGTGGCCAGGCAGGATTGTGCTTCTGAGCTCTACAGGACATCTCCTACATAAGGCCACACCTTCAAGAATGTGAGAGGTAGCTGACTTACCTGATACATGGAAGAGGTAAGCACAGAGAACTAGGCAAAATGAGGAGACAGAGGAATATGGTCCTATTGTATTGAAAAAATACGACAAAACTTCAGAGAAATAACTAAATGAAGATAATTCTATCTAACTGATAGAATTCAAAGTAATGGTCATAAAAATGCCCACCAAACTCAGGAGAATACTGGATAAACACAGTGAGAACGTCAACAAAATATAAGAAAGTACCAAATAGAAGTTATAATTGAACAGAAAAATACACTAGTGGGTCCAGTAGCTGATTGGATGAGGTAGAAGAACAAATAAGCATGCTGGAAGACAAAGCAATAGAACTCACCTAGAGAGAGAGAAAAATGAAAAAGAATTTTAAAAAGTAAAAATACCTTCAGGGACCTTTGTGACATCATCAAGCAGAATAACATTCACATTATATGGGTCCCAGAAGGAGAAGAGAGATTAAAAGGCCCAGAAAATTTATTTGAAGATATAATGGCTGAAAACTTTCTTAATCTGGGGAAGGAAACAGAAAGCTAGGTCCAGGAAGCCCAGAGAGTTTCATTAAGATGAACCCAAAGAGACACACACCAAGAGACATTATAATTAAAAGAGTAAAAGTTAAGAATAAAGAGAGAATCCTTAAAAGCAGCAAAAGAAAAATTTGTTATGTACAAGGGAAGCCCCATAAGGCTATCAGGAGATTTTTCAGCAGAAACTTTACAGGCCAGAAGGAAGCGGTATAACATATTCAAAATGCTGAAAGGAAAAAAACTTCAAACCAAGAATTCTCTACCCCAAAAGATTAATATTCAGAATTGAAGGAATTAAGAGTTTCCCAGATATGCAAAACTAAAGGAGTTCATCACCACTAAACCAGCCCTATAAGAAATGATAAAGGAACTTCTTTAATCTGAAAAGAAATTATGCTAATTAATAATAAGAAAACATATGAAAATAAAAATCTCACTGGAAGAGGTAAATATGTAATAAAGATAGTGGATCAGTGATGTATAAAGCAGGCATGAAGGTTAAAAGACAAAAGTAGTAGAATTAACTAAAAATATAAAAATTAGTTAAGGGTTGCATAAAATAAAAAGATACAAAATGTGTCATCAAAAGTATAAAATGGGAGTGAGGGCAGTGAATTAAAAGATAAAGCTTTGAAATGTGTTCAAATTTAAGTTGCTACCAACTTAACACAGACTGCTGTTTACAAAGGATAGTATATGTGAGCCTAACAGTAACAACAAGGAAAAAACTTATAGTAAATACACAAAAGAAAATGAGAAAGAAATCTCAACATAACACTGCAGAAAACCACCAAAACACAAGAGAAGAGAAGAGGAAAGGAACTACAAAAACAGCCAGAAAACAATTAACAAAATGGCTATCAGTACACACTTATCAATAATAACTTTAAATGTTAATGGATTAATTCATCAATCAAAAGACAGACAGTGGCTGAATGGATAAACAAGACCTATCTGTATGTTGCCTATAAGAGACTCCCTATAGAAGTAAGGGCACACACAAACTGAAAGTGAAGGGGTGGAAAGAGATATTCCATGCAAATGGAAATGAAAAGAAAACTGGAGTAGCTATACTCATATCAGACAAAATAGACTTTAGAACAAAGACTGTAAAAAAAGACAAAGAAGGACATTGCATAATGATATACGGGGTCAATACAACAAGATAATACAACATTTATAAATATAGATGCACCCACTATAGGAGCACCAAAATATAGAAAGCAAACATTAATAAAATTAAAAGAAGAAACTGAAAACAATACAATAATAGTGAGGAAATCTAACAGCCTACTCTTCCTATTAGGTCATGAAACAAGTCTCAATAAATTCAAGAAGGCTGAAATCCTATCAAGCACCTTCTAGGACCACAATGATATTAAACTAGAAATCAATAACAGGGAAAAAACACAATTATGTGGAGAGTAAACAACATGCTACACAGAAACCAATGGGTCATCAAAGAAATCAAAGGAGAAACCAAAAAGTACCTAGAGACAAATGAAAACAAAAATAAAACATACCCAAATCTTTCATATGCAGCAAAAGTGGTTCTAAGAGGAAAGTTCATAGCAATACAGGCCTACCTCAAGAAACAAGAAAAATCACAAATAAACAATCTAACTTTACACCTAAAGTAACTTGAAAAAGAGGACAAACAAAGCACAAGATCAGTAGAAGTAGGGAAATAATAAAGATCAGAGTGAAAGTCAATGAACTAGAGACAAAAAAGAAGGAAAGGAAGGAAGGAAGGCAGGAAGAAAGGTCAATGAAACTAACTGGTTCTTTGAAAAGATAAAATCAACAAGTTTAGCTTGACTAATCAAGAAAAAAAGAGATCAGGCTCAAATAAATAAAATCAGAAATGAAAGAGAAGTTACAACTGATACCACAGAAATGCAAAGGATCATAAGGGACTACTACTAACTGTTATACACCAACAAATTGGACAACCAAGAAGAAATGGATAAATTCCTAGAAACATACAATCTTCTAACACTGAATCATGAAGAAATAGAAAATCAAATAGATCAATTACTAATCAAGGGATTAAAAGAGTAATCAAAAATCTCCCAACAAACAAAAGCCCAAGACCAGATAGATGGCTTCACTGGTGAATTCTATAAAATAGTCACAGAAGATTTAACACCTATACTTCTCAAACTCTTCCAAAAAAATTGAACATGAGAGAAGTCTTCCAAACACATTTTACAAAGCCATCATTATCCTGATACCAAAACCAGACAAGGACACCACACACAGAAAAATAATTAAAGGCCAATATCCTTCTTGAACATAGAAGCAAAAATCCTCAGTGAAATATTACCAAACAGAATTCCAACAATACATTAAAAGGATCATACATCGTGATCAACTGGATTTATTTTTGGGATGCAAGAATGATTCAACATCCACAAATCAACCAATGTGATATACCACATTCATAAAATGAAGAAAAAAATCATACAGTCACTTCAATAGATGGAGAAAAAGCACTTGACAAAATTCATCATCCATTTATGATAACAGCTCTCAACAAAGTGGGTATATGTTGAGGCATGTACCTCAACATAAGAAGGCCATATATGACAAACCCACAGCTAACATCATACTCAACAGTGAAAAGCTGAAAGATTTTCCTCGAAGATCAGGACAAGACAAGGATGCCCATTCTTGCCACTTTTATTTAACGTAGTATCAGAAGCCCTAGTCACAGAAGTTGGGCAAGAAAAAGAAATAAAACAGATCCAAATTGGAAGGGAAGAAGTAAAACTGCCATTATTTGCAAATGACATGATACTATATATAGAAAACCCTAAGGACTTCACCAAGGGTATTAGAACTAATAAATTAATTCAGTAAAGTTGCAGAATATAAAATCCATATACAAAATATTGTGGCATTTCTATACATTGATAACAAACAATCAGAAATTAAGAAAACAATCTCATTTACAATCATCAAAAAGAATAAAATACCTAGGAATAAATTTAACCAAGGAGGTAAAAGATTTGTGCACTGGAAACTATAAGACACACTGATGAAAGAAACTGAAGATGATGCAAATAAATGGAAAGCTATTCTGTGCTCATGGATTGGAAGATTTAATATTGTTACAATGTCCACACTACCCAAAACAATCTACAGATTCAATGAAATCCTTATCAAAATTCTAATGACATATTTCACAGAACTAGAAAAAGTAATTCTAAAATGTGTATGAAACCACAAACAACCAAAATAGCCAAACAATCTTGAGAAAGAACAAAGCTGGAGGTATCACGCTCCCTGATTTCAAACCATACTACAAAAGCTATAGTAATCAAAACAGAATGGTACATAAAAACAGACACACAGATCAACAGAATAGAATTGAGAGCTCTGAAATATATCCACAAGTACATGAACAATTAATTTATAACAAAGGAGAAAAGAACATACAATGGAGAAAGGACAGCCTCTTCAATAAATGACATTGGGAAAACTGGAGAGCCATATGCAATAGAATGAAACTAGACCACTATCTTATACCATACCCCAAAATTAACTCAAAATGGATTGAAGACTTGAATATAAGACCTGAATATAAAACCATAATATTCCTAGAAGAAAACACAGGTGATAACCTCACTGGCATTGGCCTTAATGATGTTTTTGTGGCTCTGACTCCAAAGCCAATGGAAACAGAAGCAGAAATAAACAAATGGGATTATATCAAACTGAAAAGCTTTGCACAGCAAAGGAAACTATAATCAAAATGAAAAGGCAACCTACCAAATGGGAGAAGGTATTTGCAAATCATATATCCAATAAAGGATTAATATCTAAACTACATAGAGCTCATACAACTCAACAACAAAGAAACAAACAACCCAATTTAAAAATGGGCAGAGGAGCTGAACAGACATTTTTCCAAAGAAGATGTACAAATGGCCAAAAGGCACATGAAAAGATGTTCAACATCACTAATTATTAGGGAAATGCAAGTCAAAACCACAATGAGGTATCATCTCACACCTGTTAGAATGGCTATCTTTGAAAAGACGAGAAATAAATGTTGGAGAGTATGTAAAGAAAAGTGAAACCTCGCTTCTGGGTAATTATCCAAAGAGCATGAAAACACCAATGTGAAAAGATACATGCATCCCTGTGTTCGTTGGCAGCATTATTTGTAACATCCAGGATATGGAAACAACCTAAAAGTCCAGCAATGAATGAATAGGTAAAGAAGATGGCATTGAAATTAAATTAAACTATATTAAATTAAAATTTTAAAAAAATTGAGATAGGAGTTCAAAACAAGGTCAGTGTCATTGGAAAAAGGGAGTAAAGTTTCAAGGTATCTTTTAACCCATTCACTCATTTATGCACCCTTCCCACAATTATTTAGAAACTAAAACGAACTTCTTACCCTAAAAAGCTAGCAAAAGAAGAGAGGTGTTTAAACCAGAAGTAAAACACAGCTTTGCCACACTGGTAGTACTGCAGATTTTAGTGAAGGCACAAGGAAGTGAGTGGTTCATTCTATCTTTGAGGGTGGGAAGTAAGCTGTTAGAAAAAGCTTCATATAGATTAAGAAACTTGAGGTGAACTGAAGGCGATATCTCTCACTTAAATATTGAATGCCCAATGCTTAATAAATGTTACCACCTTACTTTCTAGCCACACTTAATTGGTACTGCCTCCACTAAAGAATAAATCCTGCTTCTGAAAAACCCAGCAACCAGAATTCAGACTCTATATTTACCCCCAGTTCTGTCCCATGTTCACCATAGGTATATCTTATTGTATCAGACTCAAAAACACGCATGGTATACTGTTGTTACTTTTACATTACTTTCTGACCAAACCTGCTGAGGTGAGGTTAATAAAT
This sequence comes from Leucopleurus acutus, assembly GCF_964270905.1. NCBI lineage: Eukaryota > Metazoa > Chordata > Mammalia > Artiodactyla > Delphinidae > Leucopleurus > Leucopleurus acutus. The sequence continues at coordinate 75,989,187 of NC_139147.1, read as the reverse complement.
AAGACATCTATGCCTGTCCTCCAACCTTCCCACCCCAGACCCCAATCTTCAAATAAATAATACATCGGGATTTGCTGCTACCATTGGACATTTTCCATTCTCTTCTAGTAGCACTTTAACAAGTTGTTTTGAATAAATGCAGACCTTTTCATCTATAGGTATACAAATAAGGTTGCTAAGGATAGAAACCTGTGAAAATGATTGTCAGAGCAAAGCGGAGAGGAGCAATTCCAGTTGCCTAGGAGGAAGGTAAAGGATGGATAAACACACTCCAATATAGTGACATTTGTCAAGAACAGAAGTCTTCCGAAAGACAGGAAAAGGAAATGTATTTGTGGACTGACTTCATTCAGGATTTAAGGGAATAAAATTTTAACATAAGTCAAACCAAGATAGGCGATATCTATCCCCATCCTTTAACAGAAAAGAAGACAAAAAAGGGAAGAGTGATTTCCTGTAAAGTCACTTGGCTCCCAGTGACAGAGCTGCAACTCTTAACTCAGGACACTGCCTCCCAGGGCAATATTCTTTACAAAGTACTATGCTAACTGCTTCTGGTTTTGAAAATGTAAGGATAATGTAAGAATCAAAGTTATTTTATTTTATAAATGCACAGAAATGATTTCAGGGTATTTTTTCCCTTCCCAGGAAATTGAATTTTCTCCCTGCATATCGTCTGCTTTCCAAAAGCAGGAGGCAGCCATTCATTTAAAGACAGGACAACAATAAAATAAGTATTGCTTTTATAGTAAGCTATGAGGTTTTATTAGTGTCAACTTTCAGAACAGGCATGGGAGACTGTCTTAGCTTCTGGCTCGGGTTAACTCTCATAATGGTGAAATTTAACTGTCCTAATATAAGTGGTTATGGATCTATGGTTGGGGCAGGGGAAGGAAGAGATAAAGTGCCAAATGGAGCCATTGATTAGAGTCATACTGAAGGTTTGATGGAAATGTGGTACTTTGGAAAATGAATATTTTAGCTTCCTTTAAGGTACTTGTTATACACACAAATACATTCACAAATATACAAATATGCATATCTTTGTGCCTGTGCAGAACACAGCTTAAGGCCAAGAATGCTACTGCCATGTACCAGACAAGAACCTCATGTAGAATTTTCCAACCCCCCTTCCTAGCTGGGCATTCTCTTTCTATCCTTTCTTTCCTTCCTCCCATAAACATACAAATATCCTTAAAAGGAGTCTACATGTACTGTCTCCACTTTACCACTTTTTATTCTTCCTTAACCTCTTAAATGCTGCCTTTTGCCCACACTACCCCACTGAAGTTTTCCTTATAAAATCAACATAAACTAGGATTCAAGGGACACATTCTGTCCTAATTCTACCTAACACAGTAATTATATGTATTAAATTTATTTTTATTAAATAATTTTTTTATTATTTTTATTAAATTTTTTTAAAATTAAAATTATTGATCACTCTCTATTTCATGAAACCCTTCCTCCATGTCTTCAAAGACACAATTTTCCTCTTGGTTTTTCCTTTACTTCCCTATTTAACCTCATGGTTGTCTTTCTGTTCATCTCCTACAAGTATTACTGTTTCTCAGGTTTGCAGCCTCTAATCTTTTTGCTCTCGTTACTTTTCCTGAGCATCTTATTACATGTTAAATTTCTTAGGCTGTTGATGACTCCTGGATTTGTGTCTGCTAATCAGATCCCTCCATAGGTTTAATTACATATTTCCAAGCTTTCCTGGAAGGTTCCACTTAAATATTTCACAAGTCCTTCCAAAACAACAAATCTATGGCTGGATATATGTCTTTCCCCCTCAAACCTGTTGAGCTCCATATGACTGCATCATCTATACAGTTTCCAGATTCAAAAACCTGTGAGTCATCAGAGACTCCTCTTGCTACATCACCTCTATTACAGATACTATTTCCTTAACATCTCTCACATCCTCTTTGTTCCTGCCCTCCTTCTTTCAGGCCCTCATCACCTCATTTCTTATTATAACACACTTATGAAAGACAGTCCAACTATCTTCAAGTCACCCTTCACACTGGCAACGTAACCACCCCTAAAACTCAAATTGCTGGAGGATTTTGCTCTTCAGAAACTTTTCATAGCATTGAAGATAAAGTCAACAATTTAAGCTCAGTCTTAAGACCACTGATGATTTACCTTCTTCCATCTCTCTACATGAACTTGACTTCATTCATATCCTTGAGGCATGCTATTTCATATGTGTATATCTTTGCACATGCTCTTCCCCTTGCCCTTCTTTCCCCCTTTCCTTCCTTCCTTCTCCCTCCCTTCCTTCCTTCTTTCCTTCCTCTCTCCCAGTGAATACATAGCCATTCTTCAAAAATTGAATCCAAGGTCACCTCCATCAGAACCTTTCCCTAACAAGGTTAGATGTCCCACTCTGGGGCTCTCCTGTGTGTATTTCTTAGTATAGAACATTTACACAGTTATCTCTGATTTGTATTATTTATATAGCCTTTATGTCTGATAGAGTTACAAAATACTATTGAAAGTTCAACCAAATAATCATACAAACAATTGCAACTGTGATAGGTGCAAAAAAGGAGAGGTGTACACAGTGCTGTAATGTCTAAAGTAGGGGGCGGGGGTTAATCTAGTTGTTGGAATCAGGAAAAGCTGAGGCATTTATCACATCATAGTTTGTATCACAATTAGTTGGGCATATGTTTCATATACATTTCCTCACCTCAGACACACACACTCAACACACACACACACACACACACACACACACACACACACACACACACACACACTGCACATGAAAATTTATTCCCTTTCATGGTAATTCTGAAGTTTATTCATTATGAAACACCACTACCACCTTGCTCCACACAGAAACTCTGCTCAAAACATAGGGAAGGTCAATAAATAGCTGCTGAACTGAACTGAAAATTTCATCCAGAGTTGCAGGTTAGTTACATGATTCTGTTTCTTCAAAGATTGAGTTAACCATATAGTTCATCTGCAGATAAGACCTTAATCAAATGTATGATAAACTTATGTGGCAATTATATACAAAAGCAACATGTGTCACGCATTCTATCTTTCCTGAAAATCAATTACACACCTGCCAGATGGTTTTAAGCATGATAAAAATAAAGGAGATCTTGATAGGAGAGAAAAGAAACTCAAGCCAAGAGAAAAGCAGCATTTGGAACCATTTCATTGACTAGTCTAGCACAATCATCCTGGAAGACCAACAGACCAAGACCTAGGAGAAGAGGTTTCTACAGTACCAATCTGAAAGGTCTCATACTTTCCGACTGCACACTTGTTTCCCTTTCCGGTTTGATAGGTTAATTATCAAATAACGAAAAATGAAAAGACCAGAAAGATCTGGTTTCTATAGCTTTATACAAGTACCCAATCCTTTGGATACGTAAATCACTGGGATAATGCTTGCAGGAGCTAGCACTAGATAACCTTCTTCAGCATCTCGGCTTATGTAAATTTTTCATTTGGACTCATTATTACTTTCATTTTAGATCTATGTTCTCTTTGGATCCATTTCCTCTCACTTGGTGGAAAGCTCAGTAGATAAGACTTGTGCTTTCAAATCGTCCTGGACCTGGGTTTACTTCTCAACCCAGACATTTTAATAGGTGATGTCACTTCTCCAAACTTCAGTTTTTCTCATTTGCGCAATGGAATGGGTGTTAATAACTACTTAATAGGATTGCTATCAGAATAAAATAAAATGAATATGTCAGTATACAGCCTGTCAGAGAGTAAGTGCTCAATTAATGGTGGTAATGATGATAGTGGTAGTGGTGGGGATTTTTCTGACATTGATAACTTTGGGGAAACTCTCCCATTAATTATCCTTTTCATACTTAAAGATATATTCAACAACAACAAAATTAATCATCTGTTATGGGACATTATTTTTATAACTTTTCTCCTACATGTATATAAGTAATTAAGAATCATTTTTGTTTAAGGAAAGAATCTTAGAAAATTGGAGTTTTAGAAGAAAGGTTTTGAGGATTTTTGCTTCATCAAAACTCCATAAGAAGTGATTGCTAATGGATATAAATTTTCTTTTGATATAAATGTCCTGGAATTAGATAGTGATGATGGTCGCACAGCCTTGTGAATATACGAAACCCCACTCAACCGTATACGTTAAAGCAGTGAATTTTATAATATCTGAATTACATCTCAATTTTTAAAAATTCTATAAGAAAAATAATTGGGCCTCAGCAAGATGGTATACAACTACAAAGTTAATTTAGGTGGTGATTTCTTTTCCCTTTTCTCTTTCCATTTTAGTTGTCTTTCCAATTTGGATGGAAGGCCACTCTAGGTCCTACAGATTATAATTCTCGATCTCTAAGGTTGTATCATAGGAAACATTTAAGACTTCAGAGCTGTATGTTCCTCAGTTCAAATCCCAGTGTTACCAGCTGTGTGTGTTCAAGGACAAATTAACTTCTTTCAGCTTCATTTTTCTCATTTGTAAAGTGAGGCTAATGACCTGCTTTGCCGAGTTGCTGTGGCAACAAAATATGGGAGAAAGAAAAGGAAAAGGAAATGTTTAATGCAGAGTTTAGCACTTATAGACTCCCCACAAATGAGAGTTTCTTGTCTCCTTTTTTTCCGAGATCTTTGATCTGATTAATAAGGACTGGCACATTTTAAGAGAGTTTTTTTTTTAATCAGGACATGGTATAAATTGCCCACTGGCCATTCCTATATTTAAAATTTATAATATGTAAATGCAAGTATCTTTCTTAAAGATGGATTCTAAAACTTAAAGGTTATTAACAATGTTTTGGATTCTTATATTTGGCAAGAAAAGAATATGAAGATAGAATTTGTAAAATCAGTCCCCCTTCCATTTTCTACCACATGCCTGATGCATCACTGACACCTCGTGATGAGGAATATAAGTAGCTTCTGCTTAGGAGGAGGTGTTAGCATGATGCCCGCTTATTTGGAGTGTGGTTTTTTTTTTTATTTGTTTTTTTTTTTTTTTTTTTTTTTTTTTTTTTTTGCGGTATGTGGGCCTCTCACTGTTGTGGCCTCTCCCGTTACGGAGCACAGGCTCCGGACGCGCAGGCTCAGCGGCCATGGCTCACGGGCCCAGCCGCTCCGCGGCATGTGGGATCCTCCCAGACCGGGGCACGAACCCGCGTCCCCTGCATCGGCAGGCGGACTCTCAACCACTGCGCCACCAGGGAACCCCTGTTTTTTTATTCGTTGTTTTTAATCCAAGGTATTACCTAGACACTCAGCATCAGGGCTACATTCTGGATTAGCAAGCACCAAGATCATGCCTTAGCCATTTTATTAGTCATTAGGTGCAACTATCAGAAAGACCAACCTTGAAGGAGAAAAAACAGCCTGCACTAAGATTTCAATTATGTTTTAAATAGATATATATACATGTGGATAAAAGAAGTCTGTGAACATACACACAAAAATGTAACGGTGGCTATTTGCCGGTGGTTAGTTTGGTGGTTACTGGCAATTGAGCAGAGGCAGTAGAGTACAGCTGTTCAGAGTGTGATTTCTGCAATCGGACTTCCTGGGCTCACTCCTGCTCTACCACTTCCTGTATGATGACTATGGACAAGTCACTTAACTTTCTAGCCATCAGTTTCTATTTATATAAAGTGGGAACAGTAATGCATCACAGGGTAAGATTCGTATGAGATAATGTATGTAAAGCTGGAGGCACAGTGCCTGCGGAACACTAAAACACTCAGTAGATATTGTCAATGATTTCTATTCCTGCATTTTTGTATTTTTAATTTTTTTGCAACTAACACTGAACACGTTTAAAATCAGAAATAAATATTTGTTTAAAAATATCAGCATCTTTTATTTTTATAAGAATTTTTTTAAGGTATACGAACATCAAATACTCCTGAGGTTATAGCATCAAAAAATACTTCTTTTATGGCCTCATGTACATGCTTCATCCTTGGGCTCTAGTGAGAGCCATAAAATGTTTGTAAATGTACTATTATTATTTACAGTTCTTCTGAAGTTAAATGTAGAAATTTTCTGGAAAAGCATAAGCTATGGATTGGATGGAATGTCCTGATTCCCTGTACAGACTTCCAGGGATTGAAACACCACTGTGAGAAGTGAATTTAGTAATATCCCTATGGCAGCTACCAAATACTCTTTGTGAAAAGTATACCAATTCACAGTTTATTACATACGCCTACCTCTGCTTCCAGCCCCTCAAATGACATTTTTAAACATGAAAATAAAATATACTCATTCCTGGGGTTCCAGGATCAATTATTACAAGCTTGGGAAAAGTGAGAGCCCAACTAACTATCCAGATATCCTAAGAAAAAAAAAAAAACTGAGATGGGTAATTTCCAGAGTCAATTTTCTAATTCCCAAACTTTTGCTGCCTGTTTCCAATGACAGAGTTTAAAGATTTACTATGAGTGAGATACACACACACACACACACACACACACACCCTTAATTTTTCAATTACTTTTCTTAACGTAATTAGAATAAATTAGTTTGAAGGGGAAAAGAAAAAAAATAAATAAATTACTGTTTCTGATGGATATTTTTTTTGTTTTTTTTTTTTTCCTTTTAAGAAGCAATGTTTGCATTTTCAAAGCAAAGTCATTTGGGGGACATCAAACCTGGGCCCTATTTATGTGGCATGACACTTAGCAAGCTGCAAGCACAATCTGAAATTGCTTTCTCTAACCCGGATTTCTCCCACACACCTTCACAAGGAAACAAATGATGGATGTAAATATCTATTTTCAAAAGGCATTTCATCTGACATCATTATCTTACTCAAGGAAAATATCCCCAGTTTCGTGATTGTTTTAGGGAAAGAAATTTAAAATAGTGTGCGCTCAGGAATACAAACTAATTTTGATAAAACATTGTTGAATATTTCACTCCCTTCTTCAAAAGCTTATAATGGTTTCTTTACAGCTTAAAGTAGAATTTCCAACATCTTTAACTTGGCATTCAAGAACTGGCACAATCTTTTTCTAGCTTTCTGACCACAGTTTCTACAATATCCCACCACCCATAATTACTTCAGGTCCACAATCCCATATCTGAGATAAATGCTGCTGGATGTGTATTATAATTCAGATTTGGGGGGCACAAGGTGGTATTTTTAAAAAGTAATACAGTTAATGTATAAAATATTAGCAAAATCTCTGTATGTTGGAGCAGCACTTATAATCAAGGACACTGATATATCTGCAGCAAAAACTACAAAGATTCTCATAAGTGGAGTAAGTAAAAATTATAAACAGTCTCATGTCAGTTCAGGTCATGTTGTGACACCAAATAAGTTTGCTGCAAACTTAAGAAGAAAACAATGATTTTCAGAGCTTCTTAGATTTAGAAACCATAGAGGATGCGTTGTGAACCTGCATGTGCTTTACTTGGACATAGACTTTTGAACTTTTGAGCCTTTATTAATTTTCTTTCCTTAGCCAAGAAGGTCCTCTGCATCTCTTTTAGTTTATTCAGCTTCATTGTGGGCCAGTCCAAACGTCAACTCTTCCATAGAGCCTGAAGTCAAAAGCATCGTCCTTCTTCTGTTGTCTGCATGTTTTTTGTCCCTCTAGGCTAGAAATTCCTTAAGGAACAACACTGTGTCTGCTTTGCCTTTGTGTACTGTGACTCCTGGCAGTGTATTTTCCTCAAAAGGATAAATAAGTTGAATGAAGCAAGCCTATAGAACACAGAAAATATTGACAAAGCAAGCCAAAGTACTATGTCATATCTCCATTCCTCTTTATAAATCTGGATTTTCACAAAATGACCAGTTTCTGTCTGGTTTTTTAACTTTACTCAGGATCTTTCTGGTCAAATACTTTCTAGAAAGGCTAAGAAAAATTTTAAGCAGTATAGTTACTAGCTTTCATTCCAGTTCAACACTCTGAGCAGACTTCAGAAGATACCAATTTTAGGTTAGCGTAGTGCTCAGAAATTATAAGTTAAAAAATTAACTTTCTCATATGTTGCACTCTTTATTCTTCTATAATTATTTAACCATATTTGGATTATTTCCTGAAGCAGGTTTTATGCTCTTTAGTGGATTAGAAATGTATCTTCTTATTTTGTATTCTTTTCAGTACTCTTTGCAGACAATTAAGAGTTGCTCAATGAATTAATATACGACTGAATAATAATAATTATGGATAAAGATAAACCATTCTTATATTAAATATTTAGGTAAATGGAATAGCTATTTTTCTAATATTGGAGATCAGAGAACATATCTCCAAATAGAAATAGCACCCTATTATTTTAAGTTTGAGGGGATACGATTTTTGAGTCCCAGCCTAACTTTTACCTTATGCTGTTTATGATCTTATATTTTATTTCTATAATTTAGTTGACTGTCACAGGGAATGCTATTTTGACTCCTTTTGTAATAAAATAATTATTGGGGTATTTAAAAAGCAAACAAACAAGAAATGAATAAAATACTCCCTATAATGCAAGTAACAATCTAAACAGCATATTGGAAGTATTTTGACTACAAGGGTTGAAGAATAACCCTAAATAACTCCCAGATCACAAGATTAAGAAACCAAATATGGGTTTTCCACATTTGGTATTATTCTTCACATGGAATATTAGTCCAGATTTATAGTACTAAATGACACCTGTCTAGCCATTCAACCACCCATCCAACCAATCATTCTTCTAAACATCCATAAAGGGAAAAATTCTACATAAAATTTTAATTCTCTGCTTTGGAGGATGGTTCAACTAAAGGAGACGAGGTCCTTTTTGTTTGGCAGAGCAAACAAATAACGGTGTGTTATTTGTTGGACTAGAAAATATACTGAGGGATCAGAGAGGAGTCTGGGGGTGAGGGTAGAGAAAGTGGAATTAATCTGCATAACAAAGTAAGAAGAATTTGGAGTTCCAAAGTCATCTGGAAGGAACTGTGAAAAGGTGAGAAACACAGTAGCTGGCTGGGGTCTGAGGTGTAGAAATGGCCAAAAAAATTTTCAGAACAGGGCCAAACAATCTCTATACTGAGATAATTTGGCAGACTTCAATTTGGAGCAGAGGTGACCATAAAGAACAGTCTCACCCTGAAATTTTGCATAAATTTGGTGGTGTGGGTGGGGGATATTGAACTCTTCAAAATTCATAGACTGGGAATCAAACCAATCTTATCTAGCTCTTCACTGGTCCAGTGACTTTAGCTCTATGCCTGAGACACATGAACACACTCACGCACACCTTCACATGAAGCAAGTGTATCTGGAGTTCACTTATCCAATAACCTCAAATATCTGCAACATAGACCTAAGCCTGAAAAAAGAATCAAAAAATAGAGAAAGGGAGGGAAAGACATCTAAGTACCCCAAATCACTGACGTAAAATTGTGGCACAAAATATTGTATACTTCATTTGTAGGAACACATTAAGTCTTGCTACAACATTTATTTACTCTTAAAAATAATTCTAGTTACTTTTTTACATAGAACTCTACATAGCTATCTCACCACACTCAACAGACAAAAATATGGCTCAGGGCTTATTTTTTTAAATAAAGTTGTATTGGAGCACAGCCATGTCTGTTCATTCATGTGTTTTCTATGGCTGTTGCATGCTACAGCTGCAGAGTTGAGCAACTGTGACAGAGACTGTATGGTCCACAAAGCCTAAAATATTTACTACCTGGCTGTTTACTGAAGAAGGTTGTCGCCAGTGCTGGAGAGGGTGTGGAGAAAAGGGAACCCTCCTGCACTGTTGGTGGGCATGTAAATTGATACAGCCACTATGGAGAACAGTATGGAAGTTCCTTAAAAAACTAAAAATAGAACTACCATATGACCCAGCAATCCCACTACTGGGCATATACCCAGAGAAAAACGTTATTCAAAAAGACACATGCACCCCAATGTTCACTGCAGCACTATTTACAATAGCCAGGTCATAGAAGCAACCTAAATGCCCATCGACAGACGAATGGATAAAGAAGATGTGGTACATATATACAATGGAATATTACTCAGCCATAAAAAGGAATGAAAATGGGTCATTTGTAGAGATGTGAATGGGCCTAGAGACTGTCATACAGAGTGAAGTAAGTCAGAAAGAGAAAAACAAATATCATATATTAACGCATATATGTGGAATCTAGAAAAATGGTACAGATGAACTGGTTTGCAAGGCAGAAATAGAGACACAGATGTAGAGAACAAACGTATGGACACCAAGAGGGAAAGTGGCAGGAGGCAGGGGTGGTGGGATGAATTGGGAGATTGGGATTTACATATACACACTAATATATATAAAATAGATAACTAATAAGAACCTGCTGTATAAAAATAAATAAATAAAATAAAATTCAAAATTCAGAAAAAAAAAAAAGAAGGTTGTTGCCTTCTGGTCTAGAAGGGGAAAAAAAGGAAAACTGAAAGAGACAGATTATTAAAAAGTGAGAAATAATAATTTTAAGGAGAAAAAGTAAACAACCAAACCAATAAATATCAGATCCCCCAAAGTCACAAAATAACGGCCATTTGGGAATAAATAGTGTCAGACACCTTAACAAGTCTCTGAGTGGAACTGTGTATTTTTATAGTGCAATACAATTATTAATAATAATGACGCTGAGAAATCAAAGTTGTAAAATACGTTCAGAATCTCCAAAGAAATGAGACTCAAAAACTACATTTAAAAAAACAGAGATAAGTTTTTTGCCTTTTAAAAAATATTTAGAAGATAATTTATACTAAAAGAAATAAGCTTTGAGACTTCCCTGGTGGCGCAGTGGTTAAGAATCCACCTGCCAATGCAGGGGACACGGGTTCGATCCCTGGTCAGGGAAGATCCCACATGCCGTGGAGCAACTAAGCCCGTGCACCGTAACTACTGAGCCTGCTCTCTAGAGCCCGTGAGCCACAACTACTGAATCCTGCGCACCTAGAGCCTGTGCTCCGCAACAAGAGAAGCCACCGCAATGAGAAGCCCTCACACAGCAACAAAGAGTAGCCCCCACTCGCTGCAACTAGAGAAAGCCCACATGCAGCAATGAAGATCTAATGCAGTCAAAAGTAAATAAATTAATTGATTTTTTTAAAATCTTTAAAAAAAAAATAAAAGGAATAAGCTTTGCTATCTGAAAAATTTACTCATGTAAGTTACCTTTTTTCTGAGAATTGTACTATAAATTTAAACTATCTTAGTATTAAATATCTCCAAAAGAGCCACTGAACACATACCAAAATGTAGGAATTTTCTCCAGATAAGTTTGAATTTTGCAGGGTTGTTTTTCATGGAAGCATGGTGTGGATATCACATTTCTTTTATCATTTTAAAGTATTATAAATGAAGCAATATAGTATAGTGTTTAAGAAAACTGGTTCTGGAGTCTCAATTCTTGGATTTACATTCCAGCTGTCAAACATTTACCAGTTGTATGATCTTGGGCACAAAATTGGGGGGCATTAAACTAGCTGACCTCTGTAATGCATTTCAGTCTGTGAGTCATTATGTCTAGGTAAGAGCTAGGCATCTATTCCTGGGACCATCATCACGACTACCTTGTCTGGACTTTGACTTTTCCTTCTCCTGGGGACTGGATGCAAAGTCAGATGAGGTAGCTTGAGAAGAACTTGAATCCCCAGTGAGCAGAAGACTCACACTAGATCAATCGAGACACATCTGAAGGAAATCCCACCCTCTGTCCCCACCTGATGGAGAGGACCCCACGATGATGAGGAACACCTGATCAGGGTTCTGATCAGCAGTCTGCAGTGTAGCACTACACAGGACTGCAGTGCCAACTACAGCTGAGGGATCAAATACTACAAGATGCCCCCTCATGTAGATACCAACCTAACACTGCACTCTAGTCCCCACAATTGCTTATGTATAAGCTCTAATTACTGAGACAAGTATACCAATTCATCATGACAAACACATTTTCCCTGGCATTGAATTCCAGAAGGCATTTATCATGTGCATCCACAGAAAAAGGACAGTGACTGTCATAAAGGACACAGTTTTCAACTGCAATTTTGGATAATAACTGCAAATTATGTTCAGAAAAATCTTTCCTACATGACTATTGCTCTTTCTTCCCCATAGAAAACCCTTCACAATCATGTGCATACCTTTTGTGAAATGTTTACCTTCTAGCTAAGCTGTGGATTCTGTCTCATTGCTATCCTCAGCTCCTACTGGCCCCTGTCTAAAGGAGAGTGATTCGGTGACACATCGTAAAGAGAATGGAATTGTAGCATCTAGAGAAAGTAATTCCCAGGAGAAAATAAAATTTTCCATAAAATATCCAGAGAGCTCTTTTATATACAAAACACTGTAATTGTTCAGTGTGGCAGTCCCCCAACCAACTCAGGGCAAGATGCTGGCATTTTAAGGAGACAACTCTCAACCCAATATAAGAAAATCTTTCTTTCCCTCCAATCCACCCACAGTTGAAGTTACTTATTCTGCTCTTAGTGAGCTTCCTGTCACCATTAGAGGATATTTAAGATTTGGGCAAAGGAAGTTGAACCACATGGCTACATTCTCTGAGACAAATTAAGTCTTAAGAGATTTTGACAAGAAAAGTGATACAACCAGACTGACTCAAGGCATAGGGATCTCTGTGTCCTGAACAGATCCTACCCAAAGAAACCAGAGAAAAACTTACAATTTCTCTAACTTGAGGCTGGATAAAATTAGCTAGCTGTAGCCATTGCCTACTAAATGATGAACAGAATAGTAGAGTGGGAAAAAAAACCCTGAATCTGAGTCTGGCTGACTTGGCTTCAAGTCCTGGTTCTGTCATTTTGTTGTGTGATCTTAAGACAACTTATATAACCTCTCTGAGTCTCAGTTGCTTCATTTAAATATAGATAAGAATGCCTTATTATAAAGTACTGTAAGGAGCGTATGAGATGTTATATATACAGTGCCTAGCACAATGCTAGGCTTAGAATAGAAACCAAATGAATTGAAGTTATCATCGTTAACATTGCAAGTGTATACCACAGCAATCTCAGCCTTTTAAGATCATCTGTGGAAAGATCTATTTCAGATATATTCACAAATAAAGGAGAAATTTAAGATGGGTTGTAATTTTAAAATCTGCGACATGATTGTCATGCGAAACTGCTGCCTTTATAAAAAAAAAAAAAAGGATTTTGTGACAGATAAAGAATATACCAAAACCACAACTGGAGAGTAAGAATTTGACAGTAGCTACCTGATTCAATTCTTATTCTCCTTCCACCTAGAATATAAGCTTTATGAGGGCAGGAACTTTGTTTCTCTTATTCATCAATATATTTCCAGAGACCAGAACCATATCTGTCACACAGTAAATACTCAATAAATATCTGTTCATAAATAAATGAGTAGGTAAGTGGTACGGTCCACTCCATACCTGAGAGCCATGAGGATGTTCAGGCACTGGGGTAAGGTAAGAACAACCACCCAGATTTTAGTTCAGCCTCGGCAAGTATTCCTTAGAAATACCCAACCCTCTCTGTAATAATTACACATATCCCAAGAGTGCATGTCATTACTATTTTAATTTTCTATGAACTATACATGAAACTCTTTGTAGAAAGCAGATTGGCAATTTCCAGTGGCAGTGGAGCACGTGAGGTCTCTCTCCCAGTGCAAACGCACCCACTGACAACTGACCTATTAACAGCATGTTGTTTCTTGTGCATTAGTCAGCATGAATCAGTCTTCCTAAGACTGGTTACACTATAGAGAAACTCACCTAAGTTTACTATTTTCTTCACAATACCTCTGCTCCTTCAGCAAAACCCCAGTCTCTCTCTTTTCTTTTTCTTTTTCTTTTTTTATGTACCATGTTCTCTTTTCTATCACATTAACTGTGCCAACTCATTTAGGGAAAGTTGTGTCAAATTAATCATGATTGTACTTTATACTTGGCTAAAATATTTGCAAAAGTATATTGTAGCTGACAGACCTTGTTTTTTATACAAATTATAGCTTATATTGCAGTAAAATTGGCCACATGGACATGATACTAAATTCTCTTCAACTTTCAGAATACAAAACTGATTCCAAAACCAACAGGAAACACTCCCCAACTTATAGTTCTTCAAAATATTTGGTCTAGGTTCACAAGACCAGCACTTATCCATTGAACTAGTATTCTGACTATGGGACTGGCCAGGGTTATCTCTTAGTCACTGCAGTCCCAATCATCACTTTCTTCTCTACAACCTCTGCCACATTTTTCTTCAACACATAGCAAGAAAGAATGCTGTATTCCTTTGAAAATACTTTCCAAGCATCGGCTAGGAAATTTACTGGAGGCCTTTGCAGTTGCAGAAGATACATGACTAGAACCAGAAGTGAAGTCAAAAAAAAAAAAAAAACTGAAATAAACTTTTAAATTATTACAAGATTTGGTCATGACTTCCTTAGCTATACTTTTAAGTGAGTAATTTTGACTGATATCCAAAACTATACACATTTCCAGTTTTGTTTTAGGATACACTGAGGCAGAGGAGGGGGAGGCTGGCCTCAGAAAGAGCATGCATGCACAGAAAGAGAACTTAAGAGTTCTTGTCAACTGGATTGGTGACAATGGATAACATGAAGCAATTTAAAGGCCCTAAGTCCTAAAGCACTGATACATGCTTACAACATAAAGCATGAAGTGGAAATATTTTTTAAATTTCAATTTCACAAAAGAACATTAGAATTGATAGATTTAAGATATTATACAATCCAATGCCTTCACTGTATAAGTGGAAAAAACTGAGGCTCAGAGAAGGGAAATGAATCACTCAAGAAAATTAACAACTAGCAACATAGTGATCCAACATGGAGCAGACTTCAAGCCTTTCATTTCTAAAACCATCTCCAAATGATTTCACTTCATTGCCTGCTGCTTACCAACTATGTGGCTATCACCTGTCCTTTTCTTGGTACTACCATGACTCATCTACCATACTTAGGATAAGGGTCAATTAACTCCTCAAAGTATTATTAGCCAGATTCTGATCCTCATTTTCTTTTTTTTTTTTTAAGAAGATGTTGGGGGTAGGAGTTTATTAATTAATTTATTTATTTTGGCTGTGTTGGGTCTTCGTTTCTGTGCAAGGGCTTTCTCTAGTTGTGGCAAGCAGGGGCCACTCTTCATCGCGGTACGCGGGCCTCTCACTGTCTCGGCCTCTCTTGTTGCAGAGCACAGGCTCCAGACGCGCAGGCTCAGTAGTTGTGGCTCACGGGCCTAGTTGCTCCGCGGCATGTGGGATCCTCCCAGACCAGGGCTCGAACCCGAGTCCCCTGCATTAGCAGGCAGATTCTCAACCACTGCGCCACCAGGGAAGCCCCCAATCCTCATTATTAATTCTGATGGTACTGTTCTTTAATAACAATCCTCATTCTGTGCCAGAAGCAGAAAGATTTTAAGACAGACATGAATTTCCTGAGCTGTAGTGTTACATTCCTCCAAACACATGTACTGATATTTTTATTCAGCAATAACAACAAACTATTTTTTTTTAAACTGGCACTAATAACCAAAAAATCAGAAAGGAACACTAATTCCCAAAAGTGATCTATAATATGTTCCTATGGAAATAACTCATTAAAATACAGCTTTCTTAAAACTTTGAAAAAACATGTTCACTTGGTTTGTTGTCAACAAAGAAGCCTTTCCTGAATCTTTGTTACTTTTCTGCTACAACCTACTTCTGTTTTACTCAATAGGCATTAAAGTGGATCTTTTAGGTTATACTTCTTTAAACTATATCATGCCAGCTAATTAACCAGGCTAAGAAACTTGAACTTTTTATCATGGCAAATCCACTGAAAGATTTTAATTCAGAGTTTTCCGTAATCAAATATGTGTTTCAAAAGGATTACTCTGGTACCAGTATGGAAGTGAAGAAGACCAAGTTGTTCTGACAAGAAGTTGCCAGGCCTACCCTGTGGCAAATGGGAGAACAGGTTTGGATGCTTAGGACATGTAATTGATAGAATGTGGTAATTAACTGTATATGAAAAGTGGAAGAGAGGAAGAAGTAATGATATACAAGCTCCTGGCATTATGATAAGTAGAAAAGGAGCTCAAAATCAAAAAGGAGACTTCCATAGACATTTTTCATTCATGATAGAACAATGGCTATTCTCAGCAGAATGTGTGAAAGAGCCATATATGGGAAATAAATTAACATTGGAAAAGAGAGATAAGGAAATGAATCATAAGGAATGTAGTATGTCATGTTTGCTAGACCATAAAGAAACGGAAAGGGTTTCTGAATGAACAGATAGTCACAAAACTAGAGCATCAGGTCAGACAATGTAGGAGGGAAGGGCGGAAACATAGGTTGGAGCTACATGATAAAAGATTTCGGATACGTAGCTAAAAAGTTCAGAGTTAATTCAAGAAAAAATAAGAGTCAATGAAGGTTTTGTAATAGATTTAACAAAATGAAATTTTGAAAGTACTTTAAAATATTTCAAATATTTTGAATAATATAAACATCTTTTTTTTCATTCTTTAAAAAGAAGGAAATTTTTGCTCCACTGAATCTAGCTTCCTCTCCCTTGAATTCGTGTAACTGTGAGATTTAGCATCACCTGGGTCAGGAGCCATAGCAGCCAAGAATGGATTGTGTGTGTCATATTAAATATAAACACAATGGGTAAAGTTCCAGAACTTCTGCTTCTAGCCACGGCAAAGTAACTAGCATCAGACTTACTTTCCTGACACAAACAACTGTAAAACTGAACAAAATCTGTTAGGAAACTATTTCTAGGTGTTGGGTAACACAGCACAGAACCATGATCCCCCAGAGAAAGGGAAACTATGAGGTAAGCTCCACATTAATTCCAGCTTTTCACCTGGGGCAATTTTCCAGAGGCAACATGGAAGCCAGACCCCAAATGGAGAATGTCAATTTCACTGAGATAAGGAGGCATATATCAGAGTTTGGGGCTGCTGAAGTGGCTTGAAGCTGTGCAACAGAGTATTGGAGAAAGGTAGCTGCATGGAATAAGGGAAGCAAGAAAACCTCTAAGAGATTGCCCTCAGGTCCTTGGCCAAAATAGGCACTACTCATATGCAGGTAGAGACTCCCTAAAGCCCTCATAGAGCAGCTGCTGCAGTGCTAAGTCCTGTGTTCATCTGCATGGAGGTAACAATACATTAATCAATGCTCAGAGATGTCCGAATTCTAACCCATCCAGAGTGGAACAGCCTTGCTGAGCAACTTGGACATTGAAATGAGATGCCAGAAAGATCATGCCTAGGAGTAAAGATCATGCCCTATAGTAAAAGCCATGCCAAAGACTAAGAACAATATTGAAATAAAGCATAAAATCAATTGTAACTACATCAAGAGATACCACCAATAGTTTAACTACTTGCCAGAACAAAACTCTTCAAAGAAAAACGATGTACTCTATGTTCCCTACAACATACCATCCATAATAATCTGGCATACTTATAAGTATTCTAGACACACAAAGAAGTAGGAAAAATGTAGCTCACAATCAAAAGTAAAAGAAGTTAATATAAATAGATCTCAAGATGACAAAGAGGTTAAAGTTAGAAGACAAGGGCTTTAAAGCAGCTATTACATATATGATCATGAATTTGTTTTTCATTTAAATCCTAGAACTGAAAAATACTGTACTTGAATACATTTACTGGGTAGATGTACAGCAGACTGGACACAACAAAAGAAAGGGTCAATAAACTTGAAGATATATGAATCGAAATTCACCAATTCTGAAGACAGAACTTAAAAAGAACAGAGCCTTGGTAGTTCAGGTAATCCAAATAAGTGTAATTTAAGTTCCCAGAGGGGAAGAAGAGAGAGAGAGAGAAAGAGAGAGAAGGGAGCAGAAAAAAAATGTGAAAATTCCAAATTTGTTTTAAAAGTCATCCTACATATCCACACCTATATATCCAACCCTAAGCCATATAAATAGAAAGAAACCTTCAACCAGGTTTGCTATAATCAAACTGCTGACAACAATGATAAAAAGAAAATCTGTAAAGCAGCCACAAAGTAATAAAAATATTACATACAGGAAAATAATAAGAAAGATCTGCCTCTCATCAGAAAAGAATAGAGGCTAGAAAATCTTGTAACAGCTTTAAAGTACTGAAATTTTTTTTTAAATTTCAACTCAGAATTCTATATCTTATAGGAACAATATTTCAAAAATGAAGATAAAATAATTGTTGATAAATGCAAACTGAGGGAATTTGTTGCTTGCACAAAGTACACTACAAGAAATGATAAACATTGTGTGCAGGTTTTTGTGTTGACAGGTTTTCAATTTATTTGGGTAAGTATCAAGGAGTGTGATTCATTCGGTAAGAGTATGTTTGGTTTTGTAAAAGCTGACAAACTGTCTTCCAAAAATTTAATAGAACACTTGTAAATAACCCAAGCAAAAGAAGAACTCGCAAGGGAAATTAGAAAATATTTGAAAATATAAATGAAAATAAAGCACTATACATCTGTGTGATACAGCTTAAGCAGGTCTTAGAAATAAATAATATAAGCTTTAAATTCTCATGTTAGAAAAGAAGAACATTTTAAAATCAGTAATCTAAGGTTTAAACTTAAGAAGGTACAAAAAGTAGAGCAAATTAAACCCAAATAAATCAAAGAAAGGAAATAATAAACAGCACAAAACAATGAAATATAAAACAAACAGTATAGAAAATTAACAAAGCCAAAAATTTTTTTGGAGAAAGTACTAAAATTGTTAAACCCTACCTACCACAGCTTAGTAGATAAAACACCGCCACAAATCCCATATGCATGTAACATGTGCAAAAAGAGATTGTTATGAACATCCTCATGCCAGTATATTCAAATGAGGTAAAATTATGAATTCCTTGAAAAGTAAATTTAAAATTGACAGAAAAAGAAAATGTGTATAACCCTATGTCTGATAAAGAATTTTTATTTGTAAACGAAATCCTTCCCAAAAAGAAAGCTGTGGGCCCACTTGGTTTTACTGCTGAACTGTATCAAATATTAAGGAAGGAAGAATACTAATCTTAAATAAACTTTCATAAATTAAAGGAGGAAAGAAAACTTCCCCCCAAACTGACAAAGCTATTAATGAAAAGAAAATACAAATCAATATCCTCATAGACATTGGTACAAAAATATCATTAATAAATTTCTAGCAAATCAAATATAATGGTTACTGGGGGAAGGGTCGGGGGAAGGATAGTTAGGGAATTTGGGATTAACATGTACACACTGCTATATTTTAAATGGATAACCAACAAGGACCTACTGTATAACACAGGGGACTCTGTTCAATATTATGTAACAACCTAAATGGGAAAAGAATTTGAAAAAGAATAGATACATGTATATATGTAACTGAATTACTTTGCTGTACACCTGAAACTAACACAACATTGTTAACCAACTATACTCCAACATAAAATAAAAAGTTTAAAAAAATGAATGGATAAATGAAATGTAGTATATCCATTCTACGGAATA
The DNA here is from genome assembly GCF_964270905.1 of Leucopleurus acutus. Lineage (NCBI taxonomy): Eukaryota > Metazoa > Chordata > Mammalia > Artiodactyla > Delphinidae > Leucopleurus > Leucopleurus acutus. The sequence goes on along the minus strand of NC_139147.1, from coordinate 75,969,709 downwards.
GTCAGCCACAAAAAGGAATTAAGTATTGATCTATGCTACATCATGGGCAAACCTTGAAAACATTATGCTAAGTGAAAGTAGCCAGTTGTAAAAAGCCAGATATCATATGATTCCAGTTATATGACGTGCCCAGAAGGCAAATCTATAGAAACAGAAAGATTAGTGGTTGCCAAGGATGGGGAAAAGGGGAGAATTGGGAATGACCTAGTATACAATGACCAACCAGTATACAAATTAGGGGACAAAAGAGAAATTTGGGGTGATATTAATCCTATATATAATCAATGTCCTCTCTCTCTCTCTCTCTCCAAATATATATATATATATATATATATATATATATCTATATCTACAACATATATACATCTGTTCTAAAAATCAACAAAAGAAAGACAAAACACAAATTTAAAAATAAGCAAAATATTTGTACAGTCATTTCAAAAAAGAAGATACACAAATGACCAATAAGCATATGAAAAGGTTTGCAACATCATTAGTCAACAGAGAAATGCAAATTAAAATGATGATGCCATACTACTTCATTTTAAAAAGGTTGAAAACACTATAATTGGTGAGAAGGTGGACCAACTGGAACACTCGTATTTTGGGAGTGTACTATGTTACAAATGACTGGAAAATAACATTTCTAAAAATCATTTACAATAGCATCAGATTGTTTGGAAAGTTGTTGGCAGTTCATTATAAAGTCAAAACTACATTTACACCGTGTCCCAACACTTCCATTCTTTTACATAGAAGAAGTTAAAACATAGCATAAAAAACTTGTACATGAGTGTTTCTATCAGCTTTATTCAAAATAATCAAAAACTGGAAATAATCCAAATGTCTAATAAAATTAAAATAGATAAATAATTTGTGGTGTATGTATATAATAGAATAATAGCAATTAAAAAAGAATAAACTACTGAAACACAACATGGGTGAATCTCAAAAATAATATGTGGAGTGAAAGAAGTCATATATAAAACAGTGTGTACTGTATGATTCCATTTATATGAAATTCAAGATCAGGTCAAACTAATTTATGATGATTAAAACTGGAAGACTGGTTGCATATTAGGGGGGATGGTAACTGACCAGAAGTGGACATGAGGATATTCTCCGGAGTGATGGAAATGTTATGTATCTTGATTGATGTGCTGGTTACATTGTCAAATCTCTACAAATTATATATTAAAGATTTCTGTATTTTACTGATTTTAAATTTCACTTTAAACTATAATAAACACAAAGGATGCATTCATTTTTACTTTATAAAAATCTATGAAAATAAAAACCCACAACGAACTAGAATTGTACCAGACATAACTCTTACTAACAAACAAAATTTATATAGGCTGTCTTGTCACCATGGGATAAATAACTGAATTATATATTATTTACAATAAAATATATCTGTCACCAGCAAATAGGTGTACTATTCATTATGCCAATTAATTAAAAATGATAAATTTGGGGTGATATCAATCCTACCTCTAAGAAGCTTACTAGCTTACTGTGTTCTATCCACTAACCTTTTCTTGCAAACAACTGTCTCTCTTGTTCGCTCAGTTCTCATTTTAAACACTCTCCATCAGACATTCACAAAGAGCTCCCATACTGAACCAGCACTGTTTGGCTGACCTAGTCATAGACACAGTGTTCTCCCTAGGACGAAGTTCAAATTACATGATGGCTCAAAGTCTTGTCTTAAAAACCCTCAAAGGAGCTTGAAAACTCAAGACCAAACTGGACATGTAAGTGGTCTTTATACTTTATACACCATGTAAAAGAAGACTGGACTTGTTTATGTGATCCCAGGAGATTTAGAACTGAGACCCATGGTTGAAGTTAAAATTAAAGAGATTTCAGTTCAAAATAACAAAGTTAGGTCTATCCAAGTCTAAAGGAATATATCAAGAGGTGGTATAAGCTAAAAATAATCAGAGACAAAATTCAAGCATCTGATGAGTGGTTAGACAACCCAAACTTTAAGGTCCCTCCCACCTCAAGACTGTATGACAAGGATTAGGTGTTTCACCAGGCTCACAACTCACACATTCAGCACTTGCCCACACAATAATGGTTTTGCACACACAATCCTATCTTCCTCCTGGCTTGCTTCTATTACTGCCAATGGTTTGATATCAGAAACTGAGGAGAGACAGGTTCATTTCAATTTTGATTACTTCTTAAAAGAGGAAAAATCAAGCTAAACCCAAAGAAGAAGAATGGTAATGTTTGAGGATGGTATCTTGATTAGGACTTGGTGAGTTTAAATATGTGAACACAATTACATCCAAATAAAGGGTCTGAGTGGCGCTTTATTAACAAATATATACCATTGGTGTTTTGAAACAAAGAGAGAAACTATATAATTGTTCAATATTTAACTCTGCTATTATCAATAGATAAATATAGTGATAGGTAGTATACCTTAAGATTTAAAGCATAGACTTTGGAGCCACACTGCCTAGTTTGGAATCCTAACCTCTCTATTCCTCAGTTTTCTTATCTGACAAAATAGGGATCATAAGAGTACCTATATTATAGAGTTGTTATAAGGATTAAAAGAATTAATTCACCTCAAGTTTGAGGAAGTGTGTAACAAGATATGTGTTTTTGTTATTAATGGACGATTGGCATTTAGTGGGCCTGCGTTTTTCCGAAGTCAAAATTTTCTGTATATAGCAGAGAAAAATATCAGTTAGTTTAACAGGAAGAAAAGTTTTTTTAAGAAGATAGCTTTTTTGGAGTAGGATCATATCTCCAAAAGCAACTGAGGATGTGGTCCTGAAGTACAGAAGAGAAGATGTGAGAAAAAAAAAAAAAAGAGAGACAGAATGGAGTCTATCTTAGCCTCGACGTCTATAAGAAAATAAGGTAGCTCATAAAAAACAGAAACTTATTTCCCAGAGGTCTGGAGGCTGGGAAGTCCAAGATCATGTCAGTTGATACTCGGATAAAGTGAAGGAATGAGGTAGTAAGCAATGACTAGCAAAAATGGATGAAAAAGCATGATACATAAATTGAACTAATTCTGCACAAGCAGTGACTTAAGAGTTTGAGGTGTAGGGACTTCCCTGGTGGTCCAGTGGCTGGGACTCCCTGCTCCAATGTGGGGGGCCTGGGTTCGATCCCTGGTCAGGGAGCTGGATCCCGCATGCCGCAACTAAGACCCAACGCAGCTAAATAAATAAATATTAAAAAAAAAAAAGAGTTTGAGGCATCTAGGAGAAATACAGCTCCCCTAGAAAATCACCAGAAAGAAGGCAAGGAACGAGGGATAAAAATTCTTTCCATTTTAATTCCACCTCAAAAGATAAAATGATTTCTAGGTTATATTTATATCTACTTTTTAAATATCTTTAACAAACTTACCATCCCTGATGGCACCTGGCAGCATTTTCTGTAGAGTAGGTGAACACATGTAGTTTTGAATAAACTTGGAATGAATGAATAAATGAGAGAACTATTACGTGCAGTAAGGTGTACCAGATAGATGAGATTCCCCTTGCGGAACACCTGGAGAAGATACAATCTCTACGTTACCTTAATTTAGAGGACCCTTAATAATTATTTATAGGGTGCAGGAATGAGTGTACCATAAAAATATGTACCAATGGGTAAAAACTCAGGACAATGGGACCAAGTCTGAAAACTAGACCATGTGTGCTCTTCCTGGAACATCCAGAAGCTCTGGCTGCTCTACTCACCTCAGGGAATGCATTGCCAGGTCCACTTTGTACTTCAGGGACCCAGTCTTCTCAGGAAGACTTTCCAACACAGGCCAGCATTTGGAGCAGGAAGTGGTTTGCGGTATGTCAGACAATACACTATAGGAATAGAATCATTGTTTTATCTTCTGCAACAAACTTAAAAATACTTGGCCCTTGTGGTCTTCAGACCTCCACACTTACAACAATCCAAGTGCACCTAAAACCAGTGATCACAGCTCATTATCAAACAGAGCACTGTTCACAGAAGAGGCTACTGCAAGGCAAGGTCTGATGCAACAGCAATACGGCAGTGAGCTTGGCAGTCTGCATTCCACTGGGTTCAGAATCTTTAAAATGTTTTCTGTCTTTGATGTTCAGAAACAGCATCTCAGAATTGAAACCAGACAATAAAGAAGAAAGTATTTATAGCACTGAGGTCACTTAAGAATAAGAACTTGAGACAAACTGCATTAGTGCTAAACTGGTCTCAACTTCTTACACGATGTGGGACTTCCCCACATCTTTGTTTCCTTTATATAAAATGGGAATGCTGAAGAAGAACTACAGTCCTGCAGTCTATGGAACAAAAACCACATTCACAGAAAGAGAGGCAAGAGGAAAAGGCAGAGGGCTATGTAACAGATGAAGGAACAAGATAAAACCCCAGAAAAACAACTAAATGAAGTGGAGATAGGCAACCGTCCAGAAAAAGAATTCAGAATAATGATAGTGAAGATGATCCAGGACCTCGGAAAAAGAATGGAGACAAAGATCAAGAAGATGCAAGAAATGTTTTAAAAAGATCTAGAAGAATTAAAGAACAATCAAACAGAGATGAACAACACAATAACTGAAATGAAAAATACACTAGAAGAAATCAATAGAAGAATAACTGAGGCAGAAGAACAGATAAGTGACCTGGAAGACAGAATGGTGGAATTCACTGCTGCGGAACAGAAGAAAAAAGAATGAAAAGAAATAAAGACAGATAAGAGAACTCTCGGACAACATTAAACGCAACAACATTGGCATTATAGGGGTCCCAGAAGGAGAAGAGAGAGAGAAAGGTCCAGAGAAAATATTTGAAGAGATTACAGTCGAAAACTTCCCTAACATGGGAAAGGAAATAACCACCAAGTCCAGGAAGTGCAGAGAGTCCCATACAGGATAAACCCAAGGAGAAACACACCGAGACACATAGTAATCAAATTGGCAAAAATTAAAGACAAAGAAAAATTACTGAAAGCAGCAAGGGAAAAATGACAAATATACAAGGGAACTCCCATAAGGTTAACAGCTGATTTCTCAGCAGAAACTCTACAAGCCAGAAGGGAGTGGCATGATATACTTAAAGTGATGAAAGGGATGAAAGGGAAGAACCTACAACCAAGATTACTCTACCTGTCAAGGATCTCATTCAGATTCCATGGAGAAATCGAAAGCTTTACAGACAAGCAAAAGCTAAGAGAATTCAGCACCACCAAACCAGCTCTATGACAAGTGCTAAAGGAACTTCTCTAAGTGGGAAACACAAGAGAAGAAAAGGACCTACAAAAACAAACCCAAAACAGTTAAGAAAATGTTCATAGGAACATACATATCAATAATTACCTTAAACATGAATGGATTAAATGCTCCAACCAAAAGACACAGGCTTGCTGAATGGATACAAAAACAAGACCCATATATATGCTGTCTACAAGAGACCCACTTCAGACCTAGGGACACATTCAGACTGAAAGCGAGGGGATAGAAAAAGATATTCCATGCAAATGGAAATCAAAAGAAAGCTGCAGTAGCAATACTCATATCAGATAAAATTGACTTTAAAATAAAGAATGTTATAAGAGACAAGGAAGGACACTACATAACAATCAAAGGATCAATCCAAGAAGAAGATGTAACAATTATAAATATATATGCACCCAACATAGGAGCACCTCAATACATAAGGCAACTGCTAACAGCTGTAAAAGAGGAAATCGACAGTAACACAATAATAGTGGGGGACTTTATCACCTCACTTACACCAATGGACAGATCATCCAAACAGAAAATTAACAAGGAAACACAAGCTTTAAATAACACAACAGATCAGACAGGGTTAATTGATATTTATAGGACACTGCATCCAGAAACAGCAAATTACACTTTCTTCTCAAGTGCGCACGGAACATTATCCAGGATAGATCACATCTTGGGTCACAAATCAAGGCTCAGTAAATTTAAGAAAATTGAAATCATACCAGGCATCTTTTATGACCACATCGCTATGAGATTAGGAATCAATTACAGGGGAAAAAATGTAAAAAACACAAATACATTGGAGGCTAAACAATATGTTACTAAATAACCAAGAGATCACTGAAGAAATCAAAGAGAAAATAAAAAAATACCTACAGACAAATGACAATGAAAACACGACAATCCAAAACCTATGGGATGCAGCAAAAGCAGTTCTAAGAGGGAAGTTTATAGCAATACAAGCCTACCTCAAGACACAAGAAAAATCTCAAACAAACAATCTAAACTTACACCTAAAGGAAGTAGATAAAGAAGAACAAACAAAACCAAAAGTTAGCAGAAGGAAAGAGATCATAAAGATCAGAGCAGAAATAAATGAAATAGAGTTGGAGAAGATGGTGGAAGAGTAAGACGCGGAGATCACCTTCCTCCCCAAAGATACACCAGAAATACATCTACACGTGGAAGTGCTCCTATAGAACACCCACTTAATGCTGGCAGAAGACCTCACACCTCCCAAAAGGCAAGAAACTCCCCACATACCTGGGTAGGCCAAAAGAAAAAACAGAGGCAAAAGAATAGGGACGGGACCTGTACCAGTGGGAGGGAGCTGTGGAGGAAAGGTTTCCACACACTAGAAGCCCCTTCGCAGTGGAGACTGCGGGTGGCGGAGGGGGAAGCTTCAGAGCCATGGCGGAGAGCGCAGCAACAGGGGTGCGGAGGGCAAAGCAGAGAGATTCCCGCACAGAGGATCAGTGCCACCCAGCACTCACCAGCCCGAGAGGCCTGTCTGCTCACCCGCCAGGATGGGCAGGGTCTGCGGGCTGAGGCTTGGGCTTCAGTTGGATGCAGGGAAAGGACTGGGGTTGGTGGTGTGAACACAGCCTGAAGGGGTTAGTGCGCCACAGCTAGCCGAGAGGGAGTCCGGGAAAAGTCTGGAGCTGCCAAAGAGACAAGAGACTTTTTCTTGCTTCTTTGTTTCCTGGTGCACAAGGAGAGGGGATTAAGAGCTCTGCGTAAAGGAGCTCCAGAGACGGGCATGAGCTGCGGCTAACAGTGCGGACCCCAGAGACGGGCATGAGATGCTCAGGCTGCTGCTGCAGCCACCAAGAAGCATATGTGCAAGCACAGGTTACTCCCCCCACCTCCCCTGCCAGGGGCCTGTGCAGCCCGCCACTGCCAGGGTCCCGTGATCCAGGGACAACTTCCCCGGGAGAACACACGGTGCACCTCAGGCTGGTGCAACGTCACGCTGGCCTCTGCCACTGCACGCTCGCCCTGCATCCGTATACCTAACGCCCCCCACCCTCACCCGCCGGTGCCTGAGTGAGCCAGAGCCGCCAACTCAGCTGCTCTTTAACCCTGTCCTGCCTGAGCGGAGAAGAGATGCCCTCAGGTGACCTACACTCAGAGGCGGGGCCAAATCCAAAGCTGAACCCTAGGAGCTGTGTGAACAAAGAAGAGAAAGGGAAATTTCTCCCAGCAGCCTCAGAAGCACTGGCTTAAAGCTCCACAATCAACTTGATGTACTCTGCATCTGTGGAATACCTGAATAGACAACAAATCATCCCAAATTGAGGAGGTGGACTTTGGGAGCAAGATTTATGATTTTTCCCCTTTTCCTCTTTTTGTGAGTGTGTATGTGTATGCTTCTGCATGAGATTTTGTCTGTATAGCTTTGCTTTCACCATTTGTCCTAGGGTTCTGTCCGTCCATTTTTTTTTTTTTTACTTGAAAACATTATTTTATGATTATTTTTTATTTTAATAACTTTATTTTATTTTATCTTACTTTATTTTATTTTATCCTCTTTCTTTCTTTTAATTTTTTCTCCCTTTTATTCTGAGCCGTGTGGAGAACAGTCTCTTGGTGCTCCAGCCAGGCGTCAGGGCCGTGCCACTGAGGTGGGAGAGCCAAGTTCAGGACACTGGTCCACAAGAGACCTCCCAGCTCCACATAATATCAAACAGCAAAAATCTCCCAGAGATCTCCATCTCAACACCAACACCCAGCTTCACTCAGTGACCAGCAAGCTACAGTGCTGGGCACCCTATGCCAAACCACTAGCAAGACAGGAACACAGTCCCATCCATTAGCAGAGAGGCTGCCTAAAATCATAATAAGGCCAGAGGCACCCCAAAACACACCACCAGATGTGGACCTGCCCACCAGAAAGACAAGATCCAGCCTCATCCACCAGAACACAGGCACTAGTCCCCTCCACCAGGAAGCCTACACAACCCACTGAACCAACCTTAGCCACTGGGGACAGACACCAAAAACAACAGGAACTACGAACCTGCAGCCTGCGAAGAGGAGAGCCCAAACACAGTAAGATAAGCAAAATGAAAAGACAGAAAAACACACAGCAAATGACGGAGCAAGGTAGAAACCCACCAGACCTAACAACTGAAGAGGAAATAGGCAGTCTACCTGAAAAAGAATTCAGAATAATCATAGTAAAAATGATCCAAAATCTTGGAAATAGAATAGAGAAGATGCAAGAAACATTTAACAAGGACCTAGAAGAACTAAAGAGGAAACAAGCAATGATGAACAACACAATAAATGAAATTAAAAACACTCCAGAAGGGATTAATAGTGGAATAACTGAGGCAGAAGAACCGATAAGTGACCTGGAAGATAAAATAGTGGAAATAACTACTGCAGAGCAGAATAAAGACAAAAGAATGAAAATAACTGAGGACAGTCTCAGAGACCTCTGGGACAACATTAAATGCACCAACATTCGAATTATAGGGGTCCCAGAAGAAGAAGAGAAAAAGAAAGTGACTGAGAAAATATTTGAAGAGATTATAGTTGAAAACTTCCCTAATATGGGAAAGGAAATAGTTAAAAAAAAGTCCAGGAAGCACAGAGAGTCCCATACAGGATAAATCCAAGGAGAAACACGCCAAGACACATATTAATCAAACTGTCAAAAATTAAATACAAAGAAAACTAGTAAAAGCAGCAAGGGAAAAACAACAAATAACACACAAGGGAATCCCCATAAGGTTAACAGCTGATCTTTCAGCAGAAACTCTGCAAGCCAGAAGGGAAAGGCAGGACATATTTAAAGTGATGAAGGAGAAAAACTAACTACAAAGATTACCCTACACAGCACAGAACTCATTCAGACTTGACAGAGAAATTAAAACCTTTACACACAAGCAAAAGCTAACAAAATTCAGCACCACCAAACCAGCTTTACAACAAGTGCTAAAGGAACTGCTATAGGCAGGAAACACAAAAGGAAAAGACCTACAATAAAAAACCCAAAACAATTTAGAAAATGGTAATAGGAACATACATATCGATATTACCTTAAATGTAAATGGATTAAATGCTCAAACCAAAAGACACAGATTGGCTGAATGGATAAAACAACAAGACCCATATATATGCTGTCTACAAGAGACCAATTTCAGACCTAGGGACACATACAGACTGAAAGTGAGGGGATGGAAAAAGATATTCCATTCACATGGAAATCAAAAGAAAGCTGGAGTAGCAATTCTCATATCAGAAAAAATAGACATTAAAACAAAGACTACTACAAGAGACAAAGAAGAACACTACATAATGATCAAGGGATCAATCCAAGAAGAACATATAACAATTGTAAATATTTATGCACCCAACATAAGAGGACCCCAGTACGTAAGGCAAATACTAACAGCCATAAAAGGGGAAATCGACAGGAACGCAATCATAGTAGGGGACTTTAACACCCCACTTTCACCAATGGACAGGTCATCCAAAACGAAAATAAATAAAGAAATACAAGCTTTAAATGATACATTAAACAAGATGGACTTAATTGATATTTATAGGATATTCCATCCAAAAACAACAGAATACACATTTTTCTCAAGTGCTCATGGAATATTCTCCAGCATAGATCATACCTTGGGTCACAAATCTAGCCTTGGTAAATTTAAGAAAATTGAAATCGTATCAAGTATCTTCCGACTACAACACTATGAGACTCAATATCAATTACAGGGAAAGATCTGTAAAAAATACAAACACATGGAGGCAAAACAACACACTACTTAATAACGAAGTGATCGCTGAAGAAATCAAAGAGGAAATCAAAAAATACCTAGAAACAAATGACAATGGAGACAGGAAGACCCAAAACCTATGGGATGCAGCAAAAGCAGTTCTAAGAGGGAAGTTTATAGCAATACAATCCTACCTTAAGAAACAGGAAACATCTCAAATAAACAACCAACCTTGCACCTAAAGCAATTAGAGAAAGAAGAACAAAAAACACCAAAGTTAGCAGAAGGAAAGAAATCATAAAGGTCAGATCAGAAATAAATGAAAAAGAAATGAAGGAAACAATAGCAAAGATCAGTAAAACTAAAAGCTGGTTCTTTGAGAAGAGAAACAAAATTGATAACCCATTAGCCAGACTCATCAAGAAAAAAAGGGAGAAGACTCAAATCAATAGAATTAGAAATGAAAAAGGAGAAGTAACAACTGACACTGCAGAAATACAAAGGATCATGAGAGATTACAACAAGCAACTCTATGCCAATAAAATGGACAACCTGGAAGAAATGGACAAATTCTTAGAAATGCACAACCTGTTGAGACTGAACCAGGAAGAAATAGAAAATATGAACAGACCAATCACAAGCACTGAAATTGAAACTGTGATGAAAAATCTTCCAACAAACAAAAGTCCAGGACCAGATGGCTTCACAGGCGAATTCTATGAAACATTTAGAGAAGAGCTAACACCTATCCTTCTCAAACTCTTCCAAAATATAGCAGAGGGAGGAACACTCCCAAACTCATTCTACAAGGCCACCATCACCCTGATACTAAAACTAGACAAAGATGTCACAAAGAAAGAAAACTACAGGCCAATATCATTGATGAACATAGATGCAAAAATCCTCAACAAAATACTAGCAAACAGAATCCAACATCATATTAAAAGGACCATACACCATGATCAAGGGGGTTTATCCCAGGAATGCGAGGATTCTTCAATATATGCAATTCAATCAATGTGATACACCATATTAACAAATTGAAGAAGAAAAACCATATGATCATCTCAATAGATGCAGAAAAAGCTTTTGACAAAATTCAACACCCATTTATGATAAAAACCCTGCAGAAAGTAGGCATAGAGGGAACTTTCCTCAACATAATAAAGGCCATATATGACAAACCCACAGCAAACATCATTCTCAATGGTGAAAAACTGAAACCATTTCCACTAAGATCAGGAATGAGACAAGGTTGCCCACTCTCACCACTCTTATTCAACATAGTTTTGGAAGTTTTAGCCACAACAATCAGAGAAGAAAAAGAAATAAAAGGAATCCAAATCGGAAAAGAAGAAGTAAAGCTGTTACTGTTTGCAGATGACATGATACTATACATAGAGAATCCTAAAGATGGTACCAGAAAACCACTAGAGCTAATCAATGAATTTGGTAAAGTAGCAGGATACAAAATTAATGCACAGAAATCTCCGGCATTCTTACACACTAATGATGAAAAATCTGAAAGCGAAATTAAGAAAACACTCTAAATTACCACTGCAACAAAAAGAATAAAATATTGAGGAATAAAGCTACCTAAGGAGACAAAAGAGCTGTATGCAGAAAATTATAAGACACAGATGAAAAATTAAAGATGATACAAATAGATGGAGAGATATACCATGTTCTTGGATGGGAAGAATCAACATTGTGAAAATGACTCTACTACCCAAAGCAATCTACAGATTCAATTCAATCCCTATCAAACTACCACTGGCATTTTTTACAGAACTAGAACAAAAAATTTGACAATTTGTATGGAAACACAAAAGACCCCAAATAGCCAAAGCAATCTTGAGAACGAAAAACGGAGCTGGAGGAATCAGGATCCCTGACTTCAGACTATACTACAAAGCTACAGTAATCAAGACAGTACGGTACTGGCACAAAAACAGAAATATAGATCAATGGAACAGGATAGAAAGCCCAAAGATAAACCCACGCACATATGGTCACCTTATCTTTGATAAAGGAGGCAAGAATATACAATGGAGAAAAGGCAGCCTCTTCAATAAGTGGTGCTGGGAAAACTGGACAGGTACATGTAAAAGTATGAAATTAAAACACTCCTTAACACCATACACAAAAATAAACTCAAAATGGATTAAAGACCTAAATGTAAGGCCAGACACTATCAAACTCTTAGAGGAAAACATAGGCAGAACACTCTATGACATAAATCACAGCAAGATCTTTTTTGACCCACCTCCTAGAGAAATGGAAATAAAAACAAAAATAAACAAATGGCACCTAATAAAACTTCAAAGCTTTAGCACAGCAAAGGAAACCACAAACAAGACCAAAAGACAACCCTCAGAATGGGAGAAAATATTTGCAAAAGAAGCAACTGACAAAGGATTAATCTCCAAAATATACAAGCAGCTCAATATCAGAAAAACAAACAATCCAATCCAAAAATGGGCAGAAGACCTAAATAGACATTTCTCCAAAGAAGATATACAGATTGCTGCCAACAAACACATGAAAGAATGCTCAACATCATTAATCATTAGAGAAATGCAAATCAAAACTACAATGAGATATCATCTCACACTGGTCAGAATGGCCATCATGAAAAAATCTAGAAACAATAAATGCTGGAGAGGGTGTGGAGAAAAGGGAACCCTCTTGCACCGTTGGTGGGAATGTAAATTGATACAGCCACTATGGAGAACAGTATGGAGGTTCCTTCAAAAACTACAAATAGAACTACCATACGACCCAGCAATCCCACTACTGGGCATATACCCTGAGAAAACCATAATTCAAAAAGAGTCATGTACCACAATGTTCACTGAAGCTCTATTTACAATAGCCAGGACATGGAAGCAACCTAAGTGTCCATCAACAGATGAATGGATAAAGAAGATATGGCACATATATACAATGGAATATTACTCAGTCATCAAAATAAACGAAGTTGAGTTATTTGTAGTGAGGTGGATGGACCTAGAGTCTGTCATACAGAGTGAAGTAAATCAGAAAGAGAAAAACAAATACCATATGCTAACACATATATATGGAATCTAAGGAAAAAAAAAAAAGGTCATGAGGAACTTAGGTGCAAGACGGGAATAAAGCCACAGGCATACTACAGCATGGACTTGAGGTTATGGGGCGGGGGAAGGGTAAGGTGTGACAAAGTGAGAGAGTGGCATATACATATATACACTACCAAATGTAAAATAGATAGCTAGTGGGAAGCAGCCGCATAGCACAGGGAGATCATCTAGGTGTTTCCTGACCATCTAGAGGGGTGGCATAAGGAGGGTGGGAGGGTGGGAGATGCAAGAGGGAAGAGATATGGGAACATATGTATATGTATAACTGATTCACTTTGTTATAAAGCAGAAACTAACACACCATTGTAAAGCAATTATATTCCAATAAAGATGTTAAAGAAAAAGAAAAATGAAATAGAAACAAAGAAAACAATAGCAACAATCAATAAAACTATAAGCTGGTTCTTTGAGAAGATAAACAAAATTGATAAACCATTAGCCAGACTCATCAAGAAAAGGAGGGAGAGGACTCAAATCAATAAAATTAGAAATGAAAATGGAGAAGTTAAAACAGACCGCAGAAATACAAAGCACCCTAAGAGACTACTACAAGCAACTGTATGCCAATAAGATGGACAACCTGGAAGAAATGGACAAATTCTTAGAAAGGTATAACCTTCCAAGACTGAACCTGGAAGAAATAGAAAGTATGAACAGACCAATTACAAGTAATGAAATTGAAACTGGGATTAAAAGTCTTCCACCAGGGCTTCCCTGGTGGCGCAGTGGTTGAGTCTGCCTGCCGATGCAGGGGACATGGGTTCGTGCCCCGGTCTGGGAAGATCCCACATGCCGCGGAGCGGCTGGGCGCGTGAGCCATGGCCGCTGAGCCTGCTCAACTGGAGCCTGTGCTCCGCAACGGGAGAGGCCACAACAGTGAGAGGCCCGTGTACCGCAAAAAAGAAAAAAGAAAAAAAAAAAAGTCTTCCACCAAACAAAAGTCCAGGACCAGATGGCTTCACAGGTGAATTCTAGCAAACATTTAGAGAAGAGCTAACACCCATCCTTCTCAAACTCTTCCAAAAAATTGCAGAGGAAGAAACTCTCCCAAACTCATTCTATGAGGCCACCATCACCCTGATACCAAAGTCAGAAAAAGATACTACAAAAAAAGAAAATTAGAGACCAATATCACTGATGAATATAGATGCAAAAATCCGCAACAAAATACTAGCAAACAGAATCCAACAACACATTAAAAAGTTCATACACCATGATCAAGTGGGATTTATCCTAGGGATGCAAGGATTCTTCAATATACGCAAATCAATCAATGTGATACACCATATTAACAAACTGACGAATAAAAATCATATGATCAACTCAATAGATGCAGAAGAAGCTTTTGACAAAATTCAACACCCATTTATGATAAAAACTCTCCAGAAAGTGGGCACAGAGGGAACCTACCTCAACATAATAAAGGCCATATATGACAAACCCACAGCAAACATCATTCTCAATGGTGAAAAACTGAAAGCATTTCCTCTAAGATCAGGAACAAGACAAGGATGTCCACTCTCACCACTCTTATTCAACAGAGTTTTGGAAGTCCTAGCCATGGCAATCAGAGAAGAAAAAGAAACACAAGGAATACAAATTGGAAAAGAAGTAAAACTGTCACTGTTTGCAGATGCCATGATACTATACATAGAGAATCCTAAAGATGCCACCAGAAAACTAGAGCTAATCAATGAATGTGGTGAAGTTGCAGGATACAAAATTAATGCACAGAAAGCTCTGGCATTCCTATACACTAATGATGAAATATCTGAAAGAGAAATTAAGGAAACACTTCCATTTACCATTGCAACAAAAAGAATACAATACCTAGGAATAAACCTACCTAGGGACACAAAAGACCTGTATGCAGAAAACTATAAGACACTGTTGAAAGAAATTAAAGATGATACCAACAGATGGAGAGAAATGCCATGTTCTTGGACTGGAAGAATCAATATTGTGAAAATGACTATACTACCCAAAGCAATCTACAGATTCAGTGTAATCCCTATCAAATTACCAATGGCATTTTCTACAGAACTGGAACAAAATATCTTGAAATTTGTATGGAGACACAAAAGACCCCAAACAGCCAAAGCAGTCTTGAGGGAAATAAATGGAGCTGCAGGAATCAGACTCCCTGACTTCGGACTATACTAGAAAGCTACAGTAATCAAGAAAATATGGCACTGGCACAAAAAGAGAAATATAGGTCAATGGAGCAGGATAGAAAGCCCAGAGATAAACCCATGCACCTATGGTCAACTAATCTATGACAAAGGAGGCAAGGATATACAATGGAGAAAAGACGGCCTCTTCAATAAGTGGTGCTGGGAAAACTGGACAGCTACATATAAAAGAATGAAATCAGAACACTCCCTAACACCATACACAAAAATAAACTCAAAATGGATTAGAGCCCTAAATTAAGACCAGACACTATAAAAAACTCTTAGAGGAAAACACAGGAAGAACACTCTTTGACATGAATCACAGCAAGATAGTTTTTGATCCACCTCCTAGAGTAATGGAAATAAAAACAAAAATAAACAAATGGGACCTAATGAAACTTAAGAGCTTTTGCAAAGCAAAGGAAACTACAAACAAGACAAAAAGACAACCCTCACAATGGGAAAAAATATTTGCAAACGAATCCATGGACAAAGGATTAATCTCCAAAATATATAAACAGCTCATGCAGCTCAGTATTAAAAAAACAAACAACCCAATCCAAAAATGGGCAGAAGACCTAAATAGACATTTCTCCAGAGAAGACATACAGATGGCCAAGAAGTATATGAAAAGCTGCTCAACATCACTAATTATTACAGAAATGAAAATCAAAACTACAATGAGGAATCACCTCACACCAGTTAGAATGGGCATCATCAGAAAATCTACAAACAACAAATGCTGGAGAGGGTGTGGAGAAAAGGGAATCCTCTTGCACTTTGGGTGGGAATGTTAATTGATACAGCCACTATTGAGAACAGTATGGAGGTTCCAAAAACAACTAAAAAAAAATTACCATATGACCCAGCAATCCCACTACTGGGCATATACCCAGAGAAAACCATAATTCAAAAAAACACATGCACCCCAATGTTCCTTGCAGCACTATTTACAACAGCCAGGTCATGGAAGCAGCCTAAATGCCCATCAACAGACGAATGGAAAAAGAAGATGTGGTGCATATGTACAATGGAATATTACTCAGTCATAAAAAGGAACGAAACTGGGTCATTTGTAGAGACGTGGATAAATCTAGAGACTGTCATACAGAGTGAAGTAAGTCAGAAAGAGAAAAATATCACATATTAACGTATATATGGGGAACCTAGAAAAATGGTACAGGTGAAACGGTTTGCAGGGCAGAAATTGAGACACAGATGTAGAGAACAAACATATGGACACCAAGGCGGGAAAGCAGTGGCGGGTGGGGATGGTGGTGTGATGAATTGGGAGACTGGTATTTACATGTATACACTGATGTGTATAAAATGGATGACTAATAAGAATCTGCTGTATAAAAAAATAAATAAAACAAAATTTAAAAAAGAAAGGGAATGCTGATAATAGCACCGATCTCAAGCTGTTGTGAGTATTAAATGAGGTTTTCCATGTAAAGCGTTTTGAACAGAGCTTATTACATATGAAATTCTCAATAAATGTTACTGCTTCTTAACTGTAAACATAGCAAGTTTGAAAAATTTTGTAAACATTTTGTATTAAAAAAAATTATAGCATGGCCTTAGACACATTTAATGATGTAACGGGAGTTCCAAGATGCGACCTGAATGTGCCATCAACAGTTTAGTGCTTCTTTACTTGTATAAACAAAAGAATTATCAAATGATGAAAATATAAAAGACCTATGAATCTGAAGATGCCAAGACAAATCGAAGGCAGTCTTGCATTCAAGGAATTCACACTCTAGTAGGGAGGAGTAATAATAGCAAATACTAATTGAACACTAACTAAATACTCGGCATTTTGATGTGGATTAACTCATTTAATCTTTATCACAAATATATGAAGTAGGTACCAGTAATATTGTCATTATACAAATAAAGAAATTGAAATATGGAGTATTTAAGTAACTTGCCCCAGGTATCTGGTTTGAGCCAGGATGCAAAACCTAGCAGTCTGGCTCCACACCTTAGTCTTACTCACTATTCTGTACTGCCTCTTCAGTGCTTCATGAATAGTAATCGAGCACTATGTGCAAGACAAAAGGAAAAGAAGAGATTGTGGAGACAGGGAGACCAGGTATTGAAATGGTCTAGACAAGAAGTAAAAAGGACCAGAAAGGCACAATAGCCATGATGCTGGAGATCATGGAGTAAATGAAAGAGATGCTGGATAAAAGGAGCTAACGACTGCCTGCCTGTGGAGAACCCAGGAATACTTGAACAAGTATTTTATATGCAGGAAATGTTGGAATAGCAACAACAGGATGGGATCAGTGCTTTCATCCCTCTAAATTCCCCAACACTGTCCGTTGTCTCTCTGACCAGTCTGAGTCTTTCAATCTCCAGATTTACCAGCCATAATTTTTCAAATGATATTTCCAAACGTATTCCTCCTAGATTCTGTCAAATAAGAGCACAGAAAGACACTACACAGTTTCAGAGCTGTATTTTCCACCTTCCTTCTGAAAGAAAAATCACTGTTGTTTTTTTTTTAACAAAAATCTCAAAAGTTTATAGTTAGAAAAACCAAGTCTAAAAGTATTGAGTCTAAAAGCCGATGACACAGACAATTACCAAAAAGGCCACAAGATGGCAGCAAAGTATAGCATAAGAGCAGCCTGAGCAGGTAGGTGTCCTAGAGCATTGGTCCCCAACCTTTTCGGCACCAAGGACCGGTTTCGTGGAAGACAATTTTTCCACGGACGGGGGCGGGGATGGGGATGGTTCAGTTGGTAATGTGAGCGATGGGGAGCGGTGGGGAGCCATGGGGAGCCATGGGGAGCGATGGGGAGCAGTGGGGAGCGGCAGATGAAGCTTCGTTTGCTCACCCTCTGCTCACCTCCTGCTGTGCGGCCCGGTTCCTGACAGGCCGAGGACCACTACCGGATGGGGACCCCTGTCCTAGAGGGTGCTTTTTATTAAAGACTCTCAGATTTCATAAGTTTTGTGTATACGTATTTGGTGCATATTAACCAACAGCTTTAACGGCTCTATAATCATTGTCTCTACACAGCACCTCACAGTTTACAAAACTCCTACCAACAATGTCTCTTATCGGATCCTCAGAGTCACTCGGTGAAGTCCACAGGTCAATCAATGATCATGACTTCTCTGCAGAATAAGGAGCAGCTTTACCCCAGGTACTAGAGGTATTTCAGAGGTTCGGAGGTGAGGCAAAGTTCAGAACTTTATCATTGTTTCTATTAAGATGGACTCCAGGGGAAAGAGAACATGAAGGGGGATACTATACCCTCAACTTCAGAAAGAAAAAAAAAATCTAAGATTTTCAGTAGAACTGAGAATGCCTTAAGGAACTGAGGTCTGTAAGGAATTTGGAGGGAAAAAAGAAGTAAAGTGACAGGGCTTTCATTATTTTTATAACAGCACTAAAATTTTCCTCAGAGACAATTATAGAAAGCAAAACTGGAAAGAAATACACCCAGGGGGGAAAGATATTTATCCTCCAAATGATAGTCACATAAATTTCCTAGGGCTGCTATAGCAAACTACCACAAACTTGGTGGCGTAAAAGAGTAAGTCCAAAATCAAGGTGTCTGCAGGGCTGCGCTTCCTCCAGATGCTCTGGGGGAGAATGTTCTCTTGTCGCTTCAGCTTCTGGTGGCTCCAGGCCTCCAAGCTCTGCCTCCATCCTTGTAAGGTCTTCTCCATTATGAGCCTCCCTCTCTGTGTTGCTTATAAGGACACCTGTCATTGGACTTAGGGCCCACCTAGATAATCCAGGCTGATCTCAACTGGAGATCTTTAATTCCACTTGCAAAGAGCCTTTTTCCAAATAAAGCCCCATTCTTAGGTATCAGGGGTTAGGACTTAGGCATATCTTTGGGGGGAGGGTCACCATTCTACCCACTACAATAGTCTTGCGACTTTACTTCCCCCGCCCGTGAGGAGCCCACAAACGTACATATTATAGACCCCCTGATCCTTCCTCATGTTTAGTTGCTACAGAGGAACATCATCTGATTTCTGCTCTGTAGTCTGTGCAACCTGTGTCCTCTCCTTGGACGCAGTGTCCTCGTCTGTAAAATAGGGAAGCTAGGCCAGCCAGTGGTCACAAAGTCAAAAGCATGCTGAGTTTGAGAGGAAATAGAGAACAGAGTAGGGTTAAGAAAAACAAGAGCATTTGTACCTATGCCAATCACTTGTTACCTCGTGGTGGAACATTTTACTTCCTCATTAGCTTTGGGAGGTCATTTATCTTTACATTTGATTAAATATCTACTTTGTAGCAGATCCTGCTCTAGGTTCTCAGACTGTAGAGATGGACAAGGAGGGATCCTGCTCTCGGGAACCCCACAACCCAAGAGGAGAGACAGACAGACACACAATGGTATCCCTGCAGCCTAGGGTAAAAGTGCTAAGGAGAGATCCTCTGTATATGTGAGCATCAAAACCCAAGTGACCGACTCTGGGGTGTGGGTGGATGCAGGGATGAGGAAAGCCCCCACTGGGGGATGCACTTAAGTTGGTTCCTGAGTGTGGAGTAAATTTCATCAGCTAAGTAAGATAGTAGAAAATAGCGCACACAGAGTAATCACAATGTCTAAAGATGCCAAGATGCGAAAGGGCCAGGGGGTAGGTGCCTTTGGAAGAAAGTATGCCAAAGGGAAAAAAGGAAAAGGATATTGTCCGGAAAAATCATCGTGATCACTGCTACCATCACTGAACACTTGCTTAGTGCCAAACACCACACCAAATGTCTTCATACATGGTACAGTTCTCATAGCTACAGGTAGAATGTCTGTTTAGGCTTAGCTGTGCTGGAATAATTCCTAAATGTCAGTTGCTTCATCCAATGAATGTTTATTTCTCACTCACACATAATCTGTTGGAATCTGGTTCATTCTCCAGGGCAGCTGTCTCCTAAGTGTTGGCTCAGCATTCAGTCTCCTTGATTCTCATAGCACCTTAATTCTCATATCAAAATGTTTTCACATTCATCAAAGGAAAAAGTGGGCTGGAGAATTCCGTCCTGGGAACTGAATGCCTCCACACAGAGGTGACACACACCACTTCTGCTTACTTTTCTCAGGCTCTGCAGGTGACTTGGGCACACCTAACTTCCGAAGAGAAAGAAAAGTAATGTCCAGAATTAGAAGAGAAGCAGGTACTGGGGAACAGAAGCTGCTTACCACAGGTGGCTACCATTATTCTCATTTCACAGACGGGGAGATAGAAACACAGAGAAGTTACCCAAGGTCACACAGCTGGCAACTGGCAGAACCAGCATTTGTACTCAGATCTGTCTCACTCCAGACCCCAGACTTCTCTTTATTGGGAAATGCATATGCCATGCAAACGATTTGGACTTCATTCCACCGGTAATGTGGAGGTTATTGAAAAGCTATAACGGGGAGAATACAAATCCTATTTGTATTTTAGAAAGATCTGTCTGAAAACAGTGATGGGGGAGGGACCAGACTGCAGATGTGAGTCCCCAGGAACTGTTATGACAGTTTTCAGAAGGGAAATGATAGGGCCGTGAACTTAGCAGTGCCTACGATGGGGACTGTGAGGGGGCAGCAGATCTAAGGGCCACTAAGAATCAGAGTAGAGGACTTTCCTGGTGGCGCAGTGGTTAAGAATCCACCGCCAATGTGGGGGACATGGGTTCGAGCCCTGGTCCGGGAAGATCCCACATGCAGCAGAGCTACTAAGCCCATGCGCCACAGCTATTGAGCCTGCTCTCTAGAGCCCGTGAGCCACACTACTGAGCCTGGATGCCACAACTACTGAAGCCCACGCACCTAGAGCCCATGCTCTGCAACAAGAGAAACCACCGCAATAAGAAGCCCACGCACTGCAACGAAGAGTAGCCCCCGCTCGCTGCAACTAGACAAAGCCCGTGCCCGAGTGGCAACAAAGACCCCATGCAGCCATAAATAAATAAATTTATTTATTTAAAAAGAAAAAAAGAATCAGAGTAGAGAGGTTTTAATAAATAAGTGGAAATACAAGATGATGAAAAAGGAAGGGGGGACAGGCATGATGAGCAGGGTCCTGGTTTGGCAAACTAGAAGGACAGAGGTGCCATTTACCAAGACAGGGATTAAGACAGGCATCAGGCTGGTTGTGCTTGTTTTTGTTTTTGATGGGGAGAAGGATGTAAATGGTTCAAATCTGAACATGTTGAATTTGAATTTCTTGTGGAAATTCAAGTAGAGAGCTCCAGCAGACACTTAGGCATATGTATCTTAAATTTATCAAAAAGGTTTTGGTTATAGGTCAGTATTTGGGGGAAAAACATGCAAAAGTGATAGTCCAAATCATATGATTGATGAAATTGCCAGGGGAGAGAGAAAAAAAAAACAAGAAGACAATGAAAGATGGAGCAACCTGTCTGGAATGCAGAGGTTTAAAAGGTCCTGAGGATAGAGATTTCATTATAGTCACCTTTGATCTCTCCACTTAATTCAAGACAGAGTCCAAAAGAGTTTCCTAAGCATGGTTCGCTAAATTTATGAACCAGAAAACACACCAGAGTGTACACCATCTGGAAATAAGATCCCCTGTACTCATGGCGCCATATTGGCTACATCCAGTAGGATGAAGTTTCCCAAACTTCACAAGCCTAGAAATGAACACACACACACACACCATTTTTATTTTTTTATGAAATATTTTTATTGGTTTTGGCTTATTACCAAAAGAATAATATTTACTGTAACAGTAAGAATATGTTAATGAAAAACAAACTAGTTGTAGTCCTAGCACATCCCTTAATAACCGTTCAAAGCTGGAGGCTCGCTTTTTGACATCCAAGGAAGGCTAGGAAAGCAAACGAGGTTAATCATGGAAAGGGGAGGGAGGATAGCAGGGGAGTTCTATTCATTTAGGGTTCCCTGATTCCACTAACCTTCCGATGCTTCAGAGTCTCTCCACACCTTCCAGATTAAGCTCTGCTTTCATTTCTACCGTTGGAGAAAAAAAATGTAGCTTATTGACCACACATAAACATCTTCCGTTAAACTGCTCTGAAGCTATTAGTGTTGTTAACACAATTAATGGACCGTCAATGTCAAATGCGAAACCGTTGCTGCCGGAGATGCAAGGATGACTTCGTGAAATTGTTTTCTGTGCTCTAGCAGAAAGAGAGGCATTCGGGAAAGTCACTCTTTCTGCAAACATCGCGGCCTGTGAGATCTGCCCAAAAAAGAGCTGATCATATGCCTGTTATCCCAAAATAGCACCTTCCTTCATTATGCCGAGGTTCAGCGCAAAACTGACTCATGCCGCTCCGGGATCGCTGCCAGAGCAGAGCGCCGAGCACCCGAGCACGCGAGCCAAGCGGCGCTCCACCAACAGGCAAAGACGCGGCGGGACCTGACCCGCGCGGGGTCCCCGCGGCCCGGTCTGGGCTTCGCAGTCAAGAAGGCGAGAGCTTTCAGCATCCACCGTGTTACAGCATAGACAACTCGGTAGGGTTCTGGGGCCTTATTAAAGGAAAGCTGTCACATCCGGATTCCGCCTCTGAATCTGCTCCCTGTTCCCGGGCTGTTCCCCAAGGGCAGCAATTCAGCTTCTTCAGGATCCTGAACTTGTTCTTCAACACTAAAGCAATGCAAGTCACTTTTTCACCCTCACCCAAGGCCAGCTCACCACCCTCCTCAGCAGGAGCCCCAGGAGCAGCCTGGATGTTCAAGCTACCCCGTCCTATGCCCACGCCTCCAGAGGTCTTCCTGGAGCGCTTCCATCCACGGGTCATCTCCCCTGCTCAGAACTCTCTCTGGGTCCCAGTGGTCCTTAGTACTATTTTTCTTTATATTATGTTGTAATGTCCTGGTCTTTACAATCTTTCTTATATATCTCTGAGTTATCCACAGTGCCTAGAATATGACGGACAATTAACTGAACAAATGAATAAAAATAATGAGGATGAGTTAGGACACCGGGATTCTTCAGAACCCTCACATATAGTAATCCAGATCCGGAATGAAAGTTATTAATAAACGCAACTCCTATTTTCCTTCTCCCTTGATTTTCCTTTCTTCTTGAAAGAGATTTTTTAATTGCAGAATATGAGCTCTTTCCCTTCTTCCATTCTCCCAGATCATGAAACTAACAATCTTCTCTAAATGATTCTTGGTGTTCAACACTTAGATTTTCTGCCTTGAGTACCCAGGTGATCAACCATAAGCCCATTTGAGAAACTCTTGTAACAGGAAAATTCCATCATGATCATAGACAGAAGCAAGCTCTATGTACCTTTTGTTGTTTAGTGATGCTGATGAACTTGCAGGTGATTTAGGAGAGAGAACGGCCACTAAAACTCATCAGAAGGGCATAATAGAAGAAAATGCATCATGTAAGAGCACCAAGTTTTATAATGACCAACAAAACCCAAATAAGTACAAAGTTGGCACTTTATACCAGCTTATGGTATTTCAACCCCTGTACTGAAACTCAAGGACTCTTTGCTAAAATTTTACACCAATGAACACCACTCTTTCGGTCTAAATACACAGTAACATAGTGCTACAAATTAACCTCTCAGATTATTTTAGAAATTCTCTGTGAGACTATCTTAGTATGAGCTGTAAAAGCACACCATGGCTCATCACAATGATTCACACAAATCATTCCAATTTTTTACATAAAATTAAAAATCCAGGGGGACTCACTGACATCACAATAGATGCCACTTTATAGAACATTTTTAAAGCCTACAGAGAAAAAATAGGGATCATTTTATAATTGTATTACTTTACATAGCATACTTAATAGATAGATACTTAATAAATTTCAGAAGGAGAAAGAGAGGTAAGGATGATGATGTGAAGCATTTACAAAGGTGTTTTTGATGCTTGGACCAGCCCAGTTCTGAAGTGATAAACAAAGGTCTATACTAAAGAGTTCTATTCTACATTCAGTGGTCACATGTAGGAATGTAATTTGGGGAAGATGCTCCCTTCCTTTAGGAAAGGGTTCTTGTTCTCAAGTGCTTCTGCAACATACCCTTGGACTGGCCATAAGCAGAATTTTGGGAAGGGCGGGTAGTGGTGGTGCTTTGTGTAGCTTAAAAGAAAAAAAGCATAATCAGTATACTTGTGATGGTTAACTTTATGTGTCAACTTGACTGGGTCACAGGATGCCCAGATTATTTGGGCAAACATTATTCTGGTTGTTTCTGTAAGGATATTTTTGGATGAGAGTAACGTTTTGATCGGTAAACTGAGGAAAGCATACTGCCCTTCATAGTGTGGGTGGGCCTCATCCAATCAGTTGAAGGCTGAGTTGAGCAAAAGGCCTACCCTCCCGCCCCCAGTAAGAGAGAATTCTCCTGTCAGACAGATTTCCAACTGAACACTGGCTCTTTCTTGTACTACAGCAGCTTCCAGTCTTTGTACTTGAACTGAGATATTAGCTCTGCAGATTTTGGACTTGTCAGCCTCCATAATTACATGAGCCAATTCCTTCTAGTAAGTCTTTATATATAAATATATACATAGTTTATTTATTTATAAACATTTATTATATATAATATACTTATTATATATCTACTGGTGCTGTTTCTCTGGAGAACCCTAAGTAATACAATATCTATTACTTTTTTATAATACTCACCGGAGAAAATAAAACTCAACAAAACTGTGATCTACAAAATATACAAAATCACAGGGCAAGAAGATATTTTAATGGGTCTGAGTTTTAAATGATCAGCACTGCTGGTGTGTCCACAACATTTAATTGCTATTAGATCATGTCCTTCCCCTTCCATGTTCAGTAAATGACACTTGGCCGTCACTTGAGTTAGGAGCAAAAGTACAATGACAGGTTTAACCCACTTCTTTCCTTTCCCAGCCTCTACAGCCTAAGGTGACCCCCTAATGGAGGATCAAAGGAGTAAGGAAAATGTCTTTGCATACAGATTAAACATTACCATGGAGCCATAACGCTAGTGTTTCCATCATTCTGTTTTGGGAAGTGGTCACATATGGGAGTCAGATACACGAGACTCTTGTACTTTGGTGATCCCTCTGCAATTCATAATTCTACCTACTTCTAATACATAATCCTAAAACTCAAAAGGACTGCAGAAGTTAGCTAGTCAATATTGTTTATTTGGGACATGGGGAAATCAAAGCTCAGAGAGAAATATATTACCTGTCTGTGTCACACAGCAATCATTACCAGATCTGTAAAGCTAATAAATAATGAAGCCCGGGCTTCCCTGGTGGCACAGTGGTTGAGAGTCCGCCTGCCGATGCAGGGACATGGGTTCGTGCCCCGGTCCGGAAGTGGCTGGGCCCGTGAGCCATGGCCGCTGAGCCTGCGCTTCCAGAGCCTGTGCTCCGCAATGGGAGAGGCCACAACAGTGAGAGGCCCGCGTACCACAAAAAAAAAAAATAAATAAATAAAAAATAATGAAGCCCACGCTTTTAGCATGTCTTTAAGATTCAAGAATTAAAAGAGAATGGGGTTAGATACCTCTTGAACATCTATGATTTTGATCCTCTTCTATAGGAACTTCTGCTTCAAGGATAAGACCAAGAAAATAAAATCCTGAACTTTTCTGACTAGCACTGCCCACTTTGTTATTGCTTACCCCACCAAAAAATGTGCCAACTCCTGTCATTGAACCCGGACTTCTATAGGATAGGTTGTTATAGCATTCCCATCCAAACACCTGCACTGATTCGCCATACCTTAATGTGGAGGAAGAGCAGAGGAAATGTTCAGTTTGCTTAGCCTAAAATCTAAGGATGTCCATAATCCGAGCTCAGCCTACTCCACGACACACATTTAATGAATACACAATAGTGCAAGGCACAGTATTTGAAACAGCAGATTAAAAAGGCCATTTTTGAAGTGGATCCTCCAGCCCTGGTAAAGCCTTCAGATGATGGCAGACCCAGCCAAAACATCCACAGCAATCTCATGAGAAGCTCTGAGGCAAAAGGACCCAGCTAAGCCACCCCCAAATTTCTGGCTCGCAGAAACTGTTAGATAATGAATGCTTGTTTTAAACCACTAACTTTGGGGATAATCTGTTAATGCAACGAAGGAAAACTTACACACCCATTGACAGATGAATGGATAAACAAACTGTGGTATATTCATACAATGGAATGCAGCTGATCAATAAAAAAGTCAACTATTGATACATAAGACGTAATCTTAAAATTTGAAAACAATTACACTGAGTGAAATAAGCTACACACATGCAAAAAAAAGCAGTTACTGTATGATTCCATTTCCATGAAATTTTAGAAAAGGTGAGCCAAGCAATAATGACAGAAAGCAGATAGGGATTGCCTAGAGGTGGGCCAGAGGCAAAGAGATGAAGGAGGAGTTCAAAGGGAAAAAGGAGTGTGATTGTTACATTCATTAATTTTATCGTGGGGATGGTTTCATGTCAAAACTTATCAAATTGTACACTTTAGTTGTGCACCATTTATCAATTATACCTTAACAGAACTTTAAAAGTGCAATATAAAAAAGTGATCAAGGCATTGGTTCTGTGCTAGTGCGCTCAGGTTTGGGATGGAGGATGTTCCCTTAGCCAATACCCACAGCGCAGTGGGAGAAGGGCTAGAGCAGAGACATGGAGGAGGGATCCAAAGTCTCTTGCTCTCTGCCTCCCACTAGAGGGCGCCCATGCCGGAGAATTGTCTTTGTTTTACATTTCCTTTTGTTAGTTCCCTTAGTGATTAGATTTGCCTTTGGTATCTCCTCTTAAGCCTACTTTCTTCCTAATTAAGACCTAAATAGACATTTCTCCAAAGAAGATATACAGATTGCCAACAAACACATGAAAGAATGCTCAACATCATTAATCATTAGAGAAATGCAAATCAAAACTACAATGAGATACCATCTCACACCAGTCAGAATGGCCATCATCAAAAAATCTACAAACAATAAATGCTGGAGAGGGTGTGGAGAAAAGGGAACCCTCTTGCACTGTTGGTGGGAATGTAAATTGATACAGCCACTATGGAGAACAGTATGGAATTTCCTTCAAAAACTACAAATAGTACTACCATACGACCCAGCAATCCCACTACTGGGCATATACCCTGAGAAAACCATAATTCAAAAAGAGTCATGTAACAAAATGTTCACTGCAGCTCTATTTACAATAGGCAGGACACGGAAGCAACCTAAGTGTCCATCAACAGATGAATGGATAAAGAAGATGTGGCACATATATACAATGGAATATTACTCAGCCATATAAAGAAACGAAATTGAGTTATTTGTAGTGAGGTGGATTGACCTAGAGTCTGTCATACAGAGTGAAGTAAGTCAGAAGGAGAAAAGGAAATACTGTATGCTAACACATATATATGGAATCTAAGAAAAAAAAAAAAAGGTCATGAAGAACCTAGGGGTAAGCCGGGAATAAAGACACAGACCTACTAGTGAATGGACTTCAGGATATGGGGAGGGGGAAGGGTAAGCTGGGACGAAGTGAGAGAGTGGCATGGACATATATACACTACCAAATGTAAAACAGATAGCTAGTGGGAGGCAGCCACATAGCACAGGGAGATCAGCTCGGTGCTTTGTGACCACCTAGAGGGGTGGGATAGGGAGGGTGGGAGGGAGGGAGATGCGAGAGATATGGGAACATATGTATATGTATAACTGATTCACTTTGTTATAAAGCAGAAACTAACACACCATTGTAAAGCAATTATACTCCAATAAAGATGTTAAAAAAAAAGACTGATATAGTTAAGATCTTCTCTAGATTTATTTTCTAAGCGATTTTGGCCTAATGATAGGATTTTCACCCCAATATATAACTTGCAGGACTGTTAAGATTTAAACTGATATATGAAGCACCTAGGTGTCACTTTGTAGGTACTTAATATATTGTAATTATTATATTAATATTATTGTTACTACTGTAAGGTTCTATTCTACGGTAAGGATAAGGAAGGTCACTGGAAAGAAATAACTAAAGTTTTCTCTCATCAATAGATTTGCTCTCCCTAATGGACATTTGAGATTGTACTTTCACCATCCAAGTAACTTTAGTTTTAAATAGTCAGATAAATCAGGTCACTGTGGGAAAGGGGTAAGTTGAGGTTAAACATTAATAAATCCTTTGGGAGGTCAAGTAGTTGAATAATGCTCTTTCTCAGCACCTTAATGCAGCCTTCTCTGCTAAAAAGAAAAAACAGAATCACTGTTGTCTTTGGGTTTGGGTTAGAAAAGTCAAGCACAGGAAGAGAAGAATCCCTAGTTTTATAATTTGTAAAACAATTTCACATTCACCATCTCATTTCATCTGCACAGCAAATGCACTGTAACCAAAGAAGGGAATGTTACCCCATCTCGCAGATGAGAGCCGAAGCTAAGTCAGAGGAGGTGACTTGCTGAATACCACACAATCTAGCATTAGAATAGCTGACCCTAAGTCTTGTACATTTTCCGTTAACATTGAACTGTTTAAGAAGAGAAACTGATTGGAAAAGAACATGAGATAAGGAAGTGCTGTGTGACTCAAAGAGTAATGTTTTATAAGGTACTAAGGGGAAACCAGGTCAATGTATTATCTGAGTACTATGGTCTCTTCTTATAAAAAAAGAGTGATTAAGTAAATCATAATAAAATACATCAGATGGAGCCTTTAAGAATAGTTCATGGCATGGGGAATGTGCTCACATTTTAGTAACATTAAGTTTCAAAAGCAGAAAAAGACAATTTAGTCCCAAATCTGTTAGGTGACAGAGGAGGAGAAATATACCAGAATATGAATGGTAGCTATGATCTTTCTGGTGTTGAGACTATAAATGTTTTTTGTCTCTTTATTCTATTTTATATTTTCTTACTTTCGAGCTATGGACATACATTGCTGTTCTTAGTACAAGAAAAGGAATTATTTTTTTAAATGAACAAATAGTTCTAAGAGTTGTTGCACATGATTTCCTAAATATTTGGCCCACTGTCCGGTTGATTTCAATTCCAGCAGCAAAATCCTCACAAAGCATATTTGTAACAGTGGAACCTGATCCTGCCAGATTTACCTGGAGGACTGTGTGTATTTTGGCAATGCCAAAGAGATGAAGCTGGAACAGAGTTTTTAAAAAAAGCTGGGACAGAGAACAAAGGAAGAGGAATGTTGCCATATGGCATAGAGGGACTCATTTAAAAATTAGGAATTGTAAATGGAGATAGATCAAGACTAAGGGGATATGGGTGAAGTGATTGAAGTTTATCAAATAATCTATCATATATGTGAATGTCTGAACCCACTGGATCTTAATCTCTCTAATAACAACTGTTTTATTCATCTTTCTAAACTCCCAGTGACATGCACAGTACTGGCAAGTAGGTGCCGGAATTGAATTGCCGTTTATAGGTTGAATAAACATGAATGTGTCAAAAAAAAAATCTTAAAATACTAATGTGAGATTGTTAGGTAAAGCCCTAAAAGTTTGTCTTAACTTTTTTTAAAAAGGTGTTCTTTTTCTTTTCATGAAAAGCAGTAAATGTGGGTAAATATATCTGACTCCAAAGAAAGGTGCAGGCAGATAGTAAGGTCTGGTAAGAGGGGTTACTGGGGGTTGTGGGGAAGAAGGATATTTGAGAAAAACAACACTGTGCAGTCACCATATGAAGGATGATCATGGTCTATGACAACAAAAATATCTTTTTGGTATATCTGTCTAAAAAAGAAAATCAGACTCTAGTTACCTGTATTATATCAGAATAATAACAAGTAAGTAATAATAAAGGCAATCACTATGTTTATGTAGCAATTACAATGTGCCAGTCACTGCTCTAAACTCTCTCTCTCTGTGTCTCTCTGTGTCTCTCTGTGTCTCTCTCTCTGTCTCTCTGTCTCTCTGTCTCTCTCTCTCTCTCTCTCTATATATATATATATATATATAAAAATATATATAAAATTTTTTTCTCCCAAACATCCCTGTCAATAGGTACTATTATTCTCCTGCCTGACCCCTTCATTTTCCTAGTGAGGGAACCAAAACACAGGAAGATTAAGTGATTTCCCCAAGGTCACACAGCTAGGAAGCAGCAGAGCCAGGATCTGAACTCAAGCTTTCTGCCTCCAGAGTCTGCATTCTTAACCCTATACCATCTTTCAAGGGAAAACAACAGTGATGTAATCACAGTGATGTAATCTACACACACATGAGAAACACACTTATTAATTGGCCTTCTTCATTAATTCCAAGGTAGTTTTGCCTCTCAAAGTAGATCTGTAGCAGGAAGTGTGCCTTCACTTTTTGCCCCTCCTAACTCCCATGACATCCAGTACCATTAGAGCCACACAATATGGTTCTACTATGACATGTCTGATCTTTATATGCTTGACATTCAAATTTCTTTTGAAAATACTACCTTTTCACTCAAATCGCGAATGTACAGAAAGAACAACTCTCCAGGCAATTAATAAGAAAATAAGAAGAACTGGGTCACCATATGTGAGATATTTTGAGGATTAGATTTTAGCTCTCCTATCACTGCAAAGTGAGTAAGCTCATATTATTCCCACCTGCAAAGGAACAGCCTTCATGAACTACACTTTCATCACACAGACACACACATCCACTTTCTATAAGAATGCTTAGGCCATCTGCTCACATTTAAAAATATAAATTGAAGACCTCCCACGCTGCCTTGGTTTGTAAAATGTCTATCACCAAATCTTTATTCTAAGACTCCTGTAGGTCTATGATTTCTTTTCCTTTCACTTTTCTTTTAATGATTTTTCACTAGTTC
Organism: Leucopleurus acutus; assembly: GCF_964270905.1. NCBI lineage: Eukaryota > Metazoa > Chordata > Mammalia > Artiodactyla > Delphinidae > Leucopleurus > Leucopleurus acutus. The sequence continues at coordinate 75,938,702 of NC_139147.1, read as the reverse complement.
TCTTTCAAGTACCTGAGGTTCATGATCAAGCTTTTCTCTAATAGATGATGATCCTAAAATGACAGGGTTGCAGTGTCACTTCCATCTAAGATGTGTCTTCATTTTTTTAATTAAATATTTATGAAAATTTATATTATATTATGACATTATTTAAAAATTTTATTGGAGTATAGTTGATTTACCATGTTGTATTAGTTTCAGATGGATAGCAAAGTGATTCACTTATACACATACATATATCTACTCTTTTTTTAGATACTTTTCCCATATAGGCCATTACAGAGTATTGAGTAGAGTTCCCTGTGCTATATAGTAGGTCTTTGTTGGTTATCTATTTTATACATAGTAGTGTGTATATGTCAAGTCCAATCTCCCAATTTATCCCTCTACCCACCTCATTTTGAAGAAAATTTTTACTATTTAGGAAAAGCCCTCTCTGCAGCCTGGTACTAAGCTGTACCCAGGAAGGAACATTAGGATGCTCTATCCCTTCTCAAGTTACAAGACTTAGTTGCAATAACACTAACGAAAAACAATGCTTAAAACATACACACACACAAAAGATAAAATTGTGTAAACAACTCATATTTAGTCAAAGGCTCATTTCCTCAAGTTATGTTTAAGAGATTAAAAACTAAATTGTACATACATGTCCCTGAACAAAGGGGTGGAAATACTGTTGGGGTCGGTACCCCTTCTATCCCCATGTTAATAGTCCCTCTTAGGTTGGCAGGCTTACAAGAACTATGTCCACATTGCTGTAAACCATATTCACTCATTCATTCATCAATCTGATTGTACTGAGTGCCATTTGATGGGCACTCATAGGCAATAGAGGGACACAGAGATGACAGATCCTGCTCCCTGACCTCAAGGAACTTACGTTGTGAGGAGGGAGGAAGACCAACACTGGGCCTTCTGACTTTGAATTCAGTGCTCTTTTTCTTTTTTTAAAATCTGAGACATTCAGTGTTGTAGCTCACTTCTTTATTTGCTTCTTTAACTTACTTTTTTGTGTGTGAAGGTACTTTACACAAGATCTTATGCAATGAACCATTTCAAGCTCTAAACAATGTGCCATGTCCCTGGCTGCAGAGGTGACCACCAATCCGTGGTATGAGAGCAAACTACTGCAATTTGTCATGGAGTCAAGATTTCTGCATTTTGCAAATGTTACTGAAATCCTTATTTTAAAGAATGTGATCAGAGACTAAAACCGCTTCAAGCTTTCCCTGAAGTCCAATTCCAGGATTTTTATAGGATACAGCTAGAGACTGCTGAGCCATGGAACAGGCTTTGCTAAGAGAATGTGTCATAATATTTAAATACTCAGGCCTTAGAGTATGGCTCCAAGTCAGTTCATGTCTGCTGAGGGCAGTGTGTCTATGTCCCACATGTGAGGTTTTTCAATAAATGCTGCTCAATAAAGAGCCTTAAAGGACACTAATTCTTGTTGGTGAGTGTTAAATTGGGGATTGGGTTGTTTATTTGAAATCCGCATTACATTTGCTACTATGGAAATAATCAGAAGTACATATAAAATGTCTATTAAAATATTCTTTTTATAATAAAGAAAAATTAGACACGGTATATTCAATGAGAGGGGACTGGTTAATTATGAGATTATAGTTACACAGATAATTGTGCTGCCATTTAACATTATATAGGAGAATTGCAATGATGTGGGCCAATAAACACAATTTATCACTAAGTGAATAAAGTAAGCAGAAAAGTATGATCCAAAGTGTGTTAAAATGTATTTCAACATATCTTTCAAAAGAGACAGGAATAATATTTGCAAAACCACCAAGAATGTTAACTGATCAACTGGATTCCCTAATATTCCTCAATTTTGTCATGCTGTCTCTCATTAAAGGCTTCAAATGTTCTGTCCCCTCTAGTTGAAACATCAACTCCCACTACCCTTTCACTTAAAGAATTCATACTCATCTTTCAGGTGTCCACTTACATCACTACCAACCCACTGAGCTCCACCTTATCAGGTGTTCCTTGTATCCTACCTCGGCATCCTGCACTTTGCCCATTATACTACTATTACACACCTTATTTCAATTGTTAGTTCACTTATCCAAGAGATAATTAACTTCTCAAAGACTTCCACTATGTCTGTCATGCTTAAATCTGTGGTACTAACATACCCAGTTCATATTCAAAAACAAATCTATAAAAAGAATAAATTATCTTACTTCTTATTTTCTGAATCATAAACATTTCTTCAATAAAGATCTATTTTTCTTTTGCAAGTAGAAAAAAGATAAATGTTGTATATGCTGTTATTGCCATTGAAGATCTTCATTAAAATATAAATGAAAACATTTTAGAAGTATTCAACATTTTCCATCCTTCAGAATACAAAAGGCATGATGGCTTCTTAATCCATCTAAGGAAAACAATTCAAAATTTCCCCACATCTTTCAGAATCTAAATGGTATGGTGAATTTTTAATCCATCAATGTGATGAGCACATTTACTCTAAAATACGATCATGCTGAATTAGCTAAAAGATTATAAGCAGATAGGAAAATGTCTAAAACTGTGAAAGCCTTTTTCTCTTTGGTGTATTCAAGTGTTCTGTTGGACTCAATGTTTTACTCATTGACAATATTTCTGCTACATTTATACTTGTTCAGAATTTATGAGAAAATAAAATAATGCCAGGTCCAGTAAAATAGATTCCTCTGAACCCTTGACTATTAGGAGCTATATACACATATAAAACAACTGTGCAGATGCTAAACGGAGTTCAACATAATTCACCTTTGCAGTAAGCATTGCCATTTTATTTCAGAATTACTCAAATTATGAAAGCTTTAAAAATAGCTTTAAGCTTTTAAAAATAATTATGCCTGTGTATTTAGAATCTTTATAAAGTTATTTTTAGGCTTCTAGCAGATGTCTTAGACTATTAATATAAAAAAAATTTTATGTCATTTTTTTATCTCCTTCTAAAGTGCATACTATAGATACAAATGAGAGCAACTGGCCCATAAAAGAGGGGAAAAATAAGGTTTACCTACTTAAGGTTAAGGTTTCCATGAATATCATGGTCATTTACTCTTATTCCACGGTTACTATTTCCCAGCTTAATACGCAGCTTATCAAGCTCGAAAGAGGATGAGCTGACCCGAGACAAGGATGAAGCCTTCCACTGGTTCAAGATGGCGGAGTAGAAGGACATGCATTCACTCCCTCTTGCGAGAGCACCAGAATCACAACTAACTGCTGAACAATCATCAACAGGAAGACACTGGAACTCACCAAAAAAGATACTCCACATCCAAAGACAAAGGAGAAGCTGCAGTGAGATGGTAGGAGGGGCGCAATCACAATAAAATCAAATCCCATGACAGCTGGGTAGGTGACTCACAACCTGGAGAACACTTACTATCACAGAAGTCTACCCACTGGAGTGAAGGTTCTGAGTCCCACATCAGGCTTCTCAACTTGGGGGTCCGGCAATGGGAGAAGGAATTCCCAGAGAATTAACTTTGAAAGCTAGCGGGATTTGATTGCAGGACTTCAACAGGACTGGGGAAAACAGAGACTCCACCCTTGGAGGGCACACACAAAGTAGTGTGCACAACAGGACACAGGGGGAAGGAGCAGTGACCTCATAGGAGACTGAGCTAGACCTACATGCTAGTGTTAGAGGGTCTCCTGCAGAGGCGGGGGGTGGCTGTGGCTCACCGTGGGGACAAGGCCACTGGCAGCAGAAGTTCTGGGAAGTACTCCTTGCCATAAGCCCTCCTGGAGTCCTCAATTAGCCCCACCAAAGAGACTGGAGCCTCCAGTACTGGGTTGCCTTAGACCAAACAACCAACAGGGAGGGAACTCAACCCCACCAGTCAGCAGACAAGCAGATTAAAGTTTTACTGAGCTCTGACCACCAGAGCAACAGTCAGCTCTACCCACCATCAGTCCCTCCCATCAGGAAGTTTGCACAAGCCTCTTAGATGGCCTCATCCACCAGAGGGCAAAGGGCAGAAGCAAGAAGAACTACAACCCTGCAGCCTGTGGAACAAAAACCACATTCACAGAAAGACAGACAAAATGAAAAGGCAGAGGACTATGTAGCAGATGAAGGAACAACATAAAACCCTAGAAAAACAACTGAATGAAGTGGAGATAGGCAACCTTCCAGAAAAAGAATTCAGAATGAGGATAATGAAGATGATCCAGGACCTCAGAAAAAGAATGGAGGTGAGGATTGAGAAGATGCAAGAAATGCTTAACAAAGACCTAGAAGAATTAAAGAACAAACAAGCAGAGATGAACAATACAATAACTGAAATGAAAACTACACTAGAAGGAATCAATAGCAGAATAACTGAGGCAGAAGAACACAGAAGTGACCTGGAAGACAGAATGGTGGAATTCATTGCCACGAAACAGAATAAAGAGAAAAGAATGAAAAGAAATGAAGACAGCCTAAGAGACCACAGGGACAAGATTAAATGCACCAACATTTGCATTATAGGGGTCTCAGAAGGAGAAGAGAGAGAGAAAGGACCCAGAAAATATCTGAAGAGATTATAGTCGAAAACCTCCTTAACATGGGAAAGGAAATAGCCACCCAAGTTCAGGAAGCACAGAGAGTCCCAGGCAGGATAAACCCAAGGAGAAACACACCAAGACACGCAGTACTCAAACTGACAAAAAGACAAAGAAAAATTATTACAAGTAACAATGGAAAAACGACAAATAACATACAAGGGAACTCCCATAAGGTTAACAACTGATTTCTCAGCAGAAACTCTACAAGCTGGAAGGGAGTGACACAATATATTTAAAGTGATTAAACAGAAGAACCTACAACTAAGATTACTCTACCCGGCAAGAATTTCATTCAGACTCAACAGAGAAATCAAAAGCTTTACAGGACTTCCCTGGTGGCGCAGTGGTTGAGAGTCTGCCTGCCGATGCAGGAGATGCGGGTTCATGCCCTGGTCTGGGAAGATCCCACATGCCGCAGAGTGGCTGGGCCCATGAGCCATGGCCGCTGAGCCTGCGCGTCCGGAGCCTGTGCTCCGCAACGGGAGAGGCCACAACAGTGAGAGGCCCGCGTACCACAAAAAAAAAAAAAAAAAAAGCTTTACAGACAAGCAAAAGCTAAGAGAATTCAGTAGCACCAAACCAGCTCTAAAACAAATGCTAAAGGAACTTCTCTAAGTGGGAAACACAAGAGAAGAAAAGGACCTACAAAAACAAACCGAAAACAATTAAGAAAATGGTCATAGGAATATACATGTTGATAATTACCTGAAAGGTGAATGGATTAAATGCTCCAGGCAAAAGACACAGGCTCACTGAATGGATACAAAAAAAAGACCCATATACATGCTGTCTACAAGAGATCCAATTCAGACCTAGGGACATACAGACTGAAAGTGAGGGGATGGAAAAAGATATTCCATGCAAATGGAAATCAAAAGAAATCTGCAGTAGCAATTCTCAAATCAGATAAAATAGAAATTAAAATAAAGAATGTTATAAGAGACAAGGAAGGACACTACATAATGATTAAGGGATCAATCCAAGAAGAAGATATAACAATTACAAATATATATGCACCCAACATAGGAGCACTTCAATATGTAAGGTAACTGCTAACAGCTATAAAAGAGGAAATCGATAGTAACACAATAATAGTGGGGGACTTTAACACCTCACTTACACCAATGGACAGATCATCCAGAGAGAATATCAATAGGGAAATGCAAGCTTTAAATGATGCAATAGACCAGTTAAGTTTAATTGATATTTATAGGACATTCTATCTGAAAACAGCAGAATACACTTTCTTCTCAAGTGCACATGGAACATTCTCCAGGATAGATCACATCTTGGGTCACAAATCAAGCCTTGGTAAATTTAAGACAATTGAAATAATATCAAGCATTTTTTCTGACCACAACACTATGAGACTAGATATCAATTACAGGAAAAAATCTGTAAAAAATACGAACACATGGAGGCTAAATAAATACATTACTAAATAACCAAGAGATCACTGAAGAAATCAAAGAGGAAATCAAAAAATACCTAGAGACAAATGACAATGAAAACACGACAATCCAAAATCTATGGGATGCAGCAAAAGCAGTTCAAAGAGGGAAGTTTATAGCAATACAATCCTACCTAAAGAAACAAGAAAATTTTCAAATAAACAATCTAACCTCACACCTAAAGGAATCAGAGAAAGAAGAACAAACAAAACCCAAGGTTAGCAGAAGGAAAGAAATCATAAAGATCAGAGCAGAAATAAATGAAATAGAAACAAATAAAACAATAGCAAAGATCAATAAAACTAAAATCTGGTTCTTTGAGAAGTTAAAGAAAATTAATAAACCTTTAGCCAGACCCATCAAGAAAAAGAGGGAGAGGACTCAAATCAATAAAATTAGAAATGAAAAAGGAGAAGTTACAACAGACACTGAACAAATACAAAGCATCATAAGAGACTACTACAAGTAACTCTATGCCAATAAAATGGACAACCTGGAAGAAATGGACAAGTTCTTAGAAAGGTATAACCTTCCAAGACTGAACCAGGAAGAAACAGAAAATATGAACAGACCAATCACAAGTAATGATATTGAAACTGTAATTAAAAATCTTCCAAAAAACAAAAGTCCAGGACCAGATGACTTCATGGGTGAATTCTATCAAACATTTAGAGAAGAGCTAACATCCATCCTTCTCAAACTCTTCCAAAAAATTGCAGAGGAAGGAACACTCCCAAACTCATTCTACGAGGCCACCATCACCCTGATACCAAAACTAGACAAAGATACTACAAAAAGGAAAATTAAAGACCAATATACCTGATGAATATAGATGCAAAAATCCTCAACAAAATACTAGCAAACAGAATCCAACAATACATTAAAAAGATCATACACCATGATCAAGTGGGATTTATCCCAGGGATACAAGGATTCTTCAGTATATGCAAATCAATCAATCAGACACACCATATTAACAAACTGATGGAGAAAAACCATATGATCGTGTCAATACATGCAGAAAAAGCTTCTGACAAAATTCAACACCCACTTATGATAAAAACTCTCCAGAAAGTGGGCATAGAGGGAACCTAGCTCAACATAATAAAGGCCATATACAACAAACCCACAGCAAACATCATTATCAATGGTGAAAAACTGAAAGCATTTCCTCTAAGATCAGGAACAAGACAAGGTTGCCCACTCTCGCCATATTATTCAACATAGTTTTGGAAGTCATAGTCATGGAAATCAGAGAAGAAAAAGAAATAAAAGGAATACAAATTGGAAAAGAAGAAGTAAAACTGTCACTGTTTGCAGATGCCATGATACTATACATAGAGAATACTAAAAATGCCACCAGAATACTACTAGAGCTAATCAATGAATCTGGTAAAGATGCAGGATACAAAATGAATGCACAGAAATCTCTTGCGTTCCTATACACTAACAACGAAAGACCAGAAATAGAAATTAAGGAAACAATCCCATTCACCTCTGCAACAAAAAGAATACAATACCTAGGAATAAACCTACCTAAGGAGGTAAAAGACCTGTATCCAGAAAACTATAAGACACTGATGAAAGAAATTAAAGATGACACAAACAGATGGAGAGATATACCATGTTCTTGGATTGGAAGAATCAATATTGTGAAAATGGCTATACTACCCAAAGCAATCTACAGATTCAATGCAAGCCCTATCAAATTACCAATGGCATTTTTTACAGAACTGGAACAAAAAATCTTAAAATTTGTATGGAGACACATAAGACCCCGAATAGCCAAAGCAGTCTTGAGGGGAAAAAAATGGAGCTGGAGGAATCAGACTCCCTGACCTCAGACTATACTACAAAGCTACAGTAATCAAGACAATATGGCACTGGCACAAAAACAGAAACATAGATCAATGGAACAAGATAGAAAGCCCAGAGATAAACCCACGCACCTATGGTCAACTAATCTATAACAAAGGATGCAAGGATATACAATGGAGAAAAGACAGTCTCTTCAATAAGTGGTGCTGGGAAAACTGGACAGCTACTTGTAAAAGAATGAAATTAGAACACTCTCTAACACCATACAAAAAATTCAACTCAAAATGGATTAAAGACTTAAGTGTAAGACTGGACACTATAAAACTCTTAGAGGAAAACATAGGAAGAACACTCTCTGACATAAATCACAGCAAGATGTTTTTGACCCACCTCCTAGAGTAATGGAAATAAAACAAAATAAACAAATGGGAGCTAATGAAACTTCAAAGCTTTTGCACAGCAAGGGAACTATAAACAAGACGAAAACACAACCCTCAGAATGGGAGAAAATATTTGCAAACAAAGCAACGGACAATGGATTAATCTCTAAAGTATATAAACAGCTCATGTAGCTCAATATTTAAAAAATAAACAACCCAATCAAAACATGAGCTGAAGACTTAAATAGACATTTCTCCAAAGAAGACATACAGATGGCCAAGAGGCACATGAAAAGCTGCTCAACATCACTAATTATTAGAGAAATGCAAATCAGAATTACAATGAGTTATCACCTCACACTGGTTAGAACGGGCATCATCAGAAAATCTACAAACAGTAAATGCTGGAGAAGGTGTGGAGAAAAGGGAACCATCTTGCACTGTTGGTGGGAATGTAAATTGATATAGCCACTATGGAGAACAGTATGGAGGTTCCTTAAAAAACTAAAATTAGAACTACCATATGATGCAGCAATCCCACTACTAGGTATATACCCAGAGAAAACCATAATTCAAAAAGACACATGCACCCCAGTATTCATTGCAGCACTATTTACGATAGCCAGGTCGTGGAAGCAACCTAAATGCCCATCGACAGATGAATGGATAAAGAAGATATGTTACATATATACAATGGAATATTACTCAGCCATAGAAAGGAAAGAAATTGGGTCATTTGTAGAGATGTGGATGGACCTAGAGACTGTCATACAGATTGAAGTAAGTCAGAAAGAGAAAAACAAGCATTGTATATTAACGCATATATGTGGAATCTAGAAAAATGGTACAGATGAACTGGTCTGCAAGGCAGAAATAGAGACACAGATGTAGAGAAAGACATATGGACACCAAGGGGGAAAGCTGGGCAGGGGGGCAGGGGTGGTGGTGGGGGGATGAATTAGGAGATTGGGATTGACATATATACAATAAACATATGACATCTATACATGTATAAAATAGATCACTAATAAGAACCTGCTGTATAAAAAATAATAATGAGTCAAAAAAAAAAAATGAAGCCTTCCAGCTACTAAGTCCTGTTTGACCTGGTCTAGCACAAAGAGCAACAAAAAGACTTCAAATGACATTTTAGAAGTGAGGAAAGTCCTAAATGTCCACTACCACCATGGCTTGAATAGCTTTAAAGCAAGGTGGAATCTCAGACCTGATGTGTGTGATTAGAAGACGGGGCAGGGAATGCTTTCCCAGCCACAACAAGAAAACCCTTGTCTTGCTGTCCTTGTGAGCATAGATAGGTTTGGGAGTAGACCAGAATCAAGGTGAAGGCAGTGAAGTCAGTTCAAAGGCCTCTGCCTGCCCTCTAAGCTTCATTTGACCCCGCCCTGCCTGAGCTCCCAATGCGTACCCCCCAAGGCCAACCCCTCAGTCTCCTTCCTTCTTCCCATCCCCAGCCCCAACAAACTCATGCATTCTACACTCTTTACCCTTGACTCTATAATTTTCTCATTTTGTTCCTCCTCCAGCCCTTCTCATTACATAGATAGAGCCTGACCTACATGAGATTTTATCTGTTCCTCAATCTTTCCAAACACTCCCCTTCCTTCAAGTACTAGTTCACATCTCAGCACCCCCATGATGTGATCTACTTTGGTTCACATTAATTCCTACCATTTCTAAACCTTTATTTTATATATTGTTAAATGAAACTCTGTTTGCCATCTGACTATATACTTCCTCAAATAACGTGCATCTTTAATTTCTCTCCAAGTCCCTGGTGAACGTTACTCTCATCTTCTATTACATTCTTCACAGGGCCTAGTCTAGTGTGGAAAGTGTACAAGGTACATAAGATCTAAGGTGACACAAGCTGACTGTTTAATGATGTTATTGCTGAAAATATTTATACGTTTCAAAGCATCTTCACAATATGATCTGTTTCCTTTGTAGAGAAAATATTGTTGGTCTAAAAGAATAATTTTAGCAATGAGAGTGTGACTACCATTACAGTCAGTTTGGTTTGTTCTAGTGGTAGTTTTCAGCCCTTTGGAAGCAGTAAGAACAGTTTTAAAATTTAAGATGTGGATATTAAGTCACAGATAATAGCAGAACCAGACCAAAGCAGTTTTGAGTTTGCAAATGTCAAATCTGGCTCTTTCTAAAATGGATCAAGAAAAATAAAACCCTTAACTTTTAGACCCTCTGACTTCATCTTACAACTGCAGAGCCAACCCCATCACAGCCTAGACCATCTGAACTGTTCCCCTGGGGGAACCCCCCCGCCCCGGGACATGGGTCTAGAGAAGGCAGCAATACTAGGATTCCTGTCTCTCTAGACATCTTTTACAAATATGTTATCTCCTAATCCAGAATTTCAAGTTTAGCTTGTATTATAGGCCTCAAAAAAACCTGTTTCTGAAATCATTGTTTTATCTTTTTCTCTGGTAACTAAAATCCTGGGGAAAATACAGGCTACCTTCAGAAAGCCTGCTGAGCTGCTCTGAAGAATAAGGTTCCGCTGATTTAAAAAAAAAAAAATCTGATCTCATAATCTTCTTTAGAAATACATAGGAACATCAAACTGATTTATCATGGAATTATGCAGTTGGATGATTAAGGTGTTTCTGAATCCCGTTTTAAGGGATCTGAGACAAGCTTTATCCCATGCCTATATCTCCTCTGACATTTCCTATATTCTTTTTTATTTATTTATTTTTTAATTATTTTTTTTTTGCGGTACGCGGGCCTCTCACTGCTGTGGCCTCTCCCGCCGCGGAGCACAGGCTCCGGATGCACAGGCCCAGCGGCCATGGCTCACGGGCCCAGCCGCTCCGTGGCATGTGGCATCCTCCCGGACCAGGGCATGAACCCGTGTCCCCTGCATCGGCAGGCGGACTCTCAACCACTGTGCCACCAGGGAAGCCCTCCTATATTCTTTTTTAGAAGGAGTAGAACAATTGAAAAATTACTAGAAGATTAGCTATTCTACATTCTACACACTTCATTCCTAATTACTGTTTCTCTGTAACTTTTGTTAACCCATCAAATAACTGGTCATTTCTGGAGGGCACTTGCATATATGCAAAAGCTGTACCCATTTTTCTTTACTGTATGCCAATTTTCTTCTATCTCATGTGAAACTGTCCCAATCACTATACAAAGAATAATATTTGCACTCATTTTTTCCCCATCCATGAAGATGTAATTGTAAGAATTTTTATCTGGAAGGTACATTAGCGATCCCTTTGGGAAACAGAGATCCAAATAGGTCTAAAGACCTGAGGGCTCAACCCAAGTCAGAGGTATCTATGGGCCCAGAAGCAGACTCCAATCTGTGGGTTCAGAGCCTGAGGCTCTTTGGGTTGCCTTACTGTTACCCTTACATAGTGGTTTGGCTTTATCTAGTAGCATACCAACATTTCAGCCACCTTTCCTATACTTATTCATCCTCCATCCCTGACCTTATCACCAAAATTTGTAGACAAAATCTGATACTCCTCCCCTACCCATCTTGGTTGTGCCAGCCTATGCTGCTGCACTGTCTGCCCCCCACCCCACTGTCTTGTTATCTGCTTCTAAGATTCTTTCCTTTCTCAGGTCCCTCTGCTTGGCTAAGCCAGCTTCTCAGGTCCTAAGTCTCTCTTGGGCTGTTACTCAGTGTTGCTTTTCTTCTATTGACAAATCCTGTAAAGCTTCCAGCAAAACTCTGCTCCTCCACAGAGAACGGCATTCCCATCTCCAAATGTCTCTGACATACGACATTTTTCAAGTTTATGCCAGGCACTAACTGGGTGCCTTGCTGAAGCCAGTGGATCAGTTAAAAACAAAATGTGGTTCCATTATTTAGAGATAATTCTCATTTTGGAAACAGGTTTACTCTGTTGGATTTAACACCAAGTGAGAAAAGGTCACCCTGCTTTCAATGAAGCAAAAGTGGCAATAGCAAAAGTTAATTCAATATTTAAGGAACAAATTGCAAGCCAAGTCACTTCCTTCTAGGTCAGAACCAAATAACACTTATAAAGTGCCTAAAACCACTGGGCGCTGTGCTTCCTGCCTGTTACACTGGCTTTACTGTGCCATTTTAACTTCACGATAACCCAGGGAGCAAAACGATACAACCCAGGTCTGTCCAACTTGAAATACCTGCATTTTCTACAATATATAATGAAAACTTGCCTCTTTCAGGCTGGGCCAGGGGTCCGGTGGGGCAGTCTCAGGTGTACTATCAAATCCAACTCTCAGCTATGGTTTGGCACCACCTGGTGGCAATTTTCTTGCTCCTCTTAAAGACACAAGGAGTTCCAGGCCCACGACTGGTTGGGATTTCCAGGCAGTAGCAGTGATTCTGGTACCTGTCTCACCACCTTAACCCAAGGAGATGGAGCCTGTAGAATTCTGAAGCTCTTCAGTTCCTCACTTCCTGAGGAGGGGTCACCTGCCATTTTCTCCCCTCCAAGCTCCCTGTATACCCGTCCCCCCCACCCCCACCACCAACATACAACCAGCAAACTAATAACTATAGGTGGAAGACTGAAGGCAATGGTCAGTTTCCTCATATGGAGATGGGGAAGGGCATTAGCTGTACTTGCAGAAATGGAATGTTCAGGTTCACTGATGAAACCCCATGATTACTTATATTTAGTTGAAAAATATATATATATAGTTGAAATGTAGCAATATCTCTAAGAGCTAGGGAAGAGAGCATATAGTAGTAGCTGTAATAATATTTGAAGATATACTATATTGGATCTAGATTATCAAAAGAGCTTGATATTGGGAAGTGGGGAGTAGCCCATAAAAGAAAAACTAACCATTATCATAATGATTACTATACATAAAAATCTGTCGAACACATATGTGAAAAGGTACCATATAAAAGTCAAGTGAAGAGGTGGGCAGTCATTGTTTACTATGCCCTAGTGACGATTTTTGGGGGAGGGGGGGTGTTGGTTGGATAACTCAGATGAGACAGGCATGGGTTACAAACAGATAAATAATATGCAACATCCCCTAAAATTGATCCAGAGTATTACACGGATCAATTGGAGTATTGAGGCAGACAGACTTACCTATGTTCGATCCCTGGCTCTGCTACTTGCTAACTTTGTAAATTTATACAAGTTAATTTTTTCTGAACTCCAATTTCCTCATCTACATATAGGACAAAGGAATATCCATCTCAGTGGTTGTTATGAAGATTAAGTAAAATAATGCAAATAAAGACGCAGAACAGTGCCCAGCACACAGTAAATCTTTAATGAATAGTAGCTGTACAATTAGCTATTACTGACATAATCATTATTATTATTAATTCATTCAGAAATCGTACTTGGAAAGTTGACTTTAATATCACCAGGAAGAGCTTGACTGCCTCTAACACATTCTCTGTTGGAATAAAACTTCACCTGAACTGGAGAGGGAGTGGGAAGTCACTAAGTAGGGCTCTATTTTCCTCCAGATGAAGGTATTAGAGTACATTTCATCCCCTCACCTTAGTAGAGAAACTTTAGTAAAAAAACTTGCATGTCTGGATCACTCCATTGACAGCCATTTGTTTCTGGTGGAAATGTGTATATGTCAAGCTGCAGACCAAACTCATTTTCCCTTCTTTTTTAAATCATTCAGGTCCTGTTAAAGGTCTTTCTATTAAAATGTTGGCAAGGGTACTTCCTGTTAGTATGGTTTCAATTTGTACACATTTCCCCCTATGTCTCTCTTCTGTAAATCTAACAATTTATTATTTCAGAAAGAGTATAACACAATGAGTCCTAAACTTTTTGGAGTCACTGACCTCTGGGGGGGTCTCCTTAAAATAATGTGTATATTAGTGCATGTGTGTGTGTGTGTGTGTGTGTGTGTGTGTGTGTGTGTGTGTGTATACACACAGTATATGTAAATATATGTACGTATATTATAAACATACACACACAAAAAAATATCTTGCCCAAATTTTGGAGACTTGAAGACCCTAAGTTAAAAACTCTAAGTCTTAAATCAATTTCAGAATCACATTAAATCTTTAAAATTAGTGCCAGCAAGGCATTCAAAGGGAAAGTGCTGTTAATATTCTCTCCATCCAGCACTTCTCTCGATGAACAGATATTACCTTCTGGTAGTAATGGAGTCACTCAACCTTCAACATAGAACTTAGGTAAGAGTGGTATTCAAAATGGTTACCCATCAGCACTGCAGGGGCATCAATCAATCAGAAAAGATGCCTTTAGTACTCAAGTTAGTTCCTGGAGTCCCTCAGCTGTTCTAAGATTTAACTGGACTGTGGAGGCTTAGAGATGGGCAGCCCTGGCAGAGGTTAATGTGGTGGTGATAAGAGAGGCTTGGGACAGTAGAATATGGTGTATTTCAATATTATAACATTCAGGACAGCAGTATTGGTGGGTGCCACCTAAATATAAGCTCTATGTTTAGGTATAATAATGAAAAAATAATTTCACACTCAAAATCCACTCAAGATACCCTTGCAAATGTGAGGAAAGAGAACGAATTTTCAATCCTAAAATCTTGTGTGCCACTTTCACTGTAGATGGCTGAAAAAGACAATAAATAAACTTCACTCTCCTTTTTGGCTATTTAATTTAGTTATTGCATCAGTGATTACTATTAATTTTTTTGGGCACCTATGATTTCCTTGAATTTTACAACACTTTTGAAAACAGTGACATATTAAGGAACCCAGCATATCGTATTACATAATAAAAATGAAAATGATAGGAATAATAACAGTGTTATGAACAAAAATAAAAGTTACTTTATAATAATGCCAATTTTCGGGCTTTAGACTTTGCGTGTTATTTTACATATATCATCTCTTTTAATCCATGAAATATCTGAGGATACAGGGATTATTATTCCCACTTTACACATGAAAGTATTGTAGTTCAGAAGTTAACCCACTCAAGTTCTACACAGCTAGAAAAGTGGAAGACAGTATTAATTCCTAGGTCTTCCAATTTGGGTTTAGGGCCCTTTTCACTACATTTAAGCATCCTAGAATTCCTTATGCAGAAAGTCAATAAGTAATTCATAATGTTCTAGAGATTAAAAGAATAAAACATTATCATTTTACCTTATTAGCAGTTGTATGTATTTGTGATCACATCTTGACATCTTATGTGAGAATCTTTTTTCCCTTTTAATCTGAGACTAAAATAGAGTCCCTGGAAATAATAAAGGTTCCTGGACATCTGTGTCAACCTGGTGTCAGGGTCAAAAATTTCATATTTTGTTAGCTTATTTTCAAAGCTTAGTCTTATAGTTTTTTGTTTTTCTTTTTATAGGCAGTGTGATATGTTCAATGGGATTAAATGTGTCCATTGCAACCAGAGAAATGATGATATATTCAAAGTTTACAACATGGTGGGTACTTTTTTATTATTTTTAATTTTTTTGTCTGCACCATGCATAATGCAGGATCTTAGTTCCCTGACCAGGGATAGAACCCGGGCCCCTTAAGTGGAAGTGCAGTGTCCTAACCACAAAACCCCAAGTAAGTCTCTGGTGGGTATTTTAAGTATGTAATCTCATTCAATCCTTCCAGAGGCCTGTGAGGAAAGTATTGCATCCCCATTTTACAGAGGAAGCTGAAGCTTAAGTATGTGATGAGATAGCCCAGGAAACTCCACTAACAATCATAACTGGATTTTTTTTTGAACTTTATTTTATTAACTTTTTACATAGCAGGTTCCTATTAGTCATCAATTTTATAAACATCAGTGTATACATGTCAATCCCAATCACCCAATTCATCACACCACCATCCCCACCTGCCACTGCTTGCCTGCCTTGGTGTCCATACATTTGTTCTCTACATCTGTGTCTCAACTTCTGCCCTGCAAACCAATTCATCTGTACCATTTCTTTAGATTCCACATCATGCAATAATATACGATATATTTGTCCTTCTGGCTTACTTCACTCTGTATGACAGTCTCTAGATCCATCCACCTCTCAACAAATGACCCAATTTCATTCATTTTTATGGCTGAATAATATTCCATTGTATATATGTGCCACAACTTCTTTATCCATTCGTCTGTCGATGGGAATTTAGGCTGCTTCCATGACCTGGCTATTGTAAATAGTGCTGCAATGAACATTGGGGTGCATGTGTCTTTTTGAATTACGGTTTTCTATGGGTATATGCCCAGCATTGGGATTGCTGGATCATATGCTAATTCTATTTTTAGTTTTTTAAGGAACCTCCATACTGTTCTCCATAGTGGCTGTATCAATTTACATTCCCACCAACAGTGCAAGATGGTTCCCTTTTCCCCACACCCTCTCCAGCATTTGTTGTTTGTAGATTTTCTGATGAAGACCATTCTAACTGGTGTGAGGTGATTCCTCATTGTAGTTTTGATTTGCATTTCTCTAATAATTAGTGATGTTGAGCAGCTTTTCATGTGCTTCTTGGCCACCTGTATGTCTTCTTTGGAGAAATGTCTATTTAGGTCTTCTGCCCATTTTTGGATTGGGTTGTTTGTTTCTTTAATATTGAGCTGCATGAGCTGTTTATATATTTCGGAGATTAATCCTTTGTCCGTTGATTCGTTTGCATATATTTACTCCCAATCTGAGGGTTGTCTTTTCATCTTGTTTATGGTTTCCTTTGCTGTGCAAAAGCTTTGAATTTTCATTAGGTCCCATTTGTTTATTTTTGTTTTTACTTCCGTTACTCTGAGGTGGATCAAAAAAGATCTTGCTGTGATTTATGTCAGAGAGTGCTCTTCCTATGTTTTCCTCTAAGAGTTTTATAGTGTCAGTCTTAATTTAGGTCTCAAATCCATTTTGAGTTTCTTTTTGTGTATGGTGTTAGGGAGTGTTCTAATTTCATTCTTTTACATGTAGCTGTCCAGTTTTCCCAGCACTACTTATTTAAGAGACTGTCTTTTCCCCATTGTACATCCTTGCCTCCTTTGTCATAGATTAGTCGACCACAGTTGCATGGGTTTATCTCTGGGCTTTCTATCTTGTTCCATTGATCTATGTTTCTGTTTTTGTGCCAGTACCATACTGTCTTGATTACTGCAGCTTTGTAGTATAGTCTGAAGTCAGGGAGTCTGAGACCTCCCGCTCTGTTTTTTTCCCTCAAGACTGCTTTGGCTGTTTGGGGTCTTTTGTGTTTCTGTACAAATTTTAAGATTTTTAGTTCTAGTTCCGTAAAAAAGCCATTCGTAATTTGATAGGGATTGCACTGAATCTGTAGACTGCTTTGGGTAGTATAGTCATTTTCACAATATTCATTCTTCCAATCCAAGAACATGGTATATCTCTCCATTTATTTGTATCATCTTCAATTTCTTTCATCAGTGTCTTTCATCAGTTTCCTGCACACAGGTCGTTGTGTCCCTAGATAGGTTTATTCCTAGGTATTGTATTCTTTTTGTTGCAATGGTAAATGGGAGTGTTTCCTTAATTTCTCTTTCAGATATTTCATCATTAGTGTATAGGAATGCAAGAGATTTCTGTGCATTAATTTTGTATCCTGCTACTTTACCAAATTCATTCATTAGCTCTAGTAGTTTGCTGGTGGCATTTTTAGGATTCTCTATGGATAGTATCATGTCATCTGCAAACAGTGACAGTTTTACATCTTCTTTTCCAATTTGAATTCCTTTTATTTCTTTTTCTTCTCTGATTGCCGTGGCTAGGACTTCCAAAACTCTGTTGAATAACAGTGGTGAGAGTGGACATCCTTGTCTTGTTCCTGATCTTAGAGGAAATGCTTTCAGTTTTTTACCATTATGATGTTTGCTGTGGGTTTGCCTTACATAGCCTTTATTATGTTGAGGTAGGTTCCCTCTATGCCCACTTTCTGGAGAGTTTTTATCATAAGTGGGTGTTGAATTTTGTCAAAAGCTTTTTCTGCATCTATTGAGATGATCATATGGTTTTTATTCTTCAATTTGTTAATATGGTATATCACATTGATTCATTTGCGTATATTGAAGAATCCTTGCATCCCTAGGATAAATCCCACTTCATCATGGTGTATGATCCTTTTAATGTGTTGTTGGATTCTGTTTGCTAGTATTTTGTTGAGGATTTTTGCATCTATATTCATCAGGGATATTGGTCTGTAATTTTCCTTTTTTGTAGTATCTTTGTCTAGTTTTAGTATCAGGGTTATGATGGCCTCATAGAATGAGTTTGGGAGTGTTCCTTCCTCTGCAATTTTTTGGAAGAGTTTGAGAAGGATGGGTATTAGCACTTCTCTAAATGTTTGATAGAATTCAGCTGTGAAGCCACCTGGTTCTGGACTTTTGTTTGGTGGAAGATTTTTAATCACAGTTTCAATTTCATTACTTGTGATTGGTCTGTTCATATTTTCTATTTCTTCCTGGTTCAGTTTTGGAAGGTTATACCTTTCTAAGAATTTGTCCATTTCTTCCAGGTTGTCCATTTTATTGGCATAGAGTTGCTTGTAGTAGTCTCTTAGGATGCTTTGTACTTCTGTGGTGTCTGTTGTAACTTCTCCTTTTTCATTTCTAATTTTAGTGATTTGAGTCCTCTCCCTCTTTTTCTTGATGCGTCTGGCTGATGGTTTATCAATTTTCTTTATCTTCTCAAAGAACCAGCTTTTAGTTTTATTGATCATTGCTATTGTTTTGTTGCTATTTCATTTATTTCTGCTCTGGTCTTTATGATTTCTTTCCTTCTGCTAATTTTGGGTTTTCTTTGTTCTTCTTTCTCTTGTTCCTTTAGGTGTAAGGTTAGATTGTTTATTTGAGATTTTTCTTGTTTCATGAGATAGGTTTGTATAGCTATAAAACTTCCCTCTTAGAACTGCTTTTGCTGCATCCCATAGGTGTTGGACTGTTTTGTTTTCATTGTCATTTGTCTCTAGGTATTTTTTGATTTCCTCTTTGATTTCTTCTGTGATCTTTTGGTTATTTAGTAACATATTATTTAGCCTCCATGTGTTTATTTCATTACAGTTTTTTTCCCTGTAATTCATTTCTAATCTCATAGTTTTGTGGTCATAAAAGATGCTTGATATGATTTCAATTTTCTGAAATTTACTGAGGCTTAATTTGTGACCCAAGATGTGACGTATCCTAGAGAATGTTCCATGCACACTTGAGAAGAAAGTGTAATCTCCTGGTTTTGGATGGAATGTCCTATAAATATCAATTAAATCTATCTGGTCTATTGTGTCATTTAAAGCTTCTGGTTCCTTATTTATTTTCATTTTGGATGATCTGTCCATTGGTGTAAGTGAGGTGTTAAAGTCCCCCACTATTATTGTGTTACTGTCGATTTCCTCTTTTACAGCTGTTAGCAGTTGCCTTATGTATTGAGGTGCTCCTATGTTGGTTGCATATATATTTATAATTGTTATATCTTCTTCTTGGATTGATCCCTTGATCATTACATAGTGTCCTTCCTTGTCTCTTGTAACATTCTTTATTTTAAAGTAATTTTATCTGATTTGAGTATTGCTACTGCAGCTTTCTTGTGATTTCCATTTGCATGGAATATCTTTTTCCATCCTCTCACTTTCAGTCTGTATGTGTCTCTAGGTCTGAAGTGAGTCTTTTGTAGACAGCATATATATGGGTCTTGTTTTTGTATCCATTCAGCAACCCTGTGTCTTTTGGTTGGAGGATTTAATCCATTCACGTTTAAGGTAATTATCGATATGTATGTTCCTATGACCATTTTCTTAATTGTTTTCGGTTTGTTTTTGTAGGTCCTTTTCTTCTCTTATGTTTCCCACTTAGAGAAGTTCCTTTAGCATTTGTTGTAGAGCTGGTTTGGTGGTGCTGAATTCTCTTAGCTTTTGCTTGTCTGTAAGGCTTTCGATTTCTCCATGGAATCTGAATGAGATCCTTGACAGGTAGAGTAATCTTGGTTGTAGGTTCTTCCCTTTCATCACTTTAAGTATATCATGCCACTCCCTTCTGGCTTGTAGAGTTTCTCCTGAGAAATCAGCTGTTAACCTTATGGGAGTTCCCTTGTATGTTATTTGTTGTTTTTCCCTTGCTGCTTTCAATAATTTTTCTTTGTCTTTAATTTTTGCCAATTTGATTACTATGTGTCTCGGTCTGTTTCTCCCTGGGTGTATCCTATATGGGACTCGCTGCACTTCCTGGACTTGGGTGGCTATTTCTTTTCCCATGTTAGAGAAGTTTTCAACTATAATCTCTTCAAATATTTTCTCTGGACCTTTCTCGCTCTCTTCTCCTTCTGGGACCCCTATATTGCAAATGTTGTTGCATTAATGTTGTCCCAGAGGTCTCTTAGGCTGTCTTCATTTGTTTCCATTCTTTTTTCTTTATTCTGTTCCACAGCAGTGAATTCCACCATTCTGTCTTCCAGGTCACTTATCCATTCTTCTGTCTCAGTTATTCTGCTATTGATTCCTTCTAGGGTAGTTTTCATTTCAGTTATTGTATTGTTCATCTCTGCTTGTTTGTTCTTTAATTCTTCTAGGTCTTTGTTAAACATTTCTTGCATCTTCTCAATCTTTGCCTCCATTCTTTTTCCGAGGTCCTGGATCATCTTCACTATCATTATTCTGAATTTTTTTTTGTGGAAAGTTGCCTATCTCCACTTCATTTAGTTGTTTTTCTGGGGTTTATCTTGTTCCTTCATCTGGTACATAGCCCTCTGCCTTTTCATCTTGTCTCTCTTTCTGTGAATGTGGTTTTTGTTTCACAGGCTGCAGGATTGTAGTTAGTCTTATAGTTTTTGTGTTTAAAACATACAAATCAGTTATAGTGGCCCTAGGAGTTTACCATTAGAAACTAATATAATTGCTACAGGAGTGGGTAACAAATCATTTATACAAGCAGATTGTGCTAAATTGTCAGAAGATACAAAATTCTCAGAAACTTGCAAATCATGAAAAAGAAAGTTAGCTAACAAGAGGAGAAACACTGTCCCATAGATCGTTCTCAGCGAATTCTATTAGATTATTTCTAAGCTTAAGTCTTATCAGCAGGCTTGGTGTTCCTGATATAGAGTAGCTATTATGTAAGTTACATTGGAATGCAATAGGATTCCTGGCTGGTGGGAGGGGATGGACAGCAGAGAAAAAGCTGAACCAGGAATTAGGTGAGATCCCCAAACTCGCTGAATGATACTAATAGAATTAAGGTCCCTTAGCAATCAATCACCTTTAGTCCTCTTACTTTAATCAGAGTGACCGATGCCCAGAGGACAGAAATTACTTCCTCAAGGTCACACAGTGGGTGGTGGTTTTCAGTGAAAACGGAAGATTTTTGTTAAAGGACTGAGAAAGCAAGTACTATATTTTATGGGGAAGGAGAGGGGTGAGGAAGGGAGAAGAGGAAAGATAGTCAGTGTTCAGTACTGCCTTATACAGATATACAGTAAGGCCCCTACATACAAAGAGTTCCCCAATTTGTTCATAAGTCCAACAAAGTTAGTCTAGGTACCCAACCATCTATATAGTACTGTACTGTAATAGGTTTATAATACTTTTCACAAAAATAATACATAAAAAAACAAACACAAAAAATAAAGAAAACATTTTTAATCCTACAGTACAGTACCTTGGAAAGTACAGTAGTACAGTACAGTACAACAGCTGGTGTACAGGGGCTGGCATGGAATGAATAGGCAAGAAGAGGTACTGACTGGAGGAGGGAGAGGAGGTGGGAGATGGTAGAGCTGAAGGATCATCAGCAGTGGGAGATGGAGTGAAAGCTGCTATTTCACTCATGCCTGATGTTGATGGCACAGGTTCTGGCTCCTTGCTGGATTCAAGTCTATTTACCCTCTTGAAAAAATATCCAGTGATATCTGGGTAGTAGCTCTTATTTTCACATCATAGATGACACGGTAGCACTAGACTGCATTCTGAACAGCTGCTATAACCTTTGTGTACCATTCTACATTCCGGTCCCGTGCCTCAAAAACTAACTGTGCCTCCTCAAATAAAGAAAATCTCCTTGCCATTTCCTGTGTCATGAATCTCTTTGGTTCTTCAGTTACTTCTTCTTCCTCTTGTCCCTCTTCGTCCTTTCTCTGGGCCTCCAATTCCATCAGGTCTTCATTGGTAAGCTCCTCGTGTTGCACAGCAAGGAGTTCAATGAAGTCATCCTCTTACAGATCTAGCTTGAAATAAAGATACTGTACTACTGTACTCTATACAGTACTATAAAGTACACAAAAGCACAACCACTTGTAGAGGATGCACGCATGTGACAATGTACACCAGACACGTGAACTAACTTACGTGACTGGACATGCAAACACATGTTCACATCTTTGAAAGTTCACAATTTGAAAGTTCATATGTAGGGGACTTACAGCACTTGGGAGAAATTCACATCGCTCTTCTTTACAAGCTGACGGTTGGCATTGTTTGTATCACTATACAGATCAGAAAAATAATCATGGGAGAGTTTTTAAAAATTGCCCAAGGCCACTAGACTATTAAGTGATAGAGAGGGGATTCTGACCCTGGTTCTTCCATCTCCAAGGCCTTTGCTCTTTCCGTGCTATCACTGTACTCACCCTAAAACTTAAGCTATAGATATCCAATTCATGCAAAATTACAGAATGTTAAGGTCTAGATACCCTAGTGATTTGTCCTGGAACTAGTATGTGTACAGAACCAGGGAGGTGTACTGAAACAGAATATACAGAGAATATACAGAGAGAAAGAATATTAAAGAGAAATGTCTGAAATCATGAAAAAAAATTTTAAGCCTAAACTGCTTGCACATTGTGGGTACTTTATAGATGAGTAAATTCATTCCAAAAATGCATATAGTTTACAGGAAATTAAACCCTTACAATTCTTATTAATTTATCCTTAACCCAAATTTGTGTTAATACGTCAACAGCAACAGCAAAGAATTCAGAAAGGTTTATTAAAATGTGAAGGTTTTTATTTTCTGCAATAAAACATTTTCCAGCAATAGAAAAAAACTGGATAATGTAGGCATATATTCATTCCAAATCAAAAAGCCCACAAAAGTCAAGTGCTGCTTGAAATTCGTCAAAAATCATTTACACATTCATCTTTAAGACAAGTCACTTCCTTTTGCTTGAAGGCCAAAGATGGAGATTTGGGTCACAATTATTCATGTTCCACTACTTTCTGTACCACACATCCAGGAGATTATCATATGAACCCTGCCACATTTTCTTGAATTATTAACTTTGTGAAAATACATTTCTTGGCCTCAGAATTCAAACCTTTCTAAACATGGCACCGTCAACTTATGGTTCTGGCTTGACAACAACTGCAGATTCCAGACAAATTGGTGGCTTAATTACTTGCTGTTCCCTATGTGTCCCTGCTCTTCCTCCTTCCCCTTCCACACACTTGCTTTGACAGTTCTCTCCATCTCAAACTTCCTCCTCTTCCTATCACATTCTAACAAAACACCAACCCATGTATGCATCTCTTTAACATGCCTTGCCTTCCTTAGTCCCAAGGGGTCTCCTCTCTGCATTTTTTATTCATATCCATTCCTACCTCGTTTTAGAAAACACTCAATGTGAGCCTGAGTTTTCTGCTTCATTTGGAGAGAGAAATCAGTGAAGAAGGTGGCATCTATAGAGACCAGGCAGAACCGGGCCCTTCACAGACATGATCAGACCAGTGCAGCACTTTTCTCTAAGAAGAGCCCTATCTGCCTCCTATCTGAGTGATCCTGGGCATTGGAACTTTCTAGCCAGCCCTTTGGATGATGGGTTTGAGTCCCTTCACATACAGTTAAAAAAAAAAAAAAAAAAAAGATTAAATTTGCTACCATCCGGGGGTTTTAAGTGCCAGGACATGTTCAGCTCCTAGTTCTATTGTCTTAGAATAGCTAAGAGTGAAGGAAAACAGAAGAGATGAGTAGAATCCAAATATGTTATTATATTTTCTAAGGGACTAAACTAGAAAGTAGTGAGGTGGTGGCACCGAGGGGAAAAGGTTATGAAATAAGCTGGCCATGGCCCAAGCTTAATCTGCCTTATTCTCATCACCAGTAGGGTTCAGTCGAGGGTCAGTCAGGCTTTTTACCTTGAGCAAGGCACTGCAGTGGATTCAGTGTACGGTCACCCTCCTCATTCATCATTCAGCAGAAGGTAAAAAGTCATTTAAAACCCAATATGAGCAAGGCACAGAGCCAGATGCAGGGGCAAGTGATGGAAAAGGAAACAGCTGGAAAAGGTTTAAGTTGCAATAACTTAAAGTCCAATAACTTTAGAGTTAAAGGAATTATAAAGATTTTCTGCACAAGCCCTTTATTTTACAGATAGAGAAATTAAGACCTTGGAGGAGAATGGGTACATGGATGTGGGTAGAAGGAAAGCTGAGACTAGACTGTTCCTACCACAAATAAAATTGGAAGCTATTAGTACTTTTTTGTCACAGTACCTAATCACAATGGTTTAGCCAGAAAAATTTACAAAAACAATTATGTGACTACTCTTCTCATTCTATTTTGCTACAGGCTATGTAAACAATAAAAATAGATTGGGGGGGTCTCTAATAGGGCAAATAACGCTGGATAGTTGAATACCTTTCCTTGATTCAAGACTCTAGAATTATATGTGCTCCTCCTTTGATTCAACCCTGATAGAGTAAATAGGAATTTCGGCTAGAGTTGTTTGTTTTTTAATCAGTGTTGTCTTAGTGCTGTTGGAGATTGCACACTTTTTATAAAGTTCTGTTAGGTAAGTTCTCTTCATTGGAAGAGGAGATTTTGTTTTTGTGAATTGCTCCTGTCTTTGCTGGCATCCCCTAGGGCATCATTAGAACCACGTGGTCTTCGATATTAGAATCCAATCCTTCTTTGCTGCAACCAGCATCTCCAAGCCTGCCATGGACCTTGGTAAACAAATATTTACACAATGTGTTCTCCTGGTCCTGGCCACAGATTCTTTTGGTCTGCTGGCTTTCTTTCCCCCTACCATTGTTTCCTTGTCAGGGTTATGGGAAATCTCTGGTTGCTCACCATGCAGTGTGCATAAGAATCTGAGAAGTGGTCCTCTTGTCCATCTTCTCAGGCTCTTCATCCCACTGGAGCCCCTCTACCATCCTGACATCATGCAGAACTCAGCACTTTTCCATGAGGCTTATAGTTGCCTAAATAAAACCTTCTGTTCCAGAATCCCCTCAAACTTATCCAAGGGTCCCATCTTCCCTTGATCTCCAGATTTTGACCTGAAGCAAAAAGGGAAAGGGTGCTGGGCATTTCCTGGAGACACTGCATGTCAGCTCAATTCTGGAACTCCTTCAATTGTTCCTTCCAGCCCTTTAGTCACAGTCTTGTCCCCTTCGGTGTTTTTATGGTTCTCACTATTCAAAATACAACCAGAAGCTGATAATTCCTCAATCTTCCACTGCTACCATGATGGTCTCAG
The DNA here is from genome assembly GCF_964270905.1 of Leucopleurus acutus. NCBI lineage: Eukaryota > Metazoa > Chordata > Mammalia > Artiodactyla > Delphinidae > Leucopleurus > Leucopleurus acutus. Next base: position 75,913,102 of record NC_139147.1, on the reverse strand, counting down.
ACACCATCAGCCTTCACTTGTATCACTGTAATTGTCTACTCACTGGTCTCTGTTTCCTCCCCTGGATCTCTAGAGTTGATACTCAGAAAAGCAGCCACAGTGACTCCTTTAAAAATGCAAGTTACATAACTGGCATCATCATTCGTCTACTCTACACGTACTCTCTACTGGCTTCCCCTTCACTCAGAGTAAAGTCCAATGTTCTGACGTTGACCTATGAAACCCTTTGTGACCTGCCCTTCCCTCCTCCTCTCTGGCAATACTCTAGCCACCTCCTGACTCATGCCTTTGCTTAGGCTGTTCCCTTTCCTCAGACCCCAGAGATCTGCATGGCTTTTCCCTCACTGCCTTCAGGTCTGATCACTTATCACACATCAGAGAGACTTTCCTCACAACTGTGTATAAAATGGAAACCGTACCCTCTGTGACACTCCTTGTCTCTTTCTCTCTGCCCTCTGCCCTTTTTTCCCCTGTGGCAATTATTACCACCTGACTTATTGTTTACTTGTGATGTACTTATTGCCCAACTACACCCATCAGAACGTAAACTCCATGAGAACACTCTGTTTTGTTCACTACTGCATACCCCATGCCTGGTGCATTGTAGATGCTCCATAACTAATTGTAGGATGAGTGAATAAATGAATGAATTCTAAACTCAGAGTCCATCCAACTTTGGTTCTTTATATGCAAAATCAGTGTTTTGGAATGTGAAAAAAATCCCACAAGTAACCTACATTGAGTTTCAAGTCTGTTTCTGCTTCTTGTGCCCTTTTTAAAAGCCAAATTTGAAACTCAAAGCTGAGCATTGATTTCTTTGCTCTGGGTTGTATATGTCCTTCTTCTAAGGCTTAAAAGATATTGCCTCCGTGGGTAGAAGACGCTGGAACAACAAGGGGAAAAGCAGGAAGAAAAATCCTCTTTTATGAAAATCCTCAAATCGCATCCCTCTACCTAAGAATGTTGTAATAAGGATTTAAATGGTTTGGGTATTACTTTTGCCTAGACACTTCTTTCATGCCCAATCTCGCCTTGAATTCCTTGAATATTGATAGGGTAAGCAGCTTGTACCTCAGGTTGAAATTAAAAAGAAAGCAGACTGCACCACAGCAAAGCTGCTGAAATTTTCTGAAGAACGCAGGGGGAGCTGAGGCCTGAAATAGCCAGTAAGGACATTTGAACAAGACTGCCCTGCTAGCTCTGTTTTTAAAAGTTGGATAACAGACTTTAATAATGAAACACAGAGTGCTTAACTGGACACAGTGGGGAAAATGAACAGAATGAGTGGCATTAAATGATGAATAGGATATTTCTGGAGTTTTCAAATTCAATAATGGTTAATACCTGGGTTGCAAGGTGGCAATCCACAGTCATCTGTCCTCCAGCCCATTTTATCTAGTCTATATTTGTTACTGGAAAAATTTCACATGTAAGTCCTGATTCTCAGTCTCCTTTTTAAAATGGAAGGTCTGCTAGTCTTACTTGTTAAGAAAAAATTATCCAAACATTGTAAATAACTCAAAAAGATTCTTACATGCTCTTTCAGTCTTAATAGAGCATTGTCTAAAATTTATACAAGATTAACACAATTCTTAAGACTTATACAACTGTCTCAGCCCTCGGCAACCTAGGCCCTAGACTCTAGGGATGAAATATTGATTTACTATGTACTATTGATTAGGGCCAAGACTTTTTAAAGTTAGATACTCATTTGTAGAAGATTGGTTGTGAATTATTTTTGTCCAGTAGAAAAAATAATCCTGTTGGTAATGGTTTTATTACTTGGTGGGGTATTAACTGGTTTTGTAACTAAATTAATCTTATTTAAACATTCTTTCTTCTATTGACTATATAAATATGCCAGTCTCTCATTTTCTCCTTTGAATCACCTTTATGATCTTGCTAATTTCTTAATTAGATTCACCTTTGACAGGCATTCACTATATGTTTGTAAGACAGTCATGTTTTTATCTTTTGGAAAATTATATTTGAACTTGCTTCATGTTCCTAAAAGGCAACCAATGGCTGAAATAATCAGCAGCTGCTCCCATTAAGCAGGGAGTGCTCTCCAGTTCGACTCAGTCCCCTGTTCCCTCTCTTTATAATCTCAGTCACAGCTCCCTCCCTCATGTGCATGTCCTTCCTGGCCTCTGTTAGCCTATTCACAACTTCTGACTTGTTCCTTGAGGTTTATTGGAGCAGTGGCCCTTACACTTGAACATGAACGTCCAGGAGGGCTTGTTAAAACACAGAGGACCAAGCTCCACCCCCAGAGGCTCACACTCAGTAGGTCTGGGGTGGGGCTCAAGAATTTGCATTTCTCTCAAGATCTCAGGTGACACTGAAGCTCCTGGTGCAGGGACCTCACTTGGAAAATCATTGCTATAATAAGTGGTGGGACTTGAGCTTGGCCTTGATGGGTGAGAAGATATTGTCCCATGATAACAATTTGGCAAGTTGAATACAAGACACTGTAAAGTAAGTTTCACTTGAAAAACTCTTAAAATGAGAATTATAACACATCAGCTAATGGATAGCTTTTCGCATGTTTACTACACTTGAGAATCAACTATTGATGGTACTGAGGAAGGAAAAGAGCAATTATTGTAAATTTATTATAAAGTCAAGGCTCAGGTTAATGACTCCATTTTTTGTTTGTCTTCATTTTAAATTATTTGAGGGCAAGAAAGTCCTAGTAGCCTCCCTAGGGCAATGTCTAACATAAACTCATAGTATGAGCCTGGCAAATACCTAATGACTTACAGTGTATTTCTTTCATTCTTTCTTTTTTTTTTTTTTTTCTTTTTGGTTTGACAAAGTGATTCTTAAATGTTTAGCAGCAATAAAGTTTATTTAACCTCTTAGTGTAGATTAGTTTTACCCCATAACAGCATATACTGAAGAAGTTAGGCTGGGTCTAAATAAAGCAGGTGGTGATACTGGATTTCCTCAAACACCATAATATAGGCAGTTCTGTTGTAAAGAAATATATGTGTCTCTGGAAACAAGAGGGTCCCCAAGAAAAAGAGGAAATTCTCTTCCAAGGAGGAGCCTCTTAGCAGTGGACCTGAAGAGGCTGCTGCCAGCAAGAACAGCAGCTCCAAGAAAAAGAAAAGGCTCCGAAAGCTATCCCAGGAAAATTAGAATGGACATTTCCCTAGTAGGGCATAACTTACAGAGATATTTCCCAGCCCATCCCCTATAGCCCAATAAAAATAAAAACAAAAAAAAAAAAAAAAAAAAAAAAAAAAAAAAAAAAAAAAAAAAAAAGAAATATATGTGTCTCTGGAAAATAACCTAAAGTTCTACAAAATCATACCCTAAAAATAGGAACAAGCCACTCAAGCCCGTTGACATACAGTGTATATCTATGTATTCTGATGGTTTCCAAAGCCTTTCATAGTCATTATATCCTTCAATGCTTACAAAAATCCAATGAGTTAAAGAGGGCATATGTATTACACAATGTTACACAGAAATATGCTGAGTCTCAGCGGTCCCGTGGCTTTCCCTGGGAAGCACAGCAACATGTGTGGCGACACCCAGGGCTCGTACTTGATTTTCTGTCTTGCTTGTTTACTGCCACACAGTGATGACTAGATTGATAATACCATTAGGCCTTATGGTAAATTAAAAGTTTCTTAAAATACAGTTGGGCCCACAATAAAGAAAAACTTTTGCTCACAAATAGCAGAAAATATCTATTTAAGTTAAAAAAATTTATTTCATACAGCAGTTTATCAGTGACCACTTGGAATAAGATAAAAAATAGACTCCACGCACCCAATTAACCAGCTTCAGATAGCAAAGGAGTGTGTTGACCTTTCTGGAATTTAAAATTTTGCAGAGAGAGAAGATAGAAAGGGAATGTGTGGGAAGGGGATGGATGTTGCAGTCAAAGAAATCTCCCCTCTGTCATTGACTAGCCATGAAACCTTGAAAAATCATCTCACCTACATGAATATGAATTTTCTTGCCTATAAAATAAACTAGGATTTAAACATTAAGATGTTGGATGAATATCTATTGCTCATTCCCACTGAACTGTCAGAATTCTGTTGAATTGTTCAAGCATCAAACCACAGCATATTCCAGAAAAAGCAAATGCAGGCATATTATTGCAGTGCTGATACTATTCCCCACTGATGGTTACATGAAGAAATTGTCAGCACCTATTAGCACCACTGCAGGTGATTTACATGGATAAGTCAGGTGCAACATACTGTACAGTCATTTGATGGTGTGGTACGGTGATCAATGAGAAAGAACGAGGCAACAGCTTGAATTACAAAGGAGAAAAGGGGAGAAAACTGGATGAATTGCATTCGTCCTGGATGCAGAAATTTATAAGCGGCATGAAAGGCAATCTACATAATTGCAGTCTGCATGGAACTGGGAGCAAATGGAAAGAGTGGCTGCAGGGAGGGAGAAAGAGATGAGAAATCTGAGAAACTGGCCACTCTGCATTCCAGACACAGGGATATTTGCTCTGCACACAGCGCCCTGACTAGACTTGCCGGGTTATGTGCCTCACAAAGCAGAAAACAAATGCACTGATGAAAGTGCTGAATTCATTCTCAGACTCGAATACACCTTAAGAGGAAACAGGGAGATGCAACTGGACAGCAACATGGCACTTTGATGCATACGGTGCTGGGATAGATGGCGCACCTGGGGTAGCTATGTGCATTTTCCCTGGTGTATAAGCTCATAAATGATAAAATGGGTACTGAAGATTGAGTTTGCTTGGAAATACCAGAAATACTAGAAAACAGACAACACTTTGTCCCCTATTGTAAGAACATAACAGCCTCCAGCTGTGCTAAAACTGACCACCCACTACTTCCCTGGTGGAAATGCAGCAGCCTTTCTGTGATTTGTAGTAAAACATCAGCCCTGCCAGGCAACGCTCATTACTGCATGATTGCAGATGTACTATGGTCTAAATTGTATTACAGAAATCTAACCAACTGCACTTAGAAAACCCTGACATTACACTGTCCCCCAGACACCAACACCACCACTGAATCACAGCGAGAGAAAAACAAGCTGCATTTCCTGCGCATTACTGAAAGAGAATATTTTATACTGTTTGGGACCCTAGAGGCTGGATTGTTCACACTCAGCTACGTTAAGCTCTCTACCTGGCAGATAACTCGGTCCTTGGGTAATTCATAATAATTCCAAGTATTTTTCAAGTGCTAGGGAATGGATAAGCATTTTACATTGATAACTTTTCCCCCTCTGAAGTACAAGCTGCTCTGAAGCTGAGATCCTGGTTGATTCATCACTTGGGGGCATGGGGGTTTTGGGTCTTGATATCCTTACAGAACAGTGTGTCTCAAGCATACACATCTCACGCCTACAGACCTCCCAGGGATTTTGTCAAAATGCAGATTCTGTGTCATCAGGTCTGGAGTAGAACCTGAGACTCTGCATTTCTAAGAAGAACCAGGTGCTGCCCTATAGTATACGGCACAGCAAAGAGCAGACGCTCTATAAAGTTAAATGGACCAGAGTAAAGGCACTCAGATTAGCCAACCATGTTCCAAATCCAAGGAGTAGCATGAACTAGTAGGTTTCCTCCAGCTCTAAATTCCAACTTACTTTTTAAGTATAGAATCCTATGGACCTGAGTTTGAGCCTTAACTTTGTCGTTTACTAACTCTGAGACCTTGGATAAGTTAACTTCTCTGAACCTCATTTTCTTATCTGTAAAATGGCTAGACTACCTATATACTACCCATATTACCTGTTAAACAGTATCTACCTCAGAAGGTTGTTATGAGGATTAAATAATACACTTAAAATACATAGTACATGCCTGGCATCTGGGAGATAATGATGAAAATCAATATTATTATTGCCATTTGTGCAAGTATCTCTAATTACTAGTTTCTAACCTTAGCAGAAGGATGAGAGTAATTTTTATGGGGGAAATATTTATCATTTACTAAACTAATACATATCTATTGAGGGCTTTTCTCAGCCAGACATAGTCTAGAACTGAAGACCCCTCATTTAAGAAGTCATAAAATGGCCATGCTTCCAAATAGCTGACATTCTAGTGGGAGGAGAAAACAATAAATAATTAAACATATAAATAAATATAGTGATAAAAGCTTTTTAAAAGTGAAACATCCAATTATATGACCTTCTGGAAAAATCAAAACTACGGCAGTAAAAAGATCAGTAAAAAGACAGTAAGAAGATCAGAGGTATAAGAGGAGGGAGGAACGAACAGGCGGAGCATAGAGGATTTTAGGGCGGCAGAAATATTTTGTATGATACTATAATGGTGGATACATGTCATTATATATTTGCCAAACCCACAGAATGTACAACACCAAGAGTTAACCCTAATGTACACTATGGACGTTGGGTGATTATAACATGTCAATGTAGGTTCATCAATCATTAAAAATAAAGTGCCATTCTGGCGCAGAATGCTGATAACAGGGGAGGTTAGGTATGCATGGGGGCATGGGGTACAAGGGAAGCTCTCTATGCTTTCTGCTCAATTTTGCTGTGAACTTAAAACTGCTGTAAAAAATCAAGTCTATTTAAAATATAAGAGAGGGAGGGAGGGAGGAAAGGAGGCAGGCAGGGAGGGAGGGAGAGAGAGAGAGAAAGAGAGAGAGAGAAAGAGAAAGAGAGAAAGAGAGAAAGAGAGAGAGAGACAAAGGAAGAAAGAAAGAAAGAAAGAAAGAAAGAAAGAAAGAAAGAAAGAAAGAAAGAAAGAAAGAAAGAAAGAAAGAAAGAAAGAAAGAGAGAAAGAAGCTTCAAGGTGGCGGAAGAATAAGACACGGAGATCACCCTCCTCCCCACAAATACATCAGAAATACATCTACACGTGGAAAAACTCCTACAGAACACCTACCGAACGCTGGCAGAAGACCTCAGACCTGCAAAAGGCAAGAAACTCCCCACGTACCTGGGTAGGGCAAAAGAAAAAAGAAAAAACAGAGACAAAAGAATAGGGACAGGACCTGCACCTTGGGGAGGGAGCTGTGAAGGAGGAAAAGTTTCCACACACTAGGAAGTCCCTTCGCGGGCGGAGACTGCGGGTGGCAGAGGGGGAAGCTTCGGTGCCACTGAGGAGAGCACAGCATCAGGGGTGTGGAGGGCAAAGCGGAGAGATTCCCGCACAGAGGATCAGTGCCGACCGGCACTCACCAGCCCGAGAGGCTTGCCTGCTCACCCACTGAGGCAGGCGGGGCTGGGAGCTGAGGCTCGGGCTTCGGAGGTCGGATCCCAGGGAGAGGACTGGGGTTGGCTGCGTGAACACAGCCTGAAGGGGGCTAGAGCACCTCAGCTAGCTGGGAGGGAGTCCGGGAGAAAGTCTGGAGCTGCTGAAGAGGCAAGAGACTCTTTCCTGCCTCTTTGTTTCCTGGTGCGCGAGGAGAGGGGATTCACAGCGCTGCTTAAAAGAGCTCCAGAGACGGCGTGAGCCGCGGCTATCAGCGTGGACCCCAGAGACGGGCATGGCACGCCAAGGCTGCTGCTGAAGCCACCAAGAAGCCTGTGTGCGAGCACAGGTCACTATCCACACCTCCCCTCCCGAGAGCCTGTGCAGCCCGCCACTGCCAGGGTCCCATGATCCAGGGACAACTTCCCCCGGGAACGCATGGCGCGCCTCAGGCTGGTGCAACGTCACGCCGGCCTCTGCCGCCGCAGGCTCGTCCCGCATCCGTACCCCTCCCGCCCCCTGCCCTGAGTGAGCCAGAGTCCCCGAATCAGCTGCCCCTTTAACCCTGTCCTGTCTGAGCGAAGAACACACGCCCTCAGGCGACCTACACGCAGAGGCGAGTCCAAATCCAAAGCTGAACCCTAGGAACTGTGCGAACAAAGAAGAGAAAGGGAAATCTCTCCCAGAAGCTTCAAGAGCAGCGGATTAAATCTCCACAATCAACTTGATTTACCCTGCATCTGTGGAATACCTGAATACACAACGAATCACCCAAAATTGAGGAGGTGGACTTTGGGAGCAATGATATACATAATTATTTCCCTTTTTCTCTTTTTGTGAATGTGTATGTGTATGCTTCTGTGTGTGATTTTGTCTGTATAGCTTTGCTTTTACGATTTGTCCTATGGTTCTCTCTGTCCGTATTTTTGCTTTTTTTTTACTTTTAAAAAAAATTTTCTCAATAATTATTTTTTATTTTAATAATTTTATTTTATTTTACTTTATTTTATCTTCTTTCTTTCTTTCTTTCTTTCTTTCTTTCTTTCTTTCTATTCTTTCTCCCTTTTATTCTGAGCCATGTGGATGACAGGCTCCTGGTGCTCCAGCCAGGCGTCAGGGCTGTGCCACTGAGGTGGGAGAGCCAACTTCAGGACACTGGTCCAACTGAGACCTCCCACCTCCATGTAATATCAAACGGCGAAAATCTCCCACAGAACTCCATCTCAACACCAAGACCCGGCTTCACTCAACGACCAGCAAGCTACAGTGCAGGACACCCTATGCCAAACAACTAGCAAGACAGGAACACAGCCCCATCCATTAGCAGAGAGGCTTCCTAAAATCATAATAAGCCCACAGACACGACAAAACACACCACCAGACGTGGACCTGCCCACCGAAAGACAAGATCCAGCCTCATCCACCAGAACACAGGCACTAGTCCCCTCCACCAGGAAGCCTACACAACCCACTGAACCAACTTTAGCCACTGGGAACAGACACCAAAAACAATGGGAACCACGAACCTGCAGCCTGCAAAAAGGAGACCCCAAACACAGTAAGATAAGCAAAATGAGAAGACAGAAAAACACACAGCAGATGAAGGAGCAAGATAAAAACCCACCAGACCTAACAAATGAAGAGGAAATAGGCAGTCTGCCTGAAAAAGAATTCAGAATAATGACAGTAAACATGATCCAAAATCTTGGAAATAGAATAGAGAAAATGCAAGAAACATTTAACAAGGACCTAGAAGAACTAAAGATGAAACAAGCAAAGATGAACAACACAATAAATGAAATTAAAAATACTCTAGAAGGGATCAATAGCAGAATAACTGAGGCAGAAGAACGGGTAAGTGACCTGGAAGATAAAATAGTGGAAATAACTATTGCAGAGCAGATTAAAGAAAAAAGAATGAAAAGAACTGAGGACAGTCTCAGAGACCTCTGGGACAACATTAAATGCATCAACATTCGCATTATAGGGGTCCCAGAAGAAGAAGAGAAAAAGAAAGTGACTGAGAAATTATTAGAAGAGATTACAGTTGAAAACTTTCCTAATATGGGAAAGGAAATAGTTAATCAAGTCCAGGAAGCACACAGAGTCCCATACAGGAAAAATCCAAGGATAAACATGCCAAGACACATATTAATCAAACTGTCAAAAATTAAATATAAAGAAAACATATTAAAAGCAGCAAGGGAAAAACAACAAATAACACACAAGAGAATCCGCATAAGGTTAACAGCTGATCTTTCAGCAGAAACTCTGCAAGCCAGAAGGGACTGGCAGGACATATTTAAAGTGATGAAGGAGAAAAACCTGCAACTAAGATTACTCTACCCAGCAAGGATCTCATTCAGATTTGATGGAGAAATTAAAACCTTTACAGACAAGCAAAAGTTGAGAGAGTTCAGCACCACCAAACCAGCTTTACAAAAAATGCTAAAGGATCTTCTGTAGGCAAGAAACATAAGAGAAGGAAAAGACCTATAATAACAAACCCAAAACAATTAAGAAAATGGTAATAGGAACATACATATCGATAATTACCTTAAGTGTAAATGGATTAAATGCTCCCACCAAAAGACACAGACTGGCTGGATTGATACAAAAACAAGACCCATATATATGCTGTCTACAAGAGACCCACTTCAGACCTAGAGACACATACAGACTGAAAGTGAGGGGATGGAAAAAGATATTCCATACAAACGGAAACCAAAAGAAAGCTGGAGTAGCAATTCTCATATCAGAAAAAAATAGACTTTAAAATAAAGACTATTAGAAGAGACATAGAAGGACACTACATAATGATCAAGGGATTGATCCAAGAAGAAGATATAACAATTGGAAATATTTATGCACCTAACATAGGAGTACCTCAGTACATAAGGCAAATACTAACATCCATAAAAGGGGAAATCGATAGTAACACATTCATATAGGGGACTTTAACACCCCACTTTCACCAATGGGCAGATCATCAAAAATGAAAATAAATAAGGAAACACAAGCTTTAAATGGTACATTAAACAAGATGGACTTAATTGATATTTATAGGACATTCCATCCAAAAACAACAGAATACACATTCTTCTCAAGTGCTCATGGAACATTCTCTGGGATAGGTCATATCTTGGGTCACAAATCTAGCCTTCGTAAATTTAAGAAAATTGAAATCGTATCAAGTATCTTTTCTGACCAGAACGCTATGAGACAAGGTATCAATTACTGGAAAAGATCTGTAAAAATACAAACACATGGAGGCTAAACAATACACTACTTAATAACGAAGGGATCACTGAAGAAATCAAAGAGGAAAACAAAAAATACCTCGAAACAAATGACAACGGAGACATGATGACCCAAAACCTATGGGATGCAGCAAAAGCAGTTCTAAGAGGGAAGTTTATAGCAATACAATCCTACCTTAAGAAACAGGAAACATCTCGAATAAACAACCTAACCTTGCACCTAAAGCAATTAGAGAAAGAAGAAGAAAAAAACCCCAAAGTTAGCAGAAGGAAAGAAATCATAAAGATCAGGTCAGAAATAAATGAAAAAGAAATGAAGGAAACAATAGCAAAGATCAATAAAACTAAAGGCGGGTTCTTTGTGAAGATAAACAAAGTTAATAAACCATTAGCCAAACTCATCAAGAAAAAAAGGGAGAAGACTCAAATCAATAAAATTAGAAATGAGAAAGGAGAAGTAACAACTGACACTGCAGAAATACAAAAGATCATGAGAGATTACTACAAGCAACTCTATGCCAATAAAATGGACAACCTGGAAGAAATGGACAAATTCTTAGAAATGCACAACCGGCTGAGACTGAACCAGGAAGAAATAGAAAATATGAACAGACCAATCACAAGCACTGAAATTGAAACTGTGATTAAAAATCTTCCAACAAACAAAAGCCCAGGACCAGATGGCTTCACAGGCGAATTCTATGAAACATTTAGAGAAGAGCTAACACCTATCCTTCTCAAACTCTTCCAAAATATAGCAGAGGGAGGAACACTCCCAAACTCATTCTACGAGGCCACCATCACCCTGATACCATAACCAGACAAGGATGTCACAAAGAAAGAAAACTACAGGCCAATATCACTGATGAACATAGATGCAAAAATCCTCAACAAAATACTAGCAAACAGAATCCAACAGCACATTAAAAGGATCATACACCATGATCAAGTGGGGTTTATTCCAGGAATGCAAGGATTCTTCAAAATACACAAATCAATCAATGTGATACACCATATTAACAGATTGAAGGGTAAAGCCATAGGGTCATCTCAATAGATGCAGAGAAAGATTTTGACAAAATTCAACACCGATTTATGATAAAAACCCACAGCCAACATCGTCCTCAATGGTGAAAAACTGAAACCATTTCCACTAATATCAGGAACAAGACAAAGTTGCCCACTCTCACCACTCTTATTCAACATAGTTTTGGAAGTTTTAGCCACAGCAATCAGAGAAGGAAAGGAAATAAAAAGAATCCAAAGTGGAAAAGAAGTAAAGTTGTCACTGTTTGCAGATGACATGATACTATACATAGAGAATCCTAAAGATGCTACCAGAAAACTACTGGCGCTAATCAATGAATTTGGTAAAGTAGCAGGATACAAAATTAATGCACAGAAATCTCTGGCATTCCTATACACTAATGATGAAAAATCTGAAAGTGAAATCAAGAAAACACTCCCATTTACCATTGCAACAAAAAGAATAAAATATCAAGGACAAACCTACCTAAGGAGACAAAAGACCTGTCTGCAGAAAATTATAAGACACTGATGAAAGAAATTAAAGATGATACAAATAGATGGAGAGATATACCATGTTCTTCAATTGGGAGAATCAACATTGTGAAAATTACTCTACTACCCAAAGCAATCTACAGATTCAATGCAATCCCTATCAAACTACACCGGCATTTTTCACAGAACTAGAACAAAAAATTTCACAATATGTATGGAAACACAAAAGACCCTGAATAGCCAAAGCAATCTTGAGAATGAAAAACGGAGCTGGAGGAATCAGGCTCCCTGACTTCAGACTATACTACAAAGCTACAGTAATCAAGACAGTATGGTACTAGCACAAAAACAGAAATATAGATCAATGGAAGAGGATAGAAAGCCCAGAGATAAACCCACACACATATGGTCACCTTATCTTTGATAAAGGAGGCAGGAATGTACAGTGGAGAAAGGACAGCCTCTTCAATAAGTGGTGCTGGAAAAACTGGACAGGTACATGTAAAAGTATGAGATTAGATCACTCCCTAACACCATACACAAAAATAAGCTCAAAATGGATGAAAGACCTAAATGTAAGGCCAGACACTATCAAACTCTTAGAGGAAAACATAAGCAGACCACTCTATGACATAAATCATGGAAGATCCTTTTTGACCCACCTCCTAGAGAAATGGAAATAAACACAAAAATAAACAAATGGGACCTAATGAAACATCAAAGCTTTTGCACAGCAAAGGAAACCATAAACAAAACCAAAAGACAACCCTCAGAATGGGAGAAAATATTTGCAAATGAAGCAACTGACAAAGGATTAATCTCCAAAATTTACAAGCAGCTCATGCAGCTCAATAACAAAAAAACAAACAACCCAATCAAAAAATGGGCCAAAGACCTAAATAGACATTTCTCCAAAGAAGATATACAGACTGCCAACAAACACATGAAAGAATGCTCAACATCATTAATCATTAGAGCAATGCAAATCAAAACTACAATGAGATATCATCTCACACTGGTCAGAATGGCCATCATGAAAAAATCTAGAAACAATAAATGCTGGAGAGGATGTGGAGAAAAGGGAACACTCTTGCACTGCTGGTGGGAATGTGAATTGGTACAGCCACTATGGAGAACAGTATGGAGTTTCCTTAAAAAACACAAATAGAACTACCATATGACCCAGTAATCCCACTACTGGGCATATACCCTGAGAAAACCATAATTCAAAAAGAGTCATGTAACAAAATGTTCATTGCAGCTCTATTTACAATAGCCAGGACATGGAAACAACCTAAGTGTCCATCATCAGATGAATGGATAAAGAAGATGTGGCACATATATACAATGGAATATTACTCAGCCATAAAAAGAAACGAAATTGAGCTATTTGTAATGAGGTGGATAGACCTAGAGTCTGTCATACAGAGTGAAGTAAGTCAGAAAGAGAAAAACAAATACCGTATGCTAACACATATATATGGAACTTAAAAAGAAAAAAAATGGTCATGAAGAACCTAGGGGCAAGACCAGAATAAAGACACAGACCTACTAGAGAATGGACTTGAGGATACGGGGAGGGGGAAGGGTAAGCTGTGACAAAGTGAGAGAGTGGCATGGACATATATACACTACCAAACATAAACTAGATAGCCAGTGGGAAGCAGCTGCATAGCACAGGGAGATCAGCTCGGTGTTCTGTGACCTAGAGGGGTGGGATAGGGAGTGTGGTAGGGAGGGAGATGCAAGAGGGAAGAGATATGGGGACATATGTATAACTGATTCACTTTGTTATAAAGCAGAAACTAACACACCATTGTAAAGCAATTATACTCCAATAAAGATGTTAAAAAAAATTCAACATACTAAAGTTGACCCTTGAACAACACAAACTTGAAATGCATGGGTCCACTTATACATAGTTTTTGTTCAATAAATGCATATATGGACTGTAAAAAAAAAAAGAAAGAAAGGGAGAGAGAGGTAAAAAAGAAAGAAGGAAAGAAAGAAAGAAAGAAAGAAAGAAAGAAAGAAAGAAAGAAAGAAAGAAAGAAAGAAAGGGACAAAGGAAAGAAGGAAGAAAAGGAAAGAAAGAAAAGAAAGAAGAGAGAGGAATCAAGGGGACAGAGAGCAGCTGACGGGGGTGGGTAGGGTGGTGAGGGGTCTTGAGATACTGTGGTCAGGGAAGTTCCCTCTGAGGAGATGGTGTTCGTGGAAAACTTGAATGATGAGGAAGAGCCAATTATACAAACCCATCTCTTACCTCTTCCCTCAAATTTTAAGCCCATGTTGTGTCTGTGGACATATTGAAGGTTGCACATATTCTCAGAGGTGTGACATGGAGTTGATTAGGCTGATGAGAAGTGTCCACTCTAAGAGGCACACAAGTTGCTGCCACAGTATGTGTGCAAATCAGTTTCTAAACGACAAAATTTCAATAGGTACTTGCTGAGGAGAAAATCTAGGATTCCACTATGTGTATAACCCAGGCAAAATGCTGCTGATTGTGAATATCTGGCTTTTCTAAAGAAATCAGTGTACATTAATAATAGGGCTTCCCTGGTGGCGCAGTGGTTGAGGATCCGCCTGCCGATGCAGGGGACACAGGTTCGTGCCCCGGTCCGGGAGGATCCCACATGCCGCGGAGCGGCTGGGCCCGTGAGCCATGGCCGCTGAGCCTCCGCGTCCGGAGCCTGCGCTCTGCAACGGGAGAGGCCACAACAGTGAGAGGCCCGCGTACTGCAAAAAAAAATTTTAAAAAATAAAAATAAATAAAAAAATAATAATAACTGTCATTCACTTGGCATTATCTGATCTATCTGCCATGTATCTGATGCTCATTATCTCATTGATCATCACAGAGAGCCCTTTAGCAAAAAGATGGTTATTCTCCTTTTACACAGAAGGAAAAGAGGCTTAAGAAGTTATATAAACTGTTCAAGGTCATACAGTTATTAAATACCAGAGCCAAGATTTGAACCCAAGTCTGCGCTACTCCAAGTTCAGGCTGCCAAACGGCTTCCAACCAAAAACTTCCCTTCAGCAAACTTCTGACTTCCCTCTAAGTCAGGAACATAAATGTTCCTCTTCAAAACAGTGTGCTATATCTGAGAGCAATCGCAGTAGCAGGCTGAGCAAACCGTGTGAATACAAATGTTTATTTCTGGAACATAGTAAGAATGCAAAGACACAGCTTCAAGGCCAACACACACAAACAGACACACACACACACACACACACACACATATCTGGCCACAATTTGTCTTTTATTTCTGATGGCTTCTCCCTAACTTTTGTAATGTTTTCATCGTGGGACCACAAAGTGAGTCATTAGTCGGCCGTTCTTGGCCATAAGAAGCCGCTATTTGGCTAAGGTTGGGGGGAAATGCATATGAAGCTGCCAAATCTCACAGCAATTCCTGTGAGTCCAGGGAGACCGTATCAGGGTCCTTTGGGGCAGCATGAGAGGAGCAGTTCCGCTGAGAGCGGAGTACCAGGAGAGGGTCTCTCAACATCACAGAAAGAAAACGGAGGCTTGGAACAAGAGGGCAAGGAAGGAGGAATGGGGTGGTGTTTGGAGTTAGTGGAAGAGGAGGGTTTTGAGAGATGCTGGACTTGAGTCCTCACCCTGCTGCTCACAAGAGCTTCTGTTTCTTTAAAAAGTGCCGACAGCAACACTGGGGAGAGGAAGGCTAAATGTGATGTGATCGCTATTACCTATGCCGGACACCTCATGTGCTCCCCAAATATCCTGGTTTCTTTGTCGGAGCAAAGGATTTTCTTCATTTTCAACCCACTGTTTTAAAAATATGTTGATTATTATTCATGTTACTCTGGTGCATGCTTCATTAATTTCATTTAAGCTCTCCATCTATTTCAACAGAACTTTGACAGCTTAAAAAAGAGGCATAGACATTTTGTCAGTGGAAATTTTCTTTTCAGCCCTTGCCATTTTAACACCAGCTAATAAGAACAGTTAACATTCCCTGAGCTCTTACTCTGAGCCAGTCACCGTCCCAAAGAGACTGAATTTAGCGTCACAACAACCTTGCTAAGGAGATGCATTGTCACGCCATTTTACAGATAAGGAAACTGTGACACTGAGGAATAAGTAGTTTGCTCAAGTCACATACCTAGTAGGTGGTAGAAGCAGGATCAGAACATGACTCCATGGCTCCATTAGCTATGTGGAAAAATATCTACCAGAAGGAGAGGAATATGTACCAAATTTGATGCTTTATCTCCTTATGGGAAGCCATCAGCAAGACGCAGAGCCTGACTTTTAGATCTGCACAGAACCTACTCTCCTATGACAGGATCTTCTCACATTTTTCAGCCAGATGAACAGTTCATGCTGGGCAAGGCCCAGACCACCCAGCAAACAGAAAAGGTTGCAAATCCCTTCTGACTTTCTGGGAAGATGCTCTCACATCTAGAAGCAGATAACTCCATTATTTCTAGTTTACTGTGAACCTCTACTTTGCTGATGATTGAATAATGCAGCCTTCTGGGAAAATCCGGGTCTCAGTTTTAAGTCTCTAACTCTTATACCAATTTGATAAGCGGTACAGACATAACATGGCTCTTTAGGTCATCTAAATTTACCAGCTCTGAAAGATTTAATGCAGAAGAAGTCCATTATGGCATGGTCAGTTCCACATATTCTGGCACTCAACCAACTTAGTGAGGCAGGCTTATAGAAGATACTAAAAACGGCTGAGCTCTAATAGCATCCAGCTTAAGGGAAGAATCTATAGTTACTTCACAAGTTCTGTGTTCCTTCTAGATAGAGCTTTTATTACTCTCTTCTGCCCCTTGGCTACTTTTAATGATTGGTGTACAGATAGGTCAAATAAACTAAAATTCTGCAAATTCTATCCATTTGTTATACAGGCCTGGTGTGTTGATTCTGGACAGTGGCATAAACTTAGTATCTGCATAAACAGATAACTGTTTCAAGCGCTGAATGGATGATGCTTATCCAGGCTCTGAACATGTTCGATCAGCTGGGTTTGGGGGAAAATATAACCCCATGTTTGAATAAATTTTGGGATTTATTATCATCCCCCTTCTTGGACATTCAGTGGCCCAGGGAATCTCTCTGCACTCAAGGGAATTGAAGGAGAGAGATTGCAGGAAGAGCCTTTCTTAGGCTTGGCCCCTGTTAAACAGCCATGCAGTGTCTCTGGGGTAATAATCATGCTTGGCCTTCATGCCACCACATAGCTCTATATACAACCATTTATCTCAGCCAGGGAGAGTTGCAACCAAAGCCAGTTATTTGCCATGAAAACAAACCAGCCAGAGAAGTAGACTAATGGCTCCAGTTTTAAAAAGATGCTTCAAGTGACGGGAGGAAGTATGCTCTGGTTTGCCTTCCATGAGCCTTCCCTTGGGATACTCCTACCTACCTCTTTTCTTTGTATGTTCCTCACATTTTTGGGACCAGACTTTTGCATTTGTTGATTTACTGAGTTTGTATAAGGTTTCCTTTGACTGCCTTTTACATCATTTGGAAGAGAGAGAAGTCAAGGTTTGCTTTATTCTGTCAAGTTAGGATTTGTTCTTATGCTTAGTTAAAAACAAATGATTAATAAAGGAGATTGATTAAATAAATTAAGATGGATCCATATGAAGGAATACTTTGTGGAATTAGAAATATCATGGAAAAAACATTTACCATATACTAAGAAAAAATTTTTAAGTGGAAGATGCAAAGCTATGTATGATACAAAATAAGACATATAAGTTATGTCGATGGAATAAGATTATGAGCGTTGTTTATTTTCTCCTTTTACTTATTATACATTTCTTAAATCTTCCAAGGTGAACATATATTAATTTCAAAACAGAAAACAGTAAGATGAGCCAAAGCCAATAATCTGTGATATTTTTAATGGAAACCAAATAAATAGAAATTAGTTTTCTTTACAACCCTCCTACAAGAAACATGTTACTTGATGTCCAAACTGTACTTTGAGATTTAAATTGACTTAACTATTCAGAGTTGAATGTTCTCAGATTTTTGAAGGAAAGAAACTAATTAATGCTGATAAAATGCTTTCGAACCACAGACTTCGAGATAGATAAATAATACTGAAAACACAAGACGGTGACCTTGCCCTGCTCAGTTTTCTTGCTGGGAAGATGTGTTACTCCATTTACCGCTCTTTTGCTGATTTTTTTGTTTTGCTTTCTTTCTTTTTTTGTTTTTTACTTCAAAGCAAAAAAGTTTTTGCTGACCAGTAGAAAGCTTGTTGAAGACAATTATTCCTTGAAGACTTTCTTTGCACAATTGCCCTGCTAAAAATTTCTCAGGAAAGAGATTAGTGACTTTATTGTGCAATTTGTGCTTTATTGAATTTCCCCAAGCTCTTTCTCATTTTGTTCATGAGCATTTTTACACTAATGGCTCTTCTGGTAGAGGTAATAATGAAGACAGTCTCCTCACATGTGCACCACAGGTACCTTGCCCTGTTTTATTTTTCTAGAACAGTATGATGAGAAGGTGTCTGCTGCACAAATATGACACTGAAAGCTAAGAGCTAAACAATATGGGATCCACTTCATTTCTCTGGATCTAACTGAATGATCATGTTTGGGTTTCAAATACGTGCAATGGATAAACGGTCCAAGGAATGACCCTTCGGTGGAACAAATGCTCTTTGACCTGTAGATGTTCAATACAATTTGCCAAATATTCACAAACATTTGCCTAGAGTTGTGGCATGTTCAAAGAGAAATCAGCTATGGAACAACTTCCCCAATCATCCTTCCAGTTAAGGGAAGTGGAAGATGAATGATCACAAGTGCACTGGATAAGCAAACCTTAAAGACACATTCCCACCAATACTTATATTATTGGGAACATCCAAAATGGAATCTTTGATGAGTAAAATTCCAACAATGTGCACAGGCTTAAAAATGCAAGCTTTTCTCAGTAATTAGGCATAAGATCTCAAAACATCACTTATAAATTTACAATTGTAATACAGCCATTAAATGAAGGAATGTAAATTAATTCATTTCTCAGTAGCAAGAATGATCAACCTTGGAATGATGGATGGGTTACTTATTAGATCAAAGTCAGAGTGACACGTGGTCCCCTGGCATCCTAGTGTTGCTCTCCATCTCCATTGCTCCCCACTCAAGACAGTACCATTCAACTCTCCCACACAAACAGGCTAGCTCCTAGGAGTATGGAGATGAGAAGTATTCAATGTGGCATTCCATGTATTCCTACTACAGATCATTTTATTTCTAAATTATCATTTCCCCCATGCTTTTAAAATTTCTTTAATTGAATTTTAAGAATTTTTTTTCCTCTAAGGGTCAATGTTCACTGTGGTTAAAGCTAAAATTATTTCCTCTAAACTCTCCCTTTTACATGAACCTACTGTATAAATCCTCTGTTCACCTGCCCTTATATTTCTAAATCTAGATTGAAATGGAGATAATAGAACAGGGTCTTTAGTACAGCATTCAGGATGCTTTTAACCACTGACAAAAAGAAAAAAAAAAAAAAAAAAAGCTTATAGCCCCCAAGCATCTTTTAACTTACAAAAAACTTCAGTGGTGGTTGGAAAAGGATTTGAGCTGTTCAGGAAAGAGAGACACTATTTAGTTTAAGCTAAACAGTCTTTTTCTGTGCCATTCCTTAAAATTGCTCACTACCTCAAATACACTGACAGAGCAAAATATGTTTTCCTCTTGTTGCTATAGGTGTTTAGATTCTTTTAAACTAACATTAACCTTTTCCGGTAATACTAAATTAAATTTGAAAAGAAAACACTTTTAAAAGTGTTACGGAATATTCTCTATGCTAAAATAAGGCAAGGGAAGAACAGTGAGATTTCTGTCAACAGGGTTTCAGGTAACTTGCCTTTGAAAAGTGAAAAAGATAAAGGTCTTCTGTGAGTTCCTGAACATTCCTGGATTCCATCGACCCCAAACTCTTGAGAGAGGAGTACTTCCTGCCTTCAAGAGACCTCAGCTTCAGATTGGTCTTTTGGATCCTTTTTTTTCTTCCATTACATTGCTGTCCGCTTAAGAATTTTTTATGAAAATAAACTTATCTTGGCTAGATCTATTTTTTCACTCAAATAGTCACAGGAAAGAGACTCTCTATACTGCTCAAATATCTACTGTGCACCTTCCATGTTCCAAGTGCTCTACTGGGAGCTCAGACACAGACTCACTAAAACAGCTGCCATCTCTGCTCTCATGGAATTTAGTTTTTCTGTGTTTTTGCTTTATGACATGAGAAAAATATTATAAACCTTCTTTAAAGATTTTAAAAGAGATTATTCACTACAAATACTTCTAATATTGTGCAAAAATAAACCACTAATTACACACTTAAATGTGTGTGTGAGAGTGTGTATGTGCTTTCTGCTAGGAAACAAAAGTTTGGAAATTCTCCCTTTTCTGTAATTACAGAACTAAGATTTCCCATTATAAAAATCTCACATTTTTAGAGTGTTTCAGATTAGTTAACTGGTAGGGTCTTGAAACATTTGCTAACAAATGATTTTTTTCTTTCTTTGAAAATATGTAACTAATTCTCTGTCTCCCCCATACACAAACACACATACAAATACACACACACACACACACACACACAAAACCTACTCCACCCAAGTGGCATGTGTTA
The DNA here is from genome assembly GCF_964270905.1 of Leucopleurus acutus. Lineage (NCBI taxonomy): Eukaryota > Metazoa > Chordata > Mammalia > Artiodactyla > Delphinidae > Leucopleurus > Leucopleurus acutus. Next base: position 75,892,479 of record NC_139147.1, on the reverse strand, counting down.
ATGCCATTTCAATTAACTGACAAACTAAATACGATATACATTTAAAAGATGTACCCAGACACAAGAGGGAGGGGATACGGGGATATAAGTATACGTATAGCTGATTCACTTTGTTATACAGCAGAAACTAACACAACAATGTAAAGCAATTATACTCCAATAAAGATGTTAAAAAAAATAAACTAAAAAGGTGAAAAAAAACAAAAGATATACCCGATATGTCCATAATTTTTAAATTATCAATCCCAATTCACAGAATCCATTATGAGGAAACCACAGACGTGGTCAAAATTTACATAAAAAGATATTCATCTCAGTGAAAAAAAACTGAAAATAAACCTACACGTCCAACAATAAGAGAATGGTAAAATAAATTATTATATATGCATGGGCTGGAATATTAAGCAATAATTTAAAATCAAGGATAATTAATAACATAGCAAAATATGACAGCTGATAAAAACAGAAAATTGTATATAATAATCATACTTATGTATATGTTCATATATTTCATTGTTTAAAGGATTAGAAAACAGTATGCCAAAATATTGTGTTTGAGAGCAGTAGGATTATGAATCATTTAAATTTCTTTGTGATTATAATAAATTATAACTTTAAAAGCTTGATAATAGTTATTAATTTTATATTTAGACCCATTATCTCACAATAATTTATAATGGAATATAATCTGCAAAGATACTGAATCACTATGCTGTCCACCTGAAACACAATACTGTAAATCAACTACACTTCAGTAAAAAAAAATTATATATAGAAAAAACTTTATATTTAAAATGTTACACATATAACCTTAAATGCACTCTATTGATAACTACTATATTGTATGTTTGTCACACTGTATACCAGATTGTATAGTTGTCATATGTAATCTCTTCCAACGGAACAAATTTTACCAAAAGGATAAACTTGGGTTGTATTTTATTATTTGTATCATTGGTAAAGAAAAGAAAGTGTACCACATTGTTTCAGTCTCAGGGAAATTTCAAAATTATGGATGACTTATTTGGGTTTTTTTGTTTGTTTTTGTTATTTCTAAAGCATTAAATCTACCATCTAATAAGCAAAAGAATATAAGTGATTCTTGACTATGATTCTAAGACAGTTTATTGTTTACCTAGATATACACCTCATCAACTTATAAAAGCTTCAATAATCATAACAATTCTCAAATCAGATTTATTATGATACTTAAGTTTATTGGTTCTAATATTTAATAACTTGAATAGCCCTGGATACACCAGAGCCTTTGAAGAATAGACTCCTAGAATTTTATTGCTTGAAGAGTTCCTAGAATGAGTGCTGAGAAACTAAAATCTAGAATACGAATAACCTGGAGAAAAAGACAATATGGACATTGATATTTTGAGAAGGGAGTATTAGTAGCTCATCTTCTTGACACGGGAGAGGTAACAGAGTAACAATCATTTTCCAACTTGATTGCTAGTGGAAGTCTTCTGCTATGCTATATGAAACCCTGATTATTATGAGAATGTCCTCTGCCTTCCACTGTCTCCTGCTTATGTTGATCAGTTTATTTTGTGATCAGACTATATCATCCATTCTTGGAGTGTTAAGCTAAAATCAGGGTAAGTAACTGAAAATGAAACATGAGAAAAAAGGCAAAAGGGGGCTGTTCAGGATATAAATGATGAGAAGGTTTGGGGGATGGAGGCATAAAAATGCTCTTCATGGGCTTCCCTGGTGGCGCAGTGGTTGAGAATCTGCTTGCCAATGCAGGGGACACGGGTTCGAGCCCTGGTCTGGGAAGATCCCACAGACCGCGAAGCAACTAGGCCCGTGAGCCACAACTACTGAGCCTGCACGTCTGGAGCCTGTGCTCCGCAACAAGAGAGGCCGCGACAGTTAGAGGCCCACGCACCACGATGAAGAGTGGCCCCCGCTCACCACAACTAGAGAAAGCCCTCACACAGAAACGAAGACCCAACACAGCCAAAATAAATAAATAAATAAAATTTTTTAAAAAATGCTCTTCAAATACCTAAAGGAGTCATATGGAAGAGGGATTTAAGCATGTTTTTCATGGCTCCAGAAAGCAACTATTAGAAAATAGAGAATATTTTGTAAAGTATGTGTCAGTTCAATACAAATGAATATGGGATGATCTAGTTAAATCTAAAGGGAATTCAGACGTGTTTGTGTGTGTCTGATGTATTGCTGGGAATTCGTGAGTCCATAAGGGTCTACTTGCATGAACTGATTTCTACGTAGGTTTTTTGGATTTTAGGGAAAAGGAGAAGGAGCAAGGGATATATTAGGAGCCTGGAGAGAGACTGAAAAGAAATCACTGAAAAGGATATGTTGGCATATGCCCAAAAATGTAGATTACTTTTCTGGACTGCCTCCAGAGAAGGGAACTCAGGGGGAGAGGGGGAGGCTGAAGGAGCAGTTTTTGTGAAAAGCTCCACTGAGGAGGAGGGACTCAGGACATGGGTACATGAGCCCCTCTCAGATGACAAAGTGAGTCACAAAATTTGAGAGGTTATCTCCTACTTGCTGTATAGAACTTACCTTTACTTGGTCATTCTGATTTGGGAATCAGCCAGCAGCACCTCTTCTAGTTCTGACATTAGTGTTTGCAGAATGGACAAGGCCATAGTCATCATAAGGCACTACCTAGACAGAGCGATGCTTCTCAAACTTAAATGTAAGTATGACTCACCTGAGAATCTTATGAAAATGCTGATCCAAGTCAATAGGTCTGAGGTGGGACCCAAGCTTCTGTGTTTCAAATAAGCTCATGAGTGATGCTGATGGTGCTGATCCAGCAACCACTAGGTAAGAGTTTGGTGGAGATTTTGTGATGAGAAGAAACTGACAAGGATAATCCAGAGTGGAAGAGGCAGAACAGGTAGAACAGGGTCTGAGGCTGACATGGTGGATTACGGAGGCTCTGGAACTGCCCTCCACATAGGAGGTGGACACTCCCAGAATACTAGTCAGTCTAGGAATCTTAGGAACATGCATATGGGAAAGGACAATAAATCTGGGTTGCTGATGTATATTTGACTCCTTCTGTATACCCATGATAGTAAGGGAGATCAAAGCTAACTAACAAAGGGATATGCTAACTTGGAAGATAATAAATCGCCTTCTGAAGAGGTGTTCAAATTGAACCTAAGTAAATTCTTATCTTGGGAACTGTAGAAGACTCGTTGAGATGATTGCTAAGATTCGTATTGTACTCTTTTCTGATTCTACAATAGAATCATCAAGGCTATAAAAAACACTTATAATCTGTTTGATTTTGTTGTTGTTGTTGTTGTTTGAAGAGAACTCATGTTGAGGAATTCAAGGAAAAATGCTAAAAGTGAACCAAGTTAAGCAGAGAGTGCTGTCAGTAGAATTTGGTTCCAAACCCACAGACGTCTCTAAGCTCACTGTGTGTCTTGTGACCTTAGATTAGATTCTATCCACTGTTGGCCGATAAATACCATTAGATGTAAGGGAAGATAATAAACAGAGAGATTTTCAAAATTAATTACCATTCCTAAGAAGGAAGGAAGGAAAAAAGGAAGGGAGGGAGGGAGAAAGAGGGAGGAAGGAAAGAGAAAGAAAGAGAGGGAAATTAAAGAAAGAATGATATACAATAAGATGAGAAGACTTAGGCAATGCATAAGAAGGGCAGCATGTTCATGATAAATTTGAATATTTTCCTCCCCAGAAGTGGAGCCAAAAATATTCTCTCTAACCCTCTGGCCCAGAAACTGAAGCCTTCAAAATCTTGGTTTCAGTCTCATTCAAAGCTGCTAAGACTTTTAGATCAGATTCACAGATGGGAAAGAGAAAAGTAATAACCAATGCTGCTTCTGCCTTTACAGATCAAAGCTTGACTGTCTCACAAACACTAAAAAAAAAAAAAAAAAAAAAAGGAAGGTTATCTGTTCTTTGGCGGAGAACAGTTAAAAAAATTGACATCAAATTAATAAAAGTCCCTACTAGGTTTGAAGACCTGGTCTGATCAAGGTTACAGACAGATATCCAATTTAAAAAACAGTGTAACACACTAACTACTGAAAATCGAGCTATAAATATAATCTTGAGTCACAGATGAAGGAGAAATTAATCCCCCTTCCTTCCCGCAAGGGTAGGAAGAGAACTTAGAGAATAGGGGACATTTGAGCCAGGCCTCAAAAAATGAACAGATGTTTCCAGGCAGAGAAAAGAATGTGTACAAAAGCAGAGAGGAGTGAAAAGTACCAGGCAGGACCACCAGGGAAAGGGGGACCTGATTAGAGTGCATGCAGGGAGGTGCAGGCTGAGGCTGGAGAAGTACATGAGGGCCTTACCTGGCATCCCCGCCAGTCACTGAGCACCTCCTCTGAGGCCAGTTTCCTCTGAGCACTTCCTGCTGACATCTTAGAGAACTCACTGTCAAGGCCATGGCCTTTATCTATGATTTATCAGAGGTTTCACTGGCAACCCCAAGCATGGCATAATTTGAGGATAACTACCTCCTCCCACCCAGGCATGATATTTTGGAATCCAAATATTAAGCCCAATTCTGACACTTGCTTATAGTTAAGTCTTTTAAGTTTGACTGTTTACTTTTTTCTATATAATGTGAGAAGTTTGAGATAAATTTCTCTACTCCAAACTTATTTGACCATAAGCTTATGATTCTGAAGAAGAAATTGGGAATATCTCTTAGCTCTATGCTTTCTTTTGTCATATCCTAAATCAGAAAACCATGTCCAGTTGGGTGATTTTTCAGCTGGAGCAGAGGAACAGAGTTTAGCAACCCAGAATAATCAATGCCCAGTTCGACAAGGCAAGGGCTTCTCTGTGACTCTTGGAAAAAGGAGTTGAGATGGGTTGGAAGAAGAAAAACGATCTATTGAAAAACCTATTGATTGTTTCAGGCCTGGCTATTCTGTGGTCATTTATGGTTGATGGGTGAGAAGAGCTTAATGGGGCTCTTCTTCTGACCGCTCATATCCACACATCAACTCTCTATGGCATCTGTTCCCTTTACCACTCCATTTCTGCCCATCCCATCCCCATACCCCTAGTTGAAGGAGACATGAAAAACTCTTCCGGCTTTGAATTTAGAAAAAAAATTCATGATTCAGTACAACAAGATTAAATCGACATTCACACACACACAAACACACATACACGTGCACGTGCACACTCAAAATCAAAAAACATTTCAAGGTTTCAACAGACTGATAAAGAGCCCACATTCTTCTTCCTAATAAGTGCTCCTTGCAGTAACTGAAGTGTTTGCCAAAACGGTTTCCAGGATTCATATTTCATCTACCCCAGTGGATGTAATGCACAACAAATAATCTGCATCCTTCCCTGCTGAGAATCATTTGTTTGGTGTGTGCTCTGCATAAAAACTATACGGTAGAAAAAATGTCACCCTGCCTAAGCCAGCCAGCATGCTTCCAACCTGCTGCCCAAACTCCTCGCCTGACAAGCTGCCCACAGGAGAGGCCAACCACATTGTCACTCAAAATCTAAGGGATTGAGGGAGTATATCATTCACTGGGAAATTCAGTCCACGACCCCCCACACTTATATTTTATTTACGAGGTCCATTCAGTCCCAGAATTTTTCCCAGATTATATTCTTAGGTTCAAAATGTCTAAATTGCTCCCTACTCAGCTCTGAACTCCATATCAATGAGGTGGGCTCTGGATTCACCTTTGAGACATGCCAAAAAAGCTGAGATTCTCCTTCCCTACATTTTGTGGGTGACCAAAGCATATCACAGTAGTCCACAAAACTGAGAACTGGGCTCAAGATAAGAAGGCTCAGGTTCTAGGCCTATACATACCAATATGGGCTCTGGGGGCATCATCCTCTCAGCCCTGATCTGTAAAGCTGGGGATGGACCAGGCACCATCTGACTCTCACGTATTAATTTTATATTTCTGGTCAGGTAAACTGAGGGAATATGATTATATGTGACTTGAAAATTTCATGAAAATTTCAAACATCCCCTCTCTTAAACCCCACGTTCTCTTTAATCCATTGCTGACTGTAATCCTACCATTGCTTTTGTTTTCACCCACTCCCAAAATGATATGTGCACTTTCCCCTCACATTTCCTGCCGGCATTTAGCTAGTTAATTTTCATAGAGAAGTTTTTCCTCAAAATGATGAGAGTTTTCCCCAGTGGATAGCAGGTTGAATAAAGACAGGCTATAAGGAAATGGTTACCTTCTTTAAAATTAAGTTTCTGTTTGGTTTAGCTATGCAGTATTACATACGATGAGTATAAGCTTTGAAACCTGACAATAACAGGGATGGAATTCAAGTTCTGCAGCTGTGGTCTTAGACAATATAGGATAAAGTCCCTCACCTTCCCACTGGGTACTGATTATAACGTTTATCCCACTGCAGAGCTATTTTAAAGATTAGAGATAATCTAGATAACTCATGGAACAATGTAGATATTCTTACTAGTGGTGAAATTGTATCTCAAATTTAGGCAAGTAGCAAGGTTAAATTAAATAAATATAGAAGAGCGTGGGCGAAAACCAAATACAAACAAAGAAAAGGGAAACACACACACACACACACACACACACACACAAAACCTCCTGCCTTCAGCCCTAAGAATCATAGATCTCAGAACCAGAAGGGACCTCAAAAAATCTAGAAAGATTGGCAAGATGCTTAGCACTGTATTCCACTGCCAATAGTGGAAATGACATGCTTGCAAATTCTCTTTGGGGCAATAAGGAAAATAGGTTCAGGTCTTCCATGCCAAATATTTATTCTGTGCAGAGAAGTCAAATATCGCCAGACTTACATGAAGAAAGTTGTAGCTGACTAGGATTGAAAAGTCAGATATGTACAGTTGTTGGTGAGTAGCCAACTGAGAAAAATGCCTCCTTCCCAATTCCTTTACAAATTCAAGCCAGATTTGAAATCTTACTGTTGTCAAGTGGCATGGGCACAAATAAATACGCACAGCATGGCTTCCTTGTGCCAACTGCCATGTAGATGTAATCATTTTGCACAGCACGCCCTCCTTCAGCCCAAGGACACCGAGCAAAATACAGCAACCAAGAGATAGGAAGGCTATGGGCCAGTGAAAAGGGAAGCAAAAGGACAGACTGGAACTGAGCATCCTAGTCGAGTGCTCTTTTCCACCTCACCTGGAGCCATTCTTAAGGATTATTACCTAGAAGATGAGACAACAGGTAAGTCATTTGGTAGAAAGTGCCCTGAGCAGAAAGCACTGAACTAGGAGTCCAACGTTTGAGTCAGAGGTTTTTTTTGAATTTTATTTTTTATACAGCAGGTTCTTATTAGTTATCTATTTTATACGTATTAGTGTATATGAGTCAGAGGTTTTCAATCCTCACTCTACCCTAAGACACCCAAGGGATGCAACATAGTCTCATGGAAACAGTGTCAAGGGAAAAAGGGGAGCAGGGTTCACCACTAAGGGAGGACATATGTAGAGCTTGAAGGTCTCCAGGTAATTCTGAAAAGCCATTCTTGCCCTTTCTCTGGAATAACAGATCCAGGGGCCAGTCTTGTTAGTTCAACCCTCACTAACTAGGAGAACCTGGGCAAGCCATTTAATTGCTCTGAAGATCAGTTTACTTAAGTATAAACTAGAGAAAGTATACCCATATTGTTCTGAAAATCAAACATGATAATGAACAAGCATAGATGCACTTTGTAAACTGTGAAATACCCCATACCCAGAAATAAACAGGTTATCACTCTTCTCTACCACATGAAGACCCAGACACACACAAATGGTTGAAGAGGTCAAGGCTTCGTTGTTTCTTTGGGCAGCCTGCCTCGTCAACCCAAGGGGCTGGCGGGTGAGCAGGTCCATAGTATCTCCTCTCACAGATACTGAGGGGCGACCAAATGTCCTTCTGGATTGCAATGCTTGCAATATATATTTAATATATGAGAAATACAACCAATTTATATTTCATACCTAGCTGACCCCTCCCGCCTTTCCTCTCTAGCTGTTTTCATCTGCATAATCAAAGTGTCACTCATAATTCAATTCAATCAAACGAATATGGACTGTGTAACAGCTGTGTGCCAGGTCCCCTGATAGAGCCGTAGGGTATAAAGAGAGAAACAACATAGTCCTTGCACCTAGTTTGTTCACATTCTAACAGGGAGGAGAGACATGAGAATAAGCACTGTTAACAGGCAAAAGGCAAGTAAGTACTAAATGGAGGAGGAGAGGACCAAGGGAGGTATTATCTTTTTTTACTGAAGAGACAAAAGAAACAATTTCAACAAGTTCAATATGGTTTTTGTTAATAGCTCTGAATCAAATTTCTGATGGGGGGGGGGGATTAAAATGTTTGCTCAACTTACATTTTGATACTTGGTAGCTGAATACAGGGTCAGGTGCTACTAATACTGATTTGGGTATGATGTCACAAGGTCAACTTAATGCCTTCAAAGTTCCTCTAAACATTAGGCCCTAAAATTGTTGTTGTCCTTTTGTTTTGTGCAAAGGGAACTGGTGTCTGTTTTGTATTGTTTTTTATCCAGATGCACTGGTGCTTCAGAGAGAAAGCCTGACTCCTTATGAATGTGGGAAGCCAGACCTCCATTGTGTTCTTTCCTGTATTTGCCCAGCATAGAATGCTGGCCTCATTAGGTATGTGGAGCATAAATGGGTCACTCCTGGAGCAGACTCAGCCCGAGCATGGGAAGCTACAAGAAAAGTAGACAAGGCAAGTGACGTCTGATAACCCTGTCTCCCTCCCCACTGTCATTAGCTCTGGAGGTTTTTCAGGGTACGTCAGACCCTCTTTAACAGTCACTTATGGGAGGTTGAGAAAAATCATGACTAGCTGCCAAAACGGCATGTTTGCAAATGTAATTATTGTATGGACTTCAAAATGCATGTTCAAGAGTGTATAATCAGTTTTAAGACTGGGTTATCATAGCACTAGATAGAAGACTAATTAAATATGAAAAGACACTGTACTTTCAGTTGGATTAGAATGGCATTGAGGCTAAGTGGTTTAAGCTCCTTTTTTCCGTACCTTCTCTAGAGTTGACAGAAAAAATTAGTGGAATGCACTGATGATCTTTACAGAAATATATATAGGACATACATCCCCTTGTCAAATGTAGAATACTCTCTATTTTCAAAAACAAATTCTCATATTAAACTAAATCAAGAATTAATAAAATTTCTACTAAAATGTGGCTGATATATGCACAGTTTAGTCCTGTCTCTATTAGTATGAGCATAGAAACCACCTAATTTAAATGAATATATAAATATTCATTTACAAATATTAATTCACATGGGCCACCTATGTACCCATAGTTTGGTGAGTATATGTTGAAAATTGTCCCTCTCCCATCAATGCTACAGAAAAGCTGAACAAGTACAGAACAGAATTTTTGAAGAGGATGAGGGGGAAGAGGAGGAAGAGGAAGGGCTTCATTTATTAGGTGCATTTATATTTTTTCCACTTATGAATAGAGATAATAAACTTATTTCAATACAGTAGATCTCAATTTTTCTCTTTGAAGTTTAAAAAATCATTTCCCACTACAAAATAATTATAGGGCACTGGAAAATAAATAACTCTGTAATAGTAGAAAGCTGGTTTTAGGCAGTTGCACTGATTATAAATTATATACGTATACATTTATCATTATACAAAGTTAATTTATTTTATGATTAGGTGATAAATTCACATAGTTTAAAATTCAAAAGGAACAAGAGACCTTTTTAAAAGTCTCCACTCCCCTGTCCTCCAGCCAGTAGTACCCTCCCATAGGAAAACCATTTTGTCATGTGTTAATGGACTCCTTCAGAGATATTTTATAAATCTATTAGTAAAAAGCAAATAGGCTGCAGACTACATTCACAATCCTGTACCTTTACTTTGCCTACTTAACAGGATAGCTTAGAGGTTATTCCATATAGCAAATAAAATGCTTTCTTGTGTTTCAGATACATGGGATTCCATTTTAAGGATGTGGTATCATTTATTTAACTATTTATCCAATCTTTTGCCCTTATAGATGATGCTGTGATGAATTATTTTATATATTCATCTTTCACACATCCAAGTATATCTGCGATAAATTCCTAGAAATGATAAATTCCAGAAATTGCTGTATCAAGATATGTGTATTTGTAATTTTAACTGATATTGCCAAATTGCCCTCAATAAAGGTTATACTAATTTATTCTCACACCAGCATTATACGAGGTCTGTTTCCTCTGCAGTTCAGTCAATAGAGTGTGTTATACAACTTTTTTTGCAAACTTGAGAGTTTAAAAATGGTATATCAGTGTTTAATTTTTAATCTTCAACTTGCTTACTGTGAGATTTTCAATTTTCTTACTGTGAGATTGAGCATATTTCCAAATGTTTACAAACCATTTGAATTTTCTTTGAAATTAAAAAAATAGTCTGTATTAGAAATAAAAATGGGAAGCTAATAAATTCAGTTTAATATCTTCTTAAAAGGTGATAAGAAACATTAATGGCAATCACTAATGATTTCCATAGAAGAATATAGATTCTATGTTTTTTCTTGGAGCCTCAATGAATATAGATCTCTATTCTCTGAAAACATATTCTTTTTAAAAGCTGTATTTTTGCAAGCACTTTGTCAACATGTGTAGGCATACAGATTATCCCAAAAAGCATTTAAGTTATAAAATATTGAAAATAATATTAAAAGAGAAAGGGAAAGTGAAAAAAATGAGAGTAAATAATAGACAAATTATTATTAAATATTATGTGTTTCTAAGCTTCAGAAGTCTACTCATGAATTACAATTTTTCACAGGATCTTATGTTAAAAGGATTAAGGATAGATTAACAGATTGATGGATAGCTTGGTGGATTAGATTAGATAAATTAGATCAGATTCGGTAGATGAACTAGTCTACTGTTTTACGTGCATTCTGTAGAGTGTTCTTTCCCAGGATCACCTTTTCTCTGACATGGTTGCAATAAGTCAGGTTTGCAAAATTTTCTATGGTGCTACAAAGGCTGCCATTTTTAAGGCAAATTAAGATTCTCTGAGAATAAGTAAATGATTACATTCTTCAGAACATGACCCAATAAATGATTGGAGTTCTCAATTCTACTCACCAATATATATATCAATCTTTTCCAAGTAACCAGCCTATGCTATTTATTTCATGCTTGCATCAATGACTACTTACCCAAGAAGTTAATTATCTGTTGCCAAAATTAATAGTAAATATTTCTCAACACTTTATTTCTATTCTTCAAGATCAAATCATATTCCTTAACTATAACCCCTAAAATTGATCATAGTTAAAATTTAAAAATTAATTACTCAGTTCAAAGAATCTCTAAGGAAAGTTTCAATTGGATATACGTTTGCAAAGTCAATCTCTCTCAGAAATGGACTAGTTGTAGGCATTCTGGATGTGAATTAAGCATCAACAGAAATTAGTCATGATTGGAATAAGTAAGTTCAAGTTAAACTTTTTTTTTTTTTTCCGGTACGTGGGCCTCTGAGTAGTATTTCACAGTATGGATGTACCCCAGTTGGTTAAGTCATTTACCTGTTAAGGGACATCTGAGCTATTTCCAGTTTTTGGCTATTACAGATAAAACTGCTAAGAGCAATCATGTACGGGTTTTTATATGAACACAGTGTTCATTTCTCTGGAATAAAATGTACGAGTACAACTGCGAGGTGTATGGCTCAATGTTTAGTCTTAAAAAGCTGCCAGACTGGCTTCCAGAGTGACTGTGCAATATTTTTATTTCCACCAGCAATGTATGAATGATTCAGTTTTTTTCACATTTTTGCCAGCATTTGGTATTGTCACTATTTTTTATTTTGGCCATCCTGGTAGGTGTAGAGGATATTTTTATTGGCCACTGAACACAGAGCTAACAACCAGATATTGAGATTGTCCGCCACGAGTTTTCTGTTTGACCCTGAGCAAGTCATTTCCTCTCTGGCATAGAGTTTCCCTATATATAAACTAGAAAATTCCGAACTGTCCTTTCTGTTTTGTTTTTGGTTTTTTTTACATTTTATTTTAAAATAATTTTAGACTTACAGAAAAGTTGCAAAAATAGTAGAGACAGTTCATGTAAACCCTTCATCCAGGGTCTGCTGATGCTAGCAACACATATAACTACATATAACTATAGTACAATTATCAAAACCAGAAAATTAACATAAGTACAATACTCTTAACTAAATCACAGGCCTTATTTGAATTATACCAGTTTTGTCTTCTTTTTCTCCCAGTGTTCTTTTTTTTTTTAACATCTTTATTGGAGTATAATTGCTTTACAATGGTGTGTTAGTTTCTGCTTTACAACAAAATGAATCAGTTATATATATATACATATGTTCCCATATCTCTTCCCTCTTGCGTCTCCCTCCCTCCCACCCTCCCTATCCCACCCCTCCAGGCGGTCACAAAGCACCAAGCTGATCTCCCTGTGCTATGCGGCTGCTTCCCACTAGCTATCTACCTTACGTTTGGTAGTGTATATATGTCCATGCCTCTCTCTCGCTTTGTCACAGCTTACCCTTCCCCCTCCCCATATCCTCAAGTCCATTCTCTGGTAGGTCTGTGTCTTTATTCCTGTCTTACCCCTAGGTTCTTCTGATATTTTTCTGATATCTTCTCTGATATTTCTTTTTCTTAAATTCCATATATATATGTTAGTATATGGTATTTGTCTTTCGCTTTCTGACTTACTTCACTCTGTATGACAGACTCTAGGTCTATCCACCTCATTACAAATAGCTCAATTTTGTTTCTTTTTATGGCTGAGTAATATTCCATTGTATATATGTGCCACATCTTCTTTATCCACTCATCCGATGATGGACACTTAGGTTGTTTCCATCTCTGGGCTATTGTAAATAGAGCTGCAATGAACATTTTGGTACATGACTCTTTTTGAATTATGGTTTTCTCAGGGTATATGTCCAGTAGTGGGATTGCTGGGTCATATGGTAGTTCTATTTTTAGTGTTTGAAGGAACCTCCATACTGTTCTCCACAGTGGCTGTATCAATTTACATTCCCACCAACAGTGCAAGAGGGTTCCCTTTTCTCCACACCCTCTCCAGCATTTATTGTTTCTAGATTTTTTCATGATGGCCATTCTGACTGGTGTGAGACGATATTGTAGTTTTGATTTGCATTTCTCTAATGATTAGTGATGTTGAGCATTCTTTCATGTGTTTGTTGGCAGTCCGTATATCTTCTTTGGAGAAATGTCTATTTAGGTCTTCTGCCCATTTATGGACTGGGCTGTTTGTTTTTTTGTTATTAAGCTGCATGAGCTGCTTATAAATTTTGGAGATTAATCCTTTGTCAGTTGCTTCATTTGCAAATATTTTCTCCCATTCTGAGGATTGTCTTTTAGTCTTGTTTATGGTTTCCTTTGCTGTGCAAAAGCTTTGAAGTTTCATTAGGTCCCATTTGTTTATTTTTGTGTTTATTTCCATTTCTCTAGGAGGTGGGTCAAAAAGGATCTTCCATGATTTATGTCATAGAGTGGTCTGCTTATGTTTTCCTCTAAGAGTTTGATAGTGTCTGGCCTTACATTTAGGTCTTTCATCCATTTTGAGCTTATTTTTGTGTATGGTGTTAGGGAGTGATCTAATCTCATACTTTTACATGTACCTGTCCAGTTTTCCCAGCACCACTTATTGAAGAGGCTGTCCTTTCTCCACTGTACATTCCTGCCTCCTTTATCAAAGATAAGGTGACCATATGTGCGTGGGTTTATCTCTGGGCTTTCTATCCTGTTCCATTGATCTATGTTTCTGTTTTGTGCCAGTACCATACTGTCTTGATTACTGTAGCTTTGTATAGTCTGAAGTCAGGGAGCCTGATTCCTCCAGCTCCGTTTTTCGTTCTCAAGATTGCTTTGGCTATTCGGGGTCTTTTGTGTTTCCATACAGATTGTGAAATTTTTTGGTCTAGTTCTGTGAAAAATGCCAGTGCTAGTTTCATAGGGATTGCATTGAATCTGTAGATTGCTTTGGGTAGCAGAGTAATTTTCACAGTGTTGATTCTTCCAATCCAAGAACATGGTTTATCTCTCCATCTATTTGTATCATCTTTAATTTCTTTCATCAGTGTCTTATAATTTTCTGCAGACAGGTCTTTTGTCTCCTTAGGTAGGTTTATTCCTAGATATTTTATTCTTTTTGTTGCAATGGTAAATGGGAGTGTTTTCTTGATTTCACTTTCAGATTTTTCATCATTAGTGTATAGGAATGCCAGAGATTTCTGTGCATTAATTTTGTATCCTGCTACTTTACCAAATTCATTGATTAGCTCTAGCAGTTTTCTGGTAGCATCTTTAGGATTCTCTATGTATAGTATCATGTCATCTGCAAACAGTGACAGCTTTACTTCTTCTTTTCCGATTTGGATTCCTTTTATTCCCTTTACTTCTCTGATTGCTGTAGCTAAAACTTCCAAAACTATGTTGAATAAGAGTGGTGAGAGTGGGCAACCTTGTCTTGTTCCTGATCTTAGTGGAAATGCTTTCAGTTTTTCACCATTGAGGATGATGTTGGCTGTGGGTTTGTCATATATGGCCTTTATTATGTTGAGGAAAGTTCCCTCTATGCCTACTTTCTGGAGGGTTTTTATCATAAATGAGTGTTGAATTTTGTCAAAAGCTTTCTCTGCATCTATTGGGATGATCATATGGTTTTTCTCCTTCAGTTTGTTAATATGGTGTATCATGTTGCTTGATTCGCCTAATTTGAAGATTCCTTGCATTCCTGGAATAAACCCCACTTGATCATGGTGTATGATCCGTTTAATGTGCTGTTGGATTCTGCTTGCTAGTATTTTGTTGAGGATTTTTGCATCTATGTTCATCAATGATATTGGCCTATAGTTTTAACTTTCTATGAATCTAGGACAAAAACAGACTTTTATGGGTGATTATGAAGGTTGAGAACCTAAGAAGAGTCTGTAAATTATTCTTCTAACAGAAAAAAAAAATTAATTCTCTTACTGAATAGGAAATTATCTTTCTTTAGAACCAGGTAACATGTGAGCCCAAGGATATATTATTTTCCCCCAAATAACCCACTGCATAGAGTAAGCTAATTTACTTCCTCTAAGATGAACTCCAAGAAAGTCTCCCCTTTGACCCACCTGGCAGTAGAAATCACCTTAACCTCCATGACGACTTTATTTATGAAGATTCTTTTTCTCTAAAGAATTTGAAATTCTAGGTAGATGTTATTAAGCTTTAGAAATGCCTCGTGGCCTAGAAAAGGGACACCAACAATTTCAAGAAAGCCAAACACTGCCTCTGCAAAAATGGGTTCAGGGTCAGACGAGACCAGATTTCATGTTAGACCTGCGATTGTCTGTGTTGATGCCGGAGCTGAGAAGGTGATTAAAAACTAGCTTTCCTGCATCACTTGGCTCCTAGACTTCAAATGTCACTTGGAAATAACGTGCCAATGAACTTCTTTATTGAATCTTTGAGCATCATCCCAGTCCATGAACACAAAGAGGTACAAAGGCAAATGATGGAGAGGGAAAATAATAAAAACGGAATAATAAAAAAAAAAACCAGTGGCTAATCTTACGTAGTCTTCTGTAGGTTCCTTTCTTAGGATCACTTGATGCACTGTTACAGGCACAGACTTCTGGGATCCACCGCTGACTGACTGAAGCACAATCTTAGAGGGTAGAATCTAGGAGCATGTACCTTGAACAAGCTCTCCAGGTGATTCTCACTAGCAACCCAGTGTCATCCCATGGCCTAGAATTTGGGAACTACTAATGTAGAGCAACACTTTCATTTTATAGACAGAGAACTCAGGGCTAGAAAGAATTTTTCCCCGATAAGTCAAGGTCATGCATTCAATAACTAACAAAGACTGAACTAGAACTCTGTTGCCCTTTATGTGTACTTAACCCTTTGTGACACATGGTCTCTAACAAAAAAAATCCACTTTTTTTTTTTTTTCAGGAAACAGAGGCTCAGCCCGGTTCTAAACTTCATCCTTCATCCATCCCACAGCTGAGGCTAGGGCTATAGTTCACACCTGTGGGCTAATTTCCAATCCTTGTTTTCCTTCAAAATTTTGCCTCAGTATTTTGAAACAATATACTCAACTGGCCCCAGTCCTGATTCTGGAGTTCATAAATATCAAGTCCTTCTTGTTAGCAGTCCATTCCTTATTTTATCCACCCCCCCACCCTGCTTCCCAAACTATGGCCAACTCTTTTTGCCTTTGTTCTCACAACAGGGATCTTCTTCTGCTAACCTGCCTCATAATTCCAACATCCCCTGTCCATTTGATGACCTTAATTTTTTTTCAGTTCCCCTTTCATAGAGAAAAGTCTTATTCCTAAAACTCAGGCCAGTGGCTAAGCCCTATTATTCTCATGACAACTGCCAGACATTTGAAACTGGCCCACCCCAGATCACCCATCATTACATTTCGCCCGATTGGAATATAATGCTATTTCATCCAATGTATCGCTCCTGGCTTCCCATGACAACTGCTTAACTATAACTGAAAATCTTGCTAACATCATTTTTTCACCAGATTGAGCCCCTATCCGCACCCAAAGCTGGATAATTTTCCCAAACCCTTGTACCACAGCAGTCAACAAGTCTAGCACCAGGATGTTTCAGTCTACTCATTTCTGCACATCTTGCTGAAAGTAAGTGGCCTTGTCTAGCTAATCTTGAGCTCTGACAAATATCATGCCACTTCCCACCCTCTTCTGTAATTGCCTATATTCCCTACTAGACACAGCACAATGAAGGCAGGGGGCAGAGTCCATTACGTTTACCACTGTATTTCTAGATGTAAGGCAACGGAACAGAAACCAGGAGACTCAAGAGGCAGCAAAAGATTTTTCAATAAATGATGGAATGTCAACCTATAAGAATTATTTGAACATTTGCAAAGTGGTCAGGGGCCAGAGGGAGCACTGCCTGGGGTCTTCCCATGTCAGTGGGAGCTGGGGGCAGGAACTCATCAGCAAGTAGAATCTTAAAATCTTAAAATTCCAGCAACACCTATTCCTTTTATTCACTTGGTAAATCACTGAACAGCTCTATTTCAGTTTCTGTGTTACAAAAGAACACAACTCGTAGTTCTCTCAGGAGAGCCATGAAAACAAATTAGCCAATATGTACTAAATCATCTGAAAAAGAACTGAGCTAAATAGCTTTACACATACATTTTCTCCTGGAACTGCAGATTACACTCACTACATGGTAAATGGTGTTCCTTTACCACCATCTAATCCAGATCAGAAAGGAATGAGAAGGTGTGTTTTACTAGGAAAAAGTGAGTAGTCATTGAAAAGCTGAGCACAAAATTCAAACACCCACTTAGATTTTTATTTTAACTGATGTATGTATCTTACTCATTAAACCATAACATAACAATTTTGCTTATCTGTGGGGAAAAAGAAATGATTCTGACTAAGTGAAAAACACTGCCAGGGAGTACAAATGCATTAACCATTCCATTTTGGCCAGAACACTCATTTTTCCCCCAGTAAGTACGTGTCTGTAAAATTTTGTTGCCATTAAATTTCAAATGCCAAGAAGGCAAAATTCTCCTGTGAGATAGCAGGCATAACGTGCCTCAAGCTTTCCTGGACACGTAGTTAATGCAAGGCAACTGTTTGAGATATTTCACAGCCCTAGAAAATTGGTATTTAAATTTGCAAATACTTGTAGAGCACTTTACAACTGACAAATCTCTTCTTAATTCTATTCTGGTTCATTGACACCAGAACTCTGAGAGGTAAGCATCATCATCCTGATTTTACAATGAAGGAAGTTAAGGTTTGAAAGTGTATTTGTTTCCCAGGGCTGCCATAACAAAGTACCACAAACTGGGTGGCTTAAAACAACAGAAATGTAGTCTCTTACAGTTTTGGAGGCCCAAAGTCTGAAATCAAGGTGTCGCCATGGTTGGTTCCTTCTGGAGGTTCTGAGGGAGAATCTGTTCAGTGACTCTCTCCTAGCCTTTGGTGGTTGCCAGCAATCCTTGGTGTTCCTTGCCTCACAGATGCATCACTCCAATCTCTGCCTTTGCCTTCACATGGTGTTTTCCTTTGTGTCCTCTCCTCTTCTTATAAGGACACCAGTCATTGGATTTAAGGCCAGCTCTAATCTAGGATGACTTCATCTTAACTTAATTACCTCTACAAAGAGCCTATTTCCAAGTGAGGTCACATTCTGAGTTTCTGGACATGAATTTTGGGGAGACACCATACAACCCACGACAGAAGGTTTAAATGATTTCCCCAAATCATACAGCTAACAGGCTGTGAAGCTGAAACCCAAACAAAAGTCTATAGATCCCACATTCAAATCACATACTTTTTTCATTAGGTTATGCTGCCCAGGTCACACTAGTCTGGATGTGCAGCTGTAGCACTAGAGTCATTCTGTACCACCCTGCAAAGAGACCTTGCTTCATTCAACTTGTTTAAACGACAATAATCAACACAGAATTAAATACCTGTGCAGTCCCCTGCAAAGCCTACAGCAGCTTCCTTCAGCCAACAGCAGAAAGCTCATGAAACTCGATTCATACCTGACCATCACTCCCAATAATCGCTCTCACATCTCAGCATCTTTTCATGTACCTTTACGTTCAAACAAGATGAGTTACCCAACTGCCCCATCCTCTCCTCTTCTGCCTTTTCATAGGTTTATATCCTTGTTTATTCTCCTGGAATGAAATGTCTTTCCCCTCAGTCCATATCTGCATGCTCAAAACCTGTTTAACTCCAAATTCATTCCGAAAAGCCCATGCCAGATATAAATTTCTCTATGCCTTCATTTCCCAAGCACTGCCTCTTTGCTTTATGATGGTATTAACCAAAATCTAATTTAAATAATAATTTCCTTCCTTCCTTCCTCTTTTTGTATATAAAGTACTTGCACATATACATGTATGCATACACAAACATGCACACACAGGAACATATGTACATATACGCATGTGCACATACACACACACACACACACACACACACACACACACACACACACACACACACACACACACACACACACACACACACACACACACACACACACACACCCCTAGCTCCAAAAGTAGATGCTAAACTCTTAGAAAGGAGGGCTCACATCTACTTCACAGAGTGGATATAGCAGTACACTCTACCAGGAAGGTGTTCAATAAATCATGATAAATGAGTAAATGTCTTTATGTACATATAATTGTGAGAGATTAAAAATGATTGTAAGTATAAGCTCATACTTAATAAGTAATGAGAACTGTTATAAAAATACCATGACCTATTACTACAATCACAAAATAATTGGAAAATTCTTACAATTTAAAATAATCAGAGTTATAACATGATTTTAGGATCTGTCCAAATCACTCACTCTGTCCAAACCTCTGTTTCAGTGTTCAGAATGTTAAATTTTTTTCAAGTATCTCCAGACTCATATCTCTTCTTCCCTCAGGCAAGCCTGGTTGTGTTTAAGACTCTCTCTGTCAAAATCATTAAAATCCCCACAGATTTTGATGTTAAAATTAATGGTATATATGTCATACAGCGTTAGCACTTTACTTAAGTACAACCTAGTAGAGGCCTGCTGATTTTGCAACACTACTTTACCAACCTTAATAACTTGGCACTGAATCCCCTAGGTATACCAGGACCTCGCAGTGCTTGACCTTAGTAAATTTTTATAATGATTGTGACTTGGCCTGAGATTGTGTATACACTAAGCCAGAAACAAAAGAGACCAATCCGTTATTTGATATCATTTCAGCCAATAAACTGATTCTTTAACATCTCAGCGGCACATTTTTTCTTTCTGTTCTTTTTTATGTGGGGGCCATTATCTCAGGGCTACAGTGATGATGCTGAACTTCCATGAGAAAGTGTGGATAAGATGTAGAACTGATTCTCTTTTAATCAACGGAATCATATAATCTCATGATAAGACTTTAAAGATCATCTGGTCATCACTCTTAATTGAAGATGTCTATATCATAGTACGTTATACGTTGTGTCCCTACCTTGGAGATAGCAAACAGGTTTTTCTCTCTTGACAAATGCTACCAACTGACATTTTTTGCTCTACCTGCAGCAATGCATTAAAGACGATTCTGAGACCACGCCTGGGATCTGGAGGGTAAATGGCACATATATACTCCAATAAATATTTATAAAATCTAAATTCATGACATACTTAGGACCTTAATTCTCAAATAAAATTATGTACAGAATATCACTTTATAACATGTGTTATATGACTACCAAGATACCATACTAATACTACCACTAGTAGACTAGATACTCCTAGATTGTTAGTTCTGAATATTTGGATATTTTGACATAGCTTCCCTATGGTAGCCACTACCCACCCATGGCTACTTAAATTTAAATTAGCTGAATTTAAAATCTGAAGTTCATTTCTTCAGTCTCACTTCAAGTCCCACATTCCAAGTGTTCAATCAACCACACCCAGCCAGTGGCTACTGTGTTGGATGGTGCAGATACAGAACACTTCTGTCACTGCAGAAAGCTCTATTGAACAGCACTGCACAATTTTCAACAACCAAAATGAAACATCATCAGTTCATGACGTTGAAATCCGCACAAATTAACCCTTAACAAATGGGTTCATAAATTTCTTCCAAGGTGACATTTCTTCTCTCCTTCACGAGTCAGGGATATAGTAGGGGCTGGTCTCCTGCAAACAAGTGTGGGTGCCTGTGAGTGTGTCAGAGTTGGGGTGGGGAGGGGCAAAGAGTCATAGCTATCGGCTGCTCTGCCTGCTGAGTCCTTCTCTGCTATCAAGTGACTTAGCCTCGCTGATCAGCAGAGATGACTTCAGGGAACTGCACCCTAATGACTCAGGCATCCAGGAGAAGAAGAGAGATGTTATCAGAGAGGTCTGTTCTAAAATTCTGCAGTGGCAGAATTCACAACTGAAAGCACAAATGGAAACTAGGATATTCAGGGTGGCCAGGGTGTTTGGAAAGGCAGAGAGCGGAAGAAGGGTGATGGCAGTGAGAGTGCACTAGTGAGAAGGGAGGTGGCAGGAAATCAAAGACCAACTGGGCTGCACAGAATTACCTGGCAAACCACCCTTAGTCTGATTATCATAGCCCCACTGTGGATGACTGAAAGAACAGCTGATAAAGAGATGTTTCTTTTATTCTTTTTATAACTTCTCTCTCCTGCTCCTATTCCTTTGGATAAGGCAAAGGAAATCTTGCTAAATGCTGACAACGCTTTTGGCTGGTGTTGTAATGACACTTCAGTGGTGCCAAGTTCCTCTTGCCCTCTTCTCAGGACTCCCATAATAGCCATGCTCTGCACCTCTCATTTGGCCACCAATGCATGGGCTGCCTGGCATTTCTCTTAACCCTTTCACTCTTGTGTCCTTTCAGCCTAAATACAACTGTGGGCTGTGGGAGGACAGGACTGTGTCACACTCGTCTTTCTGGCCAATATGACAGGTTTTGATATAGTACCCCCAAACAACTGGAGCCAAAATGGCGTTGCCATTGCATGGGGGGCTCTGGAGTCTGCCTAGGCTTAAATTTCACCTCTACTATTTGCTACCATGTCTTTCTTTCAGAGAGAGACAGAACTACTTGCTCTAAGCCTCTGTTCCTCCTCTGTTAAACGGGGATAATATTTTGGGTTGGCCAAAAAGTTCGTTCGGGTTTTTCTGTAGTTATGTAATTATGGAAAAACCTGAACGAAATTTTTGGTCAACCCAATAGTAGCTCCAGGTTATGGTTAAGTTTAAAAGAGATAATAAAAGTAAAGCTCCTAAGCTCTGAGCACAGTGTTCAACACAAGGTAAATACTCATAATGATCATTGTTGGTGATTAAATAAATACTGAGTAAACCCAACTGCTTGAATTTTCCCTGTGCCTGATGATAGATATTTTAGAACTAAGAGAGACCTTACACATTTTCTTGCACAACCTCCATATTTTACATATGAACAAACTGAGAGGTACACAGAGAATGGCATGTCCTTGCCCAAGTTCATGAGCCAGGCAGTAGCAGAGCAGGGATCCTCAGTGGCAGATTCTCTACTTCATCCGCTGCCTCTCTGAGATCCTTTGGGTGTATGGAGTACACCATAGGCATTGTATGGAGGAAACGTGTCAGGTGAAGGATTCTCTTTATTGTACAAATAACTCAACATGTAAGACCTACAAATAGTAGCAGATAGGGTCACGCCTCTGTCACAGAGTCAGTGAATACATCTTCCCGAATGACAATGACTACACCTTGCGAAGCCTGGCTTTCAGATAGGTAACGTCAAGTGTCACACAAAATATTAAGGATGGAGTCATTTTTCAAGTTAGAGGACCCAGGATTGAGTGTTATTCCATCAACACCGTTCAACATACATTTCTGAGCACTTACTTTAAAAAATTTTTTGTTTACTAAATAACATGTTTGCACTGGCAATTAGACATTATTCCTGCCTTATTATATATATGTATGTGTGTGTGCATATAAATATATATACATATATATGTACACACACACATACACACACACACACACATACACACACACACACACACTGTATATATGTCTACAATTTTATTCTGTATAGCAATCGAAAGATGCAGGATCAGCTCTTAACAGTTGTTCCTGAAATTATTTGTGGGTCAGAACTATGAGGTTTCCACAGAGGAAAGAGAAATAGGCATTGGAACTAGCATTTAAAAACCTCTACCTCGTGAAATGGAAAGTGCTAATATTGCACAAATGATTAAGCTTCATTCTCCTCTGTGCCTTCACTCACTCCCCAGGACAGTATGGACTTCAGCAGGCATATTACAGCTCTTTCCCACCTGAGCCACACCTACAGGACTTTAAAGGAGTCCAGACACCCTGGAAGTGAAAATTTGACTACACTAAATACTCAGGAAGGGATAACGTATTGAGAAAACTTAAGGTAAGTAATTTGCCAAGCATTCCGGTAGCAGTTTCACAGAGTATACGCCCTTTAAATGCTAATTATTTATTTACTGAATATTTTATTTATTTAACAGAGCTTTTATAGTGCTTAAGCCTCAAGAATTAAAGTTGCCTTTGGTCCCAGAGCCTACGATTGAAATCTTCAAAGACTGTTTCTAATAGCTGTGTGTGTGTGTGTGTGTGTGTGCGCGCGCGCGCACGCACCCACACTCGTTCAGCTTCATTTAAGATGCAGGATCATAGGATGCCAGCGCTGGAGGGGATCTTTTGTATCTCCGAGTGTCTTTGAAATTTTCTCCCAAGCAATGAAAAACTTCAGATGCAAATTTAAAAGGAACCTTAATATACATAATAAGAAAAAGCAGTAAATGGGATCTTTGGGCTTATAAATCCCGTGTTTGTTGGAAAATACCTAACTGTTGGGAGAAACCCTGAAGCATCTAGTCTGAGTCTTAAATTCCAAGGGGCAATGAAAACCTTCAGATGCAAATTTAAAAGGAATCTTCATATACATAATAAGAAAAAGCAGTAAATGGGATCTTTGGGCTTATAAATCCCGTGTTTGTTGGAAAATACCTAACTGTTGGGAGAAACCTGAAGCATCTGGTCTGAGTCTTAAACTCCAAGGGGCACAGTTTGAGAACCAACGATACATTCCAATTTAATAAGGAGCCTGACACCCAGAAAGAGAAGAAACTTGCTAAGAGGGGAAGAGCTGAGTCTCTAAAGGGGCAGCTTGTCTCCAGCCCAGTGTTCTTTCTATTTTAACATGCCCACTGGCTTTCACATTTTTGTAAGTGGACATTAAATGGCACAACATCTAAAAATTGCAATCCCTTCCCAGCTCATTTACATACCATGGAAGAGGGACATAGGGTCTGTCTCCAAAGGCTCTTATCCAAACTACAATGTTGACCAACATAAAAGATCAATTACAACTATTAGTAAATTACTGGATATAACTTTTTTCTCCCTTTAGACACAGCCTTAGCACTGAGAAAATCATAAACAGATATGTTACTAAATCACTGATCTAATTGGAAAAAAGATTTTCTACTTGATTCTGATCTCAGAGAGGCAGCAGTGAGCAGTGGTGTGAAGCGAGATCTTAGTTCCCTGCCCAGGAATTGAACGTAGGTAACCTGGATGAAAACCCTAGCCACTAGACCACCAGGGACTAAAGGCTAGAAGCAGAGTGCCCTTGGCTCTTGCCCCCACTGAAAAATGCATTTCTCAAGGAGGCAAAAACTGTAAAAACAGGCACAAAGTTTATTATTAGAGACACAGCAGAACAACAAGTGGGAGAGCACACAGAGAAACAGTTTGTTAAGACAGAAGCAAGGCAGAGATGCACACCTGGAGAGAAAGGGTGTGGGCGTCCTCCCTAATGAGGAGCCCAGGAAAGAGGTGGTTAAGTCATCTATATAGGGCAGTTCTTCCTCCAGGTCTTTATTTACCTTTGGCCAATTACCTGGTTTCTTTTCCCACACCTGACCTCCCCTAGGACCCTCCTCACCATGCGTGTGCAACATTTTTCCAAGACGGATTCCAGGCCAGAGGCCTATGAGGGGGCCTTGGCATCACATATTATGAGGTGGTGCTCCCTCCTTTTTGACCCCAAGGAGCCTTTCCGCACATGTGCAGTGTCTCCCTTGCCCCAAGGATGAGAAACATATGACCTCTTGATCCTTTACTCCAACAGGGTTTAGCCCCTCTCTGTTCCTGCCATGACTATCTTCAAGTGTCCTCAGGAGACAAAGCCTGGCTACTTACCCTGTGTCTGTTGTTATTCCTATTTCGAAGTGCAAACAGGAGGCTGGTTGTAAATATCTAACCTGGAGCACACCTATCTCCTGTCTCAGGAAATGCAAAGAGGAGGCTAGTTTTAAGTGTCCAGGCTGAAGCCCATCTTTTTCTCGCCCTAAGAAATGTAAACAGGAGGCCAGTTGTAAATGCCTAGCCTGGAGCCCATCTATCTCCTGTCTCAATTCTTTTTCATACTGATGGCCAGTGTTACTAATAAATACTAATAAACTATATAAACATCTAAGAGAGGGTGGCAGTGAATGTACACCTAATGACTCTCGGGGGAAGGAGGAGGGAAGACTGCATTAAAACGAGACCTGTAGCTTCATGCGCTCTGCAAACAAACTCAAATGTCAACTTGTTCCAAAATTACTGCCGTTATATCCTAATGGCAAAACACCTACTGAGAAACACCTAGAGGAAATAATAAACAATAATAGCTCTTAGCAGTTGAATAATACATTTTATCCATGGATTTGAAGTTTCTTTGGAAGCATTCACTAATTAAATTTCACCACATGCCCACAAGGTAGGTATTAGTTCCATTTCATAGACGTGCTCATTTAGTATGAATTATAGCCCATGTTCCTGGGAATATTGGATAGGAAAAATCCCACTGACATAAAATGTTTTCAGGTTCACTAGGCAATGCAATGATAACATGGAAGTACCCTAAGTGATAGCTAGGAAACATTGAAGAATTTAATGCGCACCCAAAACATCTCAATTAATACAGAGAAACTTGAGAACCAAGAAAAACTGAGCCCATCAGGATGCAGAAATCAACCTGTAGTTATAAATGTGTTTAAAATATTAGAAGCCAAAAGCTTGCTGAGAGAAGGGCTTTCACAGGTGTATTTTATATATCACATATAAGTATAGATGGACCCCAATAGAGGGAGGTTATCCAGAACCATTAATCCACAAGATGTGAGAGAAGGAAAGCTCCTAAGAGATTGTAAATGCATCTGCCTTGTTTTACAGGAAGAGGAATGAGGCACAGAGTATAATGGTGGCGCAGTCAGGCCAGTCCTGCATAGAAAATGTTAAACACTTGAGTAAATAAATCAAAATTTTGATTAGTAAAAGTTCATTTTTCTTGACAACAAATCTGTTCTAAACTAGTGGTTGGCAAACTATGGCCAATAGGCCAACTTTGTCCTGCAGCCCATATTTGTAGTTTTCACTTTTTCAAATAGTTGAAAAATAAAGAATAATATTTTGTGATAAGTGAAAATCATGAGATTCAAATTTCAGCACTCATAAAGTTTCATTAAAACACAGCTATGCTCATCTGCTTGTTCTTTGTCTATAGCAGCTTTCACACTAAAATCATAGAGTTAAGTAGTAGCAGCTGAGAGCATGTAGTGCACTGAGCCTCAAATATTCACTCTCCAGGGCTTTACAGAAAAAGTTTACTGAGAGATGTAGAAACATACAGTACCAGCAACAAACTTATCAAAGTTTTACAAATGAATGGATTAAACATTCCCAGATTTGTTCAGAGAAAAAAAAAATGACACATTTTAGAGCTATGTTATATATTTGTGTCTGCAAATAGATTGTCTTTTGTTTATAAACTAGAGATAATCAAATTTTGATTTATCTTTATTTTATTTACACATCCGTGAGTTTATCAAACTGTTTCATCGAAGATATCAAACATCTGAGAATTTTTCCTGACTTCTCAGCAATCACCACCCCCTTCCCAAACCATATTTTATATGGTTCTTTACTGTTTAAAACATTTTCACATCCATCATTCCATTAATCTCTCACAAAAATCATGAGATGCCCATGGAAAGAACTACTATTTTTGCTTTACAGATGGGGAAACTGAGGCTCAGAGCATTCACATGACTCTCCTAAGAGCACTGCACACTAAGCAAAAGATTCCTGCCCTGACCCAGAACCCAGAGGCTCCTGGGAAGGAACCACTCCATCTGAAGGTGCAAACACAGTCATAGCTCAGATTGGAAAAGACATAATAAATGTGAGATTATAAAAACACAAGTTTTAATTCTTTCCTGTGCATGTTTGTCTCTGAAAGACTACCTTGGAAGGATTGTCCCTGTTTGGCTGGAGAGAGAGTTAAGGGGTACTTATAACTTTTTGTTTGAAATTTGTACCATGGGCATATTATTATTTATTCAGAGAATAAGGTTTTTATATTTCCAAATTAATACAGGATAACCAAGCTGCAGCATGTCCTGCCAGTAAGAACTGCCTCTTTTCTATTTGAGGAAATATTTCATATGGTTCCAATTGTCCCCAAGGAAAAGAGAATTTCCAATCAAATGTTAATCTCAGGTCAGCGCAGCCCTTTCCATGAAGCCTGTTTTAATGGGCCATTTACTTGTAGCTTAAAGAAAATGATGGAGGACATCACTGCTCTCTGTCACTATGCCAGCTCTGGCAGGCAACTGATGAGGGGCTTGAAGGAATGTCCTGATTAATCCATCTTGAGTGTTTTCTTTCCTTTTAGTTCTTTTTACTACTAAATGCTAATGATTTACAGAAAGACCAGGTATCAGTTACACTGTCTTACTAGCAGCAAATTGCCTTGCAATATATTCACTATCATTATGTGTTTCTTTTTAAAAATGTTGCACAAGAGTTTTCTGCACATAGTTGGCAATCATGATTTTTTTTAAAATTCAGAATAGAATTAAAATTATTAGGGCAATTCTTTACTCTTCAAATCTTCTGAAAATGTTGGGAATTCTCAAGAATAGATAGGTAGATAGGTAGGTAGGTAGGTAGGTAGGTAGGTAGGTAGGTAGATAGGTAATAGACAATCTCTAGCTAGCTGGAATGCATTTATTGATGCTGGAATGCTGGAGAATTATAAAATTACAAACATTACGACTGAATGTACTACTACAGATCATCTAGTCCAATCGTCTTAATCAGTGAGGAAACTGCCACCAAAGATGATTTTGCCCAATGTGAGTCTGAAAGCAAAAATTATATATACATTCAATTTGCCTGCAATCTGGCCTCAACCTACATTTTTAATCTTATCACCCATTAGCTCTGCTTCATGCAAACTATACCCACTATCCTTTGGCCCACTCCCCATACAACCACGTTATGCTTTCGCCTCCTTGTTCTTTCTATATAATATGAAAGTTCTTTCCTCTTACTTTTCATATTCATATCCTGCCCACTCTTCAAGACTCTACTCCTCTGAATTCCTAATGCATTCTATTGGTGGTCATTTCCAATGGCACTTTGATTCATCTATACTTCCGATTTTCACTGTTTTATATGAATGATAGGCTTATGAATAATTAACATTTTTTAACTGTTGCCAGACCATATTTTTTTAAACCGAAAAGACTGTTATACAATAGAAGGTTTTTGGTGTCTCAATTCTGGTGAAATAATAGAAGACGAAAAAATATTTGAGCTCCTACACAGCATCCATTAGCTCTCACATAGTGGGTTGTGATTGCTCAGGAGTTTTCATGTTCAGGGATCTCAGGGACACTTGAGTTACTTAAGAGTAACTTGAGTAGCTCAAGTAACCCTAGAACTTTCACGTCTAAAAGAACTTAAGGGACCTGCCAGGCCAAACTTCTAGTCTTACACATAAAATAAGAGGTCTGAAGAGGTAAAGTGACTTAACCAGAACTAAAACCCGGGTTTTCTGGCATCTTATGCCCACACTTTCCCCATCGATTGTACTGCCTCCCCTCACATTCTTTCTTAGTTAGTGATGTCTACTGTTGAAACGTAAACATGTGTTTGGGTGCTTTTCTCCTGTTAATACCATGTACGTACAGTGTTAGAAGATTCCTCAAGAAACCATAACTTCATTACACAGCTTAGTCAGGACATACCTCAGAGATCATGGAGTCTTGTTTAAATCCTCTAAGATTTTTGGATCTGGTCTTCACCCAGTCCTCTCTCTAACCACAGTAGATGAAACTCCTGTCATATCTCTTCCATTCCTATTTGTACAGTTGTCTTTCTGGACTCCCTTATAATTTTATGTTTACTCCTATTTTATTGTATTGTAGTTTAATCATGATTTACCAAAAATCAATTTTTATTTAATCAATGATTCAACAAATATTGTTAGCATATGTCAGTCACTGCTCTACCCCAGGACAATAGTTACTTCTGCTACTGTTCAAAATAATATGATCAATAATTACTGTTGGTAAATGCTTACTGTATTCGAGGTATGTATGAGGCACTTTACACACATGGGCTCACTGAAAATGTTAAATGGCTCATCCAAAGTCTGGGACCACAAGTAGGGATCAGGATCTGAACCAAAGGCTGTCAACTTCCGAAGCTCAAGCCGTCAAGAGAGTAGTTTTTGCTCTTAAAGGATTTGTGTCTAGTATCAGGGAGAGATTCTAGCACAGTTATTAAAGCAGTGTGGTGCATGCTATCATTCAGCCAAGTATGTGGGGTCATTGAGCACAGAGGAAGGAACTCTAACTCTTCAGAGGGCAGTCAGCCAAATCATTGAGGAATATAGGGCATTTAGGCAGAACCTTGAAGAATGACTAGAAGTTTGTAAAGCAGACAAGAGAAAGAGGGTTTTGTGGACAGAGGGAACCCTATGAGAAAGGGTGCATGGTTTTTAAAAATAGCATGTTTGGGGCTTCCCTGGTGGCGCAGTGGTTGAGAGTCCGCCTGCCGATGCAGGGGACACGGGTTCGTGTCCCAGTCTGGGAAGATCCCACATGCCTCACGGAGCGGCTGGGCCCGTGAGCCATGGCCTCTGAGCCCGTGCGTCCGGAGCCTGTGCTCCACAACGGGAGAGACCACAACAGTGAGAGGCCCGTGTACCGCAAAAAAAAAAAAATAAATAGCATGTTTGGGGGACTGAAGAAGTCTGGCATAATTGGAATAAATGAGAAAACGGTTCCTGCTGAAGCTGAAGAGGCAGGCGGGGCCTTACAGGCTGAGCCGTGGAGTTGGGACCGCATCTGCAGGGAATGGATCATCACTGAAGGCTTTGAAGCAGAGTACCATAGCCAAAGTTTAGACTGAGAAAGATCACAGTGGTGTGGACTATGGATTAAAGAAGACCAGAAAGAGAGAGACAGAGAAAGTTAGGAAGATATCACAACAGCTCAACTGAGAGAAAATGAGAACTTGAACTAAGATAGCGGTGACAGAAATAAAAAACATATCAAAGGGATGTTTAGGAAACTGAATCAACTGGACCTTAAGTCCAATTAGATATGAAGGACTAAAGAAAGGAATCTAAGGTTACGCTCAGGTTTCCCACTTAGATAATAAGAAGCCATGAAAATGGGCAGGTAGACCTGAACTTGGAGAGGAAAGCTCATGAGCCCCGTTTCAGAAATGCTACCTTTGGTGTATGTGATGAACATCTGGATAGAGATGTCAAGATGGCAGCCCACACTAGAATGGAGTGTCACATAGGTTTGGGAGAGAGATGCCAAATGTGCAATCATCAGGGCACAAGTGGTAATTAAAGCCAGTTGTTTATTAAACACCTATTATTATGCCAGAAACTATTTTATTTTATTTTTTAAATGATTTATGTATTTGTTTTTATTTTTGGCTGCGTTGGGTGTTCGTTACTGCGTGCGGGCTTTCTCTAGTTGCAGTGAGCGGGGCTACTCTTTGTTGCGGTGCACGGGCTTCTCATTGCGGTGGCTTCTCTTGTTGCAGAGCATGGGCTCTACGTGCACGGGCTTCAGTAGCTGTGGCACGCGGGCTCAGTAGTTGTGGCTCGCAGGCTCTAGAGCGCAGGCTCAGTAGTTGTGGCCACGGGCTTAGCTGCTCCGTGGCACGTGGGACTTTCCTGGGCCAGGGATCAAACTCATGTCCCCTGCATTGGCAGGTGGATCCTTAACCACTGTGCCACCAGAAAAGCCCCAGAAACTATTTTAAAAGGCAGGGATATGGCAGTTAACAAAACAGATTAAAAAAAGAAGTCTAGGGCTTCCCTGGTGGCGCAGTGGTTGAGAGTCCGCCTGCCGATGCAGGGGACATGGGTTCATGCCCCAGTCCGGGAAGATCCCACATGCTGCGGAGCAGCTAGGCCCGTGAACCATGGCCACTGAGCCTGCGCGTCCAGAGCCTGTGCTCCGCAACGGGAGAGGCCACAACAGTGAGAGGCCCGCGTACTGCAAAAAAAAAAAAAAAGTGTAGCCCTCTTAGAGCCAACATTCTAATGGAAATTATATTTTAGAGAACACAGATAAATCCACAATTACAAATTCTGTTAAGTGCCACAGAGGAAAAGTAGAGAGTGCTATAATAAAGAATAACAGGGGACATGTAATCTATACTGGGGTCAGGGAGGGGGTAGTCAGGGAAGGACTCTCTGACCTATGAGGCATTTAAGCTGAGACCTACAGCCTGATAAAGGGCTAGGTAAGTGAAAAACATTCCAAGTGGGAACAGTATATGTAAAGACCTGAGGCCAGAGTTAGCTGTATTCAAAATACTGAAAGAAGGCTGATGTGGTTAGAACATGATGCATGAGCCCAGGATAGAGAGATAGGAAGAGGTGAGTTTAAGCAGACCTATTCATTCATCCAGAGAAGGTCTGTAGTTTGAAACACTATCAATCAATCAATCATCAATCAAATCATGGGATATAGAAAAACACTTAATTGAAAGGGGCAGGGGATGAAAAACCTACAAAAGAAACAGATTTTTATAATTTCTGACACAGTATGGTATCTAATAATGAGCCCCTCTCACTCAATTAATATAAATAAAGGAGTCATTATTCATAGCTAATTCTTCCACAAGAAGCATTCTCTTCTAAGAGTTTGGAAGAGGGATTCATGAGGTACTTTGGTGAGACTAAAGATCTCATGGAACGCACAAACAAAATCTGGTATATCCTTACAATGGAATGCATAAAAAGAAATACCAATATGTATTGCAACACAGATGAACTTGAAGACATTTTGATCGGTGAAATAGGCCAGGCACAAAAGACCACATATTGTACGATTACATCGATATGAAATGTCCATAACAGAAAAATCCTTAGAGACAAAAATTAGATTAATGGTTGCCAAGAAAAATAGAGAGTGACTGCTTAATGGATGTGTGGTTTTCTTCCACAGTGATGAAAATGTTCTAGAATTTGATAGTGGTGATGGATGCACAACTCTATGAATATACTAAAACTCACTGAATTGCACACTTTAAAAGGGTGAACTTTATGGTATGTAAATTATATACCAATAAAGCTGTTACTAAAAAAAATCATATGGGACACCTTCCTGCCTTCTATCGGTCTCAAGAGATGATAGACAGACACATAGATAGATCTAGATAGCTTGCTTATACAGTATTTTACCAGAATTAATTTTTTGAAGCTGATATTATCTTTGATGAGCTGTGGCTGAACAAGTTATATCTATATTTAATAATGACTTTGGAAGTTCAGTTCCATGATATTAATTTTTTACCTGGACAGATGCTGGAAAAGCTTTCAGTAATCCATCACATAAATAAAGTGAAAAAGACAGAGTCCACATGTCTCATAAAACATTGCCACTTACTATCCTGTAAAGGTACTATCAAGGAATCTTATCCCTTGTGCTGAATGATAAGGATGATAGATTAAAAACGAGGCAGAGCTATAATACACTGGGGCTTTAATGAGGCTTTGGATTCTATCCCACATGACATATTTATCAATGAACCAGAAGATGTGTTTCACACAAAATTTATCCTTCCATTACTAACCTACTAGTTTATTTCGGTCAAATAAATGGAGAGGGATTTAAATTCATCCAACATTTTGAAAACAGACAAGGTAAGATTTAAAATTTTAATATATTTCCAATGTGAGAAACGCAGTGACTTACCAACATATTGAGTCCCCCTAATGTCAAATACTCAAGAAATATTGAGAAACAAGTAGTCTTATCAGTTTTTCAGTTTTCCCTTGACATCCAATAATTAAAGAATGGTTACCTGGAATTCATATCAATATGCGGAACTTGGCTTGACACTTTTATTACGCTCATTTAGAGAAAAATAGATACATGAATATATATGGTGGAGATTGCATCTAATTAGCAAATTCCTTAGCAAATGAGATGCACATAAATGAATAAGTAAATAGATAAGCAAGCTAGCAAACTAAGTAGAGGAGCTGCTCAAGAAGCAGCAGCTTGAAAATATTTATGAATAAAAACAGTATTTTATAGGTCTCAAAGTATTTTCATATCTATTAACAAATTTGACCTTCACATCTGCTTTGTGAAATAAGTAGAACAGAAAGAGCCCCTCTTCACAGAAGTGGAAAATAAGGCTTAACAGGGGAAGGCCACTTTGTGCAGACTCACACTTCTGCACGAAGTGGCATATCCAGTTGTGTACCAACCCACGTCTTTCAACCTCAAGGCCAGTGCATTTCTGATATGACACAGTATTCTATTGTTATGTTTAGTACTGTTTTATTATCACAGGATTAAAAGATACACACAAACATCAGATAGAAAGTGAGTAGTGGTTTATGGTATAGTGAAAATAGTCTATGGTATAAAAACTCACTAGTGGCCTAGAAAATAATGTATTTTGAAAAATATATGATTTTGTTGATTTTGTAATTGCTTTTATTTATTTTATAAAGAAAATCAAGGCACTAAGACACCTATATATACATGAGATGAGTGTCTCCTTCCACTATATGGTCAAGTCTCAACTCCATCCTTAATAGTGACAAAGAATATTTAGAATTTTTAAATCTCTCATAATTTTAAATTCTCACATCAGTGGATGCTTTCTCTTTTAACAGAAACAAACTTTTTTTTTTAAAACCTACCAAATTGCCAGGCTTGTTGGTTTTTTCTTCTTCTCCAACTAGATAAGCATCTCCTGAATAAATGAGAATTGCCTTGATTTAGGCCATTTACTGGTGATTCTGCTTTCTGCTCCAAAATTTAGGAGAAATATAAAAAAACGAGAAATGCCATCAGAAGGGAGCAATAGAAAGGAAAGAAACACTGGGGAGAAATAATGCTTTCAGAAATCAGAATAATTTATCCTTGAGATAAGGCTTTCAATTGAGTAACAATCCAATATGAACTAAATTTACAATATAGGGATAGAAGGCAGTTAGGGATTTCCTCAGATGTGGGGCTGATTAATCTCCAAAATGGATTTTCAAGTAGATCAATAAACTCGCCCTTGAAATTATTTCAAGTTATTATCTTTGGGGGATAGAACAGATGTTGGGTATGGAGGAAGGGGAGTTTCAATCTTGAGTGTTCACTGCATCATACTGAAAATCAGCACCACCATGGTGTCCAAGTTAAAGGCTTTGAGTCGCTCTACCAAGTTGCAGTTATCTCAGCTCTCAGATCAATACATTAAGTGGCCACCATCTGATTTAACTGATAGTCCCCAGACAGTGGAAAATTCACTACTGTGACCCCACAAGTGATCTCATTTACCCCTCACCCATTAGCAGAAGATTAATCCTAAAGCCTAAACCTCAGCCACTGTGCACAACAGTAGCAACTGTAACAAACAGGGTGACTCAAATGATAACGTGTACTCGATGGGCAGGGTAGGACTGACCCTCCCAAAGTGCAAGAGATCTCATGACTGATTAACTTCCCTGCAAGAGTTCTGCTGCTTAATTAACAGCAGTTTGAATTCTTATTTCATAGATTACCCTGACAATCTAGTTTTCTTATTTTAATTTTGGGTTGTGATAAGTATTCTGAGCTTTATGTGTTATTAAGATTATACTAGGACTTCCCTGCTAGCGTAGTGGTTAAGAATCCACTTGCCAAAGCAGGGAACACGGGTTTGAACCCTGGTCTGGGAAGATCCCACATGCCACAGAGCAACTAAGCCCGTGTGCCACAACTACTGAGCCCACGTGCCACAACTACTGAAGCCCACATGCCTACAGCCTGTGTGCTGAAACAAGAGAAGCCACTGCAATGAGAAGCCCGCACACCGCAACGAAGAGTAGCCTTTGCTCGCCGCAATTAGAGAAAGCCCGTGCGCAGCAACGAAGACCCAATGCAGCCAAATAAATAAATTTATTTTAAAAAAAATTATACTAAAATCTCATCTTAAGGTTTTCATTTGTGAATTCTTTTCATATAGGATGATAATCTTTTCTAAAAATGCAGTTTAAGGTTATTCTATAGTATATTCCACTCCTTATATCTTACTAGTAGTTTTAGGGGGGAAATCATTGGTTTTGAAGGAAATGCTTTTTCCTTGATAACTTGGCAACATATAAACCTGTTTCCTCCCTCTCTTGCCTACCTTATGTAGGAAACCACTCTGTACTCCTTTTACAGACCACAAGAAAAAGGAACTGGAGAGTCATGCAGAAAGCAACAAACAGAGAAAAGCATCTTCTTTTTTTTTTTTGCGGTACGCGGGCCTCTCACTGTTGTGGCCTCTCCCGTTGCGAAGCACAGGCTCTGGACGCGCAGGCTCAGCGGCCATGGCTCACGGCCCAGCCGCTCCACGGCATGTGGGATCCTCCCGGACTGGGGCACGAACCCATGTCCCCTGCATCGGCAGGTGGACTCTCAACCACTGCACCACCAGGGAAGCCTGAAAAGCATCTTCTTTAAGTAAAACCTGACCATGTCACGTGATCCCCAAATTGCACATCCTCAAAACTCCTTTTTGCCTGAAAATTCAAACTCTTAAATGGCCTTTACAAGGCCTTCCAGGAACTCACCCCTACCTCTTCATCCTCAATTTCAGCCAGTTACCTGTACAAATTCGTCATTCCAGAGATATCAACAGAATTACATTCACCTGAACACGCCATACTGTTACGCATCTTCATACCTTTACACCTGCTATTTCTGGTACTGGAACTGCCATCACTTCTCCTAGTTCCTGCTTCAAATGAACTCCTACCCTCTCTGGAAGAGCGCTCCCGGCTGCAGGGCTTCCATGAGCCATCTAAACAACTTACCTCAACCCCTTTGTGCCAACCCTCTGTTATTTATTCCATTATTGCATTTATTATACTTCACTGTAATAATTTAAGTACATTTTCTCATCAGTCTGTTTCTTCAGAAGAAGATCTATATATCCAACTTTGTATCATTAGCAATTAGCACAAAAAATGTTCCATAAAAGCTCCTTAATGAAGCTGAAGTATTCATGACCTAAAGAATGAAATGTTATAGACTAAAGAGCAATGATTTTTTAAAATCTAAAATAAAATAATATGTGACTTATTAATATACATCTAATGGAACAATCCTGGCTTTAAATATTCTGTCCTATCATAGACTGGTTAGGTAATATCCTGATTTTTATTGAGAAAATATGAACAACATAGATATAAATATAAATAACAGGTTTCATTGGTCAACATTTAATCCTAAAACAATGAATACAATATTAAGTTAAACTTATTTTATTCCTAATGTCTCAAGTTGCCAAGAAGATTGTGGCGACCTAAATAGCAAAAGATTTTCGGCTGAAATGTGTACATCTCTGTCCTTTATGGTCATAGAAGCAGACATCTACCAGGAAATTGAGGTATAAATTCAGGTAAAATCCCACAACACAAAAAACATCCAAATTACTCAGGTCAGTAAATTGATAGAAACCTCAGTCCCACGGCTGAGGAACACAGAACACTAAGCTTCTTAGACTACTAGACTTTTGTTGCAGCCTTCAGGCGGGATTTTCAGGTGGGGTGAACTCGGTACCAACCAACCGTGTGAACCTGGGTAGATTACTTCTTGCTGAACTGCAGTTTCTCCTCTGTAAGATAAGGGGCCTAGAGGACATCACCGAGCGCCTTCCAGCTCTCATGTCCTATCAGTCCCAGGACTGCTTCACATTATAAAAAATGATGAGGGAGGGTGAGTGATAGTTACTGGTAAATGGCAAACAACAGACCTGTTTCTCAATTTAACTCTCCCATCCTTTCCCTCGCCTTTGAAGACAACCTCCCCAGCCAGATACTTTTCCTGTAGGCCAGGAACAATGGACCAATAAAACACTGAGTCTAGAGCATTATTACTGCACAAAATGTGTTCAAACCATTGTTACTTTTTGGGCCTTTCTGGAAGATGTACATCCTTTTATCATACACAGAAACTTTATGCAACTAACATGATACTTATATAGAACTTACAGTTTGGCAAAGCACTCAAGTACAGCATCTCATTTAATCCTCAAAAAATCTCTGATAGTTAGGATTCTTGGCATTAGACAGATAATGGAACTGAGGTCAGGAAACATAAATGTGGAGCTAAGATTCTGTTGTCAGTCTCTTGGTTTCAAATTCAGTCTCATTCTGTATCAATGCTCCCCCTCCCTCCAGTCACACTATTCATGAAGAAGACACTGCTACGTGAGAGAAAAAGGAATTAAAAGATTTATTTATTCATTCAAGAAATATCTGTCAGGCACCCACTCTATGCCAGACACTCTGCGAGATGCCAGGGAAAACCAAACCCCTCTCAGACCCTGACCTCCAGGACTCCCTGCCCTTACACTTAAGGAGAGATTGAAATGGATAAAACTAACTATATGACATGGGCAGAAGTTATACATGCCACTAAAAGATATAAATAAGCAAGAAGCTTTGGGAGCACATTGTTTGAACAATTCATTCTCTTTATGGGAAACAGACAGCCTCTGGCTAGACCTTGAAGAGTATTTCCACAGGTGGACACAGGAAGGGAAGGCATGCCAATGTGAACAGAACAGCATGAGTGACAGCTCAGATGGGCAAGAATGCAACGCTCACCTAGGGAGGCAGTTCTTTTGGCAAGATGAAGAGGGAGTGGACACCAGCTTTGTTGAGAGAAAGCCAGACCAGCTCTGATGCTGCAAACTAAAATATCCTCCCTATGCTTTCATTCTCCAAGCTTTTCCCAAGAGGATGCTCACTTGCTCTTGGCTTCAGAATATCCTTAAAGAATCCTTCTCAGTGTGTGTTGTCCACCACAGTAGCATTGGTATCACCGGGCAACTCTGAGAAATGCACATTCGCAGGCCCTGGTCACAAACTTATCAGATCAAAAACTCTGGGAGTGGGGCCCAGCACTCTGCGTTTTAACAAGCCCTACTGGTCAGCAGTCCCCAGCCTTTTTGGCACCAGGGACCAGTTCCATGGAAGACAACTTTTCCACCGGGGGTGTGGGGGTGTGTGGAGGATGGTTCAGGTGGTAATGTGAATGATGGGGGGCTACGGGGAGCAGATGAAGCTTCGCTCGCTCATCTGCCGCTCACCTCCTGCTGTGCAGCCTGGTTCCTATCGGGCCACGGCCCCGGGGGTTGGGGAGCCCTCCTATAGGTGATTCTGTTGCTTGCTCAAGTTTGAGAACCACTGCCTTAAAAGATTTCTTCTGCCTATTAGGATGCCCGCCTTTTACTGTAAGACATCCATCCTAGCCCCAAATTATCTGACTCTCCCTCAAGTCCACAGACTAATTTTATGTGTGTGTGTGTGTGTGTGTGTAAGTCTGCTGACCAAAGGTAAAATGGATTATTTGGGAATGAACTAGGCATTTATGCTGAGGTGCACAGTTACCACTCTTCGGAGCTATTCAAGGGGAGATTTACACATCTGTTGCTGATTTGAGTAGATACCATCTATGGCTTTGCTCTCCCTGGGATAAATTTCTTTTGTGAAACAGCAGTTAAGGGCTTCCCTGGTGGCGCAGTGGTTGAGAGTCCGCCTGCCGATGCAGGGGACACGGGTTCGTGCCCCAGTCCGGGAAGATCCCACATGCCGTGGAGCGGCTGGGCCCGTGAGACATGGCCGCTGGGCCTGCGCGTCCGGAGCCTGTGCTCCGCAACGGGAGAGGCCACAACAGTGAGGGGCCCGCATACTCCCCCCCCGCAAAAAATAGCAGTTAACTGTTAGCCATTCTATAACATCATATTTCAAATGGCTCATAAACAGAAATTGTGAAATACTCTTTATGGAACACTCATGTCACATTCAAGTATGACAATTATAGAGGAGAAGCTGGGCCCGCCCATTTTTTCTGTAATCTTCTAGTTTGGCTTAGAACTGTTTGCAATCCAATTTGATAACTTATCACCAAGTTCTATGTCATCACCACTGGTTAGGATGTGGTGATGGGTAGTAGTCGCAGTTCTAGCTTTCAAGGAGTTAGTCTATTTCTTTGGAATGCACAAAAAATGCTCTCACTTTCCCCAATCACCCCCAGGACTTCTCCTAGTCCCTACCTTAGGAGTTCCTTCCTGGAATGCTCACCCAGGCTCACTTTCTCTGTCCATCAAAACCTGTCAAAGCTGGGCTCAAATGCCACTATTTTTCACTCGACCAGATACAATCCCCTCCTGGACAGTAACTCCCAAAGAATTATTTTTCTCTTACAGAGCTCTGTAGCCTTCTGGGGACACAGTGTATATCTGTATTATGAAAAATATTCTAGTTCCTGTATGCCCCGTGAGAAAACCTTGATGCAAATCATTTCTAATTAAGAAAAAGACAATGGATCAAGTTTTCATTAAACCAGAATAAATAAAACTTCCTTTCAGTATCATTCCTCATTCTGGACTTTTTAATGTGATAGTACCACCCAAACTTCACAAATACTGCATGTTACATAACGAACATATGAAGGACCTCAGGATTTTGCCATTGCCTAAAGGGATAAAGAACAGAGTGCGTTACTTATGAATTTTAGACTTGGAGGTAGGCATTAAGGAACCTAGTGTCCTGTAGAAGTCTGAGAGGCAAGTAAGGAGGCCAGGAGTAAGCAATAGGTTATCCGGCTGTGCTTCCTAGGTCCTCCTTAATTAGTATTAATGGATAATACATTGTTGCAGTATCACACAGGAGAGAAAAGTCTTTTTGCGATAATTCATTGCTGCTAGAATATTTTTGGAGAAACAGTGTATTTTGTTGCCTTTTGTCACCAACAATGGCTAAAATTTGATCTGGATCTGAATAATAAAATCAATACCAGCAACCCAATAGCATTTCAAATTTCTATATGCTTTCATATATGGTATTTTCATTTAAGGCTCACAATAGCTCTGTCCCATAATAGTGTCTTGCCATAGGTGGGCATTCAATACATATATGAGAAAAAAACAAAACCCATAGCTAATCAGCCATTTCTGAAAGTCTGAGAAAAACAGTCAACCGGATTGACTGACCACATCTTCCACTTTTCAGTAGAATATTACAGTTTTCCACCTCACTCCCTGGGGCAATGAGAATGAGTCCTTCCAACTCTGTACTTGAGCACGAGGAACACATTAGGAAAAATAACTCAGTACTAATAAGCAATCTTTGCTGTATAGAATATGAAACATCTTACTGAAGTCCTATTTCACGCCCAGCATATATAACATCCATCCATACACATTCATCTCAAAGGTCTCTGTGTGGCAGAGATGTCTGTGCCAGACCAATAACTATTCTCATTTCCTCCTTTTTAACACTATCATTATATTGCTGGAAGCAGTAATACATCCAGCTACATATTCCAGCTACCCCCTTGTAGACAGCATTTAAAATTTGAACAAAACAATTTTAAAAAATTTATTTGATTTACAGTTGTGTTAGTTTCAGGTGTACAGCAAAGTGATCAGTTATACATATATATACATACATATATATGTGTGTATATATATTTTTTCAGATTCTTTTCCCTTATAGGTTATTACAAAATATGGGGTATAGTTCCCTGTGCTATACACTAGGTCCTTGTTGGTTATCCATTTTATATATAGTAATGTATATATGTTAACCCCAAACTCCTAATTTAAGAGGGACTTAGGGAAAAAAGAAAGTATTCCATTATCAGTTCCTCCTTTTGCCCTTCTCTTTTCCTCCGTATTTCTGCCTGGAACTCAGATGTGATGATTGGAACTGCAATAGATGGACATCTTTTGACCATGGGGTGACCTTGAGGATGGAAGCTACACAATAGGAATGGCAGAGCAGAAGGACAGAGGAAAACTGAGAGACTGATGAAGTCATAATCCCATCATACCAGCCTTAAGCTGCCTACCTCTTGAATTCTGTGTTAAAAGAAATTTAATTCTATTTAGTTTAAGTAACTGTAATGTCAGCTCTTTGTTGCTAGTTGACCAATTTAATCGTAACTGATGAATCTCTCCAGATGTGGACGGGTTAAAGAGCCAGAAATATTTGATTATGATTGAATTTTAGAATTAAAGACCAACTGATTAATAGATGAACCAGTGTTCCCTACTACTGTGGGCTAAAAGAAGCAGATGATTTTTCCCTAAATGAGGCTCCAGAAATGGAACTTAATCAGGAGTCTGAGTCATGCCAGAAAGATGATGGTGTCTGGAACCCTGCATAATCATTCAATAAGGTGGGGGTGGAGTGGAGGGTGGGGAGGTGAATTAAAGCAGGAGGAATTTAGAGTGAAAGACTAATAGAGCAAGAGGAAAAGGCAAGCTGTTGAGAACTGGAAGAGCTAGCATCACTAGCCCCCAGAGACAAGGGAGTAGAAAAGAAATTCATTTATCCAGGTGATTCAGAAAAAAAATGTTTCCTTCTCTTGCAATATCTGGCATAGGACTTAAAAAATTGGCACATGTTCAATAAAGGTATGGTGATTAATTTAAACCATCCAGGAAGTCAGTGATTGAAATTCACCTGAGAAGCCTCATTTTCAAAAGATCGCACAGGACACACTGTTTCACCCCAATTCTTTCCCACTCTCTAAAGTAACTGTCACTAAAGAACACCTAAATTATAAGAGGAAAAGATACACATAGAGGTAGTTGCAGTAAAGCAGATACATGTCACCAAAGCCTCACAGCACAAAGGGAACAAGAATTTTAAAATACTCAGCATTAACTTGTCACTACTGTTTAAAATGCTATACTTGATATTTACATATTTGTTTCTCTAGCACAGTGGTTCTCAACTGAGGCGATTTTGCCCTGCAGGGACATTTGGCAATGTCTCGAGTCATTTCCAGTTGTTACAAGTGAGGTGGCAGGAGGCACTACTGGTATCTGGTGGGTAGAGGCTGCGGATGCTGCTAGCCACCCATCCTACAATGCACAGGACAGCCCTCACCCCAGCAAGAAAGCATCCTGCTCAGAATACGGTAACAGTGCCAGCTACTTCAAGGGTATGGCATAATATCCCTAGAGTTGACAGTCTTTTAGTTCATGTAATATTTTTCAAAGTGTTCAACAAGAAAACACCTAGCAGTGTAGGATCATAAAAATGTGGTATACGGTCGATAATTCTTGGTACTACTCAGCTTCCAACGTATTTCCTTGTTCACAGAAGGCTGGAAATGAGTAAGAGCCACAATGATTAAATATACATTATTTGGCAGGCACAATGAAAAAAACTTTACAAAGAAATCCTATTGAATCCATAGAATGTTCCTGAAGAGTAGATGCTATTATAATCATTTTACAGAAGAGAACTCGAAGGCTATGAGAGATGAAACCCCATGCCCAAGGTCACAGAACTTATCAATATCAAACTACAGGGAGCTTAATGTACAGTCATGAAATAGCTGCAATTCTGTCTGGATACCTACATTCTCTAATGACTTGAGAGGGATTTTCCCCCCTTTAAATTTCATAAAACAGTAACTTTCTTGTACAGAATGCTTCCTGAAATGGACTATACATTTCTACTCTTTATTAGGCATACCATATTGGACATAATTTAATCTTGATATGCCAGGATGGTTATGAGGGATATCCACACTGTCCTGAACTGCAATGTCCACTGGATCTACTGGCATGTACAAAGCTTCCTGTCTCTTCACTAGATGGTCCCAATGCTTTTAGAGTTTTTCTGTCTGATTTTTATCATTTTGCTTTCTCTGCCTCTTTTAACTATAGCTGCTGTGCCTACTTTCAGATGCTTCTAGCCTTCTGTGGAATAAACAAAGAGATCCCCGGGTCTATTAGAACTGTATGCAAAATTAAATCCTGAAAGAATCTCCAACAGCGTACTGGGCGGGGGTGGGGGGTGGGGTGGAGGGGCTGGGCAAGGAAGGAAGATGGGGAAGAGGGAAGAGGGATAAAGAAAATGTAAGCTTTAAGGTACCAACTTTATCTCTTCCAAATTCCTTTTGGCTTTATTTCCTGGTTTGCAGCTGGGTTTCAGTTAGCTGAGTTTGCTGGATCTGTAAGCTTTAGACTCATGAGGTGTTACAATAATGGACATTTTAATCATCATAATCCTGCATTTGGCTGTATTATAATGGGATGTTGTGCCATGCTTATACTACACTAAGCACGTCTTTTTTTTTTTTTTTTTTTTTTTGCGGTACGCGGGCCTCTCACTGTTGTGGCCTCTCCCATTGCGGAGCACAGGCTCTGGACGCGCAGGCTCAGCGGCCGTGGCTCACGGGCCCAGCCGCTCCACGGCACATGGGATCCTCCCAGACCAGGGCACGAACCCGCGTCCCCTGCATCAGCAGGCGGACTCACAACCACTGCGTCACCAAGGGAAGCCCTAAGCACGTCTTTTAACACAAGCTTAAATTTATCAATAGAAACACATTTCCTATACATATCCAAACAATGTCTTTAGTTTTTAAACATGCACCTCCCCATTTTTAATTAAAAAAAAACGATTAAAATACTAATAAATTCTCAAAACTAATAAATGTGACAAGATAATATGAAGTTTCAAAGTCTGCTTTACTCTGGAGGAACCTGTTTCTCCAATGAGGCCCACAAGACCATTTGTTTTGTCTGTTTGTTTGTTTGTGTTTTTTTTTACTCCACCATTGTTCCTTTGGAGAATGGAAAGGACTCTTATCAGCACTTTGCAATTGCAGATGCAAAATGGTGCACTCACAGAGATGCTGTGAGGTTTAACTAGGACAAAATACAGTCAGACCCATCAGTGATTCTTGAAGATTGCAAGAAACCATGACAAATCTTGCTGTATGCCTGAAACTAACATGACATTGTTAATCAACTATAAATATAAAATACAAATTTAAAAAAGAAACCATGACAAGTTTGCTAAATAACCCATTAGTCCATTGTTTTAAAACTATCACATTTAAATAGATTTCCTGTATAGCTTTAAGTCAACAATAGGTGGTATACTGGGTCCATGCTTTGGCAGGCTGAAAGCTGGTATTGAAACTGCTGGTGATTGGGTATTCAGAACTTGGCATAGAACGCAGTATTGCTTCTGCTTGTCACTTGCCTCTTTCAACTCAAGATCAGCTGCTGCTGTTTTGTGAGAATGTTCCCTTGGGTACCTGAATGCTGCTACCAGCAGTTTTATTACATTCTGCCCTGACTTTGTGAGGCTGAGCAAACTGCAGCCTTTGCACTAAGATCATCATGGAGAGCAGAGCAAGGCAGAGTTTGGAGCATGCTAACTAGTAAATGAAATTTCAGAGTGCATTATCTTTACCCTAGAAACCAGAATATTTGGTTTATTTGGAAAATAAAGCGTTATCTTGAGAAGAAATAAATATTCTGCTTTTCTCTTAAATCATAGTTTTACATAACTTAGCTTTTCAATGAAAATAATTTATTTCTCCAGTTGAAAGAGTCTGTATAAAACTACCATGGCAGTTAAGATGATAAAAAAA
The DNA here is from genome assembly GCF_964270905.1 of Leucopleurus acutus. Classification (NCBI taxonomy): domain Eukaryota; kingdom Metazoa; phylum Chordata; class Mammalia; order Artiodactyla; family Delphinidae; genus Leucopleurus; species Leucopleurus acutus. The sequence goes on along the minus strand of NC_139147.1, from coordinate 75,848,161 downwards.
ACCTCATTGGCTACATATCAAGATAGATATACAATTAAGGACTGAAGATATAGTCGTTGAAAAGCTGGCTGCATTTTCCCTTGAAGTCTTTACAGGGCCCTGCACTTGCTTTACAGTAACTGTATAGTAACTTGCTTTATAGTACCCATATAGAAAGTCAGATGCTAGGTCCTTTGTAAAGTACTTAGGATGCAAAGACAAGTCATATTTGGCCCTGTCTTTCCAGGCACTGGTGGTGTAGCCATGCTGAGCAGCTTTCCCACGTGCCTTGAGGGGAACACAGAACAGGACAAATCAGGTTTGAAAATCACAAGATTTTTAGGTTCAGCTGCTGTTGCTAGGTTTCCACTTATAGAAAAACATGAGCTTAAGAACAAATATCTTCTCTTCTAAAAAGACTCCAAGAAATTATTGTGTTGACCTTAAACAAATAGACTGCCAGATACTTCCCCAGGAAAGATGGGTTTATTCGGGATCAGCAGAGAATTGCAGTTGAGGGCCTGCAACCATGGCAAGCCATGTGCGAGCCCCACAGTGGCAAGTGAAGGAGAAGGCTTTTATAGAGAGGAAAAGGAAGCTGGGAGGGCTAGAGTAAACAATGAGTCCATGGCTTTTCATTGGAGGAGTCCTTGCCAGGAAAGAAGAGTCTTCTTCCAGTTGGGCTCTGCTATCCTTGCAGGGCATGAGAGCTCCCCGTTCTGGTCTCCTAACTCTATTTAATTGAAATTTCTGTCTATTAATTTTTTACAATGGCTACTGAAGGTAAGTCTGTGGTGATAACATTAGTGTGACATCTTAAGAAATGAAGTATTGATACATCTTATGGTACTTCTTTTTTTTTCTCCACGTCCCATTAAAATACATAAAAACCAAAAAATGTGACGACATCACTATAGCAATTGAAACTATTACCTAGCAACAATTTTTCAGCATCTGGGAGAAATCCATACTCATCTGTATGGGACAAGCATGGGACCTCATCCCCAGCTTAGGTGTTCACACAGGGCCAGACAAGCAGCAGAAGCCATCACCGCCTCTCACTGTGTGCCTCCATCTCAAGAAAGGCAGAAATCAGAAATCTGACACCCACCTCTCCATGCATACAGCAAGGAAACAGTTTCCTACGCTATCCAAGATAATGTCTGTCTCCCCTAACATTTGTCAGCATTAGTGGGTTCTCTGATATGAAAATTTGAAGACTGTAATGCCCAGTGGGGCAGAAAGGCCGAAAAAGAAAGGAATGGAAAGTTGATAGTGGGAACCAGAGAAGACAGAAAGAGTCTTGACAGTTGTATACTCTATTCCTCAAAAACTAAAAACTAAAAAGCGTTTCAGATCATTCAGGGAAAAAGGACCAGGCTGGGATGGTTAATTTTATGAGTCAACTTTAAGGGGCTAATGGACGCCTGGATAGCTGGTAAAACATCATTTCTGGATGTGTCTGTGAGGGTGTTTCTGAAAGAGATTAGCATTGGAATCGGTAGACTAAGCAATTCGGATGGGTATCATCCAAACTTTAGAGGGCCTGAATGGAACAAAAAGACAAAAGAAGAGCAAATGTGCTCTTTGTTTGAGCTCTTCTCCTTCCCTCAGATGTTGAGTATCGGCACTTCTGGTTCTCGGGCCTTTGGACTCTGACTGAGTCGAACCACCAGCATTCTTGGTTCTCCAGCTTGTGAACAGCCGACCATGGGACCTATGGGCCTCCACAGTCATGTGAGCCAAAATATTTCCTACTGGTTCCGTTTCTTTGAGAACCCTAATTAATACACAGGCATTAGAAGCAGAAGATACTTTCTTATCAAAGCATAGCCTTACTAACTGATCTCCTAAAAATTAGTGAACGTATTTGTACATCAAATAAGCCTCCAGCTTAATGCCTGAGAGATGGAATGTATCACATTCACATGGAAATCATTGGTGAATAAGGGAGAACAGAGAAGTCTAGCTTTTGGAAAACTCCATGCTCAAGGAGAAGTAAATGGCGGGGTAGGAGGGGACAGCACAAGTGGGACCCATGCTACAACATCTGAATGGGGGAAAACTGCTCTGCAGGTACAGGAGAAAGCCACAGTTTTTTAAAAATATTTAACATTTGAAAAATAAAAGAAAAATTGGGAAATATCTGTGTTCTTTCAAGTAAATACATGAAATAGTGGACTTGTTAGGGTAACGGGTGAATGATGAGGTTAAAAAATAATTTATATTCAGTCTGAAATTATTAAGGAACCTGGCCAAGATTAGCAAAGCAGCAAAAGCCAAATTAATTCCACTTTGGGAAGGGAAAAGAACAAAACTGGTACTATAAAAAAAAGTCATTGATATAAAGAAGAAATTCTCCCCCAAATCAGAAACTATGAAAAATTTTGAAAGGGGAGATCATAAATACAACAAAGACTATAGATCTAACTATACAAATATTTTTTATCCTTAAAGAATAAGTCTTACCTAATGGAACAGAAGTAACAAGCAAGAAATAAAGGAAATAGTTCCTGAGTAGAAGACCAACCACAGTGTGAGAGTACCATGTTCCAGACAAAATGTAACCAATCTGGCAAAGAAAATAATGACTGGCATTTGGAGAGTGAGCCTTCTGCTACCCAAAACCAATGAGAGCCAGCCCTGGTGATTCCCTGGGTTCTCTGCCTTCAGGTCAAACAGATAAAGTTCAATCATGGCTTTACCACTTACAGGCTGTAAAAATGTGGGCAGTAACAGCAAGCTTGCCATAAAAATTCTACTTCAAGAAGTTTTCTCACCTCTACACATCCCCCTCCCTAAGGAAAATTTCCTTTCACTATCTCCTATAGCATCTGCCTGGGTCTGAGTGGGCTTCCCTCATTCCTTACTCCAGCTCCCACAGACTTTACTCACCGGGGTGTATCCAGAAGGAAGGGTGTAAGGAAAGGAAAGATCAGAGAAAGAAGGAAGTAGCCTAAGATCATCCTCTCTGGAGTAACAGCAACTGATCTCAAAAGAGAATCATGACTAACTTTTAATAAAATATCCCCCAAAATATGTGATCTTCATCCTCCAGAGGTGAGATCCCTGTCTTGCTAGAAAGGCAGGTTTGCCTGAGTAGGCTAAGCATTCCCCTCATTAGCTTATTTCTGTCATTCATTTTCATTACAAATTCATTTTCATAAATGTGAATCACGGAAAAATCCAAATTAATAGCCTCCAATAATTTTAATAAGTACATTAGCCACCACATTAATTAACACTCTACACGATCTTTCCCATAGGCTTACCTGAAAGCAACCTAGGTTAGAGGAAGTCTCCAGCACACTCCTTTTCTATGAGACAGGCTGACATTCTACAGACTTTCACCTTTTGGAGTAAGCTGATCTGTACCCTGCACAAAGAGGAGTGCTTGGTGTGGTCAGACTCCCTTAAAGAGAGCCCAGATTCTGTCCCACTTTGTACAGATGCAATGCCTAAACTGGAACTTCTACAAATAATGCAAACTCTAAGCAGCTGCTTCCTCTTTGTTACCATCATTTTCATTATAAATTAGGATCAAACCTTTACAGTAAACCTTTTTCTACCAACGTTTTCCCCTACCCCATTTTATAGTCAAAGTCTTATCTGCTCCCTGTAATTAAATCATGATTACAACTTTTAATTACATAATGATCTCAACGAATGCACAAATACTTTACTGTGTGTTTAGTATGTTTTATCTCCGAAGATGCTTGGGAGACCTGGTTCTCAGGAAACCTGACTTCTACTCCAGATTCTTCTACTAACTAACTAGACTAGAGGCCACCCCCTTCTCTTTCAGGGCTTGATGTAACAAAGTTAACTGGTGAAGGAGGCCAGGCCAGAGTTCTGGTTCTCATGTAGCACCCTTTTCAGGCATGCCACCAGAACTCAGCAAGAAACAACACAAAAGCATGCCTTGGAAAGACTGGGGACAGACGAAGTATCAATCAAGTAAGGTAATTTGTGTGGTAACACTTTGTAAATGCATAGTTACTGATACAGTTATTTGTGGTGGGTGGGGTAGGGTCTATAAAATGAAGAGTACTGGATTTAGAATTAGAAGACTTGAGCATAATTGCAGTTTAGGGAATGTCAGTTTTCCTAAATGTATTAATGATACTCTTCCAAAAGAGTTGTTCTGAAGGTCAAATGTAATACTTCGGTCAAAGCACCTACCACAGAGTGTAGCATACAGTAGGCTCTCAACAGATGAGGTCCAAGGCTAGTAGGCGGCTAGTTCTCTCATCTTTTACATGCCACACAACTGGCCTCCTTTAAGGAATATAAAGCCTTAGGCGGTCAAGTCCCTTTGGCCAAACACACTGGTCCGATCCCACTTGTCCCTTCCTGGTCATTTCCCTGAGGGTAACCTTTCAGCAATTTATAGCTTTCCTGATTTACTGGCTTCTCATGTCAGAGAAGTCACTTAGAAGCTAAATTATTATTGGGATACATAAACACGTTCCAGCTGTCAGAATGTTAAACAGGTTCTGACTCCTATTCAGCATCATTTTCCTTCTCAGAATGGTTTCCTTCCAGCTGCAATCAATAAACATTTTTGGCAGAAGAGATGCTAAATAAAAATCTTCCAGCGTTTCCAAGGATTTCACTTTTGCCTGTACATATAGATCTTACAATAATCATAACAATATCCATCTGTTCTGTGCTTTGCAATTAACCTAGCATTTTCGCTTGCTTTATAGAACCCTATTAGGTAAACTGGTAGGAAATAATTCTCCCGTGTTATATAGGAAGCTCCTGAGAGCCAAAAAAGCCCCGTGAGTTGCTCTAATTCCTACCACTAATGAGTGAACGAGCAGATCCAGAGTCTACTGACCCGGAGACTAACCTGCTCTCCAATACACTATCTGCCTCAGCTTTTCTCAAGGTACGTGGAAAAGGAAGTGGATGGAATTTGAAGTTAATCCAATTCATCCTCACTGTAGCATACTTCAACATTTCACTTTGTGCCAACCAAATAAACCCATCATGAGATATTAAAAAAGACATCTTAATAATGAGATGAAGAGATCTTACAACCCAATAAAATTATCCCTGTTTGAATTAGACAAGCAGTAGCAACTGAGCAGCACTGTGAGCACTTCCTGTTTTAAATGAGCAACAGACTTACCAGGTGGTTAAAACCACTCCCCACAGTTGTGCTAGGACCACATAGATTCTGATTTTAAGTTAGATCACAGCATTAACATGACCACTGGCATTACTTCCTTAATTTATACCAAAAAAAGGTGTCTAAAATCACCAAAAAGCCAACCTCACATCAATTTGATTGTCTATTATTATTAATATTCCTTCTGCAGGGAATACAGAATCCAGTACAAATCTAAATGATGTCTACTTTCTAAATTTTTAGTAATATTTAGTTATTGTACAGCTAAGTAATACCTACCTAGTACAGAAGAACTAGAATACAAAGAAAAGCATAAAGAAGCAAAACAAATTATCCAGAAAACCCACCCAGAATTCAGTGAGATTTTTAATACATTAGTCCTGAAAACCCAGGAAAATCAGGACCATAGTTGATTTGAGGATAATCATAATTATGATTTCATAGAACAGGGGCCATAGTCTAAGTTCTGGACATAGGGTTGTAATTGTGAACAAGAAGATAAACTAGTAGAGCTGGAAGCTGCCTTGGAGGTCTTCAAGTCCAATCAGAAAGCTTGAGCTTGGGCTTCCCTGGTGGCGCAGTGGTTGAGAGTCCGCCTGCCAATGCGGGAGACACGGGTTCATGCCCTGGTCCGGGAAGATACTACATGCTGCGGAGCGGCTGGGCCTGTGAGCCATGGCCGCTGAGCCTGCGCGTCTGGAGCCTGTGCTCCGCAACGGGAGAGGCCACAACAGTGAGAAGCCCGCAAAAAAAAAAAAAAAAAAAAGCTTGAGTTTTTCACTGAAATCCAGGCAGTTTCAAAGTATTTCCTGAATGCATGTTGTATGTTAGAACTAAAATGGTGGGAAAGAGTGAAAAAAATGAATTAATGAATTTTTGAATTTTTATAGGATTTCAAAAGTGACGAAGTATGAAAAAAATCATTGATCAAAGTCATGGTTCATGGAACAATCATGGGAACAGGGAAGGAAATGAACACTGAACCAGAGATAAGCCAAAAAAGAGAGAACAGGTTGCAATCACCATGATGATAAATCTGAAATCAGTAAATGTGTATGGTTTGTCTAAAGTCTCAAATATGTGGGGCCAGCACCTCAAACACAATTTCTGGTTCAAGGTACTCAATTCAATTAATTACGGAAGAAGGCCTTTCACAGAGAAAACACAATCAGTAATAGTGAAATTGAACTGAATATCAAAGGGCCTGTTTGTTTGTTTTGGGCTGAGTTTATACATCATTTAATACCACTAAGAAATAATCTTCAACAAAACCAATATAAGCTAGCTGTGAAATGAAAGATATAGAGACTTTTAGAAATAAATGAACCCAAAGCAATATCTCCCAGTTTGATAATAAAATAAATGTGAAGGAAAAGGGTGCTCTGTCATTTTATAATACCTTCCTATTCCAATTAAGGATGCTATCTTGAGTTTTATAGCTGTTTTCTACTCAGTTTCATTCAGATTTGCTTAACTTAAGAATTTATTTTCACCCTCTGAACTTACTCTGGAAAGCAGCAGAGTTTATCATTTTTGCTATCATTTCTAAATTCACCAGAAATATGTGTGCTCATTTGTAGTCAGAATATTTCAAGAAGAGTTTATAAGCTTTCTTCCCAGAAATTGCATAAGTCATTTCTCCAGATGCAAGTTGAAACACAAATACACGTGTTATGACTCCCCTTCTGGCACTCTAAAAATATACCGCAAACAAGAGCTTTTATGAAACATGGTGCTCACTCATTTTTCATAGAACAGGGGCCATAGTCTAAGTTTTGGACATAGGATTGTAATTATGAGTAAGAAGATAAACTAGTAGAGCTGGAAGCTGCCTTGGAGGTCTTCAAGTCCAAAGCCTTTGTTTAACCTGAGAACACTAAGAAAGGGAAAAAGGCTCATCCAAGGTGGGTATTGACTGCAAACGTCCTGATGGCCTGGCATGTAATGACCTGCAGCAAAACCCACAGTACATTTTTTTCAACCTCACTGATTCTGCAGTATAGCCTAACAGTCAATCAAATAATAAATATTTAGAGCATGCTAAGAATATTATTAATACTGCATTAGTAGATGAGAGATGAAAAGACTATGATAAACCAGATAGAGAATATCATGATAGAGTTCTGACCCAAAACAAGTTTACTATGTGGTTAGAGAAGCCAAAAAAATTATGTGATTCAATGATATTACTCACCAAGTTATATAACATTCATTCATCAATTATACATTGAGTATCGTCTATATGTCATGCACCATGCTAAGTGCTGGAGTTCAAACAACAATTTTCGAGGATTTCCCAACCTAGTGGTGGAGACAAGCATGTATTAAATGCTATAACAAAGGAACTATAATAGCATAGAAGAGAGAAATGCTTTCTGGAAAGGTCACAGAGGACTTCACAGCAGAGGGCTCACCCGAGCAGTGTTTTAAAGGATGAGTAGAATTTCATGGTGCAAAGAGATGGGAAGAAAGTATCCTTGATGGAGGAAACATCACAGGTAAAGAGACGGATTAATAAGAGAGCATGATACATCTGCAGAACTGCAAGTGTGGTGAATGGAGGAGAGTGGTAGAACATGAGGTTAAAAAGGTAAGTAAGATATTGACGCACTTTAACCCCACACACACCATGTTGTTAAGGCTTTATCCTGAAGGCAGTAAAAAGTCCATGAAAATCTGGAAGAAGGGCATGATCAGACATGTATAATGAAAAGGTAAAACTCATCAGTTTTATTTCTGAAAATGTTATCTAGGGATATAATAATGGATACATGCAAATATTTAGTTATAAAAGTGTTTATCGTTGTGATATTTTTAACAAGAAGAAAGTAGAAACAACCTAAATGTCCAAGAATGGGGAATTGTTTTAATAAATGTTGGTAGATTCTTATAATCAATAAATGGGTCAAGATGGCAAATTAAGTTCATACCAAAAATTCCCTCTTCCACTCTGAGGTCAGAAATAACTAATAAAATAACAAAAAGAAATGACAACATGAATTATGTATAATCAAAACAGAATACTCTTAAAAAAGAATGGAAAAATTCTGCATGGCAGAAATAGAGAGGCAACCCACAGTAGTAAGTAGAGACAAAGCTACCATTCTATAGGCCACTGGGAACAGATACAAACATTGGGTCAGGATTCTTAATGGGAACATGCAATGGGGAACAAATATGACTAGTGCATGGTAGGAGGGACAAAGATGGGCTCCCCAAAGAATCCAGAAGCTGGGATTGTACTGCCCACCTGCAAAAGATGATGGCAAAAGTCTTCCCATTCTCCTAGGGCCACTCTGTGGGAAGAAGCAGAAATACCTATGTAAAAGTGGGATCTGGGTCTATGTGGCTTAAGGATGCAAGACCAGAATTGTACTATCCCCAAAGGGGAAACTCAAACTGAGTTTCTAACATAAGACCTGATTTGGAACTGTGCATTTTGTAGAAACCAGATCCAAATGCAAAACTCTCCTACAGAACTCAAGAGAAACTCCCCCAAATTGGAGAGAAATTCCCAGAAAGAAGAAAATATCTCAAGTAAGACTTTTTTTTTTTTTTTTTTGCGTTACGCAGGCCTCTCACTGCTGTGGCCTCTCCCGCCACGGAGCACAGGCTCCGGATGCGCAGGCCCAGCGGCCATGGCCCACGGGCCCAGCCGCTCCGCGGCATGTGGGATCCTCCCGGACCGGGGCACAAACCCGCGTCCCCTGCATCGGCAGGTGGGCTCCCAACCACTGCGCCACCAGGGAAGCCCTCAAGTAAGACTTTTAAAACACATGAAAAAGCCCAGCGATGTGGTATAAAATAATCTGACCCAACAAACAGAATATTTCATACACATGAAATAGAGAAAATAGATAAATCTGATTAAGAGTTTTAAAAAGTAGCATTAAGACTTTCAGGAATTAAAAAAATTAATAATCATGATATAAAACTGACATTTATGAAATAAGAACAGGCAGTTAGGAAACAAGAATAGGCAAATAAGAAAGAAAGATGAAATCTTTAAAATGAATTTAAAAATCTCAGTAGATGAGCTTAAATAGTATACAAGTTAGAGTAGAATTTAGCATTGGTGAAATGGAAGTTAGAATTAGTATAATAGAAAATGCAAAACGATAACTATGCTCAGTTTGTATACTAGGTATTGCCCAAATTGATAGAAGGAAGCAATGTTAAAATAGCTGAGAACTGTCCAGAATTGAACACTGACATGAATGACTGACAGACTGCTGCAACTATTAAAATGTGGTCCAGAGAATGCCAGATGTCCATGGAATCTTTCTGGGGTTCCACAAAATCAAAACTATTTCTGCAATAATATTAAAGTGTTATCTGCCTTTTCCATTATCAATCTCTTATGATAATGTGTTTTCTAGAGGCTCATGACATGGGATGACACTGTATAATGAACGATGTCAACATTTAGAAGATCTGCATAACTCAGTGAACAGTATTTTCCAAAAGATCAATGTAGCCATTAGGTAATGTAAAACATAATGCATGGGGGTAAAAGATCCATTCAAAGTAGAAGACAGACCAATGTGAAATAGTATAAGAAAATAACTTTTTGAGTTCTGATATAGTATTAGAAAAGAATATCCACAATTACTTGAAAGAACTATTGAAATACTCCTCCATTTCCAACTACGTATCTGTATGAGGCTGGATTTTCTAAATATACTTTCACAAGAGTATCTGCCACAGGTTGAATGAAGAAGCAGATATGAGAACCCAGCTGTCACGCACTAAGCCAGACATTAAGAGATTTGCAAAAATATAAAACAATACTATTTTTCATACTAATATTTTTGTTTTGAAAAATATAGTTATTTTAAGAAAAACGTGTGGCTTAAATTAACATATAATCATTTATTTTTCATGAATTAATTACTGTTTTCATATTTCTCAGTTTTAACTTCAAATAAGGTAAATATCAATAGATAGCAGCTCAAACAAAAGCTCACTGGAATCCTCAGTAATTCTGAAGTGTGTAGATCTCCTGAGTCTAAAAAGCTTGAGAACTGATGATATATGGATAATCTTTAAAAACAATATTTTTAATAATGTAAATAATATATGGAGATATAATAAATGGTCATGATATCATGCATAAAAATTTAAAGAGTATATAGTGTATGATCCCCCCTTTTTTTTTTTTTTTTTGCGGTACACGGGCCTCTCACTGCTGTGGCCTCTCCCGTTGCGGAGCACAGGCTCCGAACGCGCAGGCTCAGCGGGCATGGCTCACGGGCCCAGCCGCTCCACGGCATGTGGGATCTTCCTGGACTGGGGCACCAACCCGTGTCCCCTGCATCAGCAGGCGGACTCTCAACCACTGCACCACCAGGGAAGCCCGATCCCGGTTTTTAAATAAACATTTATGTGTGTGTGTGTGTGTGTGTGTGTGTGTGTGTGTGTGTGTGTGTGTGTGTGTGTGTGTGTGTGTGTGTGTGTGTGTGTATAGTTTGTATACATGATACAAATGTTTCAATGGTTATTTGAAACTTACTAGCCATTAGGTGATTTTCCCCTCTATTCTTTATGCGCATTTGAATTTTCTGAATTTTCTATATTACCTTTATTTAATAAATATTATTTAACAAATGTTATCTTGCCACTGGGCTAGTAGTTGTGAACAGAAGAAACATGGACCCTCCTCACATGGACCTCACAGTCTAGCGAGAAGTTAAGAATAAATGAAATACACACTATTTAAATATCAGGTTATAAATCTTGATTAGTTTAAAGAATAACTGGGGTGGGGGGAGTGGAGGACATAATTTAGTTTGAGAATAAGGGAAGACAGACAGACAGACTGATGCATGACAGATCTCATGCTGGTGGAACGTGAAAAAATTGATTGACTAAGCATGAAAACAAGACAGAAGGCAAACACATCAAACATGCAAACTAGCAGAAATGAACAGAATTCCAGAAAGTTCCCGAAGCGCTAAGGAGATGGGGATGCACTTAGAGATGGACGGGGTTAACTAGGAAGGCATTTGAAGGAGGTGACTTTGGGCCTGTGTCTGGAGAGTACAGAAAAGGTTATCTCAACTAAATGCACAAGGTGTATGTAGGGATTGAATTCGGAGTAAAACACCTACTGGAAATGCAAAAATCCACAGCATGGGTTTCAAAATTGAATAGCAATCATATCTTCATTTGCTATCAAGTTTTCTGCTGTACTTTGGAAAATGGAAGGTAGGCAGATTTCCATGGATTCATTGAATAATATGCACTAACAACAATAGTTTAGAAGGAATCATAATCAGAATTAAATTTTCAGATTTTTATACTGGCATTTTCATCCTCTCTTGTATTTTGTTTGCTTTTTTTTTTTTTTTTTTTGCGGTACGCGGGCCTCTCACTGTTGTGGCCTCTCCCGATGCGGAGCACAGGCTCCGGACGCGCAGGCTCAGCGGCCATGGCTCATGGGCCCAGCCGCTCCGCGGCATGTGGGATCTTCCCGGACCAGAGCACGAACCCGTGTTTCCTGCATCGGCAGGCGGACTCTCAACCACTGCGCCACCAGGGAAGCCCTGCTACTTTTTTTTTTTAATCAGTAGTTTAAAAAATTCTAAAAATAAATCATGAACTTCTAATAAATGCTGGAATTGTATGTAAATGTTCATTTACTTTTTAAATAACATAATAGTAGATGATCCAAGATAACCTAAATTAGGCAAAAAGCATGGCCCATATCTAGCTATTTCCTCATTCATATGTCTGCTATAGGAAGGTTAATGTTAAGTGTAAATGGCTGTAGCACACATAAGGCTCTGGTTCACCCATCCGTTAGCTGCCACTTTCTGCAGTTCTATGAAGGTTAACTCAAACCAACAGCATCTGTCAAGAGGCTCAGCATAATCTGTTGAAATGGCAAGTGATCTAGGATATGATCTAACACAAAGGATAACACATTGGGATATATCTACAGGCAGATCAACTTTTCTAAAGATAATGCAAGTACAGTAAATGGTCTTCTATTTCTGGGCAGAGGTTTATTCATTGTGCAGTACTTTGACTCACAACTGCTAAAGCACTACATAAATGTTTACTAAATCTCCTATCTTCAAGGTGTCTGCAGTCTAGTACACCAAAGAACATGGTTAAAGTGTTATGGGTGCTATCACGGAGATCTACACAAGGTACAATGCGAGCCAAAAGGATAGCTTAGTTCAATTCTCCTTGAGGCATCATAGAGGCAATGGAGATTGAGTTCTGAAGATGAGAAGCTGTTTGCCAGGTAGAGGGAGGATGGGTGAAATGGGAGGGCACTCTGAGCTGAGTGGTATCAAAGGTATGACATTTGGCTCAGCTAGATTTTAGATAGTTATCTCAGACAGGGCATCACCTGGATCTATCTCATTTATCACCTTTCTTCTTTATCCTAGCATGAAATCTGGAATATCATGGGTGTGAAGGTCAGTTCTGAGCACATGAATGGAGGGCATGGAAATGGAAAGGGGAGGGGGGCTGCTGAGGAAGGCAAAAGCCAGACTATGAAAGGTTTGTACACCAAGTAGAGGAATTTAGATTACCCTCCAGAGCCTCCGGGAAAGACAGTAGGAAAACCCAAAAGGAGAGTGATATTATTATTTTTGTGCTTGGAAAAAAAAATCTCCCTGGTTGTAGAGTAGATAATCAGAGGAGGCAGGAGTGACAGGAGACCTGGTGAACGGTTAAGAGACATTTTAGAGATTACATGGTCCACTCGTTATTTCTTCTGGATTAGGAAAACAGGATCCATAGTAGTCAGTTTTTAAAGACAAAAAGTTCACGAGGCTTTGATGAAAATTCCATGGATTAGTTTATGTTCTCTAACCATCATTTTTCTAAAAGGTCAAAATACCCAGTATACAGGAGCATCAAATGAGTAGGTGGAAATAACCATCGTTACTCACCAGCTGTGTGACTTTGGGCCAGTTGGGTGACTTTAACCCTTTCCCCTACTGTAAAATGGACATGAAATGCCCTCCCTGATACCTCACACACTTCCTATAAAGATCATAGGAGGTGATGAATGGGAAAGCCCATACATACATACATATATACTAGAGGACTGGAAACACTCCTCTAGTCAGGTGAGAAGCTGAAGGCTATTGTGAAGTGGAGGCATTCAGCAAAGCATCTTGGCCCACAAAAGGAAATAAAATTCCAAGATTATGCAAGAAATCTGAAGCTGACCAAGCCCATACCCAGTGCTAAAATCATGTGATTTTAAGTTAGTTTTAAAGGAATAAATAACTTTTAATTATAAAATAGACTAAAGTAAAACTATCACTCTTTAGGTTACCATACCAAGGAGCTCATATAGACAAATTCCCTAATCTCACCAGTGAAGAAACTGAAACCCAGGGAAACGGTTTGACTTAATATTATAGCAGGTTAATGGCCAAGCCTGAACTAGAACCAATCATTCCTGACTTCTAGTCCAATAGTCACTTATAATAAACTGCATGAGTATGATAATGATGGGAAATAATGAGGAAGTTTTCTGTGTTTCCTAGAACCCTACAGTTGTGAGAAGGGCCTAGGATGGGGTAGGAGCCTATAAGAAAGAGAGGCAACCTCTCCAGCACACACCTCCCAGCCCAACTACTCTGAGGACAATTCTGGACTTTTTACAAAAGTTTTGAAAAATAAGATTCTCCTGTTGCCAAAAAATTATAATAAAAAATAAAATCACTACAGTGTCAGAATGTTCTCTTATTTTCTTTAAGTTTGGTATGAGCGAACTTGAAAATTCCAAGTCAGTGAACACATATTAAAATCATACCTGTAAGTGGATACCCACGCACTCATCTCTACCTCAGATTCCTGCATGTATATTGCCAAAGCAGTCTGGAAATATGCATACAGCTTTTACCACTGCAAGCACAGGAGGACAGATCAGTGAGAAGGCACAGTTATTGACCAAACTGTTAAAGTGATAACACAAACGGGCTTCTTTAAAAGAAATAGAGCATGGGAGGAAAAGACTGTGTAGGTTTCTTTTTGCCTCCGTTATTAATCAATTTGCTTAAATTTCCATAAACGTTTCTGAGCTTCTCTGCCACCAGGCTGCTGCCAAGGAATCCATCAAGGCCACAGAAATATGCAGCCCAGGTACAAAGATGAAGTTTAGAACTCTTGGCACTAAAAAGAAGAGTTGGAAATGTTCCACGAGGAGTAGAGGTCTGGCCCTGATCCCCTGAGTTCCTTCACCCTTACCTCCCTTGCTCAACTCAATTTCAGTGCCCATTTCAAGAGCTCTTACTATGTGTCATATTCCGCTCAAGGCATGCTGGGAAATACAGAAAAAAATCAGGCATGGGCTACAGCACAACACAAAAGGCAGTAAGAGGCATGCATGCATATGAGAGGTGCAGCTGCTGTGGTTTAGAGGAATGACTACTTCAAGTTGAAGGCTCTGGCTAGGAGAAGTGGATGTTTGAACCAGGCCTTGGTAGGAAAATGAGAATTAGAAAGGTAGTTTTTGTCCATGAAATGGGTAAATCTGGGTGATTCACCTCCCTGAACCTCCTGAGCATGGGGAGGTGTTCTCATCACTGATATACTTTCTGCAGGTAACACGGTCACACCAGCAGGTCACCTAGAAGAGCCCCAGAAAGGGGGTAACCACAAAGGCTAGTGTGGTAGCAAGAAGAATGTAAAGAATGCTACTATGTTCACAGAATTACAGTAGACCTCCTGCATTCATAAAGACTACGTACAGAGACCTTTCCAAATCACCCAATCCTTAAATCCAACTCATTCAAACGTCAATGCTGGGTGTTTTATGACTAGGCTCTCTCACTAAGTAATCACTCCTACCAGCTTTGCAGCCCAAGTAATTCACACCGATGCTCAGGATTTTTCATGCCCTATCTCATTTAGACCCCCTCATGACAAATGATTAAATGCCATAATTATTACATGACAATTACATAATAATTACATGACAAATTATCACATGCCATAGACTCTGGTCAGTTGCTTTGTAAATAATCAAAACCCCATGAAGGTCAAAAGTGTTGATGCCAAAATCTGGCCACTATAATCCACAGAAGGAAGAGGCTAAGCATTTGTGATACACACTTAGAAACTATACAATCCATCTAGAATTTCATTATTCATTGGCAAACACTTATATCTAATACATCTTACAAAAACAAAAATGATGAATATTCAATAAATGACTGTGAATAGTATGTTAGGATGAAATCTTGAGCCTGAAGACCTAGAATGAGGCTACTCTGTGATTAAAGGATAGTTACTAATCTCTGAGCCTCCCTTTTCTTCAACTGTACAAAGGAGAAGGAGGCGCAGTAGATTTTGTGCTTTCCACTGCCAAAAATTTTAATGATAATAGTAATAAGAAATATGCAATTAGATGAATAAAAGTCCTCATTAAATGAGTATTCTCCAGTCTGTAAATCCTCCGAGATGCAAATGCTCTTTCAAGTTAAGCCTATAACCTGTTATTCAGCATTGGTTGAGAGACAGGACATTGAGGGGGGCATGCTTTTTTTAAAGGAGAAAATGGAGTCTAAGGAAAAAAGAGCTGTGGTGTGTCCAGCCTTAGGCATAAATGCAGAGGATAGAAGCCCGCTGAGGTGTGCAGTTACTGTCATACCAAGAGAGTAGGGAAGTATACACCAAGGACTTTGTAAGAACACTGTATCCTTTCTTAAGCTCTGCAACCTCCCCATGTCTTTATATCACCATCTGTCTACCAGTGTATTCAGTGGTTTTATCCTCAAAATGGACAGGGCCTGAGTACGTGTCTTTCGGAGCAGAAAGAAAAGGGTGAACCAGGAAAACTAGTATCATCCTGTATGCTAAGGGTAGAGTAAGCTGTAGGGGAAAATCAGTTGAGTTACTGAGGCCTGTGGACAGCCTGAGTGCTGGCAGGGCCTGGGATAGTCCTGGGGCAAAGCAACAGCAGGGTCCATCTGGGGTGCACCAGGGCCCTTGACAACAATAATATGAATGGGTCTGGATCTGTAGAGCTCACATTAAATAGCTTATTCTGACCTGCAAAGTAAGTAAGGGAAAAATATTTTTTAAAAAAGATTTTTTTTTTAGAGGGAAGGATTTATTATTTGCAGCCAGGAAGGAGAACACCGGGGATCTTTCCCAAAGCAGTGTCTTCCCTAAACAGTAAAACTGGAGAAACTTTAAGCTAAGGGTACATGCATATTCAGGGAGGGGCTTGAGCAGAGTACAATTCAGCACTGAACTGGGGCAAAAGTCAACAGACTCCCTTAAAAAAACTTTTTTAAGTGAGATTATTTAAGAGCCAGAATTTAAGATCATCTATATAGTGACATGAATGATAAAACCAAGAATCTTCACATTTCATCATTTTACATGATGATCATATGATTCATTATGCAAACAGACATTTTTGAGAGTACAAGGAGATGCTATTAATTACCACCCCAAGACAATAGATATAAACAGGGACAGATGGTCTCTCTCTTCATCTTTGGTTTATCCACCATTTCAGCCAATCCATTTTCACAATCCTTAGAAGGGGACAGAATGGAGATTTTTACGCCGATTTTATAGATGAGGAATCTGATGCTCAGAGAGGCGAAGCATCTTGCCCAGTACACACAGATAGTAAGTTTATGCTACTTACAAATGTATGCTCTGATAAAGCATACACACACATACAAAACATTAAAAAACAAATTAAGAATCTAAAGGTCATATGTGCCTATAAAATAGGTTATTAAAACGCTTGAAATTCAACCTTCCCCAGGTGTGCTTCACAGGCACTCACAGATGGCTAAGCAGATCAGTGGAAACAACTCAGGCCTGTGTAGTGTGGCTCACTATTTGCATCGGTTGTGAAGACTTGGTGACATCTAGCGCTGGCCATACTCCAAAAGGGTCCTAAACCCAGGCCATCATTTCAGAAGATCAGGCTTGTTCAGAATGACATAGCTGAGGTAATGCCAGACTGGAGAGGTTACACTTTTGACAAAGCCTGTTCATACAGAGAATGTAGAGGATGAGGAAGGCACTGCTGGGAACACATCAAACATTCACCAAACCAGAAGGCTGACAGTTCAAATAAAAGCATAAGCCAGTTCTTCCTCCCCTGTTGTGATAAGTGCTTGGAATTCTCTGTTAGGGCAGTCCCTCGCCCAGCTCACATCACCAGGAGCCAAAAGGCAAAGTATGATGCTATAAACCAACATAAGACTTCTCGACAGGTTGGGAGAACTTCAGAGAGAGAGGTGCAAACTACTCCTAGAAGACCAGAGATAAAAGAAATCTAAGAGAACACCGCCAAACCCTCTCCTTATAGAAGCGGAAGATGCCCAGAGTCTACGTGTCTGAGTAAACTGCGAATTGGAGGCAGAGCTGGCATCACCCCTCAGGCTTCCTGTTTCATGGTCCATGGCTCTCTCCATGTAATAGTATATGGGACTGAATCATAGTTGACTCATTGTATGTGAGTGTATGGGTTGCACTGTGTTTCCCCAAAATTCATATGCTGCAGTCCTGACCCCCAGTACCTTAAAATATAACCGTATTTGTAGATAGGGTCTTTACAAAGGTAGTCAAGTTAAATGAGGTCATTAGGATGAGCCGTAATCCAATATAATTGGGGGAAATTTGGAGGCAGATGTGTGCAGGGAGAACACCATGTGAAGATGAAGGCAGAGACAGGATGAGGCCTCTACCCACCAAGGAACAGCAAAGATTGCCAACAAGTCACCAGAACCTTAGGGGGGAGTCACAGAATGGATTTTCTTTCACAGCCCTCAGGAGGAACCAACCCTGCTGACACCTTGATCTTGGACTTCTGGTCTCCAGAACTGTGAAACAATACATTTCTGTTGATTAAGCCACTCAGTTTATTATGTTTTGTTAGAGCAGCACTAGCAAACTAATACAATGTTTGGGACACACAGTTTTCTCCAGTGTCTGATAAGCCCCTGGTCTGCAGCCTGGATTTGCTCGCTCCGTAGTGACAGCCTGTATTCCCTAGCGCACACACACATTACAGAGATGGCTTGATTTTGTGCAGATGAATAGCCCATTACCCCAACACACATACAAAAGATGGCATTCCAAACATGGCCTCTACTCCTTCCTTACCTTTCAAACTATAACCCTCCAGACAATCAGCACACACCTCCCTCAGCTCCCACACTGGGAATTGACTGAGCCTAGTTCTGTAGGCAAACCTGAGCCCAGCATCTATAATATCTTGTGAACTTCAGGGCTGAGATGACTTCGCCCCTCCTCTCCACTCCTCATCTCACCTCTGCAGAAGGCTAGGCCAGAGAGCAGCTCTGGAGGCTGTAGCAAGCAAACTCTACCACATGCAGTGATGCACTCAAAGCACTGGCCTGGGGCATTTTATACTTACACAAAGACAGAATTCTCTTCTCTTTAAGCTGTATTTCCAATTGCTTCAATGAATAATATTTTCTAATCATTTTACTAGCTAGTTCAGTATATTGTTTTTCTCTTTGTCTTCTAACAGGAAGATGCAATAACTACAAAGAATAAGAAACTCTAAATCTGGAAATCGAAAAAAAACAGCCATTTGGTCTATGCCTGAGCAGAATGCCTTGGCACCAGTGGGGATGAAATGTGACCCTTCTCTCTATTTTTCAGTGCAAGCTGCCCCACCGCCCCACTCAGAGACCTGTGGGTGATGCAAAAGATAGCTTCTAGCATGTTTTCCATCTTACGCAGAGGTGGTACCACGAGTGGGCTGCCTGGCATTGGATGTTCTGAATTAGGCAATCCTAGCCTATAAGTTCGCAACAGACTGATTGAGAATCCATCAGCCAAAAGAGGAAACACTGGAATCATTTCCTGCTCAAGTAAGTCCTGGCATTGTATTCTTGACCAATACAAAGCAATTCCACTGAGCCAAGCTGGACTGACTGTCTAAATGCTTTCTAGAGCTACTCCACCATGAGTGAAATATCATCAGAACAGTTAAGCCCACTTATGGGTGTGTTATACAAGTTGCTATCACAATAGTTAATGACAAATAACATCTACAGAGGCCCTTACTATGTGTCAGGCTAGCTGTTTCAAATGCTTTTCATCAATTATTGTGTGCTAATCTTTACAAGTTTGTGAGGGAAATACTTTTATTGTTCCCCTTCATGGATGAGGGAACTGAGGCAGAGACAGAATGGTTAAGGAAATTGCTCAAATCTACACAGCTAGTAAAGGGCAGGTGCAGAACGTGAAGCCAGGCTGGTGGCAGAGCTCACACTTTAACCACCACTTTGACCTAGACTGCTTCTCGTACTGGTAGTCGCGATGGTTGCTGCAGCTGTCTCCCTCACCCACCCTAGCCCCAATCCCTGTTGTGAGCTCTTCTAGGTCAGGGACTATTCCTCTCTCAGCCTTGTCCTCTTATCCCCTGAATTTAATGATTATCCTTGAATGACTCAAACCCATCCGTGTCCCTGGACCCTAACCTAGAAACATTCTCTCCCTTCATTTACCTTTCTCAGTTCCTCTTAGATCATTTGCTAATTTCCGCCCTGTAGTTGGTAGCAGATCTTAAACCTCCCTCCTTTCCCCACAGTTCATATATGTGAAAAATTCATGACTGAGTCATGCCTGAAATTTCCTCAAAGCCCACCATATTCCCTGGCATTTAGTAAGGTCTTTTCCATAACCATTTATGACATAAATGAAAACAAGGCCAGTTCCATGGCATAATGCAGAATTCCAGGGCCTTCCTGAAAGGCAGCCTGACTTACATCCACTATAACAGGACCGTTGACAGTGCCCACTGGGGGAAAGGGAGGACGTGGAATTCATTCTAGAGCAGTGGTTCTCAAACTCGAGTATGCTTCAGAAACCCCTGGAGGGCTCACTAAACACAGACTGCTGGGCCCTTTCCTAGAGTTTCTGATTCAGGAGGTCTGGGGTGGGGTCTGAGATTTGTACTCTTAATAAGTTCCCTGGTGAGGCTAATGCTGCAGGACTGGTGGACCACTTTTGAGACGCACTACTCTAGATCCCAGCTTTGGAGAATAGTAAGTATTTAAAATACAACAGAAAGAAGTAGATAAAGCAGCAGCATCCTGGTAAAGTAAGGGTAGGGAGGAAATCAAAGAAGCATGGAAGGTCCGACTTGTATGGGTAACATGAGCAGCTGGGTAAGGCTGTGAGGTGAGAGATGTGCAGGGTGGGGCCAGGGAAGATCAGCAGAGAATGTGGGCTTGACTCGGAAGATAAACAGTCCGGCTCCATCGTCAGATCACAAAGAGATTTGGATAAAGCTTCTCAAACGAGGAAGCCCTAGCTCTCACCCCTAACACTACCACCACACCCAAGGATCAGACCTAAAAACAAACATCTAATTGTTCTAAAGCTTCTAAACCATTACAGCTACTGTGTGTGGCTTCTCCATATAGCTGTGCAATATCGGGAGTCCAGCTGCACTGGCAATGGGGCTTCAGACTTGGAGGCCAGGAGGTTGTTCCAAGTGGCAGGGCAGGGAAGAGTAATGTTTCCTGAAATGGAGGAGCGTAAAATTCTCTCTCCCATCCTCTCTGCCACCAGGTGAATGTGTGCTAGTAAAACTTCACAGTTTAAAAGACGGAAATAACAAAAACAAACCTTTTCTTTTGCTCCTGGGTTGGCACAAGATTTCCAGACTATGGGCTGCTTTTATTAACAGAAAAATTAGCTTACCCCACGTATCCTATTCCCTCAATGCTAAGAAAGCAGTTTTTAAAAGGCAGAAGCAGAAGCAAGTGAGGGGTTCTGTGGGACCCTCAGCAAAATCGAGAAGTGTCACTGCTTCAAACCTTTGCAACAAAGAATTAGAGGTAGTGGGAGCAATTAAAGACTCACGCCATAGCCATGTGCCAAACAGGACTGGAAGGGTGATGCTTGCTGCAAAAGGAGATGGTGTGAAAGACACAGGAGACTCTTGCCCAGGGCCCAGGGTGATGAGGTAAAAGGAGCTTGAGGGGCTACACCGAAACACATTCAGGCGGTAAAGCAGGAGGTCGTGGCCTTTGGTTGGGAGGTAATGGCAGGAAAATGAAATGAAGAAATTATTAAAATGAAGAAGCTACTGCAGGGGTTATTTGGGTCATTACATGGTGAAAGCCAAAGAGGTTAGACAGTGAGGTGAGTTCTGATGCAGACAGAAAACTCAGCAACAGAAAAGACGGACAACTGCACAGCAGGAAACCCAGCCGGGGACATCAGTGAGAGGCATCAGAACAGCACAGACAGACAAGCTCGGGTTCACAATGTGACTTGCTTCTTCTCCTTTAACTACAGCGTGCACATCTATAAATGAATGGATTCTTTTCAATTTGCTCTGAGGGTCTCTCCACTCTCAAGTATATGAGAAAGCACCTTCTTGCAGTCAGTCCACAAAAAACATAAGAACGTACTGTTTACCAGGTAGTTCGGTGCCAGACACATAATAAAAAACAAAACTGACCCTATGAGGAGCTGCCAGAACTACAGAACGGGGAGATTTGGAGCCTGCCCTAAATTAGGCTAAATAATTTATTTACATAAAGTTATTTAATAAGGGCCTGGTGCTGGATGCAGCTGACCAAGTCCTCAAGTTGTTCTGATGTTCAGCAACGTAGCTCAGGGATGACTTGTAAGCAGCGCATCCATTCAGTACGGTTCCTGACTGCAAGCCAGGTGGCTCAGTACAATACGGAGCACAGAATTTGCACTTTATTATAAAATGGTAGAGGGGAGAAGGGGCACTGCCAGAGAAGCGAGGCCGGTGAGGCATCGAGCAATGGAGACAAAAGATGATGAGTGTCTGAACTGAGACAGTAGAATTAGAGGGACATCGTCATCTAAACTAGAGATGATAAAAGGGAACAGGGAATGTGACTAGGTGAGGAAAGGGGGGTCCTGAGGATAACTCTTAAGTTTCTGCTGTGAGTACCTGGCAGACTGTGGTGCCATTTGGCAAGTCGAGAAAACAGGGGAAGGGGAGTGACTGGGGAGAAAATAAAGAGCTCAGTCTGGGCCAGTAGAGCTTGAGGTGCTTTGACTCTGAAGTTCAGGAGAAAGTTCTGGCCTGGAGACATACGAGTCACAGGAATATAGGAGGCGGTTGAAGACAGGGAGTAGATGGTATCCTCAAAAGAGAGGGCCTAAACTGAGGTGGTGAGTGTCAGAATTGAACTGCACTATTGCATATGATAAACCTGCTGGACAACAGTTATAGTTTGCACATGTCCTTAGACAAATGATTGGATCCCAAACACCTACAAGCGCTCCCTGACTTACAGAAGGTGGTGTGCTGTGGCAGCAGCTGGAGTGTTAGGTGATTTCAAGAGACTTGATGCTGCCATCACTTTAAAACCATGGTTCTTATGCTGGTGTGACGAATGACATGAAAAACCGTTCCGAGATTTCAGAGAGGACACACTAGTCTGCACCGGCACCTCCTAACAGGGATTTAAAAAGAAACACTTTCCTGCTATATTAAGCAGTTGTTACAAAGTTGGAAAAAAAATTTTGGGGGGGCAGCTGCCATCATTCAGGTGGTGACTACAGCCCTGCCTAATATATCATCTCTTTAACCACTACTCTGTGGGGCTTATTTTTATCATTCTCAAGCAATTCAAATGTTGGTCATCCCGAAAATTCATTCCTTTTTTTTCCTTCCTACAGGCACAGGGAACCAAATTGAAATCACTAACACAACTGAGCCAAAACATATTTAAGAATATCTTTTTGTTCTAATGCAAACTCAGTCTCTAAGCTCCTGTGAAGGTGTAAACATCAGTGAATTGATCACAACCAGCAGGAAAAAAATGAGAATCTGTCATTCTTTTGGGAAATGTCAAATTAAGTTCTAGATCTATTCCCACCTTCCATGACACCACAGAAGACCATGGTCCCACCTCCATGGTTGAATGGTCTGAATGTCTGTGTCCCTTCCAGAATTCATATGTTGAAGCCCTAACCCTCAAATGATGGTATTTGGAGGTAGGACCTTTGGGAGATAATTGGGTTTAGAAGAGGTTATGAGGGTGGGGCCCTCACAATGGGATTACTGTTCTTATAAGAAAAAAAAGAGATTCATTCTCTCCCTCTGCTTCTCTCCCTCTCTTCATGCTCTTACACTGAGGAAAGACCCCGTGAGCACACAGTGAGAAGGTGGTGGCTGTCTGCAAGCCAGGAAGCAGGGCTTCATGGGAACCAAATCTTGTGGCATCCTTATCTTAGACTTCCCAGCCGCCAGAACTGTGAGAAATAAATGTCTATTGTTTTCGAAGCCACCCAGCTTATGGAATTTTCTTAAGGCAGCCGAAGTTAAGACGACGGTACTCAAATTGCATTGCTCTACAAGTTGCACTGGAGGTGCTTGCTCTCAGTGTAACAGCTGGGAATCCTCTCCCAGAGATTCTGAACCAGTAGATCCAGGGTGGGTCCCATATAACTGCATGATTCAACCCTTCCAGGTAATCCCAACCCAGGCAATCTGTACACTAAGAAACACTTTCTCTTGCTTCTCCCCATAGGTCACCACTGGCCCGGCACCAGCACCTGCTGTCCACAGCTGTGTTTCTGAAGCTAAAATGGTAACACATCAGATCCACCAGAAGATCTGTGGTATAATGTTAGTGAGCAATGAGTAATCATCACGGGTGATTTGGTATAAAAACTGATCAAAGACTCCTTGACTCTGCACATGCCAATCAAGACCAACTGATCAGGGTTTGTTTTTTCATTTGGAAAAAGGTCAAGCAGCTGCCTGTTTGCTTTTTTTTCTCTCCAGGGCCATTTTAGGAAGTTCATCTGCTCTAAACAGCTGCTCACAAGTAGAATTGATCCTTGCAGGAAAAAGACGGTGGGACCACACTCCAGAGGTGACGTATGTTAAACTCTTTTCCATTTTTTGCTTTCCTTTGATGGAAAAGAAAATATAAAAAGTAGTTTCTTCTTTCAGTAATTCAAAATCAGGGTAAAAAAGAGTATCTTGACATTTTGACAATAATCAGATTTCTATTCAGTGTTATGATCATGTTGATCTCTTTTTAGTCAGTGTCATAACATACATTTTTATAGCACTTTCAACATGAATCAAAGAACTCACTTCCCTTATTTAGTCAACATTTTGCAACTTACAAAGTTAACTTACATCTTGCATAGTCTTCATGATAATCTTCAAAGAGACAAGGCATATAATACTACCCCAGGGCAGACAGTATTAAACCCAGACATGGGCGAAGGGTTGGGCCCGGGTTCCAATCTGAACTCCCCTACTTACTTGTTGTGTGGTCTTGGGCAAGTTAACTGCCCTGTGCCTCAGTTTCCTTATCTATGGAATGAAGATAACAGTGCCCACCTCATAGTGTTGTTATGAAGATTAACAAATTAATATATCTAAAGTGCCTGGTACATAATAAGCACTATGAAAATATCTGTGAAATAAAATTAAATTCAACAAGCATTTGAGTGTTGACATGTCAGCTCCTGAATGCGGACACAGAGACGAGAGATTTACATCACAGTTGCTGTCCTCAAGGAGCTCCCAGAGGAGTGCTGAGAGGGAGGCAGATATTCCACAAACCTAAGACGACTTCTCAGGTACCGTGAGAGGATAGTGGGAGTACACTGGACTGGGGGAGAGGAGGAAGAAGATGGGAGCAGATACCAGCACACAACAGAGCATTAAATGATGAGCAAAAAATTAGCCAGGTAAACTGGAGAGATGTGAGAGGGAGAGGGTAGGTTTTCTGGCCAAGGGTACAATATGTGTGAATAATAATAATAGTGCCATATCTTTAGTGTCTATCATATACAAGGACTGTGTTAAGTAATTTACCCACGTTTTTACTGAATCCTGACAAGAGCACTTCGAGGCTGGCCTCACTGTTATCATTTCTGAAATTACCAACTTGAGACTTCGGAAGGCTTATAGTACATTTTCCGAGAATTTACAGTAACTGGCAGAGCCCCCATCTGTCTCTCCAAGACTGGAGCTGCCCAGGCTGTTTCTCAGACACGATCGGGGATTTTGTGAAGAAAGGAGAGAGTTAAGGAAGGAACTAGAAAGAGATGGCAGGTAAAGAGGGCTTTTCAGATGCTGCTGCTGCTGTGTTTCTAAGTAGGATAGACTTGAGCAGTTTGATAAGCTAAGGCAGTAGAGAACGGGGATGAAAATACCAGAGACTTGGGGGTATGGTGCTGATGCAGCACAAGCCACAGAAGGTAATGAGATCCGGGGTAAAAGCTGACCAGCTCAGAACGGAGGGAGAGCCAACTCTTGTTCTGAACATGCACAGATAGAGGCAAGTTCATATATGATGAAAGGCTTTGGAAAGTTGAGATTCAGACCAAAACGTAGGCCCTTCTCAGTCAGGAAAGTGGAGAAGTCAGTGGAAGAAACCCCCTTGCTCCCTCTTCCCCACTCCCCCAACAAAGCACCCAGGGCAAGCACCCACCATTCCCCTTTGCCCACCTCATGCCCAGGAACTCTGAAGGTGGCCCAGCTGTTTATTAAAATATTGACTCCCATTTGTTCTCCTTTGCCTTTGCTACTTGAAGTAGGTCACTTAAGGTAGTGCTTCCTCCACTCAAGGATTTTTCCAGTGAGGAAAATAGAAGATATCTAAAGACCAGAGCTCTTGAAAAAGAATGAAGTCATTGAGGGGACCATGAAAGGGGTCTCTTAAGAACACCTAGATGGGGGCAAAAATTTCCCTTGAAACTAAAAACCTGTCCAGCAGAGTGCTGAGGGGAAGCAGGGCGGAGGCGAGCAGCAGTGCTCTGGGGAATGATGGCTGCATGGGGAGCCCAACTCCAGGCAAAGAATAGTTCTTGGGAGGAGTAAAGATGCTCATGTCCCAAGCATGGCACACACTCCAGGACAGTGGTCAATAACTGCAAACGCTCTGAGGCTCATAAGATCCAGGCAGCACCTTGACTCTACCTGCTAGGAGGGGAATAGGGCCCAATAATAAATTTACCACCATGGAGAGGGAAAGAAACTCTTTAGGTCAATTTAATTGAAAGAAAGATTTAGGTCAATTTAATTGAAAGAATTAATTGAAAGAAAGTAAAAGCATATTTCTTTTGCCTCTGAATTCATAGGTTACAAGTCATAGTCAATGCATTGTTCATCTGCTGCTCCAGATACAAACCTAGCATTTTCATCTGTGTCTCTGTACACACTGCCCCACCCCCCATGAAGTTCCGTACTCTGGAGACTCTGAAGGTGCAAAGCCTACCCGTCTGTCATGAAAGAACTCAAATGTCACCTCCTAGGTTGAGCCTTTTTAGGGTGGAGGAAGTAGTGTCCCTTTGTCACCCATCATAGTTTGTCCTATACACATATGTACATTCTATTAACCTGCAGGCTCTTAGAGAGGATCTCATTCATTACTGAGCCCTTCCTACCACATGCTATGGTGACCGTCATGCACACAGTAGGTTCAGACTAAATATAAAATTTTTCACTGAACTAATTAATAAAATATGAAGATTCACTGTGCGGTTAGTGAGCTTCAGTTACTTTGAGAATTCCAGCTAAGGATCTATGAGTCACATCTTTAAAATTCTGTTAGAACTTTTCCTCACCCAAAGCATGACTCCTGTAGATGAAGCGCTGTTTACTAATAGACTCAGTTTCGCCTACCTGTTGGGTCCATTAGTCAGCAAAGGATGAAGCACTCACTTTCTGCGTGTAATATAAGTGACTTCTAGGCATAGTTTTGCAGCCTTAAAACGGGAATACTATTTTCAAGACTGCAGTAAGCTATGGTGAATGGTGGACTGGGAAGTTCTCTGCAGACATGAGGGCTTCATACACGTGTTTTTCGGTGGTACTGAACCAGATGTCATCTGCCATCCTGTAACTGTGAGCAAGAGGGGAAAAACCCAGTCGTGCCCATCAGCATGTCCCAGCTGCATTCCCTCAGTTGCCTTGTTCTGAATTTGCACCCCTCTCTTTCAAAGCTGGAAAGGTTTTGTAGAGAAGCCTAGTGCAAGTGACGAATGCCAGCAGTTCTTATCAGACTCACTCATTATTGGCTCCTTGTGAGCAATGCTGCAGAGCTTTTCAGGGTGTTTGCATTTCTAGAACCAGCAAGCAGATGAGGGAGGGCCCAGGGCAGCTGATGGAGAGAATGAGAGAAGGCGATAGCCTAGCTTCAGAGAAAAAGGGTTGCCTTTCCTTTGAAGCTAGTACATCACAGGTAAGCCGCCAAGGATCACGGAGAGGGAAGAAGTGAGTGCAGCAGAGAGATTGCTGCACCAAGAGACACAAAGCCTGGGTATGAGGTCTCCCCTTCACTATTACTGAAGTGGGTGACCCTGCCTCAGTCACCCAACCATGCCGCTCCTCCACTTCCTTACTGTTACAGGGAGAAATGACTGCTCTATGGACCACAGAGCAAAGCTTCTTAAACTTTAAAGGACTAGGGTCTTAGTAAATGCAAATTCTAGCCTAGAAGGTCTGGATGGGGCATTTCTAACAAGATCCTGAGTGACACAGAGCTGCTGGTTTGCAGACATCATTTCGATAACAAAGTTATAGAGAATTACAGAGGAGACAGTGAGGTAAAGGCTAGGAAAATGCTTTATAAACTAGTATACTGAATAAAGTTATTATGATTAACAATAACAGAAACAGTAATAACAGAAATGCTTTCGCTGGGTCTACTTCAGTACAGCATTTCCTAGGGGCGCTTGCACCCCACCCTACCCTGAAGATCTGAACCTGTTTTTAAGGGCTTCCCGGCTCTCCCTGACCTCTCAGTGTGGTTGGTTCCAGCCCAAGGGCTGACTTCTCCTTCTGACAGAAGCAGTCAGATTAGCTTTTTCCAGAAGGCAGCAGGCTAATGCAGTGATTTAGCAATGCAATGACTCCCCAAAGGTTACTTGCGGGGGCTCTGAGGAACCTTGTGGAAAAACACACAGCTCCTT
The DNA here is from genome assembly GCF_964270905.1 of Leucopleurus acutus. NCBI lineage: Eukaryota > Metazoa > Chordata > Mammalia > Artiodactyla > Delphinidae > Leucopleurus > Leucopleurus acutus. The sequence goes on along the minus strand of NC_139147.1, from coordinate 75,820,131 downwards.
TAAAAATGAAACTCAGTCTGGCTCTCCAGCAGTTCTTCAGAGGTCTCCACTGGACTTGCATTGCTCTCGGAAACAGGATAGAGAGAATTCCACCTCTTGCAAACTCGCTTGCATTTCTGTCTCTCCTACCAGGAAGACAAGGCTCTTCCAACATCAGAAGAGATGTTCACATTTTCTACTGGGAAATTATCTATACCGTCCCAAATTTCTGGTATACAAGGGCATTCACAAGCAGGTCAACTCCCAGCCCCAGCTCAGAAATCCAGAACACTCACTTGTTAACACGGCAGACTCAGGTGTTGGTTGTCTGAAGAAGCTGGTGATGGTGGAAAGCACCCAACGTTAGGGAAAGTATGCACTGGCTAGTCCCAGGGGTGTCCTCTTGCACACCTGAGATGTGTCTGTGATGGAAGCCACCAGCAGGAGAAATGAGGCAGGAGGTTAGAGATGTACAGTGGCCTCACCAAACCTCACCTCCGACTTTCTCTCCTGACTTCACAGCCTTCTTGCTCTCAGCACACCTGCCGGGCACACTCCCACAGAGAGCATCTGCACTGGCTGTTCCCTCCACCTGGAATGCTGTTCCCCCCAAATGGGCGGGTCCTTGCTTGCTCATTGCCTGCTCCCTTACCTAGTCCAGATCCTTGACCAAATGTCACCTCTTCAGTGAGGCCTTCCATGACCCACCTACCTAAAATTCTAAATGAACCCCTGCATTGCCTCCTAGGATTCCCTACTCACCTCTCCAGCTCATTTTTTCATGGTACATTATACTATCTGACATAAAACGTTTTACTTGTTTGGTTGTTTCTCCTCCACAACAGAAGACAAATGCCATGAAGTCAGAAAATTTTGTTGGTTTTCTTCACTTTCTTGTGTAGACCAGTGCTTAGCACACAATAGGTCCCAAGAAATACTAATGAATAAATCTTTTAATCAATTACCTAATTAATTAATAACGGGGTTACTAAAGTCTTGAATTTCAGGCAATGTGGCTGCTCATCACAACTATATGAATTTTTCTAACAAAACTGTTTACTTAAAAATTTAGTGTTCCACAATTTTTCTTTCAATTTTAAGCTTTACCTATTAACTTTCTACCATAAAATATAAGGAATCAGTTTTCACAGCACCCTCCTCCACCCCAACTACACACAGATGCACACTTCCCATCCATATTGAGTTGATACTCAATATAGCTGTATCATAATTTTGGTTAAATTAACATTTTATGTTCACTTTTTTATGACTACGTAAATATTCATGGCAGAGTTATGTGGTATATTGTGGTTTCTATTTCCATTTTTCTTTTCTTGCACAACTTTTTGTTTCCTTAGTGTTAGATTTTTGTTATTGGTTGGTCAGTTGATTCGTTTTCTAGTTTTCTATGTACTCGATCATGAATTAAGTCCCTTACCTCCTCTCCTCCAGTTCTGTAAATCTCTTCCTAATAAAATTAAACATGTCAGAAAAAAAAAAAAATAGTGTTCCGGACTGGGAGATCAAAAAAAAAACAGTTGGTATATCTAAATTCTGTTTATGGTCTGCGGCTATGTAGCTATATAAATTTATATAGGCCCCTCTCCTAGTCTCAGTCTCTACCATAAAATGTAGGAATTACACCAGATTCTTAAGTCTCTTCCAAACACCAACCTGATATAATACTAAAAGTAAGAGTAGCAGGGTTTCATACACAGCAATAACAACAAAAAGATTTACCGAGTATTAACTGTGTGTAGGACACTATCCTTGAGACTCAAAGGCCATAAAGGTGGCCAAACATAGATTTTGGCTCCAATATAGCTTACTTACTACCAAGAGCAAGAAGAGAAAAGACAAAAATTTAATGAAAATTCAAATATTAATCCAAAAGATAGATTAGATTCCTACATTGAGCAGGAATGATGAATTCTGATATTCCTGCCAGCTCTATAATTGACCTTTGGTTCTCTGGAGTTTGAAAGGGTTAGATACTTACCAAAGATGGTCAAATAGCAACAGAGAGCTTACTATTTTTTTTATCTTATTCCAAAAGGTGATTATCACTCCTATTTTTCAAAGAGAAACCACACAACCCTGGTGAGAAGTTGTCAACAGCCCCTCAGCCTCTCCAAGTGCTCATCAGACTGTTCTCCTTTTTAAATATTAGCTCCTTTGTCCCTTTCAGGAAAACTCTCTTCCGTTATTGCTATTAAGAGAATTACGTGTGATGAGATGTCTTCCTCATCCTGTCTAAAGATGTGTATGACAACTTTGTCTTAAGTCCTTAAAAAGCTGCCATCACCATTTCCCAAGGAGGACACATAACACACTAGGTAGCTTTCAAATGCTTTTTTCTTCTCATTTCTGGTTCCAAATCTCACCAAATACCAGCCACATCTTTTTTTCTGGATTCAGGTTTTACATCTGCCAGATGAGAAGCTAGGCGAAACAGCATCCATGCCCTTTCCAACTCTAGTATTTTGCTGTACTTAGTGTTTCCCACAACAAGGAAATCTGTTTGGACCTCTCTGCCCTTGCCTTTCCTACACAATTTGAAGTCACGGAAAAGGAGTAAGTCAGTGGTAAGTCATGTTTCTTGGAAACCAATACCTTCTGGGACACTAACATTACTGCTGGGTATGAAAAATTCCAAGTAGTAACTGTTCAGTTGTGATGGGGTGCAAGATACCCACTCCTACACATTTATTTCTAGCTCTTGAGAGAAGAGCACAACGATCTAGAACATAAAAATTCCATAATTTCTAACTGCGAATCGTCTATAATCAACAAATCTATTTGTCCTTGGCCACACTGGCAGAAAGCCACAGATCTAAGAGAATAAGCCATTACCTGCAATGCTTGGAAAGAGGTACATTTCCCAGTTTATACTGAGCTTGACCTTCCACCCCGATCATTACTTTAATTTTGTGTAGTGACCAATCAAATCCACTGCACATTAGTTTACGAAGTCAGGTACTCAGAGGCAGGGCAGAGGGATGGAAAAGCCCTGCCGGAAGAGTCAATAGCCCTTCCTGCAAGGTCTCTCTCTACTGCTCTCTCTGAGCTTCTGGTTCCTCAGTTGTAGGATGAGGCGTTGGTGAGACAATTCCCAGGTCTTCTGAGTCAGTCATTTCATTGTACGTAATCATTTTCATTGCAAAAGAAATTTGTTTGAATCTCTCTGCCCCAAAGGTAACAACAGAACTTAAAAATAACTTGTGAGATCATTTTATTCAGAACAAGAAGAGATCACTTAAAAACCCCGATGGTCATCTATTCTTGTTTTAAAAGGTGAACTAAGACTCAGCATGAGTCCCTCCTTGCTGAATTCCTGCTATGCTCCCTCACCACTAACAAAGACCAAAACCTCTCTGCGCTGGAAGGGGAAACTACAATGCTCCTCATAAAATCACTTAGAAGCCTGAGGGTGGTAATTAGCTCATCTCCTGAGCTCTCCCTTCTTCAGGTTAAGCAACTTTAATTCCTTAACCTATCATTAAAGTGCTCATTTTACAGGCATACTCTATTTTTACTAGGTTCTTCTAAACTGCAGAGTCCAAAAATGGACACAAAGCTTTAAAAACATCTAAATAATATAGACTATAACCAAAGATCACATTCACATACCCAGAAAATTATGTGTCTTTAAATAAATTGTAGCCACAGTTACTGAAGTTTAAGATTTGCTATATTTAATGTGCTCAGATAAAATAAAATTAGAATTTTATTTTGCAATGAAACAAACCTAAATAAAGCCCTGTAGCATCATAATAAAAAGATACATTTCCTCTTTCAAAAGATTTGTCACTGAAAATGAGGCAGCGATGAAGCAATAGCTTCTCAGCACCGTATTTCCTTGTTTTATGAGTGGAAGTCACTTACCATATTCGAGTAGATACATTATTAAAAGCATTTAGTGTCACAAAAGAGTCACGTTTCTTCGAATATCAGCATTGCACAGTTCTAACAATTTTGGATACAGCATTAATTATTTTAGAAGACGTTCATGGAAAAATACTGTGTGAATGGCAAAAAGGAGATGGAGGCCGCTTTTGGAATCTTTAATATCAAATGAAGGTATACTTGCTGCAATCTTTAAACAGACCCTGGGCTGTGATGTGGTGGCGAAAACCTGGTCCAGGAGACCACGATTATAGTCCTGATTTTGTACTTGGGCAGGACACTTCTTCTGTGAAAATAACTTTTTGTGTGTGTGGAAAAAGGGCATATTGTATTATCTAACAAGTTAGGTAATTGAACTGAGGTTTCTTCTAGCTTTGTGATCATAAACCAATGTACTATAAGTATTAGATAAATTCACCTTAAAAATAGACATGGAATTAAATGCATTATTTAAGTTGGGGCATTTCTTATAGCCTTCTCATTTAAAAAAGGGATAGTTAATAGGATGATATGCAGGCTCAAATATAAAAAATAGTCCATGTCACCTTGGGCAAAACTCTCAGAAATTTACGAGTTGATTATAGGCACCCACCTTCGTTTTTAAAATAACAATATGTCTTATTGGTATTTTCTCTACATTGCTTGTGCCTCAGAGGTTTCAGGGATTACAAACTGATTTCCAAAAGACAGTATCTTGCTCTATACCTGTCAGAGTCTGTGCTTTATTTAAACAGGATAGTATATGGGAAAACATTTACAATCTGTAAAGCATTTTAAAGATGCTATATTTTTTACCTTCCTTCCATCTCCCCAGCAAAATTAATCTCTCCTTATCCTGTACTATTGGAACTTTGTTTCACCTCTCTTATAAATTCTTAATCCATGCTCTTTTCTACACTAGATCAACCATCCCTTCTAATAGGAATTATCTTACTCACTTGAGCATCTATAGGGCTTAGCATAGTGAGATTTGTAACAAATACTCAATAATTTTTTGACGAAATAAAGAATTAAAGTTACTAGAGAATATATTACAAAATGTGCTTTAGGTGTCATAGCCATAATTTCTTATACAGAATTTCATCTGTTTTTAGTACTTAGCCTCCTTTTTAAATATATACATTCCTCCCAGAGAAAACAGAAAAATTCAGTGGATAGCAGAGTCCGTTAGTTCCTTTTCAGTGTTTGAAGGATTAAGTCTTGGCGTCTTCTTTAAAATAATTCCTTAAAATCATGTATTCAAAATGTATTATTTGGGGGAGGGGCAGTATCAGGAGTAGGGGAGTGGGAGGTACAAACTAGGCTCAAGGATGTACTATATAACACAAGGAATATAGCTAATATTTTTTAATAACTGTACATGGAAGGTAACCTTTAAAAATTGTATAAAAATAAAATTTTTTTAAATCAAATATATAAAGTATGATTGGACTAATGTTAATGAAAAAATGCATGTTATAAGAAATCAAAGCTACATGGATGTGAAGGAATTCGGAAGCAATACTAGGAGTGACTGTCTTTAAGTGTATGCTGCAATTTTCCCATAACTTTAAACTTTCGTATGAAGAACATAAATTTCCATCAAGAAAAAAACATAAAATCAAAAAAATGAAACATAAAATCAGAAATATATATATATATATTATTTGGGCACATAATTGGTAAGACTTCTGATTCAGTAATCTAAACATAATGACACCCTTAAATAAATAATAATCTCTTGTCAGCTAGACTCATAAAACATTAGATTTTTTTTTTTTAAGTGGAAGAGAATCTCTATATCATCATTTCTTTAGCCCACCTCATATTACCAATGACGCAACAGAAGCGCAGGAGGTAAAGTGACTTTGCCAAGGTCACATCAAGTCAGTGAGTGAGTGCTGAGCAGCACCAGGATAGACTCCAGATCACCCGACTCCTAGCCCAGTGCTGTTTCCTTCCTGCCTGTCCTCTCTGATTTATTCATCCAGAACTAACTGATCAAGCAGAAACAATTGGGAATAGTCAGACCTCTATTAATAACAATTTGCTTTTATATAGTACCATATAGTTTACAAAGCACTTTCCATATACTCTCTCTCCTTGATTCCTTCCCAAAACCCCAGAGAGCAGACAATTTACCACCATTTACAATAAACTAAGGCCTAGAAAGGTAAAGTGATATATCCAAGGTCACAGAGCCAAATTTGAACCCAGACTTTCTCACTATGAACTTAAGTCTGTGTACATAAATCCACAGCAACCTCTCTTTCAGAGATACAAAGAAAAAAATTCTTCCACCATAACCCTCATTTGCATCCTATTAAGCCAAGATTCTAAGGGGACTGCCCCAGTAACTTTGTGAAGGGTTTATAAGTAGAAAGGCTGACTTTGAAAGAACTTTAACCAGATGCATAAACTATGCAAAAGTAATAGATGAATTGAGAAAAAGAGCAGGACAGCCACCGAAATGCAGGTCCAGCAAATTGATTTAGACACCAACGACAAGAAAGGTCTTCATTATCTACTTATTTCAGCCCCCACTTTTGAGCTGAGGGAACTAAAACACCTCTATCTCCCAACCCTAAAATGTAGAAATCCCAGGGTTTCTTGAAGAACAAAAGTTATGATAGTCATGACTCTGGAAATGCCACCCCTTTGCACTGATACAGCAGTCTTTTTGTTGGCACTCACCAAAGGTCCTGAGCAGTACAGTCTGTTCCCCAGAGTCGCTGGGGTCAGAGATGTATCTAAAGACAAGAATTAGGATGTGAGGTGTGCAGAGCAGTCTTCACATGAGCGGACAGGGAGTGGAGCATCCAGTCTCTGATGGGAGGGAAGAGGACCAGGAGACTGGGGACAAGGCACATGCACAGATGATGATGAAGGATCACGCCACTCCCCATGGGACAGGATGAGAACAACACAGAAGAGACTGTTTTGTTTCTCATTTTCAGAAACAGGAGAGAAATTGCTTCTAACAAGAAGAAGGAGGAGGAAGTTTTCACGCCTAGCCAGATTTCATAGGGAGGAAGATCAATAGTTCTCTTCCATGGGCAACAAGAAGTTAAGTCACAGTGAATACGATCCATTATTTAGAGAGCTATATTTGAGCTCAGGGTGAGATCTGAGAGCTGTTCAAACAAGAAGGAAAGGTAAGTGGAGGCTGTGTACTACATGTGTGTCCACCCCGAGTCTTTAGCTACTTTATACCCAAGGATATAATGAAAAGTGCTACGAAAACCAAACAAGTAAATATTATTATACATCAAGCACCTTATATTTTATTCACTCAATTAAGTTTCTTTTGTTAATTGAAATGACCTTAATATGGCCAAGTTACTGGGATCACAAAGAAGACATAGTCTTTGCCTTCATGATGCTCATAGCCTAGAAGACAAGCCTGACATGCAATCAAGGAACCATGTATACTATAGCAGCGGTCCCCAACCTTTTGGTAGCAGGGACCAGTTTCACAGAAGACAATTTTTCCACGGATGGGAGCAGGGGGTGGGGGGTTGGGGACAGGATGGTTCAGGTGGTAATGCGAGCGATGGGGAGCAATGGGGAGCAGATGAAACTTCGCTTGCTTACCGCTCACCTCCTGCTGTGTGGCCCGGTTCCTAACACGCCGCAGAGCTGTACCGGTCCGCAGCCCGGGGGGTTGGGGACCCTTGTACTATAGTGAAGAAAGAAATCAACGTGGCAGGAGAGTTCAAAGGGCCGGAGGACAGAAAGACTTTTCTCAGCAGAGAAGGACCAAGAAAATCTTTAGTAAGAAAATTATAATCTCATTACTTGTGGATATAAAAAGTTAATGTACTTGGGGAAGATACTAAGAGATTTCAAGTTGTGTTTTGCTTTTAACGAATAATGTAATTATTGCTAGTATTTTATTACTGATGAAGAACTGACTATTGAACAATATGTTATTTATAGTTCCTAGCTTCCCCATAATATACCATTTGCTAATAGTTAATTAAGTCATGAAACCATAAATTTAACAGAACACATTACATTCTTAATGTTCACTGAAGACAACGTTCTCTGCCTCTCCAAAATGTTTAAATTCTATGTTTGTACATCTGTTGTATGTTTTCAAGACAATGCAAACATGGGGAAAATCTCAAAAATACATTGTAAAATAGTAAGATCAAAGCTGCATTTGGGAAGCTCTCCCCTGAATTTGCTAGGTGAATTGAAATTCAATCAATATTAACCTGTGCAAATAAAGAGAGTCCTATTCTTCCAGTTTAAGAACTGGCCCTGCTTTCAAAATAAGTAATGAGAACTCTAAGCCATTTTCTCTTTCTGACATTGCATAAGTTTCAAGTCCTGTACCTATGTCCAAAGCAAAGGTCTTTCATTCGAATTACTGTTTTTAAAGAAATCCTCAGGGGTTTCAAAACTGGTACTTCCAGATCTCTGAGACTCAGAGCCACTGATTAAAATTTTTAATCATATTTATAGATAAGTAGGCTTTAGGGTGGGGACTAAATATGATTTAATAGATAGAAAATAGTATGGGATTCAAGAAACTCGTTTTCATTCTTTACTTTACCAGGATTAAGCCCCTTTTTCCCTGGGCCTCAGTTTTTCCAGGTAAAATGACGAACATAAAAATGACTTCTAAAATCTCTTCTGACCATAAAGATGCTATCACAGTGCTGGGAAGCTAGTAACTTTGCCAGTTCAGTTATGAACTGGCAAGGTGATTTTTCTGGGAAATTATTGCTTGAACTGTGAGAGCTAAGACACATTTCCCATCATGAATTTGAAGGCAGACTTAATCACTCCCATCCCAAAGAGCCTCTAGCACTTGTTAATATCTCCATTATGGCATTTACCATATTGCATCTTGAGCAGTGCTGTCTGTCTTCCACGCTAGCGTGGAAGGTTCATGAGGTCAGAACTGTGTCTTGTTCAATGTTTTGCCAATGCCCAACAATGCATGACTCGGGGTAAGTGTCCAATGGATGCTGGGGTAGTGGAAGAATGAATAAATTAGTATCTCAGGGCAATTTTTAAAAATTGTCTGGACCTGATCTTGGTAGTTCTCTTAACCCTGTAACTCTTTTAAGGTATTTACATGGTGTTTCCTCATGGGAAGACTACTTTAATGACCCTGATGTCTGACACCCTAACTATGATGGATAAACAGAGGAAACCAGCCAGGACACTGCTGAGAATTCCACAAAATGCTATCTCCAGGACCTCTGACCTGAGATTATCTTTCCACAAGATTATTCAGTATCTTTTGAAAGTAAAGACTTCTAAGTAAAGATGGGAAAGTTGAACACAGGCTTTTACTTTCATTCTTACCTGAAACACCATTAAAAGTACAATAAAGGTGTGTGTGTGTATGTGTGATAAATCTATAAAGATGCAGCAAAAGGGAGAGAAGACAACAACTGTCAAATTTTAGAAACAGGAAGCTGGTGAAGATATAAAGGATTTAGCAGACCTGAGAAAACTCAATTCTAAGCCAGTAGTGGGGAAAGACAATAAGCAATCTAATTTGGACTGCAGAATCTTCAAAAGTTTAGACAGCAGTAGCACCAAGCTTGTCTAGAAGTAGGGTGAAGGGGAAAAGGATAAAATACACAGAACTGGTGGACAGTTTGTTCTTAAGAAGGTATTATAACCTCAAACCCTCTCTTAAACGTTGAACATCTAGACAACTGCCCTCCCCAACCTCAGCAGAAGACTGCAGATGTGTTTTTTGTAGAGGACAGAAGAGACGCTCTCTGTACAGTGGGCCGAGTAAGTACCACATTGAAAACTAAGAGATTAAGTGAACTTACATGCTGATTGCTGAGACCCACAGAATCCTGGCAGCCATGTCTTTATCATACAGGCAGGAGAAAGAGTCTTCTCTGAGGAATTTATAAACAATAAGAAGCAAGACCTAAAGATACTGATATCAGGAGTTCCACAGTGAAAAGCCCATGAAAGTGACCCTGTAACTAAGATCATTATCAATAAGCCCCACCCATGTGTACAGAGCTTCCAGTCGCCTCTTTAGCCTGCTCTTAAATATGAACAGGCAACAAATATAAAAACATCTGTACAAAGTCTCTTAACATGAAAGACAGAAATCGAAACAAGTAATTAAATAAAAGCTAACTGGAAACAAAGGCTATGGAAGGAGATGAAAACTTCTAAAAGCTATATTATTAATATGCCTAACAAGGTATTAGAAATATTGCCTCAGTGAAACAAGACAGCATAATATAAAATCAAACATTCAAAGAAAAACAACAAGTAAGGATCTTGAAAACTAAAAGTCTGATATCAGAAATTAAAAATAAAACCTAACAGAAAGAGTAGAAGATAAAAATGAGCCTATCATCAAGAAAACAGGTGAAAAAATGCAAAGTAGGTGAAAACAGGAAATAAAACATATTAATAATAAAAATGTTTTAAAATTCAGGATATCAGGGACTCCCCTGGCAGTCCAGTGGTTAAGACTTCACCTTCCAATGCAGGGGATGTGGGTTTGATCCCTGGTCAGGGAGCTAAGATCCCATATGCCTCGGGGCCAAAAAACCAAAACATAAAACAGAAGCAATGTTGTAACAAATTCAATGAAGACTTTAAAAATGGTCCATGTCAAAAAGTCTATTAAAAAAAAAATTTCAGGATATCAGTATCTGAGTAACAAGATTTCAAAAAAGCTGGAGCCAAACAACAGTAACAACAAAAAAGAAACAGAGAATAGGAAATCATCAAAAAAAAATTTCAGGAAAATTTTCTAGATGCAAAGAATATAAGTTTCCACATTAAAGAAGCCAACTAAGTACCCAGTATAATGGGTGAAAATAAAACCATAAGAGGGCAAATCTTCATAAATTTTCAGAACTCTGGGAAAAAAGAGTTTTTCAAAGAGTAAAAAATAAATCATATTCAAAAAATGATGAATCAGAATGTCATCACACAAGAACAACAAAACTGAAGGGAGAAGACATTATAGTGGTGCCATTTAAATTCTGAAGGAAAATTATTTTCAACCTAGAATTCTATACCTAGCCAACTTATTGCCCAAATATGAGGAAAGAAGGAATATATTTTCAGATATGCAAAGGTTCAAAAAATTTAACTGTGTATCCTTTTTTTCAGGAAGCTGCTGGAAAATTGATTCTACCAAAATAAGCAAGTGAATTAAGAAAGAAGAATACAGAGGATACAAGAAAACAAGAGAACCAAGCAAAGAGACCTGCAGAGATTTTCCAGGGTGATGGAAACGGAGATTCCAGGATCAAACCAGTGCATAGGGCATAAAAGGAAAAGCGCACATATAGAACCAAGTCAGAAGGTTCCAAGAGAGATTACTTCAAGAAGATGAACTTGATAAGATATCTGTGCATCAGAATGGCTGGAGCTGAGATTCAGAACGGTGGCAGAGGCTTGGAGTTAAATAGTGAAAAGTATGTATAGAAAGCTGAACAAACAAAAAACAAGACAACTATCAACCACAGAAAGAAACAAAATCATAAGAGAAAGGAAGAGTAATCACAGTCATTAAAAACGTTTACATAGTCATAAAAGTGTAACTAATAAATACTGAGCTAACCAAAACAATAATGTAACAGCCCTGGGAAGATGGTAGGATAGGAGGAATGCCTGTTGTGAGAGTGTGATGGTAAGAGAGAGATGAAAACTTCATTTCTACAATGGGACATCAAAAATAGAGCTGAGAAATTGAGAGGAGGTAAGAAGAGAATGTCATTTAGAACACAGAGGTAAATAGCAAAAAGAATTGCGAGTGATGTCTCTGGAGAGAAAAAAAATTTGAGGGAGGGGACAAGGAAGTGCTATCTTTGATAATACACTTTCCATAACTGTGACAAAAATGGCAAGTGCACAAAAAAGAAAAGGAAGACATCACCTCAAATGTTATTCATGGTCTTCCTTGGTGGCGCAGTGGCTGAGAGTCCGCCTGCCGATGCAGGGGACACGGGTTCGTGCCCCGGTCCGGGAAGATCCCACATGCCGTGGAGCGGCTGGGCCCGTGAGCCATGGCCGCTGAGTCTGCGCGTCCGGAGCCTGTACTCCGCAGCGGGAGGGACCGCGACGGTGAGAGGCCCCCGTACCGCAAAAAAAAAAAAAAGTTATTCATGAGGGATCATCGTTACACCTCTCTTGCTCTAGAAGCATTTCTGAAGGAATGAGTAGCATCAGAGGCTGCAGTGTTCCCCAGCCCCCTCACACCTTTACTAAGACCTGCATGATTCAATGGGGAGTAGGGATCAAAAGAGGTTGCTCAGAGAAAAGACAAGGCTGTCCTTGCCATCTGTGTAACCGCTCCTTATGGTTATTTGATGAAAATCATCTGCTGACCTTCATTTTCAAAATCTTGTTCATAAATCTTTCACGAGCCAGGCTGAGACCTTCTCTATACAGGTGGTATTCTAGATTTCAACCATTGATTACAGCTGTCCAGTTTGGCAGGAAGTGTCTTCCTGAAACTGTTTTAAGACTTTGATCCAAAACAGCTCTATGTTGAGTTACAACTAAAGGCTCAGACTGGAAGTATTATGCTTGGAATTCATTTAAACCTTTAAGCAAACTGAATCCATCAGACTCAGCAAAAGCAATGGCTATGATTTTGTACCCCAAGTTATAATAAGGCAGTTTTGAGATACTTAATGATAGCTACATTTTGTTAAGTGCTTACTATTTGCCAGGCAGTGTGGCAAACACTTTCATATACTATCTCATTTAATCATCAAAACAACTCTAAGAATAAATACTATTATTATCTCTATCATATAAGTGAGAAAATCTAGAGTTAGGAAGATTAGGAACCTTGCCCAATATCTTCTGCTAGGAAGTAGACAGACAGAAATCAAAACCAGAATTGGGTTAAAAACTGCTCTAATTTCTTCATCTTCTCTAAAGAAAGACAGCCAAAATATCAAAATACAGTGATGGTAAGTTGAAAAAGAACATGTATCTTACATGAATCTTCATATACTTAAGGAGAATTTGAAGAACTTCATATAGCATAGTTGCAAAATGCATGCATATTAGTACCTGTATAGTGTTTGTCCTGTAATTCTGAGAGTTAATCATTTATAGATCACTGAAGAGCAATTTTTGAGCCTGACACATTTCAAAAATATTTTTTGGATCTTCCCCCTAAAATACCAATCTGTAAGTTTCAATGCAAAAATTTCAGGGGATTGAGAGCCCAAGGTGAACAGAAATGAAACTCACTGTTCCACTAAGCAAGGGAAGTGTGTCAGCAGCAGAGGTTGGCAAAAGTCACAGAGTGCAATACTGGATCACAGCATTTCCTCTGGCCGTGGAACTGTGCTTACAGGTATACCTTGCTTTGTGCGATGGATATTTTCTTGAAAATCTAGGGAATAATTAAAGCTTTGCAAATGGAATTATACTCTAAAAGCCCTGGAATCTAATTTTTAAAAAAGACAATTGATATTAATATTTTTGAAGTATAAGTTATCATTATCTACATTATGTAATTTGTAACAGGCCGCCACAATTTTCTTCTAATCTTGGGGGGCAGGGACTACCTGCTTCATGGGGGCAGGGACTTTGTCTTCTCACTACTATATTCAGCACCTAGAACAGTGCCCAGCTTATCAAATATTTGCCAGATTAATGAATTAACCAATCACTTAATCTTTCCTAGTTGCTACATGTATATTAATGATGCTATACCTTTGCTCATACTATTGCATCAGCTTGGAATATTTTTCCAATGTTTCAATTCCATCCCTTCTGCAAGACCAAGCTCAAATGCCAACTCCCTTCTCTGTATTCCCACAGATTATAGTTCTGTATCTGGTGTAACAGCAGAGGGTATAAATCTTGTATTATTCATTGGTTCCTGGTCTATGACACCTAGGCAGAGTAATCCACAGAGAAGGTATGATATTAAAAGTAAATTTTAAATTTAATCTAAATTTTCACGTGCATACCCCGCTGTCAGCTCTTCCTAGGCTTCTGTTTGTGTCTATCTTCAAAACCAAGTCTGTGAAGTCAGAAACTGTGTCTCTTTTCATTTCTAATCTTGATGATAAGCAATGTGCCTGGCACAGATAAATAAATATATGTATTCATTTTATAAATGAAAACATGTATTATTTGTATACACCATTAATAACATCTTTGTACTAATTAACCAGTGTGTGGGTATGCGTAATACTGGGATGATTTTGTAGATGTGATCTTAGTTACTCTTTTAAGCTATGGAGTTCCATCATGAGAGTGCTACCCCATGATCAGCCAAATGTACATTTATTTCTAGATACAATACCCAAATACAAGGGAATCATAGACTACATTGTTTACAGCAGGGGTTCTCAAAGTGTGATCCCCTAACTAGCAGCATTAGCATCCCCAGGGAACCTGTTAGAAAATGTAAACTCTCAGGCCCACCCCAGACCCACAGAGTCAGAAACTATAGGAGATCGAGAAATATGTTTTAACAAGCCTACAATTTATTATAATCCATATTTACAGTTGAAAACCCCTGAGCAGGTACAACTGGGCAGAAAGTTGTTCTCACTATTCTTCCCTGAACAATGGAATGGTACCTGGACCTAAGCAACAATGTCAACATTCTTATCACAACAGTCAAGTTCTCTCTTCTGAGGAAACTCAACTTCATCTTAGGCCAGACAATGGGAATAATGTAAAATTCTGATCAAAAAGATTAGTGGATTTCTTTCATTTTTGTCACTATTCTTTAATTTTTTAGCACGACTTAGACCAGTAGGTCTTAAAAACTATCATTTTAAGCCATATACCACAGCTGCATGGCATTCTGCTTGTTCCAACCTAAGGGGAAAAAAAAAAATGAGTGAACTAGAACTAGACAGAATGAAGGAAAAACTAGCGAAGCAGCAAGGGTCATCAGTCTAAAGAAAAGTATGAAGGAATGGATTCTAGACCAATCACAGCTGGTATCAAAGTAGGGTGGGCGGGCGATACCAGAGGAAGAAAAGACTATGGTTCTGTGAGAGTAAGAATGGTGGCAGCGGCCAGCATCAGCATCAGGTAGGAATCTCATCTTGCATCAGGAATGTTCACATGAGATGGACTGAAGGATACTGAAAGTTGCATCTGGCTCCATGCAAGGGGCTAATGTGATAGTGAGGAGTTTAAGGCAGGAATCCAGCCCCATACAGGAAGAGAGGAAGTATTAATAGTATGCCTAAGGGTCAGAGGATAATCGCAACAGCAGCAGCTGTTAATACTGAGTACTGATTTTATACTTGGTTCATTATGTAAATATAAAATATATATTTATTACATTTGTTATATATTTATTATATATTATTACATTCATATATAATATATATTATTTGTCTCATTCATCTTGAAAGAGCCATTGTACAAATAAGGAAGCGAAGACACAGAGAGATATCTTGCCCAAGTCACAAGGACTAACAAGTTGCTAGTTGTGTGTCTGATTTGAAGTCTTGAAATCTTTCTACACCACCACTGAGCTTCCCAGGTAAGCAGGTGATGTGAGAGAAGGAGGTGCAACCCCATGCTTACTTAAGCCCCTGGGGTTGGAAGCCACCTCAGGCATATGAGCCTCGGGTGCTCTCTCACAGCCACCTGACAGCAGGCAGGAACACTCCTCATGCTTCCCCAAGTCTGGCTCTGATTGGCCCAGGGTTTCGGTGAGCCTGAGCCTGCAGAGATCACCATCCTGAAGGCTAATAAACTGTAAACATTGTATGTGTGTGTATACACAGCTGGCCTAGGTTTCAGCAAAGGAAGTACCAGACAAGAGCAAAGTATGCCTCAGATGTTCAGTTGTGGTTAAGCTCACAGACTCCGAAGCTTGTCTGCTATGTACTAGCTATGTGACTTGGTCAAATTACTTAACATCTCTATGCTGGGGTTTTCTACTCCCTAAAATAGGGATAACAATACCGCCTGCCTCACTGAATTGTTATGAAGATTAGAGTCACTATATGTAAAGCACAGTGCCCTATACATAGTAAAATATATATATAAGCACAATTTCAAAAGACTGTTATCTCCTCAAATGTCCTTTCAATGTCTCACATGAATAAAGTGTGAAAACATCAGGCATAAAGATTTTTGCTTTAGTTCAGTTTACGTAGATCTGTTTAAAACGTTTATAACTAAGCCTAATACCTAGTGTACTTTATAAAAAAAAAAGTAATAAAATATTGATGAAAGATTTAAAAAAGGAAAAAACCCTCACAATCCAATCATCATTACCCAAATATTGCCTCTTTTTACATACTGACCTCAGAATAGCAGCTTACCATTCCTTTTTTTTTTCCTACAGTGTTTACAGCCCATTTTCAATTATCTGTGCTCTCTGAATCACTGGTGGTGGGATTTGTTTCAGGTAAAAAGCCAGGCAGAGTATATGCTTAAAAAAATGAAAAAGAAAAGCTCTGTGGAGAAGCAACAGGTGTCCCCTGGGATACCTGCCAATGTACCATCAGTTGGATCACAGCAGCAAAATACCATGGCCTCCCTGGGTGGGAGTCCCACGTTCCCAAAGACAGGGAGACAGAGACTGTTTCAAAAAGTAACTGGAGAGAATAGCAAACTAAAATTAGAACTATAGACATTGATCCTGGAACAAAATCCACCATATTCTGCATGCAGGGATGCCAATGAGGATGAAGACATTGGGGGAAGTCATGGGTCTTCTTGGCCTCAGACACACGCCATCTATTTACATGTCTATTTTCTAACCCAAGCCTGTAGGACAAGAATTAGTTTCTCTCTTCTACATGTTCGCTCTCTTAACACTAAAGAAGGCAATAATAAAAATCAAGGTCCAGGCAGCAGGAGTACTGTAGTGTTTCTGACAAAGGACACACGTACCTGTTAACGTTTCATATTAATCACCCTGTAGCTTATCTACTGATTCCTAATTGAGAGTGCACATCCTGATCACATGAGGTGCTTCTTAAATATCCAAGTCCTATGTACCATGGGGTGCCCCGTGATTCAGATGTGCACCCCTGATTGAAAATCCTGTTAGCGGCCAGATTTTACACAGTCTATGTTTTAAACCCAACCAAGGTATAATACTTGACCCAATGCATCTTCATCCCCAACCCCACAAGATGTTATATAACTGCCTTGAAACTACATCTGAGCAACAAAGAGATAAATTCATGTTTTTGAGGAGTTACTGCAAAAAAAATACATAGAATAAGGACAAATGAAATCCCTTTCGGTAAATTAAAGCCTTTGCAGAAGTCAAAGGAGATAACTTGTTGAGTGTGTATGCAGTATGCTTGCTGCTAAAACTACAAAAATGGCAAAGGATTAATTTCTCCCTTCTAGGATGAGATCCTAATGAAAAGACAAACGCAGCTAATAATAATGAAAGACTATGATTCTAAACTCTAAATGGTTTATTGGTACGGGTTTAATTTCATAATCATGATATAGGGGGTATGGGGCTTGGGGAAGGCATAATAATTCTTATTTTACAGAGAAATAAAGAGAAGATGGATTGCCTAAGTCACTTCGTCTTTCCTAGCCACTGTTTTGTTATCTACAAAATGAAGTTAAAATGTCTAATCACAAGGTTTTAAGGGTGATGACATATATTAAAAGCCCTTTAAAAAAAATACAGAGTGTCTCATGAATGTGACAAATCAGGAAACCCAATATTAACAAATCCAGTATAACATAATTATTAGTCATTCAGTAAGCATCAAACACCACACCTAATAGGGTCAAAAGCTTAAAGGCATAAAAGGACAGGGATAAGGGAATGATGGAGAAAACTAACTGGCCACCTCCAGACTCATTACTAACAAACCTCATAATAACCACCTGACTCAGACAATAGGTTACTAGCCAGGTAGCTAGTTAGTTGGACAGCTTTTAGAGTAGGTACTTAGCAAGAGTTCAAATGTTCTCCCACACAAAAATTCTGTTTAAAGAAACCAGAAGTGGAACAAAAGGCAGGCATTATTGTTGTGGAATGTTAAGTGCCTCCGCAGAGGTCATTAATCACTACGACTTTAGATTCTAGCCTTCTGGGTAACCTACTAGAACTCTGAAAGATGAATGGAGAAGAGACATATAATGTTAGAAATCGGCAGGTCTTGAGCCTGTCGATGTATCCCCAGACTGTAAGCTCCTGGAGGGCAACCCAATGCACTATTCATATCACCATCCCCTACATTTAACAATGTGCCTGGAACAATGTGGCAACTCATTAAATATTTTGAATTAAATGAAATGAACTCCCTTTGATATTTAAGAATCTTTAAGACTCAGACAGGAAAAGTGATTTGTCCAATGTTACACCATTAGAGCTGGGATATGAAGTGATCTCCTATGCCCAACGTGTATTCTGTTAGGTTTTGTACCGTATTATATTTTACTTATCCTACAATGGTCTCGGAGATTTGGTTGTTTTTTAACCACAAAGTAGCTTTTCTAAAAATCACTTCCCAGCTCTGATAAACTAGTTACTGCATAGACATTTCCTTTGTCTCCTGCAGGGTGAACCATTCTGGTTTCAGAGAAATGAGTACTCTATACCTTACCTATGTTGGTTCATGCCCCTGGCTTGCCTCTAATGTTGGTGTGAAACTCAGAACACAGTTGAATCTTCACTGGGAACACATGTGTAGTTCTCTATAAAGAAAGCAGGTCACGTTACTGCCTTCTACGTTCTGGAAGAGCCAAACTTCTTTCACCTCTCCCAATTTATAATCTCCTGGATGCATGAACAAAGGCTATCCAATTCAACATATATAATCTGAGTCCCTACTATGTAAATGAAAATGTTTTATCTGATGCAGGCACCTGAGTAGCTACATGAATATTAGAGATTCATATTATGCCCACAAAAACGTTATCTATGAATGGAGATTTGAGAGTGAGATGTTTAAGATCAGAGACTGCATCTCAGTTTTCTTTTACATTCTCAGAACTAAGCACATTGGGAACATAGCAGATGCTCAATAAATGTTTAAATAAAGAACACAAAAATTATAATGTTGATTTTAAGAAATGCAGTATGTGAAGGACAAACAAGGACTTTAGGTCATATAAAGTATACTAGTAAATATTAATTAGATGTAAGGGAGGTCAGGGAAGATCTTACATAGCAAGGGGGATGGCAAATGAACTCAAAAGAACTGAACAGAGGCAAATGACAATGAGAAGAAGGTAATGCTATATTCACTCTAAGATGGGCCTCAATTTAAGCAGTCTAATATCACACTGCCATGGGTTAATACCAGGACATTTTAAGGAGCTCAAAATAAACCTACAGAATAAGCTTTTTTTTTTTTTTTTTTTGCGGTACGCGGGCCTCTCACTGTTGTGGCCTCTCCCGTTGCGGAGCACAGGCTCTGGACACGCAGGCTCAGCAGCCATGGCTCACGGGCCTAGCCACTCCACGGCATGCGGGATCCTCCTGGACCGGGGCACAAACCCGTGTCCCCTGCATCGGCAGGCGGACTCTCAACCACTGCGCCACCAGAGAAGCCCCAGAATAAGCATTTAAAGATAATCAGGGGGGGCTTCCCTGGTGGCGCAGTGGTTAAGAATCTGCCTGCCAATGCAGGGGACACAGATTCGAGCCCTGGCCCGGTAAGATCCCACATGCCACGGAGCAACTAAGCCCGTGCACCACAACTACTGAGCCTGTGCTCTAGAGCCCGCAAGCCACAACTACTGAGCCCATGCACCACAACTAGTGAAGCCTGCGTGCCTAGAGCCTGTGCTCCACAACTAAAGAAAGCCGGCGCACAGCAACGACGACCCAACACAGCCAAAAATTTAAAAATACATAAATAAATAAATAAATTTATTTAAAAAAAAGATAATCAAGGGGTTGAAATTAAACGGCTGGAGGAAGAACAGAGAGGGTATTTTAAATGAGTCCATTTTCTGATATAACCGTGAGGCAAGCAATTTCTTCTGCATTTCATTTCCATTCTTTCTCAAAGCAACCAAAAACTTATAACATGATCACATACGCAGAAGCTTCCATATTGATTAGTTAATTTCAAATCTTCTACACTGAGGTCCCCAGAGTGGTTCATTCGTAGATACAATCAGTCCCCTAAGGTCTAAACTAGTGCTTCTTAAACTTTAATATGCATACAAATGACAAGCAGATGCTGTTGAAATGCAGATTTGGTTCAGTATGTCTGGAGTAGGGCCTGAGATTCTGAATTTCTAACAATTTCCAGGTGATGTTAATCCTGCTTGTCTATGGATTACACCTTGAGTATCAAGATCCTAGACCAATGTTTAACTTTGACTATCAATTCGCATCACTTGGGGAGCTTTTTAAAAATACCTAGGCCCAGGTTCTACTCCAGAACCCATTAAACCAGAATGTCTAGAGGTGTGGCCTAAGTATCTTTATGCTTCAAAAGCTCCGCAGGTGTTTCTAATAGACCAGCCTAAGATTGAGAACCTAACTGGACAAAGAAAAGATGTGTTACAGGAAAAGGGGGGGGAAGAGAAGATCGGGAGAGAGAGAGAGAGAGAGAGAGGGAGAAGGAGAGAGAGAGAGAGAGAGAGGGAAAGTTCTTTCCTCACTGTAAATCAATGCTTCTCAAACTAATGTGCATACAAATAACCTGGGGATTTCATTAAAAATCAGATTCTGATACAGTAAGCCTGGAGTAAAGATCAAGGTTCTGCAATTCTAAATCAAACCACATTTTGATTATCAAGAGTCTAAATGAGTTATTCCCGAACACAGTAACACCTGATATCTTCAAAATAAACACCTACGCCTCTCTCCTACCCTAACATTCCGACGTGACTAAGAAAGGGTTTGACCAGGCATGAGGATGTCTAAAAGCATGCCAGATGATTCTAATGTGCATCAAAGTTTGTGAACCACTGCAAGGCACAAATTCTGTCAAAGCTGTTCAGGCTACGCACCAACCCAAATCTCTGAGGCAATATTAATTACCATGGTACATAAGGATCACTGAAATTACACTGTAACTTGATTGCTAGGTCAATTGATTTATTTTCCTCTCCTCTTTACCCTGATAACAGGAAGTGATGCAAAGCAGTAAATAAGGAAGCAAAAAAAATTGACCTTATTTGTAAATAACTGATGCTCAACTTGCTGGAGACTCTGGACAAGTGCTCTAAGAAAGGTTTTCAAATGCTGGAGGTAATGTGAAGGTTGTCAAATGCTGGCAACAAGAGTCAAGATTAATTGGGCCATTAGCCTTTTTTCTGGGATAGAGAACTCTTGAACTTTCAACTGACTCATGTAATAATACTTTGAGTATTGAAAGAGTTTCTAGTAGAAAAAAATATATATGCTTACATTTGAAAATGTCTTCCTGGATTTAAATTTGAATCTGTTGAGGGAAGAAGTTTGTACATGGCAGCATAAAGTACTTAAGATGCACCAATTCAAATGGGATATGGATATATTCTTCTTAATACACATTTTTTTGTTCTACAATAAAATTTCAAGTTAGCTACCATTTTTAGCTGTGCCATTTGCATCAACTCAGAAAGTGAGACCAATGTGTAAATAATTAGCCATTCTTCATATGATCAGTACCTGGCTAATTCACTTTTGCAAAGGAAGTCTGAGAACTAACATGTAAAAGGACTTTCACCATGTCTTTTGCCTGAAGCAATTATGGTAACTCTGCAAAATGACCACAGTATTGGTTTGGGGCAAAATTATTAACTGCCTTTGGGTCAGTGCTGTGATTCATGCCTGTATCACTGCTATTTGGATTTCTATAGAACTTCTGGCCTGATTCTTCCCAGATAAACTTCTGAGATTCTTTCTCCTTTCCAAAATCCCAAGACTGGCAGAACAGCTAAAATGCTACTGTTATCAGCATGAGATATAAACCACCTGGAACCCTGCATAAAACATGTAGCATATTTTATGGGAAACGAGGAGAAATAAAAAATTATCACTAAGAGATACATCCTTTTTTTATGATGGGCCAGGAATTAGTGTATAAATTGGATGCAAAAATGTTACCAAGAACCTCTGCCAAATAACCAAGTTTAATAATCAAACAGCAGGTGTCCTCTAAATACAAAAAAAAATGCTTCTTAGTAAAACGATACTGTCCTTTGTTTAATCTCATGTTCCAGAAATACTTAATCAACTGGAATATTACAGAACTCTATGAGTTAAGAGTTGGCTTCTCGTTTTAAAATGGATTCTACAATACAGTTAATAAATATATGCCTCATGTACATTTATTGACATGGGATCTCTCATATATGTACATCATTGTTAGTCAAGGAAATGCCCATCAGCAAAATATCAGAATAAAATTATCCCAATTAAAATTTGCCAGCTTGTCTGAATCCATGTTGACTCAGTTATTTTCATACTAAAAATGCTTACTTAGGTTGAAATACTTAACTCCTCTAATTAGATACTTTATTGAACAGGTACCTGCTATCATTTGACGCTCCAGTTTTATTAATCAGCCCAGAAATAGGTAACCCACCACCACTCCCTGATCCTGAGCACATTACCACAATGACTGACATTCTTGGTTTAAAAATAAAACCTTGTTTCAAATATAGCTTCTCGAGTTCTGGGTAATGAATATAGTTTCATAAAAGTTGACATCATTTCTTCTGATTTCACCACGAATAAATACATCCAGTATTCCTACTGGATATCTGACCACATTACTCAAGACTCTTGCAAGCTGGTGGGCGTTTTAAAGAGGAGGAGGAGGAGGAGACCTGCATAGATGGAGTTAAACCCAAAGGCTATCCAATCTTACAATTTTAATAGTCATTTTGTTTATGGTTAAATATGCCATCAGAAGTTGATTTTTACAGTTCATTTACCAGTTAGTATGTGTATATTATGCAGATTTGCTATGAGGAGAATATTAATATATGCATATCCAGAACTAGTAATATGCATCATGCCTGGAGCCAAGCAGTACTCCGATACACTGTTCTTCTTAGAGGTCAGTTCTAACGCACACTGTTCCAAATAGACCCAATTTCTCTGCTGATATATTTTCAAAATGCAGTAGGATGTGGTCATACACACCCAGAAATACCATCTTCGTGGGGTGGGGGTGGAGAAATCCAAACATTTTTTCTATAGCAATGCATTATTGGATATCAGATACAAACGTGCCTGTCAGCAATCCTGAAGCAAACGAAATATATTTATTTGAACCCATCCATTCTACAGAAAAGAAACGGCTTTATCAACATATCTCACCTCCCCCACCATCTAAAGACTCTTCCCACCCCCCTACCTAAAAAGAAAAAAAAAATCACACTTCACTACGCAACTGATGGAGTATTAAACACTGTCTTCCAAGCTGTGGGAGTTAAAAAGAAGTCGCCTTCCTGCCACACTTCCCTGGTGCTGCAACGGACATAGCATCTCCTCCTATCGACCTAGTATGATGCTCACTCCCCAAGCACTGCAGTCCCCTCGCCGAGGGCTGCCCTGGCCACACGCACATGCAGCGGGAAGTCCCCCGATGGGGACAGCCTCATACCTTTGCTCTCCATTTCGGTCCCTTTCGAGTGCTGGGAAGTTCAATGGAAGTTGGCCGGAAGATGTGGGCCCGCTTCAGATTCCCAAATCCAGGAAGCCAATCTGATGATTTCGCCCGTACTTCCTTTCTTCCCCTCAGGCTTCCTGAAAGATGGGATTTCTTAAACCTTGAAGCTGCAATCAGCCACCAAAGGACCCTTAACAGCAGCAGCAGATTGCCTCTTCAGGGGATAGGTTGAGACCTGGTATTGATATGCATGCACGGTGCCCGCTCAGTTTGGTTTTTTTACCTGGGTCTGGAAGCTGCAAGCAGGAGCTGTCCTCCGAACGTGGTGCTGCAGGTGTAGTGACAGATCATCCCACTTTGCTCTCTGGATGTACAGCAGATTTGCATGGGCGCTGGCACGCATGCGCAGGGCGTCTCTTCGGCCGCCTCCCGCTCCCCCGCCCTTCTTCCCTTCTCTCCCCAATACGGTCCTCAGTTATCCCCGCTGAAGAGCTGTAGCTTTCGGTCACAGGGAGCGCTGCTAAAAATAAACGCCGGACCGGATTTTCCTTTGCAAACTAGAAAATGGATTGGATTGGGATTGTGTATCAATCCAATACGATTTTCCAGGATGGATTACTGAAGCCTTGGAGGAAACTGGGGTCTCCGAGCTGGGTATGGTTTTATTCAGAAGCAGAAAGGAGAAAAGAGGAGTGTATTTACAAATTCCATTTAACGGTCACAATTGGGGGTTCTCTTCCTAGTTGCTGCAGTAACTTTTCATGTGAATGCTTCCTCCTCTTCTACCCACTTCCCCCACTGACTTTACATTTCTCTTTGTATTTCCATATTTGTTTTGTTTTTTTCCTCAGGGATAGAGTGGGAGTAGCCCTGGAGCTACCAAAGATTAATATTCTCCCACTTCTTTGCTACTCTGACTGAGTTTTCCTGCCTCCCCGAGATCCCTTTGGCCTCCACCTCAAAACTGTTCCATGAACAGGCTTCAGGGCTTCTAAAGTTCTCTGAACAAAGCCACTGAGGACATTGTGTGGTGCTTTAGCTTCTTTCCAACAGTCTACCAAGAAGCAGAGTCCCCACGGGTGGGGAGGCCCTTTATTGATAAGTGCTTTAAAGCTGTATAAATAATCATTTTTATAAAGATGCAGACGAAGAGTGTTTTTCTTGTATAAGGTTCTAGGGAAGTTCTCAAAGCCAAAAATCCCTTAAAGTACTCTTTTCATATCAGAACATTTTAAAAGCCCACACTACACTTAGTTTATCTCCAACATGTTTAATAGGGCAAGAGTGTATTTACTACCTTTTTTTTTTTAATAGAACAAATTGTCCTGAGAGAACAGTCAGTCTCTCCTTGAGAAAAATAGTCTTATTCTCAGGCATAAAAACAAATCTAGAAAACTAATATCCCGAATGGCTAATGGAAGAGCTGTGCCAATTAATCAAACACCCCAGGTTACACAAAGATCCCTCCACAGTAGACGTCTAATCCCAATTTTCAAAATATTGAAATACAATAAAATGTACTCCCAACAAGAAACCTGAGGCGGACTATAATACCATCTTCCTTTGGTGAATCAGAAGATATCTTGGGGCTTCTCCAATGCCTTAGGGCTATGATTACAAATATTAATCATTATGGCTCAGCCAGACATGGACATCTATTGGTGGAGGACTCCTGTTGATCAACTGCTGTGATTCAGCACTGAGGAATCAAAACACTTGAGAATGGGATTACAGAGGCCACAGCCTAGAGTCTACCAACCTTTCGGCTCTCCTATCACATGCACAAGTAAACAGTTGGAGGAGGATTTCCCTGGTGGCGCAGTGGTTAAGAATCCGCCTGCCAATGCAGGGTACACGGGTTCGAGCCCTGGTCTGGGAAGATCCCACATGCCGCGGAGCAACTAAGCCCGTGCACCACAACTACTGAGCCTGCGCTCTAGAGCCTGTGAGCCACAACTACTGAGCTGGTATGCCACAACTACGGAAGCCCATGAGCACCTAGAGCCCATGCTCTGCAACAGGAGAAACTACCACAATGAGAAGCCCATGCACCGCAACAAAGAGTAGCCCCCGCTCACCGCAACTAGAGAAAGCCCGCGTGCAGCAACAAAGACCCAATGCAGCCAAAAATTAACTAATTAATTAAAAATATATATTGGGGGGGGAATCACAAAACTCAGTGTTTCTTTAAATTCTGATAGTTTCTGGAAGTAGGCTAAGAGCAAGAGAAGACCCTGAAGAATAATTGCCTATATCATTGGGATAAATAACTTCTGCTCCTAGCAATGCACCCATTACATGTTCTTTCCCTCTCAAAAGTTTTAGAGAAGGAGTTACCTTTAGAGTCCTCTATGTACACCCTTAATATTTATTATTTTACAAATGGAGAGGCAAGCAGGGCACTTGACTTGATAAGAGTCACACAGTGGAGCAGAACCAGGCTCACAACCTAAGGGTCCTGGCATGGACTCCAAGATGATTTCTCATACTACCACCTCCCCATTATCTATAGTGAAGGGGAACAGGGAGAACCTCCAAGTTCATGAACTTTCATTATTTTTACTCATAATTTTTAAAACCCAGATGCTTTATTAAATAGAAAAATAAATCAAATTTAATGCAAAATCTGTGGTGTGACATTCAAGACCTTTCTATTATCTGGATCCAAACTACCTTTCAGGTCTTCTCCAAGCTTAATCCCTAGACAATACTTGCCATTATCCTAAGCAGATTTCAAGATTCTCCTTTTGTGTACCTTTACTTACATAGCCATTTTTGGAATATCTTCACGTCCTTACACCACTAACACAGATGTCTACGTATCGAAATCTTATAATTTCCTCAAGATTCAGCTAAAATTCATTCTCACTCCTACAGTCCTCCCTGATCCTTTCAGTCTGAAAATATTCTCTAATAGTAAGAGCAATGTTGCTATATATTTACCTCTCTTACATCACCTGTTACTTTCTATTTTGTATTATCTTTATGTGCATATCTCATTCCTGTTCCCCATCCTTACTTAAAAATAGGCTCCTGATTCATCTTCGTATAGATTGACTTGAATATAGAAAACACTAATAAATGTTTGATGAATTAATATTTAGTGTACATGTTTTGTGTACATGACATTGACTACTTGCACTGTGATAACAAATAGTGATGATAATAATATTGAGCTGACACTACTAAGAACTTACTATGTGCCAGGCACTATTATAAGGTTTCCAAATGTTTTAATTATTTTTTTCTTCATAAAACTTTGTGACTTTAGTACTGTTATCTGTATTTTAAAGATGAGCAATCAGAGACACAGAGAAGTTAGAGTATGAATAAAATACAATCTCTGCCCTAGAGAAACATAAAGCTTAATAAAGGTGATAGAAACATAAATGATTTTAAAATACACGGTAAGGTATAAGATAGAGATTGTCATAGGTAGAGTGGGAGCACAAAAGTTGGGCAGTTAGCCAGGCTGTAGGTTTTAGGAATTAGAGGCTGGAAACTTTCAAGGTCTTCCCAATTTTTTTAAAAAAAGAAAAGGGTCTACTCACCCCACCAATGGGAGAGGATTTAAGGGCAGAATTTCTTCATAAAAGTGTTAATAAGAAATCATTTCATCTGGTTATGATGAACTTGCTTGATGATGAACTTGGAAAAGGAAAAATAGTCTAGTAGCCTGGTAATTTGCTATTTCAACATGCCAAGAATTAGGCGGGCCTAGATCCCTTGTACTCGGGGGTACCTCCTTTCACCATCAAAAACTGCCCTACTTTGAACAATAAATCATACAGGCATAGTATTTATATTACAAAATTGAATGAGACTAGCACTACCAAAACTGACATGCCAGCCTAATTCTGGTTAACCCATGTAACTGATTGGTTATGTGGGCATATTCAGAATCTCTAGCTTTTCTATTCTCTACTAGAATGTACAGAAGCAATATACATTACTGGGATTAATTAACATCAGCTTATTAAATTATAATTAACAATTCAAAGAGCCTTGCTAATATGTCAAATCAATTACCAGTCCACAGAGATTTTTTTCCCCACATGTTTACCATGCTCTTCTGGAAGTCCTGAATATAAACTAGGAGGAATTTGTGACCTTTTCTTTTCATCCAATTATTTTCCTACTATTCATCTTTTATAACTGAACATCTGCCTTAAAAATTTTTCTAACTTACAGTTGACCATTTAGAACTCATTTTGGTGATGATAATATCAACTCATGACTACAAATGAATATTCACTGTAGGATGGAACAGCTGAAAGTCTCTATTGAGGGGATCACTCTAAACTGTCACCCAAGTGTGAGCTCCACAAGGACAAAAACTATGTCCATGTGTTCACTATTTTATCTCCAGCATCTAGAACAGTGTGTGGAACTTGGAAGGTTTTATTTAATACCTGAGAAGTAAATGAGAGTTTGATGAAATAAAGCTTTATCCACAGCCACAAAGCCAGTTCATTCGGCAAATGGGAGGCATCAGTCAGCAATCCTTATGGCATAAACAGGATCATAAGTGACCTGCAAGAGCAGAAAGATGATCACAAGCACTTAATGAATGTGCTCACTGTTTGCTCTTGGACAAAGACCATAAATAATAAGGCACAGATCCACGAATCTCTTAGGCATGCTAAGACTAGGGCCATGCCTTCACAAACAGTCTAGGAGGCTGAAACAAATTAGTTATAGAGGAAGGAAGAATAAAGTAAATGATAAAAATTTCGAAGGACAAAGAGATGATGAGTCAATGTGACAAAGCCATATATAAGAATGACAATGCTGTAGAGACTGGGGACTGTCCCTCAAAGAGCAAACATAACTTGCTTATCTACTATGTGTGGAAGTTTTCATTCTCTTCCTTGGGTGAAGGTAAAACTACAGTCTCCCTAAGAAGAAAATACAAGTGATAGGCCCTGAACCAAGATGGCAGAGTAGAAGGACATGCTCTCACTCCCTCTTGTGAGAACACCAGAATCACAACTAGCTGCTGGACAATCAGTGACAGGTAGACACTGGAACTCACCAAAAATGATACCCCACATCCAAAGACAAAGGAGAAGCCACAATGAGACAGTAGGAGGGGCGCAATCACAGTAAAATCAAATCCCGTAACTGCTGGGTGGGTGACTCAGACTGGAGAACACTTATACCACAGAAGTCCACCCACTGGAGTGAAGGTTCTCAGCCCCACGTCAGTCTTCCCAACCTGGGGGTCCAGAAACGGGAGGAGGAATTCCTGGAGAATCAGACTTTGAAGGCTAGTGGGATTTGATTGCAGGACTTCCACAGGACTGGGGCAAACAGAGACTCCACTCCTGGAGGGCACACACAAAGTGGTGTGTGCATCGGGACCCAGTGGAAGGAGCAGTGACCCCGGGGGAGACTGAACCAGACCTACCTGCTAGTGTTGGAGGGTCTCCTGCAGAGGTGGGGGGTGTCTGGGGATCACCATGGGGACAAGGACACTGGCAGCAGAAGTTTTGGTAAGTACTCCTTGGCGTGAGCCCTCCCAGAGTCTGCCATTAGCCCCACCAAAGAGCCAGAGTAGGCGCCAATGCTGGGTTGCCTCAGGCCAAACAACCAACAGGGAGGGAACCCAGCCCCACACATCAGCAGTCAAGCACATTAAAGTTTGACTGAGCTCTGCCCACCAGAGCAACAGTCAGCTCTACCCACCACCAGTCCCTCCCATCAGGAAACTTGCATAAGCCTCGTAGATAGCCTCATCCACCAGAGGGCAGACAGCAGAAGCAAAAAGAACTACAATTCTGCAGCCTCTGGAACAAAAACCACATCACAGAAAGACAGACAAGATTAAAAGGCAGAGGGCTATGTACCAGATGAAGAAACAAGATAAAACCCCAGAAAAACAACTAAATGAAATGGAGATAGGCAATCATCCAGAAAAAGAATTCAGAATAATGATAGAAAAGATGATCCAGGACTTTGGAAAAAGAACAGAGGCAGAGATCAAGAAGATGCAAGAAATGTTTAAAAAAGACCTAGAAGAATTAAAGAACAAGCAAACAGAGATGAACAATACAATAACTGAAATGAAAACTACACTAGAAGGAATCAATAGCAGAATAACTGAGGCAGAAGAACGGATAAGTGACCTGGAAGACAGAATGGTGGAATTAACTGTTGAGGAACAGAATAAAGAAAATGAATGCAAAGAAATGAAGACAGCCTAAGAGACCTCTGGGACAACATTAAATGCAACAATATTCGCAGTATAGGGGTCCCAGAAGAAGAGAGAGAGAAAGGACCACAGAAAATAGTTGAAGAGATTATAGTCGAAAACTTCCCTAACATGGGAAAGGAAATAGCCACCCAAGTCCAGGAAGCACAGCAAGTCCCATACAGGATAAACCCAAGGAAAAACACACCAAGACACATAGTAATCAAACTGGCAAAAATTAAAGACAAAGAAAAATTATTGAAAGCAGCAAGGGAAAAACGATAAATAACATGCAAGGGAACGCCCATAAGGTTAACAACTGATTTCTCATCAGAAACTCTACAAGCCAGAAGGGAGTGGCACGATGTACTTAAAGTGATGAAAGGGAAGAACCTACAACCAAGATTACTCTACCTGTCAAGGATCTCATTCAGATTCCATGGAGAAATCAAAAGCTTTACAGACAAGCAAAAGCTAAGAGAATTCAATACCACCAAACCAGCTCTACAACAAATGCTAAAGGAACTTCTCTAAGTGGGAAACACAAGAGAAGAAAAGGACCTACAAAAACAAACCCAAAACAATTAAGAAAATGGTCATAGGAACATACATATCGATAATTACCTTAAACGTGAATGGATTAAATGCTCCAACCAAAAGTCACAGGCTTGCTGAATGGATACAAAAAAAAAGACCCATATATATGCTGTCTACAAGAGACCCATTTCAGACCTAGGGACACATACAGATTGAAAGTGAGAGGATGGAAAAAAGATACTCCATGCAAATGGAAACCAAAAGAAAGCTGGAGTAGCAATACTCATATCAGATAAAATAGACTTTAAAATAAAGAATGTTACAAGAGAGAAGGAAGGACACTACATAATGATCAAGGGATCAATCCAAGAAGAAGATATAATAATTATAAATATATATGCACACAAAATAGGAGCACCTCAATACATAAAGGAACTACTAACAGCTATAAAAGAGGAAATCGACAGTAACACAATAATAGTGGGGGACTTTAACACCTCACCTACACCAATGGACAGATCATCCAAAATGAAAATAAATAAGGAAACACAAGCTTTAAATGACACAATAGACCAGATAGATTTAATTGATATTTATAAGACATTCCAACCAAAAACAGCAGATTACACTTTCTTCCCAAGTGTGCATGGAACATTCTCAAGGATACATCATATCTTGGGTCACAAATCAAGCTGTGGTAAATTTAAGAAAAGTGAAATCGTATCAAGTATCTTTTCCGACCACAACGCTATGAGACTAGATATCAATTACAGGAAAAAATCTGTAAAAACTACAAATCATAGAGGCTAAACAATACACTACTTAATAACCAAGAGATCACTGAAGAAATCAAAGAGGAAATTTAAAAATACCTAGAAACAAATGACAATGAAAACACGACGACCCAAAACCTATGGGATGCAGCAAAAGCAGTTCTAAGAGGGAAGTTTATGGCAATATAATCCTACCTCAAGAAACAAAACATCTCAAATAAACAACCTAACCTTACACCTAAATCAATTAGAGAAGGAAGAACAAAAAAACCCCAAAGTTAGCAGATGGAAAGAAATCATAAAGATCAGATCAGAAATAAATGTAAAAGAAATGAAAGAAACAATAGCAAAGATCAATAAAACTGAAAGCTGGTTCTTTGAGAAGATAAACGGAAATTGATAAACCATTAGCCAAACTCATCAAGATAAAAAGGGAGAATTCAAATCAATAGAATAAGAAATGAAAAAGAAGTAACAACTGACATGCAGAAATACAAAGGCTCATGAGAAATTACTACAAGAAACTATATGCCAATAAAATGGACAACATGGAAGAAATGTACAAATTCTTAGAAAAGCACAACCTTCCAAGACTGAACCAGAAAGATATAGAAAATATGAACAGACCATCACAAGCAGTGAAATTGAAACTGTGATAAAAAAATCTTCCCATAAGCAAAAGCCCAGGGCCAGATGGCTTCACAGGTGAATTCTATCCAACATTTGAGAAGAGTTAATACCTACCCTTCTCAAACTCTTCCAAAATGTAGCAGAGGGAGGAACACTCCCAAAAACATTCTATGAGGCCACCATCACCCGGATACCAAAACCAGATAAAGATGACACACAAAAAGAACACTAAAGGCCAATATCAATAATGAACATAGATGCAAAAATCCTCAACAAAATACTAGCAAACAGAATCCAGCAACACATTAAGAGGATCATACACCATGATCAAGTGGGATTTATCCCAGGGATGCAAGGATTCTTCAATATACGCAAACAATCAATGTAATACACCATATTAACAAATTGAAGAATAAAAACCATATGATCATCTCAATAGATGCAGAAAAAGCTTTTGACAAAATTCAACACCCATTTATGATAAAAACTCTGCAGAAAGTAGCCACAGAGGGAACCTACCTCAACATAATAAAGGCCATATATGACAAACCCACAGCCAACATCGTTCTCAATGGTGAAAAACTGAAAGCATTTCCTCTAAGATCAGGAGCAAGACAACGTTGCCCACTCTCACCACTATTATTCAACATAGTTTTGGAAGTTTTATCCACAGCAATCAGAGAAGAAAAAGAAATAAAAGGAATCCAAATCTGAAAAGAAGTAAAACTGTCACTGTTTTCAAATGACATGATAGTATACATAGAGGATCCTAAAGATGCTACCAGAAAACTACTAGAGCTAATCAATGAATTTGGTAAAGTAGCAGGATAAAAATTAATGCACAGAACTCTCTTGCATTCCTATACACTAGTGACAAAAAATCTGATAGAGAAATTAAGGAAAGAGTCCCATTTACCACTGCAACAAAAAGAATAAAATACCTAGGAATAAACCTACCAAAGGAGACAGAAGACCTGTATGCAGAAAACTATAAGACACTGATGAAAGAAATTAAAGATGATACAAATAGATGGAGAGATATACCATGTTCTTGGATTGGAAGAATCAACATTGTGAAAATGACCATACTACCCAAAGCAAGCTACAGATTCAATGCAATCTCTATCAAACTACCAATGGCATTTTTCAGAAAACTAGAAGAAAAAATTTTACAATTTATATGAAAACACAAAAGACCCCGAATAGCCAAAGCAACCTTGAGAAAGTAAAATGGAGCTGGAGCAATCGGGCTCCCTGACTTCAGGCTATACTACAAAGCTACAGTAGTCAAGACAGTACGGTACTGGCACAAAAACAGAAATATAGATCAATGGAACAGGATAGAAAGCCCAGAGATAAACCCACGCACATATGGTCACCTTATCTTTGATAAAGGAGGCAAAAATATACAATGGAGAAAAGACAGTCTTTTCAACAAGTGGTGCTGGAAAAACTGGACAGCTACATGTAAAAGAATGAAATTAGAACACTCCCTAACACCATACACAAAAATAAACTCAAAATGGATGAAAGACCTAAATGTAAGGCCAGACACTATCAAACTCTTAGAGGAAAACATAAGCAGACCACTCTATGACATAAATCATGGAAGATCCTTTTTGACCCACCTCCTAGAGAAATGGAAATAAAAACAAAAATAAACAAATGGGACCTAATGAAACGTAAAAACTTGTGCACAGCAAAGGAAACCATAAACAAGACAAAAAGACAACCCTCAGAATGGGAGAAAACATTTGCAAACGAAGCAACTGACAAAGGATTCATCTCCAAAATATACAAGCAGCTCATGCAGCTCAGTATCAAAGAAACAAACAACCAAATCAAAAATTGGGCACTAGACATTTCTCCAACGATATACAGATTGCCAACAAACACATGAAAGGATGCTCAACATCACTAATCATTAGAGAAATGCAAATCAAAACTACGAGGTGTCACCTCACACTGGTCAGAATGGCCATCATCAAAAAATCTACAAGCAATAAATGCTGGAGAGGCTGTGGAGAAAAGGGAACCCTCTTTCACTGTTGGTGGGAATAAAGATCGATTCAGCCACTATGGAGAACAGTATGGAGGTTCCTCAAAAAACTAAGAAAAGAACTACCGTATGACCCAGCAATCCCGCTATCGGGCATATACCCCGAGAAAACCATAATTCAAAAAGATTCATGTCCCCCAATGCTCATTGCAACTCTATATACAATAGCCAGGAATGGAAGCAATCTAACTGTCCATCAACGGATGAATGGATAAAGAAGATGTGGCACATATATACAATGGAATATTATTCAACCATAAAAAGAAATTGAGTTATTTGTAGTGAGATGGGTGGACCCAGAGTCTGTCATACAGAGTGAAGCAAGTCAGAAAGAGAAAAACAAATACCGTATGCTAACACATATATATGGAATCTAAAAAAAGAAAAAAAAAAGGTTCTGAAGAACCTAGGGGCAGGCCAGGAATAAAAATGCAGACGTAGAGAATGGACATGGGGAGGGGGAAGGGTATGCTGGGACGAAGTGAGAAAGTGGCATGGACTTATATACACTACCAAATGTAAAACAGCTAGCTAGTTGGCAGCAGCAGCATAGCAGAGGGAGATCAGCTCGGTGTTTTGTGACCACCTCAAGGGGTGGGATAGGGAGGATGGGAGGGTGATGCAAGAGGGAGGAGATATGGGGATATCTGTAAATGTATAGCTGATTCACTTTGCTATAAAGCAGAAACTAACACACCATTGTAAAGCAATTATACTCCAATAAATACGTTTAAAAAAATTTGGTGAAAAAAAATCTACGAAAAATAAATGCTGGAGAGGGTGTGGAGAAAAGGGAACCCTCTTGCACTGTTGGTGGGAATGTAAGTTGATACAGCCACTATGGAGAACAGTATGGAGGTTCCTTAAAAATCTAAAAACAGAACTACCATATGACCCAGTTATCCCACTACTGGGCATATACCCTGTGAAAACCATAATTCAAAAAGAGTCATGTACCACAATGCTCATTGCAGCACTATTTACAATAGCCAGGACATGGAAGCAACCTAAATGTCCATCAGCAGATGAATGGATAAAGAAGATGTGGCACATGTATACAATGGAATATTACTCACCCATAAAAAGAAACGAAATTGAGTTATTTGTAGTGAGGTGGATGGACCCAGAGTCTGTCATACAGAGTGAAGTCAGAAAGAGAAAAACAAATACTGTATACTAACACATAAACATGGAATCTAAAAAAACAAAAATGGTCATGAATAACCTAGGGGCAAGACAGGAATAAAGACGCAGACCTACTAGAGAATGGACTTCAGGACACGGGGAGGCGGAAGGGTAAGCTGGGACAAAGTGAGAGAGTGGTAGTGTATATATGGACATATAAACACTACCAAATGTAAAATAGATAGCTAGTGGGAAGAAGTCGCATAGCACAGGGAGATCAGCTCGGTGCTTTGTGACCAGCTAGAAGGGTGGGACAGGGAGGGTAGGAGGGAGGGAGACGCAAGAGGGAAGAGATACGGGGATATACATATATGTATAACTGATTCACTTTGTTATGGAGCAGAAACTAACATACCATTGTAAAGTAATTATACTCCAATAAAAATGTTAAAAAAAAAAACAAACAAGATTGAGCTATCTGTAGTGAGGTGGGTACACCCAGAGTCTGTCATACAGAGTGAAGTCAGGAAGAGAAAATCAAATACCATATGCTAACACACATACATGGAATCTAAAGAAAAAAAATGGTTCTGATGAACTTAAGGGCAGGACAGGAATAAAGACGCAGACGTAGGTAATGGAGTTGACAACACGGGGAGGGGGAAGGGTAAGCTGGTATGAAGTGAGAGAGTAGCACTGACATATATACACTACCAAGTGTAAAACAGATAGCTAGTGGGAAGCAGCTGAATAGCACAGGGAGATCAGCTCGGTGCTTTGTGTCCACCTAGAGGGATGGGATAAGGGGAGAGGGAGGGAGGTGCAAGAGGGAGGAGATGTGGGGATATATGTATACATATAGCTGATTCACTTTGTTATACAGCAGAAACTAACAACATTGTAAAGCAATTATACTCCACTAAAGATGTTAAAATATATATATATATTCATATATCAATAAAAAAGAAAAAATACAAGTATCTTTAAACATGTAAGAAATCAGAGAAACTATTTGCTGCCAATTAAATTAGAAAAAAATTGTGAACACTACTATGCAGTGCTGCCCAAACCTGAGCTGAAGTAAGCATTATTACCTACTGTTGAGGTTATAAATTAATAGAACCTTTCTGGAGAACAATTTGGAAATATGTATCAAGAGCTCTAAAACATGTTCACACTCAGTAATTTCAATAATTTCAATTGTAAGAAATAATTTGAAATGTGGAAAAATCCTTGTACGAACATTTCTCAAAGTTTGCTCTGATTAAGAAACAACAACCTGGAGATTATCATACTAAGTGAAGTAAGTCAGACAGAGAAAGACAAATATCATATGATATTGCTTATATGTGGAATCTAAAAAAAAAAAACACAACTGAACTTTTTTACAAAACAGAAACAGACTCTCAGAGAACGAACTTATGGTTACCAGCAGGAACGGGTGGTGGGGAGGGATAGATTGGGAGTTTGGGACTGACATGTACACACTGCTATATTTAAAACAGATCACCAGGACTTCCCAGGTGGTCCAGTGGTTAAGACTCAGCGCTTCAGCTGCAGAGGGTGCAGGTTCGATCCCTGGTGAGGGAAGTTCCACAGGCCGCATGGTGTGGCCAAAAATAAAAAATAAAAAAATAACCAACAAGGACCTACTGTATAGCATAGGGAACTCTGTTCAATATTCTGTAATAACCTAAATGGGAAAAGAATTTGAAAAAGAATAGATACATGTATAACTGAATCACTTTGCTGTACACCTGACACTAACACAACATTGTTAATCAACTAGACTCCAATATAAAATAAAAATTAAAAAAAAAAAAAAAAAAAAAAGAGGGCTTCCCTGGTGGCACAGTGGTAGAGAGTCTGCCTGCCGATGCAGGGGACACGGGTTCATGCCCCGGTCCGGGAAGATCCCACACGTCACGGAGCGGCTGGGCCCATGAGCCATGGCCACTGAGCCTGCGCGTCCGGAGCCTGTGCTCCGCAACGGAGAGGCCACAACAGTGAGAGGCCCGCGTACTGGGAAAAAAAAAAAAAGTCCTCCCTGAATACAAAAAGCCACTTTACCTTTCTAATAATGGATGTGGTGTTTCTCAATTTGACATATGTATACTCAAGAAGCAGATTTTAAAAGATGATGTAGGGCTTCCCTGGTGGCGCAGTGGTTGAGAGTCCGCCTGCCGATGCAGGGGACGCAGGTTCGTGCCCCAATCCGGGAGGATCCCGCGTGCGGCGGAGCAGCTGTGCCCGTGAGCCATGGCCGCTGAGCCTGCGCATCCGGAGCCTGTTGCTCCGCAACGGGAGAGGCCACAGCAGTGAGAGGCCCGCGTACCGCAAGATGATGTATTCTTGCAGAATACATTAATGTGCATTTGTAAACACTATTTCTATATTGATGCACATGCCAAATCATTTGCTATTATTACATCCAGCATTATTTGCTCTGGATAATTGTGCCAAAAGATTAATGTCTTTTAAGTACAGAAAGCAGACATTTTGGGGCAGCACAGATGGAGATGGGAGAATCGCTAATGGAATGGTGCCTTGTTACACTTGAGTTTTCTTTTTTAATTATTTTAAAGAATGGAGATCACGCAACAGGTGTCACCCAGGCTCTAAATGGAGGACCACGGGAGTCTGAATGCAATCAAGCTGAAAGGAAATGAAAAAGAACAGGAAATGGAGGAATTCCCTGGTGGTCCAGTCGTTAGGATTGTGCGCTTTCACTGCCAAGGGCCAGGTTCAATCCCTGGTCAGGGAACTAAGATCTCACAAGCCAGGCAGTGCAGCCAAAAAAAAAAAAAAAAAAAAAAAAGGAATAGTTCATCCATCTTATTGATATACTGAAAATCAGAATTCAGAAGAGAAATCAACATATAAAATCTAAGTTTATGAAATTAACTTAAGCATCTTTCTTTGTGGGTTATAGATCCAATAAGATTAAAACATCACCAGTTTATCACTAGTAAAATCAAGAGAAGAGAATGACTTGTTCTTGTGTAGCATCAGAGGATTTTTCAAAAGGACAGTGTGATAATGTAGGAAATCAAACAACTTTCTCAAGCCCCTAAAACCCAGGATAAGGTACTTGACTAGCTTATACTTATATTCATGTACACTGTGAATTCAATACATTGAATTTTAACATGTTAATTTTTGTCCCACATCATTCTGGGTGCTTTGTATCCACTATGTTATTAAATCCCATAAAAACACTGATAAGAAACTGAGACTCCAAGAAGGTATATTATTTGCCCAAAATACAAGCAAGTGAGCTGTAGAGTTAAAAATCCAACCAGTCACTTCCAGAATTTAAATCTTTGGGCTCTGCACATGACTCAAAGACATATACTTGGTAGATAAGACATCTTCCACCACTAGTATTTGGATAAACTAGTGCTATAGGAGCCCAAGAAAGACAGTGCATTTCTTTACCAGTCAGAGAAGGGGCAAGGAACCGTGAAAGACGAAAACGCCTTTCCAGTGAAGAAGGGAAAGCCATTTCTAACAGAAGTTTCAGCGTTAAACTCTTAAGTGGAGAGGGAGTGTAGGGTGGATTTGAGGTGAAGCAAATAGTCTGATGCTCCTGGAGTGGTGAGGGGATGAAGAGGAAAAAGGTGCTGAATTGAGAAAGAGACCTTAACACCCCCAGGATTCCCATTAGGGAAACGGCCATTACCATATCTGAGGGGCCAATTTTAGTTTCTGCTCTAAGGGCTTTGGCCATTTCAGGTAGTTGTTACAGTGTTGGATCAGTGGAGTTGCCTGCATGGAAGTGCCTTCCTGGGTACTTATTTACCTCTACTAAAGCCTTGGGCATGCTCTCCCTTGACTGTTTTCATGTTTATTTGTCCTAGCAAATTAGCTCTTTGATTGCAAAGACTGAATCTCGCACATGAGTCTTCCTCCAGACCTACCTTTTTCCTACACAGCTCCTTTGAGGGTCCCGCCTTGATTTTCCAAGTTGTTGAGACTGCACGAAAAGAAATCTGGGCCACATGCAAATTTAGATCTTCATCCTTTCACCTCACCCCCTCAGCAATTTGATCTGGGATTCTCTCTCCCTTTGACCACCAGCTTTGCAGCAGACTTGCATTTACCTCACCTCCCTAATCAGCATGATGCAAGATCCAATTTCTGACCTTCCACCTGTGCTTTTCTCTCTCTTCCTTACCTCTGAGCTCTAGAACAACCTTGAGGAGAGCAGCCCTTCCACAGCTACATCTCCCAGAGTGTCTGCTCCCACAGAAGTCCCACTCGCTCACCTCTCCCATCTGCCCTTCCCCGGGCCAGGGGATGAAGAGGACACTTGGCACAGGGCCTGAAAAGGGATAGTACAATTTATTAGCCACTTACTCCATGTCCTATGCGCTTTGTATATATTATTCCCAATGCTTACAACTCTTCAAGTTTGTGAATGATTATTCCTATGGCTCACAAGGCGGTAAGTCACTAAAGCTGGCTACAGCGGTTAGACCTCACAGGTGGTTGAAATCAGTAATCACTGGTGAACTGGATTTCAGCACTTCTCTCCCACTGCAACTTCTAACTTTAACTTTTTCCTGTTTAGTGTTTAATATGTTACTGCTACAATAAACATGAGAAATTGTTCTCATTTGAATGCTCATAAAATAATGCCGAGAAATGAAAAATACCCTGAATGTCTATGCTCAGAACTAAAGTAGGATAAATACTACCGAGTAGTTGAACTCTTATTATTCTCAAGAATATGCTAATATTTGTACTAGTTTATCAAAGCACTCTGGTGAATATTTAAATGAACTTATTTACATTCGTGAAATGGTGTGACATGTATATGAAATGACGATTTGGTACAAAGCTAGGCATTCTGCAATACTAATTTTGCCAATCTTTAAAATCTACAGATATGCTTAACTTCTACTTTCAATTCTGTCAACAAAAGGTAGTTATTATTAGCAGATTTTTCTTTTATTATTATATACTATTATTATTTATTCTCAGCTTAGCCTAAAAGAGCCTTCACCACTACATTTCCAGCTCATGTCCCAACTCTCCCCATGCTTATCCTTCTTTCCAACCATGTGCCTCCTGCTGTTCCCCCCAAGTGCATTATACTGTGTCCTGCTTCTGTGCATTCATCTGTGCTGCCCTCCCTGCCTGTGAACACTCCAGGCCCCCTTTTCCTTCTAGCTCACTCAAAATTTAGCACAAGCGACAGCCCCTCCAGGAAGCTTCCTCATATCCTCCAGTGTAATTCAATGCTCCTCACCCTGGGCTCTCATAGGACCCCATACATTCCTCCTCCATGCCTTAAACTGCACAGTGACCTTAGGTCTCCCCTTTCAGAGTTTAAGCTTTAAGAGGGAAAACACCACAGGATCGTACATGCAATATCTAGCACAGTGCATCACATTTAACAGACACCAATAAATATTAGTTGAAGGCAGGAAAGGGGATTTTCCTGAAGGAAAAAAATCAAGGCCCACAGCAGGTATGTGATTTGCCCAACATCACAGAGCTGGTAAGTGTCAGAGTCACAGTAGCATTCACCTATATCCTGGGGCCAGGTCCAATCCACTATTCTACACTGCTCTATCACTAGTTTGGGCCTCTGGGTATTTCAGAAAGAGTGAAGC
Source organism: Leucopleurus acutus (assembly GCF_964270905.1). Classification (NCBI taxonomy): domain Eukaryota; kingdom Metazoa; phylum Chordata; class Mammalia; order Artiodactyla; family Delphinidae; genus Leucopleurus; species Leucopleurus acutus. The sequence continues at coordinate 75,779,830 of NC_139147.1, read as the reverse complement.
CATAGAAACACACTCATATGTATTCATTTGATAAACTTAAGGAATTTGAAACAGAAATACTTAAAGAGAATACATTAGTTTGACAAAAACTAGAAAACCAGATAAATATACCAATTGCTAAATCACTGACAACACTGCAATCTATTGTAATCTTTACAATTAAGAACAAGAAGAAACTACTTCCAAAAATATATATCTATATATTTACCTATATTTAAACCAAGGGGAAAGGTGATTCTGTAATTCAAATGAATACAGTCAAAATGAAGGTAGGAGAATTTTCTCTTTTTTTTTTGTCTCAACCAAGCCAAAATATTATTTATCAAAATAAAACTAATGACCTATTATGGTTATTGAATTTATAGAGCCATTTTGCCAAAAGCAAGCAAAGTATTTGTGGTATTCACACCAAATCCCAACCAAAGTAGTGGCCAGAAAAGCCATTGTGATAGATCTTTATGAGCCCTCATTTATCGGAAATTTCAATATCATTTATTATTTGAGAAGAAGCCAGATTTCCAGTTGCACAGAGCAATCTATAGCATACAAGAGGCTGTGTGAATCGTAAAATAGTAACTATAGACCAAAGATTTAGGTTGTACATAGGTAATCATTAAATTCTTCCAAATAGCACTTTCACAGTATTGTGCATCCAGTTAGGCAGAAGTTATGCTTGCCGTCAAGGTGACCCAAAAGAACCTTTTCCCACAACACTTGCCTATTGTACCCTTCACTCTGTCCTAATAGGACCACTCTAGGTACCCAGGAGCAGCTTCTGAGTCTCCTGTCTCTAGGACATTGTTCACCTCTGGAATGCACCCTTCCTATTCAATCTTTTTTAACAACTTTATTGAGGTATAATTGATATACAAAAAAAGAAAGTCACGTATTTAATGTATATTATTTGATGAGTTTGGACCTATGCATACACCCTTGAAAGCATCACCACAATCAAGGTAATAAACATATCCATTACCGCCAAAAGTTTCTTTGTGTCCCTTGATTTTTTTTTTTTTTTTTTTTTTGGCTGTGCCACACAGCTTTCAGGATCTTAGTTCCTGACCAGGAATCAAACCCAGGCCCCCTGCAGTTGAAGCATGGACTCCTAACCACTGGACCACCAGGGAATTCTCTGTGTCCCTTTATTTTCATTGTTGGTGGTGGTGGTTGTTTGTTTTGTCTTTGTGTGTGTGCACATATGGAAAGAACACTTAACATGAGATCTACCCTCTTAACAAGTGTTTAGCCGCAGAACATAATACTGTTACTATACTACACCTTATATACTATAGACACTATGTTGTACAGTAGGTCTCTAGAACTTATTCATCTTTCATAACTGAAACTTTATATCAAATTGAACAATCTTTCTTTGCCCAAATTCCTCTCAGTTACCTACAAAACTATCCCAAATACCATGTTCTACAAATACAACAAAACAGAACACCCTGGTCCACCAAATTCTTTTTACTCTTAAAGAGTTATGATCCAGGTAAACAAATTCTGTCAAGAGCTATTTGTTGAATAAGTGGCCCCTTCTGATTATTTCTGTATATTCTTAAGCACCCCATAGTGAGCTTTCGGAAGGAGGTCTTGTCATCTGTGTCTTTCTCTAGGTCCGTAACCCCTCAGCAACTGTGTCAATTCACGGTAACAATCATACCATTGAAAATGGTACAAATGATCTGTTATTTCCCTCTTCTGGCTAACGCTGTGGAAGCTCACTCAGAACCCTTGGCAGGAAATGTCTTTAAGAGCCTACAAGGCCGAACACGAGAAACATGCCGCATGCTCCTTTGTAGCACCTTGGGCTGGAAGACCACATCTTGCTGACTCCCTGCTCTCTGAGTCACCCACACATGAAAAGGGAGCTTTTATCCCAGCATCTTAAAAACCCTCCACTTGGAAGAAAGAGGCTGTTCTCTCTGGAGGATAAAAGTGAAATTGCAACGGTGTGCAATGTGTCTCAGCCAGGTGCGGGACTCTGCAGGAGTCAGCTCTGGGACAGATTCACAACTCTCTCCATCAATAAGCTACTTTGAACCTTTTCTCTACAAAGTGTCTGAAACTGAGCTGACCAAAGCAATTCAGAATCCTAACCCCTGTGACTTGGGTCACACAATGTGCCTTTCAGCCACTGACATCATTTCTCATTATGGGCAAATAAGGCAAAGGCACAGTTTGCTGTAGATGAATACATATGACTCAAACCAAAGGTGCCCGGCTTCAGTTCCTGAAACGATTAGTCTTAGCACAGCGTTGGCCACTACCTACCCTAAACTCTTGGGCGGCATCCTGTCTGTGCGTGTGGCTTGTAGAAGTCCCCTTTCCTCTATGGATCTGCAGTTTCCCCTAATGCAACAGGACATTAACGATATCAGCAACACACCCACCATCAAAAATACTTCCTGACACATAAAGTAAACATTTGTTGAGTGAATGACTGAATGGAAATTGATTGCGGAATGATGGATCCAGCTTTTAACAGCTCTTGAGCTCAGAGGAAAGGCACTCTGTAAATAAGGACCCAGGGCTGTTAGCATTAGTTGGCTGTTGTTCAACCCCATATTGGGTATGATATAAACTTCTAAATACAGTCTGTACACTCAGAGGCTCAAAGGAGCTCTAGAGACTGCATTTACATTCCATGGAAATGACTTCTACAATAATAATAATGATAATGATAACAATAACCCCTTTTATGTGGAGTTCTTTACAGTTTGCAAAGCACTTTCACATGATTATCACATTAACCCCTCCCAACACCCCGGTAGAACAGATCTCATCATTGTCAGGTTGAAGAAATTGGGCTCAGAAAGGGGACATGACTTGTCACACCCGCTAGTAAGAAACAAAACAGGATCTCAACATTAACTTCCCCCAGGCAGTACTTCCTCTACCACATGGAACCTACCTTTGAATGGATTTCTTTTTAAAGAAACAAGAATAATTCAGCCAAAGCAGTTTAGTTTTTGACTGGACAAGTCTCAACAATAACACTGTAAAAAGTGTCCTACTTGTAAAATGGATTCTTGTTAACCTTGCTTCAGAACACATATTATGTTGCTTTTAAATCATAGAGAATTGGGGTTAGAAGAGACCTCAGATCTCATGTATCCATTCAGATATTTATTAAGTTCCTATGTCACTATGAAGTAAATACACAGCACTGGGGAGGGGACAGGACACAGTGATGTTTGTCATCAAGGATCCCAGGTGAGCAACAGCACAGGATATGAAACAAACAAGGTGGAAATTGACAAGCAGCACCTGCAAGTCAAACAAGTGACTGGTAGGTTAGGAAGGAGTGCCAGCTTCCAGTTAGGACATTCAGGGAAAGCTTCATGGCATTAAAAACAGGGAGAATTACAACAGTGAGAACAAATCAAGGAGAGAGTGGCTTAGAGAAGCAAAAGAAGAGTCGGGCTGCCTTGTGGGCAAGGGAGAAAAGTTGGGGTTTCTGGATTAAAGTACAGTTGGCCACCATACCCACAGGTTCCACATCCAACCAACGACAGAACTACAAGATTTTAAAATTCCAGAAAGTTCCAAAAGCAAAACTCAAATTTGCCACACTGGTAACTATTTACATTGTATTAGGTATTACAAGTAAACCAGGGATGACTGAAAGTATATAGGAGGATGTTCACAGGTTATATGCAAATATTGTACCATTTTATATAAGGGACTTGAGCATAAGCAGATTTTGGTATCACAGCGGGTCCTGGAACCAATCCCCTGTATATACCAAAGGATGTCTGTATACAGAGAAGTGGTGTTATAGAAGGGTGGAGCCAGAGGGCAGAGGGCCTTGAATGCCAGATTCATTTACAGATGAAAAAACCAAGGCCCAGAGAGATCTGACTGTCCTCTTCTTGTCCTTTTCTCTCATACATTTCTGAAACTGCATCTGCCTTCTCAACTAACAAGGAAAACCAATGTCTTGACTAATAAAAGCTAAAACACTTCGTGGTTATGTTCTCCCCAAACACCCGAAAGATAAATATCATATGACATTGCTTATATGTGGAATATAAAATAAGGGTACAAACGAACTTATCTACAAAACAGAAATAGAGTTGCAGATGTAGAAAACAAACTTATGGTTACCAGGAGGTAAGGGGGGGAGGGATAAATTGGGAGACTGGGATGGACTTATACATACTACTATATATAAAATAGGTAACTAATAAGGACCTACTGTATAGCACAGGGAACTCTACTCAATACTCTGTAATGACCTATATGAGAACAGAATCTAAAAAAGAGTGGATATATATATATGTGTATAATGAACTGACTTTGCTGTACAGCAGAAACTAACACAACATTGTAAATTAACTATACTCCAATAAAAATTTTAAAAAAAGAAAAAGAAAGGTAGAAAATACTATTCAACATAGGCCCACACATTAGACTTTAGAAAATTTTTGGACATGAGCCAAGTCACAAGTGTGTTTACTCCGGGAACCCTCCAGCTATCTGCACTTGACCATGGTGCCTCATCCCATGCTGAGCTTTCTCACCTCCTTCTGCTTCTCCCAGTGTGCTTGGGTTAAGCACTTCATTGGCCCTGTCACACTCGCTGCTTCACATCTCCTGTAACAACCCAAGCCCCTGCTCCGAGCCTGGCGCCAGCAACTCTAGCAGTCCAAAACAAGGTGTAAGTAATTTGTCTGCCTACAACTGGCCGTAAGTAATGCTCCTTTCTTGTGAACACACAAGTGTGCGTGCACTTTCATGACGCTGCTGAGCAAGGCAACTCTGAAACCAGTGAAGGAGTGAGGCAGAGTTGAAAGGACACAGGTTAGGCAGTTAGGCAGTCAGAAGACCTGGTCTGGTCCTTTCTTTACAGACACTAGGTTTGCTGTTACCTTGGTCAAGTAACTTCCCTTCTCTCTGAATTTCTTTAGAAGAGAATAATAATATCTAGTTGCCCAGCATAAAACAGGTTTGTCTTAAGTATCCAATGGTTTAATGGATATGAAAGTTGTCTATAAGCTATAAATTGCTAAACAAACTGGGGTCCTGTTATAATTATCATTACTCATCTTGTTATTTACAGGTTCAGTATTAACCATAAAAGAGACCTCAATGATCAACAATTCCAAGCCTCTTGTTTTCTAAATGAGGACCCCTAACCCAGAGGTCACTGTACTAGAACCAATGGCTGTGCTATCAAGTAACCTTCCAAACAAGGCCTGTGTGGAACTTAAAATATCACTTGAAAAGACTTTACGTGTTGATTCAGAACATGGTAAGGGAAGCTATTTATACCATCTACACTTAAATTAGAAAAGGAGACACACAGATCAAGTGATTGGCAAAGTTCCAACAAGAAGAGATGAATAAGAAGGAAACAGCAGAATGTCAGCTTCTCCCTGCAGGTCAACTTGCCAGATGAGACAACATCACCAAAATTCCTGAAACGACTACAATCTTTTGCTGCTTCAAATCACCATGGCTCTCCTCCCCAGAAGCCTGCACAATACAGATGCATGTGTTTTGACCTAAACATTTCATTTGAAGAATCCCACGACCCCACTCACAGTAACTGGAGTCAAGGAGATGTAAGATTGCCAATTCTACACAACTTAGTCACCTTCTCACCCACGCCTATTCTGATGACTTTGGCAAAAGCTCATTTCCTGGGAGCTCTGGGCAAACAATCCTCTTTGCTTAACCTTGCTTCTCCCTCCCCCCTCCCCCCACAATATCCCACGTAATCTCAGCCCTTGGAACAGAAGATTCACTTTAGTACAAACTCTAATTTCCCTATCCAAAACCTTTGGGGCCACACGTGTTTCAAGAATTCATATTTATTTGGATTTTAGAAGGACAGTTCAGTGCCTTTCTTTATATACTACAAATATCCCAGCAGGGATCCCATAATCAAATGCTTTACTATTTCTTTGACAAAATATTTGAATGTTCTCAATAAGCGGGCAAAGGAAGGACTATAAACAGCCTTGCATCATGACAGGCCAGGGTTTGCCACAAAGTGAGTTTGCTGCACATTTACAGAAAAGCAATCAGATGTCAGAGCTTTCTGGATTTTGGAACTGCAGATAAGGGATATGGATCTGCACAATTTCTCAGTTTGTACAACTACTCAGTTCAAGTCAACCAACATTGATGCTTCTGTCTGTCTCTCTAAGAGAGTCAGTGTTAGTGGTCTCGTACTGGGTTGATTTTTCCTGTGGACCTTTTCTCTCTTCATAAGGAAACACCACAGAAAATAAAATAGACATAAGGTGTCATTATTTTGCCTCCTCTTTCCTTTCAAAAGTAAAGGAACAATAAATGCTGGAGAGGGTGTGGAGAAAAGGGAACACTCTTGCACTACTGGTGGGAATGTGAATTGGTACAGCCACTATGGAGAACAGTATGGAGGTTCCTTAAAAAACTAAAAATTGAACTACCATATGACCCAGCAATCCCACTACTGGGCATATACCCTGCGAAAACCATAATTCAAAAAGAGTCATGCACCAAAATGTTCATTGCAGCTCTATTTACAATAGCCCGGAGATGGAAACAACCTAAGTGTCCATCATCAGATGAATGGATAAAGAAGATGTGGCACATATATACAATGGAACATTACTCAGCCATAAAAAGAAACGAAATTGAGCTATTTGTAATGAGGTGGATAGACCTAGAGTCTGTCATACAGAGTGAAGTAAGTCAGAAAGAGAAAGACAAATACCGTATGCTAACACAGAGTGAAGTAAGTCAGAAAGAGAAAGACAAATACCGTATGCTAACACATATATATGGAATTTAAGGGAAAAAAAATGTCATGAAGAACCTAGGGGTAAGACAGGAATAAAGACACAGACCTACTAGAGAACGGACTTGAGGATATGGGGAGGGGGAAGGGTAAGCTGTGACAAAGCGAGAGAGAGGCATGGACATATATACACTACCAAACGTAAGGTAGATAGCTAGTGGGAAGCAGCCGCATAGCACAGGGAGATCAGCTTGGTGCTTTGTGACCACCTGGAGGGGTGGGATAGGGAGGGTGGGAGGGAGGGAGACGCAAGAGGGAAGAGATATGGGAACATATGTATAACTGATTCACTGTGCTATAAAGCAGAAACTAACATACCATTGTAAAGCAATTATACCCCAATAAAGATGTTAAAAAAAAAAAAAAGGAAAGTATATCGTGGGGGGAGGGGGGAGGGAGAAGCAAGGTTAAGCAAAGACAATTGTTTGCCCAGAGCTCCCAGGAAATGAGCTTTTGCCAAAGTCATCAGAACAGGCGTGGGTGAGAAGGTGACTAAGTTGTGTAGAACTGGCAATCCTACATCTCCTTGACTCCAGTTACTGTGAGTGGGGTCATGGGATTCTTCAAATGAAAGGAAATCCTTCTTTCCTTTCCTTTCAAAATCTTTGTTGGTGGCAGTGAGAGCAAGTACCTGCCTTCATCTAAATTATCAGTGCAGCCATGGGATAAACAGAAAGACAGAGGCTGAGGGCTAGTCTGAAGATGATTCTGCTATAGACTGAATTACGTCCCTCCAAAATTCATATGTTGAAGCCCTAACCCCCAATACAACTGTATGGAGATACAGTCAATCAGGAGGTAATTAGGTGAGATGAGGTTATAAGGGGTAGGGCCCTAATCCAATGGGATTAATGTCCTTGTTAGAACAGACACCAGAGCTCACTCACTTGTGCTCACCTCTTTCCACCCTGCCCCCACCCCATCCCCAGCCATGTTAGGACAGAGCAGGAAGGTGGCTGCCTGGCTACCAGCCAGGAAAAATGTCCTCACCAGGAACTGGATTCACTAGAACCTTGATCCTGGGCTTCCCAGCCTCTAGAACTGTGAGGAATAAATTTCTGTTGTTTAAGCCACCCAGACTGTGGTATTTTGCTATGGCAGCCTAAATTAACTAATACAATCATTGTTATAATTCTGCTTCTCATACTATCTTCTTATGCCTTACAAACAGTCATGAGTTTTACTCATATTTAGATTGTGTGGGGTAAACAGTACAAGGCTTTACTATCGTAGAGCATTTATTGAACACTGAACTCGGTGTTAGAAGATCTAAAATTTTAGACTTGGCTCTGCCACCAACTAGATGTGTGAATCTAGACAGGTCACTTCCTTTCTCTGGGGCTCAGAGAGTTGTGGACTGGATAATCTCTAAGTTCCCTTCCTGCAATGACATTCTAAGATCCTACTGAGAATTTAACCACACCCAGTTTCCATTTTCCAGCAATGCTTTTTGGTAAAGTCAGGAAACAACTCAAGAATCATTATGGCATCCCTTCTCCTCACTCCAACACCAAGACCACTTTGATTGTTCTCACACTTACCTCTAGGGTGTTAGTAAGATCGATAGAGTTGTTTATGTTGCTCAAATGGAAAAATGTCTCATGAGTGTCCTTGTAAGTTTGATTGTGGTTAGAGCTGCTCCATGAATTGCTGATGACCAGCATTTCTGAAAAATGCTGAGATAAATGTAAATTACAGCAGGGTCAAATTGGGGGATAGGAAGTACCCAAGATGCCCATCTGGCAAAAGCCCATGATGCCCAAGATGCCCACCTGGTGGGCATGAGGTGAGGAAGCCCATGAGGTGAGGAAGCAAAGATCAGGGAAATACCCTCTACATCTGTGAACTACATTCCCAGCAGAGGCCAGGTCAAGGAAGGAGACACAAAGACATGGAAATGACTTCTTCCACCCAAAGGGTTTTCTGTTCTGCTTTGCTTTTCCCCTTGCTTCTGGCCAGAGATGCCTAATGCTGTGATTATTGCCCTCAAGAGTCAGGCAGACAAGTGACCACTTCCTCTGCCCACCCATCACTTCTTCCTCCTTTCCTAAGTAAGGTCTTCCATTCTGATGTTCAGTTCTTCCCTCTGTTTCACCAAACCTTTTGTCCCCAGGTCTGACTGCATTGCCTTTTCTCTTCTCCTTACCCTAACACATTAAAGGGATAGTAACCCTATAAGAGGAAAAGCTTAATTTTACCCTCTAATCAGTACTCAAACTGCAATATAGCTGATGTATTATAATTGACATGACCTGCACCATCTTTGAGTTATACTGCCATGTCCCTCAAACATTTACAAAAGTATTTCTTCCAGAGATTTCCCATTCTGGCTGTGATCAGAATCACTTGAAAATCTTGTTAAAAATATAGATTTCCAGGCTAAATTGCAGACATCCTGAACTGGAACTTGTAAAGTGTGCCTTAGAATCTGCATTTTAACAAGGTTCTCCAGTACTTCCTAAGCAGTTAGCCTAATATTAGTCATTTGGGAAATACTGATGTTGGTTTGTTACTCACAGGAGCAGAGAGCTCATATCTTTAATCCTGATGTTGGTATTAATTTTAAACCTTTTCTGCATGTAACGAAAATATAATTCTAACTAATTTAACCAAAAAGGGAGGATTTATTCTAAGGACACTAGAGTGGATCATGAAACAGCAAGAAAGTATGCAGTTGGGCTCAAGAACAACGAGAAAGTCAGAACTCTTTCTGTCTCACATCTTGACTGGCTTCTGAATATCTACTTGATTTTCCTGTCTCACCTCAGATAGGCTTCTTCCTCTCCTCAGTGGCAGGACATAACTGCCATCATTTCCAAAGTGCTGCATCTTTTTAATCCATATACACCCAGATAACTTTCTCTTCTAGAAGTCAAAATTCTCAAGGAGATGATTTGAATTGGCCCAGAAGGCATCAGGTTCCACTCTCCCTAAAATAAACACACACAACACACTTAATACACATTCATTCTCTCTCTCTCTTCTATGAACTATGACGCAGAGTCTATTAAAGGATTTCTGAACCTCACATTTTTGTATCACATTGGCTGGTTACTATGGCTTGGGTGAGGTTGACACAGAAGCTGTCAGTCACCCTATGGTTAGAGATTGATGGGTAGCCACAGTTGTCAGAAAATCAAGAAGTTCCTATAAAGGACAGTTGGAGGGAGCAATGCTGAGTAAGCAAAACAACGGGCACACCCTCCAATATATCTCTTAGTGCTCATCATGGTGCTTTGTTCCTAATAAATGCTTAAAAAACATTCATTAATTAGAGCCCTGGGCCAGAAGTAGTCAGAAGATATGATTCCAAGTGCCAGTACCAACCCCAACTATCTATGTAAACATCATCTCTCTAAATCAGTTTCTTCATCTAAAGAGTGAAAATAACTATATGGTTATTTGGTTGACAGAAAAAATTCAAAATTATACACACACACTTTTATAAGTGTTGGAAACCACGAACAACTCTATAAAGTACAATTTTTCAATGATCTTAAATATGTTTGGACTGAAACCTTCCCATTAATTGTTAAAAACTCATGTGCCTAATTTAATAAGGTTACTTATTTATGGGAATACAAATAGAAACACAGAGTCTACCTTGTTTGACGATTTTCCCTTTTATCAAAGTTATCTACAGTTTAAATGTCATACTTCAATACAGCCTACTTCTGGGAACAGTTCTAACAACCTACCACACGCCAAGCACCATGCTAAGCTCTTTACCCACATTATCTCATTTAATACAGACAACAATTCTTTGAATGAGGTATAAGTAATATCTCCATTTACAAAAGGAAGTTGAGTCTTAGAGAAGTATTGGGTAACTTGCCCAAGGACACACAGATAATAAGTAATAGAACCTAGATTCAAACCAAAGTCTCTCAATGAAATGATTATGTTCGAATGTCTTTCTTAAGATATCATGGAAATTTCTACATTACCCAGAAACACATTATTGTTAGTAGCCTCCCTATAAGTTGCTTTAAGATATGACTAATTCAATAGTATCATTTTAGCTGAGCCTTTTAAAATAACACATTTCAGCCTCAAGGCTGAAACTGTAAGTGTTCTCTACTGAATTATTCCCTGAACCTGATTCTGATGTATTTTTAAATGAAAAACACTGTGCTCAGACTAAATGCAAAAAAGTAAATGGCAAAATCTGTTTGTAAGCCAGATGTAAAACACAAGATGATTCCTAAAAAGCCTATATAGACTCAACTTGTAACTTGCCAACAAATAAATCAATTAAATTTTGATCTTAGTTTGTGTCACTTCTGGGATTTTTTGTCCTCTGGCCTAGCTCTTCTCTTCTTTCTCAGTCTTTTCTTTCTCTTTTAGAGCAGAATTTCAATCCAGATTTTCAAACAAAATCAAAGTCCTCTGACATTTTATAAACATTGTATAATGATTTTCTACATCATAGTCATTGAATCATAGAATATTAGAGCCAGAGTGAATCTTAGTGATTATCTTAGTGATTACCACTCAGTTTATAAAACACAAACTGAAACCAAGAAAGAAAAGGTCATACATCAAGTTTGTATTCTTCTATCCACAGATAACTGTATAGAGAACACTGATCTAGAAGTTTAAAAATGCAGACACATTGCTAAGTACTATAAATCAATTCCCCATTCTTACCTCAGTTTACCCATCTGAAAAAGATGAGAAGAATGCATTAGATGACCTCTAAGAGAACTTCCACCTCTAAGGTATTTTTCCTTCACTTTTCTCACCCATAAAGGAATGTGCAACTATATGAAACATATACTCACATCCATATCTATATTTCTTCTTATGCTTGAGTATTCATATCCACTATTCCAAGTTCACTTGATATTCAAAATTATGAACTTACTGATAAATAGAGAATTATTAGTAGATCAGTTTTCATAATTTTCAGCTTCAAACTCAAGTCCATTCTGAAAAGACCACGGATTTTATATAATTTTCTAGGAACACGGAATTTCAGTCTAGTTCCCTCAGATACTGTTGATAATCAGAACACAGGGCAATAAAAAGCTGTGTTAGTTAGATTCTATTTGGCATAAGTGACAAAATGTCAGCAGGTTGAAGCAAAATGGCAATATATTGGAAGAATAGATAAGTACCTTATAAAATAACTGAACAGCAAAGCCATAACTGGCTTCAGGCACACCTGGAGTCAGGGACGTGAGACTCCTCAGGATGCCCTCCCCCTCTCTTCACTGCTTCTCTCTAAAAATGGCTTCATTATTCTCTTGCAATAGATCACCCTTCCCCACACTTTGGGAAACACATCTGCCAACACCAATGACATTTTACATGCTAACCTTTTAGCCCACAGAGAGACACTGACCCTACCCTTAGCCCGAAGATCAAAAAATCTCAGAGAGAAGTGACTCTGACCAGGCTTGCGCTATGTATACCCACTCCTGAGCCAAACAACTGGGGTCAGTGGTTAGGGTCATGCGGCATTAATGTAGTGATTCTCTTAATAAGCAAGTTGATGAGAGAAAGAGAGATTACAGAAAGGAGTCCTTAGGAGACCATCTCTAGGTTTCCACTCCCAGGAGCTGACTGAGGAGGAAGGAGGTTTGCATGAATCTTTCACAGTTGTTTTGAATTACCATAAACTAAACATGAGATTTCTTTTACTTTTCAGGAAATGCAATAAATTCATTAAAGATATTCTGGGTATGGGATTTCTTTTTCAAAAAAATTAGGATAGCTTTTAGTTTACAATAAAATTGAGAAAAAGGTACAGAGATATCCATATATTCCCTGCCCCCCTCAGCACACACATGTAGCCTCCCCCATTATCAACTTCCCCCACCACAGTGGTACATTTGTTGCAATTACTGAATCTACATGGAGACACTATTTTCACCCAAAGTCCAGAGTTAACAATAGGGTTCACTCTCAGTACTGTACCTTCTACAGGTTTGAATAAATGTATAAACAACACATATCCACCATTATAGTATCCACACTACCATAAAAATCCCCTGTGCTCTGCTTATTCATTCCTCCCTCCCCACCAAATCCTGGCAACCACTGTCTCCGTAGTTTTTACTATCTCCACAGTTTTGCCTTTTCTAGAACGTCTTACAGCTGGAATTATATAGCATGTAGCCCTTTCTGATTGCTTTCTTTCACTTAGTAACATGCATTTAAGTTTCCTCCATGTCTGTTTATGGCTTGATAGTACATTTCTTTTTAGCACTGAATAAGATTCCATTATCTGGATGTACCACAGTTTATCTATCTATTCACCTACTGAAAGACATCTTGGTTGCTTCCAAATTTTGGTATAAAAAATTTACGAATAAAGCTACTACAAACATCCATGTGCAGGTTTTGTGTGAATATATGTTTTAAGTGCCTTTGAGTAAATACCAAGAGTGTAATTGCTGGATAGTATGGTAAGAGTATGTTTAGTTTTTCAAGAAGCCACCTAACCATCTTACAAAATAGAGGTACCATTTTGCATTCCCACCAGCAGTGAATGAGAATTCCTGTTGCTCCATATCTTTGCCAGCTTTTGGTGTGGTCAGTGTTCTGGATTTTGGGCATTCTAATAGGTGTATAGTGGTATCTCATTGTTGTTTTAATTTGCGTTAGAAAAAAATATCAATGGCAGAGAATTAGAGAGCCCAGAAATAGACCCACAAAAATACAGTCAACTAATCTTTTTTTTTTTTTTTTTTTTTTGCAGTACACGGGCCTCTCACTGTTGTGGCCTCTCCTGTTGCAGAGCACAGGCTCCAGACGCGCAGGCTCAGCGGCCATGGCTTACGGGCCTAGCCGCCCCGTGGCATGTGGGATCTTCCTGGACCAGGACACGAACCCGTGTCCCCTGCATCGGCAGACAGACTCTCAACCACTGCACCACCAGGGAAGCCCTAGTCAACTAATCTTTGATAAAAGAATAAAGGCAATACAATGGAGAAAAGACAGTCTTTCAACAAATGGTGTTGGAACAATTGGACATCCACATGCAAGAAATGAATCTAGACACAGACATTACAGTCTTCACAAAAAGTAACTCAAAATGGATCACAGGGATTTCCCTGGTGGCACAGCGGTTAAGAATCCACCTGCCAATGCAGGGGACACAGGTTCGAGCCCTGATCCGGGAAGATCCCATGTGCTGCGGAGTAACCAAGCCCGAGCACCACAACTACTGAGCCTGTGCTCTAGAGCCCGCGAGCCACAACTACTGAAGCCCGCATGCCTAGAGCCCACGCTTTGCAACAAGAGTAGCCCCCTCTCACCGCAACTAGAGAAAGCCCGCACACAGCAACAAAGACCCAACACAGCCAAAAACAAATAAAATAAATTTATTAAAAGAAAAAATGGATCACAGACCTAAATGTTAAATGCAAAACTATACCAATCCCAGATGAATATATAGAAGAAAATCTAGATGGACTTGAGTTTGATGATGACTTTTTAAGTATGACACCAAAAGCATTATCCATCAAAGAAAGAATTGATGAGCTGGATTTCATTAAAATTAAAATTGTCTGCTTTGTGAAAGACAGTCAAGAGAATAAACAGAAAAGCCACAAACCGGGAGAACATATTTGCAAAAGTCATATCTGATAGAGACTGTTACCTGAACTATACAAAGAACTTTAAAACTCAACAATAAGAAAACAAATAAGATGACTAAAAATGGGCTAAAGACCTTAACAGACACCACCAAAGAAGATATACAACTGACAAATAAGCATATGGAAAGATGCTCCACATCATAAGAGATCAAGTGTGAAACTTTTAATAAAAAGAAGAGCATAAGCTTATTTCATTTTCAACAACGGGTTGAGATGATTATTAGATTCCTTAGTAACAACTGTAACTATATTCTATCTTGTCTTAAAGTTCATCTGTTAGAGACATTTATTTTACTTGTAAGATGACTATTTATTGGGAATAGCACCTCAGGTGTGTTCTCATTCTAAGAATATGCTTTTGGTACTGGTTGAGTGAATTAAGGAAAATTGGTGAGGTCATCGCAGGTTAATTATCAGAGGTTTTGAGCATACACAATCTCCCCTGATAAACAGTTCATGATTTTAAATAAATATAATTTTCTACAAATAATTTTATCAAATACAATTATAATAAATATAATCTCAAATGTATAAGCCAACTGCCTTTGGAACTATTAAAAATTTTAATGTTGTAGGAAAATTTCTCTCTCCCTTTTAGTAAGTTGAGATATAGACTCCATTGTTTTTCTTTAATGACTAGACACAGGTAAGTATAGATTTACTTTAATTTTTTGATAAATAATGATATGTAAACATTTACCAACCTTTTCCTTTGTCTATTTAAGCATAAGTTAGTAATTACTCCATCTTCCCTTTTCAAAAGCACTTGTGTCAACAGCTTATCAGGCCCTCAAGTTTCCTGCTTTGAAAAAAAATAACGAACAGCCTCAGACTTCAAATTTCATTTTAATCCAGGCTAACTCAAATATATTTTAAGATCTATAATAATGTATTTCCACAGAACTATAGCATTTCATCAGAACTGCTGAATGACAGAAATTTTAGAGAACATCTAACCCAAGTCCTTGAATTTTACAGATAAAGACAACAATACTGGAAAATGGAAAACTCTGCCAAAAATCAGAGCAAATTAGCACCAGAGTTAGACTTGGGAATTCAGGGCTCTCCTGATTCTCAGACCAGTGAGTCTTGACCTGCCCAGACTTCTTTTAAGTAATGTTTCTTTAGGCGAAACAGTGCTGAGTGGGAGAGGCAACTATTGTTTGCATCAGAATATACTAGATACATTGGTTGCTAGATTTTTAAAAGATGTAAGTTCTTTCCTCAAACAGAATGTAATCTGACAGAAGAGCTCAGGTAGATACATGTGAAAGATAAAATAAAATGCAGTCTATTTTTTATAATTTATATTAACAGAAGGAAACAGTGGTACACTTATCTAAAACAAATATAATCCTGAAAAAAATATACTTATATAAGAGCCCCTGCTGATTTCTATCCTTCCTCAAAAGTTGAGAACTCTTTTACTAAATACCACACAGAGAAAAGGACAGATATACTGGACACAATTTAGAAGAAGGGGAAAGACATGAAGAACCAATGGTTCTGAGAACAACCTAGAAAAGACAAAGCTGGTTCATAGGTATTAGAAAATATTGTGATGCTCCTATAATAAAAGGCACTGTGGAAGAAGTGACGTGACGATATGATACCTTTAGCACATCTCAGATATGTAATTTGAGCCACATTTATAAAATCATTTAAAAATGCTTTCTGACGTGCGGCAGGAGACGCGACTTTTGACGTCTTTACTTCCCAGGGCTTGATCTTATTCCTTCCCAGAGAAGAAATGATGCTAAAGGAGATTACAATATTTCAGCCTTCATAGGTCATAATCAGCAGCTTGGCTGGACAGATCCTAAGTTGCCTGACTTTTATATACATTGAGGGCAGGGGACTGGTATGTATTGCTATCAAGAATTATATCAGAGCCAGGGACTTCCCTGGAGGCCCAGTGGTTAAGAATCGGCCTGCCAATGCAGGGGACACGGGTCCGAGCCCTGGTCCGTGAGGATCCCACATGCTACAGAGCAACTAAGCCTGTGTACCACAACTACTGAGCCTGTGCTCTAGAGCCCACGAGCCACAACTACTGAAGCCCGCATACCTAGAGCCCGTGCTCTGCAAAAGAGAAACCACTGCAATGAGAAACCCGTGCACCACAACAAAGAGTAGCCCCCACTTGCCGCAACTAGAGAAAGCCCGTGCACAGCAATGAAGACCCAATGCAGCCAAAAATAAATAATTTTTTTAAAAAAAAAGAATTATATTGGAGCCAAAGCAATCCTGAGGGAAAAAAATGGAACTGGAGGAATCAGACTCCCTGACTTCAGACTATACTACAAAGCTACAATAATCAAGGCAATATGGTACTGGCACAAAAAAACAGAAATATAGATCAATGGAACAGGATAGAAAGCCCAGAGATAAACCCACGCACCTATAGTCAACTAATCTATGACAAAGGATGCAAGGTTATACAATGGAGAAGAGACAGTCTCTTCAATAAGTGATGCTGGGAAAACTGGAGAGCTACATGTAAAAGAATGAAATTAGAACACTCCCTAACACCATACACAAAAATAAACTCAAAATGGATTAAAGATCTAAATGTAAGACCAGAAACTATAAAACTCTTAGAGGAAAACCTAGGAAGAACACTCTCTGACATAAATCACAACAAGATCTTTTTTGACCCACCTCCTAAAGTAATGGAAATAAAAACAAAAGCAAACAAATGGGACCTAATGAAACTTAAAAGCTTTTGCACAGCAAAGGAAACTATAAACAAGACAAAAAGACAACCCTCAGAATGGGAGAAAATATTTGCAAATGAATCAACAGACAAAGGATTAATCTCCAAAATACATAAACAGCTCATGCAGCTCAATATCAAAAAAAATAAACAACCCAATCAAAAAATGTGCAGAAGACCTAAATAGACGTTTCTCCAAAGAAGACATACCAATGGCCAAGAAGCCCATGATAAGCTCCTCAATATCACTAATTATTAGAGAAATGCAAATCAAAACTACAATGAGGTATCACCTCCCACCAGTCAGAATGGGCATCATCAGAAAATCTACAAACAACAAATGCTGGAGAGGGTATGGAGAAAAGGGAACCCTCTTGTACTGTTGGTGGGAATGTAAACTGATAGAGCCACTATGGAGAACAGTATGGAGGTTCCTTAAAAAACTAAAAATAGAATTACCATATGACCCAGCAATCCCACTACTGGGCATATACCCAGAGAAAACCATAATTCAAAAAGACACATGCACCCCAATGTTCCTTGCAGCACTATTTACAACAGCCAGGTCATGGAAGCAACCTAAATGCCCGTCGATAGACGAATGGATAAAGATGTGGTACATACATACAATGATATATTATTCGGCCATAAAAAGGAACAAAATTGGGTCATTTGTAGAGATGAGGATGGACCTAGAGACTGTCATACAGAGTGAAGTAAGTCAGAAAGAGAAAAACAAATATCATATATTAATGCATATATGTGGAATCTAGAAAAATGGTACAGATAAACTGGTTGGCAAGGCAGAAATAGAGACACAGATACAGAGAACAAAGGTAATGAACACCAAGGGGGGAAGCCGGGGGTGGGGGGGAGAGGCGTGGTGAGATGAACTGGGAGATTTGGATTGACATGTATATACTAATATGTATGAAATAGATAACTAATAAGAACCTGCTGTATAATAATAAATATATAAATAAGAGAGGAGACAAGACAACCTTAAAAAAATTAAAAATAAAAAGAATGATGTGTAGGCATCAGCAAAGATATTATTTTAAATGTTGGGAGAAAAAAACAGAGGAAAATAAAAGGAAAATCTGTTCTGTAGATTAATTTGGGTGATTAATCTATAGCAAAAAATAACTGGGTGATTAAGCTTTTTATCCTCAGATAACATCAAGTTTTTTGCAATGAAAGGGGATTATAACTCTTGCCTATTTGTATGAATAATTTATTCTATTTTAATATCAAACTGCAATAGTTCTATTATGTCTTAACAGTAATTGTTGCTGCAGTTAGATATTACTGTAGTGGAAGGCATAGAAAAAGGAAATCCAATAGGTTGCTCAGTTCTCAGTGGATGATAAAACAAATCTACATCAGATCATACCAGTCCATTAGGAGAAAAAGACATTCAAAAAGATTCCTATCACATGCAATCTGGGTATTTTAATAAGCAATAACTAAAACACTAAAAATGCAGCAATTTTCTGATCTTTGACATAAGCCAAGCATAAAGAATTAAATCATAAAACCTAAAGGCAGTTCTCAAGGGGACCAAAAAAAAAAAAAAAAGTCAAGGTAAGTGTCCTAACCAGTCTCAGAGACTTAGATCATGTTTTTTCCCTTCTGTGTGCTCGTGGAGGGGTGGCTGTGCACATCTTGGTTCTCACAGTAAGTGACAGTATTTGTATGGCACACTGAAGAAAGCTCAGTTATTCTGGAGACTCTCTAGAGGGTTTGGTTAAAAAAAATTGTTAGATTTTCTTTTTAATATATAAGATAAATAAAGTATCAGGGGAAATACTATTAAATTTGATAAAACTTATGAATAAAATATTTTCCAAAATTTGAAGAGAAAGTTGAAATTTTGTCAATGACAAAATTTTTCAATGTCAAAATTTGTCAATGTTACGTTTTAATTCAGGTTTTATACTTGAAATGCCTATTCCTGACAAAGTTTCTTAGTGAACTTTTCAAATTCTCCAGTCATTGTTGATGAGAAACTATTCACAAAAGCAAATGATAAAAAGTTTAAAGCCACTTTTTTTTTACAACCATCTAAATATTTAAAACTTTTGAAATAACATTTAAAGAACCTAACAACTTTTCCTTAACTTTTAACCTATTCAATGGTGAATTTTCATGTGACTTTTAAGTGGGGTTTGACTGCAATAAAAATTTTCAATATCAAATATTTCAAAATAGTGATAATGCTTTAACTTGCAGATGGTACATGCATTGTTAGAACAGTTCCCCTGGGGCTAGTTCGCACTCCACTTAAAGGGTACATCGGCCACAAAAGTGACAAAAGTATCCCCTATTAGTAAAGACAGACTTGAAAAGTGCGTCACCAGGAGCCCACAGTCAGCCTTCCGCCAGCCCTTACCAGCTGCACCTTGAGCTACATCGGCAATGCTTTCTGGTCAACTGGAACAGGAACTCCTATATCATCGCACATCTCTTTTCCAAAATGATCAGCCACACTCTGTACTTGGCAGCTGAGATAGACATTTAGGTGGAAGAGCACCTCCTGGACACTCGGTCTCTTGTCACCAAGCAGAGAACGCCAACTTTCATTCTTTGAGTTTGTGGGCACCATGGGGCATACCCTCAAATTCTTCTCCAATCATGCTACCCTCTGAGGACCCTCAGATGAGGCTGTATATGTCCTGAGGAACTAGCATAAGGGCCTTAGCTGTGGGAGAACCTCATCAGCTATAAGTTGATCAGTTTCTCACCGCTCATGCATTAAACCATCCCCAGTACACTGGTTGGGAAGCTCTGCTTCAGGGAAAAATTAGCATGTCTCTACGACTTTCTTTCACAGGTTTCAATGTTCTCGAATTTTCTGGCAAGAGCTAGAGAGCAGCAAATTCAGGACTAGGAACTCTCACAAATATCTTTGTTTTCATACAGTTCAGCTGATTGATTGATGACTTCATCCATCTATTTGACAACTACTGACCAAGTGCTTATTCTGTCCAGGCACTAATGTTAGTCTAAATATTGCTGCAAATGGAATTGAGCAGAGGTTCTGGGAGCCTTTACTTAGGCACTGGGAGTCTGGAATCTTAACTCCAGACAAAGCAATTTGTACTACCACATCCCACATCACATCAAACAAGCTAACCAGTGATTACCCACACTCACTTTTCACAGGATGTATGTTACCTCTGCACTAGTTGTTGTTGTTTTCTTTTTAACCGCACTGCTCAGCTTGTGGGATCTTAGTTCCCCTAACAGGAATCGAACCTGGGCCCTTAGCAGTGAAAACTCAGAGTCCTAACCACTGGACCACCAGGGAATTCCCTCCACTAGTTGATTTTCAAGACCTATATTTTTCTGGATGTCTTATATATCAATACTAAGTGAGGGAAGGCACCCAACTGTCAAGACATCTTAAAAACCTTGATCCTTTAATACTTAAGCCCTAGAATTTCATGATGTCTAGATCTCCCAAAGAGAAGCTGCAAGGGGAGTAATGAACTAAGGTTGTGTGATGAGCTGACCTATTTTATCTTTGTTGGTAAAGTCCCTCCTCCCCACCCCCATGTCCTAGCCTTGCAACACTGTAGCTGAGGAAGGGCTCACAGGTGCTTATTTTCCTTGGGGCTTTCAGGCTTTGACCAAACTATAAAACCTCCCAACTTTCCACAAACCAAGTTAGTCTTCATTCTCTTAAGAACCCCCAAGATCCATGAAATATTGATGAATGGGGTTCTTGGACCTTATCTTCAGAGTATATTAACAGAGATGATATGCTTTCGAGGGCAGTTGCACAGATGGCAAAGTTGACCGTCTCATCTTCCCGCTTCCTCATGTGGACATTATGTTGCAGCTCAGCCAAAGGCCCACCACTGCCCAGATGTGCAGTACATACTTTAACCTCTCCCTGTTCTCTTACTACTCATTCTCTAAGACTTGGTATCAATGTCACCCACCCTTGAAGCCCCTCCTCACCGCCACACCACCACCCCCGTAGTCACCTTCTTGAAATCCTACAGCATTTTGCATTTCTTTGAGGCACTTAACGCACTGTACTTTAATTACTTGCTTATGTGTCTTAGTACCACACTGAGCAGAGAACTCCTTATTATACTCCTTAAGGGCCTATCCCAGGTCAAGTACTCAGGAAACACTGGCTGAAAATGTACACATTACCTTCTCTATTTAACTGCCACAAACCCAGCTCTCATTTCTAGCTCAGTTACAGTTCTGCTCCCAGAGCACACTTGTATGTATTTTCTTGATCCTGACGTCCTGACACTTTTCTGCTCTTGTCTTCTGGTCTTTCTCGCAGACTGGGGCTTCCCCACAGTCCCAGGACTCCTCCAGACTCCTCCAGTAACTGCCAAGTAGATGGCACCTGCTACTCTGCTGCCCCTAGGGGACCTTGGCCATCAGAGAGAGGCTTTGTTCTACTGGTGATGAAATGAACTTCATGAAGGGAAGCATCCAAGCTATTGATGGACCTATGAGAAAAAATGTTTATCTCTGTGAACAACTGCAAGCAATAGACAGAAGAGTAATTAAGCCTCAGGGTTGAAACTGTCTTCTATAATACGGAGCTATTCTCTTAGCATCTCAGACTCTGAAGATGGTATTGAGATAAATTGGTGTCAGTTGAGCTTCCTCACTATCTGGATATTTTCTTTCTGGTTAATCTTCAACACTTTCAAAATGTTTGATCCCAGAAGAAGCATAAATGATAGAACACTAGCATCAGTCTCTCAGCCTTCCTAAGAGTTCAGTTTCTTCTTCTATTCCTACTTGCCAAAAGAAAAGCACAATAAAGTTACGTAGAATCTAAATTGTTGGTTATCCTTTCTAATAAAATTATCCACCGTTCAATGTGTGTAAAGTGCTCTGAAAGTCTCTAATGAAAGTAACCAGTGTACAGAAATGCAAAATGTTTTCTATATTACCGTAAAGGGGACTAGAAGCTTTAAGTAAATGCATTCCAATAACCAACACAGAAAGAACAGCAACCAAGGAACTGAATATAGATAGAGTGGAGACATTTACATTTTACTAGAGAGTCACAATAAAGTCTGCAAAGGAATAAGTTGAATAGATTTTTGTAGTGTTTAAAGGTCTAGAACTGAGAAATGTTTTTACCCTTAAATTTGATGTTATCTAAATTTTGAATTAGTATAAGTAGCAGTCACTGAAAAAACAGATATAGGTAAAGACATTCTGAAATCATTGGTCAAATCCAAGATTATAGGTTTTCTTAATTAACATGAGAATATCACAAAATCATAAGTCATAATAATGCATCTCTTGCCCCCCACAAAGAATATCATCTATTAATAAAACTATATGTCACTGAACTGACACAAGACTACACTTAAAAGAAACATACATAAGTAACACAGCAAGAACCAAAACCCTCATACACCTCCTTCACAGAAACATTTGCCATGGCTGGGGGAGGAAAACCTAAGACATTTAAAAATGAACAGAATTTGGTGGGCCAATCTTGGTGAAGGCTACTGTCGGGATGGGGTGCTGTACCACTCAGATTCCCCTTCACCACCAAAGGACTTATTCCTTCAGCTTCTGGGAAAGTTTTTGGCTAAAGAGAGCTACCTAGCTTAGAGTAATACTCCCTTCCCAGGGAAGCCTGCATCCAGTGACTGGTTGTTACAGGAATCAAGGCATAACCTCTTCACTCCAAATGGGGTAACTCTAATGGGCCATCCCAACTTCAAGGGTCCCTAAAGGGTACGTTGAGGGCTTGTTACGACTGCACCATCTTCTCCTTCAGCCTAAACCTGCTTCCTTCTTTTCCTCCCACAAGTGTTTTTTGGTTTTTTTTTTCTTTATTTTGATTTTATTGGAGTATGGTTGACTTGCAATGTCGTGTTGGTTTCAGGTGTATGGCAAAGTGATTCAGTTATACATATACATGTATTCATTCTTTTTCAGATTCTTTTCCCATACAGGTTATTACAGAATATTGAGTAGAGTTCCCTGTGTTACACAGTAGGTCCTTGTTGGTTCCCACAAGTATTTTTTTTTAAACATTTTATTGAAGTATAACATACACACAAAACATACTTAAATTCATGATTTTTTTTTTTAAGTGAAGACACTTCTGTAAGCACTATCCAGATCAGGAAATACAATTTTTTTTTTTTTGGTATTCACAGATATTACTAATTTAAAGAAGAAGTGTAAAAATAGATCTTTCAAGCAGATATATTATTATGGACAGACTAGAGACAATAGCCAATTAGCATTTTAATTTTCATTATTTTTTTAGTGGCGTTGTTTGGATAGTGATATCAAAAAGTGGCATTTTATAGAAAAACAGAAAATTGTAAGGAATAATAATTTTTTTCAGGCTAGACTGCGTATTTTAACACCAGTTTATGCATACTCTTCTCTGATGAGGTGAAACATACCTACAGTAAATGCTATGAAGGGAGTCTTGAAGAATGTTAATTTTAGATGGGCCCCAGAAGGATGATTCACCATTTTGCTCTTGGAGCAAAGATCTAGGCTTGTTCCACTGTACTCATATTTGCTACTAATTATTTTGGGGTTTCTGATGCATTTAAAATAATATAGAAGCTTTTCTTGTTTGGGTCAATGATTCATTCAAACGCTTATTTCCTCTGAGTTCTCTAAATGTTCTAAGTGATTGTCCATTTTAACTTCTCTCCAAGTACAGCACTGAGAGTCCTGTTGGTTCCCACAAGTGTTTTTAATGAGAGTACTCCCCAATAAAATTTTGCATGCAAAAGCGATTACAAGAATAAAACAGGATTTAAGAATGAAAATATTTAGCTAATGATAACTGTCCACAAAACAACAATCACAAAGAAAACTGTACCCAGATGCTCTGATATGAGTTCAAAACAATTAAACAAGAATTTGGAGATATGAAAGGGCATTCAATTCAGAAATTTAAAAACCCAGAATGGAAGTAAACAACGAAACAGTGAAACTGTGAAACAAGTGAACTGAAGCTAGGAAAGGTTAGAAAAGACACAATCTTCTCAAAGTATCATCATATTACAGGTGTCCAAAGGATTAGATTTAACTGAAAACATAATAAGAAAATCATAACTGGACAATTACATTTTAAAAACAATACCTTAGGGGCTTCCCTGGTGGCGCAGTGGTTCAGAGTCCACCTGCCGATGCAGGGGACACGGGTTCGTGCGCCGGTCCGGAAGGATCCCACAAGCCGCGGAGCGGCTGGGCCCATGGGCCATGGCCGCTGGGCCTGCGCGTCCGGAGCCTGTGCTCCGCAATGGGAGAGGCCACAGCAGTGAGAGGCCCGCGTACCTCAAAAACAAAAAAACAAAACAAAAAACACAATACCTTTTACAATAGCATAAAAAAAGTCTAATATCTAGGAATAAATCTAATAAAATGTACAAGATCGCTAATTAAAACTATCAAATATGATTGAAATTTAAGACGACCTTATAAATGCAGAGTTAAACCATATTTATAGATTGAAAGATGCAATATTTTAAATTGCATCTTCTCCCTAAATTATTAACTGTCCTTCTCCACAAGTTAATTTGTAGATTCAACACCATCCCAATCAATCCCAGCAAGCTTTGTGTGTGTGTGAAAATTGACAAAGAATCCTCAAATTTATATGGAAATGCATAAAACCTAGAATAGGCTTTGAAGGAGAACAAATTTAAAAGTTTTACATCTCCAGATTTCAGCACTTACTTTAGAGCCACAGTAATTCACACAGTGTGGCACTGTCACCCAGGGGAACAACCCCAGGGTCCTTAATCCATATCTAAACTCTCTCTGTATAGTAGTATACAAGTGCACCTGTCTTGAGGCAAAGAGGCGAGAAACGCCATTCCCCATTTCTAATAAAAACCTCCCCTCCGGGCAAACCTGCAGAAAACCAAAGCTGACTGTATCTTCTAGCTGTGTTTACATGACAGGAAACAAGAGGCCTTAACCACAAGAAACTGGCGTAAGTTGGCTGAACTTCAAAACTGGGACAAAGGTTGCTCTACAGTTCCTTACAGCTCTACAGTTCCTTACATTTCTACAGTTGATTGTAATAGTAAGATCTCCACCGCCTGCACCGAGGTTGTTGGACCTGCTTCTGACCCAGACACCAGAGGACCATACAAGGGCAGAAAAGAAGTGAGAACTGCACTCTGGGAAATCGCCACCCATTTCAACTAATCAGAATGACAATACACCCCTGCCCCCCATAACCTCCTAAACCCTTGTCTATAAAAAGCTTGTTCTCACTTGTAATCAGGGAGAAGGTGCTTTCAGAGGATGAGCTCTCCCTTCTCCATTCCTTGGCCAATGAATAAGGTTTCTGTTTGCTGCTACAAAAACTAATTTCGCCTTATTGATGAGAACAATAACCAGGTAGGGAAAGAACCAAACAAAGGGTAGGTGACAGCACTGGCCATAGGATAGAGAAATCAACCATAAAACAGAACAAAGTATCCAGAAATATATGTGTGTCTGTATAGTCACTTGATTTTCAACAAAGGTATCTTTGCAATTCACAGGAGATAGGATGAGCTTTTAATAGAATGGTACTGGGTCAGTTGGATAGTCACAGGGAAAAAATAAACCTTGACCCCCACCTCACATGTAAATTTTAATTTGAGATACATTATAAATCTAAGTGGCAAATATGAAACAAAACTTCTAAAAGAAACAAATGAGAATATCTCTATGACGTGGGGTAGGCAAAGATTTTTTTTTAATAGAACACAAATAACAATAATCATAAAAGAAAAGAACTAGAGAAATTGGACTCTGTTGCAATTAAGCTTCTATTTATCAAAGACGTTATTAGGAGAGTGAAAAGATATGTAGTGAGGGGCTTCCCTGGTGACATAGTGGTTGGGAACCTGCCTGCCAGTGCAGGGGACACGGGTTCGAGCCCTGGCCTGGGAGGATCCCACATGCCACGGAGCAACTAGGCCTGTGCACCACAACTACTGAGCCTGCGCTCTAGAGCTCGCAAGCCACAACCACTGAAGCCCGCGCCCCTGGAGCCCGTGCTCCACAGTAAGAGAGGCCACTGCGGTGAGAAGTCTGCGCACCGCAATGAAGACTGCCCCTGCTCGCCGCAACCAGAGAAAGCCCGCGCACAGCAACGAAGACCCAAAGCAGCCAAAAATAAAAATAAATAAATAAATAAATTTATATTTAAAAAAAAGATATGTAGTGAGAAAAATGTTTACATTTACATGGTAAAGCACTTGTTTCTGAAATATATAGAATTCATATATTAATAAGGAAAAACCAAAATCAAAACAATGGCAAAAATGGGCAAATAACTTAAAACGGGTAGTTTACCAAAGAAGATATCAGCATAAGACAAATTATTCAACATCATTAATATTAGAACATGTAAATTAGAATGGCAATGAGATACCAGTATACACCCACCAAAATGACCACAGATAAAAAGCCTTGGCAATATCATGTGCTGGCAAAGATGTGAAAAAACTGGAAATTTCATATATTGCTGTGGACGTATAAATTGGCCAACACTTTAGATAACTGTTTGGAATTATCTACTATCATCTGAATCAGAAATTCTACTCCTATACAGTATATATACCCAAGAGGAACAAGTACATATGCTCAATAAAAAGACATGTACAAAATATACATAGGAGTTTTATTCCTAACCATTAAAAGCTGTTAAAAACAGGCAAAATTTGGAAACAACCCTAACGTTACCAAGTGGATTGTAAACATAAATTTGAAAAGAAAAACTATAAACCCTTTAGACGATAATATAGGAAAATGGCTTCGACCATCAGGTCAAAGAAATTTCTAAACAGGATGAAACGACTGATAAATTTTATATTACTATAAAATTAAGAGCTACTTATCAAAAGATATCACTAAGTGGATGAAAACACAAGTCACAGAGTGGGAGAAGATATTTGAAATATTTAAAACTATTCTATTCCAGGATTTATGTGCAAAAAAAGGTGTGCATATGAATACGAGGAGACATGGATTAGAGTGTAACAGTATTATCTATAATTACTAAAAAGCTAGAAAGAAGTCAAATATTTGTTACCGAAACAAGTTCATTTTACCTGATGCGCAGCCACCCAAGCCGAGAAGACGCCGAGGTCGGCAGCAAAGAGAGGCCTTATTCACCAGGCAGCCAAGCAAGGAGACAAACCTCAAACCTGCATGCCTTAAAGGAAGGCGAGTAACTCGGGTATTTATGCGATAAAGAAGCAGGGTGCTCAGAGGCGTGAGAGGTGTGAGGGCTGTGAGGGGCCTGGTGGGCCTGGGGGGCGTGTAGGGCGTGAGGAGCGTGTAGGGCGAGAGGAGCATGGAGGGCGTGGGGGGGCCTAAGGAGCGTGGGGAGCATGGAGGGCGTGGGGAGCGTGGAGGGCGTGGGGAGCGTGGGGGGCGTAGAGGGCGTGAGGAGCGTGGGGGGCGTGGGGAGCATGGAGGGCGTGGGGAGCGTGGAGGGCGTGGGGAGCGTGGGGGGCGTGAGGAGCATGGAGGGCGTGGGGGGGCGTAAGGAGCGTGGAGGGCGTGAGGAGCGTGAGGGGCGTAGAGGGCGTGAGGAGCGTAGGGGGCGTGGGGAGCATGGAGAGCGTGAGGGGCGTGGAGGCGTGAGGAGCGTGAGGGGCGTGGAGGGCGTGAGGGGCGTGGGGGCGTGAGGAGCGTAAGGGGCATAGGGGCGTGGGGAGCATGGAGGGCGTGAGGAGCGTGGAGGGCGTGGGGGGCGTAAGGAGCGTGGGGGGCGTGAGGAGCGTGAGGGGCGTAGAGGGCGTGAGGAGCGTGGGGGGCGTGAGGGGCGTGGGCGGCGTGAGGAGCATGGGGGGCGTGGGGAGCGTGGAGGGCGTGAGGAAGGGTGATTGGGGAAAGGTGCGACGGTAGTCGTTCTGCGCAGGCATAACTAAGCTATAGGCCTCAAAAAGCCAGGAGGACATTTGCTTATGCCCAGTTGGACGGTCAATGGTCCTATCCAGGCTTTTTTTAAATTAACTTTTTTATTGGAGTATAATTGATTTACAGTGTTGTGTTAGTTGGTCCTATCTAGTCTTAACCAGCTCAGCTGGAACTAGACTCATCTGACTCCAGGTTCCTGGAAAACAGCTCCGGCGAACGTCTTGTTTAGGGTTCTTGCCGCTCAGAGGACATGCAAGTTTTTTTGTAGCAACCATTAAAACGACCTTGATTAGTGAGGGTAGGTTACAGATATAATGATTTAACTAATGATTACCTATGTTTTCATATTCACCAACAATATATAGTGAAATAAATAGTGGTGTATTTGTGTAATGGAATATCGGATACCATTGGAAACTAACAAACTACAGCTTCCTAAAATTACATGGACAAATCTCAAACGTAAAGGTAAGTGGAGGAAATCAGACACAAAAGAATGATTCCATTTATACAAAATTCAAAAACACAAACTAAACTACATCATCTAAAGCTGCAGCGGCATACAGAAATGCTACAAAGAAAGGCAAAGAAGAGATTATTATAAAATTTAGCAAAGTTACATTTGTTAGAGCAAAAGGGGGTTGTAATTGGGAAGAAGCACAGGTAGATTTCCAGAGGGCTGGCGATGTTCTACTTCTTGATCTGGGTGGTGGTTAAATGGGTGTTCAGTTTTCTAAAAATTTGTTAAAGTTAAGTTGTGTATTTACATTTTATGCCTTTTTCTGAACGATATTACATTTCACAAAAAAAGGTGTGAAAAAACTCTATTTTCATTATCTGTTTATAATTACATGCTTACTCTTGGAAATATTATCTCACTCACTTAAAGACTCTAATCCCAAAGGCAGGAAATAATTTTAAGGTTCTTCTTTCATTATAAAATACAAAACAGGACAGAAAATTATATCTCAATAATACAAAATTATATCTCCCTATAGTCTCATTACACAGCCTATTTTTCTCTCAGGAAAAAAAATTACAAATAACAAATTGGAATAAAATTGGACAGAGCTGGAAGGTTAGTAAGATAAAAAAAGTTGTCTTCATGAATAAACAACTCCTATTATTTAGTCAGGACCCACATGCCAAGTTAGACGGCTGACACAATGGCGCTTTTCAGCTCCTTGTTAAAAAGGAAGGGTAGAAGCTGGGACTTCGTGGCAGTCCAGTGGTTAAGACTAGGTGCTTCCACTGCAGGGGGTATGGGTTCAATCCCTGGTCGGGGAACTAAGATCCTGCATGCCAAGCGGTGTGACCAAATAAAAGGAAGGGTAGGAGCCATTGCCAGGCACAGAGGAAGAACTATCCAGTTATCCAGTTACAAGATAATTCAAAAGGAAATTTAGTCACTATAGAATTTAGATCCAAACAGTAGTAGAAACTATGTAGTAGAAACTATGTCAATTAAAAACTACTTTTTTCGGGGCTTCCCTGGTGGCGCAGTGGTTGAGAGTCCGCCTGCCGATGCAGGGAACACGGGTTCGTGCCCCGGTCCGGGAAGATCCCACATGCCGCGGAGCGGCTGGGCCCGTGAGCCATGGCCGCTGAGCCTGCGCGTCCGGAGCCTGTGCTCTGCAACGGGAGAGGCGGCAGCGGTGGGAGGCCCGCGTACTGCATAAAAAATAAAAACAAAAAACTACTTTCTTCACAGACATTTGCAGTGAGGAGTCTGGATCTATGCCTGTTGGTTCACAGAGTGGCCCTCATACAAAGAAGGCAGGGAGAGACAGGAGAAATGGGAAGACCGCAGCAGACTGGTTGGCAGTTTTAACTTATGAGGCTTCTTAAGATGAGTACAGCTGTTCCCCGACCACCAGAATCTTAAAAGTTTATACAGAGGTCATAATGGGGTTGTCATGTATTCAGTCCAGATGGTCTCAACGCCACATTACTCCCTCAAGGCTGCGTCCTTGAAAATGACTCCCACTGTGGGAATGGTGGGTAGACATATATTTCAAGGGCAGGGGAGGGAGTAAGGAGCCTCCGAATGTCTGGGTCCAGCTCACTGGTCAACTAGTGGTTACTTCCTATTAATGACCTCCTCCAACATGCCTTTTAGCCATCTCTCACTAGCTGTGTAGCCTAGGAAAAATCATTCTGTTTAAGCCTCAGTTTTGTGAATTGAAAAATGAAGGAAATAATCTTTACCTTAACTACCCCACAGAATGTTCTGAGAAGGAAATGAAAAAATAATTGTGAATTCATTTTATATGTAACAAAAGGATAAACACATGTGAGTTTTATAAGCTCTAAAAAGGTGATTTCACATGTGTGGAGTGGGTGGTGAGAAATCAGCATGGGGTTTCTTCAAACAATTCAAACTAACCCAATGAATCACTGGCATCAGTAGTTTTGCATAATATCCCTTGGGTGTGCCGGTTGGGACAGAGATAAGACTGCTGCTCTAGAAGTTATAGTGGGAGCTCAGACAGAAAGCTAATCAATGACTCATTTGAAGATTATAGCAGTCAACCTTCCAGAATTACTTTAAGAAGTGATAAACTCAAAAGAAGGACTTGTCAAAAGAACTTTAATTCAGATTATTTTGCCAGTTTAATCATTATTTAATATCTGAATATTTGCCACTTTATTCAGTTAAAATAAATTCTTGAGAAACTAGGAAGCAAAATCATGTCTTACTTTAGTATCCCCAACACTGCACAATGCCTGGCATGTGATGTTTATTAAATGACTGAATTAAGTGGATGGTTTTGTCTCTCTTATGCCATTAAATCTATTAAAAACTTAAAGAAAAGCAAATGTAGCCCTCCCACAGCATGGCATCAGTCCTAGCTGGTTTTAATGGAATTTCTTTAAATATTCAAGGAATAGACCATTCTTAATATTTAAACACTCTAAATGGACTTTTAATGGCAATCTTTCCAATGAATTTCACAGGTCCAGTCTCAACTTGATACTAAATTTGTCTCTATTACTGTAGTCACTATTAAGAAACTGCATAATGGAAAAAGAGTGGAAATCACATTTGCAGGAATGGAATCTGTGAAGAAAATCAGAAAACTTTACTGATATACCGACATAATGGAAATAAATTCCATATTTCTGAAAGGGACCTCGAGGGTGCAAAATATCAATTAATCAATTTAGCAGAAGGCCTCAAAAATAGCTGGAAGAGCTAGGACAAATTTGGGGGGAAAAAAACAGATAGTCTTTCATATAATAAACCACATATTCAAGATACAATAATTAAGACACTGTGGATCTGAAACAGAAACAGAATGACAGATGATTGGGTTAAATAGCACATTGAGCTCCAGAAAGTCTACATCAGAATTTAATACATTGTGGCATTACATAACAGTGGGGAAAGGACAGATATAAACAAATGCTAGGAGGTAAACAGACTAACCACTCATAAAAATAAGTAATTTAGGACTTCCCTGGTGGCACAGGGGTTAAGAATCCACCTGCCAATTCAGGGGACACGGGTTCGAGCCCTGGTCTAGGAAGATCCCACATGCAGAGGAGCAACTAAGCCCGTGCTCCACAACTACTGAAGCCCATGCACCTAGAGCCCGTGCCCCACAACAAAAGAAGTCATTGCAAGGAAGAGTAGCCCCTGCTCGCTGCAACTAGAGAAAGCCCGCACGCAGCAACAAAGACGCAACTCAGCCAAAAATAAATAAATAAATTTATTTTTAAAAATAAGTAAATTAAACATTTACAATAACCCTATACAAAAGTAAACTCCAGTAGGATCAGGGAATTAAATCTCTAAAAATATACAAAATAAAACACGAAAAGAAAATATACATGAGCATTCTTATAATTAAAGGCCTTTCTAAAAATAACTTTAGTAATCATAAATAAAAGGATTGGTAGGTTTTAGGTAAAGAAAAACTCAAGACTTCTGTGTATGAAAAGACAATAAATAACAGCTAAACAGCTGTAAAATGGTGTAGTAAAGATATCTTTGCTAACTTTTTTAAGCAATCAATTGAAAGCAACAATTGAAGTGAGAAAAAAAAAATCCTTTCTGAGATAAAACTAGGAAACACCCATGCCCCTAGTCACATATATTTGAAGAATTCCTGCCAGGAATGGTGACAATTGGACCAGGGAAGGGAGAATGTGGAGGGAGAATGCTCACTACAGAGCTCAAGTGGAAGCAGCTGATTCTAAAATATGAGGGACATGGAAGAGGGCAAAATCAATGAACTTTTGTTTGCAGATGAGGAAGCAGCATCTGAGAGCCTCGTTAAATCCCCTTTAATATCACAGAGAGGCAAAGGAAGTAAGGGCAAATGAGGAAAGAGACAGAAGAAAAGAAGATTCCAACATGCCACATCTGATACCATGTGCCAGGGTTGGAAAGAATTTTGATGAGCAGGAAGCTCTTCAGTTGCTAATCTTTCTCAGCCAAAATGAACAGGACTTAACCCCTTATAACCACAGCCCCTGGTTCACATGAGCTTCATTCTGAGTTAGAGAGAATTCCTGGGTTTTCCACACTATCCTCTTGCAGATAACTAGCCGAGGAAGAATTTACCTCATTCAAAATCCAAGGCACTTGCTGTGGGTTGGCACCGCATGTGTAGTTTTTAATTTTACCAAAATTTCCTGAAAAGAAAATACATCCACCAGTATAGGAGAGGAAAAGACATGGACAACATTTTCAGCAAGATCCCCCCAAAGGCATCTGTGGCCAAACCATCAATAGCAGTAGGATCTGCATGAAATAACTGTTGTGTGGTGGAAGTTCACTACTGTATCCTAAAAGATATCAAAACTAAAAAATTACCAATAAGTGCTCATCCACAAGAAGGGAAACACCATCCTCATGGGAAACCAGTATGGACTTGATAAACAGCAATAGGGAAAGACTTTCCTGAGGTCCAAGTTTTGGTAACTACAACAACAGCAGCAGCAGCAGCAGCAAAAGTCATATAGATGAAAAAGTGCTAAGGCTGTCTGGGCCTTTGAGAATCTCAGAAATAACCACCAGGAATTATTTTCCAGAAGGATAAAGCTCTATCTTGAGAGAAAATATTGTAAACATACCAAATTGAGCAGAGCAAGGACAACAAAGGCTAAAAGAAAAAAGGCTCTGAGGAAGCAGATCCCAGAAAGTAGTGCAACAGCAAAACACAGTCTAAAGTGGAGAGCACCAACCTGGCAGCAAGGCCTGTAGGGTGGAAGCTGGAGCACACGGCTAGAGGCAGAAAATGTTACTGAATCCAACTTGGCTCTTGAATCCGATGTTACTGAATCCAACAAGGCTACAAAGAGAGGCCATTTTTTAAGTTTTCTATGGTAATAACAGAGCAGCTAGGAAATATATCCTACTCCATCCTTCCCATTCAGCAGGAAACTCCTAATAGCCCAGAAAAACACCTTATTTAAACACGGGTAACACAAGGGATACAATTTAACCCCATAAATTACAAATTATAAGAAAAAATATTAAAATGAACCTCATAATATTCTGACTATGAGAACACAGAAAAATGGCTGACAAAGCAGATGAAAACTGAGATTACAAAATGAACTAAAACACATTAAGAAAATTATTGCACCTTTGAGAGAAAAGCACAAATCAGAAACAGAGAATCTCAGAGATTAGTCCTTCAAACTAATATGCACCACACACACACAAACACATACGTCATGTGAGTCTCTACCATGTTTGGCTTCATCTAATAGTTTTGGACCAAATTGTTTAAAAAGAGGGTTTTTTTTCTTTCTTTCTTTCTTAATTATTCTCAGAGATCTCTTGGTTCTTGCTTCATGTCCCCACTGGGAGGGCCTGGGAGAAGTGATATACCAGTAGCAATTAGCACGCTCAGAACCCAGATCTTGGTTTTTAAATACCATTTTCTACTAAAAGAAATCAGAGTTCCTTGGAAAAATGAATAATTCCAGGCCTAGGGCAGGGAAAGTACAAAATAAGTCTGGAATATCTTGTTGTGCATGAAAATAAAGAAGTAATAGGGTCAATTCGAGAGGACACAGAAGCCATCTTTAAGGGATTCCCACTGGCCAAATCTAGGACAATTTGAACATTACAATAAACAATGATAATAATGGATTATAAGACCTTAAAAATCCACAAGTCCATCCTAATTTAAATAAATGATCTAAGTAATAACAATGTTGAGGAATAGAATATTTACATAGTTTGAAAGTAACTCTTTACAAAATGCTTTTGAGAAAAAAATTAGTAGAGGAACCTGGAAGACAACATTGTAATCAAGTGGCCAAGTTAACATTACCAGTAAGAGGAAAATCTAAATAATATACTATGGAATGGGATGCATTGCGAACTCAGTGTAACAGCAAAGGAAACCATAAACAAAACAAAAAGACAACATATGGAATGGGAGAAAATATTTGCAAATGATGCGACTGACAAGGGCTTAATTTCCAAAATATACAAACAGCTCGTACAACTCAATTTAAAAAAAAAAATCAAAAAATTGGCAGAAGACCTAAATAGGTCTTTTCTCCAAAGAAGACATACAGATGGCCAACAGGCACATGAAAACATGTTCAACATCGCTAATTATTAGAGAAATGCAAACCAAAACCAAAATGAGGTATTATCTCACACCAGTCAGAATGGCCATCATCAAAAACTCTACAAACAATAAATGCTGGAGAGGGTGTGGAGAAAAGGGAACCATCCTACACTGTGGGAATGTAAACTTGTGCAGCTACTATGAAAAACAGTAGGTAGGTTCCTTAAAAAACTTAAAAAGAGATACAGCAATCCCACTCCTGGGCATATATCTGGAAAAAACAAAAACTCTAACTTGAAAAGATACATGTACCCCAGTGTTCATAGTAACACTGTTTACAATAGCCAAGACATGGAAGCAACCTATGTGTCCATCAACAGATGAATGGATAAAGAAGATGTGATATAGATAGATAGATAGATAGATAGATAGATAGATAGATAGATAGATAGACAGACAACAGCACAGAGTTTGTTTTTACAGTCAATGGTACAAAAATGATTATAAACATGTAGGAAAAACTGACAAGTCTAAACTGACTTGTCTAAATTAACTACCTTGTAATCTTCAAAAGCATCAAGGCCCTAAAACCTAAGGAAAGACTGAGAAATGGTTGTAGATAGCTAAGAAGACTAAAGAAATGTGACAATTAAATGCAATGTAAGAATCTGAGCTGGATCCTCTTTGTTGTAAAGGATATTGCTAGAGATATTGGTCCAACTTGAATTGAGGCTGGATATTAAATAGTAACAATGTATCAATGTCAATTCTCTAAATCTGACAGTTGTAGTTATGTGGAAAAATTTCCTTGTTAGTAGGAAATTAAGCATTTCCTTGTTAGTAGGAAATTAAGCATAAGCATTTGGTGGTGATGGGGCATCATATCTACATTTTACTCTCAACAGTTTCAAGGGAAAATGTCTGTGTTGTACTTTCAAATTTTCTGTAAATTTGACATTGTTTCAAAAAAAAGAAAAGAGTAAATTAGATGGAAGATAAGAATAGACACAGAAAGCAGAGCAAAGAAAATGGTTAAGAAATTAAAATAAATTTTAAAAATTAGAAACAAAAAGATTTTAAGACAATGATAGATATGGAAGACCAACAGGGAAATGGAATATGGATACTACTGAATCTCAGAAGAAGAAAAATCAAAACAAAAATAAATATTTAAAACTATATCTTAAGAAAGTTTTCTAAAATTAAAAAAAAAAAGTATTGAATATATAAGCTGAAGTAAAACTCCAGGGAACTGGTAAATATTTCTCAGAGTGGTCAAACCAAAACCTATTCTAACGTGGAATTTCAATGTTAGAGAACATTTTTTAAAAAACATGGGAGGGATAATCATAACAGAAGAGAAAATGACATTGGGAGCAAAGCCAACAGTCAAAAATAAGAAAAGGATTTTGAGTGGTTCTCCTTGGCTCTTGATGTGTTCATAGGTTTATCAATACTGCTGATTTGTTTGTTTGAGGAATCAATGCAGAGTTTGATGTGACTGAAAAATTACAGGTGAGAACATTTTCAAAGTTAAGAAAAACACTAATTCTGTACAACCTGAAGTGTGGAATCTGCCAGCATGTATTACAACTGATGGTGGCATAAATACATGTGGAGCAGAACCAAAGCTTAGATTGACAAATTTGCAAAACTTGTGAAAAATGTAATGTTTAAACCCTTTATTGGTCATTGTACGATTCATCAACAGGGACTTTGAGGATGATATTTGAATCGATCGTGTGTTATGAACACAGTGGCATCAACAGTGAACTTTATGTGCTCTTATAGACTTAATCACTGGCAATTCTGATAATTTTTGTTTTTGTTTTTGTTTTTGCGGTATGCGGGCCCCTCACAGTTGTGGCCTCTCCCATTGCGGAGCACAGGCTCCTGACGCGCAGGTTCAGCGGCCATGGCTCACGGGCCCAGCCGCTCCACGGCATGTGGGATCTTCCCGGACTGGGGCACGAACCCGTGTCCCCTGCATCGGCAGGCGGACTCTCAACCACTGCGCCACCAGGGAAGCCCAATTCTGATAATTTTTGTTCAGAAACAGTTGAATAGCTTTAATTACCCAACCATATAGAACGTTAACAACCTGACACTAGTAAACTTTTCTGGTGACTTTATTGGGCACAGGGCTGAGATTGAAATGTTTTTGAATAAGAACTGCCCTCACTGGCTATTGTTAAACTTTTAATGGCTTTGGAAATAAGTTGTTACTACAAATTTGATAATGTTTCTTAATGAATTCAACCAAAAATAACAGGGCAGGGCTTCCCTGGTGGCGTAGTGGTTGAGAGTCTGCCTGTTGATGCAGGGGACACGGGTTCGTGCCCCGGTCCGGGAAGATCCCACATGCCGCGGAGCGGCTGGGCCCGTGAGCCATGGCCACTGAGCCTGCGCGTCCTGAGCCTGTGTTCCACAACGGGAGAGGCCACAACAGTGAGAGGCCCGTGTATTGCAAATAAATAAATAAATTAAAAATAACAGGGCAAAACAGTGCTAATGTGTGAAGCTTATTCAATACTAAAGTCATTTCATTGACAATTAATATTT
Source organism: Leucopleurus acutus (assembly GCF_964270905.1). Classification (NCBI taxonomy): domain Eukaryota; kingdom Metazoa; phylum Chordata; class Mammalia; order Artiodactyla; family Delphinidae; genus Leucopleurus; species Leucopleurus acutus. The sequence continues at coordinate 75,742,717 of NC_139147.1, read as the reverse complement.
GAATCTCAAGTACATTCAAACTGCTTTATACACTTCCCATGATGACCAAAGATAAAACAAGAAATGAAATTCCATTTCCACACAAATTTGCAGCAGATATATTTCCCAAGTTCAAACTACAGTTCCAGGAGTATTTTCCAGACCTCAGTGTATGAAAGAATGGAACTATGTATGTTCTTATCTTTTATTCCCATATGTGGCCCCACCATACCTCCCGCTTTAAAATTCTCTCTCTACAACACTTTCCCAACCATCCTCATAATTTTATAAATCCTCTTAACCTTCAAAGGCTTCCCTAAACATCCCAGCCCAAGATTTCTCCCTAAACTCAACTCCTGTAATAACTATTATCTGGTCTTTCATTTGACCCTTTGTGTATTAATCTTTTCTTGCTTATTGTATATCCACCTACACAATCATTATCTCCCCATATACGCTGTAAATTTCTTGAGGGAAAAAGTTACATCTTAGAGTACAATCCACAGCCCCTGCTGGCAATATTTGAAACCTGGAAAATGTTGGTTGATTAACTGCTTGAGCAGGTATTTTTAGTTGCAAACATAAAAGTAATAAATGAAGGACTATGGAAAGACTCATCCACACTTTGCTCTTACAAATTTAATTGAACTCACATTTCCTAGGTATTTACTTACTTTTGGCTAGTCATAGAAATAAACCTGAAATTGTCTCTACTCCCAGAAAATGAAAGGTAAGGTAGAATTATTTCCTGCAGTGGCTCTCAACTAGAGGAAGCTTTGCTCCCCAGGGGACACTTAGCACTATCTGAAGACATTTTTGTTCGTGGCAACTAGGAGGTGCAGGATGCTATTGGCATATAGTGAATAGAACCCGAGGATGCTGTTAGGCACCCTGCAATGCACAGGGCAGCCGTCCACAACAAAGAATTATCTGGCTCAAAATGTCAGTAGTACCAAGGTTGAGAAACTAATTTTCTGTGCCAGTGTGGGCTGAGATATATAAAAATAGTTCTCAGTATTTGTTTTCATCGTCTAAATTATGACATTTTCATATGACTTATTTTTTATATCTGTGAATCTAGGGCTGATGTTCTCCCCTCCCATTCACCTCCACTTCACTAGACTAAGTATTTGTTAAATGGATAATGAAGTATTGAAATGTTATCCATTCTTCCCAACACATTTGTTTAACACTTGCTTTCTGGAACGACTGACCCTTTAACAATCTAGAAGGACCTTCAGAGATAAGTGCATCATGTGCTTTTTAATATTCAAGACGGTGGCAACTTTTCTTCAAATAACTTCCTATGGGAAATTCTAACATGGAAGGCAGATAAAAATAGAGATGCTCCATTGAGTCAAGGTGAGGGATCCAGAGCCCAACGGCCAGTCCATCCCTAAGGTGGACATTGAGAAACAAACCCACTCAAATTACACTCAAATAACAATCAGGAAAACTGAAGTAGAAAGTGAAAGTAACTAGAATAAAGTCAGAAGACTAGATAGTGGTAGGTCACTAACTGAAGCTGTGTTCATTCATTAAGCACCCTGAAAAACAGGTGCAGAACAAAGGTTCGTATTATGTTGAACTAACCTAATATTATACTATGCTAATATATGTGTGTGTGTTTATATCTGAGCAACTAGGGCTGATTCCCCCCACTACCACATTCACCTCCTATAAACTCCATGTGGCCCCTCGCCACCATGGAAATTCAGGATGAACAAAATCTATGGATCAACTAGCTATAGAGACATTTCTTTATGAATCCTTCTTTCTAGTGAGACAGGTACTTCTGTGAGATCAATTTAGACAGGAAAAAAATTTTTTAAAGTCCTTTAACACCCACTTGCCCTTCTATGTACACAAATGATTCTTAATGCGGCGGAGTGTTGTTGCATAATGGGATTTTGGAATTAGGAGAATGTGTAGTCTGAAAAATCATAGCCTGTAAATTTATTTTTAACCCCCCCTAATACCTATAATTTTTTTAATACATACCTCAGAAAGCTTGTCAAAATATTTTTGGCTGGTGGGTGGGAATACTTAGAAGATAGTGATTCTCTAACAAATAATAGGAAAGTAGAAAAGGGACGTCTAAGAGAATCTCACAAGGAGAGGGTGCAGCATGAGGCTTTGTGTTTAGAAGAAGACTGCAGGATATTTAAAAGTGGGAGGTAGAACACAGGGAATTTCATGTAATGACCTGGGACCTTTCAACGTTCTACGTAGCTGGTGTTAAAAACAATCGAAAGAGGATTGAGTCTGGGCATCGAACGTTTGGAAAATGAAGCGGCCAATGCCAAAGGCCAGAGATGTAGGCCAGGACCTATACTGTGAAGATAAGGAAACCATTCCTGGGCTCTCTGCTATACTGCTGTTATGATTCTTTCCCACACTATCAGCATAGAAAAACACAAAATGACTGGAAGGTCAGTATGAGGCTGGAGTCATGCTGTGATCTTGTCAGAGTCGCAGGATTATGATGGAAGACATTGCCCCAAAGGTTTCTACCACGAGGTGAACACATAGTAGTCACGAGATCAAATTTAAGTGGATTATACACCCAATCTAGCTTCATGTCACACAAACCCCCAAATGGCTTTTTTCCTCTTAGAATTCTTGTATAAAGAAGCTGAACAAAACTGATGTGTGAGTTAGCCAGGGTCAATGCTATATTTAGCAACTTGAGAGCAAAAACAGTTTCAACTTTCCAGTAAAATCCTTTTGTAAGCAATAGCTTTATAAAATGTCACAAACACAGCTGTGTGGAGGGCACAGAGAGATTTGTACCTGTGACCATGAGACTGGCCTTGGGGAACTTACAGGACAATGATGACACCCTGGAGTGAAATTTTTAAAACAAGGGGGAGGGGAAGGATGGGATAAGCAAAAGTGATGTCTTCTCATTAACCTAGCCTATCAGAGCACTGCCCCAAATGTCCATCCACCTCAGTTCATTTGGAGCGCCCGCTGGGGTCTGCAAATTCCATCTACTAGTCATAAAGTGTCATCAATTAATCTTCCCTCGTGTCCAGCTCCTATCTTTGTGTTTATTCTCCCTCTACAGCCAAAAACTCTTCATGGAGGGGGTCCTTAGAGGTCACAAATCTCACTCCTCAATCTATAAATGACAAGAGCAAACAAGACCCAGAAAAGGGAAGAGGACAGTCATTCGGTGAATTTCAATAAGCATTATAGAAAGTACCTGCCAACCACCGTAGAAGATCTTGTGTGTTTTCTAGAGATTATCAAGAGGATGAAACCTCCAGCTGACCCAAGAGCTGGACCCTGGCAGTGGGAGGCTCTTCACCCCTCCTCTCGTCCTGGTAATGTATGCTCCGCCCACCATTCCCACACTAGGAGCAAGGATGCAGCCTTGAGAGAGTAAAGTGTTGCTGAGACCATCTGGACTGGATACTGACTGAACCCTGTGAAAGCCTCTATGGAAACTTAAAGATTCTGGGGGGCAGGTATGGAGATCTACTCCTGCAGCCACCGAAGACAAGCCTACCCTCAAATATAAGTTCCCTTGCTTATTAAGTCTGCCACCTACCAACCTGGAGTTTTCTGGCCCTTTCTTCAGCTCTTGCCCTCTGTGTACAGGGGCGAATTTCAGATTTCACTCGGGAAGCTTCCCTGGTTGCGAACCAAGTGTTTTATTTTATTTTTAATAATTCTTATTATCACATGAAATGGAAAGCTTCTTTGCATTTATTCATTCCCATAAATGAGGAAGAGCTTGACTCATGATGACAGATATTTGCTTCAGTCTTCCAAGCACAGCCTGTGTTGAGGCTGGAAGAAGCAAGGATCACAAACGAACCTGTTTATTTCAAGATAGATTTGACAGTCATAACCAAGAAATGCCATCTTGCCCCTTGGGGCCAGCCCTTAAGTCATCACTAAAATCATGTCTTTAATTTACTGATAGCTGGTTTTATAAAATCTGGTTTAAGAGTGTGATTTCTATGAAAAGATTTATGAATGTAAATAATAAATGTATAGGTTTATAAAATGTAAATGGTAAGATTTTATAGAGGTTTAGTCAAAGTTTTAACCAATGACCAGAAAAAATTTTAAATACCATCACATGACAAAAAAACCTAAATTACCAAAATACAGTTCTAAAAATACAAGCTGTTCTATTTACATGCATTTCATTTTTACATCAATGCCTCTGAAAGATCTATTAAAGTTGTTGGTTACCTATCATTAGTAGTTAATTTTTAAATGTAACTAAGTTCCCAACTGCACATTTTTTTCTTTCAAAGACAATACCTCTCTCCCTACATCTTGAAAAATGAGTAGTGTTTTGCTAATAACAGTAGTTCTCCTACTGCCCATTCCTTTGAGCTCAGGAATTAAATTTCTTTAGCATTTTGCCATATTTGCTTTAATTTTTTGTTGAACTATTTTAACATAAGTTACAGATATATTTCACTCCCTAATACGTCAGCATGCGTCTTTAAATAAGGATTTTTTCTTATATAATCACAATACCATTATCATACCTGATAAAGCTTACTAGTAATTCCTTAATATCATACTAAAAAATCCCAAATTGCTCCAAAAAATTTTTTTATAGCTGGTTTGTTCAAATCAGTATCCTCTGAAGGATCATGGATAGCATTTGCTCATTATGTAACTCTAAAACATCTCCTCCCCACTCTTTTTGTACCATGGTATCAATTGTTGAAAAGTCCAGACGAGTTGTCTACAAGATGACCTGCCTCCTAGATTTATTTCCTTGTGGTGCTAGTTGTTTGTCTAGTTTCTGAATTCTGTATGAAGTAGAAGGTGTAAGAAAAATTTGAATAAACTCACTACTGGCAAGAATACTTCATAGGTGATACTGCTACTTCATATTTGGTCCATTTCCTATCCCAGCCGGAAACTTTCCCACTCATCTCTCTTCTCCCAGGATCTGTCAGTGACAGAAAATTAACTTTCTCTAAATGATCCATCTACTCTGATGAAAAGCTCTGAAGAAAAGTTTAACCCAGGTTCTGTTATTTATGGTTTACCTTTTAACTAAATGAAGATCCTGTATAAATGCACAGAATTTAATCTAAATAATAAGAATAGATACTAATATCAGAGGCAGAGTGGCATAGTAAAATGTTCTTAATTTTGGAAACAGACAAATGGTTTCAAATGTTGGCCCTGCCCTACCACTTAATTGTCTTTGGAACTTTGAACAAGTTATCTAATGTCTGAGTTGTGGTTTCCTTACATGTTTAGAGTTATTGTGAGGCGTAAACAGGTTCATGAGTAAAAGCATCTAGCAAGAAGATCTGCACCAGCAAGTATTCAATAAATGTTTGCTGGGCCCCCCACATATATCAGCGCAATAAATAAGATTTTTTAAAATGACATTCTGCAGAAATGAATACTCTATGTGTGTAAACAGATGGATTTATAAATCTAAAATTGAGATTATTTTGGAAACAGAGGTAATTAATCTTAGATTGTGAAAGCCAGAAAGGCAGGCAACAGCCTCAATTCTGCATTTTACAGATAAGAATGTAAAGTCAAAGAAACAAGGTTTTGCTTCTACCCACACTTGGCCCCCCCTTAAGCATCTGTGATAAATTGGTGGAACAGAAGATGGCAGATGAAAAAGGTGCCTTCCCTTCCCAAGCCACATTAAGAATCCATTCGTCCTGAAAAGAGAGGGAATGTGGTCTAGAAATGCAAATATTTTCATCTAAGTTGCCATGCCAAATGACGGCCAAATGTGTCTTTAAAGATCTTTGAAAACAATGCTTTTATACGGGAGATTAATATTTGAGTTTTCTGAAATTTCTTCATTACCCTAAACCACACAGACCCAGGCACATGGACTCCCTGAAGTCTGATGAATGCCAGGACCCAAGTGCGGATTGAAAACCGCCAGCCCACACTTAGAAAGCCAGGGTCACACTACATTAGTATGAGTTCAGTGCCATATGGCAAATGCCCCAGTTTATTAAACATGCTGCTTTTGAACTTACTGCTAATAGGGTATCATTATAAAATGGGCATAGAGAAAGAAACAGAACTAGTTAAAATTTTTATAGCTTGATTTCTACCACGTATAATGTATATTTTCTTAAAAAATGAAAAAACGAGATTTTTCCCATTAATTAACAGAAGGTAGAAATTTAGAGAACTTTAGACATATTGCAAATAATTCTCCATTGGCGAATATTTATTCTAAACAAGGTTTAGATCATACATTTTTTGTTTACCTAATGAAAATTACAGCGTTAAGAGGTACATTTCCAAAATTGGCTATTTTTCTCAGAGAGGAGCATTAACTACATCGATTCAATCAGTTTAAAACTATATACGTTAAAAAAAAAAACTATATACGTATTTACCTGATATTAATAAAATAACAGGAACAGGAAATAATGTCCATCCCCTTCCTTTAGTATAGGTAGTAGTTTGTGCTCCATTTCATGGTAAAAAGTTTTACCTGCAGGTAAGAATATGGGGATTCTTTCCTTGACCCCCAGTAATGACCAGATGGGGAGTGGAATAGCCACACAAGCAGTCCCTTGGGTGACTCAAAGGAAGAGGTTCTGGAGAGAGCTTATAAAGATGGAGTTCAGTACCTTCCCCGAAGACCACCGCTGAGGTACGGAGCAGCAGGAAGCCCCCTGACCCAGCAGCTGCTGCTAAGCACAGCCTTCCTTTTCCTTCCCGGCCATCCTGTCCAAGGCTGAACTCCAAGTCAGGAAATTTTTCTCAGCAAGGTAATGATCTGATCCAAAATAATCAGCACTTAGCTGTGACCAGCCAATGGGCTTAATCCTTCCAGGAAGTGTTACAAAACACCCTAAAGAAACCTCCAATTCATGATGTGAAAGCAAGTGTGTGTGTGTGTGTGTGTGCGCGCGCGCGCGCGCACGCATGTTTATAAGGGGTTGGTGAAGAAGTCACTAGGGGCTCTTCAACGAGCCCCCAAAGCCTCCTCCCTGTTTGCTCACATCTCCACCTGAAAGTAAAATTAGCCACATATACCTGCCTCTCATTTTCCCTGAAATAACTTTGCACAGTAATTTCGGGGACATTCTTATTTTTAAAATATCTGGTCCTGTTTGGCTCCATCCACTCTGAAACCCACCTTTACTTGCATCTTTGGATCTTCCATTTCAGATGAGAAAGCCATACAGTCCAGAATAATCTACTCTTGAAATATGTAAAAACATGTCCCATCAGAGAACTGGAATCCTGTTGAGTTATAGCTTATAAATTCCCACAACCCAAAGAAGTATATGTAGGTAACATTAAAATGATGACTGCTCCCTTGAGGCATTTTATATTATACTTGAAACATTATTTTAACCAACCTTCCAGGCTTCAAAAGGACAGAGGGTTAGTAGGTCAATGATTTGCTTATGTTTCAGACAAGAAAAGGTATCAGACTACGTCTCATTTCTACTCACCTTCAACAATGTCTGACTTACCAGCCCTAGGTTTACGGTACTGATAGCAAATCCAAGTACTTCCTCTTCCATATCCAGGGTGCATGCTGCTCCCCCAGCATCCCAAGCTAGAATCCTGAGCACGTCCCCCAATGGAGCAGCTGACATTGTATGCCCAATCCCTAACTAATGATTGTGGCCAGGAAAATGGTTATTTTGATTGGCCTACACCAATCAGGGTGCACGTCTGAAGCTGGGGATTAAGTCATTTCCCAAGAAGGACACATTATATGGAGGATAGGTAGATAATAGTAGGAAAACTGGAGAAAGGGAAGAATGAATACTGGTTGTTCACTACATAGACATCTGGCCTGAAAGACAACAGCAAGCCCAGGGCTATATCTACTGAAAATTACTGTTGGGATTACTAATAAGGAAATAGTTTCCAGATTACAAACTAACAAACAACAACAAAATTCCAAGGCCAGTATGTTTCTTTTATTATTATTATTTTTGTTTGACTTAAGATGGTTGAATGATTTCATTTTCATTTATAAGCATTACAATAATTCCCATGCAAAAACCAAGACCGTATATGCCTAATTTCAATCGGCCAAAATCCAACCCGTGAGACTGGACATTCAGGATCAAAATCAAAATGTTGCTTGACCTTTCCAATAGTAGACATCACGGTCATCCTTTGAGAGATCGGCAGGCCCCTGACCTCCCAAACACTACAGTTTGCCATGAGTTCATACCAAAACAGGGAGCCAATCGATGCCTTGCAGCACCTAAACCTGGCAAGTAATTTCATTCATGAAGACAGGACACCTCTACACCAAGGCTGCCACCCACAGTTATCTCCTGGTTCCTGCTCTATAGAAAAATCTGCTTTTGAACAAGCATGGTATCTTCTATGTGGGGACTGATATTAATTTTTCCTTCCAGTTTTCCTCAAAACTCTCAGTAGAAGCAAAGAGACTTTACAAAAAAGCTTACCTCTATAATGTCAAAAGAAATACAGTTGACCCATGAATAATGCAGGGGTCAGCGGCACCAACCCCTGTGAGGTTGAATATCCACATATAACTTTACAGTTGACCTTCTATTCACGATTCCAAATCCATATATTCAACTAACACATTTAGTGGAAAAAATCCGTGTATAAGTGAACCCGCGCAGTTTAAACCCGTGTTGTTCAAGGATCAACTGTACATACAAAGACAACTACTTTATCAAGCATGTACTTTCCCCAGCTTCAGATAAAGTCACTTAGCAGATATAAAGCTTTAAAAATTTCTCAGTAAGATAGGAACCAGGAATATCAAGGAGGGCAAAACAGGACCCCACAATTAAAGAACTAAACAAATACAAAGAATCATTCTGTTGATGAAGACAAATGGGCTAAATGAAGAAATGATAGCATTTCAACAGTGGATGTCAATTTATATTGAAATACACGCATTGGAACTCCGACAATGGCAAAAATCTCATTAGTGCAAATAACAATTATAATGGTATATTCTTTAATAGGATTTAAATAAGGCTTCAAATAATTACACACACTAAAACTACCATTTGGAAACCTTAATTCTATCTGGAAAGTTGTCAAAGACACCCTTCCAAACCATCCAAAGTTCTGATTTAAGGACAATTACATTCAATGAAGTTGCTCCAAACACAATTTATAGCATTACCACTTCCAAAGTCTACATTGTTTGGCAGAGAGGGAGAAAATACCCTGGCCACTGGTCGAAAGAAATAAATCCAACTAACGTACCAGGTAGTTCCCAGGTTCAGATGATTTTCAAATATCTGTGGTGATGAACGCTCATTAAAAAAAAATAAGGACAAAAAAAGGAAAACAAAAAAAAATAAGAGAATCCTGAAGCATGAGAAAGAGATTTGTTTCCCCACTCCCATGAACAAAAGTATGAAAGCACAAAGTATGAAACAGAAAAAAGTGAGAGAATTCATGGGTATTTTCATCTATGGCTCAAGTTCTCCTTAAAAAAAAAACAAAACCAAACACCAAAACAATGTGTAATAACTACAAAAAGTAAACAACAAAATCAGAGGCAGAATATGAAATAGTAATATACTGTTTCAGAGCCTGCACCATCCTGCAGAACCAGGAAACTTAAAATGTGTTCTTAACAGATCCAACCTAGGCTGGATATGTAAAAAACAGAAAGACGGCATCACAAACCACACTACATATTATGAGAGTTTTAGAACCAGAGGGGAAAAAAAGGCAGCAAAAACGCTCAGAAAAATTTATCATCAATTCTGAAATGGGGCCTTGTCACATCATCAGGGTTAATGAAGACGGAGATCGACTTCCCCGGGTTCTCAGTCACTAGCTGCTGCAGTTTTTTGGCCAGACGGTCATCGGGCTGGTTGGGGTCCCCTCCGTCGGACTGCGGGGAGGGGATGGTAGTGGTGCTCCCTCGTCTCTGGAGCTCCAGTGTCAGCCGGTTGGCTGCCTTGACGTGCTCGATGGCGGTGCGCAAGTGCTCCGCTGGGTCTGAGCGGACGGAGGAGAGCTTCCGCGCGTGGAGCATGACCGTCTCCTCGGACAGGTGCTCCAGCATGTTGCACTGCGGGATGAAGTAATTGGGACACATCTTGTTGACCAGACAGTGTTGCAGGTCATCAATGAGGCCCAGCAAAAAGTGGGCTGCATAGTCTTCTTGGGCCAAATAGTTGGCAGGAAGTCTGTCGCAGGCCCAGAGCATCATGCTCCGCAGGTGATAGGGGCTGATAGCCTTGGGCCGGGACAGGAGTTTAATGATGATGGCTTTGCAGGCCTGGTAGGCCTGCATGAGGCTGCTGGAGATGCACTTCTTCAACTGCACCTCACTCCTGGCAAAGGACAGCCGCCACTCATTGTCCTTCTTTCCCTTGTAGGAGCAAGCAGGCACCAGGTAAAACCCACTGATGACTTCCTCCTCGGTGATCTTCCCATCCCAAAAGTGGTTCTCCATGAGCCAGCTCTGGGCCACTGCCGGCCAACCCTTGAAAGAGACCACTGGGACAATATCGTACAACATGCGACTGCTCCCCACACCCAGAATGATGGAGATGATGGTCCCATTCTTTTCTACCTTTTCCACCTTTGGCATCCCTCGCTGGGGTTTCTTCTGTATCTCTGATAGGACGATGCTGATGGAGTCATAGAACCAGTCAGCCACTTTGGTTGGGGAGAAGAAGTAGTTGGTGGCACCATTGATGTGATCGACAATGGTGCAACAGTCTTTCCACTTACTGATCGTCCCCTCGTCAAAGAGCCGAAGGCTCAGCCAGGAGTGGCACAAGGCTGAATGGCGCATATCCAGCGTCACAGGCTGATTACGGTCGTGAAGCTTCAGGGCTGGCACCAGGAGAGTGAAGTCCATGTCATAGTCGGTCCCTCGGGCATAGACATTAAGCTCATCTAAGTCCAGGTCTACCACGCCTTCCCGGACTCCTCCAGAAAGCAATAGATACTCATTGGCCACCGGAAGTTTTTGGTCCAGCTTTTGCACCATTCCTAAAAACAGAAGGAGAAAACACTGTTACAGGAAGCACAGATACAAGAGTCTTATGCATCAATCGAGAATGTGCTGAGCTTCTAAGAGCCACTATTCGTTATCAATACAAAACCAGATCTTAGGCTGCTGCACGGACCCAGCCAACAGTACGTTCGTTGTTCATTTTCATCGGTGCTAGAATCCATCCTTTTCCAAATGGGAGAATTATGCAGATTCTTCTCTCATGGTGAAAGCAGTATCGTTTTCAATCATAAACCAGGGCTCCTCTTCCCCCAGTCATCACCTCGGTTAATGGCACTGCCATCCACTCAGTCACCCAGGCTGAAAAACCTTAGTAAGTTTCAAGTCTTACTTGCCTTTCTACTGCCAAATCTTATCTATATAGCCTCTGCGACATTTCTTGTTCCTTCCCTGTTCTCCATCTCTGCTGCCATCATATAACGCCTGGCTCTTCCATCTCTTGCCAAAGCCGTCTCTCTCCCCCACACCCTCCCCCTGCTTAAACTTTCCTCTGTTCCGATGATTCTCAATGTAGGCTGTGGACACTGAAAGTAAGACACTTTCAGAGGACAGTGAGGTCATGACTCCTTTCATAATGCTAATACATTATTTGCCTTTTTCACTGTGTTGACACTTGAGCTGACATTTAATGGTACAAAAGTAAAGAAGGGAAAAATTGCTGGTGCCTTAGCATTAGTCAAGACAGTGGCACCAAGTGTACTAACAGTCATTTGATTCTTTTTTTTTTTTTTTTTTTTGCGGTACGCGGGCCTCTCACTGTTGTGGCCTCTCCCGTTGCGGAGCACAGGCTCCGGATGCGCAGGCTCAGTGGCCATGGCTCACGGGCCCAGCTGCTCCGCGGCATGTGGGATCTACCCGAACCGGGGCACGAACCCGTGTCCCCTGCATCGGCAGGCAGACTCTCAACCACTGCGCCACCAGGGAAGCCCCGTTTGATTCTTTTTTATTGGCATGCACTAGCAGTTAAAAATTAGTAATAATCCAGTTTCACTTAAAATCCTTAATGGAAAAGAAAACTGGATTAATTTTGTTGAATCCCAACTTTCAAACCTCCTTTTTATGTGACAAAATAGGAAGTAACCATAAGGCACTTCTGCTGCATACTGAAATACAAACTCCGTCTTCAAGAAAAGCACTCATGTTTGAGTTGGAGGCTAAATGAGCTGCTTTCTTCATGGAACGCCATTTTTAATTTAAAGAATTACATATAAACTATGGGTATTTAGACTTCAGTATGTAACACACATTTTCTTAAAAACTGAACAAATTAAGACTGACTTCACAAAAACAACTGAAATATTTATTGCCAATGAAAACATCAGACCTTTCAGGAAAAAAGCATTATTTTAGAAAACTTATCTCCTGCACCATAAACTTAACATCTTCCCAAATTGTATACTTTTCTTTTTTTTTCTTTTTTTGCGGTACGCGGGCCTCTCACTGTTGCGGCCTCTCCCGTTGCGGAGCACAGGCTCCGGACGCGCAAGCTCAGCGGCCATGGCTCACGGGCCTATCCGCTCCGCGGCATGTGGGATCTTCCCGGACCGAGGCACGAACCCGTGTCCCCTGAATCGGTAGGCGGACTCTCAACTACTGCGCCACCAGGGAAGCCCTAAATTGTATACTTTTCTAATGAGATTGGTGGTGATAGAACAAATGTGACTTTTAGGGATGATATTATGAGCTCTTTGAGAGTGAGAACCATGTCTCAAAGACGTATGAAGCAGCCACAGGGGTCTGCTCCCAGCAGGCACACAATTGAAGCTATGACTGAATGACAAAGGAACAAACAGATGAAATTAATAGGCTTAAATATGAAATACATAAAGGCAAGACGGAAATGACTGTTCCACGACCAACATACAAATTTACCTTCCCTGCTTCCTGTCTTTTTATTATGGATTTACCTGTGCTTCATTATCTGACAAACTACCAGCATCACTCTGTGACTTATTTAACAACTTTTCCTGAAAGACCGAAAAGAATGACCACAAATTATGATTCCATTAGTCACTGTAGTTACTTTTAATCAGCATAGTTTTTATTCATAAGGCAATACCAATGCAAATAAATAAGCCATGTATATGTGTCTATGCTCCCACTATATTTCAGAATCTGACACTCTGATAAAAATGTGCTCTTTTTCATTCTTTAAAATCCTATTTTCCAAACAACAAAGAGCGAACGATCACTTTCTTTTTAAAGCAATCAATAAGTTATCCAGCATTAAAGAATCAACAATTCATCAGAAAGAGAATTCAGTGTACCCGATTTTTTTTTGGGGGGGTGTGCTGTTTCTCACGCTCCCTGGGCTGTGATGGGGCACCCAGATCCCTCTTCAATAAAGACTTCTTGTCTCAGCTGCTGAGGCTGTCAGTGCCTATCCCTCAAGGATGGTCTGACCGCAAAGAGCCACCTCAACTAAGACCGTGGGCTGTTGTTAGGGTAGGAGGTAAACATCCCGTAACCAATCAGTGTGGAAGTGCCCCATTTCAGGGTACTCTCATGAGTCCCCAGCATCCAGAGTTCCCACGGGGGCCCGCTGAGAAGGACACCACACTTCTCCCTCCGCCTGACCCTGCTTCCGCCCCCTCCCTTGCACAGGTGCAGATCCCAAGGGTGCTCCTTTGTAAATATCCTCACTCCATCTCAGGGGCTGCTTCCTGAGGAACCCAATCTAAAACACGACATACTAACCCAAGCAGCCTTCACTACAAATCAGCAGTGAACAATTTATTTTCCTTTTAAAAGTGGTTTTTAAAAGCCAGACAGCAACCAGTGTGGAAATTGTGACACCGAGAAAAAGATTCATTTCTCAGTTGTCATCGTGTTTCAGTATCAACCTCATCTTTACAAAGTAATAGCTACCACCACAAGTTTTGGCTGTAGCTCTAAAAGGGTAAGATGGAACTTTCAGAATCCCGAGTAGGTGGTGAAAATCACTTTTACTATTTTACAGGCTCACGTGGAGGTACAGATACTTTCAAAAGGAAACATTTGATCTTGAAATAATCTACTCATTATTTCATATATTGTTTCATTCCAGCATCTGGAGCGCCCCAAACACACCTGGGGAAAACCGTGACATGCTGGGTTGTAAGTAGTAAATAAGATCTGAATTGATTAGTAATATTGTTATATGGGCACTGCATAATTGTCCCCTCTTAGGCATAAATAACTCAAAATTATATACATCTTTTTCTCCCAGACTGGATCCAACTGGCTCTGAGCACACTAGCCAGAACCTGTCTATACAACCAGAATAACATGTGTAGTAATGGGCTGGGGATAACTTGTTTACAAACGTGTCACTGAACTTTGCCTTGGATTGCCACAGTTTTGTTCCGATAATTACAGGTGAGAAAAAAAGCTAAAACTCCTTTCTGCCCCCTACTGGATTAAAGAAGTTTTAACATATTTTCACTTGTTCGAATATTCCTCTTTCCTCCCAATTGCTGCTTATGCACCTAAAATGTTGACCCTTCTTTCAAAAGAGCCGTATAAAGTATTTGGCTAAATTCTAATATTCAGGGGTTAGGATAATGTTGGACATTTCTTATTCCTTTAAAAAGGGCAGACAGAACTTGAGCAGTAGTGAGAATATAGCTGAAGCTCATTTGCTAAGCTCCTAAGAGTTAGAAACAAAATCCCTAAGGCCACACTGTTCTGGAGGCGGATCCCCTGAGACCTCCACATTTACATTTAGCCTGCCTGAGCCCATTAGTCTACAGTTTTGTTTTGTTTTTTTTTTTTTTGCGGTACGCGGGCCTCTCACTCTTGTGGCCTCTCCCGTTGCGGAGCACAGGCTCCGGACGCGCAGGCTCAGCGGCCATGGCTCACGGGCCCAGCCGCTCCGCGGCATGTGGGATCTTCCCAGACCGGGGCACGAACCCGTGTCCCCTGCATCGGCAGGCGGACTCTCAACCACTGCGCCACCAGGGAAGCCCTAGTCTACAGTTTTACAGATTATTTGGTAGCACAAATTGGAGGCTTCCCCAGAACTGCACAAACTCAAAGGCCCTCCTTGAAAACTTTCCTGGGCTAAGTTTACGTAAAAATCAGCTGACATTAGCTGTCATCCCAGATGGGTTGCCAGGCAACTAAAACACAGGCACGGTCTGAGAGGGAAAAAAAAATTCTACTGTACACTTTGGCTGTAGGCATTAGTTCCAACAGATGCCATCTCTGAACTGATCTAAGGTTTTTTTGTGTAATTACAGGAGATTTGTGTGATATCAAGTGCCTCTGGCTGTTTAGCTATTAGTAAATTATCGGAAACAGTGAGTGGGAACAAAAGCAAGGTTGAACACACACCATTGAGCTTGTTAGCAGCAGAGAAAAGGAGAGGTGGAGAAGCAGCTTATTCCCCTGGGCGGGTCTCTTCTTTTCAGGAAAGAACTGGCATATGTTTGCTCTTAAAAACACAAAGCAAAAGTGCCTCCCAGCCTCCCTTCCTGTAACTGATTCCTTGATTTCAGTTTATTTCGTAGTATCTACTTATGAGACCTTGAAACTACTGTTTTAGGTACTGGGGCCCCAAGTTTAAGGAATGAGTTCCCTATCATCCACTTAGTTCTTTGCTGACTGCCTTTAGAACATCAAGTGAAAAACTGAAGTCTGTCCTGGACTCCCTTGTATTCTAGAGAACAAAACTTTATCACATTCTGTTGAATTCAGATTACTAATTCCCATCACTCAAACGTATAATGCCAGCTGGTTGACACCAGAGCACAAGAACTAAGTATCATTTGTCTTCTCCCATCTTCACAGCTTCCCTCAAATACATCTATGAGAACTCAATTAGTAAATGGGTAAGTGAAATTAGTACTTATATAGATTCCTTTAAAAAAATCAATTCTTAACTATGTTGAAGAGATAAAGATCTATCAAAGAGAGAAAACTTTTACGTCTTGTAATTAAAGCTACAGAATACATTTTATCTCTATATATATCTTTGACTATGTATATAAAAAAGACTTCTATGTAGATAAAAAAGACCTGAATATCTCAATAATATTCATTGCTTCATAAAAAAAGTATTACCTTTTTCACCTCAACTCATGTGAAACACCAATAACAGTGCCTTTATGGCACTGATCCTTAATAGTAGGAAAGGTACAGAATGGGATGATTTTGCAAAGTCCTTCTCTGATTTTGATACATTCCCTTAGGGTAGCAGTCTGCTTAGCTGGTAATAAACAATATAAACCTTCCAGTAAAAACATTATCATCTATGTTTCAAATATTTTTGTCAAACTTATTTGATAGTCTGAGCAACATTCTAAAAAGTAGGCATGGCCATCTTCTTCTAAAAAAGTCACCCATCTATGAGATTTTTAATGACTTCAAATTGGGGAAAGTTTTTTCATTTTCTTTATTCACAGCCAGAAATCATCTATATGAAGTCCCTCACTTTATAGGTGAAAAACTGAGTTCAGAGAGGAGAAATAACTCATTCAAGGTCACACAGCCCTGGGGACAGATTCACAGCATTGCCTTTAATTCCCATATCTGTTGTGACGGTCAGAGTGGCAAATGCACACTGTTCTCCCTATGACAATGACCCGACTTGACATGAACGTAGAATGGCTGGGAAGGAAAGTAGCAGAGGTCTCAAGGCCAAGTGCCAGCTTTGCACTTTTGTTGGTCACAGCTTTCGTGTGACCTTGGACCGTCAGCAGAACATGCCCCATCATCCACATTTATCAGAAGGAAGGATGCACCTGACCTGTCTTACAAGAAGCTACCCATATTCCCAAATAAATACACTATAAGACACAGGAAATACAGAAGCAAGACATCAGTGGAGCTTCCTAGCTTTTCAATTATCTGCTGAGTGATCATTAATATTAAAAATTTTATAGTATGTTTCATAAGTCAAAGAGTCTGTTTTATTTGGCATAACTTCTGAGACAACTGCAGGTAATGTTATTTAAACTTTTTAGAGACCTGATTAATTCACGTATGGTAATAACCTATTGACCAAATATATATAGTAACAGGACTGATTCAAAAGATGCCTCCTCAAAGAAGTCTTCCTTGATCTTTTCGCATCTTGACACTAATAATGTCTGCGAGAACACTGGAGTCAGAGCAAGACAGGCTTGGGTTTGAATCCTGGTTTTGTCATTTACTACTTAAGTAAGCCTGACAAGTTATTTAACCTCTCTGAGCTTCCAATTCCTCATCTATTCAAAATGAACAAATAAAACCATAAAACCGCTCTTCTAGGGTTGATATGAAATGTCTAAGCACACTGTAGATATTTAGTTCATTTTCCCCATAGAGTCTTCCCTTTCTCCACCATCTATAAAACTGCCTTGGCCAAACAACTCCTATTCCACAGAGTTGATAATCTATCTAAAGCCTCTAAGCACGTGTAAGGCCTACAAAACATGTTAGATGAAGGGAAACGAATGAAGCATCCTCTCCTCCAGCCGCACCCAGACTGAAGCTAGCCCAGGGATGCCTCCTCTAGTGGCTGCCATCGGGTAGCATGGTGCACAGCCTGGCCAGTAGAAGGCGGGCTGGATTCCAGCCCTTTCGTGCTCCCTCAGAACAAGTGCCCTGCAAAATGAACAACCTACACACCCCTGTGAAGGACCTTGATCTGAATTCTTACCCTAGCACTTTCTACACCTATAATCATCGTGGGTTGTATTCATGGCTTATTGTCCCTCCTTAATGAGATAACAACACCTGGCACAGTAATTGGCAAAGAGTGTCAGTAAATGAAAGATGCTCTTGCAGTCAACAGTCTATGAGCTCCTGCAGTCAAGGTTTTACTACTGCAGGGGCTAATACGGACTTTGGGATTAGAAGGCAACTGTAGGTTGGGTGCATCATTTAGCTCCGTCAACTTGACCACATCATCAGTCACAAATTGGGAATCATGAGATTTGCCATATAATGTAATAGAAAATACTACCAGCATATCTCTATAAAATCATCCAAAAGTCAGGTTGGAAAAAAAAAAAGCCTGTCTAATCTTTCATTATTTTCTTTCTTAAAAATTAAAACTCAAGTTCTAAAAATTGGTGGGCTTTGGCAAAGTCTACTAAGCTATTTTGAACAGAATGAACATGAGTCAGACCTGGACTCAAGTCCGATTCATCCAGGACCAACCTAATTAAACAGTTTCCTTAAATGACATTGCGGAATAACAATTGAAAGTTTGCTGGGGGGGCTTCCCTGGTGGCGCAGTGGTTGAGAGTCCACCTGCCGATGCAGGGGACACGGGTTCGTGCCCCCGTCCGGGAAGATCCCACATGCCGCGGAGCAGCTGGGCCCGTGAGCCATGGCCACTGAGCCTGCGTGTCTGGAGCCTGTGCTCCGCAACGGGAGAGGCCACAACAGTGAGAGGCCCGCGTACTGAAAAAAAAAAAAGTTTGCTGGGTGGCCATGGGGTTAAAACAAGAAAATGCACACCAAATTACTTAGTGTGTGGTCTGGTACTCACTTGGCAGTCAATAAAGAGAGGGTTCTGGGCATGTGCCCACATTAGCAAAATATTTTTCCCATCCAATAAGTCTTGCCTTTTCCTCCTTTTAGGAGGTTTAAAAACTTAGGATAGTTTAAAAACTCTTAGGATAGTTTAAAAACTCATGGTTTCTGCCAATCAAGACTTCTTGGCAAGACTCAAAGGAGTGTCTCATTAGCCCCACCTAGCAGCCGCCTACAGCTACAACAGGGCATGAAAGATCGGTTGTTAGCTTACAAAAGGAGTGACCATTTTAGAAGGCTCATTCTTGAAAGATAAAAACAGTAGCAAGTGAAAAGTAAGAGTGATGCCAATACGGTATCATAAGGCTACCTAAGGATACAGAAATATGCCAGTGATGACCAGATTACCTCTCTCCTGATCTTCAGAAGCAGCAAGAAGCTTCTAATGGAGATGTTCAGCATTAAGTCAAATGTACCCTCCTTCAGCCTGTGACCCAGCCGAGTCTGGTTTGTATTCCTTTCTCATTTGGGGATGTATATGCCAACTACTTAAGTACTCTGAAACTGGAAGTCTGGGTTTGATGGGCGGGGGGTAGGCTCTATATTTTAGAAGAGGAATAATGAAGGAGGCCAAGTCTGGGAAATTGCAAGGATGGTGGTGGGATTCAAAATTTGGGTTTGATTTATTCATGCATGTGACCCGTAAGTATCAGTGCCTCCTCTGAGCCAGTACTATGCCAGATACTGAAGACACAACAGTGAAAAGAAACACACTGTCCCCACTGCATGGTCCTTATGTGGAGTGAGAAAGCCAGTTACATTTGTGTCAGTTACATTTGTATCAATCAGGAGAGATGTGAATATGCTGAGTAACAAACCTAAAACCTCAGTGACTTCAAACAACAAAGTCTTATTTTTCATTCAGGCAACGTGACCATCAGAGGTTGCTGGCTGGGGCTCTTCTTTCCTTCATCCAGGACCCAGGTGGCTACAGTACCCCTCGTCTAGAAACTCACAGGTCCTCTACTGGAGGAAAAGGAAGCCCTGGGGGATCTCTTTCCAGCAGCTAAACGCCTTGGCCTGGGAAGGACATATGTCATTTTCATTCACACATCACTGGCCAAAACTAGTCCCATCCAACCCCAGGGAAGAAACTGCAGTTCTACCTCATGCTGGGAAAGCAGAGAGCCAGAAATATTTGATAAGCAGAATGAACAACCCCCACACTAACCAAACAAGCACACACTAATGAACATATAATTATAAGCTGAGATAATAACTCTGAAGGAAGTGAATAAAGGTCCTAGCCAAAACATAGAAGGGGATGAAGAGGACTGCAAATCGTTTCGCCTGGAGAATGAAAAATTCAAGAAGACCATGAGATCCATCTTCAAATATGTGATGAGTTGTCCTGGTAAAGGAGAAACGGACTTTAGGATTCCAATAAGTAGAAGGTGTACAGAGAGAAAAAAAAGAAAAATCAGTGTCATCGGTAAATGAAAGGCTCATCTATCTAGTAGAATCTTCTAGCAAGGCTGCCTGTGGAGGGAGTACATTTCCTGTCCCAGGAAATGACCAATCAGCATTTTCAGCAGGGGTGACGACTAAAAATACTAACATGGGATGGGGTCTGAGTATAGGTGTCCTTCAAGGTGGCTGCCCAACACCAAAACCTCCTCCTGCTGAAGATACCATGTAGACTGCTGTAGCCACCGACGACCGTGCAATGTGGGCCCCATAACAGGGGAAGGAAGAAATCCAGGGGAGTATTTATTATGTTCCAGTGGAGGAGGCTGTTCTTCCCTCTCATCTGTTTTACTCTGTCATTTCTAATCTGCAACCCAGCTGCTATCACAATCCCCCAACCAACTCCACCGATTTTAAAAGAAGAGATCAAAGTAGTAGCAGTAACACACATCAGAACAAAAGAAGGACTGGCTTTACAAAGCACACTTTCAAAGTATGTACATCTCATGTCAAGGGCTCTCTGAGAAGGGCACAAACATTGATTGGCTCTACTATGCATTGAGGCATAGGCTGAATGTCTCACCTATGTCTTTTCCTTCTATCCTCTTGGCACTTGGAAGTAGGTCATCCTGTCCCCATTTTACAGATGAGGAAATCAAGATAAGTAACAGTCGAATAAATTGTTCATGGCCATAAAAACTGAAATGGGGTGAAAATTCAGGTTCATTCCATACTCTTTTCACTATTCCAGTGATGCTTTCCAGCATTAAATGGGCTCTCCTGAGAGGATAAATAATTTAATATCTTTGGACCTTTAAAATTGCCACATGAAACACTGTAAGAAACAGTTAGTGGAAGCTTATTTCTCTGTCCAAAAATAAAACAAATTCTATTTTGGAGTAAAATGATTTTTTTTTTTTTTTTTTTTGCGGTACGCGGGCCTCTCACTGTTGTGGCCTCTCCCGTTGCAGAGCACAGGCTCCGGACGCGCAGGCTCAGCGGTCATGGCTCACGGGCCCAGCCACTCTGCGACATGTGGGATCTTCCCGGATCGGGGCACGAACCCATGTCCGCTGCATCGGCAGGCGGACTCTCAACCACTGCGCCACCAGGGAAGCCCTAAAATGATTTTTAAAGCAGATTAAAAGCTCATTTTAGCAGTCCCTGGGAAATGAAGTATTATAAGCAAAATGGGTCAAGGATTATAGGAAAGACAAGATTATAAATGACTTATTTTTTAAAAAAGTGAGTATCTAGTGCTGCGACACACAGCCATGTGTGCGTGCACGTATGTGTGCTGCATATTTAACTCAGACAATTCTGAAAGAGCATTCCACAAGTATTTTAATTCCAAGGGAATCCTTGGAATTCTTTCAGTCCCCCCAAGACAAACTCTGAAAATGTTCCTATATATTCAGATGCATAGTTTAATTTGCTTACTTTAATCCAACAGCAAAGCCTAAATTTTAAAGTCCTATCCCCTAAGTTTTTACTACTAGACTGGGGGGACAGAGAGTGGCTGAGAACATCATTACCAAGGGAAATACTAACCACAAAGCCAGAAGCTGTTACTGAGTTGTAAATCTTTTTCATTTGTGGACACAGCAGTATCTACCACCGTCACTTTTTTCCTCTGTGCAAAACTCAGCTCAGGCACACTGAGCCACGGGGAAAGAAACATGACGAATTCTGTGCCTTCTCTAAAAAAAAAAAAAAAAAAAAAAAAAAGCAACCCAAACCCAAATCAAACCTAAACAACCTGTTATCCTGAGTCTCAATAAGAGATATGCCCGCTGTGACTCAGCAGCCTGAGAAACTATGTCACTGTTGATTAAAAAGGGACTCCACAGTGTAGAGCAGTGTAGCTGTGGTCTACACGACACACTCAGATTTGCTACATTAGCTCAAAAATGGTTGCAATTTATATAAAGACCCAGCTAAAGGATTTTAAAACTTCATTGGCTAGCTAAAGTCCTGCCTTAAAATTAGTTTACTTTGGAAATGTTCAAACATACAGAAATGTAGAGATAATAGTACAATGAATCACCATGTACCCACTACTCAGCTTCAACAATTATGCTTGCCATTCTTGTTTCATTTATTCACACACTTTTGGCTGTAGTTCTTTAAAGCAAAGGCCAGATATTATACCATTTCACCCATAAAACACTTCAAAATGCTTGTCTAACTGACAAAACCTTTTAAAACTGTAACCACCATTTTCATATCTAAAGGAGATTTTAAATGATTACTTATTATTATTATTGACTTCACTGATTTTACCTTTTTCCTAATAGGCGTGAATACATGAGCGTGTATGTGTACGACAGGCTGTTGATGCCCTGCACCTGCAGCCACGGTAGGTGGTTTCCTGTGAGATGGCAACTTCCCTCCTTAAGGCCAATGATTCTGCTCCTTGGCCTGAGGGTCATCTCTGCTCTGGCACCACTGGGAAGTGCAGGGGAGTTCATGCAGGAGAACTGACTTTAATCCAACAGCAGGGGAGAGCAGGAATCAGCAGACAAGTGCCCCGCTTCCCCAGACTCTGGTGGGACAATTCTTGAGTTCTACACAACTTCCCAGAGGGTCCCACAAGATGAATCTGCTCATGAACAGTCGTGCTTCTCACAATCACCTCCCAAGTGAGCTACCACGTCAAGAGTTTACTGGAATCTTCAAGGGTGAAAATTTTCAGAGTGATAATACTTGGATTGACACTGTCAGTCTGACACTGTTATTTCCTGACATGATGACAGACCCCAAAGCCACTATATCTGCAACCTAGGGACTCCTATTACATACTCAGAAGAGATGGAAGGGAGAAACTAGGAGCCTGTTAATAAGCTGACTATATAAACTACATGGTAACTACCTAAAGGCATCTCCTCTTGTCCTGAGAATAATTTAACTCTAGGACATTTTCCAAAGCACCAATTTGCAGCCAACAACCTTAGCCAGAGATTTTTTTAAAGCTACTATATAATTACAGTGTGAGCTAAGATCATAATCTAATACCTGATTTTTAAAAAGGATTATAACAATGCATTTTTCCTTTGATGCCCGAGAACAGAGCAGGTAAATAAACGGATTCCGTCTTATAAAACAATTCCCAATAACTGCCAGAAGGTGGCGCCCACACTCCATTCATTTACTAAGAGTTTTTGGAACCAAAGTCATAAAATCCTCCAAAGAAAGCTCTAGGGAAACAGGCTTAGCAAAGGGCTAAGACTTGATAAGACTATATTAAAGCACCACTCCGGGGCCTATTTGCCCTCAGCGACTCAAAACCTTGTCTTTTGGTCTCCCGGAGGAAATCTGGTTATTCGGGAGCTGATGTGCTCCACCTAGGTGGAGCCCAGGCTGAAAGATGCTTTGTCTGGGCAGGCAACATGGTTGGCAAACGATTCTTAAGAGTATATTCAAGACCTTGTTGCAAAGTACAGTTTCAGCTCTCATCGGTTGCAGCTGAGATGAAAACAAAACAAAACAAAAAACCATGAATAAAGCTTCAGGTGCCAGGAATAAGGGAGAGAGAAGGCAGAGTAAACAGTTTTTGATGGTATGAGGTTTAAGGCACCGCTCTTGCTGCAAAACTGTTTCATTCTGACTACAAATAACACACTCCAAGATTTCAGGAGCCAAGATGGAATCGATTTTTTTTAAACCTGGCTTCAATCAATAAATAATCCAAATAAACACTGCCTTACTTTGTATGATGCTTTGCAGTTCCCAGATCCTTTTCTCATTTGTTCCCAGCAATAATGCTGTGAAGAACACTAGAGTTCTCATTGTACAGGCGTGGAAGCTGGGTCTTGACAGCTAAGTGACTAGCCAAGATAAGCGTACAAAATATTCACAGAGTTCTTTGGCCTGAACAAGATTAAAAACTAGTCTGATCACATACCATTATTTTGAAAGAAGGAAGGGGGTGTTACTTGGGGTCTTTACCAGGTTATCAATTTGTTTCTTACAGAGTTAGCGGAAGGAGAAAGAAAAGGCTGAAAATGTAAAGCTTGCTCTGCCAGGGGCAATCTATGGATGATACACCTAGAGGTCTGAGTTACACCTAGACTGACTGGGTTACTGACAAAATGCCCCTCTTTCCTTAACTACACCTGCTAAACAAACACACATCATTCCTAGAAAATAATTCGTCTTTAAGTTTCAAATAATGAGATACCTAAAATTAGTAATTAATCATCCACATATTGTTATAACACCTATTATTAGCGATGACCCCCTTGTCCCTATTGTCTTTATCTTCATTTAACTTGAAAAAAAAATGTTATTTCATTGTACTAATACCCTCAATCAAGTTTCCAAACAACAAAGTAGTAACATCCTAAGAATCTGCTACTTCAAAAAATAACATCTCAGTTAACAAGTCTTAAAAGTTTTTCCACTGTATACAGCTGGAACATTCCATACAAAAGTTCAGATTAGTACAATTACACCCGTACCTAAAATTTAAGGAAGGACGAGGGGATCAAATAAATATTTCCAAGGAAAACAGACCTGGAAAAAAGTACTGACAGCCTGACACACTAATAAAGAGCTGAATCTACTTCTGAGACACAATTGTCTACCTGATAATTACTTTCAATGACTGGATGAAACCATACTTTATTGTTTGGGCTTGAAAATGTTCACATCAAAGGAAGTCAGACTTATAAAACAACTAGTCAAAAAGCCCTGTGCAGGAGGTTGAAATTTGCAGTTTAAAAGCATGAGTAGATCACTTGAAAGAGGGTCAAATTGTTGCAGTGTTTTTAAATCCAGGCTGGCACAATAAAAAAAAAAAAAGTCAAAGAGAAAGTCAAAAAGGGAGTCTCTTCATGCTGACAAGCACAAGTGATACTTTGAAAATGGCTTATTTCACCTACTTTTCCTCCAACCATCAAAAACTAGAGCAAGAGTCAATGGTATGAGGATGAAAAGGGAAATTCGATATTTTAGCCAGAGATTGTAAACTAAAATGGTGGCTAAGAAAGATATAAAAGGGTTTGTTTGGGTTTTTTTTTTCGCTTTATACTTTTTGAAGGATGTTGTTTGAATCAGTTGCCAGTTCGGTAACACTTGGACTCCAGGGGATGAAGCTGCACTTGTGTGTACCCTGCACAAAGAATGGGAATGAATCATAGATTGGGGCCAGAAATGAATTCCAAAGTTCTGTACTCCAACTGTCATGGGACAGAACATGTTGCTAAGGCCCAAAGAGCAAGGGTGACACAGCACAGCACCTGGCACAGGTACTGAGAAGCAAACGCGAAGTCCTGACCCTCAGTCAAGGGCTCTCTCCACTCCATGCCGGGGTCACTAACCAAACAGTGGGAAAATATGGGTCCCCCCATCCCACCCCAGAAGGACTGAAGCATAATCTCTAAGGAGACATATGTGTTTTAAACTAGCAAATCTTTAAATGCTTTTAAAAGTAGAGGCTGCCTGGTCCCTCCCTCAATTTCAAAGCAGGAAGTTTCATTACATGGACTCAAGAAAAGGCAGAGCTGTCCGGTTAGAGGAAGGGGTTCACTGAACCAGTGATACTTTCAAATCTTCAAGAGCTGAGATTAACCACCCTTCAAATCAGGAGAGATACAACTTTGGCGGGACTTTCGGAAACATGCCAGTAATTGAGATTCAGGAAAGATGAGACATCACTCATGCCTCACACCTGGGGAACTCATTTACCTCTCCAACCTCCAAGTTATTGTTTGCTTTGAATGAAAAAGATATTTTTGTTAGATTCCTGCCAATTATTTTTTCAACCCCTCTAACTCCCTGTACCCATCAGACAGTGGCTGATTTTTGTCTTCTGTTCAATCTTAAACTTGGACAAAGCAACTGTAGAATCGACCGAAATCCTTAAGGGTACTTTGCCCAAGCACCACCGTCACTCGGGAGCACGTATGTGGGTCAGGGGGGTATGACTCGGCAGCCCAGCCATACACCTGTGGCCATGGGCACAATCACAGCTCAGTCCTTAAAATCAAAGATCACACCGTTTAGACAGAAGTGTACAATCTCCAAAGCTATCAACTGCCCGGGAGGTGAATTTAGACACGGTGGATTTAATATAGACACCCATATGCATACCGTGCCCCTTCCAAAAATCCAGTGAGATTAGGTTTTCTAGTAAAGCGGGAAAAAGACCAAATGACAAGCATTCTTTTAAAAAGTAGTGCCAGCTTGAGAGAGGTCATTAAAGGACTCAAACCCAAGCGTGATGTGACTGTGAGATGTAGAAATCTCATTTTAAGGTCGTTACGAAAATGACATTTGTGCACTGACCCAAGTCTTGTCATGAGAGTACCTTTCAGATGAAAAATTCCATAAATTCATTTTAAAAGAGGGGAAGGGTGGTTTGGGGAGAAACCCTCGAGCAAAACCATAGGACATTTTCCATGTTTCCACTAGAGGTCGTGCCTTCCTTTTTCTTTAAGGTTTCGGACTGGCTCCAAGCCAAAGGACTGGAGAAAGGCCTGAAGGTTGGATATAAATTTTTAAAATTCATACCTGATTTTCCTGATATGCTTTCTAAGTGAGTCCGAAATGGATTTGGGTTTCAGATACAGTGTTTCTTATCGGTGACTCCCCAGTGTCCGCGTGCTGCTTGCAGTAATTCTTTTGAAATAGTGGGATGGATGCCATATACATTCACTGATAAATTTCCACAGCTTTAAGGTAAAGAATGCATATGGAACAGGAAGATACCCTAAGAGATAATGTGGATGATGTGATGGAGAGATCATAATTTTAGGATATAGAAAAGCTTGAATGTGAACCCTAGCTTCATGATTTATTACCTTTGTGACATTTGGGTAAGTGTACTGAACTTTTTGAAACTTTAGTTTCCCCATTTGAAAAAAAAAATTTAAAATGAGGATAATACTACCTCTTTCACAAGGCTATTATGAGACTTGCCTGAAACAGTTACATAAAGCTCCCAATACAATTTCCGGAACTTTGCAGATGCTGAGAAAGTGTAATTTTCTTTTTAAAATAGTATTCTGTTCATACTTCTCTGGGTCAGTTAATATTACTGGCTTTTACCTTGCTGTTTGGGCATGTGATTTTTTTTTTTTTTTTTAAGGAAATGTTCCAGTATTTGCCTATCTGTTCAACCATCTCCCTCCCTCCCTCCCTCCCACCCTTCTTGTTTTCTTCTTTTGATTTTAGTTTCCCCACGTTTGTCAAGTAATGTGGGTTGAATGAATCAAAGCTGAAGACAACTCTGCCAGCTTTGTAGGGGACAGAAAAGCATTTTTAATGAAAAGTCAGCGCCAAGTACCTGGTTGGTAGGAGTGATGCAGAGAGGGAAATGGGAGGAACAAGAAAAGACAGATGTACTGATTTTTATGGTCAGTTTTAGCTTAACAGCATCTTTTTTTTTTTTTTTTGCGGTACACGGGCCTCTCACTGTTGTGGCCTCTCCCGTTGTGGAGCACAGGCTCCAGAAGCGCAGCCTCAGCGGCCATGACTCACGGGCCCAGCCGCTCCGCGGCATGTGGGATCTTCCCGGACTGGGGCACGAACCCGTGTCCCGTGCATCGGCAGGCGGACTCTCAACCACTGCGCCACCAGGGAAGCCCCAACAGCATCTTTTTTGTTCTCTGTGAATTTGGTACATGCACAAAATGTAGTGAAATCCTTGATACTGAATAGATTCTGTCTTGTAACTACAGCGGTTCTCTAAGGAGCACGCAGAATAATCATCTGCAGAAATTATTAAAACACAGATGGTTGGGCCTCGGCCACCAGAGTTTCTGATTCAGTGGTTCTGGTGGAAGACCTGGGAATGTGCATTTCTAACAAGTTCCCCGTTGATGCTGGTCCAGGACTACTCTTTTAGAACTGGTTTAGCACCGTCACAAAATTTACAATCCAATTACAGGAAAGAAAATGGAATCAGTTTAAGGAATCTAGGCTCTAATCCTGATCGTCCATTAATTCACTGTATGGTGAGGAAGGTTCATTACCTGTCATGCCCAATTCGCTTACCTGGAAAGAGGAACAATGTCTCTCTACTGATGAGATCAAATGAGGGTCAAAAGAAGAAATGGGTAAATTAAAACTTTGAAAAATTAGAAACTACTCTGGAGGAACTAAGTAACGGATCAACAATTCTAACAGCCTAGGAGAGTTCACCTGAGATGCCAACTTGCCTACATCAGGGGATGCCCAAATCTGGGGGTGTGTCTGCAGGGTGTTTCCAGATGAGATTAGCATTTGAATTGGTAGACTCAGTAAGGTAGATGGCCCTCCCCAATGTGGGTGGGCATCGTCTGACCTGTCAAGGGCCTGAACACAACAAAAAGGTGCAGGAAGGAAGGATTCACCCTCTTTTTCCTTCCTCACGGCTTGAGCTGGCACATCTCATCTCGTCTCCTCCCATCCTCAGACTGGGCTTTACACCATTGGCTCCCCTCGTTCCAGGCCTTCAGACTCAGACTGAATTACAGCACCAACTGTCCCGGTCTCCAGCTTGCAATCGGCAGATAAGTGAGAATTCTCGGCCTCCATGACTGCATGAGTCGATTCTTCATAACAAATCTCCTTTTATATCCTGCTGGTTCTGTTTCTTTGGAGAACTCTAATACACAGCCATTACTTAAAAGATTTCCTTAAAAGACTGGAAAGTGACAGTCCTGGGTTCTAGTCTGGTTCTGCCTCTGACCTACCCTGGACACACACTTAACCCTTATGGGTCATAGTTTTCCATCTAGCAAGAGGTTTAGAGATGAGATGATCCCTAAGGTCTTTCAAATGTAAAAATGCTATGGTCCTAGGATCAGAACATGAGCAGTGACTGGGGCTCGGGCAGGTCTCAATCTAGGGAACACCATCTCCCCTTCCAGAGCTGAGGGCAGGTTCTTTTATTCTGTCTGCATGGATCACCCAGCAGTAACCTAAGGGCCACAACCTTGGCCCACACTTCAGTGTAGACCAGTCCCAGAACCCAGGCGTGCCACAGCCCTGCCAGCCCTCAGCCTGAGCTCTCAAACATTCCAAAACCAAGCTCCTTATCGGCTGTCATTACCGAACTAGTGTATTTGTCATCATTAGATCACCAGAGCCCTACACCATCCATTCAGTTGATAAATGCTTGAGATGCTGTCTCTAAAATGTCTGCTGTGTCATGCCCTCCCCATACACCCTGTTGCCATTGTATGTCATTGTCACAGTTGAGCTTAAGCCCTCATGTCTCTCACAAGGACAACTGCAACCCCTCTTAATTGGACTCCGCTCCCCTTCACCACCACCCAGCATAAGCTGTCAAAAGGAGCTCCTTCAAGGTCGGATCTGATCGCATCACACCTGCTCCAAATCCTATAGGGTGGCCACCATCCCTGTAGCCAAGGCCTCCCAGGGGACTTCCCTGGCAGTCCAGTGGTTAAGACTTGGTGCTTCCACCGCAGGGGGCACGGGTTCGATCCCTGGTCAGGGAACTAAGATCCCACATGACACGAGGCAGAGCCAAAAACTATTGATAAAAATAATTAACTGGGCTTCCCTGGTGGTGCAGTGGTTGAGAGTCCACCTGCCGATGCAGGGGATGGGGGTTCGTGCCCCGGTCCGGGAAGATCCCACATGCCGCGGAGCGGCTGGGCCCGTGAGTCATGGCCGCTGAGCCTGCGCGTCCCGGGCCTGTGCTCCGCAACGGGAGAGGCCGCAACAGTGAGAGGCCCACATACCGCAAAAAAAAATAATTAATTATTTTAAAAAGGGCCTCCCACATTCTGAGGCCAACTTCCATTTCAACATGGGTCTTACTGCTCCCTTACCTTCCTCAGTGGCTCCAGCCCCAAAGTGGATCCCCCAAACTCTACTGGTCCCCTAACTATGCCCTTGCTTTCCAGCTCCCGAGTCTTTGCTCATTCTCTCCTTTTGACCCTCCATCCCTGCCTGTTGAAATCCGGCCAACTCCATCTAAAAGCTTCTGCCTCCTAACCCCCCACGTTCACACGTGTTATTTCCTTTCTTTCTTTGTACAGTCTTTTTGATTAACCTGATATTTTATGAGATTTATGAGGTGACTTGTATTACAGCTATCTGAATTCATTCCCAAGTCTCACACAAGGTAAGTTTTTTACGGACTCACCCGAGTCCCCCTGAATCCTGGGGGTTAGGCTACTGAGATCTAGAAACAGTCCGTCCTGATACAGAATGTGTCCTTACAATACGAACTAGTTCGGACTGCAAATAGCGAAATGATGTCAGCAGAATAAAAGTACTGTTAGTTCGTACGCCATTTTCCAAGAATGTTAATATTTTGTACAACCAAGGAATAGCCATCAAACAAAACATGCTCAAACACAGCAGAATGCATGAACCCACAGAACGAATGACGCTCAAATTCTTCGAGACTCAAATCGGCATGTGACCTGTCATGGAAATGCTTTTGTATGATTTTAGTGCATTTCCTCTTTGTCTCCACAATTCAACAACTTTACCTCCTTTTTTTCCCCCTAAAACCCTTTTCATAAAGCCACTTCTAATCTTTTTTCAACAGTAAACTCCTGTATTAGAGTATGCTGTCTTTTTCTGTTCAGTACTGCTACTGCTTTTGTTAATTTCCTGGTTACAAGGTCAGATAGGTTTGGAGTGATCTGCTCCTCACCCTGTTTTCCCCACAAGCCCTGTTGTTTCCTGAGTGTCTGCTACGAACCAAGTATATTATATGTTATCTCACTACTTAATATGCAAAATCTTTCAGTCTGACATTCTACCCTCAATTTACAAGAAAAGAGTCAGACTCAGTGGTTAAGGGTTTTGCTGTGGTGACTCACACGGGGTTGCCCGAGCCCCACACGTGGGCTTTTCACTGCTATGGTGGCTTCCACACTGAGTGCCAAGGGCCGAGCCTCCTCTCAGGTCCTGTAGCTAGTGGAGGGTGAGGGCGTGTGAAGGGTAAGGGAGACTGCGCCTGCGCCAGCTGGGCAGCCCCTGGGCCTCCCGCCCCCCCTAGAATCACTTTTATCTGTTTTACATATTGGGCTTCCTCTGATGCTTCTATCTGAAGTAAGAGTCCTACAGTTTTAAAAGGGAGGAATAAAAAGGGTTGAAAATCACTGCATCCTATCACGCTGGCTATTTCCCAATTCTGCCTGAGGCTGGCCTTCAGCAGAAAAATAAATCAGTTGCTTACAAAAGATCTACTCTATACAGAATGCTGTTGTGGGATTGAGGGGGGGGTCCCCCCAAATTCCCTGCTCTAATCATTCCAAAGCTCTAAAAAGACTTCACTTTATGCCCACTTTACTTGCTCATTTGACTCTCTCTACCCCTTTCCAGACATTGCAAGGCAGGCTGGGGGCTGGCAGAGGTGCAGGAGCCTGGAGGGCAGACCCTCCAGCTAATGCCCTGTGGAGAAGGTGGATCCGAACCAGCTCCAAACTGAGCAGGACCCCCAGTCCTGGTGCTCCCTAAGAGAGGCCGGCTCGTTGCCACCAAGAGAGCTGGCTGGACAAGATGCTCTTTACTGTTCTTCCTGACTGAAAAGAGTGTGTTTCTGAGCTGAGGGAAGAAGGGGGAGATGTCTTAAGAGTGAGTTTATAGCAAGCAAATGGGTGTAATGGGTGCAATGGGTGTAAAGCACATGCCCCACTGACACACGCAGAGGCAAATACAGACCCTTCGTATGAGTTGTTTCTCTAAACTTCATGAGTAGTAAGGAACAGATGCAAAAAAAGGAAGCGAAATATGATGAGTGCTGATACAACTGAAGCAGAATGGGACAGAATACATCTATCTTGAATTCCCCCCGAGAGAGTAATGCCTAACAACACAAAAGGTCGTTTCAGAGCTTTCCAAGGACCTCTCTGCGTCCAGCGGTGAGGCTCCATGTTTCAGGGAAAGGACGTGCGGGGAAGTTTCTTTAAAGCGGTTAGAAAGAAAACAGCGGGCGCCGGATCTACAGCCAGTCTCTGGGCAATGAATGATTTGTCGCCTTCTCCTTCTGGTATTGATTCTCGCCTCAGACAGACAACAAGTGATTGCAGATGAAAGCACGCATGCCTCGGGGACTGCTCAGACTGTGTCTGAAAGCTTCCCCAGCATCCTGGCCCCCCGCACACCCCTCCCCGGGCTCTCACTGCAAAGGCCCATCCCCCTCCCCGCGGAAGCAGCTCAGCTGGCCTCACCTGCACACATCTGGAGGTATCACTCCTGGGGTACCTACAATGCAGCCTCACCACCTGTTTTCCATTCCCAGAAATCTATTTCAAACACACACACAGAAGAGTCTGACATTATGCCTCTTTGAAATAACAATGTCCATGTCACTGATACGAAAATTCTCTTGATGCTGCTGTCTTCCAGATATTGTTAATGCCATCATCCAACCACTCCTAGCCTCTTAATAACATAGCCCATTTATTGAGCATCTACTTTGAGCCAAGGATTTTTAATGTATTACTGTTCACCTTTACACTGCCCCTGCGTGGTATGAAGAAAGGGAGATTCTGAGGTTAAATAATTACCCAAAGTTACATAGTCTGTGGATCTGAACTTTGAACCCAGGTGTCTGATTCAGAAGACAGTAAACTTGGGAATTCCCTGGCGGCCCGGTGGTTAGGACCCTGCTCTTCCACTGCAGGCAAGGGACATGTGTCCGATCCCTGGTCAGGGAATTGGGATCCCTGCATGCCAAGCAGTGTCACCAATGTATATTATATATATTTTTATATATATATATATATATATATATATATATATATATAAAGAAGAAGGCAGTTGACTTACAAACATCTCACACAGGTCAGTGGGAACGACTAGCCACATCCCGTTTCCCCCTTTTCTTAAGCTCCTTCTCACAGCTCCAGGGAGATGGCAAAGGGACTAAAGCTTTCAAATACTAGGGGTCCAGAAATGAAAGAAGCTGGGAAACCTAGGGAGAATTGAACCTGGAGACAGATTTTCAGGCCTGGATTTTCTGTCTTTTCCCTCTCCTCTTGCCTGAAATTCTACCCATTAGGTTCATTTTCACAATTAAAAAGAGAAAATGGAAATTGCTTCTTGGAAGTTAAGGTGCTAATTACCATTTACTCCTTAGCATAAAATGTGTTCAATCGAAGTGAGATGTTCTCACCACAGTGGAGACCACCTGCCTGGCTGGGATGCCAGCTTTGATTCACTGGACTGTGATTTGCGCTGGAAGGCCCTGAGGACAGAAGTCAGAGACCGGGAGGCCTCCAGAGGCCGGGCCAAGGAAATGATGTGCTGGTTTCAAAACTGCTCTTCCTTCCTACTACACGGACTCCTACCCCCAACCCACGCTAAGACGACAAGTATTAGGGTTCAGCGGGTGACTGAGTTAAAATGGAATTATTTGGGGTGTTTTTACATGGAAATATGTGATCTGATTCCAAACAAACAAATATATATTCATCATATTCCTAAACGTGAGGCTACCAAGAGACATTATTCACAGCAAGTCATACAGAAGCCAATTACACGAGCACAAACAAGCTTAACAGAATCCATCCAAAGGCAATGGGGAGTGGGGGAATCTGCTTCAATTCTTCACTCCTACAGGAAGTTGTTTCTAAACGTGGTTGAAGAGGAGAACCTGTGATACCCTGGAGAGTAACTCTTACCGTTTCACTTTAATTATTCGTTTCTCCTCGAAATAAGATTCAATAAAAAAAAGTAATATTAGTTCATTTCAGACACCCATGTTGATAGGCATGGTGGGACAGAATTCACTATTAAAACAAGATCTTGCCAACTAACTTTATTACTCTCGTGCCCTTTAAATATCCACCTAGAAGTTATCCCACAAACATTAAGAGCAAATGCAAATCACTGGGCTTTGTGAACCATAAAATCCAATATCAAGTAAGTCCTATCAGCGTGATTAAGAGAGAGCCTGCTGACCTATTCTTATTGAGCCAGTGACGCTCCCCACAGCCACGAGTGGATCATTTTCTCTTTCATGGCTTTGCTTCTCTGCGTGCAAATGGGAAGGAAGCATTCGTCACTCACATTCATCCATCTCAAAAGTGCCAGGGTCCTTAGAGCATCTAGTCTCACCACTTCATTGTAGGGATGAGAACATTACGGACAAGAATGCCAAAGCAGGACTACAAGTACTTAAAACCCACAAAGCTAGTGAGTGTCAGAGCCTGGAGTGGGTCAAGGTCTCCTAAGTCTTGGATCGGCACTGACACTCTGGTATAAGAGTGAAGTATGACCACACAGAGTTGCTGAGATGGGCTATAAATATACAAACCTAAATCCTTTACAGGACAACCCGGCCATCACACTAATGCCAATAATCAGTTAACGTTTGATTTCTCTGGTTTCTACCAAACAGCTATGATAGAATATAATAACATGATAGAAGTTGTTTTTGACACATTTAGAAGCTACTATAGTATTCGTTCAAAGTTAAATTGGCATCTTTTAAAACATCATTTTCACACTGAATATCCTGAGTTCTCTATTTATAGGTAACTTTAACCAAACACATTTAACATTTTTTTAAAAATCAGGATTACCTGCAAAGAAATTCTGTTTAGAACAGATTTAATTTTGACTAATGCCATACAAAAATGAATCCAATTTGCTTTAAAAACATTGAGTCAATAAATGTCTGATAGGGGCTTCCCTGGTGGCGCAGTGGTTGAGAGTCCGCCTGCCGACGCAGGGGACACGGGTTCGTGCCCCGGTCTGGGAAGATCCCACATGCCACGGAGCGACTGGGCCCGTGAGCCGTGGCCGCTGAGCCTGCGCGTCCGCAACGGGAGAGGCCACGACAGCGAGAGGCCCACGTGACGCAAAAAATAATAATAATAATAAATGTCTGATGATAATCTCTAAAATGACCTGTAGCTGGAGGATTCCTAACTGGGTTGTGATCACGGCTTAACAAAATGCATCTCTCCAAGATAAGTGTGCTCTCCTGGCTGAGAGCTGAAAGGATAGGAAACAGATTACTCATGGCTGGTTTGGACTTCACATATGTATAGGTCAAAGGTTAATTTCAAAAGTTCAGTACTTTTGCCAGCCCATTTTATTCAAATCAATTTTTTTCTGAATAAAATTAAGATTAAGAGGTTGAGAAAACATAGAAGTCATGGAAGTAATCATTGACTCCTATGCCAAAGCATTAACAGAAATACTTCTACTGGAAGGACATCTCACAGATAGCCAAATGACCTTTAGGGCAAAAAGTCCTGGGAGGTACACAGAGCAAAGTCCATCCAAACACTCTTCTTCCTCCCCAGTCTCCACCTTATTTCAAGGAGCAACTTAAAGTATTACATCCTCTGAGCAGCCCTCCTTGATTCTGTCTAGTTGCTGCCATGTGTTGCCCCAGGCATATCCCTGATACACTCTACTTACTTACCTAGCTCCCAATGAGAATGTCAGCTCCTGGGTGTAGGGGCCTGGTGGCGTTGCGGCCTGTTCTAGTGCCTAGCACAGTAACCGGCACAGAGAAAGCATCCAAGTGCTTACTGGATGAATGGAAACAATGAATGGCGAGAACAGAGGCCTGGATGAATGTGTGTGTGGGGAATGCAATTCATTTCAGACAAATTCTCTTGCCAAGCAAGTAAAAACATGGAGCGTAGAAAAGACCTCAGAGATCATCTGGCCCAACCTCCTCATCTTCCAGAAGCCAAGTAATCTTGGCTTAGTGCTGCATGAACTATAAAAGAATATTTCAGAGAACATATGAAAGAATATTAGGAAAAGCAAACATTCTCTCTAATGAAGATACCAGCCCACACAATCTGCAAGCAGAACTTAATTAAAATGTTCACAGTGCTAATTTTAGCTGGCTTCTATTAGTGCCTTCAAAAGTGTCCATCTATTACCTGGCAGTGTCAAGTCTACATCATCCAGGCTCAATTACTTAGTATGTAGATCAGGCAAGATTCTCTCTTCCTCTCCCGCCTGTGTTTCTCCAGCTTTTCATGCTCATTAGCACCTCCAACAGAAGGCTGAGGAAACGAAACTCCAATTTATCAATGTCAACTGTTGAACCAGCAAATTGCATCAGTCCCGCCCACACATGGAAGTGTTTGGACAATTCTGAATCAACAAGATGTTGGCAGCTGTGTTCCTATGGTTCAGTAATTGCATTGTTTCCTACTGTGTTCTACGGGTTGTGAAATGAATTTATTAAATAACCTACACAAAGGGAATGTGGTGTGGTCTAGTGGAAGCAGCTCTGAGCTGGTGTTGGGAGACTGTCCCACTTTGACCACTAGCCCTGACTTCAGTTTTTCTAGTCCTCAGGCTCTTAACTACCCAAGAGGATAATTCTGCCCTGAGCAGCGGAGAAATCTCTGGCACCTAAACCATTGTTGTTACTGTACTTGAGAGAATGCACTAGAATCTGTAACTGACCACTTCATACTGGAAGACAGTAGTTGGGAAAGGAAAATTGAGTCCACACACATGAAGCATATAACAGAGGGATTTAAACAGACATAGCGTGTAAGAACCTGCTATATAACACAGGGAACTCTACTCAATACTCTGTAGTGACCTCTATGGGAAAAGAATCTGAAAAAGAGTGGATACATGTATGTGTATAACTGATTCACTTTGCTGCACACCTGAAACACAACAGTGTAAATCAACTCTACTCCAATAAAAATTAAAATAATAAAAAAGAAACTAATTCTACTGTCTTTGGTAAGTCTGCCAGTTGGTATTTTGCCAGTTGTCTTGGGTTATTAAAACTAGTTGGTGTTTTGTAAATCTGGCTGTGTGACAGAATGAGACATATTTTCAAGTGAAGATGAAAAACTTACTTGGTATATTATTACAACTGTAAAAGAGGAAAAACAATTAAGTTTAAGAAAAGTCAACCCTAAGCCTAGTAGACCCTATTTCCATTAGTGTTAAACCAGACTCAATTTTAGAAGGCAAAATGGTTTGTGATTACAGAGAATGTCCCCAGAGAGTCGCCCTGCTGAGGGGTGGGAGGGAAGTCTCCCTGGGCCCTAAATAGCTCAAGGTCTCTTGAGTGGTTGGGGTATTTTTTTCTGGGCAAAGATAGAGGAGTCTGAGTGGGAATACCCTCCCTTCAACTGGGAGTTTGGCACTCACTCAGGGCCCTAATTTTGTTTTCAATGGTTTCCCATTCTTTCGTAAAAAGCAAAAAAGTTAAAGTAAGGCTTTCTCTCAAATGAAGAAGCAAAATTCCACTCCTTTCCAAACTCTGTAATCAATTATTTTATAAATAGGACTTGACTCAGATCCATAATCATTTACTGAAATCTACACATAGCCCAGTGGTTGTGGCCAGGTGGCACAATGGCTGACAGATTACTTACCCCGGGCTTGATCGTTTCCACAACGGGCAGGATGCTAGTTAATGTGTGTCAAGCACAAGCCCAGGGCTGGCCGCGCTGAAGTCTATCATAGCCGGGCTGGGTGCTTAATTTCCCAATCTCCTACCTAAACCTTGAAGAAACTAGAAGAGGTAGGTATTAAGATTACTAATTTGCAGACAGAGAAGTGGTTACTCGATGGCATGAAGTGAGGAAGTAAGAAATTTAGGAACTAAAACCAGGTCTGGCTCACTCCAAATCTCACCAGCTTTCTGCAAGGAGATGTTGGTGTGAATCTCTGGGATATTTTGTTCTTTCTAGACTGGATGACAAAGCCTTGCAAGGCACTCTTCCGAATAAATTAATGGTACGACACTGAGGCCTTTTCTTCCCAACAGAGTCAATGGAATATACACACAGAAATTCATCACTGGAGCTTTCGTTCTGGCTGAATGCTAATTTACTTTATTCTCTAATGAGGAGACCTCTAGCCAAATTGCAGGTCAACAGTCTGATGAGCGGCACAGTGGAGTGTGAGTTTTTAAAAAGCCACCCATGGAGCTGCATTCAGAGCTGAGGATCGGTGCTCCAGGGCTCCCTGGAATGTGCCATGGACCGAGACACGAGGCCAAGGTTCCAGCTTGCTTCTGCCTCAGGACTGGGGCCGAGAAACCTGTATTCCCAACTCACAACCGTAGCAAGTCATGCCCCTCATCTGGGGCCTGTTTCCCCATCTGGAAAATGGTGGGTTTGGACCGACTGATGTATTTTTTAAAGTCAAGTCTATTGAGGTATAACTTATCTACAGTAAAACTCACCCCTTTGACAGATACAGTTTGATGAGTCTGACAAAGGTATACAGTTTGATAACTATAGCCACAATTAAGACACAGAAGACTTCCATCGCCCCCCAAAATGTCCTCATGCCCTTTTGCAGTCAATCCCCTTTCCAAGCCCCAGGCAATCTCAGATCTGATTTCTATCCCAATAGTTTTACCATTTCCTGAAGGGCACATAGGTGACAAAGTATTTAGCCTTTCATGGCTGGCTTCTTTTACTTAGCATGGAACTTTTAATATTCATTCATGTTGTTGAATTCACCAAATCAGTAGCTGGCTGCTTCTTATTGTTGAGCAGTATTTCCCTGTATGGATATGATGCACTTTGTTTATCTACTCACCAGGTGATGCACAGTTGGGTGTGTCTAGTTTCTTGCTAATATGAAAAAAACTGTATGCCTTTGTGTTAACATAAATTCCATTTCGCTTAAGTAAATACTTAGGTGATAGCTGTGCCACCTGTTAAGTGTGGGGTGTGTGTTTAACTTTCTTATAAAGTGTCTCACTGTTTTCCAAAGTGGCTGTACCATTGTGCATTCCCACCAGCCATGTATATGGACTGGGTGCTATTTAATGGGCAGCCTCAGATGACTGCAATTCCTATCAATGTCCCATGAATATATCAACTCTTCCAGAGCAGAGGTCCCATGAAATGCATCTCAGTAGCCTTCACAGCACCAAGGACAGATGCAAAGTAAGTGCATGGACTCAACGCTGGGAGCCCTTCCGGGTCTGACAGCGCTATCATTCTCTTTTTTCCTTCTCTGGACATCTTGTTCTGTGACAGTGGACACTAAACACCGGCTTTAGGCTGAAATCGGTCTGGGACGGCCTGCAAAACTACCACCTGCTAGCTGTGTAAGGTAAATACTTTCACCTCTCACAGGCTTGATTTCCTCTTCTGCAAACTGGAGGTGATCATTACCTTCCGCGCAGGTTGTCAGAAGATTAAATGATGTAATTACGTGTGCTCAACCCACAGTAAGTGCCCGGTAAATAGCAATTTTTAGCTTCTACAGTTATAGACTGGCATGGCTGATAAAGAAACGGTAGGTGATAAACTTGACCCCCTTCCAAAAGTCCCCAACAACAGCTAGAATGTGAAACTGGAGTGCCCTGTGTTCCACTGCAGAGGTCTCACCATGTTTTCCTGATAGATTCAAACGGTTCAAGAGTTCCCTCTCTCCACACATTATGTTGGTGTATTTATTCTTCTCCTTATTTATAATGTATACACGTGTGTATACGTGTATGTATTAAATACGTACATACAGCGAGAGAGAGAAATGAACAAAAGAAAGAGTTCCTCTCTTGTTGAGCTTAGAGTCTAATGTGTTTCCTTTTAACTGATGTGTAGAAAGACACAGGACAGAAGTTTTGCCATGGGCAAGGAAAAAAAGGCAGAGTGCCAGGGCCAGCATTCTAGATGTCAGCCAAGCAGCTTAGAGTGTGGCAGCATTTATGGGATTGCTGCAGCTCTAACTTCCATTTTATTCAGGGAAATATACTGTAGGTCTAAAGGTCTCCTGAATACTAATGTGTGTGTGTGTGCGCACGCACACGTGTGTGTTAAAGAGGGAGAGAGGAGAGAGGCAAGAAAGGAGGATGGGGATTCCACTGGTGGGCATCTGAGCTCTGAGCAATGCATCAACACGTTTCATTTTAAGCGCTGTTTGTGTTCCACCCCACCCGCCCACCCCCCTGCAAGCTAATTGCCTTGCTGTTTCGAGCACCCAGCTGTTGCTGTCTGAAGCCTGACCTTCACTGTGAAGAGGCTCACAGCTGCAGCAAGCTGTCTACCTAGTAATGCCTGGGTTCTTATCGGCTTCATGCCTCTCTTTCCCTTAACCAACTTAGTGAAGCGGGCTGCTTTCCCTAGTTCCCTCCCCCAAACCATTAGTCTCTCAGTCAAAATAAGAGGAGGGGGGCCAAGTACCCCTTGAGGAGAGAGGAGTTCCGGTTGCAGGGCAGCCCTGCCGAGGGCCACCGGAGGCCTGCCTGCCTCAGTTCACTTTCCTACTAAGAGCGTGGTTCATGGACCAGGAGCAAGGGCATTATGTTAGAATGTTCATTAGAATGCAGAATCTCAGGCCGGACTCTACACCTACTGAATCAGGGGACCCCAAGTATGTGTAGGCACATTAAAGTTTCAGAAGTGCTAGAATGGGATATAAACCCCAAAGAGTTTTCCAAGAGCCTGACCTAAGCATATAAGATGGCCAAGCAGATCGGGACAAAACTATGTTGGAAAGGCAACGTGGTACGAAGGAAACAGCCAGCCCCAAAGACCCTCACTTTCTGATATTCATGCCCTTGTGTAGTTCCCGCGAACACGGAGTCAGGGTTGGTCTGTGTGGCAAATCGAATGTGTAGAAGTGAGAGCACGAGACTTCCGGGGCAAGGTCATCACAGGCACCGCAACATTT
This sequence comes from Leucopleurus acutus, assembly GCF_964270905.1. Classification (NCBI taxonomy): domain Eukaryota; kingdom Metazoa; phylum Chordata; class Mammalia; order Artiodactyla; family Delphinidae; genus Leucopleurus; species Leucopleurus acutus. The sequence goes on along the minus strand of NC_139147.1, from coordinate 75,702,306 downwards.
TCCTGGCTCGGTCCTTTGCATCACCTGCTGGGGTGGGGAGCGGAGGCGGGTGGAAAGCCCATCACTATGTGGGGGGCTCTTTCAAGACCTGGTGGAGAGGCCCACATGGGGATAAACTGGGGCCTCCCAGCACCGACTGCCAGCTTGTAGGTGGAACCTCCAGGCCCAGTCAAGCTGTCAGGTGACTGCAGAGCCAGTCAACGCCTTACCTGCTACTTCATGAGAGACCCCAAGCCAGGACCACCCGACTAAGCCACTCCCAAATGCCTGATCCCAAGAAACCGTGTGAGCAAATCAATGTTTAATGCTGTTTTAAGCCACTGAATTTTGCAGTATTGCTTATTCAGTGACAAATAACTAGTACTAGGACAGAGGGCTGGGTCTGAGACTGGGCTCCCCCTACTAGGAGTGGTTTTCCACGCTCACATCATCTTCTCAGTGCCTCAGATGCCTCATCTACAAAAGGAACAACCACAGTTCATCCAATCGTCAACCCCTTTGAACATACAGCTGCACCATTACTTTATATATCACTAAGACAGGAAAAAAAGACGTCATCAAATGAGTACATCTTAGGTCCTCAAATGCATACAAATTTTAGAGATGTAAAACTGATGGAAGATGTGCATCTTAAAATTGATGAAATACAGTATGATGTGCATTCTGCCTGCCACGTGGAGATGGTCAGAGGATCAACGGCACAACAGATGAGAAGGCGGGAAGTGATGGGCGCGTACTGAAGCACCACTGCTTGAGAAAGGGAAGTGGCACTACGGTTCCAGACCAGCTAATTAAACTGGCTCTGCTGGGCTTCATCATTTCACTTTTAACGCTCTTGCCTCAGGCTCCTATCACAATGTATGCTCAAAATGACTGCTACAAAGCCCAACTGACAGGGAAAAATAGTTAAGGAAAACCATCTATGGCAATGCTCCCTAAATTTGCTGGAGCATAAGAAATGACTCAGTGCATTTTTTAAATATACACCCAGACCCCTTGCTAGAGACTTTGATTCAGTAAATCTGGAGTGAGCGTTGGAATCTATATTTTACCAAGGGCCCCAGGCAGTTCTTATGCACACACAAGATTTAAAACACTGATCAAAACAAGATAATAGCCATCCCTTATTAATATTTTTCCTTGCATCAAATCATAATAGGAAAGTGTAAGTCTGGAGTGCCTTAGCTATGTCCCCATATAAAAAAGGGCTTCGATCTGGTATAAGATTTTACTGAAGGTCAATGTAAAAACAAACAAACTGTCCTACAAAGGAATTTGCCATCACTAGAAAACTTACTGAAGTCATGGAAAATTATACTATTCAATGCTTATAGTGTAAAGATCTGCATAATATTAGAGGAGATATATTAAAGAATGTATCTCCTAACAGGCTGATCTGTTTCCTTTTTTAAAAATTGAGGTATAGCTGACGTACAATATTATAAAGTTTCAGGTGTACAATATAGTGATTCATAATTTTTAAAGGTTAATCTCCATTTATAATTATAAAATATTATCTATATTCCCTGCGCTGTACAATATATCCTTGTCACTTATTTATTTTATACATAGTAGTTTGTGACCTGTTTCCTTTTTTATCAGTCAATAAGAGTTGCTAGGCAACCATATTTTCCATTTTTGCTTAGACTGCCAGGAATCTTTCACCTAAAATCCATGCCTCCCAAATGATAATAACATTAAAAATAATTAATATTTTTGGTCAAAAACATAGTTGCTGCTGCACAAAGCTTCTTGGGAGATTTTGAGTTTGTTGTGTATTTTAATGGTCATGTTATAGTCATGTGTTTTTTCTTAATACTCACAAGTCTTTTTGAAAGTAGGCAAAAAACAGATTTTAAAATGAATACTGTTTGTTTTGTTTTGTTCTGTTTCTAATCACGTTTAGACTAAACGACCACAATCCAATTTCTAGCAACTCTTCGCTGAGTTATGTGGGTTGTCTCCTCTCATGCCAATCCCTTGGCCAGCTTTTAAAACATCACAGGAATGCTAACCCCATCTTGGCAAGGAATGTTGATTTCCTATTCAAGCCAAATACTTATGCAAATAAACAGAAAATAATTTTAGAGCACCTCCTCAAAAGCCTCTTCTTGTTTTCTCTGGTGCATAACATAATTTTCTGACAATCTGACCCAACCATGGCAGCAGAGTCAGGCCATTTAAAATCTTTCCCTATAAGAACAAAACACACAAAAAAATCTTCCACTTCATTTTCCAACATTTTACTCATGTGCTTTCAGTTTTGCAACAGAATTTCATCCTTGACCTGAATGTCTAAATATCTCCCAAACAATAATTAAGTCACCACAACCCTGCTGTGTAAAGGGCATTTTCTGACAGATGGGATACCAAGACAGAACATGGAAATTGCTTCTACTCTTCCCCAGCCTTATGGAGCAAGGAGACTCAGGGCAAGGATTTTCATAATCAACCTTGGAGTCTGAGGTGCACGTAGAGGCTCAAAAGGACGTGACTAAGTTATTGATATAGAGTATGGAATAGTGTTAACTCATTGATGTTCCAATAAATATTTCCAATCTCCACAAATGTCCTCATACCTGAACAATGACTTCACCCTGTTTTTTCGGTCAAAGATCCTTTACTCTGTGAAGTCTTCCCAACTGCCCCTCTCCTCCCATCGGGGTTAATCCCATTCTCATCTGTCTTCCTGTGACACTCACAACATGGCAACACAATGGATTGCCTTATCTATTTGTCTCCGCTGTTGGACCAAGTTGCTTGAGGTCAGTGATCCTAGTTAATTCCTCTTTGAACTGCAGGACCAATCAGATTACCCGGTATACATCAGGTGCTTGGTCAATTTGTATGAATGAAAGAATCTAGTTCAGGGACTCTGAGGTCCCTCAGATTCTCTGATTCAAATTCAGTCATTATGCAAATAAGGACATTAGGCCCAAAGAACCCACCTTTCCCAGAGTTACACCAAAAAAAGGAAACAAGACAGACAAAAATCCAAATTTTCTCATTCCCAACCCACTGATTCTCCTTTACTGGACCTATTACACGACCTCTGACCTATTTGTCAGACCCCTGTCTTCTGCCACCACTTCTTGGACCTTCCAATTTAGTTAGTCTCTCCCTCATCCATCATCTCTCAACCCAGAATCAGGTCCTCAGGGAGAAACCTTCCAGCCTGGGGCAGGCTCCTTCATTATCTGCTCCCATACCTCCTCGAACCATGCTTCTTTCCTGTGGAGCATGTATCCCAGCCTGCAATTATACTTTCAAAAGTGAAACTATTTTATGAAGGTCCAGCTTTCTCACTAAACTCCCTGAGAGTAGAAACATGTATTTGTTGCTGCCATTCACTGCTATATCCCTAGTGCAGGAAGCCTCACTCGATTAATTATTTGTTGAATGAATAAATCATTTAAAAACTCTCCAAAGATAAGGAGTGGGTCAGTCGTACAAATATTCTGTCTCATGAATAGCAGAGATACAACAAAAGCAAGCTCATCCTTCCTGTACAATATTAAAAGATATCTCTATTTTTGCGTTCAGATAATTCACTTTATAGATAACATGTAACTGATGCTTAAACTCGGATGTCCCTGTTTCAGAATCTGGGAAAAATCTGGGCAGCCTTCTTCTTTCAATGGGTTCACAATGAAATGCTAGTTATTTTAGCATGAGATTGAGACAAACTGGGACCAGCAGTGTGAGTCTCACAGAATTTCTTTCCCAGGATAGACAGAAATATCTGGATTATGTAGATGACTGCTTTCTACAACAGGTATGGATATTTGAGAGGATTATTCTAATTCAATTTGCCCCTGCATCTTTAAAAAGTTTCTTAAAAGCGTGTAGCAATATTCGCAATTTTTTTCCACTTAACCCAGAGAAAGGGCCAGGTCACGTCTCTGATCCCCAAGTCACTTACAGATTCCAGAAAGAAATATGACAATTTGATGTAATTGCTTAGAACATTTTGACAATCTGCTGGGTCTAAAACAGTTTAATTAGATATCAAAAATCGTTTCCAGTTCTAACTCTGGAATTAAACTAAAGAAGTAAGTGGCTCACTTCTGTTTCTCTCTCTTCTTCACCTGTTTAAATATAACAAAACTCTTGTCAGTTTGAAGGTTTACTAGCCTTGATCCTACAACTCATGGTGAAAAACCTGCCCTCCTTTGGAAGACCAAGAACAAAGTGGTGAGAAAAGCCCTCCCTTGGACAAAAAGCTTTGATTACAGGATGTCACTATTTTTGGAATGTTCTTAGCACATTCCCTATGAAAAACCATTATATCTTCCCCTCCTTGGAGCTTGAAAAAAATGTCCTACCTCTCCTAAGCTGGGTTATCTCAGAGGTGTTGGAGTGAGGCAACAGTGATGTCAGAGAGTATGGTTATATGCTCTGATTTGGCTTTGAGTGAACAGACTTGGGTCATAAATCAAGAGACCTAATTATAAACATAGCACCATCCTTCCCTGGACCTCACCTTCTTCTATTATTAAATAAAGGGCATTTCTCAAAGGTCCTGGTTATCACTAGCATCCTGTGACTCTAACTTTGACCCTGCTAACACAGAGAGAAAATCTCAGACCTTGCTTCTGGGAAAGCAGAGAAAGGACCAGATATCTAGAGGGGGGGTTACTGTCTGTTCTGCCTCCGCTATAGATGCCCATGGGTGCTCTGCACCTAACCCTGGCCATTGCTTCACAGTGGACCTCTAACATCCAAAGGTAATCTGGATGCTTGCTATGGGCTGAAGTGTGCTCCCCTCAAATTCATATTTTGAAGCTCTAACCCCCCATAACCTCCAAATGTGACTCTATTTGACCCTAATCCCAGCAGACTGATGTCCTTATAGGAACAGGAAACTGGACACAAAGAGACCCAGAGGAAAGGCCATGTAAGGACACATTGAGAAGCCAAGGAGAGGGGTCTCAGGAGAAACTAAATCTGCTGACCACTTGATCTTGGACTTCCAGCCTCCAGAACTGTGAGAAAATAAACGTCTGTTGTTTAAGCCACCTAGTCTGTGGTATTTTGTTACAGCAGCCCTTGTCAACTAATACAATGCTGAACTGATTCACCTGTTTAGATAAGAACTTGGATCTTCTTGTCTACAGCTCTCCTTTCTCCAATGAAAAGACTTCAGTTCTAAAGCAGGAAAGTAACTTTCCCAAGGTCACACAGGTACTTAGTGCCTGAAGAGACACTAGAACAGAGCTTAAAGAGGGAAATAGGTATATTCAACAGCCTGGACTTTTTCCTTAAAAACAATCCATGTCATACAATAAAACACTGAAACTTGGCATAGACATATGTATCAAAGAACTTATACCCAGTGTACAGTCATAATATGCTTGAGTGACCAATTATAAATTATGGTATTTCACTGAACTGAAAACACATGTTTAAAACATGCCCTGTTTTACCCAGAACTCTGTCAGCATCCAGGAGGTATTAGGACTTCTTCTACTCTAGAAGGCTAACAACTTTCCTCCAGGGAGTGCTCACCTTAGCTACTGACTTTCCTTTGTGCTCTATTCTTTCCCAAAGGGGCCTCCAGAAGTCTGTGTACAGGGAGAGACACTCAAACATAAGCATGACTGTTTTTGAGACTAATACCAGGCATTTGCACTGGAACCCATCTCCATTCTCTACTCCTGGTCACACACAAGACCTGACCAGGCAGTCCCTGGGCCCCTGGGCTGACATGGGCTCCATGCCAAGCCTGAGATGAGGCTCCAGGGGGGACCTAGCTGCATGTTCCCCCACCACAGAAGACGGAGGCCCTGAAAGAGAACTCAGATGAAATTATCCATTGCAAACCCTGATTATCAAAACTGGCTTTAAGGAAAAAGGGAAAGGTCCTAGTTCACTGGTTCCCAAATGGACATGTTCAGGCTGTCTGCATCTGAATCATCTCAAAAGGGTTTGGTTTTTTTTTTAAATATAAACTTCAAAACCTCATCCTTAGGCTGTGCTATTTCACGGGTCTAGGGTGGGGCTCTGGACTGTGTATTTTTAGGTGATCCTCGGGTGAGTATAAAATTCGGGGAATACTCAAAACCACTCTACATTTCTCAGAGTTGAAAGAAAACAACTGAGAAGTAGCGGGTGTCTACAAATAATAGCTTATATCATTGAGTCATTATCATTCACTATCACAAACATCATAAGCCTGGAGTTCTTTGATGTACCATCCATCTGTTTCTATATTAGCTTATACATTGTTAGATAGCAGAACATCCCCAAACTTAGTGACTTGTAACAACAAACATTTCTTATCTTACAGTTTCTGTAAGTTGGGAATTCAGGTGTGGTGGGGCTGGGTATTTCTGGCTCAAGGGTTTTCACGAGGTTGCCATTAAGTCACTGGCTGGGGCTGCAGTCATCTGAAGGCGTGACTGAGGCCGAATAATCCACTTCCAAACTGAGGCCTCAGTTTCTCACTGACTGCTGCCAGAGGCCTTAGTTCCTCCCCACCTAGGCTTCTCCATAAGACATGCTATGTGTCCCCATGACATGGCAGGTACCTCCCCTAGGAGCAAGTAATCCAACAGAGAGAGAAAGGAGGAAGCCACAGTGCCTTTCATGATCCGGTCCCTGCAGTTACACATTATCACTTTCACTTTTTTCTATTCATTAGAAATGAGTCACTAAGTCCAACTCACATTCATGGAGAATAGGCCTCATCTTTTAAAGGAAGTGTCAAAGAATCTGTGGACGTACTTGAAGCTGCTACAATTTCCAATATATGTCATACTCTGAGAATGGAATAGAAATTAGAAATAGAGAAGCATCTCTGGTCTTGATGCTGCCCTCGTGGAATCTGGGAGCAGGGGTAGAAGAAAGAACCAGGGTACCCAATACATTATTCTCCTTTTATGAAGTCAAGCTTGCAAATAGTCAGTTAGGTTAGGGGCAGAGGCACATAAATGTAATACATTAGAAGTCAAAAAGACTTGGGTGTGAGACCCGACTGGCCCAGGTTTAGCTTTGTACCTCACTTAGCCACTGAGCTACTACCCTCTTTCTTTACAAAATGAAAATTATGTTTTACTCACTAGTGGTGAAGGGGCAGAGTTGGGGGCAGAGACTCTACAAAGGCAAAGAAGATAAAATCCATGACAGTGCGGCACAAACAGCAAAGTGCTAGACATATTAATAGGTATGATTACTAGCATGTTTATTATAAGCAAAGGTATGCACATCAGAAGGTGATGAGGCCAACATACCCAGGTCACCTTAATTCCTTTTCCATAGTCCCTCTCTGGATTTGTATACCTTCCTTCTAGGTGCAAAGCAGCCCCTTAGCACTCTCTAAGGAAATCCCACCCACAGGGACACTCATGTCCCTGCTCTAAATTCTTTCTGGCAGACACATCCTACCTGTGCTGTTCCTAGCAATTACGTCTGCACAGGCCCTGCAAAATGTATCTAAACTGCTTAACGCTACCTGATCAGGTAATGCCTCTCAAGGACTTACAACTGTGCCCCTGAATTTGTAAATGCCCATTCATACTGAAGGTGAGAGTGAGAAGAATTGCAAATAAATATGGACACATCTGGAAATATTTTGTGCTTGTGGGTATGTCTATATATACATATTTAAGTGTTATTTATCTAAGCCTGCTATATGCAAAAATAAAACAAAATAGTGAGACAGAATTCACTGTAATCAGAATGGAAACTTCCTTGGAGCTCTGAGGAATCTGACTCAAGAGTACGGCTGCCAAAGGAAACGTCAATCTACACAGAAAACAAACTTATAACCACCGAGGTGTAGGAACGCATCTGAGAAAGCTCATTCCCAATTCTTTTTCAAATCCCTTTCTCCTCCTCCCCACGGTTTTCAGACTCTTTAAAGAGATCCAAGAAATTCCACCGTTTGGGGGAAACTCAATGTGGTAAGGCATGTAATATTAAACCACCCCGTGGCCTTGAAAAAAATAAAAAACAAAAAGCATACCCACGCAGAGATAAGAAAAGAGCTTGAAAAACAATACTCGGAACTCTTCCAAGCACTGAGGCCTGGAGGACATACCTAAATCAAAAGTATTTTTTTAAATGTATCTTTAGTTAATAAGTCAAAAATTCAAGGAGCATTACAAGAATAAGCGTAAAGGTCCCCTGCGGACATAAAAGGTGATCATGAGAGGGAACACAAAAACTGGAGGTGTTCAAGTTTTAGAAACCCACCTGCCGCGCTCCCCTTTTTGCAGAGAATAAAGGGAGAAGGGCTGAAATTAGAAACGCTTATACTCATCCCACAGTTTCAAAGTCAACTAAGGGGGACAGAGTATGTTCGAAATGAAAAAGAAAATCAAAGCTCTTTTAATTCAACCACCATAACTTTGTGCTTGAGGGTACAGCAAGGACTTTTCCTTTTTGCTTTTTTGCTTTTCTTCCCTCCCCACAAACCCTCCACCCTCCCTGTGAAGTTAAGTCACAGTATCTGGGGCAATTGATCAGGAGTTATTCCCATTTAAATTATAGCCCAATCCTACCAAACTTAAAAAATCTAGAGTTTGTTCTCAAGAGCCTTCATTGTTTGAAACAGATGTGCAAGGTTTTGCGGTAGGAAGTTTCTTGTGGTGGGAGGTGACAGACAGGCTGGATCTCCCCAGGTGACCAAATAAGAAAAATCCTGCTGGAAGACGGCACTGGTAAGGGCCTCTTAAGCGACCTTGTCCAGTAGAACAGCCAGATATCAGAGGCTTTGATGAAGCAATTGCTGAATAAATGAAGGCCTAGAAGACGAGGTTTCAGTTGATTAGCACAACCTCTTAGAAACTTGCATACAATTTGGGATTGTTACATACAAATATTTCCTGCAATCACTGGGTGCTGCTGAGTTGTCTCTTAATTTTCACCAGAGCTTACAGACAGGAAGCAGGTTGTAGAAAATATTTTACAGAAATCAGAATCAGCAAACCACACGTAGAATGGAAAGAACACAGGTTTTAGATCAGAAGGACCTAGGGCTGAATTCACAAGCTCTGCCTCATAGTAGCTGATTGACTGATTTAGATAACTAACGCCTCTGGGCATTAGTTTCTTGCATTTCCCTCCCCCCCTATTTTTTAAAGCCAACAGCTTATTGTGAAGACAAAATAAGCATCTCCACGAAAAAGTACTTTGAACGAAGTAATGAGGCCCCAACAGTGAATGACACCAGCTCCTGAACTTGCACAATTCCCAAGCTAGCTGGAAAAACAGAGTATATGAATGAAAAAGACAAGGCAGGTACAGTAACCAGCCTCCAGGGTGGCCCCTGATGACCTCACCTTCTGGTAGTCACATCTTTGAGTGGTCACCTCTCACAGTGTACCAAGGTGGGTCAATGCGACCAACAGAAGTGATGGTTTTCACTTCCAAGATTAGGTAACAAAAGGCATTTCAGCTTCCATCTAAGTTGGTGTTTCTTTCTCTCTCTCTGATCACTCACTTTGGGAAAGCCAGCTGTCATATCACCACACAGCCCTCTGGAGAGGACCAAGTGGAGAAGAACTCAGGTCTCTGGCCAAAAGCCTCATACTTGAGCTTAGAAATGGATCCTCCAACCTCAGTCAAGCCTTCAAATGACCGCAGCCCTGGTTGAGAAACCCTGAGCCAGACCCAAGCACCTACCTAAGCCGCTCCCAGATGCTTGACCCTCTGAAATAGTGGGAGATAACAGATGTCTGTTGTTTTAAGTTATGGAGGAATCTGTTACACCGCAATAAATCACTAATACAGTAGGTTACACTAAAAGTTGCAAGGTTTGGAAGAGGAAGAAATCCCTGAAGGCTGGGAGTTGTTTGTCAAAGGATTAAGTTTGGAAGGAAGGATGAGTTGGACAGGTGAGGGGGCAGCACCGGGTTGCAGACATGAGTGAACGAGGCAGAGAGGCAGGAAAGCATCAGACAGGTTCAACGTGCACTGCGGAGAGAGACAGGATGCCAGCCAGGGCATCTGCCACTTCTAATTCAGACCGTGGAGGGCGAGTACTGATCCTTGAGTAAGGAGATGCCTAGGCAGTAACTAGAGCTGAGAGTTCCCACTGGTGGGCATGTAGTAGAAGATGAATTAGCTACACAAAACCAGAGGCGAGGAAGTCAAGCAGGAGTCTTCTGTAATGCCCCAGGGGCGGAAATAAGAAGCTGCCCTAGAGTGCAGCTGAAGTAAGAAGGGAGAGAAGAAATGAATGTGAGATACATCATGAACATGGTCCACCATGTCAAGCATGGCCGTCTGCCAGAGCCTGAGGTGTCTGAATCTCCACTTGGTCATTTAATCTGTGTGCGGAGTCAGTTACATGCCTGAGGACACAACTACCACAGGACACGTCCTTCAGTCATTCACGTAACATGCTGTTCCGGCATACAACACATTGCACTATGAAATTAATGCCATAAATATTGGAGATGATTTAGACACAAAATTACAGTGAATGTGTAAGCTTTGTTTCCTTTTAAATCACCTCGACTGCAAGAATGGACTCTTAATTACACTGTTATCCTTAATAATGTCAAATACTAATAAAAGAGGACACTGGGTAAGTGATACTCAGAAAATTCAGAAACAATCCTTCACGCCAGCGATAGGTGGGAGGAGGAAAGCCCTAAGAAACAATATTAGTACTATCAATCTTGCCCTGTCATCTATGTAACAGGAGAAAAATCACCAAAATGCCAATGGAGATTCCGACAACATTTACATTGTGGGATCCCTGGGGTTCTCTGGGAAGTGACACTCTCCAATTACTCAGAAGCTGCGGAAGCTGCTGCTAATTTTGCGAGCGGTGAGGGCCATTCTGGTGAAATTACAGCAGGACAGCTGACAAAGGGGCCCCACCCTTTGGCTGACTGTCTTTGACTCCCAGAGTCTCCAAGGAACCGGAGGAGAGAGGGTAGCATGCCACACAGGGTGGGAAGAGCACACGTGGCCATCCCTTCCCAGACCTACAAGGCTAGCGCCCACGTAGTTTAGCATGTGCGGGAGGTCGTCTGGCCCACACCCATTTGACAGCTAGGGAAACTGAGGCTGAGAGAGACTTAAAGCTACTGGCCCAGGTCGCGCAGCCTAGAGAGTCGATTGGGACTACACCCTGGTTTCTCTAACCCCCAGCCCGGCACTCTTCTCGTTTCCTTCCACCCCACGGTGGACAGGAAGAAGATGATGGCAGATTCGTCCAGCCTCCAGGGAATGCACTGTGCTCTGACATTCACTTCCACCCAGAAACAAAACTTGAACCCTTCGATTCAGCACACTTTGAGCATCTACCCTACACCCAGCACTCTGCCAGGTCCTGTGAGGTAGGGATGAGTCTGTGAGCAACTGGAAGCAGGGATTTGGGCACTTCAGTGGAGGCGGAAGATGGTCATAGCTGACTAACCAAAGGCTGACTATCAAGGGTGAGGGGAGAGCAGGCTTACTGGAGAAGGTGACATTCAGAGTGCAGTTAGGGTCCTAACGGGGAGGCGGTGGCAGAGGTCATTCAGAAAGTCTGGGAAGGCCATGGTGCACACTGGAAGGCTGGCTCTAGGGAGGCCTGAGAAGGAGATGACTGGAGGCCAGGTGCACAGGGAGGCTTGGAATTCCAAGAGAAATGTGAACTTTATCTCTCAGGTAATGGGGAGACATGGATGCTTTTACAAAGAGAGTAACGCTATTCATCCCCAGACAGGGCGGGGCTCCATCAGCCCCAACTGTAGCTTGCTAAACAAGATCGTCTGTCACTAAGGCTGTCCTTTCAGGGGAACTACAAAAGACAAGGACTGAAAGCAAGCTCCTTCCCGTCTTTGACATGTCCTAGCAGAATGCCGATTAGCCTTCCAGGGAGTGAAGGTGCTAAGAACCCAACTTCAGTAACCGTGCTTCTCCATCTGCTGTGATGACACAGGACTGTCATCACCACTTAGGGACAACTCTGCTAACACCATGCTGTATCAGGACTAAAGAGACGCCAAGCATCCTACTCGGTTCAAAAGCCATAGAGGTAGGGACGTTTGCTCCTGAAAATTGGACTTGATAAAGTCACAGAAAGAGAAACATCTCTCTATTTGGGAAACAGTGAAATCTGCCAAAGGGCACATGTACAGTACGTACATATAAACAACTATAGCTGGGTCAGGGAAGAAAGAGCTCCAGACGTTGGAAGGGAACGCCTGTATTTCCATCCTGGCTCTGTGACTTACCAGCCACCTGACCTGCAGGTTATTTCACTTTCCTGAGCCTTGGTTTCCTCATCCGTTAAACAGAAATAAATGCCCTCTTCTTTGCCCACATGTCAAGAAGCCTGAGGGAGAGAGGTGCTCACGCAGTGCCCAGGCCCAGGATGCAAGCAGCCAGAGCTACCCTCCTAGCAGAGTCAGACAAGCAGCCTCCTGAAATGGACTCCCCCTTTGCAGACGGAGTCCCAAACTGCCACATTTGGGCCAGAGCTCCTGTCCTCCCAGCTCTGGAGCGACCACTCTCCGTTGCTGATTATGAAATACGCTGCTGTCGTCCAGGTTTTGATTTCTGCTCAGTTGTGTTTCCTCTAGTTGTGCCTCCCTTGGTCAGAAACCTACACTGAAACCACCTGAATGGGGTCCTCCCCACCGGCCAAGTCTCAGGAGACACTTTACCTCGTCCCAGTCTCTGCAATGGTCGGGCCTGGATACACAATGCTCAATGACATTCAAGTTTATATAACCCTCGGAAGGAATGGATTGAGACAATTTTTGTTACCCTGGAAGGCTAGTTAGAGCTCATGTGATTAACTCTCTCTCTATTCCTTGCCTTGGTGTGAGCTGGATGCCCTCAATCATGTGGTTACTTCAGAGACATCAGCAGCTTTTTTTTTTTTTTTTTTTTTTTGCGGTACACGGGCCTCTCACTGTTGTGGCCTCTCACTGTTTTGGCCTCTCCCGTTGCGGAGCACAGTTTCCGGACGCGCAGACTCAGCGGCCATGGCTCACGGGCCCAGCCGCTCCACAGCATGTGAGATCCTCCCGGACCGGGGCACGAACCCATGTCCCCTGCATCGGTAGGCGGACTCTCAACCACTGCGCCACCAGGGAAGCCCAGCACCTTTTCCCTAAAACCTTTGGCAATCTCCATTCACCTCTCCCCCGCGGTGCCGCTCGCCTTGCCCTTTCCTGCCCTTTCAAAGACTGATGGGCAGATACACCACACTGCTAACATGATGCCAAAGCGCCCATGCAATCCAGAAACACAGGTGATGGAGGTAAACAAAATGGCAGCACCCCCTTCTGTTCCCCAGCAGATCTCGCCCTGTCATTTCTCTCCTCTGGCAAGCGGAGCGAGCAAAACCCCCTGAGGGAGACGGGGTGGAGGTTTAAGTGCCTCTGTGACAAAGCTCCCACGTTCCGACAGGCTGGGGACCCCAGAGGGAGATGAAGTGCTTCAACGCCCTTCCCCACGTTAACCCCCAGGGCCCCATTCCAGCCTCCTCCTTCACAAGGACACCATTCACACACGGCCCATGTTTTGCCTAAAAAAGAGAAGTCTGAATAAGCAAAGAGCCCCTCTTTGATCTGCAGGAGAAAGTCTACCTCCAAGCCTCCCATCCCTCAGCCAGACAGTTGGCAACCTCTTCCCTCATTTCCTCCAGAGGGAGGGCAAGAAGATTAAAGCTCTGGCCCTTTAGTTCTCACTTGGAACTTTTACAATGGGTGATTAACAGCCTCTTAACCAGAGTGATCCTCTACTCACCAAAGATTTGACTGCTAAGTAAGTCGGATTCAAAAGTAAAAGAAACACATGTATTCATTGTCCTACTTCCTTGGGAAGCTCAGAAGTTGCAGACTTAAGTGATGAGAAGCCTAAAGAATTGTAAAAGGATTATGGGGTGACTGGCACTTTCTTCAAATGACATAATTTACTGAGTAAGGTTTTTCTTTCCATATGTAATTAAGAGCCAGGGAAAAAGCAACTCCAACCACTTCATTCCTTACTAGTCTCAGGAAGCACATTACAGCATCCCTAACTCAGGCAATGGCCTGTGAGACTATGGTATAGGCAGCTGTGTGCATGGGACCTTGATCCCTGCAAACGTTGTTGTTAAATGCCAGTTAATTTAAGCTCTCCCAGATGACCTGATTTCAGGGTTCCCTGAACCCCTTTATTTGGAGGTAGCAACCGGAGCCCAGATGCAGGGAAAACTAACCACATGGAAGCAGAGTCTCCGGGGATCCCCTGGGAGAAGCCATTCCTGAGTCTTCACGGTCTCAGGGTCACAGAGCTGGAAGGAACCTAAGGCTTTATTAGTCCCCAAGACAATCGCACAATTATTTGTCAAAACAAGATCCAGATGATTGGGTCTCAGAGACCCAATATTACTTTGCTGATTAAGGGTTGAAAATAAACTCACAATCAGGCAAAGGCATAGGTTCTCCATTTAATTATCCAGAGATTAAGAAACATTAGACCTGTCAGACCCAATCTTCTGGGACATGCTTGACAAACGTCAGATTGCTCCCTCCCTAAAGTCAACCAAATACAGTAAAAAGAACAGGGGCTTCTGAGTAGATTAGAACTGATTCCAAATCTTGGCTCTGCCACTAACTAGTAGTTAGGCATCTTGGGAATGGTGTCTCTCAAAGGGTAATTTTCCTCATTGTGAAATAGAAATAATATCCATTTTCATGAAGAGCTGGGATTAAATGAGATAGCACATGACAGGATGTTTCTTGATACATAGTAGGTACTTCATCTTCCTTCATTCCCAGGTTATAAACAATGGAACATAACCTCCCAAATCAGAGTTCTTACAGGACAAACAATTCCCAATTCAACACAGCAGCACATCAGTTGCTCAGACTTTTTACAAACCCAGTACCCCATCAACCTAGTCAACAACTTTTCACTGACTGCAACATCCTAAAGCTGTTTGCAGAGCACTGTCTTCCATGGATCTAGAGATGGAAATGATTATTTGGACACTATCTGAAAAATGTAAACAGTTGCACCCATTTAACATGGGGTTGAAATACTCTAGCTGATTCACAGCAGGCAAAATTGATAAACAAATGAAAATTCCATCAACCAGATTCAAATAGAAACACCATTTGGGCTTAGTTTCAAAGTACTGTACACTCTCAAAAATAAAATATAACCAACCAAAATATATTTATGTCTACAGCTGTGACATTAACATTAGCGGCGGCTTGTTTACATGTCTCAGCCAAAAAATGCTCGTCCATCTGGTCACATACCCAGCATTACACACATATTTTAAAGTTATGCAAATATTTCCTATAGGAAAACACAGAGGTTATTTCATGTAGACAAATCTGGAAGAAGTCAAGTGCAAATATGCTGCAAAGATACCGCTTAACCCACAAAAACTGACATTTTCCTTTCAACCTGCCAGTTAAATGCCTGCTCTGCTTTCTCATTCATTCACCCACCTCTACAAACATTTGCATTGACATTTTGCCAAAGAGTTATCCCACAGATCCCTAACGGGGAGGGGAGAAGGGAATACAACAATTATACACGACTTTCAAACACTGGAGGTGTCTTCAAAAATATTCTGGCCCAGAGAAGGCCCAATATCAAGCCAGATTTTTAAGTGACATCAGTACTTTAATATTATTATACACTTAGGCCACAACAGGCTGTCCATTCATATAGGAGATAATTCCTGACCCACTTCCTACTCCAGACAAAGTAAGTTGAGATCGTGACAGACCCACTATTTTGCAGACTAACAGTGTACTTCTGACTTCATATTTCTAACCTGAAGAGAACCTTGTAAAATAGAATAAGCCAACCTACAACAGTTTAATACACTAGCATCCAGGAGCTACATACTCTGTGTGTGTGTGTGTGTATATATATATGTGTGTGTGTGTGTGTGTGTGTGTGTGTATATATATACATACATATATACACACATCTCTATTTCTTAAAATATACACTTAAGGCATACAAGTGATTCAGTACTAATGGCCAAATCTTCCTAGAATAAAATCCAAAGCCTGGTCATGTACAGCCAAGCAGCAGGAAAACCCATCCCCATGACCATGGCATTGGATAAGCTTCTGCTATAGAAAGTGTTATTTCCCCTTGAGGCTCTGACTGACCACAGACAAGGAAAAGCAAGTGTATTCAGAGGGCCCCTGGGAGCCTAACAGAGAACTCTAGAATTCCCCAAGTTCTGGATCCACCACAGTTATGATTTTTTTATTTCTTGAGTAGTTAATCTGTCTACACAAAGAAGTGTACTTAACGTATTACAGATTCAATACCATTATAAGATTCTCAGTGCTGCAGCCAGAGAGGTCATTTTAAAGCACACGTGCAAATGTGTCACTCCCCTGTTCAGTCCTGAAATGCCATCCCACTTAGAGGAAAGGCTGGAGTCCTCCCAATGGCCAGAGGGGTGACAAGCCTTGCTTTCCCACCACTTTCCTCTGCTCTGCTCACACCAGCTACACTTGCCCCTTGCTGTTCCTTGAACATCTTCAGAATTGTGCCCTGGCTGGAAGACTCTTCTCCAATGTTCTCACAGCTCATCTTTAACCGTCTGCAAGTTTTTGCTTTAGTATCACCATCTTACTCTATTCAAAACTGCAACCTCTTCCCATTGCCTTTTACCCTGCTCTACTTTTCCTTTTTTTTTATGACACTTAACTGTATTCAATAAAAAAACAAAATGGGACTTCCTTGGTGGCGCAGTGGTTAAGAACCCACCTGCCAATGCAGGGGACAGAGGTTCGATCCTTGGTCTGGGAAGATACCACATGCCACGGAGCAAATAAGCCTGTGCACCACAACTACTGAGCCTGTGCTCTAGAGCCCGTGAACCACAACTACTGAGCCCGTGTGCTGCAACTACTGAAGGCTGCACACCTAGAGCCCATGCTCCACAACAAGAGAAGCCACTGCAGTGAGAAGCCCGCACACCGCAACGAAGAGTAGCCCCCGCTCGCCGCAACTAGAGATAGCCTGCGTGCAGCAACGAAGACCCAACACAGCCAAAAAAAATTTTTTTAATAAAAAATTTAAATAAATAAAAAGCAAAATAATTTATTATCATGTCAATTGTTTATTGTCTGTTTTCCCCTGCTGGAATGTTTAAGTTCCAAGAGAGTGGGAGTCCTTCTCCAGTTCGTTCAATGATGTGTGTCTCACTTGAGACACCTAGAACACTTCCTGATGCATAATAGGGCCTCAAATATTGGCTGAATGAATAACTAACTGAACTGCCAGAGACGGAAGTGTTTTATGACAGAACGACTCCCTGGGGCTCTGCTAAGGCAGAGACTAGACCTGAAGATTCCATCTCCTAGGGCGTTTTACTCTACAATGCCACAGGAAAGGACCTGGACAGGACTCCTGGAAAGGACCCCAGGAAGATGCTGGACAACAGCTCAAGCAGAGTAACAGAAATATGGACAGACTTGGACAAGACGTACACCGCCCAAAAAGCAAGCACCTCATCCCTGCAGGGTTCAGCACCTCCCAAGGCACCTACTGCATGGATTCTGCAATTCGAGGTTCAAGGCTCTCCAGTCTGGCACCCAGCCATGGTATCTCATTCACTCCGTCACTCATCACATGTGTGGTGAGCCAGGCACCACCCTTAGCCCTGCATGTACTCCTCTACATGCCACCAGAAGAGCTGCTTGTCCCTGCCTGCCCCCAGCCCCACCAACGTGCACAGACTGTCTGAGAACCTCAGGCTCAGCCCTGCCCATTGCCTGAGTCAGCCATGCGGCCTGGATCGCTTTTGCTGACCTAAATCCACGGTGCACCATCATCCAAAGGGCATGTAAGAACGATTCAGAGTACAACACACATTGTATCAGCCACCCTCGAACCACGAGCCACCCCGGACTCTGAGCTACTGACCCATACAGCAGTTTAAGACTTTTGCAACCTTCCTCCATGTTTATAATCACTTTAAAATGCTTCATATCCTCTGACTTGTAATGCGGGTGGGGGTTAAGAGCACAGACTGTAGTTAAAACAAGCCTGCTCTGCCAGTTACTAGCTGTGCCAATTACTAGGTTTACAATGGTGATTGCAAGTGCCCCTACCATAGGTTAAGTGTGAGGACAGACGACCTTAAGAAGGCAAAGCTCGTGGAACAGTGAACATAGAAACACCCCAAGCAAATACTCAAGATACTCCCATAAACGAAATGAAGTATATCTACACAATGGAATATTATTTGGCTATAAAAAGAAATTAAGTTCTGATACATGCTACAAAATGGATGAACCTTGAAAACCTGCTAAATGAAAGAAGCCAGACACAAAAGGCCACATGTTATATGATACCATTTATATGCAATGTCTAGAATAGGCAAATCTATATTCAGAAAGTAGATTTAGTGGTTGCCAGGGGTTGCTATGGAGGAGGGAAAGGAAAATGACTGCTCATGGGTATGGGCTTTCTTTTCAAGGTGATGAAAATGTTCTCGAATTAGAGAGTGGTGATCGCTGTACAACGCTGTAAGTAGACTAAAACCACTAAATGGCACACCTTAAAGAAAAAGGGCATTATCCCTCCTCTTCCTCCTCTACGGCCTCCAGAACTATGCCCAAGTCTTATCATTGTATCCCTCAAAGTCCCCAACAAAAAGCAAGACAAACTAAACGTCAGATAAACTAAGTAACCGATGACAAATGCGGAGCCAAAATTTTCTAGGAAACATCAACAAAGACTAGAACAACTGAGCAGCTACGAGGAATGATTGGCCAACTTGGGCCAAGTTTGGTCTCCCAGGCATTTGGAGTCATGCCAGCACACACTCATTCACTGAGTCTGAGGGTCAAAGCAGGTTGTGTCAACAGGGGAAGTGATCAAACAACAGAACTTGGACGCATCAGTTCAGGATTAAAAAGGGGGCTGGGGAGGCGGAGCCTATCTCATCCTTTCAGTTGGGGTCATAATCAGAGTCCTCCATCAGCATGCCCAGCCTCAATTTTCAACATGCAGACCTATTTATACCGCCTCCCTTTAATCAATGTAATGACTACAAAAATAAATGAACTGGAAAGGAGGGTTGTAAGGACAGAATGCATAGGAAACAAACTGGCACATATTTCAAAGCAACAGTTTCTTTTCTGGAACCCGCGGGCAGTGAAGAATTCTTAAATATATTCTAGCGCTCAGCTGAACCATCCTTGCCACCTGCCCCATACACATGTTCTAGAGGTCATTTTCCCCACAGAAATTTTTTAAGGAGGAAATAAACAGAGGAAGGGGAAATGCGCTATAGTCTCAAATAAGAAAAGGAAAATAGTGTATTCCTTTTATAATGGAGAGAAAAAATAAATGTTCTCTCTTGCATTTTCCAGACTCCAAAGGCTCTACATATAGGAAATTTAAAACAATTAGAACAAAGAAAATGTGTCAATACGGCCAACATAATTAGAAGATGGATAAAGAAACAGGTGAAGCCCCGTCATCCAGAAAATCCTCAAACTGTGCCTTAGAATTTTCAGAATTAACTCCTCACCATAGACTCTCTGGACAGTGTCTCCAGGTCACTTTCATCAAGATGCCCATTTTCTCTGCCTGCAGCAATCTTATTCCATTTCCAAATTACTCTGGGTTTGCCTGTTTCTATTTTCCAGAGCACTCAGAAATCCAGATTCGTAAAAGTGCTTCCATCTCATCGTCTCTGATTTCTCTCAGCTACTTTTCTTTCCCATTATCACCCTGAATCCAGCTCTCAACATCTCCCTCCCCCTGAGACTATTTGAATCGCCATTGACCTGGTTTATCTTACTGTATAGCTCTTTGATCCATCTACTACACACCAAATATTTATAAATAAATGAACAAATAAGCAAATGAATGAATACATGTGTGCACACCTGAGTGAAGCCTGAAGTCCTCAGCCTGACCTTTAGACCAATCACACCCACATCCGCTCCTCTCCCACTTAAGGCCACTTGACTCGTCACCTCCACACCATTCCACAGCCATTCTATTCCATCATGACCCCTGTCAGAATTCAACACTCCTTTCTCTGCAGGGCACTTCTGTGGCAAGTCGTTTTTCACACTAAGGTAGCATTTAATGCAATGAGACTTTTATCATTTGATGGTTACCAAGTTTCAGTTCACCACAAATGCAACCACGTCTTATTTACAATTCCTTATTGAGTACCTATGATGGGCCAACACAAGGGTTACAACAACAGTATCAACAGTTACAACAACAGTATTGGGGTTACAACCTGAGCGCTGTTCAATACATGCCCACTGACTATGTCAATGAATAAGGGACCCCAACAGAAATATGACGTCTGCGGACATTTATTTTGCACTATGCTAAATGACGGGCATTATACTAAATGCTTCACCTACGTTTCTGGTTTTGTTTTTGTGTGTGTGTGTGTGTGTGTGTGTGTGTGTGTATGTGTGTGTGCGCGCGCGCACGCGTTTTAATTAAATCCTCAAATGACCTTTCAGGTAAGTACCATCATTTCCATTTTACAAATAAGGAAACTGGGGTTCCAGCTTCTAAGATCAGAGTCAAAACGCAGCAGTGCCAGGATTCTGTGCAAGGTCTGTTGATTCCAGAACTCATTCTCTTGAACATTAACCTCCTCTTCCTCTTGCCCTCCCCCTTCCGCATCCCCTACCATTTAATGGATAGAAAATGGAGCTTTGGAGAAGTTATAAAGCAAGACAAAGACGGCAGAGATCTATGCTCAGAATAAAGGAAATCAGAAGAGCTTCTGATTACACTCAGGACGGGCCGCCCCCACCACGTCTTATGAGAGGGCAGGTTTGAGGAGGTGAGATGTGGGATACCTTCCTTTAGCACCAGCTCTGGAGCCTCCGCACTTGGCTTTAACCCCCAGCCTCCAGACTTTTTAACACTGTGAGCTGGTGCAGATCACTTCAGCACTCTGCGTCTCAGTTACGTCACGGGTTCAATGAGAATTCCAATGCCTATCTCACAGGAGAAATGAGGAAACACGAGGGAATCCAGACCCTAAGCACCACAAGGAAAGAGATCCAGTTTACCCTTTTCACAGCTCTACCCCTGCCCCTGGCATTGCACTTGGCACGTTTTCTGAAGTCTGAATCATGGTTTCTTGGGTGTTTCTCTTGTCCACTAATAACCTGCTGTCTACGTGATATCTAAAAATAATGAAGACATCATCGTCATATTCGTCATCAGCATTATTATTACCACCACCCTAAAACATAAGGAAAAAAAATTAAGCAAAAATAAATTTAAAAATAATATCCTACAGCAGGCAAACAGGAAAAAGAAGTATTTGCATTTCATTACAGCTACCATGACTGCACACTTTTAACAATGGAAGAGATATAAAGGAAGAAAAGAGAAAGGCAAAAAGAAATATGAATAAAGAAATCTAACTGATATCCTAAACGTGTAATCAAAAAGAACAGGCCTTGGAATATAAATTGAAAGATCTTCTCAGAGAGAACCGATTGAAAGCCCAAATTGAACAGTCTCAGCAATTTGTGGGAGAAGAAATATTCTGAAATGGCATAACCTAGGAACAAAGAACAAAGCGTTTTTATCTGGCTCCCAAACAATTAAATGAACCTGCCAATTCCACGTGGAAGATGGGCTTTAAAAACTGCAGTTGAGCCGAGGGAGCATTCAAAGTGAGGTGGAATTCATTAGACGCCAGAGGAGAAGCAGCCGCAGATTTCTGAACAGGCATCTCCAGCCCAGGCCAGGAGGAGCCCGAGGCAGCCCACAGCTGGCTGAAGACTCAAAGGAAAACCACTCTTTGATTAACCCATCCAGCCTGTGCATCTTACCCAGCTCCTGGGCTCGTTTCCTCCCATAGGCATTGCTAGTCCACATGTCCCTTATCGCTGAGGAATTACAGAGATGTGGCTAAAGAGGAAAACACCCTGGCTGCAGTTAGGAGGGCATGAGATCAATTCTCACTCTGCCCCTCACGCAGAGAGAGGAGGGAAATTCTTCCCTCTGAGACAGTTTCCTCACCTGTGACGTGGGAAAAGGCAGGAGGAATACATCACATCAGGATATCGGTTCCTAAGTCAATGGGCAAAAATCAAATATGTTAAAAGCAGCCCTGCACATATACAGACAAAACTATAACTGAAAAAGATACATACACCCCTGTGTTCATAGCAGCACTATTCACAATAACCAAGACATGGAAACAACCTAAATGTCCATCGACAGATGGATAACAAAGATGTGGTGTGTATAATGGAATACTACTCAGCCATAAAAAGGAATGAAACAATACCATTTCCAGCAACATGGATGCAACTAAAGATCATCATACTATGTGAAGTAAGTCAGAAAGAGAAAGACAACTGCCATATGATATCACTTATATGTGGAATCTAAAATATGACACAAATGAACCTATCTATGAAACAGAAACAGAATCACAGACATAGAGAGCAGACTGGTGGTTGCCAAGGCAGAGGGGGTTGGGGGAGGGATGGAGTGGGAGGTTGGGATTAGCAGATGCAAACTTTTATATACAGAACGGATAAATAACAAGGTCCTACTGTATAGTACAGAGACCTATATTCAATATCCTATGATAAACCATAATGGACAAGAATATTTAGAAAAGAATATATATATTATGTATAACTAAATCACTTTGCTGTATAGCAGAAATTAACACAATATTTTAAATCAACTATACTTCAATTTAAAAAATATTAAAACTAAAAAAAAAAATTAAAAAATAATTTAAAATATTAAAACTGAAAAAAAAAGCAGCCCTGGATATCCCTACACTCACCCAGATGGTAGGGTCAACATGTCTTAATGCACATACCAAGAGAGCACACGGGACCTGAGGCCAAAGGAGAGCGCACACTTCTGTCTCCATCTGCCATCTTCTGCCCCTGAGGACACTGCCTCCTGGTGGGACTCCAGACTCCAAGTCACCAGCACCATTTAAATTGCTTGCCCTCTTTCTATTTTTTTCCAAGTCATATTATTACACTTCTGTAATTAAAGGGCACAAAATATAACATCATATTATAAGTCCTGCCTCGATCAGAGGGATGTCTAAAGACCAAGAAGGTAAAAGAGACGTGAAAGCACTGTGAAAACAACCAAGTGCTTTACAGTATTATTCATCTCATATGCTGTGAACTTCCAGTGGACTCACGGAGGAGTATTTCCAGGATCTAACACAGAGGCTGACAGATTTTCCAGGCACTCAATAAATAATGGAGATCAACGGATACAGCTAACCCTCAATTTAGTATCATCTATTGCAGGTTATAAATGGGACAAGATATTTTCCTGGACCTATCTCGTAAGTACTCACAATCTAGTTGGAGAAGACACGCTCTCAGGACACACAGGGCTGAAGACGATACACCTGCAGATGCTACTTACAGGACACAGACCATAGCATAGGCAGGGGAGAAATTTGTGAGCTGGACTCATCCGCAAAGGATCCTACACAGGATGACACTTGAACCAGGATTTCATAACACAGAATGGATGGACTATGGACCTGGGAGAGCTCTTAAAAAGTCAGTTATTCAACTCTCTTATTTTAAGCTTGAGAAAACTAAGCCTTTGGAAGGGGCTCTTGGGTACTGGGCTCACACAGCAATGGCAGCACCACCACCAAAGACCATGGACCCTCGCTGAACACTACTGCACAATACAGAATTGGTCTCACTTCACCTCACTGGGAACAGCAGTAAAACAATCCTGGCCATCAATCTTTACTCCAAAGTCACTTATTAACCACCATGAGACAAAATGCTAGACAGCGTGGCAAGTGTGTGCATACACGGACACATACACATGCTCTCTCGTGTTTCTTTCTTTCTCCCTCCTCCCTCCACCCCGCAAAAGGATTCCTTGCCCACAACAGAGCTAAGAGAGTGCCTGAAGGTCAGTCAGAGAAGAAGGCAGAATTGCCATTTTCATATCCCAACTCAAGTATCACCTTCTCAGTGAGGCCCTCTCTCCTGGACCAATATGATTAAGGACAACCCCATCCCTGCTCCACCATCTGACACCCTATGCATACATTTTTTCTCTCTCTCCCCTACGTAGGATGGAAGGGCCATGGCTCATCCTGAAATGATGGATCGTATTCAGGAAAAAAGAAAAAAACAAAAAACAGATGCTGACCTGAGTAGGTGTCAGAGTAGACATTACAGGTGGAGAAAACAGTGTCACACCAGTGAGGGGTTCCTTGTCCTAAATGCAAGATGATTAAAGAGATACCGTACAAGGAAACCCAAAATGTCTGGGACCGTGTATACACATAATTCTGTATAAATAGAGCTGGAAGGCTACCACCCAACCTCAGGAGGCCACTTTGGTAGCCCCAATCTCACACAGACCCTGTTAAAAAGCAATTCAGCTGGGGAGGCGGGGAGGGTAGGGGGAGAGAATGATGCTTGAAGCCACTGAATGTAGCGCAGGCCTTCAAGCTGCTGTTCACGAGGCCAAGTGTTTCCCTGAGCCAGAGCGCTGCCTCGCCCTTCACTCTGCCTTGGCCACAGCCCAGAAAGGCCAGCCAGGGTCTCTCCCGCATTGTTTTCCAGCCCCATTTCGGGTTCATGCCACAAAACCGGGCAGAAACTCACGGGGATGCAAAGGGCTTTTTTTTTTTCTTTTCTAGTTATTTTCTTCATATATTTTTTAATGCTGCAAAGACTGATTTGGGAAACAAGTAAATCTAAAAAGGAGAAAAGTCATTAGCATGCATAAAAAATAAAGGCAGTAGAATATTGATTGTGGCAATTTAGGAAAGCTGGCACAATGTACCTCTCCAATTCCCAGGAAATTGAGAGAAAATACAGTCCACACTGCATATTAAATGGAGAGAACATGGCCTCAGGATACACGCAGTTGCTGAGTGGGCACAGACAGCCTCTGTGCCCTGTCTGCCTGCCCGCCCCAGGAGCCAGCACTGCCAGAGCCACCCAGGACAAGCAGGCGACATTACCAACGTCTACGGCAACTTTTTCCACTTATGTCCCTGACTCAGAAGGCAGCCATTTCCCACAAGTAATCTAAACACATCTGAAATAAATCCACAGACACTCAGAGGGATACAATCGATGTTCTAATGAGGAAGCTTTTAAATACCAATTTTATTTCTCTCTTTATTCTGTAAACGAAAGCAGATTGGTAAATAAATAACGTAAGCTGATGATTTCTGAAGCGCTGGAGTGGTTTAGAGGAACCACTTGAACGAAAGTGCCTTGAACGAAAAACCAAAAGGTTAATCTTCGTTCCTGCTTTGGGGCAGCGCACACCAAGTGACCTTGGGCAAATCATTAGGCTTCCTTGGGCCTCAGCTTCCCTTCCTGACTGCATCTTACTGAGAATTAAATGGATACTATTAGTTCACTGAATTGTAACAACCCTCTGAGTTGATACTATTATTAACCCCATTTAACAAAATAATTTTTCCAAACTCACAGGCAAGAGGAAGAGCCAGGCCTCGCTGGACATTTGGACCTGTCCAAGACATCCATAAGACATTAGGTCCACGCCAAAAGGTCCTTAAAAGCTGGTCCTATCCAAAACGTCCATGAGCATATTTGTTCCATGCCAAATGGTTTCGGACAGGACCAAATATCAAGAACCTTTGGGTGTGGATCAACTGTCTCCAATTCCGTGGACATTTTGGACGGGACCAAATACGACCGAATATCAAAACCCTTTTGACATGGACCAAATGTTTTATGAACCAAATGTCTTATGAGCATTTTGGACAGGATCAAATATCTGCTGACCCAGGACTGCGAATCTGCCTGATTCCCAGTCTCATGTTCTTAATCCAAACCCTATACTGCCCTCAGGTTATCCTCTCCAAGCCCCTTCTGGTTCTGATCATCTAAGGCACTCATTTATTCATCTGTGCAAATTCATTCAAATAGAAAGGGTTGAGGCCACCAGAGTCTACTTGCATTCAAATAGCACCCAAGTATGGGAGGAGACCTCCCACCTAATGGTATGAAAGGTGTCTGCCACCTCAGTAGCAAATCAGAGAAGCAGTGAAAAGCTCCTTAAAGCCCCAAATAATACCTGGGTTCTGTTCTGATTAGCTGTCTGGGGACAGAGAAGCAGTACCATGACCTCTAACAAAAACCCATTTCTAGTGACAGCTCCTCCTATCACCCTCCCCCATCACCATTATCATCCGACATTATCATCCAATGTGCAATGACAACTCTGTGATAACAGTTGTTTCCATAGGCTGGGGCCACAGGCCAAGTGCAGCAGAGAAAAGTATAATCACACTAGGGCCAGGCCCTGCTCTAGGGGCCAAAATGCTACATGAGAAGAACGGAGCTTAGCAGCACCACATGCAACCGAGAGTAATTCAAACGTTTCAAGGGTGTGTGTTGACCACTAAGATTGTGTGACTGAAACTGCATGAACAGAAGTGGATTCTCTGGAAGTAGATGTGTCTGCTTTGATTTGTGCCCACACTACACCTGGAAGATTCTCATTTCATTTCACCCAACGCACTGACAATAGGAAGTTCCATTAGTGTGGAGGAAGCTTGGTGATGAAACTACTGGGCGAAGACTTGAAGAAACTGGGAAGATTTAGAGAGGAGAAGCCTTGGAAGCCAGGAGCACCAGCTTCAAAGCATGAAAGCCCTCCCTCCTCCCTCGAGAGGAGGACGCTAATTACTCCATGTTCACCCTGATTGCTGAATGATGGAGATGGCGGGAGGGAGAACGGGCCCCCATTGAAGAAAGAAATTCCCCAAAGGCTGCCACCCAAATATAGAAAATTTGCCTCTGGAAGAGTCACTCCCCAGGGCTAGAGGCACTGAAGCAGGGGCTGGACAACCACTGAGAAAGGAGGCTGAGGAGTTAAGGAGTCATCATTCCATAAGAGGTCAAAGTGCAATTTGGGATGAACTGTGTCCTGCAAAAAAGATCAGGTCCTAACCCCCCAGCTCCCTTATCTATGAGCGTGCCCTTATTTGGAAATAGGGTCATTGCAGATGTAATCAAGTGAAGAGGAGGTCCTTATGAATTAGGGTGAGCCCTAAATCCAGTGACCAGAGGGAAAGCTGGACACAGACACACACAGAGAAGATGGCATGTTAAGATGGAAGCACACACTGAAATCATGCAGCCGCAAGACAAGGAATGCTAAGGATGGCCAGCGACCACCAGAAGCTAGGAAGAGGCAAGGAAAAGATCTTTCCTTAGGGCCTTCAGAGGGAGCACGGCCCTACCAGCTCCTTGATGTCAGAATTCTAGCCTCCAGAGCTGTGAGGGAATAAATTTGTTTGATGCCACCCAATTTTGCGACAATGTGTTACTGCAGCCCTTCAGAATTGATAAACGTAGCAATCCCTGAACCCGGTGACATTCTATCTATGTCTTAGGAACTGAAAGTTGTTTTCCAAGCGGGAATTTTGATGGAATAATAACATTAATTTGTGAATCAGAAGGAATGGCAGGAAACTGGTTTAGTTGGGTTTTTTTTTGTTTTTTTTTTTTTGCGGTACGCGGGCCTCTCACTGTCGTGGCCTCTCCCATTGTGGAGCACAGGCTCCGGACGCGCAGGCTCAGCGGCCATGGCTCACGGGCCCAGCCGCTCCGCGGCATGTGGGATCTTCCCAGACCGGGGCACGAACCCGTGTCCCCTGCATCGGCAGGCGGACTCTCAACCACTGCGCCACCAGGGAAGCCCTAGTTGGGTTTTTTTTAAAACTCATTCACTGAGTGCTTAACATGTGACAAAAATTCTGCTAAGCCCTGAGGACACAGGATAAAGGAGACACGATTCCTGCCCTCAGAGAACTCACCATCCACCTTCTACCATAACTTGACAGATGCCTTTACATCAATGATGGGTGCTGTAACAGAGGCATTTATAAACACAGAGGTAAGCAAAAGAGTAGAATGTCATCCGTGACAGTGGGTGGCAGGGAAGACTTTTTGCAAAGGTTACATCTGCACTAGATCTTTAAAAAGCAGATCTTTAAAAAGTAGGTGTTCTCCAGGTGAACCAGATAAGGAAGCGCTTTCTAGACATGACAGCCCAGTACAAAGGCCTTGGACTAACTCCTCCAGATATGGGTAGATGAGGGCCTCAGAAGGGACAAAAAAATAAGAGCTAAGGGGAAGCACCTTAACCTGTACAGGAAATAGTCTAGGAAGCCTCACAAGTGCTTGGACAACCCTGACTCCAATTTTTAAGAGTCCTATTCAATTACCGCCCCCCTCACACCCAGGACACTATGTCATGTTTATTGTTTCATTTTAGAGTAACTGGAGTGCTAGATTCCTTCCCCCATGGCTGGTTATATACCACCTTGTAGTTCTTTTTTTTTTTTTTTCTTTTTCAGGGTTTTATTTTTTTTAACTTTTTCTTTTATATTTGAGTATAGCCAATTAACAATGTTGTGATAGTTTCAGGTGCACGGCAAAGCGACTCAGCCATACATATACATGTCCACCTTGTAGTTCTAATGGGGATGTCAACACTTAAAATACTCATGGATGAAAAGCTAGACACATCAGATGGTTTCCCCCACCAGATTTTTTTTTTTTTTTTTTCTGTACGCAGGCCTCTCACTGCCGTGGTCTCTCCCGCTGCGCCCCACCAGATTTTTAATCCATTCATTTCTCCTCACTCTGGCATATGGAGATGGGAGAAGCAGAAATGAAACTAACAGCTGCTTCTCAATAGTGGAGGAGCATAAGAAGATGTCAGTGTGTCACACATGACAGCTGTGAGCACTCTCAGAACATAATTATATAACCTCTGGTGTAGAGAGCTTCCCCCCTTCCAGAGCACTCTCACGTGTCACTGGGTTTTATTCTTATAACAACCATGGGAGCCGAATAACATCTATGAGGTTAAGAGGTGGCCCAGGGGTTAGGTGAACTGCAAGTTGGAGGCTCCCCCAAGGTTAGACCTCGGTCTCCTGACCCCAGGGTGCTCCTGCCTTCGTAGCTCTGTGTATTTGACTTTTTTTTTTTTTTTTTTTTTTTTCCGGTACGCGGGCTCTCACTGCTGTGGCCCCTCCCGTTGCGGAGCACAGGCTCCGGACGCGCAGGCTCAGTGGCCATGGCTCACGGGCCCAGCCGCTCCGCAGCATGTGGGATCTTCCTGGACCGGGGCACGAACCCGTGTCCCCTGCATCGGCAGGCAGACTCTCAACTACTGCGCCACCAGGGAAGCCCGTATTTGCCTTTTGAAGCATGTAAAAGGACTCCTAGGATGGTTCAGCAGGAGTAAACGGAAACTACTCAACTTACACGAAGAGTCTACTGGAAGGTCAAAAAGAGAAAGTCCTGCTTTCCTCCATCTTATAAGTGAGAGAGATTTCATGCATACCATCAAAATAACTACATCTCCACATTCTGAATGTGGGTGTCTTAAGAAACAACTTGAGGGTAAAGTAGGAACTGAAGATGTGGGATGCATGTACCTGCGACAGAGCTCAGGGAGCAGATCTGGTCCAGCAGACCCCTCTAACCCCTTCCCTGATCTGCCACCCCTGCCATGCTCCTATGTTCAATATATGACCTCTGTGTCCAATATATGACTATATCTGCCTCCTTTAAAAAGCAAGGGAGGTTGCTTGAAGTTGCTGATACCAAATGGTAATGAGGAAATCAACTCATCAGAAACTGAGAACAGAATCACTGACCCTTGTGCCCATGGACTATTCCTTAAGTATCACTCTATTAAGCTAACTGTTCATTTCCAGGGCTCAGAATTTCTCCCAAATGCTCAAGTTAAGAAAGTAACTGCAAAATTTAAATACAGACTAAAGCTGCAACATACAAGTGCAAACCAGAGTCACATTCTTCCTGAAAGAACTGAGAATACTACTGGTGTTGTCTCTTTATGAGGATTCAAAAACCAAAAAGAACATCAATTAGATCTCATCTTCTGGTTTTAAGATGTCTCTCTGATTAAAAAGGGAATTAATGCAAGGAAATAAAGTTTACATTTAATCAATCTCCTTACCTCATCCTATCCCATAGCCCCGTATGTGTGTTTCAGGGATTTATTTTTGCCTAATCTATAATGTTAAAGACACAATGCATCTCAGCATACAGGAGCGCATGCACATATGCACACGCACACACACACATGCTCATATCATTCTGAATTGTTATGTATTCTTTCCCAGGTGCCCCAGGTTGTAAATGAATTCTGAACTAACTTAATTGTCTTGCATTTCCATGAAGGCAGCACCTGCTTTTGAGGCACTTGGGTGATCGCATGAAACGTAAGGATATAAAAAACAATCTGTCCTCATACAAGGTATGAGATAATTCAGAAGGAGAGAAGCTGGTTCTCATCTTTAGAAGAGTCCACTGGTTTCCTGGGAAATTGCTGAAATACTAAGCACAACCATGTTTTCTGACCATCTTTCTCCTCCAGCCCCACATACCTAGAAATAGATGTGTCACCCTGTGTGCGGAAAGGTTGTAAATTTTCCCTCCTCCCGGAAGAGAAGGGAGAACACAGAGGGATTGGAGAAACCCATTCCCCTTCCCCCTCATCTCCTCTCCCGAGCACGTACACACAAGATGGTGTGAAGCCAGGGGTTGCAGGGAGACAATAAACCCAGAAACTATTGAAATATTAGGTTATGAAGTGACTTTCACACAGGAATGTCAGTGCCTCACTAATTAGTGGGAGCAGCGCTGGGGTGAAAGGAGGAAAAGGCAGCTCAGATAAGCCAAGCTGTGGAACCCTCAGTCCCTCGCACCCAACGCCCACAACCCTTGCGGGGAGGAAAAATGCAACAAGGAATCCTCTGCAGCACAATTCAGACGGGCTCGTGGGGTCATGCTCCTGCTGTTGGCTGAGGAAGGAGTCCCAGCAGAGCCAAGCGGCCTAAGGCTGATGTAAAGTGGCTCCCCAGACCGACAAGCGGCATTTTGTCAGCATCTTATTTGCAGAGAGGAAACCCTATGCCCTGGCTTCCCCTGCTCTGGGCCCCCTGGCTCACAGATGGCACAAGGAGAGGCAGCAAACGGTGGCGAGGGCAGGCATTCTGGCTGGAGAGGGTGTGGACTTGGTCCTGGTTGTTGTTTCCATGTTATTTCTGGAAAGAGGGCTCTTGAGAAATGAGGTCCATCACTGCTTCCTTTAGGGCTTCAGGTGTTTTATTTTATCTATGAATGGAAGAGGACCTCTCCCCTGGAATCGAGGCTGACTCTGCCACCACCTGATCAACAGAATACCATGGAAGAACGCTCTGCGGGCTTTCAGGCCCAGGCCTTAGGAAGCTAGCAGCCTCCACTCTCAGCCTCTTGGAGCTTTCTCTCTGGGAACCTTCATCTTCCGCATAAGAAGTCTGACTTACACAGAGTCTAGTCACAAAGAAAGACTAGAGGTGGGGAAGAGGCTGGAAGGAGCAAGGCAGAGAGGTGTCTGGCCAGCTCTCAACTGAGGTGCAGAAACCATAGAGCAATTACAAGCCATCCCCTAGGTACAGTCTGAATTCCTGTCTCACAGGGTCATCTACTACAAAAGTCCTTACTTCAAGCTACTAGGTTTTAGGGTAGTTTTTCATGCAGCAATCAGTACCTGAAACAGAGACCCGTAAAAGCCCTTCCAGCTCGAACAACTCTGATTCTGTGACCTTCGTGCATCTTGGTGGTCCTCCACTTCCTACCCCATCCTCGCTAGGACAGCCAAATCCAGAAGTTGGAAGGGTTGGGTGCGTGTTTATGGTGGACGATCGTCTGCGTCCATCCTCCCCATAGCCCAGGAACAAGATTTTCATTTGAAGAACCACCCCTTCTCTACTCTCAGTCCACATAAAAGGAAGGGATTCACCTTCCATTGCTCCAGGGGTAATCCCACCCCCTATCTATGCCCATTAGCCTGACCATCCCTCTGATGACAGTGATTGCTTCAGGAGTGGGTAACTGATTTACTCAGAGCCAATGAGACATAAATAAGGCAGAGGTTTCCCCAATGAACTTGAAACAGAAGAGGCAGGTAGAGCAAACCTACCCCTGGACTTTTCAGTGATGCATGTCAATAAATTCACATTTTGCTTAAGCAGTTTTATGTTGAGTTTTCTGGCACTTTGCTGCTGCTGAAATTCCTAACTGCCAGTTAATGGAGAAAGGGGTATCACTGTCCCTTGCTTTCTTCCATTCCTAGCCAATCAGGCATCAGTAGCAGAGAAAGACATCATCTTGGAGGTAGATGAAGTAGGGGGAGACATACAGGCAACATTTTAAAACACATCAGTAGAAATAATAAATGCTGGAGAGGGTGTGGAGAAAAGGGAACACTCTTACACTGCTGGTGGGAATGTGAATTGGTACAGCCACTATGGAGAACAGTATGGAGGTTCCTTAAAAAACTAAAAATTGAACTACCATATGACCCAGCAATCCCACTACTGGGCATATACCCTGAGAAAACCATAATTCAAAAAGAGTCATGTACCAAAATGTTCATTGCAGCTCTATTTACAATAGCCCGGAGATGGAAACAGCCTAAGTGTCCATCATCGGATGAATGGATAAAGAAGATGTGGCACATATATACAATGGAATATTACTCAGCCATAAAAAGAAACGAAATTGAGCTATTTGTAATGAGGTGGATAGACGTAGAGTCTGTCATACTGAGTGAAGTAAGTCAGAAAGAGAAAGAGAAATACCGTATGCTAACACATATATATGGAATTTAAGAAAAAAAATGTCATGAAGAACCTAGGGGTAAGACAGGAATAAAGACACAGACCTACTAGAGAATGGACTTGAGGATATGGGGAGGGGGAAGGGTGAGCTGTGACAAAGCGAGAGAGAGGCATGGACATATATACACTACCAAACGTAAGGTAGATAGCTAGTGGGAAGCAGGCGCACAGCACAGGGAGATCAGCTCGGTGCTTTGTGACCGCCTGGAGGGGTGGGATAGGGAGGGTGGGAGGGAGGGAGATGCAAGAGGGAAGAGATATGGGAACATATGTATATGTATAACTGATTCACTTTGTTATAAAGCAGAAACTAACACACCATTGTAAAACAATTATACCCCGATAAAGATGTAAAAAAAACACCAAAAAACCCTATCTTACAAAAAATAAAAATAAATAAAACACATCAGGACCTCACTTTCTGGTCTTTAAAATGAAAGACTGGACTGAGCTATGTTGAGGGAAAGAAGAATTCTTTCCTTCTTAGGAAAGAATAATCCTAGGAAGAACATTCCTGGGATTCTGTGAGGGCAACACTTCCATGCTATTCACTACATCATATAATCACTAAAAACTGAAGGTAACCCAGCAGACTGGTATTAGTGGATAGCTAAGCAAAATACCATAGAAAGCACAGTGGGAAATGACAGAGGCAATGAAACAGTTTGGGGACTATGTTACTAACTGAAAATGTGTCCATCTAATAAAACACTAACTGATTAAGTAGGCCACAGACTAGCTGTTAAAATAAATGTACTGTATTTAATAATGGGATAAGAGGAGGAAATAATGTGGCTGGATTGGGTGGTGAAGGAGACAAGACACAGTGAAGGAAGAGATCCAGAATCCGAAAGCTCGCTCCAGCTGAGGTCTGATGCTCAAATACTGTTTCCCACATCACTAGAATAAACCCCAAGCACAACACAGTATGTGGCTTACACTGCCCAGACTCTAATCACAGTTGGGTTTCCTGGCTGTGCCAAGGGAGAGTGAAGGCTGCCAATTACCCAGATGAGACACTTCACTCTGCAAACCCCACCCCAATAGCCCTAGACCTCGGCTTGCACTTGGGGTGATGGCCAGTTCCACAGGAAAGAGAAGTAGCTGCACCCCCCCTGCCACCAATGAGTCTATTCCAGCCTGCACAGGCCAAAGCAAGAGACCTGCCACTAACATCATGAATAATGGAAAAGACCACGGCTCTCTGGGCAGCCACCAGCACTGTCTACAACTGCCAAACTTAGCAAGGAAAGGGAGCTGAACAGCAAGAAACAGGGCAGCTGCAGCACTCACGTTCTATTAGAGGCATGAGAAGCAATTCCCAGAGGAAAATAAATTGTACAGCAATAGTACTTGGATGGATGATGCTCGAGTGGAACAAGGGCCTGAGATTTGTCAGAATGACTTTCTGGAGGAGACGAATTAACCACCATCATGAAATACATTCATACAACCAAATCTGACGATCTTGGCCCAGAACTGCTCAGGCACACAATGATCCCCAAACCATGCAATCAGGGCTGCCCTTTACTCTCAAGTGCCCAGAGAGGATCTCCCCAACACGAGTCAGGAAACCTGGACCTGAACCTCAACTCCATCCCCCCAGCTGAGTCTCCCTGGGAAATGATATCCTCTGACTCAGCTTCTTATCTGTAAAATGGGTAAATAAACCAGAACATTTACAGCATAGTGAGGGCAATGAGTGAGTGCCCTAGATCAGTCGGGTGTTTTGACCACGCTACCTTTATATTTAAAAATACAAAACCCACATTGAAACAGGCAGGTCCAGGGATAGCTTCTCATCACATGCCTTGCTTAGGTTAAAATGTATTACTTCCGAACAGAATGGTCTCCTTCTATAACTCCATACTGCTTTCTTTCTAATCAATGTGGCCTAATTGGTCATCTCCATCCCCAGAGCAAATATTCAATGCGACTTCTCAACCAGACACTACTCAGTTACCAGGAACATCTCTTAGTTGCAAGATGTGGATAAAGAACTTTCAGAGGTTATTATGAGGCCACCAGTGGATATTATACAAATAAGAATTTCCAATTATAAAGCTTTAATTCACATGGAAGGTGAGCATGTTCATGAGTCAGTCACTTCTATACACAATCCACCTTCTGCCCATGCCACCCATGCTGACAGTCCCCTAGCGTGGAAAGTTACAACTATTTGCAGATTGAAGGTATCCAGGTTCTTTGGAAAAGGAAGGGTACTAACTTATTAAAAATTATGGTTATCTAGGAGGTGATGGGACCTACTAAACATGGATGAATAATGTCAGAAAAAACCTGACTACTGTAAAACATGCTTCCTTTTTCTCAACAAAAAGACACTGTGCAGGAAGCTAGGCATACAATGGTGCCAAGAACAACACAAAACCTGTCCTCGTGGGGAGCATCTTCTATGGAGAAGAGCTGACAAGTACAGGTACAGACGTGGGAATAGAAGCGAAAAATCTAGCCTTATCTGTGGGGTCAGGGAAAGACCTGAAGAATAGGAGAGAGAGAGGGAGAGGGCAGAGAGAGCATGTTCCAAAGTCTGAAGTCAAGAGGAAATGAGTCGGGTTAAAGGACCTTGAAGGAACCCAGAGTGGAGAGCACCAAGAGGCTAGAGGCATGAGATGAGGCAAAGAGAACAAAACAATGGACGAATAAATAACTTGATAACATTAAAGACCCCACACTATGTCTTTGAAAACAGAGGCCACAGCCAAGGTTTCCCTCTTTCAGAAAGACAAAGGTGTGCGCGCGCACACACACACACACACACACACACACACACACACACACACACACAGCTATTAAACATGCCATTGGATCCTGACCTCTACTGCCTTTTCCTTGAGGCTCAGCCTAAGTGATTAGCTCCCCAAGCCCAACAGATCCCCAAACGGGCAATGCTCAGCAAAGCAGCAAGCATGAAATTCACCAGTTTAGAAGACACAAACCCCAAGGAAGCAACCCCCACCCGTCCTATACACCAAGAGTGGGGGGCAGGGCTTATGTGCTTCGCTCCAAGCCCTTCCCCCCGCACCATCTGCCTCCCCCCACCGCGACAATGGAAAGCCACGGTACAGGAAGTAACTATTGATATGATTACATTAGAGTTGAGTAATGGTTACCAGCACTCAAGGGTGTCAGTTCAGACACCTCAGGGAGAATTTCTAGAATGACAGTACTTAATAACTCAAAGAGCCCCTGGATACTTCCCAGCGTCACCATGTCATAGCACACAGAAGAGAGTGAGTATGATACTGGGGTGAAGGGGAAGAGGCTTCCAGGACCAGAAGTCCCAGGAGGCCTCCACGCCCATTCCCCCTCCTCGTCTATAACCCGTCTATTGCCTCAGTCTGAAAAGCTCTGCCTGAAGGAACCACCAGAGGTCAACCCAGGCTTCCCTCCCTTCTCTTCCCATCCCCCCACGCCCACCATTCAGCCAATTTCACAGCTGAAGAAACCAAGCAGCCTCTTAGTGCCTCTCCCCTGTTATCCTTCCCTTACCGCTCTCTGATCTGCTGTCCTGCTCTGTGAGCTCCACTCCCTGGAAGCAGAAGACTCCCCTAGACATTCCCTCCCTTCTCTTCAGCACTGGGCACAATACTGGAAGATGCTTTTTACATGTTTACATTTAAAATGTCTCCTCCTATGGCCCCTTCAGGCAAACATGTGCTTTATGGTCCCCAGCCCTGGAGTACCGCACCATCCTGGGGGTTTCCTACCCGCTGTCCACACCTTTGTAAATTTCCCTCTAGGAAACGCTCCTCTGCGTTCCCTAATTTGGGTGTGCCACCTGTTTCCTCCTGAGACCCTGACTGATACCATGTTGAACAACAAGAAAGTAGTTATGTTACATCTACAACAAGAAAACCACAGCCTGCACCATGTTTAGTAACTCAATTGTAAGTTTTTTTTCTATTAGGTTTTGTTATTTATTAATATGTTACCCACCAACCATTCCCCTATTCTCCAAATGTCAGCTTCGCGAGGACTGATGCTGCTGTATCCCCTAACACCATGCATTGGACCCGGCATTTAGAAGATACTCAGATGCTTGCCAAGGAGATGGATGAATGAATGAATGAATGAATGGATGGATGGATGGACAAACGAACAATATGGTAAAATATCTGATGGAACAAAAAAGTCAGAAAACTGAATATGAATTAGAATTACCATATGGATGTAGAGAGAAAAGAAGTAAAAGAACATAAAGCTTGATTTTTTTGTTGTTATTATGGAAAGACTGTGGGTGGATTTTTAATTTTTAATTTTTCATTAAAGTCGCAGTGTTTATATAGCAATAATACTTTAAAAAGAAAATGTTTTTGTGTCACTGAAATCTGGAATGAGAAGGGAAATGTAAAAAAATATGCATTTATATATTTTATGGGTACACAAATGGAATCCTAAAATAAGAGACAGCCAAATGATTAAACATTAAAGTTGACTTTCCCTCCACACATAGCATTAAAGAGTAATTAAGACTTTCCACTGTGTTAAGCAACCACTTGCCTAACAAAGTTGCCATAATCGCGTTAAGTCAAGGCAGATGGAAGCAAATGAGATGCAAACAGGGCATAGTCCCCACATGGATTTATGGCCCACATTTTTACTGCCAGCAGTTCTTCCCAAGCAAGGGACTACATGGTTATACGCATTTATTTACTTCTATACATTTTTCAGATGCTACAGTCAGAGTGGAAATACTTCTACACAGATGCTGGAGACTCAGATACTAGGCCCAGATCGATCAGTAAGTAGCTGTGTGACTGACCGTCAGCAGGCTGTTCTACCACTCTGGACTCCACTTCCCTGATGTGGAAAATCAGAGGATCCATGCCAAACTTGGAAGTGCCTATACTTCTGACATTCTACGCTCACTACCTAGAGTGTTAGGACACCTGATGGCAAAGGTGGAATGTCAATACAATTACTAGGACATTCCCGAGGCACTGCCAACTCAATAGGACCAATGCCAACCTCTCTATCTCACACAAAACCTTGCTCCCCTTTGCTCTCTGTCTTTCTTTGCTGTGAATGCCTCCACCATGTATTCTTGTGCCCAGGAGAGCAACCTGGCCATCACCTTGGATTTCTGCTCTCCTTTACCACCCATATCAACCCCCCTCAACTGATCAGTTTCACCTTCTCTTTTTTTAAAATAAATTTACTTATTTTTTTTTTGGCTGCACTGGGTTTTTGTCGCTGTGCGCGGTCTTTCCCTAGTTGCGGCGAGCGGTGGCTACTCTGTTGCGGTGCGTGGGCTTCTCATTGCGGTGGCTTCTCTTGTTGCGGAGCACGGGCTCTAGACTTGCAGATTTCAGTAGTTGTGGCACACAGGCTCAGTAGTTGTGGCTCGCAGGCTCTAGAGCGAGGGCTCAGTAGTTGTGGTGCCCAGGCTTAGCTGCTCCGCAGCATGTGGGATATTCCTGGACCAGGGCTCGAACCCATGTCCCCTGCATTGGCAAGCGGATTCTCAACCACTGAGCCACCAGGGAAGCCCCCTGTCTCTTGACCCTCTCCTGTTTTCGCCATAATTGCTGCTCCTACTCCAGCTCAGGCTCTCGTCATCCCTCTCCTGGACCATTGCAACACACATCTAACCGGTCTTCTTCTGTTAGTCTATTCAATCTGTTATCAACATGGTAGCCACGGTGGTCTTCCTAAAGAGCAGTTCACGCCCCTGCTAAAAAAAACCCTTCAATTGCCCTTTATCTTAAAGATAATGCCCCGGGCTTCCCTGGTGGCGCTGTGGTTGAGAGTCCGCCTGCCGATGCAGGGGACACGGGTTCGTGCCCCGGTCCGGGAAGATCCCACATGCCGCGGAGCGGCTGCGCCCGTGAGCCATGGCCGCTGCGCCTGCGCATCCAGAACCCGTGCTCCGCAACGGGAGAGACCACGACAGTGAGAGGCCCGCGTACCGCAAAAAAAAAAAAAAAAAAAAAAATATATATATATATATATATATATAATGCCCTATATTTCCAGGTCGGTTCACAGGCTCTACATTATCTAACCCCTGTTGACTCTCAGCCTCGCTTCCGGCCACTTCCTACAGTCCCTCCATTGTCAGTCATTCTAAGCTATTTGCGGCTCCCCCAGGGACCACGTTTTTCCTTGGGCTCATGGCCTCTGAACACAACACGCCCTCTGGTTAGAACGGTCTTCCTTTCCACATTTTTCCTACATGTTGGTCTGGCTACTTCCTCCTCCTGGTCCCTAAGGCTCCAGCTTTCTCCGAAAACTTCCTTAGGGCTCCAAATCTGGGTTAGATGGTCTCCCTATGTTGCCCTTGTAGCACCTTATGCTTATTATTCAGAAATACAATAGCCTGTTTTCTGAGTGAAACTCGAGAGGCTTTCTCATCACTTATTTCCAGAATCAAGAACTATGTCTGCCCACAGTAATTAAAAATGATTATGGATGAATGCATGAAAGAGAAAGAGGGAGAAAGCAGAAAGAAGTAAGAGATGAAAAGCAACTGACCTGTAAGCAAGTCTCAGGCCCTGTACCACACAGGATTCATGTTAGCCAGGACCCCACAGATTCCATTAAGGCCTTGGCTGCATACTTAACTTTTTCTCAGCGTTCTAACTTAGGAGAGGGAATGAATTCTCAGAGATTACTACATCTATTATTTTGTGCTCAAGCTGTATTACCCTCAAATCATTCCAGATGATTCCAAGCTCATCTTTAAAGTAACATTCATAACTATCTAGGTCATAACTTTTTTTTTAAATCTGAAATTAAGCTTTCCAAGTAAGGAAGTCTGACAATTATTCTGAGTGTTCAGAACCATTTCAAACTAGGTACCCTCCACCAAACAGGTGATGTATGTACTTTTTCAGTATCTGAACCTTTCTTCAGTGCCATTCCCAGTTCTCCACTCCAAGCTCTGCCCATCTCAAATATAAACTCATCCTCAAAGGCTTCCCCGGCCACCCATGTCAGTGAGAATAAAGGTAGAGTTTACCTCACTGTCCCCCACAAAGCTTCATACAGAGATCTTCTCATGGTCCACACTCTTCATCTGAAATTACTCAAATATTGTTTATTTGTAGTTACATACTATACATACAAATTTTACAACATTTATCTGTAGTTATTCAAATACTTGCTCAAACTCCGAGCCAATGCATCTTTTTTTTTTTTTTTTTTTTTTTTCTGTACGCGGGCCTCTCACTGTTGTGGCCTCTCCCGCCGCGGAGCACAGGCTCCGGACGCGCAGACCCAGAGGCCGCGGCACATGGGATCCTCCCGGACCGGGGCACGAACCCGCGCCCCCCGCATCAGCAGGCGGACCCCCAACCACTGCGCCACCAGGGAAGCCCCCAATGCATCTTTATTAACAAGAATAAATGACAACTGAGTGACACCAGGCTACTCACATGCAAGTATTATAGACTGATGCACAGGTTTTACACATCTTTCTCTCCAGGGTTTTCCATGTCAAAACTCTGATGGGCATCTTTGTTGTCAGAACTTGGAAGGACCAAAGATACCAGTTGTTGGGAATTCAGGGTTCCCAAGTAAATCGTAACGTCCTTTTCACACAAACCTACTGTTGCAAAAGAAAAAAACCGCAGAGAGGAAGCACGATGGTGGAGAAAAAAAACCTGGAATTAGGTAGGGACTGTCCCCCAACCAAATGTTTACCATCCCCTTTTTTCCCATCTCTCAACATCCAAAATGGTGAATGTGAACTAAAAGCCTTCAAAAGGCTTTCTGACGCTATGGTGCATCCTCTACTTATAAGTTCTCTTCCCCCAGGCAAATTCAGTGGCAGGACTAAGTTATTAAAAAGGTGGACACAGGTGAATGCCTTTATAGACCTTTCTCCCCCTATAGAGAAAACTAGACAAGAAATAAAAAGCTCAACAACTTCTTTGAAACCAGATTTTTGCCTATTACCTTCTATAGAATAAAGACTTATTCAGCAGCACCTTCTGGTCTAGTCTGCCCTTTCATGAAAAACTAACTTTTTTATAGACTTAACAAAACATCCGTTAGGCAAGTGAGGCTTATTGAATGTCTGCATTTATATGAACTGTGTCTTGCAGACCTTACTGTGAGAATCCCAATTCCACTCTTCAGCCCAAGCTACACACGTGCTGATCACGTGGTGGGCATTTTGTGCTGAAGAACAGGATCACTGTGTCAGCAAAATACGAAAAGACACCTGCCCCAGCCCCCCACCCCCGGGGAAAAAAGAGACAGAATAGGTAGTAAAGAAGCAATGACCAAACCTTCAGCATGCATTCCTTATCTCCCTAAAATTCACAGATTCCAAAATGCACACAGCAGTTGCTGGCTAAGGCTGAAGATTAAAAGCACCCAAGAAGGGCTTCCCTGGTGGCGCAGTGGTTGAGAGTCCGCCTGCCGATGCAGGGGACACGGGTTCGTGCCCCGGTCCGGGAAGATCCCACATGCCGCGGAGCGGCTGGGCCCGTGAGCCATGGCCGCTGAGCCTGCGCGTCCGGAGCCTGTGCTCCGGCAACGGGAGAGGCCGCAGCAGTGAGGGACCCGCGTACCGCAAAAAAAAAAAAAAAAAAAAAAGCAAAAAATAAAAAAAATAAATAAATAAAAGCACCCAAAAAAACTGCATCTTAGGGGTTAGGAGGGGAGAGATCAAGAACGGCTCTCTCTGCCCCCACCAGTATTTAATAAAGAGAAAGGAGAAATTCCAAGGGACCACAGAGCACATGTGGCTCTTTTTAAGCCAGATGCCACCAGCACAAGGGCTGGCAGCACAAACAGCCTTGAAATTAAAAGTCTCCAAGGGGACCTCAAGAAGATGGAGAGGCGGGACCCACGGATGCTCCCAACGATAACCAAGACGACACAGCATTTGAGCAAAGGCAGTGACTGGAACAAACCCCCATCGGGCCTCGAAAAGGCATTCACTGCTTCCTCCATCTCCGTATTCCTTTCTAGCTGATTAGTGAGATTATTAATTTCTCCCAGAAATGAAAGAATGATTGGAGAGATTATGCAAATAGGAAACCTCAAGACAGGAAGCCGATCACCGTGCAGCAGGTTGGAAGAAGGGGGACAGCTAAAGAAAGGGGTATCTGCTGGAGGCAAAAAAAAAAAACCCCAAAACAACAACAAACTCTTCTTAATCAACTCTTAGGCAGGAGCTTTCAACAGTTCTAGAGAAATTTCTCCCAAAGCAGATGAATCTTTTTTTTTTTAAAGTCTTTATTGAATTTGTTACCATATTGCTTCTGTTTTATGTTTTGGTTTTTTGGCCACGAGGCATGTGGGATCCTAGCTCCCCGACCAGGGATTGAACCCGCACCCCCTGCATTGGAAGGGGGAGCCCTAACTACTGGGTTGCCAGGGAAGTCCCCAAAGGAAATGAATCTTTAACTGACTAATGTCATAAACAATTAAAATAGATCTTTATTGCAGAGAATACCTCATAGCAAGAAAGCCTTTAAGCTTTCCCTTAAACCCACAGAGCAGTGAGCTCGCCCAAGGCCAAATTCTTCAAATGCCAAACCTCTGAGGAGGGGTGAGAGGGTGAGCTCACTCGGAGAGGAGGAAAGAATGAGATTCCTGAGCTCCCCAGGATTCCACTGGCTCCCAGGAGGGGCTGCAGTAGGCATTCCTGCTGCATCCATGATTACCACGAGGACAATATCCACTGTTGCAAGTTGGGTTCTCCAGAAGCAGAAGCTGAGATGGAGTTTGGGGTTCAAGATGTTAATTAGGGGTCAACCCTTGTAAGGGGAGGAGGAAGCAGGATTGGGCAGAAGAGGAGGCAGCAGGGAGTGTTCAGCCTATCAGGGGGTGTTCTGGTTTCTGGGGAGACCTCATACTCCTTTCCTATCGCCTGATGTCACCAGATATTACCCCAATGCAGGTGGCCCCAGGAAGACATGTCCTAGGGTGAGCAGCTCTCTGCGCAGCCCAGCCCAGGGGACCCTCACAGAGCTGACAGCTAGCACAAGGCTGTCTGCAGACCGCGCTCTTGTGCAACTGTCAGCCAGCTCTTCCCTCAAAGGGGACCTGAGTGGCTCATCTCTTCACAGCCACCTCTTCAAAGACATAACCTGCCTTGATATTTATGATTAAATTTAAGAATAGTAAGAATGTAATTTACATTACTGGGGATATATTAATATGAGTAAAATACAAACCAATAGGAGAATATTTCCATCTGCACTTAAAATAAGTTGATAATCATTTTTCAGATTAAAGGAGAAATAATTGCAAGAAAATGTTGCTCTTCCCATTTACTGAAAATTATAAAGAATTATATACATCTCTAACTGTATACTAAGACAGATATAAATGTATAAAATTATATAGAGGATTGCCTGGAAGGATGTTCCCCAATATGAACATCTCCAAAATGTTCAGTATAATTATCTCTGGGTGCTGGGATTTCAAAGGAGTTTTGCTTTCTTAATATCTTTCAGTATTAATTGAATTTTCTGTAACAAGCATCTGTCTTTGTAAACAGATACAAAGATGCAAACTCAAAACAAAAGCATCCTTTCTGGACTTCTATATCCCACCCATGAATCCAAGTGAGAACCACCATAATAGAAGAAGGAACCTAAGACTAGAGAAAAGTCCTAGATCCGGTAGTGACTCACCAGGAGAACAAAGGCTAATTTCCAGCCACTCTGGACCTTGGTTTCCCCACCTGTTAGCTGGAGAAGGGGGAAGATGGAAGATCTCTACAGGTCCTTGCAGGCCAGTGTTTTATGGTTCTAAGAGAAACGTCAGCCACTCCCCCACACCACTATTTTTTGAAATGAAAGGTTAAATTTAACTGACAAACCCTCCAAATACCCTAAATAAATGCATACCTTTGTTGTAAGAAAACTGTACTGACAGTCACAAAATCTGAGCTGTCAGTTACCAAAACCCTGCTGGGAAAAAGCAGGCTCTCCAGCAGGTCTTTGCTACAGAAATTGCTGAAGTTTATGTCACAAACTGGTTAAATTAATAAGCATATCTGTACCTCTGGAGGCAAACAGAGGGAAGCCTCTGGAGAAACTTGGCAGGACGGGCCAGTGGGAGCCCTCCGAGTCAGATGACAAAATCTTGATCCTGTGGAATTTTATCACTAGAAAGGTATAAATGTGACGTAGACAAAAAGAAGTGGCATCAATGTTATCTGCTCTTGTCCCCAAATGTACTGAGCTCTGGTTGTCATTCTCTGTGATATTTGCCCTTTATCCCAGCCTTGTAAGCACTGAGACCTCAAGGGACTGAGAGCCAACAAAGATCATTCCCATTGCTTCTAATTCCTGAAAAGAACTCCCTGCCTCCCTTTTAGGATGTTACTGGAGTAGCCTCTGAGGTCCATGAGAGCAAGGATCATGTGCCTCATTCAGTTACATGTCTCTAGCGCCTACCCTACCGCTCGGCACAAAACTGACATTCAATAATTATTAAATAAATGAACACATGAATGTTTCTGAGCTCAAAAAACATCTGATGAATACCTAAATAAGAGGACAAATCCATGAATCACTTAGAGATGGGAAAGGACAGAGTATCATTCCTACTCCAAAGAGGTAAAACCTGGTACAGAAAGATTTAGTGACATGCGAGAGCAGAGAAGCAATTCTTCTGCTACGTCTGGCACGATTCAGACCCTTAAAAGATAATTATATATGTTTCTGGAAGATGAGACATATTTGAGAGTTGAGATAAGAGCAATAAATATGATTAAGAGGAAAAAATCAGTTCTGTGAGGCAAATAAAATCATAGTAGCAAGGGTTACATTAGACCAGAGGCAGACCTTCGGGCTGTCTTCAGATACCAATGTGACTACAGTTGTGAGCTCCATTTAATTACAAACAATAAAACATCCACAACGAAGGGATCCTGCCTCTAGACGACCTCAGAAATAGCACAGTATTTAAACTCTTGGGAAGACATATTCTATCATTTTTGTCAACGTGGCTCAATTAACAACGTGTCTGCTCCCACCCCCGGCAAATGTATTTTGGTTTAAAAGCCCAAATCCTCCTCCTTTTTGCCAGAAAGAAGATCCACTATGATCAGTTT
Organism: Leucopleurus acutus; assembly: GCF_964270905.1. NCBI lineage: Eukaryota > Metazoa > Chordata > Mammalia > Artiodactyla > Delphinidae > Leucopleurus > Leucopleurus acutus. The sequence continues at coordinate 75,657,631 of NC_139147.1, read as the reverse complement.
CAGTTCTATACTCTGCTCATGAATAAATATCAAGTTTGTGACCTTTATCACATCCTCTAGGCAAGGATTATTATAATGAGACCACTCATCAGTGGTCTCCGCTCGCACAGCAGGAAAACCCGGATGTGAGGAAGGCCATTCCGAAGGGAGAGGTGATTAAACATGAAACAGTCCTCCGAGAAGCCCCCTTTCTCAGTGATCTTTAAAAACACTACCTGTCTCAGAGGACTCAGAAGTAGTGCTCTCTAGGGCTGGGACAGCAACAGATGAAAGTGAGAGCAACAGGCAGGCTCTGGGAGTGTAAGATGCTTTCAAGGCCACGGCAGAGCGGGGACTTGACCACCTCAAAGCTTCCTCAGAAGCAGCAGAGCTATAAACTCCAATAAAATCAAAATGGGCCTGACCCACCATTATAACTCTTTGGAACGTCACCAGAATCTACGTAGACAAGGTGGGCAGGGCACAGACCAGCGGAAATTTGAGACAAATTTCCCACACTTCACAGTGGTCCCTTTTCGCTTTTTTTGTCATGAACCCCACCAGTTAAATCATTTTCATAATTTTTGTCCACAGCATCCAATTTTTTGTGATGAGCTGGGTGCATCAATAAATCACACGAACATTTTTGAGTACTTGAGTTCACAAAACGTGTACATACATTGACCAGCTTTTTAAAAGCCCTTCTTTTAAAATATTTCCAAACGTACGTAATAGAGATAATACCATGGATACCCATGTATCCATCAGGCAAATCTTGATACTTTGCCACATTTCCTTCGGATTTTTTTTTTTTTTTTAATTTGCGGTACGCGGGCCTCTCACTGTTGTGGACTCTCCCGTTGCAGAGCACAGGCTCCGGACGCACAGGCTCAGCCGCTCCACGGCATGTGGGATCTTCCCAGACTGGGGCATGAACCCGTGTCCCCTGCATTGGCAGGCAGACTCTCAACCACTGCGCCACCAGGGAAGCCCTCCTTCAGATTTTTGAATAGAGAATATAGATACGATTATTCCATTCCATTTAGAGTGCTGATTCCTACCCTGAAATGTGCAGGTGTCATTCTCAAGCATGTGTTTTCATGTGCTTTTACTCCGTGTGTAATCATAAACAATGCATAGTATTGTTTTTTGTTGAACATTAAATAAACAGTGTTGTTGTACAAACCGTTCTACAACTTTCTCTTCTAAACGTTATGATTTTGACATTGTCCTATGTTGAAAATATGACTCTAGTTCATACATTCTGATTGCTATACGGTATTAGAATTTAATTCAATTTTCATAGTCATGTTGTGCCTGAAATGATAACAGGGTAAATATTTTGCCCAATTCTACGAAGCAGTGATTGACTCTGACTTAATTCTTCTTACTCAAAAGTACCATGCTCTTTTTACTGCAAAATTCTTGATACCTGGAAATAGAATAAGATCAGAAATTACAAAGTCTTCACACAAAATCCTACCCAGCTTCAGGTTGGGAAAGGAGAAAAACCACTCTCACCATTGTCTCGAGGTTCTTCACTGAACAAACTAGGCCACCAACTTCATGCAGAGAAGATGCCAAACTGAATGCCTTTGATTTCTTTAAGCTAAACTACACTCTGGGAAATTTGAACACTGCTGGGGCATTTGATGCTATTAAGGAATTAACGGAACATCTTTTGAGGTGTGATGGTACTGTGGCTATGTTAAAAAGGCAAAAGATGTTGCTTAATGTTTACAAAGTTTCAGTTTTGCAAGATGGAAAGAGTTCTCGAGATTGGTTGCATGGAAATATGAATGCAGTACTGAACACCACTGAACTGTGAATGGTTAAGTTAGTAAATTTTATTTTCTATATATTTTACCACCAATTTTGAAAAAGGAAAAAGAAATCCTTAGGGGAGAATTATATGTCTGGGATTTGCTTTAAAATAATCCAGGGTAGGATGGGGGTTACTGATGAAACAAAATCAGCCGAGTTGATAACAACTGAAGCTAGGTGACAGGTAAATGGGGATTCATTTTACTAGTCTCCCTGCTTTTATATCTTTGAAGTTCTCCAAAATAAGAAAATTTAAATAAGGGTTTTAGCCCAGCCACAACCCCCCCCCCAACTTGCTTAACCAGTTGTTTTGCTTTTAAGTAGAAATTAAAAGCAGCATATTTTTCAAACGCTAATGGTTCTGAGACCTTTTTCACCTGTTGTAGTTCTAGAATGGACAGTGCCTCTCCAAGTTGAATGTATGTGCATACGGTTCACCTTGAGACCTTGTTCAAATGTGGTTTCTGTTCAGCAGGCGTAGGGAAGGGCCTGAAATTCTGCATTTCTAACAAGTTCCCAGGTGATGCTGCCGGTCCAAGGGTCACACCTTGAGTAGCAGCAAGGCTTATAGGCGGCAAGCGTTTGCAAGGGGAGAAGTCAGCAAAGCTTTATTTAGATTGCTTCTCTGGGGAGTAGAAAGGCACCAACACTACTGCCCTGTTCTGGAGCAAGGTCTCCTCACTCCTTTGCACCCCAGCACCAGGTACCACTACTTACCCAGTGGTAACCACCAAAAACGGACAGGACAAAAACAGAAGAATCCCAGGAATCAAGTTTGTTTTTTTCAGGGCCAGTCCTGTACACCTAAACTCATTAAATAACAATGAAAAATTCCTGCCCTGATAGTTTTCTGCGTTTAAATCTATTAAGTAATGACTAAACCAAAGAAACGTGTCTAGAAGTCAAAGCTCAGAGGCCAAGGCAAGACTTGGGAATCATTAACAAGCTGTGAGGTTAAAAGAGCAAAATATCTTAGAAACTCTAGTAAATTCCATCTGATAAAAGAAACAAAAATTCATTTAAGCGTGCATGTTCCTAAACAACCATCAATCTCTCAAGAACCAAAAAAAAAAAAAAAGAATTTCTACCTGTAAAAATCCTACCACAAAATCCAATTAGTTTGTCTAATGTTTTATGGTCATCAGGTAAACTTGAGGACAAAGTCTTTGGTCCTCATGAGACTATTCTATTATCTGTTAGACCAGGCATGCCCAGAGGGCAGGGATTATAATTTATAATCGAGGATTCCCTCCTTTAGCCAGTATGATATGTGATTAAGCCATTACCATATCATCTCACAGCTCCCTGAGAGCTTGCTAAGTGCTAGGCAAGCACTGAGCAGTTTATATGAATTATTTCACTTAAAATGCTTTGTCTTCACTCATTGTCTTTTGCAATCTAATTACAAGCTTCTAAATCCCTCGCCTCTTTGCAAATATTTTTCCTAAAAGGTTCATTCTTGCTTTTCTCAGCAGGGAATGATGCTGCACAAAAGGCACTAGCTCTCTGCCCTTTGAACTCCAGATCCAAAGTCTAGCGGAAAGACTCAGAATATGCCCCTCCCTCACCATTCACACAGGCAGAGCAGGGACCAGCCACAGGAAGGGTATGGAAGAAATCCACACCGTCCCTGCCTTCAACAAACAGACAAGTGGAAAGTCACCAGCAGAAAAATTACAATATTATTTATTCACTCCCCCCTCACACATGCACATCCTATAATTCTCTTGAGAGGAGGCAGAGGGAATCCTTCTGACAAGAGGATTAAGGAGGTCTCCATTAAGATGGTTTTCAGGCTGGGCCTTGAAATATGGGTACTTATAATACATGAAGGAGGAAAACAACCTGAGCTTCCTGCAAGATAATTTTCTAGGTATTGAAAAAGTCTGTTTTGTAAGAAATGAGTAAAGAAAATACCTTACCTATAAAGTTAACAGTTGGCAAACCATGCCTCTTCCTGACTGCAGAGGATCATAAATTCTGAAAGCTATGAAGCCAAGTGATTGTGCTATCTTGTAAAGACCTCTGAAACAAGTGAATTTCAGCAAAAACGATATATGACATGAGAACATGGCATGAAGTCATAACGGCCGCCCTCACATCTCCCATGGCAGGTGGTTATGTTATAGAATGTGCAGGCCTCTCAGAAATATCAGATCCAGGCAGAGCAATGGGGAGAGGAAGAATGGAGATTTTAACATATAATAATAAAAATTCAAAGACTGTCTTCAGTGGAGGAAAAATGATGGTGACATGCTCAAAGTTGTACTTTTAGAGGTCATTTTCTCATCATTTCTTAACAGCTTATCTCAAAGAAAAAGAACACCACTAAGGGGAAGATGAAACAAAAGATTTATTTAGACTAAAAAACACACATCATGTTCTGACTCATAGAAAGTTCCACTGGAAGCTTCCTGCTCAAATTAATTGGCTGAGCCATTTTATTTCAAACAGGCCTGAGTAAGGTCCTGCCTTGATGGTCCTAAACTTACTGTCTTAGCTCCCTCCCCCAAAGAGGCAACTCAATCTTGGTCATAGTAAGTCCACGTCTCCTCCCCCACGCCCCTTCACCCTGTCCTTTCCCACCACACTCCCACATCAGGAAGTGTCAGCACCAGCTCCACCCCGCATGGCTGGTACCTTTGTCCTATCTCTCTGGGCTTCCATTTCTTTTCCATAACAAGGAGGGTGGCCATTTTTCTTAGGTACCAACTACACATCAGGCGTTGGGCTAAGAATGTTTTATACTTAATTCAACCTCACAAACATCCAGTGAATTGCCATGAGGGTCAAGGAAGTTAAGACTCATGCTAACATTTAGATAGGAAAAGGCAAAGCAGAAATTTAGACCAAGGACTGTCCAACTCCAAAGTCCTTGCTCTTTGTTCTTTCCACATCTCTACACAGCTTTCATAAAAAGAAAGTGTTCAGCCTGATGACTGCTAAGGGCCCTTCCAGATCTGACATTTTATTTCCAATAGTCTTCATGTCCAGGTCCAGATTTCCATACGTCTGGACTCATCTTGCCCGTGCCTAATTATCTGCCTGCAGCATGTTCTGGATGGGAAAAGACACGGACCAGAGCATCAAGGGCAGCTCTGGCACAGGTATGAGTTTGCTCCTCTCTATCCAATGTCTCTCACGCAGCTGGGGCTCTGTGGTTCCCGTCACCTGCCTGCCAGCATACCTGCCAGCCCTCAGCTCCCTTCGTCCAAGAATTTAGATCATTCTCAAGCCTGCATGCAGGAGAAATGTTTAAAAACCAACCTAAACTAAAAACTGCAAGCTGTCTACTATACGCGGACACTCTGCCTGATGCGTTATGTGCATTACCTCGGTCTCAAAAATGTGTGCATAAGGTCTCAAAAATCACCATATTTATTTATTTATTCATTCACTTATTCAGCATATATACTGAACACTTTCTCTTTGCCAGGCACTGGCAAAGGGGGGGAGGGAGACAGCATTAGCCACATTTACATACATTTGTGGAAATGGCTCAGAGAGGTTAAGTGGCTTGTTGAGCCAGGGACAAAGTGGCAGTGAGCAAAGATTTCAAAGGCTATCTTGAGCTTGAAATGGTAATAAGGGGATAATGCTCTCCAAACGTCTCCAATAACTTATTGGTTTCATACCCAACAATATAGAAAGGGCTTTCACATATGTTATCTCATTTGACTCATCAATTCTACCATTTGTTGTAAAGAATATAGTTTCCTCCTATTTCCAAAATGCTGGGCAGTATAATCAAGTACTGTTATTAAGAGCAGGTCTGAGTATATCACCTTTTAAAACTTTTGATGAGTCACAGACCTTCAAGGAGAGGGAGAGAGCCCTTATTCCCTTACATAACAGATTAAGCCCTATATGCCCACCTGCGCAAAAAGTACCCTAAGAACAAGTCACCTCACAAATAGCAAATGTTCTGTTACCAAACTAGGCCTATTTCTTAAGCCACCCACTTTAATTCAACTCAACATACACTTACTGAATTTCATCTCTATGCCAAAATTTACTTATTTTTTTCTCTTGCATAAAGTATATACTCCTAGGGATCTCAGTCTAGTAGTTAGGAGGGGGATGGAGAAAGGAAATAGGGAGAAAGAAATGAAGATCATTTCCAGGGCAAAGAGAGTAGTCCGAGATGCTACTCCCTTTCTAGTGTGTGGATAAGCAGATCCCATATTGCCACAATTTTACATGAGAAACCAGAAATCTAGATTTGTTTTATTTATTTATTTTTTAGTTACACAAAAGATTGATTACATAATCTTTGACTTTGGTAATAGAAGGCGGGTCATTTAGGCAGTAGCAATAAATTTATCCACTTCTCTCCCTTTATTTTCCCTCTATGCTTGAATTTACACCTTTGAAGTCTGGATTCTCCTTATATTGTTTATTAATTTTTTTAACATTTTTATGGGAGTATAATTGCTTTACAATGGTGTGTTAGTTTCTGCTGTATAACAAAGTGAATCAGCTATACATATACATATATTCCCATATCTCCTCCCCTCTTGTGTCTCCCTCCCACCCTCCCTATCCCAACCCTCTAGGTGGTCACAAAGCACCGAGCTGATCTCCCTGTGCTGCTTCCCACTAGCTACTAGATTTGTTTTAAATAGTCGCCTGAGATGCTGTCATCTAATTCAACGGTGTGTTTCCTTTTAATACAATCAGGGCCAAACACAATAGGTCTACAAGCAAAATTCAGGCTGCAGACAGCTGACATAAAACATCTGGATTAGAATAACAAATCTAATAGGAGAGTCAGAAAAGCACTGACTTTTCCTGTTTCCAAATCAGTAAGAGAAAAGCAAAAGAGGGATTCTGAAAATCAAATCGACCGTGACAGAGGAGCAAAGACAGGAGTTAACAAGAAATGTCAATGTTAATGTTTTTAGTAGTTGTAGTAATAGTATAGAAAAAGCTCGAACTGGTCTTCCACATGAGCTGTGTCACCTTTGGCAAGCTACTTAACCTCTCTGTGTCTCACCTTCCCCATCTATAAAATGTGCTAGCATAGACCAAGCTTCAATAAATGTCAACTACTGTTATTGTTACAGAGGTGATGGGTAGCCCTTCCCGAAGTAAAAATGCGCTACATGAGAAAAGAAAAGCTCCAAAAGCTTGTGAACACAAGACAAAAGTTTTAACTTAACAAATTACTTTCCAATAGTTTAATAGTTTAATCTGATTTTAGGCACATTATTTAACCCACCTACACCTTAATTGCTGGGTTGGTAGGAGGGGAAAAAACAAAAACACTTACCTCACAGGGTCTGGGGGTAAAAGCACTTTGTACACTATTCCCGTGTCAAACAAATATTACAATTATTAGCCCAAATATGAAATATAATATTTCTATTCCACAAAATACACACATAAGAAGCACATGAGAAAGTGGCAGCTCCTTGTTGCTCAGACAACCCCCACTGCTTATCACATGTACGATCCATCATGAGCTTCCAAAGTACCTACTTCACACCCAACAGGCTCGCTGGTCCTCACACCCACCAGTGACTTGGAGTTCAGAGACTTTTGTCTCCATTTTACAGATGAAGATTTAGAAACTGAGCCTCTGAACTCCTAACCCGAAGTGCATCCCCATTGACCACACTGCTTGCCTGTAGTAGCACATTCTGAGGGAGAAAGCCTCAGAAAACTCTGTTGAATTCTTTTTAATTTTCAGTCATTGCTTATTAATACGGCCAGTCTGGGCAGACTCTGGGGCTAATGTTACAGCAATTGAAAAGCAGAAAGTAGCTCTATAATTACCCGAATGCTTCTAATAGAGCTCCACAATGGGCACAGAATTATGTACAGAGGGGGGGAAATGATATTAGACACCTCTGAACCTTTGAAACTTATTACTTAAAACCTTGCCAGATGAGCAGGAAGTATTTAAAGAAGATTAAGATGAATTTCCCATTTGGTGTCCTACTTACTTTGCACAAAAAGATCTGGCTGTCACCTCCAGTGTAAACTGCCTCCTTGGGGCCTTCCATAGCAACGACACAGGCTGCTCAGGAGAAAGCCCTGAGCTTTCGTACCACTGACGGCAGAAGGGGCCAAGTGACCAAACCCTGACAGGGGCTAAATTCCCCTGGAATCTATAAGTCACTCTTCTGAGAGCCACAGGAGGGGATCTGGGCTTCCCCATGTGTCCTGTGACATGACACCAGGACTGCCTCAGATGAGGACAGAAACTGCCCTCCAGACACTCCCTCGAAAAATAAATAACTGTCCCCAAACCAACCACTGCAGCAAATCTCCATGTCTATCCCAGGATTCAAAAGTAGAGCTATTTGATGCAAGTTTTGGTATCAGTTAAGAGAGAGATGATTCTACTTACGGAATCCTAGCATCACAGACTAGGGCAGCTCAATTTCTTCATTTGACAGTTGGGGAAAGTCAGGGCTGGAGAGAGGAAGTGCCTTGCTGAAGATGAAGACACACAGTAACAGAATGAGGTATCCAACGCCGGTCATATAAAACCATACTCCATTTTCTGCAATGCTTGGGAAACGTCCTTAACAATCCTTAGCCTTGTTGAGGCAGGCTGCGCTGACCATCTCTCAGAGCCCAGCCCAGGCTCTTCTCTCCCCAGCTGATTCTGGAGTACAGCATAGTGCCGCCCAGCTTTCTGACCAACCCTCTACCTGAAGACAAATACATGACCTTTTTCATCCTGGAAGATCTCAACCTCTCATCACAACAGAGAGACAACAGGTAAATAGAACACCAAACCCAAGAACATTTAAAAGCTGCCAGAATCCTATAAACTTGTTGCCCATGGTCCATAACATACAGTCTAATTTTTTTCCTGAGAACATTTTAGAGTTTCCCCTTCTATTCCTCAAACTGGAGATGAAGCTCCACCTCTCCGTTCTTTAAGAAGCCCTCTTCTCCCCACCCAGCACCCCACCCCTCCATCTCCCACCCGAGCAACAGGAGCAAGCATTCTGACCAGAGATGCCCCCATTTCATAAGGCAGCTATCCCTCAAGGGGAAGACCCCCTTAGGCTTCTTCTCATCCAATCACAATGCAAAAAGGTAAGACTAATAAGAAAGATAAGGATTGGTAAGAAATCTCTTCTTTGTCTGAAATCTCGGAGCACATTCGCAAGCCCTTCTCAGTCTCTTCAAGATTCTTCTTGGTATCCTTAAAAAACTAAAAATAGTTACCATGTGACCCAGCAATCCCCTTCCTGGGCATATATCCAGAAAAAATGAAAACCCTAATTTGAAAAGATACATGCACCCCAATGTTCATAGCAGCACTACTAACAATAGCCAGGACATGGAAGCAGCCTAAGTGTCCATCGACAGAAGAACAGATAAAGAAGGTGTGGTATATACACACAATGGAATATTACTCAGCCTTAAGAAAGAGTAAAATAATGCCTCTTGCAGCAACATGGATGGACCTAGAGATTATCATACTAAGTGAAGTAAGTCAGACAAAGAAAGGCAAGTATCATATCACTTATATGTAGAATCTAAAAAAAAAAAAAAAGATACAAATGAACTTATTTACAAAACAGACACAGAAAACAAATTTATGGTTACCAAAGGAGAAAGTGCGTGGGGAGGAGTAAATTAAGAGTCTGGGATTAACAGATACACACTAATACATATAAAATAAACAACAAGGATCTACTGTATAGCACAGGGAACTAGATTCAATATCTTGTAGTAACCTGTAATGGAAAAGAGTCTGAAAAAAAAATACGTATGTATGTATATGTATAACTGAATCACTTTTGCTATACACCTGAAACTAACGCAACATCATACATCAAGTGTACTTCAAGTAAAAAAAATGATTCTTCTCCGTATCCAACTCATGATCAATCCAATTTCATCAACCCTCTCCGCACAACCAGCTGGCCACAGGGATTTCCTACAGATGCAGGAAATGAAGAGAACTGGGGGGTGGGTGAGGGACTGGGGGACCTGCTAGGGAATCTGGCCATGGCCCTCACTTCTCAAGGGACGTGTAGGTGGGGATGCCTTTTCTTAATACCTTTACTTCCGGTCCAGTGCCCACCTTCTTCATTTCACCAGCAGGTGCGCAATCTCCAGCACCACCATAATTCTCAAAAGGATTAGTGTAACCTTAAACTCCATATGCAGACTTTTGAGTGAGAGTTCCACATTCTCCCGCAGCTGAATACACACCCCAACCGTCTCCAAGTCAGGTCTCCCCTAAACTATCTCCCTCTCTTCTAAGTGAAAATTATTCGTATAAGCATCAGATTGAAAACCTCAGCTTTACTTCAATTACTTTAATCCAGCCAAGGGGTGTTCTGTTCCCTTTGCAAAGGCCCCTCGGGCTGGGTTCACAGGGTGGCCACAGTAAGCACCCTGCTGGTCAGTCCTACACTTTTGGAAATGTCTGGGAAACTAATAAAGGCAGAAAACATTTCTTTGTTTCCTGGAAAACCTAGCTTTTTATTTACAAAACTTAAAAAAAAAAAAATCAGTACGAGCTCCACTCTACCTGCTCCGTAAAATGTTAAACCAAAAGGTTTGCGCAAAGAAGTCCACTAGACCTTTATTCAGGCAACTTTATGTTCTGCTTCCCTGTTCACAGGCTGACCTATTAATCCTACATAAAGGAAGTAGAAAAGGATTTTCAGCCAAAAGTTGGAAGAGGGGGCAGTTTCTTGTACTGTGTTGCTCATTTAACATATTAAACATGCACTAATTTCATCCTTAAAACAACCCTATGAAGTTAGCATTCTATTCAAAATCCTTAAAAACTAAAACTGAGTATAAAATTAAAAGATGAAATACATTCTTTTATCTCTGCTTTATGAATGAAGAAAAGCATCAAAAAGGCTGGTTGGCTCAAGGTCACACAAGCTAGTCAAGGTCACACAGCTATGCAGTAACAGACCCAGGTCTGCCTGACTCCAAAGTCCCCATTTTTGTTTTCCAGGATCCACCCTGCTTCTTGTAATCTCAGAGGCTGACACTCCTATTTATTTCCTCTTTTGTGGTACTGATGCCTCCTCTCCCTTCCAGATCCAGAAGGACAAAAATAACCAGTATGGTTCCTCTGAAACAATGAAATTTGTTTGTTCCACAAATCTGGCTACAAGGATGTTGCCACTAAAAACGAAATCCTCCATGTTAGCCTGGTATCCTGTTAGTATTTCATAGATGTGAGCAATGACAGAGCTGGCTAGTTACTGAGCATCTCCACAGGCAATCAGTGGGCTCCAATTCTTTGATATTTGGAATTCAACTCTGGGGTGTCTTGGATGTCACAAGCAGGAGCTTGCTTATGGCCATGGGACCCCCAGCAGGAGCAGACGGCACGGGATGAAAGGATTAGAGCTGCCTCCAGACATGAGGTGGATAAGAAAGGGTTGGGGAGAGAAATCAATAGCTCCCTTCTCATATTTCTCAAATGAACATCAAGGTGCAACAATAAATGGTAGATTCCTCTATAACAGTAAGAGGAAAAAGAAAGACAAGGAAAGAGAAGATGAGGGAGTTAATAACAAACATGTTCCATTAGACTAAACAACTTTCCGTCCAGAGATCCAACAACTCGGTGAGCCTTAAGAGGTATTTACTACAAAATGACAAATGACAAAACTGAGGTTCAGAGAAGTTATGTAGCTTGTTCAAGGTCACCAAGCTAGTCAGTAACAGCGAGCAGACAAGGATTCAGGTTTCCTGACTCTGGGCCCAGGGCTCTTTCTGCTCACTAGCCTCTGTGGAGATGGAGTTGGCCTCACTCGCTCACGTCAGGTGAAGTCACTGGGTTTCTAGTCCCCATTCTACCACGAACTTGCTATATAGCGACAGAGATAGAGCGAGGACTGTGACAAACTGGAGAAAGTGTGGTGCGCCTCTAAAGGACACAGCTGCTATTCAGTACCAGGAGATTAGGGCCATACAGGAAATAAATGGAGTCCTTCTCATTTTTCAAGCTGGAAATCTGGCTTTGTGAAAAATCTCCCAACTTTTAAATGTTTGCTCTAAATATTTAAAAACACCATGTTGGGCTTCCCTGGTGGCGCACTGGTTGAGAGTCTGCCTGCCGATGCAGGGGACACGGGTTCATGCCCCGGTCCGGGAAGATCCCACATGCCGCAGAGCGGCTGCGCCTGTGAGCCATGGCCGCTGAGCCTGCGCATCCGGAGCCTGTGCTCCGCAATGGGAGAGGCCACAACAGGGAGAGGCCCGCGTACCGCAAAAACAAAACAAAACAAAAAACACCATGTTGGTCAAATCAAACACATATAGGGGAAACCAAACCCACAGGTAATCAGTTCTAAATCTGATGTAAATTTGCATAATAAAGGGAGAGCCAAGTGGCTAGTTCCTAACTAAGGGACCACAAGGGCATGGAGTTATTGGTGCTAGAAATCCATGTGCCCACCAAGCACTACCTCTCAAGCCTACATACTACTATTTTTCAAGTATATATAGACACTATTATGAAAAAATTCAAAGTAATTCACATGGTTAGCTAAATTCATAGTAGCTTTCTATAACTACTCATTTTTTCTCCAATAAACTGATAGTAAAAATATAACCACTACCATTTGAGTCCTCATCATTTTTTTAATTGAAAAAAAAAAGACCCTCATGTTTAGAAAAGGTTGGAAATGACTGAACTAGATAATTTCTAAAGTGTACATTTTTATAATTCCATGGCTGTAAGCTGCAGAGAGGTGGGAGTCTGGGAAGAGAAGTCCCCTGAACACACCAAGGTATGTCCTTAAAACTCGGCACACAATGACTAGCTCAATGCCTATTGTGAACTGTGTTTTACCTAACTGTTCAAGTTCAAGAACAAAAGCAAAGTAGCCAACCACACTAGCAATGTTTATTGAACAACTGTGTTTCAGGCAAGTAGAAAAAGACAAGCAAGAATAGGTCTGAGATAAGCTATCACTGAGCCTTCATGACAATGGGAAACGTCAGACATCAGCAAACTCATAACGGATCAGTGCAACTAAGACACCTATGAAGATAGAATGTAGGTTTAGGAGAAGGTGACCTGTCCTGGGCTAGCCTGAAAGGCCTCCTCGAGAAGTGACATTTGGATTGAGCTGAGGTCATCTAGGGAAGTAGAAGTTAAGGCGTTGGTTGCATGGGTGTGTGGGAGGAGAGATGGTGCATTCCAGCAAAGGGCCTCAGTGGTGGGGATATGGTATTTCCAAAGAACTGAAACGCCTGTGTGGCTGAAACCAAGAGAGTGAGGACATCTGAGGTTTGAGATGGGGCTTGAAAAGGCCTTAGGAAACAGAGCACTGAGTCCTTCTAATTCTGTTCAGAATGTTTAGGCTTTTACTTCAAGAGAGATTGCAGTGTCAGCACCTTACAGAGCGCCCATCTCAAAGCAGGTGTATAAGAAACATACAGTGAAACTGAAGGGGTAGCAGGAGGTGAAGCCAGAGATGTGAGCAGGAGCTGGGTCTCCAAAGACTGTAAAATACACTAAGGAGTTTAACTTTACTGTGAAGAATGATGGGTTGTCCCCGAGGGTTTAGGCCTATTTAAAAGGTGACTCAGCATGGAGAATGGATTTAAGGGACTGGAAGCAGAAAACCCAGGGAGATTATTGCAGTAACCCAGGAAACTGACAGTAGTGACCCTAACTAAGGTGGTGACAGTGGGAATGGAGAGAAGAAAACAGAGCCTAAAGGATGAGGCGGAATGGACAGGCCTCAGTTCCTTTTCAGCTTCGGGGTAGGAGGACGAGAGAGGGCCTCAGGATGATTCCCGAGTTCCTGTCTTATGACTCTGGTGAAAGGTGGTGTGGCTGATCCAGGAGGAGCAGGCTTGAAGCACAGACAGATTCACTTTGGACACTCAATTCGTGGCACCTTTGGGTCAACCAAGTGGACTTGTCCAAGAGGCTGTGAAGCCCAGGCTGGGGCACAGGCTCGGAAGGCAGCAAGGGAGATGGAAAATGACACTACGAGAGGATCAGAGAAAGCGTGAGGGGAGAAAAGACGGAAGGATCACCAAGGGCTGGACAAAGAAATACAGATCTGTCCCTTACACGGCGACTGAGGAAAAGGAGAAAACCAGCAAGAGTATGCTGGATGGAAGCCAAGGGAAGAGAGTTTAGGAGAGAATGGCCCACAAGGGCAAGTTGGAGAAGGAAAGACACATCACAGCACCCTGTTCTGTTCTGGTTGGTATTTCCTTCAGGGCATTAATCATAACATACAACTTTTTTTCACTGACCATCTCCTTCTAAGACTTGTAACCAAATATGAAGGTTTGTTCCCCACTGTATTCCTACTGCTCACAGAGGGCTTGTTGCACAGAAATTCTCAACGATCTCTGTTGAAGGAATATGGAGAATGCACGTGTGAGTGTTTAAGAAGGAATCAGTAATGAAGGAGAAACTGCAGATAAAAGGGGCAGAAATAATCCCCAGGGAAGAAGGCTGGGCCTGCAGAGAGGATGCGACCCAGAAGACAGGAACAGAGGTAGGTTGGTCCTGAATGACACAAAGATACTCAGAAAGATCATTTCCCATCCATCCTCTTCCCCAAGAACCAGAGAGGATAAAATTCTCTCCCATGAGTTTCTACACTGTCCAGATGGGCTTGCCCATCCCGGATGCTCCATTCCCCTGAGATTTTATTCCAGGAAAAAATGAGTAAGTAGGTTGGGGATGAGGCTTCTCTGAGGATTCCAGTTCCAATCCTCTGCATCACGAGCACCAGATTTTCAAGAAGTGATTTCATCCCAACGACTGATCTTGTAGCATGAAGCCAATGTGCTTTCAGTGCTGTAAGTCAAGTCAACGTACAAACATCTGCCCTTACAAAGCAGGGCAGCTAGATCCAATTTTTACCTAAAGAATTATTCCCTTTTCGAAAGTAGCCACTTACTGCACTAAAGAGTCAGATCCCTGAGTTCACTTAAAACCCAATTCGATTTATAAATTCTGATTTCACGGTAACTGTCTTAAGAGTGCGTTTGGCATCTGCCTTTCACTGAAAAAAGATGAGCTCCCATTCCCCCCACAATGATAGACTACATTAACTATGTCCTAATTAAATGTTCTAAATCTGGAATGACATGGGGGGAAAGAGGGGGGCAGAGCCTGTACCTTCAAAAGACTTGCCCTAATTTACTTAGCATCAAGGGCCCAGTTGACCTTTATAGAGCCTTAAATCAATCAATTGGCTGAGACACACCTTCTTACTTTCAAAATGAGGAGATGGATAAGATGGTATTTCACACAAAGGACTTTCAATAAACATAAACCACAAGCATCAAAAGAATGTTTGTCCTGAGGGCTGCCAAGAAAGGCCAAGTGATAGAATGAAAAGAGTCTGGACCAGGAGCCAGAAGAATCGTATTAGCAACTGGCTCGCCGGACAATCAAACCAACCTCTTCTCCACTCTGCCCACTATTCCCTCACTTCCATCCTCTCCCTCAACGTTTAGCATCACCTCATGTTTTATGCCAGCAACGAGCACAGCGCCTGGCATGGTGATGGCGCTCATGTTACGGAAAGGTACACGGGGTTAAGAGCTCAACTGCCTAGATTTGAATCCAGCCTCTCACCAGCTTGAGCGAGTGACTTAACTGCTGTAGTTGCTTTACAGGTAAAGCAGGGGGATGGTAGCAGTATTGTTACCATCGCACTATTGTTGTGCGGATTACATGGGTTAATGATTACAAAGCACTTGGAACAATGCCTGATAAACAGCAGGGAAGAGTTTCCCAATACAGTCATTATCATCACCACCACCAGCTTGACCTTGAGCAAGTTACTGTCCGCCGTGGGGTTAAATTTCCCCACCAGCGACATGGTGGGGTGGATGAACTGGTCTCAGGAAGATCCCCACCAGCTTAACTCCTCTGTAATTCTTCGAATCCTATTACAACTCTCTAAACCCTCCTAAGGCTCTGAGGTCTCAGCAGCAGCAGAGAGGGGAGGTCCATTACCAGGAGTCTTACTAGCCCATGGAGCTTCAACTCCTCCCAAACATAGGCTGGACCCAGTGTCCCACAGTCTACTCAGCCAGCCTCCTTCCTCACCGTAGATACAGACTGTTCAGAGACAAAAATATTCATTGTGATACTCAAAGCTGTGTAGACAGCAGAGAAGTGAGAAAAGGACACACGTCACGGGGTGGGCGGCAGGGGGAACCAGAGAGAAAGACAAGGAATAATCAGAAGACAAAAAGCAAACATGACACACCAGAAATAGTGTGCCCACCAGGTTATTCAGCATTCTTCACCTAATAGCTTAAAAAAACTTCAAACTACAAGGCAGCTCTGTAGCAGGGAAATGTTCCCTATCTTGAAGCACAGCCCTCTCAAAGTGATTCCCCTTCACTTTAAACCCAGGCAGATGCTCCCCAGGGAGCAGATGCTACTGAGTGGACAGTCTTAGGTACAAACACCTTTCTCAGGAAGCAGTCACTTGCCAGACATTTAACTCACCTCCACTCTGCCCAAAAGTAAAATCAGTGTTCAGGATGATCAAGTCCCCTTTCCCTTCTGGGCCTCAGTTTCCACTTCTGTAAAATGGAGGAGGGAGCAACTCACGCCACCTAACTTCCAAGTTTCCTAACAGCATTAAAACTGTAGTATTCCAGGACTTCCCTGGTGGCACAGCGGTTAAGAATCTGCCTGCCAATGCAGGGGACACGGGTTCGATCCCTGGTCCAGGAAGATCCCACATGCCACGGAGCAACTAAGCCCTTGCGCCACAACTACTGAGCCCGCGCTCTAGAGCCCACGAGCCACAACTACTGAGCCCATGTGCCACAACTACCGAAGCCCACGCGCCTAGAGCCAGTGCTCCACAACAAGAGAAGCCACTGCAATGAGAAGCCCACACACCACAACGAAGAGTAGTCCCCACTCGCTGCATCTAGAGAAAGACCACGTGCAGCAACAAAGACCCAACGCAGCCAAAAATAAATAAATTAAAACAATTTTTAAATTGTAGTATTCCATCAATGATTTCCACTTTGCAGGAGGAAAGGTTTTTTTTTCTTAATGAGGTAAAAAAAGATCCACAGTTATTTGCTATTTTCTGCCTGAAGCTAGGTTTCCTGGGTTCAAATTGCCAGTCTACCACTAGCTTTGTGACTTTGGGCAAATTGCTTAATCTCTCTGTGCTTTGGATTGCTCATCAGTAAATAAGAATAATACCTTCCTCATAGGGTTGTCGCTAGGATTAATTTAGATAATGTACATAAAGTATAAAAGCACTTAGAACTATTCTTGGAACATGGTAGACATTATTTGAGTGTGGTTATTATTATTTTCAGTTACACAGATAGTTTTTCATTCAAAGGGAAAACTTATTTGGAAATGGCATGACAGAAGTAACACCAACACACACACACACACACACACACAGCAGGTAGATGGGAAACCTGGGTTCTAACCATGATTCTGCCCCCAAACTAGCTGTACAGTATTGGATGAACTATGGCCCTTCTCTGGGGCCTCAGATTCCAAATCAGAGGTGATAAACTGGCAGCCACAGTTTGACCTACAAGGGAGGTGAGAGGTGATCTCCTTCACCAGTGCAGCCCCCTACTGCCCGGCATCCCTGACTCTGACATCAAGAACCAGCTGGCATTTACCACGCGGCACACTGCACACACTTTCCTTACCACCCAGTCCCTGGTGGGCCTTTGGCTCCCTGGTTCGGATCTAGAGGGACCGCCCCTTCTCACAACTGGGCTATGAGCCCCTGGGGCACCATATGCCAGCAGGATTCTGTTGTTCCAGATCAGAAACACAGCCTGTGTTAAAGCAGGCTGCGCACACCAAGGGCACAGTTGAGAACAAACTGTTGAGATTTCTTTATTAATCACAGCATCATCCGTACAAGCAGCTGCTATCAGGAACAGCTGCAGCTGCTAAAAGGGTGATCCTGAAGCAGCCTAGAAAAGTGCTTCCAAGTTGCATACCGACAACAGGCACGTGCAGACCTGCAGTCTATTGGCCTGGTTCTTCCTACCAATCCTCAGTGCCTCTCTCTGGACCAGAAATCCTCCTTCTGCCATACCCAGAGGTGGCGTGGGATAAGGGAGGTTTCTAGAATCAGCCTAATACAAAGAATTTGGGGTGAACTTCAAAGGATTTCAATTTGATTCCACCTCAACCATTCAGTGACCTTGAGTGAGTTACTTCTCTTGACCACGGGTTTCTTCCTATGTTAAAACAGAGACAATAATAATACCTACTCTATATGGTTGTTGTGAGAAGTCAAAACTAGATTATGCCTATGAAAGTATTTTGTACACTGTGGAAGTCCAGGATGAAAAAATACAGGTTTATCATTTTCCCATGAAAACTGCAGTTTGACGCATAAACCATCTAATACAGAATTCACTGTTGTTAGCTTAGGGCTATCAGAGCTGAAATCAGAGAATTACATGGCTACAAAGGGCCTTTTGAGGATCTGTAACCCAACCTTTCTACACTGTCTCCCTCTCCTCCAGTCCCTGAATGCTATCAACAAGAGCCTAGCCAAAGGGTGGCCCCACTTGGAAAACCTCCACCTGCAGGAAACTCGCTATATTCCAAGGCAGGCAGCCCATTCCTTCCACTGTGGGCCTAATCCAAACATAGACCATTCCTCCTTGTAGAGACCAAATCAGACTTGCTATAATTTAAAGCAGCCTTGAAAGCTGCTTTCAAATGGACCCACCCCAGGGCCTTTGCACATGATGTTCTACCTACTTGAATACACTTCCATCAGTCTTCAGGTGGCCAGGTCCTTCTTATCTTTCCAGTTCAAATGTCTCTACTTCAGAGAGGCCTTCTCTATCACTCTTCACTCCATCCTACCCAACCTTCTATCATAAGGGTCTGTGCTTTTTTTTTTTTTTTAAGCGCACATCCCTATTTACTCATGTGCTTAAATCTTGTTGAATTCCCCAGAGAACGTAAGTCTTAATGAGGTAGTGACCTTGCTTCTCTAACTCACCACTCTGTACTCTTACAATACAGGAACTTCACCACAGTAATTACACTAGTTCATGGTAGGCACTCCAACATATGTTGAATGAATTTTATGAATTAATGAATGCTCAATTCTATGCACACTGTAAATATTCAAATACTCATTAGAAGAAACAAAAACCTCAACAAGCCTTACACCAACTCCCACTACTGACTTAACTCACAAGTATTAATCAAGTCTTCCTGTGTTGAGGGAAAAAAAATATAAAAAATAAACAAACTGAACAACAGCTCCCCGTGCCAGCTTTATTCATAGCAGCACTGTCCCTAGTAATCTGTCTCTTTATCTTGTGCAGAGGGAATTCATGAAAAGGCACTTAAGTGGACGAAAAACAGATAGCTGTTTCCTGGAGACAGGGCCTCACATAATGGCATAATTATGAACTGTCCTTAAAGAGATCGCTCAGCTGGCAAGTAGTCACCCAAGTCCATTGTGAATGCTGTCACAGGCCCTCAGATACGCGAGGCTAACAAACAGACATGGAGAATGCGTGCCTACAGGGTATGTACTGAGCCGTGCCGCCCTCAGCCAGCCTTACCCACTGTGTACCCTTGGCCCAGTAGAGAGTAGAAAAGCCAGAGAGGTATGAAAGCTGCTACCCTTGCCTGGTCTGGGAACACAGACTCACCCCAGCAACCATGAAAGATATCTGGGTAGAAAAGCCATAAACTCTTTGCAGGCTATATGCTGGAGCAGAAGACACCGGAGATCTGGGTTGAGTCCTGTTCTACAACCTACTCTATAACCTCCAACTAAGTCATATCACCTCCCAGAGTCTCAGTATTCCCATCTGTAAATGGGGGTTACTAGGTCCTTTCTCAAAGGCTGGTCCGAAGAATAATACCACACCGTATCAGATGCTAATATGTATTGAATCTATAAAGCACTGCACAAAGATAAAGTATTGATGGCAAATTAGCTTATAATCATAAATAATTGCTGCAATTAGGATGCCAGAATAGGCATCCAAACACCTGGAGGTTGACTGGTAAGCACAAGGAACACCTTCATGAGAAAGATGACTTATGCTTTCTATGCATCCTTTAAAGCCCCAGGTGTGGGAGTGCAGGAGGTTCGCAAGTACCCCGGATGCCCAGGGAAAAGTCAGGGTCTACAAGAAAGGGAGATTTCCCACAAGTCACGGTTTGCCACTCTTGGTCAAAAAGCTACAGCAATTAATTGGGACATTTCTTAAACTGCCCTATGATAAGTCTTAGGGATGTTATTGGAATCTAGGAAAAAACTCCCCTACCACATGAGGAGATCAGATCAAGATTTTCTTGACTCCAGAGACGATGACGGAATATGGCTTAATGAGGGGAGCAACCATAAAGAGACAATGTCAGAAAGCGCTCATGCCTTAAATAGAGCCTGAAATCAGAAGCTGTGCACAGAAAGCCTCTTTTAAAATGCATGAAGTCACGTAACACTCTGTTGGCACCTACTGTTTACGTAAGCCCACTGGGCGCTGCAAAGGTAAAGGAGCAGGGATTATTTAGCCTTCAGCGTGGGAAACATGTGGTAAGGGCTATGAAAGGGGACCAGGTGTTAGGAGAACACAGAGGGAAGGGAAATTTTTCTCCTTGGAGAGATATAGGAAAGCTCCATGAGTCAAGTGGCATTTGAGCTGGGAGAAGAAAACAAAGCAGAGATGAGATGTCAGAATGCTGAGACTCTTAACTGCTTCTGTGACACAGATGCCTTGACAGGCTGGAAAAGCCTGGTGACCCCTGCAAAAAAAACAAGTATATTTAAATGAATGATAAAATTACACAGGACTTCAAAGAAAATTGGTATTAAAACACAAAATGCAGTTAAAAAACAAATTTGTGATAGAGTACCATATGTGATTTTTTTATTAATGCATTCAATAAAATCTAGCGGCAAGTCTAACATTTACCATAATTTCAAAGCAGCAGTGAATGGCTTTTTGAGATGTCTGTAATATCTGTAATGTGAAGTGAAAATATCTGTGATTTCTATTGGCAACAAAAGCAAAAAAGAGAGGTACTGCTAATACTACTGTGGTTTGTTACCTACTTTTATAATGAAAGGAAATGCAATATTGCAGTTAGCGGTCAATAAAAATAAAGAGGTACTTTTTCCCCAATCAAGTTCACAGATTCCAAGTTTTTGTTTCCATGGACCCAGGTTAAGAAATCCTGAGAGAGAAAACAGCCCAAGCAAAAGAAGAAAGTGAGAAATTCGGGTAATGTTATGAGGCCACGTAGAACATGCAAAGACACAAATAGGAGATGGCATTAAAAGGAGATGGCCAAACCCTCAGAAGTCACCAAGAAGAAGGTTCTTCATTCCCCAACCATTAAACCACAGAATGTGCTCTAAGTTCCAGAACAGTATCTTCTTTTGAAATAAAAGATGAATGAAAGAAGCAAGAAAACATCTTAACACAGGTTATAGCTCCTTTCCAAAAGTGCAGTAGATAACAGCACATTGATAAATTTACTAAAAAAAACCCCACATATCCAATAGGATTATGTATGTAAAACTGCAAGCATGTAAGTATGAGTGGGTGTAAGCGTGATTTTTTTTTTTTTTTTGCGGTACGCGGGCCTCTCACTGTTGTGGCCTCTCCCGTTGCGGAGCACAGGCTCCGGACGCACAGGCTCAGCGGCCATGGCTCACGGGCCCAGCCGCTCCGCGGCATGTGGGATCTTCCCAGACCGGGGCACGAACCCGTGTCCCCTGCATCGGCAGGTGGACTCTCAACCACTGCGCCATCAGGGAAGCCCGTAAGCGTGTTTTATAAACATAGACGTCCAGAAAAAATGTACATCAAGTATTAACAGTAATTAGAATTTGGAGGTGATTTTACTTTCTTCTTTGTATTTTCTACAATTGGAAAGTGGGCAAAAAAAAGGCCCAGAAAAGGTTAGGTGACTTAGGGTAACACACATTCCACACAGTACAAAACAGAGCTTTACTAGAACTCAGAAATGTCCTTCTTTTGTACCTTCATCTTCAGAACTGAACGCATCTGAACACAGGAGGTAGGTATAATTATTTGCCCCAACTTAACATATTCAGACTCTGAGACTCAAGAGTCTGTTAAGTGACTTGCCCAAAATCACAGAGCAAGTTAACTGGAGGAGTTGGGGCTAGAATCCAGTTCTCCTGCCCCTCTAGAAGGCAGAATAGTATCACTGTTGAAAGCAAGGGTTTTCCATCAGCCTGACCTTAAGTCCCAGCTATACCACTTACTTGCTAGTAAACTTGGACAAATTCCTGAATTTTTCTAATCCTAGAGTTCTCCATTCTTCTTTACTTCAAAGGGTTATGGTGTCCTTGGGAAAAGATCCAATGATGTGAAACCCTATCACAACCTCTGACACAGAGGAAACATTCTAATAATCATCTCAATCACTATGCCTCCCTGTCTCTGTCCCAGGGGGAAGGACTCCAGCTTTACCAGAAGCCAGCGGACATATCTGCTCATTAGATGCAGCAGCCCAGTTCTAGTCTCAAAAGTCAACTGGGATCAGCTCATTGTGTGCACAAGCAGCTCTACTGGACAGGGAACGAACAACATCACGCCTAACACGGGACACAATGCCAGCGTGCTGAGCAGCCAGTTTGGGGATCTCTAGGGATTCGGATTCAATAGGTCTAAAACAGGACCAGAGGTTCCAAATTGTTAAAAAGCACGAGGAGAATCTAAAGAGCTAACATTCAAGGACAAATTCCTAGTTTGACATGAGAGACTCCACTGTTTCTGTGAATACAAAAGGGACCCAGTCTAATCACAAGCAATGCATTATCCAATGGGTGGCCCGACAAGGCATCATAGCAAGACCAGGGATCATCAATGGTTCCAGGGCTCTTCTGTCATGAAGGGCAGCAAACGCCCAGAACCACGGAGGGAGAATTGAAACCAACTCAAACCAGAAGCAAAAATAAATGTTCAGAGGGACTTCCCTGCCCCAGATGCATAATGTTTTCAGAGCAGGAACAGACTTCAAAGATGATGTCCATTATACAGATACCACAGCACATTAGTGACCAGAACACTAAGGAACGTACCAAGACTTGGAGGCCCACAAAGCAAAGATTCACAATAAATTCCCTCAGTAAAGATTGCCGGATGAATTTGTTAAGGAAAAGTGACATTCAAACACTCAAAAGACAGGGCTTCAAAATGGCCTAGTCTGTAGATATAGAAAGTACCTAAAAAATATGGTAGTTTCCGACAGCACTCAGAAACACCACAACCATGGGCCTGAAAGGAGACAAGAGTCAGCAAACTATTCTCTTAAAGTTGATGGGCAAAGCAGAAGAGGGAGGGGTCTCCACAGGCTCATATGAATTAAAGTTTTTGCTCATTATTTTATCCTTAGGACCCTGCATACTGCTTGGCAAACAGTATAACATTCAGTAAATATTTGTTGAACGCATGAAAGTAAGAAAGAAAGCCCAAAAGAGACCATCTCTGCTCGTGCAGGCTAAGCACGGTACTGAGTATAGCATTCCCCACGGGGTGGGGCCTTTTTGGTTGTCTGGCCCAAGAGTGATAGAAACTGATTGCCCACACAGTGGAAGGAACATGAGCTTTCGAGTCAGGAATACTTGGGTTCAAACTCAAACTCCGTATGATCTTGGCATAAGTACTTGACCTCTTTGAGCCTCAGTGTTTCATCTTTAAAGGGGGATTAACACCACCTACTGCACCTCTAAAACAGGCATGATGGTATGTATCCTTAAAAAGTTTCTGGAAGAAAATTACATGAATATATTTATGCAAAGTAGCTAGCACAAGGGCCAGCATACAGTATGAACTTAACAAATGGCAACGTGGCTTGGAATTAATCATGCCCTCTCCCGCCAGAGCCTATATTCTCCTAGGTCACCTCTAATCATTCATCTATAGCCTTTCTGATAGGAAGCTGCAGAAATAGTTCCAGCGTAAGCTCACTAGATTTTCTAACAATGCCCATTTCTTTAAATAATAAAATCATGTATACATTCCTTTTCAGTTTACAAAATAACTTCATATTCACACACATAATTCTGAAACAGTGCATTACTATTATTCCATGTTTAACAGATGAAAATACTATTATCTGTGTTTAATGGATGAAAAACCTAAGACCACCTAGCCAGCAAGAGGCAGACTGAGACAGGAACTATAGATTTTAACATTTTATTCTAATGACCATCACTGTCTTAACCTGAAATTCAAACGAATGATCTTTCTACAGAATAAAATACTCCAACTCAGACTGCTCCAGAACTCGTGTCAAATGCTGATTGGATTACCCTAATACAGCTGAAAGCAGAAACAGATTCTGAAACGAGAGACAATTTTTTTTTTTTAAACAAAGCCCCTCCTCTGGATTTAATACCTCAGTTCTTGATGGAAGAAGACTTAGAATCAGGCCAAGAGAGTTTTAGCAACATCTCTTCCATTTATTAGCCATGGGACCCTGGATGATTCTTAACCCTAGTAAATTTCAATCTCCTCGTCTGCATAATGGGAAAGCAATACCACTCCTAAGGTTGTGTGAAGTTCCTGGCACAGAGAAGGCAGTCAGTAAGTGAACTACTCTAATGACCACACCATGGTACCAACCATTTGGACTGAAGGGGAAGTGACTTCTTATTTCTTCCTGGCTCTTCTAGCTTCTTCATAACCCCTGTTCTGCATCTGTTCAATGGGGACACAACCAGTCTTCATTCGACCTCACCAGGGAATGAAGATAACAAAAGAGCTGGCAGAGACATTATGCAAATACCAAATATTATTAAAATATTAATGAACTCTGGCAATTTCCCTGAATTCTGATAAATGGTGTTTATTATGCACTGCCAGCCTCTCCCACAATCTGGGCTGTCACATATTAACTAGATAATAACAGCAATCATTCTCCTAAAAGACCAAGGTGTAGAGAAATAAATAGTGAGTCTAGATGACTCCCGCAAATACCTGCCTCCAAAGGAATCAGAGTCTCCGGACAAGCAGAGAAGGCCAAGACAGACCATGGACAGCTGGGTGACCAGTAGCAGGCTCAGATCAACTCCACAGACTAGGCAGACCCCTGTTTTGATAGGACAGTGGAGTTTCCCGGTGCTGACGGGTCACCGTTTATGACAACAGCCTACCACAACTTCGCCCTTCTGCGTAGTAAAGTTGCCTCCGATCTCGATAAAACAAAAAGGATCTGGGAAGCCGGTGGGCGGGGGCTTTAGTCCAGGCTAACAATCTCATACAGAAAGTGGCTGCCCCTGCCAGCTGCCTAAAAACAGAGGTAGCGTTATCCACAGCTCCATTAAAGAGGTTTGCACCAAACTCCTCTGCCATTTCGTTCTGTGTGAGGGGATAATGTTTTCAGGCTGTCAACAATCCTCAGGTGCCGCTCAGACAGAAGCGGAACAAAGCCAGGAGGACTCACACCCACCCCCCAGAAGCTCCCAGAAATAAGGGCCTGGTGCCACCCCTGTTAACACCTTAACAAGCTGAGGGTCATTAAGACACATCATTCGCATATTCATGAAAGACTGTGGACTGCGGCAAGTGAAACAAAGTGCACAAAAAGAGATTTTGTTGTTTCAAGCCAAGCGAAAATCCCCTTTAGGAAAAGTAAATCCACACAGGGACCCTTGCTGTGGCCAAACCTTCACTTGTCTAGAGCAGCCAGCACCTCATTAAAGGAAAGCAAGCAACTCACAAATGAATGCAGCACCACACACAGGCAAGCTCATTTCGCCATCTGCCTGCTAGTGTCCAGAGGGGCAAGAGGCTTAAACAACATTCTCCTGAATTTTCTCTCCCGCAGGTGGAAATATCAAATTCCCAGGGGGCAAGAAAGACTTCTCTCGCAAGATCAACTGGGTAAAAATGAATAAAAGGGAATTTCGTTTACCTGTCAACACCATGCCACTCATGACATTAAACACAAAATAAATTAAGCACCCGCAGTAATTCACCCTTCGTAAAGGCTTTGAGAAATCAGCGTTATCAGCCATGGGGTTAGCATGAGCTGGGCACTTAAACTTACCCCTCCCCACAGCCTCCCATTTTCTGTTCCATGACTATCCTGACTGATGGTGACCGAGCACCTTTTCCTAGTGAACGACCTAGGACAGGAGACATTGGAATTGAGGCCGGCGCTATAACAACACAATGGCAGACTTCCATTATATACGTCAAAGAGAAAGGACATGATTAAGCAACTTAAATAACTTGCCCTGAGCCTTCTCTGTGTATCCCCACCCTTCTGACAATCACTGTGCTGCTTTTCAGATCTGAAAGCTTTGTAAGCTTCCCACCGCAAGGTTAGGGAGTTATTTAAACACGCACGCGCGCGCGCGCGCACACACACACACACACACCACATTTAATTCAATATTAGTTGAAGGGTCGAATCTCTCAATGGAAAGCTTTTCAACCCCATACATAACCTCGGATACACTTGGGGAGTGTGGAGCAAAAAGTAAAATCCAGCCCCAAGTTTTAACATGCTTCATCGAACTTCCCAAAGCGTTACTACCCACCGCCGGCACACGTACAATTTGTATTACCCCCAACCTGGGCTGTGGGGAGGAAGCAAACCAAGAGAAAATACCCGATGATAGAACCAGCAAGGACAGCAGACAGCCGGCTGAAATCCAAGTAGACGGCAGGAGGAAGGCAAAAGCTCAGTCTTCCTCTGTGGTCCAAGACCTATTTCAATTAAATTTCCCACTACCTGGAAAATTGCCTACGAATGTATTTGTCGAGCGCACAGAGACACGCGGTGGGGCAGCGCTACACTGGAGTCCCAGTTCTGCGGAGAGTTCACCGCCAGGCCACGTACTGCATTCAGGCAGAGTTGCACTGGTGGAGCCGCAAGCTACGCTAGAAGCTCCCAGCAGCGGACATTCACAGCACTAATCCGAACGACAGGACACTTGGGGAGGGGTTCGGTCTCCCCGGCCTGACTCAATTATTTTCCTTTACACAACATTCAGTTGTGTAAGGAACTGTAGGTGCCAGGCTCGGGGGGTGGGAGGGGCGGCATTATTCTAAACCCGGACGTCGCCGGGGTTCGAAACCCAGGACACCTCTCTCGGCCGGTGCATAGACAGCACACAAAGAGGAAGGGGCTGGCGCTCCTCGGGGTCAGAGATCTGAGCGTGGTCGTTTTCGAGCTGGGAATTAGGAATTCCGAGCTCAGCAAGAAGCCCGGAGAAGCACCGGAAATGCTTCCGACCGCTTCAAGGGGAAATCTACTTGCAAATCAAAGTTGCAGGAACTCCCTGCGCCCAGCCTACTTGAGCGGGTTACCAGGGAACACCCAACAAGTTTGGCCACCGGGGGCCCGGCTTGACAGCGCCGCGCCGCAAGCGAGACTAGAGAGCAACTTGTCGCTCCGGCGCCGAGCCAGAGCCCCAGGCTGTCTCCGCGCCCCGAGCTCTGGAGAGGACCCGAGACTCGGCGTTGGGAAGGAGCAGGTCCTTGTCTTTGGAGACAAATCCCTTAATTGAAAGCCGCAGCCGGTTCTCACCTGGACCGCGCGGCTTCCAGGGGCTTCCCCCAAACAGTGAGACGTTTCACCACGAACACTTCACCTGCCTTCCAGGCCCCCGTCGGTGAGAAATTAACAAAAGAGCCAGCGAACTGGGGTGGAAAAGGGACCCGGCACAAAGTATGGTAGGGAGGGGAGGGAAGGCAGCTCAGGTTGCCGCGGAGAAAGAAGGGAAGAGGCGGAACAGAGATGGGTTATACCCCAGGCACCCGGCGGCTCCGGGAAGAAAATCAAGAAGGAAAGAGCGCGCGAGAAGGGGGAATGGGTTCTTTACCCCGCTTCCCATCTCACACACACACACACTCACAAACACACACACACACACACATCCCTCCCTCTTTTTCCTCCTTACCCAGCATGGAAAAGATGAAATCCTTGGCTGTGTGAATCTCCAGTGCTCTCTGGTCGTCATATTCCCGCTGGTCGTGCTTCGTGAATTCTTGGATGAGTTTGTTCAATTCCTCCACCCGAGCTCCCGACCTGAAATCCAGCTCCGGGAACGCAGGCTTGTTGTTACAGCCCAGGGAGGCTGCCTTGCTGGCGGTGGGAGCCGCCATCTTCATACAAAACGCGCCGAGTAGCAGCTCCGCGGCGGCGGCGGCAGCACCCACCCCCGCCCCCCCACCCAGCCCCCCTGGGTCTCCTCCCCTCGCCGGCTCCCTGGCTGTGACCCCGGCCCGTGGGCGGGCTGGCGGGCGGGCGTCTAGGCGGGCGGTTCCGGCTCGGTGCGCTCCGGGCGTCCGGGCTTCAGAAGGATCTGGACTGCAGCGAGAGTGCGTGTGTGGCCCCGACACCCTTCCCTGCGGCCCCACGCCCGCCCAGATGCTGCAGGTCTCTGCCCTCCCCTGGACCTAGCTGGCAACTGCGGTAGCGGTTGTAGAGCCAACCCGAGCCTCCCCTGGGCGAGGAAAGTGAAGTGGAAACAATGTGAAATTCACCAGCTCTGAAATCAACAAGCTGCCGGCTCCGGTGTTACGGAGCCAGCACCAGCGTCCCCCATTTAAAGGGACAGCGCACCCAGTGGAAAGAAAAATAAATAAATGACAGAGGTCTGCGCGCCTATGCCACTTGCCAATCTGTACTCGGGCAGACGAGAGAGGTGTAGACCTATTCTTTCTCTACCTCCACCCCTTTTGGGGGCAGGGCTTGCCAAGCGCGTTCATGAAGGGAGCCTTCCTCTGTCTGATTTTAAGGGCGGTGTCCTGGGCGAGGGCATCCCTATGGGAGCGTTTCCGTCTCTAGAACTCCAAAGACTTTAGGTGGTGAAGGAACCTGCCTTAAGGAGTATAAACCAATCTTCTGCCATTTCTGCACAGATTGCCAAATATGATATGATTAAGCGTATCAAAAAAAAAAGACAGTGCCCACCCCGTCCCGTATAGACACGCCCATTAGCCACTAAAGTATCCCAACCTTTGCCCGAGGTAATTAATTTTTCCTGGATAACAGCCTATTAAACTTAACATACAATGACTTAATGCGGTTCAGCCCCCTCCAATATAAAGATAGGAAAACTCAAGGGTAGGTGTGGGGGAGGGGGAAGAACAATGAATTGCCCCAGGTTCCAATGAATGTTGAATGACAGGTGAAAATTCTCTCATACAGCAAATACAATTCGAGCGTCCACTATTTGCCAGGCAGAGTGCCAGAATCTCAGTGGACAGGGATAAGCCAAAGGACATGGTTCCTGAGATGGAGTCATACTCACTTGACAAGGCAGATTTTACTAAGTCATGGTCCTTTAGACAGAATAGGATCTCAGACGTGTTTTCAGTGGTTATGAGGTTTTTGACTCAGACACTAAGGAGACCTATTTGTTCTTAGAAAAAAAGGTTATCTTCCTCCCTAATTCTCCAAAATCCAACTCATCTCTATCCCACAGTCCCTGATATAAGATAAAAGCTTTTTCTTACCTGGGTTCTCATGGCCAATAATACAAACTCTTTTGTTTGTCCAGGCTCTGTCGTGCCTTTCCCTATAAAATGGAGATGATAATTCCTGTCTCATATGTTGTTTCAAGGATTACATTAAATAAAGTGGGTCAACCACTAAGTGCAATGCCTGACATAATAAACATTTAATTAAATGTTAGCTGCTACTATTGTTGTTGTTATAAACTTAACTCTTTCCTCTTTCCAACCGATCCACATTGTTGCCATGGTGATTTTTACAAAACACAGATCTGGGTATTGACATCCTCCTGGATTTTTCTCCTCTTTACTCCCTTCCCAACTTTGTACCAAAGCCAATTCCATAACATGCATTTTTCGAAAGCCTTCCCTAAGACCCTCCTCCCCCAAGCTGATGGCAACATTTTCCTCCTTAGAACCTCCACTGCACCCTTTCAGAAACTTCCATATGCCTCTGATGAATTTTGACCCTACTTTATCATTGTTAATGCAAGTTTCAAACTATGAGCTTCCCTAGGATAAGAACTACACCTTACTCATCTTCAGATTTGTCCCTGCAGGAAGGTCCTCAATGTTTATTGAACCAAGTGATGAGTGAAGAACTTTGGCATAACCAGTTAATTTCTTTTGCTTTTGGTTTCCTTCTCTTCGAAACAAGCTTTCTTACCTACTCAGTATTAAAGAGGAAGGATACATGTCCACATGAACGCTGGTGCACTGATGAGGGAGCTACTTAAAACTCTGGCTTTTGCAGGTCTGCTATGCTGCCCTGACTTCTCATCTGAGAGGGTATTACCATTAACTGGGCAGTGGGATAAGTTATGCAAGCGGTCGGAACTCCAACACAAATCCATCCACTCCCATCTGTCAGTACTTCTCTCATGATCAATGGTAGGCATCTGTGAGACAGCTGGCTGCAGCACAGTCATTTCATGGATCAGAATGATTCTAGTTCACCCGTGCAAGCAACAACCTCCAACCTAATACAGTTTGAAAGAATTCAGGCAAAAAAGTCAAGACACTTTTTCTTTGTTAATTTCCAAAAGTGTGAATGAGGCAATGCTCCTCCCTTGTGACACTTGTATTCATACAGATAAAACAAGTAGTTAGCAGGAATTGTGCCTTATTGTGCCTCAGCCCTGGGTTTTGGATGTTTTGAATGAGGGAGTCAACAAATGGTCTCTCTGTTCTTCTACATTTTCTGTTTACTTTCCATCAGCCAGATCCGAATTCTATGAATCACTGACCTTCAGTGAGTCTATGTATTTGGAGAATGTCCTGAATAGTAAACTAAATACCTTTTATATGCTCTTATACAACTCTGATAAGATGATATAAATATCCCTTGTCCAATTGTCAAAATAGGGAAAGAGGATCAGACCGTAATTTCCTGAATTGGTCTTTCAGGAGACTTTTTTTTTTTTTTTTGGTTTTAAATTTTTTTTAATCAAATTACAAACTAAATACCAAAAACATCATAATCATAAAACAAAACAGGAAAACCAGACATAGCAGGAAATAAATAGAAGTCTAATTTCAATAAATCAAGAAGTAGAGGTATTAAAATTACAAAGATATTCTTTGTAATAATTAAATATAGCTAACAAAAACTGAGAATGTTGTGGAAGATGGGATGTGAATGATATTGCAATTGCACTTAATACTTCATATCCCATAGCGAGGAGTCAATAGATGTTACCCAAAGTTGATAAATCAATAGGCAGAAATTGTAATGGTAACTACGATAAGAGTTAAAGAGAGAAACTTTCAACAGTGATTACCTATGAGTGACTGGTTATTTTGTATTACTCCCTTTCTACAATTCTTTACATGTGCTTGTATTACTCTTCTAATTTAAAATAATTAGTTTTAAAAGATTTGGATGTTCTTCACAATCCACAGAACCAAAAGAAAAGATCTCTTTTGAAGTATCTTGTTTTTGCCAAAGATTGGTTCATCCACCAAATTGGAATTACTTAAGCTGTAAGAAAAACCCATCACTGACTGGGTAGCCTCCCTTCATTAGGCTGTATAGCAGAATGAAAGCTCTCAGAAGGTCCAGACCACTTTACATGGCCAGCTTCCGTCTAACATCCTTCCAAATTAATGTAGTAACGGGGCCAATGACCAGTCACAGGACGGTTCTCATAGTGAGAGTCCCCTTTTGGGAGACTTTTTAACCTAGTAGACTGTGAACTCCTCAAGGGGGAGTGCTGTCTCTTCACCTTTGTAAACACCGCATTTAATACATTTCCTGGCTCATCTTATGACCTTAATTAATGTGTTTGAATGAATGAATGAATGAATGAACAAATTAATACCATCTCTCAAAGTCCAGGAAGTCAACATTTAGTTGATTTTTGCTACAATTAAATATCTCAATGCAAGCTATCTATGGTTTCCCAACAATCACTTGAGTTCTTATAAATGTAGGTATTTCTGCTTAAGTTTAATGAAATGTTTCTATTTGTGTGCCTTTTATTTTTCCCTGTGTATGTTATATGGCCTAAGAGAAAGAAGGGAAATGGAGAGGAAGGTGAAGAGAAAGAGAAAGAGAAAATTATTAGAAGATACTAAAGAGTGTCTCGGACTTGTAATAAAAGTGCAGGTTTCTAGAGTTTTGACAGATGACTCAGGAAAGGTCAATGGAGTGTACCATCTAAATAAGCACTAAGGTAGGTCGTTCCTTTACTTGCTTGTGTGGCATCAAACAGACCAAAGAAACTCACTGCCTTTCCAAACTGCTGTCCCACTTAGAGGCAGAACTTGGCCCCTTACTTTCCCACACCCAAATTGTATGAGCTTGTGAGAGAAGCCTTCTGCCTGCTTCTCTGAGGCTGTTTGTTTTTAAATATGGCTCTCAAGTTCTGTGGCAAACTCTCAGCCATGAATAACTGGGCTGTGCAGCCCATGCATTAAAAATAGTAAGCTCCACACCCACATGATGGATTAACAAAATATAATTTTAAACAAAGATTCTCTGGTCTGAGAGCAGCCCAGGCTACAAGATCTGGCCTTCTTGGGCAGTTCCATTTTCAATAAAAGTCTAACCAGGGGAGGTAGCCCGAGCTTCTTATGATTTGAAAATGTAGGCAGGAAAAAGAGAGGCAAACACCACAGACATGTGGAATGTTGACAGCAGAAGGGACTTGGGGGATAAATTCCATCCACCGCCTTCACTTTGAGATAGGAGAACTGGACACAGCAAAGGAGAGGCCTGCCTATATAGTAGAGGCAATGCTGTTCTATTTCTCATACTAAATTCAAATTTAGTAAGTATTTCTTATGTTTCCAGGCCACCAGAGGGGTTGTAGAAAATGCTAGGAAATTGGACCAGAATCGTAATAAAAACAAGAGGAGAGTGGTCCTTGGGCAAAACGGACTCATTGATCTTGAAAGTTTAAATTTCAATATATCAGGAATTGCTGACATTTGGAATTACTTAGCTACAGCTTTTTGCCACTAATAGGTAGTAATCCAGACTAGAGCTGAATTTCCTGGGTATCTCACAAAGTCCTTCAGGTGCACATGACCCCATCTGGAGTAAGCTGCTAATTTTACCTCTTGTGAGATTAGGCCAGTGAATTGTTAGTGAGGTCCCCAGAGCAGGGTGGATAAGTCATGACTTAGTCTATTCAGTTCTAACAAGGTGACCCCAGAGTGAAGCCCCACCCCTCTGACACTCACATGGTTCATGGGGGCTCGTTTCACCCTCTCCTTGAACCCTGTGCCCTAATAGCCCCTGGGGACCTAGGTGGTCTAGCTGTGCAGAAACTGCATATAAATCACCCAAATCTGTGCTTTTATTCTCTGCTCCTGCTGTGCCCCAGGAAGCCAAATCTGTACCTGTGGAAAGAAGAAAATGGACTCTAGGATGGGAGATAACAATATCTGATAACAATTATTAACAATTGTCTTCCTTCCAATGATGGAACACTTTCCGGTTCAAAGCACTTATCACATAAATCTGTTTATCCTCACAACCTCCTACTGAATAAAGCAGGTTGGTCCGGATTGTGATTATTATTCCAATTTTAGAGATAAGAAACTGAGGCTCAGAGAGATGGTGATGTTTGTGAAATCATCTGACTAATTGTTGTCTGTCAGCTCTCTATTTAGACATCATCTCCTGCTAAGGGCTTTTCCTGAACATCTTACGCCCCCTCCCCACACCCATGTAGGTCCTGGAGGCTCCTTATAGACTCATTGCCTTTGACTCTATCACTTCGTTGTAGCTGCCTCATAACTTGTCTGTCTCCCTCACAAAGGTGTACGTTCTCTGTGGGCAGAGACTATGTCTCTCTTGATCACCAATGTGTCTGGCACACAGTAAGTGTTCAATACAAGTTTGATAAAGGAGAAAGTAAATGAATGAACCGTGTGGCTGGCTCAGGCCCCAAACTCAGGTCTTTGATTTACGACCCAGGTTCTTTCCATCAAACCTCCCTGGCGCTGTTACCAGCAACCACTGAGCCTCCAGAAAAACACCAACAATCTCTTTCATTTTTTACATCTTTATTGGAGAATAATTGCTTTATGCTGGTGTGCTAGTTTCTGCTTTATAACAAAGTGAATCAGTTATACATATACATATGTTCCCATATCTCTTCCCTCACTTTTGAAAGCTTTACACTTTACCTAGCATTTCGCATACACAATCAGCTCCCAAAGCTCAAGTTCATCATGGCAAAAAAAACCTTTTCTTCTCTGTCTTCTAAAGTCTGAGCGAAGGCCCTTTGCTGAATACATTTTATGACAAAATAACTTACAAAAAATTAAGTCTAAATATTCAATATGTCCTTCTTTTGGGGAAACTTAAGTCTACTTGACCTCCACACATCAGGCAAGAAAAAGCAAATGGAATAATTGCCCTAGAAATCCTATTTCTTTACAAATGACTTAACCTCATCCACTGTTCTGGGGAAACTGTGGGACCCCTCTTAGCAATCCCTGGACACTGCACCATCCCCGTTTAGCCCTTGAACTTGCCAAAAGGCCAGGCTCTGGGTCCGCTACACCAATCCATATCCTGTCTTGTATGTACCTTGGGTGCTGGGTCAGGTATTGATGGCGGGGGGGAGGGTGCACAATACCTTATCAGTGAAGACTGGAGACGTTCGGTTTGGTTTGCTGTGAGCAATTAAATGAAGTGTGTCACAGGGGAAATTAATTTATATTATTTCTGGGTGGCTACAGAGGATGGAACCAGGAGAGATGGGTGGCAGTTACAGAAATGCAGGCTCCAGCTCAGGATACAGAAGCATTTTCTATCCACGTGAGCCGCTCTGCACAGAATATGCTGCCTTCTGAATTAGTAAACTCCCCATCACGGGTGGTGTTCAGAGAGCCCTGTACCCACCTGTCAGGGTTACACCAGAAGAGGTCACCGAGTTGGTAAGGAGCATAGGCTTTGACCCCTGAGGTGCCTTTCAGCTCTGAGAACCTAAGACTGTGATACTTTTTCAATTAATGCAATAACTGAGAACTAGTTTCCTGTAAGGATCCACCTCAAAACAGAACTATATTCTGCACCCTGAACACAAGGTGTTTTATATCCATTTTCACATAAGTTCCCAAGATAAAGGATTGTGTCTTTCTTTTTCTCGGCTTAAAATATCCATAGATTTCGTTGTTTCTGGGTTTCCTACTGTCCAATCTAGCAGGCAATTTCATTCCACCACCTACAAAGAAATTCTGTTGGTATAGACACCTGTCCCACACATCAAACACAAATTCCACACCCAAATTCACATTCAGAGAAGCTCTCAGTAAAAAGAAAAGAAAGGGATTTCCTTGAACACATTTATTTACATACGTCGTATAATGACAGAAGCTGGCTCTCTGAGCGGACCTGTAAAATTGAGCAGGGAATGGTAATGATGCCTGTTTTGTTTTCTAAAGCTTGTCAAAAAATGATTCTCTAAGCCCTGCACTGTAACAAGTTTATTTGAAAACTTTGGCTTTTTTTTTCCTTCAACTATGCCCAGCACAGTACATGAACAGAAGGAATTGTCTTCCTTTGTCCGAGACCCAGCGTGTTTAGCTGTGGTCCAAAGCTCATTTTAAATTCCAAGTTGCAAAACCTGGAGAGAGGGCATTTAAGGAAAATGCTGACACTCCTTCAGCTCTGACAACATTATCACACACAACCATAAATATACTTCCTGGACCATGTTTTCTCATTCTACTTTCCCTGTTAGTAGTTTCTAAGCAGAAAAAGAAAAAACCCTCAAACCTCTTAAATAATTATCCAGTGCTTCTACGTCATCTAGTGGAGAAACACAAGAGAACAGGGGGGCTTCCCTGGTGGCGCAGTGGTTGAGAGTCCGCCTGCCGATGCAGGGGACGTGGGTTCGCGCCCCGGTCCGGGAAGATCCCACATGCCGCGGAGCGGCTGGGCCCGTGAGCCATGGCCGCTGAGCCTGCGCGTCCGGAGCCTGTGCTCCGCAACGGGAGAGGCCACAACAGTGAGAGGCCCGCGTACCGCAAAAAACAAACAAACAAACAAACAAAAACAAACAAAAAAAACGGGCAATAAAGGAAAAGAATATAAAAAAGAACAGAAAAAACCCCACAGCCCCCTTTCTCTATTTAATTTCTGATGAATCATGTCTATTTAAACTACCCTGCGAATGTGAGTTAGGCTCACCTTATTGTGCCTCAGAATTTTTGCTGGGGGGTGGTGGAGCCATATAGATACACATTATGGATAAATACATTCATATAAAAGCAAAGGGCCAGAAGTCAGGAGACAGATGCGAATCTGGATTTTGCCGTTAGTTAGTTCCATGATCAGAGGAAAATCCTCTCCTCTTCTCTGAAACTCCTTTTCCTCAAGTGTCAATGAATAGAATAAGGTGTCATCCAGCTGTGACGTTCTGAGACTGTGACTCTGACAGGAAAAGACAAGCAAAGCAATCTTGTGCTCAGTACAATTTCTAGCACATCTTGTTTGTTTATGTTTCCCCAGTCATTCCCTGCACAGTTGGACACTCCATAGTTGGATGTCCTAAGAATTTTGTTGAGGTTCCTAGCTTTAAAAGAATTAACCTGAAATCAAGAGAGGAGAATCTGTAAGTGCATGGAGAACCCCTCCTTGGCATGTCTTGGCTAGTAGCTTCTTATTCTCTGTTGGGGGGCGGGATAGAGCAAAGCCTGCTGTGGAAACTCACTCAGCAGCTTGGCCCTGAGGCACAGATAGATGGCCTCTGGGCTCTGAGGGACCAGCCAGGGCTCAGCAGGTATGTTCAGACTCTGGAAATTTTCCCTTCAAGATGAGAGGAAACAAAGGTACCCAAAGAAAGTACCCTAGGAAGTATTTACAAGAGGCTGCAGAACAATTATAAAATAATTTTCTGACCCTAAAATTAGAAGCAAAGGTTTGATGTTCTGAAGCTCAGGTGCAGGATGAATGTGTACATGGGCCTTTATAGCCGGTTTATAAAGCGCTTGAAGACAAGGAATTGTGGTTTTGGCAAAAAGCCTTAAGGAGGCTTTTTATTTCTTTACAACCAAGATATAAAAGAAGTCTGGTCCCAGAAATCTACGCTGAAGTTTTCTTTAGGTACTTTGGAGAAGAGCAAATTTCTAAATTTCAGGTAGTAATTGATGATACCATGATGAGCCATGAAAGAAATAGCAATCAACACATAATAAATAATATTCAAATGTGTATGATAACAAAAATAGATGCAAAATTAACGATATTATAGCCATACATGCAAATCACAGGTATTAAAGAAGGGTAGGAGGGAGTTCAGAATTCTACCAGATCAAAATCTTAATCATTCAGGTAAAAAAGATGATGCATTGACACAAAGAATGCATGTGACTGCCTATGGGAACACACCGGATGGCAGGACTAGGATCTTTTCTGCCATATATGTCAGCACAAGAGCCAAAGTATGTAAGGGCAAGTTGAACCCTACTACATAGCCAAAAGTGGTATTTTCCATAAAGCAGTCTTTTTTATTCCTTCATTCTTTCAGCAAGTATTTCTTGAACTTCTATTATGTGTCAGGCACTGTTCTAGGCACTGGGAATACAGCATTGAACAAAGCAAAAATTCGTGTCCCCTTAGAGCTTACAGTTCATGTAAGTCACTTAAATTTTTTTTCCACGTTGAGTAGAAAATGTTACTTGGAGAATAACGGTCTATACGGATATGGATGAGATTCTTTTGTGAGTCACTTAATTTAAATGATAAACTGGATATATTGTGCTGCAAGTAACCTCTTTATCTATATCAGTCAGGGCTCTCTAGAGAAATGGAGCTAATAGTGTATATGTACATAAAGAGATTTATTTCAAGGAATTGGCTTATGCGATCCTGAGGACTAACAAACTCAAAATCTGTACAGCAGACAAGTCCTAAATCTGTAAGGCAGCCTGGCAGGCTAGAAACTCAAGCAAAAGTTGATCCTGCAGTCTTGAGGCAGAACTTCTTCTACAAAACTTCATTTTTGTCCTTAAGACCTTTCAGCTAATTCGATAAGGCCCATCCACATTATTGAGGGTAATCTTTACTTAAAGTCAACTGATTATAGATATTTACCACTTCTACAAAATACTTTCTCAGCAACAGCTAGATTAGTGTTTGATAAAAGAATTCGGTACTATGGCCCAGCCAACCTGACACAGAACACTAACCACCACACATCTACCCTATAAATCTATTAAGTGCTGATCACATTCCAAGTTCTGAGATACCTCATGCACAGTCCCTGCCCTCTGAAGGGAGGGCATAAACCATTTACTTCAATAAATACATAAAAATATGAAGCTCTATACATCTATAAGAGAGGTAAAGAACAAGTGCTCGCTTTGAGGGTCTGGAAAAAGAAACAGTACTTTTAGGTAAAGAAGTTGGAAAAGCTGAAAACACAAAAGACAGTTGACCTTGTCCTTAGAGAATGGGTAAAATTAGAACAAGGAAAACAGGAGGTTGACTTCCTAGTGGAAGAAATGGCAAAAGCAAAAGTGTAGAGTCAGGAAAATGTGTGATGTATATAGAAACATGGAGTGGTTCAGTTGGGCTGGAAATATAGAGCACTCATCAAAACCTCTTTTATTTAGCTAGTGATTACTCAGTACTTGTTCAAGTACTTATTCCAAAGATATTAAAACATTTGCAGATGAAACAGAGAGATCAAGATCTCCTCCAAAGTCACACAGATAACTTTCACATACAAGTCAGTGCCATTTTCTTTCAGAAGCTACAGCTGACGCTTCAAAAATGATTTTTACCATCCCTAAGAAAGGAGACTATGCTTTATCTTTGTTATTTCAATTTACTTACCTTTGAAAAAGTCATGTTATTCTTTAATAAGTGGAAGAAATTTATTAGGTCCTAGCTTTCATAGGGATCGATGCCCTGAACAAGATGGTCAGGGATTTATATATCATAAAATTAAAACTTATTGCTTTTAGCACTCAGTCGAGGGTGTTTCTTGGTTTGTGCTGTAATTAAATTGCCATGGTCAGGGGAATGGTATGCAGAAAGCAAGTACATATAGGAGCCACTGTGTTCACCAGAAAGTCAAGTTCACCCAGGACTCCTGTTATTTCACAGTTGTGTGCTTTTTATATTCCACTTGTTACAGTTCCTTTCAGCCATCACGTTTCCATGCCCCAAGCCCCTCCCTTATTTCAAGGAATAGCTGTTGGTCTAGCAAGTCACTATGAAATAGATATTGCCTGTGCCTTACTACACTACCAGCCTCC
This sequence comes from Leucopleurus acutus, assembly GCF_964270905.1. NCBI lineage: Eukaryota > Metazoa > Chordata > Mammalia > Artiodactyla > Delphinidae > Leucopleurus > Leucopleurus acutus. The sequence continues at coordinate 75,618,682 of NC_139147.1, read as the reverse complement.
CCCATCCCTGCATTAAAGTCAGTCATCTTTTTGCTCACCTAGGAATTCATTTTTCTACTCATGACCTCACCAGCCGTGGGTTTGTTCCCCAAACTGATGGTTTTATGGCACTCAAAACAATGTGCCTGGTTTTGAGACTAGTATTGAATTTTAAAAAATTAAGAGAATTATAGGAATTAGAGGATTCCAGACATTTGCCAAGCAAGTCTTTACTCAGTTTCAAATCACGGTGAATTGAGCAGAAGCAAAGTAGACCCATCTTCCCCCTCTGCCCCTCCTACTTTCCGCTTTATGAAAGGGAAGCTGAGGACCCAAACCAGGAAGTGATATCATCAAGTGTCTGGTTTCATATCTCCATAAAGTGCATTACTTTAATTAAATCTATCAAAGAGGCTAGTAAAAGGGAGGCTGGGGAGAAATGAGGTTATTGATCAAAGGTATTAGATAAATGGACATCACCAAGGAGTGGATATTCACAGATGTGTGGACCGCTCAAGAGGGATCAAAGTTCAACTTCCTCAGTGGATAGCCTGGACATTTGTCTTGTGACGATGTCCTATTATTTCCAAGGGCGGGGAGAATCAGAAAGTGTCTAAAGATTTAGAATCCCATTACTTTAAATTTACACAATGCTTTAGATGTATTGTGTACGATATCATCTTATTTCTAATCTCCACAACAATCCTGTAGGACAGGCACACCATAGCCTCACAGGCTATTGGATTACATTTTGGAGGGCAGAGTTCAACCCTCCACAGCACGTGAATAACCTGGTTAGCTGTGTGTCTAGGAAGGTACCTGTGTGTATTTCAGAAGGGCTGGTGTGGAGAGACAGACATGGAGCATCTTGGTGAAGATAAATGGTAATCACACGAACTAACTGACGGTCTTCGTTAAATAAAATTTCTCCTTCAAGAGTGGGTTTTAATCTACTGTAACAAGGTTTAGCTTATTGTTTTTCACTCTGGTCTCAGGATAAGGTCACATCCCTCCAGATAGAGAGAAGAGTATCTCCTGAAAAGAGTGTACATTCTCAAAGACAACCATCAGGGTAGAGGGCCTCAGAAAAGTACAAAAGGCAGGGCTGAGGTAGGTAGAAAATAAGAAGCCTCACCTGCTTGATATTGGAACTAGAAGCATATGAAAAGTCAAAAGTCACTTCCGGATGGGTCAGGCTCCCATCTGTGGGGTGGACAGGGGTGTGGCAGCCAGGGGAGGCATCTGTTTCTTCCAGGACTTGAGAACACCACAAAGCTGGGTGGGAAAAGCTGCCCATGTAGCTGATCATTAAAGGAGGAAGTGCTGTCACGTGGGGAGAGTGCAACAAGTGCTTTACCAAGAAATTCCTTTGGGAACAGGAAGTTCCAAGTGGCAATGGGGTTAGCAGAGATCCAGCCCCTCCACCCCGGGATTCTAATCCTGCCATTGCCCTCCTTGGGAGACTTTACTCTGAGTTTGTTCAGGTGGGTTCCCTTGCATATTCACCGAGGGATAATATTTCAATGATAAAGCCATGGAAGGGGGAGGGTGAATGCCAGCAACTTCTTCTTGATGTCCTCCAGAGAGGGAGCATTTCTCACAGTAGCGGTCCAGTCCTTCACAGTGCCTCAAATAGACACGATAACTAGTTGATTTCATCCAAATGGAGATCGCAGTCCAGTTTTCAGACCTGTGGTAACCACTCTCTGTACCTGCATGACTCTTCATTTCCCCAACAACTTTGTCCTTAATAGCTAGTGATTTCCAAGCTCTTGTTGAGTCTCAGACAGCATGTCATTCAAGCCTCACGATCTCCATAAAAGGTTATTGGATTATTCCCATTTTTCAGGGTAGAAAACTGAGGTTTGAAATGATCATGTAACTCGTCCAAGGCCACATTGTGTAAGCAGCACACCTGGACTTTCACCTGTATCTACTTCAGTAAAACTCTATGGTCTTGACCACCACACTGGGCTGCCTTCCTGGTTGCCTCCCAAAACATGTGATGACCTAATGGAGAACTTCATTTCTTTTTTCATGTTTAAAAGACTGCTTAGATAAGTTACTGGGAAACCCTCTCTGAATTGCTATCTGAGCTATAACTGTGTTCAAAATGAAATAAAGAAAAAGGTCACCCTAATGCTAACCTCCAAGAAGGCTTCAGTCAATTCAGCACCTTTTTCAAGCTGTAAATTTACTCCCCAAATTGTCTACTTAGATAATCATTTCCCTCTCACAAAGAAAAAAAAAATGTAGACTGTTCAAACTTTTAATGTCTGCATCCCAAATAAATATCACTGTGGAAAAGTAGTTCAACAAGTATTTGCTGAGTGTTTTATGGGTTCTGTACCACACTAAGAATTGAACTGTTGCAGCGGTAAGGGTGTAGATGGTGATGTTGACTACCATTGTCTGTGAGACCTGGTCCTTGACGTCAGAGCAGTAATAATTTCCACAGGAGCTGTGCTAACAGGTGGAATTTTAGAGGTTGAGACAGGTTAAAACACCTGACCAAAACCAGATGTGAATATGAGAAAGACATGCTTGGGCATTCTAAGGTTTATGTTCTTGGATTAGGAAGGTGAACACTTTTTGTGGAAGGTTCTGAAAATGAAGCAGAGGAGAGTTAATTTGGCTTTGTGGGCAATTAATGAGGCCATTAAAGGTTTAGAATAGTAATATGATGAAAAGATATGAAAAATCCAAATCAAGTGTCATAGTTAGGACATTTTTAATTTTGAAGGCTTTACTATCAGAAATAAATCAAATTAAGCAAAGTAAGAAAAAGTATAAGTAGAGAAATTTATTGGCTCATATAACAGGAAGTTCAAGTAATGGACTTCGGTCTTGGTTGTCCAGGCATTCAAATAATGTCATCAGCTCTCTCGATTGGCTTCATTCTTAGTCTATCTCCATGTAATATTAAAATGTCTGCCAGGCTTACATGGGTTTTAGAGATTATGGCCCTAGAGAAAGAGCCTCTGCAGAAAAGGCACCAAAGTGAGCTCTGATTGGCCCAGCTTAGGTCACATGCTCATCTCCGAAAACTCACTGTGACCAGAGGGATGAAGCTGCTTGATTGGCCAGGACTGGGTCACATGCAAGCCCTGAGGCAGGGAAGTGACTCTGGTCAGTCCTTCCCCCACCTCCTTTAACCGCAAGAAGTGAGTAAGATATTTACAGAATGAGGGTGGAGTAGTTTCTCAAAGGAAGAGATACTGTGCCACACACACACACACACACACACACACACACACACACACACGTGTATCACCCAAGCTTGACTTGAAGACATTTACAGTCTAAAATAGAGCACCTCTCTTTTCTTTAAACTGTAGTTTGTTCCTTTAAAAATTACTTTTATTCATTCGTTTTATAGGTATTCAATGCTGTGAGACATAGCTCCTTTTTTTTTTTTTTTTTTTTTTTGTGGTACGCAGGCCTCTAACTGTTGTGGCCTCTCCCGTTGTGGAGCACAGGTTCCGGACGTGCAGGCTCAGCGGCCATGGCTCACGGGCCCAGCCGCTCTGCGGCATGTGGGATCCTCCCGGACCGGGGCATGAACCCGTGTCCCCTGCATCGGCAGGTGGACTCTCAACCACTGCGCCACAAGGGAAGCCCCATAGCTCCTATTTTTGAGTACCTACCACAGAAGTTTCCTATTTCTCTATACATAGATAGGTTGGGTTCTGAAAGTTAGTTGTAAATACTTTTGTTCATAACTGAATCAGTAGGTGTAGCAAAGCTAGATAATTGACCCCCAAAGACTCCTTCACAGTGTAAGTTTGTCAGTAGGAAGTGATGCCCAGCCTGGGATTATATTTCTTGCTCCTTCTCCTGTGCATCTGGAGTGGGAGGCCTCTGGTTAGTTCTTGCCAATGGGAAGCGTGAGGAAGTGACGTGTATCTCTTCTGGGTGAGATGGTTAAGAGGGGGGCGTGCCCTTTCCAGAGCCCCTGTCTCTATCTGTTAACTGAATGGAGAGGCTTCTAGGATCTAACGGAGAGCTTAGTCATGAGAAACAGAGCTTCTGGCTCTCTGCACCTGAAATGTCATCCCACAAGCATCACCCACATTGAATTCTTACATGAGTGAGAAATATACCTTTATTGTGTTAAACCAACAGGAATTAGCAACTTACCTTAACAAATACAGAAGAGGTTTAAACTTATTGTCCACATCCTCACTTCTACCACATACAATCGTGAGTGTGATCTTCAAAATTTAAAGCCAAGTATTCACTTCTTCTTACAGATATACCTTTCCTTCAGCATTGTTTCCAAAAATAACCAATTTATTTCATATGCAGGAAATCTGTTGAGTCAGGCCACCTCTTTCCTTGATAATTCCTCTAAGTATGGGGAATCCTTCAGTAGTTATGGTGCCTACACTCCCTCCCTCTTCACTGAGATCCTTCATCCCACACACTATTCATAGCTTGTAACAGATCTCATCAGCAAGTTTACCCTGCTTCCCCTTTAAATTCTTTTACGAACTCATGGCCTTCTCTGTTCTGAATAAACACATTGCCACTAAAACTAGAGTCCTACGCTCAAGTGATATTTTGTTCATCAGTCACTTTCTATTGCTCTTAATGATTCTTGCTGATTGCCCAGGTAGACACAGATCCTTGCACCTGCTTTGTGAATAGCTCTTTGTCTTCAGAAAATTTTCTGCAGTCTTGTCAATTATGCCACTTAAAAATTTTAAATATACCCTACCTCGTTTACATAATTATCATGTGCCTCTTCTTATTAGCACTTTCAATACCTTCCTTGCCTTTGCATTTAGTGAATATGATGGATTAATAATCTTTGCAAAACAGCTTGAAACCTAGGCACATAAAGCAAATATGCAGTAGAATATGAAAAAGAATGTGTTGACCCCACCCCAAAGACAACAACTGATGTCCTCTGTTGATGGTGAGCCCACCTGATATATTTTTATACTGTTCTTAGCTTTACTAACAGGGTGAATGCTCTTAGGTTGTAGAGTCTTGGAATGCCAAACCTAGAAGGGTTATCTCATTCAGTTAAATACTTACATTCTACACACACACAAAAGAGAGAGGTTGAGAGGGGAGAAAGAGATTCCTTATCACATGACTAAAACTTTAATGCAAATGAGAAGCAGACTTGAATAATAAATGAAGGTTTTCTGGACACCCTCCAGTCTGCCCTGCCAACATTTCATAAAGACATTTTATTTTCTCCAACACAGCTTCTCCTCTCAGTCCTTTAAGAAAATACTATGTTTGCCTCACTCCCAGGAGAAAGTGTAGAGAGACATTCACCTGGAGACACATCGGATGTGATGTGGATTTATCTATGTTTCATCAATTCTTAGGCTCTGGGTAATGCGGAAAAAATAGGAGAAGCTGAACAGATCTATACGAACAAGACCCGTGAAAGAGAAACGGGGAAAATGTTGGTGTGGGGTGAGAGATGGAAGGACTCTAAAGAAGCTGATGCTTCTCAGAGAATTCAAAAAGTGAAACCTTCCTGTTTGCTCTCAGAATCCAGTGCTGATTAGTTTGACAGTTAGCCATTTTTGAGTTAGAGCGAATTATTCCAACCATCCCCGAATATTCCAAAAATCATTGAATAAATTATGCTGTGCAAAATGCTGCTTTTCAGACTTTTATTTGAAATATCCCTAATGTCAATGGAAAGAGAAGTTTTATCCCTGGGCCTGAGGATAAAGCCCAAAGAAAACATTTGTTACCTTTAAAATGTGTTAGGTTAAACCATATTCAGTTGCCATTTTTATAGGTCAAAAATGGTTGAATATTGGCAATTGCATGAAGTCCAACATAAGAATTTTACTTTCTATTTACAACATACATGTGTTTATTTTCATCTGAAGATAGAATTTTAAGCTCCTTATCTTTGAGTAGAATGTGTGGACCAGGAAGATATGTCATGTTCAGCTGGTGATTTGAGTACCCTCTGGCAGTTTGAAGGTGGGAGAAAAGCAGCAAACTTCTCAGAGACACCAAGCTAGGCAACTTAAGAACCACCAGGGAGGGGCTGGCTTGATTCAAAATCAAACTTGATGGTGGGGTTTACAGGATGGTAAGAGGTCTGGGTATAAGAATGAGCAGAATAAAGTCCCTCTAAATACTCTAATCCCCTAGTTATTTTAGTCTTGTCACCTCCATAGCACTGAGCGCCCTGTGTCAACCATTCCTAGGAAAATTTAGAGATGCCCCATCTGGAGTTTTCGGAGACAAAGGGTATACTCATAGCAGCCAGGAACATCTGTTTTGTCTGATTGCTTCTGTGTGTATGTGAATGTAAGTGTGGCAGGGTAATTTCCGAGGGTGGAAATTGGATCATGATTTACTGGAATAATGAAAGCAAAGGATAGAAAGCAAAGGGTTAGAAATCAACACTAACTCTGGACGCTAGCTCTATGTACTTTACAAGATGCCAGAAACTTTCCATCTTTCCTGTATAATTTTTCTTAGCTAATAACTGTTCCCTATTCTTTTTTGGTAGTAAAACATTTAAAATCGGAGCTCTGGTGGCTTGTCCAAGGGGTAGAGTGGGAAGTGGTGGGAACCTTTAGAAAGGGAGAGACAGTAGTTCTTTGAGGTCTAAGGCAATGAAGATGAAAAAGATCCTGGGTCTGAGGACTTACTGTGAGAAAAAAACATGTAGCAGGGGGAGGGTTCCTGAAAAACCCTATAAGGGCATGAATACTTCCAGATGCTCTGGTCATAAAAGTGAAAGTACATCCACAGGCACATGGATGTTGCCGGCTGTGTGGGTAAGAGCCTCTAGGACTAAGAAGTCAGACCTTTACAGGACAGAGCAGAGCATATGCTTACACAGACTCTTGGCTCCAACATCCACAGGTACCAATGTCCACAAAAGAATAGAGAAGGGCAGCCTCATGAAAGGAGAAAAAGACGATCTGAAACCCAGCTAGTAAGAGAAGAAATCAGTCACTGATTTCCTCTTAAAGATCCAAATTAATTCAGGAAGTGGGTTTCTCTGTTTCCCAGAGTCATCTGTCAAATCTTTCCACCCAAATCTTAAAGGAGGGGACCACATCAAGAAAATATTTTATCTTTATCTTTATCAGAGTCAGTCCAAACATTAAGTATTCAAGTCCTTATTTTATTTCAGAATGAGTTCTTCTTGATCCTTGGGTAAAATTCGATACTTTTCCTTTAATACATTTTCTTGGTCACTACCAGGACTTTAGAAAGAGCTCTCATTTGATTTTTAAAAGATAATTAGCAAACTGGATATCTATACAAAAGTAATTTTTTTACCTCAGCAAAAGGGTGTAGTCAGCAGATAATTCACTCCTGTGGCTTTTCCTTAGCTAACTCTCCCTTGGGGCAATTTAGAGGTTAAGGCCCTTCTCATCCACTCTCTTAGCTGATGTTAGAATTATGGCAGCATTTCACCAGGCAAAGAAGAAAAAAACAAAGAAGCAAACAAGCAAACAAAAGACAACTCTCGCCAGAACTAATCTTTGTAATTAAGGTAGATTTCATTTATTGAGTGTCTCATATGTTATTCATTTTAGGTATATTATTTAATCCTCTCAACAACCCTATGAGTCAGAGCTCATTTCTATGTGAACAGGAAAAAACCAGGTTTGGGGATGTTAAGTAATTTCCCACAAATCACACAGTTAATAAATGGCAAAGTTGTCACGGTCTTTGTGACTCCAAAGTCCATTACGTTTCTGCTCTGGGCTTAGAGCATCCTTATTCTTTAATCTCACACGTAGGATTAAAAAATCTCAACCATCATTATGGCTCCGGGGATTAAGAGCATTTAAGAGGAAATGCAAATACTTCATTTCCAAGGGCAATACAGGACCCCAAGGCTACAGTGGTTTTCATAATTTTTTAAATGCAAAAATAATCTTATCCAGAACCGACTTATAAGATAGAAACACATTGTGTTAATGTATATTTATATGGTAAATCCAAATATGTAGCATTTGCTTAGTATAAAGAAATGAGCTGTTTTTATAAATATTTGAAATTAGGAGTAAAGATGGCATTTTAATTTTTTATCAGCTTGACTATTAATGAAATGCTAAATTTTTGTACACCCCCTAAAGCACCTTCTGAAATTATTACTTTCGAATATTTCCTTCTTCTCTTCAAATGTACAATCTTCTCCTAAGAACCAGAAACTTGGAGAATGAGAAAGGAACTCTGCTCTTAAGAGCTCATGTTTTAATCAAAAGAGAAATAGCATGATCACAAATAATGTAAGGATGAAAAGAGTCAATTGACGTACAAAATATTATGGGGGTTTGGAGCAGAAGTGCTATTCTGCCTGTGTGTGGGGGGTGGGGATCTTGGTAGACTTTGGAAAAGAGGTAGATTGTCAAGAGTGAAGGAAATAATACATCCTGTGATCAAGAGAATGGCTTTTAGATGGAGAGAAAGACATGATGATGGAGGAGGAAAAGGGCAGATGGTAGAGCTAAAGGATAATCTGAATTGTGCATGGGGGAGAGTTGTGATGTTATGACTGGACAGGAGAGTTGGCATCAGGTGGTAAAGTCTGTGAATGTCTTTCTGAGGAAGTGCAGCTTCTATGCTATAGGTAATGGAGGCCATCAAAAAGTTTTTGAGCTGGGAATCAAAGACAACCAAACTGTCCTTTTCATGAGGTTAGTCAGACAGCAGACTCTGGTGGAACATGGATCAAAGGAGGGAGAGCCGACTGTCAAGGAGAACAATGAATATGCTCATCATGACTCCAGTAAGGGGGTCATTCTGGGGGAAGGATTCTTCATGATGAGGGCAGGAGACAAGGTCCAAAGCTATGGGGTGGAAGGAGTAAGGATACAGAGATGTCCTGAGGTGCTGGGTTGAATAGTGTTCCTCCCAAATTCACATCCGCCTGGCACCCAAGATTGTGACCTTATTTGGAATAAGGTCTTTGCAGATCTAATTAAGTTAAGATGAGGTCATATTGGATTAGGTGGGGTCCTAATGACTGTTGCCCTTACAAGGACAAGAGAGATTTGAAGACATGAAAAGACAGATACACAGAGGGAAGAAGGCCATGTAACAATGGAGGTAGAGATTAAAGTGATGTTATTTCATGCCAAGGAACACCAAGGATTATTGGCAACCATCAATAGCTAGGAAGAGGCAAGGAATGATCCTTCCCTAGAGCTTTCAGAGAGCATAGCTCTGTGGACACCTTGAGTTTGGACTTCTAGCCCCTAGAGCCATGAGAGAATAAATTTCTGTTGTTTTAAGCCATCAACTGTGTGGTAATCTGTTACAGCAGCTCTAGGAAACTAATCCACCTGGTAAATCTTAGAGCAAATGATGGTGATCACTGTCAGGGTCAAGGAGAGATTTATAAAAACTCAATATACTAACAAGGAGAAAGCATCTTTCTATGACAAATTCCATAGTGAGCCTTTGTCGGTAGCACAGAGATAAACAAGGTATTGCATCTAACTCAAGAATCTTACATATTAATTGATGGAAGATCATGAATAATCAATAAAAAGGGACTGTAATCATGGGAACAGATGAAGAAACTGACCCTCAGTGGAGAGAAGGGATATACTAAAATCCACAGTGATATCAAGTGGCAGCAATGAGCTTGAACCCATCTCTCCTGCCTCCTAGTTTAGTTCTGAAGACAGGTTTTCACAGGAGAGAAAAGCAAAGAGGAGGAGCTTGGCAGAGTGGAGGAAAAGGCTTAGAAAAAGGAGGCTGGAGCTCTTCAAGAATCAGCCCCTGTTTTTTTTTTTTCCTTTTAATTCTGTCCCAAAATGGAAACATGGTCATCTGCTCACAGATTCCCAATCCCCAGGCCCCAAACTCCCCTAGTGTCTGAGAGTCTTGTCCTATTTCTTTTAAATCTCCAAAGAATGACAACAATGACTTCATTGCTTTGACCATTTTAATCTCAGCTGCTAAAAGAATGAAACTTAGAATAAGTAGGTCACCACAAGTTCAGAACAAAGGTGTCGAGTGTTTCAGAAGCTCTAGGCTTAGAGAAAAACTAGAAGTCCTAGCCAATGGAGATAACCACTACCTTGGGGAAGGCATTTGATATGTGTTCTCATCATACAGTAATATTACAAACTGTTCAGATTCGGGGGAAAAAACCACCATGCTGGTCATTTAAGTTCATCTGTCCTTCTTTTAGGAAGGACTAACATAGGAACCATTCCAGAAAGAAGAGATCTGGTTGACCAAGACATGTCTTAGAGTCTGGTCACGGGACATCCCTACCGGTTTCTACACTTGTACAAATGCTGAGGATGGAAAAGCCTTCCCCTATGTATTTGGAGAATTGAAGTAGGACTTTGGTAGGTATTGTCTCACTTAATTCTCAAAGCAACCTTAGAGATCTCAGTCGCCCTTCTCATTTGAGAGATTTTAAAGCTGATCCCCCAGAGAGGGGAAATGACTTGCCAAAAGTAAATTAACACAAGAGGAAATGACATGAAAAACACTTGGAGACATGTTTGGCTTAATTAGTCACTAAAGAAATAGAAAACAAAGCAATCTAGTGACACTACTTCACATCTATCGAGTCACCAAAAATTCAATATTTTATATATTATTTTATTTTATCCCGATGATCAGGCAAGGAAAGAGGCACATTCATCCACTGAAGATATAGTAAATGTGTTAAACTGATAAGATTCTTTTCAAAGGCAATCTGCTAATTTAAACTGTGAGTCATAAAAATGGTCCTAACCTGTGACCCAGTAGTCTAATTCTTACATCCTAAAGATTTGTAATTTTTAAAAGACGAACATTATTTGTTCAAAGATTTTTAGAAGAGTGTGATTCAGAATTCGAGACCTCTAAGATCATGCTGTCTGAGCTCTTTCAAAAACATATGAGCAAATGGAGACCCACAGAGAAATGATTATCCAAGGTTCTGAGCCAGGGTTGGAATCTAAGATTTCTGTCCAAGAATCTTTCTGTTATGCTCTAAGGCATTTCAGTGAAAAGCTAAATACAACCCAGATCTCTGCAAATCAAAGAACCAGTTTAACATATTGTTAAGAGCCTGGCTTTCTGGGTTCAAATCGTGGCTCTACCAGTTACTGGCTAAGTGGTTTAGGGCAGGTACTTAATCTCTGTGTTCCATCAGCTAAACCAGTGCAGTAAGAGAATCCCTTATATATTCAACCATTGCTGCCCCACCAGGTTTATGCAAGCTCTGACTGACTCCGTGACTTTGTGCAGGCAAACTACAGAGTACCTAGGCTTAAGCCCTCAGAGTACCTAGCCTTAAGCCCTTAATGCCTCAAGAGGCATTAAGCCTGCCTCTTATCACCTACCCTGAGGCTTCCCTGCTGATACTCAAGTGTGACATGTGCCAACCCCAAAGTGTGTGGCAATAAAAAGTTTCATGTGACAGATGGGAACTGGTGGATAAACAGTTCCTCCTTCCTCCCCCGTATGACCGTCTGAGATGCAATTTATGCAGCTTTTTGCAGGATGGTCTCATGGGAAGACCGTCCTGTTAGATGGAGCAATTGATCACACTCGATGGTAACCAGCTTGATAACCCACCTTCAAATGGACTCTCCCTGCTTCCTTACCTCATTTCACTTTTCCCTCACCCCTGCTTCCTTGGGATTGCACCCTGAATAAAGTAGTCTATGGAACTCTTGGCTTCAGGCTCTACTTTCTTTTGAAGCCAGGCTAAGATAGATGGTACCCACCTTGGAGGGTTAAATGGAAGAAACATTAAATGAGTAAAAATAGGTAAAGTGCTTAGAACCGTGCCTGACATCATAGTAATTACTTTGTAAGTATGAGCTATTTTTATCTACTGCATCACCGTGTAGCTCTGTAAAATGGCACATACTTAGATGGTGCTGCTATATGGAAAAATGAATGTGAGACAATGGTAAGCAAAAAACCGCACTAGGAAGAAAGCATCACATGGAATATAACTCTATAAAAATTATATATACGCCCTGATGGTGGAAGGGATGACATGGAGCTGGAATTGTGACTCTATAATGGGGAAGAGGTGCTGTGTTTCTGTTTCCCCGCTTATTTATCCAAAGTGGAGTTTAAATAAACAGAATGGACACAGTCTCTTGGAGACTCTGCACACACCTCTGCTCAGAAATTCAATCCAGTGCTTATAACTCTTCATAGTTGGAAAACCCTTCCATGCAGGTCTTCTCTTTTTTATACTGCAGTTTTAAGCCAATTTCCTATAATTCACTGTTTCTGAAGATTGGAAACCATGAGGCAGTTGCTGTGATGAAACAACTACCCACGAACAGGGTTCTCTCTTTCTACTTTTCATAGGGCTGTGACACAGCAGGCTCCTGTCCCCGACGCAGGGACCAATCTCCTCGGTAGTGGGTTCCTCAGCAAGTCATCAGTTCAGCGAGAGACTGACTTCTCCCCTCTCTTCTCAGTCCCCTTGCAGTCTGGGCTAGGAAATGGTGATATGCAAATTATGAGGATTGAAGCCCTGAACTTGGCTTCTTTAGAATCTCATGCACATCACCCTTGTACAGAGAACAGGTTAATGTGAGCAGGGCACATGTTTCTGTGGGGATGGGGATTGGGGAGACTCATTCTATTCCCTTTCCCCATTTGTTTGTCTGGGAGCCCAGGTCTGTCTTTGGTCACATGACCCATCTTGGTTTAAACTCTCTAATGGTTTCCCAAGGCACTTAGAGTTAAACCCAACTTCTTGTCTCAGTTACAAAGCCCTTCCTCAACCTGCTTCTGTTACCTCTCAGTCCTTATTTTACACCCCTCTCCCTGGCCCACCCCTTCCTAGCTCTACCAGTCATTTTCTTGTTTCTTAAATGCACCAAGCTTGTCTTTACCTAAGGCTCTTCAGACTAAGAGCCCAGAATACTCTTTCCCTCTAGGTTCACCCATTCGATTTCCTCTTGTCATTCAGATCTCTCAAAAGAAGCATTCCCCTGCCATGTGGTCTAAGATACCTGAGTCACTTTTATGCATGGCCCAATTGCAGTTCTTTGGAGAATAGCCATCCAGTGTTGTTCTCGTGTTGTTATTCATTTACCATTTGGCATAAACCTCACAGGAGGGAGAACCATGTGTGTCCTGTTCTCCTGTTCTGCCTCAGAGCCTATAGTGGTGCCCAACACAGCGCACTCGACAAATACATGGCATGAATGTGTAATACGTAGCAAGTGTGTTTGGCAGGAATTTCCAGGTGGTTCAGGCAGAGGAAAAGCTGCAAATGACAGCCTTTCTTCTCTCTCTTGAGCTGGAAAGTAGGCCAGGTACATTGCTTTTCTACCCCTTTGTACACCAAAAAATATGTTATTAACACCTTCCAGGCGGCAAAGAAAAGGAGGGCACCAAGGCTGATCCACCTGTGCCTTGCAGTTTGTTGGCTCAGAATAGGAACTGGCTGAAGAATCACACACAGCTCCAGATTTAAAGAAAGACTTACTATAAAGCTATAGGAATGAAGACAGTGTGGCCTAGACTGGTGATAGGATAGGCACATTGATCAATGGAACAGAACAGAGCCCAGAAACACCCATACAAATATGGCCAATTGATTTTGGCAAAGTTCCAAAGGCAATTCAGTGAAGAAAGAATGGTCTTTTCCACAAACGATGATGGAAGAATTGGATATCCATAAGCAGAAACATGAACTTTGCCCTAAACCTCATACCTTATACAAAAGAAAACTCAAAACAAATTGCAGAGCTAAATGTAAAACATGTAACTATAAAACCTTTAGAAGAAGTCAGGATATTTTTTTTGACCTGGAGTTAGGTAGAGTCCTTTTTATTGTGGCTAAAAATAACACAAATGTATCTTACATTTCTGGAGGTTGAAATCTGGGTTTCACTGGGCTGAAATCAAGGTGTCAGCAGGGTTGCAGTGCTTCTGGAAGCTCTAGGGAAGAAACTGTTTCCATGCCTTTTCCAACTTCTAAAAGATTCCTTGGCTTGTGACCCCCTTACTCCATCCTCAAAGCCAGCACTGTAGCATCTTCCAATCTCTCTCTCTCTTTCTCTCCACCCCTGCCTCTTCAGTCAGAGAGTTCATTCGTCAACATGACACCAAACGCATGATCCATAAAAAAAATCGATACATAAATAAATTGGACTTCATCAAAATAAAAAACTCATACTTTGCGAAAGACACTATTAAGATAATGAAAGAAAAGTGAATGAACGAAAACATTTGTAAATCTTATCCCTGACAAACTACTTTTATGTAGACTAGGAAAGAACTCTTAAAACTCAAGTGTAAGAAAACAAACAATTTAATTTTAAAAATGGGCAACTTGAACAACTTGAACAAACACTTTGCTAGAGAGGAAATATGGATGACAAACAAGCACATAAAGGGATGCAATAGGAAAATGAAATCGTCATGAGGTTACCATTGCACACCTATTAGAATGGCTAAAAATTTTTTAAAAATTTACAGAAACAACTAGCACTACCAAGTCTTGATGACGATGTAGAAAAACTGGAACTCGCTTGCATTGTTGGAGAGAAGGCAAAAATGATACAGCCATTCTGGACAATAGTTTGACAGTTTCTTATAAGATTAAGCTTATCATATAACTCAACAACCCCACTCCTAGGTGTTTACCCTAAGGAGATGAAAACTTAGGTTCACACAAAAACCTGTACATAAATGTTTATAACAACTCTATTCATAACCACCTCAAACTGAAAAGAATCTAAATTTCTTGCAACAGAAGAGTGGATAAACAAATGTAGTATATCCATACAATGGAAAATTACTCAGCGGTAAAAAGAAACAGACAGGGAAGCAACAACATGGATAAAGCTCAAAGGCATTATACTGAGTGAAAGATGCCCATTTGAAAGTTTCTAGGCGGCATGATTCCATTTATATCACATTCTCAAAAAGATAAGCCTGGGGCTTCCTTGGTGGCGCAGTGGTTGAGAATCTGTCTGCCAATGCAGGGGACACGGGTTCGAGCCCTGGTCTGGGAAGATCCCACATGCCGTGGAGCAGCTAGACCCGCGAGCCACAACTACTGAGCCTGCGCGTCTGGAACCTGTGCTCCGCAACAAGAGAGGCCGCGATAGTGAGATGCCTGCGCACCGCGATGAAGAGTGGCCCTCACTTGCCGCAACTAGAGAAAGCCCTCGCACAGAAACGAAGACCCAACACAGCCAAAAATAAATAAATAAGAGGAATTCCCTAAAAAAAAAAAAAAGACAAGCCTATAGTGACAGAGACCAAATCAGTTAAGTGCAGAGGTCAGCGTGGGAGGAGGGTGTGGCTTCGAACATGAGGGAGTTTTTCAGGGCAATGGAACTGTTCTGTATACTAATTGTGGTAGTGGTTATATGAATCTATGCATGTGTTAGAATTCATGGAACTGTACACCAAGAAGGTCAATTTCATTATATGTTAGTTAAAAAAATTAAATTAAGAAAAATGTGAACTGATACTGAGACCTTGAATCCAGATTCCATTGCTTTCTGGGTGTGCTATATTGGACCAGGTACTTTCTTTAAACCCCAGTTTTCTCATTACCTCAAACACATATATGAGTATCCACGTTTCATAGGGGTGTTTGGTGAACTGAATGAGGCAATGCATATAAAGTTGTGTGTGCAGTGGCCCTATAGTGAGCACACAATAAACATTAGCTGTTAATATAGGGTCCCAATTTTCAGAAAAAAAAATCTTTAGAGGAGGTTGCACAGCATGGTAAAAAGAACATGAGCTTTGTGGACAGTCAAGACTTAGCTTTGAAGTACTTATCGTCTTGCACAAGTTAATCAACCTCTCTGAACTTCAGCTTCCGAATCCTAAAAACAAGTATAATAATATTCACTTTATAATATTGTGGTAAGCATAACAATTAATATATGTAGAATATCTGGAAGTTAGTTGGTGCTCAATAAATGATAGCTGTAATTATGATTTAGAGTGTTTCAATAAGTAAAACATAATGTCCCCTGACAGTGAAAAATTATGCTTACAAATGGATAATCTGCAATGATTAATTATGCAACCAAAGAAAGAGCTGACATTATGCAAATGTTCTAGTTTGTACTGGACTGGCCATTCATACATATTTTCCTATTCATAGCCAAAATATTAATTGGTTGAAATGAACACTGTTGCATTCTAATGAGCTCTTAAAAGGGCAAAAAGATTTTTCTAGCACAATGCAGAATAGATTTTCTGATAGTTTGTATTCTTCCATTTTGTTATTTTATTTTGCAAATGGAGCCCACAGTTCTATAAAGTGACCTTCATTTTATAATACTTTCCAACTCTTATCTCACGGGTGTGTCTCAAAGTAAAGCAGGATCCAAAGGAAACTAGAGTCAGCTAGAGGGGCCTAGTGGCCTTTATGGGCTAGGTGTCCAGAGACAAGCTGAAACTCTTCTGGATTGATAATTTTCTAGGTTGCTCTCATAGTCATTATTACTGTTGGCATCACTGTCGTATCATCAACATCACCCTCCAGGCTCAGGTTATTAAAAAATCACTTTGGTTCTATAGCACCTCCAATCTTCCTGAATATTATTTGTCTTATTAGTTTTTTTAATTTTCTTCCTTTGTTCATTGATCCATGAAAAGGGAAACTGTTGCTTTAAGGAGATAACTCCTGTACAAAGAAATGATGTCACTCTGTCAGCCAGGAGTATAAAAACACTCCTTCAACCAAAGACATTTCTCATGTTAGATTATTTTTCAATGTTAATAAAAATGTTCTGAAATGGGTGATATTGTTTTATTGTTGCTTATGACATTATGGAGGTTACTGATGGGAAAGGAAGAACAGAGTACTCGAAGCACAAAGCTGGAAAAGATCTTAGAAATTCTAGCCTAGTATCTTTATTCCATCCACGGGGAAAACGGAACTCTAGAGAAGAGCATCGTAAGCACGTGTGACCTACAAGTGACAGGCTGAGTCAGGATGGGAACTCAGGTGTCCTGCCCACAGGATGGGCTAGTGGGCTGTATCATCACCTATCCAACAACAGCCCTCCCTGTTTTCCTTTCTATTCTTTAACCCTAGTTTTGCAGAATTTACTTAATTCATAGTCACTGGTTCATAGAATACTATCTATCATCATTAGTCCATGCAAAGACTCTCTCTTGTTTTTTTATGTTTTCTCCTTCATTCACAGCTGTCATTTCTAGTCCTTTTTCTCCCTTAGATGCTCATTCTACTGTATTTGATATTTTCTTAGCTATGCAAATACTGTATTATGTATGTATTTTACTTAATTATTTTGAGCTATAAATCTTCATTCAACATTATGCTTTTGGGCTATGTGGCTATATATTTATTTGGTTAAATAACTCTGACCATAGCCTAGTATTCCAGAGTATTAACTACATTTTACTTATCTATTCTCCTCTGTGGATTGTAGGTAACTTCTATTTTTGATACTGCAAGCAACTCAACAATTAACATCCTCTTATGTATCCCTTAGTGAACTCATGGGAGAAATTCTCTGGGTACCCATTAGTGGGAGATCGTAGGGTCATAGGATACATCATTCTTAATTTGACTAAGCATTGCCAGATTCCTTTCCACAAGACCATACGTTTTACACTAAAACCAGCAATTCCTGATTTTTCCCATCTCCTCAAATCCTTGTCAACATTCGGTAGTATCTTTCTTTCTTATTTTGCCATTTTGTTGGGTGTAAAGTGGAATTGCATTGCTATAGTTTGCATTCTTCTGATTATTAACATCTTTTCCTTTCATTCTTAAATGACCTACTTAAGGTCTTTCCTTTTTACCAATTACCATTTCACATCCTCTGACTACTTTTCTATTTGTTTTTCTGTTTCTTTTTTTGTTGATTTGTAGGAGTTCCTTACATAGTCTAGATATTCATCCCTTGACCGTTACAGGTGTCGCAAATACATTCTTCCAGTCTGTCCTCAGTCTATTGTGTCTTTTACTGAGCTGAAGTTCTTAATTTTGATGGAGTCAAATTCATCAACTTTTAGCTTTATGGTTTGTACTTTGGGATGTCCCTTTGGAAGACTTTCTTTACCTTTCACAAAAATATCCTACATATTCTTTTGGCAGGTTTATAGTTTTATCTTTAGCATTTAGGTCCTTAATCTACCTGAAGCCCATGTTTGAATATGGTATAAGGTAGGGCTACAGTTCTATATTTCTTCATATAATACTACTATTCCAGTTTTCCTACTGCCATCTAAGCAATCTGTTCTTTCACTTCCATTCCACTCCAGTCTCACTTGAAATGCTTTAGGATCTAAATATTTTCCACTAAATCCAGAAGATTTCCTGAACCATAGATACATTTGCTAAGTTCTGAGAAGAATAGTGCTCAACCTAATTAGATATTTTATTGGTAACTGAGGCCAAGATCCAGGAGTCAGGATGCAGAGTTTAAAGTCTCCAGAGTCTATTAACAGCATTGTAAGACTCAGCTTATTGCAATAATGGAGCCTGTAATTCAACAGGAAAGCACAACCTTTCATGACTACAGATAAGAGGACTAGACCTAATGGAACGCTATGAACTGGTTTGGAGGTGCTGGCCAATCTTGAATCCTATCTGGACATCAGCTGTCTCAATTAGGAAACGACTTTTATTTGATGTAGCAGACTGCCAAACAGAATTTTATGTGAGGAGTTTTTGAAGCTAAAGAAAATTTTAGAAAAACCACTGGTATAGATGGTCTCATGAGTTTCTCTAAATTTTCCTGATAGGGTACCACCTCTCCATTGAACTTTAGTTATCATTCATTATTAATATGAACTCCTCTTTAGTTTTATCTCTAAGTTGGCTATTCAGAACGATGGGTAAGAACCACTATAGTATCCTGTGCTTTGCATATTGAGGGTCAACAAATATTTGATGAGCAAAAGAAGGTTGATGATACCAGGTGAATGGAAAGGGTCATTTTCATTTTTTACTGTCAGTAAACCATGGAGGAGAAGGGTAAAAAAAATTTTAAGTGAATTGGTAATTTGTCTTTTGTCTTTGCAAATTAAATAACACTGAGATTCTTTCTGAGAATGTTGCATTAAACGAACTCAATTTTATGAAGGTTAATGTTAGAAATGTTTCCCATGGCTACCCAGAGATGCTTGTCGTGCCAGGCTTCTTCACTTTACTTACATGTGTATCAAAATCACTTGAGTCATGCCGGGATGCAGCTGTTTTTGGAACAGATGATGGTGTGTGTGTGTGTGTGTGTGTGTGTGTGTGTGTGTATGTGTGTGTGTGTGTGTGATGTTTGGAGGAAAGGAGTTCTGTTTAACAGTTGTATGGTCATAGGAAGTTGGAAAGAAATGAAACTTCAACCCGAGCAGGGCACCGTCTCCCAGAGGGAAATGAGGAAGGTTGTTGAGAAAATGTAGTTTCAGTTCGTGAAAAGCCTGCTGTAAACCCTTGGATTCCTGGAAACAAGTCAAGATTTATTCTTCAGTAAAATACCTTGGGATATTGAATCCTCATCAAATTCTTAATGAAATCTGTAGCCAGCTGGGTAGCTTAGTAGAAGGGCCCAGTTCTGCCCTTAGACATCTGTGGAGAGAAGCCACCAAAGGCAGGAAAAGGAGCTCAATTCTTGGGATAAAAAGAAGGAAGGAAGACTTGTGCAGGAAGCCTTCTTCAGAGACTGTCAGAAGTCAAATTCTTGGACAAACTGTATCTCCAGCCACTGAGGACTATTTCCCTTGAAAGAGTTTGGCGGATGTTTGGCATCTCAGTTACTATGGCAGATGGAGAAATGGAACCAACCAGGAGGCACTGAACAGGCCAAGGGACCGTTCAGAGCCTGTAGTGAAGGCTCCGTATGGAGATCTGAAACCAATGTGGCGAAAGATCAGTTAAATAATTCCTATCTACTGACTTGTATGAAATGTTTTGCTGAGGGTATGAAAAGGAGGGCTCCAGTTTCACCATCTCAGAGCCATTGGATCTGGAAGAGTTAAGCCTTCTTCTGAAGGGATATCAAGCTGTTACAGGAGCCTGAGGCAGGCATGATTCCTCTGCTTCCCATCCTTTACTCAAATCCAACAAATTATCTTCTGCCTGAAACGCTGCCTCAATGTGCTTAATCGTTCATTCAGTTACCCAATGTGTATTGAACACCTACTATGCATCATGCACTGTGACAGGAGCTGGGGAATCGGTGGGGATATGGGCTGTGCCCTCAAGAGGCTCACATGGGTTATAGAGGAAGATAAAGAAACCTGCCATTGAAGGATTTCTACTCAGCAGGGGAATAAATGACAGAGCAGGTGCGGAGGCAGTTTCATATACTGTTCATGTGCATCAAACTCTGGCAGCCTCAGTTCACGTCCCAGCTCTGCCATTTATTGTTGTGTCATTTGGAGCAAGTTACTTCACGTTGCTGTGTCATAGTCTCCTCACCTGTAAAATGGGGGTGAAGCCAACCTCATAGATTCGTGTGTGGATTTAATGAGTTAATACATGTGACGTGTTTAGAACAGCACTTAGCATGTAGTATGGGCTCAATCGAGGTTAGTAATGACTGTGCTTTAGGTATTAAGGGAGCACAGGAGAGGAGCATTGGCTCATCTCGGGAGCAGGTGGCAACCTACATTTATTCACAATATCGAGATGTATAGAAACAACTTTTCTTGTGGGTGAAACTTCTCTTCAGAGATCCCAAACCTCTTTACCAGACCACAGTATGTTCTTCCATGAGATTGACCAGAAGCAGCCCTCAGAGAACTGAAAGGCCAAGGATGGTTTTGCTTTTGTTTTTGTTTCAGCTGTACCTCTGACCATTGATCTCTTCTTCAGTTCTCAGCTGAGTCCAGCAGTTTCTGGGCAGGATGAGGAAGAAACAGAGACTGACACTTCCCCACCAAACCGAAGGGAAGTGAGTGATTCACCCCAGCATCATGGAGTCTGAAAGGGGATTTCTCTTTTCATCCGAAGGAAATTGGGCAGGAAAAATAGGCTAAAAACTATTCCCCGATCTAGGCAGCCCTTGGAAAATAATTTATTCATTTCATATTTCTACGAACTTTATTCAGTACTTACTGTATGCAGGAAACTGTGGGTTACAGGATAAGAGCCTGTATTTATTGATTGCCCTCCTCTGTGCCAAGCACCGTAGAAAGTACCTTATGTATCTAATCTAATGCTCACAACACATCCTCATGAGGTAGGTTCATTTTTATTTGCAGCAAGAAATTGAAACCTAAAGAGGTTAACTAATACCTTGTCCAAGGTTATACAGCAAGGTAGGAAAAGGCACAGAGATTTGAATTTGGGCAGAATGAGCTGAACACCCAAATGCCTAACTGCTATGTTTCCCTGTCTCAACAAGACATAATCACAGTCCATGAGGAGCTCTCACTCTTGTGAAGGAGACAGATAATTAATATACAGTGTAATCTCTGCTCCATAAAGGTGTGAATGGAGCACTGTGGGAACTCCGAAGAGGGAATGAATTACTCTGCCTGGAAGAATCAGTTTCAGCTGTAATCAGCAAAGTGCTTAAGACCGTACAAAATTTCCAAAATATATGCAAAGCTGGAATGGTGAAAATCTGTCCCAGTGAAAGAAAAGCTTAAATTCTAAGATGATTAAAGACTATAAACAGACTAGGTGTCAGCCTCTAAATGAGCAAGAATCATACTTCAATTTTTAAGCGTCTATTATGCCAGGTATTGTATGCTTACTACTGGTTTGCTGTACCACGCTCGACCTCGCCACCTGGCAAAAATCATGCACTTTAAGTCCCAGCTCAAATTCTGTCTCTTAGAAGGTAGTGACCATGATTTCTTTATCTTTATTCATTTTAGCATCCCCTGTCCTACCCACTCCAGGGGTCTAGGTCACTGCTTGGCTTAAGATAGGAGTTCAAAAATATTCATGCTGAATCTTTCAGAAGTTGATTATTCTACCTGTGGTTAGACCAAAGCTTTTTTTTTTTTTCTTTCTCACCTTTCTCCCTTATCATTTCACACCTCATTTATATTTCTCAGATGCTGCAAGGAGGAAAACTCTAAAATTCATCCCTTTTAATATTTGGGAAAGAGTGCATCAAAATGAGAACCTAAGGTAAATTCTAGTGGTAACTTTTGGGTTTTCTTTTATCCATTATCATAGATTATCTTCATCAATTATCATAGACGGATAAAAATTAGCTTAAACTTGGTGGGAAAAAAGTTCCCATATTGTTTTAAGATCTGTCCTGAGGGTATGAAATGTTTCCCATGGCTACTAGTCGCGTCGAGCAGGGGCTACTCTTCGTTGCATTGCGCAGCCATTGCCCATCTTTTTGTTAGGTTGTCTTGTTGTTGTTGAGTTGTAAGAATTCTTTATGTATTCAACACTCGTTATTTTCTGTTGTTGTTTTTGTAAATTATAGTCATCTTAGCGGGTATGAAATGGCATCTCTGACTCCCTGCTCAGGTCTGATTTTGTGAACAATGGGTACCAACTAGAACACATCCTTCTTCAACCCTTGGCAACAAAACTATCTGTTGAACTAGAGGGAGAAGAAAGAGAAAGGGGAAGAAGAAAGTGGCAAGGGATGAAGGTCGTGAAAAAGATTCTGTCCGTCTAAGCTCAAAAATAGATGGAGGATACAAGGATGTCCTGCAGAACGCTGCTGATAACGTTATAATATATCAGCACTTCTGATGAAACCAAGTACACTGTGTCCCCACAGAGTCAGTGAGGATTTGAGGAAAAATATCAATCGTCAGTAGATTTCATCCTTTCAAGTTCAAGTCAGTGGGTATCATTATGTCTGCTCAATCACAAGTCCAGGTGTAGCTGAGGACTAGCTGTTACCTACCACACTGAAAGCACCAGATTTGTCAGTTACTTTGCTCAGGTGCCCAGTCATTGCAGAGCTGCTCCCAGTAACACAGACTTTGACTTTGATACACTTCAGACACACTTCCAGGACATCCAAAAGGCCTCTATTAATTCAGATCTCTCACTGTGCTCATAGCAGACCTCTGATACCCAAACACAGCCGTGCACCAACTGTCGTCATTCATTTTTCTTGGTTTTTCATAGTTTTGTAATAATTTATGTCTTACGGTTAAGATAAGGTGTCAGCTTATCTCAGTATCTTGTAATGAGTTGTAAGTTTATTTTTAAACATTTTTGCAGCATGTATTAAGGAGAAAGGAAACTTTAATTTTTTTAAATTTTTGGCTGCGTTGGATCTTTGTTGCTGCGCATAGGCTTTCTCTAGTCGCGTCGAGCGGGGGCTACTCTTCGTTTCATTGCGCAGCCTTCTCAGAACGGTGTCTTCTCTTGTTGTGGAGCACAGGCTCTAGGCGCGCGGGCTTCAGTAGTTGTGGCACGTGGGCTTAGTTGCCCCTCAGCATGTGGGATCTTCCTGGATCAGGGCTCGAACCCATGTCCCCTGCATTGGCAGCCAGATTCTTAACCACTAAGCCAGCAGGGAAGTCCCAAGAAAAGAAACTTTTTAGCCTGTGATTTAAAAAATCCAAATTTATTAATATACTTTTATTTATTTTTGTTTGAAAATATTTCTTACGGCTTTTTAGTGCCAGAATTTTTATTTCCAACAGCTCAGATCATAGCACCAGCTAACAAGCAATTTTGTTTAAAGAGAGGCATGCTTTTTTGTTTGAATGTTAGTTTTTTTAAACCAATAATTAAATAGGACCTCATAAAAATGTAGTTGAGATTTAAGAATGAGGGCCCCAGATATTGTTTCAATTGAGACGAAATTTATATAATTTAAAATTAACCATTTTAAAGGGAACAATTCGTTGGCATTTAGTACATTCACATTGTTGTGAGACCATCACCCCCAAATGAAACTGTGTACACACTGAGGTCTTACTCCGCATCCTCTCCTTGTCCCAGCTCCTGGCAACCACCAATATGTTTCTTGTCTCTATGGACTTACCTACCCTGGATATTTCATATAAATAGAATCATACAATATGGAACCATTTGCGTCTTGCTTCTTCCACTTAGCATAATGTTTTTTAGGTTCATTCACATTGTAGCATGTTCCAGTGTGCTTCATTTCTTTTTATGGCTGAATAATATTCCATTGGTGTATATACCACAATCTGTTTATCCATTTATCTGTTGCTAGACATTTGGGTTGTTTACACCTTTTAGCTATTGTAAATAGTACTGCTATGAATATGCATGCATTTGTTTGAGCATCTGTTTTCAGTTCTTTTGGATATATACCTAGGAATGGAATTGCTGGATCATAAGGCAATTCTATATTTACTTTTTGAGGAACTGTCAAACTGTTTGCTATAGCAGCTACACCATTTTACATTCCCACCTGCAGTGTATGAGGTTTCCAATTTCTTTGCCTCTTCACCAACACTTGTTATTTTCTGTTGTTGTTGTTGTTTTTGTAAATTATAGTCATCTTAGTGGGTATGAAATGGCATCTCATTGTGGTTTTGATTTGTAATTCATTTGACTAAAAATGTTACAAACCTTTTCATGTGCTTATTTCATGTGCTTCTTTTGAGAAATGTCTTTTTAAATCCTTTGCCCATATTTTTGTTGGGTTGTCTTGTTGTTGTTGAGTTGTAAGAATTCTTTATGTATTCTGGATACTAGACCCTTATCAGATATATGATTTGTAAATATCTTATCCTGTCCTGTGTCTCTTCATTGTCTTGACAATGTCCTTTGATGCAAAAAAGTTTTTAATTTAAGAACTACAGTTTAAAAATTTTTTCTTTTGCTGCTTTTGGTGTCCTATCTAAGAATCCATTGCCAAGTCCAAGGTCCTGAAGACGTTCCCCTATGTTTTCTTCTAAGAGTTTTATGGGTTTAGCTCTTATATGTAGGTTGTCAATCCATTTTTAGTTAATTTTTGTAGTTGGTATGAGGTAGGGGTTCCAACTTTATTCTTTTGCATGTGGATATCTCACCACAGGGATTTGGTTTTGTGTACATATATATGCTATGGGAGAATTTTAAATGAGAGATTAATGAGTTTTATGGGGGTAGATAGAGACTGAGCAGGTCAGAACTAAAGTCTGGTTCTCACTGGTAGGTAGGTAACAGGCCTTCCCTTGCCCTCCTCCCCATCCCTGCCAGCTGCTGATAAGATACCTGAGAGGGAACAAGTCTGTTCTGAGAGGACAGTTACACTAGCTTGATAAGAGGAAAACAGTTAAAAGTAAGAAGGATGGGTCATTGAGATTATCTTTCAAACTAGTGTTTTGGGCATGTATGTCAGAACTTTGGAAATTACTTAACAAAGCAATAAATAAATAAACAAAAATTCAGAACAATAGACTAAATACCAAATGCATCTCTGTTTGGTGGCCTATGGTTGGACATTCGGATGACAAGAGCGAAGAGGAAGGAAATCTGTGTCCTGCTTGTTGCTCCTTCTTGACCAGCATGAGCCATTTTCTTCCCCTGCCTGGGGGAAGGGAACATTTGGAGGCTTGGAAGAGCCTACTTTTATGCTATGATGGTGGCTATAATGAAATGGGGGAGTGTCTATGGAAAATCCAGGTTGCCAGATGACAAGAAGTGCATCAGGAACCGAAACTATAGCCAGGACCACTTGTGAGATGGAGCAAATACCACCATATGGGTGAAATGGCTGACCTGGCTCTTACTAGCATGTGTGAGTCATACCATGAGAACCAGAACGAGAGACTTAGAGCCTGCCCTCCAAGGATTTCACTGAGACAGGGAGTTACTGATATGCCTTTCAAAAATTCTAGTCATATAAAAGTAAGTTTTACAGTGACATCTTTATACTATAACTGTGGTGGAGATGGCCAACTGTCCTTCAGACATTTGTATTCTCCTCCATGGTATAGAGCTGTTGCTGAAAGCAGCTGCCCAGTAGAGGACTACATTTCCCAGCCCCCTTACCTTGAAATGGGGCCACGTGACTGGTTGTGGCCAGTGGAGTGTAAATGGAAGGGTAACCTCCCCTCCTCCAGGCTGTGGTGCTTAAGAAGCTGGTGCACCATCTCCATGCTCTCTTTCTTTCTGCCTCCATTGGATGCAGTTTCCTGGGCAATCCTGGAAGCCACATGTTGAATCTGGCAGATCTCTGTTGGCCTAGGTGCCTGAATGACTTTGTGGACCCCCCATGTTAGACTGTTACACAAGTGAGAAATAAATTTTTAGGAAGATTAAGCCATTTGGTATTTCAGTTTGTTGGTTACTGAAGCTGGTGACACCCTAGAGCAGTGATTCTCAAACTTGGGGGTATATTGGAATCACCTGAGGGCTTATTAAGACACAGATTGTTGGGTCCCAGTCCAAAGTTTCTGATTCAGTAGGTCTAAGTAGGGGCCCAAGAATGTGCATTTCTAAGAAGCTCCCAGGTGATGCTGCTGCTGCGGATTCACCATATTTTGACGATCACTGTGGGAATTAATGCAATAATACAGAAAGGAACTGTGTAGAGAATGGTTAACAATCTGATCTGAGGATTAACAACATTAAAACAAGCATTAATTTAACAAGTATTTGTTTAACTGCTTTTTGTGCCAGACAATATGCTAAGTCCTGGGCACAGAGTGATCAACTCCTTGGAGAACTTACCATCTAGTGGAGGAGATATGCACGAATCAGTACAGCTATATGATAGTGGACAATAGGTACAATGAAGGGAAAGGGTAGGGAAATGTGAGACCAAATAACAGGGAACTTCATCCAGTTTGAGATGGGGGGTTGCAATGCTCAGAAAAGCCTTCTTTAAGGAAGTGTCATTTAAGGCAAGATTTAATGTCTGTGAAGGTAGAGATTTTATTTTATTTTTACTTTTTAAGGAGGAGGGTGTGTCCCAAGGGAAGAGAATGCTTGAAGAAATCAAGAAACTGGAAGAAGCCCAGTCTATCTGGAACAGGGAAGTGAGGGGAAGAATGATAAGGAATGAAATTAGAGAGCTGGAGGGGAGCCAGATCAGGCATGGGATGGTAAGCCACACAAGGATTCGACTTTCATTCCAAGAATAGTGTGAAATTATTTGACTGTTAAAGGAGGAGAAACAGAGTTCGCACTCAGAGATATTTTTATTCCCTTCTCCCCATTTTTCTATGTAGTCTTTCTTTAAATTAATAAAATTAGTCTTTTGTATTTTATGTGTTTTGCTAATATTTTTTCTTTGTCATTTGTTTTTGACCTTCTTACTGCTATTTTTCCACACTCAGAAATTTTAATTTTTACGTACTTAAGTTTGTCACTCTTTTATAATTCTGGGTTTCATTTCATGCTTCAAAAGAACTTTCCCATCTCAAAATTATCTTTTCTATAAGTTCACCATGTTTTTTCCTAGTACTATATAAGGATATACAGTTTAAAAGCACAATGATATATAAAATTTCACCTATGAGAAAGGCAAAGATCAAAACTTTTGATAATACATTGTATTAGTTGGGTGATGAAGGGCAGTAGACATTCCCATACTTTTGATTGGATTGTTAGCATTTGGTAGATTAACTGTGGGTGTATGGACAGTGCACCAAGACAGATTTATGGTGTCCTGGTCAGCTTCCCCTCTGCCTGCATCTGATCTTCAGCTACACCCGTGCGTAATTCCTTTCTCAATCCATTCACACAAGGGCAGTTTGGCTTGGGGGGCAGAGACAAACTGCCCTTGTTGATCAACTCTTGTTGATCAAACACACAAGAAACCCCATTCAGATCCTTCTTTTGTAAATGATTCCACATGATAATTTATTAATGAACTCATAGGTTCTACTAATTTTTTTTTTAATTTTTATTTATTTATTTATTTATTTATGGCTGCGTTGGGTCTTCGTTGCTGTGCACGGGCTTTCTCTAGTTGCGGAGAGCAGGGGTTACTCTTCATTGTGGCGCGCGGGCTTCTCATTGCGGTGGCTTCTCTTGTTGCAGAGCACGGGCTCTAGGCGCACGGGCTTCAGTAGTTGTGGCTCGTGAGCTTAGTTGCTCCGTTGCATGTGGGATCTTCCCGGACCAGGGCTCGAACCCATGCCCCCTGCATTGGCAGGCAGGTTCTTAACCACTGCGCCACCAGGGAAGCCCTATTAATCTATTAATAAAATTAGAGGTTCTAGCCATTGTTTTGGATACCTACAGGCAGTGGCCAAAAGAAGAAAGGCTCTCCTTCCTGACCTCCACCCAGGAAGGAGTGGGTCCCCTCCACCCAGTCAGGGGCATACCCTACCCTGTGAACCTACACCTCACAACCGGAGCTCAGCACATGTTGGGCTTTCTGATTGGCTGCGAGCCTCACTAGCCCATCCTGTGCAGAGATTGAGCCCCTGGTGATGGGAAGTATATGGAGCACTCTACAAGATGTTTCCATGAATTTTCCCAGGACTAAATCCTCGCCCTCTTAGTCTGCTTCTTCCAAATCAGAAGGGATTTGTGGCTTGGCATCCTTCCTCAGTCGTTTTTGGTTTGTGGGAATGGGACAGAGTGAGAAGCTGCACCATTCTGTGCCAGAAACTTGCTTCTTTCCTTGGTTATCATTTCCTGAATTAATGGCCTGGAGTTAAGTTTCCCTCCCTTGTTTCATGGCTGATCCTGAGCATTTTTCTGATAAACAAACAAAAAAACTGTTAAAATGTGACTGGGGGACTTCCCTAGTGGTCCAGTGGTTAAGACTTTGCCTTCCAATGCAGGGGGTGCAGGTTCAATCCCTGGTTGGGGAGCTAAGATCCCACATGCCTCAGGGCCAAAAAACCAAAACACAAAGCAGAAGCAATATTGTAACAAATTCAATAAAGACTTTAAAAATGGCCCACATCAAAAAAAAAAAAAAACTGATTGGGTAAGAAAGCATCTGTTAGCTGGCTTCATTCAACCACCCTATAAAAGGCAGGTCAGTTCCCCATTTGTAAAATAAAGATGTAACACATACACCAGAGACTAAATAAATATGATTTCTTTCCCTTGTCTTTCTTTCCTTTCTACCTTCCTACATTTCATATGTCAGATACGCTTTAGGATAAATTTACTATTTTATATATTAGAAAACAGCATACTCCTATTTTAAAAATATTAAATGCACTTTATATCTCAATCTATTTTACATATGGAGGATTATTTTCAAGAGTCCAATTAACAAACTGATTTACTTATTAGATTGAGAGACATAGTTTATCAAATTTTATAATTAATTGTTTGTTTTTAGTTGTCAAATGTTATCTTTTTTTATTGAAGTATAGTTGATTTACCATGTTGTTAGTTTCAGGTATACAGCAAAGTGATTCAGACATATATATATATATATGTATATATATATTCTTTTTCAGATTCTTTTCCCGTATAGGTTATCACAAAATATTGAATATAGTTCCCTGTGCTATATAGTAGGTCCTTGTTGGTTATCTATTTTATATATAGTTGTGTGTATATGTTAACCCCAAACTCCTAATTTATCCCTCCCCCTCTTCCCCTTTGGTAACCATAAGTTTGTTTTCTATGTCTGTGAATCTATTTCTGTTATAATGTAATGTTTGAAAAATGTATATTGGCTACATCTGGGGTTTTATATATCAAGAGAACAGAGAATCCAAGAAAAATACAAAGAAATGCCATCTGATGATAATTGAAGCTTGAAATGAAATAAAGTTGAAAAGAAAAGCAGAAAAGACAGAGAAATCCCATTAAAACATTAAATGCATCCTGCTTTCTACCCCCCGGGGGGCAAAGGCTGGACAGGCTCTGTTAAGCCTAGAGACCTCTCTGGGGAATCCAGTTCTCCAGACTCTTGGCTCCATCTGAAGCTGTTAGTCCAGCTGTTTATTTCCCCTCACACACAGCTGAGATGTATTTTAACAATCTTTAAATGTATATGAAACTGAAAGCCCTATAAGCAAGTTAAAATCTTGGTAGTGCCTTTACCAGTTCCACAACTTTCTCTGGTCTCTCCTGCTTCTTCCAGGGACTGAAAATTTCTATTCCTTCTCTGCTCCTGTCTACACCAATCCTGCCTCTGGTCTGGCCCTTGATCACTGGAGGAGGGAAAGAGTAATTCTCCCAGAGTGGGATGACTGTCACTTTGCCCATTATGATTCCAGTGGTATCTGTTTGTACTTCATTCTTCACATGGATGAGGTGATAAGGACATAAAAATCAAATCGTAGCTATGTATATTAGACTCCAGCAATATATGAGAAACTTAGTTAATCAACTTGGTTAGTTTTCCTTTAAGGACTGTGTTTGAGGAAATATTTCTTAGTAAAAGCCAAGGTAGCTCATCCAGAACAATATAAAATAATAAGATTTCTATAAAACTATTTGTGGCTATAGTTTATAATATACGGAATTATTGTTTTTTTAAAACATTAAAAAGTACAGATTCTTAAGTTCTTTAATATTGCTACATTAATGGGAAAGATGTAACATTCAAAATATTCTAATAGGTGAGGTATGAAATATACCTTACAGTTCTTGGAAAAACTTAACTTTACACTTCCCCAAAGGCTTAAATCTTGAGCAACTTACTTGGAAAAAAGAGTCAGTTGAATTTAATGAGTATTCTCACCTGAATAATTTTCTGCTGACTGCTGTAATCATAGGTCTTTTTCCTTTGAATTTTTTAAGTAGGGAGAAGATAGTTATGCTACTTGTGAAACAAACCAAGAAGATTGTACATCTGTAAAAGATGTAATTAGTTGTTAAAACAATAAGCATGGTAATTATTGTGATGCATGATAGCTGGAGGGAAAGAAGGACATGGTCCTTCTGGGAAAAGCACTGGCTTTGGATTTGTAAGACCCAAGTTATAGGACAGATCCTAACAACATAATGGCTATGTGGCCTTGTATGTGAACTTTTATGAATAATCAGCTTTCACACCTGTGAAATAATGCCCATAAGACCTTCCATCATCCGACATGGTAAGAAGTTAGATGTAAATATTACATATAGTAATGTATATGAAAGCATTTTGTATACTGTAAAGTACTATATAATTTTTCAAAAACTTTTCTTGCTTATCTATGATGATAAAATGTCAAAGAAAGTAAGAAATGCAAACTTTATTAAAAATAAAAAACTAAAATAATCAAATCACAGCTATCAAACTTACTGGTCTCTCCCTGTCCTAAGATTCAATTAACACAAGCATTTGAGAAATTTCCTCTTTTGGAACTAAGTAATGTAGGAGGATTTGAATCAGTTTCCAATCTAAAGAAAATATACATTTTCTCAACTTCAATTCAATTGACATTTTTTGAGGACTCAAGTGTGTAAGTGACGGTAGTAAGAACTGAAGGAGATACAGACCCTAGTGAGGAGCATATAATTCAATGGGAGAGGCAGGAGCATGTCTCAACAACTTATATCTAAAGCAGAAAAGGGAGGATTAGAATAGGGTGACCAAGAAAGAACTCTAGAAATATTTGAGAAAATATAACAGTTCCATTTCCTTGGTAACTTACAACAGAAACTTTAATCAATAAGATGGAAAATTTATTGAGGGAAACTGGATGGTTCTCAGAATGGAAGGAAGAGTTGATAATGACAAGGTCTTGGAAAGACAGAAATAGAATATCTTTAAGATTCCACTACTGAAATAACAGAAGACTCAAGAGCTCACAACTGAACAGCTCTCTGCCCTATGATTCAAATTCACATTCTCAGCAGAGAGCCTTTTTGCTTGGCTTGGACCACATGTCCGACTTTGGTGCTTGTGTGTAGTGGTGATGTAGAGCTTAGGAGGGCATAGAGAGGGAAAAGTGGGCATTGCATTTTATTTTCCCACTAAAACCATTCGGCAAAGATTTATTGATACCGTAAGAAGAAAGAAAGAAAGGAAAGAAAGAGAAAGAAAGAAAGAAAGAAAGAAAGAGAGAGAGAGAGAGAGAGAGAAAGAAAAAGAAAGAAAGAAAGAAAGAAAGAAAGAAAGAAAGGTAAAAGCTACAACTGTCCTCTGTAGACATTTGCTAAAAGGAACTGGGGAGGATTTTGGAAGGGAAAGGGCTCAAGTTAGGCCTTGATAAATGGATAGGACTTTAAAGAATAGATTCGGGTGACTAGGAAAAAGAGGGCATTCCAATCAGAGAGAACAGCTTGAGCAAAGGTATGGATCAAGAAAGAGTCCAAGTATAAATCATGATCTGCGAATGGGGAGAAGTCCAGTATGTTTGGAGTTTAAGGACATATAGTGAGTAAAATGGGGAGGATGGTGCAGAAGGCATAAAATCAGAGTTCTAACTTATGTACAGGGTTGCAAAGATGATTGGTTGAGACAATGGATATGAAAGTGTTCTGTAAAGTACAAAGTGCCTTGAAAACTATAAGGATTTTCACATCTATGAATTGCTTCAATTAAAAAAAAATCCTCGGGCTTCCCTGGTGGCGCAGTGGTTGAGAGTCCGCCTGCCGATGTAGGGGACGCGGGTTCGTGCCCCGGTCCGGGAAGATCCTACATGCCGCGGAGCGGCTGGGCCCGTGAGCCATGGCCGCTGAGCCTGCGCGTCCGGAGCCTGTGCTCCGCAACGGGAGAGCCCACAATAGTGAGAGGGCTGTGTACCGCAAAAAAAAAAAAAAACACCTCAGTAAATAGAGTTTTTCATACTAGCATTCTCTGCAATGTTTCATTATTTGCAAAATGAGAAATGTAAGTGGAAAACCTGGCTGTAAAATTCTATAATTCCTTAATACATAATCCCTGATGAGATATATGTCAACACATAATTATAGAGGAATTCAGATATGCTGATTTATGTCATCTTTCTGAAAGACAACTTCTTAATAAATCAATCTATTTTCCAGGGCTAATAGGCGCATTTATTTTTTTTTCAGAAGCATCTATGATTTTAGAGGTAATTTACAAACATTATATGCTCTGCTATTCTCATTGATGCTGTGAAGTATTATCCCCATTCTTCATAGGAGGAAACTGGGGCTCAGAAGAGTGAGATCACTTTCCAAGTCATATAGCTAAAAAGTGGCAGAGGCAAGACTCAACACTGGATCTGTTTCTAAAGCCAGTGCTTCCCCCCTGGGCCCACAGTATCAGTGCTGCCTCTACCCAGTACGCCACCAAGCCCCATCCTGCTGTCTAAAGCCACAGGAAGAATGTAAAGGCATCTAGCAGGAAGATGTACAGTACCTGGTGTGGTTTGAATCGGTGAGGGAGTAAGATGGCTGAGAGATGGGTGTCCGTGATTTCAAACACCTCGTGGAAGAGAACCAGCAGTCAAAGAGTTAGGTCTTGGGTCCAGTACTGTGCAAGATATTTCTGCTACTGACCCTCATAACACCCTGGTTAGGTGGGAATTATTCTGTCCATTTTACAGATAAGAAATCACTACTTAAAATATGCTAATTTTTCAAAGTAAGTGGTAGATCCAGTTGTTATTCAGTCACTCGTTCAAAATATTTATTGCACACTCCAGGTCCTTGGGATACATTGTGAACCAAGCAAAGATCCTTGGGGGATCCTTATATTCTAGTGTGAAGAGTCAGGTAGTATGCAAAAACCTTAATACAAAGTCACATAGTAAGTTATAAAGTCCTAAGTCCTATGGGGAAAAGAAGAAGTGTAAAAGGAGGGTATGAGACAAGGAGGGATAACTTGAAAATTGGATTTTAAATAAGATGGTTTTATCACAATATCCAGCGGTCTAGAGGTTGATTTGTCGAGGAATAATCAGCAAAGCTAAGGTCTTCCTCAACCTCGTAGTAATAGCTGGTGAACTGGCAGAACTGGAGAGGTTTTTCACAAACAGTACCTTACAGGTATGGGAATTTCCAGGAACTAGAGGTCCCACTCCCACTCCCACCTTCATTATTACTAACTACCACACTGATCTCGAAGATTGCCTGGGATTTCTTCTTTAATTCAACAAGCAATAATGTGAGAGGCCATCTGATGAACTGGAAAGACACTTTGCTTGGGAGCCGGGAAAACTGGGGTCTAATCCCAGGTGGGTTATTAATTAAAATTTGACCTTGAAAAAGTTCTTTCTCCACTTGACTGATTTCCCCATCTGACAAATGAAAGTGTTGACATCTAAGAGCAATTCCAGCTCTAACACTTGTGGCTACAAATTTCTGCTGAAAAATTTCTCGGATGCCTTAGTTTAAAATTTTAACTTAATTTTGTTTTAGCAGAGAGATCGAGGCTCAGTGAGACACATTTATCTTTTCACATGTCCGGATGAGATTTCAGCATCAAACTTCTCTTTTAAAACCACCCAGAAGTGTCGGCTGCCACACATGAAGGTCCTGCCTTCTTTTGGGTGAACGTTGGGAGCAGAGGCTCGGCGGTGGATTGACCAGCCTAACAGGGCTGCCTGTTCATTTCCAAGGGTAGCTCAAGGAGTTGGAATGACTATGCAATGCCCCGTATGGCTTGGGACCTGGTGACCTTAGCAGTCACTTCCCTCCCCACGCTCCAGCTTCTGGATCTCAGATCACAGCACCAGAAAATGAGAGGCAGGAGGTTTTCACTCCTTTTTTTTCTTTCTTTCTTTTATTATATTTAAAATTTTCTAACAAGCCCTTGCATCTGGAAACTGCTAAATTTAAGACTTCCAGGCTAGGTGTGTCTTTAGTCATTTTTACTTATTTGGTTTGTACATTTTATTATATTACTCATCTGCCCCAAAAAAGTCTTTAATGGCATCCAATCATTCATGGAAACAAATCTGAAATTTTTGGCCTAGCTTTCTCTAAACCCTTCTTAATATAGTCCAACTCTTACTATCCAAACATATTTTCCATGCATCCTTTCAAACATGCATTATTTGCTTTCCTTCTACCCAAGCCTTTTCTTTTGTCCTCCAGTGAAAATCTGCCCACTCTGTAAAGTTCAGCTTACAGGCGATATCATGATCACTCCTGTTCTCAAGTATGATTCTGAATATTAGGTCTAACTACAGTTAGAATAATTTTATTTCCCACTTATTCATGCTAGTTATCCTTATCAATCTTTCTCTCCATACATAGATCAAAACACCTGGAGGGCAGGACCCATGTTTTATCTTTCTCTTCATATCCTCAGACTCTACCTAGTACAGCGATGCTCATCACTGAGGGCGCCTTAGTAGGGAGTTTAGAAATCGTTGCTGTTACACACAATTTGACAAAATTGGATACTTGGATATTTTTCACAATACGCTTAGACTCATGCAATCTTAGAACTTCAACGCATGAGGGACCTCAGGGATTAATATACCATAATCTTCATTTTACAGATGAAAAAACCAAGATTTAAATGGAAGCAGTGAGTTGCCCAAATCTAAACTATATGTACATGAAAAGATTAGACTTGGATCTAATCCCAAGTCTTCTGATTTGAAGTCCACGCTCCTTCCCCTTCCCCAGTAGTTTGAAACCCACTATGACACGTTTGATAGATGATGTTCACCCGAATGAGGCTCTCCCTTGGGCATAGCCAGGTTGTCTACAATGCTGGAGAGAGCAGTACAGCATCATCTATCCCTACCGCTCAGGAACGATGTCATAATGCAAGTGAGAGTCACAATCATGTAAGTATCATCTTGCGTCCTCTTTGATTTTTGAGAAGTTGCAAATGTCAGTACTTTAAATATTATTAGTATCAAGTGACTTGTAAAAAAACTGTTGCTTTGCACATGCTGCTGTGTCTAAAACTGCTGTCTTTTGACCACCATTTGATAATATATCAATGAACCCACAATGATAAAATTCTACTCTGTGCCGTCAAATTGGTTGAGAAGGTTTAGATCAGATCAAGCCTGGTGCTTACAGGGTCCTTTTACGTAAAAATTTCAAAGCACACAAGCAACATAGAGAGATGGAATGGCTGGGACAGGGAGGTGGGGAGAGGGAGCCTATGGTAGCAGGAAAGGGGAGCCCTGGGGATCAGATTTCAGGGCTGTGGTGGAGGATCCAGTGGCAGGGTGATCACAGCAGCAGTACTGTAGATAAACGGACTTTGAAAGTAGGTTCGAGGAGAAGCAGAGAGGAAGTTAGAATCACGTGGTTCAGGTACATAGTTTGAGGGTGGAAATTAGAGATCACTTTTGTGTAGGAAATGGTTAGAAAGGCAGAAAAGAACATCACTATAGAAGTGGTGGGATTGAAAGGCTGAGCAGGAGAGAGGAAGGAAAGATGGAGGGAGGGAGGGAAGGAGAGAGAAAAGGAAAGAGGCAAGGGTTTTTTTTTTTTTTTTTTTTTTAGTGTAAAATGAGCTGGTTTCTGTTAGGCACTTCCACATTCTTTCTTTCATTCCAGAGAGGGAAGGAGAGAGTGTGGGTGCTAGAGGACAGAAAGGACAAAAAGGGGCTCCCCACTGGTTGCTCCCATGTGTTTGTGACTGTGACACAGACTCCTGATTGCTCCACGGTCTCTGCTGGATAACTGCAGTTGTTCTACAAGTAGGAAACAAAAATGATAACCTAATTGTACCTGGAATGAAATTTCAAAGATTTCTTTTAAATCCCTCAGCAAAGCAAAAATAAAAAATTCTAAGTGTCTTAAGAGTAAAGTATACCATAAGTATTTTAAAATGACTCTGTGCCTCAGTTTCATCATCTGTAAAAGGGAATAATAGTTTTATTATAGGGTTAATATATCTATATGATTAGGGATAATAATAGTACCTACATAATAGGATTGCTGTGCGGAATAAATAGGTTAATATTTGTGAAGTGCCTGGCACATGGTGCTAAATACATGTTTGTTGAATGAATAAAAATAAAATAGCAGTAGACTCACAAATTGTCAGCTTTGGAGGAGAGTATAGGGCCAAAGGGCCAAAGCATTCCTTTTAAGAGATGCAGCTGTGTTCCGAAGAGGGGAAGTAATTCACCTGTAGTCTTCACAGTTGATTAAGTCGATGGCAGAGGGAATAGGAATACAGTCTCCTGATTTGCATTCGTGTCCTTTTTAGTAAGAAACACATGATAGACAGCAATATAGTACAGGTTTGACAAATCCTAACTGTAATATTTAACCAGATTATTAGTTCCTGGGGGGCTCTGTCTTGTCCATCTCTGCATTCACAGTGATAATCTGGACACCCTGAATACAGTAGCATCGTATAAAAGTTCATATAAAGTATGGGTAATCTGATTAATTAATTCACATTTGAGGCACCAAAAGCTCATTGAGGCTTAGAATTGATAACGCAGAAATAATTTGAATGAAGCAGAAACTTTTCAGGTATGACAATTTTTCTAACCCCTTTCAAATCTTACATGTAAAATCCATAGGCTAGCACACACAGCAACTCTCAATAAATGTTAGCTATTATTTTTAGGCACTTGCTTACTAGGCCAAGATATGGTGGTATAACTTGGCCATCAGAACAGAGGCACTGCCAAGTCTGATTCTCTTTCCTTTACAGGTGTCGGCAGATAGCAATCTGGGGAGACATGTCTAACATGGCGGAAAGGGGTGCAAGTAGGTGATAAGCGGTTACCCAAATGTTGGTCACGACTCCATTTAACAGTAACTGATCCCTTTTATAGCAATGAAAAGTAATCAGTCCTGTAGGATTTCTCAATCCATATCGTCCTCTGTCCCCTTTGAAGTTTTAAGATGTTTGTTTCCTGTCAGCACTATTTTTATTCAATGGGATCCTGTCGGGGATTTTCATGTACTTTTCCTGTTTATTTTTCTTCCTGTTTCTCAAAATCAGGAATTAAAAGATAAAGATGAACAATTGTAAAGCGCTTCGTAATGACCTTTACAAAAACTGTTATTAGATCTTTCAAGGTTCCCACCCTTGCCAACCCCTCATCACACAATATTCAGTGAATAAATGAGAGGAAACCGAAAGGGGCTCTGAGACATCTGGGCTGCCATAAAAACTTACTCTTGCCTGTCCGGATCCTTCACCACTATTATTTCCGTCACAGGAGGCATTTTCGTCTCGATTCGGGCATTCGGCTCTCTGGCATGTTTCTCATCCTACCTCTTGTGTAGCAAACGATTCCACTTCCTAGCTGTTTTTTGATCTTAGACGATGTCTCTTAGCCTCTCTGAGCCTCAGCTTCCTGTTATGAATGTAGGAAGTGTTCTATGATGAGGAAGTTAGGAGAAAAGCGGTAATGGGAGGAAAAATGAAGGCCAGGAGGCAGAGAAGATATGACCACCATCAACCAGGAGAAGGTTGATGATGGCCAAGTCATTGCAATCAGATAGACTGGACTGGAAAGGGGCTCCTCCACTCACCAGATCTGAGGTAAATTCTTTAACTTATGCCTTTGGTTTCAATATCTCACATACATTTCACTCTCTGATTTGACCTACTCTGGGGACTGCTCTGGGGATCACTCCTCTGCCTTCATTTCTTCTCTACTGATATTCACTTTCAAGGCGATATCATTCTGTTTCAAGGCTTTAAGTACCCTCTGTGTACTGACAATTCCAAAATCTGTATCTCTAGCAGAACCTCCCACATGAACTCAATATTCATTCAGCCAACTGCCCCCTCAAGGTCCACCTGGATGTCTAAGCAGCATCTCAGGCTTAACAGGCCCCCAGCTGGACTCTTAGTTTCCTTCACCTCACTGACCTGCTTCTCCTCTAGTCTTGTCCATCATAGTACATGGCAACTCTACCTTTCCAGTTGCTCATCGTTAAATCTCCTCTTTTCCTCATCTCTCATATCCACTCAATTAGCACATCTTGTCAGTTCCACCTTCAAACTAAACGCAGAATCTGAACGCCTTCTCACTACCATGCTGTTTTGCTAGCACCCTCTCAACACAATAGACATATGCAAGATTCTGTTACTTCTAGTCTTCAAACCTTTGAATGACTTTCCATTTCACTCAGAATAAAAGCCACAGTCGTGGGCTTCCCTGGTGGCACAGTGGTTAAGAGTCCGCCTGCCGATGCAGGGGACACGGGTTCGTGCCCCGGTCCGCGAAGATCCCACATGCCGCGGAGCGGCTGGGCCCGTGAGCCATGGCCGCTGAGCCTGCGCGTCCGGAGCCTGTGCTCCGCAGCGGGAGAGGCCACAACAGTGAGAGGCACGCGCACAGCAAAAAAAAAAAAAAAAAAAGCCACAGTCATTAAAGTGCCCAAGGCCAGGCATCATCTGGTCCCTCTCACCTCATGGACGTCATCTCCTGACACTCTTTCTCTCACTCTCTGATAGAGCCAATTCAACCTCTTGGCTATTTCTCGACCACACAAGGCACGTTTCAGCCTGAGGGATTTGCACTTGTTTTTCTGCCAGGAATGATTTTACCCCATAGCCTCATGACTTGCGCTCTCTCTTCCTTCAAAATTCAACTCAAATATCCTCTTCTAAATGAGGCCTTTTCTGTCCATGCTTCCTAAAATAGTGTATGTGTGCACATACATACACCTCCATCTTTATTCCTTACCCTGTTTTATTTTTTATGCGGCACTTAGCCCTGTCTGATGTACAGTATATTTCCTGTTTATCCTTTTTTTCTGTCTTCTTTGCTTATTTTGCTCGCTGCTGTATCCCTCTTATCTAAAATAGGACCTAGGAAGCAGTAGCGTTCAGTAAATATTTAATGAATAAGTGAATGAATGGGGCTACTGTGAGTGTTAAATTAATGCGTATGTATGTCCCAAAGTCAATATTTTGTCTGAGCATTTCCCAGGTTTTCCTGGAGTGTCCTCCACATCCCTTTAGCTACTCTTGGAGCTGCTGTGTTGTACAATGTGGTTCTGACCCCCAGGCTACAGTTGATGGTCTAGGGATGGACATCCTGGGCCGATTGTCTCTTCCTTGGTAATATGGTACTGGGACCAAGGAAGCCAGGCCATTTACTGACACTTTAACATAACTCTTCACAGCTGTTGCAGATCTTGTTTTCAGCCAAGAGGATCAGATGCAGTGGTATCTATCGAAAAGAATAAAATGATGATTAGAGAAGCAGAGGTGACAGATTGCAAGAGAAGCTCTGCAGTGCTCTAGTTCCCATCACCAGCTGTTCCTCAGGCCCAAACAGATCCCTGAACTTCCTGTGACATTAAGGAAAACACCAGCTCAATGTCTACCCTTGTGATAGGTGGTTAATAAATACGACTTGAATCTGAACCTTGAGGGGGAGGAATCATGTCTACATCTGTTTAATTGCAAAATTTTGCAATACGTCAAATCAAGCTAAGGTGCAAAAATAAATATGCTTTGTGAACATTTGGCATTGAATCTAATCTGACAAAGAAGGGATTCTGTCTCTTGTCTTGGAAGGCAGCCTGATCTACTGGAAAGACAATTGACCCCCAAGTAGGAAACCTCAGTTCTGGTCCAGCTGTGAACTTGGGCTGGTTATCATCCTTCTCTAAAGCTCTGCTTTCTCATCTGGAAAACAAAAGGAGCTGGATGAAGTTGTTTGTAGTCTATTCTCCAGGTCTAGATTTTAGAAGCTGGAGTCCTAAATGATATGGGACACTAATGGAGACATATTCTTCTCCTACTTATAAATACTTCAGATGTTTTAAATATTTATCTTTTTTGGTGACTGCAACATATCTGAACCTACGCATCTGTGGTGGAATTTTCCACCTCATAAATCTTGGTGAGAGATGGAACTTGTCTTCCGCTGCAGACGTTGAAAAATCCAAATGTTCACTTTCCCATTTCTGCTGGGCCTAGAACTAGGTTACATGATGGAAGCGAAGGCCATTTGTCCCAGCCACCAAGACCCAGTTGGGAGCTTGTGACTTGGCTTGGTTCAGGTGTGGCCAAGAGTCCAATCCAGAAGCAGATGGTGGCAGCAGCTGCTGGAGCTCCCAGGGCTGACACTGTGATCTCCCACGTGATCAAACATGAAGGGTACAGTGGCGCCCACTTGGCATCCAGTGCTCGTGGCAGGAGTGTAGGGTCCTCAGGGCACCGGATGGGTTACGTGATGGCTGCAGCCCTGGCTGGCCCCAGGCCTGGTGTCCCCTCCAGCTTCTTCAGGCTTCCTGTGCTTCTGTGAGGTACTCACTAGCCTTTCAATGAGCTCCTTTTTAACTTAATCTGTCACGTGGTGCCCCACCCCCAATTCTGCAAATAAGAACCCTGATTGAAAAGCTGGATTAAACAAGGTCAGGAAGAGTCCTAAGTCTTAACTTCTCAATGTGGTTAAGGTGATTAAACAAATGTGGTCAAAGGCTCTCTATGACTCCTGCTCTGTGATTTTCACAGGAAGAATATGGGTTTCATAAGAATAGCAGAACCAGAGAGGAACTGAGAGATGATTTCATCCAAGTTTCATCTAAAAAAATTCTCGTTTTTTCAGAAGGCCAAACCCAGTTATAACGGGAAATAACTTGTATAGAATCACACAGTGAGGTCCAGAGGTGGGACCCATGCCTCTCTGACACCCTTTTCAGGATTTTTCTTACCATCCAAACTGTGCATTTGTTCCCACATCATTTTGTTTACTTTTTTTTTTCAGTTTGAGTCTGTCTTTTGCACCTACGAATCCAGGGTTCTTACTTAACCTCCTACCCCAGCCCCAATACTCCTATCTCTGTAAGTTGCATTTGCCTAGGTAAGGTGTTTTGCCTTCAGGTTTCAAGGGAAAGCCAGTTTTCTCTGGCAAGCCTCAAGGACGCAAGGTGGTGAACGAGATCCCTTATTCTCAGTGACACTGAGGGCTCCTCCTTCCACAGGTTCATTGCTAGTTTGGCCTCAATACTGTCATTATTTATTTTTTAAAATTTTTAAAATTTAATTATTTTTTTAATTGAAGTATAGTTCATTTACAATGTTGTGTTAATTTTAGGCGTACAGAAATAGACCCACAGACATAGAAAACAAACTTATAGTTACCGAAGGGGAAAGGGGTGGGGGAGGGATAAATTAGGAGTTTGGGTTTAACAGATACACACTACTATATATAAAATAGGTAACCAACAAGGACCCACTGTATAGCACAGAGAACTCTACTCAATATTTTGTAATAACCTATAAGGGAAAAGAATCTGAAAAAGAATATGTATGCATGTATAACTGAATGTTGTTATTATTTAAATGCAGAGAAGATCTGAAAACTGCCAGCCCTTTGAGGAAAGACACAAAGTCATTAGAATTCTCTCAGTGTGCCTAGAGTTATGCTCCTTGGCTGCTCCCTCAGAAATGCCAACCCCGCCTGCTCTTCTGAGGGGAAGGGAAAGAACATCCTTAATAAGAGACAGCAGTGAAATTATTACCTGTGAAGCCACAAGGGGAAAGAGCTCAAAGTTAGATCCAGACATGCGCAGGCAGGCAAGGTACAATTCCTTGCAGCGATTTAGGCTCTGTCCCTATGAGGAAGCTGTCCTGATCCGTCCAGCCCAATTTCAACTGTGCTCATTATGTAATCAGCATTGAACTCTGAGCTGCAACCCATTGAAAATAATAAAAACATCAATACCTTTCTATTTTTAAGTGCGTAGTGTTTCAGAGTCATTTTTCTCTCATAAGAGTTCTGTGAAGTAGGCAGTGTAGGAATTATCCTCCTTTTAATGTTCTATTCATTAATTCAACAAATAGATTTTGAGTTCTTAGGACCTGCCGCATACTTTTCCTGGCACTGGGGTACAGAAAAATCTGATAAGGTTCCTGCCCTCAAAAAGTTTATGTGCTGTTAAGTGGTAACTTTTATATTGCATATATTTTACCACAATTAAAAAAAATTTTGATCTAATATTCATATACCTTTAAAAATTTATATGCTGTAGAAAGACAGACAGTAGGCAAGTAAGCAAATAAAAAAATGATAATTACAGATTGTGATAAACTTTTAGGAAAGGAAAAATCAAGGTATGTAATAGACAGTAACTGGAGGTGCAATAGGATGAAGTGGGGATGTGACCTTTTTTATAAGGGTCTAGGAAGCCTTCTCTGAGGAGGTGATCTGAAACAGAAGTAAAGGTCAGTTATGTGAAAGGTAAATTATCTGAGGCAGAGGAAACTATACATTCAAGGGCACTGAGGCAAGAAAGAACTTGGTGCGTGTTATTTAGTTTCCTAATACTTAGAGATTTTCCAGAATTTTATGTTACTGATTTTTTAACTTAATTACAGTGTGGGCAAAGAACACACTTTCCATGATTAAACTATAATTATGGGTTTGTCTATTTCTTCTTTCAGTTTTATCAGTTTTTTAGCTCTTCTAAAGATTGTTCTCTTTATCATTGGGAAATGATCCTCTTTATCCCTGGTAATATTCTTTGCTTTGAAATCTTCCTGGTCTGCTATTAAGCCACTCCATCTTTTTTTTTTTTTCCATTTAATGTTAGCATGGTTTATCTTTTCCATGCTTTTACTTTTAATGTATTTATGTTTACACTTGTTCCTTGTAGGCAGCTTGATTGGGTCTTGCTTATTAAATCCAGTATGACAATTTCTGCCTTTTAATTAGGGTGTTTAGACCATTTACATTTAATATGATTATTGACATGATTGGGTTTAAATCTACCTTGCTATTTCACTTCTA
Organism: Leucopleurus acutus; assembly: GCF_964270905.1. NCBI lineage: Eukaryota > Metazoa > Chordata > Mammalia > Artiodactyla > Delphinidae > Leucopleurus > Leucopleurus acutus. Next base: position 75,575,413 of record NC_139147.1, on the reverse strand, counting down.
TTTGTCCCATCTGTTCTTTGTTCCTCTTTTCTTCTTTTTCTGTCTTCTTTTGGGTTACATGAATATTTTATTTTTAAGATTCCATTTTATTATATGATTTTTTGCCAAATTAGCTATAACTCTTGTTCTATTTTAATGGCTTCTTTAGGGTTTATGGTATTTATCTTAAACTTCTTCCAGTCTATCTTCAAATGATATTATACTATTTCACATCAGGTATTTGAAACTTTTAAGAGTATACTTCCATTTCTCCCCTCTTGGCCTTTGTGCTATTGTTGTCATACATTAAATTTCTACATATGTTATAGGTCACGCAGTTTATTGTTATTATTTTTGTTTTTAAATATCAATTATCTTTACAGAGGTTTAAATAATAATAGAAATGTTTTTATATTTACTCCTTGTGTTATCATTTCCCCTGTTCAGAGCCCTCCCTTCTCACCACCTCCTTAAAGCAGTCTTAGAAGGAGTGGAATTTAAAAACTTTGGCTAGAATTTTCTCTTCTTGCTGTTGCCAGAGTTGACTTATCCTGCCTTGTCAATGAAACTGGGGAACAGCTGACTATTCAAAGCGCATTGGGAGTTGTTTATAACTCAGTATTGTAGAAGCAGTAAAAAGACTTCATCCCTCCTGATAATTACTGAGCTCTTCACAATTTGCCAAATCATTTTGTATCTCTTCTGTTTGCTGAAATACATGACGTTTGTAAAATACAATGCACCTGGAAAACCTTTCAGCTTTCCTTCAGCACTAGGGTGTTGGAAACTCCAAGAGGAGGCGACAAGATAATTTGGACATGCATTACCCCCTCAACTCTTGGCATCGTTATTATACCCTGGGAGTGCCAAGATCTTGGCAACCTCTGGATTTGGATGTTTTAGTTGCAGGTGCTGTGGACAGATAGCCCAACAGATGACCATTATGAACCTGGCACCCACAGACCAGCTTTTGGCGAGGAGAGAAGATATAGTCACTCCCTACTCTCAACTTAGGCCTTGATACAAAATGTGAAGCTGGCACAGAAAGCTGATTTAAGTGGGCCAGGTGCCTGGTACCAGCTTTTCTACATTTGCCAGCTGTTTTTTCTTGGCTGACATCACCAGAAAAGCTTGCCCTGATCCTATCAGACACACGGAGGTATATGGACCTAGTGAAGCTCTGGCACAAGTAACACCTCAGCTGGCATGAGCATAGGTCAGGGTGCCCTTTCCCAGTCTTGCCTGCACAATGAAAGTCACCAGGATTCTGGTTGACAATTCTATTATCATAGTTTCCAAAGAGGGCTCCTACAACCATACAGATACCGCCTAATGAGGAGTATAGTTGAAGCTGGAAGAGAAGCTACACCAAACCCAATTAACATTTAAAGATTGGCACAAGGCCTTGTGCCAGGGGCTAAGAGTAGATCAAAGAAGTATGAACCATGTCCTCTTCTTCAAGGTATTCAATCTGATTGGTAAGATACGACATAAATAGCGAAAGATGACCAAGAGATAAATGATAATAATAAAAGTAATGACTTAATGAGGCAACACATTCACTGCCAATGAGAATTATAGATGGGTGAATTTATAGAGATCAGAGCAAATACAGACTAGCTATACCTTGGTGGTTTTTAGAAGGCAAAGATGGGCTGATTTTTAAATGGAATAAAGTCCCCAGAAATGGTCAGTGAGTCCAAAAATAGTGAACCAATTTGCAGGAGATGAAATCATGTACTTAGGATGAGAAACCAAGTGGTTGAGGCAGAGGAGGCCAAAAGGAAGCTAAGCATGACCATAGTGGTTTTGGTACCTGAGGAAGTATTGGGGCACCCTTGTTGTGAAGAACATGAGTTCTGGAGCTCTGTCATTGACTAGCTGATGTAACTTTGGCCAAGTTATTTCACTCTTTAAATCTCAGTTTCTTCATCTGTAGAGTAGGAACAGTAATATTACTAAATTCCTTCAAAAGGTTGTTATAAGGATTAAATGAATTTATGCATAGTAATTAAGTACAGAGTATCTGACACAGAGTAAATATTTTGTGTGTTTTAGCTACTAGTGGTGGTGCCAATGGCAGGAAAGTCGGTTGGGACCATACCTTAAGTTGAAGCCTGTGAACTGCAAGGTCTTAGTGACATCTTCTTTTCACACGAGGCCCCTGAAGCTGAGAGATTATACAACTTGTTAGTGACCAGGTTTGTGGGCCAGCTGGGGGCTCTGACCTCCTGTCTTATGCCTCCTCCCTACCACACTGCTGCATCACAGCCTATACTTAGACAGCCAGGCATGGTAGATGTGGCCAGTGAGGGGCTAGAAGGGGCAGATTTGCACTCAATTTCACCTTAATTTGTTATCAATCTTTTGATTCTGGGTAAACTGTGATATTCTGTTCAAGATTCTTTATGCGGTTGCCTGCCAGCCTCTAATAACCAACTTGGGGGGCAGCAGTGAAGGTCTGGCATATGACAGTGAAAACTGCCTAGTACATCCCACAGGGTTCTGGCAGTCAGCCCACACCTCGGCCAGGGCCAAGCACTCCCTGGACAGGCTTCAGGTCAGCAGAAATTGATTCATTTTTGTTATGCATTTGAAGAAAGCCTAGAATCACAAGGCTTTAATGAGCATATTTAATTGGGGTTTTTTCTCAGGAGAAGAGAACATGTCCTCCGATGTCTGTCATATGAGGAGGGAAGATGAGAATCCTAATGACCGGAGCACAGCAGGGCTCCCATTTCCACCACAGAAGACAGAACTGTGGGCAACTGCCAGGCTCTCAGGAAGAGACGTTTCCGGGAGGAAAGTAGCCTGAGGAAGAAGTGCCCTATCCTTCCAGGAAGCTGGAGAGAAAAGCACAATCAGGACAGTTTTTCTTAGAGCAAGATGCACGTATTACTTATGTATGAGCCAGGTGGCATTAGTTGGGTACTTGGGTATGATGTATGTTTTCCAAGGGACCAAAAACACGCAGAGGCCTCTTGTTAGTTGGAGACCATAGTGTTCTCAGCTTGGGATGGCATGTCAGGATCAAGAAAAACTGCAGATCTGATACATTCAATTCCATGAATGTTCATTGAATACTTGTTACACACAGGCTAGGAAGGTGTTTGTTGGAAAATACTGAGTAAAAGTGAAATTGACAGAGTCCCTGACTAATAGAAACTCACAATCTGCTTGGGGAAACACACAGTAGAACGTAGTACACACTTCTTGGGGCAGCTGCTTTGCTCACAATGATTCTATACGTTTTATTTAGAGCCCCTCATGCCCAGGGGAAGGAGGTCTCTAGTGGAGTTACACAATGTGGGTAACCTTCCAACTCTCACCATAGCAAACTGGTCCATGGGTAGACACTGGATCCAAGCTGGACCCATCTATTCCCTCTCTGTCTGTATGTCTCTTTTTCAATGTCTCATTTAAAGCTAAGAACAAAAATGATAGAGGCTGGCTGTCACTGGAATCACATTGCATTAATGGCAGTACTCTGGGCAAAAGGCCGATGAACCCCAGAAGTTTCTTTCCTTTCCAAAGTCAACACTTCCTGGGACTTCCCTGGTGGCGCAGTGGTTAAGAATCTGCCTGCCAATGCAGGGGACACGGGTTTGAGCTCTTGTCCAGGAAGATCCCACATGCCGCGGAGCAGCTAAGCCCGTGTGCCACAACTACAGAGCCTGTGCTCTAGAGCCCGTGAGTCACAATTAGTGAGCCCACATGCCACAACTACTGAAGCCCGTGCACCTAGAACCCATGCTCCGCAACAAGAGAAGCCACCGCAGTGAGAAGCCCGCACACCGCAATGAAGAGCAGCCCCTGCTCGACGCAACTAGAGAAAAGCCCATGCACAGCAACAAAGACCCAATGCAGCCAAAAATAAATAAATAAATAAATAAATTCAAAGTCAACACTTTCTTCAGTTCTGGAAGTCTTTTACCAATCTTCCTAATAATTTTCCTTTGTCTTCATTAGTTTGCATTGGTTTTCTTTCACCTGCATTTAAAGAGGCCCAATTCATTTAAGTAATATGATTTAAGAGGGTGATCAGTGGAAAATCTATGGGAATAACTGGGGGGAGGTGGGGAAGGGGGAGGAAAGGATAGCCAATATCTCTCTAAATGCCTCTAACAGAAATAAAGGGAGGCTACACATCTAGTCACCCTCACAGAACAGAGCTCAGAAATCCAAAGATGTTGAATATTTATATATTTCTTGATATTTAAGGAATCCTAACTTGGGAGTCAGAAGTTATTTTTTAGTTCTAGTTCTAATAAAAACCCAGATGACCTTGGTCGTATTATTCCCTCTCTATAAGTCTTAGCTTCAATATATGTAAATTATAGAGGAGAGACTTAGTCACCAAGACCTTTCCAACTCTATGACCATTGACTGGTAGAAATGATAGATCGTGATATCCATCTACATAAGCAATAGTGAAATAGGCACAAGATCCCAAAGGATGTAGAAAAGCACTATGTTATGCACAAGAGATCAAGAGCTGGATTAAGACAGAGTCCCTGCCAACAGTTGGAGGTTTTCTACTGTTAATTCTCACAACAGATTATTTCTATCCATCTCATTTTAGTGGATATGCTTGATAGTTTTTCAATCAAAGAGAGGATTGCCAGAAAAAAATATTGATGGTAATATTAATAATAACAAAATATCGTGAGGGCTTACTGTTGCCACTGTACTAAGTGCATGGCTCGCACGATATCATTTAATCCTCTCAACACTGTAAGGTAAGAGCTATTATTTTCCACATTTTATGGATGAAGAAATTGAGGTATAGGGAATAATTTACCCCAGGTTACACTTCACCTCAGGTCGGCCTGCCCTCAACATCCATGATCTTAATATACTTTAGTGAACTACTTCAGAATGATACCATGTCAGACTTACTATTTATCAAGTATTCACTATGTGACAAAGTAGGCTAAGAGTTTATAAGTTAAGGTAAACTTTTGGAACCTAGGTAGGAAGACAGATTTTGGACTCATGCTTATTTTTTTCATTTTTATTTTTTGACTGTGCCGTGCAGCACATGGCGTCTTATTTCCCCAACCAGGGATTGAACCTGTGCCCCCTTCAGTGGAAGCATGGAGTCTTAACCAGGGGATCACCAGGGAAGTCCCTTGGACTCATGCTTCTTAAGAACTTTCTGACTATTGAAGCTATCCAGAAACAAAAGGGATTGACTGAAGAAGTCATGAGTTCCCTGCCACTGAAATGTTTTCCCCTGAGTAGGATGATACGTAGAGAAGTTTTAAGAAAGTGTGAATAATTGTGCTGGGGAAAGAAGATGAACATGGGCAACCCATGATATTTCTTGAATTCCTGAACTCCTATGAAAAGGCTGAGGTTGGCTGTTTAAGATATGGCCTGGGGGGAAAAATTACTCCTAGACCTGTCAGAAAGCCTGTCAAGGAACATGGAGTATTACTAGGGAGTTATTTACTTTCCCAGCACAATTAAAACAAGAATGAGGGACCATGGAGTTTGCAGCCACCCAGGGTTCTCTCAATACTCTCACACTCCTCAAACCCCACTCCACATGGCTGAGCCTGAACTGTGGATGGAGCTGGATGACTTGCCTACATGAGCACTGAGAAGGGACCGGAAGGGGCAAGTTTCTCAGCCCCTAGGATCAGAGCTGGAGGAAGTGTATGGTTAATTTGGGATGACTTCTCGGAGGATTTTGAGGCTCTGCGCTTCTTCTTTAGCCAATCAGGGTAGGAGAAGGCAAGGTCTGAAGCATTGAATGGCTGATATAGGGAGAGGTCTTAAGAGCTTTTGGGCATAGCTGAGGTAAGAACATGTCCTCCAAGCATGAATTTTCATAAGGGCTTATTCTTTCTTATGAAAGAAAACGAGGAAGAGGTTTGCACAGGCAACTAGCAGATGGAGGGATGAGGAGAAATGTTAGGACTCCAGGTAGAAGCTGAAGGAACTGCTTTTCTGAAGTTCTGCAGGAGACCAATGAATATAAACATCCCTTCTTTGAATCCAAGTCATGTAGTGGGGAAATGAGGCAGATTCCTCAGCGTCTATGAGGACCCCGTTATATCTTTATGCATCTGGTAGCTTGAAAATGCAGCTTTGGGAGTCCTAAGAGAAAGGGCTTAGGAGCATTGGCCGAGGACAGAGGCAGCTGTGGCAGAGGGAGGTACCACGTGACAATCAAGGAGCTTTGTGCGCAGGGGACTACGTTGATAGGAATGCTTATGAGTTCACATGAGATACCCGTTTGGGAATGGTGATGGGGAGGGGAGGACTTTGTAGGGGGTGTGGGTTTCTCTATCACGCTTGTAGATGCAAGAGATGGAGAAATATGGGTTATTAAGGTTAAGAAATAGGGAAAAACATGAAATAACATAGGATGAAGAGGCACTGCCCCTTCCTCTTTCTCCCTTTCTCAACTGCCCAAGGCTGCTTTTCAGAAATTTCTCCTTTTCAAGACTGTCCATTGATTTTTAAATATGTAGTTAAAAGGTTATGGAGAGGATAAGTATATGGTGTGATTTGCCGTCAGCTCTAAGTCTTTCGATTTACGACCTGCTTGCTTTTAAACATTTAAAAATTGCATTTCCTTGCTATCTACAAATTTCAAGTCTCTATAATAGATGCTGCAAAGCACACAGCCATGAATAAGATAAGGTTCTTGGGCTGCAAAAGCTAACAACACCAGAAATGGGAGAGAGGACGTATTCACAGCTGCTGCCATAGAAGGCTGTTTGTGGCAAGTGGCTTGAATGATACAAAGGATGCATTTTAGGAATTGAGGCAGGAGGAAGCATATCTTGCTGGTGACAGCAAGGAAGACTCAGTGGTTGAGCTGATATATTTCTTAGACTCAAAACCATCCAGGCAGTAAGATTTATTTTCACTGCAATAAAAATATTTTAATTACATTAAGTGCATACAAATTTCTAATAATAGAATGTTTATTTCTATAGTGACATTTGTTCAATAAACCCTAAAACATATGCTGATTTTCTTCTGATTTTGAACACTTCTTGGTAGACAGGTGTCAGGTGGTTATGCCCCAGCAAGGTCCCAAGAAAATTCTGCCTCAGTTTACTATTTGCTTCATTATACCTTCAAGTCCTCATTTAACGAGTAATTACCATGAGAGGCATCATCTCTCAGGAAGTGATGGAGAGGGAAGTGGGTCTTTAGAGTCAATTATTTCCTTAGGGTATGCGGCTAGTCCATCAGTTTACCCCAAACTGTTAGATTCTCTTTCCACCTCGTGTATGTGTCATCCCAGGTTCTGATCAGCCCTTCCTGTTCTTAGTGGAATTCCTACTTATTCAAGAACTCTCTGGCTTACTTTAAATTCCACGGATCCCTCCTTTCTTACTCCTATAGCTAGAGAGAAATATACATCTATTCTTTGTATATAGAATACCTGCATACATCTTATCCTCAAAATCCACAGCTTACAGCTAGATATATGCTTAACAAATGAAACGAAACCTGCACATGTGCTAACAAAATATACTAACATGTTGTGACGGATGAATGTTTGTCCCCCCAAATTCATACGTTGAAGTCCTAACCCCCAATGTGATGGTATTAGGAGGTGGGGTGTTTGGGAGCTGATGAGGTCATGAGAGTAGAGCCTTCATGAATGGGATCAGTGCCCTTATAAAAGAGACCCCAGGGAACTCCCTAACCCTCTTTCCTCCGTGTGAGGATAGAATGAGAAATTGGCAGTCTACATCTGGGAAGATGTGCTGCCACAGAAACTGACATTGCTGGCAGCCTGCTATTGGACTTCCAGACTCCAGAACTGTGAGAAATAAATGTCTGTTGTTTATAAGCCACCTATTCTACGGTGTTCTGTTATGGCAGCCTGATAGCCTGAACTGACTGAGACACAGTTAATGTCTGTAAGAGCCAAGCAGTCTAGTCTAGTCTAGTCTATCAGGAAACCTGAGTTCAGTCTCAACCAGCTGTGCAATTTTGATAAAATACTTCAGCTTCTCTGGTCCTTGTTTCTTTCTATAAAATAAAGGAGTATGATTCTGTTATTTTTGAAGTCAATGGGTAGGACTTACTGGCTTAAGTATTACTTAAAATATTAAAATTAGGCATTATACATTTTTTGGTAAAAATTCAAGCAATATTTGAGTAGAATAAAGAGCCCAAGCCCACACCTTCTTCTCCACTCCAGATGTAAGTTTATTTTTATAGATTTGTTTACATATGTATTCATCTTTGTACTATACCACTGTTTCCCATAAATGAGATTATATTATATGTAATTCTATAGCTTGACTTCTGTTTCATTAAAGATTTTTTTGGATGTGGACCATGTTTAACATCTTTATTGAATTTGTTACAATATTGCTTCTGTTTCATGTTTTGGTTTTTTGGCTGTGAGGCATGTGGGATCTTAGCTCCCTGACCAGGGATCGAACCTGCACCCCCTACATTGGAAGGTGAAGTCTTAACCACTGGACTGCCAGGGAAGTCCCTTGACTTCTTTTTTTTACTAGAAAGTATAGTACTGTGATCTCATTTCACAACACTAGAACTCTCTATCAACTACTGTCAGAGACTTTATGTTATGGATATACTGTAGCTTATCAGGCACTCCCTTTTTTGTGAATATTTAGGTTGGTCTCAGTTTTTGCTATCACAAACAATGCTACAATAAATATCTTAGTACATGCCTCTTTACACATATATGTAAGTATTTCCCGGAGGAGAGACACCCAGAAGTGGAATTTTTGCTCCAAGTGTACAAATATTTAAATGTAGATAGAAAACAGAATGGGTGGGATTTCACCAGTGGTGATTGGAACTCACTCTCTGCTTTATGATTCATAGTCATCAAAACTGCTCCTTGACATTTACACGTGGGTGTTCCACAGGTATTTCAATGCCCAAAATATGATCCCATTTTCCTCCCCAACCTTTCTCTTTCCCAGTCTTCCCTACTTCCTTAGATGGTGCCACTATCATCTCAGTTTTTAAGTCTCTAAACCAAAAGGCATCCTGTATTGCTTATTTTCTCTTGTCTTTCATGACCAAACACTCTGTAAGTATTGTTGGTTCTGTCTTCAAACTACTATTAGAATCCATTCACTTTCTTCAATCTTCACCATTACCACCTTGGTGCAAGGCAACATTCTCTCTTACCTGGTCTATCTATGGCACTAATTTCCTAACAGATCTTCCTGCTTTTATGTTTCCCCCCCCAAGTCAAATGTTGTCTCTATATTGCAGCCAGAGTAATATTTTCAAAATATAAATTTGATCATATTATTCCTATGTTTAAAATTCTTTAATCACTTTTCATCTCACTAAAAATAAAACATAACCTCCTTCTCATGGCCTTGTAGATCCCATATGACCCTATGCAATCCCACCTCTCCGACCTCACTTGGAATCACTTATTATACTTTGGCCATTTTGTTTCAATTCAATTGCCAAAATTTACCAATTCCACTCCCACCACAGAGCCATCACATTTTCTCTCCTCCTGCCTGGAAGCTCTATTTCTGTTCTTTGCACTGCAAGCTCCTTTTAATTCTTCAATTCTCGGTTTAGTGTCATCTTTTCAGAGATGCCTTCCCTGAAGCCCTGCCTCTCTGCACCAGCTACTCTCTATCACATTGCTCTGTTGATTTCCTTCACAGCTCTTATCAGAATCCAAAACTATCTTGTTTTTTTGTTTATTACCTGTATACCCCACTTACAGTTAAGCTCTACCAAGGCAAGGACCCTATCTATCTTTTTCTCTGCTTTGGGCACATAGCAGATGCTCAACAAATGGATGCTGAGGGAGTGAGGAAGCCTTTCCAGCAGAGGTATTACCTGCTATGGGAAAGGCACAGAAAACAGGGAGTGCTGGGTGAGATCTGGACCAGAGAGAATCCAGGGTAATTGAGCGAGGAGAGCTGGGCAGGAGATAACAAGAAAAAGGCTGGAAGGAAAGTCCCCGCCAGGTTACAGAAGATCTCCAGTGATAGAATTGATCCTCTGGGTCTTCTGAGGTTGGCTCCCCATCACATCACGTTAAACTGCTGTCAGCAAGAGACTCAGGCACGAAGGGCTGCCCATGCATCCTAGCATTTGAAACTTGGTCCACGGTTTCATTTTTTTGAACGTAGCTCTTGGCACATCTGATTTTTTTTTTTTTTTTTTTTTTTTTTTTTTGTACGCGGGCCTCTCACTGTTGTGGCCTCTCCCGTTGCAGAGCACAGGTTCTGGACGCGCAGGCTCAGCGGCCATGGCTCACGGGCCCCGCCGCTCCGCGGCATGTGGGATCTTCTCGGACCGGGCACGAACCCATGCCCCCTGCATCGGCAGGCAGACTCTCAACCACTGCGCCACCAGGGAAGCCCCACATCTGCTTTATATTTCACTTTCAGGAAGGTTCAGTACCTTTTTAAATTCACAACTTGTTTTTCTAGATTTGTCATGACTTCATTTGATCGCTTTGAATTGGAAGAACTTAATAAAATGGTTTCCAATAATCTAGTGGGCCATTATCCATTTTCTTTAAGTCAGCAAAGTTATGGATTTCTCTAACAATTAAAAAAAAAGTCTACAGTGACCCCAGAACCATTAAGGTATGTGATAATCTCATTAAATTTCTTAGTATAATTAGCTACTTCTTTTTCCCTAAGGAATATTCAGATGCATTTCAGTTAAAACATATTTTTAGGCTTTCTGGAGTATGTGATATCCTTTGTAAAAGAGAAAGCTCTGTTTCCTTTTTGTTATTTGAACAAAACCCACGTATCCCTTTGAATTATTTTAGGTGTATGTTTCTTATTTACTTAGAACTATAAACTATGACATTTAAAGATCAAGGAATGATTTGTTGATAGCGCTGGTATCTCACGGAGAAGGTGCCAAGACTTCTGAGTTTCACCATCTGTCTAAGGTCAAGAGCAGGGCCTCCTTACCTTGGGGCTTGGGGTCAGACTGAGGCCTGAGCCTGCTTCCAATCCTCGGGGGAACTTCTAATCACCCCGCTTCTCACTGGCAAGAACTGCTAGAAAAACATATTTTGTTGTTAACGTGGAAATCAAAAGAAAAATGTGCTTTGCTTTCTAGGTAGTTTCTCAAGAGCACTTACCTACAACGGAGGTGCCTATCTTTATTCGATATATTAGTGGGGTTAGTATAGGAATTCTCACCATAAAAAACCATTTTATTTTTGTTATATGAACAAATTTTAAGCAAAACATAGCTTTAAATATCAATCTATAATTACCTTTATAAATATATAAATATTCTAAACTCCACAATTTAAGCTGCGTTTTTCATTCTCATCCCCAAAGTTTGTTCTTTGCTGTTAATAGGTCACCATTAGATTAAAGAAGCTAAAGTGATTGTAATTGAGATGTTATTTGGTTCTTATTTTAGCCCAAAGTTAGCATATTAATAAAGCAGCATATGAGTGTCCTGCTGTGTAAACTATAAACTAAATTTTCAGAATGGGCTTGTAGCCCAGTAACAACTGAGACTTACTGGAACATCACTAACTTTTCTCTATCATTTAGGCCCTTTGTTACTGTTTATCTTCTTTCTATTGTTTGGAATAATCTTAGAATGTAGTTTTCAAGATGTAATTTTGGGAAAGAGATAAGGACAGGAGGAAAAAAGAAAAGAAAGTATGAGAACAGAAGGAAGAAAAAAAGGAAAACAAAGAGGACAGACAGAGAAATAGAGTAAAGGAATAAAAAGAAAACCAAGACATGTTTTGTTTCTCTTTTCAAGGCCCTACACTGCTTTCTGAATCATAGTAACATTAGAATTATGGGGTTTCTTTTGCAACAATCTATTTTGGTTTCTTAGTTCATTTAAAAAAAACTCTGTATTTTGAAATAATTATAGATTCACCAGAAGTTGCAAAGAGAGTGTGAAGAGGTTCAGTGCATCCTTCATCAGTTTCCTCCATGGTTCCATCTTATAACTAGAGTACAATATCAAAACCAGAACATCAACATTGGTCCTGTGTGAGTGTGTAGTTCTATTCCATTTTATCACATTTGAGATTGATATATAACTCCTGCAATCAAGATTCAGAACTAATCCATTACCACAATGATCTCCATCTTTCTACCCCTTTATAGTCACACCCTTTTCTCCTCTCCACCCCCCTCCTCCTCCTGCCCATCTTTAACCCCTGGAAACTGCTAATCTGTTCTCTATTTCTATAATTCTGTCATTTCAAGCATGTTATATAAATGTTATCATATGGTATAGTGTGTTTTGAGACTGACTTTTTCCACTTGACATAATTCCCTTGAGATCTATCCTTCTGTGTGTTTATCAGTAGTTGTGCCCTTTTTATTGCTGAGAAGTATTTCAAGAATTGTGTTTAAATCATTCGATGAGCGCTAAAATGCTCTCTAGTCAAGAAGGCATTGTTCAGACAATTCTATGCTAACTCTGAGAAGATTAGGAATCCTATGTGATATGGTCAATTACTTTCCTTAGGATTTCTGATCCTCTGCACAGGCCGCATCATCTCCTAGAAGTGCCCTTCTCACCTTGGCCCCAGTTCAGATTTCACCTTCACAAAATCCGTTGCTGAACCTCATAGTGGTCTGTTTGACTCCTCTTTCCCCTGTCTTGTCAAAGAAGCAATGGCATACTTGCCTCCCTCAACGCTCTCACTGCATCTGTTCTTACCTTTAATGACCATGTGTTGCCATGTTTTTCTCCTTCAGTAGACTGGGTGCCTCTTGAGGGTAGGGAGCAAGCTCTGTGCAGCTCCTGATAATAAATGGCCTGTTCTCAATAAATGCTAGTCATACTGATTCTGATTTTAAGTGAATTAGGTTAGGAGTTCTCGCTTTGTTGGCATATGGGAGTCACGTGGAGAAATTTTTTTGAAGAAATCTGATGCCTGGGTCTCACTCTCAGAGATTCTAACTTAACTGATCCAATGAGCAGCTAGGGCATTAAGGTTTTAAAACCTCCTTAGTTGGTTCCAAAGTGCCACCAAAATCTAGAACTACTGCCTGGGCCAAGATCAAGAACTGATTATTAATCTCTAAAGGAGACACTGTGGAAGGCTGGTTTTGTTTGTTTGTTTGTTTTTTAACTTATCCACAATATTTTTTTTGTTAAAAATAAGCATTTACTCACATTTTGATGTTTAGATGCCTCCTCTATGTTAACAGGAAAATTTTGTGTATGAATCAGAATATGATTGTGTGAATTTTGCCTGTCATGTTGATTCTATGGAATACTTTCTGCAAACAGAAAAAGTGTGTTCTCTATTCTCCATAAAATTTAAATCAATTCAAAACACATTTCTGAGGCTTCTAGAGAAGTCATTAACCAGAGCCTCTCAGCCTTGGCTGCCCATTAGAGTCAGCTGCGGAGCTTTAAAAATCCCAGTGCCTGGGCTGCACACCACACACATTAAATGGGACTCTCTGGGGATGGGGTCCAGGCATCAGCACTTTGTAAAGCTCCCTGGCGATTCCAGTGTGCAGCCAAGGTTGAAGAACCACTGTTCTAAATTGATGTAGTTCCTTTTGGACACTGCTGATTTATCTTTGTAAACATATATGTTAATGCTTTTTGTTTGCATGAGTTAACTTTTACATTAATTGGGTGAAAAGTAAGAAGTATCACTTATTCTACCCTCGTGCTTTCAAAAAACCTTAGCTGTCACAAGTATATGCATAGCATTTTACTGTTGACAAAGTGCTTTCATGTCCACTAGTTCAATTGTTTCTTAAGAGACAAAGCAAAACAAAGAAAGCGAGATAGAAAAGAGCAACGACTGTTAACTTTATACTCCAATTTTACAGGTGAGGAAACCAAGACATAGATGAAGTGTTGTAGGCCCCATAGGTAGATAAAATGTTGCAGGGCCTATGATGAGTCAAGCAAGGCACCTAGAGCTTGAAGGAGGCCCTCATTCTCAGGGTTGTGCAAGTACAGGTTGGCATCTGAGTGTGAACCCCACCTAACGTTGTGTTCCCTAGGTACCTCATCTCACTCTACTCCTGGCTCTGAAAGTGAGTTACCCCCATGCACACAGTTAGGCAGTGGGAGGAGACATGTTAAGATCAGAATCTGGGGCACCTGTGATTTCCTCACCCCACCATCTTTATAGGTCAGGAAATGCACACATATTACAAAGTGCAGAATTGCCTCTGCCTGGACTTGGTGTAGTAGGCTGAATAATGTCCCCCTCCTCCCCAAAGAAGTCTACATCCTAATCCTCAAAACCTGTGAATATGTTATTTTACATGGTGAAAGGGACTTTGCAGATGTGATTAAGTTAAGGACTTTGAGATGAGGAGATGAGTCTAGAATGTTCCAGCTAGGCCCAATGTGATCACAAGAGTCCTTAAAAGAGGGAGGCTGGACAGGCAGAGTCAGAGAAGGAGATGTGACCATGGAGGTGGAGGCTGAAATGATACCATTGTTGAAAGGAGGCCGTGAGCCAAGCAGTGCAGATGGCCTCTAGAAGCTGGAAAAAGCAAGGAATGATTCCCCCCTACAGCCTCCAGAATGAACGGAAGTCCTGCTGACACATGGATTTTAGCTCATAAGACCCATATTCAGACTCCTGACCCTCTAGAACTAGAAAATAATAGATTTGTGTTAAGTCATTACGCTTATGGTAATTTGTTATAGCAGCAATAGAAAACTATTACACTTAGTTTAAAATTATTATTTGCCTGCCAAATATTAGTAGTTTGCCAGATGAAGTAGTTGGCTCAAGTTTAGCTGCCATGTTATACCAAAACAAGTCATCTTAAATAATTAAAGCATGCTCACTGTGGTAAGCTGCCTCTGCTGCGGGAGATACCTGGGAACTGAGCCAACAGAGAAAATTGATTCTCAAATTATCCCGGGGTGTGCACTCACTGGGGCAAACGGCAGACAGAATCACGAGCTTTATTTAGGATGGTAAATCCTTTTTGCTTGGTATTCTGTTTTGCTCTCCCTGTCTCTGTCACTGTCTCTGTCTTTCTGATAAGCACATGTAACTGACTTTAAAAAAATTTAAAATTCAATGTGAACATGATGCTACTCCTTCATAAAATTAATTTTTCATAGGGACCAACACAGCATTAGAGATATTAGTTGTTAGAGTTCTCATTGGTGGAAGGCAGACTCTTGAGAGGTGAAGGCTGGGAAGATGATGAGGTAAACCTATTCTGTGAGCCACCCAGACTTGGTACCAGGACCAGAGGGTGGGAATTGGAGACACAGACTCACAATGTGTAAGAACTTTCTAACAGTCCAAGTACTTCAGAAATAAAAAAAAAAGTTTTGGAGATGATGATCTCCCCAGTACCCCAGGTATTCAAGCAGAGTTCAGCCAACTACAACGTGGGGAAGAGATTAAAGCTCTGAACAGAAGACATGAGGGGTGTTAGATGCAATTATTACTGAAATTCTCCATCATGAGATTGACACTGTTCCATTTCTCTTCGAGATTTGGTCCTCTCTTTCCAAGTAGATAAAGTAGCCACAAGTAAAAGATTACACCTAATTCTTTAAGTCTTATTCTTTGGTAAGATTCCTTGCTCACTTTAGAAATTCAAAAATGCTATAGCACAGGCTTCTTCTCGTGTAAGACACGATGCCTTGTTAAATAACAGTTTTCCTATAGAATGGAATTTAGTACCAGATGTTTCTTTGCTGGCCCACCCAGTGGAGTCTCATGTGAATTCCACCAAGTTCCCTTGTTGTGAGGTCTAAATTCTAATACATGAGAAGCAAAGGAAAGTGTTACAGCAAGACTTTTGAGGTGCTCCCTATTTCTTTCCTTTAACGTCAGTGCCACAACATTTTCCAACCACTAGGTTTTGTTTTTAAGAGACTGTGAAGGAGGAACCGTCTCCAGAGCACTTCTGGGGCTGGCTGCAGTCCACGCCCATCAGGGTCCTGCCATGTGTAAATCATGCATCCAGATACATCCAGAGAAAGTCCATGCATCACAGGCTGGAGGTGACATGGGTCGCACTGTCTGTAAATCCGGTGAAAATAATGTATTTGTGCTGTGACATGACATCCCATAATGAGATTGTGATATTCCATAGCATGTGATTTGCTATTTGTGACAAAGATGAATTTCACAGTGAGCACAGCTGCTGAGAGGCTGCTGGGCCTGGTGGACGCGTGTAATGGAAAGGCCCATCTCAGGCCATCCAGTCATAGCTCTTCTCTACTGGAAATAATTTTTGGGACTGCCAAGAACGAGTTGCCAAATTGAATTTTCTCTAAAGGGTAGCTGAGTATTTAGGCCAAGCAAAATCTCTAACGGGAAAAAAATGTATAGAAGTTGTTCATCAATATTCCATTTATTGCATTAATGGTTATGGTAATAGAAGCCAACAGTCCACAACTGAGGTTATGTGCCAGACTCCTGCACCTTCAGCCCACGCAATCCATGAAAGTAAACACTGCCTTTATGTTCAAAACAGAATAAATAACCTAAGATGTTCAGATCCTTATTCCTAGAGTCGTATGTGGAAGCTTTTTAGACTTGCATCATTTTTAAGGGTCCTAAGTTGTCCTGAGTCCTTGCAATGTCAAGTATGGTCCCCAGACCAGCAGTATTGGCATCACCCTGGAGCTTATTAGAAATACAGACTCTTGGGTCCCATTTCAGACCTGCTGAATTAGAATCTGCTTTTTAACAAGCTTTCCAAGTGGTTCTTAGACACATTAAGTGTGCTGATCAGCACCAGTAATAAAGATGTTAATATAACACAAATAATTTCAAATATGTGTGTATAATGTTTTGTATCTGATGAGAAGCATTTTCACAATGATTACCTAGCTTGAGCTTTCCAATAACCTTGCGAAGTAGGTAGTTATCATTATTCTCATCTTACAGTTGAAGCAATTGAAATTCATTGTGGTTAATAGTTTTGCCCATGATATATGCAGGTCAGTATGAAACCTAAACTCAAGCTCATGTTTTTTCTCTCCAAGCCTGGTATTCCTTTCTTATTATTGGTAGAGTGCATGCTGTGAGTTTGTTTGCTTCTGTCTTCAGGAGTGACGGGAGACTCCGCGAAGCCACTCGTACCCTCTCAGTTATCCCCATCGTGAGAAAGAAGAGGCATCTGTAAATGACAAGCTGGACTCAGTGTTACTGTGCATGGCTAAGCCTATGTAGAACTTTTCTCTGATTCCAACAAGATCAAACATGACCTCTATCATATTCGTTCTAGATTTGGACAGACCGAACATCAGCCGCTCCACGTTATGGCTGGACTCAGAACTGATCACACCAGTCAACTTGGTGATACTCAGACCTGTGACAATCTATTAACTCTACAACTCCTTTAAGGACCCTACTGCTCCAGAAAGATTTCCCAAGCCAGCCATTGAAATACAGGACAATATAGCAAGCACTCTATTACATACTGCCTCTGGCAAAAGCCTCTCAAAAATGCTTTTGATGATGATGGCATGATAACTGGCCACTAAGTGTAATGTATAATGTAACCATTGCCTCTGGGGGACTTTCATGCTTTGGTCCTGGCATTCTCACAGAGGGCCTTGTGACAGGATGAAGCCAGGAGTCAGGGATGCTAATGAGACACAGGCTGAAAGAGTTCTTCAGCCTCTCCTGGAACCTGGTACCCTCTGAGGAACCCAAGGCTACTGGAGAACCTCCCGGGCTTGTGAAAGCAGGGGCAGTGGAATAAAGAGAAAAAGTTTCAGGGCAGGTGTGAAAGGACAGACTAAGAGTATTAGATACAGATATTTTGTTACTCTATTGCATAATATGCTATGTTTTTCATAAGAGCTTGATATGAAATTTTTAACCATAAAGTTTAGTGTCAAAGAGAACAACCTGATGTATGTATTTGGGGGATTTTGAGCAGAAAAGTAAACTCGTTCAGCTCCTCATTTAATATTCTTAACTAACATCTTTGAAAATTAATCAACTTCTCTGTATAATGGCTAGATAGGCCCTTTCAGAGATTTTAAAGTTAAAAAGGAGCTGTAGAGAACACTGAATTTTTTCCTGAACCTAGGAGTGCATGTTGCAGAATATATAAGAACAGCAATGGGAAAAGTAAACTGATGCTAACTCAGAACTTAACCTGTGTTCTTATAGATCAGTGAATCTCCCATTTGGCTTTTGGAGGATTCAATTCCAACATGCATAATTCATGGAAGGTACTTTCTTAATTGTATACAATCTGTATGGTTTTTTCCAAACATAAAGAATTCCCTTGGGAGATTGAACACTAATTCTTATGCTCTACTGGCTCCCCATTTCTTTCCTGTAATTCTGAGATGATAAAAATCAAATTGTGACTGCATTTCTATCTCCTTTCTTCTTCATTGTCGCAAAGCCTAATCATGCAAAAACTCACAGGTACAGCCTCTCTGGTTTATGGAATCACATTTTGTCATAATGTTATTTATGCTCACGTCCTTGTTAAAATATTAAACATGGTGACTGACTTCTGTGTCACCTGCAACTGTGCTGGGGGAGGTCTACCTTCATATCTGGGAATGATTCTTTTTTTCTTTCTTTCTTTCTTACGCATTCTCATTTATCTTTTTCACCATTTCTTTCACGGAGGAGAGAAAGGTCTCCATCTATAACAGAGAGAAAAGAAATGCTGTGGAATCTTCTGTATAGTATTTTCTGTGACCAGTTTCCTCTTCATTAGAGGAACAGCCCTGCTCAATGCAGTGTGTGTTTGTCTAGTGCAGATTCTAAAACACAGCTAGTCCATTGCCATTTCATCACATGGCGTCTAAAGGAAAGAGGCCAGTAAAGATATTATTCATATTAAAAACAACAATGATTTCCACAATAGAAAATTGGAAAATGTGATGTTTTCATATGGATGAAGAAATTATCCAAAATTTCAGAGAAGACTAGAAAAGGTTGGAATGCCCTAAAAGACATAGCTATGCTTCAAGCTTTCCTCTCTTTTTTGGCTTTCTGATTAGGATGTCATTATAAGTCAGGTACGTTTATTAGTCCAACTTTAAAGTTGAGAAAACTTAAACTCAGTGGGGTTGGGTAACTTGCCCATGGTCATGTCATACAGCTAGCTAGTGGCAGAGCTGGGGTCCAAATCCAGAACTGATGTTTTTCTTATTTTTTTAAAATTTCATGAAGTATAGTTGATTTACAACGTTGTGTTAATTTCTGCTGTACAGCAAAGTGACTCCTTTATACATATATATATTCTTTTTCATATTTTTTTCCATTATGGTTTATCACAGGATACTGAATATAGCAGAACTGATGTTTTTCTACATGAGAGTGCCACTCACAAGAGACGCTGGGTGAAACGTGCTTTGTAAACTGTAAATGTGCACAGTATGAATTGGGAATTGGCAAAACTTCTGGCTCTCTTGTGTGTGTGCTCCCATCCCTTCCCTCGTGGCTTTTCCTGCGTTCTGGAATGCTTCTCCACTTGTCTCCACTTGTTGAAAACCTCCTCCTCATCTTTCAAAGAGCTGCTCTAAGAAATTCCTCTTCTTCATGTTTCCCTTATTTTCCTCATTGGTATTAATACCTCTCACAAGTGACACAGAAATATACATTGCTAAAAAAAAATCTAGGAATACAGAAAAAGCTGATTCCCTTCCTATGCCTCTTTCCCTGAGGTAACCACGTCAGTTTTTGCTAGGCATTTACTTGCATTTGTGTACATAAAAACACATGTGTTTTTTTTGACATGGATACTCTCCTTTAATATTATTTTGCAACTTCCTTTTTTCATTTAAAATGTCTTGAAGGTCTTTACATGTCAGCGCGCGTGGAACTAACTGCCTCTTTCTTTTAACTGTCACCTGTAACTGCTTATTGACAATGAGTCTTCCCTCCCACAGATACTGATTTTCTCTCCATTTATTCAGGTCTTTATTTATGCACTTTAACACATCATGTAGTACTCGCGTTTCTAGCAAATTTATAGTTTTGGTTGCTGTTGTAATTGCAATTTTTATTTTATATTTTCTCATTGGTTTTGCTAATGTTTAGGAAAGCTATTGGTATTAATTATAGCCACATCGCTGAACTCATAATCTTCATAATTTAAAACATAGATTCTCATGAATTATCTGGGTAGCTGATCATATTATCTGCAAGTAATGACACTTTGTTTTCACTTTCCTTTTCCATAGTTAATACATTGGCTTACCCCTTTATTTTGTCTTATGCCATTGGGTAAGATCTCTAGCACGGTGCTGAATAAGAGTGGACTGTGGTGTGCGTCTGTAACTTGTTTTGTATATAACTGGGAATGTTTCTAATGTTATCATAACATTTATCTTTGGTTCCTGGCATATGGTCTTTTTCTAGCTTGGGAAGTTTTTTGAAGTATTTTCCTATGGATTTTAATCAGGAATAGCTGTTGAATTTTATCATTTTTTTTCCTCTGAACTAGGTCCTTGTCTGTTGATATTTTCTTATGCTTTAACTTCTTTTCTCTGTTAATGTAGTGAATTACATGCATGTTGTCTCTGCTTACGTCATTTTGTACTCCTTCTATAGACTTATTAGTTGTAACCTTTTTGCGGGCCTCTCACTGTTGTGGCCTCTCCCGCTGCGGAGCACGGGCTCCGGACGCGCAGGCTCAGCGGCCATGGCTCACGGGCCCAGCCGCTCCGCGGCATGCGGGATCCTCCCAGACCGCGGCACGAACCCGTGTCCCCTGCATCGGCAGGCGGACTCTCAACCACTGCCCCACCAGGGAAGCCCAGCTGTAACCTTTTTATGTTACTTTTTTGCATGCCTGCCACACTCCTGTTCCCTCCAAACAACCTGAAATGTCCTTGAAAACCATATCACTTTCTCATTGTGGATTCTCAATTAATGTTGAATTTTATAAATATCACCTTTATCATCATCTTTATACCAGAATAAATCATCTTCATTAAAAAAATCACAACTCTTACGCCACCTAAGTGAGGAACACTGGAGCCAGTGCAGTTAGGTGTCATTCTTAAATTTTAAATATGTGTAAACCGAAGCTCAGGTTCAAGAACTAACACCAAGTTAGGACCAGAGCTAGGTCTCAAATTGAAGGTCTATCACTCTAGGGCAAATGTTCTTTTTGCTGACCCATGGGTGATAATTGCCCTAGCTTGGTGACATCCGTCATCAGAGGCAGCATTCTTATTTTCCACATTTGTTGGGGAATCTGGGCAGCTTGGAAATGGAGTTTTCACTGCCTGAATGGTGCTTCCTAACTGGAGGGGGAAGGAGTCTTCATATTTGGTCCCATTATTGAGCAATGAACAGTCAACTAGCTTAATTCAGGTGCTGATATAAATACATACAGCAAAAAGGATTGCATGGAAAAGGCTCTCACTGCTCCTTGCAGGGGCCCGATACCGAAACCAGGTCAAGCACCAGAACTTGACTTCTCCCAAAATCACAGAAGGTCAGAGCTGGCAGGGACCTCAGAGATAGTCTATGCCATTTCCTTTATGTACAGATGGATAAAATGAGATTCAGGAAAGAGAAATTACTTTTACAAGTCAATTTGTGCATTAGCAAATGTCTAGCAAAGAGCGGTCTAGAACTAGCTCTTTCAATATGGTTTACTTATTTGTTTAATCCCACAATCAAGAGAAACGCCTGGCTAAATAAATCTTTGCTCCTTATTTTGCAATATCAGCCCACTTAAACTGGATCTTAGGCAAAAAGCAGATACATTTTTAAACAAATTTGGAAATGAAAATAGTGGCAGTGGTAATGACACATTTCATGTACTGCAGGAAAAACTTTATAGACTTGGATTCCTAGACTGAACTATGAATGAGGTCTTTGTCTTTCCCTGATGAAAACAAATCTAATGTACTGTCAACTTTCGATGCATAGGCACAAGACTATGTGCCGCACGCCACATGGTAAATAATTCCTAAAATTAAAAAAATCTTTCACTGTTCCAACGTTTGATTAATAAAAAAAAGCATCAATCAAATTATACTTCATAGTCAATTTGGATTTCTTTACAGCACCAGCAATATTGTACTATCATCGTTGTCAGGATGGAAAGCAAATGTAAGGCTAGGGAACACTGGTTATCCAAGTTGAGAATTGGAAAGCAATTTTTTAAAAAGATGGTTAGGGCTTCCCTGGTGGCGCAGTAATTGGGAGTCCGCCTGCCGATGCGGGGGACACGGGTTCGTGCCCCGATCCGGGAAGATCCCACATGCTTGCGTACCGCAAAAAAAAAAAAAAAAAAAGATGGTTAAAGCTGTTCCTAGGTTTGACATATATTAAATCTCTACATTATCAACAAAGCTACTTGCCACAGAGCTATTTTGTTTTATTAGACATGCTACAGAGATATTTGGACAGATGTTCTCTGTTCTCTGAAGCTTTAGTTTTTCAATATATCCATACAAGTGTCTTATATTATTATGAGAAATAATATATTTTAACAACATCAAAAGAAAACATTATTCTAAGAATATACATCATGTACATAAATAGAGCATTTTGGAGAATGGTGATGTGCAGGGTGTGTTGGGTTTGTTTGGGGTATGTGTGGGGTGGGATAGGTTGTGAACCATCACAAAGAGATTTTGATTTGAAATCATATGTAGACCACGTTTCTCCTAGAAGCCTCATCACCTTTCTCACTCCGACCATTTCTGCATTTGCAAGGCCTCTAATATTCAGCAGGTAGCACCTTTCTTTGTTCATGTTGCTATGCTATTTTGTAACTGTTTTTGAGACCTTTTATACTTGGTCTTCCCAACAAGACTGACTGTGAGATCTTGAAGGATACGATTACTTTTGAAAGGTTCTGCAGATCACTTCTGCAACGCTCTGCAGATCACTTCTGCAGCCAGAAAGTGTTCAGTTGATGCATGTTTGCATATGTTGATGTGGATTAGCAGTTAGGAAACAAGGCAATCAGATAAAAGTGTTAATCAGATCCATAAAACCAAAGTACAAGTCCATGCTTCCAATACCAGGCAGTGACGATGGCATTCAAAAAAGCCACAAACAGGGCTTCCCTGGTGGCGCAGTGGTTGAGAGTCCGCCTGCCAATGCAGGGGACACGGGTTTGTGCCCCGGTCCGGGAAGATCCCACATGCCGTGGAGTGGCTAGGCCCGTGAGCCATGGCCGCTGAGCCTGCGCGTCTGGAGCCTGTGCTCCGCAACGGGAGAGGCCACAACAGTGAAAGGCCCGAGTACTGCAAAAAAAAAAAAAAGAAAAAAAAAAAGCCACAAACAAATGTGAGGCCTGGAATGTCACACACCCTGCAGGGGTGGGTCCAGGGAACAAATGCTTTCTCCTTAATTGAGCATCTAAGAAGAATTTGCTTCTTGTAATTTTTCTGTATATTAGTTCTATATATATTCTCTTTATTATATATTTAGACTATAAGTCTAAAACAAACCAAAATAAGACAAAAAGGAAGAATCAAACTCATATACCTCCCCATGAGATTTTCACGGTCGCCTGAAGAAGTGTCTAAAAACATACCCCGCTAGGGTTAAGATATACCTAGCAAACAACATACTGCCACCTTCTGGTAAAATAGTACAGAATACTTTTTCTGTTTCCACTAAAAGAACAAAGAAAGAAAGAATTATTACAACAACAATAGTATTAGCTTTACAGTTAAACACTTTCACATGCATTAACTCGTTTAATGCTTACAAGATCTTTATGAAGTAGGTACCATTACCCATATTAGACAGAGAAAAAAAAATCGAGGTTCAGAGAGGGTATGTAACTTTCAGAAAGTCACATAGTGTTTGGCAGATGCAGGAATTAAACCTTACAAGTGAAGCTGCATTATGCATGAACACAATTGAAGAGTGAACTATTATTCCATGCCTTGACAAACATTAATCAGAGCTGCCAAGCATTCAGCAGAAACGTGTGGGTTCTTTTGTCTAATCATCTCATATCACAGCCTTATAATATGTGATGGACACATAACTCACGCTTTCTGGCTCTGCTCAGTACAACATATCCTCCTGAACTGGGTTTTGGTGGAGTGAAGTAGGGACCAGATCCTTCTCCTCTATCACTCTTGAACAAGGCAAGATATATTTTCTTCTACTCTTTTTATCCCTTACAGTTTTTTCAGCAATCTTTAAATACAAACTGAATAAAAAAACTTTTGGTGGCTTCCTAGTAATCCCAAATCCATACGATTCCCACACCAGGGTTCATCTCCCACAACGCACCCCATGCACCCTATCTCATCTGACCCTGGACATTCCTTTTCAGATGTTAGCAAATTTTTAGCAAATTTTCCTCTGACTCAGCTTAGCAAAATACCCTATGTATCCTTCAATGCCACCTCCTCCATTAATGATGCTCTGATGTCTTGTTTTAAAATTTAAAAATTGAATTATAATTTATTTAAAATATTTTATTAGTTTTAGGTGTACAGTATAGTGATTCAGGATTTTTTCAGATTATATTCCATCATAGGTTATAAGATAATGGCTACAGTTCCCTATGCTATACAGTATGTCATTGTTGCTTATCTATTTTACAAATAGCAGTTTGTAGCTGTTAATCCCATACTTCTAATTTGTCCCTCCTTCCCTTCCCTCTCCCCTTTGGTAACCACACGTTTGTTTTCTATATCTGTGAGTCTGTTTCTGTTTCACATACACATTCATTTGTATTATTTTATAGACTGCTCATGTAAGTGATATACAGTATTTGCCTTTCTGTGTTTGACTTATTTCACTAAGCATAATATTCCTTCACTAAGCATAATATTCTCTAAGTCCATCCATGTTGCTGAAAATGGCAGAATTTCATTCTTTTTGTGGTTGAGTAATATTCCATTGTGTATATATATATATATATATATATATATATATATATATATATATATATACACACAATGTCTTCTTAATCCAATCATCTGTTGATGGGCACTTTGGTTGCTTCCATGTCTTGGCTATTGTAAATAATGCTGCTATGAACATTGGGGTGCATGTATCTTTTTGAAATACTGTTTTCATATTTTTCTGGATATATACCCAAGAGTGGGATTGCTGGATCATATGGTAGGTCTACTTTTAGCTTTCTGAGGAATCTCCATACTGTTTTCCATAATGGCTGCACCAATTTATATTCCTACCCACAGTGTACGAGGGTTCCCTTTTCTCCACACCCTCCCCAACATTTGTTTTTTGTAGACTTTTGGTGATAGCCATCCTAACCAGTGTGAATGTTGTTTCGATTTGCATTTCTCTAAAAATTAGTGATGTTGAAAAATTGATGCTCTGATCTCTTTAATGTTTATTCAGTACTTTCCCAGCCACCAGTGAGCTTATTTCCTTCAGTTTTTATGACAGCTCTTTGTTTTCCTTTCTGTTATTCTGTCTCACTAGTTTGTCCACCTAGAGGGTAGGAACTCATCCTTATTAATTGCCGCAACTTCCAACAAAACTTTGCATATGTTAGGTGCTTAGTAAATATTTGACTTTAATTGAATTTTCGCAACTCCAGAAAACCTCAGGAAACACCACCCTGATTATAGAGACAGGGTAAATCTTTTCATAATATGGGGGACATGGGGAGACAGGTGCCCATGTCATTGCTTATAAGATCAAAGGAGAGATCACCAAAGACAGGGACCCTACCTCCACTCCTATATTTGCTCATCTCTGTGTAGGAGCAATACTGTCTAGAGAGATTTTTCTTGTAGAACATCCTTCTCCCCTCCCCCACCCCTACTTCTGTACCAAATCGTCAAATTCCTGCTAACAGAAAGTATTTATGTCAGGGTCACTGTTTGATTGATGGATTTGCAATCAGAATATTGATCTCCAAGAAAGCTTGTCTGGTCTTGTACCTAAATAATACTGGCTACAGAATAATACTCATATAAATATTTAGAGCTATTCTAGCCTTGTTATGCGCTCTCCCTCTCTCTCTCTGTCTCCCCTTCTCTCTTTTCTTAACTTTTATTTAAAAATAACTTTTAACTCAGAAAAGTTGTAAAAATAGTACAAAGAATTCCCATAGTTTATTCCCATTAATTTATACTACAACATTTTGGAGGGTATTTTCAATCTAAAAAATGATTTGCCAAAATACAAAGATA
Source organism: Leucopleurus acutus (assembly GCF_964270905.1). Lineage (NCBI taxonomy): Eukaryota > Metazoa > Chordata > Mammalia > Artiodactyla > Delphinidae > Leucopleurus > Leucopleurus acutus. The sequence continues at coordinate 75,549,403 of NC_139147.1, read as the reverse complement.
TCAGAAAATTTCTTTATGATAACAAAAAATTGGGAATGACCTAAATATTACAAAATAGAAAATTTATTACACAATGTTATCAAAATAATGAATCTGTAGCCATTAAAAATCAAATTCTTTAAGAATATTTACCGGGAAATGCCCAGTGTATTAGTTTGCTAGGGCTGCCATACAGAATGCCACAGACTGAGTGGCTAAAAGAACAGATATTTATTTCTCACAGTTCTGGCCTTGGCTTGCATATAACTGCCTTCCCCCTGTGTCCTCATGTGACCTTTTCTCTGTGTGTGCATCCCTGGTGTCTCTTCCTCTTTTTATAAAAGGTACCAGTCATGCATGGATTAGAGCTCCACCCTTATGACCTCATTTAACCTTAATCACCTCTTTAAAGGGTCTTTCTCTAAGCATAGTCACGTTGTGGGTTAGGGCTTCAACATCTGAATTTTAAGGAAACGTATTTCAGTCCGTAACACCCAAAACATCTTAAACGACAAAAGTACATCATAAAACCATGTTTATAATATGACTTCAATTTTTAAAACACACAAACATGTATGCAGAGAAAAAATAATGTGAATGTTTACATGTCAAAATTTTAACAGGCGATGTTTCTGAATTGTGAGACTATGAGTTGTATTAATTTACTTCATACATTATTACAGCTTTGAGATTTTCCATAATAAACTACCATTATTTTTATAATCTGAAAGATGTATTATAAGTAACATAAAAAAACTTGAATAGCTTGCATGTTCATTCATGTACATTAATATATTATATTTGAGCTCTGCCACTATACTGTGAAGTAGGAACAGGAATTACATTTTTCAATTTATAGATGACAGAATTGAAGCTTAGTTAAGTCACATGGCCAAATACTCAGCCTAATAATCTGAATGGATCTTCTACTATTAATCCAATGATTGCTCGATTATACCACAATTCTCCAAAATACTTCCTTCAATAAAGAAGAGTCTAACCATACTCTATGATTATGCCCAACAATTTATTAGTGATACTTATAAAAGTAGAAGGAATAATAATAATAACAACAGCAGCAGCAGCAATATTTCACGGGGATTATTTGAGCTGTCTTAGTCTCCTGTGGAAAGATTTGGGTTGTAAATAAATACAAATGAACAGTTATGGGTTGCAAAATTGTCACTGATTTGCTTTTTTTCTACACCCTACTCTTAGGATTGTTGTACATTTATGAAAATAAAGCGTAATTGTAGGAGCAGAGACTCCACCAGCCATGGAACGGAGACTGTAATCAGTAGGAATGCACGCATGTGCAAATCCTCTCCCTCAGAGCCTCCCGATCTGTGAGAAGCCTGGAGGAGGTGGATGGAGAACTGGGGAGACTAAGGGTTATGACACGGATTCCAGAGATCTGTAAGTATATAAAGATCTTGCTATTCCATGAATACTAAAGCATGACCACAGCTCTGGGTGGAGGGGTTTCTGAATATGAAGTGTCCTTTAATATAAAAAGATGTGAATTATTGCTCTAGGTCCATAATATTAAAAAATCCCACTTATGATATATTCTTTTCCACTGAAGTCTCCATTCCTATGATCAAGTCAACAATCACAGTAATCACCGTGTAAACTGATATTTTCTTTTTTTCTCTTTTTTTTTTTTTTTGCGGTACGCGGGCCTCTCACTGTTGTGGCCTCTCCGGTTGCGGAGCACAGGCTCCGGACACGCAGACTCAGCGGCCATGGCTCACGGGCCCAGCCGCTCCGCGGCATGTGGGATCTTCCCGGACTGGGGCACGAACCCGTGTCCCCTGCATCGGCAGGCGGACTCTCAACCACTGCGCCACCAGGGAAGCCCCTAAACTGATATTTTCTGAAGTGAATTCTTTGTTATATTTCTGAGTGAGTCAAACTCAATCAAGACATTGAACAACCTGAACCCACAAGTTGTAGAGCAACTAACTGCACTGGGCATCACTCAGGGAAGTGGGGAAGAAGGCGCTCTATTGGAACCTTTTCTTCAATTCAAGACGTGATGCTTTTACAACACCTACTATGGACCCAGGATTATATGTGGTGAACTCTTTTGCATGTGGCCCGTGGACAGAGCTTTGGGGCCAGACATGAGTACCTGCTTTAGTGGTCAGAGCCTCCTTGCTCTGTGCTCACTAAGCTTCATCCAGACATTGTGGATCTCTGTTGATTTGCGGAACGACAGACAACTGGAGTAAAAGAAATGACAAAATGTATTTTAAGACTTTCAAAAAAGTTCCATTACTTGGGGCTGATTGTCTGAAGACAAGCAGCTGGGCATTCCCTTCCAAAGAGGCTCCTGAACAGCTGTCAGGCCTAATCCGCGTGAGAGAGAGATGAAAGAGTGACCCAGGGGTTAAAGGCTGCACCGTCTGCTGCAAATCCCCTGAGTTACCTAATCTGTCTAGCAGCACAGACTTTCTGCAAAGGAAGTGTTATTTTATAGCTGCCCCTTTATCAAAGGAAATAGCAATTGTTAGTAAATGCAGTAAGTAGTTGTTCTGGGATTATGCTGCTGGATAAATCCTTATAGAGATTTTTTTTTTTAACTTTGAAAGGATAGATAAATATCCGGAAAGTCCACACAGACTATGCACTGAGGCATTGCACTGTAACGTGGATTATTGCCTGGGTTCCTAAAGGGACACACATACACACACACAGAAGGATACCACAAACCTCAAGTTCTGGACACTGGCCAGCTGCCTCCAACCAAAATTCTGCCTGGGAGAATCAGAGTCTCTGCTGTACTTGTAGAAATTTGGGTAAGTCTTTTTCTGGGCTTCAGGGTTCTCATTGGTAAAACAAAACCAACAGTCAAAATTAAAAGAGGGGATTTGGACTGGATGGTAAATCCATGGCAGACCATCATTTTTCCTTCTTGTACCCATAACAGACATCATTGATTGGTCATGGCATTTCCCCCAACTCTGGTGCAGCCTCAGAATCATCAACAGCAATCGATCTGAATTAGCAGACGAGAGGAAGGCCATTTGACCTACTTGGAATTTAGTGATGTCTCAGGTCCTTTTCATCAGCACTCTCAGCAGGCTTAGTGGCTTTGACTCAGGGTGGCACTTCTGGCACAACATAGTATAATTGCCATCAGCAGGCTGTAGTGGGAACAGTAGCTCCATGATAGTTCTTAGAGGAATCCTTGTGTTTCAGAGATGACACATGCGTCACGCCAGGGAAGAGGAGCACATATGGGAGCTAGAACCTGAGAAGCAGAGCAGAAAAACACTGCAACTGAAATGGGATGTTTATGAGCGTATGCCTCAGCGAACCCCCAGAATACCAGGAAAGAGGGGGATGGAGCATCTGCAATAGCAGGAAGGGGTAGAGTTAGAGAAACAATCTTTACATTGTTAGTGATACCCTGCCCCACTGCCCCCTTTAAAATCTGGGCTGGCATATTCTGACATAAAGATTTTATTTATATGACTATTTGTATTATTACTAACATAGGAATCACTGAACTAAATTCTTTTTTTTTGCGGTACGCGGGCCTCTCACTGTTGCGGCCTCTCCCGTTGCGGAGCACAGGCTCCGGACGCGCAGGCTCAGCGGCCATGGTTCATGGGCCCAGCCACTGCATGGCATGTGGGATCTTCCCGGACCGGGGCACGAACCCATGTCCCCTGCATTGGCAGGCGGACTCTCAACCACTGCGCCACCAGGGAAGCCCTGAACTAAATTCTTAAATCAAATTTTGAGAGCTGGAGCAGACCACAGAGATCATCTCTTCCATTGGTTCCCAAATGCTTCTACCTGCACCAGGTCCAGGCTGGCTTCATAAGATCCCTTGAGCATTTGTTAATAATAGGATTCCTGGGCCCAGTTCTCAAAGATTCTGATTCAGGAGGTTGGTCTGGTTTAAACAACTTCCCTAGGTGATTGCAATGATTATCCATAGTCTTTCTTTGCCTCTTACTATGGCTGTAACTTGTCAGTGACAACTTATCTCACTTCCAGGCTGTGATTTTTAAGAGATTCAGGGGCAAAGAGACTGTTGACCCCCATCTGCTGGCATTCTGTATGCAGCTGTCTTAGGGTGGGTTCCCCAGAAGGAGACCCTGAGACCGGAAGTATGTGTGAGTTATTAAGACAGTGATCCCAGGAGAACCTAGCAAGGTAGCGAGGGAATTCAGACGTGGAAGCTGAAGAAGCGAAGCAATTTCTGGCCACGTCCAACCCCAGCCTGATTCCATAGGCACACTGGAGGGTAACACACATCAGATTGTCCCACTGGGGGCAGGGGAGCTGGCTTTCATACTTCTTCCCCAGTCTGGCATTGGCCAAGGGCCATCCTAGGCAGATGTAAACTATAGATATTCAGCTTCCTGCATGAGTAAGCAAGGTATGTGTGAAAAGAGTCACAGGTAGGACTCTTTAGAAGCAAAAGCACAATGGAACTGAGGGGAAGAGTGTGCTGTAACGGTAGAAGGAATCCAAGGGAATCTGGCCAGAGCACCGACAGTGTCTGGCATGGCAGGTCTAGGATTTATTAAAAAAAGGGGTGGGGTCGTACATTTTAGGGCATCACAAATCACTGTAAGAGCCTGATGCATGCGTTAGACTATTGCCTCAAAAAAAAAATGCAAATGTTACACTAGTGAGCATTCATAGTTCCCCAAACCCACGAGGCCTGTGTTAAAAATAGCAGTTCTAGTGTGTCTTGGAGGCTTCAATGAGGTTGTCTAACCTAAAGACTAACTTCCTAGGCCTCTGTTCCTGCAATTCTGCCCTCCAAGGAAATGCCATATGCTGAGCTGCATAAGTTCAAGTTACTTCACTACTCTCGTAGTTACAGAGCAAAAGGAGAAGGCATTTTTCCAGGCTGCCCGGTTCAAAGATGGAGCGGCACTGCCATGTGACCTCAGGAAAACCTCAGTCCTATTAGCTAGAATGACATGAGGATAATGAATAATAACCTTTGTTAGCTGAGAAACATCCCTTGGGAGAGAAAGCACACAGACTCGAGACCCGGAGCACGTGGATTGCACGTCTCCTTGGAAAGTAGGGGTCAACTCCGAAAATCAAAACTGAACCTGTGGGTTCCACTGGCACATAGGTGGCAGCTTTTCACCAGTTACCTCTCTGCGGTTCACTTATGAACTCCCCGGGCTCCACATCTATTTAATTAACAAAAGAGGCAACTTCTCCTTCCTTCCTCATTGTGGAGCAGTCCATGGAACCCTGTCTTGACAGGTCAGACACAAAATGACAGATGGGGCTAAAGTCTCACTCCCCTTCCCCCACCCCGTCAGAATTCCTCTATTGCCCTCTCTCCCGACCTCGGAGGACACAGTCTTATTACTAGGCTGCTGCCTTTAGGAACTGTGGGCTCCACCTGATTGGAATCTTGATGCCAATTAAGGAAAAGGCTATATCTTGTTATTTGTGTTTGCACTTCTAGAATTATTTATATCAAAATCGATTATTTCCCCTTTATTGTTTGAAGATGTTATAAGCTTATATTGTTTTACGATCGTAAAAAACTACTGATATTAAACATAAAAAATATATAAAACAGAATGCAGAATATGGTTCCCTTCATGGAGAAATACGTTTAAGTATGCTTATATATGCATTAAAAATCTGAACGCATTCCAGCTGTCTGCTAAAAGTAGTTACCCCTTTGGGGGGTGAGATTATTCAGGGATTTTTACATTCTCTGCATGGTTCGGGTTTTTAGCAATGAGAAAAAAAGTACAATAATATTTTCATTAGAAAAAGAATTTAATATTGTCAGTTTCATGAGGAATTTTATCTTTATTCTTTTTACTTAACCATTTACATTATTCCTTGGCCTATTTTAAATCTTTCCACGTGTAACCATTACAGTAATTACAGAGTGTATAGAATAGCTTTTATTTGACTTTTCCACTTAATGTTATTTCATTTGAACTTTTCTAAGAACATCGTCTGCATATTTTTATTAATGGATACTTAATTGTCCATTGATTCAATGTCTATTTTTATGGCATAGTTCCCTTTGGAAATTATAGAGTAAATTTTGCCAATAATATGTGAAAAGAATGGTGACTGATGGGAGAGAAGGTCTCAAATCTCTGAATTGTTATCACCAGAAAAAGAGGTGATAGATCATCTGGAAAATGCCCTTCTCTTGTTTCAAGCACATCTTTCTTGATTTCCAGTAGATATTCATTGGATACCTACTACACACCAGTGTTGTGCTTGGTGCTTTATTTATATTCCTTGAATTTTAGTATCATCCCAATTCCCCCTAGAAATCGAAATGGTGGAGGTCATCTGAGTCCAGGCAGCCAACCAACCAGCTCCAAGAAGTAGCCTGAGTTCAAAGGCTACCCTGTAACTTCTTTGACCATGTAAACCATGTAAGTGAAAGGAAAGGCAAGAATACAGTTCCCCAAAGGGTGGGGACAAGATGAACATCAGGCATTATCCTTTCGTGACTATTGGCAGGTTCTTCCCAGAACCAGGCCTTTCTTTGGGCTTGTTGGAGAGCTTCCATATTCTCTCAGCTTTACAAAGTCCACCTTGCCCTCCCTTTGCAATAGTTGTTCAAGAACATATAACAGATCTCTCCTCCCTCCCCTGGATTGCTTCTCCCTTTGGCAACCAATCCACTCAGCATCTGAATATAGAGCCATAGCATGTGGCCTTGTGTTGGTCCTATGGACCATTCACTTCAATTTATAGGTAAGAACAAAGATCAAAGAGGGAATATAATTTGCTCAAAGACACACAGCATCTGCCAGCCCTGTGTATGATGGAGGTTGGGGGAAACTTCTAAACTGTGCAGTTGTATAGGGTATCCATGTTTGCCTGTCAATATGTATCTCCACTTTTACATTTCTATATCAGGCTATATCTGGTCGGTATTATAAAAATTCTCTCATCTCCCTAGCTGCAAGTTAATTCTCTACCAAACAAACCTCATCTGCACTTCTTTGGTGATATTTACTATTTTTTGCTGGGTTATGATTACTTTTTTTTTTTTTTTTTTTTATGATTACTTTTGCATCTGTATAATCTCTACATCTAGATCCTGAGTTGCTTGAGGAAAAGATCCATGTCTTACATACGCATACCCTGGAGAGATTAATAAAATAACTTATTTAGTTAATGTTGATTGAAGGAAATTATATAGCTTTTCTTCTTGAAAGACTCACAAATGTTTTTGCTTGTGTGGAACAAATAATATAAAGGCTTAGGAAACTGGTCTATCACATTACATTTCTTAAAGCTTTTGAATCTCAAAGACCCATTTTGGGATGACAGTTCCACACTTAGTTGCTGTATGTCTCAAGCAAGCTATTTAACTCTATCCTTGATGACCTTTTCAGAACATTAGAGGAAGTAACACCTACTTCACAGTGGTTATCACTGTTTTAGGTGAAGTAATATATGAAAGTAATTAGCACAGCTGTTTGCATATGGTATGCTGTTATTAAATTATATTTATTATTATTAATTACTATTAGGGAGTGGTAGTGTTAGTAACATGGTTTGCTGAGCTCTTGGGCTCACACACACGCCCAAGAGCATTGGGCTCAAATGTTTAAAACAGAGACAAAATAAAAGAAAGCGAGTGGCTCTATTCTAACACCTGCTGCTACCTGCCCTGGCCAGTCCCTTTGATTCTCATCCTATTCTAGAAATTAACACCTTAATGTTGACTATAGATACTAAAGTAGTGGTAGGACCAAGGACTAGATGGGTCACTTGCCAGTACAAATAATATCTTTCTTCTCTACTCTTCGTTCTGTCACCTAAAAGAGGACAGCCTGGAATGTGCTACCATGGACAGAGATGAAATTGTTCCTCATGGGTTGTTCCAAAATGCTAGAAAGCTTCTTGTAAGAAGTGAAGTTGGACACCAGGGTCTTGTCTTTTTCTTTTTCTCTTTCTTTTTTTTTTATCCCGTTTCTCCTCTCTTTTTTTAAGTGTTAGAAGACAGACCGTGCTTAATGATAAATGAGCATGCACCTCCTCACTCCAATGTGAGAGAAGCAGACGATTAATCCTAAAAATACATGCAAAATTACCAGAGAGAAAATGTGTTCCCTGGAGGAAGAGAGATAAGAATGCTCATGCTTACTGAAGTGCTATTGCTTGTGGATTTGTAAGGTTGATGGAATACTGATGTTTACATTAAGAACAGCTTGCAACTCTATTGGAAACAAATGCTTACCCTTGCATTACTGGAATGAAGACATATGCAATAAAAATGTTCTGCCCAGAAATATACAGTTGCATAACAATTATTATCATTGTGAGAATTTAACTGCATGATTATGAAATTCCAACTTTCAATAGACAATGAGAGTAGGAAGCATTGTCGTGATTTAAATTGCAATAAGCAATAACATTAGATATTAAAACATGAGAGTAAAAAAGACTTTTAGTTAGCATAGATGCTACAAAAGCTTCCATTAGATAACAATTTTTTCAAAAAATACTGATATTTATGAACAAAATTTAAAATTAAATTATGACGGAGGAGGGGAAACGGCCAGAAACCCAGGATCCTTGGGGCCCCACCCCCATCTTTCCCATTCTCTGTAGAGGTTCCCCAGGGATCTGCAGGCAGAGGTCAAAGTTACGTGCTTTATTACCAGGACTGTTTTATTCCAAACCTCAGTGTAATTCCTTGTGATTTTGTTTATCCAGACTTGAAGCAGAATGAAGCTGTGTCTTTTTCATCTTAGCATCAGCAAACTTTTAATGGATATCGGTGCATACATAACATTCTATGAGCACCTTTTCAATAAGGTAAATAGTACATAAAGTATAATAACTAAAAGTTCATAATAATTGTTTCATATCAGTATAATGGACAATATAGTTTTCTATCCTTCCCCAAGTACATGGACACCTGGATCTATGATAAATATACCTTAAGCTGCTGGTCACATTTCACATCTACTTGGTTTGTATTCTTAGTTTTTTACAAAATTAAAATAAAAAATCCCAATTTACAATTATAGGTCATTAGAAATGGGAGCAAGTGTTTGGTGACTCTGTCAGATAATTATGGGTATTGAAATCAGTGAAGAGCCCAGCAAGATGGGGAGACATTTCATTGAAGGCTACTTTCAACATTCTGTCATGTACTAACTTGGAATATCATGCCCCAAACTGGAAGGCTGGATGTTTTAACTTGGGCGATGGCAGGAAGTAAATTAATGATCCATTCTCCAGTTGCTTTAATTCTTTTTTTTCTTACAGTTTTATTGAGATGTAATTGACATACAATACTGTATAAGTTTAAAGTGTATAGCATAATGATTTAACTTACATACATCGTGAAACAACTACCACAATATATTTAGTGAGCATCCATCATCTCATAAAAATATGACATTCAAGAAAGAGAAAAAATGTTTTTCTTTGTAATGAGAACTCTGAGGACTGACTCCCAACAATTTACATATATAATATACAGCAGTGTTAATTATCACTTGCTTTAATTCTTAATGTATCTATAGTCTTCTGCTATGGCATTTAGATGTGTTTTTAAAAGATGCTCAATTATATATTATTAATTTTTTTTGCTGGGAGGAAAAAACCGTCAATTCTGGGAAAGACCCAAATCCCTGATGGCAAAGCTGGCTTCATCATAATTCAGTCTCTTTAATAAATGTGATATATTTTCCTAAACATTAAAAATTATATTTTATCTCTAGGATAATAGAATCAAGGTATTAGGCTCTTGTATATAATGTTTCAGGCAAGTCACTTAAAATTGCAGAGATAGTCTTTGCTAATTTTAACAATGCCATGACAAAAATGTTTTATACCTTAGTCAGCCATTCATTGTAGGCACCTTTCCCCTCAACAATTGGCAATTGGCAACAATTTTCAACATGAAATCAAGATCAGGAGTTATGTTATTGACAGCCACCTCTTCTCTGTGAATAAACTAGTGTATGGACTGGCACCCAGGAGCGCTCTCTTTTATCCTTATGGTTAAGCCCTTCTTTGCTGCTACACAGCTGGTGCCTCTTCAGTTCTGATCTCACTGTGCCATTTCCAGTCTACCACATGGCTCACAAATCAGGTGTTATCTAAATAAGAACTCTCTCTTCCGCAGAGTGTGTTTTTAGGGATAATCAGAATAAGAAACTATTGGGTACTTTCCTTATTGAAAGTACATATACCAAAAGCTGATCTACACTGTCCTCAGAAAAAACGTTTTCATCTCACTGTAAAGCGTGGCATCTCCTAGCACGCCCATGGGATGCTGACTACCCCATCACATCATATGCCATTGACAATATATAATGTCTAAAAAGTACTATTCGATAAGCTTGTCAAGAACTCATTCTGTTTTCTCTCCAGATAAAATATTGTTGATGACCTTGCCTCTGGTTTTACATACTTCTTGGAAATAGAGTGACTATTAGCATCAGCAAACTTTTAATGGATATCGGTGCATACATAACATTCTATAAGCACCTTTTCAATAAGGTAAATAGTACATAAAGTATAATAACTAAAAGTTCATATATGAACTTTTGCTATATGTAATAAAAATTACTTATTTTGATGCCTGAGTCATTTAGATGCATGAGTAATATTATCTCATATCCAACTTCAGTAACAAAATCAGTCAATTGGCTTGCTATTCCAAACCATTATTTTGTGCTCATTCCAAGAAACTGTGATTGGTATACTAGAGAGGCTGTTGTTCCGTTTTAGAATGATGTGAAATCTCATCGCTTCACGCCACTAAATGACAGTTTCAAAGACAACTAAACGGGACAGGGAGCAAATGGACCACTTCTCCAGTTATATTTGATTTTCAAATATTCACTCTTTACTTCCTGTGTGGATTTTCCTTTTTCTGGATACTCGGGTACAATCATCACACCTTCAGGTTCACTACAGGTGTATTTACATTCTCTTTTAAATGACTCTTTTAATGCTTTAATGACTCAATTTTTAGCTGTTTTCAAAGAAATAGAAATAATTAACACCATTAATTTTATCAAAATCAATAACATGCAAACAAGGGGAAACAGGTTTTTTAAAAAACACTGCACACTATTGATTGAGAGGAACAACTGACTTTGCTATTAGAGCACATCGTGTAGAGGTTAGGAACGGAATTTGAAGGATGTAGCATGATTCCTGGGAAAACTAATAATTTCAAATATAGGAAAAGTATGTTGTTTCATCTCTTTTTTCCTTTGAAACTGCCAGCTTGATAGGTCTAAATAACTAGAGACCACCAGTGGTCAAAGGATCACATTTTGTGCTGCCTTATATCCGCTTTGCTTACCATTCCTCCATGAGGAGGAAAAGCGAGAAAAGCAAGCCAAGGAAGGGAATTTCTCTCTAAGTTCCAGAGCCGGGCTGGCCAGAGGTATATCAGGGGCTGGGCTCAGGGAACAGTCAGTCTGCCCCTTCCAGCTCAGGACAAATATTTGATTATAGACATTGTTTAGAATTGCTGGAGTGTGGTGATAATAAACAGATTTAAAGTTGTTCTTATTATTACTTTCATCACTACAGATGATTCACACCTTTATTGTCTGGACCTGGGGCAGCTCACTCTCACCTCCGGCCCTTGGTAAGCTGCTTAGGCAGACCTAGGAGAAGCTCCAGAGTCTCGGTAGGACAGGGAACACTGAAATGGGAGTAATCCTAGGCCTGTCTTACTTTGGTAGACTTGAAAATGAAGAAGGAAAGAGACTACCAAGAGGGAAAACACACACACACGTACATACAGAGAAAGAGAGAATGTCTTGACTAGCACGAAAACTGATACATAACCTTGATCTTAACCGCTTCATTTCTGCACCATTTCTCCTTTTTGCGGGGTGGGCTGGGACATCACGAACTGAAGGGTCCAGATGAAGAAAAGGAGAAGAGAGGAGCTTGGAGATTTTCGGAAAGACAGCAGGAGGAGGTTATGTGGACTCTGGGTTCGACATGATTCCCAAACAAAGCGTAAGCACGGATACATTTTTCACATGATTTCAGAGAGGCAACATCAACTTCACCTAAGTTTATGGTGGTAAGGATGTGCTTAGTCAACAGAGTGTGTCAAATCCTGAACTTAGGTGACATGGGGAAGTCAGAATGCAGGTGTTGATACTCGGGGACCAGGCTGTGTGTCCAGGAAAGTAGCCGTAGTACACATGGGCTCACACATCAACCTCCTCTGTCTTATCCTGCTATCCCTCACGTCTAACACAATGGATACGGCCAGGACAATTAGTGGACAACTCATAATGCACTAGAAATCCAACTCGGAAAATTTCTATTTTTAAAAAGCCTTTTCCATCCAGTCATTACCACATTAGGTTTTCCTAAAGTGAGGTACACTTATACACTCAGAGCATCCACCAGCAACTGAAGCTAGAGTAACCTGCACTTTTTGTATTTTCTTGGGGAAAACTGATGACCTGGGAAATTGCTCAGTGATTAATGGCAAGGTGTTTTGTGTCCTCTGTGGAAGTGCTCCAACCCTGTGGTGAGCAGACATTAAATCAGAGCTTCTGAATTCAACTAATTCAATAAATATTCACCAAGCATGAGCCAGACCCTAGGCCAGGAACTGGAGTCATGAAAATGTATTTCATAGTCTCTGCAACAGATGTACGCAATTAAATATATTAAAAGGCAGAAATCTACCAGTGTAATAAGAAAGGGATAAACAAAGCTACTGGAGTAAGGGCTGTTTGGGAGGGGTCATATCGTTTTCTAACCTGACCTCTCTGTGAACGCATTTATAAATAATGCAGGTAAGTTTAACGATTTCTGTGAGGCTTACTTAAGATAACAGTGCTTGGAAGTTACAGGTTCTGCAAGAATTACTTTTCCTCCTTCCTCCTCTCTCCTTTCCTTCCCACACTATAAACATATTACAGGCAGGGTCTGAGTTTTGCTGTCACTGTGTCCTGTATATCTATTCTAGTGCTTTGCCTTAATTATGCTAAATAAATATGGATGGGATAGTTCACTGATTGTGTTAGGAAAAGACCAAAAATGACAAAAAAAACGAAGAAAGAAAAATAGAGGGACTTCTCTGGTGGCACAGTGGTTAAGAATCTTCCTGCCAACGCAGGGACACAGGTTTGATCCCTGGTCCGGGAAGATCCCACGTGCTGCGGAGAAACTAAGCCCATGCTCCACAACTCTTGAGCCTGCGCTCTAGAGCCCTCAAGCCCACGTGTCACAACTACTGAAACCCACGTTCCTAGAGCTCGTGCTCTGCAGCAAGAGAAGCCACCACAACGAGAAGCCCGCCCACCACAAAGAAGAGCAGCCCCGCTTGCCACAACTAGAGAAAGCCCGAGGGCAGCAACGAAAACCCAACGCAGCCAAAAATAAATAAATAAAATAAATAATTTTTTTTAAAAAAGAAAGAGTTGACCTAAGCTCTGTGAGCAAAAGACAAATAATCAAGTATCTAGACCCAATAGAGGCACGTAAGCAGATGGAGAAAGATGTACTAAACGAAAGTACAAGACAATTATAAGTTATCACTGTGAGATAATATTGTCCACTTTTCTCCTGTCCGTGTATGGCCAGCTGGTTCTACTGAGAACACACTAATAATGTATAATCAGAAATGACATTTTACTGTAGCTCTGTAATTTAAAGCTTATATTCTACCACATTTATCAGTGACACTCCCTACTTCTTTTAATTCCTGTCTCCTTCCTCTGAGATACGAAATGAGTCTCAATCATTTAAAGTGAGATTTCTTAATGTCACCAGATTATACAGATAGAAGAATCTGCAAAAGTTGAAAAGGGAAATTTTTAGCACAACAGTTACTGTTTTTTGTTTTTATTTATGATACCAAACAGTAAATCTGGCTGATTTTACCCCCAGAGTAAACTCATTATAGAACAGGCAATGTTTTCAGTGTTGTGAAGATCTGGTTTAAGAGGATTATTATCTTGCCTCTTAGCAAATATTGCAGCCACCACCAAGCCCACACCTGCCTGGATTACCCACACCAATCCTTATAAAAACAAGTCAAAGCAGCTCCAAATGGAAAGGCAGACTATAGTTCATCTCTCTTCCTAGTATTTTAATTTTTTTTGAGGCCAACGTTTAACATTTTCAAGTTGCATTTTTATGAAGTTATTTAAGCTGATAGAAAAAATTCTTATTGACAAGATCAGAGCCTGAAACCAGGGCTTTTTGCGGCAGCATTCAGCATCCATTTGATCGGGAATCCTGTCCTAAACCTGGGCAGACTCTCTAACACCCATCAGGTCACTGGGTTACAAGACTGGAGCAGCACCCTGGCTTCTTTCCCTCTTCCCCCCGCTTTACCCCAGTTCCGACGTTGAGTCTGCTATTCTGCTGGTGGCCCTTTAGCATGTCCCTTGCCCAGCTGCCTTGAATTATTTATTTATTGTATTCCTGACCAGAATGTAAGTTCTTTGGAAAGCAGAGACCATGTCTCATTTACCTTTATATTCCCTAATTGCCCTTTGCGCAGAGACTTTGAAATACGACAAGCATTTGCTAAACAAATATTCAGTAAAGTAGGCCAAATCATTTATCATGAGTGAGCATCAGATTTCCAATTACATAACAGAGGATTCATTGTCAACTATTTTACCCTTCAAAAATTAATCCTAATTCGAGTCGGTATTATAATTTGAAAACCACTCAGAATAAAAACTAATGTGAGAATATACATATACATATACATATATACATATACATATACATATATACATATACATATACATATATACATATACATATACATATATACATATATACATATATAAAATTGTTGAATGGGACTTTTCCTGGTTCATTGCTCACATGTTAAAGTTGACGTTAAAAGAAAAGATAGTTTAGGGCTTCCCTGGTGGGGCAGTGGTTGAGAGTCCGCCTGCCGATGCAGGGGACATGGGTTCGTGCCCCGGTCCGGGAAGATCCCACATGCCGTGGAGCGGCTGGGCCCGTGAGCCATGGCCGCTGAGCCTGCGCGTCCGGAGCCTGTGCTCCGCAACGGGAGAGGCCACAACAGTGAGAGGCCCGCGTATACCGCAAAAAAAAAAAAAAGAAATTTTAAAAGAATTTGGTATTTGCAATAAGTACTGAGAAGATAACATTAAACTGCTACAAGCAAATTTCATTAGATTGGAGTAAATCCCTATTTAAAGCTGTAACATGTTAAATTATAATATTTATATTGTCAGATAATACCATACTGAAGAAAAATTACCCATGTTAGCCAGATAAAGGTATAACGTATATTATTCAACTCTAGGGATTCGAGATACGAGAGTAAAAATAACCCTTAGCATTAACCTACACAGGAATCAGAAGATCAAATGCCTACCCAGGCCAGGCCAGAAACCTAAAAGCTTCTAAGTAGGTCAGTGGAATATGATGGGGAGGAATAAGCCTCCTCTAAAGGGACAAGCTCATGGCAGGTCCAGGTTATGGTGCCATGTGGAGATAAAGGCCTGTATTGTCATTGAAGAAGAGGGGCGTCAAGTCTAGACATTTACAGGAAACATCTTTAGTTTTAAATGGCTTCAGATTTTATTTTGGTGGGGAGGGGTAAAAAACAAGTGTAGATCAAAGAAAGCCTATCTGTAAGTCAGATTTAATTCTATAGGTCTCAATTCTTAGAGAAATGAGAGATTTTGATCCTGTTGCCTAGTACATAATTTAGTTAGCAAGAATTTTTCCATATTTTCTGCCAGATGTTGACTGTCTTACTCTTACTAAAATTATTAAGCCTTCGTGTAAATGATAAATTTTAAGCTTTTATGAAGAAGAAGAAGGAGGAGGAGGAGGAGGAGATATTCCAGAGAACAACTGATGGGCTTAATTAACCATGTAAAAACCCTGCCTAATCTCAAGCACCTCCATGGAGTCATTCACAGATTTTCATCTCAACATTTTGTGTGTCTCTTTTTTTTTTTTTTTACTATTTTTTTTAACATCTTTATTGGAGTATAATTGCTTTACATTGTTGTGTTAGTTTCTGCTGTATAACAAAGTGAATCAGCTATATGCATACGTATATCCCCATATCCCCTCCCTCTTGTGTCTCCCTCCCACCCTCCCTAACCCACCCCTCTAGGTGTTCACAAAGCATCGAGCTGATCTCCCTGTGCTATGCTGCTGCTTCCCACTAGCTATCTATTTTACATTTGGTAGTGTATATATGTTTATGCCACTCTCTCACTTCATCCCAGCTTCCCCTTCCCCCTCCCTGTGTCCTCAAGTCCATTCTCTACGTCTGCGTCTTTATTCCTGTCCTGCTCCTAGGTTCTTTAGAACCAATTTTTTTTAAGATTCCATATATATGTGTTAGCATATGGTATTTGTTTTTCTCTTTCTGACTTACTTCACTCTGTATGACAGACTCTAGGTCCATCCACCTCACTACAAATAACTCAATTTCATTTCTTTTTATGGCTGAGTAATATTCCATTGTATATATGTGTCACATCTTCTTTATCTGTTCATCTGTAGATGGACACTTAGGTTGCTTCCATGTCCTGGCTATTGTAAATAGTGCTGCAGTGAACATTGTGGTACATGTCTCTTTTTCTTTCTTTCTTTTTTTTTTTTTTTTGGCAGTACACGGGCCTCTCACTGTTGTGGCCTCTCCCATTGTGGAGCGCAGGCTCTGGACACGCAGGCTCAGCAGCCATGGCTCATGGGCCCAGCCACTCTGCGGCATGTGAGATCTTCCCGGACTGGGGCATGAACCCGTGTCCCCTGCATCGGCAGGCGGACTCTCAACCACTGCGCCACCAGGGAAGCCCCATGTCTCTTTTTGAATTATGGTTTTCTCAGGGTAAATGCCCAGTAGTGGGATTGCTGGGTCGTATGGAAGTTGTCCTTTTAGTTTTTTAAGGAACTTCCGTACTGTTCTCCACAGTGGCTGTATCAATTTACATTCTCACCAACAGTGCAGGAAGGTTCTCTTCTCCACACACTCTCCAGCATTTATTGTTTGTAGATTTTTTGATGATGGCCATTCTGACTGGTGTGAAGTGATACCTCATTGTAGTTTTGATTTGCATTTCTCTAATGATTAGTGATGTTGAGCATCCTTTCATGTGTTTGTTGGCAATCTGTATATCTTCTTTGGAGAAATGTCTATTTAGGTCTTCTGTCCATTTTTGGATTGGGTTGTTTGTTTTTTTTTTGATATTGAGCTGCATGAGCTGCTTGTATATTTTGGACATTAATTCTTTATCAGTTGCTTTGTTTACAAGATTTTCTCCCATTCTGAGGGTTGTCTTTTTGCCTTGTTTATGGTTTCCTTTGCTTTTGTGTCTTTTCTGGGCTAGATCCATTCATTCTGAATGTTAACACTTTGAAAAGAAAAAATAAAACACATGAAATGGTATCCTTTACATTATTTAGGCCTCACATTTTCTTTGACTCTTTGTCAGAGATGTCACAGCTATAGGTACATACCTGGAGAAGGCCTGTGGTTTTGACGCAAGAACCATTAGTTTGTTGGAACTCAGACACATTCACTTCTATGCTTATATTGACAACACTATACCTAAAAGCAGATGTCAATGACCAGTTAATGTCTTTAAATGCAATTACATTCAAAAGCTACATAACATCTTACCACTTTGATAACTGTTGATTTTTAAATATATATGTGAAAAAATAGCAAGTATTTGTACCTCTGAATCCCCTTCACCTCTAATGTACAACACAGGAAATAGAGCCAGTATTTTATAACTTTATATAGAATATAATCTATAAAAATACTGAATCACTATATTGAATGCCTGAAACTAAAATAATATCGTAAGTCAACTATACTTCAGGAAAAAATAAAGGAAAAGAAAAAAACACACAAAAGAAAAAACTAGCAAGTGTTTTTTTCTGATATCTTGGGAAGTTCATATGCCACAGTCCAGAAAAGAAACTTTGAGGCTAGATCTGATAGCATGAGTTAGTTTGAGTGTTATGAATGGTTTGACTAGTCAAGGTAGTTTGGAAAATAGCTAGATGACAAAATCATCTTCAATTTTTCTTCAAATTATTCAAATCATGCTTCCTGACATCTCTCTAACAATGCAGCAGCCTCTCATAGCATACATATGCTTTCCATACCTTTCCATTAAATCAATGTAATCCAGTAATTAAGTAATTCAGCATTCTTTCAGTAAACAGTCTCTGGGTATCTATTAGTGAAGAGCTCTGCACTAGGCACTGAGGAGAATGAGGCAGATATGACACGTGTCCTCCAGTATCACAGAGTGTTAGGAGATTCTTAAAATGGAATACAAGGCCCTTGACGGCCTGCATCCTTCTTCATTCAAGGTGCCTACCATGCCCTGGACTATGATGGAGGAGACAGCCACGGGCTTGCCTTTACTGGACATAAAATGCCCCATAAAATTAAACAAACAGTAAATTCTAGTATTCATAAAATTAAACAAATAACAGACTAGTTTTCAATACTGTTAAGGATAGCCCTCTTGTCATTACCTTCTTACATTTTATGTTCTGTCAAAAGAGAACTGCTTATAGGTCTCTGAATACAACCCATTGTTTCACGCGCTGGTTTCTTTCCATATGTTCGTCTCTCTACTTGGAGTCTCCCGACCTGCCATGACTTGTCTGCCTGGCAGCTCCTATTCATCTCTTCAAAATCATCTGTATCAGCATCTCTTGTGCATGACTTCAAAATCTCTTGGCGTCACCAGTCTCTCATTTCAATTGCTGCAGTGGTTCTGTGCCAGCTTTGACCAGCTTCCTGCAGGGGCAAGCTGACAGTGCCTAGCTTCAGGTCCCCATGTGTGCCTCTCACTGCCTATGCCCACCTGTGCAGGATCCAAAGGTGTCAGGAGTTAATGATCTGAGGAGCAAACCCTGGGTGACCCTGAGACAGTTTGTACAGCTCCTAGGGGATGTTTTGAGGGAAAAAGAAAGGAAATGAGGAAGAGAGGAAAGAAGGAAGGCAGGGGCAAAAAAGGGAGGGAGAGAGGAAGAAAAGGAGGGAGGGAGGAAGTAAAGAGATCTGCACACAAATAGCTGTAAGTCAAGATGCCATAAGAAAGATTCCAACACAGGACGTATACTGTGCATTTAGGAAAAAAACTGAAGAGTGATAATGTGAATCCAATGTGATAACAGATGTTACTCAAACACCACGGTAAAATAAAAGTGATAAATAGTAATTAGTAAATGTTATTGACTGGCTAGAAGTTCTCCGTCTGAGAGGAAAGCCATCATCCCATGGTGTGAATACATCCAATCTGGCTGAGGGTTGAGAGAACAAGGAGAGACAAGGAACCATCCATTCTCAGGATTTGCACAAAGTGGAGAAATCCTTCGTTCCACCTCCTAGGGAGCTGTTTCAAAGATGGTGCAGTGGTGTAAAGTATGAGCCAGTGATAGGTGCATTGGAACTGGTCGAAGTTACTTAAGACTTTATCTCAAGTGGTAATGCTATAAAGTGGGGTTAAAATTGCACAATACAAGTGCTTTTAGCGTACTGGTAAAAAGTGTGATTCTCCTTGTATTTTTTCAGGTCTTGATTTTTTGTTTACATTAAAAAAAAAAACTTGACTCTTTAGCTCTGAGCATCTACGAGTGATAAAGCCGTCAATTTTTTAAGAGATAAACGTCCAACATATACAGAAGCCTCTGGCAGTGATTCACAAACATTATTGACAACATAAATGCCAAGGAGCTTGTTAAAATGCAGATTTGTGAGCCCTAGTCCAGACCTTCTGAATCAGAATTTTTTGGGGTAGGACCCAGGAATCTGTATTGTTAACATATACTGCATGTTATTATGATACAATCTAAATTCTTGGAATTTTGAAAAAACACTAGCTTAACACTTAATTATAAAACACTTAACTGTAAGCAAAATTATTGCTAATCAAAAGTACATTTGTGTATGAGTGTGCATGAATTAGTCTGCTAAAAGTAAATATGTGTAAAGGTCAATAGTTAATAACTTTTACTATTCATCATAATTGGTCAAAGACATGAAATATCTATAATTCCAAAGAAAGGAAATAGCTTCTTTGACTCTAACATTAAAGAACAACTATTTGTTTTAAGATATTAGTCTAATCAGATGGAATGTAAATCTGAAAAAGAAAATCCTTAATTTGAAATTTGATCATCATGTTGCAGAGAAAAACAGCTGAAGCAATAAAAACTCCCAAAACCATCAAAAAAAAAAAAAAAAAAAAGAAAAGAATGAAGTAAGTTTTTGTTTATTTTTGCTCTGTACTTTGTGGTTTAACTGTGAAAGCATTTCTGTTGCGTTCTTTAAATATTCTAGAGTTCCCAGTCTGGCAGTTCCCAAAATCACTCTATCAAGGGTCTCTGTTACACTTATCTGTAGGAAGTCCAGACTTTTAACAAACCTACCCTCCCCATGAAGTTCTAGACACCCCCAGGGAATGCTTAGGTGTTCCCACTCCACCCAGGTTGCTGTCTGTCACCTCAGTTTCTGCTTTGGAGTGTTGCTCTCTGCAATCCTGAGAAATCTTTGCTCAGTTGTCCAGGTGGTTGCTCTCCCAGCACCACTTCAGCCAGACCATGGACACTGCCATTGCAAGGTGAGAGCTGAGACCACGCTAGAGCAATTAGAGGACTTTACTAAAGGCTTGTCAATCACTGGAGGAAATTATAGCACAGATAACTTAAACATGGATATGCTGCTCTGAGGTAGGAACCCTCATCACTCACCCCCTACTGTGCAACTTCTTGTCTTGCTGTCTGTGGTCTCGCTGTTTTAAAGTTAGCCAGGCTATTTAATCTCTGGATTGCAGCTGTGACAGGATGCAGCCTGCTTTCCCCCCAAAAGTCCCCCTAATCATGCTCTCTTTTCCAGAATTCTAGGCCCATTTCCTTGAATCCCGGAAAGCAAATTGTGTCCCCCCTCCCCCAGTCAAAGTCCCACCTCCTACCATCATTTATACCTCATTCAGTATGACTGTCAATGGGAATGTCATTTCTCTTGAGAGGGAATTTCAACTTTATACACAGTGATACCATCTTAGCTCTTTTGACCCCCCCAAATATCAAAACTTTGATTTTTTTTTTTTTTTTTTGCCGTACGCGGGCCTCTCACTGTTGTGGCCTCTCCCGTTGCAGAGCACAGGCTCCGGACGCACAGGCTCAGCGGCTATGGCTCACGGGCGCAGCCGCTCTGTGGCATGTGGGATCTTCCCGGACCGGGTCACGAACCCGTGTCCCCTGCATCGGCAGGTGGACTCTCAACCACTACGCCACCAGGGAAGCCCAAATCTATGATTTATTATAATTTTCATCAATCTATGTCTCACACATGCTTATTCAGCATCAGTGTAATCTTCAAAGTCTAAGTTATTCAATCTTTTTTTTTAAGTCTTTATTGAATTTGTTACAATATTGCTTCTGTTTTTTATGTTTTGGTTTTTCGGCCATGAGGTATGTGGGATCTTAGCTCCCCAACCAGGGATTGAACCTGCACCCCCTTCATTAGAAGACGAAGTCTTAACCACTGGACTGCCAGGGAAGTCCCTAAGTTACTCAGTCTTGAATGACACCATCTCTAAGACTTCCATCCTTTCAATAAGATTCAGCAATAATAAAATTTTATATCAAGACTATTCTACAGTATGATGTAAGACTGGGCCAAGACAATCTTTTAGAGATCTTATCCTAATCTCCTGTGAACAACAGTTTGAATAACAACATTCACATCTGCCAGGATTCATGAAAAATATATGAGCATCAAGCAGACTAACATAATCTGCAATGACAAAGATCTGCTAAAAAATTAATCCTTTTATATACGAACCAGAACCTTAATTTCTCAATCTGAAGCATCAGTATTAAGGTTACTACACTGCACATGAAAAGTCTTCCCAATAATAATGCATGGATACTTGTCCTGTCTAGTGGTAGATTTTCCACATACTCCCCCTCCCCACAACTAAGGAGATCATCTCCCTGGAAGTTCAAGGCTCCATTCCTTGGAAAATGAAAATAGTCTGCATCTCATAAATAACATTTTTTCCAGTCTTTCTTGGTCAAGTGTTAAAAAAAGATCTGTAAAGCCTTATTAAAGATGAGTTATTTTGTTGGTTTATTTATTTCAGTGCTTGGTTTGGTTTGATGGTTTAATTTAATTTTGGCCTAGGAAGTACTTCCAAGAGTGGGATGATTATCCAGACCAATGTCTTCTTTAAGCTAGTCCTGCTAATTCTCCTCTCCAGAGTTAATCTTTCTTTGTCTCCATTTTCCTAATTGTTAAAGGAGAACAAGATAATACTTGCCAAGTAAGGACTGATCTATGTAAAGCACTAGTCAAGTGCTAAGTAATTTTGCTCTTGCTACTTATCATCAATAAAAAATTATCTTAATGTTGTATAGGAGACAGTAATTTGTTGAAGCCTAGTGAGAAATAGCATAGTAACACATGAAGTTGACATGTAACAGTAATAAAACAGCATGGTCCATTACTTATAGATTGGATATATATTTTGGAACTCTCTATTATGCTGAGAGTAGTTTGACACTTAATTAATGTGCTAATTAATTGGCTAATAGAGTATCTTGAAAGGTTAGTAAATTTCCATTCTTGGGATAATGGGTAGAAATTTGAAATATTCTTCTTTGTATTCTTCAGTTCATATCTCTATCTATCTATCATCTATCTATTTTTAGCATAGTGCGTGAAAGACATCAATCCACAGACTGAAGACAGTCTTCAGACTCCAAATAGGAGTTAAAAAACAAAAACAAAAATGCAAAAATACCCCATCAACACACATCATAGTGTAACAGCTGAAAACAAATTAAAAAAAAAGATTTTAAAGGGTGGCATAGAAAAGAGAAACATACCTTAAAGGAACAACAAAAATGTTGGCAACTGACCCGTTAACAGAAATAGTGACATCTAGAAGACAATGGTAAGACAGTTTAAAAGTAGCCAAAGAAAATAATTGGGAGCCTGTGATTCTATACTAAGCAAAATTTTTTCTTCAAAAGTGAAAGATAAATATATTTAAGAGTAAAATAAAGAAATAATTTGTCACCAGAAGTCTCCACTAAAACAAATAATGTGAGAGTGCAGATTTACAGAATGAAAAAAAGAATAATGAAAAGAGAAAATGTGTGGGCAAATGAATATTAACTTTACAAAAAATAGTAATGTTATGTAGGGTTAAAAATACATATGTAGGATTAAAATTCATGAAAAAATAATGCAAATGGCAAGAGCAGGAAGAATGAGTTAACATATTCTAAGGTTCTAACAATACTGGAGAAGTAGTTAAAAGTGATAAATTGTATTAGATTATAATAATTTAAGGATATATGCAATAATCTCTAGGGTAACTACTAAAAGAATAAAAAAGAAATATATAACTAACCACTAACTGGTAGATATAATAAAACATTTTGATTAATCAAAAAAATTACAAGAAAAAGAAAAAGGAACATAAAATGAGTCAAATAGAAAACCGAGAGTAACTGTGGAATTAAACCTAACTACATTAATGTATTTAATTTAATTAAATACATTAATTAAAAACATTAGTTACATTAAATGTAAGTGGACTGAATACTCCAATTAAAAGATAATATTGTTAGAGTTCCTAAAGAAAACCTCAACAATATACTACTTACATGATGCATACTTTAATACAAGTATATGGATAGATTCAAAGTAAAACAATGGAAAAAGATATACCATGTATACACTAACCAAAAAAGTTGGTGTGAAAATACTAATGTCAGATGAAGGTTTTATGGACAAAAGCATTATTATAGACAATGACAGACATTTTATAATGATAAAGAGATAAATTCACCAGTAAGTTATAGCAATTCAAAATTTCAAGTATCTAATATTATATCCTCAAAATATACAAAGCAATAATGGACAGAATTAAACTGAGATAAATTTATAATCATAAAGGGAAACTTTAACACATTTCTCTCAACATATGATGGAACAAGCAAGCAAAGATAAACTCAGTAAGGGTATAGAAGATTTGAAAATAAATACAAAACTAACATAATGAACACATAGAGAACACTGCACATAACAATGACAGCATACTCATTCTTTTCAAGTATACTTGGCATTTACTAAAATTGATTATATTCTAGGTTATAAGGTAAACTTCAAGAAATTTCAAAGGTTTGAAATCATTCAAAATAGTTTCTCTGACCACAGTTGAATTAATATATAATTCAACCACAAAAAAGACAAAAAGAAATCTCCAACAACTTGGAAATTACATAGCACATTTTAAAATAATTTGTGGGATAAAGAGGAAATAAAAATGAAATAAGAACATATTTTTAACTGAAAGATAACAAAGATATGTTGTAAGAAATTGTGTAAAATGCATCTAAAGCAGTGCTAATAGGAATAGGGATGCTTATAGGGTTAAATGCATATATTTGAAAGAAAGTTAGGTTCAAAATCAATGTTCTAAGCTTCTGTTTAAGATGCTTGAAAACAAAACAGCAAATTTAACCCAAAGGAAATGGAAGAAAAAGGTAATAAAGATAAGAGCAGAAATCAATAAAGGAGAAAACATACATATAGTAGAGAAAATCATTTCTTCCAAAATTTGATTCTTTGCACTGATTAATGCCATTAATAATCCACTAAGAAAACTGATCAATAAAAAAATGAGAGAATTTACAAAATTATGAATAGAAGAAATGTGAAAGAGGATATCACTTTAGATACTACAGATATTTTAAAAGATGATAAAAGACTATTATAAACAATTTTATGCCAATATTTGACAATTTAGATGAAATAGACAAATTTCTTGATAAATGCAACTTGTCAAATCTGATCAAGGGAAAAATAATATACCTAAATACTCCTATATCTATTAAATAAATTAAATCATTTTTTCAAGCCCTATCCCAAAAGAAAAGTCCCAGATCCAAATGACTTCATTGCTTAATTTTTCCAAATGTTTAAAGAAGAAAAAACAATCTCACAAAACTCTTTTAGAGATTTAAAAACTGGTGCATTCTTCTCAATTCTTTATGGGACAGCATAGTGTTGATTCAAGAATCTGACAAGAGTATTACCAGAGAGAAAAAAATACATACAGACCATAGACAAAAATCCTGAGAACAAAAATGCAGAATATAGAGAGAAATCCTAAAGAAAATGTTAACAAATGAAATTAAGCAGTATATAAAAAGATATACAGGGCTTCCCTGGTGGCGCAGTGGTTGAGAGTCCTCCTGCCGATGCAGGGGACATGGGTTCGTGCCCCGGTCCAGGAAGATCCCACATGCCGCGCCATGGCTGCTGAGCCTGCACGTCTGGAACCTGTGCTCCACAACGGGAGAGGCCACAACAGTGAGAGGCCTGCGTACCGCAAAAAAAAAAAAAAAAAAAAGGCATACATCATAATCAAGTAGAGTTTATTCTAGGTGTTAAGGGTGATATGACATTAAAAAACAATTAATATAATTTACCACATCAATAGAAAAAAACAAAATTATGTGATCTTATGAAATAAAGGAAATTACTTGATAAAGTTTATCTTCTACTCATGATAAAAAAAAAAGCCTTAGCAAACTGGGAATAAAAGTGAACTTCCTCAACTGACAAAGTACTTTATAAAATGCCTATAGCAAACATCAAATTTAATAGTGGAATATTAAAAACTTTCCCCTTGAGATATGGAACATGACAGGGATGCTGCTATTACCACTTTCATTTAACATGGTACTGAAAGTTTCACCCAAAGAAATGCAGGAAGAAAGTAAAAATTTGTATATACCTAATAAAATAACTTCAGAATATATAAAGAAAAATTGATATTACTAGAGGGAGAAATGGAAAACCATACAATTATAGTTATTGCTTTTAACATATTTTTCTTAGTAACTAATAGAACAAGCAGATTTTTAAAAATAATGATAGTAAGAATAGAAAAGATTTGACCAACATGGTTATTTAATTTGACAAAATTGACATTTGTAGAAACTACACCCATAAACTGAAGAATACAGAATATTTTTCCAGGTGCACATGAAACTTTTGCCTAAAAGGGACCATATGTTGTGCCATAAAGCAAGTCTCAACAAGTTTCAAAGAGTTAAAATTAAGTAGAGCATAATTTTAGACAACAGTAGAATTAAGCTATATATCAATAACAAAAAATATTTCCCAATTACTTGGAAATTAGGTTATATACTTTTAAATAACTCATGTTTTAAATAGAAAATAAATTTTCTAACTTAATAAGCTAGAAAAAGAATAGCAAATCATACCCAAATAAAATAGAAGAAAGAAAATTATAAAGGTCATAATCAATGAAATAGGAAAAAAAGGCAAAATTTCTTTAAAAAACTAATGCAAATGATAAAATCTTAGCAAGACTGATCAAGAAAAAGAAAACTCTGGTTACTTATTTTAGGAATAAAAGTGAGGATGTGGCTATATATCCTATGGATATTAAAAAGATAGTAAAATTATTTTGAACTTTATGCCAATTTGATAATTTCATTGAAAGATACAACTTATCAAAATGACCCAAGAAGAAAGAGAACATCTGAATTCTCATGCCTATCAAGGAAACTGAATCCATTTTCCAAAACCTTCCCACAAAGAAAACAACTGGTCCTAATGGTTTCTTTGATAAATCTTCTAAGCATTTATGAAAAAAAATAATAACAATCCTACTCAATATCTTCCAGAGAACTGAAAAAGATGGGACATTTCCCAACTCATTTTATTGCACAGATACTAGAATAAAGGAACTATACAGGCTAATCTTTCTTATAAACATATTAAAAAATCTCAAATCATTAGCAAATTGAATTTTTTAAAAATCATGGCCTACCAGGATTTATTTCAGGAATGCAAGGGTAGTTTAACAATAGAAAATCTATCAGTGCAATTTACTACATTAATATAATCACAGAGGAAGATTTTAATACATTTTCAGAAGTTGATAGCTCATGGACAAAAAATAGTAGCATTGTAATAATATGAATAATGCATTTAATTAGCTTAATTTAGCGCCTATATAGAACTTAGCATCAAACAAAGGACCTAAATTATTTTCAAGCATATACAGAAAACATTTTCCCAAATTGACCTTCTGTGATGGCACTATGGGACTCCCAACAGATTCCAAAGAATTGATATCATACAGAGTGCAATCAATTACCAAAAACAATGAAGTATTGAAACATTTTAAACAATAAATTTATTTGAAAGCAAGGCAACACTTAACTCATAAGTTAGAGGTAATCGTGATTTAAAAAGTGAAATATTTAGTTTTGAACAAAACAAAGGAATTTGTTTTGTTCGAACAAAATGTTTTTTGTTCGAACAAAACATATAAAAATTGTGTGATGCTGCATTTAAAAAAGCATAATGAAAATAAATGGGATAAGGTTTCAAGGAGCTAAAAAAGAAAAAAAATCAAAACAAACAAAGAATATAGGAAAAGGTTGAAATCATAAGTAAGGAATAAAAGAGAAAGAAATGATCAAAAGTAAAAAGCTGATTATTTGAATAATAAAACAAACATATCTGACAAAATTGAGAAAGGGTTAGAAATCACAAGTAAATACTAAATGAAATATGAAAGAGAAAATATTACAAACACAGCTGAATTTTTAAGATTCATCAAAAGAATACCATGAACAACTTTGACAATAAGTTTAAAAATTTAAATGTGGTGAAGATACAAATTTAAAAGCTGAGCAAAGAAGATGTTTAAAAACTAACAGACTGAAAACTTTAAAAATTGAATTAATAGTAAAAAATCTTATCAACATCAGACAGTTATATAGGTGAATTTCTCCATACCTAAATGGAATAAATAATTCCTTTAAAATAGAAACTGTTTCAGAGAATAGAAAAAGGAGGTCAGTTACCTAACTCATTTTTAAAGGCTATAATTATACTCCAATATTACTAATGAACATAAATGCACAAATCATAAATTATATCATAAAACAGAATGTAACACAGTACTACACAAATATATATGTATATACAAATATATTTGAGCACATAAGATTTATTCTAAGGAACAATAATTCAGCATTAAGACTCTATTAATGTAATTTATCAGATAACAGGTTTAACAGGACTTTGGGGAAATGTGGAAAGGGGAATTCAACTTGAAAAGTAGTATTTAACTGATTTTATGTTTTAAAAAGATCTGAAACAACTATGATAAAATCTTAGTCTCGGTGATGAGCTTATGTGTATTTATTGTACTGTTCTCTGCGCTTTTCTGATTTTGGAATTTTTCATCCAATTCTCTACTAGATTACAGCCAAGGATTTCTGTATTAGCAATAGATAAAACTATTTCTTACTTAAGAAAGCCAGTAAAAATCAACCTCTTACTCCTTTGATTCATTCAATTACAGTGAGGCTTTTGCCTTTGCTTATAAAAAAAAAAAAGCCATCTGTATTGCTGTGAATAAGAAAATCAGATAAACCTCAAAGGTCATGAGTGACTTTCTCTGAGGTTTCTTTGTTCTTAACTCAGTTCAGGGATCTGAAATGATGCCTTTCTGTGAGAAGGAAGAACTCATTTTCCTTTGGGAAAGTGCTGCTTTCTGTGTGTAAGGAAATAGCGGATCACAGTACCTCAGGCAGGTTGCGAGGTAAGGTGCCAGGCTTCATCATGTGGCAACTCTCCGATGCCTTCTCTTTTAATGTAAGTATTTGATTCCATTCTGGGCCACAGCCCTCATATAAAGCTGCCTCTGAGCCAGGGTCAGAGATATTCATCTCCACATGATCTTCTTTCTCCTGACACACCATCTGTCTCCCTCCTTAGAGAGACACAGAGGAGAAGCAAAGGTGGAATTTAATCACTGTGGTCTCTAGGCTATTCAACTATCAACTGCTGAGCTTCAGCTAAGCTCTCGAATCCTTTTGCTGTGGAAAGGAAAAAAAAAGGAGTCATTTCTGCACTTAACTCAAACTCTACTTATTTTTGAAATGATTGATTCTCCTCTCCATCATCATCATCATCATCATCAAATTTAACTAAAATAATGCTGTTGATGATAATGCCAGTTTCAACAAACAGAAGACTTTTTCATGTCTCCATACTCACCAGTTTTGCTTGCATGACTTAGGTTTCTACTCTTGACTGGAGATGGCCTGAGAGGGTTGAATAAGATAACGTATGTATAAAACTTAGCACAGTGCCTCACTCAAAATAGTTGTTCCACAGATGCTAGTTTGCCCACGGCCTCTACCCCCCACCCCCATCCTAATTCTCTTTGATTTGGAGGACTAGAGCACTGGTTCCAGGGTCATTGCAGGATTCTGGAGGAAGCAAGTAGACTTTGAATTGGCTCCATGAGAGTTTTAGACGTACTTGGGTTATCCTAGGGTAGCACTGCTCTTAAGTTAAGAGGAAACTCTGCCCCGGACCTTAGAATAGGGGTAGGCAAAGCTTTTCTATAAAGGGCAAGAAAGTAAACATTTTGGGCTTTGCAGGCTATTTAGAGTCTCTGTCACATATTCTTCTTTGTATTTTATTTTTTTTTACAACCCTTTAAAAAATGTAAAGCTATTCTGACTTTATAGGTCATACAAAAACAAGCTATGGGCTGGATTTGGCCCACAGGCCATAGCTCATCAATCCTTGCCAACCACCTGTGTGAGATTCCCTAGGCCCAGGGAGTGGCCAGGAAATGTTGCTTGAGGGGAGTGGGGTGGGCAGAGGTTGGTATGAAGGCTGGACGTCGATATGTAAGTACAAGAAGCTCTTATTATAGAGGATGGAGGAAGAGATGGGGTTGGCTGTGTGGTCTTGCAGCTTAGCCCTCGTGTGTTATCTTGTTCTGGTCTGGAACTCCAAGGTGTCTGAGAATTTTAAGTTTAAAACTGGCCTTCATGTCATATAGGTACATTTGTCAGTGGAATATAGATTCTTATTTCGTTGAATAGTCTGTTAGCTTAAGTTTGGAACTTGTGAAAAATGTAGTCATCAGGTACATGGGTGTGTATTTGCATTCTTACTCCAGACCCTGATGCTGAGAGCAATCCTGTCCTAGGATATCCATCCAGTGCTCTTTCTGAAACAAACCCACCAAGTCCTAAGTCAGTTTCAGGATATCCTTAATAAATCTAATGCCGATGTGTATTCCCAACAGTTGTACTTTGCATAAATTATATTCAACCAGAGGGACTAAGAATTGAACCAGCCTCTATGTTCCACGCATCTGTCTCCGAAGGTCTACCTTGATGTATATAATTTAGGAGTCAGTATTCCCAGATCCCCTAATTCAGTGTCACTAACTCGAATGTCTGTAAGGGTCTGGGTAATTAAAATGGAAGAAGCAGATCAGGTGTTAGAGAAAAAGAAAAACACACTGAAAAGGGAAATCACCTTCTAAAGGGGGCAACCGCCACTCAGCCCCAGTGACCGCTGGCCCAGTGTTGCCAAAGTTCCCATTTTCTAAAGACAAACCAAAACAGTGGGAAATCTGAATTTATATATAAAATCTGCCAATTTTAAAAATTTGATGATTAATTTAAAATTTTAAACAATCCATGTTGGTCAGGCAAACTTGTCTATGAGCTGGATTTAGTCCATGGAATGACAGTTTGCCACTTCTACCTAATTTTTTCTAATTGAATATGAGGTATTGAATTGAATCTAATTGAATATGAGGTATCTTCAGAAGGGAAGCCCCTCTATTATTCTTACTAATCCAGCAACCTTCTTGTGCATACTTTAGGAATTATGGTTACAATGGGAAGAGCTCATGATCGTGAGTCAGGAGACCTGGTCTCTACATCCAGAATAGCCTTCACTCTTCTGTGAGAGTCAGAGCAAACTACTTATCCTACTCCTTCATTCCCTCAATTAGGGAGATTGGCTAGATGATATTTTAGTGCCCTTTCAACTTCTACATTTTAGATTTTTTAAAAATTTGTAATCAGAGATGTGACCTAAGTCACATTTAGACACGCTAAGCTTTGTTTCATAGCATTGCACCACTGCAAAAGCAACTATAAATCTATACTCTGTTTATCACATTTTTTCAGAACTATGTATGGTAATAAGGATTTAAGAAAAGTGAGTTTTCAAGTAATTTTCAATAAAATATTATTTATATGAAGTGTCAATAGAAAATATCACCTTTACACTGTCTTTTCACACATATGCAATATTTGTTGATATAGACAGTCTTTAATGTCCAGAAAGCATTATCATTATCTTTTTGTCCAGTGGGGAAAATGCCCCAAGAAGACAAAGCAGGTAAAAGTCATGACATCACATTTTACATTGTGTTTCCTGTATTTTGTCCTTGAGATGAAGCCCAGCACACCTCCTGGTTTCTCTGCCTCTAGATTGTTTAGACTCAAGCAATCCTGCAAATGCAATGGGGTTGATTATATTTGTAAAACTGTGATAATGTGCCACAGGGGATGGTGCCGCACTTCTGTCAACAAAGGATGAGATACAGAACATGTTTTTAAAAATCCTGAACTGAGTGCCAGGAGATGGCAGAGAGCAGCTTTGGAAGCAGGAGATTTTGGTAGACACACGCAAGGCCAGTCTCTACTGGTGATGAGAAATGTCAGGAGCCTTTTTTTTTTTCCAAATAATTTTTTTCTCTTTAAAAGCAATTTATTGAGATATAGAGAGCATAAAATTCTCCTGTTTTTAAGTATACACTTCAATGAATTTTAGTATATTTAGAGTTGTACAGCCATCACCAAAATCTAATTTTAGAACATTTCCAACAGCCTGAGAACAAACCTCATGCCCATTTACAGTGCCTCCCTATTTGTACCCCTAGCCGCAGGGCAACCACTAATCTACTTTCTGTGTCTAATTTGTCTTTGCTTGACATTTTATATAAATGAAATCATAGAATATATTCTTTTGTGTCTGGCTTCTTTCATCTAGCCTAATGTTTTAGAGATTCATCCATTTACAGTACTTTCTTCCTTTTAATTGTTGAATTGTATTCATGGATATTCCACATTTTGTGTATTCATTCATCAGTTGATGGACATTTGAGTTGTTTCCACTTGTTGGCTACTGAGAATAATGATGCTATGAACATACGTGTACAGATCTTTGTGTGAGAGAAGTCATTCTTGACAATTAAAGATTGAAGGCTTGCAGCTTAGCTGTCTTTTTTGTCATATAATAAATTTGAGGGACATCAATGTATGTCCATGTAACATTACTGTCACTCACTTGCATCCTATTTTGCAAGGGTGAATTTCCAGAAATCACACCAAAAATTTGGAAGAGCCTTGGGAGCAGTCACAGGAGTTTACCAGCATGTGAACATCATTTGTCAAGGGTGCTGTGGAAGAAAAAGTTTGAGAGTAGCTCTATTCTATCATTCATTCACTTGGCTGCCCTCATTTCTACAGGGTTTATCTCTAAGTGGATAAGAGAACTTTTCAGTGGACCTACAAGGGGAATGCTTTGGGTTAAGACTTCCGAGCTGCTTCTTTGTTTTGTTCAAGGCCAGCTCTGTCTAAGAGCTACATTTTCTCTTTCTACAGGCTCACGGGAGCTAGCATTCTATTGTCGTCTTTTCACAGGGACTACCTGGAGATTTCTCTCTCAATCCTCTACCAACCTTAATCCAGAGATGGTACCAGAGCAGTACATGGTCTCACCAGCTTGCCTTCCTTTACCCATGACTTAAGGGTTTTATTATTAACCACAGTGAATAAACGAAATGAAAACAAACACAGCAGTATGGGGCAGTGGCAAAGTTTTCTTATAGCATCATCTTATAGCATGATCTTATAGCATTGTTAGTCTGTGAATGTCTGAGATTTCTCAGCTTAAATGGATTATTAGGACTCAGGTGAACCCCAGTTCTCTGGCTTCCTTGCTCCCCATGCCCATCCCTACTCACTCTCTAATAAATGTAGGGATAATCAAATAAGGTCATTCTCTGACTGCAATCCAAATATTTTTGCCCATCCAGTTGTCAGCCTATATTTTGAACATTACTACCAGTTACAATGACTTTTTTTTTTTTTTACAGTGATTAAAAGTCCTTTGTTAAGAAGGCTTTGGACAAATACCAATTACAGCCTTGATGATACTCCATGCCTCGGGTCATTACCTGTTTCTTCTTCGCTGTAGTTCACCATCATTCTAAATGCAACACACAAATCAGAAATTTGTCTTTGCTTACCATGACCAGTATCCTGCATATTAATGGTCATAATGACATCTTTAATAGGGACAGAGAAGCCAATCAGCTAAGAATGTTTGACATGACAGATTAAATTTCTTTTAAATTTAAACCCAAACTATAGTGAGACATATCACAGTGATATTATCTTATCATGCTGCATAGACATCAGCAGAAATGTTTTATGGTCACTCCTCTCTTTTTCTTATTCATTGAATTGGAGTTCTTTTGGTTCTTTTGTCAGTCAGATCTGAGTTTGAATCTTGGCTCTGCTTAGCTGCTGCATCACGTTTAAGATGCATCAATAAACAGAGTGGCCAATGCTCCTGATTTGCTCAGGACAGAGGGGTTTCCTAGGACATGGGGACTTTTGTGCTGAAAGTGGGAGTCCCAGGCCAACCAGGATAAGTTGGTCACCCTAATAACATCACGAGGATTAAATAACCACCTGAAGATTGTTGTGAGGATTCCGAGTCAGCAGAAAGCCTAATCAAAATAAATTTTAAATAAATGAAAAACATTTTTATTCAACTCATTTCAATAGTCTCCTGACTTGGTTTTAACTCTATTTGACATGAGCTTCAGTTGTTGAATCAAACCTCACAGAAAACCAGAATCAATTTGGTATGGATTAGTACTTCTTTTTTTTTACAGTGAGGATTGTTTTTTGTTATGATAAAATATACATAACATGAAATGTATCTTCTTAATCATTTTAAGTGTACAGTTCAGTAGAGTTAAGTATATCTGCATTGCTGTACAACCAGTCTCTAGAACTCATTTTTATCTTGCAAAACAGAAACTCTGAACCCTTTAAATCACAACTCTCCCATCCCCCCTCCCTCTGGCACTGGCAACCACTGTTCCACTGTTTGCCTCTATGAATTTGACTCTAGGTACCTCCTATAAGTCATACAGTGTTTGCTTTTTTGTCAGTGGCTTATATTACTTAGCATAATGTTCTCAAATTTCATCTATATTATAGCATGTGTCAGAATTTCCCTCCTTTTTAAAACTGAATAATTCATTGTGTGTCTATACCACATTTTATTTATCCATTCATCCATCAGTGGAGACTTGGCTTGTTTCCACCTTTTGGCTATTGTGAATAATGCTGTTATGAACACGGGTATACAAATTCTCTTTGAGACTCTGTTTTTAATTCTTTTGGGTGTAAACCCAGAAATGGAATTATTGGTTGGATTAGTGCTTCTTAAACTTTAATGTGCATACACATAACCTTAGAATTTTGTTGAGATACAGATTCTTCTTCAGTAAATCTGGAGTAGGGCTTAACAAGCTTAAAGGTTATGTCAATGCTACTGGTGGGCTGACCACACTTTGTTGTTCAAGGGCATAGAAAAAGTAAAATAGCTTAGAAGTGAAAATACCTGAATTATGTACAGTTCTGGCTCTGCCACGAATTGAAGGTATGGCCATGGGTAAGTCATCTAAACTGTCTGGGCCCATCTGGCCATTTACAAAATGAGGGACTTGGGTTAGATGACTTCTAAGGCCATTTCCATCTCTGATATTCTGTGCTATCATGTCTGCCTTGGATAACTTTTATTTTCTTTTACACACCTGCAATAAAACCCATGGAAAGCAATAGCTCCTGTGTTGTAGTACTGGAAGAATTGCCAGCAGGTCTGGAGAGCCGTGAAAATTAGATCAATACATCTAACAGATCAATAGATGTAAATTATTAGACCAATGAGAAAATGAGAGTAAATAGATTTGCATAGAAAGTGGGGTGTTCTCCTTAACTGTCAGTTCATGTTTATGAAGTTATTTATGAAGTTAATTATTCACCCTGGGCAGCCATTTCTATTTAAAAGAAGAGGAAGCAGAGAAATTTCATGGTGAGCCAGAGGAAAAAAAACTTTCATCAGACACAATATTAAAAGGAGAGTGCTTTCAGTTACATATAATTTTCTGATTCAAGGTGAAAGGGAAATTAACTAAAGACTCTCAACAAAATCCCAAGGCTATTTTATGTGCAAAAAAGTATATGCTCTAACCCATCCAATAATTCCACTTTGGGGAATTATATCCAAATCAGGGGGAAAACCGTGATGTAGTATTTGCCAATGAGTAAATGCTCCTACATGACCACTTTCAATCTGCCAATGTGATAGCAATTGGCTGGCAAAATTTGTGAGATTTTAACAATCAGCTTTCATGGGCCCCTGCAAGCAAGCTCTAGCACACCACTGAAGAGTAAGTTTCCTCTCATTGAGTTATTGGGATTAGATAGGAGAAACTGTTCTAATAATCTGCTTTCGCCCTCTATTGCAGTGGTTCCCAACTCTGGCTGAATATTAAAATCATCAGGGCAACCTTTAAAAAACACTAATGGTCAGGGCCTCATCCCAATCCAATTAAATCAGAAATTATTGGGATAGAGGCACTGGCAAAAAACTCCCTCAGGTTTTAACGTGCTGCCAAGAAAAAAAAGCATCAACATTCCTGCCATCAAGGCCATGACGCCAAACGATCTGATTACATTCGGTATTTCAGATTCTTCCTCCTGCCAAGAGAGCACTAACAGCGTCAAAGAGTAAAACTTGTAGAAGTGAATGATGGTTCCCCAATCTACTAGGTAATTTTGTGTGGACTACAGGAATTTCAAACCCACTGAGGGATGCTGATGTCTTGATTAAGCCATGACTGATCAAATGTGTTTGACCAGACTGTAGGTCTTATGCTAAGGCTGAGTGACTAAAGGGAAACAGTAGTTTAAAAAAGGAAAAAAAAGGACTTCCCTGGTTGCGCAGTAGTTAAGAATCTGCCTGCCAATGCAGGGGACATGGGTTCGAGCCCTGGTCCGAGAAGATCCCACATTCTGTGCAGCGACTAAGCCCAAGTGCCACAACTGCTGAACCTGTGCTCTAGAGCCTGCGAGCAACAACTACTGAGCCCGTGTGCCACACTACTGACGCCCGCGCGCCTAGAGTCCGTGCTCCGCAACAAGAGAAGCCACCACAATGAGAAGCCCACACACCCCAACGAAGAGTAGCACCCACTCACCACAACTAGAGAAAGCCTGCGCACAGCAACAAAGATCAAACGCAGCCAAAAAAAAAAAATTAAATTAAATAAATAAATTTATAAAAAAAACTGATGAGGCTGGTGGCAGTTATGTCTGTTGAATGACAGTCTTGCTATCCTAAGTCCTACTGTTTATAACTGGTCCTGGCAGAATTGTATGGAGAGCAGGGAAATTGGGATTGAAGAATGGGAGAGGTGGAAAGACATGAGGTTGTAATTAAAGAGGTGAAACTTGGAATGAAAACTTTTAGATAAAATGACATTTTTGGAAATGATTTGGTATAAGTTGGAACTAGTGTGTGGGCTGCTGGAGAAGAACAGAGTGAGTGATCAGTGGAGTGATGGGGGCATCCAAGGCCAGAAGATCTTAAGGAAAAGATGATGCATGTGATGGGAAGTCACCTCTGAGGATGGCAGGGGGTGGGTGGAGGAAAGAGGACGAGAAAGAGAATAATAATACAACTTGTGATATTAATTGAGCATCTACCATGTGCTAGGTATGTTGGGAGGTACTTTGTATGTATTTTCTCATAGAATTCTCAAACCAATCTTATGAGGTAGTGACTAGTACTATCATTTCTATTTTATAATTGAGAAATTAGAGCTTAGAGAGGCTAAGTATTTTACCCCAGTAGATTAAGTGTTGCAACTGTAACTAGTTTTCAAAGTCAAGTCTTCTGGCTCCAAATCCATTCTTTTAACCTCTGCACTCCTGCCATTTGTTGAATACCTCTCATGTCCTTGCCATTTGCCCTTCTGCTGCAAACAATTATAAAACTGGAAAAAAGTATATGCAAGAACTATTTTCAGGCATGTGACCCCTGAAAGTAGAATAACACAAGAAGAGAGTCCTTATACAAACTCTTTCAGAAACTAGAGAAGAAGAAAATGCTTACCAATTCATTTTGTAAGTTGTGGGAAAAAAAAAAAAAAGAAGAAGGATGCGGGGGAGGGAGGCACAGAGGAAGGAAGGAAGAAAACACATTAGACTTTATCAAAATTAAAAATGTATCATGAAAAAAGATTATTAAGAAAATGAAAAGGCATACCATAGGCTGGGAGAAACTATTTGCAATGCACACGTCTGACAAAGGACTTATATGCAAAAATAAAGAACTCAACATAAAAGACAAGCAACCCAATAAAAATGGGTCAAAGACTTGAACAAACACCTTATAAAAGAAGATATATAAGTGGCCAATAAACACATGGAAAAGATTATTAGCATCATTAATTATTATGGGAAAAGTACATTAAAATAAGTATTACATACCTCTTCATACTCTCTAGAATGGCTAAAATAAAATGTCTGATACATCAAGTATGGGTGAGGATGTAGAGCTATTGGAAGATTCATACATTAATGGTGAAAATGTAAAGTTATACAGCCACTTGGAAAACAATTTGCCAATTTCTTTAAAAGTTACACATATACCTATCATATGATCCAGTAATTCCATTTATGTTCACAAAAATACCTATGCAAGAGGTATACAGCACTTTTTTCATAACAAGCAAAACATGGACCAACCCAAATGTTCATCAACAGGTTAATGAATAAACAAACTGTGGTACAGTTATACAGTAGAACACTATTCAGCAATAAAAAAGAATAAATTACTGGCACACTCCACAGCACAGAAAAATCTCAAAACCATTATACTGAAACAAAGAAGCTTGGCACAAAAGAATATGTACTGCAGGATCCCAGCGACAAATTCTGACATTTTATATATATATATATATATATATATATATACACACACACACAAGGCAGCATATAATACATGCACATGAATAAAAGACTGGTGTATATGGGACGCACAATATCATTCAATAAGGAACACTATTTCAATCACACTTCAGTAGAAGGTTCAATTATTCAAGTAGACCTTAACCTCCTGTGTAGATTCTGTGTACATGAAGCATCTCAGAAATATGCTATTAATAGATAGAACAAGGGCAATGATAATGAAATCTACATAACTATATTTTTATGACACCTTTCACAAAGGCATTTTTGTTTTCTTAGAGGAGTGATTATTCAGACTATTTTGGGATAGGTCAAACTCTCTTGACAGAAGGGCTTTCAGAGGTGAGCTCCTCAGTAGGCAAGTTCCTGACAAAACTGTGAGTTTCTTTTTGACGTTAACTCAACTCTACGTTGTAACCTTGATTCTTAACTCCACAGGACAAAAGTTGCTGGGGAAGGTAAAAGGTTTAGAGGCTAACGTAAGGATGTTTACTTATTTAATGTAAAGTATCTGATAACATAAAGTATTTGCTTTTTCTGTCTTATTATCCAATAGACATTTTGGAGAAGGTGGACCATAATATTCAAATATCCCTTTTCTTCTATTCTCTGTGTACACAAACTAAATGTTTTGAGTTTTGTTACCTAAAGTTTTGCTTCATCTCTGGATGTAGGGCATAAACAAACACATTGTTCTTTAATCCCTAACCTACTAACCTCTTAATTAACCAAGTATAATGGTAGTATCCAAATCAGATTTTCAGAAAAGTTTAGTACCTCTATAAACTCCACTGTCTTCCTCAAAGCCACTCCAAATGGATTTATAATTCTAGTGAAAATAGTGTGTTTGCTATACAAATTCAACAACAAGACTAGGACTGACAAGCCATTTTCTTATGATATAAATTCTGGAACTGCTACCAGTCAAGTCATCTCAGGTGCATTTATGCTTTTGAAAAGATTAAAACATTAATTTAGTAACAAAATACTCTATTAATAATCAATATGTCTAGAGATGGAAGCAGTGAGAGCAGTCTATAATTTAAAACTAAAATATCCAGGGACTTCCCTGGTGGTCCAGAGGGTAAGACTCTGTGCTCTTAGTGCAGGGGGCCTGGGTTTGATCCCTGGTCAGGGAACTAGATCCCACATGCCGCAGCTAAGTGTTCGCGTGCTGCAACTAAGAGCCTGCATACCACGACTAAAAAGATCCTGCATGCCTCAACTAAAAAGATCTCGCATGCCGCAACTAAGACCTGGCACAGCCAAAGTAAATAAATAAATATTAAAAAAAAAAAAAACTAAAATATCCAAAGTAATAAAGCAGAAGTTTTGTTTGTTTTGTTTTGTTTTTGTGGTACGCGGGCCTCTCACTGTTGTGGCCTCTCCTGTTGCGGAGCACAGGCTCCGGACGCGCAAGCTCCGCGGCCATGGCTCACGGACCCAGCCGTTCCGCAGCATGTGGGATCTTCCCAGACAGGGGCACGAACCCGTGTCCCCTGCATCGGCAGGCGGACTCTCAACCACTGCGCCAACAGGGAAGCTCAACAGGGCAGAAATTTTAAATCGTTATCATATACACCTTACCCTGGCATTCAAACCTCTCCATAGCTAACAGATCTATTTTTCTAGCAACATTGGCCACGTGATCACACATTCCACGCTCCAGTCATAATAGATTAACTCTTCACTCCACAAACAGAGCCTATGCCTCCTGACCTCTCAGTTTTTGCCACTTCTGTTCCTTCCACCTATAATATTATTTAGTGCCTACCATCCATCATTAGCTGTTGAACTCTTACCAGTTATAAGATTCAGTTCCAAATCTATATTAATTAACACACCCAACTCTCTAACTCCCTGTGTCCCACCCCCCAACCTCAGTCAGCTGAAATTAAGTGCTTCCTTCCTTGGATTTCCAAGGTCATTTTTATTCCTTGTTTGTAACTTATTAAATTAATTTCCTTGGGAAAGAAATTAATATAATTTATTTCAGAGTATTTCTATCACCAGATAATAAGTTCATTGAGGCCAAGAAAGCTGTCCTGAGCATCTCTTTATCCCCCCAGGCTTATATCGGATGTTGGTTAAACTGAGTTGAATTGATGATACAACTTTTAGTGTGAACAAATTCCATAAGAAGCATTCACAGTTAATAGCACAGAAATATTGTATGAGTTTGGCAGATTAACCTTGGTTTGTTAGCCACTTTTCTTTATGTAAATCACAAAATCTTAGAATCAGTTTCCATTTCATTTGAAAATTCCACAGTAAATATAATTAGCTAATCCAAAGTGTCCTGTCATTGAAAAGGTCACTTCCGAAAAGGAAACCCTTATCATAATTAGCTCTAATGAGGCTTTATTTTTAAGGTCATTACCTTCTTCAAATTTGCTCTTTAATTTGTAACTCAATTAAAATTAATTCATTGACAACATTACTCCTTTGCCTAGATAGGGCTAAGTGGGACTTTAAATTTTTAGCATCCTTTTTCAAGGTGGGGCTGGGGTTTCTTGGAGGCTAAGTAACTCATTGTCAGAAATGTTTATTTTCCACTCTCTGTGTTACTGAGTCCAAGCTGGCTCTGCTCACCACATGACAGGCCAATAAATCGGGGGACAAGGTGTTGAGGCAAGGAATAGTGACTTTATTTGGAAAGCTGGGCATTCAAGAAGATGGCGGACTAGTGTTCTAGAGTACCATCTTATCAGGGTCTGGATGCCAGTTGCTATTATAGAACAGAAAGGAGTAGGAGGTGAGGGGGTAAAGTAAAAAGGCCATAAGTCTTGCAATATATCTCCTGGTTTGGCCAGCCTCGGGGAGGGGATGTGTTAATTTCTGCCTTCCTGCTCCCGTTCACAGGTGGGCAGGCTCAGGGTGTTTCCCTATGAGCTGAACAATGGTACTTTGGTTTAAAGTTCAGGCAGAGGGGCAGGGTTCCCCGAGGGAGGTCATTATGTATGCTTATAGCTATAGACAGCATCCTTTTAGTGATTATAGTAACAAAAGCAACGGGAAGCAAAGGTTAAAGTAAAAGAAACAGATCCAACATGGAGCCAGATTTTGTTGTTCCCTGTTACATCTGTGATATTTTAAAAAAATATTTAATCATTGCTCTCAGAGAGTCTTCCTTAATTCCCTTGGATCTTTCTTCAGTGGTTCCCAACAGGGAGTGATCTTGCCTGGGTTTTGCCATCTCTGGGATTCCGCTCCAGCCTCTCTTTTCTTCCTCTTCTCTGCATCCATTTTAACAACTCCACCCACCCACCCACTAGGTTGGTGGCTTTTATGAGTTCTCCACTCTGAGAATATTCTCAGGCAATAATTGGAGATCATTTTGATGGTCATGATGAGGGGATGTCACTAGTGGCATCACCTGGTAGTGTCCAGGGATGCTGCTAAGCATCCTGTAATGCACAGGACAGCCCTCCATAACAAAGAATAATCCAGTTACAAATGTCAATAATCCTGCTCTAGTCTGACCTTCAGTGATGATAAGAACCAGTCATTTTCTATATGCTTCCTTTATAACAACTATTCTATGATGACTATTAGTGTCTGTCTTTCTGTCCACTTGTTTAATGTTCTTATGGAAATCTCTAATAAAGATGACAGCCTCCTTTTACAATTCCCACCTGGAAGTTAAGGATTTAGTCCTATTCTTAGTATTTGCATCTTTTTCTTTTCATAAACATTAACTTTCTCTCCCAATGGGTTCTTTAATGGTAAAAGTGAAAATCCCAACCATGTGTCACTTAAACAAATAGTAATTCCTACCTAAAGGAAATCTGTTATAACAAGAATATCACGTGCATAAGCTGATAGGTCCTTGCTGCTGTCCTTTGGACTCACGGGACTTCCAAAGCAATCCCTCTTTGGCTGTATTTGGGAGACAATGGCTAGTCCTGTTGTAAGTAATCCCGATGATGCAATAGGAAACATGCAACTATAGTAGGACAAGAATTTCTTTACGTGCTGGAGGTATACTTCCATGCTGGTGCTGCCCTTCCCCAGCCTGAGCAGAAGAAAAATGTCCTCATGCATTGTTGGACAGGCTTGAGTGCTAAGGTTGTTCCCCCTCCACTCAAAGGGAGAGAGCCAGGTCTCTGAGCTCCTCTCTCCCAGAGGATTTCATGTTCTGCACTGGTTACATTGACCACTGAACTTCCAGGAGAGCTAGGGAAGCAATGGGAAGCCACATCCACTCACTTGAATTCACATTTGATCTTTATTCATTGCTCTGCTTGCTGGTTCATAGTTAATTGACACAAATACAACCTCAAGCCGAGTCTGGGTCATCATTTTTTAGATTTTGGGACCCAGACCAGGCTTTGTGTTTTGTCCTAGA
The DNA here is from genome assembly GCF_964270905.1 of Leucopleurus acutus. Lineage (NCBI taxonomy): Eukaryota > Metazoa > Chordata > Mammalia > Artiodactyla > Delphinidae > Leucopleurus > Leucopleurus acutus. The sequence goes on along the minus strand of NC_139147.1, from coordinate 75,507,105 downwards.
TCAGCTCTTCTACATGGACAACTTGGTCTCTGCATCTAATCTCCAGAGCACAGCTAAAAAAGGACATCCATTATTTATAGCACTTTTATTAAGTAATTGCAACTACTTTGCATGAATCAATTTTACAAATTTTGCAGAACTAGCTGTTGACACTTCACACCATCCTGGGATTCTTTCTCAATGCTACCTGTTTAATATTAGAAACAAGAGTCATTTCCCTCATTATTAAGCCTCAATAAGATGAAGGGCCAAATGAAGATGCTCCTGGGATTCATGAAGGGAAACGCCAGCTGTGTGTTTTGTGTGCTGGTATCAATGCTTTTGGAGAAGGATTTGGAATAATGTGCCTTTTCTCCTCAGGATTACAATCTATAACTTAAATCCGCCCCCCAATCCCCTTAATTAGGTATTCTCACCCACCTGTGACTTGTTAGTAATACTCAGCTACTGGGGAACTACAACAAAATATCCAGAGTGTTTTCCTTGAATACAAATATTTATTATTCTTGATGAGTGTGAGGTGGACTTGTATGAAGAAATTCTAACTTTTGAAACCTGGGGTAAATCCTATATGATTGAAATTTGATTGCACAATAAACTAGATGCTTGTTCCATGATCTTATTTGTTAATTTTGTTTTCATCTTAAGATATGCCTATGATTGAGCTAAAGGATTTTGCTTTATTTGAGAAAGAAGCAATGAATCATTCGCATTGAAGAGAAAGAGGCATAACTAGGAGTGCTATAAATTCAACGCAGTCCTTGGTTTTTATATCACACTTCTTCCCTGCCCAAGTTCACAGAACCCACAGACACACTATCCATACTTTAACTTCTATAGATTAATCTCATTTTAAACTTTCTATAAACAGAATCACATGGTATGTATTTATTTGTGCCTAGCTTCTCTGACTCAGAAATCAAGTGGGAGAGTTATTTGTGTTGTTGTTACATATAGCTGTAGTTCATTTATTTTTATTGAGTATAATATTCCATGAAATGAATTTACCACAGTGTATTTATTCACTCTGTTGTAAATGGGACTTTGGTTTGTTTCCGGTTTTTGTTTCCAGCTATTACAAATAAAGCTACTATGGCAACAAGGAGATGAACCTAGAAGACATTTATGCTAAGTGCAGTCAGTCACAGAAGGACAAATACTGGATGATTCTTTATGTGAGGCATTTAAATAGTCAAAGGTAGAGAAGTAGACAGTAGAATCGTGGTTACCAAGGGGATGGGTGGGGGAGTTATGGGGAGTTGTTGTTCAATGGGTATAAAGTTAAAAAAGAAAAGGCGAAGATTTATATGACCTGATGAGAGAAGAAAAAAAAAAAAGAATGAAAATAATAACGTGAGGTGATAGATACGTTAATTAGCTCGATTGTGGTAATCATTTTGCAAAGTATACATATATCAAAACATCAATTCACATTACTTATATATATATAATTCCTATTTGTCAATTATACCTCAATAAAGCTGAAAGACAAAGACTTCAAAAATAAAAGCATAAATTATTTTTAAAAAGTTTTTTAAAAAGGTGCTATGAATATTAGCATACATATTTTTAACATCTTTATTGGAGTATAATTGCATTACAATGGTGTGTTAGTTTCTGCTTTATAATAAAGTGAATCAGCTATACATATACACATATCCCCATATCTCTTCCCTCTTGCATCAGCATACATGTTTTTTGAGGCCCATGTACACACTTTTCTGTTGAATATACACCTAGAGGTAGAATTTCTGGATCAGATGGCATGTGTATTTTCAAATTTATGCTTATTTTCTACTTTAAAGTATGGTGCCAAATGGTCTTTTAAGATAGTTGTACAAATTTACTCTTAAAATAACATTATTTGAGGACTCATTAGTTTTAGTCATTCAGCTTGGTGGGTAGCAGTATCCCATTATGTTTTTCTTTTTCTTTTGGAAACGTTTAGATTTATAGGAAAGTTTCAAAAATAGTATAGAGAATTCTATATTCCCTTCACTGGTATTATATCTTCATAACCATGACACGTTATTCAAAATTGAGAAATTAATATTGGTACATTACTCTGAACTAAACTCCAGACTTAAATTTGGATTTATTTGTTTTTTTGTGGTTTTTTTGCTAATGCAGTTCATCTGCTCTAGGATCCAATCTACGATACAACATTGCATTTGATTATCATACTCTGTTTGTCTCCTCTGGTCTGTGAAAGTTTCTCGGTTTTCCTTGTTTTTCATGACCCTAGCAGTTTTGAAGAGTACTGGGTAAATATTTTATAACATTCCTGTTAATTTGGGTTTGTTTGATGTTTTTTTCATGATCACTAGGGTTATGAGTTTTTAGGAAGATTATCAAAGATGTGACGTGCCTCTCCTTACATCATAATAATGGAGTACAATATATCAAGACTGGTGATGTTGTTACTGAGTCCAAGCTCTTACTGCTGGCCACACAATGGGCCAATAAATTGAGAGATGAGTTGTTGGGACAAGGAATAGTGACTTTATTCAGAAAACCAGCAGACCAAGTAGATGGTGGACTAGGTCCCAAAGAACCATCTTGCCTGGGTTTGGATACTAATTTTTTTATAGAGCAAAGAGGGGGAGGTGAGGAGGTAAAGTAAAAAAGGCGGTAAGTTGTTGCAAATATTTCTTGGTTCCAGCCAGACTCCAGAGGGGATATATTAATTTCTTCTTTCCTGCAGCCATTCACAGATGGGTCTGGTCAGGATGTTTCCTGTGAGCTAAATGAAGGTATTTTACCTTAAGCTCAGGCATGGGAGGCAGGATTCCCGGAGATGGGCCATTATGTATCTTTTAAGCTATAGGTAACATTCCTTTAGTGATTAACTTGTAGTAAAAGCAGTAGAATACAAAGGTTAAAGTACAGGACACAGATCCAATATGGAGTCAGATTTGTTCTTCCCTGTTATAATGCTAGCTTTGATCAATTGGTAAAGACAGTGTTTTCCTGGTGTCTTCACCCTAAAGTTCCATGTTTTCTGGCTTCCATTATTTCTATTGAGAAGTCAAATACTAGTCGTTTTGTAATCTCCTTGAAGGTGATGGTTCCCTTTTTCCTCTGAGTATTTTGGGGTTTCCCTTTAATTTTCATCTTTATTTTAATGTACATATGTTTAATTTACATTATATTTACCCTTGATTGGGTTTCTTAGTGATTTTTGATTCATGGCTTGATGTTTTTATCAATTTTGAAAAATTCTCATTCACTGTCTCTTCAAATAATTTCTTTGACTCATTTTTGCTCCTTTTCTTCTGAGATTCTAAAATCACATATTATTAGTTTTTAAAAAAGAAAAGATGCACCATATATTCCTTATTCTTATCTCTCCATTTTCCTTTTTTTTTTTTTGGCTCTTGGAGCTTCTGTGTGAATATTTTATTCTAATCTAATAACAATTAATTGAATCTTCAGCTCTTTCTAATTTGCTATTCAATTTCAGAATGTTCAATTTTTTAAGGTTTCCAATTCTCTGCTGAATTTTTCTGTCTTTTCTCATGTACCTGAATATATTATTCAAATAATTCTAAAGTTTGTGTCTGATAAACCCAGTCTCTGGATTCCCTGTGGCTCTGTTGCTATTGACCGTTGACTCTTTTGGCTTTAAAGTTAACACTGTCTTATCTCCTTTATGCCTGCTTATCACTGATTGACTGCCAGATGTTGCATACTTAAGCTAGGAGAGATAATTTAAAGCCTAGAATTATGTTCTCTTCTTTTAGAGTGTATTATGATTGCTTTGTGGATGGCTGGAAAATCTGGTAATCCCTAGTAATCACTTTAATTGTATCAGAAATTCAGTTATTTTAAAACTGGGCTTCAACATCTGTGAAGGCTGATCTATTTTCAATTTTCCAAGAATATGACCCATGAGGGTTACAACCTAAATCCAGGGTCCCAATCCTTTGTAGTCCTTAAACATCTGTTATTGTACCCACAGCCTTAAGAGTCTTTCAGAACCTCTGCCTAGCTTCTCAGATTCCTCTTTGGGAAATAAAGATACTCCTAGAGAAAAAATAACCAACAAATATTACATCTCAATCATGCTACCTGTCTGTCCACAGCAAGCAATGGGTTGGCTTTGTTCATCATCATAGTCATTCAAGGACCTGCACTAATGACGGCTTCATTTTGTTGCATGTTTTCATGGTCTTTTACAGTAGGAAATTCTGCACTGACCTTAAATGTCCTACCTATAAGTGACAAATATCACTGCTACTCTCTTTCACTGGATAGAAGCAAGTCATATAGCCATATCAAACTTCAAGTAGATAAGGAAGTACAATCTTACAAAGTGCTTAGAAAATGGAAAACAGGAAATTGTTGAATAGTGGAAATGAATACTGGAGTAAAATATGCTGCAATTGATTTAGCCTATCCCCATAGATTCAAAACTAGGTTACTGACTTTTTAAAAAACTATTTCAAACATATTGCAACAAATATCCTTGTACTCATGCGTCAAAGTTTCTCTAACATATTTATTAGATGTTGAATGGCCAAATGATAATATAAATCTGTAAGTGTATAAGCATATAAGTTGTTGACAAATTATTCTCTAAAGTTGTTGTATCAGTTTATATTCTAATCAGCCACGTTTAAGGTTCCTGTTACTCTACATTCTCATTAAAATCTCATGTTATCAAGTATGTTAACTCTCCAAAGTGTCATATGCTATCCTATTTTTATTTTAATTTATATCTTCCTGATTGCTAGTAAGACAATAATCTTTTCTTATATTTATCAACTATTCAAGTTTCCATTTTTGTGAATTCTATTTTCTACAGCTATCATATTTTTACTCTTTTGAAAAATCTTACTGTGGTGCAATTTGGCTATTTATTCAGATCCATCTTCCAGTATACTTATGTATCTCTTCAGCTGTGTTTAATCTGTTATTTCAACCATTCATGAATTTTAAGTATTCAATTACCCTTTATTCTGTTTAGAAGTTATTTTACTTACAAGTCTCTCTATTTTTCTGTAATAGTCTATTATTTTATTATAGTTTATGTTCCTTCATTTAGCTCTTTAATAATTAAATCATATTATTTTGTAGTTTCTTTCCCATTTTTCTATTATATTAAAGTCTTGTTATGTCTGCTGATTCTTTCTTTCATGGTAAACAATTTTATTTTGTATTTAAAAAAAAATTTGTAAGCTCTTTTTTGCGGTATGCAGGCCTCTCACTCTTGTGGCCTCTCCCGTTGTGGAGCACAGGTTCCAGACACGCAGGCTCAGCGGCCATGGCTCACAGACCCAGCCACTCCGCGGCATGTGGGTTCTTCCCGGACCGGGGCATGAACCCGTGTACCCTGCATCGGCAGGTGGACTCTCAACCATTGAGCCACCAGGGAAGCCCCTGTAAGCTCTTTTTGATAGAGAGTTTTCGTTGCTATTTCTACTAAAAATTATTTTAGGTTTATGTAAAATTCAAGTTTAATTGAGTGTTTTGTATTTTTATTTGCTGAATCTGAGAACCCTAGGTCGGGGTGCTGGACAACTGGTCCTCGATCACAGGTAATGTGAGAAGCTCTGCTTCAGTCTCTTTAAGAGCTCTGGCTCAGAATTACTCTAACTCATGGTGAGTGCAGGCTGAGACTAGGTCTTTGATATCTTCTTTTGTTTCACTCACTTGTTCTAACACCAACGTGGGTTAAACCATCCATGCTCTCTTTTGCTAATCTGTGAAGTTATTTTTCAAATCTAGATGTTCACAGTGATACTATTTCTTTCTTTTTCTTGGCCTTCAGTGGCCTTAAGAAAGTAGGTGTTTCTGAATAAAATTTCTGCACTACTTTAAGGATTAATAAATTAATGCCTGACAGCACTTTAAGAGATGCATAAATGCTTTCTCTACAGTTCACTAAACATTAAAATGGTTTCTAGTGTATCTTACTGTTATTGTTACTGAAGTTGTTTTGCTGTGTTTTCTACCATTACTCAAATCCATCTTGAGCATTGTCTATTTAAAGATTTATGACAAAATACCTACTGCACCTTGTCCAGCAGTTTGAGTATAGGCAAAATGAGCATGTTCTGCTTCAAAAGAAGATTTGAACAGCTCAGAAGGATGAGTGATCTCAACTTTCTCATTTTTAAAATTGGGTTGTTGTGCTAGGAGGTCTCTGGGGTTCCTCGGCATTCTGAATTTTCTGGATTTAAAAAGTTACCAGAGAAAGCCAAAGACTTTCTAGAAATGAACAGCAGATCACCTACTTCCTTGCTAAGAGGAGAAGATTCACAGGCTGATAAATGCCCATGAACACCAGCTAGCAGAGCTGCTTCCTTCTCCAGTTCTTCTCTAAATCTGCCTGCCATAACAAAGCTCTCCCAGTTTATGGACTCCATCAAGGTGGATTAGTGGGGGCGGGGAGGTACTGAGCTGGGAATCAGGAGGACTTGGTTTGAATCTTGGCTTTGCCACTTATGAAACATATGATTTGGGAGCACCTCATAAACCAAATGACCACAACTGCTTTCTGCTCTCCACAAGGGTGGCACAATTCACATCAGGATGGATATATTCTATTGAGGAAAACATCTTGAGGATCTCAGGAGGCCTTTTTAGCTGTTAGAGGATGGGGGGCAGTGCTAGTTTAGATGACTAGGGTTGCCTCAAAGAGAATAAAATGCTCTGCAAGATAAAAGACAGGAATGCTAGAGTTTTTGTTGGAGAAAGACATGGGCTCCCTGGAAACAAAGATAAGGAAATTGTAGAGCGAAATTTACAAGCCATGCAGGCTCCATGCTGGTAATACAGCTGGGGGAGCTGATGCAGGAAGGGACCACAGTACTGCAGAGGGCAAGGGCAGGGCAAGGGCAGCTGCTGCTCTCCTCAGGGAGTCGATGCCACGTGTAAGTGGAGGTCTGGCACCATCAGATCTTCCAGGTTTTCAAGAAAAACCAGAAATCTGGAAAAAGCTCATTTTAAAAGGTTGAAAACTAATTAAAAATGTATTTAGTTACTGTGCTGGCCAACAAAATATGTCTGTGAAATATGTTTGGCCCATGAACAACCATTTTAGAATATCTTATCTAGAGAGAAAGTGTTTTAATGAAGGAGTAAAAAATAATTTTAGTATAGTCAAGCCTTTTCAGAGTTGCTGTAGTTTGTTTGCTATAAGAATCTTAGGTGACTTCAAATTTTCAGTACAAATTTGATATACACAACAGCTTGAATTTGTCATGATTTAAGGGAATGAAAGAAGAAGGGTGTTACCTAGCCAGGGCAAAGTGGTATAAAAAGGGGTTGGTAATTGCAGGAGTGAGATAAAATTGGGAACTGAGAATTCAGCAGGAGAAATCTGAAGAGACGAAGAAGAGAAAGCATCCCAAGAACATGGAGAGAAACATAAATCCCTCCTGACAGCAAGAATATTAGTATGATGTCCTGGGCTTTCAGAGCAAATGGAATGGGGGTTGAGCATTTCTAGTTTAGTATAAATAGAAAGAGTGACCCCAGAAAGCTGGAGAATTTGGGACAGGGGCAGATACTTAATTTACAAAAAGAATAAAATGATATTAAATGTACGCAGGGAAACCAGCATTTCTATTCCCCATGTGAGTATCAGTGTTCAGGATGGGTTATGGAAGGGCTCAGCACCACATTTCTGCGGAGGATGATAGATTTTGCTGCTCTTTCCGTGAGAGTCTTATTGCCAGAAAGACTATTGGCCGTGTCATCTAACTGATCACCATAATAATGGGCATGTATTGAGAAAAGGCAGTGTGCTCTGTACCATTCAGGAAAGCTGGAAGAGGGCCCTGTCTGATCAGGACCATCTAACTGGATGAGACAGGGGAGGAACAAGGGATGGGGATGACAGGAAAACTAGTGCTTAGTGCTAACATTCATGGAGCACTGTGCCCAACACTTGACATGACTTACCTCATTACCCCCCTGCCTGGATCTCCATGGTAAAAATAATTGTTATCATCATTTTATGGTTGAGGAAACCACAGTTCACAGAGATTAGGTAAAATGCCTGACACCACACAGCTGGGACTTGAATGTAGGTTTGTCTGATCTGAGGAGTTAGGTAAAGCCCAGGTACTTAACTCCTTGGCAATGCCATGGTGACCACTGGCCTTCATATGGCTGAGATTATCGGATTCATGTCTCTGTGGAAATACTGATGCCAAACCCACAAAGGCACTGCTCTGAGAACAAAGGCTGGTCTCTTAAATTATAAATGTACCATCAAAATCAACTTCACAGTGCTAGAGCTGGACCATCGTCAGACGACCTGAGCACACGTGGGCATTTCCTCATAGCTCTTCCCAGCCACATGCACAGTTCTGGGATTGGGCTTCCACACTGCCTGGGCACCCAGACTTGGGTTTCAGCATGAGTATTTGGGTGAACTGGGTTGGGATTTTTTTTCCTACTCCAACCTTCTGTGTTCCCCACACAACTTAAGTTGACCACCTACACCTCCAACCTCCCAGCCCATGTGGGGGGCTGGACTAAACTCACTATGTTAAGAAAAAGGAGAGAGAGCCTAGAAACAAAGGCATTCAGGGACAGAAAGCTCCCTTGTTTTCTGGTGCAGCTAACCACTGAAATTTCCTCTTCAACATCTCCATCACCAAGAGGTCTATCTCTATCTTCTGTTGTTGTTTTTTTAATTTTATTTTTACTTAAAAAAATCTTAAATGACTCATTAAATTTTGTATTTTTCAAAGTAATCCATGCACCCAGTTAAAACAAAAATGAAATAATACTGATATAAATTTCATGAAAAATAACAATCCCCTATCCCACAGCTGCACACTCCCCAAAGGAACTCCTCTTATCCCTTTCAGCAGTTTCTTCCAGTAGTCATCTTTATTTTGGTAAATATGTTAATATTACATATTTCATTATTTCTCCATTTTAAACATTAACCCTTGAGTTTTTATAATTTTGGATGAGAATTTAGTGCTTTTATAAACCCTCTAGTTTCTCCCAACAGCTTTATCATGGGTTATAGCTAAAAAAAAAATTGTGAATATATAAATTCTGACTCTATGCATTAAAATTTTTCAAACATTCCACCAGATCTGACATTGTTATATTCTATTGAGCCCCCCCCACCCCTACTTCCTTCCTCCTGAAAACCATCTTCCCAGAACTCTTCATCCTTTCATTACAATGTGGACAGTGTGTGTTCCTGCTGTTGTCCTAAGACTTCCCTCTGTTCTTCTCCTGATTCTTATGTCTTTTTTTCCTCTTTCTTTATATTCTGTCCTTGTCTGGTTGCAGAACATCCTGCAGTTGCTTAGTAGAGCCTCACAAAAGAGAGCATGTGGTGAGTCCTGCAGCTTTAACAAAAACACCTCCAGTGACAGGGAACCAACTCATCCTCCATCACAGTGACATCCGGGCTATTCCATATAAAGGCTAAAATGTTTTTATTCATTCATAATAACAAAGCATTTTTTAACCATCTGTCACCCAGACATTTGTCCCCATGTGTTCTCAAGTTTTCTGGTCTTCATTGTCAATTTCTCACATAATATCCAAATTGGAAGACTGCAGCTCCCACCTGGCGCACTGTGGCAAGCTCAGTAACTTCCTTGGCCACTGGTATCCTTGAAGTCAGGCTCTGCTTCAGCCTAACACCATGTCAGCCTTGATAATGAACTTTGGCCTCTCTGCTGGCTACTCTGTCCCCTCTCCTGGGGCCAACTTGGGAAGAGCAGATCAGTGTGTCACTTACCTTCCTCCTAGGAATTGGTGGACTTGGAATTAATCTCAACATGCCAGTTCAGTAGCTCTCTGAAGTAGAAATCTCTCCACTGATGAAAAATTCCCATGCCTCCTCCTGTTCTAGTCTCTTGGGTACTTGGGTTTTCATTTCCTCCAAAGCTCGGCAGCCTAAAATAAAAGTCTATCCTCTACCCAGACCAGTTGTCATGGGCCTCCATTGCCATCTTGCTCCTGAGCCCCAGTTCCCTTCGTTTCCTTCCTCATACTTAGATGGAGTCCTTGCATGAACCAATCATGCCCTGTATTCCTGTCATGTCCATCTTATCGTATCCTCTTCCTATCCTATCCTTATTCCTATCTTCTTCCCATAGGCTAAATTTCTCTTAGTTCTTGCCTCACGCCTTTGAACCAAACAGGATCTGTGACCTGCTTCTCTTTGGACATGATGTCGGCCCCATCTTTGAGATTTCTTCTTCTACTTCTATTTGTTCCAAGCTCCTACCAATCCTTCCTCGCCCTCAACCAGGGCCAAGTGGTGGAATACTTTAAGCTCCCTTCTAAAAACCAACTGCAGACTTGACTGTCCTTTCTGAAACTCCTGAGAAAAAAGTCAAAAAGTTATTCATGTTAAATCTTATAGACTTTCAGTAAAACTTGTTTAGAATATGGGCAGAATATGTAGCAGTTCATGTGGTATAGTTTTAGGGCACCAGGAGAAGAGCCCTGCCCAAAGAAATGTCACCCACTCAGTATTCACAATGCTCCAAACAACATTAAACCAGACAGTGGTTCTCAATCCTGGCTAAAATTCTGAATCTCCTGGGGAGGTTTTATCAAAGCTAATGCCCAACTCCACACCCTGGAGATGCAGATTTATGAGTCATGATGAGGTCCAGGCAACACCAGAAAGATTTCCAGGTGATTCTAATGCACAGTGAGGGCTGTGAACCACTGCACTAAAGGATAAGAGTAAGGCTTACAATATCAATCTCTCTTGAAGAGAACAAACACCTGACAGAGATATTAAAATACCAGTGTCTGATGTGTGCTCTCACTCAAGGCAGGAAGTGTGCAGAGGAAAACAGAATAGAAAGCATCACCAAGAATAAAGTTGGCCAAGGATGTGTCCTGGTCTCCACCTAGAAGTTAAATATACTTTCTTAACCATTATAACTTGTATGACCTCTGCCTATGGCTTATTAGGCCTTCAGTAGTAAGGCCAAGGGAGAGGAGAATGAGTTGGGACTGGGAAAGGGGTAAACATAGTCCTAGGGATGCACCTTGAGAAAAAGAGGACCTGGCCAGGAGCTTGAATATAACAACCTGAGTGTAACAACTTGTGTATAATTGGGACTTGTTTTGTTAACCATAACGTCCAATTTGCAGGTGATAAGCTTTGCTCATGATGGGAATAGAGGGGCAGGTATTGATTCATTTTTCCAGGGAATAGGATATATATATATTTTTTTTTGCTGTACGTGGGCCTCTCACTGTTGTGGCCTCTCCCGTTGCGGAGCACAAGCTCTGGACGCGCAGGCTCAGCGGCCATGGCTCACGGGCCCAGCCTCTCCGCGGCATGTGGGATCTTCCTGGACCGGGGCACGAACCCGTGTCCCCTGCATCGGCAGGCAGACTCTCAACCACTGCACCACCAGGGAAGCCCAGGAATAGGATATTTTTGAAGCAGGATAGTGACATTGATTGAGAAGATGAGGCAGAGGTTTTCCCTTGTCCTGTCCTGGCCCCTTGGATGGCAAGGGCTAAGTAGATTCTCAGGGCTCTAGCCAAGTAGACTGGGGTTTGGAGATGGTACCATCCCAGCCTGGAAGTGGAGTGCAAATGGGGCAGCCTCTCTGTTGCCATGGACAGGGCAAACCTAGGAAGAGGAAGGATGGTTTGGAGAAAATGAATGATAGGACTTGGTATGGAAAGACAAACCCAAGGAATATTTTTACAAACACCTCTTTATTTAAAACTTTTTGTGTATATGGAGTAGTTATTTTTCTCCACAGTTTAAAGTTATAGTAGTTCCTGTGGTTAAGATATTTCTGCTTTATGTCTCAGTTTCCTCTGCATAAAATGAAGACATTTTTAGATAATCTCTAAGGGCTCCTTCACGTAGAGCACTCTGAGTCTGAATATTAGCAAAACAAAAGCATGGAAAAGGTTACAGTCACGATCATTCCTGGCTGTTCACAGGTTTTTCCCATTCAGCTAGAATATTAGCCATTCTTAAGGGCTTCTTGCCAGTCTTTTCTTAAACCACATATGGAAATTAAAATATACATAGTATACATTTTGCTGGAGAGGGATCCAGGACTTTGGCTTTCTAATTCAGGAGACAAAGCTAAGCAATCAAAGGTCAATGAATCATAATTAATTGCAGAAAAGACAGGAATTCTAAGTAGCAAAGGTGATCTTGCTCTCTTCTGGACAAGAGCCACAGGAGTGCTAGGAAGCGAGGTAGGTGAGAAAGAGGGGGGAAACCAATTTCAGAGGACAGACTTTTAAAAGTGAAGGTGTGGGGGGCTTCCCTGGTGGCGCAGTGGTTGAGAGTCCGCCTGCCGATGCAGGGGACGCGGGTTTGTGCCCTGGTCCGGGAAGATCCCACATGCCGCGGAGCGGCTGGGCCCATGAGCCATGGCCGCTGAGCCTGCGCGTCTGGAGCCTGTGCTCCACAATGGGAGGGGCCACAACAGTGAGAGGCCCGCGAATCAAAAAAAAAAAGAAAAAAAAAAAAAAAAGTGAAGGTGTGGGGACAGTTAGCTGAAAATAAACACACAAAGGAGGAAAACAGCACAGTGATTCCTTAATATACAGAAATGAGCCAATTAAGGGACTATATCTATCTTCTCTCTTTGATGCCTTTGAGGATCTTAAAGTCTGAATGGCAACTAGTAATATTCTTAGGGGGATGGGGCAGAACACAAATCATACTTTTCTGTTTCATCTCCAATACTTTTGTAGAGAATGGAATCATGTTAAAGGGAACAATAAAGACTAAAGGAGTCACAAGGGGTGGCAGACCTAAGAAATATGAGACCACTGGGCCTTGAGAAACTTACAATCCCAGACCGTGATATTGACATACCCAACACTTCAGTGCACCCAGTCCATTGCCAGTAGACACTCCACAAATGAATGAGTAATTAATCCTATGAATTTGTCCTAGAGAGGGTGAGGAAAAGAGAAAATTTGACTATAATTATATGAGTGATACTATGAATGAGCTAGATTTTGGAACATGCTGGAAGGACAATTTCCATGTTAGCCATATACGTTCGTGGGTTCCCATCCACCAATCAGCAGTATGGGATAGGAGGCTAAGGTGGAGAGAGCAGTGGAGCAAAGCCTGTGGCTTGATGACTGTGACAGTCCCTCATTCCCTCATCATTGGTATTCACTGGCTGCTTTCCCAAAGCAATCTGTCAAGCAAATTAGACTTCAGGAGAAATTCAATAATGCTAAATATTCAGTAGAATATTTGTCTTAGGCCTAAACCAAGACCCCCAGAAATTTAAAATCTCCTTCCAGATGGACCCATAGTTGTAAGACTTCCCAGAATAAGTGGAGTTACTAGTCTGTCCTAGGGAACGCATCTATTATACTCATGGAAGCGTAACAGTCACCTGTTGCTGTGCTGTTTTCCTCCTTTGTGTGTTTATTTCCAGCCCCACCTTCACTAGATAAAGAAATAAGCCTAAACCAGGACCCTGAAGACAGGAATCTCGCTGCTTATTACTTGAGTATCTTGTGGCAAATCTGCACACATCTCCAAGTTTTCTGATTTGTAAAACAAGGATAACAACTACCTCAACTCATTACTGTGGGAAACAAAATATCTTAAAACCCAGCAAAGTTATCATAACAATTAGAATATAATCCTAGCACGGTAGCCTGAAAGACTCTTTTTGATCTAGCCCCTGTGTATCTGGTCAATATCTTTTATTTCTCTCCCCTTACTCCTTAAGTTGCAATGTGGACCTTCTCTCTATTGCTCAATATCTCTCCCACATCAGGGCTACAGTAATCTTCTCCTTGACATTCCCTGCTTGTTCCTTGCCATCCAGGCCTCAGCTCGTATGACATCTTTTTCAGAGACATTTCCTCCATCCACGCTATTAAATTTTTCACATGTATACAGTCCATTCCTACCATCAACCGGTCATGGTCTATCACATTATTCTGTTCCATTTTCTTGATAGCAGTGATCACCATTTGGATTTATTTTGCTGATCTGTTTGCTTACTTGTTCATTTGTTGTCTCTCTCCAATCAATAATATAAACACTAATAGAGCAGGGACCTCATACTGCCTGTACTTGGAATTATGTCCGGCAAGCACATAGTAGATGAAAATAAATATTTGAGTTAAAGTAGTAGATTCAATAAATGTTTGAGTTGAAATATTTTAATGAAAAAGATTCATAAACTCTGAAACACTATGTACATGGAAGTTAGCATTTACTTCTGTTGAGAGGGAAAGAGCAGAGGATAAGGAATACTAGATTTTCATTTTGTATTGCCTGCTTTTCAGTTGTCCGGAGTAGGGCAAGTCACTCTTTGCTTCTCTGTACATTGGTTTTCTCGTCTGTAAAAGGAGTAAAATGGTACCTACCTCGTAGATTGTTTTGAGACTTAGATCTAATGTCGACAAAATCACTGTGCACACGTACGTCGCTCATGTAAGTTTTTGTCATTCTCCAACATATGATCCATTCTCCAACATGAGAATGAGGAATTCCTTAAAAATCTTTTTTTTTAATTTCAAGAAAGCAAGACTTTTGGGGGCCATTAGGGCAAAATCATGGAGGGAGTTTATTTTATCCAAACTCTCTACCAAAGCATCAAAATTCTGTGATCCATGCCTTTGTTTCCATAAGTATATTTGCATGTCCTAATTAGAACTTTTGGCAAGAATCCAAGGAAAGGAATTTAGGATTTTGCCCTCAGGAAGAAGAGAATTCTCTCCAAAACAGCCACCCCGTTTTCATGCTGCAGAAAAGAGGTGGTGGAGGCATCAACGTTACTTACAGAAATGAGACTAAGCAGTCGGATTAACATCAAATTACCAACGAAGCAGGATAACCCATTTCAAGTAAAGCACATTATAGTTTATTTAGCAACAGTTCCTTGCCTCTTCCAGCTCTGTGTAATGACAGCTGTTCTAATGCTTTCACAGAGAAGACTGTCTGAAAAGAAGGAAGACGATGAGTGTGTCCACACTTGGTCCGAGTCTACCCATGCACTTCTCTGCTGAGGTCCAGAGGTTCCTCAGGGATGGTGCACATCCAATCCAAACCTTCAGGTCCACCGTTTGACTCTAGAGGAAACTTAGGGCTTGATGGATTCACAACCTTCCAGTCCAAGGCTTGGAATCAGAAAGTCTGGGCTCGGGGAGTGAGTCTGCCATTTAGGATTCATGTAGGACCTTAGGCTAACCATTTTACATCTTCTTGGGCTTTAATTCCTCTGCTGCAAAATGGACAAAAAATTGATATCTCCTTCATGGGATTGTTGGGGGGATTAAATAAGACCCTACGTGAAGAAAACCCTTTGTAAAGGGCAAAGTGCTATATAAACATCCCACATTTTAAATCCTGTCCTCCTCTGGCTCTGAACCTTCTGACACAGGAATTATAATAGTACTCCTTCTTGGTAGAAAAGTTTGCAACACTCAAGGTCCCGAGTGCTCACAGGGAAGGTACATACCTGGTACAGGTGCAGCTTTTTTCCTTCCTGTGCCCTCAGCTGGCATTGTTAATGTATAACAACACTTTTTCCTACTGAGTCTGGACCCAATCTCAAAATCCTCACTAGAACTTTCCAGCAGCTACCATCAATTGATGGAGGTGGCATGGGAAATAAAGATGACTGGCCATCCCTATGATGTGTGGCCAAAGTGTCTCACACTCTCTCATCTATTGCCCAGATTGAGGATACACAGGGGATGTCACACAAGTGTATATAACGTTGACATCCCAGCGTGACACACCCTCAGTCAACACACACATAAACAGAGCAGTGCTGGCTCAAGAGTGTGTTTGTTATGTCTGAGTTAATTTCCTAGTGGAAGAAAAAATCAAATCTTCAGGGAAATGTTGGCAACAGTACAATTTATGATAAATCAAATTGCCTGAAGAGATGTGTAAAAGGGTTTTGGGGAGAACAAAGGCTCTGGGACTGAGCAGCAAATGTCAAGTTAGCTACATAACTTGTGGGAGTGTGTATACCACGTAACTGGATCAATCTCTTAATTGCTCTATGTCTCCCTATCAAATAGGATAATTAGAAAACATTTTGATTCTCAGTTGAATCAATTCTTTCCTTAGGCTTTGAGAAGAAGAGTGTCTTATAGAGTACTCAGATGTTAATATTAAAATTGCTGTCACTTTAGTTCTGGAAGGAACCGAGCATTTGTGAAAGTGATCAGAGGTCCTTCTATGACAATCCAGATGTCAGACGTCGTCCTGAATGAATAGAAGTTGATCTGTGCCTGTCAAGCATCCCAGCTTGCAAACGGAAAACTCTTTCTTTTACTCAGTCTTGGTGTGACTTTGCCTGGCATGAGGTGATCCACTCTATTACTTTTTTTTTTTTTTTGCGGTATGCGGGCCTCTCACTGTTGTGGCCTCTCCCATTGCGGAGCACAGGCTCTGGATGCGCAGGCTCAGCGGCCATGGCTCACGGGCCCAGCCGTTCCGCGGCATGTGGGATCTTCCCCGACCGGGTCACAAACCCGTGTCCCCTGCATCGGCAGGCGGACTCTCAACCACTGCGCCGCCAGGAAAGCCCCCACTCCATTACTTTTTACCTCACATTTCATGGGAAACTGCACTTGCCCATTACCCAAGCTAGATGAAGGGAACAGCTCTCTGCTTTGTGTCATCAGGGATATGACAAAAGAAAGACTTATGTATAAACACATTTTCTTAATTAAAATAATAAATGTGTTTTATATGCAGAAATAACCAAAGTCTAATTTTCAGAGGCAATTTACAATTTTCATGTTAATAAATATTTCTTTAAGTCCTAGAAGCTAAAAAGCTCATAATAATGCGAAGAACAAAAGCGGCAAAAATTCTTTTTCTGAGCCTAGAGATTGTTACTTCTGTTTGCTTTAAGGCTCTGGCATTAGGGTCCAATTCAAGAAATATATATTAAGAAAAATGGATCTTTAATTTGGAAAAGGGAGATTATAGCTCCTCTTATTCCCTGCTGACCCTTTTTTTAAGCCATTTTTTTTTTGTTTTTGTTTTGTTTGCAGTACGCGGGCCTCTCACTGTTGTGGCCTCTCCCGTTGCGGAGCACAGGCTCCGGACGCGCAGGCTCAGCAGCCATGGCTCACGGGCCCAGCCGCTCCGCAGCATGTGGGATCTTCCCGGACCGGGGCACAAACCCGTGTCCCCTGCATCGGCAGGTGGACTCTCAACCACTGAGCCACCAGGGAAGCCCTAAGCCATTTTTTAAATTTAGTGTTGAATGGTTAACAATTCCCTTGGAGTTTATAAAGCACTTTTTCAGATTGTGTATCTCACTTGATTCTCACATTACAGTTTTAGCAATATCAACACGAACTTTCAGAGCGAATGTGGAGACTCGTAGGTTAAGCCATGTGGCCAAGGTCACATAGCTGCAAAGTGCAAAAAATACGACTTGAATCCATATAAGCTGATTCCTAGAATGGTCTTCTTTACCGCCACATGCCCACCTAAAGAGTGACTTAAGACAGGCATTGTTTTCTGTGAAACTAGAACAGGGGATTTTTTTTTTTACCTACTAGAAATGCCTGGGACCAGAAGAGTGAGCCAAGAAGGAGTCAACGTGAGAAGTCTCAGAATTAACTAAGTATTAGAGAGAACAAATCTAAAGGAGCCAGAGATGCCAAGTTTGGGGTTGGATGGAGGTGACAACAAACAAAAGCATTTGAGAATAAACCAGACAATTGATCTGCAGTATACCTTAGAAACTAGAAGTTTTGTAATGCTTGAGTCAGTGGTTGGTTTAATAGGTCAGAAGCAAAGAGGGCAATTTGAGCCTTCCATGCTGGTGGAGAGAAAGTACCTGAAACCCATCCAGGGTGGACTTCTACTGGTTCTCTGGGTTAGTTGCTGTGGGCTGAGTGGCATTTGGGGGAAAGTAAACAGGTTAAGGTCTGCCACTACAGCAGAGTGGCAGGGTAACACATTTTAGTTTGTTGTTTCTGAGAATGCAGACAGTTACAACACAAATTCTAGTTGAAGTGGGAAGGGAAACTGTCTATCCAGGACTGGACATGTTTAAGAATGAAGGGAGGGCTTCCCTGGTGGCACAGTGGTTGAGAGTCCGCCTGCCGATGCAGGGGACATGGGTTCGTGCCCCGGTCCGGGAAGATCCCACATGCCGAGGAGCGGCTGGGCCCGTGAGCCATGGCCGCTGAGTCTGCAAGTCCGGAGCCTGTGGCCTGCAATGGGAGAGCCCACAACAGTGAGGGGCCCGCGTACCACCAAAAAAAACAAAGAACGAAGGGAGCATGTGTACCAGTGATGGAGGATAGAGCCAAATAGTAAAGGCAAGTCACTGCCAAAACACAAAACGAAGGAAATGACGCATCCCCGTAGGTGACTCACAGAGAGAGCCAGAGACCAGCCCAGTAGGTGCTACAGAACAGGGCCCAAGCTTGAGCTTGTCCACCATAACAGTGATTGCTGTAACTTATCATATGCTTCCTATGTATATGGCATGTGTACGATGACTTATAAATATTCTTTCATTAACCTTCAAAATACTCTGAATTGATTATTTTTAAGGACAATTTTTGTAGATGAGAAAACTGTGGTTCAGAGAGATTCAGTGACTTATTCAAGGCCAGACAGCTAGTTAGGAAGCAAGCCAGGATTGAGACAGAAGCCTGGCTCCAAAGCCTGTGTGCTTAGCCAGGACTCTCAACATTCTTCTCATTACATGTAGCGATTGGGCAGTAAGTTGATGGCGGTGAACCACATTTAATAACATTACTCTACGTATTTTGTAGTCATGTCAACAACCTACAGTGGACTTTGCCAAATGTTTTGTTTTCTTTTTTTAAACCTCTTTATTGGAGTATAATTGCTTTACAATGTTGTGTTAGTTTCTGCTTTATAACAAAGTGAATCAGTTATACATATACATATATCCCCATATCTCCTCCCTTTTGCGACTCCCTCCCATCCTCCCTATCCCACCCCTCTAGGTGGTCACAAAGCACCGAGCTGATCTCCCTGTGCTATGCGGCTGCTTCCCGCTAGCTATCTATTTTACATTTGGTCGTGTATATATGTCAATGCCACCCTCTCATTTCGTCCCAGCTTACACTTCCCCCTCCCCGTGTCCTGAAGTCCATTCTCTACATCTGCATCTTTATTCCTGTCCTGTGCCTAGGTTCTTCAGAACATTTTTTTTTTATATTCTGTATATATGTGTTAGCATACAGTATTTGTTTTTCTCTTTCTGACTTACTTCACTCTGTATGACAGACTCTAGGTCCATCCACCTCACTACAAATAACTCAATTTCATTTCTTTTTATGGCTGAGTAATATTCCATTGTATATATGTGCCACATCTTCTTTATCTGTTCATCTGTCAATGGACACTTAGGTTGCTTCTATGTCCTGGTTACTGTAAATAGAAATGCAATGAACATTGTGGTACATGACTCTTTTTGAATTATGGTTTTCTCAGGGTATATGCCCAGCAGTGGGATTGCTGGGTCGTATGGTAGTTCTATTTTTAGTTTTTTAAGGAACCTCCATACTGTTCTCCATAGTGGCTGTTTTCTCCACACTCTCTCCAGCATTTATTGTTTGTAGATTTTTTGATGATGGCCATTCTGACTACTGTGAGGTGATACCTCATTGTAGTTTTGATTTGCATTTCTCTAATGATTAGTGATGTTGAGCATCCTTTCATGTGTTTGTTGGCAATCTGTATATCTTCTTTGGACAAATGTCTATTTAGGTCTTCTGCCCATTTTTAGATTGGATTGTTTGTTTTTTTGATATTGAGCTGCATGAGCTGCTTGTAAATTCAGGTGTTTTCTTTATGTTTATAAATCACTCCGTTGGTTTTTAGCACCATTGGCAACCAAGTCTCCTCTCCTTTCTTCCTGAGCTTCAAGGACCTCATTTAGTAGCTGACAACTCCCTGGGTACCAGTGTCTGGCTCGCTTGTATAATCTTAGGAAATTTGATTGACCTCATAGTGCTCACTGAGCATTATGGGAGCAGGCGGTTCAGCATCTCAATCACAGCTCTAAGGAGAAAGCATTCACAAAGATTTATAGAGGCCACTGTCCATATTGTAACATCGTTTATAAGCCTTTTCGATTCATTTCACTCCCTCCACTACGACAGTCTCCATCACATGACAAGCAGCTGAGGACACAGGCAAGGAGAAAGCTTAAGCCTGCAAATGCAACCTTAATGGACATCCCATTTGAAGATGGTTATTTTGGGGAGTCTCATTTTGATCCGTGAGTCACTCTGTGGACATCTGGCATCACACCCTGAAAAAACTCGAGATGAATCTGCCTTCTTTCTCCACACTGGAGCCAAAGATGCATTGCTTCACTAGTGTCCAGGAAGCTCCTGGATCACAAAATTGCTAGGGCACTTTTAACTATTTCCCCTAAATGGAGGCAGTAATATACTCTACAACAAAGGGAATTTGAACATCATAAAAAATTGGAGGGTTTTACATTGAAGATCAAAGAGAAGAGGACCATAGGCCAACATGTCCAATGTCCCCTAAGTTCAGCTTCTAATATAGCTCACTCCAATTCTTTTTTTCTTTAAAGATTTATTTATTATTTATTTATTTTATTTATTTTGGGCTGTGTCGGGTCTTAATTGCAGAACGTGGGATCTTCGTTGAGGTATGCAGGATCTTTTGGTGCGGCGCACGGGGCTTCTCTCCAGTTGTGGCGTGTGGGTTTTTTTTTTTTCTCTAGTTGTGGCGCGGGTTCCAGAGCATGTGGGCTCTGTAGTTTGTAGCACAGTGGCTCTCTAGTTGACGCGTGGGCTCAACAGTTGTGGTACGCGGGCTTAGTTGCCTCGCGTCATGTGGGATCTTAGTTCCCTGACCAGGGATCGAACCCGCACCCCCTGTGTTGTAAGGTGGATTCTTTACCACTGGAACACCAGGGAAGTCCCCACTCCAATTCTTTTTGATGAGCTCCAATCTTCACCAATAATAATGTATTTGTGGTTTAAAGGGGTGTTGTTAGAGCATAGACAGTGTTTTAGTATTAGTGTTTTAAGCAGGAGAAAGTCTGTCAGATTTCCACAGAAAAGTAATTCATAAAAAATATATTGGGTGGTTATCAGGAAGGCTGGAGAAGCAAAGCCAGAACAAAAGGAAGAACTAATCGAGGAATCTGTTGCCATGACGGCCACAGATGACACTGGAACTCATCTTCACTATGGTCACTGGATCCTGGGTGCAGCCCCTGGCCAGCCTGTCACTGCTGCCAACAAAATGGATTCTCCCTAGGCCCTTCTTCTTTGCAACACTGGGTCCTGATTCAAATTCCCACATTGGTGGACATGATCAACCAGCCTAGATTATGTGTTCATATTCTAGTTGCAGAGGAGGCTGGGAAAATCACTCTATGGTCTTGTTAGCTAATAAAGTAGAAATCTGGCTCTGCTTCCCTTCAAAATTCATAAGGTAAGAAACTCCCTCAGTCATGGGGTTGGAGGTGTTAAGATGCTGGCTAGCCAAAAATGTGACACTTTTTGTCTATGCTACCTCTAAATTTTTCAGATGACATCATCTTCAAGCTGCGACACAGCCTTGTGTTTTAAAGACTATTAGTTGTTTAATTTTTTCAGTTCTTTCAAAAATTTCCAGTATTCAAAATTATTCTGATATCATTCTTAAAGTTTATTCAAAGACTTTTTCTGGGTAATCAGCATGCTCCTAAAACTAGGTAAGTCAAATTCCCAACCCAGTAAGATTTATTTTTGTTTCTGGGTCCTTTCTTTTGAGTTGAAAGATGGTACAGAAAAACCCAAACGAACTTTTTGGCCAACCCAATATTTAGCTCAATCAGTCAGAAAAATCCCTGATTGCTAAAAATAAATTAAAAAGCAAGCAAGCAGATAAAATTGATGAGCTACCAAGTACTCAACAAATATCTATTACATAGTTATCTCTGTTTTGAATTGCAGCTGTCTTACAATAAATAGTACAAATATAAACAAATTCAGTAGAAATTCCAGAATTTCCTCAGAATAGCAGACATTCCATGCTCTTAAACAACCCCTGAAAGAGTCATTCAGTATATGCCACTCTTTGCTCAATCCACGAGATCTATTTAGAATCAAACTAACGATTAAACCCCTAAGGGAGACCCTAATTCCTTGTGCAAAATGACCTGCATTTTGACATAGAAATCTGTTCCTTCTGTGGAGTTAAAATTAATATAAGCATGTGTGTAGGTGTACAAATAATTTTTTTCACCTGAAAGAGGATGATTTGATGTTTACCATGTAGTGTTTTCCATACATACGACCACAAATTGCTGAGTTACAATCTGATTGGTGAAATTTACTCATCACTCACAGTTAAGGTAGTGAATTGAACACACTGAACAATCTCCACTCTTTCCTGACCCAACTTAAAAAAGAGAGAAAAGAAAAAAATTTAAAGTATAAACTTAAAAGACAGAATTGGAGAGGAGATGATCATAGATAAATTTGGGGAACCTAGAAAGCACATGGATGAGTTTTTGACTTCCAAAGGCAAAAAAGCTGAAACTTAAATCAGCAGGAGTGAGGTAAATAAACAGGAAGCTGG
Organism: Leucopleurus acutus; assembly: GCF_964270905.1. Taxonomy (NCBI): domain Eukaryota; kingdom Metazoa; phylum Chordata; class Mammalia; order Artiodactyla; family Delphinidae; genus Leucopleurus; species Leucopleurus acutus. The sequence goes on along the minus strand of NC_139147.1, from coordinate 75,484,574 downwards.
TATCTTTGCATTGCAAAACTCTAAGAAAGTTTAAGAATGAGAGGTACAGGGACTCTTTGAAGACAGAGGGGCAGATTTGGGTTAACAAAAGAAGATTGGTTGCAAGTCTTTATAAAGAACATTTAGAACTCCAAGGATCCTTATCATTCCTTGGGAGAAGACAGGAGTTTTACTTTCTGGAGATGATGAAAGATACGGGCTCTGTATATCTGTGCTAAGGGACACTAGGTACGATAAAGAACAAGAGTGAGGAGTCTACATTGAAAATAAGGGCCTTAGGGAAAGTGGGCACAGTGACTCTGAACATCTATTCCCTTCTGTGCTTTGGCTCTTAGATGGTGGATAAGTGGTTTCTACATCTGAAAAATATTTAGCAATCAGTAAGTACTGATAAAGGTCACTGATGTTGGCAGTAGAGCTAGAGCAGGATCCTAGTGGACTTAGTGGACCCTGGCTATACCTGCAATTGCTAAGTCATGGTGAAATGAGGAGTCTGGGGTTTCTGGTATGTATGTCAATGTTTAAAAAATTGCTACTACATGCTAAATAACATCCCTGTTTATATCCCAAAACAGCAACAACAAAGGGAAGAAAAAGGAAACTTGTTCTGTGGGTTAATGAACTAGCCTAACAGAAAAGACCACCGATACTGACATTTGGGATCCCGAAAAAAATGGCTAGAAACTGCCTGATCACCCTACAGTGAAGCCTCCTATGAAATAAGCTCCTCCTATATGCATCGTTCTCCATCTCTGTTTTAGATTTTTCTTATTTTATGAACCACCAACGATATCCAGGTACTAGATAAAAGCCTCTGTTTACCTGTAAATAATCTTTAGAAAAGGGGAACTCAGAGGAGACAGAAATAGCTTAAAGAATAGAAGAAAACATTTTAAAAGCTGACTTCATATTCTCAGATATTTATTCATTAAAAAACTATTTATGAAGCATGGTGACAAGTACTCTTCTGGGTACCAGAGTTTTAACATTTAACAAAACAAAGACAAAGACCATTCTCTTGAGGAGCTTATATAATGTGTACTATACTATTATATTATAGCATAAACAATATACTAGAATCATATTAGATAGTAATGAGAACAATGAAGAAAATACAGAAAGGGAAAGTAGTAGAGAGTGATGGGGTAGATAGCAGTCAGCAAGGAGGGCTGTTTTATATAATGTATCATAAAAAGCTAGAGTCACCCACATATAAATGGTATTTAAAGTTATAGAAGTAAGTAAGATCACATAAGGAGAGAATGTGGCTATAGAAAAAGAAAAGAGGACTGGTTTCTGTTTCAAATAGTCAATTAAAACATTTAGACAAATCAAATAGTTAAATGTTTTAAAGAGTGAAAAAGTTCAGAGGTTGAAAGGAGGAGCAAAGGAGGTGGAGAAGGAGAGCTGCATTCAGGAAAAGAAAAGGGGCTCCAAGAAAAGAATATACAGAGCATACAAGTTCTATTACAAAAGACTTCAGAAAACTAAAAACTGATACATAGCAGGAAAACAATTCAATGGAGGATTGGGAGATAAAGTTGAATAAATCTGTCAGAAAGGAAAACAAAAAGAAAGAAATAGAACATGGGAAAGGAAAGATCAGAAATCTAGAAAATCAGTAAATCAACTATACTTGAATTAAAGAAAAGCATATGAAGCTACTATCAGGAAAAATAAATAAATAAATCTAGAAAATCAGATCAGTGGGACCATTGTCCAAATGACATGAGCTTCAGAAAAAGAGAATGTAAAAAGGAGAAGAGGAAATTAATAAAGAGATGATACAATGAAATTTCCCAGAAGTGAAGGACACAAGTTTGCAGATTGAAGGGATCAGCTGAATTCCCAGAATAATGAATATTATATCTATATATGTGGTTGGGGGAGATTCTCATCAAAGCTTTAGGAATCAGAATGGCATTAGACATCTCAACAACAATTGGGGAGTGAAAGAAAATGGAGAAATGCTTTCAAAGTTCTGAGGGAACCTAAAATGTGTGCACACCTAAACCATTCATCAAGTGTGAAGAGAAGAATAAAGATGTCTTCTGATATGTAAGACCTCAAAGATATTACCTTTTCTACCATGCTACCAGAAGATTCGTTCCAGCAAAATTGGAACATAAACTATGAAAGTGGAAGATGCTGAACTCAGGAAACAGGGAGCCACATATGGAAGAATCAAAGGACAATTTCAAAATGATGGGAAAGGGACATCCCAGAATAACAGATCTAAACAGGTCTAGAGGGCAGCTTGTTGAGAATAGAGAAAGAGGTCAAAGGGCTCCACAGTAGCGTATCTGTGGAAGAATAAATGTCTGATAGAATACCTGAAATGCTTGAACAGGCAGAGATTTACAATTCTGTCAGGGTTTAGGAATAAGTTAATGATAGGTAAATAAAAACAACCAAAAGAAAGTAAATTTTAAAAAGAAGGAAAAAATTTTAAATTATACAAGAAAATGTAATCTACAATAATGTATTACTCCACTATGAATGCTTAAAAATATAAACACTGAATATTGGCTGTGTGGGACCCAGTTTATATGTCTCCAGATTTGTTCCTCATCTCCTGTCACCCTCCTACATTGGCTGCTTGCTCAGTGGAGAGTCCTGGCTACCAGGTTGTCACCTAAGGTCAGCCTCTCCCAAGGGTGAGAGCTGGGCAGCACATCCCCACAGAAGGGCTGGTAACACAACCTGGCAGTGTTAAGACCCCATTGGACAAATTCTGATGACTCATGAAAAACAGGAGAAGGGAAGGAGCTAACAAATTCTTTACCCTCCTTTCTCCAGGCAAGACAGTTCTGAGGTTAAACGGTTCTAATCTCTCATTCTGGAGTCTTCGTGTATGACCAAGAAACTGGCCAGGTTTCTTATGAAGTTAGAGATGCTCAGGCGTGTACGACCCCTTACATTTGCTTCCCTCCTTTTTAACCCTACCTCCTCACTCTTGCATCTTGGGATTGTACCTCTAATAAAACATTAGCATGGAAAACTTTGCCTTAGGCACAGTTTTCAGGGTAAAGCAGGTTAAAATGTTGTTTGAACCAAAAGAAAGATCCTATAACTATATTGGGGAGAGAGACTGAGATAGAGAAAGGGAGGGGGGTATAAAGAATAAAATTCTCAGACTTCCCTGGCTATCCAGTGGTTAGGACTCTGTGCTTCCACTGCAGGGGACATGGGTTCGATCCCTGGTTAGGGAACTAACATTCTGCATGTCATGCGGCGAGGCCAAATAAATTTAATAATTTAAAAAAAAGACCTATAAAGCAAAAGAATAAAATTCTCATCTTGTAGAAAATGAACATGTTGAGACAGAAAAATCAAGAACTGACATTATAATTTTGTGATTTAGAAAAATGGAGATACGTGCTAAAATAAATATCTAAAAATGTAAAAAATGGTTCTACTGGAGAGTGAGAATCCGTGTGTGGGGAGGTATTCAGGAAAGCAATGGTTTTTTTTATAAGCTTTGTAATGCTATTTGACTTTTAAAACAGTGAATGTTAAAAAATTAAGCACAAGAAAAGTATTCACAGTATGTTGTAATTATTCAATGTATTTTGAGTGCAATACAATGTAAGTGAAGGTCAGAAAATGGCATGTATTGAAATTCCATTATATCTATATTTGTATGGAAAAGCGCAGAAGGTTATATAAAAATGTTAATAGTTACTAACTCTGAGTGATGAAATTTTCAGTGCTGTTTGTTCTCTTCTTTAGAGGCTTCTGAATATTTTGAGCAGCACTTGGATTATATTTATAAGTAAAATGAATGATAAAGCTACTTCAAATTTATACATTTCTCAGGTGGCTTAGGTTTTCACAATAGTTCATAAATTGACAAAGATATTAAATATATATTGAAGATTATTGAGATGTTGGTTTAAGATGGTGGTGTAGAAGGACATGCACTCACTCCCTCTTGCGAGAGCACTGGAATCACAACTAACTGCTGAACAATCATCGACAGGAAGACACTGGATCTCACTAAAAAGATACCCCACATCCAAAGACAAAGGAGAAGCCACAATGAGAGACGGTAGGAGGGGCACAATCACAATAAAATTAAATCCCATGATTGCTGGGTGCGTGACTCACAGACTGGAGAACACTTATACCACAGAAGTCCGTCCACTGGAGTGAAGGTTCTCAGCCCCACGTCAGGCTTCCCAATCTGGGGGTCCAGCAATGGGAGAAGGAATTCCTAGAGATTCAGACTTTGAAGGCTAGCAGGATTTGATTGCAGGATTTCGACAGGACTGGGGGAAACAGAGACTCCACTCTTGGAGGGCACACACAAAGTAGTGTGTGCATCAGGACCCAGGAGAAGGAGCAGTGACCCCAGGGGAGACTGAACCAGACCTACCTGCTAGTGTTGGAGGGTCTCCTGCAGAGGCGGAGGGTGGCTGTGACTCACTGTGGGGACAAGAACACTGGCAGCAGAAATTCTGGGGAGTACTCCTTGGCGTGAGCCCTCCCAGTGTCCTCCATTATTCCCACCAAAGAGCCAGGTAAGCTCCAGTGCTGGGTCACCTCAGGCCAAACAACCAACAGGGAAGGAACCCAGCCCCAGACATCAGCAGACAAGTGGATTAAAGTTTTACTGAGCTCTGCCCACCAGAGCAACACCCATCTCTACCCACCACCAGTCCCTCCCATCAGGAAGCTTGCACAAGCCTCTTAGATAGCCTCATTCACCAGAGGGCAGACAGCAGAAGCAAGAAGAACTACAATTCTGCAGCCTATGGAACAAAAACCACGTTCACAGAAAGATAGACAAAATGAAAAGGCCGAGGACTATGTACCAGATGAAGGAACAAGATAAACCCCCAGAAAAACAACTAAATGAAGTGGAGATAGGCAACCTTCCAGAAAAAGAATTCAGAATAATGATAGTGAAGATGATCCAGGACCTATATACAATGGAATATTACTCAACCATAAAAAGGAACAAAATTGGGTCATTTGTAGAGATGTGATGGCTCTAGAGACTGTAATACAGAGTGAAGTAAGTCAGAAAGAGAAAAACAAGTATTGTATATTAATGCATATATGTAGAACCTAGAAAAATCGTACAGATGAACCAGTCTGCAGGGCAGAAATAGAGACACAGATGTAGAGAACAAACGTATGGACACCAAGGTGGGGAAGCAGTAGGGGTGGGGGTGGTGGTGGTGGGATGAAATGGAAGATTGGGATTGACATAGATACACTGATATGTGTAAATTAGATAACTAATGAGAACCTGCTGTATAAAAAAAATAAAATTAAAAAATAAAAAAAAGAAAGATTATTTGCAAGCTAAAATGTGCTCTAAAACAAAAGCATGAGATGTGGTACTAATACAAAACAGACTACTTTATACTAGCTATTTTTTTTCTACTGCATGTGTTTTTTCTCCCCAGTGATGCTGTAAGTTACCTCATAGGCAATGATTCTTTCTTAGACACTTTTCAATCCTTCACAGCTCATCCATGGCACCTTGAAAATTACAGCTGTTCTCTCTCTCTCTTTCTAGAAAGAGAGAGATAATTAATCTCTTAGTAATATTAATTAAATATTAATTAATTAAATATATATGTGTGTGTATATATATATATATGTATATATATATTTATATTTATATACTGAGAAAACATATAGGTAAAGACCTTGCTGAAAGTTAGCCATAAGCTTTTCAAGTTGAAGAATTATCAATGAAATGGAGTGATGGGTGAATGGAATGGTGGAATCCTTCATGTCTGTGATGCTTCATTTTATGTGTCCACCTGACCAGCCCACAGCGTGCCCAGACATTTGATCAAGCATTCTGTGCATGTTGATGAGGGTATTTCTTGATGAGATTAAGATGTGAAATGGTAGGCTGAGTGAAGCAGATTGCTCTCCCCGTTGTAGGTGGGCTCCACTCAATCAGTTGAAGGCATGAAGAGAACCAAAAGCCCAACCCTCCCATGAATAAGAAAGACCTCCTTTTGTTGGACTGCTTGAGTTTGAACATAGGTCTTTTTCTTGACTTTGAACTTGAACTGAAACTTTAGCTTTTTTTTTCTTTTCTTGGGTCTCAAACTGGCAAGCTTTTGGACTAGAACTTACACCATTTGGCTCTCCTAGTTTTCAGGCTTTCGGATGCAGGCTGGGACTACACCATCAACTTTTTGGGTCTCCAGCATGCTGAGCGCAGATCTTGGATCTTCTCAGCATCTATAATCATGTGAGTCAATTCCTTGTAATAAATTTATTTCTCTCTGTCTCTCTACACCCTGTTGGTTTCATTTCTCTGGAGAACCCTGGCTAATTCTATATCTATTAAGTTAAGGTCAATATTTATCATTCTTTTTGTGATCCATGACCATTCATGTTTCCTGGGCTACACCCTACTTGTCATTATAATTCTAAACTCATAGATTGTTCTAAATATGACAACAAACTCCAACTCCCTGTATTGTCAAGGGTAACAGTACAAAAGCAACTTCATGTGAATAAATGTCTCTCACAAGCAGATGTTACTCTTACCCAAGTCTAACTGGAGAACATTATGAACACTGGCAGGATGGAGAGTGTTAGCTTATGGATTCTACACATAATCAGATATTTATAAAGCACCTACTATGTGCAATGCATTATGCTAGGTTTTGTGGGCAGTACTGAGATCAATAATCTGTGCATGTCTGTGAATCACCAATGCTGAGAATAGAGAATCTAGTATTATGATGAGTATAATGCATTTTTTTTACATGCCACCTTTATAATCTATTTCTCAGTGGATGTGATTGTGGAATGACGCATGGATGTCTTTTTTCTCCAAAAAGGAAAAAGCCTTTTTGTGAAAAGACAAAAAAACTATGAGCATCAGTTTCAGGGTTAAAATTTAGATATCATGGTTTTGTGACTGTAATGGATTTTTATACCCTTGAAAATGTTGTCTGAGTTTCTCTAAGAGCCATGTCATAGTTATGAGTAATCAAAGAAAAAATGTTTCCCTCAACTACAGTAATTTCTGACACACACAAAAATGAAAGCCTTGATTTTACAATTTAGTGAGTTAGCATCAATCATGGGAACTACTGGGAAGTTTACAGTCATATGTCCAGCTGACTAAAATCCACCCCAGACATACAGGTAATGGGTTCATTTTTCATGTCATAACATATTTTGGAATTTCTTAGGTTTCTAGTCATAGTAAACAAAGTAATCTTGTAGTGGCTAATGTTGACATAACTTTATCTTTTTCTCAGGACCTGAAAATAGTATTTTTGAATAGCATTTTGTTCAAATATATGAGACTAAAGAAATTTGAATAAGTATATTGAAAAGAAATAAATAAGCAAACAAAAACAGGAAGCACATATCAAGAAAAATATAAACACATAAATATAGAGAAACAAGCTGAATTCTGTTCTTGATTACTTTTTATTTGTTTTCTGGTGATTTTCAATTGAAGTTAAAGTATCTCTTTAACTCAACGGTGAATATAACAGGTGCAGCCAGAGCTCCAACTTCAGGCAACATTGACAAGTCACTCCAGTCTGGTGTTAGAATAAAAGGGGAAAAATGAGTTAGGTTGGGGAATTTCCGTTTCTATTAGTGATGTTATTTCCACATCAATCTTCCTTTCTCAACCAAATGGTAGACCTTTACCTTCCAAATGTAAACGTGACAGAAAATATTTATTCTGTGAATTTTCAAATTTAATACGCATTATATGTACTAGATGGAAGTCAACACAATGAAACATCCCTGGCAATAGTTATCTAGGCATATTGAAAAATGGATAGCTGTTTTCTATATTTATAGCAAATGGAATTTTTTCTTTAGTAAATAATATGTATATCACTCTTGACAGTACATGGCTTTCATTGAATCAGTTCCATTAGCATGAATATTTCCATGAAACACCTCCATGCACAAAGCACATCAAGTTTTAATAGAGTTGAACATGGGCACCAATCATTTATATAAAACTCTGTATTAGGTGTTCTGCCTAACTTAGCATTAAATTATATATCGAGAGAGAGAGAGAGAGAGAGAGAGAGAGAGAGAGAGAGAATAAAAACATACCTCATCTGATATACATTCCCAAAGCCTTGAGATGCGGTACGCGGGCCTCTCACTGTTGTGGCCTCTCCCGTTGCAGAGCACAGGCTCCGGACGCGCAGGCTCAGCGGCCATGGCTCACGGGCCCAGCCTCTCCGCAGCATGTGGGATCTTCCCGGACCGGGGCACGAATCCATGTCCCTTAGCATCGGCAGGCGGACTCTCAACCACTGCGCCACCAGGGACGCCCAACCATGAGATTTTTACTCATGCCCTTATGAGGGATGAAGAGTGTTAGCAACAGGAATTAATGACAGGATTTTTTTCAATCCTGCTTTGCCTTTTTTGAAATTAGCTTTATGCCCCAGTATTGGTTATTTCTTTTGATGCCCTCCACTAATATCACAAATATGAAGGAGTCTGTTCTTTTTTAAATGTGCATGTCTAATTATCAGTCTATGTATAGTGCAAAGTTGTAATCAAAATACTATGTGACTCTAAAGAGAGAGACCCTTGGCATTTCTATTTCTCCCTTTCTTTGTTTATGATCTGGAGATACTAACTCCTAGCTCTCAGGGTTGTTACGAGCCTTGAATGATTCCATGAGAGTGCTTCGTATATCTCAAACAAGTTTTAATATGGCCAGAGGTATTACTATTAACTTTCACAGTGGGAAGTCACCTTGATCTATTTATCACCAATAATAGCATTTTATAGGTTAGGTATTTTGTAGGCTAGATGTTACCCCAACCAGTATAGAAAACAGCCCCTTGAATACTTGTCTCTTTTTGCTGTTTGGGGCAGTAGAGAATGTAGTCAAGCAGTGAAGTAGTCTGATTTAGAATCATCAAATATTAGAGCAGAAAGGAGAGAGACCATTGTGTGTTTTGTATTATACTAAGTATCTTTGTGTTTAGAGTGATGGGCAGATGATTTTGAGGGTGCCTACTTACAAGCCTAATTTGTGCCTGAAATTCAGATGATGAGTTTTGAGTCATTATTATAATATGGGTTCAGAGTCATTTTAAAATATGATCATGATTTTTTTTCTTCTCTTAGATGAAACAATGTTCTAAGAAAATAGCCTCAGATTCTTTGGTTTCCACTTACCTCCCTGCCTGTTCTCCTACACCCAACCCTCTCCCCTCCCCTCCTGCTATATAGGATGGGTTATATGTTTCTTTACCGCCAAGAGAACACTGACTTGATTCAAATCATAAGTAGTTGGTTGCTGAATCTCATAAAACTTTTCAAGATCATTCCATGGTCCTGTGAAATTTTTATTTGGAATATCTTGGGTGAGTAAAATTCATTTCTAATGAAAAATTAAGCTTAAAGTTACAATTTGAAAAAATATTCTTTCACACCCCAGTTATAAAATTGTGCTATTGAAAAATTAAAGACCATATTCTATCCATTATGAAAAATACCAGAGTGTAGTGGAGCTTGGGTACCTGGGTTCAAATCATGACTCTATCAATTCCTAGCTTTGTGACTGTGGTCTCAGTTTCCTAACCAATAACAGTACTAGTTATAATCTAACAATAACAATACCATACAATCTAACAATAACAGTACTTAACTAAATTGCCGGGAGGATTAAGTAGGTTAATACTAGCAAAGCACTAAGAACATTATCATAATAATTGTTAGTTATTTACCATGATCCCATCAACATCTTCCTCTTCCTTTTTAGAAAAAGAAATCTTTTTAAATCCCCCAAATACGGACTTATCATCTTATGGGACATTTGACCAGCTTTTTTTCTTCACAAATTGAAGGTTGAGTTTCAATCAAATAATCTTTTATCTAAGAAGCCATTTCAGGGACAGAAACACACCTACTGACCTGTTGCACTGTATTCCAGCTCAATGAGGAAGCAGAATACTGGTCCTGGCTCATTAATCTAGGCAATGTTTGAAAACTCCAAAGCAATGCACTGACTTGTCTTCAACTAACAAAAACATTTATTTAAAGGACTCAGGTGAGGAATAGGGCCTGGCAAATAAAAACTGGAGTACTATGCAGGCTAAGAAGTAAAAATCTAGGCAGATTCCTTATCCTGTAGGAAAATCAACCATAGGAATCATAAGGAGAGTAGAGAGTATGGAAATGGGTGAAGTGCATGGTATCAGGGCTCATTCATGGGGCCCTGGGATTTGGGGTCAGTCCATGAGGTGCTGGGAGTTGGGTACCCCACATCCAGTCTGATGGGTCACTGCTTAGCCCTCCACTTTCCCTCCAGACCTGGTCTCCTATCTTCTCCTATGCTGAGAAGTGGTCAGTATCATATTAGTTGGTATGTGTGTGTGTTGACCAAACACTGCAAAATTTTAGTGGTACAAATACACCAAATACAGATTTTTGGCTAAATATTAAAGCCAATGTAAAGTCAAATCCAAAGCTGAGGATGAATATAACACCATCATTGGGGTGACCAGCTCGTTCCCGTGTGCTCCAGACTCTCCTGATTTGATCAAGTCCCGTGTACAGGAACACCCTCAGTTGCAGGCAAATCAGGATATGCTGGCTACACTTATCTTCACGGAATGAATATCTCAGAATAATAAAATCTGAAATGTTATAAAAAATTTAATTGTTCAAATTTTCAGCTGTCAAAATGTAGGAGTTTGACCTTACCATGGGGACAATAATTTCTCAGCACTGTCAGTTTTCGGATCACATGTATGGTCAGTGAACCGCGCTTTTGGGCTGTGAACAGATCTTTGCTTCCAACTGAAATGAGTGGAAGAGCAAGATCTTTTGGACTATATCTGCCAGTACAGGCAACTGCTCTACCACATGGTAACCAAGATGTCCAATTTTCTATATTTTCTGATAGCGATGACTGAGGTGAAGATTTCATTCCTTCCACCTCCTGTGCTTGATAATTTAGTCACTGATAATGATGCAGTTTCACTGAAGCAAGTTGACAAACTGAATATTTCTCTATCTTTTTAACTATTTGAAAAATCTTTCATTATTTTTCAGTATAAAATGAATGTGCTGTTCACAATCAACATTAATTATTGCAGCACTTTACTCTGAATTCATACATATATATCTATACTTCAACTGACAGAATCTCAAAAACTAAAGCATACGAGGAAATTGTAGTCTTACTTCCATTTAAAATGCTTACCCATTTTTTTTCTATTTTTCTAGGTTTTTTTTAACTTTTTTACTTTTTATTTTATATCCGAGTATAGTTGATTAACAATATTGTGACAGCTTCAGGTGTACAGCAGAGTGATTCAGTTATACATATACATGTATCTATTCTTTCTCAAATTCTTTTCCCATTTAGCTTGTTACATAATATTGAGCAGAGTTCCCCGTGCTATACTGTAGGTCCTTGTCGGTTGTCCATTTTTTAAAAAAAAAATTTTATTTATTTATTTGGTTGTGCCAGGTCTTAGTTGTGGCTTGCAGTCTCCTTAGTTGCGGCCCACCGGCTCCTTAGTTGCAACACGTGGGCTCCTTAGTTGCGGCAGGTGAGCCCCTTAGTTGTGGCTCATGCTTACCCATATTTGAAAGTGAAAATTCTAACAATACGTAATAATGTATATAAGTGATGTGCCGTATTTCTGTTACTGATGTTGATACATTGATTAGACATAAGGGTAACTTAGGCAATCTCATAATCATTGAGCACACATACTTTCAGAGATGCCAGAAATGACACTACAACTGGGTGTTCAGCTATTTGGCTTCTTAAAGGCTGAGGCTGAAGCCAAAGCTGAGGAGCAGATATTGACTAAATTTGGAGGCCAAAGTTCTATGTTGCTGTGTGCCTATCTGGAGACCACTGAACACAAGCTTAAGGAGGCTCTGAAGTGCAATCCTATGAGCTTCCATCAGCCCTGGCAGTTCTTGATTGCTTCTAGTGCTGCTTCTCCCATTGACCTGACCACCCGTGTGATACCTGAGGGCCTTCAGTAGGGCATCCCTGATGACAAGGCTAATGACCCAAGGACACAGTGAGTGCAAATTCGCGTGGCTTAGTAAGCTATGGGATTACACAAGCATGCCAGGAGCAACACACACGTAATGTCTGTCTGTGTGTATGTGGTAAGGATGTTAGCAGACATTTGAACAGATCAGACAGGATTCATTAATCAATGCAACAACTTTAGAATATTTGTGGAACCCATTCACCTATTTCTGGACTTTTGAGCCAATATTTAGGAAGAATTGAACCCTGCTAACTTTCCTCTGTCTTCTCTTACCCCTCATAGCTAGATTCAATAATGACCTCCAGGGCTTCCCTGGTGGTGCAGTGGTTAAGAATCTGCCTGCCAAGGCAGGGGACACGGGTTTGAGCTCTGGTCCGGGAAGATCCCACATGCTGCGGAGCAACTAAGCCCGTGCGCCACAACTACTGAGCCTGTGCTCTAGAGCTTGCGAGCCACAACTACTGAGCCCATGTGCCACAACTACTGAAGCCTGTGTGCCTAGAGTCCGTGCTCCACAACAACAGAAGCCACCGCAATGAGAAGCCTGTGCACCACAACAAAGAGTAGCCCCCGCTCACCACAACTAGAGAAAGCCCACGCACAGCAATGAAGACCCAATGTAGCCAAAAATAAATAAATAAAATAAATTAAAAAAAAAAAAGAGCCCTCTTTAAAAGTCATGAGGGACACAAAATAATTTAAAAAAAAAAAGAAAATAAGAAAAAAATAATAATGACCTCCATCTCAGTGATGACCCTTTCCCTTAGGAGACAGGGCAGATGTTAACATCTGTCACCAACTCCTCCCACACCCACCCAGCCCCAACTCACTTATTTTTCTTTTTAAAAAAATTTGTGTTAAAACTTACATAATATAAAATTTACCATTTTAACCATTTTTTAAGTGTATGGTTCAGTGGCATTCAGTACGATCACAGTGCTGTGCAACTATCACCACCATCCATTTCCAGGACTTTTTCAATCTTCCCCAATTGAAACTCTGTACCAGTTAAACAAGAGCTTCCTATTCCCCTCCTTACCCCACTGCAGTTCCTGGCAACCACCATTCTACATTTCTGTTCTATGAATTTGACTTCTCTGGGTACCTCATATAAGTAGAATCATATAGCATTTGGTTTATTTTAGTGACAGGCTTATCTCACTTAGAATAATATCTTCAAAGTCCATCCATGTTGTTGCATGTGTCAGAATTTCCTTCCTTCTTAAGACTGAATAATACTTCATTGTATGTGTATACCTCCTTTTGTTTACCCATTCATCTGTCATTTGACATTGTGAATAATACTGCTATGAACATAGGTGTATAAATATCTATTTGAGTTCCTGTTTTCAGGGGTGTATACCCAGGAGTGGAATTGATGGGTCATACGGTCTGACTTGCTTTTGATGAAATGTGGATTTGTCAGTTTCCTCTAACCTAGGATGTAGGATCCCAGATAGGGCTAGGGGGCTTCCTGTTTGCCCTGTCTCTTTTATGGCACAATCTACCATTCTCAGGAACAATTTAAGGGTGTCCTTGCATACCCCAAGTTCAACTCCTTTCATCTTCTCTATGATCTCTCAGCATTGATTGCTTCCACACGACCAGACTTCATTCAAAGACTAAGTTTTCACTCCCTCGAACTGCCTTTCTCTCAAGTTCTCCCTTCAAGAGGAGCCCCACCATGCCTCGGTTAGACTGGTTTCTTCCCTGTTTCTGCAGGTGAGTTAGCAGGAATGATGGACCTAAGGGCTTGCACCTGTGTGGAGCATCTTTGGGACTGTGTTGAACTGGTTGAAGTGTTTACCTAAATAAGTAAATGCAAACTGCAGTCAAGGAAAGAATTCATAACTCAGAGCAAAAGAAGCAGAAACAAGCTTCAGGACTGAAGCCTGAGGCAAAATCAGATATAAGAAATTGTTCAGGGGTTGCCATATGACCCTGCAATCCCACTCCTAGGCATATATCTGGAGAAAACCATACTTCAAAAAGATACATGCACCCCAATGTTCACTTCAGCACTATTTACAATAACCAAGACATGGAAGCCACTTAAATGTCCATCGACAGATGAATGTTTAAAGAAGATGTGGTATATATACACAATGGAATACTACTCAGCCTTTAAAAAGAATGAAATAATGCCATTTGCAGCAACATGGATGGACCTAGAGATTATCGTAAGTGAAGTAAGTCAGGCAGGGAAAAACAAATATCATATAATATCACCTATATGTGGAATCTAAAAAAAATGATACAAATGAATTTATATTGAAAACAGAAATAGACCCACAGACATAGAAAACGAACTTATGGTTACCAAAGCGGAAAGGGAAGTGAGAGATAAATTAGGAGTTTGGGATTAACAGATATACACTACCGTATATAAAATAGATAACTAAAAAGGACCTACTGTATAGCACAGGGAACTATACTCAACATTTTGTAATAACATATAAAGGAAAAGAATCTGAAAAAGAATCTATATCTATATATGTATATATATATAGATATATAGATAGATATCATATATCATAGATGATTCAATACCTCCTGCCTCAGCTCAAAACACTAATTTCTAGGTGTTCATCCAGGAGGAGAGTTAAAATTATGATAAAGAAATGACGAAATGAATAGATTTATTACTTCCTTGTTACGTCCTTAAAATTGAACACATTTGCAAAGTCACACTTGTGATTATCATGATCAGTGGCAGTTAAAATGGCATAATGAGCTCACAACTGTTATGACTGGAGCTATAGATTAACAAGATAGATCATCCCATTATATAAGAAACAGCACCCATTTCAACCGTGGTTTTCTGCTTTACAGAAATCCTCCTTGGAAAGGAGCAGTCACTACAGGGGAATCCCATTGACACTCAGCCAAGTGAGAAGAATCTATATCATGGGGAGGGGAATAGTTAGAGAACACCGGATGTTTGCTAATTATTTTCAAATCAAGTTGACTAGACTGAGTTTTAAACAAAGATAATCTGGGAGGGTAAGATAAATGTAGATTCTTCCCTTGACTCTTATAAGTAGGGGTAATAAATCCATCTTTGTACTCATTACTGCCTCTATTCCAGTCTTATCTCCAGCTATTAAGCCCTTCTTGTTGCCACAGGAATCATATTCAGTATCTCTA
Source organism: Leucopleurus acutus (assembly GCF_964270905.1). Classification (NCBI taxonomy): domain Eukaryota; kingdom Metazoa; phylum Chordata; class Mammalia; order Artiodactyla; family Delphinidae; genus Leucopleurus; species Leucopleurus acutus. The sequence goes on along the minus strand of NC_139147.1, from coordinate 75,469,425 downwards.
TTTATAAGCTATTCCTCAGCGCCTTCTTTGTGGTCTGCTCTGTTTGAATTCAGTGTAAAATGGCTAAGGACTTCCCACCTCAAAACTGACTGTCACATCAGATGATACCTCCAGGAATCTCAGAATTATCTGAAGCTGAAGGACCCTAAAGGTTTGGGCAAGAAACCAGCAATTTTGACAGAATGCACCCTCTACTCTTCCTGGGATATAAGCTAATTCTGGAAAAGCATAGACCTTCTTCTCTATGGAGGAATAATCTGTAAAAGTACAGAATATGGGCAAAATTAAAGCTGCAATTCAAAGGAAATGGACCACGCAGAAGATTAAGAATTGCTCTCCACCTAAAACAGATAGATTGGAAGAAGTAAATACATTTAAAAACTGTTTCACTCATGTTCTCAACACAGTTCAAAATGGTGCTCTATCTGTAAAACTAATATGAAATGAATACTGCTAAACACTGCATTTCTAAAGTATTAAGGCAAATACAAGAATATTTTCTCTTGATTTCAAATATAACTTGGTGTGGCGTAGAGTTCGCAGGATATATTTTCCCTTACCAACTCTGTTGACATTGTCCCCAAAGGTTAATATCCTTGATATATGAGACATTCATGAAAACAAGTAATCTATTTGGGAGAGTGGGGATGAACCTAGGGGACAGAAGTAAGGAACTGAGCAGGTTCAAATATGGGAGGAGAAAAAGCCAATGCATTGGTGTGTTGAATTGGCCACCACCATTGGGAACTGAGGTTCAGTCCCACTGGGATGTGCTTGGCAGTAGAAAGAATGTTCAGAATCATCTCCCCAAGGATGGTCAGGGAGAGGCATCTACTCACTGTCTGCCATATCCTACTGGTTGAAAGTTGTCCCAGGGCTGCTAATTCCCCAGCACTTCTGAGCTAGGGAGGCCTGCTTGCAGAGTGGAGGTCCCCAGTTCACACTGGGAGAAGCCCTAGGGACAGGAGCACAGAAGGCATTGAGTGCCAACCAAGTGAGTCACCTGCCTGGAAATGCCACATCTGGAAACAGGGTGAGACTGAGAGGCATTTGGCAAATAAAAGATGAAATTATATGAGAAAAATGCACCTGAAGAGTGTTCACCTTCACTACTAATCAAAGCAGTGCAAATCACTGCAACAATGAATATCTTTTCCTCTTATAAACTTAAAGTGATTTTTAAAATAATTCTTAATGTTTTAAAGATCTAGTGAGAGGGGAAACTCCCCCACACCCTGCCTGCCCCACTGCTAACAGAAATACATTTTATAAACTTTCTAGGACCAAATTAATGTTATAGACTTTTATGGGCTAAATTGTGTTCTCCCCAAATTCCTGTATTGAAGCCCTAACCCCCAGTACCTCAAAATGTGACTATATTAATGTGACTATATTTGGAGGTAGGTCTTTAAAAAATGATTAGACTAAAATGAGGCCATGAGGATGGGCCCTAATCCAATCTGACTGGTGTCCTTATAAGAAGCAGAAATTTGGACACACAAAGAGACATACAGAGGAAAGATCATGTGAGGACACAGTGAGAGGGTAGCCATCTGCAAACGAGGAAACTAAAGAAGAAACTAAGCCTACTGACACCTTGATTTTGGACTTCCAGCCTCCAGAACTGTGAGAAAACAAATTTCTATTGTTTAAGCCACCCAGTCTGTGGTACTTATGGCAGCCCTAGAGAATAAATACATAGATCATGAATTTTAAAAATATCTTCATACACTGTGGCCACTACAGGTACTTCCTTTCAATATCCATTTTCCCCTCCATCCTTATTAATAAAACTCAGGTTTTTTGTTTGTTTTTGCTTGTTTGTTTGGTTCTTTGGTGAGTACAGCAATCTGCCCATCACTTGGACTATGATTGGTCTCAGTCAATTGTTAAAATCCTATTCCTTGTTTTCCCAGCATCCCTTGTAAGCAGGGTTGACCACATGACCAGGTTCTGGCCAATGAGACCAATAGAAAGTCTTCAGTGGGGGTTCTGAGGAAGCTTTTTCTTTCTTGATAGAAGGCAGATGGAGGTGGTCTACATACGTCTCACTCCCTCTCCAACATTCATTGGGCTACATTTATCAATATACCTTAAAGATTAGCAACTCTGACTGTTGCCCTCTCTACATTTTGCTGATATAAACAGGGTCTGCATCTTTGATACAGACCTAACCAGGTTTCCTTCTTCTTTTCCATCCTCTTGAAATCTGCACCTGAGTGGTAAGTTATGGCAGGGCTTGCCTTGCATATCTCTCTCCCTGAAAGTACATACTGATCTCAGAATTTAAAGGGAAGGTAAAGAATCAGACACCCCATTCTTATCTCAAAGTAGAACCCATGTTATACCAGAAACTAACACAACATTGTAAATCAACAATACTTCAATAAGATAAATTAAAAAAAAAAAAAGTAGAACCCAAGTACTCTAGCAGAGCTTACAAGAAGGCCCTGAATTGGGAGTTACAGAGCTCTCACATACCTGTTAGGAAAGCAATATTTTTTTTCCATCTGCTAATGTTCTTTGAATCTAGTTTCCTCTTTGGGAAACCATATAGGTAGAAGTGGTTATGACAAAATGGGTTTTGGGTGGTTCTTCATTTGGGGCTGTCATGAACATCACAAATACCACCCTAACCTCACACTGGTCCCTAAGAGATACCAGCTCACACAGTACTTTCCATTTCATCACACAACCCCTCAAAGCAGCAAGAATGAGACTCTTCACTGAGCAGAAAATTCTCAACCAGATGGGTTTGCCCTGGAAAAGAGATTGTCTAATTCTTACAGGGCTCTAGGTAGTCTTGGCTTTGTACAATTGGTGCCCAGTATAGTATCTTTCATAAGAACTGTGACCATACTCCCACTAAAATACAGAGAACAAGGTGGGAATCAGCCTTCACAGATATAGCAGATATAATTTTTTTGTATTTTTAATATTTTGAACATGATTTTTGGTACAGCCTTAGTGAAACTTCATTAAGCAACTCCTGAGTACAGTTTCATGGCACCAAAAAATTTTAAGCGCCTACTAGCCATCAGTTGAGTAATTCAACAAATATTTACTGAGAACTTACAATGTACTATGGCCTTTGCTAAAAAACTAATAAGATATAAAATATTGTTGTAATGTTGCAAAATAGGTAAACCATGATGCTGAGAAATAAAATATTGCCTGCTATATCATCAAACAAAAGATGTCACAGTCATCAGCGATTGCAGCCACACCAGTGGTGAGCCTCGAGGGAGTTCAGGATGGAAATAAGAAATACCTGCCATCTAGCAGCCACCACCACCGGTGCAGCCTGAGGAAACTCAGGATGAGAAAACACAGGATACAAGCCCCAGATAGCTGAGGTGCATATCAAAGGAATGATTTCAGTGAGCCCAGACTCTTGCATCTTCCCATATATAGAAAAGCGCTAAATTCCTGAATATACGGTTTTCTTTTATTAACAGTAGCCTTTTGTTCTGACTCCCTGGCGTTTCAAAAACTCCTATATCTCCTGGCTTCCCCCACTTCCTCTACGGAACAGTTTTCTCAGCGTTTATTTGAGAGACTATCTCCTGGGCTTGAAGTCCTAAGAATGTTCACCGAATAAAACATAACTCTCAGCTTTCAGGTTGTGCTTTTTTTTTTTTCAGTCGACAATCCTTGGAAGAACTATTATTGAGGTAGAGGAGAAAGACACTTAAATAGTTACAATATGATGTGATTCTGGGAAATACACTAAAATTTGCCTCTGTGAGGATCACCTTTCCTTATAAAATCCTGCAAACCCTTTAAGGCCAACTCAAATCCTGCTTCCCCCAAGAATAGTTAAATGCTCTCTTCAGCCAAAATAAATCTTTCTTTTGTCTCTCTTTTCCTCCAGTGTATGTACTAGCTAATATTCATGTTTGTATCTCTTTCTTCCATTTGATTTTATTTTCTTAAAGGACAGAAGCTGTACATTAGCCATCTTTGTATTCTCCAATTTGGCCAGGATATTTTCACATAGTAAACAGTGAATATTTGTTGAACTGAAATAAACTTTATTACATTAATCAGATTCATTCTCATGGAGTTTGCAGATACACAGTTCCTCTGGTTTAGAACAGAAAGGGTAATAGGTGCTACGTATTTCTACTTAATAGTCTCAATTTTGTTGAGAAATTATTTGCCCTGACTCTAAAAAGAGTTTATGAGGGTTTTAATTATGATATTATAAGTGTGTATTGTTTCCATTGAAAATAAGGGAATTATAAAGATTTTTAGACATTTGTTGTCACTTGAAATTTCAAAAAATAAATTTAGAAAAAGAATGGATTATTCTGCAGTGCATGAAGTTGAATCAAATTATTCTATAGTGGTAGTAAAATATTTCTACCAATTATTTATTATTTATCATATTTGGGAAAGTTTAGATGGGGATTACAGTGGAGGAAAGCAGGAATGTCAGATATAGGAGTTGAGATTATGAGAAATGAAGTTCGAGAGATGGGGGGCGGGTGGTGAGAGCCTGCAGAGAGACTTGAATGAGAGGAAGAATTTAGCACTAGATAGAATACTTAATGGGGCCGTTGTTACTTCTTCATGAAAGGACTAGCTGACTGTAGTGATGGCCCTTTAATCTTAGCTTTCTGGGCCTTCATTTAAAATGAGGTTTAGCTTGAGACAGTCCCATGAAGGAATTTAAAAGTTTTTTTTTTTTAATCGAATTCAACCATTAAAAAAAATTAAAATGGTGAAAGTATGTTTGGAGGAAACAAATTGAGCTATAAAATGGATTAGAAGGAGAGATCTGGGAGGCAGGAAGTTCAGTTAGGAGCAGCTGCTTTTGTTTCAGTAAGAGAAGGTGAAAGCAGAGATTGGGGTAGAAGGAAGGAGAAGGGACAGGAAGTGAGAATCAGAAGCAGCTAAGCTGCTCCAGTTGCCAGTATGTCCGGTTACCTCTGAAAGCCTTTTCATTTACCAATGATTCATTCTGTTGTAAGTTTTCTTTGGACTTCATTTTCCATTTGTTATTACTGATTATAATAATAAAGCACCGAGTTATCACCCTCACCATATGTTAAGGCCTTGAAAACAAATGTAGAGGACAAAGATATTTCTTCTTTGAAAAATTCTTTGTGATTTTAATTTTTCAAGCACTCAGGAAATATATCTGAAAGGGTGGGTGCTTGAGATAATTTAGTCATATTGTTTGCTGGCATGCTCCCTCAGATATTAACCATACTTTGACATGGAGTGTGTTATTCAGAGTACTGAGGTGTAAAAGATTTCTTCAGTACTTTGCAATAGTTTCCACACAATGGTGAAAAACACGTTCATTTGTGCCCAAGCCAGAGGCTTTTAATCTATCGCTCAGAAAAGCAAACTTGTGATATAAAATAGTAGCTGAGGAACTGGCTCTTACCTTCTTATGAAAGAGAGGCAATAGAAGATGAAATTTCCTTACAATATTTTGTAAATTTCACTTTTCAGTACCAAATGGAGTTAACTTGCTAGGAATGTCTAAACTGAAGTTCATTTGAGGTAACATTTTGGGGTTTATTTTATTTTATTCCCCTCCTTAGTCTTCAGAAAAAAGATATTGGAATATATGAATAAAAGAAGAATATTCAAAACAAAAATAAAAACCAACCAGCTGCATTCAATTTTGGAATTAGGATTTTCAAAAAGACAAGCTGTTAAATTCTAGTTGCTCTTCTAGTATATGTTGAGAAATGGAGTTTATAGTTATTAAATCCAGAGCTGAAATTATTTTCAAATAATTATTGTTCTACTTTTCACAGGCCACTGAAAACAGGCTTGAAGACTAACATTTTCTGAGTGCAGAAAGTAAAATGATAATATTCAATAAAACATGACCTTGAGAAGTATCTAAACAGAAGAGATTTGTTTGCAATTGAGAATTCCTTACCTTACACTGATACAGAGCAGAACCCTGTGAGGTTCCTGGGCACACAAGCCTTTCTGTGTCCCCATTTCTTGATTACAGGAAATAGGCTTCCTTCAGCCTCCATGATCTTCCCTGAGTTCCAATGGGCAGGTTCAAACAGATGCTAATTAGGGAAGGGAGGGGATGTGGAGACAAGGGGAGGAAGAGTCAAAAGAAAGGATAGTGCAGCCTTGGGGCTGGGTCCTGGTTCCCCATCAAGGGATACACATAACAATATCTTTAAGATGTTTTGCAGATACTGAAACCCCTACCAGGTGGGAGAAATTAACTGTGTGCTGCCTACAGGACTAGACCCCAGACTGGTTGGAACCAGAAGGCTGATGATGCTGACTCCCACTTACCTCACTACCAACCAGTCAGAAGAATGTCCACAAGCTGATCACACTCTCTTTGAACCATTGCTATAAAAGTTCTCACTAGCCCCTCCAGGTCCAGACACACTGTGGGCATTAGCCTGCTGTGGCCCCCTTTGCCTGGTAAAGCAATAAAGTTATTCTTTTCTACTTCACCCAAAACTCTGTCTCCGAGAATTAATTTAGTGTCAGGGTACAGAGGCTGGATCCAGCTTCAACACCAATAATTTTCCTCCAGCAGATAGCCTTTGTCAGGGTTCATGGAATAGCCTTCTGCCATTTTCTATAAGTTGCTAGTGAGTCAACTGAAGCACATAAACTATGATGTGAGAGAATCGTGTTACTTAAAATAAAAATTAGGCAAATTGTAGACTTGGGCATTTCAAGATCCTGCAGTTTATTGCTAGCTCATCCTTATTTCTTCTTCATTTCAAAGCCAGCATTCTTTTTTTTCTTCCACTGAGATCTGGGCTTAATTTGGATTACAATTAAAATTAAGATTGTCCTGGAATTCATGGGAATTTGCTTTCTTAGAATCAGCTCTTAAAAATCTAACAGTATGTTACTTTTTCAGTGATGAACAGTCCCAGGTCCTGTTCCCTTTGGCTTTCATCCAGTCTTTTCCTTTTTCTGAATCTGTTATTTCTCTAAAAATGGCCAACATTTTAATAAACTTTTCAATAATTCTCTTGCCATCTCTCCTAATCCCACATATTGAAAATTCACGTTTTCTCTAAAAGGACTGACTGACTTATTTCATTTTGGTGACTTTGTTATGTTCCTTAGCAACCAAAGGATCATAAATTTTAACATCTTAAGTTTCACAGTTCTTTTCCTATTTATTTATTTATTATTAGGGTATTACAATGTTGTGTTAGTTTCTACTGTACAGAAAAGTGAAGTACAGTTCCCTGTGCTATACAGCAGGTTCTCATTAGTTATCTATTTTATAAATATTAGTGTATATATGTAGTCCCAATCTCCCAATTCACCCTACCCTCCCTTTCCCTCCATTGGAAGGTGAACTTCACTTCTACAGCTCAGTTTGATCTCCCTTTGCATTGCACAACCTATTGAAAAGCAGACAAACCATCCAGCCCCTCTTGTAGATTTCCAAGTCAGTCTAGGTTAAGTTATTGTCAATTCAAGTTTTTCTCTCCTCTCCACCTCCTTCAGGGATGGTGTTGGACTTGTGAAGATGTACATGGTGGGGACGGGCAGGAGTAGTAAAGGTAAGCTCATGGTCCCTGACAACATCTCCAGTGTGCCTGCTACTAACATATTTTGTTGGTCGTCTGGATCTTGCATGGTGACTGCTGTGGCGAGAAGAGAATGTGGCTGCCATCCTTGACTCTGTGCCAGGAGTGACACTTAAAGGGTTTCAGCTCTACAGTTTCCAACCAGGGACTGAAACATCACACCCTTTTTTTTTTTTAACATCTTTATTGGAGTATAATTGCTTTACAATAGTGTCTTGGTTTCTGCTTTATAACAAAGCGAATCAGTTATACCTATACATATATCCCCATATCTCTTCCCTCTTGCGTCTCCCTCCCTCCCACCCTCCCTAACCCACCCCTCTAGGAGGTCACAAAGCACGGAGCTGATCTCCCTGTGCTATGAGGCTGCTTCCCACTAGCTATCTATTTTACATTTGGTAGTGTATATATGTCTGTGCCACTCTCTCACTTCGTCCCAGCTTACCCTTCCCCTCCCCGTGTCCTCAAGTCCATTCTCTAGTAGGTCTGTGTCTCTATTCCCGTCTGGCCCCTAGGTTCACACCCTTTTCAATCTAAGTTTCCTCACTTCTTTTAAGGAAAATTTGGGCAGGGAATGGCTCTCGCCTTCAGTAAATTTCCATATTCCATTTATGGGCATGGAAATTTTGAATCTCTTTCTCACCATTTGTGAGTTACCAAAAAAATAAAACAAAATCAGGAAGGGGCTATCTTCAGGCCTCTCCTATCTATCTTCATTATTCTGTCACCTAATTTTCTCTTTCAAAGCTGACGTGTGCAGGGACAATTGCCAGAAAGGAAATTGTTCTGAAAACCCTCGGCTGGAAGCTGGTTCTGGGATTCCCCAAATTTCAAGAGTATTTACCCCTGTGTCACCTACCCAATATTTTTAATTCCCAATTATTTAAACACCTAACCCTCTTCTCAGCTCTCTAACACAAGAGATTTTTTTTTTTTTAATAAAGAAGGTGAGGAAAAGTGAGAAAAAAAATTGGTTCAGCTGGATGGTAGCTATTTTCAAATTCTCCACCTTATACCTAAATCCTTGACTGTTTTCAAAAAACCCTTCCTTCCAAATTTGATGTCTTTGTTCTTTGGTCTTGACAACTTTTTCTCAACCTTCAAAGGGATCCACATGCTTCAGGGTTCAAACGAGAGGGGTCATGGAGGAGAAATGCATGCCAATGAGTGTAATCACAATTTATACTCCGGCCCCAGCTGGTATTTATGATAGAACCCAGTAAAATTATTGGTGGAGATCCTGGTCGTAACAAAGGAGTGCCACAGGATTCAGCTAAATGTCTAAGGTAAATGAGTCTCTGGATGGATGATGAGTTTTGGCTACACTTGGGTCTAATTAGGAGAAAATAAGTGTTGTTTTTTGGAGCTCAATTGTGTCTCATAGTTTAAAATGTTAACACAGTGGAAGCTGTTGATCAGACAATTGACATCATTTGGCATAGACTGTCAGAGCAGACTCTACCTACAGAATAGCAGACTATTTGCCTGAGAGGACATCATAAATTCACTTGGTTCTAATAGCGTGAGAAAACTCCTTTCAGAAGAGAGATTGTGCACACAAAGACCCCTGAGGGAAGAAATGACAATGGAAACATCCATCAAGTAAGGAAAGGGTGTTTAGAAAATCAATCATCCTACTCTATCCATCATACCATCAGAAACTGCTGTGTTAATCCATTTACCACCCCTGAGCATGAGGGCAAAGACAAAGTGCAGAAGCACTCCTTGGGGAGAGCTCTCAACAAAACTTCTGTATAGGCTAATGTGGACAATGGGGGTTTTCCCCATGTCACATCCAAAGAATACTGAGTACAACTTACATACCAACATGCAGCGGAAGGTAGTTTTTCAAATATGAGTCATTTCTTAATTATTTGGCCTAGGGAGCTTTTTTTCCCTTTTCTCACAGCACACGTTCTGAGTTGTGAATACATGCTGTAGATTCATCCCTGCCTTTTCATGGCACATGAACTTGATAATTTCCTAAGGGTTAAAAAAAAAATAAACTCTTACTTCTCTGAATGCTACTGGAGTTTATTAGCTCTCAAGATATAAAGGAAATGATGTTAATTAGAAATTCTGCAATAATTACAGAAAATCTTCAAAATATTACTTTCTAGCTTTTAAAATTGCCTCAAAGAAGAAAAGCAAATGCCAAGTGCTTATTTTGCTATTAAATGTTATCAGTTTCAATATTAGTACCTTGATAATGAAAATAATTCCTTTCATTTTTACAGTGTTTTTTTCTTTTTTAATAACATCTTTATTGGAGTATAATTGCTCCACTACGGTGTGTTAATTTCTGTCCCACAACAAAGTGAATCAGCTATACATGCATACACATCCCCACATCTCCTCCCTTCTGCGTCTTCCCCCGACCCTCCCCATCCCACCCCTCTAGGTGTCACAAAGTGCTGAGCCAATCTCCCCGTGCTACACGGCTGCCCCCCACCAGCCATCCACTTTGCATTTGGCAGTGTATATAACTCCATGCCACTCTCTCACTTTGTCCCAGCTTACCCTTCCCCCCACCCCATGTCCCCAAGTCCACTCTCCACGTCTGCATCTTTATTCCTGTCCTGTCCCTAGGTTCTTCAGAACAATATATATTTTTTTGATTCCATATATATGTGTTAGCATACAGTTTTTATTTTTCTATTTCTGACTTACTTCACTGTGTATGACAGTCTCTAGGTCCATCCACTTCACTACAAATAACTCAATTTCATATTTTTTATGGCTGAATAATATTCCATTATATATATGTGCCACATCTTCTTTATCCATTCATCTGTCGATGGACGCTTAAGTTGCTTCCATGTCCTGGCTATTGTAAATAGAGCTGCAATGAACATTGTGGTACATGACTCTTTTTGAATTATGGTTTTCTCAGGGAATATGCCCAGTAGTAGGATTGCTGGGTCATATGGTAGTTCTATTTTTAGTTTTTTAAGGAACCTCCATACTGTTCTCCATAGTGGCTGTATCAATTTATATACCCACCAACAGTGCAAAAGTGTTCCCTTTTCTCCGCTCCCTCTCCAGCATTTATTATTTGTAGATTTTCTAATGATGCCCATTCTAACAGGTGTGAAGTGATACCTCACTGTAGTTTCGATTTGCATTTGATGTTGAGCATCCTTTCATGTGTTTGCTGGCAATCTGTACATCTCCTTTGGAGAAATGTCTATTTAGGTCTAGTGCCCAATTTTTGATCGGGTTGTTTGTTGTTTTTGATATTGAGCTGCATGAGCTGCTTCTAAATTTTGGAGATTAATCCTTTGTCAGTTGCTTCATTTGCAAATATTTTCTCCCATTCTGAGGGTTGTCTTTTCATCTTGTTTATGTTTCCCTTTGCTGTGCAAAAGCTTTTAAGTTTCATTAGGCCCCATTTGTTTATTTTTGTTTTTATTTCCATTTCTCTAGGAGATGTGTCAAAAAGGATCTTGCTGTGATATATGTCAGAGTGCTCTGGCTATGTTTACCTCCAGGAGTTTTATAGTGTCTGGCCTTACATTTAGGCCTTTAATCCATTTTGAGTTTATTTTTGTATATGGTGTTAGGAAGTGTTCTGATTTCATTCTTTTACATGTAGCTGTCCAGTTTTCCCAGCACCACTTATTGAAGAGGCTGTCTTTTCTGCATTGTATATTCTTGCCTCCTTTATCAGAAATAAGGTGACTATATGTGCATGGGTTTATCTCTGGGCTTTCTATCCTGTTCCATTGATCTATATTTTTGTTTTTGTGCCAGTACCATACTGTCTTGATTACTGTAGCTTTGTAATATAGACTGAAGTCCAGGAGCCTGATTCCTCCAGCTCTGTTTATCTTTCACAAGATTCATTTGGCTATTGGGGGTCTTTTATGTTTCCATACAAACTGTGAATTTGTTTGTTCTAGTTCTGTGAAAAACGCTATTGGTAGTTTGATGGGGATTACATTGAATCTGTAGATTGCTTTGGGTAGTATAGTCATTTTCACAATGTTCATTCTTCCAATCCAAGAACATTGTATATCTCTCCACCTGTTTGTATCATCTTTAATTTCTTTCATCAGTGTCTTATAGTTTTCTGCATACAGGTCTTTTGTCTCCTTAGGTAGTTTTATTCCTAGGTATTTTATTCTTTTTATTGCAGTGGTAAATGGGAGTGCTTCCTTAATTTCTCCTTCAGATTTTTCATCATTAGTGTATAGGAATGCAAGAGATTTCTGAGCATTAATTTTATATCCTGCTACTTTACCAAATTCATTGATTAGCTCTAGTAGTTTTCTGGTAGCATCTTTAGGATACTCTATGTATAGTATCATGTCATATGCAAACAGTGACAGCTTTACTTCTTCTTTTCCAATTTGGATTCCTTTTATTTATTTTTCTTCTCTGATTGCTGTGGCTAAAACTCCCGAAACTATGTTGAATAATAGTCTGAGAGTGTACAGCCTTGTCTTGTCCCTGACCTTAGAGGAAATGGTTTCAGTTTTTCACCATTGAGAACGATATTGGCTGTGGGTTTGTCATATATGGCCTTTATTATGTTGAGGTACATTCCCTCTGTGCCTACTTTCTGGAGGGTTTTTATCATAAATGGTGTTAAATTTTGTTGAAAGCTTTTTCTGCATCTATTGAGATGATCATATGGCTTTTCTCCTTCAATTTTTTAATATGATATATCACATTGATTGATCTGTGTATATTGAAGAATCCTTGCATTCCTGGGATAAACCCCACTTGATCATGGTGTGTGATCCTTTTAATGTGCTGTTGGGTTCTGTTTGCTAGTATTTTGTTGAGGATTTTTGCATCGATGTTCATCAGTGATATTGGCCTATAGTTTCCTTTCTTTGTGACATCTTTATCTGGTTTTGGTATCAGGGTGATGGTGGGCTCATAGAATGAGCTTGGGAGTGTTCCTCCCTCTGCTCTATTTTGGAAGAGTTTGAGAATGATAGGTGTTAGCTCTTCTCTAAATGTTTGATGGAATTCGCCTGTGAAGGCACCTGGTCCTGGGCTTTTGTTGGTTGGAAGATTTTTAGTCACAGTCTCAATTTCAGTGCCTGTGATTCGTCTGTTCATATTTTCTATTTCTTCCTGCTTCAGTCTTGGAAGGTTGTGCATTTCTAAGAATTTGTCCATTTCTTCCAGGTTGTCCATTTTATTGGCATAGAGTTGCTTGTAGTAATATCTCATGATCCTTTGTATTTCTGCAGTGTCAGTTGTTACTTCTCCTTTTTCATTTCTAATTGTATTGATTTGAGTCTTCTCCTTTTTTTCCTGATGCGTCCAGCTAATGGTTTATCAATTTTGTTTATCTTCTCAAAGAACAAGCTTTTAGTTTTATTGATCTTTGTTATCATTTCCTTCATTTCTTTTTCATTTATTTCTGATCTGATCTTTATGATTACTTTCCTTCTGGTAACTTTGTGGGATTTTTTGTTCTTCTTGCTCTAATTGCTTCAGGTGTAAGGTTAGGTTATTTATTTGAGGTGTTTCTTGTTCCTGAGGTATGCTTGTATTGCTATAAACTTCCGTCTTAAAACGGCATTTGCTGCATCCCATAGGTTTTGGGTCATCGTGTTTTCATTGTCATTTTTTTTCTAAGTATTTTTTGATTTCCTCTATGATTTCTTCAGTGACCTCTTGGTTATTAAGTAGTGTATTGTTTAGCCTCCATGTGTTTGTATTTTTTACGGATTTTTTCCTGTTATTGATATTTAGTCTCATAGCTTTGTGGTCAGAAAAGATACATGATACAATTTCAATTTTCTTAAATTTTGCAAGGCTTGATATGTGACCCAAGATATGATCTATCCTGGAGAATGTTCCATAAACACTTGAGAAGAAAGTGTATTCTGTTGTTTTGGGATGGAATGTCTTATAAATATCAAATAAGTCCATCTTGTTTAGTATGTAATTTAAAGCTTGTGTTTCCTTATTTATTTTTATTTTGGACGATCTGTCTATTGGTGAAAGTGGGGTGTTAAAGTCCCCTTCTAAGATTGTGTTACTGTTGATTTCCCCTTTTATGGCTGTTAGCATTTGCCTTATGTATTGAGGTGTTCCTATGTTGGGTGCATCAATATTTACAATTGCTATATCTTCTTCTTGGATTGATCCCTTGATCATTATGTAGTGTCCTTCTTTGTCTCTTGTAATAGTCTTTATTTTAAAGTATGTTTTGTGTGATGTGAGAATTGCTACTCCAGCTTTCTTTTGATTTCCATTTGCATGGAATATCTTTTTCCATCCCCTCACTTTCAGACTGTATGTGCCCCTAGGTCTGAAGTGGGTCTCTTGTAGACAGCATATATATGGGTCTTGTTTTTGTATCCATTCAGCCAGTGTACGTCTTTTGGTGGGAGCATTTAATCCATTTACATTTAAGGTAATTATTGATATGTATTGTTCCTATTACCATTTTCTGAATTGTTTTGCATTTATTATTGTAGGTCTTTTCCTTCTCTCATGTTTCTTGCCTAGCATTTGTTGTAGAGCTGGTTTGGTGGTCCTGAATTCTCTTAGATTTTGCTTGTCCGTAAAGGTTTTAATTTGTCTGTCGAATCTGAATGAGATTCTTGCTGGGTAGAGTAATCTTGGTTGTAGGTGTTTCCCTTTCATCACTTTAAATATGTCTGGCCACTCCCTTCTGGCTTGCAGAGTTTCTGCTGATAGATCAGCTGTTAACCTTATGGGGATTCCCCTGTATGTTATTTGTTGCTTTTACTTTGTTGCTTTTAATATTTTTCCTTTATATTTAGTTTTTGATAGTTTGATTAATATGTGTCTTGGTGTGTTTCTCCTTGGATTTATCCTGTATGGGACTCTCTGTGTTTCTTGGACTTCATTGACTATTTCCTTTCCCATATTAGGGAAGTTTTCAATTATAATCACTTCAAATATTTTCTCAGTCCCTTTTTTTTCTCTTTTTCTTCTGGGACCCCCTATAATTCAAATGTTGGTGCATTTAATGCTGTCCCAGAAGTTTCTGAGACTGTCTTCAATTCTTTTCATTTATTTTTTCTTTATTCTGCTCTGCGGTAGTTATTTCCACTATTTTATCTTCCAGGTCACTTATCCATTCTTCTGCCTCAGTTGTTCTGCTATTGATTCCTTCTAGAGAATTTTTAATTTCATTTATTGTGTTGTTCATCATTGTTTGTTTGCTCTTTAGTTCTTCTAGGTCCTTGTTAAAAGTTTTTTTTATTTTCTCCAATCTATTTCTAAGATTTTGGATCATATTTATTATCATTGCTCTGAATTATTTTTCACGTAGGCTGCCTATTTCATCTTCATTTGTTTGGTCTGGTGCATTTTTACCTTGCTAATCATCTGCTGTGTGTTTCTCTGTCTTCTCATTTTGCTTAACTTACTGCATTTGGGGTCTCCTTTTCGCAGGCTGCAGGTTCATAGTTCCTGTTGTTTTTGGTGTCTGACCCCAGTAGGTAAGGTTGGGTCAGTGGGTTTTGTAGGCTTCCTGGTGGAGGGGACTGGTGCCTGTGTTCTGGTGGATGAGACTGGAGCTTGACAGGACCTCGTCTGGTGGTGTGTTTTGGGGTGTCTGTGAACTTATTATGATTTTAGGCAGCCTCTCTGCTAATGGGTGGGGTTGTGTTTCTGTTTTGCTAGTTGTTTGGCATAAGGTGTCCAGCACTGTAGCTTGCTGGTTGTTGAGTGGAGCTGGGTCTTAATGTTGAGATGGAGATCTCTGGGATCTGTGCCATTTGATATTACGTGGAGCTGGGAGATCTGTGCCATTTGATATTATGTGGAGCTGGGAGGTCTCTGGTGGACCAATGTCCTAAACTCGGCTCTCCCACCTCAGAGGCACAGGCCTGACACATGGCCAGAGCACCAAGACACTGTCATCCACACAGCCAGGTACGTGGGGAGATTCTTGCCTTTGGGGAAGTCTGAGGTCTTCTGACAGTGTTCAGTAGGTGTTCTGTAGGAGTTGTTCCACATGTAGATGTATTTCTGATGTATTTGTGGGGAGGGAGGTGATCTCCACGTCTTACTCCTCCGCCATCTTGAAGGTCTCCTACAGTGCTTTTTATAGTGCTTTTGTACCTGTTATCACATTTGGTTCATTTATAGGAATGTTCTGAAAGTTAAACACTTCCTTATTTGAGCAACTAATAGTTCTTTCAAATAATTTAATAAATCTCTTTTGGGTAGAAAAAAAAAGAAATTACGTGAAGGATGCAGTTTTTTAGGCACATTATAATCTGGTGGTTTCAAAGGAGCATAGTCACAAAAGAAAAAATAGATAATTAGATTTCATCAAAATTAAAAACTTTTGTTCATTAAAGGACACAAGCAAGAAAGTGAAAAAACCCACATAATAAAAGAAAATAATTGAAAATTATATATGTGATAAGCGTTTAGTATACAGAATATATAAAGAAATTATATAACAACAAAGACAACAACCTAGTTTAAAAAAATGGGCAAAGCACTGAAACAGACATTATTCCAGAGAAGATAAGCACATGCAAAGTTGCTCAACATCATTAATTATTAGGGAAATGCAAAGCAAAACCACAATGAAGTACCACTTCATGACAGTAGGAAAGCTATTAAAAAAAAAGTGGAAAATAACAAGTGTTGGTAAGGATGTGGAGAAATTGGAACCCTCATATACTGCTGGGGGAACGTAAAATTGTTAGCCTCTGTGAAAAACAATCTGGGAGTTTTAAAAAAGTTAAACATAGAGTTACCATATGATCCAGCAATTTCCTTCCTAGGTATATACCCAAGAGAATTGAAAACATACATCTAAACAAAGACTTGTACATTAATGTTCATAGCAATCAAAACCATTTTACTCATAATAGCTACAAAGTAGAAACAATTCAAGGGTCTATCAACTGACGAATAAATAAGCAACATGTGATCCATCCATACAACTGAATATTATTCGGCAATAAAAAGGAATGAAATACTGTTACATGCTATAGCAGGGATTACTCTTGAAGACATAATGCTAACTGAAAGAAATCAGACAAAAAGACCATAATGTTATATGATTCCACTTATATGAAATGTCCAGAAGAGTCAAATCAGTAGAGAAAGAAGGTAAATAAATGATTGCAAGGCTCTAGGGGACAGAGGAAAGGGAAGTGAGTTCTAATGGGTATGGGAATCTCTTCTTGAGACCATGAAAAATTTAAAAATTTTAATATATGTTATAGCAGATTTAATATGAACAAGAAAGAATCAGTAAACTGAAAGATAGAAAAAATTATTCAAAATGCTTCTCAGAGAAGAAAAGTAACAGAAAATATGACAGTGAGTGACATGGAAGACAGTGAGAAGGCTTGGCATACTTCTAACTAAAGTACAAAAGAAGAGCACTGAGGCAATAGAAGGGAGTTAACATGTGAGAGTTTCAAATGTATTAAAAAAGCAGTCCTCATTTCAGAAAACTGAAAAAATTCTGAAGAGTATAAATAAAAAATCCACAAGTAGATTCAGCATAGCAGAACACAAAGACAAGAAGGGAGAAGACAGATTACCTATTGATATGGAGAGAAAAGGCAGATTTTCCAAGAGGAATGAATATTAAAATGGCAGTTGGCTCTCAAGAAAAAAAAAAAAATGCAAGCCAGAAAAGAGTGGAATAATGTCTCGAAGATATTGAGAGAAAATAACTGTCATTCCAAAATTGAACACTTCATAAAAATATCTTCCAATAATGAGGGTAAAATAAAACATTTTCAGATTAAAAAAAACAAGAGAATGTGACAATAACCAACTCTTAATACAAGATATTCACAAAGGTGGAAGGTTTGAGGTACAAGAAGGAATAATGAGCAAAGACATAGATAAATACATGAGTAAATCTAAACAAAAAATCAACAGTATAAAATAATAATTAACAGTAATAATGTCTAACTTGTAGAATTAAATAAATAAGGTAGAACCAAAATTCTGTACAATAACAGCATATCAGTTGGGAGGAAGCTGATCAGAGTTAAAGTCATCTGAGGTTCTTGCATTGTTTATGAGGAAGGAAAAGATAATGATTAAACTTTGCATATTAAAATTTTTATAGCGAGCACTAACAGAATTAAAAAAAAGGTAATAGAGCACATAACTTCCAATTGCTAATGGGAAAAATAAAACGAGATTAAAAAAAACCAAACCAAACCAAACCAAACCTTCTGTATTGGCTGTGTAACAAACTAGCCTAAAACTTAATGCCTTAAGACAATAATAATTTGTTATTGCTCATGAGCCTGTGAATTAATTGGGCAGTTCTGCTAATCTGGGCTAGTTTAGCTGTTCTTGAATGGAATCACTTATGCGATGTCATCAGGTGCTTGGTCCCTGGGAGCTGCCTGGTCTGAATCCATCTTACCTAGGACAACTCATCTCTGCTCTATGTGGTTTCTTATCCTCCAGCAGACTAGTATGCTCTTTTCACTTGGCAACTAGACAAATTCCAACAGAATGAGTGAAAGCCTAGACCAGAGGTTGGCAAGCTTTCTCTGTAAAGATCCACACAGTGAATATCTCAGGTTTTATGGACTAGACCACTCAACTATGCCATTTTGTCAAGAAAGCATCCATAGCCAATATGTAAGTGGATGAGCTTTGCTGTGTTCCAATAAAACTTTACTTACAAAAATAGGCTGCAGGCCAGATTTGGCCAGTGGGCTGTAGTGTTTTGACTCCTGGCCTTGACTTAGAACTGGCACTAGATTCTCTTTCACTTCTTAATGGAAGGAATTGCCAAAAGGTCTTATTGCCAAAGGGATTTGCTTATAGGTAAAGGCATAATTGTGTCACATTTTAGATGAGGAATCCTCTATAATTTCAATAAATCAGAAAGAAGTCAAGAAAAGAGGGGGGAAAGGCCACAGAAAAAGCAAAAATAAGACAATAAAGCAATATAAATAAACTCAAACATGTCATTATTCACAAATTCACAGTAAATGTGAAGGGAATCTTCTCTCAATTTAAGGCTATAAAGCCAAAATTGCTAGAACTTCAAAGAGGAATTTTAAAATTCATCATCACTGTGGGAGATTTTAGCTCATTTCTCTCAGTAATTGATTAAGCAAATGACATTATGGAGTGCAGCTGAAGACATGCATCCTTCACAATTCTGCAATGCTAGTCCCAGATACATATTTGGAAGTTATTCACATATGTGTGCACCAAGATTCATGTACAAAGTGGCTCACAGAAAGCATCACATATAAAGCAAAAGGCTGAAACCAACCAAATATCAGTCCAAAGTATAATGAACAAAGAAAATGTGCATGAGGCTTGTAGTAGAATCTTACACAATAGAAAAACAAATATGAATGAACTCCAGCTACACAGATGTACCTTAGGAACTGAGAGGGAATGTACAAAGCATGTTGCTGAAAAGCACGTAAAATCTGATTTCATTTACCCAATGTTCAAAACATCCAAATTAAACAATATATTTTTAGAAATAAATACATATATGGTAAGACTATTAAGATGGACCTTACCTTTGTAGGTTATCTTTGTAGGATGAGAATGGGATGGGGAAGGGCGTACAGGGGTGTTCAAAGATATCTTTTAAGGAAGGAGTCCATTTTATATTATCTCTTTCCAATATAAATCAAGAAATCTTTTCTGAGTTTCCTGTCCTCTCATCCATTACTTCATTTGCATAATATATACCCTGTGAGACCGAACACATCTTAGTGGAGGCGGGAGAGAGAGAGAGGTTATGTGGCCTGGGGCAGATGAGGCTCTGGGTTCTCATATGTAAAAATTTCCCTTCCACCTTGCAATTACATTATCCAGAAAGTGGAAATTGTATCTTATTCTACTAAGCAGAAAAATTTTAATGCTGTTTTGCCAATTCTTATTATAAACGATGTTTATGCTTGGTAGAATATAATTTTATTTTTCTCTTTATTGATTCTGGTCTTTATTCTTGATTTTAATAAATGTGCATTTAGAAAGTTTTGTATTGCTTAAAGGACTCTTCAAGCTAAAGTCTACAGACCATGTGTAACTGTTTAATACACTGAGTAAAATGTGTTACTGCAAAATTTACTCTGAGCATGTGATTGTTTAATCCACGAAGTAAAGTGTGTTATTACAAATTTTACTCTGGTGTCGGTGTGTCTTCCCTAACCTGATGCCATTAAACCAGGTGGTCCACCTATAAACCTTGCATCCTTTGTTAAATGAAATCGAGCCTTGGGCACTCCAGCCCTCTTCCTATTATTTGTCTGGAATCCTCCTGCTCACTCAATCACTCTTGATTGTGTGGGGTGGGACGGAGAGAGGCAATATTTTCCCATCTCAACCAAGGCCTCCCCTGCAGATGTGACCCCATCCTTTGAGAAACGGAAAGGCAGGGAGGCACAATGCTGAGAGATGACTGATCTCTTAGACGGGATGGGGCAGATGCATAAACTTCACTCCTTTCTTCGCTTTGTCTCTAGTGCCCAAAGAGCTTTGGGCCTTGAGGCCTTGACCCTCACCCTGATTCATGCTTGCCTGTGGGACTTGCTGGCAGAAGTGAGTTTCCATGGCTTGCTGCTCAGCACTCCCTAGCCCAGGGCTTTCACCTGTCCTCTGGCTCTGCCGGCCACGTGATATTTCAGTGCACCACCTCCTGATCCAGATCCAACAGCGAGTTGGAGCTATTATCGTCCCTTGCAAGCATTAAGGCCAAATCTTCATTTATTTCTTCACATATGTCGTTACCACTGATGATTAAGAATTTGTCTATAGTTTATTTGGCAGCTCATAATGTTAAAGAGAACATTGTTTCACCCTAAAGTTAGTAGCAAGATGACAGAAATACCAAACATGACATCACATCCAGATATAACAATATCTAAGATCACCTTTCCCTGTGGTTCCCTCTTAAGACTGAGGAAACTTGGACTTCCAAAAAAAAAAAAAAAAAAAAAGGAATTTGTCTATAAAGCAAGACTGCTTGGGTTCCAGTCCCAGCTCTATCACTGACTAGCAGTGTGGCCTGGGACAAATTTTCATGGTTTTGTTCCTTGGTTTCCTCTTTGTAAAATGGATATACTAAAAATACCCATTTCATAGGTTTGTTTGAGAGGATTATTTAAAATATTGTAAAGTATTTAGGACATGCTTAGAATGTAGTAAACACTCAATAAATATCAGCAGTTCTTTCACTTATGTGTTAAGGAAAGTTCTTGGGTGCAAAAGGGAATTTTAAATCTAGAGATCAAGTATGAACTTTGAGAGAGATTTAGTGTTTTTTAAATTTTTCAATTGAAATAAAATTGGTTTACAATATTGTGTTAGTTTCAGGTGTACAGCAAAGTGATTCAATTATATGTATATGTTTTTCAGATTATTTTCCAATGTAGGTTATTATAAGATAGTAAATATAGTTCCCTATGCTATACAGTAAATCCTTGTTGCTTATCTATTTTATATATACCTGGATGATAGCAGCAGTCACATTTCAACTGATGAAGACTGGGGTAGAAAATGAAGGAAAAAAAGTATTGATTAGCTCCAAACTATTTCTGGTTCCAGTTATGCAGCTGACCTAGGGCAACTGCCATTACACAATGGGTAGCAATTGTCCCTTTTGGGAACAAATCATATTCTGGTTCTTTCCATTTTTACTTGTTATAAATAAATTCTTACAAATTGAACCCCATAGCAAAGTGTCCTGCTCTCAGCAATATGTATTCTTTCCTAATGGACTGAGCTGGGTGAGTGAGACTCTCCCATCCAACCTGTGCAAACTGACTCTGTGTTCTGGGTGAATCCAATGTCATCCATACTGTTTTCTTGAGAAGAGATAATGTGATTTCCTTAGTCAACAGTTCTTAGTCTATCAAACCATTTCAGGAAAACATCTGTCAGGTTTGCTTTTATTCCTATGAAAAAGGCAATTATTTTATTATTATTTTTTTGGGGGGTAATGGGAAAACCTACTAATCCAGGAAAGAACAATCTGGGCTTTGCAACTTACTAGCTATGTGACCTTGGTAAAATTAAATAACCTCTCTGAGCTATGATTTCTTCATCTAAAAAATGGGGGAATTGTAAGAGATGACACCTGAGGGTCTCTGGCTCACCTATCTCTTTCCCTTGCACCTAGAAAAGTGCCTTGGGGACCTACTATATAGCACAGGGAACTCTGCTCAATGTTATTTGGCAGCCCAAATGGGAGGGGAGTCTGGGGGAGAATGGATACATGTATATGTATGGTTGAGTCACTTTGCTATGCACCTGAAACTATCACAACATTGTTAATCGGCTATACTCTAATATAAAATAAAAAGGTAAAAAAAAGAAAAGAAAAAAGAAAAGTGCCTTGGACATAAAAGATGCTTGATAACTGTTCAAAGAATTCGGATATGTAATAATGAGAAACTATGATCTGTCTTTTGCATTTTCATAGAATATCAACTCCTAGCACATAAGTAGAGCTCGGTGCATGTTTATTAAAAAAGAAATGATTTCCTTTTATTAGTAATAAAGAGTTTCAGATAATGCAATTTGAATTGTGGGTAATCTACAGTTAATAATCTTTAAACCATATCATTTAAAATGAATAAATAGATATAAGAAAATCAATCATTGTGACTTGCCCTTTCCCAGTCTTCCCTGGAGAGCTCAGCCATGTGGTTTCTGATTCATTGCCTTCATAAAGGGATTTTTTTCACACAGAGGAGCACCCCAAGTGAGCTTGAATCTGAAGATCTCAGGACATGGCTTTTGACATGGAAACTGGTGAGGAAGTGAGGTCTCTGGTCACTCAGTGCTTTCAGAGTCAATAACACAAATGTCAAATCATGAAGGAAGATCTCACACCAGCAATACAAGGAAGAGACAGCGTTTATGATGAACTATTTTCCTCCAGGAGATGAGGGACTCCTTGGCATTGGTGAAAGCCATCTACTGTCCAGCCCAACCAGAAAACCTTAGAGCCCTCCAGGTGGACAGAACATAGCCTAGAGGATTGTGCGTGGAATCACTGATTTGAAGGCTCTCTGGACACATGATTTTCTTTATAAATCTTGATTGTTGATATGACATATGAAGCATCTGTTGATATCAGTCTGTTACACAAATATAGTTTCCCTAATGAGGACTTGTTTATTTGCAGATATAAATCAGGTAAAATCTATGAAGACCTCAGCACAAAACCATTAATCTTGATGAAAAAAGAATACACTGTGAATGCTCTGGAGAATGGAGCCTATCATCTTCTGTGAGATTTGGACATTTTCGGAACAAAATTTCTGTGTATCCAACTGCTGCTCTTCATTCAAAGTCCAGCTTTCTGGTCAACCCCCTCCATAAAGCCTGTTCTCATCCAGCTTTCTGGTCAACCCCCTCCATAAAGGTGTTCTCATGACCTGTTTCACCCAGCTGAAAGTGAGTTTTCTCCCTTCTTAGAATTTGGTTTCTCTCTTGAGGCCCCGAGAAATTCTTCCTTCCATTACAGTCACTTAGACCTGTGTTTCTTTTTTTTCCTTCTTCGAGTCTTATTGAGATATAATTGACATATGATATTGTATTTGTTTAAGGTGTATGACATAATGACATGATATATGTATATATTGTGAAATGATTGCCATGATAAGTCTAGTTAACATCCATCACCTCCCATAGTTACAAATTTTTTTTCTTGTGATGAGAACTTTTAAGATCTCCTCTCTTAGCAACTTTCAATATGCAATAGAGTATTATTAATTATAGCCACCATGCTGTACACAATCCCAGGATTCATTTATCTTATAACTGGAAATTTTGACCACCTTCACCCCTTTTGCCCACCCCCACCCCCAGCTTCTGGCAGCCAATCTATTCTCTGTATCTATGAGTTCAGTTTTTTTAGATTCCACACTAAATGAGATTGGGCTGTGTTTTCATTCCTTCACTAGACCAAGGAGCAGGAACTGCTGTGACCATCATTGTCTCCTGAGCTGAGCTGATTGCCTGCCAAAGTGATGTTTGGTGTGTAGTAAATAGTAAAAAAAAAAAAAAAAAAATGAAGCATTAATCTAACATTTCAGAATTCAATATCACCTTCTCTTTTAAATAACTCTACTTGATTCAACTTTAGGAACTAATTTATACAGAAGCCCTCTGGCTTAGTAAATAGAGTTAGGTCTGGAAGTTGGGAGATGCTTTTTACTGCTCATTTACTAAGGACCCTTGGGGGAAAAGACGTTACTTATCATTTCTTTCCTGGAATAGTAGAACTGAAAGGATCCATAAAGGTCATTTAGTCTATTCCCTGTAACACACAGAGGAAGAGGGACTTGTATAGATTGGCACTACACATTAGTGGTCAAGTCAGAGCTGAAGGTTGCTTCCTGACCCTAATCTATGTGATACAAGTCAAAGTGGTGGTGACCTTGGTTGGTGGATTGGCTGGGAAGAGGTAGGAAGAAATTCTCTTAGGTGATAGAAATATTCTCTATCTTGATCTAGATGGTGGTTGCTGGAAAGTATACACATGTAAAAATTCCCCAGTTCTACACCTAAGATTTACACATTTTACTAAGCATAACATTATACTTCAGAAAAAAGGAAAAAACTGCATGCAATATTTTAATGAAACTACCTAGTTCCTCACCCATTATTTTATTCTTTCTATTTCTTACATGTCTGCAATTTTTCTGATTACAAAATAATACATAGTAAAAATTCCAACATATCAGAAATGTAAAAACTTAGATAATGAATATCTTTCAAAATGCCATTCTCTAGAGAAGAAATATTGTTAAAATTTTATTATTCCTAGGGTGTATTTTCATTTTAAAAAGCAGCTCCTTTGAGAGTACAGAAATACTAAGTGTTGCCCCCTGGTTCATAATCTCTAGGAAATAGTGGAGAAGTGGTGACAAGCTGCTATTGGAAGCCACACTGTCCCCTGGTTCTCAAGTTTCTTAAGCCCAGGTCTCCTTTTGGTTCTGGACAAGTCTTGGTTTTCTCCATCATTTGTTTTTGCCTAAACAAACTTCAGAGTTTGGGTCTTGTTTACCTTTTCGGTGACTCCTCCATTCTACCTTCCTTTTTGTGGCCATCTCTCCAATTGACATTAGAAAAGTATTACCATGTCACCAGTTCTTCCATTATTGAAGATTGTAAAACAGGTTCATGCTACTGCTCTGCTTCAAAGGTCTGTTGCTAAACACTACAGAAGAGGGAACAAAAGGTGTAACGTAAGTAACCAACCAAGAACTGACAGTCTCAGGGAGCTGTGAACACAGGTCTCCCTTATAAGATACAGGTAGCAAGGTTTTAAATTTCTTCACATTCCCATTCACATTAGCAGAGGGTAAGCAGTTGATTTTGTCTCCTTTTAAATCCCACACGTTGGATAGGGAGATAATGAGGATAGAAATTAGCTTGTCTGCTTGAACTTGGAACTTGCCAGCTTGTCCTTTCCTTCTCTTCCTCTCCTGACCATTTCGATCCTGAATAAAAATTGGTGGGTCCAAGCAGGGTAAGTGTTAGAGCTTAGAGCATCTGGTTGTGCTAGAAAGCTAAGGAAGTGCTCAAAGAATGATGTGGACACATCAGAAGGACACAGAGCATCAAAATAAGCAATGATAGTAAAAGACTATAAGCCACATTATATACATGTTGACTATGAGTCAATAAATGAATAAACTGAAAGTGTGAGGAAGAAGAGGATATTTATATAATTTCAAGGTACCTTGAAATGCCTGTTAATTACAAAGGGGAAAAGATCAGCTTTACAGTGGGTAAGTCTGGCAGACTCTAACTGAGTGATCAAAGTGCACATCAACAGTAATGGAACACATTGAAGATCATACGCAATGAGAAGAACACAGCACCACTCCTGTGATATTCCTGCCGGAGATGAAAAACCTAGATCTAGTTGTGAGGAAACATCAGGAAACATAAATTGAGGGATATTCTACCAAATAACTAAGCAGTAATCTTCAAAACTTCAAGGCCACGAAAGTGTTTCAAATAGAAATAATTAAAGAGACATGCATTGTGTGATTCCGAACTGTATCCTTTTGCTATAAAGGATAAACGACATTATTGTAACAATTGGTGAAATTTGAATCGAGCCCGAGGAGGAAATGGTGGCAACTTATGAATGTGAATTTCCTGATTTTAATGGTTGTGCTGTGTTCATGGGGAAGAATTTTCTTGTGTTTTGGAAATATTGGTGGGGAGATTAAAAAAGTATGATGTCAGCAACATATTCTCAAATAGTTCAGAGGGGGAAAAGGTTTTGTATGATACTTGCAGCTCTTCCGTAAGTTTGAGATAATTTCAAAATTAAAAAAAAAAAATTATAATTGGATGCCATGATTTAAACAGTTCCTAGAGATAACGTTCTACTTTAAGGCAAAATACACTACCTGCCTTTCCCTTGCTTCTGTTTCTCTAAGATTATCTGCTTGTGAATCACTATGCTGTATACCTAAAACTTACATAATATTGCAAATCAGCTATACCTCAGTTTTAAAAAAAAA
Organism: Leucopleurus acutus; assembly: GCF_964270905.1. Classification (NCBI taxonomy): domain Eukaryota; kingdom Metazoa; phylum Chordata; class Mammalia; order Artiodactyla; family Delphinidae; genus Leucopleurus; species Leucopleurus acutus. The sequence continues at coordinate 75,443,408 of NC_139147.1, read as the reverse complement.
AAGAATATGTCTAACCAAAAAAAAAAAAAAAAAAAAGATTGGGAGTTTGAGGTGCTTGTGTGAGTGGAGAAAAAGGGATTATGTGACGTCTTGACATGGAGGAAGGCAGGAGAATCAGCAGGTCCACATGGTTTCCTTGCACCATCTGCTGCTTCCTCTGGTTTCTGAGGCATTGTCTTTGTCACTGATTGCAGCTAATATCTACCATCAACCGGTATTTCTCTCTGGGCTTGGTTTCTCTCTGAGCTTGGTTAATCTAGTGACGCTCCCTGGCTGCCCCTACATTATCTTAGCTCTTACTCACATTTTAGACGCTTCTGAGTCTCTATGCCCTCTCTCTGGCCCCCTGAAACAAGCAGTTCAGTCCAACTTTTACTGTGGAGTTTCCCCTCCCCTTGCTATATGGCCCTGGGGCAAGTCATCTGCCTCAAAAAATCAGCAATTCTTGAGATTTCCTTCTAGGATGTAATGTAGGTCTACATCTATAGGAGCCCCTGGCCTCATGGGTTTCTTCAGATCATCTAAAAGTGCTTAGTATTTAAATAGAAATAATGTGGTATATTCTAAATGAGGATTTAGAGCTGCTTGGAGAAACTAAATATCATGGCCTTTCTCTATCTAATTGTGTTGCCAAATTTATTTATTTTTTCGAGATTAAAAACTATATTTAATGCTTCTCTTGTACAACTATGAGCTCTCATTTTCACAAAGTACCTTCAGTAGTTTGTTCAAGAATACTGTTTAGAATAGTGTAACAGTATTTATGCATATTGACTTAGAAGTAAAAGGCAGTAACTGTCACACACGATTTTCAATGGCCTCATTTCTTCTTTAGGAATGATGAATGCCCATTATGATGACATCCACGTCCTGGGAATTTTGTTTGCCTTTATTCCATCTTTTACATTGAGGATGAAGCTTACTAAATTGGAAGACATGGTTGCTTAAATTATTGACGGGGCCAATTTTCCTCTCATTTCTTTCTGGACAAACATCACTAGTTTGGAATACGCTGGGTTCTCTGGCAGAGGTGAACACATATAGCCACAAGCATGGTTACAACCACGAATATAATTTGAAGCTGGAGGATATGCTGGAAAATACACACTAGAAGAACTGATAATATCCATATTCCCTTTGTAGTGCTTCAAATACACTAAGTCGATAAAATCTCGGGGGGATATGGCAAAACTTTGTGTAATGGTATAACACATGAATGTGTCCAAATCCAAATTTTGTACCATGTTGTACACTTCTCAATGATTTGTCCCATGTAATTCTGTTTTCAGGTTTGTAGAGGAAATCAGATAGTTTAGATGTTTACTCCAGAATTATTCCTTCAACACGATATAGATTTCCATGGAATTTTTTAGAAGCCTTGCTGGAAACAGTTATCTTTTTCTCAAAGGGGAATAAAAATGCACAAATAAGTTAATGAAGTCTTAACCACTTTCCAGCCTGATGTTTCTTTTTCTTTTTTTGTTTTTTACCGTACGCGGGCCTCTCACTGTTGTGGCCTCTCCCTTTGCGGAGCACAGGCTCCAGACGCGCAGGCTCAGCGGCCATGGCTCACGGGCCCATCCTCCCGGACCGGGGCACGAATCCGTGTCCCCTGCATCGGCAGGCGGACTCTCAACCACTGCGCCACCAGGGAAGCCCCAGCCTGATGTTTCTTGATAGTAACCTAAAACTTCGTGAGCAGTTTGTTGGGCAAGTGCTTTATAGTCCATCTACATTTCCTAGTAGATCTAGTCCAGAATTTTAATAACTATTAGGACTCTTCTCCAAATCCTTGTGGTGATCTCCATACCTTTCAACCTGGTGATGTAACATCGGATGAGCTGGAACATATTCAGATGGAGTAATGGTCAAGGATATCTTCACCCACAGGGTCAGCGGAAAATAAACACAAACCAAGATTGAGATGGCATCTTTTTCTGATAAGTTGAAACTGGATTCTTCGCACCTCGTATCCTGTCCCAGTCTTGTATACAGGTTCACACATGTTGTTAAGTGGGTCTTTACATCTATTTGTATAATCTCCCTCTTTCTGGGCTGCTTGACTGGGCCCCCAATCCGTACTGGATCACTGCCATTCTTCCCTGGGAATCAAGGTCCCCAAGGAGTTTGTTAAGTCCCATCCCTGGCCAAACTCCCTCCTCCAATCCCACGTCTGCTTTGAGGGTGAGGGGCCGGCTGGAAACCCAGGAAGGCCGGGCTCAGGGATGGGAAGGGGAAGGCGCTGAAGAGGAGGGGAAAAAAGTGGTCGGGGGATCTGCCCCTCCGGCCCGATTCGGTGTCTTATCCTGGGAAGGGGTGCTCTGAAAAGCGGGGAGGCCGAGCGTGTTGTAAGGGCTGGGGCTGTAGGGCTGGCTGTCAGCGACCGAAACGGCAGCCGCCAGTGCCCCAGGTCCCCACCCCCGCCCCGTCCCCTCTCGAAGTCCCGGGAAACTGGCCGAAGGAACCTCAGCCTATCATGCGCAGACCGGCCGCGCAGAGCCGTGACCGAGGTGAGGAGGGCGTGCGGGGTAGCTACGCGGAAGTAGCCCAGAACCTCCCCACCCCAGAAAAACCCGGAGGGAGAAACTACACTTCCCAGCAGGGAGAGCGACCTAACGGCCCGCCCCACCCCATGCCCCTGCCCCCCGCCCATCGCCCCTCGCGCCCGAGCGCCACCCATCGCCAAATTTATTTTGACACGGTCGGTATGTGGAATTCAGCCCACCAGGGGATCTCTCTCCAGAGTCTGAAATGGGAATGGACAATGTTTGCTCTGCTCTCAGGCTTCACCAGAGCTTAACTAATACATCTCCTCTCTGCAGGCTGAAGCCCAGAGCTGAGAAGTCAGGACACATGGGTCTGCCCACTACCCCCAACTGTCTTTGTGCCCTGTGTACCTTCCTTTTTCCACCATCCTTCTGGCCCAGGGAGAGAAGACTTCCCTCCAGATCACTTCCTCCTACCTTTGCATTCCCGCCACAAGGCGAGCCATTCATGGTGGGCCAGTCTTTCATCCGTACAAGACACACTCCCAGTCTCAGTTGTTAGACCTTTGTCTTGGTATAGAGCTTAACTCCCTGCCTTAGGGCATTTAACTGCAGCTTGATCTAAGATATTTAAAGCAGCAAAGACACCAGGAGATCTAATTATCTTATATAATGTTTGTTATGACTCTGTTATTCCTGGATGTAAAATTCTCTTTCCTAGGACTTATGGAAACCAGTGATCCTGCAAAAGCCCAGAGCCCAGGTTGGCCGTGGTGCAATGAACAAAATAGAGGACCTGTATTCTACTCCCTGTCCTGTCAATGAACCATCTATTTCCTGCAAGCTGGTTAACATCCCTGAGCTCTGGCTTTCCTACTGGTTAAATGGGAATGTTAAAGATAAAAATCTAAATTTACAAAATACTTTTTTTTTAAGTCTCTTTATTGGAGTATAATTGCTTTACAATGGTGTGTTAGTTTCTGCTTCATAACAAAGTGAATCAGCTATACATATACATATATCCCCCAAAATACTTTTCTTGATAGTCTCTTATTAAAAGGGGGTAATTAACTTGAATAGACATATAAGTGATGTAGTATAATTCAGTAAAAAGAAAAGAGGTGGGTAATAAGAGGCTGGAGTCTAGTCCCCTCACTGTCATTAAGGAACTTTGGTACTTTAGACAATCACTTTCTGGGCCTTAGTTTCAACATGTGTCAAATGAAAATAATAATATCCATCTGTGTGTATAAGGATAGAAAAGCACTAAGAGATTTAAATGAAATAAATTTTTAAATGATTTACGTGTTGCTATATAAATAGAACCGTGTTAAATTTACCAGATTTTCTATAAAATCATTCTTAGAATCTATGCAGGGGAACATTTTATCTGTTGAAGACAATTAAAAATAGGTCCATATAATACAGGTTAAAGCCCTGGAGATAAACTCAGTCCTTTAATGAAGTCTGCTGCAGAACAAAGAGTGTAAGAGCACTACCCCAATTGACTATTTAATGCCTGATTAAATACAGGATGGCCTGTGAAAGTAACAAGCAAACTATTCAGGCAGTGGGATACGTTTTGAGAGAGGGGGCAGTGGAAATAATCCCTATAGAGAATTTTAAAAATACTAAAACCAACAAAAATCAACCTACTTTTTTATTACTACCATGTGCTAGTGATTGTAAACCATATCAGTGATCATATACCACCCCTTTCAGGATGGACCACAGCTCTGCCCAGTCCCCCCACCCTGCCCTTGTTATAGCACTGTGTTCAGGAGTAGAGGTGGAACTTCATTCCTGCAAGGACAATCTACAGGCTATAGGACACAACACCTCTTTATACACAACACACACACACACTCATTTGGCAGTACCTGTTTGACCTTCCTGACCCAAGATCTAGAGGATCTTATAAGATTTGCAACAGAAGCTTGTCTACAAAAGTTGGAGCTCTGCCATGCTTACCGGCAGCCGAATTGGAAAGATCAAATCTGGGGAGGCCAATGTCTCCTGGAATGTGAAGAGCTGGCTTTGACTGAAGATGAAATTTTATGAAACTCTTCTATGGCGGACCATCTTTCTCAACTACTTGCTCTTGCTTCGTATTTTAGTTTTGAACTATTTTCTCTCATTGCTTCTCACTTTCTTTTTGACTTCCCATAGTTAGCCAGCTAATGAATCATTTATAACTTGCCATTAACAGCCAAGTTCTAATATGTCTAGATATGATTTCTATGTGTTTTTCAGACACAGCTTATAGGATTTTTTTAAACTGCTCTGGGGGTTCTTTTAAACTCTCAAAATCTGCAAAATTCAAGTACAGAATCTCAATATAAGACTGAAAACTTTCCTATAGAAAGTATTGATAATTAATAACTAGATGATTTAAAAAGTCTTTGCTGAAAGGAATAATATGTACTTGCAAGCATAATGGGAGTTTTCAGTTTATTTCCATTTGTTCACTTATTATGTCTATCTTCCTTGAAGTCTATAAACCTAAATAGAAGAGCTGTTTTAAGCATTTGTTTGCTAATTTCAACCCCTCAGTCATCTCTGGGTCTGTTCCTATTGACTACTACTCACGTCCCCCTGTTATGGGCCACATCTTTTTGGCTTTTTTAAGATAACTACCTAGTAATTTTTAAATTATATGCTAGATATTGGAAATGCTGCCTTTTTAAGAGTCTGGTTGTTTTTCTTCCAGGAAGGAGTGCTGAATTTTTTTACGGCAGGAATAATTGACTGCCAGATCAGCGGGATACCTTGGAGGCTTGTTTTTAAGCTTTGTTAGATGGGGTCTAGTGCAGCCCTTAGTGGAGAGCCTGGTCCCACTGGCTCCCAGGGTAAAGCCCACAGTGTTCAACAAAGTCTCTTCACTCAGGATGGTCGTGCTCTGTGGGAAGTCCAAAACCTCCTGTGAGATCACAGAACACCAATAGCTGTTTTCTGCCAGTCTCACTGAGCCGCGCTGTGTGTAAGAATTGTATTTGGACGAAGATAAGAGGACCAATAGGTGGATTTCTTGAGCTCCTTCTCTGTGTGACTCCCTGCTCCTGGTACCCTAGCCCACAAGTCCCAGCTGCCGCAGCATCTCTACTCTGATCTCTGCTCTTCAGTCAGCTCAGTGAAACTGCTTGGGCTTCCCCTCCCCCTCCCAGACAGTGCCCCAGGCTAAAGGCCATCCATCCATCAAGGGCTCACTTAATGACTTTTTCTTCTCTTCGGAGTCAGATTCTTGAACTGCCTGTTATCCAATGTCTGGAAACAGTTACTTCATGTTTTATGCCTGCTTTTGTGTTTGTTTAAAGCACAAGTCTAGACCTGACAGTACCACAAGCGAAGACTAGTTTGCTTGCTCTTACTTCTCGGTTTTCAATGTAGTCATAATTTTTTAAATACTTCTTATTGATCTTTTAAAAAGTATTATCTGTGGCATGATTTTCCAAAGTGTGTTCCATGAAAAATTTAAAAGACTCTGTATTAAAATAGCTTGGAAAATGCATTTATCTTGACGGCAGGACACCTCAGAGCTGTAAAAAGCTAATATGGATTGTAAATTTTCAAGGGACTATATTATTTGCATTTTTCAAATTCAGTTGACCACAGTATCCATTTTTAACAGATGGTCTTATGGGAGTACTAGACAATGGACCACTTTTAGGGTATTGCTGCTCTGTGGCTTCTATTTATTAATTTTATTAAAAATTTATACACCTAATTAAAAGGCAAGTATGGTTATAACTATCTTCTAAATTAATTTTTAGATGGAAAATAAGCTTAGCTTCTTCTTCCTCTCTCTAATCCGCTTCCAGCCAAAATTATTCCAGGAAGTCCTCAAGAAATCTATGAAGATACGTGTGTACATATACGTAGATTCCCAACAGTTAAGTTTGCAGTTGGGCCCTTTCAATATTTTATGTATCATGAAAAAAGGAGAGTTTTAAAGGGAGAAGTGTCATTTTACATGATGAAAACATGGGTTTCATTTTGACATTTTTTTTTCTAAAAGAAAAAGGCAGGTCTTTTTAGATACTTTATGTCAGTATCTCTCATTTGGTGAAGTTATTATCTTATTGTGCTGTTTGATAAACGAGGTATCACTAAAGATGTGAGAATGACGAGCCTTCAGGTGCAGCAGCTGTTGGATCTCTTCATCATTAATAATTAAATTATTTTAAGTATTTCTTACAGCTCACACAAAGATCTGGGCACAGCTGGTCTGGTTGGGGAGCAATTCTAGGAATTCCTACCGCAAGTCTAGGAATTATATGGAAACAGCAGAGGTAACAGACACGAGCACGATTGACTGAGGGAGATTCAAGGCCCAGGGTGCAATCTCATTCTTCCATTAACGTCTGCCAAGCAGCGTTCCTCTCTGGACCTCAGTTTCCCCAACAGGACAATGAGTTCCTTGGACTAGGGGATTTCAGAGTTTCTTTCTAGCTCTTACATTCTCCGGATCTTGTTGAATAATACTATATTAACTAAAAAGTGGTAAGAATGTCACTTCTAGAAAGCATTCCCTCTATGCCTGGAGTAGGAGAGATGTGTTCTGAAAAACACTAGAAAATATGGCTGTTGAGATATTTGTGGGTTCATTTTAGCTTTACGCCTGTAAACAGAAAAATTCTTACCCTTCATGTTTGTCCTTCATGACTTAAATAATTCCCCGAATCACAATCAATTTGTCATCTGTCAAAACCTCACATTTCAGTCCTTGTCAAGTGACGGAGGTGATCGCTTTTGCTCCTAGAAGTTTATTCCATGTTCCTTCCTACAGATAACAGAAGATTATAAAGCAGGAAGGAGACGTTCTCCTCAAAGATACAATAGAATTTTGCAGAGAACCAGAACAAAAGGTTTTTAAATCCCTAAATGAAGTCAGGAGGAAAAAAATAAGTTATTCTGGTTTTAGTTGCTAACAAAGGCAGAGAAAGAAAAAATCAGTTGCTACGTTACCTCTCCATTAGCCAAACTCAGCACAAAGTGAAAAAGGATTTCCTGATACAGCTCTATATTATCTTCAACTGCATTATTGGTTTAGATTATAGCAGAAAAGAAAAATCAAAGATCAAGGCTTTGTTTTCCCTGGAGCCTCAGATGCATCCGATAGTATATCTATCTGTAGGAGTATTTTATATGGACACCATAGTATGCTCTGTGTTCTCGTCCTGTCCAAGGACCTGGTGAACCTGCGGAGTTGCAAGGTGTGGTTCCTGGGGCTTCACTACCCGAGGCAATGCATTTCCCCAGAGTGGTGGAGCGCCTTACCTGAGGGTGGTGCAGACAGGAGACAGGGCTCATGGGCGGAAATGCAGCAGGAAGTTAGCCCTGAGGGTCAAGGCAAGTCCATGACGGGAAAAGGAGACTTGAAGTCTAACTCAAGGAAAATGAGCAACAGAGTGCTGTCCCCTCGCTAGCCCATTGGTTCAGCTTTCTTGTTTTGGAGTCCCATAGGGCGTAGTGGCTAAGCACAGACTGTGGCAGAGACAGCCGCTTACTAACGATGCGAACTGGGGCGAGTTGCTTAACTCCTCTGAACTTCTGTTCCCTCCTCTGTAAGATGAGGATAATAAATATAATAAAAATAAAAGAGGTGAGGATAATAACCTTAAACTTAAGATGGTGAGGAGTATTAAAAGAATGAATGCAAGTAAACTGCTTAGTACCTGGCTTATCAAAGTTAAACGTTAGAACTACTACAATCACATCCTACTGTCCTCTAGCTTTGACTGCTTCTAGCTATTCTTAGTGGCTTCTAGAATATAAGCTCCAAGGGGGCACAGATCACATCCTTCAGGTTCAGGATTGTATCTTCAGCCTAGTAGAGTACCTGGCGTATGGTAGGTACTTCATGAATAACTGCTGAATAAATAAATGAATTAATAAATGAACGAATTTCTAATCAGCACTCTTGGACAGCTTGCCTCCATCTCTCTGAGGGAGGGTCAGGCAGCCACCAAACACTAGTGCATTCCAAGGTGAAGGGCTCTGACCCTGCCTGGTTTGGCCAGGGACTCTGACACATGCCTGATCATTCATATTATATGGCTCTAGTGATGTAGGCAAATGTACTTGCTTTTTGTTACGGTTTCCAGCAGTTTGGTCCAAGTCTCTTTTTGTATGTGTGTGGGAGTGTACCATGTATCTCTCTTTGGTATTTTCACATAACCATTTTAAAATTCACGGTGCAGGGCCAATTGAGTAGTAATATCACTTTGTCCTGTCTCCCATATATTTCCCCAAAGGGAGCAGTTACAGCAGGCACTTCACTTCATCTGCTCTTCTACAGTAGAGAGTATCTGTACACAGACAACTCGTTATCCTGACACAGATTTTCCACACTGAGACTCAGCCACTTGAAATCTGCTTTAAAGCCCTGTCCATGGGATGACTACCACGTTTTAATATGTCTCTTGTGGGATCTCATTTCACAGGCAAGGAAAAGAGAGAAAAGATGGGTGAAATGAAGAAGGCATGTCAGTGGTGATACAAACAGCAGGCTCGGGAGCTGATGACTGTATTGGTGGAGGATAACGCAGAGGGTCAGAGAGGAGTTGGAGGGATGAAGGAGGTGGGCAGGAAAGCAGCTAGTCACCAGCAGCCTCCCACAGTGAGCTGTTCATACTTCTTATTATAGCATACACCACCTTTTATGCGATTTTTCTTTTTCTAAAAGTTGTTCCCTACCACTACATTGTAGACTTGAAGATGTAGACCCTGTCTTAGTCCAAGAGTCTAACATAGCTTCCGGCGTATAGTAATTCTTAAAAATTTTGAATGGGTGAGTGAATTAGTGGATAGAAGGATGGATGGATACCCAGAATAGAAGGGAGAAGGGAGAAAAGTGGAGGTTATTTAATTGGAGCTCTCCAAATATTTAGTACCCAGAGTCGTTCCCAAAGTTGACCAAAGTTGACCTGGGTTCAGACTGAGGGAGCCTCTCCCCTGAGAAGGAGAGGATGGAGGGAGGCATAATTTTCAGTCAGTAGGTTGAGGTCAGTATGATAAAGTCCAAATATATCACCACCTGGGAACCAGAATCAACATCTAGATTTGGAATTGGAGGCAGTAGCTTGAAAAAAAGTGGACAATAGTTCAGGATCCTTACTGGAAAAAGATATTGTTATCTAATTAGGTTTGATGTGTCTTCTTAGGAGGGCTTATGAGCAGACTGGCCTGTTCAAGTGTATCAACCAACATTGCCCTGCCAACCCATTGGTAATTAAAACCATAAGCTTTGGACTCGAAGCAATGAGGATGAAGCCTGAATACTACCTCCACCGAGCTCTTTCTTACAGAAAATCTAGGGCACTGGAGAATGATTTGATTGTATTTGAAAGGTGGAGGGGATGGAGACTTCAACATAGCTTCAAGATTCAATAGGAGTATGGTTAGGCCTCAGAGTGTAACTCTTCTTGGACGAGGAGAAGCACACAGTGGTTGGTTTTGCTCTTATACTTGGGGTACCACATACTACTATGCCGCCAGCCTGAAAATATGAAGATCTGAGGCAAGAGCTAGCACATTGCAGGAGAAGGCCATTCAACCTATGATAGGAATGCTGAGGGTTTTAAATTCCAGAATCTGAGATGGTTTTCCAGGAATAAAATTTCTACTGAAGGAGAAATACCAAGAGTACCTTATTTAGGGATGTTTTAAGGGTACACAGGGTTTGTTCTAATCATATATGCTGAGACACATAGACATGGAAGTGAGTGTGATGGAGGAGGAAGTTTGGTATATTCACACGTCCCCAGAAACAGGAGACACAGCATGCCACTCTGTGGGACCACATGGAGAAGCACCAGGGTCGATCAGAGGCAGAAGGAGAGAGGGAAAACATGCGGAAGAGCCTTTATTGTGTTTTTTTTGTGGGATGGAATGGGTGAATCAGAGTAAGCAGGCTTAGAATGGCTATTTTGAATAATTTCAGCAGGCTCCAGGGTTTAAGGGCTGTCGCCAGTTACCTGCTACTTGGTTATGATAGTTAGCTTTATGTATCAACTTGGCTGAGCCATGGTACCCAGATAGTTGGGCAAACATTATTCCAATGTTTCTGTGACAGTGTTTTTTTGGATGAGATTAACATTTACATCAGTGGACTTTGAGTAAAGCAGATTGCCCTCCCTAATGTGTGTGGGCCTCATTGAATCAGTTGAAGGCCTGACTAGAACAAAGACTGGTCTCCGCTGAGCAAGGAGTAATTCTGCCAGAAGTCTGTCTTTTACTCAAACTGCAACTCTTCCCTGAGTTTCCAGCCTGGCAGCCTGCCCTGCAGATTTTAAGAGCCAATTCCTTACAATAAACTCTCTCTCTCTCTCCATACATAAACACACACACACACACACACACACACACACACACACACACACACACACACACACACACACATATGCACACACACCATTGGTTCTGTTTCTGTAAAACCCTGACTAATTCACTGGACCTGGGGTGATCAGGTCAGATGGATAGCAGCCAGGAGTGGGAGTGTCCATAAAGGTGGTGGTTGGAGATGTGGATTTGTTGGTTTGCGTTCAAAAGGCACCCTTCCAGGAGAGCTGTTTACTACCTCTAGGAATTGGCTAAGCCTGGGAGCAGCAGTCCCTTCAGTGTCAGCAAGGCCTCAAACGTCAAAGCATCAAAATCAAGAAAATAAAGAGATACTTGGTTAATACAAGTGAGAAAGAGGAAAGCTATGGGAAACTGATGGAATAGATTGGGGGTCATTCATATCTCCAAATAAAAATGTTTCAGTAGCTGTGACTGAGAAGCTTCTATGATGTGCAGAGACCAGCGAGTCCCCTGCTCTCAATGTTCTTATATTAGAATTGAATGAATGCCTGGAAAGAAGCAGTGGGAATTTTCAAATCTACAAGCCTACTAAAAGGCTGGCAAAATAACATGTTTGACAGGGCTGAGACTGGTAACTGAGGTAAAGAGAAGCTTGGCCAGGGGAATCTAAGCTCTTGGGAACTCAGACCTCAGACCATTTAGAACAGGTGGAGGCCAGGGCAACCGTGAGTGACTCCCTCAGCACCAAGTTCATCCAGACTGAGACCCACTTCCAAATGAGCCAGAGGAACTAGGCGCGGAAGAGATAGTTACAGTAGTGCTAACTGCGGTGTTGCCAGGTTGTAACCCGAGGAGGAGTGAACCAGGTGGGTGGGGAGGCTGCACTAGCAATAAGAAAAGTGAGCACTTTTAAAAGGCACTGCCTTTTCGCTAATTTATCTACAGGCCCTATAATCTGCCTTTCAGATCGCTTGGCCTAATCTCTTGTAGTAGAGGTGGCTAGCTGTTTACCAAATTAATTTCCTCTGTCAATTAATTTTTGTGGGCAGCGTTTGACCACATTTTCCAGACTCTTTTACAGGTAGGTGTGGCCATATGACTCCATCAGTGGAATGTGAGCACAAGTGATGGCTATCGTTTCTAAGCTAAGGCTTTTAAGAAATAGGAATGCCTCCTCCGTGCTCTTTCCCCTTTACGGCTAACTGGGATGGCAACCCCCAGGGTGATCTTAGAAATCACAAGCTGAGGATGGCAGATGCACTGTCAGCGTGGGTCCCCAAATGACTGCATGGAGGAGAGCTGAACTGCAGACCAGGAACATCTACGTTGGACTATTATGTGAACAAGAAACATACTTTTGGGGCCGTTGTTTACATTACATCTGTTTATTATCATGACCCTAACTAACGTAAGAATAAATGAAAATTTTTTTCTCTATTTATAAAGGACAAAGAGACCATTTCCCCCTTATCCCATTTCTTAGTATTTTTTTGGAGATGTAATGAATCTGAGGTTTTGATCTAACCTCTGGAATAAATGTAAATTTCCTTAGGAATTAAGCCCAGGCTACAGTTTTTACAATGTTGAGGTATCTCCGAGGCCATGAGCCAAATAACCTTTGGAATTAGCTCAGGGGCCTCTCATAAGATGAACAAAGACTGTCACAAGCTTCGTCCCCTTTGTCTCTCAAGAAGATAAAAAAGTTTTAATTGCTTTTTCCACCATTTTACTGTATAAATTTGAGTGAAACTCTGCTCAGACTTTGTAGTCACTTTTCTACCTTATGTGCATGGAAATCTGTTAATGTTCACTCAATAATAAATTGTGTTCCTCTCTCGCTCTCTCCTACATTGGTATAGAAGGCTCTTTTTTGTTGGCAGGATTAGATTATTTCTCCAACACCAACCAGAAATCGATTGTGGATGTGGGACCTTGCTATAACAAAACCCTAAAATATTTAAATTTAGCTTAGTGACCAAGCATCTGCTCAGGACGAAGCAGATATATCATGTTACACAGTGGCAAAATATTAGGTAATATTGTCACCTTTAGTAACTTGGAAGTCAGAGCAAGTGTCTTCTAAATCTCTAGTTCTAGGGGGGTAGATTAGGAAAAACAAGAATGTTTGCATGTGCATTGCGTGTGTTAGTGCATTTAACAAGGTATTATAAAGAAGAAATAAGCCTGTACAGGGATTGGCTGGTTTGAAAGTAGAAATAAAAGGTGATAAGGATCTAAAAATTTAGGTCTGAAAAGTCCACTGCCTCTGGATTCCAAACTGGAAGAAACATAAGGGCTTTGAGCAGAGAAGGTCTATAAGAATTTACGAGTTTAATGAAGAAACTCAGTTCTGTAGCACAGATCAGATTAAGAATGCGTCCTTCCTGCCAAAGCCTATTGTTTTAGATCAGCTTAAGGGACTATTAGGTTGAGAGAATTCAACATAGGTGTGAAGAAATAAAGAAATACAGCCAGCTGGAGCACTAAGTCCAGGAAAGAACTTTGGGTATGGTCATTGGTCATTGGCACATGGAATTGACAGGCAACACACAGATCAGAAGCCTAGTGCTTTTGAGGAAAATACTTTGCTTAAAACAAACAAACAAACAAACAAAACTATAAGCTTGGTCTTAAAAACTCTTGACTGTAAAAATCTTTCAGCCTCTAACTTCCCAGAAGGTAGAGCTAGGGGCCATAGAAAACAATAGACTGGGGAGTTCATCCCAGAAACCAGGTCCAAGGTTTATTAAGAATTTTCTCCACTATAGAATAAGATTCTTCACAAGACCCATCTCTCAGTATCCCATCCTTGCCATGACCCACTGCCTCCTGAGTTGGCCTTACTTCCTTATCCTGAAAAGGAGCTTTCATTTGGGTGCCCTCTCCAGGACTGTCCCTGTATGGTGGGCCAGGGGGTCTGGTGGCAGGAACTTGTCTTTTCTATATTCACAACCTCAAGGTGCCATAAACAGAAGAGGTGGAAAGAACCACATATCTCCAATAGATTCTGGCCTTAGAGAGGATAAGACGGGACTTTGGACTGTCTCACTTTGGGAGGAAGGCAAGACGGGACTTTGGACTGTCTCACTTTGGGAGGAAGAAGATACTAGGAAGTTATGCTCTATGTTGACTTATTCAATTCTCCTTTTTCTCTTCTTCAAGTCTTCAGCAAACATCTTGAATATTTTTCAGCACTTTCAGAGATGGATTTTATTTTTATATTTTTCCCCAGACAGAGAAACGTTTTAAGGCAGAGCAAATGGTGGAGATATGACTGGGTTACACACGCATCACATTTATTTGCCTAAATAAGCACAGCATAGGAAAGACACCACTAGTGACTCAGTCTTTTAAAATAAGTATTATGCTTTAACCTCTTACAATTAAAAATTGCCCCAAAGTCCTGATAGTAGCTTGTTTTCTCCATTTTCTGTTTTCATGAAGGAGCCCAGTTTGCTCAGTATATACATAGGTTATTATTATTTCTTTTCAACTCCAGGGTATTTATGTCATGAGCTGCAAAGCCAAAGAAAGCTACAGTGTTCTCATAGAAAATGCATGCTTTTTTCTTCCACTGTGGGGATGGGGTGACCCACAGTTGCACTGGCTTAATCACTCCTGCACCTGGCAATCAATCACTCGTCTGAAGACTGCATCCCGTTAGGCATCAGAACAAAAAGGACTCTTGCCAAGCAGAAGCAGGGGCAGAAAATGCAATTCTGGTCTCTGACAGTGATTGAATATAGATTATGCCAAATCTTTGCCTGTTGTTCTTGGATATGAAACAGGCACGGAAAAGTTGCAGAATGAGTGGCTCATGCTTCCTTTAGAACAAAACCGCCATGTTGTTTTTCATTGCACAATTTATCCACGTGGGACACAAAACTAGAGCTATATATTTTTCCTGGAGGAGGTATATAGTATGATATGATATGAGAGGTATACTCCAAGTAGAAAGTTCAGTGGCAAAGAACTGGCTCTTAATGTTTCCACCCATGTGCAAGAGTTTTGTAAATACTCTCTGAAAATTTAACCCTTCCCTTCTCCACTTAATCCCTCAACTGCCTACCTCATTCTGTTCCCTCCCCAAAAGAGTTCATTTAAACCCTGGTCCAAGCTAAATAGATCCTTCCTGGAAATCACAAAATCACAGAAGGTTGGGATAGGAAAATTCCATGAGTGATTTTGCTTCACCCCCTTGCTTTAAGTACTGAAAAATTAAGCCCAAGAAGGGTGAAGCAATTGAACCAGGTTCAAACAGCTAGTAAAAATCAGACTCGGGATTAGAACCCCAGGCTCTTGTCTCCTGGTTCAGAGCTTTCCTCTTATTTATAGGTATTTTTCTATTTACAGTGAGATTCCTGAATGTTGATAGACAATTTGTCAGCTGAATCTAGTAGGTATTCAACTACAATTCTGAGTTTTAATGCTGCTGAAAAGACACTGAAGAGGCAAGCTCAATGTTCTATTTGAGGAGAAAAAAATAGTGTTCCTTGGGTTCTTTTATGAATTGCATCCTTTATACTCACAGATCTTTCTCAAACAAAGACTTGCTGCCTGATAATCTGGAGGGAGAAGTATTGGCTTGTCCAAAAAAGGAATTTATCTTGGAGAGATGGAAGTTTGCAGTTGTAGAGCTGCATATAAATGATAGTTGTGTGAAGACAGTTAAGGTTGATAACTGATTATTCAATTAATTAGTTAATTCATTCTTTACTCATTTCATATGTATATATTTAGTGCCTGTGATGTTGGCAAGATAGTGTGCTAAGGTTCATGGAAAACCCAAAGTAAGTCCATGTCTGCCCTGAATGAGCTGGCTTCTGGTCACCTGAGAAACACTAAGTAGTAGATTTCGAACAGGGTATTTTGATTCTGTAGGAGTGGAGAGAACTCAGATGTTTCTGGAGAAAAATGTTAGCTGGCACGTTCTCCCTGGATATCCATTTTTAAAAATAGCTTTTACTGAGGTATGATTGACATACAATAAACCTCATATATTTAAAGGGAACAATTTAATACATTTTGACAAATGTAGACATCCATGAAAACACCACCACAGTCAAGTCAAAATGACGACATATTCAAAATTTGCTAGTGCCCTTTGTAATCCCCTCCTCTCACTCGTCCCTGACCCTACTCCCCAGACCCGAGGAAAACAAGGACTGCTCTCTGCCATTATAGATTAGGTGCACTCTCTATGATTTATGTAAATGGAATCATCAAACTCTCTTTTGTTTGGCTTTTGTCAATCAGCATAATTATCTTGAGCTCCATCTACTATCTTGAGATCCATCTACACTGTTGTGTGTATCAACAGTTTTCTTCCTTTTATTGCTAAGTAATATTCCTCTGACTATATATGTATAATGTAATAAATGTATAAATATATAAAAATAAATATATTACAAACATTTATACATAACTTACAAATATTTATAGATAAATATTATCTATAAATATCAAAATATTTATAATATAAATAAATATTATATATATAAAATATATTTTATTCAATGAATACACACACACACACACACACACACACACACACACACACACACACACCCCACAATATGTTTATCCATTCATCTGTCGTTGGAAGTTTGGGTTGCTTCTCTTTTCCGACTGTTACAAATAAAGATATGAACATTCATGTGCAAGTCTTAATTCATGTAGACATATGATTTCATTTATCTTGAGTAGATAGTAGGGAATGGAATGGCTGGATCGTATGGTCAGTGGATGTTTAACTTTTCAAGAAGGTGCCAAACTGTCTTCCTGAATGGCTGCATCATTTTCTATTCTCACCAGCAATGTATGAGATTTCCAGTTGTTCCACATCCTTGCAATGCTTGGTGTGGTCAGTCTTTTTAATTTCAGCAATTACAAAAATATCTTTCTATATCCCACTGATTTACAGAGAGGCTGGCAATCTCTTTGGAAAAAACCTTGAACCCCATTTGTCATTTACGTTCAGACATATATGCAGAGCGAGACAAAATGCACCACTGGAAAAACAAATGTATCATAAAGGAAACAGGAGTGTGTCACAGGGAACCAGACTCAGGAATGGAACCAGAGGAGACTGCCGGTCCTGGGGTCTGTGTGGTGGCGAGAGCAGAACTCATCTTCCGTCAGTTTGCTGTCCTTCCACACATGCACAGGGGAGAGAATTGTTCCATCCCCGAAGCCTGCAGTACTTGAAATATGCGAGCCACCTTGCTAAAGGTCTCTTATCCACCCAAATATCACATGGAAGGTGTGCTGTCATTTTCACTTTATCAGGGTGACAGCAGGGATCTCTGTGCTCACTGTTCCTGATCCACCAACATTGGGTGCAGCAGCTTCCCAGCTCCACTGGGTCTCCTGTGATGACAGTGGTATTGGTGGGGGCAGAGTTTCAAATCCAAGTGACACCTCTGTGGAACTGTGGAGCTCAGGCTGATTGAGGGGATGATTTCTAATCAGGAGTTGATTATGGAAACATGAAAACAAGCTTGAGAATAATTGAGAAGAAACTGTGATTTCCTGTTGCATTTCTAAAACAATCAAGCAGAGGGTCAGAGTCATTGATATCTGGTAGGACAGATGGAACTACGCTTACCGACTGCAGAAGCCTGAGACACTCAGATAACACACGTAAGTAGCCATGAAGTCAGGGAGAATTGAAAAGGGACATAAGAGATGGATGATTATAGCAGATATTTATTGAGAACTTAATGAGCGTCAGGTAATATTCAGAATGCTTTAAATGGATAAACTCATTAAATCTTGTAACACAAGGCTTTCATGTTGTGGGTTGCAAAGCCAATAAAAAAAAGTCAAAGTGTTCTCATAGAAAATATTTGGTTTTTTTTTCTTAAGCTATAGGGATGTAGTAACACAGATTCGTTTGCTTTATCATAGCTGTACCTATGAGTTGCTGTCAAAATTATTATTTCTATTTTATAGGAGAGGAAAATGAGGCCCAATGAGCTTAAAATAATTGCCCATGTTTACATAGCCAAGAAGTGGCAGGGCCAAGACTAGAATTGAGGCAGTCTGGCTCCAGAGCCCATGCTTTTAATCACTCTGCTGTGTTGACTCTGGAGAGAGATGTAAAATGCTCCTGAATTCACAGAAATGTAGCATTAGTACTTACTGAGGGAATAGGAGGGGTTTTATGCATGATACAGTATTTTAAATTACATCTCTGCAGAATGATAAAAGTAGAGAATTGGAGGTTTGTAATGGTTAGGACAGGATGGAGAGCATTTCTGCCTGATGTCAAATTATGCCAATGATTTTTGGATACATTTTTTCACTCAATTTGAGTGGAGGCAGCCTATATCAAATACAGCTGGACTGACTTATTAAGGTTACATATATATTCTATTAACTTTTATATAATGTAACACATAGTTGAGTATTATCTCCATGTCTTTTGGCCACTTGGAGTCTTTTAATATAGCATGGTGGGGGTAAGCATGTTCTAGGGAGTGGAACTACCCGGGCTGGTCCAATTCCTGGCTCCACAACTTCTTAGCTGAGTGGCCTTGGACAAGTTGTCAACTTCTTATCAGAACTTCAAGGAGTTTGAGATGTTACCCTACTTGCAAGCTAACAAGTTGGCCTGCCACAGTTTCATGGATACTGGCAGCAGACATGAGACTTGTGAGTCAGAGACAAAGAACTTTATTACTCATGGCAACAGCAGTAGCCAAAGTGCCAGCATTTGTGCAGTTCCACGAGCCCCAATTATTATAGGGTGATGGGAAGAGGGCAAAAGATGATTTCACGTGCCATGGATTGTGTCCGCAGGAGAGGAACATCAAGTGTACGGAACCTGAATATTTTATAACGAGCTGTAAGTCTGCCTGACCTTTGCCTTGAAAGATATTATCTTTATTACACTGGACAATTAACAAACCCACCCTTTGCACCTGAGGGAGACGTTATCTCTATTTTCCCAGCCTGTTTTCTAACAAGCACCCTTGAATAGATAGTCTGGGGAAAAAAAAAAAAAAAAAAGAAAAGCAGCCAGTGCCTCTGCTCACAAGATGTACAGAAACATGAGAGACCCATAGAGAATTGTCTCCCAGCACCTCTAGGGTAACAGTTTATTCATCTATGAAAGGGGGGTATACATCTTTGCAGAGTTGCTGTGAGATTATAGTTGATTATATTTGAAAAGAATTTAGAAGATTATATGCTACATTTTAAATATGCAGTGTTAGTTGTTGCAGTTCATGTTGTTGCTATTATTTATTATAATTATCTGCCACACCCCTCCAAAAAGAAAAAAACTTGTGCACAATCTCAATTAACCTCAAAAAGTCCTGCAAAGTGTTCCTGGGGCTCACGTGTTATCCATTACTCCAAACTCCTGTTCATGGTACAAGTCTCTATACTTTGATGTCTTTTTTCAGATTCTTCAGACCTCGCTGACTTACTTCATTCCCCAGATATGACCATAGTCTCACCTCCTTTGCCCCACCCCGCCAAGAACAAATGGAATATTCTTCTGTATAACCAATTTCCACCGAAGTAGACCTTACTCATTGGAACAGTATTTAAGTTTAGTAAAATACAACATCCTCCACTCCTAACAATGGAATGCTTTCCTCTTCACCTCCTTGTAAAAAATGCCAATATTTATAAAATAGAAGTATTTGTTTCGGCACATTAAGGTCGTTTGACTTTCTTCATACATATTTTCATGCTACCTTTTCTTTTGAATATTGAGATGAATAAATTTAAATTTTCCTACTGTTCAAAAGCAATCAAAACATTTTATATCTGCATCTTAATGAGCTTTGCTTTAATGATTAATTCAATGTGAAGTTAGTCAACACTTAATTGAGTTACAAAAATAGAAAATAATTATTCAGATGCCTGAGTTGGGGTTCAATGATAGTCAAGTACAACAAAACCGTGTTTCAAATTTTCGGTTAAGGTTTCATTTTATTTGTTTTGGAGAATCAGAGGAGGGAAAGAAGGAATTATTATCAGGTGAGACAGAGTAAAACAGTTTTAACCTTTATCCTTTGTCCTGAGAAATTCTGGGCCTTCTTTACCTAGTGGCTTTTTAAAAATATATATATTTGAAATTTTACATAGACCATGAATAGTCTCATTGATGTTATATTCCAAAATGGACAATCATAACATAATGGACAATCATATGATATTTAATCATAAATATCACATATCTAATAAAGAGAAAGACCACATTCTTCACTTTCTCCTTCTAACAGGAAGCTTAATGTCACTCCAAGGCCTAACAGAGACACCTCACACAATCGTCTGGCAATAAAAGGAACAGAAAGGTGGACATTCACAGCTATTACACTTTACAGCTAGAAGGGGTGACAACACATTCGAGTTTGTTAGCAAAGCTATTATAACTTTTAGCTAATCACAGACTTCTGTAGTATTCCTCAATGAGATTGATTCTAACACAACTACTTCTTTAAGAGATTTAGGAATCTTCAATTCACATACAAACACGTATAAAGATGCAGGCACACAAGCACATTGATGTGCACACACATACACACACCACGGAGTAACTAAAAATAAATCCAGATTAAAGTACAAAAGAAACCAGGCAGAAGAGGGGCACAGATAAGAAGTCAAGCACTGCGGGTAGTGGTGGAGGTGATAATGATGGTGGTCCTGGTGATGATGGGAGTTCTTAGTTTTTGGTTACTTACTTAAGTATTCATGATGCTAAGCATTTTACTTGTTGAGGTGCTTGCTACATTTGAACTCTACATTCCTTAAGCTCTAAGATTCTTGCATCCAAGTCAAAGGCAGGAAATGTAATAGCAAAAGTTGAATATAATTTAAGAATTTAAAAACAGAATTGGAATTTGTGGCAAGAAACAATCTGCCTAAATGTGGTTCAAATACCACAGACTCACTTCTCTTACTGAATTTTCATAGATATTCTTGAATAGATGTTTCTTCATTTGCTGTTTGCTCTTAGGGCCATTTCCAGGAGCTTGACTTTTTTAAAATATAATTTTCACAAGTTTTCACTGGGGAGTGGGTCACCTCTGTGACACCGGAAGTCATTCTCCTCAGAGCACTTTCAATGGGTACGTTTCACAAGGTGCTGAAATGCCCTGGGTTTTGTAAGTTTTGTGGTTTATCCTAGACCCTGACAAATACTAGCTGGACTTTTTGGCCTGCAATAATCAATTGACACAGCTAGGCTCAATGTGGGTGACTTAGGAGGTTTATCATAATAGTATAGAAAATATATTTGAAGTACAGTTTAAGGAAGGACAAACCTCTTATTGAGCGCCTGTCTTGGGGAGCACTGAAGAGGAGAGACGTTTCCTCTTTGTTAGAGTCAAATTGGATAGCTCTTGGCTAGTTGATTTTAATTAGAATTAGGAAAATGAAGTGAACCTCCAGATTTCATTTTAATAAATAAATTCACCTTTTTTTTTTCTACCTAAAAGATCCTTTTTTGAGTTGTATTAAAAACGAAGCCAAATGAATGGAATTAATTACACAATTTCTTTATAGCTGGAGTGCTAATCTAGGGTGCAATGTTGATGGAACAGAGACAAACCCAGAAAGTTTCCAAGTAATCTTTATCAGTTAGGATTAGTCCTGGTTGCATATAAAAGGAAAACCAAAATAACATGAAACACTCAGGATTTAGTCTTCTAATAGAAAAGAAGGTAGAATAGGCTCTTCAGTATTGACATGAATGCTCCAAAAATAATTAGAAACTCAGGGTCCTTCTTTCTCTCTGCCTCTGGCTTTCATCCTCAAGGCATTCACGGTCCAACACAACTACTGGAGCTCTAGCCATGTCTGTAGCTCATGTAACAGACAGGAAGAAGCAGGATGAAAGAAGGGTGTACCTCCCAGCTGTATTAACTCCCTTTTCTGGAAAACCCACAAAATTATTCCATCGTAATGTTTCCGTCACCATCTCACTGCTCAGAACATAGATACAGAGCCACACACAGCATTACAGGAGCCTGGGAATTATACATTTTAGATGGGCATATTGCCGGTTCAAATAAAAGTGGGGTTCTTACTGAACAAGAAGTAGAGAAAGGTTTTTGGATAGGCAATTAGCCACTGGACAGCAATCTAAAAAATAAATAATTATCCAGGTGCTGCTTCTCACCTCAATTTATTGAAGTTGACTGTACAGAGAAACCATGCAGAGTAAATGAACACTTGACACTTTTACCCAAATAACTCTCAATAATCCTCAGGGAAATTCTAGCTGCTAGTGGACCTCACATAGGCCAGGACCTGACTGAGAGTAAAGCATCCAGGCTGTAGAGTCAGGCAGAGATGGGTTTGAGCCCTTGCTCTACACTCTCTAGGCATATGACTTAATTTTCCTCAAATATGAAATAGGGTTGTCAATCTGCCTCAAAGGATTGTGGGTTAAGAGAATGTAGGACAATCCCAGAGGATGGGATTGTTATTTTTCTCTACAGCAGTTTTCCTTATCAGTTATCCCACATGACTTTTAATGACTAATCAAAATAGATTTACAGTCCTATTCTAAGCAGAATAAGACTTTGTGTCCTGTTGTATGTCTAATGACATGGAACCACTTCATTGCTCAAGGGATATAATCAGAAATGCCTGTACAGGTTAGGTAGTCACGTCTCTGTTAGGTGCACAGACATTTCTAGGATATGACTTTCATTTGGTTTCTAGTCTCGTGTCTAAACTGAGTCTGGACATGTGGTCTCACATATAAATGGTACCAATGGTGACAACTGGTTAATGTACTTTGAATGGGGACTACCTAGCAAAGATCCTGGGTTGCTGGTGGTAGAGGCTGTTTTTTTACCTGGATGATAGAATATGTCTCAAGCGTTGTATTTAGTTTGACCTTCCTGTAGAAATTCCTGTATTTTAGACATTGTACTTAATTTGATCTTCCTGAAGAAAACCCCTGTGGAAAAACAGATCATCAGGGCTAAAGTATAAATAATACTGTATTAGTACCCACCATCCCCCTAATGAGTTTTCTATTTTGTAAAGTGATTTCTAATTCTTTACATCCTCTGAACTTCGTAAGAATCCGGCAAGGTCAGTAAGGCTGGGGAAAGGATTATTTTCCTTGTTTTGCACATGAGGAAACAGAGACACAGCTCTAAGTGTCCTACATGAAGCCATATGGATTTCAAGCTTCCGAGCCAAGACCAGAATTCAGGCCCTCTGACTACAAGCTGGTACCTTTTCAGTCCCGCCAGAAAGCAAATCCGCGGAGAGGCCGCTGAACAGCTTCTGAGTTGTCAGAAGGCCAAACTTGCAAGCAGTTTCTGGAACAGTAGAGATGACAGTAGGTGAGACAGGGCAGCTGTTTTTATCAGGTTATAATTTTGTGTTAGTAGCTTCCACAGAACATCCTTCATTTACCCTGGAGGAGTTAGTGAGAGTCACCGTACGTTCACTGACATCTGAGGTTTTGCTGGGCTGTGCTATCAGAGCAGTGAGAACTGGCACTTGTGATCAGCAAAATGAATCCCTGGGGTGAAGCGCCAGATGATTGTAGGGAGACAGAAAATAAAACAAAGACAAGCTCATTCATATTTTCGTTCGGCTAAGATTAACCACCATACATACATCTGTAGTCCTGATTTAGGTATTAGGGACACAAATATGAATAATAGACTACAAAACTATCAATAGTTTTGATTCTGAGGAGGTCAAACTTGACTAGGAAAGAGAGAAAAGCACATCTGACAAGTACTGTTTTAGAAAGTTATAAATAAAGTACAGTGAAAGAAAAGAAGAGGGAAAGGCTGCTTCGTTTTTGGAATAGTAACATTTGAACTGGTGCTTGAAAAATGAGGAGCTTTTATCACTGAAACAGGAGGCATAGGACGTAATGGACGTGGAGACAAGATGACATCTGTCATGGTCAGGGAATTTTAAGTGGTTCATTGTGGCTAGAACATATGGTGTAGGGACTGGGGGTGGTAGGGTGGGAGAGGAAGGTAGAAGTGAGAAATGAAGTCTGAAAGGTGTAATGGGATCTGACATCAAGGCGGAAGTGTATGGCTGAGGAATTTATACTTTATCTCACAGGTGGTAGAGAAGGGTTTAATCAGGGGAGTGACATGATCAGAGCTGCCTTAGAAACAATTCTGGTGCCCCGTGAAGGTTAAACATGGATAAGTGCTACTGGGAGGGGCAGGAAAAAGTAACTCAGCAAAGCAATGGATGCTTCCTTGGTAGCAGAGCTCTTTTTGTATTTTCTTTCCCTTAAATTTGCTTCTACTCTTTTATGTATTTTTTTTTTCCAGTAGTTTACAGGCATTCTGGAGATATTAGTGCTCTTTCCAACTAGTTCAGGAGTTACCGCCAATGGTCCACCTGAATATTCATAACAGACCATAATACCATTTAACATGAGTAATTAAAGAGGAGTTTAAAGAGTCCTGGGCCAGCACTGCAGAGACCCACAGGCAAACATGGGGGGACTACTTCACGGCAGCCCCATTCTCCACACAATGCACTTTCAAGTATGTCTGTGGCCCTCTGCCCATCGCAGGTCAATTTGCTGTGGAAATAACGTCGCTGTAGTTTATGGGCAAAATCCCAGGTTCTGGGCTCTAAGATGACAGCATTAGCTGGATAAGACAGATACTGAGAATCAGTAGCCCAAGGATTCTTGACATTTCTTCTAGCCATAAGCCACAGAGAACCACTATTCAAAGTGTAACATTAAGAAGCTGAGCTTCAGGAAGCTCTGGGAAAAGATAAGATTAGTTATCTGCTAAAGAAAGAAAAAAGAGGGGAAGGAGGCTGTTCCAGGTAGCCTAGAAGATACCTACCTGTTCAACTGGTTCTGTGGTCCTAATGGAATCAATCAGACAAGTGTGGACAGAGAGAAAAAGCATCACTTGAGCCAAAAACTTGATTTCAACGATTTAGTTTCCTGGGTTGAATGACTGGTTTCTGGCTAAATTTTCCAGGCAGTTCAGTAACTGGAAGTCACTGTTTTATGCCTAATTTTACATATACATATGTATATGCATAAGTTTTCAGGCAGTCAAGTTTTATGAATAGTCCAAGCCAGAGAGATGTGGGCATCTGTGATCCGTTTTACATAAGGCAATGTCTTTTATATCTTTGGAAATAAATATCATGCTATAATTTCTTTTGTGATTCTTTTTTACTTAGAAATAAAATAGTTATGTTTTCCCTATGTCCTTAAATCTGCTTAGTCAAAGATCCATTACCACCATATTCTTCCAAGTGCCCACACGCTGACCACGTGTCTACTTTGGGTAGCAACAATAACAATAACGGCTAACATTTACATAGCATTTGCCAGGTATTATTCTAAGTGTTTACTATTTATTAATTTGTTTAATCCTCACATTAACCTAAAAAGATAGTTCTTCATAAAAGATGGGATAATTGGGGAACAGAGAGATTAAGTAATCTGCACAATTACGCTGCTATACATGGCAGAGCTGGAACACACCACTAGGCAATCTGTCCTTCTTACCTCTCAGAGCACAGCCTGGCCAAGGGTTCATACCCAGCAAGGACTAGAATCAAATTATCTCAAGAGCAAAGTGTTCACCATTAACGTCCAATCTCTTTTTCTGTTCTTTGTTAATCATTCCACAGAAGGAACTGAAAGCCATTTTCTAATAGACTGGAGAATGTGCCAACTTGATAAGATGTACTATATGTGAACTGGGGGGCAACAAGCCTGTGTCCTCATCCCAGATGTCACATATGTCAAAAGATTTCACAGCAGGTGCTGATTTTTTATCAATTCCATTTTACCTGTTCCTCATCCATGCTTTGTTGAAAAAGAAATGAGTGGCTAGGCATTCAAATATCATTTATTTCAAAATGCCTGTCTCACATGCCATCCTAAATGTCATTACAAAACGTAAAAAGGGGACCTTCTTGGTAGTGCAGTGGTTAAGAATCCGCCTGCCAATGCAGAGGACACAGGCTCGAGTCCTGGTCCGGGAAAAATCCCACTAAGCCTGTGCACCACAACTTCTGAGCCTGCGCTCTAGAGCCCCGTGCTCCGCAACTAGAGAAGCCACCGCTATGAGAAGCCCACGCACAGCAACGAAGAGTAGTCCCCCCTCGCAGCAACTAGAGAAAGCTTGCGCGCAGCAACGAAGACCCAACGCAGCCAAATATAAATGAATAAATAAATTTATTTAAAAAAAAAAAACCAGGGCTTCCCTGGTGGCGCAGTGGTTGAGAGTCTGCCTGCCGATGCAGGGAACACGGGTTCGTGCCCCGGTCCAGGAAGATCCCACATGCTGCGGAGCGGCTGGGCCCGTGAGCCATGGCCGCTGAGCCTGCGCGTCCGGAGCCTGTGCTCTGCAACGAGAGAGGCACAACAGTGAGAGGCCCGCATACCGCAAAAAAATAAATAAATAAATAAAAATAAAAAGTTAAAAAAAAAAAAAAAACCAAACAAATGTAAAAAGCTCTCCTTACTCTTTAATTATCTACGGGAGAAAACAGTGGGGTTACACAGTGCCTTATGATCAGATCATGCACTGAAGCATGGAACACAGAGTGCTTGAGGCGAAAAGGTAAGGAGGCTTTCCTTGCTTCCTCTCTGCCTCCCTGCTTGGTGTCCTGTACAGGTTGCTGTCTCCTCTACTACCCCACATTTCAGGCCTGAATTACGTCTTCACGCTGTGGTTGATACATTAAGCCACTGATCATTCATGAAGGACGTGAAGAGGGAAGCTTATCTGGGCATCAAAATCCTAGTGTTTTTTCCAGGCTCCCTTGGAACTTGGAGGACACTGTCCTGGGCTATAGCATCAACCGGCCAAAAACCAAACTTTGGTTAATTATTTAAAGGGAAAAAGACATTCCAAATGTCTGTTTTACAAATGTTACATAAAAACCTGGTCTTAATTCTTTTGCAAATCATGAATAAGGGTGTGAAATCAAATAGGAAAATATGGTCTCTGGCTTCTGTCCTTACTCCCCAACCCCTACCATCAACACAGCAGACCTTTTCTCAGCTATTCTCCTCTTGTCCTTTGGCCATTTTTCTTCATCTATCAGCCCAGTTCTCCCCTTGTTATACCCTTCTACCAACCTTCTCTAATAGAATTATGTATGTAATTTTTTCCCACATAGTTATATGAAAATGTTTTCATTTAATGAAACAGCAACTAAATTAGAAAGATAACACATTTAAATGGCTACATTTTCTTTTTTTTAACATCTTCATTGGAGTATAATTGCTTTACAATGGTGTGTTAGTTTCTGCTGTATAACAAAGTGAATCAGCTATACATATACACATATCCCCATATCTCCTCCCTCTTACATCTCCCTCCCACCCTCCCTATCCCACCCCTCTAGGTGGTCACAAAGCTCCAAGCTGATCTCCCTGTGCTATGCGGCTGCTTCCCACTAACTATCTATTTTACATTTGGTAGTATATATTAGTCCATGCCACTCTCTCACTTTGTCCCAGCTTACCCTTCCCCCTCCCTGTGTCCTCAAGTCCATTTTTACATCTGCGTCTTTATTCCTGTCCTGTAAATGGCCACATTCTCAAGATGTGAAGGGTGGAAGAAACAGGGGCATTACAGGGTGAAAGCCCTCTGTTGAGTGCTTCTGGGTCTCATGGTTTACCAAGTCTCTAATCAGCTGTGTGATATAACTGGGGTATACTAAGTACGGCATTTTATCAGCATGGTGGTTTTATTAGTCATACTATTCTCCCTTCCTTGCCTATTTCCATCCCTAAAGCCTAGAAAAGCCAAATACTTACTTTCTCAGCCTCTCTTGTGAATAGGAGTAGCCCCTGACCCAGTTCTAGTCAATAACATATGAAGGGAAATCTGCTGGAAGATTCTAGGAGAGGTATTTTTCTCCCTGTTAAGAGAGCAGTCAGTGCAGGTGGAGAAGGCTCTCTCCCCACTGCTTCCTACTTCTGCAGGTGGTTGTGTGAGGACATGATGGTGGGAGCTGCTGCAGCCATCTTGCAGCAAGGAGAAGGCCAAGAGAATTGCAGAGACACTGACAGAGGGATTGATATCATTCAGTTGCTGAAGTGTTCACTCAACAACAGCTTGTTGAATGTTTATTATGCACCAGGCACTGTACTAGTGCTGGGGGTTCATATTGTACAAAATAAACAATGTCCTTGCTTACAGGGAGCTTAGATTTTAGTAGGAGGAAAGACAGCCAATAATAAATATATGTCAGCTAGAGTTAAGAGTTATGGTGAACAATTAAGAAGGATAAGGGATCTGGTGAGTGATAGGGTGATATTTTATACAGGTAGATAAGGGAAATTCGATCTGATAAAGTGACAATTGAAAGACCTAAAGGAAGTGAGGGAGGAAGTCAGGCAGATATTTGAGGGGGTGGGTAGGAGTGATCCAGGAAGAGGGAACAGCATATGCAAAGGCCTCATTGTCTCTCTGGCAGCAACAACAAAGGAGAAGAGGGTCCATTTGCTTGCTGAGGTTTTGCCAAGGAGAATCACAAGGGTGCAAAAGAAAGAAACCTGACCCAGAAAGAAAAGGATGGTTGAAGGGACTTCTTTTGCAAGAAAGCAATCACTGCTGCTTATCTCCTTATTCTGGTGAAGAGTATGACAAGTCAATTCCAAGACTCAGTGAGCCTGATACACAGGATATGATCAAAAATAACCCCCTTTCAAAAAAAAAAAAAAAAACCCCTTTTGAAGGCTCTGGATAGTTTCATTAGAGCAGCGCTATCCAATAGAAATTTAATGCTAGCCTCATATATAATTTAAAATATTTTAGTAAGCATATTAAAAAAGTAAAAACAAGTAAATTTAAGGACATATTTTATTTAACTGAATATATTCAGATATTGTCATTTCAACATGTGACACAAGCCTCATTTCTTTTTTTTTTTTTGCGGTATGCAGACCTCTCACTGTTGTGGCCTCTCCCGTTGCGGAGCACAGGCTCTGGACGCGCAGGCTCAGCGGCCATGGCTCACGGGTCCAGCCGCTCCGCGGCATGTGGGATCTTCCCGAACCGGGGCACGAACCCATGTTCCCTGCATCGGCAGGCGGACTCTCAACCACTGCGCCACCAGGGAAGCCCAACACAAGCCTCGTTTCAAGTGCTCAGTAGCCACATGTGGCTCATGGCTACCATATTGAACAACATTATCTTCAGAGAACCAAATATGAAAAAAAGCTTTTTTAATAGAAAACTTCTGTAAGGATAAAACACAAAGTATTTTTAAAAACTCAGTAATAATTTTAACTGTTTTAATGTATCCCAACCAAAACTCAGACCATTTCTAAATCATTAAAATCTAGAACAATATTTGAGAAAAATCCAAGACTTGGCAATTCAAGGGAAAATGGGGATGATAATATCCATTAAGTTGATGTACATACTAAATGAGATGATATATATATTTTAAAAAATAGAGCACGGTATAAATATGCCTCTGTGATATGAATAGTATTACTTCCTTGCTTTATTCGAATATTGGTCCCTGGTTATATAAACACTTCAGAAATCTGCAGATGATTCTTTCCTTCCAATATGATTGTGCTTTTAGTTTTTAAAACAATAATACATTAGGAAACACCGATCAGGAACACATTTAAAGTCCTAGGGATAATCAGTTTCATAAAAACTGTGACGTTTCCCAACATTCAAGAAATATCTGGTTCTGCATACATGGGAAATCTAGAGTTTCTAATGTAGCAACAAATGGGGGAATGGGAAACTCTGATGGTTTATGAAGCCTTTTCTGAATTAAAATCTGGTTTAATTTACTGTATTCTGAAAGATATAAGTAAATATAAACATAAATATATAAGTGTAAATATATAAACATCTTTTTTCTTCATAATGTCTGAGATTTCTGAATTTCTCTGTAATTACATTTAGCAGCGAGAAAACACCCATGACTGTGCTGAACAGATCCCAGGAATCTGTCAGCTTTTCGCAGCATAGTAACCCACTGATCACTGCCTCAGACCTTCAATAGATACATAGGCCGTGTGCCTGTGCTTACAGAACTTCAGAGGTTTCCATGGATACGGGAATTTCAGTGATAAGGCACATTGACTATCGTTTTTCTTGTCACCAAGAGTCCTGTAAACACTTGTGCTTTAAGATCTTGTGCAGAAATTTAGCATTTTATGGAGGACCAAGTCAGAATTACGTTTTCCCAGATGCATTGTATGATTTCCCCTTAGGGCAAAGTCCCTGAAATCATTTACATTTGTGGCCTCTTTTTACTAATGGACTTTTATTTATTAGACTAATAAAAGACAATAAAGGCTTAACTACATTGTCAGTATCACTTTTAAGGGACAGATATTTATACTGTGTAAATGTTACAATTAATGAAGAAGACAGTTTGCTCTAAATTTAAAATGGAAAGAAGCAAATAGGAAAGCAAGAACAGGAATATTATGTATATATTTAGCCATTTCTCTTCCTGAACAGGGTGAGATTTAAGTGTCAGTTTCAAGGACACCCTTGTGTCACATCTATCAACAAATCATTGTTTGAATGCCCTCTTTTCATATTCAGTTTTTTTGTATAATTAAAAGACCCTTTTGTCAATCTGTGAACATGGCAGGCTATGTCATTACTTTTCCAATTTCATATACATATAACTGAGGCTCTGTTTAAGGAATATGCCCTGTGTCACACAGCTAGCAAGTGGCAGAACTGGGATTAGAACCCAAGGCTATCTCACTGTCAGGACTCTTCCATTGTCCTTTTTCCTGGGCAGAATACAGGCAACTTCTTCTATAGAAGTCGTACCCCTGTCCTTCCTTCCTTGCCACCGGCTGATAGTTTTCTGTGCCTCTGACCTGGGCGCCATCAAATCATTCTTTTCTCCACTCATTTCTCCAATTATTCAGTCCCCTTGACTGCCCCAGACACTTGGCTCAGCCTAATTAATCAGGTTTAGTAATTTCACATGCACATAACCATCGGGAAGCAGCAGTCACAAAGATATCACATAGCCTGGATGTGCACCACACGAGGACTCAGCAGGGAAACAGATTGCTAGTTCCAACCATATTGACCAAGAATGTACAAAGCCCATTGAAAGAGAGGCTTGAGCAATTCGTACCAAAATCCAGTCTGAGCAGGCATGTTGCCTGGATAGTCAAGTAGAGAAAAAAGCTTTTACTTTTACAGCATTGACTTTGGGGGGCAGGGTTGGAACTATATGACTGACGGTCTCTACTCCCACTTATTATGCTCTGGAGCCAAAAACCTCTGCATCGTCTGAGCAAGTATCTCAGTTAAGGCCATGAGATCTTTACAAGACAATTTTTGCATGAAGACTCTCTCATTCACCTTGTATTTGTGCAGGGTCTTCTGTTTTTGCGCTTTTTTCACCTAAAAGGAAGACTTTGCTTTTAATGTCTAATAAAAGAGGGAGTCTGGGTAGAGGAAGAGCTCTTGACTAAGAGATCTGATCTGGGCCCTTCCCTGGGAGACCCTGAGTGTGGAGCTTCACAGCTCAGGCCTCAGAGCAGCTGCCAGGACCTGAGTAATCATGGGTTTCTTGTGAGGCTCAAATGAGACAAAGGATACGAAAGTGCTTCGCTAATTGTAAAATATGCATTAAAAAACAGAGTTCTTTTGCATAAATAACAAGGTCCTAATGTATAGCACAGGGAACTATATTCAATATCCTGTGATAAACCATAATGGAAAAGAATATTAAAAATATGTCTCTGTGTATAACTGAGTCACTTTGCTATTCAGCAGAGACTGGCACAGCATTGCAAATCAACTACACTTCAATAAAAAAACATAATACAAAAAAAAAAAAACAACCCAAAACAAAGCAGGTTCTTTTGAGGACTAACTTCACATATTGCCAATTGATTTTAGTCTCCATGTGTTAAAAAGGCAAATAATGACTCTTGTTAACACTGGGCTTTTGCTGGACTTTATTCATTTTACAAGAAACATGACTAAAGTATCTCCGTTACGGTTATTTCAATATGTTTCAACCCTTTCAGCCTAACTAGGCAGCAGCTGAGGGTGTCATCCACGTGGTGCTTCACTTAATATAAAAGCCGAAGTAATGGGAATTAGTTATTTGGTTGTTTTATAACATCTGCTCCCATCACATACCATGTATAGCCCTCAACATCCCAGGACTACAACTCCAGATTCAGACAAACTTTGGCTATTACTACCCGAGGCTAATTTCTCATTCTTGCAGGATGGAAATTTTAATTCTGTACTGGTCATCCATAGAGTACTGCCAAGGAATGATTAACTATCTCTCCAATCTGTAGGAATGAAGGGAGAACTCAGAGTTCTCCTGAACGACAAAGCTTTCTCTGTTTCCCCTACTAATTCCATTCAGGCATCGAACCGAATTTACTCTTAACTGAATGCATTTTATCTATACCTGGCAGGGATCTAGAAGTAAAATTACAAGATTTATTTCATTTTGATTCTGTCATGTTGCATTTAACCACAATATCCCCCAAAATGAAAAGATAATTTATCCTTGTGCCCTGACTGAGCAACCCTCCTCAGTTCAGATTCATGAATCCATAATGCAGGGAGGAGAGTGGATGATTAAGTGTCTGATTAGAGAAAACAGATTAACCTGGCAAACATAATAAATTTAGCTCATAAGCAGGATGGCATTATAAATGCTCACAATAACTCTCCTGTATAAAATCATGAACCACTGCTTTCAGTGATGACTCAATTGACATAGTTGGAACATAAAGCAAATGCATGTTTATGGATCTCTCTTTGAGACATTAAAAGAGTATTGAAAGGTATATCTGATTCAGTTTATAACTAAAAATACATTAAATAGGGAACATGTAAGAAAAATATTAACTCATAAAAACAAAGCTACAACCTCTTAAGCGTTTGAGTTTCTGCTTTACCAACAAGTATATCTAGATCCCACATGTTTTCAATGTCTTTCTAGTACTTTGTTTCCAAAGATGCCAAAGCCAGACCCCAATTTCAGACCCTGCAGATTCACCCTTAACCTTCACCACAGAACCTGATTCCTTTATAAAGGCGGCTGCATCTTTAGGTCATTCTTATCCCATTGGGACAAAACAACATAAAATTAGAGAGCTATTTCAGCCTTTGAATCAGGAGGGAAAAAATCCTTCCTTTTAGCTGAGAGTCCATTTATATCAGAGTAAAAATCTAGGTTACGACTTGTTTGAAGGCAAGTCCTTGTGCTGTGCTCCAAAAAGTTCACTTAGCAGTCTGCGGGCCTTCCTTACTTAGCTGGTTTGTTATTCTTGGCCTCCCTTTTTTAGCAAGGAGAAAATGGATACTCTTCATGCCCAGCTTTATTTTTAAACTCTTATGGCTATATTCCTGGAGGCCTCTGCTGGCCCATGGCCTGAAAGAGGTTCAGTTAGGCCCTGCTCTGTCACGTGCACACCCGAGTCGCCAGTTGCGCAGAATAAGGGACTTGCTCTGCTCCTCTATCTAGAATTAGACCTTTGTCAGGGACAGGGCAGGGCAAGTGGGGAGGGCAATGGGCTGACCGAGGGAGTCGTGTCTTTAGGGAAGGCCCCATCGGACGGAGCCAGGTAAATTTCCCATTGGGAGAAACTGGTGCCTGGACATCTAGGGCCCTAGGCGCCCTCCCTTCCTCCTTTCCGCCCTCCTCCCACTTCTGAAGTTGATCTTAGGCTGGAGGGGGGTGACAGGGAGGAGTCCAAAGCGGGTGGGGTCCACGTGTGTCCCCAAAGTCCTGGGCGCCGGAACTGGCTCCCGGGTACACATTTTGTAGGTATGTGTGGTGGGAAGCAGGGAGGTTTTTTTAAGGCCACTCCCTCCTCCCCCCTTAGCTTAGACTGAGATGCTTTCTTGGGGCACAGGGACCAGGATCCTTTCTGCTGCCTCCGAGGAATTTGTGTAGAGTGAGGAGGGGCGCACTCCTAGTGGACGCAATGTGTATTCATGCTCACGAACATTTCTGGGCTCAACAAGACAATTTAACGGTACAGCCGCCGCGTCTAGACCAGCCCTGGTACCGGGAAAATTTGATGCAGGAACGTCCCAGTGGCGGGGCAGGGTGTCCTCGGTTAGTTACCGCGCTGGGGCTGCGCTTCGGCCGCTGGGTTTGTGTGTGTGTCTGTGCGAGCGGAGAGCAGGTGTGGTGTCGGTACTCCCAGGGGTGCGGAGGGGACGGAGGCGGGCGGGCGGGCGGAGGGTCCCCAGGCGGTGGCGCAGCCCGGCCCGGGCGGCAGGAGCAGCGAGCGTGCGCTGCACCGTCGGAGCGCCGGGGCCTTTCCGCGCGGCGGGGTGGCGTTGGCGCCGGAGACCGGCCTTGGCTACCGGCAGTACGCCGCTGCCGCCGTGCCCTCCCCCGGGCGCAGATAGAGTGGACCCCCGGCCGGTAGCTGGAGGGGCAGCAGCGGCGTGGCCGGCGCGACCCCAGGACCCTCGCCGCTGCCACCTGTGGGGAGAATAACCCAGGCTTCAGAGTGAGGTGTACTGGGGAGGGGGAGGGAGGACCTCTAGGACCCCGACAGCCTTGCTGAACTGGCTCTCAGACGACAGAGCCCCAGGGACCAGTAGAGAGCTTCTCATTTAACCTATGTCCCTCCTCCCCCCTCGCCCCCCCCCACCATTTTTCTTTTCTTGCAAGTGGGAGAACAGAGTCCATGGGGAAAGAGAGACTCGCTTTCCCGTGTGACACAGCTATCAAGTGGCAGAACCAGGACTGGACCTCGTCTTGCTTACTAAGGCCTTGTATCCACCGTCCTCACTGAAATGAGTATGAATAATAAGTATTTATTATTATAATATATTAGGTTTTGGAACTATGAATGGTGATATCACTGTGGCATTCAGGACTATTAATGTAATTTGTGTGCTGGAAAAGCCCAGCCGCTCTGGCCTCCCTGGGCTCAGGATCCTAGTTCCTTCATTTATTAAACATTCCCTGGGCAGTTACTTGTGCCAGCCACTCTGCAGCAAACTGCAGGTGTAGAGATAAACAGGAACCAGCCCTCCACGTGGAGCAGAAGAGAAAATTCCCCAGACATCAGTAACTCACGCAGGTGTAGCAAACGCAGTGGGCGTTAGAGAGATAAAGGAGTAGTGGTAGCTCGGAAGGAGATGTCACTTGTGGCTGAGAGGTGGTGGACCTTGGGGAGGAGGTGACATCTGATCTGGATCCTTAAGAGTGGGTCATTTGGAAATGGGCAGCACATTCCAGGTAGAAGTTTTGGTACTAGCAACATAACTCCAGGTGAGAGTGAGGAATAATGGTTTGGTTTGCCTAGAATGTAGGGATGCATAAGGAGTCCAAGATTACAGAGGGAGCGAGATTCGGAGTCGACAGGGGGATCCACGGAGGGATTCCAAGCTAGGAATGAGGGGGCAATGGCTGAGGGTGGTTCATTTGGCTGGGAGTTGGAACCCTCAGCTGTAGGGAGAAGATGTGGGAGCAAGGATACTGGCAGCTCTGAGGGTCTGTGAATTAGCCGTTCTGGGAGCCTAGGGCTATGGATGAAAAATGCAGCTTTAGTGGGAAATGGTCCAAACTGAATTGGGAGACTGTTGGACTGTAGGGACAGCCCGTGCTTATGTTTCAGACCGCCAATAGCATCCTCGGGAGTAGTTTGTGAAAAAGTGCTCTTAGTATTCTTGTAACACAGGTGGCCCCAGGGACACAAGTAGCAGTTAATCAGCCTGTCCCTATCTGTGCAGGGGGGCCGTTATTTCTTCTGATGCATCCCGGGGGACCAACAAGGAGCTATAAACAAGGAAGCTTGTTTTGGCATGAAACAGGAAGTTTCTTGTACAAAGATTACAGACACTTTTTATTGTAAACTAGTCAAACAATTCTGTGCAGATGAACTGTTAAAATGAAGTACTTTTACCCTAAAGGTGACACACAGAGATTTCAGCAGAGGACTTAAAAATGTATCTTTAATTCGTTCTGTCTTATCATGTTCAGGAAGCACTACATAACACACTTGCACTTGAATGGAATGGGTAGATGTCCATGTAAATCAAATTACCCAAGCAGACAGGTTTTAGCCATTTCCCTAAGGTATGATGAGTCTGGGAACCTTCTAAACGCTTCTAGAAGCTTCTCATCTTGACACCTCCCCTGCAGAAGAGCAGGGGTTCCCCAAGGCTCCACTTCCTATTACTCACTGGTTCCACATATGAATGTTTAAA
Organism: Leucopleurus acutus; assembly: GCF_964270905.1. NCBI lineage: Eukaryota > Metazoa > Chordata > Mammalia > Artiodactyla > Delphinidae > Leucopleurus > Leucopleurus acutus. The sequence goes on along the minus strand of NC_139147.1, from coordinate 75,407,464 downwards.
AACTTCCTGTGTTGTCTTATGAAATATACATTCTGTATGCTTTTGCAGCTTCTCTAGCTAATGAATATTTGAGAAGGGGGAAAAGATGAAATATCGTTTAGTAGCAATTCCTTTGGCTAGTGATGTTAATCAGTGGAGTAAGGAAGCAGCATGCAGTCTGGAACAAGTAGACAGACCTGGGATTGAACTCTAGTTCTGTCAGTTACTACCTGTGTGACTTTTAGTTCTGATACTTAATTCGTCTGAGTCTCAGTTTCCTCGTCTCTAAAAAGGTGATTGTAATCATCCGCTCACAACTGTTGTCCAGTCTCACAGCGTGCAAGAAGGGCTGCAGAAAGGTCAGCAAGGGAGGAGGTATAGTGCACATGGCGACAAGCATTTAAGGATGAGGAGCCTGACCTTGGATGCAGGCTAGTCTGAGTCCAGATGTGCGTTCTGCCCTTTCCCACTGTGTAACTTTGGATGAGTCTCTGAACTGCTGTGAACGTCAGGTTCCTCATACTTAAAATGGGGGAAATAATTATATCTACTTTGTGCTGTTGATTTGAGGATTGCACAGTTTCTGGGAAATAGAATGAGATGAACACTAGAGGTGAAAGGGACCTTGGAAGGCCTCCTCACCTTACCAGCGCCTCCCCCCCGCCCCATGGAAATCTTATTTTTATCAACTGTGACTGTGTTTAAACATTCCCAGTGACAGAGACTGATATCTGTACAAGGTGCTCCATTCCATTGTTGGATCACTTTCAATAAAAGAGAAATTCTCCCCGTATACAGCTAAAAGTTGCCTCATTGTAACTTCCCCATATTGGTCTTCTTCTATGCTCTGCGGGGGGGGAAAAATACATTGATCTTTTTTTTTTTCATTAAAGATTTTTATTTTGAGCTAATTGTAGATTCACATGCAGTTGTAAGAAATAATACAGAGAGATCCCTTGTACCTTTGCCGGGTTTTTCCCAGTGGTAACATCTTGCAACACCACACTGCAGTATCACAAACAGGTTATTGACATGGACCACATGGAGAGGCAGAGCATTCCACCCTCTCTAGCATCTTTCATATGTTGCCTTTTTATAGCCACACCCACTTCCTTCTTACCACTTCCTTAACCCCTGGCAACCATTATTAGTTCTCTGTTTCTATAATTAGGTCATGTCAAAATGTTGTATAGATGGAATCATATATATAACAGGTCATGTCACTGGCTTTTTTCACTCAGCACAGTTCTCTAGAGATTCATCCTTGGTTGTGTTGTTGCATTTATTAATAGTTTGTTCTTTTTTACTCCTTAGGAGTAGTGTTCCATGGTATGGGTGTACCACAAATTGTTTACTGTTCACCCATGGAAGGTCATCTGGGTTGTTTCCAGTTTTGGCCTATTATGCTATAAACATTCGTGTACAGGTTTTTGTGCAAATATAAGTCTTTAATGCCTCCAGTCTCTGGGATAAATGCCTAGGAGTGCAATTGCTGGACCATATTTTAGTTACAAGGTAAGTTTTTAAAGGAATTTCCAGACTACTTTGAGTGACTGCAACATTTTATATTATCAACAGCGGTGAATGAGTGATCCAGTGACTCCACATTCTTGCCAGCATTTTCTCTGGTCACAATTTTTTAATTTAGCTACTGTGATAGGTATGTAGTGCTATCATGGTTTTAATCTAAATATCCCTAATAGCCAGTGATGTTTAACATGGCTTGACATCTGCGGCTTTTCTTTGATGAAAGGTGTCATTGTGTCCTTTGCTCAAGTTCTAATTGTACTCTTTGCTTCTTAATTGTTAAGTCTTGAGAGTTCTTTGTATGTTCCTGATATTGGTCCTTTCTTGGATATGTAGTTTTCAAAAATTTTCTCCTGCTCTGTAGCTTGTCTTTTTGTCCTTTTAATAGGGTCTTTTGTGCTGCAAAAGTTTTGAATTTTGAGGACATCCAATTTGTCAGTTTTTCCTTTTACGAATAATACTTTTGGTGTCAAGTCTAAGAACTCTTCGTTTACCCTAAATCCTGAGGATTTTCTCCTATGTATTTTTCCCTCTATGTTTTATAATTTTATATTTTACATTTAAGTCCCAAAGTGACAGAACTAGCATGGAGAAGACCTGAAACAAGAGCTCATGTCTCTCACACCTAGGGTAGTTATTTTTCCCTCCGCATTTTATAATACAAGTGTTTCAGGGAGTATTTTAAAAAGGTTGGCATTTGCTAATATCACTTTTTTAGCTGTAAAATGGGATAATAACATAATAAACTCAAATCATGATAGATTTTTAAAAAATGAATTAGGGTTAATTGAATAGTGCACTTGAAAAAAAACATTACACTACAAAGTACTTTCTAGTCAAATGGTGGTTATTATTGTAAGCTTGGCTAGGTCTCTGAATGCTAACAGGCAGCTGTGTGTGCTTGCTGATTCCTTTTCACGGGAAATGTGTTTGTTTATATCATAGTATAGTATCTATTTTTCCTTTTAGTGCCCATGTGGCCAAATTGTGAACTGCCATATTAATAAGACTCAAACATATTTGACAGGGTGGTTAGACTTAATAGTTTCCATAAAGTTGTTTTAATAGTTATTTTTCAACAGATGGACAGTTTGCATTTGGCCTCATTTCTGTGACAGTATGATGATTGAAGTTTTCAACAGATGGCATACAAATACTTGGGAAAACACCCTCCCAATATTAATTGTTGTAAAAAAGACTTTTAGTGTTCCAGGAAAATGATAGTCTGTATCCCCAAGCTCTTTGCCTATGCTATTATAATTATAATTTAGATGATTTGGAAGTCTCCCTTTCTGGCACTTGGGTTTATTTTGTAAATGAGTATATGTATCTACATTAGAGTGAGAGATGCAGCGGAATACTCTGTTGTCAATTAGATATTCAACATGGATATAACATGAAATCTCCTTTTGATTATCAATGAATGTACATAACTTCCTCTTACTGAATCATTCTACTTGGATGCTGTACATAGAAAATGTAATGTTCCATAAAAATCAATCATCAGAGACTTATATGTTCTTTCTGAAAAGTACTGACTTAAAAGGAAAAAAATTCACCAAACTGTGAATTTTCAGACATACCCATCAATATGATGAACTTCCCAACCTTCCAAGTTGTCCCCCTTCTGCATCAACCACCTTGCACTGTTTTGGGAATCAGAAATGAGGAATCAGACAGTAAGTGGGGCAGTTGGGGAGTGGTGGAAATCTGTGGGAGTGTTTGTGGTTGTCACAATGACAAAGGGTGTTTACTGATATTTAGTGGGTGTGTTATCAAACCTGGATTTGGGTCCCCTTGCCTGACATGCAGCAAAGCCAACCTGTTGACACTGGGTTGTGGTGAAGGAAAGTACAGCATTTATTGCAGGGTGCCAAGCAAGAAGAATGGGCAGCTCATACTCAAAAGTTCTGAACTCCCCAGTGGCTTTCAGGGAAGGGTTTTTAAAGGCAAGGTGAGGGAGGGGCCACAGGGTGTGTGATCAGCTTGTGCTCAATTCTCGGCTTGGTTGGCATCAAGGTGAAGTTTCAAGCATCATTAATCTTCTGGTTTCAACCGGTCTGTGTCTTGAAGTCAGTAGTTTTCACCTGATGGGGTTCTGCTTCCTATAAAAACAACTTAGGAATGTGTGTCAGATATTTATCTATATATTTCAGGGAACTGGAAGTTTGGTGACTCTGCTATCTGGCTGATTTATAGTCTAAATTGTTACCAGTTTCCCCACCTTTCCTAATCATTAACTCTTGAGCCAGCCTTTTAAGACTCAGGGGAAGCCTGGAAGACTAAAGCAAAAGCCTTTTTTCTTCAAAGGACAGGGACACGGGGACTTGTATATGGTTTCAGGTGGAGGCCAGTGTGCCTGGGTCTGCACAGCACAGTTCAGCACAAGGAAGAAAGATCCTGTGTCCCTCAGTATGCCTGAATATCTGACTGGACACTCATCTGAGCCTGGAGCTTGTGTCCGCTTAAATCACAGAGTAAGTTTTGCAGGATAAAGTATACTTTTGCACAGAATCTTCGTGAACACCCAGACCTCTTTTTGATTTTACTAAGTCACTATATGCAAGGCTGAAAGACTTCTGATCTTCTGCTTCTGAATCCTGACTTTTTTCATGCTAAGTGCTTTATTATATTTTTTGTGTAGTCATGAACTGAACACTTACATAGTAAAACAGATATTATTATGAAATGCTTATTATAATAAAGGAGCCCTGGGGCTAATCAGTATGCTATAGAAAATTAAGCAATAATAGAGAAATTCTTTCTCCACTTGTCCATGTGTGCACAAATAATTCCGTGTAGGCATCATTGAAAGAAAAGGACAGTGGTGTGAATCTAAGTATTTAATAAGGAATGCAATCCCAATAAATTCTGTATTGCCATGTTTCTATAGAAGCCTTGAACTGATTTTCTTTTGCCAAGTCATATCAGCTAGATCTTCTTTGTGTCTGTCATTGCAGATGGCGTTTAATGATTGCTTTAGTTTGAACTATCCTGGCAACCCTCAGCCAGGTGATTTGATTGAAGTGTTTCGTCCTGGCTATCAACACTGGGCACTGTACTTGGGTGATGGATATGTTATCAACATAGCACCTCTAGGTAAGGTTTGTTTCCAGAAGCTCCTGGGAGCTTTTTAATTTTCTTGTTACAAGAAGGAATCATGAAAAAATCATAAAATAAAACAGACTAGAAATAAAATGTAGAAAGTAGATAAATCCAACTGATCTAGGTTTACAGAAGGACCTTCTAAGACTAAAGTGGCATTGAAGAAATCACAAAAGCCAATTAACATTAAAATTTTAAACCTCTGGATTAAAAAAACACAGTTAAAAAGTAAATAATCAGCTGGGGAAAATATTTGCCACAAACATGACAAGAGTCACAATGTCTTTATATATAATACAAATAGACTATTTCGATTCATTCAACATCTATTTATAGATTTTCCAGTATGTGCCAAAGGCTATTCTAAATGCTAGGGATACATAAGCCAGTCCCTACACAGTGGAGCTTACATTCTAGTGGAGAGAGAGAGGGAGACAGAGACAGAGAGAGAGGGAGAGAGGGAGAGAGCAAGCCTGAGAGAGGGAGCATGAACAAAATACAGAAAGTAATCTGAGATTAGAGATAAGTGATAATGGAGAAAATCATAGAAGCAGGATAGGAAGTGCTGGGGAGTTGTGGCTGCTGCAGTTTTAAGTTAGCTGGTCAGGAAAATCTCACGAGAAAGTAACATTTGAGACATAACTTGAAAGAGGTGAAGAAACCCAGCACGTGACATTTGGGGAAAGAGTTCCTTAAGCTGAGGGAACAGCAGCGAACACCCAAATCCCAACAAACAAATGGGTAAAAGATTGTGAACAGTCTGTAGAAGACTGTAGAAGACTGTTTTTAAAGGTTTCAGCTTTTCAGTCATCTAGTAATTATAAAATAAAATGACAGATTTTATGCCTCTCACATTAGCAAAATTAAAAAAATGATAATCTGTTGATAAACGTATAATGAAATGAACACAAGGATACTGTTGACAGAAATATAAGTTGATAAAATTGTTCGCAAAAACAATTTAACAATATGTGCTAAGAGTCTTAAAGGAGTTCATACGCTCTGACCCTGTAATTTTACCTCTATGAATCTATTCTTGGGAAATACTTTTAGAGATACTAATTTAATATTTGCGTATGAGAATGTTCACTTCTATCTCATTTATAATGGTTTAAAAAACAGAATGGATCAATGGCTAGCAAGGGAATGGTTAAGTGAATTATGATTTAGCCACAAGATATTAGGTATCTGTGTTTGGCAGAATTTTTTTTTTTTTTTTTTTTTGCGGTATGCGGGCCTCTCACTGTTGTGGCCTCTCCCGTTGCGGAGCACAGGCTCCGGATTCACAGGCTCAGCGGCCATGGCTCACAGGCCCAGCCTCTCCGCGGCATGTGGGATCTTCCCGGACCGGGGCACGAACCTGTGTCCCCTGCATCGGCAGGTGGACTCTCAACCACTGCGCCACCAGGGAAGGCCTGGCAGAATTTTTTAGTTGCAAGTAACATAAATTCAAATTCACTTAAACAAAACGGCAAATTCATTGCTTCAGTGAAGGAAACTACAGAAAGAGTAGAGATGGTGCTGGCCTCAGGGATGCCCAGATCTAGGGGATTGAACACTATCAAAATTCTCCATCCCACATCTACATTCTTTTTCTGTATATTGTCTTCATTATCCCAGGCTATGTCTAAGAAGCTGAGCTGATGACCATAAGCATTCTTAGGCTCTCATCCTTACAGGCTTGTGACCCACAGGAGAGAGTTACTTCCTGCCCATTGCAGTTAGAAAAATCATGGAGAATGACTCTAATTGTCTGGTGTGGGTCCCATGTCCATCACTGAACCATAACTGTGTGCAGGAATAGGATAGTATGACTGGCCTAGAAAGAGTCTTTTCCAGAAAGGAAGAAGCAGTGGTAAGATGGGGTGCTCAGTAGACTAAAACAATAATACTTTAACAGCTAAAAATCATTTCTGGACATCGTTAATTGCATGAAAGATGATCTTGTATGATAGCTATTGGAAAATTCCAGATTAAAGTGCATTGTGTAATATGGTACCTGGTTTGCAAAGAAATCATATATACACACATACATGTTAATGCAAACATATACACACACATATACAAGTGATAATAAAAGACAGTAAAAATACATCAAAATAATAATAATAGTTATTTCTGAGTGGCAGGATAATAGGTGGTTTATATTTATTTATGTGTTTATGCTGTATTTTTCTGTATTTTCTACAGGTTTAGAAATGAGCACAAATTATTAAGAAAAAATGTATGCAAATAACAAATAGCTTAGAATAATTTTTCCTCAAGATACCTTTATAAAGAAGTGTTTATAGGCCTAAGTCTTACTATCTTGAGAGCTTCTGAGAACTGTTAATGAAGTGATTTTTGCAAGATTTTGAGCTATTTGCCTCTTGTTCTAGAATATTGGAAGTGGAAATGGCAAATAAAATGACATTTACGATATAGAGCCATTCATTCTGTAGAGTCTAATAATTAACGCTGAGCAGTTCTTTACATTATCTCTGCAGTTTTCACATTTGGAAAATAATATGAGGTTTCTGTGCTGTTTTCTTCTTTCCCACCGTAAGCTCCATCTTAATGTGGTTCAAGCGCTGACCTTTGATCCTGTAGACTGAAGTTAAATTCCTGTTTCTGTTAACTACTTGTGGGATGTTCCACAAGCCAGTTTATCTCTCCAAGCTTTGATTTTCTCATCAGTAAATTGATTACATCAAACTAGTCAAAAAAAAAAATTGAATAATTCTAACTAGGATATATGTGTCCTATGAACTTGTAATGTGTAAGAACTTTCAACATGGAAGATAATTAACTGGAAATGCTGCTCCAATGAAAAGGATTTTGGAGGAGAGAAAAAAAGAGGAGTGGAAAAAAATGTTTGCTTTTAGTCATAACTGAAAGGAAAAGTGTCATAACACGGGTTATACAGAGACCCTTCATCTCATGGTTTACTTGAACAATGGCCAAGCATAGCAGTCTTGGGCAGATGGAGAGGGCCTAGGGCCTGGTGTTAAAGCTGAACGCTAAGGAATCAGATGCCTCAGGTGCTGACCACGGCACGCCAGGACACAAAGGTTTCAGGCAGTCTAGACCAATGCTTACTAATAGAGGCAGTAAGATGGAGTGGTAGGGCATGGGGAATTGTGACAGATGGGTAGGGCACAGCTAGGGGCCACATAGAGTGGACAGTGCCTACTACATTAGGTTTAGTTTTAGGACTTAGTTTCTTGGCTAAAGGAACTAGCAAAACAAAGGCAGGGCCCTAGCCTGATCCCAACTGACCCCTGAGAAGACTGGGGTCCCCTGCAGGTTTCAAAGTGAAGCCTAATTAAAAGAACATGTGTAAAAACAGAGCTGGGTGTAAGGAGAGCTGCTTAGATACAGGACAAGAACACTAATCGTAATGCACTACTGCTAAGCCCAATGGCATTAGTTTGGAAGGGTTCAAATGCTGAAAAATAGACTGCGTCATAGAAAAAGGGGGCAATGATCTTATCTGTACTTTGTTGGAAACATATGCCAAGATCCCTAATAATAATCAATTGATAGGGAACTTATTCCTCAAAAATAGGTAGAGTTTTCCCACCCAATTTGTTCTATAAATTTTCAAAAAGATAGGTAGATATAGATTTTCAAAAAGTTTTCTTATATTCTCACTCATATAGTATTGAACAGATGTTAGTGATAAATTAGAGAATGAGGGTTTACTATTAGTAAGATTAAATGGTTTCTGGTTTGAGGATAAGTTAGGATGGCAGTGGAGTTCACTGGGCTGGGTCGCTATATCTTGCTAACCAGAATTCTCCTTATAGACGATGGCATTTCTGCATCGTTTACAAGCGCCAAGTCTGTATTCAGCAGAAAGGCCCTGGTGAAGATGCAGCTTTTGAAGGATGTTGTGGGAAATGACACATACAGAATAAACAATAAATACGATGGAACATACCCACCACTCTCCGTGGAAGAAGTCATGCAGCGGTCAGAGTTTGTTGCTGGACAGGAGGTGGAGTATGACTTACTTGTCAACAACTGTGAGCATTTTGTGACTTTGCTCCGCTATGGAGAAGGAGTTTCAGAGCAGGTGAGTTTTCTCTAGGAGAAATGGAAGTTTCTTACATTGGGAAAATAATAGCTACTGACTATGATCAAGTTTTCAGGCCTCAAACAAATGGAAAAGAACAAGAAAATATGAGAACACTGAAGGACAAAGGAGGGAATCGAGTTGCCCAAGGTCATGCAGCAATTTCATGACCACACTGAGACTAGAACATTCGTATCATGAATTTAGGTTAGAAGGGACTTGAAGCAGTCAAGACCATAGCTTTCTGTCATTCTTATTGCCCTCTGTCCTTCAGTTTTTTTTCCCATTACCCCACCATACAGCAATTTAATCAGTAACTTTATATACTGAAAAAAATATGCTGAAAAGAATGCTGACATTTTTGAGTGGGAGTTCATTTGCCGAAAACATAGATGGTAATAGTGAGATTCTTCTCCATTAGCTGAAAGAGGCTAACTGATGCCATAGCTTGGTGGCTTTGTAGATGTCTTCTGTTTCCTTGAGATGCTAGTTTCAAATAAATGTTTTGCTTTTGAGGCGATCCTTTGATTCATTGAGCTTTTGGAGGATTTTCAGTGAATTAATTGACTTTAAAAAAAATTATTTATTTATTGTTTGGTTGTGCCGGGTCTTAGTTGCAGCAAGCAGGCTCCTTAGTTGTGGCTCCAGGGCTCCTTAGTTGTGGCATGCGAACTCTTAGTTGCAGTATGCATGTGGGATCTAGTTCCCTGATCAGGGATTGAACCAGGGCCCCCTGCATTGCGAGCTCGGAGTCCTATCCACTGTGCCACCAGGGGGACTTCCCCCACCAGAGGAAGTAGCTTATAGTTTTGTTATTTACCATCACTATTCGGTAGTATGTTAGATTCCTCACTAAAAGCATGCCCTTTCCCTACCTATTTTCCCACCAATCCAATTCCATCATTGATGTTTTAACCTAAAGATTTATTAAAGTGGTGTGAGAAAATGAATATGTAAAGGCTTTCAGTATCTTTAAATGGTGGATCTGTTATATAAATGTCTATTCTGAGGAATGAAGTTACAATTCTCACGAAAGCTTGGGAAAATGGGAGATGGAACATAATGAAAGGATACATTTGTTTTTATTAAGAAGTAATTTGATTGGAAATTCATTTTTATTAGGAAGTGCATTACCATAATGAATGTTCTATTCACATGTAGCAATAAATTGCTTCTGATCCAAAACACAGAGGACGTGCACACAAGTTTCAGCTCACCTTTGCATTGAAAAGTAGTGGTATGGCTAAGAAATAAAGTTTGTTAATGACAAAATTGTCCACTGCACTCAATCAGTATTTTTTTTTTAATGTGGCTAAATCAAAAGGAATTAAAGCCATCTTTTTGCTTTGACTCTCACTTGTAATCTATCATCTTTCCACCTTTCATACCCAGGTCAAGACCCATGAAAAAGTAACCATTTTTTTAACAACTAATAGAACTGTTCTTTAGCAGGTTCTGATGAAGATGGTGTAGTGACAGCCTTAAGGACACACCTAAGCTTTGGAATTCTGCTGATCTGAGCTAGAGCCCCATCTTCACCACTTCATAGCTGGATGACTTTGGAAACATTGTTTATCAGTTTCCTAATCTATAAAGCGAGGTTGTTTTATAGATTGTAAGAGATTTTTAAAGTCTCTTAGCATACTCCGTTACATATTATTCATCCCAATAAAAAGTGTACTTTCATAGACTACTTTTAATTTCAGTATTTTAGCAATTTTATAGATCTTTGTTGACACTCTTTAGTAAAATTCTCTTGATCTAAGAAACTACAGCACTCGAATTGTTATTTTTATTTCTATCACTAATTAATAGTGTTAGTACTAATAATAACTAATATTAGATTTGTTTTCCAGGGTCCCTTTAAGGCTTAGGGGTCTTGAGCATAGAACAGTATCCTTGGGAAATGGCTGTGTATTTCCCCCAATTTAAAAAACTATAAATACATAAAAAGGTTAGAAAGGTGGAAGGATTGTGGCCCCATCTTTTTCTTCTTTGTACTTTTCTGTATTTTTTAAAAAATTAATGGACTTTACTTTTTAGAGTAGTTTTAAATTCACAGCAAAATTGAGCTGAAAGTATAGAGAGTTCCCACATACTCCCCCTCCCACACACATAAATGTATCCTTCCCCACTGTCAACATCCTACAGCAGTGTGGTATATTTGTTACAAAAGATGAACCAACATTGGTACATCCTTATCAACCAGAGTCCATAGTGAAGGAAACCAGAATATGCCACCCGCAAATATGTCACTTTGGCATAAGGATTATTTTGAGCAGTTGAGAGACAACTGAGTAGAAGCGGTTGCAAGAAAAGCTCTCTGCTCTCCCCCTATTTGCCTAAAAGCAGGACATAAATTTTCAAAGGTGTTCCTCCTCCCCACTCTACCAGGAAGGACAAAAGTTAATCATCAGGGACAACCAGTGGTTAATGTAAGACCCTTATCAGCCTAGAGAGGGCACTAGAGGTATCTACATAGCAAACTACATACAAGCCTCTGTTTACCATTAGTTTCCTCTATGTTTACCTTCCCACAGACTGTTGCCCTTGGAAGGCGAACCACTTTCCTGTGTCCTGTCATTTCTCTACACATTTATTGTTCTTTGTTGAAGATGCTATATAAGCCTGAGTTCTTTGTGTCTTATTTGATTTATTTATTTTTATACAGCAGCTTCTTAGTTATGTATTTTATACATATTAGTGTATATATGTCAATCCCAATCTGCCAATTCATCCCACCACCACCACGCCCTGCCACTTTCCCCGCTTGGCGTCCATACGTTTGTTCTCTACATCTGTGTCTCTATTTCTGCATTGCAAACCAGTTATTCTGTACCATTTTTCTAGATTCCACATATATGAGTTCATATACGATGTTTGTTTTTCTCTTTCTGACTTACTTCACTCTGTATGACAGTCTCTAGGTCCATCCACATCTCTACAAATGACCCAGTTTTGTTCCTTTTTATGGCTAATATTCCACTGCATATATGTACCACATCTTCTTAATCCGTTTGTCTGTCAGTGGGCATTTAGGTTGATTTCATGACCTGGCTATTGTAAATAGTGCTGCAATAAACACTGGGGTGCATGTGTCTTTTTGAATTATGGTTTTCTCTGCGTATATGCCCAGTAGTGGGATTGCTGGGTCATATGGTAATTCTATTTTTAGTTTTTTAGGGAACCTGCATACCGTCCTCCAAAGTAGCTGTATCAATTTACATTCCCACCAACAGTGCAGGAGTGTTCCCTTTTCTCCACACCCTCTCTAGCATTTGTTGTTTGTAGATTTTCTGATGATGCCCATCTAACTGGTGTGAGATGATACCTCATTGTAGTTCTTTTTTTTTTTTTTTTTTTTCGGTACGCGGGCCTCTCACTGTTGCGGCCTCTCCCGTTGCGGAGCACAGGCTCCAGACGTGCAGGCTCAGCGGCCATGGCCCACGGGCCCAGCCGCTCTGTGGCATGTGGGATCCTCCTGGACCGGGGCACGAACCCGTGTCCCCTGCATCGGCAGGCAGACTCTCAACCACTACGCCACCAGGGAAGCCCCTCGTTGTAGTTTTGATTTGCATGTCTCTAATAACCAGTAATGTTGAGCAGCTTTTCATGTGCCTCTTGGCCATCTGTATGTCTTCTTTGGAGAAATGTCTGTTTAGATCTTCTGCCCATTTTTGATTGGGTTGTTTGTTTTTTTAATATTGAGCTGCATGAACTGTTTATATATTTTGGAGATTAATCCTTTGTCCGTTGATTCGTTTGCAAATATTTTCTCCCATTCTGAGGGCTGTCTTTTCATCTTGTTTGTGGTTTCCTTTGCTGTGCAAAAGCTTTTAAGTTTCATTAGCTCCCATTTCTTTATTTTTGTTTTTATTTCCATCTCTCCAGGAGGTGGGTCAAAAAGGATCTTGCTGTGATTTATGTCAAAGAGTGTTCTTCCTAGGTTTTCCTGTAAGAGTTTTATAGTGTCCGGTCTTACATTTAGGTCTCTAATCCATTTTGAGTTTATTTTTGTGTATGGTGTTAGGGAGTGTTTTAATTTCATTCTTTTACATGTAGCTGTCCAGTTTTCCCAGCACCACTTATTGAAGAGGCTGTCTTTTCTCCATTGTATATCCTTGCCTCCTTTGTCATAGATTAGTTGACCATAGGTGCGTGGGTTTATCTGTGGGCTTTCTATCCTTTTCCATTGATCTATATTTCTGTTTTTGTGCCAGTACCATATTGTCTTGATTACTGTAGCTTTGTAGTGTAGGCTGAAGTCAGGGAGTCTGATTCCTCCAGCTCCGTTTTTTTCCCGCAAGATTGCTTTGGCTATTCTGGGTCTTTTGTGTCTCCATACAAATTTTAAGATTTTTTGTTACATTTCTGTAAAAAATGCCATTGGTAATTTGATAAGGATTGCACTGAATCTGTAGATTGCTTTGGGTAGTATAGTCATTTTCGCAATACTGATTCTTCCAATCCAAGAACATGGTATATCTCTCCATCTGTCTGTGTCATCTTTTTTTTTAAATTTTTTATTTTATTTATTTATTTATTTTTGGCTGTGTTGGGTCTTTGTTTCTGTGCATGGGCTTTCTCTAGTTGCGGCGAGAGGGGGCCACTCTTCATCGTGGTCGCGGGCCTCTCACTGTTGCGGCCTCTCTTGTTGCAGAGCACGAGCTCCAGACGCGCAGGGTCAGTAGTTGTGGCTCATGGGCCTAGTTGCTCTGCGGCATGTGGGATCTTCCCAGACCAGGGCTCAAACCTGTGTCCCCTGCATTGGCAGGCAGATTCTCAACCACTGCGCCACCAGGGAAGCCCCTGTTTGTGTCATCTTTGATTTCTTTCATCAGTGTCTTATAGTTTTCTGAGTACAGGTCTTTTACCTCCTTAGATAGGTTTATTCCTAGTTATTTTATTCTTTTTGTTGCAATGGTGAAGGGGATTGTTTCCTTAATTTCTTTTTCTGATCTTTTGTTGTTAGTGTATAGGAATGCAAGAGATTTCTGTGCATTAATTTTGTATCCTGCTACTTTACCAAATTCATTGATTAGCTCTAGTAGTTTTCTGGTGGCATCTTTAGGATTCTCTATGTATGGTATCATGTCATCTGCAAACAGTGATGATTTTACTTCTTCCTTTCCAATTTGTATTCCTTTTATTTCTTCTCTTCTCTGATTGCCATGGCTAGGACTTCCAAAACTATGTTGAATAATAGTGGTGAGAATGGACATCCTTGTCTTGTTCCTGATCTTAGAGGAAATGCTTTCAGTTTTTTACCATTGAGAATGATGTTTGCTGTGGGTTTGTCATATATGGCCTTTATTATGTTGAGGTAGGTTCCCTCTTTGCTCACTTTCTGGAGAGTTTTTATCATAAATGGGTGTTGAATTTTGTTGAAAGCTTTTTCTGCATCTATTGAGATGATCATATGGTTTTTCTCCTTCAATTTGTTAATGTGGTGTATCACACTGATTGATTTGGGTATATTGAAGAATCCTTGCATCCCTGGGATAAACCCCACTTGATCATGGTGTATGATCCTTTTAATGTGTTGTTGAATTCTGTTTGCTAGTATTTTGCTGAGGATTTTTCTATCTATGTTCATCAGTGATATTGGTCTGTAGTTTTCTTTTCTTGTGATATCCTTGTCTGGTTTTGGTATCAGGGTGATGGTGGCCTTGTAGAATGAGTTTGGGAGTGTTCCTTCCTCTGCAGTTTTTTGGAAAAGTTTGAGAAGGATGGGTGTTAGCTCTTCTCTAAATGTTTGATAGAATTCACCTGTGAAGCCATCTGGTCCTGGACTTTTGTTTGTTGGAAGATTTTAATCACAGTTTCAATTTCAGTGCTTGTGATCGGTCTGTTCATATTTTCTATTTCTTCCTGATTCAGTCTTGGCAGTTGTGCATTTCTAAGAATGTGTCCATTTCTTCCAGGTTGCCCATTTTATTAGCATAGTGTTGCTTGTTGTAGTCTCTTATGATGCTTTGTATTTCTGTGGTGTCCATTGTACCTTCTCCTTTTTCATTTCTAATTTTATTGATTTGAGTCCTCTTCCTCTTTTTCTTGATGAGTCTGGCTAAAGATTTACAATTTTGTTTATCTCCTCAAAGAACCAGCTTTTAGTTTTATTGATCTTTGCTATTGTTTTCTTTGTTTCTATTTCATTTATTTCTGCTCTGATCTTTATGATTCCTTTCCTTCTACTAACGCTGTGTTTTGTTTATTCTCTCTCTTTGAGTTACTTTTCCCTGAATTTCTCCCATGAGTATATGAGATATGCATTTTAATAAACTTCTGTTTGCTTTCCTCTTATTACAGAGCCTCAGCTGAGAACTTGTTATGGGTAAAGGAAAAAATTTTCTTCCCCTAAAATAGTTAACATAAGGGTTCACTCTTTATGTTGTAAATTCTGTTGGTTTTGACAACTGTGTAATGACATCCTGTATACTCTGCTTAATCATTCCCTCTTTCTCTAAATCTATGGCAACCACTGATTTTTTTTTTTTTTTTACTGCCCTGTAGTTTATCTTTCCCAGAATGTCATATAGTTGAAATCATACTAAGCAATATGCACTTAAAATTCTTCCATGTCTTTTCATGGTTTGGTTTCTCATTTCTTTTTATCGCTGAATAATATTCCCTTGTCTGGATGCACCACAGTTTATTTTTCCACTCACCTACTGAAGGACATCTTGGCTGCTTCCCAGTTTTGGTAATTATGAAAAAAAGCTGCTGGAAACATTTGCATGTAGGTCTTTTGTGGATGTTAATTTTTGACTCATTTGGATAAACACCAAGTATTATGATTGTTGGATCATACGGTAAGAGTATGTTTAGCTTTGTAAGAAACTGCCCAGCTGTCTTCCAAAGTGGCTGTTCCATTTTGAATTCCCATCAGCCATGAACGAGAGCTCCTGTTGCTCCCAATCTTTAACATTTGGCACTGTCAGCGTTTTGGAGGTTAGCCATTCTGATAGGTACGTGGTTGTATCTCCAATGTTTTAATTTGCAATTCCTTAAATATGTATGATGTTGGACATCTTTTCATGTATTATTTGCTATCTGCATATCACATTTAGTGATGTGTCTCTTGAGATCTTTAGCCCAATTTTAATTGTGTTGCTTGCTTGTTTTCATATTGTTGAGTTTTAAGAGTTCTTAGCATATTTTGGAAAACTACCTTTTATCAAATATGCCTTTCACCAATGTTTTCTTCCAGCCTGTGGCTTGTCTTTTCCTTATTTTTACAAATTCCTAAAATCAACATTTCTCACTGTTCGAGTCTAAACAAGTTATTAAAATGTGTCTATCTTTGTGGAAGATAGCAGCACCCTTGAATGGGCCTGGACAAGCTGACACTACACGCTGACTGTGTTTCTTTGCATAGCACTGCAGCCTTAGAGTCTTGGGGGAAGAGGGATTTTGATAACCCCTACAGTCATCTGTGACCCAGCTAAACTGATGTCTGGACCCAGCTGCTTCAGTTATAGCTAACATTTCATTGAGCATGTATATATAGATCCTCAGAATGGGTTGTTTACCATGCCCCCCCCCCCACCCCGAAAGCCCTATAAAGGATGAAGTGTGCCGGATAGGATTTGGTGATCTTATAATCCTAAATCAGCCATGAAGTAAAAGCTCTTCTTCATGCTGTTTCACCACAAAAATCCTGGGATTTTATAATCTTGCAGGTCAGATCCCATTACACATAACTCTAAGGGATTGTCCAAATTACATGTGCTTTTTCCATTTAGAATGCAACTTGAAAAAAATAAATGTTTGGGATTTGGGAAACTGCATGCTGGAAGTGGCTTTATTATAATTGTATCTTGCCTGTGCAATCTCAGGGGATTTTGAGTTAGTATTAAGTTGTCTGTCCCCTCCCCAGGTCTCTTAGATTTATGGGATTTCTCTCACATGTTATGTTACTAGTGGCTGAAAGATACCCAATGAGTTAGGACTGCATCTAGCTGGGGCCACCCCACCCACAGGATCCTGCCATTTTCCCAGGGCTGTCCTCTGCTGCCATTTGATATCTCTGTTTAAAGATACCAATTGCACCTTCCTGTTTTTGCATTGCCTGCCATATTTTCCTGTATCAGCCCTCCTTGGAATCTCAGCATCTGCCTGGAATTGCATGAGGTTTGGGCTTGGTTTATAATCCTTACTCCCTGTCTGATTATTGATTCTGCCCCTCTTTGGAATTTTGTCTGGTATCTTGTATCTCCCAGCCCTTTTTTGCTCCCCATGAGCTATGTGGGTAGCTCTATGCTATAGTGAATTCTGACTCTCTCCTGGGAAGCAACTTAGGTAGCAACTAATTAAAAATTACAGATAAAAGAAATAACCAACCAACCAAATACATTCAATTAGAATTGTAAACTAAAATAGGATTTTTCAGTTGTTTGCCAGTGTCGTTCTCTTTGGCAACTGGGGATGGTAACAGAGCAGGGAGTTATAATTACAGGCCTCATCCCCACAGACCACAGGATGATGTAATGAAGTGAATACTCTTGCCATTGTGCTTCTGTCCTGGCTAGAACCCATGCTGCCTGTTCCCCATAGGGAACCCACAGTTAGGGAGGGAACATTATGTGGCATATGGGGGTGGCAGGCTCCGTGGTGGAGGGCTGTGGGTTAGACAGAGGGCATGCTCCAGTGTGAGCTGGGTCACACTTTCCAGCATTGGGGCTGGTCTCCAGAGTAATTTAGGAAAAATGTTTTGCTTTATTTGAAAGCCCGATTCTTAACTCCCAGAGAATAACTGTTGTTTTCAGAATACCTGATGACTCTGAAGTATCTGAATGTGACCTTTGGGTCATAAAATTGCACTGCAGATGGAAGGCGATATTAGTTGAGTGCCATGAAACCATGAATATTCATCAGTTCCATCATCATGATGATGATTAATACCCTTAAAGATATAAATGTCTGAGCTCCTTTATGGACAATTGAGCTTGAGAGTGGTTTATTTTTGTTTATCTACATGAGAAATTACTTTTTGACATGATAGTTATCATCAGTATTGACTTCTCTTGAAGTTTGTTTATCAGAATAGAAAGTGTATCTACCAAATAAGAGCCTATAGGTATTGAGCTCAAGTCACATCCCTGAATTATTTTCCTAACAGACATGAAGTCAAGGAACACACACACACACACACACACACACACACACACACACACATACGGGTCCATCCAAATGCTGTCATCTTTTTAATAGACTTCTTGAATGAGTGCTCCCACTTTCTTATCATGTCTACACCCCTCAACCAATACACACACACACACACACACACAGGATATTCACCTTGATATAGAATCAACCAAACCAGTATGTGTTTAGGGGGTAGGGGTTTCATAGGGGGAGAACACATGGTTCAAGACTAAACTATATCTAAACATCGTGGTGGTACGACCTCCCTCGGGCAAATCACTTTTAACTTCTCAAGTTTTACAAAACAGGAGTAATGCTACCTCCCAGGGGTACTATGATAATTATTAGGAATTGTGGCATAATGAGTTTGTAGACTCTCAGAAGCTATAAAAATATGAGGAATCTCGGGCTTCCCTGGTGGCGCAGTGGTTGAGAATCTGCCTGCTAATGCAGGGGACACGGGTTCGAGCCCTGGTCTGGGAGAATCCCACATGCCGCGGAGCAACTAGGCCCGTGAGCCACAACTACTGAGCCTGCGCGTCTGGAGCCTGTGCTCCGCAACAAGAGACGCCGCGATACTGAGAGGCCCGCGCACCGCGATGAAGAGTGGCCCCCGCTTGCCACAACTAGAGAAAGCCCACACACAGAAACGAAGACCCAACACAGCAAAAATAAAATAATTAATAAACTCCTACTCCCAACATCTTCTTAAAAAAAAAAAATGAGGGATCTCTACCTATGTGTATTTCTATCTTTGTCATAATTATAATAATTATAAATTTATTTCATCTGCATACAGAATTTTAATTTTGCATTGAGTTTTAAATTCATCCATTGTACATTAAAATGGGTCTTCAGTTTAGGAAACAAGCTAAAGCTGGGGTTTAGGACACTGAGATGCTTTTAGAATAAGATGTGTTTTTGTTTGTTTCCTGTTTCCTTATAGGCCAACCGAGCAATAAGTACCATTGGGTTTGTGGCAGCTGCCGCTGGTGCCTTCTCTTTCCTTGGCTTGTTTCCAAAAAGACTAAGAGCAAAATACTATTAATTTACTGAAGAGATATTGGAGCCGAAGGAATTTGTGAGGAGGAAAAGAAACTTGGGATGAATACTTATTTTCAATGTATCATTATTGTTCCAAATTCCAATGATGGATGGCAGGCTCTTTAATAAATTGTTTACTGGTATTGTCTCATCACTGAGCCATGGAAATTTTTCTCCCTACTAGCATAGATTTCCTGTGGCAGCTTGAGTAAGAAGCAGTAGCCTTTTGAGTGAGCCAGCAGAGGATCTTAATATCACATCATCATTTATCTTCTATAAATATTGTTTTCCTTTCCCCTGAGGGTAACTATTTTGTATTTGCCAGAGGGATAAAGAACCTTTTATATGTGATTTTGAAAAAAAATGTTAAGAGCCCCAAATTTTTGGGTTGACATCAAAATTCATATTCCTTTTCTGGTGAGAAAAGAATTTTGGAAATTCAGCATTTGGTTAGGCAGCTTGAAGAACTTTTGATTAATAAACCATTTGAGGCTGCACACCCATCTCCTTGCTCCTGTGTAGATGGGGACAGGGGGTGAATGGGAGAAGGAACTCTCGGCTCCAGTGTTTCAGATCCAGTGATTTCCCTGGAAGCGACTCATTTGTAAGGAATATGTGAGAAGCTGGAGTGGGCTGTTACTTCTACAAAGCTCCATCATTCCCTTTGGATTTTGAAGTATTTCAAGAGTTTGACCCTCTTAACCTTAGCAAGAGATCATTAAATGTAGGTTTAAGGTGCCGTATTTAGAAAACAATATCCTGTGTTACTTTTCAAGGCTTTTACTATGTCAAGGAGTGTCATGATTTTACCCTTGCATTTTATTGATTATGTGTTGAACGAAACACACTACTTTTTAATACCTTTCCAGTGGAATTCTTATCGGCAGCAGGTGGGGAGAAGTGGATGCAGGTCTCTATACCCTGGGATTATATCAGATATTATAACATTACCCTACAAACGACACTGCCAGCTAATGACATCCTTATTGTGCCATCATTAAAAGTATGGCATTAAATAAAGGAAAAGTTTAAGTAAATTTAGGGGGTTCGGGGTGGAATGAGGGAACCAGGAATATGGTAGATAAAGTAACTAAACAGATGACTCAGTGAAAGTCTTGGACCTGTTCAACTGATTTAGATTTTACTCCCAGGCCAGAAATACTTCACAATCTAATTGCAGGGTTAAGAATACTGATAACAGAAGGGGTCACGTGCTACCATCAGGGCAAGTAGAGACCCTGTCTCTCTTCCTGTTCCCTGACTAATCCCTTCCCTTTCTTATGGCACCATTTCTGTCTGCAGATAAACCCCCTTCCTGCAGATAAACTCTCTTCCTCCCCTGTTCTTCTGGGAGGTGTGTCTCCTACCGGATAGCATGATCCAAAATTATCCCTGCATTTTTATTCTAAATTCAGTTTCATATTCCTTTTATGTCCTACTCTCAATAGTAAAATTATAAAAGCAAAAAAAAAGGCTCTTTCCTAGTATTGTCTAATCAGGGTGAGATTGGCAGCAGCTTAATGTGTTCTGTCTCCCTGGGTGTGCTTACTTTTTAATAAAGATAACTGCAGAGGACAAATCTTAGCCCTGAACAGGAGACTGGGGTGTGGTGAAATTTCCACACTGGCCTATGGGCGAGGGAATAGAATTGGCAACACAGAGGACATCCTGAGGATCCTCAGGTCAAACCCTTCTAGAGGACTCTGAACATGTCCACTCCAGAAGGCAGTCCTAGCAGTACTGAATAATACTGAAAAGTCACAAGTGTGCTTTTAAATGAAATTCATGGATTCATTTTTCACAGGTAGTGTTCAAGTCTCTAGCAGTTTTCAGCCTTAGAGATAAGCTCACAAAGTTAGCCATCAGTCTTCTCAAAAAGTGGCCACTCTTGGTGATGGGTCGTTTAAGGCTGTCTGGTTTGTTTTTCCTATAGGTGATCATTTGATATGTGGCCATGTTCATTGTGCTTTCGTCAAACATTTTCCCCAAGACTACTTAACCTTTCTCTGAGTGTATTTTTAATGAAGTCTAGTGTAGAGTCCAACTTTATCATGTCCAGTCCCCACCTTCAAAAAAGATGTGTGAAATAAAGATCATCGCCTATCGGATACCTGATTGGTTGTTGAAAACCTGAGTGGTGGGAGGCTGTACATTTGTTGAAAAAAGATTTAAAAAAAAATCTTTTTATGCTACCTGCATGTCACAGTGTATCAATTGAATCTTCTCATTCTAAAGGTCAAATTACTAAATACAGATATTTCAGCTCAAGGAACCTGAGCTGCCGTGTTTTAGGTTGACATGTATTTCTTAATCATAAGCTAAATTAGACACATTTAAAAATTGTCACTCTCCAAGAGCTGCACATCCAAGAAAAGATTAAAAATAAAATAAAATATAAAATGTTTGTTTGAATAGGAATTTGCATTTATGCTGCTGGTTTGTGTAAAAAGCATATAATACTATTTACAGCAACGAATTACTGAAATTTGAAAACATTTTTTCAATCCTAAATATTTCAGAATTGTAAAGACATGATTGAATCCATGCATCACAGCATTAGGCACGTAATGGGCACTCTTAGAATGGGACTGGTTAACTAATTGCCTATGACCCATTAAAGATCTGTTTAATTAGCAAAATTAGATTTATGCTTACAAGGAAATCCTAGTAGGGAATTTAAAATGTTCACTAGGAATAAATATCCTCTCAAGGTCACAGTGAGGTTGATATATGTTAAAGGTAATAAAGTGCAGAATATATTTGTAAAGCATGTACCCGTTCTTGTGGTCCTTAATGTGCATCTGATAATTGATTTAGATTATGAAAAGATGAAATGGAACTTAAGTCATTTAGCATCCTGAGAATTGTCATGCTGTAGATACAAACATTATGGGTCCCTTCCCTAGGATTGCTTCTTTTAAGATGAGCAATGCTGGGTCTGGGCCAACTTTTGGAGTTAGAACTTGAGATTTTCCTGTCAGTAATAAAAAGCAAATAAAGGTGCCATGCTTCTTTGAGTGAAAAGTACATTTTAATAGTTTATTTCTTAGATGTTAGCTGTGCCCAAGCCAAGATTATAGGCAGTTATCAGACACCGCCATCATTCTCCACTTCCACACTTACCACAGTTAGAGCTGAATTTTCTGAAGTAAATTTCAATTCTTGTTTCTCTATTAAAACCATATAAAGAAGCAAAACGAGGGATTCTGTGACCTTGGGAAAAGATATATGCATAAATGTTCTTTGCAAGTGAATGTAACGTTAAGTAAACATGTGACAATTTATTGAGAGAAGCTTTTTTTTTTCAGATTCCTTTATTTCCATAGATGAACGTAAAAATATGTTGATGAAACTTTCAAAGATCAAACTGTCCTTCATTTTTCCTTTCTTCTATTGATGTTCATACTATTAATTTTACTACCATGAAAAGTTGTGCATTTTAACCAGGATAATGCTATGCATTGTGAATAAAGTTTGTTAGAAAAAAAACGATACTCTAGGAAATGCATTATTTTTCTCAATGGTAGAGGATACAGTCAAAATAAACATATTTAAGGGCCTTTGTTGCAAGGCCCAATACACTGAGAAGTGCACTTTGAATCTTCAGATGGAGAAAGAAAAGATAAGGGTAGACTATCATCACCTCTCTACAGTGTTTTAGTTTCTGGGTAAAAGAGGGATGCTGTTAACAATTCTGATTACAATCTGGTCCAAAAATGTGGCTCTGTGGTTTGGCCTCCCAATTCGAGTTTTTCTTCTGGAATCTGTTCATAGTTTTCATAGCCTTGGTTGATGTAGAATCCGTTTGTGCCATCGCCTGAATAATCTGTCCTGTTTGTGGGAGGCCAGGTTGGGTCTTCTGCCAGTTTTTTTGTTTTGCCAGTTCTTATATTGACTTTTAGAATGGATTCCACATTTTTTCTTGATCAGTAGCCAGAGCTCTCGATTTTGAAGGATGGAAAATCAGGTGGAAAAAAACAATTAAACCATCATCCACTTCCCCTGGCAGCCAGGTTGCTTACTGCCACCCCTTGTTTTCCCAGGCCTTGCTCTAAAGGTGCTTATTACTGATGCTGTGGCCCCTTCTCTCTGCAGCCTCACGAAACCTAGCAGCTCCCCGGGTTCTTTCCCTTGAGAATTGAGAGCGTGCTTGTGTTCACAGAAATCTCCAAAAGCTTACAGCCTTTCATTTCCACAGATTTCCTAGTTCAATCCTGGCTGGCAATTCACTTAGAATTATTTTACTGCTGGACTGAAATGATAACAAAATAATGTACTCAAAATCAAGAGAAGAAAAAAATCACTGCTACCTGCCCCATGCCACAAAGAAGGTGTCAAATAATGGTTTGTTGAATGAATGAATGAACTCTAGAAAGCAAATGGGTTTTGCTTTCCATTTTGGGGGTGGGGTCTCTTTTTTCTGTGCTTACAAGTACACACAATTTTTATGCATTTATAATAATAGAATTGGTCAAATCTTGCATTCCACTTTTGTTTATACTAGACTCTCTGTCATATACAGTTTGTAGCTACCATCTTCTCAATAATCATTTTTAATGATTGTATAACATCTCTTCAAATTGCTGTATTACTATTTATTTAACCAGCATCTCTACTTCTGAACACTTGAGTTGAATTTAATATTTTACCCCTGTAGATAATACTATGATGAAAACCTTCATACATACAAGTTTCTTCTCTCTTTTTAGGTTGTTTTCTAAAATAAAGTCTCAAAAATGGAATTCCTTTGACTGTGAGAAATTTTATGTGCCTTGTGTACAATGGGATATTTGTATATAAGCATATTTTTTCTTAATTTGGTCGATGCCTTTTCCCAAGGAACTTCAGTACATGAATCTTTTTATTTAACAGTCCCTTAAAAAATAGTACCTGAGCCTTTCATTGAGTAGGTAAAGTCATTTAGTGACACTGAGTAGAAGAGAAATGCTATAGGAGAAGACCTTCAAAGGGTAAGAATTGACTAGAATGAGCAATGGCTTCGCTTCTCTCTTAATGAAGGAAGCCTTCCTGAAGACAGTTCTTCACTCTAAAAGGTCTCATTGAATTTTAGAGCTAGAAGGTCACCTGGTCTAGTCTCTACCAGATTATTAAAAATACTAGGAAAGTACAATACAATACCTTCATGTGAGACAAAATTAGTTAATTTGATGTTTTGCTTTCTACACTACAGATACTGAGAGCATTTCTATGCAGCCTTCAAAGAATTTCTCATTTCCCCAAAGAGAACATGTGCAGTATCACTTTGGGGGATTAAAGTGATTGCTCTAAAAACTGAGCATCTGTTGAGAGTCAGTCCTTTATTTATCTCCCCAGAAACATAATAAGAGCTATACAGAGATTTCTTTACCTCTACAAAGAAGGCGACACAGAATTGGGTGAGGGCTGCCACCAAAATTGAAATCCTCCATGATGTGATGGTTAGGATGACCTGTTGAAAAAGAAATGCTACCTTTATACCTTGCATACCTTACACTTCAAAAGAACACCTATTATCTAATTTAATTTATGTATTTGTAACAACTCTTTGGGCTTGGAGGGTTGGCAGTACTCTCTCCACTTTACAGATGAGAAGGTCAGTACCTTGCCCAAGGAATCAACGCCAATAAATAAATGGCACAGCCAGTATTGAAATCAGATCTGACTGCCTCTTGCCCTGTGTTCCCTCCACTGTCTGACAATAGACACGGAGTAAACGTGCCCTGGGTCGCAGACATGAGACTGGACACTTTGGAGCCTGTGTGTCTCTCTTCATTTTTATCTTCTCAGATAGAGGGAAGATTAAATCGTTCATCTAATCATATTATTACTTCTAATTCTCCCAAAGCAAAAGCTACCTGGAGTTCATTCTTTCAGTAAAATTGACATATGAGTTAAAGAAACAAAAGGGGGACAGAAGTTCACGTTTATTTTGATAGGAACTAGGTGAAAAAATTTTGAATAATGTTCCCAGCCCTAAATCTAATGGCTTGATGAAAGTTGAACCTGCCCAACCCACCTCCTTTTAAGGATTAGAGGATACACCTTGACCACCAGATACACTTATTTAATAGGTGTGAGAGCTACAACTTTCCATGGACACTTATTTAATAGGTGTGAGAGCTACAACTTTCCATGGCTGCTTCCATAGCAAAAGAATAGTTATGCAGCTCCTTTTCAGACCCTAAAGGGTATAGAATACGTAGGATGACTGTGAAGAGGGTGGGCTGTGTTTAGGACTGAAGCCACAGACCTTCCGCAGTGTCTAAATGCTCACCTTTGATTCTCATCCCTATTCTGATAGGGGTTATTTCAAAGTAACACTATGTTATTTTTTCCCCTAAGTGGAGACAGCTTTTTTTAGGGTTGTGAAATAGGCTCCCTGGGTAAAAGGGTGGTCTGGAGAAGGCTGTAAGATTCGACAGTGGGTCAGATGGTAGTGGATAGACTGGCCCTTTCCCTCCTATTGCCACCACCCTGATCTGGGAGGTCTCTTTTCCATCTGTTAGCCTGGAAGGCACTGGCCACACTGCTTTGGAATTTGCTTCTGTGATGCTCTGCGCTCCTAGCTTCTGAGCTACTTGAGAGTGGTGACTACATCTTACTCTTTGTAACCCCAGTGCCAAACCCACCCTGGAGCTTGATGTTTTGTAAATGACTGAATGGTCTGGGTTTTCATTTCCTAACTGCTTCTCTCTCCACAGCCTCTCTGCTCTCACATACAGCCTTCCTGCTGTCATCTAACGAATCTGTCTTAGGTGCCCCGCTGAAAAACCTGCCCCGGTATCTTCAAGGACTCCCATTGTTCTCAGCATAGAGTCAAAACATCACTGTCCGCCTACCTCCATCCGTGCCTATTCCGCAGCATGCTGCCTCAGTCTTAGCTAATTTTCCAGGTGTTCTGTGAAACAAGGCTTGCTTTTGATTTTTCTCTCTGCCACCCTACACTCTTTTGCATTTCCAAGGCAAAAGAGAATCATTCAACCCTCTCTGTTTGTGCTTAGGCTGTTGTCCTGCCTAGGACTATACCCGCCTCCTACTTAGCAAAATCTAGCCTATCCTCTGGACACAGATCAAGTTTCATCTCCTGCATGAAATCTCCTACAGCAGGAGGATCCTGCCCCAGGGAGAGCTCCTCCTTCCTATGTCCTTCCCACTTCTCTCTATTTTACACTCTCTTCAAGCATGGACGGCCTCAGGTGGCCATGCCATCGTTTCACTTGGGTATGGCTCATCTTTGAAACAAAACAAGAGGTAGAGGGCCAGAGTCAATCTTTCTCTTTATTTTATTCCTCTCACAATGCTGGGTCCAAAAATGGGCTCAATAACTTCTTAATAAATTTAATTTTAACCCAGTGCACCCTGGGTCCAGTGATGCCCACTGAACTGAAATTCCTTACAGTCACTGCCTTACAGACAGAACACGATTGTCCTGTAAGTCTATTTTTTCTCACTCTTCACAATTACATTATAAGGGATTTCTACTATATGATTTAAAAAATAAACTTGAAGGATTAATTATTGTATTAGTATAACATGGAAGAATAAAATATCCAAACCTGGTGTTCCAGGTATGAACAGAACAAATGAACCCAGCTGATGACCCTAATAACATGAAAACACTCAGAGGCTAGCGTGTGTGCGATGGAGACATGTTATTTGCTCTTCTAGTAAATGAGAATAGCCTCACAACATTCAGTGGCCAGAGAGGATATCGGAGTAAATGACTTGCAAATTACAGTGCAGATGTGGTCCCACTGCACATGAGAGTCACGGATGTCATGTGCCTCCGTCCCATGGTATATATCTTGAAAATCAGAAAACAGAATGGAAATTGTGAGGCCCAAGGCAGATACCAGCAGAAGTGAGAATATATCTGAAGAAACAGCAAACGGTATTTTTAGATGCTAAAGGAATGTTTCCTATAATTTGGCACACACGTTGCAGAATCAATTATCTCTGTTGGGCAAATACCAGATACATCTTCAGATGTTTTGATATATCCTCATATGTTTTAAAATATGTTCTAATGCTTGCAAGACAAAGGTGATATCTGAAAAATCTTTCCTTCAAAGGCTGAGCCTAGAAGCTGTTAATTAAATGTATTCTAGTAAACTCCATGAAGGAGTTACCTCAACTGAGGGGTCCTTGGGGCTGGGACACCCTGCAGTGACCAGCCCACGTAAATGGTCACCAGAGAGATCCTGATGCTTTATCACCTCAGGTCTAGTGTCGTTCATGAATAAATAAACAGTCATTCTTCTTGGTGACACCTCACTCTTCCTCATTGCCTAGAGAATAAAGTCCAAGGGTCTTGAATGATTGACGTTCAAGGCCTTCCACAATCTGGTTCCAATCAGCCTTTCTAAACTGATCTCTGGTTGCTCTTCCCTATGTGCCAGGAAAGTTAAACCACAAGCCTGCTGCTTCCACAGAGGCCCAACACTTCTGTGCCTTGGTTCATAAAATACCCTGCATAGATGATATTCTCCCAGTCTTGGCAAGTTCCGATTTTTCTTTTTCTGTTTTAAATTTATTTATTTATTTTTGGCTGCATTGGGTCTTCTTTGCTGCGCATAGGCTTTCTCTAGTTGCGGCGAGCGGGGGCTACTCTTCGTTGCGGTGCTCAGGATTCTCATTGCCGTGGCTTCTCTTGTTGCGGAGCACGGGCTCTAAGCACGCAGGCTTCAGTAGTTGTGGCTCGCGGGCTCTAGAGTGCAGGCTCAGTAGTTGGGGCGCACGGGCTTAGTTGCTCCACCGTATGTGGGATGTTCCCGGACCAGGGCTCGAACCCGTGTCCCCTGCATTGGCAGGCGGATTCTTAACCACTCCGCCACCAGGGAAACCCCCAATTTTTCTTAGAAAGCCCAGTTCCAACACCACTTTCTTTTAAAGACTCCCCAGTCTTCCCTTACCAAGTTTTATTTCATATGGTGTCTATCACTCTGCTTTACATGGTCTTCATTTATGTATCCACTAGGCTGTAACCACCTGAAAGGGACTTTTTATCTGCTTTTCTGGGACTCTAATTGAATGAGGAAGTGAGAAACTAGCATGCACATCTGCTGGCTTCTTTATCTCCAACCTGCCCACATTGCTTTACTTTGGGGCGCTCAACTTCTCAGTATGCACTGTGCCAACATCCCTGTTCTTATCCCCCAAACCCATCCACTCCTGTGTCCATCAGAATTTTCAGGTGCTTTGTAGACGGTGCCTTATAAATGCTCTTTGATGGGATGAACACCTTCAGGCCGAAACAATAGCATTTAATCAGTGTTGATATGATATAAATGAGTCTTACAATACTCAAAATTTATAAACAAACAAATTAGATTTTCTCTTATATTCTCTCTACCTCATTTATTCCAGTGTTGGTGGTCTATTGGCTCCCAACTCCATAGAGGTCTATACCAACCAGAAATCAGAGGCAACTGTCCTTCTACAGCAGACCCTACTTTTTGAAGCCACAAGGGCTCGGTTTTCCCGCTCACCACCTACACCCACCCTCATATTCATCCATGCCTCATTTTATATATACAACTAGAGGTAGAACCTCTTGGAAGAAGGCCCAGGCTTGCTTGAGAGGGGTGTGAGACAGAAGAAAAGAGGGAGCTGCATCTCCTAAAATAAAGCAATCTGAGCAGCTTGGTGATGAGAATACCCCCAGGAGATGGCTGTATGGATTTTTCACTTACTTCATTGTTTCCAAGTCCCAAGGACCCAGATGCTGGGAAGAATATGATGCCCAAGTGTCCATCCTGATGAAGGCCTGGTACTCACTGGAACTGGGCTGACTGCTGTGCGCATCACACTGTACTCAGACTAGTGATCTGAAAAGCAGGCCAGGCTAGGGCACAGCTGAGCAGTGTAGAAACAAAATGATATGGCTCTCTTCTTTAATTCAGCTTTGACTGGAAAACGTAATAAAGAACGGAAGTGAATGTTGCCCTCCTTGGTTAGTTGCTATTGATGAGGAAAGTTGAAAGAATGGGCTCTGTTTGCACAGGTGATTTGGGAAGACAAGCCCCCCATTTTTTATTTTAAAACATAATCTTGATTTACTGGAAATAGAAGGGTATTTTCTTTACATGATGTGGCTCACCTTGAACCAATATTCAAAATCATATTTACAACTGAAAACTACTAGAAGTATTTTTATAAGGGAGTAGGACTATCTGCTATTTCCACTATTGCTTGACATTGCCTTGGAAGTTCTGGACTGTACACCAAAACAGAAAATATAAATAAGCATTTTCACTACTGAAAAGGAGGAACATTATTAATTGCAGATAATAGTAATTATCTTTCTAGAACACTCAAAAATCAAGGATTTACAGCAAAGTTCAGAAAGGATTCGGAGTAGAAAAATAAATACAATAAACAACACTATACCTTTCACATGTATTTGTGATCACTGATTAGAAAATATCATGGGAAAAAGTCAATCACAATATAAACAAAAATACGAAAAGCATAGGATTAGTGTTTTTAATAAATGTGCAGGATCTATAATGGAGGAAACTACAAATATTTACTAAGAGACATAAAAGAAAGACATGACATGTTCTTAAGTGTGAATACTAAATTGTGTAAACAAATACATTTTTCTCCTAGTATTAAAATCCCAAAGGAGATTTTTTTAAAAGCCTGGCAATTTACTCTATAGTTTATTTGGAAGAATGGAGAAGAAAGAAAAGTAAGAGATTTTTGAAAAATGAAGAGTAATGATGATATACCAATCTTATTACTTATTAAATCATTATAAAACTATAATCTCTAAAGTATAATAGTAGATTAAAGAATAGGCTGGCCTATCAATGAAACATAAAAGACAGTCGAGAAATAACTTAATTATATATAAATTAATATATAACATAAATATAATACGAAAACATATAAATGATATATATCAGAAAACCATAAATATACATGTATATAGCTATGATAAAGGTGGAATTATATTCAGTTGAATAAATGACCGAAAGGAATGTTAAATAATAAAATCTGCTGGGAGAACTAATGACTAGTTGGATAAACTAGTTTGATCTCTACCTCAAACTATATGCCAAAATTAACATTAGATTTAAAAAGCATTAAAATAAATTAAAAAACTAAATGAGTGATGATCTATCTGGTTTTGTAATGAGAAAAAAGCTCTTTATGAATAAAGGTAGTGGAAAAAAATCACAAAGGAATAAACAACTCACAAATAAATAAGAAATATAACAGCCGCCAAAAAGAAAAAAAAATGGATATAAAATGTAGACCATTCAGAGAAGAAGAAAGACTAATAACATGAAAATACATTCATTGTCACTGATGATCAAAAAAATGCACAGAACGATTAAAGTGACTTGCCTAAAGTTATAAAACTACTAAGAGGTCAAATTGTATTTGAATTGGTTAGAAAGCCTTTTACAAAATATCTTGACATAAGTGTATGTGCTTAAAACAATTCTTGATGACTCAAATTAGGACAGGACTCGTGACCATTCAATATAGCACGTACTTACGTGCACATGAGCAGGTTTCTGCCCATGGGCTCTACTACCTGTGACAATTATGGTTCAGTACTCAATTTTAGAGTAATGCAATTGTTTCCTTCTCAGCCAATCACTTCACCAGTGAGTTGCAATTCTAGGGATGGTGGGAGAGTAGAAAAAAATGTTTGAAAAGAAAAATTAAACTTCATAGTTACAGTTTGTATAGATGGGTTTTCGAAATGGCTTTCCCTTAGAAAAGATAAATGTTGTTGTGATACAGTTGATGGTGGTGATGGGCCATAGTGTGGTACTCTCAAAACTTAAAACTGAACTGGGAATCAGAGTTGCATTTCCAGTCCAGTTTCTTTCCAAACTCACATTTGTTGAGAAATTACTCTGGTTGTCCAGAAAGCACTTACTAGAAAAGAATCACCAGCATTTATGGAACTTTTAATTCTATTTTTATCCAACTGGTACTGGTAGGAAAAAATTAGTTAATCACAGCCAGGAGACCTCACCTTGCAAGTTGTTCCAGCCAGTAACTACCAGGACATATTTTGTTCACCTCTTGCAACGACAAAGCATGAATAAAATGCAGAGGAAGTCAAGATTGTTCTTTGTCCAGAATTCCATCTGGAGCAAATTCTGTCTTGAAAGGGCTTGGATGACAATTTCCTATGGAATCCTTTTCAGTTCGGAACATATGAACTCTGTGTGTGTGTGTGTGTGTGTGTGTGTGTGTGTGTGTGTGTGTGTGTGTGGTGTGTTTGCTTTAGTGGACTAATGTAAGCCTCTTAACATAGGTCCTGAGTTTGAATGTGCCCACTCTAATCCACTCTCCTCACACAAGCAAAGCCTCTTCCTGAGGATCTGAACATTCTCCTGCTGATGAGTGTCTGTGTTTCTATTTTGCTAATAAATTAAGTTCAGACTTCTCAGGCAGGCCCAGAAGACCTTCACACTCTGGTGTCCAGGAACGATTTGAGACATCTTTTGCTAGACCTCCCATGCCCTTATATTCCAGTCATAGGGAAATATTCCCTGTTCCCCAATTTGTACACCTCTGGGTCCAGATATCCTATTTCTTCTAAGATCACTGTATCTGAAACATCTTTACATTCAGTCAAGCATAACTAGTGCTCCCCATTCTTCTCTCTAGTGCTGCATTTAGCTCGTTGTTTTGCAGTTATTCCTTCACATATTTTTATTTTCCACCCCTGGGACGAGAGTTCTTTGAATGTGGAATATTTCTTTTGGTTTTACTTTTGTTTGTTTTACTCGACTATATAACAAATCCTTAGCACCTAGCACAGTGATGCCACAGGATACTTGCTCAGAAAAATATTTTTTTAAGACATGGGCTTTCCCATTCTGGATTGATCCATTTGTAATATTCTTTTTTTTCAATAATCAAGCCCAAAAATAAACGTGTTTTCATCAGCTTTCTTGTTCAGCTTGAAACTTTTTACTACTATTATAACTGTTTATAGATAAAATTCATTTTTCAATTGTGAACTCAAATGCAAGACTTAAGTCATATTATCCTTGGCTCCCTAGGCTCCCAAAATGTGCTTTGCATACAGTAGATGTTCAGTTACTGTCTGTAGAATAAATTAATGAAACAATCAGCAGTCACAAAGCTTTCTTGCATAAAGAGGACAGAATTTAACACCAAAATGTATCCAATCCAGTATACTTACATGGCAGATAAAAAAGTTGAAGACTAGGGCTTCCCTGGTGGTGCAGTGGTTAAGAATCCACCTGCCAATGCAGGGGACACGGGTTCGAGCCCTGGTCCGGGAAGATCCCACATGCCACGGAGCAACTAAGCCCGTGTGCCCCAACTACTGAGCCTGTGCTCTAGAGCCCTCGAGCCACAACTACCGAGCCCATGAGCCACAACTACTAAAGCCCGCATGCCTATAGCCTATGCTCTGCAACAAGAGAAGCCACCCCAATGAGAAGTCTGCGCACTGCAACGAAGAGTAGCCCCCACTTACCGCAACTAGAGTAAGCCCTCACGCAGCAACGAAGACCCAACACAGCCAAAAATAAATAAATAAAATAAATAAATTTATATATAAAAAAAAGTTGAAGGCTAGAATGACATAGCTAGTTAATGACAGATATAGGACTACCCATCCATCACCCTTTTGGCTATACCATGTTTCCTAGATTCAATCAAAAGGTCACTTCTCTGAATACGTGCACTCCAATTTGGGGAAAAGTCTGGTTTTGAAACAAAAATCAATTCTATATTCTAAGTAATGCTTGAATTGCTGAATTGGGGGTCTAAATGATAGTCTTAGACATCGTTTTGTAGTTTTCAATCTGTCCTTCACTGATCCCTGGGGCTCTGATGCCCTCAGGATGACAGTGGAGCGAGGGGGAGTTTGTAAAAGCCCCACCTTAAAAAAAGCAGCTCTTCCTGCCTTTCCTTTTGGAAGTCAGGCAGGCTTTGTCAAAAAAATGTTTGAACATCTAAATTCACCTCATTTTACCCTTAATTTATAGTTAAGGAAATTAAAGCCCTGGGAGGTGAAGAGATTTGCCCTGAGTCTACTGTTCGATTCAGTCAGAACAATGATACCATCAATGAACATTTTAACACTCATTTGAAAAACTGAAACTAATTTAAGCAAATCTCTTGTATATCAGTGGCTGGTTAACTATAGCCCATTGGCCAAATCCGATTCACCACCTGGTTTTGTCAATAAAGTTTTATTGGAACACAGTCACACTAACTTGTTTACATGTTGTCTCTGACTGCTTTTTCACTACAACAGCAGAGTTGAGTCGTTCCAACAGAGACCACAGAGCCCACAAGGCCCGAAATCTTTACTACCTGGCCATCTACAAGAAATGTTTGCTGACCCCTGGTCTATATGATGTCCAAACCACCAGCAAATGAATACATTCACTCAGTTAACCAGCCATTACATCTATGCATCAACAGCCAATGGGAAGATCTTTCCCCACCCACTCCACATGGCTCACTCCAGCACTCCACCCATTGACTGTTCTGTGTTCTATCCCATCACTGGCTTTTTGCAGTCTGGAAACAACTTTGGTTAATTAAAAGTTTAGAATACATATTCAAACCAAGTTGAACAGCGTCATTGGGTGTTCATTGTACCACCTTCAGAAAGGAAAGCTAAGAAACCAAACTTGACCTGTGTCTGTAGACCTCACAATACCAGGGCTGCTGCTTCACACAGAGAAATGCATAGACCTGCACAATGCAGGTGAAGCAGGTGTTTAAAAAGACTGACAATCGCAAAGGGGGAGAAAGGAGCTGTCCTGCTGGTTGGTATGAGCCAGTTTTGGGTAGGCATGAGTCGAGCTCACTGAAAAGACAAATGCATTTTTCAATGTTACAATTTCATTATTGAGAATAAAAGATTGAGATGCATGTTACCCTGAGTCTTGTGTTAGGGTTCAGACTCAGCAAACATGAACTGAGGGTTTACATCTAGGTAAGCTCACTGCCTAGCTGCACGTCCAATGCTACCAGCCTTTGCCTCTTCCATGCTTTGGTTTCATCTTCTGAAATGAAAATTAATAGGTTCAAAAGTTCTATAATTAATACATGTACCATATTGCATAGTGCAAATATTTTCTCCACAACCAGACTGGCTAGGAATGGTATGTAAAAGAGAAAGATGACTTTCCACATGGATAACAGTACTGTTATCTCTCAGTGATGATGGAAAAGTGGAGAGTTAAGATGAAGAGAGTAAGGAGGCATCTAACTGGACTAATCTTTGTATGCTGGGAAATTTTTAAAAAAACACTCACTCTATTATTCACTTAGCCAACATTCTCTGAGCACTTCAGTGTACCAGGATAGATGCTAGAAGTATGTTCTGCTCCCTCCTGGACAAGTGTGTAATTGGAAGACTGCTAGAGCACATTAGAATTAGTTAAGAAGAAGAACTTAAAGAAATCTTCCCTCTAGATGGGGATGTTAAAATATATTTTGGTCCTAGGATTTATTTTTTAACATTTAAGGGATTGGCAACGGGCAGGGATTAAACAGAACCACAAAAAAAAAAAAAAAAAAAAAAGAAAAAGATGATTACATCCATCTCAGAAGCCTTATATGCTAACAAACTGATGAAAATGGAATGTACTTTACTTCTCAGGGCAGAGCAGGAAAGAAGCATGGAGAGGTCGGGATGTTTCAGTTCTTTACATCTGTTACTTCTCCCCTTTTCATAGCTTATGACTGGTTTCTTTGATATAAGAAAGTGAGGTATGTATCCTTAGGTCTGTGTTCATGCATGTAAAGGCAGGGCGGTGGGGATTGAGTGTCCAGTTTTAGATAATAGAACTCTAAAACAGGTCTTTAGTTTGCTCAATGCGTGTTCTGGGGTTATCACAAACACTCTTTGGTTCTTCATTTTCTCATGCATAGAACGAATGTGTTGGAATGTCTAAATGGTCTCCAAAGGCTCTTCCAACTCATTTATCCTAAATCTCTCTGACTGTCTAAAGCTTTTACCTTTATCAATTTAATCAGTGTTTCCCAGGAGGGTGCTGGGCTAGCGGCTGTGAATTACGCAGAGTTGAGAAGGACATCTCCTCTGCTTTTAAAGAGCTTGAAGTCCAGTGGAAAACACAGATGGGGTGTGTAATAAAGAATGTGGCTAGCCTTTGTCTCAGTGGACCCTTGGAGTGAAAAGTTTGACTGGCCTTTGTCCCCACTTCTTGGGATATATCCTCTAAACCCTTGGAATTTCCTGATTGATAGGAGTATCCCTTCTGTTCATAGTGGGCCTAAAGAGAGTTTGTGCTAATGAGATGACCCAGGATGGGAGCTGGCCATGCCAAAAATACCAACTGTATGATTAGAGAGCTGGGGCCTTCAGAGAAGAAGAGAGCTGGAGATTGAGCTCAACCTCATGGCCAATGATTCAATCAATCATGTTTCTGTGATGAAACCTCAATAAAAACTCCAGACACCAAAGCTCAGGTGAGCTTCCCTGTTTGGCAATACTCTGCATATGGTCACACATCCACGTGCCAGGAGAGTAAGGCAGACTGACTCCCTAGGGAGAGGACAATGGAAAAGTCATGTTTGAGATCCTCCCAGACCTTGCCCTTATATCTCTCCCTTTGATTGGTTCTGATTTATATCTTTTTGTTATAATAAAACTGTAATCAGATGGATAGCACTTTCCTGAGTTCTGTGAGTTGTTGCTGCAAATGATTGAACCTGAGGGACTAGTGAGAATGCCCACATTTATAACCAGCACATCAGAAGTGTAAGTGGCATTGGGACCCCCAAACTTACAGCTGGTGCCTAAAGTGAAGGCAGTCTTGTGAAGGCTGTCCCTTAACCTGTGAGGTTTGGCCCAGGTCCAGGCAGTTGGTGTCAGAAGTCATTGCATGGGCACACAGAGAAGAGGTACACAATGTGGACTGTGGTCAAGACTGGGGGAGGGGTGCAAGGAGACCGCTCTGCAGCCATAGAAAGCAGAGGCTGCAGTGCTTGGAGTTCTCTCTGCAGTCCAGTATCCAAGGTAGAATGTGGCCACAGAGTTCATAGAGAGGCTGTGGGTAGTGGAAAGACGTGTAATTGCACCTCTGGGCATCTGGCTTCTACCTCTTTGGTCTTCTCTTTCTCAGATGTTCATTGTAGTTTCTGCCTTTTCTTTTACACAGGGACTGTGGAAGATTGAATTATTGGCCTCATTGTGGCAAAGTGTACTTTATCTCCCCTTAATTATGGTGTTTACTGTGTAATTTTCTCTGGCCAGAGAGATGTTAGCAGCTTTGAGGCATGCTTGCATGGCTGGCCTTGCTCTCTGGCTCTGCTGTCTTTGATCTGTACTCATAGCATGCTCAGGTTTGTCCATTCAGTCCAGCCCCAGAAAGAAAAATGAGGAACAAACCTGAATTAAACCCAAAGCCTGGACGAAGACCAACTAATCTACATCCTAAGCAGAGTGGCTCAGGTAAGCCCACCTAGATCAACTGAAGGGTAGTCAACTTATAAAACCACGAGTGGCTATTGTAAGCCACTGAGTTTTGAGAGTGGTTTGTTATGCAGCATTACTATGGCAATTACTGTGGCAATTGATACAGGATCCTTACATAGAGATTATTCTCACTTTTTCCCTAATAGAGATGTTTAATACTTTCTGACAGGGAATCTGTATACTTGACTATAAATAAAAATAAAAATAATAACAACCATTTTAGAGTCCCTACTAGGTTCCAGAGGCTGTGCTAAGTGTTTTATAAACATTATCATTATTTCTTTAAGAAGCAATGCGAAATAGGTATTTTTCTTTACCAGTAAAGAAACTGATGTTCAGAGAACTAGAATCCCTTGCTTAAAGACCCATAGTTAGTGAGTGACATGGTGGTGATGTAAACTCAAGTCTGTCTGACCGTAAAGCCCCATGTTCTCTGCTCTACAGCAGATTGCAGTGGTTTGGAGCTCATGAATTGAAAAGAATAAAATGAGGAGCCCTGGAATACAAGCTCAGATAGCAGAACAGTTTATCAGCAACTAGAAGAACTTTTCTGAATTGTCTAGATTTCTTTAAAATGATGATATATATATATCACATTGCATGCAGAGGAATAAAAACTTGTGAAGTGTTATATTTTATTCAGAATTAATCATTACCTCCTCAGAGTTTCCTCAGCACATTACCCATATTGCTGCTATAGTTCAGAATGTCTGGCATTAAGTCTAATTGTTTACATATGTATTCAGCAGACTGTGTGCTCCCTAAGGGAAGAAATCCTGTCTCATTCCACTTTCTGTTCCTTACTGAACCTAGCACAGAGCCTGCTGTATGGGAGGACTTAGCAGCTTTTAAATTCTATTCTCAAAGTATAGTTTTTAACTGTTCGTCATCATTTGGATATTATGGAGGTATGTTTCTCCTAAATAGTTGGCTTACTTGTGTTATGGACATTTCAAGTCACATAAGTCAAATTTCAGGAGTCTTGTGAACTCATCTAAACTACGTGCAAAATTTTGATTGTGCCTCAGGAGATTTTTAAGGTGAGAAGATCTCTATCTTCCATCAGATCCTCCAAGGGGACCAAGAACCAGAAAGGGCTCATTGAAGCACTGATGGAACTTAAGAGAGGTATTTCTATAACAGATACAATCCCTCCTACAGCCTTCTTCTCTGTACACTGTGCCTCCTCCAATATGCTGGCGCAATTGGCCCAAATGGAGCTGAATTACATGACTTCACTCATAGAAATGATTGGCCTCGACTGGGCACCTTACCCAAGAGAAGCTTATAAATTTTCTTTCCAAACGATTTGCAAATGACACTGAGAGGTTGAGCTAATTGGCTGTAGTAGGACACGCAGAAAGGTTATGGAAACTCAACAGTAGTCACCATTTGGGGTCATTTGCAAAGTGAATGAGTAGAAGTCAGATGAAAACAGGAAGGATAGAAAGAAGAAGAAAGACAGAAGATGGTCTCTTGGAAATAAAGAAAGAGGACTCTAGTCCTCCTCAAGCCTTGATGCTTTCAACTTTCTGTTCTCAGAATTTTTTTGAGAATGAGATTCTTAAACATGTCCCTTCCTCAATTTTCTTCATCTAATTTGAGTGGGTCTTACTGAAAAGAACAGGGGTGCAGTTACAACAAGTTCCTTTCAAAATGGCTTCTAAACTTATGAAGGTCAAATTGGACTTCAAGACATGCATTTTCTTAATTGACTTTTCTGACTTCATCTTGCTTTTGTCCTAGATTTTTCCTTTCATATATTATATCTTGTCTTCTTAGTGGCCTTTGTATGTTGCATTAAAATCTTGTGGATATGCAAATCAAACAATGTGATAATCCATATTAACAAATTGAGGGAGAAAAACCATATGATCATCTCAATCGATGCAGAAAAAGCTTTTGACAAAATTCAATACCAATTTACGATAAAAAACCCTCCAGAAAGTAGGCATAGAGGGAACTTACCTCAACATAATAAAGGCCATATATGACAAAACAACAGCCAACATTGTTCTCAATGGTGAAAAACTGAAACCATTTCCACTAAGATCAGGAGCAAAACAAGGCTGTCCACTCTCACCACTATTATTCAACATAGTTTTGGAAGTTTTAGCCACGGCAATCAGAGAAGAAAAATATATATAAAAGGAATCCAAATCGGAAAAGAAGAAGTAAGCTGTCACTGTTGCAGATGACATGATACTATACATAGAGAATCCAAAAGATGCTACCAGAAAACTACTAGAGTTAATCAATGAATCTGGTAAAGTAGTAGGATACAAAATTAATGCACAAAAATCTCTTGCATTCCTATACACTAATGATGAAAAATATGAAAGAGAAATTAAGGAAACTCTCCCATTTACCACTGCAACAAAAAGAATAAAATACCTAAGAATAAACCTACCTAAGGAGACAAAAGACCTATATGCAGAAAATTATAAGACACTGATGAAAGAAATTAAAGATGATACAAACAGATAGAGAGATATACCCTGTTCTTGGATTGGAAGAATCAACATTGTGAAAATGACTCTACTACCCAAAGCAATCTACAGATTCAGTGCAATCCCTATCAAACTACCAATGGCATATTTCACAGAACTAGAACAAAAAACTTCACAATTTGTATGGAAACACAAAAGACTACGAATAGACAAAGCAACCTTGAGAAAGAAAAATGGAGCTGGAGGAATCAGGTTCCCTGACTTCAGACTATACTACAAAGCTACAGTAATCAAGACAGTATGGTACTGGCACAAAAACACAAATATAGATCAATGGAACAGGATAGAAAGCCCAGAGATAAACCCACACACATATGGTCAACTTATTTTTGATAAAGGAGACAAGAATATACAATGGAGAAAAGAGAGCCTCTTCAGTAAGTGGTGCTGAGAAAACTGGACAGCTACATGTAAAAGAATGAAATTAGAACACTTCCTAACACTATATACAAGAATAAACTCAAAATGGATTAAAGACCTAAATGTAAGGTCAGACACTATCAAACTCTTAGAGGAAAACATAGGCAGAACACTCTATGACATAAATCACAGCAAGATCCTTATTGACCCACCTCCTAGAGAAATGGAAATAAAAACAAAAATAAACAAATGGGGCCTAGTGAAACTTAAAAGCTTTTGCACAGCAAAGGAAACCATAAACAAGACCGAAAGACAACCCTCAGAATGGGAGAAAATATTTGCAAATTAAACAACTGACAAAGGATTAACCTACAAAATTTACAAGCAGCTCATGCAGCTCAATATCAAAAAAACAAACAGCCCAATCCAAAAATGGGCAGAAGACCTAAATACACATTTCTCCAAAGAAGATATACAGATTGCCAACAAACACATGAAAGAATGCTCAACATCACTAATCATTAGAGAAATGCAAATCAAAAGTACAATGAGGTGTCATGTCACACCAGTCAGAATGGCCATCTACAAACAATAAATGCTAGAGAGGGTGTGGAGAAAAGGGAACCCTAATGTACTGTTGGTGGGAATGTGAATTGATACAGCCACTATGGAGAACAGTATGGAGGTTCCTTCAAAAACTACAAATAGAACTACCATATGACCCAGCAATCCCACTACTGGACATATACCCTGAGAAAACCATAACCTAAAAAGAGTTGTGTACCACAATGTTCACTGCAGCTCTATTTACAATAGCCAGGACATGGAAGCAACCTAAGTGTCCATCGTCGGATGAATGGATAAAGAAGATGTGGCACATATATACAATGGAATATAACTCAGCCATAAAAAGAAATGAAATTGAGTTATTTGTAGTGAGGTGGATGGACCTAGAGTCTGTCATACTGAGTGAAGTAAGTCAGAAAGGGAAAAACAAATACCGTATGCTAACACATATGTATGGAATCTAAAAAAGAAAAAAAAAAGGTTCTGAAGAACCTAGGGGCAGGACAGGAATAAAGACTCAAACGTAGAGAATGGACTTGAGGACATGGGGAGGGGAAAGGGTAAGCTGGGACGAAGTGAGAGACTGGCATGGACTTATAAATACTACCAAATGTAAAATAGACAGCTAACAGGAAGCAGCTGCATAGCACAGGGAGATCAGCTCAGTGCTTTGTGACCACCTAGAGGGGTGGGATAGGGAGGGTGGGAGGGAGACACAGAGGAGATATGGGGATATATGTATATGTATGGCTGATTCACTTTGTTATAAAGCAGAAACTATCACACCACTGTAAAGCAATTATATTCCAAAAAAGATGTTAAAAAAATAAATAAAATAAAATAAAATCTTGTGGGAACAAGGCAAGGTGTGGATAGATAAGCAAGTAAATAAATAAATAATGTGATAGAATTGTCTTTTTTTAAACATTCTCTAAGAGAATGTACTAGGTAGATTTATTTCATTATGGTTTTTTAAATCAATTTTTTAAAAATTTTATGCAATTTTTAAAGGTTACACTGCATTTACAGTCATTACAAAATATTGGCTATATTCCCCATGCTGTACAATATACCCTTGTAGTCTATCTTACACCCAATAGTTTGTACCCCAACCCCTTTAGTGCCCGTCCCCACCCTCCCCACTGGTAACCGCTAGTTTGTTCTCTCTATCTGAGTCTGCTTCTTTTTTGTTATGTTCACTAATTTGTTATATTTTTTAGATTCCACATATAAGTGACAGTATTTATCTTTCTCTGGCTTATTTCACTTAGCTTAATGTTATGGCATTTTCTTTGTCCCATACTAATTCAGGCTTAGGTTCAAAGTCCTAACTGGGGAACCTGGAAATATAGATGCCTTGGTGAGAGTGATTTTACATTGATCGTCCAATCGTCAATGACTCTTAATGTCTGCAGAAAAATGTCCACAGTTATCAGCCTGTCAGTCAAGATTCTGTGATCTGACCCAACCTACTTCGTCAGATTTTATCTCCTGCTGTTTGTTTCCACATACCCTACAGTGTGGTCAAATTGAAAAACTCACCCCCTATATTTATCAGCTCTCTCTTGCTCAGGCTGCTTCCTTCTACTTGAAATGCCCTTCTTTTTGTAAAAGATATTTGAAATCTTTTCACCCTTCCTATTTTGGTGCAAATGCTACTTCTTCCATGAAGCCATCCCAGTATCTCTCTTTTCTACATTGCCATCTCCTCCTTAACTGCAGATCATCAGAAACAATATCCCCTTTTTCCAAACTCCAAAAGCATCTGCTGTTTTCTGGTACTCACTATTTTTGACTTGTATTTCATCCATTCATGTATGTGAATCCTCCACTAAACTCTATACATCAGTGATCAGCCTTTTAATGCCCAGGTACTTAATGTGCGTAACACATAGTAGGAGATGAACACTTCTAAGAGGAGGTTGAATGGAGATTTTCCTCTTGTCTGGGGAATTTTGCTGAGCCTCATATTTGAGGACAGTGAGAGGTAAGTGCCAATTTAATGTAAAGAAAGATGACTACCATATCTCCATAGTACCTACCAAGAGGGATCCACACTGGTCCTTCAACTGTAAGCATGCCATCCCCCCTCCCCCAGTTACCTACGTACAGACTATATAAGAGTAAACCATGGAGATGATCAAGAGATTCTTTAACGGAAATTGTTAGAAGAAGCAAGAAGTGTGGTTTTCTTCCCAGCATCACAACACAAATGAAAGGAGGTCATAAAAACCACTCCAGGAGAGACCTGAAGTGGCAAGGGTGGAGAATGGCTCTCATTCCCCTTCCTGTAATATCAAAGGGAAGAGAGAAGGGGCAGCAGTGAGAACAAGCTACACATCTACTATCTGGTACGTCAAGTAGAAGGGATGGAAATTAGCCAGGCTAGAGCTATCTTGGAAGGAATCTGCCCAGTGGACTGTTCAGCTGAGGCTAGAGGGCCCAGCAGAAGAAAAAAGGCTTTGTGATATGTACCACTAGAAGGCAGATCCTGAAAGAAATCCTGAGGGGTCAGAGGAGAGAGCGCCACACATGTCTGGGCGTGGTCTAGTCTAGAGTGCTGGACTGGGAACCTCTTAAGAACTCAAGAACTCACAAGTGAGCCCCATGCAAAGTGCCTGAGTTTAGATGCTTACCCTGTTAGAGGGCACTTGACAGGAGAGAACTAGAGTACCCCCACTTAAGCAAAAAGTCCTGGGGTCCTGCCGCTTATATTTGCTGAAGCAGGGGTGAAAGTAGAAAACAAAGGAAAATAGAGACCATGGCCTTCTCTCCCACTGCCTGCTCCAAGCCATAGGTCAGGCTTCATCTGGGGAAGAAAACTTTGCATTGGATGAAAACATGAAATGTTAATTTATAATACCTGGACTTCTTATATCTAAAGATGATGTCATTTGAATACCTAGAATTGACCAGGAAATGATCTGCCTGTAGGATGACTGAACTTGCAGGGATGGGAAAGCAATAGTGTTTGAAGGCAGGTGGTAAAAACAAACAAAGATAGCAGTTTCCACCCTCTTTTTTCACCTTCACCATTTACTTAGACAGCTACACATTTGTTGAATAATAATTGATAAAGTGCTGTCATTCAAATAGAACACTATGCTTCTGATCTATCACCCTTCTGAGACTTTTCTCTCCCACTGGTAACAGTGGTCCTGCCCTGAGTCATCCAAACTCTCCCACAAAACTCGCTCTAAGATGAGAGGGTAAGTTTCACAGAATGACCAACTGGCATGAGAGTCAGCAGGCTATTGCCGTGGGAAAGCATAAAGTATACCCATTACCTTGGGAGTCAAATTCATAACCAGTATCATGGAATTAAGTGTGCAAAAGCTCAGAACAACTTGCTCAAGGTCATCTGGCAATTCTGCGGCAAGGCTACCACCCATGTTTTTGAATTTCCAATCAGTCTACTTGTACACAGGCTAAGTCTTTTCAAGGGCTCACCAAATTAGTCAGTCATCTCAAAAAAAAAAAAGACAAAAAGGATGGGTGTAGCACAATATCATTCATCTTATAATGAGGGCTTACAGGGTGTGATGCACTGTACTATACACTTTACATGTGGTATGTTATCTGATCCTCACAACCTTATAAGGACCTTTCATATGAGTCAATTATTTATTTAGTAAATAATTTCCCAAAGGTTGCAGAGATAGGGCGTGGTAGAGGATGGCCATGGCCTTCATTTTCACGCTACTGCCTGCTAGCGTAGCTCTTGGAACATCCTGGTATTCTTTTTTTCTTTTTAACATCATTGTCCATCTTCACAAGTAAATCATGCAAATTCCTTTAAAAAATAGCGAACATTCTAGAAGCAATATCAAGGATTCAAAATTATCCAGTCACGTGAATATTAATAACACATAGAAAATATTTTAGAGGGCTATAAATAGACATTTCAACCCTAAGAATCAAAATTGATATTACTTACATCCCTGACACTGGTAAATTTTGTCACTGGGTTAATATAATATATGACCTCAATATCACTTTCATGTTTCTAAGATGCTACATG
Source organism: Leucopleurus acutus (assembly GCF_964270905.1). NCBI lineage: Eukaryota > Metazoa > Chordata > Mammalia > Artiodactyla > Delphinidae > Leucopleurus > Leucopleurus acutus. The sequence continues at coordinate 75,363,683 of NC_139147.1, read as the reverse complement.
GGGCTTCCCTGGTGGTGCAGTGGTTGAGAATCTGCCTGCCGATGCAGGGGACATGGGTTCGAGTCCTGGTCTGGGAAGATCCCACATGCGGCGGAGCAACTAGGCCCGTGAGCCACAGCTACCGAGCCTGCGCTCTAGAGCCAGTGAGCCGCAACTACTGAGCCTGCGCGTCTGGAGCCTGTGCTCCACAACAAGAGAGGCCACGATAGTGAGAGGCCCGCGCACTGCGATGAAGAGGGGCCCCCGTTTGCTGCAACTGGAGAAAGCCCTCACATAGAAACGAAGACCCAACACAGCCAAAAACAAATAAATAAATAAATAATAATTAAAAATGAATATCTGCTTATAAAAAAAAAAGATGCTACATGAAATTCTCAAGGTTGTTAATATCCTGCATTGCTGCATGTTTTATCTGGTTTTCTTCGTAACATTTCCTTTGTTGAACAAGGAAAAGGAGGTGAGTATATCATTCTTTTTCTTTGCTCTCTGTTGAGGCAGTCACCTTTCTCACTTACTAAGAGTTAGTATCAAGCTCTAAGTTCCTTGGTAGGAAATACTTTATCAGTGTCATCTCAAAGGAAGGAAATAAGCAATAGCTGCTGTGAGCCGCACCTTGCTTTTGAGAGAATTCCACTACAGTAAAGCGCTAGCATTTGTTCTCAAACGTCAAAGACCTAGAAAAAGTCTGGTTTCACGTCAATGTGAAGCATAGCTGAATAATGGAAAATGACCTTTGGGTTTCAAAGATTTCCCTTCCCAGATTTCTTGCACATTTTTCTTTGTACAAGACACAAACCTACAAAGAACTGAGAATGCATTGACTATTTTGTAAGGCTAAGACCTATTTTCTATCAGGACATATTAACGTCAAGTCTGAGGACTTCAAGCCTCAACTTACTGCCAACACCACTTTCAAAAAATTCACAGGTAATGAGGTCTTGGTATTTAAGATGTGTCATTGTCAGAACCTCTTATTTGTATGAATAGTTCTAGAATTTCATGGATAAATGCAACTAATATGGTTTACTTTGCTAAAGAGCTTACTTGTTAAACAGACCATCAAGGTAGTAGCAACATCTGGCATGAGATACTGGTAAATCCTGAAGAGCTGTAGTTGCTGAAAAGGAAAGAAAAGTAAACATAAGTGAGGCTTCTGCCATCATATTGTCTTTATCATTCCCAACACTGTTCTTGAAAGTAGTCAGGAAGCAGCTGTTACTTTTCTCCCCACTTTAGGAAGAAAGGAACTTACCTAACATCTTTAGCATCTCATTGGATAGAATAAAACCAAATCACTATTTTCCCAGTGTTTAACTTAATTCCATATTAGCAATGAGAGTCAGTCAGTTGGGAAACACCCTCCTTATTGGCCATAGTAATTCTTGCAGCTGTAGACTTAGCCTGGATAGTTGAACTCTCAACATAAGATATTAAAGCCTGAAAGTTCTTCTGGGACTTCATACTTAAAATTTGAAGTCAAGGCTTCAAATCATTCAACACGTTTTTCTCTCCATCCTCATCCATGGGTTGAGTTCACAACATCGTTCTCTTGGAGTCCACCTACTTTCACAAACTGAACAAGTTCCCCACCCCAAGAAAGCCCATTGCAGACTTCATTCTGGTATACCACCTGCCTTTCTAAGGTTTGTGTAGACACAGAACTCCTTTTCAGTTCACATTTATGAAACTGAAGTATTTAAACATGAAAGTCAGCTCGATACTCTCCAGGAACTTGCCTTGCAATACCTTTTGCTGCCAAGTCTGTTTCTCTGCTTCATAGCTATTGACTGAGCACTAAATCATAATCTGGTTCTATGCATATTACAGACCACATTGACGCAAATGAAAATATTTCTGGCCCCTTGGAGAGGGAACTCAAGGCCAAGATGTTTCCAGGTGAAGGTCCTTGGAGGGCACTCTTACTTAGGTCTAGACCATCAGAGTGAATGGTTTCAGAGTAGACTGGTTCCAACTCTATCCATGGAGACTTTGGAACTGAAATTCTGCTTTTGTAATTTTCAGAGAACGCAAATAGTTTCTCAGTGTTCCTCTCATCCTCCAATTTTTTCTCTGTCTTCTTACATTTCCTTCTCATATTCTTTTGCCCTCAGAATGGTAAAATTATATATAAGCAGGTTGAGATGGAACAGGGCTTTTCAAAGACAGCTTTACTTTTTATTCTGGGAGTAGTTTTCAGAGAACTATCCAGGGCTTTGGAAATCAGTCAGCCTGAGTTCCTGGAGGCAGATAAAGGCTCGGCCAAGGGCAAGATCTGATTTGTTTTTAGTCATAGAGGCAGAACTTGAATCCAGGTTTCCTGACTCCCAATCCATTTCTTGTTTCTACCCACCTAGTTGGCCCTTAGCCTCTGTGTATGCTTCTTGCAATCAATAGCCCACTGAGGCTGGAGTCCTGTGGTCCCTGCTTTCACCACTCAAATGTCTTAGGGAAGCAGTACAATAATTCCCTCCCCACAGAGTTCCCTGAGCCTGGTGGATCATTTTACTGTAGAGTAAGTTATGACTGAACCGATGCAGATTACTTTCAACCTATACATATTTCTTCCATATAGTTAATTAATTCTTAGATGATTATTTTTATCATTTCATTTCAAAAGTCTTTTCAAAACATTTTTACAGAATTGTTAATCCTTTACTAATGACGTGTAAGTTCTGGGCAAGTTCAGAACTAAAGCTCCGGTGTGGGAATTTTTCCAGATTTTGAGCCCTTCAAAGTCAAATTCAACAACTTTTCATTCTTTTTATCTCTTCTTAGTCTGCCAAAAATATTCCATAGTTGGAGACTGATGCATTTCCTGCTGAGTTATATTTAGGCTCCCCTGATGCTCTCTCCATACTCTAAGCGAAGAAATAGAGGCTGGAGGAGGTCAAGTGTCTCAGGTTATCTAGAGAAGAACAGCACTCCTAGAAACGGAGCCACATCTACTTATTTCTAGCTCTGTGTTTCATGGACAGCTATATCAAGTTCTCAAGTTTGTAGACATCTATTTTGAGAAATGTCATTTATTTATAAAACATTAAATCCTGTGTAAGAGCTGCACCACCTTCCCCAAATAAACAAGGGATATAAATGCAATTAGAACTAGGAAGAAATTATTTTGGTTCATACCCAGTAGAGCAGTGATGTACCCATAAAGTGGATTATGCCGTACATGATCTCACCCCAAAGGATGAGACGAGAGCAGCGAGGCTTTCTCTGTTTAAGAAAACATAAAAGTAACTGGTTATATATGACACATATCTCCCAGTCTCTTTTATATTTTAAAAGGAGCTCATTTTAATAGCCTGCTGATATACATTCACTTAATCACTGATTCATCTTCTCAATTATTCATTTAACCACTCATTCACTTACTCATTCTTTCCTTCAATCATTACCTCACCCACTGATTCATAAGTTCACATTTATTTAAGGCTTATAAGGTGCCAGCATTGTGCTCAGAGTCACGGAGGATATAAATGAATCAGGCACAGTCCTTATTTTCAACTAGCTTGCAATGAATTAAGAAGATTAACATGAACATTATAAACACAATACATTGTGACAAGGTGCAAAATGCCAAGTACTGGCTCGCCTGTGATTCATTCCATCCTAGCAACACTTGCTCCCCGTGTGTGTTTTAAAGTCCCTTAGAGACATAAAGCTAAGGGCCAGGTGCTCTCACATTATAGGGAGAGTAGATGTGGCACCAATATTTGAGATGAAATGGGTTTGTTGGCTTCAATACGCGAGGAAGAACACAGGGTAGTAATGTGAGCTGGTATGGGAACCCAAAGAGATAAAGACAATGGTAAAAATTGCAGCTTAGCAAGTAAATACTCCCTAGTCAATAATATTATAATAACTTTGTATGGTGACAGATGGTTACTAGACTTATCAAGGTGATCAATTCATAATGTACATAAATGTCAAATCACTATGTTGTACATCTGAAACTAACATAATATTGTATGTCAACTATACTTCAATAAAAAAGAAAAAAGCAAATATTACTGGATTCCCCTGGTGGTGCAGTGGTTAAGAATCCACCTACCAATGCAGGGAACACGGGTTCGATCCCTGGTCCAGGAAGATCTCACATTCTGTGGAGCAACTAAGCCCGTGCACCACAACTACTGAGCCCATGTGCCACAACTACTGAAGCCTGGGCGCCTGGAGCCTGTGCTCCGCAACAAGAGAAGCCACTGCAATGATAAGCCTACGCACCTCAACAAAGAGTAGCCCCCGCTCGTCGCAACTAGAGAAAGCCCACACGCAGCAATGAAGACCCAACACAGCCAATAAATAAATACATAAGAATAAAAAAGTAAATATTACCCTCTTTAAAAAATTCTGTTTGAACTGTTATTCCTTTAACTGGGTCTGGTTGGTGGTGGATTATGACAGGCCAAAGTAAGAGGAGTGGGGAACTTGGCAAACAAGCCCTCCTGCAGCCTCCTCTTGCCAAGCAAGGCAGAAGCAAATCCACATGGGAGGCAGCCCACATCCTCTTGGTTTCGGGTCCCCAGTGACATGGACATCGCTGTTCAAACATCGTCAACAGGTCAGGGACATGAGAAATAAAACCCAAAGAGCCAAACTAACAACCACATTGTCTTGGACAAGATGAGAAGGTTCTGGTGGGAGATGAGCCAGGATGCTTTGGGTGGATGTTTTCTACCAGGCTGCGAGGTACTGCCTTTTTGTTTTCAGCACAGAGGGTGGAGCAGAAGACCAGCTGAGAATGGCAAGCATGGGAAGCCTGGATCGTTTTCTGACATGCACTTTGTGATTTCATCCTTTTTTCTTACAGTTGTACATTTCCAGGAAAACTGACACCCGGATTTAAAAACACAAAAAAGTGCAAAAATCTAGAATGGTAAGGCATAAAGAATGTTTGAACCCCCTATGCGAGGCCTCCACACCTGGCACGGGCCTCCAAAATGACTGCTATTCCAAATGGTTGTGAATTTTAAGCGGCTCACTCATTTACTTAATGCATTCCACAAACGTTCATCAAATGCTCTGAGGTACCGTGGGTGGTAGGCACAGCAACAGAGAAATGAATAAGGCACAGTCCTTGTCCTAAAGGACTTGAACTATAACAAGTCAATCATGTTTCAAAGAATAAAAATGGAAACCTGCGGATCTGGACCCATGTACCTAAAACTGTACCTCACTGCTCCTCTAGAGGATGTTTTCTCAGGACTAGAACAGCAAGGGTAAAATCAGCCTAACCCTGAAGTCTTACTAAGCCATCTGCCGCTAGAGAAATTTAACATCCTGACTTGTTTTTTTTGTTTGTTTTTTTGGGGTACGTGGGCCTCTCACCGCTGTGGCCTCTCCCGTTGCGGAGCACAGGCTCCGGACGCGCAGGCCCAGCGGCCATGGCTCACGGGCCCAGCCGCTCCGCGGCACGTGGTATCCTCCCGGACCGGGGCACGAACCCACGTCCCCTGCATCGGCAGGCGGACTCTCAACCACTGCACCACCAGGGAAGCCCCCTGACTTGTATTTTAAAACAGTATATTGCCTCCAGAAATGCACTGGGCATGAGAAAGGGCATCCAAAGTTCAAGTGCCACTGTCTTTTGGATGAATCAAGTAGGCACTTGGTGCAACCGTCCTGGAGTTTGAACCCCCTGTGTAAGGCCTCCACACCTGGCACTCCAGCTTCCCCTCCACAGATCCCATCTGAGAAGCCTTCCAGCCCAGTTTGGCTATCAGGTCCCTGCACTCTCCAATGAAAACCCCATTTCTGAACATGGCTCTCCATTCCCCCACCTGGAATTCCCTCCCACCTCCTTCACATTTCCATACATCCTATCCATCCTTCAAATTGCTATCTTCCTTTGAAACCTTCCCTTTTGGCTTGAGTTATCATCCTGAACTACTGGAACAATGACTATATTATTGGGACGTTCATTTATTTAAAGCTAATTTATTGAGCACCTATTACTTATCAGGCAGAAGATTCTGTGTTATGCGATTACATCTGCATATATCTATACCCTTTACTGGAATGTGAGCCCTCCAGCTCAAGGCTCTGTCTCATTCTTAATCCACCACATTTTCAAGCACAATATTTTAAAAGACCTGCATGGGTTGTGTTGATGATGGGAAGCATGAAGTCTGGCAAGTGTCCCAAACACTCTGGATATGTAGTCACCATGACACAAACCAGGTTAAGGCAATAGAGATATTAAGGGTAAGGCTTGGAGAGACTCTCCAAAAGACACACCACTAAAACATAATGCCTGGCTCGCCAGGGATGAGAAAGAGGAAAGAGTTAAAAGCACTCTGATGTTCTGAGCCTCAAAGATGGGCTCTAAGGACCAAATGGTCCTCAGAAGCAGAAAACATGGGAGTTAGCAAGGGAAGCTGCTTTGAAGGTAGGGGAGGTGATGTTGTTTGAGGGCATGAAGGACACAGGTACAGGCATCCAGTACTCAGGGAGAGGGGTCAAGCTGTCTTGCTGCCACTCAGAGGCTAGCACATTTAGGTAATTCCCAACGGCCGCTGCACATTCAGATGCACCGAGGGACATGCTGAGATCTTCATGGTTGTCTTTTTTTGTATAAACCTCAACATTCTGTGATGTGCTCCAGACCATCGGCCGCGAAGGTGGCCTGAAGTTACCCCACAGTATTACAGGAAAAATCAGAGGGAAAAAATTTATGCACACAGTATAAAACCTGATGTAAGTCAGAAAGAAAAATTCCATATGATATCACTTATATGTGGAATCTAAAATACAACACAAATGAACTTATCTATGAAACAGAAGCAGATTCACAGACATAGATAACAGACTTGTGGTTACCAAGGGAGGGTGAGGTGGGGGGGAGGGATGGAGTGGGAGTTTGGGATTAGCAGATGCAAACTATTATATACAGGATGTATAAAGAAGATCTTACTGTATAGCACAGGGAACTATATTCAGTATCCTGTGATAAACGATAATGGAAAAGAATATTTAAAAAACGTAATTGTATGTATAACTGAGTCATTTTGCTGTACAGCAGAAATTAACACAACATTGCAAATCAACTATACTTCAATAAAAAAGGTATGTTAAATGAAAAAAAATCTGATGTTTTATTCTTAATTGTATGAATAGATTTCCTTTTTTTGTTTTAGCTGTGCCATGTGGCATGCGGAATCTTAGTTCCCCAACCAGGGATCGAACCTGTGCCCGTCTGCAGTGGAAGCACAGAGTCTTAACCACTGGACGACCAGGGAAGTCTCAAGGCCCAGTACTTGGAGTTTTCATAGAAACCAGGCCTTCTATTGTTTTATATCTTTATGTGCTACTTGGATGTTATATCATCCTTCTCCATTGTCAGCCTGAAGTTTGAGCCATAGCAGAAATCCATAAAAATGTCATTATTTGTTTTAATGTTAATTTAGAGCAAATGTACACACAAATACTGAGTGTCTAATATTGCAATCAAAACACTGGTTAAGAATAATAATTCATGAATCTCTACATATAGCTACTGGCCTGGATCACATCATAGGGTTTATGGTTGTTTGTTAGTTATTTAGCCAATAAAACCTTTATTTAATTGATAATAATTAGACCAAAAAAAATATGAGTAGAGACAAGATCAGAAATGAGAGTGCAGTGGATGTAAGGGAGCTATACTGGGAAAATAAAGTTTTTAATTCCTTCCCCTTCCCTAATTCAATTGCCAATCCATTGTAAAAGTCTCTGGTGCAATCACTTTGGGTATTCACTAATTTGTATTTTGGAGACATAACACTACTGGGAGAAGCTTTCTGGTGGAGGGTTCCTTGTCTGTTTCCCCCACATCCACAACTCCTGAGATAAAGGTTCCAGTAAGCATCCAACATACAAAATAAAGGAGAGAAGTAAGATATACAATAGGTTTGTAAATATCAACTCTAGTTTTCAACTGTCCACATGACACAGCCATGTATCCTTCAAAGCTCAGCATAAGTCGCCTTTTTGTTGCTTTTACCAGCATTCTCAAGCAGCACTCATGGCCCCCTTAAATGATACTCAGTAGCACTTTACCCAAGCCTCTGCTTATCACTTTCAATTATAGTTGAATTCTGTCCAGAGCCAGACAGTGAGCCTGTCGGTCAGGGGATAGAAAGGGGATAGGTGGCCTACTTGATGAGATGAGACACACACTCGATGTTGGCTGTTTTCAAGGTGAAAGGGCAGGCCACAGATGCTTCCTGTTCTGACAGCAAAATGCCTGCATGAGCCATTTTCAAAGCCTGGAATGATAAAGCCATGTTATACCCACGACTCCTCAGGCCAAGCTCTAACTCTTCAAACAGCGTGAGGCTATTCTTCACGTTATAGAGTTGATAACATTGCACTCTCCCACCCCTGGATCTCTGTTTATGCTGCTCTGCCACCCGGATACACGCAGTCACCAATGAAAGAGGCACCAAGTAAACAATGACCCAGTGGTAGAAGAGTGCGTGCATGTGTGTGTGTGTGTGTGTGTGTGTGTGTGTGTGTGTGTGTATTGGTTGAGGGGGGTGTAGACATGATAAGAAAATGGAAGGACTCATTCCAGAAATCTATTAAAAAGATGACAGAATTTGGATGGAACTTTGTGAGGGCCTTTACAATCACAGTTCTTACACTTAACAGGCCACCTTCATGAACTATAGGAAAAACTAATTCCCACCTTTTCCTAGGCTGCCGGCTGCCTGATCCGGCCAACCAGCTAACTGCTGGGACAAAGTGTGGGGCATACAGCATCTTCACTGGAGGAAAGGACCAGATGCACACATCAGAGAAGCGTTCCAGAATATATGTTGTCTCACTGATATAAGGGCTAATTCATTTCTCATCAAGACTGGAAACTGTCCAGAGAATGCCCAGAGCAGAGAGTGGCCAACGAGCAGTCCAGTGAGCCCCTAATCCTATGAGAATTGTATGAACATAAAATGAGATTTCGTATTTCTGTAGCTCTGTAGAAAGTGCAAAGTACCTGGTTACTATGGCCAGTATACACTAAATTCATGTTCAATTAATATTAGAATATTTCCTTCTTCCTCCTTTCTCCCTTAATATTTTATATCTCTGTGATGTAATTTAGGACCATCTACTTTATGTTAGGGTTAGTTTTATGCATGATTTTTTTCCCCCATCAGATAATGAACTCTTCGGAGGAAGAGACTATGTCCTTTATAACATCCAGTTTATTTGTTTTGTTCTAAATTCCACATAATTAATGAGAATGGGTACTCACTCTAGATTTGGAAGAGGAGACTAACAACTAGCTTCTTCTCATGAAGTATGAGGCAGAAAAATTCATAACAGATCTCTAATTATGAACATAGTTGTTCACAGAACTTTAAAGAAAATATTTAAGAAGGAAGTAAAACAAATACCTAGACCTTAAGTATCTAATAGACTTTGGAAATACAAAGCAATTCTCTTTACTTCTCGTTCCACAAATTAGCTCCTAAAATATTTTCTTATGTACAACAATCTTCAAGTAAGCTACTGTTTCAACCATATCTTCGAAACTCAGATTATAAAATATGCACTGCCTTCTATTGTGTTAGAGAAGTAATCTGCTGAGAATCTTGTAATTTAGGTTTGCTATTGTATGTAATGACCAAATAATTTGGTCTATGATTTTGCTGAGTATAAGAATTTTGGGGTATAGCCAACTTGTAAAAAGTAACCCTGGTGTAGAAATCTGGCAGGGATAAACACAATTTACACATAAGTCAAAGCTTTACCATCAGTTTCAAATTCTTCCTTCATTAAGCCTTTACCAGCTGCATGACTTCAGGAAAAAAAAAAAAAAGTATTCACCTCCCTGAGTCTCATTTCCTTATTTATAACAGGAGAGATTTAAACCAGCTAGCCTTGAAAAGTCCCTTTTGTGTCTGAAATATGGGAGCCTATGTAGCCTTTCCTTGTCTTTATTATTCTAGGAGTTGCTAGAAAACAGCGGAAGTGACTCATCTCACTTTACTCTAAACCACGTTCAACCCACACTCCAGTAGAAGTGAATATAAACGTCAGAATGATTAAGTGATGTGATTGTTGGCAGAAGGGTGAAGAGTCAGACCCCAGGAGATGTGGGGCCCTTAAAAGGGATATCAGTGAACCCCCTGCATTAGAAGAAGTAATTTCTACTCACCCCACAGTCATTAGCTCCATCTCCACACATGCCTACATAATGACTGCAGGGGAAAGGATAAGAAAAATTAATGCTTAATTTTAATTAAGCTTAATGCCTCACTTGAGTAATTTCCATCATAACTAGATCACACGCGATGTGTGTGTATGTGTGTGTGTATGTGTGTGTGTGTGTATGTGTGTGTGTGTGTGTGTGTGTGTGTGTCCCCTGAACACATGTGGAATCAGCCTGAAAGAAAAAGACTTGGAGATAACTATTCCCAGAGGGATAATGCCCTTGTATATTTAAATTGTTTCAATCAATCAGTCACATGGAAATGATGGTGATACTGCCAAGGATGTCCACAAAGATGATCACACACTTCAAAAGAAGTCCTGTTGGATTATATCCACCAAGACCAAGCTGAAGTGTGTGCTGTCATAATCATAGCACTTTCCACACCCTAATGCACAGATCACAACCTAGTCCATCTGTGTTTTGGTTGCTGACTGCTGCTGAAAGTTTAACATGTAGACACTAGGGAGAGAAACATTTGGGAAATGGTTTAACAGATATAACTAGAGATATATACACATATTCCTGATGCATCTTGGAGTGAAAATGAGATAACATGGCCCCCACCTATACCAGTTTGGTGTACAAACACAACAGTATAAAGGGAAGAGTAAATTTTAAAGCTATTACTAAAGAAAAGGAGTTTCTGATGCAAGACACACTGTCTTCTATTATAAGTAAATAATACATCGGAGGTATTGATTAATGGCAATACTATTAAAGGCTCAGTGGTAACTTGCCAAAAACACATGAAATAACACAATACAGGGAAAATGAAGTTCTCAGAGAATTTCCTTATTAGTTGACACATAAGAAACGGCCATCTTTATTGGTCAAAAATTGTCACATGTAGGGCTTCCCTGGTGGCGTAGTGGTTGAGAGTCCGCCTGCCGATGCAGGGGACACGGGTTCGTGCCCCGGTCCGGGAAGATCCCACATGCCGCGGAGCGGCTAGGCCCGTGAGCCATGGCCGCTGAGCCTGCGCGTCCGGAGCCTGTACTCCGCAACGGGAGAGGCCACAACAGTGAGAGGCCCGTGTACCGCAAAAAAAAAAAAAAAAAAAAAAATTGTCACATGTAAACAGATTCATATGGTTTAACCTACTATTTGGCTAGTATATATGAAAATCACCCTATAAACATTTGTTTGTGTTCATGTACATATCAAGACTATACACATTTGCTGAAAATGGCTTCCTTTCTTCAGGCGTAAAGTACATATTTAGTCTTTATATCACACGAGGAATCTTACATCTTCTAGTGTTGTCTGAATAAAGAGTAAATTCTGAATGAAGATCAAGATCTGGAAATTGAGAGGATAACTTATTCTGAGACAGCATATATCCTCCTGAATTGATGTTTCTTTAGGGGAATACAGCTTTTCAAAAGTAAGCATTTAAGTTGGCAACATTTCTCAGGTATTTGAGAAGGGTAAAATTACTTTCTTCAGCCAATATCATACAATGACCATGTAAGTAAAATAGTCATTTTAGACACTGGTTACTAACCCAGCCTCGAGGCATTATGGGAGTTAATAAGCAGTTTTGGAAACTTCCCTAAGAATGCTTGGGCAACAAAAAATAATAGTCAAAGGCAGTCTCTTGATTTTATTTGCTACTTATCAGCAATTATCTAAGTTTCACTACTCTCCATTCCTTTTCACTTTCCAGAAATCTGCAGTCCAGAAATTGTAACAGTCCCAGCAAGTAATACATAGGTCTGGTCTCAAGAAGAACCGTTTCACTCTGATGTGACTTGGTCATCTGTATTTTTGAAGGAGATAAGAAAGGACTTTTTCTTTTTCTGACTTTGGCCTCAATACCCAAAACAGTGAAAATGCCATTTCATCTCCTTCCTGGAGGACCTGAAATTATTCACACAGCTTCTGATGGACCAACCTCAAATAATTCCAGGTGATAACTCTCATACTTCTCTATTTTTTTCCACTCTGAGCTGTACAAACCCCTGTTGTTTCTATACTCTATATCCAAGCAGGGGATCTTCCTCTAAGATATGCCCTATGGGCCACAGAAGGAATGCTCTCCAGGGTAGACAGCTTCTGAAATGGCCCACCTCCTAGTATTCATGACGTCTAATGCCCTCCCTTGAGTGTGGACTGGACCTAGCAACTTGCTTCTAATGAAAGGAATAAAGTGACGGGATAAGATGTTACTTCTAAGATGAAGATATAAAAAATGGTCATACCTCTCTCTCTTTCTCTCTCCCTCTGACTCTTCTTACTTGCTCTCTGTCATGGAAGCTAGCTGACACACTGTGAGCTTCCTTATGAAATGACCCACGTGGCAAGGAAACAAGGGTGGTTTCTGCCCAACAGCCAGTAAAAAACAGACTCTTTAGCCCAACCGCCCACAAGAAACTGAATCCTGCCAACAACACATGAGTGAGGCTGGTGGCAGATCCTTCCCCCCCAAGATGACTACAGTCATGGCCAACACCTCATTACACCTGTGAGAGACCTAGAACCAGAAGACTCAGCTAAGCACACCTGGATTCCTGACCCACAGCAATGTAAAAAAAAAAAAAAAAAATGGTGTTATTTTAAGCCACTATGATTTGGGGTAATTTGTTACACAGCAATAAGTAACAAATACACTCTCTTTTCATGCAATAACAACTACTTTAATTTCTGAAATTCTTCAATGAGGCTAGATTTCTGCCCAGGGAACATTCTTGCAAAAATTGTTCCATTCACCAGAATCTAAAGAGAAAAACAATGATTGCAATAAGATTAGAGAGTTGAACACTTTTAAAATAAAAGAACAGTCCTGAAAAATGACTCCTGGCCACCGTTTTAATATAGCATTGGGTGGTGTGACATTAGACCAAATGTCAGGAAAGGGAAAAAAGAGGATTTAACACTTTAATATTTAACTTTCACTTTCAGTTTTCCATCACAAGTCTATTACTTTGTTCCAGGCCATTTTTCCAAGATGGGGTAAGCGCTAATGAATAAAAAGTAACTAAAAAGCAGAAGAGCATATAAGATTAAAACGCTTAAGGAAATACAGTTCTTTTTAATAAACACTGTCTCCGTAACTGAAGACTAAGCAGAGGAAAGAGCAATAGATCATGAGTTGAGAATCAGGGTTCTATTCCTAGCTCTGCCCCAAATTGTGCAAACCTTAGGCAAGAGACAACCTCTCTGAGTCTCAGCTTTCCAGTCTCTCCAATGAGGAACTGCACTAACGGCTTTCTAGAAGCCTGGGGGTGTCTAGATTCTATGGTCCTTGACTGGTAAGGCGACAGGACTTTCAAGACACTGCTAACAGATGGTTGCTGCCCTGGGCTCGTTCTCCACTTATCTCCTTCCCACTGACAGCACAACCCTGCAGGGCACTATTTGAAAATACACACACAGCGACAAGATAACAAATGATTTTGAGAATAAACCATGAAGTCTTTGTTTCCTTCTGCTGTAATTTAAGAATCCAGGCAGGAAGGGGAATAGAGTTCAGCCTGACATGAGTTGGTGACTTTCAGAGAGAAACAGACACGAAAAACAGGCAGCGTCTTTGGAACTAGCTGGAGGTTCTCTCCGCACGGGAGGGAGGGAGGAAGGAAGGACGCAGGGTCTGGACTGGCCCCAGGGGCGGGGCGAGGGGCAGTACCAGCCTCAAACGCTGAACAGGAGGCCATGCGCATGTGCTGGATTAGGAGGTTTAGGGGGACGGGAAACTCCTGAAAGCGCAGTGCCTGTTTGGGGGTGTTTATTTCCTAACTCTGAGATAACCTCGCTGATCGTCCCCTCCACTGTTCTCTTACCCTTTTTTATCTCAGTAATTTGAGGAGCAAAACAAGACGCATCATTTCTCCAGTACTTACTTTTGGAAGCAAGCTGTTGAAATGCTGCAGTATCACTTGGTATGATTTCCCACTCACTGCGAAATGGTAACAGCTCCCTCTTTCTCCATCAGGCACTGAACTGTTTCCAATGTTAATGTAGGTTTCCTAAACTCAAAAGGGCATTATTTCTACATTGGTTTTTAAGGAATATTGTTGCTTTCCTACATTTTATGGAAGGAAGTGTATTCATGTTACACAACAGGGTGAGGACCAGCAAATACACAATATGGAATTTACCCATAGAACTTAGACTCATATGAAGAAGATACTCAAAATGCTCCCCCCCAAATTACATGAGCAGAGAATACTTTGGCAACGTGATGCTCTGTATCCTATTCTGGGAAATAATACGTGTGATGTCAGTCTACTGAGGAAATCATTCCAAAGTACCAATGAGTGATTCCAAGGAAGAAGAGGAAACATTCTTCCCTTCTCTTCCTTCTCCTCTTCATTCAACCTTTTGTTTCCTAAGATCTCTTACCATTCATTCCTTCAAAAATCATGCCCCAATTTCTTCCCTGTACAATAGGTAGACTCTTTCTTCAGAGCCTAACCTGACCTCTCCCCACCCCACAGGTAACCTATTCCCTCACAGTGCCCAGATCCTCTTCCACATCCTGTGACCCCTGCACCAGCACTACTCCTTTCCTGAAACCCTCTCTGTCCTGTTTTTCACCTGTCAGTGTAGCCCTATCACTGGGTTCTAGTCCCAGCTGGCTCAGCTCCAGGAGAAAGCATCTGATGACTCTGTATGCATTCATCATGTCAATAGCTGGTAATGGCTGTTGATGCAACATTTTTCAGAGGGTCTTACATTTATGTAGGACTCTAAATTCAGATAGTATAAAAGATGAGAACCTTTTCTTCATTAGAGGAATTCACTGGGGGAAGCACTGTATTTGGAAGGAAAAATATTTTGATGTACTAGACTGGGAGGCAAGGTGATACACTCCTCCCCTTCCAACCTCCATTGTAAAACCGCCAACCAAAGACTTGTTGTAAAGTGTTCACTTGAGGCAGGGACTGGATTCCCTGTGCTTTTCTTGGAAGTCGAGGAGAGAAAGTGGGGTGGGAGGGAGCCGGAGAGGAGCAGGAAAGCCTGAGACTATGATGCGACTTCTCCCTGCAATGACAAACCTTCAGGAGAGGCATTAAGCTCATAAGTAGACTCTTTATTAAAAAGTAGTGAGGATCTATATTCAGTATCCTGTAATAAACCATAATGGAAAAGACTATGAAAAAGAATATATAGATGTATAACTGAATCACTTTGCTGTACAGCAGAAATTAACACAGCATTGTAAATCAGCTATTCTTCAATAAAATAAAAAATTTAAAGTATATCATCTCTATTAAAAATGTATATAGGTACAAGCAAGACGTGGTTCTCAGCCACATCTGCACATTGGAATCACCGGGGGAAGGACTGATGTCAGTTCCCAGCCCAGAGATTCTGATTGAATCCGTAGTCTTGGCTTTGGAAGCTTAAAAACTCTTCTAGGTCGTTTCTACGTGAGGCCAAAACTGAGAAGTGCTGGCAGAAATGCCAAAAGCTTTTCAAACAGTAAAACTCTGGGCACATGGGAGGGCTTATTACTGTCGTGACTTCTAATGCCAAGAGAGAGCTGCCCAGGGTTAGGGCTGTATTCCATCTGCCCCAGCCCATGCAGGAACCTTGTAACATTCACTCACATTCTTTCCAGGCCCAGTCTATTGGTTCTCTACCAGCTTCCAGGTCACAGAGGCAGGGACAAACTCTTCGGGTGCATTGGCTTCAACAAGGATCACATGGCTCCCTCGAGGAATCATTTCAGAATTCTTTGCAACGGTAATGGCTGTTTGAAGGTTGTCACCTAGATGACAAAGAAAGTGGGCTTGCTTTGTGTAGAAACCTCTCAGCATCCAGAACTGAGCTCTCCCTCTTCCGAGTGACTGTACCACATTGTTGGTGCTCTTGGGGGCATTTATCGCTTTCTGCTTTTTTTCATAACCGTTTATCAGGTCTATCTGTCATGGGTGCTCAAACACTACGTCTGCATTTCCCTCCCATAACCGCATCATGTCCCAGAACATCGCGTATTTCCAAAATATGCACAAGTGAATAAATAAATATTTAAGTGCTTTACGACTAATCCTCAGAAGACTGACAGCTGTCAGTGGTGAAAGTTATATGGGCCTCGTCTGATAACATAAAACTATTCTTGGCATCTGGATTCCAATTAAGTAAAGAAAAAAAGTACTTAGGGCTGGCCGTGTTGGATTTGATCATCACAGGCCATGCTTACCCCACCGCCCTGAAGGACAGTCCAGCAGGGTCTCGCCCCCTTCACACAGAGGTCTCACTGGGGTTCTTGATGAGAATCCCATTCTCTTCTTTCAACATTTGTTGTGAGCCTATTAGCTCTGCACAGATCCTGGGTAGGAACGGAGGGCATTAGACAAAGAGAATGAGCTACGGTCCTTGTCTCCAAAGCTCAGGGTCTTGCTGGGGGTGGGGGAGCTACACATGTTCCCAGGTAACTGGAGCAGACGGTAACAAACTTGACAGCCAAGTTTTGTTCCCTCTGCCTCAGTTACATGAACTCACTCAGCTCACATGGTATTTTGCTTATGCCTGGGATACATGTAATTTGACAGGCTTCCTGAAACCCATACCAGTAATCATCGCAGTCCTGATGGGGCCTAGCTCAGTTCCTTCAAGACTGGTTTTGTTTCCTTTTTCAAGTGATTCTCCATTATGAGAAGTCCCAGAAATGTTAACTCTGACTCCACCTTCTCTCTCTGGATTTGGAAGAAAGTCACTATTAAAGTGTATCCATATAATCTCAACAGTTGGATTTATTGCTTCGTTTTGAAATTTCTAAGTTTTATCAATGTAAAACATGCACACGTTTAAAAAATCAAAAAGAACCCAAAAGTTTATAGTAATGAAAACCAATAGCCCCTGTCTTCACAGCACCCCACCCCTTCTCCTTCTCAAAGGTAACTACTTTTTTATCTTTTAGCTGCTTCTTCCAGTTTTTCAACTCCATTTTTTTTAAAACAATGTGTTTATCTTCCAACTCTTTTGTTGGTTTTTAAAATTTTTTGTTAGTCATATATTTTTAAAACTTTTTTAGCTTGTAAGCATTTTAGTTTAGTAGACATTTATTAAGTACATACTGCCTACAGGATACTATAGTAATAGTTGAATATGGAATCATTTATTTCAGCCTCCATCTGTAACATCCAGTAAATACATGACATCAGCCAAGGATCTGAAGAGTTTTCAGAATTTGAAATGGGAGGCTTGGAGTCTAACTGGGTTACATTAGGTAGTGAGACCTCTCCTCTAAAATAAAATAAATCTCAGGTGTTTCTTAAAAAGTAAATTTGGGGGCCAAGAGCTCTTTCTTGATCCCTCATTTTTTCCTTTTTCTGTCCAGAGTGGAGTTAAGATTTCAGGAAGAGGAAGGGGAAGGATAGGGAGACCTAGGGAACCAACTTCTGTGCCTGCTCTCAGTCCATCCCCCATGTTCACTGTCCACAGTCTCATCTCCACCTTCCACAGTACATGACATATCAGAGTCTCGTTCTCTCTGGGGTTCTACAGGGTGAACCAGCTTTCCTCTTGCAATCTCTCTGTCTTGGTATAAGCTATAGCTTCTTCTATCCTGCTGATTAGGCTACCACTCCTCCACTTACTTTACGACTTACAGAAATATATAGAAATCTCTCATCTACACTTATTCCTTCTCTAGTTTTCTTTGAAACTTTCTTTTCTATCATGTTAGTAGGACTTGGGAGGGAAATGATCACGTGGTCAGTAAACTTCTTTAAGAAAAAAATCAGAGTTGAATTTCTTGATGAGAAATAATTCAACGTGGATAAGAATACAATGAAGAAACTTCTCTCTGGGGTAGAGTATAAGTAGCTACATCCTTCATTCCACAGTCCAGTTACTAAATTACTACTTTATTTTAGATCCTATATTAGGCACGTTGGTGAATACTCAGATAATCAGATATGAATCCTACCTCATGATCTTAGAGAATATTATAAAAGAAAATGCACCTTAATATAGAATTTGTTAAATTCTCATCATTTAACTTCATGACTTTCTATTATAAATTGGATTAATATTTTCTCATTAACTAGAACTAAAAGAAAAATTCCAAAATCTTCTCACCAATGTATTCTGCTTTGAGTCTCTGTTTTATGACTCTTCCCTTTTTCACTGCTTCAGGCACTCGGGTATCTCGGGATTCTACAACATTCTAGCAAAATCCTGTGTCGAGGCCTGTTGCATCCACTATTCCTATTGCCTGCAGTGCTCCGTCCCTGGATACTTGCATGCTCTGCTCCCTGACTTTACTCAGATCTCTGTTCAAATGTTACCCCCTCAGAGGACTTCCCTAATCTCCCCATGTAATACGGTGCTCTCTGTCATTTTTAAAATCCTTTTAACCTGCTTTTTTTCTTCTTTCAGGGCATTTATCGCTGCCTGACAATATTTTATAGATTAACTTATTAATTATTTCCCCCAATTAGGATATAAGCTTTGTGAGGGCAAGGATTTGATTTTATTCACTTCTGAATCCTCAGTGCCTTGAGGGGCATCCAATACATAGTCAAGCTCAATAGAAATTGGCTGAACTCATGAAAGGATGAAT
Organism: Leucopleurus acutus; assembly: GCF_964270905.1. Taxonomy (NCBI): domain Eukaryota; kingdom Metazoa; phylum Chordata; class Mammalia; order Artiodactyla; family Delphinidae; genus Leucopleurus; species Leucopleurus acutus. The sequence goes on along the minus strand of NC_139147.1, from coordinate 75,344,970 downwards.
CTTGATAAGGTATTGCTCCTGATTTTTTTTCCCCCTAAGTCATCTCAGGAAACTCTTCTACTTCCCCTTTATGATGTCAGTTTTTTATACATCTTGATTTTCCTAATTGGAAATTTTTGCTGAATATAATTTGACTCAAAAAAAAAATCAAAACCCTATTCTTTAACCCTGTTTGAAAACAATAACTATATTCTAGGAAGCATGATAAATAGGCTCCTGATATTCTCTGGGAAAACCTGGGATAGTTGGAAATCCAGTACATTTATCCTCATTTTAAAATTTTGTCATATTTATAATAATGTCTCTCTCACTGGTGCTTTTAAATGAGAACATCACTGTTTAATTTGTATGTGACAGCTGGGTGGCAGCTACATTCCACTTCCAGCGACATAAATCTTGTCTTCACACATGACCTTAACTTTCATTATTAAAATTTGTATCTTGAAAAATTACAAAATCCTGTGTGTTATGGGTCTTTATGCTTCCTCAAGAATAGCTAACACCTTGAATGTTAAACCTGAGAGTGCCGTTCATATATTTGTGAACCGCATATATTTGTGATTCTATTTAGAAGATTAAAATGTCATGGCGAAAGGCTTCTTAGAGATCACCCAATCCCACATTTTATAGATGGGGGAAATAGACACAGGGTAAGGAAGGGACAGTGATTACTGATTATATTAGAGTAGATAGACTTAGGTTGTAAATAGTAATGTGGAACCGAGGATATCCACATCTTGTGCAGAGGGGTTAATAATTACATGTAAGTGAGGATCTCTCTACCAGCAACACAAAATCAAAGATAAGCGATGCAGATGATCCGTTATTCAATTTTCCACAGTATTTCTTTACTCCTTTGTCATAAACAATTCAAAAACAAACTTTAAAAACTGAGAAACTTCGAAAGAAAAAATAATCTACAGATTGTCCTCTGCTGAGGACAATGTATCTCCTGAACGTAATTAAGAATACTGAGTTCTACTTCATATAAGGAACTCAATTTGCACTCACTACCTCTCCAGACCCGAAGGAGGTGTACTACTGATTCTTGAAAGAAGACATATCTAAAGGATTCTGGAGGTCTTTCAAAGTGCCAACTGTATGAATATGATATTAGCATATGTCAAGGATCAGAATTTAGGACAATAAGAAGAATTGGAAGGGCTACCAGATGAATAAGGGGTGGCAAAGGACACCTGAAAAAAAATGAACAGCCAAGTACAGACCATCAATCTGTGAAGGATGGAGTTGATGGGAGCTATGAGGAAGATCAAAATCAGAAAAAAGAGGGACTTCTAAAAAAAGACTCGAAGTAGAGAGAGAAGTTAAAGCAATCATTTGTCAAATCTTAGAATTCTGTGCACAAGTTGATGGCTATCAGCAATTGTAAGGAGAATATAGATGAAAATCAGGAGTAAAAAGGCCAGTTTTATCCAAATGAACTCATTTGAATGCAACAATATTCTTACAAATCTGGGCTGCAGCTTAGAGAGTGCATATGTTTATAAGACTAAGAAACAATACAAATCAGCTCAAAATCTGGCCCTGAAAGATGAAATTGCTGTGAAAATGATCAATTACCTTGCTCTAATACCATCTAATTTACTCTAATCACTTTTTTTTCCTAAAAGATTTATCTTTTTTATATTCTCCTCTCATTGATCTGTCTAAGACCCCACCCCATAAGTGATGCCAGCCCCCAGGAGGTGACAGAGCATCCCTGTCTGCAGAATTAATCTAGGGTTCAGACCTGTCTCTTTGGTTCCTTTTAACACTCCTCATTCTCACCCTCCCTGGTCCTCTGACCCCGCTGTAGCTCCCTGCTCTGGCTTCTAAGGCTTGCTTCACACCTCCCTCTCTGATGCCCCATTGTGGTTGGGCTTTTCTGGCTGACATTTACTCACTGCTTCTCTGCTTTTAAGTTACCACCTCTGCCTTAGCAGATCTACTGAGCCCACTTCCCACTTACCGAGAAAATAACCACCTCCACATTCATTGATTTAGGCTGGTTTACTCTGTGTGTTTGAGCTTTTAAAATATTTTTGCCTCCTGAAAGAGATAAGTGTCAGTTAGTACCTGTTTCAGATTTGCAGAACCTAGCCAGCATCTCCGGGGCACCTTTCATATAGACACAAAAATAATCCTCCCCTCCAGCTGAATGACCACAGACATCCTCTGCAGGCTGCAGGAAAATGGAAACTGTCGAAAGATGGCGATGGCTTCCAAGTCGTACGTTGTCAAAACGTTGATATTTTTCTAGCTGTGTCTAAGGCGATTCCCTCATCAAGTTGTGTGGTCTGCAAGGCCCTTCCCCTTGGCTGCTTGGAGGAATCTGAGTCATCTTCCAGACCAAGTTTGCAGGGCACCACCTCTGTGGTACTTCTCTCCTAAAAACAGTATTTACTCCCACCTCTGGACTCCTGCTGTTCTTTCTTCAGCCTTTATTATAGCACTTGGCACATTATACTGCATTTATTTGCACCTATATTGATTTTTCTATCAGTCCACATATTCTTCCAGCACAGAGCCCAACATGTCTAGCTTTCTTTTTTTTGCATTTCTCTTTTTCTATTTTCTTTCCTTTTTTTTCTTTTAAACATCTTTATTGGAGTATAATTGCTTTACAATGGTGTGTTAGTTTCTGCTGTATAACAGAGTGAATCAGCTATACGTATGCATGTATCACCAGATCCCCTCCCTCTTGTGTCTTCCTCCCACCCTCCCTATCCCACCCCTCTAGGTGGACACAAAGCACCAAGCTGATCTTCCTGTGGTATGCGGCTGCTTCCCACTAGCAATCTATTTTACATTTGGTAGTGTATATATGTCCATGCCACTCTCTAACTTCGTCCCAGCTTCCCTTCTCCCTCCATGTGTCCTCAAATCCATTCTCTACGTCTGCATCTTTATTCCTGTCCTGTCCCTAGGTTCATCAGAACCTTTTTTCTTTTCTTAGATTCCATATATATGTGTTAGCATACAGTATTTGCTTTTCTCTTTCTGACTTACTGCACTCTGTGTGACAGACTCTAGGTCCATCCACTTCACTACAAATAACTCAATTTCATTTCTTTTTATGGCTGAGTAATATTCCATTGTATATATGTGCCACATCTTCTTTATCCATTCATCTGTCGATGGACACTTAGGTTGCTTCCATGTCCTGGATATTGTTGCTTCCATGTCCTGGATATTGTAAAGAGTGTTGCAATGAACATTTTTTGAATTATGGTTTTCTCAGGATATATGCCCAGTAGTGGGATAACTGGGTCATATGGTAGTTCTAGTTTTTTAAGGAACCTCCATACTGTTCTCCACAGTGGCTGTATCAATTTAAATTGCTACCAACAGTGTAAGAGGGTTCCCTTTTCTCCACACCCTCTCCAGCATTTATTGTTTGTCAACTTTTTGATGATAGTCATTCTGAGCAGTGTGAGGTGATACCTCCTTGTAGTTTTGACTTACCTTTCTCTAATGATTAGTGATGTTGAGCATCCTTTCATGTGTTTGTTGGAAATCTGTATATCTTCTTTGGAGAAATGTCTATTTAGGTCTTTTGCTCATTTTTGGATTAGGTTGTTTATTTTTTTTGATATTGAGCTGCATGAACTGCTTGTATATTTTGGAGATTAATCCATTGTCAGTTGCTTCATTTGCAAATATTTTCTCCCATTCTGAGGGTTGGCTTTTGGTCTTCTTTGCTGTGCAAAAGCTTTTAAGTTTCATTAGGTCCCATTTGATTATTTTTGTTTTTATTTCCATTTCTCTAGGAGGTGGGTCAAAAAGGATCTTGTTGTGATTTATGTCAAAGAGTGTTCTTCCTATGTTTTCCCTAAGAGTTTTATAGTGTCCGATCTTATAATTAGGTCTTTAATCCATTTTGAGTTTATCTTTGTGTATTAGGAAGTGTTGTAATTTCATGATTTTACATGTAGCTGTCCAGTTTTCCCAGCACCACTTATTGAAGAGGCTGTCATTTCTCCATTGTATATTCTTGCCTCCTTTATCAAAGATAAGGTGACCATACGTGTGTGGGTTTTTCTCTGGGCTTTCTATCCTGTTCCACTCATCTATATTTGTGTTTTTGTGCCAGTACCATACTGTCTTGATTACTGTAGCTTTGTAGTATAGTCTGAAGTCAGGGAGCCTGATTCCTCCAGCTCCGTTTTTCTTTCTCAAGATTGCTTTGGCTATTTGGGGTCTTTTTTGTATCCATACAAATTGTGAAATTTTTTGTTCTAGTTCTGTGAAAAATGCCATTGGTAGTTTGATAGGAATTGCATTGACTCTGTAGATTGCTTTGGGTAGTATAGTCATTTTCATGATGTTGATTCTTCTAATCCAAGAACATGGTATATCTCTCCATCTGTTTGTATCATCTTTAATTTCTTTCATCAGTGTCATAGTTTTCTGCATACAGGTCTTTTGTCTCCTTAGGTAGGTTTATTCTTAGGTATTTTATTCTTTTTGTTGCAATGGCAAATGAGAGTGTTTCCTTAATTTCTCTTTCATATTTTTCATCATTAGTGTATAGGAATGTCAGAGATTTCTGTGCATTAATTTTGTATCCTACTACTTTACCAGATTCATTGATTAGCTCTAGTAGTTTTCTGGTAGCATCTTTTGGATTCTGTATGTATAATACCATGTCATCTGCAAACAGTGAGAGTTTTACTTCTTCTTTTCTGATTCGGATTCCTTTTGCTTCCTTTTCTTCTCTGACTGCTGTGACTAAAAGTTCCAAAACTAAGTGGAATAATAATGGGGAGAGTGGGCAACCTTGTCTTGTTCCTGATCTTAGAGGAAATTGTTTCCATTTTTCACCATTGAGAACGATGTTGGCTGTGGGTTTGTCATTTATGGACTTTATTATGTTGAGGTAGCCTCCCTGTATGCCTACTTTCTGGAGAGTTTTTGTCATAAATGGGTGTTGAATTTTGTCGAAAGCTTTCTCTGCATCTATTGAGATGATCATATGGTTTTTCTCCTTCAGTTTGTTAATATGGTTTATCACATTGATTGATTTGTGTATATTGAAGACCCTTGCATTCCTGGGATAAACCCTACTTAATCATAGTGTATGATCCTTTTAATGTGCTGTTGGATTCTGTTTGCTAGTAGTTTCTTCAGGATTTTTGAATCTATGTTCATCAGTGTTATTGGCCTGTAGTTTTCTTTTTATGTGGTATCTTTGTCTGGTTTTGCTATCAGGGTGATGCTGGGCTCATAGAATGAGTTTGGGAGTGTTCCTCTCTCTGCTATATTTTGGAAGAGTTTGAGAAGGATAGGTGTTAGCTCGTCTCTAAATGTTTGATAGAATTCACCTGTGAAGCCAACTGCTCCTGGGCTTTTGTTTGTTGGAAGATTTTTAATCACAGTGTCAATTTCAGTGCTTGTGATTGGTCTGTTTATATTTTCTATTTCTTCCTGGTTCAGCCTCAGAAGGGTGTGTTTTTTAAGAATTTGTCCATTTCTTCCAGGTTGTCCATTTTTTTGGCATATAGTTCCTTGTAGTAATCTCTCATGAACTTTTGTATATCTGCAGTGTCAGTTGTTACTTCTCCTTTTTCATTTCTAATTCTGTTGATTTGAGCCTTCTCCTTTTTTTACTTGATGAGTCTGGCTAATGGTTTATCAATTTTGTTTATCTTCTCAAAGAACAAGTTCCCATTGTTTTTGGTGTCTGCCCCAGCTTTTAGTTTTATAGATCTTTGTTATTGTTTCCTTCATTTCTTTTTCATTTATTTCTGATCTGATCTTTATGATTTCTTTCCTTCTGCTAACTTTGGGGTTTTTTTTGTTCTTCTTTCTCTAATTGCTTTAGGTGCAAGGTTAGGTTGTTTATTTGAGATGTTTGTTGTTTCTTGAAGTAGGATTGTATTGTTATAAACTTCCCTCTTAGAACTGCTTTTGCTGCATCCCATAGGTTTTGCGTCATCATGTTTTCATTGTCATTTGTTTCTAGACATTTTTTTTGTTGTTGTTGTACTCTGGGATTTATTGTATTTTGTGGCATTCTTACAGTATTTCTTTTTTTTTTTTAACATCTTTATTGGAGTATAATTGCTTTACAATGGTATGTTAGTTTCAGCTTCACAACAAAATGAATCAGTTATATATATACATATATTCCCATATCTCTTCCCGCTTGCGTCTCCCTCCCTCCCACCCTCCCTATCCCACCCCTCCAGGCGGTCACAAAACACCGAGCTGATCTCCCTGTGCTATGCGGCTGCTTCCCACTAGTTATCTACCTTACGTTTGGTAGTGTATATATGTCCATGCCTCTTTATCGCTTTGTCACCGTTTACCCTTCCCCCTCCCCATAGTCTCAAGTCCATTCTCTAGTAAGTCTGTGTCTTTATTCCTGTTTCACCCCTAGGTTTTTCATGACATTTTTTTTTTTTAAATTCCATATATATGTGTTAGCATACGGTATTTGTCTCTCTCTTTCTGACTTACTTCACTCTGTATGACAGACTCTAGGTCTATCCACCTCATTACAAATAGCTCAATTTCGTCTCTTTTTATGGCTGAGTAATATTCCATTGTATATATGTGCCACATCTTCTTTATCCATTCATCCGATGATGGACACTTAGGTTGTTTCCATCTCTGGGCTATTGTAAATAGAGCTGCAATGAACATTTTGGTACATGACTCTTTTTGAATTATGGTTTTCTCAGGGTATATGCCCAGTAGTGGGATTGCTGGGTCATATGGTAGTTCTATTTGTAGCTTTTTAAGGAACCTCCATACTGTTCTCCACAGTGGCTGTATCAATTTACATTCCCACCAACAGTGTAAGAGGGTTCCCTTTTCTCCACACCCTCTCCAGCATTTATTGTTTCTAGATTTTTTGATGATGGCCATTCTGACTGGTGTGAGATGATATCTCATTGTAGTTTTGATTTGCATTTCTCTCATGATTAGTGATGTTGAGCATTCTTTCATGTGTTTGTTGGCACTCTGTATATCTTCTTTGGAGAAATGTCTATTTAGGTCTTCTGCCCATTTTTGGATTGGGTTGTTTGTTTTTTTGTTATTAAGCTGCATGAGCTGCTTATAAATTTTGGAGATCAATCCTTTGTCAGTTGCTTCATTTGCAAATATTTTCTCCCATTCTGAGGGTTGCCTTTTGGTCTTCTTTATGGTTTCCTTTGCTGTGCAAAAGCTTTTAAGCTTCATTAGGTCCCATTTGTTTACTCTTGTTTTTATTTCCATTTCTCTAGGAGGTGGGTCAAAAAGGACCTTGCTGTGATTTATGTCATAGAGTGTTCTACCTATGTTTTCCTCTAAGAGTTTGATAGTTTCTGGCCTTACATTTAGGTCTTTAATCCATTTTGAGCTTATTTTTGTGTATGGTGTTAGGGAGTGATCTAATTTCATACTTTTACATGTAGCTGTCCAGTTTTCCCAGCACCACTTATTGAAGAGGCTGTCCTTTCTCCACTGTACATTTCTGCCACCTTTGTCAAAGATAAGGTGACCATATGTGCGTGGGTTTATCTCTGGGCTTTCTATCCTGTTCCATTGATCTATCTTTCTGTTTTTGTGCCAGTACCATACCGTCTTGATAACTGTAGCTTTGTAGTATAGTCTGAAGTCTGGGAGCCTGATTCCTCCAGTTCCTTCTTTCGTTCTCAAGATTGCTTTGGCTATTCGGGGTCTTTTGTGTTTCCATACAAATTGCAAAATTTTTTGTTCTAGTTCTGTGAAAAATGCCAGTGGTAGTTTGATAGGGATCGCATTGAATCTATAGATTGCTTTGTGTAGTAGAGTCATTTTCACAATGTTGATTCTTCCAATCCAAGAACATGGTATATCTCTCCATCTATTTGTATCATCTTTAATTTCTTTCATCAGTGTCTTATAATTTTCTGCATACAGATCTTTTGTCTCCTTAGGTAGGTTTATTCCTAGATATTTTATTCTTTTTGTTGCAATGGTAAATGGGAGTGTTTTCTTGATTTCACTTTCAGATTTTTCATCATTAGTATATAGGAATGCCAGAGATTTCTGTGCATTAATTTTGTATCCTGCCACTTTACCAAATTCATTGATTAGCTCTAATAGTTTTCTGGTAGCATCTTTAGGGTTCTCTATGTATAGGATCATGTCATCTGCAAACAGTGACAGCTTTACTTCTTCTTTTCCGATTTGGATTCCTTTTATTTCCTTTTCTTCTCTGATTGCTGTGGCTAAAACTTCCAAAACTATGTTGAATAAGAGTGGTGAGAGTGGGCAACCTTGTCCTGTTCCTGATCTTAGTGGAAATGCTTTCAGTTTTTCACCATTGAGGATGATGTTTGCTGTGGGCTTGTCATATATGGCCTTTATTATGTTGAGGAAATTTCCCTCTATGCCTACTTTCTGCAGGGTTTTTATCATAAATGGGTGTTGAATTTTGTCAGAAGCTTTCTCTGCATCTATTGAGATGATCATATGGTTTTTCTCCTTCAGTTTGTTAATATGGTTTATCACATTGATAGATTTGCGTATATTGAAGAATCCTTGCATTCCTGGAATAAACCCCACTTGATCATGGTGTATGATCCTTTTAATGTGCTGTTGGATTCTGTTTGCTAGTATTTTGTTGAGGATTTTTGCATCTATGTTCATCAGTGATATTGGCCTGTAGTTTTCTTTCTTTGTGACATCCTTGTCTGGTTTTGGTATCAAGGTGATGGTGGCCTCGTAGAAGGAGTTTGGGAGTGTTCCTCCCTCTGCTATATTTTGGAAGAGTTTGAGAAGGATAGGTGTTAGCTCTTCTCTAAATGTTTGATAGAATTCGCCTGTGAAGCCATCTGGTCCTGGGCTTTTCTTTGTTGGAAGATTTTTAATCACAGTTTCAATTTCAGTGCTTGTGATTGGTCTGTTCATATTTTCTATTTCTTCCTGATTCAGTCTTGGCAGGTTGTGCATTTCTAAGAATTTGTCCATTTCTTCCAGATTGTCCATTTTATTGGCATAGAGTTGCTTGTAGTAATCTCTCATGATCTCTTTTATTTCTGCAGTGCCAGTTGTTACCTCTCCTTTTTCATTTCTAATTTTATTGATTTGAGTCTTCTCCCTTTTTTTCTTGATGAGTCTGGCTAGTGGTTTATTTTGTTTATCTTCTCAAAGAACCAGCTTTTAGTTTTATTGATCTTTGCTATTGTTTCCTTCATTTCTTTTTCATTTATTTCTGATCTGATTTTTATGATTTCTTTCCTTCTGCTAACTTTGGTGTTTTTTTGTTCTTCTTTCTCTAATTGCTTGAGGTGCAAGGTTAGGTTGTTTATTCGAGATGTTTCCTGCTTCTTAAGGTGGGCTTGTATTGCTATAAACTTCCCCCTTAGAACTGCTTTTGCTGCATCCCACAGGTATTGGGTCGTTGTGTCTCCATTGTCATTTGTTTCTAGGTATTTTTTGATTTCCTCTTTGATTTCTTCAGTGATCACTTCATTATTAAGTAGTGTATTGTTTAGCCTCCATGTGTTTGTATTTTTTACAGATCTTTTCCTGTAATTGATATCTAGTCTCATGGCGTTGTGGTCAGAAAAGATACTTGATACAATTTCAATTTTCTTAAATTTACCAAGGCTTGATTTGTGACCCAAGATATGACCTATCCTGGAGAATGTTCCATGAGCACTTGAGAAAAATGTGTATTCTGTTGTTTTTGGATGGAATGTCCTATAAATATCAATTAACTCCATCTCGTTTAATGTATCATTTAAAGCTTGTGTTTCCTTATTTATTTTCATTTTGGATGATCTGTCCATTGGTGAAAGTGGGGTGTTAAAGTCCCCTACTATGAATGTGTTACTGTCGATTTCCCCTTTTATGGTTGTCAGTATTTGCCTTATATATTGAGGTGCACCTATGTTGGGTGCATAAATATTTACAATTGTTATATCTTCCTCTTGGATTGATCCCTTGATCATTATGTAGTGTCCTTCTTTGTCTCTTCTAATAGTCTTTGTTTTAAAGTCTATTTTGTCTGATATGAGAATTGCTACTCCAGCTTTCTTTTGGTTTCCATTTGCATGAAATACCTTTTTCCATCCCCTTACTTTCAGTCTGTATGTGTCTCTAGGTCTGAAGTGGGTCTCTTGTGGACAGCAAATATATGGGTCTTGTTTTTGTATCCATTCAGCCAATCTGTGTCTTTTGGTGGGAGCATTTAGTCCATTTACATTTAAGGTAATTATCGATATGTGTGTTCCTATTCCCATTTTCTTAATTGTTTTGGGTTCGTTATTGTAGGTCCTTTCCTTCTTTTGTGTTTCTTGCCTAGAGAAGTTCCTTTAGCAGTTGTTGTAGAGCTGGTTTGGTGGTGCTGAACTCTCTCAGCTTTTGCTTGTCTGTAAAGGTTTTAATTTCTCCATCAAATCTGAATGAGATCCTTGCTGGGTAGAGTAATCTTGGTTGCAGGTTTTTCTCCTTCAACACTTTCAATATGTCCTGCCACTCCCTTCTGGCTTGCAGAGTTTCTGCTGAAAGATCAGCTGTTAACCTTATGGGGATTCCCTTGTGTGTTATTTGTTGTTTTTCCCTTGCTGCTTTTAATATGTTTTCTTTGTATTTAATTTTTGACAGTTTGATTAATATGTGTCTTGGCGTATTTCTCCTTGGATTTATCCTGTATGGGACTCTCTGTGCTTCCTGGACTTGATTAACTATTTCCTTTCCCATATTAGGGAAGTTTTCAACTATAATCTCTTCAAATATTTTCTCAGTCCCTTTCTTTTTCTCTTCTTCTTCTGGAACCCCTATAATTCGAATGTTGGTGCGTTTAATGTTGTCCCAGAGGTCTCTGAGAGTGTCCTCAGTTCTTTTCATTCTTTTTTCTTTATTCTGCTCTGCAGTAGTTATTTCCACTATTTTATCTTCCAGGACACTTATCCGTTCTTCTGCCTCAGTTATTCTGCTATTGATCCCATCTAGAGTACTTTTAATTTCATTTATTGTGTTGTTCATCGTTGCTTGTTTCATCTTTAGTTCCTCTAGGTCCTTGTTAACTGATTCTTGCAATTTGTCTATTCTATTGTCCATTCTATCTCCAAGATTTCGGATCAACCTTACTATCATTATTCTGAATTCTTTTTCAGGTAGACTGCCTATTTCCTCTTCATTTGTTAGGTCTGGTGGGTTTTTATCTTGCTCCTTCATCTGCTGTGTGTTTTTCTGTCTTTTCATTTTGCTTATCTTACTGTGTTTGGGGTCTCCTTTTTTTTTTTTTGCAGGCTGAAGGTTCGTAGTTCCTGTTGTTTTTTGTGTCTGTCCCCAGTGGCTAAGGTTGGTTCAGTGGGTTGTGTAGGCTTCCTGGTGGAGGGTACTAGTGCCTGTGTTCTGGTGTATGAGGCTGGATCTTGTCTTTCTGGTGGGCGGGTCCACGTCTGGTGGTGTGTTTTGGGGTGTCTGTAGACTTATTATGATTTTGGGCAGCCTCTCTGCTAATGGGTGGGGTTGTGTTCCTGTCTTGCTAGTTGTTTGGCATAGGATGTCCAGCACTGTAGCTTGCTGGTCATTGAGTGAAGCTGGGTGCTGGTGTTGAGATGGAGATCTCTCGGAGATTTTTGCTGTTTGATATTATGTGCAGCTGGGAGGCCTCTTGTGGACCAGTGTCCTGAAGTTGGCTCTCCCACCTCAGAGGCACAGCACTGAGTCCTGGCTGCAGCACCAAGAGCCTTTCATCCACAGGGCTCCTTAATTTGGGATGATTCCTTGTCTATTCAGGTATTCCACAGATGCAGGTACATCAAGTTGATTGTGGAGCTTTAATCCGCTGCTCCTGAGGCTGCTGGGAGAGATTTCCCTTTCTCTTCTTTGTTCTCACAGTTCCCAGGGGCTCAGCTTTGGATTTGGCCCCGCCTGTGCGTGTAGGTCGCCGGAGGGCGTCTGTTCTTTGCTCAGACAGGACGGGGTTAAAGGAGCCGCTGATTCGGAGGCTCTGGCTCGCCCAGGCCGGGGGGTAGGGAGGGTCACGGAGTGCAGGGCGGGCCTGCAGCGGCAGAGGCCGGCGTGACGCTGCAGCCTGAGGCGCGCCGTGCGCTCTCCCGGGGGAGCCGTCCCCGGATCCCGGGACCCCGGTAGCGGCGGGCTGCACAGGCTCCCCGGAAGGGCATGTGGCTAGTGACCTGCGCTCGCACACAGGCCTCCTGGCGGCGGCAGCAGCGGCCTTAGCGTCCCATGTCCGTCTCTGGGCTCCGCACTCTTAGCCGCGGCTCGCGCCCGTCCCCGGAGCTCTCCCAAGCAGCGTTCCCAATCCCCCTTCCTCGTGCACCAGGAAACAGAGAGGGACGTAAAAGTCTCTTGCCTCTTCGGCAGGTCCAGACCCCTCCCCGGACTCTCTCCCGGCCAGCCGCGGCGCACCAACGCCCTGCAGGCTGTGTTCACGCCGCCAACCTCAGTCCTCTCCCAGCGCTCCGACCTAGACATTTTTTTATTTCCTGTTTTATTTCTTCAGGGATCTCTTGGTTATTTAGTAACATACTGTTTAGCCTCCATGTGTTTGTAGTTTTTACAGTTTTTCTTTTCTTATCATTGATAACTAGTCTCATAGTTTTGTGGTTGGAAAAGGTACTTGGTATGATTCCAATTTTCTTAAATTTACCAAGGCTTGATTTGTGACCCAAGATATGACCCACCCTGGAGAATGTTCCATAAGCACTTGAGAAGAAAGTGTATTCTGTTGTTATGGATGGAATGTCCTGTATATATCAAGTCCATCTTGTTTAATGTGTCATTTAAAGCTTGTGTTTCCTTATTTATTTTCATTTTGGATGACCTGTACATTGCTGAAAGTGGTTGTTAAAGTCCCCTATTGTTATTCTGTTACTGTCAACTTCCCCTTTTACGGCTGTTAGCATTTGCCTTATGTATTGAGGTTCCCTATGTTGGGTGCATAAATATTTAAAATTGTTATATCTTTTTCTTGGATTGATCCCATGATCATTATGTAGTGTCCTTCTTTGCCTCTTGTAATAGTCTTTATTTTAAAGTCTCTTTTTTTCTGATATGAGAATTGCTACTCCAGCTTTCTTTTGATTTCCATTTGCATGGAATATCTTTTTCCATCCCCTTACTTTCAGTCTCTATGTGTCCCTAGGTCTGAAGTGGGTCTCTTGTAGACAGCATATATACGGGGTCATGTTTTTGTATCCATTCAGCCAGTCTGTCTTTTGGTTAGAGCATTTAATCCATTTACATTTAAGGGAATTATTGATATGTATGTTCCTATTACCATTTTCTTAATTGTTTTGAGTTTGTTTTTGTAGGTCTTTTCCTTCTCTTGCATTTCCTGCCTAGAGAAGTTCCTTTAGCATTTGTTGTAAAACTCGTTTGGTGGTGCTGAATTCTCTTAGCTTTTGCTTGTCTGTAAAGGTTTTAATTTCTCCATCAAATCTGAATGAGGTCCTTGCTTGGTAGAGTAATCTTGGTTGTAGGTTTTTCCCTTTCGTGACTCTAAATATGTCCTGCCACTCCCTTCTGGCCTGCAGAGTTTCTGCTAAAAGATCAGCTGTTAACCTCATGGGGATTCTCTTGTGCGTTATTTGTTGTTTTTCCCTTGCTGCTTTTAATATTTTTTCTTTGTATCTAATTTTTGATAGTTTGATTAATATGTGTCTTGGAGTGTTTCTCCTTGGATTTAACCTGTATGGGACTCTCTGTGCTTCCTGGACTTGACTATTTCTTTTTCCATGTTAGGGAAGTTTTCAACTATAATCTCTTCAAATATTTTTTCAGACCCTTTCTTTTTCTCTTCTTCTTCTGGGACCCCTATAATTTGAATGTTGGTGTGTTTAATGTTGTCCCAGAGGTCTCTGAGACTGTCCTCAATTCTTTTTATTCTTTTTTCTTCATTCTGCTGTGTGGTAATTATTTCCACTATTTATCTTCCAGGTCACTTATCTGTCCTTCTGCTTCATTTATTCTGCTATTGATTCCTTCTAGAGAATTTTTAATTTCATTTATTGTGGTGTTCATCATTGTTTGTGTGCTCTTTATTTCTTCTAGGTCCTTGTTAAACGTTTCTTGTATTTTCTCCATGCTATTTCCAAGATTTTGGATCATCTTTACTATCATTTCTCTGAATTCTTTTCAGGTAGACTGCCTATGTCCTCTTTGTTTGGTCTGGTGGGTTTTTACCTTGCTCCCTCATCTGCTGCATATTTCTCTGTCTTCTCATTTTGCTTAGCTTACTGTGTTTGGGTCTCCTTTTCACAGGCTGCAGGTTCATAGTTCCCATTGTTTTTGGTGTGTGCCCCCAGTGGGTAAGGTTGGTTCAGTGGGTTGTGTAGGCTTCCTGGTGGAGGGGACTGGTGCCTGTGTTCTGGTGGATGAGGCTGGATCTTGTCTTTCTCGTGGGCAGGACTGTGTCTGGTGGTGTGTTTTGGGGTATCTGTGAAGTTAGTAATACCTTAGGTAGCCTCTCTGCTAATGGGTGGGGTTGTGTTCCTGCCTTGCTAGTTGTTTGGCTTGGGGCGTCTAGCACTGGAGGTTGCTGGCCGTTGGGTGGATCTGGGTCTTAGCGTTGAAATGGAGATCTCAGCGAGAGCTTTCGCCAATTGATATTACGTGGGGCCGGGATGTCTCTGGTAGTCCAGATTCTGAACTCGGCTCTCCCACCTCAGAGGCTCAGGCCTGACACCAGGCCAGAGCACCAAGACCCTATCAGCCACATGGCTCCAAAGAAAAAGGAGAAAAAAATAAAAAAATAATAAATTAAAAAAATAAAATTATTAAAATAAAAAAATTAAAAAGTAATAATATTTAATTAAAAGAAGAGAGCAACCAAACCAATAAACAAAACCACCAATGATAACAAGTGCTAAAAACTATACTAAGATAAACATAAAAATCAGGAACAGGTCAGTTGCAGACTGCAAACCTTAAGTCTACAGCTGCTCCCAAAATCCACCACCTCAATTTTGGGATGATTCGTTGTCTATTCAGGTATTCCACAGATGCAGGGTACATCAAGTTGATTGTGGGGATTTAATCCGCTGCTTCTGGGGCTGCACAGAGAAATTTCCCTTTGTCTTCTTTGTCCGCACAGCTCCTGGAGTTCAACTTTGGTTTTGGCCCCGCCTCTTTGTGTAGGTCGCCCTCAGGCATCTGTTCCCACCCAGACAGGATGGGGTTAAAGCAGCGGCTGATTAGGGGGCTCAGGCTTACTCAGGCCAGAGGGAAGGGAAGGGAACGGTAGTTATAATTGGAATGCAGGATGAGCCTGTGTCAGCAGAGGCCAGCATGATGTTGCAACAGCCTGAGGCGTGCCGCGTGCTCTCCCTGGGAAGTTGTCCCTGGATCACGGGACCCTGGCAGTGGCGGGCTGCACAGCCTCCCGGGTTGGGGAGGGTGTGTGTGGATAGTGACATGTGCTCGCACACAGTCTTCTTGGTGGCAGCAGCAGCAGCCTTAGCGTTTAGTGCCTGTCTCTGGTGTCCACGCTGATAGCCACGGCTCGTGCCCTTCTCTGGAGTTGGTTTAGGCAGTGCTCTGAATCCCCTCTCCTTGCGCACCCTGAAACAATGGTCTCTTGCCTCTTAGGCAGGTCCAGACTCTCCCGGACTCCCTCCCAGCTAGCTGTGGCGCACTAGCCCCCTTCAGGCTGTGTTCACGCTGCCAACCCCAGTCCTCTCCCTGGGATCTGACCTCCGAAGCCCGAGCCTCAGCTCGCAGCCCCGCTGGCCCCGGCGGGTGAGCAGACAAGCCTCTCGGGCTGGTGAGTGCCGGTCGGCCCTGATCCTCTGTGCGGGAATCTCTCCACTTTGCCCTCTGCACCCCTGTTGCTGCGCTCTCTTCCATGGCTCCGAAGCTTCCCCCCGGCCATCCCCTGTCCCCACCAGTGAAGGGGCTTCCTAGTGTGTGGAAACTTTTCCTCCTTCACAGCTCCCTCCCAGAGATGCAGCTCCCATCCCTATTCTTTTGTCTCTGTTTTTTTCTTTTGCCCTACCCAGGTACGTGGGGAATTTCTTGCCTTTTGGGAAATCTGAGGTCTTCTGCCAGCATTCAGTAGATGTTCTGTAGGAGTTGTTCCACATGTAGATATATTTTTGATGTATTTGTGGGGAAGAAGGTGATCTCCATGTCTTACTTCTCCACCATCTTGAAGGTCCCTCCCAGCATGTCTAGTTTTGAAGTCACTTTATGCCTTAGCACTTAGCACAGTGCTTGAGCATACATAGGTACCTCATGAGTGTTTGTTGAATAAATTAATGGATAAATTCAGGAATGAGCAAACTGACCATGGATACTGTTAGGATAAGACAAAATAATAGGAATATAAAAATATGTAAAAGACAGGGGAATTTCACCAGTTTTAAGGGGGAATATTTATGTGATTTAAAAAAAGCAAATCATACCCAACTGGCTTTTGGTCCTGGTTTTATTATTATGTTGGAAACTGATATCCCAAATTTGCAGTAGTCTACATTGCAATCTTCCGTTATCTGTTTTAAAATGAAAACATTCATAAGATTCCTTAGAGAAAAATAATAAGAAAGAAATATCTCTCTAATAAATATCTAAATAGCACTTTAATCTCTTCAAAACGCTTTTCATGTATTTTCTCTTGTAGGCCAATTATCTTAATACCATCATTGTCAAATTTCTATTGTGTTGACTTATATTAAGGACCTTATTGTAAAATGTCAAAAAGCCAGAATTATTGTGACTACACTTTAAGTAGTAATTGGTGGAGGAAGTGCTAACTACAGCCCATTGGCTCTTCCTAAAAGGCATGTCTTGTAAATGGATGAGGGTTGAAGTGGAGATCTACTCTCCAATACACCTGAGCACACTAGCTCTCAGATGACAGAGGGTGGAGTCTTGAGATAAACACGATACTATTTCTTATGCTCTATCTATGCTACTAGCTTAATTCGTTAGCTAGAGAGTTACAAGTTAGCTGCTAGCAAATTAGAAAGCATATTTGAAAATAATTTGTATTCTTTGGGTGTTACAACAGTATAAGTTATACCATCTGAGAAACCAATGTTAAGCTAAAATATGGTAAAGGCAGTCAGATATATAAATAGCACAAGTCAGAAAATAGGAGACAACATCTGGTTTCCGCTCTATCACTTACTTGTTCAACCTTGGGGATATCACTTCATTTCTGCAGATCTCAATTTCTTCTGAAAAATATCATGACATCCCTTCTAGTGCTAATATTCTTAGAGTCTGTAAGGACATTTTCCCTCCCCGTTACGCTTAGTGAAAGGAACTACCAAAAGATATTTAACTAGAGACTCTTTCTCATCCAGCTTTAAACTCAATGAACAATTTGCACTTTCTTTGCTTGGGGTGGATATAACTGCTCTTAAAGACAGTACTTACAGAGCTAATACTATAGATTTATGTCCTCACATAAGACCCCAACTTGTATGTCATTTGTACAAAGAGATCAAGCCTCCTCCATTGGAGAAGGGGGCACTGTTAGAACCAGGATCAAAGTCACATACAGCAATAATGACCATGTGCAACTCCTCACTGTGTCAGTACCAATGATGCTGGTAAGGACCTTGCTTATAAAAATTACACTGATTCCTCTCCATTAAGATCCAGAAAAGTGATTTTAGTCTTGCTCTTATATTGTGAATAAAAATATTTCCTGCCATATCAGCAAACAAAGAACATTGGAACCATCAAGCCATCACATTACAGCTGCCTAGATGGTGAGCCCTCAGGGAACTCGGGATAGAAATAGGATGCCTGCCATCTAGCAGTCAGCCTCTGCAGGCACCCCTGACAGTGCACCCTGAGGAGACTCAGGATGAGAAAACACAGGATGCTGGCCCCAGAGAGCTGAGGTGCACATCAAAGGAGTGATTTCAGTGAGCCCAGACTCTTGCATTTTCCCATACATAGAAAAGTGCTAAATTCCTTAACTTGAGATATCTTGTTGCCTTTAATTAACAGTAATCTTTTGATTTGACTACCTGGTCTTTGTTGCAAAAACTCCTTTGTATCCTGGCTCCCCCTCCCCACCCAACTTGCCTCTTGTAGTCCCTCAGAATTATCTGAGATGCTGTGCCCTGGGCTTAAGTCCTCAGTTTTGTCTGCCAAATAAAATATAACTCTCGACTTTTAGGTTGTGAATTTTTTTTCAGTCGACAATATCAAGCATTTCTCCACAGCAAATGCTCTCATTTGAATGTACTGATACCAGAAATTTCCCTCTTTACCAGGTTTGGCCTTTTATTACTTTGGACTCTAGAAACCTACAATTTTCCTACAATATATCTTTGAATTAGCCTCTTTGTGAGGTGTTCTCCATGTCTGTACAGGCATCTGTTTTCATTCCTTTACAACTCTGTTTAAATGCTGTCCTGTATTTTGTGTGTCACTATAAGTAGCTTTAGAACATTTGTTTGGAGGGCAGAAAAATGTAGTTAATTAACTAACTAATGAATGAATGAATGCTCTCCATGGTTCGGGCACTTTACAATGCATGCCGCCCCTTCAGGCTCACAGTCTCAACGTGCTCCTGAATGAGGCATTATTATCCAAATGTGCAGATGAGGTCATGACTCAGAATCTTGTTCTGGATTTGGGGTCTTGCATCTAGAGAGTTGCGGAATCAAGAGGTTTTCCCACTGTGTCATGACAGTCACCAGGGGAGAGTCTTATAACCTTCAGCTGTCATCTACATTCACCTCAGGAAACCGAACCCATTGGATCGAGGGACCTCCATTCTGGTTTTGAGACCTATACTGTCTAGTACAGTAGCTACGAGCCACTTGTGGCTATTTAAATTTAAATTAGTTAAAATAAATAAAATTTAAAATCCAGTTCCTTAGATGCATACCCACAGTTCATGTGTTCAATAGCCAACGTGGCTAGTGGCTACTGCCTTAGCGGTACTGCTTTAGACTAGTGTTTTTCCAAGAGTGTTTTGTACCATGTTTTGGCCTGTCAAGGTTTTCTGTGGTGAAATAGGTTTAGTAAATGCTGCGTATTATATTCCCTCTTGAATATTCACAATGCACCACGCTATATTAAAGAAATCCACTTAACTTTGTTTGAACAGCAGTTCTCAAATTTATTTGATCATGGAACCCTAGCTCATGTTGCACTAGTTAATAGAGTCTTGGAGCAGGGACTGGGAAATTCAGGTAGGATCAGACCCTCATTCACATATTGTTATGAATCTTCTCTGGGTTTCAACCAAAGTTAGAAATGCCTTGGAACTCCTGGTAAGTATTTCTTCCAGTTTTCCTCATTCAGTAGAGCCAAGAAATAATCACCTTACTCAAGCTGTGACCTCAAACATTTTGAGGTCCAGTGGATCTCCCTGGATGGTCCTGTCGAGAAGGATCAGACAGTGGCAGCTGGCCATGGCCACACACAGTGGGCCCCAGGGCAGAGCCTTGCCCGAGGCAAAGCTGTGGACTTCCTGGAAACTGGTAGAGAAGATCATTAGTGAGTTAAGATCTTCAACAATATCATTTTGCACACCCTGCCCCTTAAAATCTTATTAACATAAGCTTCAATAATACCTAACCCCTATGCTCAAAAGCTTCAATAGCTCCCCATGCCCTGTACGATAAATTCCGAGTAGAGTACTTGGGTATAATCACAGGGGCTTTTGTCAGGTTGCCTGCCGCCAGCCCACAAGGTGGCAGTGTTGCAGGAAGGCACATTGTGGGAAGGCTCAGAGCTGACATCTGTGAACTGCAAAGTTGCTTCTGCAAAGCCACCCAACCCAGGCAAGAAGTCTCCAGGCCAATGGGGTAGCAGGGATGGAAAGGAAGCCTGCCTACTGGCTCCTTTCTTCTTCAAGTAAAAGCAGGCATGGGCTCAAATAGTTCTCACTAATTGGCCCTTTGGCCTTCGCCTGTATTTGACAGCAGACTGGCTTGCCTTACCTTCTCTCCTCCCATCTTAGAGCTGAATAATAATTGTTTCTAGTGGTTTCTACTTCCCCCAAAGTTTCAGAGTACCAGTGACAAGGGAGGGAGAGAAGGGGTGGAAACTGCAAACATCCCTTTCCCCTTTCACTGCTCTGGCCAGTAGAGGCCCTACCTGTCTGGACAAAGGCCTGGCCTGGGCATCGGAGCAGCCAGAAGCAGAGACACATGAATAGGGCTAGAACCCAGGTATCTTCTGCAACGTCACACTGCCTGACTGCTGTTCTCTTGTGCCAGTGCTGAACCCAGTCCCGTCACCATCCTGGAGAACCCCTGCCTGACTCCTTCAATAACAGCAGCCCCAGCCAGAGTTTGGAGCCCAGGTGGGGTACCCAGAGCTTAAGAGCAGAGGTATCTCCACTCTGACTGAGAAGGCGAGTCCCAGCCCTGCAAGAAACAGAGCTCGGGGGCACTCTGTGAAGATGGGCAGTCTCTCCTGTCTCTAGCTCTGTTCTAGGGTAGTGTATATGTGATTGCCCTCTCCGCTCCCTAGTGCCAGTTTTTAAACCATGTCTGTAAAAATTCTAGCCATTCCCCCTTCAAAACCTATCTCAAATGCTATCTCCCCCAGGTGGTATTCCTTGATCCATTCATTTTCAAAATGAATTCCTACCTTTTATCCACTATGTTATTATAAAAATCAGAAATGTGGTTTTTTGTCTTTTTTATCAAGCAATCTTTATTATGTCTTCTTCTGTATCGTGATATCTGTACCTTAATCATAATTCTTTTCCTGGCCTGTGTAGTACATTGAAGGTGGGTGCATTTGCAACTTTTATCCAACTAGAGTGTGAACTCCATGATGGGGGGAGATGGAGGTTTTCCTTTCTGGATTTCCTACCTCACAAGCCGCCCAGGAAGTCTGTGTGGTTTTTAATTAAGCATAGTCCTGATTTCACTCTTTGCTTTTTTGTTTTATTCATTCAACTACCTAATCATCCACTTTATTCTATTCCAGTTTTCATGCGGAGTTTGAAGACCTACTTTCCCCGTCTGATTCTGAACTTAGAACTCATTTAATTTAGCACGTTAGACTAATGGGGAGCTGGTACCAGCCAATTATTATGTATATTTTTATGTGAGATTCATCTCTCAACACAACAAGGATGAATTGAAGTGTCACCTGGGTAGCCCCACCAATCAAACACTCCATCTTCGCTAAAGGGCCTACCAGTTGTCAGCAGTAGGAACAGTCCCCCAGAGGTCCAGTCCATCTTCTGTAAGAGTGCCAGTCTACAAGATAATTAGAATGGGTTTTAGCAGAAGATTTAGAGCTTTTAATTATATCATGATTTACACAAAACTCAAGCTCCTAAGAAATTACAGTATATTTAGTTGTCCCAAGCCCTTTTATTTAACATTAAATGTGCTTATTTGATTAAATTTTTTTTTCATTATTGTGTTTATCCACAGTAAATGTGATACTCAGTTTTCCATTAGCTTTCTTTTTTTCTTCCAAGACAGATTTTAAAAAATTTGTATTCTCCATTTGTTCAAAGATTCCTTTTTAAATTAAATTTTATATTTTATTTTTAGTGAAGTATAGCTGATGTAAAATATTCTATAAGTTACATATATATAATATAGTAATTCACAATTTTTAAAGGTTATACTCCATTTATACTAATTATAAAATATTGGCCAAGCCCTTATTGGTAAACATCAAATTTTAAGTCAGAGAAGAGCGCCTGAAAGAAAGATTCAGCATGTGACAAATGATTCCCAAAAGACGGTGTTGAAAATTAGGTGAGTCCAATCATTAAACAGTACAAAATGCAAGTGTTTTGTTTCTGTTTGTTTATTGTTGTGACCGTTGCTGTTGCTGAATGAGAGAGGTTTAGTGGATAGAAATCCAATAAGAACCAGCTTGAGTTTGACTTTTCAGTTGGCACCTGCTGTCTTTCTAAACCAGAGCTCAGAATTTTTTTCTTTCTTTGCAAGACTATTTACTTCCCAGTCTGCCATCTGGTTCACAGCTATCTTCCTAAAAATATGGGAGACATGGTGACTGTCCAGATTGATAATGAAATGTTTATAAAGGGCTTTAAGGCTACAGAGGGACATAAAGTGCTAATAATAAATATTAATTAATGCCCAGGAATGGGTTTTACTGTTAGCTCAAGAGGAAAATGGTTGAGAGAGTTGATTTGCTGTACTATGTGAAAGTATTTGACAGATAATGTAACAGAGAAAGCAAAATGGAACTGAGTACTATCACAGCACTTTTCATTTGCTCATTGCTTCACAGTCAGTTATTAATTACAAACCCCGGTGTCTTTACTCTGTAGGCCAATTGCATTAGGCCCGCTCAATACCCAGTCAGAGTAAGGAAGTGCTTACCGCTGCCTCAGCACTGCCAAGGCCAAGCAGAGCACTGCCAAGCCCTAGGGAATATCCTCTTCAACACTGACGCCCAGGTCTCTTACACTATTTTTCTTGAAGGTCATCTCAGTATAAGACACTGGAGTTTCTAGTTTTCTATCAAATGGTATCTTTTATCATTACAGCATATAGCATTAGCGTCATGCTTTACAGTGAAGTGCTTATAATGTTTTCACTTCTTACAACTGAGTAAATAGGGTAGAGACATTCTCAGCTTAGGGGTAAAATGAGCAGCCCCAGGGTCTAGGGGCCCGTAGGTTGGAGAGAAAGAACCGGAATCCAGCCCATCTGGAGACTTCCACCAGATGACAAATGTTAAATGAATTCTGCAAAGCATGTGGAGAGACAAAGTCCGTACTGGGCTTCTGGATTAAAGAAGTAAGGAATGTTTGTTTCATTAATTCATTTGGACTTCATGGAGAGCTAGCGTGCCTTTGTGTAAGTTATTCCTTCAAGAACAAAAACCGCAAAACAAAACAAAACAAAACAAAAAAACAAATAAAACACTATCTGCTTCATTTCCCTGCTGTATTTTATAAGGACCCCAACATGTGTGTTTAGATTCCAAATGCTCTTGAGTGGTTCCATTTCAAAAACAGTTAGCAACTTAATTCAAACTGAAATGTTTTTCTGATGATTAGATTATGTTTTAAACATCGATATCTTGAACATGAAAACAGAGATGATACTGCAGCAAAACAGATATGGGACCATGTTATTTCTCTATGTGAAAATGACCCTTATACAATAAAACTAGCCATAAATGGAAAATAAATCTAAATTATAGTTGCTGTTTTAAAGGGAATAAGATAGAAAAAGAAAATTTAGCATACATACTAGCCCAGGCTTGGGCTGAATTGAATAGAAAAGGAAGAGAGAACTTGCTTTAAGGAACTTGTAACAAACCAACGTAAACTAGAAATATATGGGAAAAAATGTACTCAGAAGCCCAGTGGTGAATATCTTCTAAATTGAAATAACACTAGATGGAAATTCAATTAATTGTGGAGGGCTTTGTTTCACCATCATGTTGGTAGAGTTTTATAATATTAAAGCTAGAAAGAAACAGAGATCATTGTAGTTCAACCTTCTTATCTTAAAAAGTCACATGGAAACTTAGTATCAAATTCAGGATTAGTTTCTCATTTTGCCCATTCCCAACCAAGAGTCCTTTGCACAATAAGATGACATACGGAGTTTGGACACATCTTCTGTTGAGCATCCCTAAGACAGCCTAGCAAAGGAGCACATGAGGTTGTGGAGGGAAAAGCTTTCTATGGGACGGAAACACCTCTGAAAAAATTAGTGTTAGAAAGAGATAAGTAATGAATGCATTTTCTAAATCTCCCTCCTATATTCAGACACTGGGGAGGCTGCTGGGTAAGTAACAGGAATCCCTATTGGGGGCTGTTCTTTGGCCCTGCATCTAAAAGGAAGCTACTGTTAAGTTAACCTCACAGGACCTTCTTTGTCAAAGGAAACTAGAAAAGAATAGAACTGAACTAATGGAAGAGCTATGCCACTTCCACCTGGGGACTGTCTCTCCAGCTTGTATTCTGCTGTCTACTCCCACCCTCCTTGTCTAGGACGAGGAGCCATCTCTTCCATTGTGCCACGGTAGCCTCCTGACTCAGTCTTAGCTCCCTTTCATCCTTTCTCACCAATTCCCCATATGGAATAAATAAAACATGCCTATACAGATATCACCATCTTCCTAAAAAATGAGAAGGGCTCCCATTCTCCTCCACCACCAGGCCCCACTCCTTAGCTTAGCACATCATGCCCCGAACAACTGGGTTCCTCCACTCCAGCTGCATCCCCACAGCACAGCCACGTTCTCGCCACCCAGGGTCCTGCCCCCCGCCTGCTGCAGCTCTGGCATCCCTGTGCTGCTGGGCTGCTCGCCATGGGGCCCATTCTGTCTGACAACCAAAGCCACAGCTCAAAGGTGGCCTCCCACCCGTGGCAGGTAACTGCCCACCAATGCTTGGCTCACACCTCTCTCAGCACGCATTTCACTGCATTTTCATCATCTATCCCTTTTACCTGCTTCCTCAGCTATACATGAGCTTCTCAAGAGCTCATCTCATTAACGGCACTCTCTGCCAATGAGGGTTAACGAAAAAGTGGCAGGGCCTTGATCAATTATTCTCATACAAATGAACTGAAGACACGGAGGGACCAGGCCAGGTGCCCTGCCTTCGAGTGGGTAAACCTGCTACCCGAGCCGAGGTGGCTGATGCTACAGCCCCACCAGGTCCCCCGTGGGAGAGCCATGGAGAGGGGTCCTGGGGCCTGTCCGATAGCAGCTGTCCCCTCCTCTGGACATACTCCCCTTCTGCCACCTTTCCAGGCTCTAAGCACAGGCAACCGGCCCCAGTCCTGAGTCTTGACACCCTGGGAAGCAAAGGAGAAAAGTGGGGCCGGAGTGGGTAAACACGGGTGGCAGCTCCCTCCCTCCCTTTCCTAAAAAGAAGCAGCGGAGGCGAAAGGAATATGCTCGCTTAAGCTCTGGACAAAGAACTTCGGGGAACAGAAATGTTCCTCATGGGCTTCCCTGGTGGCGCAGTGGTTGAGAGTCCGCCTGCTGATGCAGAGGACACGGGTTCGTGCCCCGGTCCCACATGCCGCGGAGCGGCCGGGCCTGTGAGCCATGGCCGCTGAGCCTGCGCATCCGGAGCCTGTGCTCCGCAACGGGAGAGGCCACGACAGAGAGAGGCCCGTGTACCGCAAAAAAAAAAAAAAAAAAAGAAAGAAATGTTCCTCATAAGTTTTGCCTGAAAAAATGTAGTCAATCAGAAAAGTTATTACAGTAAGAGATGGTTTTGAATCCCACAACAGGCACGAAAATATTAAATTTGACAGGGAAGAAATTCATGATGTGATGGCTAAACCACTTCCTCAGGACTCAGGAAAGCGGGCTTCTAGAATGTGATCTCACACTAGCTCCCTGTGTGACCTTCATGACCTCCGTGTTCCCATCTGTCCCACGAGGGTGCTGGGCTAGACAGACTTCCCAGCTAGGCTGTGTCTAGAGATCTTTAACCTCCAACCTGGAAAGTTTAGCTCGTACTTTGTCAAAGCACACGAGGTTGATTTGCCTGCACATTTTGATTCTCTGTGGGGAGATCCAGAAGCTTTTCTTCCTCTTCAGCCTCCTTTGTGCATACACGATGCCTGTGGTCAGGGAGGGCGGCTGGCAGCACAGGAGGGACAGCATGGAGAGGAGGGGCAGGGCCGTGGTTGCAGTATCTTTTGGAGAGACCTGGGGAGGGGAGGGGCATACAGGTTGGCCTGGCAGAGAGGGCCAGAACCCTTCCTGGAACCATCTCCTGCTGCACCACTGGGGTTCTAGAAGCTCAGAATAAGCTTCAGTCTTGGTGGGACTGATTGTTCTCTTGGCCGTGCCTGAGAAATCAACTAATTGTCTTCCACCGCAAAACAAAGGAGACCCCGGATCACCACCTCACGTCTTACTGTCCTTGACCCTGCTTCTCTCCACTGAGCCTTCCCTCCGACCAGAGTGCCACCCCTTCTCTGCTCATCAGATGTCCTCACAGCCTCTGGACTTCTGGGCACTGGGCCTCGTCTTGAGTTGTAACATGTCACACATGGCTTGACTGTAGGCTTATGACTCTCCCTCCCCCACTAGCCTACAAACTCCTTGGGCGCAGAAGCTGTGCCTTCTTTATCCTTGAAGTCACCTTGGAATTCATCTTACTCATCTCCAGATGCAGAGCCTAGCGCGGTTCTGACACAGAGGAGGTGCTCAGCACACACACTGAATGCGTGGTGACCTGATGAAAACTAAGACCAAGACTCTGCCAACTTCTCAGCGTATATCAACTGCTCTGGGGAAGCCAATAATAAAAATAGCTTGTTCTCCCTGGACACACACGCTGGGACAGGCACTGTGTACATACACTATTTAGTTACCTCTCACAACCACCTTGTGACGTAAATACTGTTATTTCCTCCATTTAATGGTAGAGGCAACGGAGACTTAAAAAATTAAAGAGCTTTCCCAAGGCCGCATGCTGGTTAAATGGTGAGGATGTAGACCCTCGTCTATTCAACTCGAGAGCACAAATGTGTGACTGGCATGTCATATTATCAAGCCAGGTCTCACGGAGTCAGGATTCCAGGCAAATCTACCGAGGCTCACAGGACTAATAACGGCGGGGCCAAGATCAAATCATAGGTTACTTGATGTTCCCATGCTCTGTTGATTAAGGGCTTTCCCTCTACAACCTTGCCTAGGTTTTCATGACATTACTGTAATTTTAGCCATAAAGTTCTCTTTTCAGTATCGGAAACACAGATTCAAGTTCAGTAGCAATGGCTACTAGATACATCTTTGGGCCAATTCTAGTTTATTGCAAAATCCATCATTCCCTGATTTTCCCAATCCCAGCCACAGAGGAGCTTTAACCCTGAGGACTCATCCCTGCCTCATGCTGAGCCAGTGCAGATAGAGGCATCCAACAGGTCCACAGGTTCTGACCTACAAGAAGATGGGGTGTGCAATGAGTACACTGTTTTGGTGTGTATTGGATGTTGAGTCCTGCCCAAGAAACCTTCATACCCAATCCACTGCCAGGGCTTCCTGGTCCATAGGAGAGGGCTTTTTGCTGGTTTTCCTGCTCGGTTCTCCTGCTCTCCAGATGAAACTGGCACACTGCCTCAAATTCCAGCCCCACTGGCTTCGACATTCTGCCTCCCTCTTTCCAAGCTCCATTCTCCCGTTGCCAACGTTCCCTGGCCTCTTCTGCCCTCCCTTCCCCTAGAAATGCTCCCTGGGGGCTAATTTCAGATTGAAATGACTGTGCAGAGCTCAAGTTTGAGCATGAACATTGCCTAGAAATTCTTGTGACTGTCTTTGCCTCTCCCCCACTCAACACACAAACATTTCTATGCCATCGCTGAGCATTGTAAGGAGGCCACCCAACCCCAGTTTCATACCTGTGTTTGGATCCTTTTATTCACAATGTTTTAGTCTCCCCTATAAGCCCACAGTGCTAAGATCCCAGCATATCTTACAGAAAAGACCGCACAGCTCATAACAGAATCAGAATCTCAGCACCAGAAAGGACCTCAGAGGTCACTTATCACAACCCTTTCCTCTACAGCCATGACAACTTTTCAGAGAGACATCCAAATGAAACCAGACATCGTGAAGCTTAAAGAGGGAAGTGGAGATCCATTCAGTACACAGCTCTGTAAAAGCAGACATTTAATTTCATCTCAGAACCTAACAAGAACACAGGGCAACTCATTGACTGTGTGGTATGTTGGGTATCCCCCGGACGATGTACACACTCACATACTTCAACACTCTCAAATAGTCTAAACTTCTAGGCATGGCATTCGAGATCCCCTGCAGTCTGATCTAATCTTACTTGCTAGACTTATCTTTAAATTGCTTTCTTGTTCCAGAAACCCTGTGTGCTTTTTCTTCCTTTGCATTTTGCTTACTCAAATTAGTATATTCTTCCTGCTTTCTGATCTGATTGACTGAATATTCCCCATCCTATCAGGCTTGAGAAACATGTATTTTCTCTGAAGCTATTTGGCCTGGGATATCACAAATGCCACACATGCAGTAACCTCTTTCTCCCATCCAAGTGGTGAAAGGAGCCGTGAACTTTGCAGCTTTTGATAGCTGCACCTTTCAATATAATTTCCACTAATCACATGTGGCTATTTAAATTTAAATTAATTAAAAAGAAATAAAACTGAAAATTCATTTCCTCAATTACACCAAGCACACTTCAAGTGCTCAATGAATGCATAGTTAAGGACTACCAAGTTGGACAGTGTAGATATATAGAATATTTTCATCATCCTAAAAAGCTCTATTGGATGACATTGATTCAGAATGATGGGACTTAGAGGAAACCCTTTTGAGTTAGGTTAAGCTCCTTGAGAAAGCTATGCTATTAAAAAGGCTTACAGGGCTTCCCTGGTGGCGCAGTGGTTGAGAGTCCGCCTGCCGATGCGGGGGACACGGGTTCATGCCCCGGTCCGGGAAGATCCCACATGCCGCAGAGCAGCTGGGCCCGTGAGCCATGGCCGCTGAGCCTGCGCGTCTGGAGCCTGTGCTCCGCGATGGGAGAGGCCACAACAGTGAGTGGCCAGCGTACCGCAAAAAAAAAAAAAAAAAAGAAGTGAGTGAGAGAGAGGAAGAAAGGGAAAAAGGAAGAGAGGAAAAGATCTGATCTATCCACTGATTATAAGCTTGTCTGACAGGATATAAATGTGAAATAACCACTTAGGGAAATTCCTGTGTGTCCAACTCAGATCACTACATACTTCTGTACATACTATTCAAATAGATCATTAACTCTAATGAGTAGAGGGAGAAGGGAGAGATTGCGGCAGAGTGAATGCTATCCCTCTCCCCCATAATTTTCCCCAAGAGAATGAGGAGCAGTAGTTTCAAGCATAGGCTCTGGGGACAATATGCCTGGGTTTAGGTGTTTCATTTTCTTCATAGAACTTATAGCTGTTGGAAATTTACCTACTCTCCTGTTTTCTGTTCTCCCACTAGCGTGTCAACTCCATGTGGGCAGAAATCTGCCTTGTTCACAGTTGTATCCCCAGCACCTAGTAGAGCGTCTGCTCCATAGTAGGGGCTAATAAACATTTGTCGACTGAATGAATAAACAAATGAATTCAAATCTCAGCTCCACCACTTTTAAGCTGTGTGACCTTAGGCAAATAAATTACCCTCTCTGGACCTCAGATTCTCCCACTTTATAGAGTTGTAGCTTGAATGAAATAGCATATGTAAAATGCTAGCAAAGTGCCTCGTACATATACATATGAGAACTAAGAAAAATTAGCTATTGCTACCAAGACAAAATTGCCCCTCAGTAAGGCAATAAGGTATTCCCTTATGCCTCTTGACCCCTCCGTGAGGAGCTAAATCTTGACGGGGATCACTGTCTCGGGAGGCAGAAATAAAGGACAGAGGACTAGCTTTTGAGTTTCAAAAGTCATTCATAAATTTGACAATGGATTTTAGCGACCACCTGAGAGTGAGAACAAAGCTTTTCTGTTCACCATGCCTTTCCTCTACTACTTTCCAAACCAAACCAAACCAAACCAAACCAAACCAAACCAAACCAAACCAAACCAAACCAAACCAGACCAAACCAAACCAAACCAAACCAAACCAAACCAAACCAAACCAAACCAAACCAAAAACCCTGGACTGGGAGTTGGAAGAAAATCTAAAGGAAACTTAGATATCGTGTGTCTTTGAGAGAAGGGGCCTAGACGAAATTAGGATATGGAAACATTCTAGCAGTGTGTAGAAACCGAGAGCAACTTCACCTGGGTCTGCCTCCTTTTCCAGGTAGATAGGCCCTGGATGCTTCCCAAGGGCCACGTGGTGTGAGGCAACGGAAAGAGGAGTGAGCCCCAGACCAGATGCCCCTCCGCAGTGCCTTATGCAACTTCTGTAGCCAGACCAGAGTCGGGAGGTCCTGCTAATTGATGGGGACACCTGACTTGTACCAGATACTTCATGCCGCATACTTTCAAGGGTGGCCAAAATTTGGAGCCAAAATAAAAGTGAAGTGTAAAATAAAGTTGTTTCTTGCACAACCGAGCTCATGACAATAGGATGAGGTTATGAAGGTGAGGAGGAACAGTCCCACACTGGGTATGTGCTATGAATGGGAATAACCAGGAGAGAGGAAAAGGTGATGATGAGACACAAAGGCAGTGGCTGAACCCACCCTCAAATCATCGTCCTCACGCCTACGGTCCCTCATGTCTGAAAGCCAATGTCACCTCCAACTCTGACTTTTTTCTCACTAACTGAGCAACCCTGGTCTCTTTTCACCTCAGTTTCCTTATCTGTAAATGGGGTATTATAATAGTTCCTAGTCTAATTTGTTTTATGTTACAATGAAGTGAGGTATACAAGTTGCTTCTAAAAATATAAATTGCTATAGAGATGTTAGGAGTATTTGCTATTCTTCCTACATAACTAAAGACTTCTGTATATGCAAAGGACTATTTTTGCACATGGGGAACTACCTGAGTCCCATTTGTGGACACATGCCCAGAAATACAGTTGTAGTTTCAGGAATCTAACCCTAACTTGATTGCTCAATCAGGATCCTTTCCACAAGTACATACGTGAGCGAGAGGATCTAGGCAGGATGTGCAAGACAGTATTCAGAGCATGTTGGCACTTAGATCTATTTCAAGAAGGTAAAGAGAAAGAAATAGATGTATTTCCATTTTATGTGTCTGTTTCTAAAATTGACTTGATCAGTACTTAGGTTACATATATATAAATGCTGGTGACTTTATGTTTCCTGAAATAGACCCTCAGAAAGACCACTGACCATTTGAGGTCATTTTAGGTCAACTTTGCACATCTATTAAAAGGCGGTATTTTTACCGTTCCTACTTCTCTGAGACACTGAGTTTTCATGAGAATCAGGACAAGAACGGTCGCCCAGGTCAGCAGACCCAGGGCAGTAAACCCTGCTGTGTGTCCTCCCCTGTTTTCTCACTGCCATGCTCTGTGTCGCCGTGAGGGATGCTGTTCTTGGTTGGCAGGCTGCTGGGAATACGAGACAATTGCTGCCTCTGAGTGAAGAGCACAGTTTTCTCGGGTTTGAGGTTTATACTTAGGGTACGATGGCAACATTCTGGATGAAAGATATGATCGGTATGCAAATTCTCATCACTGCCATTACAAGGCAGTTAGATTTTAACACATTAAAGGGGTATTTTGTAATGATACTGAACATATTTATGTTTACTACATTTTCCTGTCTCAATTTTAATTTAAGCAGACCCATTTTTTCATGTGAAATCTACTTGTGTTGAACAATTTAGGAATAGAGAATGCCTCTCTTTATGTTCAGGTGATGTTAAAAAAGTTTTGCGCGTGTGTGTTTCTTTTTTTTTTCCTGTCTTTACACCGTTTGGAAACAGAAAAATGCAATAATCTGCAAGCAGAGTAGGCCAATACTTTCTATTTCTGTGGTGTCATATAGTTTCTCCTTCTCTCATTAAGATGCTCTGTGTATTTTCTTTTTCGCCTGAAGAATATTTTATAAATAGTGCCTTACTAATTACCCAAATTCAAATGGACTGTACAAAGTATAAATGAGGACAAGGATAGTTCAAACCGTAACTAGAAAACCACTTTTCTGCTCAGTGAGATCAACTGGAAACATGATTCTAGAGAACAGAACTATTTTATTGCCTTTCTGGAATGTTCGACTCAATCTCCTTCCCACTGAAAGCTGGGGCTTGGTTTTCCATCTACAGAATACAGGGCTGGATAATCTCTGCTTCCTGCCAATTGTGAGGTGATGGTTTTAGACTGTGTTTTGTTTGTACAGGAGTATAAGTTATCCGTATATTTATGAAGAGACTGTGCATCAAACAGTATGATGTTCTGACACTCCTCTGAACTCAGAGCACCCTATTCATCCCACTCATCAGGCAATTAACTGATCCCATGTTGTAGAAGTCTTTTCTTCTAGTTTCGTGGGTCTTGTGGTTTGATTCCTACATCCTTAAACATTTCCTGTTTGCATATATGGTTTCCATCTGCATGAATAGTCTGGGTGTGTCTTCCTCATCTATCTCTCAATACCTCAGCCTTGGTATAAAGCAGGTAAGTGTACACTGAACTACTTTGCTCACCTGGCCTGGCTGTTGGAAGGGAAGAGGAAGCTTCGTGACAACTGCCTACCTGTGAGCATGCCTTCATGCACCACACAGCTTCCATCAATCAGAGCAGCATCGCATGGCAATGTAAGTTTTCCTGGAAGAATAAGAATATCTCCGGGAACCAAGAGACGGGACTCTAGCTCCTGCAAACTTATACAATGGCAACGTTCACATGACTAGCTGAACTTTTCCTGTTTATACTTAACAATAAAAACAACTGAGAACTCTTATCAACTTGTTGGCCAAGAACTACCCTTGCCTGCCCACCTGCTCCAGCCCCTTTCCACTCAACTGCGGATTCCCAGAGAACCAGGATTAGGGAATTGATACCCGGGCCATGGTGAAGGATTTGCTCAGCAACAAGCGTCCCATCTTGATCTCATTGCCTGAGACAGCGCTCTGCCCACCGAAGGCACTCGGTGGCCTTGGTCAATGAAGGAATGCCCCTTTGCTGCTTCTTTACTCTCTGTGGTTGGGTTCCTGACCGTCCTCCCCATTCCCCCCACACCCCGTAGCACAATCTGTTCTTGGATTGGGGCCTATGTAAACACCCCAGACCCACTTCTGCTGCCCAGGAGTGCAGCTACTCCTTGCTGAGAGTCCTGGCCACCCCAGCCCAGGCTAACTCAGAGCCAATGCCAAATGTCCAGCCAGCCATCTATAAGCCTCATGCAGGCCTGGGCTCCAGATAAGAGATTGAAATATATGATGCAAGGTCTGTTTGGGATGGTTAGTCGGGGAAATCACAAAGCCTTAAGAAGGCTTACCCAGTAACATTCCAGTAAGTGAAATATGAAGGACAGAAGGAATTTGAAATAAATCAGACATTGGACAGAAATGGTTCAGTCAGGGCTGGGACCAGGGTGAGGCATGCCAGGTACGTAGGGTATAGAATTCAACGAGGGGCTCACTCAGGCTCCCGCAGGTACAGGCCAGCATTCTCATGACCTTGCCTCCTTAAAGTTTGCATCTATGATGCCTTGTTTACCTCACCTTAGCTCCAGTCCTCAGTTTAATGAGAAAAACCTTTTTCTCCTTGACCAATAAAACAAATGAGACTGACTCCACTCTGAATACCAGGATGCTGACGATGGCAGAACCCATCCCTTACCTTTGCCTTTTTGCAATGATTGTAACCTGGACTTCGTTGTGATCCTTCACAAGGTTGTGCAGCTTAACTGATTGCTACCAATTCAAAGTCAGTGTTTAAATATCTAATATTTCCATATCTGGAAAACCACCTGATCTGAATACAGTAAATGCTGAACCTACTGTCACAGCCAAACTGACTCTGGAGAAAGACTCAAGTCTACTTTCCATGCTCCTGTTCCCCCGCCTCAACGCTTACTTCACTCAACTCCCTACTTACAGCAGCAAATATGCTCATTAGTTTAATGCTATTTCAATCCCAAGAAAGATGATGCACAGTCACTGCCACATGGACTCAAGCCAAGGAACCGAGACTTCCTTTCTTGAGGATGCATGATTAGACGGAAGAAAAGCAACGAGACCACTCCCGTTCTCTGTGCCTCTGTTGCCCTGTCCGTAGAAAGCAAAGCTGAGTATGAACTGGAAGTGGCTTTCCATTGTAAGAGCCTGTGAATATTTAGGTTGTATTTTGATCATAAGTGGAACAACCATTGCCTCCTTTATGAACTGGTGGGTTTTCACATTGGATAATTCTGCAGCCTGGAGTCATGCTGCTCCGTTTGGAATCCTGGTGCTACCATTTATGAGTTATTTAGCCTGTATAACTCCCTTTTCCTCATCCAAAGGTGGAGACAATAGCAGTATCTTTTTTTTTTTTTTTTTTTTTTTTTTTTTTTTTTTGCGGTACGCGGGCCTCTCACCGCTGTGGCCTCTCCCATTGCAGAGCACAGGCTACGGACGCACAGGCTCAGCGGCCATGGCTCACGGGCCCAGCCACTCCATGGCATGTGGGATGTTCCCAGACCGGGGCACGAACCTGTGTCCCCTGCATCGGCAGGCGGACTCTCAACCAC
The DNA here is from genome assembly GCF_964270905.1 of Leucopleurus acutus. Lineage (NCBI taxonomy): Eukaryota > Metazoa > Chordata > Mammalia > Artiodactyla > Delphinidae > Leucopleurus > Leucopleurus acutus. The sequence goes on along the minus strand of NC_139147.1, from coordinate 75,310,973 downwards.
TGCGCCACCAGGGAAGCCCCAGCAGTATCTATTTTATGCGGTTGTTTTAAGTTACTTAAGGCTTATCTTATTTTACTTAACCCTTTGGATAGTATTCATTACTATAGTAAGAGCTCAGTGAGTGTCGATGATTAATAAGAAAGTTGTTGTTAAAAAACAAAACAAAACAGTTGTCTGAGTATATCAGCTGGAAAAATTCACTTGAGGTGGAATTCACTGAGATAGGACCCTGACAAAGCAGAGAAAATGGAAGCACCCTGGAGAGGTGGAGGAAGCATCTGCTAGAATGATTTAGGGGACAGGAAAACAGAGGTGAGAAGGGATGTGATCCACAGAGTTCTCTAAACTGACTGTCAGGGGCGCCACGAGCCAGAGGGAGTACAATGCTGGACCAGCCGAGGCATCCCTGGAAAGCACTGCCCCTCTCTGCATGGATGTCAGTTACTCAGATAATTCTAAGTAGAAGAGGTCTGAATACTGTCAACATGGTTAGACACAGCTTAACATAATTCAAATGTAAAACTTCTTTTTCGATGTTAAATTATTTTTATCTGTTTTGTTGATGATGTCTAATGTTATACATCTCATCAGGCTTAGACAAGCATTCCACACAGTTATGCATCTTTCCTCTCGAGAGAACACAATGAGTTCAGTGCTAATATTTATATAGAACTATTTATTATTTACTTCAGTTTTGCATGAAAAGCTAAACATCAATTATTTGGACCAGTTGAGTGGAAGAAGTGATATTGGGCACGTATTCATTGCCCTAACTTGACTCCTTGAGGCTCGCCTGTTGGGGCATTCATTTAATGGTGGGTGACAGTGAGAAAGCGGTTTGGTAGCAACAGCACTGGATTCAGTCAGGATTCCTGTGTGGTGGGTCAGGCTTACCCACTAACTAGCCAGATACCCATACATAAGACATTTCACCTTATAAGTTAGCCGTTTCCTTTGTAAACAGACAACATTGAACTGGATTATTCTCAACTTCCCTTCAAGCTCTAAAATGACATGATTTATTTTGCATATCAGAGATTTATTCAAAACCCCCAAGGCTTCATAGAAGAAATACCCAGAGTATAACAAATGACTCAAATTATTATTTTTAAACAGTTTAGAACTTTATTCAGTCACCATGTGCCAGGTGCTATTTTAGGCACTTGGAATGTATGGCTTGATTTTTTTTTAATCCTCAAGATAATCCTATGATGAAAATGCTATATTACCTCCAAAGTACATATAGCAAAACAAAAACAAAAAAACAGGGGCTTGAAAATGTTAAAGTAACTTGCCCACAATCATTTTCTTACTAAGTATTAAAGTCAAAATAAAACCAGGTTCATCTGACTCTAAAGCCTTTTCTGTTGATGAATATGTTCTCTGAAAGTGCTTGAAAGCAGCTTTTGCCCTTTAAGAAGATAAACATCCTTCCTTACAAATTTCTTTAAGTTATTTTCTTGCTTAGCAAACTCTCTTAGTCAATGTCATACAATTTCAACTTAGCTTAAAAGGACGATAACACATTTGGGAGTGGTGAAGTATGAGTTAATAGTGCTTGACTGTAATTCTCAAAACTCATGATGGCAGAAAGCTGGATTTGTTTATCAGACTTAGCATTCTGCGTAAACTGCCATGCTTCTGTGCCTTCACTCGAGCTATTCCCTGGGATGTTTACCCCTGTTTTCTACTAGCCAACTCTTTCTAATCCTTCACATAAAGCCCTGCTCAAATGTCATCTCCTCTCCATAAGTCCTTAACACCCCCAGGAAGAATTAATTGTACTGCTCACTGTGCTTCCACCTGTATTAGTGTATAGATCCCATTCCATCAGAGCTATCTGTTTTCTTGTCAGGTCTCCCCTCTAAGTCAGGAGGTTCAAGGATGAGACTATGTATTTATCTGTATCCCCTGTGGTGTATCACGTAGCAGATCCTCAGCAAATATTTATTTAACTGAACTGAATTATTCTATTTCTCCCAGCAACACTACAGTAGGATAATATAAGCATCCTCTTTGAGCGAATGTACTCAGAAACTCTACAAACACAGGTTTCTATGACAACCAACCAGCTAGGAGAAAGCCAGCTCTGTGATGCTTGCCATGATTTCGAAGCTCGCTGCCTGATTTTCATTAGGCCCCCTCTGCTTTCTCCAGTCCCTGTTCGGTGGGACCAGGATCCGTTTCCAAGGCTAATTTGCATACTGTTATTATTTGGTATCTGTTGCTGTGTGTCCTTGTGTTTGCTCTGGCTGGATTTCCTCCAGAGATGAGTAATGAGGGCATTAACTCAGGTGTCTCTTGAGCCCAGCTCGGTCCTGAATGAGGCCAGATACTCTCCGCGCTATTGCCAGCAGCCGCCCGTGGAGCCAGTACAGTTCAATGGAAATGCGATTGAGCGCGAAGGTTTGCACTCATACCTGCACCAAATGTGGTAGAAAGGGACTGCACTGCAACGGGGTGCTTCTTGGCTTAGGCAAGGTTAACCTCTCTGTGCGACATGAATTGGGGCTAGAGTAGATGCATGATAAGTGGGATAAGATGTCTTATCCCACTTCTGCCAACACTTCCCCTCCTGCAGTTCTCAAAAGCATGTATTTATTTAGCATGATTTGGAGATGGCAGTAGGTGCTCTTTCTTCCCTTCCTGCCAGCCCTCCTCCCCAAATCTGCTTTCTGTTATAAAATGATTGAAACCTCATCTACTGCCACAGGAAGCTCACAGGTTACTTTGAGATTTTGCTCAATGGCACAGCGACTTGACTTGGAGTCAGGAAACCTGGGACTAAGGTCTGCAGCTGCCGTTCCTGGGTGAGTGTGAGCAGGTCACTTTACATCCCTGATTGGCCCTGTCCCTCCCTCTCGGGTGATGGGAGGAGATATCATATGTGTATCACTTCACAGCTCGCCAAGCTTCATACAAGCACATTCATTATAAATGTCAGAGTCCATTGCAAATTGTAGTGCTAAACAGATATTCATTGTTGAGGACTTTTGGTTTAAACTGCAAAGATACAGTTTCAGGAAACTGGCCCATTTTGCATAGTGTTACAAGATGCCTTGCAGGTTGGGTCAGATAAGGTTTTATTAACAAATGCTAACTGCTAATGGAATTAGTGTCGTCATTTCAAAGAAGCCTTTTGCAATATTGCCATCAAGTCTGAAATTCTCGTGCCAGTCATTATTTTGAGTAAAGGCATTCAGGGATTCTTTAAGGTGTAGAATCTGCATGTTTAAATTCCATTAAGGACTTTAAAATAAATATTAAGAAAATTACAAATAGAAAGAAAAGAATATCCAGTTTTGGAAGAGGAAAACTTTATAAGCAAAACAAGAAACCCAGAAGCCATAAAGAGAAAGAAACATATTTAACTAGACATATTTTATAAAGCTAGCAAAAGTCAAGGTCAAGAGAAAAAAGACTAAAAAATAAAACTTTTTCACCTATATGGTGGATATAAACAGACAGTAAATAAAAATGCAAATCTCTTTTAGACAAAGGAAAGTGTGTGTCTAATCTCACTAGCAGTCAGGGAAATGTAAATTAAAACATCAATGAGGTGCAATTAAAAAAAAGTATTGGATTGAAATTTTTAAATGTCGAGCTATAACACCTAATGCTGGTGAGGATCTGGGAAAATGAATATTCTCATATGTTGCTGATAGGAGAATGAATTATTTCATTTGGGGAAAATAATATTACAGTATTTATTAATATCCAAAACATACATATCTTTTGATTCAGCAACCTGGTTTTGATTGTTTTGCTGAAAAAAGAGTTGCAAACACTAATATGTAAGGCTACCCTATATTGTAGTTATGTTTAATTCAACATATTTGTGGTGGCAAAAATTGGAGAAGAAACCCCTTATTTTCCATGAAGAGGAGAATATTTGAATAAATTATGGTATACTATGGAATATCACATCATTATTTTGAAACATGATTTAGAATTATTTGTTTATAATGGTGGATGGCCATTATATATATTGTAAAGTGAAAAATGCAAGTTCCAGATAAACACACATAGGACAATTCTGTTTTGATAAAACAAATTAATAAATACCTAAATAAATCTCCGTATAAACTTGTACTTCTGTGCATCTGATAGAGTAAAAAGAGTGAAAAATACGTTCAGCTGGTGATGACATGAATAAATAAATAAATAGATATATTTGGGATCTTTGTGCTTGAATTTGCCTTTGGTGTGTTCCTCTGTAACAACAGCTGTTAATTAAGCCTTTAGAATGCATAAAAATCACCTGTTATGAAACTGTTAAAAAGTGTAAATTCCTCTTATTCTGTAGATATTTTGATTTAATAGGTAAGAGTTTAGGAACTCAGGAATCTCAAGTAATTTTCTCACTGAAACATTGCCCTCTGGCCTATAGAATCAAACCTAACTTTTGCTACAACACTCCCCCTACTCCTCCACAGGAATGTCTAAATTTATTTGGGGTTTCCTTAAAGAAAGGTATACCTGAGTTCCAAGTGAAGACATGGGCATTGTAAAGGAATTTTAAAAGAGAGACTGAAATTTGTCATAAAGATACAGATGGATACTGTGTAGGACAGAGACAATATCTAAGTCAGGGGAAATAGGTGGAAACATGCTAGGGGAGCATAATGTATCAAACAGTAGCACCACATTTCCTTGGGACAAATTGACTGCAAGTAACAGAAACTTGTTAGGCTGCTTTAAGCAGAGGATGAGAATATATAAGGATGCAGGGATGTCTTAGGAAGGAACCGAAGGGTGGGAAGTACAGCCAAGTGTCCCAAGGAAGTTTCCTGAACAGGAACAGAAAACGCTGTGAGGAACAGGTGACCCTGTCTCTGCTGGACTGTGTATTGCTCACCTCTGTGTCTCACTGTGTATTTGGTTCACTCTTTTCCTCTCTTTCTCTGCAGAAGTTTTTTTTTTTTCTTTGCTTGTCCATACACAGGGATCAAGAGTGGTCACCCTGGTCCTAGCTATACGTCATTTTTCAGATCATTTTCCTAACAGAGTATGACCAGCAGCTTCAAGGCTTTATTCCAGGATCTCAGGCAAAACGATACGTTGCCATCACGCCTGTTGTTGGATTGGCTTCCACTGGTCGGGTGCCCCCTGTTCCAACTAGCTGTGCCAGTGGAAGGAGAAAGCCACATGGAACAAACCAGGTGTGGGCTGTCAGCTCTGGGCTCTGGGTACACCCAGTTTTCAGAGGAGAGGAGTAGTGGTGGAGCACTGCCCCAGAATCTGTGTATTTCGTTCCCTACTTGTCTGAGAATAGGAGGCTGGGAAGAGTAACCCAAGTTCCTGGGTCCAGCCCCCCAGTAAAGTCCATCTGTACTTCATGTTCTTGGGTTTCGTGAGCTACTGGTGCATATTTATAATCCATATCCCTGTTGTGATTAAGGGGGTTTAAACAGGTTTCTATTATTTGTCCACATCCTGACTGAGTAGTCTATGCGGCTAGTTAGTCCAAAATTAATAGGGTCCTGTAGGAATGGACTCCAGTCTCCAAAACGTGCTCCCACGTTCCCAGTGGCCAGAAAGTTTCTTATGAGTGTTTTAAAGTTTCCAAGAGCCCTTTTTCCATGCCTTATTCGTGGCCCTGGCAAAATGATAGAACCCTAAAAAGGTGGGACCTAAAGAGACAGAGTCTAACCTCCACTATTTACAGCTGAGGAAAGCGAGTCCAGGGAGGAGAAAAGAGATCCCAGAGCCACACGATAAATGAGTCAGTGGTGGTTAGAAGCCCTGTCCTGGGATGTTCCTGTGCTACTTTCTTCTGCAAGTTATCCCTCCTCCCTTCAATCTCTGTGCCTCCTTCCATCTTTCCATAATCTACTCCAAGAACACTAATAAAAACAGCAACAGCCGTAACAGTAACAAAAGGTAACATTTGATGAGTGCCTACTAGGTACCAGGAACACAAGTAATTCAGATGCATTGTTTCATTTACTTTTCTTGACCGTAACATTGAACACAAACACACATATCTTACAAATAAGGAAGGTGACCATTAAAGTGTCAAGTAACAAATAGTGTCAAGTAACACAAATAGGAGTAGTGAGCAGGGAATTTTAACTTGACTAGATAAGATCTCCCTGCCAAAGCCCTCAGAGCATTCTGTATTTTTCCTCAGAACCCTGAGATGGTTTGCGAAGATATACTCAGGTGATTGTGTGTCTATGTATTCCCAATAGAGGGAAGCACATGGGAGAAGACCTGTATTCACTGAGGTTTGACATCAGCCAGAAAGCATACGAGTGGCTCGTAGGTATCAAATTAGATATTCTATTAAAACAAAGATTTCTCAAAACCCAGGAACTAGAAATTTGATATGGGGGCTTCACGTTACATACCTCTATCAAATGACAAAGGTAAACGTTTGGGACACGATCATTTCTTTCCTATTGTGGCCGAGCAGAAAGTGCCGATCCTTTATTGTCCTGGTGTTTATTTTCCTTCTTTTGTTCAAATGCTCAGAGTTCACCAGAAGGACAGTCACTCTGCCCCCTGACTTGGCAGCCAGACAGAAAGGAATTACCACCGTCAGAGGCAGGTTACTGATCACTGTTAATATTTTTGTGATTTAAATTTGTTCATGAAGAAACGCACTAGGCACTCATTCTTTTAAAAAAAGAAAAAGCCAAGGGGGCTTCCCTGGTGGCGCAGTGGTTGGGAGTCCGCCTGCCGATGCAGGGGACACGGGTTCGTGCCCCCGTCCGGGAAGATCCCACATGCCGCGGAGCGGCTGGGCCCGTGAGCCATGGCCGCTGAGGCTGCGCTTCCGGAGCCTGTGCTCCCGGAGCCTGTGCTCCGCAATGGGAGAGGCCACAGCAGTGAGAGGCCCGCGTACCGCAAAATAAATAAATAAATAAAAAAAAAATAAAAGATCTCTTTCAGTTGGGCTTGTTTAAAAGCCTCCATGTCTGCCTTACTGACATGGGCCCAGACTTTACTCTGCTGATGGCTAGAATTCAGCTCTCCTCTCACACCTAGGTTTGACTTTCTTCCCCAGCTATGTGCTACTTTGGAAAGTGCTTTCTGCTAAGGAAATACTGCACGTGCAATAGAATTTCATTTATGAGGAGCCGGAAGCCCTGACTCTGTCACAAACCCACTTTATGACCTGAACAAGCTCCCTTGTTTGTTTCCCCTGGAAATCTTAGTTTCCTCTTCTCTAGATGAAGGATGAAGTTTGAGAAAACTAGGTGATTTCAACAGTTCAATAGGGTTGACAGGTGGATACAAGTACCATTGTTCCCTGTGTCTAAAAAGCCAATTTCACAGTCAAGTTTTCAAAAATATACAACAAATACAGTGAGACACCCTTTGTATGTTGCCTCATAATTTAGCCTGATGCATTTTTTTTTTTAAAGAAGATGTTGGGGGTAGGAGTTTATTAATTAATTAATTTATTTTTGCTGTGTTGGGTCTTCGTTTCTGTGCGAGGGCTTTCTCTAGTTGTGGCAAGCGGGGGCCACTCTTTATCGCGGTGCACGGGCCTTTCACTGTTGCGGCCTTTCTTGTTGCAGAGCACAGGCTCCAGATGTGCAGGCTCAGTAGTTGTGGCTCACAGGCCTAACTGCTCCACGGCATGTGGGATCTTCCCAGACCAGGGCTCGAACCCGTGTCCCCTGCATTGGCAGGCAGATTCTCAACCACTGTGCCACCAGGGAAGCCCTAGCCTGATGCATCTTAAGCAAAGTAGTAGAACATTTTCTAGAAAGATGTTGTGGGAAAATGAGATTCAGAAGGGCTGTGGTAAGTAATATTCAGCTAGATTCCACTTCTGAATGTGTTGCTATACCATTTATAAGACTGATTTTCTTTAAAAGGAGGATTTTAAATGGCTGTAAGATGAACAGCGATAGTAAGAGAGATGGACAGGTACTATGCTGTCATCATTAATCCATCACTGTTTTCTTTCCCACCGTGCTCAGACACAGCCTCAGAGTCCTTCTAAACATTGTATTCAGTGCAGCCATCAGTTGATAATAAGAGTTTGCAAAGATGTTTAAATCTACCTAGCATTCCCGAAGCCCTCCTCCTGAGGTCCCGTATTTAGTAAGCCCTTGCTTTTTCTTTTGTTATGACTTATGTTTAACAAAGCAACTCTTTGGTCTCAGTGGAAAGGCCACAGGTTTGGCTTCTTGTGCAGCTAGAAGCTAAATAGAATCCAGCTACGATTTCTGTTCTTACCTGTCGCAAATCGTACACACTTAAGACAATGGAGAGAACAGATGATGATGGCCACTGAGTATTCGATACAACCCTGAGACAGCCACAAAGTGAGGGTAAGGCTTGAAACACGTAGCATAGATTTAAAACCTATGAAGGTATGAAAAGAGCATCTGGGTCACTTGCATGGACCATAGCGGCAGTCAAGATGATGTCATTTCTTTATATAATTTTTTCTTCCATTTTTACAACATACAACAATAGAATTCACTTAGAACTCCGTTAATTTCAGTAGAGACAATGTCAAGCACATAAAATGTGATATAGTAGAAGCAAATTTATTTTAAGCACTCAGAGCCATGCCCACAAATTGATCATTCTTATTTATTTTGAATTTTCAAAAATATTTGACCAATAACAAAATCTAACATTTTACCTTTTTAAACAGATGTACCCACAATGGAGAAGACACATGATTCAGACTCTTTTAAAAACAAACTTCAATTTTGAACTTTTTATTGCAGGTTTCTTTTTCATGTAATCACATGCTGCCAATATAGTCAAGTTGTACAATGAAAATTAAAGATTCCACTTTTATCCAGGTCATTCATTTACAAATAACATACTCTCATGTCACAGGTCTTAGTAAGATCCTCTGAGAGTCAGTCGAGTCAGCATGGACCTTCCCTTGAACAAAGAGGGAAGGTCTTATCCAGGGAAGGGAAACGTCTTATCCAAAGATGCAGTGAAAATCATGGGCAGAATTTGTCACCAGCCCCAAAGATGGTCATCCATGCAGGTATTTTTGGTCTCTTAATAAGATCTTCAACTTTTTAAATTCCCTCAACTGTCCCCATTTTGGTCTTGCTGACTTCACTATTAATAATAATAGCAGAGAGGGCAAACCCCAGGGAGCTAGAGAAGGTCACATGACCTACACACAGCTTGAATGAAGAGTCCATCTGAGCAAAGGCAAGGATTCTTTTCTTGATGAAGTGTTCTTTATAATTATTATGAATTAGATGAAATAGTACCTAAAACCACTGCCACTTTTTCTTACCTCTACTTTCTATAATTCTCTAATATATTAAATAAACTTCTACCTTAGTCCTAAAAATGAACTGACATCTGGTTAATAAGTTAATAGGATATATCTTAAAAGTTTCTTAAACTCTTGGATATATTTTGCACATTAAAGAAGCTTGTGTTCCTTAATGTTTTTATAATTTCCGTTGCAACATGTTTTCTTACAAATTATAGCTCTTCTGTCTGCTTGGCATAAAATGCTTTAATTGCATATTACACATTTGAGATAATATGATTTCGAGTTTGTATAAACTCAGTAGAAAATTGGTTAAATACTTCTTGTAGAAGAAACAACACCATTTAATTTAGTCCCCTTATTCAATATTCTTTTGAAACCAAATGTGAAGACATAGTTTTACTTTTTTTTTCTACTAAAGGCCTAATTCATAAGTGCCAGAAAATATTAACACTCTTTTCAAAATAGACTAAATTGACACTTGAAAGAGTCTTTGGTAATTTGAAAGTGTACTTGAATAAGAAGTTTAAAAAGCATCCTGCTTTTTTAATAGTAAGAGAGATTGTGCATATGTGGAGGCATGGGGTATGGGGGAAATCTCAGTGCCTTCCAATCAATTTTGCTGTGAAACTAAGACTGCTCTAAAAAAAGTCTAATAAAAAATTTATTTTAAAAAATGGTCACGTTAAAAACTCAAATGACCATCTTTGTGGATTAGAAATAGACTAGAAACATGCAGCACTGAGTGGGGACTGATTGATCAGTCTGTTGGTTTTCATACAAGGACTGGAGATCAATGACTAGGAGCTCAATGCTAGGAGGAATAAGTGTCCCACAAGTGGCAGGGGACAAAACCAGCCTTGCCCCAGAGCAGAGGCTGAGAAAAGTCACAACCAGCAAGGGTTCACCAGCAGAGGGAGGAATAGGAGAGACAAGTTGGTGATGCAGCTGTGAACTTGGCCAAGCCCCAAGCTAGCTCGGGGCCTGCATTGAACAGATCCCCAAGGGACAGAGCACAAACCTCCAACACAGGCCCTAGTTCTGAACTGGGGACACATGGGGACTAATAAGAACCACCAAAAAGGGAGAGTGAGCACAGAGAGGAAGAGAAATGGAAGAAGGGAAAGTCCCACCCAAGCTGAACTTACCGAAAGCAATAACTTCGAAGCATACAGAGAAAATATTCTAAAACAAACAAACAAAAACACCAACCAAGGAAGAAGTCACTCTCAAGAAAATGGATATAATAGAGTGATAGAACAGTATGAAAAAGACCAAAATAATCCTTTCTCAATCCTCAAAGAGATCATGAAATAATAACAACCCTCCCCACTCCCCCCACCCATCACAACCACCATAAAACACTGAAAAGAACAAAACGAACAAACAGGAGAGTATGAAACGGGAATCTGTCCCTCACACTGGGAAGGGATTTGAATTTAAAACAAGTGGTTATTGAAAAGGGCCAGTTAGAATTCCTGGTATAAAATATATATATTTATTGAAATAATAATAAAAAAGAAAACCTCAATAGACAGGAAACGCATAAACTAAAGTCACCGGGAATAACAAAAAAAAGTTGCACAAAACACAGACTTTTGTCTACATCGATTTCTCTGAGTACTAGAAAGAAAAAAGGAAAAAACAGGAGTTTATTTTCAAAAATAAATGAAAACAGTTACCTGTTTAACAAGCAGCTTCCACGTGGGTTGGATTTCAACCTCAATGGCATTTGACCCCCACACTAATCTTCTGTAGGAGATTGACCATCTGTTAGTGTCACAGCTACATGCAGTACAGACCACACTAAGCAGGAGTTCCTTCTCTACCCTTTAGGGACTTTGTGTCTTCAATCAAAAATTAACGTGCCAATCTCAAAATACTAATATATTTTTAAATGAAAGTTAGCACATGATGGACAAAGTTGTTTTTCTGGTTAAAAATATATCTTAAGTACAGTACAACTCAAGAATCAAAATGAAATTAGAAAGGCATTTTGAGTTTTTTTAAAAAAATAATTTGATTATATTCTAAGAGCAGCTAAAAAGACACAGATATGAAGATATTCCTAGAATTCTCAGGCATTCTAGACTGCCCTTGATGTTGGAGATCATGTCTATCTTACCTTGGTATCTCCAACACCTAGGACAGGTCCTTAGCATATGAACTCAATGAATACATGAAGGAATGAGCCAATGAAGTGCAAGATGGTATATGGTCCTCACGGCTAACAACTTGTAAATCCACACATATGTACATTACAATAAGAAGCCCTCAGGGAGGGATAAATTAAGAGGTTGGGCTTAACATATGCACACTATTATATATAAAATAGAAAATCAGTGAGGATCTATTGTATAGCACAGGGAACTCTACTCAATACTCTGTAATAACCTATATGGGAAAAGACTCTGAAAAAGAATAGATATATGTACATGTATAACTAAATCACTTTGCTGTATGCCTGAAACTAACACAACATTGTACATAAACTATACTCCAATATAAAATAAAAATTTAAAAAAAGAAGCCTTCGTGTTTGCATAGCAATTTACAATTTACAAAGTTCTTACAAAAGATTCTCTCATTTGATCATCACAATAGTCCAAAAGATGTGGTACATGTATACAATGGAATATTACTCAGCCATTAAAAAAGAATGAAATAATGCCATTTGCAGCAACATGGATGGACCTCCATGAGACTTGAGAGTCCTGTCTCACTGGCTTGAAGTCCTCAGAATGTCCTCCAAATAAACATAATTCTCAACTTTTAGGTTGTGCGTTCTTTTTTCAGTTGACAGCCATGTTTGAATCACAGACAGGCATGCCCCTTGCTACTTCATCTATTCCACTGTCTCTTGCCAAAAAGTATTGCATGTTTAGGGAATTGTGTACTCATCTCAATCTCAGCACAGGCCAAGTAGAATTTTCAGGGACAGTGACCAATGGCTGAGCAACCGGAAGGAATATGAGGTTTGAAGCTGGGTCACATGAGCAAAGTTCCAAGGAACAAAGGAGATGACACGCCCTGACTTTAGAAATCTGACGAGCTGGCAGGGGAAAAAGAAGCCCTAGAATTATTCCAGGTGGCCTCACAAAACTAAATAGTCAGAATGAAATTAAGTAGACTTGCCTAATATTCAGAACCATTCATTAGGGGAATAATTGCTTCGGACGTAGAAGGTCCCTCTCCAAAGAGATGGAAGGATTTCTTAACAGGGGAAGTGATGAAGGGCATCCCTGCACTGGTTAGGAGCTGTGCTTGAAGGAGCACTGAGGTTTCTTGCAACCATGAGATATTAGTAAACCTGCTGGAAGGTATTTCTGAAAAACCAAGCATGAATGAGTAGGAATATTTTCTTTGGCGATGGTCTCTATCTCTTTTCAATGTGATGATTTGTTCATTCATTCATCCATTTATCAATTTATTCACCAAATAATTGTTGAGAATATGTTTTTTGCTAGGCCCTTTAGGCTCCAGATGGTGAAGACTAGGCTGGGGGTCCTCAAAGAGGCAGGAGGAGCATGTCAGAATCACTGGTGAGCAACTTCAAACTGCATGTGACCGCTCGGCTTCCATTCTGATAAGCCACCAATAGAGTCCTTGGCAGGGAGGGAGGCCTGTAGTTTTCCAAACAGTTAATACTAAGCCTGAGAATTCTGGCATGACCCATTTCTTTGAACTGTGGAATTTTTAGGGAGCGGGTTCATTAGAGTTTGAAAAAAGTTCCCAGGTGATTTTGCTAGCTAATCCCTCACTCCCCTAACATACCCACTTTCTAAAGGAAGGGAGAGCTAAGAAATTCACAGATGCATAGAAACGGTACCCAATTTCTGGGATTTGGGTATGGTTGTAGAGTATAACACGTATGTTGGTCTTAGAGCCTTCCCATTAAAAAATAATAATAATAACAAGATAGGCATGTTTTGAGAAACTGCTTTCGGGGGAAAAATTCCCTATTTTAGCAGTACTTGAACCTGCTTCTATACTTTATAATTTGTACAGAGAGGATCCGTTTTACAAATGACAAAATGATTTTCTTTTTTCACATTAGTTCTTATCTGTGACCTGTCTATTTCATTTCCTAAAGCACATTTTCAGATAACCTCAAGTTCTTGCAGGGTTTCATGCCCTATATGTGAGCTAAGTGAGGTGCTTCTCATCAGCTTTTTGGGGAAAGTGCCTGGAGCATTCCCAGGCATGAAGATCCAGAAAGCAGAGGACCAGGAGGGCATCTGGGGGGGAGGTGGGGATGGAGAAATCCCAGGATCTCCAGAGAGACCCAGGACTTAGGCTTACTCGCGCTGCCATAAGGTTTTGCTCTGAAACAAGGCCTTAGAGTTAAGTGATTTTATACTTTGAGTGGATTCAGAGCCATAGAACCATGGGTTATATTTTTACATAAATTATTGACTTCTAACCAAACGCTAAGATTTGAGACAATCTCATTGGATTCCAGAAGAATGAGTAAAGCCTGTCTCTTCTACTCCAACCAAACCTTCCTTGCTCTTTTCTCAAAGAACTGATCTGATGGGTGAGTATCTATATGTGGGCTGTATTCTAAGGATGGAGCTTTCCAAGGGGAAAAGGTCGTGGTCTATAGGCACAATTTCTTTTCTGACGTTTGCTTCCCACAAGACCTGAGGAGTAAGAGAGAAGGGTTTCGTAGCAGCCCTAAATCTCTTTCTCTCTCCCCCGCCTTCCTCTTGCTTCTTTTCTCTCTCTCTTCTCCTGGAACAGCTTCCACCAGCTTGGAGCTGAAGCGTTGATGGCAAATCCACCCTCTTTTGCTGCTGTCACTCAGATTTCTTTCCTCTGGTACTAACAGGCATGCCTTTTTTCTCAGTGGTGTGACAAGTGTTGAGAATTAAGTTTGGTCCTGCAGAATCACCAAGCCAATTATGAGTACCACTGTCACAGCTCCACATTCAGCAATGTCACACTGAAATCAGCCATGGTTGGAGTATTCCCATTAGAGACATTAGTAAACCTTAGCCACCAAAATTTTTTTCTTCTAGAGTTCTGGGTTACCAACAAGGCAATTGGTCTGGAGCTAACCCCTGATTAGGACGTGCCTGGATCTCTACTGCCAGAAAGTTCTCCTTCAGGAGGCTAAATAAAGGAGGCAAAGGTAAATAAGCTAAATAAAGGTGGGCTAAGTGAAAAGATGAAGGGTCACTCAACTTAAAAACTGTCCTAATAGGAAGACAGCTTGGATGAATGAGGAATGAGGTAAGTGTGTATTTTCCATATGGCCCTGTGTCCCTGCGGTAAGAGAATTACCCCAAGTGTCTATGGACCTGTCTGGGACAGGCGCTAAGATGCGAAGTTGTGTTCGGTTCATGAATGAATGAAGGTAGGGGCAGGGAACCTCCTGGAATAATTTTCCTGCTTTCTTCCTGATGCCCTCTGGCAATTTCTCTCCAGAGTAAAATTATCACAGCTGATGTCTTGATTTGCTTTTTGCTACAGGAAAGTGAGACTATGAACATCTGTGCATTTTCTCTTTGCCTTGCTGCTATGAAGCCTGAAAGAGGAAGTTGTATTTAGATTTTGTGGCTTTTTATGATCAGAGATTTCTGTGCATCCCTCTTCCTTTATTTCTTTTATTGAGTCCTTGCTTTTCATGCAAGCAAGCTCGAATTGATTTAGGAAATTGATAAGCTGTCATTCAACCAACTAATCAATCACAATAAATTTTTGAAAAAAGCATTTAGTCTTACACTAAAATATAAAAGGGAAAACTGGTGGGGGAGCAGGGGAATGCTCCATATTCTACTTGCTTTCTTTACTCTCCAAAGAGAAAAACCCACAAAATAAAATGTGGCTCTATGATTCTAAGTAGGTTGTCTCCTCTAGTCTTCATATTTGGGAAACTATATTCTGTGTCTTGCTTATTAGATTGTCAAGGTCTTTACTGTGTGGACCAGATTTAAATTTAATGATGTATGATCTTTACTAAAGATTGGCACTTGATAAATAAGGACAAACATGAGGTAGCTACACGATGGGAAATCTTTCCTGTGGAAACGGTTTCCTAGGCAGAGTATATCTATATTTATCAACTAGATTTCCTAAATAGATCAATCCTTTAAATGTCCTGTGCTTAATGCTATTAAAGCAATATGTTTTTAATGACTTTGAAAACCTCTTGTATTTCAGTGTTTTAAGCATTGTATCTGAAATCTTATATAATGATACCATCTCTAAGGCACTTTGTAATATTGTCATAATCTAGATGCCTGGTTCATTTTGCATAGCGTTCAGTCAGAGGGAAGACTTGAAAACAATAACAGATCAGTAGCTCGCAGGCTTGGTGTGAATACAAATTATGGGGGTGCTTGCTAAAAATGCAGTTTCTTTTCTTACCACTACCCCAGCTTCTACCTACTAAATCAGAATTATGGAGGAGAACCCAAGAACCTGTATTTTAAGTACGAGATTACTTCTTAGCTTGAGAATTTTTGTTTCTGACTAACTGTGAAGATGGTCAGGCAGATCCTTCTTCTTGTCCCTGAAACTGGGCAAGAAATGAAGGTGATTATTAAGATTCCTGGGAAGGCTTGCAATGGTTTACTTTCAGTCACCAGGATTCACCATTTCAAATTACAGAAGAGGGAAGCAGGGACTCTAGGTCACTGTGAGTTAACAAGGAGCCTAAGAATTTCCTGTGCTACTATTATACTATGATTTTCTAATCTATTGGCATCTGTAGATCTCATTCTCATAACTGTACCTCTATTCTTTGTCTCTCTTTCCTTCCAGTCAGTTAACGTCTCTGAGACGATGACTAAGTCTTATTTATCCTTAGATCCCTTGTGCCTTGCGAAACGCCTGGCATATTAGAGTTTAGTTCACAGATCAATGAATGCATTTACTTATTCATTCCTTCCACACATATCTATTGAGCTTCTACCATGAATCAGGCACTGTTCTAGGTTCTGTAAATAACAGTGGTGAATGACACAATTAACTGAGCAAACAAAATCCTTCTCTCTGGGGCTGGTTCTCCATAGTAAAATGCAATCATCATATTGTCTTTCTGTCTCTCAGAGGATTTGGAGGATTAAGATGCTGATGTTTATGAAATGACTCAAGATTTTTTGAGGAAAGAAAAGACAACACAGAGAATACTGTTCTATAATCCTGAGAGAAAAGATCAAATGTTATTTGCTTGTACTGTTCTTTCGGTCTTTTCTTTTTAATTAGTGTGCCTAAGATGAGAATAATTTACGACATCTCTCTGATGCCAGTAAATGAGCTGGGGTTATATGAAGCTGATGAAACATTATGCCAACAATTCACTGATCATAAGCGATGTGGTATCTCCATTTCTGCTGGCAGAGTTTACTCCAGGAGTACCACAAACCCCACCTGACCTCTTGTTCTCCACCGGTCAGACCTAGTCCAAACGTATGATGGATGTTGTAGCAGGTGCTGTTATCTTCCAGCAACCTAGGGTGTGGTCAGGACAGGAACCGTACTTCAGTTCATGGTACTTAACAAATCAGTGTTCTTCCCGTAGATCCTGATGTGTGCTGAGGAAAATTCGGACTTACCCAACTTTCTGAAACCTCTTCTCCAAGTGGTTCCAAACATACCTGATTTTCTGCACTTGGATACATTGCAAATGCAATTACAAATGTAATAGAAAAGTTGTCATTCACCCGTCAGGGGAGGTGACGGTTGTCTATTACATGCAGCTCTCACTTTCCTTGATACGTAGCTGTAATTCCCAGCCCAGCAGTGTGATTTTCAGAACTTTCATCCAATAAATACATTATTTTCTTGTAACAAAAACATGCCATCACATTGTACTCTTAAAATCACTTACTTTTAATTCTGGCTTCAGTATGGCTTGGTTTATGACAGAGTGGTAGTCAGCCACCAGGGGTTCTTCTGGGTTCTTGCTTACAGGAAACTTCAGTGTGGATAAGTAGAGGCAGATTACCTTCTTCCTCATATATCTTTGAAATTCATCCTAGAGAAGACAATCCAGTCCATAAATTCTCCAATGTTGTTCAATAAAGCACTCAATCAACCAAATACCTACCAAGTGGTAGACCAGTGGTTCCCAAAGTTTGAGCTGCAGATAAGAGCATCAGCATTATTTTGGAACCTGCTAGAAATGCAGGTTCTCAGCCTCACCCCAAACCTACTGGATCCAATATTCAGCAGTCTCTGTTTTAAAGATCCCTCGAGGTAATTCTGATTTGGACTAAAATTTAAGAACCACTGTGCTAGGGAATAAAGAGAAAGATACACTTTGCAAGAAACTTTATATCTAGAAAATAGTTTCCAGCTATCTTAAAATCACACCTTGATGTTTAAAATGTATAATTTCCTCAAACTACATATTTCTGAAAAACTGAACAATCATTCCCATGTTATGTCTTTAAGAGTTATAACACGGACAGCCACTGCTCATGTAATGGCTAAGGGCTCTCCCAATGAGCCTGACATGGTAGAAATTTCTCCAGGCTGATGTGGAGGAAATGCCCTTCACTCCTGAGTCAAAATAAGACACAGCAAAGAGACGGCAGAGATAGTTTTGCCATCTCCTATTTGTGGACAGGGAAACTTAAATAGAGGAGGATCCACTCTGCAATGCTGGCCATCACAGGCTGTGCAATAGATGCAACACAGAAGGACACGCACCGTTGTCCTTAGCAAAATAGTGTCTGCTTCTTGCAAGGAGCATGGGATACAGTTGGCCCATACCCTCCACTGCGGCTTCCAGTAGAATAACAGGAGAAGGACCCCACAGGTCAGCACGGATGTTATGAGGCAGAGAGCTCTGCGTAGATTCTGGGTCTGGTAACCAAATACCTCCTGGAGAGTAAATAAAAGATTTACTCTATTTTTTTCCCACATAAAAACTCATTCAGTTCCAAGACACACAAACTACATTCAGGGGTTGGTTGAGAAAGAAATCTAGTTTTGGCTGGTTGAATCAGATTGATTGCATACAGCTGTCAGCTGATATAATTTTTAAAAGTTCCAGGAAGGACTCATTTTGCTACCTTGGCACATGGAACTAAAACATTAGGAGCAAGGAATGGACAGACTTATTTGGTTCTAAATACTCATAAGAGTCACCTCAGATTTATAAAATACTTCATGTTTTGGATCATATTTACTTCTTTTAGATATAAGGTTTTTAAAAAAAAATTATTAATGTGAAGTTACTGGAGGAAGATGATAAAATTATGACCAATGTGATCCATACTTATATATCTTGCTTTATTCAGGTTCAGATTTGTTTTATAATAATATGATTAAGAAGCATTGAGAGTGTGCATAAGTGTACTGATTTCTAAAACAGTAGGGCAATATAAATTATGAGATTATTTGTGGACATGAAAAACTTTCAAAAGACAGCTTATAGGTATTTACCCTGAGAGTAACATGCTGAAATATTTCTATTTTTAATAATAGGCTAGTTAATGTTTGTCATGAATTGAGTCAAGACTTGAGATGTGGTTTTAGGGGACGCTAACTAGCCAGAAACAATAGATTTGCTTAAATAAAGGTAATTTTTAGTTTCCATCTCCTACAATGAAGTTTCACAGCATTGTTTTTAAATTTCAAAAACTAGATCTTTAGTGTGAAGACCCAGAGGGCTCCTGATTATGAATGACATTGTTACTCTACCATTATTTTACTTTCTGGTGTTATTTTGTGTGTGTGTGTGAGTGTGTGTGTGTGTGTGTGTGTGTGTTCTAAGACTGAAATCCCGGGTCCAGATCATAGGGATATAATGTCAAGAAGATAGGATTTTACTGAGTTTCTATAGCACTTTCAGTGATGGAATCTCCTGAATTTTATGCCAGTTTAGATCATGCTATAATAAATCTCTTGTCTTAATTCTTTGGAAAAGTTTTCATCTTCCCTATGGTCATTTTCACTAATATTTTCTAATAAAGAACTCTGTGGTAGATTAACATTTCAATAACAGTTGTTGAAAGTAACCCTTAGACATATTGAAAAGGTCACAGGTTTAAGAAGCTAAGACATAAGTTTGAGTCACCACTCTGCTAGTTTTCAACTATGTGAACTTAGGTAAATCATTTCACCTCTAGGGAATCCCAATTTCCTCTTCTACAAAACAATTAGAAATATGTGCCTTACAGGGTACTTGTGCTCGAATGAGATAATGTCACCTTAAGTGTTCTGCAAAGTAATTAAAATGTTAAGAGTTCCTTTCCACTACTCCTCAACACAATCACCTACCTGGGGAAACAGTGACCATTAAGTTTAGTGATGCTGCCACTCTATTTGGAGATTATTCATGATAAGATTTAAATATAACTTAGAAACATGTGTTCACTGTGCTTTTAAGCATATTTTCAGTTGGATCTCCTTTCTCTCTCCTCTCTTTCCTCTGATTCTGTAAACCTGTTTTGATTTTATTTGTGAATTATAGGTTTATTAGACTCAAATAAAAAGTATATGCCAGTTCACATATTATGTCATAAATATGCATTCTTTTACAAAGTTATTTACAGGGGCTATTGCCAAAGCCAACGTGTGTGCAAAATAGAAGCAGAACAGTTGGAATTTTAGTCCAGCTTGTAGCTGAAATGAACACATTTCAGGAAAATGGCTTTCCTTTTTTCTGTTTACTTACACACAGCAGTGACATTGGTAATCATAATTCTGATTCCCCTTCAGGTCTTTTCCATACTTTTTTTTTTATTCAAAAAGGAACTCACAGTGCTATCAAGACTGCAATGAAATCACTATAGCTGCACACTGCTAACAACCTTATAAACTGGAGTAATTCTTTAGGGAAAGCAAGGTGACAAATTGTACTAAGAATTATAAAGATGTTTCTATCCCTTGAATCAGTAATTCTGCACTAAAAAATATACCCAAGGAAATAATACAGAAAGTGGAAAGTGATGTATATAAAGATGTTCAGCACAGCATTATCTGTAATAGCAAAATTATTAGAAGAAATAAATGATAGCTAATGGTTCAATAATATGTGAGTCAAAACAAAGGGCTATTGTGGGACCATTAAAAACAAAATGTATGAACTCAATGTAGAGTTATGGGACATTATATGATATAATGCTAAGTGAAGGAAAGAACATAGAACAGATAAAATAGATGGAAAACAAATAGCAACATTATGAACTTTAACCCAACTATACCAGTAATTCCATTAAATGTAAATGGCCTTAATTCTGTGACTGACAGCAAAGATTGTCAGACTACATAATAAAAGAAGATCTACTATATGCTGTTTACAAGAGACACACTTTAAATATAAAGAAGCAGATAGATTATAAGGATAAAGAAGGGAGAAATGTATCATGCAAAGACTAACAAAAGAAAATCAGTATAGCTATATTAACATCAGACAAAATAGACTCTAAGAAAAGAAATATTATGAGAAAAAGAAGGACAAAGATCCATTCAACAGAGAGACATAACAATCTTAAATTTTTGTGTACCTGTAAGCATAGTTTCAAAACTTGTAAAGCATAATTGATAGAACTTAAATTCATTCTCATCATTGAAGATTTTAACACATAAGGAAGGAAATAAAGATAAGAAGAGAAATGAATAAAATAGAAAGCAGACATACAATAGAGACAATAATGCCAAATTTATACTTTGTGAGGTTAATAAAATTGATAAACTCAAATAAATCTGAGTATTTTTAAGGTTATAAAAGAAAATGAATGTGTAGCTAAAAGCCTTTCTACCAAAAAAAAAAAAGAGAAAAAAACTAAAAAACAAACTTCAAGCCCAGATGGGTTGTGAATCCTTTCAAATATTTAAGGTATAAATGATACCAATCTTTCACAAACTCTTTCATAAATAGAGGTGGGAATGCTCCCAAGTCATTTTATGAGGCAAGCATACTCAGATACCAAAATCTGATAGGTATGTTACAAGAAAGGAAAATTACAAGCTAAGATTTGTCAGAAACATGGATGAAATAATCCTGAAATATATCATCTAACTAAGTCAGTGATATATTAAAAAGGTGATACATCATTACCAAATGGAATTTATTCTAGGATTACAAGGACTTGAAAATCACTGTATTTGGTATGTTAACTTTCAGGAGGAAAATTATAAGGTGATCTCAATAGATACAGAGGAACTTTCATAAAATTCAACACCAATACATTAAGAAAAAACAGAAAGAAACCTCTCAGCAACCTAACAAGAGATAGGAACATCTTTCAGCTAACATCATGCTTAATGATAAAATATAGGCCTCTCCTGAGATCACAAGCAAAATAAGGTTATCAACAATCACCACTAATATCCAGTATAGTATTGGAAGTCTTAACCAGTGCAGTAAGGCAAGAAAAAGAAATAATGTTTACAATAATTGGAAAATGAAAAGTAACAATACTGTATTATATACTTGAAAGTTGCTAAGACAATAAGTCTTAAAGTTCTCACTACAAAAAGGAAGTGGTAACTATGTGAGGTGATGGAGGTGTTTGCTAATGCTATGCTGGTAATCATTTCACAATATTTAAGTGTATCTAATCAACACGTTGTATACTTTAAACTTACAAATTGTTATATGTCAATTATATCTCAATAACCTTGGGGAAAAAAGAAGTAAAACTCTTTTTATGAGTATATAATGTGATTATGTAAATGAAGAAATGAAAAGAATGTACAAACAAATTATTAGAGTTAATAAGTGAATTTATCAAGGTCGCTGGATATTGAGTCAATACAGAAAAACTAATTGTATTTGTATATACTAGTAACAAACAATTTGAAAATAAAGTTAAATATCATTTGCAATACTATCAAGGGAAAAAATCAATTATTTTGTAATAGTTCTAACAAAGTTGTACAGGACCTCTAAATTAAAAACTACATATTATTGCTGAGAGCACATATCTAAATAAATGGAGAGATATATTAAGTTTGAGGACTAACCATTAGCAATCCCATTTAACCAAGTGTTGATAGAGGTCATAGAACTGTACACTTAAAATCAGTGTACTTTATTGACACCACTGTATTATATATGTCAATAAAAATAAAATAAAAGTGGAGTTTGTTATTAGATATTGTTCCAAGCAGGTGGAAGTTACTTTAATTACTTCAGTGAGATTGGATTGAGAAAGAGAAAATGGCAGCAAAATTTGAAAAGTGATTGAAAAAAGAAAAAGACCAGAGAAGGGGATTTCTATTGGAAATAGGAGGTTTGGTGACCTGGGAATACAGTAGCTGCCTCCTGGTGTGGTTGATTGGGAAGTGCTGACATACGTAGGAGCAGAGATAAAATCACATCCCTGTAACCAAGATAAATTTCTGTGAAAGACATCGCTTATGGCCGGGGACAGCTCAATCAAAATATCAACAGTTTTTTTTTTCCCTATCTGTTAAAAAATAAGTAAGTAGATAGTAAACCTAGATAGCAGATAGTAGATAGATAGATAGACAGATAGATGATAGACAGACAAAAAAGACCTTGTTAATGTCAGAGTAACTTTCAGAAATAAGTAGCTCCTTGAGCAAAGATGAGTAGAAGCAATGTTTTTGCTTCTTTGATAAACTGGCCTCATAAATCTTGGTAAAAGTCCTTTCTATCATTTCTCAGTTTTCCCAGAGTTTATGTGGCTAGATATGGGACTTGAGGTTTAGGATAAAAGAATCACTACTTTATTTGGTACTCTTTCAATCTACTCCCAATTGGCTTGCCAATGTTTATGTGATTCGAGTTTATCATGTTTCCATTTGACCGATTCATCTCAAGTATAATTTGATTGTTCTAGATGATTAGTCTTCTGATGCAGTAAGAGTCATTCAGATTTCTCCTAAATATTGATTTACCTCTGGTAAAATCCATTAAGAAATGCAGGGTAGAGGAAAGAGCCAGGAACAATATGTGTGCCATAAGAGGAAGATAAGTAGAATCCAGAGGTCTTGTAAATGTAAAGATACTGGGAACAGAGGTGAGAGCATCAGAATCTCAACCCCATTATACGTGGCTCGTTGCAATAAAGTGAGTTTTGCCACCTATTAGCTATGTGACCTCAGGACTTAACTTCTCTAAGTCTCAGTTTCCATCTCTGTACTTAGGGGATATTAATAACACACACCTGGAAGAATAGTTGTGAAGATTAAACAAGAAGTGTAAGGTGTTGAGCACAAAGGAAGTGCTCTGTCACGGTTAGCAGTGGTCTGATAATAGGTTCATCCAAAGGAGGAGAGAGGTGACTCCTTCAGTTTTGAGTTGCAATACACTGAGTCAAGGATGGTAATGGAAACGGGCTGTGTTCCACAGGGTGAGGACCCCAGATCTGCCACCTATTAGTGGAGTTGAATAGCACAGAGGTTGTGCCCATCTTCACATAGACTTGAATTGTATTTTCTCTAAGCAGTAATGTTCCCTTGGTTTTTTGTTCCCCACTAGAATTCTGTATTCCAGATAACAGGAGAGGTAACTAGCCTTAATTGTCTTTTTCTAGGACCAGAATACAGAGGAAGCAGCTTGGATTAGGAGTAACTGAAATTTGCACATGCCTTTTGACAGAGGTTGTTCCCTAATGTCACAATTTAGAGCCCTATCCAGGTCTGTCAACAGAGCCTCTGTTCTTTATAGCCCACCCCATTGCCTTCTAGAAGCTCTCACTTCTATTTCTTGCTCCATCACTTGCCAGTTAATGTGATCTGGGTAAATGATTTCATTCACTGAACTTTAGATTCCTCATGTGAAAAATGTGGCTGGTTGTAAAACACAGTGGAAGTAGTCTGACGTCACAGTTAAAAGCTTGGGATATGGCGTGAGAAAACCAAGTTCAAATCATGCCTCTACCACTTAACCGGATATCTGACCTTGGGTAATCCACTTGACTTCTGCTGACTCAATTTCCTCCTTCATAAATGGAAATAAGAGCAGTAACTATTTTTCTAGGGTTGTGAGAAACTAATGTGATAATGCGTGCAAAGCATTTAACACAGTTCCTGAAACATTTTGAACACTCAGTATATGTTGAGAGTAAATATTAGCTTGGTTAATTTACAACAAAATTTCAGTGGATTAAAAGTGGCTAGTCCCATTGGACTCACTGTGAAATGATTTGGCCACAGGCAATATTTAGAGCTAAATATTATTTGCCAAAACCATAAGTTGTGTTTCTGAAAGTGATTGATCCAGTGGCTTAAATGGAATTTTTGCTTTTCCCACTGAGCACAAATTGTCAAAACTGAAGTCAAACGCAGGCCCAAAGGAAAACTGCTCACCTTTGTAATATGTGAAACTAGGGGAAAGGCTTTAAGATAAACACCAAACTAATTAAATGATTAACAGATGCAGTAACTGTATACACGAGCACACCCAAGCACACACACACCAGTACAGCCATCCTTCACTTGCATAGGAGGTAAACAGTGTGACAGAGCATCCTCTGATGCTTACGTAATGTGACATTTTACACGTTTACTTAGCTGAGCCTCCGTTTCCTCAGCTGTAAAATTGATATCTGAGTAACTAGCTCATAGGCATTCAATGGGAACATACATGAAGTACTAGCACAGAAAGGGCATTTAAAAAAACATGTTTTTTCTTTCTTTTCTTTATAGGTAGTTCTCACAGCTGCAATCCGAGACAGCACTAGGATTGGTCATATTCTTCAGGAAAGGAGAATTACAGGGCCCAGTTTCATCTAAGCATGGTTTCCTCACCAAATTCCCTTTTGGTGGGATCCTCTTAGTCTTATGGAATCACCTCCTAGGGTCTCCTCCCGTCTTTGTTCTGGAATTTTTATTGCATCTGGAGCAGTAACATTTATGAACCACTGGTCTTGTAAACAGGTCTTTTTCAGCTTTTGTAAATCATCTTATTCTTATGTTCACCATTCACGTGTTTATCCATCTGAAGTATCTGTTGCATACCCACCATGCAAAGACACAGTAGTGATTCAAGTTTTTTGGAATGGGTATTTTGGGTTACTTTCATAACACTTTTACTTCCTCAAACCAGATTCTTACAGCTCAAAGTTGTAAATTGATTTACTCAACCAAGATATCACATAAATAACTCTCAGTACTCCAATTTTCTTCTGTGGATGGCAATGCCAGCTTCTTGCTGTGACATGTTAGGGTTTTCCATGAGTGAGAATGTTCCAATAGTCTTAGAGTAAGTTATCTCTTTCTGTATAATCCTCAAACTTTTAGTCCTTTGAATCATGGCCAAGGAGATAATATCTCTGAGTCCTTGTATCATGCTAGAATCCATCATGTTTTATCTTCTTTTTTTAAAACAACAATCACAGCACCGAGTTTCTATTTATTATTCACAATCTACCCTTTGCTGTCTTTATCTAGACATGCCAAATTGTGTTCTTTTATGTGTTAAATGGGAGGATATTCTTAAAATGCTCTCTTATCTCTAACTCTGCCATGTTTTAAAGTTCTTTTCTTTAATGTTAGGATAATATTGTCTCTAGGTAATGAATCATGTTAGTGTGGTATTGTTCCTCAACCTTCTATTACTGGTTTAGTCACATGTAGTAATTTGTGTTAGTTATCACTACTTGCCAAATGTTGTTAATTATAGTTTCCTGTATTTTTCCCTGCGTTCATGCCATGAAGTGCCTTTTGAGTAAGGATAAAATGTCACGAGTACTTTCCCTTTGTCTGCATTTGGCAATAAGAACTAACCTTTCTGGACATTTACTTAGGTGTCATTTAATCTTCCCAAGATTAAAGAATCCTATGAAATAGGAATCCTATGAATCCAAGAATCCTATGAAATAGACATTATCATGTATTGAAATAGTTATTATTATTAATAATATTTGTAAGTTATTATTTGTAGATCAAAGAAACTGAGTCTTGGCGGGGGGGGATAAGTTAGGAGTTTGGGATTAACATACACACACTACTATTTATAAAATAGATAACCAACAAGGGAACTAAATAAATATTTTGTAATATCATATAAGGGAAAAGAATCTGAAAAAGAATAGATATATATGTATAAATGAATCACTTTGCTGTACACCTGAACCTAACACAACTTTGTAAATCAACTTCACTTCAATAAATAAATAAATAATAAATAATAAAAATCTTTGCCAACCCCCCCCAAAATAAAATAAAATAAAATGTAGACATGTTGGCAAACTAGAAAAATAAAAAAGACACTGAGCCTTGAAGAAGTTTAAAATAGGGACTGTCCTGGTGGCGCAGTGGATAAGTATCCACCTGCCAATGCAGGGGACACAGGTTCGAGCCCTGGCCTGGGAAGATCCCACATGCCGCGGAGCAACTAAGCCCGTGTGCCTCACTACTGAGCCTGCGCTCTAGACCCCACGAGCCACAACTACTGAGCCCACGTACCACAACTACTGAAGCCCGCGTGCCTAAAGCCCATGCTTCGCAAGCCACAATGAGAAGCCTGTGCACTGCAGCGAAGAGTAGCCTCCGCTGGCCTCCCGCTCGCCACAACTAGAGAAAGCCTGCGCACAGCAATGAAGATCCAACACAGCCAAAAATAAATGAATAAATTTAAAAAAATGTTTTGTTTAAAAAAAAGTTTAAAATAAGTACTGAAATAGTTTAACCTCTTAAATATCCCCCTTATGTTTTTTTTTAAAACATCTTTATTGGAGTATAATTGCTTTACAATGGTGTGTTAGCTCTTTCTGGAGTAAGTAAAGCCATCCCTCTTTAGAAGTGTGAATCAAAATCCAGTGCCAAAGAGATGTACATAATGTCACACTCAGCTGTAGCCACGCTCATAAAGTCAGCCAGGACTACTATAGCAAAAGTGCTATCACGTCGTGTTCCTGGAAGTAAAAGTGCAACTGAGGACCTTTGTTTGATGAGGCTAATGGCGACAGAGCGCTGAAAGTACATCAAAAGGGAATGAGGCACATGGGCTGGCTAGCAGGGACAATTTCTAGAACCAAACTTCGCCCTACGTCAAAGGCATGGATGGGGCAACATGGCATGTTCTGTTAAAAGTTATTTGTGGAGCAAGAGCATCACTAAACAGGAGGAATGTCTCAGGAATTATTTGGTTCAAATTTATCTTTTGGAAAAAAATAGCTGTAAACCATCTTTCACAGATGAACACCTATTGTCTGTTTTTTTTTTTTTTTTTTTGCGATACGCGGTCCTCTCACTGTTGTGGCCTCTCTCGTTGCGGAGCACAGGCTCCGGATGCTCAGGCTCAGCGGCCATGGCTCACGGGCCCAGCCGCTCCACGGCATGTGGGATCTTCGCGGATCGGGGCATGAACTCGTGTCCCCTGCATCGATAGGCGGACTCTCAACCACTGCGCCACCAGGGAAGCCCCTAAACCATGTAATCTTGAAGGAAGTCCTTGATCTCCAGAAGGAGCACAGTCCAGACAACACTTTAATTTATTAAGCTACAAGCCACTGAATCCTGCCGACAGCCATGTAATCTTTTTTTTAAAAAAACATCTTTAAACCATGTAATCTTTTTTTTTTTTAAACATCTTTAAACCATGTAATCGTTTTTGTTTTTTTTTTGGCGGTACACGGGCCTCTCACTGCTGTGGCAGTGAGAGACCTCTGTTCTACAGAGGTCTCCATTCTCTTGCTGGTTGTCAGCCAGAAGTTACTCTCAGTTCTCAGTTCTTAGAGAACACTCAGAGCTCCTTGCTACACTGAACCTTCCATCTTCAAAGATTCAATGGAAAACCTCCCTTGCATCAAATCCCTCTCATGCTTTAAATCTCTCTGACTTCAGGAAGGGCCCAGTTTCTTTTCTCGGCTCTCCTGATTAGGTCAGGCTCATCCAGATTCTCTCTCTCTTTTTTTTAAATTGAAATTTAGTTGATTTACAAGATTGTGTTAGTTTCAGGTATACAGAAAAGTGATTCAGTTATTTTTTTTCAGATTATATTTAAGTTATTACAAGATACTGAATATAATTCCTTGTGTTATACAGTAAATCCTTGTTGCTTATCTGTTTTATGTATAGTATCTTGTTAATATCTGTTAATCCCATACTCCTAACTTGTCCTTCTCTCCCTCCTTCTCCCCTTTGGTAACCATACGCTTATTTTCTATGTCTGTATCTGTTTTATATATAGATTCATTTCTATTATTTTTTTTAGGATTCCACACATAAGTGATATCATATAATATTTGTATTTCTCTGTCTGACATTTCATTTAGTGTATTCTCTAGGTCCATCCATGTTGCTGCAAGTGGCAATGTTTCATTCTTTTTCATGGCTGAGTAATACTGCATTGTGTGTATATATATATATATATATATATATATATATATACCATATCTTCCTAAGCCAGTCATCTGTTGACAGGCACTTGGGTTGTTTCCATATCTTGGTGATTGTAAATACTGCTGCTGTGAACATTGGGGCGCATGTATTTTTTTTAATTAGAGTTTTCATCTTTTCCAGATATATGCCCAGGAGTGGTATTGCTGGATCATATGGTAACTCTATTTTTCATTTTTTAAGGAACCTCCGTACTGTTTTCCACAGTGACTACACCAGTTTACATTTCCACCAACAGTTTAAGAGGGTTTCCTTTTCTGTATACCTTCTCCAGCATTTATTATTTGTAAATCCCTTTTTGCCATACAACATAACATAATCACAGGAATTAGAGCTCATCATACTTTTGGGTGCCACCCACACTCAACCAGAGGGGATAATACAAAGGCAAAGCTCATTGGAGGGGTGTCATGTTAAGATTCTGCCACCACAGGTGATTAGGAAGTTCTTCCATAAGGAAAATAGATCAGGCTGGACTCTACCAACCTCTACTCTGTTCTCCACAACAGCCACTTAACTATTGGAAGACAACCACTGTGATAGTTCTTTGAGGAACTATTTCCAATGTCTTTTAAACAGTTCTTACATAAATTATAGCAGGATTTATTTCCTCTATTCTGCAGAACAAACTCCAACAAGATATCCAAGGACTTTTTTTATAGTTATATCATATTGGCAACTAAAATCCAGGCATAACCAAATAAAGTACTTTTCCATGCATAGCTAAGCCCAAGTCATTGATCCCCTCACCTTGTATTTTTATAATAACTTAAGACAAAACCTCAATAATGAGGCCTGTTGCACTGCATCTTGCCAACTTCTCCCCTACAATCCAGCCTAGAGATCTCTTTTGTTTGTCCGCACCGCGCGGCACGCGGCATCTTAATTCCCCAACAAGGGATCAGACCCATGCCCCCTGCAGTGAAAGCATGGAGTCCTAACCACTGGACCACCAAGAAAGTCCCTAGAGAACTTCTTGATTCTTGATTCTGTCATCTGTAGTGTTCTCTCTCCCTCGTAGTGAGGTGTCAGTTGAAGTTGAGATAAACTTGCTGTCACCCAATCTGTTCATATAAATGGTGACTAAACAGAGGAAAGAGACAATCAAGTTCACTTTTTAATTTTCAGTTTTAGTCCCTTGAGTTTTGTTTTGTTTTTCCTTGAATGGAAGATGAGGAGAATGTGACAGTGTTTAAAATAATTCAGATGTTCAAAACTCCTGATTTTTCTTAACAACTCTTCACATACTGTTTTTGAAATGGTAGACCTCAAACAATTATCATTCCCCAAGTTTAATCAGAGGCAGGGGAAGTATTCTCAGCATCAATTTCACTTATTTGTATTTCTGTAATTTTTAAAGCCACATGACAACTCCTGACTCCTTGCATGTAAATCTACCCTTCATATTTTCATAGCATTTTCCATCTTTCCTATGTGACCCTCGCAAACCCTGTGAATCAGAAGGGGTAATTGATGTCATTCTTAGGCAACTAACAAGGTCCCAAAAGGTGTCCGCAGCCACCCAGTCAGCAGTGGAACCTTGACTAAGATCTGCTGTCTTTTTGCCTTCTGGGGCTGCTCCCACCTGTGATTTTGACACTAGTGTGGTGGGCATCTGCGCAGAGGGGAGCCCCGATGGAACGGTTGGGATTGGCAACTGATACGAATCACGCAGCACTTCTGTCTCAAGAGCAGAATCAAGACGATCTCTGGAAAGTAAATGCAGCAAGCATGGCCAGAGGGGACTCTGAAAGAGAGGATGCTGTGCACATCCTGTGCCTCCCGACATGCCTGGCTGTGGGGAGATATAATGCCTTTTTCATAGAGGAGAGTAATAATAATGCTAAAATGATACCAATCGTTCATGGAAAACATCCCAGCCTTCCCTAAGGTGGTTCCACGGAACAGTAGTCTTGAGGGTATCTGTACGCCCCGCCCAACACACACAGGAAGGATTCCATGGATACATACGTACGTGTGAAATAGAGCGCACTGTAATGCCCCTTTTGGAGATTCACAAAGAACCACCGTATACTACAGGCTCTGAGAGGCCCTGCTGTCATTGGCTTGCCTGTTTGACCTAGTATTTCTCAAACCTGACTGCTAGGGGGAAAAAGCAGACTTTTTATACAGTAAATACCTATTATGATATTGTACAACGGAAGATTTTTTGGAAAGTGTGTCTTACCTCATTTAATCCGCACCACAATTCTGAATGGTAGGTATTACTATCCTCATTTTACGAATAACTCAGAGATGTTAAATAACTTACCCAACAGGACCAGAATTTAAACCCAGGCCTGCCTGAGAACAAATTTCATTCCATTAGGTAGGAGCTATACAGTCCGAAGGCTCCAGGCTCATTGAGGGTCTGGGGCTGTGAAGGATGCTGTGGGCTGTTAGTGAGTCTGTGGGTCCTGAGAGGACCACAGGAGGAGACAAGAAAAGCTGACTGTGAATGGAGGGGCTGATGAAACGCGGGGCAGAAGAACGGAGACACTTTTAGGAAAAAGCCACGTGAAGGAAAAAGAGACCCCTGGAGCCAGGTGGGAGTGGGAGGGTGGGAGAGGTTGGGAAGGACAGTCAAGGCCTGTACGGTGAGGGCATCTATCACATTGGCTGTTGTGAGGGTGACATGAAATATTGCTTGTCAAGCACTGAGCACGGTGCCGACACAGGAGGTATAAGCCGCGCCCCCCCAGGAGGAGCTGGGGGTGGCAGAGGACAGAAGCTGATACAGCAAGGTTCAACTGCGGAGGCTCCTGCCATGCCTTCTGCTGTGCTGAACTCAGCAAAATGACCCAAGCCTGCGCATGGCTCATCTCGCAGACCCTCACCGCCCATGGAGACGGTTTCTACCTCACGCCCTCTCGCACATCACAGTGCTTGTTCCCGTGAACTGACGACTGCAAGAAGTCAGATGGGGCCATGGAGAACCTTCAGGAAAGGAAGAGTAAGTGAGGAGAGGTCGTAAAACCACGGACTGACAGGCTTCCAAAGGCTGGGACTAGACTAGGCCCAATTTGACTTTGGCCCACTGATTATCGTAAAAAAGAAAAGAAAAGAAAAGAATTTTTTTCCAAAGTTTATAATAAGGCTATTTTACATAAGCATACAAATTTCTGGCTTCCTTTTCAAACTTGAAAGATCCGACAGCACTGGGCCTGTGACTTATAGGACAGCAAGTGCCCCGAGGCAGGTGGCAAATCCTCTCAGCTGTGCACCTGGGTCACCCCCTGTAGCCTACCTGCCTCACCAAGTTTTCTGATCCACCCGAGTAGGTTTTGCATCTGTGCTCTCTGCCTAAGCTCTTGAGTAAGATTTATGGAGAGGTCGATAGCCTGTCCCCCTCACCAGGATGCCCTGACAATGAGGTAAGCCTAGCTGGGAGTCCTAACAACGTTGTTTTGGTGGCTTTCTCTAGAACTATTCGATCACCCACGAAAAAGAAGAAAAGCGGCTCCTGATCTGTTATTGAATCCTTTGATACTCACGCCCTTTCTATGGTTAAGAAACGGAAAACACAAGGCTCTAAACTTCACCAAAGCAACACCTAGTTAGTTAAGAATTAAGAGCAACCAGAGATTGTCATGAACGCTCGGCGACATGCTGAAAAAAAAGTAGGTCCGGCACAGAGTCGTTCGGTAGGAAACACAGGTGAGCAGGTTTAAGTCTTTGCATCCCTTCAGTCCAAGGATCTTAGAACACTGTCCCACCGTCAAGATCAGTGGGTTACAATAGTGTACGCCACCGATGTGAGCCCCTTTTGTCATTTCAATTTCCCAGCAGCCACTTTAAAGAAGTAAAAAAAAGCGAGTGAGGTTAATTTTCACAATATGTTTTATTTTACCCAAGCTATCCGAAACATTGTCATTTCAATGTATAATCAATGTACAAATTATTAATGAGCTATTTTACACGTTGCTTTTATTAAGTCTTCAAAAGCCTCTGTGTATTTAACACTAGAGCACATTTCCGTTGGAACCAGCTACTTCTCTAAAACCACACGTGGCCAGTGGTTGCCTTATTGGACAGTGCAGGTATACATGAAGTCACTTATTTTCTGTAGGTTCACAAATGCGGGTAGGTGGGGAGAGAGTCGGTATGGATTTCCCATGGATCTCATGGGGAACCAGAAAAACCAGTCAAGTAACTGATACCTTTCTGATATATGAACCACGTCCTCTGGGTTCCTTTCCACCCTCCAGTGCGCCCTCTCTATTCCATACCCCCTTTTTCTTCATCTCCCTTTCTCATTGCCTAGCTAGAGTGTGAACAGCACGGGGTGTGGAGGGGGAAGGAGTGAACTGGTTTCCCAGCCTGGCCCTTGGAGGCTGAGGACTTTGGGCAAGTTACTTAACCTCCCAAGTCTCAGATTTCTTGTCTATGAAATAGGATTAATTCCTTCCGTGAATTCTGAGGATCAAATAAAATAATAAATCTAAACTCCTCAGCACCAAAGAGCTATTGCAGGAGTTTTCAAGTTTTTCATCATTATTTTTCAAGATTTATCTGTGTTAAGTGGTAGGGGCAGTGTGAAAAAAGAATCGGAGAAATGAGAACTTTTTTTTTTAACGTGTGCTCAATCCCAGGTCACGCGCTGTTCCTTCTTCAGTACTTGGTGCTTAAAATCTCTCCTGGCTCTTGTAAGGCATGATTTCAGCCCAAAGCACTCTGAGACCAAGTTATTCAGATATACTAAAGATAAAAGAATTTTTTTAAAAAAAGTGTTTCAGTTTTTGCCTGAATTTGTCTAATTATATGGAGTGCCAGATAATGAGGATGAACACCTCAGTGAGTACCCTGTGGGAGTGTACACCGATGACTCTGCAAAATAGCTGAGGGGAGCTCCGCAGGTCCAATCAATGCACATGAGGCTGGCAAGAATGCCATCATCTAGAAGACACAACTTTCTCGCCCCTGCAGGTCCCCCACTATGAAGGTGTGCCTCGTGGATCTCCAGGAGACTTACCAGACTTAAACCTCTCCAGTTCCTAAAGCCAGCATCACCCCAAGTAGCCCACAGGCTCAGGCACTTTGAGAAACTATAATAAAAAGAAGGGAAGACTCACCAGTTCATTCTCTCCTCCTGGGTTGAGCAAAGCCCGATGGTCCTTCCTACTTTCCTCCTCCATCTGAACTGGACCTCCGGCTAATTCCTTGGGGAAATGTCAAAACCACCGGGGCTTCTGTGAACTCAGAACAATCACTACTTGTCGTTGCTGTTCTCAGGAGCTTTTAAAATCTCTTAGCACATGCCTTACCTATTAGGCTTACAAAGGAAAGAGAGGAAATACTTTCCTCAGTCACAGGATTGGTCTGTTAATTTATCCTCTTTTTTTTTTTTTTAGCAGGCAATGATGCTATTTTTTTTTTAATTTATATATTTTATTTTATTTTTGGCTGCGTTGGGTCTTCATTGCTGTGCGCAGGCTTTTCTCTGGTTGTGGCAAGCGGGGGCTACTCTTTGTTGCTGTGTGCGGGGGCTTCTCATTGCGGTGGCTTCTCTTGTTGTGGAGCATGGGCTTCTAGGCGTGCGGGTTTCAGTAGTTGTGGCACATGGGCTCAGTAGTTGTGGCGCACGGGCTTAGTCACTCTGCAGCATGTGGGATCTTCCCGGACCAGGGCTCGCACCCATGTCCCCTGCATTGGCAGGCGGATTCTTAACCACTGTGCCACCAAGGAGGCCTTATCCTTTTGTTTTTTTTTAATTCTTAGTATTTATTTGCTGAGCTAGATGCGAGTGCCTCCAGACTTAAGTTGTTGAACTAAGAAGATAAATAATTGTCTGTCCATAAATGTCTGTCCATAAATATCTCAGCCAATGAATGGGATTGGCCACTTTGCCAAAAACCTGAGACAGAAGGGTTAACCAGCGAGAGATGACTGAAAACCTTACGAACTTTGGAAAAGTAGTGAGCATACTGGGGGTGACAACGAAAATTGAAGGAAGAGGTTTTGGTTCATGACGGGGAATGTAGGGATCACTTTGGAATTGGGAAAATCTGAATTCTAATCCCTGTTCTACTGATGACTCTGGACAAATCACTTAAAATCTGAAACTTAG
Organism: Leucopleurus acutus; assembly: GCF_964270905.1. Classification (NCBI taxonomy): domain Eukaryota; kingdom Metazoa; phylum Chordata; class Mammalia; order Artiodactyla; family Delphinidae; genus Leucopleurus; species Leucopleurus acutus. Next base: position 75,276,414 of record NC_139147.1, on the reverse strand, counting down.
GCTGCTAGTATATAACACATCAACAATGAGCATAGAGTTGATATGAGGATCTAAGATGATGTTTGTAAAAGCCCAACTATAACATGTGGCACACTCAGTAAGAGATCATCGTCTTCACATTAACCAAGAAGAAACAAGCTTTTTAAAGGTAAAGTATAATGATAATAATTTGATTCCGTTCACTTTCCCTTTTTAGTTTAAAAAGTTTTCAGGTAAGTCAAGTAGATGGAGGGAGGAAGATCTAGGAAGGCTAAATATTGGGGATGTCATCTAGATTCCAACAGTTGTATAACCACCACTGAATTTGATATTTTTATCAAAAAATAGGTGCACTGTGATCCATTCAGGAGTTGGTTAGTTTGTTCACAATAAAAACTTTTATGATATTATTATCACCTTTTTATTGCATCTAGTCCTGATGTGGTAACATCAGGACACAATAACTGAACAAAACTCTTGCAGCTTTGGCCATGGAAGAAAATTCACTGAGAATGAATACTACTGGAGGATGATGCTTGACTCTTTCCACTGCCTGAAATAGTTGTTGGTTGCCTTGAGGGGAAACGAGTGCCCACCTTGAAGTTCAGGAGAGGTCAACATGCTCTCTGGCTCAGGAGAAAGTGACTGATGAGAATAAACAGACAATTACAGCTTTTCATTCCAGAGTGGCTACTGAGGTGCCCACATGATAGAAGAACATGACATCACAAATGTTGCATTTGCACCAATCTAAAGTAGAGCTCAGATATGGAGAAGAGTCCTCGATTTTAGTAAAACCTAGTGAAAGACTTGAGGGGCAGTCATCATTCACTTCTTACTGATCAGCTATTCACTCATTTTTTTTTGCTAGAAGAAGCCCTACTTTGTCTGGGCAGCATGACTTCAGATAAAAGCCCCAAGGATGAGTCATGATGTGTCTTAGAGTGGGCATGTGACCCAGTTCTTAACAGTAAAATACATGGGAAAGAGCTGGGGACAGGAGTCTTCTGGGAAAGAATGCCCTATTGACAAAAGAGAGAGAACTTTTTCTTCCTTTACAAATATGTGAAGATGCAATGCTTAGAGCATGACAGCCATATTTAGATCATGAGGAAGGTGAAAATCACCATGTTAATGATGGTGGAGTAAAGGATAAAAGGGCTTAGATCCTGATGAGCCACATGACTAGCCTGGAACCACCTAGCTCTAGACACCTTGTTAAACATACAATTAAATGTTCTTAATAAAGCCACTGTTGTTTGTGGTTTCTGTTACAGCCCAAAGATACAACGTATAACACTCATAGCAACTCCATTCAGCTTTTATTCAGCAATTATGCGTTAAACAACAGATATTCCAGACATTGTGCTGAGCCCTTGGGAGTCAGTGATGAAAAGGAGAGAGCCACCACCCTGAAGGAGTTTATAGTTGCTTGGGAGAGACAGGCAAGTAAGCAGCCTCTTAAATAGGAAAGACATCAAACTTAGATTTAATGGGATAATAACAGCTTTCCAAAGGAAATGACACCTATGCTGACATCTCAAAGATGAGCACATGCTAACCACATGGAAGGAATAGGGGATAGTGGTGGATGGTAAACACATTCTAGACCAGAGAACAGAAGAACAGAACGTGTGAAAAGGTTCAAGAGAGCTGAGAAAATATAGCTTATTTGGGGTATCAAGAGATATCAAAGTAAGGCTTGAGAACAGAGGGAATGACGGGGAGTGTTGGGCAATGAGCATGTAAACAGAGGTGTACCCACCATGAAGAGCTTGTAAACAGAATCGAACTGGTTGATCTTGAAGTTCTATAAGTACTGAGCACTTGCTTCAGCCACCAGAGGACATGCTCAGTATAGAAAATAATCATGTCTGCTTTAAACCCAACCTCCTGGAGGATCTGTAACAGATATTAAAGATTAAAGAATCTACTAACAGATGCCCATAAGCAAGAGAGAGCTAGTCACACCTCAATGGCTTAGCCAGCCCCTTGAAGGCCCAGGAGAGGAAGAGCCATCTACTGTGTTTATGTAGTGAGGGGTGGTGGATAGGAGTGTTGGGGTGGGAATGGTGGGGAAGCAGACTCAGCCTTGGTGAAAGGGGCTTCCTAGAAGCTGCTTAGCCATAGAGCTCAGGAGGTTGTAACTTAAGTTGACACTCTGCCAATCTTTTCCATCTGAAGAGGCCAGATTCCTGGCTGCCTGTGACCGGAAGCAGAACATAGGTCATCCTGATGAACCCCAAAGACAAACACCCTACTGATTAGAAGTTGTCAGCATCATATGCCATAAGGTAGGGTCCTCCAGAGACAGGAAGGGAGGAGCCAGATGAAAAACATGAAAGGAAAATAGAGTAAAATTCTCACTTCACACAAGGAACTGAAGAATCAATAATACCCAGAAGCCAAGTCTTAGCCCTTTGAAGGATCTTTCTATCCAGAGTGAAGCCAGAGGAGGTAAATGACTGAGAGGGTATCTCCCCGGACAATCCCTGACTCAAAATACAATTTCCAGAAAACAAAAAAGAACACAGATATGAAAAGAGGTTTGCTCGAAGCAACACAGCACAATACTGGCGGATCCAGAACACAGAGCCAGGTCTCTTGGTTCCAGTCCAGTTTATTTCAATCAGGAAATACTTCCTCCTTTCCTATTGTATTTTCTCTAAAACTCTGCTCTGATCCTGGAGAGGTGAAGAACATGGGGGAGTACATGGATTAGGGGAGGTGAGATGTCTCCACCTCTAGTCCATGAGACTTAGAAATGAAGAAGCAACAGGCATAGTGGAGTGTATTAGAACCATGTGTCACACTCCTATGTGGCAGGGGCAAGAGTCCCTCTTCCCAATTCCTCATGACCTAGAGGGAAAGCTAGTGTGGATTGGGATGCCTTATCTAGATTCCTCTACTGACCACTGGAGCCTTACAGAAGCATCCCATCTCACATACATTGTTGGAAATCTACACAGGAGAGAGCTGGGGACAGGAGTCTTCTGGGAAAGAATGTCCTATGGGCAAGACTGTTCAGTTAAGGTAAGTTGACTGCTATAACAACAGTGAACTATAACAATTTTCAGAGGTTTAACACAGCAGAAGCGTGGGTCTAAGTTTGTGGTGGTGGGAGGGCATTGGTGGAGCGATGGGGGTGGGGGGTGTCTCCTCCAAACAGGATTCAGAAGCCTGAGTCCTTCCAGTTTGTGTCTCTACCACCTTCAGCAAGAGGCATCCAAGGCTGCTATGATTGTATGAAAGGGGGAGTGTATGGGGAGAGTTAATGAAGGTTTCTATGGACTAGTCCTGGAAGAGGTACTCTGTACCTGTGCCAAAAGATTGGCTGGAACTCGGTCAGATGACCACACCTAACTGCCAAGTTGATTAGGAAATGTGGTCCGCCTGTATGCCAGGAAGAGGAAATAAACTGGGTGGTATCTAGCAGACTCTCCCACACAGAACCTGTGATGATCCCAGTGAGGGGCAAAGGGGTAGATCAGATCGGATCCTTTTACTCAGAAGACTCTGATGAAAGAGGCAAAACCATGCAGAGGTGACTGAAATACAAGGAAGAAGTGAGGGTGGCCTGGGTCATTGCAGACTAAGAAGGAGCATATGTGAGAGGCCCTATTATTATTATATTATATCATAGGCCACTCCACACCCTATTAATCCTCCACGAAATAGACTGACAACACAAGTAAACAAATAAAATTCACAGTTGCTGTGGAGAGAAATAAGGTTAGAAATAGGACTAGGCAATGTCAGTGGGGGTCTGGAGTGAGGGGGTGAGAAACAGAAGGAGATGTGAAGTTGCATTTTAAATAAATTGGGCAGGGAAGGTACTACTGACAAGGTAGTATTAGAGTTAAGGCTTAATGGCTATCTAGGCCAAGAGGGTTCTGGGTAAAGGGAATATCAGGTGTCCAAATGTTGAAGTTGGGGGGCAGGAAGGAAGTCAGTGTGCCCAAACCTGTGTATGCAAGGGGCAAACCACAGGACTGAAAGTAGAGAGGCAGTGCTGGGTATTTGGCACCTAGAGCAGATAGGTTTTTTTGTTTTGTTTTGTTTTGTTTTGTTTTTGCGGTACGCGGGCCTTTCACTGTTGTGGCCTCTCCCGTTGCGGAGCACAGGCTCCGGATGCGCAGGCTCAGCGGCCATAGTTTACAGGCCCAGCCGCTCTGCGGCATGTGGGATCTTCCCGGACTGGGGCACGAACCCACTGTCCCCTGCATCGGCAGGCGGACTCTCAACCACTGCACCACCAGGGAAGGCCGATAGTTTTTTTTAATTGAAGTATAGTTGCTGTACAATATTATATGTTATAGGTGTACAATATAGTGATTCACAATTTTTAAAGGTTATACTCCATTTATAGTTATTATAAAATACTCTGTTCCTCATGTTGTACAGTATATCCTTGTAGCTTCTTTTATATGTAATAGTTTGTACCTCCCACTTCCCCACTTCCCTCTCCCCACTGGTAACCACTAGTTTGTTCTCTATATCTGTGAGTCTGTTTCTTCTCGGTCTTATTCACTGGTTTGTTACATTTTTTTAGATTCCACATGTAAGTGTTATCATACGGTATTTGTCTTTCCCTGTCCAGCAGATCATTCTTTATGCCTCCTCTTCTATATGATGAATGATTTTCAATTTGTGAAGTGAAATGAGAACAACAAATAGAAAATAAACATAGATGCCAAAATGATCTTTTATTGGATTTTGTATGTATAATTACACCAGTAAAGAGTTTTTAAAAATAAAAAATAGGGCTTCCCTGGTGGCGCAGTGGTTGAGAGTCCGTCTGCCAATGCAGGGGACACGGGTTCGTGCCCTGGTCCGGGAAGATCCCACATGCCGCGGAGCGGCTGGGCCCGTGAGCCATGGCCGCTGAGCCTGTGCGTCCGGAGCCTGTGCTCCGCAACGGGAGAGGCTACAACAGTGAGAGGCCCGTGTACCGCAAATAAAAAATAATAATAAAATAAATAAAAAATAAAAACTAAATATTACAGTGCATGAGGAAAGAAGTAATGGATTAATAATTTAAATTTTTATTATTTTTCCAAAAGAAAAAAATTTATACATTGTAATTAATAGTAATATTGTGGTAACCAATACATGAATTTTAATAAAATGAAAACTCCTGCAGAAGGTAAAATTTGGGCAATTATCAAATTGTTCTATGTGATGTAAAATTTTATTTTCTTGATCCATTCTTTTTTTTTTAACATCTTTATTGGAGTATAATTGCTTTACAATGGTGTGTTAGTTTCTGCTGTATAACAAAGTGAATCAGCTATACATATACACGTATCCCCATAACTCCTCCCTCTTGCGTCTCCCTCCTACCCTCCCTATCCCACCCCTCTAGGTGGACACAAAGCACCCAGCTGATCTCCCTGTGCTATGCGGCTGCTTCCCACTAGCTAGCTATTTGACCCATTCTTTAATTTTAAAACAAAATTGAAACTTTGAAAAGAAAAATAAATTTTGGTTTTGAAGATATTATTCAAATTCAGTAAAACATTTCAAGTATGAACTAAAATTTGCACTTACCAAACACAAGTATTTCAATTTGCAATGTGCACTTTGTTTTACTCTTTTTGAAGAAGAACCTAGGAAGAAAAAACTAGATAAGTAAATGAAAGCCAGAAAATGGAAATCTGAATTCTCTAGCTACAAGTTAGATTTTACATGGTTGGCAAAAGGCGTCCCTTGGAGTTGTAATCGTAGCTCATCGACCACATCAGCTCTTCTTAATTCATTTCTTTTTTCTTTTTATAACTCCCCAAATTTTATTATAACAAAATTTTCAAACATACAGAAAAACTGGAAGAATTTTACAGTAAACGCCCACCTAGAATCTCCCATTATTACTCTATCCTTCTATCAATCCCTTCTAATTTTTTAATGTATTGCAAAATATATCATAGGGCTTCCCTGGTGGCACAGTGGTTGAGAGTCCGCCTGCCGATGCAGGGGACACGGGTTCGTGCCCTGGTCCGGGAAGATCCTACAAGGCACGGAGCGGCTGGGCCCGTGAGCCATGGCCGCTGAGCCTACGCGTCCGGAGCCTCTGCTCTGCAACAGGAGAGGCCACAACAGTGACAGGCCCGCGTACCACAAAAAAAAAAAAAAAAAAAAAAAAAAAAAATATATATATATATATATATATATATATATATATATATATATATCATAGACATCTATCCACTTCTCCCTAAATACTTCAGCATGTATATTATCAGCTAGAGTTCAATATTTGGTTACCGTATTTTTTTTACTTTCTACATAAAATTTATATTACAATGAACGGCAAAAATCTCAAGTGTACATTTGTCAAATTTTGACAATGGCATATACCTGTGTAATCCAAACCCCTATCAAGATATAGAACATTACAGTCACTCCAGAAAGTTCCCTTATTCTCCCTCCCTGCTAATCCTAGCCCTATCCCATCCCCACCCCCTGCAAAGAGGCAATCTCTTTGCTGGGTTTTATTTTTCCCCTAAACTAGATTGGATTTGCCAGTTCTAGAACTTCACAGAAATGGAATCATACAGCATAAACTTGTTTATGATAGGCTTCTTTCACTCAGCATAGTGTTTTTTTGTTTTTTTTTTCAGTACGCGGGCCTCTCACTGCTGTGGCCTCTCCCGCTGCAGAGCACAGGCTCAGCGGCCATGGCTCACGGGCCCAGCCGCTCCGCGGCATATGGGATCCTCCCGGATGGGGGCACGAACCCGCGTCCCCTGCATCGGCAGGCGGACTCTCAACCACTGCGCCACCAGGGAAGCCCAGCATAGTGTTTTTGATATCTATCCATGTCGTGTCAGTAGTCTGTTCCTTTCTATTGTTGAATAGTGTCCTTTATATAAACAACAGTTTATTCATCCATTTTCTTAATTGGCATTTGGGTTGTTTGCAGTTTGGAGTTGTTATGCTTCTATGAACATTGTTACACAAATCTTTTTGTGGACATATGTTTTCATTTCTTTTTGGTAAATACCTTGAAGTGAAACGTTTGGGTTGTAGGATAGGTGTATATTTAGTTGTTTTAAGAAACTGCTGGACCTTTCCCATCAACTATTTATGAGATGTCCCGGATATCAGTTTTTTGTCAGATTCTCAATTCACTTCCGCCCACACGTATGAAAAGGTGACATATGCAAAGCACTGTTCTAGGCCCTAAGATGAGAATCTAGTGATGAATGAGGCTGGAACCCTGCCCTTGAGCTCAATCTATTGGAGCCATGCTGTGGAATTGAATTGTTCTGTATTCTCTACTTCCCTCTAGCTGTTCTTAAGACCAATATCCCAGAAGGACATCGACAAGCTCACCTCTCATGGACAGGCTCAAGTTTAGCTTGTCACTGATGTGTAAACCATTCATTGCTTAGCTGGAGCCTTTGAGTTATCCTCCTCCTATAGAAACTGGGTGGTTCAGAATCTATTGGCAGAAGTTATGACTTTTGAAAGTGACTGATTGTTGGCATATCTGAACTTGTAGCAGAACAAGGCAGCCCAGGGACTTCTGATTAGAGGATGTGAATCAAGGGGAAAGAAATATTCCACCTTGCCCACTTACTGCTGTGACCTGGTCGATTAGGAGAAGGCTACCCCTCTTCTGCTGATGGCTTTTCTCTGGGGTTCTCATTTCTGCTCCTATTCTAGACATGACTGCCCCTCCATCTGCTCTCCGTAGGGGCAGAGACACAAGTTAGGTAGCTGACCTAGTTCTTCCATGACCCTCATGGGAGTCAAGTACAAGAACTTGGATCAAATCCTAGGCTCTACGTTGTCTTTATTGTAAAATTTACTTCACGTGGTACAGATATTGTGATTTGGTGTGGGCCACTGAAGCTCCTGTTTGAGACTTTTTTTTTTAATGTCTCTTCAGTTATTAAATAAGTATTAATTTATTTACTCTATTATGGAGTCAATTCCATTTCACTAATGCTTTATGTGTCCCAGGCTTAGTGACCCTCACTGCCCTTGGGTACACCAACTTTGCTTTGGGGACTATTCCCATAGTATTTTATACATAACTCAATAATGGCTGTTATCACCCTCAAGGGAAAGAACCATTCATCTTCAAATCCAAGTACTTAGCTCAGGGAGTGGCAGATATGGCGGGTGTTCAACAAATATTGTGTAGATGAATAAATCACTCTTCCCCGCCTAAGGAATCTGCTTCTCACTATTCCATTTTTCAGATTATGTGGATGGTTACAGTGTTTTTCCTTTAGGGTGGTCAGTGGCAGAGTGGAAAATAAAACTATAGTAGACATCGTCTGTGGTCTGTTCAGATCCCCTTGGATGTCTTTGATGCCTCCACAGGCATTTATGTGTTTTCTTCTAATGTACCTGCAACTGTCTGTAGAGGATTGTCCTTGAACTGTTTTGCCTGTCCTAGCAAAAAACCGAAAGTACCTGGAGTTTACTCCCCATACCCACCCCGCCCCAGCAGCCTGGAGCCAATGACTAAGACTGAGGTCTGAAGCTCTTCTCCTTTGTCAAGAGTTGGAACATAGAGATGAAGTTTATGTTCCAAGTCTGCCTGGTAGCATCGAGCTGAGGTTAAGACTTTGCCCAAAATAACATTCTCCCTTGTCTTTTCTTCTACTCCCTTACCAGTTTCTCCTAGGAATACTTCCTTAATAAATATTTGCATATGACTCCATGGCTTAGGGTCTGCTTCTGGGGAATCCAACATCAGAAAAGAACTAAGGATTTGTAATATTTGTAACCCCCATTCTGGATCTATGGTGGCACTCATTTCTTTTTTGGGGAGATGGGGAACTACTTATTGTATAAGCAGATTTCATCTTTCATCTCTCTCACCTGGCTCTTACAAAGGTCCCTCACTTCAAAGTCTCCAGTTTCTTCTCTCCCTAATTTAAAGTTTTCCATTCAACGTCTCTGAGTTTGGTCTAACCACTCTTTCTGCCTAAGGTATTAAGATTGTTCCAGGAGAATTCAATAGTTCATTTTAAGCTGCTGGAAATGTATTGACTCTTGTCAAGGACTTTAGGCTTGCCAAAGCGTATGCCACATTGTCCCAGCACTTTGTGTATTTAGTAGCAGGATAGGATCAGAGTGTCTGTTTAATTTCATATTCTGGAGGGCTTTGCAGATGACTGGCCACAAGAACAAATCTATACAGACTGCCAATTGCATGGCTTGTCAACTGAGTACTGGAAATGCCAGTGAGAATGATTGTCAAGTGTTAACTGTGTTTGTCAGGTAAGTCACCTACCAGAGTCTGACAAGTGGCCAAAAAGATGCCCCAGTGCTGTCAGATTGATAGGGACAGAGTAAAGGGACAGAATAGGTGATTAAATAGTTAATCCCACTGGGGATTGTAAGTAGAGAGAAAATTATGGGAGACCCCTAAAAGTTAATGATCACTCAAGAAAGCAGGTTTGCTTAGCAACGAAACCAAGCAGGCTTGCTTAACAACGAAACTAACAACAAAACTAACAACAAAGCTATACATCAGGTCAATGAGACTCATATCCCACCTAGTGAGGTCAGTAAGTTAATGATTCCTAGGATGTGCTCCTCTGTGCATACTAAAAACAAAAACATAGGGGAAGGGTGACATTCCAAAGTAGAAGACCCTCATTATGCTGAAACCTGAGATGACTTAACCATATTTTAGCATGTGTTACCCCCTTTCTGCTGATTTGAATAGCTCCATGACAGTCCCAGGTTAACCATGTAGGAACAGAAAACTCCCCCGCCGGAAGTGGAGGAGGAGCTGATGATGGAAGTTTAATGTCTACTCAAGAATGAGGAAGAAGATGGTCTTCTCCCCCTCCCCATTTTTCCTTTGATTATGAAACTGGAGCCCACTAAGTTCTCAGGGCGGTACTCCCTCGCCTGCCCATTTGTATCTCTCACGAGTGTCCTATACTATTAAATCCACTTCTTACCTATCACTTTGCCTCTTGCTAGATTCTTTCTACACTGAGACAAAAGAACCTGAGCCTCAGTAAGTCCTGACACCAGGTGAGCGGTTTTAATTAAATGACTGGCTGGTGGGAAGCTGCTGCATAGCACAGGGAGATCAGCTCGGTGCTTTGTGACCACCTAGAGGGGTGGGATAGGGAGGGTGGGAGAGAGGCTCAAGAGGGAGGAGATATGGGGATACGTGTGTGCTTATAGCTGATTTACTCTGTTGTATGGCAGAATCTAACACAACATTGTGAAGCAATTATACTCCAAAAAAGACGTATTAAAAAAAAAAGACAGTGGGTTCAAGTCCCCTCCTAAGTCAGGGATCATGGATTCAAGTCCCAGTCTGAGGTGCGGCTGGGTTTGAGTCCCATCCAAGAAGTCTGGTTTCAAGATCAATACCTTTGTGAACACTAAACTCACATCTCTGCTCCCCTCACTGCTTAAAATGCTATTGACCATTGAGACAAATGAAGGATACTGAACAGAAGAACAGTGGCATTTCTGAAACTGGTGTTGTCTCTGCTCAAAGAACAGAAGTTCAGTAACATTTGTCAGTCTAAGTGGCTTCCCCAGAAAGAAAACAGCTGGGATAAGATGGGATGGTTACAAAAATGGGGAATGGACTTAGGCATTCCAGAGTGAGCTGGACCCCAAGATCTATCCTAAGGAGAATATAACCCTCTAAATTGATGTCCTGAAACAAATTGATTTCTTACTAACCAATTCTAGATGATCTAACCTGGTTGGAAAGATGAGAATTCTTTTGAGATAATCAGACCTTTTGAGATAATGGTCCAGGATGAGTTGTGCTTTTTCTCCCTTATCTGAAGGATGGATTAGATTGAACACCTTAAGGAACATAGGCTTTACATACATTTTCTACTATAGCTTCAAGAATACAAGGTATTAAACACCATTCTACCTTTTTGCCTTTGGCTAGTGGTAATGCTTTCCCACTAAACTTAGCCAGCAGGTGATTGTCTTGTTAAGAATGGAGTACTTAGTACTCTAACAAAGAGCAGGGATAAATGGGCTCACATCGAATGGAGAGGTCTGTCAACAGGCTTTCTTCCCACCAGGGACTGCTTTTATGACAGAGTTGAGAATGTGACAGTGACAAACATAGTATTTCCAGAGGAACTATACCACAAAATATTCTCTCAACACTGCGGGAGTTGGCAGAAAAAATTGTATATGAGTCTCTATGAGGACAAATGCAAGATAGCACATTTAGGGGAAAATAATCTAAGTTATTCTTTTAGGATTACAGTTCATAAATCTGATTCATCATCAGAATCACCTGGTGAGCTTGATAAAGATACAGCTCCCCAGGAGCCATTCCAGGGATTCAGAGTATGTCTGAGCTTGGGCCCAGGACTGTATTTCTATAATAAGCTCCTTGGGGATTTTCATGATGGGTCAAATTTGAGAACCATGTTCCAAAAAGAAACCTATGAAGTGCTGTAGACAATTCCCTGGAGAGAGTGGGCAAAAAGACCAACTAAACACTACCTACCAATATGTCTGGATCTGGACAATTTAGTACAGTTCTTTGTATCTCATGGGAGATTCTGTAGACTTGGAAGTCATCCAAGAAGGGCCAATTTAAAAAAGCAGTCCTTCAGGGTGGTCAGATAATGGGACAAGAAGGGCTCCAAAATGAAGTCTGAAAAGAAAGTTGACTCTTGAAGGGCAAGTAATTGATTCTGTAAACAAAGGCTAGCTGTAAGACACTCTGTATCTCATTTTAAATAAATAAGGAGATTTAAAAAGAATAATTTTAAACAATTAGTAAATAGATAATATTATCATAGAAAATAACATTTTAATTAAAGTAGAATTATATTCATTCAATTCCTAGAAGTTTATAGTGTATTCATCAGTTATTCATTCTCCACTTATGCATTCTTTTATTTACTCCTTCACTGATTCACGCAACACATTAAAAAGCTATACTGTGTGCAAGGCCAAGACTTTAAATTCCTCCTTAAGGGGGTGGAGTCAAGATGGCAGTGTGGGAAGATGCAGAGTTCACATCTCTCCCCAACTAGGGCACCTGCCAGATACTGGTGGGGGACCTTGACACCCAAGGAGATGGGATAAACCCCCAAGCAAACTGGTAGGACATGGGGGGACTGAAGGGGGAGGAGAAGTGGAGGCCGGACAGGACCAGTGCCCCTGAGGGCTGGCTGAGAGGGCAGAGGGGTTCCCACAACTGGAGGGACCCTCAGGGGCCTTGGATCAGGGAAGAGCACGCCCAGGGTTTCCTCTGCCCAATCGGCCAGGGAAGTCTGCCCGGCTCTTGGGCCAGATCTTACACCCTCAGAGGCCCCCTCTGGGTCATGTTGGTCCTGAGAGCATAGGAGGGAGGCTGGGGGAGAACAGGAGAGGCAGGTGGGAGGGGCCCTCCAGAACTGGAGGAGCAGGAGAGGAGTGGAGGGCATTGGCCCTGCCCACTCGAGCCTGGGAAACCAGCTGGGCTCCCAGGTGGGGTCTCCCACCCTCTGAGACCAGACACAGGAGACACGCCTGGGCCCCTTCTGTTCTGTTGAGCCGGGCCCCTTCTGTTCTGTTGAACCTAAGCCCCATCCCCTCACACACACACCCTAGGGCCTTTTCCAGCTCTGTGGGTCCTAAGCATAGGCCCCGCCTACCACCCAACAACCCCCACGCCCCCACCCCCGCTATGCCCTGCTCTCCACAGCCAAGGCCTTTTCCACCATTTTTATTTTCTCCTCCTCTTTTTTACTATTGTGGTTCTGTTTTACCTTCCAGTTGTTTCATCTATATTTTTATTTTTATATTCTTTCTAACATACCTGTTAGTTTCCTAGTCTAATTTTACTTTTTACTTTGTTATTGTTCCCATTTTTTTTTTTTTTTTGCCACCCTGCACAGCTTGCAGGATCTTGGTTCATGAGCCAGGGGTCGGGCTGAGGCTTCTGTAGTGGGAGCTCCAAGTCCAAACCACTGGACTAACAGAGAACCTCAGACCCCAGGGAATATTCATTGGAGTGAGGTCTCCCAGAAGTCCTCATCTCAGCACCAAGACCCAGCTCTACCCAACAGCCTACAAACTCCGGTGTTGGAAGCCTCAGGCCAAACAACCAATAAGACAGGGGACACAATCCCACTCATCAAAAAAAAAAAAAAAAAAGAGAGCACAAAATAATATGTCACTGATGAAGGAGCAAGGTAAAAACCTACAAGACCAAATAAAGGAAGAGGAAATTGACAATCTACCTGAAAAATAATTCAGAGTAATGATAGTAAAGATGATCCAGAATCTCAGAAATAGAATGGAGGCATGGTATGAGAAAATACAAGAAATGTTTAACAAAGACCTAGAAGAACTAAAGAACAAACAAACAGAGATGAACAACACAATAACTGAAATGAAAAAATACACTAGAAGGAATCAATAATAGAATAACTGAGCCAGAAGGACAAATAAGTGAGCTGGAAGAAAAAATGGTGGAAATAACTGCTGAGGAGCAGAATAAAGAAAACAGAATGAAAAGAATTGAAGACAATCTAAGAGACCTCTGGGACAACACTAAATGTACCAACATTCGAATTAAAGATGTCCCAGGAGAAGAAGAGAAAAAGGAAAGGGTCTGAGAAAATATTTGAAGAGATCATAGTGGAAAACTTCCCTAACTTGGGAAAGGAAATAATCACACAAGTCCAAGAAACCCAGAGAGTCCCATACATGGTACACCCTAGGAGAAACACAACAAGACACATATTAATCAAACTAACAAAAATTAAATTTAAAGAAAATGTATTAAAAGCAGCAAGGGAAAAAAAATAACATACAAAGGAATCCCCTTAAGGTTACATTCAGCAGAAACTCTGCAGGCCGGAAGGGAGTGGCAGGATTTATTTAAAGTGATGAAAGAGAAAAACCTACAACCAAGATTACTCTACCCAGCAAGGATCGCATTTGATGGAGGAATCAAAAGCTTTTCAGACAAGCAAAAGCTAAGAGAATTCAGCACCACCAAACCAGCTTTACAACAAATGCTAAAGGAATTTCTCTAGGCAGGAGACACAATAGAAGAAAAAGACCCACAAAAACAAACCCAAAACAATTAAGAAAATGGTAATAGGGACACACATATTGACAATAACCTTGAATGTAAATGGATTGAATGCCCCAACCAGAGACACAGACTGGCTGAATGGATACAAAAACAAGAACCATATATATGCTATCTACAAGAGACCCACTTCAGACCTAGGGACACATACAGAATGAAAGTGAAGGGGTGAAAAAAGATATTCCATGCAAATGGAAATCAAAAGAAAGCTGGAGTAGCAATACTTGTATAGACCTTAAAATAAAGACTGTTACAAGAGATAAGGAGGGACACTACATAATGATCAATGGATCAATCCAAGAAGAAGATATAACAATTATAAATGTTTATGCACCCAACATAGGAGCACCTCAATACATAAGGCAAACGTTAACAACCATGAAAGGGGAAATTGACAGAAACACAGTAATAATAAGGGACTTTAATACCCCCACTTACACTGATGCACAGATCATCCAAACAGAAAATAAACAAGAAAACACAAGTTTTAATGACACAATAGGCCAGATAGATTTAACTGATATTTATAGAACATTCCACCCAAAATTAGCAGAATACACAAGTGCACATGGAACATTCTCCAGGATAGATCACATCTTGGGGCACAAATCAAGTTTCAGAAAATTTAAGAAAGTTGAAATCATATCAAACATCTTTTCTGACCACAATGCTATGAGATTGGAAAGCAATTACAGGGAAAAAAAAAAAAACAACAACTGTAAAATACACAAAAACATGGAGGCTAAACAGTGTGTTACTAAATAACCAAGAGATCACTGAAGAAATCAAAGAAGAAATAAAAAAATACATAGAAACAAATGACAATGAAAACGGAATGACCCAAAACCGATGGAATGCAGCAAAAGCAGTTCTGAGAAGGAAGTTTATAGCAATACAATCTCACCTCAAGAAACAAGAAATATCTCAAATAAACAATCTAACCCTACACCTAAAGCAACTAGAGAAAGAAGAACAAAGAAAACCCAAAGTCAGTAGAAAGAAATCATAAAGATCAGAGCAGAAATAAATGAAATAGAAACAAAGAAAACAATAGCAAAGATCAATAAAACTAAAAGCTCATTCTTTGAGAAGATAAACAAAATTGATAAACCATTAGCCAGACTCATCAAGAAAAAAAGGGAAAGGATCCAAATCAATAAAATTAAAAATGAAAAAAGAGAAATCACAACTGACACCGCAGAAATACAAAGCATCATAAGAGACTACTACAAACAACTATATGCCAATAAAATGGACAACCATGAAGAAATGGACAAATTCTTGGAAAGGTACAATTTTCCAGGACTGAACCAGGAAGAGTTAGAAAATATAAACAGACCTATAACAAGTAATGAAGTTGAAACTGTAATTAAAAATCTTTCAACAAACGAAAGTCCAGGACCAGATGGCTTCACAGGTGAATTCTATCAAACATTTAGAGAAGAGCTAACACCCATCCTTCTCAAACTCCCCCAAAAAACTGCACAGGAAGGAATACGCTCAAACTCATTCTACGAGGCCACCACCGCCTGGATACCAAAACCAGACAAATATACTACAAAATAAGAAAATTACAGGGCTTCCCTTGTGGCTCAGTGGTTGAGAATCTGCCTGCCAATGCAGGGGACACGGGTTCGAGCCCTGGTCTGGGAAGATCCCACATGCTGCAGAGCAACTAGGCCCATGAGCCACAACTACTGACCCTGTGCGTCTGGAGCCTGTGCTCCGCAACAAGAAAGGCCACGACGGTGAGAGGCCCGTGCACCACGATGAAGAGTGGCCCCTGCTTGCCACAACTAGAGAAAGCCCTCGCACAGAAATGAAGACCCAACACAGCAAAAATAAATAAATTAATTAAAAAAGCTCCTACCCCCAACATCCTCTTTAAAAATAAATTAAAAAAAAAAAGAAAATTACAGACCAATATCATTGATGAATATAGATGCAAAAGTCCTCAACAAAATACAAGCAAACAATCCAACAACACATTAAAGGGATCATACACCAGGATCAAATGGGATTTATCCTAGGGATGCAAGGATTCTTCAATATACACAAATCAATCAGTGTGATACACCATATTAACAAATTGAAGAATAAAAACCATATGATCATCTCAATAGATGCAGAAAAAGCTTTTGACAAAATTCAACACCGATTTATGATAAAAACTCGCCAGAAAGTGGGCATAGAGGAAACCTACCTCAACAAAGTAAAGGTCATATATAACAAACCCACAGCAAACATCATACACAGTGGTGAAAAACTGAAAACATTTCCACTCAGATCAGGAATAAGACAAGGATGTCCACTCTCACCACTCTTATTCAACATAGTTTTGGAAGTCTTAGCCATGGCAATCAGAGAAGAAAAAGAAATAAAAGGAATACAAATTGGAAAAGAAGAAGTAAAACTGTCACTGTTTGCAGATAACATGATATTGTACATAGAAAATCCTAAAGATGCCACCAGAAAACTACTAGAGCTAATCAATGAATTTGGTAAGGTTGCAAGATACAAAATTAATGCACAGAAATCTCTGGCATTCCTATACACTAACAATGAAAAATCCGAAAGAGAAATTAAGGGAACAATCCCGTTTACCACCACAAAAAAAAGAATAAAATACTTAGGAATAAAACTATCGAAGGAGGCGAAAGACTTGCACTCAGAAAATTATAAAAAACTGTTGAAAGAAATCAAAGATGACATAAACAGATGGAGAAATATACCATGTTCTTGGATTAGAAGAATCAATATTGTGAAAATGACTATACTACCCAAAGCAATCTACAGATTCAATGCAATCCCTATCAAACTACCAATGGCATTCTTCACAGAATTAGAACAAAAAATTTTACAATTCATATGGAAACACAAAAGACCCCAAATAACCAAAGCAATCATAAGAAAAAAAAAAAAAGAACTCGAGGAATCAGGCTCCCTGACTTCAGACTATACTACAAAGCTACAGTAATCAAGACAGTATGGTACTGGCACAAAAACAGAAACATAGATCAATGGAACAGGATAGAAAGCCCAGAGATAAACCCATGCACATATAGTCACCTAATTTATGACAAAGGAGCCAAGAATGGCTTCATAGGTGAATTCTATCAAACATTTGGAGAAGAGCTAACATACAGTGGAGAAAAGACAGCCTCTTCAATAAGTGGTGCTGGGAAAATTGGACAGCTACATGTAAAAGAATGAAATTAGAACACTCCCTAACACCATACACAAAAATAAACTCTAAATGGATTAAAGACTGAAATGTGAGACCAGACACTATAAAACT
The DNA here is from genome assembly GCF_964270905.1 of Leucopleurus acutus. Lineage (NCBI taxonomy): Eukaryota > Metazoa > Chordata > Mammalia > Artiodactyla > Delphinidae > Leucopleurus > Leucopleurus acutus. The sequence goes on along the minus strand of NC_139147.1, from coordinate 75,259,078 downwards.
CTTAGAGGAAAACACAGGAAAAACACTCTTTGACATAAACCACAGCAAGATCTTTATTTTTTAATCAGTTTACTGTTTTGTTTTTATTTACATATTTATTTATCTATCTATTTATTTATTTATTGTCTGTGTTCTGTCTTCATTGCTGCACCTGGGCTTTCTCTAGTTATGGTGAGTGGGGGCTACTCTTCATTGGGATGCGTGGGCTTCTCACTGTGGTGGCTTCTCTTGTTGCAGAGCACAGGTTTCTAGGTGTAGGGGCTTCAGTAGTTGCAGCACACAGGCTCAGTAGTTGTGGCTCACTGGCTCTAGACCACATGGGCTTCAGCAGTTGTGGCACACGGGCTCAGTAGTGTGGCTCGTGGGCTGTAGAGTGCAGGCTCAGTAGTTGTGGCACATGGGCTTAGTTGCTCCACAGCATGTGGGATCTTCCCAGACCAGGGCTTGAACCCATATCCCCTGCACTGGCAGGAGGATTCTTAACCACTGCACCACCAGGAAAGTCCACAGCAAGATCTTTTTTGACTCACCTCCTAGAGTAATGAAAATAAAAACAAATGGGACCTCATTAAACTTAAAAGCTTTTTCACAGCAAAGGAAACCATAAACAAGATGGAAAGACAACCCTCAGAATGATAGAAAATATTTCCAAATGAAACAATGGACAGAGGATTAATCTCCAAAATATACAAACAGCTCATGGAGCTCAATATCAAAAAAACAAACAATCTGATTTAAAAATGGGCAGAAGACCGAAATAGACATTTCACCAAAGAGGACATACAGATGGCCAAGAGGCACATGAAAAGATGCTCAACATCACTAATTATTAGAGCAATGCAAATCAAAACTACAATGAGGTATCACCTCACACCAGTCAGAATGGCCATCGTTAAAAAATCTAGAAACTGTAAATGCTGGAGAGGGTGTGAAGAAAAGGGAACACTCTTGCACTGCTGGTGGGAATGTGAATTGGTTCAGCCCCTATGGAGAACAGTATGGAGGTTCCTTAAAAAACTACAAATAGAACTACCATATGACCCAGCAATCCCACTACTGGGCATATACCCTGAGAAAACCAAAATTCAAAAAGAGTCATGTACCAAAATGTTCATTGCAGCTCTATTTACAATAGCCCGGAGATGGAAACAACCTAAGTGCCCATCATCGGATGAATGGATAAAGAAGATGTGGCACATATATACAATGGAATAGTATTCAGCCATAAAAAGAAACAAAACTGAGTTATTTGTAGTGAGGTGGATGGACCTAGAGTCTGTCATACAGTGTGAAGTAAGTCAGAAAGAGAAAAACAAATACCATATGCTAATGCATATATATGGAATCTAAAAAAAAAAAAAAAAAGGGAGGTACTGATGAACCTAGTGACAGGACAGGAATAAAGATGTAGACATAGAGAATGGACCTGAGGACATGTGGTGGAAGGGGGAAGCTGGGGTGAAGTGAGAGAGTGGCATGGACATATATACACTACCGAATGTAAAATAGATAGCTAGTGGGAAGCAGCAGCATAGCACAGGGAGATCAGCTCGGTGTTTTGCGATGACCTAGAGGGGTGGGATAGGGAGGATGGGAGGGAGGCTCAAGAGGGAGGGGATATGGGGACATATGTATGCATGTGGCTGATTCTCTTTGCTGTACAACAGAAACTAACACAGTACTGCGAAGCAATTATACTCCAATAAAGATCTATTAAAAAATTTTTAATTATACTATTGGAATAAAATAAAAGAGCTATTAAAAAAAAGAGTAAACCCTAAAAAAAAAAAAAGAAAAAAGAAATCACCGTTTTAGCAACATGGTGATACATCATCCTTGCGTTTGCATATGTATAATTTTCTCTGAAATACCTTACAAGGTAACTGAAATTCCAGTTTCCAGGCTCAGCAATGCTCTGGCACTTGTAACTTCCCCTCAGGTCACACTTACATGGGCTTCCCTTGGTAAATCTTGAGTTCAGCCTTTGCCAAAAAGCAATCAGTCCGACCACTGCTTTCTCTGGCGTTTTTCCATAGGTAGTAGCTGCCTCTTCCTCATATGAATGAATTTCTGATTGCACAACTGAAAAAGAAGTGAGAAAATTAAGTCAATGGATTCTGTCTTGGAAGCAAAATTGCTGATGTTTCACATTAATGTCAGTAAGAACCAAATAAACAGGGACTGTGATTAAGACTTACCAATGAGCCAAGTGCAGATTGCCCTCCAGACTTTTCGCCCCGGATGTCTTTGTTGACAAAGAAGTGTCTGGCTTTTGAATCAGTGGGGCATCTTTTGGAGGGACTCGGGTTTCTCATGGCAACACAGACTTTTGTGTGTGTGTGAGCCTGAGGGACTCCTTGCCATACAAGACTATAGTGAGTAAAGAAACTCAGTAAGGCATAAACCACTGCAAGCCTTACATACCATAATAATGTTGTGCCTCCACGGAACAAGACACAGAACAAAATTGGGGACACAGAATTCCTTTCATTTTAAAGCCTTCACTGTTGAAGATTCTGTTATCTAAGAATTACCTTCCCTTTTCTTCACTGATTATTCATCGTCTTAAGTCACCATCCCTACAGATTTTTCTAGAGTTGCTAACTCGGCAGATTTGGAAGCTTTAATTCTCTGACCACTTAAAACCAGATGTCACGTCTTAAGGTCAGATCAGAGGACGCTACCCACCTGCCTTGCTAAGAACCTTGTAAATATCTACTCTATGCCAAAATAAATTTTGAAATGTTCTTTTATCAAAAAAAAAAAAGATTTGAGAGATGTAGGGGAAAAATTATGTGCCACATTTAATCTCTTTTGATTTTTGCAGTTATGAATGAGGTAATAAATTATATGCTCATGCCAATAGCCAGGGAAACTAAGATGCAAACATAGTAACTAATTTGTTCAAAATCACAAATCAGAGAATTCTGGGTTAGAGCTCAGACCTGCCTGACTCCTAAGCTTATACTCTTAGCTGCCATATGCTATTGCCCGAAAGCGACACTTTTGAGATTGACTTTATCTATCTGAGCGCTGTGTGGCCCGCATGATGAGGTCAGACATGGGGTACTTGTCGTGAGCACATGACCTCAGCTAGCATCGCTGTTCCTATGTCCCCAAAAGCCAGCTCTGCCTACCTGCACAGGCTCCAGGTGCAGGCCTGAGCTACCCAGTTTGCCCTGGGACACCCACTGTGCTAGGGTTAGGTGAGGGCAGACACAAATATTTGGCCTTTGTCAAGTATGACTCTTGGCATCCAGACCAAATAGGTTACAGGATCCCTCTAGGGAGGATCTGAACCTATAACATTGTCCCCAGATCAAACCAGTTTCTAATTAGTCATAGATTGTGGCTGAATTCTTGAGGCTATTTAAGAAGCCCTTATCCATTCTCAAGGCTGACCTTGAGCTGGGTCAAGAGAGAACTGACTCAGCTTTCAGGAAAAAGCATCCAGCCAGCTGTGGAGCCACTTTATCTTGTACTTTGTCTAGTTCCTGAGCAGACCAGGAACATGGCGTGGCCTTGGGGCTCTGAGCTGTTTTCTCAGAGTGCTTTACCCCTAAATGGTTCCTGCATATGCTTCCATGAAATGCACCTTCACCTCCTGGATAGGTCTCTCTCCTATCTTTCTAACCTGTTTCCCTGTCGTAGTCACAAACAGGATCACAGAAGCAGTGCCACGCTGAAGTCTCTCCTGAATCACTGAGAAGATCCATGGAATACTGCAGTAGGGCTCCTGGTGACAGGACGCTCTTCTCTCCCACACAGACACACAGAGCACCACTCCAAGATGATCTCTGCTGCTTCCATGAGGCTTCTACGGGCTTTATCTGACCTGGAGGTTGGTTGCAGGGGACCCCAAATTGCACGCCACTCTAGTCACACCTCCTCAGTTTTCATCTTCTTTCGCCACTTTCTATCTACCTCCCTTAGCCATTTGGAGACATGCTCAGGCTGTTTATAATACGTATAGGTCTCTGTGTGACATCCTCAACCAGTAGCAAAATGCATCTTCCTCTGGTGCTCACACAGTCGCAACACTGCAAAGTGACAGAGGCCACAGGTGGATTCCCTACACTGTGCTTTTATCACACTCCGACCACAGAGTGGGCCCCTATCTCTATCCCTCCCCCTATCTCTATCTCTATCTCTACCCCTACCCGTATCTCTGTCTCTATCCCTATCTCTTTCTCCATCTTTATCTCTATCCCTATTTTTTATCCCTTTCTCTCTCTTTTCATCACAGCTTTCTGTTCCTTGGGCCCCTGCAAAAGTTGGTAAAGATAGGGTGAAACCAGAGAACAAATTGGAAAATACAGAGCCAATTATACTGAAGTTCTCCCCCCGTTCCCTAATATCCATTGTTTGGTTTTCGAAAAAGTTTGCTTGCCTCAATTCTCTCTTCCCTCGGGTTGAGTACCTTTCTAGGAGAGCATTTTCACTCACAAATAAACCTCTAGTGTCCTCTCCATATAAAGATGGTCTTTGTAGCATATACCTAGCTCTTCTAATTCCACAGCACACCTCCCCCACCCGCTATACAAACCATGTATATGTATATACATATGAGCCAAACTCATTAAGCACAACACTGGAATCACTACACTTTTATACTTTTGGTTGTTTTTATTCATAGCCCTAATGTTTTAGTTAAGCTTCTTTGTATTGAATGGAAAACAGATGTTCACAGACAAAGAAGGAGAAATAAATCAACAAAATGTCCCAGTGATTATATTTTTTATTCAATCATGCCACAGCTGCTTGCGGAGACTCAACCATGGCCCTGTGCTGCATATAGCGTGGGAAAATGAAATGAATCAGGCTTGGTCCCTACCCTCAGAGAATGTGCTCCTAGTTAAATGGGGTTGTGGAGGCATTGGAGGAAATTAAAACACGACTGGACGATAATACAAGGTAAAAAGAACTGCTACCCAAAGGATGGGTATGTAGAGCAGATAAAAGAGGTCTCCCATTTGTTTTGGCAGATCCGGTGGCATTATAACTGGATCTTGAGAAATAGGTGGGATTTGGGTGTATGAAGATAAGGGTAACAATTATAGAGAAAACAGCATGGGAAAAGGTATTGTGGTGAGAAAGGGGTTATTGTATGCTGCGAATAAGTGAATTACAGAGTGCTGGGAATAATAAGTGAGTTACTGAGTGTGGAAATGACAGTTTGCTGCATTATAGAGTACAAGGATGAGAAATGTCTGAGATGAGGCCAGATGTGGCCAGTGCAAAGAGTCTTAAATTCCTTACTAAACAATGTGTATTTTATTTGGTAGCTAATTTAGACTATGAAAGGTTTCTGACCATGGACATGGCATGATCAAGTTGGGCGATAAAATTCATAGGGACCTTGGGAAGCAAAACCAGAAGAGAGACTTCAGTTGGACAGACCAGATAAGAGATTCTTATATTCAGGCAGGTGGTGGCCAGCGTCTTGGAGGAGAGGAAGTTCTACTCGAGAGATACAGCCAAGAGAGCGTGCAGGGATTTAAGAACTGATTGGAGGGGGACAGGTGGGACTCTTCATTGCATGCCCATGTTTGTGGTTACACAAGGAAAAGTCCTCACTTACCCACAAAGCCTTCCTGATATCACACAGAACCACCACTTTTGGCTTGTGATACAATGTGAATGGCGCCCCCTTGAGTTGTGCAGTGCATAATACATGCAACGTATGTGAGACCTTCTGGCAGCACTGTCACCCTTATCCACAACTTCAAACTCAAGAGAGTTTCCATAGTCAATATATGTGCAGCCTTTATCACAGGCCAGGGCTTTATCAGATTCTTCATGAAGCTGAAACACTAAGGAGAGAGAATCAAAAGGAGATGGCAAGGAAGTAGAGCTGGGAGGGTCTGGAGAGCCCTTTGAGTACTCTACATTCAAACATGGACGCTCTACAACATGTTACATTCTTTTCCCTAGTGGATTAGATGATTTGATTAGCAGAATCTGGCTAGGAGTGAAAAACATAAAGGACCTTCATTTGGAAACCTATAGACTAGGATTTTAGACTCAGGTCACCCATTTCCTAAGTGCGTGATCTCAGACAATTGGGATTTTTTCAACCTCAGTCTCCTAAAGGGTTGCTCAAGTATTATGTAGAAAACAAACCGAGGTAGTGGGGTGAGGAAACCCTTGGATAAAGTGGTCGGGTCAGGGCAGACTTTTGTGAAGAAGTGACCAGTGAGCTGAAACCTGAAGGAGAAGGGAGTCAGCCAGGAGGGTAGTGGTTGGTGGGAGCGGGGGCGGCATCCAAGGCAGAAAGGATGGCAAATGCAGTCTTCCCAGGGAAGGAACAAGCTTGACATGTTTGGGAATGCCAGGGTGACTCACCCCTAAGGCTCTGTCAACACCTCTAGGAGAGGTGTGTTTTGTCATTGTTGTTTTTATTTGTATGTTTTTTCAATTCTGAGGAAAGTCATTTCGTTGATAAAGTTTAGAGGGTTCTTTTAACAAGTCTAATGGAACCCAAAGGACAGCCAATGTTGTGTGGCAGCAATTTTCAAGGGTTTTTTCTTAAGCATAAAGAAGTGAGCATAGTACAAAGCCGCAAGAGAATTCATATAACCCTAAAAAAGGCTGTACAAAGTAGGGGCTGAGGGCTTCCCTGGTGGCGCAGTGGTTGGGAGTCCACTTGCCGATGCGGGGGTCGCGGGTTCGTGCCCCAGTCCGGGAGGATCCCGCGTGCCGCAGAGCGGCTGGGCCCGTGGGCCATGGCCGCTGGGCCTGCGCGTCCAGAGCCTGTGCTCCACGGCGGGAGAGTCCACAGCAGTGAGAGGCCCGCGTACCGCAAAAAAACAAAAAAACAAAGTAGGGGCTGACCAAAGTTCAAGCAGAGATACAGGTTTCTGCTTCTGGAGACTGAAGGCAAAAACCAGAGCTTTATGTGATCTCATGACGTAGGCTCACAGATCTCTGGTTTTATGATTTTACTCTCAGCTGTGGGAGTTGACCTCTTCTGTGATTGATGGTTAGGTCCAAGAGAACTTCTAGGAAAACTAACAACTCTTTCTGGAGGAATTCATACTCATGATGGCAATCCATTGTACAGCTGCCTTGCTTGCCTCCTTGATTGTTGGTGCTGCAAACATCCTGGGGCAAACAACATGGAAGAGTGACACAGCAGAGACTTGGCAGGCAGAGAGGTCCCATGTCTGAATGCAGCTCCGGTCCCTCCACTCTCGAGCTGTGTGTCCTGGGACAAGTTACTAAGCCTTTGGAGGATTTGGTACCTCATGAAAAGAAGGAGGATGGTAGTCCTTGCCCTGCCTTCCTCCTAAGACTGTTATGTGGCTTAAATGAAAGCACGAGTGTACAGGTGTTTTGAAGACTGTAACGTCCTGTAACAAAGCAGGGAATAATAGCATCTGCAGTGTTAGAAATGCCTGGGACTTTGTAAAGATGTTGCTTTGACTCAGCATTACTGGAGGAGACCACACCATTTTATTATCCAGAATGAAAGACTTCACTGCGGAGAAAGAGAGACTGATTTTAGAACAACAGAATGATAGATTTTACTTGCCTCCTTCATACAGAATAAATTATTATCGCATAAACAACATACAAGCCTCTGAATATATAATCCCTTTTTCCAGTCATCACATCTGCAAGTGTGTAATGCACACTTCTGTGAGCACATAAGGATGTACACGGCACAGCCGTACTTCCATTCTCTATTTCCATCATTCCATATTTAGCAAGGCGAGCCTGGAGCCAGGGTTCTTCTCTATGGGTAAGAGCCGTATACCTTGGAGTAAACATACAGGGGACCCTCCCAAGTGGTATGGACCAGGTGACTATGTCCTTTTCTCCTCCAAGTCCTGGTCAGGAAAGCATATCGGGCACAGGTAGCACTGCCCTTGGGTTTGGGGCACTGTCCCATGTTCTTTTTCTCAAAATTTTCAAACACCTCTTTCTGAGAAAATACTCACATCAGAAGTATCCCCCAGTTGTCAATTTGGCAGTCAGGGCCCCGCTCTGTGCAACTTTTGTCTAGGTTCCTGTCCCATCAGAAGCCACCTTCCAAGGTACAGAGCAATCAGTCTGTGCATCCTCACCATGGGACCTCCCCAGCCTAGCCCCCCACAAGGTCAGTCTGATATTCTGTGTGGGCAGCAGTCATAAAAGGTTCGCATCCCAGCGTGACACTGAGACACTGGGTGTATCAAGCCTGAAAGGAATCCTGCAGGTAATTGAGTTTCATCCGATACTTGACTTCCCTCGCGAATTGGTCTTTGAATATCTGCTGCAACCACCAATGTCACGGAGTGCACACAGAGGTCACCAACTTCCACCTCTGGCAGTGCTGACTGTTAGGGTAGTGGTCTTCGTGTCGGCCTGAAGCCACTCCCATCATGCTCTTCACCCACTGGTGGTGACACCGGATCCAGGTCAGAGCTTTCTCTCTCACGGGAACTCCTTCAAGTGTTTGACTACCATTCTGGCGTCCCCTGAATACCCATTTTTCCAGGCTAAGCACTTCCTGGTCTTTCACTCACTGCCTCTAAGATGTAGTTCATCTCAAGAACGATCTTTAGAATGAGTCCCTTTTGGCCAAGGTTTTATGGCTGTTTGGCTGGTGAGAAGCCAGAGTCCTCTGTCCCTGTTCCCTCTGCTGAGGATGGAATCACTTCAGATCAAGATAAAAGCAGCTCAGAATTGCAGAAAAACAGACACCTGTGGTTTGGGGGTTGGTTTTGTTTTTAACACACCTCTAGTCTAAGGCTGGCAGGATGCCTTGCATTCATTTGAACAGAAGGCCCTGGTATTAGCAAAGGCTTGCCTCCTTGCACCTGGCAAAGAAGAAATTCACTCTTTGTTTGACTGTGAGATCACACCACGCAACCCTGCCCTGTTGGAGCTTAGTAATTGGGAGGTATTTGGAGGTAACATCAGGTTCGCTGAAGATGCGTGTCCAAGGTCTGGGTGTGCTCTCCTCACCCTGCATCTCAGCTTTCTCATCTGTAAAATGCTGATGGGAAGCCCTTCCTTGTCTGAGTTCCAGGAGGATTGTGTAATTCAGATGGCTAGTGGAGGTGACAGCACTTGGTGAGCGGCTTTTCAGAGTCTGAACGGTGCACCCCACACTCGCTTGTCACTACGCTGCAGACTATCTCCAGCTTGCCCCTGCCCACAACTTTCGAAAGATGAGAACAACTATCAGTTTTAGAAAAAGACATTCAGAGCTTCCATATCACTGCCAAGGCTGACTTTGTCAAAGGAAACATTTCTCTCTGTACTAAGACAAAGATCCTGCAGCCTGCTCTAATGATTCTTCACACCCTATTTTAAAACCAGAAACGACAAGGTAACGTTGTGGCTGAGAAACACCATGTTCCAGAATTATCTGCACCATGTTCCAGAACCACGTTCAGGAGTTAAGCCGGGTAAGGGAATGCTTGCAGATGCTCTTAAGTAGCCAACCAGCCAGGGACTCACTCCCTGCCCGGAACATTCACTTAGGATTTGATGTTTGTCATGAACATGTTGCTTTTGCTTTAAAATACTATTTGTGGAAGTTTACCTAGAATTCAGTGTTGTCTGCTGAGCTCAATATAACCAAACTGTACTAAGGATAAAATAAGGGAAATTTTTGTTTTCTGAAATCTAAAGCCTCAAGCTTAAGAAATGCGTACGTTGTATGAGGACTTATGTTAATGATAACATATAATGTTGTAGCACAAGACTAACTTTCCTCAAAAATAATAGAGCAGAGGAGTAAAAATTCCTGGAATTGGGCACACGGGATGTGGTTCCTGGAATTGGGCGCACGAGACACGGGGTTCCTAAAACACAGACGTCCACAGAGTCAGGAGCCAGAGGTTAGGGGACAGTTCTAGTGCTCTTTGATTTGTGCTACTTTCCTTTCTTTTCCAGGAACATAAGCCAGACCAACTATGTAATTTGGGGGACCCTTATTCAAAATAAGCACTTTCAAGATGGCAACAGCAGAGTATTAAACCAACAATGGGACCTTTCTGAGCATGAGGCCCTATGCGACTGCCAGATTGTATGCCCATGAAGCCAGCCCTAAATACAGGAGACTGTGCTTCCCAGTTTCTTTGCCAAATCCCTGGTTAGTGTGGTGTGAGTGATGGGAGAGATGTGTACCACTTTGACACAGTGAAGAGCTCCCATCCTCCTTCCCCATTGCAATATACATGGCGTCCTTGTGTTGAGTCAGGGAGCCATCAGATTGGAGCAGTTGCCACTCCGAGGAGGGCTATTCTAAAGGGCCACCCGGCTCAAGACAGAAGCTCTTGAGTGTTAAGACACTGAGATACTGGAGCTGTTTGTTATTGCAGCATCGGCTAAGCCTATCCTTACTAATACTTAGGGGAAGGCCAGAAATGGAAGGAAACATCTCAAATCTGAAAAGTACCAGAAAGGAAAGGAAACCAGACAGTGAAGAGTGGTGTGATGGTTCTCATGCATTTGTTTTTCCATCAATGAAATAAGAATTCAAAAGTGATCTTTAACATGTTTACAATTCTATGCTACCTTCCCTCAACTTATTTAAAAAATATATTATCTAAGAAGAAAGACTACGTACTCTCCTTCTCCTTTAGCCTCTCAATCTCTTGGCCCATTGCCATCCGTGGACCATTCTTGAATCACTGAACACCTCTAATACTTTCAGAAGCCAAGAGAAAAACACTCTCCTAGGGCAGTGTTCTGCTCTGTAGAAAGTATTTTATCAAAAAGACTTTAATTTGTCACCATGATTGGGCAGGTTTTTGATTCCAAAAACTCTAGCTGATATTGTAAGAGTCTCACTGCTTAAAAACAAATCACTGAAACTGGTCCCTTTTGTCATCGTTACTATGTTATATAAACTCGGATATCACATTGCCTTCAAAGTTGCTCCTCGTTGCTCTCAAACACCGGGTTGCTATAAGACACTCCCCTGCCACACGCCGGCATGTCAGAGTAGGAGGTCTGGTTTATGGGGGGCCAACTGGGGTCATTTGCCAAGGCCCTCTGCCATATCCGATACTGGCTTTTTGATTGATAGCCAAAACATCTTTTGATTATCATCCACAGGGCTCTATTTTCAATGATGGCCTCCTGCAAAATAAAAGAGTTACTGTTTACAATCAGAGGTTAGGTGTTTCCAGAATACAGCCTTCCATAGACCCTCATAAGGCACTACTGCACTGACTGCTTCAATCTAGCTTGACAAACAACTTGAGCTTCTGACAAATCCAAGGTGATTTCATGTGATAGGTCATGGCCTCTCAAACTTTTCCACTTAAGAAACTCTTCTGGAAGAAGAGAGAGAAACAGTTTCAAGAATCCAGAAACATAGCTTGAAGTAGTCCGCCTCAAGGATTTCATATGTAAATTAAACGTAAAAGCATCCAAATTCTGCAGTTCACTCCATATCACATCCGTATGTGATTTAATATAAATGACACTTAAAATTATCTACTACCGAACGGTATTGACCTTATAGAAAGATAGGCCATGCTTATGATGTGACTTGGGTGTACCCTGGCACGTCACTGCGTAGTCACGAACACAGGTAAAATTTGGGATGTGGGCCACAGTTTTGGAGCTGGACAGATCTGGATTTGAATCCCAGCTCTGACACCTACTATGGGCAAGTTAATTACCCCATCTGAGCCTCAGTGATTAGAAATAATAATTCCTTCCTCTTATATCTGTCATTAGGATTATATAACTCCCCTTACAATGCAGAGCATGGCATGGCACAGCTACTTCCCTTTACCATTCTCCTGAACTATTCATTTAACAAACGGCTGTGCATTGCAGCCTTATTCACATAAGCCTCCAAACTTCACCTACAAATATTTCATTGCAACGCGTTCTATAAGATGACAAAAGATATGTCATTTGAAAACATTTTGGACTGGGATTTTACTTCATGAGTTAGACTGAGCCTTGAATAGAGCCCAAGTTATTACTTATAATACATAGCACATGAGGGATTATGTTAAATTCATTTTTTTCATCCTATGTGGTCACAAAGATTGACCATCTTATAAGTTACCATGAAAGAAACAAAGAGGAAAATATGAGGACCCAAGCTGTCCCACAGAATTAGAACTGGTTTTGGTGTCTGTCAGTGGTATCTTTGCGAAACCGAAAGAGTTAATTCTGTAGGATTCTACGAGGAACTTTGCTAGAGATAGTGGTTTCCTAAAATCCACCCATCTTTGACATCTGAGTCCACTGCCCATGGAAATCATAGAGAACAGCTAGTCTGAACATTCCTCTAAAAACTGATCATCTGCCGACAGGCTGTTAAACACCCACACAGCCATCTTATCAGCACCTTGCAAACCTCAGGGATCACCTAGCCAAACCTGTTCCTTTACTTTCCCAGACCAAGGTTTTTTGTCCTCTTTAATTAACAAGAGAACAGTAGTTCTCCTTAGAGCTGAGATAAGGCAGGATCATAGGTATTCAATTAAAGGTTTCAAAATCTAACTTATGTCCAGGAAATCTTAGCACAAGACATTAGTGCTCTACACAATATCTTGAGCTTTGTTACAATTCTACAAATGTGATGACTTGTATTACTTTGATGCCCTGAAAAGGGAATCAAAGAAAGCACTGAGAAATAACCCGTCCTGTCACTGTACATTGTAAATTAGATGTAGAATGAGAAACAAAAGGAAAGCCTTGATAATATACCATTTCTTAAAGAAAAAAACAAAACTTCATCACATGAGCTCTTCTGACAGACATTCAAATAATTCATATATATATATATATATATATATATATATATATACACACATATACATATATACACACACACGTATTCACACAATGCATAAGTAATGAAAGGGAGTGTGTTAAAGCTATCCACATTAGCTCCTCTGCCTGTTAGCAGGAGGTTAGATCATGAGACCCAGCAAGTAAGGATAAAGTCTCACTCAAACTTGTTTCGTGAGTATCAAATTACTGTCTCCATCTGCTGGGGGTGGGCAGGCTTACTTCTTACATTTAAGAATTGAATAAACCTTTACCCAGCTCCTAATAGAATAAAGCAGTTGTTATAGCTAGTAAGATGACTTCTTGCCATAGTTTAATGGCAAGCAAAAAAATAAATTTATACCCAGATAACTGTAACGCTTGTCTTCTTTCTCCCTGTAGATTGTGAGCTCTACCCCTCTGCTATTATTACCCCTTTCACATCATGCCCTAGTACATGGCACAGGTTCAACAAATGCTTGTGCAAAGAGTGAATGAATAAATGATTGCTAGACACAAAGTAAGGAATGGTAAGTACCACAAGAGATAGCATAATAATAAGAGCTTATATTTACTAAGCGCTTACTGTGTGCTTTTCACTGTTTACATTTCATGCTCACAGTCACCCTATGAGATAAGGTACCACTATTATCATCATCATTTTGCAGGTGAGGAAACAGAGACACAGAGAAGTGTAGTGACTTGACCAAAGTCAGACAACAAGAAAGGGTGGAGCCAGGATTCAAACCCAGGTAGACTACTCTGCAGCTATATTCTTAGCTGCAAATATACTGAAGGAGAACGGCTTCCTGCTGGGGGATTACGGCAGACTTTGTTGCTTGATTACCCTACAGCCCATTCCTCCTGGCTCTTCCCTGCTCACCTTAAAAAAAATCATAACTAGTCTAAACCAATTTGTCTAACTTTTTGGCATAGATCCACTTTCCCAGAGTCCTTTTCTACTAAAGCTGACTATGAGAGTTCTAAGCAATGAGGCATAAGAGGAAGCCTTCTGCTGGGCTGCAGGACATTTTTTGCTTCCTGATAAAAGGTTCCTACTTGTGGGAATAAAAGCTTGCTGGTACCTCTTCTTCCATGTTTTTCCTGCACTGAAAACAGACATAAAGCCTAGCTACATGGGAGCTAGCTGGGCCCCATAAGCAACAAGCACAACCATGAAGGCCAACATCTAAGGATGGTGAGACAAAAAGGTGGAAGAGTGCAGAGCCCCAGTGATGCCACAGAGACACTAAACGAGCCCTGAAGCCACTGGCTTCCAACCTTCTTGTTAAGTGAGTCAATAAATATCTTTATCGTTTAAGCCACTGCTTGCTGACCTTTGTTACTTGCCTAACTGATCCAGGAATCAGGAAAAATTCATGAACAGGCTAATACCCTAGCTGTGCCACAGAGGACGGAATGTTATTTCAATATGCAGAACTGGGGCAAGATGTACTAGACAGAAGAAATAACACGATCATGGACAGGAATACGATATACACATAAGATTATCCCTTAAAGGACAAGGACCATCTTTATGCAACTCCATAAGAGGACTCTCATGGCAATGCTCTTTTATTAATTCGGTGGCTTTGGGGACCATATGGTTTAGCACAGTACTCCTCAGTGTGATTCCTGAGTCAGCTGCATCAGAATTACCTGGCAACTTATTAGAAACAAAAGCTTGTACCTACTTCAGACCTACCAAATCAGAAATGCTGGGGCAGTGCCGGACAATCTGTGTTTTAACAAGCCCTCCAGGGAATTCTGATGCCCACTCAAGTTTGAGAAGTCCTAGTTTAGCAAAGAGATAGATGCTCCTTATCCTAATTCTATGTCCTGTTCTGCCACCAGCTCCTGCGCAGCCTTTACCCTGCTTAGCAATGAAGGCTCCGGAGCTCCTGCATACAAAATACTGCAGGGCCGTCAGGCCCCAGGTGCGCCAGCCCACCATGAATCCCGCCTCACTGGAACCAGTCTGGGTTTGTAAGTGAAAGCAGGAATGGGGACAGATGGAGTCTTAAAGCTCATCCCTCCTACAGAATGGATGCCTTTTCTGGGGCGCCCCCTCCAAGAGTGGGCTTTAAGAAATGGGGATTGTGTCTATCAGCATTGAAGGAGGAGAGAGTAAAGCGCGTAGCAAGGCAAAGGGGGAGCGGAAGCTCATTTTCCTGGGGAAATGGAGCATAAAGAATAAAAGCTGGGAAAAGCTCACTCTGAATCTCATTTCCCATCTATAAAGTAAAAATGATAGAAGTTGTTCAGTGAAAGAAGCCAGACACAAAAGGCCACATACTGTATGATCCCCTTTATCTGAAATGTCCAGAACAGGCAAATCCAGAGAGACAGAAGGTAGTTTAGTGGTTGCCAGGGGGTGAAGGAAGAAGAAGGGGAAATAAGGAGCGATTGCTAATGGGTGTGGGATTTCTTTCAGGGTGATGAGAATGTTCTAGAATTAGACAGTGTTGGAGGTTGCACAACTCAGTGAACATACTAAAAACCACTGAATGGTACACTTAAAAAGGTAAATCTTATAGTATGTGACTCATATCAGTTTCTTTTGAAGAAATTTGAATGAATTGAGTTGGGTCTCTATTTGTGAATTTTAGAAATGGATAGGACCTTCTCCCATCCTCCCCAGCCCCACTTTACAGATAGGCAAATGAATACCTTGTTTGGAATTCATCAGAGAGAAGCATCATTGCTCATGTTGCCAAGGAAGGGAGACCCTTGCACTGTTGAGCCTTGTCAGCTAAAGCTGTTCCTTTTTCAGACTCCCAGAGAATGCCTCCACCACCCCAACTAGCAATGAGCAGCCTGAGGTCGCTTACCTCCAAGACAAGGGACACGATGAAATTGGAGCCGAGCATAATGACAATGTAGACCCTCCACAGGACAGGAGTGCAGAGCAGCTGGTGGGAGATGGAAAAGCAAAGTCAGTCTGAAGACTAATTATGCTGCAAAAACTTCATGCTGTTCACAGTGCACATGCAGGCTTCTAACCACACTCATTCTTGTGAGACGCTAGACACCTCTGATGGGCAACTTTGGCTTGACTTGCTTGGAATCTCGCTGCAGTCTGAAACTCAACTCATCCAGCTCGCGTTCCTTCCCTCTGTCCTTCACAGGGGTCAGACCCACATCATAGTGTGGCATCCTCCCCACCTCCACTGGCTTCCTAATCTTTTTTTTTTTTCCTTCCTAGGTAATTCTTCCAATAACTTTCTTACACATCTCACCTCACCTGGATATCTCCATCTCAGAAGACTTGGACAAATGTAACAGTTTGTTACTATTTGTGTAAACGTGGTAGAATATACATATAAGAAATGTATATGTACACGTGTAGAATACATATCTGAAAGTATGTAAAATAAACTGGTGCTATCAGTTGTCTCTAGAGAGAGGAACTGGTAGTCGGGGAACAAGGATGGGAGGGAGGCTTTCACCACATAACTTCTCTAAACTTTTGAATTTTAAACCATGGGAATGTTTTCTCTATTTTAAAAAAATATGAATTTTTTAAAAAATGAGCAATAATTAGGTTACAAAGCAGCACGATTCCATTTAAAATAAAATAAACTTCATAAATCAAATACACATTTATAATACATGAATTTTAAAGATGGAAGGCTATAGTTAATAATGTTATAATTTTCCTTACCTGCATAGTTACATTTTTTAAAATGCACCCATAATTTTATGTAATAAGAAAAATAATTATTTTTAAGGTGAGCAATAATCCTTTGCAGAATCTTTTGAAGTCATGCTGGCAATGACTCTGCACAGGTTCCCTCCAAACCAAATACATTCCTTATTTTGTTACAAGAGGTCCCAGCCCCTCTGAAACAGTCTTCACTAACTTAAGAGTGTAACTAAATCCAACATGTTTTAACCTTAACTTCGGCAGGATTAAGGAATTTTAACTCATTTAGAAGACTAGTAGGCAAGGACTATTTATCTCCGTGAGTACCTAATCTAATTCATGAATACAATTATACTGTTAACCACAGTAATACAATTATAAAAATGAAAAGCTGAATGTAGATATTAGTTTATATGTCAAATGTCACCATGGGTTTGTGACAGTGCTGCTGGTTTGGAATGCACTATGTACTCCAAATGCTTGTCTACATTTAGGAACCTGATCTGCAATGATCAGTCAGTCAGTCATTGCCATTATGTGCCATTCACTATGCCAGGCACTGGTAATACAAGAATGAATAAGATAGGATCTTGGCCCTCATGAAACTCATCTTTGAGAGGGAGAAGCAGACAGGCAATTTTACAAAGAACTGAAAGCTCAGGTCCTTTTATCATCTCTTCTGTATCCTATTTATTGGTCTAAAGGACTTTTATTAATGATTAACTTCTAATTCAAAAGAAGAATAGATTAGAGGAATCAAAATATACATTTTCCCTTGCTTGAATATGTAAAATTTCTGTCTCTTCTAGAGTTTCACAGTTGTCTCAAAATTACAAAACTGTAAGAGAGTACTTGAGGTAAGATACACTTCTTCGAACGTAGGTTTTGCAGACATTAAGTATGTAATACAGAAAAACAAGTTTTTAAAGAGTTTTTAAAAAAATGTAAATACAGATTTGAGAATTAACCCCAAAAGTGTTATAGGCAAAACTGTTTTAAACAGCTTCAAAGCAAAACCATTTACGAGAAAATTCTCTTTAAGAGAAAATGTATAAATAGAATTTCCAATCTTACAGAGATCTTTTAAAGGAAAAATGTTCAATGCTTTTGAAATACTTGAAATCAAGGCTACACAGAATTTTATTTCCCGACCAGCTTAAATAAAAAATATGAATAAATTCAGCATTCATTTTAACCCTACCATCTCAAAAGAATAATACGTGTCAAGAATCCATGTCAACTGCAATCGTGGCCTGCTTTTTGAAGTCGGGGTGTTATACAACTATAAAATATCATCATATCCCAGAGATAAGACTTACATCCAGACGCCTATATAATTCTGGAATATCGGCAAATAGAATGAATAGACACACACTCAGCTGTATGACCAGCACAAGGACAAATATATCTGAGGAAATAAGAACACAAGCTATCATTTAGAGAAATCTGAGTCCAGAGTATCACATCCATTGATACACATATTCTAGGTTAACACCGATTAGATTTACTTGATTTCTACAACCAAACTCAGCAAAACAGATGAAAAGTACTCACTTCTATGCAATGGGTCTCACCTCTACAATTTCTATGTATGTCCTTGAGGTAAGTGGAAAATTTCACATGCATGTTATATGTTTCAATTAATAAAAATGGGACATACATATAGGGTAATACTGACAAAATAACGTTTTCAATAAATGCCTTGGAGATATCCAAGTATCTGAGTCTCTTAAATGCAAATCATTCACTTCACATGTATGTGTATAGCTGATTCACTTTGTTATAAAGCAGAAACTAACACACCGTTGTAAAGCAATTATACTCCAATAAAGATGTTAAAAAAAATCATCTGGGCTTCCCTGGTGGTGCAGTGGTTGAGAGTCCGCCTGCCGATGCAGGGGACACGGGTTCGTGCCCTGGGCCGGGAAGATCCCACATGCCGCGGAGCGGCTGGGCCCGTGAGCCATGGCCGCTGAGCCTGCGTGTCCGGAGCCTGTGCTCCGCAACGGGAGAGGCCACAGCAGTGAGAGGCCCGCGTACGGCAAAAAAAAAAAAAAAAAAAAAAAAAAATCATCTGCCTCAAATCCTTTTCTGGGAAAAAGGAGGACTGTAAATAAACAAATGTTTGAATTGCAATCATGCGGAGGTCAGCATTCGATTGCTTCCTCATCCCAAGAAGAAGAGCAAAATAATTTTCTCCGAACAGATTTTTCTAAGGATATTGATTCTTCAACTTGTGCTTCTAAATTTTCCCAATTAGAGAGGTAGTGATGCTATGCAAATACATGTCCCAAAAGCTAAACAGGTCACCTACTTCTCCTAACACTCACCCCCCCCCCCCCTCAGCCCGGACTGTAAGGAGGTGAGAGGTACTTTGGCCAAGAATCTCAACAACTTTCTATAGTCAGGCTCCTCCAGGCTGGACCCGCTCCCAGAACTGCCAATCACACAGTGTCATCCCGACCATTGTATTCATGGCAGGAGACACTTCCAACTGAGCGCTGTGACCCTTCTCCCCACCTCCTCTGAGATGAATTCTGACAAGTACTGACAAGCAGAGAATTAAACGTGTCTTCCCAATTTGGAGTGAACCCATGAAAAGATACCTAGAGACAAATTTATAGGGAAAGGAAGTGGTGGATTAAGAAACTCTAGTATTTAACACAGCTTTGAGGGAGGTAGCAAAGGACCAGGAAATAAGGCTGCATGTGTTTACAGAGCCCTGGAGTGGAAGTCAGAAGACCCTAGATGAGTGCCAACTCTGCAATTGCTCCTTGAGTGACCCAGGAGTATCTGTTCTCCTCTCTGATGACCTCTCACCTCTGATATGGTACAGTTCTACTCACAGTTTGTGTATGTGGGCTGCCTAAATGGTTTTCCTTTGGAGAAGACAAGAGCCACAATGATACAGTTGATTGTTCCCAAGAACCATACAGTAGTGTTCTCAAAACTTGTGAAGACACCATTACTTCCGATCTTATCTGGAGCAGTTGGAGAAATGGTTAACTTTGAGATGGTCTCATTTTGCACTGTGCAGGTACTAAAAAGGAAACCAAAGAAGCTAATGAAGTGAGATGACAAGCCCTTACGAAGCATATGTATCTACACAACTACATGTCCTCAATGCTTCTGTAATTGCCTACGCTTTGGGAAAGAATATACTGAAAAGTAAGGAGAAAGAAACCAGCATGTATAGATCTATATTTTGGGTAGATGGATAGATGATTGATAGATAGATGATAGATATAAATAGATAGATAGATAGATAACAGATCCAACAAGTTATTTATTCAATAAGTTGGGCACCAATAATGTAGTAAGACTATGTGAGAGAAAAAGATATGAGTAAGTCATGACACTTCCCTCTATTTGCTTCAGATTTCTGAACATTTACAGATAGTGTGACTATACAATTTATCATCCAACAGGCACAGATTTGAATGTGAAAGGAAAAAATATCATCATTTCTTTGGGATATCAGGCTTAAAATAGGGCTGCCTAGCCAAACTATAATGCATGGTCACCCTAGATATGAAAGATGGTCAGAGTTCACTATCATTCAAGATGAGCAAAGATAAGTGCTAATGAATGATGCCACCAAACTGTGCTACAAAGAAGAGATCACTGGAAAACTGCCAAGGGCCTTAAGGAAGCCAAAGCTTTAGTAGAATGAAGACCCATCTGCCTCCCAACATATGGGCCAGATGATGTTTGACAGAAATTAGAATGTGACAATCTAAGGCTGTGATCATACCTGTGCATCCCCATGGAATACCAAGGCTGCCTCTGAACCAGAATGAAGCCCACAATGTGCATGGCCAGGCTGAGAAGAATGTTGAGAATCACAGAGAGCAGCAGAGGCGGGGAGATCAGCCGTCCTGCAGGTCTGAAAGGCACCAGCTTGGGATAGGCACCATTCAAATTCACTACAAAATAAATTCAAGTTTTATATGTATATGAGAGCAGGAAAATTTTGTATTGTTCATCAGAAGAATGGTGTAACTTCTTGGGCCCATATATCTGAGGAAATTGACAAATTGAAATATTGATACATCACAAAGTAAGGGAATAAAACAATGAATGAATTCAAACTCAAGTCATATGAGGAATTCTTGAAAGAGAAGACAGAACAACAACAAGATGCCCCTTTCCCCCCTATTAAATAAGCAAAGACTATTACATTATAGATGAGGAAGTGATGAAGTGAGCACTCTCATACACTGCTTGTGGAAACGTATATTGACACAAAAATACCTTCTGCAGGGCAATTTGGCAATAAATATGAAGAGATTGAAAAATGTTCATAACCTTTGACATAGCTATTCCATTTCTGGAAGTTTATCCTAAGCTAAAAAATCAGAGATGTAGGAAGATGTTCATCACAGCATCATTTACAATAAATTATGGTACATCTCTATAATGAAACAACATACAGTCACTAAGAAGTAATGTTTTCAAATATTTAATAACAAAATGAGGAGTGACATCAACCAAATGGCAGATTAGCAACTCCAACATCCCATCCCTCTACAGAAACACTGAAAAACAAAAGGAAACTGTCAGAAGCAACTTTGTCAGAACTCTGAAAAACAGATGAAAGTTACAGCAAACAAGCAAATGCTGAGTCAAGAAAAAGACAACTTAAAAATGGGAAGAAAGCTTTTTTTTACTTGCCCTTGCCCATTTTTACTTTCCCTTGCCTCCCTCCTTAGCTCAATGGCAGTCTTGAACATGGTTGTCTGCATTCCCAGCGGGGGATCCTGGTTACAAAAGGGGAAAAGCAGACTTTATCCACAAATTATTGTGTATGCCTGTTCTAACCTGTCTGGAAGCTACCTGGAGAACTGATGCAAGGTGTTCATCTCTGTTTTGCCTAATAAAAAACTTAGGGCGGAAAAGCAGCATACACTCCTTAAAAACACCGTAAGGCTAACAAGCTACCCATAGTCATGGGGAGCAAAGGATTACAGTTGAGACATAAAATAACAACCTGAAGCCTAGAAAGAAAAGTTAAGGAACATTTATTTGGAAAATTATGGTATTCAAAAGTACCTGTGCATGTTGGGGAATATAGAAAGCCATGTGCCTGCCAAAGATGTATGCTCAGAAAAGACCAGAAAAGACCCTAAGCTTTCAGCCCTGAATAATCACTAGACTCAGCACAAGCTTAGTTAAGTGTTGAAGTGCCCCAGCACAGAACTAGTCTGCAAAGACTGGGAGAGGTATTTCTTTGTTCATGTTGTTAAACTCATGGAATTCAACTTATGGATATCTCTGTCAAAACACTAGCTGAACAAAAGCTAAAGCAATAGAGATTTTAGTGACCACACATGACAACTGATCTAATCTTTGCAAAAATAGTTTAGAAAAGTCACTAAATAAATGGACTACTACAGTCTTCAAAAAGCAACAAAACAAAAAACATCAAGCCCTGGGGGGGGGAAAGAATCTGATTTCCAGAGTTACAACATTATAATATTTAATGGAATAAAATAAATTGACAGAAATTATTTCTGAGGAAGCCCAGACATTGGACTTACTGGGAAAAGACTTTAATACAACTGTTTTTAACATGCTCAAAGAACTGAAGGAAATCAGGGAAATAATGTGAACAAAAGGAGAGTATTAAAGAGATAGAAATTTTAAAATGAAGCCCAAAGACATTCTTTTTAAAGAATCCTCTTTTATAATGTCTATCTCTTTATTGGCGTACTCATTTTTCCCAGTAAAGGTAATTATTTGGGCAAATATAAAATCCTATATTATTGTATTTGTGTTTTTTAACTCAGCTTTTTATTCCTACATGATTTAAAAGATAAATGCATAAAAAAATTATATACATATGTTACTGGGCACACAGTGGATAAAAATGTAATTTGACAACAATAGCATAAAAGGAGGAGACAGACCTGTAAAGCAGCAGAGTTTTTATATGCTACTAAAGTTAAGGTACCTATTCAAATTAGATTGTTACACATTTAGCATATTACATGTAATCCTCATAATTATATATGTAATAAAAAACCTACAGTTAACATCACACTCAAGGGTGAAAGATTGAAAGCTTTCCCCCCTAAAATCAGGAACAAAACAAGGATGCCTACTTTCACCACTGTTATTCAGCATTGCATTGGAAGTTTTATCTAGAGCAATTAGAGAAGAAAAAGAAATAAAAGTCATTCAAGTTGGAGGAAAGAAGTAAAACTATCTCTATTCACAAGTGACATGATACCAAATATTGGAAATCCCAAAGAATCCTCAAGAAAACTGCTAGAGTTGATAAATGAATTCAGCTATGTTACAGGATACAAGATCAACACATAAGAATCAGTTGAGTTTCAACACATCAACATTAAAATGTGGTATATATATAATGGAATATTATTCACCCATAAAAAAGAATGAAGTTCTGACACATGCTACAACATAGATGAATCATGAAAGTATTATGCTAATAAGATATGCCAGAAATAAAGGGACAAACATTGTATGGTTCAACTTATTTGAAACATCTTGAACTGGCAAATTCATAGAGACAAAAAATAGTTTAGCGGTTATCAGAGGCTAGGTGGAGGGGCAATGGGAGTTATTGCTTAATGGGTAAAGAGTTTCTGTTTGGGGTGATGAAAAAAATTAGAAATAGACAGTGGTGATGGTTGCACAATGTTGTGAATGTGATTAATGCTCCTGAATTGTACACTTAAAAATGGTGAGAATGGCAAATATTATGTTATGTATAATTTACCACAATAAAAAAAGAATGAAAATATGTACACATAAAGAAGTGGTCATAAAGTTAAACTAAAAAAAACAGGATGCACAACTATTATATAGAAAACATAATTCAAATTTCTTTATCTATACGTGTGTGTGTGTGTGTGTGTGTGTGTGTGTGTGTGTGTATAATTGGAAGGGAATACATCAAAATGCTTTAAATTGTTAGCTCTGGATAGCAGGATATAGGAGGATATAGGTGGTTTTTCTCTTTGTTATCTCTTGCAATGTTTTCCATCTTCTTTTCACAATGAATTATATTAAAAAATAGAGAAAAATCTGGAGATGCTTGTTAAGGGAAAGAGAATAATCACAGAAGAAATGAGAGCTGTTTTCAAATATCTGAAGAACTGTTCTGGAGAGAAAAATCAGACTATTCTCTGCCACCCCAAATGGCAGAACTGAAGTCTGAGATGGGTGAAAGTTACACAGAGGTAGATCTGGCTTGATGTAAAGGATTACTCTGTTAACAGTAAGGACTGCCCAAGGATGTTCTTACAGTAGATTTAACAAATATTTAATGAGCTCCTTTGATATGTCCGGCACTGTTAGAAGTATTGGGAATACAGCAGCAGGATAGACAAGGTGCTGTTCTCACGAAGTACACACACTGAGTGAGGGAAGGCAGGCAAAAACAAATAAAAACTTAGGTAAATATCATAATTTTGGATTGTGAAAAGTAGTGTGAAAAAAATAAAGCAGAACGTGTGGTGATAGAGAATAACTGGTTTGGTCACTATTTAAAGTGACCTTTCTGAAGTGGTGACATTTTTCTGACTAGAACCATAGGAAGATCTACAGGGAGAGTATTTTAGGCAAAGAAAATAGCAAAAACAAAGGTGCTGAGGTGCCCACAAGCTTGGCAATGCTCACAAGACAGAAAGACCAGGGTGCCTGGAACAAGTAAGTGGGTAGCAATATGGTTAGAGGTGAAGCTGGAGAAGTAGGCCAGAGCTGGATCATGTAAGACTTTGGATTTAGTGGAAATGGGAAGGATGACGATAAAATTTACATTTAAAAAACAACAGTCTTACTACCGTGTGAAAGGTGAATTGGGGTGAGGAGAAGTCAGCAAGAGCAGAAGCAAGGTCAGTTGTGAAGGTATCGCAGTAATCCACAGGGGAGGTGACATGGCTTTGTGACAGTGGCTACAATAGGGATGGAGAGAAGCTATGTAGGATGTGTTTCGGAGGTAGAGCCAATAGGAATTGTATCTATATATATATATATAGATATTATATGTAAAGGTGAAGAAAAGAGGGGAATTAAGGATGACTCTGGGTCTCCGATGTGAACAACTTGGTAGATTGTGGTACTATTTCAATAGAATACAAGCTCCATGAGGAAACGAATTTCTATGGTTTTTTCCACTGACGTATATCAAGTGCCTATTACCGTAAGTAGAACAAACCAGACACTCAGTAAATATTTAATAATTTTGTTGAATATCAGATCTGATAGAATAAAGCATTCTGTTTGGGCACATTAAGCCTCCGTCCTGTTAAATATCCAAGATTAGATGCTTAGCAGCTGCATTTCCAGAATTTAGGATAGACATCAAGCCTAGAGACATAAATTTGGGATTCATCAGCATACAGATAACATTAAAGCCATAGCATTGGTTGAAATCACTTAGGGAGATTGTGTAGACTGAAAAGACAAGAGAACCTAAGAACAAGCAAGCCTTGGAACATTCTAAAAGTTAGAGCACAGGTTAAGGAGCAGAGACCAGCAAAAGACATGAGGAAGCTGTATTCATTAAGGCAACAGCTAATTCAGCAGGGTGTGGCATCACAAAAGTCAAGAGAAGAAACCTTTCGAAGGATAAGAGTGCTGTTGAGAGATCCAAGTACAATGAGGAAAGAGAAGTGATCAGTACTGTTGACCGCAAGGAAGTCATTGGTGGCCTTGACAAGAGCAGTGTTGGGGCAGAGACAGCCGGAGTGTGCATAGTACTTACCCTCCTTGCATATGTTCTCTGAAAGCAAAGCTTTTGAGCAAGTTTTTTAAACCATAAGTTGGCGTGATAGCTGTTAAGATTATGACGACAAGGTATAAGATGAAATAGTGGAAACAGTGTGAAAGCAAGGCCAGGAGGCATGTGGAAGAGGCAGTCTAAGATTGGTACTTTTTTTTTGTATCGAAGTATAGTTAATTTACAATGTTGTGTTAGTACAACAAAGTGATTCAGTTATACACACACACACACACACACACACACACATATTCTTTTTCAGATTCTTTTCCGTTACAGATTATTACAAGATATTGAGTATAGTTCCCTGTTTTATACAGTAGGTCTTTGTTGTTTTCCTACTTTATATACAGTAGTGTGTATATGCTGGTATTTTTGAATGTATCAGTAATGTGGACCCTCCCAGCCAGTGGTGTCTGGAGTTGGCTCATACGAGCTCACAAGAGCCAACTGCCACTAAGTTTGTAAGCCAATTATTAAATATGGCCATTATTAGAAGAGTACTATATAAAGTTGCAATTAAATAAATATTATCTTAAAAACAAAGATAATGGGGGCTTCCCTGGTGGCGCAGTGGTTGAGGGTCCGCCTGCCGATGCAGGGGACGCGGGTTCGTGCCCCGGTCCGGGAGGATCCCACATGCCGCGGAGCGGCTGGGCCCGTGAGCCATGGCCGCTGAGCCTGCGCGTCCGGAGCCTGTGCTCCGCAACGGGAGAGGCCACAACAGTGAGAGGCCCGCGTACCGCAAAAAAGAAACCAAGATAATGAATCCTCAGAACGGATAACGTCCTAATGATTTTACTACAGTTTAGCATTATCTCTGTTCTTAAAGTTAATAATGGAGATTGAACTTAAACGTGTGTCACGTCTGTAGCCATTACATCATGAACAATTGTTTTTTAACTGAGGAAATATTCTTCCAGATTTCAAGAACTATTATCCAAATTAGCAAATAAGTTGCTCACATGACTGATGAATGATTAAAGTTTCAGCATAAGCCTGTGTTGTTTTGCTCACTCAGGTAAAGAAAAACGCCAACAAACATTCATTCGCATCAGAACTATTTCAGTCATCAATCACAACAATATATTGACTACGGATACAAGACTTTGATGAAACTCAGTTAAAGCATTCTGTGAGAATCCACTGGCTAAATGGAACTCGCAAGAAAGAGTAATGTATACTTTATTGTTATTTGATAATCGCTCACTACACATTCTTCTTTTTAGTAAAGCTTATAATAAGCTTCTATGCATATGCATATACATGCATATCTACAATTGTTTGGAGAGCTGGCTGTTACGTATGTGCCGGGAAACCACTGCCTGCCACCAAACAACTGCACAGGCCCAGAATCCAAATTCACGCCCGTGAACGTTAGAATCCGGCTGATTGAAATGAAATGACAATAGAATTAGAGATGGCAAGTGGACAAAGTGGGTCTACTCAACTGTTTGGGAAGTTTGAGAATAAAGGGGACAATAGCTAATGGCAGGTTGGAAAGTTTGAGAATAAAGGGGACAGTAGCTAATGGTAGATTTGGGGTCATAGAAGAGGTTTTAAAGAAAGAAGATACAAAAATATATTTATCTGCTGATTGGAATGATCCAGTAGACCAGAGAAAAGTTGGTGATAGAGAAAAAGATCATTCCAGGAACAAAATCCTTGAGGCGGTAGGAGCAGGTAGGATCTAAAGTACAAGTGAAGCTGGTGGCATTCATATATAAGAGAGAAAAGCAGAGAATATGGTAAAGATGACGGATAGTGGTCAGGCTGGGGAAAAATCCCATAGCGGGGAAACTGGGGAGACAATTCATGTATCAGTTTGGAGGTGGTGGGTGAGAGTGGCATAACGGCAAGATTACATTTAATCTCTGTTCTAAATCCTCAGAGGTTAGGATTGGAAATGGGAAACATAAAAGCCATTTAACTTCTATAAATTGGGCACATTTGGACCATAACTATACCTAAAAGCACACTGAAGTCAGTTTTCAAGGTGCTTTTTTTCATTTTAAAGGTTTAGTGACCATTTATAGAAGCTCTATATTGTGTGGAAAACAGCAAAACAACGAGCCAGCTTTTCCTCTGCTAACACTTTCAACAGTTAAAAATGAAGATTCTATTTCCTCTTTCTCTCTCTGCATACCATACCCCTTTGGGAATAAGTCACTCATCACTGCGGCTATAGCTGCTACCCCTCAATGGTGGACTAACCCTGCAGGGGCAGAGGGAAGCAAGTGGAGGGGAGTATCTCTGAGAAGAAAATTTAAAAGACATCTTACTTGTTACACCAATAAGAGTTGTAATGGCCAGATCCTGGAACAGAAACTGGTAATTTGAAAGGCTGTTTGTCTCCTGAAAATAAAAAGGAAAGTGGCTCAAAAAAGTTATAACCTTCTGGATGAAATGTGACATCAATTGCACTCATTTTCTCACTGCAACATAGGATTTTCAAGTAAATTACCAAGGAGATGGTATGTTCAGGGGCCTGGTCGTGTCGGCAGGGGTACCAAAGACAAGCCTGCAAACTCCTTTCTAGCCAGGAGGGCCACTGCAGTGTGCTTTCTGGGCTGCTCCTTTGCGCATCAGTGTCACCCCTGTTGAGGGGAACATCTCACTCTGATTCATCTCTAGTCTCTTTTCTACTTGTTAGCAGAAAGTTTGGGGTTTGGTCTGACACAACAAAATGACACATTCCCAATGGTCAGTGACAAATGTGTGGTGATCTTACCTAAATTTCACCAATGGAAAATGAGAATAACTAAACCCACTAATTGCATTCTTGGGTGTTGTTAGAAAGTCCTGATAACGCATCTTGATATTCTTGAAAAAAAAAAGTTCATGTCTTACTGATTTCAAGAAACTTGCTTCCTTCCCCCCGCCACCCCCTTCGTGGAAAGGAGATAATGATGACCCATGTTTAACTCTACTTTTGAGCATAATGAGTTATTGGGATTCCAAACTAGGGACCGATTTCTATAAACAGCCTCTCCTTTTCCAGCCCATTCATCAGTGAGAGGAAAAGGACTTATATAATCTGAAAATAACGGAAGTAAAAACCCTCATACCAGGAGCAAGGGGTCAAGACATAGAGATGAATCTAGATACCTTCAGCACAAATGGAATTCACTTTCTCAGTGTTACTTAACAGAATAAGCCCAAGTGTTGAGCTCACGAATACTAGATATGTCTTTTCTCCTTTTATATTTTGTTAAATAGTAAAAACCATCACAAGACCTATGTGCTTTGGGGGGCATGATATGCCAATTTTCAAGTCCCTATATTCAGGGAATCAGTGATATGCTGCTTTGTACTAACTCATGAAAGTCAACTGCTAAAGTTTCAGGAATTCTGTGAGCTGGTTTTTAAACACAGCCAATATAAAAACTTAAATTATACAAATTTACCATTAAATAAATTATACTAAAAACACAGGTAATAGCCAAAACTCATCACTCTCTAATCATTTTCCTACATTTAAATATTATCAATGGTCTTAAGGTTATTTACAACTCTTGTATCTATATGGTGCAAGTACTATAGAATGGTATGCTACTGTATAATACATCTCTTCCCAACTCCATGTTCAGTGACGTCAGGTAGATAGCTTGAAATCAGCCATGGTGGGAGTAGTTATGCCATTGAAATTGGTAAACATTAATAATCGGGGCTTGTGTTTCCAGGGAGAGCCAGTTATGAAACATTTACCAGAACCCCAATTAGAGAAGCACCTCTCTAGCGAATGTTATGCTAGGGTGGAGCCACACTGGAACTGGGAAGGTAAGAGACCTGGTCCAGGCAAGCCAAAACGACGGTGAGAGAGAAAGTTTACCTTCAGTTCTGAACCTCAGCTACAACCAGATGAGAAACTTCTGTCAGAGAGTCAGAGAACTGACACCAACGACTTTTCCTTTGTATCCTTGTCTATTTCTGATTTACTTTCAAAAACGTTAAAGATAGTTTTAGAGAGGCTGTTGGTACTCGACATCTCCCATGTGCACTCTTTCTTTAAGAGGCTTTGCAAATTGCCAGTGACCGCTATTTGTTTTAGCTCTCACTAATCAACAGGCTAGGTCTCAAGTCATACCCAGTAGAGCAGCAGAACACCAACATACTGAATCATGCTGTACAGAGCCATGTACTTAAACATGCAAAATGAGGTAACGAGAGCTGCACGTCCTTCCCTGTGTGAGAAAAGAAATGAAAGAGTAATGAAATGAAAGTCACAAAAAGAAACGAGGTCAGTTATTCTGTGCTGTTCAGCTGAGCTCAGAAGAAAAAAATCAAAGCCTGATAATTCGATTGTTTGTCTGACAGACTGGACAGTCTTGAGCCAGTGGGAGCCGGCAGTCAGTGTGCCAGATGTTCAAGGAAGACTAAATCCAGGCCAAGGTCCACAGGCCTTTAATGGAGCTTTGGAGCCCGAATGGAGAGTTACTCTTGTCCTGTCTGCAGGCATTATTTCAGCTCTGAGTCAGGAGACCTGGGAACTGGTCCCAGATCTCATATCTACTCACTAATGTGATTTGAAAGGTCATTTTCCCTCTCTTGGTCACAGTTTCTTCATCTGTGAACTGAGGAATTTAAATAAGATTGCAGGTTTTGGGGGCTATTTTCATGCTTCAGGTGCTTCAGGAGTTTGCAAACATCTCATTCAAATTTCATTTGGCAGTCCCAACTTTTTCTAAAACGGAACTAAGTCAATAGGCACGCTCAAATTAGGCACACATCAAATTTAAAGAGACTGGAATCAATAAGCCTGTTCATTTGTATTACTGTTGATTGACTTTGAATGAATAGTATATATTTAGAGTGTAAAACAGAGTACTTATGAAATGCCACTTTTATCTCATTCATTTGGGAAAAAATAGAGTTTAAATTTAATTCTGGTCAGAATGGTTTCCTGGGATTCCAAAACCTGATCCTCAAACTAGACTTTTTCCTGTATCAGGGCTTTGCTGCTGCTGTTTATTCCGCCTAGAAGGTGGTTTCTCCTCCACACCTCCTTAGAAAGGCTTCCCCACACCACCGCATCTGAAGCAGCCGATCCTACTGCCCAAGCCATCTTCCAACCTTTCACGCTACCCCTGATTTTTCTGTGTGTGTTTATTGCCCAACTTCTTCATGGGAAGAAAGCTTCGTGAGATCAAGGGACGTTCGATTTATTTGCTTCTGGGTCCCCAGTGCCTCCAACTGTTCCTGGCCCTAAGTCCCTACTTTATAAATATTTGTCAGATGCATGAATACATTTTTTAAATGGGGAGCACCTAGTCAAATCATTATTTTAATGTGGTGGAAGGAATATGATATTTGTATATAAAACACATTGAAACAAAATTAATTCTAATGCAATCTTCAATCCTATATGGCTGTGAGCTTCGATACATCAAGTTCTCTGAGCCTCAATTTCTTTGTAAAAGAAATAGTGACCATCCTTACAATTCCAGGCTGTTTTGATGTATAAGATACTAGGCATTAAAGCACTTTATAAACTGTAAACACATACTAGTTATAATAACCAAGAGCAGCCACAATGCTAACCATCTCCATCATTCAAACAAAATGCAGCAGAAGTACATATTCTGGGGTTGGGGGAGGGGAACAAAGCACCAAGGGAAATTGTAGTAGAAGCAGCAAAGATGAATAAATATGCTGAAAACTGGGGATAGGAAGGATATTCCAAGGAAGCATAAAGAGGCAAGAGGAAAGGAAAGCAAGTAGGGAAGAGAAAGTTTCTGTCAATTCTCCATTAAGAAAGTATCTAAGGAGATTCATTTAAAATAATAATAAGAAGAGTATGATTGACATTTTCAAAGCAGCAACAAGTTCCAGATTCTAATCTTCTAAAAATAATCTATTCAGTGATTTTCATTAGAAATGCCACTGTTTTCCCAGGAGGTAAGTCCACTCCGGAGTAGAATGTTTGACTGCTTTCTCCCACAAAGCACCCTCCCTGCCCAGGGACACACATTTGCACTGGTCTTTGCCTGGCAAAACAAAGGGGTCTGCACCTAAAAGTCAAGAGACATTAAAACAATGCTGGGGAAAAGTACCTACTTACTTGATAAGGTGAGGTACACATTCAATGTTTGGAGTTTTGGAAGTGAAAGGTGAGGCCACAGATGCCTCCTGCTCTGATAAAGAGATGCCCACGTGAGCCATTTTCAAAGCCTGAAAGCAAAGAGTCAGCTTACTGTATAGATGCACACTCACACACATCTCTCCTGAGGCCACACGAGACAGGCTAGTTAAGCTGCCCACGAAGTGGCTTGTGGGCCCAAGCAGTGGCCAGGAGATGATCAAATTTTGCTCTGCCTGCCACATAAGAAAGAGATGGCACTGGGACACCTAGCTAAAGAAGTGGGGAATGCAGAACCAAGTTCTTCCCCATTTAGTCTGTACTGACCACTGAGTCATTGTGTGGCTTTGGTTAAAACCTTTCCAAACCGCCCACATCAGTTTCTCCTTCAAGAGGAATGGAGGTGGTATATATCCCAGGGGATACTATCTCTTACAGGGCTTGAAGCAAGTACAATTGACACACTGACAGCTACTTACCCCACAGTCATTGGCTCCGTCACCACACATACCTACAAAGTAACTAAAAGGGGAACCGTGTCAATTGTAGAGGAGATCAAAGCAATCTTACCTTCTAATTGCTCTAATTAAAAAGATAAAATGAGCTTCATTACTTAAGGCTCAAACTTATTATTTATTTTAAGGGAGTTTCCCTAACAGTCTGGTTTGACTAAAATAAAGTATGACTCAGCAGTTCCTACAATGGATTAAGAAATCCCATACAGGCTTCCTGACTCCAAGCGATTCAAGGAGACCCCGCACTTCTCTGTCTAGGAGGCAGCTCTGTCAGCTGTAAAACAGGATGCTCACGATTATATGACAGCATGGCATGGTGGGGAAGGCACAGAATTTGAAGCCAGAAGATCTGGATCTCTGACCTGATCACTTCCCCATTTTGACTATCATTTTTCTCCCCTACAAGCATTATGAGTATTCAGTGAAGTGATGTATTCTAAAATGATAAATAAGAATTATTGTTGGTGACATTAATAGTAACTGGAGAGGAAATCCACCGTGTCAGCTGTCACTCAACTCAAAAATGTGGTGCCAGGACCAGAAGTTGTAGAAAGAAAATATATCTCCATTTCAGGATAGCCTTCTGAGGCCGGATGAATACCGCTCTCTTGAATTGTTGACGAAGACAGTCTGCTTTTTAAGGTAGGAGCACTCTGACAGTGTTTGCAGAATTTGCTGTACTTCTTCTCTTCCACACTGCTACCTAAGGCAACGAGTTTACTGTGGAGGTTTTTAGCCACATTGAGAAGATAGGGCTTTTTGAATACAGATCTTTTGCCTAGTGACTGAGTCAATGAGTATGAGGGTGGACGAGGGATGGGTAGGAGTTGGAGCTGTGTGAGTGTGGTCCAGCACCAGAGGTGCCTCTGAGACTCCATGGGCTTCCATTAACAGGAAATAAAGGATCCCAAATGATGGGATTCTGACAATGGAGACCCTTTGTGTTAAGAATAGTTTTCTGATTTAGGATGGAGAGGACGCTTTGGCATAAGAATGTTTTAATATTTTTAGGGTTATGTGAATCTCTTGTCATAGGGACCTCCCTGTATCATAACCGTGAAAATAATTTGTAAAAGTGAAGTCTAAATTTTCATTGTACCTTTAGGAGCCAAGTTCAGATGACCTTTCCAGAGTTATTTCTTGTCCCCCTTATGTTCTAGTTCAGCGGGGTTCTCAATTCTGGATGCATAATTGACTTATGAAAGGAACTTTTAAAAAATACTGATGTCCAAGTGCCCACACGAGCAATTGAATCAGAATCTCTGAATGGTGGTGTCCTGGTATTGCTAATTTTTCAAAGCTCCCAAGGTGACTGTCATGTGTAGCTACGTTAAGAACCACTGCCCTAACCAAACTGAGTGACTTCCTTACTCTCCCCCTGTCATGCCTCCATGCACTTCACACCATCTGAATTGGTAAAGACCTACTCTAGTTTCTGAAATTCTTCCACCAGACTGGATTTCTGCCCTGGAGACATTCTTGCAAAGATGGTCCCATTGATCAATATCTGTAAAGAATGCAAAAGGGAAAATTTTTTTATTATGTCAGCTGGTCATACATGAAGTAATTGATAACATTCAGAACACTGACTGGGTAATGATATCCATGAGTGAGAAAAATATTTGTTTCCAAGAAGTCCTTCTTTGGATTTTAAGACAGATGTTGAGACTTTGGTCATCAGATAAGTGATCAGGAAGACCAAAATCAGTAAAAATGACTACTTAATAGACATAATTGATGAAAATGATGACCTACAGGCATTTAGCTCAGGGGCCATGAAGGAGGTCGTCCTGAAAAACCCTGAGCTTGATGGAACCTTAAACCAGTAAAGTATGAGAAACTGCAAGATAACAAGAGGTCAGGATCCCAGGAGAAGGAAAGGAGGCAACTGCTTCTCAGAAAATTGTTCAGCTCTAGCAGAAAAATAGCCTAGAGATGAGACGGTGACTATCTGTGGTCTTTGACTTAACCATACCATCTGGGCTTGACCAACTGTGAAACTCAGCTGATATCTCCAGCCTAATTTGGGCTCTGAAACATTAATGGATTGTCACATTAATGGATTGTTGTATGAAAACCTGTACCAGCTCCATCCACCTGAACCCCATCCTACAGAGTCTAAATTCTTCTGTGTTACAGCTGTGTGCTCCCTGCTCTTCTTGGCTGTAAACTCAGCTTATTGTTCACTCAGCTTTAAAGTCTTCATTCTTTTTTTCTTAAACAGTACTTAAGATAATGAGCAATTGAATACAAATAAATTATCTTTGCTTTACACTGGACACAATCTTTCTCTAGTTTGCTCACATGTTTTCTTATGTATATACCTTACCTGCCCTCATTGTGGGTTTGTTCTTCATCAGAAAAGTTTTAAGTTTGACCCTCTTTTGTATAGATGTCCTCTATCAAAAACCTAATGGAATTCCTCTATTTTGGGCCTGCCTTCCTGTATAATTGCTGGATTTACACTATACTGTGAGACCCCCTAACCATGGCAATATAGTGACAGCTCCCCCAAAGCAACCTTATCACTTGAGAAGTCACTAATATTTTAATCCTATAGATGATGGATAATTAGTTAATCAAATTTACTTATTTTAAATCTAGCAGGAAATGAAACAGCAGTGACCTCTGCAAAACTATCTGCTTCCCTTATGATACATTCAATAGGTATATCTAACCTAGTTAGAGGTTTGAAATTACTTATGATCACGCTCCGTGACATTGTTAGCATCTTTACTAGGAGACTGGTACCCTCTTAGAACTTACCTTTGGCAGTAGGCTGCTGAAATGTTGGCTTATAACCTGGAAGGATTTTCCACTTAGGGCAAAATGGTAACTTCCCTCTCTGCTGTTATCAGAGACTTCTTCCCTGATGTTAATGTAATTGTCCTGCAAGGCAAGACGCAGTAATTTTAGACTTGATAGAGTGGTTAGGACCACAAGCATATCTGAGCGAAGGCAACAATGACAGTCTGGGATCTCTCTATAAAAGTCACACTCTGGCCCTGATTCCTCAGAGAAGCACTTTCTCTTTGCTGGATCAATCTTTGCACATCAACAGCCTCTAGTGAACAGGGGGGGGTAACACTTACTCACGTCCTGTTCTCATCCTGATTTGATCTCAGTGAGTCCCAGAAAAAAGCACATTTCACACATTTCAAGTGTAAAATACAAAAGCATTGCAGCTTAACAAATCCCTCCCTGAGGTGCGAACTTTCCTTTTTTTTTTTTTTACAGAATTAATATTGTTTCACAAGGACATAATAGACATAGGATACTGACAAGATTGGAGATAAATGAATAAAACTTCTTCCCACCCTGAAGATATAGTCTGATTTTCCAATGCACACAGCAGTGTCTCTCTTAGGGACTAAATCCCCTTTGAACCCAGTGGGATGGCTGGCAAGCAAGGGAAAAAATGGAAAATTAGACTTGCAGC
The DNA here is from genome assembly GCF_964270905.1 of Leucopleurus acutus. Taxonomy (NCBI): domain Eukaryota; kingdom Metazoa; phylum Chordata; class Mammalia; order Artiodactyla; family Delphinidae; genus Leucopleurus; species Leucopleurus acutus. The sequence continues at coordinate 75,223,915 of NC_139147.1, read as the reverse complement.
CCCACTTACTATATTCTTTCTAAAGACTTTTTTAACTTTAAAAGAATGGATTATTTCCAGCACCCAGGAAAGCACCATACCTTAAAGCTCAGTAGGAATGGTATGGGAAAATGATATAATTGAGTTCTTTGAACTGTATACATGTTAGACATTTGGAGAAGTATGTTGACCCTAGGTCAACTGTACACCTCTGCCAGTCAAAGCTGCTCAGTAGTCAACACTGTGTGACGAGTTAGATAATATGGCAGAAGGTCTGCTTTTGGGTATACCTGATTCCTATAAGCAATATGTTTCTTCTCTTCGACTAATTGCCAAGATATAGATGCTGATGAGGACTCAGTAGTTTCATTTGCTTCAATGAGAATGACTTTCTGGCTTTCAGAAACCATTCCAGACTTTCTGGCCACTGTTATTGCAGTCTGAAGATTGTCACCTAGAAGAAAGGAAAAGTATCCCAAGATGAGATTGAAGAGACAGAACCAATTCACGTAGAACCTAGAAAGCTAGGGTAAGGAGTTCAGACCTTATTTTTGGTGTGAGAAGAAATAGTCTCTAAGTTCTCTCTCAGCCCTGACCTTCCATGATTCTGTGATCCCTTTTCTTATTATTGCTGCTTTTCATCTGGTTACTTTATGACCTACTAGTATATTTTTGCCAGGGATTGGGAAGTAAAATTAAAAAGGAAAAGTTCAAATATATTTCTGTTGTTTGTCAACAGCTTAGTAAATGTTTAGCAAAACTCTCCTGGTTTAATATGACATCTCATGGTTCCACTTCCAGCTAATATGGAGTAAGCCCACTAGAATCTATTTCTCCCACTGATTACAATGGAAAACTCTGGAAAAAATACCATTAAAAAAACCTACCTGAGGACTTTGAAAAGTAAACACAAATGGCATAATATGAAAGGGAGTCAAATTTGGAGAAATAATCTACAAGGTGGAGAGATTCTCAGCTTTTTTTCTCTTTCCTCTCATGTAATTTGACCTGAGTGTGAGCCCCAGTCCCAGAGCTATGCAGATAGCTAAAACTCCAAGAAAAACCTACTTTTTCTGGCCAAAGGAACCAGGAAAGGGGCACTGGAGGCCTGAAGAGTTGTGAGGGAAATCCTAGAAAGAAGAGAGCTAGACAAGGAGACTAATTCAGTGTATGAACTATGTAAGCCCCAAGCTCAACCCAGAGCTGTGCACGTGTGGAGCAAACCTGAAGAAGGATAGCAAAAGCTTCAAGAATTGAACTATGATATTAGTCACCTCCCATATTCCAGAGTTTTGCTTGCTAAAACAACAAACTCAACATTCTCTAGAGGATTTTAACAGGATCCAAAGTATCCCAACATAATATTCAAAATGTTCAGGATTCTCAACATGTGAAAAACCTGGAAAATCTGGCCAATGCTCAAGAAAAAACAATTCAATAGTTGCCTGTCTCAAGATGGCCCAGATGTTGGAATTATCAGACAATGCTTTTAAAGCAGCTATTGTAATCCTCCTCCATGTGGTGAAGGTTAATACTCTTGAAATAAATGACAAGATAGAAGTTCTCAACTGAAAAAACAAAGAACAAAGATTGAAGAATATCAAAAGAACTCACATTCATGTCATTAGAGCCCAAGAAGGAGAGGAGAAAGATTGGAACAGGAAAAAATTTTTTTGAAGACATAATAGCAGAAAACTTCCCAAATATGGTAAAAGATTTAAATGTACAGATTCAAGAAGCTCAGTGAATCCCAAACAAGATAAATTCAGTGAAAACCACACCCAGACACATAATCAAGCTGCTAAAAAACCGAAGATAAAGCAAATATCTTAGGAGCAGCTAGGGAAAACAATAAATTACATATAGGGAAACAATTCAAATTATCACAGATTTCTCATCAAAAACCATGAAGGCAAGATAACAGTGGAACATCTTTAAAGTGCTGAAAGAAAAAAATTGTCAACTCAGACTCCTATAGCTAATGAAAATGTTCTCAGGAATGAAGACATTCTTAGATAAGGGAATCTAAGATAATTTGTGCCAGCAGATATGCTCAAAAAGAAATGCTTAAAGAAGTTCTTTAGGCTGAAGGGAAATGATACCAGAGGGAAACTTGCAACGTAAGACATGAACACTTAGGAACAGAAATAATAAAGAGCTGTATAAATATAAAGTCGATTTTTCTTCACTTATGTTCTCCAACTCTTGACTGTTGAAATTTAAAACTCTAACGTTGTCTGGTGGGGTTTCATTGTATGTCATACACATATATACACAACAATAACAGAGGAGAGAAAGTAGGGGATGTTTATGATGATAAGCCTTCTTGAAAGGGTAGGTACAGATATAGTGATTCGTAGAGCAACCACTAAAAATAAATAATGTAACAACCGGCTGGCTATCCCTAACATGGTTTCTCCCAGGTTTCTACCAAAATACTTTGAGAATCCTCAGAAGAGCTAACTGCGGGGAGGGAGATGCTCTAGCCTGAGATCAGAAGAGTACAGGGAGCCCTGAGAGTGAGAGGCTCTTCCACATGCCTCAGCAGGGCGACAACAGCCATCTGCTTTGCAACACAGACCGTTTTGCCATCTGTCACCTGCGAGAGGTCTGTTGTTTAGGACATGCAGCCCAGGCCTGATCCTCAACCATCTGATAAAAAAAGATTAAAACCTACTTAAGAAATTCCAGAAGCTAGATAAGGAAATATAAGGCAGAACAACCAGAACATGACTGGTAAAGCAGGCTAGCTGCTGGAGACAGAAGAAAACTGCATTAAAAATAATGAGAGCACTTAGGAAACTCAGATGGAGCACAGGCAAAACATGGTTTTCTAAAGTCACTCCTACTCCAAAACACAATTTAAGAACTTCACAATTCAAGAGGTGATTTGAAGGAGATCATCCTCATTTTTGATACCCGAGTTTGCAGTTTGAAAAAATTCGGTGCAAAAAAAGAACCCTTAAAGCTCAGAGCAAAATTATAAAACTATGAGAGTTACATAAGATAGACTAAACGGATCTATGTACAACATGGGAAATATAGCCAATATTTTGTAGCAACTGTAAATGGAATATAGCTTTTAAAAATTATATGAAAAATTTAAAAATATGAGTTACAAGAAAGAAACATAAGAGACCGAGAGGATAGATCCAGGAAGCCTGTCATGTGAATAATGGAAATTCCAGAAGGGAAGAAGGAAAGAGAGAGAACAAAAGCCTTAATTAACAATAGAAGAAATTTTCCTGAGAAGAAGAAGACAGATTAAAAATGCTCACAATGTTCCAGACTAAATTAATGAAAAAAGACAAACATATAGGCACACCTTGGTAACATTTCTAAACTCCAAAGTTAGAGGAAAAGGATTATATGTAAACAGAACAAGTTACCTACAGTGGACTCCACTGGCCTTGTGATATGCAATACCAAAAACTGGAAGACAAAAGAATAAAACCTACAGACCATTAATAAAAAAGGACTCTATATATAAAATAGATAACTAATAAGGACCTACTGTATAGCACAGGGAACTCTACTCTGTAATGTAGAGTTCTCTACATTAGTAGTGTAATATAGGTCTCTGTAATGACCTATATGGGAAAAGAACCTAAAGAAGAGTGGATATATTATATGTATTGATATATGTATAACTGATTCACTTTGCTGAAACTAACATAACATTATAAATCAACTATACTCCAATAAAATTTTTTTTAAAAAAGTACTCTAACCCAAACATACTATACCCAGGAAAGACATCATTCACCTATCAGAGCAAAGAAAGATAATTCAGGGTATATAAAAGATCAGAGAGCGTATCACCCTTCCAACCCATCCAAGGACAATTCTTCAGAAAAATTACAACCAAGTAAGGAAAGAAGCAGAATAGAAATTTCAATATGAAAGAAGAAGTGAAGAGGGAGTGTTGTGAGCGATGAGCTCTTACTTCTACATAAATCTAACTGGTAAAGGATAGATTCTGAGACTGTGTAAAATGAGTGCTAAATAAAAAATCTGAAACAGAAGGGTCATAATGTAAGGGGAATTCTAATAAGTAGTAAACTAACTCAGCAGCACCTAGAAGTTGGGCAGAGGGGCTAAGAAGGGAGAGGGAAAAAGTGATCCAAAAGTCTCTTGGATTGGAGGGTGTGGTAGTGGAGGGGGGTGGAGAAGCTCCAAAGGGGAGGTGAACGTATTCTCGAGTTTCCAACATCAAATTGGGTTCAAGGACAGTGGGATAGGGAGAGAGTGCTTTGGTGGGGCAAGACTGTATCTTGATGCCAGAATTCATAGAGTTAAATGCATCTGACTTCGAGAGCAGAGAAAGGGAAGGCAATACACACTCAAAAATCATGAATGCATTAGGAAATCACTGACTCTCTACTCGGAAGTAGAAATTAAGAAATTTCACACATTTCTCTTGCACCATCTTTTCTCACTGCTCCCTTGTTTGTGATTTGGAGTTTGGGAGTGGGAGTAGAAGGGACAGCATTTTTTAATCTCCAGAACTGTAGCTCTCATTGATGGGCCTTCAGTGTATTTTACAGACCATGCTGACTAAGCATTCTTCTTCTCCGAACATTTAATAATAAATATCAACATCTTTGCATGGCTTATGTCTTCTTATTCAGGTGTTATTTCAAACTTTCCCTCTCAGAAAGGACACCTCATCTAAAGTAGCTGGTCAGACACACTTTACCACATCACCTGTTTTATGTATCTCATAACACTTATTGGTAGCTGTTTATTCAATTGAATGATTGATTTTCTATCTTAACCCATGTAAAAGGATGCTCAGAGTAATAACTTTGCCTATTTTGTTGTCCATATCCAGTGTCTAGAACAGTGTCTGGCCCATAGTAGCAAGTCAACAAGATTTGCTAAATGAGTGAATCTCTGTCTATTTCCACATCAAATTCTTCCTGTTTTCACAGACACTTTGTTCTATACCTGTGATCATTACAGTCCTTATCCGGGCTGAGATAAGCTCTTCCAGGGCAGGTTTTGTCTCTTCCTTCAGTCGATTCTCCAAGATCAGCAATCCCAGAAATATCAGGTCTGATTCTACCTGGTCCCTGGAAGTATATGGATGATGGAACAGAAATCACACATTACAGTCTTTCTTACAGGAAGCAAAACAAAAACAAAGTCAGATATCTTCCTCTCAGAGTGGTCCCCACTCACTCGTTCATGCACCATTCCTGGGACACTGAATGTGTGCAGAAACTATCCAGAAAGAAAACAGGAGAGGGCACAAGGATATAGAGACTTTTGTTCTGACAGAACTGAAATGAAGAGAGGATGCTTATTAAGGATGAGATTAACTTTAATCTTTGTAGAGAATGAATTAAATGACCACAAAGCTGTCTTCCATCTTCTGTGGTGATTTTCATCACCATACCTGTTAACAGCCACCAGAGAGTTCTAGCTCTGGGAGAAAATACCATAAGTGAGGTGAGGCGCCTTCAAGATGGCGGAGGAGTAAGATGTGGAGAACAACTTCCACCCCACAAATAAATCAGAAATACATCTACATGTGGAACATCTACTACAGAACACCTACTGAACGCTGGCAGAAGACCTCAGACATCCCCAAAGCAAGAAACTCCCCACGTACATGGCCATGTGGCTGACAGGGTCTTGGTGCTCTGGCCGGGTATCAGGCTTGAGCCTCTAAGGTTGGAGAGCTGAGTTCAGGACATTGGTCCACCAGAGACCTCCTGGCCCCATGTAATATAAAACGGTGAAAGCTCTCCCCGAGATCTCCATCTCAACACAAAGACCCAGCTCCACTCAATGACCAGCAAAGTACAGTGCTGAACACCCTATGCCAAACAATTAGCAAGACAGGAACACAACCCCACCCATTAGCAGAGAAGCTGCCTAAAATCATAATAAGTTCACATACACCCCAAAACATACCACCAGACATGGTCCTGCCGACCAGAATGACAAGATCCAGCCTCATCCACCAGAACACAGGCACTAGTCCCCTCCACCATAAAGCCTACACAACCCACTGAACCAACCTTAGCCACTGGGGGCAGACACCAAAAACAACGGGAACTATGAACCTGCAGCCTGAAAGGAGACCCCAAACACAGTCAGTTAAGTAAAATGAGAAGATAGAGAAACACACAGCAGATGGAGGAGCAAGGTAAAAACCCACCAGACAAAACAAATGAAGAGGAAATAGGCAGTCTGCCTGAAAAATAATTCAGAGTAATGATAGTAAAGTTGATCCCAAATCTTAGAAATAGAATGGAGAAAATACAAGAAACGTTTAACAAGGACCTAGAACTAAAGAGCAAATAAACAACGATGAACAACACAATAAATGAAATTAAAAATTATCTAGAAGGAATGGATAGCAGAATAACTGAGGCAGAAGAACGATAAGTGACCTGGAAGATAAAATAGTGGAAATAACACAGAGCAGAATAAAGAAAAAAGAATGAAAAGAATTGAGGACAATCTCAGAGACCACTTCGACAACATTAAACACACCAACATTCAAATTATAGGGGTCCCAGAAGAAGAAGAGAAAAAGAAAGGGATGGAGAAAATATTTGAAGAGATTATAGTTGAAAACTTCCCCAATATGGGTAAGGAAATAGTCAATCAAGTCCAGGAAGGGCAGAGAGTCCCATACAGGATAAATCCAAGGAGAAACATGCCATGATACATATTAATCAAACTATCAAAAATTAAATACAAAGAAAAAATATTAAAAGCAGCAAGAGAAAGGCAACAATTAACATACAAGAAAATCCCCATAAGGTTAACAGCTGATCTGCAAGCCAGAAGGGGGTGGCAGGACATATTTAAAGTGATGAAAGGGAAAAACCTACAACCAAGATTATTCTACACAGCAATGATATCATTCAGATTTGAGGGAGAAAATAAAACCTTTAAAGATAATCAAAAGCTGAGAATTCAGCACCACCAAACCAGCTTTACAATAAGTGCTAAAAAACTTCTCTAGGCAGAAACACAAAAGAAGGAAAAGACTTAAAATAACAAACCCAAAACAATTAAGAAAGTGATAATAGGAAAATACATATCGATAACTACCTTAAATGTAAATGGATTAAACGCTCCAACCAAAAAACATAGACTGGCGGAATGGATACAAAAACAAGACCCATACGTATGCTGTCTACAAGAGACTGGCTTCAGACCTAGGGACACATACAGACTGAAAGTGAGGAGATGGAAAAAGGTATTCCATGCAAATGGAAATCAAAAGAAAGCTGGAGTAGTAATCTCATATCAGACAAAATAGGCTTTAAAATAAAGACTATTACAAGAGACAAAGAAGGACACTATATAATGATCAAGGGATCGATCCAAGAAGAAGATATAACAATTGTAAATATGTATGCACCCAACATAGGAGAACCTCAATACATAACGCAAATGCTAACAGCCATAAAAGGGGAAATCGACAGTAACAAAATAATAGTAGGGGACTTAAGCACCCCACTTTCACCATTGGACAGATCATCCAAAATTAAAATAAATAAGGAAACACAAGCTTTAAACGACACATTAGATGAGGTGGACTAATTGATATTTATAGGACATTCCATGCAAAAACAACAGAATACACTTTCTTCTCAAGTGCTCATGGAACATTCTCCAGGATAGATCCTATCTTCAGTCACAAATCAAGCCTTGGTAAATTTAAGGAAATTGAAATCATATCAAGTATCTTTTCTGACCACAACGCTATGAGACTAGATATCAAGTACAGGAAAAAAATCTGTAAAAAATACAAACACATGGAGGCTAAACAATACACTACTAAATAACCAAGAGATCACTGAAGAAATCAAACAGGAAAGCAAAAAATACCTAGAAGCAAATGACAATTAACACAAGATGACTCAAAACCTATGGGATGCAGCAAAAACAGTTGTAAGAGGGAAGTTTATGGCAATACAATCCTACCTAAAGAAACAAGAAACATCTCAACTAAACAACCTAACACTACAGCTAAAGCAATTAGAGAAAGAAGAACAAAAAAACCCCAAAGTTAGCAGAAGGAAAGAAATCATAAAGATCAGATCAGAAATAAATGAAAAAGAAATGAAGGAAACAGTAGCAAAGATCAATGAAACTAAAAGCTGGTTCTTTGAGAAGATAAACAAAATTGATAAACCATGAGCCAGACTCATCAAGGAAAAAAGGGACAAGACTCTAATCAACAGAATTAGAAATTAAAAAGGAGAAGTAGCAACTGACATGCAGAAATACAAAGGCTCATGAGAGATTACTACAAGCAACTACATGCCAATAAAATGCACAGCTTGGAAGAAATGTACAAATTCTTAGAAAAGCACAACCTTCCAAGACTTAATCAGGCAGAAATAGAAAATATAAACAGACCAATCACAAGCACTGAAATTGAAACTGTGATTAAAAATCTTCTAACAAACAAAAGGCCAGGACCAGATGGCATCACAGGCAAATTCTATCAAACATTTAGAGAAGAGCTAACACCTATCCTTCTCAAACTCTTCCAAAATACATCAGAAGGAGGAACACTCCCAAACTCATTCTACGAGGCCACCATCACCCAGATACCAAAACAAAGATGCCACAAAGAAAGAAAACTACAGGCTAGTATCACTGATGAACATACATGCAAAAATCAACAAAATACTAGCAAACAGAATCCAACAGCACACTAAAAGGATCATACACCATGATCAAGTGGGGTTTATCACAGGAATGCAAGGATACTTCAAAATATACAAATCAATCAATGTGATACACCATATTAACAAATTGGAGGAGGAAAAGCATATGATCATCTCAGTAGATACAGAAAAACTTTTGACAAATTTCAAAACCAATTTATGATAAAACCCCTCAGAAAGTAGGCATAGAGGGAACTTACCTCAAAATAATAAAGGCCATATATGACAAACCACAGCCAACGTCATTCTCAATCGTGAAAAATTGAAACCATTTCCACTAAGATCAGGAACAAGACAAGGTTGCTCATTCTCACCACTATTATTCAACATACTTTTGGAAGTTTTAGGCACAGCAGTTAGAGAAGAAAAAGAAATAAAAGGAATCCAAATCAGAAAAGAAGTAAAACTGTGACTGTTTTCAGGTGACATGATACTATACATAGAGAATCCGAAAGATGCTACCAGAAAACTACTAGAGCTAATCAATGAATCTGGTAAAGTAGCAGGATACAAAACTGACGCACAGACTTCCCTGGTGGCGCAGTGGTTGAGAGTCCGCCTGCCAATGCAGGGGAGACGGGTTCATGCCCCCGTCTGGGAAGATCCCACGTGTCGCAGAGTGGCTGGGCCCATGAGCCATGGCCACTGAGCCTGTGCTCCGCAACGGGAGAGGCCACGACAGTGAGAGGCCCACGTACTGCAAAAAAAAAACAAAAAACAAAAAAAAACTAATGCACAGAAATCTCTTGCATTCCTATACACTAATGATGAAATATCCAAAAGAGAAATTAAGGAAACACTCCCATTTACCCCTGCAACAAAAAGAAAAAAATACCTAGGTATAAACCTACCTAAGGAGATAAAAGACCTGTATGCCGAAAACTATAAGACACTGATGAAAGAAATTAAAGATGATACAAACAGATGAAGAGATATACCATGTTCTTGGATTGGAAGAATAAACATTGTGAAAATGACTATACTACCCAAAGCAATCTACAGAATCAATGCAATCCCTACCAAACCACCAATAGCATTTTTCACAGAACTAGAACAAAACATTTCACAATTTGTATGGAATCACAACAGACCCCGAATAGCCAAAGCAATCTTGAGAAAGAAAAAAGGAGCTGGAGGAATCAGGCTCCCTGATTTCACACTGTACTACAAAGCTACAATAATCAAGGCAGTATGGTACTGGCACAAAAACAGAAATATAGATCAATGCAACAGGATAGAAAGCTCAGAGATAAATCCATGCACATTTGGTCACCTTATCTTTGATAAAGGAGGCAAGAATATACATGGAGAAATGACAGCCTCTTCAATAAGTGGTGCTGGGAAAACTGGACAGCTACATGTAAAAGAATGAAATTAGAACACTTCCTAACACCATACACAAAAATAAACTGAAAATGGATTAAAGGCCTAAATGTAAGGCCAGACACTATAAAAGTCTTAGAGGAAAACACTCTAGAGGAGAACACTTAGAGGCATAAAACACAGCAAGATCCTTTTTGACCCACCTCCTAGAGAAATGGAAATAAAAACAAAAATAAACAAAGGGACCTAGTAAAACTTAAAAGCTTTTGCACAGCAAAGGAAACCATAAACTGGACGAAAAGACAACCGTCAGAATCAGAGAAAATATTTGCAAATGATGCAACTGACAAAGGATTAATCTCCAAAATATACAAGCAGCTCATGCAGCTCAATATCAAAAAAAAAAAAAAAAACCCAATCCAAAAATGGACAGAAGACCTAAATAGACTTTTCTCCAAAGAATATATAGAGATTGCCAGCAAACACACAAAAGGATGCTCAACATCGCTAATCATTAGAGAAATGCAAATCAAAACTACAATGAGGTATCACCTCACACCGGTCAGAATGGCCATCATCAAAAAATCTACAAACAATAAATGCTGGAGAGGGTATGGAGAAAAGGGAACCCTCTTGCACTCTTGGTGGGAATGTAAATTGATACAGCCACTATGGAGAACAGTATGGAGGTTCGTCAAAAAACTAAAAATAGAACTACCATACGACCCAGTAATCCCATTACTGGGCATATACCCTGAGAAAACCATAATTCAAAAAGAGTCATGTACCACAAAGTTCATTGCAGCACTATTTACAATAGCCAGGACATGGAAGCAACCTAAGTGTCCATCGACAGATGAATGGATAAAGAAGATGTGGCACATATATACAATAGAATATTACTCAGCCATAAAAAGAAACAAAATTGAGCCATTTGTAATGAGGTGGACAGACCTAGAGTCTGTCATACAGAGTGAAGTAAGTCAGAAAGAGAAAGACAAATACCGTATGCTAACACATATATATGGAATTTAAGAAAAAAAATGTCATAAAGAACCTAGGGGTAAGACAGGAATAAAGACACAGACCTACTAGAGAACGGACTTGTGGATATGGGGAGGGGGAAGGGTGAGCTGTGACAAAGCGAGAGAGAGGCATGGACACATATACACTACCAAATGTAAGGTAGATAGTTAGTGGGAAGCAGCCACATAGCACAGGGAGATCAGCTCGGTGCTTTGTGACCGCCTGGAGGGGTGGGATGGGGAGGGTGGGAGGGAGGGAGCTGCAAGAGAGAAGAGATATGGGAACATATGTATAACTGATTCACTGTGCTATAAAGCAGAAACTAACATACTATTGTAAAGCAATTATACCCCAATAAAGATGTTAAAAAAATAAAATAAAATAAAAAATAATAAAATCCCCAAATAGCTAATTAATTACCAAAAATAATTTAAAAGCAAACTTATATTTGGTTCAAAATGGGGGCATGACCACAATTTCAAACCCTCTGAAACATGGGCTGTATTCGTATATCTGTCTTCACAAAGCTGTACAATCACATCATACTTTACCATTTATACAGCTTTTTCTCATCAGTTCTCCCAGTCAGTGTTTACATCAGCTTTGTGATTTAGGCAGGGCAGGGATGACTATATCCCCATTTACTAAGTTCAGAGGCATTTCAGGCACACAAATTCAGTAAGCTGTGTTGCTGGGTCCACTGCCCAGTCTGCTGCGTCTTCCCGCGAAACCATTCTGCTTTATCAAAATTCCCCCCACCCCATTTACCTCATCAAGGCAGTGGTATGATGGTCCATTTCCAGCTTTTTGTAGGCCAGTCCTATGACCCGGAAGCCCTGTGTCGTGTAAATCTGAAGTTCACTAACAAAACTAGTTGGTACTGTTCAGAAAATAACACAAGATTAGTATGCAATATGAACTCAGCTAGAACTGGGAGAGAAATTCTTTACAAAGAGATCCAACTCTTGCCCAAGAAAACACACCTCTAAAAATGTACACAAACAAGTCAGTGGGAATGTTAAATATTACTACATTGTCACGATTGACCTCTTGGGATCCAGTGAAGCAGAAATGAAAAGGAAGCATTCAAAAAACAAAAAAACAAAAAGAAGAAGAAGAATGGGAAAAGTGTATGATTCTTTTTTTCTCCAGTTTAACCATCAAATATTTATTGAGTCTACTATGGGTCAGGAATTAGCTATGCAGAGATTGCACTGCAATTGCCACTCTGAGGATCTTTGTCTAGTAGGGTAACAGCCAGTAGACTAACAATACAATCGAATGAGATCCTTGCTATGATCCAGGCAGTTACAGCACGCTATGGAAACACTTGCTGCATCTATCAGACAGGGAGGATGTGATTAGATGGAGAAGGGAAAGGGCATTTTGGCTGAGGGAGCATCATGTGCTCAGGCACAGCGCCATGAGACAGCAAACCTTGATAGTTCATCTCAGGGGGAGCACAGGATGTGAAGATAGGAGTGGTAAGGAAACTCTGGGAAGTTTGATAGGAGTCAGATCATGAAGGCCTTAGATATGATCCTAAAGGAGATTATCCTGGAGTCTATGAGAAGCAATCCAAGAATGAAAGCAGGAATGTGCTAACATAATTATACTGTGTGACAGAAAAACCAATCTGGTCACAGTGTGAAGGATGAATTAGAGTAGGGGACACTGTGGGGCAGGGAATAAATTCACCAACTAAGAAATGATCCAGTGGAGGGATGATGAGGTCCTGAGGTGATGGAGTGACAGGGCCATGGATTAGCAATTGACAAGACAGAGGCACTGAGGGAGAGAGAGGAATCCAGGAAGAATCCTAAACTGGGACGGGGGAGTAGTACTTTCATTCACTAAGATGGGAAATAGAGAGAGTGAGAAAGATAAGCTTGGTTTTGGTACCGAGTTTGAGATGCCAGTGAGTCATCCAACTGGTGATGGCCAGTAGGCAATTGGATTCATTGATCAAATGCTGAGGGGACGTATGTGGGTTGGAAATACAGATTTGCCCATTGTAATATAAGTCTGTCCACTTACCTGTCTCAGGTTGGCAAAAGCTGGCCACCCTCTCTGGTGCACCTTTCATGAACGCCAGCCAGTCACCCCCCATCTCTTGGACAATGACTGTCATCCTCTGCAGCGCTGACGAGAATGGGAACTGATGCAGGATTGCAATTCCTTCCACTGGGACCTGGGTGAGGGATGGGGAATGGAGAGGGACACACCACATGGCTTCTAGCTATTGGAAATTAATTACTCCTTTTCCAATCCTTAGCTTAGCAAATAAGGGAAACAAGGTCTCACCAATTTTCACATGTGGAATTCAAACAAGACACATCTCTGAGCTTTCAAAATTGTGGGCCTGCCAGGACTTTCCTTCTGAGTTGGGTTTTGTGGGGTGGAGAGCAGGCAGGGCTTACCTGGCTGGCTGTTTTGCAGGGCTTAACAACCATGGCGCATGCCGGCGCTCCCTTGATGTGGAAATCATTCCCGGAAACCACCATTTCCTATTTCAAACAGGATGTTTCATTGTAGAGATTTCTTTCTTGTTCATCCACTAATACTGTGCTCAAACCCTTCCCTTGAGAAAATCTCAAGCCGTCTCAATATTTTTCTCTTCCCTCAGCTACACGGAGGTGAACCAGACTTAATTCGCCACACACAAAGATAATGCATCGGAAATGCTAGGAACTTGAAGGGCAGACACTTCTGAATTATTCATGCAATTTCTCCTGCTTTCTCTGCTGGAAGGAGCTGCATAAAGGCTCATTCTCCATTTCTGAAGGGCTTAACCTGAAAACACTGAGCGTGAATAGCCCGCACCTTTCTGCCTTTTTTCTCCTGGTTCACTCTCCTGGTCTTCGCTCTCTGTCTAATTTGGATTGATGATCCCCAGGGTACAGCAGGGCAGGGACTGTGATGTATGTGGTTAATGTTCAGTAAACACTCGGGAATTGCTATAATAAAGACCCTAAATTATAGTCAGAGGAACCTTTTACTCAAAGATGCCAAAATGCTTTATAATCATCTCATTGAGTGGCAGAAAAAAAATCTGAGAAGAAATTATAATCCCTACTTAAAGGTACAGAAACAGTAACCCAAGAAGGATGGAGAAAGTTACATCAGACTGCTACAGAACCATGCCCTATTAGCGATGGAAGGGACCCTAAAGATTGTCTCCTTCAGTGGGGCTCACACATGTATCACAGGGGCCTGGAGCGGAACCAGGCTATACGGGGTGGAGGCGGGCTTGTAGCTAAGTAGGTGGGGATGTGTGTTCCCTAAGCTGTGCTTTTACTCCCCATTTTGCTATCTCGACCAGAGTAACTCCAACGATTTGTTTTGTGTAGGATGCTTTTGAATAAAATTTCCTTTTAAGAAAAGATTTCAGCTTTTTTGTTTTCTTTTAGGTGAACACTGCTGATCTAATTCAATCCCCTCATTTTAAAGTTATGGAAAACCCCAACAGGAGAGATGACCTCACGAGGTGAAGGAGTCAATCAGAACAGAGTCAAGACTAGAACCGGGAGAGCCGGATTCCTCCTCCTGAACAAGGCCATTTGATCTGAAATCTACCTCAGAGTCTCAACAAAATCCCTCATGGTTTTCCTTTCCATTGTCTAGTCTTAGAGACAAAATTAATACTAAAGTAGTAGGAATAAAACTCCTGGTAACAACGAATTATCCTAAGCACTGGGGACAGTGATGTTTCCTAAACCCCATGTTCTAGATAACTCTGAAACCAGACATGGCTCATACTACAGCTGGAAAGGGTTAGAAAATAATTATATAATAATTATACTAATACTATTGAGCTGGTAATATATTCCAGGCACAGCACCAGGGATTTTTTTAATGCGTCCTTCCACTTAATCCTCACAATAACCCTAATATGGAAATACACTGTACAGAGGAGAAAACTGGGGTTCAGATGAGTTTGCCCCTCACTGCCATATGTACTCCATATTGGAGACCTCACATTTTTATGAGTATTGAATAGCTATGATAACACCTGGCTTGGTCTGGCATTGAAGAAGCTTCTTAGAATCTTTGCAGAACAGAAGCTTACCCAGGTAGTAGCTTCAAACATTTTGAGGTCCAGTGGGTCTCCATGGATGGTCCCATCCAGGAGGATCAGAGAATGGCAGCTGGCCATGGCAGCATACAGTGGGCCCCATGGCAAAGCCTTGCCCGAGGCAAAGCTGTGGACTTCCTGGAAGCTAAAGGAGAAAAGGGAAAGGGCTTTAGTCTATTCCTGCAGGCCAGAATGGAGCTTCTGGAGGTGACCATCCTTTTAAAACATAAGTTGATATACTTTGTTACATTACATATCTACACTCTAATCTCCCCAAATGAATAGTGCTTCCTTCATCCATCATCCTTACATAAGTTCAATGAGTATGAGAAAAAATCCTGAGGTTCTCTCAAGCTCTTTCTTCCCTCTTTTCCTTCACGTCTCTCTGGCACTGATTTAAATCCAGAGGTATAGAAAGAGCTAGAAGTATCACCCTTAGTTCTAAGTGCGTCCACTCCCACCTGAGCTTCCAGACCACTTTATCTCTTATGCTGTGAGACAGAACAGGCTAGCTCATACTATAGCTACTTGTGTATATCTGTGTATCTCCTTCAATCTATTCTTCAGGGCAGGGCTGTCTCTTCCATATCTCTCTCTCCAACATATCTGATGTTTGGCCCACAGCAGACAGTCAACAAATTTAAGAGCAAATAAATGAATGAGTTGGTTACTGGAAATTTGAAAGACCATAATGGTAAAGAAATGAATTTTTTTTTTTTTTTTTTTTTTTTTGCGGTACGCGGGCCTCTCACTGTCGTGGCCTCTCCCATTGCTGAGCACAGGCTCCGGACGCGCAGGCTCAGCGGCCATGGCTCATGGGCCCAGCCGCTCCGCGGCATGTGGGATCTTCCCGGACCGGGGCACGAACCCGTGTCCCCTGCATCGGCAGGCGGACTCTCAACCGCTGAGCCACCAGGGAAGCCCCAAGAAATGAAATTTTTAAAAGACATTTTGAAAAGGACACGGCATTCTCCTCTTCCACCCCGGCATCTAGGATCTATATTGCAGCCATCATCACCATTGCTTTCTGTAGAAAGTCCCCTCATCTAAAATCTACCGAGATACAACTCAAACATCATATGCAGGGTTCTTTTACTAACTCAGAGTTGAAGTCATCAAGTTTGGCACTGGGCCTACAAAAGGATGTCCTCTGGACCTTATTGGTCAGTCCCTTCTTACATGTTTAGCACAGTAAGTGGTTCACAAGGCAGGCCATACTATTTGGTGGACCCTGAGCGGCTGAAGGTTCTTCCTGGATTAAGGCCAAATCTGATGCTTGGAGCCAGTCAGAATCTACTTGTTCCTCCTCCTCCACATGTCAACTTCCTTCAGATCTGTGGCCAGCTTGGCTGTACCCCCTTTAATACTCCCTTCCTCTGGGATTACACAGGAACCTCTAGCTGTGCTTCCAATGTACAGTTTCCAGACCTCTGACCTTCCTAGTTACTGTTTCTTGAAAGAATTTGTCATTTTTACTATTTACCAGAGTTTGTCTTAAAACACGGTCTCCAGGATCAGACTATTATCTCTCATGATATGGACCCTGCCTTTCCTTCGGTTGCTCTAGCATTTTGTTCCTGAAAGCATGTACATCAGAATGTTAACTCGTAATTCAGCCACATTTCTTCCTGGTTTCCTCATTCAAGCTTCCTTAAGAGCTCAAAAACCTCTCTACTGAGCCTGTTGATCATATCATTATATACTGAAAGATCAAGTTATCTCAGTGGTTACAATATGTCTCTAGTATTTTAGTAAACATCTAAAAGGAAGCAGTCACCATCAGTGATGAACACAGATTCTCAAGCTCACGCTGTAAAGCAAACACAGATCAGGAAAAAAGAATCTTATCTTTAAGATGGCACACAAACTGTCTTCCGTATGTAATTCTGAATACACAGTTCTGAGTTTGGGAGGATCGGGCCAGACCCTGGTTTGCACAGAAATAAATAGAACCCTCTGTCATCCCTGACCTTGAACTATTATTTGAATGTTTATGACTTATCAAGACCAGGTAGCTCAGGTAGACTTCCAATGACTTTGAAGTACCTGGCACGTTAGGCAGGCCCTCTTTGGAAAAGATAAGAATTATTAGAAATGAGCTTACAGTTTACAATAAGATATTTAACAGCGACGAAGTCAGGTGCTGACTTCTTGCTTAGAATTTAATCTGTTTTCTCTTATTCTATCAGTTAAATTTGTCAATTAAAAAAACTTTGGGGGAATTCCCTGGTGGTCCAGTGGTTAAAAATCCATCTTCCAATGCAAGGGACGTGGGTTCAATCCCTGGTCAGGGAACTAAGATCCCACATGACGTGGGGCAGCTAAGACTGAGCGCCGCAACTACTGAGCCCATGAGCTCTAGAGCCCATGTGCCACAACTAGAGAGCCCACAGGCTGGAACTACTGAGCCTGCGCACCACAGTTAGAGAGAAGCCTGCACATCACAACGAAGAGCCCATGTGCCGTGACTAAGACCTGATGCAGCCAAATAAATAAATAAATACTTTAAAAAAATTTTTAAAAAACGTTTAATTGCTCTTTTAGTCATTTAGAGCCAACTTTGACCTTTTTGAAGGAGGGAAAGGAGGGAGGGGCTAGGAGAGTGACAGGTTGGATTAATCTATCAATAATCTAGTATATCAATTATTTTTATTTAAATTTGACAAGTCACTTTTAGAAACAGAAAGTTTTAAAAGTTTTGTGAATAAGAGGATGTCAATTCAATAAGGAGAAGAGCATTCAAAAGATGGAACATATTAAGTTCACTTTAAATAAACAAACATTTATTGTGAATCCACTATGTGTGCCTGCTATAGTGCTATATGGCATTAGGGACACAAATATAAATAAGAAAAAGACTGCTCTCCGAATGCTTACATATTTGAATAAATGCATATATTTTTTATAGACACTGAAACAGGAAAATACTAAAAACAAGAAGACCAGGTATATATCCAAATCTATCTTCAAGAGAAAATGAAAAGAACTTTAGAAAGTTACCACTTGTAACAGCCTCCTTCTATAGACTAAAATGGTTAGAAGCACCAGGATTAGTTTTTCAACTCCAGAAATGGACTTGTTTATAAATAATACATTAATATGAAAATGTGTTAAACATATATAATTAAAACATTTTATGGATAAATCATATGTCATTTGCATAATGCAGAAGAATCATTAGGTACCTTTTATGTATAAGATGCTTTGTGATTTAGGTTGCAAGTATGAGAGGGAAATATTTTCATTAAAAAAACAAAACCTGCTGGCTTTCCGAATAAAGTCGTATTCCTTTGCCTCAAAAAAACAAAAAACAAAACCTGAGCTCACGCAGCTCAATATCTAAAAAACAAACAACCCCACCAAAAAATGGGAGGAAGATCTAAGCAGACATTTCTCCAAAAAAGACGTACAGATGGCTAAGTGGCACATGAAAAGACGCTCAACATCACTAATTATTAGAGAAATGCAAATCAAAGCTACAATGAGGTATCACCTCACACCGGTTAGAATGGCCATCATCAAAAAATCTACAAACAATAAATGCTGGAGAAGGTGTGGAGAAAATGGAACTCTCCTACCCTGTTGCTGGGGATGTAAATTGATACAGCCACTACGGAGAACAGTATGGAGATTCCTTAAAAAACTAAAAATAGAGCTACCATATAATCCAGCAATCCCATTCCTGGGCATATATCTGGAGAAAACCATAATTCGAAAAGACACATGCACCCCAATGTTCATTGCAGCACTATTTGCAATAGCCAGGTCATGGAAGCAACCTAAATGCCCATCGACAGATGAATGGATAAAGAAGAAGTGGTACATATATACGATGGAATATTATTCAGCCATAAAAAGGAACGAAATTGGGTCATTTGCAGGGATGTGGATGGATCTAGAGACTGTCATACAGAGTGAAGTAAGTCAGAAAGAAAAAAACAAATATTGTATGTTAACGCATATATGTGGAACCTAGAAAAATGGTACAGATGAACTGGTTTGCAAGGCAGAAATTGAGACACAGATGCAGAGAATAAACGTATGGATACCAAGGGGGGAAAACGTCAGGGGGTGGGGTGGTGGTGTGATGAATTGGGCGATTGGGATTGACATGCATATACTGATGTGTATAAAATGGATGACTAATGAGGACCTGCTGTATAAAAAAATAAATAAAATGAAATTCAAAAGCAAAAAAAAAAAGACAAAAAAATTAATTTAAAAAAACCTGAAATCACCTATACCTCAATTAAAAAAAAAAAAACCCTCAAAACCTGAATTTGTCATATGTTCGTGTTCTGATAAGGCTGGAAGTTGCAGTGGGGAGAAAAACCAGGCAGAGAAGCAAACTCAAACAAGAGAGCCCCAGCAGAGGGACATGGAAATCTTTACCACGTTAAGTTGTAAACTGCCAAAACGGAGTCCATTCTGGCCAGAAAAGAGGAGTTTCTGGCAGCCAGAAAGCAGTGTTGCCAGAACTAGAATACCAAGGAAAATGAAGTACACTAGCTGTGGTTCCACAGATGTTCCTCGTTCTGAAATTCAGTGTCTACAAGTCAGGGCAGTGTTCCTCCTAGCACATGGAAAAGCTTCAGTTTGTACAAGAAATGTTACCTCCTTGAAGGACAGTGTCTTGGTACTGTCCAAATGACACACACTGGCCCTGAACTAATATGCTGACAGCAAATCACATTTTAGCAAAGATTTAAATGCAGTGTCAAAACTTGCCCTTCATCTCCTTGGTTCTGTGAGTGTCCCGGGGCTGGGACTGGGGTGGAGGAAATATGCACGTTTTAGTGAGCTTTGGAAGTAGTCAAGAAGAGAAATTAAATGAAGATACTCTGGCAACTACTGCTCACCAAAGCCAGTGCCAAAATCTTTCCATTATTAGTATTCAGGAAGAAAAACAAAGAGTTCTGGGAAAAGAGAAATGACAATGCATTTGGTCCCAAGTACTCACCCACTCCTATCACAGGGCACGACTCCCCAGAGATCCAAGCCATCCCTTGTTAAGGTACCTGTCTAAACAGAAACAAGATCTCGGTTGACTCTGAAGATGCAGCAGCCCCACAGTGACACTGATAAGCTACGTTTTAACAGGAAGATATATGTCACAACACATGATCAAGATCAGCTCTTCAAGGAAGGACACAATAAGGTGGGTATCTGGAGTCCTGGGTGGAAGATTTGATGAACTCACAGCAGTTGTGTGACAAGCTGGCACTTAATCTCTTTGAACTTTAGTGTTCTCAGCAATAAAGGGAAGAAAACGGTACCTGCCTTACATATTTCAGAGGCTTGTTTCGAGAACTTAACAGAAGACTGAATGGATGGGAGAGTCCTTGGCAAGCCTGCTTTTAAGAGCTATAAAATGGGTGAGTCTCCACAGATAAAGAGAACAGCCTCGTGGTTGCCAAGGATGGGGGCAGTGACAGAGGGATGGATTGGGAGTTTGGGATTAACAGATGCAAACTATTATATATAGGATGGATAAAAAACAGGGTTCTACTGTATAGCACAGGGAAATATATTCAGTATCCTGTGATAAACCGTAATGGAAAAGAATAAGGAAAAGAATATATATATGTATAGCTGAGTCACTTTGCTGTGCAGCAGAAACTAAACACAACATTGTAAATCAACTATACTTCAATACAATTTTTTAAAAATGGGTGAGTCCCAGCACTTACAGCAAAAGTTAAAAGTATGTCATCAGAAACAAGTAATGGAAGTAGAATTTTTCACTGTTCTAAAGAAATATTATAGTTTGCTATTTGACATCTATTTGGTAAAAAGCGGTTTGTTGGTATTTCTCTCAGCACGGTGATGAAGAGCTTGGACTGGGCTAAAACACCAGCTGTGTGACCTGGGCCAATTATTTAATCCCCCTAAACATCAGAGCCCTTATCAGTAACATGGTCATAATCATATAGGGTTGTTTTAAAAATTAAATGAGATACTACAAAGTGCTTAACTTAATGTCTGGCATAGAGTAAGAGCTGAGAATAATGATAATTGCTCATAATTATTACTTAATTTTTTATTCAAATTCATATCACAATTATCTTTCCCACCCCCTGTTTCGTTTTCCAAGTCCAAGGATAACATGATCCTAGAACCAGAACATCTTTTCTTATGATGCTAGTTTGATCACGAAATAACATTGAGATGGTGGCAACAGCCATATTAACCTTCTGTTCTTGGTAGATCTCTCTGTCATTCAAGTAATTATAAAATACAAGTAATTATAAAGTAATTACAAGTAATTATAAAATACAGCTCTGATTCCATTAATTCTCTGCTTTCAAAAACCTTCACTGTACAGTTTAATGGGTACTGAGTTTCCGTTTGGGAAGAGGGAAGAAGCTCTGGAGATGGATAGTGGTGATGGTTGCACAGAAATGTGAATACACTTAAAGCCACACAAAAATGGTTAAAACGGTAAATTTTATGTTATGCATCTTTTGCCACAATAAAAAATAAATTAAGAAAATGGAAGGCAACAATAAAAAAAGAAGAGAAAACACCTTCAATGGCTCCCCACTGCCTAAAGAGTATGTAAAAATTTCTTAGGCATACATTTGAAGTCTACAACACCCTCTCCTGTTACTAATGTTCTGCTCTGATCAAAATCACACTCTATTGCTCTCCTGACTCCTTGCCCACATTCGCCTGCCTACAATGTCCTCGGGTTTTATATCTTTTCGAATTTTCTGTATATTATGATATTTGACATGTTACAAAATCTCTCTCTCTTTTAAATCTATTTTTAATTGTGAAAACGGTGGTTTACATTATATGTTACAACTAAAATTATATAAGTTTTGTGTGCACAGCATTATAGTTCTACTTCTGTATACCATACAGTGTGCCCACCACCAAAAGTTTAACTTAAGAAACCTTTCTGACGGACAGACTGCCTCCTTGGGGCTAGCCAATTCTTAGAGATAACCAGGGTCTCGGCCAACAGCATGTCTTTGATATGCAAACTAACCAGTAAAGGAGTCATACCTTCTCTATCTGACCAGATTCCCCAGGAAACAGTCTCTCTGACTTAATCAACCCAGCACCAGCTACAAGACAACTAAAGACCATTCCTATAGCCCAAAGCCCACCAAAATCATTCACACTAGCCAATTGTCAGCTGTGTACCCTGCTCTGTCTTGCCCTTCCTGCAGAAACTCCTATAAAGGCCATAACCCAAGCACTCCCCTCACTCCTGCTTTGCTTCCTGATCAAAATCTGGCATTCCTCCTGGGGCCTTGCCTGGTGAGACACGGCTCTTCCGTCTAGGGGAACTGTGAGTAACATTAAACTCTTCTTTCAATGGCATCGACCTCTGCCTGTGGTCACTTAGTCACCTTTATAAATTAAGACCCAGGCAGAAAACAGCCCTTCATTTCCATCTTACCCTCTTACAGCTCTCACCTTCACGCCAGCACAAGTGTATATAGACAAAAAGAATATATTCAGGAGAAGGTAGAATAAGAGGCTGATTGGGAGTAACTGGCATGGGATCAAGGATTATTTTAAGCAATACACTGCAGATGGGAAACTATAGTAAGGGATTGACTGGGGATTTATTTTAACCAAGTCTCATAGTAAGACACAGCTAAATAAACTCTTTCTTTTTTATTCATTCATTAATTCAATGAATATTTACTGAGCACTGACTGTGTGCCAGGTAACGGTCCTAGCATTAGGGATACAGTAGTAACCGTAATAAAAGTCTTAAATTTTGTTCTTTGCATGAGGGTATTGACTACAGAGGGATAGAATGCTATTTTAATTCATTGTGTTTCATAGAATATTAGAGGTGGAAGAACCTTAAAATATTCACCTATTCCGTCTCTACTCTTCCTTCTCTAAACCCTAGAATCTGAAAGCTCAAGAGATGTATCTGTCCTAGATCACACATCCAACCAGAGACAAAATGAAGTCAGGTACCCAGTACCCACATCTAATGTTTCCTGCCTCACAAGAGTGTAAAGTACCTGTGCATGATGACAATGATAATAAAAATGTCACTGAGGATAAGAATGAAACACACATACCTTGTCAAAGCAGACAAGGTTTAATTGTCCACATACATTAATCCTCTGGGGGCTAATACAAAAGATGCCTCTCTTCTTCAGCCTCCGCTGGGCATAGATGATGCCTGTGGTCAGGGCAGCAGGTAGAGCGGGAGGAACCGCAATTGTGATGACATCAAGGGCTTTCTTCACCACCTCCTCCGGAGGTTCCTGGGAAGATAAAGTCCCTCTTTAGCTATTACAGATAGATCAACCGTGAACACTTTTATGCATATGACTTTTTTCTTCCTTTTTGTTTACTTCTTTAGGTCAAATTCCTAGAAATGATGTGAGTGGGCCAAACGTGGTTTAAAGGGTATGAACATGTTTAGGGCTCTCAATAGATTTTGCCAAAGTGCAATGAAAAAGCTTGTAACAGTTCATACTACTACCAGCGGAGAACAATGTACCAGTTTGCCATGATCTCACCAACACTGGGTTTTATTTTAAATTCCTCGTTTAACAGCTATAAAATACTACACTATTGGAATAAACATCCTCAGATTGAAGATGAAAAAACAGTGTAAGGAAAAGTCCAAGAGTAGAGGCATGTTGATATCTCAATAAACAAACTGTTTTATCCCACTAGATCTGATGGCTATTACGGAACTTGGTGATCAATTGCTTATATTGGGCATCTGGGAGTATATAAGCAGGTTTCAGTGTTTGGCTTCGCTTTCCCAGGTTTGAAAACTGCGACTTATATTAAGGTCAACATGGAGAGTATAAATTATAGATGAGTGTACGTGTGCATGTAGTAAAAGAACAAAAGCTGTTTACCCCACTGAGCACATAGACGCACAAAGTATAGATCATCCCGATGGTGGCTGTCCCTACGAGGCACAGGAGGAACCTGATGGCATCCCTGTAGAGCTTAAAATTCATCGGCTTCGGGTACAGAATAGATCTCACGAGGTCCCCCTTTGCAGTGTTGAATCCTGAAGCAGCAAACACACACCTCATACTCTCAGGATGACAAATACTACTGTTAGTGCTCTTCTAATCCTCAACACAGCCTTTGTTTTCTCTAGAGATACTTAAACAGTGCTTAAGCCCAAATGCAATTAAAGGATAATTGGCCAAATACCTAAGTGCTAGAATGGATGTACCTTAGCTCTTTCAGAGCCTATTCCTCTCTGGCTTTCCTTCCTTATACTTTTAATTTCAATGCATCCCAGAGATAGGAAAGCACCGTATGGGGGCAGAGCACAGCTTTTCCAAATACAGCTTCATTTTAAGGAAAGGATTTGTAAGTGTGCATGGACATGCACACACACACACACACACACATGCACAGAACATCCGAATTTAAATTAAATGGCCCAGTAAATACAGATGGATTCAATTTCTAATACTTTTCATCATCAAGTTTTCAGTTTCTAGTCCTGCCTGGAAAGAAGTTGAGATTCGTTCTCTGGGTTAGAATACCTAAGCTCTAGGTCCAGCTCTGTCAGTGAGCGGCTGTGTGATCCTTTTTAAACTTCAGTTGAATTGTGCAGGCCCCAGCCTATTCATGTACAAAATGAGGACAGGCATCTTTGTTCTGATAATTTGATATGTGGAAATAGTTTATAAATTACAAAGCATATGAATAATAATTGTTGTCATCAATGTTATTATTTTTACTAAAAGGTATAGGCCATAGCTCAATTCACATTTTAAATATCTATATTTACATATATGGGGTCTGTCATCTAAAGACTGCTCCTTACCTAATTCATTTAAGGCACTAGACAAACTGAGCAAAAATATTTCATCAAAATAATAAAATGAAGGAGATGCTAACTAACCTGTCTGCAGCACTACTGCTTTCACGGCGCCAGAGCAAGCCCCCCTGGCCTGGATAACCTCTGTTCCACAGAAGAGGACATGCCGTTTGTAATCCGCTTCACTCTGTGTTTTCCAGGGCACAGAGCTATCCATCTTAGGTAATGGAGTTTTAGTGACTGGAATACTTTCTCCTACAGAAAACAAGCATCTCATTTTGTGAGGTGGGAGGCCTTCACTCACTTAAACATGCAAATACTGACTCATCACACAGCAGGCATTTTTTGGAGGCTGCCACGTGGCAGGAACAACCCTTGGTATAGGGGATACAAGGAGAAGCATAGTTCTTGTTAAGAGGTTTGTAGTCCACAGGGGGAGACAGCCATGGAAACAAATAAGTATAATGTCATATTATAAATACTATGAGTATTGTAAAATGAAACAGAGATGCTGAAATAGACTGGAAATAAAGATTTAGGGAATAGCAAGTTGTGGGGTCTAGGGAATGAGAGGTCATGAGAGCTATGTAGGAGCCAAAGCGTGGAAGGCCCTGCATGCACATACTTAAGTGCTTAAATGTTTTTCTATAGGCATTGGTGGCAGGAGGGAAATAGGGAGATATTTAGCTGTTTGATTCAGGAGAGTACTAGGACATTTACGTACAAAGAGAGTGTACTCTGTCTGCAGTACAGGGAATAAATTGAAGTCTGATGAGGTTGGAGGCTGGATATCCAGTTGAGAAAAAAATCACAAGAGTCCTGCTTAAAGAGGACAAGGTCTGAACTATGGCAACTGGCAGTAGGAGTAGAAAAGAGGCACTCGTTTTGAGAAATAAGAAATTGAGCAGCTACAAAACTTGGGGAGATTTTTATATTGGCAGATCATAGGGACAGAGGAATTCTAAATGGCTTCCTGGTTTCTGACTTGGAAGAAAGAGCAGAGGGTAGCATTAATCATCAACACAGGGATTATAGGAGGAAGGAGGAAGGAATTGCCTTTCGGTCCCTGATTTGGAGATGCCTTGTGGAATGACCATGTCGAGATGCTTTGTAGGCAGTTAGATATTTATTTGGGTCTGGAGCTCAGGGGAGAGGGCTTGACCAGAGATATTTAGTCACAGGTCATCACCTTATAAACAATAATTAAAGCCACAGGAAAAGACAAGATTACTTAGGGTTCAAGTGAAAGGTTAGAAAAGGAAAGGTCCAGGACCCCTGAACAACATCAAAAATCAAAGAGGTGGAGGAAGAGGAGAAGTGTAGGAAGCTGAATGGTATTGTCAGTGGTAGAAGGACGTGGAGAGTCAGCACTGACTTGGACAGTTAGAAGAGTGTTTTCAGAAGGAAGAGATGGTCAGAATGGTTAAATGCAGCAGATAGGCCAATAAGATGTGAAATTTAAAGAATCCATTGGATTTGCCAATTGGGACATTTGTGACCCTTGCCAGCACACTGGGAGGGGCAGATTTCAGTGGGTTAAGTGGCAATACAAGGTGGTGAATGAGTTGTGAAAGTAACCAAATAAAGAATAAAGCTTAGAGAATAAAGCTTATTGAAGCCCTCCACCTCCATTTGTAGAAAGGACAGTATAAGATCAGGGATATGTTCCAGTATACTAGGGGCAATTTCATTAGGAAAATTGCACTTGGCTTTGTAAAAGTCCCAGCACGAAAGGATTTTTATCAGTCTATGGATTCCCTAGAGAAAGGAACCTGACCTGTCACACCTGTTTTGTTTTGTTTTGTTTTGTAAGTTCACATAGGAGGGAGCTGTGTGCTCTTGTCTGCATTTAATGCCTTCCTGGTCTGCCAGGAGAAATAGACTCGATTTGGACTTTAATGGGAACCACAGTACTGTACATCAATACGTATTTATAGCCTCCAATTCCATCTCTGAAAAAGGCTTTATGATTCTTTAGCTTACAGAAAGGTAGGCAC
This sequence comes from Leucopleurus acutus, assembly GCF_964270905.1. Lineage (NCBI taxonomy): Eukaryota > Metazoa > Chordata > Mammalia > Artiodactyla > Delphinidae > Leucopleurus > Leucopleurus acutus. Next base: position 75,197,032 of record NC_139147.1, on the reverse strand, counting down.
AGCATCTTCTCATAAGTGCATATGTGAGTAAGAACTCAAAGCACCGTGACCTTGAGAAGTCACTTCTCTCTGAACCTCAGCTTCCATACCCATGATATGATGTCCCTCCCAGCTCCAGCATGCGATTTAAAAATGAAACACAGTTAGTCCAAAATATCCAGTGTGTATTCTGAAGTTAGCAGATTTGGCAAATCCTGCCTCAACCACTTATCAACATTTTCAAACCAAGCTAGGAAGAGCCTGGCCTTGACCAGGGTGGGGCAGGGTCGTGGGGGAGGTGTTTCAGGATTTCATTAATGGTTTTCGAACCCTCCGTGTTTTTCTGAAGATGTATTTTATAGAAAAATACTAAACATAAAAGTCACAGATGATTCTGAAACATCTAATGACCTCTAAAATCTTTAAAGGTAAAATGACAGGGTTGTAATATCTAACCTAGTACTAGAAAGCAGCTTTAATTTGAACTCTCAGATCCATCCAGTGCAGGACTGTTAATAAGATTTGTGGGGATAGGAAGGTCCCACAGCAACCCCGTGCTTTGCCATTATCATTCAGGAAAAACCTGGGAGAACCAGCAGAGGCTGTAAGCTAGGAGGTAGAACCATACCTGTCAGCATGCCTTCATCTACCACACAGCTTCCATCTATCAGAATGGCATCACACGGCATTTGCACTTTGTTCCCCGTCAAAATTAATAGATCTCCAGGTACCAGGAAGCGTGATTCCAGCTCCTGGACTCCAGCTGAAAGTGTGAGGAAACAGAGTTGAGTCAGGTTTTTTCCCACAAAAACACAGTCCAACATCTACCTAAATTGGAAATCAATGAAAAAGCAACCAGGGCATATATAAAAAGGAAGCCATTCCTCAACATTGATTTGAAATTTGCAAACTATAAGAAAAAAGGGTAATACATTATATTACATAAAATAAAAACCTTTGTGTGGCAAAAAAAAATAAATAGGCAGAGAAAAAACTAATGACAAATTCAGAGAACATGTTTGAAACTTACATTACAGACAAAAGATTAATATTCCTAATAAACAAAGAGTTTGAGAAAAAAGAGACTATAGCAAATGACTGTATAGCAAAATTGCTGGAGATGTTAACATATAGTTCACACACACACACACACACACACACACGCACACACACACTACAAGTGACAGGTGTTAAACATTTGAAAAGATATTCATTCTTACTCATAATAAGAAAATTGAAAAATCTGCCCTTCCTTTCTGCCTTCTGTCCTTCTTTCCAGTCTTCCTCTACTTCTTATCTTCCTTATTCATTCCCAAAGCCCAAAGCTATAGGGGGTTAAGCAAGACAGACATCCATGCAGGGGGCTGGGTGAAGTGGGGATGGGGGTGGCAGCACCTACCACATGGTGGAGCCTAAAATGGATGAATGGGTGATTACATGGCCTGGTGCAGAGTGTCAGAGCCCAGGGAGGGAGACAGGACCCCCATGGTGGCAGTGGCCTGGTGTGAGATATTGGAGTCCAAGCAGGGTGAGAAAGGCAGGATTGATACAATAACTAGATATAATGAGGCTAATGAGAGCCAGGTTTCTCACTGAAGAAAGGAAGTTACAAATAGAAATAGAAATAAAAGCAGAATGAACTCTGTGGTATTGGACTAGAATTGGAGACAAGAGTGTAAACTGATGGTTTTCAATAGAGAAATAATATAGATGTGAATGTGTATGTATATAAGAATACATGCATATGTATTTGCTTGTCTTTTTTTATATGTACATGCTCTAATTCTGTTCTCTGAGAGGGCTGAGAGCAGTGAAAACCCACTAATGATGTGCACACCTCGTGCCCAAATTTTGGTGTCTAAATTTCATTTCCCTTCAAAAAAGAACTAGGGTTCTTTAAAGAAATGGCTGATTACAACGCTGGGCCAAGAAAAGTACAAATAATATAAGGTAGAATGTCCTGCTATGCCACTAAGTAGGGAAGTGCTCAGAGAGCAATGGGGTCAGATCAAGAAGATATCAAAGCCAACTTACAGAGCTCTCACTGCCTGAATCTGTAATAATTTGAGCATCAAAGTAATGAATAATAATAATGAACAATAACCCATCAAATAAAACAGGAGTTCATTAGTCCATAATGACATAAGTAAATGAATAAATAAGTGAGGAGAAAAGATAGCTTTTTCTTACAGTAAGTTGACAATTAATTATCATAGAAGGAAAGAAAATCACCATTTGGCCATTATCAAAGCAATAATTAATCTAGCGAAGAAACATCAATGGATACTAAAACGAGGGGGTGAAAATTTGATGAGGGTTGTTTATGTATAAAGTCTCAAAGTATATGTCAACAAAATAACTATTAATTAGAAAGAGAAAAAAGTAACTGTACAATAGAGAAACCTGACAGACACCATTTAATTAAGTAGTCCAAGTTAACATCACCAGTAATAGGACAAGTTTAAATTATGTACGACCTAAGAGAACATGGCATCACTTTTGTAATATTCCAGCCAAAAGAGCATAAGCTGAATTTAACTGTAAGGGAATATCAGGCAAATCCACGTTGAGGGACATTCTACAAAATAACCAAAGTGGGAAGAGTCAAGGTCGTGAAAGTCAAGGAAAGATTAAAGAGATATGGCAAACAACAGTATTCGGTGATCTTGGGTCCTTTCTTATAAAGAACATTATTAAGACAATTACAAAATTGGAATGGGACTGAGCATTCTTTGGTACTAATATCAATATTAACCGTCTGATATTAATGTTTGAATTGTTGTTACATAGAAGAATGCTCGTATCTTTGAGAAATATACACTAAAGCATGTGGGAGTCATGGAGCCACTTATTTTCAAATGGTTCAAGAAAAAAGTTATTTGATCTACTCTTGTGGCTTTTCTGTATGTTGTAAATTACTTCATAGGGAAAAAGAAAAGAAAGAAAGAAAAAGACAGAGAGAACCATACATGAAATAGCATTGCTCACCTATCTGATTAGAAAAATCTAAAAGTTTGTCAGTATATTCTGTTGGCAAGATTATGAGGAAACAGGTACTTTCACACATTTCTGGTACGAATGAAAACTGGTACCTTGTCTATGGAAAGAAATTTGGCAATATCTCTCCATCAAAACTACATATGCATTTATTATTTAACTCAGCAATTTTACTTCTCAAAATCTATGTCAAAGATAGACTGGAAAAATATGGAAAGATAAATGCACAAGGCTTTTTATTACAGCATTATTCGTTATAGTAAAAGGCTGGGAAAGAATCCTTCAACAGAGAACTTACTGAATAAACAATGGTTCCTCCATACAAGAGAGTATTACGCAGCTGAAATATGAATGAAGAATATCTACATATACTGCTCTGAAAGGGTCCCTGGGAAACATCATTAAGTATGTAGCATACACACCAGGAAATATAAGTTAAATGTGTAGGATACACCCCTGCAAGCTAAAAAGCAGCAGTATATGTACATATCCTATTCTGTATATATACTATGTCACTATGAATATTATCTATAATTTGTATTTTTGAATGTAAAATTTTTTTTAAATGATTACTATTGAGAGTATGAGTACACAGGTACAGAAGGAAGGTTAGGAAATTGACTCCCCTGAATGTCTTTTGTTTTATGGATTTAACTTTCAAATCATATAGATATTTTATATAGTAACTACACAAACTAACACAAAAATAAATTTGAAAAGCTAACATTAAAAGGCTAAAACAGAATCAATGAGGTGAACCTGTTGTTCACCTAGTTGTGAACATAACTGTTGTTGGCATAACCATACAGAGAAGAATTATTTTGAGTGACATTAAAACATATATTTTCAAGTATAATTTGTACCTTCCTCATGGTGTATCACAAATAGGAGAAAAAAAGAACTTTAAAAAAATTCTTAAATTGTTTTTAGGAATCATATTGTTGCTGGGTGTGTTGGTTTGTTACTCTGAGATTACTATGTGTAATGGGATAAAGCAAATGAGTAATTTGTTGCTGTAATTGAGAATCAGGACTTTTGGTATGGAGAAAGGAGAACTAGAAGGACAATCAACAAAGTTAAGTTAAAAACCCTTAGTTCTAAACTTAATCTGGAAATGTCAGTATGAGCTCACAATTCACATTTATCTTTAGAATATTATTTTCTAGGTATGTCTTCTGAAAAGGCCTGGAAACAATGACTAACACCACAGAAATGAGCATTCCTAACACTCTGACTGATGACTCTAAGTACCATATGTAAGAGGTCTTTGGAAAATTGGATGTGTCCAGGTTTGGAGCAGGAATTGTCCAAGATGAACTTGGAATAGCTTATCATACCAGAAAGCAATACAATTTTCAAAGATTACTGGGGTCATGTCAAATGAATTCGAGAGTCAACATGAAAAAGTCTGAAAGGCCGAAGATGGGCATCTTGAACAACAAGAATAAAACCTGCAGCGGATGAAAATATCCCAACCATGTTAAAATTATACATGTATAATGACACTAAAATTTTTTTTAAAGCCTTTGGAAAATGCTAAAAGATCAACCCATTATTTTGAAAGCTGGTAAATAAGGAGAAATGGTCAGATATTTATCCTGAAACAAACTGAATCTCAGGGTAATGAAATGGTTGAAGAAGCGTGTCTCTCTTTATGGAAATATTCCACTTAATGTATGAAGATGGAATATATTTTAAACTCAATGAAATAATAAATCTGGGTCATGAAGATTTGTGTCTGTTAATATCACAAGAAAAAGACAAATATTATGTACCTCCTATTAGAAATACACAATACCAATTATGAAGTACTCTTGCCAAAAACTCAAGCCTCAGATCTAACCACCAATTTATAGGAAGTACAAGGAGTAGAAAATCATGTTAAATTATTCCATGAGGATGCAATCAATACACTCAAAACCGTGGAAACCACAGGATGAGCCACTTACTTTCTTCAACAAAAAATTTTCAAGGAAAAAAATAGGATGTGGAGGAGGGAAAGGGTGAATTAAAATAAACTTGAAACTTAACCAATTGCAGTATATGGACTTTATTTGGATCCTGATTTGAAAATATATATTATATATAATAAATATATATTGTATATCATATATATCATAAGTATATATACACACACTTGTGATTCAATTGGTGGAAATTTGAATACTGCCTGTAGAACTGATGATTTTTTAAATTATGTTTTCGTTTTTTTTAACACCACTTCAGAAATCTCTCTTGTTCCTCCTACTTCACTGCCCTCACTCTTATGTTTTTTTTAAAGCTGTGATAAAGGAATTAAAAAGGAGTCTTTATATTTTAGACCTATACTGAAATGTTTTCAAATGAAATTATATGATATCTGAAATAGTTTAAAAATAATCCAGGGTGAGGGAGGAAGTAGAACTGATGAAAACACATTCAGTGACTTGATAATAATTGAGTCTGGGTGATAGGTACATAGGGTTTCATTATTGTATTCTCTCCACTATTATATGTAAAATGTTTCATCATAAAAAGTTACATTTTTATGTAACTTTACATTTCAGGACATTTTTAAAAGGTAAAAATTCACTTCTAGCAAAGATATAGCAAAAAGGAGCAAATTTATCTTCCCACATGAAACAACCAAAAGTCATACAAAATATATGAAACAATGGTTTTAGACACTAAATATAAGCAACAAAAGAAATGGGCAACAAATGAAGATGCCCTGCAGCTTACTGCCTGTAGAGGGTTTCCAGGCCACTGTGAAGGAGGCGGAACCCAGACAAAGTCCAGAAGACTCTTAGTTTGGAACAGAGATAAAAGTCTATGGAGATTAAGGCATCTTGAGTTCACAGAACAGAGTACTGGAGAGAAAGTAATTGCCCAGAGGGAGAGCCCCAAAGGCCCACAGAGGTCCCCTTTTAGTATTCAGCAGACTAGTAATCAGCACATGCATATGAGGGAACTACTAGCAAATGAACAATGGGATATTTACATTTAAAATATCATTTAAATAGCATCAAAATATGAAATATTTAAAAATAAATCTGAGAAAGAGTGAAAAACTGTACAATGAAAACTACAAAACACTGCTGAGAGAAATCAAAGACAAATAAATGCAGATACACCATGTCTGCAGGTCACAAGACCCAAAATTGTTAACAGGTCAGTTTTCCACAAATTGATCTATAGATTCAACACAATCCCAATCAAAATCTCAGCATGTTCTTTTGGTAGAAATTGACAGGTTGATTCTAAAAGTCATATGGAAATGCAAAGAGCCCAATATTGCTAAAATAATTCTGAAAGAGAACAAAGCTGGAGGACTAACATTATTCTAGTTCAAGACTTATTATAAAGCTACATTATGTGGCATTGATATAAAGACAGGCAAATAGAACAGTAGAATAGGATGAATAGGATAAGGAGTCCAGAAATAGATCCACCCATGTACAGGAAACTGATTTTTGGCAAAGATGCAAAGACAATTTAGTGGAGAGAGGACAGTCTTTTCAACATATGGTATTGGGACATTTGGATATCTGCTTGCAAAAAATGAACTTCAATCCAAAAAAAAAGAAAAAGAAAAAAAACTTCAAAATACAACAGAGACGAAAATGTAAAACTTAAAACTATAACACCTCTAGAAGACAACGTAGAAAATCTTGATGACCTTGGATTAGGCAAAGATGTCTTAGATATGACAAAAAACATGATCCACAAAAGAAAAAACTGATAAACTGGACTTTAACAAAAGTAAAAACACCGGCCCTTTTAAAGACACTATGAAGGGAATGAAAAGACATTATAAGTTACAAACTGGGATAAAATATTTGCAAATCATATTGGAAAAAGGACTTGTATCCAGAATGTAGAAAGAACACTCAAAATTTAATAATAAGCAAACAGTCTAATATGGAAAAGATTTAAACAGATACCTCACCAAAGAAGATATACAAGTAGCAAAGAAGCACTTGAAAAGATGCTCAATGCCGTTAGTCATCAGGAAAATGCAAATTAAAACAACAATGATATACTACCCCTCAGCTATTAAAATGGCTAAAATTAAAAAGACTGACCATACCAAGCAGTGGCAAGAATGTGGAGCAACTGGAGCTCTTACACACTGCTGGTGGGAATGTAAAAGAGCACAACCACTTTGGAAAACAGTTTCTTTAAAAGTTAAATATTTACTTATCATATGATCCAGCCATTCCACAGTTAGGTATTTTCCCTAGAAAATAAGAAATGAAAGTGTATGTCCGTAGAAAGACTTGAACCCAAATGTTCAAGTGGCATTATTTGTAATAGCCCCTAACTGGAAATAACCCAAATTTCCATCAACAAATGAATGAATGAACAAACTGGTCTATCTGGACAATGGAATTCACTCAGAAATAAAAAGAAATAAACTATTGATGTTCTTAACAAAATGGATGAACTTCAAAATTATTATGAACTTCGATCCCCCAAAAATTAACCCAAAATATACTATAAAAGACAAAAAAATGCATACTATACAATACCATTTATAAAATATTCTAAACATGCAAAGTGGTTGCCTGAGGATGGGGATGAAATTGTGAGAAATTGAAAGGGAAGATTACAAACAGGCACAAGGCAACTTTTAGAGGGGATGGACAGTCACCTTTATTGTGGTGATAGTTTCATAAGTAGGTACGCATGTCAAAACCTATCAAATTGTACACTTGAATTCAGCTTATTGTATGTCAGTTTTACCTCAATGTTTTTTTAAAAGGTGAAAAAAATCTCCACTTCCCCACCCCTTTAAGTAAATGCACAGGAAAAGATACATATGAAGATGAGAGTAGTAGGAACAATCAGGAATACAAATTTAAATCTTTTTCTCATTTCATATGGACAACACACAGATCTAAAATGAAGTGACTTACCCTTTTTCTCACATACAGAGACTGTAATGCTATTATGTGATTCAACTAAATGGTGGAGCTTTACAGATTGCTGAAAAAGAAGAATAGAGAATTTTAAAAAGCCTTTTCTATTTGAGGATAGGTCCCAGATATTATTCAGTAAAGTGTTAGCCTTCTTTAAAGATGGAGCCAACTGAATGTACTGTTTAAAAACAAGACTGAGTAGCCTCCTACTCAACTGAAAAAGCATCCAACTTGTGGTGCTCTTCAGCCAGTGATAAGAAGTACGTGTTGTTTAATAGAAAGGAAGTTCCCAGCATGCTCTGTCCACTCAAAAGAACTTTGATCATTCAACATTTACGTTTATACCTAAATAGTTTCAAGAACCAAGCATTATTTCAGTTTGGGGTTATCCCATATCAGAGTTCCTAATCTAACTTCATAAGGAGTTTGATTGTTCCTGTTATTCCCTCATAGTATTTGCTGCTTTAATATGTGAAATATACGGGACATTGAGAGTGAATAAATAAGAGGAGACAAAAATAATAATACAATTATATTTGATTTCACATTTATTAAGAAATTATTGTGTGAAAGACCTTTTACATGGTCCTGGGGATTACAAATTCCCAATCATTTAGTGTTTTCATTTTTTTATTCTGATTTTGTCATTTAAGACTCTCCCTTAATCTCCTAGCTTCAAATCATTTACAAATCTGATTAATATGTCCTAAGAATGATGAACAGAATCATATAAGGCGAAAGAGTGTTCTGCTATTAACTTATTCTTTTATTCATTCATACATACACTCAACATTTATTGAACAACCTTTATGCTGAGAGGTTGAGGTGGAATGGTCAACAAAACAGATATGATTCTTAGCATCAGGAATTTACAACCTACTGGGTAAATACATTTAATCAAATAATCACACACATAAATATATCACTGCAATCAACAATAAAATGAAAACAATAAGGTGTTTTGGGAGCATATATAGCTAATGAACCAATAGAAATCTTCCCTGAAGAAGTGACATTGAATCAAATAGGTTGTTGAATCTATGTGTCTCAACTCAAAAGAGATATTTGGACTTAAAATACATATATAAATTTGAAAGTCATTAGCATATGCCTTTAGAAGTCATTCGTATATGCAGTATAAGAATAATGAAGACTCAATGTACTCACATGAAAAGACCATCAAGACAGTATTATTAATAATAATAGTAAAGCTAGGTAGGAAATAGTGTAATTATGCTCCCTCTTACATAAGAAAGGAAAACAAAATAGATGTATATTCCAAAAACATTTTTGGAAGAATGCCCAAGAAACTAAAAGCTGGTTGCATAAGTGGAGGGGTGGAGGAAGAGGGAGACTTTATGTGGTGAACATTTTCATATTGTTTTGATATGAGACACCCATTTAAAAAGCCAGGTAGAGGAGGATGAACTATAAAAAGAGAATGGAAGAGCAGCTAGAGAGGTGGAGAGTGTGTTGTCACTGAAGCCAAAGGGAAAGCTCGGGAGCAGTTAACAGTGCCAAATGCAACTGAGAGGTTTAGTGAAATCTACGCTGTGGAAGAAAGTATACACTGTGGGAGGGGAATCATGAAATCAGCAAGCAAAAGACCAACCACTCAATAAAAATTAATGAGGGACATGAATACGGTTCACAGTAAAAGAAATACAAATAGCTTAAAACACGAGCAAGTGCTCAACTCACAATGGAAAACATGCTATTATAGTTAGGAAATTCTGTTTTCATTTAGATTGGCAAAAATAAGGAAAATAAACACTCATGTACTCTTGGGAGGAGTGTATATTGGCATTACTTGTTTAAGAGCCATTTGACAATGTCTAGTAAAAAAATATATTTAGCTTATGATTAAGCAATTTCAAATACAGAAAATTTATATCTCTTTATCAATACAGATATGTTATACACACATTTACATGTAATATAAATTATATATACTTGTGATTTATACATATTTGCAAACACATATATGTGGATGTATGAAAAGATATATATGCAAATATCCTCAATGCAGCACTGTTTTAATAGCAAAAGACTAGAAACAGCCTAAATATCCATCAGTATAAGACTGGTTTTAAAATCATGGTACATTTCGAGAAAATATATTTGTGCAGATACAGAAAGATATTTAAGATACATTAGGTGAAAAATGCAAGTGCATAACAGTGTATATAATAGTATACTTCCATTTGTATAAAACAAATAAATGCATATGTGTTTAACAGTGCTAAAAGTATATAGAACATCTGGTCCCAGTGGATGCCTCTTAAAAGGAGACCCAGACACTGAAAGAACTAAGGTGGGAGGAGTATTTACTACTCATTTACACTATTTTGTTCTTGTGAACTTTTTTTATTATGTCCATATATTACTCCTTCTATTAAGAAAAAAGACTGGGGCTTCCTTGGTGGCGCAGTGGTTGAGAGTCCGCCTGCCAATGCAGGGGACGCGAGTTCGTGCCCCGGTCCGGGAAGATCCCACATGCCGTGGAGCGGCTGCACCCGTGAGCCATGGCTGCTGAGCCTGCGCGCCCGGAGCCTGTGCTCCACAACGGGAGAGGCCACAACAGTGAGAGGCCCGCATACCACAAAAATAAATAAATAAATAAATTAAAAAAAAAAAAAAAGACTAGCTAGCTTTAAAAAGTACTGTTTTTTAATTTTAAAACTATCTATGAGGGCTTCCCTGGTGGCGCAGTGGTTGGGAGTCTGCCTGCCGATGCAGGGGACACGGGTTCGTGCCCCGGTCTGGGAGGATCCCACATGCCGCGGAGCGGCTGGGCCCGTGAGCCATGGCCGCTGAGCCTGCACGTCCAGAGCCTGTGCTCTGCAACGGGAGAGACCACAACAGTGAGAGGCCCAAGTACCGCAAAAAAAAACAACTATCTATGAGCCTTAGGATTATAGTGGTGACCTTAGCAAGAGCAGTTAACAGTGCCAAATGCAACTGAGCTCTTTGAATGGAGTCATAAGAGAGGAAGCCAGCTGCATATAGATGAGAAATGAGAGGGAGATGAGTAAATGAAGAGAGATGCATAATGAGCTTGAGAAGTTCTGCTGTCAAAGGGAGAAAAGAGGTAGAATAGTAGCTGAAGCTTGAAGCATGGTCAAAAAGGGATTTTTTTCATTTGTTTCTGTTTTGTTTTGTTTTGTTTTTAAGTTGGGAGAAGCTTGAGCATGTTTAAATGCTGATGGGAAGGCTCTTAGGGAGAGGGAATGAGGAAAAGAGTCATTCACTGACCCCATAAGCATGCTGAGAAGGTGAAAAGGATGCTATCAAAAGCACAAGCAGAGGGCACCGTCTCCTCTGTAATGAGAGATCAGGTCAGGAGGGAGGTGGAGACAAAAGTCATCTGGCAGTAGGAGGGTGTGGAACTAAGCAAATTCCTATTTTATGATTTCTATCTTTGTGGGAAAAAAAAAAAGCAATGAGATAGATTATCAGCTGAATTAGAGGAAAAGTGGAATGTGGGCAGTTAGGCATCTCAGAAACTTGAAGGAAGATTTGGTTTGAGAACTTAATTCCAGAGAATGGGAGAGCACATTAACCAGAGACATATAGAAAGCTTGTGCAGATGAGGTCGGTATTCATGGATTTATAGCACAATCAACCAACGTGTACCGTGTGATTTTTTTCCTGGCAGCGCCTAGATCCCCTTGTGTAGGCATAAAGAAAGCCAAGAGTTGGACTGGGGTTTTGACAAATGATTACCAACCAAACATAAAGGACAAAGATATTAAACACTCCTTATTAAATATTAAAGACTCCTCCACCTTCACCCCTTTTCCACCATCTTCAAGACCCATCAGTAGTCTCTACACATATTTTTTCACTTATTCACAATTCATAAATATTTGCATTTTCTTCTCAATAATCAGCCTTAGTAAGCTAAAGAGAGGGAAAAAAATAACTTGAAAGGTTAGGGATTGGGATGGGAAGGAAAGGAAAGAACTAGAATTTGTTGAGCATCAGCTATTGTGCTAGATATTTACAAACGTGGTCTCATTTGTTATGGAGTGGGCAATGACTATTTTCCGATTATACGCTTTTCAAACAAAGTTTCAACAAAGTCACAACTCTTTCTTTCTCAGACCATACGACTGGTGGAAAAACTCACCTCTCTGAGATCATATACGGTCAAAGCGATGGAAATGATCGACATGATCACGATAGCAAAAGCATACTCCTTATAGTCTTCGCTAAACCACAGACAGACACTGAAGAGCTGAAATATGTAAAATGGATTTAAAACCTGTTGGCAGCATAAAAACAGGAAGACAAGGGAGATATTTAGGTTTTATACTTAGCTATTCATTGACTTGTTTGTTATCATAATCGTCTCCATGACAAATCGTCCCACCCAATATTCTTATTATATTTATGCAGCAATTACCATGTACCAGATACTGCACTAAGCAACTTTACCTGAATTTACTCATTTAATTCCCATAATTATCTTATTATCCAGAAGTTATTAGTTATCGCCATTGTAAAGATGAAGAAACTGGGCCTTATATCTTGAGAAACTTGCCCAAGGTCACAGAGCCACAACTGTTACAGACCAGGACTTGAACCCAGGCAATCTGGCCCCAGTGCCCTTACTTTTAATCACCACTGCACCTTATAATTTACAAAGTATTGTCTCATGTATCACCATGTTGACCATCACAACAGTTGTGTGAGGAGTAGATATTATCATGTCCAGTTCACATTGAGTGGCCTTCGGAACCTGACCTACTGGTCAGGTTTACAAAGTTAAAATGCTTTCTAGTTGTTCTTCTCTATGACACAACATTGCTATATCTGAAGCCATTAAAGTACTTTAGATTAATGTACGAGTTGAAGACTAAATTTTCTCATAAATAGAGAGCCAAGCTGAAAGGAATAATCTAGATAATTGAGCATCTAGAACACTAGGGGAGAAAGCAGAGATTAACTCCAACAGTTGTAATCCTGCCTGGGATAAAAACATTTTGTGCCCTTACTCAAATTCCCTCTAGTTGATTCCCATCTTTCTAAAATAGGAACGGTTATCTTTGCCTCTGGTTAGGGAACAAGCACACAGAAACTTTTCTTATCAGCTTCTTCTGCTCTGTTTCATGACTTAAAACTTGCTAGAAATATTGAGAAAGTAGCTGGAGTTTAGTAAGTCTTTTCTAAGTCAAGGAGGAGTGGAGGTACCATGCAGAAGAGGACCCAGAGTACAGCTGTAAGGTTGTAGTATCATAATAATCACGGTAAAATGAAAAATGAGCCCAGTGATAGAGTCAAACAGAAAAAATTCAATGTAGTAAATTATGGTCAAATCTTTCTTTCCCTCCCACACACACATTGAGATCAGTAGAACTAATAAGGCTGAACAGATGTTTCCTTCCTACAGTTTTGGATGCTAAGGCAATTGTATATGTTGCCCATAAGAAAGGGATTGAGTTGTTTAAGTTTTAATTATTATTTTAGTTTCACAAAGATGAGACGGGATAAAAAGTATAGGATTAAGAAAGAAAGAAAGGAAACCCTGTGTTCATCTAGTCATTAAAGGATAAACAGACACACGAACACCATATCTTATGCTGTAACAGGAAATGTGTGTGCAAAAATGGACCACAAGAAACAATAGAGATATGAATATGCTTTGCATTCTTTTAAAATAGCCCAAATTACAGTTACTATTAACAAGTAGCATTCTTGATCATTTGACTAAAATCTAACCTTTTTATTTTCTAGCCAGCATCAAGAGAAAATACTGATTACCTCCTTGATGAGCAGTTTCCAGATGGGTGTGATTTCAACATCGATAGTATTTGGCCCACATATTAACCTCCTATAGGAAGAGATCACAGCCTACTCAGTTACCCATTCAAAAAAAAGACTATTCCATGTTCACTTTCTCACTTGTGGGATCAACATAAGCCTCCCTTATTACACAACATCACCATCTTTCTCAAAATAACTGGAGAGGGGGAGGGTTTTCAAGTGCAAAACTAATAAGCATGATCATTTATTGAATTAAATATTTCCCTGATGGTAATTTGGGTATTTAATTTTAGTCATTTTTCCATTCCAGTAGTTTCAGGATTAGCACTCTCTCAACTCTGTCTCTCCCCACCTCTTGGCTCCATGGATGTGAGACGGAGGGCTCATTACAGGGGAACAGTTTTACTGATAAGGAATACTGGGCCTACTTTTCCTCCTCCTATTCAGTGCTGGGAAGCTGCAGAATTTGTTTTAATGTGAGTGAAAAGGTGTTGAACTCTCAAAAATAGCTCCACAGTTATAACGCCCTTTAATTGAAAACTCAGAGATGTGTTTCTTTGATTACACAGAGCAACGACACTCTATGAGTTATTTTGCTGTTGGGAATGCTAAACACTTTCTCTGTGCCTTCTACGTAGATGCTCAGACCAAAGAGCTTAACAGAATGTAAATACTACAGCAGTGCTTCTCAAACTTTAATGTTTATACAGACAGCCTTGTGGTCTTGCGAATGGGAAGGTTCTGATTCAATAAGGATGAGATGTGACCTGAGATTCTGCATTTCTAACAAGCACCCATGGTGATGGTGCACTCTGAGTCCATTCAAAGTACCACCAAAGCTCCACCCCAAAACGGGGTGGAGGGGAATGCAGTAATCATAGAAACTTAGAACTAGCAAGGTGTTTATAGAGTTCTCCTCCCCTTTTTAACAGTTAGGAAACTGAAGCCCATAAAGGAGAAGCCATTTGCTCAAAGCCACACAGTGAATTAGTGACAGACTCTTGGCAGTCAACCCAATGCCCTTCCCAAACCTTGCTCCTCTGCCCAGTAGCTTATTTAGAATTGTGGAGCTACAAGTCTTGCATGATATTCTTCTGCTGCTCTACAATTATTATTTAACTATGCTGTCATAGTATAACACATATTTCCTGATCACAGTCAAAACTGGTTCAACCTTATTATTATAGTAACCTTGAGGAACATTATGCAGAGTAGAAAGACAACTAAGCCTATAGTCAGAGATGTACTTCTTCCTCTATCACTTCCATCTATGTGACCTAGTTCAGGCCACTAAACCTCTCTGAGTCTCAGATGTCTCCTCTGTTATACTGAGATGATGAGGATGTCTGTTCTAACTTCCCCACAAGGTTGCTCTGTTGAAGTGAGATAATGCATACAAAACCATTTAATTTAATAACACTAAATAGAGCATTACAACATATTCTGACGTTGACCAGTTAAGAGAACCGTTTCCTGGGCTCTCTTTTTCACTAACTGGTGACAGTCGTTCTGAGCTGGTGTAGATAAAAGTATACGTGGTACCTAATCTCTTGTTCTTCTGTTGTTAGACCTGATCCAAACTTTACATGTATCTTGGCAGAACTGAGCCAGTCTTCCAAAGAGCTAAAATAATAACAATGAGAAAGACATACTGAGCAAAATAGTTTTGAAATAATATTTTTCTTTTCAGATGCAATTGCTCAAACAACTTACCCAATTTTCTGGAACTGTCCTTCTAAGTTGTTCCAAACATATCTTATTTTCTGCACTTCTATGCATCTCACCTGCAAAGGAAAAGTACTAAGAAATCTCCAGTTTAAGGATCAGCAAATACATAGTTCAGTGACTAAAGAAGCATTCGTGGAAGAAGCAAAGACAGAGCCCTAGTATACTCATTTAAGATTTATCCTTTCCTAACGAATCCTATCCTTGGCTACTACGCAAATGGCATTCTTTATTAGAAATCATCATTCAAGCAACGTGTATCATGGGCCTACTACACGGATAAGTATATAAGTAAAACTCACCCTCTGTGTTCCACTACTTGATAACCAAACAAGGGAAGAAAATAGGTTATGAAAGGGAAAACTATACCATACAGTCAAATTATGCATGTGTCAAAGAAATGAAAACATAATAAAGAAAAAACTATAGTATTGAAATGCCGTAGAAATACAGAGAGGGTAGATGACAGAAGGTATCATGGAGAAGAAGAATCTGAGCTGCATCCTTAAAGGATTGGAAGAATTTTGCTCAGGTGAGAAGGGAAGGTGGCATTTCCAAGAGATTATACACAATTTAGTTGTGAGGGAGGGGTAAGTGAAGGGAGCCTATTTGAGAGCAGAATGGAGAATGAGGCTGGAAGGATAAATAACGACCAGATGATGCATCCTTAAATGCTAGCGTGAGTATTTAGAACTTTTCTTTTGGAAGCAATGGATTTGCAAAGTAACCTATGGAAGAGACACCGAAGACACAGTCTAAAAGATTAGACTGGCAGCAGGTTCTAGAAGACAGTGAGATGGCTATTGCAAGAGAATGAACTCTACAACATCTGAGGGTGTTGGCAATGGAAAGAAAGGTTAATGCTTATGACGTAATGCCTTCTTGTTTTTGATTTCTTTAAGCAACTTTACATATAAATCTGAATTTCCATTAACAGGTGACCTAATTAAGTACAAAGAGAAATGGTAAGACTGTCATATTGTTATGGAGCAATGGTTATAACCTCATTTTGCCCATTGGAATCAACTGGGGAGTTTTAAAGAATACTGATGACTGGGTCCCACTCCCAGAGAGATTCTGATTTCCTTTGTCTGGGGTACAGCCTGGGCATAAATAGTTTTAAACTTCCTCAGGTGATTCTAATGTGCAGCCAAAGTTGAGAAACCGTGTCCAAGACTTCCTTCTATAGCTACTCTTATCATTGTGTCCTTGAGAAATTCAATGAAATTTCTCTGCACCTCAATTTTCCCATGAATAAATTAAGGCAATTGGCCAGATCATTTCTAAGTTCCACTGCAACTCCTCTGAATATGTTCTATACCTATAAGTATTATAGTCAGTATAAACATTAGATAAAATCTAAAACTTGGAAGAGCATATAGTTGGTACATAACAAGTGCTCAACACATTTTTTATTAAATAAATAAATGAGTGCTTTTCACAACCACATGTCAACTAGAAATAGAATTATTTTTCTTTTTTATAAATTGAAGTATAGTTAATTTACAATGTTGTGTTAATGTCTGCTGTACAGCAAATTGATTCAATTATACTGTATATACTTTCTTTTTAATATTCTTTTCCATTATGGTTTATCACAGGATATTGAATTTAGTTCCCTGTACTATACCGTAGGACCTTGTTGTTTATCCATTCTATATATGCTAGTTTGCATCTGTTAACCCCAAACTCTGACTCCATCCCTGACCCCTTGGCAACCACAATAGAAATAGAGTTTAAA
Source organism: Leucopleurus acutus (assembly GCF_964270905.1). NCBI lineage: Eukaryota > Metazoa > Chordata > Mammalia > Artiodactyla > Delphinidae > Leucopleurus > Leucopleurus acutus. The sequence goes on along the minus strand of NC_139147.1, from coordinate 75,179,920 downwards.
TCCCTAAGCTCCAAGACCTGGGTTACTTCAAATGACTTTTAACCTTGTCCAATAAATATATGTATGTAAACTTACTGTGGTAGTCATTTAATGATGTATGTAAATCAAATCATTATACTGTACATCTTAAACTTATACAGTGCTCAGTGCTGTGTGTCAATTATATCTCAATAAAACTAGAAGAAAGGGGCTTCCCTGGTGGCGCAGTGGTTGAGAGTCCGCCTGCCGATGCAGGGGACACGGGTTCGTGCCCCGGTCTGGGAGGATCCCATATGCCGCGGAGCGGCTGGGCCCGTGAGCCATGGCCGCTGAGCCTGCGCGTCCGGAGCCTGTGCTCCGCAACGGGAGAGGCCACAACAGTGAGAGGCCCGCGTACTGCAAAAAAAAAAAAAAAAAAACTAGAAGAAAAAAATATATGTGTATGTGTGCACACATTCATAGTTACCAAGTGAGCGTATTAAATACTGTATTTTTTATTTTACAGAATGGATTTACTTCAGTGTGTTGGCTTCAAAATAATATTAAAAGAAATCCTATCTTCCAATTGACTTTCAGTATAAAATTGGAGTGAATTGCCACTGGGAACAATTCTTCCTTCACAAGTTACAAGTTAAGGTGAGGAAACATGACCAGCTTGGGGTGTTAGCTGTCATGGCCCATCTTGGAGTCTCGAGTTTTTTGCCTCACATTTTCCTTTCCTTTCCAGTAGTCTCTACAATTTTACAAACAGAGCTAGACTGTGATCACAGCTACTGTTTACTGAGTACTTGGGGGGTGGGGTTCTTGTCTTTTTAATCATCCTGTGGTAGGACAGATATTATCTTCATTTCTACTTTGCCGCTTAAGTTCATTTTGATTAAGTAACTTGCCCAAGACCACATCTATTAAGAAACAGGGCTGGGACTTCCCTGCTGGTACAGTGGTTAAGAATCTGCCTTCCAATGCAGGGGACACAGGTTCGAGCCCTGGTCCAGAAAGATCCCGTGTGCCGTGGAGCAACTAAGCCCATGCCCCACTACTACTGAGCCTGTGTGCTGCAACTACTGAAGCCCACAAACCTACAGCCCGTGCTCCGCAACAAGAGAAGCCCCTGCAATAAGAAGCCCACTCATCAAAACAAAGAGTAGCCCCTGCTCACCGCAACTAGAGAAAGCACATGCGCAGCAACGAAAACCCAACACGGCCAAAAAATAAAATAAATTAATTTAAAAAAAAAAAGAAACAGGGCTGGAAATTGAACTTGAGCCCCTCTAGCCCCCAAGTCTAGTCTCTGAAGGATCTAATAGTCAAGCTAGTCTCAGAAGACGGTCTGAAAATCCCATAACTTCCAGTATTCAAATTGTATAAAGTGAGGGTTGCTTACTTTATTAATTCTGTAAGTTCAGAAATTCAAGTTAGAAAAAATGTAAAAGACAAATGATGGTAGAATGTGAGACCCCTGCTCAGTTAGAGAACCTAGATCAATAGGCTGTGAGAAAGTTATATAACATAATAGATACAAACAGCAGATGAAGGCAGCAATAATGAGGAATAAAGAGGTTACTGATAAGTTTTATGTCAGGCCAGAAAATGGAAAATCCCATTATCTCCTGACAATTTCTGAAGCTATTCTTCACAGAGTGAGAAGAATGACTCCATCATACGCCTTTTAAATATCTTTGAGATTCCCCAAGCAGGAAACACCTCTGCCTGGAGTTTCTCAGCTTCCCTCATCATGTCCAGAGGCTCTGAAAGCTGATAAGAAGATGTTAAGCATAATATTTGCAAAGGGTGAAGTTTATTTGCCCATTGCCTGGAACTTCAGACCAGGAAACAGTAATTAGGAAATCAGGGATCAGCTGTGGGGTGATTTTCATCTTTCTGCTCAGAACCAGAAATTGTTCCAATCCTCAGGCATCCCACTCTTCACTTCTGTTTAACAGGTTAAGCCATGGGTTTCACTTTTGCATGTAATCCTACAAAATAGCCCTTGGAGTCTCCTCTTAGCCTACATTTGCTGCAGTCTCCAAACTCCCCCTATGTGATCCTGAACGGTTATCATTTTGGTATTGTGTTATTGCTGTCATTGTCATCATTGTTGCTGTGGCTAAGCCTGTGACATATCTTCCAATTTTAATAAAAGTTTCAGTCCTTTATATGAATATAGCTCATTATCACTCACAAATCACCTTATTATTCTTCTTTTCATTTTAGTTTCATGACAGCCCTGAGAAACAGGCAGAGAAGGCATTACTACTCTTGTTTTATAAATAAGAAACTCAAGGCCCAGGGAGGCAGTAACCAACCAAACTCCCTATGCTGTATGCTGGTAAACAAAGATATCAAGTCTGGGTGCCAGAACTTTCCATTTCAAGACCTCTGCCCTTTCCTCACATTTTGTTTGTTTATTTGAACATTTCTCCATTTGTCTGTCCACTTATTTGTTTGATGCAATTAAAGATGGTGGAGGTCAATAATATTCTGAGGCCATGTCCATAGGCTGATTTGCGTTGTCTATCCTCAGGTGAATGCCGTCTAAAAAAATTAAGCAATCTGTTGGTTGGGTGCTTCATCTCTTTTGATTTTGTTTATTTTGGCAGTTAAGACAACTGGGTGATAACAATGGACAGAAAAGAAACTGCTCAGCAATTGACTTTTATTATTTTAAAAAGTTGACCTTGAGCTTCCCTGGTGGCACAGTGGTTGAGAGTCCGCCTGCCGATGCAGGGGACACGGGTTTGTGACCCGGTCCGGGAGGATCCCACATGCCATGGAGCAGCTAGGCCCATGAGCCATGGCCACTGAGCCTGCGCGTCTGGAGCCTGTGCTCCGCAACGGGAGAGGCCACAACAGTGAGAGGCCTGCGTACTGCCAAAAAAAAAATAATAATTGACCTTGAGCTCATAAAACCAATTTAAACAGTTGTCTACACATATATAGATTGAAGAGAAAGCAGTCTGTGTTATAAAATATGTTTTTAATATGAATGTTAACTAGTCATAATCCAAGTAATACTAATTTAATATGATGGGAAAGGAGTAAACCAAATACATTTGAATGATAATATCATTTTACAAACATAAACTACCTAGAACATTTGGGGGGGGGGTTACTTTTACCGTAAGACAAGCCCTGCTGCATAGATTATAATATAGGGCATGACGCTACTAACAGTTAATATGCACTGAGCATCTACTATATACCTGCCACCATACTGATTTTTGTATTTCTTAATTTACTGAATTTTATCAATTAATATTAGAGGTAGGCGATATCATCATTTTATACATGAGAAAATTGAGGCTCAGCCGAGTTTAGTAACTGACCCAAGGCTGCACAGTTTTGAGGGATGAAGCTGTGATCTGAATTGAGCTCTGTCTGGCTTCCAAAATCCATGTTCTTTATAATGTCCTATACCGTCAGTTAAATATTGTCACAGTGGAGGATCAATCGAAGAAGATATAACAATTATAAATATATATGCACCCAACATAGGAGCACCTCAATACATAATGAAAAGGTTAACAGCTATAAAAGAGGAAATTGATAGTAACACAAAAATAGTGGGGGACTTCAACACTTCACTTACACCAGTGGACAGATCATCCAGACAGAAAATTAATAAGGAAACAAAAGCTTTAAATGACACAATAGACCAGATAGATTTCATTGATATTTACAGGACATTCCATCCAAAAACAGCAGATTATACTTTCTTCTCAAGTGCACAAGGAACATTCTCCAGGATAGATCACACCTTAAGTCACAAATCAAGCCTCGGTAAATTTAAGAAAATTGAAATTATATCAAGCATTTTTTCTGACCACAATGCTAAGAGATTAGAAATAAATTACAGGGAAAAAAATGTAAAAAACACAAATACATGGAGGTTAAAAAATATGTTACTAAACAACCAAGAGAACACTGAAGAAATCAAACAATACCTAGAGACAAATGACAACGAAAACATGACAAACCAAAACCTATGCAATGGAGCAAAAGCAGTTCTAAGAGGGAAGTTTATAGCAATACAATCTTACCTCAAGAAACAAGAAAAATCTCAAACAAACATCCTAAAGTCACACCTAAAGGAACTAGAGAAAGAAGAACAAACAAAACCCAAAGTTAGTAGAAGGAAAGAAATAGTAAACATGAGAGTAGAAATAAATGAAATAAAAACAAGAAAACAAGAGCAAAGATCATTAAAACTAAAGCTGGTTCTTTGAGAAGATAAACAAAATTGATAAACCTTTATCCAGATGCATCAAGAAAAAGAGGGAGAGGACTCAAATCAGTAAAATTAAAAATGAAAAAGGAGAAGTTACAACAGACACCGCAGAAATACAAAGCATCCTAAGAGACTACTACAAGCAACTTTATGCCAATAAAATGGACAACCTGGAAGAAATGGACAAATTCTTAGAAAGGTATAAGCTTCCAAGACTGAACCTAGAAGAAATAGAAAATATGAACAGACCAATCACAAGTAATGAAATTGAAACTGTGATTAAAAATCTTCCACCAAACAAAAGCCCAGGACCAGATGGCTCCACAGTTGAATTCTATCAAACATTTAGAGAAGAGCTAAAACCCATCCTTCTCAAAACTCTTGCAAAAAATTGCAGAGGAAGGAACACTCCCAAACTCATTCTATGAGGCCACCATCACCCTGATACCAAAACAGACAAAGATACTACAAAAAAAGAAAATTACAGACCAATATCACTGATGAATATAGATACAAAAATCCTCAACAAAATACTAGCAATCAGAATCCAACAACACATTAAAAGGATCATACAACATGATCAAGTGGGATTTACCCCAGGGATGCAAGGATTCTTCAATATATGCAAATCAATCAATGTGATACACCATATTAACAAATTGAAGAATAAAAACCATATGATCATCTCAATAGATGCAGAAAAAGCTTTTGACAAAATTCAACACCCATTTATGATAAAAACTCTCCAGAAAGTAGTCATAGAGGGAACCAGCCTCAACATAATAAAGGCCATATACAACAAACCCACAGCAAACGTCATTCTCAGTGGTGAAAAACTGAAAGCATTTCCTCTAAGATCAGGAACAAGACAAGGATGTCCATTCTCACCACTCATATTCACATAGTTTTGGAAGTCCTAGCCGTGGCAATCAGAGAAGAAAAAGAAATAAAAGGAATACATATGGAAAAGAAGAAGTAAAACTGTCACTGTTCGCAGATGACATGATACTATACATAGATAATCCTAAAGATGTCACCAGAAAACTACTAGAGCTAATCAATGAATTTGGTAAAGTTGCAGGATACAAAGTTAATGCACAGAAATCCCTTGCATTTCTATACGCTAACAACGAATGATAAGAAAGAGAAATTAAGGAAATAATCCCATTCACCACTGCAACAAAAAGAATAAAATACCTGGGAATAAACCTACCTAAGGAGGTAAAAGACCTGTACTCAGAAAACTATAAGACAATGATGAAAGAAATCAAAGATGACAGAAACAGATGGAGAGATATACCATGTTCTCAGATTGGAAGAATCAATACTGTGAAAATGACTATACTACCCAAAGCAATCTACAGATTCTATGCAATCCCTATCAAATTACCAATGGTATTTTTTACAGAACTAGAACAAAATATCTTAAAATTTATATGGAGACACAAAAGACCCCGAATAGCCAAAGCAATCTTAAGGGAAAAAAACAGAGCTGGAGGAATCAGACTCCCTGACTTCAGACTATACTCCAAAGCTACAGTGAGCAAGACAATATGGTACTGGCACAAAAACAGAAATATAGATCAATGGAACAGGACAGAAAGCCCAGAGATAAACCCACGTATATATGGTCAACTAATCTATGATAAAGGAGTCAAGGATATACAATAGAGAAAAGACATTCTCTTCAATAAGTGGTGCTGGGAAAACTGGACCGTTACATGTAAAAGAATGAAATTAGAACACTCCCTAACATCATACACAAAAATAAACTGAAAATGGATTGAAGACCTAAATGTAAGGCCAGGCACTATAAAACTCTTACAGGAAAACATAAGAAGAACACTCTTTGACATAAATCACAGCAAGATCTTTTTTTTTTTTTTTTTTTTTTTTTTTGTGGTACATGGGCCTCTCACTGTTGTGGCCTCTCCCATTGGGGAGCACAGGCTCCAGATGTGCAGGTTCAGTGGCCATGGCTCACGGGCCCAGCCACTCCGCAGCATGTGGGATCTTCCCGGACCGGGGCACGAACCTATGTCCCCCGCATCGGCAGGCGGACTCAACCACTGTGCCACCAGGGAAGCCCAGCAAGATCTTTTTTGACCCCCCTCCTAGAGTAATGGAAACAAAAACAAAAATAAACAAATTGGACCTAATGAAATTTAAAAGGTTTTGCACAACAAAGGAAACTGTAAACAAGACAAAAAGACAACCCTCAGACAGGGAGAAAATATTTGCAAATGAATCAATGGACAAAGGATTAATCTCCAAAATATATAAACAGTTCATGCAGCTCAATATTAAAAAAACAAACAACCCAATCAAAAAATGGGCAGAAGATCTAAACAGACATCTCTCCAAAGAAGACATACAGATGGCCAAGAGGCACATGAAAAGATGCTCAACATCACTAATTATGAGAGAAATGCAAATCAAAACTACAATGAGGAATCACCTCACAGCAGTTAGAATGGGCATCATCAGAAAATCTACAAACAACAAACGCTGCAGAGGCTGTAGAGAAAAGGGAACCCTCTTGCACTGTTGGTGGAAATGTAAATTGATACAGCTACTATGGAGAACAGTATGGAGGTTCCTTAAAAAACTAAAAGTAAAATTACCATATGACCCAGCAATCCCACTACTGGGCATATACCCAGAGAAAGCCATAATTCAAAAAGTCACATGCACCCCAATGTTTATTGCAGCACTATTTACAATAGCCAGGTCATGGAAGCAACCTAAATGCCCATCGACAGAATGGATAAAGATGTGGTACATATATACAGTGGAATATTACTCAGGCCTAAAAAGGAATGAAATTGGGTCGTTTGTAGAGATGTGGATGGATCTAGAGACTGTCATACAGAATGAAGTAAGTCAGAAAGAGAAAAACAAATACTGTATATTAACTCATATATGTGGAATCTAGAAAAATGGTACAGATGAACCAGTTTGCAAGGCAGAAATAGAGACACAGATGTAGAGAACAAATGTATGGACACCAAGGGGGGAAAGTTGTGGGGGGGGGATGAATTGGGAGATTGGGATTGACATATATACACTAATATGTATAAAATAGATAACTAATAAGAACCTGCTATATAAAAAGTAAATAAATAAAATAAAATTCCAATTTAAAAAAGAGCTTACAAGTAGAAAAAAAGAAGATTGGCACAGTGGAGGATCTGAATTTAATATTTTTGTATTGAAGTATAGTAGCTGTACAATATTATATAATTACAGGTATACAATATAGTGATTCACAATTTTTAAATGTTATATTCTATTTATTGTTATTCTAAAGTTTTTGCTATATATAAATTTAATCTTGCACTTGGAGGGAAAAATGATTAAATTTCTTTAGCACCTGCAGGAGCCATAAGTGTACTTACCTTTAGGTCTGGCTTTCTTATGGCTCTATTTATGATATATTCCTCATCTGTGATGAGAGGGTGATCAGGAATGAGCCGAAATGCACTGTTCAATGCTGACAGGCAGATCCACACTACCTTTTTCCAAGAGTAAGTTTGGAATTCATCCTGAGGAAATAAACACCAAAACCCCGTGAAGTTAAGAGAGGTCATCAGTCTAGAATTCAACCTGAAAAACATTATTTGAATATAATTCTGTATGTTTACAGAGTTAAACATTCTTGACAGGGTCCTATGCCTTTGAAATCTGGTAGATCTAGAGCCTTGAGGGGAAAAGTCTTGCCATCACTTACTGAGGAATCAGGATGTGAACACTGGCACACACAACAACGCTCAAGAGTCATGAGGCAGATGCTCAGGTAAGAGCTAGTTTTCCCTATTACCCTCCAACCATGGGGCTACGGCCAGATACAAATTTCACAGGGGAAAAAAAAAAACAGGCAAGCATTCCAAAGTGTTTCTGTATGTCTCAAGGTTTAGGAGGCCAGGTCAACAGAACCATTCCCATGTTTTGAGGCTTAACAATTCCACCTCTTCCAGAACAACCTCTTTAACACGTTCTTGGGTTGGGGGGGTGTGGTTTGGGGGACTGTCACTATACTAATTCTAAAAGATTTTCACTGTCCTTCTCTTGTGCTCCCAATTACCCTCTGCCTTGCATTCTCTTAGTTCTTCTAGACTATCTTGAAGGTAAGGACCATGTTTTACCGTCCCTTATATCCCATCCACGTGGGGAATTTTGATCTGCTCAATGAAAGTTTGATGAAAGGATGGGAAAAATACTGAAAATATGAACTGAGCATGCCCAAGGATAATTGTCAAGATGTTAGCACAGGTAGCATTGAGGAAGGTATCTTCATGCGTGACCCTAATTGAAGCTGCTTCCCTTTGCAGTTCACTGATGACTCCAACACAGAATAAAACTAGAGGGAGCAGTGCAGGATTGAGTAACAGGTACCACAATGGTCCCTTAGAGACTGATGTGATAATAGTTTACTATCTGAATGGGTAAATGCCACACATAACTTCCACTTGGATGTCTGGTAAACCTTGGGAGCTAGGAAGAATGGCCAGGGAAGTCAAGCCTGGGAAACAATTTGATGCGTGGGAATGTAGGTCAGAACAAGGGATTGTCTCCACCACACCCACTTTTGCCATGAAGAGTGTCTGAGCTGACTCTGCAAAAGGCAGGGAGAAGGGTTAGTAGTTGTTGTAGCTAATCTCTTACATTGATTTTCCTCAGGAGAGGCCCACCTCCATGCCTTTGCTCCTGCTGCTTCCTCAGCCTGGAATGCGCATCCTTCTCTCCTCTCTTTAAGTCTTCATGGGGCTAGATCTTTTTTTTTTTAATAAATTTAACACGATTACAACAAATAAGTTTTTTCACTAGTCAATGATTTTCAAATGCATACAGCAGTCAAGACGGCCTTGCCTCTAGGAACAGCTTGCAAGTTTAACAAAACCTCAAGACCACCCACATTCACCCATGCTGTAGACCATGATGGTTTCAGTAGTTCTAAGTAGGACAACCTCTGAAGACCTACTTTGATGGGTATTAATATTTAATATCCCTTTTTAACATCACTGTTGAACTTCTTTGCCATTTGTTTGCACAGTCGTCCAGGTTTGGGCTATTTCTGCTTCATTCTGAATACTACCAGGTCTCTAGTTGCTTTGCAACTGGATCTTCTTTTTTTTGGTGACACCACACAGCTTGTGGGATCTTAGTTCCCCAATCAGGGATCAAACCCAGGCCCTGGGCAGTGAAAGAGCAGGAGTCCTAACCACTGGACCGCCAAGGAAGTCCCATGTACCCAATTCTTTAATATATTTTTAAAGTGAACAAAAGATAGTTGGACGGCAGAAGATGAGTTTTATGTATCTCTTTTAACCCACAAAGAAATCCAGGTCTGTGTACACTTAGGTTATGAAAGAAAATAACTGAACTAAAACACCATTGGGGCTGCATCTTCCCTTAGTATTATATACCACTATCATTCTTTCAATTCCCTCCAACCAAGATCAACTGATAACTTCTTCCAAGAGGTTAATATGTGCAAATGTCTGTGCCCTTGTTTTCTAACCTTACCCAAATGTATAAACTTCCTTCCCAACAGGACAATATCACAAAATATTAGAATGCTGGATATTTACACCCTGGGAATATGATGGGGATAAGTATTATTCAGTTAATATATAGCCAGCAAAAACAAGTCTAGGGCTTCCCTGGTGGCGCAGTGGTTGAGAGTCTGCCTGCCAATGCAGGGGACACGGGTTCATGCCCTGGTCTGGAAAGATCCCACATGCTGCAGAGTGGCTGGGCTCATGAGCCATGACCGCTGAGCCTGCGCGTCCAGAGCCTGTGCTCTGCAACGGGAGAGGCCACAGCAGTGAGAGGCCCGTGTACCATAGGAAAAAAAAAAGAAAAAAACAAGTCTAAAATAACAAGAATTTTTTTAAAGGTGCTCAAATAAGTCTCAAATTTTAATAAGATCCCCTATAAACACATTTATTTGCTACTGAAAATTGAAACAGCACGTCAAAAATTTTTATTACAATTCAACACGCTGTTCTAACAATGCTGTGGGCAAGCCACCCAACGTTTTCTTCACTTTCCTTCCACACAAGTTAATTTGTTTCACAAAGTGGAACTAAAATATATTCAAGTCATTCAAATGCAAGCTACATAGATTCCTTATAAGTACTGTATTAAGGTAGTAAAGAGATGCAAGAAAAATGGACATCACGGAACTTGTAATATAGGTTATCAAAATATTGGTGCACAATCTTTCCCAAGCTTCATAATGATCCTAAAATTACCAGGAGTAAAAAATAGTACAAGAATAAGGTTTATGGCTCCTTCGACTCCATGTCATAATTACTGTAACACTTATTGTTGTAATAATTCTCATAATTATCCTCAGAAGGATCTCTATGAAACCAGCAAAAACGACAGCTACTTCTAAACCTTTGCCCTCTTGACTGAGTCTCAACATCATTCTGCCATGGTTCTCTTTGAGAGTCAGAAAGAGGAACTCCTTTGCTGTAGCGTTTTTTAACAGATTGAATCAGACGTTCTATCTTCTCTCTCCGATCAGTTAACACGGTCCTCACCCCTCTCCTATAGGGTATGGTTTCACCAAGTAACCGCCCAGTTGGTTGATGTAGACATTCTGGTAGAATGAATGACAATTTGATACTAGGGTTGGGCGTCAGGTTACTGAGGTTCTTTATTAACACTTCAGACATAGGTTGAGAGGCAACTGGAATTGCCTGGGAATTTTCATCGATGGATGTTTGAGGAGACTCCAGGGTCCAGGTTGGGTTAACCTCAGATGAATCCATTGGGAGTCTTCTCACAGCTTGAAGCTCCTCCTAGACCTTTGGGTTCCAGTGGCAGGTGATGCTTTAGACTCAGATTGCTACAAAGTAGCCTGGAAGAACTATAGAGCTAAGAAAGAGGGAGAATAATCCAAGCTGACACGCCGTGGAAATCCAACCTCATGGGGCTAGATCTTAACCATCCTTCAGGGTCTGGCTCAAAGTTCATGTCATGGGAACCTCCTTAATTTCTCTGGGTGATCTGTCCTCTAAACCATCAGGGTATTTGAGATTCTCACCACATTCTACCTCATGGCATTGCCCTTTGCCCCCTCACCTTATCACTCCTCTTGGACTGTGGGTAGGGATCATGTTTGTTGGATGTCTGTGCTCCAGCCAGGCCTGGCACAGATTCTGAGAGAGAGAGAGGGAGTGGGAGAGAGCAGTGAGAAAAGGGAGAGAAGAGGGAAAAGCAAAGCAAAGGAAGTAGGGAGGGGAGGGAAAAGGAGAGGAAAGGAGGGAAAGTGAAGGAGGTTATGGAAAGAAAAGAAAAAGAGAGGAAAAGAGGGGTGGGAGAGCGAGGAGGGGAGGGGAAAAAAACCTTCGTAGAAATTTGGAAGTTAATTTTAAAAACCAGTAAAATTGGCTATTACCGCATTTTTTGAAAAGATGACTAAATTAAATCAAATCAAATTTGTATGGAGTTACCTTCAAAGCCTAAGAATGACCAAAGATGGCTACATTTCCAATGACTAAGCCACTGAACTTGTGGACATGTTCTAGATACTGTGGAATGTGCCAACAACTCCCTAGAACACACCTTGACATAGCTCAGCATTATACAGCTTTGCCTTTGACCACATCAAAAGATCATGTGGTCTCTGTTCTGAGAACAATTTTGAGTTTCTAATAATAACATTAATAAAAACAATATTTGTTTAGCACTTACTATGTTCTAGGCACATAATGCCACATGTGTGTTCTTTCATTTAAAGTTTAAAAACCCTACGAGATAGTTACTGTTCATTACCAACCCCATTCTACAAGTGAGGAAACTAAGTCGCGGTTGGTAAACATTAGAGCAGGGGTTTGACACCCCCATCCCCCAGCCCTTCCAGAGTCCCATCTTACCCTCTGCTCTATTCTACATTCATTGTTCAACAATACAATTTGACTGGACTGACACTTTTATATCCAGCCTGAACTAGGATTGCCAAAGAACAAAGTTTCAATGAAAAACTTCATAAGAAAACACATAATTTGTAGGTAAATAGGAACACAATTATAAAAATGGCATCAGGACCAGAGACCTCAGGCCACCAAGAGAGAACAATAAGGAAGATAAGCTCCTCTTGGTCCTCTTAAATGAAGCAAAATAATACTAACTACTAATTTTCAAATGATCGCTTTGCAGTTTATAAACACTTTTTGTGTCAGTTTTCCTATTTTAGGCTCACAATTCTCCAAAGGCAAAACTATGGTATCCATTTTGCAGATGAGAAACTCTTCATCAACAAGGCTTAGAATTGCCCAAGCCAGTCTGGTATGGGGAGCAGGAGGGAACAGAGACCTGAGGTCAGGTTTTCCCACGCTATACCTTGGCTCCTTCCTCTTTGTTTCAACAGGTCGTCCCCACGGTGTTTGTGACTCATGTATAAAAATCACCTTGAGGGACTTCCCTGGTGGTCCAGTGGTAAAGAATCTGCCTTCCAATACAGGGGACACGGGTTCAATCCCTGGTTGGGGAACTAAGATCCCGCATGCCACGGGGCAACTAAGCCCACGCCACAAATACTGAGCTTGCACACCTCAACGAGAGAGCCACATGCTGCAAAACTACAGAGCCCACGTGCCCTGGAGCGCACGAGCCACAACTAGAGAGAGAAAACCCGCATGCCACAACTAGAGAGAAGCCTGTGCTCTGCAGCAAAGAGCCGCACACTGCAAGGAAAGATGCTGCATGCCTCAACGAAGGTCCTGCATGCTGCAACTAACACACAGCACAGCCAAAAATAAAATAAAATAAATAAATAAATAAAATGTTAATAAATAGATAAATATCACCTTGAATTCTACACTCTGTAACAAATAGCGTCCAGTTGCTCAGAATTTCTGATCTCTTAGCAACAGAAAATCTGATTCCCCAAATCAAGCTGTCACCCTTTAGCCCAGTATGAAAGCAAACAGACCTCTAGACTGTAATCTCTAAAAAGGGAAAAGCAAATTGGACCACTGAAACTCCCCAGCTCCCACAGGCCAGTGTTAATCCAATGCACCAACTGCATGCTTTAGTCTAGGTGAGCATTAAAGGCTGGAATTCATCTTATCACAGTCTGTAGCATCGCTAAATTGAAGGTGCTTGGATATATTTGCCTCTAAGCTCCATTCCTGTCATCACTTTTACCTCTGGGGTCTTTTAACTCGTAATTCTGTATAATGTAAAGTAGAAATCTATAGGTTAAATAAATATGCCACAGTGAGACATTTTTCTTAGAATAAGGTAGTATCACTGGCTTTTCTCTTGTTTACTACTCTGTTAACGACTCTGTAAAACCATGCATATTTTAATAACTATAAATGAAAAGTAACCTTTAAAAATTATATAATTAAAAATTTTTTTAATTAAAAAGAAGAAATTCATCCAACTTTTTAAGGGGGAAAAGAAGGCAAAGAGAGGGAAGGAGGGACTTCCCTGGTGGGGCAATGGTTAAGAATACGCCTGCCAATACAGGGGACGTGGGTTTGATCCCTGGTCTGGGAAGATCCCACATTAGTTGCCGTGGAGCAACTAAGCCTGTAAGCCACAACTACTGAGCCCATGTGCCACAACTACTGAAGCCCACGTGCCTAGACCCTGTACTCTGCAACAAGAGAAGCCACCGCAATGAGAAGCCTGCGTGCAGCAGCGAAGACCCAATGCAGTCAAAAATAAATAAATAAACCAATAAATAAATTTTTTAAAAAAAAGAAAGAGAGGGAAAATGTGTCACTGTGAAGTGGTCACTGTGGGTGACCTCATCAACTTCTCTCCATTTGCAGCTTGGTGTTGTCCAGTATGGAAAGAACATGGGCTCCTTTGTGAGTTCAAATCTCAGCTCCAAACCAAATTGAAAAATCACTGCAACTCTCTGAACCTAATTTTCTTTATCCAGGAAGTGGGGATGATGCTACACATTTCATGGATGCTTGAAGAATTAAATGCATAATGTGCGTGACCTGGTCCGAGGTCTGGCCCATAGCTGGGTGTGACAAATATTGGTTGGGTGTAGCTCTGTACCTCATTTCCACAGTATGTTTCTCCTGAGATTTTTCTATAACTAGGAACTTCTTTTCTCTTTAAGGAAACTTTAGAATCTCTAGGAGTCTATTTTTCCTTTCTGGGAAAGAAGTATATTTACCTAGAAACAGCTATTTCCACTTCAGTCTGTTTCCCAGCTCTCTCAAGCAGTTAATGATCTATAAAATACTTAAATGCACCAGAAGACCTACCATGTTAAATAACTGCTTTGTCATGCAGATAGTCCAAATTGTTTGCCTGGCAAATCTAGACATTTTAACACCTCAAGTCTCCTCTTTACCTCCTCTTTACCAAGAGAATTAACCAGACCAGTCCTTGAACTCTAAAAGAGTAGGATTTAAAATAACTCAAGAGTGGATTTCAAAGAATGGAATGTATACAGAAGACTTAGGTTTGACCTGGACAGAAAAATAAAGAAGCAAACCTGGGCATTTTTTATTTCCTGTGGACTTGGACTTTCTGAACCTGAAAATGCCAGACTAACTCTTATATTGAATGAAGTGAGTGACCTTGCTTATCTTCTTCCAACCTTGCTATAAGCGCCTCATCTCTTGAAATTTAAAAGCAGTGTAGTGGTCACTTCAAGTTGAGGCCAATTCTATGACTTATCCTCTACCCCTTTTTATCCTTTTTGCCACACTACCAGCAGGATCTTAGTTCCCTGTAGAAATCAAACCCGTGCCTCCTTCAGTGGAAGCAAGGAGTCTTAACCACTGGACCTCCAGGGAAGTCACTGACTCTTATGTAGGAATTTATTCCACAACATGTAGTACTTCTGAGCTTGCCTTAAAAAGAAAATGTAACCCATTGTGAAGTTCCAAAGAGGTATTAGGAAATCAGTATTTTCCTAATACTGATTAGGAAAAAGAAAAAAGAAATTTCTTTTTTGGGTGATGGATACATTGTGGATGGATACATTGTCTTGGATCTGAGTAAGGTACCTGCAAGAGTCGAGCTCTATTGTCTCCTTAGTGGTCCCAGAATTTGGTTGGAAGTCCTCTGTACTGAAACCTCCCACCTTGGTAGGAGACAGGGTGTCCTCTGTTACCAGCTACTGTCCTCCAGGATCTCACTCCCCATATTCTCTGTTTTGTTCAAGTGGCCTTCAGGATTTCACTTCCTCTTTTGTTTGGGCTGCCAGCTTCTGTTCTTGGGATTTTATTTTCCTTTTTCTTCCTGGTAAATAATTACTTTTGGAATATGAGTTCACTCTCTAAGGGCAGCCTCTTTCTTCATTAAACTTCTCCTGGTTTTATGTATAAGAACTATGGGCCTGGGCTTCCCTGGTGGCGCAGTGGTTGAGAGTCCGCCTGCCGACGCAGGGGACACGGGTTCGTGCCCTGGTCTGGGAAGATCCCACATGCCACGGAGCGGCTGGGCCCTTGAGCCATGGCCGCTGAGCCTGCATGTCCGGAGGTTGTGCTCCGCAACGGGAGAGGCCACAACAGTGAGAGGCCTGCGTACAGCAAAAAAAAAGAAAAACAAAAAAAAGAACTATGGGCCTTAGTCCTGCAAGTATTTGTCTTGCTGGACTACAATTACCTGGGATGATTTACAGTAAAATTGGCCAACATGGGGCTCCTTTGAAACTCCTAAATTAGTTTGGGCAGTCAATTAAGAAAAGGATGTAAGGCAAGAATAGAAGCATATCTCAACTGGTATTTTTGAGGACTCAGAAAAACATAACAATGAATCCACTATTGCTTCCCTCAGAGAAACTAACTCACAATTATCTCAAAGGATTCAGAACTGGAAATTCCTCTGAGGCTTCTGAGAGTTCTCGCCCTCTCTGTCTCTCTGTCTCTTTTACTCTTACACCCTCTCACTCTCTCTCTCTCTCCCTCTGCTGCTTCCTTCTCCTCTGAATGTCCTCCTCCTTGCTATCCATCTCTTTCTGAGCTTTCTTTTTATAACAGCAAGATTGATCCCCACAGAAGGCAACAACAATTCCAGGGGCCTGATGAAAATGTCTATGATTATTATGACCATTCTGAAAAAAAATTTTTTGAAAAAAATTCTGACCCTAAGGGGACAAAAGTCCTTCTAGGAGGAGCTTGCATTTCTCTCCCTCTACCTTTGAAATATAAATGTTTTACCTCATCTTCTCAGGGAACCCTTATCTAGACCATCTCCAATTCCTAAGACTGAAAAAAAAAAAAAAAAAAGAAGAGGCCTTTTAATTCAAATTGCTAGAAGGACTCTCTTGCCCAAATAACCTCCTTAAAATTACTTGTCAAGGGCAAATGCAAAGCTGATATCTTCTCCACACATAATAAAAGGCTTTAGCCATCTGAGCTAGCAGATGTAATTCATTCCAACTGTTATTTATAAACTAGTGAGTTTTTGTGTTTTTTTTGCGGTAGCGGGCCTCTCACTGCTGTGGCCTCTCCCGTTGCGGAGCACAGGCTCCGGACGCGCAGGCTCAGCGGCCACGGCTCACGGGCTTAGCCGCTCCGCGGCATGTGGGATCTTCCCGCACCGGGGCACGAGCCCGTGTCCCCTGCATCGGAAGGCGGACTCTCAACCACTGCGCCACCACGGAAGCCCGTGAGTTTTTTTATTGTACCTGATTCATGACTAAAGCTTTAAAACTAAATCTATGAGACTCTGTGCCTATCTGGATGTATGTATGTCCATGTATGTACCTTACAGATGTAGTATGCTTCTACTTTTGAATGGTATTGTCAAAATTAATTTGTAAAAGAGCTCTATTTAATTGCCTTAAAAAAATTAAGCTCTTAAATAAAATAAATTCTCAGAAATATAGTAGTAACCCAAATGAATTTCAGGTTCAAGAGAGCTGGGAAATATTCAGTATTAAAGTTAAAGTTCATTGATTTAATTAATGCAGACATGCCTTTAGTCATCAACATTAAGTATAATACTTTTATTGTACCTAGGTTTACTAAAAGTCAAATAAGTTTGTTATCTCTGTTACAAAATTTGTCAGCAATAAAAATAATTCAGTATGATATTTTCATACATACATTAAATAAATGTAAATGAGTAAGCGTTTTTAGGTAAACTCTTTAAGAATAGTTATGTTTTATGATGTGTCTATCTCAAAATAGTTCCCCCAAACCTTTTTGGAAACTTTATAAAGTTTTGCTAGATTAAGTTAAATGATGGAAATTTATTAAATATCTAAATCATTTCCAAACAAAATAAGGTACTGAGGGCTTCCCTGGTGGCGCAGTGGTTGAGAGTCCGCCTGCCGATGCAGGGGACACGGGTTTGAGCCCCGGTCTGGGAGGATTCCACGTGCCGTGGAGCGGCTGGGCCCGTGAGCCATGGCCGCTGAGCCTGCGCGTCCGGAGCCTGTGCTCTGCAACGGGAGAGGCCACAACAGTGAGAGGCCCGCGTACCACAAAAAAAAAAAAAAAAAAAAATAAGGTACTGAAACATTAATTACTGAATATAGGCTTCCTTTTACAGAGAAACATAAGATATTTGGGACTATTAGCAAATATTTTTGGTGCCACACTGAAATATTTTCTATAAGAAAGTACAAGTTTTTAAAAATTATAAAAAGTAATTATAAGTTTGCCAATCTACAGAATACTACTGGAAAAGACAGTTTATAATTGCTTATTTCTTAGTTTTTACTAAAAATTAAGGTTTCTAAAGCTTAAAAATTCTAATTAATATACGTAATTTAAACTATTAACATTAATAAGGAATACATTTTCATATTCAAGGAAAAAGAATTTTAAAGGTACAGAAAACTGAAATACATTTTGTTAAGGGAAAAGAAAGTAATTTTGTCCTAAAGCTGGTTAGTTCTAAATGAGAAAGAAAAAAAGGGGGAAATTAAAACAGACATAGAAAGCTGTAGAAAATTTGTGGGAAAAAAGAGTCTTTAGGGGCTTCCCTGGTGGCGCAGTGGTTGAGAGTCCGCCTGCCGATGCAGGGGACACGGTTTCATGCCCCCCGTCCGGGAAGATCCCACATGCTGCGGAGCGGCTGGGCCCGTGAGCCATGGCCGCTAAGCCTGTGCATCTGGATCCTGTGCTCCGCAAGGGGAGAGGCCGCAGCAGTGAGAGGCCCGCGTACCGCAAAAAAGAAAAAAAAAAAAAAGTCTTTAGAGAGGAATTTTATGTGCCATCAGGACTGGCTAAGGTTAGAATGAATAAATTTCAAAATCAAAAGTAAGCTGGTACAAAATTTGGTTTTCTGTTAAAAGGACAAAGTGTTTTGAGATTAATGGTCTGGTCTTAATGAGAAATTGTAAACAAAGATTTCTTTACCTTAATGTAATCTGTCTAGAAAAACAAAGATTCTATACTTTGTAGCTAAGACGATTTACAACTATATAACATTTATATTTACCTATGAAGTATTTAATTCTTATTTTGTTTAAATGAATAACTAAGCATTATTTCACAGTGACTTATGATCCTATTTGACCAAGTGTTTAAAAACAAAAATTTGATATTTTTGACAAACTTCCCAAAATCAAATTCTAAACGAAGTCTTTTAACTTAGATCTAACTTTGAGATATGAGATGTTTCAGAAGGCCCCTGAAATATCTCAGAGATTTGTCCTCTCTCCTTATAAAAAGGGAGATGTTAAACTAATTACGCTTATTTGACATGTTAAATCACATGGGAGGCATTGTCAAAAAAAGAAGTAATACTAAGCCTGCTTTATGTTGTGTCTGTATAGGTATGTAAGTGTTATAGAAACTATGAAATTTCTGGAATTCTGATTGTCCTGGTATAATGTTATCAATCATAGTCCTAGTTATTATCTTAAAATGGTGTATGTCACAGAGATAACTTAATTTCCTTGTCAATTGCACTGTAATCAGCACTTTAACCATGCATTTTTCTTTTTAACATCTTTATTGGAGTATAATTGCTTTACAATGGTGTGTTAGTTTCTGCTGTATAACAAAGTGAATCAGCTATATGTATACATATACCCTCATATCCCCTCCCTCTTGTGTCTCCCTCCCACCCTCCATATCCCACCCCTCTAGGTGGTCATAAATCACCGAGCTGATCTCCCTGTGCTATGTGTCTGCTTCCCACTAGATATCTATTTTACATTTTAACTCTTTTGTCATTTATAGACAGTTATTGTTTTACTTTGATGCTTTTACAAATATGTTTCATCCTTAAAGAGATTCAGAAAGGCCTCTGATACTTTGTCTAGAGTACAGTTTTCTGATAAACTCTCAGATCATACTACTGAATTGGGTAAGAATTTACAGAACTCTAATGAAGAAACAGATGGCTTCAAAAAAGTGCTAACAAAAGATCAAGAATTAATTCCAGGAGAGAAACAATAAAGATCAGATCTGAACTAAATGAAAAAGAAATGAAGGAAATGAGAGCAAAGATCAATATAACTAAAAGCTGGTTCTTTGAGAAGATAAACAAAATTGATAAACCATTAGCCAGACTCATCAAGAAAACAAGGGAGAAGACTCAAATCAACAGAATTAGAAATGAAAAAGGAGAAGTAACAACTGACACTGCAGAAATACAAAGGATCATGAGGGATTACTATAAGCAACTATACGCCAATAAAATGGACAATCTAGAAGAAATGGACAAATTCTTAGAAAAGCACAATGTTCTGAGACTAAACCAGGAAGAAATACAAAATATAAACAGCCTAATCACAAGCACTGAAATTGAAACTGTGATTAAAAATCTTCTAACAAACAAAAGCCCAGGACCAGATGGCTTCACAGGCAAATTCTATCAAACATTTAGAGAAGAGCTAACACCCATCCTTCTCAAACTTTTCCAAAAAACTGCAGAGGAAGGAACACTCCCAAACTCATTCTACAAGGCCACCATCACCCTGATACCAAAACCAGACAAGGATATCACAAAAAAAGAAAACTACAGACCAATATCACGGATGAACATAGATAGAAAAATCCTCAGCAAAATACTAGCAAACAGAATTCAACAACACATTAAAAGGATCATACACCATGATCAAGTGGGGTTTATCCCAGGGATGCAAGGATTCTTCAATATACCCAAATCAATCAGTGTGATACACCACATTAACAAATTGAAGGAGAAAAACCATATGATCATCTCAATAGATGCAGAAAAAGCTTTCAACAAAATTCAACACCCATTTATGATAAAAACTCTCCAGAAAGTGAGCAAAGAGGGAACCTACCTCAACATAATAAAGGCCATATATGACAAACCCACAGCAAACATCATTCTCAATGGTAAAAAACTGAAAGCATTTCCTCTAAGATCAGGAACAAGACAAGGATGTCCATTCTCACCACTATTATTCAACATAGTTTTGGAAGTCCTAGCCATGGCAATCAGAGAAGAAAAGAAATAAAAGAAATACAAATTGGAAAGGAAGAAGTAAAATCATCACTGTTTGCAGATGACATGATACCATACATAGAGAATCCTAAAGATGCCACCAGAAAACTACTAGAGCTAATCAATGAATTTGGTAAAGTAGCAGGATACAAAATTAATGCACAGAAATCTCTTGCATTCCTATACACTAACAACAAAAGATCAGAAAAAGAAATTAAGGAAACAATCCCCTTCACCATTGCAACAAAAAGAATAAAATAACTAGGAATAAACCTATCTAAGGAGGTAAAAGACCTGTACTCAGAAAACTATAAGACACTGATGAAAGAAATCAAAGATGACACAAACAGGGGCTTCCCTGGTGGCGCAGTGGTTGAGAATCTGCCTGCCAATGCAGGGGACACAGGTTTGAGCCCTGGTCTGGGAAGATCCCACATGCCGCGGAGCGGCTGGGCCCGTGAGCCATGGCCGCTGAGCCTGCGCGTCCGGAGCCTGTGCTCCGCAACGGGAGAGGCCACAACAGTGAGAGGCCCACGTACGGCGAAAAAAAAAAAAAAAAAAGGAATGTAGTATAGTGGGGGAAAGCGCTGGGCTTAGAGAGTCAAAAGATAGGTTCAAGTTCTTTGTCCCCACTACCCCCTTTACCTGGACCATTCCCCATATGCTCCTCCCCACCAGCCACCATCACCTTTTTTTTTTTTTATATTGGGGTCTAGTTGCTTTATAATGTTGCATTACTTTCTGCTGTACAATAAAGTGAATCAGCTATGTGTATACATATATCCCCTCCCTCTTGGACCTCCCTCCCACCCCACTTCCCCCCTTCCACCCACCTAGGTCACCACAGAGCACCAAGCTGAGCTCCCTGGGCTATACAGCAGGTTCCCACTAGCTATCTCTTTTACACATGGCAGTGCACATACGTCAATCCCAATTTCCCAATTCATCCCACACCCCCTCCCTGCCCACACCCCCCCAACTCCCCCCACCTCCCCGCTGTGTCCACACATCTGTTCTCTAATCATCCTGATGGCTCAGGAAAGCCTTTCCTGGTTTTCTTGACTTGATGAAATCCCTGGTCTATAATCTTACAATAACCACAAAGCTTTCCTAAGTACCACTTATAACAGTTGGATTTTTGCATTTATTTGTGTAGTTGATTCCGTGGAGTCAAGAACCCTGATTTTACTGTTATACTCCCTGCCCCCTGCGCTGTCCATGAGATAGCACTGTGGCTGGCATACAACCTGTGCTCATCAAATTTATGAAGGAAGGAGGAAGGGAGAGGGAAATCCTGGCTGACATTTACTAGGTTGCAAAGTTATTGTCCTCTCTGTATCCTCATCAGTAAAATAAAAATGATAATGCCATTTCCTATGGTTGTTATGAGAATTAAATAATATAATCAATGAGATGCTGTTTTATAAAATGTAGAGCAAATAGCATTTTAATAGAAGGCAGACTGCAGAAAGCACTACAGCAGTCAGAGCTAACAAATACAGAGCTAGGAGAGAAGGAAGGACAGGCAATTAATTCCCTCTGGTATTGGGACAGAGAATGGATCAACTAAGATTTAATAGAAAAGGTGGTATATGGCTGAAGAATGAGTAGGTTTTAATAAGCAGAGATAGAACACCTACTGTCTATATTTACTGTATAGAGAATGTGTGTATGAGTGTGTACAAGTGTCTATCAGTTGAGCCCTCTCCAGAATGTCCCTCTGCAAGGATTTCCATCTGTTTTGTTCATAGCTGTATTCCCAGTGCCTATAACAACGTCTGGTACTTGACTGGTACTCAATAAATACTTGCTGAATGAATAAGTTAATGAATGAATGGGGGAGATAGGGAATATCAGAAGAAATTTTATGAGTAAAAGCATAGACAAAACAAACTGTCTGATTCCCTTAGAAAGTGGTGCCAATGTGTGGAGCCTGGGCTTGGAGAGACCAGGCTGCAGAAGAGGAGGGAGGGGAGGAAGTAAGGGATCCAGGAAACATGAACACAAATGCTGGTATCTGATGAGCATCCTGGTGGGCTGGTGGACCCAAGATGCCATTTGCATGGCTGATTTTGGGGATTTCTAAGTTTTTAAACTAAAGCCCCTACCACTGACATCTTTTGGTGAAACTGAAGGGGAAATGTTCCCCACTAAAACATTGAAGTGAAATGCCCAGAGTCAGGCCGAATAGCCAATCATCACAAAGTTCTTCTCTGAACATTGTGAGTCTTTGGCAACATGTGACATACAGTGACAGTGAAGGAAAAATGTATATGTAATTATAATAAAGATAAAAACTATGAAAATCATCAGGAGCATCTGAATTCAAAACACCAATGAATATAAATCATGTTATTTGCATAGAAATGTGGCATCGCCACAGATATTGGTTAAAATTCAGAAGTAGATGAATAATGAATAAAATGCCACTTTTAAATTATAAAATAGAAATGTAATTACTCTTATCTTTTGGAAAAATCTCACTCTTAGAGGTGCTTAATAAGAGGAGGGGAACAGAAAATAAACTAGGTGCTGAAGATTTTCAGTCAGTACACATCACGTTACTATTTTTTTAATGTTAAAAAATGACTACCTAATCAGTATCTGGGATAATGATCTGTAATCTTACCAGTGTAAGACTGATGATAAATACCAAGTACTGATTTTTTAATAACATGAAAAACAGATATGCAACACATTTTCAGGTAAGAGTCATCCAGTCTTTCTTACTGGGAAATCTTTACTGAACAGCTATTATAATATAATTCAAATAATATCTTTCTTAAGGTATCATTTTAATGCAAATAACCTTACAGCAGACTTTTAATCTATTGACTCTCAAAGCTTATTTTTATCTAAGGCTCACGTAGTAAAAGTGTTTGAAATAATCGGGTTCTTATCTAATTACATAAAGACTAATTTAGCACCTCATTTATTTGGAGAGTCTCTGGCATAGCAAATCCATTTAAAATGAGGCACAGGTAATTAAAAATTAAGGTTGAAATCAAGATGAAAAAGACAAGATTGAAGCTGGTTTCAATAGCTCTGATTAGTTGCAGAGGGCAGTGTAATGGGAGAAAGGCTTAATACACTTTCAAAGAGCCAAAGAAAGGGGCAGGGTGATGGAATGCAGCTCCCTGAGGCACCGATGCCTTTTTGAATCTTTCTGCTGTATGTCCAGTTCAAAGCTGATCACATGCAACTAGGAGAGGGGACCTGCTTGAGCACATATGAGTGTTGGGGATTTCTAGTTATAGGGCATCTTCCCCATGTCTCCTGTCCTGGAAGGAAGTGCCAGGCCTCCTGGATAATAAGGGAAGGACACAGCGTCCAGATGAGCAGGGCCGTTATACATGGGTGCATCGAGGCTATAGGAAGCGCTTTCGTACGTCAAGCTTGTGAAGTTGCTATATCAAAAACACATGCACGATCAAAATTGTCTTTGATGATGCATTTTACAGTTTGTAAATGGTTTTTACATATGTAATCTCACTTCATCCTCACACCAACCCAAGAAAGAACAAGTGCTTTTACTAGGCCCATTTTACAGATAGAGAAACTGAGGTCCTGAAACGTTAAGTAACAAACCTAAGGTGTCGTGTACCTAAGGTGCTGGGACTAGAAGTCAAAACTTTTGACTCCGAATTCCATAATGGACCAGCTCCGTGTTGGTTGATATTTTTTTTATTTCTTTCACTCTTACCAGATCTTCTTTTCTTTCTTTGTAAATTTTAGGTTCTATTATTGAAGTATAGTCCATTTACAATATTATATTAGCTTCAGATGTACAGCATAGTGATTCAGTATTTTTACAGATTATACTCCATTAAAAGTCATCACAAGATAATGGCTATAATTACCTGTGCTGTATAATACATGCTTGTTGCATATCATAGTAGTTTATGTCATACATAGTAGCTTGTATCTTACTAGATCTTTCTCTTTTCTCCCTCTTTATTTTTCTTTTACCTATTTCCCTCTCCTTTTCTTTCATTTTGCTCCCTTCCTTGCCATTTCCTTGTTCATTTCCTCTTGCTCCTCTCTGTGCCTTGACTCTGCCAGCAACCTCGGAGCTTATAGCTCAGCCAACCACATGCTCTCAGATCTGAAGAGTCTGGTGATACATTCTGAAAGACAGAAAGCTTTTCTGTTTCTGAGGTTGTTTCTGCTGCAACAAAAGCATTGCCCCCTGAGAACTAGCTGGGCAAAATGAAAGCACCTGCAGGGTAGAGTGAAGTACTTTTCCAAATCCTCCTTTCATGACAAAAAATAAGAATTTCATAGGTCCTTAAGTTCACATGGAATGGGTTGAACTATGAAAGTATCCCAAAGATGTGGTCTTCCATAAGTCCTTACATCCCTACCCTGAGCCCCAGAAAATAAACCTCTCTCTACCCCTGCTCCAGCAAGACACTAGGGCTGTATACAGCAGGACCACTTACAATACTTTGCTAAATCTGGATCAGTCCCTTTGAGACCATATAAATATATATTGGCTGAGCCATAAAGCAAATGTCCAGGCCCCTGTTCCTCTCCCAAGGACCAAGTAAGCTCGCCAGTGGGAGTGGTGACTATCTGCAGCAGTTTTGCTCAAAGTATGGTCCCTTACCAGAAGCATTAGCATCATCTGAGACCTTGTTAAAAATGCAAACTCTGGAGCCCCAATCCAAATCTAAAGAATTAGAAGCCCTGGGAGGGGGGCCCGGCAATCTGTTCATAAGCCCTCCAGATGATTCTAATGCTGGTTGGTGTTTGGGATCTACGTGCAGTTGTGTGGGGACAACCCTGAACTACGAACTGGGATATATGGTACTTCTTCCTGGTGAGGCCCCTAACTCATCAAGGAGTGTGGCTAAAATATGCACCCTCTCCAGACCCCATTTCCTCCCCCAATCAAATGACGAGATCTTCCTTGGTGAGCGCCAGGCACTCTTCTCTCATGCATATTCTGTGAGCCTTCATGAAGTATGGTTTGAGGCATCAGTGGAGCAGGGCTCCCAGCCCAACATCATCAATATGAGATGCTCTGACTCCACTATCATCTTGCCTTCTTAATGTCTTGAAGGCTATTCTCCAAGAATCTTGAGTTAAATTATAGTTGAACTTGGGTGGAGCTGCCTCAGCTCTCATCTGTAATATGGTCCACGTGTCCGCTAAGCCGGGACATAGAATGGGTGGCTCTTGAAGTGACCAGGAGCCAGAAATAAGGGATGGGGCTGAGCCCAGGGAGGGCAGGTCAACAAAGACAAACTTCATCCAACTGCCAGTTTCATTGAGGTCTAGCTCCAACTCAGAGTGAAATGTGTAAAAAAAAATTGGGGGCCAGTTATAAGACTTGCTGCTATCCTCTTCTCTCACTGAAATGAATAGAATGTTTATCTAGAGAGGTTGCTACATAAAAAAAGAAGCTAACAGCCTAGCAGAGTTTGATTTATCAAGAATTTGGTTGTCATTCTGGGTCATTTGGGCTGACGCATTGTTAGACGCACTCAGTAAAAGTCAGCCCGAAAAGGGTCCTCTGTGAGACTGCACTTTGACTTCTATCAAGAGGAATGTCCACTTTAGCCTGTCAGCCACCACATATGTATGGAATCCCTACCATGTGCCGGAACTAGGGATGCAGTTAACAAGTTAGAGATAGTCCCTTCTTTTGTGGAGCTAACAGTCCAGCAGGAACAAGGCACTTCGCCTAAGTGTAATGAGTGCTAGAAGGAAGTATTATCAGAGCCAATACAGGGGAACTCCCCTAACACCAGGACCTTGTATTAGCAGAAAGCGGCAATCTACTCAGGGACAAGATGGCCACACTTTTAAACCCTAGCATATCTACAGGATGCAACAGACTCCTATCAATAACCATGGCTCTCTCAGAGGAGCAGGGGAAGACAGGATCCTCCTCAGAGGGGTACTTCCCACCTCCTCCCCACCTTCCCTTCCCCCAGGGATACCCCAGGGGAGGGGAGCTGGGATAGGCATTGATATGTCAGGATGGGGGTGGGGAGAAGGATGAGTATGAACGTTATAACCTATAGCCTGACATAACTACTTCACACTATTATTTTTAGCTGTTAACATGGTTATTCCCTATTCCGACATTCACTAAAAATCACAATTTAAAAGGAATACCCGGGCTTCCCTGGTGGCGCAGTGGTTGAGAGTCCGCCTACCGATGCAGGGGACACGGGTTCGTGCCCCGGTCCGGGAAGATCCCACATGCCGCGGAGCGGCTGGGCCCGTGAGCCATGGCCGCTGAGCCTGCGCGTCCGGAGCCTGTGCTCCGCAACGGGAGAGGCCACAACAGTGAGAGGCCCGCGTACCTCAAAAAAAAAAAAAAAAAAAAAAGGAATACCCTATGAATTAGGTCTTCTTAATGAAATCCAATCATACACAAATTATTGATTTCTTGGTAAGTAAATGTAAGGCTGTGATGGAGCCTGAGGCTGGACATCCAGCTGCCGCCTGCCTTGTGTTCATCTCCCCACAACCATCCCATAACAAGGTGTCCAGGAAAAAGGGCCACCAGGTACAGAACCAGGTACACACTTACTGTTGTCCTCAGCAACACGACGTCTGCTTCTTGCAAGGAGCACGGGATGCAATTTGCCCACACGTGCCAAGCGGGTCTCCAGTAAAACACCAAGGGGAGGATCCCAAAGGAGAAGATAGATCCAGCAAGGCAGAGGGTTTTCCGGCAGCTCTGAGTCCGGTAGCCAAATATCTCCTGGGACAGAACCAAAATGACCCCAAACATTGATTAAGCACAACAAACGACAAATGAACAAATTGGAATTTTGGTGATGAAACTGGTGGGAGGGGCAGAGAGTGAAGAAGCTGAGGAAGGTAAGGGGAGGACAGAGTGAGGGGTTGAGGAAGTGAAGAAGGATCCCTGACAAAGATCCTTCCTTAAACATGATCCCAGACCTCCAAGAAGTTGTAATCTAACTGGGAAATTCAGTTTCTACAATTTCAGCACGTGGCTACCCCATGCCAAACACTATACTACATGATATGCTATATGGTTTCAGTCTCTCAAGCATCTCCTGAATAGGGTAATATGACCCTCAGTCCATAAATGATGAGGCTTAGCTCAGAAAGGCTGAATGTAATGACTTGTCCAAGGCCACACAGCTGGCAAGTTCTGCTGCCCTGATTCAAACCCAGATCTGTCAGCCTTCAGGTCTTGAATTCAACCCACAGACGTGATCATGAGCCATGTGACAGAAGGACTGGGTGACGGCAGCAATGAATGATTCCCTTGGCTGGAACCAGGGAACCACCATGGGCAAGAGGGGCTAGAAAAGGCCTTGAGTTTGGAGTCAGGATTTGGTGAAAGTGTTTGACCAAAAGAGGATGAACAACTAAATCCCAGCTTGCCTTTAAGGGTTTGCAGTACAGGGAGCTATGCCTTCCTAGCCTCCTCTCTTGTTTAATAACAAAAAGAATTTTACATCAAGGGGAAAACACCGCAGAGACAATTTAGTTTATTTCAACTATTGAGCAGCTGCTATGTGCCATGAGGGTACAAATAACAAAAAGATAAGAGACAGACCTCTAATAAATGTATAATCTGGACAAACTTCTTCCTTCCAAGGAAAGCCTGGGACAGAATGGAAAACCACACCTGAAGCTTATGGCCTAGGTCCCACAGCTATATCCTACAAAGTCATAGGTGTACTTTATACCGGTTATAATGGCTACAGTTGAGAGGAAGGAGAGGGTCCGAGTTAAAAGCACATTCTCTGGACCAAAACACTTTGAGTTCAAAGCCTAGTGTGCCCCTTACTGGCTGTGACCTTGAACAAGTTAGTTAACCTCTTTATTCCTCAGTTTGTCATCTATAAAATGGGCGTGCTGATAGTACCCCCGTCCCAGGGCTGCTGTGTGTTACTGTGTATAAGTGCTATGTAAACATTTACTGCTGCTGCTACGATTTTACTATTTCCCCTAACATAGACCTGAAATTCGACCCCTGGGTTTACTGGCATTTAGAGCTAAGAATTAGTATCAATAGTTCTGCTTTTGTTAGAATTGCCTGTTAGGATAATAAGGGAGCTGGAACATGCATCTTTAAATCCACCGACTTCTCTGTCTCACTTGGTAAAGATATATTATCAGAAAAGTTTCTGTGATCCTTGACGGAAAGCTGCTTTCATGTGTAGTTACTAAGTCCCTTTCTCTTATTAGCAGGCACGCAGGTGTCAAACGGCTTCCTTAGGTAGTGTCCACATCTGGCATGCCTTTGATAAAATGCTTACCTTGCCTCAGAAATACAAGCTCTTGAATCATTTTGCAAAGTAGAATGTCTATCCTGACATAAATATTCTTCTGTCCCACACTCAAGCTATTGCTCCCCAGATGCCAAGCCTGAGATGCTCTGTCCCCTCACCACGCTAGAAACAATGCTTTGTTGGTTTCATACCAAGCAAGGTCCCAATTCTAAATTCCAGACACCTGTCTGAGTCCATCCCACTGTCTTTTCCCACATGCTTTTATTATATTCCTACACTTTGGAACAGATCAACTTCTACCCGCCCTCCCCATCAGGCCATTTTTTCATCTTTTTAAAATATTATATTTAAAAGGTTGCTTATCTTGCCATTCAATCTAGCTCCTCATATAATATAACGAAGTTATGCCAGTTCTATAAGCACAAACCTCCCTGTCAATGTGCATTCTTTTACAGGCTATGCAATGAGAGCTCTGTGTAGTTTCCAAAGTGTCTTCATGTTCATTATCAAAGTAAAGCAGGAATGATGACCTTCCATTTCCAGCTAAGAAAACAGGAATTTAAAGTAATTATAGGATTTCCCTGGTGGCGCAGTGGTTAAGAATCCTCCTGCCGGGGGGCTTCCGGGAAGATGGCGGAAGAGTAAGACACGGAGATCACCTTCCTCCCCACAGATACACCAGAAATACATCTACACATGGAACAACTCCTACAGAACACCTACTGAACGCTGGCAGAAGACCTCAGACCTCCCAAAAGACAAGAAACCCACCCCCCCACACGTACCTGGGTAGGGCAAAAGAAAAAAGAATAAACAGAGACAAAAGGAAAGGGGCGGGACCTGCACCAGTGGGAAGGAGCTGTGAAGGAGGAAACGTTTCCACACACTAGGAAGCCCCTTCGCGGGCGGAGGCTGCGGCTGGCGGAGGCGCAAAGCTTCGGGGCCGCGAGGAGAGCACTGCAACAGGGGTGCGGAGGGAAAAGCGGAGAGATTCCCGCACAGAGGATCAGGGCCGACTGGCACTCACCAGCCCGAGAGGCTTGTCTGCTCACCCGCCGGGGCGGGCGGGGCTGCGAGCTGAGGCTCGGGCTTCCGTCGGAGCGCTGGGAGAGGACTGGGGCTGGCGGCGTGAACACAGCCTGAAGGGGTTAGTGCACCACGGCTAGCCTGGCAGTGTATCCGGGGAAAAGTCTGGACCTGCTGAAGAGGCAAGAGACTTTTTCTTCCCTCTTTGTTTCCTGGTGCGCGAGGAGAGGGGATTAAGAGCGCTGCTTAAAGGAGCTCCAGAAACAGGCGCGAGCCGCGGCTAAAAGCGCAGACCCCAGAGACGGGCATGAGACGCTAAGGCTGCTGCTGCCGCCACCAAGAAGCCTGTGTGCGAGCACAGGTCACTATCCACACCCCCCTTCCGGGGAGCCTGTGCAGCCCGCCACTGCCAGGGTCCCGGGATCCAGGGACAACTCCCCCCGGGAGAACGCACGGCGCGCCTCAGGCTGGTGCAACGTCACACCGGCCTCTGCCGCCGCAGGCCCGCCCCGCACTCCGTGCCCCTCCCTCCCCTCGGCCTGAGTGAGCCAGAGCCCCCGCATCAGCGGCTCCTTTAACCCCGTCCTGTCTGAGCGAAGAACAGACGCCCTCCAGCGACCTACACGCAGAGGCGGGGCCAAATCCAAAGCTGAGCCCCGAGACCTGTGAGAACAAAGAAGAGAAAGGGAAATCTCTCCCAGCAGCCTCAGAAGCAGCGGATTAAAGCTCCACAATCAACCTGATGTACCCTGCATCTGTGGGATACATGAATAGACAACGAATCATCCCAAATTGAGGAGGTGGACTTTGAGAGCAAGATTTATGATTTTTTCCCCTTTTCCTCTTTCTGTGAGTGTGTATGTGTATGCTTCTGTGTGAGATTTTGTCTGTATAGCTTTGCTTCCACCATTTGTCCTAGGGTTCTATCTGTCCGTGTTTTTTGTCTGTTTTGTTTTTTGTTTTTTAATAATTATTTTTTATTTAAATTATTTTATTTTACTTTATCTTCTTTCTTTCTTTCCTTCCTTCCTTCCTTCCCTGCTTTGACAACGAATCATCCCAAATTGAGGAGGTGGACTTTGAGACCAAGATTTATGATTTTTTCCCCTTTACCTCTTTTTGTGAGTGTGTATGTGTATGCTTCTGTGTGAGATTTTGTCTGTATAGCTTTGCTTCCACCATTTGTCCTAGGGTTCTATCTGTCCTTTTTCTTGTTGTTGTTTTTTTTAATTTTTTTTCTTAATAATTATTTTTTTATTTTAATAACTTTATTATATTTTATCTTATTTTATTTTACTTTATCTTCTTTCTTCCTTTTATTCCTTCCTTCCCTCCTTCCTTCCTCCCTCCCTCCCTCCCTTCCCTCCTTTCTTTCTTTCTTTCTTTCTACTTCTACTAATTCTTTCTTTCTACTTTTTCTCCCTTTTATTCTGAGCCGTGTGAATGAAAGGCTCTTGGTGCTGCAGCCAGGAGTCAGTGCTGTGCCTCTGAGGTGGAAGAGCCAACTTCAGGACACTGGTCCACAAGAGACCTCCCAGCTCCACATAGTATCAAACAGCAAAAATCTCGCAGAGATCTCCAATTCAACACCAGCACCCAGCTTCACTCAACGACCAGCAAGCTACATTGCTGGACACCCTATGCCAAACAACTAACAAGACAGGAACACAAACCCACCCATTAGCAGAGAGGCTGCCTAAAATCATAATAAGTCCACAGACACCCCAAAACACACCACCAGACGTGGACCTGCCCACCAAAAAGACAAGATCCAGCCTCATCCACCAGAACACAGGCACCAGTCCCCTCCTCTACGAAGCCTACACAACCCACTGAACCAACCTTAGCCACTGGGGACAGACACCAAAAACAATGGGAACTACGAACCTGCAGCGTGCAAAAAGGAGACCCCAAACACAGTAAGATAAGCAAAAGGGAAGACAGAAAAACACACAGCAGATGAAGGAGCAAGAGAAAAACCCACCAGACCTAACAAATGAAGAGCAAATAGGCAGTCTACCTGAAAAAGAATTCAGAATAATGATAGTAAAGATGATCCAAAATCTTGGAAATAGAATGGACAAAATGCAAGAAACATTTAACAAGGACCTAGAAGAACAAAAGATGAAACAAACAACAATGAACAACACAATAAATGAAATTAAAAATACTCTAGATGGGATCAATAGCAGAATAACTGAGGCAGAAGAACGGATAAGTGAACTGGAAGATAAAATAGTGGAAATAACTACTGCAGAGCAGAATAAAGAAAAAAGAATGAAAAGAACTGAGGACACTCTCAGAGACCTCTGGGACAACATTAAATGCACCAACATTCAAATTATAGGCGTTCCAGAAGAAGAAGAGAAAAATAAAGTGACTGAGAAAATATCTGAAGAGATTAGAGTTGAAAACTTCCCTAATATGGGAAAGGAAATAGTTAATCAAGTCCAGGAAGCACAGTGAGTCCCATACAGGATAAATCCAAGGATAAATACACCAAGACACATATGAGTCAAACTGTCAAAAATTAAATACAAAGAAAACATATTAAAAGCAGCAAGGGAAAAACAACAAATAACACACAAGGGACTCCCCATAAGGTTAACAGCTGATATTTCAGCAGAAACTGCAAGCCACAAGGGACTGGCAGGACGTATTTGAAGTGATAAAGGAGAAAAACCTGCAACCAAGATTACTCTACCCAGCAAGGATCTCATTCAGATTTGATGGAGAAATTAAAACCTTTACAGACAAGCAAAAGCTGAGAGAGTTCAGCACCACCAAACCAGCTTTACAACAACTGCTAAAGGAACTTCTCTAGGCAAGAAACACGAGAGAAGGAAAAGACCTACAATAACGAACCCAAAACAATTAGGAAAATGGGAATAGGAACATACATATCGATAATCACCTTAAATGTAAATGGACTAAATGCTCCAACCAAAAGACAAAGATTGGCTGAATGGATACAAAAACAAGACCCATATATTTGCTGTCTACAAGAGACCCACTTCAGACCTAGAGACACATACAGACTGAAAGTGAGGGGATGGAAAAAGATATTTCATGCAAATGGAAATCAAAAGAAAGCTGGAGTAACAATTCTCATATCAGACAAAATAGACTTCAAACTAAAGACTATTAGAAGAGACAAAGAAGGACACTACATAATGATCAAGGGATTGATCCAAGAAGAAGATATAACAATTGTAAATACTGATGCACCCAACATAGGAGCACCTCAATACATAAGGCAAATACTAAGAGCCATAAAAGGGGAAATCAACAGTAACACATTCATAGTAGGGGACTTTAACACCCCACTTTCACCAATGGACAGATCACCCAAAATGAAAATAAATAAGGAAACACAAGCTTGAAATGGTACATTAAACAAGATGGACTTAATTGATATTTATAGGACATTCCATCCAAAAACAACAGAATACACACTCTTCTCAAGTGCTCATGGAACATTCTCCAGGATAGATCATATCTTGGGTCACAAGTCAAGCCTTGGTAAATTTAAGGAAATTGAAATCATATCAAGTATCTTTTCCGACCACAATGCTATGAGACTAGATATCAATTACAGGAAAGGATCTGTAAAAACTACAAACACATGGAGGCTAAACAATACACTACTTAATAAAGAAGTGACCACTGAAGAAATCGAAGACAAAATAAAAAAATACCTAGAAACAAATGACAATGGAGACACGATGACCCAAAATCTATGGAATGCAGAAAAAGCAGTTCTAAGAGGGAAGTTTATAGCAATACAATCCTACCTTAAGAAACAGGAAACATCTCGAATAAACAACCTAACCTTGCACGTAAAGCAATTAGAGAAAGAAGAACAAACAAACCCCAAAGTTAGCAGAAGGAAAGAAATCATAAAAATCAGATCAGAAATAAATGAAAAAGAAATGAAGCAAACGATAGCAGAGATGAATAAAACTAAAAGCTGGTTCTTTGAGGAGATAAACAAAATTGATAAACCATTTGCCAGACTCATCAAGAAAAAAAGGGAGAAGACTCAAATCAATAGAATTAGAAATGCAAAAGGAGAAGTAACAACTGACACTGCAGAAATACAAAAGATCATGAGAGATTACTACAAGCAACTCTATGCCAAAAAAATGGACAACCCAGAAGAAATGAACAAATTCTTAGAAATGCACAACCTGCCAAGACTGAATCAGGAAGAAATAGAAAATATGAACAGACCAATCACAAGCACTGAAATTGAAACTGTGATTAAAAATCTTCCAACAAACAAAAGCCCAGGACCAGATGGCTTCACAGGCGAATTCTATGAAACATTTAGAGAAGGGCTAACACCTATCCTTCCCAAACTCTTCCAAAATATAGCAGAGGGAGGAACACTCCCAAACTCATTCTACGAGGCCAGGATCACCTTGATACCAAAACCAGACAAGGACGTCACAAAGAAAGAAAACTACAGGCCAATATCACTGATGAACATAAATGCAAAAATCCGCAACAAAATACTAGCAAACAGAATCCAACAGCACATTAAAAGGATCATACACCATGATCAAGTGGGCTTTATCCCAGGAATGCAAGGATTCTTCAGTATACGCAAAACAATCAATGTGATAAACCATATTAACAAATTGAAGGAGAAAAACCATATGATATTCTCAATAGATACAGAGAAAGTTTTCGACAAAATTCAACACCCATTTATGATAAAAACCCTGCAGAAAGTAGGCAAAGGGGGAACTTTCCTCAACATAATAAAGGCCATATATGACAAACCCACAGCCAGCATCATCCTCAATGGTGAAAAACTGAAAATATTTCCACTAAGATCAGGAACAAGACAAGGTTGCCCACTCTCACCACTCTTATTCAACATAGTTTTGGAAGTTTTAGCCACAGCAATCAGAGAAGAAAAGGAAATAAAAGGAATTCAAATCGGAAAAGAAGAAGTAAAGCTGTCACTGTCTGCAGATGACATGATACTATACATGGAGAATCCTAAAGATGCTACCAGAAAACTACTAGAGCTAATCAATGAATTTGGTAAAGTAGTAGGGTACAAAATTAATGCACAGAAATCTCTGGCATTCCTATACACTAATGATGAAAAATCTGAAAGTGAAATCAAGAAAACACTCCCATTTACCACTGCAACAAAAAGAATAAAATATCTAGGAATAAACCTACCTAAGGAGACAAAAGACCTGTATGCAGAAAATTATAAGACACTGATGAAAGAAATTAAAGATGATACAAATAGATGGAGAGATATACCATGATCTTGGATTGGAAGAATCAACATTGTGAGAATGACTCTACTCCCCAAAGCAATCTATAGAGTCAATGCAATCCCTATCAAACTACCACTGGTATTTTTCACAGAACTAGAACAAAAAAATTCACAATTTGTATGGAAACACAAAAGGCCCCGAATAGCCAAAGCAATCTTGAGAACGAGAAATGGAGCTGTAGGAATCAGGATCCCTGACTTCAAACTATACTACAAAGCTACAGTAATCAAGGCAGTATGGTACTGGCACAAAAACAGAAATATAGATAAATGGAACAGGATAGAAAGCCCAGAGATAAACCCATGCACATATGGTCACCTTATCTTTGATAAAGGAGGCAGGAAGTACAGTGGAGAAAGGACAGCCTCTTCAATAAGTGGTGCTGGGGAAACTGGACAGCTACATGTAAAAGTATGAGATTAGATCACTCCCTAACACCATACACAAAAATAAGCTCAAAATGGATTAAAAACCTAAGTGTAAGGCCAGAAACTATCAATCTCTTAGAGGAAAACATAGGCAGAACACTCTATGATATAAATCACAGCAAGATCCTTTTTGACCCACCTCCTAGAGAAATGGAAATAAAAACAAAAATACACAAATGGGACCTAATGAAACTTCAAAGCTTTTGCACAGCAAAGGAAACCATAAACAAGACCAAAAGACAACCCTCAGAATGGAAGAAAATATTTGCAAATGAAGCAACTGACAAAGGATTAATCTCCAAAATTTATAAGCAGCTCATGCAGCTTAATAACAAAAAAACAAACAACCCAATCCAAAACTGGGCAGAAGACCTAAATAGACATTTCTCCAAAGAAGATATACAGACTGCTGACAAACACATGAAAGAATGCTCAACTTCATTAATCATTAGAGAAATGAAAATCAAAACTACAATGAGATATCATCTCACACCAGTCAGAATGGCCATCATCAGAAAATCTAGAAACAATAAATGCTGGAGAGGGTGTGGAGAAAAGGGAACCCTCTTGCACTGTTGGTGGGAATGTAAATTGATACAGCCACTGTGGAGTATGGTATGGAGGTCCCTTAAAAAACTACAAATAGAACTACCATATGACCCAGCAATCCCACTACTGGGCATATACCCTGAGAAAACCATAATTCAAAAAGAGTCATGTACCAAAATGTTCATTGCAGCTCTATTTACAATCGCCCAGAGATGGAAACAACCTAAGTGTCCATCATCGGATGAATGGATAAAGAAGATGTGGCACATATATACAATGGAATATTACTCAGCCATAAAAAGAAACAAAATTGAGCTATTTGTAATCAGGTGGATAGACCTAGAGTCTGTCATACAGAGTGAAGTAAATCAGAAAGAGAAAAGACAAATACCGTATGCTAACACTTATATATGGAATTTAAGAAAAAAATGTCATGAAGAACCTAGGGTTAAGACAGGAATAATGACACAGAGCTACTAGAGAATGGACTTTAGGATATGTCGAAGGGGAAGGGTAAGCTGTGACAAAGCGAGATAGAGGCATGGACATATATACACTACCAAACGTAGGGTAGATAGCTAGTGGGAAGCAGCCGCATAGCACAGGGAGATCAGCTCGGTGCTTTGTGACCACCTGGAGGGGTGGGATAGGGAGGGTGGGAGGGAGGGAGACGCAAGAGGGAAGAGATATGGGAACATATGTATATGTATAACTGATTCACTTTATTATAAAGCAGAAACTAACAAAAAAATAAAAATAAAATAAAATAAAAAAGAAATCAAAGCAATTTTCACACTGAGGACATATACTCAATCCTGAGCACATTGAGAGTCTGTTCTGATGAATATGTAAGTCGAGTGCTGGGAACAAAAGACAAACTGTAGGACCAGCTCCAGATGGGAGTTCTAGTAAGACATAGCTACACAGAAGGAGTTATCCCAAAGGGCTATACCCACGGTGTAGCAGTAGACCAGAAATAAATAAGGCCCTTAGAAAAAGACAAGAAATATTTCCATTTTCAGCCTTGGCTCTGGGTGAAATGAAAGTTTCCTTTGTGAATTCTTAATCATGAGCCAGCCATATTTTCAGGATAATCCCAAAGACCTTAAATCAAGATATATGTTAAATTTGTCCTGAATTATTGGTAGCTCTGGGCTTTTGGCAGAAGCAAATCCTCTAGATGAACACACCTTCAAGAACACCCCATAGCAGCAATTTAGATAGAGTTCCACTAAACAGTAGCTCAAATGGAAAAATCTCAAAACTCACAAGAAAAGAAGGTACAAAAAGAGAGCCACACAAAAAAACAAGACTCCAGAAATGGAAAATCTCAGGCTTATAATATAAAAATAAGTATTTCAATATTTAAATGAGTAAGAGAAATATTACTCAGCCATAAAAAAGAGTGAAATAATGCCATTGGCAGCAACATGCATAGATCTAGAGATTATTATACTAAGCAAAGTCAGAGAAAGACAAATATAATATTACTTATATGTGGAATCTAAAAAACAGTACAAATTAACTTGTTTACAAAACAGAAACAGACTCACAGACATAGAAAACAAAGTTATGGTTACCAAAGCAGAAGCCGGGGGAGGGATCAATTGGGAGTATGGGATTAACAGATGCACACTACCATATATGAAATATATGAATATATATAGGGAACTATATTCAATACCTTGTAATAAACTATAATGGAAAAGAGTAAAAAAAAGAACATATTTACATTAAAAAAAAAAAGAATCCTCCTGCCAATGCAGCGGACACGGGTTTGAGCCCGCGTCCAGGAGATCCTATATGCCACAGAGCAACTAACCCGTGCACCATAACTACTGAGCCTGCACTCTAGAGCCCGTGAGCCACAACTACTGAGCTCACGTGCCGCAACTACTAAAGCCCCTGCGCCTAGAGCCCGTGCTCCGCAACAAGAGAAGCCACCGCAATGAGAGGCCCGCGCACCGCAAGGAAGAGTAACCCCGGTTTGCCGCAACTAGAGAAAGCCCATGCACAGCAACGAAGACCCAACACAGCTAAAAATAAACTTAAAGTGATTATAGTAATAGTTATTATTAACAACTAATAATTTGAAAACAATGACGGCAGCTAACATTGGTGGAGCACTGAAACGCCTTTCACCAAGCACTTTATACACACTTTCCTTTTGTTGAAAAAGACTAAAGTTTCCCAATGTACGATGCTCGTAAGTGACTCAGAGCTGGGCCTCCAGTCCAGGCCTCGGCAGCACACGGAAGACAATGTGAGCTGACCATTTCTACTCTAAGGCCGTTCTTCATTCTGTTTTTAATGTCAGTTCAATTGAAGAAATATTTTTTTTAAGTGTCCAGAGAATAGCAGGCATGTGCTAGACACAGAGATAAATGAGACAGTGCTTCCAGCGTCAAGAAGCTCATTAGTTTAATGGGAAGCTCCAGAGGCACATAAACAGATTAAACAAGTTTAGAGCAATACAAGTGTTATAGAGAGAGGTGACTATATAAATTGTCGTCTGAATTGGGTGCTATTAATAACAACACAGGTAGACCAGAAGTATCCCAGGAAAGCCAGATGAACATCCCCTAGTCATACCAGAGTGGTACCCTTAAAGCTTGCTTGCTGTCAGCCTGTGGACACAACACCAGTTAGTAGCTCATGACCCATAACCCATTGCCAAATTTTCAGTAGAAAAGCTGGAATAATGTGGACAAGGAGTGTTCAGTTATTGCTTGTTGAAATGAGCTGAACTGTACTGACTTGAAGTGAATTACATTGCAGGGACTATTCATAGATACTGGGTTTAAAATTGCAAAACTTAGCCCAGTGCTGTTTCTTATCACCCCATAGCAATTTCCTTCCCGCATTACAAAGTACCTTCCATGTCTCCAAAAATGCTTGGGAGAACTGTCCCTGCTACCGTGCACTCCACCCACCCTTCCTCCCACAAAAAGGAGTCAATCAGTCACACACACACAAAAAAAACATGTTGGGAAAATGTCCAAAGAATATTACCCTCATGACAGTCTACATGCATTATGGAATAGCGTGCTATCACTTTCATCATCCCCCTCCAACCCACAGATTCTCCTCCTCCCTCTGTCCCAGGGCATCTACATCCTTTGCACCCCTAAGGGCTTACAGTCTGTCTTCCAGGTGTACAGGCCTTCTCCCTTCTTCCCTATACTCAAGAAGTCAAACTATGCTCCCCGGAGCAATGATCTAAACTACCTCAGCCAACAGAACCTCTGAAGAGTCTACAGACCCTCTCCCCAGAAACACACACACATAAAGTTCTCCATAGAGATTCAAGGGGTTCCCAGAATCTAGAAAAGACCCTGCCCTAGAGGGTTCATAAGGCTAAATCAAGGCTGATCTTTCAGAGTTTACACTCTTTATGTGAACCTGGGGTCTGGCACTAGGTAAGCACTTAGTGAATGCAGAAGTGTGAAGACAGGAACTCACGGAAATGCAGGGGAGAGTGAGAGGGTGACAACAAAAGCAGAGCAGTGACTGACTCCAAAAAGCTCCACCGGGTGGTATTATCACCTGGGAGCCACCAAGTCCTGAGAATGGTTCCCGGCCTTCTAGTCCCAGAGGCTGCCAGGAGAACACCTCTCCCAGAGAATACTCACATCAGCCAGGTCTCAGAAACCGGGGTGTCATGAGAGAGGGAGATGTATGTGCTTGTCACACGGACCAGATAAATACACGCTCAGGTATTAAGAGTTTGTTCTCTTCCCAGCGGCACCATTTCCGCAGTTGTGATTGTCCTGCCGATGGAGCTGTAATCAAGCACAGTGCCTAAATTGGGCTCTGGAATCTTCTCTGACGAATTCTCTCACCCTGACTGACATGCCTTCTTTAAATATATTCAATCAATTACAGTCAGATCCTGTTGGCCTGAGAGCCATTTATTCTCTTTAAGACAATTTTGCATTTCTCTACTGGCTTCATTAAACATTGAAAAGTTTAAGTGATTCATTTTTTAAAAGTTTACTTCCCTAAAGATAAGCTCTTTTCCCTTATTTCCAAAGGTTGGGAGTGAAGAGAATGTTTTTCTACAATTTCCACGCGGTACAACAAGTTGTGCTACTGGAATGCAGTTTATGTTACTGCCGATCTTCACCACACACTCTATTTAAATTTGTCTGGATCATTTCCTGTTTCCCACTCTTTTGTGCTAAAGAACATTTCCTATGTGTCCTAAGTTAACTTCTCCATCCAGCTGAGAACTTCTCAACCTGAATGACCTAATCTTAAACTGGAGGCTCAGAAAGAATGGCCTGCAGACAGGTTTCTTGTTGGCCTGGTAAGTATTTCTTAAAACTTTAAATTGGCCCAATTATTTTCACATAAAAGCTCTACCTTTTCTTTAAAATTAATCAGAAATTGTGACCTTACTGTATTCACATTCTTGCACTGTAAGAATCAACTGGGGACTTAAAAAATGATACAAATGAACTTATTTACAAAACAGAAACAGATTCACAGACACAGAAAACAACCTTATGGTTACCAAAGGGGAAATGTGGGAGGAGGATAAATTACGAATTTGGGAGGAACATATACACACTACTATATATAAAATAAACAACAAGGACCTACTCTATAGCACAGAGACCTATACTCAATATTTTGTAATAACCTATATGGGAAAGGAATCTGAAAAAGTATAGATATATATATGAATAACTGAGTCTCTTTGCTGGACACCTGAAAATAACACAACAGTAAATCAACTATACTTCAATAAAAATAAATAAATAAAAAATTTAAAAAATAATCCTCTGGGGAGCACCAAGAGACATGTACAAAATAGCCCAGGAACTAATCCAACACCACCCAATGAGACAGGGGATGATGCACTGTGATGTGTTCACACTACAAGATCTGATACAGCACTTCAAATAAATCAGCTCCCAGCAACACCCAACAGTAGGGATGACTCTTAGTAATACAATAGTAAGTGAAAACAGTCAGTGCAAAGGCTTATGTCAGCATGACAATCTTTTTTTTTTTTTTGCGGTACGCGGGCCTCTCACTGTTGTGGCCTCTCCCGTTGCGGAGCACAGGCTCCGGACGCACAGGCTCAGCGGCCATGGCTCACAGGCCCAGCTGCTCCGTGGCATGTGGGATCTTCCCGGACCGGGGCACGAACCCGTGTCCCCTGCATCGGCAGGCGGACTCTCAACCACTGCGCCACCAGGGAGGCCCATGATAATCTTTTTATAAAGTTAAAAACGACTAAAATTTTAAGAATATTTTAAGGATACGCTTAAATAAAAGAAAACTATATAGAAAGGAAGGCAAGGGAATGATGACCGCATGGTACAGGACAATGGTTACTTATATCGGGACGAGGCAGGGAGAGAAGGGACACATTGTCAAATGTAGGTCATTGTCAAAATTCTAGATTTTGTTTGAGTGGTGGGGTCATCACATTATTATAAGGAGTTAATTAAATGACTAAATTAATGCAATACAGCATGGGCAAAGAACCAGTGTGTCATGCACCAAAGATTATGGACAACTAATTGTGAGCACCTGAAGCCTTAAGGAAAAAAGGAAGAATCAGCCAGAGCAAGTGAGAGATGCCCCCCTTTAAGCGAGCAGGTGTTCCCCATTTCCCATGGTCTCTGCCATGCTTTCTCTTTTCCCCAACACTGAGGCTCTATGTCAGCTTCTGTTTCTCATCTCATCCTGGGCCTGTTCATTGGAGACACAACTTCTCTCTGTAGGCCAGTGGTTCTCAACCAGGAGTTATCTCGTCCCCCTGAGGACATCTGGCAATGGCTGGAAGTCACTCTCACCTGGGTAAGAGGTGCTACAGACATCTGATGGGTAGAGGCCAGGAATGCTGTTAAACATCCTACGATGCAGAGGACAGCTGCCCCCAAAGCTCCACACACACAAAAAAAACATTATGTGGCCCAAAACTGTAGCGCTTGAGAAGCCTGCTATAGGCGTTTGCCCCACCTAGGCAGGCCTCTAGGGCCTAGTGCCTAGAACGTCATCCTCAGCACCCAGAGGAGAATTAGACATTTTTGAGTTTGAAATCTACAGTAAACAAGGATAAGCACTTAATGCCAAATGACCCTAAGGTCAGTAGTGGTCATAGGAAGCCATTTTGCAGACGAGGAAACAGGACCTAAGAGAGAAAGCCAGCTGCCCCTATGGACTACACCCGCTTCCCTCCCCGAAAAGAACTACCCCTCTCTCTCACTCTGCCCCAGCCACAAGGACGTTTCCTTAAACTCATGGAGCCCTATCCTGCCTCAGGATCTTCCATTGCCTGGCGACTTCTCATCCTTTTTTTTTTTTTTTAAACATCTTTATTGTATAATTGCTTTACAATGGTGTGTTAGTTTCTGCTTTATAACAAAGTGCATCAGTTATACATATACATATGTTCCCATATCTCTTCCCTCTTGCGTCTCCCTCCCTCCCACCCTCCCTATCCCACCCTTCCAGGCGGTCACAAAGCACCGAGCTGATCTCCCTGTGCTATGCAGCTGCTTCCCACTAGCTATCCACCTTACGTTTGGTAGTGTATATGTGTCCATGCCTCTCTCTTGCTTTGTCACAGCTCATCCTTCCCCCTCCCAATTTCCTCAAGTCCATTCTCTAGTAGGTCTGTGTCTTTATTACTGTCTTATCCCTAGGTTCTTCATGACATATTTTTTTTTCTTAAATTCCATATATATGTGTTAGCATACGGTATTTGTCTTTTTCTTTCTGACTTACTTCACTCTGTATGACAGACTCTAGGCCTATCCACCTCATTACAAATAGCTCAATTTCATTTCTTTTTATGGCTGAGGAATATACCCTGAGAAAACCATAATTCAAAAAGAGTCATGTACCAAAATGTTCATTGCAGCTCTATTTACAATAGCCCAGAGATGGAAACAACCTAGGTGCCCATCATCGGATGAATGGATAAAGAAGATGTGGCACATATATACAATGGACTATTACTCAGACTTCTCATCCTTTTAAGTCTCCTTCAAATGTTTCCTTCTCAGAGAAGCCTTAGCCAATCTCCTATATAATTATAAGTCCCTGATCTCATACACCGTTTATAATACTTTTCTGGCATTTTTCCAACTGGAAATTTGTAAGTTTTTTGGTTGCTTTTCTAACTATTCTTCCTTTCTGTCCCCACAAGGCTTTAAGTTCTGTCAGTTTGGGATCCATTCAAGTTTGTTTCCTCCAATACTGTTTACCCAGCCCCTAGTATATGATCTGCATGTAGTCGGCACTGAATGAATGAATAAATAAATGAGTTATTGTACTGAGGGAAAGAGGGAAGGAAGGAAGAAGGAGGGAATGATTAAGAGAAAGAGGAAATGAAAATTAATAACCCTACTTTCCTTGTTCTATCCCAAGAAGTTTAACTATATCCTATTTTGGGGCATTCTAAAAATTAAATCAATGTACTGGAGGTCAAAGAAAAAAGGAGGCATAAGCAATCCCCAGACACTGTTCTGTGCCTTGGGCCATTAGGAAATGTTAACTGGTCTCATCATTTACATCACACTTAATCTCTAAGGCTAGGTTTCTTGAACAAGTGCTTTAATTTTTCTTTTTCTTCCTCCTTATCTGTCTCCAGGAGTTGAAAAGATG
Source organism: Leucopleurus acutus (assembly GCF_964270905.1). Taxonomy (NCBI): domain Eukaryota; kingdom Metazoa; phylum Chordata; class Mammalia; order Artiodactyla; family Delphinidae; genus Leucopleurus; species Leucopleurus acutus. The sequence continues at coordinate 75,136,185 of NC_139147.1, read as the reverse complement.
CCAAAGGTAAGGCTGAGTTTCCCAAGCTCCTCACCTTCAACAGAGACAAGCCAAGTGCCTGGGCTGGAAGGGACAAACTGATTCGGACATCTGCCACCCAGGCTCCTGCTCTGGACCAAAGGTGAGTTCACAATTACCTTTGGGTGAGCTGTGCTAATTTCCTGGTCTTGGAAATTACTTTACAGTAAAATGATTTTTAAAATATATAAAGAGGGCTTCCCTGGTGGCGCAGTGGTTGAGAGTCTGCCTGCCGATGCAGGGGACACGGGTTCGTGCCCCGGTCCGGGAAGATCCCACATGCTGCCAAGCGGCTGGGCCCCTGAGCCATGGCCGCTGAGCCTGCACGTCCGGAGCCTGTGCTCCGCAACACTGGAGAGGCCGCAACAGTGAGAGGCCCGCGTACCACAAAAAAAAAAAAATAAAAATAAAATATATAAAGAAATACTCTGCAACAATAACTACTTAACCACTGAGTCCCATTTTCCATTAACAGTGTTGTCATCCATTGAATGGTGCAAGTGTGAGCCTTGAGGGAGGGGATCCTTGGGAGTCTAGCGACCTGGCTGCCATTCACTGTCCTGTGGCAGAAAGTTAGAATATCATTAAGCTCAATTTCATTCTCAGGTCTGGGATTTCGCTTCTCTCTTATTCCTAGCTTTGGAGTGCCCCCTCTCTGGCCATTGACTCCCAGTTTGCTTGTTCAGTGTTACCTCCCGAGATTGCTATGGGAAAGAGTGGAATGACTCTGTCCGGCCCCAGAACAAAGGAACTCCACATGAAAATGTTTAGGTGCTGCATCCCCAGTGTAACGTCTTCAAGGCATTTTTGCTTCTGTTCAATTTATATTGTCTACTGTGTCTAAGGCCATGGGTAAGGTAGGTCTGTTAGAGATAAATTTCCCACCCTCAAAGAGCTGACAGGAGAGGTGATGGATTAAAAAATACAATTCAGGGCAGAAAATATGAAGTGTCATGTGAAAAGCACAGAGAGAAAAATGCTATTAGTTTAAAATGATGATGATACCCAACTGAGATGATAATTAGAAAAAGCTTGCCAGGAGGATTGTGACTTGAGGTGAACTTGGGGAGAATTGTTAGAACTTCAGTAGTTGGGAAAGGAGGGTAGGAGGAACAAGCCTCGAGCAAAGGGACAGCATCTGAAAACATGGAGTGTACCAAAGAACAAAATGTGATTTCAGGTAGCACAGGTCCGTGTATGGTGGTGTTCCAATTAACCCCATCCTATATGGCCAGAGAATGCAACTTTGGGTGAGACTCTGGGATTCTAAGACATGTCCTGTACTCCAGCTAGCCATTGATCAAAAGAGAGCTTGCCGAACCCTTAAAAACTACACCTACATCTCTTCCCCTCCACAACCAGCAAGCAGACCTCTTGCAACTTTCATAAAGCTGGGGTCCTTGGGCAAAGTCAGGGACAGAGAGGCCTCTGCCTATGGCCTCTGCCTATTCCAGCTGGGCAGCAGTCTGGTTATGGAAGCAGGAAGATGTGTTTGGGGTTTCAGTGTCCTTTGACCTAATCAGGGTTACCCTTCTCAGCCCAGGAGGCTCCCAGCCTGGGCTATGGAAACTTCTCCTCGTCACACCAGTGGGCTGGCAGAAAAGCAACATGTCCCACCCGTCAGTGGCAGGCAGGGTGGTGCTCCCCTGCCCTGTGGATAACTGTGCACCCAAACTTGGCAGAAGCTCATGAAACACACAGTTTGTGAATAATAACTTGTTATTATGTCCCAGTCACCCTAAATATCTTTTTTCCATACTCTGTTTTAATCCTCATAACCCTACAAGGAAGGTAATATCACCTGGGGGTGAGACTGAGAAAGGTAAGTTTCAAGGAGGTTAAGGAAGGCCCTCAGAGTCACCCAGCTAGTAGGTCACAGAGAAAACTCTTTCCACCAATAGGGCTGCCTCTCATGCAGACACGCCCTCCCCTGCTCTCTGATAGTCTCATTTGGCAGGCGTCACCAGGGACAGTGCTTGAACTCTTGCTGATTGTTCACATTTGAGCTAATGGATGCGTTGCCCAGACAGGTTCTTAGGTTCCCCTTAAAGAGGTTTTCAGAAGCTTCAAACTGCAGAGAGAGAGGAAATAGGAGAAAAGGACTCCACCCAGCAACCAGAAGGTGGTTTCTGCAAGCAACATCTTAATTTTCTGGTCTGGTAATCTTGGGCAAGATGCATTTTCCAGATTCCCATGTGATGCTGAAATGAAAACTTCTCTTGCTGGTGATGTCTGAGTAGTGTAAGACAGGTAGAACTCAGATAGATCAGTATCCGGGACACCATCTGGTCTGGGCAGCCTCCTCAGTGCACAGGAGAAAGACCCAAGACAAGGCAGAGCAGGGGGAAACGTTCAAGACCTGTTTCTGCCACTTACTAATTATAGCATCTGGAAGTCCCTACCCCACCTAGAAAATAATAATTGCACTAATGCCTACCTCACAAAGCTGTTATTGACAATAAAATGGGACAACAGTGGTGAAAGCATGATTCAAATAGAAGTTGTTCTTATTATGAAGGCAGTTAGACTTAGAGTTAATTGATAAACCCTCACGGATGCCCTGACATGGCTGCTTCCACCCCCTTCTCAGATCTCAGCTTCCCTGACCACACAGCCTAAAGAAGATACCCAATCACTCTCTTCCCATCATCCTTTTTAAATCTCTACAAGCCCTTATCTTTATCTGATATTTTTCTTATTTGTTTATTTTTTTATGATTGGCTCCTAGAATGTAAGTTTCACAAGAGCAGAGCTTCGGTCTGTCTTGTTCATCGCTGGATCCCTGCACATAGCAGAACACTTCTGGGACACAGGAGCCCCACTCACATTTTTTTTTTTTTTTTTTTGCGGTACGCGGGCCTCTCACTGTTGTGGCCTCTCCCGTTGCGGAGCACAGGCTCCGGATGCGCAGGCCCAGCGGCCATGGCTCACGGACCCAGCCGCTCCGCGGCAGGTGGGATCCTCCCAGACCGGGGCACGAACTCGCATCCCCTGCATCGGCAGGCGGACTCCCAACCACTGCGCCACCAGGGAAGCCCCCACTCACATTTTTTGATTGAACAAATGACTCCAATTACATTGCTGAATATTACTAGACTCCTAAACAGGGAGGCCAAGAATGACAATTCCACACTGTTAGCATGTGACGAATCTTAGCAAATATCCAGTCAAACATCATTTTCCAAGAGGAGAAATCTGAGATCTTAGGAGAATTCTCAAACAAGGGCACACAGAAAGGGAGAAAGCATAGGAAAAAGCAGTGATCTCCTTCCAAAGTCAGACTTCCACTCCTTGATCAGTGGAGCATTTATCTTGACAATTGACTGTATCCTCAAGGACTCTTATTGGTCTTTATCCCCAGGTATGCTTATTTGTCACTTACCTTAGGATTTCAGAAAATGAAAGAGGGGGAAGTATGCTATCTGAACTCTGAAAGAGGGAAGGGTCAGAGACCCGATCCTACATTTCTTTCACAATATGAAACGCCCACACCTCCAGTGAAGCAAACTCTACTTCCTGGGGAAGTCTGTTTCACTTTCAGACAACCTTACTAATAACTACACCATGTACCAGACACTGGGCTGAAGCCCAGAAGGTGGTACTCTGAGCTCAAACAATTCCCTCTCAACCAGAACAACTCCATTTCTATCTGTCCAAACAGTATAAAGTCAGTATAAATATATTGATCTTCCATTACAAATTTATGCCTAAACAAGGGCTTCTGTATATAAAAATCATTTTGAAAATCATTGTATTTATTACCAAGCTCTCTTGCTGAGATGGCCTGAAATCTTTTCCATATAGTAGAAGTGGGTGGAAAGTATGCCTAGAACAACTGTTACCACCTTTTTAGAATGAGAAGCCCTTTCTTAACATTGCTGGTGAGAGATAAATTGTTAAAACTGCTTTGGAAAGTAGTTTGGCATTCTATAGCAAGGCTAAAGATATGCATGCTGTGTGATCCAGCAATTCCACTGGTAAGTTTCTCCTCTACAGAAATGTATGCACATGTGTACCAGGGGACATGAACAAGAAAAACTCAAAGGTTGCAACAATCCAAAAGTCCATCAACAATGAAACTGACATTTTTTTAGTATAGTCCTACCATGATCTATTCTGACACAATGAAAATGAATAAGCTCTAATTTTATGCAATAATATGGATACACCACAGAAGAAGCAAAACACAAAAGAATATAATCGATGTGATTTCAATTGTATAAGCTTCAAAAATATTGTTATGGAATGGTTAGAAAATTTTTTTTTTTTTTTTTTTTGGTACGCGGGCCTCTCACTGTTGTGGCCTCTCCCGTTGTGGAGCACAGGCTCTGGACGCGCAGGTTCAGCGGCCATGGCTCACGGGCCCAGCCGCTCCGAGGCATGTGGGATCTTCGCGGACTGGGGCACGAACCCATGTCCCCTGCATCGGCAGGTGGACTCAACCACTGCGCCACCAGGGAAGCCCGAAAAATATTTTTTAAGGCAAGAAAATAAGAATTACAGAAGACAAGTAAGAGGTTACTTCTCCATTGGGGGAGGGAGACAGAGATGGGTTATGATTAAGGAGGGACCCAGGAAAACATCTTGAATGCTTGCAGTGTTCTACCTTCTGATCCAGGCAATGACCATATGAGTTTCGATTTATTATTAAATTGGTTGTATATATTTTTTGCACATTTACTTGACAGGTTTTAAAATGCTGCATACTCTCAAATGATTGAGTTCTACTTCTGGAGAACTGTCAATGCTTGGAGGCTGTCAATACATGTTGGGCATACAAGTCCTTGGACCCGTAGCGATAACTCTTGAGAGTCGTAGCCGACAGACAGGTTTACAAACACTGATGTAGAGGGGAAAGAGCATTGGGTTGGAGATGGGCAAGCCTGGGCTCTAGTCTGAACTTTGGTTTTATTAAATAATCCCTTTCCCCTCTCTGGGTCTCAATTTCACCCTCTGTAACAGAGAGGGTGGAATTATATGATCTCTTGAGTCCCTCTAAATTTTGATGTCTGTAGTTCTTATAACAATAGGAACCTCACGAATATCACCTATGTGACCAGCTTGCAGTCCCCTCATAGGTGCACATCAAAGGTCATAAATCCCTTCCATGGAGATGCCTGCCTCCACTTCAAAGCTGCCCATGTGGCCTTCACTCAAGCTTTAACATTCCTTTAAGGAAAAATAAAGGGTGGTCTCTATTGCACCATTTGTATAAATTGTTGCCAACGTATTGTGCAGACAACCTGCTTGAGACCATCAGACAGCCCTCCAGAAGAGGGAGCATGCCACATGCAGGGAGCCCCTTCCCGGGCCCTGAGGATGGGAGCTGGCATGCCACTCCCATTGTGAAATTGTGTGACTTCCTGGCCACTGTGCCGTATTCATCAACTGAGCATCAGAATTCCCCAATGTGAAAAGACTACATGATTCATTTCCACAACGGGTATTAAGACCTAAGCACCGCTGTGGGGAAGGTTTCTTGCAATTCTGTAAGACGGCACCACCAAGCCATGATGCTTGATTCTGGTTTTAACTGACAGAAAAGAGGCCTCAGAATCTGCTGCAGAATTTCAAGCAAATGGATCTAAGTGGTAGATGATGAAGTTAGGATAGGTGATAAGGAAATGAAAGACCCAATAAAAATGGAAAATTGTTTGGGAGAGTAGTGGGGCAAAAGGGAGACCAGAATTTCTCTCTTTTCAAAATATTCTGGGATGTCACACCCAACTAGAGGACAATTCAAGACACAATGCTGGGCCAGATAGTTATGATATAATCTCAGGTATTCCTTTTATGCTTTTATTATTACAGAAGCAATACATGCACATTTTAAAGATTAGAAAAGGAACATACAACAAAAAACTTTACATTCCCACAACTCAGAGATTCCTGCAGTTAACAACATGCTGCATATATATTGTTTCTTTCACCAAGATGAAACCATACTATAAATGCTCTTTTCTGATCTGCTTTTTCATTCACTGGCCTCCATTTGTCCATGTCAGTGAGATTTTATCTCAACTAAAACCCATATTATATTCAAATTTTTCAAAGGACACAGTAAGTTCCACTACAACTGGTTTTTCCAAACTGGTGTGGCACTACTCTATTTCTTAACCTCGATGATAATTAATAAATTTTCACCTTATAATTATCTATTAAGTTGTACAAAAATGTTTCTTGTGCTTTAATATAGGTATTATATAATATTTCACAATAAAAAAAAGGGTAAATGTCACACACTCCTATGTGATTAACATCGTAATTTTCCTGGTTCTTTTAATCTAGATCTTTCCCTATTTCATGATAATGACTTATGGAACAGCCAGTACTTCTGCAAGAGTTCAAATGTTAATAGCTACATTCCCAATGATTTCAGATTTTGCACAAAGACAACAAATAAATGACCTAACCTTCAGCTGCTTTTACTTTAATGGGTTTTATTTTAGAAATAATAACATCTATCCCACAAAGCAATAGTTAAAAAAAATCCAAAGTTTTTGTTTATAAAGAATTTAATCATTTCAAAATATATATGTATACCAAATCATCACATTGTACACCTTAAACTTATACAATGTTATATGTAATTATGTACCGATAATGCTGGGGGAAAAAATAAAAAGTCTATGAGCAAGAAAGAAGAAAAAGAACTTAATTTTTGTTTTGTTATTTTGCATTCTAATAAAAATAGAGGTGTGATTTTATGTCAATTTAAGTATGACTATAAACCAAACCAAAAAAGGGATTTCCTCTTGCGAGACGCAAGCGGGAAGAGATATGGGAACATATGTATATGTATAACTGATTCACTTTGTTATAAAGCAGAAACTAACACACCATTGTAAAGCAATTATACTCCAATAAAGATGTTTAAAAAAAAAAAAGGGATTTCCTTAGCACAGTGCTTCCAAATCTTTTTTATACACAGTGCAGATCAGATAAGTAGATGAGGCTGCTTGAAGCTGGAGGGGATCAATATCTCAACATTTCTATACGAACCCCTGTAATCCATCTGTAGCACCCCCAGCACCATCCATGATATACCAACTGGGTAGCCTTGTCTTATCCTATATTTATAGTAAAACAACACCTTCTTTTCTCTTACTTCCCTCAGTCTAATCAGAGTCGTAACAGGCAAAGTTGTACTTAAAATGAGTATGTCCTATAACTACACACCATTCTTAGAAATACCCTCTTACCTACCAATATATGTTTATTCAAGCAGGTTTTTGTTTGTTTCTATTTTGCAAATGTCTGCCCCTACCTTGTTGTTCCTTCACCTAGGAAAAAAAAATCCTAGCAATCTTTAACTTTTATTCAAATTAAACTTGCTCTATGAATCTTCCTCAGTCAGAATTCATCACAAGTTTAAAACTAAACTCATTACCCACACCCTCTTCTCTCTCTGAATCACCACTACCACCACACAGCCAGTTATGTGACTCAGAAATCTAGGGATTCCCTTTAATATTCTCCCCCTCCTCCCTCAGCATCTAATTAGCTCAAGGTCTACAAATTGTTTTTTTTTGTTTTGTTTTTTGCGGTACGCGGGCCTCTCACTGTTGTGGCCTCTTCCATTGCGGAGCGCAGGCTCAGCGGCCATGGCTCACGGGCCCAGCCGCTGTGCGGCATGTGGGATCTTCCCGGACCGGGGCACGAACTCGCGTCCCCTGCATTGGCAGGCGGACTCTCAACCACTGCAACACCAGGGAAGCCCAAGGTCTATGGATTGTATCTCCTAGATTTTTCTCAAATTGGTCTCCTCTGCTTCATCACTGATACTTCTCTCCTATTAGTTCAACCTCTAGGCTTACTAGAATCACTGCAAGAGCCCCCGTTTCAGTTCCACGAGCACCTGCACTGTTGTCCATACTGCTACAGAGTTACCTTCCCAAACACCTGCTTTCAGTTCCTTACTAGAGTAACCAACCAACCCGATTTGTCTAGGATTGAGGGATTTTTTGGGATGTGGGCTTTCAGTGCTAAAGGCCAGAAGGTCCAGGTAAACCAGGATGGTTTCCTTAGATACACCCTTCAATCACTTTATACAATGGCAGGCAAAGCTCTTCCTAACCTTCTCCACACTATCTTCTGAGCCTCTTCTCTCTGTTCTTCCCGTCCCACTCCACCACACACACATACACCCTGCATACCAACTTTGCCAAGCTACATTCAGTTCTCCGAATGGAATGTGCTCTGTCTCTTTACATCTCAGTTCCTTTGTACATTGTGTCTCCTTGATTCAGAATGTTCTTTGTCTTATCTGGGCTTGCTGGTTAACTCCTATTCGTCCATCTAGATTATTTTCAGTTGGCACTTTTTCACAGAGGTCATCCAGGAATTGGCTGTAGCTTCCTCTCTGTTCCCACAGCACCTTGGATATTGTCATAACACTAGCCCACTGAACTCTATCCTCTACCAGATATTTGGCCCTAGGACTTTTCTTTGTATCCCTAATACAAAGCACAGGGACTCATACACAGAAAGTGCTCAAGAAGGAAGAAAGGAAGGAAGGAAGGAAGGAAGAGAGGGAGGGAGGGAAGGAGGGAGAGAGGAAGGAAGGAAGGAAGGAAGGAAGGAAAGAAGGAAAGGTATGTCCTTAGATCACTTTGCCTTCCGTGTAGAACTTATATTTGGGTTAGTTGAATAAAATGTTTGCTTCTTCCATTAAAGCATTAGGTCATTGAAGGCTATATCTATCTCCACAGTATCCACACTGCAGAGACTCATTACATTTGTTCAACTGATATGATTTATCTATAGTCTAAGGCTGAGAAAAGATGGTGACATGAAGGTCTTTGCTGGGGGACATGTCAAGAGGAACTGCAGGGATGTATACATGTAGTCTAAAGGTATAAATTGAGTGCTATCCCTTCCCTGTATGTGACTGCCATGGATTTACATTTGCAACAACCATTTCTCTTAAGGGGAAATCTCTTTATTGCTAAACAGATAGGAGAGTGGAGAATTGGAATCTCCCAACTAAACCAGGCACTGGAAACAGCTGAAACAGCTCTACCCTTAACTAGCTTCTCTGCCTATTGAGAGAAAATGATTCCTTGCTCAGTTTTCATAGAGCCCCTATTTCAAAGCCATAAGTAAATATTTATACCAGAGTGTCTAAATGTGGGACTACCAACCATATGCATCAGAATCACATGGACATTTTTTAAAAATGCAAATTCCTGGACCACCACCCTAAATTTCATAGGGTAGGGCCAGAGGACCAGGGCATTTCCAGCTCAGTATCTCCACTGATTCTTATGCACATGGCATCTGGGAAAAGCTGATCGATACAGTGAAGGAGACTCTGCCATTTAGACCAAGTAACATTTCTTCTCTCAACTGACTATTATAATGGTAACTACCTAATAGGGTTGATGTGACAATTAAAAAATATGTTGCCTATAAAGTATTTACACAATGCCTAACACAAGGCAAGTGCTCAGTATGTATTAGCCAGTACTGCTCCTAGACTTTGAGTTCCTTGGTGAAAGAACATGCCTTTTTCATCCTTGTATTGACCTTGACATTTTGGCATCCAACATATGAACCTACAGATAATCGGCCCCCAACAAATTGAGTTACATTGAACTTTGGTCTTGAATAAGGTTGGAGGGAAAATTTAAAACAAAATGCCATTTTTACTAAAATTGGCCAAGATCTTTGGCAAGTGCTGAAAACTGACCCAAGAGAGTTACAAGGGCATTTTTTTATAAAGTTGGTAGGATCCTTCATAAAGTGGCACAACCTTTCTAAAAAGCAATTCGGCAAATTTATCGAGTCTTAAAAGTGTTCCTAATTTTTGTTGCAATAATATAATTATTATTTCTAGGAATTCATCATAAGGAAATAATCTGAAATGAAAAGGTAAAATTCTATGTTTTTATACACAAGAGTAAAACATGCACACGCAGTAGAAAGAACTTAACTGTCTGATATTTGGAGAACAGTTAAGTAAATATGACACCTCCACAAAACAGAATGTTATTCAGTCATCAAATTGAAATTTACAATAAATTTTTCATGACATAGGGAAAATCTATCATGTGTTAACTGAACAAAAGCATTTATGGGTTGAGTCCAATAATGTTGAAGAAAATTTATAGAAAAAAAAGGCTAGCCGAAAATATATCAAATATTAACAATGATAGAACCATGGTGATGTTTGTCGTATTTCCTTATATTTTTCTGTGCTTTCAAAATTTTATAAAGTAGAATAAAATATATTTTAAAATAAAGTCAGAAAGTAATATTATCTTTAAAAGTAACTGAGACTTTTACTTCTGGAAACATGGAGTAGACTTACTTTTTCCTATTCCTCCCAATAAGTTCAAATAAAATCCATGAACGTTTTATAGAAAACAAACATAAGAAGGTTGAATGGTGGAGAGAAGGCAGATTGACTACAGAACTTGGGAACCAAGGAACCAATGACACAGTAGTGAGTTCCCTGGGTTTTCTCTTTGCCTCATCTATGACTTGGAGCAAAAGAAGCTGGCAATGGGAGAAGACACACACACACACACACACACACACACACACACGCACACACATGCACACACACACACACCAAAAGCCTCATCTCTCTAGCCAAATGACCAGGAAAGGATCCAAAGTTCACACACAAAAAAACTGTGGCCCCACCCCACCTACACCAGCAAAGGCCAAGTGGGGAGTCTAGACTGCTCTTCTCCACATACTGTAAGGAGGAACCTCAACCCCGGCGGGAATGATGTTAGATAAGGCTGCATAAGGAGCCAAGACTTTCATTCCCACCAAGTAATAGCAAGCACCCTTTTCCCTGTGGTATCAGTGGAAACTATGTGGAGCCTAGACCACCACTCCCAACCAGCAGTAACAAAGCTCCTCTCCTCCTCCTCCTCCTCCGTGCTAGGGTGTTGTCAGAGGAAGCCCAAGGAGAGCAAGATTTTTTACTACCACCTAGCAGTAGTAAACCCCCTCCCGCGGCATCAGTGGAGGTCATGTGAGGAGGAGCAGTGAGGCACTTCTAATTCTCCAAGCCAGAGAGTTATCACTGGAAGCCTAGTGGTGCTGAAACTTCCACCCTCAACCAACAATAATGAGGAGCTTCCCCCTCCTCAAGTATCAATGTCGATTGAGTAGGTTACCTGGACTTTCCCCACCAACTGGCAGTAATGAGGTGGTGCCCTACTCTTCCTCTGCTGGAGCAGTGGCAACAGAAGCCAACTAAGATATAAGTTTTAAATAAGATCCAGAGTCTCGTAGCATAATACCTGAAATGTCCAGTTTTTAATTTTTTAAAAGTCATACGAAAAAGAAGATCTCAAACTGAATGAAGAACCAGAATCAACAAATGACAATGCCAAGATAACAGACATGTTAGAATGATCTCATAAAGATTTTAAATCAGCCATTGTAAAAATACTTGGAGGAGCAGCTACAGTCACACCAAAAAAATGAAACAAAGAGACTATCTCAACAAGAAATAGAAGATCAAAGTAGAACCAAGTGGGAACTTTAGAACTGAATAATACAGTGCCTGAAATTAAAAAAAAAACCTTCAATGAATGGACTCAACGGTAGAATGGAGGGAAAAGAAAGAATCAGTGAAATGAAAGATAGAGTAATAAAAATTGCCCAAACTGAACTACAAAAAGAAAATAGTCTTTAAAAAATAAAACCAGTGAAACTATTAAAAAAGATCTTCTTATTCATTTCATTAGAAGGATAATAGATAACTCGAATAACCCTGGAACTATCAAGAAAATTGAATCTATACTGTTGAAATTTCTAAAAAGAAATCCCTGGGAGTTCCCTGGTTGCCTAATCATTAGGATTCTGGGCTTTCACTGCCCTGGCCTGGGTTCAGTCCCTGGTTGGGGAAGATCCAGCAAGCCTCATGGTGCAGCCAAAGAAAGAAATCCTTAAGTCCAGGTGGTTTCACTGAAAAAATCACTAAACATTTAAAGAAGAATTAATATCAATTCTTCACAATTGCTTCCAGAAAATAAAAAAGGATGAAACATTCCCTAATTCATTTTATGAAGTTAATTTTACCCTGACACAAAACTAGACAGTATTAAAAAAAGAAAGGAAGAAAGGAAAAAGAAAGCAATCAAACTGTAGACCAATATCCCTTAGGAGTAGAGAAGCAGAAGTCCTAAATGAAATACTAACAAAGAGAATTCTGCAATATGCTAAAAGAATTATGCACCATTATCAAGTGGTGTATTCAAGGGATACAAGACTACTTCAACGTTCATAAATTGATCAGTGTAATCCATCATGTTAGCAGAGTAAAAAAAACAAAAAACAAAACAAAACAAAAACACAATCATATCAATCAATACAGAAAATACATCTGACAGAATTTCACAGCTATTCATGTTGAAAATTCTTAGAGAAATAGGAATAAAAGGGAACTTCCTCAACTTGACAAAGAACACCTTTAAAAACATACAGTTAACATTATATTTAATGATGACAGACAATGTTTTCCCCATAAGATCAGGAGCAAGACAAGGTGTCTATTCTCACGACTCTTATTCAAACACATTACTGGAGTTGTAGCTAGACAAGAAAAAATAAATAAACAGCATACAGAAATAAAATTGTTTCTACTTGCATATGGCATGATTTCTATTATAGAAAATCCCAAGAAATCTACAAACAGAAAACCTCTTAGACTCTTGGAACTAATAACTGAGTTCACTGCAGTCACAATGTACAAGATAAACATACAGAAATCAATTGTATTTCTGTATCCCAATAATGAACATGTGAATACCAAAACTAATAATACAAGATGATTTACCGTCACTCAAAAAATGAAATACTTAGATGTAAATATAACAAAATATGTACAGGACTCATATATTGAAAGCTACAAAATGCTAATGAAATAAACTAAAGAAGATCTAAATAAATGGAGAGACATACCATGTTGATGGTTTGGAAAGCTCAACAGAGTGAAAATTTTAATTCTCTACAAATTAATATATGGGTTTAATATAATTCCTATGAAAATCTCAGTAAGATTTTTTTGTAGATATAAACAAGATTATTATAAAATTTGGAATATGGAAAAGCAAATGAACTATAATAGCTAAAACAATTTTGAAAAATACAAATGAAGGAGGCAACAAGTCTATCTGATTTCAAGACTTATTATATAGCTACCTTAATCAAGACTGTGTAGCGTTGACACATAGCTCAGCAGAACAGAATAGAAACCAAGAAACAGACCTGTAAAAATATGCCCAGCTGATTTTTGACAAATGTGCACAAGTGATTTAATGGAGAAAAAAATAGCCTTTTTAACAAATGGTACAGGAGCAGTTGCACATCCATAGGCAAAAAATGACCCTCAATCTAAGTCTCATACCTTATACAAAAATTAACTCTCAATGGATTGCACACTTAAATATAAAACATAAAACTTTAAGACCAAAAGCAGGAAAAAATATTGGGGTCTATGGCTACACAAAGAGTTCTTAGACTTGACTTCAAAAGCACAGTCCGTAAAAGGAAAAAATGATAAATTGGAATTCTTTAAACATTCGCTTTGTGAAAATTTTTGCCTTTTAAGAGGAGGAAAAGAAAATCTGTTGACTGAGAGAAAATATTTGCAAGCCACACATCTGACAAAGGACTGGTGGCCGGAATGTATGAAGAACTTTCAAAACTCAACAGTAAAAAAAAAAAAACAATTCAACTAGACAATTGACAAAAGACATGAAGATGCAGATGGCTAACAAGCACACAAAAAGATGTTCAAAATCCATAGTCATTAGGGAAATGCAAACTAAAACCAGAGTGAAATATCACTACATACCTATCAGAATGGTTAAAATTAAAAATAGTGACAATGGTAAATGCTGGTGAGAATGTAAAGAACCTGAATCATTCAGACATTGCTGATGGAAATGTAAAATGGTACAGCCACTCTGGAGAACAATTGGTACTTTCTTTAAAAACTAAACATGTAACTTCCATACAACCCAGTGATTGCTCTCCTGAACATTTATTCCCAAGAAATGAAAAGTTACATTCACACAAAAACCTATACACAAATGTTTATAGCAGCTTTATTCATGATAGCTAAATACTGGAAACAACTCAGATGACCTTTCATGGATGAATGGTTAAATAAAACATGGTGTCATGGAATACCATGGAACACTACTCAGCAATAAAAAAGAATGAATTCTTGATACACACAACAACCTGGATCAATTTCAGGAACTTACACTGAATAAAAAAGTCAATCTCAAAGTTTACATACCGTATGACTACATTTATATAACAGTCTTGAAATGATGAAATCATTGAAATAGAGAACAGAGTAGCGGTTGCCAGAACTTAAGGAGGGAGTGCAGATAAGAAGGAAATGGGTGTGGCTATGAAAAGGCAAATGAAGTATCCTTGTGGTAATGGAAATGTTCTGTACCTTGATCGTATCCATGTCAATTTCCTGATTGTGAGATTGTACTATAGTTTTACAAGATGTTACCAATGGGGACACAGAATCTGTATTATTTCTTACAACTGCATGTGAATCTACAATTATCTTTACAAAAAAAAAAAGACAAAAAAATGAATGTGTTGGACTAGATTATTTCTGAGTGACTTTCTATACCTGAAATTCCATGATTTGAGGGGTCAAAGGATCGATCTGGCTCTTGGTGATAAATGGCTGTACTATGTCTAGCAGGCAAAGCTTCTTACAGATCTGGGCAACCTCAAAATGAGGACAGGGATGAAACTAAATCGGACAGATCCTACAGATCTATATCTATTTAGAGATGGAAGAAACAGAGGCCTGACAAAGGAAATTCCTCACACAAAATGAATGGTTAATGGAATAATTCATGCTCGAAAGAGCCCAGGCTTCTAAACAGGCCCTTTCCACCACGGCAGTTTGTAAATATCTACTGCCCTCACTGACAGCCTGTCCAAACTGTTAAACACCACCCAGCCCCAGTCCTTTCAGAGCTCTACTAAATGAGCACTGGTGGATAAAGAAAATGTGGACAATCTTAACAAGTAACATTTTACTATGGCAATAAAGCAAAAGTTTTTTTAAAAAAGAATGAGGCCAGAAAGGAAAAGAACAAGTCGATGTTTTCTGTAAAGTACCAGATAGAAAACATTTTCAGCTTTGTAGGCTATACAGTCTCTCTCACAGCTATTCAGTTCTGCTGTTGTAGTGCAGAAGCAACCAGAGACAATCTGTAAACATATGAAGGATGCGTTTTCCAACAAAACTTTATTTACAAAGCAATCAGTGGTCCAGATTTCACCCACAATCTGTAGTATGCAGACATCTGCCACAGAAGAACAACAGAAGCATTTAATGTTTGCACCTGTAATGATAGTACCTACCTAATGGGGTTATTATAAATTTAAAATGAAGAAGCACATGAAAAGTGCTTATCAAAGGACATAGGTCCTAGTAAGTAGTCAATAACTAAGACTATTACAATTATTAGGCAAGAATTGTAAGCAGCTCTTTTGCCCCTTTTCTGATTGTCCATCTCTGTTTCCCTCAGACCTTATTATGAGATCACTAGGTAACATTTAACCTAACTCCTGGCTTATGCTCTACTGAATGTACACAATGTCTTGTCTAACTTGTTGATTTCTTTCCCGGATTAAAAGGAGGAAGAATGAAGAATTAAGTAGTTAAAGAATGACTGACTCTTTACCCCCAGCATACCCCTTAGCAAATTTGCAGGTGGACTAAGCGGGCAAGATAGCATCCAAAGGAAGATCAGGAGAGGTCCGCAAATCTGCATGGAATGGAAACATGACAAAGAATCTCACCCCCTCCATTAATGGTCAACTGAGATTATTTCCCCCTTTTCCCTTTAACGCTTTTCATGGCCTAGCAGAATCTTCAGAGTTGGTTTTGGGGCATGAGTCCACCTTCTCCCCTGGTTGCCAGTCCTGATTAAAGCAACCTTTCCTTTCCAACCAACAATTGTCTCTTGAGTGTTGATTTTTCAAACGGTGAGCCGCCAAACCTGAGTTTGGTAACAGAATCAGACTGATCTAATACCTTCTGGCTCTGAACAGAAAGGTCTGAGCTCCTATTGTCAACAACCTTGGTGACACAGTAAGTGGCACTTCTGTGTTCCTCCTGGTAGATGCCCCTTTAGCCCAGAATCTCTGTGGATTTCAAAGAGAGAATTACACTAAGAGAAGGTAGCTTCTTTAAATTATCATTCCAAGATTTTCTGAAGTAAATCTCAAAGAACGATGACACATGAAGAGTGACTGAAGGAACTCTTTAGATTGGAGAAGAGATACCTGGAGGGGTGGGGCTGAAGGACATACAAGAACAATTTTTAAATGCCTGACTTGTAGAACTGGAAGATGATTTTTGACAGGTAGCCCCAAAAGGCAAAAGAAGTAAGACTAATGAATTCAGGTTAATAGAACTATATTTCAGTTCAACATAAAGTAGAATTTTTTAAATTGTCTGCTCTGTCTTACAAGGAAATGATTTATCTTATGCTGAGTTTCCTTCTCTGAGGGCATTTAAGGAAAGGTTAGATGGGTGAGGTAAGGGGCAGGAGAAGGTCAGATAAACTTTAAAGAAGCTTTTGGCCTGAGACTCTGATTCTATGGAATGAATCTGAGGTGAAATGAAGTGTAGTAAAGTAGGCATCTATTTCTCTCAATTCTAATCCTTATTTACCTTTCAATTTGTATGCTGTTTCATATAATTTTGGAATGTAACTGTAACTAGCTACATTCATCCATCATTCATTCATTTATTTATTCCAAAAATATATATTGTGCACTTACTTTGTGCCAGGCATTTTTCTAAGCATTGGAGATATAGCAGTGAATAGTTGATCAATAAGCTATGAAATATTAAGTAGAAAAGTATATCTTCCTTGGGATAATAAAATATTCTACCTCTATTTGCATATCTTTTGCTATTTTCAATTGGTCAATTAATTTATATAGGAACCCTTTGTAGGCAATTATTTCAATGATGTAAAACTCAAAAATAATTTTTTCCTGCTCTGTGATCTTGTGTAAAAGTTCAGAAAGAAGATGATTGGGCTTTTCTCCCTATAGTGTGAAAGCCCCATAATCAAGCCTTTATTAAAGAACAGATACTATAGCTGTGACCACAGGGGATAGAATTTGATACCAAAATAATAGGAATTCTATCTTTTATTTATTACTCCTAGGATAGAAACAGCAGGGGGAAGCTACATAGAAAACTTTCCTGAAATGAAATATGAAGCCTCCCTAGTCTATTGCTATAGCCCCATTCACCTCTGCAACATGGGACTGCTGTGGTCAGAACTGATCCTTTATATGCACATGATGCCTTTTGCCTGAAAAGCCTTTAAATAAATAGAAGCTTCACAACTTTCTATTACACACTTCCTCTTCATTGTTTTCTGGGATGGAGAATGGGAAACACGGCATTTCTGAGCATCAAAATCATATCCCTTCTTGCAGTTCCACATGAGTCTAGATCTCTACTCCTGAGAGGTGTTTTGAAAGCCAGTCTGGCTTTACAAATGCACAGACCCCCCTGAAGGGTATGATTTTAGCAACTAGGAAAGACTGTCTTTAAAAATATCCCTCTAACTTATACAAAACACAGACAAGATTTGTATGCATTTATATGCAAGGTTTATATTAATATTGTAGATATTCACTACAATATTACTAGTATAGTAATAGAAAGCTACCTATGTATATAAGAATCTGGTAATCATTAAATAATATTATATAGCCATTAAATTAATGTTTAAGTATTTTTAATAACATGGGGAAAATGTATATATACTAATATTAAGTGAAGGGAAACAACATAAAATTATGCAGTATGATTTCAAATTTAATTGAAAAAAAGGTGAAGCACAAACCATAAGTGACTGAAATATAAATGTATAAAATAAAATACTCATGGTATTTGCCTTGGGTGATGACATCATTGTGATTCTTCTTTTACTTCTATATTGTGCATATTTTAATCATTGAATATGATTAAATGAACTTTTTTAATAACCAAAATTATTTTATTTTTTATTTTACACTGGGGCATAGTTGATTAACAATGTTGTTAGTTTCAGGTGTACAGCAAAGTGATTCAGTTATACATATACATGTACCTATTCTTTTTCAAATTCTTTTCCCATTTAGGTTATTACAAAATATTGAGCACAGTTCCATGCGCTATACAGTAGGTCCATGCTAGTTATCTCTTTTAAATATAGCAGTGTGTACATGTCAATCCCAAACTCCCAATCTCTCTCTTCCCCTCACCCTTCCCCCTGGGAACCATAAGTTCGTTCTCTATGTCTGTGAGTCTGTTTCTGTTTTGTAATAAGTAAATACGATTCAATGAACTTTTAAAATCAGAAAAACAGCAACATGGATGGACCTAGAGATTACCATACTAATTGAAGTAAGTCAAACAAAGACAAATATTATATGATATCACTCATACGTGGAATCTAAAAAATAATAAAAATGAACTTATTTACAAAACAGAAACAGAATCACGGACATAGAAAACAAACATAATTACCAAAGGGGAAAGGGAGATAAATTAGGAGTATGGGATTAACAGATACATACTACCATATATAAAATAAACAGCAAGGATTTACTGTATAGTACAGGGAACTGTATTCAATATATTGTAACAACCTATAAAGGAAAGAATTGGGGAAAAAAGATATATATACAGAGAGAGAGAGAGAACCGAATTAATTTGCTGTACACCTGAGACTAATACTGTATTGTAAATCAACTATACTTCAATTTAAATAATTTTTAAAAATGAAAATGAACATATATTTTTAAAAGCTCTTTTCTACCTCTTCACAGATATCTAAAATACCTTCAGCAAAGCTCTATATTTTATATTCTCTGAGGCAAAAAAAATCACAGGGGTACCCAACCACTTTAAACATTATTTGTTCCGTTCAGCTAACCTATTATTTATTGACTATCAGATTGCAAATTCTGTTTGTCCATTTGTATTTTTTTGTCTAGACCACCAAATCCCCATTTATTTCATTCCAGGTAATAGCATCCAATACCCCAATTTTCTTCTGTCAAACCACTCCCTTCACCACCCTCTGCTGATGTGCTTTATGCAGAGTTGACTCTGACCCCACCTCTAGGACCGGGCGTGTGACTAAGACCATGGCATTCTCCTGTCCACACTAATAAATTTGAAAAGGGGAGATGATCCAATCAGAGCCAGTGAGAAAAGATGAGTCTGTTTTGCTCATCTATTTTACTGAGACTATTGAAAGAAAGACAAATTGTTTCTTCCACTGGCTTACTATCTGGGGATATGTAATCCTGGAGTTATCAGAAGGCTGCATGTGAAGTTTGGGACTAAAACCAGTATTGTATGACCAATTTGACACTGCTCAGTTACTTCCAAGTAGGAAATCCTCTCTGATGCAAGCAAAACTCCATTGGTGCTGGATGAAGAACGGAAGCAAAAATCCTCTACCACTTACCATCCTGAAACCAGGATTCTACAAAATCATGCTCAAGAAACTGTGATCGGAGGGGCAGGAAACTCCCATCTCAGACCACTGACAGATAGAAGACAGAGGTGGCTACCATGGAGAGGATGAACAGGAGTATGGACAAGGCACCACTCCCTGAAGCCCAAACACAAAAGGACTGGCTAGGATTACCTTCTCTGCCCCTACTAGAAGCCTAGCACTGAGTAACAAGCCAAGGAGGACACACTGGTGGAGGGACAAGAACATGAAGAGAGGCCACTTCTGTAATGCAGGCAGGCACGGATGGCTGAAAACTGAAGGGGAATCCGGGTGACCTGATTCCAGTACCTGTGCCCTTGTTCACTTTTATGCCCCGAAGATCAGAAAGCTATGACTTTTACAAGAGACCCAGAGGTTTTGCTTCTCACAAACTCAAAATGAGCCCTAAGTATAACATAGCTGCTAAACTAATACACACTGTGTTGGGCTTATTTTGTAGCTGTAGTAGTGGTGGTGGTAGTAGTGGTGATAGTCGTGGGTAATGATAGTAGTAGTAGAGATAGTGGTATTAGTAGGGGTGGTAGCAGTAATAGTAGCCAGGATACTATTGGAGTTAGAGCAGGAGATTTGGAATCAACCTGCCAAGGTTCAAGATCTGTTTTTGCTGCTTCTTAGCTTTCAGATTTGGACAGATTATATAATTTCTCTGTACTTGTTTTTGTAAAATTCAGATTAACAACTCAATTGAGTCAGGAAAGAAGAGGAAAACTCTTGTAATATTTGCATAAAATCTTCAATCTATCTTATCAGATATATATTAAGTAACTTCAGTGTTATGTGTGAGATATAGACATGAAATAAGATGCAGTACCCGCCCCTACCAACTCGCAATCTGTTGGGGGAGAAAGATAAACACACGACTCTACTACAGAACCCAGTGAAAATTGCTATAGTAGGCATTCAAATCCACTCTAGACAAGGAAGGGACCAAGTGTGACCCAGGGGCTCCCAGCTGGCTTAAAGAAGGAAGTCAGATTTGAGATGAGTTCTGATGGAGGGGCAGGGCTCTGATGGCCAGATATTAGGGTGAAGATACCACCCTGACAGAGAAAGTATATAATATATTCTGGGAAGAGCAAGAAGACCACATTTTGGTGATAAAAGAAAATGGAAAGTAAAAAATTGTCTCCTGGAATTGACTAAAGGAACGACCTGCACAGGGTGACCGTGGCCTCCAAGCTGAAAGATCCTTATCATGCTTGGTGATTCCAAGCTGAAGGAGAGAAAACTTGAAGGTAAATGTATGCCATAAAATTCAACCTTATTCTTTCATTAAAAGCAAGTAGAAGGAACCACTTATCTACCCAAACTGCATTCTTGGATGCTTTTGTTTTTGACCTGGCCTCAAAAATTGACCTTTCCTCACCTTTCTTTGTACTGATCCTGAGACTGGAGTACCAGAGATTCAAAATCCTGCAGCCATGGTTCCCCCAAGAAGATTCTGGAAATGCTAAGGTGATTATAGTCTCAGCCAGAGCCCTGTGTGTGCAACCACTAAAATCAGAAAGTGTTCTGGCCTGAGGGACATATTTCTCTGGAAATCACCCAATACATTTGGGCCTCCTTCTGTTCTTTTTTCTGAGGGGGCATCTAGGGCATAACTGTGCTCATTGTACATAAAAGTAGCCTCAGGGTGAGGACGGATTTGAGGAGGCGATGTTCTGAGCTGCCTTCCAACTCTACCCAGCTGTGGTTTCAGGCAACTCACCAAGGTTTACATGATGGGCATCTAGAAATAGCTGTAGCGCATTTAGATAGATGGTCTCACTCTGGCTAGTCTTCAAGAGGCTTTGACATAGTCACAAAGTCTTGAAACTGGTGCCCAGGAATGAATTTCCTCTGGACATATCACCAAATCACCAATTCTTTTGAAGGCTAAGTTCCTGTGCTCTGTGTCTTCTGTGGGCCTGAGGGAGCTGTAGGGTTTAGCACTGGTTAATTATTTATGAATAGATTTACTCCTTATTCCTTTATTCATTGAGTAATTCATACAGCAACTGCCATCAATTTCCATCTCCCACTTAATGTAATGTCTCCAGATATGTTCGCCTTTCCATGACTAAAAAAAATCTCACAGCACTTTGAAAAAATCAAGAGTATCACTTAAATTTCTTAAGATGTTTCACAGAGATTTTATCCACCTGTTTTAAAACTTTTTAAACCATATTTTGTATATGTACTGGAGAGTACACCAAGAAACCATCTGCATTGGTCTCTGGCTCAAACCAGTAAGGCAGAGAGAAGGCGGAAGATGGCGGAAGAGTAAGACGCGGAGATCACCTTCCTCCCCACAGATACACCAGAAATACATATACACGTGGAACAACTCCTACAGAACACCTACTGAAGGCTGGCAGAAGACCTCAGACCTCCCAAAAGGCAAGAAACTCCCCACGTACATGGGTAGGGCAAAAGAAAAAACAGAGACAAAAGAATAGGGACGGCACCTGCACCAGTGGGAGGGAGCTGTGAAGGAGGAAAAGTTACCACACACTAGGAAGCCCCTTCGCGGGCGGAGGCTGCGGGAGGCGGAGGGGGGAGCTTCGAAGCTGCGGAGGAGAGCACAGCAACGGGTGCGGAGGGCAAAGCGGGGAGATTCCCGCACAGAGGATCGGTGCCGACCGGCACTCACCAGCCCGAGAGGCTTGTCTGCTCACCCGCCGGGGCGGGCGGGGCTGCGAGCTGAGGCCGGAGCGCAGGGAGAGGACTGGGGTTGGCGGCTTGAACATAGCCTGAAGGGGTTAGTGCACCACAGCTAGCCGGGAGGGAGTCCGGGGAAAAAGCCTGCACCTGCCGAAGAGGCAGGAGACTTTTCCTTCCCTCTTTGTTTCCTGGGGCGTGAGGAGAGGGGTTTAAGAACGCTGCTTAAAGGAGCTCCAGAGACGGGCGCGAGCCGCAGCTGAAAGCGCGGACCCCAGAGACGGCCGCGAGCCGCGGCTGAAAGCGCGGAATCCAGAGACGGGCGCGAGCCGCGGCTGAAAGCGCGGAATCCAGAGACGGGCGCGAGCCGCGGCTGAAAGCGCGGAATCCAGAGACGGGCGCGAGCCGCGGCTGAAAGCGCGAACCCCAGAGACGGGCGGGAGACGTTAAGGCTGCTGCTGCCGCCACCGAGGGGCCTGTGTGCGAGCACAGGTCACTCTCCACACCCCTCTTCCGCGGAGCCTGTGCAGCCCGCCACTGCCAGGTTCCCGGGATCCAGGGACAACTTCCCCGGGACAGCGCACAGCGCGCCTCAGGCTGGTGCAAAGTCACGCCGGCCTTTGCCACCGCAGGCCCGCCCCGCACTCTGTGCCCCTCCGTCCCCGCCGGCCTGAGTGCGCCAGAGCCCCCAATCAGCGGCTCCTTTAACCCCATCCCGTCTGAGCGAAGAAAAGACGCCCTCCAGCGACCTACACGCAGAGGCGGGGCCAAATCCAAAGCTGAGCCCCTGGGAGCTGTGAGAACAAAGAAGAGAAAGGGAAATCTCTCCCAGCAGCCTCAGAAGCAGCGGATTAAAGCTCCACAATCAACTTGATGTGCCCTGCATCTGTGGAATACCTGAATAGACAACCAATCATCCCAAATTAAGGAAGTGGACTTTAGGAGCAAGATCTATGATTTTTTCCCCTTTCCTCTTTTTGTGAAGGTGTATGTGTGTGCTTCTGTGTGAGATCTTGTCTGTATAGTCTTGCTTCCACCATTTGTCCTAGGGTTCTATCCGTCCATGTTTTTTTTAATTTTTTTTTCTTAATAATTAATTTTAATAACAATATTATACTTTACCTTCGTTCTTTCTTTCTTTCTTTCCGTCCTTCCTTCCCTCCTTTAGACAACGAATCATCCCAAATTGAGGAGGTGGTCTCTGACAGCAAGATTTAGGATTTTTCCCCATTTACCTCTTTTAGTGAGGGTGTATGTGTATGCTTCTGTGTAAGATTTTGTCTGTATAGCTTTGCTGCCAACATTTGTCCTAAGGTTCTTTCCGTCCCTTTTTTTTTTTTTCTAAATAAGAATTTTTTAATTCAATAACTTTATTATACTTTTATTTTTACTGTATCTTCTTTCTTTCTGTCTTTTTTCCTTCTTTCCCTCCTTCCTTCCTTCCTCCCTCCCTCCCTCCCTCCTTTCTTTCCTTCTTGCCTTCTTTCCTTCTTTGCTTCTTTCTTTCTTTCTTCCTTCCTTCCTACCCTCCTTTCCTTCTTTCTTTCCTCATACTTCTACTAATTCCCTCTACTTTTTCTCCCTTTTATCCTGAGCCGTGTGGATGAAAAGCTTTTGGTGCTCCAGCCAGGAAGCAGGGCTCTGCCTCTGAGGTAGGAGAGCCAACTTCAGGACACTGATCAACAAGAGACCTCCCAGCTCCACATAATATCAAACGGCGAAAATCTCCCAGAGACCTCCATCTTAACACCAGCACCCAGCTTCACTCAACGACCAGCAAGCCACAGTGCTGGAAAACCTATGCCAAACAACTAGCAAAACAGGAACACAACCTCACCCATTAGCAGAGAGGCTGCCTAAAATCATAATAAGGCCACAGACACCCCCAAACACACCACCAGACGTGAACCTGCCCACTAGAGAGACAAGATCCAGCCTCATCCACCACAACACAGGCACTAGTCCCCTCCACCAGGAAGCCTACACAACCCACTGAACCAACCTTAGCCACTGGGGACAGACACCAAAAACAGGAGGAACTACGAACCTGCAGCCTGCAAAAAGGAGACCCCAAACACAGTAAGATAAGCAAAATGAGAAGACAGAAAAACACACAGCAGATAAAGGAGCAAGATAAAAATGCACCAGACCTAACAAATGAAGAGGAAATAGGCAGTCTACCTGAAAGAGAATTCAGAATAATGATAGTAAGCTTGATCCGAAATCTTGGAGATAGAATGGACAATAGATTGGACAAAATGCAAGAATCAGTTAACAAGGACCTAGAAGAACTAAAGATGAAACAAGCAACGATGAACAACACAATAAATGAAATTAAAAGTACTCTAGATGGGATCAATAGCAGAATAACTGAGGCAGAAGAACGGATAAGTGACCTGGAAGATAAAATAGTGGAAATAACTACTGCAGAGCAGAATAAAGAAAAAAGAATGAAAAGAACTGAGGACACTCTCAGAGACCTCTGGGACAACATTAAACGCACCAACATTCGAATTATAGGGGTTCCAGAAGAAGAAGAGAAAAAGAAAGGGACTGAGAAAATATTTGAAGAGATTATAGTTGAAAACTTCCCTAACATGGGAAAGGAAATAGTTAATCAAACCAGTAAGGTATTATTATCTCCATCTTGTAAATGAGGTGAAATCAAAGAGAGGTGACCATGATCTACTTTAATAATGGCAGAGTCAACACCACAGTGCTGGTCTCCAGACTCTTAATGTTGTGTTTTTTTCGATTATGCCCTGCTGTTTTGCAACCATCAACAACTAAAGTAGTGCATCCAAAATTAAGCAAAACCAAGAGGCAGCAAATTATCATGTTTAAAGCACAAACTTAGGCTATAGCCTTCCATTTACTTAGCCAGATGAACCTGTGCATGTCATTTAATCTCTCTGTGCCTCAGTTTCCTCATTTGTAGAAGAGAGATGCTCATCCCTCCTAGGGTTGTTGAGAGGGTTAAATAAGTTACTATATGTAAAGTTCTTAGGCCAGATCAACCGCCATATGAGTATTTGCTGTGACTATTGCCATCCCCGCTCCCAACCTGTTCCTACTTTTCCCTATGGGATTAAGTGTAGCATCATCCTCTCCCATCGGACAAAGTAGGAACCTTAAAGACTTCCTTAATAATTACTCATCCTGCTCACCCCTTCTCTCTTATACCACAGTCTATGGATCATGAAGTCTTTTTAATTCTAATTTTTAAATATCTCTTATATCCAGTCTCCACTCAGCATCCTGAATCTCTCACCTGGACTCTTTCAAACACTCCTTCCTTGTCTTGCCTCCTCCAACCAAACTTCCTCATCCCCTGATGTAACATCCTTTGGAAAGGCAAATCCTACCATATCATTCCCTGTTTCAAATTTTTCAGTAGCTTCCCCATTGCATCCATCAGGTTGGCATTACATCTTTCTGACCAAGTCCAACTCAACAGTCAAAGATTCTAATTTAGTAGGCCTGGAATGGGGGCCTAGGAATCTATTTTATTGTACTCCCCAACTTGATTCTGGTACGGTTTTTTCATGGATCAATGCTTGGGAATCATTGGAAAAGATAAAATGTGTACTCATTAGGATGTCTTATACAGTCCTTCAAAGGCTGGCCTTCACCTACCCCTCCAGGGAAATTAGATGTCATCTTCCCCCTTGGAGTGTTCTTTGACAGAGTTGCTACTTCTTCTGTGCTCCCACAGCTCTGTATGCATAAGTCCCACAATGATACCTATTTCAGCACACTTTCATTACATTTGCATCCCTGGTCCCCCCAATTGTAGGACAGCTTCATGAGCGTGTGGCTTGTGCAGTCACACAAGGCCCTGCTTTTGGAAGGATGCTCTGCTACAGTGATCTTGAAGTTCTTAATAATTCTTGAACCAGGGACACCTCATTTTCATTTTGCACTGGACCCCACAAATTACATACTCGGTCCTGCCGACTCTACTGTGAAATCCTTGAAAACAGAAACTGTGTGCTAGTCACTCGAAACCCTCTTTGGTTAGCACAGAGGACTCCTGGCACAGAGTAAGGGTTTGGTAAATATTTGTTGAGTTTATACGTGAACAGATGAAAAGGTAGAATAAGATATCTCACAGAAAAATAGTGTAGCATGGCTAATTAACTCTGAAGAATAAGCTTTGTTTATGCCTGAGGGAGAGAGCAGTCAATTGATAAATTCATAAGATGACTGACAATCCCCAATAAATAACATAAAATTTCCTAGGTTTCTCTTTAAATTTCTCAAACTATTGCAGCCTTTGAGCCTTGCTACCTCCTTGTTCTTCTCAGAATGCAAAATTGCAGGTTAATGGCGCTTGCAATGTGCCATCGGATATGCCCTGAGTGTTTGTGCCAAGAACTGTGCTAAATTCTGGGGGGGAGCGGGAAAGGGGAGAAGGAGGCCATAGAAAGGTGAAACAAGCAGGGTCCCTCTTCTCAAGAAGACATTAAATCGTACTTTTCAAGAGTTTCAATCAAAGATGAGTTGACTTCATGGGAGTTCTGCAGCAATGAATCAAGAATAAAGACCCTAGACTTGGCCAGTGGCCCAGCTTCCTGAACATTTCAACGGACAAAATGTCTCAGTCCGAACACAATTCCTCCACTATGAGATCTGTGGGTTCACTAGTTAACATTGGCAACCGACTCGGAGGTGCTCATGGAGCATAATAAATAAGTGGCTATTGAGGTGGGGGGAGGTGCTTTCACTCCCTGGTGTTAGGGAAGAAAAGGCCAACATCAGCTATCAAAGTGAGCCAAATAATTTCAGGGGACAGATGCCCCTAGCTCACGCTGAAGGCGCAACAGGACTTCCCATGTGGCAAAGGCCACACACCACCCTGCTGCTATATTATGTGCCCGTGGCACTAACTTCTTGCTGTTCCCACAAATGACTTGGAAGTTCAAAAAGAGTTTCTCTTGCTTTTCCACATTCACTAGTTTTTAGTCACCCAGTCTACTGGTTGATATAACATCAGTGGTAGCATTCATAGATTCTAGTAAAGAAAAAATGTTAAGAAACATATAGCGATGTGATCAATTTCAAATTAAGGAAATGAAAAATAATTCCGCCATAAAATATCATTTTCACATTCCAGATGAGCCAAAGTCAAAAATACTGATAATGCTCAACATGGGCAAGTATGGTAGAGAAATCAAGTATTCTCAAAAACAGACCGCCTTTTGTACAACCGCAATCTTAGGGAGGGCAATTTGGGCAATGTAGGGCAATGTATCAATCAAAATTTAAAACACACATCCCCTTTATTGCAGCAGTGCTTTTTCTAGGACTCTATCCTAAGGAAATGATCTGATAAATATTTTAAAACACATGCACAAAGTTGTCCATCACAGCCACAAAAATTTAGAAATGACGTAAGTGAGTAACACGAGAGATTTGCTTAGTATAGCATAGTCCATCCAAACACAACTTAAATATTAAAATGGTTATGTGGAGCTGTAAATGTCAAAAGGAAAATATGTCCCTAATATATTTTAAGTGTAATGAAAAGCCAGCTTTAAAAAAGAGTATAAATGGAATGAGTCCATTTTTTGTTTTAAAAAAAAATACGTATTTGTAAATAGGTGGTGCACATTCTTTGAAGAATAGATTGGGATTGATTGTCTTTTGTTTTGGCATGGTGCATAGTGCAAATAAATGGGTGATACCCAAACACAATATTCTTATTCTATTCAGACATGTATGGGGGTAAGAAGGGAAGTCTTGAAGAAATAATATGTGCTGTGGTGTGCCGGTAGGTATTTAACAGCAAGCCTTCAGGTGGGGCAGGTAGAAGTTCTCTGTAGCACTTACCGATTTCTGTGGCATAAATACTCCCAACATCATTCATTTCAAGCTACTAATGTGACGTCACTGAATGCAGAGTTGGGAAGAGATGTACAGTAACATACCATTATGTAGTATTTCCATGATATGGATACAACAGATACAAATAATCATGAGTATAGATAATATTAAAATGCAGTAAAATATTAGAAGGTGATGTTTTGTATATGCATTTTTTATAAGTCTGGAAGGAGAGTCACCAATATAATAATATTGATCATGTCTGGGTGGAAAGTTCATGAATCATATTTACTTCATTCTTTAGACCTTTATATGTCATTTCAATATTTTTATAGTAAACATATGTTACCTTTATAATCAGAAAAAATTTTCAAGGTTTTTTTTTTTCTTTCTTATTTGCTAAAATCTAGGAAAGAAAGAAATCAGAGAACACAACTTTTAAAATAAGTCTGGCTGTAACAAAACACTTCCCCGAAAAGGAGTCTGATTTCGTTAGAGTATAACTAAAGATAATGGTGAGTAAAATTTGAATCAATTAAATCATACCTTTATTCAGTCATGGTATAAGGAGATGAGCACTCAGTGTTTCTAAGGCCTTTCAAAATATAAATATGCAACATCTGAATACAAAGGAATCTGAGCTCCCAGCCCATCTTACACTCTCCCTCTACAAATAAGGACACTGAGTCCTATGACTGGCAGGTGTTTTCCAAAGTAAGCACTACAAAGCAGGTTATAAAGTAACTCAGCTCCTCTCCATTTATAAATGGTCTCTATAGCTTGTGAATAAAAGTATATATTCCTCACTTATCATTATTTAATGAGAAGAGATGACCTCATGGGGGATGGGTGGGCAGGGTAGTATTCGTTCATTTGTAATTGCTGAAGCCCTCACTCCTATCTTTGCATAGACCTAAGCTTATGCTTCTCCAGAATTTTATACTTCTTCAGACAATTCCACATAGACTGTCTTAGTTGATCCTCATAAGAGCCCTGTGAGACAGGTAAAGTAAGAAGGACAACTCCCATTTTACAGCTACAAAAACTGAGGCTAGAGCAGGCAAGTGGCTAGCCTAAAGCTAGTGAGAGCCTGGTCTCTGGTCCCATTATGGTGCTGTCTGGGAGACGGTCTCCTCTTTGAGCCCTTTCAGAGGCAGTCATCTGGGTGAACCTTCTCAGACGGTCACTTTCTCCTCTTTCCTGCCTTGTCCTCCTAACAAGTTCTTTCTTCCATTGGCTCCTATCTCATTTTGCACTTAAGGATATTACTTTCAGGTCACCTAGAGTGTCTCTTTCGTTCCTGTTTTATTAGTTTTAGAGTGGAAGATAGTCCCAGGCATCATTAGGCATGGAAATATTCTGTTCTTTATTTGACATGAGGGCTAAACCCTAGAATGCTGTTTTCTCTTGAAACTTGCAGTCATTTCTATCATCGGAGGAATGACTTCTGCAAAGGTCCAAAGAGTGTATATTAGAAAGCAAGAAACTGTAAACACTTTGGAGTGACACATTTCTAGACAATCTTGATTTGCTAAAAGGGATTAACGTTGAGGCCAAACAAGAAAGACTGACTCAGGAAATACAAATCATGTACAACAAGAGATCCTGGGAAATCTAAGCGGATGAGATGGATCTAAGCTTTGTTTTATCAGGGAGGAAGTGTGTTCTCCTATTAAGAGTGCTATATCCTCTGCAAAAGCTGAAGAAGGCAACAGGAGGCTATGTTCAGGTCTACCAACTTAACCTATGTGGGGTCTCGGCTCCTGGTCTTCATGGTTGATGTAACCTTAGATGAGCAAATTCTCAGTGTATCAGTTTTCTCCTCTTTCAGGTGGGAAGCATAGCACCTACCTCACAGGGTGTAGTGAAAACCAAGTTAGCTAGTAGGCAAGAAACTATCGGTAAACTAAAAATTTCTAAATATACGTGGCATACATTTAAGATATCCTGCTAATTTTTGAAGGTTACTGCTCTGGGAGAAGGGAATGGAGTAATGAGTTTAAAAGGGACAAAGTGTCAGACACAGCAACAGGCAGGTGGCCAGGTTTCTCCAGGCAGAGCAGGATGGAGAGCTCAAGAGTGCATACTAATTGCGGCACCTCAACCGAGACTACCGGCCAGATGACTCATCTCCAGAAAACACAGCGTCCTTTCCTTGTCAAAGGCCCTCTCCTAACTGGGCTTTCAGCTGCATGCAATACTAAGCTGACACTCTGATGCATTGACTGGGTGATGCTATTATGAAGATGAATTATTAACCACACTGCTTCACTAGGATACGTAGGCTAAAGCAGGGGTAGTAGTTTCCCTTGAACTAGGAAAGCCTTGACAGAAAGTAGATGATTCTTCATGACTCTTGAATGACAAATTGTGGAAGAGAAGAAATGAGTGTGCAGGAAAAGAGTAGGTGTGTTTCCATCTGAGGATTTGAGGGAGAATTTAAAAAACCAGTAGAGAGAAGGAGACTCTGCCTTCTGGTGAAGAATATTCAAGATGAGGATCAAATTTTCAACTTAATATAGAGAATTCTCTTAATTCTCTTCATATAGAGAAAACACTCTGGAGAAATAAGGATGATATCCAACGTGGGTCAGAAGGTCATTTCTGGTGACATCTGTGTAGGGCCTAAAGGCAACTGTCATTTGGTGGTCAAACCCAAAAGAAGTAAGGAGATGGTTAAGAAAGTCACGTAAACTTGGGTGACTTTGATTCCTTTATAATTTTTTCAGCTTTGATAGCAGAAGGCATCTACTCTTGAAGGTCCAAAAAAATGTTGTTGCTATAGGAACAGGTAAGCAGATTAGACTTGAAAGACCAGTTCAGAAACAAAGAATTTAATAGCCAGGGCTAAAGCAACTAACCAAGAAAACATTTTAAGTAAATATCTTTTGGGTTTGTTATTTATATATTCATTCCAGGAAGATAAAAATGTTACTGTAGAATGAGAGCTTCACATTTTAACATTTTAATTACACCATCACTGGCATAAAAGTCAACGCTTACACAATTAGCAGAACAGCCCTATTAACAGAAGTACACATTCCTAACTCTCTCTTGATTATATTGTAATTGAGAAATACAGCTTTAATTTCAGCAAGAGCATAAGAATCATCTTTGGTTCTTCCGGCAGTTTCTCTGATGGGAACACATCTAAATTAAAAGAGGCAGTGAACTCCAGAAAGTTTTCTGAAACCAATCTGTATGTAGGGAGCTACAAGTAAAATTCTAGAAGTAAAGAGAAATGCATGTAGGCTGATAACTGTTAATATTGTATATGTTTTCCCTGTCCAACAGTCTTTGTGAACACAGATATGTGAGCAGAGAAGAAGGTCAGAACCCCAGCTCCCCTCCTACTTCGCTGTAGATTTGCTACTTCTTCCTATCAGGGAATACGCTGCTCCCAACATTAGGGATTGGCTGAAATTATTAGACGTTTTGAACAGAACTTGCTATACTGATAAGTCTCAAAAACATATCATGAAGGGGCATTGTACTTCTCTCCCTTTCAATTTTACGTCAAAACATTCTTGATAAAACGAATACAATATTTTCCATCCTAGCAAATTTCTGCTGTCAGAGGTTACATTTATGAGAAAGAAAGAGTTCTTGAACATTACCTTTTCTCACATAATGCCAGAATCAAATCGCAGAGAAGAGTGTGTGTATGAGTGTGTGTATGTATGAGTGTGCGCGTGTGCGTGTGTATGAGTGTGTGTGTGTGTGTGCGCGTGTGAGTACTGGAGGCTGGGGAGTGGGAATGGAAAGAGGGGGAATGTGGCTAGAATCTTACCATCTCATTCTCTTCTCCTTCATTGAGCAAAGCTTGCTGGCCCTTCTCAAAGTGGTCCCCCATGGAAAAGTGATTCCACTCCTCCCTGACCTTCTGGAGCAGATGCGTCCAGGACGAACTGAACTTGCCCAGCCACCGCCGCTCACCAGCTGACTGAAAGACTTAATGATCCTCCAGGTTAAAACTCCCTCTGGAGCACACACCTTCTTTCAGCAAATGACAGTACTTACTTAGCAAACTGAACTCCTCCTACGAGCCACCCTCTGCTTGGAGGAATTTCTGCAGGCTCCTGGCTAACTGCATTCTCTCTGAGCAGCTGTCCCAAAGGAGGCTGCTGCTCCCATGCTGATCTTTTTGTGCCCAACATACAGGGAAAGAACTCATTGCCTGCACAGTGCCTGCCAGCAGAAGACATCTGACTGCAAATCCAGCAGGACAATGCAGAGTTGGCAGGACCTCTCCGAGGAGTGGGGAGCAGGCACAAGGACTCCCAGATTTATTCACAAGGAACTGGGGTGGGAAGGAGGCTAACAGAGCTGCAGAATTTATTTGATTAATGAAAGCCCTAATCCATCGGCTTTTAATAGGATCCTCATTCATTTTGCTTACCAAAGGTACAAACTGTGACTAATCCTCTTCGAAAGGTATTTGAAATCGCATTCCTCTGTGTGCAAAACACATTCCACTTAATGTGTATGTGGAATTGTTTACTTTTTGAGAAACTTGCAGAAAAAAGACAAAAGTGTAACCAAGCTATTCTGTGTAGTCTCCTCTCACTAAATACTGGTGGTTAAACTCTTAAGGAGTCTTGACTCATTTTTTAATTTTTTCACACATTCATTCAAGTCACATTATTTGAGCACAGGGACTACATATACAAATCAAGTCATATTTGCCACCCTCAGACTGATGTAGAGATTCAGATATGCAAACAAGTGTGATAAAATGCGGTTAGTTATTATGAGAGCTGGAACAGACGTCTAAGATAACTGTCAGAAGTCCCAGAATGGTGGAGGGGAACACACATCCATATCCGCTCTGGGAAAAAAAAAAAAAATCCAGCTGCTTATCTGCGCTGGCCTCGTCATGTGATCATTTAACCTGCAAGAACTGGCTCCTCTCATCCAGTAATTGGAGGAATTGAATGAGGGCTTGGGGAAATGTATCGTACAGCTCTGATCAAGGGCTGTTGTTATAATTAAACGAAACATCCAATTTAACAGCAGTCAGTAGAGCACAGTTTTTAAGGGCATGTGCTCTGAATTTGGAGGGACTGGGTTCAGATTTGGACTTTCCTAGTTATGCCACCTGGGGATAACAAGCCTCATAAGCTCTAGAAGCCTCCATCTGCTCACATGTAAAATAAAGATGATAATAGAACTTACCTCCTAAAACTGTTATATGAGGGATAGTGCCCGGGAAACAGCATGTATTCAATAAAAGAGAGTTATACCTTCACTGTGTCCACTCCCTCTCCTTCAAGCTATGCACAAATGTTGGCACTGATATTCCCAACCTGATATGAAAAACCCTAACAAGACAAAGACTAAAGTGTGTGTGTGTGTGTGTAAAACATTGAGCAAATGGTAAAGTATAACTAAGATAAACATTAAAAAGTAACCTATTGTAATATTAATTACTATATTATACATACATGCAGTTCTCTGAATTTCTAAAACTTATCAGCACACTTAACCACGTAAATAACCATTTTATCACAAGATCAAAATACGAGGAGTATGAGGTCTCTTTTTAGGGGGATGAAAATGTTCTGGAATTAGATAGTGGTTATGGCAGCTAAACTTTGTGAATATACTAAAACTCACTGAATTGTATACTTTTTAAAAGGGTAGATTTTATGAATGTGAATTATACCTCAATAAAAAATTATGTCTCAAAAAAAGTAACATTTTAGAGCTCTAACAAGAATCATTTAAATATTTAGCAGAGAAAATAGCAAAATAAGAAGATTTTAAACTTTATCTCAACTTATGGGGATTGAGGAATGTTTGTATGTGAAGTGGTGAAACTATACCAGTGCTAGTCGGCAAGTGAGAAAGAAGTGTTTCATTCTATTGTCTATAACTGGTAATTCCCGCATTGTTTCCTTCTGGCTGGGTTCCTGAATAAACTTGGCAATTCCTGCACCACTGTGGGGCTAAGATGAGTGTGTAATTTATTAAGAATCTCAGGGAAAACCGCACATGAACTTACCTCATTAAACAGATCTGGTTACGCCATAACAGTATTTAAGCCAAACTTGAATAGCAAAATCAGTCCCTAGGAACGTAAAAAATGTTTATGAAAACTAGGAACCAATAGAAAATCATTTCAACAGCATGGTCCAGGAGAATGAGGACTTTGGAACAGTGTTTCCTCACATCTCTCCAAAAGTTCTAATGGTAAAATGTCCAAGTGCCTCTACAGCCACACGCTTGTGGGCAGTCTCCTTCCCCGTTCAGCACTGTGAGTCCGCAAGCATGAGTGTACCCAGAAACAGAGCTAGATTCCACGGAAAAGGAAACATTTCCAGAACATGTCCATATACCAGGCACTATTCTGAGCATTTTACACACACATTCACTATCCTTACAATGGCTTCTGTAGTCAGTAGTAATATTATCCTCCCCACTTAGCAGACATGGAAACACCAGCACAGAAAATAATTAGTGAAGAGTATTTGGCCATGGCAATGCAGCTCTCCCAGTCCATGATCCTAGTGACTAGGCTAACACGGCTACTGTAGGTTCATTTGGCATAATCAAAGTGCTCTGTGAGGGATGTTACATCTATATGACCAGGAGAGCCTCTTTGTGAAGGGAGCATTTGAGAAGGGCCTTGAAAACAGACAGAGAAGACTTCAGTAGGTGGAGTGCTGGGGCCTACACTGGAAGTGGGCCATAGGAAAGAGCATCTAAAGCAAGGGAGCCATCAGAAGGAGGAACACATGGGCTGGTCCAGAATAAGTCCATCACCTTTGCCGCAGCCAGGGTGTGTGTGAAGGAATAAGGGAGTGAGATATGGCAGGAAATAGAGATCAAGATCATTACATGGAAGTCTTGAATTTGAGGCCTGAGTCTGGGCTTAATACAATAAGTGATGATGTCAGTGAAGACAAACTGATATAAATGTGCATACTTTTATGGATCAGGATGTGCTTAAATATTATACAGATCATTGCACAAGCAAGTTCTAAAGTAACCCAGTCTTTCTAAACAATATTATGTGTATATAGACGGTTTCTTTGAACCCTCTAAGTTAAATCTTCTACTTCCCTTTAGAGCATTGTTTGAAAGTTAATTATTATTTATTAAGTAAATGTTAATATTAAATAAATTTCAATAGACTTTTTTTTAGAGCACTTTTAGGTTCACACCAAAATTGAGCAGAAGGTACAGAGATTTTCCATATACTCTTTAAAAACACACATCCTTCCTACCCCATCGGCATCCCCTGCCAGAATGGTATATTTGTTAACAATTGCACCTACATCGATTGACACGTCATTTTTACTCAAAGTCCACAGTTTACATTGGAGTTCACTTTTCCTGTTGTCCATTCTGTGGGTTTCAACCACTGTAGTATCGTATAGGGCAGTTTCACTGCCCTAAAAATTCTCTCTGCTCCCCCATCCATCCCTAACTCTCCCATGACCCACGGCAGTCACTGATTCTTTTACTGTCTCCATATATTGTTGGCTTTTAGAATGTCATGTAGTTGGAGTCATACAGTATGTTGCCTTTTCAGATTGACTTCTTTCGCTTAGTAATACGCACTTAAGTTTCTCCTTGTCTTTTCCTTGTTTGATAGCTCATTTCTTTTTAGAGTTGAATAATTCTCCATTGTCTAGATGCACCACAGTTTATGTATCCATTCACCTACTGAAAGACATCTTGGTTGCTTCCAAGTTTTGGGCACTATGAAAAAGGCTGCTATAAACATTCACGTGCAGGTTTTTGTGTGGACAAACGTTTAGGAACAACATTTAATAGTCAGGGCTAAAGCAATTAACCAAGAAAACAATTTAGGTAAATATCTTTCGGGTTTGTTATTTATAATCAACTCATTTGATTATGTCATCAGG
Organism: Leucopleurus acutus; assembly: GCF_964270905.1. Taxonomy (NCBI): domain Eukaryota; kingdom Metazoa; phylum Chordata; class Mammalia; order Artiodactyla; family Delphinidae; genus Leucopleurus; species Leucopleurus acutus. The sequence goes on along the minus strand of NC_139147.1, from coordinate 75,100,277 downwards.
AAATTGCAAATTAAAATAACAATGAGCAATCACTACACACGTATTAAAATGATCAAAATCTGGAACACTGACAACACCAAATACCAGCAAGGGTGTGGAGCAACAGGAACTCTCATTGCTGATAAGAATGCAAAATGGTACAGTCACTTTGAAAGACAGGTTGGGAATATTTCACAAGATTAAACCTCTTACTGTATGATTCAGTGATCCTTGGAATTTACCCAAAGGAGTTGAAATTCCTTGGAATTTACCCAAAAGAGTTGAAAGTTTATTATTTCAATCAGTCTCTCTTTCCCTTAATTTTGCCTGTCCAAAATTTCTATTCTACCCTATGTGTGCCTCGCAGGGTGTGATATGACATGGTGAGAGTAGCAGATGTGGATTTGGTGTGGTCTAAATTCGAACCTTGACATTTTGCTGAGAGAGACCATTCATTCATTTATTTAACACTTATTTAATTAACTTCAGTGTGCCAAGACTTGTACTAGATGAAGAATGTAAATTAATAAAATATACCCTGGAAGAGCTAAGTCTATTAAGAAGCAAGACAAACACCAAAATATGAATTCCAAAACACGTGCTAATCACAAAGGAGTGGCAGAGGAAGTTCAGGTAGGAAGTTAGGCCAGGAAGACTCTATGGATGTGGGGAGTTCTATACCAGCCTAGATAAATGGAGATGGTTAGAGGAAATGTTTCTAACAAAGAAGACTGAAAACAAAGGCCCAGGGGAGTACCTGCAAGTGAGCCCATCCTTGGGAATCTGAATAATATGCCTATATTGATAACTTAGAATTGAGAGGAATGCCCAAGAGGAAATGTTGCTTCAGCCACTCCCTCTCAAACATTCCATCTCAAATAAGAATGGAAAAGAAAAAAAAAAGAAGAAAACTAAAAATTAGCTACCTCTTTTCTGATCTGGTATCTCAACTTGCTTTCATTTATCCCAGGAGCATCTCTGCTGCCCTGAGCACCTCTCAACCTCTTTGGGTGTATATAATAAATGCTAAATGGAAATAATGGCATTTCTGGTTTCTGCTGGGACTGTGGGGATGCGGCTACTTCACATACCTAACCCATTTAGATAGTGTGAAGGTAAGTGGTGATAATGTTTCATCATATGTTAATTTCCACCTTTCATCTGAGAACTCCACAGCATAATACGAACACTATTCCTTGAAACATTTCTATGAAGTATGAAGATGAGTAGTATTATTGCCCCCACTTGAGAGCTGTAGGAATTGAGTCACAAAGGAGTCACAAAGACCTGTTCAAGGTCATGTGTCCTCAACATGGAGTGGAACCCGAAATGAGCACAATGTTTCTGCTTGTCATCATGGGCAATGAGCTGCCTCAAACTTCCTCTTCAGTCCTCCTTCCTCAAATCTGGCTATTTGCCAAGTGCTTGAGCTCTTTAGTTCCAGAGCTTTATCTAAACTCAAGGTTTTATTATTAATTATCCTAATCTGCATTAATGCATAATCTGTGGATGACACTGGAGCAAGCAAAGGTGTGTTGTGTGGAAGAGGAATTACCTGCCTCAGGGTGGCGATGTGAAGTTTCATTGAATTAATTAACATGTGTGAAACATTTAGCAACCCCTAGATGAAAGGGTCTAATATAAAGATACAGGGCCTCCCCATTAATTACAGAAGAAAAGAGCAGGTTAACACTGTCTCTATTGCTCAGAAGCATTGCTCTCAACTATTCCTGCTTGGCACTGGGTTCTGACCTTCTTTAGGGTGGCTTTGGGGGCCCATTGGTCCACCTTCAGAAGAGCCCCCCTTTTGTAAAAAAAAAAAAGCTCTTTGTAAATAGCTTTCTGTTATTTACAAAAATAAAAACTAAAAAGCTCCTTTCTGGAGGTAAGGCAGCTTCCCTTCTGTGAAGCGTATTTTATTCAGCAACTATTATGACAATCCCAGATCACTAAGGACAGTCTACAAAAACAAAAGCCAAAGAGTAAATTCTCAGGCAGAAACTTCATGCCAGTGTACTTAATTTTGAGAACTTCTAACCTGAATTTTTTTTTTTTTTTTTTTTTTTTGCAGCACCGCAGTACACGTGGGATCTTAGCTCCCTGACCAGGGATCGAACACACGTCCCCTGCATTGCAAGTGTGAAGTCTTAGCCACTGGACTGCCAGGGAGTCCCCTAACCTGAAATTTTGAATGTACAAAACAATGCATGTTAAGGTATAACTATTAAGAATCACAGACTGTTACAGCTAGACTGGACCTAAGAAATTACTAAATTACCTTCACTGTTTCTCAGGTGAAGAAAAAGTTCCAGGAAGACTGTATAATGATTTTCCGAGGTCACAGTCTATGAGAGGTGGGCCTCAAATACAGAACTTGTCTTATATAAGGTACTTTACACTACACCATATTTCTACTCACTTTTTGTAAAGGAATCAGAATAGGATTCTTTGAACAGGCTCTCTAGCATATTTAAAAGAGGATTTCATTTGGAATGTTTGATTTAAATAGAATGTTTGCAGAATCCACTAATTGCATAAAGTCATAGCCATATCGCTGAATTGTAGGGTGTATCCAACTACTTAGGCAAAATAGAGAGGATGTGGACACACCCAATGGAGTAAATATCTGTACTTGGGGAACTGATGGAATTACAGGTGCTGACAAAGTAAGTTCAATCTAGCAGTTGAAGTTTATGACAATCTTTGCTTACAGCTCAGGAGAGCAGGTGGCCAAGAGAAGGGAGGCCATAAGACAGAAGTGGAAGGGACTCTGTGCTTCCAATGCAGGGGGCTTGGGTTCGATCTCTGGTCAGGGAACTAAGATCCCACATGCCGCGTGGCACTGCCAAAAAAAAAAAAGAAGAAAAGACAGAAGTGGAAACATTTCCAACAAGCAGTTAAGTCCAGCCTTGAAGAATATGGGGCAGGTGATATTTGGAAATCCAAACAGGAAGCTGGCTCTGGAGTCTGTCCTCTAGTGGCCAAGCCCAGCCAGAGACTTTGGGCCTGGGGCAGTGTTCCAATTCCGGGTAGGAGCCTGGCAAGAGAAAGGCTAGTCCTTACTACTAGGAAGGACCTAGGGGTCGAGGCAGGCTGCCAGACAGGAACTCGGGAACAGTAGTACCCACAGGGGATCTTATGTTTGGGAATTAGGCAGAAGCCCAATTTGCAGAATCAGGACACTGCCTCCAGTCAGGCTGGTGGGGAGTGTGACTTGGGGCTGAGTGGTGGAGAGTGAGGCTGGGCTGGGTTTGGTACCCCTGCCATGGGATGACCCAGGAACAGGGCTGAGCCTCCTAGTGGGAATCAAGAAGAGGTCCTTGCTGGAGATGGAGAGAGAGAGGCAAAACTGGGACTGGCTATTAGGGCTCCCTGTTTACCATCCTCCCTTATGTCCACTTTCGGATGACTTGTGCTAGCTATCACTTTGGTCATTCATCAGCAACTAAGACCCTGCACAGACGGGAAGACACTCTCAAGTGGATCAACCAATGATATGTGGGGAGGGAGAAGAGACTGAAATGAATGCCTCATGAAGTTCAGAGCTTTTATTTGTTCATCTTACATATGTCTTCCAATGCACTAAGCAAATCGGTGACGGAAAGTGTTATTTCCTGATGGGAACATGAGTGGAAATTGGAATGGATGCACTCCCAGTACTCAGACCCGCCCCTCCATAGCATGGCATCAAAGGAGGCTCGCTGAGGTCTTTATCTCTCCCAAACCCTCCACTAACACCGCCCAAGCATCTCAAATTAACTATCTGAGGAAAAAGTGAGTTTTCTATGCAAATGCAACTTTAAAATAAGTCGCCCAGCTTCCAGCTCGATCTCTGTTCTAATACAGGTGTTTGGGGGCTGTCACTGTCTTGTCACTGCCCTCCTGTGCAATGCCCCGTGAAACACCACTTTCTTCCCACGTCTGCCACAGGAACGTCCCTGTACCTCTCCTCACAAAGGGAACTGAGTGGCTTTTTCTCCCTTTAGTCTTTCTCTGGCCCCAGGACACTTGTCATTGGCTGCCTGCTTTGTTGTTGCTATGTTTGTTTATATCCCATTCATCCTACAGGGGGCACCTACAAGAGCAGAAGTTCTTTACCAGGGGTGCCTGTTGTTTACCTGGGAACTCTTCTAGACTCCCTGCAGCCTCCCAGCCCAGACCTACCGAATCAGAGTCCCTGGGAGTGGAAGCATCTACACTTTTGGCAAGTAGGGTTATGTTGGGCTTGTACTACTTTTTTTAAAAACGGAAAATAAAAAATAAGGTAGACCTATTGTCATGGCAAGCTGTCTATGATACATAAACTGCCAAGTTAAGTTATAGAACACTATGTGGAACTTAATCCTGTTTTTGTAAAAGCAGAAAATATATATATTTGTGTGTGTGATGTGATGTATTCGAAGGTATTTAGTCAAAGAAATCCTTGCACCTGGGATTTTAGCCACTGTTTCCTGTTCTCCTCAGCCACTCACCTCCCAAATCCTTAATGCACTGAAATTAGTTCCAGCCATAGAATCAGACAACTTATATTATGAGTCTACCCTGTAATAGCGATGGAAAATTTGACAAGTTACTGAATTACCTTAAGCTTCAGTTTTTCATCTGTGAAATAGAATGCCACTACTACTCTGTTCCACAGGGTGCTTGTAAGGATAAATAAGATAAAGTATACATGCCCAGTCTAGTGTCAGACAAATTATAAGAATATTTTTAAAGGAAAAATTAGTGGAAGTTGAAGATAACTGTACTTGGGAAATTTTTCTTCCCTAAAACAATTTTTATATGGAATACATGTATATATAAATATAAAACATATTTATAAATATTATTTGTATATTTATTCCATATACATACATAAAATTGAAAAAAAGACAATTGAATAATTTTATTTTAGCGGGGAAGGGCAAGATGGGGTACAGGATTAAGAGATACAAACTGCAATGTATAAAGTAGATAAGCAACAAGGATATGTTGCACAGCAGAGGAAAATACAGCCATTATTCTGTAATAACTTTAAGTGGAATATAATCTATAAAAATACTGAACCACTATGCTAGACAGCGGAAACTAATATAATATTGTAAATCAACCATACTTCAATAAGGATAAAAAAAAATAAAATAAAATAATTTTATTAATCTTTCTAAAATAAACACAAACAAATTGTTTGGTTGAAGGATATCAGTCTATTAGGACGAGAGCATTCAGAGCAGGCCAGGCTAAGACAGAGACATCTGAACCCTGGCCACTGAACCTGCCTACCTGGGCCTTGCGGTGAGCACTGCTACCTGTCACCTACAGGCCTGGTCCCAGACTGTGTACTCTGTGACAATAGCTGCATGGCTTTTGGCAGATTGCAGAATCATCCAAATATCCAATTACCTGGGCAAAATACATATGGGAGGGTTAACAAGCTGATAAAAGAAACTCAGCTATGTCCCATGAAATGCATTTGCAGAAACTCATAGCGGTGCTTGAGGAAGCACAAGTGGGTCATCTTCAAATATCTGACTGCTTGTCATACAGGATGAGAATGACACTGATCTAGTGAAGCCAAGGGAAGGACTAGTATTAACAGGGAGAAGCTGCTGCCTAGTGGTTACGAGTTAGGGCTTCAGTCCTCTTGATTGTGGTGATGGTTTCACAGGTATACACTTGACATATTTTATAATTTATATGTGCTCAGTTTATCGTAATCCAATTATACATCAATAAAGTAAAAAGCATATGATCCTTTACGTCCAGTGGCTCGGCTCCAATTATTGCCTTGCCACTTACCATCAGTGTGATCTAAAACAAATTCCTTAACCTCGGGACCTTCAAGATGGCAGAGGAGTAAGACGTGGGGATCACCTTCCTCCCCACAAATACAACAAAAATACATCTACATGTGAAACAACTCCTACAGAACACCTACTGAATGCTGGCAGAAGACCTCAAACTTCCCAAAAGGCAAGAAAATCCCCACATACGTGGGTAGGGCAAAAGAAAAAACAGAGGTGAAAGAATAGGGACAGGACCTGAATCTCTGGGGGGGAGCTGTGAAGGAGAAAAGGTTTCCACACACTAGGAAGCCCCTTCACTGGCGGGGACAGGGGGTGGGCAGGAGGAAGCTTTGGAGCCGCGGAGGAGAGCGCAGCAACAGGGGTGCAGAAGGCAAAGCGGAGAGATTCCTGCACAGAGGATCGGTGCCAACCAGCACTCACCAGCCTAAGAGGCTTGTCTGCTCATCCACCAGGGTAGGTGGGGGTTGGGAGCTGAGGCTCAGGCTTTGTAGGTCGGATCCCAGGGAGAGGACTGGGGTTGGCGGCGTGAACACAGCCTGAAGGGGGCTAGTGTGACACAGCTAGCTGGGAGGGAGTCTGGGAAAAAGTCTGGAGCTGCTGAAGAGGCAAGAGACCATTGTTTTGGAGTATGTGAGGAGAGGGGATTCCTTCCCCATTTGCCCACAGAAGGCAGAGCACTGCCTAAACCAGCTCCAAAGATGGGCGCAAGCCATGGCTATCAGCTCAGACCCCAGAGACGGGCGTGAAACGCTAACACTGCTGCTGCAGCCACCAAGAATCCTGTGTGCAAGCACAGGTCACTATCCACACCTCCCCCTCCCTGTGAGCCTGTGCAGCCCGCCACTGCCAGGGACAACTTCCCCGGAAGAACACACAGCACGCCTCAGGCTGGTGCAACGTCACACCAGCCTCTGCTGCCACGGGCTCACCCTGCATTCCAATTATGACTACCATACCCCTCCCTCCCTGTGACCTGAGTGAGCAAGAGCCCCATGGTCAGCCACTGCTGTAACCCCCTCCTGTCTGGGCAGGAACAGATGCCTGAGGGTGACCTACACACAGAGGCGGGGCCAAATCCAAAGCTGAACCCCAGGAGCTGTGAGAACAAAGAAGAGAAAGGGAAATTTATTTGTGCAGCCTCAGGAGCAGCGGATTAAATCCCCACAACCAACTTCAGGTGCCCTGCATCTGTGGAACACCTGAATAGACAACGAGTCATCCCAAAATTTAGGCAGTGGACTTTGAGAGCAACTGTAGACTTGGGACTTTTTTGCCTGCGACTGATTTGTTTCTGATTTTTATGTTTATCTTAGTTTCATTTTCAGCGCTTGTTATCATTGGTGGATTTGTTTATTGGTTTGGTTGCTCTCTTCTTTTTTATTATTATTATTTTTTAACTTATTATTTTAATAATTTTTTTATTTGTTATTTTTGTAATTTTTTTTCCTTTCTTTTTTCCTCCGTTTTCTTCTGAGCCATGTCGCTGACAGGGTCTTGGTGCTCTGGCCTGGTTCAGGCCTGAAACTCTGAGGTGGGAGAGCTGAGTTTAGGACATTGGACCACCAGAAACTTCCCAGCCCCACATAATAACGGTCGAGAAGAGCTCTCCCAAAGATCTCTGTCTCAGCGCTAAAACCCAGCTCAACCCAATGGCCAGCAAGCTCTGGTGCTGGACGCCTGATGCCAAACAACTAGCAAGACAGGAATACAACCCCACCCATTAGCAGAGAAGCTGCCTAAAATCCGACTAAGTCCACAGACACCCCAAAACACACCACAAGACGCAGCACTGCCCACCAGAAAAACAAGATCCAGCCCCACCCACCAGGACACAGGCACCAGTCCCCTCCACCAGGAAGCCGACACAAGCCACTGAACCAACCTCACCCACTGGGGGCAGACACCAAAAACAACGGGAACTACAAACCTGCAGCCTGCGAAAAGGAGACCCCAAACACAGTAACTTAAACAAAACAAGAAGACAGAGAAATATGCAGCCGATGAATGAACAAAGTAAAAACCCACCAGACCAAACCAGTCTCAGACACCTCTAGGACAGCACTAAACGCACCAACATTTGAATTATAGGGGTCCCAGAAGAATAAGAGAAAAAGAAAGGGACTGAGAAAATATTTGAAGAGATTACAGTTGAAAACTTCCCTAACACGGGAAGGGAAATAGTCAAGTCCAGGAAGGACAAAGAGTCCAATACAGGATAAATCCAAGGAGAAACACACCAAGACTCATATTAATTAAACTATCAAAAATTAAATGCAAAGAAAAAATATTAAAAGCAGCAAGGGAAAAGCAACAATTAACATACAAGGGAATCCGCATAAGGTTAACAGCTGATCTTTCAACAGAAACTCTGAAAGCCAGAAGGGAGTGGCAGGACATATTTAAAGTGATGAAAGGGGAAAACCTACAACCAAGATTACTCTACCAAACAAGGATCTCATTCATATTTGACAGAGAAATTAAAACCTTTACAAGACAAGCAAAAGCTAAGAGAATTCAGCACCACCAAACCAGCTTTACAACAAATGCTAAAGCAACTTCTCTAAGCAGGAAACACAAGAGAAGGAAAGACCTACACACACAAACCAAAAACAATTAAGAAAATGATAATAGGAACATACATATCGACAATTACCTTAAATGTATTAAATGTTCCAACTAAAAGACATAGACTGACTGAATGGATACAAAAACAAGACCCGTATATATGCTGTCTACAAGAGACCCACTTCAGACCTAGGGACACATACAGACTGAAACTGAGGGGATGGAAAAAGATATTCCATGCAAATGGAAATAAAAAGAAAGCTGGAGGGCTTCCCTGGTGGTACAGTGGTTGAGAGTCCACCTGCTGATGCAGGGGACGCCCCGGTCCGGGAAGATCCCACATGCCGCGGAGTGGCTGGGCCTGTGAGCCATGGCTGCTGAGCCTGAGCATCTGGAGCCTGTGCTCCACAACAGGAGAGGCCACAACAGTGAGAGGCCCACGTACCACAAAAAAAAAAAAAAAAACTAAAAATAGAGGTACCATATAATCCAGCAATCCCACCTCTGGGCATATACCCAGAGAAAACTCTCACTCAAAAAGATACCCGCATCCCAATGTTCATGGCAACACTATTTACAATAACCAAGATATGGAAATGACCTAAATGTTCATCGACAGATGAATGGATTAAGAGATGCTACATATATACGATGGAATATTACTCAGCCATTAAAAGAATGAAATAATGCCATTTGCAGCAACATGGATGGACCTAGAGATTATCATACTAAGTGAAGTCAGACAGAGAAAGACAAATATCAAGATATCACTTGTATGTGGAATCTGTAAAATGATACAAATGAGTTTATTTACAATATAGAAATAGACTCACAGACACAGAAAACAAAGTTATGGTTAAAAGAGGATGGAGGGGCTTCCCTGGTGGCGCAGTGGTTGAGAGTCTGCCTGCCGATGTAGGGGACGCGGGTTCATGCCCCGGTCCGGGAAAATCCCACACGCCGCGGAGCGGCTGGGCCTGTAAGCCACGGCTGCTGAGCCTGTGCGTCCAGAGCCTGTGCTCCACAACAGGAGAGGCCACAACAGTGAGAGGCCCACGTACCGCAAAAAAAAAAAAGAAAGAGAGCTGGAGTAGCAATTCTCATATCAGACAAAATAGACTTTAAAATAAGGACTTTTACAGCAGGCAAAGAAGGACACTACATAATGATCATGGGATCAATCCAAGGAGAAGCTATAACAATTGTAAATATTTATGCACCCAACATAGGAGTACTTCAATAAATAAGGCAAATGCTAACAGCCATAAAAGGGGAAATCGACAGTAACAAAATAATAGTACGGGACTTAAACACCCCACTTTCACCAATGGACAGATCATCCAAAATGAAAATAAACAAGGAAACACAAGCTTTAAATGACACATTAGACAAGATGGACTTAATTGATATTTATAGGACATTCCATCCAAAACCAACAGAATACGCTTTCTTCTCAAGTGCTCATGGAACTTTCTCCAGGACAGATCACATCTTGGGTCACAAATCAAGCCTTGGTAAATTTAAGAAAAGTGAAATCACATCAAGTATCTTTTCTGACCACAATGCTATGAGACTAGATATCAATGACAGGGAAAAAAGTGTAAAAATTACAAACAAATGGAGGCTAAACAATACACTACTAAATAACCAAGAGATCACTGAAGAAATCAAAGAAGAAATAAAAAATACTGAGAAACAAATGACAATGAAAACACAACGACCCAAAACCTATGGGATGCAGCAAGAGCAATTCCAAGAGGGAAGTTTATAGCAATACAATCCTACCTCAAGAAACAAGAAACAGCTCAAATAAACAACCTAACCTTACACCTAAAGCAATTAGAGAAAGAAGAACAAAAAAACCCCAAAGTCAGCAGAAGGAAAGAAATCATAAAGATCAGATCAGAAATAAATGAAAAAGAAATGAAAGAAACAGTAGCAAAGATTAATAAAATAAAAAGCTGGTTATTTGAGAAGATAAACAAAATTGATAAATCATTAGCCAGACTCATCAAGAAAAAAAGGGAGAAGACTCAAATCAACAGAATAAGAAATAAAAAAGGAGAAGTAACAACTGGCACTGCAAAATACAAAAGATCATGAGAGATTACTACAAGAAACTATATGCCAATAAAATAGACAACTTGGAAGAAACAAATTCTTAGAAAAGCACAACCTTCTGAGACTGAACCAGGAAGAAATAGAAAATATAAGTGACCAATCACAGCACTGAAATAGAACTGTGATTAAAAATCTTCCAACATGGGCTTCTCTGGTGGCTCAGTTGTTAAGAATACACCTACCAATGCAGGGGACACGGGTTCAAGCCATGGTCCGGGAGGATCCCAGATGCCGTGGAGCAACTAAGCCCATGCGCCACAACTACTGAGCCTGTGCTCTAGAGTCCACAAGCCACAACTACTGAAACTCACATGCCTAGAGCCCATGCTCCGCAACAAGAGAGGCCACCAGAATGTGAAGCCTGAGCACCACAAGGAAGAGTAGCCCCCACTAGCTGCAACAGGAGAAACTCCACACGCAGCAACAAAGACTCAACACAGCCAAAAAAATAAAAAGGTGAATTTATTGTATATAAATTATACTTCAATAAGCCTGACTTAAAAAAAAAAGAAATTTTCCAACAAACAAAAGCCCAGGACCAGATGGCTTCACAGGTGAATTCTATCAAAACATTTAGAGAAGAGCTAACACCTATCCTTCTCAAACTCTTCCAAAATATAGCAGAGGGAGGAACACTCCCAACCTCATTCTACGAGGCCACCATCACCCTGATACCAAAACCAGACAAAGATGTCACAAAAAAAGAAAACTACAGGCCAATGTCACTGATGAATATAAATGCAAAAATTCTCAACAAAATACTAGCAAAAAGAATCCAACAGCACAATAAAAGGATCATACACCATGATCAAGTGGGGTTTATCCCAGGAATGCAAGGATTCTTCAATATACATAAATCAATCAATGTGTTATGCCATATTAACAAACTGAAGGAGAAAAACCATATGATAATCTCAATAGATGCAGAAAAAGCTTTCAACAAAATTCAACAGCCATTTATGATAAAAAACCCTCCAGAAAGTAGGCATAGAGGGAACTTACCTCAACATAATAAAGGAAAACCCACAGCCAACATCATTCTCAATGGTGAAAAACTGAAGTCATTTCCTTTAAGATCAGGAACAAGACAAGATTGTCCACTCTCACCACTATTATTCCACATAGTTTTGGAAATCTTAGCCACTGCAATCAGAGAAGAAAAAGAAATAAAAGGGATCTAAATCGGAAAAGAAGAAGTAAAACTGACACTGTTTGCAGAAGACATGATACTATACATAGAGAACCCTAAAAATGCTACCAGAAAACTACTAGAGCTAATCAATGAATTTGGTAATGTATCAGGATACAAAATTACTGCACATAAATCTCTTGCATTCCTATACACTAAAAATGAAAGATCAGAAAGAGAAATTAAGGAAACACTCCCATTTACCCAATTACCATTGCAACAAAAAGAATAAAATAGCTAGGAATAAACCTACCTAAGGAGATAAAAGACCTGTACTCAGAAAACTGAGAGACACTCATGAAAGAAATTAAAGGTTATACAAACAGATGGAGAGAAATACCATGTTCTTGGATTGGAAGAATCAACATTGTGAAAATGACTATACTACCCAAAGCAAGCTACAGATTCAATGCAATCCCTATCAAACTATCAATGGCATTTTTCACAGAACTAGAACAAAAAATTTCAAATTGTATGGAAATACAAAAGACCCCAAATAGCCAAAGCAATCTTGAGAAAGAAAAAGGGAGCTGGAGGAATCAGGCTCACTGGCTTCAGACTATACTACAAAGCTACAGTAAGCAAGACAGTATGGTACTGGCACAGAAACAGAAATATAGATCAATGGAACAGGATAGAAAGCCCAGAGATAAACCTACGCATATATGGTTACCTTATCTTTGATAAAGGAGGCAAGAATATACAATGGAGAAGAGACAGCCTCTTCAGTAAGTAGTGCTGGAAAAGCTGGACAGCTACATGTAAAAGAATGAAATTAGAACACTCCCTAACACCATACACAAAAATAAACTCAAAATGGATTAAAGACCTAAACGTAAGGCCAGATGCTATAAAACTCTTAGAGGAAAACATAGGCAGAACACTCTATGACATAAATCACAGCAAAATCCTTTTTGACCCACCTCCTAGAGAAATGGAAATAAAAACAAAAATAAACAAATGGGACCTAATGAAACTTAAAAGCTTTTGCAGAGCAAAGGAAACCATAAACAAGACGAAAAGACAACCTTCAGAATGGGAGAAAATATTTGCAAACAAAGCAACTGACAAAGGGTTAATCTCCAAAATATACAAGCAGCTCATGCAGCTCAATATAAAAAAAAAACAAAAAAAACAACCCAATCCAAAAATGGCCAGAAGACCTAAATAGACATTTCTCAAAAGAAGATATACAGATTGCCAACAAACACATGAAAGGATGCTCAACATCACTAATCATTTGAGAAATGCAAATCAAAACTACAATGAGATATCACCTCACACCAGTCAGAATGGCCATCATCAAAAAATCTACAAACAATAAATGCTGGAGAGGGTGTGGAGAAAAGGGAACCCTCTTGCACTGTTGGTGAGAATGTAAATTGATACAGCCACTATGGAGAACAGTATGGAGGTTCCTTAAAAAACTACAAATAGAACTACCATACGACCCAGCAATCCCACTACTGGGCATATACCCTGAGAAAACCATAATTCAAAAAGAGTCATGTACCACAATGTTCATTGCAGCTCTATTTACAATAGCCAGGACATGGAAGCAACCTAAATGTCCATCGACAGATGAATGGTTTAAGAAGATGTGGCACATACATATAATGGAATATTACTCAGCCATTAAAGGAAATGAAATTGAGTTATTTGTAGTGAGCTGGATGGACCTAGGGTCTGTCATATAGGGTGAAGTAAGTCAGAAAGAGAAAAACAAATACTGTATGCTAACACATATATATGGAATCTAAAGAAACAAAAAAAAATTGTTTTGAAGAACCTAGGGGCAGGACAGGAATAAAGACACAGACATAGTGAATAGACTTGAGGACAAGAGGAGGGGGAAGGGTAAGCTGTGACAGGGCGAGAGAGAGGCATGGACATATATACACTACCAAACGTAAGGTAGATAGCTAGTGGGAAGCAGCCGCATAGCACAGGGAGATCAGCTCGGTGCTTTGTGTCCACCTTAGAGGGGTGGGATAGAGAGGGTGGACGGAGATGCAAGAAGGAGGGGATATGGGGATATATGTATACATATAGCTGATTCACTTTGCTATACAGCAGAAACTAACACATCATGTAAAGTAATTATACTCCAATAAAGATGTTAAAAAAAAATTCCTTAACCTCTAATAAATCTCTTGTAGTTGATAGGAAGTCAGGTGAGATAATGCATATAAAGTGCTTAGCACAGAGTCAATGTGGCAAAAATTTGCGTAGGAGCCCCCTAGTGACTTCACAGAAGGCCTTCTGCCAGGCCTAGGAGGGCAGATTCAGGGTGGTGGGTTTTCAGGGACTTTGCAAAGGCCATCAGAGAGCACTGCAGAGAGGGGGAAGCCCAACCGACTTTTGTCAGCCTCACTGTATAAAGTGGGCAACCCCAGCTTTTTTTTTTTTTTTTTTTTTTGGCCATATGGCATGTGGGATCTAATTTCCTGGCCAGGGATCAAACCTGCACCTCCTGCTTTGGGAGTGCAGAGTCTTAACCCCTGGACCACCAGGGAAGTCCCAACCCCAGCTTTTTAAATGAGCGGAATTCAGAGTCAGATGATCTTGCCGGGATTTTCTTTGCTTTGATCTTTTTAACCCCTATGATAGAATAGATGGTCTCCAGTTTATACCTTCTGCACAACAGAATATTCCATCCCAATCTGGACAGCAGCTGGCCTGCCTCCTTCCTCAAGGCACTGGTGACCCCACTCAGCCTGTATTCTGCCCTCAATAATCTGTGACTGCTCCTGGGTCCACAGACCCACACTTGATCTGCTGGGGACCCCAGCCCCAGGAAGACATTAGGCATCACAAGAGTCTTGCATCTCTTTCTCTCTAGCCCCACAATGTCACACATGCATATACACACACATGCACACACACACACACTATTGCAACGTGAGCCCTGGCCACACTTCCATCAGATGCAATGGTGACATTTGCCTCACCATTTCTTTCCATGGTATTTCTCACGTCTTTAACCCACTCTTTGGAAGGCCTATTGCTAATTTTTTCAAGTCCCTTATGCCAAAACCCCATCTCTTACCCCAGATGTCATCACAAAGCTTAGAGTTGTGGTTCACAATATTTTCAATTACTATTAAAATATTTAATGACCTGCTTATGTTAAGAATGAAAAGCAGTCTTCTGGAAGATTATTTGTTCATATTTATCAAGTAGAATATATTTTCAACAATCATACCTAACATTCATTGAATGCTTGCCATGTACCAAACACTGTTGTGAGTGGTTTCATTCATCTGATCTCATTTTCCTGACATCAGCTCTAAGGAACACATACTTTTATTATCACCACTTTATTCTAATTCCAGAAATTTTTTCTAAGAGAATAATCTTGCCTATATTCAAAATGTACATATACAAAAATTTATCACAGTATATTTCAAACTGAATATATCTAATACGATGTAATATTATATATCCATGAGCTATCAGATTTTTCAGGAATACTTAATAAGATGAAACAGGTAATCAAATATTAAGTGAAAAACAAGATGTAAATTTTTACACGCAACATGAGCCTGATGCTATCCATGGATGCGTAGACAAGAAAAAATAAAGGAGAAATACGACAAAAATCTAAGCGTAAATATCTCTAAGTTGGAGAATTCGTTCCTTTATTTGCTTGTCTGTATCGTCTAATTTTCCACAGTAAACATGCTTTAATGTCATAATCAGAAAAAGTCAATGTTATTAAAAATATTTCTGGCTATAGCATAATTTCTTCAAGTTCTAGTTAACTGCTACTAGAGTCCAAGTCTCTTGCTTGCCCCCAATGAGAACTTTACAGTGTCAATCTCTTTGATGGGGCCCATCTGCTAGCAGTTCATATTACCAAAGATAAGGAACTGGAAATGTAATGCAAGTTTATTCCATTTACACAGAAGATATCCAAATAAAAAACCTGTGCGCCTCACGTGGTGGCAGGAAATTTATCCTCATTAAGGAGCTACCGAAGCTCCTAAACTGGCCAGAGAAATGGAAATGTAGCTGCCATGCATTAGGCCTTCTCTTTCCCGCCAGAATATTTCCTTCTTCCAGTACTTTTCATCTCAGTGATGTTCTTTGTTTCTTTCCTCGCCACCAGCCCCTGCCTCTCCAAATCGGATTGGCTCCGGTCCTGTTCAAAGCCTGCCCAGGGTCCTCCAGGAAGGCTCCCCTCCCTCTAATCTTGTGAGCCAGGTCAGGACAGCCCATCTGGGGTTCTGGGTCCATGGTGCTCCCTCAGTAAATTAGGGGCGCCAGAAGGATCACCACTCTCCTTTGACTGCCAGAGAGCTTCCGCAAACAATTGACTCCAAGACAAATTCTTTCTCTGGGGGGAAGCAAAAGTAAAGGCAAAATCTTTCATCCAATTGCAGGGAATAATGTATACTCCTCTTCCACTTTAGCCATTATCTCTGGGCATATTGAAAGGAACGTAGTCACATCAAATCTGGACGTGAGGCCAGGGTCTACTACTAGCTGGGGGAGATTTTTCATGGCTGTGAAGAAAGCTCATCCACAAAATAGGACTAATAACTTTACAGGGCAGTTGGAAGAATAAAATTATACAAAATGTACAGCTAAGGGAACACAGAGCTAGCACCCTGATCTTGGTTTCTAATACCATTCTCCAACAAAAGGGACCAGGGCTCCTTGGGAAATTAAAAAAAAAAAAAAGGCTGATTCCAGGACTAGGGCAGCAAATATGAAAGATGAGCTTGGAGCCTCTTTTAGGGCCAGGAAGGTAGGAAGTGTTCACAAAAACAAAGACAAAAAGAACAGTCATGGGGGTATATCAAAAGGGCACTGGAGAAAATGAAAGAGTTCTCAAGGGCCAAAAAAGTCTGAGCAACAAAATTTTAAAATGGGATTTGGATTATAACCCAAAGTATAAAATAACTATCCATGAGTCCACACTGATATAAACAAAGGATCGAGTCAGTAAATAACTGGGGGAGAAGAGACAAACGTCCTAAGCAGAAGAATCCAAATAATGTATGTAGATACTGCCCCCTCCAGGAGGGTTACAGAACTCCCTACTCCTTAAGGGTGGGCTGCTCACCGGGACTGCCTTCCACAAAGCACCACATGGGAAGGGGTCGAAAGAGTAACTTCGCACTGGAGAAGCCCGGCCAGGTGATCAAGGTCAACATCAACAGTCCTAAATCATGGTGCTAGTATGTACCCTTAATGATGAGATAAGAATGGCACGTTACCTCTGTGATATTCTTCTCTCAAACTCATAATACCAGTCTAATAATGAGGGAAAAAAGTTAGCCAGATCCCCATAGACGGATAATGTACGAAATACCTGACCGGTACTCCTCAAAACTACCCAGGTCATCAAAACAAAGAAAGTTTGAGAAACTGTCACAGCCAAGAGGAGCCTAAGGAGACATGACAACTATGTGTAATGTGGTATTCCAGGAACAAATAAAGAACATTTGGTTAAAACTAAGAAAACTTGAATAAATTACAGACTTTAGTTACTAATAATGTGTCAATACTGGTTCATTAGTTGTGACAAATGTACCATACTAATGCCAGATGTTAACAATAGGGGAAGCTAGGTTTGGGACATATGGGAACTCTAGGATTTTCACAATTTTCCTGCAAATCTAAAACTATTCTAAAATTAAAAGTTCATTCTTAAAAAAGCAGTGTGAATACAATGTGTTTGTTAGACTAACTGGAAGCTGCTTATTTTAAATATATATCAGCCCAGCCTTTATCACCTCGTTAAAATAAGTGAAGCCACCTTGATGACAATGTCAGGATTTAGATCTAAATTGATGGTATAAACTGGCTTGGATTTTCCCGAAAAACCCTGGTTTAGTGGGATAGCTCTGCCCTCTAGTGGATTAATATTTAATCTATATTTTGTGTCAAAGGAAAGCCTTCACGCTCGAAGTTTGACGTTTCAAAGCCTAGATAAGAGTCACACTATACTCAGAGCCCTTAACCTGTTGGACCATACCCCACTTTGTTCATATACATAGAACTTTACCCTCCTGAGTGGTCTCTGAAAAAAGGGACATCCACATGAACGAATCAGCTGATGGGAATGTAAATGGTATGGCTAGGAGGGAGGGCTGTTGGACGATGTGTATAGGAAGATTAAAAATATTTATATACCTTTACCCAGTAATTTCATTTTTGGAAATTGTTCCCCAAAAAGTAATTAAAGTTATAGGAAAATTTTTGAACTGTTAAAAAAAAAAGTTTCAGGGGCTTCCAGGAAGATGGCAGAAGAGTAAGACGCGGAGATCACCTTCCTCCCCACAGATACACCAGAAATACATCTACACGAGGAACAACTCCTACAGAACACCTACTGAACGCTGGCAGAAGACCTCAGACCTCCCAAAAGACAAGAAACCCCCCACGTACCTGGGTAGGGCAAAAGAAAAAAGAATAAACAGAGACAAAAGGAAAGGGACAGGACCTGCACCAGTGGGAGGGAGCTGTGAAGGAGGAAAGTTTCCACACACTAGGAAGACCCTTCGCGGGCGGAGGCTGCGGGTGGCGGAGGGGGAAAGCTTCGGAGCCACGGAGGAGAGCACAGCAACAGGCGTGCGGAGGGCAAAGCAGAGAGATTCCCGCACAGAGGATCACGGCCGACCGACACTCACCAGGCCGAGAGGCTTGTCTGCTCACCCGCCGGGGCGGGCGGGGCTGGGAGCTGAGGCTCGGGCTTCGGTCGGAGCTCAGGGAGAGGACTGGGGTTGGTGGCGTGAACACAGCCTGCAGGGGGTTAGTGCGCCACGGCTGGCCGAGAGGGAGTCCGGGGAAAACTCTGGACCTGCCGAAGAGGCAAGAGACTTTTTCTTCCCTCTTTGTTTCCTGGTGCGCGAGGAGAGGGGATTCAGAGCGCTGCTTAAAGGAGCTCCAGAGACGGGCGCGAGCCGCAGCTAAACGCACAGACCCCAGAGACGGGCATGAGACGCTAAGGCTGCTGCTGCCGCCACCAAGAAGCCTGTGTGCAAGCACAGGTCACTCTCCACACCCCCCTTCCGGGGAGCCTGTGCAGCCCGCCACTGCCAGGGTCCCGGGATCCACGGACAGCTCCCCCGGAAGAACGCACGGCGCGCCTCAGGCTGGTGCAACTTCACGCTGGCCTCCGCCGCCGCAGGCCCGCCCCGCACTCCGTGCCCCTCCCTCCCCTCGGCCTGAGTGAGCCAGAGCCCCCGCATCAGCGGCTCCTTTAACCCCGTCATGTCTGAGCGAAGAACAGATGCCCTCCGGGGACTTACACGCAGAGGCGGGGCCAAATCCAAAGCTGAGCTCCTGGGAGCTGTGAGAACAAAGAAGAGAAAGGGAAATCTCTCCCAGCAGCCTCAGAAACAGCGGAATAAAGCTCCACAATCAACTTGATGTACCCTGCATCTGTGGAATACATGAATAGAAAACGAGTCATCCCAAATTAAGAAGCCAGGAGTCAGTGCTGTGCCTCTGAGGTGGGAGAGCCAACTGCAGGACACTGGTCCACAAGAGACCTCCCAGCTCCACATAATATCAAACGGCAAAAATCTCCCAGAGATCTCCATCTTAACACCAGCACCCAGCTTCATTCAACGACCAGCAAGCTACAGTGTTGGACATCCTATGCCAAACAACTAGCAAGACAGGAACACAACTCCACCCATTAGCAGAGAGGCTGCCTAAAATCATAATAAGTCCACAGACACCCCAAAACACACCTCCAGACGTGGACCTGCCCACCAAAAAGACAAGATCCAGCCTCATCCACCACAACACAGGCACCAGTCCCCTCCACCAGGAAGCCTACACAGCCCACTGAACCAACCTTAGCCACTGGGGACAGACACCAAAAACAATGGGAACTACGAACCTGCAGCCTGCAAAAAGGAGACCCCAAACACAGTAAGATAAGCAAAATGAGAAGACAGAAAAACACACAGCAGATGAAGGAGCAAGATAAGAACCCACCAGACCTAACAAATAAAGAGGAAACAGGCAGTCTACCTGAAAAAGAATTCAGAATAATGATAGTAAAGATGATCCAAAATCTTGGAAATAGAATGGACAAAATGCAAGAAACATTTAACAAGGGCCTAGAAGAACTAAAGATGAAACAAACAACGATGAACAACACAATAAATGAAATTAAAAATACTCTAGATGGGATCAATAGCAGAATAACTGAGGCAGAAGAACGGATAAGTGACCTGGAAGATACAATAGTGGAAACAACTACTGCAGAGCAGAATAAAGAAAAAAGAATGAAAAGAACTGAGGACACTCTCAGAGACCTCTGGGACAACATTAAATGCACCAACATTCAAATTATAGGCGTTCCAGAAGAAGAAGAGAAAAATAAAGTGACTGAGAAAATATCTGAAGAGATTAGAGTTGAAAACTTCCCTAATATGGGAAAGGAAATAGTTAATCAAGTCCAGGAAGCACAGTGAGTCCCATACAGGATAAATCCAAGGATAAATACACCAAGACACATATGAGTCAAACTGTCAAAAATTAAATACAAAGAAAACATATTAAAAGCAGCAAGGGAAAAACAACAAATAACACACAAGGGACTCCCCATAAGGGTAACAGCTGATATTTCAGCAGAAACTGCAAGCCACAAGGGACTGGCAGGACGTATTTGAAGTGATAAAGGAGAAAAACCTGCAACCAAGATTACTCTACCCAGCAAGGATCTCATTCAGATTTGATGGAGAAATTAAAACCTTTACAGACAAGCAAAAGCTGAGAGAGTTCAGCACCACCAAACCAGCTTTACAACAACTGCCAAAAGAACTTCTCTAAGCAAGAAACACAAGAGAAGGAAAAGACCTACAATAACGAACCCAAAACAATTAAGAAAATGGGAATAGGAACATACATATCGATAATTACCTTAAATGTAATAGGACTAAATGCTCCCACCAAAAGACACAGATTGGCTGAATGGATACAAAAACAAGACCCATATATTTGCTGTCTACAAGAGACCCACTTCAGATCTAGAGACACATACAGACTGAAAGTAAGGGGATGGAAAAAGATATTTCATGCAAATGGAAACCAAGAGAAAGCTGGAGTAGCAATTCTCATATCAGACAAAATAGACTTCAAACTAAAGACTATTAGAAGAGACAAAGAAGGACACTACACAATGATCAAGGGATCGATCCAAGAAGAAGATATAACAATTGTAAATATTGATGCACCCAACATAGGAGCACCTCAATACATAAGGCAAATACTAAGAGCCATAAAAGGGGAAATCAACAGTAACACATTCATAGTAGGGAACTTTAACACCCCACTTTCACCAATGGACAGATCATCCAAAATGAAAATAAATAAGGAAACACAAGCTTGAAATGATACATTAAACAAGATGGACTTAATTGATATTTATAGGACAATCCATCCAAAAACAACAGAATACACATTTTTCTCAAATGCTCATGGAACTTTCTCCAGGATAGATCATATCTTGGGTCACAAATCAAGCCTTGGTAAATTTAAGAAAACTGAAATTGTTTCAAGTATCTTTTCCAACCACAACACTATGAGACTAGATATCAATTACAGGAAGACATCTGTAAAAAATACAAACACAGGGAGGCTAAACAACACACTACTTAATAACAAAGTGATTACTGAAGAAATCAAAGAGGAAATAAAAAAATACCTAGAAACAAATGACAATGGAGACACGATGACCCAAAATCTATGGGATGCAGCAAAAGCAGTTCTAAGAGGGAAGTTTATAGCAATACAATCCTACCTTAAGAAACAGGAAACATCTCGAATAAACAACATAACCTTGCACCTAAAGCAATTAGAGAAAGAAGAAAAAGAAAACCCCAAAATTAGCGGAAGGAAAGAAATCATAAAAATCAGATCAGAAATAAATGAAAAAGAAATGAAGGAAATGATAGCAAAGATCAATAAAACTAAAATTTTGTTCTTTGAGAAGATAAACAAAATTGATAAACCATTAGCCAGACTCATCAAGGAAAAAAGGGAGAAGACTCAAATCAATAGAATTAGAATTGCAAAAGGAGAAGTAACAACTGACACTGCAGAAATACAAAAGATCATGAGAGATTACTACAAGCAACTCTATGCCAATAAACTGGATAACCCAGAAGAAATGGACAAATTCTTAGAAATGCACAACCTGCCAAGACTGAATCAGGAAGAAATAGAAAATATGAACAGACCAATCACAAGCACTGAAATTGAAACTGTGATTAAAATTCTTCCAACAAACAAAAGCCCAGGACCAGATGGCTTCACAGGCGAATCCTATCAAACATTTAGAGAAGAGCTAACACCTATCCTTCTCAAACTCTTCCAAAATATAGCAGAGGTAGGAACACTCCCAAACTCATTCTACGAGGCCACCATCACCCTGATACCAAAACCAGACAAGGATGTCACAAAGAAAGAAAACTACAGGCCAATATCACTGATGAACATAGATGGAAAAATCCTCAACAAAATACTAGCAGGCACTATCTAACAGCATATTAAAAGGATCATACACCATGATCAAGTGGGGTTTATTCCAGGAATGCAAGGATTCTTCAATATATACAAATCAATCAACGTGATACACCGTATTAACAAACTGAAGGAGAAAAACCATATGATCATCTCAATAGATGGAGAGAAAGCTTTCGACAAAATTCAACACCCATTTATGATAAAAAGCCCTGCAGAAAGTAGGCATAGAGGGAAGTTTCCTCAACATAATAAAGGCCATATATGACAAACCCACAGCCAACATTGTCCTCAATGGTGAAAAACTGAAACCATTTCCACTAAGATCAGGAACAAGACAGATTGCCCACTCTCACCACTATTATTCAACATAGTTTTGGAAGTATTAGCCACAGCAATCAGAGAAGAAAAAGAAGTAAAAGGAATCCAAATCAGAAAAGAAGAAGTAAAGCTGTCACTGTTTGCAGAAGACATAATACTATACATAGAGAATCCTAAAGATGCTACCAGAAAACTTCTAGAGCTAATCAATGAATCTGGTAAAGTAGCAGGATACAAAATTAATGCACAGAAATCTCTGGCATTCCTATACACTATTGATGAAAAATCTGAAAGTGAAATCAAGAAAACACTCCCATTTACCACTGCAACAAAAAGAATAAAATATCTAGGAATAAACCTACCTAAGGAGACAAAAGACCTGTATGCAGAAAATTATAAGACACTGATGAAAGAAATTAAAGATGATACAAATAGATGAAGAGATATACCATGTTCTTGGATTGGAAGAATCAACATTGTGAAAATGACTTTACTACCCAAAGCAATCTACAGATTCAATCCAATCCCTATCAAACTACCACTGGTATTTTTCACAGACTAGAACAAAAAATTTCACAATTTGTATGGAAACGCAAAAGACCCCAAATAGCCAAAGCAATCTTGAGAATGAAAAACGGAGCTGGAGGAATCAGGCTCCCTGACTTCAGACTATACTACAAAGCTACAGTAATCTAGACAGTATGGTACTGGCACAAAAACAGAAAGATCAATGGAACAGGATAGAAAGCCCAGAGATAAACCCACGCACATATGGTCACCTTATCTTTGATAAAGGAGGCAGGAAGTACAGTGGAGAAAGGACAGCCTCTTCGATAAGTGGTGCTGGGGAAACTGGACAGCTACATGTAAAAGTATGAGATTAGATCACTCCCTAACACCATACACAAAAATAAGCTCAAAATGGATTAAAGACCTAAATATAAGGCCAGAAACTAACAAACTGTTAGAGGAAAACATAGGCAGAACACTCTATGATATAAATCACAGCAAGATCCTTTTTGACCCACCTCCTATAGAAATGGAAATAAAAACAAAAATAAACAAATGGGACCAATGAAACTTCAAAGCTTTTGCACAGTAAAGGAAACCATAAAGAAGACCAAAAGACAACCCTCAGAATGGGAGAAAATATTTGCAAATGAAGCAACTGACAAAGGATTAATCTCCAAAATTTATAAGCAGCTCATGCAGCTCAATAACAAAACAACAAACAACGCAATCCCAAAATGGGCAGAAGACCTAAATAGACATTTCTCAAAAGAAGATATACAGACTGCCAACAGACACATGAAAGAATGCTCAACATCATTAATCAATAGAGTAATGCAAATCAAAACTACAATGAGATATCATCTCACACCAGTCAGAATGGCCGTCATCAAAAAATCTAGAAACAATAAATGCTGGAGAGGGTGTGGAGAAAAGGGAACCCTCTTGCACTGTTGGTGGAAATGTAAATTGATACAGCCACTATGGAGAACAGTATGGAGTTTCCTTAAAAAACTACAAATAGAACTACCATATGACCCAGCAATCCCACTACTGGGCATATACCCTGAGAAAACCATAGTTCAAAAAGAGTCATGTACCAAAATGTTCATTGCAGCTCTATTTACAATAGACTGGAGATAGAAACAACCTAAGTGTCCATCACCAGATGAATCAATAAAGAAGATATGGCACATATATACAATGGAATATTACTCAGCCATAAAACGAAATGAAATTGAGCTATTTGTAATGAGGTGGATAGACCTAGAGTCTGTCATACAGAGTGAAGTAAGTCAGAAAGAGAAAGACAAATACCGTATGCTAACACATGTATATGGAATTTAAGAAAAAAAATGTCATGAAGAACCTAGGGATAAGACAGGAATAAAGACACAGACCTTCTTGAGAATGGACTTGAGGATATGGGGAGGGGGAAGGGTAAGCTGTGACAGGGCGAGAGAGAGGCATGGACATATATACACTACCAAACGTAAGGTAGATAGCTAGTGGGAAGCAGCCGCATAGCACAGGGAGATCAGCTCGGTGCTTTGTGTCCACCTGGAGGGGTGGGTTAGGGAGGGTTGGAGGGAGGGAGACTCAAGAGGGAAGAGATATGGGAACATATGTATATGTATAAGTGTTTCACTTTGTTATAAAGCAGAAACTAACACACCATTGTAAAGCAATTATACGCCAATAAAGATGTAAAAAAAATGTTTCATAAAACAGTAAAAAATTAGAAACAAAGTAAGTATCTAACAATCAGAGAATTATGGAAGGAAGGAAGGAAGGGAAGAAGGATAGAAGAAATGAAGAAATATAGGAAAGAAGGAAGGGGAAGGAAAACTATACCCATACAATGGATTTGTTATGCAGTCAGTAAATACATGTCCAGGAATATTTAATGACGTTGTTAAACTGCTCATGATAGAATGTTTAGTAAAACTCTATAAGAGTGTGATCAAAGCTTTAGGGAATAACGTAGATGACCATATATACACATACACACGTAAACGACAATACATATTTCTTAGGTCACAGAGTGCAGAAAATGTAACTTTATTTTTTTTTATATCTCAACTTGATTTTTCTTTTATTCCCTCATTTTGCCTGATGACAGGAAATGAATCTAGTCAACTGAGAGGTAGCTAAGTCACCCTGGGATATTCCCAAGTACTTTGTATTTAAACAATCAGTTAAGCGTTTCCCCCTTACCTCTTACTTCCGTTAGATTCCATTCCCCGGATGTTGGTGTCACAGAGTGCAGAAAGACTAGCCTTTCGCTGTCCTCTGTCCCTCACTGGCATCCGCTGAGTCATCATTTGTTTACTTGGTCGTCTGCATTTACTAGGCTTGCCTCCGTTGAGATACCTGTGGCTCCACCACGTTTTGTACCCCAGCCTCCTCTCAGCCCTTCTCCACACTTTGGGGCACATGAAACTCTAGGGTATTTTCCCAAGCTTCCTGGGCCACAGGCAACGTGGGGTCCCTGATTAGGCTTTTCCTGCTTCATCCACTTCTCCACGACTTCTGTGACATGTCAGTACGCAGGACTTCTCTGTCAATGTCACTGTCCCTTCAGATTTCCCCAGGAGTCAGGATCCAGGTCTCTGCTTGAGGTCCCCAGCAGCACTGCTCTGAAACATCTATCAATTCACAAGGTATGGGAGTGTCTCCGGGACCTACACCACACCGAACTCGATCATACTTCCCAAATCTCTCCTTCCTCAGCTGTGCAATGTTTAGCAAATCCATGATAAAGTGGATTTGAAAACTGGATCTTACATCATTCATTCTTCCAAAGTCTATTATTTATAAAATGAAATTTAGCTTTTGTACACAAAAGTCAGACTTTAAGACTCAGAAATCCTTTTTGTCTAAGTAAAGTATTTTCTGGGAATTTCAAGTCTATTTTGAAAACTTAAGTACTGATAATTGTCTCATTTCTTTCTCTTTGCTTTCCTATTGTAACCTTATGCTGAGTGCCCATAGAGAAGTTTTGCTGGTGACTGAACAATTGAAGAAACGATGGGAGTAAAAAGGAATGAATATATGTACACATAGACAAACATATATGCGTGCACATAAGCATACATATTTATATAAAGAATAGAAAAATCAATTCAACAGAAGGTTTTAGTGGTTGTCTATACATTTTCCTCCATATTTCCTAAATGCCTAGAAGGAACATGTTTCATATCATCAGAAAAAGAAAACGATATATAAAAATAAATCAGCGAGCAAGGTCTCTGAAGCCCATCATCACCACCCACAGTGAAGGAGGTAGAGGAAGGGACCCAAGCCTTCTGCTGGCCTCACTCAAGAATCTCCTCTCCTCAATCTCTGTGTTACATGATCTTTGACCCTATTGACCACTCTCTTCTTGAAACCCTCTCCTTTCCTCGGCTTTCAGAGCACCAAGCTCTCTTAGCTCTTTTCCTAGTTCTCTCATCTATCTAAAACCTAGACCTCAAGTCTGAGTCTGATGCTGTAATAAGATGAGACATTTGGGGGTCCTGGGAGGGAAACAGGGTAATTTGCATGAAGGAGTAATGTCAAAATTTGTGGTCAGAGGATTTACAATGGTAATAAAGATGATGACACATTTACTTGAATCTGACAGGCTCTGTGACTACTTTGACAGATATGGCAGAAGTGACACTGAGGGGTGAGGCTTTAAAACACTGGCAGCTTCCACTTCTGTCAGGAGGAGCCCTTTCTTTAGGAGCCCTGAGCCACAACGAGAAAGGTGAACTAGTCTGAGAATAGATACTCTGCTGCAAGGAGCCCAAACTAACCACAGAGTATGCCATTTGGAGAGGGATAGTATGAAATGGTGGTTATTTTAAGCCACTAAATTTTAGGTAGTTTTTATGCTGTAATGGATAATTAGAACAGATTCCCCCCAATAAAAGGGACCTAATACTACTGTAGCTCACTAGGAGAAGCTATAGTAGGAATTATCTTCATAACATGTTCCAGAATTTCTGTGAGGGAGGGGGCTTTTTTGTTTAGGAAAATACCTTGATAAGCCAGTTAGGACTAGAAGGTGAGAACCTAAGGGGATGAGTTGGTACAGAGAGATAAAAAGATATAACTAAACCACTTTGAATTGAAAATGGCCAGGAATTTGGAGGCAGGGAAGAGCAATAGAGAAGTACACGGTGTTAAGGGAAGAGAAACAGAAGAGGGGCAAGTAATGTGGCCGGAAGTTAGAACCCAAGTTGCAGAAATGACTGAAAGACTTTAAATACATGAGCATCTAAGAAATTTGATTTGGTTCCATATTTGTGATGAAAATCTCTCCATTTCTGCAGAACTTCCACCAAATGTGCTACCAGTATTAGATACCTTTTGTTACATTTTTTTTAAAAATGGTGGAAATTGAGAAAAATGTCTGAGTGCCACACTCAGGCAGACTTGGTGAGAACAGAGACAACAGGGACCAGTTCCTACACTGAATTACTTTAAGATAGTGGTTCCCAACAGGGACTGATTTTGCCCCCCAGGGAACATTTAGTATTGTCCGGAGACACTTTGAATTGTCATGGCTGGGGACAAGGCAGTCATGACATTCAGACTGACATTGGGTGGGCAGATTCTGGGGATGCTGCCAAAAATTCCTACAATGTACTAGACAACCACCCACAATAAAGAACTGTCCCACCTAAAATGTCAGTAGTCCCAGGGTGGAGAAATCCTGATTTAGGGGACACAAAAGTTCTGAGTCAGATGTGTCCGTGAGAACCCGAGTCTCCCACAGAATTTATAGAAATCTTGGAGAAGATGTTAGACTTTCTACAATCCATGGAATATAATTTGAATCAGTCTTATCTAAATTATCAGGGCAGGATTGTTCTATTCAACATCTGGGTTATGGCATCAAATGAGAAAACTGAATTAGTTATGGTTCTTATTTGCAAGTAACAGAAACTAACTCTGGGGAAATTGAGCAGGAAAGGAATGTATCGAGCAATAGTGAGCAGCTCATAGAACCTCTGGAAGAGCCTGGGAACATGGCTTGTTCTTTTCTGAAAAGCATACTGCAGAGCCAGTCCATGGAAACAGTGGGCCTCCCATCACTGGCACAGACACTGCTGGAATGAAGGAAGTATGGATGTACTAGAAATCATGATAGGATGGAATTTTCAAAAGAGGAAGGGAAAAAGAAACAACAAGTTTATTTTAAAAATATATAAATGTCTTTCAGCCTTAACATTTAAAAAATGAAAAGTCAGGCATTTGGGTTTAAAGCTTCATTGCCATCTTTGACCCCATAATCAGATCCAAGTCAGAACACATTTGGATAATTACACTTCCTCCTAACCGGCTCTCTGTTTTCAGTCTCCCACCTTTAACGAATCTTACTCTCCACTGGAAGGTTAACCTCCATAGAGCACCATTTGGATCATGGTGCTTTCCCACAAAGAAATTACACGTAAGTTCTTTTGCCAAAATAAAAATATCCAAATATAATTTGACACCTTCAAAACACTCTGTGATCTCCTCTAAACCTACTTTTCAGTTTTCCCTTCCATTACTCTTCCAAGCAAATGGTTTGCAAATTGAGCCCTTAATATACCATACATATCCAAATTACTGTGTGACCTGGAGAAAATTAACACATTTCTCTGAACTCATAAGAATAGAACATGGAAATCATATAGTCTACACTGCTCATTGGTAGAATAGAACATGGAAGTCATATGGTCTTCACTGCTCATTGGTAGCACTGATAGCTGTAAACCCAGTGTCCTGAGATAACTGGAAGGTAAGCACTAAAGCATAGTCTTTCTCATGTCTTTTTGGCTGATGCAGTGGGATTAATTTCCAAGTCCAACCCTTTATCAAACAGATCTCGAAGATGCAACCCAGCATGTAGAAGGCTGACTTCACAATAACCTTTCTTCCAGGGCTCTTAAAAGAGCCAGGCCTTATTAACAGTCCCATAGAACAATCCTAAAAGTAAAAAATACTTCCATCTATTTCAGTCTCTCTACATAGAGTGTATATTTTAATGGAGCGGGTATGACTCTCAGACTGTAAACTTAGCTGTGTGATAAATATTGCATTTCTTTAAATCAACTGAATTTTAACTCTGAGCCCTCATTTAGCTGGTGTCTGGGAAATTCAATCTCTGCCAATACGGTGGTTCTCCTGTTATGGAGAATAAAATTAGGTTACTCTCCCATTATGGAGAATAAAATAAAAGTAGGGGGACTTCCCTGGTGGTCCAGTGGGTAAGTCTCCACACTCCCGATGCAGGGGGCCAGGATTCAATCCCTGGTCGGGGAACTAGATCCCACACGCACACTGCAACTAAGAGTCCACATGCCACAACTAAAATATCCTGCATGCCACAACTAAAATATCCCACGTGCTGCAGTGAAGATCCCACGTGCCACAACTAAGACCCAGTGCAGCCAAAATAAATAATAAAATAAATAAATATTTTTTTAATAAATAAATAAAATAAAAGTAGGTTTCATGGTGTTTTAGAAAGAGATGGACATAAGAAGTAATCTAAAACTGTAAGTTCAATGGAAATATAGATAGTAATACTTAAATAGAAGAAAATATCTCATTCTTAGAGAATAATAACATTGTTATTGTTATAGCTAATGCTTATAATGGGAGAGACAGGCAGTCAGAATAACTGTCCACCTTCTCTGTAGTTCTCAGCTTTACTGGTGGTTATGTTGGCTGTAGGACTAAGGTTCTGGCCAATAGAATGTGGGCAGAAGTGAACTTTGACCCTATTGACCACTAGTGGTCACACTCTCAAGTCATTTCTAACCCTTAAAAGTCATACCAGACAATCCTCCATGCTCACCAAAGTGACCTTGAAGGTCACATGTTTCAGATGGTATAGGCTCAGGTGGGAAGCACCCTGGGTGTCCAAGTCGGCTGACTTCAGGAGAGACACCCACCCCAACCAGTGCACATCAGACTGCCATGTGAGAAGGGAATAACTCTATTGTGATTAAGTCCTTGAAATGTGGGAGTTTATCTTCTAGAGCAGCCTATCCCATCCCATCTCAACTAATAGAATTATTAAGTGCTTACTATGTACCAGGCACTGTTTTAAATGCTTCATATGTATTAACTCATTTTGTGATGAGTTAGACATATTAACAGGTATTGTAACGTCACGGTAGTAGAATGATGCAGAAGTACAAATCTAAAATGGCCATTGACCTCCGTATTCATCACACACATCCTTACAGTATTTCTTCCCCCATCCTTTCTGCTCATCTAAATCTCACCCATCCCCAAGGAGGGAAAAAATGGCAAGCTGGGTAGAGTAAAGGAAACAAAGGAAGAAGAGGTCCTATCATCTCTCCTCCCGGTGTACCCCTGTAAATGAATCACTGTATGGA
This sequence comes from Leucopleurus acutus, assembly GCF_964270905.1. Taxonomy (NCBI): domain Eukaryota; kingdom Metazoa; phylum Chordata; class Mammalia; order Artiodactyla; family Delphinidae; genus Leucopleurus; species Leucopleurus acutus. The sequence goes on along the minus strand of NC_139147.1, from coordinate 75,069,933 downwards.
GGTTCTTTTTGCCTTCTCTAAATGCAAGCACCATTGCTGCTAAAGTGGGTCTCCGGACTGGGAGATGGTGGATCTCACTCTTCTGGTGGTGTTTGTAAACCAGATCAGGATTATAGCAGTTGTAGCGGGCTGCTGTGTCAACTGCTCATCTTGGCCCTTCCCACTACAAAGGAAACTAAGACCACCCAAGGTGTGAGGAGGCTGTCAACAGCAAGAAGGATGTGAGAGCTAGCTCCTCTTCAAGGCACGCAGTTCAATCTTCTCCTGCTGAGGAGGTTGCCAGCAAGCTGGAAAGGCATCTGGTGCAGATACTACAAGAATGGATTACCATGCAGTGTTACTTAAAGGCAAGTAAATGTTTTATTTCTTGAACAGGCCACACTTGGGTATAGGGTGGTGGTAGAGGACATGTTATTGATCTAAAAGGGAAGCAAGGAGGAAATGTACCAAATTGTAGAGAAAAATACACCTAAGCAGGGGTAAGAAATCTCAGAACCTGAGGAGTGGAGAAAGGGATATTCTGCAGGCTTTGGACATGACATTGGGCCAAAAGAGGACATGGTCAGGGACTTCCCTGGTGGCGCAGTGGTTAAGAATCCACCTGCCAATGCAGGGGACGTGGAGTTCGATCCCCGGTCCAGGAAGATCCAACATGCCGTGGAGCAACTAAGCCCGTGCACCACAACTACTGAGCCTGTGCTCTAGAGCCTGTGAGCCACAACTACTGAGGCTGCATGACACAACTACTGAAGCCCATGCACCTAGAGCCCGTGCTCCACAATAAAGAGAAGCCGCAGCAATGAGAAGCCCGCGCACCGCAACAAAGAATAGCCCCCACTCGCCGCAACTAGAGAAAGCCCGTGACCAGCAACAAAGACCCAACACAGCCAAAAATAAATAAATAAATTTATTTAAAAAAAGAGGACATGGCCATATAAGTGGTCAGAGATATAGGAAACTTCAAAACAAAGAAAAAAACTAAATGACACAAGTTTTCAACTATGGAAAGGTAGCAGAAGAGAAGTAGTGTGTTACTCAAGCATACATGTGCACACCAGTGTTGTCCTGGGAAATGTTCAGCAACTAGCTCTACCAAAAAAGTATCCATCCATATGCATAGTATCATTATAAACTTTACTAGGAATAAGTGCTTGATTATTTTGATTACTATCAATACTAAAGAACTTACTATCAATTACTAAAGAAGTTGCTCACATCACTGGCCTATGAGTTTACATCTGACATGAATATAAGTTGATATTCTCTATACATTAACAAGTAAGAGAAATGTGAAGCAACAAAGACGTATGTCAGAACTTGAATCATCCATGATGATGTTCAAGACATCTTTCATGAATCAGATAACAGATTTTTAAATACTGGAAGAATATTTCCTCAATGTTCTGTGCTATTCACAACGGAACAGGCACAGATACAACACACCTTTAAATTGAACCTACAGTATTACCATTTCTCCATCACTTTCTTAAGACTAAACAGTCAACAAAATAATAAATCGAGCCTTGATTGGTAGAGTTTGCTGATTTCTGTGGTGGTAGTAGTAGGATTTTTTATTAGGGGTAAACTAATTACAAACTACCAACAAGATGTCATTGAATGCAGAGTTGGGAAGAGATACACAGTAGCACACTATTATATAGTATTTCCACCAGACAGATGTAATAGACATAATAAATAACTATTCGTGTAGAAAATAGTTCTGTACAATTAATGGTCATAGGTAATTTCTGGAGTTCACCCAAATCCCTAGTCTTCATGATCCCTTTGAATCTGATGGATCTGCCATTTCTGATCATGCTTAGGTGGAATTTTACAGCATCTGAGACCCCTCAGAGGTCTTAATCTCTCCCGAGTACTAGACAGGTAGTTAGGGGAGAACATTCTCCTCTGTCTGGCCTCTAGGATCTCTACCCTCCAACTTTTGCTTCAACTCTAGGAATGTCAACCGTCAAACTTTTGCTTTTCCAAGGCCCTTTCTCTACTCCAGGCCTCCTCGCAAAATCCTAACACTGGACTTAAGCTTTCATAGAAAGCTTTCACCAGGAGAGCCTTTGAATTCCCCATACTTCCTTCCTCCTAATATATGTGAGGCAAGGAAATTACAAAAGCTGCCTGCCTTTTCAATGGCAGAAGGGAAATAGAAGTCTGGGAAAAACAGTAAAAATTCAATTTTCAAAAATGTATTCCACCTCACAGTTTGTCCAACTAAAACAAGGTTTCAGGTTGAATATCTACAAGGGAGCCACATTTTCTCAGCCAGTAAGGTCTATATTTGACTATCCGTCCTTGGTGCAGTTTATTTCTAATTAATTACTAAAATACCTGTGAAAATGCAACAAAAATATGAAAATTTATAACAGTGACAAAAAAACCCACAAACCTTTAGCCAGAATTCTGGAGGAATAAGCACTAAGTACAAGGTATATGCAGCAGAATTAGAGATTTTAGTTATTGGTTAATACATAATTTGTGATAGAAAACAAAGTAAACCCGCTGGCCTAGAAGAGCAAGGAAGAAAACACAGAATGAAGCCTGTGAAAAAAATATTATAGAAAAGAATGTACGGAGATATATGTAAGGAGGGAGCATGGTGCCTATCACATTTGATGAGTGTCCACTGGTGATAGTAATCACAACAGTCGTAATAGAAAATCCAGAGGAAGATCATATCCATGATTTTACTGTCTATGAGTTTATTTACTATAGGGACAAGAAAAAAATTTAGACAATAATTTTGCATCTTTAAGATAATGAAAAAACTTGGCCTCTAAGGTACAGGCAGAGAAAGCAATAAAGATAAGTGAGGGAAATATAACAAGATTTACAAGGCAGAAGAATATTAGAAAGTACTTAGAAGGCAGGAAAGGCAACAGTACCACTGCAGAAAATGACATTTGTGGACATGGAATGCAAATTTGAGATTTCTTTTTAGACAGCAGGAAAAAATGACAAATGTATAAAAATCATTAAAAATAAGAAAATGATAAATATGAAAACAAAGATTAGAAGTACAATTTTAAAACTACAGCTATTCCCAGGTGTGGCTGGGTGGGATAAACTTGATACTTCACACACACACACACACACACACACACACACACACACACCTTAGTATCAGAGAGAGATCAAGATTCAGGCAGCTACTGCTGGCTTTAAAGGCAGAAATGAGCCAGGGCCAAGGAATGTGGGCAGCCGCTAAAAGCTGGAAAAGGCAAAACCAACAGGCAAAACGGATTATTCCCTAGATCCCCCAGAAAGAATCCAGCACTATAGACATTTTGTTTTTAGCCCAGTGAGACGCATTTCTTACTTCTGACCTCCAGAATTGTTTGGAGTAATTTATTACAGCAGCCATAGGAAACTAATACAGCTGGAATAACTTCTACACAGCACATAGGCTATTTGCCTTTCATAGTCATTCTCTGTTCCTCATTTTTACACGGATGAGACTGCCTGTCAAAGGCATTTCATTTCCCTTCTTGTATTATTTTTACAAGAATCATATGATACAGTTTAAAACTTTTATAATGAAAAATTTTAAACACATACAAAGTGAACAGAAAAGTATATAAATGAATTGTGTGTATATATAAGGACTCATACCCACCACCCAGCTTCCACAATTATCAACATTTTGTTATTCTTCTTGCATCTAATCTCCCTGCTTCAACCTTCCTCACTCAATTATTTTTTACAGATTTATGCAAAATGTAAATGTATGTATCTGAAATTTGAAATGCACAAATCTTAGCTGTACATTTTGATATATGGATACATCCAGGTCATCCAGACTCCTATCCCATGAACATTTCCATTTCCCTAGAAAGTACCCCAATGTTCCTTTCCCACTCTCAACACCCATTTTCCACGTTCTAGAACATCACATGAATGAAACATCCTCTTTTGAGTTCAGCATGTCTGTTAGACTCAGTCATGTTGTTACCTGTATCGATAATTCATTCCTGTTTGTTGTTGAGTAGTATTTCCTTATATAAATTTGCTTATCCATTTTCTTGCTGATGAACATTTGGTTTGGTTCCAGTTCTTAGCTATTGTAAATAAAGCTGCTGGGACATTTTTATACAAGCCTTTTTTGCATACATGTGTTTTTATTTCTCTTAGATAAATCCCTAAGAGTGGAATTGTTGGACCAAAGGGGAGGTGTATGTTTAGCTTTGTAAGAAACTGTCAAATATTTTTCCAAAGTGGTTGTACCACTTTACATACCCATCAGCAGTGCCTGAGAGTTCTTCATCAAACTTGGTATTGTCATTCTTTTTCATTTTAGCAGCTTAGTGGAGATATATTGGTATCTTGTGGTTTTAATTTGCATTTCCCTGATGACTAATAACATTGTGCACTTCACTTATGTGTTCCTTGGTTATTTATATATATCTTCCTTTGTTCAGTGTTTGTTTGAATTTTTTTTGCCCATTTTTAATTGGGTTGTGACTTAGTCAATTAGGGCTGCTATAACAAAATGCCATAAACTGGGTAGCTTATAAGAACAGAAATTCATTTTTCATAGTTCTGGAGGCTGGACAGTCCAAGATCAAGGTGCCAGCATGGCCTCTTTCTAGTCGGTGAGATCCTCCAACCTCTGCCTCCATCTTCACATTGCCTTCTCCTCTGTGTGTACCTGTGACATCTTCCTCTTGTAAGGATACATGTACCGGCATTTAGGGCCCACCTGGATAATCTAAAATATTGTACTATTCACATCTCAAGATCCTTAATATAACATCTGCAAAGACCCTTTTTCCAAATAAGGTAACAATTACAAGTTCCAAGGATTAGGGCCTGATATCTGCACAAGAGTTTTTGCAAATATATAGCAACACAATTATTTTTTTAGATTCACCTTGTATTCTGAGACTCTTCTTACCTCATTAATTATATCTAGTGGCTTATTTTTTCTTATTGATTTCTTAAGGTTTTCAATGTGAACAATCATTTGAAAATGTTATGCCTTATATTTCTTTTTCTTGCATTATTTCACTGCATGTAATACCTTTAGTCTTAAAATATAAACATTATAAAATAATGTGGATTTAATCATTTGTAAACAATTTCAAGTTCTTGCACAGTTTTCCAAAGGTTAATTGATTCAGTTTGGGACTTCTCTGGAGGTCCAATGGTTAAGACTCCACGCTTCCACGGCAGGGGAATTAAGATCCCGCATGCAGCAGCCAAGAAATAAAAAGGTTTTTTAAAAAGTGATTCAGTTTCACCTTTATAAAGACAATTCTCAAATCTGTATTGCAAGCCTTACCTCCTTCTGGAATTCCAGGACTTGATTTCTAAGAGCCTCATAGATTTTTCAACCTAGGTAATTCATTAATGCCTCAGCATTAATCATCAATCCAAAACCAGCATTATCATATCTCCACTCCAAATTAGCTTCCCTATATCTGTGACTGTCACTAGCACTGCTGATTCACTACAGCTTGAAATACTAGTCATCTTTGATTCCTGTCCCTAGTTTCTGCATTTAGTTTTCCATTGTTTTAAATATTTAAAAATATCCTTTTAAATGATCTCTCACCTCTACCCCCATTGCTGTACTTAGCTCAGACCCCTCACACTTGACTTTCTCATCTAGCCTTCCCAACCTTCAATCTCTCTCTTTACAAATTCATCCTTTTCTGTTTTTTTTTTTTCCCCCAGAATTATCTTCCTTAAGCCCACTTGATTAAGCTATAGTTCTGCCCTGTAGCAGAACTTCCACCCCTTACTAGGTCCTCAGTATGTACTCAATCATTGTTTACCTTTGTAAACATTATTTACCTTTTTAGGTATGTGTCTCCCTGGCCAGACCATGGTTACTTGAGAGCAGGGATGGGTTTTACTGTTTTTAAAAAATATATCCATGTACGTATGTGTGTGTGTGTGTGTGTGTGTGTGTGTGTGTATATATATAAAATCCAAATGAGGATTTTTAGGAAATCATTTATCATGTTTGTTGACGAGGCTTATGACATGCTTTTCTGAAGGGTGGGAAGAGTCTGATAACCCTGATGGTGCAGCTATGTGTGACTTAGCTAGTTTCCCTCTCCAGGAAACCACAGAGGAAAAGTGCAGGGTCAGGGAACTTGGGCATCTCCCAGGAAGAACTTGGCAAAAACGTCTATTGTAAAAATTTTAATACAAAACTTAAGAAAACAAAGGCAAATATTTCAGTTTCCATTAATATCTCCCTTTCTGAAGATCCCTGATTCTCTGAAAAATGTCTTTTTGCAGGTAAATATATTAATAAATGTTTTGGGAATTTTAACTGGTGCACTGCTCAGTTTCCATCTGAACCTGAGAGTTTAAAATAGTAAAATTATTTCATGACTACTGGACCAGAAAAACATTTTTAACATCTATTTCCTTAAGTAAATAATACACATGTTAACAAATTCAGAGTATAAAAGGATTTACAGTGAAAGCAAGTCTCCTTTCCACTCACGACCCACCATCCTCAAGTCCTTCCTCAGACCCTTACTGAAAAGGAAAAAGAGTCCTCCTGTGTCTACTCCTGATACTCTCTGAATCCTCTGCTTTATTTCTGACACTTCTGGTCACCAAAAGTCAGTGAGGGTGGTGGGGATTGGGATGGTTCCCTCACATCAAGCAATTTTCAGATTCTCCAGACACCAGCTGGGTGTTCTATAATTTAATTCAATTGTGACACTATCTACTTGGAGATAGCATCAGATCCTACAGGTTAGGGGCTCAGCCCCACAAGACTGGTTCCCTACCCCCTCACTTCAGATCCAATCACAAGTCCAGGTTGTTACTGTTACCAAACAAAATTTGGGTCCACTTGCCCGCAGTGCAACAAAGCCAATCTACTGACGCCAGGTTGTGGTGAAGGGAAGTATAGCATTTATTTGCAGGGTGCCAAGCAAGGAGAACAGGCAGCTCATGCTTAAAAGACCCAAACTCCCTGATGGCTTCCAGGAAGGTTTTTAAAAGCACCATCTGGGTTGAGGGTTGCAGCTCGTGAACTTTAATCTGATTGGTGGTGAGGTAACAGGATGAAGTTTCAGGAATCTTATTCATCAATCTTCTGGTTGCAACTAGTCTGGGGTTCACTGCTTGTGGTCAGCATGTATTCACCACTCTCCACCTGGGTGAGGGTCTTAGTTTCTGCAGAACAACTCAAAGATATGCATCAGATGGTTATGTGTATCCCTTGAGGATGAAATATGACTCTGTTTTATCACTGAACTATTTGCTTTTCCTTTGTTTCTGTATTCCCTCACTTCCCTAATTAGTAATTGCTTGAGTTTGCAAAGTGGAGCTCAGAGAAGGCCTGGAGACTAAAGCCTTTTTCTATAAACAAGAAACAGGGGCACAGAGAGGCTTTTGTACCCAGGAGGGCTTCATTGGGTTAGGTGTTAAATCTAGGTTTGGTATCATGGGCTTTAGCATACGTGACACTGTTTGGGGCCTGTGGTTTTTCTCTTTAACAGCAACAAGTTCAATATTATTTTTAAAACACCAAATAGGTTAACACAAGCCAAACAAAACAGGTCAGGGGGATGAATTTGGACCAATGGTGGCCTTTTGATTACACAATATTCTGCCCTTTATTCTCATTTGATACTATATATTGGAAATTGTTCCTTATCAGGACAAAGAGATCTAACTCATAGACTTTCATGGCTAGTATGAATATAATTTATTTAACTATTTCTATTTCTGGCTATTTTTCTTGTTAAATTAATTAAACAAAAAGGTCATTAGACAAGATGGTTCTAATGTCTTGGCAGTGTCGAGGAGGAAGAAATTTTCCTCTACCCTTCTAGGTTCTTCTGTCTGGCCTTGAAATGGAGCAGGATGCTGCGGGGCCCTCCTGGTACAAAAGCCTTTCTATATCCCCCATTTCTTGTTTGTAGGAAAAAAGCTTCAGCCTCCTAGACCTTCCCTGAGTTCCAAAGGGCACGTTCAAACAGTTTCTAATTAGGGAAGGGAGGGAATGCAGAAACAAAGAAGGAGCAATCAAGAGACAAGAGTGCGGCCATAAAGCAAGGTCCTGGTTCCTCCTCAAGGAATATATATAACTTCGAGTTCTTCTGTAGAAACTAAGGCCCCCACGCAGGTGGAGAATGGTAACTACAGGCTGAGTACGAGATTCCTGGAACAGGGTCCTGTTACCTCACCACCAACCAATCAGAAAAAAGTCATATATCCTGCAGCCTTCATCCTAATCTTGTTTATAAAACTGCTTCCCCCAAAACCATCTGGGAGTTTGGGTTTTCCGAGCACAGGCTGCCCATTCTCCTTTCATGGCCCTTTCAAGAAACCTTTCTCTATTCCAAACCTCTAGGTTTGTTTGGCATCACTGTGTGTTGGGCACGTGAACTTGTGCTCAGCAATAGTCTAATAATTAAGTTGACATGAGACAGATAAATAGGAGACAATCAAACAAAAGTTTAATAACATGTATACAAGGGAGAGACCCGGAAAAACTGTGAATCGCCAAAATGACTGAAGCCTTACCTTAAATATCAGTACCATCCTCAGCTAAAGACAAAAGAAGATGTTGGGGATATGGGCTTGGGACTTCAAAGGGGAGAAAGGACATTCACATGGAATTGGAAAAGGAAATATTTCCTAAATAAATGCTGGGCCATTCAGAGACAATTGGATGGAGAGTGGATTCTGATCCCTAAGAGTTTCCCCCACTGCACTTAGTCCATATCTTTTACAGATATCTCTGGTGATGGCTCTATTCCTACAACAGGCCCTCTGTCTAAATTCTTAGGCAGCTAAGGGGGAGGTAAAAAGAAAGACTTCCTGAGTCCTCTGTTTCTTAAAAATAATCAACTTAAATTAACCTCATGCCGAAGAGACACATTTTGTGGTGGCAAATTTTGTTCCCCTATAGCAGCCTACTAAGCAAAACAAAACCTAAGCCTCAAGGTTAAGAAATCAAAACCTAAAACAACCAATCAGAACAAGGTTAAGATATCAAAACCTAAAACAACCAATCAGAAACAGCCAACTAGGCTTTCCCAAATAAGGTAACCACTTAAACTGCAGCCAACCAAATAATTTCCTTTCTTCACTTCTGTGTCTTCTCCATAAAAGTGTCAATGGATGGATCATTTCTAACCAATCCTAGCTTTGTTACCGAATCCAGTCTCACTCTGCTCGCCACACGACAGGCCAGTAAATTGGGAGATGAGGTGTTGAGGCAAGGAATAACGACTTTATTCGGAAAGCTGGCAGGCTGAGAAGATGGCGGACTAGGGTCCCCAAAAACCATCTTATCGGGGTCTGGATGCCAGTCTCTTTTATAGAATCAGAGAGGGAGAGGCGGTGAGGAAGTAAAGTAAAAAGGGCCATGAGTCTTGCAAAACATCTCCTCGCATGGCCTGCATTGAGGCAGGGTATGTTAATTTCTTCTTTCCTGCAGCCATTCACAGGTGGGCAGGGTCAGATTGTCTCCGTGTGAGCTGAACAGAGGAAGGCACTTCAGTTTAACATTCAGGCAGAGGGGCAGGGTTCCCTGAGGCAGGCCATTATGTATGATTATAATAACAAAAGCAATGAAAAGTAAAGGTTAAAGTCAAAGAAACAGATCCAGCATGGAGTCAAAATTGGCTCTTCCCTGTTACAGCTTGGTACTGCTTGATTTGAATAATTTTTGATCAAGTAAACCTTTAAAATTTTTATTGAGTCAGTTTATCTTTTAATGATGTTGATTCCGATCTTTTGCTACTTCATGCAATGCAGAAAGAAACAGCATGTATACATCTTTGCATGACTTGTAAGCAGATGAGGTAGAGGGTCTGGAGAAAGAAAACTACATATGGCTTTCATGGCATTAGAAAAGGCATTTTGGGCCAAAGCCATTGTGTGATCTCAGCCTGGCCACAATGCTTGTCCTCAGGTCTCAGTAATTAATGATCTTAAGGGAACAAAAGAATGCAGAAACAAACAACTGTTATCAGGCAAGAGAAGTAACAATAGCAAAGAGAATGTATCAGTTGTAAAGACTCCCAGTTCTGCTTCACTGGTAAAGATTAGCCTGAAGCCTCAACCACCAGATCAACTGGCACCTAAGGGATGATGATGTTGACCTTTTCTGACCTGTGTGACTCCAATCAACTCAAGCTTGTACTCTGTTGACTGCTCAACCCCTTCATAAACATGCACGTTCCCTTAGCTTACAACTTCCCAAATTTTGCTGTTGGAGGAATCACTGGTTTGGGAGATTCCCAGTTTTCTCCTCACTTGCTGCGAGGAATAAATACTTCCTTCTCCTGAACTTTGGCTTAGTTGTGTCTTTTGGCCTGACACCCACCAAGAGGAGAACCCAGTTTTTCGGAGAACAGATTCAGTAGGCTAAATGCCTAGACACAGAATCACAAAACAAGGACTTTGTAATTTGTAAAGATAACCCATATATGGAAGGAGTTGCCATTATTTGGTTTCCACTTTTTTTCCCATAAAACAACTGGAATTAACAGTAACAAAGGAATTTTTGCATAAGTCTACAATCCTGGGAAAACCTACATTTTGTACAGATCAGTATAGCAAGTTCCCATTTGTACTTGCCATTAAAACAGTCACCACACTAAATATAATAAAGAAAATCCCAGAGTCCTTCATTTGGGAAGTTTACTACCATAGGCTGGGTCTATATTTGGTGTTACTGTGAATGCATGCACACTGTCTTATGAGTCTGATGATTACGGGAAAGGAATTTTGTGTGTAGCATGTGCCGGGGGTGGAGTTCTTAAAATGAAGCGGGCATACCCAGCCCTCTGATATTGGGCCACTAATTGACTTCACTACCTTCCACAAGCCACATACCTTGTATGGCTCCGTTTCCACATAAAACATAAAATGATAAGAGTTGGAATGGGAAAAGCGTATTTAAAGTCGTAGAACTGACTTAGACTACTTAGATAATGAAGACAGAGAAGAGAAGGGGTCCAGGATCTCAAGAGATCCTACGTTTAGAGGCTGGGAGGAGGAAATGGCAAAGGAGACTGGGGAGTAGCAGGTCCTTGAGAAAAGGTGAATGTGATGTCCTGAAAGCCAGGAGAGGGAAGACGATTAAGGAGTGTGCTGAGATCCAATATTCTGAGCTGAACGGGAGCGGTCCAGTGGCCACTGGCAATATGGAATTGTTGGAGGCTTTGACAACAGCAATTTCAACAAATTAGTGTGATTAAAAGCCAGATGAAAGCCGGTTAAGGAGTAAATGAACAAAATCATTTTTGACGCCTTTATAAACTGCACAAGCTTGTCCCAAGCCCTTAGGTCTCCTAATTCATGACCCCTCTTAGATCTGACCTTCAGAGATTCTAAAGCATTTAACTTGTCCAGTACTTCTCCAGCCTCCGGAGACTGCTCTAAGAATATGAAAGTACTTCGTAAACAAAGAGGCCAAACAAAGGAGCAGGGCAAAGGGGCAGCCGTGGGTTTTCATTACTCTGTTCTACTACTCTATCCCTGTACTGTATTCATTTTGTATTCCCTAATTTCCTCTATGCTCCTGCAATACCAAATTTTCCAAATGGTAGCCACCCAGTAAGAATTTATCACTCCGTATTTCTCGCCCTTCAGCCCCTGCCCCACACCTCGACCCCTCCCCTCCCCTCCCCGAGTCTTTAACCAGAGAGGCACGAATTCACCATTCCATTCTGGAAACAAAAAGGGACGGGCGGGTCGGGGCGGGGTGGGGAGAAGGGAGAGAAGAGGGGAGGGGAGGAGAAAATACTGTGGTTCCTACAGAGGCTTTGAGCGCATGCGTGAGTCCTCCCCCGGACCGTTTGTGCTGCCCTCCTAGGAAGAGGGGTGGGGTAGAGGTTTGCCCGACGGACCGAGTACGGGTGCCGAGCAGGCTCTCACGGAAGTCCATTCGCTATTGGGAGGTCTGCAGTGGCTGCTCTGTGCCCTTGTTGCCGAGGGCCTCTTCTTCGGTCATTCCTGGAGTAGGAGCCGGACTGGGGCTGAAACAGGGGCTCCCCCCGGCCGCCTCGGCGCCTGTGTGACCTCCTCGCTGGCGGGATGTGGCGACTACGCCGGGCTGCCGTGGCCTGGTAAGTGCGGGCTCCGACCTGGCCCCGTTATTTCCGGGGCCTCCAGAAAACGAGGTTGTCCCATCACGACATACAGAATGTGCAGGTAACTCTCAGGCCAAGCAGAGAGCAGTTGGAGGATTCCGGGATATTTTTGAGGACCCGGAGTGACAGGAGCCCTGACTAGGCTTACCTAGGTGCTGTCCCCCGTACTGGCCCCTGTCCGTGTTCCTGTGCCCCTCGGAAGATTCTGGGCGCTTTTCAGTCTTGGCCTTTTCTATTGTCCTTTTGTGCCTGCCCCTTTCACCCTTCTGTCCTCGCTGTTATCTCTGTCTCTGGTGGCTTCTTGTTTCTGTCCGGGCTCTATGACTCTAACCATGTGTCACCCTTGCCGCGTCTCTTAATTCTCACTGTCTTTGGCTTCTGCCTCCATGCCAGCTTACATTGCTTTTGCAGGTACCTGAGCTCCTCTCTCGGGGTGAAGGGGACTTTGCCTCTTTCCTTAGTACGCTGAGTGAACATGATTTGGAGTCAGATCTGGAGCGGTGACGCATACATGTAGTGTCAGAGATGGTGATTGGAGATATTCTCTAAATAGCAGCTTTTTTCAGTGTTTAGGAAGGGAGACTTGCTTTTTGGATGTGAGGTGGTGAATGTAGCACCACCTTTCTAATCGCTGTGTTATTGTTGCCCTGGTCTGTGTTAATCCTAAACCGAAAATCATAGAAGTATTTACATTTCTATGGGTTACTATGTGCATTTTAATGAAATTAAATTTGACTTTAATCTTTACACATAGCTGTGTTCTAGTATCCTTAGATATCTTCAGGTTTAACTCATTGTTGCAGGCATTTGATGAGAAGTAACATACATCAAGCAAGGTTGGAAAAACTTGGTTTTCCTGAATTAATAGTCTCTAAACACCTGTCTTGAATTTTTTTTTGGAACTTTTTAAGTGGTGTAATTTATAGTGTGTATAAGAGAGGGGATCCATTTGTTTTGTGAAGGTTAATTTGAATCTAAATTTAGAACTGAATGGCATACAATAGTTGAAGTTTCAGTCAATTAGAATAATTGAATAAGTTACTTCTAATGTCATGGAATTTTAATTTCTGAGTAAATCCACAGCCCTTGGTACTGAACTAAGTTATTTACAACCTTTTTATTTCTACTCCTCAGTATTTACTGGGGAACTATATCTAATTTTCTTTAAATAAGAAAAGACTTTGCAGAAAATAGCGTACTTTGTTGGAGCAATTAAGATATGTAGGAAAAACTTTAAAAATTGAGTTTCCAACCAACTAATTATCAACTGATAATTGTTTATTCAGTTGGATGCTGTCGGCTAAATTGTTTCTAAAGTTACTTTTGACTCTGTAGTCATGACTTAAAATGTCTTATGTTGATAGCACAGTTTAGCTGCCTGCTGAAGTAGAGATGCGTAAGGTCAGATGCCCCAAGTTCTGGAGTTTGTCTTTTGATGTAGTTCCTATGCATGTTATGAAGGAGTACATTTAATTCTTACTCTTTAATAAATAAACATTCTTTGACATATATATCTAAATATGTGCTCATAGACATGTCAGAAGACCAATGGACAACATTTATTTAGGTGCAATAAATATTTGCATAAACTTGTTGAAAAAATAATAACATGCTAGGAAACAGTACGTAGATTAAAAGGAGATGATGGATGAGTGTGAATAGATGATTTCTGGGGTTGGAGTCGGGGAGCCTTGTTTTGCATCACATTTGATTTTTAGTTTGGCCTAATATATAGAAGTATATATTCAGATTCCTTTTCCACCATTCACTAGTCATTCTACCTTAGGCAAGACACAGTTTAAAAAAAGCAAGTTGGTCAAATAAGGATACTTACCTTACTGGGTTTTTCTGAGAGTTAACAGTAGCATTTGTGTAAACATCTGTCATAATGCCTGGCAGTTAGGTACCCCTTTCCCCTCACTGTCCGTCTTCACAACATTATTTCAATGTTCCTTGATTCCTTTTCCTTAAGATATTTCTACTCCCGTGTAACTAAATGAATTAAAAATTTATTCTTTAGTATGGGGCCTGGCCCATAGTAAGCACTATGACGGTGTGTTGAATAAGATAATCAGGCATATGTTTGTTGGTAGGAGACTTTCATTCTCTGCCAGGAAGGACAGGAGGGAAGAGTTCAGATAGTAACATGTGCATTTAGATTCTTTTCTCTTCTGGGTATTCCCCCTTCTTTCTTTCTTTTTCTGGGGAGCCAGGTACACGAGGTGTTAATTTTTCCTTAATTTCCATTCCTGGACCATCTCAGGATTGTGAAACATAGATGAGAGGGCAAAGAATAGATGTTATAAGCTACTGGAGCTTCTGTGCTTAAAAGTAAAAGTTTACACGCCTTTTTTTGTATAGGTGCATCCATAATTCACATTTATTTTCATAGCACCATTTTAGCCTAACATTGCATGAAATCTTTTCGTATATCTACATGGTCTTCATATTTATCACTTTAATGGCTATACACAGTATTCTCTTTTGTTTATGTACCATAGTTTATAAATTTCTGTTCTTAATATTAGATATTTTAGTGGTAACATTTTTTGCTATTACAGCACATCTTTTCTTCCAGTTTTACTGAGGTATAATTGACATACAGCACTGTATAGGTTTAAGGTGTATAGCATAGTGATTTGACTTATATACATCATGAAATGATGACCATAGTAAGTTTAGTGAATAGCCGTCGTCTCATACACAAAATTAAAGAAATAGAAAAAAATATTTTTTGTGATGAGAATTCTCAGGATTTACTGTTTTAACTTTCATATATAACACACAGCCTGTTAATTGTATTTATCATGTTGTACATTACAGTCTTAGTATTTATTTATCTTAGAACTCAAAATTTGTACCTTTTGACTGCCTTCATTCAATTCCCCCTTCTGCCACCCCCTTCCTCTGGTGACCACAAATCTGATCTCTTTTCTGTGTGTGTTTGTTTTTGAAGTATAATTGACCTACAACACTGTGTTAGTTCCTATTACACAACATGGTGATTTGGTATTTCTATACCATTTCAAAATGATTACCATGATGAGTTTAGTTCGGATATGTCACTATACAAAGATATTTTGTTTTCAACTTTACTGACAGCAAATAGCTGTCAGTAGTTAATAAAATAAGTCTCTACCTTTTTTGATTTCAGTTTTGATTTCTTGGACCAGGATCATAGCCCACATATAGTAAATTAGGGGACAGGCTCTGGAGTCCCACTGCCTAGGTTTGAATCCTTCCTTTACTCCTTATGTCATTGGGGACTTCAGCAACGTACTTATGTCTGTCCGCCTTTTCCTCGTTGGTAAAATGGGGACGATACTAGTACTTTTATCATAGGATTATCAGCAGGATCAGATGAGTTAGCTCCTGCTGCAGCAGTGCCTGGCACACAGTAAATGGTTGGTAACTGTGGGCTATCGTAAGACGCAGTGTGATTGGTCATGTGTGCCTGTGTGTTTTCCCTTTTGCATATTGCTCTTTTATATCGTTTCCTTTGCATTGTTTCCCCATCTGATCTTTCCTCCACACCTATTTTTCTTTCAGTGAGGTCTGCCAGTCCTTAGTGAAACACAGCTCTGGAACAAAAGGAAGCTTACCACTACAAAAACTGCATCTGGTTTCACGAAGTATTTATCATTCGCATC
Organism: Leucopleurus acutus; assembly: GCF_964270905.1. NCBI lineage: Eukaryota > Metazoa > Chordata > Mammalia > Artiodactyla > Delphinidae > Leucopleurus > Leucopleurus acutus. Next base: position 75,054,191 of record NC_139147.1, on the reverse strand, counting down.
ATCCTATCTTAAAGCTTCAAAGACCCCACTTCAGGACCTCATTTCAGCAGTTCTCCTCTCTAACTAACCTTCCTTTACGTAAACTGAAACTTTCTCCAATTAAATATGGCTACCAGCCCCACAGAAATTTTTGGCCAGCGAGATTAGCTGCGAGACTCTTAAAACTTCGGTATCTCATACTCGGATCTGCTGTTGGGGGTGGCTATACAGCCAAAAAGGTGAGGTTAACTTTCCTACTGCTTTTCCAGTTATTCCAGCATGATTGTTTTAAAGTTTCTTAGCATATGTCGTTTTTCTTTAGTGCAGTAGAATGTAATTAGATGTTTAAACATTTATTGTGTGTCTCTATTATGTGCTAAATTGTTTTAATGGTGCTAATAGGAAAATGCTCTCTGAATCTTAGTTATTATAAGAGATGAAAATGGCCTAATGGAAGGAGCACTGGTCTGGGAGTAAGAACACTTAGGTTTGATTTTCAGCTTTGCCATTTAGTAGCACAGGCAGGGAAGTAAGTGGCATGCTCATGCAACTACTTTGTGGCAACTCTGGGACCAGAGGCAGGGTATCCTGATCCGTGGTCTGTCTTCCTTGTATTCCTCAGTGTTGTTTAAAGCCAAATCATGAAACCCATTTGCAATAGGAGTACATTTTGAATTTTTCCATTTTCTGTATTTAGTAAAGGAGCATTTACATGTTTTATATGCTTGTCTGCTAATTTACTTTTAGAAGAGCAGAGGCCACTTTGTTTCTAAAAATTCTGAACATAATACATTGCTCTTAGTAGCTTAGCATGTTTTAACAAAATAAATTTAAATAGTTTTTTTTAATATTTTATATGGCATTCAGATCATTTGATTGGCATACTTTCTTATCTTTCAGACTTTTGATCAGTGGAAAGACATGATACCTGACCTTAGTGACTATAAATGGATTGTGCCTGACATTGTATGGGAGATTGATGAGTATATCGATTTGGGTTTGTATCAACATTAAAATACTTTTCTTGGTTGTATCTTTAGGAAAGAGAAATAGTTGTATTGAGATAGCTCCTTAACTCTAAGTTTAAGGTTGTAGCAGTTTTTTTTTTTTGACATCTTTATTGGAGTATAATTGCTTTACAATGGTCTGTTAGTTTCTGCTGTATAACAAAGTGAATCCGCTATACATATACATATATCCCCATATCCCCTCCCTCTTGTGCCTCCCTCCCACCCTCCCTATCCCACCGCTCTAGGTGGTCGCAAACCACCGAGCTGATCTCCCTGTGCTATGCGGCTGCTTCCCACTAACTATCTACCTTACGTTTGGTAGTGTATATATGTCAGTACTACTCTCTCACTTCGTCCCAGCTTACCCTTCCCCCTCCCCGTGTCCTCAAGTCCATTCTCTACGTCTGCGTCTTTATTCCTGTCCTGCCCCTAGGTTCATTAGAACCTTTTTTTTTTGATTCCATATATATGTGTTAGCATATGGTATATGTTTTTCTCTTTCTGACTTAATTCACTGTGTATGACAGACTCTAGGTCCATCCACCTCACTACAAATAACTAGTTTTGTTTCTTTTTATGGCTGAGTAATATTCCATTGTATATATGTGCCACATCTTTATCCATTCATCTGTTGATGGACACTTAGGTTGCTTCCATGTCCTGGCTATTGTAAATAGTGCTGCAATGAACATTGGGGTGCATGTGTCTTTTTGAATTATGGTTTTCTCTGGGTATATGCCCAGTAGTGGGATTGCTGGGTCATATGGTAATTCTATTTGTAGTTTTTGAAGGAACCTCCATACTGTTCTCCATAGTGGCTATATCAATTTATATTCCCACCAACAGTGCAGGAGGGTTCCCTTTTCTCCACACCCTCTCCAGCATTTATTGTTTGTAGATTTTTTTTTTTATACAGCAGGTTCTTATTAGTTATCCACTTTATACGCATTAGTTTATATATGTCAATCCCAGTCTCCCAGTTCATCACACCATGATGTTTGTAGATTTTTTGATGATGGCTGGTTGTAGCAGTTTTATTTTAATGATAAAAGTAATAGAATAGGAGAAAAAAATGGTAAGAAAAAAAATTATCCACTAGTTCATCAGTTTAACACAGCTGCCACTATCCTTAGGGATCAGTTTCTTTTAATTGTACCTATTTTGTGTATGTGGTTAATATTTTACTTTGCTTTTTAAGAATTATATAGTCATAGTGAACATACACTTTGCTATCTTGTCTTTTGCTACCTAACACATTTGTCAGCATTTTCTACTCTGCCGAGCAGCCTTCTTGAATATCATTTTCAATGTTGTATGATGTTACTCAGAACAGATGCACTGTGCTTCACCTAACTAGCTCCCTTTGATTGAGTACCTTGGTTACCTCTACTTTTTGTAACCAGATTCCTTAAAAGCCTGCTAGTGTCCAGAGTAATTTCTCCTGTTAGTCTTTCATTGTTCCCTTTTTCAAATAATAGATAGATGAGAAAAAAAGTATATTTGGTAGTTATGATTGCCAGTAACTCATGGTGATCTTTAGAAAAAGATTTTTTTTCTGATGAAATTATTTTCCTCAGGTCTCTTTTTTAAGACTTTGTGTAGACATTTTTTAGACTTTAGCTTAGGTGTATATGGGGGTGGATTTGATCTCTGCATGCACTATTCACAGCACTGTCTTAAAGGTAAAATTGTTGCATTGACAAAGATATTTACAGGAAAAGCACTCCTTCAAATTACTTTTCTAACGTTTATGAGAAGAGCTTTTAACGGTATGCATTCACTTATCCCACGCTGTAGTGACTGCAAGCCTGGGTTCTGAAGCTAGACTGTCTAGGCTTAAACGTGACTCCCCCACTTTGCTGTATGTGCAGGTCCTGTTACTTAACCTCTGTGCCCCATTCCTCGTCTGTAAAATGTGGTTGATGAGAACTGTTTTGTAGCATTGACATGAAGATTAAACAAGTTAGTGCTTTTATAGCACTTAGAATAAGACCTAATACATATTCTTATTTTGAGAAACTTCGTGTTTTATCTTCTCCAGAGAAAATTAGAAAAGCCCTTCCTAATTCAGAAGACACTGTAAAGTTGTACCAAACTTTGACAAAATTGTTGAGTATTTGTAAACAAAAATAAATACTTGATCACTTTATAAATAAAGCTAGCAATAATAAAGTAATGGCTTGTCTTGAGTTCAGAGACAGTTTTTTGAAGTGGTAACAAGTGTAAGTTTTCCTAGGGAATACAAAAGGAGAGAGAAGAGTAATGGAATTCTGTTCTTAAACTTGAACTGGGATTTCATTACTTTTTTTTGAATTCAGGTCAGGTGCTACAAAGGATTTTTCTTTTTTCTTTGATTCATTGCCTTTCTGCTGTGACTTCCTCCCCAAAAATACTTCTGTTTCCAATCCAGTGTTAACATTTATACAGTGTTTCTGTCTCAAGGCATTTAACTTATAAATCAAAGATAACCCTCTAAACCGTATGTTTGGTGAGTCTTTTTAAAAAATTTTTCATGGCTTGTAGAAGATCATCAGAATAACACATTGTTTCAGTTATACGTAGCAGTTATAGTTGGAATAGGGAGAAAAATGGAAAAAAACATTTAAGTTTATATATAATTATTTAAATTGTATGCATGTTTCAATAGTCAAATTCTTATTTTGAGACTGTTTCTTTTCTCTTCTCCAGAGAAAATTAGAAAAGCCCTTCCTGATTCAGAGGACCTTGCAAAATTGGCACCTGACTTTGACAAGATTGTTGAAAGCCTCAGCTTATTGAAGGACTTTTTCACCACAGGTAAGGAAGGACGTGTGTTTAATCTCATTTAAAATGTCGGGAAACACAGAGGAAAAATACTTAAAATGTATTCATTTATTTCCATCTTTTATTTATTTATTATTTTAAATTAACATTTTTAAAAATAAATTTATTTATTTTGTTTATTTATTTTTAGCTGCATTGGGTCTTCATTGCTGCGCGTGGGCTTTCTCTAGTTGCGGCGAGCGGGGGCTACTCTTCCTTGCGGCAGGAGGGCTTTTCATTGCGGTGGCTTCTTTTGTTGCGGAGCATGGGCTCTAGGCATGCGGGCTTCAGTAGTTGTGGCACGTGGGCTCAGTAGTTGTGGCTCGCGGGCTCTAGAGTATAGGCTCAGTAGTTGTGGCTCACGGGCTTAGTTGCTCCGCAGCATGTGAGATCTTCCCGGATCAGGGCTCGAACCTATGTCCCCTGCGTTGGTAGGCGGATTCTCAGCCACTGCACCACCAGGGAAGTCCCTATTTCCATCTTTTAAATGAAAATATTTAGTACAAATAAAAGCCAGGTTTTTGATAAAAGGATAAACACAACGTTTTTTTGCTCTGTGGTTTTACTATTTTTTAAATTTATTTTTATTTTTTGGCAGTGCCACGCGGCACACGGGATCATAGTTCCCTGACCAGGGTTCAAACCTGTGCCCCCTGCAGTGGAAGCACAGAGTCTTAACCACTGGACCACCAGGGAAGTCCCCGTGGTTTTAATTTTTGTTTGGCCCAAGAAAATGAAAATTTGCAAGAACTTAAACATGCTTGGCTTTAGTCAGTGAGGGAAAAATAAATCACTTGCTCTTGACAAGTAGATGACACTTCCTATGTGTTTGCTGTTCATAACTGGTTAGAGCCGATTTGGTGATTTTAAAACAAATTTAATTATAACGGACCATAATGAGTAGAATTTACTAAGGCTAGTCCTGGTGTATTTGCCCAATTCTGCCCTATCATGATATAAATCTGAGGTCTCAGACATCTTTGTTTGCTCATTGTTAAATTTTACATTTCTATTTCCCCCTTTGCTGATTTTTCACAGGTCACAAATTGGTTAGTGAAGTCATAGAAGCTTCTGACCTACTTCTCTTGTTAGGTGTGTAAACAGATATTTTTGCTGATCTTAACATGCCTTTTAAATGCATCTAATAAACTAGCTGCAAATAAAATTGCAGACCAAATTTATAATATTGCTTATGCTAAATTTTAAAATGTCAGAATTATATTGGGCAAATTCATTATCCTTTAGGTGGAAATAATAAAATAATTTTTTGTGGTAAAACTAAAATTCCTAAATATGTGTCTATATTATAAGATTAAAGTTATTAAAAAGAAAGTTTGGTTAACCAAAATATTTTCTTGAACCTGATGTGTTTGTTTCTGTTAATTGAAATGAAAGTCATTTTAATTTGTCTCATCTGTCCTGTCACAGTTGACATTTTTAATTTAATTTTTTTACTGTATATGGTCTGTAATGGCAGTAGTGTATGGCTGAACTGTAAGTACTCTCATGTAAAATAATCCTTATCAAAGATTGCCTTATTTTTTATTGTAATTTTCAGTGATATTTTAAAAAATCAGTTAAACATGTCCTATAATGGTTTTGAAAATTTTTTTCTTAGCTTACCACTGTGTTCCTTAAAATAAGAATAGCTTTCCAAAAAGTGATTTTTGCTCTAAAAATCCTTTTATCTTTCAACCGACTAAACATAATTTGGAATTTAGTTTAGGCTATTGACTTCACTGGAGAATTTAAAGGACTGCATATTTATCTTTAAGGTTCACCTGGAGAAACGGCATTTAGAGCGACAGATGCCGGGTCTGAAAGTGACAAGCCTTATAGAAAGGTACGTATAAAGGAGCATTCTTCACGTAGATAGTCTTGAAAGATTTTTTGAAGTTTTTACCTACCCTGGAAGATCTGAAAATGGTAGCATCCGAGAAGCAAACATGAAAGCATCCAGTGGAGGTATTGTTATTATTCTTGGTACAAAATGCAAGGTATTATTCAACAGTTCTGGAAATGTAATTGGAGAAGCCAGTTTCCCTCAAATATGTCTGTGAAATATTAGTTTCCAGGGTTGTCCCCAGCAAAGGGTTTTGTTGTTAAGTATGTGTGGGGGAAAGCTGGTATAAATAAAACAAGCAGGCTTCTTTTCTTTTCCCTAGGATTTCTCAGACCTTAATATATGCATGTGCATTGTGAATCTCTAAGAGAAGTCAAAGTGTGCAGGGTTTTCCAGATTTATTTAGCAACAAAACCCTTCTTCCATGAAATACCTTCTAGGGACTAATGTTTCATGGTATACAGTTAGGGGAAATATTAAGGGAACGGCAAGTTTGTTACTAAGGGATAAATAGACTTCTGTTACATTGCTAGTCAACAAAATTATGTATGGGGTTATTTAGGATATGTTAATTTCAATTCATGCATTAAAACCCATATGAAACTTTTAGGAGAATTGCTGATGTAGAATAACGTGCATTGTTGTGTATTTATATTAATATGTTAACCTGATATTGTCTTACTCTTAATTCTTTTCGTCTTTTGAAATTGGTAAGATAGCTGATTCCTTGGAAGTTTTTCTTTTTTAATAATAACCTAGATAAATAAATATCTGGAAAAAATACTCCATGAACATTTAAAAATTCAATATGAACATTTAAAAATTAAATGATGAAGGTTATTATGGTTTTAAATCATTGAGGTAAATAATTTTATGTTTTTTGGGGAAGCAGAAAGAAAGTAATTCCTATGTGTAGATTTCCATCTTGTTTCCTGTCCTTCAACTTTGAGCTTTTTACATGATATTCCAAGTTTTAATTATATTTCAAAAGATTTTTTTTCTTTTGTCTTTTAACTTGATCTTTTGGAGAAAACATTTTTCAAAATGTGTGTGTATATGTGTGTGTGTTTGCCTTTTAACTTGATCATTTTTGATAACCTTTTCCACTGGCATTATTTTAACCAAGGGATACCCTTGAATATACATGCTACTGGAAAGAAACATTTGAATAGAAATTAGCCTATGATGCACAGCTTATTTTGAGCCAAGGCCTTGGCCCTTAATGCAGATAGACTTAATGTGTAGAGAAAAGCTAATCTAACTGGGGAGAAGGAACCCCTGTTACAAGTATGGTAGTATGGTTTTTGAGCGACAGGATTTCTTGTTGCCTAGATCAGTTAAGGGAGGCTTGCATCTCTGTTCTTTTCTGATATGGCCTAGGATTGTTTTGGTAAATGAGAATCCTGTTTAGGTCCTGACAGATAATTCCCTTAAAACCCTGCTAAGGTGATAAATGAGTAGTAACTGATAAATGATCAAGAGCTCTGCAGTATAGAAGAAACAAGAGAACTGATCTCTGGGAATTTATATTTACAGATTTTATTTTATACAGTAGACACGAGAGCAAATTTATTGCTTTATTTTATAATTTACTTTGCTTGAAGATAAGTGCTGTTGTAGACTGTTCCTTTTTAACTTTTCCATAATTTATGGTGATTATCTTGCCCATTAAAAACGCACCAATTATTTCCAACTATTTGTTATAAATTAAGCCATTTTCATTATAGGTTAAATCAGATAGTATTAAATGCTAGTATAAATGTTTACAGAAAAAGTATTTTCAACCTCAACTAGTGGTTTTAAATTTTATTAATATGCAGCATTATGTTTTCAAGGCTTGACTGTTACCTGTGCTATTTGAAAATAATGAACTACTCAGACAAGATGCAGATAAACTGATTGTAAGAGACTTGTCTGTAAATTGATGGTTGAATGTAAGCATGGAAAGGGAGACCTTAGCAGAAGCCTTTTTGAAATTATTCTAAAGCATCAAATTTGAAAATTTGGGCAATAATCAGAGGTGGTAGGATGGCATCCAGAGTTCAGGTGATACCTTTTTGATTGGTTCAGTCTGGTGTCTGAGAGCCCCAAGATTTAAAATGGTGTTCATGCCTTAGCTTAATGATTGTTGGGTTTATACCAAAGTTTCTGGCTAGACTTCTATTAGAAATGTAAAAGTAAATGTGAATCACATTTTTTTAATGTAGTAATAGATGAAAAACATTTCGACTAGAAGTAAAAAGAAAACTTGTTCTTTCTAATAAGAGAACACATCTGGAAAAGTGCTGGCAAGTAGAGGGACAATTAGGAACCTTTCTAAGTCAACTGAAGTGAAAGTGACAGGGAGTTGCAGGAACACAGATGCCAGATTGACTTGAGTCAGGCAGAATGAACCACACAATAGACAGATTACTGGTGGTTCCCAGTCTGGGGTCACTGGACTTTTAGGTGTTCTGGAAAGTTGTGATTGAGGTCTTCAAAAAGTCAAAAAGCATCTATTCCCACATAATGCTACACAGGCTAACTAAACCTCAAGTTTCTTTGATTTTGCCTGTATTTATATCCGTTCAGTTTGTGGACAGTAATGTTTATCAAAAGTTCTTCTACGTATTTTTGATAAATAAAAAATGGAAAAATACTGAAACCACATTTTAGTAAATGCTTTTAGTTAGTCAAAAAATTTTAAACTTGTGTTCACTATAGAAAAATATTAGAAAGAGCCCTTAGTGAGACCTGGAGACCTTTAGAACTACCTGAAGACAAATTCGGAATTGGAGTGACAAGCCTTTTTTAGTGAATTAATGGCCTCACCTGGTTTGTAAGTCAGTAGATTTCTGTATATCAGTCATAGTATATATAGGTGACAGGACCACTTAGTGTATCTCCTTTTTTTAGATTCAGTAACATTGTTGTGTTCTAGTGAAAATTAATTTGCTAAATGAGACATTATCTGTCCTTTTGTTCTGTCATGTTTCTGATGGCTCATAAACATCTCATAGAAGTAAGGAATATGGTCATTCTGAAGGGTACAAGCCCATTTATAATTTATAGAAAATATTTGAAGTCCAAATCATAAAAAGTATTGTTACTCTTTTAAAAATAATCATTAAATAGTAATTATCTTCCTTTCCACATTACTGTAATTCTTATTTGTGTGGCTTTACTTATTTTATACCTACCCTCTGAAATATCTCTCTTCCCTTTTCTCTGCCTAATTTCCACTCATCCTGAAAGCCCAGTTCAGTTGTTACCTCTGTGAAGCCTTCCATAACCATTTTAGTCCCAATAATTATTCTCTTAACAATTTAAAACATTTTACAGATGAAACACTATTTACTTTGGCTTTCATTCTTACTGTTTAATAGGCTATTTCTATCACAAAATCTCTGTTCTCAGAGCGCCTAGGATAATGCTGAACTCTTAACACAATTCATCAGTTGATTTAACTCAGTAAAAGTCTGATTTAAAGTAAGCAAATTTGGGGCTTCCCTGGTGGCGCAGTGGTTGAGAGTCCGCCTGCCGATGCAGGGGACGCGGGTTCGTGCCCCGCGGTCCGGGAAGATCCCACATGCCGCAGAGCGGCTGGGCCCGTGAGCCATGGCCGCTGAGCCTGTGCTCCGCAACGGGAGAGGCCACAGCAGTGAGAGGCCCGCGTACCGCAAAAAAAAAAAAAAAAAAAAAAGTAAGCAAATTTGATTAATGCTAACAAGAGTGGGCCCAAAGATTTTATGTAATGTGTCTTTTTGCTCTGATTACCTTTGAATTTCTCCTGGCCTTCAATATTTGACAACTATTGAAGAGAGCAAGAATGTGAAGGTAGCACTTATACTCGGAATTCTGAGTTGTAATAAAGCAGTGTTGCTTAAGTAGGACTTAACATTTCTGGGATTCCTCATGCAACAAATAATGTAAACTGTGGCAAAATGAAATTCTCACAACCAGCACCATCAAGTAGCCGCAGATTCAGGAAACTTAGGTTTCCTAAGCAGCTAACAATTGGCAACTATACTTGGTTAGATACTTGTTTTATTCCTTAATAATAAGCATATTGCATTTTTATGTCATTTAAAAAACATTAAATAAATACTGTGTACATAACACTATTTTTAGGTAATAATTTAGAACAAAGGGGATTTGGTAGAAATTGTATTATCGATAAAAACTATTGGTAATAGACTGATTTGTTCATCTCTTGAAATTAATTATTTGTAGAAATTGTCCAAATAGGATGCGATATTTCTCAGTTGGAGCAAATTAAATAATTCAAGTAGAAAGACATACTTCTTTCTGATATCCAATAATAAACATATTTTAGTTGGCTGTGAATATCTGAGCTGAATTATATATTACTGGGAGGGAGGAAAATAGGAAAATAGATCTTTTTAGCTAATGAAATAGCAGAATTATTCAAACTTTGAAAAGTAGTTTAGTGCCTAGGAATATTTTTTAAATGGAAAGGGAAAGAAGTCTTCACTTTCACGAAGTTCTTTTCTGGACCCAAGTTACTTTTAAAACTAATAAAACGGGTTGGCAAGCTTTTCCTTAGAGGCCAGATGGTAAATATTTTAGGTTTGCAAACCCTGTGGTCTCTAGGACTACTCAGGTAGACCACTGTACTTTGTCAATTCCTTCTCTAAAGAGTAATTTACATTTGCCCTCCGAAATATTGCACTTTTACCATTTTCCTTACTTAAATGTAAATTGAACGTGAAGGGTCAAAGGCACTTTGAAAATAGTGAGACTGTAGAGCTAACAGGTATCAGGTGTAGACTTTGGAGTCACACTGCCTGTATTCAGACTCTGTCTTTCCTGTTTTCTGAGCTGTGTGACCTTGGATAAGTTCCTTAGCTTCTCTGAGTTTTTGGTTTCCTCTTCAGTAATAGGGGGAACCCTACCTGATAAGGGTTATTGTGAGCATTTCGTAAAGCCCTTTAGCACAAGATCTTGGCACATGATAAAACTAAATGAATACTAATGTAATGATAATAATAATGATTATTATCATCTAACACTTAGAATTATTCCATGAGTTAGCATATTAACATTATTTGATTAATTTCCTCCCCTTAATTCCTGTTGAATCTGTTCTGGGGATTGTGATAAGTGGGAAAATGGACTGTAGGGTTGATGTGTAGCTTATTTACATAATAGGCAATTTTTAGGAAACCCCATTTGGATTTTGTGCTGTAAACTGTGTGCGTTTTTAGGTAAAAGTAGGTTATCATTTAATTCATTCAAGCAACAGACATGGGCCAAGCCCTATCCTAGGTGCTGGCCATAACACATCTGAAGTGTCAGGCCTTATTCTGTGTGTTAGGTATAAAAACAAACAAGGTATGGGCCCTTTAGAATACTGTTAAAAATATAGTATTGGGTTGGCCAAAAAGTTCGTTCGGGTTTTTCCATATCTTACAGAAAAACCCAAACAAACTTTTTGGCCAACCCAATATTTTATTTTATTTTTTTGGCCATGCCTCCCGGGTTGTGGGATCTTAGTTCCCCAACCAAGGATCGAACCCAGGGCCCCAGCAGTGAGAGCGCCAAGTGCCAACCACTGGACTGCCAGGGAATTCCCAAAAATATAGCATTTTAAATGTATTCACATAAGAATGAGTCATAATTTCAAGATTTTTAAAAATATTTTCTAACAAGCTTATCAACTTCTAGAGGTATTTGCAGCATTTTCAGTTGACATTTTGGTTTCTGGAGTTATCACTGATTTTCTTGGTCTGATGTTACACTTTTTTAAAAACCCGAGAACACTGTACATGAAATATGGGACTATGAGAACTGCAGCGTCAAATTGACAGTAACCAGGAGATGTTTAGAGAGTATTCATCTGTGGTTGTTTACAATAACTATTGTTAAAGATCACAATTAGTACATTTTTAATGTAATATATATCATTTAAAAAACAATTATGTGCTGTTTCTTGAGAGAAGAATGTCTGAACTTGGGAAAATATTTATTGAGTAAAAGTGTTCTGTTCATGTAAGGAGGCATGAACAAATGCCTCATCTTGCACAGGAGGTACACACATTTTTCCCTTCCTTATTCCACAAACCTTAGCTTTAAAAGCTAATCCAGCTGTGCTTAGGGTGAGATTTGATGCCTAAAGTTGGATAATGGTAACCTTTTTTAGTATAGTGTATATAGCTTTTTCTGTGTCTAATTCTTGTTTTCTTCCTACTTTTTTTAGGAGGTAACAGTCAATTTCAACTACCTTCACATAAAAGTGCTTCAGTAACAGACTTGGAAGGAAAGTGAGGTGTCACTAGAAAGAGAGGGTGTTTTTCTTGTAATAGATATTAGATATTTACCATACACTTTGTATGTACATATAAACAGTGGATTAGGGAGGGGTGTTTAAGCTATGAATAAACAAGAATCCTGTGCCTGATAGACCAGCACAGTTAAGAAATGTGGAATATTTTCTCACTGCTTTAGCATTTTATAACTTATACTACTGGGTATTATGTTAATTAAAGCACAGGTACACTAATGTGTAAGCCAACATGGGAAGCCATCTTTAAAAGGGAACTGTTTTGAGAAATCTAAACACTTGGATGAGTAGAAGAAGTGATTATGATAAATGACTAAATGAATAAAAATGAGTTGGATTACTTTTCTTTCTGCTTGATGAAAGACAGTGATACAAAAAATGAAAAAAAAAGGACATAAAAAATTATGGGAATGATGAGGGTAGTGAGTTGGCATTGCATTTCTTTGATAGATTTATCAATGACCATAAAAGTGTTTATTTAAAAGATACATGTTAAAAGATAACCACAGGTTTTTATAAATATATTTTGTACTATTGAATTTGGAAACAAATGTTGAAAGTTTAGTTATGTTACTTGCCACTTTGATGTTCTCTTACTTTTCATGAAGAAATATCAACTAGTTTCATCCTTTGATTTATATAGTAAGTCAACCAGTTTCATTATGTTGGTATAACTTAATGTATTAAAACTAAGAATCAAACAAAATAAAAATCCCCCTAATTGTTTGCTAATATTTCCCTTAATTTAAAGTGCTTTACTGTAATACATCTTTTCTATTTGTATTTATTTCTTGTAAACTTTTTTATTTATATAAATCTTTGGATTATATAAACTAAGTTATTAAGCCTCCAGGTGAGTCTTACTAATTAAAATTTGAATGTAACGTTAACCAATATTTCATTTTAAGAAACTTTATAATTGTACTATACAAAATAAAATATTTTTGGCAGTTATTTTATAAAGCTATGAAGCTATTTGAAACTCCTAATGAGTGTTAGTTTTCCTAATTCTTTTTATTATTATAACTTGGTAAAAATTGTTCTCCCAGGTAAACTATTCTTGTAAAATTAAAGAGTGACCTCATTCATTGGAACTTTGCCTTTTTAGGGTTTCTAATTGAGAAAATATAAGGTTCCTGACATTGTCAATTGCTAGTTGTTTTTTCTCCTACATTTCTTGAGGTTGATTATCTAATAGACAGCAATTAAAAACACTGTACAGAAAATGACATGTATTTTCGTTTCATGTCACAAGTGAATACATTGCATCAGATGAACATTTCATGATTATTAAATGGAATGAATTTTAAACATAGAAATGATGATTATTTTGTGCATAGGTCCAAACTGGGTTTTGTTTCATTTTTATTTTCATAGTAACTATATTATCTCCATATCTTAATTATGTTATTTTATTGAGCTTGTGCTTTAGTAATTGATATATCCTTGGTTATATTCTCAGAGGCCATTTTTATTTAGTGTCAAAACGGCTTATAAAAAGTGAAAATTCAGTCAAACTACTTATTTGATGTTGTATAAAGCTAAAACAGTACCTCAAACATTATTTTTTAATTTGCAAAAAAAAACCCCTTAGATTTTAATCAAATAAGATTCTGTGTGTAGACATGTAAAATTATGAATTAATGCAAACCCTTGATAACTTGATGCTCAAAACTACGTTTTGAGGGATCTTTATTTATTTACCTTTTGGCCACGCCATGTGGCATATGGGATCTTAGTTCCTGGACCAGGGGTCAAACCCACGCCCCCTGCAGTGGGAGCTTGGAGTCTTAACCACTGGACCTCCAGGGAAGTCCTTTGAGGGGTCTTTAATTGAAGACATTAGATGTCAAGGAAAACTTAAGAATAATGATTTAATAAGTGATTAAGCTATTATGTATTCTCTATTTAGTCTTATGAAACTTATGGTTGAGAATTAGAAGATTCAGACCTTTGAAATCAACACTGTTGAAAACTCAGTTTTGTTTTTTCCCCCATATGTATCAAGTCAGGAGCGTACACTAGTTCGTATTGGCAATTCAAAAAGAAGGGTTGAAGTATTTGTTTTCTCAGTTTTTCTGTTCCTAGGACATTTAGTTAACTATAGTGCCACCTTCCTTGAGCATTCCAGTTAGTCTCGGTTTTACTGTATGTTGATATTATATATCTGGCTCGTTTTATTCAGCAGTCACTTATTGCATTTTCCTTTTCACTTATTAAACTATGCTGTTTTATATTTCTGAGACATAATTTTACTGAGGAGAAAAATGGAAATGTAGTACAGAACCTAGTTATATAGTGGCTGTAAAGGGACATAACTGAGTTTCCATTTTTGTTATAAGCTATCCATTCTTCTCTGACTTACATCTGTTCCTTTCTTGTGCCCTTTGGTTTAACATTGTTCTCCTCCCCAATTTTCCTCTTCTCCTCGTTGTAAACTCATGGCAGGGTCTGCTTGGTGAGCTCATTCTCTTACAACAGCAAATTCAAGAGCATGAAGAGGAAGCGCGCAGAGCCGCAGGCCAATATAGCACGAGCCATGCCCAACAGAAGCGCAAGGTGATGGATGGTTTAAGGGGGCTACTGATATGTTCACACTAATCAGCCGTTTCTACCAGGATCGTGTCACCTTAATCCATTCATGGACTCCAATTATGAGAAATTATTTTTGACAAAGTAAAAATATGAAAGATAATAGAGATATGCAACTTTCCTAGAGTAGGTAAATCCAAAATATTAAACATAGGAGTTTATTTTCTGAAAATTAGATTATCTGTGAGGGTTCATGGATTTGTACTTAGATAAGAGTTATGAATTGCAGCTTACTTGGTCCAGTTATTGAGTCACCTTAAATTTGTAGCCAACTTGTCTATTCTCCAAGTTTTCATTTGTAAAATGAAAAGGGTTACTGTGAATGACCATGTTAAATTAAAGAATGAAATGTATTTGTTTTAGTTAAAATGAATCAGCAGAGAATTCTTATTTCTTACGGAAGGAAACTGTAAGTCAAAAACTTAACTTTGGGGCAAAGTTATTCTTAGATACTTTGATAAATTTGTATAAAGATTTTCCACATTTATTAATAAAGTCAGCACAGATTTTCACCTTGTCTACTGCAGGACTGAACATTGGAAATTTGATATAATTCTGGTCAATAAAGAACAGATTCTGATAAAACTCAGCATAACAGTATACAAATGTTTGGTTATAGGAGCAGCCAAGGAATCCTTAAAGATATACTTTTGGCTGTTAGATGATCCTATAGTATAGATCCCAAGGTTAATGTTCTAAAGAGACTAGAGTCAAATGAACTGTATGTAATGATTTTAAAATTATACTCTAAGATCTTGAAATCAGCTATTTGTGTTACATATATTAGATAAGAAAAATTTTGGAGTTAGGTGCAAATTTTACTCAGGAAAAAAGATTCAGTCATACAGTTAGCTTCCTGTAGGTTCTGATATTGAAATCAACCAATATTGTAGATAATTAGTGCAATAATTCTGCTGGCTAACCCTGTCGCATTTGGTGGTGGTTAATACTTGAGAATACTCATCATAGTTTTCATTTATTTTTTCAGTATCACTACCTGGCTTTTCTCAATTCCATGGCTGTGGAATCAACTCCTGTATGTTGTTTAGCTTTCAGTGAATGAATAACATAGGTAGAAATAGAAAACAAGTTATTTTCCTACTTGTGTTAAACCAAGGGAGGACTTATTTTGGCTGCGTTGGGTCTTCGTTGCTGTGTGCGGGTTTTCTCTAGTTGTGGTGAGCGGAGACTACTCTTCACTGCGGTGTGCAGGCTTCTCATTGCGGTGGCTTCTCTTGTTGCAGAGCACAGGCTCTATGTGCGCGGGCTCAGTAGTTGCAGCACCCGGGCCCTAGAGTGCATGGGCCAGCAAGTTGCAGTGCATGGGCTCAGTAGTTGCGGTGCGTGGGCCCTAGGGTGTGCAGGCTTCAGTAGTTGTGGTGCGTGGGCTCAGTAGTTGTGGCTCACGGGCTCTAGAGAGCAGGCTCAGTAGTTGTGGCACACGGGCCTAATTGCTCCGCAGCATGTGGAATCCTCCCAGACCAGGGATTGAACCTCTGTCTCCTGCATTGGCAGGCGGATTCTTAACCACTGTGCTACCAGGGAAGTCCCAAGGGAGGGCTTACTTTAAATGGTGCTTTAGCATTCTCTGTTCCTCATGCTGCTGAGAGTACCATTTAAATATTGTAACAAGTTGGATGCTTAGGCTAAGCCCTCTGTTCCTTAGCTTTGTTACAGAAAGAAGGGGAGGGAGCTACTGTGTTTTGGTACGTTAGTTAGGAATATGAATATAGCTCTAGTTACTAGTAGTTCTTGTGTTTTTCATAATGGTAAAATAATTTGCAATGAGTCCTATAGATCTGCTATTTTAAGATTCTAAGATACAGTTTAAGATTATTGATGTGCTGTTGAATCTGATGATTTAAGCAATATCAGTAGTGAATATTGTTTATTTTCTACACTGCCAAGGGTTAATGTTCATTTGGGGCCAACTTTACTAGCCTTTTTTCAGGCTTACGGTTATCCTTCCTATTCCTAATATTTATTGGATTATCCATGTAACCCTTTTATTCCTCACTTTACACATTTGTAAAAGAGCTACTGGCAGGACTGTACCTCCATCTGTTTTGTTTATTAAGGCATACTTAGTAGAGCACGAAACAGGGCTTGTTCCTGCCCACTTTGCAGTTACCTTGTGTGAAAGTAAATGAGACTAAAAACAATTTATGCTCCTCTATAATAATATCATTCCTTTTACTGTCCTTAAAGATGGTTTCCTTACTGTATCTTCCCCTTTATTCCCCCTATAGTTAGTACACAGATGACTTTTCAGCCCTACATTGTCATAATGACCAAAATCCTAATTTGATTAGATTTTTATCATTCTAAGCATTTGAGGTTTGCTTGAGGTACAAAGCCACAGCTACTTTTTGTTGCTTTTTGACCATTATTTCTTATTACACCTTGAAAATATAAGTAGGCCTTCATTATTTATGTCTTAGTAGCAGCTAATAGATTTACCCTGTATCATCTGAGCAAAGGAGCTCATGCAGAGACAGCAGATTAAGACTGCCATTGATAGGTTTGCCTCCTGTGAATATGTACACATACATAAAAATTTTTACGAGTCTTATGCATTTCTGTATTTCAGAATGTCCAGAATTGCTTAGTAGGAAGAGATACTTAAAATTTAAAAATCAGGCTTGGTTTTGTGAGGAGCTAGTAAAGGTTTTTCTCTTTCAGCTTTAGCTTGTTTCTGCAGAGGGTTCCGCTCTTTCTCCATCAATTTTACAGCCCTGGAATTGTAGAAAAGCTCTGGTTTCAAGACTATTGATACCCATTTCTGTCAGGGTGAGTTTTAAATTAATTTCATAATGAAAACTAAATATATTAAACAGTAGGACAAGAACTTACTGTAAGTAGCTGAATTTTACCAGTAAAGTGCATCAAAATAAAATATACCCAGGTTGCTAGTTAAGACCTCAAATAAATGATAGACTAACAATAGCATGTACTAGTCTCTTAAGAAAATATGTAAAAGTATCTTATCATTAATCTTTAATATTTATTTTGTGAACCTAAATGTTTTGATTTTATTTCCTAGAAAATATTAGGTCTAATTCTCGATTCCACCATCACGTGTCTTTTATATAATAACAGTAATCTTTTAATTTAACATTAAACTAAGCAGATAGGAAGTGTATTGGTAAAACTGCATGAGTTGTTCCTAACAGTCTTGCCAGAAGCGCACATGATAAATTTAAATATTCCTAAGAATCTAAATTTATGAAAATCTTAACAGTCATTGTACTAAATACTAATATTAGCATAAAGATTGTATTTGTAATGTTCTAATAACCTTATATCATTTTAACTCTTTATATATCCTTTCTATTTTACCAAATTATCAAGGTAACCTTTTATAGTCCTTGGCTTATAGTAAACATTCTAACTTTGTGTAATTGTATTAGTTTCTTAATTATTGCCTCAGATATAGAGAAATGTCGGATTTTCTACTGTAATTTATATTACATGAAATCATTAAATATTCATATCTAAAACTAAAACAGTTTATACTAATATTGTTTATACATTTCATACTAATTTAACTGCATTGGATGAATAGTTAACGGAACAGAGTAAATCAGAGAAACTTTCAAAATGAATTGGGAATATAATCTGCATAACAAAATTTTTATGACCATACTATTACAGTATGATGGCATGCCATATGGTCAAAATATGGAATTATTTATTTCTTCACTGGCCTTTAAGATTTTGTTCTTTGGGTTGTGGGCTCCTCCCCAACGTGCTTGTTTCCTCACATTTTAGGAGACGATTAATAATTCTTGTCCATTTTACAAACACATAGTCAAATGAAAAACACTTATATCCACAAGTCTCTGGCAAAGTTTGTTTTATATTATCGTTTTTCTAATTACCAAACCAAATTTAGAATTTTTAGACATAGGCTTTTTAGGAAAAAATGATACATACCTATCATTTCTAACAAGTATTGTCATTTTTATTTAAAAGAATTTTGAGGGGGCTTCCTTGGTGGCGCAGTGGTTAAGAGTCCGCCTGCCGATGCAGGGGACATGGGTTCGTGCCCCTGTCCGGGAAGATCCCACATGCCGCGGAGCGGCTGGGCCCGTGAGCCATGGCCGCTGGGCCTGCACGCCTGGAGCCTGTGCTCCGCAATGGGAGAGGCCACAACAGTGAGAGGCCCGCGTACTGCAAAAAAAAAAAAAAAGAATTTTGAGGGAAATTTTGATAAATTATTTGGAAATAGGAATTAAACTCTCAAAATAACTTTATTGCATGGATGAGAGTTATTAACGTCTACCTCAATAAGCAAATCATTTAGAATGTTTTCATATATATTTGCTACCATGATGTCTTGACTGCTTAAATAGCCAATGAATAAAGATGAATAAAGATTTACATGAATTTTAACTTGATTTTTGTCTCCTGTGGAATAAAATCATCTCTAAACATTTTGAGTATCAGAAATTAGATAATTATTTTGAAAGACTGAGAATGGCAACCTCGGCATCTCACCAGGGAGTCAAAGTACAGTTACATGTATTTGTCATAAATGACATCATTTTAATTACAGTTGATTATTGTGTTTTATATTTGGAATTGTGACTACTTGAAAGCCTGTTATAGAATAAAGTTTTTTGTTGTTTTGAATATTTTATCTTAGAAATATTAGCATTAATAACAATTCGGAGTAGTTTCCCCAATACCTATGGGTTTTATCCTACTTTTGTTTTATGTTGAAATCAATTTTAGTTGCTTTACTCAACTTCATTGCTCCTGATGCATTCGCTTTATTATGGGTTAGCAGATCTTGCATTGGAACTGAATTTAAAAATAAGCATCTGGCTCCACTTAAAGCTCTGAAAATGCAAGTTGTTCTTTGCATTTATTAAACGCTTTCCTACTTACAGAATAGAAATGGATAGTGTTTGCTTAAAGATACGCTATGACCAATGAACTTTTCAGTAGCTGTAAATGATAACATGTGTCTGACTTCCCAAAACATTTCTGTAAGGATATTATTGCCTTATTTGTCCAAGCATCCAAGTCCCTGTGCTTGAGTACAAAATAACCTATCAAGAATATAGTAACCATATGTGTTGCTTTCTTGTTTTTCTAACAAACCAGCCATATATGACTAGAATGGCAATAGGAAGATGGTTGCTTTTTAAGGTTTTCACTTAATATAAAATTTTGATGAGCTATTTTTATTAATGAATAAGATATTTTTACTTAAATAAGCATTTGATTTAAAATTTGCTTTGACTAAATATCCATATAAAGCCAGTAGTTTTCACTCTCAAAAATGCTTTTTTAAAAACATTAACTTACTGTATATTCTATATAAACCTAATTCTACTCCAATAAAATTATTTATTTTAAACATTTAGGTGTCAGACAAAGAGAAAATAGACCAACTTCAAGAAGAGCTTCTGCATACCCAGGTAATTCTGATGAGTAAAAAGAACCAGAAAGTTTTTCTTAAACTCTAAGTTTGGTGGTATGGAAATTTATCTTTTTAACAAAGCAAAATTTAGAGTGGCTTAATGATAGAACCTTATTATTATAAGTAGATGCTCCCCAAACTGCAAAAACTAATTGAGAAATAAGGACTAATGAAGGAACTTGATAAGTTTAATTAACTAATTTATGTGTAAAAACCTATTTTTTAGTGAATCTTATGCTTCTAATTTTAAAGAAAAACTACAGCAAAAACTGGGGAAAGTGACCTGTCCTTATATAAATCTATGTTTGCAATTTTACATTGATAGGCTAATTAAGTAACAGTTAAAGAAATTGGAGTTGAGTCTACCACAGTTCTTCTCTGAAGCCCAAAGCCAATCAGATAATAACCTTTCCAAAGGTATTTCTAACACTACTATGAAAAGTTATTCTCTTATAATTGATGATAACAATTATCATTAAAGACTTTTTCTGTGCAATGTAGTTGAGTAGGTAACATTCTAGTGAAAAATTGCCCCATCACCCACTCTATCTTTAGTTATTCTATGTAGATACAATGACATGCAATAATTAAGAATAAGTTAAAAAGACTTATTGGGTCTCTCTTTTTAGGGGAAAAAAATACAAGGACAATCTAGATGAAATTAGGAACTAGTATATTTTGAGTCCCAGGTTTTCTTAATATCTATGCATTATTCTTACACTTGACTATATGTTAGAATACTGTGTGCTCTGAGCAGCACTGTATATATTTGTTATGGCTTCCCAGCCAGGTGATTACAATCTGCAGCCAGGGATTAAGAATCATTGGCCTCAGAATGTGGTCTCTGCAGCATTAGCATCAGTAATGTCCTTTGGGAACTTGTTTGAAATGCAGATTATTGGTCCCATCCCATCTTCACTGAGTGGGAAGCTCTGGGTGTAGAACTGAGCAATCTTTGTTCTTAAAAACCCTCAAGTGATTCTGATGAATTCTTAAGTTTGAGAATTACTGGTCTAGACATCTTTGCAGGATGACCCAGCAGCACATCTCTGTAGGAAGACTGCAGATTGGCACCTGTACTAAAGAGTGTTTCCAGCCCCAGAAAATGTAGACCCCATAATTGATTCCATATTTACCAGGAAGTGAGCCAGTGGAAATCCTGCCACCCCTATATATACCTATTGATATCAACCCTTCAATTTGTACGGTTGTTGTCAGCTGCTAGGCATTGACAGACACTTGATGGAGAGTTCATGATGTAATAATAGCGTTATCTATATCAGTAGTGTCCAGTAGAAATATAATGCAAGCCATGCACTGTAATATTTTTACATTAAAATAAGGGTGAAAAGAAATAGGTAGAATTTTGATGTTAATAATAAATTTAACCCAGCAGATCTAAAATAATGTCATTTAAACATCTAATTAGTATAATAAATATTAATGTGGTGTTTATGTATTTTTACTGAATTATAGAAATCTGGTGTGTATTTTATACTTAACTCATCTCCATTCAGGCTAGCCACATTTCAAGTGCTCAGTACCTGCGTGTGGCTAGTGGCTACCATCCATATTAGACAGCACAGATCTAATTCTTAGATAACTACCAGTATTTTGTTATATATACTATTACTACAGATAGATGAACAAATTCTGTAAAAATATATTTATAATAGAATCTAGCCTGTAGTTCTACCTGTCTCGTACTATTACATAATATTTTCTTTAATTTGGCTTAAGCTGGACATTCTCTGAGGATAGAGCCATGATCTCTTGTTATTTACTGTATGCTTGGAAGATTATAACAACCTAACATTTTCTAAGAAATATTTTCCATTATAAGAGTCATGTTATTGTAAGTTGGACATAAACATCCAGTTGGTTATAGGAAAGAGTAATTCTTAATAGTTTTCTGAACATTGTTAATGTTTAGAGAAGAAATAATAGTGTACAGAGAAGACCAATTAGAAAAGGATCACATTTATTCTAGAAGAACATTGTATAGCCAAGCATCTACTTTGACAAAAAAGCCTGTCTAAATGTATTAGTTTTCTTTAAATTGTTCTTATATCAATATTTTAAAAATTAATGTGTAATTTCTGGCCACAGAAACTTACCAAAACTTGGAAGAGTTTGACCCCTCAACTCAGACCTGTATTCAAAACTCTGTGACCTTAGATAGGCTACCAGGCATCCCTGACCTCTGATTTCTAATCTGTATAACCTTTGCCTCACTTGAAGGCTTACGGGAGTTAATGCAGGTCAAACAGTAAAGGGCCTGTCACATACTGAATAGTCAGGTACTGTTAGCTATTTTTATTTTATATCATTTTTATAAAATAATATGGGGGATGGGGAGAGTTTGAATTTTTGTCAAATGTCCCTTTAATGAAGACTTAAAATTTTGTTGTAATAGGAAATATTGCTTCATAGAGGATACTTAAGAACTTCCTTCTTCAACTCCTTTCATTTTTAGTATTTTTAATAATTTCTTCAACATAAACAGCAAAGAGTTTTCCAAACAAAATTCCAATTGAAATAGAAAACTATAATGAAGCTCATTGTTTGAGATAATATTCATAATTTATTTGTTCAACATTTTCATAGATGACTTTTAAATGAAATAATTCATTTTAAGTAGGCAGGAGATATTGCTCCAGGATCTTGGAAGATTTTAATTTACACTTAATGTTATTTTTTAACCCATCTCTTTCTTATAAAGTTATGTGTATTATTTTGTTGCAGTTAAAGTACCAGAGAATCTTGGAACGGCTAGAAAAGGAGAACAAAGAATTGAGAAAATTAGTATTACAGAAAGATGACAAAGGCATCCATCACAGAAAGCTTAAGGTACTTTAAGTTTGTCTTAATTTGTTCGCTCTCAGAACTTTACCACTTCACATTGTGTGTTGATCAATACCGGATATTAAGGAACTGCAAAGGGTTCTATCCTTTTATTTCTAACCTGATATGCTTAGGGGATAGGGAGGTCTCTTCCTAAGACTTTCCACAAATTACAATCTTCAAACATTTATTTTATACTATATCCATAAATTTTCATACTTTCAAGAGTCATTTCTTGTGAATCAGTTTATTTTTTCTGAAATATTTAGTTTATCTCTAGGTTTACTTAATTTATACAGCTATAAAACCAGCAGTGTAAGTTGATAGAAAGTTACATATGTCTTATTTTCATTGCCTTGCTTGTATTGCCACTCAATGAAGAGGCCACTTCCTCCAGTTTTACAATAGTTAATGTTTTCTTCTGGAAGGTTCCTTAGACATTTTAAAGTATTTTTGAAAAAGCATGCTGGTATTGTTATCATCAGCACATTGGTAATTACCATTATCAGTTAATTAAATCTTATTATTCCCCACTAAACCAACCTTTATGTGCTAAATGAAATTGAAGTAATTCTTTTAACTTAAATGTCATATAAGTAAACAGAATATGTATGTAGCAAAACTGCAATAAATCATGGCACATTCATTTTGTAGCCAAGGTCCAAAGATATATAGCCCTAGTTTAACCAACATGTATTAATAGTTGTGACTCCAAATTACGACTGCATAAAACAAATAAATAGCATGACTTTATTTATAAGTCAGCACATGGCAGATGGGAAAAACCACATCCAAGTGTTAATATATATTGAGAATTATATATATTAACACTGAGAAATTGTATTTTCTCTCATAAAATGAAATGGTAATGAAAATTCGAAAAGTTTTTGGTTTATTTTTAGGTGGAGGGGATAAGAGTTGCTTTCCTTTTATTTCTAGGTGTTGAGAGATGAAAGTCAGTGTAGACCCTCATTTTGTTCCTACTTTGGCACTGAAACTTACCTTTAATTATTAAATGCTTGATAGTAACCTTTTTCCCAGGCCTGTGTATATGTTCAATCATTCCTCAAATACTTGAAGCTTATAATTTTCCAGGCACCGTGTTTGATACTGTTTTTACTGAGATGTCTGCCCCTGGTGCTCTCACATTTTAGTCTGCCCAGTTATCAGTGTACACTAATCATTCATACTGATTTAACAATAATCTTGGTGTTTCTTTCTCTACTTTACTAGTTCTTCAGTCTCTCTTTCTCTCCCACTCTGACGCATACACCAAACATTCCTTTCAGCTGGTCACCTGACCCCTTATTGGGCGTTTTTTGGTGTTAATGGTCTTCCTTTGTTGGGCACTTAATGTTAGCTCTTCAATATTAAACAATAATCTCCTTCTTTTACCATTTAATTAGAAGGTTCGGAAATCATGAATTAATATACTGTGTTAAATCATTGTCTCTTTAAAATAAATTTGATAAGAACATATGGAATTTTATTCTGTACTGTTTTACATTTACTAGGAATATTTATTTGCGTAACTAGGAAAAGCAATACAATTATTATGGAAACATTTTGAATGTATCAGCTCTTTTATCGACACATCTGTGGTTTTTTAAAAATGTTTTCACTATTTTATATTACTCATTTCTTGAATTTTATAGAAATCTTTGATTGACATGTACTCTGAAGTTCTTGATGTTCTGTCCGATTATGATGCCAGTTATAATACACAAGATCATCTGCCAAGGGTAAGTAAAAAATTAGTACACAGTGAACTTGCCCATTAGCAAAAAAGCACTGTAGTTTTTTAAAAAGTTACATACATAATACATACACATATGTATAGACATAGACAAAGACATAAAATTTTCTGTGTAATATTCATGTGTTCTAGGTGATGCCCTAAGCATTGAATATTGTTTGACTCTTTATTTTGGTCCATTGGTTTACTTATATTTATGCATAATAAAGTAAGGCTTTCAGATATTTGGCATTATGTATTCATGATATCCATGATATTAAAATACCTGAATGGTGGATAAGATTAGGTACATGAGTGAAATTTAACCTTATAGAATTGAAAATGTCTTTGTAAAGAGTAAACTAGCTATGGAAAAGATTTGTGGAATATTAATGTTAATGTGTTTTTAAAACTAGTGGTTTAAATTAGCATGAGTTTTTAATAAAAATTTGGCTGTAAATAATGGATCCAGTTAATGTTTTGCTGTTTATGTTTTCAATACACATCAATGTATGAACCATCATTTTTTTCTGGATGATATTTTAAAATCATTTAATTGTGGATAATTTTTAAGACTAAAACTTCTCAGCAGCATTCCAAATCTATTAAATTTAAGTTGGTATCAAAAGATATGAATATGTGGTATTTATTTTGTCATAAGGTTGTTGTGGTTGGAGATCAAAGTGCTGGAAAAACTAGTGTGTTGGAAATGATTGCTCAAGCACGAATATTCCCTAGAGGGTCTGGGGAGATGATGACACGTTCTCCGGTTAAGGTAAGAAAATAGGCCCTCTGGATTAATAGACTTACTGTGGTGGTCATTTTGTGATGTATTTAAATGTTGAAGCACTATGTTATACACTGAAACTAACATGATATTGTTTGTCAACTCTACTTCAGTTAAAAAGGAAAATAGGCCAAATGAAGTTCCTCAGGAAAGTAGTCACTTTAATGAAGTTTGTCCATTGTGTTAAAATGAAGAATTCTGACAAAAGAAATAATTGATATGTAGCATTTGGAATTATTGCTAGTGTAGAAATCAGTAGGCAGCATCCTTCAGGCATGAACAAAGATCAGGAGTTTTTCTTGCTGTAATGTAGACACAAGGATGTGTGTGTATGTTTTAACTCAGCTGAATGGATGGAGTAGGTATAGAGTGATTGGAGAAATGGAAAATTGAAGTCACCAAGAATGAAGGCTAGAATAGTGGTAGAAAGTGAGACAATGAGGCTGATGCTGAAGTCTTGCAGAATTGAGGTCTGTTTATAATTACAACAGGCAGTCTAGTGTGATTCAGACAGTGCATCGTTTGGGGTCTGGCTGTGATTTCAACCATGTTGTGTAAAACTAGTTTCTTTTTCATTGCTTTGTGTTATTGTGTGAATATACCACACTTTATAGATCCGTTTTATTGTTGATGGGCATTTGGAATATTACAAATTTAGGGGGAAAAGAATGAACTGACTATATCATGCTCTGTAATTAACTGTAAAAATATTGTGAACCTAGCTTTTACATTGTAACCAGCACCCTAATTGTAGTGGCTATGGCTGATACTATATTTTAGGAAGGAGTTCACTTTCTTCCAGCAGGCAGATATCATGGACAGATTTCCTTGAAACAGACAAGGCTGTTCTCTTTTCAGTTTGTCATTACTTCACTAGTATTTACCAGGACTTCTCCTCCTTCATGGACTCTAAACTCCAGATTTTTGTCTCCCCTTGAAGAGTGAAATTGCCAAAATCTTGACTTAATATTTTAACTTCTTTAACAGCTTCTTTGTTCCTTAATGCGCAAATGCCTTAAAGGGAAATTGTGCATAGAATGTAGGGCTCAGTTTTTGGAGATTTATTTCTGCTGTCCATTTTTCTCTGAGAGTTTGGCATCTTAGATGGTGGCTGCTTGATAGCCCTGGAATCCGATTTTGTCTCTTCAACACAGTGAGACTGCTACAAGTTTTAAACTTCTCTTTCAGGCCACCATGTGCCACAAATCAGCAAATGCCCTGAGGGAGAATAGCTGCAGGAATATACCCATCCAGATCCTTTGGGGTCCTGGACTCAGTCCAGGCTGCTCAGATGTCTCCAAACAGCTAGGTTTTATTTGTTATCCTCTGTATGCTTAGCTAATCTTAGTAGACAGAATTGTTTTTTAAAAGTGAAATCGAATCATTATAGAGAAGCTTGAAAAGTTACAACTGAAAAGTTAAGGAATGTGAAGTTTAGAAGTTCTCATGAAACCACTGACTGTTGACATATAAGTTGTTAGAGAATTTCTTGCTCAAATGTCACTCCTTGGGTGAAGGCTGCCTTAGTTCCCCTTAGTACTGCTCTCCTCTGTGGCATCCTAGGTTTTGCTACACAGACCTATTCTCTCTGTATATTTCTCCCAGTATATAATGAGGCCTAAACCAGTTACAGTCAATTCTTCGAGTTTCCCCATCTGCAGTGCCTGACACAGTTGGCTCTCAATAAATAGGTGTTGAATAAATGAATTGTCCTTTACCTAAATTTACCTTTGAAGTGAAATGCAAGATTTCCTTTTAGTTTTTCAAGTTTTGAGATTGATGGCTTTCTGCCTGGGACTCTGTATAATGTTGACTGGAAAATGAGAACCATATAAGTGCTGTGGGAATTAATAGGAATTGTAAATACAGTCTTCTCAATGTTCTGTTAATTTCAGGTGACTCTCAGTGAAGGCCCTCACCACGTGGCCTTGTTTAAAGATAGTTCTCGGGAGTTTGATCTTACCAAAGAGGAAGATGTAAGTAGAATTTGTATGAGGTTTATGTATGTAACTTTTTATAACATGTGTAAACTTACAAAAGACAACTAAATGGAATATTTAACTGAAGATTTCCTTAGGATTTTGTTGCTTTCCATTGATAGCTTGCAGCATTAAGACATGAAATAGAACTCCGAATGAGAAAAAACGTGAAAGAAGGCTGTACTGTTAGCCCTGAGGTAAGTGTTGCAATTCATTTCAACAATGTTTTATGGAAATCCAGTGTTTATGGTTTGAAATCATGGTGTTAGCATTGATGTTTAGATTGCAGCTGTTCCAAGATGCTTAGTCTTTTTTTTTTCTTTTAATATTCCAAAGAATATTGTTTTGTGGATAATTTTCTATGATAATTACTGTTATGGTCAGAAAAAGCATAATTTTTTTCTGAGCTGCATATCTGAATGGATGAGATACAGAATTTTCAAAATATGTGTCACCAAAAAATTCCTACCAAGCTGCTTCCCAAAATTAGTTTTTTGGTTTTTGGATTTTTTTTCCCTGCACAGACCATATCCTTAAATGTAAAGGGCCCTGGACTACAGAGGATGGTGCTTGTTGACCTACCAGGTGTGATTAATGTAAGTATCTACAAAATGTGTGTTTTATCTTCCTATTGTGAAAGACATTTATAATGACATTTAAAACCTTTTTCTTCAAGACTGTGACATCAGGCATGGCTCCTGACACAAAAGAAACTATTTTCAGTATCAGCAAAGCCTATATGCAGAATCCTAATGCTATCATACTATGTATTCAAGGTAAGTTTTATTGAAAGATTTTAATTGCACTAATATTCTTCCTTACTTAGCAATCAAAGCTTTGTTCTACATATGCATGTTACATAAACATACAAAATAAATATGTTTTGTCATCTCCTCTTGTTCGTTTTATTAGTAAATAGAATTGAAGTTGGTGATATTTTGATAAATTTCACTGTGTAGGCATCATAGACATTTTTATTGGCTAGAATGTCTTTTCATAACTAAGATAAAATATTAAGAAAAATTTTCTTACTATAATGTAGACACAAGGATGTAGCCTGTTGAAGTTTTTAGAACCTACTTTGTAACCATTACAGTGTCTTATTTATTTATTTATTTATGGCTGCGTTGGGTCTTTGTTGCTGCGCATGGGCTTTCTCTTTTGGAGAGTGCGGGCTACTCTTCCTTGCGGTGCGCGGGCTTCTCATTGTGGTGGCTTCTCTTGTTGCAGAGCATGGGCTCTAGGCCTGCGGGCTTCAGTAGCTATGACACATGGGCCCAGTAGTTGTGGCTCGCGGGCTCTAGAGCACAGGCTCAGTATTTGTGGCGCACGGGCTTACTTGCTCCTTGGCTCCTTGGCATGTGGGATCTTCCCGGACCAGGGCTTGAACCCGTGTTCCCTGCACTGGCAGGTGGATTCTTAACCACTGTGCCTCCAGGGAAGCCCTACAATGTCATTTTTCAATCTTTCTTTCAGATGGATCTGTGGATGCTGAACGCAGCATTGTTACCGACTTGGTCAGTCAAATGGATCCTCATGGAAGAAGGACAATATTTGTTTTGACCAAAGTAGACCTGGCAGAGAAAAATGTGGCTAGTCCAAGCAGGGTGAGGGCAAGTTCTTTATACAAGCTTCAGTTATGACAGGGACTGGTTGGGGGAATAAAAAATTTCCTTGTGAAATACAAGTAGTAATGGGATTTTTCTTGGTTCTCATTAAAAACAAAGTATTGTATAGTTATAGTAAATTACTTAAGTGCAATATCCAGGTATAAGTGAAATTCCACAATTGTAATCAGTTTGCTTCAAATACTTAAAACTGCTAATGTTGCTTACTCTAATTTAATTTAAATTTTGTATGTTGACATACAGTCATTAACCTCATTTGTAGTATTTTTTGTTATAGTTTAAACTTTTTTTTTAGTTGATGTTCATTAATTAATGTAAAACTAGTGACAGTTTAAATTCCTTTTGGGCCTTATTTTATTTTGTCCTGTTTTTTTAAAATTTTTTTATTATTTATTTTTTTCAGATAAACATTGCGTTTCTTAACTGATAAAGACTGTGAGGCAGGTTTTCATAATAGAGAAGGCATTGGATGGGGTGTCAGGGCTCAGCATTCTTATCCATGCTCTACCACCAACCAGCTGCATGTCCTTGGGCAAATCTTGTTACTTTTCTGCATCCAGTCAGTACACCGTCCAACCTATTAGTCTAATTGATCTCTAGGTCATTTTCATTTCTGAGATTCTGTGACTTCTATTCATGGTATTCAGTGTCCCTTCTCTCCTCCTCCCTTAACAAGGAAAGTATTTTATTTCAAGGTACGATTGTGTGCAAGGTTTATTAGGACATGCTCTCTACTTAATTATGAAGGCATAAAAAAGTGGGTAAAAGTGGGTAAAAGTGCACAATCTGTAGCCAGATTGCTTGGTTTCACACCTGCGCTACTGTTTGCTAGTTGTGTAACCTTAGGTAAGTTGTTTTACTTTTTCAGTGCTTTAGGCTTTCTCATCTGTTGGAAATGAAGATATTAATGGTACTGTCCCATAGGTAATGAAAACTTATTGAGTTAAATATCCATCGTAAAGTGGTTGAAATAGTGCTTGGCACAAAAGTGTTATGTAAATAGTGGCTATCATCTCTTGTTATTATATCTTCATCCCCCATGGAACAACTTCAGATATAAGTACCCATCCCTCTGGCTACTGCTTAGAATTTCTGTTTTTCCCACCCAAAACTCTGTAGGACTATGCCTCTGTGATGGGGTTCCCAACGCAGACCACCCCTAGACTCCCTGATTCCGTAGGACTCACAGGACTCAATACATAGTCATACTTCCACCTAAGATTTTATTACAATGATAGGATGCAAAGCAAAATTACAAAATGAGAAGGTGCAGAAGGTGATATCTGAAGGAAACCAAGCTCAAGTTTCCAAGAGTTCTTTCCTAGTAGAGTCATACAGGAAATGCTTAATCCTGCCAGCAACAAGTTACTCATTAGAGACACAGCACCTAAGGTTTTTATCGGGGGCTGTTCATGTAGCCACCCTCAAGTACCAAGATTCCAGACGCCCAAGGGAAAGCAGATGCTCAGCATAAACCACATGGATTGCACAATGAGCCACTGTTATTTAGGGAAAGTTTTATATCAGTGTAGGGAATTGTTTACCAGTTAAGTTCCCAGATGCCAGCCAAGGACAGGCAGGCCTTTCTGAGGACAGCAATCTCAGGCCTGCTGTGTTAACTCTTTTCTGTACAGCCTCAGTGACCTTAGCTTTGCCTTATTTTTAAGGGTAAGGCCTGCCCTTGGCCGTATTGGTCCTGATAGGGAGGAGGGGAGAAGTGAGGTAGAAGCAAATTTCTGTGCTTCCTTCCCATTTCCCATCATTCCTTTCATTTTTCTCCTCTTCTTTAGGAAAATGAGTTTGCATTTCCTTTGAATACAGTTGAAGCTTATATCAGTCTTTTTTTATACCAAAGATTTAGCATTAGCCTAGAAATGTAACTTGTCTTAGAGGAGGGATTCTTTTTTTTTTTTTTTTTTTTTTTTGCGGTACGCGGGCCTCTCACTGCTGCGGCCTCTCCCGTTGCGGAGCACAGGCTCCGGACGCGCAGGTTCAGCGGCCATGGCTCACGGGCCCAGCCGCTCCGCGGCATGTGGGATCTTCCCGGACCGGGGCACGAACCCGTGTCCCCTGCATCGGCAGGCGGACTCTCAACCACTGCGCCACCAGGGAAGCCCAGAGGAGGGATTCTTATCTCAGTATTAATCTTAATGAGCTTCTGGGAGTAGGAACTCTTTTATGTTATGTGTGAATGATAGATCTCTGTGCAAATGTGCATTTTTCTGGAGACAGAGTCTGTAGTTTTTATTTCATTTAGAAAAGGAGTTTTGACCCTAAAAGAGTTGAGAACCACTGGATCCAAATTTTTTTTTTATAGAGTTAAAAAAAGAAAAAAAAAAAGACTGTCCAACTTTGTTAGAATTTAGATATTGGGGAAATAATAATAGCAGCTACTATTATTGTGTGCTTCTGCATGCCTGGCACTGTGTTAAGTATCATATAACCTTTTCAACTACCAGTTTGAAAAAGTTAAGTAGCTTACTTAAGGCCACACACCTAGTAAGTGCCAGAGAAGAAATTCAAACTAAGGCCTGACTCCAAAGCTCTATATGTCATTCCAAGTTCTAATTTTGGTACTTAAGTTTTAACAATACATTTTTAATATAACAAAACTAAATGTATTTCATTTTTTCCTCAAAGAGCAATTGAAATGCATTTTAGTACTTTTGTACAGACATATATAGCAGTTGAAATACATTTCAGTACTTTTGTACAGATATATATTTACCCAAACATATACATATATAGCATTATTAAATTTGCTTTCTAAATAGCATGTTATGCTTTAAAAATTATGTAAACTTACATCTGTTTATTTTTCCCACTTTTGAAAATAGATTCAGCAGATAATTGAAGGAAAACTCTTCCCAATGAAAGCTCTAGGTTATTTTGCTGTTGTAACAGGAAAAGGTATGCAAAGACAAATTATTATAGTTTTTTGTTGTTTTCAAATAATAAAAATGAATTTTCTTAGTGAGAACTTTACCATCATCTCTCCCTAGGAAACAGCTCTGAAAGCATTGAAGCTATAAGAGACTATGAAGAAGAATTTTTTCAGAATTCAAAACTCCTAAAGTAGGTATCTTGTTTAAATATTTAAAGAATTTATAGTGAGGGAGTAGCTTCAGCTGTTTTCATTTAAAAGTTTGTTTTATAGCTATCAGTTTAACATTGAATTTCCAGAATTGAATTCCCAAATAGCGATCTGTATTTAATAAGCAAGTCCTCAAGCTACTCTAACAGAATTGGGAGCAGTTTATCACACAGTACAGTACATGCTGTTGTAATAAACTGCCCCTTGGCATATGGGCATCGGAGACCACACTGACACCACTTAAGTTGTTTTACTTATAAGGTGATTTTTTAAAATCAACACTTACATGTTTAAATGCGTGTACACATTTCTCTTACAGTATTGGGGAAAGTTGGAGTGAGGGGTGGGAGTGTGAAAGGGGTGTCCTTAAATAGATATTGACAGAAATTAACAGAAAATAAGATACTGACAGAAAAGCAAAGAAGAAAAGCTAAAGGGCAACTGAATTTTAAAACATTACAACATGTAGAGAGTCTCTTGAACTGGAAGAGTGCGTTTGCCTCTATATTAGTATAGTAAGTCAAGGTAGTCTTTTCACACGTAGGCTTGAGAATTGTCTGTTGGGTTGGGAGCTGGCAAGTGGGTAGAACTATGCTATCCAATATAGTGGTCACTAGCCTTGTGTGCTTGTTTAAATTTATTTATTTATTTTTGGCTGTGTTGGGTCTTTGTTGCTGCACGCATGTTTTCTCTAGTTTCAGCAAGCAGGGGCTACTCTTTGTTGCAGTGCGTGGGCTTCTCATTGCGGTGGTTTCTCTTGTTGCGGAGCACGGGCTCTAGGTGGCGTGGGCTTCAGTAGTTGTGGCTCTCGGGCTCTAGAGCACAGGCTCAGTAGTTGTGGCGCATGGGCTTAGTTGCTCTGTGGCGTGTGGGATCCTCTCACACCGGGGCTCGAACCCATGTCCCTTACACTGGCAGGCAGACTCTTAACCACTGTGCCACCAGGGAAGTCTCTAAATTTAAATTAGTTAACATTAAACAGAAGGAAAATGTGAGTTCCTCAGTCACACTAGCCACACATTTCAAGGGGTCAATAACCCCATGTGACTAGTAGCTACCATATTGGACAGCACGGGTATAGATTACTTTCCTCATCACAGAAAGTTCATTGGACCGCCCTAGTATAAAATGATTAAGTGGCTATTCTCATTATGTTGTAACAAGCACATTCTCAAACTTGGTGATAGTATTGTCCTTTCTGCCACTTTAATATACTTTAGCTCTGGTTATTGTTTTGTAGGACAAGCATGCTAAAGGCACACCAAGTAACTACAAGAAATCTCAGCCTTGCTGTTTCGGACTGCTTTTGGAAAATGGTACGAGAGTCAGTTGAACAACAGGCCGACAGTTTCAAAGGTAAGTTGGGTTTTTAAAATAAACTCTCAAATTTAGATATTTTATTAGCTGGCAGTCTTGGGCATCCATCAGATTCTTTACTTCCTTTGCTTTAACAGTTGCTTTTCATTCATTTACTATAAAATAGTATGTAGGAAAAGGAAAACTACAAATCTTCAGTTGTATGAGAGCAGGATTTTTCTTTTCAGGGGAAACATTGCTAGGAGAACATTACAAAATTTAAACAGAAAGTTTGCAGTAGTGTTTGGGAGAAAGAACCTAGTATAACTACAGAGAACTCAGATTCTGCCTTTTTAGAGGAAAGAGAGGAAATGTGTTGGAAAGCAGAGCAGACAGTGTACTTTCAGCTACATTGTACTGGTTCCTGAATACCATGCTTTCCTGTTCCATGGCTTTGCTTGCTTCCGTAGTTTCATTTGGTGAGAGTATATCCTCTGCCCATTTTCTCATTAGGAAAGCCTACCTATTTATCCCATTAGTCCCTCAGCAACCTTGTAAGTGTTATTCTCATCTTACAGAAGAGCAAACTGAGGCAGAGAATAATTTACCTAAGTAACACACCCAGCATCAAACAGTAATAGATAATAGACCCAGGGTTTGAATGGGGTTCAAAATCAGGATTGAGTTGGTGGTATGACTTCAGAGTCCCATGCTCTTAGCAGCTGTACTAAATTGTGTCAGCTGTGTGCTTTGTGGATTGAAAATGGAGAAACTAAAGTCAAAGGGATTAGTTTGGAAAACTGTTGTAATAATGCTATTCTGAGATATTGAGAGCCCAGAGTACTCAGGAGCTATCTGCACACTCAGAAATTCAGTTAATATAGCAGATATGTGAGAGATAGCCTTTAACCACTGCATCTGGAACTGAAGAGAATCCTCAAACTTGAGCATTTTTCCTTCTTCCTCAGCAACACGTTTTAACCTTGAAACTGAGTGGAAGAATAACTATCCTCGCCTGCGAGAACTTGACCGGGTAATATTTATGTACCTCATGTATTTTGTATATATCTAATTTAGTATTGTGCTCTAACAAAATTTATGTTGACAAGCAAAATCTGGTAAGCTAAATTGTTTTGGTTTTAACCATGATTACTAATTTAGAGTTGCAAGAATACATTTCCACGAACAGTTGTCACTTTTACAAATAACTTAAATTATTTATTACATAATAAAAAAAAGTAATTAGGGATCATAGGATATCCAAACAAGTATTGAAAATCTTTTTCTGAAAAGGTGAAGAATAGTCTTTCAAGGTGTTATAAATTAACATATTTATGTAATGTAAACTTAAAAATTATACATCAGCTTTTTAACCTTTTCACTGTTCATACTCTAAGTTAATAGGTCTTAAGTATTGGTTTTCCTTGATTTTAAAATGCCATCAGTTGTAAAACACAGCATCAGATTACTGTTAGTAATACACTAAATTAATGTGCGTTGATAACTTTCACATGACGTTTGTTACGTAAAAAACTTACCTGAACCAATGTTCCGTGAAAAACTGCATTCAGAGTTGAATAAGGTAGACGTGTGTCAGTGTCTTTGTCCTTATCTGGATATTGGCATTCCCAAAGAAAGAGACTAGAAGAGAAGAGCGTTACTTGTTGGTCAGGCATGCTTCAAACCTAAGTCCAGCCAGTAGCTTGTCAGAGGCCTTTCTTTTAGTTATCTCTGAAAATCACGGCAGGGCAAATTGACTATCTTATGAAAATCTTACTTACGTGTATCTATATTGCCTAGAACGAACTGTTTGAAAAAGCTAAAAATGAAATCCTCGATGAAGTTATCAGTCTGAGCCAGGTTACACCAAAACATTGGTGAGTATTTGACCTTTTCTCAAAGACTTTACTATGTGAATTATAATGGAATACTAAAACTTAGATTGATAAAGCAGTGATTTATTGTAGCCTTGGCCTGTCCCCCCAAACACTTAGTAAATAGGCAAGAACATAAAAGTATGTTTTTTTGCAAAATCTAACCACTATTCTAGTCTAACCAATTAAATATTTTAAGTATAATGAATTATGTATTTATTATATATCTCTGAGAAGAGATATTCTGAAAGATAGCTTTCTCCATGCTCTTTTTGTTTTTTTTGTGGTACACGGGCCTCTCACTGTTGTGGCCTCTCCCGTTGTGGAGCACAGGCTCCAGACGCGCAGGCTCAGCGGCCATGGCTCAACGGGCCCAGCCGCTCCACAGCATGTGGGATCTTCCCAGACCGGGGCACGAACCCGTGTCCCCTGCATCGGCAGGCGGACTCTCAACCACTGCGCCACCAGGGAAGCCCTCTCCATGCTCTTTTGAAATCTTCATTCATCTTAGGTTTTTCCTTATCTTATACTTAATAAATACATAATTTTGATTTCTATAAAATCATTTAGGTAAAAGTTTTATCAAATTGTGCTTTAGCTAAGTATCAAACAGTCTAACAAAACTGGTTGCTCTTGTTGGATTACACTTAGAGAACAAAACTACAGAGAAAATTGCTGTAGGAGAAGAGTATATTGCTTTCAAATTCTCACATCTGCATAAGAACACTGGTGCTTTTGTAATATGTGTCTGATACGTTTTGTACAGATCACATTTGTTTGAGTTTTTTTTTAAATAGCAAGTAAATGCATTCTTTTGAAAAATACTCATGCAAATCGCTTTTAGGGCCAAGTGTCACCTTCAATTTATGTTTTATGTAAATATTGGCGCTCTTAAATATGTTGGAATGGCAGTAACCAAAATAGGTTCCATGTACCTCAAGCAAGCTATGTATAAATAACTTAAATTTAAAATTTTTATAATCGTATTTTAATTAACAAATCCCTTATATAAAAATTATCTTTATAATGAAGTCTGTAGTTTAAGAATTTATTATTCTTGGAGCAGAACTGCCATTTATTATGAATATTTTCTGTAACACTTATATTTGCTCAGTTGAAGATTATCAAAATGGAACTTAGACAGTAGTGTCCAGTCCTTAAGTTTGTATTCAGTACTACTAGTTTCCTTATGTTGGTGCCCTTTCTTCCTCAGTAGTGAACCCTTTTCTCTCTTCAAGTAGTCAAAATTTGCCTATTTTTAATCTCTCTCCTTATCCAAAAAAGAATTCTGATCTTATCTGTTGATTGATTAATCATATATATATATATATACACACAAAAAAACTTATCATTATTATTTGTATTTTAAGCCAGTTCTATGGCTTTCTATAAGTCATCCAGTTTTTGAAATTTGCAAGAGATAGATATGTGTGTGTGTATATATGTATGTATGTGTATAGTATATACATATACATATACACACAGAATGAATAGTACTACTTACCTTACTAGGTTGTATGAAGATAATGTACAGAAAAGTGATTTGTAAACTATGATAACTCATAATGCTATTTATGGGAGAAAAATGTGGTGCCTCTGTGAATTTCTGCCATCATCAAATGGAATGGTTAGTTTTGTTTGGACAGAGCAAGTCTGAAATCAAAGTGTACCTACACTTAAGCGAGCCTTGAAGATAAATCTAATTTACTTAACACACGGGTGGTGAAGGGAATTTGTGAAGGGACAAGAAACCTATATTGCCAGATTGCCTATTGAGAAGGCAAGGGAGATAACTAGGACATCTGGCTGCTAGAGATTTATTCTTTGAGCTGCTGGATCTTTTCATCACCACCCCTCCACCTCCGCCGCACCCTTTTTCCCCAGACGCTGTAGCTTAACACAAACACAGATCAAAATAGCAGGTCCTAATCTTAGCTGTTTGTGCCACATTGATTTCAACTGCATTGCACCCAAAATGTTTTATTTTTGTGACATAGTTGATGTTGTATCAGGTAGTATCTTTTTGCTGCTTAATGCCTTATGTGACACTTTAGGATACAACTCTAAGATGTTTATAATTATTTAAGTCACAGGACTGTTTGATCTGTATTTGGTAATTTGGAAGCACTGTTACAAGCATTTTGTCATTCTATACTTCAGTCATATTTTAAGAAAGTTATTGGAGGTTTAGATTTGACATATGATTCATTAGAGTAAGAAATAGGCTCTCAGCGCTTTCACACAATATACTTGATCTTTAGGAGTCGATTACGGACACTAAGCAGGAGATAGTTATTTTATCCTTAGTTAGAAGGATAGCTGGCAGGATTTATAGAAATACACTTAAAAATGGTATCGCAGTATGCATACAATTTTTGGTGAAAAGTATTAAGTTTATTTTGTTGAAGTTAAAAGAATGAAAGGAATATGGGAATGCACAGTTAAGTACCCTAACTCAGATGTAAGGAATCAAAAACGATTTCTTATAATTTGAGATTTAAAGAGTGAATAGATGCTAGGTAAAGGCAGTGACCAGAATATTGCAGAGGCCAAGAGGTGGGAGCAAGAAAAGTGACAGAAGTAACTGAAGACAGGTACCTATGGCTTTAGCATAGAAGGAGGCAAGAGGAAGAAGATGAAACGGTGGATATAAGCAAGATATAGATGATTAAGGACCTTAGAAACCATGTTTAGAAGCTTGAAATTTATCCCACAACCAGTGAGGGCCAATGAAGAGGTTTAGGCAGATTTGCATTTTAAAAAGATTTTTGTAGTAGGGAAAGTGGAATACAGGTGGAGAAAACTGAGCAAGGAGACAGTTGACTGTTGAAACAATCTAGACCAGAAGAGATAGTGGCTTGAACTTGAATAGTGGTTGTACAGGTGGAGAAGAGGAGACATTTTTGAGATATTTGAGAGGTTACCTAGAGGATAGAATTGACAGGATTTAGTGATTGGATGTGTAGATAATGGAGAAGAGGAGTCAGTTAAACACTGAGTACATCTATATCCAGTAATTATATTGCTAGGGCTCTATTGAAATGAAGATATTTTTGACGAAGATGAACACATAAGAATCTTCACCATGGTTTTGTTTATAAGTGTAAAAAATTGAAAACTTGTGTGTTTTTATTTGTAATTACATAATATTTTATTTATCCATAGAGTGGATTACTATGCAGCCATTGAAAAATGTAGGATGTCAACATGGAAAACTATGTACAATATACTTTAATATTATATTTATTAAACAGTATGTGTAATATCACCTATGTAAACACACACAAATAGTAATGTAGGCATTGAATATTTTTAATGATAAATTAAGCTGTGAATAGTGGTCATTTAGTGAAAGAGATATTATGGAGGACTTCTTACTTTTTCTGTATTGGTTTTAAATTATATGGAGTAAGTCCTCTGCTTTAAAAGAAGAAATTTTCATTTTGAAAAAAAATTTAATTAAAAGGGCATATAGGTAGGGTTCAGGAGATAAAGGTGGTGATAAATAGAACTATAATGGTAGTTGTATTTTGTGTATTAGTGGTATTTATCCCTGGACGATGGCAAAACTTAGAGAAGAAGTCTACAATCACCTAGAATATATACTGGGGGAACTGGTCGATGTGAGTAGAGGACTAATGGTCTGGAAGAGAGATTGTGGGGTAAGGAGAACATCCACTTCCTGACTCTGAAGCACATTCAGCTAATGAGCAGCTTCCAGGCAGCAGAATTTGAGGACAGTTACTGCCTGTAAGGGAGGGGAGGGTCAGGAAAGGTTTGAAGATGTAAGGAAAAGGGAAAGAATGAGAATATAAAATGGTTTGTTTGTTATGGAACAAGGTATTGGAGGCACAATAAAAGTTATTGTGATGGAGGGGAGCAGGGGGAGTCTGGACGGAGGACAGCAGCTTAGTGATGAAAGGGCAAGTGAGCTGGGTAAGGATAAGTGACAGCAGCCACCTTTGGTGGATTGGGAAGCTGCAGCCTCCTTTGAGAAAGTTACCTAAGGCTTGTCAGAATTTGGTGGTGTGGAATTTTGTTATGATCTCCTTGAAAGGGTGTCTGGGTTGTAGAGTCCTGTCCCATAGACTCCTAGGAAGAGATTAACAGACCATGTCTGTTCTGAGGCAGGAGCAGCAAAAGGCCTTCGTGGTCAGAGGCTGTATCCTGATTTTTTGTTCATCTTTCAGATATCTTGAGTTTGTGTTTAAAATTGTCTGAATAGATGGCCCTGACAAACTTCTTTTCTTCCACCTTGCTCTTAAAATTCTCCCATTATCTGTCATTAATGCCATGACTAAATGGACTTTGTCTTTTTGATCCTCAGTGGTGTATTCTCTCCGCATATTCATTCTCTCTCTCTTTCCTTCCTTCCTCCCTTCTTTCCTTCCTTTTGTTTTTATTAGTTGACATGCAATATTATGTTAGTTTCAGTGCACTACATAGTGTTTTGTTTTAACATCTTTATTAGAGTATAATTGCTTTACAATGGTGTGTTAGTTTCTGCTTTATAACAAAGTGAATCAGTTATACATATACATATGTCCCCATATCTCTTCCCTCTTGCATCTCCCTCCCTCCCACCCTCCCTATCCCACCCCTCTAGGTAGTCACAAAGCACTGAGCTGATCTCCCTGTGCTATGTGGCTGCTTCCCACTAGCTATCTGTTTTACGTTTGGTAGTGTATATATGTCCATGCCACTCTCTCACTTTGTCCCAGCTTACCCTTCCCTCTCCCCATATCCTCAAGTACATTCTCTAGTAGGTCTGCATCTTTATTCCCGTCTTGCTCCTAGGTTCTCCTGACCATTTTCTTTTTTTTTTTTTAGATTCCATATATATATGTTAGCATACAGTATTTGTTTTTCTCTTTCTGACTTACTTCACTCTGTATGACAGTCTCTAGGTCCATCCACCTCACTACAAATAACTCAATTTCATTTCTTTTTATGGCTGAGTAATATTCCATTGTATATATGTGCCACATCTTCTTTATCGATTCATCTGGTGATGGACACTTAGGTTGTTTCCATCTCCTGGCTATTGTAAATAGAGCTGCAATGAACATTTTGGCACATGACTCTTTCTGAATTATGGTTTTCTCAGGGTATATGCCCAGTAGTGGGATTGCTGGGTCATATGGTAGTCCTCTTTTGAGTTTTTTGAGGAAATTCCATACAGTTCTCCATAGTGGCTGTATCAATTTACATTCCCACCAACAGTGCAAGAGGGTTCCCTTTTCTCCACACCCTCTCCAGCATTTATTGTTTGTAGATTTTTTGATGGTGGCCATCTGACCAGTGTGAGATGATATCTCATTGTAGTTTTGATTTGCATTTCTCTAATGATTAATGATGTTGAGCATTCTTTCATGTGTTTGTTGGCAGCAATCTGTATATCTTCTTTGGAGAAATGTCTATTTAGGTCTTCTGCCCATTTTTGGATTGGGTTGTTTGTTTTTTTGTTATTGAGCTGCATGAGCTGCTTATATATTTTGGAGATTAATCCTTTGTCAGTTGCTTCATTTGAAAATATTTTCTCCCATTCTGAGGGTTGTCTTTTGGTCTTGTTTATGGTTTCCTTTACTGTGCAAAGGCTTTTAAGTTTCATTAGGTTCCTTTTGTTTATTTTTGTTTTTATTTCCATTTCTCTAGGAGGTGGGTCAAAAAGGATCTTGCTGTGATTTATGTCATAGAGTGTTCTGCCTGTGTTTTCCTCAAAGAGTTTGATAGTGTCTGGCCTTACATTTAGGTCTTTAATCCATTTTGAGCTTATTTTTGTGTATTGTGTTAGGGAGTGATCTAATCTCATACTTTTACATGTAGCTGTCCAGTTTTCCCAGCACCACTTATTGAAGAGGCTGTCCTTTCTCCACTGTACATTCTTGCCTCCTTTATCAAAGATAAGGTGACCATATGTGCGTGGGTTTATCTCTGGGCTTTCTATCCTGTTCCATTGATCTATATTTCTGTTTTTGTGCCAGTACCATACCGTCTTGATTACTGTAGCTTTGTAGTATAGTCTGAAGTCAGGGAGCCTGATTCCTCCAGCTCCGTTTTTCTTTCTCAAGATTGCTTTGGCTATTTGGAGTCTTTTGTGTTTCCATACAAATTGTGAAATTTTTTGTTCTAGTTCTGTGAAAAATGCCAGTGGTAGTTTGATAGGGATTGCATTGAATCTGTAGATTGTTTTGGGTAGTAGAGTCATTTTCACAGTGTTGTTGGTTGTTCCAATCCAAGAACATGGTATATCTCTCCATCTATTTGTATCATCTTTAATTTCTTTAATCAGTGTCTTATAATTTTGTGCATACAGGTCTTTTGTCTCCTTATGTAGGTTTATTCCTAGATATTTTATTCTTTTTGTTGCAATGGTAAATGGGAGTGTTTCCTTAATTTCACTTTCAGATTTTTCATCATTAGTGTGTAGGAATGCAAGAGGTTTCTGTGCATTAACTTTGTATCCTGCTACTTTACCAAATTCATTGAGTAGCTCTAGTAGTTTTCTGGTAGCATCTTTAGGATTCTTTATGTATAGTATCATGTCATCTGCAAACAGTGACAGCTTTACTTCTTCTTTTCCAATCTGGATTCCTTTTATTTCTTTTTCTTCTCTGATTGCTGTGGCTAAAACTTCCAAAACTATGTTGAATAATAGTGGTGAGAGTGGGCAACCTGTCTTGTTCCTGATCTTAGTGGAAATGGTTTCAGTTTTTCACCATTGAGGACGATGTTGGCTGTGGGTTTGTCATGTATGGCCTCTA
The DNA here is from genome assembly GCF_964270905.1 of Leucopleurus acutus. Lineage (NCBI taxonomy): Eukaryota > Metazoa > Chordata > Mammalia > Artiodactyla > Delphinidae > Leucopleurus > Leucopleurus acutus. The sequence continues at coordinate 75,012,250 of NC_139147.1, read as the reverse complement.
TTATGTTGAAGGAAGTTCCCTCTGTGCGTACTTTCTGCAGGGTTTTTATCATAAATGGGTGTTGAATATTGTCAAAAGCTTTCTCTGCATCTGTTGAGATGATCATATGGTTTTTCTCCTTCAGTTTGTTAATATGGTGTATCATGTTGATTGATTTGCGTATATTGAAGAATCCTTGCATTCCTGGGATAAACCCCACTTGATCATGGTGTATGATCCTTTTATTGTGCTGTTGGATTCTTTTTGCTAGTATTTTGTTGAGGATTTTTGCATTTATGTTCATCAGTGACATTGGCCTGTAGTTTTCTTTTTTTGTGACATCTTTGTCTGGTTTTGGTATCAGAGTGATGGTGGCCTCATAGAATGAGTTTGGGAGTGTTCCTCCCTCTGCTATATTTCGAAGAGTTTGAGAAGGATAGGTGTTAGCTCTTCTCTAAATGTTTGATAGAATTTGCCTGTGAAGCCATCTGGTCCTGGGCTTTGGTTTGTTGGAAGATTTTTAATCACAGTTTCAATTTCAGTGCTTGTGATTGGTCTGTTCATACTTTCTATTTCTTCCTGCTTCAGTCTCAGCAGGTTGTGCATTTTTAAGAATTTGTCCATTTCTTCCAGGTTGTCCATTTTATTGGCATAGAGTTGCTTGTAATCTCTCATGACCTTTTGTATTTCTGCAGTGTCAGTTGTTACTTCTCCTTTTGCACTTCTAATTCTATTGATTTGAGTCTTCTACCCTGGCTAATGGTTTATCAATTTTGTGTATCTTCTCAAAGAACCAACTTTTAGTCTTATTCATCTTTGCTATCTTTTCCTTCATTTCTTTTCCATTTATTTCTGATCTGACCTTTATGATTTCTTTCCTTCTGCTAATTTTGGGGGTTTTTTGTTCTTCTTTCTCTGATTGCTTTAGGTGTAAGGTTAGGTTGTTTATTTGAGATATTTCTTGTTTCTTAAGATAGGCTTGTATAGCTATAAACTTCCCTCTTAGAACTGCTTTTGCTGCATCCCATAGGTTTTGAGTCGTTGTGTTTTCATTGTCATTTGTTTCTAGATATGTTTTGATTTCCTCTTTCATTTCTTCAGTGACCTCTTGGTTATTAAGTAGTGTGTTGTTCAGCCTCCATGTGTTTGTATTTCTTACAGATCTTTTCCTGTAATTGATATGTAGTCTCATAGCGTTGTGGTTGAAAAAGATACTTGATACGATTTCAATTTTCTTAAATTTACCAAGGCTTGATTTGTGACCCAAGATGTGATCTATCCTGGAGAATGTTTCATGAGCACTTGAGAAGGATGTGTATTGATTTTGGATGGAATGTCCTATAAATATCAATTAAGTCCATCTTGTTTAATGTATCATCTCAAGCTTATGTTTCCTTATTTATTTTCATTTTAGATGATCTGTGCATTGGTGAATGTGGGGTGTTAAAGTCCCCTTCTATAATTGTGTTACTGTCAATTTCCCCTTTTATGGCTGTTAGTATCTGCCTTATGTATTGAGGTGCTCCTATGTTGAGTGCATAAATATTTACAATTGTTACATCTTCTTGGACTGATCCCTTGACCATTATGTATTGTCCTTCTTTGTCTCTTGTAATGCTCTTTATTTTAACATCTCTTTTGTCTGATATGAGAATTGCTATGCCAGCTTGCTTTTGATTTCCATTTCCATTGAATATCTTTTTCCATCCCCTCACTTTCAGTCTGTATGTGTCCCTAGGTCTGAAGTGGGTCTCTTGTAGACAGCATATATACGGGTCTTGTTTTTGTATCCATTCAGCCAGTGTATGTCTTTTGGTTGGAGCATTTAATCCATTTACATTTAAGGTAATTATTGATATGCATGTTCCTATTACCATTTTCTTAATTGTTTTGTGTGTGTTATTGTAGATCTTTTCCTTCTCTTTTGTTTCCTGCCTAGAGAAGTTCCTTCAGCATTTGTTGTAAAGCTGGTTTGGTGGTGCTGAATTCTCTCAGCTTTTGCTTGTCTGTAGAGCTTTTAATATCGCTGTCAAATCTGAAGGAGATTCTTGCTGAGTAGAGTAATCTTGGTTGTAGGTTTTTCTCTTTCGTCACTTTAAATATGTCCTGCCACTCCCTTCTGGCTTGCAGAGTTTCTGCTGAAAGATCAGCTGTTGACCTTATGGGGATTCCCCTATGGGTTACTTGTTGTTTTTCCCTTGCTGCTTTTAATATTTGTTCCTTGTATTTAATTTTGGATAGTTTGATTAATATGTGTCTTGGCTGTTTCTCCTTGGAATTATCCTGTATTGGACTCTCTGTGCTTCCTGGGCTTGATTAACTATTTCCTTTCCCATATTAGGGAAGTTTTCAACTATAATCTCTTCAGATATTTTTTGAGTCCCTTTCTTTATCTCTTCTTCTTCTGGGACCCCTATAGTTCGAATGTTGGTGCGTTTAATGGTGTCCCAGAGGTCTCTGAGTCTGTCCTCAGTTCTTTTCATTCTTTTTTCTTTATTCAGCTCTGCAGTAGTTATTTCCACTATTTTATCTTCCAGGTCACTTATCTGTTCTTCTGCCTCAGTTATTCTGCTATTGATCCCATCTAGAGTATTTTTAATTTCATTTATTGTGTTGTTCATCGTTGTTTGTTTCATCTTTAGTTCTTCTAGGCCCTTGTTAAATGTTTCTTGCATTTTGTCCATTCTATTTCCAAGATTTTGGATCATCTTTACTATCATTATTCTGAATTCTTTTTCAGGTAGACTGCCTATTTCCTCTTCATTTGTTAGGTCTGGTGGGTTTTTATTTTTCTCCTTCATCTGCTGTGTGTTGTTCTGTCTTCTCATTTTGCTTATCTTACTGTGTTTGGGGTCTCCTTTTTGCAGGCTGCAGGTTCGTAGTTCCCGTTGTTTTTGGTGTGTGTCCCCAGTGGCTAAGGTTGGTTCAGTGGGTTGTGTAGTCTTCCTGGTGGAGGGGACTGGTGCCTGTGTTCTGGTGGATGAGGCTGGATCTTGTCTTTCTGGTGGGCAGGTCCACGTTTGGTGGTGTGTTTTGTGGTGTCTGTGGCCTTATTATGATTTTAGGCAGCCTCTCTGCTAATGGATAGGGTTGTGTTCCTGTCTTGCTAGTTGTTTGGCATAGGGTGTCCAGCATTGTAGCTTGCTGGTCGTTGAGTGAAGCTGGGTGTTGGTGTTGAGATGGAGATCTCTGGGAGATTTTTGCCGTTTGATATTACGTGGAGCTGGGACGTCTCTTGTGGACCAGTGTCCTGAAGTTGGCTCTCCCACCTCAGTGGCACAGCCCTGACGCCTAGCTGGAGCACCAAAGAGCCTGTCCTCCACGCAGCTCAGAATAAAAGGGAGAAAAAAGAGAAAGAAAGAAGAAGATAAAATAAAAGAAAGAAGAAGATAAAATAAAGTTATTAAAAGAAAAAATAATTATTAAGAAAAAACGTTTTCTTAAGTAATTAAAAGAAACAATGGACAGACAGAACCCTAGGACAAATGGTAAAAGCAAAGCTATACAGACAAAATCACACACAGAAGCATACACATACACACAAACAAAAAGGGAAAATGGGAAAATATATATATATATCGTTGCCCCCAAAGTCCACCTCCTCACTTTGGGATGATTTGTTGCCTATTCATGTATTCCACAGTTGCAGGGTACATCAAATTGATTGTGGAGATTTAATCTGCTGCTCCTGAGGCTGCTGGGAGAGATTTCCCTTTCTCTTCTTTGTTCGCACAGCTCCCGGGGTTCAACTTTGGATTTGGCCCCGCTTCTGCGTGTAGGTCGCCTGAGGGCGTCTGTTCTTCGCTCAGACAGGACGGGGTTAACGGAGCAGCTGCTTCAGGGGCTCTGACTCACTCAGGCCGGGGGTGGGGGCGGGTGGGGAAGGGGCACGGAGGCGGGGTGAGCCTGCGGTGGCAGAGGTCAGCCTGACGTTACACCAGCCAGAGGCTCGCCGTGTGTTCTCCCGGGGAAGTTGTCCCTGGATCCCGGGACCCTGGCAGTGGCAGGCTGCACAGGCTCCCCGGAAGGGGGGTGTGGATAGTGACCTGTGCTCGCACACAGGCTTCTTGGTGGCGGCAGCAGCAGCCTTAGCGTCCCATGCCAGTCTCTGTGGTCCGCGCTTTTAGCCGCGGCTCATGCCAGTCTCTGGAGCTTCTTTAAGTAGCACTCTGAATCCCCTCTCCTCGCGCACCAGGAAACAAAGAGGGAAGAAAAACTCTCTTGCCTCTTCGGCAAGTCCAGACTTTTCCCTGGATTCTCTCCCGGCCAGCCGTGGTGCACTAACCCCCTGCAGGCTGTGTTCACGCCGGCAACCCCAGTCCTCTCCCGGTGCTCCGACCGAAGTCCGAGCCTCAGCTCCCAGCCCCCTCCCGTCCCGGCGGGTGAACAGACAAGCCTCTCTGGGCTGGTGAGTGCTGGTCGGCTCTGATCCTCTGTGCGGGAATCTCTCCACTTTGCCCTCCGCACCCGTGCTGCTGCGCTCTCCTCCGTGGCTCCAAAGCTTCCCCCCTCCGCCACCCTCAGTCTCCACCCGCGAAGGGGCTTCCTAGTGTGTGGAAACCTTTCCTCCTTCACAGCTCCCTCCCACTGGTGCAGGTCCTGTCCCTATTCTTTTGTCTCTGATTTTTCTTTTTTCATTGCCCTACCCAGGTACATAGGGAGTTTCTTGCCTTTTGGGAGGTCTGAGGTCTTATGCCAGCGTTCAGTAGGTGTTCTGTAGGAGTTGTTCCACATGTAGATGTATTTCTGATGTATCTGTGGGGAGGAAGGTGATCTCTGCATCTTACTCTTCTGCCATCTTGAAGCTCCTCCTCTACATAGTGATTTGACAATTGAATACATTATGGAAGTGTCATCACGATAAGTCTAGTAACCATCTGTCCCCATACAAAGTTATTACAGTATTATTGGTCATGTTCTTCATGCTGTATATTACATCCTATGACTTATTTATTTTACAACTGTATGTTTATACCTCTATCTTCTTCACGTGTTTTGTCCTCCCTCCCATACTCTTTTGTTTTCTGGTTGTAAGGGAAAAAAGACCTGAAAATTAGCAAGGGAAGACCTGCAGCTAAGCTCATTGACTCAGTAGACTTAATTTTACACAAAATATTGAGTGAGTATGAGTCAACTTGCATGGCAGGAAGTGTTGGCTCTCCTCACCCAAGAAAAGTGCAGTTTGGCTTTTGGACAGAAAGGGGTGTTTCTGTTGCCCTGAGCTTTGTAACTGCATCCTAAAAGGTGAGGTTACTCCTAAGACTGATCATTTGATAAACATGGTGTTTTTGTATGTTTTAGCACTGTATAACAGTAAAGATTAGTTTGGGAGAAGCCAAATAAATATTTTCTAGAGATTTCAAATTTTTTCTTGATTGAAGTAGTTTTCTTTATTCTATTTAGAGAACCGTATTCTTGTAAGATGTCTTTTAAAAGGTAGAATTTTCAGCTTGATTATTCATCCTTTATGTTATCATGAAATGTTGAACAATTTTACCTAGCAATATCCCATAATGTCTCTGTGCTTTGTGCTGTGGTCTGATAAATTGTTAAAATCATACCAAGAAGTTTACAGTCTTGGACTCTACTTCACAGTCAACACATATAATGTATGTATTAATATTAGGTAAATGAACACATAAAAAGATACTTGGAATTACTAGTCATTAGGGAAATGCAAATTAAAACCATAATGAGATACCACTGTAAACCTATTATAGTGACAAAAATGAAAATGACTAATCATACCAAATGTTGGCAAGATGTAGAGGATCTAGAACTCTCATACTCCTCTTGTGGGAATGTCAAATGGTTCAACCGATTTGGAAAACATTTTGGCAGTATCTTATAAAGTTAAATATAAAATTACTATATGATCCAGCCATTCCACTCCTAGATATTTGCCCAAGAGGCACAAGAGCATATGTCATACAAAGACTTGTACATGAATGCTCCTAGCAGCTTTATTTGTGATAGCCTGCAACTGGAAACAGCCCAAATGTCCGTCAGCAGGTGAATAAGTAAACAGATTTATGCAATGGAATATTACTCAGCAAAAAAGGAAATGAAATATTAATATACACAACAACATGGATGAATCTCAAAGTAATTATGCTGATGAAAGAAGACAGAGAAAATAAGAGTACATGCTACATGACTGCATTTATGTTAAGTTGTAGAAAATAAACTAAGCTGTAGTGACAAAGTAAATCCAGTGGTTACAACTTTCGAGGATGATGAAAAGGTTCATTATCTTGATTGCGGTGGTACATAGGCATGTACATATATCAGAACTTTAAATATGTACAATTTATTGTAAGTTGATACTTCAATAAAGCTGTTTATAAAAGCTTAATATTTGAATTTGGTGTTCTTGGAACTTTTTTTTTTTTAATTTCAGGGAGGAAATCCTTCAGCAGTCTTTGTGGGAAAGAGTATCAACTCATGTGATTGAAAACATCTATCTTCCAGCTGCACAGACCATGAATTCTGGAACTTTTAATACGACAGTGGATATCAAGCTTAAACAGTGGACTGATAAGCAGCTTCCTAATAAAGCAGTCGAGGTTAGGATATAATTTAATTAAATGGGTAAGAAGCATTATGTGAAGGGATTAGGAGCTGTGAATTTTAGGTTTTATTCCTATCACAGCCACTATCTTTCTCTTTGGTCCTTATGCTCCTTTTATTCTTTATTCCTAATCTCTATTGGGATTAACCTTAATGTTCCTACCAGTTACTACTGTCAAAAAAATTTACTAATTGGTATGGTGTTGGTCTGAGGGTACTGGTTCTCCTTCCAAAGGTAGCATTTAACAAAACTGGCAAAATTTGTTTGAATGTGAAATATTTTTAACTTCTTCTGTAGTTAGAGATTCCATAAGGAAAATGTTTAATGGATGAAACATTTTATTTGTTGATTTTATGCAGGGCTCAATTTTACTTAAATAATTATTTCCTTAGTTAGGACCCTGCCAGAAGGTTAGACTAGGAATTGTAAGCAAGTACCTTAGAGAAAGCATTTCTGATACCCATGTATCTTGGCTCTACCACTTTGTAGCTATGCGATCTTTGGGCTGTTTGCTTAATAACCTTCCTGTTTTCTCATTTATAAAATAAGGATGAAAGTGTTGCCTACATCATAAATTGTTGTGAGGAGTCAAGGAGTTAACATATGTAGAATACTTAGACAGTATCTGCTCCATAGTAACCATTTGGTAAATGCCAGCTGCTATTATGATGATTATGGTCATCATCCAAGTTGATCTTGCCAGGCACATTACTCTGAAGAACGATTGTTGTAGATAAGAGCCAGTGTGTCCTTTGCTTCGGTGTGAAGTTGCTCACAAAATTAGAATCCGTGTTAAAAATAATTTGGGGGGCTTCCCTGGTGGCGCAGTGGTTGAGAGTCCGCCTGCCGATGCAGGGGACGCGGGTTCGTGCCCTGGTCTGGGAGGATCCCGCATGCCACGGAGTGGCTGGGCCCGTGGGCCATGGCCGCTGAGCCTGCGCGTCCGGAGCCTGTGCTCCGCAACGGGAGAGGCCACAGCAGTGAGAGGCCCGTGTACTGCAAAAAAAAAAAAAAAATTTTTTTGTTTTTCATACCTACCTTAGAAACAAAATGTCAGTGTCTAATTATTCAGGTGTATTTTACCCCTTTCGTATCCTTCCAGTCCTTGCCTCTTTATCTCGGTTCTCAATTTCCTCAAGTCTCTTTTTCTAAGAACTCTTACAGCCACTCTATCTAAGCTCCATGTTGCTGACCCCTGGTCTTGACACATTTCCCCCTAAAGTAATTAGAGAGCTGCTGCCGCTTCTCCTCACTACTGGCTCTAACATTTTTCTGGACCCTGTCCCATGATAGCATATTTTCATATCCTAAGGTTCAAGCAGCAGAAGTAATCATAAAAATGGCAAGTGATTCTGTCTTTTGCTGCTTTCTCCCTTCACACATAGGTGTGGTAGAAAGATGTGAACCTGCTGAAGGTCAGGAAACAGATTTTAATACCTCACTCTATATTCTTGGACAGTCACCTTTCTTTATGCCATAATTTCTTAATGTTTAAAACGAAGAGGGCTAGATATAAAATACAATATTAACTAGCCCACTTAGTCCTAAGTAGGTTTAGTTCTTAATTGATTTTGACACTGTGCTCTCCTTTCACTGTTCAGATAATTGGGAATTAGCAATAGTACAAGGCTGAATAATACTCACCTGTGTTCGAAAGTATTGACACATTACCTCATATATTTGCATAAGGGCAAAGATGTGAAAAAACTAAATCATTAAGAAATTTTAAACTTTTTACAGTATGGAAGAGGCAGGCAAACTCAGATGTTGTAGAGAGTGAAGTAAATAAGTAAGTGAACCGAGTCTGGTGGCTGATGTGGCCTGCATGCCTTCTCTGAAGGGACAAGCAGCTCCTGTTTAGCTCCAGCAGGCGAAGGTGTGCAGGAACATGGGCCCAGTGTTGCCAGGTGGTTCAAGTGAGGCTGGAAACATGGATTTTATAGGAAGTCTCTCAGTTTTTAAATGTTGGTTACTATTTTTTTTTTTTAATTTGAGATGCTGTGTATGTGTAGTGAAACATGTCAGGAGGCCAAGTCTATTCCACCAGCTACCAGTATGAGCTCTTGAGGGCAGAGTTTATATTTGCTATACCTTTTTTTAAAAATGTGATTTCATATGTATTTTCTGATTAACTGATTTATCACATCTACTTGGCTTAAATTCATGTGTTTATTTTTCTTGTTACACGTTAAATGAAAGTATGCAATATAGGTGCAGCTTTTTTCTTTTAAATCATTCTAGGTTGCTTGGGAGACCCTACAAGAAGAATTTTCCCGCTTCATGACAGAACCGAAAGGAAAAGAGCATGATGACATATTTGATAAACTTAAAGAGGCTGTTAAGGAAGAAACTATTAAACGCCACAAGTGGAATGATTTTGCAGAGGACAGCTTGGTATGTCGTTTGTATATTAGGGTGCCAGCCTCATTTTTCTATATAATTTCTCAAATTGATATTCTTTTATAGAATATTTTTATATGACTATTTAAATTAGGTTCTGAATTGAAAATAAGGAAAGAAATAGATTTACGAAATATAATCGGCCTTTTGACGTTTTTCTGCCCTTCTAAAATCGCCCTCTGCTATTTCTTTCTTGGCTATCATTTCAGAAGAAAATCAAACCTTGCAGTAAACAGGTTTCTATAAACTTCCACAGAATTTACATGGGCCTGAACTACGGATAGCTGCTTCTCATTTTACCCTCAGTGGTAAAAAGAATTAGATGCATTGGTTTTCAGTGGAGTTGAGTCAAAATGTTAGATTCCTAAAATCATAATGCTAACTACCATGTGTTGGATGCTTACAAGGTACCAGAAACTCTATGTATTTTGTAAGCATTGTTTTATTTTGTTCTTAAGCAGTTCTGTTGTTGTCATTGGCAAAGCTGGGATACGAGCCCCATTGTGTCTTTATTGTAAAGCCTGGCTCCTGACCTTCATCACCTGATAAATCTTTTGTTACGTAGAGTGTTCTCATCACCTAATCAAACCTTTTTTAACCACCCTCTCTGTCCAGACAGTTATGGGAGGAACTGTTAAAGATAAGACTGAGCAGTTTTCTAAAAATGCATATTTCACTGTGGGCTGATCGTAATTATAGGGTTTTTTTTTAAAGAAATGTTTGTCTTCATATTTGAAAATCATATCCATTCTTGTTAAATGCCTTAATAAGATTGGCTTACTGAGAGAGAGTGGTGCCGTTTTCATTCATTCATTAATTCAAAAGCTATAAGATTTGGAAACCAATTTTCTTACAATAAATAACTAACATTTACTTATGATTGTCTAGACCTCTTAAGCTTCCTTCCATTACATTTTCCATTGGTGTTAACAGTGAGATAATGGTTATTGCTTTTTTTTTCTCCTCTCCTTTTTGAAAATGCTAACACATAGGTCATATGGCAAAAAGAAGCAGTAGAGATGATCTGAATCATTAGCTCCTGAATACCAGGGTTCTAGGGTGTAATTTTATGTAGTTAAATATGTAATTCTCTACCCACCCCCCAACCCCCAGCTATCTTCTCGATGGTGAGCTCATTTAGTTTGGGCTAGGAGAAAATCTCCACTGTTTTATTTTTTAGACAGAAAGCTGACAAATAAGCAGGCAGATAATAGGACCCTCTGCATTTGTGTGGGAGGGACATACTTTTATGTTGTTGTAGATACATCTGCTAGTTTGGATATTTTCTGAGCTGTCAGTTAGAATTAAAATGACTAAAATGACAAGATATCCATCAAAATAGCTGTTTTTCTTTCCTTGTTGTTTCAGAGGGTTATTCAGCACAATGCTTTAGAAGATCGGTCCATATCTGATAAACAGCAATGGGATGCAGCTATTTACTTTATGGAAGAGGCTCTTCAGGCTCGTCTCAAGGATAGTAAGTAGGGACATGGGTTATTGACTTTTGAGTATTCCCAGTGGATAAAGAGTCATCTAACTTTAGTGAACATTGGTTTAAAAAAAAAAATCTAACATCTCAAGTTCTTTGTCAGTACTATTCTAGTTGAATATTATTTGTGCAATTTTTTGGTCAACTGCTTGTAACTATTAAAAATGTTAAATTAAAAAAAAAGTGTTAAATTGGACACATGATATTTACATGTACTTATATTCTAAAAAGCTGAAATTCAGACTATTTTAGTGTTTGCTACTATACTTATGGGAACTTTATAAGCAATTATACTTTTCATAGATTCTAAACATATATAATTAAATGCTTTCTTATATATGTACCATATCAATTATATAGTTTTATTCTTTATTTCAACTGACTTCATATTGACACTGTTTTTGAAGTGGTTAAGAAAGCAAGATAGTATTAGTTATAATTTATGTACCTGGTAAGTTATAAAATTCCTGATAAATAAAAAAAATTTTTTTAAAATTTTTCTAGCTGAAAATGCAATTGAAAATATGGTAGGTCCAGATTGGAAAAAGAGGTGGTTATACTGGAAGAATCGAACCCAAGAACAGGTAAAAACAAACAAATCTTTGGCATTTTAATTCAGGCATTAAAATATAACCTCTGAATGCCTCTAAGCCAAACTTAATAATTTCAAGTATTTTATATCAGCCTTTCTAAAAGACAGTAAATCTTTAGAAAAAACAGTAAACTACAAAAGAAAGTCTAAAAAAATATGAGGTAGCTTTTTTTATTAAAAAGAGTGGTTGATTACTTTGTTCAAGTGCCTATTTGAGGTAAAATGAAGATTAAATTTATAAACAGAAGAAAAAATGACAGGGACTTCAGAGGATGTAGAATGAATGTGATAAGAATAAAAGATATAATGTCTTTTTAAAGCCTTATTCTATTATTATCACTGGATTTTTCTGTTAGTTGTCTATTTAAACTATTTTATCCTTTTGCATTTTTTGCTCCTATGTTCACAAAATAAGCATAAAAATTCAGACAGGAAGTAGAATTATAGAATTCATATTATAAACATTTAATGATCACTTTAAAAGAACAAAATGGTAAAGGCAAGTATAAATAACTTTACAAATGAATAAATAGAGGGAAAATGTGTAATCATTAAAATCCTCCCCCACCTGTTTTTATTCTTTCCTTGTTGTTATGGCTTCTTTTCTTATTAGCATTGAGTCTTACACCACCATCTCTTTCTTATGTTAATTCCTTAAATAAAAGATGGTAAATAGAATATAAAATGAAAATACATAGATGAAGGAAGTAATGAATAAGAAAAAGAGGTGGCATCTAATTTACTTTCCTTTCTTCCTTCCTTGAATCCATGTGATTAGAGAATGAGACCATCAGATGTGTGTGTATTGAGAGAGCAGATAAAGAGAATGAAAAGTTACCAAATGACATATCATTCCTATTCTTTTTTTATTTTTTTGTTTTTATTTTAAATACAGAGTTAATTATATAATCAACACCCTATGTTTTTCTCGTTTTATGCATTTCTTGTTTTATAAGATATCTATCAGATATAAGTCCCAGTTTGTCTTAAAATAGTGAGGGGACAGTCTTCCTCTTCTCTTTTTTTTTTCTGATATGATTTTTGTGGGAAAATGAGTCACTCAGAGACTGAAAAGAAGCTGAAGAAATGGACAGAGTTAGTGGTTGGGTCATGCGTGTATTCAGAGTACATCAGGTATCTCTGCTATACACATGGGCTGTGAGGAGGCGGTCTTTCAGAATAGAATTCCTAGGGGATTCAGCAGAGATTTCTGACTTTGAGACAGGTAGAGGCATTGATTAGAAAGAACTGGTATAAGGCAGATAAACTCCAAAGAAAAATAGCATCTGACCTTTAAGGCTTAGTGGAATTAGGCCTAATTAGGTCTAGAACAATCAGTGATGGCAGAACTTGCCTCAGCAACTAGTAATAAATATGCTTTGGCCAAACACTCTCAGAGAGGAATGATTCCTGGTTGTAAGTTACTTTCTCAGGAACTTGAACCCATAGGAAATCCCTTCAAGAGAAGCAGAGGAATTAGTTTTACTGTCAGTGCAAGGATCTGTAGCCTAGAAGAGGAATTTGGAAACCCTTCAGAGAAGAGCTTCTCCTAGGGTTATCAGGGCAGCATGTGTAAGACTCAGTCTGCCTGTAAAACAAACAGAGGCCATAGTTTGGAGTGTAGAGGGGAGGGACAGGAGAACCGCTGGGGAGGTGTTTGTATACGCAGGTTTTGTTTTCTCTGTCAAAGCAAAGTGTCATGTCAGACTCACCGACTCAAGCTCTCCTCTAACCCCTCTAACCCTCCCACTCCCAGTTGAAAACCACTGGTCTAGACTTCATACCTGGAGTTTTCAGTGAGAAACATATTCTAGAAGTTGAGAATATCCCTAGGTCCCACACTGCAAGTTTAGATAGCTGTGTAACAGTTCCTTTTCTTTCTGAGTTGGCAGGATTTAGCAGGAAAAGAAACTTAAGATTGTCCTTTGCTAAAGATGAGAAATCCATGTTCTGAAAACTATATTTTGCTTTTATATTGTTACTTTTTCCTAATCTTCTGGGGAAAAACCATTCCTTTGAAACATTTTCACTTTGAGCTAAACTAATGGAAATCTTGGTCAGGATAGATGGGAGAGTGGTGTTCTCCTGAACAACCAGCGTGGTGGGAACAGGTGGACAGGTGGAAGTGAAACAGGGCAGGAAGAGTGGGAGAATATAGTTGGAATTTTCCTTCCTGTCTCAGACCAAATAGCAGAAGTTTAAGGAAACAGTGAAATTTCTCTTTATTAAATTTCTTCTCATGTTTTCAGATAATATTATTTAGTAGTTCCATTTACAAGCCGTTTATTTGTGTTTCAGTGTTATTTTTATATAAATACTCAGATTCCGTAGCTTGGTACAGTTTGGGGCAAAGTGCTATGGTAGTAACTTGTTTAGAGTAGTGAATTTGAAGCTAGTTTCCTGTACCATGCAGTTTTGAAAGAAGGATGGAAAAAATGAAAAGATAAAGTTAATTTGACACCGTACTGAGTCTTGCTTTCAGACTTACCACTAGTATGTATACTTTCCTCTTTTGGTGAAGAGATTGTAAACAATTATAGAGAAGAGACTGGAAGTGAATTTAAGAATGTTGGGCACCTCACAGAAGCAATCTAAAAACGATTTCAATGAAAAGACTTTTTAAAAAAATCAGACTGAATTTTGTATTTATCAGAAAAGGAGCATGTCAACAGGCACAGGGCCTTACAGTCATCCAGTTCTTAGATATGAGGCATTTATAGAACATTATCTCTTCCCATGTATATAGGGCACTTTTTCCTAGATTGAAATCATACCCTAAGGTCAAGAAAGGATGTACATAGTAAGGTGCCTGATCCTGTGACTTGGACAGTAAAACATCTCAGCCAAAGGATCGATAAAGTATAGCAAATAGGGCTAATCCCCTTCCCCCCTTGCCCCCTCACATGTCCAGGTTGTTTTGCATTCATAAGCCGGGGTACTCTGGTTTTCCTTGTTTGTTGTAGTTGAGCTTGTGTCACCAATCGTGCAAAAGTAATATATTTGTTAAAATTGGGACTCTGTTTTTATAATTATGCCAAGTCATGAACCATCTAAACACAGTCCTCTTTTAAACATTTCAAAGTGTGTTCACAATGAAACCAAGAATGAACTGGAGAAGATGTTGAAATGTAATGAGGAGCACCCAGCTTATCTTGCAAGTGATGAGATAACTACAGTCCGAAAGAACCTTGAATCCCGAGGAGTAGAAGTAGACCCAAGCTTGGTAATAAACTGCTGAAAAGCATGAACTTGCTTCCTTAGTCTTTGTTTCTTGTAGTAAAATGTTACTACTTCTAATGTATTACTTAGATATTTAAGTGCTTAATTGTACTTTGATCCTGTGTACTTTTGCTGACAAAAAGAACTTGGTCATTTTGAGTGTGGAAACAGTTGAAATTTTATTCTCAGTATTGCTTTAAGTATAATGCTTTAATTTGTAAATGGGGAACTTGAGACTTAGAAAAGGGAAGTTCTCTGGACAAATTCAGCAGTAAGTTCTGGGAAAAGGGGAGAGACCCCACCGAGATCTCTGTACTACGTTACGCTGTTTCAGATTACAGAATGAAATTTTTGCTTAAATATGGCTCACTTAATATGTATGTTTTTTCAGTCAAATGTATCTTAATCAGGTATGAGTAAATTGGATAATACCTTTGGGTTCTATCTCATTTTCTTTCTTCATAATAAATATGAGGATATATAATTATAGTTTAGGCTACTTTTGCTTACCTTCATGATGCTTATTTGGAGAAAAATTTAAAAAAACAATTGTGTTTCTGGGCCTGTGTTCCCTAGTTAGTTAGGGTGTAAGGGATCAAAGCTTCATTTTAACATTAGCTTAAATTAGCTTAAGTGAACCCCATTTAGAAAAGTAATTCTAGTGAGGAAAACAGTCATTTAAGAAGTTTCAGGGCCATGCATAGATTCTCTTAAAGATTTATTTGCTATTTATGTTTCTGCACTTGAGAAATGAGTATACTTAATTTAAAATCCACCGGAGATCAGAACAAGAAAAGAAAACTGATGAAAAGAAACAGTTAAAGCTGCTATACATCTCATTGTTTATAAATTGAAAATGAAATTAAAACTAATGATTACATGAAATTATTAGTTGAATATAGATTTCATTTATCCACATTGGTCCTAGCTCTTACTAACAGTAAATTCTGTTCGGTTGGATACTTTTGAACTTTATAAGTGGTTAATACAATAGGAGGGACTTTATCCATATCTTAGGATATGAATTGGCTGTATATCTTACTTTCTGTGAGCGAGAAAGTATCAGATTTTTTCCAAGAGAAACTATGTTCACTGCATTTTGTGAAGCTATAAAATAGGTAGCAAAGTACTGTGATAAGAATAGTGGATAGACTAGATGTCAGGAGATGTGAATTCCAGTACACTTCCATTCTATTAGCTAGTAATATTGCCTTTAGTTATTGGTATAATCTCAGCCCCCTTTTCTCAACTGTCAGATGGTGTTGATGATGCTTGTTCTACTTTCTCAACATTATTTTTGTTGTGCTTGAAAAAAGACAATGGTGTGGAAGACCTCTGAACACCCTAACAGACTGTATAATAATAAAGTGGTGGGGGTCATATTGCTGAAGGAACAATGAAATTTCATAACGAGAAAGGAAATGTTGTTGGGTTGATGGACATGGTCTGAGACCAGCTTCCTAGTCTGACTCTGACCTCTGACAAGGCTCACAACCTCTTTTTGCCTTGGACACCTTACCTCTAACTAGAGGAAGATAATCTCCACCCTCTCTACTCTACAAGATGATTAATAATAATGCTTGTTAGAAACACTGCAAATATTGAAGTATATAGACTGGTAAGGAGTCAGAGTACTAGTGGTCTAATCTTTACCTTGAAAAAAATTTTTTTAATGGATACAGAAGGTTGACAGAATAACAACATTGCCATTGGTTTTAATTAACTTTTTTATAAGTAAACTTTGTATATGACTTTTCAGAATGTGTTTGATCAACCTGGAGAGCATACAGTAACTCTTTGGTCTCTTTTCTTTTTATTATTTTAGATCAAGGATACTTGGCACCAAGTTTATAGAAGACATTTCTTAAAAACAGCCCTAAACCATTGTAACCTTTGTCGAAGAGGCTTCTATTACTACCAGAGGCATTTTGTAGATTCTGAGGTAAGGTTTCCAAAAACAAGGAGAAATGTTTTTTAGTGATAGTTGTTTAATTGCTTAAAAGTAAGCTTGAGGTTTAGCATTAACTTTTAAGTCTTTTGATCTTCTGAAAAAAAGTATGCGTAATTTATAGAGTGACCTAACTCTTATTTTTTCAAAGATATTTACCACTTTTGTAGTGATTACATTTTACATACATATCATCCCAGTGCATATTAGATCGTGTGCATATAATAGGCACTACAATACTTTTTAAAGATTTTTTTAAGAATTAACTATGTTAGAAAATAATACTTTACCATTAAAGAAAGTAAATGGAATAAATAAATGTTGAAAAAAACAACCATGCAAAAGGAAACAATATTTTATAATCCCCTGACCCAGAAGTACTTTTAGTTAACATTTTTATGTATATCCGTTCCCCTCTTTCTATACATGTTGTATGTATGTGTGTGTAGATATATAACATAACCATTTATTTGCGTAATGGAAATAATAATGCACTACATTTTTTATCATGCTTTCCCCCCATATTATAATTCTTTATATCATGAAAATCTATTTTTTGTTTTTGAATTTTTTTCTATTTATTTTTTTTATACAGCATGTTCTTATTAGTTACCAATTTTATTCATATTAGTGTATATATGTCAATCCTAATCTCCCACTTCATCCCACCACCACCACCCCTCTCCCTGCTTTCCCCCCTTGGTGTCCATATGTTTGTTCACTACATCTGTGTCTCTGTTTCTGCCTTGCAAACTGGTTCATCTGTACCATTTTTCTAGATTCCACATATATGCATTAATATACAACATTTGTTTTTCTCTTTCTGACTTACTTCACTTTGTATGACAGTCTCTAGGTCTATCCACGTCTCTACAAATGACCCAGTTTTGTTCCTTTTTATGGCTGAGTAATATTCCATTGTATATATGTACATTTCCTTTATCTATTCATCTTTCAATGGGCATTTAGGTTGCTTCCATAGCTGGCTATTGTAAAGAGTGCTGCAGTGAACATTGGGGTGCATGTGTCTTTTTGAATTATGGTTTTCTCTGTGTATATGCCCAGTAGTGGGATTGCTGGGTCATATGGTAATTCTGTTTTTAGTTTTTTAAGGAACCTCCATACTATTCTCCATAGTGGCTGTATCAATTTACATTCCCACCTACAGTGCAAGAGGGTTCCCTTTTCTCCACACCCTCTCCAGCATTTGTTGTTTGTAGATTTTCTGATGATGCCCATTCTAAACAGTGTGAGGTGATACCTCAGTGTAGTTTTGATTTCCATTTCTTTAATAATTAGTGATGTTGAGCAGCTTTTCATGTGCCTCTTGGACATCTGTATGTCTTCTTTGGAGAAATGTCTATTGAGGTCTTCTGCCCATTTCTGGATTGGGTTGTTTGTTTTTTTAATATTGAGCTGCATGAGCTGTTTATATATTTTGGAGATTAATGCTTTCTCCATTGATTCATTTGCAAATGTTTTCTCCCATTCTGAGGGTTATCTTTTCGTCTTGTTTACAGTTTCCTTGCTGTGCAAAAGCTTTTAAGTTTCATTAGGTCCCATTTGTTTATTTTTGTTTTTATTTCCACTACTCTAGGAGGTGGGTCAAAAAAGATCTCGCTGTGATTTATATCAAAGAGTGTTCTTCCTAGGTTTTCCTGTAAGAGTTTTATAGTATCTGGTCTTACATTTAGGTCTTTAATCCATTTTGAGTTTATTTTTGTGTATGGTGTTAGGGAGTGTTCTAATTTCATTCTTTTACATGTAGCTGTCCAGTTTTCCCAGCACCACTTATTGAAGAGACTGTCTTTTCTCCATTGTATATCCTTGCCTCCTTTGTCATAGATTAGTTGATTATAGGTGCATGGATTTATCTCTGGGCTTTCTATCCTTTTCCATTGATCTATATTTCTGTTTTTGTGCCAGTACCATATTGTCTTGATTACTGTAGCTTTGTAGTATAGTCTGAAGTCAGGGAGCCTGATTCCTCCAGCTCCATTTTTCTTTCTCAAGATTGCTTTGGCTATTCAGGGTCTTTTGTGTTTCCATACAAATTGTGAAATTTTATGTTCTAGTTCTGTGAAGAATGCCATTGGTAGTTGGATAGCGATTGCACTGAATGTGTAGATTGCTTTGGGTAGTACAGTCATTTTCACAATGTTGATTCTTCCAATCCAAGAACATGGTATATCTCTCCATCTGTTTGTATCTTCTTTAATTTCTTTCATCACTGTCTTATAGATTTCTGCATACAGGTCTTTTGTCTCCGTACTTAGGTTTATTCCTAGATATTTAATTCTTTTTGCTGCAATGGTTAATGGGAGTGTTTCCTTAATTTCTGTTTTGGATTTTTCATCTTTATTGTATAGGAAAGCAAGAGATCTCTGTACCTTAATTTTGTAGCCTGCAACTTTACCAAATTCATTGATTAGCTCTAGTAGTTTTCTGGTGGCATCTTTAGGATTCTCTATGTATAGTATCATGTCATCTGCAAACAGTGGCAGTTTTACTTCTTCTTTTCCAATTTGGATTCCTTTTATTTCTTTTTCTTCTCTGATTGCTGTGGCTAGGACTTCCAAAACTATGTGGAATAAGAGAGTGGACATCCTTGTCTTGTTCCTGATCTTAGAGGAAATGCTTTTAGTTTTTCACCATTGAGAATGATGTTTACTGTGGGTTTGTCATATATGGCGTTTATTATGTTGAGATAGGTTCCCTCTATGCCCACTTTCTGGAGAGTTTTCATCATGAATGGGTGTTGAATTTTGTCAAAAGCTTTTTCTGCATCTAGTGAGATGATCATATGGTTTTTATTCTTCAGTTTGTTAATATGGTGTATCACATTGATTGATTTGCGTATTTTGAAGAATCCTTGCATCCCTGGGATAAATCGTACTTCATCGTGCTGTATGATCCTTTCAGTGTGTTGCTAGATTCTGTTTGCTAGGATTTTGTTGAGGATTTTTTAATCTAAATTCATCAGTGATATTGGTCTGTAATTTTCTTTTTTTGTAGTATCTTTGTCTGGTTTTGGCATCAGGGTGATGGTGGCCTTGTAGAATGAGTTTGGGAGTGTTCTTCCTCTGTTCCAATTTTTTGGAAGAGTTTGAGAAGGATGGGTGTTAGCTCTTCTCTAAATGTTTGATAGAAATCGCCTGTGAAGCCATATGGTCCTGGGCTTTTATTTGTTGGGAGATTTTTAATCACAATTTCATTACTTGTGATTGGTCTGTTCATATTTTCTATTTCTTCCTGGTTCAGTCTTGGAAGGTTATACCTTTCTAAGAATTTGTCCATTTCTTCCAGGTTGTCCATTTTATTGGCATACAATTGCTTGTAGTAGTCTCTTAGGATGCTTTGTATATCTGCAGTGTCTGTTGTAACTTCTCCTTTTTCATTTTTAATTTTACTGATTTGAGTCCTCTCCCTCTTTTTCTGGATGCATCTGGCTAAAGGTTTATCAATTTCGTTTATCTTTTCAAAGAACCAGCTTTAGTTTTATTGATCTTTGCTATTGTTTTCTTGTTTTTATTTCATTTATTTCTACTCTCATGTTTGTTATTTCTTTCCTTCTACTAACTTTGGGTTTTGTTTGTTCTCTCTCCAGTTCCTTTAGGTGTAACTTTAGGTTGTTTGTTTGAGATTTTTCTTGTTTCTTGAGGTAGGATTTTATTGCTGTAAACTTCCCTCTTAGAACTGCTTTTGCTGCATCGCATAGGTTTTGGTTTGTCGTGTTTTCATTGTCATTTGTCTCTAGGTGTTTTTTGATCTCCTCTTTGATTTCTTCTGTGATCTCTTGGTTATTTAGTATCATATATTTTAGCTTCCATGTGTTTGTGTCTTTTACGTTTTTCTCCCTGTAATTTATTTCTAATCTCATAGCATTGTGGTCGGAAAAAATGCTTGATATGATTTCAGTTTTCTTGAATTTACCAAGGCTTGATTTGTGACCCAGGATGTGATCTATCCTGGAGAATGTTCCATGTGCACTTGAGAAGAAAGTGTAATCTGCTGTTTTTAGATGGAATGTCCTATAAATAGCCATTAAATCTACCTGGTCTGTTGTGTCATTTACAGCTTGTGTTTCCTTATTAATTTTCTGTTTGGATGATGTGTCCATTGGTGTAAGTAAGGTGTTGAAGTACCCCACTATTGTGTTACTGTTGATTTCCTCTTTTATAGCTGTTAGCATTTGCCTTATGTATTGAGGTGCTCCTATGTTGGGTGCATATATATTTATAATTGTTATATCTTCTTGGATTGATCCCTTGATCATATGTAGTGTCCTTCCTTGTCTCTTGTAACTTTCTTTATTTTAAAGTCTATTTTATCTGATAAGAGTATCGCTACTCCAGCTTTCTTTTGATTTCCATTTACATGGGATATCTTTTTCCATCCCCTTACTTTCAGTCTGTATGTGTCCCTAGTTTGAAGTGGGTCTCTTGTCGACAGCATATATATGGGTTTTATTTTTGTATCCATTCAGTGAGCCTGTGTCTTTTGGTTGGAGCATTTAATCCATTCACATTTAAGGTAATTATCAATATGTATGTTCCTATTATCATTATGTTAATTGTTTGGGGTTTGTTTTTGCAGGTCCTTCTCTTGTGTTTCCCACTTAGAGAAGTTCCTTTAGCATGTGTTGTAGAGCTGGTTTTGTGGTGCTGAATTCTCTTAGCTTTTGCTTGTCTAAAGCTTTTGATTTCTCTGTCAAATCTGAATGAGATCCCTGCCGGGTAGAGTGATCTTGGTTGTAGGTTCTTCCCTTGCATCACTTTAAGTATATCGTGCCACTGCCTTCTGGCCTACAGAGTTTCTGCTGAGAAATCAGCTGACAAACTTATGGGAATTCCCTTGTATGTTATTTGTTGCTTTTCCCTTGTTGCATTTAATATTTTTTCATTATCTTTTGTCAGCTTGATTACTAAGTTTCTTGCATGTTCCTCTTTTGGCTTATCCTGCCTGGGACTCTCTGAGCTTCCTGAACTTAGGTGACTATTTCCTTTCCCATGTAGGGAAGTTTTCAGCAGTTATCTCTTCAGATATTTTCTCAGGTCCTTTCTTTCTCTCTTCTCCTTCTGGCACCCTATGATTAGAATGTTGGTGTGTTTAATGTTGTCCCAGAGGTCTCTTAGGCTGTCTTTCTTTCTTTTCATTCTTTTTTATTTATTGTGTTCCACAGCAGTGAATTCCACTATTTTGTCTTCCAGGTCACTTATCTGTTTTTCTGCCTCAGTTATTCTGCTATTGAGTCCTTCTAGGGTATTATTCATTTTACTTATTGTATTGTTCATCTCTGTTTGTTCTTTAATTCTTCTAGGTCTTTGTTAAACATTTCTTGCATCTTCTTGATCTTTGCCTCCATTCGTTTTCCGAGGTCCTGGATCATCTTCACTCTCATTATTCTGAATTCTTTTTCTGGAAGATTGCCTATCTCCACTTGATTTAATTGTTTTTCTGGGGTTTTATTTTGTTCCTTCATCTGGTACATAGTCCTCTGCCTTTTCATTTTGTCTGTCTTTCTGTGAATGTTCCACAGGCTGCAGGATTGTAGTTCTTGTTTCTGGTGTCTGCCCTTTGGTGGATGAGGCTATCTAAGAGGCTTGTGCAAGCTTCCTCCATGAAAATCTTGCTTTAAATAATTCTTTAAAAGAACTGTAGAAAGTTCTTCGAATGGACAACTGCACTTTAATGTCACATTTTACAAAGTAACCCCTAGGTGGCGGTAAACTGATGTATTTTGAGCTTTTTCATACAAGGATAAATGTTTTTTAAAGTGTCCTTCTGAGAGAGCTCTGTTAATCAGCGATCTTATTTGAGACCCCTAAAGTGTTTTTCTTTTGCGTTTTCAGCAGCTTAAAAGAAATTTGTGTTTAAATGTGCCTGTGTAAAAATTGGCAAGTTGTTTGCATAATTTTCATTGTTAGTAAGACCTCTCTATTGAATAAGCTTTCTTTCTTTTCTTTCTTTCTCTTTCTTTCTTGCTTTCTTGCTTTTTCCCTTTCTTGCTTTCTTGCTTTCAAAAAGGAATATGCTATTTTTTTAATTGAAATATAGTTGATTTACTATTTTATATTTGTTTCAGGTATACAGAATAGTGATTCAATATTTTTATAAATTATACTCCATTTAAAGTTATTATAAAATATTGGCTATATTTCCCTGTACTGTACAATATATCCTTGTAGCTTATTTATTTTATACATAGTTGTTTGTACTACTTAATCTCCTACCCCTGTTTTATTCCTCACCCAGAGGATAAGCTTTTTTAAAACATCATTAATGTATTTGCATATGCAGCTGAATTTCAAAAATGGCTTGAGTGTACACTCAAGGAACAGAGGTTAGCCTAAGGACATATTTAAGATAACATGATTGTTAGTTGAACTAAATTCTAAGTAAGGATATATTCTGTGAACTTCTGCTTGTATATAACATAATGAAATTCTCTACTTCCCAAGTTTACTTGCTTTGTCATTGGAATCAAAACAAAGCTATGTAGCTGTGGTGCAAATAAAACCCAAATCATGTAGAACTTTGTGGTTCCTGTGCAGAAAAAATGCAGTAGGTCCTATCTACAAGAGGAATATATGTATTAGGTAAATCTGATTATTTTTTATTAAAGCAGAGGCTGTAGGTACTGACTTCAGGAATTTTATGTGTTCATGATTATGGTTTTCATTTTTAAGTTTGCATCTGGTAATCTTTATTACCTAATATTTCAGTTGGAATGCAATGATGTTGTCCTGTTTTGGCGAATACAGCGAATGCTTGCTATCACTGCAAATACTTTAAGACAGCAACTTACAAACACTGAAGGTAAGCCACAGAAGGAGCACTTTCTAATTTGACATGAAAAATAACAGTAATAACATTTCACTTTAAATAGATGGATGCCAAAATATTTCCTGAATATTAGATTTATTAGAAGACCAAAAATTATAATTTGCCTTTAAAATAGTAATGAAAATAAACCATAATTGAAAAAGATGGGAGATAAACATACCAGGAATCTTTCTTCATTACACAAAAACTCTGTTAGGAAAGGACTCCTAAGCATCACTTAGGTTTTTTGGGGAATCTGTACTTCCATTAAAATATTAGGGCTTAAGAATAGGACTTTCTCTGAGGATATGTGTTAGTTTCATGTTGATAAAAGTACTGCATAACAGGTAGATATTCTCCCTATAACTGAGAAGTCTGAACTTAACAATAGATTTATCGTGATGAGAAAAATAAGAACTTGCTCTCCATATATTGTTAATTTTATCATCCTTGTGCATTCATAAAAATCATGCTTCTCATATTTCTTTATTTGCTTTAAACAGTCAGGCGATTAGAGAAAAATGTTAAAGAGGTACTGGAAGATTTTGCTGAAGATAGTGAGAAGAAGGTAAAATTGCTTACTGGTAAACGAGTTCAGCTGGCTGAAGACCTCAGTAAGTAATCCTTCCTGCCCTCCATCTCACTGCCTTTTCACTTCTGCATGTCCATTTATTTCTCCATCTCATTTTAAACTTATAGAAAAGTATGTACAAAGAGCTTTTTCCCCCTGAACTGTTTGAAAGTTGCTGACCTGAAGTTCCATCAGTTCCATGTACTTTAATGTGTTTTTTAGAAACAAGAATTTTCTCCTAGCAGCCATCAAAATCGGGATGTTAATAACACTGATAAATTACTACATCTAATTTTCAGACTCCATGCAAGTTTCACCTGTTGTCCTAATATTGTCCTTCCACACAAGATGTTCTATATTCATCTTGTGCTTTCCCTGACCAAGCTTCCCTTTTTGGAGAATGATATTTAGAAATCAAGAACTAGGAACCAGATATGTTCATCATTATTGAACTATCACTGTTCCCAGACCCACTCGGTGGAGCGAAGGAACAAATACCATGTGTGTGCGTGCGCATATATACACATAATTACATCTGTATTTCTAATCATATGTATATATCTGTATTGAAAACCATAAGTTGACACCAGTGCTTTCCATTTTAATTTAATAATACCGAGTTCATTCTAATTTCTTCCTTTTCCTTATTTGTAATTCCTTTTTCTGACAGTGATAAATCTGGCTCTACGTATCTTTAATATATTTCCTTATTTTGATCAGTCCTCTTATATGTAACCAAACTTGCTACTGTCCCCTTCATTGCACAAATGTCCTTCTCACCCAGCTCGGTTCTTATCGCCCAACTCCAGGCCACTACCACAATACCTTACCCTGTGTTGACACCCTTTCCACCTCATCTAGGCTCTGACATTCTGTGCCAGGTTGCCCTTCCTAATGGAGTCCTTTATACTGAGCTCATGCTCTGACACTGCCAGGCATCTCTCTCTCTCATTCTTCCTACCCCCTGCCCGGCTACACGAGGACTCTTCCTCACCTGAAGCCCAACCGTGCTTTTGTAGAGATACTGTTTTCATCCTGCTGTGCTTTGGCCACCTGCACTGACTCTCCTCCTACACGGATCCTCTCCTCACTGCTGGGCAGGTCGCGAACACCCTCTTACACCTGGTCTGGCTTTAACACCTATACCAGGGTGATATGGCTCCCCACCTTCAGCCCCCAACCTAGCTGGGCCCTGTTAGTCACTTTGTCACTTTGTTTTTGGGGGCTTTGGGGGGGGGGCACGGAGGCACATTTGGTTCTTCTTTGAATGCTAGTGAATTCCTAGCTTTAAGATGTTTGGATTGCCTATTAAGATTTACTTAAATACTTGAGAACCGAAGGAAATCAGTGAGAAGTTAATATTATTAAATAAAAATGAAAATACTGGTGGTTAGTGCTTCTGTTTGAGTTTACCTTGTTACGAGTTTCCCTTATTTCAACTTAATGAAACAGTATTTTTTTCTTTCAATGTAAACTTAAATTTACTATCTATGAATTTTCTGATATCCAGAAGGTAGCACATGCTCAACCAAAAGCAGTTCTTCACATTTGAAAACAGTTTCTAAGCTGAATATTTAGCACTACAATACAACCCCTAGAACATCCAAGTGAAACCAAACAGCGCTTTCCTGTCTTCTGCTGTGTGCCAGAGCACCATGTTCTCCTCCACTGCTTGTCCTCTCTTTCTCTCTCCTCCCTACTATCTCAGCTTCCTATTTCTTTCTTTTCCTTTTCCTTCTTTCTTTAGGTAATCTTTTTTTTGAAACATATCTCACTTTAACTTTTATTTCCATCTTCTGTTGCTATTCTTCCAGTTTTTTCATGCTGCCTTGGTGGTGTAGTTAAGTCTGTGCTAACTCATAGAAGGCCTGTGCTTAAATCTGAACTACCATGTACTAGCTGTGTTATCTTAGGCAGGGTATCTCCCACAGCCTTAGCTTCTTTGTAAGAATGATACTATAATAGTTTTTTTTACAGGGTTGGTAGGGGAATTGGTTCAAAAAAACATTTGGAAGTTTCTGGTTCATAATTTCATGCTAAATTAGTAGTTACAGGAAGAGATGTGTCAGTATCACAGTGTATACAGATCTATTTCTTTTGTATCCCTCGAGACATAGTTATCAGACAGTGAAATACTTCCATGTGTTTTACCAGCATATACATTTTTAAGTGATTAGAAAATATGTCTTTTCTCATGTTTTATAATTGAGTGTTGTGTAACCCCATCATTTTCTACTCCCAATTTGATTGTTTAAGGAAAGTGTATTGCTAACACAAAATTTGTGCACTGTCAAGCCAAGTCTTATGTTTTCCTGAGAAAGTACCCATATGACTCCCTTGAAATGATTTACTACTTTTGTATATATATAATTATTGTCGTGTTAATGTACCAAATAATGTCCTTGGAAGCAAGTGTTTGACCAGTGACTCAGCCTCATCAGTCACACTAAAGGAGATGAGCCATGACTTTGTCCATTAGTTGAAAAAAAATCTTGAGAGTACCTTTTCCTTACTGTTTATGTTCAGTCTAACACTTGCGAATATGGTCATGGATACTTTCAGCCAGTAAACTGTCACAGTTTAATGGTTACTACTGTCTTACACAGATCAGAGTTCCTAGTATAGCATATTCAATTAGAATATGGTAAGTCGGTTAATGAAATTTAGAGAAAGGGAGTCAGCGTTTTTATTTGTTTGTTTTTACTACAGTTTCAAAATGGTACAGGGTAGATTATTGTAGAGATTGGTAGAAGTTTGATGCATCATATATTTTGCCAGTTTTAAACGTGCCCAATTTCAAATCATTTCACCACTTTACTTTGGGGATTCTTCGACTGGTTGTCCTTTAAGATGAGTACATAAGTAGTACGGTATTCTCTCATATTCTGGAGAAAATATACCATGTTCAATATTGAAGTGAAGCCACAAAGCTAGAGTTAGGAAGATGAAAGAAATGAAAGAAGAGCTTGCCTCTTCTAGTTCTAGGAGGCTTATGAGATGAGGAGGCATACAAGGAACCAGGACTGTGGAGATGCAGTGGATTCCATAGGTGGAGCAGGGGAAGGTCAGGAGGAACTTGGGACATCTTAGGATATAGAAAGTAAGGAAGTAGTTGAAGGATGATAGGGACAGGTCAACAAGATACAGAAGCCAATGTGCAGAGGTTCCTGTTGGCTAAAACT
Source organism: Leucopleurus acutus (assembly GCF_964270905.1). Classification (NCBI taxonomy): domain Eukaryota; kingdom Metazoa; phylum Chordata; class Mammalia; order Artiodactyla; family Delphinidae; genus Leucopleurus; species Leucopleurus acutus. The sequence continues at coordinate 74,985,474 of NC_139147.1, read as the reverse complement.
AGGACAGTTTGGGCATCAATATAAATAAGGACAGTTATAAATTATAATGCATTGAATAAAACAGGAGTCCATAAATTGATAATTATATAAGTAAATGAATAAAATCAATGATGAGGAATGGGATGTTTATATAATCACACACATTGTCTCCATGCAAAATAATTGAAAAGGAAAAAAGAGTAACTTTAAAGTGGGGAAGCCTGGTAATAACCACCTTAATCAAGTGGTCACAGTAATATTATTAGTAGTAGTCAAATCAGAACTGTGTGCCATCTTATAGAATGCAGTGAGAAGAACCCAGCGTCACTTCTATGATTTTCTTACCTTCAATGTATAACTTAAATTCAATCATAAGGATACATCAGAAAAACCCCAATTAAAGCACAGTCTACAAAATAACTGGCTTGTAATCTTTAAAATGTATCAAGATCATGAGAGACAAGGAAAGACTGAGGAACTGTTCCAGGTTGAGGGAGACTAAAGAACAAGAAAACAAAATACAATGCGTGATCCTGAGCTAGGTCTTTTTGCTCTGAAGGACATTCATGGGACAGTTGGTGGGAATCTAAGGGTTACATGGTAGTAATACTTCACTGTTAATTTTTAAACCTTGTTAGATTGGGATTATTTAGGAAAATATTTGTAGCTACTACACAGAATATTTGGGGCTTGTGGGGCATAATGACAGTAAATGATTCAGGAAAAATGTTCTTTGTAGTATTTTTGCAACTGTTGCCTAAGTCTGAGAAAAGGGTAAAAAAAAATTTAATTTTGTTTTTATAGCTGATAATGGATCAGGGATCATATGAAAATAATTTAGAGATAATGAGACTTTTGAAAACATGACCTCTGAAGATGTTGAAAGACTGGATTGCCTCATGGACAGTTTAGTAAAATACATAGCTAATCTTTCCACCTTATTCCTTTTTTGCATTGTCTAGTCATACTCAGAATTGTCTGGTGTTTAAATATGTTCACTATGACCTTGATGAAATTCTTTTGATTTTATAGTGAATTTTATCTCAAAGGATTTTTTTATAGATACTTAAATACAGCATTAATTTAGATAAAATCTATTTGGATTCCCAGCATAGTTTTTAATAATGTGTCCAATGTATTTACTGAAACAGACCGCAATTTTAAAACGCTTTCTTTGAAGAGGAAAAAATTGGCATGTTACAGCTCAATTTAAAATGTTTCTTTCTATAATGATCTGCTTATGATTTATAAGATGTATTTTATGATTGTCATTATATAAAATAAGTAATAGTGTTAACATCTCACAGACTTTTTTTTGGAATTTATTCTCCATCCCAGCCTGGAAACTGAGTGTCTGGACACTGGTAACAACTGCTAGTAATGTTGCTAAACTGAATTTCATCAGAACAGCATGGGATTCTTTTATTGTTTGCTCTGTAAATATCATATCAACCTAGCTTACTGTGAGTTTTTGGACCTTGATATCAGTTGCATGGGGTTTAGAGCTTAGGTTTCTTTTTTAACTCTTGTCCACTATTTCCTGTGTACATAATCAAAGAATCGCTGATACCCAGGAATTAAAGGGGTATTACCAATCATTTAGATTATTCTCTTCTTATTTTACAATAAATTCCTTCTCATTTTTGTATCAAAACTTGAATCTATTTATGAATATAAATTGATATTTGAATAAATTTCCTGTGCCAGATATTAGGTTATGTGTTTAACATGCAGTCTCATAGGTATAGTCATTTTTCTCATGTTATAGAAAAAGAAACGGCAGCCTAAGAAACACACAGATAGTAACCGGTAAAGCCAAGATTTGAGCCCAGGTCTTTTAACTACTCTGCTGAACTAATTTGAGAAGAAAACCCCAAGGTGTGAGACAATATAATTATATAAAATGGTCTTTTATATTTGGAGGCTCCCATAGTTAACAGTGTCCTTTAGGGAGAGGGTCACAAAAGACATACATGTTAGTTATGACCGTGATAATCATCATGATCATTATCATCCTCTGTACTTCGTACACTAAAAAAACTTTGCAGCTTAAACTTTAAAACAATATGAAAACTTTGATAGCATTAGAACATCTGGGTAAGAGAACACAGAAGTGTAAATGAAGCCAGTAAACAGATGGAAGGAAGTTAATTTTCTTTATGTGACTTGTTAAATTGTCTTGAAGTACACTCAATTGAATTCCGCCATAGGTAAGTAGTATCAAAGTTGCCCAAAATTCAGACACAGCTTTTCAGTGTGGTGTGTTTGTACTTAGAGACTTAAAATCCAGCTGTAACAGATACAGAATCTTTACTTGAGCATATGGCTGTTATTCTAAGTTGAGGCTTTTTGTCGAGCTTGCCTGGGAGTGTTGAAATGTTTTATAATAAACTTCAGTGTATTTCTTCATATTTCTTGTACTTTACATGAAGAGAAGATATGCTTCAGTCAAAACCGAATATTTCATATTTACATCTATCTCATTTACTAATGAAATGTGAAAACAGTCTTAAACCTTTTTACTTGGGCTACCATTACACAGGCTTATTTTAATGATAATAGTTTGATGTCCTCAATGTTAAAAACAGTGTAGCTTAAAGAGGCTGGTAAATTAGAATTTTCCAATATCCGCAGCTTTTTTTCTCCCGTGGTTAATTTGCTCTGCTGACTCTCTACACGAGGTGGCAACAGCTGGCCTTTTTACTGGAGGTCCGGGGATTAGAGAGGCAGTCGCAGCAGCATGCTCGGCCTCTTGCCTCTGTTGACTGTTCTTTATTGTTTGATGCCTGAGCATCTCCCAGACAGCCAGCAATTGTTTCTTGAAACTAAAGTTTGTTTCTCTTGGCAATATACAATGCTGGTGGGGCTTGTCTTTGTGTCTCCTTACTTTCCCAGTCTCCTCTTATCCTCCATCCTATGCTTTCTCTTGATAATTAGAATGGAGGAAAGATACAGGCTTTCTATCTTAGTGTGCAGGAGATTCAGTTTTGATGCTAAAAACTTAGAAATGTAGATGACAGATGGAAATTTCTTTTTTCTCTGAGCTACCAGGTAGTAACAAATTATTTTTATAATGAAAATTTTGTTTGTTCTTCATAATTAACATACTAGTGCATTTTTTAAATTATGGTTATAAAAAGGGAGTAGAGGCAGAATGATCCAGTACTACCATTTTATAAGCTAAGATCAGAAGAGAAATGCACCTTAGCTGCTTAAGTTTAAGAAGTACCTTTGGGCTTCCCTGGTGGCGCAGTGGTTGAGAGTCCGCCTGCCGATGCAGGGGACACGGGTTCGTGCCCCGGTCTGGGAGGATCCCACATGCAGTGGAGCGGCTGGGCCTGTGAGCCATGGCCGCTGAGCCTGCGCGTCCGGAGCCTGTGCTCCGCAACGGGAGAGGCGACAACAGTGAGAGGCCCGTGTACCGCGAAAAAAAGAAGAAGTGCCTTCATTATCTCTGAAATATAATTCTAGTTTATAAGAGAGTTAAGAAATGTCTTCATGCCGCGTTAAAACTTGGATAAAAAGTAGTCAGGAAATATCTAGATGGGAGAAGCTTCAGCAAGAATAATTTTGTTGTTCTTTATTTAGGAAAGAAAATAGCAAGATACTCTTGAATTTAATTTTCATTGGCTCCTCCACATTCCTAAACTTCTGCCGTACTTGCGGAATCCTTGAGGGCCTTTATGGATGAAACCCGTGGCCACGAAGTAGTGTGAGACTGAAAATCATCCTAGAAAGATTATTGTACTCAGAATCTGGAACTCAAAACTGTAGAAAAGGGAAGTCATGTGTTTAAACTATTTCTTGCGAGGTAGGGCTACGGCATGCGTATTTTGCCAAGTCTCCACAGGTGATTGTTGCCACACACCGCCACCACCCACTCTGCCCCCACACCAGTTCTCTGGAGAGTTCATGCTTACAGCGGCACAGTCTGTTATTTTTATTAATGGACATGAAATCAACATATATCTTCTTTTAGTAGAGTCTGATAAATCATGTGACTATTGAAAATTTGTTATTTGAACTATTATCTATAGTAGCATGTTCATTTGTTTCTGTAGACATAACCAAAGAAAATGAATTTTAAAGGGATTTAAAGGAGGAGAGGGTAGCATTGGGTTGTAGAATTCTAGGTACCTAGGCAACTGTAAAAACCATAATCTCTGTGGCATCATTTATACCTACATACTGTGATTGTGGTTTTTTGGCCAGTAATTACAGGCACTCAGTACTGCTTTCTCATCTCTCCTGGCTTCTAGCACACTTCTAAGCAGCCTTTCCCTCTTTCTCTTTTTTTCTTATGTCTCTCACTGTGCCTTCTTATACATCATTATTATCTCTTGGTCCTGAGCTAGTGTTTTTCCTCCTCCCTGCTTATTTAACTTCCTTCAGTGGTTAAAAACCTTACTGAGGTACTGCCAGTGTTGTTTAATTGAGCAGAAGGCAGGCTTCCCACTATAGACAACTGTAGATCAACCAAAATAACCAATTTAAGAAAAAAATTTTTTCATGTCTATTATGATTGATCTATTCTGCCAAAGCCATTTGCTTCTTTCATAAATTCACCATATTTTGTATGTCATATTGAATGTGTTTGCTGAATGTTGGATCATAACGTTTTAATACAGGCTCTTCATTACCCCCTTCTCTTAACTTAAAAAAGAGGGAGAAGAAAGCTTTCTTCCACTCTGTCTCACCAGAAAACTGCCACCTCATTTCTCTTGTAGAGCAGCTCGCATTTGCTACATTCACCCCTATACCCACACATTCCTTTGCTGGCATCTTGCGACTAGCTTTCATCCCTAGCAGAACCACTTCTTACTTCTTTCTAGGTCACCAGTGATGTCCTAATCCCCGGTCCACCCAGTTCACCGAAACACTCATTTTTGTGTGTTTATTAGGAATTTTTAAGTCGATTGGAATATTTTTATTCTATTTGACATTTATGCACTTTCTGGAATGGTTAGTAGAAGTGAGTATATTTGAAAAATGGGAAGATTAGAATGTTTCTTTTCTTCACTACAGAATAAATAGCTTTCTGTTTTATGTTATCAGTGTTTGAGCTCTTTAAGGTATCTTCTCAGGGTTAAAGTGATTGAATTTTTAACTTCTGCCTTTGTGGAATATTTTTCCTAGTAAGGTGAAATTGACAAAGCAGCTAAGGAAGAGAGTGAAGGATTATTTTTACCTTGAGTCTGCAGAGATGAAGTAGACTCTGCCTTTGTGTTGTAGTCCAAAAAAGGGAGAGAGAGTGAGTTGACACAAAGAATAAAGTAATCCTCAGGGAGAGTCCTGTGTGTTAGAGGAGTAGTTATTTACATGCGCAATTCCACACGGTGAGTCCGAGTTGTGTGCTTTCCAGGTTATTGATGAGAAAATTCAGACTCAAAATGGGGCTTTTACAATCAAGCACATTTTTCATGCCCTAAGTCTGTCTTTTAAAGACAACATTGACGGATATTGATAAACTGGTACAAGATTAAAAGGATATTTACTTCTCTGTAATCTTTTACAGGCTACTGTTATTCAATGCTTTCTAACAAGTATATTCTTTTTGCTTTAAACTCACATTTTAACTGATTAAAAGTGAGAATAAAGATAGGAAAGGGCTGTTCAGTAATTTATGGATTGAATTTTTTGTTGATCATTTTAAAGTGGTTTCTATTTATGTGTTATGTATTATGTGCTTGTGTGTATATGATTATGTATAAAAAAGACAGTGCACATTTTTAAAGCTAGAAATTAGGCTGTTTTTCCCTTGTTATTAATGCTTACCACTCCCTCAGTGAGACTTTAGGATGAAATAATATCTTTACGTTTTGGATTAAACTTTGATTTGTTTTATTTTTTTAATTATGTATTCTCTCCATTCTAAGATGGAAAAAGATGGAATCTAGTTATTGAAAACTAAATCGAATTGCAAAACAATCCATTGATCTGTGGAACAGTATATTAAAAAATAAAATTAAACAAGATATGAATACATTTTTTAAAAAAGAGAGAACTGTCTTGAAGGACAAATTGATGCACACTGAACTGGTAACCTCTGTGAAAGAGGGTTCTCAGGATAGTTGCAGGAGGGGTTGAGGACAAAAGAAATTTTAATTTCTTTACCATTTTATACAGTTCTAAACTGTTTCTTTTTCCAAATGAGCATAATTCAAAATTACCTTAGAAATTTCATATTCTTAATTATCACATTCATAGAAATGATTAAGCTGATTAATGATATGATCAATTTTAAAAGTGACTGATATCTTCCCAAATAACCTCTTGGTAATTGTGACACCAAGAGACATTTCATGGGGCCACATAGTAATTGGTTATCATCGTATCATCCTTTGTGGTTGGGGATTCACTTTGAATTCTTCCTATCTCTAGTAACTGCCCCTCCTGGATCTGTCACCTGTGAATGAATTGAAATCTTTCTTGAACTGGTGAAGTTTTCACACTTGTGCAGCCCATTAAAGATAATAGGTTTTCTCTGCTTCATCGTTACCTACTGTGTATGGAATTAGTCCATTTTAATTTCTCTTAGAAGAACTTTTTCAGTCTGTTCCTTAGTTTTAATCTTTTGAGTTAGATCTTTTTTCTGGGCCAAGGAATTCAGGTCTTTTTTTAGTCTCTCCTTTTATTGGTACCACTTCATATTCTGTGTCATGTGTACCTGTCTTCACCCAGTACAACTACCAGAATTTTAGGTGTTTTTGTTTTAATCTTTTTTATCACAAAACTAGTGCATATGCATTGTATAAAGTTAGAAGATATAGATGGCAGAATTTTTTAAACTATTACCACTGCCGAGATATAACCACTGTAACATTGTATTCTAACAAAATTTTTATTGGGATCTTAGGGACATAATTTCTGTTACACTTCTGGAACACATTTTTCATGAAGAAATCTTGGGCTGGCTTCCTCTTATACCCCAAATCTTCAGTTTGTTGTCATTGCTCCTATTTCTGGTTTCTCATCTATCAGAGTAGGCTCAATTTCTCTTCCTTTTCTTCATACAAACTTATTTCAAAAAGATTCCCTGAGAGGAATAAGCAGCATTAGTAAAAATAAAACCTATGGTACCCATTGCTTTAAATAGGTCAGGGATTCCAGAGGCTATATAGTAACAAAACATGTACTAAAAATCACTCTGCTTTTAAAGTTAATCTCCACCTGTATTCAGGACCCTGGCACTTCCTATATGTACTTGTACCTTCATTATGTCTCTCTTTCTTCAAAGATGCTGAAATCATTCCTATCTTAAAATTACTAGATTGATTCTTCTGTGCACTCCAGCTGCTTTTGATCATGATTCTCTTTTACACAGGAAAACTTATTTTCCCTTAATAAATTTATTTATTTATTTTTGGCTGCGTTGGGTCTTTGTTGCTGCGCACAGGCTTTTCTCTAGTTGCAGCGAGTGGATGCTACTCTTCGTTGCAGTGCGTGGGCTTCTCATTGTGGTGGCTTCTCTTGTTGCGCAGCAGGGACTCTAGGCGTGCAGGCTTCAGTAGTTGTGGCACACGGGCTCAGTAGTTATGGCTCGCAGGCTCAGTAGTTGTGGCGCATGGGCGTAGTTGCTCCACGGCATGTGGGATCTTCCTGGACCAGGGATCGAACCCATGTCACCTGCGTTGGCAGGTGGATTCTTAACCACTGCGCCACCTGGGAAGTCTACAGGAAAACTTTTGAATGTTTGGCTGCTGCCTCTACTTTAAACCGTCCACTCTCTTCTTAACTTTGTAATCTTTTATTCTCACTTCTACTGAGATTGCTGACAATCAGGAAAGCAATGAGCCAGGCAAGCATTAGGAATAGAAAGTATTCTCATGTAACTGCATCATTTGGTACTTTGGAATCCAAATTAAATCCTGTTTGGAACTCTATATATTGTATAGAGCTTTGCACTTTACACCATGTGTTGTGTTTTTCTTCTAAAGGTGTATAAGGCTTGTAAGTTATTATCCCCATTGTTCAGATGGGGAAGTTGATGTTCACTAAGGGAAATGATTTAGCCAGTTACATAAATATTTATGGCAAAGCTGGGGCTAACAACATGTGTCAGAGATAGTATCTTTTTAGATTTGTTTTGGGATTCTGTTCATTTTTAGTCTGGGTTTGTGCTAGTGGTGACTGTAGATAACCAAGTTCATATAGTTTGGCTTCCTTTTTTATATTATTTTCAATGTGTTATTTTTAGAGCCTACTCTCCTAGTTCAACTAATCATTAACTCGAGAACAATGAGTTTGTCTCCTAAAGAAATGTGTAATGGTTTCATTCTTCAAAAAAGATAACCCAGGCTTATCCATCTATGCATTCTTATTGCTATTTCAATTTTATTTCTTTTCTGTAGAAAAAAAGAAATTGTGATTTATAATTTAAAGGTGATTTTCTAAATTACTGAATGCATGAAATTAATTCTGAAGCTGCATTTATGTCTTTGAGCCTTATTCTGCCTTATGGAACCAATATCAGTAATGATATCAATTTATAGGGTTATAGTGAGAAATAACTGAAAACATGAAATCAGCCTAAAAAAACACAAATACCTATTAGTTCTCCTTGTGATAAAATTAATAATACTTTGTCCTTATGTAGCATCTTATTTAAGAGATATAATTGGGGCTTCCCTGGTGGCGCAGTGGTTGAGAGTCCGCCTGCCGATGCAGGGGACACGGGTTCGTGCCCCAGTCTGGGAAGATCCCACATGCCGCGGAGCCATGGCCGCTGAGCCTGCATGTCCGGAGCCTGTGCTCCGCAACGGGAGAGGCCACAACAGTGAAAGGCCTGCATACCAGAAAAAAAAAAAAAAAGAGAGAGAGATATAATTGTATTCCATTTTTGTTTTTCATCTCACTTAATTCATAACTTTATTAAAATCTGCAATTTTTAATTCCATACTTTTTTCTATAAACTTTCAGTTTGGCTCATAAATCAGAATTACATTCTCCCTTCTTGTATTATTTACTTTTACTTTTAAAATTACATTAATGAGCTGACTGTTTAAGAATCATTCTCATGATTCATTCATCTGTTACACCTCCTTTTTAAAATTTCAGCACTGAAGGTCTTTTGACAAACCAATATTTATAACAGTTTGACAGCAGGATGAGGAACAGCGTTTGTCTTTGTAACAGCTTGAAGAAAGACCCTTTCCAGGCCCAGTCATGCAGTTACAATCTTGACCTCTTTCTTTTGCTGGGAACATACATACAGCGGCACCTCCCATGTGTTTTCTTGTCCCATTGACTGTCCATTCACTTCCCATCTGTTTTGCAGTCTTAAAGGAACAGAAAGGGCCCTCTTCTTATAAATCTGTCTTTTCAGGTGATAAATGATGTCCTGTCTCTTTAAGGGCTGCCTGGGTGGTTTTCCTTCTCTTAAAATGTTTCAATTTCCCTCCTAACAAAATTCAGAGTAAAATATGCTTTTAAGAAGAGGAAAATAGAAAAGAAAAAAAATGATGAATTATTTTAAAACCTTAATTGTTTGGGACTGAATATTTTACTGGTCATTATGCTAACGCTTTTTTAGCTTTCCCGATTACTTACCTATATCATAGTTTTTAAATTGTAGTGATATTTAGGTTTTTTTATGGGGAGAAAAAGAAATGTATTCATTTTGAAGTAGCATATTTACTTAAACTTTTTTGAGAAAAAAATGTATCATTAATGAGTTACCACATAAAATAACTTAAATATTTTTTCATCATAATATGAGTTGATAGATGTAATGAATATGGAATATTTTATGGACTGGATGCAGAATAAAATAATTCACAGGAGACAATTATAATCTTACGGTAGAATCTATCTAACATTCACATTTAAAAAGACGATCATGAATCATAAAACTGTATGATTTTTTTCTTTTGCTGAAAATAATGACCTTAAGTATAGATTTTTATATCATTGAGTTTTCCGAGAATTGAGCAGAAATAAAAATAATTTATTTTTTTCTCTCATGTAGGGATTATTCATAGAAGGTTAAATGTGACAAATATTGTCCTCCCAAAATGTTCTTAAATTACTGATTTAAAAAGTATTACCAGTATAACAAGATTATTTTTAGAATATTATAGTATATTATATGAATCAGCTACCTAGTGGTATATCTTCTACAAACTAGCTTGTTAGTTTAATTCCCTGCCTTATTCCCCAAACATTTTGAGGCAGCTTGTAAAGATCTACCCTGTGCAAAAAGTAAAAATACTTGAGTGGAAAAATTGGGTGGAAGGGAAGAGAAAATCCAGGCAAGTGAAATAATGTGAAATTTGGGATAAGATTGGTGCTCAAGGGTTCTGCGTACTTTGCTATGAGCAAGCTGCATATCTGGCCCTGAGCTTCCTAGTAGTGTTACTGAACTGAACTCTGGTCCACTCGCCCTATGCACAACAAAGCCAATCAACTGACAGTGGGCTGTGGTGAAGGAAAGTACAGCATTTATTGTCGGACCCCAAGCAAGAGCAGGCAGCTCGTGCTCAAAAGACCTGAACTCCGTGCTGGCTTTCAGGAACGGTTTTTAAAGGCAACCATTAAGTGTGAAGTTCACAGGGTGACTGATCAGCTCGTGGACATTCTTCTGATTGGCTGGTGGTGAGGTAACAGGATGATGTTTAGGGAATCTCAGTCATCAACTTTCCAGTTCCAAGAAGTCTGGGGTCTACTTGCTTGCCGACAGCATGTAGTCACCTTCCTCCACTGGGTGTGGCGTCTTAGTTTCCACAGAACAACAAGATATGCATCAGATTGTCATCTACATCCCTTCAAGAGGAACTCTGGAGTCCTGTGACTCTGTTCTAATCATTAACTGCTTGAGTCTGCTCTTTGGAACTCAGGGAAGGTCAAACACGAAACAGGGGACATGGAGGGCCTTGTACCTGGGGAATGCTCCGTGAGGTCCTGCTCGGTTTCAGTCCCCTCTTTTCTTTGCTACTTCTCAATCTTCAGGGGGACAGGGACGGGACAAGAAAAGGGATAAAGTTTCCGGTAGAGAGGTTAATCATAAGCCCTGCAGGGGAACTTCGTTTTAGGGGGAGTTGGTTTCAGTAGCTGATGGAAAATGGAAAACAGAGTTGACTACATGATTTATGGTAGCTCTCAGACAACAGCACAGCAGTTGCTTAGTTGAAGCATAGATATACCTGGTACACACACCTGAGAGAAAAGTCACTAGTCCTCATAAGAGGAACACTGAGTTCTATGATATACTGAATCAAATGACTGCACATAATCATGAATTTCATGGGGCTCTTTATTGTAACATTCCTCAGTGTACAGTAACAAGCAATTCTGGACAAAATCAGAATGATGCCATCTAAATAAATAGCTATTTGGTTTGGCCTATCTAAAGATGAAATATATAGCATCTAGAGAAATAGATGAATTATATATCCCCCATACAATTTTCCATAAATGTGATTTCTTCTTGCAACTGAGCCTTTTAATAAGTATCAGGTAGCAGAGAAAGTTGAAGATTTTACACTGATTGACACTGACAAGCGCCTGGAATGGTGTGACTGTTGGTTAAGGGCAGGTCCATAAGAATTAATAGCTGAGATGAAATTAGGGTTGCCATCTATTTATGAAAGCTTAAGGGCCTAACCAATAAAAAGGCCTGGCTATAAAGCTACTCTTTGTTCATCCATACTAAAGTCTTTTGGAGAATAGGCTTCAAAATTCAAGAAAGTATTTTTTAAGAGGTTTTGATTAGCCAGAAAGGAGCCTGGTAGAAATGCTCAGTTAAAGTTGTTTTTAAAATTTAGGCTGAATTTATTCACAAGTCACTTTGAGTTGTTTATCCATTCAGCAGACATAAATTATAATTTACTTCACAGACTTTATTATGGCAGCTTTCTTTCTAAATCATATTGTTTTGGGGTCTGAAATAGCAAATTTTTAAAATAATCATCTTTAATGTTTGGATTAAGTATTGGTTAAGTCAGATCACTCACCAATAAATAAGTGAATGAGCAGTGAATGAATATTCATGGGCATGTATTACATAGCAAGTGCTGGAGCACTTGCTGAGTGATTTTAAATGACAGGCTTTTTTGTAAGTAGGTAATTCATACAAACAGTCACACGTTGATTCCTGGGGGAAGAAAAACAGTATAAAACTGATCTTACTAAAATGAATTCTGTAACCCTATGAGAATAATATTATCACTTGTGGTTGCATTTTTTACTAGGAGCTTAACATCAAATAAAAAGATACTAAAGAACAAAGAAAAGACCATTTACAAGTTTTAAAAGGTACAATTAAAACATGATCAGTTAGAATAGTACATTTCAGTCCTAAGTTTTAAAGTAATATGGGCTTTTTTTAGACTGATTCCCTCATTTTAGAGATAAAGAAACTAGCACCGTGATTTGTCTACGGTTGTAAGATTAAAGGCAAAACCAGGACTAGAAACTTAGTTCCCCTGATCACGTTATCGTATACCTGTTAATACATTATGTTCTCATCTTGATAAAAAGTCATATGAAATAACTACTCCATTGATTGTTAGGGGCATTAGACCAGGGATTCCTAACATTTTTTTTTTCATCAAACACTCCTTTCATTATTGTATACTCTTGTGAAGTCCATGTTTTATAAGATTTGTCTACAATGCACATAGTTTTAGTTTGAAACATAAAATTGCAATTGTATCTTTAATCAGCCTAAATAACTAATTGTTACAAGAGTAGATGTAATTCTGGCCCAAACAAAGATATCCATTTGAACTTTTGAAACAGTGGAAATAACCCAGAGAACTCTATTTCCACCTCACAGACTCCTGGAAGTCTGGGACCCCACCCAGCTTTACAATCACTGTCCAAGTCTCAAACAGCTTTCCAGGACATAGGAAACGATGCCTCCTTCTTCTCTAACAAGCAAAAGTATACTGTTTGTCTTCATTAATGAGTCTGTTTAAAAATAATCATACCTAAAAGAAAATAATAATAATCATACCTATTTGTAGGGAAAAAACACTACAGGGCCAAGATTCAGAAGATAAGTGTTAGATTTAGCTATACATCTTTGACTCTGTATCTCTTTGGCTCTTCCTTTCAACTGTAAGAGGTGTACATCTTTTCTTGTGCCAAGTCTAAGATTTCGACTGTAGTTTTGAGACTCTTGAATCTGGTCTATTATTCACTTTTTGTTGTTGTTGGTTTTCTTTGCTTGTTTCCCTAGATGATTCCTTTAGATACTGAATTTCTAAAGAGCACTTACAGTGTAATTGTCTAATGAAAAGCAAGCCTGTTTAGGAGCAACATATATAACATAATAATAAGAAGTGTTCCTTCTTTTAGTCAACAGCTTTTTATAGCAAAATCTCACCTACAAGGTGTCCTCAAGCTTGGTACAAAATGTGTATGCAGTATGTTATGAAGCAATTCTGTTAAGGTACATTTGGATCTTGGGATGTGTGGTTTGTTTAAAATACACTGCATTAGTAAGTTTGCAGCTCATTTCTTTATGCTTTCTCTAAAAAGATCAAAAGCTGTAAAAGGTTTATTTCAGTTCATGTGGTAGTGTTTTGTGTGTGATTCTTTGTTCCTGTTCTAAACTGTTATTAACCACTGAAGTGAACCTTCTCCCGGGTTTGGCCTTTTGGTATTCACAGTGTATTCAAATCCTAATTACAGATTAGTCTATATTTGAGACTTTTAGAGCAAGTATCAGAAGTCTCAAAAAAAAAAATGAGAGTAGCAGTATCATTTCATGTGGAGATAAAGAGACCCAAAACATGAATGAGTGTCAAGTCATCCGAAGAAAAGAAAAAAAGAGAAGGAACTTCATTCACTGAGACTGACGGTTTATGAGTTGGGGATTATGGGAATATTCATGACTCAATCAAGAAGCACAATGAATTGATGTTTGAAATTGTTCATCTTTTAAGTAAACATTGGACAAATGGAAAGTAGACTCAGTATTCACTACATGTGGAATTGGCTATTTCAGTGTAACAAAAATAGCAGTTTGTTAATCCCTTCCTGAGTTGGTTTAGTTTATCAAGTAAATCACAAATTTATAAGAATTCTTTAACTATATAAATATTTATTGCAAATATTTAATAGAAAAAGGAGTTTGCTCTATAATTAGCCATGCTAATATATACACATTTTTCTGTGGGAAAGTAAGTTCTAATGGTGAAAAAATTAAATACTGTAATATTTGGGGATTTGAAAACACTGTAATAGTGAAACATTAATTTGGAAGGATCAGAAAGTGTTAAGTGTTAGTTGCTAACATTCCAATTTGATTTTTACACATAACTCAGTTTTCTGTGCAGCCAGGAGGCATAGTTGGTATACAAGACAGTGCTGGAACCTTACATCAGAATTTAAAATGAATGAATTCAAATATGGAAAATAATGCTGCTATATTATTTGTAATATAGCTTCCTTGCAAAGCATGAAATCGTGCTTGTGTGTGCTTGTGTAGTCAGCATATTTTAGCCTTCTTAAGGTGCAATAATTAAGTTGTCCCTCACCCCACCTCCTATTCCCCCCCACCCCCGCCCCCACAAAATGCTATTGTGATCTAAGACCTGAGTATTCTCTGTTCCTTGGTGCTTTATGTGGTTCAGGTGACCCACCAGCTTTCCTTGAGCTTCATTGTCAGTGTATACCCTGCCTCCTGTTCTCAGACTTGCTCTAGCTCTTGTGATCCTGGCATAACATCCAGGAAGCACGTTAAGTGCTTTTTTCCCTTCTTGATAACCGATAGCCCTCATTTTCCATGCCATACTTTTGGGAACTTCATTTATCAAATATTGAGCATATATAGCGAGTCAGACATTGTTGTAGACACTGAAGATGCTAAACGTTTTTGGGCCAGTTTCCTACTCTTATATTGTTCTCCAAGGGTCTCTCCAAGTGTGTATAGATCTAGTCCCCTCAAGAGGTAATAATATTCATCCGAGTATGGTAGCATAGTATACATTTTTTAGACATTTCTAGGCACAGAACTACTTAGGAGGTGCTCAGTAACTATCTCACTCCCTAATTTTTATCAAAATGTCTTATCTTACATAAAAGGTAAAACTTTCACCAAATACATTTGAAATAATAGCATTTGTTTTGTTACCATTTAGAGTCTGCATATGGTAGCAGATCTAGTATGTGTTTCTTAACTGGAGGAGTGTGGACAAGGCTAACTCTCCAGGCTTAATGTCCTCATCTTTGGCAGTGAAACCTGCTGGGTTGTATGAGGACCAAATGAAATGTGGGATCTGACATCACGCAAAACATAGTAGACACTTACAGACTTAGAGAGAGGTAGAAAGTAAGCAAGGAATTTTTCTCAAAGGCAGGGTATAATGTGTGTCCCCATGTCACTCCATTAAGTACATTGTATAAGTGAAGGAATGAATGAAGAAATGTGTTTTTCAATTTAGTATTAAAAGGATACATTTATCACAACTATTCTTTTTTCTTTTAACATTTACTTCCATCCTCTTCTCTCCTCTCCCCGCATTACTTCCTAGTAACTTACTAATGTTTTGTGTCATTCTTGAGGTTTCAGTACAGTGTCCTGATATTCCGATTATAAAATATTTTGTATAAAAGCTTCTTAAAGGGAAATTTGGTAATTTTTTATTCTGTGGTTTTCATATTTAAATTAATTAGTTTTTTTAAACTTTCATTTACATAAAACATCACTTATCTCTAATTTTAGAAGAATTTGAATTTGATTCAGATTCCACAATTAGGCACATGCATCAGAGTGGCTCTTGGCTTCTTTCAATACAAATAGATCTTGCTCTGAACAGTGTCTTGTGAGGGATGCTACTGTATCACTCACTCACAGATAGTCTGTCCAGCTGAACATAGAGGTCATTGACAGGGCAAAAGGATGGGTAGAGCTGGCCGTTCAGCTGCCTGATTGTACTCTGATCATGGAGCAGATAGAATGATTTCCTTTCTTCATACAGTACAGTTTTCCCAAGTAGAAATAGTTCTCAGTCTAATGTTAGAGAGCTGCTAAGGCTCTGAACACTTGGTTTAGATTTCCATGTTTTGTGCTATTTAAGCTAGATGTTTTTTTTAAAGACCCCATCCATTTCCAAAATTTTGAGACAGTTTAGAAAACTTTTTTCCACCTGTTTCCCATCCCCCTTTAAAAATTCTTCAACTGATGACCTATAGTATCTGGAATTCTCTAAATGTTCAATGAAGAAAATAGGTGAACTCTTTCTAAGCAACTACATGAAATAATTTTTAAAATAAGAAATGTGGCCTTATTTTGAGAAAGGAAGTATGTTTACTGGTTTGACTGCTAGTTTAAAAACAAAAAAAAACAAAACATACTACCAAAAAGTACAAACTAAACTTCCAAGAGTTTAATTTTTTATATATAAGGAGTTACTCCTGCCTTTGTGATAACTAAAATCATATTTTCTCAGTAAATAATTTGATTAAAACAATAGGGGATCCCCCTCCCCTGGCTTTTTTTGGTGTGTGTTAGTCTCAGTCTAATATCAAGAATTAGAAGTGCTGAATTACTGGAAAAAGAAGATGAAGACATTACATTCTTTATATGCAACCCTGGTAGGCTGTATTGAGTTCCTGCAATGCTAATAAGAATTTACAAAAAGGATAGTTCTTTTTATTGGCTACTCATCACAAATGCTGTCTCACTGTTAAAAAGGGATACTTATATCTTCAATTGCAGATTATTTATTTTTAAATGATACAATTTGTATCTTTTAAAAGATAGAAATGTTGTAAATCAACTATACTTCAATTTTTAAAAAAATCTGAAAAAGAATATAAACATTATGAGAGTGAGAATATTGTCTTATTCAGGCTTTGCACTATGCAGCCATTCAGTGACTGCCAACAAATAAAGTATGCATGAAGTTCTGGGCGGGGGGAAATATAAATGTTGACTATTAATACCTCTTACATGTTTTTTTCTCTAAGATATAAAGGAGAATGCTTTGAAGTTTTGCCTCTAGATCACCAGCTTTGAACCATTCATTTCACTTTAATTGATAATTCTCACCAACATGTTAAATTGTGTTAACAGGACAAAAATATTTGTTACCATGCTTACTATAACCTGTATTTTAAAATGGGAGCTGCATGATTAGGTTAGTGAAGTAGAATAAATCATGACTTCTGTTTTTAATATTAAGAGATAGGCGTGTGTCCTGTGAGTAGTTTACATTTTGAAGGAAATTTTTATATTTCAGAGAGAAATTGTAGATTTTATTTGAACATCTATAAACATGAAAACCTAAAATCAAATAAAATAATGTAAATCTGTCATCAGTGGTTCTGGTGTTTTTAAACTTTCCTTTCCTCATTCACAGCAAGCAAAGTACGTTTTTATTTTTTAAAGTGTTATTTCCTTTTTCATGTTTGTTGAAAATATTTCGTACAATTTCTTTTGCCGTTCAATTTTAGGACATTTTGACATATAAAGGGTACATTTTAATGTCATATTGGTTGATCTTTGTAACTCTTCCCATTACTTCATACTTAGAAAGTCATTTCCCAGTTGAAGGCCAGTTATATACTCACCTGTATTCTCTTCTAATTTTAAAAAATGGTTTCATTATTGTATATTTTCCTCTTTTCCAGATAATGCTAACTGTGAGTCCTTGGTTAGACTCCAGAGAATCTGACAACTCCTTAAAATTCTGTACATAATGGTATATTTATCTGTACTTGCATTTTTCTGTGTAAGGATCCACAGCTTGTATTAAATCCTCAAAGGTGTCTGTCACAAACCCCCACCCACGCTCCTCCCCTTCCAAAAATTTAGAAGCTCTTGCTATTACATAATCTGTTCGAACTTTATTTGGCTATAAGATGGAGTGTGGTGCTAAGGTAATTTTCCCCCCTTTTCCCAAGTCGTTAAAGTATCCCAAACCATTTATCTTCTATGATTTGTGATGTCTTTGAAAAATAAATTTGTTTTTAACTAATTTATTATCTCTTTTTATCTCCACAGAGAAAGTTAGAGAAATTCAAGAAAAACTTGATGCTTTTATTGAAGCTCTTCATCAGGAGAAATAAATTGTAATAAGTGAGTAAAAAACCTCTTACTGCGTTGGTAATGACTAAACACAAAATTTATATTTTAGACTTATTTTAATAATCATTCTATTTAACTATATCCAACTTGTTCCTTAATAATAATCTTAATGTAATTAAATAATTTAAAAAGGAGGAATTTCTGAAACTAGATTCTAAATTTTGTGTGTATGATGTTCCTTTGAATAACTTGATTGCCTTGTGGCTAGACTAAAAATATCCTCGAACTCTTTGAACAGAAGAAAGGTCAATAAAGCTAAGATATTTCATAGTGTGCAGGTGGCTCATAGAGTTTCTGTATGTGAAGAATTGAGCTTTAGCTCTCATTGTTTTATTTCTCATTGTTCATATTCAATGGATAATTGTGTATATGTTCACTTGCAAAGCTTTTTATTTGTCTTGACTAAAAATTTTAACAATTGTTCTTAATCTTATTCTCAACGTTTAAAAACGTTTAAATAAACCATTTTTCAATTTAAAGTAACTTAGATAGCTGTAGAATTTAGGACTATTCTGAATACATGGGCTCTTGTTTAATTCTGTAGTCTGGCATTATAAGCAGTTCCCAATAAAGTATTGTATATTGGAAGACTTCTCTTAATAGCAGAGTTAATTGTTAATTATTGCTGAAGAATTATAATTAGTAAGTCTTTTATAGAAGAAGTTGAGAAAGGGAAAATGCTATAATTAAGACCTTATCATTAATTTGAAATATTTAATTACTCACTTTATCTGTGAGCCTTACACTATAGGCAGCCTGCAACACAGTCAGAAGTGAAAGTAGAAATGTGAAAGATTCATTCTCTCCCTAGATGCATTCTGTTCAGAAAAGGCCCTTAAATCAGACTACCTACTTTCATGTAGTGTAGGGGCGATATATTTGAGAAAGCAAGCTAGAAAGGGAAGCACAGCTCAGACCAACATCATTCAGAACAGTGTACCAGCAATGAATGAGAGAGGAAGGAGTTAAAAGCTTTAGAGTAATGCTTTGTTACTTTGTTTGTCTCTTGCATAAGTTAAGACTGGTGTATGGGTGTATACAAAAATATATCTAGAAACTAAATATCAATCATCTTTACCTCAGACCAAACATAATTCAGTGTTTTTAAGTGTCTGTGTTTGTAAATGTTTTATACAACTTCAGTGTATGAAAATTTTCTTTTAAAACCATAAAGTGTTACGATGTCTTCCTCATCATCATAATTACTATCAGTAGTTAACGTTAGGAACATTTTGAGAGTCTTCTGGATTTGGAGATTCTCTTCATAAACACCAGTTTACTTGATGTCTTTGTTTACACATACGGTTTTTTGGGGAAAATTCACAGAAACCCCATTAAAAATATAAGGTATGTTTCTGTCTTTTCAATGAAATAACGTATAGCCCACAGCCAACTAGTGTTTTACGGAACAGTCATTGTCACTTCCCTAAGCTGATCAGTGTGACATCTGGAGTTACTGTTGCTGCTGGAAACGTGCCTTTTCCTGCCAGAGTGTCTGCCTCAGTTGCAGGCCAGGGCAGTCCTATGAGGCCAGCTGTGTACAGGAAAATTGTCCCAACTTTCTTTGTTCCCTACTTGTCTCTACTCTCTATGCCACGAACTGTTACATATATCTGTGAATTGGACAGATGATCTATTTTGTATCCTGCAAATCCATTTAAAAGAATAAATCTGGTAAAATTGTAGTCTTGCTTCATTCTGACCATTTAATAAAAGTTACCAAGCATCTTAAAGAATACTTCCGCAATGACAGTTTTAAGATGCATGGAGTTATTTACTCAGCCTGATCATTTTCAGTAACCAATTCTGATACTTGCTGAAGATGAAGTCCAATATTTGATTCATACATCATGTTTGATAAAAAATATTTTATATTCTGGTGGTGGATATTTTAAATTTAATAAAACTAGCAAACTTAGGCAGTTAAGCTTCAACATTTTTATGATCATGCAGTAGTAAAATTTACTTAGAAATTTTACATTTGTCTCCCTAGACCTAAATTTATCAATGAAAATTCTGTTTATTTTTACAGACCTCCTACTCATAATATAATCACCTCTGCACACATCTGAAGAAAGAAAACTCCAGAGCCTTTTGTCCTGCCTTTTTTTTCTTCTGCTATTCCACCTTTCTAAACATAAAATAAAGTCATGGAATAAAAATAATTTATGCGTGTTAGAGGCACTTTAACCATCAGCTGCCTTTTCAATGGGAAAGCAGTGGAAATGGCATTAACATTGTATTTTTTTGTAGTAAAGTGACAAATTGGGATAATTTAACTTGGTGTGGCCAGTAGGCTCAGTCCTTGAAGATAAGAAGCTCGCTCTCCTGCTTGTTGTCTGATCTGTAGTGGCACTAGTTCAACTGACTCATTAGCTGATGTTACTCCATGTCAGTTTCTTTTCCAGGAAAAGAATGCTAGGTGTTTTGAAATAAAACTGATGGCAATTTTCTAAAGGCTATCAATTGTGTATAAATTGATGGTAACCTGCTGAGTTGTTGTCTGTATCTGTAATGTTCTATATCCAGAAACTATTTGACCATGATAATTCAGTTTATATTCATCTCATGAGAGAAAGCGAGTTAACAGAAAAACCCCTCAAATAGGTTAATTTGTATTACAATTCCGTGTACATTCAGTGAAAGATTTCAACCCTTCATTGACAGCTTAGAAGTTGCCGTAGAAGCTAAGTGAGTAGCAGCTTACCTATTTGATTCAGTTGATGTTTTTGTACTCTCTCTACCCATTTGAAATTCACTCATTTTGGATGTTGTATACTTGAGCTAGGCTTTCTTGTTAACAGTGGTTTTTTTTACCATTTGACAGAGCTGTTGGTTTGTGACATAGGATAGGAAAGATTAAGAATAATCAATTGACTAATTTCATTTAGACTAATTTCAACTATTGTCAAACATTTCAGCTAGGCCTCAGGAAAAAAACCTTCTTTCATAAGACTGTATTTTAAATAGAAATTATTTCAACAATTAGAATAGTGTTGACCATCCACCTCTTCACGGAATGTTTAAAGAAAAATATAAAGTTTAATTCATTGCAGTTCAATTACAATAATATCCTCACATCATTTTCATTTTTTATATAATTTTTTTTATTGGCTAAAGGACTTTAAAGCAAAGAAATAGGCCATTTTTTACTTTAAATGTCTATCTCATTTAACTCTGCTCTTTACTGCCATTTCATTAAGCCTTTATTCTAATAAAAATGCCCATTGTGTGACAGTTTTTATTTTACAGTTTACTTAGTTTTACAGTTTTCTTGAAATTATGTTTTGGTAACAGTTCCCTTGCCACCCCACATTTTTTTTTTAATTTAACATCTACATTCTTTATTGTGATCTCTATCAAGATTTGACACTTAATATGGAAGGTTAAAGTATACCACAAAATATTTCCGAAATTGAGAATTCAGGAAATATTTGTTTTAAACTGGTTGGTAAGAAAAGTAGATCCAGTTTTAAGCAGCTAGTAGCAGTATACTTTATGTGGGAGCTGAGTAGTCAAGGACGTTTCTGTATCCTTCAGACCTAGGGATAGTGGGTGAATGGAAAGGGAGTAGAGCTCCCCGGTGTTCTGTGCAAAGGTTAGGAAATGACCTTACCGGTTAACTACCTCTAACCAGTGTTGGCCAGTGGGTAAACACCCTCATGGAAGCAAACATCATGCAATGATTAATTAATACTTTTGCAGTTGTAAAACACAACCATTTTATAACTACAAATCTATTTCTAAAGAAAAAAAGAAATAGGACCATGTTTATTTCTGTGAGCTATGGATAGGGAAGAATGCCCTCAGCTGTATTTCTACAGATTGCCCCCAAGCAAAAAGGCTGATGTTAAGTCAGTACTACTATTGCATCTCTTTGTATAAATTTAAGAAAGGTGTGGGGGAGGGAGGATGGATGTCTCCATTTCTTTGAGATCAGTATTTGTAATTTAAATATATAAATAGGTAATAAAAATATTATTTAAAATCCCACATTAGAGTCCAGATATTCCCCGTCCTCCTCAGTAATACAACTTCTTTCATGGATTATACATTTTTTTCCTTTATGGCTAGTCTCACACTAAGCATGCTTCCCTCCCCACCCAAAAGCCAGGTATTTATTAAATGCAGATGTTATTAAAAGAAAAAAATAAAATTCAGATTCTCAACAGTAAACCCTGTGTATTGTAGTTCAGAACTTACAAATGATTCAGATACCAACAAATCACTATACAGAAGTATACAAATTTAACAAATAAAAACAAATTCAATATACAGAAGTTAAATTCTAACCAGACCAGGAATCATTTGTTTTTCATGTCAGAATTTGCAAAGAATAGAATGAACAAAGCTCTGCATGGAAGACTGAACAACTGTAAATAGATTATATCTAAAATTTACTCGTCCGGGTATCAATTTAAAAAATCAAACTGTGTAGGCAAATCATGACAGGAAACAAGCGGTTCTTGCAGCTTCACGGTTGAATTATAGTTCAGCTGAGCTTTAGTTATAGGCGGAGCAGTCAGCCTTTCTTAGCGGCTTAATTATATTCTCTTCTTTGTATTATCCCCTCTTTCCAGGCTTTACTCCAGCAGACTCCTTCCCACAAATTATTTAGCCTCCAGATGCAAATGAATAGTGTAAAAATAAGTAGGGAACATTGCAGAGAGTGGTGTTTCCTGACCTTATAATTTGGGAATTTTACACATGGATAAGATTCAGAGTGTAGGTTTAAAAGGTAAATCCCTTAACTAGTTAATAATTTTATTTTTTATTTATTTTGGAGGTATTTATCTGCTAAAAATTTATAATGGTGTTTTAGTTTACCAATAAAGGGGATCAAAGTAATTGTTTTTTAAATTTCAGTTGTCTAAGCTGGTATATGCTATAGTTTCGGGAACTTTAGCAGTATAGAAATGTGCTCATAAATATGCTTACCTTTTGAATAATCATGGCTTTGTGTTTGAATATTTAAAACTTAACCTTGTTTTTACTTGCGCACTATGAATGAACTCGTATTATTTTTAAAAACCTTCACACTATATGTAGATATTACTGCAATTTATATTTTGCCTGTGCTTGATCTAAGGTCATTTGTGTAGATGAGTAAGTAAAGATACTGAAATCATGTTATAATTCTCTTATTGGAGAACAGTTTTTAAGTTGTCTCTGTTTTAACGAGGGAGAGAGAGAGAAACCTGTGCACCTAGGGAAATAATTTGATGTCACAGTATAACCAAATGCATGGTCTCACAAGCCTCTTAAATGTAGCTCTTTTTTGAATGCTTGAATTTCACGTGCCTCCCATTGCACAGTTGTAATTTACGGTCTAACAATGCTCTTTTTCATGTCTTGATACTTTGCAATACATTTTGGTATTTTCTTTGGTAAAATATATTTTTTTTTTGCTGCCATGGCCACCATATTCTTTCTTTCTTTTTTTACATTTGTTTATTTTTGGCTACATTGTGTCTTCGTTGCTGCACGTGGGCTTTCTCTAGTTGTGGCGAGCAGGGGCTGCTTTTCATCGCGGTGCGCGGTCTTCCCATTGTGGTGGCTTCTGTTGTTGTGGAGCACAGGCTCTAGGCGCAAGGGTTTCAGTAGTTGTGGCTCGTGGGCTCTAGAGCGCAGGCTCAGTAGTTGTGGCGCACGGGCTTCGTTGCTCCGCAGCATGTGGGATCTTCCCGGACCAGGGATCGAACCCCTGTCTTCTGCAGATTCTTAACCACTGCACCCCCAGGGAAGTCCATGGCCACCATTTTCATTAATGATGCTAACATGTTCAGTCATATATGAGGATTACTAACAAGTCATCGTTAAGTCTTAGAACTGGAAGGAACCTTAAAGATCACTTAATTCCATCTACCACCTGACTATGAGCTCCCATTTTTTATTTTATAATTCTTCCCAGAACTTTGCTCATAAATGATGCTTATTAAAGATTTGGTGATCATTAGATGTGTAAAATAAGGCAGAGCATGGGTGTGTCTTCTCCAGGATTCATGTGGTTGGCTAAAATCAAAACCAGGAAAAGACTGTAAAGTCATGATTGCTTCCATAAGTGGTAGACAATAGCTAGAGTGTGGTATATCTCTGGTGAATAGGTGTCAAGACAATCTTTGACTTCCTTTAGAAGGTTTATAAGGAAGAACATATTTCAGTCATATGAGCAGTTATTTCACTTGTCAGCGTTAACAGACCAATCCTAGTTTGAGGCCCCCAAACTGGTTGCATTTTAAATTGTTTTCATCCTTTGTGCACTTCAAGTTCAAAATCTTCATGGGTCAAGAAAGTTTGAAGAATTTACTTCCTGAAGATTTAATAGGGTAATTTATGTGTTTTCTTCTAATACTTTCAGCTGAAGAATTAATATCTTTGTCCAAGTGAAGTAGCTACCATGTGCTTGTAAATAATACAGATGCATTATTTAATTATATTACAAAATGTGTTTTAAAATAATAATTATTGTTTCAATAAAATTTAAACAATAAAATACCCAATTTGTGATAACTAAGTCATAATTTCTGCACATATTAGACTAAGCTGATAGATGTAGAAAACTTAAAAGAGTTAAGACAGGTACTCCGAAAGTTGTCAAAGGTTGCAAAGCAGAACAGTGCCAGGACAGTTTAAATGTGAGTGATCTTTAGCCCGAAGAAGACAGTTTTATAAAATAAGGGTAAGAAAGACATACATCATAAGGCATTGGGTTAAATATGTATCTTGAAATGAGAGTTGTTACCAGCTTGACAATGAGAGAGTGTATATGATCGCCCTCTGAAAACCTTCTTGTGTGTTTTGTTCGCATTCTATAGGATCAGTGTTAAGGTTCATTTGGGGTCAGGTCACTGATAGGGGGTAACTATAGCTTTTAAATGTTTTTAATCAGTTCCTTATTCTTTGTGGTAAAGGATTCTTATTATTTGTTCTGTTTTTAACTAATTAACCCAGGTGTAGCCTGGTTCCTATCCAAGTATTTGAGAAAATGCAAAAAGTCTTTAAAAAAATACATATATATAGGCCATAGACCTCACTGAAGATCCAGTGAAACTGTCAGCAGCCTCCACAGAGGCATATCTTATGGTTGTGTTAAGAATACAAGTTTCACTCCTTAGAGTTCAAAGCAGAATGTCCATTCCGCTACTTACTCTTGAAGTAACTAAATCATAGCAACAACATGGAAATTAGAATTTTATCCACTCGTCAAAAAATATGTTCATGGTGTACGTGATCTAACACTTGCCAGAAGCTTGTGAGACCTCTAACATTTGTGAGAAAGTATGTAGGGAATAGGTTAACTCCATCTTCTTGCTTTGATAAAGTTTATCTGAGAATTAGGCCAAATCATCAGAAAGCAGTACTACATGGACTACTTACCTTTACCGACTTCTTAATTTATCTAGTATTGTGCCCTTGGCTTTCGCAGACAAATACTGTATGATGCACCTGTTTGACAAAATACACAGTAGCTTTTGCAGTAGTAAAATCTAATGACATGTCTCTGTTATCACTTAAGTTCTTTAAAGTAAGGAGTACTAGATAAGTCAGTGCCAGCAAAGTTTCCCACTACAGACAAACGCATATGGTGCTTCCCTTCTGTCAAGGAGAACTCAAGACTTCACCTGTTTCTTTGCTTCAGCTACCAGGAAATACTGAAATTAATATACCTCTTAAGGGATGAACCTATCCATTTCTCTGCTCCCCTAGTTTGTGTTCCATTTTTGTTTTTATCTCTCTTTTCCATACATCTTAACACAGAAGTCGTCATGAGTCATTAATGAAATGCCATACTTACTATTTCTCCATTAAAAACTGTATTTGTCTAGAGGGCTTAAGTCAAAAGTCCTCACACTTGCAGCCAATGATGCTCCAAGTGGTACACAACCAATTCCTCTGATCACAGGAGTTTTGACCTGCTCCGTTTCCGACCTGAGCCGCTTCACCCCTCCTTAGGCAACCTGGTGGTCCCCCACTCCCGGGAGGTCACCATACAGATGCCGAACTTAGTGCAGACACCCGATTGGCACAGCGCACTACAGCGTGGAACTCATGGGATCAAGCGATCCTCCTGCCCTCAGCTTCCCAAGTAGCTGGGACTACCGGCACGTGCCACCACACCTGGCTCACAGCCAATCCCTCTGGGTGCCGAATGTATATCATTTTTGTCTACCGTCAACGTATATGTAGTGAAAACCAGGAGTCACCTATATACCTTAACACAGCACAGCACAGCACACGCCCAGTAATGATGGTGAACCCGCCTCCCCACCGCCATGAGCAGCGCTAATGCGAGGGGGCGGTGTTTGATGTGTTTTGGGAGAAAAGGTGCACAGCCATTGCAGGGGTGGCAGCACACCCTGAGTAAGAGCCTGTATAAAGGTCTTAGCGGGACTCAGGACACAGTGTACTGTCGCTGGCCATGAGCCTTTGGGGATCTATCTAGAGACTCCCCTGAAAGCTTTTTAATGGTCAGTATCCTATCTTGCCAAGGATTAATCCTGTGAAACGTTTTTGACTTTCCTTTTAAATTTTGAAGAAAAGAACTGAAATCTAGAGCAAAGGAGCCAGTATGTCTTATGTTATGCATCCATTATCATGGGCAGTATTATTTCCATTTTTATAGATGAGAAAATAAGCTCAGAAAAGTTAAATAACCAAGGTCATTCCATTGACTAGCAGAGTCTAAATTGGAAAACAAATCTGGTTACAAGCCTATGCACTTTCTAAAACGTGCTCTCTCTCAAATATACTTTTAGGAAAATGAATTTATTTATAAAATTAAGAGTATATTAGGGCACTGATATACCTAGAAAGTGCAAGTTGAGCTAACTTTACAGAAATGCCCTAGGATGGTTTTCCCTCATTATATGAGACTTCTGTTGCACCACAAGAATAGAAACCCCTGCAGAGATGGTTTCCTACCGGGCCCTGGGGGACAAGGTGATACTGAGATTAAGGAGTTTCTAATCTCAGGTCTACCCCAGACCTTAGGAGTGAAAATGAATACTCTGCAGTTTTCCCTTAACATGTTAATCATGTTAATTTTCCCATTTTACCTCTACAGATTCTCTGATCCTTTTTGAGTTAGCCCAACTGTTAAGATGCAGAATTATTTTTACCCCAGTTTTCAAAACCTTGATTGAATATTTTATTTTCCCCAATTTTGACTGCCTTTTGATTTCTAATAAATTTAGCACTTGAAAGGAAAGCTATTAACAGAAGCCTTTACAATCTCTAAGTTTATTTTCAGGAATATCATTTATATTCTTTATTTAATTTTCTTGCCCTGAGAGTTTCTAGTTTCCCAGGACCATTAGGATAGGAATAGGTAATAAATACTTCCCTGCCAACATTCTCGTGAGTTCCTCTAGTCCAGTATCAGATCCCCCCTAGTATGAGTGCCTAGTTGAATATCCCTGCCCTCTGCTGCTTCTGCCTTACCGAAGGCTCTCAGCAAGAGCACGAAGCCACGCCCATTTTCATACATTCAGATTTCTCTTTTTAAATATCTGAGACACTTACATTCTTACTCATTATACTAATTGCTAAATCAGCATCCTGAGACTGTGGGCCCATTCACGTCAAAAGCACTATGTTTTGTCACCGTAGCGGTGGACGGGGCATTAGGATCTCGTTCTCTGGGACAGGCGCCCGGGTTGGTGTGGTTCGCCAGCTGTGTACCCTATGATTGGCTGGGCTTTTGATGTGCAGATACTACAAGTTGGTCACCAACTTGTGTACAATGGGCCTGTTCTGGTTCATGTGAAAATCAACATCCTTTTTTTGTGTTCCCGGGTGACAGGATGCTACAATACTATTAGCATTTGCAAAGAGTGCGCTCTGTCCAAGGGTGTAACCACAGATCGTGTGCTGCTCAGTTTGTGTTTCTCTATTATGTGAGAGACACAAAGAAGCTGAAGGCTGGCAAAGGCCTGTCAGATCTTGTAATGTAGCGCTCGACCCCCAAACTCCACTTGGCCTCCGAGGGTCTCTTGTTCCCGGTCCCACCCCTTCCCCTGAATGGGCTCTGAGGTAGGTAAATGAATTCAGGGGCCTGGTAGGCGGGGGATTCCTTTCTGACCTCATTCCTGTACCATTTGTTTGTGGGCTTGTAGGGGGAGAGGAGGACATTTTGGAATCCTTTGTGTCAAATAATTTTTTTGCAGGTTGGGGAGTTAATGGTAACTTTGTCTGAAGCCACTGGAGCAGAAAGCCTCCACGGCCGAGGCGTGGCATGCTCACCCTCAAAACTACAAGATGAGAATGTGGAAATAAGGAAATTTCCATGGCAGATGGATACACGGCACGTCTGCATGTTCAGCATCTGGTGGTGGGCAGCTTCCATCTTCCCGTATGAGACAGAGCACTTCTTCCTTTAAAAATAGCTTCCTCTTTCTGAGTTACCATGGCTTTTATACCGATGCCTATAGTTTGGATAATCTTTTGTGTTACCAGTTATATGTATGTATGTATGTATATATATATATATATATATATATATATATATACTGAAACATTTTTAAAACCTTCCACCACCTAGCTAACTGTACAGAGTATGGTGTGATTTCTAGAGGAGTTATATCATTTTTTTACCCTTGGACTTGCTTTGCTTATCTAGAAAGTGAATTATAGTTTTAGAACAATGATAGCTCTTGTTTTGTTATTAAAAAAAAAAAAGAAAGAAAGAAAGAAGAAGAAAAGAGACCCAGAGGGAAGAAGCAATTTGTTCAATTAGTGGTCGAGCTAGAACCCTTGCCTCCTGACTCCCAGGGAAGTATTGTTTCTGTTCCATGAAGATTTAAATCAGGGGCCACAAATGTAATGCCTCAGTCATTTGTCTTTTTTCTTTTTTTTTTTTGCGGTACGTGGGCCTCTCACTGTTGTGGCCTCTCCCGTTGCGGAGCACAGGCTCCGAACGCGCAGGCTCAGCGGCCATGGCTCACGGGCCCAGCTGCTCCGCGGCATGTGGGATCGTCCCAGACCGGGGCACGAACCCGTGTCCCCTGCATCGGCAGGTGGATTCTCAACCACTGCGCCACCAGGGGAGCCCATGCCTCAGTCATTTGTAAAAGAAGTTGGGGATCCGGATAATCATATGAAACCTCCTGCCTTTTAAATATTAGCAGCTGATTTTAAGAATCTTTTAAACAGTGTGTGAGTCAGACAGAAACATCTGTAACACACTGCCCACCCATGGGTCACCGTTTGAAACCTGATTTAAACGGTAACTTTCTGCTCACCTCGGGCCTCCATGGATTTGAGTGACAGTATTACTAGGGCTTCTGCAAATAATATGATTTCTGCTCATTCTTAGAGATGCATAGATTTTTAGCTTCATTTATATACCTAGAGCTCTAGCTTCACTATTGATGAGGCTGGACTGAAGGGAAAATTTTACCGTATGTAAACTCTGGCTCAGAGAGGCTGCCTGGAGTTCCGAGGCTGGCTTGTTGGCCAAGTCTTTCTGGGATTCCAGGAAGGTTTGAGTGCAGAGCCTGGAACAAAGGGCAGGTATTGGATGGGCTGGCCGTGTGCTAACAGCCTTTTCCCTCACCTCCTCAACTCTCCTGCCTTGGCGGTTCCTTTGCATGTTGTGAGCTGCTTGGCAAAACTGGGGGTATGTTCATAAAGGGAGAACTGGATGCCCTACTTCCGGCACATCGGGCAAGTCCTTGCTAAGGGAAAACCCCAATTGAATGAGATGCACGTACTTACATAAGTCTTTTGCTCTAAACATCAAAGTTTTTCAAGTTCTGAAGGTTACCCTGGTGAACCTCAGCCGGGGAAAATGGCACTTGTCATGCTAGTTTTTCATAGTTTAAGTGAATTCTGAGTATTCAGAGCACATTTATTTATTTTTTTAATGTATTTATTTTTTTTTTGTGGTACACGGGCCTCTCACTGCCGTGGCCTCTCCCGCCGCGGAGCACAGGCTCCAGACGCGCAGGCTCAGCGGCCATGGCTCACGGGCCCAGCCGCTCCGCGGCATGTGGGATCCTCCCGGACCGGGGCATGAACCCGTGTCCCCTGCATCGGCAGGCGGACTCTCAACCACTGCGCCACCAGGGAAGCCCCCAGAGCACATTTGTTTTTAAGGTTTATTGAGGAGGAGGTAGCCCAGAATTTTGGTAATTATTTTGTATTTGTGGTGCAGCTTGAATAAAATAAGCTCACTAACTAAAGGGTGCTTTTTTCAAAAAGGAGAGTCTATTGTGTAGTGTGTGTGTGTGTTTATCCTGGATTTATAACCAAGAATTCATCGCTGTTTCCAGAAAAAGAAATCTAGTTGGAGAAACTCTACCAGGAGGAAGGCCACTGCTGAGAAGGGCAAGGCCCTGACAAGCACACACATACAGGGTTTGAAACCTATGTGTTTATCTACAGGAGAGCAAAGGCAGAGCACAGGCCATGAAGCCAAAGGGCCATGCTTCTAATCATGCTCTGCGTTCATGTGATGAGTGACCTTATCAGAGCCCCTTCCTCTTCCAGGATGGTCCCAAAGTTCCTACCACTGATTAAACTTGGCATCTAAAGATGTTCTCCCAACACCAAGGAAAAGTGTCTCCTGGTCCAAGTAAGTCAAGCAGGACACTTTCCAGATTACATTCTCTTTTAAGTGAAAGGCATCATATTTGCCTCCAAACCGGGTACAAGGTGTTTCTCTCCTAAATCCTTCTAAATAATGATACCAACATTTATTGAGTGCTTATTATGTGTCAGGCACTGTTGTAAGCACTTAACCTGTGTGTTGGTTTCCACAACCCTGAGAGGTAGGTACTGGTATTTTCCCCTTTTACAGATGGGGAAAAAAAAATGACATCTCTGAGTTGTTCAAGCTGTCAGTCTACTTAGCTTGCAAGTGGCAAAGCTGGGATTTCCACCCTGGCAATCTGTCCCCTCGTCGGTGCACTTAACCACTGCACGGTGCTGTAAACTGTTTCTCTACTGGAAATAGCCTGCATTGCTTATTAGTAGGAAGCCTGAGGAAGAATTTGCTGTCGGCAAAGGACGTCAGAGAAGTTTGAGAGGTTGTGACTTCAGAAGGCTGGCATCTGGGAGCTGTAGATAAGAGAGTTCCAGCCCCCTTGGGAATGTTTGCAGATAGAATATTTTTCTGTTTCTAGGCCACACCTCACCACACGCAAATCCCTGGGAACCAGGCAGCCCAGTCTTGGGTTGCTCCTGACTTCCAAGGAGACACCTCACACCCAGCAGCCCCTCCCTGCTGGAGGGAAGGGCAGGGGCTTAATATGCACTGGAACAGGGGAGGACAAAGACCTGAAACCAAGTAGGTTTTTAAAAAGACTATGGAGGAACTTCCCTGGTGGTGCAGCGTTAAGAATCCGCCTGCCAATGCAGGGGACACAGGTTTGAGCCCTGGTCTGGGAAGATCTCACATGCCACGGAGCAACTGAGCCCACGTGCCACAACTGCTGAGCCCGTGTGCCACAACTGCTGAGCCCGCGTGCTACAACTGCTGAGCCCGTGCGCCTAGAGCCCGTGTTCCCAACAAGAGAAGCCACCGCAGTGAGAAGCCCATGCACCGCAATGAAGAGTAGCCCCCGCTTGTGACAACTAGAGAAAGCCCGCACGCAGCAACGAAGACCCAATGCAGCAAAAAAATAAATAAATAAATGAAAAAAAATTCAAAAACATCTTTTTAAAAATAGGCTATGGATGGGCTGCCTGAGAGGGCACAGTGAGAGTTGTGTGAATCCTTATGTTCATGGCGGGCAGCAAAGGGACTGGCTCGCTATGTCCTGCTAGCCCTGCCACCAGGCCATGCTTTACCACGTGGGTACGAGGAAAGTTGGATCGTTGGCCTCTTATTCCGTATCGTTGCTCACGTGAGCTACTTCTACATTTTCCAGTTTGAATGGGTTTTCCTTTGTCTTCATTTTATACCGCCACTTTACCGTCTTCTGGGTACTTCTGGAGAGAGTCATCTGGAAATAAAGCAAATGAACTTTTAAAATGTCCATGAATCCCAGGATCTAGAAGTAAATTGGTATCTTCAGTAAACCCCGTATATCTGTCAACCATGCACTCTTTCATTCTCAGCCAAGTGCCTTGGAAGAGAGATCACCCTGTACTCGATCTACAGCTCACTCCAAGCTCCAAGCTGGCATTTGCTTTGTCAGCTGGGCCTCCCTCCCCACGTCCTTGCTGCTCCCACCACTGCCCCTCGGCCAACCACCCCTCTCGGAGGCCCCCAGTGACTTCCGTGCTGCTAATGTCCCCAAACGCTGCTCTACTTACTTTGCTTGATCCGTAAAGGCCATTTAATACTTTGTGACATGCGTTCTCTCTCTCTCTCAACTCTTACCTCTTTGACTTCTGTAATTTTGTGACCCCACTTTCTCCTGGTCTTCGTTCTTATCACACAATGGTTGCTGATTGTCAGGACTGTCCACAGAGCTTCCCGAGTGCGGGCCTTTCCTGGAGCGCTCCCTCAGCACTCTCCTTTTCTGTCTCCTCTTCCTCCTGGCTGGTTGACCCCCAGCCACATTTGCTTGTGACTCTCAACTCTCCAGCTCCATCCTGTTCCTGTCCCCACACTCCAAACCCCAGCTCCAGCTCCCTACTTGCATGTGCCCTAGGTGTCTTACACTCAACCTGTCCGACGTGCAGCCGCCCCTTTCTCCATTTTAAACCTCTCCCTTCTCCAGATCTCACTATTTTGATGACAGGCACTGTTATAGCTACCAAGAAAGACACCTAGGAGTCTCCTTGTCCCTCATACAAGCAACAAACCCAATCACCAATGTCTACAGTTTTGATCTTAGTATCTTCGGTGCTCATCCTCCTGTCTCTGCACACCTCAGATGGCCCCATGGCTCACCTCTCTTCCTGCCACATGCCTTCATTTTCATTTCTATCTTAAGCATCCCTTACACTCTTGCCAGAAAGAAGACTCTAAAATGCATGTGACCATTTTTGATTAAAACTGTCTCCAGATAACTTGCAAATAAAGTTCAAACTCTTTAGCACATAGCCCATTTCTCTGATAGCAATTCCAACCATCCCCTCAGCCCACATCCACATCAAGAGCCACAGACCTTCCTGCACACACACGTGCTCTGATAACCTTCGTCCATCCATGGGGACCCTGATCCAGCACCACCTCCTCTGGGTAACTTTTGTGACCCCTCCCTTCCTTCCCGACTCCCACCTGGACTGGCTGCTTTTCCATTAGCGCCCCACGCATTTGCCTGTCCTAACACAGCATTGTGTCCTGGGACTGCCGCTTTACATACATTTCTTCACAAGAGTGAAAGGTCTTTAAGGGCAGACACTGGGTATCATAGATCTTATCCCTAACATCTAGCACAGCATCTGGCACATAACAAATATTGAAAAACTGTTCAAATGAGTGAACTGTTCACGTCTGTAAAACATACAGTATATAGACGTTGAGTTACGTATAAGGTAATGCTCACTGCTATATGTTTATTCAGGTTTATGTGTTTGTGAGCGTGTGAGTGTCATCTCTTTTTTCATTTGGTATCTGGGATAAATAATTAACTTTTCACTTCAACTGGCAAAAAATTGGCCCAGGATTTGCTGTGATTTGGAAGGTCCTTTGCAACTTTAGTCTTAATTTCCTTGTTGATAAAATAAAAGGGTTTGATTGGCTGTTCACTAAAGGTCGTCCTAATGCTGACATTTGTAAAAACTTTGATTCTATTTTTTTATAATTAATTTTTATTGGAGTATAGTTGATTTACAATGTTGTGTTAGTTTCTGCTGTGCAGCAAAGTGAATCAGTTATACATATACATATATCCACTCTTTTTTAGATTCTTTTCCCATGTAGATCATTACAGAGTATTGAGTTCCCTGTGCTATACAGTAGGTCCTTATTAGTTATCTATTTTATATATAGTACTGTGTATATGTCAATCCCAATCTCCCAATTTATCCCTCCTGCCCCCCCCCTTGGTAACCGTAAGTGATTCTATTTTTATATAAAACTGCCTTTTCTAAATAAAACTGCCCTGAATTGGCATACAGCTTTCAGAGCTATTATCTCATTTAATGTTTAAAATATATCAGTATGGTAGATAAGATATTGTGATGAAATGAGTAGAATTCAGTTATTGGCTTATATTAAGCATTTATCTAACCTTAATGAAATAACTTGATTCTAGCACTAAACTTCTGAAATATTTATCACATTATAAACACAGGATGCATTTCTGATTCCTTTAGCTCTCAGAACTGTACTCAAAATATAGAACATTTTCAGAAAGAAATCCTTGCCTTTTCCTTTTTTGGCATCTGGAGTCTCTCCTAGAGTCCCTGCCATCTTAGATGCCAAGTCTTCCTCTACACCAGCAGTTAGTTGGTAAGGGTGGGACCCCGGGGGTACTCAAGACCCTGTCAGTACTCAACAAGGTCAAAATGATTTTATAATAACACTGATATTTTATTTCCCCTTTTCGCTATGTTGACATTCACTGGCTCTGCAAAAACAGCCATGGGTAACACTGCCTAGCATGAATCAAGACAGTGGCACAACCTGTGCTGATGAGCGTTGTGTCATCTTTACCGCCATGCGCTCACAGTTTAAAACAAACAAACTAGTTTTACTTAAAGAATGGCTTGATGAAACAGTAAAAATTACTCATTTATTTTATTAATTTGTATTGCTATGATATTAATGTATTTTATCGATTTTAGTTTTATTAAACCTCAGCCCTTAAGTACATGCTTTTTTAATAGTCTGACAAAGTAGGAGTGTCACATAAAACCCTTTGTAACCCAAAGTATCACAGTCATCTTGATAAAAAGTACTCGTGCAATTATTTGATATATGACCTAAACTGTCATTTTTTTCAAGGAACACCATTTTGCTTAAAAGAATGGCTAATCAACTATGGTAATTCAACTGACTCATAAAGCAGTCTCAAAACTAAGGGTGAACCTGCCACTTTAAGGAAAACACCTCTGTTGTACTGGTTGCCAATGGTAAAACTTACACATTTAAGCAAAAATGAGAATTTGGAAAAACAAAATGAGCTTGACAACTTCTCAGTATTTTTCTGATGAGATGGAAGATGGTATTCATGAATGTGAGTTTTTCATATTGTAAAAAGAAATGTGTCGGTTGGAAGATCTGCATAACCAAGGAAACCAATATTTTCTGAACGGCTAGTGCATAATGGGTCCAGATCAGGCATGAGGAAAGGTCCTCTCCAAGCAGGAGGTAGACCAAGGGATTTTATGTCATAGAGGATAAGTTTACTGACGTGTCAAGTGTTTGTGTAGCATCAAAGAAGCTGCACAATTACCTGGAAAGGCTATTCCATTCTTCTTGTTTTTTCTCATCCCATTACTGCGTGAGACCAGGTTTTCTTCACCTCCTTAACCAAAACAACATATTGCAACAGATTGAATGCAGAAGCAGATAGAAGAATCCATCTATCTTCTATCAAGCCAGACACTAAAGAGAATTGCAGGAAAAAAAATTTTTTTAAAGCTACTCGTGGACTTCCCTGGTGGCACAGTGGTTGAGAGTCCACCTGCCAGTGCAGCAGACACGGGTTCGATCCCTGGTCCGGGAGGATCCCACATGCCACGGAGCAACTAAGCCCGTGTGCCACAGCTGCTGAGCCCGCGTGCCAAAACTACTGAAGCCCGCGTGCCTAGAGCCCGTGCTCCGCAACAAGAGAAGCCACCGCAATGAGAAGCCCACATGCAGCAATGAAGAACCAACACAGCCAAAAATAAATAAATTTAAAAAAAATAGCTACTCGTGTTGCCACACTCTTTTGTTTTTCATAAGAAATGTATTTTATATTAACATGGAATCATTTTATTTTTAAAAATTTATTAATGAGTATTTTAAATATTTCTCAGTTTCAGTTTTGAATATATCAGTATCAGCTATTATATCCAATAGTAAATATCAATCGACATAAACCCATGTCAACAAAAACTTTGGGGTGTACGATACTTTCTAAGAGATTAAAACTTTGAAAATCATTGCTTTGTACTATAAGGCTTAACGATAGGATCAGAGCCTTTGTTTAAAATATCTGCCGCAATGCAATCCCCATGAGAATTGTTTCTTAGCCTGAATTCAGGATATATTTTAAATACAAGGGTTAGATGGGAGTCTAGTGAATGTCAATTATCATTGCTGTGTGAGGTGCAAGTTCACCCATTTTAAAGCACAACTTAAGGAAACTGTTACATCAGAGATGATATTTTTAATGAAGTACCTAGTGTTTTTGTTTACGTGAGGACTCACCATTTCACCATTCCTGGGGGCCTTGGGCGGGGAGTCTCAGGCCTCAGATTCAAGGAGAACTGTGCTTCCCTTGAGAGACTGGTATGCTCTGACCTTCTATCCACCACTTTTCTCCCTTTTCTTTGGCTTCTAGGAAGCCGGAAGCTACATTCTCAGCTTAGCCTGAGCCTGGCTCACAAATGGAAACTTACATTTACACGTCTAAACCTATTTTACTCTGCCTCGATTTCATTCTGCCACTCCCCCTGCACTTATCTTTGATTTCTTCCTCTGAATTTTCATGGGTATTTCCAAAAGCTACCTCCAATCCTTTTGCCAAACAAGGCAAAGTGTAAACATATAAGTGCCTGCAGCTACCAGTGATGCAGGAAGTTTGTTCTCCCCTGGGTACTGAACCCAGCTCCTTTCTAAGCACAGGTTGCGTGTCTGTAACTTCTTTGCTGTTATTTCCTTTATTTCATCTATAAAATAGGGGCGTGGATTCGCGATGGAAAGCAGCATAGCCAGGCCTTAGGAAAATCTGGAGAAGCCAGCTGGGCCCCAGAGGCTGTGGAGCGGAGAGGCAGAGGAATCTGCTTCTCTAATGAAAGGGCCCTTCTTTCCAGGGGATTATAAGAATATTCATGACCCTTGAGATCAGCAGGTGAGGCCCAGCCCTCCCCACTCATCCTTTGGGCAAATAGTCCAAAAAGCTGAGGTTGCCTGGGTAAGAAAGGAACAGTGGGAGCTGGAAGATTTTCCCGCTTCTCTTGGCCCCCAGCCCCTGTATTTTCGGAGAAGGGGAGGGGGACTTGTCCTGAGGTGAAGCACGGACTGTGTCTTTCATTTCCAAAGAGCAGGCGGTAAGGCCGAGGCAGAAGTCCCGTGACATGACTTGAGACACAAAATGGAATCTTAGCATCGAAGACCCCCTTTGACAACAAGAAGAAAAGCCCTTTTCTTCCTAGCCCGGATTAGGCGAGAAGGGAATTCTCTGGAACATGTGTGCATTGTTTCGTGGAGGGCAGCCAGGCTGGCCCGGGGCTTGCCTCCCAAAGTCAGCCCAAGGAAGCTTGTCCCGTGTAATTAAAAGGGAAGGGAAACAGCAGGGCGTCTTGTTCCGCTGCTGCCCACCAAAGTGGGGTCCCCAGGGGACGCTGTGGCCCAGGAAACTGGCTAAATGAATGGCTACTGGGGGGCTTGCTGAATGTGTGGGCCCAGGAGACAGAGAGAGGGCAGGGCACGGAGTCTCGGCAGAGCTCTTCTCATAAAATGGGAAGAAGAGAAACCCTCTCAGACAGCAGAGATGCCTGAGTTTCTTGCCACCTGACCGGACAGCAAGGCTGCCCTGGGGACAGGGCACCTGCTGCGAGGGGTCAGCTCCTCGCGGAGAGCAGAGCCCAAGGCCGTGTTGCCAGGCCCTCGTTTGTCCAGCTGACGCAGGCTGGCCCCTCGCTTTCTCCCGCTGACAGCGAGGCCGGGAGCCCGGAGGTCACAGGTCAGGGCGGGACGCTGAGGCCCGGGACTCACAAAGGGGAGCGGGGAGCTTCCCCTGGCAACACGAGTTTCTGGAAAGTGGTCTCTCGTATTTGTCAGTGGTGAAGTGTCTCACTCAGAAATGATTGGGAGCAATAAAACCCCGAGCTAGAGGCTAAGATATTTGGCATTTATAGAGTTTAATCCAGTTAAGAAAAAAAAAAAGTTCCTTTTCCTATAAAATAAGAAAACTTCCTCATGAAAAGGTTTCTAATGCCATTTCCCGAAATCTTCAGTTCAAGATGTAAACATTCTGCTTCAGCTTCCCCAGCTCCCTCTGCAAATCTGGCAGGGTGGATTATAGAGGACTTGAGAGAATCTTGATCGGCAGTCTGGAAATTTGTGACTCCTGACCCCCAGGTCCACAGGGAAGATAAGAGTGACAACAGCCAAGCAGGTCGGTTTTCTAAGACCCCGCACATTCTGCCTAAGGTCACGCATGTCCCAAAGGCCTCAGCAGCGAGCCAGCAGGCCTGGGCGCTCTGCTTTCTCTGGTAAGTGATGAATCTAAGTCAATATCGTAAAGGCGACCCGGCCCTTCTGGCTCCGCAAATATTGGAACAAAGCCCTGAGCACAGCGATGCTGTTGACAGTTACGAGATGGTGGCATTGTTGTCTTTGTCACCATGAAGTGCAGCTCGGTGGAGCCTGGCCTAACACCCTGTGTACACAGAGGAGACAGTGCACTCGGAGGCCCGGCTGTTAGCTCTGACAACACGCGCAGGCGACCGGCCCTCAGCCCCTCCCAGGGGCACAGCTGGGGTGCCGGACACACTGCCCTCTTCACCTACTGGGGGCTGCCCAGCACAGTGTCCAGGCCACATGCTTCCTTTCCTCTCTCTTTTCATTCATTTGTTACAAATACTTTCTTATTGAAATATAACGTACATGTGTCACCTGTCCAGCTTGATGGAAACTGCCACACCCTTGTATCACTCAGGTCAAGAACCTGAACGTTTCTGGCATCCCACAGCCCACCTGTGCTCCCTCCCAGGATCACCTCCTGCAACAGTGACCACTCTCCTATTCGGACTTCTAACGTAAATTACTTTTCCCTGTTTTAAACCTTTTGCATTTGAAACTTTCCCTTGGCATTTGAAGCCAAGGTACTGTGTGTTTGTCCAGCAAGGTGTGGTTACAGTGCAGCGCTCACGCTGATCTCACCTCCACCCTTGCTTGGGCAAGCCCCTCAGTGCTCTGGTATCAGGTTGGCCTTGCCAAAGGACAGAGTTGGTCTGAGTCTCGTGGGGCCCTTCCAGTGCCAGCGTGTGGTCCCGGGCTCCATTATGGAGCCGGATGGGCTGTGCATAGGAGGACTATAAGCCCATGTCCATGCACAGGCTTGGGAGTATGTTCTAAGAAGGAGGCGCTGCCCTGCCCATCATGCCTCACTGTACCTTCCATGCCGCCATCCAGAAACATCAGAAGACAGGTCAGTTCAGGATTCTTTCCACACCACTGGAATACACCTGATTCGTTCCTGTCCTGAATCTGGTCCGCTCTCCTATCTGAAAACTGTCCCAGGCAGATGGAGGCTGGAAAATTCCCTCTTACTACACTCTGCTGAGTGATAGATATCCCACTCCTTTCTGCATTCCTAAAGCCTTTTTCTGTGTGTGTGTGTGGAGTGGTAGTAGTGGGACAGGGTGGCAGGGAGAGGAAATGGCTTACAGAAGGCACGCCAGAGCTGGGAGTTCAACTTCTTCCCTCACAGGTGAAGAACCAAACTTGAGTCTGCCCGCCCGATGTGCAGCAAAGCCAGTCTAGTTACACCGGGTGGTGGTGAAGGAAAGTACAGCATTTATTGCAGGGTCCCAAGCAAGAACGGGCAGCTCATGCTCAGAAGACCTGAACTCCCCGATAGCTTTCAGAGAGAGTTTTTAAAGGCAACATTAGGGGTGAGGGTTGCAGGTGCATGATCAGCTCGTGGACATTCTTCTCATTGGTTGGTGGTGAGGTAACAGCATGGTATTTCTGGAGTTAACATCATCAACCTGGTTCTGAGGTCCACATGCCTGTGGTCAGCATAGTTAACTTCTTCCACCTGCTGGGGGTTTTATTTTATTTTGTTTTTATTAACATCTTTTTTGGAGTATAATTGCTTTACAATGTTGTGTTAGTTTCTGCTGTATAACAAAGTGAATCAGCTATACATATACATATATCCCCGTATCCCCTCCCTCTTGCTCTGCTGGGGTTTTTTTGTTTTGTTTTGTTTTGCTTTTGTTTTTGTTTTTGCAATACACGGGACTCTCACTGCTGTGGCCTCTCCCATTGTGGACCACAGGCTCCGGATGCGCAGGCTCAGCGGCCATGGCTCATGGGCCCAGCCGCTCCACCGCACGTGGGATCCTCCTGGACCAGGGCACGAACCCGCGTCCCCTGCATCAGCAGGTGGACTCTCAACAACTGCGCCACCAGGGAAGCCCTTCTGGGGGTTTTAGTATCTGCAAAACAACTCAAGGATACGGCTCAGGATATTACCTATAGCCCTTGAGGAGGAACTAAAGGTCCTTGACTTTGTTTTATGGCTAAACTATTATTATTTGTCTTGCTTGACTGTTTTCCTTTGCTTTTGCATTTCCTCACTTCTCTGATTAAATTTGTTCTTTCGAACTCAGAGAGATCTAGGAGGCTCAAGCTTTTCTACAAACAGTTTGGTAGGGATTGAACATGAGGAGGAGAGTAATAATGCTGGATCACAGACAATAACTTTAGAGAATGAGCACTCCTAAAAGGGTCATGGAGTGCTGTGGGAAGACAGACCAAAGAAAGCCCATCAACCTAGTTGGCCTTTTTGAAGGAGGTGGCATTTCAGCTGCACGGAAGGATGTACTTCAAAAAGTGAACTGTCATATTTCACCTTTGGCGTAATAAGCTCTTAATTGTGATAATGGCTAAGAAACTTTATACAGTGTATTGATGTCATATATTTTACTTCAACCTATGTTATAAAGTCCCCAATACATTGCTATTATTTTTGCTTTAAACAGGCAATTATGTTTTTAAAAATGACCTTTGAAAGGGACTTGTAATAAGAAAGATCATATACACTTACTCATGTAGTTATCATTCCTGGGACTCTCCAGTCCTTTCCATAGATCCAGATTTCCATCTGGTATCATTTTTAATGAATTTCTGTTGTTATTTCTTATAGTATAGGCCTGCTGCTGCTGAACTCTTTCAGCTTTTTATTTATTTAGTTTACTGAAGTATAGTTGATTTACAGTGTTGTGTTAGTTTCAGGTGTACAGCAAAGTGATTCATATATATATATATATATATATATATATATATATATATATATATTCCTTTTTAGATTCTTTTCCATTATAGGTTGTTACAAGATATTGAATATATAGTTCCCTGTGCTATCCAGTAGGTCCTTGTTTTTAGATCTATTTTATATATAGTCATGTGTATCTGTTAATCCCAAACTCCTAATTTATCCCTCCCCACGCCCTGCCCCTTTGGTAACCATAAATTTGTTTTCTATGTCTGTGAGTCTGTTTCCATTTTGTTTTGTTTGTTTGTTTTTCCTGTAGAAAGCATCCCTTTTTATTCCTTTTATAGCAATCTAAACCGACAAGAAAGGAACTTCCTAAAAGATTTATGAACACTAATTTAATGAAACAGTAACTTTTAAAAACCAAAGACAAATGCAACACACATTATTTTGGTAAAAAACTGAGAAACAGAATATTAAGCCATTAGTATATTAAATAAAAACAACTTTTAGTCCCCCATACCTTGTTCCTATATCAACTAAAGATTCTTAAAATAATTTAAAGCACTTGGATGTCCTTGGAAAGTAATATTAAAATGCACAATAACATTTCTGTATTACATTTTCATAGATATGATTAGAAGGAATAGTAAATTGCATATTCTTTCATTCAAAATATGGAAATCTGAAATGCTAAAACAAAATTGACAAAGTTATTATCGGTTTGTGCTGGGTTTTACCTAGTTTTAACCCAAATAGTGATTTTTATTACATACTACATACATTTGAGGGTATAAGAAATATATTTTTCTTGGTTACATAGAATGCTTAATTGTAAAATGCTTAAATACAGCTCTCTAGGAACATTTCCATGTTCTTATCAATGACCATAAAGTGAATAGAAGGCATTTTTCAAATTTTTGAGTGTGAGTTTAGGGGAAAGCAGGATGGAAGGTGACTGAGATCCAGTGTTTAGGTGACGTGGCAAGGTCATCCAATTAGCAGGCTGCAGAGTTATGGATGGGACCCAGGATTTTCTTGTCTAAAAATGCTGCAGATTAGTGTACTCAAGAAGAAGGGGAAGAGAATCTAATTACAACTATAGAAACTTTTAATTTTTCAAAACTCAATTAGGTGTGTGTATGGACCATTGGTGTCAAGCTTTAACACCTGCCTGTTGCCATAAGTGCCATGTTCCACCACAACCCCCAGCTTCAGCACACTTGCTGTTAGTAGCTAATTCTTTTTTACAGAGTCACAAATTGGGAATAAAGTTCTAACCCCTCTTCTTTTCCAGAGTTAGAGTGATACTCTCCCCGCAAGGGTGGCTTGAGGGATGGTAAGAATGTTGCCTGATAGATCCAATATAGAGACATGCTTGCCATTTTCTGTTTCACTTAATTTCACATTTAACAGTGTATTAACCATTTTGGGAAGAAGCTCTTTATCAGCTCCCTTGAAAAA
This sequence comes from Leucopleurus acutus, assembly GCF_964270905.1. NCBI lineage: Eukaryota > Metazoa > Chordata > Mammalia > Artiodactyla > Delphinidae > Leucopleurus > Leucopleurus acutus. Next base: position 74,942,997 of record NC_139147.1, on the reverse strand, counting down.
TCACACGTAGATCACTAATCCTCTCTGGACCTCCACCCACTGGGTCGCAGTGTCCCCCTCAGCAGGGCATACTTGCAGCTGGGCGTGCAGGCACTGTTGCAGGAGGGCCCGGGCCTGAGGGGGCTGGCCACTTTCAGCCACGGCTCAAGCCCACGCGGATATCCCACAGGTTCTGGCCTCCCGCTGCACAAGCTCACCCCCCGGGGCTCAGGGCTGTTTCCATTTTGTAAATAAGTTCATTTGTAACATTTTTTTTAGATTCCGCATATAATTGATATCATATGATATGGAGGTTCATTTAAAAAACTAAAAATAGAGTCACCATGTGATCCAGGAATCCCACTCCTGGGCATATATCCAAAGAAGACAAAAACTCTAATTTGAAAAGATACATGCACCCGATGTTCATAGTAGTGCTGTTTTTAATAGCCAAGACATGGAAGCAACCTGAGTGTCCTTTGACAGATGAATGGATAAAGAAGATGTGAGATATATATATATATGTATAAAATGGAATATTACTCAGCCATAAAAAATGAATAAAATATGGGAATTCCTTGGCGGTCCAGTGGTTGGGACTCAGTGCTTTCACTGCTGAGGGCCCGGATTTGATCCCTGGTTGGGGAACTAAGATCTCGCAAGCCTCCTGGCACAGCCAAAAAAGGAATGAAATAATGCCATTTGCAGCAACATGAATGGACCTAGAGATTCACATACTAAGTGCAGTAAGTCTTCCAGCTTTTATATGTCTGAAGAAGTCTTTATTTCACCTTCATATTCAAAGTTGTTTTTCTGCTGGGCAATGAATTCCTAAGTTGGTTTTCCTTTTCAGAACTTTAAAGATGCTTCTCCACTGTCTTCTGAGCGGTGGTGTTTTCAGTGTGAAATCTGTTATGATTCTACTTTTTGTTCCTTTGTACATGCTGTGTCTTTTTTCTCTAATTGCTTTTTAAATTTTCTTTTTACCACTGGTTTTAAACAGTTTGATTGGGATATGCCTTGTACTTTCCTTCCTGTTTCTTGCGTTTGAGGGGTTGTCCACCTTCTTGTATCTGTGAGTATACAGTTTGTTTGTTTGTTTTAATTAAGTTTAGAAAAACTTCAGCGATTATTTCTTCAATATTGTGCTCCTTTTCTGTGATCCCCATTATACATGCATTAGGTCACTTGCAGCTGTCCCACAGCTTACTGATGGTCTGTTCATTTTTTTTCCTGTTCTCTTTTTATCTCTTTGGCTTTCGTTTTGTGTTTCTGTTGCTATGTCATCAAATTCACTGATCTTCTCTTCTGTAGTTACCTATCTGCTGTAAATCCCACACAGGGTATTTTTCATCTCAGACCCAGGTGAATGAAAACTTGGGGGGGTGGTGGAGAACCTATGCATGCAGCTGGGGGAATCAGAGAAGGTTTCATGGAAGAGGTGGCATTTGAGATCAGCCTCAAATGACGGGGAATGAAGGTATTTCAGAAGAAATAGATGCAGATAGAAAAAAATAGATGCAGATAGAAAAAAAGAGTTCATCACTAGCTGAAGACAGCAGAAACAAAGCACAGAGATCAGGCAGGGCTCTGCTGGTGTGGGCACAATTTGAGTGGAGTATGGTAAAAGGACAGGGGATGAGCTGGAATGCACTTGAGGAGAGCCTTGAATGTCACAGTGAGTCTTTTACATTTTTAGAGGCAAAAACATTAGACCAGACTGAAATAAAAATCCTGAGATAGAGCTCAAAACCAAACAAAATCAAACCCAGAAAATCTGTTAGAGGTGGTGTTACAAGACGTCCCTTCCTCTCCTTGGTAATCAGCTCTCACATATGAAATAACAGAGTTGAATATTGCTTCACTGCTGTTTGGTATACATGATCTCTGAGGTCTCTTTCTACTCTCAATATGCTCTAGAAGTCAACTTAATTTCAGTAAGACTGGGGAGTCATCAATTGTTTTTCAACAGGAGAGTGACATGCTTTTCAAGGAGATGAATATTTGAACATTTATAAACAAGTCTGGTAAGTTCTCATTATAATAACAGTTAGTGAGACTTAGAGGGAACATATTATACCCATAGATGAGAGTGTGCATTTTTGCCCATTCACGGAAGAAATGAGGATGAAGAGAGGACCAGAGAGAACATGAAGAATATGTTTTTGAAGGCCTATTTTGCAATCAAGTAAACAGCAAATGATGGCTTCAGGTGTTAAATACAATCCAAAACTGTTCCAATGAGGAGTGCCAGCTGAGAGCTGGGACACCATATGACCCAGCTAGCTCCTTCAAGCACTGTGGTAGAGTGGTAGCAAGAATTACAGCAGACTTGGGTTCAAATTTTTACTGAGTCACTAATGAGATTCTATAATCTATATGAGTCTTGGTTTCTTCATCTATAAAATACTAAGAATAATGCCACAACTCAAAGAATTTTGGTAAAATTTAAATGTGATTAGCGGGACGTCCCTGGTGGTGCAGTGGTTAAGAATCCGCCAGCCAATGCAGGGGAGATGGGTTCAATCCCTGGTCCGGGAACATCCCACATGCCGCAGAGCAACTGACCCCATGCACCACAACTACCGAGCCTGCACTCTAGAGCCCGCGAGCCACAACTACTGAGCCTGCACACCACAACTACTGAAGCCCACGTGCCTAGAGCCCGTGCTCCACAACAAGAGAAGCCACTGCAATGAGAAGCCCACGCACCACAACGAAGAGTAGCCCCCACTTGCCTAGAGAGAAAGGCGAGAAAGCTCGTGCACAGCAACAAAGATCCAAAGCGGCCAAAAATAAATAAATAAATAAAAAGTTTAAAAACTGTGATCAGCATGTAATTAAGGGTAGTTTCATCAATATCCCAGCACATTTTTTTAGTAGAAATTGACAAGCTGATTCTAAAATCCACATGGCAGTAATTCAAAGGACCTAGAAAACCGAAACAGCTTTGCAAAATAAAATAAACCAGAACAAGATTAACAATACTTGATTTCAAAACTTACTGTAAAGGTAGATTAATTAGGACACTGTGATGGTGGCATAAAGACAGACAAATAGATCAGTGGAACAGAATAGAGAGTACAAAAATAAACCCATGCACATATGAACACCTGATTTTTGACAAAATTTCAAATATTATTCAATAAAGAAAGGACTTTTTTCAACAAATGGTGCTGAAACAATTGGATATGTAAAAAAATCTTCAACTCGTGATAAACACAAATTATCATGAAATGGATTATAGACCTAAATGTAGAAACTGTAACTATAAAACTTCTAGAAGAAAACATAGGAGAGAAGCATTGCAAGCTCAAGTTAGGCAAACACAACTAAAGCACCATCCATTAAAAAAAGAAATTGATAAATAGGACAGCATCAAAATTAAAAACTTCTGTTCTATAAAAGACACTGTTAAGGGAATGAAAAGACAAGCCACAGACTGGAGAAAATATTTATGGATCTGAAAAAAGACTTGTACTCAGAAAATATGAAGAACTCTCAAAGGTCAATCATAAGACTCAAATAACCCAATTAAAAATATGGGCAACAGGGGTTTCCCTGGTGGCGCAGTGGTTGAGAGTCCGCCTGCCGACGCAGGGGACACGGGTTCATGCCCCGGTCTGGGAGGATCCCACATGCCGCGGATCAGCTGGGCCCGTGAGCCATGGCTGCTGAGCCTGCGCGTCCTGAGCCTGTGCTCCGCAACGGGAGAGACCACAATAGTGAGAGGCCAGCGTATCGCAAAAAAAAAAAAAAAAAAAAAAGGCAACATATTTGAATAGACATTTAACCAAAGAAGACGTAGAATGGCAAATAAGCACGTGAAAAGATGAGGTACAAATATACACCTATTAGAATGGCTAAAGTTGAAAACTGACCATGCCAAGTGTTGGCAAGTATCTAGAGCAATTGGAACCTTCTTACACTATTGGTGGAAGTGTAAAAAGATACAACCACTTTGGATAACAGTTGGCAGTTTCTTAAAAAGTTAAATATATAGCCCACCATATGATTTAGCCATCCCATTCCTAGGTGTCTACCCAAGAGAAATGAAAGCCTGTGTCTAAACAAAGATTTGTACACAGATGTTCTTAGCGGCTTTATTTCTAACAGCCAGAAACTGGATATCACTCCAATGTCTATCAACAGAGAAATGGATAAGCACACTCTGGTATATCCACACAACAGACTACAACTCTGCAATTAAAAAGAATGGACATGCATACAACATGGGTGAATCTCAGAATGATGATGCTAAGTGAAAGAAGCCAGATTAAAAAAAAATTAAAAGAGGACATATTGTATGATGCTAGGAATCATACATTCTAGGAATTGCAGACTAATGTGATAGAAGATCTGTGGTTGGCTGCGGACAGGATGAAGGTATTATAAAGGGCGCAAGGGAACTTTTGGGCCCATGAGTATGTTCACTAGCTTGATTTTGGTGATGGTTTCACATATGCAGAGACTTACCGCTTGTACAGTTCAAATATGTGCAGAATATTGTATGTCGATTATACCTCAATAAGGAAACAAAGAATATAGGCTTCTCCGTTGCACAGACATGGATTCAAATCCTGCATTTAAATCCTAGCTCACCACTTAAAGGCTGTGGGAACTTTGGCAGGTTGCTTAACCTCTCTGAACCTCAAATTCTCATCTGCAAAATGAGAATGATAATATTCCTACATTCCTTAAGAGATGATTATGAACATGGAATGAAACAATATAGATAAATTGCTTAACAGAATACCTGGGACATAGTAGATGCTTAATAAATATTCATTGTTATTGTATCTTGATAGTGCATTAAACCTGTCTATCAATTTGTGATCATTTGACATCATTTCTATATTATGCCTTTCAATAAACGGCTATGGTATGTCTATTTAAAAACAAAAAAGTGCTTCCCACAGCACCTGGCATTTGGTAAATACTCAATAAAATTTCACCCTTTTTCCATGCTTACCTTCCCCGACTGAATTTTCTGTGTTTGGTTATGAAGAGTCTTGGCACTCTAGATCAAGAGGGGACACCAGCTATACCAGGCAGGAAAAGCCAGCTTCTGAGAGAGACAATTCAGCTGAGTCTAGGTCTCCCGTCTTGTCCCCAAGTGGATGTGGCTGATGTTGACCCCACCTGATGAGGCCTGGAGTTACCCTTCTCTCTGGGTTGTGACTTGGCCTACGAGGGGACTGGCACTGTGGAGGCCCAAGCTCTCCTTTTCTCCCAGGCCTCATGGAACTTTCCACATCTACAAGTGCTGGGCCGCCAGGCAGTTTGTAAGCCTCGGCTCTCCCTCCAGGGTGGAGCAGGCTCTTTGAAGGAGGTGGCCTTATTGTCCAGGAAGATTCTTTGGCCGCAAAGACCCTGCCGAAGTCTCCACAACCCTGGAACAAAACTGGGACTAGAACTTTCACAAAAGAACAAGGCTTACTCTGTGTGGCCGCAGCAGCTGAAACTTCAGCCAGGAAGGCTGAGAAGACAACCCCACCACTAGTTTGTTCGGGCAACAAAGACGGCCCCCTTTCGGTTAACCTTTCAGTTCCTCCGAGTTCCCTGACAAAGGGCCCTGGGGGAGCTGGGAGGTGTGGTCAGGATGGGGTAGTGGCCAGCACTAGCTAGCAGGTTTCAGATGCGGTGGAAATAAAGGGAGTTTGTTTAGCTTCTCCTGGAAGATTTGCCTGTTTGCCTGGTGGCAGCTGACAGTGCCAGTTTTGAGAATCAGATCGGACCCACAAATAAGCCCCAATGGGAAGTGAGCTGAGCTCTGAAGCCCAAACCTCTTCAAAAGGAGATCTGCAAGCATTGTCTGCAGTCTGGGGTTTGGGGAATTCTGGAAGGCAGGTGGCTTCCATACCCCTATGTTTACCAAACATTTTAACTTCACACCAAGCCCATCTGTTTCATGTTATTTCTGGAGGCAATGGCGGCTCAGAGTGCATTTGAGCTTTGGAATCAGAAGAATCTTGTCCCGGTCGTTCATTCAACAAATACTCAAAATTGCAGTGTGGGCAGGTTGTGGAGGATACAATAGCGAACAGAACGCGATCCCACCTTAAGGAGTTCAGAGCATAGTACTTTGGGTCCATTGGATCCCGTTGTATGGTTTCGGGCAAGTCACTGAACTTTTTGAGCCCCAGCTCCTACATTTAATAAGTGGGATTATAACCCTTTTAAAGGATTGTGATAAAGATGAAGTGGAATTAAGTGAGATGATGTATGTCATTCCCCCAAGGCCTAGCACAGAGCAGATACTCTACAAATCTGGCCATGATGGCTCTCAGTGATTGGCAGGCTTTCGGTCCAGGCTGGTCTCGTGGTCCCAGGGGACCTACATCAGATGGGAAGGGCCAAGGCAAAGTCTGAAGAGAGGCACCTGGAAGTTTCCCAGAGCCTTATCCACCCTGGGGAGGTGGAAGGTCCAGGGGGCCATGTTACTGAAAAGGTAGCTCCCTCACAAAGCACGAGTCCTAGCTTCACTAAGAGCATAAAAGTGAGTCACTCTCATTCATTCCACACACATGTGTATTAGCACCTTCCATGGGCCAGATGCTGGGCACCTAATATTGCTATGACACCTGTTTCAAGGAATGTATGGGCCAGTGTGGGAGACGGACAAACCACAGACAGCTACAATGCCTTGCACGGATGGGGGTGACCTGGATGACAGACGACCCAGCCTTGGTGTCCTGTGGGCTGCCCCTTCCCCCTCCCCCCACCCAGGCAGTGACCTGCAGAGTTCCCTTCCTGCAGTGTGGGTCTGAGTCTGCCTCTCTCCAGCATCTCCCCTCCCCGTCCAATGCGCCCTGCCACGCTGACCACACTTGGAGCTCACAGCACCCTGCTTCATGGCTCAAAGATCCTCAAGGGTTAGGGAGCCACTAACGTGCATGTGGGCCTCTACATCCCCAGCCTTCATGTCCAAACGTACCTCGCACGTCCTCTCGGCTCCAGGAAAACCGGTCACCATTTCACATTCAGACCTACTCAGGTCCCTTCCCTAATGTCCTCCCACCCCACTTCTGGCAGCAGGGCGACCATAATTTTATACATAGATTCTTTTTCTTAAAAAAAACAGTCTTTAATTCTGTTAATTCTCAAACCCATTTCTAAGTAGTGAGAGCAATGGCTTCAGGAGTAGCATTTCCCAGCACAGGAAAGCTTGCTTTGCAGTCGTTTATATGATAAATTCTCTTTACAAAGTGCTCTTCACAGATATTCTCTTACAAACACTCGGAGAAGAAGGCAGTGTGGATGGTATTGCTATTATTATGCCCATTTTACAGATGAGCAAATAATATCAAGAGCTAATGTGACATGGCCCAGTTAAAATGCAAATTCAAGGTCTGTGAACTCACATCCCATGTTCCCCACTCCCCACCCCCCACCCCCATGTTAAATTTAAGCCCAAATGAGCTCTTTTTCTTTGGGAGATTGGCGTCATGAATATATGTTGACTGAACAAATTGGCAGAAGAACCTTCCAGTCAGCACGGCTGGTATCCTGGTGAAGGCAGGGGTGCCAAGCAGGTCTCAGCGTCACCTTCTTTCACCTGCAGTTCTGCTCAGACATGTTGGATGCCTATTATGCGGCAGGCCAGTGGTGGCAGGGGGATTTTAGGGGCATCTCAAATCCCACCCCTGCCTTCAAGGAGCAAGTGGTCCTGGTCTTTGGTGGGTAAGCCACACAGGCAAGTCTGCTCTGTGAGAAGAGAAGGGATAACATGGCATCGGCAGATATGGACCAGGGCTGCAGTGATGCTGAGGCAGCCATCAGAGGGGCAGGGACAGAATCCCAGAATGCTCTGTGGAGGCAGTGGGACTCACGAGAGCTGAGGGAGGGGACCACAGATTCAAGGAAGGGGCAGAGGAGCAAAGGAAAGGACGAGGATAGGATGGATGGAAGTGGAGGGGGGAAGTGGGGGACCCGTTCCAGAGAAGCCTGCTGCTCTCTTCCTTCTAACTCTCTGCACTCTTTCGAACTGAATTTTCTTTCTTTCCAAACTAGGCCTAAGTCCCATTTGATACCATAGCTTCAGATTCAAAATAGACATCTTGTATTAAGTTTCATGCCTTTAATTTTATTATCGGATAAATGGAAAGTTTAGGATTTTTTAAAACAGAAAGTACGAGATGATTTTGAATGCACATGATCCCTGATGGATCCCTAAGAGGAAAAATCCCCAAACAAACCATTTCCTTGCTCCTGCTATAAACCGGCCCACACTCGGAATGAACCCTCTTTGCAGCCATATAAAAGGCCAGCGACGCCAGCGGCCTGCTTTCGGCCTTCTCCAGGGACTGGCGACTGGCGGTTTTTTCCAGCAGGAGCCCGGGCTGCTTGTGTCTGGCTTGGACGCCCCTGTTGCCGGGAGTGCCACCCACTCCTCCAGAGGAGCCCATCTGGCTGGGTGCGGCCGGAAGGAGCTGCTGGAGAGAGACCTGCAGTGGGGAGAGGGAAGTCGCTCTGAGTGCCAGAGTGACCGTCCTTACAGGCAGTCAGGGGACAAAGCCCTGGAAGGAGATACGTGGCTGATGGGAAGGACACGGGAGGCGCTCTTGGGGGCTTCTCTCTCCTTTCTTCCCTTTCTTTCCTCTTTCTCACTTTTTTCCCCTGACTGATGGAATAAAAAGAAACGATGTGTCTGTCTGTCATGGCCTGGGGACCTTCTTAGGGGTTATTTGAAAAAAAATAAAACTCCCAAACAAAACACAGTGGTATTAGCACAAAAGTCCAACGCCATGGTTGAAGTCTCCCTTTCCATTCCCAGGAACGGGTTTCCCAAATGAACCCCAGCTCATCCGTGCAGACAATGGGGTCCCCAGGGAGCTGCACGTGATCAGAGCAGTGAGCGAGGGGACAGGCGGGTCAGTGGGAGGGGAGACTCTCCTGCCTGCCAGCAGGGTCTCTGTGACCTGCCCCCCAGCCCTGTGAACAGGGCATATGAGTTTCCTACTTTCAGCCTATGTCTCCTGTGTTCAAATGTGATCCCAAATGCCCAAAGATCAAGGTACGGGGCGCGTCCTGACGTCGCTTTCTGTTTGCGTGTCTTGTCTGCATCCCCCATGAGACTGTAGCCTGTCACCCAGCGCAGGGCCTGTGCTGAGGGTACTGGATGCATTTTGCTGAACAGATGTGTATGTTTACCTATGCCTCTTCTCATGTATTTTTTAAAGTTTATGAAGATCCTAATTTACCTTCATAAATTAGGAGTTTGGAATTAACAGATACACACTATTGTATATAAAATAGATAAAAAACAAGGACCTACTGTACAGCACAGGGAATTATACTCAGTATCTTTTAATTGCCTATAATGGAGAAGAATCTGAAAAATCATATATCTGAATCACTTTGTCATACACTTGAAACTAACACAACATTGTAAATTATACTTCAATTTAAATAAAAGGGGGGGGGAAGTTTATGAAGATCCTTTACAAAAAAGCAAAAAATAAAAAAGATATTCCTCAGATGCTGGACTCTGGGAAACCGTGAAACCTGGCACCAGAACCTAAAATGGGAGCTTTCAGACCTGGAGGAATCTATGGGGGTGCTCCAGGCAAAGCTCTGGCTGAATTAAAGGGAAGAGGTAAGAACTTTTACCTATATTATTATATTAAATAACCATGTAACTGAATGTAGCTGAATTTGGGGCTGTCACAGTTAAACAGAATATTTTCTTATTTTTGATGCTGAGAACCTTGGTAAGCAGTGGCCTGTCTCTGTGATAAAATCTCGTGTGTGTCCTCCAGGAGCTACTGCGTCTGGGAATGGACATAGCCTTTCAGAAGTGAAGGTGTGGGGTTTCCAGAATCATAGGAGAGCAGAACTGGAGAGACTGGAAAGTTCCTTCTGTCCCTCATTCTGCAGATGCAGAAATGAAGGCCCCAAGAGAAACCCTACTTAGAAGGAAGATGGATTGGATCCTCTCCTGCACCTTCTCAGCCCAGGAGGAGTTTACCTGTGGGAGCTTCCAGCTCCCACCTCAGACTCTTAGGTTGTCCAACGTGCTGATATTTTAAGTGGGGAAGTTTAGCCTGCTGGGCAGGTACCTTGCCCGTTCTCAGGCTGGCCCAGGGCTTTCAGTCACTTAAGAAATGCTCCAGAGGAGATACAAGTCCCATTTGGGGTCCGCATCAGCCGCAGTGTAAGATAGCACCCTCAGGGGTTCCTCCTTACCCAGGGTCCCTTGGTGCTGGTTGAGGCCACATCCCCACATGGCCTCTGGTCCACCTTGGGCAGTGGGCACCCTCCAGAGCAATGCCAGGGTGGAGACTGCAGGGTAGAGTCCCAGCTAGCAGGGAGGGGATGCCCACACCAGCCTCGCCTCGCTTTCCTAGATGCTGAGGGCCTGAGCCCGGGGGGCCAGGTGTAAGCATGGGGACTGCCTGGGGGCTGGTGTTCCCTTTTTTTCTCTCTCTCTCTCTATTATAAATGATGTTGCTGAGTGAGGCTGCCATGGCGATAGCGGTCCATGACTTGGCCTCCTTCATCTGGCAGTTCCCTGCCCTTCTTCAAAGTACAGCTTAAGGGCTCTAAAGCTCTTGTGTGGCCTCGGGGTGGGCACTGCGGGCCCAGGGCAGACCTGACCATCTGTGTCCTCTTCTTCAGTTGCATCATGGAGCCTCATTGGCCGGCCTCTGTTAAGCCTTGAGCAGAGTGACCGACCATTCACAGCCATCAGGAGGACCTTGGCTTTACTCCCAATCAGACCCTGAGAATCAGCCTGGATAATCTGGGACTTTCACAGGATGAACAAGCCCCATGTTCGTTTTTGCTGCTGCAGCTCCTTGGGCTTCCAATAGTTTTCTGTTCTGTCACACTTTCCTTTTACTTTTCTTCTCCTAAAAGAGGACTTCTCTTCCCCATGGTAGCGAAAGATGGTAGATTGAAGAGGGCAGAGGAACTGGTTTAGGAACAAAGACAGGAGGAAAGGATGAAGCTGCAAAGGGGCCAGTGGGACCAGAAAGAACATGCAATGAGGAGCTGGGAGAGCTGGGTGTCAGCTTACGTCTGCGCTTAGGTGAGTCTTCCCTGTCTTTGCCTCACTGTTCTCATAAGTAAAACGGGGATCAAATAGACCTCCTCTATGGGTTTATTGTAAAACTGAATAAAATAATGAATATGATGGAGGTTTGCATACTCACATGGCCCAGGTCTGCAAACTTCCATTGACCCACAGAAACTTCTCTGGCAGAGCGAAGCTAGCAGACAAGGTGAGCATCCTCTCTTTGCTAATGAAGTGGTTACATAATACTATGCCAAGCCTCCAGGTGTTGTGGGTGCAGAGAGGAAATCTGATTCCCCTTCGTGGTTGGGTAGGGAACAGGTGCAGTGGGCGGGGCAGGGCGGGGCCCATCGCCCCAGGATAGGAGGAGGCCCTCAGTGGGACCCTTAGGGTGTCCTGAAAGGGAAGATGACTTACGATTGCCCTGATGTGCACGCATTAAGTTTTGCATGAGAGATGTTTGGCCAAGTCTTGGGAGTGTGGGGAATTTTTTAAATGACAGATCCAAGAATTCCCATCAATTCTGGATCCCAAGCTTCATTTAAAAAATGACCTAAACCACCCCTTGTGGCCAGTGAGTTTCCTTTGGTCAAGCTCTGGGACTGACCCTCTCTGAGACTGGATTAGCAGGTAGCTAGGAGATTTAATCAGCAGAGCCTCTGCACCTAAACTCTCTTCCATTACCTACCAGCCTGCCCTGCTGCCTAAAACCATGGAGGGGAGGGGCAATCACACAGAGGGAGGGGCCAATATCTGTCATCAGTCACTGAGCTGTCTCAGGGCTGAGCGGGGCAAATCCTATTTTTTTAAACACATATTGCTCTGCAGCTTGATCTTTTTCATTGCATATATCTCGGGTATCTTTCATTCTAGTATAGTAGGCTTCCTACATGCACATTTTAATTGCATAGAGCAGGAAGGACCATCCAATAATCAGAGCTGTCCAGTAACAGCAGAAGTGCTTGGAAAGTAATGAGCTTCCCATCATTAGAAGTGGTTAAGTGGATACGAGCCGCACATTAGTCATAGTGAGGATTCCTGCACTAGGTGCAGGGATAAGAATAAGCATTTGACACTTACTGAACGATTGCTGTGTCCTAAACACCATTCTAAATACAGTTGACCCTTGAACAATCATGGGTGTTAATCTGTGTATAGTGTATAGTCTGTCCTCTGCATACACAGTTCCTCTACATCTGCGGATTCAACCAACCATGGACTGTGTAGTACTGTAGTATTTACTATTGAAAAGTATCCATCTATAAGTGGACCCCTGCAGCTTAAACCTGCAGCTGTTCAAGGGTCAACTGTGCTTTCCGTGAGTTCTCTCAAGGAACATTCACAGAGCTCTATGAAGTAGGTAACATTATTGTTCCCATTAGCACAGATGAGAATATGGAGGCCCGGGGAAATTAAGAAACATGCCCAAGGTCACAGAGCTGATAGATGGCAGAGCCCAGACTCAAACCTGGGCAGGATGCCTCCAGAGGTCAGGGTCTCAATCTTATTTCCATAACACTTACCTTTATAGGACATCTCCACGCAAGCACCCTTCTATCTCTGGGGTTCAATGAATTCCCAGTTTGCCAAGGAATGGCGCCATTGGTGTTCTTGTGAAGTTGGACCTAACTAGCTGGTACCTTCCCTTGTTCAGCTAGGCAGTAAGGCCAACTAGAGATGCATGTCTTTGAGGAATGAGAGGCTGCCCCTCGAGAAAGGAGACAGTAGGAATATCTACCCTGTTGCATGATCAGCCTAGGGAGGGGGAGGGGCCATCAGGGTGTGTCCACCAGTTGGCATCCAGGGCCCAGTCCTGGGGCAACAGAGGTTCCCCCCCAGGGCCTTTGCAGTCCTGTGGGTGCTACATCGGCCAGCCCTTGGGCATTTTAACCTGGCACTCCTCTGGTTTGTGTGCACAAGGCTTAGCTTCAGGCCTGCAAGGAGATGAAACCAGGTCCTGGCAGATCTTGACTTGGCAGCTGAATGGAAGTCCTCCGGTCCCAGAACTCCTGGCCCTCTGAGGACTGGCTCTTCTGTGGCCAGAACACCTAGCTACGTGGGGACCCATGCCTGCTGATTGGATTTCCTCACAAGGGCTCCTAGGGGCCTTTTAAAGAAAGAGTAGGAACAGTAGAAAACACATTCCCAGACACAGACTCTTCAAGCTACCATTTACTGAGCACCTACTATAACCCAAGCTACCATTTACTGAGCACCTACTATAACCCAAGCCTTTGACAAAATGCAATCTCAACTGTTGCTTCTGGTGTTGCCTCTACTCATAGTAGGAAACATGGATGGAGCACATGTGTCAGGCACTGGGCTGCACAGGAAATTGAGGGCAGTGGTTAGAAGTGAGCTGGTCCTGGCTTTTCCACTTACCGACTGTGTGACCTTGGGCAACTTATTGAACCTTTCTGTGCTGTGCCTTTTTTCATCTATGAAATGGGGATAAGAATAGTATGTTGTTCCACATAGGTGTTGAGATAAGATAAAAGATATACGAGAGACTGATTTACTTTGTTATAAAGCAGAAACTAACACACCATTGTAAAGCAATTATACCCCAATAAAGATGTTAAAAAAAAAGATATATGAGAGACTGATACACTAGAGATTGAGATAAGACATATAAAACACTTAACATAGTATCTAGCCCTTAATAAACATCATCTTTATTATTATCTCACTTTTTTTTTTTTTTTTGGCTGCGCCACGTGGCATGCAGGATCTTAGTTCCCGGACCAGGGATCAAACCCATTTCCCCTGCAGTGGAAGCACCTAGTCTTAACCACTGGACCACCAGGGAAGTTCCAGCATCTCACTTGCTGTTAGCAATAATTTATTAGGTCAGTGTTGTTATTATCTCCATTTTATACATGAAAAAAGCGAGGCACAGAGAGGTCCAGTAAACTGCCCCAAATTATATAGCTCATGCATGGCAGAGCCAGAATTTAAACTCAGGTTTAAATTTCTGGCTCCAAAACACTCCCCCTTACCTGTCAACTGAAAGGTTAACATGAACTTTCAGGAATGTTCCTTAAATTCCTTCTAGTCATTGACGTTATATGGAAATGTCGGCAATTCCCACTTATAGGCTGTTCATCTGGAGAAATTGCTTAAACTGGTCAAAAGGTCGAGGGCCTTCCACAAGGAATTTAAGTAGTAAATCTTCCAAAGAAAAAGCAGTGGCAGATGTGAATTGAAAGGTAATATAGTTTGTTGGAGAGACCCCTAGGCTGGGTCAAGAGATCCGTGGTCCCTTTTTGATCTGCCACTAATTTGCCACATGTACTGTATTGGCCTTCTCTGGGGTCATTTTCCTTATTTGTACAGTGAGGGTTGAGTCTCAGTGCCCTTCAAGGGGCCTTCTGATTCTAAGAATTTTTATACTCATTCATGCAACAAATTTTATTGAGCACCTACTATGTCAGGAACCATTTTAGGAGCTGGAAGTGCAATAGCAAACAGCACTATGAGTGTGGGCCTTGCCTTCCCAGGGCTTGGAAGGAGACAGAGGGAAGCAGACAATGGCCGCAAAGTGGTGGATGTCCTGAAAGCACAAGGCTGTGGCACCCACAGGAGGGCTCTGAATCCAGCTTGGGGGGCCAGGTGAGTTATCCTAGAAGAGGAGTGTTCCAGTTGACACCCCAAAGATCCAATAGGAGTTACATGGTGCAGGGACGGGGAGAGGTTTCTGAAAGACACGTTTGTAGAAGTGAGTGAAGTGTAGGGTGGCTGGGTCACAGAGGGTGAGGGGAGAGGAGGCGACTGGACAGGAAGCAAGGCCCTGATATCGTGCCAGACTTTGGTCACCTGGTAAAGCATTTTGATTTTATCTTTAAATCATTCAGGAACATCCCAAAAGTTTTGGGCCAACTTGTAATTCAGAAAGATCACCCCGACTCCATGATGGAGACTCAGAGGAGGTAAGAACGGAAATGGACAGACCTGAAAGTAGCTACTGCATCAGACTCTACAGCAGAGATGCTAGCCCTGCCGCAGAGGGCAGGCCATGGGGAAGAACAAGACGGGAGGGAGTTTAGAAGGCGGAACAGGCAGAAATTGGTTTCTGGTGACTCAGTGTGTAGCAAGAGTGGAGGAGGGAATCAAGCAGCATAGCGACAGCAGAACTATGTGAAGGGGATTGGGTCGTAGGTGGGTGCTGACCTCCAGCTGGGCCACACCCGGGGCCCTGAGCCGGGCCTTCTGCTCTTTGCTCTCAGCCTTTGCTCTCAACACAGCCTCTCTGGATGATCACGCGCCCCTCTAGGCTCACAGCTCCAGCCCAGACCTCTTGGGCAGGTCCTGAGCTCCAGATCCCTCCATCCAGTCGCCAAGTGGTCGTTCCTTCTTGGCCGTCGCTGAGCACCCAACACCAAGGTGTCAAGCCAGAGCCATTCATCTCTCCCACCCTCAGCTTCCTCTCTTCCTTTTGGGACCCACATTTCTGCAGAGGGCCCCATCCTCCATCCGGCCCACTTTCAAACACAGGTTGTCCACAGCCACGGGGAGCAGTGTGTGCCTGCAGAACCACCGTGCATCTCTGAAACCTTGGGCCTGGCTTAGCAGGTGGCAGTGAGGGGCAGCGGGGAGAGAGCAATTATCGGCCTTCAAGACTCCGCCTGTGCTGTTGGCAGCAATGTTTCTTTCCTGGGTGTCGATACGAACCCAGGGTCATTTTTCAGCATTTGCCCGTGACTATAATTGCATAAGGCTGAGTGGCTCTCCAGGGAATCCCCGCCGTCCTCCATTCTCTCTGCCCGGACAGTGCTCTATAGACACGCCCCAGGCCACGGATCATGTTTTTCACATAACCCATTAATTACTAAATAAAACAGCCCAGCTTTCAACCTGATTAGCCCAGATTAATGGCCAGCAGCGGGTTTCACGCGTCTGCAAAATTTATCACTGAAAAGAACTGTGTTTTTAATGATTTAGCTACCTGGCCTAGTAGGGCCGGCTCAGGGCCCCCGGCCCCCGAGAGGAGTTAATTGCTGTTCTTCGTTTCTGACCTGGAAAGGCCCAGGTGACAGTTCCCATTAGCCAGGCTTGGCCTGCTTGATGACAAAGGATGGCAGGAAGCCCTTCCCTCCTACTTTGTTCAGAAGATATATCGAGGTCAAGTGTCCCGCAGCTGGAACAAGTTGAGTCAACCTGTAAATTTATATGCTTTTTTTCCCATTCCCCAACTTCTGCCTTTTCTTTCTTTCTTCCTCATTATGTTGAAAGAATGAATGCTTTTTAATTGTTAAATTTCACCAAGAATTCTAGGACTTTTCACAGAAACGAGAAAAAAGTTTATATCCCCTATTTCCTTTTCTCTACATTTTGCATGATTTAGCCCTATTGTGGAGGAGATAGAGTGAAAAAATTTCTTTAATCATTTATCATTGAAAGATCCTTTGATTAATAGGCTATTCAAATATCAGAAGTGATCACCAGCATCTGACCTAATTCTTGTGTTTTCCAGACAAGGGCGCTGGGTCACAAGGTCAGGGAAGTGAGCTATCCAAGGTAACACGGAGAGTTAGTGGTAGCATTGAGGATCGCCAGGGCATCCCAACAACCAACACGGCCGACTCCTTGTTTATGAGTCATAAAGATACCACCACTTACTGAACACCTATTCTGTTCCAGACATCATTTTATTTAATAGTCACAACAACCTGTGAGATGGAAACTATCCCAGTTTTTGAGGTAAGGAGACAGAGCCCTCATTTTGTGCTAGGTTGGTGCTGTCCAGTAGAACTTTCTACAGTGATGGGAATGTTCTATGTCTGTGCCATCCCATAGAATGGCCACTAGTCACATGTGACTGTTGAGTGATTGAATTAGGGCAACAGTGATTGAATTTTCAGATTGTTCATTGCTGTTAAATAGAAATACTATGGGGCTTCCCTGGTGGTGCAGTGATTGAGAGTCCGCCTGCCGATGCAGGGGACGTGGGTTCGTGCCCCGGTCCGGGAGGATCCCACATGCTGTGGAGCGGCTGGGCCCGTGAGCCATGGCCGCTGAGCCTGCACGTCCGGAGCCTGTGCTACACAACAGGAGAGGCCACAACAGTGAGAGGCTGGCGTACCGCCAAAAAAAAAAAAAAAAAAATTTATTGGAGTATAGTTGGTTTATAATGTTGTACTAGTTTCAGGTGTACAGCAAAGTGATTCAGTTACACATATACATATATTCATTCTTTTTGAGATTATTTTCCCATAGGTTATTATAGAATATTGAGTAGAGTTCCCTGTGCTATCCAGTAGGTCCTTGTTGGTTACTTATTTTATATAGAGTAGTATGTGTATGTTAATCCCAAGCTTTTAATTTATCCCTCCCCACACATTGCTGCTTTGGTAACTATAAATTTGTTTGTAAATAAAATTTAACTTATTTGGCTAAATACCGAGGAGTGTGATTGCTGGATTGTATAGTAAAATAATGTTTAGCTTTGTAAGAAACTGCCAAACTATCTTCCAAAGTACCTGCACCATTTTGCATTCCCACCAGTAATAAATAAGAGTTCCTGTTGCTCCACATCCTCACCAACGTTTGCTGTTGTCAGTATTTTCAGTTTTCACCATCTGAGTAGATGTAAGATGGTATCTCACTGTTGTTTCAATTTGTAATTCCCTAATGACATATGGTGTTGTGTATCTTACCATATGCTTATTTGCTGTCTGTATATCTTATGTGGTAAGGTGTCTTTTAAGACCTTTGCCCATTTTCCCTTTTTTTTACTTTTAATTTATTTATATTAAAATTTTTTTTTTCATATTAGTCAACCATTTTATACACATCAGTGTATACATGTAAATCCCAGTCTCCCAATTCATCACACCACCACCCTCACCCTTGCCGCTTTCCCCGCTTGGTGTCCATACATTTTTTCTCTACTTCTGTGTCTCAATTTCTGCTCTGCAAACCAGTTCATCTGTACCATTTTCTAGGTTCCACATATATGTATTAATATACAATATTTGCTTTTCTCTTTCTGACTTACTTCACTCTGTATGACGGTCTCTAGATCCATCCACGTCTCTACAAATGACCCAATTTCGTTCCTTTTTATGGGTGAGTAATATTCCATTGTATATATGTACCACATCTTCTTTATCCATTCGTCTATCGACGGGCATTTAGGTTGCTACCATGACCTGGCTATTGTAAATAGTGCTGCAATGAACATTGGGGTGCATGTGTCTTTTTGAATTATGGTTTTCTCTGGATATATGCCCACTAGTTGGATTGCTGGGACATACGGTAATTCTATTTTTAGTTCTTTAAGGAACTTCCATACTGTTCTCCATAGTGGCTGTATCAATTTACATTCCCACCAACAAGAGGGTTCCCTTTTCTCCACACTCTCTCCAGCATTTGTTGTTTGTAGATTTTCTGATGATGCCCATTCTAACTGGTGTGAGGTGATTCCTCATTGTAGCTTCGATTTGCATTTCTCTAATAATTAGTGATGTTGAGCAGCTTTTCATGTGCTTCCTGGCCATCTGTATGTCTTCTTTGGAGAAATGTCTATTTAGGTCTTCTGCCCAAGAAATGGCAGAAGACCTAAATAGGCCTAAATGTCTACTTAGGTCTTTTTGGATTGGGTTGTTTGTTTTTTTAATATTGAGCTGCATGAGCTCTTTATATATTTTGGAGATTATTCCTTTGTCCATTGATTCATTAGCAAATACTTTCTCCCATTCTGAGGGTTGTCTTTTCGTCTTGTTTATGGTTTCCTTTGCTGTGCAAAAGCTTTTAAGTTTCATTAGGTCCCATTTGTTTATTTTTGTTTTTATTTCCATTAGTCTAGGAGGTGGATCAAGAAATATCTTGCTGTGATTTATGTCAGAGTGTTCTTCCTATGTTTTTCTCTAAGAGTTTTATAGTGCCCAGTCTTACATTAAGGTCTCTAATCAACTGTGATTTTATTTTTGTGTATGGTGTTAGGGAGTGTTGTAATTTCATTCTTTTATGTGTAGCTGTCCAGTTTTCCCAACACCGCTTATTGAAGAGACTGTCTTTTCTCCCTTGTGTATCCTTGCTACCTTCGTCATAGATTAGTTGACCATAGGTGCATGGGTTTATCTCTGGGCTTTCTATCCTGTTCCATTGATTTATATTTCTGTTTTTGTGCTATTACAATATTGTCTTGATTACTGTAGCTTTGTACTATAGTCTGAAGTCAGGGAGTCTGATTCCTCCAGCTCCGTTTTTTTCCCTCAAGGCTGCTTTGGCTATTCGGGGTCTTTTGTGTCTCTTTATAAATTTTAAGATTCTTTTTTCTAGTTCTGTAAAAAATGCCATTGGTAATTTGATAGGGATTGCATTGAATCTGTAGATTGCTTTGGGTAGTATAGTCATTTTCACAATATTGATTTTTCCAATACAAGAACATGGTATATCTCTCCATCTGTTTGTGTCATCTTTAATTTCTTTCATCAGTGTCTTATAGTTTTCTGCATACAGGTCTTTTGTTTCCCTAGGTAAGTTTATTTCTAGGTATTTTATTCTTTTTGTTGTAATGGTAAGTGGGGGTGTTTCCTTAATTTCTCTTTCAGATTGTTCATCATTAGTGTATAGGAATGCAAAAGATTTCTGTGCATTAATCTTATATCCTGCAACTTTACCAAATTCATTGATTAGCTCCAGTAGTTTTCTCGTGGCATCTTTAGGATTTTCTATGTATAGTATCATGTCATCTGCAAACAGTGACAGTTTTACTTCTTCTTTTCCAATTTGTATTCCTTTCATTTCTTTTTCTACTCTGATTACTGTGGCTAGCACTTCTATGTTGAATAATAGTGGTGAGAGTGGACATCCTTGTCTTGTTCCTGATCTTAGAAGAAATGGTTTCAGTTTTTCACCATTGAGAATGATGTTTGCTGTGGGTTTGTCATATATGGCCTTTATTATGTTGAGGTAGATTCCCTCTGCCCACTTTCTGGAGAGTTTTTATCATAAATGGGTGTTGAATTTTGTCAAAAGCTTTTTCTGCATCTATTGAGATGATCATATTGTTTTTATTCTTCAGTTTGTTAATATGGTGTGTCACATTGATCGATTTGTGGATATTGAAGAATCCTTGCATCCCTGGGATAAATCCTACTTGATCACGGTGTATGATCCTTTTAATGTGTTGTTGGATTCTGTTTGCTAGTATTTTGTTGAGGATTTTTGCATCTATTTTCAGTGATATTGGTCTTTAATTTTCTTTTATTGTATTATCTTTCTCTGGTTTTGCTATCAGGGTGATGGTGGCCTCACAGAATGAGTTTGGGAGTTTTCCTTCCTCTGCAATTTTTTGGAAGAGTCTGAGAAGGACGGGTGTTATCTCTTCTCTAAATATTTGATAAAAATTTACCTGTGAAGCCCTCTGGTCCTGGACTTTTGTTTGCTGGAAGATTTTTAATCACAGTTTCAATTTCATTACTTGTGATTGGTCTGTTCATATTTTCTATTTCTTTCTGGTTCAGTCTTGGAAGGTTATACCTTTCTAAGAATTTGTCCATTTCTTCCAGGTTGTCCATTTTATTGGCATAGAGTTGACTTGTAGTAGTCTCTAGGATGCTTTGTATTTCTGTGGTGTCTGTTGTAACTTCTCCTTTTTCATTTCTAATTTTATTGATTTGAGTTCTCTCCCTCTTTTTCTTGATGAGCCTGGCTAATGATTTATCAATTTTGTTTATCTTCTCAAAGAACCAGCATTTAGTTTTATTGATCTTTGCTATTGTTTTTTTTGGTTTCTATTTAATTTATTTCTCCTCTGGTCTTTATGATTTCTTTTCTTCTGCTGACTTTGGGTTTTGTTTGTTCTTCTTTCTCTAGTACCTTTAGGTGTAAGGTTAGATTGTTTATTTGAGATTTTTCTTGTTTCTTGAGGTAGGCTTGTATAGCTATTAAACTTCCCTCTTAGAACTGCTTTTCCTGCATCCTATTTGATTTGGATCGTCGTGTTTTCATTGTCATTTGTCTCTAGGTATTTCTTGATTTCCTCTTTGACTTCTTAAGTGATCTCTAGGTTATTTAGTAATGTTTTATTTAGCCTCCATGTGTTTGTGTTTTTAATGTTTTTTTTCCCTGTAATTGATTTCTAATCTCATAGCGTTGCGGTCAGATAAGATGCTTGGTATGATTTCAATTTTCTTAAATTTACTGAGACTTTATTTGTGACCCAAGAAGTGATCTATCCTGGAGAATGTTCTGTGCACACTTGAGAAGAAAGTGTAATCTGCTGTTTTTGGATGGAATGTCCTATAAATATCCATTAAATCTATCTGGTCTGTTGTGTCATTTAAAGCTTGTTTTTCCTTATTAATTTCCTGTTTGGATGATGTGTCTGTTGGTATAAGTGAGGTGTTAAAGTCCCCCACTATTGTGTTACTGTTGATTTCCTCTTTTATAGCTGTTAGCATTTGCCTTATGTATTGAGGTGTTCCTATGTTGGGTGCATATATATTTATAATTGTTATATCTTCTTCTTGGATTGATTCCTTGATCATATGTAGTGTCCTTCTTTGTCTCTTGTAACATTCTTTTTTAATGTTGAGCCTTCTTTTAATTTATTTATTTTTATTTTTGGCTGTGTTGGGTCTTCGTTTCTGTACAAGGGCTTTCTCTATTTGTGGCAAGCAGGGGCCACTCTTCATCGTGGTGCATGGGTCTCTCACTGTTGTGGCCTCTCTTGTTGCGGAGCACAGGCTCCAGACACACAGGCTCAGTAGTTGTGGCTCATGGGCCTAGTCGCTCCACGGCATGTGGGGTCTTCCCAGACCAGGGCTCGAACCCGTGTCCCCTGCATTAGCAGGCAGACTCTCAA
Source organism: Leucopleurus acutus (assembly GCF_964270905.1). Lineage (NCBI taxonomy): Eukaryota > Metazoa > Chordata > Mammalia > Artiodactyla > Delphinidae > Leucopleurus > Leucopleurus acutus. Next base: position 74,921,188 of record NC_139147.1, on the reverse strand, counting down.
CCACTGCACCACCAGGGAAACCCTCTTGTAACATTCTTTATTTAAAGTCTATTTTATCTGATATGAGAATTGCTACACCAGCTTTCTTTTTATTTCCATTTGCATGGAATGTCTTTTTCCATGCCCTCACTTTCAGTCTGTATGTGTCGCTAGGTCTGAAGTGGGTCTCTTGTAGACAACATATATATGGGTCTTGTTTTTGTATCCATTCATCAAGCCTGTGTCTTTTGGTTGGAGCATTTAATCCATTCACTTTTAAGGTAATTATCGATATGTATGTTCCTATGACCATTTTCTTAATTGTTTTGGGTTTGTTTTTGTAGGTCCTTTTCTTCTCTTGTGTTTCCCACTTAGAGAAGATCCTTTAGCATTTGTTGTAGAGCTGGTTTTGTAGTGCTGAATTCTCTTAGCTTTTGTTTGTCTGTAAGGCTTTTGATTTCTCCATTGAATCTGAATCAGATCCTTGCTGGGTAGAGTAATCTTGGTTATAGGTTCTTCCCTTTCATCACCTTAAGTATATCATGCCACTTCCTTCTGGCTTGTAGAGTTTCTGCTGAGAAATCAACTGTTAACCTTATGGGAATTCCCTTGTATGTTATTTGTCATTTTTCCCTTGTTGCTTTCAATAATTTTTCTTTTTCTTTTTTTTTGCCAATTTGATTACTATGTGTCTCCGCATGTTTCTCCTTGGGTTTATCCTGCCTGGGACTCTCTAAGCTTCCTGGACTTGGGTGGCTCTTTCCTTTCCCATGTTAGGGAAGTTTTCAACTATAATCTCTTCAAATATTTTCTCTGGTCCTTTCTCTCTCTCTTCTGTCTCTGGGACCCCTATCATGTGAATGTTGGTGTGTTTAATGTTGTACCAGAGGTCTCTTAGGCTGTCTTCATTTCTTTTCATTCTTTTTTCTTTATTCTGTTCTGCAGCAGTGAACCACCATTCTGTCTTCCAGGTCACTTATCTGTTCTTCTGCCTCAGTTATTCTGCTATTGATTCCTTCTATTGTATTTTTCATTTCAGTTATTGTATTGTTCATCTCTGTTTGTTTGTTCTTTAATTCTTGTAGATCTTTGTTAAACATTTCTTCCATCTTCTCGATCTTTGCCTCCATTCTGTTTCCAAGGTCCTGGATCATCTTCACTATCACTATTTTGAATTCTTTATCTGGAAGGTTGCCTATCTCCACTTCATTTAGTTGTTTTTCTGGGGTTTTATCTTGTTCCTTCATCTGGTACATAGCCCTCTGCCTTTTTATCTTGTCTCTTTCTGTGAATGTGGTTTTTGTTCCACAGGCTGCAGGATTGTAGTTCTTCTTGCTTCTGCTGTCTTCCCTCTGGTGCCTTTTGCCCATTTTTTAAATTGGGTTGTTTCTTTTCTTATTGTTGAGTTTTCAGAATTCTTTTTATATTTTGGATAACAGTCCTTTATCAGATATGTCTTTTGCAATTATTTTCTTCCAGTCTGTGGCTGGGAGTCTTGACAGACTCTTTGCAAAGCAGAAATTTTTAATTTTAGTGAAGTTCAGCATATCAATTGTTTGTTTCATGGACTGTGTCTTTGTTTTGTCTAGAAAGTCTTTGCCAAACTCAAGATCATCTAGAATTCTGTTATGTTATCTTCTAGGAGTTTTATAGTTTTGTCTTTTACCTTTAAGTCTCTGATCCATTTTGAGTTAATTTTTGTGAAGAATGTAAAGTCTGTGTCTAGATTCTGGTTTTTTTTTTTTTTTTTCGTGTGGCTGTCCAGTGGTTCCAGTACTATTTGTTGGGGTTTATCTTTTCTCCATTGTGTTGCCTTTGCTTCTTTGTCAAAGATAAGTTGACTCTATTTATGGGGGTCTATTTCTGAGTCTCTATTTTGTTCCATTGATCTATTTGTCTATTCTTTCATCAATTCCATACTGTCTTAATTACTGTAACTTTGTAATAAGTCTTAGGGTAGTGTCAATCCTGATTTTGTTCTTCTCCTTCAATATTATGCAGGCTTTTCTGGGTCTTCTGCCTCTCCATATACACTTCAGAATCAATTTGTTTATATCCACAAAATAACTTCCTGGGACTTTGATTGGGATTGCACTGAATCAAGTTGGGAAGAACTGACATCTTGACAATATTGAGTCTTCCTATCCAGGGACATGAAATATCTCTCCATTTATTTAGTTTGTCTTTGATTTCTTTCATCAGAGTTTTGTAGTTTTCTTCATATATATCTTGTACATATTTTGTTAGATTCATACCATATTTATATTTCATTTTGTGAGGGTGCTAATATGAATGTTATTATGTTTTAAATTTCGAATTCCAAATGTTCACTGCTAGTGTATATAGGAAAGCTATTGACTTTCATATATTAACTTATATCCTGTAATTTTGCTGTTACTGCTTATTGGTTTCAGGAGTTGTTTTTGCTTTAGAGTTTTGTTTTGTTTTGCTTTGTTTTTTGGTCTAGTTTTTTGGATTTCTACATATACAATTATATTGTCTGCTAACAAAGACAGTTTTTTTCTTCCTTCCCAATCTCTATGTTTGTATTTCCAAACAAACATTTTCTTATAAATGATATTCACTTGCTTTGTTATTGTCTTTCTTCTTTCTTTTCCTCCTTTTTTAAAAAAATCTAAAATTTTACTATGAATAAGTGGCAACAAAAAAGTCTTTAACTTCTAACATTTATTTTCAAATCCTTAAACTGCATTTAAATGGTCAAAGTAGCACAAATTTGTGTATAAACCTTTAATAATTAGGAACTAATAAAGGAATCCTTGTTCTAAATGGAAAATCATTTCTTCTTGAAGCTCAGAACTTCCTGACAAGGCTCTCTTCTTCCTCTGAAGTACTCCTTTTTTAGAAATTCCTTTAATAACTATTCTGTTTATAATAAAAGTTCTCAGTTTTTTTTTGTCTGAAAATGTCTTTGTTTTGTTCTTTTTCTTACATAATATTTTAGTTGGGTTTACAGTTCTTGCTTGACAATTATTTTCTTTTAGCACTGTTTTTCTGTTGATTCCAAAAAAATATGTATTCTGCATATTCCATTAGATCTATCTTCCAGTTCACTAATTCTTTCTTCAGTGTGCCTAATTTCATGTTTAGTGTCCTCTTACTTTATTTCTCATCCATTTAGTTTTTAATTATAAAAATTATATTTTCTTGTGTTCAGAATTCTATTTGGTCTTCTTCCACAAATGCTTGGGTCTTTTTTAGAGTACAGTCGACCCTCAGTATCTGCAGGGGATTTGTTTCAGCTCCGGCTGCAGATGCTAAAATCTGTAGATGTTCAAGTCCCCTGATCAGCCCTCAGTATTTGTGTATTCTGCATCGCACAGTGAAAATCTGGTGATTTTCCTTACTTCCAGGTCAGCTTAGTTCTGAATCTAAAAGTGTGCCTGTTATATTTTATACAGAATATCTATGTGTTCTATTTCAGGAGGAATTTTCAAGCTCTCTAGCTATTTGCCCTAAGTGCCATAGCATGGGCATCTTTCTAAAAGTAGCCACATTTTCACTCATTGTAAAATATCACCTTTTCTTTGAAAAAATGTGTTTTGTGTGTATGGAAAATATCTACTAGGCAACATACTACTGGCATACTACCTATCACCGAAAAGGGCAGCAAATTTGGAATAATTTGTCTTTTTGTAAGAGAAAAAAATGTGTCTCATTTTTAAGTGCCTTGCCATGAGATAACCCGTGGGGTCTTTATTGTTACCATCTGCTATTTAAAATAATTACTAAATTCATCTAATTGTGCACATGTGAACTGCAACCTCTTGTAATAAGCCTAGAGGGAGAGAACAAATGAGGGTTTTTCTGTCTACCTGTTCAAGTTATGTGTATCTCAGTGACATATCTTGGATGAGGACATCATTAATGTTAACAAAATTTAAATTCTATAGGTTATAATCAAATAAAAATATATAGAAGTACTAATATTTTATTTCCCTCCTCCCAGTCGCTAATCTCACCTTCTCTCTGAGGTACAGGTACCAGCCCCCACACGGAAAATATTTTTGGTTGTCACAGTTGGGGTAAGGTACTTCTGGCATCTAGTGGGTGGAGGCCAGGAATTCTGCTAAACACCCTGCAATGCATGGGATAGCCTCTGACAACAAAGAATTATTTGTCAAAAATATGAAAAGTGCTCAGGTTGAGAAACACTGAATTAAAGACAAATTCCTCAGAGTGGCAATTCCAGTGTTTTAATTTAATTCCACACTGTTAGCCTTCACAGTCCTCTGATTCTGATACACTGGGTGATATATGCTTCTCTCAACCAAATAATCCATATGTTGTTTATTTCTGAACTTCCAGTTTTTAACACAGTTCATGGGGTTTGGTGTGTGAATTGTTTTCCAGCTGTAGTATTTCTAATTTAGTCTCTACCTCAGAGCTACATGGTTTACCAGGTTTAAGAGAAAGGCACTTTTCCTAATGCTTTACTTCAGGCAATTATTCAGGAAACACTGTTATTCTAAACCATAGAGACTTGTAGGTATTTACTTTTCCTGTGAAAGTGAACTCGGGGTGACTACAATGCAATAGCGATATCTTGTATGGCCACGGAGTTCTGGTTCCTGTGGGATCAGAGGTGGGATGGAGTGAGATGGGGTGAGGGGTACAAGAAGGGAATAAACATGATAGCATGTGTGTATTAGGGGCAGATTTTAGAAGTTCCATATTTGGGCTGGAGGGCATATGAGGTTCAGATGGCATATGGCATAGGTTAGCTTGGATGAGCTGGTAAGCAGGGTCCAGGGCAGACAGGTAAGGCAGGAGGCCAAAGAGCGGGAGAAATGGAATACAGACTCCAAACCGCTCGTTAAAGAAGGCTTGGAGAAACGTGTGCTAGACATTAGTGGGGAATTCTTCACCTGTTTCTGTTCAAACATGATACACACCCGGCTCAATCAAAGAGTGAGAGGTCCATGGATGGAGTAAAATAAACCATTGCGGTGAGGCATGTCCTGGATTCCACTGACCTGTGGACCAGGCGGCGTGTTCCTCCCCTTTCTCCCCTCGTGACCTCACCCGGGCCTGAGCCCACTCTGCCTCCAGATGCTGTCTGGCCCATTGGTGACTTTCCACTTCACAGAATGTCCAGATCGGAAGGCCCTTAAGCCTCGTGTTTTCCATTTTTGCCCTGTGTTTCATTCCCTTGGAAGAAACCAAGGGAATGGTGGCGTCCGGTTCCCTTTCCAAGTCAGGCTTTTATTTTTGAGGGCAGTCCTCCTTGGTTGAAGAGGCCTGAGAGCAGGCACTATCCTTGATCTCAGAGGCCCAAAAAGGGAAGTGAGTCAGAAGCGTGCCCAGGGCTTGCCGGGCATGGGGAGCATCCAGCTTGTGCCTGGAGGAACCCAATTCTCAGCCTCAGGGAACAGATACAGAGAAGCTCCTTAAGCCGGAATCAATGTCTTTTCCCACAAGGAGTGAGAAAATAAAATCCATGTTGAATCCTCTGCTAATGAAAGGGAGACAGGACCGCTGGGGTAGAGGCGGCCAGGAAGCATGGGAGGAGGTATTTATCCATTGAACTTTTTCTGCTTATGCAATAGATCTTCATTATCTACACTGTCCTGTGGTTCTCCAGCTCCCCTGGGAGAAGCTTAATTGACATAAACTGCTTAATAAGTGGTGGCTGGTGCCCCCGAAGAGCTGATGGAAGGGGAAGGCTGTGTCTTCTATCTCTCAGTTCAGTGTGTTTCCTTTCTCACAGCTTATCTTTGAGATACTGGCCAGAGTCAGAGAAAAGAGGCAGCTGGCCCCCACAGGCATTTGCTCTGATAGAAGCTGACTCCAGGGCAAGACTGCCAGTCACTTTCCCTCATGAAGGGACACAAGGCATCCATTCTATGTCCTCTTTTGTGCAGATTTCCTCCTTGGGCACTGTCTTGGGCTCCCCACAGGAGTCATGCTTCCCTTTATTTTATTTACCAAACACTTACATATCACTCACAGTGTTCCAGATCATATTCTAGGTGCTTTATAAGCATTGACTTATTTAATCTATAGAAGAGGGTTACAAAGTTAGGTATTGTTCCTAAGCTCTTCTTAAAGATGAGGAGTATGAGACACAGAGGGTAAAGTCTGCCAACCACAAGGAACGTGGTGGCCTCCATGTAACTTCTAATCCCTGCTCTGGGCGCAGGCATGGCCTGGTGTCCCTCTGCTCACCATTTAGGTAGAGTCCTACACACACTCCTCCTTTTCTAGGGGTCCTTCCCATGCTGCTCCCCACTTTCTATTCTGCCCTTTCCACATCTCTCAGCCCTGGAGGACACATCTACATGGTCCTTGCACATACACTTCCAGCTAATTCACTGTCCAAGAATTTCCTCAAACATCAAACATCAAGAAGAGGCATTTCTCTCCTAAGGAAATAACCTGAAAAAATGTCAAAGATTTATGCATAGAGATATTATCTCAATGTCATTTGTAAGACTGAAAAATTGGGAACACCCTTAGTGTTCAGTAAGAGGGGATTGGTTAACAAAATATGAAGGAGTATCATGCAACCATTAGCATGTCCTATTTCAGGAAGATATTTTGTACACGGGCCTCTCACTGCTGCGGCCTCTCCCGTTGCGGAGCACAGGCTCCAGATGCGCAGGCTCAGCGGCCATGGTTCACGGGCCCAGCCGCTCTGCGGCATGCGGTATCCCCCCGGACCGGGGCACGAACCCGTGTCCCCTGCATCGGCAGGCGGACTCCCAACCACTGCGCCACCAGGGAAGCCCTCAGGAAGATTTTAAAGAGGAAATATATTAATTAATGTTAAGGGGGGACATGGGATCTAAATTATATATATCACAAGTGCTTAACTATCATCAGTGGTAAATGGGTGGGGGTAAGAATATTTTTTCACTGATATTGTTTAGAATCGCTGTCACATAATGAAAGGCAGGCAGCTTTTAATTGTTTTTATTGTTTTAAATTTTTTTACAGACAACTTACCTCCTTACGGTACTCCGGGCTGACTGTTGCCACCATGACCACCCCCTTGGTATGTCACTGCTATTTTGGTATGTAATTTTGTCCATCAAATGCCATTGAATTGCTTGCTGAAAGTCTATCTTCCTTACAGAACTTCAAGCACTATGAGGGCATCTCTCCAGTGACTGAAGATGTTGAACCTCCTTTCATGCACTTATTCGCCATTGATATATCTTCTTTTGTGAAATGTCTTTTGCCCATTGAAAAAAACAACTGGATTCTTGGGGTTTTTTAAAATTTTTTTTATTCTTAATACAGATTTGTGGAAGTTCTTTATGTGTTCTGGATACAAGTTCTTTGTGGGACATTTTTTAAAATTGAGATATAATTGACATACAACATTCTATTAGTTTCAGGTATACAACATAATGATTTGATATATGCATATATTGTGAAATAATCACCACAATAAGTCTAGTTAACATCATCACCATACAGTTTTAATTTTTTTTTTCTTGTGATGAGAACTTTTAAGATCTACTCTTGGGCTTCCCTGGTGGCGCAGTGGTTGAGAGTCCGCCTGCCGATGCAGGAGACGCGGGTTCGTGCCCCGGTCTGGGAAGATCCCACATGCCGCGGAGCGGCTGGGCCCGTGAGCCATGGCTACTGAGCCTGCGCGTCCAGAGCCTGTGCTCCGCAACGGGAGAGGCCACAACAGTGAGAGGCCCGCGTACCACAAAAAAAAAAAAAAAAGATCTACTCTTTCAGCAACTTTGAAATATACAGTACATTATTATTAACTATTGTCACCATGCTGTACATTACATCCCCAGGACTTATTTTATACCTGAAAGTTTGTATCTTTTGACCCCCTTCACCCATTGCAACCACCAAACAGTTCTCTGCATATATGAGTTTGTTTTTATTGTTTGCTTGTTTCTAGATTCCACATATAAATGAGATCATCTGGTATTTGTCTTTCTCTTCCTGACTTATTTCATTTAGTGCAATGCCCTCAAGGTCCATCCATGTTGTTGCAAATGGCAGGATGTCCTTTTTTTTAATGGTTGAACAATATTCCATTTTGTATATTAATATATATGTGTGTATTTTTTTCTTTGTCCATTCATTTGTCAATAGACACTTAGGTTATTTCCATGTCTTGGCTGTTGTGAATAATGATGCACTAAACATAAGGGTGCACATGTCTTTTCAAGTTAGTGCTTATGTTCCCTTTGGATTAATATGTAGAAGTGGAATTCCTGGATCACATGGTAGTTTTATTTCTAATCTTTTGAAGAGCCTCCATACTGTTTTCCATAGAGGCCGCACCTATTGGCGCTCCCACAGTGTTCCCTTTTCTCCCCTGGTGAGACATTTTATTGTACATATTTTGCCTCGGGCTGTGGCTTGTTTTCCCTTTTCTTAAAAAATTCTTTTAATGAGTAGAAATATTTAATTTTGATAAAGTCCAGTTTATTGATTTTGAAATTTCATAGTTAGTACTTTAATGTCATCTTGAAGAAATCTTTGCACACCCTGAACCTCAAAAATATTCTCCTTTTTCTAGAAGTTTTACAGTTTTAGCTTTTAGATTTAGATATAGGATTTATCTTGAATAACAGTTTGGCCCTCCATATCTGTGCATTCCAAATCCATGAATTCAGTCAACCATAATCAAAAATATTAGAAAAAAGTTCTAGAAAGTTCCAAAGAGCAAAACTTGAATTTGCCAAGTGCTGGTAACTATTTATACGTTGTATTTACAACTGTGTTCATGGTATTTACATTGTATTAGGTATTATAAGTAATCTAATGATGACTTAAAGTATACAGGAGGATGTGTGTAGGTTCTGTGCACCCTTTTACATAAGGCACTGAGCATCCTCAGATTTGGGTACCTGTAGGGGTGAGGGCATCCTGGAACCAATCCCCTGCAGATACCAAGAGACAACCATAATTTTTGTGAGCTGTGTGAGATGGGGTTCAGGGTTCATTTTTTCTAAAGGATGTCCAGTTATTCCAACATTAATTGTTGAAAAGACTTTTCTTTCACCACGAATTTGCCTTGGTGCCTTTGTCAAACATCAGTTGATTGTATATGTCAGGTCCTGTCAGGCCTGTTTCTTTTTCTTTGTGAAAGGAGGGAGTCTGTTTTTTGTTTTGAGGCTAGTTTTAGGCCCTAGTTCTAGGTCATGGCTTTTACTCTTAAGGCATAGACTTTCTGAGGGCTCCAATCAGTCCTCAAGGTACTTTTTAGAAGGTGCATCCACTCTGCTCGGGCCGGAAGTCCACTGTCTCTCAGGGCTGCAGGACTTCTGGTGTGTCTGTTCAGGTCTCAGCCCTGCAGTGTGTGACCTTTGCCAGGCCTCGTGGATTCTTAGTTGTGTATGTGTAGCTCAGTTCTCAGCCACAGACCCCCCAGTCAGTCCCCATGCGGACTTCAGGGGTCTGCCTTTTTGTGGAGCTCTTTCTTCTCTGATATCCTGTCCCACATAGTCCAGCCTCTTCTGTAGGCTGGAGCTCTGATCTCTGCCTTCTCAGTTCTGAGACAGCACTACTCAGCTTAGGCTCACTCGCCACTGTTGCAGGGGAATCCCCCTGGGCAGAGAGCTGGGGTGAACACGGGAGTCTCCTCATACAGTTCACTCCTCTCCAAAATCACAGTCTCCAATTGCCTGTTGTTCAGCATCTGAAAACATCTGCCTCATATGTTTTGGCCCTGCTTGTAGTTGTTTAAAGCAGGGAGACAAATAATGTACCAGTTACTCTGTCACAGCCAGAAACCGAAATCCCCACGTGATCTTAATTCTTTGAGAAGGCAGCCTCCTGATGTTGCAGAGGGAAAGGGTCCAAGTCCTCTTAAACTATTGCATATTCTTTAATAAGTCCCCTTAGCTCAAAGCAAGAAGTCATGTGTCACTCAGCCTTGGTTGACTGAGCTATTTAACTGAGATGGTTATGAGGATTAACTAGAAACTGGCCAAAATGTACTTATAAAGAGATAAATGGCTGCTTTATTGCTTAAAAAAAATGTCTAGCTGCAAACTCCCCAAAAGGAAGAGGTTCAATATCAAGCAGACTTATTCCTCTAATTTTCTCTCCTACATCTAGGAAATAAATGTGATGTCAGAGCATATGAAATCATTGTTCCCCTCTATACTCATTACCCTCTGCCAGAATCCCTGCTTCCAGGTTAACAGAAAATTGAGCTCTATCTGAAAGCAATGGGCACTGAATATCCTTGTGAAAACCTATGTCAGGGCCTTCCCTGGTGGCGCAGTGGTTGAGAATCTGCCTGCTAATGCAGGGGGCATGGGTTCGAGCCCTGGTCTGGGAGGATCCCACATGCCACGGAGCAACTAGGCCCGTGAGCCACAACTACTGAGCCTGCGCATCTGGATCCTGTGCTCCGCAACAAGAGGCCGCGATAGTGAGAGGCCCGAGCACCGCGATGAAGAGTGGCCCCCGCTTGCCACAACTAGAGAAAGCCCTCGCACAGAAAAGAAGACCCAACACAGCCAAAATAAATAAATTAATTAATAAACTCCTACCCCCAACATCTTAAAAAAAGAAAACAAAACACAAAAACCTATCTCAGCATAAGACGTCACTTCCTCCTTGTCCAGTGATTAGTCGTACCTATTATGCTTGCCCTTCGCTCCCTCCTTTTTACTTCAGAGCCCTTAAAACAGTTTGTAATCACACATATATCTGTGTTGTTTCTTTTTAATCTCTCCTAATTTTTCATCTGCTTTTAATAGATTACAAGCTCCATGGAGGCAAAAAACATTGCCTGCAACCCCAGTGTCTAGCAGAATGATTGGTATATAGGACCTAAAGATTGTTTGTTGAATGAATAAACAGAGGAATGAGTCTATAAATGAACAGACCCTTTTGGAATAAGACCACAAAGGATACAAATGGAAGGACTTAAAGGATTCAAAGAAAGGACTAGTTCATAAATAACTTCAGTTTTTTATCTTAGCCACACAAAGACCTCTTAGCCAGAGATAACTGTCAGTAGCTATTGTTTTGCTCGAAACAGAAATTGTTCCTGGAGAGTCCATCAAAAGATGCTGCTGCTGAGAGCTGGGGATGAGAGTGTCTGCCCTTTCCACAGGGGCTTTTGTGACACATTGGATTTTGTACCCAGACCACACAACCATAATGGTCCTCCCCGACAGTAGCATGTACCAGGTAAAGACGCCTTGTTCTCTATGGGAGGGCTCAGCATGCATGGGTTTTAATACCTCCCAGGGCACTGAAGTTTCCACACCTGGCCCAGAGAACATCTTGCCTTCTCTTGGTTACAGTAGCAGAAGAAACCAAGAACAAAGGCAGAACATTCTTTAATTGAAGGAGCCCAGGACACAGAACACTAGGGACAATTTATCAAAACGTCCCATCTTGTGGGCGGTGAAACTTGATCTAGGGACCAAGATGGGACAAAACGAACCCAAGGTCACCCAGTGAGTAAAGAGCATCATGAGAACTAGCCTCCTCTAGATGACATCTGCCTCTAGTCAGGCTGTTATTGTTTGTTTGTTCCTCCTCTGTCCCCCTCCCCACCCACTCCTGCCAGTATACAAGGCTGCATTTCAGCTTCAGTCACTTACACTCCCAAGTAAGAGCATGATACTTTCTAATCTGGTGTGACTGGAAAAAGTCAGAAAAGAAGCTTTTTTATTTTGGCAACACACTCCCAGGTCAATGAGACCTTGGTCAAAAGTTCAATGACTATTTAGAATCAGTAAAGCCTGCAATGGGGATCAGGGGAAGATGGAGAGAGAAGCGGCCCAGGAGTTTAAAGGCCTGAACACATGCTACTTCTGACTTGCTGCGCGAGCTACAGGTAGTCCTTCCCTTCTCTGCCTCTTAGTTTCACCATATGTGAAATAAGGGAGCTGGAATAGATCATCTCTACCTTTCCGTCTTACTTACATCTTATTCTAAACTAGCAGCACACTTGCAGGAAAAGTATACGCCATTTTGTGGATTTAGAGAATCTCTATTTCTCTGTATGTTCTCAGAAACAGAAAAGATCTCTTGTTTCTGTGGAGCTATGCATACAGAAGTCGAAACTTGCAGACCCAGGAAGTCCAGTGATGGTGGACGTCCTGGATAAGTCTGCAAAGGCTGATGCAGTCACAAAAGCCATCCCCGCCAGCCCCACTGTGGATAAAAATAACTTTTCTGCACACCCTCACTCCACTGGGGTTTAGAACATGAGGATTCTACTTCTAGTTTTTCCTCTGACCTGCTGGAAAGTCTAATCAGCTCCCTTTCATGATAGGCCATCGTCTACAAGTTCAATAAAGACAGAAAAAAAACACTCATAACTATTATTTTTATCCTAGGATGAGAGTCGTGTTGGATGAGGAAAAAAACCTAAAAACTTCTTTAAAATGTTAAGGGGGGCATAACGTTACCAGCTCAAAGTTTCTATCAAAGACAGTCTTCTATGAAGTCCATTTAAATTTGCACAAGTTTTTTTTTTTTTCTACAATGAGTCTTACAACATCTTTCCCATAAGGAGAAACAGCTATGGCCAATAGAACCATGAAGAAACTGATTAGTAACTGTGACCATCACAAAGTTGTCAGCTATTACTACCCTAATTCATCTTACATTTGTATATAAAAAGACCTGATGCAGAGGTATTGAATATGCATAACTTAAACTATACAATGCATATGATTATAAAAACAGAAGACCATGTGTGTCCTCGCCAATGGTCCGTGCTTACAGAGGAACCCGGTGGCTGTCTAACCTCCTCATGAGATGTCACCTAATATGGAGGGAGAGGCAATGAAGAATGCTGCATGTGACTGACATGAAGGAGTTTATGAAAGGCAGGGGAAACATTCTGGGTGTAATTAAGGAAACTGGAAACTAACAAGTTGAGGTCATTAAAAGTGGGGGAAAAAATGGAACAAGACAGCTTTTTTGTCATGTTTGACCATAAAAGCCATGTTTTTGTATAAAGTTGAAATGTCATTCTTAGGTGGAGCTGGGCTTTTCCAAGTGTACTAACTCTCAGAACATATCAATGGGGTGGAGTTGTTCCAGCAGATTCTCAGGATCTTCTCCAGCAGCGGATTCTCAGAGTTGGGTAGAGGTAAGGCAGGGCCTTGACTGCCAAGTGGCTTTTCTCCTGATGACTCTGCCCCCTCCCATGGGGAGCACTGCCGTCCAGCAAGCTCAGCAGGCTAGAGACAAACTGCTGGAGCATCTCAAGAAAGCAGGAGATCCCTGCTCAGGCAGGGGCAGGGAGATGCCTCCATGGTCTGGTTGGGGAGGGGAGGGCGGGGTGGATCACAAATCCAGAGGAAGGAGAAGCCCTGTGAGTCTAGGCAGTCTGAGCTGGAATAACTAGATCCTGCCCCTCTCATCTACCCAAGGACATTATTCCAGTTATTTTCCTCTCCTGCATCCTCAACTATCCCTTCTCTGTTAGATCATTGTCAACAGCCTAAACAGAAATCATAAGTAGGAGTCCCAAAGCCCCTTGGACTATCGCCCTCTTTCTCTCCTTTCCTGTCCTGCCAAACACCTTAAGAGATTTGCCTTCCCACCTTATCACCAAATTCCACTCCTCCAATTCTTGCTTGATCCGCCAGCCAGACTCTTTTCCCACTCACCGTCACCCTATTTCTCTACCCAAACTGCTCTTATCAAGGCCGCCAAGGGTCTCCATGTGGCTTAATCCCATGGCCAATGCTCACTTCTCATTTTCTTGACCATCAGCATCTCACCCAGGGAGTCATTCCCTCCGCTTGAAATTCATCTTTCACTTTGCTTCCTAGACATCATACTCTCTTGATTTCCTCCTCTTGGACCCTCGAACTCTTCTCAGTATCTCCTGCTCCTTCCTCTTCACAGCCCCAACTACTCCAGGTCTCCGTGTTTGGATCCCTTTTTTGTCTCTATAATTGGCCCCTTGGAAAACTCATTGTTCTTATAGCTTTAAATAATAAGCTTTCAATTTTATATATCCAATGGTATTAGTCTTCCTTTGCTGCTATAATGATACTATAAGTTTAGTATATTAAAATAACACAAATCTATTATCTTGTAACTCTGGAGGTCAGAGTCTGAAATGAGTCTTACTGGGCTTAAAACAAAGTGTCAGCTGAGCTCGTTCCTCCAGATGCTCCTGCGAGAATCTGTTCCTTGCTTCTTCCCACTTGTAGATGCTGCCAGCATTCCTTGTCTTGTGGCCGTATCACTTTGATCTCTGCTTCCACCGTCACATCACTTTCTCCTCTGACTCTTACTTCTTCTGTGTTCCTCTTATACGAATCACTGAGATCACACCTAGATGATCCAGGATAATCTCCCCATCTCAAGATCCTTAACTTAATCACATGTGCAAAGTCCCTTTTCTTGTATAAAGTAACATTCGTGGATTCTGGAGATTAGGATGTGGCCATTATTCCACACCAGCCTAGACTTCTCTCTAACTCCACGTTGGGATACCCAACTGCCTATCTGCAAATCTGCTGGGATGTGCAATAGGCATCTTAACACCAGCATAATGGTCAATGAGCAGTTCCTCTTGCAGACTTCTTCATCTCAGTTAATGCCAATCCCATCCTCCTAATTGCCCAGTCCCAAAACTCTGCAGTCCCCCCTAATTTCTCTCTTTTCTTCCCTCACATACCACATCCAATTTCAGCAGCCAATTCTCTTGTCTCTCTCTTTAAATTGTACCAGAATCCTCCCACTTCATACCATGTCCAATGTTATCAGACTGTCTCAACTCACCGTTAATGTTCACCCGGATTATTGCAACACCCTCCTAACTGGCCTCCTAGCTTTTTGCTCTGCCCCACCCACTGCAGTCGATTCTCCATACAGTAGCCTGAGTGGTCCTGCTAAAACCAAAGTTAGATTATGCTGCTTTTTTTTTCTTTCTCAAAACTCTTCTTCAGTGTCTTCCTATTTTACTAATAATGACCAGCAGGCCTTGTGTGACCTGTACCCTCATTAGCCCTCTGGCTTCCTCTCCCACCACTGTCTCCTTCACCTACTCTGGCCCAGCTACACTGAACTCCTGGATGTTCCTTGAAAATGCCAAGCATCTTTCTACCTCAGGATCTTTGCACACACTCTTTCCTCTGTCTCCAAGGCTCTTCTCCCAGATGCCCATGTAGCTCACTCTCTCACATCTTTCAAGTATTTTCTGAAACGTGTTCTCAGTGATGACATTCCTGACTTCCATAGGGAAAAGTTCAGCCCATATCCTCCCCCACCCCAGCTCTCTCTCTCTCCCTTTCCTGCTTTCTTTTGTTCCATCACTTTTTTCTCCTCCAGTCATTGCTATTTCTCAGTCTATTTTACTTACTTGTTTTGTTTGTTGTTTTCCTCTTCTCCGTTTTAAACTATAAATTCTATGAAGGTATCCATTTGTGTCTGCCTTGTTCCCTTTTATAACCAAGAATGGTACTTGGCATATAGTAGAACTCAATACGAATTTGTAGAATGAAGAAAAGAGGGTTTCGCCACATAGGTATCCAGGAGATTAGTGAAATGTGGCATTTACTGCACCTGTTCTTTTATTAATTTAATCACTCAGTGTTTGCCAAGGGTCTGCCCTGAGCCTAGACCTCAAGGAGCTCATAGTCTTTGGGCTCACATACGTGCTGTGATATTGATTTATAATAAATATATATTTGGAGCTCCCAAAACCCTTGGAATTTCCTGTGCGGAGAGTGATAAATGTGTCTTATGTTAATAAGGTGAGTTTTGGAAGGCACCTAAAGATGGGGGCTGGTTGTCTGTGGAGCCAACCGAGTAATTAGAGGGTTGGAACTTTCAGTCTCACCCCCCTGATTTCTGGGGAGGGGAGAGGGTCTGGAGATTGAGTTCAATCACCAAAGACCAACAATTTAATCAGTTGTGACTGTGTAATGAAGTCTCCATAAAACCCAAAAGGACAGGGTTCAGAGAGCTTCTAGGCTGGTGAACCAGAATGCTTCCACATGCTACTGTGTTGGCCCCCAACGCCATGGAACAGACACTTCTTTGTTGGGGACCTTGCCCTATGTATCTCTTCATCAAGCAATTGATTTGTATCTTTTCATATCCTTTTGTAACAAACTGGTAATCTAATGAGTAAACTGGCTTCCTGAGTTTTGTGAACCACTCTACCAAATTAATTGAATCCAAGGAGGGGGTCATGGGAACCTCTGATTTATAGGCAGTTGGTCAGAAGCACAGGTAACAACCTGGACTTGTGATTGGCATCTGAAGTGGGGGCAACCTTGCGGGACTGAGCCCTTAACCTGTGGATTCTGATGCTACCTCTGAGTAGATAGCGTCAGAATTGAGTTGAATTGTGGGACACTCAGCTGGTGTCTAAGAATTGCTTGGTGGTGTGGGGAAAAACCCCACATACTGGAAATGGTGTCAGAATTGGACATGCAAACACCTAACTTTAACACAAAGCTGACTTAAAAGTGCTACAGTAAGAGTTCAGAGTGCAGTGGCGGGCACAGAGGAGCGAGAGAGATATTCAATCCTGCTGGTGGCTTTGGGTAATTGGAAGTAGCTTCTTGGGGAAGGTGGCATTGGAGCTGCACTGTAAGCCTCAGTATGGTAGCTTTGCCTCATGGTGCAAGGCAGTGTCCATGTTCCTTCAAAACCCAGCATGGGACCTGGTTCCAATACTGGGACCCTGACACACACCAGTCTGATGGCGGAAAGGTTAAACTTAGGAGAGCAACCTCCTCGGCAGCCCTCCCCGTCTCTGGGGAGAGGATTGAAAAGATCACATCTGCCAAGCAGAAGGCAATGCCTTCAGCGAAGTCCAAGTAGAAGTAGTGTCTTCATGATGTTATCCCCAGGGTCTGAGCAGAGAATCTGGGCAGGAGATCGAAGCCTTGCTGAGAGGGATGCGGGATAGGCAGAAACCAAGCCCCTGGGGCCCCGAGGCTCTGTCGTGAGGACTGAAGGGAGCGTCATTCGAGAGCAAGGATAGAGTAACGGGCTGTGCAGCCCTGAATGGCTCCCCTATCTCTGTCTCCCTGTGGCCTTGAACTCCCACTTGTCCACAAGAGGACAGAGGTTTTCTGAAATAACAATGCTGGGTTGCCCTGGCTTTCTGGAATCTGACCTTCTGTTCCCGTGTCAGACTTCAGAGTGGGGTCGTCTTGGTCTCTTGTTTCTCATTTTCTTCTTCATTCACTCCAATGTCTTTAGAGGCAAAGGCAGAACAAGTAAAGGAGAGACTAGCCTTTGTAACTGCCACGGTTTGTAAGTGCCCCTCCCCCTGTGGCTGATTTCTCGGGGTCATTGGGCTTTCTCACGGGTTTGAGTGTGTTATGAAACCGGTCTGCAGTGGGGGAGAAGCTCTGTGTAGCTGTGCCCCTTGACCGTAACGACGGTGGCATTTAACACGCACTCTCTGCCTGCCTGGCCTGGCTCTGGGCTCCGTGAGTCTGCAGAAGAAGGAAAACTGGTGGCCATCCAAGCTGAAGATGGTGGTGGCCTGTGGCTGGGTGCCAGGTTTCTGGGCTGCTCGCTGGGTCCTGGCCATGGCCAGGGTGGCCTGTATCAGTGGTGCCCATGGCAGAGCTCGGCTGGCACGTGGAAAGTCTTTACCTGCTTATCGGCCCTCCCCTCTGTGGGAGTGAGCGTGCTGAATGCCTCCCAGAAGTTGCTCCACGTGGAGCACCAGACATCCAAGGTCATGGCCTATCCCATCTCTGCATCAGGCGTAACCCTTCCCCTGGGGTGATGGTAACCAGTCTCTATTCAACCCTTGGGTGCGTCCTCTTCCGACTGACTATGAAGATGAATAAACAGCCCCTAGGTCACTCTCCAGGCACAGGGACCACTGCCCTGGTTGGGGCCATCACTCTGCAATATACTCTGTACAGGACCTTCAGCTTGCTTTGCTCACTCGGATCAACTGATGACCAGGAGACCGGTGGTTCCTCCCTTTGCTTGTGGCAGGAGATGGCTTAAATATATAACCAACCTTAGGAGAGCAAAAAGTGGTAAAGCCCATGCTTCTGCCTCAAGGAGCTGGCCCCTGCAAGTTAACCCCTAGACCCAGATGTTCTGGGTTGAGGCAGAATTCGGTGTTTGAAAAGACGGTGAGGCTGAGGCGGTGAGACTGAGGGAAAGTAGATCCCAGAGCTGGACTGAGGAAGATAAGAGGCCAAGAGGGCATCAGAAACCCGCCGTCTGCACCTCGGCCCTGGACAGGCCACCACAGTAGACCCAGAGTCAGAATCGCCGCTTTAAGGCTGAACACACACTTGTCCACACCCTCAGTGCTGGTAACTTAGTTTTAAATTATTTATTTGAATTTTCAATACAAACTAATGAAAAACACTCAAATGACAGAACAAAACTAGCCCCATCTCTTTTCCTTCTGTGATACCACCTCTAGCTTCCTGCGATTCTTCTGATTATACACACAGGCGTTTATGCCGAGCTAATTGGAGCCGGGCTGCCAGGGGAGGAAGCCCCGCTCTGCCACTTACTAGCTCCCTGTGTGATGGAGGGAATCTTCTCCCGGCCTCCTTTTTCTCATCTGTAGAATGGAGATAATAACAGAACCTGCTTTTCAAGGCTCAAATGAGTGAAATGTAGAATGATCTGTTAGATGGATGTGAAATAAAATCAATACTACAGGCGGATTAGGCAGCCTGCCATCCCCCCACCCCCCAGGCCTCCTCGACCCCCGCTAAGCTGCTCTCCTTCTCCCTGTAAGCGCTCCATCTGTGGGTTTGCAAACACAGAACCCATGCCTCTGCCCCAAAGAGTTTCCCCTCTGCAGGGAAGCTCCTGTACCCGAGAGCATTCAGGCACTGGCCTCTGCAGGACATATGGCCCCAGTGCTGGTCACTTCTTAGGCTTAAGGCTCTTCCGGAGCAAGGGGTGTCATATTTATCTCTGTATCCCCTGTGCCCTCACGGTACATGGCATACAGAAGGAACTTAGTCGATGCTTGTTGGAAATAAATAAAACTATCTTCCCACCTAATGGTTCCTGATATGCCTTTCCCAGTGATCTCCCAGCAGCTGCAAGGCAGGACTGGGACTACTGTCTCTACTTTCACAGGCTCCGAGAGGGATGCAGGAGTCCAAGTTTCCACGAGCGGCAGGCCAGGCCATGGACGCAGGTCTCCATCAAGGACACTTCCCGCCGGTCGGCCTGTCCTCTTAGACTCTACGCCATTCCTATCCCAGTGGTTATCTTCATCTCCTGACTCACTCTAGCCATCCCCGCGGGCCCTGCTTATAACGCGGAAGAGATGGTCTCTTGGGGCCTGGGAGCCCCGTGAGGCAAGGGCTCCCCTTGAGGCAGGGAGCTGGGCTGGCTTGTCCACTGGGCCCTGGACCACAGCCTGCTCTCAGAACAAAGCCGCAGCAGTAAAGCGGCCATCCGGGCCCAGCTGCTCTGGTGTTGCTGTCTCCAAACATCCTCATGCACTAGGCAGTCTGTGCAACACACGTCCTGGCCCTTACCCCTTCTTGAGCCTACCCCACCCCATTCCCAGGCCCCCGGGGCGAGGGAGGGGATGACTATACTAGATATTATTTGGTAATTAAGAAGGAAAACACAAAGAAGTGTGTTTTTTATTTTTTTCTGTCTGTCGTTGGGTTGCATCAAAATGCTTCTGCTTTCCAAATGGCCACATAGGTTTACCCCACCCTCCCCTCAGATGCAGCCTGCCTCTGCTTCTGGCTCCTGAGGCTGTAGCACTGAGTCAGCAACTTCGGCTGTGTGGGGAGAGGCTGCTATTGAATCTTGTGACCAGGGTCCCTAGGAAACACTGGAAAAATAGTGCTTCGTAACGGTACATCACCTATCACTTTACAAGTCACTTCCTCATCCATTATTCATAGGACCCTCACAGCTCTCTGCCTAGGTCAGCAGGATATTACTCGGGGCAAAAATGGATTTTGTAAAGTAAATTGGATTTTGTCAATTAAATTGGCCGTGACCCTTATCACAATCCTTTGGTGTGAGACTGTGGCACAGGAATCTAATACAGCCCGTGAAAGAGATGATGAAGTTAATCCCCAAACCAAAATGTAACCTGGTACGGAGCCAGCACACCTGGCTTCTAGCCTCCATTGCCAAGAGAACTTGGGCAACGCGCAACCCCCTCTGGGCCTCAGTTTTCCTATCCGTAAAGTGAGATTTACGATCTGCAAGATCTTGCCTAGTTATTTGGATGAGCTAACATGATAGGGCTATTATACACCTACCGTTGAATCCCCCCACCCGACACACACCTACACACCCTGAAGTGGGGTAAATGTCTGCTGAAATCAACAAATTCTTGAACTTTTCCCCAGTTGTTACCTAATCGGTAGGCAATGCCTGTCTTAAGCATTCGATCCTAACTTGACTGTGTAATTTTCTTTTTAAATTGATGGCTTCTGTGCTCATGAGTGTCTCCTGGAAGTTCAAAAGGGTTGTAAGAAGATAGGGAGGTGCCCAGAGAACCCAGGGGAGCCTGCACATTGTGACATCTTTAGTGTGACCTCAGAAAGTGATGCTCTCTGTTTCCTTGTTGGCAGCAGAGGGAGAGGGGAGCAGGACCTAGAACCCTCCTCTTCACTAGAAGGCCTAAGGAATAAGCAGTATAGTGGCTGCTTCTTGCTGGGTCCTCTGCTTCTTAGGAGAGTAGCAGGTTTGAGGCTGCCCTGTTTGCAAGTTCAAACTCTACTCAGGGCAGCAAACATGGGAAAGCGTGGTGAGTACACAGCAAGTCTTACTTGTGCTGTGAATTGAATCTTAATCTACAAATACCCTTAGAAGCAAAAAAAATAAACAGGAGCTCAATCAATCATTTTGCCAAACTCAGTCCTGTACAGCTGAGGTTGGGAAGTGCTAAACCCCATGGAAACGACAACTGTCATCAGTTCAATGAACAAAACCCAAGGTTGAAAAACAGAGCTTTCAACATGTGTTTATCCTCAATGGACCTGAATCACATGGTCACATATCCCTTTCTACTGGGCTGAAACTGACTCCTGACTGAGTGAAAATGAAGAAAAGTTTGAATTTAGTTTTAAAAATTGATACTGTCAGAGCAAAAAATCATAATGATTTTATAAAATGTAGTAGCAGTCATTTAAAACAAATACAGTTTATTAAAGCATATATATTGTGATAATGTTGGAGAGGGAATTAAAATAAGATGAAAATTCATGGAGAAAGCAAAATTGTATTAACTGCTTTTGAACTTAATAGTGTTGTTCTTTTAAATTAAATTAACTGTTCTGAGTCTTTATTCAGGCATTTTTGGTAGCCCTTGCAGAAATTCTAACTAATATATATTGGTTATATACTAATAAGTAGAGAATCAATATAAGCTAGTGACATTAATATTTGTGACATATCAAACAGATATAAAAAGATGTATTTTAACTGTGTTAATAGAATTTTAAAATTCCATAAGAGATATTTGAAGTATAGGTCCTAGAAAAAGGAATGAGTTCAATGATCTACTTTGTATGTGTTTAACTATAAGAGCTTCTCACTTAATAGAAGAAGAAGAAAAAAAAAGAGGTTTTTATTGTGGTTCCTGAAAATTAGGATACAAATTCTTGCAACTGCCTAAAGGAGTAAGTATTTGGAAAGAATGAACAGAAAAGAAAGAAAAAAGAAGCAAGAGTCAGCCGCAGTCCACTCTCCGCTGACAAGCTTTCTTAAAATAAGGCTGTTCAAAGCTACGGAATCCGAACACCGGGGTCACAGGGAGAGGCGCCCTCACACCCTCCACCTGACGCCTGGCCTATTACAGCTAATTCCTTTCACGTGTTGGGTAGAACAGGCGCTGGATAGAAACTCTGTAGGCGCAGCGGACTCTTTCATCTAACAATCCGCAGTACTTCTTGTTTTATGGAAAGAGCTCCAGAGGCAAGCAAGGTTAATGACTTGCCTAAAGTCAGGGGGAAAGCAAGTGGGGAAAATGGAAACAGAACGGTCTGCCCTGCCCTGGCTTGGTCTTCACTTCTCCTCTGTTCCTTTCTGTGACACACAAAGCAACTGATCAGGAAGCAAGATGAAATGACATTTTTCCTTTGCTTATCCTTTTCGACAGTTGGAAAACCTGCTCTGCTGAGATGGCGCCCAATTTCTTTCTAAAGCGTGCAATAAATAAGACCTCCTGAAAGTGCCTATAAATGGCATCCACGTCGGTCCATCATCCTCACCATCATCGTCGTCATCATCATCGTTCTTCTTCTTCTTCTTGGTGATGGTGGTGGTCCTCAGTAGTAGCATTTTAGGCTTTCTACCATCACAGCCCTTTTGAACCACAAAGCCCTTAAGGCTTCTGATCCTGAGGTCATGAAGGCTGCTCCTTCCACACATCCTGATTTGTGAAGGCTCAGAGGAAGGTCGCCAAGTGGGCCAGCTAGAGGCATCCGGCCTTCTGCTAGGTTTAGTATCCTGTTCAAGGCCTGGTGGTGGCTACGATTTGTTTTTACCACCTCTCACTCCCTGTCCCAAGAGGCACCCGTAGAATAAGGTCCTTATAAAGTGCTTCAGACTGAGAGTTTCCAGGAAAGAGAATGTTAACTCTGTTGACAAATTCCAGTGTTGGGACGCTCCAGGTCTTAATTCTTTGTGCAAACTTTCCATCCTGAGTTTGCATGTCCCCTCGTGCTCCTAATTAGTCTTGTCACGGGCTCCTACGCTATTGTTTTAAACACCATCCTGTGTCCCAGGAGCCAAGGGGTCCTTCGGGGTGAGTAGTGTTGTATTTGTGTATATTTTAAAAAAACGATCGTCGCTCTTCTCGCTGTGGCGGCCATCAGTCTTCAGTGGAGGTGTTGCCATAGAGATGTTGTCTGATCCATCTCTATTGCTAGCCCCCTTTACAGGGGGCCGTGAATAGGCACTGAGGTAGGTAAATGTATGCAGTGACACTGAGCGGATGATTCTATTCTGAAAAATTCCTGCACAGTTTGTTTCTGTGCTTGTCTGAGGGCTGGGACACGGTGTTGGGTTTTGTCGCGCGTGCTCTCCTCACAGGCCCAGAGTTAATGCAAGCCTTGTTTGGAACCACTGAAGCAGAAATTTCCCTGCTGCCAAGGACAAAAGCGTCACAGGCCACCTCAGAGGCTGCTTTGGGAAGGCTGTGTCTCCTGGGCTCCCAAAGGAAATGAGAGATAACGTGGAACACGGAGGAGCGCCCTCAGAATTGTCCCAGACCTCCTGGTCCCACCGGACACATCTGGCCCTGTCGGACACATCTGGCACCATGGAAACTCCTCTGGCTAAGTGCGGGCTTCTCCAATCAAGGGTTTAATTTGATTTGTCTTTTTCCAGGCTGTTGAGAGAAATCATCTTGAAGATGTGTGTGCTTTTCTGTTTATGGTGATAAGTGTGTATTTGCACAGCTCTCTGCTCTGTCTTTTCCCTCTCGGGCGCGGGGCTCTCTTAGGAAAAACAATGATCGTTTCATCGGTTCATGCCTTTATGTTTAAACCAAATAACACCCAAGTCTTCTTCCCCCTCTGAGAAAAAGAAAGGGAGGGAAGAATGGAGGAAGGATTTATTGAGAGGCTTGTGTCCTTGGAAAGTCACCATAAATGAATTTTGTTGAATGAATGAATGTTTAAAGCTAGCTTGATGCAAGTTAGGAGTTTCCAGAAATATTTTTTCCGTTTACTCTTCACAACCCTGTGACACAGGAGCGATTAGCCCCTTTTTACAAAAAGGTTAAGTGACTTGCCCAAGGCCACGTGGAAGATGAATGGTGGCCCTTGGAACTGAATCTGGGTCTTTTGATTCCAAGTCCAGGGCTCTTTTTCCGGGACCTCCGCAGCCTTGCTTCTAGCCTCTGTGTTTGGTGGCCTCTGCCCGTGGGCCAGAGATACTTTAGCAAGGTCAGCTTTCTCCCTTCAGGCGCTAGTATAGCCTGGGTGAAGCCCATTTCCTCATGCTCCTTGCCCTGACCTCTGTCCTTGGCCATTTGGCCATGGCCAGCCCCTGCCTGATGTTAGCAGCATCAAAGAAGGGAAGGGCATGAGACACAAGTGGAAACTGCAAAGCTACACACATTTCTTGAACTTCGGGAATAGGTCCAGGGTGGGTTGTGTGACGGTGCTTCTGGCCCCCAGATGTTTGTTTGTCTGTTGAGTTGCTCCACGTGTGGCTCATGTCAGCTGAAGGCTGGAAAGCAGGGGAGGGAAAAGCTTTGTCGCATGGCCTGACAGGGCTTTGGTGTGTGGATCTGGGGACACAGAACTCCAGTGTTCAAACATCCATTTGTTCATTTCCTCACTCATTTTTTCACTCGCTCTTAACCTCATTCACTCATTCATTCACATACTCAGTATACACCCTGGGTAGGACTTGAGCCAGGCACAGGAGTCCGGTGCAAAGGGTGCAGCAATGAAGAAGACATGTGTCCTGTTTCCCATAAACTCAGAAATGTATAGTTATAGCACCAAAATAACAGCAATTAACATCTGCTCTTTATAGCTTACAGAATGCTTTCACATCTCATATCCAACCTTCACCATATTCTATGTGGTAGGAATTATTGCTAAATCCATTTTGCAACTTTGCAGATGAGAAAAACAACAATCAGAAAAGCTATCCCAAGTCTTTGAGCGCAGGTCCCGTGTGGTTTTGAATAGTTCCAGTCTGGAAGCGTTTTTTCTTAATCCCTCTGCCTGCCTTTTTATGACCAAGGCGTCAGCTGGTTTGGGATAATGAGAAGTCACTTGTACCAGCTCTATTTGACTCCTTCAAATAGCGGGGGAGTAACAATATTTTACAGAACTCTCCCAGAAAGACTGCTTCGGTTATGTTTTTGAGAGTTCAAAAGTGGGTTGCAAGGTTTCCACTATTTGGGGCTAAAGCAGTGATTTTTAACTTGGTATGCACATTGGGAACTTAGAAACACTCAGGTCTGTACCCCAACCCAGAGACGTTGATTAATTGGTCTGAGATGGGGTCCAGGCATTGTGTTTTTATCCATGTCCATTCTAAGCTAAGGTGTTCCTTGACCCTTTCAGTTTCAGCCTGTCCTGCAGGTGTCCCCTGACAAGCAGTGTTGGTAGAGGGGATGTATGCTCCAGTGGCCTTGGCTTGCAGTGTCTCATGCCCTGCTGGGCTCCCTGCTGCAGGGTTGGGACCCTCACGGACAGTTGTCTGGACACGAGAAGGTAACATCTAAATAGCAGTGATCTGGAAAGTAGGATGAGTGACCACGGTTAAAAATCGCCTTCAGTGATGCAGGAAATTCCTGTGAAATAGTCATATATGATTTCCCCACTTTCATATACAATACTTACAGAGGTAGTGTAAATATTGTACGTGAAATGTGCCCAGGAGAGGGGGCACAGAGATGAAACAGACATATCATGGAGCTCATGGTCTGGAAAGGAAATACACACAGAGATCATTTCAATAGAATGTGACGTAGAAAATGGGGTGACAGACGACCTGCCTGCAGAGCCTCGGGGAGGCTGCACCTCGGAGAGGACACGTGATTTGGTTTTGAAGGGACAGCTGGATTTTTCCAGGCCCAGCTGTGGGAAGCACGTTGAGAGTAGAAGGCACGGCAGGAAGAGAGGCAGGCAGTGAACAGGAAGAGTGAGAAATCCAGTAGGATAGCTAGAGGGGGAACTGGGGAAAGATGAGGCTAGGGCCAGAGATTGCTGCTTTGCACCTTATTCTGGAAGCAACGGAGAACCAGGAAATGATTTCAAGCCTGGGAGTGACTCAGTCTGTGTCTTGAGAAGATCACTGGTGCAGTTGCCTGGGGGATGCATTGGGCTGGCAGTGATTCCAGCGAGCAGAAGAGGCTGGAGGAGAGACCCATTAGAGCTTAGGGCCAAAATGGGCCGCGGCTGGAGGTTGGAGAGAAGGGGCCAGAGAGGGATGCTCTAGCCAAGGCCCCAGGGAGGAGGAAATGATCCTTCGCAGTGAGTGAAGGGCCAGCAACAGCTCCTATAACTGCTATTAGAAAACAGTCCCTCCCGGGCAGGCTCCATCCTGAGCCCATCTCCAGAGTCATCGCAGGAGATGCCCCCCAGGAGCCTGGTCCTGCTGCATCGCCCCTCCAGCCCCTCAATTCCCTAACGAGGCTAGGCTGCATTTGAATGTATGGTGCAGGCATGCCCATGTGTGGGGTCTTAAACATTAGGGTCTGCCTAGTTGACCAAATGCTCTGGGCTCCTCAGGGCTGAGAGCTATTAGGGAAACAAAAAAGAACCCTTTTAATTAGACTGCATGTCCCTGCAAGGCGGGGAGAGAGGAACAGAGCCCCAGTGATTCTGGTGATTATATGCAACAGGGGAAAAGTTTAAAACATCTGGGTGTATTTATACCTCCAAAGCCATGACCAAAACACACGAGGATTTAAGCGAGCTGAACCTTCCTCTCGGCTTTTGTTTAAACTTATTTGCAGATGCCTGGGAGGATCTAGTGATGACAGGAAGCCTCAGGGTCAGCCCTCCCTCACTCTCTGGGGATGCTCACCTGCCCTCTGGCAAAGCCAAGGCCTGGGGAGGAGAAGAGGGGAAACTTATTGGTCTGAAAATGTTACCTTTATACTGTTGCTCAGGGCACCTTTTGTTGTATAATCAAATATCCCACTTTGTACGCAGCGGGCACACAAGGGCACCGAAGCTGGGGTAGCAGTAACGGGCAGAGAGATCTCCAGAAGGTTTAAGACTTTCATCTGAGAATTATATAAAGCCCCACACCCAACATTCTGTAATATATAAATACACATGCTAAAAAAGGAAGGGGAAAAGGAGCGAGGGCTTCCCTGGTGGCGCAGTGGTTGAGAGTCCGCCTGTCGATGCAGGGGACACGGGTTCGTGCGCCGGTCCGGGAGGATCCCACATGCCGCGGAGCGGCTGGGCCCGTGAGCCATGGCAGCTGAGCCTGTGCGTCCGGAGCCTGTGCTCCGCAACGGGAGAGGCCACAACAGTGAGAGGCCCGTGTACCGCAAAAAAAAAAAAAAAAAAAGGAGCAATGGATTATTAAGAGATCTCTCCTCAAAAGTCACTGGCAAACGCAAACCAAAGGTTGACTTCCCCTCATCCCAGAAGTGTCTGTTTTGCAGAATCTGGCAAAATTCACTGAGACCCTTCCGAGTGATTGACTTTTTAGTGCAAATAACAAAGAAGAATGCCCTTTTGTAAAAGTTGCTCCCAGTATAAGACCTAGATGTCATACTAAAGCTAATAGAAAAACTAAGGAAATGAAGACGGCCAGTTCCTTCTCCCTTGATGAAATGCCCAGGGCTCATCTTCTAGAATAGTCAGCTCTAAGCAAGGCCCATCACCCCGAGAGTCACAGAGGATAGAAAGCTACTCTCCTGACTGATGCTGCTTTTTTTGTTTCCTAAGAAAGACTGCTTTGCAAAAGCGTTTTGAACAAATTGTGCCATTTGAAAGAAAGCAGGGATAGAACAGAAGCCGTCAAGCTTTAATTTCTCTGCTAATTAATGGTTGATCATCTATCCTTTTATGATTCTTGACCCCAGAAGGAAAATTTAGTAGTACTTTTAGATTTTTCACAGTTGTGCTAAATGAGGTGTGTAATGCACTAATTTAGTGCCTTGTTAGCATAAGCGGGGCTGCCCCAGCCCCTCTGCTCCCCACAGAAGGCTTTCTCCAGAGCCGTGGGGGAATTTTCCTGGCACATGCACGGCTTCTCTGGGCTCAGGTGCCTGAGACGTCATAGCCAAGTTGGGGGCTCGCCCCACCCACCCGGGGGCTTCAGACATGGGCTTGGTCCTTCATTTTAATGAGACCATTTAAACCCTCAAGTCTACAAGCCGCTTCACAACAGTGTCCCCCCCAGAAACCAATTTTACAGCCGGTGCAGCTGTTTCTCACATCTCAGTACCACCCCTCCAAGGGAAAACCAAATCTTAGCCCTGGGAGAGGAGTTATGTTTGTTGAGATCATGGACAGTTGATGACGTTTATGTTTAATATAGGCATTTAGGCTAGACATTCCTCTGACATACATGCCAGCTCAGTAAATGTCCGGGCTTGCTGCATATATGTCTGAAACCCTGAGAAGCCTGGGCCAAGCTGATGGATTTCCGGGTCCAGGTTGTAAGAAACTGCAGAAAGACACTTGCCCTTTGTGGACCTCTGCTTTCCCATCTGTTAAACGATCTGTAAATCTTCATCCCTAAGGTCCCTTCCGGTTTTGACATCCCATCATTCATCAAGTTGGGAATGCCAGAGGCAGCCTGGCTGACTTAGCCTCTGTAAGGGGGTCCGTTCAGAAGAAGAGTTTTGAAATATCAGAACTCTTCAGAAAGTCCATATCCTTTGGCCCACCAGTTCTATTTTAAGGAACGTAACCCAAGAAGAAAATTAGACAAATGCATGAAGAAAAGTGTATTTATGAGACTACAGAAATTATTTAAGGGAAATAAACTCTTGGCTCTGAATATATGTATTTTTTCCCCATCTCAGCTTTTGCAGATATACAATGGCAACTATCAAACATCTCAAAAGATCAGGAAATAAATGATTTATTGGCTGGAGGTTTTTCATGAAAACTTTGGATGACCAAAGCTGTTTGATATCAACACAACTCTGGCATCTTTTTTTTTTTTTGGCCCCGTTGAGTGGCATGCTGGATATTAGCTCCCTGACCAGGGATCGAACCCGAGTCCCCTGCGGTGGAAGTGCGGAGTCTGAACCACTGGACCGCCAGGGATGTCCCTATGCAACTTCATTTTAAAACTGTAGAGACAAAATGTGTGAAGGTTTTTGAATGCAGAGCCACTTGCCTGGTTCGTGTCCTTACGATTCCCGAGTGTCAGTCTTGCAAAGGCATTCAAGATGATCCAGGACAGCCGCCACATTATACAGACAGGGAGGGAACTCGCCTCGGGTTTGAGAGCTGGTTACAGCAAAGCCAGGGCTAGTACCTGTCTCCCAACGCCCATCTCTAGACCAATGTTGTAAAAACACCTTTTCTCTCCAGGGACCTATGGAGGATGCAGCAGGTTGAGACTTCCTTCTGGAGTTCTCCAGCTATGAATTCTGAGAGCTCAGCTTACTTCCTTCTCAGTGGAGGTCCTCGGCTCTGGAATGAGGTTCCCTGCAGATCCTGAGTCTGGACCAGGCGTGCCAGGAGCTGGGGCATTCACAGCACAGCGACTGCCGGCACACTGGGGCTTTGGGCCGAGTTCTCCTCTGAGAAGGATGATGGTGGTGAGAAGTTTTTCTCCAAAGTAAGCTGCTCTTTTGGGTTAATGTGTCCTTTTGGGAGGGAAGGAGAGGTTGGAAAAGTCAAAATATTGGATCATCTGAATACCATTTACAAGTTCCCCCGAGAACATCCTCACTGCTGGGAACAGTGCTGGGTCATTGGGTGGAGGGAGAAAGGGAGAAGGGGGATGCAGAAGAACAAGACTCTGCCCCTGCCCTCAAGAAGTTCAGAATCTAAGAGAGGGAGTAATCATGTGGGTGAGGGGCTGCAGAATAAAGGAGGCTACAAGAACCTGAAGGCGTACAGACCCAAAAGACATTCTGTTTACTTTGGAGGGAGGAGATCCCTGAAGGCTTCCGGGAGAAAGTGACCTTTAATAGGCTTTCGAAAAACAGAAAAGATTTCAACATTTGGAGGTAGAGGAAAGGGCATGAAGTTGAAGGAAGCGGGGGGGTGACAGTAGTTGCAGGACAGTACTGTGGGAGAGGGACCGGAAACAGGGAAGGGACCGACGTGGCTGGAACTCGTCACATGTGTGGAAACACGGCAAGGGAGCCACGTGTGGGTGGGAAGTGGGGGTCATGTCTTCAGGGGCTTGAAGACCCTGTAAAGGTGTTTGGACTTATCCTATAGGCAGAAAGGAGGCATTGTCTGCAGGATTTTGAGCTGAGTTGTGTTTTAGGAAGATTTTGCTCATGGTGGAGGGGAAGAAACTTAAGTCAGAGGCAGTGGTTTTGGAGAGAATACAGGAAGATACCATTCCTGCCCACCCCCCCTCCCCCTTCTTCCAGGTGATGTGAGCATAGGGACCAAGCCCTTCAGTTCTCCTGGGTCTTTTGGCAGTTCTTACAACCTGCAGAGAGAACTTTCTGGTCTGGTTGTTTCTGCAGCATTAGTTGGGAGCCAGGAAAAGTAAGGAGTGTCCTTGGTAGCCCCTCAGGGGGCGATGGAAGGTTGGTGCCCTTCCCACCACCATCCAGGAGAAATTCTGCTCCCACCTGAGAGCTGTGACCCCAATCTGGTTCTGAGCCTGAAACTAGAAAGCCACATTTTCCAACGAAGAGATGCCGCAGGAAATAATAATTCTCTCAAGATTTATGGGCTAGGAAATTCCTTCAGGAATAGAGAGAAGAGGTGAGGCAGAGGCGGGCAAGGCAGGGAGCAGCTGCCCGGGATCCTCCTGGCACACATACCGGGCGGGGCTGCGGTGGGGATTTGTCCAGAGCTGATGGTTGAGAAGGACTTTAAAGGTAGTCTAATGGGATGTCTCACGCGCTTCTGCCGTTGGACTCATGGTTCTTACTCTGCAAATGGTGAGGGTGAGCTAAATGACCTGTAGGGTCTGTATCACAGGGTCATCTGATGTTTGTAGTAAAGACCGGTATTCTTGCTCTGGGCCTTGATCGCACTGTCTCACTCTCCCCAAATGAAAACGCAATCAACAGAGCCTCACACATCACCCACGTTTGGGCTGAGGATTCATAAGAGGACATCTGGAAACTTCCCTTGAAGGGATACATCTGGGCCTGATTACCTTCTTATTTACTGTCTTTTTACTCTGGAGACAGACTCGAAGACTCACCCCAGGGAAAAATAACAGAAGCATGCACACCATCCCAACACACCTTCCAGGTTGCCCCCAGCCCGGCTGCAGGCGGAGACCGTGGAGGAATCCACACACGCACGAACTCAGAACACACGCGCGCACGCACGCACGCGCCTTTTCTCCCCTTTTTCTGTCTCGTGTCGGTGAGACAGTGAATTGCCTTCACTGTCAGGGATGCGAGACCAGGCTTGTCCCTGTCACTGGTAAAGTCCTGCCCTCCCCCGCCTCCCACTCCAGGCTGCCTACTGGTTTCCGCCAGCAGATGGCGCCCGGAGCTCTCAGACCACCGGGCCACATCCTCGGGACTGAACTCCTGGCCTCCCACACCACCCGCCTTGGAATGGGATAATTTGGGAGTCATCTGTGGGAGGGCTACCAAGGACTTAAATTTACTCTTTGGAACTTGGATAAGTTTCCCCAGGGGCACTGGAGGGGAGAGAGGAAAAGGGGAGGGGGGCAGCGTCTCCCAGGTTTGGGGGGCAGATCTGGTCCAGCTCTGGCAGCCAGACAGGTCCTTCCTGCAAGGCCCCGCCCAAAGGGGTATCTGAAGCCAGGGCGGGTCACACCCTGCAAGGGAAATGCTTTCACTGGTGTGAAAACCCAAGAGAAAATGATTCGCAGACCAAAAATGAAGCCAACAGGAGCCTCGAAATCATGGGCATTCCTCCCACTCCCAAATCTCTGACTCATTCCTGAGCCCCGGGTTTCAACCTCACCTACTGCGTGAAGCTATCGCTGACCCGTGCGCCTGGTGTCAGAATTAATCACCCGCTGCCTCCTTGGGTCTCTGGCGCTCCGTGCCTGCGCGTGGATCACAGCTCTCCCAGGGGGTGAGGTACTTGCATAAGTGTCACCCCCATTTGACTGTAGTTATCCCAGCCCAAGGGCCAGACTCCACTTATCCGAGAATCCCCATGAGCTCAGAACGGCGCCTGCTCAGAAGTCCTGGAGAGTCAGGGCACAGCGAAGAGAATTCTTTCTAGAGCCTGGAGAAAATTCTACCAGTGAGGTCAAAGGAGAAAATCCCTCTTAGGCAGGGTCACAGGACTCCTGAGGCAGGTGAGACACACACACACACACACACACACACACACACACACCTCCTGGAGCAGCAGAGGAGGGAATGCAAAAAATGTTGTGGTACCAGCTGCAGAGAGGTCTGGAAATGCCTTCTTAATTGAGCCTTTCTGGGAGCAGGCTGGCTGGAGGAGGGTCAGGAACGGAGAGGAGCTGGAGAGGAAGGGCCTAGGGGCTCCGACCCTGCCTCCTTTTGGAAGCTTAGAGACAGCAAAGGCGGGGCCTCTTGTTTCTTCCTAGGAAGTACCATGTGGCAATGCTGCCCCTCGAGAGAGATTTGCTCTCTCCTTGAACAGTTCTGTCCGTAGGAATGTCTTTCCTAATAGAAGCCCGAGTCCATTTTCTTGCAGCTTTCACCCACTGGGGCAGATCTACTTGCTTAGATAGGAAAGTTATGTAGTAGAGACGGGGTGCAGGAGCCTCTGCAGAGTCCCTACTAAGTGCCAGACATCCTGCATACATTATGTCCTGATCAAGAAAACCCTGGGGCGGTGGGGGGGCGCGGGGTTGGAGGGCTTCCCTGGTGGCGCAGTGGTTAAGAATCCTCCTGCCAATGCGGGAGACACGGTTGGAGGTTGGAGCCCTGGTCCAGGAAGATCCCACATGCCGCAGAGCAACTAAGCCTCTGCACCACAACTACTGAGCCTGCGCTCTAGAGCCCGCGAGTCACAACTACTGAGCCCGCGTGCCACAACTTCTGAAGCCCGCGTGCCTAGAGCCCCTGCTCCACAATGAGAAGCCACTGCAATGAGAAGCCCGTGCACCGCAACGAAGAGTAGCCCCCGCTCGCCGCAGCTTGAGAAAAAGCCTGCGCACAGCAATGAAGACCCAATGCAGCCAAAAATAAACAAATAAATTTAAAAAAAAGAAAAAGAAAACCCCGGGGGGATTGCTGCTATAGGTGTTATTGTCCCCTTGTGGATATGGACGAGGAAGGTAGCTCCGAGAGGTGTGTAGCCTGCCCAGGACACACATTTTGCCCGGGCTTTCCTCTTGCCTGTTCTTCCAGCTTCCCTTCACACAGCTGGAGATGGGGCGCTGGCTCCACCAACCCTCTCGTTCCCAGGCTACGTGATGATGTCTCCACCGCTCCCTCCTGGTGCATGCGTCCCAGTCCCTCCTGGCCGGCTTCTGGGATGCCCTCTGCTTGGTCTGCATCCCTCTACAGCCAGGTTCCCAGACAAGGACATAAGGAGTCTGGTCACTTTGCTTGAAAAGCATTACAAGCCAGCTGACAACTGATGTCCTTCTTGTTTTGCTTGAAGAAATAACATGAGCCTTGACTCCTGGACACACACTGGCCTGGGCCCACGGGAGGGCGCTGAGTAGCAGGTGGTGCCCAGTGTGAGGTCCACGGGCGTTACGACCATCAGCCAGGTGGATGGCTGTTCCCTTCCTCCCACGCCTCTGAGCCACTGACCCTGCCACCTGGAATATAGATAGCATTAGGTTTTTAATTAAATGTGATTTATTTTTTTGGTAAATAGGTAATACATTCTCACGGTTTAAAATTCAAAAGGTACAAAAGGTAGAAAGTGGAAACTCTCCCTCTTATCTCTTATTCCCACCACCCGTTACCCCTCTTCTAGTAACTGATGTTACCAGGTATATCCATTATGCTTATAATACAAGTAAACATGTAAAGTTTCCATATTCATTTTTATGTGAATCCATATTCATTTTTCCTTTTTTAAAAAATGCAAACGTCAAGATACTATATCCTCTCTTCCACACCTTGTCTTTTTCCTGAATGTTTATACCTTCCAGTTTATGGACTGGGGTTTCATTCACCCTTTTTTGCTCCATGACACCAGCAGTCAATCCTGGAACCCAAGTCCCGTGTGCCCAAAACGCAATGCACACGAAACCTTCAGTCAGTACTTATTAAGCAAATAATCGCCATGTAGATGTTGAGAGATCACTACTACAAATACATTCTTGTTTACGTTTCCTATGACATTTTCCAGGAATTCAAGAGACCTTGCGCTGATCCTTGGGGGATGTGACCCCTACTTTATAAGAAAAATCATCTAGGGATTGAAATGATTTATTCAAACCAAGTTACTGCTCCATTTCAGCTACTCTGATTTTGGGCTTTGGAGGCATTACGGTTGAGCTCCAGAGAAATGAGAGATCTGGCTGAGTTTTCTCAGTAATAATTTCAATGTATACAGACAGGCAAGGATGGAGTCAGGCTGTCAGTATGATGCAGTCATGGACTCTACTTCCTGCTTCTACCTTGACCTGAAGACAGAGCACGCACCTGACCATTTCTTTGAACCTTTCTTCTAGCTTCCCTGGCTATAAAGCTTGATAATTCAACCTACTGTTAGGATTTTAAGTGCTCCAAAGTATTAAGTACCTAGCATGAAACAGCACAAAAAATATATTAAGAAAAAAAGTACCAACTAGCAAAGTGCTAAAAACGACACTCTGTCTTTCCTTAAGTATATTCTAAGAAATGGAAAAGCTGGCCTCTGGGGGGCTGTATGCAGAGCCCAGGAGTCTAGGAACCTTTCCATGATATAGGTGCAATAACTTTGTTAGACTTGAGAAAAGATCTAAAACAGACATCGTTTTAGAGCATTCATGATAAATGGTTCTTCACAAATTGAAGCTGATTATTTCTCTCCCTCGCCTACCCAGAGAGGTGGTCCTGGCCTTTAAACATGGTTCATTCCTGGAAATGCCATCTTAAAGGCAAATCCTACTTTAATTGTATGGTTAAAGGCCTCTCTCTCTTCATGAGAGAACCAAATGGATGAAGGTGACGGGAAGAGGGAAGAGGCATTTTTAAGGGCGTGTCTAACAAGAGTGGGGACAACTGGAACCCGCTTCAGATGGTGCTCTATGAAGAGAATGCAGTTGATTGCCACAAACGGTGCACTTATTGAATTACGTAGATGGCTGTTGAAATAAGAAAGAAATACCGATTGAGAGCATAGTGAAGACCTGGAGCCCCCCTAGGAGATTTGGAAAGTCGTTCCCCAAAGAAGCTTACTCCTCTGCGTTCTCCTTCCTTCACCTACCCGTACATCTTGGTCCAGTGTAAGTGACCACCTTTCCGTGCCTCAGTTTCCTTCCCTGGAAAGCAGCCTTGCAGTGGTCCAAGGAGGAGGGAAAGGCCTGTGGGTCTCCTGAGGGGGAGGAAATCACATCCACCACATGATGCAGAGCTTGGAGATCAACGGCAGGCTGGGCCTCCTCTCCAAGCCTAAAGTACCAGGAGCATCTGACACCAGAAAACCAGAAGGCAGCTAATTAAGAAGTTAGCTGCGGGGCCAAGTCAGTCTCTGTTGGCTATACATTCTGTGTCTACCATTCTCAGTACCGACTTTAAACATGTAAGGGTTTGCTTTTTGAGTTGATGCATGGCTTTGGCGCCCAGCAGAAAAAATCTGGGGAGAACTCAGTGAACTCTTTCCCTGGAATAGAGGGCACATCCAAATGTGGGCTGGGCATCTCCCCTCCTCCCCCCACCCCCAGTCGGGGTAGAGGACAGGGACAAATCGTCACTCTCGCCTGCTGGGAAGCAGTAGACCTGGCAGCATGCACCTCGGGGGTGTGTCTGAAGTTGGGCTCAGGTCCTCCTGGGTGAGCTGGCATAGTTCTCCCTAGGGAAAGTACCAGAGAGGCCTGGCTCACAGGAAGCTGTCTGGCATCACATTCGGGAGAGAGTGATCGGGCAGATACCGTCTCTTCACCAGCTTGGCAGGAGTCTGGTCCTGTGTGGGGAGGCGGAGCGTTTTCTTGCATCAGGTGAGCGCTCGCAGGACTCCTGTCCTTTCTGCAGGCAGAAGGAAACCAGTGTCCGCAAGACAACAGCAGAGCCGCGCAGCCGCTCATGGCTTCTCTCAATGTGCACGGGCTGTACAGCCGTCTAGCCTTTGTCTACCCGATGTCCATTCTCCCTTCTCCCTTGGTAACAGACCCCAGTTTTATTCAAAGTGTCCGTGAGACTACATTCCCAGCCATCCCTGCAGCTGGAGTGGCCCATGAGATGCAAGCGCAAGCCGTTAGGTGGGTCTTCAAGGGGCTGACCTCGAGGGAAGGGACCCCGGGGACCCTTGCCCTCCCCCTTCTTTCTCTCTGGGCACAGAGGTGATGGCTAGAACTTAAGTGGTCGTCTTGGTCCACGAGGCCCATGAGGGAGTCATGCTCTAGGAATGGCTACAGAAAAATCTAGAAGGAGCTCTAGTTCCTGATGATTCTGTGGACGGTAGCTATCTGCCAATGCCTTTTTGATGAGCAAATAAACCCCCAATTTGACAAAGTCAAATTTGTGATCTGAGCTCTGTCACTAACCGTACAAAATCCCTACCAGATACAGGCTGACTCAGAAAGTCGTGAGCGCCCAGTCGCTGGAGATGTGCAAGCATCCTCTGTGGGGTTAGGGGGTGAGGGGGCCGGCGGGGGGTGGGTGGGTAAGAGCAGAGTGTGAACCAGAAGCCTTTGGCATTTGGTACCGGTGACCCCGGCTGCACTGTGCGTGTACCCTAGGAGCCCTACGGGGTGCTCCACCCCGGCCTGTTGTGGCTCTAAGTTCAACAGCTTTACTCTGAGCCTTAAAGCACCAGGCTACAAACAGCGAGAAATTCCCCACAACTTAGGGGCCAGTTTGAACTGTCTGCTTCTAAAACCCGAGGATTTGCAGTAGAAGAAACCTTGGATGCAGGGGTGCAGGTGGCTGCCTGGATAACTCCAGTTTCAGCACGACCGCCCTTTGGGCCTATAGGGGGCGCTAAGGAACTGTGGGATCCCTGTCTCCTCTCTGGCTGGGTGTCCAACCATCCCTATCCCCCCCGCCAAGGAGACAGGAAAAATGGGGCTGGGGCCGGGACTAGGTTACAGTGGATGGGAATGAAATCCTCTCCCTTTCCCCGGTTCTTCTTAAAGATCTAAAAATGCAGAGCATCTGGTTTTGAAGTTCGGAAGAAAATCCCCCCCCTTCCCTGCCCACAAACCCTGCAATGAGAGTTTGATATTTCTGTCCGTGAATCTGGGGCTGGGACGGGGCTCTTGGAGACCTGCCAGCAGTCCTCACCACGTATTTAGCAAATGAGGAAATTGGCGGCGCGAGAAGGGAAGCGATGGGTCCAAAGCCACACAGGGCAGGGCGTTAGTGGCAGTGCAGGGACAAGAATCTGGGCCTTCCAATTTCCAGTCTAGAGTTCTTTCCACCACACCCACCACCGTGGCTGCGTTTGTTTTCTTTTCCAGCCCTTGGGGGACTCTGGCAGGGCTGGGGGTCTGATGTGAACTGGAATCTGTTTAATTTCACCTCTCATTGCTTCTGCTAGCTGGCCAGCACCGGCTTACAGAGGCAATTAGAACCAGACATCCCAGAAGGGCATTCCAGGGAGATCTCTTAAAATTCCACAGCAGCTGGGGACTTGCCTTTTCCTGCAGGGATCATCTGGTGTGTAAATACCCAGTTGTGTAAGTCACGGGGTGGAGGGGGATTTACACACACACACACACACACACACACACACACACACACACACACACGCTGTCTCTCGACACACACTCACTCACAGACAGAAAAATAGAGAAATATTCAGTAGCAATCTCTTTCCTTCCTACCTCCCAAAGAGAGAAGTTAGCAATTTACAGGCCGCCCTGGGAACATCTAATTACTGGCTTCTGAGGGGTGAGCACTGTTTGCACTAGGCGTGGGTGACTGAGGGGTGAGGGGACATTCCTGTTTTTCTTCCACCCCCTGCAGTTGGCTGCTGACTGCTGGGCTCTGGGCAATGGCCCAGGGGTGCTGGTGACCAGCTCAGGGAATACACAACCACCGACCCTGGCTCAGAGGTGTTATGTTGCTCTGTGGGAAGCTGAGTCTCCAAAAGACAAGACAGCAGCCCGGGCCCCCTGACCTGGACTTAGCCGCCTACAATATCCAGGGGCAGGGACACCCAAAACTGAAGGCGGACCCTGGGTCGTGAGTTGACGGCAGCCCTCTCTGCTTCTCGGGACTCCCATTCCACACTTGTCATCAGGAAACCTTGCTTCGGCCAACGATGTGCTACTGTGAAGTTGACCAGTGTTCGAGTACACCCGGAGGGCCTTTGGTCAGAAGTCAGTGGGAAATGGCTTGAAGGCATTGGGGAAAGTTGGGAAACCCGCGCGCCTTCCTTACCTGAGGGTCGTGTAAGAGCACCTGCTCTAACTATGATTTACAGGAGGATAGACAGAAGGGGACCAAAATGGCATCCTTCTGACATGTCTACATACCCAGTTAGTTGCAAAGCTTGGCCTAGAACTTCCGTTCCCAGACTAATGACGAGAAACAATATCCCAAGGCTAGTGTTTGGTGACAGACGCTCCCCCTTCTTGCCTGGTTGGCCTGGAAGGTGCCACCTCTAGGCCGCCACTCCCAGGTCCTCCCTCTGAGGTTGGATATTTGCTTGAATATCCTGGAAGAAT
Source organism: Leucopleurus acutus (assembly GCF_964270905.1). Lineage (NCBI taxonomy): Eukaryota > Metazoa > Chordata > Mammalia > Artiodactyla > Delphinidae > Leucopleurus > Leucopleurus acutus. Next base: position 74,882,965 of record NC_139147.1, on the reverse strand, counting down.
AGCTGTAAAACAATAAAAAATTAAATCTGTTCATGATTACTATGATTTTTATTAAACATGCCCTGTAACTCTGGCTACCTTTTCAAAATACACCCTGGACTGGGTGGTTACTTGGTGATTGACCGTCAACCCATGTGTTATGTGATATTTCATGTTACCAACTGACTTTCCATCTCTGTGTACCCGCTTTCCTGTGATCCCCACTTGCTGATGTCCCTGAGATCCTCTGTCTGTGTTCCAGATGCAGCATTCTTTACCAACCCCACGCTCAGGGAGAGAGGTCCGTTTTGCTGTTGGTATTTGTGTTTGGAAGGAGAAGTGCGTTCATTCATTTGTTCCTTCAACACCATGCCCTTGCTGCTGCTGGGAATTGTACAAGGTGCTGGGGTGGGGTGGGGGGATGGACAGAGAACTTGGTCTTGAGGAATTCCAACTTTGGTAAAGGGAGAGAACATGCCCACAAGTCACTCTAATAGAAAATAGACCCTATAAGAGAAGGATGATAAAATGAGTTCAGAGGAGAGGAAACCACTTCTGTTGAGGGTGGGTGGGGTAACAACCAGGGGAGACTTCCTGGAGGTGGTGGCATTAAAATTGTGCCTTGAAGGATGGGTAGGCTTCTGATGTGCAGAGGCTGTGGAGGCTGGAGAGGTGGGGCAGAGCATTCTAGGTGGGGGGAGGTAGGCAGAAAGAAAGCTCTATGGGTAACCATGACAGTGTCGGTATGGCTGGTTAGGCTGGTCAGTGGGGTCAGTCCTTGGAAGGTCACAGATGTTGGTGAAGGAGCTTCGGCAGCGGGTGTGGGGCAGCTGTTGTGGCTTTCTGCGTGGACAGGCATGAAGGCATAGTTACCTCTGAGAAAGGTGAGCTGGCAGCAGTGTGTGCATACATGTGACCAGGCTCACCCATGTGAGTTTCCCAGAAGATCCCTGGAGTAAAAGCCTGGTATTAATAACTTCTATTTGAGCAGTACTTTACAGTTTGCAAAGAGCTTTCACAGCCTTTACCTTCTAATGCACACAGTGCTACTGTGAACAACTGTGTGACGTTTCCATTTTATGGATCAGGAAACAGAGAACTTGAACAGGTTGAAGAGTGAGTCAAGTTTAAGGCCAGAATCCTGGTCCCGTTTCTTCTGACTCCAAATACTTGACTTGACTCAGCACCTTGCCAACCAGGCAAGAAGGGGGAGGGTCTGCCCCCAAACACTAGCCTTGGGATATTGTTTCCCTTCATTAAAAATGCATCATGGGGGCTTCCCTGGTGGTGCAGTGGTTGAGAGTCCACCTGCCGATGCAGGGGACACGGGTTCGTGCCCCGGTCTGGGAAGATCCCACATGCCGCGGAGCGGCTGGGCCTGTGAGCCATGGCCGCTGAGCCTGTGCGTCTGGAGCCCGTGCTCTGCAACGGGAGAGGCCACAACAGTGAGAGGCCCGCGTACCGCAAAAAAAAAAAAAAAAAAAAAAGAGCATCATGGGTATAAAAGGGACAGGATAGTGTGTGTGTGTGTGTGTGTGTGTGTGTGTGCGCGCGCGCACGCACGCACGCCTGCATGCATGTGCGTGCATATGACCATGGGGGTACTTGATATTAGACTGAAATATTTGGATGACAGATTTGGGTCTCCTGTTTTCCTTCCAGCAGTATAGCCATGACCCTTATCTCAGGCAAGTCAGTCTGAAAGTGGTGGGGCCATAGTGCTGTCATCAGCACCATGTTTCCGAGCAGTCGAACTATTGTGCCAATAAGGGCAGGAAACCTATAGGCCTTGTCATTGATAATAGGATTAATCACGAGAGGCCATTTTCCCAGTGGTCCTTTGCCAGCCTATCCTACGAGAGGAAGGAATGCGTTCAGTCAAATACCTCCTCCATCAATCCTCAAGAAAAAGGCCCGTCATTGACTGTTCTTCACGTTCTTGGTTATAACCTTCTATCCAGTGGTTTGGGGGTCTTGTTTTTTTGTATGTAGAATGGGCATAGGTGTTGGAGGTAACATGAACCTTCGTTTTAAAAGAACCTTCCAATTCTGATAGAGGGAAAATGTAATGTCACTTGTTCTAAAATTGACCGGAGTGACTCAGGTGGAGTGATGAGGGAATGGATTCATCTGCGTCCAGATTCCGAGGATGGAGAACCACAGGCAGGCCGGCAGCAGCAGGTAGGTGCTCATTAACCCCGACACTGTGTGTTTCTCTGGGAGTTTGTGGTTCCAGCGTTGAGAGATATTTGAGCGCTGGGCCAGAGTCAAGAGGCTAAAAACAGCCCTCTTGGGTTACTTGTTTCAGGAAGCCTCTGAGGAGCTGGAATTCCAGAAGTTGTTTGGGAAAGAGGAGGGCTCTGGCCCCTAGGCGGAAGGAGGGCTCAGAAAGGGAGAAAGGGAAGGGAGAGAAGAAAGTGTGTTGGCTGGAGGGACCCATGTCAAAGCTGCTAGGGCCACCAAGTGAAATCATTCCATTTAACTAATGGGAACCCCGACTGGGGATATGACGGGCCCAACATCACCCAGCTAACTGATGATCCAGTTGACTTTTAGGGAGTGGGTCAGACCCTTTGCAGGACAGAGAAGGTCTTAGGAGGGAGGTGAGGAGAGGACCAGTGGGAGCTGGGTAAGGTCCCAGAGAGGAGGTGATGGAGCCCCTCACAATGAGAAGCACTGATGTGCCCTTGGGTGATGGCGAGCAGGATGGTAGCTAAGGACTGGATGAATGAACTGGATGAGCTGTGATGAAGAGGGAGAAGTGACGGGGTCAGCTCATCCAGAACTGCTAGAGGATGGGACAGTAGGAGTCCACAAGGGGCTGCCCTGGAGGGCGCCAGCCAAGGGTGTAGACCAAACACCTGTATTCAAGTTCTACCTCACTACCTCCTAGCTGTATGACCCTGAACAAGTCACAGCATCTGAGATTTAGTTTCCTCAGTTGTAACATGGGAAGACTACTCCCTACCTTACAGGGGTTTTGAGAGAGTTCAATGACATGGGATGTGTGGAAATGTGTAACAAAGTTTGCTCCTACCTGAGTTGGTTAATTTATGCCTACATTCAGCAAGCATGTGTTATGTACCTACTGTGTGACTGGAAAATAGTAGGCGCTCAATCAGTGTATTAAAAAAATAAAGTGGGGTTAGAAAAGGAATTCGATTTGTCTGCCTTTGATGTCTAGCATAATCACGAGTATTAGGGAAGTTGGGCTATGGAACCATCAAAAAGATAAATGAGCTGCTTGGTATTTATCATTCTGGATACAGTTGATGGAGAGATCTGGGCTATTCATGAATACAGCCACTGGCAAGATTAAATGGAGGGGAAACGTAGATAGATGTCATCCAGAGACACATAATTGTTCTCCGTCAACAGAGAAGAAAGACAGAGGTCTGTCTAGCTCGAGCCTGGGCCATTTCAGTCAGTTGTGGAATACTTTTTCCCCTAGTATAGGGACTTGGTGTTCTATCTCCTCAGGCCTAAGCTTCAGGACACTGGATACAGCTGGCTTCTCTAAAGATGTTTTACCCTATTTGTTCCTCAATTTGGGGTCCTTAGGATTTTTAGGGGTCTACGAATATTGCAGTAGGGATTTGCAACCTATTTTCCAAAGTTCAAACATCCTATAAGCAACTACGTGCCCTTACAATGAGATTTTATTTGGCCAGAATAACATCAATTAGCCACGTTGATCAGAGCCTCTGGTGTGTGCTTTGATGAATAAAAAAGAGAAAATAAAAGCTGTGTAATAAGTTCAGAGTGCATAGAGTCAAAAAATCTTTCAAACATGGGGGCCTAGAGCAGTAAGAATATAATAATAAAAAAGATCGAAAATAAAACTGAAAACATTGGTAACTCAATTCAACTCTCCCATTTTCCAGTTGAGGACCCAGAGGCCAGGAACCAAAGACACTCGTTCAAGGTCACAGAGCTGCTCACTGGCAAAGCCAGACCCAGAACCCAGGTGCCCGGCCACTGGGCTTTTTAATGCATCTGTGTCCTTGAGCGTGGTTTGGAAGTCTACTTAAATTGGTGCGTGGGTATTAGTAAACACAGGTCACCTACCGAAAATCACTGCCTGGGTATCAAAAGGGAAAAGGATTCTGCAAAAGGCTTTTCCTTGGGCTCCTCCTCTTTGGAGTCCAGTCACCTGAGTGGTTAGTCCAGCTCGTGTTTGCCTGATGGAATTTCCCAAGGCAGGGGGAAGACTGAAGGCAGGAACGCCCTGGGAGGTTCTTGGGGAAGATGAACATCCTCTCTTTATTTTGAAAGCAAATATTCAGGAAGGGAAATGGCAACACTTCCCAGAATTCAGGCTGAAGCAAAACACAGATGACGTATCAGACTGGCATCTCATTCATGAGATGGAGGGACACTGCTGCCAGGGGTCGCCGAGGAGATCGCTTGTCTGTAAATAAAAGATTGGGAGAGGTGAGAGACAGCTGCTACCTGAAAAAGGAGCATCTGGGTAAATCTAGGTTTTCCAGACAGGGAATTATGTGTAAGGACCAGAAGTGGTGAGCTGTTCAAGAAAGAGATTTAGTTGAAATGTGTTCCCCACAGCTCTCAGTAAACAGCCGAACACATTTAAATTTTCATCAGGGTACGCGAATTCTGGGAACATTAGGCAAGATGAATTTAAGTTCACAGTGGCCAAGTAGCTGTATATTTTCCTTTGGGAAGGCTAGCGATGTCCCTTGGTGACATTTATTTATTTGTTTTTTATATTTTTCTTTTTGCGGTACGCGGGCCTCTCACTGTTGTGGCCTCTCCCGTTGTGGAGCACAGGCTCCGGACGCGCAGGCTCAGCAGCCATGGCTCAGGGGCCCAGCCGTTCCGCGGCATGTGGGATCTTCCCGGACCGGGGCACGAACCCGTGTCCCCTGCATCGGCAGGCGGACTCCCAACCACTGCGCCACCAGGGAAGCCCCCTTGGTGACATTTAATGATTATGTTTGGAATATGCAATTCATTTTTCTGTTTGGGGGCTTTCAAAATTTAATCAAATATTTTTCTTTAGATCCCTTCAAGCTGTTGGTCTCTCTAGTTTCCACAGATTGGAGACTTCGTCCCGGCCATGCTTTCTTCCAGTGAAGTTGACATCCTCAGATTCCAGCTGGATATGCTTAGTAGTCACTCAGAACTTGGGCTCCCTTTCGCCTCCTCCACGTGACAACCACCTGTCCCTGCTTAAGACCCCCACGGTGGATTCCTATCGTTCTGAACAGTTAAACCCTCCTAATGTGCCCTATTTGTCCAGGCAAGGCCCAGTGGCTCCCTGCCTCTCTGGCCCTCGACTCTTCTTGCTGTAGCCATACTGCTTTTCTTTTATTCCCTTGTAATCATCAGGGTCCTTCCTACCACAAGACCTTTATACAGGCTGCTCCCTCCGCCAGATACCTTTGCTTCCCTTTTTTACCTCATTACATCTGCCATCCTTTAGATAACCGCCTACTTGTCAGTCCCCGGAGGGAAACTTCCTCCACACCCGTCTCCATTAAATTCCCCATTTACATGTGCTGAGAGCACCATGAACCCCTCCTCTAACAGTCCTGAAGACTTGAATTTTGTGTGCAGTTACTTGATAGTGTCTAATCTTTCCATTAGGGCTCCATTGGGTGCTCATGAGGACAGACACATGACTGTTGTTACACACTACTCCGTCTCCAGCGATGCGGACAGTGCCTGCTGTATAGTAGACACTCAGAGGTGCTTGACAGAATGAAGGGGTGAGCTCACGTTGGCCCACAGTAGGTGCTCATTAGAGTAGCTGGATGAGAGTGGAAGGAAGAGAGTCATGAGAAATCAAGGGAGCTGGTGATGCTACACTAACTGGCACGTGCCGCTTCACCGGGCAAGACCTGTCCTCCAGGCAAGGCCTCCTGCAAGGTGAAGGCCTCTCTTTAACCAAGGGGCAATCAGAAACTTTTCTGTTTTTAGCTCTTGTTGTTAAGAAACTTTAAAAAATTGTGAAGTAGGGTGAAATTAATAGGCTGTTTTTCAAGATTCATGATCTTTGATTATCTAAGGATCACCATTCTGAATAGCGTGTAGACACATATAAATCTGGGTGGGTAAGATTAGGATGGATATAAATATTCCAAGATGGCTTCCTGATTTAGTTCTTCCCTTCTTCCCCCTTTCTTTCTTTCCTTCCATGAATAAATCTCTGCTAAAATTAAAAAAAAAAAAAAAAAGAGAGGTGCCGCGTGGGGTCTGAGGACTTGAGGTCGGATCCTGAATCTACCACCTTCCAACTGTATGACTTTGAGCCTGTTACTTCACTTTTTGAAATATTATGTTTAAAGTCAAAGTTCTAAAAGTTAAAAAATCTGTGAGGACACAAACTAAGCCAGTGGCAGTAAGAATGGAGAAAGAGTTCAAACAGTGATGAAGTACATCAATGGGTCTCAAAGCGTGGTCCCAGGACCAGCAGTATCCGCATCACCTGGGAACTTGATAGAAATGGAAGTCTCCAGCCCCATCCCAGATCTAGTGAGTTAGAAACTATGGGTTGGGAAGGTGGTCCCAGGAAGCTGTCCTTTAAGAAGACTTCCAGGAGATTGTGATGCATGTTGAAGTTTGAGAACCACCAGATTAGAGGCTGAGGGTGAGGGAGAGGAAAATGTTGAGGGCAGAGGAGGTGCTGAAAGGAAAATGAAGTCAACCAGGACGGTTTGAGAGCTTGGATTTCCTGTCTGTAACAGGAGGGATGCCTGACTTGTAGGAGCTGTCTGTTGTGCAGCAGGGGTGGAGGGGAGAGATTCAGGGTAAGTCATCTACAGATACAAACCCTTCTTTTCTGAGGGACCTTAAGGAAGGTCTAATCTGGGAGAAACCCACATCTTGATTTCCTGAGATGTCCCAACACAGCTTGAAACAGAACAAGGCCCTGGGAAATGGGACCATCCCATGCACCTGTGTCCTGGAGTATCTGGCAACCTCAGACACAGGGAGAGTCAAACAGCATTGAAGGGACTTAGCTATTTCCTTTCCCCGGAAACATCCCGGGCCTGAGCGATCTGTTTGTGCTGGAGTAATCGCTTGCCTAATGAGGAGTTCAAATAGGCACTGTGCAGTTCACAGGAATGCTTTCTATTCTTGCCAAATAATCAGAACGTTTACTAGGTAAGACCTTGAGGGGATCTGAGCACAGCCCCACCCATATCACCACAAAGTATTGGACAATAAACCCAACATCTGCTTTCTTGCCTGTGACATGAACACGGGGTTGCTGCTGAGACCAGGGAGCCATTGTTATAAATGCACAGACCTTGGAATCCAATGAACTCTTTTTTCACTCTGTGCTGATGTGTTTTGCACATGCTTTGGCTATATTTTTTTTTTGTGTTGCTTGTTTTAATCAATATGTTGTACATATATATATTGACAACAGTTATCTCTGGTTCTTTTACACTTTTGTCTATAGAAAAGTTTTTTCAGGAAACATTTATCATCATGATTATTATTTAAAAGCTAGTGTTCAGTGGGAGGGACCTCTGGAAGATGAGGGTAGAGAAGCATATTCATTTATTCACTGATTTGATAAATATTCATTGAGCATCTATTATGTACCAGGCACTGGAGATACAGCAGTGAATAAAATAAACGAAGTTCAGACCTAACGGAGATTATATTCCATTTGGGAATGTAGATTATAAATAATAATAAATTATTAGAAAAGTATATTAGTACATCAGAAGGTTATGTGTGTTCTTTAAAAAAAAAAAAAGGAAGCAGGAAAGGAAGGTTGGAAGGGTGAGAGAAGAGGGTACTACTGTTGGGTAGTCAGGGATGGAAGTGGGCCATGTAGACATGTGGGGGAAGAGTTTTCCAGGCAGAGGGAGTGGCTGGCAACAAGGTTCTGTTGGAAGCTTGTGAAGGGCCAGATGAGTAGGACTTTTTAGGCCACTGTAATGAAATCTGCCTTTACTCTGAGCAAGGTGGCAGCTATGGATTTTGCACACAAGAGTCCCGTGATCTGGCTTCTGGGTTTTAACAAGGAGCCCTCTGACTGCTTTTTGAAAATAATAGTAGTGGGGCAAGGGAGGAAGCAGAGAGATCAGTAAGGAGGCTCCTGCAATAATCCCAGCGAGAGATCGGGGAGATTTGGTTCAGGGTGGGAGTAGAGGCAGTGAACAGTGTGGATTCTGGATCTCTTTGGGAGATACAGACAACAGGGTTTGCTGATTAGATTGGATCAGAGAGAAAAGTGGAGTCAACTACAACCCGCAATTTTTGCAACTAAATGAAAGGAATGGTCTTTAGTTGAGATGGGGAAGGCTGTGGAAGAGGGGGTGGGGCGGGATGTTTGAGAATTCAGTTTGGAGGGTTTAAATTGGGACAATAATTACACACATTGAGCCTAGAATTATGAAAGACCTACTAATGAATTTCCGGTTTAACACAAAGACAACATAGAAGTACAGTTTCTAGTGATCTTGTGGAAGATAGACTGGAGGCATAGAGATTAAAGGCAGGGAACACGCTAGGAAGTCATGGCCTTGGAGTTGATGACGAGACCCTGAACAAGGACAGACGGGAGTAAGGGGAGGACACAGCTGAGAGATATCTAGGAGGTAGACTCAACTAGAAAAGGTGGCAACATTAGATGTCAAGGCTGTGAGATGAAGGCCAGCCCTAACCATGTTTCCCAGCAAGGCTGGGTCATGAAGGTTCACAACCTAGTACAGCAGACACTGGGAAATTCCCACATGGCAGCCAATGGCCCACTTCTAAAATCATACCCAGCATTGTAAAACAACTATACCCCAATTAAAAAAAAAAAAATCATACCCAGAACATCAAAACTACAGGGTCAAAGAAGAACTGAGGTGGTTATTTCAAGTTCTGATAATGGGTCAAATACAAGAGGCGTTACTCATTTGAATACTAATTAATGGCACTCAGACTTCCATTTAAATAGTACTCGACCCTCCGCATAAGGAAAAACTGAGCAGAGTTTTGTTATTTCTAGGCTGCTGTGTTACTGTTACCTTCTTCTGGCAGTGACTTGTTTTCCTGTTAAAACTTTTAGGCATTCCTTCTGTGCCGTATCTGTTACCCAAAGCAATACATAATGGACTAGACAGGATTATTGGCCCAAATGACAAAACCAGATGTAACATGGAAGAATTTTTTCCTGTAACCACACATAGGTCTTTGGCCTCACACAGCTGTTCATTGTAAGTAGGAGGATTCACACCAGGGACTCCAAAATGGGCAGTAAGGGATACACAATCACCCATCTGCAGTCCTTTGGGAGTAGGAAGTAGTGAAGGGGGGCTGGTCCTCTGGGCTCAGCTTCTGGTGGAGGTAGCCTTAAATTCTTGCCTACAGGATATGATTTGCAGACTGTAAAGGGGCTGCTTTCTAGGCGACAGCATGGTGAAGAGAGTCTGGGGTTGAAAACCTGGGCTGCTCTGCCACTTCCAAATCCTGAGATTTGGGATAAGTCATGTTGCCTCTCTGAGCCCCAGTGTTCGCATCCATGGAATAAGGATAATATATTCCTTTACTTAAATGTCTTTGTCAGGTTTTTCTATCAAGATTATGTTAGCCTCATAAAATGGATAGAGAAATGGGTCTTCACATCTATTTTTCTAAAAGAGTTTGTGTAAAAATAGTACTATTGATTCCATAAATGTTTGATAGAACTCACCGGTGAAACCATCTGGGCTGGAGTGATCGATGTGAAAATGCTTTTGACTAAGATTATGAATTGAATATTTTTAGTAGAGGTTGGGCTATTTAGATTTTCTGTTTCATCTTGAGTCAACTTTGGTTAGTTATGTTTTTCAAAGAATTTGCCCACTTGATCTGAATTACTGACCTTATTCACGTAGAGTTCATAGTATTCCCTTGTTAGCCTTTAATGTCTGTAGGATCTATAGGATATCTCCTCTTTCATTCTTGAAATTGGTCATTTGTGTTTACTCTTTTTTTCTTGATGAATCTTAATAAGGAATTATAAATTTTATTAATCTTTTCAAGGAGACAACTTCTGGCTTTGTCAATTTTCTCTATTTGAGGTGTGTGTTTTATTTCACTGCTTTATACTCTTATGCTTATTATTTCTTTTCTTTAATATCAGATTTAATGCATTCTTCTTCTAGTTTTTTAAGCTAGAAACCTAGATCATTGATTTCAAAACCTTCTTCCTTTTTAATATAGGTAGTTAAACTATAAATATCCCTTAAAGTATTGCTTTAGTTGATATATTGTGTTTTCACTATCAATCAGTTCAAAAATTTTCTAACTTTCTTTGTAATTTCTCTTTTGACCCATGTGTTTAGAAGTGTGCTATTTAATTTCTAAATATTTGGGGGATTGTCTAGATATTTTATTGCAATTGATTTCTAATTTAGTTTCATTGGTTTAGGGAAGACATTCTATAAGATTTCAATTGTTTGAATGTGTTGAGATTTATTTTATGGTTCAGAACATGTTTGATCTTGGTCAGTATTCTATTTGTACCTGAAAAGGATGTGTATTTTATACTTATTGGGTGTGGAATGTTATATAAATATCAATTAAGTTAAGTGTTGTTTGGATCTATATCTTTACTGTTTGCTTTTTTGTATTCTTGTTATACGAATCACTGAGAGAGAGGTTCAGAGCAATCTTTTAAAGCATAAATAAGAATATGTTCTTTGCAATGTAAAATTCTCAAAGGCTTCTTCTTTTTTTTGAATATTTATTTATTTGGCTGCGCTGGGTCTTAGTTATGGCACGCGAGATCTTCGTTACAGGATCTTTAGTTGTCGCATGTGGGATCTTTACTCGTGTCATGCGGGATCTAGTTCCCTGGCCAGGGACCGAATCTGGGCCCCCTGTATTTGGGAGTGCAGAATCTTAACCACTGGACCACCAGTCCCCCTCAAAGTCTTCTTAGTGTGCTTAGAATAAGATGCAAATGTCTTTGATTCTGTAAGAGACCACGTGATCCAGTCTATGCGTTTTTCTGAGATCTTCTCTTCTAGTACTCCACACACCCCTCCTCTACCCCACCCCCACTAACTACACTCTAGTCACTCTGGCATTTTTCCTGTTCTCTGAACCCACTAAACTTATTTCTATCTCAGGATGTTTGCATTTGCTCTTCCCTTGGTCTGGGATTATGTTTTCACCCAGATAATCACATGCTGGCTCCTTCACACCCCTTCAGCCTCAGCTCAAATGTCACTGCCTCAGAAAGGCCTTCCATAACCTCTCTATCTGGAGCAGTCTTTATCACATCACCCTGATTTATTCTCTTTGTAGAACTGTTCACTATTAGAATTAACTCTGTTTATTAAGTTTTTGGTTTATGGTTTGTATGCTGGTTTTTTTAGTGTGGCATCCCTGAAGCTGAAAATAGAGCCTTCTTGTGGTAGACATTTAATAAATACTTGTTGGATGAAGGGTTAGTAGACAGCAGGATGGGTAGATGGACTATCGGCATTTTATGTCATTCAAGATTATGTATCTTATTTCGTAGCTCTTTCTATCTGGGTGTTAAGACTGTACTGTGAGGTCTTAGAAACTCATTCTACTTTAATTCTGTGTCTCTGGCACAACCTGGCAACTGCTCAGTAAATAATTGTTAGACAAAAGCATGGCTGGCCCAGCATTGAAAATGCTGCATACATACCTGTCAGCAGTCACTTTACTGCATCTCTCTTTTGAATCAACTAAACCAGAGTTTGGTACATGACCTTGTATATAATGTGTGCTCAATATGTATGAAAGAAGAAAGAAGGAAGGAAAGAAAGAAAGAAAGAAAGAAAAGAAAGAAAGAAGAGGGGCTTCCCTGGTGGTGCAGTGGTTGAGAGTCTGCCTGCTGATGCAGGGGACACGGGTTCGTGCCCCGGTCCGGGAAGATCCCACATACTGCGGAGCAGCTGGGCCCGTGAGCCATGGCTGCTGAGCCTGCGTGTCCAGAGCCTGTGCTCCGCAACGGGAGAGGCCACAGCAGTGAGAGGCCCGCGTACCACAAAAAAAAAAAAGAAAGAAAGAAAGAAAGAAATAGAAAGAAAGGAAGGAAGAAAGAAGGAAAGAAAGGGAGGGAGGAAGGAAGGAAGGGAGGGAGGAAGGGAGGAAAGGAGGGAAGGGGGAGGGAGGGAGGGAGGAAGGAAATAAGAGAGAGAGAAGGAACGAAAGAAAGAAAAGAAAGAAAGAAAGAAAGAAATAGAAAGAAAGGAAGGAAGAAAGAAGGAAAGAAAGGGAGGGAGGAAGGAAGGAAGGGAGGGAGGAAGGGAGGAAAGGAGGGAAGGGGGAGGGAGGGAGGGAGGAAGGAAATAAGAGAGAGAGAAGGAATGAAAGAAAGAAAAGAAAGAAAGAAAGAAAGATGTAAAGAAGAAAAGAAAGAGAGAAAGAGAGGGAGGGTGGAAGGAAGGAAGAAAAAAGGAAGGTAGAAAGGGACATGTCACAGCTCTGATGGACACATTGGCTGCAAGTTTCAAATCTGGGTCCCCAAAGCCAAAATGTCAGAAAGGGTCTCCTTGCACCTTTGTTATCCTCAGATGTCATAAGAATTGCAGTTCTTCAGTGCATGGTCCATTTCACCTCCAATCACAGGCACAGGAAGCGGGGGATATGGAAGTAAGCTTAGAAAGTCATGGTTCTTTCCCTATAGCGCCGCAGTATAGAACAGATGTCATGGCAGCAGCCTGGAAAAATGATGACCAAAGCATTTCCATGCACTTCTGATTAGCCGTGAAGGCTTAATTGTTTCTTAAATGTTTTTTGGAAATGAATCCTTACTAGTGAAGAAGAAAGGATGAGAAATGTGTATCACAGACCATGAAATCATTTCCGCCCCTGACTATTGAACATCCAGTGTGCTTTTCCTTTGAAGGATTCAAATCAACCTGGGAACTTTAAAATTTTGTCACTGTTCTGTGGACTCCTGAGTTCATTAGAACTCCCAGAACTTCTTCCCCAATAGACTGCAAGTCCCTTGTCTGTAACAGCTTCTTCACTTCCTGAGACTAGCCACCTGCTTGACCCCAGATTGCACTCAGCAACGGGGCCTTACTTTGGAAAGATGCAGGCTTGGAAGCTGCATTGTTTGCACCTGAGGTGCACGAATATTAAGAGGATCAGTCAGCCTGGGTAGCCCAGCTGTCCCTCCAGCCACATGCTTCCGCTATGGCTGTGCAGATCCCATGGTAAGGGCTGCCCACGTTGCTCCTGAACTTCACCTCGTTCTCTTTGTCTAGAATGGGAGGGAGAGCAGGGGGTAGTTGAGGTTCTGACATACGGTATTTCTGTTTCCATCCGGTAACCAGCCAAACCATTACAGAATATTAGGGATTTTAAAGAGTGGAAAATCTACTGCAGTTGGGCTTACTTAAACAGAGATATATAATTCTGGAGAGGCATGAACATAAGGACTAACCTCTTTTGGATTAAAAACCTGTATTATATTCCAATCATAAAAATCAGTAAATGCTACATGTAGAAATAAAGGCTGCCCAAAGCCAGGGTGGAAATTGAATATGATTGCAAAGCTAAATCAAGATGCAAATGCATGGGGACTTCCCTGGTGGCACAGTGGTTAAGAATTCACCTGCCAATGCAGGGGACACGGGTTCGAGCCCTGGTCCGGGAAGATATCACATGCCACGGAGCAACTAAGTCTGTGTGCCACAGCTACTGAGCCTGCGCTCTAGAGCCCGCAAGCCGCAACTACTGCAGCCCACGTACCTAGATTCTGTGCTCTGCAACAAAGAGAAGCCATCGCAATGAGAAGCCCGCACACCGCAATAAAGAATAGCCCCCTCTCGCGGCAACTAGAGGAAGCCCGTGCACAGCAACAAAGACCCAATGCAGCCAAAAATAAATAAATTAATTAATTAATCAAAAAAAGATGCAAATGCATGTAATTTCCCATCAGATCCTACTGTAATACTACTGTAGGATTCATAAAATCTAAATCTCTGATATTATACTGTGAGAAAAATGAGGTTTAGAATAAAAAATATTAAGATTAAGAAACTGAAGTTATTTCCTCATATGTAACTTTTGACAGGCATTTTAGGAGTGTAATATGTAGATCCATGATTCATATTAAAAACATTTAGATTCATCAGGTTATTTTGAAATTAGAGAAAAAAAGTAACGTATCAAAAAATCAGAGCTGGAAGAGACCCTCACAATCAGATTGTCCAACACTGTAAAATAAGAAGTTTGGCCTACCCAAGGGGTTTCTGAACTCCACTTCTTGGACTGGAGCCAGGTTCCTGCAGTGCATTGTATCACCTTGCAAGCTTATTAAACAGGCAGATTGCCAGGCCCCATCCCTGGAGGTTCTGAGTCAGCCAACTAATCTGGGGACCACTGGATTCAAGGCACTCTCCCAGACATGACATTCAAGGAGCCTGTGACACCAGGCTTAGCCCTGCCTTTCATCACTAGGATGGTCAGAGTGAGGATGGAAATGGCATTAGGGTCCATCTGCACTGAGACTGGGCCTCTGTGTTTTAAAGGACTTTGGGTCCCCAATAAGTTTTTCAAACTCCTCGATTCATAAATGCCATCCTTCTGGATCACCACTGCAAACCTATAGCTCCAGCCACCCTGATCTCATTCATCCATTCATATAGCAAATAGTTACTGAGCGCCTACTGGGAATGACAGACAAATACACAGAGAGTGACGATCCAGTGGCTGTGGAGAAAGAGTAGGCTGCTAGGGGAGCATCTTGGAGGACCACCTCATCAGATTTGGGGGAGTCAGCTGGTACTGATGGATGAGTGGAAGTTAGTCAAAGTGAGAGGGAGACCATCCTTGATCCATCCTCTGGAGGTGGACACATTTCCACTTCCAGCTAATAAAAGGGGAAAAAAGATTCTGGGGAGGCACTAGGGCAACAGGAGTATCTGTCACAGAAGCCATCCAAATCATCCAGTATGCAATGTTAATTTCTTCGTTTTGATAACTGTACCGTGGTTATACAAGGAAGCTGGGTGAAGAATATAGAGGAACTCTCTGTACTAACCTGAAAACTCTTCTATACATTTAAATTATTTCAAAATAAAAAAGTTTGTAAAAAACAATCATTCAGATAGAGAAGTCAGAGGACAGACCTAAGGTGGTGACTGTGGGGGTGGCTGATGGAGGCATATGTGAGAGACACTTAGAAGGTAGAATGAAGAAAACTTAGGAATTGATCAAATGAAGGAGGATAAAGAGGAAGGATGCTTTAGCCAACAGGGGATATGGAGGGCCATTCCCTGGGATGGAGAACAGAGGAAGTGAGGTCTGGGGGGAAAGATAATGAGGTGTTTGTGGGAGTTTCAGGTGGAAATGATTGTGAGAGCACCAGGTATCTAGGTCTGGAGCTCAGAAGAGGGGTCAGCATTAGATGTAAATATTTGGGAATCAACAAGAAACAAATGAGAAAAACATGATCAAGAAAGTAATTGACATCATTGGAGTAGATGGGATTTTCCTGGAGAGGGTACATAGAATGATAAATGAAAAATGGATGGAGGGCAGAACCTTAAAGAAAGAGTTAGAAAAAGAGGAAATTGAAAAGAACACCCAAAGAGGAAGAAAGAACACCAGCTGAGCATGATGTTGTGGAAGGAAACAGAAGAAGGACTTTCAAGGAGACAAGATCAGCCCTCAGGAAGGTCAAGCTAGATAAGAACAGCACTGGCTGTGTTATTGACAACCTTGGTGAGTTTAATCTTGATCTTCCCACTAAATGTTTTTGTTACTGCAAAAACAATATGGAAAAATCGCTCAATGTTTTTAAGTGCTTACTTTGATGAAACAAGCCCTGGGCATCAAGCAGCTGGCCTTTTTTTAATCTTTATTATTCATTTCTGACCTAATATTTATTGTTGTCTCTGTGTGTGTAAGTGGGGTGTATGTACTAGTTTTTTTGGTTTTGAATTTTATTTTATTTTTAATACAGCAGGTTTTATTAGTTATCTATTTTACACCTATTAGTGTATATATGTCAGTCCCAATCTCCCAATTCATCCCACCACCACCACTTGCCCCCACCCCCGCTTTCCCCCTTGACGTCCATACCTTTGTGCTCTACATCTGTGTCTCTATTTCGGCCTTGCAGACTGGTTCATCTGTACCATTTTTCTAGATTCCACATACATGTGTTAATATACTATATTTGTTTTTCTCTTTCTGACTTATTTCACTCTGTATGACAGTCTCTACATCCATCCACGTCTCTACAAGTGACCCAATTTCGTTCCTTTATATGGCTGAGTAATATTCCATTGTATATATGTACCAAATCTTCTTCATGCATTCGTCTGTCAATGGGCATTTAGGTTGCTTCCATGACCTGGCTATTGTAAATAGTACTGCAATGAACATTGGGGTGCATGTGTCTTTTTGAATTATGGTTTTCTCTGGGTATATGCTCAATAGTGGGATTGCTGGGTCATATGATAGTTCTTTTTTTAGTTTTTTAAGGAACCTCCATACTGTTCTCCATAGTGGCTGTATCAATTTACATTCCCACCAAGAGTGCAAGAGGGTTCCCTTTTCTCCACACCTTCTCCAGCATTTGTTGTTTGTAGATTTTCTGATGATGCCCATTCTAACTGGCGTGAGGTGATACCTCATTGTAGTTTTGATTTGCATTTCTCTAATAATTAGTGATGTTGAGCAGCTTTTCATGTGCTTCTTGGCCATCTGTATGTCTTCTTTAGAGAAATGTCTATTTAGGTCTTCTGCCCATTTTTGGATTGGGTTGTCTGTTTCTTTAATATTGAGCTGCAAGAGCTGTTTATATATTTTGGAGATTAATCCTTTGTCCGTCGATTCATTTGCAAATATTTTCTCCCATTCTGAGGGTTGTCTTTTCGTCTTGTTTATAGTTTCCTTGCTGTGCAAAAGCTTTTAAGTTTCATTAGACCCATTTGTTTATTTTTGTCTTTATTTCCATTACTCTAGGAGGTGGGTCAAAAAAGATCTTGCTGTGATTTATGTCAAAGAATGTTCTTCCCAGGTTTTCCTGTAAGAGTTTTGGAGTGTCTGGTCTTACATTTAGGTCTTTAATCCATTTTGAGTTTATTTTTGTATATGGTGTTAGGGAGTGTTCTAATTTCATTCTTTTACATGTAGCTATCCAGTTTTCCCAGTACCACTTATTGAAGAGACTATCTTTTCTCCATTGTATATCCTTGCCTCCTTTGCCATAGATTAGTTGACCATAGGTGCGTGGGTTTATCTGCTGGCTTTCTATCCTGTTCCATTGATCTATATTTCTGTCTTTGTGCCAGTACCGTATTGTCTTCATTACTGTAGCTTTGTATTATAATCTGAAGTCAGGGCGTCTGATTCCTCCAGCTCCGTTTTTTCATTCAAGATTGCTTTGGCTATTCAAGGTCTTTTGTGTCTCTATACAAATTTTAAGATATTTTTTGGGTTCCAGTTCTGTAAAAATTGCCATTGGTAATTTCATAGGGATTGTACTGAATGTGTAGATTGCTTTGGGTAGTACAGTCATTTTCACAATATTGATTCTTCCAATCCAAGAACATGGTATATCTCTCTATCTGTTTGGGTCATCTTTGATTTCTTTCATTGGTATCTTATAGTTTTCTGAGTACAGGTTTTTTGCCTCCTTAAGTAGGTTTATTCCCAGGTATTTTATTCTTTTTGTCAGTGGTGAATGGGATTGTTTCCTTAGTTTCTTCTTCTGATCTTTCGTTGGTAGTGTATAGGAATGCAAGAGATTTCTGTGCATTAATTTTGTAGCCTGCAACTTTACCAGATTCATTGATCAGCTTTAGTAGTTTTCTGGTGACATCTTTAGGATTCTTTATGTATAGTATCATGTCATCTGCAAACAGTGACGGTTTTACTTCTTCTTTTCCAATTTGTATTCCTTTTATTTCTTTTTCTTCTCTGATTGATGTGGCTAAGACTTCCAAAACTATGTTGGATAATAGTGGTAAGAGTGGGCATCCTTGTCTTGTTCATGATGTTAGTGGAAATGGTTTCAGTTTTTCACCATTGAGGATGATGTTGGCTGTGGGTTTCTCATATATGGCGTTTATTATGTTGAGGTAGGTTTCCTCTATGGCCACTTTCTGGAGAATTTTTATCATAAATGGGTGTTAAATTTTGTCAAAAGATTTTCTGCATTTATTGAGATGATCATACGGTTTTTCTCCTTCAGTTTGTTAATATGGTGTATCACATTGATTGATTTGTGTATTTTGAAGAATCCTTGCATCCCTGGGATAAATCGCACTTGATCATGGTGTTTGATCCTTTAATGTATTGTTGGATTCTGTTTGCTAGTATTTTGTTGAGGATTTTTGCATCTATATTCATCAGTGATATTGGTCTGTAATGTTCTTTTTCTGTAGTATCTTTGTCTGGTTTTGGTATCAGGGTAATGTTGGCCTTGTAGAATGAATATGGGAGTGTTCCTTCCTCTGAAATTTTTTTGGAAGAGTTTGAGAAGGATGCGTGTTAGCTCTTCTCTAAATGTTTGGTAAAATTCACCTGTGAAGCCATCTGGTCCTGGACTTTTTTTGTTGGGAGATTTTTAATCACAGTTTCAATTTCATTACTTTTGATTGGTCTGTTCATATTTTCTGTTTCTTCCTGGTTTAGTGTGGGAAGGTTATACCTTTCTAAGAATTTGTCCATTTCTTCCAGGTTGTCCATTTTATTGGCATAGAGTTGCTTGTAGTAGTCTTTTATGATGCTTTGTATTTATGTAGTGTCCATTGTAACTTCTCCTTTTTCATTTCTAATTTCATTGATTTGAGTCCTCTCCCTCTTTTTCTTGATGAATCTGGCTAAAGGTTTATCAATTTGTTTATCTTCTCCGAGAACCAGCTTTTCGTTTTATTGATCTTTGCTGTTGTTTTCTTTGTTTCTATTTCATTTATTTCTCCTCTCATCTTTATGGTTTCTTTCCTTCTACTAACTTTGAATTTTGTTTGTTCTTCTTTCTCTAGTTCCTTTAGGTGTAAGTTTAGATTGTTTATTTGAGATTTTTCTCGTTTCTTGAGGTAAGATTGTATTGCTATAAACTTCCCTCTTAGAACTGCTTTTGCTGCATCCCATAGGTTTTGGGTGGTTGTGGTTTCATTGTCATTTGTTTCTACGTATTTTTTGATTTCCTCTTTGATTTCTTCAGTGATCTCTTGGTTATTTAGTAATGTGTTGTTTAACCTTCACGTATTTGTTTTTCTTATGTTTATTTCCCTGTAATTTATTTATAATCTCATAGTTTTGTGGTTGGAAAAGATGCTTGATATGATTTCAATTTTCTTAATTTTACTGAGGCTTGATTTGTGACCCAAGATGTGATGTATCTTGGAGAAAGTTCCGTGTGCACTTGAGAAGAAAGTGTAATCTGCTGTTTTTGGGTGGAATGTCCTATAAATATCAATTAAATTTATCTGGTCTATTGTGTCATTTAAAGCTTGTGTTTCCTTATTAATTTTCTGTCTGGATGATCTGTCCATAAGTGTAAGTGAGGTGTTAAAGTCTCCCACTATTACTGTGTTCCTGTTGATTTCCTCTTTTATGGCTGTTAGCATTGGCCTTATGTATTGAGGTGCTCCTATATTGGTTGCATATATATTTATAATTTTTATATCTTCTTCTTGGATTGATCCCTTGATCATTATGTAGTGTCCTTCCTTGTCCCTTGTAACATTCTTTCTTTAAAAACTATTTTATTTAATATGAGTATTGTTCCTCCAGCTTTCTTTTGATTTCTATTTGCATGGAATATCATTTTCCATCCCCTCACTTTCAGTCTGTATGTGTCCTTAGGTCTGAAGTGGGTCTCTTGTAGACAGCATATAGATGTTTTTGTATCCACTCAGTGAGCCTGTGTCTTTTGGTTAGAGAATTTAATCCATTCACATTTAAGATAATTATCGATATGTATGTTCCTATTACCATTTTCTTAATTTTTTTGGTTCTTGTTTTGTTTTTTTGCAGTACGCGGGCCTCTCACTGTTGTGGCCTCTCCCATTGCAGAGCACAGGCTCCGGATGGGCAGGCTCAGCGGACATGGCTCACGGGTCCAGCTGCTCTGCGGCATGTGGGATCTTCCTGGACCGGGGCACGAACCCGTGTCCCCTGCATTGGCAGGCGGACACTCAACCACTGCGCCACCAGGGAAGCTCTTGGGTTTGTTTTCGTAAGTCCTTTTCTTCTCTTGTTTTCCCACTTAGAGACATTTCTTTAGCATTTGTTGTAGAGCTGGCTTGGTGGTGCTGAATTCTCTTAGCTTTTGCTTCTCTGTAAAGCTTTTGATTTCTCCATTGAATCTGAATGAGATCCTTGCCAGGTAGAGCAATCTTGGTTGTAGGTTCTTCCCTTTCATCACTTTAAATATATCTTGCCACTCCCTTCTGGATTGTAGAATTTCTGCTGAGAAATCAGCTGTTAACCTTATGGGAGTTCCCTTGTATGTTTTCTGTTGCTTTTCCTTTGTTGCTTTTAATAATTTTTCTTTGCCTTTAATTTTTGTCAGTTCGATTACTATGTGTCTCCGCATGTTTCTCCTTGGGTTTATCCTGCCTGGGACTCTCTAAGCTTCCTGGACTTGGGTGGCTATTTCCTTCCCCATGTTAGGGAAGTTTTCGACTATAATCTCTTCAAATATTTTCTCAGGTCCTTCTCTCTCTCTTCTCTTTCTGGGACCCCTATCATGCAAATGTTGGTGTGTTTAATGTTGTCCCAGAGCTCTCTTAGGCTGTCTTCATTTCTTTTCATTCTTTTTTCTTTATCATGTTCTGTGGCAGTGAATTCAACCATTCTGTCTTCCAGGTCACTTATCCGTTGTTATGCCTCAGTTATTCTGCTATTGATTCCTTCTATTGTATTTTTCATTTCAGTTATTGTATTGTTCATCTCTTGTTTGTTTGTTCTTTAATTCTTCTAGATGTTTGTTCTTTAATTCTTCTAGGTCTTTGTTAAACATTTCTTTCATCTTCTCAATCTTTGCCTCTATTCTTTTTCCGAGGTCTTGGATCATCTTCACTATCATTGTTCTGAATTCTTTTTTTGGAAGGTTGCGTATCTCCACTTCATTTAACTGTTTTTCTGGGGTTTTATTTTGTTCCTTCATGTGGTACATAGTTCTCTGCCTTTTCATTTTGTCTATCTTTCCATGAATGTGTTTTTTGTTCCACAGGCTGCAGGATTGTAAATCTTCTTGCTTCTGCTGTCTGCCTTCTGGTGGATGAGGTTATCTAAGAGGCTTGTGCAAGCTTCCTGATGGGAGGGACTGGTGGTGGGTACAGATGGGTGTTGCTCTGGTGGGCAGAGCTCAGTAAAACTTAAACTGCTTTTCTGCTGTTGTGTTGAGTTGAGTTGAGTTCCCTCCCTGTTGGTTGTTTGGCCTGAGGTGACCAAGCATTGGAGGCTACAGGCTCTTTGGTGGGGTTAATGGCAGACTCCAGGATGGCTCATGTCAAGGCGTACTTCTCAGAACTTCTGCTGCCAGTGTCCTTGTCCCTGTGGTGAGCCACAGCCTCCCCCCGCCTCTTCAGGAGACCCTCCAACAGTAGCAGGTAGGTCTGGTTCAGCCTCCTATGGGGTCACTGCTCCTTCCCCCTGGGTCCTGATGTGCACACTACTTTGTGTGTGCCCTCCAGGAGTGGAGTCTCTGTTTCCCCCAGTCCTGTCAGAGTCCTGCAATCAAACCCTGCTAGCCTTCAAAGTCTGATTCTCTGGGGTTTCCCCTCCCATTGCTGTACCCCCATGTTGGGAAGCCTGACATGGGGCTCAGAATCTTCACTGCAGTGGGCAGATTTCTGTGGCATAATTGTTCTCCAGTTTGTGAGTCACCCACCCAGTGGTTATGGGATTTCACTTTATTGTGATTGCACCCCTCCTACCATCTCATTGTGGCTTCTCCTTTGTCTTTGGATGTGGGGTATCTTTTTTGGTGAGTTCCAGTGTCTTCCTGTCAATGATTGTTCAGCAGTTAGCTGTGATTCTGGTGCTCTCGCACAAAAGAGTGAGTGCACATACTTCTACTCCTCCGTCTTGAACCAATCTCTCTGTACTCAGGCAGCCTGGTATTGTGGAGAACCCATGTGGGATCTTAGGTGTCAGGCAGACCTAAGTTCTAGTTGTGGTTCTGTCACTTGCTAACTGAGGGACTTTGAGTGAGTTACTTAGCTAACCTCTTGAAGTTCAATTTCTTCATCTGTAAAATGAGGACGGTAATATGCGTCTTGTTCCTTAGAACAAGGATTAGAGATCCTTGTTCTAATTAATTAGAGGATTAGAGATCATGCATGTAAAACCCCACCATGGTGTTTGGCACTTAGTAGATGCTCAACAAATGGCAGCCATTATTAT
The DNA here is from genome assembly GCF_964270905.1 of Leucopleurus acutus. Taxonomy (NCBI): domain Eukaryota; kingdom Metazoa; phylum Chordata; class Mammalia; order Artiodactyla; family Delphinidae; genus Leucopleurus; species Leucopleurus acutus. The sequence continues at coordinate 74,860,672 of NC_139147.1, read as the reverse complement.
GGGCCAAGTGTTCCTCTTCTGGGCTCCAAAGCGCCTTGTGCATTCATCTACTGGGTCACTAACCATGATGGACTAAAACAACTTGGTCGTTATGACTCTCTCCCAAGCCTAGCCTCCACCAGACTGCTAGCTTCTTAAGGACATCTTCTTCAACTTAGTTTCCCCATCAGCCACCCCAGAGCAGATATCCTGCATGGGACCTTCATTCTGCAGTATAGAAGGGAGCCTGGGAGGTGGGTCCTGCCTTAGAGATGTCATGGGAAGATTTGCTTTACTGAGGTGGCATTGGAAGCACAGGTCTTCAAACAAGATAGTCACATGGGACTCCGTGTGAGTCTGCAAGGAGCTGAGGGTCATTTTTCAAACTTTGCAAGCAATCTACTTGTGGAAATCTCAAGGAAAGAAGGGTGGATCAGGAAAACTAGCAAGAACACTTGGCACTAACAAGTTGGCTGATTGACCCAAACTCACACATATGTCTCTATAATTCTGGAGAGTATATCTTTCTGAATGAAAAAAAAGAAAGGAAACACAAAAGAAAAAAAGACATGAAAATCAGGATACATAGTCTGATTAAAGACCGTTTCCAGGTACCAGGTATAAGAAGGAATACAAAAGAGTAGTAGCTTGGATATCTGGTCATGGGAATTTTCAAGTCATTTGAACGGTTCCATGAGTCATTTGAATAGTTCTCTGAAGTTAGGGACATTATAGATTACTAACAAGTGGAAACTCAGAGTGGCTCATCTGCTCACTGTAGTAGTTTCCTAGGGTCGTCATAACAAATCATCACAAAGTGAGTGATTTAATTTATTGTGTCCCATTTCTGGAGGTCACTTCTGGAGGCCAGAAGTCTTATATCAAGGCGTCAGCAGGGTTGATTCCTTCTTGGAGATTCAGAGGGAGAGTCTGTTCCATGCCTCTCTCCTAGCTTCTGGTGGCTGCTGGCAATGCTTCATGTTCCTTGATTTTTAGATGCATGACACCAATCGATCTTATCTTTGCATGGTATTGTCCCTGTGTCTAAATGTTCCTCTTCTTATAAGGGCACCAGTCATTGAATTAGGGCCCCCTCCCCCCAGTGACCTCTTCTTAACCTGATTATGTCTGCAAAGACCCTATTTCCAAAGAAGGCCATGTTCATAAGTACAAGGAGTTAGGATTTCAACATATCTTTCGAGGGGGCACAATTCACCCTGCAGAACTTCCAGGCCCTCCTGCTGCCCTTCCACCCTTGCCCACTGTTCACTAGCCTCTGTGAGCTATTTACAGTTCTGCAAACTGGCCGTATTTTCACACCTCCGTGTCTGCACACGTGCTGGGCCTTCAGCCAGGAATGCTCCCATCCACCCCTTCTACTCCACCTGCGTAACTCCCAAATATCTTTTAAAACGTGAGGACTTTTCCCCTTTTTTGTGACACTTTGCCTCCCTCCCGCCATCTCTCTGAATGAGTGACTAGATTCTCGGTGCCCCCTAGATCCATCTCGAATGTGACATTTAGCGAGACAGATGGTGGCAGATTGTTGGCACACATGCCCTTCCCACTAGACTGCAAGTTCTGTGAGGACACAGCCCATATATATTTATCACTGTGTGCCCTGGGCCCACTACACGGTGGACATGCCATGACACAAGACTCAGCACGTGGTAGGAGGCTTAACTCATGCTTGTGGCTTTCCGTGGTCTGATTGAACAGGACAGCCTAGCCAAGCCACATTGTGCCATTCCTTCTAACCCAAACCAGCGCTTTCCATGGGGTCAAGTGTGGGTTGCCGGTGAATTTCCAACCTGATTTCCTCTGCTCCCAGCCTCCCTGCTGGACCTAGTCAGGCCCAGCCCAATGCAAGCTGTCAAGCCGTGCCGGTCCCTCCCTCAGTCTGCTTTCACGGAGACTGCAAATAGGGGCTTTTGGTCCATGGGTCTCAGTGCCACAATGCAGCATTCAGTGGCTGCTGTGGGGTGCCCCTGTGTGTGTGTGGGCAGCTCGTGGTCCAAGGCCAGCAAAGCCCCATAAAAATGTCAGGCCTGTGCAAAGGCCAGTGCTTTTTTGGACTTTTTGCTCTCCTCACTAGTGGTTTTCTTCTTAGTCACCTGTATCCTTAAAAGAGGCCCTTCCTTCTCTCCATCCTGGATTCCTGCTCTCTGATGCTCTTACTGACAAGCACAGCAAAGCAGAGGTCAGAAGAGAAACTGTGCAGATACTCATGGCATCTCAGAGCTTGGAAGTGCTCTGGAAAGAGAGTGTCTTGTCCAATCCTTCTTCCTGTAGATGGAGAAACAGAGGCTTGGGATGGGAGAGGGACTTGACTACGATTATACAGAAAAGTGCGGAGAGAGAGAGAGAGGGTGGAGCCTGATTCTGTGACCCAGACCAGACCTCTTTCCCTTCAATCACACTGTTTCCACCTGTCTCTTCCATGAATTATGAGAGTTAAGGTTTAATTGCCTTTAACAGCAGAACAAAGTATGTAAAAATTTGCTTAAACCCCTCCTCTGCCTCTGTCCGCTTAAAAGGGTACTACTTATTCAAAGAGGTACTATCCCCATCAGAAGGGACTTCTGCCCAGGACAGAGTAGAGACAGCGTTTGCTGTCCAGGGCATTGGCATCCACACATCACTGTTAGTGGAGACCACATCTCGTGGGGTATTACCAAGATAAAAACAGACCTGGATGTTGACTCTCAATTCAAAGTGAGCCCATTTAAACCTCTCATTAAAATAAAAACCGGTTCATCTTTTACCACTTACTTATAAGGCCCAAGTGTTCACTTCAATTAAGTGCCTTGAAAATAAAGGGGGAGGGCTTCCCTGGTGGCGCAGTGGTTGAGAGTCCGCCTGCCGATGCAGGAGACACGGGTTCGTGCCCCGGTCCGGGAAGATCCCACATGTCGCGGAGCGGCTGGGGTACTTCCCGGACCGGGGCACGAACCTGTGTCCCCTGCATCGGCAGGCGGACTCTCAACCACTGCGCCAGCAGGGAAGCCCACTGCCTCCTTTTTTTTCTTTGCTTGGATTCCCTCTCCTGCCTTCCTCCCCAGCCGCCCCCTCCCACTTGCTTCTATCTCTAGCTGTCTAAACCCTCAATCCACTCTCCAGGCCATAAAACAGTCTTGCATCTTTCCAATCCAATATTTCCTTCCTGGAATGTCCCAGGCACACGATTTGCCTCTTCTATGGAACCCGCGGCTTCCTGCCTCTTGATGGATTCTCTCTTCACTCCTGTGTCCCTTGACTCTTTACCTAACCATCTACCAAATGCCTTCCACGTGCCAGCCACTGTGTCTGCCCCAAGGAGCTCCCATCCCAACACGGAAGACAGAAGACAATTATCACAGAGCTGCCACTGTCACAAGATTTCAAATTTATTCTGAGGGCAACGGGAGGTCACTGAAGGATTTTAAAGAGGCAAAGCGGTGATAGGAACAGATCTGCATTTTGAGGGGTGTTCTGGGAATGACACGGAGGACAGATTTGGTGAGGGTGGGCATGTGGGCATGAGGGAAATGATGGTGCCGGCATGAAGGCTGAAAGTTTAATTAGGAGGATATTGCAAGAATTCCAGCAAAATGTGAAGGTATGTCCCAAGGGAGTACCAGAAGGACTACGGAGGAGGAAATATGTGGGCTAGAACTGACAGGAAGTGGTGATTGTAGGCAGGGACGCTGTATGTCCACGACCCCTCAGTTTCAGGGTGGGGCTCTTGTGTGGAGGGTGACGTCAGCCCCGGCACAGGAACAGTGAGAGCAGGACTGGGTCTGAGGGAAGTGCTCACTCCAGCCCGTGTAGAGGAGACTGGGGGTGGGAAGATAGAGATCTAGGCAGTGACACAGATCTGTGGATGTGGAGCTGAGGTCCCCAGCAGGCTGTACATACTCACAGACATATTTTCCCTATTGACCCTTGAGGTCAGGAAGAGGGACTGGGCATCACTCCTGTCTATTTTCTTTCTCTCTTGAATATAATAGATTCTCATTTGCTCTTTAAATCAACCAAGGATTGAAACGCCAAGATAGACAATATAAGTGGGAAGAAGGCAGCTACATTTATGGGGCAGACTAACTAGTGGGGGTGTAATCACTCTGATTTGCTACTCGCTGCAGCTCTGTGACCCAGGATTCTTCTCCTACACCCGAGATGCTGATACCCAGGACACAAGACCACCATGAGGCCATGATGTCACGATGGCATGTGTTCTCATCAGCCAGTCCCGTGAGTTTGTGGAAGAAGCATGGGCACCAGACTTGAGAGTCTGCAGTTGTATTTCTGGCCGTGCCTTTGGATAAACCACTTTTCTTTACTGGATGCTAGTTTCCTCTTTTGTAAACCGAGGAAGATTGGATGGCAGGATCTGGAAGGCTATCTCCAAGTGAAGATGTTACAACCCAGAGACACCATGAGAAAATACTGACTTAAAGAATTGTACTGTTTTACTTTGCTGTGCGGCAGAAATTAACACAGCATTGTAAATCAACTATATTTCAATAAAAAAATTTAAAAATAATAAAGTCCAACAGAACAACCCCCTCACCCAAAAAGAATTGTAATCACACCAGACACACCTCCAGGCTCATGAAATGAGCAAAAAGATAGCAAAATAACTATCAAATATCAAAATAACTATCAAAATTGATATCAAATATCAAACTATCAAATAACTATCAAACTATCAAATGTACTTAAGACAGCCAAGCCTTAGAGAACTACTCGCTGAAGTCTGCTGCTCCCTAGGAGAACAGAAGTTCATATTTTCTTTCTTCCACAAACAGATTAAGGGACCTCTTAGCATTGGGGACGTCTAGACCTGCACTGATGACAAATGAACCATATTCCCATTTCCCGTCAAATAACAAGTCACTTTGTGCGAAGAATGCAGAGATTTGGTAATTGTCGATGCCAGAGGAAGAGGATGGGGCTGTGGAAGCATGGAAGCTTTGGACAGGGGTGGAGCCATGGTGGGGACACCCAGTTGATTGGCAGATTCTGCCATGATTGCACGTCTTGTGTTGAAAAGACCATAGGATCGAATTCCCAGCATGATGGGGCTGGAATCCTGCCTCTGCCACCTCCTCGCAATAGGAACTTGGATAGTTACTCAACCTCTCTTAGCCTCTGTCTCATCTGCAGGATGAGAATAGTAACAACCTGGGGAGAAATGGTGAGGATGAGATGTGAGAATGTAGGACCTGGCACAGAAGATATGGTGGTGAAGCTTAGCAGCCTCTGTAGTTTTAGAAACATTATTTTTCAATCACCTTCCACTTTTCCAAACCAAATCCAAGCTGCCAGTGTGGGCGGATGGGTGGCCAGGTCGACTCAGGGTCCTCAGGCTGTGGTAGGGGATGAAGGCGCCCAGGTACACACAAAGGAGTAGGCTGGCCAGGCCTAGGGGCTTCCAGGCTAGTGGGTGAGGCAAATACAAGTCACATTTTTCGAAGCAGCCTGTCTATCTGTTGAATGAAACGTTTATGGGGCCCTCGTTAGCTGGTGAGACTGCATGCTCTGACGTGGACACCTCTCCAGCACGGGTCAACCTGCGGACAAGGATTAATTCTGTTTGTCTGTTCCTTCTTAGCCTCCCAGGGGCGGGGCGCCCCTTCAGATGAGCTGGCTTTTGAATTAAATCCAGGATTTGGTTTTCTGGTGTGGAACAGAGCAGGAAAGTGTCTGCGTTTAAATCAAGGCCCGTGGCACGATCTCAGACCTCTTCCAGCGCCACCTGCAGGCTGGGGTGGAGGTGTCAGAGTGTGTGAGGGCAGAGGGTGCAGTGGGAAAGGATGAGCTCCATCCGGGATTTTCAGGTTGACATTCATTGACTTCTCACCTAGTTTGGGTGCTAGATACAGGTGGAGCCGCTGGAGTGGCCACGGGAGCTGTGGGGTTTTTCTTCAAGACACAGAGGCTGAAGAGGAAGACAGCAGCTCTGCACAGGCACACAGCAGAGTGAAACACAAGCACCCAAAGAGGGCTTCAGAAAAGGGCTTTTGTCCCGGCCATTGCAGACTGCATTCTGGGGTCACTGGCCCTCATACTTCTAGCCTCAGGCTTTGAAAGACATTTGGGCTACTTTCCTTTTTTTTTTTTTTTTTCTGGCCGCGCTACACCGAATGTGGGATTTCGTTCCCCCTGACCAGGGATCGAACCCTTGCCCCTGCATTGGGAGCGTGGAGTCTTAACCACTGGACCACCAGGGAAATCCCCTGGCTACTTTCCTAAAAGAGTCCATAGGCCATGCACCTTAGTCTGGAAGGGAAAACAAAGCCAGCACCTGCCTGAGAGATAAGCAGAATACATTCATGCTTATATTCATCTTCTCGGTGGTAATTTATGGAGCTTCTGCAGACCTGGACCTTGTCTGTTGCTTCTTTGATTTGTCCTTGGCTTTCGTGGTGACCTGGCATGGAGGAAACCTCAGTTGGAGGCTGACAGATGAAGAATGAACAAATGAATGAACGAATGAACGGGTGATCCAAAGACGAGCCTACCATGGTCTGCTGCAGAGGGACAGTAGGGGGCAAAGCCCAGAGCCTCAGTCACCAGTCAACCACCTGCTTGTGCAGAGTCAGGCGGACGCTTACGCTCCGATCACATATTGGCTCCTATTCCGAGCCTGTCCCACCTGGGGGAAGAAGTCCAGCCTCCTACCTGGGTGAGAACAGAACTCAGATTCCTGAGCTTACACTCATCTGGTGGCCAAAGTGACCCACAGCACAAACACATCTGCCTTTTGGGTCTCCATGGAGAGTCCAGCTGAGAATTGAAGATCAGAGCAGCCATCTGAGCTGCTTATCATGGTATCCAGGACCACCCACTGTCTTCCCTCCCCTGGCCCTTTCCTGCTCCTCCCTCAGAGCTCACCTCTTCCACCCCCACTGCTCGTCTGCTCTTTCCTCACCGTCTACCCGATTTCAGCACACTCTTCTCAACCACGCCCACCTCCTTGACTTGGCTCCTGGATGACCTTCCATTCTGTCTGCTGGCTCAACCTTTAGCCACCTACAAAATTCCTCACCAGGGACGGTCTTCCCAGTCCCTCCACAGCTGAGATCAATCTTTCTGAGTCTGCTGATTGTACTCTGAGAATGAGACCCTTTGACATGAACAGGGGGCAACCGAGCTGACACTGAGACAGTGTCTGGCTGGGTCAGGAGAGTCAGGGAGCCCGTGGGCTCCAGGCGTACATGTGGACCAGCTGCTGTGCTGTGGGGACAGAGGCTCTGGGTGCTTCGACTCCTGGGCAAGTCACTGAGGTCAAGGTGGTGCTAATTCAGGAGGCTGCTCTCCGGAGGGAAGCTGCAAGCCAGGACAGCGCGAGAGACCTTAAGGGACTGCGAATGTTCCCCCGTGGCCTCCCCTGTGTTGGTCCTTATACTCACGGGGCTGAGTTTGACTTTCTTCCAAAACAACCAGGCTAGGCTGGGCAGGGTTTGCACTGTACAAGGGGCCTCAGCTGTACGCTCTGCTGGGGGTTTCGCGCGTCCAGAGAGAGGGACTCCTTTTTGTAATTTGCATAGAGGAAAAGTATGCCCCTCACAGTCACAGAGTCCGGAGTGAGAGTACAAATGGAGAGCTATATGCTTTATGCCTATTATTTAAAATAAGCTTAAAATTATTAAGGAAAAGCTGTTCTACCCTCTCACTCTGACAAATATATCTTTATGATGACCTGAAGGCCTAGTCTTAGTTTGGAATTCTCAAATTCTGGGAGTTTTGCCCCAGAGCTCAGTAGCACAAGGGAAGCTTACCCCTGACCTGTGCCCTGCCCCTTCTTTCCCCCATCTGCCGTCTCAGCAATAGCCCTGTCCACATGGGCTCTGTCCCCAGATCTGGACTCCTGGCTCCCACAAATGTCTTAGTTCTCCTCCAGGTCCCTTGGCTGCAACAATCTCTTGGTTATACCTGGGCTGAACGATGCACATCCCGGCAGTGTGTTCCTTAGCGGCCTCTGGGCCAAGGGTGCACAGACTTGCAGCAAGACCTCTGCTCGGGAGGACAGACCTAAGAAAGGCCCACGCAGGCCCTCGAAGTGGCCAGTGGTGTTTTGGCAGGGGATGGAGGGGTCCCGGGTACCCAGGGTAAGGTCTAGAATATGGAGCACAGGCTCCTGGTGGCTGTGTGCCCTTGACCTCTTGGACTCCTTGCCCCTTGGAGATGAGTGTCGCCTATAAAGCATGAGTCCTCTTGCACAGCCCTAAGGAGGGGATTGCTAGACTGTAGCAGCCTCAGGGGCTGAGCACCGCAGCTGAGCAGGTGGGCCGACGAGCCAGCAAATTTGGGCCCTCCTCTAATGTCCATCTGCCCAAGGCCAGATGGTGACCTTCAGGGGGTGCACGTCTGCCCCTCCATCTCTCTCTTGGAGAACAGGCGCCTTGTCTCATCCTTTTTAAATGCCTGATTGTTTTTGGTAGCAACAAGCACTGTCTTTCAAGGCCCAAGTGTTCAAGGGGTACTTTTAAACTTTGCTCTGGTACGTGCAGTGAAAACAGCGCTGGGCTTGGAATCAGGACACCTGGGCTCTCGGCCAGCTCTGCCACAGCTCACCCCGGAGGCTAGACTTAGCAGGTTCCCACCTGGCCCTTACGTTTCTCCATCTATAAAATAAGGGTGTTGGGCGGAACGATTTCCGAAGTCCCACTCAGATCTGAAGGTCTTGGTTTATGACTCCGGAGAGCTATGTTTTTCTTTACCAGTCAATAGTTCTCAACTTTGGGTACTTATTAAAATCATCTAGAAATCTTTCCAAAAAAAAAAAAAAATACCAGAGCCCAGGCCCTCCGCCTAGAGACTCTGATTCAGTCATTCTGGGGCGGGGCCCAGGCCCAAGCTCCCCAGAAGACTCAGATCGGGAATCACTATTAACCTTGCACAGGCATCTCCCCCACCTTCCACCCACACATAGACGAGGGAAATGCAGCAGGACTGTTGCCTGTTGCACAAGCAGAGTATCTGTAGGCAAGGCCAGATGCCGGGATCCCGGGGTGGGGGTCTCCTGGTTCCTCGCCAGGGAGACGTGGATAAACAGAGCCGATTTCCTGGCCTCTCGCTCCTTACCTCCCATCCATCTTCCCATCCTCCAGCTGAGAACTGAGGGGGAGGGGGAGAGAGATCAGGCAGCTGCCTAATCTGGCGCGATGTTCTCATGGGTGGGGGGAGGCTGACTTTTGGCTCCAGACTTCCTCGTCCCTCACAGCTGGAACTGGAGCTGCCAGACGAGTGCTGGGGTCGGGCTCCCAGCTGCCGGCAGTTGTTCCCATGTTATCTCCCTGACAGCTGCAAACCTCCTGACGTGTGATCTGTGTGTGCACGCGTGTCCACGTGTGAGCGTGTACTCTGCGGCAGAAGAAACATGGTGAAGAGGCAGAACGCAGAGCCCACAAGGTTGCCTATTCTTCCTAAACCTCAAGACACCCCTTAAGCCTTGCCTGACCCCCACCGACCTGCAGTCTGTGTGACGCCCCCTCCTCACTGCTCCTGTAAGCCCCTAGTCCTTCCCGTCATTGAGATTCCATGACAGGAGCAGCTTCAGTGACTACAACAGCTATCATTTATTGAGTGCCTACTACGTGCCAGGCATTCTCGGAAGTGTTCTAGGTCAATGGTTCTACTTAACCCTCGGAACAACCCTGAGAAGCAAACACTATTGCTGTTTTACAGGCCAGCAAACCAAGGAACAGAGAAGTTAATATTTACTCTGAGGTCACACAGCTGTCAAGATTCAAAGTCAGGAATTCTGCTGCCAAAACTTGAGCTCTTAACCACACGGGTATTTTGCTTCCTGTCCGTAATTGACTATGGATGAAGTTCTGTTTGAATGAATGAGGTCTCTTTCAGCTCTGACACTCTACCGGTGGTATTGCTCACAGTGACATACATTTTATACTTTGATTTATTTAAGATCAGCGTTCTTTTCAGACAACATTGGCTGAACTCAAGGCACAGAGTCACAAGCTCCTTCCCTCCCCGCTGCAGAGCTCTGCTTCTGGGAGGACTGTAGGAAAGGTCCATTGAAGGAGATGGTCGAGGGCAGCACTACCCACACTGGGCTCCAGGGACCAAAACATTGTTGAAAAACCACTGAAAATGAGAACCTCTGATGGTGCAGAATGTTTGGGTCTGGACCCTCACACTTTCAGAGATGTCTGCTCACTGGAAGCCTGTGAGCACAAGGTCACTTTCCTAACAGAAGGGTTATGTTTTGTTGAAATCCACATGCCCTTTTTCTCAGTGATGACTCATGGTCTGAATTTTCAAGATGGCAGGTCAGGGCCTGAATGCAACTTGTGACCTGGTGCCCACAAAGCTTTTTGGTTTTCGTGTGTTTTTTGCTGAGCTTACTGACCTAGTATATGCATGGCTGCGGGGATGGGGTATTTGCTGAGAGGGGAGTGACAATGAGAACAGCCAGGATCTTCACCTCAGCAGTCCATGTTCTCAAGTAAGGAGTTAGTTACCAGTCAGATGAGAAACGGTAGACTATTCATTGCTTAATTTAACTGGTACCTCCCCAAAAGTTCACTTTAGCTCGCAAATTGTTTTTTATGAGCTGGATTCCCTTTCTCCTCTCTCTTTAACCAGATCATATTTCCATTTGGTTAACTACCAGTTGTACGGGCCAGCCCTTCCATTTTTCCCTTACTAGGGATTTAATTTTTTATTCATTGACACACACACAAAATTAAAGTTCTTTACCAGAGGGAGCTGACTCCTGCTTTAGGAAAGTGCTTTTTATGGCATAAGCCAGTGTTTCTCAAACTTTTTTGTACATAAGTATTGCCTGGACGTCTTGTTAGAAATGCAGATTCTGCTTCCATAGGTCTTGGATGAGGTCCAGTATTCTCCATTTTTAACAGCTTCGAGGTAATGCCAATGTTGCTGGGCCCCAGACCACACTTTTTTTTTGATAATATATGTAAAGCATTAATTTTTTCCAGGTTTACTGACATATAATTGACATATAACATTTATAAATTTAAGGTCTACAATGTGATGATTTGACATATGTATTGGGTTGGCCAAAAAGTTCGTTTGGGTTTTTCTGTACAATGTTATGGAAAAACGAACTTTTTGGCCAACCCAATAGGTATTTTGAAATGAGTGAGTATAACAATAAGGTTAGTTAACACATTCATCACCTCACATAGTTACCATGTTTGTTTGTTTGTTGCATTTTGCCTGGTGAGGACTTTTTAAATCTACAATTGGGGCTTCCCTGGTGGTGCAGTGGTTGAGAGTCCGCCTGCCGATGCAGGGGACACGGGTTCATGCCCCGGTCCGGGAAGATCCCACATGCCGCGGAGCGGCTGGGCCCGTGAGCCATGGCTGCTGAGCCTGCGCGTCCGGAGCCTGTGCTCCGCAACGGGAGAGGCCACAACAGTGAGAGGCCCGCGTACCGCAATAAAAAAAAAAAAAAAAAATCTACAATTGGTTTGTAATAACGCCCAAACTGCAAACAATGCAAATGTCCATCAACTGGTATATTGGTAAACAAAATACAGTATATTTATGTAGTAGAATACTACTCAACAGAGAAAGGGATGAATTACAGATACTCGCAACAGCACAGAGAGGTCTCAAAGACAGGCCAAGAAAAAGAAGCCAGACACAGAAGACTCTATGACTCTATTTGTATGAAATTTCTAGAAATGGCAAAATTATGATGACAAAAGCTTATCTGTGGTTGTCGGGGCTGGCAGTGGGGTCAGGGATCGATTGTAAAGGGGCACAAGGGACATTTTTGCAGTGAGGAAAGTGTTCTAAAACTTGAGTGTGGTCGCTATTGCACAACTGTATAAATTGACTAAAACTCACTGAACCATACACGTAAAATGAATGAATTTTATGATATGCAATTTATACTGCAATAAAATTGTAAAAAAATCTTTAATATGTAAAACCTACCTACTCAAAAAATGAACAAACCCCACCCCCTCAAAAAAAAAATGCCATACACAACTCTCTGCTGGGGACACCTGTGGTTCCGGCTTCCTTCAAATCTCCCTGATGGTTTCCAGCCTGCTCCATAGACCATCTTCCTCTGCTCGCCCAGCAACAACTACCCCCCGCCAGGGTTGGCCCTCAGTCCCCTGTTCTCCAACACCACAGACCCTCTCTGGACCTTCCCACTCATACTTTTGCTTTAACTACCCTCTGTGAGCAAGTGATCCCCAAAGGTACATCTCCATCCTGACCTCTTCCTTGAGCTGCAGACTCGTTGATGCTGGTGTTTCTTGGCGGGATATCACCGGCTAGTGCCTGTGAGACTGGATACCACGTACTCCACGTATACAAAATTGAACTCATCTTTTGCCTTCTTCACTTGCTTCCTCTCGTATCTGCCTTAGGGTCACCACCATCCACATGAACTTCAAAGCCAGAAATGTGAGGGTCAAATATGAACCAATCACCAGACTTTTTTTTTTAAGATGAAGTTCACGTACAAAAAAAACTTCAGATTTTAAATGTTCTGTTTGACGAAATTTGACAGCTATATACACCTGTGTAATCATCAGTCAAATAAGTTATAGAACATTTTTATCCTCTGTAAACATTGCCCCCAGCCTCCTACCAGTCAATCTTCCCCACCCCAATACAATTACACCCACTGTCTGCTTTCTAACACGATACCTTAGTTTCATCTGTATTTGGATTTCAAATAAGTGGCATCATGCAGTATGTTCTACTTTGTGCCTGGTTTCTTTCACTTAACATATGATTTTGCTATTCATTCGTGGCATTGCATGTATCATTAGCGTGTTCTTTTTTTATTGCTTACTGGTATTCCATCATATAGATATACCATAGTTTGCTTATCTCTGCCTTTGTTGATGGACACTTGGGTTGCTTCCAGTTCCGCGATGTTTGAATAAACTTTGTTCATAATTTTATTGGGAACATATTTTCCTTGTACATGTTTTTGAGAGCATATTTTTCTTGGGCAAGTATCTGGAAGTAGAATTACTTGGTCATAGAATAGATGTACGTTTAACTCTGCAATAAGCTGTCAAAGAGTTCTCCAAACGTCTGTACCGTTGAACTCTCCACCAGCCGCGTACAAGAGTTTATTCCTCCACATTCCCACCAGTGCTTGGTATGGTCAGTCATTCTGATTACAGCCCCTCTAGAGGGTGTGAAGTGCTAGCTCACTGTAGTTTTATTTTGCATTTTCCTGATCACTAACGGTGCTGGGCATGCTTTCATCTGCTTATAGGGCATTTGTATATCTTCTTTTGTGACGTGTCTGTTCGTCTTTGGCCCGTGGTTTTATTGGATCATTTGCCTTTGTAGCTTTCACGTGTTAGACAGTCTTACTGATTTTTAAATTCGAAAGTTTCTCCTTTTGGTCTCTTCCTTTCCATCCTACAACCACTGTCCTAGTTCAGGCCCTTCCCATGTCTCAGCTAAAGGATTACAGGAGAATTCTGACCAGTGTATTCAGTACTAGTTCTGCTCCCCTATATGTTATATCTTTGATGAAGACAGAAAAAATCTCTGTAAATCAGCCCATGTCACTCCTCTGTTCCTTGCAATTTACAGGAAAACGTCAGACATCTTGGAATGACAATAAGGCTCTTAACATGTGTCCAGACTGACCCCTCTGCCTCATGTCCTTCCACTCCCCATCTCCTAGTTTGCAGACCAGTAGTGCTAATCACTTGTAATGCTGCCATGCAGCTTCCCACCGCCAGGCTCTTGCTGTGTTCACTTCTCTTTCTCTGACCCTCTCTTTTCTTCCTTTATGAGTCAGGTGAAATGACGTCTCTCCCCGGAAGTCTGCTGTAAACCCCCAGACTGAGTTGGGCCCCTCCCCTGAGCTCCCAAAGCAACAGGCTGTACATTCGTCAGGGGCCCAGTTGTGTTGACATCCTTGGCTTCGGCTGACCCCCTTCTCTGCTCCTCAGCAGATGGGAGGCTGTATTCTTTATCTTTGAACTTTAAAACCCCAGCCTGTGACAGGAGCTCAGCAAATGCCTGCTGACTGAGTGAATCAGTGGCAATTCATTTATTTCTTAGACAGTGATGTCAGGAAAAAGCTACTCACACTTTTAACAACAACAACAAAAAAGATGCGTGTGGAGGGATAGGCAAGATGGGATGGGATGGATGGGTACAGGTCCCTCAATCTGAACAGCAGATACCCCGTCTGTGGGGAAAAGCTGGGGTGTGGGAAGGAGCTGATTTGCCGTGCCCTCCCCCTGGAGTGGTATCCTCTGCACTCACGCAGCGCTGGGCGACTAAGTCCCAGCATCACCATCACCCGGAGTCAATGCAAGGGGACTAGAGGAGCCGAAGGTGACCTGTTGCCCAGGCCCTCCGTTCTCTGCTTTCTTGCTCTCTTGCTTGTCAGCTTGCAAAGACACAGCCAAGAGACTCCCCCTCCTGCTGAAGTGTGGTTGTCACCCTCCGGAGGCATTGGCGCTGGGGCAAGGCGGAGCTCAAAATCCCACCTTCAGGCCGGCAGAACGATTCTGCTTTCCTCCCCTTATGCCAGCGAGCCCTGTGGGAATTTGCTATTCGTCTCCGGACCTGTGGTGCCAGGCCTCCCCATTCACACCTCTGTTGTTTAAGAACCCATGTGTTGGTGTTAGCAGCTCATTAAGCTAGAGCTGAAGGAGGGGGAGAATCCAAGGCTCTCAGGGAGGGTAAAGCTTAAAGGCTCAAGCTGTCTCCCCTCCTCCCGAGCTGGCTTCTTCTCTGCAGGACATCCTATTCCACAGCTCTGACTACAGAGGACTCTCAGTTTGGAGCTACAATTGGTCCCCCTAGATGCATGCCCCACTGCGTGTGCTCTACCCTTGGGGGTCTTCCCCGTGGTGCTCTCTCAGGTATGTGAAAACAGCTCTCCTGTTCCCAAGTCTTTTCTTCTCCAGGCCAAAGGCCTTCCATCCTACAAATCTTCTCCACGTGACATGGTTTCCGGTTCCCTCAGCAACCACCGTGCTGTTACCATGCCATTGGCAAACTTTGCTTGGCTCCCCAGGGGTTCAGAGCTTGGTCATTACCTTACCCTCCCAAGTCCAGTCATGGCACCAAATCAACTTCTTCTTGTTTTGCTTTGCTTTGTTTTCATTGAGTTGGCCTTGCTTTTGGCAAATAAACACAAGCTATAGGCTTACTCAGCTGCAGAGCAGCAGAAAGGACTGTATCCCCTTCACCTTTGTCTCCCCGTGGCACCCACTACAGCCCTGGGGAATGGGTGGGTGTTAAGGAATTGTTTGTGAAAGTGAATGGAATTAAGGGAACTGGCTGGAACCTTGGAAAAGATCATAACTACACGGATTATAACGTATGTAATTGACCACATGCATTTTTTTTTAAGTCCTTAGATCTCATCACCAACATGGTCCATCCCTTGGTGATGAAAGGAAGATAAGAGATCCTTTCAGCTAAGGCAGGTCTACGAAGTGTCTGCTATGAGCCAGTTTCTGTACCAGATTCTTCCCCAAAAACATGGCTTTTCACCTTGACTTCAAGGACAGAGCAGGATACACATCTTGCCTTCTCAGATAAATAAATCAGCTTGGAGAAGCCGGCTCTGGGATTTGGGATTCACATGTATATTAGCGGCCCTGTGGAAAGGCAAGATGTTGGCATCTGCTTCTCAGAGAGGCTGAATGTTTTTCCAGAGATCTCTGGCTTGTCTGATGTAGCCCACAAGGCGTCCCCTGCTCTGGGCCTCAGACGTTGACTTTCTCTTCAAAATAAACTGCCAGGAAGATTAACAATTCAAGGCAGTTCCTCACAGCTCATGGAGGGGAGAGGCTGTCCCAGCGCAAGTCCTGTGTCTGAGGTCAGCCAGGGGGCCTGGGTTTCCTGGGTTTGTCATCAATTTCCCTGGTGACCTTAGGCCTGTCTCTCTGGAACCCAGGCTCCACATTTGCAGTGAGCCCTGGAGGTTCTTAGGAGTTGGAAGCAGTCCCCTGAGACTGATGTAGGGCACTTGGATTTCTGGAAGCATTCCAGATCTGAAGCAGAAAAAAAATAACCTCGTTGCCAAGATGCAAATTTCAGAATCAGAAGTGCTCTTTTGTGAATTTACTTTTTAGCCTTAAAGGTTGTGGCAGACATGACCTTCTACTTCTGCAAGAGGCACAAAACCTCAGGTGCCAGAGCTCCTTGGTCTGAAAGTCTTTTTTTTTTTTTCTTTCTATTTTTTTCTTTTAGTTTTATGGGGGACACTGCGGGGGTGGGGGAGTTACTGAGTTTGTACACTGTAGTGCACCAGAGCATGGAAAAAAATCTGCAAGAGACCTGATTAAAATAGAACACACTTATAAGACGAAAAGCCCAAGCAATGTCACACGAGGCCTTCAATGTTAACATTACATTCTGATGCACGGTCTCAGCAGAAAGTGATCTTTCTTCCTCTCTCAGATCCGTGGGAGTGAGGGACCCACGAGGGGTCTGGGCCAACCAGGATCACTCAGAGGAGAACAATGCTCTTGGTGACATTCGGGTCACATTTGTCCGAGGTTCCCACACATACCCATGGAATCTGGAAGATTAACAGTGAAAAATGACCTATTTTAACAGGTGCATACTTGTGTCTAAGTGGAAATTAGCCGAGCGTGGAATTATTTTAACATGGAAATAAGTTGTGGACCTTCAGAAACATCGCTCTTTTGACCACACAGGAATCAGACACATGGTCAACATTGGAGAGTTTCTCAGGACTGGAAACGGATGTGTTGGTTGGATTTCTCCAGAGGAAGCTACCATGTCACAGAGAAATAAACACTAATGTGCATAAAACATGACTGTTCATGTTCAAATTCCTTCTTCAAAGCATGTCCCTGTTCTCAGTGGAACAGAGAGCAAAACTTCAAGACAGGAAATCTGTTTAGGGAAGATCATCTCAGTCACACCAAATAACAGCAGGTAAAGTAAATCCACGATTCTCAGCACAGGGCTCTGGAAAGGCGCAGTGGTCCAGAGAAAAGAGTCCTGGTCACGTCAGAAGATGGGGTTCAGGGAATTCCCTGGTGCTCCAGTGGTTGGGACTCCGCGCTTTCACTGCCATGGGCCCAGGTTCAGATCCTGGGCGGGGAACCCCTCTGTGCCTTGACTGTCTCTCCTGTGAAATGGGGATCCTGAGCCTACCTGTACCCCACCTCACAGGGCTTTGAAAAGAACAAATTTGCTGATGAGTGAATGACACTCTGTGAATGTAAAACACTGTCCCTGTGGTGAGGGCTTCATGGCTGGTGGATCCGTCATTGCTGTGAATGTGATTTGAAGCTGCACATGTCATAGAGCAGAACAGCACAGGAGGAACTGCTGAGGCCCAGTGGTGTCTCCAGGAGAAAATAATTTTTTTCAGGAGTGACAGCTGTTCTTTTCTGTGGTATGACTTTCGCAGGAATCTGTTCGGGGCATTTGGAGATGGCAGTCATCAGAGAAGTCATGGGGTGAGTGACAGCACGTTTCCTTAAAGAATTGAATCTTGCCTTTTCAAAATAGCTAGATGATACCTTTTAAGAACAACTTACATGGCCCTTAAGGTATGATTTCATTGTCTCTTCATCAGAGACCTTAATGAAATGTTGACTCCTGACCATTTCTTTTGGAGAAACACATCGGCTGTGTGGCTTTTTCAGGTCACTTAATGTTTCTGAGGTGAGCATTCCCACCTTTAGAAGGAGGAAGATTTAACTGTGCCTTGTCCATGCCACAGGCCTGTGTGTGTGTGTGTGTGTGTGTGTGTGTGTGTGTACATACACATATTGTAGGGTAGGGAAAACATGCTTACTATGCTGACAGGACATTTTTTCTTTGTCTCTTCTGGTCTTTTCCACACACACACACACACACACACACACACACACACACACACACACACCATCTGAGGCTATGGATAAGGTGAAGTCATTCAGAAAGAGGGCAGAGCACACGTATGGAAAGTTGGTTTCTGAGGGTGAGCTTTAAAAGGGAGTGAATGAGCAATGTTTGGTGAGGAATAGTAATTATGATTATGTATTTAAGGCCTGCAATGTGCCAGGCATATGACGACTGTGTCATCATTTAACCTTTGCAACCATCTGGGGAGGTAGACATGTCTCCTTTTTTGCAAACAAGGAATCTGAGGCTCAGAGACGCCCACTAACTTGCCCAAGGTCACACAGCCCATAAGTGCCAGCGCTCTTTAGTTGGTTTAGTGCTCTGCTCTGTCTCCTACAGAACTGCCCTCTCCCTGGCCCCTGCAGCATAGAGAACAGGGGACAGTGCAAGCTTCAGGGATCCCCAGCTGTTCATAAAGAAGGATGAACTGGTTTCGGAGTCCTTGTGCCTTCGTCGTTTGCTTTGAGCGTGTGTAGTTTTTGTCTATCCGAGTTTCCTGGATCACTTTAGCCTTTTCTAGTCCATTTTCCAGTCCTCAGGCCCATAGCTGTGTCACGACTCGGGCTCACATGCTCCACTACAGATGCTCCAACCTCTGGCCTGCTCTACGCTCTCTTCCAGCCCAGCCGCCAGGGTTCCCAGGCTACGTCTGCAGGACCCATAGCCGGGGCGACGGAAGAGGGGGCCTCGCTCAGGAGTGAAGACTGTCAGACTCTCGCCTCCGGCAGCAGGGGGCTCCTGGGCCCTGGCTCTGGCCACCCAGGAGACAGGGCCTGCCTGGGCAGAGCAGCGGCTCCGAGAGGTCCGCGGGCTGCCTTGTTTACCGTTGCCCAGGCTCCCGGGCCTGCCCGCAGCCCCTGGGAAGTGACGGGGGGGCGGGGGGAGTGGGTTTCAGGCGCTGATGAAAGCTGCCGAAACTAGACCCGGGCACACGTGAAAAGAAGGAGAGAAGAAGAGGCGCAGGCCAACCGTCGGGCCGCAGGCATGATTGGGCTTGTCTCCCACTCGGGCAGATGGAGACAAAGGTGGCGTCACCCCCCCGGAATGAGTGGCGGTGCCTCCTTGAGCTGCCTGTGAGCGGAGCGTCTGTGCCTGAAACGTCCGTAAGAATGACGTCCTTGGTTTCTTGAGTTCCCAGCAATGTCCCCTGGCAGAGTGGGCCGTTCACATCCCTATTCGGGAGTCCCGGGGGTTGAGAAACCTTGAATGGCGCGATCTGAGAGGCAACAGCAGTAATTCCTGTCTAGACTTGATTTTTGGAATCCAGGTTCCAAGATGAAAGGGTGCATTATGAAGACAGGGCATAAATCCACTGTGCCAACAGGGCCCACGTTCACCTCGGATTATTTACACCTTTTTCCTCTCTCTGCTCATTACCTGTCCCACTGCCACCCACTTTCAAGTTTTGACAGATTCACTTCATACATCATACCTATAAGTAGCCAATTACATGTGTTTCCATTTTGGGGGACCCCTCACTCCGGGCCGATTTGCCCCCCTCGCAAGTCCTGCAAAGTTGTACTTTTTCCCCTGGGACCTTAAGGCCACCACGATTGCTAAGGAAGTGATCGTGTTAGTCATGAGCATGAGCGAAACCCAGCTGGGGAGGGCACCCAGTGTGTATTACTAATTCAGCCTCCACCGCACCCTTGGCCCCAAGCCTGGCACCTTTGCGCGGTGGTTACTCAAGGATGTGGGAAGCCTCCGCAGAGACGGCGCTGACTTGGCCCTTTTCAGAACTGCCAACCCCACTCCTTGGCAACCAGAGTTCACCATCTGCCCGGTCACCCAGGGAGCACACAGGTCAGAGAACTTCTGCCAGGACAGATGGTTCTGGGAGTTGAAAACCAGCCGTGGGGTTCCACCCAATCCGGGGGAGCCAGTTCTGCCCCTCGCCCAGGCTTGGTCCAGTATTCCCAACTGTCTATAGGACATTTCGACTGGGATGATCCCTCGACGCTTACAGTTTAAGAGCACGAGGCTGGGTCAGGTCACTTTATCCTTTGAGGTCTCTGTTTCCCCATCTTTATCATGAGAAGATTGGACTAGGTGAGTCTTTCAGGCCCCTCCCACACGGTGCAATGGGAAAACATTGTGTGGGCTCTGAAATCGGAAATGTCTGTGTTCATATCCTGGCTCTGCTGGGTGACCGCAGGCAGGCACCGAAACCTCTCCCACCCTGAGTTTCCATGTCTGTAAAAAGGAGGTAAATAGTATCAGTTGGCCCTTAGGGGTTATTATTCCTGGTTTATATCGATGCTGATAACAGCTAACATTCATTGTCTGCTCACTAGGAGCCAGGCTCTGCTCTGAGTGCTTTGAATATACTAACTCAGCATATTTGTAAGAGGACCTCTGCCGACACCAAGGCTGAGAGGGGTAGCATCTGTCCCAAGGCCACGCAGCCATCAGGTACTATGTCTGGGATTTGAACCCAGCAGTCAGACCTTAACTATCATTCTCTCTTCAAGAGGAACCTTGTAAACATCAGTTTCTTTTCCTTTTCCTTCCCTCTCTCAGCTCTGTACATGCTTTAATTTGTTGTTTAAAAGTAATATCCACCTACTCTTCATGTTTCCACGACTGTCCTTCTCACCCCACACAGTCCCCCATAGCTTCTGCCAGTTCTCTCCACCCGCTTTACTTCCACAGTTAGTAGTGTTCCAGGTAGAGGAAACCACCTGTGCAAATGTCCTGTGGCAGGGGGCATGGAGGGAAGACTAAGAGAGGGAAGAGCACAGTGGCTGCCTCAGGGCAGGCTGAGCTCCGCACGCTGATGGGGCTCAGACACTCTGGGCTTTGAGGGTCACACGAAGGCATTTTTTCTGTATGGTAAGGGAAATGGAAACTTCTGAAGGATCTTAAGCCAAGGAGTGACATGACCCAAGCTCTCTTTTTGAAATGAAATTTTCCCCCTACCAGAAACCTTTACAAGAGCCATTAGTGCCTTCCTTCGCCTCTGAGCCAAAGTTTCTCTGCCTCATGTTCAAGGTCTCAGTCCAACATCCAGTCGGGTCGTGTGTCTGGGTTGGAGGTTAGGCAAAGGGCTTCCTGGGTGGGCGCGAGGTCTAGGGAGCCAGTGAGACCCGTCCATCCAGGAGAGTCCAGGTGACTCTCGTACCTCCTTCCCCAAATCTCCAAACTTCATTTCTTTCCCGTTCACCTTTTGAAATACTTTTTTTTTTTTTATTAAAGATGTTGGGGGTAGGAATTTATTAATTTATTTTATTTTTATTTTTTGCTGTGTTGGGTCTTCGTTTCTGTGCGAGGGCTTTCTCTAGTTGTGGCAAGCGGGGGCCACTCTTCATCGCGGTGCGCACTATCGTGGCCTCTCTTGTTGCGGAGCACAGGCTCCAGACACACGGGCTCAGTAGTTGTGGCTCACAGGCCTAGCTGCTCCGCGGCATGTGGTATCCTCCCAGACCAGGGCTCAAACCCGTGTCCCCTACATTAGCAGGCAGATTCTCAACCACTGCGCCACCAGGGAAGCCCTTGAAATACTTTTAACCCTTTCTGATAAACTCTGGCCTCCTTTTCAGGGATGTGTATCTCCAATCCTCCAGGCTAACAAAGACATTTCCTGAACACCTACAAAGTGCTGGAGGCTGTACTAGATCCTGAGAAGGGCACGGAGCCCGGCCTTCAAGGCACTCACAGCTAGTGTTAGGGAAGGCCGAATCGCGTCAGCAGATAACTGTTACGACGCAGAGAGGAAGACACATCGTGTGCTGGGGCGATCAAGGAGGGGAGTACCGTCTTCCCCCAGGACGGGGGATGAAGGGCAGCAGAGTTGGGTCATACTGGGGGTGGCATTTGAGTCAGGCCTCGTGGGCAGACCTGGACGCTCACACGTGGGAGGAAGGGTGCTCCAGAAGCAGGCAGAGCAGAGCAAAGGCCAGGAGGCAGGGCAAGTATTGCTCAGGCCCAGGGAGCTGTGTGTTTCAGGGGAGCATGTCCTGGGCTCCTGAGAGACCAGCCTGCGGGGCAGGGCAGAAGCCTCAGGGAGCTGTACCACTCTTGCTTCATACAGAGCTTTCCTCTCACATCGAAGATTTTGAGCTCCTACAAACAGGGTCTAGCCACTCCTCCTTTTCTTAGAAACAGTGTCAGCGCCTGGAACTGTGACCTGAACAGCACGGATGCAACAGAGATGCTGAGAGAAGCTCCCGGGCTCTGCCTCATGGGCCCTGGGGAAGGAGGAAGGAAGTGGTGGCTGGGCCCTGGGATGTCCATTCTCTCTGCCTTTCCCAGGCCATTTCCATCACCTGTGGTTCTTGGCATCCACCACTTCCAAATCTGCACCCTCAAGTCTCAACTCAAATGCTACCCCGTCCTCTGCGCCTTCTCAGGATCCCCAGCTACAAGGCACTGCTTCCTCTCTGGAATTCGGGAGCTTCATCAGAACTGTCCCTGCCTCTCCCGCACCCCCAAACACTCCCAGCCCACATATTATTTGTCCGTGTACTGACCATTCCCACCCTGCAGGGTGAAAGGTGATCCGAGCATCTCAGTACCTCTTCCCTCCTGACACCCTCCAAGGCCCCAACGCAGCAATGGTCGTAGGGCACTTGCTCCAGAAGCGCATGCTGCTGAGATGGCAGCTTTAAACAGAAGGCTGGGCCCTCGCCGGGCCCCAGGAGCCCTGTGCTGTGGGAGGCGTGGCGGCGTGGGTGAGGCATGGGACAGCCTCTGGAGTGACCCGGAGCTGCACTTATCTGACTCTGCGCCGACTTGGGAGCTGCCTCCCGAGCTGCCCTCCAGAAATGCCTGTGACTTGATGGCAGGGTGCTGATAAGGGGGGCCGAGGCTGCTCTGTTCACCTGCCCCCTCAGACAATCACGCCCATAATCTCCGCCCTGAGTCACTGGGGCGGGGGGCACCCTCACACCTGTGCTTTTCTGACCTCTCCCCACGTGCATTAAAAGAAGCAGGAACCAAAATATCTACCTAGCTGCCAGGGAGAGCTCAGTGGGGCTGTGGGAACGCGGTTAGCTGCTTCTTTGCAAGATCTGGGGTTATGTGCCTTTCCCCTCCAGGCAGAATCTCCTCCCTCCCAAAGGGGTGACATGAGTCACGTGGACCCGTCTCTCTCTGCTGATTTAGAAAGTCCTCAACTCCTTCACGTCTTGAAACCAGGGCAAGTTATCAAATGACTTTGTGAGGCATTTATTGCCCATCTCTATGTGCCCAGTGGTGTTTCAGAGTTTACCAGCACATCGGCGTGTAAGCCTCAACTCCAAGTGCATCTCAAAGGTCCCCTGCTCTGGGCAGAGCCAGCCCAGCTGGCCATCACTTCCCTCACTCTGCCTATACCTTCCCACCGCCAGCCAGGTTTGGTCTCAAGCTGTCCCCTCCTCCCGGAATCTCCTTCCACCCACATTGTCTTATTCATTTCTACTTATGCTTTTAAGGCCTTGCCCTGGGTTAGCAGTCAGCAGGAGACTGTAACTGTCCCCCTACCCCGCATCAGAATTCCTGCCCCCTCACCGCCTAGCTCTCATCGAAAATTTCAGTGCCCCTTAGAAAGCATCACCTGGTGTCTGCAGCCAATGCTCCCTCCCTCACGCACAGAAGACGTGTCAGTGCTGTGAAGAGATAGACAAATACCCAGAGGACAAGAGACCCGGGTTCTGGTCCAGGCTGAACCTGGAGAAGGATGGATGACCTTGAGTCTAGAGTCTTCCTCTTCAGCCTCTCACGTGAGAAGAACTTGCCCAGAGCAGGGTTCCCTGTCCTGGCTTTACCTCGCCCTGTCTCCTGGGGCACTTGTCCAAAATACAGATTGCTGGGTTCCCTCCCCAGACTGATGAAATTAGACTCTCAGAGGGTACAGACTAGAGCTTATATTTTCAGAAAGCTTCCCAGGCAACTTGGATGCAGCCCATCTGGTACCTGCCTCCGGACTGACCTAGAGGACCCCTAACATGCTACAACCCAACGCTTTCTTGAATGATGGTTTTTTTGTTTCTTAATTTGATGCTCCCTGGAATAAACTACATCAAAACCACCCCCGTGAGAACAAGTCTGGTGTTTGAATGGGAAAACCCTGGGTCATGACTCTGCTTTCATATCTCTCTAAGGGCTACTAGTTTTTGTAGAAATTTCAGGTAGTTGAAAACACATAACCTCCACCAACCCACCTGTCTTAGCTCAGGCTGCCATAACAAAATACCACAGACTGGCTGGCTTAAACAACACACATTTATTTCTCACAGTTCTGGAGACTGGGAAGTCTGAGATAAGGTGTCAGCAGATTCAATTCCTGATGTGGACTCTCTTCCTGACTCGCAGATAGCTGCCTTCTTACTGTGTTCTCCCACAGGAGAGGGGGTGGGGGGAGAGCGCTCTGGTGTCTCTTCCTCTTCTCATAAGGTCACCAGCCCTGTCAGAGTAGGGACCCACCCATAAAACCTCATTTAGCCTTATCACCTCCTCACAAGCCTATCTCCAAATATTGTCACCTTGGGGGTTAAAGCTTTAACATATGAATTTGGGGGTACGTAAACACTTATCCATAATACCATCTATGCCCGATGCTCTAGAGAAAGACAGGCTGACCTAACGAGGCCAAATTCATGTCTAGATAAATTCCATTACCTAGTTTTCCCAATAAGGTCTTGAGAACTAGCTGCTGCTTCCTCCATTGCATGGGTAATTAACACCCACAGTTTACAAAGACGTGGCTGCCCTCTCTTTTGTGGTGGTGTGGGTTCCATTTGGCCGGTCCTATGCCCTCCTGGGATGCTTCTGGGAAAGTTTCAAGGTTTCTGGTTTCTGCCAACTCTGTGAACAACTCCATTTCCTCTTAACAGCAATGTCTTTTCTATCGAAGTCAGCTAACATGGACTTCTGCTATCTGTCACTGAGAACTTTGATACATTCATCATGTGAGGAACGACTGAAGGAGTTGTCGGTATTTGGTCTGAAGCAGGGAGGCCTCAGAGAGCTGCTGTTTATCTGCAGATAGCTGAAGGGCTGTCACATGGAAGAGAAACAGACTGCCCCTACGTGGCTTCGGAAGGCAAAACTGACCAAGGAGGAAAGCTCTGGGGAGAAATATTTCAACTCAACACGAGGCAATATCAGTGAAAGTCCTCAGTCACAAGTGGTAGAAGCCCATGTTCTTTATATTTTCTAGGTACAAGTCACTTATCAGATGTATGATTTGTGAAAATGTTCTCCCATCCTTTTGGTTGACTTTTCACTTCCTTGATGGTGTTCTTTGAAGTACACAATGTTCTTAATGTTGATGAGGTCCAAGTTACCCATTTTTTCTTTTGTTGTATGTGTGATGTGTCATATTTAAGAAACCATTACCTAATCCAAGCTCAAGAAGATTGACCCCTATGTTCTCTTCTCAGAGTTTTACAGTTTTAGCTTTACATTCAAGTCTTTGATCCATTTTGAGTTATTTTTGTGTATGACATGAGGAATGGGTTCAACTTTATCCATTCCCATGTGGATATCTAGTGGTCCTAGCGTAATTTGTTGAAAATATTGTTCTTTTCTCATGGAATTGTTTCAGCACATGTGTCACATGGCCATAAATATGAAGGTTTATTTCTGGACTCTGAATTCTATTCCACTGATCTATTCGTCCTTACACCAGTACCACCCTGTCTTGATTACTGCAGTTTCACAGAAAACTCTGAAATTGGAAATGTGAGTCCTTCAATGTTGTTGTTCTTTTTCAAGATTGTCTTGACTTTTCTGAGTCCCTCAAATTTCCATAGGAATTTTAGGATCAGCTTATCAATTTCTGCAAAGAATCCAGCTAGAATTTTGACAGAGTGCATTGACTGTTTAGATCAGTTTGGGGAATATTGTCATCCCCAAAATATTATGTCTTCTGATCCATGAACATGGGGTATCTTTCCACTTATTTAGATCTTAATCTCCTTCAACAAGGTTTTTTTAAAAATAATTTTCAAAGTATAAGTTTTGCATATATTTTGTTAAATTACTCCTAAGTATCCTATTATTCTTGATGATATTGTAAATTAAACTGTTTTTAAAATTCCTTTTGCTGAACTCAGGCATTAGTTCTAAATTTTTTTAGTGGATTAAAAGCATTATTTTCTTAGGACTTTCCTGGTGGCACAGTGGTTAAGAATCTGCCTGCCAGTGCAGGGGAACATGGGTTCAATCCCTGGTCCGGGAAGATCCCACGTGCCACGGAGCAACTAAGCCCGTGCATCACAACTACTGAGCCTGCGCTCTAGAGCCTGCGAGCCACAACTACTGAAGCCCGCGTGCCCTAGAGCCCGTGCTCTGCAACAAGAGAAGCCACCACAATGAGAAGACCATGCACAGCAACAAAGAGTAGCCCCCACTCACCACAACTAGAGAAAGCCCACGCAACAACGAAGACCCAACACAGCCAAAAAAATAAATAATTATGAAACAAAACAAAACATTATTTTCTCTATATAAAATCATGTCACCTGCAAATAGAGATAGTTTTACTTCTTCATCTCCAATCTCAATGTCTTTTACTTTGTTTTTTTGTCTAATTGCCCTGGCTGGAACATCTAGTACAATGTTGAATAGAAGTGGCAAGAGCGGATATCCTTGTCTTCCTGATCTTAGGGGGAAAGTAATCATTCTTTCCACAACAAGTGTGATATTAGCAGTGGGTTTTTTATAGGTACCTTTTGTGAGGTTTAGGAAGTTCCCTTCTATTCCTAGTTTGTGGAGTGTTTGATCCTGAATGGTGGGTGTTGTTTTTTTTTTTTTTTTTTTTTTTTTTGCTGTACGCAGGCCTCTCACTGTTGTGGCCTCTCCCGCTGCGGAGCACAGGCTCCGGACGCACAGGCTCAGCGGCCATGGCTCACAGGCCCAGCCACTCCGCGGCACGTGGGATCCTCCCAGACCAGGGCACGAACCCGCGTCCCCTGCATCGGCAGGCGGACTCCCAACAACTGCGCCACCAGGGAAGCCCGGGTGTTGTTTTTGTTAAATGATTTTTCTGCATCTACTGAGACGATCATGTATTTTTTTTGTTCTTTATTCTATTGATTTGATATATTACATTAATTGTTTTCTGGACTTTAAGCAAACCTTGCATTCCTGGGATAAGTCCCACTTAGTCATGGCATATAATCCTTTATATATGTCGCTGGATTTGATCTGCTAGTATTTTATTGAAGATTTCTGTGTCTACATTCACAACAGATATTGGTCTGTAGGTTTCTTTTCTTGCAATGTCTTCGTCTGGTTTTGGTATCAGAGTAATACTGTCCTAACAGAATTAGTGGGGATGTATTTTCTTTTTGTGTTAGTTTCCTAAGGATGCCATAATGAATTACCACAAACTGGTGGCTTAAAATGACATAAAGTTATTCCCTCACAATTCTGGAAGCCAGAAGTCTGAAATCAAGGTGTCAACAGGGTTGGTTCTTTCTGGAGGCTCTGAGGGAAAATCAATTCCATGACTTTCTCCTGGCTTTTGGCAACTCTTGGTGTTCCTTGGTTCCAATCTCTGCGCCTGTCTTTGCACGGCCTCCCCCTCTGTGTGTCTCTGTATATTCCCTTTTTCTGTCTCCTATAAGGATTTAGGGACCACCCTAAATCGAGGATGATCTCCTCTCAAGATCTTTATCTTAATTGTGTCTGCAAAGACCCTATTTCCAAATAAAGTCACATCCACCATAGTACTGGGAATTAGTACTTGGACATGCTTTTGGGGGGCTATTACTCACCAGTCCCATGAACCGCCAATCCTTGCAAGGTCACTTCCTCACTCATCTGCTCACTCCTTCAACAGTTACCCCAAAGATCACAGGAGGAAATGGGGATATAGTAATAAATTGTATAGAATCCCTACCCTGAAGAATAACACTGTCTTGTAGGGCATTGGTGCACAAATATAAAGAAGGGGATGCTAACAGCCATAAGATTTGGAAGCTGGAGGACTAGTGGAAGCAGCCCAGAAGAGTGATGGCTTTCAAAGCAGAGGGTAACACCGTCAGCAAAAGCAGGTGTTAAAAAGCAGAGGCGGGTCAGGGATCGCTGCAGTTGTGTTTGGCAGGATTGTGGGGGGAGTGGGTGGGAACACTGGGAAAGAGGCCCAGAGAAGCAGCCACGCAGAGAACTCAGACTCTGACCATCGCTGGTCATCTTAAGGCACGTGAGGGTGGGTTTGGGTAATCTCAACATGCAGGACCCCATGTTCATGACTTCAACAGCCTCCAAAACTAGCCTGAAGGTCTATGACTTCAGGTAGAGATCGTCTTGAGCCGATTCTGCAGCCAGAAGACGTGCGCTGACCATGAACCTCATATACCTTCCTGGGGGAGACCTCTGTGGCTGACTCCTCAGAACTAGTCTAGCTCCCCAATCCAGGCTCGTGCCGAAGCCAATTCTGAACATCCTACTTCTTCATCCGGCAAGAAAATCTCTGTGGCAAACCGGTTCCCAAGCTTCACTTCTTTCATGCAAATTTTGTTACAAAATCCTATCATAACAAACAGCGCTGGGACTGCTCCTTGGAGCTCAGTGACTACAGATGGGGTGTATTTTCTCACTTTCAGAAGTCATCGTGGTGGCGGTGGTGATGGGGGAGTATTATTCCTCCAAAACCCCGTGGCCAGGGTCCTGTCAAGGGGTCCACGTGGGGAGTGGAGAGCAGAGTGTGGGGAAGAGAATCACACTGGCTGGACTGCGGGGCCTCTGAGATTCTGAGTGAAAGAGGTGTCATCCCACCCCCACTGGACCTTATCCACGGCCTCTCCCCTCTAGAGAGCAAAGGCTGGGGGCAAAGAGGAAAACAGATTCACATCGTAAAAGCTGCTGGGTCTTCAGCCAAGGAACAGCAAGTCCCAAACAAATTTACACAAGGCTGTTTGAAGGGAAGCATGTCACAGAAGCGTAACAATAAACAGTCGCACTGGGCCAGCCGCGCCGCTTCTGCCACGAAAGAACAGGCCCAGGAGCCAATCTCCTGGGAGGAGCCCCCTTTGGTGGAACATTTAGACACACAAGAAGAGCACACACTGGTGGGGCCTTCCTCCCTGCAGCACCAGCTGGGTGAAAAGGAGGTTAACGTGCAGATTTGGAGATCTGGCTCTCCTAAACCTCAGTTCCCCCAGATTCAAAATGAACAGCGTAGCATCCTCTGCCTCCCCCCCACCCCCCTTCTTCCTCTGGTGTCCTTTAACTCATTGAATTCAGTCTGGGGCCCTCACGGAAACGGGTAGAGAGCACTGCTTCCCACTCCCCTGCACCCAGCAACGTCGGGAGAGCAGTTCCTGGGGTAACTCCCACATGCTCCAAGCAGCCTGTGCTTTGCTCTGGGAAGAATCAAGAGTCACAGTGGACTAGAGCCAGGGGGCTTCTAGCTCCGGCTCTGCCACTAACGTACTTGGTGGCCTGGGCGATGTCATTTAGCATCTCTGGACCTGAATTTTCTCTCTGTAACGTAATCCAGGATTAAATGATATTTGTTCATTGCAAAGCACAATGAGCTCCTTAGAGATCTAGTCCGGGGCTCCAAAAGCTGCAGCCCACTGGCCCATCTTGTTTACAGCCTGTTTTTGTAAATAAAGCTGTACTGAGACCCGGCCACACCCATTCATTTGCATATTGTCTGCGGCTGCTATCACACTACATGGCAGAGTTGGGTAATTGAGACAGACACCAACTGTGTGTATGACCCACAAGCCTAAAATATTTACTATTTGACCCTTTATAGAAAGAGTCTTCCAACCACTGCTTTAGGCCAACACTGTCATTATACCGGCCAGGAAACGGAGGCATGGACAGGGCAATCAATTTGCTAAAACTCATAGAGCGAGTCAGGGCAGAGGCCAGGACAGCCCAGCTGTCCTGATTCACGTCGGCCAAAAGTTCTCACCGGGCCCAAAGCTCTCTATCCGCTTCTAAATATCGGGTGGAAGCTGTGTTGGGGGACAGAGGAGGCAGTTCCAGGAAAGTGAGTTCTGGCTGGTGAGACGTGGGTCAGCGCCGGGCTGCTGAGCCCAAGGGCAGAGTCAGGTGGCCCTCTTAAAAGGCAGAGGCATTTCAGGTGGGAATCAGATGAGAGCTGGCCTCTGGGGACATTTTAACCACAGGTCACAGATCTTGGTAAACTTTAGCTGGCCATTGAACTACAGGGAGACATTTTTTCTTGCCTCTTTCCTCACTGGCTTCTTCCTTCTTCTAGCATTTATTAATCTGACTGGTTAACCATTGACCCCAAATGCAGCCTCCTCTTGTTTCAAGCCTTGTTCTCCCTGTTGGCTTCAGAAAAGAAGCCAAACAAACCTACTTTTCTTCTCTTTCTTTTCACAGCCAGAGTCAAGTGATAACGAGGGTGGGGTAAGGGGTGCCATGTTTGCTGTAAAAGACACACCCCCAAAACCTGGGCCCCAGGACGGGATGGGGCCCTTCTGATGCAGGCCAGTCATGCTCAGAAGGAAATTCAGCAGGGGCAACACGCACAAGGCAAAAGCAACTTAATTTAATTCGTGTGGGGCGCATTTTAGAGAAGAGATTTATAAAGCGTTAATTTATCGTACATTGAACAAAGTATCCTATTTCCGGCTTCTAAACATGATTGTTGTTTTGCTTTAACTCCCCCCAGTTAAAGGGGAATGGTTTAGGGAAGGAGAACCGTAACGACAGAGGAGGAAATAGAGACAGTTGCTGCTGCCGGGTCTGTGGCAATAAGGGAAGAGCCTGGGAACAGAAGGGCCTCAGAGCCTGGCATCAGCTCTGTTACCACTTTCCTGAGAAATGTTAGAATCCTCTAGAATGCAAGCTCCATGAAGGCAGAGATTTTATTTGTTCACTGCTGTGTTCCCAGCACCTAGAATAGTGTCTGGCATGAAGGAGGTGTTCAAATACTTGTTGAATGAATGAATGAATGAATGAATGCAAGATTATGGTCTGATCACTGGCCGCAGTCTTTCCCCAGGTGATTGGAGGCTCCACAGTGGTTCATTCAGAAGCTGCTCCACAGCAGGGAAAGAAGCCACCAGGGCAAACTTCATGAAGGACAAGAAGACAGACCCTCTCCCGAACCATCAAGACAAGCTCCAGAGGAACGTCACTCCCAAGGGTAGTATTTCCACCAAGTACCCAGTGACACCCAGACAGGGACCAACACAGCCTTTTCATTGTGATTCCACCTCTCATTTAAGGGGACTGCATATCTGTAGGCAGTTACACTTTATTCTAATAACACCTACTAGTCAGTGAGCACTTATTTCGTGTCAGGCATTTTATATATTTTTTTCTCATTTAATCTCACAATAAGCCTGCTAGGTAGGTATTATTATCCCCATTTTACAGATAAGCAAACAAGAGTTTAGTGAATTTATCCGAGGTTACACAGCAGCATTTGGATCAGTCATAGGCTTGTCTGACCCCAGAGACAAGTGTTCTTCCCACCAACCACACATTCAGCTCCTAACTAGCTCTGTGACCTTGGATACAAGCACAAGGCAAAGCTCTGACCATCTTCCTGGGCCTCGGTGTCTGTATTCTCAAACCCAAGGAGCCAAGCAATGTTATGTAGGAATGTTTTCCACAAGTGGGTCTGTGAACAGGTGACCTCATTCCTTAGTGGGCCACAATGTAATTTTGCTTTTGGAAGTTGAAATAACAGCACCCTTTTTGAGGGTGGCTCAAAATGTTTCCTCCCCACTCAGACTGGGGACATTTGGGGTCACCCTGCTAAGTCCTGGCCCTGCTTCCTTTTCTAAAGTAGAAACGAGCCGAGTCAGTCTCCCAGGACCAGCCTTTTTCCTCCGGTGGCAGGTCTTTACAAGGGTCCCATCTCCTTTTCCATTTGTTCTGCGGAAGAGTGAGAATAAGCAGGTCCCCCCCGGGGGGCTGGACACAGGGCAGTGCGCTGACGTGGGGCCCCTGCGTTCAGTGAACACTTGTCTTCAGGCAGCCTCTCTGGCACCTGCACACGTGTTTCCTTCTGCAGTCGAACTGGTGCGGGGGAGAAGATGGAGGTGGGGGGGGGCAGCTTCTGAAGGGTGTAAACCCAGGAGTCCTAATTCACTTGTTGCCCAACTGAGGAGACGGAGGGAATTCAGATCCTTAGATTAGAAGGAACGTTAATGATAATCACATACCTGGTCTTCAAGCTTTTATTAGCTGCTGAATCCAGTGTGTAAAACAACTAAAAGACCATCTTTCCAGTTAAATCTAGAGAAGTGGGGCTGACAGCTCTCTTCTCCCATCACCTCAACCTGCCCTGCTTACAGGGGGACTCCAGGGATCTCTGCAGAGCACTGTTGGGAATGAAAAATAATGATAAAATAATAAAAAATAAATAATTATAAAATATTAAAATAAAAATAACTTAATCTGACCAGAATCCCCCAATTTTTCACCCAAAGTCCACTAAGGTGAGCCATTTACCAAGCTTGACCTCCTGGCTGGTGGCAACACTGGAGCTCACATTCAGGACTGAGCCGCTGTATTGTTAAGCCAGTGAGAGGGTCAGGGAAGGGTCAAAGGTTGTTCTGGTAGGACACTACAAACTGGATGTGGTTACCTGAGAGCCAGGCATTTCACCCGAGCCACACTGAGAACAGGTCACACTGAGAGCAAGGCCAGGAGTGATGTTCCTGCTTTGCTCTACCCTGGAGCTTTTGAACCTCCAAATCCATGCTCTTACCACAACCTCTTATTCTCCCAGTGCCTCACTCTTTGACCTTTCTTGCACCTGTTATGAAACCTCATCCAGGTCCTTGGTTCCCCCATTTTCTCTAAGTCTATAGCTCTCTCCCGGTTTATTTCTTTTCCTTTCCACCCTAGTGCCTGGATCCATCACTCTAAGCGATCTCTAGCCAACACCCCAACCCGTCACTCTCAGGAGTACTGATCTGTATGCTCATCGATGACTCAGTGTTCTGCACCTCCAGAACTCAGTGTTCTGTCTCCTCCGTTCCTATCCTGTAAACAGGTGCTGCATGGGACTGGCTGGTGGGTGAAAATAGCAAGCCCAAGTTCTCCACATCTAAAGATGGAGGCCAATAACCAGGCACAGCTTGACCTCACATTAGAGTCACTTGGAGAACTTCTAATCCATTGAGAATCCTGAGCTCCACCACAGACCCAGTGAAATCAGAGTCGATGGGGGTAGGGAGCCCAGCACTGGTATTTTTAAAATAAACTTTTAAATTTAATGATAATATACATCAGAAAAATTATATAAAAATCTTGGCAAATGTTCACAAAGTGAATGCCCACACGTTACTGCCACCTACATTGAAGGGAGAAAACACTGCCAGCAACCTTAAACTTTCTGTACATTCCTTCATCCCCTCCTCCCCAGGTGAGTAAGACTCTCCTGATTTCTAACACGGTATATTTGCTCTGACTATTTTTGATATTTGCAGAAACAGAATTGTAGAGTATGTACTCTTTGTGTCTGACTTCTCTGATTCAATATTTTATTTGTAAGACTCACCTGTTGTTTTGGGTAGCTGTTATTTATTTTCATTGCTGTATAGTATTCCACTGTCTGGCTATCCACACAATATATATCATTATTCTACTTTTGTAAACATGTGCATTATTTGTCATGTTTAGCTCTTACAAGTAGTGCTGCTATGAACATTCTTGTGCATGTTTCTTGGCACATATGTCCATGCCTTTCTGCTGAGTCTATATGTAGAAGTGGAATTGCTCAGATACATGCATATATTCAGCTTCCATGGATAATAGCAAACAGTTTTTAACGTAGTTGTACCACATTGGTGTTTTGCAAAAGCTCCTCAAGTGATGCTAATGGGTGGCTGAGGTTGAGAACCCTGCCCAAGCCTGACTAAGGGTAGCCAACCGTCACTCTAGAAACCTTCTCTTGTCTAAAGACTGGCAAAAGGAAGGGGGTGGGGAATCAATGACCTCATTCTAGGAGACAGACTCCTCCTTCTCTGCACTGTGGGGAAAAAAGGGAGCTACATCCAACTCTAAGGCCAAGTGAGACGGGGTCTCCACAGGCATCTCTCTTAGAGATTGGGGTGTCTTCAGGCAAGGGGACTGATACCTCATTGCGAGCCTACAGACAGTGCCCACTTCCTTTCTGGCCTTGCCAGACTGGCTGATACCAAGAGGGATTAGAAAAGATTGTGGAGTCTAAGCCTGCAAAGAGAAACAGGCACCCTTCCCGCCCACCACCGTATCCTGCAGCCTTCTGAGTGTGAGTGTACGTATTCCTGCTGCTCCCAACAAGCAAGTGCAGAACAGGGAAAGGACAGTAGTCATGGGGCGGCCCAGCAGCTGCCCAGTGAGGGAGACCTCCTCACAAAGAGGGCACTGGGGATGAAGGCTCCCAGCAGGGCACTGGTCTGAGGGGATGCTCTGTACCTGGAGGGACCAACCTGGGGCTGAAAATAGCAGTCACTCATCCCAGAGAGACGACCATATTGGTGGAGGCCACCAGCAACTCAAAGAACCAGAGCGAGGCCAGGGATACCTCCTTACCATACATGAGGCCAGAAACACAAAATGACCTTCACCTCCCTGGGCTCTCCTTCCTGCACCAATTCATAAATAGAGAGGCCTGGAATAGGAAGAGGAGGCTGGAAAGAACTGGCCTTGCCCCTTCCCCCCATAAATCCTTCCAGGAGAGCCTGCACTGGGGGAAGGTAAACCTCTGGACCAGATGAGGGATTGATAAATTAAAGGAAGTTCAACTGAATTATTATTTTTTTAGATAAAATTCTTGTAACATAAAATTCACCATGTTAACCATTTGAAAGTGTACAATTCAATGGCTTTTAGTGTCGATACATTCACTTGACTGAGATTTAATTAACTGAAAATGATGAAGTCTTTCCAAGGTGCCATTAAGAGCTAGGATGAAAAGCAGGGATTTTCCCCTCACTGATTAGAGGGGTATGAAGAAAAATTTTATGAGAATTCAGTAAACTTTAATTAACACTGAGCATCTCCACTCCTCTCTCCTACGGGCAACTCAAAACTCAGCATACGCCCCAGAGTGAATGCATATCTTACCCCCCTACTCACCCCCTGGGGTGGAGGGGAAGACACCAGTTGATGCATTCGATCAGCCAAGCCCAAGTCCTGATCATCTTCCAGATTCCTTCCCCCAGACCTCTTGTCAGTCACAAAGTCTGTATATTCAACTGCTGAAATATCTCCCTGCTTCATCCTCTCCCTTTAGCCGTCACTGCTGCAGCCTTTGCTGCAAGCATGGCTGTCCCTCCCTGGCCTGTGGCAGTAGCCTCCTCTCTGGCTGTCCTCCCTCCATGGCGCCCTCCAGATCTTCACAGGCTCTGCCCTGAGAGCTTTATACACCTGGCGCCCAGGTGTCAGCATCAGGGTCACATTCACAGCAAGGCATTGCCTGACCACCAGCTGCTTGCCAGGCATGCGCCACCATAGTTTAATGTTTTCGTTCTACTTTCATCCTTTGCACACTGCTTATCACTATCTGAAGCAATCTTGCTTCTTTAGCTGTTTACTGGTTTATTCTCAGTCTCTACTCTTCAACCCTAGAATATAAGCTCTATGAGAGCAGAGACCTCACCTGCATTGCTCTCCACCTCATCCCTGCATCTAGAGCTGCCCTGCCCAGTACGATAGCCACAGGCCACGTGTGTGTGTGTTGAGCTTTTGAAATGTAGCTAGTCCAAGTTTGAGATGTGCTATTACAAGTGTAAAATGTGTACCAATTTTGTAGACTTAGAATAGGATAACCTAAAATATCTCAACATTTTTTATATTGATTGTCGAAAATACTTTGGAGCTATTGGGTTAAATAAAATATATTATTATAAAATTAGTTCTACTTGTTACTTTTTCCTGTTTTAAATATGGCTACTAGAAAACTTAAAATGACATACATGGCTTACATTGCATTTCTACTGGACATCACCGCCCTTGACCATTACTGGCTCAATGAAAGGTAAATTCTCAGTGAACACTTGTTGAATGAAGGAAGGTAGCCAAAGTGGTCTAAGAGCAAATCTCATCTTGTAACCACCTGCTGAAAACTCTTTTTTGATTCCCCATTTTCAGCTAGGCCAAATTTCTGTTTTATGACCCGGCATATGAGACTGTCACAATCAGGTCCTGCATCTCCCAATGGTTTTATTACCTGCTCTTCCCCAACCAGGATATAGTGTCTCTTTGCACATGGGTCTCCCTCTATTTTGCTGCCCCTCCTTCAGTGTGTCTACCGGTAAGCTCCCAGGCAGTTTTCAAGATGCAATTCAGTGTCTTCCTTTCAGAAAATCCTTCCCTACTCTATAGGCAGCATCACCTCATCTTCTGGCAGAGCGACCAGTCCGCTGTCAGGCTCCTTATTCCTGTGTGTCAGATCCATTCAGGTCACTGTCTCCTGTGCATCCTCACCGTAGATCAGAGCTCCCCAGGGGCAAGCAGGGCCATGTCCTTGTCATCATTTATTCTGCAAACCTGGCGTAATCTGCAGGGTGACTGGGTTCAGCTGCTGTGTGTGGTTCCCAATGGGGTCTGGAATTACAGTCAGATGGAGGCCAGACTGGGGTCATCTGAAGACTCGACTGGGCTGGGCACCAAAGAAGGCTTCTTCATTCACATGCTTGCTGCCTCAAATGGAGTGGCTGAAGGAACTGAACCTGGCCAGGTGGCCCCTCCATGTGGCTAGCTTAGGAGTCCTCACAGCATGACAGTCTCAGGATAGAGAATTTCTTATGTGCAATGGCTTTCCTCACAGCAAATGTTCCCAGAGACCCAGGGCACAACTGCAAGGCTTCCTATGACCTGCCTCAAGTCAAGCAGCGTCATTTCTGCTGCGTGTGATTGCCCCAAAGTGAGTCACGGGGAATTCAAGAAGGGGGGACTTCTCAAGGATGTGGATGTGGGAGGGGGAGATTCATCTGGAGGCACCTTTGAGGACCAACCACCACCAGTCTAATCTGAAACTTAAACCAGGAAAGGCAAGTGAAACTCAGATACCTTAAGTATCTCTGGGAACAACACAGGGCAAAAATAAATACTTAATGTAAATACATGTGTTTAAATCAAGTACTTTCAACAGGGCTTTGGGCCTCACCTGTGTATCATACTCTACACCATTCAAGTCATCTAACACTTTGGGACAAATTAATATTTGTGAGTCTTTACAAAAGACAAGGCACAAGAGTTTGAGAGAGCGGCCAAAGTCATCTGGAGAAATCTATAGGAAACATTTGCTTAATGGTGGGGCAGCACTTAACAGTACAGAGTACAAGAATGTTCAACACTGTTATGTACAATAGCAAAAAATTAGGAAAGAACCTTGGTATCCAATATAACCGGCAGACCATTATGCAAGCATTAAACACTGTCTAATGAATTTTAATGGAAAAGTACATAACAAACTGTTAGGTGAGAAAAGAATCAATGTGCAAAACTGTGCATAAATATTATTCCGGTTATGTTCAAATATGCAAATGCATAGAAAAAAGACTAGAAAGGTATATATCAAAATTTCAATAATTAAGCAGAATCATGGGAAATGTTTTAAAGTTTTCTTCTTTGTGCTTTTTGTATTCTGCAAGTTTCATACAATAAGCACATACTATTTTTATAATCAGAAAATAAAATTAAGAGTGAGATGAAACTCCACTGAGAAGTTGGGGCTGCACCATGGCCCCAAGGTCCCCCAAAAGCCTTTTCTCCCGGGGCTTCCAGGGATCAATGTAATTATGTCTGGTCATCATATCAATATAATTATCCCTGAGGCCTTATCAGCTATTACCTTAGACCAACATTGTCTGGTCTCACATAAGTTTCTTAACCTCTCTAGACTTTGTTATCTACTCTATAAAATGAAGGGTTTGGACAATAAGATTAAATCTGTAGAACTGCAGAATTTACAAGCAGTTTCCCTTGTCTTATTCGATTCTCACAATAGCCTGATGTTAGAAACAAGCTCAATCTTATCATCGCCATTTGACCCATAAGAAAATAGAGGCTCAGCAAGGTAAGGTCACTGGTCCAGGGTCACATAGATGATAATAAATTAGGGGTCAGGATTCGAAATCAGGTCTTCAGGCTTTATATCTGGGCCCCTAACTACTAAGTCAGGGTTCCTTTTCTATATGAGCTGTAACATCCCATCCTGTGACAAAATTCCAGCCAAACTTTCCATCTTCTGAGGCCACATGTACTAAGACTAATCTCTCCTTCATGTCCAGATCCAGGGATCTTCCGGGCCGCTCTGATGTCTCCTCTGCGTCACACACAACTTTAATTCCATCTGCTCTTCCTCAAATGGCATCGTCTGGGGGCCACGCAGCATTTTGAAATCTTAGCATTTCAGAACTGGAAAAGATCTCTAAAGGTCATCTGGCCTGAGCGGCTCCTGTCAGCCTTTTACAAACGCCTTCTCATCTGAAAGCTATGTCCCTCAGCAATGCTCCCGAGGGGGTGCCCAGGGCCGGGACAGACTGATAAATGCGCCCTTTCCCCGACGGAGCCGCCCGACATCTGCCAGGTTACCTTGATTCACAGAGGGAATGTGGAGTCTGCAAGGCACAGTGACTCAGCCTTTTAACAGGGACATGGCACACAATGGAAAGATCTGAGAGTTCCGAAGGGAAAGAAAATCAGAAAGGCCAAGACAACTCCCACACAGACAGAGCCAGTTTAGAACAAATCCCAAGGGCCGAGAAGAAACCCAGGGGGGGAAAAAGAAATCTCTCTTCTGAGAGAGCTCTATTGTACGTGCTCTGGGTCAAAAGAGGCTCACTGTGGTGCGAAGGGGCTCCGCCACCTGCTGGGACTCTCCAGAATGAGTTCTTTTTCTTCTGTCCGGGTTCAGCACACTTCCGGCCTCCTCCGTCCAGGGCAGTGCTCACTGTGGCACCGGTCAGCCAGGGCGCTGGGGCTTGGCAGCGTGGTGGCAGCTTGCCGGGCACCGGCACAAAGTTACTTAGTAAAAACCACAGCTTTGATAATTTCTTGCTTCGTTAGTCTCTTGGGATTCTTTCCATCCGCATAAGAAAAAGAAGTTGCCCTTCCCTCTGCCCACAGACTCAGATGCTTTTATTTGGTGGACTTAATGGAAACAGGTATCTATTTTTAATACCAACCCATTGAATAATATATTTTTAAACAGGTGGCAAGCGCAATTTTTATAAAAGGAAAGTCCTCCCAACTCCCTCAACCTCAGTGAGAGCTTTGTTAATATAGGCATTCAAAAAACTTTCTTCAGGTTGAAACAGAAACTTTTTATGGCTGGAGTCTCTTCTGACCAACATGGCTTATACATGTGAAAAACTATTCAGCATAAAAATCCTACAATTGTTTTCCTCTCCAAATAACATTGTTTTGTCTGAATAAATGTTCCTTCACTATGTCCAGTTTCAGGGAGATCACAGACTCCGAGGTCATATGCCTTTGTTTCTGGGATTCCGTGAAATCATGTCATATAAGGGAAGGGATTCCCATTAGATATCTGTATCAGAGAACCGTAAACCCAGACCCCAGAAGTCCTTTCTCTCCACCCCACCTGATGTCAGAGTCCCTGTGAGGCCGGCAGGCACCAACTGTGTGTCAGGCTGGTGCATGCTAAGAATTTGGATGGCATTCTCATTGAATTATCACAACAGTCCAATGAAAGATGTGGAATCTCCATTTGCAAATGATGAAACCAAGTTAAGAGAGGTCAAGAAATGTGTCCAAGGTCACAGAGCTAGTTAGTAAGAGAGCAGGGCAGAAAGGCTCCTGAGTCCTTCTCCTTCAGTCAGTCATCCAGCCGCTGCTCAAACCCCCCCCACTGGTCAGAAACTCATCTCCCTAGACAACCCCGTCCAGTTTGAGGCTGTCTAGATTGTTTCTGAGATCTCTTCCTTGTTCTGAGCTGAAGTCTGTCTCCTTGGAACATCCAACCACAAGGGTGATTTTATACCTCAGGCACAGCAGGAACCAGACTCGTCATTGAGGATGTTACCTAGAGGGCATTCTAGGAGATGTAAACTGGTGACTGCTTACTATGAAGTACTATTTCCAAGCTGCGGGTCAGAAGACGTTGAGGGTGGTTTCCTACCAAGCCCACACACTGCAAGGATATGGAACGCCGGGTTTTGAGATGCTTTGGGGGTGTTTAACACATCACAATCCTCACGCCACACTCGTTCATAGGAAGACAGTCACTTCAGGAGGGACACACATGCTCTGATTAGACATAGCTCAAGACCCCACCTTGATTTGTCTGCAAGCCATTTCCTGGTTCTTGGATGGCGGTGACCTGGAAATACAGGCCACAGAAGCCTGGTTCTTGAAAGGTCGCATGGAGGCCTCGCCAAGCTCCCCAGATGCTTATACCCTCTGCCTGCCCAGCCCTTTGCATATCCTCTTTACCACCGTCATCTCATCATGGGCTGTTTGCATTAGTCTCTCCTCTAGACTGTGACCCTGTAGGGCAAGGGTAGCAAACTATGGCTCACAGGCAAAATCTGTCCTGCCACCTGTTTTTGTAAACAAAGCTTTGTTGGAACGCGGTCGCTCTCATTCCTTTTTATATTCTATGGCTGTTTTTCTCTGTAAGTGCAGAGTGGAGCAGTTGTAACAGACTGTATGGACCGCAAAGCCTAAAATATTTACTATGTGTCCCTTTACAGACAAAGTTTGCTGACCTCTGTTCCAGAGAGCAAGGACAGGGTGTCCTTCATCTCTGTATCTCCAAACTTATAGGCATAGTTTCTTCATACGTAAAATAGCAACGATACCTTTGTCACGGAGATGTAGTAAAATACACAGGAGATGCCATATTTGGGGGCAACATACGTAAAACACCTAGCACAGTGCCTGGCATAGGACAGATGCTCAATAAGTATTTAGTGAATAAGTGAATGAAATGGAAGGTCAATACACCCAACATGAAATGATGGATGTGAAAGCACTTCGCAAAACATAAAATGCTCTGCAAGAGCATGGTGTGTCCTCATCATCGCTGTCAATACAGAAATGCCTGGAGCAAAGTTTGCCCTTCCCTCGGGTTTCCCAGATCCTGACTGTATGAGTAAAATCTCACAGACAGTCTTAATTTAGGCTGATTCATATTTCAGTTTTTACGTGGTTCCCCTCCATGCGTCCCTTTGACATCTCCCTCTAGGTACTGATCCTTAGGTTAGAGCTTGAGCTCCTTAAATAAGAGCTACACAATATGGACTGCTGTGGTGGTTTTGTGCTGGACCAGTCTAGCTGAGCTCAAATGACATTCCCCAGACTTCTCTTCTTTGTATGACCCTCTTTCCAGTTGGCCACAGAGAAACTGACATGAGGTTTGGAAGGCAGAAGGTGGGAACAATCATTTCAGCTGAAGGTCCGTGCTACTGCAGCTCATGCATGTGCTTGCCACTTAACCTGTTCGCTCCCCTCCTGGGCGTGGAGAAGGACCCCATTCTGTAGCCTCTCCAGGTCCTGCTGAGTCCTGGGTCGGGCATGTGTGCAACTCCATGGCAGACGGCACAGGCTTCTTCCGTAGACCACCCACACTGTCAGGCTTGGATGTGATGAGAGATAGGCATGGATCCCGGGTTGTCCTTGCTCCCTCCCACTTCAAATCCAGCTGGTCTTCCTGTCTGGCTATAACCCTGCAGCAACTTCACAACCACCAGGAGACACAGAGGTAAGAGTCTCCCCCAGAATTCTTCACTAGTTGTCCTGGTTAGTAACTTTCCTCTTCTGGACCTTTACTTCCTCAGCTTCTCTCACAATAGTGTCAAGTCTAATCCCTACAAGAAATCCTTTACTTTGGGTCATCAAGAGTAGCTCTGTTTCTCTGATCAAACCATGAGGAAGAGAAACTCAAGGATGGGTTCTCTGAATTGGTTCTGGAATTGTCTTACGGAATGCGTTCTCTGTTTTCTGGAAAGCGTTCTCTGGTCTGATTATATTTAAAGCATTAACGATCCCGATGTCAGTGATAAAGAGGACACTGGTAGTCCACAGTAGGCAGTGGCAAAACAGCTACTTAAGTGATCACCTGTAACACCTGTAATTAAGTGTCCAGAGAAGGCAAGGCTTTGGACCACCAAGTAGTTGCTGTCATAGAACATTTTAGTGAAAACCCGGCGGAGAGAAGAATTGCTGGGTAGCTCCAAAGTGTGCTGGAGAACTTACAGGAAGAAAATTAGGTTCTTCAGGGCTTTTAAGTCTCCAAGTCAAGGTCTGGCTAAGGAAAACCGGTAGCTCCTATGGCTAAGGGACCAAGATTTCTCACAATCAAACCCAAAGTCTAATCTTGGGGTGAATAATGCAAATTGAAATCATGACCTCACAGGGTCTCTTATGTTAAAGTTAGGACGTTGGCTGGGGAGAAAGCGACCCTGAGTATTGAGATAGAGACATACGGGCAGATTCATTGTTCGTTTTAGGAATAGACATACACAGCAACTAGTAGACTTTCCACATTGTTTCCCTTATCCATAGAGTAAGGGTCATTAAGGCCAGAAAAGTCAAGTGGAAGCCAACAGAATCACTCCTACTTACAAGAGATTAAAGAAATACCACAGTCCTGGAGGTATGGCAGAAATTAGTGCCACCATGATGGACTTGAAAGATGCAGAGATCCCACTACATCCCCATCCAACTAGCTTGTTTGGCCTGATAAGTTGATCTTGGAGAATAACAATGGATCATCATAAACTTAAATGGTGTGACCCCAATTGAAACGTCTTTGCCAGGTGTGGTTTTTCTGCTGAAGAAAGTCAACACAACCCCGGGCAGCTGTCGATGTGGCAAACACTTTTTCCCTCTATTCCTCTTGATAAAGACCACCAGGAGCACTTTGCTTTAAGCTAGCAAGGCAGGCGATACACCTTCGCTGTCCTGCCTAAGGGCTAGACTAACTCCCCAGCCTACTGTCACAATCGAAACCCCAGGGACCTTAATATCCTCTCCATTCCATGGGAAATCATACAGGCCTACTATGCTGATTGGTCCTGGAGGGCAGGAAATGGCAGCTACTCTGAAGACCTTGGTAAGAAAAATATAAGCAGATGGAGGAGAATGAATCTCACAAAAAGTCAGGAGCCAGATCTTTTGGTGAAATTTCTAAGAGTCCAGTGATGAGGACATGTTGAGAGGTTCTGTCCAAAGTGAAAGAGAAATTGCAACATCTGGCCTCTCTTACCTCCAGGGAAATGGCAGAATGCCCATGAACCTCTGGATTTTGGAGGCAACTGTACTTCATTTGGTCATGCTGCTTCAACTCATTTACTGAGTAACTGAAAGGCTGCTAATTTTGAGTTGGATCCAGAAAATGAGAAGACTTTGCAACAGATCCAGCCTGTCACACAAGGTCCTCTGTCATCTGAACGGAACATAAGAGGCAGTAGAGCCATGTGTACTAGAAGTGTCTTGTGGCAGACAGGGAGTTTTATGGAATCTTTAGCAGGTCCCTCATACATAAGTAATAGCATAAACCTTTAGGATTTGAGTGCAAACCTGCGCCATGCTCTGCAGGTAATTATTCTCCCTTTAGGGAAGTTTCTATCTTGCTATTGCTATTGGGCCTTCCGTGGGCCAGCAAATTACCCTGAGACCTAAGCTGGACGTTATGAATTGAGTTTTGAATTGTACTTGTGAGTTCCAGATTGTCCCATGTTCTCTTTCACTTCATGTCCAG
The DNA here is from genome assembly GCF_964270905.1 of Leucopleurus acutus. Lineage (NCBI taxonomy): Eukaryota > Metazoa > Chordata > Mammalia > Artiodactyla > Delphinidae > Leucopleurus > Leucopleurus acutus. The sequence goes on along the minus strand of NC_139147.1, from coordinate 74,817,249 downwards.
TGTTTCTTCCCAACTCCTTTCCTGCTGACCTACAGTAACTTCAGGCCACCATCAAATGCAGAGCTTTCTGTAGTCATCAGCTTGGCTTTGTGGTCCCTGGTGGGTGACTTTTCTCTGATCCTCCAACTGTCCCCTTTCAGATCATCACTTTTCCAGCTTCCACAACAATTGTGGAGGTCAAATTCCTGTAACAGATTCTTTATTCTATACACTTATAGTGGTTCTGCTTTCCTCATCAAACCCAAATGAGTATAACTCCCTGTTACGTACATGTTTGTGTTTACTTTCAGAACAGCTCTGCCTGGAAGATTTAATCCCCCGAGTTTTACTGATAAAGAGGCCGAGAACCAAACAGTTTGCCAAGGATCTCATTCTATGAACACTGGAATCGGATCCCACCCATGTCCATCTAATTCCAGAACTGCCATCTTTGGGGCTTGGGAGGAGCCTAAGGTCTTTGTCAAAATGCTACCAGGTCCATCCTTTGGGTGTCTGGTCTAAGTTGTTTCCAAAGGCATCTTGGTCAACCCGGCCAGTAAGATTTTGGAATCTGCTCATTTAAGTGCTCTTCTGTCTCTGTGCCCTGTGTGGGTTAATATTAAATATTAAAACATGTTTCAAGTATGAAATATTTCAAATATGCAGAAAAGTCCAGAAAATAATATAGCAGACATTCTCGTACTCAGCCTCCAAAACTGACATACTCGCTTCAGCTTGACTTTATTTCCTATCTCAAAAAACAGAAGAACAGGGCTTCCCTGGTGGCGCAGTGGTTGAGAGTCCGCCTGCCGATGCAGGGGACACGGGTTCGTGCCCCGGTCCGGGAAGATCCCACATGCTGCGGAGCGGCTGGGCCCGTGAGTCATGGCCGCTGAGCCTGAGCGTCCGGAGCCTGTGCTCCACAGTGGGAGAGGCCACAACAGTGAGAGGCCCACGTACCAAAAAAAAAAAAAAAAAAAAAAAAAAACAAACAAAAAAAACCCCAGAAGAACAAAAGAATATGTTGCAGCGTTGTTTGCCAATAGCCACCAACATAGGAACAGATAAATGAATGTGACGTTCAAGTGCAAATAAATACCACCTAGTAATTAAAATGGATAAACCAGATCAATATTTTAGAGGGAAAGGCAAATTGCAAGTGCAAAAGAACAATACAATAGGACTTATGTACATGTTAAAAACCAACGGACCCACAGCAATAATACATGGCTACAAAATCTTGAATTCTTTTCCAGAACTATTCCCTCAGGGGTTTTACCTTGCCTCAGTGCATTCTTGATTACTTCCATCCCTGCCTCCGTTTCCGTCTCAAAGATTTTTCTGAGATATCATTTTATCTCCTTATAACTCAACCTCTTGGCACCAGCCGCTGCCCACAAGCAGCCTGCTTCTGTGACCCCATTTAGAGATTTGCAACCATCTTCTGCATATTAAAGCATAAATTATGGGCCTTTCCCTGAGAAAGTAACTCATCATACTTATTTCCAATGTTATAGCTCTTTAGACCTGGAATTGACCTGGCAGCACACTGACCTCCAGTTATTTGTCTGGGATGCCCTTCAAACACACTTTAGTCCTAAAACCTCAAAAAGATTGGCGACACCAGGTTTTGGTGAGTATGGAGAGGTGGGAATTCTTGGGCCTTGCTGGAGGAAACGTAGGTAGACAGGTGGAAGCACTCCTTAAGACTCTTGAGCAGTATATACTAACGATGAAGCTACGACTACTTCTTGTGACCCAGTAACTCCATTCTCAGGATAATCCCAACAGAAATGTATCCACGTGGATAGGAACATTCCCAGCAATACCATTCAGAATAGTCCCCCAAAAAGAGCAACACAAACGCCCATCAAAAGTCAAATGGGCGGCTTCCCTGGTGGCACAGTGGTTAAGAATCCACCTGCCAACGCAGGGGACACGGATTCGAACCCTGTTCCGGGAAGATCCCACATGTCGTTGAGCAACTAAGCCTGTGCGCCACAACTACTGAAGCTCACGTGCTGAGAGTCTGTGCTCTGCAACAAGAGAAGCCACCGCAAGGAGAAACCCAAGCACTGCAACGAAGAGTAGCCCCCTCTTGCTGCGACTAGAGAAAGCCCACGCGCAGCAATGAAGACCCAACGCAGCCAAAAATAAATAAATAAGAAAATTTATTAAAAAACGTCAAATGGGTAAGTAAATCGTGGTATATCTTCATAGGGCTGTGGTGGAAACGCAAACTGCAGGCTCACACCAGCATGGACGGTCTTGTTCCTAATGTTGAGAAAGGGAAGCCAGACACAGAAAAGTACGTGCATGTGAGTCCATTGTATGGAGATCAAGTATAATCAAAAGGAAATCTTGGTGTTCAGGAACCAGGGGTACATACTTAGGTGATGGGAGGAGAGAAGAGCAGCGAGGTGGCTGCCATAAAAGTCAAGACGCAAGTTATTTTGGAATGGAAGAGGTGTGACAGGAAGGGGCACTGGGGTGCTGACAGTGTTCTGTTACTTGACCTGAGTGGTGGTTATGCAAATACTCCTTTTATAATGGTTTGCTTTGCTGGTATGGTTTACAGACTTTTTCTGCATGTATGTTGTTTAATGGTTTTTTAAACCCCACGTGTCACAGCACCCTGATCATTTTACAGTGAGAATGCAGAGGATGATTTGCAGGATTCTTTGGGGAAACCTCAAATTCTCAAATGCCATTCTGCCAGTGCTTTTTCCCATCAAGCTTCATTTTCTGCCCAAGAAACGACACTTTCTTAAACCTCTTCACTTTCAAAAGAGGCTTTTTTTTTTTTTTTTTTTTTTTTGCAAAAAAACATTGTAGCACTTAACAGAATTGTCATGTGTTTCCAGATGGAGAGTAAAAGCAGAGAGGAGAGCCCCTCCCACATAAGCAAAGGGATGCACCAGGCACCCCCTCTTCACAGTGCAGCCTGTTTAAAGTCTGATTCACAGACCCTTGGGGATGCTGGGGAATGACCGATACCAAAGACAAAAAGCACTAGGCTTGTCAATATAGTGATAGCCGACAGAGTTACTGTGCAATTTGTTCATTCCCTTTCACAGAAGAGGAAACTGAGGCATGGAGAAGCTGGTCAATTTCCCATCTAGGAAGATGAAAACCCAGGCATTGGATAGAGGCCTTCTGACTCTGGAGCCTGTGGGAGGGGCTCCTACCATTGTCTAAACTGGGGCTTGGCACATATTTGAGAATCTTTAAATTCTCCCTCTCCCCATGGTCAAACAATCCATTATTTTTTTCTTCCAAAATATCTTTTGATTCTGTCCTTGATTTTAATTACCTCAGCCTAGCATTGGTCAACCTAATTCCTCATCTGGTTTATTTCTACCTGTTCTCTCTACCTCCAACTTCTCTCTCTCCAGCTCTGAGTCCTTTGATGGCTGTCCACTGCCATCTTGTCAAGTCTAGACCCTCACCATAACTTAGGGTGCCCTTCAGGGCCTGGCCCCTGACTTTTCTTCAAGCCTCACCTCCTACTCCTCTCTTTGCATATCTACCCACTAGTGACCCCAGACTATTTACTGTACCCCCATGCACCAGGGATGTTCTAACCACAGTACTTTTCTCTGACAGCCCCTCCCTTTGCTCCCTCCACCATCTCTCTAGTCCCATTCATCCTTCCAGACCCAGTGCAAATGCCAGCCCGTCTGGGAAGCATTCCCTGATGCCTTCCAGCCAGAGCCTATCTCCCCAATTTCTCTGCGTCTCTCTTGTCATCTTTATCAGAGCCTGCCCTAGCTGATATTTGCACAGCTGCGACTGCCTCTAGACTGTAAACTCTTGAGAACAAGGACTGTGTCTTATTTACCTTCTGATCTCCAAAGTCTGGCATAGAGCCTGACATATACTAGCAATTCGGGTAGTATAAACGGATCTGTATCACCCACTTGAGTCTGTATCCAGTGGAGAGGACTTACACGGCACTATGGTATTCTCTTGTCCTGACATGCTGGCCTGGTTCCTCCCAGTGCAAACAGCTAAATCAGAAGTCAGGTGGACGGAGTCTTTTCCTGGCCAAAAGGAGACACCTGACACTGGAACGGCACAGAACACTATTCATTTGGGGTGCAAATCTGGCTGGATGCCCACCTGAAATAGACTTTTTCGGCTCCAGTCTGGGACTCCAAAGATTCCGCCAAGGTGAATCAGGACAAGAAGAAGTGGAAAATTCCTCATTCACATTTCCCTGAGAAACCTGAACGAGAAATCAATGTTTCAGGCCCAGCCTGTCCTGCTTTCTCAGACGGGACTCCCCGATTTTCCAGTCAACCCTGAAAGGAGCTGTAGCAGGAATAGCACAAAGTTGCCGTGAAGACTTTCGTGTGGCTTTCACTGTTAGAAAAACACCATCGCCCTCTGGACGCCTTCAGAACGCAGATTCATTGAGAATCCGGCTTTTCTTCTAGGCGGGGCATGGGGACCATTCTTCAAAAGACAGCGCAAGCATAATTGCTGGAGGAATATACATGGTTAATTTCCCTTGAGCCCTTGAAGTTTTCTTCCTTCAATAAATCATCCCGTGTGATTGTGTTACCTAGTCCTGGAAGTGGTTTTGTCCTGGCCCTCGAGCTGTGGCCTCCAGAGAGAGGGACTCTGTCCCACTTGGACACCCACATGAACACACACGATGCTGCCTTGTTCTTACACAAATGGGCAGAGCAGATGGAGTTGTTAGAGCCTTTTTTACCCGTAGGCCTTTTTAAGAGCTGAGCAGATACCTGACGACCTGCCTGCCTTGTAAATTAAAAGGCGCGGGAAACGACTGCGTGGAGAGAGATACCGAGGACGGCAAACACGAGCAAAGAGATGCCGTGGAAGCCTTGGAGAAGCCCAGTGTCAGAGTTGGCAGGGACAGTAGGAACTGTCCTTGACAAACCCCTCAGTTTACAGAGCAGATCACAGACATCCGCAGAGGAAAATCTTGTTGCCGGTGTTTTCTAAGGACTGCCTCTTAAGATCACCTGGGGGAGCTGGTCACAAATGCCACTTCTGTCCCATCCCAGACTCAGCCTCTGGGAATTCCCCCAGGAACCAGGGTATTAACCAGCTTCCATGTGATTCTGCTGTGCCCCCAACTTTGGGAACCTGTGCTAAGCTCTCTGGTCTTTCAGCTTAGGCACGGCTGGGTCCAACCTTCTCGTAGGCCTCATCTGGCTCTGTCTGCCTGCCCCTCCATCTACCATCAGCCCATCCTGGGCTTTCTCGCCTCTAGATCATTTCTCTCCCCTGACAATGCTCTCCCAGCCTCCCTCCCCAACCCCCCATCTAAGGTCCTGGCATTCCTAACTGCTAACTTCCCCCAACCCCGATCTAACTCCAGGCGTGTTCCAGCTGGACAGAGCCCCACAGAGGATCTAAGGCCTCCTCCTCCTGTTCCCCATCCAGACACATTCCTTCCTCTGTTTCCCCTTGTGTATAAAGTGATGACGTTAATCATGGAAGCACCTGCTGTTTCCAGACGCACTGTGTGGTCTCAAGAGCGGTTTGTAAGATGATAAGGGATTTTGAATTTGGGGACCTGCTCAAGGCATCTTATAAATTGCCTCCTGGGATTATTTAAAAGGAAATAACCATTTTGCCAAATGTCTCTGTAGACTTCTGGTAGATATGGTTTAGAGCTTTGCTAAATTCCTGCAATGAAGCTTTGGCTGTTACACTCTGTTTCCTCCACCCACCCACTGGCAGCCATCAGCCATTCATTTAAGTGAAGGTCATTCTGAAATTCCTTCACGAGTGATATTTACTTGAAGGCAGGCCTGTCTAGCCTTAAAGGAAGCACAGAAGAGGGATGGAAACTCATGTCTCTGGTAAACCTGGGCCACATTCCTGCTTCACCTCTTGCAGCTGTCAGACATGGAGAACTTTCCTACTCCTGCCTAGAGCTTCGATTTTTTTCATCTGAAAAGGGATTGTCACATCTACCTTGCAGATTAGTGTAATAAAGTCTAAAACACAGTGTCCTTTGCAGCCTGGAATTATAAACGGAAGCCCCCAGAGCTCCAATCTGAAGTCTCACCCATGGGGTGGGTGCACAGCCCAGGCCCCTTCCCAACCGGGGCTCCAGACTACTGTCACTCGGGACTTCCCAGCTGCTGTTTGAATCTGAAAGTAGGTGTCGGCCCAATTTGGTGAGGTATACCCTGTTATTTTCCTCTAATATTCTTATTCCTTTCCTTCTAATGATTGTATATTAAAATTAAGTTAAATCACCTTTCATGAAAGAGTTGATTAAAGCTGAAAAAAATTAAAAAATAAAATAAAACACAGTGCCTGATACTGGCTGACACACAGTGAATACCCCTCTCCTGTTTCTTAACTTCACAGACTGCTGCTTCAGACCATGTACTTCAAAATCCTTTGGCCTGGTTCCCTAAGCTCTAAGATCCTTCCTGGTAGTGAGAAGGTCCTTCTGGAAAGAACTAAAAGTTGTTGAAGAGAGAAGAGTAGTTTGAGTCATTACCATGGAAATGACAATATCTCAAGTAAGCACTTGGATGCATTTGGTCTTGGTGGCTTCCTTAAGAGATATAGGGACAAATTACCTGAGTCAGACTTGACGACCACAAAGGTTCCTCCCATTTTTATGCTTCTGTGACAACCAGTTTGACATGGCATTCAAGGCTCTCATAATCACAATCAAATCTGTCTTACAGATTCATCTAATATTATTCCCCTAAACCCCATAATTCTTCCAAGCCATTCAGTTTACCATGTTCCATGAATATCACGCCCCTTCCTGCCACCAGACTTCGGATTCTCATATTTTCCCTCCTTCCTTCTTCATTCCAATATTAAATTCCACCCATCCTTGGAGGCTGTGTTCCAGCAACTCCTCCTGCTTCCCCAGCTGTGGTCCACCCCTCCAGCCTCCCACCTGCATTTCTCTTAGGGTGCTGATGTTAAACCACCTTGTGTTCTGGGTATGAGGGGACACATTTTTCCAGTCTGCGGATTCTTTGAGGATATATAGTGGGTCTCAAGTTTATTCAAAGCGCCCCTAGAACCTCGTACCTGGAAGTTGTCCATGGAATGTTTGCTGAATTGAGCCAAGGAATCCCAAGATTAATTCACATACGGTAAATCTTAGGCTTTATTATTTTTCTTACTTAGGGCATGTTGGTAACAAGGATCAGATACCCTCTCAAACAATTTCAAATGACAAGAGTGGTCACTGAAAGGATACAGGGGACTATCACTGACCTCCAAGGACAGGAAGGGAGTAATGCTGGGTCACAGGGGAACAGAAAAGTCTCTCTGTCCTGTAAGAGCTACAGGATCTCTCATCTCTAACTCTTTCTGCATATCAACTCCATTCTCCTCTTGGCAGACTAGATGGACCACTCTGCAAGACTCTTATTTTTCTCTCTTGCATAATTTAGGCTTGCTGTGACTCCTACTTTGTCATACACAGTACTAGCTACTATCCTGATATCTCAGGACCTTTCAATTCAAGCATACTCCTAACTTGAGTCTCTATGTCTCTCAGCTCAAATTATTTCAAAAAAGAAGCTGATGGGCTTGCCCAGACAGTAGCCCAATGTCACGTGTCCATTCTTGAGCTAATCAGCTAATGAGGAGCCATGATACATGATACCAGTATGACTTCCTGGGTCCCACCCTTTCATCAAGAAAAAAGTTTGACGAAATTAAGTTAATTGTAGTGAGGTGGATGGACCTAGAGTCTGTCATACAGAGTGAAGTAAGTCAGCAAGAGGAAAACAAATACTGTATGTAACACATATATATGGAATCTAAGGAAAGAAAATGGTTCTGAAGAACCTATGGGCAGGACAGGAATAAAGACACAGATGTAGAGAATGGACTTGAGGACACGGGGAGGGGAAAGGGTAAGCTGGGACGAAGTGAGAGAGTGGCATGGACATATATACACTACCAAATATAAAACAGATAGCTAGAGGGAAGCATCCGCATGGCACAGGGAGATCAGCTCGGTGCTTTGTGACCGCCTGGAGGGGTGGGATAGGGAGGGTGGGAGGGAGGCGCAAGAGGGAGGAGATATGGGGATATATGTATACGTATAGCTGATTCACTTTGTTATAAAGCAGAAACTAACACAACATTGTAAATTGTATTGCGGGAGGGTTGCATTGCTTTTCAATGACCGGTCATTGGTTGGATTGTCATCCGTAAATGAATCTAAGACAACAACGTCTACAAAAAGCAGTGAAGGATACAGAGAGATTACAATATGGGTCTTCAATGTGGACCTAAAAGTCAAAGTGTTGGTTGTTTCCCAGTGGTTTCACAGGAGGCCCTTGGACGCTGCCAAACATGGGTCTCTGGAAACTGTGGGAGCTGAGGCCACTTGAAGGCTGGCTCGATCTCCCTTAGAACCTTCCACTTGTGTTGGGGTTTCCTTCCCAGGAGACACATGACTGGAGTGGGGAGGCCCAACCTGATGGATATTTCTGGTCTGCTCTCCTAGTAATCAGCAGCGGTGATGCTGGAGTTGACAGGATGAGGACTTGGGAGGAAAGGAAGAGAGTGGGGATGGAGGGAGAGGATCCTAGGAGTCAAGGGCATACCCACTAAGTCATGCAGAGCATGCTGGAAGAGGACCCTGAATGTCAGTTAAAGCAGGTTCGGGCTGATGCCACAAGTTGATGCTTGGGCACTGTTTTTGCCATCCTTCTGGATCGTACCCTTCAGCATAAGACATGCTGTAGTATCTCCCATCTTAAAATAATTCTCCATTGACCCCTTTCATCCCTCTCCACTGACTACCCCAGTTTTGTATTTAACTGATGATGGTTCCCAAATTCACACTGCCTCTGGAGAGTTGCCCACAGACCAGGAGGATCAGTTCTTTGCCACAGAGATTTGGTGAGGCCCAGAGCATGGTGCTTTGCAGGAACTTCTAAGCCCTTCAAATTTACAAACCCCTGCACCTGCTCTTATTATCCTCATTGGCTTAAACATTGAAATACCTTAGTGCCAAAGCAGGGAGACATGTGGTAGCATGCTTCCTCCACCATGGTCCCCTCTCACTGAGTTCTCCCCCCATCTTCTTCTATCTTCAGGAGACTCTTACTCACCCTTCAATGCCCCATTTAAAAGTCTCTTCTGAGAAGTCCTCCCTGACTTCACAGCCAGAACAAACCTCTCCCTCTTCTAGACTCCATTATCTCCTTGCACTTATCATGAAGGTAGCATTTGTCATGCTCTACTTGGGTCTCTCTGACAAGCCTGCGTGCTCCCTGGTGGCAAGAAACACATCCCCCTCATTTTTATGGTGCTTGACACCTATAGCCTCTGAGGATTGATTGAAAAAGACCCGGGTTCTTTTTTCCCCACTTACTCTTTGTGGGATATCCAGGAAGACTCAATTTCCCTAAAGCTTAGTATGTTCATCTCTAAAACAGGGTCAGAAATTAGGTTCACCCCACCTACTCAAACCCTGTTGAGACCAGCAATGGTGAAAGCTTCACAAATCCTAAAGAACTGCTGGAGTGTGTGGGGATTCTTCTAGGTGCCTATTGCACTGTTGTCAGGGACGCCTGCTGACCTGGCCCAAGATAGAACGTCATTACAGCCATGCATGTTTTTGTTTCAATGGCTGGATTACAAATCGTGAGTTGCCCTTAACCCTGAATACTGATGCCAGATGCACCTCCCTTGCCTGTGTGGATCTCTCCTTAGTCCAGGGCAACAACCTCACACTAGCACCTGCAGTTTTTCATGAGATGCCTAAAAACTGTAAAAGGAAGAACAGAATTAGAGCCATTTTCTTAGGCTTCCTGTAGGGTTTGTCTTAGGCCCCATCCACAGGGCACTGGTGGGGGAAGCAATTTCTTTTCTCAAGCTCTCCCTTCATTCACTCACTCATTCGCTCACTTCTTCGGTGCCCTCCCTCATATAAACAAGCAGGGGATGCTGAGAAGGGGGTGGGGTGGGTAAGCGCCTTGACAGGGCTATAGGGGACCCCAGGGAGAAGCTTCCAGCGGAGGGTGACACCCGAGCTGACTCTTGAAAGACAAGACTAACCAGATGCCTTTTAGGAGGATGGAGAGGGCTTTCCTTGTGGCAGAAACAGCTTGTGCAAAACCTGGAGGTAAGTGAGAACGTGGTGTGCTCAGGACAGGACAGGTCGTTCAGAGCGACTGGAGTGTAAAGCTAAGGGGTGCGTGGGCAGAGATAAAGCCAGCGCAGGAGGCAGGAGCCAGACCGGGAAGGGTCCGAGGAGCCACGACTTAGGACCTGTTGGGAGAGATGCCTGAAATTCCACCTCTAACACGGGCCGGAGGTCACGCAGTTAGCCTGCGGAGGAACACGTCTCAGGCTCCTGGGCCGAGTTCTTTGGCTTCCTTTACTCTTCCTTGGGTGGCCGCTGTGTCCGGCCACACGCCAGCCCGAGCCCTGAGCCAGGGCGGGGAGGATGCCTCCAGCGCCGGCAGGTCCACATGCTGCCGTCAGAGCCTCTGGGCTGGGACCAAGGAGCCGCCAGGAGGCCGGCAGTCCACGCGGCTCCCCAAAACACCCATGCCTTCCCTTCCCTGGTCAGTTTTCATAAAGATGCGTTGGCTCAGGGGGCCGGCAGCCAAGGAACGCCGATCGGGACCCCCTCCCTCCGCAGGCTGCGCTTTGCCTCCTGCCGCCCCTCCTGGCAGGGGTGGAGGGTGGGTGTGGCCTCTCGCGCCTCCTGCCCGGCTCCCCGCCCGCCCCGCAGCCTCGCGCCGGCTTCCAGCAAGAAGCCTGCGAGCCGAGCCGCACAAAGGAAATGGCAAGAGGGTGAGTCACCCCGAGGCTCGCTGCTGCCTGGGCTACGGCCCACAACAGGACCTTTGTGCTGCGCTGCAGGAGGACCAGGGGGACGGCCGCGGGGAGACGGGCCTTTCAGGGCGCTGACTAACGCCCCGGGAAAAGGGAGGAATCTCCAGCGGGACGGGACAGACTTCCGGGCGCTGCCACTCTGCCGAACCACGGCCGGGGGCACTCAGATGCCGCTTATCCGTGTGTGACCCGTGTACCATCTGGCCCAACTGCTTGCCCCTCCGAGAGGACACTCTATTGTGCGGAGGTCTGTCTCCTTCACAGTGGTGTGAGAGACTGGAGGCCTGGGGCATAGCCATTCAACCCTCTCTTCCTACCGCAGTCCCTAATGCAGCACTGAGGAGATGCTGGAGATGGATGGATGGATGGACGGGTGGATGGATGGATAAACAGGTAGATGGATGGATAAACAGGTAGATGGAATGAATAATTCAATAATTCAATGAATAATAATTCATTCAAGCACAGCATGTGAGCAGCTAGCCCCACACCCTTATTTCACAAAAGGGGAAATGGAGGCCCAGACACGGGAATGGTGAGAGCCAGTTCCAACAGCGAGTAGGCGGCAGCTCTAGAATGTGGGTGCCGTGCTGCCAGGCCGTGTAACAGCTGTAGTGGGGCTCAGGGAACACCTGGAGGGCATGACTGATGTGTGAGCAGAAGTCAGGGTGATGAGAACCCCCAGTGGGGTTAAGACAACCACCAAGGGCAAGGTCAGGTCCTAGGGACTTATTGGAGAGTGAGGGAGAGAAACCAGAGCGATCAGAGGCAGGGTTCCAGGCCTCAAGGTGACTGCATGCAATCTCTTGGTCTAGGCTTGTCATAGGGTTTAACAAGATGAGGAAAGAATCAGCATTTGTTGAGTACCTAGTGTATGCCCGTACGGATATTTAATCCTTTGCACAACCCTGAGGGTGATATCACTACAGATAAAGAAGGTGACGGGAGACCAGTGCCCTCCGGGACAGTTGCCAGCTCCGTCAGGGCGTCAGAATGGCAGTAACGTGGTGGAGTCACCGTGTGACAAGATTGGGTTCTCAGCCTGGCAGGCCCAGAAACTCAGTCCGTGTCCTTGGAGGGGTGTCCACATCTCAGGACTGATTCACATCAACTCACACTCAGCGTCGGACATGTTACCAAGAGGCTGAGGCGCAGATGATCTGAGCTTTTGTCCTGGAGAGAAGGTGAGCCCGCAAGACAGGCAGGGGGCACGGAAGCAGAATGAGAGGTTTAGAGCCCAAGCCAGGGAGCTCGGATCACCTAGGGCCCTCGTTTCCACAGTGGGGGAGGGGGGCCTGCCCCGGGCTACACATCTGAACTCGCGAGGCCGGGCACACCCAGGGCAGCGTGCGTAGATGCGGCCTTTCTCTGGCCTTTTCTTTCCTGACTCCAGTGCCGCCCGTACTCACCACGCTCCTCACAACAGTCTTCTTCCAGCTCAGACCAACACAGCAGACGAGTCGAAAGCTTCAGACCAGCCGATGCAGCTACACTCTGGAGACCACACCCTGGAAGCCCTGATGAGCTTCAGACAGTCCAGAAGTCCTTGGCCTCCGGTTGGCAGACCATGGCTTAGGAGAGATGCTGTCCCTATGTGGCGAGTGTCATTCCCTACCTCTGGCATTTCCCAGTTCCTTAACAGAAGCTGATTCGAATTTAAGGATGAGGGCACTGGACTCCCACCTCCCCAAACTTCCTAAATTATCCAGTTTAAAGATGAGGAGTTTAGAAGTTCAGTAACTTGCCCAAAGTCACTAAAAAACAATGGCACCAAGATTCAGACCCACTTTATCGTGGACAACTCCCCTCAAGACTGTTAACAACTATAATGATAATAAAGGCCACCGAGGGCTGAGGGCTTGCTGGGTGCCAAGTGTATGCGCCTGGCAACTTACATAGGTTTTTTTTCACATAGTTCTCACAGCAACACCAGGAGACTGTTCTCGGCTTCATTTCACAGGTGAGGGTTGACATGCGGAGTGGTAAAGAGACTTGCCCCAGTCAGGGTCACAGTTCAAGTGCTGGACTTCAAACCAGTCTGTCTGCCCACGCTGCTAGCCACCCCCTCCATGGCAGAGCCATGCAGGATTTCTGCAGTAGGTCTCCCCCATCTCCACGCCCCGCCACGTGCCTCTCTTCCTGCCTTGGGGAGGAGTAGTCTGCCGCTCTGAGCCAGAGAGGGAGAAACAGCCCTATCACAGGGTTACCAAAGTCCAGAGTCTCGCCCTTGGCATTGTCGGTTTAGGGATTAGGTCTGTATCAGCTTCCCAGAGAACAGGTTCAGGCTGCCTGACTCACGATGACTAATTCATTGATTCACCTGTGAGGTACTCCAGCCAGAGGAGGTGGTCGTTCAGAGCACTGGCTGGGTCTGAAATTCCGTCCGTAGCTTTCTAAGCCAGAGACTTTGGACATGTTACTCACCCTCTTTGAATCCCAGTTGAAACTGGGGGAAATAAAGCCAACCTTGTGTGGTGTGTGTGGTTTAAACAGGTATTTGTGTGTAAAATGCCCAGTCCAGTGGTTGATGCTAGTAGGAGCTCAATAAATGGTAGTCCCTCTAATTTTCATTATTATTGTTTGAAAGCTGTACTTGACCATCTGATAAGGTCCCCTGCCCGGTGGGCAGATCACAAATTCTAGGCCAGAGGGCTGCTTGCTAGGAGAGCCCAGGTGAAAGGGTGGGGCCTGAGCCCTTAGCCCCTGATAGCGGGATGAAGCACCCACCACTGGTCCCTCCTACCCCCAGGGTACTTCTGTTTGAATACCCAGTGTTGGTTTGGACTCGTCACCCTGTCTTCTCCTGGAAGGGCTGCTCATCACGGCAAAAATCTCCTTTCTCAGTACTTCCTTCCCACTGAAAAGCAGGCCTGGTGCCACCTCATCTTTGCAGCCCCTGGAGGGTGACCTCTTGTTCCCCCTCCAAGACCCTGATCAAATGCACCTTTATTTGTGAGGCCTTCCCAGCTCCCCCAGGCAGAGGTAGACCAACCACATGCTGGTCATGCAAAGAGCTATTCCAGTGTCTAGGGCATGACAGTGGAGGCACACAGAAATGGCTCTTCTCTTTCTGGAGCTTGAAGTCTAGTGGGACAATAAACAAAGGAAAGAAATAAACCAAATCATTACAGTTTCTGGCAATTGCCAAGAAGGAAATAGCCAGTATAATGTAATACACAATAACTCTGGGAGTGATGGGGTAGTCAGGAAAGGCCTTTCTGGGGAGGTGGCATTTACCCTGAGGCCGGAAGGGTGAGATGGAGCCAGCTTTGCCAAGAGCTGGGGACAGAGGGTTCCTGGCATAAGGAGCAGCTTTTCCCTCCCCAGGAGGGAAAGAATCCGGTGTGTTTCTCATTGATAGAAAATCTGGCTGGAGCAGATGGAAGGGGTGGGAGGAGACGTGGCAATCAGACACAGGCAGAGGCCTTGCTCCTCTGTGCCCCCTACAGGATGTGTGGTAGTGAGCATAAGACTGGTTATAGTTTATTGAGCATTTACTATGTGCCAGGACTGTGTAGGCACTTTCCATAAACTCTCTCACTTAATCCTCACACTCCTGCCACTTCTACCCACTACACAATGTCCTTCTACGTGCTCTTGTCTTGCTGTATTGTTGGTACTCCTCTGCGAGGTTGTTTCCCTGTCCATTCTACCCCCCTCCACCCAACCCTCATTAGACTGTAAGTGCCTCTGTTTTTGAAAATAGGACATTCTAAACAGCTCTGTTTTGAAAGGGCCATTCTTCACTGATCAACTGTGTAACTTGGAATAAGTCACTTTATTCTCTGAACCACTTTCCTCAACCGAACAATGGGGATTACAACTTCCCAGTCTTGAATTGTAATAGATAAAAAGATGTGCGAAGGCATTTTTTATTGAATCTGAGAATCCAAGACCTTTCTCCAGGTGGTCAGTTAGAATGAATCCCTTCTTTCTCCTTGCACGTTCCCATCTTATGTCATCACATAACCTTGGGCTGAACCCTGTGACTCCTTAAGGCCCCTCTGGCTCTAAACTTCTAGGTTTCTGTGACAGATTAGGATTTTGTTAGATTAAGTTGACTCAGGTCTGCAGAACACCCAAATGAAGCTATTCTCCTAAAAAAAAATCATAGTCAGGTCTATAAATAATAGAGCCATGTTGCATATTTACACTTACTTTACCAAATCTCTGCAGACTGTGCAATCTATTCTGGTTTGATTTTCAAATAAAATGTTATTTATTGCTTAAAGGCAGACAGTAATGAAAAGGCAATTATGATGTCTGGCGTTAAAGACAGTCTATATATAGTGTCCCTCCTGGAGGTCTGCAACTGTTCCTAGCTTGAAATTTTCTTCACTGAAATTTACCACAACCAGTGGAGATGGTTTGTTTTGAAAGTGTAACACCGAGAAAAGAGAGAGTGCCACCAAGAAAAGGGGCAGGTCGAGGGAAAAGGCAGCCATCAGACAGCTTTTCCAGGACTGTTTGAAAGGCATCAGCAGCCCTCTGAGGGAACTCTGACCAGAGGATGAAGAAACAGTGGGGACCTGAAGCCAGGGTTCCGCCCAGTTGGTGCAACACGTGCATAGAGCAGACCGTGTGTGCTCCCACCTTCCAGGGAATCGGGAGAGGAGGGGTTGGACTCGGAGGTTCTCTTCCTTCCTGAATCGCCAAATTGGAGTTCAGGGATCTAAAATGGATGCAAGATCACCCCAATGTGAAAGGTATAGTTAATTTACAGAGCAGATGCTTCTACCTGGAAAATCTATGCTGTGCTTTTCTGTCTGACTTGGGGGCGGTTTTGGAAAAGAATAGCCAGGTTGACGAATGCCATCCTCACATGACTGGGAGAGAAAAGACAGCATAAGGACCTAGAGGATGGAGGTTTCACCCCAGGAAGACTAAGAGAGAGAAGGTCCCCAGGGACAATCGTCTTTTCTGGATGCCCAGAAGGACAGGGATGCCAGAGCTCCACAGAGATGGTGAGGGATGGTGCCCAGCCTGGGTTCCCACAGCTCCACAGCACAAGCCAATAGTTTATTTGGGGACGTGATCCCAAGAAACAGGAGAGAGGCAGGGAAAGCAAAGGGGAACGAGGGAGAGCCAACCCGAGGGTCAGTCTAGCAGGAAACCAGAACTTAAACCTGGGGAACCCCACGGAGCTGTGAGGGGAGTATTCATCCACCACTGGCTCTCACTGAGCACAGGTCACCCCATGGGTTGTAAACCCCCTCCTACTTCCAGGTTTCCACCAACGTCAGAATGGAAAAATAGATTTCCATTCCTGGGGGCAGGAAGGGAGAGAAGTGAGGTGCTGGGAGCGGTTGTAGCTGGGGGCCAAGTCCTGGCTGAAGTAACAAGATGGGCCAAGAGGATGAACGCAGGACAGGAGGTGCCCCATTCATCAAGTTAGAAAAGCCAACACTTAGCAGCAAGTGATGATGGATTAACCTGGTCAAACCTGGACTCCCAACCCAGGGATGGGGAACAGGGTGGTTTTGTGTTTAACAGTTCTAGAAGATTCTGGAAAGACAGTTTTCTTAGAAAGGAGGAGAGAATGTGGGAAAAGAAGGGAGGAAGGGAGGAAGGAAAATTGCTAGAATCTGAGGCAGATGCAAATCCACTAGCTTCTTTTTAAAAAGCAAAACAAATGTAGAGTTTTCTTTTTGTATAATTGCAAAGCTAATTCATGTCTAAAATATTCAAACACTTAAAATAGAATATACAGTGAACAAGTTTCTCTTCTGTCCCAGATCTCAGTCTCTCTGCCCAGAGGTAATTACTGTGAAGAATTTCTTGCGTATTCTTCCCAAAATATTTTACACATATGAACACACATGTATATTTCCTTTTAAAATCACAACTTAAAACACGTTGTTTTCATTTTTTTCTGTTTCAAGAATTGCTTCACATGAACATATGTAAATCTAACTCATTTTTTAAGAAATTCCTTCATAATCCTCCATGAGAAGGGCTTCCGTAATTTGTTGAACTAGTCTGCTTTTGATGGACAGGTAGTGGTGTTTTTCTTCTGTTTTATCATTGGTTACAGTGACCTGTTGAATATTCTCGTGTGCCCTCTGTACACGTGTGTAAGAAATTTCACATTTCTAGGAGTGAAATAGTCACACATAAAAATGTGTAGATAATCTTTTATCAGAGATTGCTGAGTTGCTCTTGAAGGATTCTGGAAGATTTATGCTCCTACCCCAACGAAAAGAGTGCCTGCTGGCGCCCTCAGTTCTCAACGCTTGGTGACCTGTATGAATCTAGTAGGTAAAAAGTGCATCTCCTTGTTATTTTAATTTGCATCTGTTTAATTGTGGATGACACTCGACATTTTTTCATGTTTTTACAAACCAGCTGTTTTCTCTGACACTGCCTGTTGAAGAGCTAAAATGACAGATATGCACATGTTTTGTGTATAGGCTTTGCCTGAATGAATCACGATTGAGCTAAAAACCTGTTTTGCCAGATGTGGGGAGACAACAGGGGGCAAAGGTGATACAGCCCCTGCCTGCAGCACTTAGGTCACGGAAGGAGGACCCAGCGACTGCGATAAGATTGCTTTGGTGTCACAGGAAGACCTAGAAAGTGCCCTGCGCGGTGGAGGCCAGCCCTCAGACCTGCCACACATTTCCACCCCAGCGAAGGGGGTTTAACAGTTAGAAGACAAAGGGCATGGGGCAGAGTGTTCTCAGTGGGAGGCGGTAGGACTGCAAGTGTGAAGTCCCCGAGGTGACAGACAGCATTAAATGACAGAAATTCAGAAGGGGTGAAAATGGGGGGGCGGGGAGGGGAGACGGGGAAAGAGGAGGAGAGCAGAGCTATGAACCAGCCCAGTTTGCCAGAAACTAAGGAGAGCCCAGGACCTCCAGTGTGATATTCAAGGGAGTCCCGGGCTCGTCTGGACGAGTGGGTCACCCCAGGGGGCTGAGGCCACGTTAGGGGGCTGCTTATTGACTGTGCCAAGGATTTGGGTCTTTATCTTAAGGATGATAGTGAACAATTTGAGTTTTCAACAGGGAAGTGATATGTTAGGGTCACATTTTTCGAGGTTCGGTGTTGTTTGGAGGGGGCAGAGGGGGCGGTGTGGCCAGGCTGGAGCCAGAGAGGGAGTTTGCAGTGTTACAGGTGAGAGGTGATGGTGCCCGGAACCGGGATGTCGGCAATGGAGACAAGAGCCGAGGGCAGATTTGAGAACAACTTAGGAAGTAGAAGCAGCAGTGGGATCAGGGACTGACTGCTGTGGGAATGAGGGAAAGGGGGCAGGCATTGGGTGGCGCTGCTCTTCTCTGAGACGGGGAGGGGCTGTCAGAGGAGCAGCCTGATGTGGTGTCTGGAGGAGGGAACGGATGGGTCAGAATTCAGTCTGTGGAGGCCAGGGGCCTGAGAGACATCCCCCCGTGGTCACGTGCAAGACGCAGTTTAATATCTGGATCTGCAGTTTGGGAGAGAAGATCAGGAGAGACATAAAACGGGGGGCAAGCTCACCTTTAAAAATGCCACCTGGGGGAATTCCCTGGTGGTCCAGTGGTTAGGACTTCATGCTTCCTTTGCAGGGGGCACGGGTTCGATCCCTGGTCAGGTAACTAAGATCCCACATGCTGCGCGGCACAGCCAAAAAAACAGAAATAAAAACTAAATAAACAAAATACCAGCTGGAGTGCGTAAGAACACCCAAGGATGGAGAGGAAAGCCTGACTCAAGGCTGTGAGCTAATGACATTAATTAAAAACAAAATGAAAAAACACTTTTACAAAAGTTCAAAATAATTCAGTTTAGAATAACTTAAAAATGTTTAGTGAAATTGTCCTGTTTGAGTATATGTTTTAACAGGCTCATGTAACTCTGCCAGAACATGTGTGCATATGGAAAGAGAGGTCAGTGTTTGATAAGACTCTTCTAGATACCCTTCAGATCACATGCTGTTTGTCAGTAAGGTTATCCTCACTGGACACAGTGTCAGGACAGAGATTCTGAGGACCGAGACCTCAGAACACAGCCAGCACGCCATCCGCGGCTGCCCAGGCCAGGGACGCTGCTTGCCACAGGTCTCCTGCCCCGCACCCAGTACCCTTCCTGGGACACGTGCTCCGGTAGAGCCACAGTCTCTTTGAACTGGGAGGTGTCCTGGTGCCGGGACGCACCGAGGCCCTGTTTTACTGTGAAAGTGCCGTGTTTGTTGTGAGAGGGCAGGGCGATGCTCGCGCCACAGATCTGCAGGGGCGAATAAGCTGAGGGGGCTTGAGGAGGGGCTCACAGACACAGAGGTCTGCTCACCAGGGCCACAGGCTTGCCCCCTCTTCAAAGGCGTGTTGCTCTGCCTCCACTGTGGTCTGGCCCCGGCTGGCCTTGGGGAGCTCGCACTTGTCACTGCAGAGGAGGCATCGGAGGCCTGACCCACACAAGCAGACTGCTGGGGGGCCTGCTAAGGGGAACGGGGGAGGATGAGGAAGGCCTGCCCATCAGAGTGTCGTGGCCCTCTTTCCTGGTAGGCAGAACAAGATCGGATCCTCCAAACATGTACAGCACCTTTGCTTCTCAGAGTGGTGCTGTGTTTTTGTTTGGAGTCAGACGGCTTTTCCAGGCTATACCTAGAGCAGCCGGCTTGGGCCATCTTCCGCCCTCTGGGTTGGAGACAAATCTGGGCGACAAACACCATGCTGCATGTGCGATTCCCTGCCCTCTTTCAGCTTAGAAGTTGTACCTACCGGATCAAACCTACAACGTCCTGACTCCTATTCTCTTATGATAAATCTCCCAGGAGGATGCTGCCCATTGCCACACATTCTAGACATTTCTAAACCCCAGCTGTGGGCACATATTGGGCTGAAACCGGACCCACTCCAATTATCTGGCTGAGATAATTGTCCTTAGGCTGTTTCCCCCTCCCCTCGATGTGCTCCATATACAGCAGGTCCTTGTTCTGTTACCCTGCCGTTGGCTAAGACCCCTGTGGCATGAGGAGTGAGGAGCTGAAGAGGCTCAAGACAGACAGATCAGGGCCCATCTGCTACAATTCAAGTCCTGGTGCCACCCGGAAGACCGCCTGGAGTGCTGGCCTTCCCACCTACCTCAGCCTTTAGCCAGCCTGGAGGAAATTAGCTTCTGTTTTTTTAATTTATGATGAGTTAAGGAGGAATCAGATAAAACTACCTACAATCAGGCAACTCGTCTATGGAGAGAGATTTATCAGACTATGGTTAGGTCTCCAGGGAGGGCTTAGAAACCTGATTGCTAAAATACACTAAGTCTTAGAGAAGCTTTCATTGGCCTGGATCACCCCACTACATTGTTCCATTTGCCATCCTTTCAATTCCTGAATTCTAACTCAGAGTGGGCTGTTTTTATTTCTTTTTTAAAATTTTAATTAATTAATGAATGAATTAATTTTTATTTTTGGCTGCATTGCGTCTTCGTTGTTGCTCACGGTTTTTCTCTAGTTGCAGCAAGTGGGGGCTACTCTTCATCGCGGTGCGCGGGCTTCTCATTGCGGTGGCTTCTCTTATTGCAGAGCATGGGCTCTAGGTGTGCGGGCTTCAGTAGTTGTGGCACAAGGGCTCAGCAGTTGTGGCTCGTGGGCTTAGTTGCTCCATGGTATGTGGGATCTTTCCAGACCAGGGCTCAAACCCATACCCCTGAATTGGCAGGCAGGTTCTTAACCACTGTGCCACCAGGGAAGTCCCTGGGTTGTTTTTAAAAGAGGAGTGATGACAAAGAGAAGGTGCACACCCAGTTTATGAGCCGGTGGAGGGAAAGCTCCTCCTGCAGAAGGTGCCAGGTGAGGCAATGGCTGACTTTGATGGCAACGGAAAGAGGGTGACCCAACTTAGCAATAGCATGTCAGGCAGCCTCTGTGCCACGGAGGTCTTGCTAGGAGTCCCAGGGAGTGACTCTACCTGCTCTGGGACAACTCTACTCTCAGTCCCACCAGTCCCTGTCTGGCCCAAGTGTGCCACCAGCCCAAGAAATGTAGGAAAGTCGGGAGGCATAGGGGAGCATCTGTTCTCAGGCACCCATCTTTGCAGATCTTGGGCAGCAGCAGCACGTAGGGGGAGGGGCAAAAACACATTGCCTTGCCCTGTCCCAAGATACCATCACTCCCCACGCCCTTACAGGAGGGCTAGCCAATAGGACTTCCTGTAGTTCTGGACACGTTCTATAGCTGTGCTGTCCAACAGGATGGCCATTTAGCCATCTGTGCCTTTTGAGTCCTTTTGAAATGCGGCTAGTGTGGCAATGAACTGAATTTTACATTTTCCTTAATTCTCATTTATTTACATTTACATAGCCACGTGTAGCTAACGGCTACCATATTGGGCAGTGTGACCCTGGCTATGCCCTGCTCTGCCGGGCACTCTCATCTCACTCAGGCATTGCTAGTGATGGCCTGAATCCCTTGGGTCACAAAAAAAATGGTTTGCGGGTTAGTAGAGAAAAACACCTCTCCCTGTATCATACTTTGTTATAGGGGTCCTAGAGAGTGCTGTTTCTGCCTTTTTGAAAAAAAAAAACCAAACAAACAAAAAGCTAGCTCTTTCTGTTTAACTACAGCTTCTACCTTTCCAGTGGGTATGCAAGACCACAGCAGGGTCTGGAGTTGGGATGCAGTTTTCAGAGACCTGTGACTAAAGCATATTTATTGCAGAGACTCCTCAGCCCTGGATCCTCTCTGCTCCGCAGGCATCTTTTCCCAGTAGCCCCTCAGCATCCTGCTATTGCTCTCCTCCCAGGTCAGAAAACCAACTGCCTCCTTCAAGAAGCTCTCAGACTCCTGAGAAGACACGGAAATTGCTTGGCAAAAGGGAAATAAAACAATTGAATACCACAGGGCAACTGTGGAGAGAACAACTGTCTCTGGAGCCGTGGTCCTCAAAGTGTTTTTACTGAACCAGCAGCTTCAGCGTTAGCTGGAAACTTGTTGGAAACAACCGCTCAGGGCCCAGACTGTTGAATCAGAAATTCCAGGGGAGTAGCCCAGCAATCTGTGTTTTAACGAGCATTCAGAGGCCCTCGAAGTGTGAGAACTGCAGGGCAGGGATGGGTGGGGCAGAGAGAATAGGGCTGACTTCTCAGAAGAAGCCGGAAAGAGCTTGCCCAGGCCATGCAGAGGAGCACAGGAGAGTGGAGAAAGAGTGCATGTCCAGGCACAGGACCTGCACTGCATCCCGCAGCTGTGTCCAAACTCCCCATACCTTCTTCTTCTTCTTTTTTTTTTAACATCTTTATTGGAGTATAATTGCTTTACAATGGTGTGTTAGTTTCTGCTTTATAACAAAGTGAATCAGCTATACATATACATATATCCCCATATCCTCTCCCTCTTGCATCTCCCTCCCACCCTCCCTATCCCACCCTTCTAGGTGGTCACAAAGCACCGAGCTGATCTCCCTGTGCTATGCGGCTGCTTCCCACTAGCTATCTATTTTACATTTGGTAGTGTACATATGTCCATGCCACTCTCTCACTTCATCCTAGCTTACCCTTCCCCCTCCCCGTGTCCTCAAGTCCATTCTCTACATCTGCGTCTTTATTCCTGTCCTGCCCCTAGGTTCTTCAGAACCATTTTCTTTTTTTAGATTCCGTATATATGTGTTAGCGTACAGTATTTGTTTTTCTCTTTCTGACTTACTTCGCTCTGTATGACTGACTCTATCTAAGTCCATCCACCTCACTAAAAATAATTCAATTTTGTTTCTTTTTATGGCTAATATTCCATTGTATATATGTGCCACATCTTTATCCATTCATCTGTTGATGGACACTTAGGTTGCTTCCATGTCCTGGCTATTGTAAATAGTGCTGCAATGAACATTGTGGTATATGACTCTTTTTGAATTATAGTTTTCTCAGGGTATATGCCCAGTAGTGGGATTGCTGGGTCATATGGTAGTTCTATTTTTAGTTTTTTAAGGAACCTCCATACTGTTCTCCATAGTGGCTGTATCAATTTACATTCCCACCAACAGGGCAAGAGGGTTCCCTTTTCTCCACACCCTCTCCAGCATTTATTGTTTGTAGATTTTTTTTGATGATGACCATTCTGACCAGTGTGAAGTGATACCTCATTGTAGTTTTTTTTCTTTCTGATACATGTTTAATAATCTTGGAATCATCATTTTGTGGATGTTGCATTGTTTAGAGTAAATGGCAAAGTATTCTTTAGAGTTAAAATTGCTTTTTAAAAGAGTTCTTGTTGCACTTGATTTTGTGTTCTAAATTTAAGTAAGGATTCTCTTTATGCTAATTGTTGAAAGTTTACAAAATTTACCTGATGAACTCACCCAAGCTTTTTCCTCTGACTCCTTTAACAAAAACATATAGCTTTTAATGCAAAATATCTATTCAAAGAAATCAAAGATGTATAGCTAAGACACTGCTTATTTAATTATTCTCTTCTCTTGGACATTTATTTTTCCATCAACTATATTTCCCCTACAATCCACCTACCCACCCTTCTCCCTCCAACCCCCCACATGCTTCCTGGCATTGAGCAAGGAAACCAGGTAACCAACTTGTTAAAACCATGCAAAGGTAAGGATGAAGATCTAAGCAAGAGACTTTCTCCCTTAAGTGTGCTTTCGTGCATGGATGCTACGCGGAAATTTCATGGTTTAGTGAAAAAAGCACAGGTTTATGGTCAAATTCAGGTTGAAGCCTAGCTCCATCTGTTACTAACTAGTCATTAAACTCTAAGTCTGTGCTTCCTCTTTTCCATGCCTATAACATGGGGCTAAGGATGTGTTCTGGGGGTTAAATGAAATAATCACGTGTGAAGTAGCTGACACTTAATAAACAGTTTGTTTTTACCTTCCTTTCCTTCTTCCAGAATAAAAGTGGAAAATGTGAAGAGCTCAGGCTCTGAACCAGACTCATCTGAGTCCAGTACAGCAATGCACTGTGACCTTAGGTGAATTATTGAACGGCTCCTTGTCCTAGGTTCCTCATCCTTAGAATGGGGGTGGGGAAAAATAATACCTATCTCATAGGGTCATCCTGAGGATTAGAAATCTTGATACCTGCCAAGGTCATGAAAGAGTGCTTAGAGAGAGACCATAGCAAGCACGCAGTGTAGGTTAGCTAGTGCTGCAGATGTTATTATTATTCTCAGTTCTCAACTCTTGTGAACAGTGAGATTGCCAGAGCGGTGACCTGCAGATAAGGCAGATGTGCACATGCACGAAGACTTCCAGAGCCTTGATCGGCTTCTTAGCAGCACGAAACTATTTCCATGAAATAAACACACATGTTCCCTCCAGAACCTCTTGCTCATTCTTTGATTTAAAAAAAAAAATTTATTTATTTATTTATTTATTTATGGCTGCATTGGGTCATTGTTGTTGGGTCTTCGTTGTTGGGTCTTCGCTGCCGCACGTGGGCTTTCTCTAGTTGCGGTGAGCGGGGGCTACTCTTCGTTGCGGTGCGCCGGCTTCTCATTGCGGTGGCTTCTCTTTTTGCAGAGCTCAGGCTCTAGGCATGCGGGCTTCAGTAGTTGTGGCACGCGGGCTCTAGAGTGCAGGCTCAGTAGTTGTGGTGCATGGGCTTAGTTGCTCCACGGCACGTGGGATCTTCCGGGACCAGGGCTCGAACCCGTGTTCCCTGCAGGCGGATTCTCAACCACTGTGCCACCAGGGAAGTCCCTCATTCCTTGATTTTTAAAAATTACGTTCTGATGGGATTTGATGGTTCAATGGATCTATATCACATGACCGCCATTTCCCTGTCGATTCCATGAGACAATTTGGAGAAAATAGTGTTTAGGGAAAGGGAACCAGATTGATCAATTGATCAATTCTCCCACTTTGGTTCATAAAAGATTTAGGATGACAAAGCCAAAGAGTGTAATTGTATGCTGATCCTCTATTTTCTTTTTAGATTATTATCTCTAATCCCTCAAAAACCTGTTAGACTAGGTCAAGTCACTAAATTAAATAAACCGAACTTTGGTCGAGTGGTTTTGTGGGTCTAGATACTGTTCTGAATGAAATCCTGCCTTTAGATTGGGCATGGGCTATTCTGACAGAGAACTGCAGCGGGTAGAGATAGATTCCTGCTTAGAGAATCTTGGCTTACTTTTCTTAGCACCGAATTGCCTGAGATGGAAATCCAAGAAGTTCTCTGCGAACATGGATATTCTCCACTGATAAGATTTTGCTCAGGAATAAGAAGAAACCCGACCCTTCACCTTGGAATTCTAGGTCCCCTTGCCTCATGCTTCATTACTTAATCCCAACCTTGTTTTTTTTTCCTTTCTCCAAATCAAGAAACGCGACTTGCTCATTTCTTGCCTCTTTTTAGGGTGCAGATAGACACACTTCCAGATCCATCCACTTGTGCAGGACCCTTCCCAAGACAAACCCACCTCCTCAAAGCTACTCTGCCCCATGCATCTTCTCAGTCCTGCCTGACATGGTCTTTGAGTTACTCACCCATAATACCCAAAAAGCATCCTACTGTTTTCTCAAAATAGAGTTCTTTATGTGTGGTTCCCAACTCTGCCTGCACACTCCAATAACCTGGGAGGCTCTTACTGAATGCAGAGACCAGGCTCCATGACCACACCAATAATTGAACCAGATTTTGGAAGGGTGGGGCCCAGGCATCAGCATTTTTCAAAGCTCCCAAAGTACAGCTGGAACTGAGACTCACTCCTCCAAATGGATGCAGCCTAAGTGAGCCTTAGTGACCTGCGAGTGGTCTCCTTTGGTGTGTGAGGAGCCCTGTAGGGAGTCACAGAGACAACATGCCATTTGGGCATTGAGGCAATAGTTCCTAAGCTCAGCATGTTAGAAAGAGCGTCTCACTTTACCTCAAACGATCTGAAAATTCCAGACAAGTGTCTAGCTTTTTTTAAAAAATGGTTTATTGTGGTAAAATATACATAACATAAAATTTACCATTTTAACCATTTTTAAGTGTACAGTTCAGTGACGTTAAGTACATTCACACTGTTGTGCAATCATCACCACCATCCGTCTCCAGAACTTTTTCATCTTCCCCAGCTGAAACTCTGTACCCGTTAAACACTAACTCCCCATTTCCCCTGCCCCCAGCCTCTGGCAACCACACATTCTATGTTCTGTCTGTATGAATTTGACTACTCTAGAATTTTACAATCTTTGTCCTTTTGTGTCTGTCTTATTTTACTTAGCATAATGTCTTCGAGTTCATCCATAGTGTAACGTGTTGGAATTTCATTCCTCCCTTTTTAAGTCTGACTAATATTCCATTGTATCGTATCACATTTTGTTTACCGTTCATCTGTCGATGGATATTTGGGTTGTCTCTATGTTTGGGCTGTTGTGAATAATGTTGCTATGCATGTCGATGTACACAAATATATCTAAGTCCCTGCTTTCAATTTTGGGGGGTATATATCAGCCTCTATTAACTCTGTAAAGTTACCCGGGACTTCTCTCCCATGAACTGAAGAAATGAGAGTTCAAGGTCTACCCAGGGGTAAGATATTATTTAGGTAAAATGGTAGACGGGGAGTAGGCAGGATGCAAGGGCATTGGTAGAAATGTTTTCTTGGTAAAGTAGGGGGAAAAAGAATTAGGAAATTGACTTTGGCTGAAAATTGAGATGAGACCCTTGGCCAAGGACTGTCAGAGCATCCCAGGTGTCAGAGGTCTCAAACTGCCAAACCAGTGGGGCTCGGGCTGGGTCTTGTCTGCGCATGTGTAAGTTTGGGCTGCACAATTTTTGAACTTTTAAAAATTAGTTACCTGGGGCTTCCCTGGTGGCGCAGAGGTTGGGAATCCGCCTGCCAATGTAGGGGACGGGGGTTCGTGCCTCGGTCCGGGAAGATCCCACATGCTGCAGAGCAGCTGGGCCCGTGAGCCATGGCCGCTGAGCCTGCGCGTCCGGAGCCTGTGCTCCACAACGGGAGAGTCCACAACAGTGAGAGGCCCCGCGTACCGCAAAAAAAAAAAAAAAAAAGAATGGTAAAAAAAAAATTAGTTACCTGCATTTAATAGCAGGAAAATCTCATTTTAAAAATCCGGATTTCAGGCTTCCCTGGTGGCGCAGTGGTTGAGAGTCCGCCTGCCGATGCCAGGGACGGAGGTTCGTGCCCCGGTCCGGGAAGATCCCACGTGCCGCGGAGCAGCTGGGCCCGTGAGCCATGGCCGCTGAGCCTGCGCGTCCGGAGCCTCTGCTCCGCAACGGGAGAGGCCACAACAGCGAGAGGCTCGCGTACCGCAAAAAAAATCCAGATTTCATGTTTCTCTTAAAGATCTGAAGCATTTGCAACACTGCCCACACTCCATCGAAGTAGCAAATGGCTGGAGGTGATAAGAGGCTGCCCCCTGTAGACAGGGGCACACACTCTCGGTGCAGCCACAGTCCCCACCCCTCTCCACTGTGAACCTAGCCAATCCATTCATTTGTATCTCCTTGGCCCCTGAGAGTATTTGCATTTATTACCTGTGATCTAATCCAAAACTCCCAGAGCATAGCTGAAAACCCCAAGAGCCGTGTGGTTGAGTAACTCAGCCAAGATGACATGGTACCTGGGGTCCAGAACCAGGACCCGTGTCACATGACTTTTTGTTTTCAGCCTTATTTTTTGTTTGTTTATTTTCAGCCTTATTGATGTATAATTGATGTATGATAAATTGAACAAATTTAAAGTATACAATTTGATTGAGTTGTGACATATGTATACACCTGTGAAACATTCACTAAAATAAAGACTATGAACATGTCCATCACTCTCAAAAGTGTCCCTGTGCCCCTTTGTAACCCCTGCCTCCTCTTCTCTGCCCACATCCCTTCTACCCCACCCCAGAGTCTCTAGGCATTTATTGATCTGTTTTCTGTTACCATAGATTAGTTTGCATGTTCTACAATTTTATATGAATGTTATCATACAGTATGTGCTCTTTTTTGGTCTGGCCTCTTTCCCTTAGCATGATTATTTTGAGATTCATTTATACTGTTACGTGTATCAATAGTTCATTCCCGGGCTTCCCTGGTGGCGCAGTGGTTGAGAGTCCGCCTGCCGATGCAGGGGACACGGGTTCGTGCCCCAGTCCGGGAAGATCCCACATGCCGCGGAGCGGCTGGGTCCGTGAGCCATGGCCGCTGAGCCTGCGCGTCCGGAGCCTGTTGCTCCGCAACGGGAGAGGCCACAACAGTGAGCGGTCCGCGTACCGCAAAAAAAAAAAAAAAAAAAAAAAAAAAAAAAAAAAAAATAGTTCATTCCCTTGTACTTCTATATGGCATTCTGTTGTATAGCTATACTACAATTTTTATCCATTCATCCATTGATGGACATTTGAGTTCTTTCCAGTTCTTGGCTATTATAAATAAAGATGCTATGAGCATTCTTGCACAAGTGTTTGTCTGAACGTATATTTTGACTTCTCTAATGTATACCTAGGAAAGGAATGACTAGATCACATGAGAGGTATGTGTTTAATTTTTTTAAATAAGTTGTCAAACTGTTTTCCAAAGTAATTGTACACTTTGCATTCCCACCAGTAATATTTGAGGGTCCTGGTTGCTCCAAATCCTCACCAACCACTTGGTTTGGCCAGTCTTTTAAATTCCAGCCATTCTAATGGGGATGTGGTTTTATTTTGCATTTTCCTAACAACTAGTGATGTTGAGCCTTTTCTTCCCCCCTTTGGCCATGCCTGGCGGCTTGTGTGATCTCATTTCCCAGACCAGGGGTTGAACCCAGGCCACAGCAGTGAAAGCCCAGAATCTTAACCACTAGGCCACCAGGGAACTCCGGAGCTTTTTTTTTTCTTTCATGTGCTTACTTGCCATGCATATATCTTCTTTGGCAAAATGTGTACTCAAATCTTTTGCCCATTTAAAGAATTAGGTTATTTGTCTTCTTCTCAATCAGTTGTAAGAATTCTTTATTATGCTCTAGACGTAAGTTCTTTATCAGATTCATATTCTGAAAAAATATTCTTCCAATCTGTGACTTGCATTTTCAATTTTGTAACTTTTTTTTTGAACAGTAAAAGTCTTTATTTTGATGAAGTCCAGTTTACTTTTTAAAAATTTTACATTTCAGGCTTTTTGTATCAGATTTAAGAAATCTTTGCTAAATCCAAGGTCATTAAGATTTCGTTCTGTGTTTTTTTCTAGAAGTTCTATAATTTTGGCTCTTATAAATTTAGGCCTATGATTAGCATAGGTGAAAAATTGAGACGCATGTGTTTGAGTGAGTTGGCCAAGGTGACACGGTGACTCAGACCCCAAATGGGCTCCATGTCACATAGCTCATTGTCCTGAACACTTACTTTTTATTTATTTTTGGATTTAGTTGCAGAATGAGTTAATCGCATTCCTTCATTCATAAGTACACCATCACCAGTAGTCTAAGGCAAGCCTCCTATTTTTAATTATATTTTGTTATTTTTACAACATTGATTATTTCTTATATCTCTGAGCCCAAGCCTATAATTTTATATTTTGCTCTGTAATACTGGGGCTTAAACTCTAAATTCATTTCCCAGACTTCTTTGCCAACTGGCTTCCTGGCAGTTTCTGCAATGGGACACACGGGTTAGAGATAGGAAGGCAGGAGGAACAGAAAAGCTGTCTTTCAGTTTTCTGGCTCCTGTCAGCATCCCTATGCAGCAGCAGAAAAGAGCCACAGCTCCAGCCCCAAGCTTCCTTCAGCACTCCCAGCGCCAGCCATCAGCCCCAGTAGAGCCCCTCCACCAAAGGACTGCAAATCATACCTGCACACCAGCCATGGGGTTCCTTCCTTTGAACTCCTAGGTCTGGTGACACCATTTCTTCCCTTTTGTTCCACCAACCATAGATGTGATTGATTTTCACTATCTCAGTGTCCCCTTTCTCATCTCCTGGCCTCCAATACCCTTGTAATCAATTCCCTATATTAAATCCTCTCTGTTTGAAATATCTAGAGTGGTTTCTGTTCTTCCAATTGGACATTGATTGATATATCCCCATTTCTTGCTGCTGTATGGGCACTTAATCTAGTGTGTTTGGTATATATCCTTGGATATGAATAAATCCTTGTAAAATATAGTTTTTTTCTGCTATAGTTTTAATTTATTTAAATGCTGTTGTGCTAAATATCTCATTCTGTTTCTTCTTTTTCACTCAAAACCATTTTGCTACTCATGCTGGTGTTCTGCTTCTAGTTCACTGTTTCTGATTACTGCATAATATTCCATGGCATGCATCCACCCCATTTCACTTATCCATTACCTAGAGGTGGTCTCTGAGATCATCACCAACTCTCTACTACTGCAAACAACACAACTCTGACCTGTGTGGGCGTTTCTATGACATTTACCCCTGGAGCGAGGGCTGGCCAGACATCACGTGCTTTCTTCAGTTAAGGTCATACTGTCCCTGAAGTTTGCTATCTGAAATGTGTATTTGCAATGCTTGTGGGTGCCTATTTCTTCACATCTTTACCAGTATTTACGATCTGATATTCTAGTGTTTGCAGATTTTGTCAGTGTAAATACAATTTTGTAATTTTACTTTGCATTTCTTTGATTATTAGGAGGTTGGGCAGCTTTTTGTAAACTTGCCCATCTTACATTTTCCCCTGTGTGACTTGCTCACACATAGCCTTTGACCATTTTTCCACTGGATTTCCCATCTTTTTCTCTTCGGTCTATGGGAGTTCCTTGCTTATCAGCTTAAGACATTGCAAACACCTTCTCTTCACATGTTGCCCTTCTTAAATCTTTATCTAATGTGTCCTTTGTTGAACACAAAAATTTAATATTGTTGTAGCCAAATCCATCAGTATTTTGCCCTGAGGTTTGTGCTTTTGGATCCTTCTTTAAGAATCTTTTTCCACTCCAAGGTCACTAATATATTCTCTTACATTTTCTTCTATAGATCTTTTATAGCTTTATCATTTTACCTTTCCCATGTAGGTCTTTTTTTTTTTTTTTTTTTTTTTGCGATACGCGGGCCTCTCACTGTTGTGGCCTCTCCCATTGCGGAGCACAGGCTCCGGACACGCAGGCTCAGCGGCCATGGCTCACGGGCCTAGCCGCTCCGCAGCATGTGGGATCTTCCCGGACCGGGGCACGAACCCGTGTCCCCTGCATCGGCAGGCGGACTCTCAACCACTGCGCCACCAGGGAAGCCCCCCATGTGGGTCTTTAATCCATCTAAAACTCATCTTTTACACAGTATAATGTAGGGATTCCAACTTTATTTTTCTTCGAGGAGTGGCCCATATTCCCAACCCCATATGATCTCTTTATAACTTATATGTAGAAAAGCCAGCCCCTCCTCTTTGCAATAGAAATAAACCTCTGTGAGAAAAACTATGATTGTTTAAATTATAAAAAATGATTTATTTAAATGTTTTAAATGAGATTTAACTAAACTGGGACCATAAATAAGATAAGGAGATGATCATGTGCTGCAAGAGTCCTCACCAGCTAGTTCCTTCCATCCTACACAGCCCCCCTCACCCCTCACTACCCAACACTGAGGCTCTTGACTCTTGCCAAACATCCTCTAGCCGTCCCCTCAGGGCTCCTCCCTCCGGTTGACCTGCCTTCACACATGCCACCCCCGTGGAATGTCCATATCAGGCCACTTCCTTCTTCTCTGTGCCACACTCATCCCTCTGAAGACGGCTCATGGGAATCTCTCCAGACCCAACCCTTTCAATGTTTTCTGAGCACTGAAGTCTGCACTTGGCCTTAAACACCCTGGGCTGATTAAGCTCGAGGGGTGTGTGTGTGTGTGTGTGTGTGTGTGTGTGTGTGTGTGTGTGCTCATCAAGATCTCCTGCTTTTATCAAACCTTTTCTCGTTCTCGCTCATGAATCCTGTAAAGCAGATAGAGTAGTAAACGTTTCTCCCACTTACAAATGAGGAAGCTGAGGCTTGAAGAGTTCAACCCTCTTAAAACTTAGGCAGTTTGCTCAAAGCCATGCTGCAGGAACAAAGAATGGCTGGGACAAGACAGCAGTTCTTCTGGTTCTAAGTCTAGTACTCACTCAACGCACCACACTGTTTCCTAGCATGGGCACAGGGTCTGTCTCTGCAATTAGATGGCCTGTTTCTCAAGGGCAAGGCAGGGTTTGAACCTCCAAAAAGCACTTGCCTCATCTGATCCGAGGGAACTGCTGGCACAGAGGACATTGTACTTGGGGCCTGGTCTTGCACTCCTGCCCTTTGGCTCAGGGCACTCACACTCTTCCTAGCCACAGAGGCTGAGCCCTCTTGTAATAGTGTGTTCATCCTTGTCATAGCATTGAGCACAACAGGAATCAAATCACCCCTGTGCCATTACTATTTAACACCTGTCTCCCCTCCAGGCTCCCTGAGTGCAGGGGCCCCATCTGTCTCATTCATACCTGTATTCTTCTGTGCTCGATAAATATTTGTTGAGTGCATGCATGCATGAATGAATAAATGAGGGACTATTTCCTGTGCCTTCTCAGCCACTGCCTGGGCTCCTGTGCTGAGTGAACCAAGCACCTGTATTAGCAAAACTGGCAGCCACCCACTTCCAACCCCTCTACTACCCAGGCCCAGCCGCAGTAAACCCCTCCCAGGTGGGCAGCTGTGTTTGCCACGCACTTTTAGGTCCAGCATGAAGCCCAGACAGGGGACCAGTGCCACCGTCAGGGCCCTTCCTCCAGCCCAGGTTCTGCTTGCTTTCCCTTGCAGGCCTCGCCTCCCCCAGCTCTTCATGCCAGCACACCCTGAGTTCACGGCCTCCCAAATCAGGGTCCTCTGTGGCTCCTTCTAGAATCCAGCCTCATGGTCTGCACAAAACAGACTTTTAATAGATGACGATGAATAATGAGCTCTTTATTCCTCTTGGAAGTTGGATTTTTAATCTGTCTCACAGATATGAATGGAAAACACAGCTGATTGGTAAGTAGGAAAAAATGCTTCCCACTTCCAGTAATGTGCCTCCCCCTGCCGATGTTCAGAAATGTCAGAGAACACATCAGTGGTAAACAATATCTCTTGAATGATTACTCTGGAAAGAAATGTGGCTCTAAGCACACCATAGGATGTGAGCCTGGAAGAGAACCACTAGAATATTCTCCAAGAGCACCCAGGTCCTGCCTAGGTGAGCTTTCCACTGGACAGGGAGAGCAAATACTATAAGACACATACAGGAAGACACTCATACACACAGAATTGATGTTGAATGGCAGGGTGGTTTGGGACATAGGTTTTGGAGTCTCACAGAATAGGGTTCAAATTCTGCCTCTAATTTTTCCTAAGTAGTTTATTTAAGGTAAATTACTTCTCAGACTGTGTTTCTTCATCTATACACTGGGGTAATAATACTTACCCCATAAGGTTGTTGCAAGGATTAAATGAGATACAGAAGCAAAGCTCCAGGAATGCAATAAGGGGCAAAGCAGGAGGGGCTGTTAGTGGTATCAGAACTGGATTTTAAACTTTTCAAAGCTCAGTATGTAGCTGTTGGAATGATGCAGAATAAAGATGGCAGGGACGGCATCTGGGGAGAGGTAAGTTCAGAGCTAGGTATGGGAGAGAGAAGCAAGGTGGGTGCTGAAGGTGGGAAAAAGGGCCCATGAGGAGTGGGCTCAGCTCCGGGTCACAGCTTCTAGTTGTGGTCACTGCTGAACAGTCCCAAGGGGCAGTCTTGCATCTCCTCTGATCTTATGAAATTACTTGCCTTTTTTTTTTTTTTTTAGCTTTTCACTGAAGTAGCCTTGGACATTCTGCCCAGCAGCCTGTGAGGCTCTGGGGGGTGCCAGGCGGACTCGTGAAGACATCCTGCCTTTGGACACACCCTCCAATCCAGCCATCATCCCATCCTGCTCAGGGCTCGATGGACAAAGCTTGTTAGTGAGGTCAGTGAGCATAGCCATCTCTAAAGTTCCCATGGAAAAGCCGTTCTCATCTCATCTCTTGTCTTTTAATTTCAACAAGCCAGAGGAGAGCTTCCTGTGTTCCAAAGTCTCTCTTGCTTGGGGAAAAGATAATATTTAAGGACTTGCTGTTCCAAATGTGGTTCTTAGGTCAGCAGGATCAGTGTCACCTAGGAGCTTTTTTGAAATTCTGATTCCAGGGTCCCACTCTGACCTGCTGAATGAGAATCCCTGGAGGTAGTTCCCAAGAATTGATGTTTTTAAGAAGTTATCTAGGTGATTCTTTCTTTCTTTCTTTCTTTCTTTGGCTGTGCTGGCTTTTAGTTGTGGCACGCATGATCTTTGTTGTGGCATGCAGGATTTTTAAGTTGCGCCATGTGGGATCTAGTTCCCTGACCAGAGATGGAACCTGGGCCCCTGCATTGTGAACGTGCAGTCTTAACCACTGGACCACCAGGGAAATCCCTCTTTTTTTAAAATGGTTGTTTATTGCTCTAGGCCACAGTCCCACGGGGATACTAATAAATGTGATTGCTTTTGCCAGAAAGTTCATTAATCCTGTGGTTTAGTGTGCTGATAATGGAACATGCTGTTCCAGTGACTTTTTTTTTTCATTCTTATGCACAGTAATGTCTGCGAAGCACTGTTTTAAGGCACAGTTTAGATGTGTCAGCCTCTCTTGTGCTTGCTTGCGTCACTTGTAGCCATGTTTTTTACCATGTGATTAAGAAACGGTCAATTTTTATTCAAGATAACAGGAAGTTCACTCTGAAACAGAGTTGCCAAAGCCTTTGTTTCAACATAGAAAAGAATTTTAGAAGATTCCACTGTGGGTCAGTCAAGAATAATCATAATATAAACTGAACTTTAGAAGTGTAGCTATTCGGACTGAACTCTTCTATCAGAATTCTTTGGTTGCAAGGAAGAGAAATGGAATCTCACTATCTTAAACACAAAATGAATTTAGTAGAAGATACAGGACCACTCACAGAATCAGAATCAGAAGAATCAGTCTCAGAATGGCCAGGAAGCAAAGCAGGCCGTAGGGAGCAGGAACTAATGGGTGGTCTGGGGGGGAGCTGCTGATGGGATTAGGCCTTCAGTGGCTTTCCAGAGCTGCACTGTCCATCCAAGATGCAAATTTGCAAGAGAGAATCTGATTGGTCAAGGCACAGACACATGCCAAGACCTGGCCAATGGAAGGAGGACTCCTTGACTGATGGTCCCAGAGCCCCTCCAACACTGCATACAATAGGTGCTGGATGGTTCCCCAGACATGAGTGGATGGAGCTGATAGGCAAAGCAGGGGATTCGCCCTGCCTGCCCAGGCTGGCTGTCTTTGACCGGACATGAGCAAGAGGAATCCAGATGCGTAAACCTTAAGAGAGATGAAAGGAAGTGTGAAAGTTTTCTTAGAGAGGCTAGGGGAGTTCAAAATCTCGGAAAAACAGAGTGGAGATCGCAGTTTGATTTAGGTGTAGTTGTAAAGGCCAAAGAGAATGACCTTAGGTAATGACTTCAAGAAGCCCAGCTCTGGGAGGCTGGCAGCGGCAGATGCACTGCGAGCTCTGAAAGGGAGGGAGGCAGAGGTTCAGAGGTGTCTGTGAGCCTGTGAGAGACCGGCAGGGCGAAAGCAGGCATTCCTGATGCGGGCTCTGCAGGGCGTGCAGGTCTCTCCAACACACACCTGTAATCTGCGACCAGTAAGAGAGGGCATCACTCCCTCAGGGCCACGGTATGGTGGTGGGGTGGGGGGCTGGGGGCACGGGAGGGACCCTGTTAGCTGCATTTGGGTTGTGGGTGTGTGCAATGTGACAGCGAGGACCCCAAAGAGGCACCCTTACGAGGGAGGCCACCCCTAATGCTGCCAGTATGTACGGACTTATGGACCTTGATGCTTTTAAAAAGAAACATTGACCAACTATACCTCAATTAAAATAAATAAATAAATGAAATATAAATATTTATTAATAAATATATTAATAAAATATAAACATTTTAATTTATATATTTTATTAATTATTTATATATTAATAAAAATATAAATAATTTTTAAAATATTTTTAAAAACAAAGAGAAATGTTGAAAACATCAACTTCTATCATAGGATAAAAGTTATTCACAGCTGTTGAAACCCAATGAAAGGCACTAGAAATATATGTAAAAAGTGGAAAAATTGCTAGCACTTAAAATTGCTAGCTAGGTGACAGGCATAATGCCAAACGCTTAATGTCATCTTATTTAATCCACAAAACAACCCCGAGACCTCTGTTTCACAAATAAGAGTTCAAGCGACACACTCCTGGTCAGGCCGATCATGTGTGGCAGGACCAGTGTGTGAGCCAGGCGCGTTTAACTGTAAAGCCTCTACCAAATATTACAGTAGCAAAGCCGTCGTTAGTATTCAATTTACTAGTAAATTGAGATGTAAAAGTTTCTACAAGGTGCCATCAGAAATAAAGCTTTCAGGGCTTCCCTGGTGGCGCAGTGGTTGAGAGTCCACCTGCCGATGCAGGGGACACGGGTTCGTGCCGCGGTCCGGGAAGATCCCACATGCCGCCGAGCGGCTGGGCCCGTGAGCCATGGCCGCTGGGCCTGCGGTCCGGAGCCTGTGCTCCGCGACGGGAGAGGCCACAGCAGTGAGAGGCCCGCGTACCACCAAAAAAAAAAAAAAAAAAAGAAAGAAAGCTTTCATAGCACTGAATGCATATATAGTATTGTACAGATAAATATAGGAGGGAAAACTTCCGCATTTCTCCGTAGTTTTCTTTTTACACAGTAGCTACATAAGGCACAGAGTAAGCATGTTAGACGTCCTTGTTTAATGCCTAAGCTTTCATACAGACACGTATGGTTAGAAATACAAAACATATACGGTCATTTTACATCCTAATATATTTTTGAACAGTTTTTTTTTTGTTTGTTTGTTTGTTTGTTTGCGGTACGCAGGCCTCTCACTATTGTGGCCTCTCCCGTTATGGAGCACAGGCTCTGAACGCGCAAGCTCAGTGGCCATGGCTCACGG
The DNA here is from genome assembly GCF_964270905.1 of Leucopleurus acutus. NCBI lineage: Eukaryota > Metazoa > Chordata > Mammalia > Artiodactyla > Delphinidae > Leucopleurus > Leucopleurus acutus. The sequence continues at coordinate 74,780,602 of NC_139147.1, read as the reverse complement.
CCCTAGCCGCTCCGCGGCATGTGGGATCTTCCCGGACCGGGGCACGAACCCGCGTCCCCTGCATCGGCAGGAGGACTCTCAACCACTGCGCCACCAGGGAAGCCCCCTAATATATTTTTTAGCTGGCCAAGTCTAAAGAGAAACCATCAAAAATTATATGCCTAAAATATACTTGACCAAAAGCGGCATAAGACACCAGGAAAATCTGAAACTTCTCTACGAAAAATCGTGAACTGTTTCCAAACCAAAATAAGGCAGGGCCCATGGCTTAGTGTCGATTACATACCAACCCCATGGAGTAAAGTGAGGAGGGGGTCTGTGAGGGCCAACCGACTCCATGACTGCACCAGGCTGATTTAACTAACGAGACCCCCGGGCCCTGCAGTTCACCTACAGCAGCTATACATTCGGTGAGGCCGTGCCCTGTCACAAAGTCAACGGAACCCAACCCTGCAGTTCTGAAGTCATTCCAGGGGATGTGGGGCCCAGATGGGGTGCAACAGAGAGTAACAACGGATGCAAGGCTCTGGAAAGTCTTTTGGGGGTGGGGTGGGGTGTTATCAATTTTTCCTCTGTGGGGACCTTCATTTGACAGGGAATTGATGGTCTCTGGAATCTTCGAGAACATTGTGAACCACATCCCACAGTCTTGCAGCCTAGTTCTAGGCAAAACGTTCTCTCGGGGTGTGAGCTCCCCTCTCAGCCCAGCGAAGGATTCCCCGTGGACAGCATTTTAATAGCACCTCCCAGAACACTGGCATTCCAACTTGTTATTTAGAAGCTGGCGAGCTCCAGCCTCAGCGCAGGCCTCGGGGATCTCCTTTCCCTGAGTGTTCCCCCGACTCCATCCTCCCACACCTACTTGCTTCCTGGTGCTACTTCTGCATGTCTCTCCCCAGCCCCCAAGCCACTTAGAAAACACAGTCTGCATGATTCATCTCCCTGTTCACGCCGCTGCTGAGCACGGTGCTTTATACTTGGCCGGTGCTGAATAAATACATAGGAAAATGCTAAATAAAACAAATTCTGAGAATAGCTGTCTGGGAGGATACTGCGTACCTAATTTAGGGACTCTTGCTGGTTTATGCCTTGAGATGCAGGTGAACATCTGTTTTTTTAACGCCTGCCACAGATTAGATGTGTGTAAGCAAAGTGTCTGGCATGTAGTAGGTTCAATAAATATTGATTAAATGAATGAATACACTAACTGAAGAATGCATGCAAGGAAAGGAAGGTTATAATAAACATTTCAGCAGTCCTCAAATCGAGAGGAAAAATCAATAGTGAGATTGGACGGCCTCCATTTCACACTGCAATGCATTAAAAATCCACAATTCCACAAGTTGCATGAGCAATTAAAATTCTTAGATGTATCACTCGAGCGTCATTTTAGTATATTATCAGCATATCAGGGGAAGGTGTCTTTTAAAATTTCTCAAGTTACAAGAACCTACAGTAGAGGACAGGGAACTATGTTCAATGTCTTGTAATAACCTATAATGGAAAAGAATCTGAAAAACAATATACATATATATATATATTCAGTTTTATATATATAAAAAACTGAATCACTTTGCTGCACACCTGAAATATTGTAAATCAAGTATACTTCAATAAAAAAATTATTTTTAATTTTTCAAGTTAAAGATTTCTCAAGTTAAGAAATTTATTTTGTTTAAATGTTTAAAATTTTTATTGGAGTATAGCTGATTTACAATGTTGTGTTTTCAGGTGTACAGCAGTGACTCAGTTATACATGTACATATATCCACTCTTTTTTAGATTCTTCTCCCATATAGGCCTTTACAGAGTACTGAGTAGAGTTCCCTGTGCCGTACAGTAGGTCCTTATTAGTTATCTATTTTATATATAGTAGTGCGTATATGTCAATCCCAATCTCCCAATTATGGCTCTCCCCCTTACCCCCTGGTAACCATAAGTTTGTTTTCTACTTCTGTAACTCTATTTCTGTTTTGTTAATAAGTTCATTTGTATCACTTTTTCAGATTCCACATATAAGTGATATCATATGGTATTTCTTTCTCTGTCTGACTTACTTCATTCAGTATGACAGTCTCTAGGTCCATCCATGTTGCTGCAAATAGCATTATTTCGTTTCTTAACTTTTAAAATTATCAAATTTTTAGAAAGAAGAGGCCCCGTTCATGGGAAACTTCTTCAAAATAGAATTTAATTATAAACAAATGTACTTCAATTCCCTCCTTCTAGATTACAAAGGTCAGACTACTTTCTAAGGTCTGGGCTTTCTTTAGTGAGGAAGATGTGCAAATTAGGAATTAAACGAAAAAGTCAGACCTCGTCGTCTGGAAGCACGGCCTCTTTACTTTTTAATAGGCCTCTTTTCCATTTGGTTTGAGATAAAGTGGCCCCAATTATTTTAGAATCCTTTAAAGGAAAAGATATCCATAAATTAAGCTATAGTCCTCCCCTTATTTCTCGGAGAAATTAAATTCTTACCTTAAATGACTTAAATCACCTTGCACAGAACCAGACAAAACTCCCTTCTGTAGTGTTACAGAAGATGGACACAGCAGCACAGAACTTTGGAGCTAAAAAGATAAATAGAAATAGATATAAACACATACCCCACTAGCAAAATTCAATAGTAAGATCAAAGCTAGACTTTCTCCTTCACAGAGCTCCTGTTAAGATCTTTTTTTCTCTTCTGCACCATAATCTGAGTCTCAGATACTTTCATTCCTATTCAGTCTCAAGATCAAACAGCTCACACACATCTGCTGGGGTAGTTTTTGTTTTTTAAAGCATTCAATAATTGATGGGGGTGAGGGGAGAAGAGGAGTTTGAACGTCAACATAACGGCAACAGCAAAATACACCATCGCACTCCATCTGCCAATAGAATTGAGGGGCCCGGTGGGAAATGTGTGTATACGAGGGGGCAAATGTTTGTAAGAGGTAATACTAACAAGTCCCAAAGAGAGTTTTCTCAGAATGCTTGCCCTGCCACTTAAAATTACCTTTTTTATAAAAAATAGGAAATATTGTTTTATTTCACCTTTTTCCAAATGGAATCCTGCCTCTGGCCTCTTTGGGGAGCAATGAGGTCCAAGGCCTGGGCTTGGAAAGCATGCCGTCACACGCAGGAGCTGGATGTACATACACAAGCAGAGCAAAAGGCAAAACGTGGCCACTAGTCAACAGGGATCTTCCGTGGCAGTGCAGGGCAAGACATGCTGGATTATGACTAGGGAAGAGAGAAGGCTTCCTGGAGGAGGTGATGTTCAGACAGGGCTTTGAAGGATACAGAGGGTTTTGCTAGAGAAGTAGATGGGCATGCCTTGGGCAGAGGCGTTGGTAGGAGCAAACTGGTACTGGAAAACTACAGGCATGTTTGGGGTCCAGTGTAACTGAGGTGCAGGGGCTGGGATTGGGGAGAGACCCCAAGGACCAGTGAAAGTTCTGGAGGCAAGATGGAGGGTCAAGGACACCATATATGATGATATTGTATTTACTCATTCTTCACTTCATCTTTCCTCTAGTCCCAGTTACTCCCTGTCCCCACCCACCCTCAAATAGTATCCTTTTGTTTTCAAAACAATAACATTCAGCAGCATGTAAGGTCCTCTATTATAAATGATGTAGCTTAAGAAGATTCATGTCCAATGATGAAAAATCAAAATAACCTGTGAAGAACCAAGTCTAAATGAACCCCAAGAAGCAAGACTTCATAGTTTCTTATTATCTTCTCCGGCGGTAATACAGTTTCTCCTCCAAAAGTCAAGAGCTCTGCTATTTGAGGGGCACAGTCCTGGTCTCCCTGCCCGCCTCACAGTCCATTGCATTAGTCAGGTTAAGTAATGTTAGCTGCTGTAACAAATAACACCCAAATCTCAGTGGCTTAATACAACAAAATTTTATTTCCTGTTCAGGTAAAGTCCAATGCAGGTCAACAGCTCTCCTAGATGACTCTCTGCATCAGCCTTAGGGACCCAGGCTGCTTCCATCTGCCACTAACCTACAATGGGACCTTGGGCCAATCATTTCCCTTCTATGGACTTCAGATCCTTCATTTACAAGATGGTGCTAATAGTCCTTGCCCACCTACCTTATAGGATTATTAGGACTGTCAAATACTTAGTAAAAAATAATTATAATTATAAAAGCAGTTAACATTTATTAAATTCCTTTTTTTAACTTTTATTTTTCTTATTCTTTTTTTTTTTAATTTTATTTATTTTTGGCTGCATTGGGTCTTCGTTGCTGCTCTCAGGCTTTCTCTAGATGTGGAGAGCGGGGGGCTACTCTTCATTGCAATGTGCAGGCTTCCCGTTGCGGTGGCTTCTCTTGTTGCAGAGCACGGGCCCTAGGTTCATGGGCTTCAGCAGTTGCAGCACATGGCTCAGTAGTTGTGGCTCGAGGGCTCTAGAGTGCAGACTCAGTAGTTGTGGCACACAGGCTTAGTTGCTCTGCGGCATGTGGGATCTTCCTGGACCAGGGATCGAACCCGTGTCCCCTGCATTGGCAGGCGGATTCTTAAACACTATGCCACCAGGGAAGTCCCTATTAAATTCTTACTATGCACAGACACTGTGCAATGTGTAATAAGCATTATTTCATTTAATCCTCGTAACAACACCGTCACAAAAGTCCTACAACTGTTATCATCATTGTTAAATGGGTTTGTTTTTGCATTCATAAGTGAAACATAATTGTAAAAGAATATTACTTGAACGCATTGAGGCCCCACTCCCACCCAGGGCCTTGCACATGTTAAATCCTCTTTCAGGAAGGCCTTGTCCCAGTTATCAAAGTGCTGTGCTCTCCCTTCATTCAGGCTGCTAGCCTCGTGTCATCTTATCAGAGAGGATGTTCCTATCCACTCTATCTTTCCAAATTGTCACCTCCTACCCCATCATACTGCTTTATCCTCTGATCCTGTTTGTTCTTTATAGCATTTCAACCCCCTGACATATGGGGAACTCATTATTATTTACTGTCAGTCTCTCCCAACTAGGCTGTAAGTTGCATGAAAGCAGGAACTTTCCTTGAAGCATTCACTGCTATATCCAGGGTCGAAAACAGGGCTTAGCACATAGTAGGTGCTCAGGAAACACTGGTTGAGTCAATAGGACCCAATCCTTATTTTATGTTGCTAATTCATGTGGGAAAATGATCCTTTGTCACTTGACTTTTCTTTTTCTGCAAAGGCACTCTATCAGAAACACAACTGCAGCGTTTCAAGGGCTCTTGAGTCTAAAACATTGACCCCCGTCAAGCTCAGGGGGATGAAATCTACCAGCTGCACCCATCACTTCCCTCCTGGTGAAAGATTAGAGGGGAGCACATGCTCTTCCAGCCAGTTCCCAGGCATCTGGATCACCCACACAAGCCTTAATCAAGTTATCATATCTAGCCAGTGTCTCCTGGATCCCGTCACTTCTGAATGAGAAAAAATTTGCAGACAAATTTCTAGCAGCAGGATATTGGAGCTTTCCTGCGAGGCTGCCTAAAAAACACCTGCCGCATCAGCAGCCTCCCTCCTGTTCCTGCTGAGAGGCGCTTCCAGCCTCCAGCTTGGGGACCGGGTGAGTCTCTCTGCTCCTTTGCTTCCGACCTACCTGCCCCTTGGAAATACTGCTCTGGTACCGGGACTGCCCTGGGCCAGGTCCAGATGAAACATACACCCACGTCCACCTGGTGACGTCTCCATAATGGGCTTTTCCTAAGTTGCTCTGGTCAAAGACGAGGGCTCTATCCAGAATCAAGAAATCTATCGCCACCAGCAGCACCTGCCCTCCTCGTTGTCCTGTGTTCTGGGGCATTTGATTAAGTGCCAAGAAAGTTCACTTTAACTTCCGAGCAGCCTCATTCAGCTATTCCAGGGAGGAAGGGCTGCTTTGGCTTCTGGGTGTTATCCATATGTGTCCAACCATTTTCACTTTTTAGGGAAAACTGTGAGAGAGAAACAAAAAGCACTTTTCCCCCTTCCTCAGGAAAAAAAAAAGAAAACGATTTTTTTTTCCCCCAGGAGAGAGCGTTTTGCTGGAGAAAAAGAGCTGAGAGGATAAAGATATTGGCAAAGCTTAATGCCATAAATCTGATTAATTTACCTTGTGACACTCACAACAAAAAAGTTAAGGGTCAGAGTCTTGCCTGCGAAGTGACCTTTCACCTGCAGCCAAGGCGGTCACAACGGGGGCCTGGGCCGCCTTTCACAGCTACCTGCTGCTTCTGACAATGAGATTGGACACAGTCTTCAGCATGATGGAGAACACCTCTAGAGCAGCGGCTTTGTTCTTTCTGCACGCAGAGTGCAGAGCGCCCAGGCCCACATCCTCACCGTCCCGTGTTGAAATAGGACCAGACAGGAGCTTGTGTCTCTGGGATGGAGAGCCAGGAAACCAAAACAGAGAGCTCTGGCTATGACTCATCACAGAAACATATATTTAATAACTTACAGAATCTACAGAGATGAATCCGTCTTGGTCTTGCCCTAAGGCAGCACAGGGGGCCATGTCACTAACTAAAACAGGATACAATCAATGCCTAACCTAAGGGAGATTCGGATGCGTGTTCACAGGATGAATGACTGAGTGACGGACGGGGGTGCTTTGTGCCCAAAGGAAAGCACTATGAGAGACGGAGTCTGGAATCCCCAGACTGAGGAAACTCAGAGAATGATCTTCAAATCCGTCTCTTAAGTTATGTCAATACACATAAGGGATGAAAAATCAGGTGACCCTCCCTCTTCTCACATTTCTATTAAAAGACACCCCAGGCCAGTCACCATCTCACGAGACACAAACATCTTACACGGGGCCCCAGTCATGGCGGCTCTTTCTGGAAACGAGTGGTCCCACAAAGGACACTCTCAGAGATTTCTCTGTTCCTGCATGTTGCCACATCGTGTTGCCAGCAATGCTCACAGCCTTCAAGTTTTGCGTTTCATCTTGGCTTTAGCAGAATGTATTAATAGAGGGGAACATCTGGCGGAATGGCATCACGAAATGGGAACCAGCTGCTAGGTCAAGCGCCAGCGAGAGCTGTTTATCCGTGGAATTAACCTTTTGTTCAGCGTTTGTTTTGTGGCCTGGCTGTGCTGTGTTTTTAAGTTCACGTTTCTCCCAGTCTCTTCTCAAGGCACCCAACTTTTTGCTGATTCAGCACTTCACATGCCTGGCAGAAGGCAGTTTGGAACAGCAGCCATGGAGGCTTGAAAGCCCTCCAGTGGGCAGTTGAACTTGGCTCCTTGTAGATTGATGAAGCCACAGATGGGCCTAGGTGGACTCGTGGGAGAATCCCGGGCAGGCCCAACTCCATCTGCACACTGAAATTGTGTCTAGACAGGAGGCTAGGTGCCCTCACCTCCAAATTCCCTTTGAAACAACCCGAAGTGTGAAATGAATTTAATGCCACTGAAAGGTCAGGAGTGTGTAGGCCAAACACCAGGACGGGTGTTTGGGAGAGAGAAGGGAAGGGAGGGAAAGAAGAAAGGAAGGGAAGGAAGGAAGGGAGGGAGGGAGGAAGGAAGGAAAGAGAGAGGGAAAGAGAGAGAAAGGAAGAAAGAGAGAGATAGAGAGGGAGTAAGGGAAGGAAGGAAGGGAAGGAAGAAAGAAAGGGAGGGAGAGACGGAAGGGAGGGAGGGAGGGAGGAAGGAGGGAAGGGAGGTGGGGAGGGAGGGAGGGAGGGAGAGAGGGAAGGAAGGAAGGAAGGGAAGGAAGAAAGAAAGGGAGGGAGAGAGGGAAGGGAGGGAGGAAGGGAAGGAAGAAAGAAAGGGAGGGAGAGAGGGAAGGGAGGGAGGAAGGAAGGAAGGGGCACTTACCAGAGGGTGTACATGCCAAATTAGCACAGCTCACACGATTCCTCCGTGCCTGCCTGGTCTTCTGCATGGAGGTGGTGGGTCCGACCATCAGGCAGGTTATGCCCCATGGCTCAGCTCCAAGAAGGAACAATGAATCTTCCCATATCAGCCTTAGGGCTAGACATGGCCCCAAAGGAGGTTGTCTTGTTGTTATTGTTGTTTTGCCTGGGTTTACATGGAAGCCTAAGATATAAAACAGAGCAAAGCGACCTGGCCCTGATCACAGCAGAAGCAGGAGGTGGTCAGGAGCCCACCCCATAGGACGTTTCTTCCATTTCCCCCACCAACACCCTATCCTCCTCAGCTGGCCCACAAAAGACATTGAGGTTGAAACTAATGGATCCATTCCAAGGCCCAAATTGGTGGAAGCCATAAGAGGAGGAATCGACCTCCCTGTGAGTGAGCGGCAGCCCTGGGACCCGAAGTGCATCTCTGTCTCTCAGGCAGGTGCTTACCCTTATGCACTGGGCTAGGTGTGTGCCTGGGCTTCCCTATTTTCTGATCCTACAGAGGAGCAGGGCAGATCTCTTCAATGATAGGAGAAGCACAAGGAAGCAAGCTTGGGGCTGTGGGTCCTCCCCACCCCGGGCACGCATTCCCAGCTGGGGAACATATACTGCATGTGTCTGAAACATTCTAAAACCACCTCTAGCCCGAGATTCAGACAAGCAGACTTCGTCTGGGTACCATATGTCTGGCATCTTAGAGATTTCATTTTACATTAAAAATATAAACATCGCAATAAGGGAAAAGCTGAATTCATTCTGTGCTTATTCCATGAAGGGTTTACTTGTGATTTATTAATTTTTTTAAAACAGAGAAGTAAAAGAGAACCAAAAAGAAAAAATCCCAACAGATCACTTATTCTCCAAGCAACCTGTAGCCTGATGCCAGCATCAGGCCTGTCACAGCCAGCCCTGACCTCTTGAAAGATATATTTCAGTGGAGAAATCAGTGCTAGAACATGATACAATTTGAACAGATGAATAATGTGAACAAAAGGAGTTCCCTGGCTCTTAGAAAACATTATTTTGGAAGATTATGCAGACTTGCAATTTAATATGAGATGTTGACATCTGGAGAGACCCTGATTTGACAATCTGGCAGGAAATATGAGGAAAACACAAATGGCAGTTTTAAAAAAAAAGTTAAAGAAAAGCATGGCTGCAGTGGCCCAGTGCACCAGTGCTGGAATGTCAGATAGCCCGAGTTTATCACCCGTGAAGCTCGAATGATGGCAAGTCCAGCCTGGGTCCAGGAAGGCTCCAGAAGGGTAGGTGAGAGTGAGGAAAGGGAAGGTTCTTTGGTGAGTGCAGTCAGTGGTAGTGGAAGCAGGCCGGGGTATGGCTGGTCCCTGTGATGTGGCCACAGGGCCGGGAGGAAATGGCCCTCCCAACCTGCTATTACAGCAGCTGTGGTTGGGCCCATCCTGACAGCTCGGTGCTGGCAGGCTACACAGGAAGCTGGCTGGTCCAGCCGTCAGTGCAGCGGGAACACACAGCACTTTCCCAAGCTCCGGATTCCACACCACTACAGACTCGTTCCAGTAGCCTGATAGTCCCCGGCTCACACACCCTCTTCTCAACCAGATCAAGTGTTAATGTTGTACCTTCCTGTCTGTGGCTAGAAATTCATTTTTGAAAAAATGCTGTGCGGTATAATTTACACTTAGTAAAATACTCAGATCTTAAGTGCTTGATCAGATTTGACAAACGCATACGCTCACGTGTCCCAGACCCCGATCAAAACACAGAACATCGGGACTTCCCTGGTGGCGCAGTGAATAGGACTCCGGGCTCCCAGTGCAGGGGGCCCAGGTTCGATCCCTGGTCAGGAAACTAGATCCCACATGCATGCTGAGGCTGGGAGTTCGCATGCCACACCTGGGAAGGCTGAGTGCTGCAATAAGGAGCTGGTGAACCGCAACTAAGGAGCCTGCCTGCCGCAACCAAGACCCGGTACAACCAAATAAATAAATATTTTATTTAAAAAGACACAGAACATTTCTATCCCCCCAAAAATGTTCCTCATGCCCCTTCCTCGGCAATGCCCCTGCACACACATACACATAGCACGAAGCAATCAACCGCTGATCTGACTTCCGTCACCACAGATGGAAGGTGTTATTCTAGAACTTCATAAAAATGGAATCCTACCACATATCCTCTTTTGTGTCTACCTGCCTTCACTCAGTATGTCTTTGAAATTCATGCATGTTGTTGCATGCATCAGTCATTCATTCTTTTTTTCTTTCTCTCTGAGTAGTATTTTATTGAACAGATACACCACAAATACCGTAATTTGTTATTTATCCATTTACCTGTTGTTGGACTTCTGGGATGTATCCAGATTTTAGGTATTATGAATCAAAGCTGCCATGAACATTCCGCTAGAAGTCAGGTAAATTCATTCCTCCAGAGTAAATATCTAGGAGTGGAATTGGTGAGCCATAGCGTAGATGGTCTTTAATCTTTAAAAAAACTGCCAAGTAAATTTCCCAGGTGGCTGTTCCGAAGTTCACATTTAAAGTATGCCTATCACGGTGGTCCCCATGCTCCAGAGTGTGCGAATGACTGCACGGTTGTGGATGCAGCAGAGAACCTGGGCATCGGGACATCTGAGGCATGTTCGTACTGAAGTGTCCAGGACTCAGTTTCGTTATCTGTTGAATGAGGTGGTTGAACAGATGATGTGTCCAAGGGTATTTCTTATTCCATTCTGACATAATGAATCTTCTATTTCACCACTCTCTAGAAAAGCAAAACAAAGAAATACGTTAGTTATTATTCTCTTTAAAAGCCAGTATCTGGGGAGTTCCCTGGTGGCCTAGTGGTTAGGATTCTGGGCTTTCACTGCTGTGGCCCAGGTTCAAACCCTGGTCGGGGAACTGAGATCCTACAAGCTGTAAGGTGCAGGCAAAAAAACCAAGCTAATATCTGATTTGTAACCCACCAATAGAGTGACTAGGTTGGTCATCTAACAGTTTCAGGCCCTGGGTCATTTATGATACTGCTAACTGCAAGTATCAGAAAAGCTCATTGAAACTGGCTTAAATAATAAAGAGGAGTTATTGGCTCCTGGACCTGAAACAAGCCCAGGATCAGGCTGGAGCGACCAGGGTTCCTGTTCCTCTTGTCGGTGGTTCCCTGGGCTTTGCCCTCCTTTCTACTGTGGCTTCATCCTTAGTTTAATAACAAGATGAAAGCAGTCCCGGGCCTCACCTCCACATACAACACAGAAGGAATTATCCTTTCTGGTAGCTCTTCCTTAAAAATGAGGAAACTTCTTTTTCAGAAGTTCCTAGAAAACTTCCTCTCGTATGTGTCGTTGGCCTGTACTCAATTACAGGCAAGCCTTGTTTATTATATTTCACTTTATTGAGCTTAACAGGTACTGTTTTGTTTTTTTGTTTTTTACGAATTGAAGGTTCGTAGCAACCCTGTGTTGTCAGATGATGATTAGCATTTTTTAGCAATAAGGTGTTTTTTATTTTTCTTGCGGTACGCGGGCCTCTCACCGTTGCGGCCTCTCGCGTTGCGGAGCACAGGCTACAGACCGCAGGCTCAGCGGCCATGGCTCACGGGCTCAGCCGCTCCGCAGCATGTGGGATCCTCCTGGACCGGGGCACAAACCCGTGTCCCCTGCACTGACAGGCGGACTCTCAACCACTGCGCCACCAGGGAAGCCGGCAATAAGGTATTTTTAAATTAAGGTGTGAACTACAGTGTTTTTTTGGACACTTAATAGACCACAGTATAGTATAAACATAACTTTTGTATGTACTGGGAAACCAAAAAATGTGTGTAACTTGCTTTATTGCAATACTTACTTTATTGCAGTGATCTGGAAGCAAAGCTGCAACATCTCTGAGGTATGCCTGTACATGCCTTTTCCAGACCAATCCCTGAGCAGGATAATGCCATGAGATTATTGGCGGCCTGGATTCCTGGGCCAGTCAGTGATCCACTAGACTTATCAGCCCTACTAACAAAGAGGTCAGTTTCCCCTACAGCATGAGACTGTATGGAGATGGAATAGGCACCCCCGCAAAAAAGAGGGGGGATAGATATTTAGTAGGCAGCCAGTGTCCACATAAAGGCCTTCTTCACAGGTATAGAAATATACCACATGGTCCTTACCAGGGGCTAATGGAATCTTAAGGGATCACACAGAAGACCCAGAAGCAGAGGCAATTCAGGAAGTATGGTATATTAAATGTGATCACAAATACTTTGTAGCTCCTCCTATCAAATGGTGGAGTCTATTTCCCCATGCCTTGAACCTGGCCTTGTGTGGGTCAGTAGCATGTGGCAGAAGCAACACTGTTCATACTCCACCGCCCAGGTTTGCATCTTCCGTTCTCATGCAAAACTGCCTACACCATATAAGGAAACCCGGGCTAGATGATTAAATGATAGGAGACCGCAGAGCGGGGAGGCCCCGAGGACAGCCAGCACCAAGGCTCCGGACACGCAAGTGAGCCACCTTAGATCCTTCAGTTCCAGTCCAGCTGTCAGATGGCTGAGTGACTCGGGGCAAGAACTGCCCAGCTGAGTTCAGCCAACCAAGGGAATCATGAGAAATAATAAACCGTTGTTTAAGCCCCTATGTTGTGGGCACTTTATTGTATAGCAACAAGGCAGGAAGGGCCCTTAAAACTCCTCCAGGGACGTCCCGGGTGGTCCAGCGGATAAGACTCCGCGCTCCCAATGCAGGAGACACGGGTTTGATCCCTGGTCAGGGAACTAAGATCTCACATCCCACGTGCCGCATGCCACACGGTGCGGGCAAAAAAAAGAAAAGAAAAAAAAAACTCCTCCAAACTTGGGCGTCCCTGGTGGCGCAGCGGTTGAGAGTCCGCTTGCCGAGGCAGGGGACACGTGTTCGTGCCCCGGTCCAGGAAGATCCCACACGCCGCGGAGCGGCTGGGCCCGTGAGCCATGGCCGCTGAGCCTGCGCGTCCGGAGCCTGCGCTCCGCAACGGGAGAGGCCACAACAGTGAGAGGCCTGCGTACTGCAAAACAAACAAAAACAAAAAACCTCCTCCAATCTCTCCAGCAGCTGATTATCCACAGAGCCTGTCAGGCTGAGGTATGAGGCAGCCTGTTCCATTTCTGGAGAGCTCTACTAGGAAGTTTTCCTACTGCGAGGCCGACTCGGCCTTCTGATGCCTCCAGCCTCAGCCCTAGTTCCCCCTACCCACTGGGATCCTGGAGAATGAGTTCAACCGCTCAACGAACACAGAAGCCCTTCAGCTATCTGATCACTCCCATCATCCTTCTCCAGGCTAAACAGTCCTAGTCATCAACCTTTTTCATTGCTGATGGAACCTAGAGGGCCAGACCAGTAGGAGACAGTTGCAATGACTAAATGATGCCATGATGGTATCCTGAACCCCTGGGGCCATGGCCAGAGCATCGCCTGAGGAGGGGCTGGCCAGACCTGCAGAAGCGCCAGCCAACCCGGTCAATGTAAAGGTGGGCTTCTGGGATCCCACCTCCCAGTTCGCTGGGATACTGGGAGCCAAATGATGCCTGAAGGGGAAGGAGGCAGGGTATCTGAGGGGGAGGGCTATGGGGCTAGGGGCTGGTTCTGTGGGGGTTGTGGTGGAAAGTAGGGTTTGGTGGGGAGAGAATAGAAGAGACTGGGCCAAAAATCAGATCAGCAGGTGGTGTAAAAAGCAGAAGAAATAGACAGTCAGGAGGACCCAGATTTTGGTCTTGGTTTAAGAGAACCGAGGCCAGCGAGAAGGCCAGAGCTGGTATTCATAGGCTGTTGCATGAAGGTCCATGGCGGGTTAGCTGGAGGTAAAGGCTTGGGCCCAGCAAACAGACACCACTGAGGATTCTGTGCCCTGGAGGAGTTGGTGGGCAGACAGGGCAGGGGAGGTCACCTGCTTTACAGTATCCTCAGGCTGGCCTCCGCCACCCCTCCCACCTCCCCACTGCCTTCTCCTGGGCATCCTGGGCCACTGGCAGTAAGCCTCCAGTCTCCCAGCAGAGAAGGAACGCTGGGGGCTCTAAGCTCTCAGAGTGCTGGGTAAGTCTGCGCATCTACCCCAGCAGCCCTCGGTTGCCTTAGGACAGAAGCACATTTCTTCCTTCTCTTTATGGGGTGGAGCGCACGAGCACAGGGCTTTTTGGAGGCCTCACTAAATATTTGTCATGAGCACTTCGCTGCAGTCAAACAGAAACTGCACGTCGACACTCCTGGATGAGATTACTCCAAGCTACTCCTCCGCTGCTGCAGGCCCTCTGGCCGTCAGCTTCCCACCCCACCTCTGTGCGCCTCAGCAGGTGAGGGAGACTCAGAGAAGCCCCCCTTGGGCTGGCACATGGACAGCGGCTCTGTTGGGGATACAGCGTGTTGTAGGTGGAGGGCATGGAAGGTGTGTTCAGGACATGACTCCCCTGCCCTCAGAGGCCCCACTTCATGGCAAGGATCTGGGAGATAGGATCCTCCAGAAGCCCCCAGGCCAGACCACAGGTTCAGAATCCCCGAGAGCAGGGAGCTATGGAGAAGGAAGGTCAGTCCTGTTGTTCTGTGGGGAGACCAGTGCCTTCCTCAGGACATGGGGGGCTCCCTAAGGAGACCTCAGGGGAAACATAACCGTGTGAGGAATAATGGTGCCGGAGCTGGTTGTGCAGAAATCAGGCGACAACCAGCAGACAAGAGCGATCTGAGAGCTCAGACTAACTCCCACCCACCTCACCCCCTCCAGACTTTTTTTTTTTTTTTGCGGTACGCAGACCTCTCACTGTTGTGGCCTCTCCCGCTGCGGAGCACAGGCTCCGGACGCGCAGGCTCAGCGGCCATGGCTCACGGGCCCAGCCGCTCCACGGCATGTGGGATCTTCTGGGACCGGGGCATGAACCCGTGTCCCCTGCATCAGCAGGCGGACTCCTGCACCACCAGGAAAGCCCCCCTCCAGCCTTTTTTATAAAAATGTTCTGCCTTAACTTTTCTTGGTTAGTCAATCATGATATCACAAACACAAAACTCCTCCCCCAAAGCTCTTGGTATGTTTTCCTGAGATTTTCACGTTCCCCCCTCACAAATGATTATCCCCGCACACCGGAATGGAGAAAATAGATTAGCAAGCGGTTACAGACTCATCCTTTCCACTGCACAGCCCCCATACCTACCTCCACCTTCCCTCAGAAAAGATATCAAGACATTATTGTGACTCTTACATGAATAGGCTCTGCTTAAAATTTAATGAGGTGGTAAGGATTATATCAGAGAAGTCCAGGAACTCTCAGATCCATGCGTGCTGAGGGGAAGGGGGCCTTTAGTGAAGTCGCTGGGACCACCATCTGCCTCAAAATGTAAAGATGAGTTTAACAGAGATAAAGTGAATAGAAAGGCAGCTTTGCACTTAGGATGAAACTATTATTTTTTTAAGCTAATCCTAAGATGTCAGGTCATCCCGCAATATGATGGGGGAAAGAAAG
This sequence comes from Leucopleurus acutus, assembly GCF_964270905.1. Classification (NCBI taxonomy): domain Eukaryota; kingdom Metazoa; phylum Chordata; class Mammalia; order Artiodactyla; family Delphinidae; genus Leucopleurus; species Leucopleurus acutus. Next base: position 74,765,306 of record NC_139147.1, on the reverse strand, counting down.
GGCTTTTGTAAAAGTTATGCCAACAGAATGCGGAATTATCAAATCTAAAGATAGCAATCAGGAAAAAAAGTATCCTCCAGGGATACTTTGAGCTAAATATCTTTGAGCTAAAGAAACTGAGGCCTGGAGTGCGTAAGTGATTTATCCAAAATCAAAGGCATTTCATTTCTTTGCTGTTCACACCACAGAATCACAAGGTGTCCAATCAGGGGGCACTAAAACCCGACTGGTTTGTTTCAGGCAGAAAAAAGGCTGAGCACTACCCCGGTGCCAGGATGGCAGACGTGAGGTCAGCAGTGTCCAGCTGTCTAGCTTGCTTCCACGTTGACCCCACCAAATGTTGCAGCGCGATAAGGGTTAACTCGGACGGGTCCCGGAGCTCAGATCTGCATGTGCAGGGGTGCATGCAAACTGCCAAACCGAGGGGAGGAAAGCCCTTGGGAAGCGTTCCTTCTCTTATCTTGATGGCAGGGGTATTTGGTGCCCTTTGTGTAACCCCAAAAGCCTTGAGTCTGACAGCAAAGTTTGCAAAGACTGTCTCCAGGCTGTAGCCCTTGCAAGTGCTTTTGCAAAGATTAGACTGTTTGATAAACAGATAAACTTGGAGCTGGAAGGGACTTTAGAGTTTGCCCAACTCAGCCCTCTAGACTTTTTTTTTTTAAACAGAGGAGGAAGTTGCAACTCTGAGAGGAGGCAAGAATCACTCAAGGACACACAGTGACTTACGGGGCCATGTGTAAGAGAACCAAGCTCTGGCCGCTGCCTTGCATAGCTTCTCCTGGGAAGGCTGGCTTCTGGACTGGCCCCCAGAGCTCTCCCTTAGTCCCAGCCCATACGCTTCCTCCCTCCACCAGCCCTCAGCCCCACTTCCGGCTTTGCCATTGCTGACTGCACGAGGGAAGCTGGAAGCACAAAACCCATTGCTGCTTTTGCAGAGGCGTCCATCAAGTCCTGGCCTTTGAAGGCATTCCCATTCCAACCCTAAGTTTTTAAAAAAAGTTTCTTAACCAGCACCTGTATAAGAAACACCGTGGGACTCCTGCTAAACTCCAGTTGCCTGGGCCCCATCCCAGGTAGTGGATTGGGAAACCTCATTTTCAACAAGCACTTCTGGCGAGTCTTATAACCAGGCTGGTCTAGGAAGCTTTTCCCAGACATACTGGGTAGAGTTCAAGGCTCTTCACTGTCAGGCCTCAACCAGCCTTTTCAACCTGATTTCCTGGGTCTCTGCCCATCACATTCCTATGCTGCAGCCTCACTGAACTTTCGGGCAGTTAATAAAATCTCACGTGTGGTCATGTGAGCTACCGTTTACTCGGTGCCTCTGGAGAGCCACACAACCGCTGTCTCGTTGGAAAGCGTCTCCAAGCTAGATGCCGCTACCGACCCCATTTTACAATGAGGATGCTGAGGGGTGGGAAGGTGAGTAACTGGACTAAGGGCACAGAGCCCAAAGCCCTCACTGCCAGTCATTTCATGGCACGGTCTCCTTGAGCACAGCCCTTGTTTTTCTCACATGTGTCTTTGTTGACACCACTTCCTCTGCAAAACTGAAGCTGCCTCCGCCCACTGTCTCTGCCTGGTGATGTCCAGCTCCTTCTTCCCAGCCAGCACCACCTTCCTATGCCTCTTTCTGGGTTCCTCTGACTTCCTGTCTCGTATTGGAGGTGGTCGTGTGCATCTTCCCCGCTGGCCCCTGCCCCAGGCCACATCTGTGTGACTGCGGGAGATTCCTATCTGGTCTCCACCTTCACTCCACACGGCAACAAAGTGATAGTCTTTAAATATCTGTCAGGTCACGTCATGTCCATGTTCAAAAGCTCCCCATCTCCCTGAGACTCAGCTCCCTGACCAGGGCCTTCCCTCAGGTGCTGACTTCATGCCTACTTCTCACCCTTTTGCTCTATGTGCCCGAGCTCATTGGCCTTCTGCTGCTCCTCCAAGATGCCGCGCACCCTCCTGCCTCAGGAGTTGCTGTCCCTTCTTCAGAGAAAGCCCAGAGACCCACGTGACTCACTCTCTTACTTCCTTTATGTCTCTGCTCAGACGTGGCTTCATCACAGATGCCTTCTCTAACTTCCCAGTGCAAGAAGGTAACTCCTTTGGGACTGCACAAATGGGGATGCCAAGGTCCAAAGAGGGAAATTTCTCATCCCAGGTCACGCATGAAGCAGTGGCACTCCAGACTGCAACCTGGCTTCTCAGCTTCTATCAGCCCCTTTGCCGCTGAACTCTATGACCAGGAGGTCCCAGCATCCATTCTGCTTATCGCATGGATTTGTCCAATTTCTGCCACACATGGGCCATATGATCACAGGCAGACAGCTTCACGTGAAAGCCTTAATTTCCTTAAACATAGTGGGGAGGGGCAGAGGGAAGCAAGGAGCATGAATCGAGTTGGCCTCTGAATTAAATCATCTTTGAAGGATGAAGTTTTGCTTCCTGAAACCCACTTCTACGCAGATCCAAGTTATGTAGGGACTAAAGCAAATAGAATTTTGAGGGGTTTCTATGAGAAAAAGATTACAAATAAAAAGTTAAGTACAGACATGAATATTTATTTAGAAAGCTGGAAAACACCATAAACTTTCAAAATCCTAAAGACAACTTTGTATTTTGAATAATTATAATTATAAATAATGTCTTACGAAGGATAGTCTTTACAGGAGAGAATTTTCCTTCTACCAGGCATCATTGAAATGGAATCCTCCATTGACAATTGTATTCATGTGATGATTCAAGGCATATTCTACAGGCTTGCTTTTAGCTCCAAACCTGCAAACCTTGCCTCTCCTCCACTACCCAGAGCCTCCAGGGTTTAGTTTAACCCTCGATGGGCGTCATGACAACAGGTGAGTTGGCACAGTGGAGGTAACATTCCTGGAATCCATCCCTACATCAGAAAGGCTGGGAATATCTTTGCTGTACATAGGAGAGACAGCAGACGATATAAGTATATCCTGCGAAGCCCAATCTAAAGTAATCCCAACTCAAGGTCCTCTTAGCTGGAGGGCACGATTGCCCTGCAGCCACTTTAACATCCCTTGACAGCCCTGGGGGGCACAATGGAAGGAAAGTCAGAGTGGAAACAGCGTTCTTAACCAACTGTGGTTAAAATATCTGACTTTTGCAAATTTCAAGAAGACAAATGGCAACGAGAACCCGTTGGAAGGGCCTGTGCCGATGAGAAGCTTAACCTGCTTTAGCCTCCCCGTGAAGTCAGCCCTGCCCTCGAAGCAGAGGACCGTCCGCTCCACCTACCCGTTTAGCCAGTGAGTTCAATCCAGGGAGAAGCAGCCTCTTTGATCCCACAAGAGTATATTTTCCTCTCTATGGAGTAACCTCATAAACTCCAGACAGGAGCTCAGCTCTAGCACAAAACCTCAATGAGTTCATAGGCAAAGGATTACGCAGAGTCCTGCTTGAGATATCTTGGCCTCGTATTTCATCCTCAGTGTTCAAAGTACCGCACCATCATTTACAATCCTTGTGACATTCTTGTAAGGCAGGTGGGTGGCAAGGATTGTTCGTTATGGTGTTGAAGCCATGCCTCAAGCAGGGCTGACGTCTGGCAAATGAAATATAATCAGCAAGTTATACAAAAACCCAGAACATTGAAGTCTTCACTTTGGTATGTTTTCTGCTTACCTTTAATACCATCTGATTCTTTGTATAATTGGGATATGTAACTTCATAGTAATATTTCCACTGGATTGGTGACTTTTAGAAAAGGCAAATCTTTAAAGCAATTCAATATCATTGGCTACCTTTCTAATATATCGCTTTTTTATCTTCTCAAAGGGATTACAGAGTAAAATAACTTGAAGATGAACGAGTGTGATTTTTCCATTTAAGGAGCAGTCTGCTGTTTCTGTTGGCCAAGAGATTGTTGATACACCTCTGAAGATAAATAGTTAATGAAGGTGTTTGGATTGCAACATCTGTTGCCTTTCTTGGAAGCTGGGACTTAACTGCAGACTGGAGCATCAAATCTTCAGAGGGTTCGGAAGACAGAGATTGAGTGGGGTCACCAGGTTACCCAGAAGTACAATCCCAATCCTTATCTTGAAAATGCAGTGTCCAATTGATTCTCTCTGGATCATTACACACGGCACATGGAGGTAAAGCCAGGAGAGGAGTGGTCAAACATTTTCCTTTTCAAGATATTTTCAAAATAAACCAAAGTGGTGCTTCGATTTTGGTGAAGAATCCCAAAGTGAAGGGCCAACGAAGGCTTAGAGGTGGAGGCAGCAACAATATGCTAATAATACACCTTCTGCTTTTACGTCCGGGGAAGAGGAGGGGCACTGACAGGGCCTTGTCTGCTTTTCCACCTTAGAGCTTGGACCACAGATGCCAAATCCATCCAGCCAAGGGGAGCAGGGTGAAACCTCAGCCTGTACATCACAGGGTCCATTAGCAATCTATACAGTCAGAACAAACGATGTGCTTCTGTGATTAAGATGTGACCAGCATTAACAGCCAGGGGCCACTCTTTAACTGAGTCAGGAGAACTGAGCTCTGGTCAGGCTGTACCACGAAGTCCCATGTGACTTCGAACGGATCGCCTTTCTTCTTGGGACGCCATGGCTCCATCTTTCAAATGATGGAGTGGACTAAAGAATTTCGAACATTCTTTTCAGAATTTGAACTTGACACTCAGTTATCTTTATTTTAACGGGTATCCATATTCTGGGTCTCATCTGAATACGTTTCCTGGGACTATGGCCCCTGAATTTGAGAATCTATCTCTCCAAAACAGAGACCATCAACAGGGAAGGCCTAAGCCCTGGTCAGAGATACTGTGGACCAAACGACCAAGGGATGTGGTTTTATGGCTCCGAATCTTATACTGATGGTCTGTAGCTTCTAAAGGAAACGAATAAACATTATCTCTAGGGTCTCTTTCATAGATCTTAGAAAATCCTAGATAACTGGGGGCATCAACAGAAGACAAAATGCGACGTCATCCACCAGAGCTTGAGGAGATAAAGGTATAGCTTCCTGAAGAATTTTAATTTCACTCCATTGTCCTTTCCAACAGACATATGAACAGAAAGTCAAACGTGAACAGTAACTCCTAGGACCTGCAAAAACAGGAAAGCCTGTTCCATGAAACTCTTCAACTCTAGTAGTTGAAGGAACCAACGGTATCCAGGGCAGGGTCCTCTCAGAAAGGAAGATGTGAGAAAATACTAGGGTGAGTTCAGTGCCATATTTTAAATGCTCAGAACACTTTGGGGGGTGTGTGTGGGTGGTGGGGAGTTACTGTTTGTCTTCTCTTTTTGGCACATAAAAAAAAGGCCAGCCAGCACTTACAAGTTGGGATTCCTTAGTCCAAAAAATACCCAGAAGGGCTTCCCTGGAGAATTCTGCCAGCCTTGACGTACCATTAATTATCCTTTCTTATTCAAACAAAACTATTTTAAATTCATTTATATTTACATTTACAATGATCAAATCAGAAATTTCGTATCTTGTTACAAGGATCACAAAATGCATATTTGTGATACCATAGTAAATGTAGAGTCTTATTTCACTTTCTTAAGTTATTGATGTTTAAAAATTTGGAAAATATGCGTTTGGAATTGTTACATAATCTTGTCATTTGCGCAGTGCTTCTCCCAGTCTTAACCAACCATTTGGAAAGAGAAGAAACGTGAAATCTATTCATAGTACAGCTCTTTGCTCCCTTGAGCAAGCGTGCATGTGTGTGCACACGTGAAACACACACACACACACACACACACACACACACCCCTATTCAAATTCCCCCATAACCATTCACATTTCTCTGGTGTACTCTGAGCACCTCATGAGTTTTGTTGCCTTAATTAGTTCCTGCACATTTTCAGAGGTTTAGGAGGGGTAAAGATGCTTGTTTCCATTTAAGGCTAGGATGCTGTCTGCTGCCTGGTAATCCAGTAATACATTTATGCTGAATTGCATTGTATCCCAAGAAAGAGAGGCTCATACCAAGGGGACGGCTTGACTTTAGCTCCCCTTTCTCCTTTCTTCCCAGACAGGGTGCTCCGGGCTGGCCCAGAACTCAGTTCAGCATATTGTGCTAGGCCGTCAGAGAATGGACTCCTTAGTGCTTGCGCTAATCCTCCTCTTTACTCAATAAGCAAGTCAAGCTTTGGGGGTAGGAGTGGGAGGAAAATTATATAATTTGAGTTAATTGGTTTGGGGCTACCCAAAGCCCCAGCTGTCTTGAAGGGAATTGTTTGGTCTTCAAGACCCAATTAGAGACATTCAACTGATGTAAAATAGATTTTATTCTTTTTTTTCAAGTCATTGTCAAGAGACTCAGCCTCTGTCCTTACGACACCAAAAAAATACCCTTTAATCACAGCCTCCCCACATGCATCCTGAAAACGTCTGGAAATAGGTATACCTAAAGGCATGGGAGAATATAAAGACATGCTAATTAACTAGTTTATTTTACAAGTTCAAGAATGCAACCTGTAGTGATGAGACAGGGACTCCTTTCAACAACTCTTCAGGTCCTATAAAACGTGTATTAGCGAATCAAACTGTTTGAACAAATGGATGAAACTCTATCTTTCGTCCCTACATAGAGATTGGTTGGACAAATTTGAGGAATTCATGCTTGCCCTTCCTAGAGCTGAACAAAACCACATGTGACTTCCTTTTGAATGATCAACATGCAAGGCATGGCCATGGCGATACTCACTTGCAAGCAATAGCAGTTTGAGTTTTCAGGCATAAAGTGATCTGAGATGTGTTGGCTTTTAATTCCAACAGCTTAAGCCCATGATGCTGAAATGGGTTTTTGTTGATGACAACGAAAATCATTCCTTTTATAAGGTCCATGCGACCCAGAAAGAAATTAGAAACAAGAATTGTAATGTATAGAGGCAGCGCCTGTGTTTACAGAATCACTGCTCAGTGCAGTAAGTTGTTCAGTTCAGTTATATCCCAAGGCAGCACCACGTGCACAGTCCTGGAGAGGAAATGGAATTGAGACCAAGTCCTCATCCTCAAAAAACGTTCAGGCACAGAGGTGGGCAAGAATGAGGGAGTTACAGAAACACTTGTAAAGTTGAGAAAAACAGAGGAGGTGTACGGATGCACATCTAGAGGATAAAAGGAGGAAGGGATTTCATCTAATTAGAGATTTTATAAACAAAATGATGTTCAAGATGGTTCTTGAAAGCTCAAGATTGTTCTTAAAAGGTCTAAGTGATTCCAGCAGGCAGAGGAATGAATCACTTACAGCTTTCCAGGCTTCTCTTGAACATTGTTTTGTTGGGGGAGGTTGTCCCAAAGAGAGAGAACAGCACAAAGAAAAGGGTGAGGACAGAAAATTTCGAGGGGAAGGTCTGGAAAACATTGGGCAATGCAATTGAAATGCAACCAAGAGCCCTTGTGGGGAGCAAATGGAGCTTGGGTTTGGAGGACAAGGTCAGGGGCAGATTCAAGGCCCTGACTACCAAGGTGAGAAATTTGTCCTTGATTTCAAAAGCAATGGGAGCCATCTAAGGATGTGAGCTGAGAACTGGTGGGATCAGAACAGTGCTTTCCATAAAAAGAAACGAAATTGCATTATCTGTAGTGAGGCGGACGGACCTAGAGTCTGTCATACAGCGTGAAGTAAGTCAGAAAGAGATAAACAAATACCGTATGCTAACACATATATATGGAATCTACAAAAAAAAAGGTTCTGAAAAACCTAGGGGTAGGACAGGAATAAAGATGCAGATGTAAAAAAAAAAAAAAAAAAGATGCAGATGTAGAGAATGGACTTGAGGACATGGGGAGGGGGAAAGGTAAGCTGGGATGAAGTGAGAGAGTGGCATGGACATATATACACTACCAAATATAAAATAGATAGCTAGTGGGAAGCAGCCGCATAGCACAGGGAGATCAGCTCGGTGCTTTGTGACCACCTAGAGGGATGGGATAGGGAGGGTGGGAGGGAGACGCAAGAGGGAGGAGATATGGGGATATATGTATAGCTGATTCACTTTGTTATGAAGCAGAAACTAACACACCATTGTAAAGCAACTATACTCCAGTAAATGTGTTTAAAAAAAAAAAAGAACAGTGCTTTCACCCGGGAGGCCCTGAGATCAGTGGGCTGTGTGGGAAGAGGCAGTGAGGGTGTAAGTGAGAATGAAATCCCAGCCGCAAAGACAAAACTCAGATGAGATGAGCCTAGAATGGGTAAAAGGAATGTCTCCGGTAGGAAACCAAGGCATGCTGTCTTCTACAGCCAACCAAAAAATGGATTCTGAGATAAACAAGACACCTTATTGAGAAGGGGATTGTATTCCTTTGAGAGATATGATTGAGCACCTTTTTGTGCTGGGCTCTGTCCTGGCGTGGGACATCAGTGAATGCAAGACACTTATCCCTGCCTCGTGAAGGAAGTAATTAACTCCCACGGCCCTCAGAGTCCCCCTTATAAAAGCAGAGATGAAGGGCTAGTTTCTAAAGAAGAGCTTCCCCACGGGCAGCCGTGTCCTCTAGGAGCTTAGAGCTGCTAAGCATTGCATAGGTTAGAAATACCAAGACCATGACATGTCCCCATGAAGGTAGGTTCCCTATAGGAGACAAACCATCTATGTGCAGGCTGTACACAGCTAAACCAGCAGGGTCAGTGCACAAGGGGCAACAGCGGGTAGATAAGGGGTAACCCAAAAGCCAGAAGATGTCATAGACCAGAAGCAGGCTAGGAACAAGAGATATCAAGGGCCTCAACTTTTATAAAGAAATGAGTGATAACTCAGGAGGAAGCAGCATAGAAAAGGAAGGACAGAGTACTGGAATTTGGCATTGTTTGTGTGGCAGGAGAAAAGCTCTGGCTATAGATAGCTCTGCCCAGACTCAGGAGCGGTATCACATGGAGATGGAGGCATCTGGCCATCTGGACACGGTGCCTCAAACATACAATCACCTCCCTGGTCTCTCTTGCCGTGAGACTCTGTTTACCAGGCAAGATGCTCGTTCCACTCAGCTTCCTTGGAGAGCTTGCCTACAAGAAAATGATGAGCTGGACGAGTGTTTCCAGTCCCCAGGAGAGGTCACTTCCACTCAGTCAGTGGGTGAACTGGAAATCTCATCTACACATCAGTTGCCGATACAACAGGCTCTGTGAACAGGATCCTCCTGGCGGCCTGTCAAGGGCAGGACCCCAGAATGCAGTGACTTCACCAAAACACAGCCAACCCTTCTAGGTGTCACTGCCTACCAGACAAGGTTGTGAGCACTTCACATGCCTTATTTCCTTTTCTCCTTACATCTGTCCTTACATGTCCTTATTTCCTTTTCTCCTTACATCTGTAAGATCTCCTTACATCTCCTTATTTCCTTTTCTCCTTACAACCTATGAGGTTGTAATGTAATGAGGTAGCTCTCACGGTTCTGAGATACGGCAGATGGTAAGTAGCCCTCCAAGGTCAACCGCTAGGAAGTGGAAAAGCTGTGACTCAAGCTTAGGTTCCACTGACTGCTGGCTCTGCTGTTTAGGTCTCTAGCCAACCTCCTGGGAATCTTCTCTGCTGCCACTCTCAGCACTATGAACATGCAGCCCATATTGGGTCCCTGGGGGGAGCGGCCACTCCAGCCCCACGGTCACCTCACATTAACACAAGCATTTTCCTGCAGTCAAAGACCCTCTGCGTGCACTTAGGTCATTTGATCCTTGCTAGCACCCTGAGGGAGGCAGGGTAGGGATTACTCTCTCCATCTGACGGAGGAAACCACAGAGACTGAGGGAGATGAAGCAGTTTACTGCGGCGGCACAGCTAGCTCGAGAGAGACCCGCCTCTAGAGGTCCTGCCTTCTAGCTCTCAGCCGGGGGCCCTTTCTGATGGCTTTTCAGGAGAGCCGGGCCTTTTTCTCATTTATGTATGTATAAATGCCAGGGACAGACTGGCGTGTAGCAAGTGCTCAGGATAAACAAAACTGGGGAGAAGAAAAGAAAGAAAAAGAGAGGCTTGGCCCCTCTAAGTCAAAGAAGTGGAATTCAAAGCAAGGCCATGAGGCATCCATCCTCCGGGAAGTTAAGCAAGGACCAGGGGGTGGAGATGGCAGAGAGCACTGTGTGTCAGCCCTGGGAGAGGCAGCTGCTGCGGTGTGACCTGGGGGTAGCCCTGGGCCAGCAGGCCAGGTAGGGCACAGCTGGTCTTAGGGAGGTGTTTTTATTAGGTCAGCCTCACACAGCTCCGTTAGGGTCACACATGCCCATGGCTATAGAGCAAAGCCTCGAGGTGATACAGAATCCTCGGGGCAAAAGAAAACTCCGAGCCATGCTCACATTTTCATTCTTTCAGCAAAATCTTTGAAAAGACTCTTTGGGCCTAAACCAAATGACATCAGACCACCATCCACCCACACCCGCAGTCTGAGTCTGATCCTAACCTAGGAGTGGGACCTTGGAAGGGGTCCCACTGGAAAACAGACCATAATAATCATGAAATCTAACACTTGCTTCAAGCTGCCATGGCCCAGACATTTCCCTAGGTGCATTGGGTGTATTGATTCATTTAGACCTTACAGCATCTCTGGGAGCAGGCACTATCCCCATGCCCATTTCACAGATAAGGAATGAGGAGGACAGGAAGCTGAGTAGTTTGCCAAAGGCCATCGTCAGTAAGCAGTGGAGCCGGAATCCCATTCCAGGGCCCTCTCACCGTCACACAACTGTGCAGCCACCCCACGCTAACCACTCCCCACTCGCAGCCCTACGAGTGATTTCTTTCTGCCGCAAGAAGCCACTTTCCTGTGAGTGTCCCTTGAAGCCCTCCGTGGGTCTCAGCCTCCCCTTCTGAGAAGTGAGAGGGTTACACTCCGTGCTCTGCTGCTCCAACAGGTTCCTGCTGAGTTCCTTTGGTATACAGCCCACTGGAAATACTCCCACCCACCCCCATATTTTAATTTATGCCCTTTCGTGTTAAATCCACAAACAGCTTCAGCATCTATCAATAAAAATCCTAAGGAAACTGAGCTGAGCGAGAAACCCACCTAGATCTCCTCTCCGTTCTGCGATAGAGATGGTGTGTCCCCAGATGCAGCCTGCTGAGATTAATCGGTCATTACCCCTGTAGGGGGCGGAGGCGGGAAGCCTCCGTGGGGTCCTAATCGGAGCCCTCGAGGGCCTCCCACCCCCCTGCGCGCCTCTCATTAACTCCTCACAGGTGCACTGGCCCCACAGTAATTGGGCTCCTGTCGGCCAGGCCCATGGGGACCCGCAGCTGGAGGGCCCAGGCCAGCCTCTCTTTTTCTCTCTTTTCTTCTTCCCTTTTTTGTTTATCTATTTACCAGGTCAAACAATCGGGAAGACTAAATTCTAAACAGCCTTTGTCATTTCTGCTCCTTTGGCCCCTCTAAGTCAAAGAAGTGGAATTCAAAGCAAGGCCATGAGGCATCCATCCTCCAGGAAGTTATGCAAGGACCAGGGGGTGGAGATGGCAGAGAGCACTGTGTGTCAGCCCTGGGAGGGGCAGCTGCTGCGGTGTGACCTGGGGGTAGCCCTGGGCCAGCAGGCCAGGTAGGGCACAGCTGGTCTTAGGGAGGAGGTGTTTTTATTAGGTCAGCCTCACACAGCTCCGTTAGGGTCACACATGCCCATGGCTATAGAGCAAAGCCTCGAGGTGATACAGAATCCTTGGGGCAAAAGAAAACTCCGAGCCACGCTCACATTTTCATTCTTTCAGCAAAATGTTTGGAGTGCCCTGTACTGTTTGAGGTCCCCAGGTAAAAAAAGCAGACAGAAATCTCTGCCCTAATGGAACTTACATATTAGTAGATAATTTGCCCAGTGGTCCCCAACATTTTTGGCACCAGGGACCGGTTTCGTGGAAGACAATTTTTCCACAGACGGCGGGGCTGGGTGGTTCAGTTGGTAATGTGAGCAATGGGGAGCGGTGGGGGGCTGTGTGGAGAGCGGTGGGGAGCGGTGGGGGGCGGTGGGGAGAGATGGGGAGCGGTGGAGAGCGGCAGATGAAGCTTCGTTCACTCACCCTCTGCTCACCTTCTGCTCTGCGGCCCGGTTCCTAACACGCCGCAGACTGCGGGGCTGGGGACCCCTGAATTAGACAATGAATAACCGTATACTATCAGGTAGTGATAAGTGCTGCTATGAAAGGGCAATAAAACAAGGTGAAAGAGGGAGAAGGAAGAGAGGGAGAGGGGGTATGTCCGGAAGGCGACATTTGAATAAAGTAAGGTTGTGAGTCATGGGAGTAGCCAGGACAGACTGTTCCGGGTGGTGGGGACAGCAGGTACAAAGCTCTGAGGCAGGAGTGTACTCGAGGATCAGCATGAAGTCTGCTGTTGCTGGCTAGGGTGAGGAAAGGAGAATTTAGAAGATGTCAGCACCAGACCTTCTGGTTCTGGAGCTGTCACTATGCAGAGGTGGGAGCAAAGCATCCAATATTATCATCTCAAGATTGTTGCTAAAATCTTGGAGCTCCTTGAATAGAGTGCATTTTGTTTTATAAAGGAGCAAAGTAGCATTCATTCAACTATGTATTTAGTGACCTGCTCATCACCAGCTCCCTGGAGATCTTCTGCACCCAAACTAGGACAGTACTGTTCTCCAGAGACCCTCTGATTTGTGTTATATGAGAGAATTATTTTTTCTCCTTGTCAATTTGCAAGGACTGAATGTCTCAGCAGTGGTGAAGATTTAACAACTGAATCTCCAAGGAAAAGAGAGAGAGAGAGAGAAAGAGAGGGAGAGATAGATATAATTTATCATAAACTTTAAGTTTCAAGGTTTTTGCCTTTCTTTTATCCTTTCTACAGGAACTGATGTGAAATAGACAATCATCTTCTAAAGGCCTTAATTTAACTTCTGAAGGCCCACAGTACCTAGATACTAGGTAGATACCAGAGCTTCACAGAGCATGCAATGGAGCTAGGACCCACGAATACTTAGGTTCTGACCTTCAGATACTGGATGTGTTAGCATAGCACAGCAGGGCTGGGACAGGTTTGAGGGGGTCGCTTGAGTCCAGCCTCTCATCTAGTGCCCTCCTTCTGTACCCTGTTATGCAATGTGTTACTAACTCTACCAAGAATTTAAAATAAAATACCGCCTTGGTATTTTCGAGGGAAATATTAGTGAACCCTGTGCTCTCTATTTATTTGACAAGCATCCTAATGCAATGTCTTCTGTGCTATTGGTCTGGGTATTTGGAGGATAGAAATGTATCTTTGAGTCTGTCTCACTCTGAGCTCCTAGCTTGTAGAAATATATTAGCTCTACCTATAATGAGATCTTTACACATTTTTTCCCAACCCCCGTGTTCATCTCCTGTCCCCCAAACTGCCACACCTTGGCACACCTCTGTGATATTGCTGAGACCGCTCCTGCCTCCTGCCGTTCCCTTCCCCTATTTGTACCTGTGAAATCAAGGCCCACATCCAACTAGATCCTTCCTGTTCTTCTCCGAGGTACCAGTTGCCATGGTACTCTGAACTCCATGAACCACCATGGTCCTCTATGCGTCCAGCATTCTGATGGAATAATGCTACTTTCTGCTATGAATGACAATTATTTGTGAGCCGCTAGAAGACAGAGATCATACTGTCTTCATCTTTGCACCGCGCTCTCAGAGTCACCCAGTGAGACAAATGACACAACCAGCCTTTCCGGTCTCCACAATGGAGTCCCAAGGGTGTGTAACTTCAAGGCGGCAAGGACTCAGAGGCTGTGTTAAGCTTTGCCTTCAGCAAGTACGCCAGTTTATCCCTCATGCATTCTCAGCAGAGCCTGGTTTGAAAAATCACTAAAAGGAAACCCACATGCCCTGGAGTTTCTAGATGGGAAATAATCATGTTCAGACCACAGTTGCTGTCCAAAGGGACAGACTCCACAGCCTGAACTGTGAACCACTGGCTTCAGGTGTGCTCCCAGCTGCCTGCATAGTGGCATGGCCGGTGTCACTGGGATGGGCGCAGGAGGAGGAACTAAAGTTTCCGGCTGATGCAGATCAATAACAGCAGTAATGATCAGCCCAGGGCTCTTGCCCAGGTCAGCATGAGGCAGCAATCCCGTGAGGCCAGGATCGTCAGTTCTCCATCATTCGCCCGCTGTGTGACCTCGGGGAAGTGACCTAATCTCACCAGTTTCGGTTTCCTCATCGTAAAGTGAGAATAACAAGCACACCAATCCCATAAGGTTATTGCGAGGATTAAATGAGTTAATACATGTAAAGTGCTTCGAACGATGCCTGGAAAAAAGTAAATATTCGATGAATGGGCGCTATTATTTAGAGTAATAATAATAGCAACAACTATTATTAGAGGAAACACATTTCTATTGGCCTCTTGTGTTGGGGCAGATGAGAAGGAGGGGAGGAGGGGGTGGGGTGACTAAGAGAGTGGGTAGAAGAGGAAGAGCCCTATGGAGGGTGTGGGAATATGGTTTCTTGGCCTGGCTCCATCACAATTTAATTCCGCGACCAGGAGCTAAATCATTGTTCCTCTCTGGACTTCAGTGTCTTCATCTGCAAAATGAGGTCATTGTATTAGATCAGAGTTTCCTAAACTGGGCTAAGCACCAAAAACTTTGGGGGAAGCTTTTAAAAAAATCTCAGTTCCCAGGCCCCACTTTTGGTTTGCTGAATCGGGCTCTGAGATGGTGGAGCCCAGAAATGTGATTTGCTTTCAAGCTTTCTAGGTGAGTCTGATGCATCCGGTTAGTGTTTGGGAGCCACTGGACTCAACCAAAAGCCTCAGCCTCAGGGCCTTTGCACTTACTCTTCCCTCTGCCTTGAAAACTCTTTCCCTACGTGTGTCTTTGTCTTGTCCTCTCATTCATGTCACTGCATATACGTTACCTCTCAGAGAAAATCTTCCCACTCACCCTATGTAGCACAGTTTTCTTCCAGCCACTGTCTGACCCCTTAACATGATTTTTTTCCCCCATGGTACTTCTCACTCTGTGACTCACTGGAATGTAAACTCCATGAGGGGAGGGACTGGGTTTGTCCTCCACTACATCCCAGCACTTCTGGAATAGTGCCTGGTACATAACTGGCACTCAGTAAATCCGTTTTGAATAAATAAATAAATGCTCTGACTGAATAAATAACTGTGCATCACCGTTACCTCTGCCTGCAAGTCAGAACGTGGAGCTGGCAGAGGGCGGCAGGGCGGAGAAGGTGGTTAGCCTCTCAGCAACCAGGGAAATTCGGCAACTCAGGACCTCGCCCTTCCTGGGCCCCCGAAGTTCCCAGGACCGTGGGACAGGCAATGCCCCCAGGGAGAGGTTTCTAAATCCAGCTGACTTCCTCAGTGCTGTGCTTTCATTGCACTCACATTTTCCAGGTGCTTACTTTTAGGGAGGATGATGATAAACTTTTCAGCCGTTGCTTGAGGGAGGGGTGGGGAAGTATTCCCAATCTCCAGTATAGAACAATGTATACCAACAGACATGATGTCATTTGGTTTTTAAAAGGTGTCTGAGCTGGAAAACGTTTCCAAAAGTATTTTACTGGGCGTTAGTAAATGACTAATAAAATTTATATACGTGGGTTATTATCTAAAAATACAGTAAAATATGAAATACTATTGAAGGTAAGACTTTAGGGGCTAGCGTTATACTTTCAGATTTCTAGGACTTTACAAAATAAATATGCTGATCTAAGTCATTCAGCTCTAAAGGAAAAAGTCCCTTTTCCTATAACACCTCGTTATTTGCATATTTAGGAAGTGTAATTCAAACACACAGTTTCCTGGAGAGGTTTAAATGATCTGTTTAATTGCTGGCTCTACCAAAAATGTACAGCTTGATTACAATACCAGCAACCTTGATTTTAACTGATTTGTCAAGCTTAAAAGCTCTCATTTTCCCTTCTGAATAGTATTTCTCCAAAACTTTAGGGAAAATAGATAAGAGGTCAGATAACCCATGACCCTAAAAAGCACATTTTTCCAATGCCAATGAATATTCCATGAAGAGGCTTCGCTAATCAATTAAGTTTGGGAAACACTGAGTTAATGAAAGTTTTCAGCAGGATGTGTCAGAGTCTTTAATGTGTTAATATATATGTGACTCTCCTGGAACAAAAATCAAACATAACATTTCCCCCAAAGTATTTGATCAGAGAATCCTTCATTCACAGATTACCATTTAACTCCTTATGGAGCCAACATTCCTCAGAACACAGTTTGAAAAATGCTGGCTTACAAAGGACGACTAAGGACTATTTGAATTTTTAGAAACTATGATATGTTTGTTTGTTTGATTTCTGAGAACCATGGAAGACAAGTGTTGTAAGAATCACCCAGTGATTTTTCTGAACTCATCGGTGATTTCTGCCCTTTGCTGAGCACATGAGAAGTGAAGCAGACGGCATAGGGATGGTCTTGGTTTGGAGGATGGCTCGACAAATGGATGGATGGCTGAAATTCCATTTTTGGCCATGATGGAGTAAACGGGTATTGGACATGCCTTCCTACCATAAGTAATGATTCAACAGGACAAAATAAATAAAGCAACTCTTTTCAGGCATTGAGCAATAGACAGCAGGACGGTAATCCTTGAGAGAAAAGAAACACATGAAGTGACCCCTACATGTAACCTGGATTTCTGCGTGGGGACAGTTACCAGATCATACTGCACGGAGGTGGGGCACAAGCAGAGGAAGGCAGGCATGCTTGGTTGCGGAAGCAGAGGCTGGAGTTTGGGGATGCTGAAGCAGCCGGAATTAGCAGGGCAGGGTACCAGTGAAGAGGTAGCTGTGCAGGAAGGGTGCCAGACGTTTATATTGGGAATTCCCTCTGGCTTCTTGGTGGAGAGTAGGGCTGCAAATGCACGGGACAAAACCCCACTAGGCCTATCAGAGAACATACTCTCTGGGGATAAAATCTAAATAGAGACACCAGAGGTTCTTAACGCTGAAAGACTTTGGAGTTCCAACCAAGCAGAGTGAAGCGATATCTTGGTGAGTGCCTCACCATTCATGTGAAACTCCAGAAATTCCACACCTTCAGAGAAAGGACCATGTCATAGAATAAGGATTATACCCAAAACACAAAACTGAAATAGACCCACCCTAACAAATCCTTAACACCAGCTTCCACAAGATTGAGATTTTATATATTCATATGTCTTGAATAGACAGAGATTTATTTTAAGGAATTGGCTCTTGGCTCATACAGTTGTGGGGTTAGGCAAGTCCAAAATGGTAGGGCAGGCCAGCAGGCTGGAAACTGGCAGGAATGGATGCTGCAGTCCTGAGGTGGAACATCTTCTCTGGGAAACCTATTTTTACTCTTAAAGCCTTCAACTGATTGGATAAGGCCCACTCGTATTATCAAGGGCAGTCTCCTTTACTTAAAGTCAACTGATTGCAGATGTTAGCCACATCCACAAAATACCTTCATAGCAACGCCTGGATTCATTTTAAATAAAATAACTGGGTACTATAGTCTAGCCGAGTTAACACATAAAACTAACCATCACACCATCACAACACTAACAAAAATATTACAAGAAAGTAAAAACTACAGATCAATGTCTTTCATAAATATAGATGCAAAAATGCTTAACAGATATTGTCAAATCAAATCCAGCATTATATATAAAAGGATAACACATTATGACTAAGTGAGGCTTATCCCAGGAATGCAAGGTCGATTTAAGATTCAAAGAGCAATCAATTTAATTCACCACATTAACAGAACCATAGAAAAATACCACATGATCATCTCAAAGATGAAGAAAAGGCATTTGACAAAGCTAAATACCCATTTATGATTTTAAAAATCTCTCAGCAAGCTAGGAATAAAATGTCTGATAAAGGACAGCTCTGAGAAATCCACATTAACATCCTACTTAATGGTAGATTACTGAACACTTTCTAAGATCAGGAACATGGCAAGGATGTCAGCTCTCACCTCTTCTTTTCTGGCCAGTGCAATAACATGGAATAAAAAGTATAAACACTGGAAAGAAAGAAGTAAAATTATTTTTATTTGTAGATGTCATGAATATGTATGTAAAAAATCCTAAAGGATGTATAAAACCACTAGTAGAACTAATTAGGGAATTTAGCAGCAGAGCAAGCTACAAGGTCAAATATCAATTCTACTTTTGCATACTGACAACAATTAGAGGATAAAATTTTCAAACTACCATTTACAATAGCATCAAAGTACTTGAAACATTTAGGAATAGGTTTAAATAAATACATGCAAGACCTCTATATTAAAAAGTATACAATATTACTGAAGAAGAAGAAAACAAATAAGTAGAAAGAGATACCATGTTCATTAATTGAAAGGATCAATGTTAAGCCTTTCTCCCTCTTCCCAATTTGATCTACAGATATAACATAATCCCAGTCAAAATCTCAATGAACTTTTTTGAATAAATTGACAAGTTGATTCTAAAATTTATATAAAAATACAAAGGACTAGAATGGCCAAAATCATCTTTAAAAAGAAGAGGAAGATTAGAAAACCCACAATATCTGATTTCAAGATGTATTAAAAATCTATAACAATCAAGGCAAAGTAGCACTGGCATAAAGAAAGACAAAAACACAGAGAGTTCAGAAATAGAGCCACACATATATAGTCAATTGATCCATGAAAAGGCATCAGAACAATTGAATGGAGAAAGGGAAGTCTTCATCAAATGGTTCTGGAACTACTGGATAAATGCTTGGAAAATATAAACCTCAACCCTTACCTCACAACATACACAAAAAACTAATTTGAGATGAATTGTAGAGTTAATCACAAAAGCTAAAATTGTAGAGCTGCTATAAGAAAGCATAGAGAAGTGTCTTCACAGCTTTGAGTTAGGCAAATATTTCTTAGATGGGCTAGCAAAAGCACTAATCATAAAGAAAAAAATTGAAAAATTGGATTTCTTCAAAATAATAAGGTTTTGCTCATCAAAAAGATGCCATTAAGAAAAGGAAAATGAAAGTCATAGACCAAGAGAAAATATTTGCTGTACCCCTATATTAGAAGAGACTTTTATCCAGAATATATAAAGAATACCTACAAATGAATAAGGAGAAAAGCCAATAAATAATGGGCAAAATAAATAGAAACATCAAGAAAGAAGAAATGCAAATGATAATAATCTCATGAAAAGGTTTTTGACATCACTAGTCCTTAGAGAAAAGCAAATTAAAACCACAATGAGATTACCACTTCATACCCATTAGAACAGTTACTGTTAAAAAGACTAAAAACATCAAACGTTTGTAAGGAGATGGAACTACTGAAACTTTTATACATTGCTTCTGGAAGCATAAGATGGTACAACCACTTTAGAAAACTGTCAGTTTCTTAGTTTCTATAAAATTAAACATACACCTAACCTATGATTCAGCAATTCCACTCCTAGGTAATGGCCCAAGAGAAAAAAAAAACATATGCCCAAAAAAGATCTTGCGCAAGAATGTTTACAGTAGCTTATTTCATAACAGCCTAAAACTGGAAACAACCCAAATGTCGATCAATACAAGAATGGGTCCCCTGTGGTGTCATCATACCATGGAATACTACTTATACATGAAAGAGAATAAACTGATACACTCCATCAACATCACAGGTGAATCTCAAAAATACTATTTTGAGCAAAAGACGTCACACACAAAAAATTCATACCATATGATATCATCTATATGGAATTCAAGAACAGGCAAAACGAATATGTAGCAATAAAAATTAAAACAGTGATTACCTGGGGGTGGTTATTGACTATACGGGAGCAGGAAACTTCTGAAGTGGTGGAAATATTGTATATGTTGATTGTTGTGTGCATTAACAAGATGTGATACATCCAACTGGATGCTTAAGCTCTGTGCATCTCCCTGCAGGTACATTTGACCTCAATAAAGTGGGAAGAGAAAGTGAAAGAGAAGGAAAGAGATGGTGGAGAAAACCAAACCAAAATTAAATTATCTTTTACCTGAAAGCATGCACACACACAGAGACAAAGTAAACACGTGTAAGCCCTATGTTCATTGTGAACTGGGCCAGTGTTGCAGAGTACTGTATACTTTAGATCCATTTCAATAGATATCTTCAAATCTCATTATGAGAAAGGGCTTTCCTCAGTTCATTTTCTTCTCTCTTGGGCTTTATTACCAAAATACCCACACATGTTTGAAAAGAGAGGGAACAGAAACACTAATTCTGAATTTCACACTTATCAGAATCCAAGACAAATTGTTCATTGTTGACATTTTCAGATTTCATCTCCTGCCGCGATTCTCTTCGGGAGAGGAAACTAGAAAGGAAATAACTCTCAACTCCTCCCTGGCCTCCTAACTCCGGCCACTTGATTTGAATCTAGTGTTTGACTAATAGCAGAAAAAAAAATTTTTTTCAGGAATAAAAAATTATTATTTTTATTCTTAGATAACTCTTAAATTTACTTGATATCACCTTCCCATCATGAATGACCAAGTGATATTCTCAACAATATTATCTCACTTCCTTGAGAAAGTGTACTGGTCACATAAAAATGTAACCATATGGAAATGAATTTCCCCTTTTCACATCTCTGTCCTTGGTTTCCATGGAAGAAGGCTAATTACCTTTTTAATAGCCCTAATTGACGGGCTTACAGATCGTATCCTTCAGTCCCCACTTGTGTGTGTGGTGACGTGGGGGAAGGGTGGCACTCCTTTTCTCTTGATCCCTGAGCTCCAGCTCTTCCCTTATTGGAAGGAGGGCTGCTGGCTCCTGAAAAGACCGTGCCTTGTGTTTCTCTGTTTGCAGGACTACCTGCAGCCCATTGTGGGCTGACCAGGAAGCCTTGCTTTGTCTTGGCCAATTGACACAGCTGCACACTCAGTAAATAGACTCAGATGTTGAGCTTTTGTTTGAAGGATCTTTTCAGATTAATGCAGAGAGAATTCGTTTTTAAAACTTAAGCCGGAGCTAGGATGAGTAGAATGGAGCTGTGAGACATTGAATTCACATCCACAAAATGAGACCAACTGTCTTACAAGGGCGTTTATCCCCTGTTCCTTTGGGAGGTAACACGGAGGGGAGAGGCTCCCACTCAGACCATTGTGAGGAGAAGATCTGACCAGTGATTACACCGGCTCCAGCTTCATTCTCCAAGGGGAGAGAGCCCGCCCTTGTTAAGTAAATGAAATTACTGCAAAATATTTGTCTACAACTGAGTTGGGTTTCCTTATTGCCAGATCACAAGAGGTTCTGATAAATGGTATAAACACATCCATGGCCCGTGGCAAAGACAATTTTAACAGACTGGCAGACAGGACCGCAGTCTGGACCCAGATCTAGCATCTCAGATCTTTCAGTCCTCTCCTTTAGACCAGCCAATCTTATCCCTCACCCACGGGCTCATTCTGAACCATTACCTATTGGGACACAAGTAGCAGGCATGGCTCCCAACTGATGGCTGGTCTCTTGAGGGGGGACCATATCTTGGAGAATACCATTTCAGTTAGCACAGCTTGGAACTTTAGTCCCAATTCTGAGATTAGAAACTATTGTATTTCTTGCCTCTCAGACTTACAAACTCATTTTTCTCAAGCTACAAATTGGGTTTTTGTTCCTCTTTGCTAACAGTTCTAGGTACTGAGGGAGGCAGATTGATGTTGTGGAAAGAATTATGGCTTTGACTCCTAGGACCTGAATTCAAATCCTACCTCTGCCACTTACTAGCTGTGAGCTCTAGGAAAGTCACTGCTCTGAGCACAGATGTCCTCACCATGACAATTAAAATACGATTACTTGTCTCATGATATTGTTGGTGATGGAAAGAGTTTCCTCATATATATGTGAACATAAGAAGCAGTCTTCCTAAACATAATTCAAAAAGACACATGCACCCCAATGTTCACTGCAGCACTATTTACAATAGCCAGGTCATGGAAGCAACCTAAATGCCCGTCGATAGACGAACGGATAAAGAAGATGTGGTACATACATACAATGGACTATTACTCAGCCATAAAAAGGAACAAAATTGGGTCATCTGTAGAGACATGGATGGACCTAGAGACTGTCATACAGAGTGAAGTAAGTCAGAAAGAGAAAAACAAATATCGTATATTAACGCATATATGTGGAACCTAGAAAAATGGTACAGATGAACTGGTTTGCAAGGCAGAAATAGAGACACAGACATAGAGAACAAACGTATGGACACCAAGGGGGAAAAGCGGGGGGGGGTGGTGGGCTGAATTGGGAGATTGGGATTGACATATATACATTAATACGTATAAAATAGATAACTGATAAGAACCTGCAGTATAAAAAATAAATAAATAAATAAAATTTAAGGAAAAAAGAAAGAAGCACTTTTCCTAGAGTACTGTAGACTCCGCAACACGTTAGCTCTTCCTCTCCAGGTCTCTGCTTTCCAAAGGTTTTTGTTAAGGAATTTAAAAATATACCAAATGGAAAAAGCACCAAGGGAATGATCAAGTGTGCATATACGAAGCAATCTTCCTTCATTATACTAAGCATACAATAAATATGCTTAGGAATGGCCGTTGGTGGGCACCCCCAGCTCTAACCTTGTCAAACACTCCCTTTCCCTCCTGCAGCTGCGGTGTCT
Organism: Leucopleurus acutus; assembly: GCF_964270905.1. Lineage (NCBI taxonomy): Eukaryota > Metazoa > Chordata > Mammalia > Artiodactyla > Delphinidae > Leucopleurus > Leucopleurus acutus. Next base: position 74,742,763 of record NC_139147.1, on the reverse strand, counting down.
GAGTGACTGTCACCCTACCCATACCACCACCTCCCTGCTCCCCACATGCACAGTCACTAAGCTAAAAAAGAACTGCTGACAGAGCAGAGCCATGAATCAGAAAGATGCAGGGAGCCATCCCAGAGGAAAACAGGCATCAGCAATCCCAAAAGGTGACCATTTCATCCATGAATTATAGACAGGATGGTACGGAACATATTTCCCAAAGGAAAATGAACTCCTCCTTGCTCCAGGCTATAGAATTGAAAGAAAATGATGTTCCTTCTTTACTTTACGGAGACACTACCCAATCTGGGTTCATTATCACATGTTGTCCATAAAGCACTTTGTGCTGAAGAGTCAGGACACCAGGCCAGCCCTGCCACCAGCTCGCTATAGGCCTATGGTCCCCCCCAAAATACGAGAAGATTGACCTATATAACCTTAAGGACCCCTCCTGAACCAAGCATCCAGGACTCTGATTCTCCTGCCGCTTCCTGAAAGGAAGGATGTGAGGGCAGAAGTGTGGGTTTTGAACCAGCTCCAACAATCAGAAAAAATGCTGACAGGATGGGACTGCCTTGTGGAAAACGACATCAACCCCTATGTTAGGTCAGATGTCAAGTTTTGACCAATAGGTCTCTTAGACTCTAAGAAATGAATACTGCAAAATAAGTCTCTGCTTTTGGGAAATCATAAGAGAAATTGTGGTCGATTGAGTTTAAAATTCCAAAATATACCCCCAAACCAAACCGTGGTGTTTCTTTTGTGGCTTAGAAAGCGAAAAAGATAAACTTCTCACTCTGACAGAGGACTCTGCAGGGGGAATCAGAAGAAAGGCATCACAGCTTGTAGAGCCTTGAGCTAATCACCAAACCTCTCTAAGCCTCAGTTCTCATTCCTTTCTCTGTAAAATGGGGACGGAATTCCTCCTCAAGGACTCTTCCTCCCACGAAGAGAAGGACAAGACAGAGAAACAGGGAATAGTTTAGTGATGGGGCGTTTCCTGCCTGGCCCAACCCCTCGCTACAGAGCAAAGGAATGGGTCTATGTTCCATGAGTGGGCTATATCTGTCCATAGGCTATTGAACAGTTAACCTTGGAAATGTTGGAGCTTCCCAACATGCCTTGGCTGGAAATCAGCACCAAGAACTTTGACATGAAGTGCTCAGACTGAAGGAAGGCGGCATGGGGCAGTATTTGAGAACACTGAAACAGAGCGGGCTGAAGCACAACTTGGAGAACTGAAAAGAACAAATAATTCTGAGCCTGGACCAGGGGATGCAATGGGAGACTTGACAACAGCATGTCTCCTGCCTTGCTTAAATAGGACAATTAAGGAGCACCGGGCTGAGAGTCAGGAGGCCCGTGTGCTGATTCTGCCTTTCCACTTTGGGCCCCAGCCTCTTCATCTGTAAGGAAAAAGGCAGGGCCTTTTCTAAGGGCCCATCTATTGCCAGGTTGCTGAATCACTCGAGAAATCAGCTTAGTACTTATTCCCCTCCTCCAAGGCTCTTGAGCCTGATTTCAGAAACAAAGAATTATGAAATCAGGGCTTCCCTGGTGGTGCAGTGGTTGAGAGTCCGCCTGCCGATGCAGGAGACACGGGTTTGTGCCCCGGTCCGGGAAGATCCCACATGCAGCTGGGCTCGTGAGCCATGGCCGCTGAGCCTGCGCGTCCGGAGCCTGTGCTCCGCAACGGGAGAGGCCACAGCAGTGAGAGGCCTGCATATCGCAAAAAAAAAAAAAAAGAATTATGAAATCAGAGTCTCAGAGGGAGCTACCTTTGGTTTGGAGGCTTTTGGCCATTGGGCTGAGTTTCTAAATCTCACTCAGTGGGCCGTGTAGGTAGGCAAAGATGGCTTCTGCTGCAGCCCATGGATGAATCACCAGATAAAGCTACCTTTGTGTGTCCTCTGCCCACAGAAATGCTCCACGGAGGGGCTGGAATTTGAGCTGAGTCTTAAGGGATGCATGGGAGAGGCACTGGTGGATGAACATTCTAGGCAAAGGCAACAACTCCCACAGTTCCTAGTGTTATATGAACAGCCTCAGACTGTATAGCAAATTCCCTGCTATAACCAAGAGTCCCCGAAGCATACAGTGTTTTACACCCCATGGACACTGATTTCAAGCTCATACACAGGATGGGTGGAGCCGCTACCCTCCACCTATCATTTAAGTTTTTGAGCTGACTGAGGCTCTGCCATTTTTAACATTTGGCTTCAGAAGTTGCCCAGAGGGTCATCTTCACTCCAGGCAGCCAGACAGGGCAAAGAGCTCAGAGCTGGCGCTTGTCACTCCCCCCTTCCCCACACCGTGTCTACTGCAAGGGGAGCTGGAAAATGTAGATGTGTGGCTAGGAAATATACAGCAATATGGATTCTGGGGGATGCCAGCCTCTGCCACACAGCCTGGTCCACTCCTCAGGGATGGGTCAGCAGGAAAAGAAGGCAGAATCCCAAGCAAAGCAAGGGGGAGAGAAAGGAAGTGTCAGGCAACCGGGAGCAGTACTCTGGGGGTAGTCAGACATGCTGTTGACTCAAGACAGCTTCATTGTTGGTAAGCCAATTTCCCTCTGATGGGATGAAGAGGCCTGGAATCCCACGGGGAAGGGGGCCTCCACATCACTCCCGCTGCTTTTGGGAAGGAGAGAGAAGGGATGTGACAAGAGCGACTTTTCACAGGCAGCCATCCGGGCCTCCCAGGGTAAAGTTTGGAAAACCCCTGGCTTCCCCTGGCATTGCCCTTGGCCCTTGGCCCCTCCTCCTGCTCTGTTTTCAGCCCCTCTTTCTGGGCGGGCTCCAGTGGCCAGACGGTCGCATGGCCTGACACCTTGGTTCGGTGCCCAGCCTGTGGGCCACTTGGGGCTCGAGTTGCTGGTGGGAGCTAATTCAGGAGCCTGGCCCAGCCCTGTGGCTTTGATGGGATTTCATCACCCTGCCTGCGCTGCTTGGCTGGGTGCCTGGGAGAGCTACACAGTGTTGCCCCAGGCTATCTGCTTCCACCGAGGAGAGGCCCTCCTCTCTGAATAGAGGACCTGGAGGTGACTTTTGAGGTGAGGTTTGGGGCTCTCTGGTCCACCCAGCCTGAGAATCGATCCCCACGCCAAAGCCATCTGCCTTCACCCAACTTTCCCAAGGGGCAGAGACAAGATAAAGGATAGAGAATTAACACCAAACAACTTGTTAATGATTTTATTGCAGGTTAGATAAAATGCCTCAAATAAAACTACAGGAGACCTTCTTTAACCTTACCAGGCTGTAAATATGTATTAACTCAATTACTATCAGCAATTAAGGGCTAGTTTGGGAACAGTGGCCTGAGACGAAAAAGACATTATCATCCTGGGAAATGAATCCAGAATAAAAGGAATTTCTTCCACCTTAGCTAATGAGCAGCTGTATAGGGATGGAAATGAAGGCCTTTGCCTCGAATTGCTTTTGACCGTTCGGGAGAGGAGAGAAGGTCCCCTTTACGGAAAGCTCTTGGAAGCACATTAGGGACGTTGTTACAATGCAAATGAGGAGGACCCGTTGTGTTTGGGTGGTTTAGGAGTTTAGTAAAAGGAGTAACATTTCAATTAGTGGGGGAAGGAATGAGAACCTGCCTCAAAGAGGCTTAATTGGCAACTTGGCTTTCCCAGGGGGCTTTGAAGTAGCATCAGAGATGGAAGGTTTTCAGAGATGGGTGAATAGAGCAACTGTAGGGCCCTGGGCGGTGGGAGTGAGAGGGCAGGTGGGGATGCTCAGAAGGTGAACCCCACCGGGCCACCCAGTCCCAGCGCCGGCTCTGATCTTCAAGGCTCCTGGACCCCTTCCCCAGCATTTCACCCAATTCCCCTCTGGGAGCATCAGGACCTGTCCCTTTCTAAAGCAGTCAGGCTCCGTGAAACCCCTTCGCTTTTAAGGGTGAAACCCCTTCGCTTTTAAGGACGGCAGCCCTAACCTCACCAGTGTGGAATTCCTTTTTTCTTCTCAAGAGTCCCTTTTGCTAGGTCTCTAAGTCCAGCTCAGCAGACTGGGGAATTCAACTCCTAATTGCTGAGAGTTTGGGGGAGGGGGTGTGCAATATTGCATACAAATGTGTATTTTCTGTGTGTGTGTGTGTGTGTGTGTGTGTGTGTGTGTGTGTGTGTGTGTGTTGAAGGACCACAGGGTCTGATGATTCAAGTATGATCTGACCTGAAGGCAAGGGATTGAACAACTGACTTTTCAAGGAAGACTGTTCAAATTTTGCAGGGGTCCAGACTTGCATCTTTCTAGGTTCTTTCTTTGCTGCTGCTGAGAGCCGCAGTCAAAGGTAGTTCAGGAGTCACTCATGTCTTCATATATCTTCACTGACTTGAGGTTTTACTTCTCAATCCACTCATTCACAGGATATGATGAATTTTTTTTAATGTGGAATAACCTTCCAAAGGAGATATTACAGATAACATGCCAAGATAATTGTTTGAAATGAAATTTGGAAGAAAATTCAACTAACCCTGTGTTTTAGTTGAAAGACAGCCATCTGACCAGGGGTTTGGAGAACCATCCACACAAGGCCTCCTAAGTGGTGAGCTGGTCTTTCTAAGCTTAAAAAAAAAAAAAGAACCAGAGTGAAGAACTTCCCAGTGACCCCGTGACTCTGTTGGTTCACTGGATGTTGACTTTGGGGAGGGCAGACTTAACTCTCTGCCATGCAGGCCTCCGTGGATGTGGACTGGATTGCGCTGGAGGTCTGACCAATGCACCCTGAGCTGGAAGGCGCAATCACCCTCCATTTGAAGCAATCAGCCCCAAACACGCAGGCCCTCGCTCCAGGCTCTGTCCCTCTGTCCTCCCTTCTCCCGTGGGTGGCTTTTCCTGGAACGCTGGCTCATATCTCTGGAGCCTGTGGTTTGGGGATCACCATTAGCCAACTACAACAGGGTCTGGAGAGTTTACTTCTGCTGTAAAATGGGAACTGGACGCACCCTCTGAGTAATACTCATCCCTTGGCAGGTCTCAGCGGTGGCCTGCTACTGTACGAGTCACCCTCTTCCCACTCCCCTCGCCTGGGTGCCTGTGTAGAGTGACCACTCCCTTCCCCAACCTCTGCTCTTGCTGCTTTCCCAGAATCAGGACTGAAGGAAAATACGGTGTCTGTCTGCACCACGCACGTTCCTGCATCCTGGGCAAGCTGTGGTGTGTCCAAGCCCCACGCCACTGTGAGGAGACAAAACCAGGGCCTTAGCACGGCAGTGTCAACTCCTGATAACTGCCCTGAGTGGACAGGAGATCCCGCACCAGGGATGACTCAGTCACTCAGCAACTCCAGGCTCTTCAGCCCCTGGAAGGTATTATTGACTCAATGCTGGGACAATACAGAATGCATGTGCTGGAAAGGACCTTAATAAAATCCTAACCAATCTATGCATAAGAGACTCAGGTCAAGACAGGCAAAGAAACATACCCAGGTACCCTTAGGGAGTGAAGGGAAGAGTTGAGATCCAAACCTAGGTGGTGGGTCTGAGGCCAGTGCCCTCCTTCTCATAGTGTTAAATCCCAGCTTCCACTTTCCAGTGGGTGTCTGCCTTGGCTGGCGTGGAAATCAGTTTTGTAAAACCCTGAAAAGGAAAAAAGAGAGACAGAGAGAAGTAGGCTGCAAGGCAAAAGAAAGCCAGCAAGCATCTTTCATAGGTCTTCCTGTAATGGATTATCAAGACATTATTACATACTCCTGCCCAACTGAAGGTGCATTTTGCATACTTTCTCTGTGTTTCTTCAAACCCTTTTATTAGAATCAAAGCTGTTTCGGTGGTGCTTTGTTTAATGTTCAAGAGAAAGTTCTCCCACTAGACCGTTATTTCCAAAATGCATTTCTCAGTATCCAAAATGTTTCTACACCCAACATCACACAACCTGTAAGGGCAAAACGACAGATTCCATTATCTCTTGTATTGTCTATAAAGTGAAAATGGGTCTTCCGGAGGTGAAGTAACTCATCCGAACGCACACTTCTCACGAGTGGCTCATACAGACCTAGGTCCCAAGTCTTCTGACACTTGGCAGCACCCTAGTCTCCAGCAGGAAACACCCTGGCTCCTGACAATATCTCGTTATTTACTCATCCTCTTTAGGGAACAATGAAATCAACGTTCCTTTGAAGCAGGAGAGTTTGGATAGACAGGGTGTATTGGTCGCCACCTCCCCTCCCCTCCTCCAGCTGGTATGCAGCCGTCAGAGACTATTCTGAGTCCACAGCCCCAAGCTTACCATTCCCATCGGAGTCCAGGTCACCAGCAGCGCCTCTCTGAGCCACTGTTCTGGAATGAATGAGCAGACCTTTCAGTCTACTATTTTAAAGGAACAGGACATGAGGAAACACATCAGTCCATGCAGGGGGTGGGGAGAGGCTATGGAGAGGAGACAAAATCTTTTCATCAATTTTGCTGCTTGAGAGTTTCTTCTGGACAATATGAGGAAAGAAGTGAAGAACTAAATGTGGAAAATGTGAGCTAATACAGGGTGTTCACTCCCCAGACTAGAGCCTCACCAGTAAAGTAGATAACAGAAAATATTTCAGACAAGAGACAAGCAGCAAATAAACACCCAAAAGAATAAGGAAGAATTACTTCCTCACAAATGTCTCCAAAAACAAAAAATGCAAAAGACATGAAATACGTGCTGCTTAGAGCTGACATAGGAGCATTGAACTCACACTCGAAATCTGCTGGTACTAAAAAAGAGTGTTTAAGAGAGACATGAGTTCCTGTTGCACAATTCCACCTTCGTGTCTACCAAGCTCAAGTGGGCTTTTCTGCAGAATACACGAAAATCTTCAGTTGGAAAATTGTGTGTGTGTTTGTGTGTGTGTGTGTGTGTGTGTGTGTGACTACACTATGTGTAAAAGCTTGTATCTTAGTTCGAACTCTTACCCATCTCTCATCTGGAAAATGACAATGGCCACAAAACTGTCCTCCCTGCCCCTTATCTTGAGTCCACCTCCACACTGCTGTCTAAGATGCAGATCTGACCACTTCCCTCTTTGACAGGAACCTGCCCAGGACTCCCCACGGCCCACAAGAAAAAGTCCACCTCATAGGCAATGTCCTCACCTCCCTCTCCCATCTCAAGGCTCATAGTTTCCTGCCTCACGATTTATGCGCCACGAACATGGGGCTCTTCAGAGTTTCCTGCCCATACCACATGGTTTCTCTCCTCCACAACTTCATTTACACTGGAACCTCTGTCAGGAACGACACTTGCCCCTCCAGGACTATAGAACACATCCTACCTTCTTTTTGTTCTCCCACAATGCCCTGGGCACATCGCATCTCACACTTAAAATGATCTGTTTTTGTGTCTTTGTCTGCACTATTCTTAAAAACGACAACAGCAAATTTCTATTGAGGAATAACATTCATCAAGAACTGTCCAAAGTTTGCAACCTGCTGAATGTTTACACACCTTAACCTGCTTCAAGGATAAGAAGTGACCATTATGTTTTTGAGGTCAGCGGCTGAGTTTTGATCGTCTCTGTAATCTCAGCACCGAGCACAGTGGCTGGCAGGCAGGTACTTCACAAATAGTGTTTGAATGGATCAAAGAATGGTTCTCTCCCTGTCTCTTCATCTCTGTTTGACTCACTTTTTCTACCAATTCCCCCTTAACCTGAGTTGCTCAACGGATAATTCAGGATTTCTTGCCCAGGCTTTGGGAGCCTGAATTCTGAGTGATGAGGTTTGTGAGGAAGTGTTGGTGGTTGGGAGTAGAGGGATAGGGTCAGCTTGGATGCCAAGAACCAAACCTGGATATGCAACTCGGAAAGATCCAACGCCTGAGCATAAGAGAAAATAAGTCTTTTCTCTTCAAAGACTTTACACTATAACTGCAGCTACGAAAGCTTACCATCAGTTAAGAACAAATGAAGAAAGCACGTATCAGACTTTTTGCTTTAGATCTAAGAAGGACAAGTGACATTCATTTCTTCCACCCTCAGCTTCTGGCACCAGGCATCACTGTCACCTTAAGTCAACAGCTGCTACCACAACTGAGGAGGGAAGGGTCTGTTCTACCTACACCCGCGAAAGCAATCGTAGGATGTGTAACATAGAGTGATGCTTCCTAAATGCTAATGTCCCCATCCACACACTTGTCTGTGAAGCCCACAACAGGAAACAGTAAACCTACCATTTACTTAGCACTTACTATGTGCCAGACACTGGGCTAAGCAACCACCTACATATGTACCACATTTATTCTTCACAGGTATTCTCTCACGTAGGTGATATTATCCCCATTTTACAGATAAGAAAACTGAGCACCTTAAGCTGGGTTTGATCCCATATCTTAGATTCCAAAGCCTGTGAAGATAACCACTATGCTTAGTGCCAGGGCTAGCTCTGCTTTCCCTGTGTCTCCGCTACTGATGAGAACAACTAGAGTGCTGAGATTGAGAACCTCTGCTCTAGAAGATGTCCCCCCATGAACCTATGAACCTGAGAACACCAGATGGACTAGATTCGTCTCCAGGTGGCCTCGTGAGCAGAGTGAGAGGGTCCATCCCGATGGCTTACTCCAGGAAGCAGCCTCCATCTCACTGTTGGGAACCCAGGTTCAGTGGATTCTTGTGGCGCAGGGTTGCAGCCTGAATTTTTTTTTTAATTTTTAAAATTTAAGTATAGGTGATGTACAATGTTATACAAGTTATGGGTGTACAATATAGTGAACGATTCACAGTTTTTAAAGGTTACACTCCATTTAGAGTTATTATAAAATATTCGCTATATTCCCCGCATTGTACAATAATACGTCCTTGAGTCTATCTTACACCCAGTAGTTTGTGCCTCCCATTCCTCACCCTTATATTGCCCCTCCCTGCTTCCCTCTCCCCACTGGTAATCGCTAGTTTGTTCTCTGTATCTGTGAGTCTGCTTCTTTTCTCTCATATTCACTAGTGGTTGTATTTTTTAGATTCCACATATGAGTGATATCATGTAGTATTTGTCTTTCTCTGTCTGACTTATGTCACTTAGCATAGTGTTGCTGTACACGGCAAAATTTCATCCTCTTTTATGGCAGCCTGAATTCTTATGGTGGATTTTCTCCTGGGGAGCTTGACGTTCACCCAGGGCCTTGTTTTGAAAGAGGTATTTTGGGGGGTTCACAGTGCACGAGGAATGAAGCGTGGAAAACAGCCGCTCTTTCCACGGGCAGCCAAGGGAGACGAACCCTTCTGACATGGAGGAGAACTGCTCCCCCAGGGAGCATGCCTGAGACCAGCTGGGATTTCCTCAGCAAAACACTCAACAGAAGAGAGAGCCTCCCTCTACCTGGCCCGAGTGCTCCTTGCAGAGGGGCATGTCACCCTGGGAACCTGCCCAGTACCCCTGTGGAGCCCCAGGAAGGGACGTTCTGGCCCTCAGGCTCGCCAGCATCCAGGCCCCCTCCCTGGCTTGAGGACAGACACAAAGCCACCCTGTGCCTTGGCCCAGACCTCTAATGAGCCCCCCTGCCTCCCACCGCTCAGACATCCCCTGTTTACATTCTGCTCTCCAGCCAGACCTAATCCCTGGGCTCCGGATCTGCACTTAATCCTGTTTCTGTATATCCTCTAGATCAATACATGTTAATAATAGTCATCACTGTGGGTAAGAGCCTTGTTTGAGAAATTCTGAACCCTTCAGCTTTGGTGCCAACAGGAGAAAATATGGAATAGGAAACCCAAACATTTACAAACATTCCAGAATGTTTAGTTCAGCCTGCCCGATGTAAATAAGAGAAAGCCCAGGAGATACTCATTTTCCTGGGACTCACTTATTTTGTCCCAAATAAAGATTGGATTAAAAAAAAAAAAATCCAAGTCACCGGTCCCTGTTTCTTTCTCGCTTCTTGGGGCCATAAGATCTTTTTCATGTAGTTTGCTTCAACACTATCGTATTTCTTCTGTGCTTTGAAACTGAGCCCGTCTCTTTGATGGACATTAGTAAGACGTGCTTTCGTGTCTCCCTAATGAACTTTCACTTGGAAAATACCCCAAACAAGGAAGATGCTAGAAGGGTAACTATATTTTGTTTAAAGCAAAGAGAGACCCTCTCTTCGGCTTTCCCCCTCTTTGGTCCACCCCAGAGGAATCGCCAGCCAAGAATCACAGATGGGATCATTTACAGTTTTACTTTCAAGCTCCCCAGCCCTTTGAGACTGTGTTTACTTGGTCAAAGGCTTCAGACCAGCCAGCGTGGGCCTCCTGACAGCCCCATCTTGCTGGCTCTCAGATACTCTGATTGGGATTAAATCCGTGCTGATCTGTCAGGAAGTGACTGACAGAGAGGCTTCGTCGTGATGCTTGAGGTAAACTTGAGAGGACGGAAGAGTTCAGACGTGGAAGCAACGTGCTTTCAGAGACACATCAGCCCTTGCCGGGAGGAGTCCAGGACAGCAGTCCTGCGGTAATTACTGGCTAAACAAAAGGAAAATCCGCCCGAAATGGAAGACAGCTTGACACCACAGCTTCCTTTAGTGGGGGTGTTATTATTATTCTTATTTTTAACAATTGAAAATATTCTGTGGGGAACAGTTTTCTAAAATCCAATCGACCTTAATTTTCAAAGTAAAAGAACACAAGAAATAAGAAAGCAACGAAACTCAAAGCCACGAGGCGCACCCAGGTTGATTTCTCATTTTCTCCTCAATGAGTGTTTCCTTAGGGAGCGGTTAGCTATAATAATTAGTATTTTTGTGCATTTGTGTATTTTTTGTATATTTTGTATTTTTTGTGTATTTGTGTATTTTTTGTGTATTTGTGTATTTTTGTGAACACAGTCATGTGAAGCTGGACAATTTAGCAGAAACCAAATACAACTGTCATAGGCACCAACTTCTCAGGGTGGGCAATAGACAAAGGAGGGCATTGGACCTCCAGAAACCTGCCTTCTTCTCCTTGCTTAGCCACTTGCTAGTTTTGAAGGCTTGGGCGGGTCTCTGCCTTTTGACTCTGCTCCTCGTCTATGAAATGGGGACACCCAGGTTCCGTCCTTCGCAGATTTGTTCTGGGCATCGAAAAAAGGCCGTGAAGGTGACAGCACCGTGAGATCCCTCATACTTGACTGGTTCTCACCATCTGCCCTTGGTGTGTGATTCCTTCCCTGGAAAGTGTCACCCATAGGTCATCATTTATAAATTTATAAATTCCCAGCTCTGGGATTCAAGATTTCTCACCCCTGTACTTTTACTCATGTTGTCAGGTCAGCCTGGAGTGCCCACCTCCCATTTCCCTCTTCTGCGTTCCCCAGATACCCTCTTCTCTCAAGGCTCGATTCAAATGTTGACTCCTCCATACAAGTTCTCTGACCCTCCCACCCCCAGAAAGAAGACCACGCCCCGTCTGAGTCCCTGCCACACTCCATCTCTGATAACTGTCAGCTGTCTTTGTCTTCATTCAGTCATTTCCATATGTCATCAGACCTCCTCCACCATTTAGCTCGAGTGTGGAGGCTGTGGCGGTTGTATTTCAGGACAGAGACAAGCCTGGTGCCTTGAACCCAACGGGTACTCACTATTTGTTTAAGAAATGAGAACTGCCACGTCACATTCTTTTTTTTACATACATAAATTTATTTATTTATTTTTGGCTGTGTTGGGTCTTCGTTGCTGTGTGCGGGCTTCAGTAGCTGTGGCTCACGGGCTTAGTTGCTCTGCGGCACGTGGGATCTTCCCGGACCAGGGCTCAAACCCGTGTCCCCTATATTGGCAGGTGGATTCTTGACCACTGCGCCATCAGGGAAGCTTCCATAGTCACATTCTTCATCCAAATTTTATTTAAAAAGCTGCTACAGCTAGTCCTACTTAGCGCTGGAACCATGTTCACTGAAACTCATACAGAAACTCTTGTGTCTTCACTTAGCAGTTACCAGGGAACCGTGCAAAGTGGGGACACATTCCAATAGGCACGTGCTTTAGTTAACTGATACTGTACAAAGCTAGGATTGCCTGCATACCCAAACAGTAACGATATAACATAAATGTGATCCATCTAATCATGTGAGAAAGAATTCCAGCAAGTCGTATACATTGAGGGCAGCCAGCCATATATATTAAACCCAGAACCCACAGAGCATCTCATAAATCAGAACCCTGGCAGAAAACAGTAATGTGTGTCCAGTCTCAGAGCAGGAGGGGCTTTAATGATGGAATGACCATGTTGCTCTCATTTCAGAACCATTACAGTGGCTTACTGAAGGCTGTTGATAGAAGTCATTTCTGGGGACAGAAGGCAATCTGAAATGTGTGGCTTAGGGGCTGAGACACCATCATTTCTCGCATATGTTAATAGCTTCAGGAACAATGAGACAGAACATTTAAAATCTGGATGGTCTCAGGAATGCCTAAAACTCCCTAAAACTGAATAAACATCAACCTCCCTGGTGTCCCGCTGCTTCCCACAGTGAACACTGTGACTGGCACGGAAAAACTCACGAGACAATACATTTTAAGCCACTAAAAAACCACGAGGCTTCACAGCAAATCTATTTCAAAAATTAAACATGTTGGGCTTCCCTGGTGGCGCAGTGGTTGAGAGTCTGCCTGCCGATGCAGGGGACACGGGTTCGTGCCCCGGTCCGGGAAGATCCCACATGCCGCGGAGCGGCTGGGCCCGTGAGCCATGGTCGCTGAGCCTGCACGTCCGGAGCCTGTGCTCCGCAACAGAAGAGGCCACAACAGTGAGAGGCCCGCGTAACGCAAAAAAAAAAAAAAAAAAAAAAAAATTAAACATGCTGAGTTTATATACTCTACAAAAGAAAGGGACACAGGAAAACAGCTAGAAATGTTGCAAGATGACGGTTAACATGAGTTGAAGCAACTTTAAAGGGAGCCGGGCTGTCTGATAATGTGAAGCCATGACTGGGGTAGGGGGGTGGGCAGAGCACATGACCCAGAGTGGGGACCTTGAAGCTGTGCTTCCGGGTCAGCTGATGAGCCCCCGAAGGCTTCCGGGAAGCGGCTTCGCTGGCCTTGGTTCCCAGCAAGTTCACCAGAAGTCAAGGGTAGGGCTCAGTCACATTCAAAGTCCACCAAAGACAAGATGCAATGGAATGAACGTAGGTTGTGGAAACTGCAAACCAGCTCAGTTTCCCAGATGGGGTCCTCGTCGGGTTGGATAACCTCTCTAAGATTCATTCTTGTAGTCAAGTGAGAAGAGCCACTGAGGGGAATCAGGAGCTCCAAGTGATGCTCCCGGAGCATTTCTTCAAGACTGCCACCTCTCTCCTCATTTCTTAACTCCTGGTCCCTGTGAATGGGACCTTATTTAGAAGTAGGGTCTTTGCAGATGTTATCAACTTACGTTTCTCTTCTTAGAAAGACCCTCACTAGTCATTGGATTAGGACACCCCCCAATCTTTTCCAACCTCATCTTAACTTAAGGTGGACCCTAATTCAATATGACTGGTGTCCTTATAAGAAGAGGAAAAGGGTATGGGAAGACAGGGAGAATGCCAGGTGTGACAGAGACAGAGACTGTGGTGTCACAGGGCAAGCCAAAGATTGCCGGCCACCAACCCAGAGTCATCAACCCAGGCATCAACCCAGAGTCTTGGAGGGCACGTGGCCCTTGATTTCAACCTCCTAGCCTCTAGAACTGGGAGAGAATAATGTCTCTTGTTTAAGCCATCAGTCTGTGGAACACCGCACTGCAGCCACAGGAAACTGATACTGACCTCGGTGCTCCTCTTTGCTAAATTTATACTTGCTAAAACATTTACCCCAAACTGCGGAATGAAACGCCCCCTGTAATAAGGTTTCTGCTTCCATGTTTTATTTCTAAAAAGGTCTGTTATCGTTTTAACAGCTTCTCCTGAAATCCTCCTAAACTGCTTACAATCCATCTTTGGTGTTGATGCTTCCGGAGCCACTGTAAGCAAGACATCTGTCTGGTCCTCCTGGGAAGTAAATATTCTTGAACCAGAGGAAGAGGAAGCAGCATTCTGCAGAAGGGGTGAGCTGTGACAGATTAATGACACACTTTTGAGGGGCCTCAAGTGATCTGTCACCGTCCCCCTCCTTTAGCCTGGCAGAGAGTGGGTCCACAGAGCTTTCTTCCAGCTCCGTTCACCAACAGAAACACAATCTACCTTGCCTGGTCCCTGCACTAAGCGGTGAGCACCTTGAGTCCATGGAATGAGCTGGGAATAGGAGTCCAGGACTCTGGGATCGGTTCCTGCTCTCACCACTCACCAGCCCTCCCAGACTTTCTTCATCTGTAAAATGGGTGTCCCACCTCCACCGCCCAGGGTGGTCCTGGGCCACATTGACGATATCGTGGAAGTGCATGGAAAATCGTGAAGTCCTGTGCAAAGACAAGGCGGTGAAATCATTATCACTCTCATCCTCCACCAGTTGTCAACGCCTATGGGGGCAGGGATCCTCCAAGCGGACCAGGAAGACTGGATCAAAGTGTCCAGCTGGTGAAAGAAGAGTCAGCTGTAGGGTCTGATCCTCTGGTATTAGCTACCCAGGGGGAGAGCGGTGAGATGAGCTCTCCTGGTGGGTGATAAAATGAGTCTACGAAGGGAGGAAGCAGGATGTATAAAGCCCAGGAGCCTGATCTGTTTCTGAGATCAAACAGAGCAGCATTGTACCGGGGTGTGGAGCTGATGTCAGCGTCTAGAATGCTGGTCGGAATCGCCCTGGTTACGCAGCTGGACCGGAATAAGGCAAGTCTGTATCTGAACTCATTAATTTTTACAACCAACTGAACTGTTCTGCCTTTTTTTGGGGAGCGGGGGGGCGGTGCGAGGGCATTGTGAGAGGCGGTGCAGGGGGAGAACAAGGGAAGGAAAGGAAAAGGGAGGGGTTAGTATGTATGGAACAAGGGGCTTCCCACCAGCAGACACTGTCTCATTATCCCCAGCAAAGCCCAGCTTCAACCCTCCAGCCCCCTGGACCATTAGGCAGAGCCTCTGCAGCAGGTCCTGCCCGAGGAGGGAGAGAAATGGCCAATGAAACGTAAGGATAATTAGAGAGGCACAAGCCGCTCGTTGGAGTTCAAGTTATGTCAATGTTTCCATTATATGCCTCACTTTTTGGGGGGTTTATAACATAGCTATAAAAGCTCACGCCAGCTGAGAATTTGGCAGGCCAGGTCGCAGCAAAGGAGGGACTGTTTTTTAATTCAACTCAGCTGCTCGTAACTTGGGGTGGGAGAGCACACTGTACATAACTCAAAGGGGCTGGTTGAAAGTACTGAGTACTGTACTGTTTTGCTCTCTGATCACCCCCTCCTCCTCCTGTCATTCCTTTGTGCTATCTCAAAAGGAACAACCTTATGGAAATGTACCCCGAAAAGCTTCCTGAGCCAGGAATCTACCTGCCCGTCTCCAAGTGTCAGCTAATCCGGCTTTGCTCCATTCCTAAGAAGCATGAGGGTCCACCCTTTCCAGAAAACGTGCAAACCATTTCACCCAAACCTCTACACAGAAGATGGTCGAGCCTCTGCAAGGGAGCTGTCTGGTACCAGAGCTTTTCCAGACAAATCTCAGTATTTGGGGTGGCCCTTTCCTACTGTAGAACAAGACCTGACCTGGTGGATAAGTATTACTCCCATCTCATAGATAGGCTTTTTGCCCTCGCAGGCACAGAGTGAAGAGAGCTTTCTCCACATTTTAGCCCGTGATCTCCTAAATACTTAATAAGGACAATCAGAAGCCAGGTGGCTGACAGCAGAGGTACAAGTAAAGCTCAGAATGGATAGGAACTTACCGATCCCTTCTTCCTTAATAGATGAGAAGACAGCACATCTGATTGATTCCTTACATTGTTATTGACAGTAACACTAAAGAAATGATAAGATGTGAGGTCAAAATCTCCAACAAGAAAATAGTAATAAGATGCAAGCAAGAGCATATATGTGCATATGCACATAACCATGTTAACGTATAATAGTAATAAAAAAATTAAACCACACGTGTACATGTTCTCATAACTCTATTAACAAATATTTCTATGAACAATAGGCATATTTCATCAATAGACACTGGCTTTGCTCTCCATTGTAAATCAATCCCCAGCCCCTAATGCTATGAAAGTGCTTTTATAAACTGTGGATAAGTGACTGTATAAATGGATGGCATCGTTATCGCTGTAGCACACATAACGTTCAATAAAAATTTGCCAAATGCATGAGTAAACTGCTTAAGGTAATGTAACTGAGCTAAATAACAATATTTCTTCATATACTAAAGAAAATATTGTTAGCAATTGTAGTTAATTTAAGTTCCATCATATATACCCAGCTCTAATCTAAGAGCTAGTAATAAATGGGATTTCAGTCTTCCCTAGGGGTTCAGAAGGCTATGGGCCCATTGTCTCAACCAGGCAATGGGGCAATAAACATACGTGTCAGTGTGACTTGGAGGCTGGTCTCTTCAATACATTTGCACTAACCTTGACAGCTTGAGGTAGTAGAGCTGGGAGGGCCCAAGTATGATGAATGGGTGGGTGGGTTAAGAAGATATATCAAAGTCAGAGATGCAGACTGGTTTACATAGTAGTCGGCATCCAACTGTGTTTTCTGGAAGATTACTAGTATTGCTCTATAATTTTTGTTTGATTAGAACTTCAAGGTCTTCAAAAATTTAGAAATATAACTGAAGCCTATGTCTCAAAGTTAGGACACATTGACATATATACACTAATATGTATAAAATAGATAACTAATAAGAACCTGCTGTATAAAAAAAATAAAATGGGGCTTCCCTGGTGGCGCAGTGCTTGAGAGTCCGCCTACCGATGCAGGGGACACAGGTTCGTGCCCCAGTCTGGGAAGATCCCACATGCCGCAGAGCAGCTGGGCCCGTGAGCCATGGCCGCTGAGCCTGCGCGTCCGGAGCCTGTGCTCCGCAACAGGAGAGCCCACAACTGTGAGAGGCCCGCGTACCGGAAAAAATAAAAAAATTTAAAAAATAATAAAATAAAATGAAATTCAAAAAAATAAAAATAAATAAAAGTAAAAATCTTAGGATAGAAAAAAAATAAGAGTTAGGACACAAAGCTAATTTGAACTGCTTCTTTCTGTAAGGAACAAAATCTGAACAAAAGTAAGATTGTCCATTACAAAAAAGATCAAGTTCAAACGTTATATATAGTACATCTATATGTAAATGTAGAAGAAATTAATTATTTAGATAATTAATAAATAACAATCAGAAGTCAGATGGCTGAGAGCAGAGGCACAAGTAAAGCTCAGAACAGATAGGGAATTATCAATTTTTTCTTCCTTAATAGAAGGAAAAACAGAAATTTATTTATTTATATTAGTAGGAAGAAATAATTAGAATGGTTGAGCTATAGGTCAGTGGGAAAATGCCAAGAACTTTTAATCAGGAAGCTTGAGTTGGAATCTGAGCTCTACCACTATATATTATGTCATCTTCATTTTTCTGAACTTCAGTGTCTTCATCTATAAAAGAAGTCAATATTAATTATGCCATCAGAGAACTAGAACAGATTGTATCAGTCAGGAGTGTGTTTGGCTGCAAGTAACAAAAGAAGAGATTATGGTGACTTCAACAAATGAAAATGTATTTTTCTCACCGAGAACAAGTTGAGGTAGGAATCCAGGGCATGCAGCTCAATGATGCCTTTGGGATCCAGGTTCTTCCTATATCTCTGCCCTAACGTCCTTGCCATGTTGGTTCTCTTCCTCGTGCTTGTCGTCTCTTGGTCCCAAGATGACTAGTGTAACTGCAGCAGTATATACACATTCAGGAAGAAGGTGCAAGGGGCAGAAGCCCTTCTCTTTGTGAGTTGTTGTCAGTTGATTCACCCTTACACCTCTTGAGACACTACATGGTACATTCAGATCAATCAATGGTCAAGGGAACTGAGATTACTGTGATTGGTTTAGACCCATCATCATCATCATCTTCTGGCACTGAGGTAGAAGCCTAACACTGAAATCAAAGAATCTTTCTATACTACCAGAACAACTCAGGGCTCTGTCAGCAGGGATGAGGGGATAGCTCTTGGGTAAGCAACTAACAGGGTCTACGCCAGGGCAAAACAAGATAAGGTCGGGGTTCTCAAAGTGCACTCCCCACATCAGCAACATGTGTTAGAAATGCAAATTCTCAGCCCCCCCCCACCAAACCTACTGAATCAGAAACTCTGAGGTGGGACCCAGCAATCTGTGATTTCACACAACCTGTAGGTGATTCTGATGACTGCTCTGGTTTGGGAACCACTGGGATAAAAATTGAGAAAAAAACTTAGCAACCAAGCTTGAGGACTCAGTGATCTTACTGAAATGTGTTGTTCATCAGAGCCTTCCTCTGGGAAGGGGAGGGGAAAAAGAGGAAGGGAAGGGAGGGAAAGAGAAGAGGCTAATCCTTATTGAGTACCTACTAAAGATGGACAAATGCCCTTGGTGGACATTTCACCTATGTCTTTTCACTTAATCTGCACAAACCCCATTTTCCCAGATGAGAAAATTGAGTGTCAGAAAGGTTAAATAACTTGTCCACAGTTATTCATCTGACACAGCTCAAATTCAGTGTGCTCTGATTCCCAGACAGCGCACTTCCAATTGTTACACCAAAAAGGGAGCAATCCCAGTAAACTTACAATGACTCAATTTGTAAAAATGTGATTTAAATGTAAACTTATTGTTCCTTTGCTGGGCGTTCAGAACCCTCTGCAGTTTTACCCTCATCTATCTTCCATCCTTACCTTCACTACAGCACCCCCTCCCCCACTCCCATATGCACATCCTGGGTCAGAGCCACACCCGACTCCTCCCCATCTCTTGGGCAGGCCCTGTAGCCTCAAGGCCTCAACTAAACTCCTACTCCCTGGAGTGCCCTCCCTTCCCTTTTCTGCCTGTTGAACTTTATTCTTCTGTAAATAATTAACAACTAAAATTGGCCCTCTTGGAGTGTTCATGATATAAAGCATTCAATAATTGTCTGTGTAAATAATGAATGCAAGAATGCCTAGTTTTAATTCTTACTCTACCAAGAGGCGTCTCCAAGTTTTCCTTTCTAACACCACGGCATTTTGCTTGCATTTATAATTTCCCAATCTGTTTCATGATGAGATGATATATCTGCCCCTGTCTCCCAACAAACGTGTGAACTCTCAAAGACAAGGCGAGGTTGCACTCATCTGACTACCCTCCACAGCACCCAGTACAGGGTCTGATACTTAGTAAGGACTCAAAAATGACATACATAGACTTGAATTATATAACATGAAATGTATATGTGCACTTCCAAGAACTAGACTTTTCAATTAGTTGATGAAACCTACCATTTGTAATAAATAAAAGCCTATTTCATACTAATGCTGTCGATATGGGAGCAAAGCTTTCCTTTGGATCGTTCTAGTGGATTTTACTTGCCCAGTGCTTAGCTAATCCAATTCTGAGAATACAGCGTCACTGCTGGATGTTGAAATGGAGCCATTTTGGGAAGCTGAGGGGAAAACCTCCCAGTAGGAGCTATTTACGCACCTGCTGGATTGCCTATAATAAACGATACTGGCCAACTCACGGCACAAACTCTTCGTTCACCCTGTACTCTGAGCATGCCTTCCATGCCTGAATTTATTGGGTGACTTCCAAGAAGGTTTGGAAATTAAACATATTTTGCAGCCTCCATAAAGTACCAAGGGCCAACTTTAAAAGTGACACTGAGACATGGATAATTACATTTCTTTAAAAAAAGTCTTTAAAAGAACACCTTTTTACAATAAATGTTGGGGGAATGGAGAGCAAGGGCTGGAAGGAGGGATCAGAGAGAAAATGTGAACATGGTTAATACAATCTGGCACTTTATAAGCAGATAATACCACAGGTTAAAAGAAATCTTATAAATAGCAAAGAAGGCAGTAATGACATATTTAATCACTCTATCACTCTCTTTTGTCTCCTCAGGTATTCTTCAGCATTTTCTGGACATTCATTCCAAATAACTAACCAACAAAGATTTATGGAATATCTTCCATACCGTGGACCCAGCCTATAAGAAGCAAAAAGAGGAAGAACATCAAGAGAATGGTTGCCATTTCTTACATATTTTTTAGCTTTTAAGAACTTAAAAATGCTTTTAAATACTGTCCTTGATCTCATTCAATCCAAGGTATTACTCTTGTTTTGCAGATAAGTAAACTGAAGAGCGTATGACCAGGATCACATGGTTTACAAGTGACTAAGTTGGGGACTCAAGTTCTCTTACATCTCTGTTCCTCTGCCTACAAAGACTAAGGTTGTTTTTAATAAATTTATAGCATACGGTATATGCTCTCACAATATGAAAAATGTTAAAGAATGTCTTTTACAGACTCCTGGGTAAAAAGGCCTTGGAACTAATTGTTTAACGTCTTGCACACCAGATCTCCTCTGAAAGGACCCAGAGAAGAATTAAAAAAGAAGAAGCTTTGCAGGGAGGGAGGACCAGCACAGGAAAGTGTGCCTTCCGCAAGGTGGAAAGCCTGGGGCCATCCTGTTCAACATGGTGCAGGTGGGCCTGGAGGAAGGCAGGCACTGAAAGGCATCTCACACCTCTGCTTCCTGAGAAACAGCAGGGGCTCCAGGAAGTAGGCGGCAGAGAGACTGAGACCCCACCAAACCTGACTGCCCTCCCCACTCCAGTTGTGAAGCTTTGAGGGCCAGAGTCAATGATGAAAAGGGTGATGCTCAGAGGAGGCAGAAAGTTATGAGTGAGTTAAGGAAACTTAAAAAGCAATAGCTAATTAAATTTTTCATTAAGAACAATAAAGAGTAGAATGGGCACAGCAAAAAGTCAAAATCGGAGGTACAGAAGAGAAACTCTGCCATGGAATGAGGAGGAAAAAGACAAACTGATTGAAATAATAAGAGAAAAAATTGTTGGATTTAAAGAACAGATAATACAGAAAATAGAGATAAGAGATGTTCCTGGGGAAAACAAAAGAGAACAGAATAAACAAAACAAAATAACCAAAAATATAAGAGAAGAAAACTTTCCTGAGCTGATATAACCATAAGGATCAGAGTCAGCTGCCTGTGACAGAAATGAAGTTTAGCAACATTAAACTTCAAGGGAGTCTGGAAAATATGGGTTTTATTCCAAGCAGCTATGTGCCCATATGAAAATCAAGAATTAGTTTACTAAGAAGGAAAATGTGCATTTGGGGGAACTGCTACCAACCTCTGCCATAATTGAATAAAACTATATACTTCAGATCAAAAGATCCCACTGAGTACCTGGCAAATTACCTCAAAGATTTCAACTACTAGATATACTCAAGTTCAGAAGCGATAGAAGAATTTACAATTATCCAGGCAGATAGCCTCAGATAGCCCTATGACATTAAAGATCAGATGACAATACAGAAATATCTATAGTTTTGGGTACAAAAGATTGCCAGTTAAGACTTCTAAGCTCATCCAACTTGTCATTCATGTCTGAAAGAACTATAAGAAAATTTCTAGCTACTCAGACTCCTAAGTATATCACTCATATCCTTCTTGAAAAAAGTACTTAAGGTACACTCCAGCCAACTGAGAGATGAATCAAAATAAAGAATGGAGAAGTTCTGATGAAATGGAACTCATGTTGATTACTAAAACCATTTAAATATATCATCTAAATAATTTTAAAGCATGATTGTAAAAGAGTTTTAAAAATACAAAACAATAATTGAAAGAGAAAATAATGTTAAAAAATAACATCCGGTATATATTTGTCAAAATTCAATGAAAATACACTTAAGATTTGTGTATTTCATTGTTTGTAAATTTTACCTCAAAGGGGTAAAAAAACTGCAAGCAAATATTAAATTCTAGTTAATAATATTCATGCTGAAATATTTAGAGTGAAGTATACTGATTTCTTCAATTTACTTTGAAATGCATTTTAAAAAAAGATGAGTTGGTGAATGGACAGAAGGATGGATAGATACATGACAAAGCAAGGAAAGTAAAATGGCAATAGTAGAAACTAGAGGCTGGGCGCACAAGCGTTCACTGTAAAATCCTTTCAACTTTTTTGTACGTTTGCATATTTTCATAAAACAAAACACTGGGGGGCAAAAAGTACTATCTGAGTCTAAAATCCCAGATTAAATAAATAGAACTGGAAACTGAGTAAAGCAGGGAAGGGGGAAATAAAAGTGTGTTTATTTCATAACCTTACATAGGAAACAGTTGATAGGTAGAATTTTTTTTAATTATTAATTAGGAAAATAAAGTCCATATGTTTTAAAATTTTTCAATGCAATCCAAATGGAATTTTGCAATAGGGCCTATATATTCCATCTCACTAGCAAAAAAAGGAAAACAAAGAAAAGAAAAAAACCCCAAAAAACAGAAAGCATAAGCAACTTTACTTACGTCAAATAAAAACTAACAGAGTAATTATGATAATACATGTAAATGACTTAAATTCCAATATTTGAAAAACTGAACCTATCCATATGCTATCCCAAGATATATACCTAAAACAAAGAAAGAAAAGTATCAGATTAAAGAAAGATACACTAGCAAATACATCACACTCACAAATGTACAATCTATAAAAAAATCAGGATCACAATGTTTTTTATCCAAGTAGAATTAAAAGTGAAAAGCTTAAGTGAAATTTAGGTAAATATTGACAAAGCGAACATAAAGAAAACATAACTGTTATGAACCATTATATGCCACATAATATAGAATTTAAAAAAAATACAGCAAGCATTCTCAGAGATTCAGGGGGAAATCGATAGAAATCTAATAGTAATGGGAAACTTTCAGATAATGTCTTTGACAGTTCATACATGTGTATGCAGTACACATACAACAATATAATAGTCAAGAAGCACCCCAGGTGTGTTTCAATCAATGCAAAGTTGATCAGGACAATAACTCTGCTTGTTCTAGAGGGTGAATTTTTCCTAATGAAAGTGTACTGTATGTGAACTTACTTGGCATCATACGGCATGGATTTATACACGTAATTGGCTGACGCTATCAACAAACCCCATTTGCACACGTGCTGCTCATAAACCATTCTCCACCACATGTGAGATCCAACCAGGCCCATGAACTATAAAACCTAGAGACGTTTCATTATTGATTTAGAGGAAGAAGAAATAGCATGAGCTATAAGAACTGGAAAAGATTTCTTGTAACTATTAATATTGAGATATTTCAAAGCAACGGGTCCTAGTAGAAGATCAGATGACAGAATAAGGAGGTTTCAAATCTTCCAAGTCAGCTTTCATTCCCTAAGGCCAGATCATCCTTCCACAAACAGAAATGAGGAAGATGGGAAGAGCAGTGAAGTTAAGGGAAAGTTGATGGGTGTCCATGAGGACATTTTGAATTTGTTATAATGACAAGATAGCCCACTGGAGAAGCTTTGCAGACTGATGAAAATGCAGAACGGGATCTGGATTGGAGAGTGACCATCACAAAAGTGAATTAAAGCCACACAATGCAAGTTACTTAGGAAGAGGATATAGGATTAGCAAAGCCTGCTAAACCCAGGCAATGAGACACTTAAGTCCAGACAGAGAAGTCTGTGCATGACATGGTAGGCAATGTAAAGCCAGCCAAGGTTTTGAACCAGGGAAGTTGTTGTAATAGGAAATTCCAGTTTCTAAGCCTAATTTCACCTCCCTACGTGTCTCTCAGCTGATGCTTCTTCTGCCCTATGGGATAACACAGAATGCATCTGCTGCCGCGACAGCAGATGACACGTGACAATAGAGAGAAAAGCAGAAATAACATTTAGCTTTTGTGCGGTTCACAGGACTAGCAGGAAAAGCCTTTGGAGAAGGCACAACGCGCTCTGAGAAAACCACATTAATCATCAACCCAGGAAACTGGAACACTCTACAAAACCATTGCTATAGATTCAATATTTACACAAAATCTGGAGGTTGAAGTTCTTGTCACTACAGGGAAGGAAAACAGGAAAAGCTGCCAGAAAGAGAACCCACTTGCAACCTGGACTCCCCAAATCCATCCTCAAGGGCAACATTCTCGTTTTACAGAGAAGGAAATGATTGCCAAAAGACAATGTGGCTTGACCAATAACATGTCTATGTACTTCGCTCTTCCCAATGGCCGTGCCCATTCTGAGTTGAGGACACCGTAGCCTCAAGGGCACCATGACCTGCCCAATGTCACACAGCAAGTAAACATCCAAGCTAATAGTCCAACTCAGTCTGTCCTGCTACTCAGCCAGACAGAAAGAGAGAAAATTATCTGTGTTGTGTCTAAAGAAACAAACCCATTCAGAGCTCATTTGGTCTGTATTTTGGAAAGATGAAAACCGTGGTTAATGGAGGAACCTGCATACACCCAACTGGGTTTGGGGTGAAGTCACTGGGACCCTCTTTACAATTTCTACCAAAAAAGTGAGCATCTGTGGACTTCCTGCAGGGGAACTACCCAGGGGCCTTACTACAGGCTGGTTTGGCTGGAGCCCAGCCCAGATTTCCTGGACCAGAATCTCAAGGTAGTGCCCTGGAACGTGAATTCCTAACGAGCGTCCCCAGTGGATCTTACACAAACCGAAGAACAAGAGCCACTGGGGTTTACATTCTTGACCAAAGAACACGGCAAGAGTGAAACCGGATCTTGTCCCCAAGCCTGGGGTCAGACTGAACAGGGATCATTGTCTTACCTTCAGTCCCAGGTCCTCACAGGCCCTTTGGGCCGCTGTTCACTGTTCAACTCAGCCCAGTCCAGAATTAGTCCTTCTGAAGGATGTCCCTCTGCCATTTTAATTTCCCGAACCTGTCATATAAGCAGCTCTTCTCTCCTAATGAGGTAATTGGTGCAATAATACCACGGGGAAGGTGGCCCTGGCGTGCGGCTCAATTAAGAGAGGTGTATTAAATGATTTACGTTTCTTTCTTTAGCTGCCGCACTAGTTCTAGACTTGCTAAGTAATAAAATGTTGTTAATGAGCCAGAGTATGGGGCTCATTTGATTCTATACTGTAGCTTTCTAAGTAATTGACGCATTGTTCTTCCCTACCCTATTGTCCAATTTTTCTTTTCCCAATGCCAGAAGCAGAGAGACAGAGACAGAGAAACGGAGAGAGGAAACCACTCAAGTGTCAGATGGCAAAAGGGAGAACATACGTAAAGACTGATTCTCAGCTAGATTGTGACAGACCGACATCGAGAATGCGCCTGAAAAGTTATCTCTTAACATAGGGAGTTCTATCCGTCTGGAAGCCCTGGTCCGGAGGGTCTGGTTGCAGTGTTTCCCGTTCTGTGAGTTCTGCTGTTCTCTGGAGGAGCCGAGGGGACACCTTAGTTGGGATCGTCTAGCCGTGTTACGCACAGTGTCGTCCATTGACCAGCATCAGCACCATCGCCTGAGAGCTCTTTGGAAATGCTGACTTCCATGTCCCACCCCAAAGCTACTGAGCCAGAATCTGGATTCAACAAGACCCTCAAATGATCCTTATGCCCTTTGAAATTTGAGAAGCAGTGGTCTAGATCTTTCCAGTATCAACGAGAACTTCCCAGGCCTCCCTCAGAGAGATCCACCCAATAGAAACAAGCCCACGCCCCCCCCAGTGGCAGCATTGCTCTTTTTTAAATGTGGGATGCTACTCATGGGAGAAAAACCTTTTTTTTTTTTTTTTTTTTTTTTGAGAAAAAACAAAACAAAGAAACCGAAAAGACCATGAAAGAGTTTCTGGACTTGAAAAGTTGAAAAGCCCATATTTCATCCCATAACCACTGATCTGTCCGGCATCATACCCAATGGCTACAGCTCCACTCTGCTCAGCTGAACGAAAGGCCAGAGGGAAAACATTCTCTCTGACACAGGAGAGCCAGGAACGCCAATACAGAGGCAAACCTTCTCACCCCACAAAACGACAGCGGCTGGGAGCGGGAAGGGGCCTTAGAAGTCGTTTCCCACCCTTTCACCCCGCAGAACAAGTAACTGAGGCCCACGGGGGACAAGCGATTTGTTCAAGCAGCCCAGGCCTGTTAGTGGCAGAGCTGGCCAGGATGGGGCCCGGGTTTCTTGTCTCAGGTTCTCTTTCCATGGTACCAGGCGCCCTTGGGAAATCTGTGCAAGGACTATCTCCAGGCCAGCTTGCAAAGGCCATTTGCACCACGTGAAACTGTATTCTTCTAAAGCAAATGTATCATTACTCCGTTGTAACCACTGCTGTGGAGAGGCAATCCCGAGGAACCAGTCTGGCGGCTGGTCTCAGAATATTAGGCAGAAAGTGAGAACGTAAGCCATTCTCAAAAATTTGAACTGAATTCAACAGATGAGGAAATGGAACCAACTTTCTTTTGACTTTTTCTTTTTCATTCATTTTCCCCCCACCCCGAAGCCCACACGCCGACCCCCCTCTGGCAACCACCAATCTGTTCTCTCTGTTCCTACGCATTTGGTTTTTTAAGATTCCACGCATAAGCGAGATCGTACAGTATTTGCCTTTCTCTGTCTGACTTACTTCACTTCACTCTCTTGTTCCTAACAGGCTGTTCCGTTCCACCTTTGGCCCTTTCACAGTTATCTGTGTGAAAAGACTGGTACCACCAACCCATGGGGATATCTCCACAACTGACCGATGGCTTGGTTGTTCAAAGTCACCATTAAAAAAAACAATGGTGAAAAAAATCTTCAAATGCACACAAAACCGACTTGAGAACCAAGACATAATCACATAAATGTCCTTTAAAACCAAAGTCTCAACCGGCAACCCCATAACCTCGTAGACCCCAAGAAACTCAGATCCAAAAGGACCAAGTAACCGCAGTGGAAAAATCCACGTGAGAAAACCTATGGTGAAGAGAGCGCTTCCCAAACGCCAGCTGAACCAACCTCAGTCCTCCAAGCCCTCTTCTTCCGCCACCTCCAGAAGCCAAACCATATGCCAGTCTCCACCTCGCCTCCTGTCCCTCTAATACCTAAACTGTCAAACGTCAGCCTCCTGCTTATTCTCTCCGTGAAAGTGACATTTCTAAATCCGGGGCTCCTGTAATCGATCCCCTCTTCTTTTGTGGGTTTTTTTCTTTTTGGTCTTTCTAGTTTTTTCTTTTGGTCCTGAGCACCCTGCCATTTTCCTAACATGGAGCCAAGGGGGTGGGGGGGGGGGTGGAGAGAAGAAGCCAAGGCCCCTTCCCTGCAGGGATGTGAGTGACTGCTGTGTTTCCATGGCTCGCCTTCCACTGTTCTCCGTGACCCCTGCGGACTCCCCTTATGAGTGAATGTCCCGGAATGTCTCTTTATTAGGTGTCTGGAGAAGTAAAGCTGTCGTGATGCCAGCGCCCCCTCACTGAGGACTTTATTAGTTTTTTAATTTTCTGTCTGGGTGCTCCTGCGGCATCAAACTTTCCACAGCTGTTAGGAGCTATTAAGCAGCCTCATCGGGCCCTTTCCCCACCCCCATCCCCCTTCTTAATAACATGAGATATTTCTGGACATGCCACATGGAGCCTTTAAAAGAAAGATACTTTGTCTCTCGGATGAGAAATTGTTGGGGTCTGGGTGGGGAGAGGATGCACTGGCCTAAGAAAAGCTCCTTGTCTTGTCTCATCCGCATCCCGGCTTAGAGCAGGGCTGTTCAGGCGATGTGGGGAACCGACTTGGGCGGGGCCCGGGGGGTGGCGGTGTGAGGTGGGTGCAGAAGTGAGAACCCACTCTCTCAGCCTTTCTGCCCAGCGAGTAGGGAGCCAGAGGGGAGCTCTGACTGTTTTCAGAGCTGACTTGGCGTCCAGCCCAGAGCTTGATGCCTGGTTCAAAGCGTTCCCTTAAGTCTTAGAATGAGTGGACATTCTAAGACCTGCAGGGAAGAATAAAACAGAACGACTTGCAAACTTTCCCCTTGTAGGCACACAGCTGTGGCTCTGGACAAGAGGCCAGGGCTATTGCTCGTGACCACCCCCCCGCCCCAGAAGGAAATCATGATCCCCACCATCCCCACGCTCTGCTCCTTGCCAGCACCCCTGAGTTGCCCCCAAGCCGGCCATCCACAAGACACCCTGTGTGTAAATCCAAAGATGGGAATATGTGCACCCACACTGACTCACGCAAGTATGCACACGCACGCACAGAGTGATGCATTATTAGACCAAGCGAACTGGCCCTTTCCCACCACACTCATGGATCGGGAAGGTTATGACCACTTGGTGGGCAGAGGACAGACTAAGGGGCTGGAGAGCCCAGAGAATTCTCAGCATCCCTCCCGGCTCCAGGCTGCCCGGCAATTTGCTTTCCCGTGGCCGCCTTTAAGCCTCCCTTTGAGAAGACCTTATTTGCAGGGTGAATGTGAAAGCCTAGAGAGAAGAAAACCCTTTGGTGATGCCCGCCTCAGGAACAATTTTGCCTCTGAGAGCAAGTTGGTATTTGGGGTTAATCCCTCTGTGGAAACACTGGGTTGAAAGCCCAGAGGAGGTCAGGGGTCTGATTACAGCTTCTGTTTACATATAAACTTCCTGGTCCTAAGAGACAATAGCAAGGGTGGGGGAGGGGAGAGGGGAAGAAAAGAAAGAAACGGAGAATTTTTTTAATTAAATGGCCTTCTCTCTTAAAAATAAAGTCAACAAAATGAGGTGGAGCTTGTGTAATCAAGGTTTGATTTTAATGTCTAGGTACAAATATTTCTTTCAAGTTTTTCAGTCAGGATTTACATAATAGGGTTGAAGCATCTTTTGAAAAAAATTTGAAATGTAATATCGATATATATGCATATATTTATGTGCATAAATATATTAAAAAAAAATAAGACAGTAACCTTAGTCAGTTATCTCCTGAGAACAAGAGGGCCACTTTTGCTGTGTTTTTGAGAGTGGGCTCTGATTTGATTTTTGTTTAGTTTGGTTTGGTTTGGTCAAGGAAAGTCATGAAGACTCTACAACAGACGAATGAGCTGAAAACTATGGTATTTAGGCCAATTAAAAACTGCTATAAACAGACACTAGGAAAGCCTAGATGACAGTATTAAAGCCATATAACCTCATTCTTTCAAAAGAGTTAAGGAGAAAACAATACTTCCTCCACATGCTCGAAAAAAGGCAAAGCAAAACTATGCCGTTGGTGGGAGAAAGGGGGTGGGGGGAAAGGAAAAAAGGGCCAAAATGGTCACCAAAAAAGAGTGGATCTTATTTTTAAGATCCATAACTTGAGCAATTTTTTAAAGGATTAAAGTTAAAATCAAAATAGTTACTTTTTTTTTTTTTTTCTTTTGAGAAAGAGACAAGGGTTTAAGAGTCTGTCCCGGACAACTAAGAACATGAAGCAAAAATCCATGAAGAAACCCTATCGCTCGGGACATTTACAACCAGATGAAACTCAGGTATGTAGGATTTAAATCCAAAAACATCCCCTAATAAAAAAGAAATCCCAAATACTTGATCACTAGTTCCCTTCTGTATTTCTAACTGGTGAGATTTTTTGGAGGCTTTTGAAAATATTCAAGATGTTTCTCACTTTTTACTTTATCAAATAAAAAGAAAGCATTTCTTCAGTAAATCCTCCTCTTTCCACTTTGAGTCTCCACGTAAAGAATTTTGGAAAGCCAGACTCTACCACTTTGAAAATGAATTTGTCAACAAAAATATTTTTCAAAAAGCAAACAAAAGTTGACATCAAATCTTATAGGCCATTAATTGCC
Source organism: Leucopleurus acutus (assembly GCF_964270905.1). Classification (NCBI taxonomy): domain Eukaryota; kingdom Metazoa; phylum Chordata; class Mammalia; order Artiodactyla; family Delphinidae; genus Leucopleurus; species Leucopleurus acutus. The sequence goes on along the minus strand of NC_139147.1, from coordinate 74,713,203 downwards.
CCTCCAAAAGAATCAAGAAAATTTCTAATTCTTTCATTTTTCTCCGTAAGTTCTGTGGTCGCCCTAATTCATCAGCTATTTGGTTCCTGTCCTGTGTGCTTGGTCTTCCTCCTTTTATTCCTCTCATCCCCTAAATAAGAATGGTTTCTTGATATTTTCTAACACGAATTCCCTCAGAGCATCTGACAGCAGGAAGGTGGCTGTTTCAGTAGCAGGAATAAAGAGGAGACAAGGGAAGGAGGAGAGAGAATGACACAGACAAACAGTCCAGAGACAGACCAGCAGACGCAGAGTCCAAAAGTTCATGGGCTGAGGCAGTCCAGAAATGCCACGACTGAAGGCCTGCATTGTGAAGGGACACCTAACACAAAAGGTCTGCGTTTCTTAGGGGCCCTGATTTTCTGTCACTCTCCCTTGCAGAACCACTTTGGAGAAGGTGAGGCATTTTGCCAGGCTGAATATGGTGGTTGAATAAAGGGGAAAGAATTCGGGACCCACTGGCAAATATCAAAGGTTGTCAGAGAGCAAGTGGTGAGTCAAAGGGTGACATCAGACTGTGTTATGGGCAGAAGCCGAAGTAAGTCTAACAATAGCTGCCCTTTGGAGTCCAGAAGGCCAGTGGCTGGGCTCTGGACCCTGTAGTGGACTTACGGCCAGGGTGACCATATAATTCAGCCCTCAAACAGGGCACTTTGGAGAGTAAAAGTCGGGAGTCTATCTGAATTATGCTGGGGCAACGCATATAAAATGGACTGCTTGGGCTTCCCTGGTGGCGCAGTGGTTGAGAGTCCGCCTGCCGATGCAGGGGACACGGGTTCGTGCCGCGGTCCGTGAAGATCCCACATGCCGCAGAGCGGCTGGGCCCGTGAGTCATGGCCGCTGAGCCTGCGCGTCCGGAGCCTGTGCTCCGCAACGGGAGAGGCCACAATAGTGAGAGGCCCGCGTACCGCAAAAAAAAAAAAAAAAAAAAAAAGACTGCTCCAGGCAAACTGGGGTGTTGCTGACCCTAATCAGAATCCCTCCAAAATCTAGGAGATAAAGTTTAGCTGCTCTCAGAATCTTCTCCACAAAGTTCAGCCCCCAGCTGAGTTCCTTTTCCCCAGAGGGAAAGCCCCTACGGTAACAAAGAAAGGGGCATGAGGAAGCGCCTTAGCCAAATAAGTGTGGCAAATGGACTGTTCATATTCTTAACCACTCTGGGAGACTCACAGTATATATACAGTCATCCCGCATGATTGGTGTGGGATTGGTTCTAGGACCCCTGTGGATCCCCAAATCCAGGGATGCTCAACTCCTCCATATAAAATGGCATAGTAGGGCTTCCCTGGTGGTGCAGTGGTTAAGAATCTGCCTTCTAATGCAGGGGACACGGGTTTGAGTCCTGGTCCGGGAAGATCCCACATGCCGTGGAGCAACTAAGCCTGTGCGCCACAACTACTGAGCCTGCGCCTAGAGTCCGTGCTCCGTAACGAGAGAAGCCACCACAATGAGAAGCTCGCTCAGCACAGCGAAGAGTAGCCCCCGCTCGCCGCAACTAGAGAAAGCCCATGAGCAGCAATGAAGACCCAACGCAGCCAAAAAAAAAAAAAAAAAAAAATGGCATGGTTCAATCCACCCTCCACTGGCTACAGAGGGCCAACTGTATTAGCACATTAGAGATCTCGAGAAGGCCTGAAGTGAACTAAACTACTTAGCATTCTTCAACCCAGAGTCTTCCCAAAGGTTTTGGACCACCATGAGATCTTTTGTCTGCTGAACAGCTAGAACATTCAGGCAAACACTGCTCTAAACCTTGGGAGGCAAAGTATAGAGGGAAGGGCCAGGAGGACAGGCCTTCTTCTCCGGGAGATGGAAGCTGGCAGAGTCCCTGGGAGCTGCCAGGGCTCCTGAGGATGACACAAGCACATGTTCAGCTGGGTGATGTCATGCAAGAACTTCCCCCGGTTGCAGCCAAAAGGCCTGCAAAAACAGGTCTGAAGCCATCCCATGCCGTGAGCAGGAAGCCTTTGAGTTCACATTAATGTAGGCAGGCCTCCCCAGCCCACACAATCCTTTTCCTCAGACAGCCACAGGGACTGCATTGGATGTGAAGGAAATGGTGAGTCCAGCCCAAACTCAGCTGAGACACAGAGAACTTCTGTTTTCCTGTAAGCGTTCCTCTGCGGGGGGGCCCCCGAGGCTACACCTCATCCATCCCACCATGTCTCTGGCCTGTGTGTCCTGTGGGGAGTGCCTGAGGGAGCTTTGGGGATGCAGCCCCAGTCAGGGGCCACCGAAAACAAGAGGATGAGTTCTGGGAAGGGAGGTGATAGGTGAGCACAGAGGTTGGGAAGCAAGCCAGAGGCAGCCTGAGCACCAGGGGAGGCACTGTCGCTGGACGTGGCGGGCAGCATGGACGTGCGGTCCGTGAGGCAGAGGCTGCCTGTCCTGTGGATGCTCCACGGTTCTCACCTGGATTATCCCAGAATCCTCCGAGGCCATCTCCTTGTGGCCAGTCTCCCACTACTCCTGTTTGTCTTTCATTCTGCAGCCGGAAATACACACACTCACAGAGGCCTCTCCGAGCATCTCGCAGTGAGTTGGTGGGCAGGAAAACCCTCCAGAAAGGTCGTGGTGATTGGGGTGGGGGGCAGAGATCAATATGACTCCCATCACCAATATCCCAACTTCTTCACGTGGCGCCCAAGGCCCTTCATGAGCCCCCTCTAAGACACCTCTCCAATCTCCCACCCCGGCTTCCACTCGCGTCCACTACCTCTACTTACACCCAGCTGCTCTCTGATCCCTAAACATACCTCTCTTCTCATAATCCCTTGCTTTTCCTAATGCTGTTCCTTGCCCACAGAATCCTTGTCTTCCCAGCAAGATTTTCCTCAGGTACTTTAAGACCCACCTGAGATTTCACCTTTTTAGCTGAACAGCCTTCCCCTCTCTGCCCCTACACTATCTCCACTCAAGCAGAATTCAAGCCTTCCCCCTCGGTGCACCCACAGCACCTGGTCTGGCCCTCACCGTGGCCTAGGGGAGTCTCCTTGGCTGGACTCTGAGCGCCCGAGGGCAGGAAGCTGTCACACCGGTTCCTTTGCCCCGTGCGGACCCCCAACACCTGTTGCACAGTCGTCAATAGTGCCCAGTTGATGTGGGGTCATGGGCCAACAAACAGAGCTCTGTGGACTCACATTCAAGACTCAGACAGTTTTCCTCAGCCTTTAACATTTTAAATTTGAAAATAAAAGGCACCAGACACCTGCCTTTATGTCGGAATCTGAAAAGAATGATCAAAATGATGAAAATGTGGAAATGGACGAGGACTTCACAAGCATGGCTGAGCAAAAGGATGTCTGCTGGAGATTAGCATCCTGTCAATTCAGTTCCCAAGAGAAACAATAGTCTGAATGCCTAAAGCCCTTTTAAAGGGAACTAAAGCCCACTCATCTTAACCTCCGCCCCAAATGCATGATCTCCGTGAGTCCTTCAGGAAGCAGGTGTAAACACCGTTGCAGACAAGTACCTTCAGCTCAGAGGGGCTTCTAAGATGGAAGAAATATGGGGCATGGGGAGGCAGCAAGGACTGAAGAGAGAGAAAAGGGAATCAAGGAGAAAGACGGTACCTGGGAGGTGAGAAGAGGACCAGAAGGCTTGACAATAAAAACGCAGAGCTTCATGGAACCCATAGTCCTGTCAGAGGAGAAGGGATCCCGTCTAAGGACTAACTGTGGCCCAAGGGACCCAGAAAACAGAAGCGGGAGGCGAGAAGTGCTCGTCATCAGGACGTAGAGCTGAATAAGCAAGCCTGCATTTTTGCAGTTCTCTGGTTAATTTCAAGCCATAAAAATATGGTCCGAGACTCTGTAAAAATATTCCTAAAACATTCCACATGCTTCTCAAGGCGGAGGGTAATTGTTATGAACAAATCTCCACAAATTCTAGCGCCAAGAGCAACAAAATGAGAATAAAGAAGGAAGAAGAAACGTGAAAAAGGGGGCTAGTCAGAACGCAGAACGACAATGTGGGCATCCTCCCAGCAAAAGCAGAGGGCAGTGGAACTTTACAGCACCTCGAAGGCCTACTGTGATGGAGAAAGGTCCAGCAATATAGTCCTAAAGGATATTCTCATCATGGAGAAAGCTCTGGAGCACTGCTGAGTGAACTTCCTGTAGGTCGGATCATAACTTTGCAAACTCAGTCCTTGAGATCTAGGACTTGGAGGGACATCAGCTAGGTCAACCCCACTGTGTCTCTGAGACCCTTCCACGTGGGCTGCTTCACGAGGTGAGTCAGTTTCTGCTTCACCACATTTAGGTATCTTGACTTATAGAAAGTTCTGGCTTATAATGAGCCAAAGCTTGGAGAGTAGGGGAGCAGGAGGAAAGGTTGGGAGCTAACAGAGCCGGCTACCCTTCCCCAGGATGGGTCCTCAGGTATATGAAGGCAAGTTTCATGCTCCTCACTAAGCATCCCTTCACTTTCTGTGACACAAGTTTTATGTCACTCCCCTGAGGACATGCTCTAGCTGGAACCGAGTGCAGAACCCTGGGGGCCAGACCTCACTCCTGTCTACCATTGTGCAGCCATTAGTAGACTCTTCTGGTACAACAACAGCTATATCTTAATGCACAAAGAACAAGGGTGCCACTCCCTCCCCCCAAAAAAAGAATTGGCTGAAAAGTTTCTGTTGTTCCTGCCAAAAAATCTATGGTGAGCATATCAGAGCCAGCATAGCTGCCATTGGGCTAGCATCACCCCCCTTTCCTCCTCCCTCTCTTCCTCTCCTTTTTGGTCCTTCTGAGCTGAGATTTAGCCTTGTTGGGGCCTCCACTTCCCCCTCCCAAAGTAACCTTCATTCTGAAGGTGCCCTGCACTCCAATATGTACCCCTAACATAAAGTTCCCAAAAGTACCGCGGAAGACTGAGAGGCACTAAGAAAACCTGCATTACCCCCTTTAGTAAAATGAGAGCCCAACCCACTGAAGCTGGAAATGGAGGGAGGCTTCCAGACAGAACAGGCATGGCTAATCCCATAGCCTCCAACACCGGCTTCCTGAGACTGTCCTTCCTCTTGGAGCTCCTTGCTGGCCTCTCAGGTCAGGAATCCAGCCATTTCTCTTAATAAAATCAAACTCCAGCCCTCCAAGCTGGCCATGGTCAGAGACTCAAAAAAACAGGAGGGGGCTTCCCTGGTGGCGCAGTGGTTGAGAGTCCGCCTGCTGATGCAGGGGACACAGGTTCGTGCCCTGGTCCGGGAAGATCCCACATGCCGTGGAGCGGCTAAGCCCGTGAGCCATGGCCGCTGAGCCTGCGCGTCCGGAGCCTGTGCTCCGCAACGGGAGAGGCCACAACAATGACAGGTCCGCGTACCGCCGAAAAAAAAAAACCAGGAGGATTACTAGGAACCAGGGCAGGAAGATTCACCTGCAGGAGAAGAAATGGCTCTTTGCTTTCAGGCAGCACTGGCTGCTTAGTGACCATTTTTATATTCACCATCCCGTCTGGTTCTCAGCCGAATCCAGGGATACAGGTAGGGCAGGAGTTATATTAATTTTCCAGATGAGGAAACTGAGGCCTAGAGGAGAGAAAGTGATCTTTCCAAATATACAACACATAAGAGAAAGAGTTGATTCTAGAACCGAGGTCTCTAGTCTCTTTCTGATGGTCACAGATGTACTGATACACTAACAGGCTTCAAATGTCTCCATCTTAAGCACTTTATGCATACAGCAGCAGCCCAGTGAAAAGTTCTAAAAGTTGACACTTTCGGAGGACCTAATAGGGCTCAAATCAAGAAGCTTCCGTCCTGCAGCTCTAGCCCTCAACCCACGATGGCGCAGTGATATCCTTTGAAATAAATGCTATCTGTGAGGGGCCCAAAGGAACGCACAGCCACACCCTGGGGCACTGCAGGCCCCGCTGAGTCAGGAGGAGCATTCCCACGGGTGACCACGGTCGGCTCTAGGCTGTTGCCCTGGGAGACCAGAGAATCAGCAAGCAAAGAGCTGCCCGCCCTGCTCAGCCTCTCTGGGGCAATAGCTTAGCCCCAAAGCTGGCAAGCGCCCACCACTTGGGTGTGACTCGGCTGGGAGCCCGGCCCTGCAAGCCCGTTCAGGCCTCAGTTCCTGGTAACACTCTCATGCTTCGCCCTCTTGCATATGGGAGAAGAGTCATTAATCTGGCAGAAGCCCAACTCAGCAGCTGATTGGAATAGGCAACAGCACAAATGTTCACCAGACCAACCTTTCTTCCGTGAGGTTATTCAAACGTGAGTTTTAAAGCTACTATTTTAAAGGACTGAATATCAGGTTCATATAATGTGTCTCTTCTCTAAATGAGCACATTTTCTTATTCACAACAGGAATACATTTAGTGCTCTTCTAACCAGCAACCTGGAAAGACACTCCTGTGGATGTTACTCAGCGAGTATTTCCCAGGCGTGCAGTCGCACAAACACGCAATGAGGGGATGGCCATGGCAAGGTGCCGTGCAAAGTGGGATGTAAAAATACCAGCGTACTAACTTCCTCAGTTCAAATCCCACTTCACCTATGTAATAGCTTTGTGACCCTGGACACATTACTCAACTTCTCTGTGCCTCAGTTTTCTCATCTGCAAAATGGGGATGCTAGCACCTAGCACACAGATTTATGTGAATTAAATAAGATGGTCATACCTAAAGCACTTAAAACAGTGCTCTGAATATAGTAAGCCCTTGACAAATATTAGGCTTTATTATAGGGATGGTTTTACTTAATCCTTTCACCCAAAGAGATGGGAACTATTACTATCCTTACGAGGCAAGTTTCCCAAGGTCGTACTGCTAATAAGAGGCAAACTCAACACCCTAAACAGGTTTATCTGGATCCAACCCCATGTTCTTATACACTGCACTGAACAGCACAAATGCCTCCCAAGAACTCATGGTCTAATAAGACATCAGGGGATTAGTATTTGTTTTGTGCTATTTAAGTACCAGATACTTTGTTGGCGCTTTACGTACATTAACCTAAGTAAACAAATAACCCTGGTTCAAATCAAAATGTGTTTAGGGCCTCACCAAGTGCCACTGAAAGTCAGGGGATGGCAAGTGTCACACGGCCAGTCTCTCCAGGCCCCTTGTCTCTCCTCTGCCCCATGACGTCTCTATGGCAACCTCCTGGCTCCCAGAAGTGGCTCCTGCAGGCAGCCATAGCTTTTTTCCTTTGCACTCTTCTGATTTCACCGAATATCAGACCTGTAAGAACGAGCTACACACAAATCAGAGTTTATTCAGATTTCATCCCCCCAACCCCAGCCCCCCCCAGATTTCCAACTGTTTGGGGTCAGCTGTATTTTGGTTCTATCCTGAACAACCAGTATGGACTGAAAAATTGTTTTTTTCTTGCCCATCTCATGGGGGCAACTCAATGGGTAAAACAAACTATAACTCTAGGCACTGAACATAAATAATATTAGTCAGGGTATTAAGTACTCAGAAGAGATAAGAGATTTCAAGGAAAAGTTGCCTTCACTAAAACCTAAACACATGGATTTGAACAACCATATTTAATATGAAGACTGAAGAAATCCATTTGAATGCTTCTATATAAAAATTGGGGAGACGATAAAGTGTAAAGAAGTTTGAAATGTTCTTTTTTGCATAATATAAACCTGCATGTTCAGCCTTATTCAATTTTGTTTCATATATATATATATATATATATATATATATATATATATATGCATACACACAGGAGCCTACACACCAAAAGCAAGAAATCCAACAAGATGTTAATAGCGGTTACCTCCGGAGCATGGGTTAATGGTAACTTTATTTCCTTCTTTATACATTTCTGTATTTTACAAGTTGTACAGTAAGTCCCATACATGGGAACCTTCTAGTTGCGAACTTTCGAAGATGCGAACGTGCATTCCATCAACGTCAGGTGTGAGTGAAATTGCAGCTTGCCCTCCATCCCCTATTGCTGACGATCCTTCAGCCCTACCACCTCCTACCTCCTTTCCCTCCTTCCATCAGTAACTCTCCTTGCCTGTTCACTGATGCCAGCCCCTGTATGCCAGCTGTTGTACTGGACTAATGTACTTTTCAAAGTACTGTACTGTAAGATTAAAAACGTTTTCTTTATTTTTTGTGTTTGTTTGTATGTATTATTTGTGTGAAAAGTATTATAAACCTGTTAGAGTATAGTACTATATAGCCAGTTGTGTTAGTTGGGTACCTAGGCTAACTTCGTTGGACTTACGAACAAATTGGACTTAAGAACGTGCTCTCAGAACAGAACTCGTTCATATGTAGGAGCCTTACTGTATATAGTGAGGCTATGTTATTTTTATAATGTAGAAAGATACCAAAATGATTATTTCAGTTTTAAATTTGTGCAAAGGAAAACAGATATGTTCATATTAGCAATTAGTATTTTAAACTATGAGAAAGTCTAAGAAGTCAACTGTAATAGGAAAAGTAATAATTAAGAAAAACCAAGAAATAAGTTAATGAATATGAAGACAGAGTAGTATACAATTTATATTTATAAACTAACTCAGATTTTGCAACAAAGTACTAATGATACATGCTAACAAACTCTGGCCATTTGTATCCATTTACAAAAGGTATAATACTTGCAAATTTATCTCTAGTTTGAAGCAATGGTGTTTAATCTTGAGGAAGGGGAGTCATAGGTCCATCTGAGAATCGAAGAAGAGCTGCAAACAATAAACCTTTCCCCATAATGAGGATAGAAACACACACACACACACACACACCCCGCAAAGTTTGGCGTATACATTTCGAAGCTTCCTGGTCCCTGAAGCTCATCTACCTCTTCCCCCAGAGCCCATGAAACATAGGTCAAGAAACTCTGCTTTAAGAATTTTCCTTTCCCAATCCCCCCCAAGATTTCTATTAAGAATAATTTCAAGTACAGAAAAAAGTTGAAAGAATAGAGCAATGAACATTCACATACCTCCCACGTAGACTTAGCAATTCTTAACATTTTTGTGATATCAGGTTTATCTATCTACATTTTCACCGAAATATTGGAAACTGTCAACATTAGTAACACCCCCATAAATACTTCAGTATGTGCTCTTTAAGAATAAAGATGTTCTGGGGCTTCCCTGTTGGCGCAGTGGTTGAGAGTCCACCTGCCGATGCAGGGGATACGGGTTCGTACCCCGGTCCGGGAAGATCCCACATGCCGCGGAGCAGCTGGGCCCGTGAGCCATGGCCGCTGAGCCTGCGCGTCCGGAGCTTGTGCTCCGCGGTGGGAGGGGCCCCAGCAGTGAGAGGCCCGCGTACCGCAAAAAAAAAAAAAAAAAAAAAAAAAAGAATAAAGATGTTCTTCTTCATAACAAGTGTATTACACCCAAGCATATTAACAATAATTCCACAATATCTATTACCAAGAATTTTTTTAATAATCACAAAGAAGGTGAAGTCCCAGGAGAGCACAGAGACCAGGAGGTGATAATCTGCAAAGACTGTAAAAACGCTGTCCCCAAAAGAGAAATGTGCAAACCATCTCTATTTTGGTCCCCAGCACGTCTAGAGGCAGTAGCTGCCCTCCTCCACCGTGCCAGGCCCAGGCAGATCATTTGGCCCAAGGCCTTGGAGAGAAGAAGACCTCAGTGGAGCACCTGCCTTGGCCTGTGGCATCCCCCCACCAGGGCCCACATGCTCTGACTTGGGCTGGGCGGCAGACACAGATGCCCCTCTTTTCCTTCTCCACCACAGAGAAAGCCAATAACCCATTTCATGGTGTCTTACTCCTCACCTGCCAGCAACGTAGCCATCAACAATCCCAACCAATTCCTGGGCTTCGTCTTTCCCTCGTTCTCCTGCCCGCTCTCCCAAACCTCCAGACAGCCAGCAGGGTTGGCTGAACTCAGCCAGACCCAAAAGACCTGGCTCTGCTGCTATTAATCCTCTCCATTCAGACTGGACTTATTTTATAGTGATTTCTAGATGCCAGAAAATTGTAGAGTTCAAAAGTTAAAAAACAAAAACAAAACCACTCCCTCCGTGCCCCACTATAACCTCCACATCAACTCCCAGTACAAACGCGTAAGATCCCCTCAGCCCATGGAACACAGCTCTGTCTGTGGTTATCCTTTTGACATGGTTATATAACTAGTGCCTCCCCCACTAGACTGAGCTCCTTGAGAAAAACAACCCTGTCCTTTTCAACTTTGTATCCTCTGTATAGTGGGTTGAATGGTGGCCCTCCAAAAGATATGGCCATGTCCTAACCCCATCAGTACCTATGAATGAGACCTTACTTGGAAAAACAAGGGTCTTTGCAAATATAATTAAAGATCTCCAGATGAGATCAGCCTGAATTATCCAGGTCGGTGGACCCTAAGTCCAATGACAAGTGAGTGTCCTTATAAGAAACACGTAAAGGAGAGACACACAGAAGGAGGAGAAAGCCACATGAAGCTGGAGGCAGAGCTTAGAGTGATGCAGCCACAAGCCAGGGAATGCAAGGACCACCAAGCTGGACAACACAAGGAAAGATTCTCCTCTAGAGCCTTTGAAGGGAGAGCAGCTCTGACAATGCCTTGATTTCAGGCTTTTGGCCTCCACGACTATGAGGGAATAAATTCCTGTTGTTTAAAGCCCCCAGGTTTAGGACTTCCCTGGTGGCGCAGTGGTTACGAATCCTCCTGCCAGTGCAGGGGACACGGGTTTGATCCCTGATCCGGGAAGATCCCACATGCCGCGGAGCAACTAAGCCCGCGCACCTAGAGCCCACCGTGCCACAACTACTGAAGCCCCCACGCCTAGAGCCCATTCTCCACAACAAGAGAAGCCACCGCAGTGAGAAGCCCATGCACCGCAACAAAGAGTAGCCCCTGCTCGCCACAACTAGAGAAAGCCTGCATGCAGCAATGAAGACCCAACACAGCCAAAAATAAAATTAAATTTAAGAAAAAAAAAAAAAGCCCTCCAGTTTATAGTAATTTGTTACAGCAGCCCTAGGGAACCCATATATCCTAGTAGCACTGTCCCTGATAGATAGTTTGAATAAAGCGTATTTGTTGAAGAATTGAAAAAGCTGAGGATGTGGTTTTATACCTTTTTTCATATCGTATAGACAAGGAAGCATCTCTGAAGGCCACTGGAGTCTGGCTAACAAAGACCAAAGCATCGTTATTCTGGGGTCCACTGAACAATTTGTCCCTTAATGAGGTGTTTTAATCTCACTTTATATTCATTGTTCTGCCCTCCTTGATTTTACTGTAAGTGACTGAACTGACTTCTGATGTATTGCCAGCACACCATGAATTGTGAGCCTCTTTCTTTAAGGCTGGGGATGGGAGGAACTAACTCTATTTCCCTGTTCAGTTATTTCAGGCAAGGGTGGGAGCAGCTTTTCTGTGCCAGCAGCATCCTGATTGTGATTCAGGATGTACGGCCTAAGGCAAACAGTTCCTCTTCAGATTCAATCAAATAGGAAGGAGCAAAGGCCCAAACAAGAAAAGCTGGGTCCTCTTTGTGTGCACAGCCAAGGGGCCCTGGGAAGCTTGCGAGGGATGCCGCGCTATCTCAGGCTTAGCGCGACTGAACTGAAATGGTACTCAGGAAACTTCTGCACATATTCAGCACATGTTTCCAATCCCCCCTTACATAATCACATTCTGGACAATCTGAAAATCCACTGCAGTGGAAGTTAGTTGCAGGCTATAAGGACACAGGCTAACCAGAATTAAAAGCTTGCTTTTATATCTCTATGCCTTGGAAAAAATTCTGCATGCAACTACTTCCATGCTGTTGATTGTGGTTTGTAAGAACCGAAGGATGGCTTCTGTGGACATTCTGTTTGTTGACACATGGTGCAACTCAGAACTGATTTTTCACTCGGTAAGTCATGACCCTTTCAAGGATTGAGAAATCGGTTTCGTGAGAGGTACCAGCAATTTTGCTCAAATGAAACAGAAGAGAATAGAAAATACCAGCATGTATCCTGCATAGTAAGGGTAAGCATTGTCCCATGAAATTTTGCTTCGGTTTCATAGATATGTATATGTCACTGGCTTATGAGAGAAAAGGTACTCCTTGCTGTGAGTCATAATCCAAAAAAGTATGAAAGCCACTGTCTTAGAGGATCTGCTGCACCAAACCAGAAAGCACTCTTTCCCGTCTTCTACGTCCCAGTTCTTGAGAGCACTGTTTGCAGTTATGCTGGGAACTTGATTAAGAACAATTCATCACACAGCTCATGAGAAAGGAGCATCCATTCCCCTATTGCTGTGCCTTCTGCCTTCAAGCCCCACCATTCCCGAAGCCCAGCTCCCTGCTCCTGGGTCCTCCTTTCTACACCTTGATAGAGCCTCACCTGGCTCAATTCCATCTTCCTGGGGCCAACTCTTCTTCCCCCATCGTCCTAGAAACTCCACAGCTTTTCACAATTATTCTGAAACAGACTCAAACGTGGAGCCCCTAGAGTCTTTGAGGAAGAAGAGAAACCACCTTGATCCCTTCTCTAACCATCCCTTGTCTTTCTATACCAGTGTGTCCAATTTTCCCTTTTGACCTTTTGCCAGAAAGATGGTCACTCTGACCCCCATTAAAGATTCTCTCTCCTTCACGAATTTGCTGACTCTCCTGGACCCATGGTCCAATACTTCGTCAGATGTCCCAACACTGTGCCCAGTTTCCTACAGCACCTGCCTCATAGATCTGATACAAGCTTTCTGATCACATATAAAGGCTGTAACTAGAGCTTTCTGATCACATGTAATTAAGAACTGTAACTAACTAGCTTAGCGGAGTAGTATAGACTGGAACTGGTACTTTGGCATCAGCAGAACTGGGTCCAAGTTTTGGTGTCGTTGCTCTCCTGGCTGTTGACCTTGAGCAAATTGCTTAATTTCTCTAAGCCTCTTCTGTAATCAAGATAACACTAACACCTATCTCAAGGGAGTTGTTGAAGCCTGTTTTTGTTTTTTTTTTAAGATTGATTGAAGTTTCTGGGATGAATTCCTCTTGCGCATCTTATGAATGGATTTCAAAAAATGTCTTTATTCTTTCAATGCTTTCAGGAATCTATATTACCTGAGGGAAATGTAAAAAATGGAGACTTTCTGAAAAATATGTATCGTCTAACGAGTCAAGCCATTCCTGACGCCTTACAATTACAAAAAAGTAAAAAGAAAGGAACAAGGAAGGAAAGAAGGCAGAGGTAGAAAATTCTCCGTATGGTCCAACATCTTGCGTCTGTACCACAGGGATCTTCTTGCATTAACACCAGACCAGGCTCATCTTTCTGCCAGCGGCATCCTCTGGTTTGGTGGGTCTGTAAATCTGTTTCAGTACAAAAGATCCACTTAATGGAAAGCAAGTGTGTTGAGGAAAAAACTGCACTCACATTTTCTTGTGCATTCTTTATGCAAAGAAGGAATGATTCAATAACCCAAAATAACCGAAGGAACTGCCCTTTGTGTCTGGAATTGGTCTTTCTTCTAAGGTGGCCGTTGATGATGTGGCATAAAAAAATAAAAAAATATTCAGTTGATTTTAAAATGGTTTTTAAAACCTTCAGTAATGCATCTGTAGCACACCAATAGGAAAAATACTAACACTTCATTTTTTTAAATGGTCAAAAACATCAACAGATAATTCAGAGAAGAAATAATGTTTCTCATAAATATATTAAAATGTTTAAGCTCACTAATGATCAAAGAAATATGGAAAGGCAAAACTGAAACTCATCTGCACTAATCAAATTTGTAAATGTTGAAAAAGATAATTAATGTTAGTGTAGGAATAATAAACCAGGCATTCTTCTCTGCTGATGGGATAGAAAGGCTAATCCTTTCTGACAACAATCTGGTAATACAAACCAATAACTAGAAGTTCTGTACCCTTTGAATAGTAATTTAAATTCCATGAACACATTGAAGGGAAATAATCAGAGATGTAGGCCTGAAGACATGTAGACATATGTACAAAAAGTTCTCATTACAATAAGTTTTGTAATAGTGGAAAACTTGACGGCAGCCTACGTGTCTAATAAGGAAATTGATAAATTAGACGGCTCATCAGTATAATGGAATCTTATACAGCATTATGTTTTCAAAATTTGTAATGGCGTGGGAAAATGTGAAGTGTAAAACTTTGCACATAGATGGTTCCTTATTTGATAAATACATAGATAAAAGAAGGTTAAAATAAAATGTACTAAAATATTAATAGAAGTTATCACTGGATGGTAGGATTCTAAGTAAATTTATATTTTATATATTCCCAAACTCTTTAGACTGGGTATGTATAACTTTTATAATTATGTGTTTGACTCACCACTATGTTATACCAGAGCCGTAGCCAGGGGGAGTTGACCTAAGCATGGACATTTAGCTGTCAACTCCAATGTGCTGGATGGTTGGAGGATGCATGTATCACAAGTGATCCCATTCCGTAAGGGGTACAACACATATAAAGATGAACAATCTGAAAATGATTCATCAAGCAATACAGGATTCTGATCAGAGCAAAGCCTTCTACATGGTAAGTACTCAGTAGACTACTGAATTCAGCTTTAGTAACAGATAAACAGAACAAGCAGTAAATGCTACTGGAATCTGATGGACAAGAATCCTGTGGCCTGAAGAAGAAAAAAGAACACAGTCAGGGAAGGGGCTGTGGTAGGGCTGGTTCTTGCATTGGAGCTGCAAGGAGGCGTAACTGTGCAAGTGTGGAGGAGGGGGAGGGGTGATCTGTGGGAGAGACTGGCATTTCTCCTGGGCATCCCAGAGACAGGGCCCAGGCCCTCACTGGTCTATCAGTTTCCGCCTGCTCATTTCAGTCATGTTAGAGCCTCCTTAAATGTTCATCTTTTTCCTGGATCGGGAAGGAACAAATGGAGGCCCAAGACTGCTGGGTCATCAGTCAGTGGCCATCGCTGTACCAGGCAAGGTGATGGCCTCTGCGTGTCCCACCCCTTGGTCCTGGTTTAACTGAGTGCTGGTTAGGGAGGACCCCAAGGAACCAGTCATCTGCACCACACTTTACAGAGTAGCCAGCTCTTCCAACAGAGAGTCTTTCCCTTAATCTCCCACTGGCCTGGGTAGGACTCAGTTTACAGTTAAGGAAATGGGGGCTCACTGAAGTGAAAGGATCTGTTTAAGTTCAGAGCTAGCTAGTGATAAAACCAGGGCTTTAATTTAGTCTGGTGCTTTCCCCCTGTACTACAGGACTAAGTTGTGATAACGTTCCTGGAGAAATACTCTTGGGGTAGAAGGCGTTGACTACCTCTCCCCCCTTTGCATGAGAACAAAGAAATCCTTCCAACGCTTGTCAGCACCTCCTCTGTTTCTTGAAGTCCTGGGTGCGCCAGCACTGGGGGCACCAGAAAGTAACACAAATAAAATGTAAAATATGGTAGGGGAAGAGTTCCAAAGGGAATGATCAGAATCCACTCTCTGCCTATGTTTTGTGGGCAGATAGGAACGCTTCCTGAGGGATTCCTCTTTGCTTCCATCAAATCCCCATAGAGATCTGTGAACCCAAAAAGACTGAGAATTACCGAAAGATCATTGCAACAGAACCAGGGTGGGATTCTATGGACCCTAAATTCAGCTCTGAGCTTCCTGGTCACCAGGGGAAAATCAGCAAAGTAATGATAAGGCAAAGACTTTCTACTACAAAAGAACTTTTTCACCACCAAACTATAAACACACACACACACACACACACACACACACACTCTCTAAGACAAACCAAAAGCCAAAATAGAACTCACCTGTCATGCTGTCCACCTCATGGAGTTACAAGGCAAGGACTGGTCAGGAGTCAAAGGCAGTTCTTTTGAGTAGAGGGGTTTAATTGTTTGGGTGAAATTTAAGAATCTGCATTAATACAGTCACAAAAATTCACAAGGCTGTCCAAGACATTGTAAATACTCAAAGATGGAAAACTTGAAGCTGGGGGAAAAGAGATTTGCCCCAAATATATTTGGAAAACCGTAGCTTAGTATCTACACCAACATGCTAGAGGTATTCATCAAGCGTTGCCCCAAAAATGGTCCCACATGATTCACTTTTATAAACAGACATAGATTTCATATTAACATTCAAATAATGCTAGAAAGCTGAGGAAGATGTCTTAGCCCTATGAAGGCTCTGGCTGCCGGGCTTGGTTTACTCTGTTGATCTGTCTACAGTACCTTCCTTCAGAGCTAGTGCTGTGGGGAGGACCTGCCTCCTTCCCAGGTCTATTTTTCCAAATCCAAAATTAACAGGATCCTAATAAATAAAGAGTTTGTGAGTAGAATTGGGTTTTTGGTTTTTGAGGGGTTTGGGATTTTTTTGTTTGTCAGTTTATTTTTTGTTTTTTGTTTTTTAACCCAGGCATTCTCTTTTCCTCATTTTATTTAACCCTGGAGAAAAGAAGTTAAAACACATTCCTGGAGAAGGCGGCTAAACCACAAAACCTCCCCCAAGGCCTAAATCCCTCCTCTGCGTTGGTTGGTCTGAACTCGTTGGTTGGTTTAGAGTGAAGGGGCTCTTTCCTCTGGGGCCTTTGAAATAGCCATAATTAACACTTCAGTGAGGTTTATGACACAATGGTATCATGTACAGCAAGAGTCAGCAAACTATGTCCTGCGGGGGATTCATTGTTGCAACAGAGACCATAGGTCCCACAAAGCCAAAAATATGTACCACGGGCCCCTTTCAGAGGAGGTCTGCCAACCCCTCCACACCCTCTCAACTCCATCCCCAGCACCGCCCACCAAGAAGCAGCCTTGAGTTTTGATGGTCACGTGGGCCTTGGTGAGAACCAGGGCTTGAGATTTCTTCTAGAATACTGCCTGCAAAGAATACCAACCTACCGAAGTGGACTGTAGGGACAAGGGTTAGAAAGGTGACCAAAAAGAAAAAATGAGGCAAACAGAGAGAAACTCCCAGTATCAGAGCACTCCCACCCTATAAGATGCTGTGACTGCTGCTCCTTCTGTCCTCCCCTCCCCTTCCCTGAACCTCCTGGGCAACTGCTGGGTCTGGCCCCAGGTCCCTCTGCAGTCCCATCACATTGGTAGTTTGAGATCAGCCATGATAGGAGTATTTATACCACAAGAATCAACAGAGGCTACAAATCGGAAAACCCCTCCACACACACCAGCCCCCATCTCCCCAAGAGCTGATGATTAAACATTCCCCAGCATAAGTATGTATTGATACCTATCATTTCACATAAATGGTACCATGCATGCCTTGTGAGGGAGGCTGGGGGCTACGCCCATCCCAGCCCCCAGCTGAAGGAGTGTTGGCTGCCGACAGCTCACAGCTAAGTCTCTCTCTCTCCAGGAGTTGCCTGAAGCTGAAAGAAGCTGCCAAACCCCAGGTCTGCTCCCTTCCTGGGGGCACCGTCTATGCAACTACTAGGGTGAAAAAGCCAGATCCGTCTCAACTCAGAACAATCCCAGCTCCAAAGTTCCCCTTGGGTTGAGCAGAGGCCTCTGTTGCAACTGCCTCAGAAAGAGAGGAAAAGACAGAGACAAAGAGACAGAGAGACGGAGACAGAGAGATTGTGAGGCCCAATTGCCCACCACCAGATTCTCTCTTCTTCACCTTCTCTTGTCTTGAGTTATCTGCTTCAGTTCATTTTTTCATTTGCTTACGGTTCTTTCTAGAGTATTTTTCCCAGACCGTTGCCTGGATATCTGGGTGATATTTTTATTTATTTATTTATTTACCCTGACCAGCAAGAAGTATTTTGGCTTGCTCCAGTGTTTTGTAGATGTCTTCAAGTTCCCATTATGGTAAGTGAGAAACATGACACCCACCTCTTTTCTTTTCTTTTCTTTTGTAATTAATGTTTTCCTCTTTGTAGTGAAGGGGGCAAGAGGTTCTCTTTACACCTGCTGTTCAAGAATTTTATCTGGATGGGCTTAGGTGTGTGGCTTTCAGTCCTAGTGACCCCATGAGTTCTTTTTAAACCAAAGACTCAGACCCGAGTCTTTTTCACTCGGGGAAGTAATCATCTGTCATTTGTCTAATTATTCCCTCTCCTTCATGTGTTTATTTTTCTCCTCCTCCCAGAATTCCTATTACTGACATCTTAGGTCTCCTGGGTCCAGCCTTCAGGTTTCTGATTCTGCCCTCATGATTTCCATCTCTTTGTATTTTTGTTCTGGGCATAGGATGCTCTTGCATTTGATCTGTCAAGTCCATCTCCTGATTTAATTCATCCAGTTAGGAGTTTCATTCAAAATATGTTTAGTTCCAGGAAGTCTTTGTTTTCCTTTTCTACTGTGTTTGAAGGTCCTTGTTACTTCTGCTCAGGCTGACATTCTAGCTGTTTGGTGGGTACCTCTCCCTCTGTGCCCCCTGATCCCTCTTAGATGCACACTTATTTTTTTTCTATCTGTTCTTTGAAACTCAGGGCCAGCTCTGTGAATTCCTTAGGTGACATTAGTCCTGTGAGTAGTTGCATATAGGGAGTCGGTCTCAGTCATGGCACCAGGAGGGAGCAAACCTCTCAGTTCCACTGTGTCTCCAGGTTCAGCTTATCCTCAGCAACCTGGCGGGAGGGGGGCCGGTCATGAGTGCTGATGTAGCCCAGGACCCACCTCAATTAGAGCCTCATCCCCAGTCTCTCCATCCACTGGCTCAAAGGGGAGAAAGCCTTGCCCTGACTCCCTTCCCCAAGTCTCTAACAGAGCCTCACCTGCCCTTGCTCCTCCAGGCTCCGCCCCCATCATTCCCATTGGTTGCCTCATCAGGAGAACACCAAGTTGGAACTGAGAGTCGACGGCAGCCAGGGCACCATCATATGAAAATTTCCATCCCATGTCTTAATGTAAAAACAGGAAAAATTTGATCTGCTATCACTGGCAAGTGCCTCATTTACTTCTAAGACGATTAAGCTCTTTGTTCTTGCTGGATTTTGGGGGGGAAGTCCTTCAAAGTTGTGTGCATTAATTAAATATTTTTGAATAATTGGATTTACTTTAAAATTGCACTCATTGGGAGAGTGAGTGAAAAAGGCAGATTCCAAAGTACATACATATGTGTATGTATGTGTGTATGTATCTCCCTCATCTGTAGAAATAGGAAATACATCCAGAAAAAAAGTTTGCATGAGGGCTTCCCTGGTGGCACAGTGGTTGAGAGTCCGCCTGCCGATGCAGGGGACACGGGTTCGTGCCCCCGTCCGGGAAGATCCCACATGCCGCAGAGCGGCTGGGCCCGTGAGCCATGGCCTCTGAGCCTGTGCATCCAAAAAAAAAAAGTTTGCATGAACAAACGCTAAATTGTTGTCTCTAGATGGTGAATTTATAATTTTTATTATCTTCTTTTTTCCTATCCAGATTGTCTAATATTTCTCTCTTATGAAAGGTTAAAGAATTATTCTGTTCAATTGTTAATTCAGCGAAATACATCATAAAATGTTTGATGCTTACAAGCAATTTTAGAGTGTAAGGAGGGAGATGGCAAGCAGTCCTTGGCCTCTCTCCACCTCTATGTCTGTACAATGAGAGCCCCTCTTGGGAACTCCCTGCTCTCAGCGGACCCACCAGGCTATTAGTAACCTGTGGGGGCAAAGCAGAACCACAGACAGAAGCTTCTCACCAAGAGTCACACAGGATGGTCCCCACCTAAGATACATTCAGGCCAGGAATGGGCTTCAGAAGCAAAGCTCGGCCACCCCTGATTCCCCTGGTCTCCCTGATTACCTAGTTCTGGCCCCAATGGACTGGACAGTCTCTCAGAGCGGAACCACTTCCAGGTAACTGTCACATCTCCAGTTCCAGGAACACTGTCTGGCTCTCACTGACCACTCAGTAATACGAACCAGAACGGCCATACCAGCTAGACATCAGCCCTGATCTAAAACAACTTCTGAACAGGGCTGACCCTCAGGCAGAGGCTGCAACCCCATTGCTCCAAGCCACATTTTATGGAGTTCTTTTAATAGTCTCTCATGTAACCCATAGCCATATCATAAAACTAAACACCCCATTCTGTACATCAAATCCACTGACTTCTTGAGCCCTAATTAGCACTGGGCTTTTCCCTCTGAGGGTTGTATTACAGTAATATTATAACCGACAGAAATGGAATCTTTGCTGGGGGCAGTAAAATCCTTCAGACTAACTGAGCTTATGCTGTAGTCACAGTGTCACGGTGTGTCACCCTTTCTCTGAAGTCCCTTTGCCAGCTTCCTATGAATGTCCCTCTTCATCTTTCCTTCCTACCCCTCCCCCTCTCTCCCCAGGGGTCCCTTCCCCTTCCCAAGCTCCTTTCATCTCTTTCAATGACATACAGCCTTGAGGGCTTAGATGTTTACCTGGAGTCACTGGACAGGATAGCCCCAACTCACCTCTGAGAATAAATTTAGCCTGTGGGTGATATCCCAGATGGAGAGGTTATCTTTAGCCTGGCAGAGGAGGGGAGTCAGTCTGGGCCATGATATGAAACAGCAGAGGTGGAGAGAGGTGGGCAGGGGGAAGGAACGGAAACTAATACTCAAGAGTGGACAATAGCGAAGCTCAAGTGTACTCAAGTGGTGGAGGATGAAAAGGTGAAAAGTCGTGGTATGCCTCCTGAAATATGAGGCTCCTCCAGGAACACCCTGGATTAATGGTCTGTTTCATTCCGTCCATGAACTAGGAACCACTTTAATAGCAGAAAATATGGCTACATTATGGGCAGGCAGTATAAAACCACAAGCACTCATGTTCTTTAGAAAAAGCAACAAACTCAGCAGGATCGGTGGTTTTCAAGTTTCCCCATTCATATCTGTTTACTACTTGTTCATTAGTTTTGTTGCCTGCAGGTGCTAAAGGTTTAAGACGTAAGGAAAATGCATGGAAAAAAATTTACATGGAGAAATTACATTACCTGAATTAGGGGAAAAGCCACTATTATTCGATTTTAAAGGTCTTGGCTTGGAAAGAACTAGGACTCCTATTCCTGAACAACTCAAGAAAGACTGCAGACTTTTCCCTAGAGAGATTGAAATAACTTTCCTTCCTATCATCCTGATAGAAGAAATCCTCCCTTTTCACTCTCTAAAATCTTTCCTGCCATCGTTTATATCCACAGTCTCTTATCTGACCTTCCTTATAGAACAATTAGCAGAATCTTTCATCAAAACAACCAAGCACTTGCTAGTTATTATTAGGGGGAATCTAGGTCCTAGTTTGCGCCTGAGCTGGAGTCTGATGTGTCCAAGCACATCTGACAACTGCATGAGGGACCAAGGGGCTCCTGGGAGGGAGGGCGTTCTGGGGCAAAGGAGACCTGAGGGGGCCCGGGTTGACCCTGGAGGACAGTCTTGTTCATTGGAAGCAATTCATCCCAAGTACGCCTTGGTTAAACACGTTTTCGACTCATATCTGAGTTTTATCAAGAGCATCAGGACCAGAAGGGAAAATGGAAAAGACAATTTTGTTGGAGTTTTATGGGAACAGAGTGCAGACAGTAGAGCTTTGGGGCCACGCTACTGGAATGTCACACGGAGGGGAGATGAGCAAAGAACCTTCTTCCTCATTCCCCAGAACTCTGGCTGCAGCGTGCCTAGGGGCAGCCATCAGGAGCAGGCCCTGGGGCTCTTAGGCTGTGCAGAGAGCCGGAGATCCCTTGCCCTAGGTACCTTAGGGTAGAGTGCCACGAAGAAGTCACACTCAGGCAGTGAGGCCTGGGGCACTCAGCTTCCTTTACCAGGTACTTATATAATTGTCACCTTCTGTCCTTTTCTTGTCTAGATTAAAGGATGCCAGTTCTGTCAACCAGTCTATGGAGGGCATCTTTATTTTAATGTCATATGAGTGCATTCTGGTCCTCGTTATTTAACTAGAAGTTACCTTATTCACTTCTGTGACTCTCCCTCCTACCAGTCTATAACAGAGTACAAATAACAGGAGATTTGTAAATACTTTAATGAGAACCTACTAGTAAATAATTTGCTGGTTTCCATCAGTTATACTCCTTAGGATCCACCCTGATTGACAGCATACTGGTACTTGCTAGAGATGGCCTAACACTTCCTGCCCTGTGGCCAACCATGCCCCTTTGGATCCTTTCTCCACTACCCACGGGCCAGATCAGTCTTCTTGCGTATAGTATTTGAGATATCTACATTTTGCTACCACACAGTTTTTTGTTGTTGTTTGTTTGTTTTTTGTTTTGTTTTGTTTGCGGTACGCGGGCCTCTCGCTGTTGTGGCCTCTCCCGTTGCGGAGCACAGGCTCTGGACGCGCAGGCCCAGTGGCCATGGCTCACAGGCCCAGCCACTCCGCGGCATGTGGGATCTTCCCAGACCGGGGTACGAATCCGTGTCCCCTGCATCGGCAGGCGGACTCTCAACCACTGCGCCACCAGGGAAGCCCTACTACACAGTTTTTATTACTCAACATCACTCAGAATGGACAAGACTAGTTCTCCAGTTCTCAAGCTCAGTGAACATTAAACTTCTTTTCCAGGGTGTCAACAACCGTACCAACATCACCAACACCTGCAAGTGCACTGAGTATGTCCACAATAACCTCATTAAGTCATCATGAAAAAATACAAAAATATTGTATATATGTGCACACAGCATCTGGGAAAAGAAACTCTTAACGATGGCTGCCCCTGGGGAGGGAGGTGATGAGTTGAGGAGTCTATGCTGGAGGCAGAATTTTCATTGTATACCCTTTTGAATCACTTCAAATTTAAATCATGTGCATGTGGTACTTTTCCAATTAAATTTTTTAAAAGCTGGTTCTAAACAAACAAAAATACAACAAAGAAGGAGAGGCAGCCCTGACCCCCTTAGCAGTGGTGCTGACAGGTGCCCGTAGTTATGCCTTACCCTTTGGAGTCAAATGTCCACCACCATGCCACTGGCCCCATGGAAAACCTCACTGAAATCAAGACGGATTACGCAATGAAGTGCCTGGCTCCGGTCCCTCACAGCCCTTTCCCCATAACTGGGGCAACAAGACTTCCTGCTATGCCCAGGCTCCAGGACTCATCCTACTCCCAGTCTGGAGGGATTTTAAGGGACTCGGGGTTTGGGTGACTCTGCCTTTGTGTTCTCTTGGCAGAGTTGGTGAGGACACATATCTCCATTTTTAGCTTGCTTGATTATGAAATCCACCGAGGGGTAAATGAGACACCTATGAGATCAGACGCTTTCTCTCTCTCCCTCATTTATTCACCAAATGCAGTTAGTAAGAACCTCGTATGTGCAGGATATTAAACCAGGCCTGGGGCAGAAGCAGGTGAGAAGGGAAGGAATATCCCAGTGCCCTCCAGGAGTTCACAGTCTAGTAAGAAGGACAGATGGAGGCCAAACTCCCGAGCTTTACTGCATACAGGCAAGCGTGAGAGACAGGAGGAGGAAGGATTGCTTTCAGTCATTGGCAGGAAAATAAGGAGCCGCCAGGAGAGCTTTCAGGAGGGGATGACACTGTTCAGACTTGAAAACTGTTAGGATTACAGCAGTTGCAGATAGAGCCTTCCAGATCAAGGAAATGGCCTGGGAAGGTGACCTTCTTTTCATGCAGTATGAAGGTTCTGCACTACTGCTTTCCCATTCCTTGGAGAAAATACAAAATGGAAGGTGAAAGGAGCTGGGCCTGGAGAACTCAGGACGGCAGAAGAAGTTCTTTCCTTTCAAAACTGCCTTCCTCTGGCCATCAGGCCTGTCTTGTGAAAACCTACTATTTGAGCCCAACCCTCATGATGCCCGCCCCACCTGCAGACAGTCCACTGTCCACCGTCTTTCCCAGGAAGGATAGGCCATCAGGCTGCTGCACTCCCATTGCTCCCTATCTATTCTAGAGCGTCAGGGAGATTTCGAGGTTAGGTGCCCAGGCTCCGGGGCCTTTCTGCCTGGGTTCAAATCCCGGCTCAGCCACTGACTTCTGAGTCATCTCAAGCAAGCCACTGGCCCTCTCTGGGCCATAGTTTTACCTTATGTAAAATAGCATAATAATGGCAGCTCCCTCCTAAAGTCGCTCTGACCCGGTAAACAAGTTAATGCCGCCAAGGCGTTAGAGCGGCACCTGCCTTCCTGCCAGCCTCGGTGTCTGCTACGTATAGTCCCAGGGCTGCTGTTACACTTTACTGGACTGTCTGTCCCTGTGGACATGAGAACTTTGAGGGACAGGACCGCCCTCTTCATATTTGAATCTCCCCCCACGCCAAAACCCCCCATGCTTAGAGGGGTCCTGCAAAGTAGGTGTTCAATAACTATCTTGAAGGGACGAACAAAATATGCTCATGAAAAGGAAAAGAAAAGTTGAAGTCCAAAGGCAAAGACAAAACAACGTAGGTAAAATGGTGGAGAAGGATCTCAAAAAGTAAGCGCAGGGGATGAGCATACACCGCACTTCCAGGGGAGAAAAATCCCCATCATCCCTCTTCTACCTCTTAACACGGGGATTGCGCATTTTTATTTGAATGGTATTTTTCTCTTCCTTGCCAGCATCCCTGGCCAGGGCGCTCCCTTTCCTCCTCCCGCGCGGGGCGGTTCTCCCCTCCCCCGCCCGGGCCGGGCCGCGGCCGCAACCCTGACCTCGGCCCCCACGCGGGGCAGCAGCCGGGCAGCCGGCGGGCGGGCGGGGCAGGAAGGGGGAGACGCGGCTCCGGGCACCCGAGATCCTTAACTACAGCTTCCAAAGCCCTGCTCGATCCTAATCAGTGTGGGAAAGGAGCGCGGGCCGGGCCGCCGGCCGGAGCCGCCGCCTCTTTTCATAAACTTTATCGCCGCGCGCAGCCGCTGATAAACCACCGTAAATAAACGAGCGCGGGGTGTGCGGCTGCCCCAGGCTGCCTGCGCCCGCCCGCCCGGCCCCGCGGCCCCGGGGGAAATGAATCACACGCCGCCCGCCGAGCTGGACAGAGTTCCCTGCTCTCCTCCTCTGCACACCAGCGCCATAAATCATCGGACGTTCCTCCCCTCCCCAGAACCCCTTCACCTTTTGTTTTATGGATTCAATAAAAAGTCCAGGAGTTTTCTTTCCGGCTGCCGGGCCACCCCTCCTCGTCCGGGGAGCTGAGTGTGTTGTCCTGGGTTATCCTCTTGCTTCAGGTCAAGTTCCTCAGGCCTGGGTTGGGCTTGGGCCTGTGCCTGTTTGCACAAATCCCCTTTGGCTCCTGCACGACCGGAGAGGGGCTGGAGCAGGGGAAGGGAGAGTGGGGAGGTGTCATCTGAAGTCTCCGGAGGCAGACATGATGAGAACGGGTTCCCACACAAGTGGCCTTGGACACGTGTGTGGATGGATAGCTGGCTGCGGCCATGTCCTAGTAGGATCCCTGGGTTCTGGGCTTGTAGAGGATGTAGAAGCAGAAGGACTAGGGTCTGTGCACTACCCTGATTGCAAGGACGGGATGCAGCCCTCTCCACTCAATGAGAGTGTGTTCAAAAGTCCCTTAGATGCTATTCGGCAAATCTTTTTTTTTTTTTTGCGGTACGCGGGCCTCTCACTGCTGTGGCCTCTCCCGTTGCGGAGCACAGGCTCCGTACGCGCAGGCTCAGCGGCCATGGCTTACAGGCCCAGCCGCTCCACGGCATGTGGGATCTTCCCGGATCGGGGCACGAACCCACGCCCCCTGCATCGGCAGGCAGACGCTCAACCACTGCGCCACCAGGGTAGCCCTCAGCAAATCTTTTGATCTGCATTCTTTAGTTCTTGAAATTTGCCTTGGGGTCCCACAAATGAACCATCGATACAATTTGGAGATTGAAGTTTAAGGAAGACTGTCTGAGTAGGAAGGAAGACAGAAAGTTGTGATGTGGAGAGCAGCCTGAAGCACACAGCTCAGTCACAAGACCGAAGTCTCCCGCCCAGCGCTGCTACCTCCTGGCTCTGGGCCCTCAGGAAGCTGCCCCTTTCTGGTTTCCTCATCTGTCGGTCTAATGAGTGAATAATATCTTAAAGCATCCTCCAACTTTCCTAGTCTGTAGGAAATAACATCTTTCTTATGAATCACTACATTTCTGAAGTGTCTTATCAAAGGTCTCTCTGAAGAAACACTGTTAGGTCCTCTTGGAAGACACCAGGGCATGGCCAGTTTCTGTGACTGACGTCTCGCTAGTGACATAAACACCAGACTTTACCCCTCATGGAGGTTAGAGAGGTCCAGGGTCCCTCCAGCCAGAACAAAGTTTGCCTCTGGGGCAGAAAGACATTTAAATATCTTTAAAGATCAAACCCGGCACACTTTAACAGCATCAGTTCACGGCCTCTCTGGTCCCCTGACCTGACCATGGTTCTGCTTCTCACGGGAGGGACTATTTGACTCGGAACATTTAACCTGGAAAAGTCAACGTTTCCCTCAGTGGGAAGCAAGGCTGGGGAGGAAAGGAGGTTCTGATGGCAGCTCTGGGAGAGCAGAACCTGCCAGGCGTCCTGAGGGGAGGCACTTTGGTTTCACGCTCTGCTCCCTCTCCGGGGGGAAGTGGGTCAGGAGCCACGCCTCCAGCTGTGGCCAAGAGAAGGGGCTCACTCACGAAACAGAAATGGACAAGGACCTCCTTCTTCCAGAACTCCTTTCTGACACCACAACGTGTCCCAAGGAAGCCTGTAGCCCCAGACAGGCTTCACTTCCTACTCCCTGGACAGAAGGCCACTCAGTCTCCTTTGCCTCATTTACATAATGTCAAGAAAAATGAATCTTATTGAATTGGCATTTGTTTAAAAATATTGGCAAGGGGTTTCCAACTGAGATGGGAGTTGATTTCGCAGAAAGGAATGAACATTCGCTTGATCACTGATTTATTATGTGAGTGTGATTAAGCCTCAGTTCTAAGCTTCAGTTTTCCCATCCATGAATCCTGATGATTTTTAAGGTTTCTTTCCACTCTGTCTTTGGGACTCTAACATACCTGGGATGATCATGGGTAGAAGTAAGAGTTTAAACTTTCCAGAAGAGAGGTAGGTAAGGGAAACTTATCTAAATATGACTCGTCCACGATTGTTCTTGCTTTCTAGTTTTTTCACTGTTGTGGAGGTCAGCAACAAAGGGGGGAAAAAAACTCACAAAGATAGGGCTGCACGTTAAGATTAGGCTAATCTGCCAGTTATTTTACGAGAATAGAAGCCCTAGGGGAGTGGTTTTGAACTTTGTACAGTCACAGAACTTTGTAGAATTTGATGAAAATCTCACACTCCTCCCTCTCTCCTCCCCTCCCAAATGTGCATACAAATTTATTCTTGTCTTTGCAGGTCATTTCAGGGGTTCACAGACCCCTGAAGTCCCATCCAAGGACCCTGTTAAGAATCTCTGCTCCAAGAGGCTAATAAAATATTGACCCTGTGTTTCCTTATCTGTAAAAAGGAAATACTACTCACATCCAACTAGCTTCATAAAGGAGAATAAATAACCTGTGCTGTTAAAACATTGGTTCTTTGGCTGGCAAGCATATAATATTGATGCAATCCTATTATCGTCATCTGCCACAGTCATTCCCTATTCTGCGTTGTGGGGTGTAAATTTCCTTACAAGAGAGAAGCTGCCCTGTCTGTGAAATTCCCAAAACAAGGCCTTCTGGTAAGCCAGCACTGTAAGTCTTCCCACTTGGCTATTAGAAACCTAATGAGTCCCCATGGAGACTAAAAGGAAGGCTGGAGGGAGCTCTGCAGGCACTCGAAGGGCAATAATTGCTGGGGTAGGAATGCACCGAAGGATATCTTCCTGGCTTTGGAAGTCAGTGTAACTTTCCAAAGACTATTTCTTTCTCCCAGAGTAGGTTGTGATACTAGAGAAATTAACTCTTGAAACAAAACCAACGTATAGGGAAAAGGCTTTTGAGGAAGTTAGCTAATACATTAGAATCAATCCATTTGGTACATGGTTGAGATTCCATGGTTCTTAATCTTCCTGGATTCACAGATTCTTTGAGGATCAGATGTAAGCTATGATTCCTGGCCCCAGAAAATACACAGCCACTGGACATATATTCTCCCTCCCTCAGTTATACTTACAATTTAAGAAACTTACAGAACCTTGCAGTTCATCTACGGACCATTAGATTCACGGAAGCTGCACTCCACCTCTTTAAGACCTATTCCACCTTAATTGTTGAAGACTTTTGGGATCCGTAGATGATTCCATCTTGACTTCAGGGCCAAGCCCTTGACCATTTCCTCAGAGCCTCTGCAAACAGAGGAAGGAGCAAAGTGTTCTTCCCACAGCTGCTGTGAAAATAACTAGACTGGAGACACTCAACGTAGGTTGTGTTTGGAAAGTATAGTCCCAACAGCAGCTCTACCAGAAAATGGCATGAAACTATAACCCGATGGTTTTATCCTGGGGTATGGGGAATGAGCCGGGATGGGAGGCCTGCATAGTACAGGATAATGAGTAGGGTATACTCAAAAAATGCAGATAGCACAATCCCTGGAGAATTGAATGCTAAGGGTTTCAAGAAAGCCTGGATGAGCAGCAATCTTCCCTGGGTGAGAAGTGGTAGAGGAAGCTATGCATCTTTTCAGCAGACAGAGGGGCTGTTCCTGCAGCACCTGTGGCTTGCCTTACTGTGGTTCATAAACATTCACTGCCCTTCCCTGGGAAAAGCTGATCTTTCTCTTCCTCATTGCCATTGACCTTGGCCATGTGATTTGCCCTGGCCAGTGAAATGAGCAGGAAAGGCACCCATCACTTCCAGGCAGAAGATTCTAGAGCCAGCTCAAGGTTTATCATGCACTCTTCTCCATCTGCCACAAGACTGGCCATATTCCCAGTCTACCTCTCCATCATCCTGGTCCCAGAGTGAAAGTGACCTGGAGCAGTCCTGCTGTCAACCTATCAGAGACGTAAGGCAAGTGAATGAAAAATGCTTGTATGAGCCATTGAGATTTTGGTGTTGTTTGTGACTGCAGCAGAGCCAAGCCTAACTTACTGATACAGCACCCTCCTTTGGAAAGGAGGAGAGACGGGTGCTCAGAATGGCCCTCACTAAACTGCAGGGCTGCTGATGACACCGCCAGCCAAGGTCAACAGGGGTCATGTGCACACTCCTTACTCTTTCCATCCTTCCCTCTCCCTGACACTGTTCACAGCACCCTCTCTATCCACCATCACTGACACTCTAGAGCTCATCTAAGAACCAGTAGCCCAACATTCATGCCCCCTGCAGTGGGTTGAATGGTAGCCCCCAAAAGATATGTCAATATCCAATCTCCCAGAACTTGTGAGTGTGACCTCATTTGGAAAAAGGAAACTTGCAGATGTAATTAAGTAAGGATCTCTAGATAAGGTCATCCTGGATCACCCAAGTGCTCTCTAAATCCAATGACAAGTGCCCTTATAAAGATGAAGAGGAGAAAACAGAGGCAGAAATTGGAGCGATGTAGCCACAAACCAAAGAACACCGGGGGTCACCAGAAGCTAAAAGAGGCAAGGGTGGACTCTCACCCAGAGCTTTTGGAGGGAGCCTGAAGCCTGCTAACATCTTGAGTGCAGACTCCTGGCCTCCAGAACTGTGAGAAAATAAATCACAGTTGTTTAAAGCCACCCAGTTTGTGGTAATTTGTTACAGCAACCATGGAAAACTAATACTCCACCTTAGCAAAATATCCTCCTTTTGATATAATTGTCAAGGGCAAGGACTACAAACCCATATACGTATGGATCAGGAAGAAAGCCTTTCCTTCTCTCAGCCCAGTCCCTAGGGCGGGGACGCAATTATGTTTAAAGAGGGGAGAACGCCAGCTCACAAAGCCCGATGGGTCTACTTCCTCTCTGAAGGAGACACCAGCAGCGGGAGAAGTTGAATCCTTGATTATGGGCTATGCAGAACCTGATGCTCAAAATAAATAGCTCCTGGAATCAAAGCTCAGAGGATGGTACATAGAATTTTAGAGTCTCGAGGATGGAGAGCGATCATGGAGTCCAGCATCTTCAGACAGAGGTTTTTATTTTTTTTTTTTTTTTCCGCTTGTTTGTTTGTTTTTATTGAACTATAGTGAATTTACAATGTTGTGTTAGTTTCAAGTGTACTGCAAAGTGATTCAGTTATACATATATATATATATATATATATATAGTTATACATATATATATTCTTTTTCAGATTCTTTTCCATTATAGGTTATTACAAGATACTGAGTATAGTTCCCTGTGCTATACAGTAGGTCCTTGTTGTTTATCTATTTTATATATAGTAGTGTGTATATGTTAATCCAAAACTCCTAATTTAGCTCTCCCCCACCCTGCCTTCCCCCCCACCCCGCTATCCCCTTTGGTAACCATAAGTTTGTTTTCTATGTCTGTCACAGACACTTTTTAGAGGTGTAAGAGAGCTTAAAGGATTTTTGCATATTTGCTTGTATTTTGGTTTTATTGAGGACTGTGAGCCCCAGAGAGGGGCGCCGTCTGCTCAGGGTCACAGACTAATTAGGGATTGATTCCCACTCCACCATCCAGCACAGGAAGGCACTTACTGCTCCAAAAACTCTAGCTGTCCAGCCTCTGTGGTTGGAACAGGAACAGGGGACTCACTCCCCAACTGTTCTGCCTGGCTTAGGTCCTTCACAAGCCCTCAACTCTCCTAGTTCGAGGGTCCCACTCCACATCATTTTAAATATCTTAAAATGTACATTCATCCCACATCAAATATCATTTTTATTTAAAATTTTTTTCAGGGCTTCCCTGGTGGCGCGGTGGTTGAGAGTCCGCATGCCGATGCAGGGGACACGTGTTCGTGCCCCGGCCCGGGAGGATCCCACATGCCGCGGAGCGGCTGGGCCCCTGAGCCATGGCCGCTGAGCCTGCGCGTCCGGAGCCTGTGCTCCGCAACGGGAGAGGCCACAACAGTGAGAGGTCCGCGTACCGCAAAAAAAAAAAATTTTCTTTTCATGGTTCTTTTATAATTTTTGCTTTTGAAAGTAATTGCCTATAAGTAACCTGTTTGATTTTCTACAATGTTCTCAACAATCCTGATACAGACCCAGGAAAATCTAACCCTAGATAGTTTTCAAATGCAATAAAATTTTTATGAATACTACATTTCATGATTAGTAAGATCAATATCATGTTTCCTTTTATACAGATTTAATTTAATCAATATAGATATTAAAGATAATACAGGTATTGATTATCCCCATTTACAGAATACAGAAGGGCCACTTTCCCAAGGATACCCAACTGGGAATGAAAGAAGTCAAGAAGACTTCAACCCAGGTCTTCAGACTCTAAGAACAGCCCCCTTTCCATTGAGCCCAGCAGAGCTACCATTCAAAAGACTCACAGCCTTTCAAACAATGAGGATATATAAAAAGACACAGAAGTCAGCCTCAAAGCACTCTCACTGGTCAAATCTGGGGCAATTTATGTATCAAAATAAATAATGATATTAATATATTATAATCATTAAGATAAAAATCTGTAAGTCCATACTGATAGAACTAAAGAAAGAGAGGAGAAAAAACTTTTTCTTACAGTAAAACACCAACTAATAAATGGAGAAATGATGGAATTAGAAAATTTGTCGTTTAGCAACCATCACGGTAATAATTAAATCATCTAAGAAACATCAGTAGTTGTTAAAACTAATAGGTGAAAGTTTAAGAAATGGGAGATTTGCATAGTTTCAGAGTACTTCCACACAAAATTCTTACTAATTACAAAGAGAAAAGAGCAACTTTACAATGAACTCAGGAGGAAATATCAAATGGCAAACGCAAATTGAGGGACATCCCACAAAATAATCAGAATGTGATATTCAATAGTATCAAAGTTATAAAATCAAGGAAAGATTGAGGAAGTATTCTAAGTGAAGGAACTGAAGAGATATGACAACTAAATGCAGCAGGTCTGCTTGAACTGGATCCATCTGCTATAACAAACTTTCTTTGATTGTCAAAACTTGAATGGCATCTGAGGATTAGATGGTAGTAATGTGTCAATGTTAATTTCCTTATTTTAATGGTTGCATTATAATTATGTAAGGGAATTTGTAAAAATTACACACTAAAGTATTCAAGCTCAGAAAAAAAGGTGTGGTTTTTTTTGCAATTTTTGTGTAAGTATGAAATTATTCTAAAATTAAAAATTTAAAGAAGAAATTCAGGCACA
Source organism: Leucopleurus acutus (assembly GCF_964270905.1). Classification (NCBI taxonomy): domain Eukaryota; kingdom Metazoa; phylum Chordata; class Mammalia; order Artiodactyla; family Delphinidae; genus Leucopleurus; species Leucopleurus acutus. Next base: position 74,681,197 of record NC_139147.1, on the reverse strand, counting down.
AACAAGTCAAAGTAGAGAATATTAAACATATTTTTGTCACTTCTTCCAGGAAATAGGCTCCCTCCCTCAAGGACAGTATAGTAACCTGTCAGTTGCGGCAGCCTGGTGCAGGGCTAGAAAGGATTACGTGCAATGTCTATAAACCAGTCCTATCTCCTCACTCTTTTTAAAAAAATTTTATTGAAGTATAGTTGATTTACAATGTTGTGTTAATTTCTGCTGTACAGCAAAGTGATTCAGTTATACATATATATATATATATATATCCTTTTTCATATTCTTTTCCATTGTGGCTTATCACAGGCTATTGAATATACTTCCCTGTGCTACACTGTAGGACCTTGTTGTTTATCCATCCTATATATACCAGTTTGCATCTGCTAATCCCACACTCCCAAACCCTCCCTCCCCTCGCTAGTTTAAATTCATGATGCCTGGTAGTCATTTACAGTCAACTTTTAGTTAGCAAGCATTCTTTCATTTTACCTTTAAATTGGACCCATTCAATGAAAAAAAAAATGTTCTGAAAAACAAAACACTTAAGGCTATTGAGATGGTTTCCATCTAAAAGAACACTTTAAGGTTTTGGGGTTTTTTTAAGTCTGATTTTGTAATGTGAATACTGGTTTTCTTCAAAAGGAGGACCACCAGAAATGAATGTGCTCTCATCAGAGTGTAAGATGAATGAAAGCCACACCAGCTCACCACCACACAGAACAATACCTTCCTGTGTTGGATTCTTCTGTGCTCTCTACTGCCTTCCCACTAAATGATCAACTTCTGATGAAATATCATACAGTGTATGTCCCTTCTTGTCTAAGGATGACTGGCTTGCCCCCGCTTCCTCCTCTCCTCCCTTCCTTCCTTCCTTCATTGTCTTAATGCACTTCAGCATTGTCTGGGTTGATCAGTAAGTCTATTTTCCTTGCAGACTTTAGGAAATCTACAACACCTAGTGAACCTATCATTTAGCTTAATATAACCTGGGGAAGGCAGAAGAGAAAGAAAATTAAGGCTGGAAATGAGAGGAGACACGCAGTCAGCACATACCCATTTCCTTTGTGAAGGGAGAATGAAGTCTGCTGACATCCAGAGCTCTGTGTGTGTGCTGGGGCAAACTCCAGCTTAGCTGTTTCTACTCTTCTTTTTCAAAGAAGTGACATGCCTGGGGAGTGTTTGGAGTATTTCTACAGCATTCCATAGGAAGCTGCACTGACTCTTCATTCTCTCCCAGTGGAACAGGTTGCCCCCAAGTCACGATCCTGCTCTGTTCCAAAATTTTTTAAAAATTATTATTTAGAACGTGGAAATCATGTTACAAATGATAGTTTGATTTCTAGATCAGCCACAAAGCTCCCCATAATATTGTATAAAGTAACCAACACCTGCACACACACACACAAAACCCCAAACTTCATCATGCGAACTGCTAAGGTGGCATCTTCAGGTAATGGCTGAGTCACGTGTTCAAAGTTCAGACACTACCTTGATGTAAGTGATCCATGTTGACAAACTGCTCTTTCACTTAGAATTCTGATGTGAACAAGAACAGAGTGAGGGGTTCACGCTAGGCCGTCCTCTCACTCACCCCCACAGGTATAGATCCCAAGAGCTACATTGAGTTTTCTACTCTGATCACAGTCTTGCTGTCATTTTCATTCCAGCCCTCACGGGTAACGTTCCTTCTTCTCTCTCTTTCTTTCTCTCTCTTTATCTCTCCCTCTCTCCCCCTCTCTGGCATAATCTGTTTCACTAAGCCCTGAGAATAGGATCTTTGGGGAGAAAATGAGGTCTGAAAGGAAATTTAGGAAAGCACATATCATTTATCATTTTACCCCTGAATATGTATTTCATTTAAGATGGGCGTCTATAGATACTTGGCAGAATTCTCTTGTTTAACACATCTTTTGAATATTCCATTTACCACGATAATGAGGAAAAGCAACAGGAAGAGGAGAAGGAAGACCCAAGTAACTATTGGTATCACCTTATTTTGTGACCGCACTTGGTTATAAATTTATTAGATGTGACATGATTTAAGTTTCAAACAATGATAAGACCATCATCAGGATGATTTCACTGAAAGTACCAATGGCCCTGAAATTCTTATTCTGTGACAAAAAATGAAGGCAAATCTGTCTGGTATTCTCTCTACGTGTTCTTCCTCAAGACGAAGTTTCTAAAATCATCTCAGACACCGTGTAACATTTGCCAGACAGCTGTTCTAGGGAATGCCAAGAAGATAATCCTTGGGTTTATCATAGTCTTTTGTGTTTTTTCTCCCTTCAGTGAATTCTGGGTCCAGGCCAGTTTATTGACGCATGTTCTGAATGTTCAAAAAGTCCCTCTAAGGAGACTTCATGGTCCTTGAGGTCTTTTACGCCTAGTCTACTGACCTAGTTGAGAAGGTAGTTTGTTGACCTCTTGGCAAAGGGATTGACCTTAACTCTGTTTCTAGAGGGCAAATGTCTATGAAGATGAAGCTTCCACTGAAGATGTATCTGGTCTGCATGGTCTCTCTCCATCCCTGAGACAGCTCCCCTCCAGCGTGGATAAAACCCTGGGACAGGGAATTACAGACTCCATCTTAGAGCTGGAAGGAAATGCTAAAGGTGACTTGGCCCAGTATTCTCCTTTCTGAACTGTTGGTTACCCCCACTGTCTAACAGAAGTAAGTTTTTTAGAAAATGAAATTAAAAATTTTTTTAATTTAATTTTTATTTTATATTGGAGTATAGTTGATTCACCATGTTGTGTTAATTTCAGGTGTATAGCAAAGTGATTCAGTCTTACATGTACATATCTCCATTCTTCTTTTTTTTTTCGGTACGAGGGCCTCTCACTGTTGTGGCCTTTCCCGTTGCAGAACACAGGCTCTGGATGCACAGGCTCAGCGGCCACGGCTCACGGGCCCAGCCGCTCCGCAGCATGTGGGATCCTCCCGGACCGGGGCACGAACCCGTGTCCCCTGCATCAGCAGGCGGACTCTCAACCACTGCGCCACCGGGGAAGCCCTCCATTCTTTTTTAGATTCTTTTCCCATATAGGCCATTACAGAGTGTTGAGTAGAGTTCCCTGTGGAAAATGAAATTCTTTTTACTGATAAACATGTTCAGAATCTCATGGATATTTTCATACACATGACTTCATCTTTCAGTCAAATGAGTTTATGGAAAGAATTTTAGACAGGGGAGGAAAGGATTTTGTGTGTTTACATAGACCTAGATATGAAAACTTGAGGTCAGCCCTTCTCTCAAATCTTCAAAATGCCAGTGTTCTCTGACTCTGCTGCTTCTTAAATCATCATCATCTGTCAGACAACAAAAAGGACAGTTAGTAGAAGAGGAAACAGGGGCATAGAGTATGGACAGGGGACTGGGAAACATGCTGAACTTGGGCAGAGGCAACACGAGGGAGGAATGTTCACCACTCTCTTTGAGGTCCTGACAGATCGTTGCAGGAAGTCATTAAAAAAAAAAAAAATGAGGGACTTCCCTGGTGACGCAGTGGTTGAGAATCTGCCTGCCAATGCAGGGGACATGGGTTTGAGCCCTGGTCCGGGAAGATCCCACGTGCTGTGGAGCAACTAAGCCCGTGTGCCCCAATTACTGAGCCTGTGCTCTAGAGCCTGCGCACCACAACTACTGAGCCTGCGTGCCACAACTTCAGAAGCCCGTGTGCCTAGAGCCCATGCTTTGTAACAAGAGAAGCCACCGCAATGAGAAGCCCACACACCACGACGAAAAGTAGCCCCCACTTGCCGCAACTAGAGAAAGCCCGCGTGCAGCAACAAATACCCAATGCAGCCAAAAATAAATAACTTAATTAATTAATTTTTACAAAATGAAATCTTGCCATTTGGGGCAACGTGGATGGATCTAGAGGGTATTATGCTCAGTGAATTAAGTCAGAGAAAGGCAAAGACCTTGTGATCTACTTAAATGTGGAATCTAAAAAACAAAACAAGCAAAACAAAATGAAAACAGACTCATAGATACAGAGAACAAATGAGTGGTTACCAGAGGGGAGAGGGGTGGGGCTTGGGCCAAATAGGTGAAGGGGATAAAGAGGGAAAAATCTCCAGTTATAAAATAAATAAGCCACGGGGATGTCATGTACAGCCTGAGGAATATGGTCAATAACATTGTAACAACTTTGCATGGGGACAGATGGTTGCTAGACTTACCGTGGTGATCATTTCATGATGGATGCAAATGTCAAATCGCTATGTACTATACCTGAAACTAACATAATATTGTATGTCAACTATATTTCAATAAAAAAGAGTTAATATAAAACTACACTTTAATGACCCCAATATATTCAATAAATCATCATTTTAATATGTAACCAATATTTTTAAATTGTTCACGAGATATTTTATGTTCCTATTTTGTGTTAAGTCCTCAAGCTCTGTTAACTGTTTTGCACTTACAGTGCATGTCCATACGGACCAACCACATTCCTAGTGCTCAATACGCACCCGTGGCTAGTGGATGCCATACTGGACAGTACAGATCATACAGTGGTCAGGTCCACAGTGGTGCAGGAAACTGACCTGTCTTATGCTCCAAACAGAAGTCTGAGGGTTTAATGAATGAGCAGAATGGGCTGCAAAATAAGGAGATTTTCAGCCGCTTCAAGAGTAGTCAGTGCCTTCTGGACTTCCTAGAGTTGCCTTAAGGACTTGTGAGCAAGGTCCTGTCAGACGGTGCTTTTCCAAACTCAAGACTTTATGGGTTAACCAAGGGCATGACTGAAATGCAGAGCAGCCCAAGAGGGACACTGGCCTTCCTCACGCCACTCAGCTCTGACTTGGTAAATAGGACAAAGATGGGAACTCAGCTCAGCCTTCTATTCTGCCAGCAACTAGCTAGAATTTTGGCCAGATCATCTAAGCCCATGCCCAACAGGAATCAAATAGGCCTAATAAGAAATGTTATATTACCTGCCCTTGGAGGATTTTTCCTTCAGACTAGCAGGGATATTATGATTATGTAATATAAGGAAATATTGGTTGAGACAGAAAAATGGGGAAGCAATGAATGTTTGGTGAAAAATTCTGGAAGCCAAATGGCCTTGGAGGATTACTGACTTAGAAAACTGTGTGGGAAGTGAAGCATTCCAACTCCCCAAAGGGTTTTAAAGGTTTACTCATGCCCAGGGATAAAGTAAGTGGCCTAAAGGCTGCTTTCCCACTGTAATAACACAGGCTGTCTCCTGTGAGAGATGTCATTTGAGTGTGTTGTTAGAAAGAATTCCATGGTTATCTACAAAGCTAAGGTTTGCCCTACCAGCACATTCCTTATGTTCCTAATAGTGACATCTGTTTACATATGACATCCATAATGTATATGAAGTCATTGGACCCTAACAACGTCCCTGTGAGGTGGGACAGAACACTGAGGTTCCCAGAGTTGGCAAAGTTAGTGGGTTGTAGTGGATTTTAAAACCAATCTTCTGACTTAAAATCTACATAACTAGTACACAGGGTCACTGACATGTAATGTATGCTTGGCATGTAGTCAATAAACACTTAATAAAAGTTGGTTGATTGAATTAATAGATGAATGAAAGAATGAATGAAAAATAAGAAACTGAGTCTCTTGAAATTCCTCTTGAAATTCCATTTCCAAATTTAAGTATGAGCTCACACATCCTCAGGAAGTGTCCTCAGGAAAGTGTTTTGCTTGATTAATATTTTTTAGGACCAGCAAAAAATATCTTTTAGTCTAGATTTAGTCTAGATTTCCGTATCAGATCATTATATAGTAGTTTGAGAACACCGATCTCTGTTGCTCCATGCCTTGTGCAGATGTCTCAGCAGTGAGCTGAACCTTAGGCAAAGTAGCCTTCACTGGGAGATGTGTTGTCCACAGATGACCTTGATCAGCTGCAGAGACAGAGGCAGCTGGGTGGAGAAGGTGCTGGTCAAGTCAGCCTCTGCCAATGCCTGTACTTTCCTGGCTTACCTGGAGGTGGAAGTTTCCAGGGAAGAAGATGCTGAAAGGGGGCCAAAGGAACTCAATAGACATACTGGGTAGAAGGAACAAACCAGTTAAGGGAGAAAATTGTCTGCCTATAGACTATTTTGTCCTTCAAATTCAAATTCACTTTCTCTATTTCTGGGGGGAAACAATATTTCTTTATTTCAAAGGATCTCAGACTCCAGATAGTCCAGCTGGAATAAATTGAGAGATAATAATAACAAAAATAACTAACATCTGCATATCCCAGGTATGATCCAAACGCTTTACCTGTATTAACTCATTTAATCCGCCAGTAGGTACTATCATCCCCCTCTGCAGTAATCCCATAGTGTACAATCCTGGGTTCCACTGCTGACATTGTCTTTGAGAACTCCAAGAGAATGGCACCCGCTGAAGTTCTGCAACCCTGCAGCCTTGCCCGTGTTACAGTGGAAGAGACATCACATATCCAGCACTTGCATTTTACTGATGGAGAAACTAATATTCAGTAACTCACCACACAGCAGGTAATTGACAGAGCTGATTCCAGAATCTTGACTCACTGGTTTTGAGGCTGGTGCCTGTGCAATCCGACATGTACTCCATTTTGGAAGCTGTGAGTGACTTCAGTATCCCTCCCTTTAAAGAGCTCACGACTAATAGGGGAGGCACAGGTCACATAAGTATGTAAAAACCAGCACCTCTTCACATTCAGGTTCTGGTTAATGGCTCCATCATCTTCTGGTTGTACATGATTTCTTTTTCCTCAGGTCCCCAAGTCACCAATAGGTCTCCACATTCTTACATCTCAACAGAGCATAGTAGTTGCAGACATGTGCTCTGAAGTCACACCACTGTATGACCTTGGGCAAGTTTCTGTGCCTCAGTTCCCCTCTCCAGAATGTGGAGAAAATAACAGAACTTATTCCTAGGGTTGTTATGAGAATTAAATGAGTTAATTTTCTAAAGCAACAAACATAGTTCATGGCATGTAGTAAGCATAGTATGTGTTTCATAAAATGCTAGATTATTAAACAGCCTTCTAGCTTCATTTTTTTCCTACAATATCAAAATACTCTTGCTAAAACCCAAGTCTGCTTACCATCCTCCGGGCTCCACATTATCTAGTAGCTCTCAAGAGTTTGCACAAGAATCCCCTGGGGTGCTTGCAGAAACAGGCAAACTTCTGAGCCACTCCCGGGATTCTGGTTTAGAAAGTCTGGATGGAGCTCAGGAATCTTCATTTTCACCACATACCCACAAGGGATTCTGATGTAGGTGGTCTGATAGCACAGTTGGAGAGGGAAAACCTCCCAAATACAGTCCACTTTTAGCAGGGCTCTCGGTGACCCTGGTCATCTGGCCCTTGTCCACCATTCCAGCCTCACTGCTCAAAACCCTGCCCCTAATCCTGCCAGACAGACCTGTGTCAGGAAAAATGAAAAGCCATGGTAAAGTCAAGCCCAATTGCATTTCTCCATATGACTGCTGTGTTATATGAGATTAGGAAAAAAATAGCTGAGTTGACACCCAGCAAAGTCTCTGTGGGCCATGCCGATGGGTCACCATGGGAACCACGTCTCTGTGACTTAGTCCAGAGTGAGCATAAAAGCTGAGAGGGACAAAACATATGGTGCTTCTGAGTTCCTGTTCTCTTTCTCAACCTCCCTTAGAGACCAGGCCCCTTGTTTTCTTCTCTTAAAGTAACTCAAGGGATTGTCAGTTCTAAATTTGGGAAAAGGAAGGTGAGAAGGGGCAGAATGGAGACAAAAGCAGGCCTGAAGCCAGGGGACAACTCGTGGAGATAAATGGCATGTTGAGGTCTAGGAATGCCCTGCTCCAGACTGGGAACTCATCCAAAGAAAAAACTATTTTTTTCCTTCATAGCAAAGCTGCTTAAACTGACTTGATGTTCAACTCCCTAAAAACTAAGTCTTGACAGACTAGTCCAAGAACGTGATAATACCTGTTTTGCCCAGTTATATAATCTAAGCACTTTTAAAAGGTGTTTAGATGGAAAACAAAAGTCCCTGAGCTTCCTTCTTAATGAATTCCAGGTCAAACCCATTAGTTATTTTGTATTTAAAGTTGACTTCATCAACCATCAGAAAAGCAAACTCCCTTCTCTGCCTGGACTGGGTTGAATGGTGTCCCTCAAAATGCATGTCTATGTGAAATCTGTGAAGGTGATCTTATTTGGAAATAGGGTCTGTGCAGATCTAATTAAAATGGAAGTGAAGATGAGGTCATACTGGTTTTCTGTCTTCCTTCACTTGGGTTGCTATAACAAAAATACCACAGGCTGGGTGACTTATAAACAATAAAAATTTGTTTCTCACAGGTCTGGAGGCTGGAAGTCCAAGATTGGGTGCCAGCATGGAGCTCTGCTGAAGGCCCTCTTCCCAGTTGCAGACTGCCAACTTCTCACTGTGTCCGCGTGTGGTAGAAGGGGCTAGAATGCTCTCTGCAGCCTCTTGTATAAGGGCACTAATCTTGTTCATGAGGGCTCCACCCTCATGACCTAAGCACATCCCAAAGGCTCCTAGCTACTAATACCATCACATTGGGGGGGGTAGGATTTCAACATGTGAATTTGAGAGAACACAAACATTCAGAACATAGCAGGTGAGGTCATACTGGATTAGAGAGGGAACTCAATCCAGTCACTGATGTCCTTTAAGAAGAGAAGACACACAAAGAAGAAAACACCATGTGAAGGCAGACACACAGGGAAGAAAACCATGTGACAAAAGAGGCAGAGATTGGAGTGATGTTGGAGCAGACCAAGGAATGCCAAGGATTGCTGGTTACCACCAGAAGCTGGAAGAAGGAAAGAAGGATTCTCCCCTAGAGCCTTTGGAGGAGCATGGCCCTGCTGACACCTTGATTTCAGACTTCTGACCTCCAGAACTGTAAGAGAATAGATTTCTGTTGTGTTAAACCACCCAGTTTATGGTGTAGAGTTATGGCAGCCTTGGGACCCTGCCCAACAGATCCCATTCTTGATGATAGAAAATTCATACTCTGCTGGCTTTCAGATTGATCATTGGATAATCATCAGGTCAGTTGAGCATGAAAACATCACTAGACTAAGCTCAGATCACAGAAAACAGTAAAAAGCAGGTTTTTATTTTTTAAAATAAATTTATTTATTTAATTTTTGGCTGTGTTGGGTCTTGTGGCTGCGCGTGGGCTTTCTCTAGTTGCGGTGAGCCGGGGCTACTCTTTGTTGGGGTGTGCGGGCTTCTCATTGCGGTGGCTTCTCTTGTGGCAGAGCATGGGCTCTAGGCACGTGGGCTTCGGTAGCTGTGGCCCACGGGCTTAGTTGCCCTGTGGCATGTGGGACCTTCCTGGACCAGGACTCGAACCCCTGTCCCCTGCATTGGCAGGAGGATTGTTAACCACTGCACCACCACAGAAGTCCCAAAGCAGCTTTATTTTTGAATCAGGAAATTTCCTTAAGCAAAGCCAGTGTGGGGTGGAGTTAGAGTTCCCTGCTGGACTCAAGTCCTTTGACAACAGCATTCCAGTTTCCTTTAGGGTCTGTCCTCTGCCCTCCTTATATGCAGTTTGCATGCAATCTGTCAAAATGCCTTGACATCCCCTTACAAGGAGCTGCCGTCTCAGCCATGCGTTACTTCTTGAACTCACTTCTGGGATTTTTGAGCCAAGTACAACGACTCCGGAAAGAAGAGCTGCACTCCCTTGTCCATCCAGCTGCTGAGCCCCAAGGGACTGTCCAGCAGCCTGGACACCAGGAGGTAATCAAGACTGGTTCTACTACCGCAAGAAGCAGTTTTTATTGCCTGCAACCCACAACTATATGGAGACACCTGCCTGTATCTAACCCCTAATCACCCTTGTCCTCTCATGGAGAGTGAGGACAGAAAGGATTCCTGGGAGGGTCTGATGAAATGTCACAATTGCCCCCCCCCCCCACATACACACACAACTGCATCTGTTGCCAGAGTACAGCTAAAAATAGAGTCATCATGTTTTTCAAAGAGCCTCATATACAGATCTTTGACATAAATTTATTTCAGAAATCAATACAGTGCTTGCAGAGTTAAAGCTACTGCCGATCTTAATGACTGTATTAGTTTGCAGCTTGAGGTACATTTTTCCCTCCTCTTTTCTGTTGTTTTTGATCTTTGATGCTCGTTTCAAATATTTATTATAAAACTCTCCAATCTCAAGTGGAAATAGGTGAGATATAAATCATAAATAAATAGACACACAGGGAGATCAAAATCTCCATGAATCTTATCAAGCGAGATTCATAAGTGATCTAAATTTAGCTTCCAGAAGCGTGGCATTTCTTCCCCAAACGTAGTCTAATTGGGAAGAAGACAGATTGGATCACAAAATAAAACATGCCCCACCCGTCTCCCTGGATGTTACTGACGTTTTCATGTTATCCCCAAACTCAGACACCATTACCTTCAAAGGCCTGCCTTAGATCCTGAAATATATTCTGCCAAGTGTTCAGCAGCATCATGAAATAAAGCAAATTCTTAAACCACCAGTCAGAGGTCCCAGGGGGAAAGGGGACCTCTCACCAGAAACTTGTGAAGAGGACAGGTCACACTGGTCTTGTTTTGTTCTGTTTTCATATTTTTTAACTGAATCGGTGTGCTCACCTGACAGGGCTGGCCCATCCGGAAGGGATTTCACTGGGTGACCATTTGGACAGAGAAAAGCCATCTTTGTTTTCCAGCCCCCATCCTGTCCCCGGGGCCTGAAAATAACACCAACACCAACTTCTCTCAAATCTGAGGAGCTATTGTGCGAACTTGAATAAGTCAGTTACTCTTTCTTTGCCTTGGGGAGGAGGAAAAAAAACAAAACAAAACACAGACGGGACTCTTCGCAAAAACCAGACCAAAGGACTGAAAAGGGTAATATTTTCCACATTCGGATGAAAGATGGTATGTAAATGCAAAATGGGTCGCTGTACTTTATTAAATTTCGATTACACTTGAATTAGTTATAGGGTGACATTTTGACTGTTTCCTCCTTGTAATTCTCATAACTCCACCTGTCTGACATTTCCTTCCTCTCCGGGGCCCATGGAGAACAGGTCCCACTTTGTGGGAAGGAGACCACCCTGCAGAATTTCAAGAACACATTCCCGGGAAGGCTGTCACTGAGGCACACACAGGAAATTTCAAACAGTCTCAGATATCAAGAGGTTCATCGCTCCCCCCGGGGAACTGATCATTCAAGAACTACCCATGGAAGAACAGAGAAAGTTCTTCATAAAAAAAAAGAGAAAGAATTCCAAATGCTTTCTCCTCCTAATAGCCCTTGGGGACAAAAACTAATTGAGTAACCAAAGAGACACTTCCCTCCTGATCTGAGTGGGCACTCAGAGAAAAATCACAAAGATGAAAAGCATAACACCCATTGTCCAGAAGAAACGCAGAGGGCAGTAAGTGGACTGGGAGAGGGGAAATAGGATACCAAGAACTGAGATTTATGAAAAAAGAAAAGACAAAAGACAATGACCTTGAACAAACATAACCTTTACAGAGGCAAATGAGAGGCAGGGTGTTTATGAGGTGCCCACGCCCCATCCCCACCCCCGCTTTTTCCTTGGTTCACAGCCAGGCGTTCAAATGGCATCACATATGAGATTCAGCAGACTCTAGCCCCTACCTCACTTTGAGAAAACTCGTTCAAGCACAGATTCACTCTAATGCATATTCTTCTGTTTTGGATAAAATCCAAGGGGCATTACCTGCCAAGTCCCTGAAGGATCTCGTTATATGTGGTGAGGGGAGCATGAGCCTTGCCCCCTAACCTGGCTCTGTGGTATTATGGCGTCATAAAAGAGTGGTGTTAGCACCTAGCCCCGAAGCACAAGCATTAGTGGCCCTGCCATTTGAAGCCAGTGCTTTTCATTTCTCCCTAAAGTATCCCAAATAGGAGAGGAAAATGAAATCATATCCCCAAAGGCTGGCCCGCAAGGGTCCTGCATATTCTATACACTCCCCTCCAAACTCCTCCCACCTACACTCAAGCCCAAACGTTCCCTAAAGCCTGTGGTTAAGCTTAAAAATTCCTGCAGGATTTGTATCCCACTACTCCATAATATATCTTGTCTTACTATAAAAATATTTCAAATTACTGCAAAGTGAACTTATATCCCATGAGGATATGCCAATTTTATCCTGTCAATTAATGGATTTTGCTGAGTCACCACCCCAACAGGAAACCTGGTACCCCACTTTGAGGAGCATTTTCTTAAACAATCACTTCTCTTGGAGAGGCAGAATCTGGCCACTCTGGACACACATTTGGGCAGCTGCCCTATTTCACTTTCAGTTGTCACCAAGAAAAGCTTTTTATAGGTGAGCAGAATTCCTATAACCGGATGCCAAGGGGGACGCTTCTCCAGTGGTGGTGTGCCTGCCTCTCTTTCCTCAGAGCCCTCTCTGGGGGAGCTGCAGAAACGTGATCTGTTCATGCTTAATCTCTCAAATCTTAAAATGGTCTGCAAAGCTCTACATGAACTGCCTCCCCACCCCATCTCTCCAACCTCATCTCACAGTGCTGTCTTCCCCTCAATCACTGCCTTCTAGCTTTGATCCCACTGGGCCTTCATTCTAAAAGTAGCGCCTGCCTTGCTGCAAATTCCCTTACTTCGGAAGGAAGGAAATGGTCCCACCCTTGGTCCACATGAGTCCAAGGCTCTTCTCCAATAGCCTGTCCAGGTCCCTGGCTCATCTAGGACTTGTTCTCTCTGGGATCTTCCTGACACCAGTCCTTAATCTTCCGGACACTCTAGCTGGCCCCCTCAACACCCATTCCACACTTCCTCTGCAACAGTCAGTCCTATACAACTGGTCCCAACCTAGCTCCGAGATAAAAATCAGGCACAGTGACCCTCTTCCTCTTTCCACGGTTCAGGAGTGGGCACATGACTTCAGATCATTCAATGACGAAAGCTGAGGACCTTTGTTTGATGGTTTGAGGGGAAACAATCTTTACTATCTTTCTTTCTCTGCACATGGAAAGAAAGGAGGTATCCTGGGGGCTCTTAGTAGATACTGTATAAGCAGAATAAGAGCTTGTTTTAGGATGAAGCTGACACACAGAAGGCAAAGAAGAGGGAGCAAAAGAAACTAGATCCTTGGTTACATCCCTGAGCCACTGAATTAAAGCAATGTTGAGGCCTACCCCCTAGAATGTTTATTTTCAAGAGCCAATACACATCTTCATTATTTAAGGCAGTTTGATTGGAGATTATGATAAATAAGTTTCTTGCCTTGGGGGAGTTGACAGTCCAATCAAGAGGAGAGAAAATGTATAACATAATGAATATTAACACTGGAGGAGGAACAGGGTACTGAGAGGCATAGAGCTGGGTCACCTACTTCAAGCTTGGAGTCCAAACTTGGAAAAACCGACGAAGATTAGATGGGTGGATAAAATTAGGCAGGCAAGGTGAGGGCAAGAAGGAAAAGAAGAGGGAGGGTATAGAGTTCCACACAGAGACAAGAAAAGGCTTAAAGTGAGAAAGAACTTGGTGCTTTCATGAAACCAAAAATGGTCCCAAGATGTAGTCCTGTCTTAAAAAACAGTCACTGAGAGCGTGGTTACTTTAGATTCTACCAGGGATCCTGCCATCCCTTTTAAATTAGTTGTAGCCTGATGACCTTGGTGCCTTCTTCAGACAAAAGGCATCCTTGAAAGAGCAGTGCAAGTAGAGGCAGCAGGTACTGACCCACCACGTCTTTGAGAGCCACTCACACCATCTCCCTGCACATCCCACACCTCACACCCCTCCCCTTCCCCCTCCCCCTCCCCCACCCCCCCACCCCCCACCCCACCCCGCACATACTCCCAGTACTAGCCCTACGCCTTCCTCTGTTCATCTGATCCCAATCCTCCTTATCAGCCAGGCTACGCATATCAGAATACCAGGTCAGGGGACTCTGGTGGTATCCAGCTATGGTCTATTCTCATCATTTGCAGATTCACCTATTTATAATCCCAAAGTCAATACTCAGGGCACTTTGGTGGTCATTCATGGATATTTGTAGAGGGATGAAAATTTTGCATTTTTGATACCCACATTCCCAGCTGATACGCACCCTGTGCCTTCTTGTTTCAGCTCTCATACTGTAATGGGGTGGTATTTAGTGCCACTTTTTTTGCATTTTTGTGTGGGTTTTTGTTTTGTTTTGTTTTTTAGTGATTTCATTGTTTAAAACAATCCCCAAGGATAGCACTGAAGTTCTGTCTAGCATTCCTTAGTGCAGGAAGGCTGTGATGTGCCTTATGGAGCAAATAATATTCATGTTAGGTAAGTTTCATGCAGCTGTGAGTTGTAGTACTGTGGGCTGCCAGTTCATTGTTTATATATATATATATATATATATATAGTTAATATATATTGTTAATATATATATAATGTAATATATATTGTTTATATATATATAATATATATATTTAAATCAGGTGTCTTTAAACAGAAACACGCAAAAAACAAGATTTGTATTGATCAGTCATCAAAAATGTTGTGACCAGAGGCTCACAGGAAACTAACCCTGAGTTCCCCCTAGGAGCGATGGTTCAGTATGTCCTAATTCAGTAATCACAGCAACTCTATAGAATACACTTACCATGAATTACAAGAATAGACTGTGTCAGATTATAGATTGCAAGGACTAGAGGCTGTGTCTCTGGCTCAAATGTTTGTTCCTATATGAGTTAGTATAAGTGCACTGCTCTAGCATATGGATACCCAAGTTCAGAACAGTTCAAATGCAACAGATGTTTAGTTCTTATTCACACATCAGTTTTGAGTGGGTGAGTGTGTCCACCCAGTGTGTGACCCTCCTCCACTTGGCTCTGTAGGAATCTCAAAATCTGCAGGGCTAGATGGACACAGACATTATAATATGTGGTTTTCAAGGTACCTGGGCATTATCCTCATTTGGCCCAAAGGAACGTGTGGGAGTGCACCTGAAATGTTTTGATGGGCCAGACAGGAAGTGGCACTCATCACTCCTGCTCACTTTCCATTGGCTAGAACTCAGTCACGTGGCCACACTTAGCCACAAGGGAGTCTGGGAAATGTAGTCTGGCTGATGACCAGGAAGAAGAGAACAAGATTTCCTTGACTGCTTGCAGTCCCTGACACGGTTGGTTTGTTTTAGGGACTCATGTGAAGTTGGGTTCATACCAAGACCTGTGACTGCCCCAGGAAGATTAATAATTTGCTCCTTCCCCTTCGGTTCTTCTTTAAATATTTGCTCAAAGTTTATTTTGAGGCAAAACCAAGATCTGTGTAGAGACGGGGAGGAAGAGAGCTGCACTTTGACCTGAGGAAATCCTGCCCAAACCCTTGCTTTGGTTCCTGAGCCAACTCCGGGGCTGATGAAGATTCCCAGCCCCGCTCTAGGGCTGCCTGAAAGTGTAGCCTCTTCCTAACCCTCGCTGGAATCGGAGCCCTTGGGTGTCATGCAGCCCAAAGGCTGAGGGAGGGTCCTGAAGCCCTTAATGAGGAGGCACTTCCAGGGCCAGGAATCCCCCAGAGGAACCACACAGGCCCAGCAAGCCCCCGGCCTCAGAGACAGGGCGGCCACAGAGGATACTGGCACTAGGTAGGGAGGCCGAGACCCTGGCCACTCCCAGGGGCAAGTGGGAGGTCACACCCAGCCAGGCAAGGCCTGAGCTGGACCCGACTTTAGCCGACTGAGCCCCTTCCCACACTGTGAGGCCAACTGTAAGGAGCCTGATAGGAATGCGACAGTGTGCGAGGGACTTTGGGAGGAGCCTGAGTCAGACCACCCTTCAGCCCAGGTCCTAGAGAGGAGGAAGGCCCTTTTGTGTTTTGGAAGCATTTGTAAGTGACCAGGGAGCTGCAGACCACCTATGAGGCCTCCTCACCTTATTGCCCCCAAAGTCAAAAGCAACGCGGACAGGTAATGCCCACAAAAAGGCGCGCTAGCCTCTGTCCTCCCTCTTTGGTAGCTCTCCTGGGTGTCAAAAGAAAGACTCCCATTCTATAAACCAGCAGAATCATGGGGTCTGGAAACAACCCCTGAAAGAAAATTTTTTTAAAATCCCTGAAAAAAACAGTCCCCCTGAAAGAAAAAAGTCATAATAATAATTTTCTGTTGAGTGGCAGGCCCTGTGATACACATTTGACATGTGTTGTTGTACTGAATTCTCACGATGACCTGTGAGGTAGGTATTCTAACCCCTGTCCTACTAATAAGGAAACTAGGTGGGCAAGACACTTGCCCACATTCACACAGCCAGAAAGAGGTGGAGTCAGGCCCTTCTGTCTGACTGCTAAGCTCGTCTTCTTAAGCTCTGAGCCCTGAGGCTCTGACGCAGTTGGTCACTTGCAGTGTGGAGGCAGGGGAAGCCCTACCCGCAACCTTCCTGCACCTGCACCTCCCCCTCCTCCACAGCTGAGGCCTGTCTCCCCACCTAGAACCATCCTCACGCTGACCACCTAACAGAACGGCCCCGTCACCGCCATGCATTCACTGGACTCGGCCCTTTCTCTCTGATGGGCTTTCAGGCCTCTCCCTGGCATGAATGCCATCCTGGTGCATCCGTCACTTCCCAGGTGCTCTGCTGACATTTGCTCACCAGCTGCCTGAGCTCCACTGTTGAAAGGGGGTGTCTCTAGGATGCTCAAGGGAGCCTCAGGGGGCAGAGCTAACCATAGGAATGTTCTCTCCTCCTTGGTCACCTCCCTTCAGGTGGCTCTTGAAGAGACTTGGCACTGTACCCACACCTCAGGACCTATGACTTCCCCTAGCCTCCCCACAGGAGTTCAGAAGATAGCGTGATCCATCAGTCATAGAAGTTCGATATTAGGCCAGTATGGGGCAAGGATCTGGCCCATGCTTCCCCCTGGCTGGCTGCCATCAGTGGCTTCTTGAGCAACCCAGAGATGCAGCCTTGATCTCCACCTGTGCAAACAGCACACAGGATGGAGCTGAGCCCTCAACAGGCAGGAAAGCGCTGGGGATTCTCTGGGCCCTGCCACTATCACCCTGCCGCTTGACCTTGGACAACACGCCTCCTTTTCCGAACAAGATAAACTGGGGTTCTTTCTGTGGATTTCCACGGGCGGCCTGAACTGATGCAGTTGGCGGCGTTTACTTGGCCCATTCTCTCTGGAGGCAGTCACCACCTCTGGCCTCCTTTCAATCTTTCTTCCTCCTTTTCTTTTAAAATAGATCCCGTGGATTAGTGTGGGATGAAACCAAAGAAGATTTTGTGATAGATCATCATTTAGGATGTTTCTTCTTTACATTCTTCCTAGGGTTTGGGGGAGGGGCCGGGGCATTGCTCAGGCCAAGCCTTTATTGGGGTGTTGCTAAGCCATGTCCAATTCTCCCCAACCTTTCTCCCCAACCAGGTCTTCTTTCCAAGGCTGTAGAGGAGTTGGCAGAGAAAGGCCAATCGGGTGCCACAGCTGTGTTCCCAGGAGTCTGGGTCGTGTCTGGCTTCCCAGATGCATTGGACTGAGTAACAGTGTGGTTAAGAGAGTTGCCAAACACCACAGAGCTGGGGAAGGCCCTCCCAGAGGGCAGGGATATTAAGAGCAGGCCAAAGGGCCCAGAGTCAAGTCCCAAGGAGGAAGCTTCTGGAGAGCCACGGAGGGTGCCTGGGGCTGGGGATGGCAAGCTTGCTCCGGGCCCGACTGCTGACAGCTCCCTGGAGAACACGTCACCCTGCCTCCCAGGGCCTCGGTCTCTTCATCTGGAAAGCCAGCAGGTCAGGCCGTCTGAGGCAGACAGTTACTAAATTGGCCTGAGCTCCCTTCCAACTCTGGGATTCTTCCACTACTTTACAATCTAGGGGTCCAGAAATGCACCCCAGAAATTTGCTTGGAGCGCCGGGGCCACACCAAACCTCAGGTGCAGCCCTGCAGCTCTCCCTCTGCTCTCGCTCCCTGCCAGCCCTCGCCAAGGAAATGGGATTCAGACCGTTCCCATCCACTTACCTTAAAGGCAGCTAAACGATGGCCTTGTGAAGAGGATAGATGCCTCCAAAGCCATGCTGAGCCTTCTGGGTGGGTGACTTTTATGACTTCTCTCCCTCCTTGGGACCAGAAAGCTGCATTCGACCAACACTCAAGCCTCAAAACCTGCAGTTTGCCTGGAGCAACCCCAGGCATCTTAACCTTAGGGAACAACCTGCTCAGCCTCCACCAGACACTTGGAAGGTGGGGGGGGGGGGTGGACACATCACACCCGCTGCCCTGTGACATTCTCATCCCCTCCCCCCTCCCCCCCACCCCCCCACCCACCCCCACCCCCGGAAGGGAGAGCTGGTCCCAGCCAGTGTCAAAGGGTCAAAACAAAGCTCCTTTTGCATGTGCATTTTCTTCCTCTATGGCTTAGACTGTAAAGTCATCAGGAAGCATGGTCTAGTGCCCCAAGCTCCAGACAGACGGCCTGACCTCTGTCCTGGCTCCCAGGACTGGCCTGAGCCAGACAGCGCACCCCCAGGACTGTCTCCTCTGCAAAGCAGCTCGGGCCTCCGAAGGCGGCATCACCTCTCAATGCAAAACACAGCCCCTCCCTCCTCCGGTAGCAGCCGGACTTAGGACCAGCCTACCTCTTGGGAGAGGGAATCACTGGGGAGGGCTGTGGAAGAACAGAGCAGAGTAAGAAAGGCTTCATTGTACTGGGGGCGGTGGGGGAGGGGACGAAGACTTCAGGGACCGTCTTTCTCATCTTCACTGTCTTCACTTCTCCACTCTCCCGGCCCTGAGGTCGAGGGTCCCTGCTCTGGGCTCCCCTGCACTTGGGCTGACTTCCTTTGTAGGGGAACAGCCCAAAGTGCGGATAAACAGAGGGGCCCATTGTAGACGGCTGTTGGGCGTCTCTGGGGATCAGTAACACCTTCATCAGAGAGGTGCTTATGTAAGCATTCGCTTCCCTTCCCCGCGCCCACCCCTTAAATAAGCAGCCTACTTCCTCCCCTCCCCCCCCTCCCCTGGCAGCTGGGTCATTTTGCCTTCCTCAGGCTCCAGCCTGACCTCACATCCAGTTTCAGCCCTCAGCTGCCCCTGGTGCGTGCTGTGTCCTGCTCCTTATTTTGTTTCAACTGAAGTATGGTTGGTTTACAATGTTGTGTTATTTTCAGGTGCACAGCAAAGTGATTCAGTTATACATATATTCCTTTTCATATTCTTTTCCATTATGGTTTATTACAGCATATTAAATACAGTCCCTGTGCTGTACAGTAGGACCTTGTTGTTGATCAGTTTTATATACAGTAGTGTGTATCTGCTAATCCCAAACTCCTAATTGATCCCTCCCTCCCCCCCTTTCCCCTTTGGTAACCATACGTTTGTTTTCTATGTCTGTGAGTCTGTTTCTGTTCTGTAAATAAATTCATTTGTATCATGTTTTAGATTCCACATAGAAGTGATAGCATCTAATATTTGTCCTTCTCTGTCTGACTTACTTCACTTAGTCTGATAATCTCTAGGTTGCTGCGAATGGCATTATTGCATTCTTTTCATGGCTTAGTAATATTCCACTGTATATATATATATACCACATCTTTTTTATCCATTCATCTGTCGATGGACATTTTGGTTGCTTCCGTGTCTTCCGTGTTCTTCTGCTCCTCATGAGTTCTCTTTTTACACCTGCCTTTAAATGAGCCCCTGACCTGGCTGTGAAGGAACGCTTATGTCCCTGTCTGTGCTGGTGTGACAAGGTTTTTAGGAGCTGAGACACGTAAGGTGAGGCCTCAAGGTTGCTGAAGAATGGGTCCCTTCAGTGGCTCTGCCAGGACTCTGGTGAGGATTTTCATCTGATCCTTAATCCTCCTTCTGCCCCAGTGGACAAACACACCCAACCCGGCTACCTACCGCTCAAAATCCCTGGCCATCCTGCTACCAAACAAGGAAATTTTGTGTGCCCTTCATCACTGACATGAGGTGTGCGTTTTCTTGGGGAGAAAAAGTTAGCAGGTGCCGGGGCAGAGAAGTCCACGAATTTGAAGAAGCAGGCCTCCTTGCTCCCAAAAGTAAACCACTAGACACAGTTTCATGGCCCTTAGATAAGATCTACAAGAGTGGTTCTCAACCCTGTGTACATGTTAGAATCCAGACCGCCTCCCAGATCCATTAAAAGGAAATCTCTAGCGGTGGGACCAGGCATTGGCCAACTTTGAGAGCCACTGATCCGAAACAATGCCCCAAATGGCAGTTTGGGAAACAGCAGTCAGACAGGGCAAGTGACCTGCCCAAAGTTAAACAGCCAGTTGGGACAGAGGCCTGAACAAAAACTGGGTCTCTTAACCGTAAATTCATCTCTCTTCCTGTCACGGTTTCCCCTCTGGTTGCCTTAGGAGAGAAGGACTTAATTTCGGTTATGCGTTAAAATGATCTGGGGAACTTTTGAAATATACGCTGACAGGCTTCATCCTGGAATTCTCATTTAATTGCTCTGGAGTATGGCCTGGGTATACATTTTTTTTTTTTTTTGAGTGATTCTAATAGATAAGCATGATCAGAAGAAGCCCTGCTTTAAAGTTAAAACTCAGAAATCTCAGACAGAAGGGGAGGGAGAGAGAGAGAAGGGAAAAAAATAACGCTACAGAGGTCAGGGAAGGGAAGAATGTTCCTGGAGGTGGCGTCTTTGGGATCTGCCAAAATGCATGATGTTTGAGCTGCTTCTGGAAGGAGAAGTGGATTTAGATACATGGAAGTGGTCAAGGGCTTTCCAAGGCAGGGGACAGTATGAGCAGAGTCCCACAGGAAGGGATATGGGAGATGTGAGAGCTGAAAAGTGGACAAACAGGTCAATGGGGACTGGAGTGTGAGAGACCACGAACGCCACGCTCGGGAGCGTGCACTAAATTGTCCAGGCCACACAGCAGAAGCGCCTGGAGGGCTTGTTAAAGCAGAGTACCCGGCCCCAGCCTCAGAGCTCAGATTCAGTGGGTCTGTGCTGGGGCCTGAGAACTTGCATCCCTGACAAGT
The DNA here is from genome assembly GCF_964270905.1 of Leucopleurus acutus. Classification (NCBI taxonomy): domain Eukaryota; kingdom Metazoa; phylum Chordata; class Mammalia; order Artiodactyla; family Delphinidae; genus Leucopleurus; species Leucopleurus acutus. The sequence goes on along the minus strand of NC_139147.1, from coordinate 74,660,248 downwards.
TCCCAAGTGACGCTGATGCTGCTGGTCCTTGGAAGACACTTTAAGGACCACTTGGCTGGGTCAAGGGAAATCACGGGAGGTTTTGGCTCCTGGAGACTGCGTTTGAGAGAGGGAGAGAGAGAAAGGAAGAGACTTGCTGTCAGAAAGAGAAAGACAAATACCATACGATATCACTTAAAACATGACACAAATGAACCTATCTATGAAACAAACAGACTCATTGACATAGAGAACAGATCTGTGGTTGCCAAGGGGGAGGGGGGTGAGGGAGGGATGGCTTGGGAGTATGGGATTAGCAGATGTGAACCATTATATATAGGATGGATAAACAACAAGGTCCTACTGTGTAGCACAGGGAACTATATTCAATATCCTGTGATAAACCATAATGGAAAAGAATATGAAAAAGAATGTATATATATATGTATAAATGAATCACTTTGTTGTTCAGCAGAAAGGAACACAACATTGTAAATCAACTCTACTTGAATAAAGTAAATTTTAAAAAAGAAAGGAAGAGACTTACTAAGATAGGAACATGATCTGATGCAGAAAGAGAAAACAGGAAGTCCAGAGCAGGGGCTTCTGGTAGAAGTAGCAAGGGGGGACCTGAGGAGGGCCTGGGCGGGCAGCTGGGGAGGAAGGGCATCTAGAGGATGTTAGTGGGGGAAGGCACAGAATGTGGTGGCCAACTGCATTTGGAGGGAAATCGAGGCAGAATCCAGGGTGAGTGAACTGGGGAGACCAAACAGCCACGACGATGACGGGAAAATTCTCTGAGCTGAGGAGGCAGGAGAAGTAGCAGGCATGGGGCAGCACCCGGGGCTCAGCTGGAATACAAACACTGAACCCTTGCCTCAAGCTCCCGGCGAGCCCATGACCTCTGACTTAGGCCCGGGGCACGCCAAAGTGGCTTGGCCCTGCTCCCCTAAACGTCACTGCTTCTACCTTAAAACTCCTACCCTCTTGGAGGGCGGAGGTGGGCTGAGCCAGTGTGATCCTCACCCACCCCACAGAGCTTCGGGCCTGGAGGGAGGGGGAGAAAAGGGTGTGTCTCTTTCAGGTCAAATCAGGGAGGCAACTTTAGCAAGCGTGGGCGTGTTACTCATGCTAAAACTCATTTTGCTCCGAACCCTTACTGTTCATCTGCCTACATGTTTACAGAATGTGCTTGTTCCCTAAAGCAGGGATTCTCAGTCTTGGCCACATGTTAGAACCATCTGGGGAAATTTTTAAATGCCGTGTACCTGGTCTGCATCCCACGCCAATCAGAACAGAATCTCTGGAGTGAGACCCAGGCACCAGTATATTTTCAAGCTCCCTGTGTCATTCAAAAGTGCAACCAGGATTGAGAACTGTGCCCTGTAGGGTGTGTGTAGGTAGCCTTCAAATAGCGTATTTATGAAAATGCCACTTCCTCCCTAAGGAAATGGTTTGAATGTGTCTAGCATCACCCCGCCATCCCCCCACTCCCTCTTCCCACCCATGGGTACGGGTCAAGGCAGGTCAGCTTTCTGACCCACAGGCCTGCCCCGCAGTTTGGGGCTGGGGCTGGGGACCACGGCTGAGGTGGGTGGAGCTGGAGGCTGGGCCCTGGAAGGGAGGGGCTGGACCGCCCGAAGTCCAAGGAGGCTTGTACCCCAGGACGCCACCCCGAAGGCAGGTGGACGGGGTGGGGTGTGGTTCAGAGCCAAACCCACAGGGAAGTTCTGAGGACCTGAGAAGCCTTGTGGGAGGAGGGAGCCGTGGGTGTGGGCGACGGGAGGGGTTCTGCATGGATGTTGGCAACTCCCAGAGCTGCTCTTCAGGTCCAGGTGAGTGTGGGGAAACCAGGAGAGGGCAAAGTGTGACAGGGGCCTGGGTCCTGGCCCTCCTCCCTGACTCAGAGTCCCAGATGCAGAGAAGATGGGGAAACTCTCCGGGGAAGGGTGAGCTTTAGGGCCACCGGGATTTGGGGGTCCTGAAACTGGTACAGTTTGGGGGGGGCATCTTTAAGAAAAAGAATCTGAAGTGTCAAGAATAACAGGGAGCACAGGGCCTTGGAAGGCGGCTGGGCAGTGAGGGGCCCTGTCACGAGCTTTATGACCTCCCAGTAAATCTGCTCTAACAGGCTAACATTTTGTGATGGGACATTAACTGTTTCCTTTCCAAAGCTTGTCATACCCTCCAGGGTGGTACTGGTGTGGTCCTCAAGGCACTGTGGTCTTTGGGACACCTGTCAGACCAGGAAGGCCATTTCTGGGGAAACAGAGCGGTACAGAGGTGTCTGTGGCCAGTCACCCAACACATCAGTGACTAGGTCACCAGCAAAGCCCTCAGTGCCAGTCCTGCACACCAATCACTCCCTCCGCAGACGCTATGAGAACTGTCCATGTGTCAGGGCCGTGCTGGGCATGACAAGCACCACAGTAACTCAGACGTGGCCCCAGCTCTCAAAGATGAGACCCTGCCCTCCAGGAGCTCTAAGTGCGGTGAGGAGGCCAACTCAGGCTGGCAGTTACAGCCAGAGGAGCACAGGAAAGGCGCGTGCAGGGGCCTGTGAGCACAGGAGAGCGGGTGAGAGGCACTCACCTCGGGCAGTTCAGGAAGGCTTCCCGGAGGGGGCAACAGGAGAAGGAGCCTGAGAGAACCAGCCCAGCAGAGGAAACTCACCAGCCAAGGAAAGTTTTCCTGCACTGCGAACAGCCACAACAATATCTATTAAGCACCCACTGTGTACCGATCCTTGGGCTCATCCTTCTATATCTATGAAAATGAGTCGCACAACATCCTCACGAGATGGGTCCTGTTATTATCCCCATTTTACAGATAAGGAAACTGAGGCACAGTGCCACTGAAGCATTTGTTCTCAATCTCACAGCTATTTAAGCGGCGGGTCTGAATATTAAAACCAGGAAGTTTGGCTCCAGGGCCCATGTAGTCACAAAACTATGAGGGGACAGCTTGGAGTATTTGGGGAACTGCAAGAAATTCAGCATATCACACACAGGAAGCTCAAGGGAGGCCGGCAAGGAAGGGGGCTGGGGAGGCCCAAAGGGCAGGATGGGTCCTGAAGGGCCTGGAAGAACAGGTGAAGGAGTTGGGGCTGGTCCTTCAAGGAAGGGCGTAGCACGGTCAGATCTCGGCTTTAGAAAGGTTACTCTGCATAAAAGATGATTATAGAAGATGGATTGGAGGCCAACGGATGGAAGCAGGAAGACCTCTAAGGATGCTATAGCAGAGTCTTGGCAAGCGCTGATGCAGCATCAACGGAGGCCAAGGGACCAGCTCAAATCTCCTCTGGCTCCAAAGACCAGCTTTACCAGCCTGAGTGAGGTGGGAGGGGGTGGGAGGAGGGAGGAGCAGCTTTATGCCACAGAAAGTGCTCTGGACTTGGAGCCGAGAGACACGAGTTCAATGACCACATTCCCACTGGCCACCTTCACAGATACGGTCAAATCCCTTGACCTCTCTGAGTCACAGTTTCCTCATCTGGAAAGTGGGCATAATAATTCTCGCTGTGACTCAATTTTTTGTGAAACGTAAACAACATTAGGTATGTGGAAAATGACCCACAAGTATTACTGGTAATCTAAGGCAAGCTTTAAAATGTCTGCACAATTAAGTGACAGCCCAGAGACCAGATGCTTCATCTCCTCAGGCTGAAGTGGTTTCCTTTGCCTGGCAACAGGTCTCACAGCTCACGCATGTTCCCACCTCCACAGGACCCACCAACCGCCCTCCTCCTTCAAAGCACGGCCCAGATGGTACTTCCTCCACGAAGCCTTCCTTCAGATCCCCAGGTGGAAATAACCACTTCTTCCCCAGAAGGAGCCCTACTTGCTGGCTCTTCCAGAGTCTCACCTCTGTCTTGACTTAGCTGCAGTTGCTGATGTATTCTGCTGCCCCCAGCCCCGGTGCCTGTTGGCTGGTGCCTTTCTTATTCCTCTTTGCCACACAAAGGACACACTCTGTGCGGTTTTTGTTGAATGATTAAAATACAGAGTGAGTGAGTGACTGGGCTGTGGTTCCACAGAGAAATCTGGGAAGACAGCAGCCTTGATCCAGTGAAAAGGGCAAGATGGTTCTACATGATGGCATGAGGGTCAGAGGCCTGGAAAGCTACCAGTGGCCTTTCAAATTCCCCAAAGACAGACGTGGAAATAATAACAGTGAGGATAACTGTATTTGCTCACCATTATCAAGTACTTATCCTATGATTTGCTAAGTGTTTCACTGAACTGTCTCATTTAATCCTCACAAAAACCTGTAAGGGGGGTAACTTTTGTCCAACACCTCGCCCAGTGCCTAGGACAGAGACGGTGCTCAGTTAATTTACAAAAAGAAATGATTGATGAGGAAACTGGGCCCTGGAAGGTACAGTCACTTGCCTAAGGTCATACAGTTAATAGGCAGCAGAGTTGAGATTCAACTCTTTACTACATACTGCTTCTCATAAAAGAGAAGAGGACAGGTTGCAGGCGCCGTGAGGGAAAAGCAGGCATGGTAAGGGAAGGCTTCTTCCCTCTGCATTGGTAGAGGGGGCCGGAATCTGAAAATCCAGGAGAGAGCCCTGAATCAGGGGTGCTGCTTGGCCAACCTTCCCCAACCAGAAGAGTCAAGTACGAGTCACCGGTCCCCGCCTCGGAGGAAGGGAGACGGTTTCAGAGTCCAAGGCCAGCACCTGAGGAGTAATGGGGCTTTATTTGCTTGAGTCTTTTTCCAGACATTTCCTTATCAGCATTTCTTCTGGAAGGATGTGGGCAATCAGCTTCATTACAGGGTTCAGGCTGACAAAAACCCTGTTTATTAAAAAGAGTAGAGCGGACTTGGGGTGTCCTAGGATCTGTTCTCCTCCCCCGCAGCTCAGCTGGTTGAGAGAAGGTGGGACGCAAGACAGAGAGGGTGAGAATGGGCAGGAGAAAACCCGCAGCCTTCACCCGCGAGAGCAGGAGAGAAGCAGATCCTGCCTGACTGATCCCAGACCCCGCGCTGCCCCTGCTGACATCTGATAAATGCTTCCTGTGAAAATGTTTACCCAGGAGGAAATGGATCCTGCTTCCCCTCCCTACCATGCGGGGGGGAAGAGGGGCTGCCGCGGCCCCATAAATCCCAACAACTGTCCCTGCTCACCACCCCGCCTCCCTGGGGGCCCCAGAGTGGGGGAGACAAAGGTGCCAGACACAGAAAGATCTGTGACAGGAGGCAAGTACGCAGCCAGGGCGGTCACGACTGTAGGAACACGCCCATGTCCACTTGTCACTTTTATCTCCTATTTTTTCCTCCATTTCTTTTAAATAAAGTTGCCGTCTATCCTGGTTTTATCCAGGAAGTCTGAGGGTGGAGCTACCAAACTGTCACAGTGGATCTAAAATCTTGGGAGAAGTGTCCACGGGCCTGGAAAAACAGTTTGCTTCCCCAACAATCAGGGTCTCTAGGTTCCAGTCTCAGGTGTGCTGCTGTCTTCTCTAGAGAGGCGCATGGACACGTTGAAAAGAGTGTGATGTCAGGAGCCACAGCAGCCTGTCAGTCCTGGTGTCATCACTTATTCACCCTGTGACCTTGAGCAGGTCCGGTAACTTCATGGGGCCTAAATTCCCTCCCCTGCAGAACAGAGACAATGGTATTACCTGCACACACTTTCCTGTGAGGCTCAAGTAAGGGAATGCATGTACAAATGCTTTGAAACAGAAAATAATACACAGTCATGGGTTTTTTTTAAGCCAAGGAACTTGGCCGAGTTCATCTATAAAATGGATACAGTAATCTCTGCATTTCACTTTCCTGAACGTCGGGAGGACAGAAGAGATAATAGGCACAAAGGTGTCTAATACCTTGGGTCAATTTTCCATTTCACCAGCATGCAAACCATCAGAAAAAGAAATACACTCCAAAACTTTTGTCACTTCTAAATAATGACTATCTCAGGCTGCAATAGCACCGGAGGCAAAGCACCAAAGACTAAAGTATTTTTTAACTATCACATTCTTGGTCTCTAAAAGTTCATGGTAACATATCTAACTTAGCTTGAATCTCTCTTTAACTGAAGCACCCCAGTTCTCAGCAATCGTTCTGTAAAGTATAACTCACAGAGCACACGTATCAGAGGCAAACCAGCAGCTTATTTCAAAACCCACGTTCTTGTGACATACTGGATCAGAACTCCGGGTGGATAGGGCCGGGAAGTCAGATTTCAGCATGCACGTCAGGTGGTTAAACGTCCTGCATGCTGACGTTTAAGAGTCACTAACCTGGAGGCCCCACTATTTGCTGCCGAAGAGTCATCAAACCTTCTCTATGTCCTTCAGCAGCCAATCCCTGGATCCCCAACAGAGGAGACGCAGGTACACACAAATCCAGTAAAGCCCAAGTCATGTGACCCCACCTTCCACGGCCCCACATCCATGGATCTGATTCTGGAAAAGGCAGATGAGAGGGGCTGGGTCCAGAGCCAAGTCTTTTTTTTCTGAATTTTTGAATTTTATTTATTTTTTGTTACAGCAGGTTCTTATTAGTCATCCATTTAATACACATCAGTGTATACATGTCAATCCCAATCTCCCAATTCATCACACCACCATCCCCACCCCCCCGCGGCTTTCCCCCCTTGGTGTCCATACGTTTGTTCTCTACATCTGTGTCTCTATTTCTGCCCTGCAAACCGGTTCATCTGTACCATTTTTCTAGGTTCCACATATACATGTTAATATACGATATTAGTTTTTCGCTTTCTGACTTACTTCACTCTGTATGACAGTCTCTAGATCCATCCACGTCTCTCCAAATGACCCAATTTTGTTCCTTTTTATGGCTGAGTAATATTCCATTGTATATATGTGCCACATCTTCTTTATCCATTTGTCTGTCAATGGGCATTTAGGTTGTTTCCATGAGCTGGCTATTGTAAATAGTGCTGCAATGAACATTGGGGTGCATGTGTCTTTTTGAATTATGGTTTTCTCAGGGTATATGCCCAGTAGTGGGATTGCTGGGTCATATGATAGTCCTTTTTTTAGTTTTTTAAGGAACCTCCATACTGTCTGTTCTCCATAGTGGCTGTATCAATTTACATTCCCACCAACAGTGCAAGAGGGTTCCCTTTTCCCCACACCCTCTCCAACATTTGTTGTTTGTAGATTTTCTGTTGAAGCCCATTCTAACTGGTGTGAGGTGATACCTCACTGTAGTTTTGATTTGCATTTCTCTAATAATTAGTGATGTTGAGCAGCTTTTCATATGCTGCTTGGCCATCTGTATGTCTTCTTTGGAGAAACGTCTATTTAGGTCTTCTGCCCCTTTTTCGATTGGGTTGTTTGTTTTTTTAATATTGAGTTGCATGAGCTGTTTATATGTTTTGGAGATTAATGCTTTGTCCTTTGATTCGTTTGCAAATATTTTCTCCCATTCTGAGGGTTGTCTTTTTGTCTTGTTTTTAGTTTCCTTTGTTTTGCAAAAGCTTTTAAGTTTCATTAGGCCCCTTTTGTTTATTTTTGTCTTTACTTCCATTACTCTAGGAGGTGAATCAAAACAGAGCCAAGTCTTGACTACAGCCGAGACCACAGCAGGGGTTAGCACAAGTAAGGACGCACAGCTGATGCACGATACTTAAGTAATAAATAGGACCACTGTGCCTTGCGAGGACAGACAGGGGCTGCAGGTGACATCAGAGTCCAGGTTTCCTGGCCGCTGATCCAGGTTATAGGAACAATGTTAGAGGAGGGCAGAAGAGACATGAGCACATTGTTACAGATTCTTGGGATCTAAGAGTTCTAATGACTTGCATGTTTCACTTTCATCAATATACACTTTCCGGGCATCTTGAATCTTAGAGACCTCGGAAGGGATTCATACATTCTCAGGTACCAGCTGAACTGTGGTTGGTCTATCCATTGAAAAGATCCTATGACTCTGTCTACACAGTCTCAGAGTTGTGTGTGGAGACGTCGTATTTCCCCACGGGGCTGACCTCCCACTCATTCATCAAGATGACCTGACCTTACTGTATTCCACAATGACTGTTCGCGGCAGCCCTTAGTCATCCTATAGGACTGTGGTAAGCGTCTGCAAATAAGTAACTTTTCAATTCCATTATGTCTTTTGATGGCAGCCACAGCCCCTGTGACTAAAACAGGTTGGGGCTGTCTTCTCCATTTCTCAGGTGAGCAAGCTGAGGCTCAGAGAGGTTAGAAGGATTTTCTAAGTCACACAGTATAAAGTTCCTTAATGGGACTCTGCGTCTTCTGGCTCAAATTCCCTTCCACTGCAACTTTCTTATTAAGTCTCAGAAACTTGACTTTTGAGATACATCTAGAAGCTTTCCTCTTAGCATCTTGAAAACCTATAGAGCTCTTCTTTCTTGTTTTCTGGTTAAAAAAAAATTCCTTATTTAATACTTTGGCATATGAGTTAGGATGACACATCATCTCCATTTTCCCAGGACCATCCTAGTTTTAGCACTAAAGTGCCCATGGAGTCCCTCAGGCCCAGGCACACTGGGACAGCTGGTCACCTCACTATGAGCTCAGGCCATCTCATCACCCCCTCAGGGTGTCTCCAGCTGTGGAAGAACCCATGCCTTCTGACTCACTCACCTACATCCTCTGCTCCCCAAGAATCAGGCTCTTCAGAGCAAATAAGACACTGGGCAATCACTCTCTATCCACCTAAGCTCGTTGGTGAACTTCTGATCACAATGGATGTATTAACAATAGAGGAGAAAGCAGGCAGAAAGGAATATTAGACTCATCAGTACCAATTTCCAAATGACCATATACAAGAATTTGCATTATTGAACCCTGGTTCTGGAAGGGAAAATGATTCAGGACACAAACACTCTGCTTCTCCACAGTTAATTTAGAACAAAGTGGTATGTGCCTTTGTTATTATGGCCGCTGGAGCAGACATGCTGGGCTTTTTGGGGGTTTTTCAAATATTTATTTATTTATTTGGTTGTGCTGGGTCTTAGCTGCAGCACGTGGGCTCCTTAGTTGCAGTTCCAGGGCTCCTTAGTTGTGGCTCCAGGGCTCCTTAGTTGAGGCACATGAACTCCTAGCTGTGGTATGCATGTGGAATCTAATTCCCTGACCAGGGATAGAACCCAGGCCCCCTGCATTGGGAGCATGGAGTCTTACCCACTGTGCCACCAGGGAGGTCCCAACAAGCTGGTTAAATCCTGGCTCTGCCACTTAATAACTGTGTGACCTGGGGCAGGTTGCCTAAATCTCTCTGTACTTTAATTTCCTCATCTATAAAATGGAAATAAAATCTCCTTCATAGACTTATCATGAGAACTAATCATAAAAATCATTACAGAGTGCCTGCAGTAAATTGTCCATTGTTCCCATAACCTACACACTGCACAGCTGACACCAATGTCTAAATATTGTGTCACACAAAACAAGAGGAGGGTAACAGGGGATTTGTTTGTTTCCCAACGATTGGGGAAAGTAAAAGGGAACTAGAAAGCTGTTTTCCCAGAATATATTCTTTCTTCTTTACTTTGAGAGTCATTGTCTCCCCCAAGTATTATTGCTGTCTTTAACCTCATGATCGAGGCTACCACAAATAAAAAGGGAACGATCAACTGGATAATGAATTCTCCCTGGCGTTAGTACAGTGCTTTATATACGTTAACTCACTTGTACACTGTACACTTGTACATTAGCTCACAAGTGTACACTCACTTGTAACTCACTGGTGGTTACTCCACCAGACCTGTACAAGCCCTTCCCATTATCAACCAAGGTGGTTTGCCCCTGATGCCTGACTAGTATTTACTACTTAGCATCTACCGTATGTTTCTTGCTAAGCTGGGTACTATGGGAGATGCAACAAAGTGTAAGAAATGGGAGGAGCTGACCCTTGATGCATTTACTATTTATCTGAAGGACAAGCTATCAGTGGGTAAAACGCTACATATCAAGTACCAAGTGACCTGGGTGTTCAATAAGGACAAGAGAAGGCAGAGGTCACTGTGGGCCGAGGAGAGAGATGAAGAAAGGGAAGAAGAGACATGAGCTGGCATGTGTTAGGTGCCTGCCGTAGCCCAGCGTTTTACATACGTCTCATTCAGTCCTCTCTATCCGATGCTATTACAGCGCCGCCTGTGACCCTCCAACCTCATCCTTTCAGTACGCTCCAGCAAACATCCAGCTTCCAGGATCCGTGTCTCTGGGTCTGAGGGCTTTTTCAGAAGGGAGCAGTCCAGCTCTCTGGGAAATTAACCCCCTCTGGGGAAGAGCCTTCAGACAATAGACTGGGAGGGATCAGTGTTTAAATACCCCAGCTCCCTCACCCCATGGGGAGAATAATTTTCAGGGCATGTGTTTTACCCTTTTTCAAGAATGCCTCTGTTGGGATCAAGCTGCGGCTGCCCACAGTGGTAACTGGCTTGCTAATGAACCCCTAACTGGTTTCCTTCCTTTCCCTACACCACTGCCCACACCTCTGCCTGTGCTCCCTCCACCTTTTAAATATACCATTTGCACTCACGTCCTTGTCTCAGGATCTGCTTCTGGCCAAACCCAAACTAAGACAGCCTCATATTTCCTGTGAAACTGGTGAAAACTATCCTTTCGACTAATGAGAAAACTACGACTGCAAGAGATTAAGTAACTTGTCTAGGGTCACATAGCTTGCATGTGGTAGAGCTCAGGTCTGAACCCACATCCTGCTGACTCCAAGTCCACACCTGTCCTGTTGGCATACCTCAAGAAGGGCACACACGGGCTTCCCTGGTGGTGCAGTGATTGAGAGTCCGCCTGCCGATGCAGGGGACACGGGTTCGTGCCCCGGTCCGGGAAGATCCCACATGCCGCAGAGCGGCTGGGCCTGTGAGCCATGGCCGCTGAGCCTGCACGTCCGGAGCCTGTGCTCCGCAACGGGAGAGGCCACAACAGTGAGAGGCCCGCGTACCGCAAAAAATAATAATAAAAAAAAAAATAAGAAGGGCACACATAAGCATGTCACTTGACCACAGGGACAGAGCCCACCCCTCCTCACACTCACCGCACTCAGGAAACTAGGAACTTTCCTCAAATCAAGGCTGCAAAAGAGGTCTCTGGGCTGTAAGGACAGGAGTGATGGTAACTGGGGAGAAAAATCGCCATGTGGAAATCCTGTACTCTGTATTTGAAGGCAGGTACAAGCCAAGAAATGGGAAGATACCCTTTCTGTATGTGAAGATGCTGAGAAAAAGTTGTGAAGATGCTGAGAAAAAGTTGTCTCCGCGTTGTTTCTCTGGATCCACAGAAAATGGCTTGTGCTGCCACACTTCCAATATGTGGCAATTTCTGCAAATCCATTGGACGAAGGCATCGTGCAGGGCTGTGTTTGAGTGAGCGGAGTGGACGTTTAGTGACAACCAAACCAGAGTCGGAGAGCTTGAAACCTTTGCTGGGGCTCAGGGAGCTGTCCGCGAACCCAGGTGAAGTTTTGGCTCCGTTAAGAGGTAACTTGATCCAAGTTTTAAGCAAAATGGAATTATTATGGCCAGGAGCAGATGGACGGGGCAAATCACATGAAATCAGCCTAAATTCATCAAAAGCCGTCAGCAAAGTTTCTTCTATTTATGTCTAGTGTTCTAGTCATCTATTGCTGCATATCAAACCATCCCCAAACCTGGTAGATTAAAACAACCATTTTATTATATCTCATCGTTTTTGTGGGTCAGGAATTCAGGCCGGGCGTGGCTGAGCAATTCTGTTCCACGTGGCACTAACTATGGTTCTCGGAGGTACTCAGCTGGCAGGTGGGCTGAAGGGTCTGTGATGGCTCCACGCACATGTCAGGCTCATGGGTGGACATGGCTGCAAGGCTGGGCTCAGCAGGGACTGTTGATCAGAGAGCTAAGTCTCCAGCGAACTAGGTGGAAGCTATGTGGCTTTTGATGACCTAGCTTTGAAGTCACTAAGTGTCACTTCTGCCATACTACTTGTCTAAGCGATCACAAGTATACCCGGATTCAAAGGAAAAGGACTTGGACCCAACCCCTCAATGGTTGGGTGTGTAGAAGTACAGCATCCAGTTTGGGTTGGAAGACAAAAAGGGGAGTCAGAGCCTGCAGGCTTTCCCTAAATCTGAGGTTGTAGCTGCAGCTGCTCTGCCAGGGGATTTGTGACCTAGGGCCGGGAAGGAACTGGGAAAGGAGGGATCTGGCAGGGCTAAAATCCCTGCTCTCCTGACAGAGCTCCCTGCTTCCGCTTTGCGTGGCTGGCACACAGCACTGCAGTCCCGACTACAGGGCAGAGTGAAGGCTCTCACCTGCTCAGGACCCTGGTCCCTGGGAACGGAGAAGAAGGGAGGAGGTCACCGTAGGAGGGTGTGGTGGATCTTAGCAGTGTGCAAATCGAGCAAGTATTAGGAGCCTGAGAGAGAGCCGGGTGCTGTTCATCACATAGAAGATCTGCAGCTGAGCTTCTTAGGGACTCCACGGGAGTGGCTCCACGGGACACTGTCACCTTCCAAGGCGTCTGCATCTCCCAAGGTGAAGCCACCCTGTGCTCTTCAATCCTGATGTTACTGTCTAATCACGGAGAAGAGTCCAAGTAACAGTTTCTTTTTTTTCTTTTTTGTGGTACGCGGGCCTCTCACTGTTGTGGCCTCTCCCGTTGCGGAGCACAGGCTCCGGATGCGCAGGCTCAGCGGCCATGGCTCACGGGCCCAGCCGCTCCGCGGCATGTGGGATCTTCCCGGACCGGGGCACGAACCCATGTCCCCTGCATCGGCAGGTGGACTCTCAACCAACCACTGCGCCACCAGGGAAGCCCAAGTAACAGTTTCTTACACACCTGTGGATGGGTGCCTGGCACAGGTGTTTCCTCAGAGAAGGCCACCAAGAAAATACACTGATCCATTTGATGTTTGTGTTCTTCTTTTTTCCTTTCTTTCTTTTGTCGTTTACTACATTAGAATTAGAGACCTAGAAATAGACTGCAGTAGGAGGTTGGTTATGAAAGGAAGGGAAAGAAAGAAACCTGTTGTTACCAAAAACAACTTCCTGGCATTGAACTGTGGCCCAGCCTAGTGTCTGGGAGTAGAATGGTCCAAACCTCCAGAGACCTTCTCAGCCATGATCTCTTTACTCAAAGTGAATTTGAAATGTTTGATATGGTCTTAATTGAACTAATTATTTCCCTCCATATTTACACAGATTTAATCAATACATGGATGGATGGACTTACATATCCCAGGTACTTTCATATATACTAATCCATCAGTCCTTACAAAAAAATCCAAGGAATTGGTGCACCCATCCTTATTTTACCATGGGAGAAACTCAGAATGAATCAAATAAACACCCAGATTTGTCTTTTTCCCAAACCCCTTTCTACTGTTGCTCAGGCTCTGAGGTGACTCTACGTCATCACTCACTCCATCCCAGGGGCTGGAATACTTGAAAGCAATGTGGGCTCCTCCCTCACCTCCACCTCGGTCAGCAGACAGGCTCCAGGTGTGCTTCATCCTCGGTGTTCTTCTATGAACACTGTTCTTACTCTGTGTCAGGGTCCTCATTCTTTTGTCCTTCATCCTTTGTCACCTGGGCTATTGTGCCAGCCTCCTGGCCAGTCCTTCTGTCTCAACCCCCTCCAGTACATCCTCCACACTATAATCAGAAAGCTGAAACACAGACCTGATCATATAAGCCTTTGCCCATAAAATTTCAATCATTCCCCACAACTTACAGAATAAATTACTAAGTCTTAAGCCTGATGTTCAAGGATTTCTATGATCTCCTCCTGATCAACATTTCCCATCTCATCTACCATTATCCCCTTTCACCACTGTTTTGCACACCAGAGTCTATAAAACTCTGAGCATTGCTCTGGGAGAAGAGTGGAGTTCTATATAATATTTTGAAATTTTCTGTCTTTGTTTCAGTGGTAATCTAAAGGGGGAAGTATATATATATATATATATATATATATCTTCTGCTCAATCCTGCCTCACTATTTTAATCTTTGTATTATTTGCACTTGTGTTTGTAATTTCTGATGCTAAATGGACAACTCAAGTGACAGTTTTTAACTTTTAATGCAGAGTTTCTTAATAGGGGGGTCACAAAACCTCTGGGGATGCAGGTGCAGAGAAGCTTCCTCAAGGGTCTTCACGTTCTTCTCTACGTTCCAGCATGCATCAGATCACAAATTCCCAGTTAGCCACATCTCTGCTTTGTCTCCTTGCCTTATGTTGCCCCTTGGGTTTAGAATGCCTTCCCGCATCTTCCACACACAGCTCCCACCCACCGCCACTCCCCAGCTGCACCATGCATCACAGTAGGGATAGCTCGATGTAGAGTGCCAGATGTAAAGATCTCCAAGCTGCAGGAGATGTTGTAGGTCATCCAGTCTATTGCACTCATTTTACTGTCAGGAAAATCTAGGACCAGAGAAGAGAAGTAACAAACTAGGCCTAGAACAGGCCTCGTGACACCTTATACACAGCTCTTTTCACATTTTGCAACTTCCTGATCACCTTCCTTAAAGTTTTATTATCCATCTTTGCATTGACTCCCTGGCACGGCGGCATGCAGAGTAAATCCTTAGTTTCCCTATAACCATGACTGAAAGAGCCATAAAACCACAGTACTTACCTGACGTGTTCACATGTCTGAAGCACTATAATGGAATATCCCATGGGAGCTGAATACGAGAAGCATTTCGCATTTCTGCACTTTAGACAACAGAGACTGCTCCAATTAATACCAGTCAGATTCACTCCTGAGAAGCCCCAAAGTATATGCTGATGTATTGAACCTACTATAATATTCCAAAATCAACTTTTAAACATTTCTGCAAACCAGAACATGATACAGAGGCAACATGGCAGTCAGTTTAGTGTTCTGAACTTAGTAAATATTCACTAAGTGTGAGCTGGATGAATGGATACCTCACAGACTGGAAGCCAAGACACCTGAGTGCCAGTCTCATTCTTCTGCTCACAGGCCATGAGGTCTTGGGAAAATCACTTCCCACTCACAAAGCCTCAGTCTGTTCATCTGTAAAATGAGGCATTTGGACCAACTCATTGTCTTGGAAGTAAATCTCTTGCAGCTCTAAAATTCTACAGTTTCATGAAAATGTTAAATCCATTCATACTATTGGTGTCAACGGAAAGTAAAACTAGAACTAGTGTTTATTAACTGTTCTTATTTTATGTTTTGTTGCTTGTTACATCATTTTATATTGTTTCTGATCATTATGTATTTCAGTTATTATAACTAACTTTTGAAGAAAATATTATTATGCTATGTTATTACACTTGGGGAAACTGATGCTTTATTAACTCAAGAAGACATCAGCCTCTAGGCTTGACAGAATTACAACTGCTTTAAGACATTGAGAAATAGGCAGTGCAAAACTGTGATCCCTGAGAGAAGGGATCAATGAGGTGAGTCTTAAAATAACCCTGTTTACGATTGGAGGCAATTCCCATCTGGAAATCACAAGCACAGTCTGGAAGCTTTGCTAAGCAGAGGAGACAGAGACCAGAGATTGGAGAAGCTGAGGTGGCTAGGAGTTAAGGATCACAGTTCCAGAACAGAGGGGAGATACACAGAAAAAGAACACCATAAGTCTGCTGAGATACCCTCTTGAGTCTGTTGAGAATTAGTACATGTGTGTATAAAATGAAACTCCACAAGACCAGGCAAAAGAAATGACCAGAGAGTACTAAGCTGAATAACCCAGAGTTCTCACAAATGCGGAAATGGTTGTGCACCAGCCTAAGTGGAGAGTCCTTGGTGATCCCCTGGGGCAATCAGTGGAGAGCTCGGAGGAGGAGGCACACTTGAGTAAAGTGGCTGAACTATTCCTGGAGTGAAGGTCACTCTGGACCCTGCATAGCAAAGCTCAAAGATGGGACTCAAAGGGATCAAACTATTTCATGAGTAAATTAACTTCCAGCCAAAACAAAGTCTAACACTCTTTAAAAGAAGGCAGCAAAGTCCAAATACTTAACTATGTAGCTTCGCAATGTCTACCATCTAATAAAAAATCACTGGACATATAAAGAAGCAGGAAAATGTTCACCCATAACCAAGGGGAAAATCAGTCGATAAAAACTGGCCAATACATGACAGAGATGATATATAAGTATTTAAGTAACTGGGCGAGATCCAACAAAGAGTCAGTAGAGAGTCCAAATTCAAACCCAGGTCTCCTGATACTTTTTTAGTGCTCCATCACCTGTGCTCACCAATCTCTCTGCCTCTGCGGCAACTGATAAGGTTTTGCCATGACAGTCCCAAAGCAATTTTCCTATACTTCTGTTCTTCACTTTAGTTAGAACTTCACAGAAACTTGCAGAGGTAAACACAGATCTGAAGTCTAGGAGGGCCATCTCTGATCAGGGACCCGCATAGGCCATCCTCATGGACAAAATTTCAACAACAGTGCAACAGAATTCCTTGTCTTTCCCCTCCCCTACTATGACACT
Source organism: Leucopleurus acutus (assembly GCF_964270905.1). Taxonomy (NCBI): domain Eukaryota; kingdom Metazoa; phylum Chordata; class Mammalia; order Artiodactyla; family Delphinidae; genus Leucopleurus; species Leucopleurus acutus. The sequence continues at coordinate 74,643,835 of NC_139147.1, read as the reverse complement.
TGTATGGAAATTCCCCAAGGCCATTCCTAGGTCATATCTCTGGTTAGAGGAGCTCTGCATTAGGGGCTGTGGCTTCAGGGAACTTAGGAATCAGTGTGTGAACAGTGGGAACACACACCCGGGAGCCAGACCTCAGCCTCAGCCCTGAGCTGACAAAAATTTAGGCAAGAGGTAAAGGGGAAAAAAGAAAGTGTCACAGGCTGCTGTCAGCCTGCAGAAAGGTGTAAACCCCCCTCTCCCAATGCTGGGGGTATATTCATGTGTATGCTGCCTGTTAAGTGTTTGTGAGAAAACAGTTCAGAGAGCTCAGACAGGGCGTCACCTCCCAGGCTGGGGGAGCAGTTTTCCTCCCTGCCATTGACTATACAAGTTGTTAGCAAAGCAAATATCAAAGCCCTGCAATTTGCTAATTACAGGCGGGATCCTGGGCTTGTGGGCCCAATTAACCACTTGTTCCTCATTTTCTGTGTGTGACCTGCCGACTGCACCCACAATTACCCACTTGTCTTTTAACTTGCCTGAGAGCTGGCTGACTCACCTCCAATTCACTCCCACTATCACCTCCAGATGGCCTTTGGTACCTTTTTGCTTTCCAGGTTCCCCCCACTCCCCTATTATCTTTCTCTGCATCACATGCCTATGTCTCATCTCCCTGGTTGGGGCTCCTGCGAGATTTCCTGGTCTAGTTGCTCGCCTAGGCTTGGAGCCTGGAAGGCAGGAAGCAACTCCTGTTGGTCTGGGCATCTTGCCTAGCTCCCCAAAGGAAGCTCAGGAGGCTGTGGCTACATTTGGCCTCTGCCCCCAGACACAGGAGTAAAGAAAATTACAGCTTTTCTGGAGCTGGCCCACTGCCAGATATCCTGCCCACACTCTCCCTTAGTGCCCCACTGGCTCCCTACCTCAGTCAGGCCAGGGCTGGATCCAGGGAGCCTCACTGCCAGTCCTGGGGAAGGAGTTCCCAGCAGCTGCTAGCAGTAGCTCTCCAGGGAAACACAAGCTGGAGAAAGAGAAAAACCTCTCGTGACCTTCTGCTTCATTAGACAAGCTACCTGGCAAGCAGAAAATTTCCAGCAAACTTTTTGATGATTTACTCTGTCAATGGTTCCTATCCTTTTTTGTGTCACGGACACTTTTGAAAATCTGTTGAAAAATTCTGGGCTTTCCAGCAAGAAATGCTCATTTTCAGTTATTTATTTAATCATTCAACAAATATTTACGGAGCACCTATGTGCCGGGTACTATTGCAGGGACCAAAGAAACATAAGTGAAAAAAAAATAGACAAAAATTCCTACTCTCATGGAGCTTACATTCTAGCAAGAAGAGATAGGCAAGAAAGAATACATGTAGTAAATAAGCAAACATACAATTTGCTAGAAATTAGGTGCTACGGAAAAAGAAAAATTCAAGCAGAGTAAGAGATTGGTGGGAATGCAGGGTTTTTAAAATCTTTTTTTAAATTTTTGGCTGCGTTGGGTCTTCGTTGCTGCGTGGGCTTTCTCTAGTTGCGGTGCGCAGGGGCTACTCTTCGTTGCGGTGCACGGGCTTCTCATCGCGGTGGCTTCTCTTGTTGTGGAGCATGGGCTCTAGGCGTGCGGGCTTCAGTAGTTGTGGTGCGTGGGCTCAGTAGTTGTGGCTCGCGGGCTCTAGAGTGCAGGCTCAGTAATTGTGGCGCACGGGCTTAGTTGCTCCACAGCACGTGGGATCTTCCCGGACTGGGGCTCGAACCCGTGTCCCCTGCATCGGCAGGCGGATTCTTAACCACTGCGATTATATTTTTAAATAACGTATGCCAGTTTGTCCTCATTGAGAAGTGAAATGTTAGCAAAGAACGGAAGAACGTGAGAGGTTTCACCATGTGGGTACCTGGAGAAAGAGTGTAGTAGCCAGAGGGATCAGCCCCCGGGCACGGCCACGCTGGTGTGTCTGAGCAAAAATGAGAAGAGCAGTGTGGCTGGACTGGAGAGAGGGAGAGGGAGGCAGCCTTGGTGGGAGACAAGGTCAGAAAGGCAGGGGGCTGGGGGGGACGTATATCACATAGGGCCTTGTGGGCTGCAAGTACTGTGGTTTTCACTCTGAGTTAAATCAGGAGCCATTAGTGTGATCTGAGCAAAGGGGTAACAGGATTCAGCTGAGACTCTACAATGTCAGTGACTGTCGTAGGGACCACTTGGTCCCAGTACAGATAATGGTGCTTGTGCACCAGTGGTAGCAGTGGAGACCACGAGACTGAGTCCAGAGGATTTCCTGAATAGCTGTGATGTGTGTGAAAAAGATGTGCACATATAATTTCACATACAATTCAGCAGTTTACCAATCTCCTAAATCCCATCCGTGGATGCAGGTAAAGGGCCCCTGATGGAAGGAGAAAGGGAAGTGGTGACCCCAAGGAGGGAGCGGAAAATGGGACCCCAGTGGAGATGGAGAGCCTTAGCTGTACCTAAAATTTCATTTCTTTTTTGACTTTGTTTTTTAATTGAAGGATAATTGATTTACAATATTGTGTTAGTTTCTGTGCACAGCAAAGTGATTTGGTTATACATATATATGTATCTATATTCCTTCTTAAAATTCTTTTCCATCATAGTTGATTACAAGATTCTGAATATAGTTCCCTGTGCTATACAGTAAATCCTTGTTGTTTATCTATTTTGTATATTTTTGTGTATTTTGTGCACCTGTTAATCCTATACTCCCAATTTATCCCTCCCCCACCCCTTCCCATTTGGTAACTATAAGTTTGTTTTCTTTGTCTGTGAGTCTGTTTCTGTTCTGTAAGTTCATCTGTACTATTTTTCAGATTCCACATAAAAGTGATATCATATAATATTTGTCTTTCTGTGTCTGACTTACTTCACTCAGTATGATAATCTCTAGGTCCATCCATGTTACTGCAAATGGCAACATTTCATTCTTTTTATGGCTGAGTAATAGTCCATTGTACATATACATACCACATTTTCTTTATCCATTCATGTGTCCATGACACTTAGATTGCTTCCATATCTAAAAGTTTTATTTAAAAAAAATAAGAAAAGAGGGCTTCCCTGGTGGCGCAGTGGTTAAGAATCCGCCTGCCAATGCAGGAGACACGGGTTCGAGCCCTGTTCTGGGAAGATTCCACATGCCACGGAGCAACTAAGCCCATGTGCCACAACTACTAAGCCCATGTGCCACAACTACTGAGCCTGTGCACCTAGAGCCCATGCTCCCTCTAGAGCCCACGAGCCACAACTACTGAGCCCATGTGCCTAGAGCCCGTGCTCCGCAACAAGAGAAGCCACTGCAATGAGAAGCCCGCGCACCTCAATGAAGAGGAGCCCCCGCTTGCGCAACTAGAGAAAGCCCACGTGCAGCAACAAAGACCCAATGCAGCCATAAATAAATAAATATATATATTTTAAAAAATAAGAAGAAAAGAAGATATTTAAGGCAAATATTTAAGGTAAAATACTATTATCTGGTAACCTGCGTGGTGGACACATGTGTGCCTACTATAATATTTTCTGTATATTTAAAATCATTCATTATTTATTTATTTATTTATTTATTTTTGCGGTAAGCAGGCATCTCACTGTTGTGGCCTCTCCCGTTGCGGAGCACAGGCTCCGGACGCGCAGGCTCAGCGGCCATGGCTCTCGGGCCCAACCGCTCCGCGGCATGTGGGATCTTCCCGGACCGGGGCACGAACCCGTGTCCCCTGCATCGGCAGGCAGACTCTCAACCACTGCGCCACCAGGGAAGCCCTCCTTCATAATTTTTAAAAGACTTGCTCATCCCAGTGTTTCACAGAAAGCTGTCCGCTTGCTTTGCCAATGAAGTGAGGGGAAATCAACTCAGTCAATTCTGCGCATAATTCTGGCTGTGGCACATGGCTGGGTGTACTTTACCTCTCCAATTTCTGTCCCTTCCCTTCCTTCCAGCAGCTCAGAGTCAAAGGTGAGAGAAGTCAAGGACTGACGCAAAAACCACCCTATATCGAATACAGTCTAGAAGAGGAAGAAGAGGGTAATGGCACCCGGGAAGCCTGGGGGAGGCCTCCTGGCAGAGGCAGTCCCTTAGCAGGATGCAGAAGAACAACGGGCAGACCGGGACTCACGGAGAGGAGGGAGTCTTCCCAGCTGGAGGCAGCTTCAGGAGGCCAGGCACAGTGAAGGGCAAGCAGAGACCTCAAGCACCTACTCCGCTATGGCCATCTTAAGGAGAGCAGGCAGATTTCTTCCTCTCGGTACCGGATTAGAGCAAAAAGCCCAGATGGGAGGAGCTTCCAGAGCCCTGCGGTCACCCCAGTGGTGCCAAGAGGGCGCAAGGGTGGAAAAGCTTGGATCCAGGACCGCAGCAACCTGAAACAGGCACAGAAGGGTGACTTCAGGCTCCAGGGATTAAGGCTCCTGAGCTGGGCGGAGCCTCCTTGCTGACCTGGGGGGAGACTTCCTCAGGGAACAGGAGACCAGGGAGTCTCCCCTGGCCCGCTCTGTGTCAGCCCCCCCAGGCCATGGCCCTCAGACAGCACATTCCTCACGATCGACCTGCAGCCTATCACTGGGCCTGGGGAGAGGTCCCCTGCGGCCCACATTTTGCAAAAACTTGCCGTGTCACAAGTCCTGATTAGGTGCCAGGAGAACAATTTCCCAGGCCATGGCTTTAACAAGGCCATGCTTCCTAATTACTAGTTTTCTTCTAAGTAAATAAAAAAGAGGGGGAGAGAAACCAGTGATTACTCCACCTTCCATTTATGTGCGTTTCTCTTCAGAGGAGCTCAAAATGCTTCTTTGTGTATTATTGTCTACTTTTTTCCTCTTAAGGTCCTTGAGATTCCTAGGGGTGGTTATTATACCATTTTACAGCTGGGGAAGGGGATGTGGCTGAGGTTATGCAGTGTCCCAGCACCCTCACTGGCTACGGTCAGTGTTCTGAAGCTCTTACAGGAAACCTCCTCATATCTGAAAATAAAGTCGTCGCCTGGGACATAAACTAGGCTAAAGCAAACACAATAAACGGCACACTTCATAACAGTAATTAACACTAATTCTCACAACAATCCTATAAAACAGACAGTATTACACCCATTTTACGTATGAGAACAATGAGATTCAGAGGGGTAAAGTAAGCTGCCTACAGTTGCCTAATAATAATAGCTGTAATAGTAGCAAAAGCAGAAGCTAATATTTATTAAGCAACTTACCATGTGCCAGGCATCTTACATTTATTAGCCCATTTTAATCCTCACAACAACCCTCTGAGATGATTATTAGTATTAGCACCATTTTGCTGACAACAAAACCAAAGCACAGACAAGTTAAGTAACTTGCCCAAGATCACAGAGCAAGTAAGTAGCACAGCCATAAAGGAACCCACAAAAGGTATGCATGTCCCTCCCACCACACCGTTTACCCATCTAAAGGAATGCTTACTCTGAGGGTTGGCCTGGTGACACCCAGATACAGTCCAGGTGACTCAGGTACAGACCCACGGCTGCTCTGTGCCCTAATCACTGTCCTATAAAGGTGAGTAGGGGGTGGCAATGTCTGTACTCCTGCTGTGCGCCAGGACCCTCACACTCTGGTACCCGGAGAGGGGGCCATAGGGAAAGACTTTTCCTGCCTAACTGAAGGTATATGTGTGCGTACTTTCACTGGTATTAAATGGTACTGTAGAGACCATTACCACAAAAGTAGTGGAATCTGTGAGTAAGGATTAAACTAGAGAGACATTCAGGCCAGTGGGAAGTGAACTTCCTGTATTGTGCGTGTGTGTGTGTGTGTGTGTGTGTGTGTGTGTGTGTGTGTGTGTGTGTGAGGGAAACAATGCTTCTAGCTCTTCCACACTGCAGAGAAATGAGCCCCCAACCCATCCTAGAACCTTGGCTTTTTCACTGCCTTCTCCTCAAAAGCATCCTCTGATGCCTCATTCCACTCCTTATACGTGCATACCAGGAAGGGGATGTCCTCAATGGGGAAACAAATTCTGACTCCTTGACTTCTGTTCATCAATAAAGTGGCCTGCCAGACCCAGGCTTCAGAGGAGGGGGCCTCCAAGGGCCCGGAACACTTCCTGGAGCAGTGAAGGTGAGATCAGGCCCTTCCCCTGCCTCTCAGGTAAGGTCCTGGCTGGGTTGCCAGGCAGCATGTCGCTCTTATACCCCTCCTTTGTTCACACCAATACTTGTAGCCAACTGACTACAATCCTCATCTCTTGTCACTGCCTGTCCTATCCCTTTCCCATAAGTCGAAATGCCAGGGAAACCTTCCCAAGAATGGCAGGGTGAGTGTTAACACACCACCAACATGTCCAAAACTAACAGAATGTACACAATTCCTGGTGAGGGCTGTATACCCCTCCCCCACAGGCCCCAGCTCTTTCTGACTAAGTCAGGGCATTTCAGAAAGCCTGACTTTGTCACATCTGATTTCCAAACTTCCCAGAGCTTGTTTCTCCACCTTGTTGAGATCTGGCTAGAAGAGGCATTCTAGAACACAGCATCTTTCATCTGGTGAGCACAGTAGTTACAAGCAACAGGCTCTGGAGCAAGACTGACTAAGTTTCAATCCCAGCCCTACCATTTACTAGCTGTGTGACCCTGAGCAAGTTACTAAACCTCTCTGTGCCCATTTCGTTGCCTATAAAACTGGTATAATAATATTCCTACTTCATAGGATTCATAGGATTGTTGTGAGGATTGAATGAATTATTGCATTAAAGTACTTAGCGCAGAGTAAGCACTCAATAACTGTTAACTACTATTATGGGGCCACAAAACGTCTTCCCCCAAAGAATGCATTAAATTTTTGTCAATTTCAACTTTGCATTCCAGTACTTCAGGCAGGTACAGGCAGCTCCTAAAGTGACGACTTGAATCAGCTTGGGGGGGAGGGAGGATGATATTAGAAAGAAGATTTCCTCTTGTAAGGATTTAAATCTTCTCAGCCCCCGTTGACCACATAGTAACTGCAGAAAAGAAGAAAAAGAAAAATCATGTCCTGAGACCCACCCCAGGGAGGACGGTGAACCAGACTCCCTCGGGCCACAGGAAGATCCCTTGGCTGGGTTCGCCCCCGCCCCCGCCCGGCCCTCCACCGCAGGCTCCACCGCAGATGCTCAGAGCCTTCAGAAACGTAACACCAGGGAGGCGAAAGCCTGCGAGTTCCCAGAGCCTCTCAGGCACGCGGCCTCCCTCCCCACCGGCAGCGCCTTAAATACCAGAGGACTTGCCAAAGATGGAACTGTTTTGTTAGGAGCTCGGGTTTCTCCCGCCGCGAGGCTGAGCCGGTGGCGCAGCTGCTCAGAGGTCACGCCCGAGACACGTCCGCACAAGCCCGGCCGGGGCCTGGGGACGCGGGGGCGGCCAGCTTCTCCGGGGACCTGCCGAGTCTCGGTTCCCATCTTCGTTTCACAGACAGACAACCTGCCGAGGTGGCTTGCCTCTCCCGACGTAGATACTCTTTTTGCAAAACAAAAAGGATGCAAAACAAAACAAAAAGACCCTAAAGGAAAAGAAATGGTTCTTTGAAAATGCCAATTGTGAGATTTTGTTGTTGTTGATAATTGGTTTGGAATTCAGTCTGTATGGGATCTGGAGCTCTTTTTCAAGAAATGGCTGAAAGAGAGAAACCTAAATTTGCCACAGGAAACCTGAAGCCTTTTAACCTTCAGAAGTTAGTCTTCATTTTCTGTTACTTAAAATATTTGCATTTGTATGCTTAGAGCCCTCTCTGCATATGATAAAAATAGAAGGCACTGAACAGTTAACCACCTGTGTTTTCCTTGGATGCCATATTTTCCACCGTAAACAAGAAAACACAGATTGGAAATCCATTCATTCCTTCCTAGGAAGTGCTTCAGTTGAGGTTTATTTGTGTTTTCAATCAATGGAAACCAAAAACAACCTTCGCAAGATTAAGATATTTCATGCAAAGAAACACCATGACATCTTTTTATCCCCTCTGCAGCTATTTCTACATAAAGCCCAAGGTTTTTTTAATGCAGTTAATAATTATATTTAATTTACTGAGCGTATATTATGGCACATCCTACATGTTTGACTTATTTGTGCTATTCTTTTTTTTAAAAAAAAAAAGCTCTTCTTTTTCAAATATTTATCTTTTTTTATTTCATTGCGCCGGGTCTTAGTTGTGGCTGGTGGGTTCCTTAGTTGTGGCCGGTGGGCTCCTTAGTTGTGGCATGCAAACTCTTAGTTGCAGCATGCATGTGGGATCTAGTTCCCTGACCAGGGATTGAACCCAGGCCCCTTGCAATGGGAGTGCAGAGTCTTAACCGTGGTGCCGCCAGGGAATTCCCTCATTTGTGTTATTCTTAATGCCTATTTTACAGGTGAGAAAACAGCTTCAGAGAGGATAAGCAATAGCTAATAAATGATGTGGCCTTTATGTCCATGCCACTCAGAGGTCTGAGAGTGGCAAAGTTGTGCTCTCTTCACCACCATAAACTATTTCTGGTGTTTTAAGTATTTCGAAGTAAATGAATGGCTAGGAACAAAAAGGTGTATCTGATCTTTTAATTTCCAATATAACTTTTAGGGGCAGAGGTATTCAGTGAAAGGTACTGATTTCTAGAACGAGTGTTGCCTATGTTATCTTGCCATCCAACAAGCCTCCCTGCCTCAGTTCCCCCTCTCTACAATGAGACATTCTCTCTAAAGTCCTATCTAGCATCTGACACCTGAAGATTTATCCTAAATTAAAAGTTCGGACACTGTTATTGAATATGGCATAATATTAATCACTGCGTTCCTGATTCCCAGGTTCCTTTTACCTGACTGTGGTTCTCGACACTAGCCGAACGTTAGAATCTTCTGGAGGAGCTTTAAAAAATACAGATGCTCAGGCCACAGCCCCCAGAGATTCTGCTTTAATTGGTCGGACATGTGGACCTGGCATGGGTATGTTTCAAAAGCTTCCCAGGTGAATGTGTAGCCAGGATTGAATATTGATCTAACCTAGTGAACTACTCCAATTTCACCCACCCCAGTTGTGCTTTTATAAATGTAGTTGCTGTAACTGGAATTCCTTTTTATAATATCCAATAACACGAGTGCTACCAGAGTCAATCTCAAAACAGATGTGAGCTTTTTTACTTTATTTGTGTAATTTGCTTAAATAAGTTAAGGCATCTCACCAAAGCTTCAAAATGCTGTAAAAGTATCTGTGTGTGTGTGTGTGTGTGTGTGTGTGTGTGTGTGTGTGTGTGTACTGTTGAGATAATAGATGATTCTTTCTTCGGGGGTAGAGACAGAAGAGTGTTACAATAACCAGAAGGTTCTAGGTCAATCTCAGCCAATAATTGATTGACCAGGTGAAAGAAATCACACAAAATATTTATTTAACCCAAGGGTAATACCCTTTTGTATTGGTAATACCCTTCTTTGGAAGCAGCCTATTTGAGACCTGGTCTAAGAGATTGGGCTGAGCTGGGGGGGGTAGAAGTATAGAAGTCTGGATAAGAGGTCAGCTTGGAGCCATTTTTATCCCAGAATGCTCCAGGCTATTTTATGTGCTATTAGTCTCTCAGTCTGGTGTCTGCTGGCGGGAGGCAAACTTTCCAAAGCTGTCCATGTAAGAGTGACTCAGTGGCAAGTACCCAGGGAAAGTCCAAACATTCTTATAAGTCAAAAAAGATTTACTTTTGCTTTATGGAAGGAGTTACTGATTTCTTGATATACTGGAGAAGTCTAGAGAGTTTGTTTCATAAGAAAAGTCTGTTATAGTTTGACTATTCATTAAGCGTAGGCTCTTCTCTTATTCTGCATTAACCCAGAACTCCACCACCACATCACACACACACACACAAACACACACACAAATAGAAACATAGTTTTTTCATTCAAGCTCTGGTGACATAGTTCAAGTGGATGAAATACTAGTAGGTAATACTAATTGATACTGTGGTCACAACAGTGATTTCTCGAAACATCTTTGTTGGGACTGACATTAAAACAGGAAGATTGGGTGGTTCTGTGGACCTCTGGCCTTTACCTGTCACTTGTAAATAATCTCAACCGTACAAAAAGGACACAAGATTCTACTTAATGTAAAAATGCTTGAAATCGCCTTACATGTTAAAGTGCTGTGCTTCCCCTTTGCAAAAGAAAGATTAACATTTCTGTACAGGGAATGGTTTTGATCTTGCCTTCCAGCTCCAGTATTTACATCCCAGTAAAGTTCATCTGGATCAGTTAATCTTCACATGAATGAATATGCAGCCCAAGATCATGTTTTTAAATAAGGTTATAATCCAAAGAATGGACAGAGGTTGGGGGGAGGGGGAGGGTCTTATCCTAATAATCTGAAGATGAAAAGCCCAGAAAGACTCAGAAATAATCTCTAATGTGAATTTCTGTGGTAAACTCTGGGTCCAAAAAAAAAAAAAAAAAAATCATTTCAGGACTAGAACAAGGAAGGAGCAAACTGATTAAAGCTTGCTTAAATGAGGAAACTGGGGAAAAACATCTTGTCAACACAGATACATTGTCCTGCATAGATCAAAGATGAGTCTGTGCTTTAAAAAATTAAAATTAAAAAATCAGCCTAGGTAAGAGAAAGGGACTTTGAAGTAACAGGGAAGTTATCATTTCTTGTGTGAACTACAGGAATCAGATCAGAAACGCTGACCTTGAGAAAAGAAGCCAATCGTACAGTTTCCAAAGCAGGAAATGATTTTTAAAATCTCTTTTACCTGTAATGATATATAGTCTGAGTTTGGGGACAGAAGTAGCCTAGTAAAAGTGTGTTTTGTTTCTGTTTAATCCAATAAACATTTATTGAGCACTTACTATGTACCAGGCACTGGGCTAAGCATAAAGATACCAAGACAAATAAGACTCAATCTTCTTCCTCAAGATGCCCGCCATCAGGTGACATTGCTTATGGTGGAAATTCACTTGAGGTATTAGGATAACCACAGTTTCACAGGTGATAACTCGAGTTGTGAGCAACTCGAGGCTTGGGGTTCAAGAGGGTTGGGAGTAACTTGGACATGCCATCTACTTTGATCTTCAGGTCGATCCAACAAAAGTTCCTTTAGAGCCCACCCTGGGCAAGAATTCACGGGAGGTGCAATGGAGGGGGCAGAGCTCACTGTCTTCCAGAGGTTCCCAATGATGTTTCCAGATAAAAAAGAAAACAAGGTGAGTAACTTTAATGAGAACTTGTTGCACTGGCAAGTAAAGACTGCTTGCTAATTGGTTCTCCCCAAGAGGAGCTAGATAGACTTTTGAAATGCTTTGGAAGAATAATGCTTTTAAAAGCACAATAGGTTAAAACACCGGAATGACAAATTAGCTTTGCCAACCACTTAGTCAGTGGCCTTCCTTTAGACACTGGGCTGATTGCGAAGTAGATACTAACTGGTGAGCTTCTCTGTCTCTGTCACAGACATTTAACGCTTTGCAGAGACGTTTTAGGAGCCATCAGTTTGTAACTTAATGGGCTTTGCAGGGAAAGCGAAGTACAGGCACATGTGAATTCGAAATAGAGGTGCTGGTTAAAAGCCTAACTAACCACCTCTAGACAAGAGTTGGAGCCCAAAGCAATGCTACATCATTCCAACTGTCCCCCAAGTCCTGCCCAACCATCTGGCCTGGATGGTTGTGACTGTATCTAAATTCTCATAGGCCCCTGGGCTGTATCCCTGGATCTCCCACCCTAGCCAGCACAGTTTGGAGCTGTTCTCTGCTTGGGGCATGGCCTTTCCAGTTAGTCTGTGAGGCCCGGACACTAGAGATCACATCTCCTCTCCTGTCCGCCTCCTCGTTCTCCTAAAGAGGGACGTTTGCATGATATGGCTCAACACGGCCTCACAGGGGAAGACTTATACTTGGACCGGGAGACCTGGATGATGTCGACTGTGACCACTGACTAGCTATTGACCTTGGAAAATTAACTTTTGTCTGGACTGTAGTGTCCCCATGTATAAAGTGAAGAGGATAGGTTATATATTCTTTGAGGCCTGTCTCTAATACTCTATGATTATGTGATTTCTAGCGAATGCCAAATCTCTCTCTCTCTCTCCATAACACACACACACACACACACACACACACACACACACAAACACACACATACACAGAAACACACACACCCCTCCCACCTCACTTCTTCTTTCTTAATGAGTCAGACACACAACATCAAACACACGCCTCCCCAGATGAATGCTTCTAAGATTGGCATTTGATCCTAATAATATCAACATGACATTGACCCCAACACCCACAGAATATAAAACTGAGCACTACATGTGTCCAATTCTTTACAGTTTCCAGAACAGTTTCCCATAGAACCCCACAGAATTCTACAGTAACCTGTTCCTTTGGGCCCATTTCGCAGAAGAGGTTTTATTTATTTTTTTTTTTTGCGGCACGCGGGCCTCTCACTGCTGTGGCCTCTCCCGCTGCGGAGCACAGGCTCCAGATGCGCAGGCGCAGCAGCCATGGCTCACGGGCCCAGCCGCTCCGCGGCATGTGGGATCTTCCCGGACCGGGGCACAAACCCGTGTCCTCTGCATCGGCAGGCGGACTCTCAACCACTGCGCCACCAGGGAAGCCCTCGCAGAAGAGGTTTTGATGCCATCACACCACTCGCTAGTAAGTCAGCTAGAAAGCCATCTCTCCTCCCCAGAAGCCGATGCCCCCTCCCAGAGGGGTGCCAGGCACATCCTTCTCCCAGCCGGAGTGGGAGGAAGGCAGGAAGGGAGCGGTTGACGTTCCTAAAGAGGAAAGAGCAAGTGGAAGAGACGGGGAAAGAGGAAGGGAGAGGAGAGGAGGGGAGCCACACTCCTGAGACAGGCGAAGAGCCCTCCAACCTCAGGCTGGCCTCCGCTCACGGAGCCCGGCGCCTCCTAGGATCTGGGAGCTGTGGGTTATTCTTCTGACCCTCTGCCACTTCCCTGCCCTCCCCTGCTCTTTCCCCTTCTCAGGCTGCCCTAAAAAGAATGTCCACTGCAATCTCTCTCCAGCTGTTTGATCTTTTTAAAAGTCGCTCACTTGTCCGTGGCATATGCTCCAACTGAAAAATAGACCTTGGGCCTTCAGGATGGGTAAGAGTATTAAATGGCAACAGTCAGCCTCGTGCCAAGGGTGTGGGCAGCCCCTAGATATCTATGATGACCAGATGTCCTGGATTTGCCCGGATGGTCCTAATCTAAAACATTCTAGCCTCTTGTCCCCATAAGTGGCTTCACACTTGTCTGACCATGTGTCCCTATTTGGGGTTTGGAAAATAAAGCTACCAGATGGATACCTGATATCCAAATGTCAAACAGGCCCAGTGTCAGCATCGTGGGGGTGGAAAGAGGACACACATTGGATCCAGATGGATCTGGGGTCAACCAGCTCTGCCACTTACTATCTGTGTGGCTGGAGGCAGCTTTTTTTTTTTTTTTTTTTTTTTTTGCGGTACGCGGGCCTCTCACTGCTGTGGCCTCTCCCGTTGCGGAGCACAGGCTCCAGACGTGCAGGCTCAGTGGCCATGGCTCACAGGCCCAGCCACTCCGTGGCATGTGGGATCTTCCCGGACCGGGGCACGAATCCGTGTCCCCTGCATCGGCAGGCGAACTCCCAGCCACTGCGCCACCAGGGAAGCCCCTGGAGGCAGCTTTTATTCTTTCTGAGCCTCAGTTTCTTCATCTACCGAATGGTTCGTTTTCCTGTAAGTCAGCCCCATGGATTTCGACTTAGAAAAACCACTGCTCACAGGCACTTAATATCTCCCAGATGTTTCTGCCTTTCTGTCTGTACTGTCATATTGTTTGGATTTTGGTTAAATCTGTTGTGTTACCGCTTAAAGCATTAACTTAAGTGTATGGTTCAGGGTACCATCTTAAATAGCAATGATGATAGCAACCAACATATCCAACAGATATAAAATGCCCTCCTTTCCGCCTGTGCATCCATTCCAAATCCTCCTCAGTCCTCAGAAGTCCATTCAAATCCATTCTCCGCTGCTCCCTAGCAGTGTCACATAAGCTGACCTTGCCCCGGCCAGGTCAGGGGGATAGGAGGTGGAGGGAATCGCATCTAGATCATTGCTGGGGGGTTCCAGCTGCTTTTGGCTCTCAACTCCCTCTAATCCACTTGTCACAAGCCCAGTAAGTAAGTGGACCTTCCTTTTTTTTTTTGGCTATGGGATCTTAGTTACCGACCAGGGATCAAACCTGGGCCCACAGCAGAGGAAGCTCGGAGTCCTAACCACTGGACCGCCAGGGAATTCCCACATGGACCTTCCTGGAGCCCCTCTCCCCACCTGGTACTCAGGGGCCAAGGCACACAATGGAAGATGGGTCTACTGTGGAGCCAGCCAAATGCCATAGCTGATCCTGGCGTCCCACTAACCCGCTGTTGGCCTTAATCTGGTCACTTGACCTTTCTTAGCCTCAGCGCCCTCATCTGAAGACTAGGATTAGGTTTCCTAGATCTGGTGCCTATGAGAAGCATTTCCAAAGCCTTATTGTTGCCCTGTCATTTAACCAGTGTTTCCTCTTCCGCTCCCAAACCTTCTTCAGCTCCTATTTCCAGACACAATAAGCACAAACTCAGCATTAAAAAAACCTCCAAACACCCAGCATTCAAAACCTTCCATAATCTGGCCATACCCCCAGCTTCTCAAACCTGTTTCCCACCCAGCACACACTTTTGGTACCAGCCCTGCCGGGTTCCTCACGGCCTGCTCGCACCTGTCTCTGCACTTCTGCCCAAGCTGTTCCCTTCACCAGGCAGGCCCTCCACCCACCTCACCAGGGAGGTTTCTTTCTAGACTGAGTCACACCCTTCCCCCCTGCTATGGACTGAATCGTGCCCCCCATCAGATTCATATGTCGACACCCTAACTCCCCTCATGTGAACTGTATTTGGAGACAGGGCCTTTAAGGAAGTAGTTAAGGTTAAATGCAGCCATAAAGGTAGGGCCCTAATCCAATAGCATAAGTGTCCTTATAAGACAAGACTCCCCACTACCGCCAGCCCTGCCCCACCCTGGCCATGTGAGGACATGTGAGAAGGTAGCCATCTGTAAGCCAGGAAGAGAGCCTCACCAAAAACCAAATGGGGGCTTCCCGGGTGGTGCAGTGGTTGAGAGTCCGCCTGCCGATGCAGGGGATACGGGTTCGCGCCCCGGTCCGGGAAGATCTCACATGCCACGGAGCGGCTGGGCCCGTGAGCCATGGCCGCTGAGCCTGCGCGTCCGGAGCCTGTGCTCTGCAACGGGAGAGGCCACAACAATGAGAGGCCCACGTACTGGAAAAAAAAAAAAAAAAAACAAAACCAAATTGGCCAGCACCTTGATCTTGGACTTCCCAGCCTCCAGAACTATGAGAAAATAAATGTTTCTTGTTTAAGCTCCCTAGTCTATGGTATTCTGTTATGGCAGCCCAAATAGATGAATACACCCACCGTCATCACTGCTCTCTCCTTTCTTAGAAACCTGTGTCACTTGTCACCAGCCCCTCCCATGATAGCACTAAATTAGTGACACTATCTTGCTGACTCAGTAATTTCCCCCATGCGTCCCCATGTTGCTCCTCCAATAAACAGGGAAGCTCTTTGCAGGTATGAACATGAGGATCTGTATCATCCATCAGCCCAGCACAGAGCATTGCACACAGCAGATGCTCCAGACGTGCTTAGCTGGTTAAAAGTCATGCCCTGATAGAGGAGGAAAAGTGGTCCTGAGAAGACAGGAGTCTGTCTGGTATGGCGGTGGGGCACCTTTAGAAGCACACACTTACCCACACCCAGACATCTGCTTCTCCATATCCAGACTTGGCTCTGTCACCACAGCCCCCAGGAGGACACGGGGAAGGGGAAAACACACAAAGGTGGCCCACACTGATATAACAAGGAGTTTCCCCAACCACCAGGCTAGCTAACAAAGAGATAGATGTGTCGTATTGAAACAGTTACTGAAAATCCTTGTCATTTAGTATTTGCATAGTCTATGCATACGCTGATAAGCGTTCATGTACTGAATATTTTAGCAGTTTTATATATATATGTGTATATATATATATTTAATTGAGCACCTGCTGTGTGCCAGCCACTACACAAGTCACTTCAGACCCAAGACCAGTTGAACTTACCTCCATTTTACAGGTGAGAAAACTGAGACTTAAAGAGGTGAGTTAAGTAACTTGCCCAGGTCACACATCTGGTAAGTGAAATGGTGAGCCAGTGATAGATGGCATTGGAAAAGCATTCACGCTCTAGTTCATCCAGCCAACAAACAGAGCAGATACCACTACGCAGAACTTCCAAACTATTGCTCGTTGGGGATACAGAAAGGAAGGCAACGTAGACCCGGTCCTTAAGAAATTGTGGAAGGAAAGAGAGGGCATGTAGATCATGAACTGTAGGTGCCCGTAAGAAGGGACAGGAATCAAGGGTTTCAGGAGAGGGCCGAGCTGCACCCTGACCTCAGGCCCAGACATTGCAGGACAAGCAGGAGCCAGGTGCAAAAATGGAAAGATGCTGGTGGAGCACTGGGACGCAGTGGAGGTTTCACTAACCAGGGCCCAAGGCTTGTGGGTGGTACCCCTCCAGGAAGACAGGGTGAAGTGACAGGAGTAGGACCTCTGGCAGCATAAGGCTGACTTTGGGCAAAGCTGCAAAGCCTCAACACACATGGTTTACCCCCATCCCCTTGTGCCCCACTCTCAGCTTCTCTAATTAAGGCAGGGACTCAAATCAGGGCACTAAGTTGCTGAGAGGAGCGCCGTGCCCAGGAGGGGAGTGCTGGAGTTGTGGCAGAAGGGACACTGGACTTGGATTCTAGAAGTGGTTCTGCTGCCACCCAGCAGGGTGACCTTGGATAAGTCCCCCAGCACGGCTGCACTTAGAAGGCCTTGGCCTGGGGGATTTCTGAGCACCGCGTGGCGCCCACTCACACCAGGCGCTGGGCTGTCATCGTGGGTGCACCGGAGACTGGGGCTGTGACCCTGCAGGGAGGTGAAGATCCCCTGTCTGGCCCTGGAGGAATCTGTCTCTGATGTGGGGGACGCAGGTACAGCGGGGCCTCCGACTCGGAGCTGTGATCACTGAGCATGACCTCGGGGCCCCTAGCGGGGGACCAGGAAGGTGCTCAGGGGGACCAGTGGTATCTCAAACCACAGCCCTCCCGGCCCTCATCCCCAGGCCCTGTGCTTCGAAGGCTGCTGGGTCTAACAGGGCCAACCGAACTAAACGGAAAGCAGTTAGATCGTTCGGGATCCAAAGGGCAGGGAGAGGACCCTGCCAGGCTGCCGCGGAGGCTGGCGGAGCGTGGGTGCCGCAGGCGCTCTCGGAAGTGCCCCCGGGGCCCGCGCGGCAGGCGGTTCCCGTTTACCGGCTGGGCGGGCCGGCGGGCGCGGGGCAGCTGCTGGGAGGTGAGCGGAGCAGCGTTTTCCCACAGTCTGGGGCGGTGACACATGGCGCTCACACATTCCACAGCCGGCGGCTGCGCCAGGCCTGGCCGCGAGTCAAGGCAGCGCCGGAGCTGCAGCCGAACAGGTTCCGACTTTGGCACCCGCCGCGCGCCCTCCCGCCTCCAGAGCCGCCCGCTTAACCCTTGGATGGCTGGACACAACTGCAGAGGGCTTTGGTTTTGTTCTCGTTCTGTTTCTAATCCCAATGCGTGGCTCACCTAGATGCTGAATAGATGTGGAATGAATACATGAATGAGTGAACGAAGGAACAAAAGAAAGGGAGCCGCTCCTGGCAGGCACGCACCACGTGCCTGTGTAGTTATGAACCATTTCCAAAGGCCTGACCCCCACTGTCTCCGTACATTCTTGAAAAGACCCTGAAGGATAGGAGGAGAGGGGTATTGGCACCCACTAGTTTGCCACGGGGAAAACTGGCCTCAGGGAATGTGACTTGCTAGGGGTAGGGCCGCTCTTGCCTCCGGATTCAGGTGGAAAGTTGGCGAGGCGGGGGACACCCTCCATCCCCCACATCTGAGTCTGTAATGAGGAGGTCTGCCAATCTCTACGCAAGACCCACTCCCACAATTCCCTATTTACTGTTGGGCGAGGGAAGCCTTGATCACAGCCCACTCTGGCACAATTTGAGTGCTGCAAGAACAGACAATTAGAAAATTCCTCAAAAAGGGGGCCCTCTGATTCAGGGGCAGACATCTGTGTGTATGGCGTGCCAAGCACTCCTAGTATTCTCCCTCACTTGGGCTTCTGTGTGGACTCCCAGGGACCCCTCCAACTCTGCTACCTCCAGAACTGTATCGAACTTCCCCAGGCAGATACCACACTGAAACTGTAAGTCATGGAGCCTTCAGCCATGGAAAACCTCGCAGAGCAAGGAAACCACCAAGCATCCCCCCCCCACAAGAGCTGCCCAGACCCTAGGTTCAGGTATCCTGGAAAATTTACTATTTGCAGATCTGTCTTATGTACATTGCCTTTAATTCCAACGACAATGGGTAGTATGACCGTCCCTGGTTTATACCTAAGAAATTGAGACTAAAAGCATGAAAGCGCTTGCCTAACGTCACATAGCTCTAAATGTGCTTGACCCCAGGTTTGTCTAACCACCAGCCCAGTGCTTTCGTCAGCTCGGGCTCAAAGTTTAGATGCAGTTCAGATTCCATCCCGCACACACCCTCTCCCTCTCCCTCCCTGTCATACACACACGCACACAGAGCTGCCTGACTTTAACATTCTCTGAGCAGAATCACACTGGATCCTCACTGAGGATTCTCAATAACTCTGACTTTGGTAGAACCTGGTAAAATTTTTCAAACTCACTTTTGCTCCGTGGAATAAACTACCCCATCCTCTGATCTATAAGCAATATAGTCTCAAACCTTACAACGTAATCAAGGAACAAAGAGGTCAACCATGGAGATGTATGAGGTCCTGGGTTGGTTCCAGTGAATTCACTCAACCAGCTAGCGTTCACTGTGAACCTACTGTAGGCCAGACACTTAGCAGGGTACTGCTGAGAAAAGAGACTAGGAGGAAGACGAGATGCAATGGAAAATAAAATCTAGAAACCCTCCAGACCCGACTTGGGGCTCCCAATCAGGTAAGTTGGAAAGACTCATAAAGAGACAGTTACATCATAGCATGATCAGACAGGTGGGGATCCAAGGGTGAGGATACCACTAACTGAAGTCCAGAAAGGGTTCCCTAAAGGATGACCTTTATGTTGAGCCTTGAAGAATGAATGGCTCTCCAGATAGGCAATGGGGAAGGCCACTCCAGGCAGAGAGAGCATGACAGAATATCTTAGAGCTGATACAGAAAATATGAACCATACATTAAAAATGGATAAATTGTATGTTATCAAAATTCAAAATATCAGCTCACCAAAGATATATACCATGGAGAAAATAAACAGGTAAACCATAAACAAGGAGAAAAGATTCACAAAACGTATATCTGACGGAGAGCTTCTATGGAGAATATAAGAAGAATTCTTGCCACTCAATAATAAAAAAGACAAACAATCCAATGTTTTTAAATGGCCAAAGACTAAACAGACACTTTACCAAAGAAGATATACAAAGGACCACAATAGGCACATGGGGAAGTCCTCAGTATCATCAGTCACCAGAAAAGAGCAAATTAAAACCACAATGAGGTACCACCACATACCTACCAGAATGGCTGAAATTAAAAACTGACAGCACCAGATGTTGGACAGGACATGAAGCCATTGGAATTCTCATACATCACTGGTAGGAATGTTAAATGGTACAGCCACTTTGAAAAACTAACAGTTTCTTAAAAAGTTAAACACACATCTACCCAGTGGTATACTGGTAAATGTTTAACAACAGGCTCCCCAGAAGAAAAACAAGCCTGCTTGGTAGTATTTGCTGATCTCCCTGGTATCAATTCCCTCGCCATGGCTGGTTTCAAGCTGTCAGTGACATCACTGAGAGCTGAATTGGGAAGAGCTGAGCATAATTGCCTCTCGCCAGCCAGTACCAACCCACCCCAGCACACCATTGTAACTACACCCTGACCCAGCAATTCCACTGAAACGTATTCGCCTAAGAGAAATGGAAACATACATCTACAGTCTCGAAAGAATGTTTGTAACAGCTTTTTTCATTATAGGCCAAAATTGGAAACAACCCAGATGCCGGTCACAAGAGACTAGATACCTAAGGTGCACTGTGTCCATACAATGGAATACTACTTATTGGTAAGAATGAATGAGCTACCGAGAGAGGCAACAACACGGATGAAACTCAAAAATATGCGGTGTGAAAGAAAAAAACATAAGCAGAACACCCAGTACGACTGCATTTCTATGAAATTCTAGAAGAGTCAAAACTAACCAATGGTGATAGAAATCAGATCGCGGTTGCCGGGGGGAAGCAGGGACTGACTGAGAAGAACCCCAAGCCAACTTTCCGGGGTGATAGGAGTGTTCTAGGCCTTGATATGTATTGGTCAAAACAGAAGACTTCAGATGTGAGCATTTCACTGTTTATAAGAAAAGAAAAAGGCGCTGAAGCTAAAAAGCCTGGATTTCCCTTCACTTGAACACTCAAGATACCTTGGAAGCGGAGGACCACAGCCCAGCATGGGGGGCTACAAAACAGCTGGCTCAGCACAGGGGCCTCGGGGAGTAAACTCTGTTTCTCTTATTTTCTTTTAGCAAAATCAACAAGGCAGTATTTGCTTTGCTGTGCACTGTGGTTACTAGGTGCCCCCGCCAGAGGCCGGAGCGTGGTCTGGGCAGCCGGGGTAGCGGGGGGAGGAATGAAGCTGCCTGGCTTTACTCATCCCCGCAGCCTGGCTCATCTTTCCCCCGCTTCTTCGTTTTTGAAGAATTCATTTAAGGAACTTGCAAAGTTACTTTGCCTCCCAGTTTTCTCCACTCTCTCATATTTTCCTCCAATGCTCCCTTCATCCACAACTTTCCATTCCTCTTCTACTTAATATAATTAGAATATATTGCTATTACAGAGATATATGCTCATTATTGAATAGCCCAAAGCCATCAGGAATCCCTAATGCCAAGAGTTCTACAGTAACTGAAGCACAAAAATCATTAAATGACTAACTGGTTCTCCAGTGTGTTGAGCTTGGAGCCTAGTTCTGTGTGTGATCATGGGAACGTTATTCAAACTCTCTGGCCTCAAGGATCCTATTTGCAAGAAGGGAAAGAATTCCTACCTCAGTGGGCTACCTCAGGGATAAAATGAGATGACCTGTGAATGAGCCAGCATGTTCGGAGGACTTAAGGTTTGGGGCTAGTTTCTTTTTTCATGTGTCATTGAAACTGATCCTTACTGGAAACATTTTAATGACACCATTTTAAAGAGTTTGTGCAGCTCTCCTGTGTCACGCACTCGTGAGGAGCAAAGACAGGATTCCAGCCCCTCTTCGTGCTGTCAGTCCAGACGGTGCTTCCCAGGCTGGAAAACCATCTGGCTCAGGGCACAGCAGTGGACTCCACCCACCCAAGCGTCCATGTCTGCAATTCCAGAAAAAATAGCATAAGAGGGCCAGGTGCAAGAAGGTGGAAAGGCTCTTGTCTCACACACACAAAAAAACAGTGAAATTCCTTTCACACCCTCCTACCTCTCACTCCTTAATGAGTCTCTTACCAACCCAGTCTCTTTGACTTTTCAAAGTTTTCTAAAGAGTTACTTGGAGAACTCTTGGAGACTGAATGTAAGGCACTTGTAAAATTTCATACGGTATTCAGGGTTTCCTCCTGCTTTTTCATATTTTATTTGCACACCCTTTCCCATAACACAATGTGCTAGCCATTGTCTCCTGGCTCCCCAGCACCCCCCCCCCCAGCCCCCACCTCCTCCACTTCCCTTTCATCAGCGCTCTCTCTACTGTAAAAATAGCTTGTTCCAAGGTCCTCCAAAACACTGCTGGCTACTCTCCTTAGTCGCTTTGATCCCCAGAGTTAATGTTTCTTCAGTCTTCTTATTTGACCTTCTTTCTTGACTATTCTTGACCTTCTTTCTTGACTATATTTGACTTCTTTCTTGACCTTCTTTCTTGACTATTCAACGTGCCCCACAAATACAGGACTCTCCTATCTCCGTGTCCTTGCTCATTCTGTCTTCCCCACATCATCCCTTCTTCTTCACACGCTACCCATCCTTCAAACCTCAGCTCAAATGCCAGCTCCTCCCTGAAGGCTTCTCTAAAGACTCCAGCTAGAAAGGATCTCTCCCTTCAGCTGCGCCCCCCAGCCCTGCACATTTCCAAACCTCCCTGTTATGACACCCACCTGTCATGCAGCGTATGGAGGAACAAGATGGCATATGGTGAACTGATGGGGGGATGGGTGGAGGGATGCACGGATGGGGGCATGGATGGAAGGTATATGAACAGTTGAGTGGAGAGATAGCAACACCTCTTAGAGTTATGAGACATCCTCACACCTGGGTGTCTGCATCATGTGCATATATTTACTTGTTTCACGTTTATTCAACAGCTTCTATGTCTTGTCTGTCTAGCCACAATCTATTTCTGATCTCGGGGAGAGGCATTGGGAACATTTAATTCCGGCTGGATTTTAAGTCCTGTGCAGTCAATATTTACAGATGACAAAAGGCCAGATATATTTTAATTTGTCCCTAACCTGAAGCCCGATGAGATTTTACTAGCATTCAGAAGTAGATGTCAATGTATTTCTTGTTTCTGTTCTGAATGGGAGGTCAACGAGGCCAACTGCTCATTTTTTCAGATGAGGAAACCAAGGTCTAGAGAGGGAGAGTGGCTCTCTCAAGATCTGGGGTAGAGTGAGATTAAAACTCTGCCTTGACACCAAACCCCCAACTCCTCACTCTGTCCTGTATCCCTTGAAATGTTTTAGGTATGTTTCTTTTTTTTTTTTTTGGCTGCATTGGGTCTTCATTGCTGTGCACGGGCTTTCTCTAGTTGTGGCGAGCAGGGGCTATTCTTCGTTGTGGTGCATGGGCTTCTCATTGTGGTGGCTTCCCTTGTTGCACAGCACGGGCTCTAGGTGCCCGGGCTTCAGTAGTTACAGCACATGGGCTCAGTAGTTGTGGTGCACAGGCTTGGTTGCTCCGCAGCATGTGGGATCTTCCCGGACCAGGGCTCGAACCCGTGTCCCCGGGATAGGCAGGCGGATTCTTTAACCACTGTGCCACCAGGGAAGTCCCTTTAGGTATGTTTCAATCCTTGATGAAGAGCAGGAAGGTTTGGGAAGAAAACGCAAGATTTCTCTAAAGAGAGGTAAAGTTTCTCTTATTATAGAATCTTTCCATGTTTAACACCATTAGATTTAAGGCCCTAACTTCCAAGGTGTCATTTGTACAATCAAGAGGAAAATACTGGGCTTCCCTGGTGGCGCAGTGGTTGAGAATCTGCCTGCCAATCCTGGGGACACGGGTTCGAGCCCTGGTCTGGGAAGATCCCACATGCCGTGGAGCAACTGGGCCCGTGAGCCACAATTACTGAGCCTGCCCGTCTGGAGCCTGTGCTCCGCAACGAGAGAGGCCACGATAGTGAGAGACCCGCGCACCGTGAAGAAGAGTGGCCCCCACTTGCCACAACTAGAGAAAGCCCTCGCTCAGAAACGAAGACCCAACACAGCCATAAATAAATAAATAAAAAGAGGAAAATACTGTGCCTCTGACTCCTTCCTGAGAGCTCTAGAAGTTTCAGAGTTGTATTTGCACAGACATGTCCTCTCTGACATGGAAGATGAAGATTGGTGACTTGCACGTCACAGGCTCTGACTTTTCTTCTCATGGAATTTCTAACATCCGCTAGGACTTGGTAAAATTTGAAGAACTCTATCATCAGACTAAGAATTAACCAATTCTCTACTCTGGCAGGTAATCACATTCCATAGTTTTTACTGAAGAACAAAATAGTCAGGTAAGTCTCTGTGCACTCATTTCTCTAAAGAAGGCTGTGGCTTCCCTGTCTCAAAATGCAACTCAACGACACTTCACAGGAATTTCTACAACTTCAGGCTTATGTTTCCAGGAACACCTTTAGTTCTGTTTTTCTATTCAAATATAATTTCTCAATGACCATGGTTCAAAGGTTGGCTCCTCTCCTTTAAAAAAATACCACATCTGGGGCTTCCCTGGTGGTGCAGTGGTTAAGAATCCGCCTGCCAATGCAGGGGACATGGGTTCGAGCCCTGGTCCGGGAAGATCCCACATGCCATGGAGCAACTAAGCCCGTGAGCCACAACTACAGAGCCTGCGCTCTAGACCCCGCGAGCCACAACTACTGAGCCCATGTGCCACAACTACTGAAGCCCGCGCACCGCAACAGAGTAGCCCCCGCTCGCCACAACTAGAGAAAGCCCGCGTGCAGCAACGAAGACCCAACGCAACCAAAAATAAATAAATAAATAAGTTTATTAAAAAAAACCACACACACATCTGCCTCAAAACTCTGTGTCAAGAACTAAGGACACAACTTATGTATGCATTATAAATAGAGCCAGTGACTACTCAAGGGCATGAAAAATCTTTTTAGTCATTTTCTCCCGGAAAGTCCAAAAGTAATAGGAAGAAAGTGGGAGAGAGTAGCCAGAGATCGGGGTCATGGAGTGGGGGGAGGGTGTCTTTACAAGAACTTGACCTCCTCCCCTGGCGCCCAAGCAGCAATTATGACTGGTCAGCCAACCTGAAACACATCCTGCTTTTATAAATTTCCAATCAATACCCCAAATGCCAGAAGTTTCTTTTCAAATTTAAAAAGAAGGAGGGAGGGAGGGAGGGAGAAAGGAAGAAATCCAAACAGTGGAGAAACGCAGGCTCTGTGGCCCCCCACTTTAGCTTGTGAAGTGGTGACAATGGTTAGAAATCAATGCTAGAACCACAAGGCAGCTTTCAGACACCTCTTGACCTTGTCACTTCCTGGCTAATTAAGAGGCACTACAATTTCGTGTCACTGTCAGGGCCTGAATGTATATCGATAGATAGATATATATGTTCTTAAAAGATTCTTTTTCTGCAGGCTTGGTCAGGATCCAGCCAAAGAAAAGGAGGAAAAGAAAGGCATTCTGTCCAGAGTGCAGGGAAAGGCAACATGAAAGGAGAAACCTACATTTTTCAGCACAGTCTGTCCTGACGTGGGAAAATGGGTCAGGCAAGAATGTACGGCTTGTTCACTGTTGGTCTTTTCCTTCTTTCCCTTGACAGATATCTCTGTGTGTTGTGGGCAGCAGGGCACTCCTCTCGCTTCACGTTCTTCTTCAGATACCTTCAGAGCAATAATGCAAACCCTGAGGGCTCCAAGATGGCTTGAGTCACTGCTTTACTTCACAGGGCCCCCAAGGGAGCTCCTTCCCTTCTTTGGGTCTCAGCTTCTCCAAATGAGGGGAATTGGACTAAACCCTCTTTGGAACCTTCTCCAGGGCTGACATTCACTGAGGCCATTAGAAATGGTTTCTATCTCCTGACCCCGCCAAAGGAATAGAGCATCTCGGGATACTAGGAGAGTGGGAGTGGGCCTCCCCACCCCTGCCTGTCAAACACCAGCTGCTGAGGCCACTCAAGGCCGTAGGGAGCCCCTAGTAAGGACACTGGGAGAAAGTCGTACCAACCCACTGGAGAGCGAAGCTCTAAAGCACTTTGCCATCTCTGCTGGCTCTTTGGTGAGTCTGTGTCCCTGCCCAGTGGCTCTCGTCTGTGGGGCCCTGCTTAGAGGGCTGAGCACAGTCTGCCTTGTATACTGACCCCAGCGGCCCCTCCATCGTGGACCGTGAGCTCCCTGACTCACCACCCCCGCTGATGAGCTCCGCATCCATCTCAGCTCTAAGCCCAGGACCCAGCGCGCAGAAGGTGTTCGGTGGGTGCTTATTAACCCAATATCTGAATTTAAAGCACAGTGGGAAGAGAAGAAGGAAGCTTGTTGGTACCCGTATCACATCCACATAAAAGAGGTTTTTATTTCAGCAGGATGAGTCACTTTACAAAGTTCTAGGTAACTGGTTTTACGCCTGGAGCACAAGACTGGTTCTATCATCTCTCTCTCTCTCTGCCCACTACTGACACAATTACAGGGTACACAAACCAGTAAAGTTCAAGAGAAGGAATGAGTATATGACGTCACCCACTGAAGTCTTCCTCTTTGGTTGGCCAACTCTGTCCCTTGGCATAAGGGCTTCTGTATGTAGTGACTGCCCTGGAGATGTTGTCACTGATACCCCAAAATGAGTGACAATCTCTGCATGCTGCCATAGATATGTTACCTATGCATGGGCTCCGAGCAGACTGCAAAACACTCTGGAGGTTGCATTGGCTGTCCCACCAATGATGCCCCCTTTCACTCTTGGGATATCAAAAGTATAAACATCATAGTAACTGTGAACGGGAATTTACTTGTCTGAAGGAACAGTACGATTTAAATTACATATTATCATAATTGTACATTTATAGCTCAGAGGAAGCTTGTCTTGGTGTTCTCTCTACCTTTTGGATAAGTGCTGTGTTTTAAGGCATTCTAGATGAACTTACGGAAAGCTGCCTCCCAGACAACCTGGCTCCCTTTGCAAATCCCTCTGCCCCCTGTGAGGGTAGGTCCCAGGTCAGTGAGATCCATCCTGAGGAAGGGCAACTTCTCCCCAGGTACCAAAAGATCCTTATTACTTTGGCCTCTTGGCTACTTTTTCTTCTGGCTGGCTTAAAGCCCTTTCCATTGGTTCTTACAGTAGATTGAGGATCCAGAGAGACGGAATTAGCAGCCCGTGGAAAACCAAGCACAGAACAGCAAAGCTCTTCGCTCCAGTGGGATGAATAACAGTGGAACTGAGACTAGACCTACAGGGTCAATATCTGTACTAGCAACTTAAGTCCTCAAAAAATTATGGGAAGAGACCAAAGAGAGAGGTCATTTAAGAAGAAAGGTAGAAGGAGAAGACAAAAAGTAGCTAACCTTTACAAATAAAACATTAACGGGCTTCCCTGGTGGCGCAGTGGTTGAGAGTCCACCTGCCGATGCAGGGGACACGGGTTCGTGCCCCGGTCCGGGAAGATCCCACATGCCGCGGAGCGGCTGCGCCCGTGAGCCATGGCCACCGAGCCTGCGTGTCCGGAGCCTGTGCTCCGCAACGGGAGAGGCCACAACGGTGAGAGGCCCACGTACCCCCCCAAAAATTAAAAAAATTTAAAAACATTAACGCTTTGAAGTCCCAAAGCGCTACCCCCTTTTCCTTCTCTCGGATGGCATACAAGCCTCAACTGCCTCACTTGTCCTTGGGTCTCACTTTTCTTATGCCCCCAGGCCCCTTACAAACAAAATTAAATTTGATTTTCTCCTGTTAAAAAAATAAAACACTAAGAGCTAGTGGCTGAAAAGCAACCTTCTGTACCAGGGCTATTCAATAAAACATCCAATAGCGCTGATGACAGAACAGTTCCATTCTGTGCTAGCCACATGTGGCTACAGGGCACTTGAAATGTGGATAATGCAACTGAAAAACTGTTTTACATTTAATTGCATTTAATTAAGCCATTGAAATAGCCATCTGTGTCTGGTAGCTACCATGTTGGACAGCACAACTCTATATCCATCTCCATCATCCAAAAGTATTACAAAACATCAGTTATGTGGGGACTGGTAAAGCCTTGAAAAACGTGAGTAAGGAAGAGGCTTCTTAACTCTCACTTGGCGTGTACCGGGGACTGTATTTGCAAAGTCCATTAGGGCCTGGCCAGAGTTGGTGATAGAGCCCACCCAGAGACAGCCATCAGTAGCATGCCCCCACCAGGATGCCTCTTCTCCCTCCCGTGGCCCCTGGCATGCATGCACTGAGCCCCATCTCCACCTCCCTGCCCCAGCCGTCCTAGCACTGATGACAATGTGTAGCTGTCGGACTGCGCGGCGGTAACTCCACCGAACTGTGAGCTCCCAGAGAGCAGCGATTGGGTCTCGCCCAACATTGAATACCTCCCTCCAACTCACAGCCCAGTGCCTGTCACAGCAGGTACTCAAAAGAGGATCGTTTTGAACAGAATTCCCAGTATTGAATTCAGAGGTTGTTATCGCAAGACAGGCTACGGATGAACTGTGTGTGTCCCCCAGCGCTCATATGTTGATGCTGTAATCTCCAATATGATGGTATTTGGAAGTGGGGCCTTTGGAGGTGATTAGGTTTAGATGAGGTCATGAGAATAGGGCACCCATGAGAGGATTTGTGTCCTTATTCGAGGAAGAGACCAGAGCCCTCTCTCTCTCCACCATGCGAAGATACAGCAAGAACGCAGCAGCCTGTAAACCAGGAAGACGGTTCTCACCAGACACGAATCAGCTAGCATTTTGACCTTGGACTTCTCAGCCTTCAGAGCTGTGAGAAATAAACATTTATCATTTAAGCCAACCCGGTCTATGGTATTTGTTAGAGCAGCCAGATCAGACGAAGACAGGGTCTTTGGGAAAAGCACTTTTTGATATGCATTTTTCACGTGCACTCATTAAAAAGAAAAACAAAACCAACCAAAGCACAAAAGACATTTTACCCAGCATCTCCCGTGGAGACTATGGAGCCAAGACAGAGCCATTCCCTGCTCTGAAGAGAACCCAGTCCGGTGGGAGAAATGAACCAAGTACAGAAGTAATTACGTCGCAAGCAGAAAGCGATTGGTGTAATTTGAGCTATGCAGATGGAGCCCTTGGAGACTTCAGAGGAAAGAGGGCTGAATTACTGCTAAAACTGGGGGGAGGGGAGACAGAAGAGGATAGCTGCTTCTGGAAAGTGGCATCTGAGCCAGGTCTGGAAGATGAGGTGGATGGGTTTGTGCAGAAGGAATGTTGGGATGACAGCAGAAAGCAGAGGCTACAAGACAGGAAATGGGGGGAGGGAGAGGGAAGCTTTGGAGACTGGGGACTAGTCTAGCCTTTTATGCAGCTGTGCTATCTGATGAGGCTGGAAAGAAACTCTGCTCTGGCTGAAGCAGTGATGGTAAGGGGTCCCCAGCCCCCATGGCTCCTTGGAGCTCAGGTTTAAAACCATAGGGAACAGGGGTATTTTGTATTCCTAGCTTCTAGGCTCACCTCCACTGAAATGAATCCCCCCCAATGACAAGCCCCACCCCTTTCACAAGAAGTGAGGGTGGACAGCTGAACGACCAGTGTGGCCTCCCAAGTGGCCGTGGGAAGGGGTGGCT
The DNA here is from genome assembly GCF_964270905.1 of Leucopleurus acutus. Classification (NCBI taxonomy): domain Eukaryota; kingdom Metazoa; phylum Chordata; class Mammalia; order Artiodactyla; family Delphinidae; genus Leucopleurus; species Leucopleurus acutus. The sequence continues at coordinate 74,614,762 of NC_139147.1, read as the reverse complement.
TATCTACTCCCCCTCACTTTCTTCCGCCTGCTGTGAAATCCGCATCAGCTGGAGACACACAAGAGATTCATTTCCATCTGTTCTGGGCATAGCTGGTGGGAAAGCCTCGGGATCAGAGAGGGCAGCTCAGCCTATCGGCATGACAGGGGCAGCCTGGGATGGGGGATGGGAAGGAGCCCACTGCAAAGGCATACTCAGCCAGCCCCAGGGACAGCTGCCCAGCCATGCGGCCAGGAGACTCCCAGCTGCCCAGCCCCTCTCAAATCACTCATTTTTGTAGCCCAGTTGCTAATGATGTAATTAAGTTCACCAGTAAACCATCTGTTCTGAGTGATAGGCACAGTGGTTATGCTCTAAGGGAAGCCCACCAGAATCAGGGGACTTGGGTGACAAAATGAGCAGGGCCCTTGATGTCCCCAAGGAGCCTGGCAACTCCCCCTCCAGACTTCACCCGTCCCTAACTAGACTGGGAAGCATCCTCAGCTGAGACCCCAAGACAGGCTCGTCTGCAGCTGTGAGGCTCTGTGCAAGTCCCCGCCCGCTACCCCACACCTGCACGAGCTCCCCACAGCTCCAGGAGACCGGGCAGGGCGTCTGTTCAGGCAGATTGTCTTATTTCCTCTAAAGGCAGGGCTGGAAACAAAGGTTCCCATACAGGTATTCGTATGGGTAATGATCCCAGGGCAGGGTTGAGAGGCAGGAGTGAGGTCCAGTTTCACGGGAAACAGGGACGAGGGGAGAGCCGATACAAGGATGCGAGACTGAGATGGCCTCCATCTGGGAACCGAGCGCTCAATTCCTTGGAAACTCCTAAAGAGCTTTGTGAAAAGCGTCCTAGAACTGCTCACCTGAGAGTCAGAATGTGGACACGTGTACCCGTGGGTTGTTGTCCCTTATCGGTCAAGGGTGGCCCCATGCAATTCCAGGATGCACATTGGTTAGTGTCCCAGCCATGCAGCAGAAGTCCCAGGACAGGAAGTGAGACGTATGTGGGGCAGCCCAGGGTGAGGTGCAGCTGGAGAACCTCCATGAAGCTGCTCAAAGCCTGTGTGCCTGGGTGCTGCCCATGGCTGTGGTAAGAGGGGCCGCATGGGTTCTCTGGAAAGCTTTGGAGGGCTGTGTCTGCTTCTATCATGTCTGTCCCTGGAGTCCAAGGCACAAGCTAAACCCAATTGAGGCCTGCTCCTTGCTAAGATGCTGTATTAGTTCCCTGTTGCTGCTGTAATGAATCACCACAAATACCACAAATGTATTATCTGACAGCACTAGAGCTCAGAAGTCCAAAATGGGCCTCACTAAGCTAAAAATCAAGGGGTTGGCCAGGCTGTTTCCTTTCTAGAAACTCTAGGAGAGAATCTCTTTTCTTGTTTTATTCCAGCTTCTAGAAGTTGCCTGCATTCTTTGGCTTGTGGCCCCCTCCTCCACCTTCAAAGCCAGCAACAGCAAGGAAAGCCTTTCTCACATCGCATCTGACACTGACTGTCCTGCCGCCCTCTTCCACATTTAAAGGACCCCGGTGATTACACAGGGCCCGCACAGTGCCTGGATGAGTCAGGACAAGTTGCACATCTCAGGGTCAGCTGGTTAGCAACCTTATTTCCATCTGTAACCTTAATTCCTCTTTGACGTGTAGCATAACATATTCACAGGCTCCAAAGATTAGGTCATAGATATCTTTGGGGGACCATTTTTCTGCCTAACGTGGATACTGTTCCACCTCTTTCTCAAAAGAGCTCGACGCATTTATGAAGTTAACTGGGGGGGCTTTCTGCCCGGTCATCAGAACCAGGAGGGGAGAGCCTGCCTGTCCCTGAAGATGTCCCTAGAAATCCCACTTCTTCCTGGCACAGCAACCTGCTTTGACAAGGACAACTAAGCCCAGTAAAGTCAGGAGACAGATGGTCCGAGGGCCCCAGGCAGGCCTGGGCTTTGTGGAGAGTGCCTGAACTCACAGACAGATGAACTGAGCTCCAATCCCAAGTCAGCGATTAGCTAGCAGTGGGACCTAGAACAGGCCGCTCAACCTTTCCAAGCCTCCATATCCTCATGTGTGGAGCAGGGCCAATGTCCTAGGGGGCTGTCAGGATTTGAAATTCCTTTTTCAACCTCTAAAAAATATCTGTTGAAGAATTGCTATGTGACCACCACTCTTCTAGGCCCTGGGACTACAGGGGAACAAGGCCAAATCCTGCCCCTCATCAAGCTTACATTCTAGTTGGCTGTAACATGTGTTAAGTCCCTAGACAGTGCCTGGAACATAGTAGGTGCTAAATAAATTGAAGACCTCATTAGGACTTTCAGGGCTGTAACTCTCAAGGAAATAATACTACTCTAGTTATTTACTGATTTATAACATACAAAATATAATCATAACCATGACCTCATTTGATCCTCAAAACAATAACCCAGAGAAGTAAGTCAGAGAGCAGCCAAGTCCACAGTTCTTCCTGCAGCCTCAGCCAGACCTACCTGTGCCCAACCGAAGCGTACCCCCCGCCCCTCGGCACGAAGAGGAGGCCACCTCCTGCCCTGTTTCCATACTTTCATGAGGCAAAGGCCTGGGGAGTGAGAAACCAAAACCTAAAAAATTAGACCAGCTCGTCTGCAGAGCTACAGACGCAGTAAACTATTTTTAAGCCATTTTATCACCTGATATAAATTTTTTAACCGTATCTGGGCGTGTGGTGGGGGAGACTTGTACCTCTCTTTTTCCATTCAGCCCAGGCTGCCCTGCTTTAGCATGCATGTTTTCTTGTCTCTCTCTCCCACAGAGCTGTAAACTCGTCACCTAGGGGCAGCAAGGCCTCATGTGGTGCTTTGCAATTATTTAGTAGCCCGCAGGAAGCATTTGCTAAATCTGTCCCCCTCCCAGCTCGAGGTCTCTTGGTGGAGGAGAATCTAGAGAGGTTCCCTGACTGAAGCCTCAAGCGGCTACCCCAGGCATGACGATACCTCGCTAAATCTCGTTACACTCAGGTTGGCAGGTGCGAGCTTCAGCTCACTGGCTGGAGCTCCCAGGTGACTCAGGCTAGCCCCGCCCCCAGCAGGGGAGCACGGGTGAGATGTCAGTGCACATGCGCAAGAGCGTGGGGCATCTGGCTTTTCCCGTATCCCCGCCTCCAGTTCCTGGAAGGCAACCTCCAACCTCGCCAGCCTGCGGGGCTGGGGAGGGACGGCCTGAGGCACATGGCGCAGGGCGGCTGTCCTCAGCGCCCCCGCTTATCTGGCGCGTGCCTCTGCCGCCTGCCCTTTCCCACACTCTGCTTCCTCTGCTACCCAGACTCCCTCCTTCACTCGTCAGATCTCCCAGGCTCAGCAGGCAGTGTGCCATAATTCTCAAGAAGAAAGAAAACATTTTAGTGTTTGACAAGCCCAACATCTGCATGTCCGTTTTCAGAGAAACACCCATCTGGGGGGGATTAAGCCTTTTTTTTTTCCCTCCCTCCCTATCCAACCCAAAGTATGAAAACATTCTTGACATAGTTGCCTGAAAAAGGATTTCTAAAGAGAAAAATACTGCCCATACCCTGTGATTTCAGTGTCTTGGTGTGAAAAGAAACCAAAAGGAAGGGGATGGGGTGGAGAGGAGGAAAGAAAAAAAGAATCTCCTTAGTCAAACCGCTTGTCAATCTTGAAGTGGGCAGTGGTAGTGTCTAGTCTCAGGATATACACGTGTTGGTGTATATTTCAGCCTTAGGCATCATCTCTTCGCTGAAGAGCAGGGGCTGCGATCCCCTAGGCCAAGGGGCCAGGAGGGGGGCCACACTGAGAGAAAGGATGAAACCCAAGGCCCAGACCCAGAGGTGCTGGCAGAAGAGGGCGGTACAGGGAGCACTCCCTGGACGTTTTTTTTTGTTGTTGTTGTTTTTTTTTTTTTTTTTTGCTGTACGCGGGCCTCTAGCTGTTGTGGCCTCTCCCGTTGCGGAGCACAGGCTCCGGACGCGCAGGCTCAGCGGCCATGGTTCACGGGCTCAGCCGCTCCGCGGCATGTGGGATCTTCCCGGACCGGGGCACGAACCCGTGTCCCCTGCATCGGCAGGTGGACTCTCAACCACTGCGCCACCAGGGAAGCCCCCTGTCTGGAGCATTTTACACTGGGACTTAGGCTTCCCAGATGTTAAAAGGCTCTGAATTGGAGAAAGAAAAGATAAATCTCACCTCGTATTTGGGACGTCCTCAGAGATGTGTCTCCCTCTTGGGGAGGTCGTCTCTGGCCTACTCTGAGCACATAAAGTGAATTTGTGAGGGAATTCCTAGAAAAAGGCCAAGTAGGGTGACTCATCCTAAAATTATTAAAGATGTTAGCTGAAGATGATTTCCACAAAGGCCAACTACTCTCTGCCAGGTTAGGAAGCTGATGACATTGTAAGCAACAGGGCCCCTCTGATGTGATGGAATTTGCTGCCACTGTGCCAAGGAAGATGGAGTTGTGCCTCCGAAGGGGATTGGGAAGGACCTGCTGTACAGCACAGGGAGCTCTACTCGATATTCTGTAATAACCTAGATGAGAAAAGAATTTGAAATATATATATATATACACGACTGATTCACTTTGCTATACACCTGAAGCTAACACAACACTGTACATCAACTACACTCCAATAAACATTTTTAAAAAAAGAAAAAGAAAGTGATTGGTGACAGAGCGGCTGGTCCAGGGAGCTGTAACACAAAAACCAGTTTTGAAGTTTGGAGGGCAAAGGAAATGCGGCATTGCTCCGGATGAGAACCATCCACCCAACAATTGAGCATCTATGCTGGCAGAACCCGGTGTTAAATGGTGACTCCCTTCAACCTCAAGGGAGCATGCTGGACCACAAAGGACATATGGTGGGAAGAACGGGAAATTTAGAGAACCCCCTACCATGAGTTGGTTGATCGCAGAAAGGCTGGGGGAAGCGTCCCAAGACAAACCCCAGAGCCAGGGCCCAGCACGTGCTGCTAGAGACAGGTGACCCGCCCCCTGCACAGGATGCTCAGAGATTTCCTGTGGCCTGAGCTCCCTGGTGGCGCAGTGGTGGAGAATCCGCCTGCCAATGCAGGGGACACAGGGTCGAGCCCTGGTCTGGGAAGATCCCACATGCCGCGGAGTAACAAAGCCCGTGCACCACAACTACTGAGCCTGTGCTCCACAACAAGAGAGGCCACGACAGTGAGAGGCCCGCCCACCACGATGAAGAGCGGCCCCCACTCGCCGCAACTAGAGAAAGCCCTCGCACAGAAACGAAGAACCCACACAGCCATAAATAAATAAATAAATTTATTAAAAAGTCTGATATATTTAAAAAAGAAAAAAAGGGGCACAGGCTGAGGCCACACATTTTGTGTGGTCAAACAGGAGAGCACTTTCAAATTAAAGCCAAAAGGAAAGGACCCCTTTTGTCCAAGGGGTCAGGGGGCTGATAGGGAGAGCTCCACCTGGACTGGGAAAAGAGGAGAGAGACCTCTCAGGACCTGTGCCCTCATGGAAGGAGCTTGTGCAGGACTTCTGGGACCAGGAGCAGGTGAAGCCGAAAGTATAAGCCCCACCTGGAACCTGTGCTGCCTAGCGATAGTCCAGGCAGGCCCTCGGGCCACCTCAAAAGGCAGTAGTTACCTAGTCACTGCTGGAAAGCAGAGGGCTGGGCCAGGACTGGCCTGACAGGGGAAGCTTGAAGAGAGAAAGGGGGTGAGATGGGGAGCACTGTGAAGCCAGAGACCTTGCTTTAAAGGAGAGATGTTCCCTCCAGTCCCCATTAATCCTCGAATCTACAATAAGCTGCTTGAGATAAGAAGGGTAAGAAAACTAGCCAGGAAAGAAGTCCTCCTTTCGTGGTGCTCGTCTCAAAAGTGTGGCCCAAAGAAGATTTACGTCTTCTCCCAGTAACAGATTAATTTCAAAGTTCCTTCTTAGGTACACAGCAGGCATATCATACAAAATGGCATATTCCGGGTTTCACTCCTGGATTTCTCTGTAAGCATTTAGATTTCCCTCGGAAGGACCTAAGCTGAGGCTGGAGGGGGAGTTTGCAATCGGCTGACAGCAGTGATGTCCCAGGTAGACAGGCTCTAGGAGACAGTGGAGACCGGTGTCTGGGTAGGACCTCTGACCCCAATTCTGCCCCCCTAAAAGGACAGCACGGAGACCCCGAGGCAGCCAAGCAGAGGGCGGGGGAGGTTAAAGCCCACTCAACACCCAGCACCATCTGCGCCATCTGCCTGGCTGCCACCCGCAGCCCCGAATCGACCACCCAGTTCTGCTCCGTGTTGAACTGATTAGTCATTCATAACGCTGAAGTCATTAATTCAGGAAGGAAGCCACGCTAGCTGCCTCTTCTTCTCGCCGGGAGTTTGCTGCCGTTGCAAAAAGATGAGTAATCAGACATTCCCGGAGCCCTCGTTAAGCCCATTGCTAAGAAAGGTGTCTTGCAGCTCATTTGCTGGTGGGGAAGCCACGCTACGGGCCCTGAATCACAATCACGCTGGGTCCCGGGGAAGGCAAGGCCAAACTTGCCTGAGTTCAATATTGCATCACTGAGATCAACGACGGGAGAGGCTCACCACGTGACTGAGCCCCGCGGACCCCACCCACAGACCCAGCTGGACCGACCCTCTGTGGGGCACTCTGCTTCTTCTGGGGTTTGAGGAGACAGGCTGGGAGGGATGCTAGACGCCAGCTACAGCCCAGTGTTCCCATTTGATAGATGGTGAAACTGAGGCCCAGGGAGGCAGTGGCACGTGCCCAGAGTCCAATAGCTAATTAACACAGACTTAAGAGAGAACTCCCATCTCTCAATTCTCTGTCCCCAGCAATTTCCACTGTACTCCACGCTTACTCCAAGATTAATTACTCCAAGATAAACGTTAAGGCTTGGATGTTAAGGGAACACGTGAATGGCAAAATAATGAAAACCACCCAAATATCCATCACTAGGTCAGTAGTTTAAAAAATGAAACGTAGGTTACGTAACATAAAATGTTAAACAGCCATTTAGAAAGATGGGCACGGCTCCCTACGTCCTGATACGGAGTTATCTACCTGATACAGTTTTATAAGGAAAGAAACAAGATCTAGAAACTGTACATGGTACTCTACCATTTTGGAAGAAGGGAAACACACACACACACACACACACACACACACAAGTGTGTGCGTATGCATATGCATGGACTATCTCTGAACGATGCACAAGAAACTCGCAACAGTGGTTGTGTCTGGGAGAGGGTCGGGGGGACAGAGCATCAAGAAGAAGAGGGAAGGGGCTTACTTTTTACTTTTTTCTATACAACTTGGATTGTTTCTCATGGGCCTGTGCAACCTACTTAAAATCTAAGAATCACGCTTCGCCCAAGACTTGGAGTCAGGGACCCTGATTAGCTATAACACACAATAGGTTCTCAGGAAATACAAGCTCGATAGATTGATGATTAGAGGACGCATGAATGAACAACAGTGTGTCTGCTTTCTCCTGAGCTCCAAGGGAATAATTTAATGTATAGCGTCACATTTTGGAGAAGACCAGCAATATAGATCACAGTATTTAAGAGCCGAAAAGAAATATTAGGATTATCGTGGGTAGCGTCTCATCGGGCAGAGTGGTAGGAGTCTGAGAACTTGAGCTCAAGGCCTTGGTCAACTGAAATCTCAGAAACCTCAGTTTCCTCACCTGCAAAATGGGAATAGTAATATCTCCTTCCTGGAATTTTTGTGTGGATCAAATGAGATGATGTATGGGAAAGCACTTCATCATTTCTAATGTTCGGAACAGGTTGAAGGATTGTGGTTATTAGTAGAAACACCAGTTATTTTCAGAGTGTGCTCTCTCTAACCAGTGCCTTCATTAGTCAGATTTCCAGGAGGGGCCCCTCTTCATTGCCACTGAGCCTGGCAAGCCCTGTTTCCACTACACCCTCCTTTCCGCCCTCGGGTCTGAGAGCTTTTCCCAGCCTCTGCCACCTCAGCGCTCAGCGCCCCAGTTTCTACCTGCTCAGGAAAAGCTCCGGGGGAGCCTCCTTGGTCCCCTTCAACCCTTGCCCCTTAGGCAACAAAGGCCGAGACACAATTTGCGTGTGGTCACAAAGGGACTGCACCAGGAAGAGAACGGCTTCATTCCTTCATGGCTTGAAAGTTTTCATTCTTCGTAAGTTGTCTGGTCACGTGGAAAGACCATGAAAAGAATCATACCTTGAGCTGAATCAGCCACCACCTCGTTATGTACCCCCCAGCCCCTTGATGGGGAATAACTGATGTCCAGGGGACGGCAGAGTCTCAGGAAAGGGCTGAGTGCCCTAGCAGGTGGCTGTCTGGGACAAATCCAGCTCCTACTCTAGGGGGAGGGATGAGGGGGCCAGCTGTCTGAGCCCTGTCTGGTGGGCATGTGACGAGAACAGTACCCGGGGTAGGATGGAGGCTGCAGAGAAGCCAGAAGCAAACTCCTCTGCAGTTACCCGAAAAAGGGGCTCCAGGAACCCCTACTGTCATCCCTCCACCTCCCATCCACTCTCCAGAGGGCCTCAGGGAAGCCCGCACTGTCGTTCCCACCTTGTGGCTGAGGACACGGAAGCTCAGAGAGAAGAAGGGAACCATATGTGTAGGTTTAGAGCCAAAGTCCCTGCCTTCACTTCAGCTGTTTCCACCTGTGTGTCCATGTAACAAGGTGCCTGGAACCTAGTAGGCATTCAGTCAGTATTCGTTGACTAAATGGAAGAAAATCCCACGATGATACTTGGAAAGAGTGGGACACCCATCATCTACTGAGTAGAAGAAGATACTGAGTAGAAGAAGAAAGCAGGGTGGTGCTGTGGAGACACAAGGACTTAGTGAGGAAACATCCTCACTAGTTTAGGGCTATCGATCACATACTATTTATGGATTACTAATTATGCATAAGGGCCACACGGGGTCCTGAGTTCTGAGCTTCTCTTCATCCTTGTTCTCACTCTCACACTCAGTCCTGACATTCAAGCTTCTCTCTCCCCTCCCTCCCACCCCAGCTGTGTCACAGCTGCCCTATTTCCCCATTTTCTCTTTGGGGTCCTCCCATCTCACGTTAATGTGCTCGCTAATTCATTAATTCATCCGATGTGTACCGAACACTGCCATCACAAACACTCCACTAGTATCATTTCATACGAACAGTCATTGAAAACTACACGGGTTTTGGTATGTCTCTCATAGAAAGTCAGAGAGAAAAAGCCATTCCCAAAAATCCTAAAATGAAATAATTTCTAAGCAACAGGGGCACCAGTGAAAAGCTCGAGCTCTTCTTAATGCATTATTACGTACTAATTATAGTCCTCTGTTTTAAATTTTCCTTTGGTCACCAGAATGGAAGCAAGAAACGGCAGCATTTTCCCATCTGATGTTTTTAAACCAGATTACAAAGGCATGGAGTTTTAATTTCACATGCATTCATTTCTGGGTCTTGGGTCTTTTTTTTGTTTTGTTTTCCTCCAAGCAGATAAATGAGGTTCTAAACTTAGGATAATAAGACTTAACTGTGAGGCTCTTTTGAAAGTGAATCATTTCTCAGTTCTCCTTTGCTAATCTCTCTTGGTAACATTAATTATGAGTTTGTGCAGCGTGCCCCAAGGCGAGCTCTGCTTTCCCAGGACAATTAAAGTTACTTAATTATTAGAAACTGCGTGTGCTGCTGTCCAGAGAGAAAAAGGCAGCCACCCCGGCTCCCACAGCCCCCGAAGGAGTGACCGGACACTCTGTGGGAACTCAGCTCCTTTCCCTCCCCACTGTCATTCTCTCAGTATAATCTAGAAATCCCCTCTGCGCCTCCCCCCGCCCTCCCACCCAAGCACCCAAGCACGATTCATTTAGAGACGGCCCTCTGGCCGCCCCAGGGCTGGCCTCCAGCTCCTCTGGGCCAGTGGCCTGGGACCGGGAGGCATGGGGAGATGACAGGGACTCTGCCTGGGGACTCGGGCCCTTCTGACTGAAAGGCCTTGGAAAACACTGAGCCCTTGGTTCTGAGTGGGTTCCTCTTGATCTCATTCTCCTTCGGGACTTCTGCCTAACAGGAGCGGGAAATGTCATCCCACACGCTGAACGCGGCTGGTGGGGAAGGAGGACGGGTGCCATGGCCAGGCTGCATCAACAGCAGACATTACCAAGAGCGGATGCTAATTTGTAACAGCCTTTTTTTCTGCATGGTTCTTTGGTTGGAGGAGTGAAGAAGTTGGAGGTGGTCCTAGTTGGGTCATTCCTGCCTTCTGAGTCTTGGCTTCACAGTCCGAGGCTTCCTGCAATCTCCAGAGGCCTCTGACTCCTGATACTTTGATGAGTCTAACACTTACCTAGAAAGAAAAAATCAAATTTTCTATTTCACTTCCTACTTTCATTCATTCATTCAGCAAACACCCAGACTGTGCCAGACACCGTTCTAGCTCTGGGGACAGAGCAGAGAATAAAGCAGAGAGGAATTCCTGCTCACCTGGAGGCAGCACTCTGGAATCCTAGTCATTTTGCACACAGGAGGAAACCTAGACCCAGAGGGGAGGAGGCTGGCCCTAGGGTCTCCCAGAAAATCACTGAGATGGGCAGGGACCCAATGCTCCTGACCCCCAGCCCGGGAGCTTTCTGCCGGCTACTGCTACCCATCAGTTTCTACTCCTTTGCTTTCTCCTGTTCTGTTTAGTTCCTTCCCAGTCCCAGCTCTCTTCTGGGCCTCCAAGCCTCCAAGGAAGCCTAGTCCAAGAGAAATATGCTGGCCATGAATGCAAGTCACATATATAATTTTAAAATTCATTAAGCCACACTTAAAAAAATTCTTTACAGGTGAAATTTATTTTAAAGATAGATTTTATTTAACCAATATATTCAAAAATTATAATTTCAATTTGTAATAAATATAAAAAATAATTCATAATATATTTTATATTTTTAAAATTAAATATTCAAGATCCAGTGAGTATTTGACATTTACAGCACATCACAATTCAGCTCTCCATGTGTCAAGGGCTCAACAGCCATGTGAGGCCAGTGGTCACCGTACTGGACAGCACAGGTATAAGGTCCCTCCCACGTCTAAATATCATTGCTCAGTACAACTCAGGAACAGAAGTGAGGGATTCATGCACGTGGCGTGGCAGGGGAAGGCTGGAGCAGGGCTCCTTAGATACGGGGTTGGGGGAAGGGGGCATCTTCACCCAGGACACTGATACTATGGAATACTATGTAGCCAAGAAAAAGCCCAAAGATACTCTTCTATGGATTCCTATGGAAAGAGTGCCAAGATATTTCATTAAGTGAAAAAGGCAAGATGCAAACAGTGTGTATGGAGTTCTGCCAGCCACCACAGGGAATAGATGACGTAGGTTGGATATGCATAGATTACCTGTAGAAGGATTCGTAAGAACTAAAAATATCAGTAGGGAGAACTGGATGGATGGAAGGCAGGGGTGGGAGGGGACTTTCACCTCATGTGTGTTTACAGTATATGAATTTTGAAATATGTGGACGTATCACTTACTCAAAAATGAAAATTAAAACTCTTCAGTTAATGGGCACGCCTGGGGCCCACGAGGCCTGCCCAGCACAGGCTGGGTCCCCTTTCCCTTTGCTGTGCATCAGGACACGCAAGTACAGGTCTCTGGTGTTCCTGCTGCTCCACAATGGGAAGAGGGGGCCTTGGCAGACGCCCAGCGCAGGAGAACATGTTATCAAGGGAATTTAAAGAGCTCTTTTGTTTCTGGAAAGGCAGCGGTTTCCAGGCCGCATCCCTGCCCCCTCTCCCAGCCTGTGGTCTCCGGGATCCCTTCACCACCTGCTGCAAGAGCATCGTTCCTCCCCCCCGGAAGAGCCTCTGGCCTCGAGGTGGGGAGGGGAGGGAGGCAGAGGCTGGGAAGGGGCAACATCCTCTCTTCCCAAAGGATGTCATTCATTCCCAGATGTCGTTTCCAGCGGCAAGATGCCACACTGCCAGCTGTCCTCTAAATCCTGGCATCTCCAGCCTGCATATGACACAGAGCGATGAAACCAAGAACAGAGAGCACGAGCCCGTGTGTGCACGTGTGTGTCCACCTGTGCACATCTGTGGCCCACGCTCCAGCGTCCATTCACTCATCCCATCAATGAACATTAGTTGGGCATGTGCTCTGTTCCAGTGACTGTGCTAGACCCTTGGGATAAGGCACGAACAAGACAAATGGGACCCTCCCCTCATGGAGCTTCCAGTCAAGCAGGAGAAACAGGAATTAAGTTAAAAATAATTCACTCCTATGTGCTGTCATAGTGGAAGGAAAAGTACATGAAATCGGGACACATGATCTTGTCTAGGAGGTCGGGAAGGTCCACTCAAGAACTGGCATTTAAGTTGAGTCTAAGAAAAAAATATAAATATAGAGATGATAAGATGTGACCTGTGGGCCTTCCGTGGACAGGGGTCCCACTGTTAACTTGCTCTGCGTCCTTGAATAAACCACACCTCCTTTTTGAAGCAATTTTGTAATTTGAAAATACATTTAAAATTTCAAACATGGGCTTCCCTGGTGGCGCAGTGGTTGGGAGTCCGCCTGCCGATGCAGGGGACACGGGTTCGTGCCCCGGTCCGGGAAGATCCCACATGCCGCGGAGCGGCTGGGCCCGTGAGCCATGGCCGCTGAGCCTGCGCGTACGGGAGCCTGTGCTCCGCAACGGGAGAGGCCACAACAGTGAGAGGCCCGCATACTGCAAAAAAAAAAAAAAAAAATTTAAACAGTATAAAAATGAAATGAATACAGTAACACCTGTATGGTTTTTACCCAGATGTTTCACCATTGTTACATTTTACCCCATTTACTTTATCAGTTTTCTCTCTTTGTGTGTGTGTGTGTGTGTGTGTGTGTATGTATCTATATGTGCTTAGATATAGATACACACACACACAATTTCCTTTTGAACAATCTGAGGGCCCCTTACATACATCATGGCCCCTGCGGGAACCCCACGTCCTTTCTGAGCTCAGCTTGCTCGGCTCCAGGGTGTGGGAAGGTAATCCTGTCCCCTCTCTTCCCAGGACAGTCCCGGGCAGCACACGAAAGCCTCCATGAGCACATCTGGGGCGCATGGAGCAAAATCGCTGTTATCCTTTTGCAAAGTACTTCTTGGGAGTTAGAAATGAGGATTCAAGTGTCTTCCCAGAGACATGGCCACGGTCTCAGTCCCCCCAGAAGACAGCCTGCTCTTCAGCGGCCTGGGGTGTGTGGGAGGGGCGGGGGGCGGTCAGCTGTGCTTCTCCACAGCCCCTTGCCTCAGCCAGGCAGACCTTCCCCTGCACCGCTCAGGGGAAGCTTCTCAAGGCAGCTGGGGCTGACACAGACACGGCTCCCCTTCCTCAGGGAAGGGCTCCTTCTTTTTTTTTTTTTTTCTCTGTTGATTTTTTTTTTTTTGAAGGACTCCTTCTTGATGACAGGGAGCTGGGCCAGGGCAGAAGCCAGCCCTCTCCTGGCCGGGCAGCCCAGCGTTCACAGTGTTGGTGCTCTCAGCGGGTTTAGAGAGCCATTCCCTTAATGAGAACGATAAATTCACGAGGAGAGGCTGGTTGCCAAGCACAGGCAAGGGAAGTGCTCTCCGGGACCCTGAGTGTGGGACACACAGAATCAACAGCTGGGCAGGGACCAGACCCAGACTACTGAGTCAGAACATCAGGGCTCAGAGCCTGGCAAAGTGTATTTTTCAAAGCTTCCCAGGTGAAGATGAGCAGTTGAGTAACCACTGGCCTGGCTACCCTCTGACATTCTTCCAGGCCTGAGGTCTTTCGATGGTGGGAGAAGAGACCTAGAGGTAGAAGCAATGCAGTCGCACGTAAAGGGCACCCAGGAATGAACTTAAGTTTCTCAAGTAGAAAACTCAGGGGCTTTGCTGACAGCCCGTGAATCTTGGAAGGGAACCCAGTACAGCCAAGCCTCAGTGCGTGTGCAGAGATGTCCTCCAGTATCTCTCCTCCGTGGTTGACCCAGGACAGCCCTGCTGCAGGCAGAGTTATGTCCTCGAAACCAGCTCTCCCTGAGTGGGTGTGTGACAGGCAGAAAGAACTCAGCGAAGCGGTTGAGTTCTTCTCTGGCTGCGCTGACAAAAGCTGGCTGCCACCCTGGGCCACTGGCTGGAGCACAGCTGTGGGCAAGGCCAGGTGCGGTGGCAGCCTCCGGGTGAGCCCGAGGGCCCAGCTGCCCGCCCCAGTCAGGGAGCAGCGCTGGGTCCTGACTCATTCAGCGCCTCTGAGCAGCAGGCCGGGGCCTCCCCCTCCGGCTGCCCTGCAGCTTCTCCCCCTGCTCTGTAAGTCTGTCTTATTTTCTTTTACTCCAGTTACCCACACCCCTCAAGGCAGTCACTCTGCTCCACACTGGGGGCTTCTTCTTGAGTTTCTAGGCAAACACTGGGACCCTGGGGCCCTGCAACCTTATCCCTCCCATCATTAAACACGGAGACTCCCAGGGGGCCAAAAACTGTGTCAGAGTCGGCTCCCTCCTCCCCTGACCCAGCCCTGAGCCCTGCCCGAGGCAGAGAGCAGGCAGTAAGGACTAAGAGAGAGGAAGAGAGGGAGGAAGGGCGGGAAGGAGGGAGGGAAGGAGCAAGGAAAGCTGCCATAAATCTGCAATAAAATTCAGTCTTAACTGACCCACTGCATCAGATCTCTCCCCAAGGCCTGTTCCAGGAAAATTCCTCAGTCAAACCCAGTTCAGAATGACTTCCCCTCCCATCCCCATCACTCTAGGACTTCTCTTGTGAGAGAAGAGTGTGAACTAAACTAAGAGTGTGAACTAAATGGATTTTATAAAGATTTTCCAGATGTGAGCATAACACACAGAATGAATAACCAATTGAAAGAACAAACATCTCTGAAGGTCCAAATGTGGCCTATTCCTTCAGACCTGGAGGCAAGAGCCACCTCCTCAATGAAGGTTTCCTGGATTTCCCCAACTGACAGTGACCTCTCCCTCCTCTAAAACTACACAGCACGTGATCCATCCTTCTTTGGCCGACCATCTGGTTTCCCACCTGGTGATACAGCTAATTCGTGTACGTGTCTGGGTGATAGAAGGGAACCAGCCAAGGCTTCGCAAGCCAGAGAGTCCCAAGTTCAAAACTCCCACATCTCCTTTTTACTTGATATGCAAATGTGGGGGAGGTCCTTAGCCCTTCTTATCCTCAGTTTTATCATATGTAAAATCAGAATAATAACTACATCCAGGGTTGTGGTGGGGTTAGCAATGTGGTAGAAATAAACAGCGGTCGTATTATTTCCATATTTCCTTTCTTTAAGTCGGATTACACTTCTCTCCCCAGTGCTTGAAATTAGGTGTGGCAACGTGACGTCTTCTGGCTCATGAAACATGCGCAGAAGTGGTGCCTGTCGCTTCCAGACAGAATCGCTTTAGCAGCTGAGGCACAGTTCTCCACGCTCTCTTCCCCTGCCGCAGTGAACCCTGAGGGCTCAGGCTGACATCGTGGCAACAGAAGATGGTACGGCACCCATCAGGTTGGCACCCATGAGCAGCCCCTTTCCCAAAGAGTTGTACTGAGAATGTAACATGAGTAAGAAATAAACTGGTGTTGCTTCCAACCGCTGAGATTTTTCGATTGTTTGCTACCACAGCATGACCTAACTTATCCTGACTAATACAAGACGGAACATACGTAGGACTCTGCACAGAGTAAGTGCTTGATAAATGTGTATGGTTGAATAAATACACAGACAAATGTCTGAACAAATGACCGAATGGATGAACTAGTAAATATTTCCAGACTGATGCTGCTATCTCTAAGGGAAGTTTGTGACAATTCTTCTGGCTCCTTTATGGTGAATGTAAACACCTTATGCAGATGCCACTGGTGGCTGGGCTACTGCCTAGGCCATAGGCAAAAGGCTGCCCTTTACGATGATTTTTCCTGCCTACCTGGGGATGTAATATCACCCATGCAGCCCCACACGTGTCCCTGGACACTACTCTGCTACCTCTGTGGGGTCCTCGGTTGAGGCATCGTTGCCATGGGAGATCCCACCTGGAGACTCCCAGCAAAGGGACCCTTAAGGATCCCTTGAGCTTCCTCACCACCCACAAGGCACACTCATCTGGGAGAAGAGCCCGAGGAGAGAGAGCAGGTGGAATCATGGCGGCCGCTCTGCCAGCCTGGAAATGGAGGGGCCACTGCAGGAGGCTGCTAAGCACAACCAGGACTGACTGACCCAGTGGAGGACATACAGACCTCAACCTAGAATGGGGCTGAGAACTAACGTGGTCGCCCCCTGTCAAGCGCACAGGGCTTACCAAGCTTACCGAGTATTTTCACATCTGGTCCAGAGAGCAACCTGATGAAGTTGCTGAGAATGGAGTCACTCTTGTCCTCATTTCACAGCAAAGGAAACGAAGGCTCAGAGCAAGGAGATGAACGTTTCAAGACACCCCATAGCATCTAGAAGAGGTGGATTCAGTCATCGACGTCAGGGGCTCGCTCCGGATTTTCCCTCTGCCCTCTGAAGGGGAGGCTGAGAGTGCTTTTGATTTTTTCATGTCATGTTAAGAGCATCCGTTTTCCTCCTGCTGATTCTTACTGCTTGATGAAGCAGGCATATGGCCTGTTCACCAAAAAAGGCCTTAAGGACTGCTATAAAAAATAAAAGAGAGAGAGAGAGAGAGAGAGAGAGAGAGAGAGAGAGAGGGAGGGAGGGAGGGAGAGAGAGGGAAAGAATGCAAACCCAGAAACCAACACAGCACCCGGGAGAAGAGGAGACCATTCTTCTGAAGCGCTACACTACTGGACCCACAGAAAAGGGAGGCGTGTGCCCCAGAGGCAGCAGAACTAACATACTGGGTGTGAGATCAGAGTCACTTTTGAGTGGATTCAAGGCCATAGCAAGGAACTGGCAAGATCAAGTCCAAAAGGCAAGGCGACTAGAGCTGGGAGGGCAAACGCCAGGTCAGGTGAAGGGAGGGTGGGTGTGGAGAATAGGTCCAGGAAACCTGAGGGCACTGGGGCTCCCTCTTCTGTGGGGTTTGTGTGTGTCTGAGGACAGGCGCTGCTGCCACAGGGCCCCTACAGGGTGCAGTGTCCCTGGCTGCACTTTCCTTTTCTGGCTGATGAAGGGTTGACACGAGTTCCTTTGCTTACCCCGGCTCTGACATTGAAATGGTTTTGAACTGAAAGCCTCCTGAGTTTCCATCTCTAGACTACTGGGGACTGGGCCTAGATTCCAAGCAAACCAGGCGGCACAGCAGCTGTCACTGTGCTGTGTCCTCACGACCCAGCAAGGAGGGCAGGTCGCTCGTGCGGTACTGGTGGAGAAACTGAGGCATGAAGTTCCTCAGCGGAGGGGCCCAGATCTGAATCCAGCCCTATACCTGGCTGCTGATCTCAGGCTACAGCTGCACCGTGCTCTCCCAAGATCCCCCCAGAGCAACACACCCGCCGGGGTCGTATTTTTAAAACGTTGGCCACCTACATCAGCAGAGAACTAAAAGGGACCAGTGAAAAGGGAAGATTCTATCTCTTTCCTTTGCTGAAGAGAATAAACAGTAACACCGAGGGCAGTGGTACAGAAAGCCATTTGCCCCAATGTCCTTGCCAGAGACAGATAACCCTTATTTGCAAGTTTCGTTAAATAGTAACTCAGGACCCAAGGGCGCTGCCCCATACAAGCGAGACAAAGTCCTTCCCTGTAGCTTCAGAGATCAGCCTGAGCATGGATGGGGAGCCTGAGCATCCCGCAGGCCGCGTTCCTCCCACACTGAGAGGCCCAGCCCAGGGGCCCTCCTCCCCATCGCCTGGTGGCAGTCAGGCCCGGTGTACGTACACTGACAGCCTGGACAAGTAGTGAGAACTCCACCCTCATGTCAAACTGGAAGTCTCCTGGCCTGTGGGAGAACTCAGACTCCTCCCCATGCCTGCTTCTGTACACGCCACCCGGTGTCCTCCACGATTACCCCTGGTCTCACGGGCTGTGACCAGGCAGAGCCCAGAGACTCGGCCCCCATGCCCTCGGCTGCATCACGTGGCAACCGCCTCTTCCAGATGTGTCAGGGTTTCTGCTCAATGGGCCTCAGCGATATCTGTACCTCTGTGTGCCCGCTGGCCAAGAGCCATGTCGCCCTGAGCCTGTGTCCTCTGTTGCTGTGGACACAGCGGGGTGGCAGTGGGAGATCGGGGCAGTGACGGATGTCAGTGGTGCTGGAGGAGGGCTTTGACCGTTTCCTAAACATGCTGACATCTCCATTCTCGGTTATCATAGGTGCCAACTTCCTTTCCAACTGTCATAAAAATAAATGAGAAATCTAGAGACCTACTTTCCTTCCTTAACTAAACCCTGCCACTCAGTGTTATGTTAAAATCTTAGGAAGTAGGACCTTGGTGTTGGCAGTAAATCTCACTCATTAGAGCAGACGAGGAATAAAAATAAAACAAACAAACAAACAAAGCCCCCAAACCAGTGTCTTCCTCTTAGGCAACTGACAGTGTAGACAGGACAATAAATCAGGCTGATGGCCCACCTGGAACTGGAAACTGAAATAAACCAGACGATGGGCCCCCAAAGAAACGAAACAGGCAGCAAGACCTCTCCTGTCCACCCTTACCAATCAAGTCATGGGGCCATCTGCAAATACACTGTCACTCTAGTTGCTCTTATTAGACCTGGGAACTAACAGCCACCCTGATCCCTACCCTCTTTCATACCTCCAAGCTTCCGTCTAGAAAGATCTTCTCTCCCTCCTCCGCTTGGCTCACACCATGTGACATAAGCTCAATGCCACCGCCTTGGTGAGGACTCTCCTGACCTGCCCAGCCCTGAACTTCAATCAGAATTGATCGCTCCCCCCTTGTCATCCCCTATTTTGAGCACAGCTATTTGACAACACTTAGCACATTTTATTGTACTTATCTCTTTTAAAAATCAGGCTTTTAGAGAACTTCAAATTATTCTTAAGCAGAGAACGTATTTTCTAAACCCCAAACCTGCCTTGAAGATGCTCAACGAATGTTTATTGAATGGATTCATGAGTGACTGGATAACACACCTCTACAATTATAAATGACTTCTTTATCTGGTCCTCACAGCGCCCCTCATATGAGAAGAACAAAGATTTGATTATCCCCATTTTACAGATGAGAACAAGGCCACAGGCTCACTCTCACTCACTCACTTAACACATGTCTATTGTGTACAAGTTTCAGTTTAGAGGAGCACTTCTCAGACTTGCATGTGCACAAGGATTTCCCGGAGAGATTGGTAAGATGCAGGTTCTGATTTAGCAAGGCTGGGGTGGGGCCTGAGATTCTACATGTCTAACAAGCTCCCAGGTGACACCCACACTGCTGGTACAAGGGCCACACTGGAGTGCTACCGACCTAACAGGGTCACTGAGAGAGAGAATATGCCTGATTAGCTTGAGTATGTAGCAGGAAGTAGAGTCTTCCTTGAAACCTGGTGAAGGAGAGACAGCATTGTGCCCATTCTACAGATATGGAAACTGATGATCAGAGAGACTAAGTGAAACCTGGTGAAGGAGAGACAGCATTGTGCCCATTCTACAGATATGGAAACTGATGATCAGAGAGACTAAGTGCCTCCTCCAAGGACGACTCCAGTCCTTCTGCCACCAGTTCAGAGCTGCCTCGACTGCCACCCACTACACTCTGTGCCGGGAGGATTCGGAGATGAAGTCATAACATTCAAGCTCAGAAAGATGACAAGGGAGATGCACTGCACCAGGACCTGTAACACAAAGTGGTCTGAGAGAAGAGCCAGAGGTCCAGAGGTGGGGGAGCACGTGTGGGCCAGATTTTACCCCCCAAAAGTGCGACTTCCTTGTTTTCTAGCCACAGCCCAATTAGACTGCAGATGGGGGTCTTCTTCCATCAACCCAATCCCTTTAAAAGAAAGAAGAAAAAAAAACAAACAAAAAAACGGTGGCTTTAGGATTTCTCTTTTAAGCCCTGAAGCTCTTCAGTGGAAAGTGCTGCCCTTCCGACCCATTGATGTAATTGCCATAATTGAAGATTCCAGGCCCCCGTGGGGGTAGACAGGGCCCCATTCAGCCATCAGGTCAGTGAAGTGTAAACCTGCTGAGTCCTTCAGATGCCCCGGCCACAGCCTCCCCTCCCCCCCTCCAGCCCTGCAGGCTGGCTCCCTGCGATGCCAGGGCAGCCAGGCCCAGGATGGTCCCTCTCTGGCTCTGGGAACGGTGCCTAATTAAGGGGTCTGTTCTCATCTCCATGGGGCCGACTTAAGGCCTCCTGACAGTAATGAGAACCACACTTGTGGGGCTGGGGGGTGGGAAGGACGGCCCACCCGCTGTCTTAGCACCCTATTAAACAGCAAGTCACACACACACATGCCCACGGTGCAGTTCGGCTATAACCACCCTCACGTCTTCAGAGCTACAAGAAGCTGCTCCAATTCTGAAAGAGGAAGGAACCAGAGAGAAGAAATAGCTTGCCCAGGGGCACACAGTGAGTCAGTGGGGCTGGCCTCAGGTGTCCTGTCGCACCTCACAGCACAGACTTCCCCTGGAGGGTGGGGCTCCCCGCTGACGTCCCGAGGGAGAAGATGTGGGGTGGAGGAGGGGAGGGGACCGGCTCCCAACTGCTCCTTCTGGAGCAGCCAGCTTCAGAGGGCCATCATGGTCACCACAGAGCAGAAGGGAGCGGATCCCCCCGGGGCCGGGGCTGCTGGCATCTCCGAGACACCCTTTGATCACAGGACAGAGCCATCCTCTGAGTGGAACATTCACTGCTGCAGATGGATTCACACCTAATCCTTGGCCTCCTGGCACGAACAGGAACCAGCCTTCGTCACCCTCTCCTGCATTCTTTGTGTCCCTGTCTAACGGCCTCCCCCTCCCCTCCCCACCCCCTCCCGCCCAGCTTCCTCTCTCCCTCAGCCCAGAGCACCCGAACCAGCTGCTCTGCCACCCATCCTTTCTGTCTCTCCAACAGAGGAATGTTGCAGGGTGCCAAGCTCATAGCTGGTTCTCAGTAAATATTTATGAAATATGGTAAAAGTCAAGTCCACGTTTGCTCCAGCTCACGCTCAGTCCATTGTTCTGATCACAACCTTGCGTACAGAGAGGACCCTGAGGTGAGGTGAAGCCGAAAGGCTTGGTCCAGTAACATGGACCAAAACTCAGAGATACGGGCTCATTTATAAAGATAGTGAATGACAGAACATTTCAGTTGTTCCATGGCACAGTGATAAATTCCCAGAAAGAAGCCAATAAGATCCTGGGTACTAACAATATAATCTGGAGACCCGGGGTTCTTCCATAGGCCCCCTCACTAGCGTCTCTACTCCCATACTCCCTCTTTCCTCCCCCCAGTCCTCTGTGCACACTAGCTATCAGACTGATGGATCCCGCTGCTTGTATTGTGTGACACTCCCACTCAACAGCCTTCAATGGCTCCCTATTTCCTCTGCATGAAATCTCTTCTGCCTGGCTCTCAGGGACCTCCTTGGTCTGGCTCGGCCTCAACACCGTAGTTTCCTACTGTGCTTTAGACCACTTCTACCCCTTTAATCAAGTTGTTCTCCTCACCCAGCTCAGACAGTGTAGGACAGGGCATGGAGGTGAAGATGAAATTTGGAGCCAGAAGACCCAGATATGAGTCCCAGCTCCACCATTTGACCTCTCTGAACCCAGTTCTGCGTGGGTAAAATGGGGATGATAATAAAATCCACTCCATAGGGTTGGCATGAGGATTAAGTGTATAATAAGGGTTAAAGTACTTTATAAATTGTAAAGAGCTAAAGGAATGACAATTATTCGTATCTAGTCATGATTCCTCTCACCTCCAGCACTGCCTTTGACCTCATGATTCTTACACGTGGTCAAACTCAACTCAAGCCCTGCCGCCCATAGAAAAATCATGCCTGATTACTCGAATTCTCACTGACTAGCTTTTAAGACCTCACCCATAAAATGTGTTGTTTTGTTCACTGTGTCTTGCACATGTTAGCCTTAGAACTCCAAGCCTATAGTTATTTACTTGTATACAATATAATACAAAAAATCAAGTTACTTACCATTTCAAAATAAAGACATTTATAACAGCAAAGCTCGAGATACAAATGGAGGGGAAAATCAGAAACACCACTGAGGGAAGCAAAGGACAATTCTGTTAGATACCTAGGTTAAGCTGGCGACCGCAGTTACATCCCCTTGGGGATAATCATCATTTTCCCTTCTTCACATTTTTGTAGAGGAGAGACTTGTATTCCTCAGCCCACGAAAGGGGAAGGCTGGAACTTTCCCATCTCTCTCCTTCTTGGGAGGTGGAGTAGCTAGTGAGATGCGTGAGGGCTACCAGGAGAGGGTCACCGGGTCGGGGCACTGTGATGCAGTCACTGCCTTGTGCTCCTTGGTCTCTTCAGAGCAGAACAGGTTCCTGCTTTCTGCCCCCGCTGGATTTCTGTAAAAAGCCATCTGCACAGGGAATCACTCCTCACTGCCCACCCCCTCTCCCCCTCTACCACCTTCTGTTGCTTCTACTCCACCGGCCTCCTAGAAGCAGGCCATAATCTTCTCTTGCAGTAGCTTGAGTAAGTAGACTTAGCATCTACTTGGCGGAACACGGAGGTCCCAAAGTCAGGCTCAGGGAGGGAGCTGGGAGTCCTATCCCATTCCCCAATACGGAGGTTAAAAGAGAACCTGCAGTTTTGGAAACTTCTTTGCAATCAGTGAAACTGATACACTGATGTGCATTCGGCTGCTGGTCCTGGACCGAGTTCCCAATCACTCCAAATAGGAGGAGAGACGGTTTTGCAGCCCTTTCTGCCAGCGAACACAAATGTGGGCTATGAGCTTCTTGATAGCCTGGGTATCATTATTTGATAAAAAATGGAAATATAGCTGAAGTTAAAGAGGGATGTGTCCTGATATAAGGGACATTGAGTAACACAATGGATGGGTTGTCACTGATGGTTTAGCAGAAGATGCCAAAAGTATCTTTTCTGTTGTTTGGTAATAGCCCATAATCAACGTTAAGGGAATGTATTAACTTATAATTCAGTGTAAAGGAACTACACTAATGCAATTCAAACCTATTTCTTTGTGTTGACCCAATCAGAAGGACAGGGCTTAATTCATTATTTCAATCATGTTTTTGACGAGAGATGAATAGCACACGATTTAGAATTAAACTCATGCATTCCCACATAATGCAGAAATAAAAATTGATATGACCCTGGAGACCTGAAACTAACACAACATTGTAAATCAACTATACTCCAATATAAAATAAAAATTAAATTTAAAATAAATTAATTAAGTAAAAATCAATATGACCCTTTGGAAAACAATTTGGCAATATGTATTGAGATATTAATAATGCTTAATAATGCTCCTCTTTTAGCAATTCCACTTCTGGGAATTTGTCTTAAGAAAAATAAATGTTTTAAAAGTTATATGCTTAAATGTATTAAGTAGATCATGGTACATCAATGGTGAAAGATTGTGCAGTCGTTTGAAATGAAATTTATGTTGCCATCACGTTAGAAAACAAAGTGGATTATTACAATGATAATAATCATGTAAAATCATGAAAGAAAAGGAAGAAAACTATCAAATAAGAAGAGTGATTTTCTCTCCGCTTTTCTGTATTTTTCTATTTTTTAAAGCGCTTATATTATAACTGGAAATAAACTTTATTATTAATGTATATAATTAGCTGTCTACAGATCCTACTACTTTTTGATACCAGCCTGGTAGACAACAGAGCTGGCATTCTGCTACAGAAATTAAGAGCTATACTTACTGCCTCACCCAGGTGATGGGGCATCTCACTTCCACCCAGAAGGAAACTCGCCGTTGCTGGTGGGCAGGACCTAGCTTTTCCTAAACTAGGAGTTTTGGAGGTGACTGGGCACATTTGGCCATCTCACTTCGGCTGTGGACTCCCTGAGCAAGAGACAGAGTCTTCCACTTCTTTGATTTAGTCCCCAGGGCTTGACTGTAGCTTGTCACCTGCCAGGGGACCAACAAGTTGTTGGTTTGATCGGTTGATCTAATGATTTGTCTCGCTGGTTCTCTAAGATCATCTTAGGTACTCAGTCCATCGTTACTGAGGGACTGAATGATGAAATAGACATCAGTGAACCTTTCTGGGAAGTACTAAAAGAAGACGAAACTCTTACGTATGTTTCCAGGTCCAGCTCAGTGGTCCCCGCAGACCACTCTGCCCTCGCTGCCCCCCACCCCAGCCCCACATCCCCCTGTGACCTTGCACAGACCATGACTATACGCCAGAGCCATGACCCCAGCCTCAATGCAATTGGTTTCCTTTTCTGACCCCCTTCACTTGACTCTGAGCTTCTTGAGACAAGGTTTTACATTTTGCTCATTTTTTATTAAATCTGCCTCTAAGGTTATTAGCAGAGGATGGGACATAATTCATTCCATATGGCACATCATAGGGGTTCAGCAAATGCTTGCGATCGAAGGAACAAATGAACACGGGACAGGATATCTCAAATACCAACGAGCCATCCAGCCCCAGGCCAGGTGTGCTCTCTGAGGGCTCAAAGGAACCACGGAAGAATTGGCTCAACTCTCATCACACTTCACTGCGATGCATCCTTTACTTGTTTCTCTTCCCTCCTAGGTCGCAAATGCCATGAGGGCAGGGGCTGTGTCTGCCTTATTCACCTCAAACTCCAGCAATCACACAACACCGCCAACTCGATAGATTTCTGTTAAAGGAATGGATGGATGACAAGGGACTCCAATTTTCGGTTTTGATTTCCTCCAACTGTGATTACCCACTGAACACAAGGGCAGACCACAAATAGTGCTGCGCAGCCTGCCCTTCCCCGCCCTTTCTCTTGCTTGTTCCTAAGACCTAAGGAGAACTGTGCGGAGCTGGCGGGGCTTTCTCTCCTCAGCTGAAGATTACCCGGCAGCTTGAGCAAGAGCCATAGCAGGCCCTCCACCAAAGGAGGCTCCGAGGAGAATGTGGGTCTTCCCCGAGCAGGTATGCGCAACAGAAACGATGCGCCCCTCCCCCCCACCCCCGATGTCCTTGGAATTGTACCTACGTCTTCAAACTTCCTAATACAAAGGACTTCCTTAGAAAAGACGGGGAAATAGCAAAAGAAAGGAGATTCCCTGAAGCTTTGAGACAAAATCGGTTAGGGGACAAAGGGCTCTCTCCTTGCATCTCGCCAAAAGATGTCCTAGGCTGTCCCTTGCTCCGCTCCACGTCAGCCCTGGTCTCGGTTATAAATACACGGAACTCTGGGCCAGGCCAGACCTCCTAACTCGCTTGTGCATTCACTGGCTCCAGCTCTCATTGATGCAGCAGCCTAAAGCAGGCATTCTCCAACTTAGTACCTCAGAATCCACAGGCAGACCCCCAGGACCCAGTCCTGAGACTCTGGATCAGCAGGCTGGGGATGAGAGCCCGGAATCTGCATTTTAATTCCCCCAGGTAATTCTGAGGTCGAGTGCCTAAGGTCTCTGCTTTGAAAGTGGCTCTTCTAGTCCCAGGATAAAACTCTCCTCCTTGCTTCTCCAGGCCACCGGTTGAGCTCTCTTCTTTCCCGTGACTCTCTCAAACCCCGGCAGCGGACTTCTCCTTAGGCACGAGTCACACTAGTATCACTGAACTGTGACACCGTCTTTATTTCCCCAGCACGTCACACAGTACGTGGTCTAGAGCAGATATTCAGAAAATGTCTGTTGAATTAAGGAATGAATAAGTGAATGAATGAGTGAGCAAATGAATAAATTTAACATCACCACAGAATAATTACCCCCCTTTCAGTTTCTCCCCAGTTTTTCCAGCTCTAACTTGAGGAAAACATGACTTGCTATTCAAGATCATTTTTTGCTCACAGACATAGAGAACAAACCAGTGGTTACCAGCAGGGAAAGGGGTGGGGGAGGGGCAATAGGCGTAGAGCTGTAAGAGGTACAAACTATTAGGTATAAAACAAGCTATAAGGATAGATTGCACAACACAGGGAATGCAGCCAATATTTTATAATAACTATAAATGGAGTATAATCTTTAAAAATTGTGAATCACCATATTGTACACCTGTAACTTATATATCAACAATATTATACATCAACTATATGTCAATTTAAAAAATAAAGAACAATAGAAGAAAATTTAAAAAAAATTAAGGCCACACTTATTTACAAGTTAATTTTAAATTTAAAAAAAAAAAAAAAGATCGTTTTCCATTCTCCTTGTCTCGGCAGTGTCTCGCAGAGGCACTGACTGGGAAGCCAGCACCCGTGGAGAAAAGCAGGTCCACAAATACAACCTAAAAGAGACCCTCTGGTCATCTGCTAAAGCCCAGAAAATATCGTTTTCCACATCAAAGATTTGTGGATCAAAGACATCCACGGTATTGCTGCTGTGGTACCCATGCTGGAGAAATGGTGCCAGAAGCTTCTCTTCTCTGCAGGGAAGCCCTAGTCAGCCAGGTCAGATTTGGGGGAGGATGGGAGGCCAATGGTTTGCTCTTCTCCGATCTACTGCTGAGAGAAGCCTTGGACTGGAAATCCCAGTGGCAGGTTAATGGTGAATTTTGAATTAAAACACAATAAGCTCCTCATTCATTCCCCATTCACACCTTCCTTTCTTGAGGCTGAAGAAAAGAGGAGGGAGGGGAGATAAATTAGGAGTTTGGAGTTAACAGATACATACCACTGTTTATAAAATAAACAACAAGGTCCTACTGTATAGCACAGGGAAATATATTCAATATCTTGTAATAATCTATAATGGAAAAGAATCTGACAAAAAACATATGTGTGTGTGTATATATATATATATGTGTGTGTGTGTGTGTGTATAACTGAATCACTTTGCTGTACACCTGAAACTAACACAACACTGTAAATCAACTATACTTCGATAAAAAAGAAGACCCCTTCCTCCTTGGCAAGACTGCCCAGGCTTAATCAGAACCTTAAACCTCTTTCCTTCACCCATGTTGGAAGCACAGTGACCGTGATTAGAATAGTCTGATGTAAGCGCCGCTTGCGATGAAAAAGTCGCTGACAGAGAGTGCAAGGTGACACCATGAGAACAGTCGGAGCTATGAGGTCATTTAGTCCAACAGGTAGGCTGTTCTGTTTTCTCAGCCCTGACATTCGATGCCCCACCAGTTATTCAATAACCAGAAATGAGGTGGGTCCCACAAATTCCTGCATCTCCTTGGGGATGGAGGGGGAGGAGCTGTGCTTTCTTGATCAAGGGCACCCGAGGAGAAGCCAGAGCTGGAAACCTGCCCCCAGGAGGATGGGTGGATGAAACAAAATGCAAGAAGGATACTCAGAAGCAAGTGGCATCATTTCTGTGGCTACATCACATTTAACCCAGACAGTCATGCCCTGCTCCTAGACGGGAAAGTGAAACTCACCCCCCAGACTGAGCAAATGTGCAAACTCTCAGGTCAAAAGAAGTAGCTAGGGCTTCCCTGGTGGTGCAGTGGTTGAGAGTCCGCCTGCCGATGCAGGGGACACGGGTGCGTGCCCCAGTCCGGGAGAATCCGACATGCCGCGGACCGGCTGGGCCCGTGAGCCATGGCCTCTGAGCCTGCGAGTCCGGAGCCTGTGCTCCGCAACGGGAGAGGCCACAGCAGTGGGAAGCCCGTGTACCGCAAAAAAAAAAAAAAAGAAGAAGAAGAAGTAGCCACTCCTCAGCAAATTTGTTTTTGAAAAAATGAGGGGGGGAAGTTACTATAGTATTTGTTTGTGGAGAGGTTTTTTGCTTCTGTATTTGTATGTTACTACGCAATATATTCCATACATATGACCCAACATACAAAGGTTCTAGAGCTTTAAATACATGAAATATTTTTATGAGATACTGTAATTAATGCTTCAAAAAATAAGTTCAACCAAACATATTTTCCTGTGACCATTTCCTAGAGGTTAAAGGAAAAAGAGGTTGTAGGTTTTTTTCCAGGCATAATATTACAGGTGGGGTGATGTATTAGTATCCCAGGGCTGCCAAAACAAAGTACCACAAACTTTGGTTGACTTGAAACAACAGAAATGCATTGTCTTGTGAGAGTTTCGGAGGCTGGAAGTCTGCCATCAAGGTGTCAGCAGGGCCATGCTCCTTCTGAAACCTACAGAGGAGAATCTTCGCTTCCCTGTCCAAGATTCTGGTGTTTGCCAGTATTCCTTAGTATTCTAGGCCTGTAGAGGCATCTCAGCAGTCTCCACCTCCATCATCACATGGCCATCTTCTCTCTCTGTGTCTCTTCTTCTCTTTTTACGAGGACGCCAGTCATTTTGGTTTTTTGTTGTTTTTTAAAAAAATATTTATTTATTTATTTGGTTGCACCAGTCTTAGTTGTGACAGGTGGGCTCCTTAGTTGCAGCTCATGGGCTCCACAGTTGCAGCTTGGCAGCTCCTTAGTTGTGGCATGTGAACTCTTAGTTGCAGCACGCATGTGGGATCTAGTTCCCTGACCAGGGATCAAAGCCGGGTCCCCTGCGTTGGGAGCATGGAGTCTTAACCACTGCACCACCAGGGAAGCTCTGCCAGTCATTTTGGATTAAAGGCCTACCCTACTCCAGTATGACTTCACTTTAGCTTAAAGACATCAGCAACAAAGCTCTAACAATGCTAATTTTCAAATAAGGTCACATTCTGAGGTACTGGGGGTTAGGACTGCAACACATTTTTTTTAGGGGACACAATTCAACCCATAACAGGTGATGACTACCAACAGCTATAAGCCCAGCTCATAAAAGGAAAACACGGAGGCCACAGAATTGATACAGCTCCAGTCAGTCTTGGGAAGGCCCTTAGCTACAGATACATCTGTGATTCCTCCCAAAGAGGGGAACAAGCCATTCTTTGATCAATCCTTTTAGCAAATATTCACTAAGCAACTACTAAGTGTCCTACATATGCTGTCTGTGGGTGAGAGAGATAAGACAAGGTCCCAGTTATTGGTGGTGAATAGTAGAAGATACTGGGTAGTATTTTAATTCTTCGTTCCACTGCCTCCAGCCTACCCCACTGAACTGTGAGCAGTTTAAGGGGCAGGTACTTTCCCTGCCTGTGCAGCAGCTCCCCCATACCCAAAATCCTTTGTGGAATCAGGTAGCAAGGAGCTTTTGGGCAGAGAAAAACCAGCATACAAGTGGTTAAAGGACAGTGTGCTACAGGTCAGAGGAGGCAAAGTCCAAAATCCCGGGAGGCACAAGGGAAGACTCATAAGATTTTTCCAGCTGCAGAGGAGTTTTGAGACCATCTTAGTTGATGGCTTCAAACTTGAACACAAAAAACCAATAGAACATTTTCTTTGCAAAAAATCGTGTTAGGACGTACAATGTGTGAACAGGCAAAAGCCAGATCCTTCTGGTGGAAGGAAAACAGGGCTAGGGAGAGCCCCTCCCACTCAGCGTAGCTCCAAGTTCTGTCCCTGAGCTTCCTGGGAGGAAACTCCTCCCTAGGCATTTTCTGAAAACCATTAGACTACCAATGGGCAAACTGAGGCCCAGAGAGGTGGTAACGAATACTATGTTCAGCAACATGCAACCATGACAGAAGCAGGATCAGAACTCAGATCTTTCTCTGACTTCCAAGGTGAAGCTGCCTGCACTACCTCATGCTCTCAGGGTGAAGGGGACAAGAAGAGGGATTTTCACACCCTCTGATCTTTCTACTTTCCTATGGCCTCTGCCTGGTCCCCACACTGCATCTCCTGGCAGGGACATATCCAGCACCAGCCCCTGGACGTGTGCTCTAATCTTCTTCTCCAGGAGGCAGGGGAAGGGACTCAGTGACGTTCTGGGTCTCTTCCAGTCCAGTGATACTGCGGTTCCAATTAGGCTGCCTTTCCCTGTAACCCCGATGTCACCTTCTAAGCTACCCGGGACTTACTCCACTCCATTCCTTTATGGAAGAGGAAAATCAAGGCTCATGAGACACAAATGGGGAGTTGCTTCTTCACAGGTTTGCTCTGAATCCAGCTTTTTCTCATCCACATAATTGACAGAGAGAGTGTAAGTTGGGGAGATACCTAGATTTCTAAAAGGAAACGTGTCCCCCCAAGTACGTCCAACTTCATTTGGGACAGTTTAGAAGTCCATACTCAAGGAACAACACCCAATACTCAGTTTTCTTAGCCCAACCAATTCAACACTGAGAGAAGCTTCCTGGGATGCAGGCTCTCCTCATGAGGTGTCCTGTCCGCCTCTGAGGTCAGTTTGGCCTCCATCCATTGAAATGACTCCCCAAAGACTCACTGCAACCTCTGAGGAAGGTGAGTCCAGAGTCACTTTCCTGCCAGTCAAAGGAAGGGCAGTCATTTGGAGAAATCTCCAGGGAGTGTTGCCTCTAGGAGTAATGATGGGCCTTGACGTGTATATTCAAGACCTCTGGGTTCAAGTCCAGGGTTTGCCACTTACTACTGGTGACTTGGGACCAATCTCTTGATTTCTCTTGAACCTACCCTACCGCCCATGTACATTGGGGGTTTATTCAACATTCATTCAACACACACTGAGCACCTACCAGTGCCAGGTAGAGCTGTGGTAAATTTTTCCCCTCCCTACTTCCCAGGCTATTGTGAGGACCAGACCAGCAGGGATCTGAATGGCTGTCAGTGGTGGGGATACAGGGATGCTGCTTCTATCTAACATTCCCATGGAGTGGGAGACATTTATTTCCTCAGCATGTCTTATCCCTCCAGACCTCATTCTCTGACCTGACGCCAAAACAATGCGATTGGCTCTCATGTTTTTCACGATTTTCCATCACATCACCCATTTTGAGGGCTGAGCTGGCACCTGAAAAACCATCAACCATGCAAATTGGCATTCTTCCATTTTCCTATAAAAATGGTGAATGACACGAACTTAGCCTTATCACCCTGTATCCTCAGCAGAGCCAGACATACAGAAGATGCTCAATAAATGTGTTGAATGAATGAGTGAATGGGAAATGTTGCCTCCAAAGAAGGGAATTAGTCAAATTAGAATTAAGAGGAAGGACCACTTTTCTATGGGTTTATTTTACCCATCTCCCAATAGCTTAGCATCTTTTCTAATATATTCCTGACTCCATGAATGACTCCAGTTATGTGCTTTCTCTCTGGCTATGGCATGAAAACCCTTGGGACACAGTGTGCTGTCCAGCTGCCAGGCCCGACTTCAGTCCCCTGATCACACCGGTTACACACGCGGGAGGGGACGATGCGTGTGTCCCCTGCCACCCTCAAGCTAACTGCCAGGGCCAAGTGGAATATTTTCATCCGGGCTTTCCCCCCTTTCTTTTTTCTCTTAAGCTTCTTCTAGTGATAAAAGCTGAAGCAAATTGAAATTGGCAGCTCTGTGGTCTTCCAGCGACAGGCAAAGTACTAGAGATCATGTGAACCACACTTCTAAAAACTTAAAAAAAAATCTAATCTTGCCTCAATAAAAACGACATCATGTCACTGTAACCGGCAGGGGGGGAAAAGGCTTGAAAGTTGCTGGCAGCGGCCCAGCAGAGTTCAGGGGTTCTGTTGGCTGCGCTGAATTCCCACGGGAAAGGTAGAGGGAGAGTACTGCCTTTCAGGTGAGCCTTGGAGGCCCCAGGAAGAGTAGGAGGATGACATAGCCCCCCCCTGTAATCTCCCTTCACTCTCGGCATTGCTGTTATCACGGCTCAGGGCCTGGCTTCCTCCGTCCCTGTCCCTTTTCCCACCTGCCTTCCCTCTCTATGTAGCTCTCGGCTGTGCACCTCCCTCTGGCTGGCTGACTTGGAGGGAGAGACAACAGCCAGCCTGGGACATCTCAATGGCCCAGACCTAGAGTCAAAGAGGGTGGTACCCAATGCCCCAATTCCACCCCAGTGTGGAGCCTTTGCAAACTCAGCCTTATGTGATCTGAGCCTAATACAACAATAAAAATGGCAGGTTAGCTGCAGTGGCAATAGCTACCACTGGCCCTTCTGCACAGGAGCCGCGTCAGCCCTGGGGAGGGCAGTGCTGGGAGCTGGTTCTCACAGCAGCTCAGTTTACCTTCAATTGGTAGTTGCTGGCTGCTACCAGCCATTGGCTGTTCATTAGCAATCCCCGGATGTGTATGCATGGGACCGGTAAGAGTGACTGCCTCTGGGGCAAGGTTTGGGGGATGAGGGCCACAGATGGAAGGGTTACTTTTCAGTATCTACCCTTTGTACTGCTTGAAAATCTTAACCATATGCACTTTTTAGTTAAATCAATGAACAGATAAAGAGAAATCCATTAGCAGCAAATGAACCCTCAGTGATGCCTGCCTCTCCTGACTTCTCAAACTGGGGTACACAGGACCCACAGAGGTACAGAGTGGCCCAACAAGAGGAAATCTGGAACTTCAATTTTCCTTGAAAAGTTGGGAAGAGGGAGCAGATATATTATTTTTATATTAAAAGAAATAGGAATATATGCAGAGTATAATGCAAAATGTACTTGGATGATTAAGAGGAAACATAATATTTTCTTTTGTACGATATGCCATATACCAACGAGCCAGCCAACAGGCTAATGAAGTCTTCGGTGCCAGTTCTTGTGCTTCAGGGGCCCTGAGGCTGCAGGGGTGCTTGAGGTGTGTCTGTATCCAGGGGCTGCTCTGTGAAGCTGAGTCTAGTTAGTATCCAGGGACCAAGAGGGGAGGAGGTCAGAAAGTCGGGGCTGGGGACAGCGGTGGGGCTGAGTTTTGGAGGATAGGAAGGATCTTGACTGGCAGAGAGCACTGAGCGGGGGAGTTTATGGGCATGTGTTTGTGGCCTGAGCAGAATGTGGCAGAGGGAAATGTGTGATGCGCTGCAGGGAGAAGGAAGGTGGACCCGGATGGTAGAAGACTCTGCTGAGGGGCTGTGGAGCTCAGACTCAATGCAGCCAGCCAGTTCTTCTCAAACTTGTTCCTGAAGCCCCACTTCAAGGTGGAGGGAGGAGCATACACTCCCTGGGGGGGTCAGGAGGTGGCCAGAAGCTGCCCATCACATGGGAGATCTTTCCTAGCAGTGTTAGTTTGACCTTCAAAAATACACCCAAACTCCAATCAACTCTTTGCTACCATTCTGGGCCAAGACACCTTCATCTCTTACCTGAATGAATGTCATAGCTTCCTAAGCATGATCTCCTTGCCTCCATGCTTGCCTACCCCAGAGCAACCAAAGCCATCCTTTAATAATATGAAGGAGATCATGTGACCTCTTTGCACAAACCCTTGCAGTGGCTCCTGCCTCCCTCAGAGCGCAGCCAGGCCGTTAGAATGGCCCAGAGCCTGCCCCATCCAGCCCTGCCACCCTCTGCATCCCCTCCCTCTCCCTCCCATTCCCCCTTGGTTACTTGGAGCCAATCACTCTGGCCTCCTTGTTTTCCGAGAGCACATCGGCCAGACGTGGTCCTGCCTCAGAGCCTTTGCACTTGCTGTTCCCTCTCTTTAGGAAGCTACCCCCCAAGACGTTCACGTGCTGGCGCCCTCCTCTGTTTCAAGTCTTTTTTCTGAGGCCTTTGCTGCCTGTGCCATTTAAACCTGCACCTCCTGGTACTTCCTTCTCCCCATCCCTGCTTGATTTCTCTCTCTAGTACCTGTCATCTTTTAATATACTATCTTACCCATTTATTTATTTTGCTTGTCTACCTCTCCATCTAGAATGTAAGCTCCAAAAGAGTAAGGATTTTTTAGATTTGTATTTATTTATATTTTTTATTTATTTATTTTTTAAAATTTCTGCTTTTCTACCATGTAAAGTCATGCAACTCCTCCTTAAGAAAAGTTCCATTAATAAGTATAGAAGGAATAAGGGAAATGATTAGACTACCCCAGGAATGATTGCCATAGGCAAGATCCCCTGATGGACTCTAAAATTAGTGAGCGGAAGTGTAAGCAGAAACAGAATATTTGAGTAGTCTTGAAGTAACACTCCCCAAACATTTAGGAAATACAAAGGGGAAAATCCTAACTGTACAGTGGCCAGTTCTGGTGGAAACCACCTTCACCTCGTGATCGTGGTCAACAACAGCAGTGAAATATAGCAGCATTGTACAGTCCCCGACATGCTGCCCTGGAAAGGGCTCACCAGCCCTGTGCTGTTCTCCTTAGCGGCAAAGCTCCTCGTATAGTTGTGAGAAAACATCAGACAGACCCCAGTGAAGGACACTCCCCGAAGCAACTGACTAGTACTCTTGTCGTATCATGACAGACAAGAAAAGATGGTGGAATTATCACAGGTTGAAGGGGGACTCAAGCGACAAGATAACTAAATGCACTGTGGACCCTGGATGGGATCCTGGAACAGGATGAAATACCATAGAAAAAATGATGAAATCCAAAACAAATCTATAGTTTGTACCAAGATTATTTTTCAGTGATCAGTCCGTGGTTATATAAGATAACCATGTCACCAGGGTGGGGTGTGTAACAGAGGTGAAGCTGGTTAAAGGGTATAAG
The DNA here is from genome assembly GCF_964270905.1 of Leucopleurus acutus. Taxonomy (NCBI): domain Eukaryota; kingdom Metazoa; phylum Chordata; class Mammalia; order Artiodactyla; family Delphinidae; genus Leucopleurus; species Leucopleurus acutus. The sequence goes on along the minus strand of NC_139147.1, from coordinate 74,580,407 downwards.
AGAGCTGTACTATTTTTGCAAATTTTCTGTAAGTCTAAAATTGTCTCAAAAAAATTTTAAGGGTCGTTGGAGTCAAAGTTGGCAGTTATCTTTCACTGACCTCTAGGCTTTGGGGCTGAAAGTAGGGAAAATAAGTCTAGGAGTTACTATTAAAAGTGGAATTGTGGGGCTTCCCTGGTGGCACAGTGGTTAAGAACCCCCCTGCCAATCCAGGGGACACGGGTTCGAGCCCTGGTCCGGGAAGATCCCACATGCCGCGGAGCCACTAAGCCCACCGTGCACCACAACTACTGAGCCTGCGCTCTACAGCCCGTGAGCCACAACTACTGATTCCACGCGCCACAACTACTGAAGCCCGTGCGCCTAGAGCCCGTGCTCCGCAACAAGGGAAGCCCTGCTCGCCGCAACTAGAGAAAGCCCGTGCTCAGCCATGAAGACCCAACGCGGCCTAATTAATGAATTAATTTAAAGAATAATAATTTTTAGAAAAGCGGAATTGTGGAAGAAGGGTCTCCACAATTAGTTGTTCGAGCGACAGCCCTGCGTGGCATCTTTAGAATCCTCTTTCCCCACCGTGACCCAGTCAGTCGCCAAGACCTGAACCTCTTTAATTCATTCCCCCCAGCCCTCCAGCCCCCCTTTAATGAAGAGGGTAACGAGTGGGACTCTGGAGAAAGGGTGCCCCTAAACGCCCATAAAGAGACTCCTTTGCAAACCACTGACACAGACTGACCAGACAGGTGGGAAGAAAACGAAGGCACGTGACATGGAAACCAAGGGGGAAGAGTTGCCTGACCTCTCAGCAAATGAAAGGGAAAATCTATAAAACTCAAAAGGCCCAGTCGCGGTCACGCCACACAATCTTTATTCAGTGAGAGAAAGCGGTGGGCCCCGCACAGGGTATCAAAGACGGAGAGCCCACATTATCTCCAGTTTTTCCTCAAAGAACCCAGCATATTTGGGTGTTTTTCTTTTTTTAATCTCCCCCCTTTCACTTATTGTCTCAGGGTAAACACTTGTGATTCATAAATGCCTGAAGTGTGAATCAGAATTCTCCTGTTCAAACCAGCAGAGGCCACATCCAACGGTAGCCCACAAGGTATTATTAATCATTAAATAGGCACATATAAGAACACTCAGGTGAAGGAGCCATTTTTCTTTTCTTTCTTGTCTTTTTTTTTTTTTAAGGAAATTAACAAAGCCCAAACCTTGAGTTTGAACTGTTTAGAAAAAAAAATGTGATTTTTGTTTGTTTGTTCCGCTTTTGGTTTGGGGGTGGGTTTTGGTTTTTCTTTACCACTAAAGACTTAGTCAAATTCAAAGCAAAAAGAGCAAATATTTCAGGTGGGAAAATGTTCTTTCCTTTGGAGTCTTCCTTCAGCCATTACACAATGGCCTGAGTGTCAAATTGCAGCAATCGCTTTTTCCACATTCACATGCCCAAGAAAAATGGATGTACTCAGCCATGGTTGGTCAGTGCAAGAGTCCCTGGAAGCATTGCTATGCTGTAGCCATAACCCAGGTGCAAACTCGCAGGTGGGGAAGCTTGGACCACACCTGCTCTATCGAAGAAGAAACCGAGTCATGTCAAACATGCCTTAAGCACAACCATCCAACCATCACAGGGCCTCCCTCTGACCGTCCCTTCTCCTATACACACTAAGGTCCCCTAGGTTCAAAACTGGGGCTCCTCCCTGTATGGAAGGTAAATCAATGGCATCACCTTCCAAAGATGAAGAAATGTTAAAACATTAGTGACTTAAAAATAATATTTTGGGCTTCCCTGGTGGGCAGTGGTTGAGAGTCCGCCTGCCGACGCAGGGGACACGGGTTCGTGCCCCGGTCCGGGAAGATCCCACATGCCGCGGAGCGGCTGGGCCCGTGAGCCATGGCCACTGAGCCTGCGCATCCGGAGCCTGTGCTCCGCAACGGAAGAGGCCGCAGCAGTGAGAGGCCCGCGTACCGAAAAAAATATATAATAATAATAATATTTCTTAGGAATTCCCTGGCGGTTTATTGGTTAGGACTCCAGGCTTCCACTGCAGGGGGCCTGGATTCAATCCCTGGTTGGGGAACTAAGATCCCGCAAGCCGCATGCCACGGCCAAAAAAAATTTTCTTTTCTTCTTAGGAAGCATCTCTGATAAAAGATACCTAAATAGATGAACAATCTAGGACCTGCCACTGTAGGCCCACAGAACTACGATGGTCATGTGTCCCAGTTTTTATGCCAATTGTCCTGACATAATTGTTAATAGCATTAGTTTTCACTCTCAAAAGTGTTCCAGTTTAGACTATAAATTATACGGGCACCTACAAGCAGGAAAGGTCTCAGACGTTCATCTTTCCCACTCATCATGGAAGTGTGACTGGCATCCAGGGAGGGCCTGCCCATGTTTACTCTTTTGGATGAAGTGTCCCTCTACAGCCCTTCCGGTCCCTCGTGTTGTCGGCGAGCGGGAATAAATCCACCTCCAGTCCACATCCTGTGTGCCTGGCCCCTGCCGATGCCCTTGCCTCCATCTAGAGCTCTACTTTCCATGGGCCTGAGGCTCATTTTAATTATTCCAGGCAGGGCTACACCAAGGTCTGCACCTGCCCACAAACAAAGCCACCAGAGTGCTTAGATGGTAGAGACCCTCCTCCCTGGAAAAGAAGAAGCCAGCTAACTTTTTGGGTTCCTCCTGGTCCCACAGCCTTTTATTCCTAAAAGACTGCTGAAGCTTTTGATTTGTCAAATACCTGTGGACCAATTATCACAGTGGTTGTCCATCCATTTCTTTGAGAATATTAACATATGAATATTTTTTAAATGAATTGAGTGTCTATCTTGTATGCCAGATATAAATATAAACATATATATGGCATATATATAGCAATATGATAAAAGCATCTGAGAACTTATATTGTATGTCCAATATGCCTGGCACTGTTCTAAACATATTCCATATATTAGTCCTCCTAGCAATCCTATAAGGTAAGTACTATGAATTTCTCCCCATTTAACAGGCAAGTAAAGTGAGGTACAGAATAGTCATGTCACATAGCTAGGAAGTGAATAAGCTGGAACGTGAACCCAGGCAGTCAGGCTCCAGAGCCTTTGCTTTTTAGCCACCCTGAACATATATAGAGATATGCGCTCAACATTCCTAACAAATAATCAACGGGTCAGTCAAATCTCAGCTGTAAAACATTGAGGAAGGTGCTATTTAAATATAAGAGGCCATTTCACCTCGACTTTACAGCCCCCTTTATCAATAATACTCGGCATCGTAAAACAACAGGTGTGTTGGGGGTACTCTGTAAAAACAGGTGTTTTTGTGTGCTGTATTGACACTCTTTTAACCCAGTGTGTCTGGGCGTGATTCCTACCTATTCTTGGTTACACGCAATCTTCCACGAGGGGCTGGCATGCATAGGGAGAGTGAGGGCAGGAGAAGAGATGAGCAGTGGTCCTTCCTGGGGACCAGGTGTAGGCTTCCGCACCTCCCGGTGACTGCCCACCAGACTCACCTTTCCCAGGTATCCTCCTTGTTTTCTTTCCCAATTTTCCAGCAGGACCAGTGATCTCTCCCGTGGCCTTTTTCCTTTCCATCTGCTGCCCAGTGGTGGAACCTGCCTGCTTACATCTTACTTATTAACTATACGTAGATATGGCAGACTGCGATTACAGTAGAATTGTTTGGGAGCTCAGTATCTCGCTCCTTCCCACGTACCTTACCCTGGGAATTGCTTTGTACTTTCGTATTGCCGTGTGCTGGTGTGTCTTTAATAACCATCAATAAAGATAGGCCTGGGAAAACACAGCCAGCCGTAGATTCCTCTCAATTCTCCTGATTGCAACATAGGAGAGCTGTCCGCAGGAGTGTCCCTGCTGCCCAGAGGTGCTTACCCAGAGGCGTCAAAGTAAACCCACTCCTTGGACTCAGCAACCGAGGAAAATTTAGAAATGTACCCTGACCCTCTCAGGGGTCCATTGAATCGCCAGTAATACATTTTTTTAAGTTGAAGTTCACTCGTGCATTTATTGTCCAATATTTGGGGGTGCTGACTCTGTGAAAGATATTATAACTGACACCGTAAGGAGTTTCTTTGCTTCTTTATCAGAGAAGCAATAGAGATGAAGAATGTGGAGAGTAAAGGGGCAATTTTTATAATATAAACCTGGGATGTTGCCCCTCTGCACAGATGGATAGCATTTGAATAGCAGGAAAGGATGGAAGTAACTGTCAAAACAGACATGTAGTTTTGCCCTCCACATAGTAGGTGCTTGCAAATAGTCATTGACCTGAATTAAGTTGAACAGGCAATTGGAGATTGGGCGGCTTTCACCCCTGACAAGATTGTCTGGCTGCCATCCACACAGGTTCACTCCATACACAGAAGACAAGCTGCGACTCCACCCTCTGTCCAGATGACTTGGAGTTCTAGACCAAGTCCAGGTCTGTCCCAGGGGCCGGGACTTTGAGGGTAAGTGAGGAGGGTGTAGAGGGTTGAACAGCCCCCCAGGACAGGGAGCTCAAATACTTGAACGTGAGTACCAGGTCCCTCTGTGACTGTGGGAGCCTGGTGAGATAAAGGCCACAGCTGGATCCGTGGGGATGAGACCCGCATAGCTTGGCAACCTGCTCCAGGAGACAGCCGACGCTCAGGGACTTTATCAAGAGAGCTCCATCGGTCAGGCAGGAGGTGTCACCACTCACAGCCTCCAGGCTCCTCTCCGATTTCAGTCAAGGGGCCTGTAGAAGCCCAGCCCTGCAAAAGGAGCTTCCTCTCCCCTATTTTCCAGAGTAGAGGCAGAGTTGGGCTGAGGGGACCCAGAATGCACTGCAATATGTGGGCAGTTGCCCACACGGTCAGGGAGCTGGAGATGAACCCTGGGTCCTCGGTCCTTCCCCTGGCACTAGAAGAATTTGATGTGCTTGCCTCCCCCTCCGCTGAGTCACCCTGCCGCCTCCTCTCCAGGACGACCACCCTCAGACTGGCTACAGAGCAGGATGCAGTCTCCATACTGCCCATTCCCTGCCATCACCCCCAAACAATCCCACCGCTTTTTCCAGTCTGTGGGCTCTTGTGTTATGCCTATAGCAATACAAAAGCATAGAACAAATAACCAGTGAGGAAGAGTGATACCAGTTCCAGAGTTCTACAAGCGCCCTCAGGCACAGACCCGGTCTCCCTTCCTGAGATTTTCCAGAAAGCCTCTCAGAAGGTACCAGATGCTGAACTAAGCAGCTCAGCCCAGTGAAAACTATGCTCATCACCTTTCCATGTCCTTTCCGGAACCTGCTCAGTCATCTTCCTGCTAAGTGGGATTCCTTCCCTTCACCTTCTCCACCCTGGCTTCCTGCCACAAGAAAGTACCCTTCCTCCTTGCTCCCCGCCCAAGATGTGTCCTGCGGATTACTGATACTCTCTAACAAATTGACAGTCATCTCCCTTCTTCCCTCTGTTCCAGTTTCTTGACATCTTATTCTTGCCAGTGGCTGAGAAAGGAAAGTTTGTTCTCTCCCGGCCTCTAAGCTCCCTGCCCTGTTTCTCTAGAGGTACAACTTTCCAGGAAGCTTGTCTATCCTATATCCTGTGCCCTCAACAGCCCACGGTCTCCTGAACTAATCACCTGAATCCTCTCTCTCCCCATCCCTGGGCCTTCCACCATGTCTTTCTAGGCTAGGTTATAAGGCTATATATGAGGACAGAATGCTGTAATGAACTATAAAGTGCTTTGTCCACCGTCAAATACTACAAGGCAAGAAGACAGGTGCCCTCCAACTCTGTGGAAGAGACCAGAAGCTCCCGAAATGCTAGAACCCACCAGAGTCTTAAGTGGCAGTTGTGGCAGCTGCCCGGACTGTCTTTTCTTGTTCCCTAAACCTGATACATAAAAGGAAAATGTATATCTCACATGCAAATACCATCTCTCTACCACTTGGAAAAATTCATTCTTTTTCTCACCTCTCCCTCTGCTTTTCTGTGTGGCCCCGGCGAGCAGCTTCCTGTCTCCTGGAACTCAGAAATCAAGATCTCTTCTTTTCCAGAGGTCACAGGGTGGTGAGCAAATTCTAGAGGGAATCACGGTGCAGCAAGCCTGGCATTTAACCACGCTGTGTGCTGGGCACATTCTGTCACACCACCACACTCGCCCACAAGCAGGTAGCTCTGATTCTCAACCGGAAAATCCATCTTCGGTGGTAATGTTAGTCACTTGCTGTAGATGATATTTCAAAACGTTCTTCTCATACAGATACAGAGGGGCGGGTTTCTGGACTGGTGGGTAGGAAACTCGAGCCTAATTCTGGCCTTCTCCTCCCTCTCTGGGGAGGCTGTTAAACCTTAGTCCAGTCATTTCTTCCTAGGTTCAATTTTCCTATGCATTCAATGAACGGACCCATTAAGCCACCTGTTAGGTCTCTTACTTTGCCTCCCCTACCCCTTTCCTATAAGCCGAGGAAAATAAGCAAGGGCAACAATGACAGCGACTTTGATTTAAAATATGCCTTATACACTCATCCCATATCACTTTCTGGCCCTAGGTTTTATCCAAATGATTCTCTTGGTTAGCTGCATTGTTTTTGTTTTTGATTTTTTGAGAAGCTTGATCTGATGTCACAATTTGAGCAGCTATCAGCAAGCCCAGCAAACCCATGCCCTGGGTTTAAAGGGGCTAAGACTTCCCCCCACCTTCCTGAGTCTTCCAGAGGCCCCTACAGGCACCAGCCCCCGTGCAGTTCTGAGCCTTTTACACACAAGGGTGCAAGTCAGCAACCGTGCAATCCCTCAGAAATGCCCGCCTTCATCCCTGGGCTTGCAGGCTTGCCTCACTGCAGCCCTGCTCAGAGAGTAAAAGGTTAGTTGAGAGCACATTTAGAGCCTGCCCGCCATGGCTGCTGTGGCCAAATGTGGGAGTTAAGCTGTCCCCGGTGCCCTGCCCCCGCCCCATGGGAAAGGCTTTCCTGGCAACCATCCTCTTTTTGGGCCCATTAGAAAAGTGCACATTCCCTTGGTCCCACTGGCTGTGGTCAAGTTTTCCAAAGGGCTGGGGGGAAGCAGAAAGCATTACAGCCTGCTAGGAGCCAATGCTGAAAAGCTTCTGTTTTTCCACCGTCACCCGCGATTTGCAGTTCGAGGTCCCAGCTTGGCCAGAAACCAACTAGGCAGTTTTGTTTAGAAGTAGCAACTTATTTTTATCAAAGATGGAATGCAGAGTTGCGGTCGTTTCGAATGCCACTGCATGGCAACCAGGACTCTTGCTGCAAGCATTCCTGAATCCTCTTCTGTGGGTAGACACTTGGCTTTCTTGCCTATCCCTTCCTCCATCCAAATGCTGGGTGCAGAGCCGCTCAAGTGCCTCAAAATTAAGAAAAAAAAAGTTCTGGAAATTCAAAGTATCTTTATTAAAGTACCTATTTTATTTAATCAATTAATTTATTTAAAGTGTCTATTTTAAATCCAAGTTCTGGCAGTGATCACAACTCTATAAACCCATCCTCAGTTTCCCAAAGCCCACAGCACTCTGGTGTGATGGAAAGGGCTTCGAGCTGGCCTCTGGCCCCCACTCTGGCCCTATGTTGCTTGAGCCAGTCCCTGGCCCTCTCTGGGCCTTAGAGTACCCACTTATAATTGGAGATTGCCTGGACCAGCTTCCTCAACCTTTCTGGGTCAAAAAAGCTTTGAGATTCTACTAAAAGCTGTGGACTCTCTCCTTGCTGGGGCGGGGGCGGGGGGGGGGGAAATGATGCATTTGTTCATTCATTCAAAAAGTATTTATTAAGCTCCTGCTAAATATGCAGGGAGAGACATAATTTTGAATTCCATTTCAGGGGGTTCCCTGGGGGTTCATCCGTGAACCTTAAGGTCAGAAATCTCTGTCGTGAATTCTGCTGTGATGAGCATATATGGACTCATCTAGAAGGACCACAATAATGATTTTAGTAAAGGATCACAAAACTACCGGTCAGGCAGATACCAGAAGACGAAGGCAGCAAGGCAGTCATTACATCATGCAGGTGATGCCCGGCTTCCCTCGCCTTCTCGGTGCCCCCAGCCAGCACGCGCGAGGGCAAACACGCGTGCACACCGGGGCAGGAATGTGCTGTTTCTGGGCACTTGTACTGTGGGGAGCTGGCTGCAGCCCTACAGAGACAAACATCTCTTCTATCCTGGGCTTTATTTTTCTCACGGTCTCTGAAAGGGCTGCGATCAGGTGATAGGTGTGGGACTGCTCCCTGTACAGGTGCGGAGCAGGTATGGAGGGGAGGGGAAAATCCGCCCAGTGTGTACTTACTCAAAGCTCTTTCAATAGCCCTCCCAGGATAGCTCTTTGGCAGGGCAGCTACCACGTCCCTGGCAGGCTGCAGGGAATCTGAGTGTGAGAAAGTCAGTCAAGCGGAGGAAAAGAGGGGAAAAAAAAAAAGCTTCAAGTCCTCAGGCAAAATACCTTTTTTCTTCTTCTCTCACTCTTTCTCCTTTCTTTAGCTTTAAACCAAACCCACAAACCATTCTGATACCCAGGGACAAAGGAGAGTCTCACTAGAGATGCGGTTATTTGTTTTATGGTTTAAAGCAAACAGGTGATGCAATAAGATGGAGAAAAATCACCCTTCATGGGGCAGAAAGGGGGAAGGAGACAAACACAGCAGCCCCTGATTGTATTTATTGGGCATGATACAGTGGGAAAGATTCCTGGTGTTTTGCTGGTCTCACATGGGGATCAAAGAAATGACCTCCACTGATGAACAGGGTTCAGTTTTCTCTGTGCTTTGGGGGGAGGGGTGGAGGGGATGAGGAAGACGGAAAAATAAAGGCTGTTTCTCTCTAAGGAGGGCTTTCCAAATCCAAAAGGCTTTTCTTGAGTTTAGGAGCTTAGTTACCCATTTGAGAAGGTGCGGAGAGTGTCCCGTTGGTTGGTACTATTTTCACTGCCCAGGATAAGGATGCTGAAAAATAGCATCTGAGCACACTTGCAAAGAAAGTTTCTACTTGAATGTTTGGGGTGGAGGGCTGACAATTTCATGGCTTGGTTTTTTGTTTGTTTGTTTATTTGGTCCAGAAACAAATTCATGGCAAAATTTTGACCGGCTCTATCTGAAAATGTGTGTGTGTGTGTGTTTAAATTATTTGCTCATTCTACCAGTCTAAGCACTCCTAAAGTGGCAGTAAACGAGTTGTTGATTAACTATTTGGCCAATGAGGCTGTTTTAGGCACTGCAGTGAGACCATAACTTGACTATGTTCAACATTCTCCACGCACCTTCAGGGTGCCAAAGCCTCAGGAGATGACAGAAACAGGGGAGAAAAAAAAAAAACAAAAACAGGCTCTTAGGCTAGAGGGACAGGGGGTGGCATGCCCTGCTAGTTAATTAGGGCCCAAGAGCAGGCAGCAGTCAATGTCATAGCAGAGTTTAATAGAGGAAGTCACTGGTTCTCATAGATTTGGGGGTAACCTGGAAAGGGTTAACTAACAATCTTCCCTGGGAAGATTTTCATTCCTTGGAAGAATCTGGGTCAGAGTATTTATGCAGTTTTTAAAAAGTCAGATGCTGAGCAGAAGCCTTTTAAGAAGCTTGCAAAGTCTGCACAGCAGAAAGCAGGGTAACTTCATAGTCTCATCACCTTTCACCAAGAGGATGTCAAACACACAGGGAAACTCCACTTTTTTCAAAAGCAACAGACAATTTTCTGTCATCACCACTTTTCCATCTGTTTAAAATAAGAAGGAAAAGTCCTTCCCCACTGGCCCAGGTTGCAGGTCAACAAAGGAGGCATTGTTCATCATTTCTTCAGAACATGATAGGACACAGCCCACTCTGCAGTGTGTAAAGAAAACAGCAAAAAAAACCCAGAGAGTAGCCTGAGGGGCAAGAGCGAGTAAACTCGGCCTGCAATGAGGTACAGGTTTGGCTGCACACTTGAGGGCTGTCCTGGAAGACGGAAATGAGGCTTGGAAGGTAAATTTGGTCCCAGTCACAAGGATTCCTTGGTTGGACTCCAGGTTGTGGAGGAACATTGCAGTAAAGGGTAGGCAGGTTTCTGCAGAACTTGGATCATTGGACAACGTGCAGTCAACGCCCAGGTGAGCTAGTTCTAGGCAGGTGCTTCCGGGTGTCAGTCTACACCTGTCACCTAGGAACCTCCTTTACTGGTAGGAACCTCCTTTACTGGTTTGAACCCCCTAACTTGGCCCTCTGCCTCTGAACCTTGCAAACCACTCTCCACGTTTTCCCAGAGCCATCTTTCTAAAGGAGAATTTTGATGTCCCTTCTCTGCTCGAGAGCATTTCATAGCTCTCCACTGTCTAAAGATAAATCCAAAGTCATTTAGCAAGATGTTTAAGGGCCTTAAGTCTCCTCCTCCTCCAGTGCCTTCTTACACTCCTGGCTGTCACACACCCTAGGCTCCAGACCATGTTCCCTGAATAAAGACCTCAAGTTCCAAAGTCTAGGCTTTCAGGGCCATGGGTACGGCCATCCTCCCCAGCCCCATGACTCACCACATTTCCAAAGCTCCAATCCTACCTATTTTTCAAGATACAAAGCACAGGACACCTCCTCCAGGAATTTTTCCAGGATACCCCAATTTATGAGTAATTCAATTATCCTAAAACTTCAAAGCATTTTACTTCTATCTAGATATATAACTGTCTCTCTTGAACCTAGGACCTACCAAAGGAATATACGTGGAAATAGGCAGATATCAGCTGCACTTAAGAGTTCAGTGTCTCTCTGCCCTAGGCTCCCTGAGGGCAATAACTATTGTATTTATCCCTGTACCCCCCCATATAGACCAGAAACAGTGTTGCCCATACAGGTGTGGTTCAGTGTTTCTTTTAGGTTCTCCTGATCTGATGGCTTGGGCCATCATCCAAGCCCTAAAAGAAAGGAATAATAGAGGAATGCTCGGTCATCAATCAGAAAATCAGAGTCTGTCTGCCTCCAGAGTTGCAACTCCTTACAGGCTGCCATTCTATCTCTCGTCGTGGTGATCCCAGGGTTTTTAACACAGTGTCTGGCACAGAGCATGCGTTCCGTAATGAGAAGACAGGGGCTTGCCCAAGGTCACCCAGAGTCGGGAACCGCTGAATCTCATTCGGGACGAGATCTGGTGAAATCATTTACAACATTATCTCAGTGGGGAGCTCAGAGGAAGGAAGGAATGAAGTGACTGAGAAATGTGTGCCAGGCCTCCGGCGGCCTCTAAGCCTAGGGAAGGGCTGGGAGGGCGGGGGGCGACATCAAACAAGACGCGCTCGGCTCCCGGGCTGCCCCGAACCGCCCGAGCAGCGCCCCGAGCTCCCGGGCGGCGGGAAGGGCGGAAGGGGTGGGGGCGTGGGGCCCGGCGACCCGGGCAAGCGGGCGGGAGGGAGGGACGCAGCGGCGTCGGTGGCGGCCGGCCGGGGCAGTGCGCGTCGCCCGCCCTGCGCGGCAAATCCCCCAGGGAGGCCGCCGCCAGAGCCCTGGCGCTCCCGGCCCGGCGCCCGCCACGTGGCACCCGGCGGCGGCAGCGGCGGCTCCTCCCGGCGCGCGGCCCGGCCAACCGGCAGCACGCAGCCGCCCGCGCCGCCCGCCTCCTCCCGGCCGCCCGCCGGCGGCCTCCCGGGCGCAGCGAGGGGGAGCTGCCCGGCCGCCCTGGACCCGGGGAAAGGGCGGGCGGCGCGAAGCCGCTTTAACCGTAGCCGCCGAGCGGAGGCAGGAGGCTGACCCGGCCGCTTCCTAAGTGCGGTCAGGCATCTCGTGACCGCGGCGGGCGCCGGAGGCCCCGCGGTGGGAGGGAGGGCCGAGGCTGGGAGCAAACAAGAAGGCCCCCACCCCTCCCCCGGGCTGTTGCTAGTGAGGCTTTCGGCAGAGTTAAAACCTCAAGCCCGAAATCAGGGGTGGAGTGGGGGGTTGGAATAATTCCCCACTCTCCACCCCAGGGCGTGCGCTCCCCGCCCGGAAGGGCTGACCTTGGCCCGGCGGAGTTGGGGGGGGTTGGGGGGGTGGTAAGCTCCGGGTCTCGGCTCCCGCCGCCCCCTCGGATTCCTGGCCCGGCGGGGGCCAGAGGAGGGGGGCCCGGACACACACACACACCACACGCGGGGAGACACACACACACACACACACACCCCACACGCAGCGCGCGCCAATGAGCCCCGGCCAAGGCGCAGGGGGCGGGGTTTTCCCAGGCTCTAGCACAGCAGCTGCTATTTACCTTCTTGGCTTCTCCCGGGGACCAGGAACCAGCCCCCGCGCTCCGCCGCCCGCCGCCGCCCCCCGCCTCCCTGCCCCCGGGGCGCGCGCACACACACTCACACACGCACGCACACACACATCCTCCCGGCCGGGCCGCAGCCGCGGCGGCAATAAAACATCCTGGCACGTGCTTCGGCTCCTGGCGCGCCCTTGCCGGCCGGCTGATGTCAAACTGCAGCTCGGCTGGTGTAGCTCTTAAAGGGCCCGCGCGCGCCGGGTGCCGAGGCTGCCCCGGCAGCCCGCGGGGCGAGAAGGAGGGAGAGGCTGCCGCTCCGCTCGCCACCTCAACATGCGGCAGAATCGAGAGCCGGCGGGTGGAAAGGGAAAGGGTGGCGAGGACGCGCGCGCGTCCCTGAGGCACTGCCATCAAAGCCCCCCTTGTTCATCTTTCATTTGAAATTCCATTTCCTTTCTGCTCAGTTGGAAATTATTCTGATTGTTTCCTGGGGAAACGCGGGGTCCAAAGCCCCAACTCTAGAAGAGAAATGAGGGCCGGGCCGGGGTGGGCGTGTGTCGGGGGGAGGGCGGGGATCAAAAACCACCTTGCTCTGAAAAACCTGCAAATGTAAGATGGAGGCACTTTTTCTGCATGCAAGAAGGAATTTTTTTGGTCCGTTTTCTGCATGGTCGACTTTCACCCCTCTCCTCCCCCGAATGTGCGGAGTCTGAGCGGGAAATCACTTGGATGTTTCCGTAACTTACACCCTTACACAATTCCCCCCTTTTAACCACTGCAATTATAACCTTTTATCCTTGCCCTTCTAAACCTTTTTAAAAATATATTTCAAATGAACTTCTTATTAGCGTCAAAGTAGCTCTGTTACACATGAACGGAAGTAAGGAGCAAAGACCCTAGCCCCAAAAGAAATAAACTAGACTAGAGCAAACCCAATGTGGAAAAATCCTCTCTAAAGCAAAGCCCAGCAGGGAGAGTAGCAAAGGGTTAAAATCCTTTTGATTGACGTTGTAGCCTCTGGTGCCCCGGGCTCAGGCGCGCGCCATTGGCCGCCAGGCCTTGTGCCTGGCGGCCAATGGGGGGGCGCGGTCCACGAGCGGTGCCGCGTGTCTCCTCCTCCCATTGGCTAAAAGTTACTGTGGGAAAGAAAGTTTGGGAAGTTTCACACGAGCCGTTCGCGTGCAGTCCCAGATATATATAGAGGCCGCCAGGGCCTGGGGATCACACAGGATCCGGAGCTGGTGCTGATAACAGCGGAATCCCCCGTCTACCTCTCTCCTTGGTCCTGGAATTGCGCTACCGATCACCAAGTAGCCATAAGATATTGTAATAAACGCTCAGCACTTGCTCAGTAGTTTTGCGAAAGTCTCAAGTAGAAGGGACATAAACAAAACAATTTTTTGTGTGTGTGTGAAGAACTCCAAAAATAAAATTCTCTAGGGATTTAAAAAAAAAAAGAAAAGAAAATGCCAGCTGATATAATGGAGAAAAATTCCTCGTCCCCGGTGGCTGCTACCCCAGCCAGTGTCAACACGACACCGGATAAACCAAAGACAGCATCTGAGCACAGAAAGGTAAGGGCAGTACCTGCATCTCTTGCAGCCCCAAGAGATTAAGACGGGGTTGGGGGCTCCTTTCTCCCTTAAAATCGAGGGGTGAAATGGCAGGTCCCATGGGAACTCAGCGCTCTTTTTTTTTTCTTTACAGTCATCAAAGCCTATCATGGAGAAAAGACGAAGAGCAAGAATAAATGAAAGTCTGAGCCAGCTGAAAACACTGATTTTGGATGCTCTTAAGAAAGATGTAAGTGGGTAATTCTGCTTTTTTTTAAAATAAAAAAACAAAATACTATTTCTCAGGTACTAAGAGTGAAACCCCCTTGCCAGCGGGATCTTCTCCGCCTGCACTGCATTCTCTGAGGCGGGAGGGCTGAGCCCCTTTAGCCGGGGTTTAGGGATGTCGCCACCACGGCCGGCGGTGGGAGGGACCCCCAGCACTCCGAGGCCGCTGGCGGGGCTCTCACTTTCCTCCCTTGCCTCTTCGGTGCAGAGCTCACGGCATTCTAAGCTGGAGAAGGCAGACATTCTGGAAATGACAGTGAAGCACCTCCGGAACCTGCAGCGGGCGCAGATGACGGGTGAGGGCGGCTCGCCGCGTCCCCCTCTGCGGGCGTCCCTCTCTCCCCGCGGTGATTTCTTCCAGACTTCCGCCCGTGGTTGTGAGAGGCATTCAGCTACATTTTACTGCCTTGGCTCACTCTTGCGTTCCCACGGTCTGGGGCTTATTTATAGCCACAACTCCAAGTTGTTACTGTTCCGGAAAGGGAGGGAGAGAGGTTGTAGCAGCAAGGGCTGCGGGCGGCTTGGCAGTGGGGGAAGCGGGTGGGAGCGAAAGGACTTAGAACCGTGGCGGTTTTTAAGCTGCGTGGAGCCTGGGGTCATCTGGTTTAACACTCCCTCCTCCCCCACTACAGAACGGGAAATACGGCTCGGATGGTGGAGAAGGGGGGAAGGGCATTATCCAAGGTCACATCGCGAGAGGGTGGGGAGGAGGCAAATCTGAGGCTTGAGGTCGGTTTAAATGGAGCGACAGGGAACGGAGAGGGAGCGTCTCGGGTTCGGTCGCCAAGCTAGTGTGGAGAGGCGGATGGTTTTTCTAAACCCAGCCCGGTAGCCAAGAGGCAGTGCCGCGGGCGGGTGGTCAGGGAGGCGCGCGGCGGGGACCTCCCAGGGCGGAGGCGGCGGCTTCGGGGCCAGGGCTGTTCGGTGACCCGTCTGTCTCCTTCTGGCCCGCAGCCGCGCTAAGCACAGACCCGAGCGTGCTGGGGAAGTACCGCGCCGGCTTCAGCGAGTGCATGAACGAGGTGACCCGCTTCCTGTCCACGTGTGAGGGCGTTAACACCGAGGTGCGCACCCGGCTCCTCGGCCACCTGGCCAACTGCATGACCCAGATCAACGCCATGACCTACCCTGGGCAGCCGCACCCCGCCTTACAGGCGCCGCCGCCACCCCCTCCAGGACCCGGAGGCCCGCAGCACGCGCCGTTCGCGCCGCCTCCGCCGCTCGTGCCCATCCCCGGGGGTGCGGCGCCCCCTCCCGGCGGCGCGCCCTGCAAGCTGGGCAGCCCGGCTGGAGAGGCGGCTAAGGTGTTCGGCGGCTTCCAGGTGGTGCCGGCTCCCGACGGCCAGTTTGCCTTCCTCATCCCCAACGGGGCCTTCGCTCACAGCGGCCCGGTCATCCCAGTCTATACCAGCAACAGCGGGACCTCCGTGGGCCCCAACGCGGTGTCGCCTTCCAGCGGCCCCTCGCTCACGGCGGACTCCATGTGGAGGCCGTGGCGGAACTGAGGGGCTCAGGCCACCCCTCCCCCTAAATTCCCTAACCCACCTCCCTTCCCTCGGGACACTAAACAGGAACTTGGAGGCTGGGAAAGAAGGGAGGACTTTTGTGATTAAGTGGTTACTTTGGGTTTTTTTTAATTTCTAAAGTTACTTTTTTGTAGAGAGCTGTATTAAGTGACTGACCATGCACTATATTTGTATATATTTTATATGTTCATATTGGATTGCGCCTTTGTATTATAAAAGTTCAGATGACATTTCGTTTTTTACACGAGATTTCTTTTTTATGTGATGCCAAAGATGTTTGAAAATGCTCTTAAAATATCTTCCTTTTGGGAAGTTTATTTGAGAAAATATAATAAAAGAAAAAAAAAGAGTGAATGCCCTTATGTCTTAGAACTGATTATTTCAGAATATGTAAAAAAGGCCTCAGCAGAATTTGAATTACGTGTAATCTGAGAATTCAGGAATTGGCTCTTTTGTTATTAAAAGAACATTTTTAAAAATCTGTCCAACCTTCTACCAACCCTCCTTGAACTAAATTCCATTTAATTTGTGAGAACCCATCTGATATGGCTTCCCTGATCAATTTGTGGTCAATCTCTTAAAGGATTTCAAAAACTTTTCTAGTTGCAATTGGGTAGTTCATTCAGTCCTGGCACTCATACTGGCTCCTTCTGAGGAGGGTGGAACAGGGCTGAATTCATGAAGTTCATCAATCCGGTACTATTGCCCACTGCACATTTACGGGTGGCTCCTGCACCACTACTGCCCTGGGGCAGCTCACCAACATCCAAAAACAGTCTTCATAGCTGCAGCCTCCAGCCTTCAAGTGTCGGAGTCTTCCTTTAATTAGTCAGTCTTTAGGTGCAGCTAGACATTTTCTGTACCAGCATCTAAAAGTTTGAAATGCCTCTCTGCACCCTCTTCAAGCAAGCTGAGAAGGTCAACAGATTCCTTCTGCCAAGGAACAGCTAGTTAGACTCCCAAGTGGAGCCCGAGTCCAGATGATTAACACCAGACATATGTTTTTGATAAGTTTCTGCGCTTGGCTCTAATAGAGAAAGCATGTGGGGGCCTTGCTGGCAAGCACACAGGCCATCTTCCCCTTTTAATACAAACAGCAAGCGACCCCTTTGCTTGGTCATGCCCCATTTCCAGGCAAGATGTGGGCTCCAGATAGAAGCAAAAGGGTTGTCTCCGGTTTCAGCTCACATAACCCTCCTTAACAAGTCCTAACTCAAAGCGGACAGCTTTAAACTGTGCCAGGATCTGCAGGGAATTTCTTCCAAATCCCATCACAAAGGCTTGTCAGATTTTGTCAGATTTGGCCAGGTGTTTGACTGCATCCAGGTGTTGGGGAAATGAAAACCACGAGCCCTGCGAGACCAGACACATCAGCGGCGCTGTGGGTCTGGCGGACGCGCCTTCCTCCCCCACCGACGGCCAGTCGTCCTCCCTGCCCGGCCCCTCCCGCCAGCCTCCTCTCACCCCCCTTCTTTTGGAAGGGCTTCTGGGAGGAGAAGGATGAGGCGGGAGAGATCAATCTTTGAAGCCTTCCTAACAAAGATAAAGCCAACGATTTTCTGTCTTGTTTCAAAAGCTTTACCTCTCCCCCACCTAGCTGGCCTTTTCCACAGGCCAGTGTGGAGAGCCGCTCTATCACAGGAATGATCTAGCAGACAGCAGTCAGTTTTCTCAAATACCTTCCACCCAGTTTCAGACCTAGAGTGAGACGTTTAAAAGATACTTTAAAAATTTTGGCTCCTACTTGCATCATTTTGTGTCTGGGAAAGGTGTCCAACACACCTTCCCCTCAGAGAAATACACACATACACACACAGTCTTCTTTATCATATCATTTTTCTGCCGTTTCTCTCTTGTTTAAACACAAACATGTCTTTTAAGACACCCATTCCAAGCTC
This sequence comes from Leucopleurus acutus, assembly GCF_964270905.1. Lineage (NCBI taxonomy): Eukaryota > Metazoa > Chordata > Mammalia > Artiodactyla > Delphinidae > Leucopleurus > Leucopleurus acutus. The sequence continues at coordinate 74,562,960 of NC_139147.1, read as the reverse complement.
AAATGCTTCACTTGGTAAATCTGTCCTCTGGCTCCGCTGGAAATGTCCCAGCAGAAATAATGGAGACAACAGGGTCTCATTTTTATAGAAGTACATTTATGTTCTTAAAAATTGACACACACACACAGTGAGATCACTAAATCAACTCAAAACTAAATTCTCGTTGTCTTTTCCTGCGCTGAAGGGGAACAACTGAAAAAAGTGGATTTTAATTAATATCATCAAAAGCACACAGATATGGGGGGAGTGACTAAGGAAAAGAAGTAAACATTTGTTCGTTTGAAAATAATTAGTAGTTTGAAAATGGTCATTTTTTTCCCTGAATTTGGGTGTAAACTAGTAGATGAGGCATTTCTGTACAATACAGAAAGAAAGGGGAGACCCTAGGCCCCAATGGGGATTTTCAGGCTCTTGTGTCAGCTCTGCCACCAAACTCACTGTGTCACTTTGGATGAGTCATTTCCCTTCTCTGGAACATTTCCAAGTCCGTAAAATGAGAGGGTTTCTGTCTAAGGCCCTGTGCCCTCCTGCACCCAGGCTCTTTCTGGAGTAATTAGTTGGGGGAGAGGAGAAGCTTCAATCTGGCCCCCACCCGATCCTTCGGGCCTGAACTAATTGCACAGCCTCGGGTGGCACCCAGCAGCCCCTCTGCCCCGCCCCCGGGCGGTGACGATGTCTCCTGGAGATCAGGCGCGGCTCCCAGCTCCACGTCCGGATGCTGGCCGCCGGCCTCGCTGCCGCGTGCATTAGCCTCTCAATGGAGACCCTCGGGGCTCCGGCCCCCCGCCGTCCCCGGCAGCATCCGGAGCGGAAAAGGCGCTGAACTAGAAGGGGGCTCTCCTGGGTCTAGACGGGCGCCTTCTCTAAGCGGTGAATTGCCGCGGCTGGGAGGCGCGCCCCATTGCACCCCACGTGTTGCTGGAGTGGGGACCCAGGGGTTAAGCTGGACCCCCTCATCGTCACCGCCGTCCCGGGAAACCTGTCATTAAAGTCAATTAACTTTTCCCACACCCCTTGGCCGGTAACAACCCGCTGCTAGCTTCCTCCCCGGCTCCTAAGTGCAACCAGATGGGCGGCCGAGCTGCCCCCGCCGCGCGCCCGCCGGGGCCGCCAGGGGTTCCAGGGAGGCCGCCAGGGCCCGCGGCCCGGGCGGGGAGCAGGTCGGGGCGGCCACGCCGGGCCAGCCCCGGCGGCCCTGCAGCCAAGGTGGTTTGCTTAGCAGGCCCGGCTGCTTTCTGGCAGGAAATGAATAGCTCCCAGATGAGCTCAGGCAACCTGAGAGGTCGTGAGAACGGCGCGAACCCCCGCCTGTGCAGCCGGCAGCCTGCCAGGCCGCGGGGGGAGCGGGCGGCGGCGGCGGCGGCGGGAGGCCGGGAGGCCCGGCAGGCGGGCGGGCGGCGGCGGGGGGAGAGGGAGGAGGGAGCCGCTGACACACGAGCCCGCGCCCGCTCCCGCTGACAGGCAGGCAGCCGCCCGCGCCCGGCCGCCTCCCCCGCTTCCCCGCCCGGGGCCCCAGCGCCTCCCAAGCAGCAGGCCCTTAGCCGCAGAAACGCGGCCGCCCGGCCCGCCGGGCCCGGGGGTGGGGCCGCCTGCCAGTGTTTTTCCAGTTCCCCCGGTAGCTCCGGGCCGCATTTAGAAGCCGGGAAACTGGGCCGAGGCCAGTGTCAGGGCAGCACAGGCCCTCGCGGCCGCCGGAGCCCTGCCAAGCGGCAGGCCAGGCCTTGGGCGGGGGGGGGAGTGGGGGGGATGGAGGCGGGGGGGGGCGGAGGATGGAGGGGGGGCGGAGGATGGAGGGGGGGCGGAGGATGGAGGCGGCGCGGGGAGCGGTCGGGCAAGGGCGGCTCAGCGCACACCGTCGTCCCAAAAAAGACAGAGCCAACAGACGGCAACTCGCGACTCCGTAAAAAAGGAATCTCATCTTCGAAAACCCATTACCTACTAAGTGCCCAGTAAGCCCCCTGCAAGCGCTAAAAAGATAACACTAAGTCCCACCGAGCCCCTGCCCTCCCAGAGCTCTCAGTTTAGCTGGGGAGACAGACAAACAGCCAAGTGACTCACCCCCGACCTGATGTGGGACGTGCCAGAAAAGAAGTTTCAACAAAGGGCACCTAAGAACAGAGAGATTGATTTCTGATTTGAGAGGAAACCAGGTAAGGTCTTCAGAGAGTTGGCACCTGAAGCGGAGAGGTGACAGATGCGTTCCACAGGAAGAGATGGGAATGGAACTGTGAGGGAAAACGCAGAGAGAGGTAAATATGTAAGTCCAGTTTGGGGGAATTTCAGGAAGTTTGCCATGGTGGTACTGAAATTTTCAAATATGTGAATTGGCTCAGAGGTCAAAAACATAGAGCCAACCAAGGTTGTCTGCTTCAGTCCTTGGACTGCAGAATAGCCCAGAGGTTAAAAGCACATGATCTGGCTTCAGGTTGTTTAGGTTGTAAGTGCAGGCAAATTACTTATCTTCTCTGTGCTTCCTTTGTACTGTACGTGTCATTTGTACCTCACAGGGTGGTACGGCATAGGGTTGTGAAGATGAAATGCATAAATGCAGGCAAAGCATTTAGCTTGGCATGTAAGCCCCCAGTGCATGTCAGCTATTAATGATTCCTAAGCCACAGTGAGGGATGTTCACCAAACGGGAAAGCCAGCCCTGGCCTTTGCCCAGTGATTTCAGGAGCTGCTTGTAATTGCACCGGGCCCCATGTGAGAGCACCACTGCTTCTTCCCTAGGTTCTGAATTTCATGTATGCATTCAATAACTATTGAACCAGGTACCGTGGAAATAAAGGGAAAAGAAAGGCATGATCTCTGTAGCTATAAAGCTCACAGTCTAGTAGGCCCAACAGACTAGTTTAAAAACAAAAATGAATTACTCTATGTTAAGTGTCATAAAAGAGGAGTAGTGTACACTGGTGGTACAAAAAGATGGTGACACGTTGTAACAGGTAACTTTTGCGGCCTCCAAATCATGATTAATTTTTGTATAAATTTTTGTGACCATAGAAAGTGCTGGTATAGTAAATAACTAGTCAAATTCTACCTAAGAAAAATTAGCGTCAAATGGTTAATTTTAAGATTAATCATTTTACAATACTAATATCTTTCGAATGAGCACAGTCACCTTGATATGGTCAAGGAATGCACTGGGAGTCAGGGAATCCTGGTTCCAAACTGGCCACTGCCTGTGAGATGCTAAGCAAATCCTCTTAAGTCTCTGGTCTTCAGTTTCCTCACTGACAAGGTGAGAAGCTTAGACCAGAAGTCTCTGAAGTCCTTCTCAAGTCCACAGTCTGTGATTATCTCCTCAGCATGCTTCCGTGTGCCTCTGCATCTTGACACTTGTGCTGTGGCTACAAGAACCTGTATCTACAAGAACCTCTATCTGGCACATTTCAAAACTTTCAACCAAGGTCCTGGGATGATTTTACATCCAAGTATTTTCATCTGCAGTTAAGGATTTTGAAACAGACCTGAAGCATGGGCCCTGTACTTCCACTGTTGCAAGGAAATAGGCCACATGTTTTCTTGGAGACCTGCTGTGTTAGTGAGAATCGTGTTCACTGTGTGACCCATCAAAGGAAGACTACATCCAACAGGATAGATGTATCTAATATCTGCCACTAAGACCCTATCCTTCGCTGTGATATCTTGTTATCTTACCTGGAAAACAGAATAGCAAGAGTTAAAAATGCCATCACTTTCCCTCTTCACCCTAAGCACTTTCTCCCCACCCCCCTTCACTTGCACACGTCTTTTCTGAAAAGAGAATGTGGTCTGTTGATTACCAGACTCTCTCCATTTAGGAAACATATTTCCCCAGCTGGTTAGAGTTTTTCCACTAGTACACTTACTGAAGTAACTAAACTTACTGAATTAGTCTGGTTAAACAAGAAGAAATTAGTGAAGTCAGTCTGAATTAGTGAAAAATCTGAATTTTAAATATCCAATAGGAGGAAGAACAGTAAACTTGGCAAATACTTGTAGTGAGTCTGAATTCACAGTTTACAGAAGCGCTTGCTTTCATAAAACTAATGCACTAAAGTCATTTAAAGACTGTATTCTCTTAAGCAGGTTAAACATAGCTCTTCAGTATTATTTATACTATAAATCTTTATAGTAAGAATAATAACAGCCATGATTTGCAGCTCAAGTAAATAATTGAAGTCTAAATTAATAATACGGCTTGGGCTTCCCTGGTGGCGCAGTGGTTGAGAGTCCGCCTGCCGATGAAGGGGACACAGGTTCGTGCCCCGGTCCGGGAAGATCCCACATGCCGAGGAGCGGCTGGGCCCGGGAGCCATGGCCGCTGAGCCTGCGCGTCCAGAGCCTGTGCTCCGCAACGGGAGAGGCCACAACAGTGAGAGGCCCGTGTACCGCAAAAAAAATTTAAAAAAATAAGGCTTTACTGCAGCTATTCTTTCTATGTCTGGATATGTTTCCAATTGTAATTTGCCTTTAGTGAAGCAGGGATCAATGAATCTTCTCTTTTTTTTTAGAATTGCAAGTATCAATGATAGCGATGTTATTTAAGGAACATTCTTTGTAGTTTACTATTTTGTTATTCACAAATGTGATCTGTTTTCATGTGAAACTAATTCTGCTAGTTTAGTCATCAATATGAGACATGAAATTTATAAATCCAGTTGAGAAAACCTCCAGCCTAGAGAAAAATTACTTCAGTTGACAAACACCACCACCCTAACCTTGATGTTTTCTGTGACGTAGTTTCTCTTCTATCAGCTTTTACCCTAAGCCATAAATTTGTCCCTAAGGCATCAAAATGTAAAACAGGGATATTATTCCTCAAGGGGGCCAGAAGAGGGTAAAGGCCACGTCAAATCAGTTTCAGAAGCAAGTACCATATATGACATTTAGGAGTAAAAGTAAGTAAGCGTACTCGAGGCATTTCTTCATTTTAGTGAATACCCAATAGATATCTGGGGTCAGGGATGAGATACAAACCATAAAGGAAGGCTTCCTTTACCCCAGATTTGTGAAGAACAAATACTCTTGAACATAAGTTATTCTTTCCTGTGTCTGTTCCATAATTAGGACCCATAAGATTATTTTTATACGAATAGAATCTTGAAGGATCAAACAGATATTTCCCTTAAAACTCTATGTAACAAAGTAATTGTGGAATTGCCCATTAATACCTTACAGAGGAGAGAAAGCCTCTAAAAAACTCTGAAACCAAAGACTCGTTTGGATTATTTTTGTTTTCTTATTTTGGAGTTGGGGGAAGGGCACGATGGGAAAGGAGCATAATGTATGATCATCTAGAGAACTTGGAAACCACTGTGATCTCCTTGAGATTTCATTTTAAGTGCAAACCAGGGAGTATAGTATCCATCCAAAGAAGAGACATTTTGAAACAGTTTAATGCTGGGAGCAGTTCATAAAGGATAACTTAAAATGTCATTCTTGCCTCAAATATTCGCACAGCTCCTATACAAAGACCTGAGGCTATAGTCATATTTACATGCATATGATAGTTTAAAAATAGAAGTTGGATTTCAAACAATTGATCATCTTGAGACATAGCAACTGGTTTCTAACCTATGTGGGGTTGAATTCAACTTATTATTAATAAATTTATTTATTTTTGGCTGTGTTGGGTCTTCATTGCTGCGTGCGGGCTTTAGTTGCTGCGAGTGGTGCGCGGGCTTCTCTTTGCGGTGGCTTCTCTTGTTGTGGAGCACGGCTCTAGGTGCACAGGCTTCAGTAGTTGTGGCACGTGGGCTCAGTAGTTGTGACGCGCGGGCTCTAGAGCGCAGGCTCAGTAGCTGTGGCTCACCGTCTTAGTTGCTCCGGGGCATGTGGGATCTTCCCTGACCAGGGCTTGAACCCGTGTCCCATGCATTGGCAGGGGGGTTCTTAACCACTTCGCCACCAGGGAAGCTCCTCAACTTAACTTTGTAAAAGCCAAGTTTTCATGTTCAGTGTACAGCCTCCAGCCACGGGTTCAGATCTTGCTCTGTGCTGCCCCTCATCTGATGGAGTCCCTCCTCAGCCTTTCCACTGTTCTCTCTGGAAACTTGTTCTCTTAAATAAATGCCCCTCTACCTGCAGCCTTGATATGAACACCCCCGCCCCCCTGCACTGCCTGGTTCTGCTTTTCTTTTGAGCCTACTGGCTGGGTGACACATCATTTTGCCCACTCCACGTGTGAGTAGGGTAGGAAGCAGGGTAGGGGAATGAGGGGTACGGGTCCCAGGGCTGCAGAGTGAGGACCTATTCCCAGTGCCATCCCCGCCCCACCCCAACACCCTTGCCCAGACAGGGCTTTTCCTTCCACTGGGAAAAGTGTGGTGTCATCCAGCTCTCCCACTCCTTGGTTGTCAGGTCCTGGTCAGCTCTCCTTCTGACTGGTCCTGCCTCCTCCCCTTAAGCTTATCTCCACCTGGCTCCATCCTTCCCTTCTTTCTCAGGGACTGCACTCTGGATGCCTTTCACCTTTATCAGGGACATGGCCCACAAAACACCAGCTCTTATTCCTGAATTTGCAACCTCCTTTACAGTTTTTACTTTTTCCTCAGCACATAAATACATTTATTTTTCTACCGTCTTTCAGAGCCAGCTTCTGCCACCCTGCACTCCTCTCTCCACCCGTGACTGCCCTCCTCCCTTCTCACCAAGGACCCTAGACTCTAGTTCTAGCTCGTAGCCTCCCCTGCCTCACTTCTCTCTCACTGTTACCCCTGCAGCCAGACTTCTGAATGCCCCTCCCTCTCTGAACAAATCAGATGGTCCCTCTTTTGTTCTTTCCTCTGTCGACATTTGTGAGGTTCTGACCATGTGCAGACTCCATCCTGGACATTCCCTCCTTCCTTAGCCCCCCTGACGCCTCTTTTTCTTGACTTCCTCCAACCTCTCTGGTGACTTCTCAACATCTATCATGGGATTTTTTCCCCACGACCTACGCATTAAGGTTGCTGTCCCTGAAAAGTCTATCTGTGTCCTTTTCCTTTTGTCACTCGTCACCCACCACAGTGACTGGCGTCTGCATGAAGACCACCGCCAAATCTGGTATCTTCAATCCCAAATTCTGTCCTGAGCTCCAGACCGTGGACCTAGCCACCCACGGACCATCTCTACATGAAAGTCAGTAGGTCCCCAACTCTGCGAGGTGTCCTACCCCTGTCTTCCCAGGCTTAATACGTCTTCCTCAACCCCATCACCGATCTCCTCCCTGCATCCCACAAGACACCAGGAACCATCAGGCTTCCCTGTTGTTTGAATCTCAGCCCCCTTTGTCATTGCCTTTGTGCAGGAGCTTCGAGGTTTTTGCTTTCACCTCCTTCAGTCTTGCCTCCCTCCAACCCATCAAGCACACTCCAGTCACATAGCCAAACAACCACGACACCGAGAGAAAACTCCCAAAGGCTTCCTATTGCCTCCACCTCTGGAGAAAGTCGCGTGATTTGCTCCTGACCTACCCTCCTGCCTTATACCCTACAAGAAGTCAGCATCCCGTCCATGATTCCCCTGCACGCAAAGCTGCACCAGTGCCATGAGCCCTCCATCCCTTTACACACACCGTCCCTGCGCCGGAAGCATCACTCTTCTACCTCTCCATCCAGAGACCTCCTACATATGCATCCTTCAAGACTTTGCTCAATTCACCTGCTTCCAGAAACCCATCCTGACCCCTCCCTGTCCCTCTCACCCCCTCCTCGTGCATTCAACACATCACTGATGATACTGGATTATAGTGTCTCTTTATCTCTCTGCCCAACCCAGACTGTGCAAGTTTTGGAGGCAAAAACAACATATTTTTTCTCTACTCACAGCATGTGGCACAATGCCTGCCATACAGAAATCCTTCAGGAAGCTACACATTACTAGTAGAAGAAGAAGGAGGATATTAATAAAAATAACAACACATTTGAATAATACTTGAAGTCTCACAAAATGCTTTCTCAAACACTCTCTCATTTGATACCAAAAGCAATCCATGTAGGTAAGTAGGACTGAAAATGTTATTCTCGTAGCAAATGTGGATAATTTGTCTCAAAGAGAGGAAATGGTTTGGCCAAGGTGGCAGCTAGAGAGTGACAGAAACCTGTTCTCCTCCTGCTTTGCTGCCTCGGATGTGTAACTGTATCTCTTAGGGCACAAGAAGCGCAGGTCCGTTCCATCCTCCTGTCTATCGAGCAGCAGAAGAACTAATGCAATCGAAGCCAAGGTCTTTTTTACACGGAAAGCTTAATGATTCTCAATGGAAAAGAATCAAAAAAAAGAATATAGATATATACATAAATATATATGTATAACCGAATCACTGCTGTACACTTGAAACTAACACAATAATGTAAATCAACTATACTGCAATAAAAAAATAAACAAACTGGGCTTCCCTGGTGGCCCAGTGGTTGAGAGCCTGCCTGCCAATGCAGCAGTCACGGGTTCGAACCCTGGTCCGGGAAGATCCCACATGCCGCGGAGCAACTGGGCCCGTGAGCCACAACTACTGAGCCTGTGCGTCTGGAGCCTGTGCTCCGCAGCAAGAGAGGCTGCGACAGTGAGAGGCCCGCGCACCGCAATGAAGAGTGGCCCCCGCTTGCCACAACTAGAGAAAGCTCTCGCACAGAAGCGAAGACCCAACACAGCCAAAAATAAATAAATATAGAAAATAAACAAACTGGGTGGAACAACAAAAAAAAAAGCTTAATGATTCTCAGCACAAATGAATTGCCAGGAACTTTTCAGAACCAAAAATTATAGAGAGAGAATGGGAAAATAAATCCTAAACTTTAAGAAGTAAGAAAAGTATCCAATTTTTTTTTTTTTTTTTTTTTTGCGGTACGCGGGCCTCACTGTTGTGGCCTCTCCCGTTGCGGAGCACAGGCTCCAGACGCGCAGGCTCAGCGGCCATGGCTCACGGGCCCAGCCGCTCCACAGCACGTGGGATCCTCCCGGACCGGCGCACGAACCCGTGTCCCCTGCATCGGCAGGCGGACTCACAACCACTGCGCCACCAGGGAAGCCCAAAAAGCATCCAATTTTGAAGATCATATTTGTGTGGCTGGTTTGAGAGTCATTCTTTAATAGGTGAATGAATCGCACCATGACCCAGAGAAACCAGTGGGTAAAAGCACCTAAGGGTGTAACAAGGGCTCCGAAGCGCCAGCCCTGGAGGTGGCCACAGCAGGACAGCTGCTAATACAGGGCGGCTATCTGCAACAAGATCAATACAGTCTCTGTAAGCAAAATGTCCCAGAGCCACGAAGCAGTTTCTGAATTTCCAGATAGAGTTTGTTTGGGCTTTTCTTTCCTGTCTGTGACTGCTGGTGTTTGCATCCAGGTTTGGTGGTAGATCAAAATCAGCATGTATTACCTGAGGGGTTTCTTTAGAAGAGACAGTTTGTCGAGGTCACCTGCAGCTCAGGATGCGATACCGGAAGCCAGGGGCATACGGCACCAGTGGGTCACCGGCCCACAGAATAGCTCTCATTGCAGCTGGCTAGTCATTCACCAGGGATTCGTGTAGCCCCTACTTTGTGCCAGGCGCTCTTCCAGGCACCAGAGTTTCTGCAGTGAACAGGACAGGCAGGCCACAGCTCTCAGTGAGCACGTATCCCACTGCGGAGAAGACAGTTAAGAAAAAGAAAAGAAATAAATAAAGGAGAGACCGTCAGCTCATGATAAATACTATGAAGAAACTAAAATCCGGTGCTGTGATAAAAGGGACAGAAGTTTGGCTGGGGGTCTAATTTGGGATGGATGATCAGGGAAGGCCTCACTGAGGAGGTGACTCCTAAAGCCAGGAAGGCCAGTAAAACAAAAAGCCCAACGTGATTTTACAGGTCCGAAAATGTCACCTCTGGCCAGCCAGGGCAAGGTTTGTAAATGGCTGACCATGGTGCCCGGGGCCACAAAGAGGACCAGTGTCACTTGCTGCTGTTTCATGAATACAGTTACTAAAAACTTCTCCCAGTTTGCAAAGCACTTGAAATATTCGAGATAGAAGCTAATTCAAAGAAAACGGATGCAATTCCTTTGTTTCCTGTGGGAAGAAGTGGGGTGTATGGCGCGAGCTTTGGTTTTGTATCCATGTGTTCATTCCATAGATAATCCTCTGGGCTTTCACCTTGCACACAGTGGTGGACTGGGAACCCTGGGGATGCAGTGATGAACAGACGTGAAGGCCTTCAGGAGGTCACAGTCTAGAGAGAGCCATGGTGTATGGACCATATTGGAGGAAAAGTGCTGAAAGCCGTCATCCCAACACCCCACCCTGGTCTAGCCAGGAGCCCTTCTCCATGGTCTGTACTTCTCCATTCATTCATTTGTCGAACATTTATTGTATACCCATTATGTGCCAAGCCTAGAGATACAAAGGAGGATAAGGCAGATGGGGGTCCCTGATTTCTCAGGACTTAAGTCGTAGCCAGGAGGAGAGAGACAATAAAACATTAAACAAAGAAATTAACAAGGTAATTTCTAAACTGATGCAGTCTTCTGAGGAACATAAAATAGGGCATGAGCTAGCATGTTGGTGGGGGAGGGAGGAGTCCTCTGGAGAAAACTGAAGGGTGGGAGGATCCAGCAAGTTAAGATCTCAGGAGAAAATATGACAGGCGGGGCCACGGTGGGGGCAAGTCCAGCAGCAGGAAAGAGCAATGGCGTGCCAGGGGAACAGCAAGGCCAGTGTGCCTGAAACATGCTGACCAAGGGGAGTGGGGCCCTCACTCAGCCTCAGAAAGCCTGGCAGGTCACATGGGGCTTTGATGGTCTCAGTGAGGAATTTGGGTCCGACCCTAAGAGCAATGGGAAACCACTGGAGCCGCGATGCCCCATAGAGATCAAATGTGAGCCACGTGTGCGATTTAAAATGTTCTAGTAGCCACATTTTTTAAAAGTACAAAGAAACATTATTAATTTTAATATTTTATTTAACCCAATATATCCAAAATATTACTTCGACATGTAATCCATGTGCAAAATTATGAATGGGATATTTTACATTCTATTTCGGGGAACTAAGTCTTTGACATAGGTGTCTGTGTGATACTGACAGCAATTCTCAACTCAGACCAGCCACATTTCAAGTGCTCAGTAGACACCTGTGGCCAGTGGCTGCCATCCTGGCCAGAGCAGCATTGGAGGGTCTAATGATAATCGTCTTCCCAGATAGCCAGGCTCAGGGCTATCTTTGATTTCTCCCTTCCCCTCACACCTACCTGCCATCATCATCCACCAGGAGCTTAGATAGTTCCCTCTCAAACCACCACATCTATCCCAACATCTACCCCAGCTCAACTGTCTTCAATATTTTGCACATCAGTTATTGCTACATCCTCAGAATTGGCCTTTTTGCCTTTGCTCTATCTCCACCAATCTCTTGCCGCCGGACTACTGATGTTTCTGCTAAGACACAGCTCCCTCTTCTCCCTTTTCCCCCGCAAATCTTCCATAGCTCCCACTGCCCTCACATAACACAGTTAAAACCCAGGTCCTACTTGGTCCGCTTCATCTCACTTGCACCAGTGACTTATGCAAGGAATGAAACTCATGTAATTTTATTTCCCAGAATATCCTTAAACACCATGAACAGTTGTAAAAACATTGAAAGCTTCCAGGCTTTTGTTTCCATTGATAATTCCCCTTTAATAGTAATTTTTTTCTCTGTACAGAAGTGTTCTCTATTTTTTTCTTATTTGATAGTTTTTATTTTGTGAAGATTTTTTTTTTCTCTTAAAGGCAATTCCCGTGACCTGCAACATTTGGATACGAGTTGCCTACGTATTGCTTGATTTCTTGGTAGTTCTCATCCCACAAGCCAACTGCTAGCAAACGCGATACGTGGCAAATATACATCATCAGGATAACGTACATAATCACATGGGATGTGTGTGTATATAAACATTTAAGCGAAAGTAAATTTAATTGTGCTTTGAACCACCTATGACGTCACTTGAAATTGCAAGAAACTCTATGAGCTATAACAAGTCCAGGCTGGGAATCTCTAAAATCTTCCTTGACTTTGGTTTTGACCTTGTAAGAACAACTGAGCTGCCATCTTTGAAGTACGGTTGAAGGCCATTCCTCGTGTTTTTCTTTTTCCCCTTGGTTGAAACATTTAAGTAGCTGAATATGTAATTTTTGCAGACCCGACTCCAAAAGAGCCATCAAAACCAAGATTCACATGATGCCCACATGTCCACACAACTGCTCTTGACTATGGATGTGAGATATTAACTCCAGAAATAGACTGGATGTGAACTGAGCCATAAATTGCTATTGAAGGAAGTTTGCGCTTACATCCCTGGAAAGTAATATTAAAAGGCCAGGGGTTCACAAGCCTGCTGCAGCTGGAGTCCCCTAAATCTTGTCTATCAACTTGATTTGGCTTGATTCTAATTGGGTTTGAGAGCCTACTTCTGTTCTTTGCATGTATTTGAGTATAAATGAAGGTCTAATAGTACTTTTTGCTTGTCTAACAGGCACATAATGTCACTTCTCCTTGCCAGACCCTGGGGTCCAGGGCTTTTCTAAGAAAATCCACCAGCAAAGCTCGTACACCTTGTGGCTCCCCAGGCTGCCTCGAGTTCTGGTCTCCAATTTTCGTATTTCCTCCCAACATTAAACTCTTACTCAGCACCTACTGTGTGCACGCACTGTGTTACTGTGGAGAGACAGATGAATGAGACACTAGTCTCTCCATCTCTGGAGAATTGAGGTATAAATAAAATATTTTCCAAAGGGGGGCCCCTAAGGTGATTCAAACAAAATGAGAGCTTCTTTTTTGAAAGGCTGGCATGCCAGCCAGTTTGGAAGTTGAGAGCAGAGGGAGAAGTGAAGAGGTTAGAAGTCCCAGGGCTGGGTGTGGTTTCCAGAGGGAGGGCAGAGAAAGGCCAGGTCTGACCGGTTTCATGTGCTAATGAGTCAGAGCCATCAATCAATTCTTGTCCAGGAAAGGTGCCTCTTGAAATCCCCTGGAGGGGGCCGGGTGGAGCCAGAGCCTGACCTGGAGACCTCGGCAATGTCACTTGCCCTCATATAACTCCAGTTTCTTTATCTGTAAAATGGGAACATTGGATCATATGGTCCCAGGAGTCCTCCCAGTAGGCCTGCCCCCCTGGATGAGGGTCGATACATGTGGACAGTGTGGACTGTGGGAGTATTTATGCCAGATGTTGCAGTTAGATGGCTGTGTTCCATGAGTTGCAAGTCTACATTATCTGCCCCCAGACACAGAGCCCCTTTCAATTGCTCTTTTCTCCACCCTCGTCCGGGATCTCTGCCCACTCCTATTTCTGCCTCGTTTGTTTCCCTCTACCCCGCTCTGTTTGGTTCATGTTTCATTCAATCATTCAACAGCTACGTTTAGCACCTTACCATGTAGTGGGCACTACATCAGGTACCCCTCTCTCTCCCAGCCCCACTCTGGGGTGAACTTCCAAGTGGAAAGGGAAGAAGAGACGGCAGGGAGACTGGGCTGTCCTGCACCGTCAGGCTGGTCCCAGGAACCTGATGTTGGGCTCCTGAGCTCCAGGGAGGGCCCTGCCACGCTGTGCGTGGGTCACGCGGCAGCAGCCATCCGTTTCCTGGATTCTCGCCAGATTCCCTGGAGGGTGAGGGGAGTTCCTGTTAACCGGGTCCTACTACACTTTGAAAGGCTCAGCCTTTCGAAATGAAACGGCCACTCCCTCCTCCTGCCCCACTCCTCCCTCTCCAGTGCTTCTCCCTCTCGCGTTACAACCCTTTCAGGCCCTTTGGCCTCCTTATGCTTGAGGATATTTGGGGTTTGTTGATGGGCCCAGAGAGGAGGCAAGTGACCCCAAGAAGTGGAGGGGCGAGTGTGGGCGTGACAAGCCTCAAGGAGAGGGCACTGGCCCCCCAGCAGAAGGTTAAAGCTGAGTGAGGAAGTTGTGCTGGGGGAGGGACATCCGATGGAGTGAGGCCCCTGGTGAGGCCTGACGGTAGCTGAGTAACTAGGTTTCGGGGTTCAGGTTACCTGACAGCAGCTGGCATTTCTCTGCCACCTCCAAGTCACCTGCTCTCCCCTCCCTGTGGCTTCTATTTCTTTGAGCTGGGAGGGGCTGTTCTGGAATCTAGTTGAGACTCAGAGCTGGAGGACACCTACCTCAAGGGCACCAGGGCGAGCCCCTCTCCCCGCTCCATGGACCAAGGGGCGGGCCTAGGTCCCACCCCACCCGGAGACTGACATCTCCGTGAGGGGCGCCATCACCTTTCCTTCTGTCCTGGGGGAGTCCCATCTCATTTTTCTTGCTCCTGAAGAGTGTTCCCGCATGTAAGTAAGGAGGCGGTGAAGGCCGGAAGGGGGAGTGTTGAACCAGGGACCCAGGGCTGCCCAGAGTTGCTGCAACTTCCGAATGAGAGAAGAAAATAAAATCTCTGAGTTGGGGTGAGGAGGGCTGTTTCAGAAAGAAATGAATGGCGATGAGAGTGGGAGGGTGTGTGTGGAGCGAGAGAGAGGGAGAGGGAGTGAGAATGAGAGTGATTTATGGTATTCTGAGGGCAAAACGTTAGCCTCTGGTCCCTTGCCACAGCCTGAGAATCTCTGCATCTCAATCTCTCTCACTTTCCTCACTTCTCCTGCCCCACACCCCTCTCCCTCTCTGTCTTCTTTTGCTTCAGTGGTTTGTGTTATCATTTGCCAAGCTCCTTGGGACCTGGTGTGTACTTCAGCCCAGCTCTAAGTCTTCCCCCGACTCCAGGAATGGTACACGTAAACCACTGAGAACGGAGCCCTCCTCACCAGAAACAGCACACGGGCTTCTGCTCAGCCTCTGTGGCCTTGGACCAGCTCTTGGGATGGGCTCCTGTCTGGAGACAGGCACCCACACAGCCTGCCTCACAGACGCTGGCCCGGCCGGCCTGGGGAACCTCTACCTCCCAGGGGAACTGGCAGGCCATGCCCACCGGCACCCCTCACCCAGGGCTAAGCCAGGTCCAAGGCACAAGGCTTCTCTCCCTGGGGACCAACCACACAACTCAGTGACCTTGAGAAAGTTATCTTTGTCTCTACAGACTTCCCTTTCTCTGTTTTAAAATAGATCAGAGACTTAACGCAGCTTAATTCATAAAGAAGCTGCATGGAAAAAGACTGACCTGTCCTGAAGTGCTTTGGCTTCCTGAGAAGAGCCCAAGGTTCCAGGAAACCTCCTTGAGCCACATAGGCGCATGTGTGCACAGACACATGCACGGTGCACAGGTCAGCCCCCGTGCTCCCTTCGCACCACACCCATTCCCAGACGGGGTTGGAGTGCGGGGGCCGGGGACGTCGTTTGTGCGCTACTGGATCCCGTGCAAAGTAGTGCTTGGAATAAAGTTAATGCTTAATAAATATGTATTGAATGAATGAGCTTGGCACATACTGCCTGTGTCCCCTCCCTGTGCCAGTCACCATGCCCTCAAGTTGTTCCCAGTCGAGGAGAGAGACAACCATGTTAACAAATACAGCCAACACAGAGTGATAAGGACCACCAGGACAGAAGAGAATGCAGGGCACGGGAAGGCTCAGAACAGAGAGTTTGGCTCTGCCCTGGGGAGGGGTGGTTGTGCTGGGGAGACAGGGGTGTGGAGGTTCTGAGCATTGCAGGAAAGGTGGGATTTCATCAGTTGGACAAGAGGGGGCAGGGGCTGGTGGCAGATATCTTCCAGCAGAGGGAAAACATGTTCAAAAGCACAGAGCCCTGAACCAGCATGGAAGAGTCATGACACCCACGAATCGTCCCTCCCCGGAGCTGGACCACAGGAGGGAGGCAGGGCACTAGGAGATGAGCAGGGGAGGCTGGAGGCTGGATAGGAGGGCTGGTCACTGTGTCTCAATACTTGCAAGTGATTCCTATACTGAACTTCAACATTCTTCTTGGACCCTTGAAGTGTCATAATCTTACTCATCTCTCTGCTGATTGAGAGACTGTATAAACATGACGGGTGTACAAAACCTCCACAGTAACTCTGAGACTGCCTGTCTCCACATCAGCGTCTGTATGTTGGAAAGCATTACTTAGGAGGACCGTTTAATTTATCATTCAAACTGGTTCACTCTGGGGAGTGAAAAGGGTCGCTACGAATAACTGCACCAGGGCAACAAGCAAGAACTAGGACCATTCTGGGCAAATCAGGATGTCAGGTCACCCTAGCTAAAGGTCTTAGGCTGCGTTGAAGGGTTTTATAGAGGTAAACAGTGTGATCAGATTCATGTTATTGGAATTGAGTTACCGTCTCACTTTCATTTCTTCACAGAACAGAGGGAGTAAGAGGATAAGGACGGTTCAGATGTTCTCGGAGGCCCTTTCCAGCTTTGGCATTCTATAAATCTGTTTGGTAGGCATTTGAACAGTGAGAAGGGTTGGATAAAACATAACCTCAAGGAAGTTTTGGGGGTGGACTGCAATTCAACCTAAACTGTGAAGATCCATACCGATATCCTGTGTTTTTAGTTGAAACCCAATGAATGTATCCAAGAAAAACACTCCCAAGGAAACTCCACTCATCCCCCGATCCAGGAAGGGAAAGGCGATGCCCATGAAAACATTCCATTGAAATTAAAGCCCTGCTGCCAATCAACCTCTCCCACAAGTCCTAGCCCTCCCTCCCTTGGGACTCTGGTAGCAAGCAGGTGAGATGTGAGGAAATCTGTATAAGGATGTGAGCATGAAATGCTTCAGTTCGTGCGGTCGGCTCAACTGCCGTAACAACCCTCTCCCTCTAAAAAACCCTGTCTCAGAGAAAAAATCTTCATGGCTCTTCATTGCCTAGAGAATTAAGCACAAACTCTTCAACTTCCATTTCAAGGTCCTCTACAATATGAAGACAAGCCACTTTCTTCATGCACCTTTTCTTACAATCTAATTGGGCTTTGTGATGGGCACATTTCATATTATTCTCTCCAGGTGCTAACTCAAGTTATCTACACCCTACTTATCAAAATTATATCATTAAATTTCGTCTCTTCCATGAAGCTTGTCTTTCCTCCTCCCTCTCTTCTTTTCTTTCAAGTTACTTAAACACTTATCTTTCAAGATACGTATATACTATACTTCTAAATAAAGGTATAATTAATGAGTGCTGGTATCTATCTCTGAATCCTCTTTCCTAAGGAACTGACAACAAGTGCGGTTTAAAGATGTTTAGATTCGCTTCTGTGTGTCCCACAGTAGGCTATTTATGTCCAGTTTGAAGATGCAAAGGAACTAGAATTAGCCAAAGACTTTTGAAAAAGAACAAAGTTGGAAGATTATAGTATCTGATTTCGAGACTTATTTGAATGCTACAGTAATCAAGACAATATATTTGTGTTGCAATGAGCAAATAGGTCAATGGAACAGAGAATCCAGAAGTAGACCCCACATATATAGTCAACTATTTTTGACAGACAGGCGAAAACAATTTAATGAGGAAATGTTGATCTATTCAACAAATTGTGCTGGAACATTTGGATGAACAACACAAAAAACAAACAAAAAAAAGACCTTTGATCTATACTTCACGTCACATTGAAGAAAGAACCCAAAACAGATCTTAGTCTAAATATAAAACCTGAAACTATAAAATTTCTACAAGAAATATAAGAGAAAATCCTTGTGGCCCAGGGTTAGGCAAAGATCTCTTAGATACAACACAGAAAAGCATAGTACATTGCAAAAAATTAATAAATTGGACTTCACCAAAATTAAGAATGTCTCTTCAAAAGACACTGTTTTGAGAAATTAAAAAAGAAAAACACTGGTGAAAAAGAGAAAAAAGAATTTGGAGAAAATATTTGCAAATCACAGATTTGATAAGAGAACTGTATCCAGATTATATAAAGAACTTTCAAAACTCAATAATAAGAACAAACAAACCAATTACAAAATGGGTAAAAGAGTTAGATTCTTCATCCAAAAAGAATATGGATGGCAAACAAGCACATGAAAAGATGTACATTCTTAGTCATCAGGGAAATGCTAATTAAAATCACAGTGAGATATGCCTCCATGACACACCCACTAAAACCAGTCAAAAACTAAAAAGGCTGACTATATTAGGTGTTGGAAAGGATGTGGAGTAACCAGAATGATCACACCACAGGAGAGAATGTAAAATGGTACAACCACTTTGGAAAACAGGTTTTTCAAAACTTAAACCTATGCCTAACATATGATCCAGCCGTTCCACTTCTAGGTATTTACCAAGAGATAGGAAAGCATATGTCCTTACAAAGACTTATCCATAAATATTCAAGGCAGCTTTATTTGTAACAACCAAAAACTGAAAACAATACAAATGTCTATCAATAGGTGAATGGATAAACAAATTGTAGTGTATCCATACAATAGACTACTGCTCAGCAAGAAAATGGGAAAACGTGTTGACCCAGAATAGTTATGCTGAGTGAGAGAAGTCAGAAAAAGAAGAGTACATCCTCTATGATTCCACTTATATAAAATCTACAAAATGCAAACTAATCTATAGGGACATAGGCAAATCAATAACTGCCTAGAGACTGGGGGAGAGGGGCAGAGAGGGTGCTGGAGAGGACAGAGAGGGATCACAAAGGGAGAAGGGGAAACTTTGGAGGGTGATGGATATATTCACTATCTTGATTGTGGTGATGGTTTCCTGAGTGTACACATGTGTCAGAGCTTACCAAATTGTACACTTTTTTAAAATTGAAGTATAGTTAATTTACAACGTCGTGTTAGTTTCAAGTGTATAGCAAAGTGATTATATGATAGGAAACATATATATATGTTCTTTTTCATATTCTTTTCCATTATAGGTGATTAGAAGATATTAAGTATAGTTCCCTGTGCTATACAGTAGGTCCTTGTTGGTTATCTATTTTATATATAGTAGTGTGTATCTGTGAATCCCAAACTCCTAACTTATCCCTCCCCCACCTTCCCCTTTGGTAACCATAAGTTTGTTTTCTATGTCTGTGAGTCTGTTTCTGTTTCATAGATAAGTTCATTTGTGTCACATTTTAGATGCCACATATAAGTGATATCATATGATATTTGTCTTTCTCTGTCTGACTTACTTCACTTAGTGTGATAATCTCTAGGTCCATCCATGTTGCTGCAAATGGCATTATCTCACTCTTTTTTATGTACCACATCTTCTTTATCCATTCATCTGTTGATGGACATTTAAGTTGTTTCCATGTCTTAGCTATTGTAAATAGTACTGATATGAACCAAATTGTACACTTTTTTTTTTTTTTTTTTTTTCAGTACGCGGGCCTCTCACTGCTGTGGCCTCTCCCGTTGCGGAGCACAGGCTCCAGACGCACAGGCTCAGCGGCCGTGGCTCACGGGCCCAGCTGCTCCGCGGCATGTGGGATCTTCCCAGACCGGGGCACGAACCCGTGTCCCCTGCAACGGCAGGCGGACTCTCAACCACTGCGCCACCAGGGAAGCCCAAATTGTACACTTTTAATATGAGTTTATTTTATGTTGAGAATCCCTCAATAAAGATTAATTTTCAAAAATAGACATACTTCTAAAACCTACGAGCTCAGAGTCATGGTCTCCCTGAAGAGACACCACTAGAAGAAGAGAAGAGTTTTCGTTTGTCTACTTTGTTTTAACCGCATCGAGTCCAGCATCCTCCACAATCTGGCCCAACAAACTTACAATGGACTGCTGTTCCCACAAAGCTTCCATACCGGCTACTGGATCATCTGGGTGGGAGGAGGGGTAAATATCTACGTCTGATTTCTTGAGACTTGCACCAAATGCTTCTGAACCACAAGTGGACCCCTGGGATAGGATCGAAGGACTGGTCGCCAGGGCCTTAGAACTGAAAGGGGATTTTGGGGTCTTCTGGTCCCACCTCCATCCCATGTGGGAATCCCCTCCACTTTGGAATAACCGTCATCTCCCCTCTGACAATATCTTCCAGGATGGAAAACTCCACTATTCGTGAATAGGAGGCAAGTAGCTACATTCCAACAGGAAGAAACCGGAGGAGGACAAGAGGAAGTGAGAGAGCTGTCCTCTTGATCCTGAAACGCATCAGGATATCTATCCTTTCTTTCAATGTGGTTCTTTAGGAATCTTAAATTTGGGAGGAAATCAACATCTTTTCGATAGACAAATACATTTCCGTTGCCCTGTGATGGAAGAGGGATGGGGAGAAAGGGAGATAGATGAATTTGAAAAATGAGACGAGTTGCCAACAAATTCTTTTAAAAAGGAAAACAGTTTGCATTTCTGACCCAATGGGCTATTTCCGTTTGGTTGGAGGGTTTATACGTTAGTTAGCTCCAAAGAATTTTGAGCACATCTCTTAATGTTTCATTGTCTTGGCCTTTCCCAATTTTGTGCATTTAGAATCAAGAGCCTGGGCTTGCCTTTCTCCTGCTCAGCAAGGCTCATAAGAACGCTGGGTCTGGGGAGGGAAAAAAGCTCGGTACAGAAAGACCAGGGCTGTGTCATTTCTGTTTCTCCTTGACACCTTTTCAAGCTTGGTGATTTCGGCTACTTCTCTGAAGGGAATAATCTTTTAAGCTCTCCATCCAATCTGTTCTCAGACAGGAGTTTAAACTCTCTCCCTTTCAAAGTTTATCAGACAGATCTACAGAGACTTCCCGGGAGGATGTTTACAAAGGACTTTGAGTGTTGCCAAGAAAAGAGAGAACGAGAAAGGTAGGGTTTCTGAAGGGCAGTTTCAGAGGCGGTGAGGTTAAAACATAAAAGGACCTTTCATTGTCTTACTCACAGGTTGTCCTAAGGCCAGTGGTGGGCAAATCAGGGTGCGACAGGGGCAGATGTCTTCCCCATTGGAGAGGGTCCTCATCATCACTTGAGCCAGTGGAATTGTTTTCTTGGGGTAGACTTGCTCTCTCCTGTTGCAGAGTTGGAATTATTCCAGAGATTAAAGCTCATAGTTCTATTTCCCCTCACTCCTCTGCTTCTTTTAGAATCACTTTATTTCTCTGGGGGATCTTCTTAAAAGGTGATGTCATGCTTAGTAACAGAATCAGACCGACATGACTGTGTAGCAGTAATCGCGTAAGAATAAATTCTTCTCCACTGGGGAGAGGAGAATTCTAGAACACGGTAATCACCATATCCAATAAATCATGTGATTCAGGCACAGCGCATTTGGAGTATGGCTTCAGTAATACCAGAATTATTTAGAAATTGTGTACCTATTCAGGTATTTGCAACCCTGAAGGTCCCCAACTGTAGAAATCTAAATGCATTTGGTTTATTAAGTTTGGATTCATTATGTGAGAAATTTCTCCCCGTATTTAAACACATGTTAATACAAAGTTAGGTCTGGAGAATAACTTCTTTTAATGTATTACTTAAGTGTTTTAAAAAAAATTCTATAAAAACAAACACTTCTACAGCCAGTCTTAAGAAACAATTTTTCTCTCTGATCAAGATGTCTTCATTTTATCCAGTAAAAGGTAAGTTTTCATCATCGTAATCAAGCAGAAGAGAAACGATTCCCAGTGAGCTGCACGGCAAGTTGGGTAATTGCAGTTAATTGTAATTAGCAAGCTCTGGTTTTGAATTGTTAACCTCCATTCCTTTCATTTTAGTGAAGACAAAAACTAAACGGGTTTCCCCCCTCCCTCTTCAATGAACTATTACATTTCAAATGTCTTAGGCAAAGAAAATGAACTTCTGCCATTCGTCATAAAGCTGAGGTCTTCATCTGTAGGAAGAAAGACCTTGTTACATATGGCAACGTCCTTGTGTGATGAAAAAGAAAACCTCAAAGATCCTCCAAAGAGAATCCACTGCAAAGTGAGTGGGTGGGAGGGCTGTGTGTTGGGAGAGAGGGGAGGAGGGTTGGCATTCAGCAGGAGATTTCCACGTGGGCCCAATAGACAGGGAAATCATAATATTAGGTACAAAGCTCTAGCCTTCAAGTCGTGTAACATTACATGAAAAGTTGGGAACCAAATTTTATGTTTCATGATACTGTTTTCAACACAGCATGTGCACACGCACGCGCGCGCACACACACACACACACACACGCACACACACACACTTTCTTTTTGGCCGCGCCATGGGCTTGCAAGGTGTTAGTTACCTGACCAGGGACTGATCCCGGCCCTTGGTAGTGAAAGTGCAGAGTCCTAACCACTGGACTGCCAGTGAATTCACACACTTTTTTTTAATTAGTCTTTATTTCTTAGAGCACTTTAAGTTCAGAATATTTTTTTTTAAAGAAGAAAAACCACGGGTCTCTACATATTGCCAAGAAAGACCTCTAAGAACAAAGAGTAGCGGTAAGATTATTGAGAATGAAGCCAAATCCTAGAACAGGCTTCATCGATCTAAGTTACTTCCACACACCACTGGGTGGTAGTATGATTGAAACCTTCATTCCCAGGTAAACTGTCCTCAAATCTCCCCCACTGTCCTCAGGTCACTGATGTCACCAGCTGGGACGTGTGTTTGTGTGTGTGTCTGTGTGTGTCTGTGTGTGTGTGTTTCTTTTGAATCTACAGAATGCTGTCCTGATTGAATGTGATCTGCAGCCATCGTGACAGAGGGTATTGTTCTGCCCTTTTCAATCAATGGTTTTCCAGAGGACAGAGGGGTGGCTTAGAAGAGGTCACCACGGGGCATGTGGCCTGCACTATGGTCCTGGGCTTGTTTTATGACACCAGAAGATATGCATAGTCAGCCCAAAGGAAAGAAATCAAAGTCTCTCAATTAAATTTTAAACACACACCTGTCCATGCCACTGCCCCACTGAAAGTCAAGAACCTTACAGTCTCCTGGTGTAAAGGATCTCAAACTTGCGTCAAACCCCTCTGAGCTACAAGTTTGGAAAGATTTTTGCCTGTCAATGTGCTACTTTCATTAAATCATAATTGGATTTCTCATTTTTCGTTAATTAAAGCAACTAACAATAACAGCTGCCTTTAATCAAGGGCACACTACGGACCACCCCTAACAACTCTGTGAGGTGGATGCGATTATCGGCCTTATTTCACAGGCAAGGACACTGAGGTTCAGAGAGATCAAGGCACTCCATCAAAGTCATCCGCTCAGGAAGTGGATGAGCACGGCGTGACCCCAGACCTGTCTTCCCATCAAAGCCCAGGTGATTCATCACAATTCTGTTTGGCCCAGCAGAGCCTCCGGTTGCAGGAAGCAGTCCCCGGTGCACCCACACGGCCAAGAGCAAAGGAAGGGGGCATCCTGTGGACAGTACAACCCCTATCCAGGCAAATGCAGCATTCCCAGCAAGCTCTTGGAGATGCTGAAAATTGTTCACAGACCTCTTCTCATCTTCCCCGCCATTAACACCTTCATCCCAGAAGTCTGTGGGCTCAGAGATAGAGAATCACTTGCTAAGTCCCATCCCCTCACCTAAGAGACAGTTTGATTTTCAGTGGGGCTGTGCAGTGGATGTCTTTGCCAGGACACGGAAAGTGTGCCTCCCAGCCCCTTCCACTGTTGGAGACCCCCGGAAGAGGAGAAATGGTATACAGGCTTAGGCATGACATGACTCCTTATTTTCCTTCTTATTTTTTTCCTCTGCAAAATTGCTTTCCCAGATGCTATTCCTCACTGCCCAAGAAGTAAAGTCTTCAGCCTTGACTAACAAATATCGGAGAATTCTACTGTATTTTTTTAAATCATTCCTTCAGTTGTATGATGTTATGAGCGTGTGATCTGCTTGTCGTCTCTAAGATTTCGGAGATACCACATGTTGACTGGTGCTGGCCATTCTGAAACAATCTGGGACCTAAACCTACAGGCCAAGAAAGACAAAGAGAGAACCGGGCCATCAATCATCAGCAGATGTCCTGAAGCTGCCTTCTCACACTGCAGAGGTGGGAGTGGGGTCGGGCAGAAGGATGGGGACATTTAAATAGATCTTACTGGGACTTAAAAAATGAATTAGTACCATTAGATCTTTGAGACAAGCTGAGTCGATGTTGAAAATAATATTTGAAGCACACCACGAACCCAGCTTCTCTTTCGGGTGAAACGGCCCAGGAGCTCACATTTCTGTTGACTGTTAGCTGCTGGGGGCCTGGCCTGAGCCTATTCATCTCCGTGTCCCCCAGTGCCTCATATACAACTTGGCAAGGAATGTGGGCTTTATTACTAAAAGTAAAGTCCAGAACCTCCAGAGCTGGCACTGGAAGGAGACTAGCTAGGGAGCAACATGGGGGTCTGGGGAAGGCAGCTCCAGGGAGCCGCATTCCACATAGGACTCGCCTTCTCCTTGGAGTGGTATCATTCTCGCCTCCATGATGGTCTCAGGCGAGGGCTGGACTTCCTCTAACCTGTAGCCTCAACCATCTTTCTAGGCGAGGTCTGGAGGCTGCTGAGGGAGGCAGGAGCATTATAAAAGACTCCACGAAGGGAACAGAAAATCCACAAGAGGGAGGTAACTAGATCCAGCGAGTCTTGAGAATCTGGCTTTAAAACATGGCTTTACACATCAACACCTTGCGGGTCACCGCGGGCCCTTTTCCCTGCCTCTGTGTGGCAGAGAACATATGTCACCCACATCTCCCAGCAGGGGTGCCTTAAGCCTCCAGAATTCTCCATGTCTGCTGCCCGCAGACATTCCACTTAAGTAATTCAGAAGTTTTACAAGGATTACAGTCAAATGTATACTTTTTATAATATAGTTAGAACTATTTTTAATGAAAGAAAGAATTAGACTATATTAGTACGTGGAATTATACTATATTAACACATGGGAGACCACTAACAGAAATCTAGAACTCATTTTAGGGCTGACTTTAGAATAAAAGTTGCTACCTCTACATACTAGAGGGGTATCAACTGACGGCAAAGCCACCCTCAGAAAAACTTCCCATTTGCAACCCGGACATGATGTAACAAAATAAATTACGGAAATTGATCAATGCAGAGGCTCATAAGACAGCAACTGGCACCCCATTCTCCAATTTCAAGATTTTATGTTAGTCAGGACAAACAGCCTCTTGTTGAGTTGATAATTAATGTCATACATTTGAACATAGAAAATAGGTTTATACCAACGAAACACCACTTTTATTTGTTTTATATATTGGGTTCCACCTCACATTTTATTTTTTAAAAAGACTGCTGTGTCTTAAAAAGTTTGAGCGCCTCCCTAAAGCAGTTAAAGGAGGCTGCGCCTTTTCGCCCCCGCTCCCAGGGGCCCTGAGAGTACCTACTCACAGACTTGCCCCTGGGCTTTGGAGGACTGAACAGGAAAACCCGGTCTCCAGGCAATTCAACCAGGAGACACTTGAAGTGGGGAGGGAGCCAAGGGAGAGGGGCTTTGCTGACTCCCTACTTCTCTCCTTTACGGTGGTTTTCTTGGGTCTGAGGAACCATTTTTCTCTTCTGAAGCTGAAGGATGCTGTCGGTTGGTCCACCATACCCCAGCATAAACCGAGGGGGACAGCCATCAGAAATGCTTTAACGGATAAATTTCTTACAACAGCGCAGCAACTGCCGAGATTATGACATCTTTGCACATCAGTGGCAAAGGGCCCTGCAGAGTGACCTAGACCAAGCCGGCATTTACCTATGAGTGCACTGAGGCCCAGAGAGGGAAGCAACTTACCCAAGGTCACACCACGATGCTCCCTCCTCTTTCCATGATGCCCCATGTCCTCACTTGCAATGGGGATCAGCTCTGAGGTGAGAAGGTTAACCTTCATTCTGAAAGAAGTTAGTAGTGATTTATACATTTAAATGTGGCTAATGGTAGAAATAAAATGGTAATGAGAAAGCAACATAGGCTTTCAAAGTAACTGTTCACCAAAGCTAACATTAAACCTGATTTGATCACACCCATTAGAGATTTCCGCTGAACATTATAGGCAGGTTTCTTGGGAATTTGTCTGATAGATGTGGCAGGGTCAGCTGCTAGGGATAAAGAACCATCTCTGAAATGTCCAACTAGATAAATGTTTATCAATTACGGGTATAAGAGAATTTGAAATGCTACATGTAAATCAAATTATTTCTAAAATGAAGCAGCTATTTTTTACAATTCTTTTTTATAATGCAAGCCATTTTACCTTTATTGGCCTGTGTAATAAGTAAAAAGGTGCTTGGGGAGGGTAGATTTTATTTATTAATTGTTTCAGATGTTGGGTTTTATAAAGTGAGAGACACCTATATGGAGAGCTTTAAGTACGGAAGGTACCTTACAGACTATCTAGTCCAACTCCTTCATTTTCTGAATGAGGCAGCTGTGGTCCAGAGAGGGGAAGGGACTGTCCCAAGGTCACACAGCAATCAACATCAGAGCCAGCACTACAAAAACACCTCCAGATCCAGGTCAAGGCATTATTTGATTAATAGCCAGCAGAGCTTCCTGTGCTGTGAGTTGCAGGAACAAGATTCCAGAACTGAAAACACAAAGGCGCACAGTCTACTTCCTTTATGTCATTTTTTTCACTTTTAAAAATGTGATATTTTTACTTATTCAATTTTCAAAAAATTTAAAAGTGCAATAAGGCACGTGCAATTAAACAAGGAAGGAAGGGGCAGGGGAAAGAGGGAGGGAGGGAGGGAGGAAGGAAAAAGGAAGAAAGGAAAGAAAGAAAGCAGAAATAAGAACGTGTGTATCAAGCACATGCTTATGTATGGTGTGTGTCTGGTCTTGGGTGGCGGTCAAGGAATACATATTTTGAGTGAAGTCAAAACCTCTAATAAGATGGTCACTAAAATTGAGTTAGATCTGAGTTCCCTGGTAATAAAGTTTTCATTTGTTTATTTATTTCCCAAGAGATCTTCAATAGAGGTATAACTAGATTCTCCCTTTCTCCCCTCCAATCCCATCACATCTCCCTACACAGCAGCCTGAGAGCCGTGGAACAGAGCTGCAGCACTTTGGAGCTAAGGCTCCTTAGACACCAATAAGGCCATCCCTCCAGCTGACAGAGGGACAACTGGAAGCCCAGGGAGGGAGGGAGTTTGCTATAGTGATGGTGGAGTCCAAGAAAACTTATGTCTGAGTTTCAGGGATGTTAATGATTTTTTTAAGATTTTTAGACTTGTTTTTACAAATATTCCCAGGTGCAGAGCAATAGACAGCACGCCTGATCCCTAGCCACCTCCCCAAGAACCTTGAGCCTGATGGTCACGGAACGCTTTACTCCCATGGTGTTTTAGTTACACATTCTTTCATGCCCGGCATGTTCCATGGAACCAGAGCTGATCTCTGTGAGGCGAGAGGACAGAAGAGGAAATTGGGCCTCGAAGAGTCAGATTCCACCCAAGTCAAGCTGCTGGTGGATCAGCTCTGGGCTGTGAATCAGGCTCTTGAAGGCAAGTCCACTCTTTGCTCTCCACCCTGTGGCCTCGGTGAAAAAACAAACAGCAGACAGTGACAGAGGAACCAGGGCACCTCACTGCCCACCGACAGAGCCCCAACTAGGACACTGGGATAGCCAGTTAGGGCGCCAGCTCCATGGTCCAAGTACCATGTCTTATAAGCATTAAACATCTAGTACAAGGGGATTTAAGTGAAACGGTTGTTTTAAAGGGATATGGTATTTTTTCAAGGTAGAGCATTCAAGGACTTCGTGCTTGAAGTTTTACAGAACACGAAGGGTACCTCAACAGATGACTGGCAAACCTCATGATCACCCAGGGGCTTCTGGGCATCAGGTTAACACTGTTCATGATTCAGGGGAATTAAGAGAAACTTCAAAATGAGATTCACCAGGTCTTGAGGAGGTAAGAACTGAGGGAGGCGTGGGGAAAAGTAAAGCAATTGTCAAGCATGGAAAAAAAGAGAAAAGAATAATTCTGTAGTCAGGATCCTACTTCTGGACCTGAGCCATAAAGTTTATAATAATAATAATAGTCATAGTAGTAATAGTAATAATAACCTGGCATCCTGATTCAATTTAAGTATGAAAGCCAGTGTCCACAGGCAGCTGCTGAGCTAGGCGCATCCTGCCGGGGCATCCGTGAACACATCGTCAGAGACGCAGGATAACTGGAAGCAGAGAGGGCCCAGCTGGGCCATCACCCCCCACCCCCGCCCCCCAGCCCCTGTTTGAATTTGCAGTGCCAGCGGTTAGAAAAAGTGTCTCCATCCTGTAAACACAGCAAATTTGATCTGGAAATCATTGAGAAAACATAAACACGGAGCCTCATGTGGTCATGTTTACACTGTTCCAGCCCTGGTGAAAGATGAGCCCGTTATGGAAGGATTGGTTTTTTTCAAAGGCCCTTTTCTTTTTAAAATGAAAATCCCAAGTACACATTACCATGAAGACCAAAGTCCTAACAGAGACACCATAAGTGCGTGAACAAGTGTTGCTTAAGCAGGTAATGTCACATTTATGCATGTCTTCTGCAATTGCATAAACTCTCTTTTTCCAAAAATCAATTATTTTTGAAGTGGAAATTTACAGTACAGTACTGGAGCAGTTTCTAAACTATATCTTTAGTTAAGAATATGGTTGCATGGGGGACTTCCCTGGTGGCGCAGTGGTTAAGAATCTGCCTGCCAATGCAGGGGACACGGGTTCGAGCCCTGGTCCAGGAAGATCCCACATGCCGCAGAGCAACTAAACCCGTGCGCCACAACTACTGAGCCTGAGCTCTAGAGGCCGCAACCCACAACCACTGAGCCCATGAGCCACAACTACTGAAGCCCGCGTGCTGCCACTACTGAAGCCCACGCGCCTAGAGCCTTTGCACCGCAACCAAGAGTAGCCCCCGCTCACCACAACTAGAGAAAGCCCACGTGCAGCAACGAACACCCAAGACAGCCAAAAAAGAAAAGAATATGGTTTCATGACTATTTCATGTTTCCCAAATCCATTCTAAATTTGTAGTAACATGGACCAGGAATTCAGTCCAGTTCCTTCATTTAACCAATAAATAGAGACACAGATGGAGAAAGTGACTTAAGTTTATGGAGATTTTTAGTGCCAGAGGCAAAAATAAGACAGTGATTTCCTGATTTCTACTGGTTCTTTCAGGATATGTCTCTTTCAGGTGTTGCTATTTATGTAACATTTTTGTCCAAGCGTATTTATTAGATATTGTGCTCTATATGGAGCAGGTAATAGGTTTTATTCCACAAACTTGGGCATGAAAGAAATGCCTTATGATTTTTCTAAAGACAAATGAATTCTGATTAGGAGCATCCAGTTCATTAGGTTGGTGGAGAAATTTACCCATTCGGTCATGAGTGAATGGGGCTCATCCTGGAAGTGGCATTGGGACCATCCACCTGGGGGCCATGGAAGGGGCCCAAGGTTTGGAAGTAGAGCAGCTGTAAGGGCCTCTGGTGATTGACGTCTTCACAGTCCAAGGTCCCTACAGGCTGTCAGCTCACCTACTCCTGGGCTGTGGCCTCTGCAGAAGATGGGAGACCCTGGGCTCACTGAGGCTCTGCCTCTACCCTGGGGCCCTGGGCGAGAAGAGAATAAGGGCCCAGAACCCCAAACCACTTCTCTTCTAGGTCTGGGAGAACCTATCCAGCCCACTCTCCCCTCCCGTCCCCTTCTCTCCCCTTCTTCTCCCCAGCCTCCCCTGCTGCCTCCTTCTCCCGTTAGTACAATCCTCTCTAAAGTCAGGCCAGAAATGGGGAGAGAATGATCTTGGAGAACTCCTCATTTCAATCCTACAGCCCAAAGAGTCCTGAAACAAGGAAACCCAAAGGCTTAATTATCTACCTAGAATGAGAGGGGGAAAAATACAGTAAAGAACAAAGTCCAAGTGGATATCTCAGGAAATTTTCCTGCCATTTGTGCATGCCAACTTTACCATGCAGAATTCCAATCCTTTCGCAATGGAAACAATAACGCACTTGTACAACATCTGACGGTTTACAGGGCACTTCATACTCACTAGCTTGTTGGATCCTCAAACACTGCAAGGTGGGTCTTTGTTACCCCATTTTGCAGGTGAGGAGACCAAGGCTCAGTGAAGTGATGAGATATTTGTGGTTCTTTTTTTCCTGGTCCTGAGAAGAGGGTGGCAAGCCATGCATGTCAAATATCCTCTGAACTTGGCCGAACTCTCAGTAAACCCACACCTGTCAATACCACTCCATGATATATTTCCTCCTTCCCCTCTAAACAGCCGAATGAACTTGGGTGAAACACCAAGGCTTTCAACATTCTTCTGGGGTGAGCTCCATTGTTTTTGTTCATTCAGCTTCAAGGTTAAAAAAAACAAAAGACCAAAGATCATAAACAATCTCCCTATTTTTGTTCCTCCTCAGCATTTGAAGGTTTTGAAAAGAAATCCAGCGAATGATAAAAAGAATTGTTAAACTCCCTAAGGTTATTTGGTTGAGGTCTTTGTGCCCTGGTACCAAGACACCTGAGACTGTGTCCTCAATCTCTATCTGTCTCCACATGCCCAGCCTGATTCACACCTCCAACAGGGCCGTGGCACTGACTGGTGTCAGCTCCCTCGTCTCCCTGGAGAAACAGGCTGCAAACCTATGAGAGCTTCCTCAGTCCCTGATATGTTCTGAATGTTTGTGTCCCTCCAAAATGCACATGTTGAATCCCTAACGCCCAATGCGATGGCATGAGGAGGTGGGGCCTTTGGGAGGTGATTAGGTCATGAGGGTGGAGCCCTCATGAATGGGATTAGTGCCTTGATAAAAGGGACCTGGGAGTGTGCCCTTGCCTCTTCCTCCATGTGAGGATACAGTAAGAAAACAACCATCTATGAACCAGGAAGCAAGCCCTCACCAGACACCAGATCTGCTGGTGCCTTGATCTCAAACTTCCAGCCTCCAGAACTGTGAGAAATAAACTTGTTTGTTAGCCTCCCAGTCGGTGGTGTTCTGTTTTAGAGGCCAGACCAAACTAAGAGAGTCATTCATAGCGTCCAGTCGCTCAGCAAACATTTACTGAGCAGCCGATGTGCCAGGCATTGTTCTAGGCATGTGGATATGGTCAAAACCAAGTCCCTGCCCCCGTGGAGCTCCTGTTCTGGGGGAGGGAGGGCATGGTAAATAGAAATAAATAAATAATATCCCAGGCGATGATAGAGGCATGAAGAAAATACAGCAGGGTAAGGGGGGGATCTTCTTCTAGAGAATGTCTCCAGAAGGGCTTGGGTACATTTAGCAAGGACTCAGACCTCATCTCTGCTAGGTGTGTGAGCAGGCAGGGAGCACGCAGCATTAGCACAGATGTGCCCTGGCAGCTCTAGAGGGCTGTGCCCATCCACAAAACTGCCAGGACCCAGAGGCCATCCAGCCTGGGGCAGGTGGGCGGGGGGTGCAGCTCCAGGTTGAAGGTCACAGCCATTTCGCCATCCCCCACCCACTCTCAGCATGGCCTTCCCTACCTCACTTCACCTCCCCAGATCCAAGGGTCCTCGTTTATAAAATGGGACACAGCAGGCTGAAAGGTCTCTCTTCTATTCATCATCTTCCCCTAGGACTGCATTCTCTGAGACTTTTATTCCACTTTCTGTCGTTTTATTTATTTATTTTGCGGTATGTGGGCCTCTCACTGCTGTGGCCTCTACCATTGCGGAGCACAGGCTCCGGACGCACAGGCCCAGCGGCCATGGCTCACAGGCCCAGCCGCTCCGCGGCATGTGGGATCTTCCCGGGCCGGGGCACGAACCCGCATCCCCTGCATTGGCAGGTGGACTCTCAACCACTGTGCCACCAGGGAAGCCCTGTCATTTTGTTTTTGATTCTAACTAGTTAAATCCGAAAATGACCCAATAAATGGCCGGTAGGCCTGGTCAAATATCTGCCTCGGGAAAGGATGGGACATTCCTTCTCCAGCAGAGGATGAAATCGGCCATCTAGAAATCAGAGCTTTTTGCACAAACTCTGGGAGGGACAATGTAAGAAAGTAGCCAAGAGAATTTTGAAAAAGAACAATGACGAAAAACTTATCATCTCACCAAACACCACAACATCACAACGTAGCTAGGACATTTTCAACCATCTTCTTGTAATGGTGCAGGAATAGGTAGACACCCAGGAACTCAAGCATCTCCATAACAGCTGGGAAATGGCTACTGACCAAACCCCCCGTGTGCCCTGCCCACCCAGCCCCCCATCCTCTCCCTTGGGACCCCCAAGACCCTGCTTCAACGCTTCACGCTGATGGCCAGCATCTGTGCTGATTGGAGGATGTCATTTAATATCTCATCACCCCCACCACACCCAGCACTCCCAAACTCTGTCGGTGGTGGTTTGTCCTTTTGAAAGTGTAATATAGTTTGGCAGCTCCTAGCAAAGTAAAAGTGTGCATACCTTTCGGCCCAGCAATTCCACTTCAGTTATTTTTTTTCTACAACATATTTTACATATACAAAACACTGCAGAGATGTTTCTTGCAGTCTGATTTATAATAACAAACAAACAACAAATAAAAACACCACAGAAATCATCTTAACGGCCAACAACGGAAGCCTGGTTAAGTAGTAGTTCATCCAGGGAATACCGTGCAGCTATTTCAATGAAGACCCCAACAAACAGTCCTAAACTCTGCAGCAGTTCATTGGCTTATTTAGTGGAGACGTCCACACGGAGGGAGGGTTTCGGATTCCGTGTTTCTATTATTCTCGTAGCTCACCCTCCTCCATGCATTACCTTCATCCTCTGCTGGCTTCCCTCAGAGCCGACAAACTTCAATAGCCCTCCCGGGCCTGGCATCTGCACACGGAGCAGCTCAGACAGAGGGACAGAGGGGTCTGCTCTTCCTGCGGTCACCCAGGAACATCTTGCCCCTCCCCGAGATTGGAATGATCCTGAGCTCACTGCTGAGGCTGATACCAACCAGGCTCATCCCTAGAACTAGGGATGAGGTCAACCCCACCCAAATGCCAAGGATCCTCCCCAAGGGGGAAGGGGCAGAGTGGATGGGCGGGGCCAACCACAGTACCTAGCATGGCAGCCATGAAAAAGAAGAAGGTGCATCTCTACTTGTAATGACATTGGAAACTCTTCATAATACATCATTAGGTGAGAAGATCAAGGTGCGGAACAACATGCAGGATATGATCCCACTTAAAGTAAAAACGTTACTAAATAATATATTCATAAATGTACCAATACATGTATGTAAATTCTGGAAGGATATAGCCAAACCATTGATAGAGGTGTCATCTGGGAGTGGAGTGAGCAGGGTAAGATTGTGGTTAGGGTAGGGGAAAGGGAAGGGCGGGGCTTTTGTTTCTAACTCTAAATTTATATTTTGTTCAAATTTTTAAAATTAAATAATCGTATATTATATAGATTTAAAGTTAAACAAAAAGCAGTATTACTTGTCTAGGCCATGGCTGTCTTTTCACTAAAGTTTCAACTCTAGCATCCCTCTAGGATATGACCTGGTCTGACTCTCTAACATCTGCTCCAGGGCCTCCACGTTCAGGCAGGCAGGTTGTGCACTGCACAACTCAAGGGGGAACCATCACACAGTGCCCTCTTGATTGTGAAAGTTGGGACTTGTCCTCTCCAGAAACTCTTCTTCACCACTGACCTCATGCCATCACATGTTCTCTGTTCACCATTTCCTTTTTTTTTTTAATTTATTTTTGGCTGCGTCGGGTCTTCGCTGCTGTGTGCAGGCTTTCTCTAGTTGCAGTGAGCAGGGGCTACTCTTCGCTGCAGTGTGCGGGCTTCTCATTGTGGTGGCTTCTCTTGTGGTGGAGCACAGGCTCTAGGCACGCAGGCTTCAGTAGTTGTGGCACGCAGGCTCAGTAGTTGTGGCTCATGGGCTTAGTTGCTCCGCGGCATGTGGGATCTTCCCAGACCAGGGCTCAAACCTGTGTCCCCTGCATTGGCAGGCGGATTCTTAACCACTGCGCCACCAGGGAAGTCCCGTTCACCATTTCTGAGATATGCAATGTCCTTTTGTTCCCCTTTACATACACTGTCCCTCTCTTAGGAAAGTATCTCTTCACTTTCTCCAGCCGTAAACTCTTACTCTTTCAAGACCCAGTTCAAGGGGACTTCCCCGGTGATCCAGTGGTTAAGACTCAGTGCTTCCACTGCAGGGAGCGTGGGTTTGATCCCTGGTCGGGGAACTATGATCCCACATGCTGTGTGGCATGGCCAAAAGATTTTAAAAATAAAATAAAATATGTCCACAAGTTAAAAATAAAGACCCAGTTCAAATATCTCTCTTCTTCAAAGGTGCCCCAGCACAATTTCTTTATTTTGTTCCTACCACTATGACTTCTCCTACCATATTGGTTTGTAATTTTCCCAGTGAACTCCTGGGGACAAAAACTTAATGTTATATTCATTTGGTTTCCTCAGAGTGCATCGTGTGTAACATGAACAAGGGGATCAGTGAACGAACACCAGTAGCAACCCTAGAACCTTGGTTTTTAGCTTGATTGTCCAAAAGGCTTTCACTATTCCACTGACGCTTCTCAAACTGTTCTGCAAAACATATCCCTTAAAAGGTTAATCTGAATTTTAAGATGAGATTCAATGGACAAATATTAGGAGAATGTTGCATTATGGTAAGAGTTTCTTTACCTACTCAGAGGTTTTATTATGCTAATAATTATTTTGAATCACCAAGGAGGGGAAATAGGAAACCAGTTCCAAACTTCCTTGATCACTGACCTACTTTTTCACAAATACCTATTCTCTCAAGCGATCTATTGTTATATTGGGTTGGCCCAAAAGTTCGTTCAGGTTCTTCTGTAAGATGTTATGGAAAAAGCCAAACGAACTTTTGGGCCAACCCAATACTTTCTCTACACCTAGTTTCCATACTCCCTAACCAAGCAAAAGTGAACCAATGGTTTCATACATTAGTAAAAGTAAAGACAGAGGGAAGGTTGGGGCCAAACACTGGAGGACTTGCAATGTCGAGCTAAGGATGGGTTCTAGTTGGTTGGCAGTAGGGAGACCCTGGAAAATGTCAAGTTGAGGCTTTGTGTTTTAGAAAGTCACCCTGGAGTCACTGGGGAAAAAGGATTGTTAGGGAACGGGGGTGGATGAAGCAGGAAGACAAGTTAGGAGGCTGTTGATGTATCCTGGAGACAAGCAGTGGTGGCTTCTATGGAGTGGTGGCAGCGGAATTGAGAGAGGGACAGAGAGACAGAGACAGAGAGACCCTCAGAAAAAGTTGTAAGGTGGAATTAGCAGGATTTAGGACTTGGTCACCAACTAAATTGCCTCAGAGAGTTGGGAGGGGTTTAGGCGAAGTTGAGACCAGTGCACAAAATTGAAGGAAGAGTCAGAAAAACTTCAGTAATCAAGATAAATACCATTTTTATTCCATATTTTTAAAATAAAAATTAATGCAAAGCATTCATGATGTATAAAATATGAAAAGTTTCAATAAAGACAAGATATCTTACAGAGTTTTTTCTTCTGCTTCCATCTGCAATATGGCCAAGCAGTCACACTGAAGGTGGGAGGGCTCTCAGTCTACAAAATTGTGGTGCTTTTAAAAAGTTAGTGGAGAAGAAATTGGTTTGGAGTAGAAGTTAGTGGGTGTCATTTTGGCTGTTACTGGTATGTTCAGACTCCTCAAGCTGCAGCTGAGGTCCATCCAGTGTAGGAAGAAAAAGCCATCTCTGAGACTGTGCGGTGGAAGAGGGAGAAGAGAGTTTCAATTCAGCATGGAGACCATCAAATTCACTCTCTTCTCAGAATGTACTGTAACCTTTACTTTGCTTCCCACATCACACAGAATGCGTCGGGAGGAAGTTCCCTGGCAGAACCCATTGCTTCAAAAGTTCAAATTGTGCAACACACCATCCCAGACCTTCACTCCAGTGTCCTAACCAGGGCTGTGATCATCACAATGACACTCTTGTATTCGTTCATTCACCAGTTTCTGCTTCTCCTTTCCTCTTCCCTCCCCTCTCCTCTCTCCCTCCCCTCCCCCCCTCCCTCCCCTCCCCCCTCCTTCTGCTGCTGCCAGCTCTAGGGTAGGAGATGAGAAAGAGGAGGAGGAGAGAGAGAAAAGTGACAACAGTGGAGGATGAAGGGAAGAGACAGGCAGACGGGAAGAAAGGAGAGAAAAGAAAAAGAAGAAGGGAAAAAAAGAAGGTGAGAGAGAAGCAACGATACTAAGGTCACTGGTTTTCTAAATTATACATAAACTATTTCCTGTGAATGTTAGAGCTGAAAACTGCATCCCCCGGCCCCACAGACTACAGTGACAAACAGAGGAGTGAACCAGATTAAACTTTTTTCTTAAATCCAGGGCACAGAGCTGCCATCAACCGACGCTCCCAACAAGCGCCCTGACTAGAGGGACAGGGAGGGAGACGGCTCCTGGGCACAGAAGCGCTGCTTGCACTCAGCTTCTCAACGCCTCAGCTAAATTCTATAGATGCTCATGAAGTCCCAGTGGGGACAAATATTCTAAGGATTAGTGACTAAAAAAAATAACTGCTTTCTCTTCTTTGAAAAAGAGAGAGAGAGAGGAAGGGAGGAAGGAAGGCAGAGGAAGGGAGGAAGGAAGGCAAGGGGGGGAAGGAGGAAGGGGAAAGAACGAGTTCACCAGTAATGACATCATTGC
This sequence comes from Leucopleurus acutus, assembly GCF_964270905.1. Lineage (NCBI taxonomy): Eukaryota > Metazoa > Chordata > Mammalia > Artiodactyla > Delphinidae > Leucopleurus > Leucopleurus acutus. Next base: position 74,526,561 of record NC_139147.1, on the reverse strand, counting down.
TACTGTGAATCTCAAATTTAGCTATAACGACCAATCTTGGACAAACACACCAGACAAGAGAAATGAGCTGGAGGACGCTGAGCCAGATGGAGCGAGTTGGCCAAGGAACTGAGTTTCTTCCAAGTGAGGTTTTGGTGACGTGAATGCGGCTGCCGTAAGAGGCGGCTTCCCTGTAATACCAGTGTGCTGCCACTCCCTGTCACTGCGGGGCCATTCCTCAGCCCTGCAGTCAGAATCGCACACATACAGCTGCGGGCGAAAGGTCCCAGTCTTTGTCTTGGACTCAGGAGACCCCCTCCCCCAACTTATCAGATGACCTTGAACAGACCATGACCTCTTTCGGGAATTCAGTTTTACATCTACACATTGAGGGTGATGATGTGGGAGTAGATTCCCACGTCCTGTGGTTCCCAGATATATATCCACCAAGCAGCCAAGTCAGATTCACCAAAGGTGGAATAAGGGGTGGGGGCTCTTAAACGCACCTTCGGGGGCCAACCCCCTAAGTCTGATTGCACAGGTCCTGGAGCCACCGGGCTGTGTTAGGTAATGGCTGGACTTAAATGATCTCTGCGTCCCTTCCGGTCCAGAGACAACCACTGAAAAAGGCTACAGTAAATTACATCAAAGTCATTGGGGATGGAACTTCCTTTCAAAGGGTATGGAAAAAGAGGACAGGACAGCTCACAGATTTAAGAAGATTAAAAAAAAGAATGCTCATCATGGGAAATCCAATCCACATAAATAAACAGTGGAAAAGGCAATTTTTAAAAAACAGTTCCCTTCAACTTCAACTCCTTAAATCTAATCTATGGCTGTGTAGGAGGGTCAAAGAGGGAGGCAAACCTCTATCTTGAAAGTGATTTATTGCGGAGGTCACAGCGGCCCCTGTTTGGGCCTGTTACAGTTCGCTAAGCTCCACTAAGCTTAGGTATTAAGGGATCCTTCCTTGGAACATTTGTGTAGGAAGAAGGGAGGAGGCTTTTTTCTTTCTTTTTTTTTTTTTTTTTTTTAGCTCTGGAGATGCCTGAGGCCTCATCTAAGTCTTGGGACCCAACACTGTTTGTCTTCCTTTTCTATCCGCATTGCTGATGGCCCAGGCCTTCTCTGCCCCATTGCTCAGTGTTTGTTTATGGCAGCGAAGTAGAAAATTGTAATGTCTGTCATTGTTATTGGTTTGCTGATTGTGTGACCACCTGGTTTGCTGGCTCCAGGACAAAGGAAGTAAGTCCCCCTTTAAAGCCCAAGCTGTGTGCTTTAGGAGTAGGGAGAGGGGAAGGGACTGTCTGCGTGTCTTTTGTTTGCGTCTGTGTGTTGTTTTGTAAAGAATCATTCAAAGCTGAAATTAGTTTAATTAAAACAATAAATCCCCTTTAGCACACTCTTCTTCGTGGCACAAGTTTGCACTAGAAGGCCTTCTTTTTTGCAAGGAATTGCCCTGAAACTGAGGAATTCCTCCGTAAACAACTTTATCCTTGATAGGCTGTGTTGGAGTTAGATGTGTCGTTTCCAGATGTTTTCCAAAGGGCCCTGTGCCCTAGGGTCCACTAACTGCTTTGAGACATCCCTCTGGTCTGCAGAGACCCCACAGCTGTTTGAGCAGAAAATTATTTTCTTTTAATTTCATATACTGCCACATTCAACATATGCACCTTTCATCCAGAGAGGCCGCTAAGATGTTCAAAGGATTCAGAATTACCGACCCACCCCCCTACCCTCTGGAGCCATACACACCAAATATTTAACATCTGTACTGCTGTACCACCCAAAAGTTTTAAATTGAAGGAAGATGTGTTTCTTGCACTAAGTTCCCAGAGGAATTTTCAGAGTAGAGCTCAGTTACCTAGGCTGGCCAGGACATCACTGCAGGAAAATCTTTCTATTGGGTTTTCCTTCTAATATTTTTCTAAGCACTGGAGGACTGTGAACGGTCAGCCCTTCCCTCTGCATCCTGCCCAGAGACACCACAAGCAATATCTGGTTGCAGCATTTAACTGGCTCTGGTATGGTAATACCAATAATAACTGATTTCATTGGGCACTTACTATACACCAGGCCTTGAGTCCAATGCTTAATGTACATGATTTCATTTAATCCTCATAGCAACGTTATTAGGACTGTATAGTAGCAATATCTATTTTATAGAAGAAAAAAATATATGAGACTCAGAGAGTTTGGGTGTCTAGTGAAAGATCACAAAAGCTGGTAAGGTAGAATTTGAATCCAGGTTTGTCTGACTCGGTGCTCACAGTCTCAGACATTAGGCCCTGTTGTCCTAATGCTACATGTCACTGAGGTCAGCTGCCTTGTCATCCAGAGCAGTGCATCTTACCAAGAAAGAACCTGTCATGTACAGAGCGGTGGAGTAGGGTCAGAAGTGAGGTAGAGAGATGAATAACCAATGCCTGGCCCTTGCTCAATTTGCTAACAGAGACCAGCCGTCCCAGGCTTTCATCCCAGATGTAACAGGCAGAATTCTAGGAGGAATCCCCAAATTCCAAGCCCCTGCTGTACACACAGCCTCACCCAGTTATTCAATCAAACATTAAACTTAGGTATTGCTGTGAGGGGATTTTGCAGGTGTAAATAAATTGACTTTAAGAGAGGGAGATCAGCTGGGTGGGCCTGACTTTATCAAAGGAGCCCTTCAAATCCAGGTCTGGAGGTCAGAGATGAATTCAGAAAGATTTGAATTACAAGAGGATCCAATGAGGCTTTGAAGACGGAGGGGATCCCATGGCAAGGAATATGAATAACCTCTAGGAGCTGAGTGGCCTCCAGCGGACGACTGGCAAGGAAGTGGTGATCTCAGCCCTGCGCTGCAAGAAACTGAGTTCTTCCAGCAATCTGCATGAGCTTTGAAAATGGATTTTTACCCAGAGCCTCCAGATGAGAACTCAGCCTGGTGGACACCTGAATTTCAGCCTTTGAGACTCTGAGCAGAGGACCCAGCCATGCCATGCCATGCCTGGGCTTCTACCCATGGAGCTGTAAGCCAATATGGGTGTTGTTCTAAGCAGCCAAGTTTGTGGTCATTTGTTATGTGGCAATAGAAACGCAATCCACCAGGAAATGCTTTAGTTCCCCATCCCTGCCATGCCCCAACACCCCCAGGCAAACTGGGACAACTGGTCACCCTAGATGAGTGTAGGCCCGCATGATGTGTGTTGCTGGGGGGATCTGTCCAGTTTTCATGGAGGAAGTGGCCTGTCCCTTGGGTAGGATTTAGACAAGGGGGAAGGGGTCAAAAGGTTCTTTAGAAGGAGGATGCAGCATAAACAAAGACAGAGAGGCGGGAATATGCAAAGCATGTCAACTGAGATGCCACCAGTGCACCAGCTAAATCCTTGAGGTGGTTAAGTGTTTGGGGGCAGAGACTTTGTAACTTCAGCATTTGAAAGAGTTTGCTCCAGGGTCATGAAAATGGCAGTGAGATTAGCAGCCTGTGGTTGCGCTGTTTCTGTTTCTGTCATCCTGGCGCGGCTGCAGGTCACCCTCCTCGAGGAAACCCTGCACTTGTTGGAGGCAGGGATGTGGCTCATTCAGCGTGTTACCCTAATGCCTAGCGCAAGGCCTAACACATCATTGCACGTTCAGCAAATGCTAAATAAAGATATGGATGAATGGTTTAATGAGGACAAAACAATACCACTTTCAGGCAAATATGTAGCCATGCCGTCCCTGGAAATACTAAGAGCTTAGCAAGGCTGACCCATCCCACTCTCCCCTATCCTCCTCCAGGATCTGACCCTTCTGCTATGTACAGGAGCCTCCCGTGTCCTCCTGCCCAGGACCTGGGACTCTGAGGTCTGATGGCCCATCTCAGTGTTCTCCACACCACCTGTTTGAAAATTGGACAAGGAACTTAATTTTTCTGTGCCTCAGTTTCCTCATGTGTAAGAAGGGCACACGAGGACCCGCCTCACCAGGGGATCACGAGGATTAAGTGAGTCAACACAACACACAAAGCCCTCAGCACAGAGCCCAGCAAAGGGTAAATTTCAATAAATTGAAATTTACTGATGAATTTATGATGAATTTTATTTTAAATAGCAATGACATATTTCCTGCCCAGATTCAGGTGGACACCCTTTCTGCACCCCATCCCAACCCAAGGGCATTTTCGTTTTACTAGAAGATTCTTGAAATAAAAAATAATTTTGAACCCCAGTGGAAGGACTGCCCGGTGGAGGTGGGTCAGATGGGGCCCTCCTGTAGTCAGCCACGCCCTCTATAAAGTTGCTTCTCAAAACCTAGTCGGTGGAGAGGCAGACCACCTGAGTCTGAATCTGTGTTTTCACAAGCTCCCTGGGAGAAGCAGTGGTCTAGATGCACTCCTATCAGCCCTACTGGCAGCACAGCATCCCTCTGACCTTTCCTGACAATTTGCTTTGAAAGTTAAGGTCTGGCTTAACTCAAGCATAGAGGCGAGCCAGACCACAAAACTCTAGCTGGCAGGAGAGAACCTCATTTCTAGGGACGGTTGGCTTTCTGCATGTTTCAACAAACTGGCATTATCCAAGAGCTCTAATGGTCTGAAGTCAGGCTTAAAACTCAGCAAAAATAAACTTTCCAGGAAATTTCTGGCACTCCCACTTTTCAAACCCATCATCTCAGGAATGTTATCCAAGCAGTGGCCTCTTTCCCCACATTTAACTCCATTTCCCAGTTTAGGACCGTTTGCTTTCTGGCCTTGAACTGACAAAATACACACATACACACAAAGGAGAGAAAACAGGGGGGCCACCCTTAGTGTGGGGCCTTAGATAAGTCTTTGGGAAAGTCCACGATCTCATTTTGGCACAATTAGTGTTCTATTTCTTAAGGCAAATATTATTTTCAAAGTACATCTTAAATCTGAGGTATATCTGCTCCTGGTCACTGGGGTTCAAAGAGGCCTATTTGTAAGCAAAAGAAGCAGAACCCACAGTCTGCCTTTATGAGGTCAACAATGCAACAGTCTCCATTTCTTATTCCCCAAGTGAGCAGAATGCGCAAATCTCCCTTGAGGACCAAAACTCAAATCGGTCACATCTTTTGGACCCATTCACAAATATTCATGAATGGACTGTTGTCTAGGGAAGATAATAAGGCATGATCCCTTCACCACAGGAAACTCACAGCTCAGAAGGGAGCGCTGTTTGTATACCATATTCGTCAGGGTCTGCTCTAGTAATCAATTGTTGCATTAACAATTCACTCCAATTTTAGCAGCTTAAAACAACAATTATTTTAGTATCTTTTGTAGTATGTATGGGACAGGAATTCAGGAAGGGCTCAGCTGGGCGATTCTGGAAGGGGTGTCTCCTGTAGTTGCAGCCAGATAGGGTTTGCTGAAGCAGCTGGGGGCTGGCCAGGCATCTCTTTTCATATAGTTTCAGGGCCTTTCCATGTTATCTCTCTGAGTGGGCCAGCTTGGGCTTCCTCACAGCATGGCAGCCTTAGGATAAACTGTTTACATGACAGCTCTCGGCTCCAAAGGTAAGTTTCCCAAGAGACTCAGGCAGAAGCTGTATCGTCTTTTATGAGTAGTTCAGAAGTCACAGTGTCATTTCCTCTCAAGGGAGAGTTGTCAAAGTCATATTATAAGATAAGAAGAACATGCGGAATGGGAGATGTTGTTTTAACCATCTTTGGAAAACATAATCTGCAGGAGTGTTCCAGCAGAAAACAGATGTCACAACCAAATTAGGATAATTCAAGGAAGCTTAACGAAGGCACTAGTTATGAAGATATAGGCAGGGCATAGGGAAACAAGAAATAAGTGTGATATCCTGAGGTGCCTGGTAACAGAGAAATTGTTACCCATGCCTACTGGAAAGAACAAGAAAAAGGAGAGGTTGCAGGAACTCAGGAGAGAAGAGTTCAGGAAGGGCTCCCTTGAAAGCACAGCTGGGGGAATAAATGCCCTGACCTCACTCTTCCCATCCTTCTAATCTCCTGTCAGGCTCCCCACTGGCTGAACCCAACAGGAAGTCCAAAGCCCTACAGCCCACACTGACCAGCCTCTGGGGAAGAGAGCAGAGTGGACAAGAGCAGAGAGTGTATCTGGAGAGGCAAACAGAAGACATCCAGCAGTAAGAAATATCTACAACACAAGGGCGATCATCATCGGATGCCAGTAGAAAAGTATCTGTAACAGGAGTATATCTCTTTCTGCAAGAGGGAAATTTTGAGCTGTTTCCATGTAATCTCACAGAAGTGTAGATATGGTGAAGAGAAGTTCACCAGCAGTCCTCTGGATACCTGTGATGCCACACTTCATCCTGGCGCAGTTGGAAAGGGAGTTGTCCACATAGGCAAGCCAGATAGGACTATGCAGACCTTCTGGGCATTGACAGGAGTGCTTCCTGACCGTCCATGGCAGTGGTCCAACAGGAAGGACAGCGGCTGGGGCCCCTCAACACCCACAATGTGGTGGGATGGAGACTGGCTGGGATGGAGACGGGGTGGTCTGCAGAACCGCTCTGGCTGCCAGCGCCCGTGCCCACCAGAGCAGAGACTGCCTGATCCCTGGAGGCTGATTCCTCTTCTGTCTCAGTGGTCCTTCCAGGCCTGGTTCTCTCACCCCAAATCCCTTTGAAACAGGAGGGAAGGGGGCAGGGCGTAACCTTTAAAGAATGACATAGCCCTTGAGGACGTGACAGAAACTGGTTAGAACCAACTAGGTCCAAGACTGTGGAAGATTCAACTTCCAGTAGACCTGGAGCCTCATTATACACAGATTGTAATATATTAGCATATGTTAAGTGACACACCCAGAGGTGCCATGACAGTTCTGAAGCCAACCATAAAAGGCCAAAAAGTGGGTGGTGGCCCAATTCCTGGAAATCCCCACCTCTTTTCCGAAATAGTTGGAATAATCCTCCCACTCATTAGTCTATGGAATTACTCAGCCCATAAAAACTAACCACCCCGTATTCTGGGCCTCTCGCCTTCTGAGATGGCCCACGCTCTGTCTGTGGAGTGTGTTTCTCGCAGAGCCGTTCTCGCCGTTTGAGATGGACAACATTCTGTCTATGGAATGTGTTATCTCTCTAAATAAATCCACTTCTTACCTATCATTTTGTCTCTCACTGAATTCTTGCTGTGATGAGACATAAAGAACCTGAGCTTCATGAAGTCCTGAGACCAGGTGTGTGATCTCAGTTAAAAGACAATGGGGGCTTCCCTGGTGGCACAGTGGTTGAGAGTCCGCCTGCCAATGCAGGGGACACGGGTTCATGCCCCGGTCCGGGAAGATCCCACATGCCACGGAGTGGCTGGGCCCGTGAGCCATGGCCGCTGAGCCTGCGTGTCCGGAGCCTGTGCTCCGCAACGGGAGAGGCCACAACAGTGAGAGGCCCGCGTACCGCAAAAAAAAAAAAAAAAAAAAAGGACAGTTGAATTTATAAGAAATGTAGGAGTATTTGCAAGTAGAGGTAGGGTAATTGGGTCTGAGTGGTGCTTTAGAAAGATTAATACAGTGACAGCACATAGGACGCAGACCCTATGGTTAAGGCGTTGGATGTTCATTTAGGCATAAACTCATCGGCACCTCCTGCCTTCAGCTTCCATCACCATCTGGTTTGCGAGTCCACATGTTTGGCTGTGGGCCCTCCTGACCCCAGACCTGGGTTTCCAACTCCCCACAGGGCTTGTCCACCTGCATGTCCCACAAACTCCTTAAATGCGTCACAGCTGAACTTGCCATTCCTTCTCACCCTACCCCCAACCTCTGCACCACATCCTGCCGCATCCCTCTGCCCCCCAAATTCCCCTGGATATGCTGTAGCCCCCAGGCCAGAATTCTCATTTTCCTCAACTTCCCTCCCTCATTTCCTCTCCCCAGTCTCACAGTTGCCTGCACTCTCTACACTCAGCATAGCCAGGTCCTTCCAATCCTCCCTTCTATTTTTTTTCCTATTGAATCCATCTCCCTTTTATCCTCATTGGAACTGCCCCAGGTCAAGTCATCAGCACCTCTCCCTCTGCAATTACCTCTACAACAGATTGGTATTGGCCTCCCTACTGCTAACTGTCTGCTACCCCTATCTACTGTGCAACCACAGTCTATTCTAAACACCAAATCTGATCATGGTGTTCCCACTTTAAAGACTTCCTTTGGCCATCCCAGTCCTATAGGATCAAGAAAACACTCTTTCATTCAGCATTTAAAGTCCTCATAAGTTGACCCTGGTTACTCTTCCATTTTTGTCCCTTGCTTTTCCCTAGTGACATGCAGGAATTGATGCGTGGTTCTCTGCATTTGTCTGAGACATCCTTCCTGAAAGCAGTGAGTGATGGGATTAGGCCCCAGCTGTCTGGACCAGAGAGGAAGGGCCTGGGGCAGAAGGAAATCTCAGCTGTTCATACGTCTGCTGGAGATGGAGATGGGAGGGGAATAAGAATATAGCAGTCAATTCTTCAAAAATATTATCCGCCACCCAGTCAATTAAAGAGGCATATGCTACCCAAGGAATGTTTGAATTGTCTTATGTTTAAAGACTGGAAAAAAGGCTTCAAAAGAAAAGCAGATCTGGATAAGATCTTACTCTCTGAGGAGCTGCTGTGGTGAGACCTCAAGTAGGTGTTTATATAGGTTCCTCTTGAGACAAAGTAGAAGATTAGAGTTTCTTCCTCTTGCAAGACTCAAAGTTTCAGAGAGAATGGGAGGCCAGTTGAACCTTAATAAACACTCTTCAGAAAAAAAAAAGGGGAGAAGGAATTGAAGGCCAATTGGTGAATCATAACTAATTAAATTGTTTTGTCTTCCCTGACTCTCTGTCTTTATTAAATAAACATAGATGATCTTAATAAAATAAGTTTTGGCTAACTTTACGGTGTCCTGTTACCACCAGCCCTGGAGCCAGGAGACCTGGATTCCAATTTCGGGTACGTCTTTAACTAGCTGTGTGATCTCGGGCAGTCCTGACCCTTCTCTGAGCCTCAGCTCCCCTGTTGATATAACCAGAGGACTGAACTCATTGGCACAAGTCCCTATATACTCAAGTCTACATTTCTTCAAGTTTAGACCAGTAAAATATTTCCCCTCTTTCTATTTCTCTACCTCTGAATTTTACTTTTCGAATTGCTTCAATCCTCATCTTCTCTTTATTTATTTTTTCTTCTCATTCTATCTGCTCAGTCAAGCAAGACATAGTACTTGTCCGGCCATTTTCCAGACTCTTGACTTAGGTTTACAGAGAACGTTCTGCCCACTGACTCTGTTCAGGAATTGAACTTCCTTGGCGAGGACTCCAGCAGCCAACACATCTTGGACCCTGTGCTGTCGAGGATCCTTTCCAGGCCCGAAGGAGATGAGACCCAGGACTCCGATGCATGAGCTGTCATGCTAACTGTTGCCCAACAGCAGCATCCTCTCTCAATGTTTCCCATTTGAATGATCCTATTAATGAAAATAATTTTTCACAAGGGAAAGTAAATCTAACAGTAATGTAAGCTGTCCTAAAAAAAACAAAACAAAAAAACAGTGATCAAGCTAAGACCATGGTAGCCGTTCTGATGGGAAAGAAATCATTCAATCCAGTCCTCTAGCTCAGCAATCTTTGTACAGTCTCATCATTTTATATATTCTTTGATACCTTCAAATTAATGGACTCCATGATAAGGACTTTATGTTACCAAAGGTCAGCGTTTCTACCCCTCAAAGACAAAACATCTGGGTGAATGACTGAGTTTTCCACTTAAGAAATGATGTCTTGACATCACCTTAGCTCAGATGAGATAATGAAGTACCCAACAACAACACCCCAGGCACTCCTGAACGAGTGGCTAGGAGTACATGGTAGGTTCTTCTCCATCAGCCTGTGAAGATGCTTATGATGTTAAAATCCTGTCAGGGATCAGAGATGGCCAGACACCAGCTAAATTGAGAAGTCAGAAAACTAATACAAACTGAAAATACTGTGTCCAACGGAGATGTACCACCCTTTTAGCTTTACCTGATTCACCAGCCTCAGATGACATGGGAAAGTACCCCTGAAGAACGTTTTCAGACAGACTTCTTGAAATCTTTTTCTCCCGGTAGAAGTCCTTTCTAAGTATATGAGTGTTCAGTTTCATTCATCAGCCCAGCCTTTCAATCACCTGAGGACAGAGGTGTCGTCAGCACCTTGGACCTCTTCATTTGACAACATTCACTGAGCGTCTGTTATGTGCCAGGCCCTGAGTCAGGATGGCATGAAACAAGACACAGTGCTGACCTGGGAGGGCTCATGGTCTAGTCAGAGAAAACTACACTTAACAAAGAACGGCAAATAATGAGATGTGCGCCAGGGAGAGAGTTCGCACGGAAAGTGAACCCAGCCCTGTAAGGAACCAAAGAATGCCTTGGTTTTCTCAATAAGCCGTAGACTATCAGTGCCAGGAAGGACTTTACAGGTTATCTGTTCCAGCCCTCCCCTCCCCGCCCATTTTATAAATGGAGAGACAAAGAGGAAAAGTGGTCACAGAGTTTTAAAGCTGGAGCCAATAGATAAATTCTTTCTCCTTTCCTGTCTGTTAACTTATTGTATGTTTCTCAAATAGTTTTTGAAAGTAGATGAAATGAAATCATAAATATACTGCTGAAAGAAATTCACTTTGCTTTCCAACTAAAAATATACAAGATGTATCTCATCAATATTTGTTAAGCCAGAAGAGAATTACTCCCCCAAGATTACTAAACTCAATTCATGGTCATTTACCTTGTCTGTTTGTTTTAAACTTGTTCCTTTATCCCAGCATCCTACCTCTACTCTTAACCATTACGGTCCTTCATAGAAATCTCATCATTTTGATTGTATTCTCTACATTTGCACAGCACTTTGGAGTTCAAAAAGTATTTTAAAGCCCACTGTCTCTATATTGAAAATCAAGTTGTAGGCTTTAAGCTTTAGAGGGACATGAAAAGTGGAGGAGGTTCAGAATGGAGCTAAGCTAATGATTACGTTGGGAAACAAGTCCTACAAAGCCAAGTGATGGGAGCCAGGATGCCCGAGTCCACTCCTGTGGGTCAGACAAGCAGAGGAGTTCAGGGGAATGGAGTCAAGGGCATGAAATCTGGTGGACCGGAAAGAAGCAAGTCAATAAACACTTACTGAATAACTCCTGTGTGTCGGGTACCACGCTGAGTGGATTCAAAGATGAATAAGCAAGTCACCCCCTTCAAAGAATGTTTGGATTGTTGTACAATCTCCCTAAACCACAGGGAGTGGAAGGCATGAGTGAGCAGAAGCCACAGGACCGAGAGGAGAAGTAGGGGTACCGAATTCCTGAGGTGTGGCCTCAGCTTCTCCAGTGGGTTTGAACCCGTCCCAGCTAGTGACACTGGGAAGGAAGAAAGGTGCCAAAGACGGTGAACATGACCACTGGACACATTTGGGCAGAGGTGGAGGATGACCTGCCACAGGAATGGTAGACTTGAGCCTCTTCCCACGAACACCTTGTAGGTTGAACTTTTGAACAGTGCTTCATTCTAAAGACATTAAGTGGATTCTCATGAGTGAGTCTACTCAGTTTATAGACAATGGGATTTTAATAATGTTTACATAGGCTGAGAGGCCAGAAGGACCATCTGTGTGATATTTAAAATGTGGAGCTCCATGGCTGAGTGCTACTGGGGGCGCAGAGGAGCAGCTAGGGCGAATGAGAGGGTGATCACAGAGCTGGGACAGGGAGGTTCCCAGCAAGTTAGTAACCATCTGCAAATCTATGAAGAGTACTGAGAACTCTCAAATCAAAATTAGGAGATAATGGGGCGGGGGGGGTGGTGGTGAGTAGGGGATGTGGGAGGCGGAGCAGAGGATTGTTAGAAACCGACAGTGAAGACAGAAACCTCAGAAAGGAGGGACAAGTTTGGAACTCAGTTAACAGAGGCATGAAGCTAGTAGTTAGAGCTTCAGCCCGTCTAGGCTCAGCTCCAACCACCTGGACTGCAGGTTCTTCTTGATCATTTAAACTAGCCCCTGTCAGTGCTTTCCAGGTTGGCTGCATCCTCCAGGCAGATAGCTGGGCCCTCCATGGGTTGGCCCCGCCTCACCTCCCAGCCTCCTTTCCCTTGGCTGGTACCTGCCCCCCTTCTCCCCGCTGGTTCTAGCCTCTATCTCGATCCCTCTCCAATGATCTCTTGATATCCTCCCCATCCTTCAAGACTCATCTTCTATAAGATGCCTTCCTGAACCATCCTCCATAGCATGTCCTGCTTCTTGATGACACTTGTTTCATCCTGCATTATAGTAACTTGTGTGCTTGTCTGAGCTCCCACCTCCACCCCTCCCTACGGAACTCCGAGGATGGAGACCCGATCGCTTTCCTTCATGCACTGGAAGCACTGGGGGCAGGAACTAGTGTGCCACAGACCCTCAGTTACAGCCAATGCACACCTGGGACAAAGCTTCTGTGACCCTTTAGAGGTGGTGAGCTGGGTTCTGGAGTCAGCGAGCTCAGGCTAACACTTGCCTCCATCACCAGGTAGGTGACCTGGGGCAACTTACTTGATCTCTGTGCCTCAGTTTTCTCATCTGTAAAATGACCATAATAGGAACTTAAAGGGATTTTGTGGTAGTCTCTGTAAAGCCCCTAGCATGCTGTGTAGACACACTGAGTGCTCAGTAAATTCAGGGAATGACTAAGAACATGGGCTAACAGGGCTGCAATCTCCTTTTGATCTCCGAGGGCGCTCTGACTCATTTGCGCTATATTTCCACCTGGAAGTCTTTGTCTTCTTCAAAGTTCATATCTGCACATAGCAGCCCTATATCATTTCAATGCTGACTGCGTATGCCCAGGAATGCTAGTAGGCATTTTGTTAACAAAAATTCAAAATAACCAAGTCAAAGACATATTCCTTAAAGCAATTTACCAGTTCATCCACCCATCAAACTTGTGCCACTATGAGCTGTGTAAGGCCTACGAAAAGGAAAATGAAATGAACAAGACAAAACCCCTGCTCTCCTGCTGTAGCAGTCTCCCCAGGGCAGAAGGTGTCAATATGCAGTTAGGCATACAAAGAAGGGCTGCGAGTACCCAGAACGGAAGGCAACCGTCTCTGTGCATAGCGAGGGGAGTGGGGGCGTCAGGAACGTCCACAGGCTTCACCGAGGAGGGAGCTGCACCCTACCAGGTGGGTAGGACGTTTGTCGGAAAGAGGAAGGTGGAAGCCACTCCAGGTATAAACAACAGCGTGTGCAAAGGGATGGAGTCCTGACAGTCCACATTCAGAAAACAGTGAGGTCCCAAAGTCTAAAAGGCCCTGAAAATCAATCCCTGTTATTCTAATACTCAAGTGGACTTTATTTAAAGCAGAAACATTTCCACCAAATCAGTTATGCATCCCAGGAGAGACCATCTTATTGCTAAAATAAGTGTACCTTCTCTATTGCTTCCCAAATGATTTGATGGTTATTTTTCTGAAGTCTATTTCTGATTTCTGTCGGACAACAGGTGCCTTCAGGAAGTCTATTTGGTTGAACTTATTTACAAAACAGAAATAGACTCCCAGACATAGAAAACAAAGTTACGGTTACCAAAGGGGAAAGGACGGGAGGGATAAATTCGGAATTCAGGATTAACAGATACACTTCTGTATATAAAATAGATAACCAGTAAGGACCTACTGTATAGCACAGGAAACTGTATTCAATGTCTTGTAATAACCTATAATGGAAAAGAATATATATATACACTGCTGTACACCTGAATCATTGTACATCAACTATACTTTAATTTTTAAAAATAATTTTAAAATTAAACCAAAAGAAAGTCCATTTGGACCCAGGAAATAAAACTCAAAGGCAGCCCAGCATTAGCACTACTTAGTGAGCTGGTCCAAGGCACAAACTCTTCGTATTCCCTGAACTTTTCCAACAAATGGAGTGATTTCAGCTCTTCAAAGCCAGCAAGGAGACAACTTAGGGCTTCTAAACTCAAGATGGACAGGCACAGAACTCATTATACCCTGTTTCACCTGTTCCTCCAGTTACCCTCTGAGGACCATGGAAGGAGAATGCAGCCAGAGGCCGCTTTGATAAGAGCACAGGTAGAGGAGGAGATTTTGTTAATGGCTTCCTGGGAGGCTGTTTGGCCAAACGCAGTGACTGGAGATCAGAAAATACTACTTTTTCTTTCCGGTGCAGAGAGGAGGTGAGACAAAGACTTCAACCCAGAAGAAAGAATCTCAATCTCTCTCTCTCTCTTCATGTCAAATTAGACATAACTTCCACTTCTTGTGGTGGGAATTGTAGTGCTACTGAAATTAGAGAGGCAAAGCTAGGGTCCTATTACACTGTGCACTGTCAGTGATACGTGGTCCCTGGGGAACTAGCTGTTTAAGCAGCCTCTGCATGTCCAGAATTTATGATCTGAGCGGTGTTTTGTTTTGTTTTATCCCCTCAAAACGCAACACAGCCTGATGGGATGAGGACTGTTGTTTATTTGATGGTTTTCCTTTTGGTCTCGGGGCCTGGGTGGGGCTGCAGTGGAGGGATGGGACAGGACTGACCCTGAGGCCTTTGAGTCCTGGTTCCAGTTGTCCTGTGGGCCACCCCCTCCTATGGTTGCCTGCTCAAGCCAATACCTTCTCTCTGATACTTTATATGTATCAAAAAGAAAGAGAACTAGGCTGTGTCCATGGGGCTTGAATAAATTACTTCTCCTTCCTAAGCTTCAGTTTTCTCATCTGTTGAAAGGAGTTGGGGCAGGGTGGAAGTAGGGGACTAGGAAAATCCTGATACACTCAAAATTTTCCCATTTAATTGATATGGAAATGGGATTCTTTCCACCATTTTGGTTTAGGGATATTTTGTGGAGGCAGGGGAATTGTGGTTCCTTGAGTTCCTTAGTGGGGGACCACAGTGATGACCGGGCAGTGAGTGTTAACCTGGCAGCAGTCCAAGAGTGCTGTGTAGAGACCATGCCTGCTTTCCAGAACCAGGGGCTTCACGGGTGTTAAACCTGTATCTTGGGGGCATGCCATTTAGGAAAGAGCACAAGACAGAATAGAAATCCTAGCAAGATGAGCATCTAGCCACTAGACTAACTCACTGAGATTGTGACCAGGGCACATCCCCATCTTAGGGCCTCAGTTTATTTGTGGGTGAAATGAATGTGGTGGACAGACTCTAAGGAGACCCCCATGGTTCACACCTTCTGGTATCCACACTCTTGTGTAATCCCCTCCCTTCAAGTGTGGACGGGGCTGTGGCTTGTTCCTGACCAACAGAATACGGCAAAGATGATGCGATGTCACTCCCATGATGACACCATACGAGACTGTAACGCTCGCCATAGATAAAGTAGACAGTCAACAAGGACCTACTGTAGAGCACAGGGAACTCTACTCAATACTCTGTAATGACCTATATGGGAAAAGAATCTGAAAAACAATAGATATATTTATAATTAAATCACTTTGCTGTACCCCTGAAACGAACTCAACATTGTAAATCAACTATACTCCAATATAAAATAAAAATTAAAAAAAAAAAAAGAATTAAGCCAGAAGAAGAATTAATCTAGCAGGGGAGCCCCATATCTATAATTTCTTTAAAAAATGGCCACTTGTGGGGCTTCCCTGGTGGCGCAGTGGTTGAGAATCTGCCTGCCGATGCAGGGGACACGGGTTCGAGCCCTGGTCTGGGAAGATCCCACATGCCGCGGAGCAACTAAGCCCGTGAGCCACAACTACTGAGCCTGCGCATCTGGAGCTTGTGCTCTGCAACAAGAGAGGCCACGACAGCGAGAGGCCCGCGCACCTCGATGAAGAGTGGCCTCCACTCGCCGCAACTGGAGAAAGCCCTCGCACAGAAACGAAGACCCAACACAGCCAAAAATAAATAAATACAAAAAAAAAAAAAAATGGCCACTTGCATTTTAATAGCAGCTAAAGACATTGGATTTCTTTTTAGGTTACAGATTTGCTCAACGAGAGTGTGGAAAGAGCCTTAGTAAGTGTGTTAGTTAACACATTTTGTTCCTTTCTGAGAGTTTGCTTTTCTGGAATCCTGACATCCTCTACAAATATTCTAAAATCAACGTTATGGACGGCCTCATTTGGGACATGAACGAAACGAGATGGAAGTTTGGCTAGTGTCTGAGGTACTGGCTGTCGGAACGTTCCAGAGTGGTGCTGAGGAAATCTGGCCCACACACATCTTCAAGTCTGAGGAGAAGCAAACCTGTGCTTCTACCAGCAGGGCTTTCTAGGCTGGTGGGCGAACCAGACACTGTAGCGTTTGGGAGGTGCTGCTACTGTAGCTGTAGGAGCAAGATGTGACAGGAGCCAGAGGAGGGGAAAACATCCTGAGGTCAGCACAGGGCTGGGGGTTCAGTGAGCAGCACTTGGGAAATATTTTTGAATGAGTGAATGAATGAACAAAGCATTACTTCCTGCCCTTAGAGGCCTATAGCAGCTACATTTCCCCAGGGTTTCCCCTAGCACTTCAGCTTTGTCACCAAGGATAGAATAAGGTCCACCACTTCCCTTCAAGAAACTTACAGACAGGAGATGACTCCCAAATGACCCAAGAGAATCCGATAAATAAAGACAAGGGAGGCCCAGCCCATTGAGTCGGGAGGAATCTGGGGAAATTTCAGGGAATTTCTGGTGACCCCTCCCAAACCATAGCAAAAGGCTGAATTAGGCGAAGGGTTGTGGACATTTCTTGGTGAACTGATGGAAACTTTAGAAGTCCCCTGCTGCTTGTGGCCCCAGCAGAAGGCCCTTGGAGTTCCAGGATTAAGACAGTTGGTGTCCTGGGACTCAGCCCCTCTGCAGCCGGCCCAGCAGCGGGGCGGGCGGACAGCCCAGAGCCCCGGGCCGGCCTTTGTGCGCCGGCGGCCGCTTTTGTGCGCCCCAAGCCCGTGCGCCCCGCCGGGCGGCCGCCTCTGCACGGATCAACCCCGCCGCGCGCCGTACCTGGCCCTTTGTCACCAGCTGCCAAAGAATTCAGAAAATCAAATTTATTTCCCGATTACCGCCGGGGCGCCCCTTTGTGCGGCGAGGTCTCTTTAACCGTTGCGATTCCAGCCAAGTCTGTGGAGACCTTTAAGAAAAGCCGCCGCCTCCCGGCCCGCGCCCAGCGCCCCGCTGACTCCCGGCCCCCGTGGGAACTCGCCGCTGCGCAGTCTTCTCTCAGTAAAGATGCTAACGAGCCCCAAGGTATGGGCTTCTCAAGGGTCCTGCCTGCTAACAGGGATAAATCAATAGGCATCTTGAGTTCGGATGGTGTGTTTCCTTTTCCCCCCGCTTAGGAATGCATGGATGGACGTTAACTCCATGTCTCACCAGCCCAGCACCGTCCTCAGCCCGCGGGCAAGTCCAGTTTCACCCTCTGAGCGTTGCCTCTTACCAGCTCCTGGCCAGTGCCCGTCTGCCCGAAGCCACAGGACGATCTTAAAATGCTTCTCTTCGGCCGGATTCTCAGGTGTCTTGGGCACCTGAAGATGAAAAATGGTACCATTATTTTCCTTGATTAGGTTGAGATTTCCAGAAATGAATACAAAATACTTCCTTGCCTTGCCAAGTTTTGGCGGCAGTGGGGTGGGGGAGTGTGGTTTTTGGTTGTTTTTTGGTGATTGTGTGGGAAAATACATGTTTTTCTTTGAAAGAAAACCAGTTTTTTAAAAGTAACGCAGGGCTTCCCTGGTGGCGCAGTGGTTAAGAATCCGCCTGCCAATGCAGGGGACACAGGTTCAAGCCCTGGTCCGGGAAGATCCCACATGCCGCAGAGCAACTAAGGCCGTGCGCCACAACTACTGTCTCTAGAGCCCACGAGCCACAACTATTGAGCCAGCGAGCTACCTACAACTACGGAAGCCCACGCACCTGGGGCCCGTGCTCCGCAACAAGAGAAGCCACCGCAATGAGAAGCCCGCGCACCACAGCGAAGAGGAGACCCCGCTCGCTGCAACTAGAGAAAGCCCGTGCACAGCAACGGAAGACCCGATGCAGCCAAAAATAAATAAATTAAAAAAAATAATATTCTGCCAGAAATTTAAAAAAAAAAAGAGAAAAGGTAATGTAGAGTAGGCCCATCGCTACAACATATATCACCTCCACTTTTTTTGTCCACTCATAAATTAACGTGTAGGAGAGATGGATGACAAATCCACCAACCCATCAGCATCCTTCCAACAATACCCTCGAATGAAAACAGTTTCAAACACCATCATAATTCATACATTCATTATAAAATAATATACAGCGCTCTAATTTGAATTATATAGTCATGAAGCAAATAAATCCATAGGAGAATTAAATCCAATAGGAGAATTTGGTCCATTGATTGTAAATTATGCATGTTCTAAATCTTTTGCAAACACTAAAAAAAGGTAATGATCTATAGCACTTAGCAGGAGTCTTTTTTTTTTTTCTGCTACCTCTTTTTTTTTTTATCGTGAGAATTTGGAGATGCCACTCAGTTACTCTGTGACTAAAGGAAAGAAGTATAAATCAATGCCACATTTGCTAGCAAACAGCATTCCTCTCTTTATCCACATCTGTGTGTCTAACACACACACACACACACACACACACACACACACACACACACACACACCACAAGCGCTTGGCCCCCTCAGCTTCGCCATAATTTCGCAAAAGAGTGACTCTAATGTTTTCTGCTTCGTAGGGAGCCGGTGGGCACAGCAGCGAATTGGATACCTACACCAGAGAAGGCCTGAGAGGCGTAATCAAATAAGGGAGCCACTTGAACTGAGCTCCCAGCAGGAGCAGGAGGGAGGCCTGGAGAGGTTACAGGTACTTTTTATCTAGCCTCGCAGGAGAGCACCAACTTCCTGCTGTTAGAAATTTGTCTGCAAATTTTTTCCTCATTCAGACAGAGAGCTGGGGTCCAGGACACACTGGGTTGATATGATAACTTGATTAAGGCTGGGACAGATGACATGGGAGCACCAAGTCAGCTCAAAGGAATCTGTGTTCCCCTCTTTAACCTCTCCTTGGGAGCCTACAAATTATATCTATTAATGTATCAGCCCCCTGGCATCGCGCAAATATGCCGTCTGCTTAAATGTACGTCAATCATTCACAGGAGCCTTTGTGGAATACCCAACATGCTTTCATTTGTCTTTTCCCTTAAAAAACAAAAAAAGTTTAACCTGTTGGGTTGTGCAGACAAAGGCTTGTAGCCTGTCTCCTCCTGCTGCAATCACTTGGGAAGTAGAAGTCGAGTTGTCAGCCCAAGCGTTCAGAGAATCACTTAAATGGGCCCCGGGCAGCTGGATCGGATCCAGGGGAGGGACACTCCGAGGAGGAAGGATTTGGAAACCATGTTCAGTGAAGCACGAATGGAAAAAACTGAGGATTAGCCTGCAGAAGAGAAAACACAGAGAGAACTTGAGATCTGAAGAAGTGCTGAATGGAAGAAGGATGAGCGTCTTGCATGGGCCCCAGGAGAGCCCAGGGAGAGACAGGTGTTCCCAGAGAGCCAGCAAAGTGCCCGGATGAGAAATGGGCCACGTGCTGGAGCCACCCCAGGCGGACGTGAGGAAATCTGCAGTGTGGTCACAGCTGCGGAAATCACAGCTTCCCCTCCCAGTATCTGAGCCGGGAGACGGCCAACCATTGAAAGGCTAAGAAAACTTCAGCTCCAAGTACTGGGGGGAGAGGAGGTGAATTGAGGGTTAATTTCGCAAACAATACAATGGACAGATGTTTTAAGTGTACAGTTCAATGAGTTTTGACAAATGGAACCTAAGTAACTACCAGCCCAGTCAAGATAGAAAACATAACCATCACACCAGAGAGAGGTTCCCTTTGTACCCTTTCCAGTCAAACTGCCCCACACCACCCCTGCCCTGGCAATGACTGTTCTGATTTCTCTCACTCTAGATCCATTTTGTCTGTTTTGGAACTGCATTTAAATGGAATCATTCAGTATGGACTCTTCTGTGTCTGGCTTCTTTCACTTTATGTGCTTTTAAGATTCGTCCATATAGTTTGCTCCTTTTTATTGCCTCGTAGTTTGTCCAGTAAGGACACAGCATATTTTGTTTGCCCATTCTCCTGCTGATGGACATTGGGGTGCTTCCAGTTTGAGGCTATTCTTTTTTTTTTTTTGCGGTATGCAGGCCTCTCACTGCTGTGGCCTCTCCCGTTGTGGAGCACAGGCTCTGGACGCGCAGGCCCAGTGTCCATGGCTCACGGGCCCAGCCGCTCCGCGGCATGTGGGATCCTCCCGGACTGGGGCACGAACCCGCGTCCCCTGCATCGGCGGGCGGACTCTCAACCACTGCGCCACCAGGGAAGCCTGAGGCTATTCTTAATGCGCCTGCTACTAACGGCCTCTCACAATTTTTCATTGCTGGCTCAAAGGGTATATTCCAAATGCCATTTCAGATAGGACTGCAAAGCAAGGAAAGCCTGAAGCCATAAGGTATGGTCTTAATCAAGACAGGGAAGAGTTTCTGGGACTTGCCAGTTTCCGGTTTGCACATCTTCCCCGGAAAGCACAAGTTGCACCCCTGTTGCTCCCACTGGTGGGCAGCAGACATCCACCAGGACTGATCTGGGCAAGCTGGGGTCCTTCATGAGTGAGAATATCTATCTCAACAAAGTTGGTGTTGGCGATCATTTAAGTCATCTCAAAATGTTGGAATTCTCATCTACTGAGCTCCTATCATGTGCCAGGCCCTGTGGCTGTGCTAGGGGCTATGGGAAGGGAGAGACGAATTTGATGAGCCTCTCTTTATAGTGCTTGCAGTCTAAAAGGAGGATTAAATGAGGTGTAAACTATGAAACCATAATTCGGTGTTCAACAGACATTCACAGGTCAGCTGCTGTGCTGGTGTGAACCTGGAACAGGTATTGAGAGCCCGGATCTGCTGTGTCACCTTGGCACATGGAACCCGTCCATGCTGAGTGTCCCCATGTCTATGCATCTCCTCTTTCAGGTGGTCCTGAAAGTGACATTGGCAATGAAGCTTTGAAATTCACATCAAAGCCATCAAAACACAGAATGTTGGTGCTGGATGGCCCTTTAGAGTTCATGGTCCACTCCATTCCAAGGACAAATGGAGAAACTGAGGTCCATGCTAAGAGAAGCTCCTTCCCCAAGGTCCATGCTAAGAGAAGTTCCTTCCCCAAGGTCATGGGCAGAAATGTTTTCCCTCCCAGTACAGCCATTATTCTACAGTATCAGTCTACCATTTATGACAAAGTCCTCACTCTATGACAGAGAGCTATTTATAATGCTGGTATTGGAGGGATATGATTAGGACATTTGCTGTGGTCTCAGCGGGTTGATCAATCAGACTTGGCCTGTGAGCAGTTGTTACATTTAGAGAAACATGTTTGAATCCAGAAGTTATCCAAACTGTGTGATAAAAAAAATAGACCATGTTATGATAGAACCCTATGTGATTAGGGCTCATTTGTCCTCTGTACCAAGTTGTTTATCTAATTGTCGGGCTTTTGGTTTATTTCCTTGTCATTTGTCTATACACAGGTTTGACAGCTGTGTAATCACACAATGCTGTATAAACTACTTTATATTTTGCTTTTTTTCCTTTTTTTCTATAGGGTAAAACTTTTCTAACTTCTGCCAAACCACTCTTGCCTTTATAAACATCGATGTGTATCGCACGTCTACAAAGGGGGACAAAAGGTTGTGAATATACAGCAGTTCCACACTCTCTTCCAGTTATTAACAGATTTGTGTCAAAGAAAAAAAGAAATGAATTTGGATTTATGCAAACTTGGCAGGAATGCGTTCAAAATTAATTTGCAAATCGGAGGGGACAAAGACAGCAGTGTTCATGATTCTTGCTTTGTGGTTTTTAAATAATACCAAAAATTATAAAGTGCTTTATCCACGCACTACAGTTTACAGTTTTCAAAATATCTTTATATCCATTCTTTTACTGGAACCCCTGACCAATGGGCAAAGCGTGTATTATTGCCATTTTGCAGATTAAGAAAACAGCCTCAGTATCTCATAATAACCTATTAATGGAAAAGGATCTGAAAAAGAATATGTGTGTGTGTGTGTATAACTGAATCACTTTGCTATACACTTGAAACTAACACAACATGGCAAATCAACTACACCTCAATAAAAATAAATAAATAAATAAATAAATAAATAAATAAAATAGAAAAGAAGACATCCTGGGATAAGCCACTTATCCACGTTCATGTAGGAAATACATCCATGTGGCCTCCACAACACCACCCTCCACCCACAGAGCATCACAGCACATGCCCAGCCCCACACAGCACCCGAATAAAACACGAGGCTCTGCAGCATTCACAGAGCAGTTCTTCTTGAGTGAATCGTGAGATCTGTGATCGTGGAACATTTTTTTTAAAACACCTAGTATTCACTTTCTATGTGTCTTCTGTCAGAAACAGAACTGCCTAGGTAATCTGGAGGACCCAGTGCAAAATGAAAGTAGAGAGCCCCTTGTTCGAAAGGAAGAAGGCGCCATTAAAAGTCCTAAAATATAAAGTTTTTTCCTTTCTTCTGTAGTCTCGTTCTCAACTTGTCAGGGTGTTTTTTTTGTTTCGTTTTTTAACATCTTTATTGGAGTATAATTGCATTACCGTGTTGTGTTAGTTTCTGCTGTATAACAAAGTGAATCAGCTACATGTATACATACATCCCCATATCCCCTCCCTCTTGCGCCTCCCTCCCACCCTCCCTATCCCACCCCACTAGGTGGTCACAGAGCACCGAGCTGATCCCCCTGTGCTATGTGGCTGCTTCCCACTAGCTATCTATTTTACATTTGGTAGTGTATATATGTCCATGCCACTCTCTCACTTCGTCCCAGCTTACCCTTCCCACTCCCCGTGTCCTCAAGTTCGTTCTCTACATCTGCATCTTTATTCCTGTCCTGCCCCTAGGTTCTTCAGAACCTTTTTTTTCTTTTTAGATTCCATATATATGTCTTAGCATACGGTATTTGTTTTTCTCTTTCTGACTTACTTCACTCTGTATGACAGACTCTGGGTCCATCCACCTCACTACAAATAACTCAGTTTTGTTTCTTTTCATGGCTGAGTAATATTCCATTGTATATATGTGCCACATCTTCTTTATCCATTCATCTGTCGATGGACACTTAGGTTGCTTCCATGTCCTGGCTATTGTAAATAGTGCTGCAGTAAACATTGTGGTACACGTCTCTTTTTGAATTATGGTTTTTTCAGGGTATATGCCCAGTAGTGGGATTGCTGGGTCATATGGTAGTTCTATTTTTAGGTTTTTAAGGAACCTCCATACTGTTCTCCATAGCGGTTGTATCAATTTACATTCCCACCAACATTGCAAGAGGGTTCCCTTTTCTCCACACCCTCTCCAGCATTTATTGTTTCTAGATTTTTTGATGATGGCCATTCTGACGGGTGTGAGGTGATTCCTCATTGTAGTTTTGATTTGCATTTCTCTAATGATTAGTGATGTTGAGCATCCTTTCATGTGTTTGTTGGCAATCTGTATATCTTCTTTGGAGAAATGTCTATTTAGGTCTTCTGCCCATTTTTGGATTGGGTTGTTTTTTTGATATTGAGCTGCATGAGCTGCTTGTATATTTTGGAGATTAATCCTTTGTCAGTTGCTTCGTTTTCAAATATTCTCCCATTCTGAGGGTTGTCTTTTCATCTTGTTTATGGTTTCCTTTGCTGTGCAAAATCTTTTAAGTTTCATTAGGTCCCATTTGTTTATTTTTGTTTTCATTTCCATTTCTCTAGGAGGCGGGTCAAATAGGCTCATGGCGGTTTTGGTTTGCTATTTACTGTCATTCTAAGTAAAGCGAAACGAAGTTTTTAAATGATTAGCATGAGCTTTACTGTTCATCTTTAGATTGTACAATGCCAGTTTTGAATGCAAATAGAAGAGCATTTAACTCCTACGCAGAATCACCCAAATTACAGGATTTTGATTTCGTATCCTATATGTACATGTTTTTTTGTTCTTACCAGAACAGCAGAAGAGTCACTCAAAACTAACTCAACTGTTTTTATTTCACTTCATAACACCTGTTCCCCGAGTGCACTCTGCCTTTGGTTTACTGAGGAGGCTGTTGAAAAGGACAAGCAACTCCGCACCCTCCTCTCTCTCCATTTCCTTCTGTCGTCATTTTCAGTGTAAATGATTGGTCAATATGGGGAAGTCCCATGAGTAAAAAAGGATACGATGGGGTTCTTTGGTCAGTCATGTTTCTTAGAAAACCACTGCTTTCTTTCTGCATTCTTCCATTCTGGTTTGAACAGAAAGCATGGCCTCTTGGAGCCACCAGTGACTCAGTTGTAGACATAGCGCACCTACCTTGCTTTGAGTGTCACTAAGCTCCCTTGACTGTGGGCCCACAGGGACTCTGTTCTCCTGGGCCACGAACGGCAAGCAAGGAATTGCAATGGACAGGCACATCGCATGCTTCTCCCTTGTTCCATCATTTCATTGGATTTCATTTTACAAAACGAAAGTTCAGAGATGAAATCATTAAGCATGTCAACACAATGACAGCAGGGCATGAAACCAAGCACAGGGCCCTTCTGAGTACGGAGTCCTGCACAGGTCAAATGCCCGTGAAGCTGGTCAGAAGTCAAAGGCATCTTCGATTATTACTAGTCTAGAGGCTTTGAGGGTATAGGTATGTCTCTCAGGCCTGAACCGTAGCCCAACTTCTGGACGAGTTCCAGGGTGGAACCCCTTCCTCACAACACACCCCACTGGTGAGGCTCAGAGAAGCACCATCCCATAGGGAAGATGAGACACCCAGTACTGCTCCACTGAACAGCCATGTGCCTGTAGATGGGTGACTTGGGGGTGAGGAAGGAAGGGGGGGTACAAATCAGCTGGGCACAGCTAAGGTACAGTGAAAGGAGAAGTCTTGTCCAAGAAATGCTATCATGCCCAGAAATTAAGGGGGAAATCCAAAATGTCACCATAATCTTGTGGTGCCCTTCTTTCTCCAAAAAATAATGTGTTTAAGCAACTCATCAGTGAAGATATCTCTCTGGCACACACATCTACATGATCTCCAATCCCAGGAACATCTGTGATAGAGTGGAGAAAGCCAGAGAGATCCAAGTTCTGGGTCACAGCTCTGATTCTTTCTTGCCATGTGATTCTGGGCAGGCCACCTAACTTCTCTGCAGCTCAGTTCTCTTAGTTGTCAACTGAGAGCAACGATTCCTCATCCAGCGGAAGGGCCTGTGAGAATTAATCTAGACAATGGCCATAAAGTGGAGTGTAAGCTGGAAATCACTGTGTACGTGGGAAGGCGCATTGGTATCCAGTGTATAATGGTATATATCACATACAGACCCCATCAGGAAATTTCACTCTGGGGCAGAGTGATTTACAAAGCCTTCTCAGAAGTGGAGTCAATTAAGGTCAGCTTTCTATGTTGCTAAACAACAGGGGATTCTGGGTTCAGTAACGTTGAAAGGCAGGCCCAACACACCCCTTGAAACCCGGCTTTTGAGAGGGTTCAAAGGAACGCGAAACAAAAGCCTCTCTTTGTGATGTTTTCCCTCTCCCGTCATTGTCCCCTTTTACCCTCCAAGGGCCTTCGTGTAAAGAAAAGGGGCTGCTAATGTGGCGAGTGGGAGTTTAAAATCGTCCTGGGCCAACAATGTTAGCACATTCTGCCCGGCCTCATTACAGAATCATCTGAAATGCTTGAGAAGTGTTTCCCACTCATTAGCATAAATAGCAGAAAAACTCTTTCACAAACAAAGCAGGTTCCATCTGCCCCCAGTATGTCCTCACCTTGACTTCAAATGGCCAGTCCCTCCCCCAGCACAATACCAGGGGCGCCGGCCTCGGAGGCCCCAAGCACCCCACTTCAGAACGGCATTCAGTGAAATATCAACACGGTAACCTGCATGTTTATTCATTGGCCGGCCCCCTCCTTTTAATGGAGTCCCTTCCCCATTGTGGCCACTTGATGCTTTCACAGACCTAAAGGGAGAGGCTTCCTTTCCAAGCTGTTGGGATCCTTAGCAACCCACACCTTGTGAGTGGATCAACCAGGCTAATTAGGTTTGTTCTGCCTTTTTGGCCCAAGCGTACTTTGTCAGGTATTCTGCTGTGGGATTAAAGAGTCATTAATCACTCCGACCTAACGCTGACAAGGTGGCTTTTACAATGAAGTCCACTTCCTTGGTGCTGGCTACGGCCAAGGCCAGATCTGTTTTGCATTACGCTGCAGAAGAATGTACCCGCTTCTCCCCAGTCAACCTCCGTACACCTACCACAGCCCCAGTCTTGTAGGAGCGGGTGCCAGGGCCAGAGATAGCATCTATCTGTAGGCAAACTATGCTCGCAGCAGCTGGGTGCAGTCAGTTCTGGGAAGGACATTTCACAGAACCAGATTCTAGCATGACAGAGTTGGGGTGGGGGAGGACCTGAGTCACCATCCATGTAACCCCACATTTTACTGAAGAAAGCACTGAGGCTCAGAGAGGGGGAGGGACTTGCGAAGGGCACACAGCGAGTCACATGGAAAGCCAAGATTAGAATGGGCATCTCACCATGCTTCAGAATCCAAATCTACGCTTTTAAACCATTTTCAACACAGTTGATACTGCTGTGTTTGGCAATTCAGAGAGCCCTGAGCCCTTGAGAAAGAAGGGCAGTCATTTTCATTCACCAAGTGCTACAACAGGCTAGGCACCGAGCTAGGTATTTTGCATGCAAATGGTTTAATTGAATTGAATTTAATTTAAATGTCATTTTGATGGGATGACAGGTGAAAGCGCTCAGCAACTATTAGCTGTCACTCAACACCACAGTTTTCCTAGATAAGTATTATCATCCCTATTTTTTATGGATGGAAAACCAGAGACACGGAAAGGTTAGGTAATTCATTCACAGCCTATATTCTTACCCCTGTACCAGACTGCCTTTGGGAAAGATGAGAAGAGTTTCCTAAATCCAGGGGTTCTTGCGAACTTTCATTATTACTTATGTAAATTAAAAGTTTAGGTCAGTCATTTAACATCAGGTTGTCAGCATTTATTGTTTCCCTTTCATCTCTTAGACGTGTGATAACTTCTTCTCTGCTGATGTTTCCCTGTCTTCCTTTCTTCCTTTATCCTTTCATCAACTTAACAAACATTTATTGAGCACCTATGATGCCAAGTGCTGGGAATGCTGAGATTAAAAACGCATGGCGGGGCTTCCCTGGTGGCGCAGTGGTTGAGAGTCCGCCTGCCGATGCAGGGGACACGGGTTCGTGCCCCGGTCCGAGAAGATCCCACATGCCGCGGAGCGGCTGGGCCCGTGAGCCATGGCCGCTGAGCCTGCGCGTCTGGAGCCTGTGCTCCGCAACGGAGGGGCCACAGCAGTGAGAGGCCCGCGTACCGCAAAAGAAAAGAAAAAAAAACAAAAAATCGCATGGCGGCAGGCCCCCTTTCTCATGAAGTTACTGGGAAATGAGCTCCTCACAAATTCAAGAGTAAACCAAGAAAGAGGAAGACATGGATGCAGGAAGCAGGAGCTCCAACCGGGAAAGAAAGGAACCCCAGGGTGCTGCAGGAGGAACACCAGGCGTGGAGGCCCCACCCCCAGAGCTGCAGGGCAGAATTCTGGGAGGGGCTTCACACGGAGATGAGTTCGATAGAAGACCTGATCCTTCAAATAACTGTGGAGGGGATTTAGATCTTTGGCAGAGTTTGAACTTTAATTATTGCTTAATACAAAGGAAACAAAGCAGATGAAAAAAGAAGATAGTTACTAACTCCAGGAAAGGAAAAATAATCACAGTTTACCAAAGGGCTCCATTATAAATATAAATTTTCATAATGTTGTTAAAGCAAGACAACAGGCCCAAAATGGAGTCACGTATGCTAAGTTCCATGTCACCAAACCAAGACTTAATTACAGTTTCGGTTCTCCCAGAAATGGAATCTTAAACCAGTCCATCAGGAATCAGCTGAGTAGTACTAGACAGGTCATTTACCTGATAGCCCCTGCCATCCCTAAAAGGAACTTACCTAGTATAACTTCCTGTTTCTGCTCCTTTCTGCCTGTAAAAGTGTTTCATTTTATACAACCTCTCAGAGCTCCTTTCTATCTGCTAGACTGGGTGCTAGCTGATTCGTGAGTCATTGAATAGATCCAGCAAGCTCTTTAACAATTACTGGGTTGAATGTTGTTTTTAACAATGTAAACACAGAATTCTGAATAAACTACATTAGTATTTAACAATCTTGGGAGGATGTGGAATGTAAGAGGAGTGTGCATGTAAGGGGGGGTAGTGTCCTGGCTAGGGCAGAGAATGAAAGAGCAAAACTCATCTTTCCTAGTGGGCATTCCAGAGTCAGTGCTTAAAACTGGAAAATCAGAAGAGAAACACAGGCATATTAAAGGCAACCCTCACAGGATGATCTGACTCCCCACATTATGTGCATGTAAAACTTTGATAAATACAAACACTAA
Source organism: Leucopleurus acutus (assembly GCF_964270905.1). Classification (NCBI taxonomy): domain Eukaryota; kingdom Metazoa; phylum Chordata; class Mammalia; order Artiodactyla; family Delphinidae; genus Leucopleurus; species Leucopleurus acutus. Next base: position 74,498,170 of record NC_139147.1, on the reverse strand, counting down.
AAAGTCATTGACTGATGTAATTTGAAAAATAGACTTCGCATTGTTGTCTAGGGGTTAACAACATCCTTGGGAGACTTTCAGGTGAAGAAATATTTGTTGTGTACCTGGGATGCTCTGGCCCTGCTGGGCTGCTGAGAGATGAGGAAAAAGAGCAGGAAGTTTACAGCCAATGAGAAAGGGGAGGCGTCCTGAGGGATGGGTTCCATGAACGGTGGAAGTTTGGAAGCAGAAGAAAGAGGTAGAACATTGCAGAGAGAATCCTCAGGCCCTGTCTGGTGAGAGGGACTGGACAGGACGGTTGGCCTGAGCCAGGCCCAGTTTAAATCCCAGCTTCTGTACTTACAGGTCACATGACTTTGAACAAGCTACTTAACGTCTCTGATCCTCATTTTCTACATCTAGAACAGAGAAAAAGAGTCCCCCTCCCTCCCCAAAAACTTGTTGTTGGTCTAAGAACTCCCCAGTAGGCGTTAGGTTTCCAGTTAAACAATAGGAACAGAAGTGTCATATTCATGTTCATTCTAGAAACATTCTTTTAAATACTGCCTATGTTCCAGCTAATACACTATATTGCTAGAGTTGCTTTTGTTTTCCCTAGCTATACAGTTTTTAAATTATTCTTATTAAACATCCTTTGACCATCTATTTATCAGTCACTTTGAATTCTCCTCGTTTAAAATATTAGCAACCCTTTTCAACTTAGTGTTAACTACAAACCAAGTAAGCATGCTTGCCTTTCTACTACTTCAGTTCAAGCACAAAGAAAGAAAGAACGAAAGAAAAGAGAAAGGAAGGAAGGAAGGAAGGAAGGGATGGAAGAGAGAGAAAGAAAGAAAGAGAAAAAAGAAAGAAAGGAAGGAAGGAAGGAAGGAAGGAAGGAAGGAAGGAAGGAAGGAAGGAAGGAAGGGAAGGGAGAAAGAAAGGAAGAAACAAAGATAACGTCTCCCACACAGTATTTTTAGGGTTGATTCAGACACATTTATAAAACCTCTACTAAATATTTAACACATATCACTAAATAAAAGCTAGTCCTCAAACATATTATCAGCAGAACCCTTAAAGTCAATGTTTTTTCTTGTTTCTTTAAAGTATAGAAAATACATGCAGAGATGATCTATTCCAATCTACAGAACGACTTAAAATCAGAAGGAAATCAGCCTTACTATGCATTTAATCCCTGAATGAAATTCCCTGGGTCTGGCTTTCAATTTGGAAAGATGCAACTCACTCATCCATTAAGACCATTTTCCTTACACACGCTTTTTTTACTCGTGTCAAATATGTTCTTAGTTTAGTCGGAAAAGTACACAGGCAGTCTGGCCTTGTGTCATTCTCCCCAGGTCCTCATCCGGTGGATCTGTCTCTCTCTGTCTCTCTCTCCTCAGGCCCGGGGGTCCTCCCCTTCTCCCCTCCTTTCCTTCTCTCTGAGGTTCATCCTTTGCCCAAGCTCACAAATGGAAGCCTTGCTCTCCTCCTGGCTCCACCCTTCTGTCATCAGCGTGTGCACACAGCCCGTGTCAGAGTCTGTCCCAAAGACTTGAGCCTGTTTTTCAAAAAGATTTAAGATTGCCACAACAAACAAAAATTTGACTTAGCATTAGGAAAAATTATAATCAGAGGCTGGCCTCCCAGACTTTCAGGGGGTGGAAATGGGCTCCCCAGAGGGTAGGTTGAAAAAAAAATCAATATAAATGATATTTACTTGCAGTATTTTGGAGGGGAAGAGAGAGGGTAGAGGGAAGAAAAAAAAAATCTGTCTGAACAAGAGAGGTATAATTCAGAAGCTGCCACAAGGAAAGTAGGAACCTCCAAGGACAGATTATCATTCTTTATGATTTGACAAGGTTGACGGGAGAAGTCGTGACTGGACTTGCACCTGCTCTGCGGGGAGCATGAAAACACTGCCGGCCTCGCCAAGCCCCTTTCATAGGCCAGGGTGGGTGGAAAAGGCTTAGCAGCACTGGAAAGACCACCTTCCATAAAACCTATATGATCACTAAGCTAGGGGATCATAATTAACAGTATATTTTGTAACTATAACTAACATCATATATTATTAAAATCATAGCTAATATTTATTGAGCATCTGCCATGTGTCAGACACTGTGCTAAGTATTTTGCATGCAAATATATTTGCATATATTAAATATATTGCATACATATCCATGAAGGGGTCTCTACTACAATTTTCCCTACTTTACAGATGAGGAATGAGGCTTAAAGCGGTGGCGATTTGCCCAGGTAAAGTCAAGACTCAGACAGATGCAGATTTTCCCTGGTTGCAGAGCCTCAGTCTTATGGCAGGACAATTTTTAAAGTATAAATTTATATGCATTTTCCCTGAGTTTCCACAAGCTCTCCAAGCAGAGAGACAGACCTGCTTCAGAGATTTCTGCAGGCAATAAGCAACAAAGACTGAAAATTGAGTCTCTTGCTGTCTTTTGCAGAAGTCAAAGCACAGAGAGATGCCAGGTGTCCTGGAGGGACCTTTGAAAGCAGCCTAGGAGAGAAGAGAGATGAGAACTTTCTCCAGCCTTGGAGAGAGGTCCCTGGAGTCCTGTGTGGTCTCAGCCATTCGGAGAGGTGGCCAAGGCTCCTCGGGATGGGTCCATGGTGCCCCAGAAAGGCCAAGCCTGGCAGGGCTGGGGGATCTCAGCCTCCCCTGGGACCCATTGGGGAGAGTGGAGGAGAGAGCCCAGTAATGACTGGGATTGAGTTCCTCCACCTGAAAGGATGGGGGCATAGAGAAAGATTTAAGATCATTTTAAACAAAATAAAGTAATATCTCTTGCACAAATAAATTTACATACCGAGATCCACACCCACCACAAAATCACACACTGAGTAGGGGAGGAATGGGCAGTCCCTCCACCTCCAACTTCTATTTGCTGCCTGTGGGGACTTGGCCAGGTGGGGTCAGGGGACTGCCATAAATAGTTGAAAACGCCAAGTGTCACCTTCATCTGTGGCATTAGAGGAAAACCAGTCTTCACACTGCAGAGAACTTCTCCCTAGCCACCCTCGGCCCAGAGATGGCCCACTGAGCACACCCTCCTGGCTCCAGGAGGACCCCGCGTGCCATGTACCAGGAACTGTGGGATCCATCACTGCAATGGAGAAAGCATCTGCCCAGATACACAGCCCACGATCAGGGACTCAGCCAGAAACTCTCCCCCAAGCCACCTTGTCCCCTCCCCTAAAGCTTGAATATTTTCAATATTAAGAAAATATCTCTTTGGGGGGAGTAGGTCCATCCGACCTTACAATCCCCACGAGGTGCTCATTTATCACCTCTCATTGCATCTTTTACTTCCCCTTCCCAACACAATGTGTATGACATGCTTATCTGTGTAACTATTTGTCTAATCTCTGTCTTCTATGTTAGAAGTTCCATGAGGAGAAGGACTGTGCCTCGTCCTTTGCTGTATTCCTAGCATGTAATACAGTTTTGGGAGCTCAGTAGGTGCTCGGCTATTACTTCCTGAATGAACACGCAGCAATCACAGGTGGCCAAAACCTTAGTGGTCATCTAGCCCAAGGCTCTGAGAGGCTAAGGCCCGAGGGGTTGAAGCACTTGCCTGAGATTTCAAACTTGGTTGAAAAAAGTCCAAGGACTCCGGGCAGACCTTTGAGTGACTTTCTTCTTTTTTGACTCTAGGATCTTCAGTCTCTAAATTTATCATGGTTGAACCAAGACCAAATCCTGCACCACCTGTCCAGTCACCCATCCTCGACCTTCCATTATGCTCTAAGCTCACCCATTGCAATATTACCCTAGGCTTCACCTACCTATATTTTGGATGCCCTCTGTCCCTACAGTGTCTCGGTCTTCCCAAGACCTGAGAAAAAAAGTTGACCTTTCTTCTTGCAAAGAGTTTTGGTTTTTAATATGAGATTAAAGGCTTAAGACTTGTCCTTATTCAACAGATATTCACTGCATACCTATAAATATGGACCCTGTTCTAGAGTAGGGGCTGCAGCAATAAGCAACATAAGCCTTCATGACGCATACATTCTGCTGTGAGGACAGATAATAAAGGTAAACTAATGAGTAAAAGAATTTCCAGTAGTGAAAAGTGTTATGAAGAAAATAAACATGGTAAGGACTTAGAGAATGGAGGGGTGGGCTATTTTTGATCAAGAGTTAGAGAAGACTTCTGTGAGAAGGACATATTTAAGTTAAACCTGAATAATAAGAAAAAGTCAGCCTGCAGAGTTCTTGGGGAAGGTATTTCGGACTTGACTACTGCGATGGTCCTGAGGACCCAGTCAGATGCCGAGCAGAGTGAACAAAGCTTGCAAGAAGTCCGTGAGGCGGGCAAAGGGCAGATCCCATAGAGTCTCACAGGCCACGGAGGAAGACTGAATTTTATTCTTTGGCATCAGGAAGCCATTAGAGGTTTTTAAGTTGGGGAGTGTTATGATCTTTTCACATTTCAGATGACCAAAAAGACTCAGCTGCCAAGTAGAACAGCAAAAGGGAGACAAACTTAAAGGCTACTGCCGTGGTCCAACTAAGAGAGGAGGGTTCAAGGACTAGGCCGATAGCAGTGGAAACTGTGAGAAGTGACTGGACTTGGGATGTAATTTGGAGACAGAGCTGACATGAGTTACTGCTGGATTGGATGTGGGCTGGGAAGGAAAGAGATGAAAGAAACATGACTCGTAAATTTTGGCTTGAGAAGAGGTGAATGGTGGTACAGTTCCCAATTTGGAGAAGATTGGGTAAGAAGCAAATTCATAGGGATGGAGGTAACCAAGAATTGATTTTAAATGCTTTAAGTTCAAGAGGTTTATTAGACAGCCTATGGAGATGCCAATTAAGCAACCAGGTGTACAATCCAAGGAATATACAATAATCAGGGAATTTCTGAAATCTAACAGGAAGCCTTGGGCCAGGGCTGGGGGTAGGGGATGTGAAAGGAGAGAATCCTAGTTCTTCTTAAGTCTCACCACCCAGCCATTTAGAGGTGACACTCCCCAGTGGTTTCCATACACGAACCTCTTTAACTTAGTCTCTTCCAGGAAAAGGGCCCAGGTCTAATGTCTCAGCTGCAGGGATTGGGGGTTAATTTCACAGCAGATGTCTAATAAATGGCTTAGCATTTCTGAACTATGAAGGTTTACCGTTAACGTCAATGAACTGGGGAACAATTACAATTCAAAACTTTTCTTTAATTAGTGAAAATGTACGTTCTTTCTTAATCCCACTGTCTACAAGGACAGCTTGCAACTGTGGGGCCAGTTCTGGAAGCGCCTGTTGCGAGGCTCCTCGTTAGGTGCTGCAATAAATGTTCTCATTCTTAAAACTGCTTAGAATTGGGTCTTCCCTTCCCTTCCTTCCATATACTTAGGTTTCCCATGCAGCTCACCCCTTCACGCATAAGAACTCCTTTGTTCTAACCACTCCACTTATCCATTCATCCTGCCATGTACTGGGCACTCAGTAAAACATGGTGAAGAAATAGACCGTCCTGGTGGTGCCTGTCTTCGTGGGTCTAAGAGTCTGGTGTGGAGACAGACTTGACTCAGGTAAATGACTAAACGTATCATTACAAATTGTGACCAGTGCACCTCTGCTGGGAAAGGAAGGTGAGCTAGGAGAAGACAGCCTTCGGATCTGATCATCTGAGAAGGCGTCTCTGAGGAGGCGACATTTAAACTAAGACCCAAAGGATGAGAAGGATCCAGATGTGGAAAAGAGGGCAGTGGAGCCTTTCAACAGGGGGGAACAAGCAAAGTGCTGCGTGCTTCCGTCTCCATCTAAACAGAAGGTCCTGCACATCACATATCCTCTTCCTTCTGACTTAGTGTCGCCGCTCTGAACCGGAATGATCTTAGGACCCAGGAGATGGAAGGGATGTTTGAGCCCCTTCCCTAAGCATGGCGCGGTTGCCATATCCTGAGTGCCACCAGCAGCGGCAAGCCAGACCCCATCACCTGTGTGTCATTTGCAAAGCTTTTCAGCAATCCTGTTCTAGCCCCGGAGCAAATAAAACCAGAACAATAAAGTTCCTTCCCCTTGGAGTTTGTCCAGGAAGGCTTTTTTCGGAGACATTTAGATTCCCCTTCTGAGGGGAATGAGATGAATTCTGGGAAATAGCTCTCAAGGTTTCCTTCGTACTGTTTCTCCTACCGTCCCTGGTAGCTGATCCTGGTCAGGGGAGCCGGCCTTCAGAAACCAGTGTCAACTCCGGGGACCCAGAGTCAGGCAAGCCATGATAGACTTATTTAAAAATCAATCCGAGAAAGGTTTCAACTTGTTTTGGTAAGACGTCACCATGGCATGATGGCGATGTAGACAGACAGACCTGGGTTTGAATTTAGATTCAGCACTATGGCTTTGGGTACGTCAATCTCTCCAAGCCTCAGTTTCCTCATCTATAAAGTAAAGATCATAATTTCTACCTTATAAGAATTAGCCTCGATTATCCGTGAAAGGCACCCAGCCTGACTTGTAGTCGATACTCAGGAAATGTTGTGTCCCTTCTTTTCAAGGCCTGGCTCTTCAGTTGGCTAATTACATCTTTTGAGGCATTCAAATGGGGTTACAGCCAGTGCCCCTCTGAGAACATTTCAATTACAGGTGCCTAAGTGGTGCCTTCTCAGCTGGAAATTTGTAATTAAATCAGCAATGGCCGCAGGCTGCTCAGGTGTGTCAGAACAGCTCCCATCCCGCTCACCTTTCCTCCTAGCTACCCCATCAAGTCAATTCCAAAGTCAAGGGGAGCTATAGGAATAAAAATCCTTTAACACTTATCAGATATTGAGCAGTTTGCAATGTGATCTTACCCTCAGGGCAACATTGGTGCTGGCGTTATTATTGTCCCATTACAATGGGAAGGAGGAAATTGAGGTCTAGAAAAGGGAAGCGATGTATTTAAAGTCTCAGAAGCTGCAATGCCAAAAATCCACTGCTCAATCAAAACTACAATGAGATATCATCTCACACCAGTCAGAATGGCCATCATCAAAAAATCTAGAAACAATAAATGCTGGACAGGGTGTGGAGAAAAGGGAACACTCTTGCACTGCTGGTGGGAATGTGAATTGGTTCAGCCACTATGGAGAACAGTATGGAGGTTCCTTAAAAAACTACAAATAGAACTACCATATGACCCAGCAATCCCACTACTGGGCATATGCCCTGAGAAAACCAAAATTCAAAAAGAGTCATGTACCAAGTTGTTCATTGCAGCTCTATTTACAATAGCCCGGAGATGGAAACAACCTAAGTACCCATCATCGGATGAATGGATAAAGAAGATGTGGCACATATATACAATGGAATATTACTCAGCCATAAAAAGAAACGAAATTGAGCTATTTGTAATGAGGTGGATAGACCTAGAGTCTGTCATACAGAGTGAAGTAAGTCAGAAAGAAAAAGACAAATACCGTATGCTAACACATATATATGGAATTTAAGAAAAAAAAATGTCATGAAGAAACTAGGGGTAAGACAGGAATAAAGACGCAGACCTACTGGAGAATGGACTTGAGGTTACGGGGAGGGGGAAGGGTGAGCTGTGACAGGGCGAGAGAGAGTCGTGGACATATACACACTAACAAACGTAGTAAGGTAGATAGCTAGTGGGAAGCAGCCGCATGGCACAGGGACATTGGCTCGGTGCTTTGTGACAGCCTGGAGGGGTGGGATGGAGAGGGTGGGAGGGAGGGAGACGCAAGAGGGAAGAGATATGGGAACATATGTATATGTATAACTGATTCACTTTGTTATAAAGCAGAAACTAACACACCATTGTAAAGCAATTATACCCCAATAAAGATGTTAAAAAAAAAAAGTTACACACACACACAAAAAAAAATCCACTGCTCCTGCCACACCGCCACATCCTGACAAGGGCAATTTTGTCCTTTGGGTGGAAAAGTTCACTACCAGCAACTGTCCTGACTCTTGATCAGCAGCAAAGAATCTGCCCCCTAGATTGCCCTTCCTGCCCCATGCCCTCCCTTGCTCCGGTTCTGCCAGCTTTCTTAGACCAAGGTCAATTGCTTACTCTCTGGTCTGAAAGAGTCCGGCTTTATTCTAGGCTCCGACTTGCATGTCTCATCTCTGGCAATGTTTAACGACAGGTGATAACAGGCCACTTTGGAACCCTCTCACCAGAACTTGTGACCTTTCCTCTAAGGCAGGTATGGGAAGAATCAGTCTGACTTTGATCTGAACCTGGTTCTGGTGATGGCTTTAGGGTAATGGGCACTGGGTCATGTAACCCACCCACTTACCCAAGGCTGACACAGGTAAATTAAGGGACACTCTGTTCTGCCTTCAGAAAAGGACATAAACTGAAGAAATGGGAAATAAATCTCTATCCTCAGAAAGTCAGGATGGAACTCAAGCAAAGCTCTAATATTTGCCGTAATTTCTCTAAAAGAGAAGACAAGGGTCAGAGTTGGCAGAACTCTTCTGATACAATGATCTCATTTCACACAGTGGGAGACTGGGGAATGGAGCGGAAAGTGGCCCATTGGAGGCCATACAGCTGTCAGAGGCAGGGCTAGGCCCCAGGCCCCAGGACTCCCAGTTCTTTTTTCTTACTGAGTCATGCAGTTCACTCAAGAGCCCTAAGCATATTCGATCTGGGTGACCCAGCTGACCTCTACCCCACCGCTTCCCTACCTCTACCTGCCACTCCCAGAAGGTTTACACTGCAGTGGATGCATGTCATGGACTTGGAGGATGTGGACCTACGTCTATGAGATACTGATCCAGGGAGAGCTGTTTCCAACAAGGGCTATCCAAGCAGCCCTCAGCTGGGAGTGACCACCACACAAAACCTGCCCAGTGAAGCAGGAGGAAAAGATTTACATACACCTGGGTGAAACTGAGGATTCATGGGATAAGCTTTTGAGTCTTCCCAGCTTGTGGGATCTGCTGAGACAGGATGATGGAAGTACAGACAGCAGCTGGTTCTTGTTTCCAGTAACTCTGCTCATCCTTCACCGCCTCCTCCACCACCATCACCTCCCACACCACCTCTTTACTTCCTTTTCCACTTCCTTTATATACACCATCACCACCACCTCGACCACCACCACCACCATCACCATCATAACCATAACCACCACCACCACCACCACCATTACCACCTCCACCACCATCACCACCTCCACCACCATCACCACCTCCACCACCACCATCACCTCCACCACCACCATCACCATCATAACCATAACAACCACCACCATCACCACCTCCACCACCACCACCATTACCACCTCCACCACCTCCACCACCACCATCACCACCACCGCCACCACCACCTCCACCACCACCACCATCACCTCCACCACCTCCACCACCACCACCACCTCCACCACCACCACCATCACCTCCACCACCACCACCATCACCACCACCACCACCATTACCACCTCCACCACCATCACCAACTCCACCACCACCATCACCACCACCGCCACCCCCCCACCCACCCCCACCCCCCCACCATCATAACCATCACCACCACCACCATCCACCACCATCATAACCATCACCACCTCCACCACCACCACCACCATTACCACCTCCATCACCACCACCACCACCACCACCACCATAACCATCACCACCACCATCATAACCATCACCACCTCCACCACCACCACCTCCATCACCACCTCCACCACCACCACCTCCACCACCACCATCACCATACCCTGCACCCCCTCCTCCATGTCCTTCACCACCACTGCCTCTACTCCCACCATGACCATATCCTTCACCTCCTCCTCCACTCCCTCCATTACCTCTCTCACCTTCACCACCAAACCACCTCCTCTACTTTCTCCTTCACTACCTCTATAGCCACTTCATCCTCCATTTCTTTGACACCATCATCACTGTGACCACCCAGCTCCTGCACCCCCTCCGCCTACTCTACCTGCATCTCTTCACACCAACACCAGTACCATCCCTACCACCTTCCGCTCCCCTTCCTTCTCACCACCACCTCCTTTATTGCCTGTACCCCTACACCACCACAAGCAGCTACACCACAACCTTATCTATAGCATTAAAATAGGTCTCCTACCAAATATGCTTCTGAGATCTTAATGCTTTCAAAGTCGAACAGGCGATCAGTATTTGAATCTATAGCCAGAGTCACTGAGATTCATCTCACATTTGAAATAAACCAGGATTAACTCCCTCTCTTCCTGCTTATTTTGAAACTGCTTATCTGAACACACACACACACACACACACACACACACACACACACACTCACCATCTCTCTCTCTCTCTCTCACCAGAGGACCATAGGTACTCTGAAATGAAGCAGACAATGGTGCCCTTGTTGCATGAGCCTGATATTAATAGACTATTCCTTTTGATTTCAGCCTGGAAACATTGGCAGCAAACCAATGTGAGGAAAGAAGGGCTGTGTAGCAAGAGTTTAAAAAAGAGATGAAGAAAAACCCCAACCCAGCTTTGATCACAGGGGTCTAAAGATGAATTGTGGTCATTTCACAGGTCTCTGGGTGGAGGTTAATGTCAGTTTGAAACAAGGAAACTGAGTTTAAAAAAAAAAAAAAGAAAACTGAGAAGAGGTGCACTTTCTGATGGAACAGGGCCCCCACACCAGAGGATCAAAGCTGCTCGCTATGCAGAGAATGAAGGATTATTCACTTTCTATTTTTTCACGCCTGCAGCACACATGGGGATCTAATTGGTCAGGATGTGAAATACAGACAGGCAGCCGCAGCAGCGGGGCAGAGCCCGAAGGGGGAGGCGAATGCTTTCTGCAGCTGCAAACCATTAAAGGCAAGCTTCCCCCCATGCGCCACTTTAATTGCTCTTCTGTGTGTTTCCTCAGCTCACAGCCACTAATGTCTACTTCCCAGTCTTTCTGATCTCAGAGGTGATGAGCTTGACGGCTGTCAGGCCTGCCGGGGTCAGAGAAGGCGAGAGACACGTCTCTGGAGAGTGAGGGCGGGACCGCTGGGCTGGAAGAAGCGTGAGCGCCCAGCAGGAACTCCGCAGGCTCTGCCCAGCCTCACGCTCGTTCTTCGCTCCTTGGGGTCTTGGGGTATAAAGCCAAGGCTCTCTCTCAGTGTGGTGTTGTCTTGGTTCTGACCCATTACAGCAGGGGAGACAAAATAAAAACCCCACCACTGTGCAGTGTCTGACCTCAGGCCTGTCACTCAACCCCTCTGACCCTTCATTTCCTTGCGTTTGAAATGGGGTGTGTGCCTAACAGCGCCCTGAGGATTACATGACGTCGTGAAATGCTAATCAGTGGAGGGAAGTCCCTGTTGGTTGTTATCACCTCCACTTGAAACTTCTCTGCCAGCCTCTTGATCTACTTTAGGGCTGAGTCCCCCAAGTCCTCCTTTCAGCCCTTCTCAGTGCCCCTCACTGGTGAAAGCCGCGCTGACTCTCCAGGTCTGCAGGAGGGCAGAACCCTCGCCATGCTGAACACCACCTGTCACTCATTCTGGCTCCCATCTTTCCTCTCTTAGTTGTTATCCTTAGCCACATCCTCCTGGCTGACACTGCTGCCTCCAGTCCTTCCCTGCCTCCCCTTCCCCCCGCCCCCATTTCAAGCACCACTGACCTACATATATGTAGCTACAAAATGCAAGCCCAGCCATTCACTTCTCTGCTGAAAACTCTCTGGCAGCTCGCCATTCTGTTCTCGTGCTGTCCCTTAGCGGGGAATGCCTTCAACCTTTCTTGGTCTGACTCATCCTTTAAGACTCACCTGAATTGTTATCTCCTCTAGGTGGCCACCGTCATGCAGGATGATGGCCTCTGCTCAGTATATTTGTGCGTTCACAGTGCCCTATCATTGACCACATTGGATTAGAATCATTTAGTCATTCCTCCACTCGAAGGTGTCTGTCTCTTCCACTGGAGTGTAAGTGTTTGGGGAACAGGCCTGCATCTTAATTCATCTTTATACTCCCAGCATGTGGCATGGCTGGCAGAGTGCCTGGAATATAACAGGTACTCGATAAATGTATTTATGGCTTTCAACTGTTATTTATTTGTCTCTCTGCCTAAACTACCCAATGAAGTTGAAAGCATTTGGTGAGATGGAGATCTGTCTGATTCATTTTGTATTCTGCACAATGCCCAGAACACAGCAGAGACTCAAGAAACAGCAGCTAGTTCTGCTGTGTCTGACTTGCTGAGGGCTCTTTCCTCAACATCTAGAACAGAAATTTGCACACAGGTGCTCGATACATATGTTTTGAATGGATATGCGGACTAAAAATTGTCGCTCACCATCTGGTTCTATGAGAATGAAGTCACTAGTCGCTGCAGTTGTTAACCTTCAACACACCCTGAAAGGAGTTCAGGGCAGAGATCAGGAATGAGGCACTCTGTGCTCTGAGAAAAACTGGCAGAGCAGGCCTTCAGATAGTTAGATATTTTCAGGGGAAGATTTTATGAGCCCAATTTCTTGCATTTTCTCATATCTAGAAAAGCACTAAAATCATTAACATCTGCTTTTCAAAATTAGCAGTGACCCTGTGCCAACATATGTGCTTGACTGCACGTCTCCCCCTTCACCAAAATCACATCTATACAGATCCCACCCCCACCCCTTTGGAGCAGTTCCTCAGAGCTATCTGAGAGGCTGTCTCCGGGGCTATGGCCCTCATTTTGCCCCAAATAAAACTTAACCCACAGCTCTCATGTTGTGCATCTTTTTTCAGTCAACAGATGAATAGTGTGGCATTGTAGGAAAAACACCTGTCGTGGTTAGAAGGCCTGAATTCTAGTCAGAGGCAAAAAACTCAAACTTAATGAGGCCAAAAGAGAACTTCTGATTTTCTCCAAAACTCAACTCCTCACTCCAACTCCCAGCAAACATTCCCCCATCTTGATAAATGGTACCAAACCATCTAGTTACTCAGGCAAAAATCTAGAAGTAATATTTGATTCATCTATTATCTTCACGTCTCACATGCAATCCACTAACAAGTCCTTCAAGCTCTACTTCCAAACTACATCCAACCTCTGACCATCACCTTTACAGCCACCACCCTAATTCAAGCTGCCATCGTCTCGACCTTGCAATCGGTCTCCCTACCCCAACACACACACGCACATAAACACATACACACACGCACACCCTTTTCATTTCATCACCTTGATCTTTTTTGTATCACTCCAATACCTTCCCACTTTACTTAGAATAAAATCTAAACTTCTAATCGCTGTCTACAAACCACACACAATGTAGCCCTGGCCCCGTCTCCAGATTCCTCTCCTCCTTGCACATCTCCTTCCAACCACACTGGTCCTTCTACAATTCCTGGAATATTATGGATTATTCTTACTTCAGAACTTATCCCCTCTACCTCAAAATCTCTTCCCCCATTATTCCCACTCTTAGTTCAAACGTCACCACTAGGCCTTCACCAACCCTAGGTGTGATGGTTCATTTTACTTGTGTACTTGACTATGCTACAGGGTGCCCAGATATTTGGTCAAACATTATCCTGGCTGTTTCTGTGAGGGTATTTTTGGATGAGATTCACATTTGAATGGGTGGGACAAGTGAAGCAGAATGCCCTCCCCAATGTGGGTGGCCCTCAGCCAATTGCTTGAAGGTCTGAATAGAATGAAAAGGCTGACCTCCACTGGATAAGAGGGAATTTCCTCCCACCTGACTGCTTAAGCTGGGATATCTGTCTTTTTTCACCTTTGGACTCGAACTGAAACATTGGCTCTTCTTGGATTTGGAACCTGCCAGCTTTCAGGAGGGAACTCACGTCACCATGCTCCTGGTCCTTAGGCCTTCAGACTCAGACTGGAACTACCCCATCAGTTCTGTGGGTTTCCAACTTGCTGACTGCAGGCCTTGGGACTTTCCAGCCTCCATAATCTCATGAGCAAATTCCCTATAATAAATAACTTATAAAAGTTTTAGAAGAAAAAAATAGGTGTAGATCTTTGCAACCTTGGCCTAGGCAATGGAGTCTTAGATATGATACCAAAAGAATAAATAACCAAAAAAAAAAAAAAAAAGAATAAATAACTGAAGGAAAAAACAGATAAATTGGACTCCATCAAAATTTAAAACTTTTGTGCATCAAAGGACACTATCAAGAAAGTGAAAAGACAACTCACAGAACAGGAGAAAATATTTGAATTTTCTGCATATATCTGATAAGAAATTTCATCCAGAATATAAAAACAACTTTTAAGTTTAATAATAAAAATTACACAATTTTAAAAGAGGCAAAGAATTTGAAAAGACATTTCGTCAAAGAAAATATACAGAGGACCAATTAGCACATGAAAAGATGCTTAACACTTACTAGGATGGCTAGTGAAAAGCAAACAAACAGAAATTAATAAGAGATTGCAAAGATATAAAGAAACTGGGAACCTCATACATTGATGGTGGGAATGTAAAATGGCAGTTGCTCAAAAAGTTAAGCAGAGTTACCATACGACCCGGCAATTCCGCTCCTAGGTATATCTCCAAGATTACTGAAAATATATGTCCACGCAAAAACTTGTATATGAGCGTTCATAGCAACATTATTCATAGTAGCAAAAAATAGTGGAAATAGCCAAAATGTTCATCAACTGATGAATGGATAAACGAAATGTGGTACATCTATACAGTAGAATATGACTTGGCCATAAAAAGGAATGAAGTACTGCTACATGCTACAATATGGATAAACCTTGAAAATATGCTAAGTGAAGCCAGACACAAAAGACCATATATTGGGGCTTCCCTGGTGGCGCAGTGGTTGAGAGTCCGCCTGTCGATGCAGGGGACACGGGTTTGTGCCCCGGTCCGGGAAGATCCCACATGCCGCAGAGCGGCTGGGCCCGTGAGCCATGGCCGTGGAGCCTGTGCGTCCGGAGCCTGTGCTCCACAACGGGAGTGGCCACAACAGTGAGAGGCCCGCATACCGCAAAAAAAAAAAAAAAAAAAAAAAGACCATATATTGTATGATTCCATTTACATGAAGTGTTCAGAATAGGTAAAGCCATAGAAATAGAAAGTAGATTAGTGGTTGCCAGGGGCTAGAGGCTAGGAGGATTGGGTACAGGATTTATTTGGGGGTTAATGAAAATGCTCTAGAATTAAATAGCAGTGATAGTTGTATAACTGTGAATATACTAAAAACTACTGAATCGTATACTTTAGAAAGTGAATTTGATGGTAGGTGAATTTTATCTCAATAGAGCAGTTATTTAAAAAGTGTTCATTATATTATTGTTTATACTAGTAAAAAGGAAATATTCAAAATGTCGTTTTATAAAAAAACTTGCTATAATGAATCTATTTGACAGAATATTGTACACTCATTCAATTATATCTATAAAATTTTATAATACTATATAGAATGATTATGAAATAATATTAAGTAGGCTATAATCAAACTATTATATATATTTTTAATCATATCACTCCGACTTTTTTTTTTAAGTCTGGATGAAAACCCCAAACTTTTAACAAATGTTGGCTCTAGGTACTGAGATTTGAAAATTTTATTCTTCTTGTTTCTACTTTTCTGTATTTCCTAAGCTTTCTTTAAATATCACATCTTTTTTATAATAAAAATATATTTTAAAAATCCCATAACTGTAGTAGTTAGTTACAGTGTCAGAGTTTCAGTTTCCAGGAAGAGAGCAGAGTGCAGCCTGTCCCAGGGAGACAAGCCCAGAGGACCCAGTGGGTGACACACAGCGCTGACATGGATGAGTCCAGACCTGGCTGACCCGGGGCCAGGGCCAGGGCCAGGCAGCATCTTTACAGGCTGGAAGCCTTCTTCTTTTCCTGTTTTAAGTGGTGCTCAGTTTTTAGAACCCCATTGTCATTTCGAAAGCGGCATGAGCGCTCAGGTCCCCAGGCCTGCATCTTTCCTTTGTCTGCCCTCCCCCCACTATTTATTTCCTTTTCCATCTCACAGTGGCTGCCCTTCAGGCAGTGACAACAACGATGTTGTTACAGGTGTTCGCTCACTCTGGTCTCATTTGCTCTGGCAAGAAGTCTGGTCGGATCAAATGCCCCTGTGGAAACTCAGCTGAATTGTCTTCATTTTCTATCATTTTATTTTAACATCCCAGCAGTCCCCGCCTGTCAGGGTCTCTGCCGGCAATTCAGCCATTCATCAATTTAAAGTATGGCCATACGGTTCTGGATGGCATCCAACCCCACAGAAGAAATCACTTCTTTCCTTTTCATTTTTCTTTCGAAGCAAGAAAGAATCTGCTCATCTGGACACAGGGATACTGACTTTTGAGCCAATTTAGGAAGCTGCTTTTAGGTAGTAATACTCAGTATTTCAGTCACAGGCCAAACAATTACCCCATGTAATTACTGGTGTCACAGAGAAACCGGTAAAGTCATCTTTTTATTTAATAGTAATTGTACATACTTTATTTAATTAATCATATTTCTCATTTAATAATAATAGTGACATTTATTCCACAACAGGACTTCTCTTGTATTAACTCATATAACTCTCCTTACAGCCCACAGTATCCCCATTTTGTAGATGAGGAAACTGAGGCACAGAGAGTTTCATTGACTTGCTGAAGTTTCCACAGTTGTTATTGGTGGAGGTGGGATTTGACCTCCAGCAGTCTGAGTGTAGGTTCTATGCTCTTAATCGCTGCAATTCTCAGCCTTTCAATGAGAGTCATAGTAATGTACCACTCACCCAGGAAAAAGGGTAGCCAGACTAAAGGATTAAGTGAGCATTAGAACTAAATTAAGTACTTTTTCAGGAAGACCAAGTTTTGCTGGACTCAGGGTGATCTTACTCCAAGTTGGTTTCATCCGCTAGTAGGAACTCAGTGGCATGCTGTAGGGTGAAGCAGAAAAGAGACAAGGACACAAGTTGTCCCTCGTCGGTTAGCCATGCAGGGAAGACAAGATGATGTCCGATGGGGGACCGCACTGACCACCAGTGGGAAAGCCACTGTTTGCTAGAACGCCTCCACCTTGGAGGAGAGAGACACTGAGCCGCACCAGACAGCCAGTGGGGTACTGGTCCCATCGCAGGGCATGGGAAAGACACCCTGGAGGACAGCCCCCGGCTGGGCTAGAAGGTGAAGGGTGCCCCTGGGTTGTGCAGTGTGGATTCTTCTCTCTAGGTTTTCTGGGAGAAGTGTCTTGTCATCCTGTAGAGGTGGTTGGGGGAAAACTGCCTGATGCACAAACTCCAGACATTCCTGCCCCCCAGCTTCTGGGTATGGCCCCGTCCATAGAGTAGCCAACTTCTCCTCTGCAAGGGAAGTGGCAGGCTGGTGCCCTGCTTCCACTCCGCTGTGGGCTCTTCTTAAAGAAACCTCATCGGCATCTGTCATTTCACATTTCCAGGTTTCTTTCGTATTCATAAACATCTACAAATGTTTCTCCTTGCATTGCTGCTTTTCAAAAAGAATCAAAGGCACGGTTTCCCAGCCTTCTCTAACCCAACACTGTGCCAGGCTTTCTCGCCTAACCTTCTCTGCATCTTGAATAGCCCCTCAGGCGGGGCTTCACTTTCTGTGGTTTCTGTGTATAACTCAATCAACACATGTACTTTTTCACGCTCTGCTTGCCCTCACCCGCTCACTCTGAGGCAGAAATCACTGCTAGGCCGTTTTTGCCAGACACCCAAGACTTTCCCCCTGGAGGCTCTCTGTCTGTTCCCACCATACCTCTGTCCGGAATATTCCACAGTTCAGAGTTAGTTGAGGCACAATGAAAAGTAGTTAGCACATACAAGCCAGCCTAGCTTGTCTCATTTTACAAACATCACGCCATTTATAAAAGTGTTTTGGATGGGTCCCGAAGTACCAGTGAGGGAAGACTTGGAAGGGCCCCATGTTTAGTTTAATGCTCTGTTGTCGCTGTCTTGAAATTCTTGATAATTTTTGAACAAGTGACCCCACATATTGGATTTCGCAATGGACCCTGCAAATCCTGTAGCTGGCCCTGCCCCTGCCGGCTGCTGCCACTCTCCACGGCCCCCTCACCACCCCAGCCGAGGGCCCACGATCCACGTCTCTGGAACAGAGAGGTTTGGCTCCCAGCAGAACTTTGAGGTCTGGTTCTTGAAGCTGTCACATGATATATCACTGGTTCCCTTTTCCGGTGAGGAGCCTTCAACAAGAGGCCTCCCTGAAAGATACAAAGATCATTACCCCGGTTCTGCAGGTGAAACAGAAAGACTCTCAGCTTAGGCACAGCCCCAGGGCTAGGTAGGAAGAGCTCCAACTCTAGGACCGAATGGGTTTTATCAGGTGGGGTACGGGGTGGGTATTTTGTAAAGTGGTCAAAAAAATACCAGTGCCCAGCAGATTGTCTTTACAGAAAAGCATCACTGTAGTCCTCTAGCGTCAAGAGAAAGGCAAGGGCTCCAGGCAGATGGGCCATGTCCCCTAATCTAGCCTGCAAAGTACTGCCTAACAAGAGAGCATAATTCTTATATCTATAAGGGGACCTTGAGACGAGGAATCTGGATGTGAGCAGCTGTCCCAGAGGCAAGCTCCCTAAAAGATAAAAGAAGAATTTGTAGTTGACACACTATTTTGAGATCACAAAGGGTCAATCCGAGTGAGAATGCAGCGTTTCGCCATGTGTTGATGATACAGGCCTGGAAAGTCCCTAAGTCAAGCACTCCTGGAGACAGGACAGTTCTCTCTGGCAAACACCATGGTGAGATTTGGGGCAGGTGACTTAATCTCTCTGGGCCTGGTTCCCCTTTTCTAAGTGATGATACTTTTAGTACTGACTGCACAGCATTGTTGAGAAGAATAAAGTCGGTTTTACATTAAAAGCAATCAAAACAGTGCCTGGCGTATTGTAAACACTCAAGAAGTGATAGTTACTATTACGATGAAGGGGAAGCTTCTAACTAAACGGTGGATACAGGTAAAGACCTTGAGTTTTCTAGATGTTGTCTTGAGCCATTTCCTTCTCAGTTTTGCCCCCATTAGATCCCAGTGTCCCTACTCCTAGGACACATTCTTTCAAGATGGCATCCCGGATACTGGGAAGAAGAGAGACCAATAGTTGAGGGGCTGGAAGGAGGAAAAGGATACTACTCATGAAGTGCCCTTGCTGGAAAAACCAACAAACAAAAACAAAAAACCCATGAAACTGAATCTGGGCAGCCCTCTAGACAAAACAACCAATTTACAGAAAATCTAGGGGACAGAAGGACCTTAACCATAAACAGACCACAGGGGTGCGTTCAGCAAAATCCATACTGTGGTGAACTCTATAGGGCAAGTGACCTGGTTTCTTCAAACAACGATAATGAACGAACAAAACGTAAGAAAAAAAAATGGAGATGGAAACGTATAGATTTTAAAAATCTCAAGGGACCTATCACCCAATTACAATATATGAACCTTATTTGTATCCTAATTCAAATAAATTTTCTGAGTAGTTGATGATATGACTATTGAAAATTTTTAGGTGACAATGGTTTTAAGGTTAAGTTTTTGGAAGAATCTCTATCTTGTGGAAACACAAAATGAAATACACATACACAACATATCTGGGATTTGTTTCCGAACAAATCAGCGAGAGGAGGGGATGAAGATGAAGCAAACTGGCCATGAATTGGTAATTAATAAAGCTGGGTAATGAGAACTCATGTGATTTTTTTCTGATATTCTTTTTACTTTGTATATGTTGAAATATTCTACAAAAGAAAGGAAAAGAAAACCCAGTTGCATGTGTGGGTTTGGTGATGAGATGCTTCCCTGAGGAAGGACTCTGTCCAGGTGGCCTGTCGTCATGGGAAGGTTTGAGGAGCTACTTATCTCCCTTTGCCTCGGTTTTCTCATCTGTCAAATGGGGATTGGACGATTGCACACTCCTCGTGGGGCTGCTGTGGATATTGAATGACTAGATAGAGGTAAAGCAATTACAACAGGGCCTGTCATGGGGTAAGTGCCGTACAACATTTGCTATTATTACAGCATAGTTAGCTTCCTGCAGTACCTCACTGCATCAACCAAAACTAAATCTCTATAGAACTTCACAGCTCACAAAGCACCTTCACAGACACCACCTCATTTGAGCTTCACAATAGTCCTTGGAGATAAATACTAGTCTTATTCCCATTGGGCAGATGGGAAAACTAAGGCTCAGTCCGTCGTGATGAAGCCAGTTAGTGGCCAAACCTGCACCAGGGTCAGGTGTTCTGACCCCTTCCCAAGACCTCTCCCGGGTACCAAGGCTGTCCTTTAGGGATGAGTCAGAGGCTAAAATTAGATCCTCAAAAACTCGATTTTTGTCTCTTTGCATTTTGTGACCAGCACCCCCTTCCCCTGGCTGGGGGACACTAACTGTACTCATATGGAGGCCAAGGCCCCAGCCTAGGCAGGAGGCGGGCACTGGGTACAGACAGCCCTTCTGTCTAGAGTTTGGCCCAGCCAGGCCTTCCTCCTGTGGCCCAGGAGCTTGTCACAGCTAAACATGGGGTGGGCCTGAACATGTGGCTGCCAGCAGGGCTGAAGCCACCCCCAGGCCATAACTCAGGCAGGAGGTGCCCTCCAACCCTCAGGGGGGTGAGGGGCACACAGGTGGGTCTCCAAATCCAAGCCCAGGATTTCAAGACTAGCTTCTCTCAGAGGGAGAGGCCCTTGGGCAGCAGTGTGCTTGTTCCTCTTGGTCATTTCTGCCTGAGAACAGGCCTGGGGGCCCCGGGCTCTTCGAATGTACATTAATAATATTCACAAAACCTACCATGTTTTGAAAGCTAGGCACTGCGTCAAGCACGACAGACATATTTCTCATTCAGACAATCCTCGGTCACAGGACACTGTGAAGCAGGTATTGGTTTGTATTCAAACGACACAGAAGTTTAGGAAGTGAGCCATGGAAGTCTCCATCCACATCCCAGCCTGGATCCTGCCCTCCAGAGGCGGGCATTGTGTGCAGTCTGTGCATTCTCCCAGACACTCGTATGAATTTAATCAGTGTTATATATACACACCCACTCGTGTGCGTACAGGCGCGCGCGCGCACACGCACACACACACAGCTTGTTTTTATGAAAATAGGATCGTACCTTATTCAGCAACTTGCTTGTTTCACACATGCATCTATCTTTTTCTAATCCCGTACATATGAATATGTGAGAGGCTGTTGCCCCAGAATCATACCCCTGACCCTCCCTCAAATAGAAACCAATTATTCTTATCTAAGTTTTGGGAGGAAGTTGCAAGAAGTAAAAAACAAGAACAGGTCAGAACCGACTAGGCCCAAGATGGTGGAGGATTTGAATTCCAGTAGACCTTGAGCCTCATCACACGCTCACTGTAATACATTAGCAACCAAATGACACACCCACCAGCACCATGACAGTTGACAGTTGCCATGACAGCAACAGGAAAAGCCCATAGAAGGACTGAAAAGGAGAGCTGCAACAGTTCTGGGTCCAAACCACACCCCGGTTCTCGGATAATGCATGAATATTCCTCCCACTCTTTTTAATTCCCTCCCTTTTACCTCGACCGTCCTATATATTTGGCATCTCTGCCAGAATTGGGTTGAGAAGTTGCTTTGTGAACTTACATTCCGGATTCTCCATTCTTTGCCCGTTGAATAAAGCTTGTGTTGTTCCAGTCTCGGCATTGGTTTTGTTGTTACTGACTACATGAATACGATAGGAAAAAGAAACTCCCTGGCCAGGACAGGGGGTCTCGGCCCGGGCTAGGACCCCAACGCGGGTCCAGTTGACCAATTCGGTGACAAGACCATAAGGAGATCTGCAAAATAAGCAAAAATTATTACTGGGTATCTCTAAAGGTACGTATTGTTTAGAACACACCCTTCCTAGCTCTGATTCCAGCCTCTGAGCTCTTTCTGCAGCTCTATAAGTTGTAGGGAACTGAGGACACACAGGGATTCTTGACTGTGGACACACAAATGAGCTGGGCAGCCCCCATTCCCTGTGCAAAAGCCAGTTCACTGTGTCCATTTGAAAATGCATTTCAAGATTTCTGATCTACGCGTGTCTGTTTTTAGGATTCTCCCTTGAACCAACAGTAATATCTCTCTAGTTCACTCATTAACAATAGATTAAATAAAATCGTTCACACGTGTTCATTTGTTACCTGAGGGTTGTGATTTCACTTTCTTTGAAGACCCTCTGGTAGCAACAGGCATGACTTTTCTCTATTGTAGAGATGGGGAGATTGAGACTTGGAAAGGTTAGCAAACTGCTCCAGGTAACACCATTGGTGAAGAGCAGAGTTTGGATTCAAACGCAGGTCGGCCTGCCCCCCCCTACTCCCCGCCCCAGTTACCATGCCATCCTGCCTAGATAATTTTAAAGGAATGGCACTAGCTTTCTGTCAGGTACTAGTCTAGATATTTCAGCTATGTTAATTCATTGAACCCTCCCCTTAGCCTCTGAAGTGAGCGTGAGCCCTGCTATCCGCACCTTACAAACGATCAAACTGCACAGAGAGGTCAGGAAGTCAAAAGGGGATGCAGAGCCTGGCACCGAAGCCGATGCCTCTCTTTTCCTCCATCTGTGCTTTGGTAAACTGAAGCCACCTTGGTTAGTCATGTGGACGGTTATCTGTGAGGTACCAATGCCAAGAAACTTCAGTCCTGAAAGGAGCTTGAGGCAGTGTATTCATCTCCCAGGACTAAGTGCCACAAACGGGGCACCTAAAAACAGTGGAAATGTATTCTCTCTCAGTTTTGGAGTCTAGAAGTCTGAGATGAAGGTGTGGGCAGGGCCACGCTCCCTCTGACACCTCTAGAGGAGAATCCTTCCTGTCTCTGCTAGCTCCTGGCATCTGCTGGCAATCCTTCGTGCTCCTTGGCATAGAGCTGCATCTTTCCCATCTCTGCCCTTACACGGCATTCTCCTTGCATGTCTCTGTGTCTTCATATCCTCTTCCCTCTGTGCCTGTCTGTGTGCGTCCAAATTTCCCTTTTTACAAGGACACCAGTTATATTGAATTAGGGCCCACCCAAAGACCTCACCTTAACTTTGTTAAATCTGCAAAGATCCCATTTCCAAATAAGGTCGCATTCTGAGGTACTGCGTGTTAAGACTTCAGTGTTTCTTTTTGGGGGGTTGGTGGGGAGACACAATTCAACCCATAATGGGCAGCATACTGAAGTTCAACCTTTCCCAAAGTGTGTTCCTGGTGTGCTCTTCTCAAAGATGCTCTGTAGAGAAAAGGTTCCTGTGGTCTCAAACATTGGGAAAACTCTGCTCCCTGCCTGCTAGATGCCCTGGTGGTGAATCTCAGAGGTCATTAGCACGCAAACATCCTTAAAAGAGCTGCAGAAAGAAGCCTGTTGACTTTGCTTAAGTTGGCATTTCCCAAACTTATTCAAGCACAGAAGTTTTGGAGTGTCATTGTTGTGTTAATAGTGTTCCATGGAACATACTTGGGGAAACTCATAAGATTAGAGCATGAAACCAGAGAGGCCTAGACTTGCATCGTGACCCTGCTAGTACTGAATATGTGACCTTGGGCAATTTATTTTCCTCTCTGAGACTCAGTTTCATCTGTAAAATGGAAGTGAGAATTCCTAATTAATTACTTAGGGTGGGTTCGCTGCTATAACAAACAGACCCCCAATAGTATAATGGCTTGGAAACAGTAGGATACAAGTCTCCATCTTGCTCAGGACTGGGCAGGGAACACACTGGCTCAGCAGTCTTTCTTCACACAGGCACTCAGACCCCCAGGCTGACAGATGTTCTGTCATTTTAAATCTGTGGCTTCCAAGGTCATCCCGGGTGTTGCCCCTATTCCATCCAGGCAGAAGGGGGTAAAGTTTAGAGAGGGCTTCCTGGGAGGTTTTCATGGGCGAGGCTCTGTAGTGGAGCAACTCACTTCTGCTCACAAACCATTGGTCAGAACCCAGTCCTCTGGCTGCAACTAGCTGTAAAGGGGGCTGGAAAGTGTGGTCCATGAATGAGCAGCTACTTCCCAGCAAGAGCTCAACGCTAAAGAAAGGGAAGTAGGGACTTCTGGTTGAAGGTTAGCCATCTCTGCCACACTTACCTTGCACGTGTGTTCTGAGGATTAAATGAGGCTTTTGACATATGCAAAGTCTTAAGCATCACAGACAGCTAAATAAATGGCAACCATTTAAAAAGGAAAAAGATATGAAAGTGAAGTGTCTTGAGGGATGGAATCAGAGACATGCCCTGGGCATGGCAGGCGTGTGGCCCCATCCTCCTCTTTCTTCCCAAGGCATCCTGGTGGCCTCTGTCTGGTGTGTGGCGGGGAATGGGGAGCACAAGTCCTCAGGGTGTCGTTCAGCCCAGAGCAGCTTCTCCCCCTCCCACTTCCTTCCCAGCCAGATGGAGCAGCGTGTGCTCCAGAGTCCTGACAGCCTCACGGCTTCCCGGTGGTGGCCCCCAGGACTGCAAATTCTACCTTCCCGCAGTTGCAGAGCCAGCTGAGGGATGGGCAGCGCGCCAGGCCCCCTCGGCAGCCCCTGGAGCACACGCCAGTTGCAGACTCTCAGGATGCCGGAGGGAAGAGGCGGGGCTCTCACCAGATCACCATGACCACAGCCTCCCTAGCAAAGGCCTCCAGAAACCCGACAACGCATGGCTTCCTCTCGCTCCTGGCTTCTTCCCCAGCTACCTGGCCACACAGCACAGGGGAGAATCATCTCTAGACCTCCAGATCTCTGGACTCCATTGTTCCGCAAGGGGGCATAAGGGGTCAGTAGAGCAAACCCTCTGCCTTCCAAAAGAATTCATGCTTTAAGTCCATATTAATGATTAAGACAACTGCACCTCAAATGGTATCCCCAACCTCTCAACACAAACACAGTTCCGACAGATGTCTCCCAGCAGCCCCCTCCCCACCTTTCTCGCATGTAAACAAGCTTTCAGAGCTGCCATCAATGTATACACACAACTCTGCTCCTGACCCTTCTTGCTGTGCTTTGGATACACTTTCCCATGGATCTGGGTCATCCTGGTGTTGAATATTTCACAGGACTGCAAAATACACGGAAGACATATTTTTAGAATCTTAATACCCAGACCATCTGGGTGATACTCCGACAACTGGAGAGATTCTTGCTGATGCTGCAACTCCCCAAATCCAAGTCCTCTTGCAAACAGAAAAGGTTGTGTTTTGCATCTGTCCATACACACATGGGTTTTCTCCAACACAGTGGACTGTGGGGTGTGACAGTTAGCGATTTCTTCTCTGGAAGTGGCATGACCTGCAGGAGTTACCGTTGGCCGGAGTTGCGAGTACAGCCCGAATTTATTGGTTTTGATCCCCTCACCATTCCCTGCGTAAATTAAAATGTGACATTATTACACCCTCCAACAGCCCACTGGTGACCTTTAGCACTCTCCCCCCTCCACAGCCATTATTCAGCATAATTCGACTGGTTTGAGGCAAGTTGGGAGAGTGGGGAGGGCTGGGTGGGGACAGGGGAAGGCAGAGTCCAAATTAGAAACAGATTCAAAGAGCATTTGCAGGGAATTAGGCGGCGGGCCAGGAGCGCTTGCTGGCAGCGTGTGGAGCCCCTCTTTAGGGACTGTCAGCTCCTCCTAGGTTTCCACAGCGGATGTTTCCCGGCCAGAACGCAGCTGGGTTTCAGTTGTCAAACCCTCAGCCAAGTCATCTGAGAAGGGGGCGAGTGCCTGCGTGCACGCGCGTGTGTGAGCCCAGACCACGTTCACACGCGCCCGCGACCCCGAGGCTGCCCCCTGTGCGGTTCCACACATAAACACCTGCCAAGGTCCACCCTGAACCGTACACGCACCCCTCGACACGCAGAGGCATGGACAGACACAGGTGCACACGGAGAAAATCGGGACAGGCACACTTACACGTGCACACACACACAGACTTGGGCTGTGCCCCTGCCCACACTTTCTAAGAGGATTTCCAGAGCAGGTATCTCAGTCCACATCACCACCCCGCAAGGCTAGCTGTGTGACCTTGGGTTAGCCCTTCAACCTCTCTGAACTTCTGTGTCTTCAACTATGAAGTGTAAATAATGGCAGTTGTGATGATCGAAATGAGATAATAAAGGTGAACACCCAGGGAAACAGATGTGAGAAATAGTGAGGGGATGGCGGTGGTGGCCGTGAAGATAACTAACATTTGCTTCACATCCTTTCTAGAGGAGACATAAAGCACTTTGCTGACTTGATTCCTCTCTCAATAAAAGGGGTGTGAGGCCCTTTCCATCGCATGGGGAGAGCAAGGGCCCCTGTGGCCGAGGACAGGCACGTGCAGAGAGCTCCCATGGTCACAGCTGTGTGGGCACGGGGCCCAGCCAGCTGGCTGCCCCCCGGGTGCCTGGGGCATGTCTAACAGGGCACTGAGGCCGGCAACTCTGCTCTGCACCTCCCTCCCTCCCTCCCTCCACCTCTTGCTTCCCTGCTGTTCCTGTCAGGGCACGTCCTCTTCCACCCACACTCTTGGCGACAAATATCTCCCCTTTTCCCCTCGCCCTCCCTCACCTTAGGGGCTTCCCTCCAGTCATCCTAACTCCCAGAGCCCTGCTCCTCCTTGAGCCCCGCCAGCTTCTGATCAATCCAAGGGAAGCATCTGACCTTTCCTGGGAACCTACTATGCACCAACAAGCCCTTGTTCTGGGCGCTGTGGGGATGGGGGAGGGTGGTCCCACCTACCTGGTCCCACCCAGATAGGACTTAGATGTCACCTCTGCCTGGGGATTCACAGCCCAGTGAGGGGATCAGCCTAGCACAAAACACCATAGGAGACCCAGTCAGAAAACACCAGAACAGGGCACGAGCTCTGGATAGACTCGGAGGTCAGAGCCAGCAAAGCACGTCTGACTGTGCAGGTCAGGACACTGAACAAAGCACCCCAATACAGGGCAAGAACCAGGATGGGTGATGCGAGCGCCCAGATACAAACTCCCAGTGGAGCTGGTCCCGAGGTTCTCGGACGCACATCAGAGTGACCAGTGCCAAAACCCGGATGGACGGGGTGAGGGGGAGACACGAGAGTGGCAAGGGGTTAGGTGGGAAGCAGGAATTTCTAGATCTTCATTTAGTCAACAAATATGTGAGGAGCACCTCCCGTGTGCTGAGTGCTGGGAATGCAATGACTAGTAGAACACAGATGCTGCTTCACGGAACTAAGTGTCAAGTGAGAACAACTGATACACAGACAGGCAATGCCAGTGCCGTGGGATACGCGCTCTATAGGAATGGGCTGGGTGTACGGTGCTCTGAGGCACAGAGAAGTCAACTCATTCACACGGGAGGATAAGAGAAGGCTTCCAGAAGAGGTGGATGGGCAGGGAACCAAAAGGAGTTCAGGACGGGTGCCAGGGGTGAGGGGAGAGATGAGACTAGACAGATCACCATGGATGGTCTCCACTGGCTCACTCACTTTCACTCATTGATTAAGCAAATATTGTGACAGGTCCTATGCCGGGAGCTGAAGCTGCAATGGCGAGCAAGACAGACACAGGTGGTTGAACCAAGGCTGTTAAGGGTGGGAATGGAGAGAAATCAATAGCTTTGAGAGAGCGAGAATCAACTTTAATTGGATGATGGGATGGGGAGGGAAGGATCTAAGCTGATGGTCAGGTTTCTAGCTGGGTGCTGAGTAGAGGAGGAGCCCTTCCCTGTCAGAGGGGGTCACACAAATGGAAGCGGGTTGAGGAGTCTGCTTCCGTCTTGCCTGTTTGCAGGGGCAATGGGACAGTGGCAATACCCAGCATCTAAGCTGGGCTGCGCGGTGAGAGCTGGTGACGATCCAGACTGGAGTAGGACCCCAGCTGAAGACACAGGTAGCATCTGAGAAGGTGTCAAGAGATTAGCCAGCTGCCTGAGCCCCAGCTCAGAAGAGTGGAGTTTCGGATAAAGTTCTGGCCCTAGAGGGGAACGGACGGACTAAAGGTAAGACATCAGCTTCGTCCAGGTGCTTCAGATACCGGGATTGTGGTTGCAACACAAAGGCCAGCCCCCTTCTGCCGGTGGACAGGTCAGAGCCGGCTGCCCGAACCCTCTGGAGGAAGCTGGGAAGCAGCCACCAGCACTCACGTGGTAACACTCGTATTAGGTCTGCTCCGTAGCACTCAGCACAGAGCTGGGCAGACAGTAGGTGCTCAAGAAACACTCTCCTGGGAGCACATGGCTGCTCAGCAGACAGCAGGAGACTCGCCACGGTGAATGCAGCTCTGGGCCTCCTGTGGGCCCTGAGCTCCCTTTGAATTGAATTGGAGCTGCCGGTCCCTTTGGCTGCGTTAGGAGAAAGTTCCATTTGCTTAATATCCCCTGTAAAGATGGCAGCTTTTAGTGCCAACCTTTACCCTTCTGGAGCACAGGTCAGAGGCTTAAAGCGTCCGCTCTTTGAAATCCCAGACACTAGCCCTACAGCTGGGTTCCCTAAAATGCTGTCATTCTGATGAAGTCCAGGCTGACTGTTTAACACAAATACTCAGACAGCACAAATAGGGCTGAAGTTTAGGGCCTGGAATAAAGGAGAATAAACAGCCAACCAAAGATGGAAAAAGAATTTTCAATGCTAAAGCTTATCCCCTTAAGATGAGCCTCCTCTGAAGAGGTAAGTTTCAAGAGGTTATGCCCGAGAAAGGCTGTTTCATCAGCAAATAAGACAATGTGCAAGGCCAGCCTGGAGTGATTCGATTCGAATTTTTTTCCTGCTAAAAAGTGTCGGAAGCTCACCCTCTGGGAGAGATCTCACCCAACTGCACTACAGGACAGAGGTTGGGACGGTCAGCAGCGGAGGCCTGTTTAATAGCACGCTACCTGCACATGACGGGGGCGACCTGCGCCGATGCTGTGGTCTGAGCCTCCTAGGAAACTCACCACAGCACGGGGCACCTGGGCCAGAGCCCCTCCCGGAATCTCAGGGCCATCGTTTGTGGCGTGGCTCCCTCAGCTCAGCTGATCCCTAACGTTGGAGAAGGGGAGCCGAGAGGGAGGGCCTTGCCCGAGATCTCCAGCTCAACGGCAGCACCGCTGAGGCAGGAACTCAGGCATCTGGCTCCAGCTCTGAAGCTGCTCCTCGGCTGTGCTGTGAGCGTGAACGCGGAGCAAACTCAGCCTCATCTGCCTGTACTTCTCTTCATATGAAAACCGTCTTCTTGTCATGTCTGTTACTCTCCAAGAAACAGATTTATCTAGAATCAGTGATTAGAGTGCATTTTGCATATACAAAAGGGATATGAGAGAAATGCCAATATACAGAGACATGGATCCAATCAAGTAAGTATATCACACTTCTGGTTCACAGCTAGTGAAACCTGGGCTCAAATAAATTTAGGTTATGATAAAAATTGACTTTGTAATATATACTCTATTGACTACATCACGGATTATTTGCTTTTTTTTTTATTTTAGGAGGAACGGATTGGATTTGACTTGGTTGGATTTATCTTTTTAATTTTTATTTGTATTTATTTTTTGGGCTGTGTTGGGTCTTCGTTGCTGCACGTGGGCTTTCTCTAGTTGCATCGAGCGGGGGCTACTCTTCCTTGCAGTGCGTGGGCTTCTCATTGCAGTGGTTTCTCTTGTTGCGGAGCTTGGGCTTTTAGGCCTGTGGGCTTCAGCAGTTGCGGCACGTGGGCTCAGTAGTTGTGGCGAGCGGGCTCTAGAGTGCAGCCTCAGTAGTTGTGGCGCACGGGCTTAGTTGCTCCGCGGGATGTGGGATCTTCCTGGACCAGGGCTCGAACCCGTGTCCCCTGCATTAGCAGGCGGATTCTTAACCACTGCGCCACCAGTGAAGTCCCGGATGATTTGTTTTTAAAGTAAAAATAAGTTATTTTCTTATCACATACTTGAAGTTTGAAGTAGATTTGCATTAATATATTAAACTTAATATGTTGCACTTAATGAACAATAAAGTAAATGGGAAAAAGTATGAAAAAAACAAATCGCAAAAATGTCTTATCTCTACCCAGATGCTGGGTCTAAGATCTCCGTTAGAACCTGAGAGGACCTGTGGTTGTCATGGATATATAAAAATGCAAGGAAAACATAAACAACTAAGAAAGAGACTGAATGTGGCAGATCCCAGAACTAAAGTGAGCAGTCTGGGCTCCTATCACATGCCCCGAAGGGCGTGTGGTCTCTGATGGCCCAAGAATAGAACCAGCCCCCAGCGGGATGGGAGTGGGCCGTGGACTTCCTGCCGTTTGGTCAGACAGACTGCCTTCCTGAATTACTAGGTCTAGGAAGCGGTGGTGACAGGGTGGGGGCGGGGTGGAGAAGCTACACGTGTCCCGGACAACACCCACACAGCCCTCTTCCTCGCTGCCGCCTCATTTCCCCTCTTACAGACCACTTACCTCATCTGCAACACGCCCAGATGGTATCTGGGAGCTCTAACGGCTCTGAAATCCCACAATTCTAGAATTCAGACACAACACCAGTTGGTAAGAGACAGGCAAAATCCCAGCCCCGAAAACCAGTGCTTGATGTCATAGGAGATACACCGAGCGTGGGATCAAGGACTCAGACAATAGCTGCTCTGCACTGAGCAAGGGGCATGTACTCAGCAAGGCGATGCGCCCTTCCGTGCATGGTCACGGTTCGTGCCCATGTGGGCATTGCCAGCACCGGTGGGGAGATGCAGCTTACACAGGTTGGTCCACCAGGTGTCCAATCCGCAACCCCCTGTCTCTCTCCATCTCAGCACGCTGGACACTGGCTTACGCTGGAGGTGTAAGCCCAGGTGAACCTCACCTCTATCCCCACACACCCCCTGACTGGGCATTCCTAGCAACGGGAGAAACACACCCTCACCTCCCTTCTCCCCAGAGGAGGAGGTTTCATCTAATGGGTAAGTTTGGGAGAAGAACCCGTGCCTGCAGGAGGCAGCTTTCTGGGCTGGGCCAATGTATCCAAAAGATCATCATTTCTATATGTGCTCAAAAAGCCACGTGTGGCTAGTGGCTCCTGTGTTGGACAGTACAGTCTTAGAGGCTAACCAACTGACCTCCCATGTCCTGGCTTGAAGACTTCCAGTGGAGGACAGGTCCCCACCTTTGGAATCACTCTAGTTACTTGGTGGGCACTTCTGGTTGCTAGAAACATCTTCACATCAAACTGAAATCTGCCTCCTTATAATTTCCCGCTTCTCAATTCTAGCCATGCCCCCCGGACTATCTCACCCCCTTGACTGCTCCAATATTCGAAGACAGGGGAACACACTCTCCTAGTTCTCCACAGCCTGGCTCTTCTCAGGGTTAAACGGCCCCTGTTACTTCCGCTGTTTCTCACATGAACTTGAACCTCGGCCCGTCACAGGCTCATCCTCCATTGGACCCTGGTCCTCCACTCAACTTGCCTCTGTTTCTCTGAGAGGCAGTCAGAAGGGGACACAGGCTCTCGGCAAGTTTCTCAGTCTTTCTTCAAATACCTACCTGCTGCCCCGAGTCAGTGTCCAAGACTGGCATTGTTTGCTGGGACAGGGCTTCCCGTTTATTCCTCGCTTGAGAACACTAGATTTATAACTGTCGTGGACACCTGTTGTTTTTGACTACCCAGTATGCAAACTGTCTTCCCAATTTAGAAGAATCCCAAAATAGGTGAAAGCCAGGGCCCTGCCCCCCCTGACGGAGGCTGAAAGGGAGCAGACTTCCACCCCCCCGCACCACAGGCTCATGCCTGAGCCAACGGCGTGAGGTCCATCCCAGCTGTGATGTACTCGATTCCTGAGTTTTTCATACATTCTTTCTGATGATAAGAGACGTGGCTGAAGGTGCGGGGGAGAGAGGTCCAGAATCAAACTTCCTACTACCGGTGCTTCTAAACAGTTCTCCAGAAGTAACTCTAAACCCACCTCGAGGCTCTGAACTCAGAATGATTCTCTAAAATTGAGACCAAGACTGAGATAAAAAAAACTTGTGCCTCTCCCTGCTGTCACCAGGGATTACCGTTTCCACCTTGGAGAGGAGCCCTGAGGCCCTGGATGTGGGTGGCAGCAGGGAACAGCACAGGACTTGGAGTCAGGACAAGCTGGGCCTCATCCCAGCTCAAACCCTGATGCTGAGGGGCCCTGGGAAGATGGCTTCCCTACCCTGGGTCTTGGGTTCTCCACATGGAAAAAAAAGGACTGAGTGATTTTTAAGGCTCTTTTTCATTCTGATTCTCTGTGACTCTGAACCTCAAAGGAGCTGTTATTTCCTTGAGTTCCTACTTACTGTTTTCCCCCTTCTTGCTGGCTTTTGTATTAACGCTTTACAAATTTGTGAATGGATAAACAAAAGGTGATATATCCATACCGTGGAATATTACTCAGCCATAAAAAGGAATAAAGTACCAATATGTCTACAATACAGATGAACCTTGAAAACATTAGGCAAAGTGAAAGAAGCTAGTTACCAAAGACCATAGATGGTATCCTTCCTTTATATGAAATGTTCAGACTAGCCAGATCTATCGTGATATAAACCGAACTACTGGTTGCCCAGGGCTAGCAGGAAATGGGGAGTAGCTGTCAAGAGGTATAGGATTTCTTTTAAGGGTGATGAAAATGCTCTGAAGTTGACTTTGGTGATGGTTGCGCAACTCTGTGAATATACAAAAAACCTTGAATTGTGCAATTGAAATCAGTGAATTGTACGGCCTGTGAATTGTATCTCAATGAAGCTGTAAAAAATAAAATCAGGCAACAAGTTTAAGAGAAATCTGATGCATTGGAGGACAGCCTTGAAAATTAAATCCACTCACAACCCAACAATTCTATGTTGTTTGGTGTTTAAAGTCTCTCCCTTGGTCAATTAACCAAAATTAATTGATTTATTTAAATGTAACATTTTTTAAAATTGCCCCTTCTTGGAAGGTCTAATTAAAGTCTAATGGGATCAAGAAAAGGAAAGACGGTGTCTGACAGGTTTCCACACTTGATTCCAGAGAGTTCACTGAGGGTAGCTTCTCTTTTCCCGAGACTTTTTATGAGGTTCTATTGGAAACTGTCCTCTGAAGAAGCATCATAGAACAGTGCCTGTCATACTTTGATAAGCACACTAATCACCTGGGGGTCTTAGATTCTAATTTAGTAGGTCTGGGGTGGGGCCTGAGAGTCTGCATTTCTAACAAGCTTCCCAGTGTTGCCCATCTGCTGCTGGCCCATGGACCACACTTCAGGTCTCCAGGCTCCAGGGCCGCATTGTCCAGTGTGGCTGCTGAATACTGGTAATGTACTGATCTGAATTGAAATGTGAGGTGAGTGAATGAGAGAATGTAAGTGATGTAAGTATAAAATAGACACTGGATTTCAAAGACTTAGCGACAAAACAAAAGAATGGGAAATAATAATTTTTACATTTGTTGCATGTTGGAAAAATAATATTTTGAATATATCAAATTAAATAAAATGTATTTTTTTAATTACAAGTTTTGTTTGTGGGAGACACCTATAGCCCCCTGCCCCCTGCCATCATTCATCTTGCCATCTTCCTAAATAATAGACTTTAAGCTGGGTACATGGTGGTCACCTGGAATTAAGACTACATTTTCCGCTTCCCTTGCAGCTAGGTGGGACTACCTGACTAATCGCTGCATGGAATGTAGGGAAAAGAGTCCTGTGGCTTCTAAGAACCTTTCCAAAGACATAATATAGGTGCACTCTGCCTTCTTCATTCCTTCCTCCAGCCTGCTGCCCAGAATGCAGAGAAGTTGCCATCTCGGACCATGAGGTCAAGGCCATGCCCAGTAGAACAACAAAATGTAAAGTCCATGATGGCAGAGATTTTTGTTTGTCCCCTTTTTTCCTTCCCCTACTTCTATAATGCCAGTGCTTAACTGGTGCTAAACAAATATTTGCTGACTGACTGACTGATTAAATGAATGAATAAATGAATAAGTCTGGATCTCTTCTACTAGGGAGGTGACATCAACCCCAGACCACCCACCTAAACTTTTACATGAGAGGAAAACAAACTTCTACCTTCTTTAAACCCAAACCTAATTCTAATCAACACAATATTGAAAAGTCCTATAACTGCTTTATGCCATAGAAGGTTTACTTAAAATGTGAAGCTAAACCTCATAAATCTAATCACATTTTAAATGCATCATGATATCCATCTTTTCAATGGTGTAGATTATTTTACCATGCTTAAATCCAGCCGTTTGTTTGTTTAATAAGTTGAGGTTTCAATATTTCAAGTTTCTAAAACCAAGATATGCCTCTCACAGTTCTTTCTTACTAACAATTCAAAGCACTGTAGAAATTCAACCCAGCAATGTTTTTCCTAACAGCTGTAGGGTAGAGGTGAGTTAGAATCAAAAAGTAGCATTTTATACGATAGAGATGAGCTGATTAAGGGAAATTCTTCCATGTCATTCTCTGTCCATTACACTTCACTACTTCTAAACCAAAAGGGAATTTTACATCATAGAGATTAGGAAGAGCAGATTTTAAACAAAAGCAAATGTCTTTTTCTTATTGGTAAGAAAAACATCTCATTGCGTTCACCCAAGTTTTCAGCCCGGCTAATGTCTGAGAAGAATTATGCCTTTATACACTGCTCCTTAAAAGAAAAAATTATTTGTGGCTCTGGAAAGGCCACCAGACTACCTAACTCTGGTGTGCAAACATGTGGGGATGAAAGTCCCATCAACACTGTATGGGGTACTGTGTCCTGGTTCCCTGTTCTCAAGGGAGCAAGAGAGGCAGGAGGATTTCAATAAGCCCTGAGTGGACAACAGGTGAGACCAGAGATGGGGTTGAGGTTAGAGGGCCAGAGAGGACCAATTTGTGTATGTGTGTGTGTGTGTATATATATATATATATATTTTTTTTTTTTTTTTTTTGCAGTATGCGGGCCTCTAACTGTTGTGGCCTCTCCCGTTGCGGAGCACAGGCTCCGGACGCGCAGGCTCAGCGGCCATGGCTCACGGGCCCAGCCGCTCCGCGGCATGTGGACTCTTCCTGGACCAGGGCACGAACCCGTGTCCCCTGCATCGGCAGGTGGACTCTCAACCACTGCGCCACCAGGGAAGCCCCCAGAGAGGACCAATTTGAACTGGCCCTAGGTGTCTGCACTTGGAGCTCTTTCCAAGGACAAGGGGACTTGCTATCACCCATCAGCAGGAGGGCAAGGAGAACGGCCATGTGATTTTTCACCCTTCCAATTCCTGTAGCCTGGAGGCCTCATCCTTCATTCCAAACTTGCCAGGCTTTGAAGCTGTAGGAAGCCAAGTACCAGCTGCTGGTCATGTTGGATAAATGAGTGGTCACAGTGACAGGTTCCACTGAAGGTTCTGCTGCCGGGAGGAGACCTCTGCTCTGTGACTCCAGAGGAACTCTGGAGGAGCAATTTAATCAAATGGCATCCACACTGGCCACACCATTATTCTACTGGACTGGAAGCCTCATGTTTACTGTTAGAGAGTCGATCCATAAGCCCAATGCCAGCACATTTCTTTGCTGGATGTTACAGGGAAGCTTCTAGACAGAAAGCACCTGATATATAAGTTCCCTTTTAGTTGAAAAAATATATATATTTTTAATATACCATTGGCACAGATTTTCCCAGAGCTAAGTTCCAAACTAGAACTGAGTGAAATACCTTTAAAAACTGTGTTTAAAAGCTCCAGGGCCACAAGATGCTATTTAATGACTGATTTGTGATATCCTGAAGAGGATGGGAATTCTGGGGTGTGAGGAGGAGAGAGAAGGTAACTACATAAAAAATGCAAGAGAGGAGAATGCACAGGTGGCAAGCAAAGGATGCTAAGGGATGAGGCTAGAGAGACCGACAGAGACCAGTGGAGAACAGTTCTGGCTAAGGAACTGGACTTTGGCCTACTATGAACGGGGAGGCATTGAAGATTTTAGAAGCTGTGCAGGACAGGGCCAGATGTGTATTTTGAAGCATAGACCTAATAGCACAGTGGCTGAATGGATGGAGTTGGGAGCCACTGAAAGCAGCTACTGCAACTGCGAGATGTAAGACCGTGACCAGGCTGGGGCATGGGGAGGAGGGGATGGTGGCTGCTTCGGTGGTTGCTGGCCTTGGGGTAGGAGGAAGCCAGCCTCACCCGCAGATGACCTTCAGATTTCTGACCTGGGATCGGGAGAGATGGAGAAGGAACAGTGGCTTGGAAGGTGGCAGGTAGAGATGAGGTCTGTTTTGGACAGTGAGTTTGGGATGCTTCTGGAGAGCCACATGGGAGACTTCTGCAAAACTGCCTGGGTCCTAAAATGAAAGGACAATGGGCAGTAACTTGAATCCACAAGAAGAAATAAAGAACACCAGAAAAAAAAAACAAAAAAAACCTGCCTGGGTCTACATGACCTACTGAGGGGTATCTTTCCACTTATTCTCACAATATCCTCTCCATGTGTCAGAGGAGGATGCTGAGGCCCAATCTGGAAGCTGACCCTGAACACAAAGTGGCTTCCAGCAGTAAAACTACTTCCTTCCAGGAGCAATTGCCACCACGCTCCTGTGCTCGCTGTGTGCCCGGCACTGGGCCCCTAGCTTTCCATTCATTCTCTATTTATCCCACAACAACACTTTGACGTAGTTATCACCCTATATCTCATATGGGCAAGCTGAGAACTAAGACTGAGAAAGAATAATTTACATGCCTAAGTTTTCAAAGCTAGAAAGTAGCAGAATTGGTGTTTAAACCAGGCCTTCAAATTCCCCCCAATGAGCTTAGACTCAATGATATCATATTGCTTCCAGATGAGGATCTGAACTGAAATCTAACCAGTTCTGTAATGGTTTCACTTGCAAACTCACTCATTCACGTATTCATTCATTGAATTAACACTGAACTCCTATTAAGCGCGAAGTATAAATAGAGTCAACGCAATGTGGGTACTGGGGGTGGGAAGAGT
This sequence comes from Leucopleurus acutus, assembly GCF_964270905.1. Taxonomy (NCBI): domain Eukaryota; kingdom Metazoa; phylum Chordata; class Mammalia; order Artiodactyla; family Delphinidae; genus Leucopleurus; species Leucopleurus acutus. The sequence continues at coordinate 74,461,401 of NC_139147.1, read as the reverse complement.
GCTTGTGGTTGTATATGAACAAAGGAATCTTTGTCTTCAAGGAGTTCTAAAGCAGAGGTCAGCCAACTACAGCCTGGGCACCACGGCCCACTGCCTGTTTTTGTGAATAAAGTTTTATTGGAACACAGCCACCCTATTTGTTGACATGTCTATGGCTACTTCTGCACCAGCAACTGCAAAGCTGAGCAGTTACAACGGAGACCAAATGGCCCACAGACTTAAAGTGTTTACTCTCTAGCCCTTTACAGAAAAAGTGGCCAACCCCCGGTCTAGAATCAGGATCACAGAGGCCACTGACTATGATAAAATCTAGATTATTAAAACGGCACAAATAAAGAGCTGTGGGGATGCCGAGGACAGTGACTAAAGCCACAGGCAGGATTCACCCAGGAGGAGGTTTTCAAAATGGCCTCTGACAAAGGGATATTAGCAGCAGACTCCGGCCCAGAGCACATCCCCCTCCGTGTGCCTGTGCTTGAACGCACACAGTCCAGGATAGGGTAGGAGATGCTAGGGCACTTGGAAAGTAATCATCCAAATTCTCCTTCTGGAGCATCAGAAGTCACGGCAGTGCTTCTGGCTCTGCCATTGCTGAGCTGAGGGACTTTAAGCTCATCTACTTACCTCCTGGTCCCCAGATACCAGCCATCTCTTACTGGCTTATCAGGTGATGAGAGGCAAATGTGGGGGGGAAAAAATCCCTGAGTGACTTGTGAAAAATTTAAGCACTCGACAAATCCTGGGGGTCCTTCGGATGGTCGCACGCACCAACAGACCACCTTGGAGATCATCACACGTAGCACTTAGAAGCAAAACTGTCAGCCCTGAACGCACCATTGCCTTTGTCCCCGGCTGAGCACACTCAATTTTTTATTAATTCACTCAGAATGCAGCTTGGTAGGTTACGAAAGAGTCCTTCCCTGCAAGGAGTCACTTTCAAGCTGGGAATGTGTGGACATCCCACCCCAAGAGGTGGTCGTGTGTTTCCCGGAGGCGGAGGCAGCCTGGAGGTTGGAGCTGGTCTGAGTTTATGCTGGAGGTCTGAACCCAAGGGAACATGTTTTGTCTGGAACCATCACACAAAGGTCTTTGCAGATCCTCAGCCAGCTGGCCCAGCTCTGCTAGACACTATGTTCCCCGCTCCCTCACCCTTCCTCTAGGAAGCACCTCTTCTGGCCCGGCTTCGATGACGCTCTTCCACTCACACCCTTGAACCCACATCCCTGGGCCCGAGGCGGAGCCCGCAGCTCTGTCAGTGCTGCCTGCCCGCGGCACCTGGCTGGCCTCCCTCCGCGCTGGGCCAAAGCCTGCGACGCAGGAGAAACCAGAGCTCGCTCAGCTGGCCAGCGCCCGGGCTTCCTGTCCAAGTGTTTGCGGCTGGGCTTCCTGCTGACGGAAGGGCGGCTTCAGCGCTCCTCTGACATCCCAAGCGGTGGCTCCCAGGGCCCTGGCCGCCGAGCACGTCCAGCTGGCACCCGGCGCAGGAGCCACGGCTCACTCCGTGCAGCTGTCAGACAACATTCACAGGGACGCTGGGGTCAGGCCTGGAGAGCTATAAAGGGGATTCCTTTGGGGAGGGAGGAAGCTGTGAATCAGCCCAGAAACCCGGGAGCTCAGGCTCGTCCTGGGCAGACGGCCAGAGCATGCCTCACATACACCCCACACTCCACACTGACTGACCCCTCGCTTCACTCGGGTCCACCTCCCTCGCCACCTGCACGCTTCTGCCTGCGTTTCTCTGTGAGTCTCCACCACACGGCTTCCCTCTGCCCCGGGTGGCCTGGGAACAGGGCCCAGCACCCAGATGGTAGCCCACCCTGGTTCTGACCTCACTCCCTGGAGGAATTTAACTTCACGGAGACTCAGCTTCCCCTTCACAAGTGGAAACTGGAGAGTGAGAATACTTTCTGAGCATTCCATGTTTATTTTCCCACATTTCACGGGCAGTGACACAGGAAATGGGGTTAGACTTGCTCTGTGTAGCTCCAGAGGTCAGAACAAGCACTCTACAGAGGCAGGATTCTGTTTAAATAGGGAAAATGAACCCAGAAAACAGGCTGTCCTCTAAGGTAATGAGCCCCCTGTTACTGGAGATCTTCAACAGAAATCGTTTGCAGAGACTTTTCAAGCGCTAGACTGTAAGCTCTGTGAGGGTCCCTACGTGTCTCCATTCCTGCTGCAGGACCAGAAACCAGCGCAGTGCCTGCCAAAGAGTAAATGCTCCAAATATTTGTGGAAGAGAGGAAGGAGGGGGAGGGGCAAAAGCAGGGAAGGGGGCTTCCCTGGTGGCGCAGTGGTTGAGAGTCCACCTGCCGATGCAGGGGACGCGGGTTCGTGCCCCGGTCCGGGAGGATCCCACATGAGGCGGAGCGGCTGGGTCCGTTGAGCCATGGCCGCTGAGCCTGCGCGTCCGGAGCCTGTGCTCCGCAACAGGAGAGGCCACAGCAGCGAGAGGCCCGCGTACCGCAAAAAAAAAAAAAAAAAAAAAAAGCAGGGAAGGAAAGAGAGATGGAAAGGGGGAAGGAGAGAGACAGAGAGAAGGAGAAAAAATGGAAAGGATCATCTTCAAAAACTGGAGAATAGATTCCTCCTCTAGGAGAGAGTTTGGACAAGCTGACTGCAATTGTCTTTTTGACTCTATGATTATAAGACAAGGCGATCAGGTGCCCACTCCAAGGGGACACATCAACTCCAAAAGCAGGCTGAGCAACTCTCCTGCAATGGTGTGTGGTCCAGGCACAGGCCTTTCTACCCGAGTGCTCTATAGTCTACAAACCCACGCACGTACATGTTGTCCCTCACTTCTAGAGAACTCTGAAAAATGCAGAGTCCCCACCTGAAAGACCGGTGCTGAGGTTCAAAGATGGTAAGTGATTCGTCTGAGCTGGGCCTTACCATCAGATCTCCTGATCCTGCATCTAGCACCCTCTCCTAAGAGGCATGTTGGTCTGTCTTATTGCCTGACATAGAGATTTCTGCCCCTGAAGACTGGTATTATGGTCTAACGTGAAACCTGGTGCTTCATTAAAAGAATCTGGGGGGTTCCCCTATCCTTTGCAAAATGTAAGGAAACGTCTTTCTCACACACACCCAAAAGATTCTCCTTTTCCCTGTCTCACTCCCAGCAGGGATAAGGCTTGGGCATCACCACTAATCCTGGTAACCAACAGAGGATCTGGGACTATTTCCAGAGTTTCCACGTTTACTTTCCAGGGCCAACCCTCTTGATCCCCCGTTGTAAAGATGCGCTCTTTCCCAAAGGCCTGACTAGCAGGAGATTAGGCAGGTCATTTGCTTGTCTTCCCTCCCCTCCACGCTCCTCCGCTGTCTCTCACAGGCGACTGGCCCCTGCAGGCTCCATTTGCCCAAGTCCCAGCCAGCCAGGAGACTGAGGCGGGGTGGGGTGGGGGGGAACTAGAGTCTTTCTCCCCCTCTCTCCCTTTATCTGGCCGATCACCTCTGGGTCCCAATTCCTGCCAGGGAACCTCTGCCAGGGTTCCAGTTCTCTCTGGGTTCTGGAAACACTACCTCTTCTCCGACCTTTCAGCAGGAACGGTGCCATTTTCCCGTGGCTGCTACCCTCAAGGCTGCTTTTCACCCAAGTCTGCCCTTTCATCTCTTCCAATGGCTTTATTTCTGGAATGGGTTATGTTTTCTGCCTGGACTCTGATACCGTGTCAGTGTGGGTTGGAGGAGACCCAGCCAGAGACGGTGAAATGGATGGAAATATGGGACAGTTCTATCTTGACCACCTCCAGGAGAGTCAGAGGCAGGAGGAATGAGGAGGCAGCCAAGTGCACCTTGGCTCCGCACGGGGACCAGAAGACCTGGAGTCTGCCTACCTGTCCCGCCGCAGGCCCCTTCCCCTCTCACAAGGCGCCCCCTGCCCAGCATCTTTCACTGCAGGACACAATCAGTGCTTCTCACACACCTGGGCCAGACAGCGTGACTCAGCCTCTCAGAGCTCTGAGAAAGCCAAGCTTCTAGGTCCAGAAGCCTCTACGTCAACCTCCACTGAGGTGGAGAGAAGTGCTCCCTCAGTAGCGTCAGCAAAGAAAGCAGGTGTCTTTCCTCCCCACTCCCAGACTCCCGGCATCTGGGACTCAAGAGAGAGAGAATCACAGCCTCTTCCTTTTCCTCCCCCCATCCCACCCCCAAGGCCCCTCACTCCCTTAGGCGAGGTCTGATGGGGACTTTTAACAGCCTTGCCTGGGCAGGGACCCAAAGGGGAGGCTGTGTTCTCTGAAAATATTATTCATGAGGGCAGATACCGCACGTAGAAAGGAGGAAAGCTGGGCCTCGCCTTTAGATTTATGTGGACCTACTGTATGCTTGTCACTGAGATAAGTACTTTTACATATTCTATGTCATTTCATCAGACTATAATGGGAGAGAATCAGACCCCCCAAAATGCATCAGGCTCCATTCAACATATCTTTACTGGGTACCTGCCAGGTACCAGGTGATCTTCAAGGGTCTGGAATCAGCCAGACCCACCTGGGTTTGAATCCAGCCTCCAGCAATTAGTATTTATGTGACCTTGAGCAAGTGACCCTTGCCCCTGAGCCTCAGTCTCCTCACCTATGAAAAGGGCACAATGATAATCTTGTCTCATTGAGTTGGTGAAGGATTCAGGTAGGTCACAAGCTTAGCAAGTGTCCAGCACATGGTAAACACTCTTCAACAAGTGGCAACTTTTTTATTAATTAATAAATCTAGGATACCTGCACGGCCCTATGGCAGCATCTGGGGGCGAAAAGCATTTCTGAAGGCTGCCCAGCTACTTCTGTTAACACTGGCAGGACATCACAAAGCCTTCTGACTCCAGAGTAGGATACAACATGGCTCTTCCTGTCTCAACCTCAGACGCACCACACACACCCTCAGTCCCCCTTGGCAGGTCCTGCCGCCACCCCTCTGAGGTGCGGGATGTCTGCTGAGGTCCAAGGTTTGGAGAGTTTCTGGGCCTGGGGGGGGTCACACTGCAGCTGGGCGGCGCCTGGTAGCCCCACGCTTCCTGGCAGCCAGGCCTCCTCCCAGGTCTCTGAGAGACGGAAAGTCCGGCTCGGCTGGGACGTTTGCCCTAAGGGAAGCCTTGCAGAGAGGGTGCGGGCGGGAGGCGGCGGGAGCTGGGCGGACTCTGCTCCCCTCCACCCCCTCCTCCAGACACACGGACAATCCAGTCTCTGGAAGTGCCAAGTGCTCCTCCTAGTGGGGAAGGAAAGATGTGAGATCCCATTCGGCTGCCCCTCCCCCTCCCCCTCCCGAAAGGTGGGGTGCCTTCACCAGGCCCATCAGATGCCGGCAGTGTCGGTCCCATTCTACAGCCCCTCACGGTTGAAGAAGCCTCTTCACATCCAACTCCCACAACTTGGTGCTTTTTCAGGGGGCACATTTTTAACACCCCATTTCACAGATGAGAACATTGAGTCAGGCTCTGACAGTCTTTGGCAGAGCTGGAACTAGAAACCAGTCTTTTCATTCTCCCTTTCATTGGCTTTTGTCAGTGCACCAACCTCAAAGAGGGAGACGTGGCCACCTCCTCGCCCACTGCCCACCCCCCTCCACCCCGACCGCTCACGCAAATATCACACCATCTTGAGAACAGAACCGGTTCTTTTCTTTGCCCCTCAGTCACAAGTACCTTTGTGCCCAGGGGTAGCCTGATTAAACCCACCCCTTTCCTGCAGGATCATCCTGTGTTTGCAAACCGGCACATCTCAGAGTCAGCCTCCCCTTCCATCAGCAGGCCCGTCCCACTGCTCCCAGGAGAAAAAGGCTTTCTGCTCACTGCGGTCAGATCTAGGGCACAGAAAGTCTCCTCTGGGTCAACCGCACACAAGTTGCGCTGAGCCCATGAGCTCAAAGTCTGAGGGGCGGGGGTGGCAGGGAGTGACTGCAGCCCTGTCAACCGCGTGCCCCCTGCCCTGGCAGAGACGGGCTGGAGAGGAGAGGGAGGCGACCCCTGCCCTGTCTTCTTCCCTGAAAACAAAGTCCTTCCTTTGAGCTCTCCAGAGGCTGGCCTCCGGCTCTGAATGCAGCCACATACAGCCTTCGGGATCCCCAGGTCCTGGGGACGGCCCCAGAGGTCTGGCTTGGAGACCCAGCTACCACTGGTGCTTCTCCTACAGAGCAGGGCTGGAGAGGTGGGCCTGGGGCCCCCATCCCACAGGGGGGCTCCCCCAGGCCTGGGAGCCTGTTCTCCTCCCTGGGCTCCGGGAGGGGGGCAGCTCGCTACGGATCCTGCCATGGGACAGAGCCGGGACCGGGCTCAAGGCCAGGCCAGGCAGACAGTGAGCTGTGTTTTCTGGGAAGGCAGCCAGTCCTCGTGCCCTCAGGCTTCCGGGCATTGAGGAGAGTGGCAGAGCAGGCCCCTGCCACCATCCTCGCTCAGCCCAGCCCCAGTCTCTGAGCCAGAACACTGCAGCAGGAGGGACCACTACAGCCAGCCCTTTCCCTAGACCACTGCTCGGTGAACTAAAGGGTACTGCATGGAGAGAGGAAGCGGCGTGCCCCCAGGCCTCAGCCCCCCACCCCATGTCCAAGTCCTAGGGTGTCTCCTCGTGAGCACATCCTAGCTCCCCTGCTAGGCTGAGCTGTTTGAGGGCAGAGAAAGGCATTTCTTTGATTTGGCCTCCAAAACCATGGGTTCTCTTCCTGGGTAGCGTGGCCATCGCCCTGCGGGGTGGCCACGTCAGGTCAGCTGCACTGGGGGAAGTAAGCCCTGCTGTGCCCCGCTTCCCCGGCTGCGGGACGGAGCCTTGGAGTGTAAGTGAGGCGCACGCTCGGATGAGAGCTTCTCGCTGTTATGAACATCTTATTGACCTGGTTTAGAACTTGCATTTCCCACACAAGGGGAGATCAAGGGGAGATGAAGAAAAGGGGGAGTGTAAGCTGCTGGCCGGCAGACGGGCCTTCCTCAAGCATCTACCCTGAGGCCCACGGAGCGCCCGTTCCAGGGCCCCACGTGGCTGCCAGAGTGGACGCTCCGTAGCCTGAGGGCAGGAGGGGGCAGTGACCCCAGTGGAGCCCCAGCGTGTGGCCGCAGAGGCCCTGGAGCCCACCACCTTCCCCACTTGGTAGAGGGGCCTACCTGCCTCTCAGAGGATGCGGGGCCTCTCCCGGCCCCTCTCTGGGCTGCTCCGTGAGCACCTGGGAGCCACATCTCCAGGGAAGGAAATGGGGCTTGGACAGACGGTGAGGAGGGTCAGAACCAGGTCATAGGAGAAGGGACTCAGGCAGTTCAACCCAGATCCCCAGATGGAGACAACTATCTCCTCTCAGCACACTCATGGGAGAGGGGATTGCCCCTTATCTGACCCCAAAGGGCCCTAGGGTGAACGTGTATATAGAGGGCAGACTTTGACTGCTCTAAGAAAGAACTCTCAGCAAGCTGAGCGATCCCACAAAGAACAGCCGAGTTTGTGGGCAGTGACTTCCTGGTCCCTGGAGGTGTTCTGTGCTCAGATTGGACACACGTGGTGGTCGGAGGTGACTCTTTAAAGGGGATCACGAGCTAAGGACCTTCGGGACCCTCCCCACTTCCCGGGGCTCCCAGGATTTTCTGGTCACCGAGGGGTGCAAGCCACTCCCTGGTATGAATTAGCCAGCACTGCCGCAGAGGTTTATTCAGAACAGAAGTGCTTGGCCAGCGCGTGCTGCCAGTTCCGCCCGTAGCGCTCCACATATTGTAAACATTATCCACACACAGGAGGGGCCCCGGCATCTGTGGGGACGGGCAGTTTAACGGGTTATAAACGGTCCTGTTCCCAAGCATCCTTCTGTTGACACACAAAAAAGTGTCTCTCTCTCTCTCCCCTCACTGTGTAAATAGAGCCCACAGACGTTCCTCAACTCACTGCCCTGAAGCACGTGGCCTTCTCAGTGCCAGGAAAAACATGCCCGCGCAGGAAAATAAGCCACCCTGAAACGTGGCAAAGCCAACGGTTCAGGGCCGGGTGGTCCCTGGTTGCCACACACGAGTTTGGTGCGTGGCCTTTGCCCGCCAAAATCCACACTCCAGTCACGCTGAGTCAGGAAGGAGGAAGGTGCTAGGCCATGGCCCGTTGCTCAGGAGGCTGGAGCCTCCATGGCTGCCACGGAGCTGCCTGTCAAGCCAGCCACCACCTCAGCCCCGAACCCAGGCCAGCAGCTGGCCAGCTGTAGACCAGCAAGCAAGAGTCACCAGGGTGGAGGAGCAGTTTTCATCTTAAAAGGGGGCACCGCCCAGATGCCCAGGAAAGTGCAACTCGACGTGGAAGGGTGCAGGGTTCCTTCAGGCAAATTCGTATGGACGGAGCAGATGACGTTTCTCTTGTTTCCATCTGTACCACAGCACACATGCATGCCAACGGCCCGCCTTTTCAGGGCTGGGATGGTCAGAGGTCCCCCCGCAAAGGGAAGCCGAGAACCAAAGCGAGACTGAGACCACCTGCCCCAGGCCTGCACCGTGGGAATTCGGCGGTAGAGCCGACCTAGAAGCCATATCGCGAGTCCATTCTCTTTTTGCCAAGCCCCATTTTCTGTGAGTCACAGAATTGAGGAGAAAACATCTGCCACCCGCCGCCTCTGGGACCCGCTCACCTCAGGTGGTCCTGTCCCTCCTTCCCTCTCTCTTCGGACCTTGGAACCAGCAAGCTTGCTCTGATCACACACTTGCTGTGCCCTAGGCCTGGAGTGCCCCTCCCCAGCTTCTGTGGCTGGCCTCAGCTCAAAAGTTGCCTCCTCCAAGAAGCCTTCCCTGACCTGCCCAGAGTTAATTCTCTGCAGAGAACACTCTGATATTTTCTTGTTTACACGTGTGTGTGTTTAATCTGTCTCCTCCCAATAAAATTTAAATATAAGGAGAGTAGGAACTGGGCAGTGCTTAACAAAGATGGTTCGATGACCGACATAATTTCATTTTTAATTGCGGAAAGCCCAGAGTTGGGGGAGATATTGAATACTTGTGGAAATATTGTTAAACCGTATGTTCTGAATAATGCAGGAGTTTCCCTCAGGTGGCTCACAAGGTCCCTGCACCCTGAGCCAGCACCTCCAATGTAAACGAGATGCTTCACGCTCACAGACTCTGTGAGGCCTAACAGTGAAAGAAGGATACAACACTTTCCTGGTCCCTTAAGAAGAAAATGGGATTTTCTGAGAATAACCTCTTCTGCTTTCCTTCTCACTCACAGAAGGAAAGCTCAGGAGATGGGGTCGATAGCACCCACCCCTCCCTCTCCCTCCCATAATTGTTTCCCTCCCTTCTTCCTCTCTCATCCTGAGTATTTGTCATTCTCTGCTGGTGGCAAATTGCTTTTCATCTTTGAAAACCAAGAATGGTTGGTAACCAAGACAGCCTGGGAGTTTTCTTTTTTTATACAAGCGGGGGGTGGTGTTTAGAGATAGAAAGACTATTGATCACTTCCCCCAATAACAGCGTCATTGAAATTCAATTGACTAAGCATTTGTGGGCAGCCCGTGAGGCCAGTACTTCACCAGTCATCCTGATGATGCAGAGACAGGTCCTGCCTTGGAGGAGCTCTCACGTCAGTAAGAAAGATGATTGCGACTCAACAAATGTTTTCTTAATCACTTACTAAATACTAGACACTGGTGGCCCACAGTGAATGAGGAATGGGCCTGCCCTCAAGCGGTTGAGTGGAGAAGGAGAGAGTCCTGATAATTTCTATGCTCTGTTTGAGGTCCTGTGGAGGAGAAGAGCAGGTGAGGGGAAAGGGCCGCAGGTGCCTAGGGAGCAGACCTGGAAGTTAAGCTAAGCATCAGGGGGAGGTGGGAGTGCACCAGGTCAAGGTAGGGTTGGGGAAGGGGGCTAGTTAGCCAGAATGGGCTTCAGGCAGAGGGACAGCAGGGGCAGAGGCGGCCGGTGCTTGCTGGGTCCAAGGACTGAAAGGAGGCTCGCATGGCTGGAGGAGGGAGGGAGGTGGCCTTGCAGAGACAGGCAGGGAAAGCACGGAGGGCGGGTTTTGCAGAATGGTCAGTGGTCTGTTGCAACAAAAAGATAGGGCAAGTGTGAGGGGGGGCACTGAGAGAGCCTAGACTTTATCGTGTGAGCAGCAAGGCCAGGCGGAAGTGGGGAGAGGGCAGTGGGGAGATCAATCTGGAGGCTGTTGCCAAGGTGAGAAACAGATGACAAGGGGGAGGGAGTGGGGGATTGACAACTACCATGATAGTAGTGTGGTCTTTCCACTCCCCTCACCCGTCACCACATGAAGCCCGCACTTCAAACACTCTCTCAGACCCCCATCTTTCCTCCACTCCGCCCCCACTGCTTCGCTGCTCCCCGCTGGAGATGGTGTCAGAAAAGAAGAGCTTCTAGAGAAGATCTACATTCAGGTATGGGGAGACAAGTGGGTCTGAGAAGTCGGAACAGCTCATCCTGAAAGCAGATGTCCATGAGGTACCTCCGCGACCCAAAAGATTCCCACCCACTCCTGTGTTCACGCATGCGCACGGATGACCGCTTTATCTAAATTTCCAGCAACGGGAAATCAACTGGGAGAACAACACCCTCTTCAAGAAAGTCCATCCTGATTTACACCTGGGAAAGTGGGGACCCTCGGGCACTGGGAAACACAGTCGATTGTGGAACACTTTCTCTGTGAGAAAGTGCATGCCCTGCTCCAATCAGCTGGTTTACAGCCCTGTGGTGCACGGATGCATTGCGGCACCTGGATTTGCTTGGTTTGGTGCGAGGCAGCAGGGGGTGAAGGAGGAGGGGTACAGGGCTGAGCAGCCGCGGAGCCTGGGTTCTCTTCCAGGCTCTACTGCTGCGTGGGTTCCTTCCTTCTCTGGGCCTCAGTTTTCCAATCTGGAAAACAGGGGGTTGAGCGGCCGACACTGAGGTACCTATGGCCTCTGATCTCTCCTCCCTAGGTGTGTGTGTGTGTCAGTCACTGGTTACCGGACCAGGACTGGGGAACGCCTTCCACCTCCTGCCCGGGAGCCAGGCCTTCCCGTTAACTCCATCTGTCTCTTAACACTGTGCTGAAAAGGAGCGAACGCCAGGCACAGCTGCTAGCCAGCACGTAGCTCACTCACAGGGTGGCGTGTGCATCTGATGGGCAAAAGCCCCTTCCCAGCCGGCCTCCCCCAGCTGGGCCTAGGCAAGGTTCCAGTGGCTGCTGGTGGGCAGCCGCCCACCCAAAAGCGCTCTGGTCTATTCTACCCCCTCACGCCTTTCTAACTGGGCCTTGGATGGCTTTCAGGTTTCAGGCATGCTCACTGCCAAGGCCTCCACCCAGCCTGTAACCTGAGGAAGGTGCCAAAGGCCTGTGCCAGGGGGGCCAGCACCACCGACCACAGGCAGGCCGGGGAGCACAGCCTGGGCCTGGATAGGCCACTGGGGAGGGGAAAGAGCGGGGAGGGTGCCAGGGCTTTCCCTGTGTTTCCAGAGGCAGCTGTGGAACCTGGGCTGGAAGGGAGCGGAGCAAGGCAGGAAACAGCGGTGGGGAAACAAGTCACCTGGTCAGAGAAATAAGGAGGGTTAAGGGGAAGGAAGTCGAGCCAGCGCTGCAGCAGGACAGAAGGCAAGAGAAGGACCACCTCCTGCCTCCACATAGTGGGAGAAGCGGGGCCTGGGAGGGCGGGCAGGGCGCTGACCCCCTGAGGAAGCACTGGCCCCAGGCCCGGCTGGGCTGGCTGCAGTTCTCCTTGGCTCAAACACCCTTGGAAACAAATCTCGTTCCTCACGTCTTCTACTTGGCTAACAATGGAGTCGTTGGCTTGAATCCTTTTTTTTTTTTTCTTTTTAACCTTGCTCCCTCTTTTTCTCTGCTGCTTACACACACACAAAAAAAGTTTGAACCAAGACATAGTGCAAATGCTTTCACTTCTGAAAATTTCTTTAAGAAAACAGTGGTGCTCACAATGAAACGGCAGCGACCCCAGTGTTTGCTCAGCACTTTCGTGTGTGTAAAATCCTCTCGTGGATATTCGCTACGGTGCCGAGCTGCAAACAAGGCAGGTGTTACCCTCCCCAGGCCCAGGGGGAGAAGGGGCTGCCCAGGTCACAGACAGGTCAGGTAAGGACCCAGGGACCCGGATTCTGCCATCGAAGATCCTGGGGCACATTCCCCTGCGGCGCCTCCAGGCCACAACAGCACCCAACGGGAAGGAAGCCCAGCTGCCCACACGTCAAACTTCCCTCTAACTTTCTGCCCTGGGTAACCTCACTTAACGACAACTGGGTGGCACGCGGATACAATCAGAGCTGAGGAACTGCCTCACCGGTCCCCACGGGGACAAATCTTCTCTCCCTCCCGGACCGAAAAGGAAGGGTAGTGAGTGCCTCTACATGTCTCGTGCTCCAGCATCTGCCAATGTGATCTCGTTTTCAACACAACAGCAACCTTGCAGAGTGGATATTAACGTTACCCCTCTTATAGGTAAGAAAAGTGAAGACTGGCGAGGCACCACACAAGGAAATATGCAGCCAGGATTCAAACTCAGGTCTCTCTTGCCTCTGAGGCCCACACTCTCTTACTACCCCTGTGCTGCCACCTCCTGAACGCACGTGGCCTCTGTGCAGAGTTTCCCCTGCAGAGGGGACAGCCACAAGGCACGCAGTGAGCGTGGGTAGATGGCTCAAGGCGGTTCTGAACAAATCCCTTCTGGGGCCCTCAGGCAGAGCCCATGCCCGCCAAGGGGACTGGACTCACTGCGGGAGCTCTGAGGTCCTTCTCTAAGTCTAACAGCTCTGGGACAGATAGAAAAAATAGACTCAACTCTAAAACTCCTTCACTGAGTCCCTTCCACAGCCTCACGCAGAGCAAGGGACCAGGGCGGGCTTATGCCGTACTTTTCCTTGTCCTCACTGGGCTTCTAACAGGAAGCGAAGGGACCATGAGAACAACACAGTCGCTTCTTCTGACCTCCTGTTGCTGTAGGTGAAAACAGGATATGGAAAGGTGGAGGGCCTACAATCACTACAACTCAGAGGGTTGGAGTCCGCGGGGTCCTCAGCAAACTCTTCTCCACGGGCAAGCGCAGGGTATCCCGTAACCCATCTTCCTGCCTGGTTGAGGAGCCCCTGGAGGAGAGGCCCCTTTAAAGCACAACTGACAGTGTGGTTCCCTCACAGCCTCCTGGGCACAGGGGCATGGGCCTCACCACATAGGGACATATACTCCAGGGGCTGGGTTGGGGGTTATGCGGTCTCACCTCTGAGGCCTGGGCGGGCTGGGGGCAGAGTTTGGGGACCCGCATGTTGGGGCTCCTCTCAGTAATTTCGATTCCACACTCAGTGGAACCTACCACTGCCATTCACTGTGCGGGGCTGGGAAAGACTTAGCGTGTTGAAGCCCAGCCTCCAAGGGGCTCTCAGGCCACTGGGGCAGCCGGACCCGCTTTGGTCTAAGCAGAAGTCAAGGGGGCTAGGCGCGGTACGGGTTCTGGCAGAAGGAGCCTCGGGGAAGGCCACACAGAGGAGATGACACTGCGAAGGGTCTTGATGGGTGGAGCCGGAAGGGAGAGAGCAGAGCTGGTTGTATAAGAAGAGCGAAGCGAAGCACAGACCCAGCCCTAGCCAGGCCCCACCCCAGCTGGGGGCTCACCTAGCTTCTCCGAGGCTATTCCCTCATCCGTGGGTCGGAGGAAGCAATTCTCGGATCCTGGGAAATACCGTCCGTGCACACACCCCTCACACACTCGCCATCCAGACCCTTTCTCCCCAGCCACTCCTCCCTCAAACATACCCTCTCAGAAACTGGACACTCACAGAACAGAAATAAAACATAGAACATAAATGCTGGGATGGCCCTTGGTCATCCATCAGTGTATCCTGACATTCTGCAAATACGTCAGAGGCCCAGCCATGTTGCATGACTTGCCCAGGGTGGCAGAGCCAGGATGAGAAGGTCCATGTCAATCACGGCCCTGATCACACATTTGTGACACCTTTAGATCATCTTCTTTTTGGGGAGAGAGGGTCAACGTGTCCCACTCCATCCCCTCCCTGGCCCTTGGAGTCAGATCGGGCCCTTGCTGTTCTCTCCCACTCATAGCAGCTTCATGCATCCACCCTGTCCTGGTCTCTGTTGCTGCCATGTGTCCAAGTCAGGATTTATGGGGTTAGTCCCCAGCTGTGGAAGTCAGTATCAAATTAATGGAACAGTTCCACATCCAGACCAGAGGCCCTGAGGCCTGTCTCACTCATGGGGCCCTGTCTGTCCTCATTGGGCGCCTGAGGGCTTCCTTCCTGGAGGCCCATGTGGAGGACCGGACAGGCGAGGGCTTGTTAAGGGAGCCAAGGAGTCTGGGCGGCTGTCGAGGGGGAAGTGTGCATGTGATAGAGGACACCAGGGATAGGGCCTGTGTGAACAATGATTGCTCCCTTGACTGACATCTCACAAGACCCCAAATGTCAGCGGTAGAAGCCATCATGCCTGCGGCAGCAGGGAAAACAAGGGTGGCAGGAGGGTGGCAGGCGACGCAGATGACACCCCGGGTGTTATTTCCAGGCTGTCGCTGAGTCTGTCTGTCACGTGGGGGAGAACAGCTGTTAGGGCTGGGGGTTCCTGCCTGGGCCCCGTGTCAAACTTCCGGTCCTCTCTGCAGGCTTTGTTTGGATTCCGATCACATCTCCCACTGGGCCTCTGCTGGTGCACAGAGCCGGCAGAGCCAGTGGGGCTCTTCCTCAGGGGGCAGGCGGTTAGGAGAACTGCCTGGGGAGAATTCAGACATCCTAGGCCTCAAAGCAGAGCTACAAAGCCAGGAGCTGGCTGCTGCTCTGTGGCCCCGGCCTCCCTCAGAGGGCACTCAGGGTGTGAAAATAAACAGACATCTGCAGACATGCTTGCAGCCCGCGGCACTCTCTAAGCCCCCTCCAGCTCGCGTCTCCTCTCTGATTGACACTTCAGCCTGGCTGAGTTCGATGGGACTCAGGGGCAGGAGCCCCTACTTACAGGGGAAGGAACCAAGCCTGCAAGGCTGTGGGTCCAGGCCCACGCTGGGAGGGAAGGCGCTCACGTTTGGGACAGAATCTAGGCGGTACGGAGAGACCCCTACCTGCAGCAAATATTACAGAATCTCAGAGCTGAAAAGGACTTCCTTGGAACCCCCCATGTTACGGCTGGGGCCACTGAGGCTCAGGGCAGGGACCTTCTTGCCCTCTGAGGGAAGCAAGGGACATCATGTGGACCCCAGGAAGACCGGGGATGGTTTCCTCTACTTGGAGGAAGCAGCGAATCGGAAGCACTGGAGAACTGGCCCTTTAGACAGAGTGGAAGGATGCGATGAGAGGACCGTATGGGAGCATCGGCCTCAAAGTCCACAGTGGTCCCTGCTGCAGACCTCCCACTGTGTCACCTGTCCCTAATGTAAAGTGCCCACAAAGCCAACCCACAGAGGCCAACGGTGAACTCTCAGCCCTTACTGTGGCTGATAACTACCAGCTCCTCCCTTAGAAACCAGTCTCTAGGCTTCCATCAGAAAGCCAATGGACCAACGTTGGAGAACGGCATCCTGGCGTCTTCTGACGTCCTGCTCCTATAGGTGAAAGCAGGTCACAAGAAGAGATAAAGATGTATGGCGAGGAGAACACTGGGGTGGCAGGAAGAGCCAGTCCAGCTGAGGGCTCAGGCTCAGGGAACCGAAGGTTGCTTCTGACTGTCTCTGTGAAGTTTGCTAATCAAGTGGTTATGAAGAGCTGCACACTGTCAACAGCAGGCGGGAGCAGAGCAGTAGTTCACAGATTGTACTGGGCACCAAATTGTCTCGGGAGCTTGTAAAAATGCAGATTCCTCGGCCCCTCCTCCAGATTCAGGAGGACTGTCGGCCACGCGGTCTCCGGGAGCACCGACCAGCCCTCAGTGGAGGCGGGGAGAGTGCCAAGACTCCAAGCCCCGCCACACAGTGTGGTCCAGTGAGTGAGCCAGGCGGAGCGGGCCTGGCTGGAAGAGGGGCTGGGGCGGGGCCGGGGGTCAGAAGCTGGGCTACCCTGCAAGGAGCGCGGAGGAGCGGAAGGCAAGGGGGCAAGGCGGGCAAACGGGAGGGTGGTCTGGGAGAGCGCCAAGCACAGTGGGCTCTGCGTTCCCAACCGCACAGGGCCTGGGGCACAAAGGACACTTGCTGAGTGAGGAAGACAAAACTCTAAATAGTGTGCACGGGCCATTACAGCTGTGCAAAGAACACTAACAGAGAGAATATAGAGACATGTAAAATAGCACGTCTCCTGACCATCAGGTTCCTTTTCTTTCCATAAACTTTGCTTAAGTTCATAATAAAAAAAAAATAAACACAGGCAAATTACACTTACTTCACACAGTCATTTCTGGGTGGTAAGTTCTGTATTAAATTCAAAATTCATAGGCATGGGTTGGGCTTCCCACATCAGCCAAATGTGAGCCCTAGGAAGGGGGGCAGAGGTAGGGGCTGTTATACTCTCAAACGGCGCCAGAGGTGATCCTCTGTCCCCACCAAACCCTAGGCCACTGGGGCATCCCCTGCTGTGGCCACACCACTCAGAACATAAAGACCTGAGCTCACAGGCTGGCAGGGCTTTGCCAGGTTCAATTCTTCCCGTCCGTTAGTGGGAAACGGGAGCAAAAGGAAGCCTGATGTAGTGGAAAGAACACTAGACAAGAAGTCAAAATATTTAAGTTCGTTTCAAGAACCAACTCGTCATTTGTGAAAACGGGTCGGTGACTTCCCCAGCAGGGCCTCAGTTCTCCCAGCTGCACAGTGAGAGAGAGCAATGTGACACAGTGACCCCAGGGTAGGGGTTTCACACACCAGACGCAATCTCCTGGTTTCTCCACGGTTTCACGGTGGGTCAGGAATCTGGCCTCATGGTCCCTCCCAAGGCTGCAGTCAAGATGCCCACCAGGGCAGCAGTCAGTAGAGGCTCGGCTGAGGGAAGAGTTGCTTCCAGGCTGGCTCCCACGGCAGCTGGTGGCCTCAGAAGACCATTTCCAAGTTCACCCACACAACTGCTGTCAGGCCTCGGTTTCTCAGTCTGTGGGCCTCTCCTCTGATTGCCTCACACCCTAGCAGCTGACTTTCCTCAGAGCAAGTGATTCAAGAGACAGGGATGGAGACAGAGACAGATGGAGAACCCAAGACAGAAGCGACCATCTTTTTATAACCTAATCTTGGGAGTGACAGCCATCAGTTCTGCCATATTCTACTCTCTAGTGGGCTGGTCACTAAGTCCAGTCCACACTCAGGAAGAGGTAACTGAGCTCTGCCTCTTGAGGGGAGTCATATCAGAGAACTGTGGACACAGCTTCAGAACTACCATAGGGAGTTAGATCCAACGATCCCTACAGTTTCTGGGGCGGTGACTCTGGTCCCCCACCACCCCGTTCCCCACTCCCCACCGCAGAGCATCAGGCATGTTGGACATAAGAGGATCAGAGGTGTCTGCTGACCTTTCTCCTGGTGGGCTGTGTTCTCAGGAGAGAGGACCCTCAGAGGGATGCACAGGTCAGGAGGGCTATGAGCCTTGTCAGTGAACACAGTGCCTTAGCACAGCTGCTGAAAGATGCTGTTGGCCAGTGGACAGAGCACCTGCTGTGTGCTCCCATAACGCCGCTGCCAGGTGCGGGTAATGCAGGATGTCTGACCCCCTTGATGGTCTGGAACCCGGTGGCTGAGTGTGGAATCCTCCCCAGCCCACAGCAGGGACAGGCTGGCAGGGACTCGCCAGGTTTCCCTCATTCCTCCAAAGGAATGGGAAGGAGAGATGATGCAGCATAGGGATGAACCAGGAGGAACAGAGTCAATGCCCTCCTACAGACCAGGAAAAGAAGGGAGTAGACACTCATTCAGAATCAAATTGTCTCTTTTTTTTTTTTTTTTTTTGCGGTACGCGGGCCTCTCACTGTTGTGGCCTCTCCCGTTGCGGAGCACAGGCTCCGGACGCGCAGGCTCAGCGGCCATGGCTCACGGGCCCAACCGCTCCGCGGCATGTGGGATCTTCCCGGATCGGGGCACAAACCCGTGTTCCCTGCATCGGCAGGCAGACTCCCAACCACTGTGCCACCAGGGAAGCCCCAGAGTCAAATTCTCTTAAAGGGCCTCGTTGTAGTGTGAGGTCAATAGCCTAAGCTTAGCGGGTTTGAATATTGGTTCTATCATTACTAACGTCTCCAGGCTGGTTTCCTTATCTACAAAATTGGTATAAGATAGTCTATACCATAGCGCTGTGAAAATTAAATGAGATAATCAATTAAGGCCCTTAGAACAGTGACTAGGACATAATTAGTCCTCATAAATAACATATGCTTATCAATATTAGGATTACAAAAGACATCAGAGTTCACCCAGTTCAACGGCACGCCGGGCATGGGAATCGCTCCCCAATTCACTACGACAGATGACAGAGGGTTCTTGGGGCACTACTTGAATATGTTGAGAGCCTGGGAGCTGACTACCTGCCCTGGACATCTGCTGACCCGCAGACGAAGAGCTGGCACCAGACCTAGAGCCACCCGTAGAGCACAGTGCCGACCCACAGGTGGACAGCTTGGACCAGACCTGGGGCCATAATCAGCCCCTCTGTGGCTGCCCCCTGCACCTCCATCCCTTTTGCGTCCCAACAGCAAACAGTAGTTTTGAATTTTAAATAGCCCCTAACAAACAGCCCCCTATCAAAGAAAAAATAAAAGTATACACCCCGGGCTTCCCTGGTGGCGCAGTGGTTGAGAGTCCGCCTGCCGATGCAGGGGACACGGGTTCGTGCCCCGGTCTGGGAAGATCCTACATGCCGCGGAGCCGCTGGGCCTGTGGGCCATGGCCGCTGAGCCTGCGCGTCCGGAGCCTGTGCTCCGCAATGGGAGAGGCCACAACAGTGAGAGGCCCACGTACCGCAGAAAAAAAAAAAAAAAGTATACACCCCAATTTAACTTAGTGTAAAGCCCTCATGGGCAATCCTGAAAACATTTGACTTAACCTTACTTATGTCTTGTTTCCTTTTGGAGCTAAATCATAATTGAAGCATTTAGTCTAAAAACCTGTGTGCTAAGGTGATGGGTAAGGAAGATGTTTATCCGTAAGGCTAGCTAAAACAGTTCACACTGGAAGTGTGTGTGTGGGTATTTGGGAGGGGTTGCGTTGTATGTGTAGTTATAACTGAAAGGGTGTATGTCTGTATGAGTACATGGCAGTGAGTGGCATGGGTTCTTATGTGCATGTGTGTGTATGTGTATGTGTGTGGGAAGGGGAATGCATACCTTTGGGTGTGGGTGTGGGTGTGGTGAGGACCACCTTGGTGCTCTCTGGCCAGGATACAACATTTTCCGACTGCAAAGCAAGCACAAATTTGGGGGCACATTTCTCTTCCCAGTTTTCCCACTCTCCTCAGGAAGCTGCAAAGGTTGGCCAGGATTTGAGATTTTTCTCATTGAAGCCTCTGGAGACACATTCCAATGGTGAACACAGAACACAAACCAAAGAAATAAAATCACACCTCGTGCCTCAAAGGCACAAGGGAGGAGGGTATTGAAAACCTCAAGGGAAGATACGAAGGCTCGAAATTCTGCAAACCCACACCCTTTGGGAAGAGAGGAGGCGCAGCTTCTCCCCCAGCCCAAATTCCCAGTCTGAATTTTTAAAATCAGCTTTATAAGCAAACATCTGCCACTCCCCGTCTTCTGAAGGAAGGGTGAAGATCGGGATAAGGCATCTTTGTGTTTTCATTAGGTATTTTAGCAAATGCAATGAGGACATTCAGATTCGATTTCCCTGTTTTGTACACACACAGAAGTCTGTGCTAAGAGGATTACTTTCCTGGAGCCACATCCTTCCGAAAGGCCCCGGTCAAAGGAGACTCTTGTTAAACAGCATTTTCTCTAATTCCTCTGGCTTTCTTCCTGGCCTCAGCGTGCAGACATCTCGCCTGCTCCTAAATCCACCCACCTCACAGACGTCAGGATAAAGGTGGTCCGGCCACTGCATTCTCCTCCCGCCCCTGGTTCCCTAATAAAGCTGAAGATGAACATTAGCGCTTGGTTCCGCAGCAGCCGAAAGGGAAAGCGGGCAGCCTCGTCCGGCCCCTGAAACCCCCTCGACGCCCCCACAGAAAAATGTAGCCTTTTCGCCTCTGCTCCAGTGAATGGCTCTTCGAGGGTTTTCATTAGGGCTGGGTCTGCTGGTGCAGAAAGCCTCACAGATGTTGACATTTTTTTCATCCCTGGGTTAAGATGTCTTCCATAAGCTTTTATTCCCCATTTGTTACTTCTTTATTATCTGGGAGGTTTGGCCTCCTCCCTCTTCTCATTTCTCTGAAGAGAGCAGCGGTAGCTGGGCCTGTCATTATCTCGGCCCTTTTCTCTGGCCTCTAGAGGCGGCCAGGGCCTCGGGCCCCATTGTGGGGGACAGCGGGGAGCTGAGGCAGGCCGGTCACTCCTCAGACCCTTTTGTGCGGCAGCCCCTCCTCCCCGCAGCTTGGCTCTGGGATGTGAAAGGTCAGAGGCGCGCCAAGCTTCCATACCTGAGCTTTTGTTGGGGGCTGGAGGCAAATGATTCCAGAAGCAATTTCTTGGAAAGCAGCCTAGAGACTCTCTTCTCCCTGTTACTGTGCACCCTGTACCACACCCCTTGGGGTTGGGGGTGAGGGCACAGGAAGGGGGGATTCGCTTAGATCATCTGTTCCCAAAATGCCCTGAGAAAAAACTTTCTACCCAGAGAATGGCTCAGACATGAATTTGACTGGAAGCCTGAAGCCTCTGAGATGCTGAGAAAAATATTTTGCGATAGAGTTTTCCATTGGTTTTTTTTGTTTTTGTTTTTGTTTTTTGCGGTACATGGGCCTCTCACTGTTGTGGCCTCTCCCGTTGCGGAGCACAGGCTCCGGACGCGCAGGCTCAGCGGCCATGGCTCACGGGCCCAGCCGCTCCGCGGCATGTGGGATCCTCCCGGACCGGGGCACGAACCCGTGTCTCCTGCATCGGCAGGCGGACTCTCAACCACTGCGCCACCAGGGAAGCCCGTGTTCCATTGGTTTTGACTATCCTTTGTCCCTAGTCCTGGCAGCCTGGAGCCAACCTGCAACCTCAGTTTCCTCATCTGTCAAATGGGAATAATACATTTTCCTGTGCCCATTTCATACAGTTACTCTGGCTATTCCATGGATCTAATGAGGTCATATAGAAATCATTTTTCCAGATTATAGGATTGTATACAGTATCTTGCTCTGCAGTGGCTGTGTGGACCCTGACTTGAATATAAGCCATCACAAGATGCAGACTAATTTTTCTTAAAATTATAGACCAGAAATGCAGACAGATTTAAGGGCCTTGAGGCATCTGATTCCAAGCACTTTCCAGGCTTGATGCCCTGAGGGTGAGGGGACGTCTCAGGGCAGGACAGGTCTCTGATGGCGGCAAATCCTCTGAGGCCTGATGCTGTACTCCTTAGAAGGCAGCTTTGCGAGGCTGGCTGGAGAAATGTGATGTGTGCTTCTATGCAGGGAAAGATGAAAACGGGCCCAGGGTTGCTCACTGAGCACCAGCTTAATAAGAGCCAATTACGTACGACATGACTGGAATACACCAACAGGAACCTCAGCTGCCTTGTGGAAAGAAGGGGG
Organism: Leucopleurus acutus; assembly: GCF_964270905.1. Classification (NCBI taxonomy): domain Eukaryota; kingdom Metazoa; phylum Chordata; class Mammalia; order Artiodactyla; family Delphinidae; genus Leucopleurus; species Leucopleurus acutus. Next base: position 74,439,869 of record NC_139147.1, on the reverse strand, counting down.
ACTCTAGGCTGCCCAAGCCTTGCCCCAAGTGTTGGGTCTTCTCTGGACATCACATTTTAAGGAAGCTATGTAGGTCCAGGACCCTGCTCAAGGAAAGGAGGTCAGAACCATGAGAGGACTAGAAATCCCACACTTCAAAGACTGGTTGGAGGACCTGAGGCTGCATCCCCTACTGATAGTTCAGTGACATTTGTAGGAAAGGGGGATTGGGCTCGTTCTGTGTGGCCGTGAGGGTTGGGACTGGAACTAGGAGTGAAAGCTGAAATGAAGACGTTTTGAGCATATCAAAGGAAAATATTTCAAACGGTCATCAGAACCATCTAAAGTGGAGTGGGCTACTTTATGAGGTAGTGAGCATTCTATCACTGAGGGTAATCCAGCAGAGTGGGATTTGGGGAGAAGATTCATCCCTGGGGCATTATTTAGGGCTCACTGTGTCAGGCCTGGCAAGCTCTTTCCAATCCTGAAATCCCTGAAATGTTTCCATTCTTCAAATTTGTTAAGAAATGTACCATTCCTTTTCTGGTGATTAAGTTAAATACAGTCAACTTGCACTTCCCATAATGCTTGAGTAATATCATACCCAATGAACAAAAGTGAAAAAAAGCAGATAGAATACGATGCAGAGTCTATACTCTGCAGAGCAAATTCCCGTATTTGCAGCTTTTAGTTGAGACCACGTGCAGTTGGTACAGCATGCAGGGTGGTGTAGGGAGGGAGGAGGGTAGGTGCTGGTGGACAAAAATTTTTTTTCTGGCCTTGAAGCCAATGAAACCGTGATAGTGAAGAGAACAGGGTAAAGCTTTAAAGGGAAAGAAGCAGAAGGAAGATCCCAAAAGTCATCTGTCCACATCTCTGTCTAAACCTTGAACTATACATACACAGAGAAGATGCAAAGCAGCTGAGCTATTGGAGAAAGATCTGAACTGATATCGTCATTGCTGCTTAAGAAACAGAGTTTACAGTTTGAATTCAACCAAGATAACTGCCTGATAAAACAAAAGAATTAACATCCATCAGAGAAAATTACTAAACTCCAGAATCTATACAACTTCACACACATAATGTCCAGAATATTATCCAAAATTACTTAACACACACAGAACCAGGAAAATAGAACACATCATCAAGCTCAAAGAACATCCATCAACTGGGACAAATGTAAGATGACACAGATGTTGTAATTAGCAGACAAGAAATTGTTTGCATGTATTATAACTATCTTCAATGAATAAAAGAAAACATGCTCACAATGAAAGAATACATAAGAAACCTCAACAAAGAAATGAAAATAAAAAATGGAAATTCTAGAATTGAAAAATACAATATCTAAAAAATTTTTTAAATCACTAGGTGAATTAAACAACAGGATGGAGGTGGCAGAGAAAAGAGAAGTAAACTTGAAGGTGAAACATAGAAATTATCCAATTTAAAGAACAAAAAGAAAAAAGAGTGAGACTATAAATATAACCTAGCAGAGCCTCAATACATGTAGTCATAAAAGAAGAAGACAGGGAGAATGGGCCAGAAAAAATAATGGAAGAAATCAACAGCCAAATTTTTCTCAAATATTGTGAAAGACATAAATTTATAGGCTCAGGATGTTCAATGAATGACAAACAGTATGTTTCGTTATGTCTATAAACAAAATCTCATTAAGTCACACCATAGTCAAATGTTAAAAGAGAAAATCTTGAAAGAAGCAGGAGAAAATGTCATATTATATGCAGGAGAACAGCAATCCAATTAAGAACTGATATCTCATCAGAAATTATGAAGTCCAGAAGAGAGGAGAACAACATTCTAAGTGCTAAAATTGAAAACACAAAGAAATCCTGTCAACCCAGTATGCATGATCCAGTAAAAATCTTCAAGAATCAAAGAGAAATAATTTTCAGATAAAAGAAAACTAAGCACATTTTTTACCAACAGAGTTGCACTACAGGAAATGCTAAGGAAGTTTTCCAGACTGAAAAAAAAATGATACCAAATAGGAACTCAAATCCTCAGAAAGGAAACATTAGAAATGGAAAATATCTGGATAAATACAAAACTCTACTTTTTTTCCTCTTAATTTCTTTACAATATATGTGACTGTTTAAAACAAAACTGTATCACTGCCTTGTTGGTTTATAACATATGTAGAGGTAATACACGTAATAACTAAGGCATAAGGAATAGAAGGGTATGAAATTATAAGGTTGCAAATTTTCTCCATTTTGTGTGAAGCACTAACTATAATAGACCGTGAAAAGTTAAGGATACATTACAGGGCTTCCCTGGTGGTGCAGTGGTTAAGAATCCGCCTGCCAATGCAAGGGACACGGGGTCGAGCCCTGGTCCGGGAGGGTCCCACGTGCCTCGGAGCAGCTGGGCCCATGCGCCACAACTACTGAGCCTGAGCTCTAGAGCTTTCGAGCCACGGCTGCTGAGGCCCGCGTGCCTGGAGCCCGTGCTCCGCAACAGGAGAAGCCACCACAATGAGAAGCCCACGCACAGCAACGAAGACCCAATGCAGCCATAAATTAATTAATTAATTAATTTTTTTTAAAAAGGGAAATCTCTTTTTAAAAAAAGGATACATTACATACAGTTCTTAGAGAGACCATGGGAAAAAAATTTAAGAATTATAGCTAAAAGTCAATATATAAATTAAAATGGAATTCTAAAGTTATCCAAATAATCCAATAAAAGGCAGGCAAGGAGGAAAACAACCCAGTAGGGGCAAGGAGAAAACAAAGTCATAGGCCCAACCCTAACCATATTAATAATTACATTAAGAATTAATGGACAAAACAATCTAAGTAAAAGGCATAGTTGGTCACATTGGATGAAAATAAAAGCAAGACCCAACTATATGCTGTTTATAAAAATATATACATACTTTAAATATAAAGACAAAGATAGGCTGAAAGTAAATGGATGGTTGAAAAGAATACATATGCCATGCAAACAATAACCATAAGAAAGTGTGAGGAGTCTATTAATATCAGATAAAACAGATATCAAAGCAACTATAGTCCAATAAAAAATTAATTAAAAAATAGATATTGAGACAAAGAAATTAAAGAAATAAAAAGAGACATTTCATGATGATGAAGGATCAATTTGACAAGAAGACTTGAAAATCTTAAGTATACATGTACCTCATAATAAAACTTCAAAATATGCGTGGTAGGGCTTCCCTGGTGGCGTAGTGGTTGAGAGTCCGCCTGCCGATGCAGGGGACGCGGGTTCATGCCCCGGTCCAGGAAGATCCCACATGCCACGGAGCGGTTGGTCCCGTGAGCCATGGCCGCTGGGCCTGTGTGTCCGGAACCTGTGCTCCGCAACGGGAGAGGCCACAACAGTGAGAGGCCCGCGTACCGCAAAAAAAAAAAAAAAAAAAAAAAAAAAATGCATGGTAAAAATTAACAGAATCAAAGGGAGAAATAGATAATTCCATGATCATAGTTGGAGGTTTTAACATCCACTCTCAGCAAGAGATAGAACAATTAGATAAATATAATCAACAAAGACATAGAAAATCTGAACAATTTCAACCACTCTGACCTGATATCTGTAAAATGCTATATCCAACAACTGCAAGAATACATATTCAAGTCTACATGGGGATCATTAGGAATCATGATATGCTGAGACACAAACAAGTCTCTGCAAATTTTAAAAGACTGAAATTATACAAGCTGTGTTCTCCGACCACAGAGGGTTTAATTAGAAACCAATAACAAGATATCTAGGAAAATGCCAAATATTTGAAAATTAAATGACACATTTTATTTTTATTTATTTATTTGCGGTACGCGGGCCTCTCACTGTTGTGGCCTCTCCCTTTGCGGAGCACAGGCTCCGGACGCGCAGGCTCAGTGGCCATGGCTCACGGACCCAGCCGCTCCGGGGCATGTGGGATCTTCCCGGACCGGGGCACGAACCCGTGTCCCCTGCCTCAGCAGGCGGACTCTCAACCACTGTGCCACCGGGGAAGCCCTAAATGACACATTTTAAAAGAATCCATAGGTCAAAAAATAAATCACAAGGGAAATATAAAAGTTTTAAAGAAATGAAAATTAAAATAGACTATATTAAAATAAGTGGCATGCACTAAATTAGTGCTTACAGAAAATGAATAGTTTTAAATGCTTATATTAGAAAAGAATAAATACCTAAAATCAGTAAGCTAGGTTTCTTATAAATTATAAAAGAAGAGCAGTGAAACCCAGATTAAGTACAGTTGACCCCTGAACAATGTGGGGGCTAGGAGTACCAATCCCCCTGCAGCAGACAATCCACACATACCTTTTAGTAGCCCCCCCCCCCAATATATATTCAGTTCCTCCATATCTGTGGTTCTGCAACCACAGAATCAACCAATCCAGGTTCATGCAGCACTGCAGTATTCACTAGTGAAAAATACACACATATAAATGGACCCACACAGTACAAACCTGTGCTGTTCATAGGTCAGCTGTCTAAGGAAGGAAATAATAAAGATAAGAGCAAAAATCAATAAAATACAAAATGGACAAACAATTGAGAAAAATCAATGAAATGAAAACTGGTTTTCTAAAGAGATCAATAAAATTAACTCCTAGCTAAGCTGATAAAGAAACAAAGAGAGGGACGTCCCTGGTGGTCCAGTGGGTAGGACTCCAACGCGGGGGTGGGGAGGGCAGGTTTGATCCCTGGTCGGGGAACTAGATCCCGCATGTATGCCACAGCTGAGAGTTTGCATGCCGCAGCAAAGATCCTGCCTGCCGCAACTGAGACCCCGTGCAGCCAAAATAAATAATAATAATAAAAAAGAAACAAAGAGAAGATATAAATGGTCAGTATCAGAAAAAAAAAGAGGTAACATTAGTACAGACATCAAAAGGCTAACGGGGTTTATTATCAATAACTTTATGCCAATGTATTTGACAAGTTAGATAAACTGCATAAATTCATTGTAAGACAGAAATTACCAAAACTGACTCAAAAGAAAGTAAAAAATTTGAATAGCCTCATATCACTGAAAGAAATTGAACTTGTAAATAAAAACTTTTCCCTTAGAAAATTTCAGACCCAGACAGCTTCACTGGTATATTTTCCAAGTATTTAAAAAAGAAAAAATTCCAATCCTACATAAACTTCAGAAAATGGAGGAAGAGAGAATACATTTCAATCTATTTTAGGAGACCAGTATTACCTTGACACCAAAACCAGGCAAAGAAATGTGATCTCTTCGAAGAAAGAGAAAGAAAGAAAACTGCAGACCAATATCCCTCGTGAACACAGGCACAAAAACCAAAATTTTAGATACAAAATCTAACGACATATTTTAAAGGATAATACTTCACAACCATGTAGATTTAACACAGGAGTGCAATACTGGTTTAAATTAAAAATTCAGTCAATGTAATGTACCATATTACTAAAGTAAATGAGAAAAACATTTGATCATGTCAATAAATGTAGAAAAAGTATTTGACAAAATTCATGTTTTAAAAAACTCTCCAAAAAATAGGAATAGAGGTGAACCTCCTCAACTTGGTAAGAAAGATTTTTTTTTTTTTTTTTTTTAACCTACAGCTAACATGATACTTAATGTTGAGAGACTGAATACTTTTCTTCTAAGACCCGGAACAATGCAAAAATGTCCACTCTCACCACTGCTATCCAGCATAGTACTGGAAGGTCTAGTCAGGGCAATGAGGCAAGAAAAGGAAATAAAAGGCATACAGATTGAAAAGGAAAAAACAGAAGTCTCCTTCTCTGCAAATGACATGATTGTATATTATTACAAAGTCTAAGAAATCTACAAAAAAAAATTCTTAGAAGTAATAAGTGAAATCAGCAAGATTGTAGGATACAAGATAAACATTCAAAAATCAATTGTATTTCTGTATACTAGCAATGAGGACAGAGACACTGAAATTTAAAATATAAAACCATTTATAATCACTAAAAAAACCCCTTAGGTGTACGTCTAACAAAACATGTACAACACTTACATGCTGAAAATTTCAAAATGCTGATGAAAGAAATCAAAGAAAATCTAAGTAAATGGAGAGATATACTACACTCATGGATAGGAAGACTCAACATAAAATATGTTAATTCTCCCCAAATCGATACACAGGTAAAATATATTTTCTATCAAAATCCCAGCAAGACAGTTGGTTGTTTGGCCTGAGGCGACCCAACACTGGAGCCTACCCGGCTCCTTGGTGGAGCTAATGGTGGACTCTGGGAGGGCTCATGCCAAGGAGTACTTCCCAGAACTTCTGCTGCCAGTGTCCTTGTCCCCACGATGAGCCACAGCCACCTCATGCCTCTGCAGGAGACCCTCCAACACTAGCAGACTGATAAACATCTGATGAAGCAGATGAACCAGGTGGACACGAGTTACTACCACACAGAACAAAAGACCCTTCCCTGCAACATCATGGGAGGACATGAAGACGGGGTCCTTTGAGGGGAAAAGCCAAAACCTACCAAAGAGGAAACAACTTGAAGCCAATAGTCTGTCCCTTAAAAATGATGCACCCCAAGCAAAACACAAAAAGAATAAAAAGAAAAAGGAATATTTAAATGAAGATGTGAATGGATTCATGGAATATCTAAGACAAACTCACAGATGGTTCACAATGGGGAGATGATAGCAACAGACAGTCAGGACGTCAGGGAAGAAATTGCAGTTGCTTTAAAGAAAGACAGTCGCCAGGAAGGAAGACGATTAAAAAGACAAGCAGCAAAGAAAAATGCAATGGTATGTTTCCATTGTAGAAAACCTGGCCATGGGATTGCAGATTGCCCAGCTGCCCTTGAGAATCAAGAAACAGGCAATGGAATATGTTACCGGTGTGGATGCACAGAGCATGAAATAACCAAGTGCAAGGCTAAAGTAGACCTAGCTTTTGGTGAATTTCCTTTTGTAAAATGTTTTGTTTGTGGGGAAATGGGACATCTGTGCAGATCTTGTCCTGATGATCCCAAAGGACTCTATGCTGATGGTGGCTGCTGCAGACTTTGTGGCTCTGTGGAACGTTTTAAGAAAGATGGTCAGAATTCAGATCGAATGGTCACAGCTGGTCGCTGGGCAAAGGGAATGAGTGCGGACCGTGAAGAAATTTTGGATGTGCCTAAACCACAGAAACCCGAAACAAAGATACCTAAAGTTGTTAATTTTTGATGATTAGTACTATCGTCTGTTAGCACCTCATTGTTAAACATTCAGAACTGGGCCTACTTCAAAAGTTGGAGCTGGACTCTCCCTTGGAGTCCTATATTGTAGATATCAGTATAACCTAGGTGTGGTCAAACCAGTTCCTGAGTTCTGTCCATCAAGGCACACTTCTACCATAGTTTGGAGGAAATCACTGAAAAAAAGTATAATATGTTTAAAATGGATTTTCTAAAAGAATATATTTTTAACCAATAGAGCTTATGTGTAACTAAGTGGTTATATACCTGACTGTAACAATCATCTTTTTCTAAAAACAAAATTATGCATTAATATGAACTATCCCTAAACATAGGGTACCTGCTTTGCATTAGGAAATGAATTTTTGGTTATATTGTTTTCTTGGTTCAAAGTATCAATTTATTATCATATTAGAAATTAATTTATAATTGCCACAAAATCTGTATTTTTAAAATATTTAACAAAAACTTGCTATTTAAAAAAAAAAAAAAAATCCCAGCAAGACTTTTTGAAGACATGGACAAGCTTATTCTAAAATTTACATAGAAAAGCAAAGGAAGTGGAATAACTAAAACAATTTTGAAAAAGAATAAAGTGAGAGAAATTATTCTACCTGATCTTTAAGACTTATTATATGGCTACAGTAATCAAGAGGGATAGATCCATAGATCAGTGGAACAGAATACAGAACCCAGAAATAGGCCCACACAAGTAGGGCCAACTGATTTTTAACAAAGTTGCAAAAGCAATTCAATGGGAGAATAGTCTTTTTAACAAACGGTGCTACAGCAAATGGATATTCGAGGGTAAAAAAAATAAAGAACCTAAACTTCACACCTTTTACAATTAACTTTAAATGGACCATAGATTTAAATGTAAAACATAACACCATAAAACTTTTAGATAATAACACAGAAGAAAAATTTCAAGACCTAGGGCTTGGTAAAAAGTTCTTAGACCAAAAGCATCACCCGTAACATAAAAAATTGATAAATTGGACTTAATCAAAATTAAAAGCTTTTGCTCTGCAGAAGATCCTCTTAAAAGTATGAAAAGAGAAGCATAGACTGGGAGAAAACATTTGCAAACCACATATCTGGAAAAAGAACTTATATCTAGAATATATTTTAAAACTCTCAAAACTCCACAGTGAAAAAAACAAACAATCCAGTTAGGGAATGGGCAAAAGACATGAAGAGACATTGTACTAAAGAAGACTTAGGGATGCAAATAAGCATATGAAAAAATGTTAAACATCACTAGCCATTAGAGAGATGAAAAATAAGATCACGATGAACTATCACTATGTACCTATTAGACCTAAAATTTTCAAAATAGTCACAATACTGGCAAGGATGCAGAGAAACTGGATCTTTCATACATGTCTGGTGGGAATGTAAAATGTTAGAGCCACTCTAGAAAACAGATTGGCAGTTTCTTTAAAACCTAAACACACACTTACCATACCTCATAGCAACTGTACTTATAGGCATACATCCCAGGGAAATTAAAACCTACGTCAACACAAAAGCCTATACATGATTTTTCTTAGCCACTTTATTTGTAACATCCCAAAATTGAAAACAACCAAAATCTCTCTCAGTAGGTGAATGTTCAAACAAACAGTGGTGTATACATAATATAGAATACTGCTCAGCAATAAAAATGAATGATATGGGCTTCCCTGGTGGCGCAGTGCTTAAGAATCTGCCTGCCAATGCAGGGGACATGGGGTCGATCCCTGGTCCTGGAAGATCCCACATGCTGGAAGATCCCACATGCCGCAGAGCAACTAAGCCCGTGGGCCACAACTACTGAGCTGGCGCACCACAACTAATGAAACCTGCGCGCTCTAGGGCCCGAGTGCCGCTACTACTGAGCTCACATGCTGCAACTATTGAAGCCTACGCGCCTAGAGCCTGTGCTCTGCAACAAGAGAAGCCACCACAATGAGAAGCCCGCACACCGCAACAAAGAGTAGCCCCCACTGGCTGCAACTAGAGAAAGCCCATGCACAGCAACAAAGACCCAATGCAGCCATAAATAAATAAATAAATAAATAAATAAATAAATAAATAAATAAAAACAATGTTCTTAAAAAAAATGAATGATATGTTGATACATGCAACCATTTGGATTGATCTCAAGGGCATATGCTGAATGAAAAAAGCCAAGCTCAAAATGCCACATACTGTATGATTCCAGTTTACAACATTCTTGAAATAATAAAATTATTGTGATAGAAAACAGATTAGTGGTTGCCAAAGTTTAGGGATGGTGGGAGAGGGGGATGGGTGTGATTATAAAGCAGTAGGACAGGGAGATCTTTGTGGTGATGGACTATTTCTGTATCTCAATTGTGGTGGTTGTTACATGAATATATACATATGATAATGATACACACCCACTGTGCCAATGTCAAATTCCTGGTTTTAATATTGCACTATAACCACTGGGGGAAACTGGGTGAAGGGTACATGGGTCCTCTGTACTACCTTTGTAACTTCCTGTGAAGCTACATTATTTCAAAGTAAAAAGTTTAATAAAATAGCTATTGTATTTCTACATATAAGCAATGAACAACTGGGAAATTAAAAAAACAATTCCACTTACAAACAGTATAAAAATACTTAGGGGGCTTCCCTGGTGGCGCAGTGGTTGAGAGTCCGCCTGCCGATGCAGGGGACGCGGGTTCGTGCCCCGGTCCGGGAGGATCCCACATGCCTCGGACGGCTGGGCCCGTGGGCCATGGCCGCTGGGCCTGTGCGTCCAGAGCCTGTGCTCCGCAATGGGAGGGGCTGCGGCGGTGAGAGGCCCGCGTACCGCCAAAAAAAAAAAAAAAAAAAAAAAGTTAAAGGTATAACCAGCATACAACACAGCAATTTCACTCCTAGGTATTTACCCAAGAGAAATGAAAATATATTCACACAAAGACTTGTATGCAAATGTTTATAGCAACATTATTCATAGCCACATATTCTTAATAGACCAAATCTGAAAACAATGCAAATGTTCATCAATGCGTGAATGGACAAACGATTTGTAGCTATCCTATGATATACTGCTAGGCAATAAAAAGAAACAAAATACTGATACATGCAACGACATGGATGAATCTCAAAAACTTGACAGTGAGTGAAAAAAGTTAAATACAAAAGACAACGTACTGTATCATTTCATTTATATAAAATTCTATGGGCTTCCCTGGTGGCGCAGTGGTTGAGAGTCCGCCTGCCGATGCAGGGGACACGGGTTCGTGCCCCGGTCCGGGAAGATCCCACATGCCGTGGAGCGGCTGGGCCTGTGAGCCATGGCCGCTGAGCCTGCGCGTCCGGAGCCTGTGCTCTGCAACGGGAGAGGCCGCGACAGTGAGGCAAAAGAAATTAAATACAGCTCTGGGTAACTTTGTTTGTTTTTGCGGTACGTGGGCCTCTCACTGTTGGCAGGATAAATGCAATGCAATATTTAATGCATAAATTACTGCTATGCACCAGTGGCAGTACTAGGGACTGGGCCACCAAGAGGAATCAGACTTAGTTTCTGCCCCTGAGAAGCTCACAGAGTAAGCAGGGAGAGAGGTGTGTGCACAATGAATACTAATACAAAACCCGCATTGTGGGGCAAAGTGCAGGACAAAGTTCCAAGGTGGGGATGGGGGCGCGCAGTCAGTTCTGACTGGGTTAGGAGCTAGAGGACTGTGTCCTCAAAGTGTCCTCAAAGTCCTCAAAGGAGGACACTGCATAGGACCTTTAAGGATGAGACAGACTTAATAAGCAGAGAAGGTGGAGAGACGGTGGCAGGGGAAGTGGCAGATGCAAAATTGTGGGGCAGGACCTCACTGTGCTGTTTGAGGGAGTCATGGGTATTTTGGTGGACCAGGGGCTTAGGGGGAGGCAAGTGAGAAAGTAAAGAATGAAGAGCACTCGGTCTGTATTTTACATTTTGGCTGTCTGCTCATCGCTGTGCTCGGGCAACAGTACCCCAGACCTGCCTATGTCCACAGGGCCACCCCCTCAGGAGGCGAGATCAAGCAGGGCACTCCAGTGCTGTTCATTCGGAGAGAGCAGCCGGGTGTTAGCTCTGAATGAAGAATCCTCTTCTGAGCCAGATCACCCATGATACTGGGTCCATGTACTGAGGTCCACAAGGCCACGATATTTCTGCAACGTGTTCATTTAAGCTCCAGCTAAATGGGCACTAATAGTCCTTTCCGTGTGTGTGCACACGCACGTACAGTGCAAACCTACCTAGCACCTTACTCTTTATTTACAAAGCACTTTCTCACCTGTTAACCAGTGGAGTCTCCCAACGCTCCCATAAGTTAGAGGGGCAGAGAAAACGCACCCCACTTCATAGGTGAGGAAACAGGCTGGAGCTGCCATGGGTTAAGGTTGATGTCCCCTGTCACAAAGTGGCTACAGAATGTGAACACCATCTAAAGAGCAGGGGAAGAAGTAATTTATTGGCCAGGTCTCCATCCACTGTTTTTAGGGTACAAGCCTTTCATCAAAATGTCAAGAAGTCCAATTTCCTGTAGACTTGAGAAAAGTTGATTTTGATCAGAACAACCAGTCCCACAGAGTGTTAAAGTTCCCATCTTCTGGGGCTTCCCTGGTGGCGCAGTGGTTGAGAGTCCGCCTGCCGATGCAGGGGACGCGGGTTCGTGCCCCGGATCGGGAGGATCCCACATGCCGCGGAGCGGCTGGGCCCGTGGGCCATGGCCGCTGAGCCTGCGCGTCCGGAGCCTGAGGCCACAACAGTGAGAGGCCCGCATACCACAAAAAAAAAACAAAAAAAAGAAGTTCCCATCTTCTGGCTTTTCCTGCTAAGGACTATGACATTCACAGTCAGTGATCAACTTATTCTCAGGATGGACTGCTCTTATATTAATGCTAATTAATAACTCCTCTCCTCCAATCCCTCTTTGTGACACCGAGTCATAGAGCACCGATGCTGGAAGGGCTGTAAAGGCACCAGTAAAGTGGTTTTAAAGTTTTTTCATTCACTGATCTATCATCGCATTGACTCATAAGCTGTTAAGTAGCTAACGGCCTGGATCATTATCCCCCTCTTACAAATGAAATAACTACAACAAAAAGAGGCTGAGCCAGCTCCCCACACGTGGTAGAGCTAGGCCTGGAACACAGGTCTCATAACCCCCCATGAATGCTCAACCTACCACACCAAACCCCCTCTCCCTTCCACCCTGCAGATGAGATGAAATTTACAACATCCCTGAATTTCACAAAGGGGGAAACAGCAGCTCAGAGAGGAGCAGAAATCTGGCTGGCCTTGATGGCATTCTGGAAAGCTCCCTGCTTCTCACTCTCGCTAGAGAGAGGGAGAAACACAAGTATTCCCTTTATGCCATCATGAGGGTTGTTGCATGTCAGCCCCCGTCTTACCCTAAGTATGACTCCAGGCCAATATCAAAAGGAAGGGGAGAGTGTCCACCTACACATTCACGGTAGCTAGCCACATTGTGCTGTACTGGCCACAGCCGGCCAGCTCCAGGGCATTCTTTTGAAACACATAATGGCATCCACTCCCCGCGCCCCCTCCCCCAGCCCCAGCCTCAGCTCCTGCTGACAGGCAGGCTCAGAAGCCAACAGGCTGTAGCCTGAAGCGGCTCCCAGCAGGAGCTGGACAAGGCCGACAAGGTTACAGGTGCTTTTCATCCAGCCTCGCAGGAGAGCACCAACTTCCTGCTGCTAGAAATTTGTCTGCAAATTTTTGTCCTCATTCAAATCGAAGGATGGAGGCCTGGAGACACTGGGGTGATATGATAACTTGATTAAGCCCCAGGACAGATGACACGCTGGCTCAAAGGCCATGTGCTCTCCTTAACCTCTCCAAGGGAGACCACAGGCTTTGCTGGTAATTGGCCCATTGTCCCTTCCACTGTGCTTCCTACAGAAGCCCACTAATCGCCATGGCCCTGGGCTCCTCTCTGCAGCAGTCTTAAATACCCTCAGAACCATCAGACTCGGTGAGCTGTGAAAAATACCTGTGCAATGTGACATACGAGAGTCGTGATTTGAGAGGCCGAAAATGACCTTTACTGGAAACAATTACTTGGTGAGACACCCTTCCATCCTCCAGCCTGAGTGTAAATTGCAACACATTTAGGGATGAAAGTCTGAGACGGTTTTGTTTAAAAGTGAGTTCAAACTTTTAGAATATTTGGTTCTCTTGAGGAAATAATCCCCCATCTTTCACTTTTATCCAGTTTAGTGTCTCCTGTTGGACTACCCGTTACTGAGAGTGTTTTTGATCAACCATTTCCAGATACTCTGGCATACACTGATATGAGTCTGCCTTGGGTGAGCCAATGTGTGTATGTCATTGTTTCTGGAACAGATGTAAGGTTCAGGTCTGCCAAAGGAGGGAAAGAGAGCACTAAGCAGAATGGGTTGGATGGATGGGATAGACAGATGGGTCGTTCGCCACGGTGATAGTTTTTCTTTCACTCCGTTTTAAAATCTTCCATCAGCCTTTTTTCACTGATAGACTTCAGGAATTTTAGAGTTGAGGGAGTTCAAACGCATCTCCTCAATCCACTTTCTTTAGGAATATTGTAAAGGAATAAAATTCACTATTGTTAGCTCAGCATCTCAGATGGGTTCTTCTTGAGGGACGTCAAGAAACAGAGCTGTTAGCGGCACTTGAAAATAAGCAAAGTACACCATTAAAAGTTAAAGAAATGCTATTTTAAATTTTCATTCATTATAATTTATTGCCTGAATCTCCCTGTAAGAAAGAGGGCTACGGTATGCCAACATCACCGTTGCTGTTTTTGTCATGGGAATGGAATGTCTTTTGAACTGCTAAAGTAGATAATTCCATGCTTGGAAGAAAAACAAGGGAGGGCGAAGGGGGAGCAGGGGAGATTAAAAAAAAAAAGATCCTCTCATTTCCCAATAATTGCAAAGGCCAGGAATGTGCCACAGCAGCACTGAGGACCACGCGGCGAGGCGCCCTACTGCGGCGCACGCGCCTCGTCCCCCTGGTGCCAGGCGGGGGATGGGAAGCCGCTTAGGCCATCTGCGGAGGACCCAGAAGCCCGAGCATTTGCGCCTTCCAGCGAGGGAGAGCTGTGTGTTTTCACCTTTGTTGTTTTTAAGTGGCCCTCCGAGCCCCTTAGGGCAGCGCGCGCCCCGCGTGCGGTGCCCCGGCCCTCGCTGTGCCCTGAGCCTCCGGTCCGGCCCCGCGACTGGAAAGGCCTCTCTAAAGAGGGCGTTCCGCTCAGCCTTCCGCGCCGCCGGCCTTTGTCCCCGCTCGAGGAAGGGACTTTTTAAATGGCTTCCCGGGAACAAAGGGAGCCCAGGAGCCCGGCTTCATAACGGTCTCATCGGCCACACCAGCTGGCCCGCCCCTCGCCCTCCCCGCTGTAGCCACCACCGGCCCCGCCCCGCTCTCGGCCACCGCCCCGGCCCATCGGCCAATTGGGGGGGCCCCCTCTCCTCCAGCCCTCACTTTCTGCACCCACCCCCGGCCCCAGCCTGCCCCATCTCTCTTTTCTTCCCGGGCTCTCCTCCCTTACCCGCCCCGCCCCGCCCCCCAATCCCGCGCTCCTGGCCCGCCGCACCCTCCCGCCCCAGGAGATGCTCCCACCCCCAGCGCGTCCCTTTCCCAGTGGGGAAGCTCTTTCGGCCTGAGGGCAAGGGAAGGATTCGGCTTAAACCGGCTTGAGGGGCCACGTTTAAGATCTGGGCCCTGACTCTTGCCTGACTGCTCTCCACCCGTCCTCTGCCATCGGCCGAATAGACTTGGCTGACCACAACCAGGAGGGGGGCATCCATCCGAGGGCCGGGATTTTGATGCAAAGTAGACATTAGTGTGACCTCAAACATACTCTCTGGGCCACTTGTTAGGCAAAAATGGAGAGAGGAAGTTTTGAGGGTGAGCAATAATGTATGTGACCCTCCTTCTAGTAGGTGGTGCTGAAATCCTAATTACAATGTCATTAGAGCGTGCAACCAACTGCACCCAAGGGCAGCCACTTTGGAAAGTGCCTCTGAAGTGATGAGGTCTGGGGGGTGCGGGGGACAAACGGCAGGCCAGGCCTTCCCCTGAGACAATGCTTGCTCCAGACTCCTTCGCTGCTGCTCCCCTCTCCCCCACCAAGCCCCACTCTTCAGAGGGACCCACAGAGCCTGTGACAAGCCCTCTGGGCAGGCACTCCACAGTCAAATCCAGAGTCTTTGGAGAATGGCCCAAAGGCATTCCAAGACACCGTGATGCATAAGGCGTGCAGACAAGCCACATGGACCATTTTGTGGGAAGCCAGGGGGTAATGGGAAGAGACAGATCTTCATGGGTGGCTGGGAGGAAAATTCCAGATTGAACCATTGCCATGCTCACAGGGGATCTGGCCAGCAACCGCAGGACATGGGTGAAGGAACATCCACCGTTAGAATAAGAGCACAGCCTCCCAGGGGAACTTCCCAAAGGACCAAAGAGCCACTCCAGTTCCTCAGTGCTGTCCTGGGGCTAGTTAGAAGGCTGCACCTCTATTAGTGCCTACCCAGAGGGCTGGTGATAACATTGGACGATCAGCCTGGGCAGGACAGGTGGGAAGCACAAACCCACAGGCATCTGGGAACAGCTACACATCCTGTCCGCCATCCCAGCAGAAGACAGTTGCTGCTCACTTGGAGTTGGTGATGAGGAAGGAGAGTTGCTGTGGAGTGGAGCAGACAGAAGTTCAAGCTGGCGATAGGTAAACCTCACCCAGATCCCAGCCTACAGCCTGATCAGGGCTACCCTCTGGGAGTAAGGAGGGAAAATGTAGGACAGTGGCCATCCGTGGCCCTTCAGACGGGTTAGTACACTCCTACTCCTCTGCGCTGTGCATACAGGGCACCAGTGATGCCCGTCTATCGTGGCAATCCCAGCTGTTGTCCCGAGGTCCCCAAAGGAAACAGGGAAGAAACAATAGGTGGGAGTTTCTGGAGCATACCATCTTTTTCTTGCTGGATTGATTTCTGGCAGACCTGCCTAATAACTAGTCTGGATGTACTGCCTTCTCCAACGCATATATATATATATTAACCTTTCAGTATTGATTTTTTATATTTTCCTTTTATTTACATTTCCTCCCTATTTTTCCTACAGTGATCATGAAGTATGAAATTTCTTTTAATTATTAAAAAAGAAACAGGAACCCACTGGATAGTTTGAGAACTTAGATATCCAGTGAATGAAAGTCCCAGTTGAGACAAAAATAGACTTAGAAACTGCCCCAATATGTTGCGGTGTTTGGGCACTCGTGAAGGAGCGGGTGTGGGCCGTGGGTGAGGAAGGGTTGCACGTCCAGCCCTCGACCCCAGGTTTTATGCAGTATCTCTACTTGTGTCCTCTCAGACGAGATGACTTCACTTCTGAGAGCGACCCTTGTCCCTGAGACTCCCAGACCTGATGACTGGCGACCAGTCTGTCTGACGTGAAGGGCACTGTCCTGGAAGCACAAGGAGGCCGATCGTGGTCACCCTGAGGAAGATCCACCTCACAAGCTTTTCCCCATCTGGGATGGTGGAGGAATGGCAGTTGGGCTGTTGGAATGCTCTTAAAATACTTTTGGTGAGCTGGCTTCAAGCAAGGAGGGCTGAGGCCCAGGGCGGATGATGCAACGCTGAGCCCCTCTCAGGCTGGCCTGGGGAGGAGGTGGATGGCTTCCATAATGAGATTCCCAGTCCTGCTCAGTCAACCAGAGGTGGTGAAATTATCCAAGGGCCAGAGACCTTGCTCTGGCTGGAGCAGAATCCTGCGGGCCCTCGTAGAAGGAGAACCTGTTTCATCTGGAGCAACAGGACCTCAGAATGAGTGGTATTTGCGTATACCTGGGGAAGTGCTTTGAGGAGGGGTAAATATGTAAATGTTTATTGGTGGTGGTTTTAAAAGTCCGAGAAGAAATCTGCTAAATGAAAATTTTAACATATATTTCCTGCTCAAATCCATTGAGTATAATGAAATGGTCAATTTTACGTCTCAAGTGTTGCTTTTTTAAAACTCTGTGAAAGCTTCCAAGTTAATTTTGTTCAACTTCCTGTCTTAACTTGATATTTAAATATTAACTGAACTGTTTCTGAACTCTGATTTTGAGCTAGTTAAAAATCTTATTTCATTAGACTGATTTCTGAAGCCTATAAGATTTATTTCCAGTGGGGTAGGGCCCGCCTGCCAATTGTGGATAAATCAGTGCACTGGCATATGGGCTGGTCTCCCCATCTCAGATTTGGTACATATATAAAACTAGTATTTTAGGGTAGCATCTTTTTTTAAAGTTGATCTTTGGTCTGATTCACACTTTTTGGAAGCTATAACGTAGCTGACACTTGCATAGGCACCTGCATTGATAATGCTTGAATAATTGTGGACGATACTGAGCTTCTGGAACTTAAAAGAACAGAGTTATGCGAAATGTCACCTTTACAGAAAAAAAAGCATATTATATACATATTCTATATTCTATATAATCACCATGGACTACTCACTCTCATTATGATGGGCATTCAAAAGCATCATCACAATAACCATTATATTCTTTTGATATTGGTATAGCACTTGATACAACACCTGCCTTGTTATTTATGTGTTTATTGATTTCCTCCAATGTGCCAGGTTCTGTGCTAGGGACCAGAAGTGAGTCAGCATTATTTCTGTTACTGGAGTGACATTCAGTAGAAGATAAAAACATGGAAGCAAATAAAGATGGTAACATGTTGTAAGTGTTAAAGAAATGAACAAGGAGCCGAAAGGAAGAAGGTACAAGCTCTGCCCAGAAAAGGGAAGAGAAAGTAGGGACATCTTCCCAAAGGAAGGCTCCCATCTCTCATCCATCACTCTCCGGGATGGTTACCACAGCCTCGCACATGGTCTCCCAGCTCCCACACTTAACACAGGGATAAGAGAAGCTTCTGACGGAGTGTGGGAGAGTGTGCTCCCCTCCCAGCCCTGGAATTCTTCAGAAGGAGTGGGGAATAGCCATTCTGATTGAAAGTGACAGCCGGCCCTCTGTAAGACGTCAACAAGGACCCTCAACCAATTACCAGTAAAGGAACACATTCATTCACCAAACATCAACATTATGAAGGAAGGACTTCTGCTGAATGACACTCGTGGATTCTGACTCCTACCCTTAGCTGCTAACCCTGAGAGTGAAGATGCTCCCAGATTGGGCACCTGCTGTTCCTTCTACCTCGACCACTTCAACATGGATTCATCCAGGAGACCCTCCTGATGACCCTCAGCTGTGGGCACACAGAGTGCCCTCTGCTTCCTTCATTTATTTGACTGAAGTTCACTGAGCATTTACCACCCTGGCAAACATTAGGGACACAGCAGTGAACAGACAAAACATCCTGCCCCCAAAGGACTTTCATTCTATGGGAGGGAAAAGGACAAGACAATAAATAAGGGAAATATAGAGTATGTTAAATAGTGGAGAGTTACCAGGAGCTGTCACCCTGGTGGGGAGAAGTATCATATAACAATGTTTAGAATTGCCAATGCATGGTGCTAATAAAAAACAGGCCAACTTAGGGACCTCCCTGGTGGCCCAGTGGTTGAGAATCCATCTTGCAATGCAGGGGACACCGGTTCAATCCCTGGTCGGGGAACTAAGATCCCACATGCTGCGGGGCAACTAAGCCCACGCGCCGCAACTACTGAACCTGAGCACCACAACTAGAGAGCCCATGTGCTGCAATTACGGAGCCCGCACACTGGGGCCCACGTGTCACAACCAGCTAGAAGCCCACGTGTCACAACTAGAGAGAAGCCCGCGCACCGCAACAAAGAGCCCGTGCACTGCAACGAAAGATCCCACGTGCCCCAACTAAGACCCGATGCAGCTGATAAATAAAGCTTAAAAAAAACAAAAAACAAAAACCTGTGTGACTCTCTAGAGCTAAAAAAACAAAGACCAACATTTCGTGATTATTTTTAAATTTTCTACAGATGATGCACCTCCTTATTACCTGGACCCAGTGCAGGTTCCCCACCTCCACCACTGAATTAGTAGGTCACCAAATTAAAGAGTGATAAGTGCTCACAGACATAGAAAACAAACTTATGGTTACCAAAGGGGAAGGGAGGGGGGAGGGATAAATTAGGAGTTTGGGATTAACAGATACATATTACTATACATAAAATACATCAACAAGTATTTACTGTATAGCACAGGGAACTATATTCAATATCTTATAATAACCTATAATGGAAAATCATCTGAGAAAGTATATATATGTATAACCGAATCACTTCGCTGTACCCCTGAAACTATCACAATATTGTAAATCAACTATACTTCAATTTAAAAACATACATATTTGAAGAGTGATAAGTACACTGGAGAAAACAGAGCAGGGGTGGGGGATAGGGAGTGTGAGTGGGATAGGTTGCAACTTTAAATAGGGTGATCAGGGAAGACCTTACTAAAGTGACGTCTGAGTAAAGATCTTGAAGGCAAAGAGTTCCCAGCAGAAGACACAGTAAGTGCAAAGGTCCTGAGGCTGGAGAGAGTGAGCAAGGAGATAGAGAGGTAATGGAAGGACTGACCACATAGTGTTCTACAGGCCTTTGGGATGAATGTGGCTGAGGCTCCAAGTGAGGTGAGAAGGGAGAGACATGATCTAACCTATTTTTTGAAAGGATTCCTCTGGAAGCTGTGTACAGAATAGAAGAAGGCAGGGAGGGGCATTGTTGGGAAGGATGGAAGCGGGAAGAACCAGTTAGGAGCCTTTTGTAATGCTCTAGCCAAGAGATAATGGTAGGTTGGACCAACATGATAGCAATAAAGGTGATGAGAAGGTAGAGCTCACAGGATCTGATGACACCATCAGTGTGAGGTGCGAGCCTAAAAGAAGAATCAAAGAGCACTTGCTCCAGTGCTGTTGATGGGTCAAGCAAGACAAGGACTGACCAGGAAATGGTCATTGGATTTAGCAAAATGAGGACATTAAAGATCTTGTCAAGACAGTTTCGAGAGTGACAGTCTGACTGGAGTGGATTCAAGGGAGAGTGGGAGAAGAGGACTTGGAGATGACAAGTACGCATGACTGTTGGAAGAGTCTAGCTGTAAAGAGGAGAGCTCGGGGGCCATTTTTCTGGGGGAGGAAGCAGGGTCAAGAGAAGGTATACTTAGACGGGGGAACTGACAGCACGGCTCTATAGGAGAGACGCTGTAGAGAGGGAAAGAAGGGCAGGGCAAGAGAGAGAAGGGAGACACTGGAGCAGCGTTCCTGAGAATCCAGGCTGGTGTGGGGTGGCGCGGGCAGCTGGAGGGGCTGGCCTCGGCCACATATAGAAAGTTCATCAGTCGTAAGAGGACAGAGGCAGAGACAAGGGCACAGACACAGGCTCGGGGCGGGGCAGAGTTGATGTGGAGACAAGGGGCATGCAGATTGCTTCTGACTGCTTTTATCTGCTCTACAGTAAAAGAGAGAAGGGGGTTGGAAAGTGGGACCATAAGCTCATGAGGGCAGTAACCTGGTCCCTTGTTACCATTGTTCCCCTGGTGCTAGCACAGTGCTGGGCACAGACCGGGTCTTCAAAAGGCACTTACTGCAAGATGAATGACTGAATAATTGACTGAATGTTCAGAACAGGCAAATTATCAAAGGACCTGAAACTCGTTAGTCTTTTCCTAAAGTCTCCAGCCAGATGCCCCATGCCATTCTAACACACTTGTAGCCACAGCTGTCAAATCCCAAGGCTGCTTTGGCCACCTGATGTGACTTCAGGCAAATCTCTTCCCTGTTCTTTCTTCTCTTGCTGCCAAGCTTAGAAGGGGCTGGGCTTAGGTCTCCTTGTGAAATGTAAGTTAAATCAAAAAAATTTTAGGTAATTTGAGGTTAGAGAAGTGTATCACATTTGTATCCATTCCTTGCTCTTCTTCTCTTTCCTAATCACTCTCCTGTTGTCATCATATTTGTTGCGGAGCCCACCAGGAGGAACACCTCCGGATCAGTGACACCACCTATAGTTAGAAGGGAAAGTTCAAAAACCACAGCAATGACCCACTGCCTTTTATAGGCATCATTAAAATGCAATTGCTTAGTCAAGCCCCAGGGAATATTTTTCTATAAACATTACTAATATTCTATTAACATTACTAATAGTTTAAACTGTTTGTAATCTCCTGGTCCAAGACAGAGCTGTGGGGCAGTGGAGGAGGGGGTCCTGCCTGGGACAGGGTAGGACAGGCATCCTGCAGGGTCCTTCGAGTCTGAGGGTCTGGGTCCTCACCCAAGGACCACACAGCCTGGAGCCCGTGGGCAGGGAGTTCCCTGCCACATTGCACTCAGCCAGAACCACAAACCCACGGCAGTGCCAGGGCTCCACACAGCCCAGCCCAGCGCTCGCCAACTCGGAGCCTCTTACGCATCCCTGTCAGGTAGTCTCCCGCTTCTGGGTGACCTGTGGGTTTAAGGGCAAACTGCCAGAGAAGCCTTGCCGCAAACGTCTGCAAAGGCCCCTGTGTCCAGTCACCTTGTCTATCCTTACTTTGCACGCCGGATTCCAGCCCAGAGTGTTAGGGAGGGGGCGGCAGGAGGGGCGTGGTGTCGGCCCCATCAACTCTTATAAACATGTGACACACTGGCCTGGTATCCAGGCCTGGGATCTCACTTCCTCTCCCTCATTCGGAGCTGCCCTTGGAAACATCTGCAGAAGGGTGACAGTCTTCCCAGAAGAGCCCTTCTTTGTCCCCAGGGCACCTGACAGCCTACGGACAAGGCCTTCAGTCCTTCCCTGTCAGGCTTGAGAGCAGGCAGGAGTGGGGAGGGGGAGAAATTCACGTACTTAGTCAACAAATATTTATTAAGAACCTACTATGTGCCGGGCATTGTTCTAGATGCTAAGGGCATGTGAGGAGCAAGACCAACCAGATCTGACTCCTGTGGAGCTTGCATCCTAGAGAGGGGAAGGTCAGGCCTCAGGTGGGGCCATCACATGAGAAAGCCAGCTTCCCTTCCAGCCAGGTCCACGCTGGGGGGTGGGCTTCCTCCCCGCTCTGCACAAAGAGCGAGTGGCAGCTTTGGGTCCTTTCAGACCTCTGTTCCCTGACTGAGGCCCGGATGTCTCCACCCAGGCCTGCACCACCGGATCTGCTGAGGACGTCAGCCGATCCCATCTCCTCAGAGAGACTCAGAACCACTCAGCAATCAGGGAGATCAGCACTAGCCACGGTTGATGGCAAAGCCCCGCCCCGCCCGCTCTGGGGGACCCTGCGGGGTCAGCTCCCTGCCACCTGCTTCCTGCTTCAGTAGCCGCAGGGGAAATACTACCTCCTGCGGAGGTGGAGCCTGTCACCCAGATAAGCAGGCCTTGTCGGGCTGCCCACTTCAACAGGAAAACCCACTTTCTAAGAAGCGGTCTCCCTCCTCTCCGTGTCTTCCTGGCAGGTAGAAGCAGCTTGAACACCTGCAGATAGCAGTGAGCTGGGGTGGATTAAAGCAAACGCTCCTTATTTTTTAAACACCCACCCTCTCTTTAAATCCAGGAAGGCTTCCCAAATAAAACATTTTCAGAGGAAAAAAAAAAAACCCTCAGGTCTACCACTGTTTGCAAACACCGGACAACTTCAGCTTTATCTTCTCCCTGTCGTGGGCGATAAAAAGAGGCTCCCGCCCTCCGTTTCCTTTAAGGAGCTTGTGTAAAACGTCACGCAGCCGCGCATGCTCATTTGAAGCTAAGCACAGCGACATCCCATTCTGCGGGCCCGTACTCCCTGTGCTGGTGAGGGAGGTACGGGTTCAAGGGTGGGTCTCTCCCACCCACGGAGTGGGCTGTCGCCTCAGCCAGCTTCTAATCAGCAAGCTCCACAGGACAGACTTGCCAAAATCACTGTGAGGAAACTCTTCTCCTTCTTTAAGTCTCAGAGTGTAAAAATTAAGTCTTTGTGTTTAACTGTGGAGGGAGCTGTTCCAGGCCAGACACAAGATGCTCCGTGGTATCATGAAATTTCTGAAGCTTAAAAAAAAATCATCAAAATACGGAGACATTTGCATGAGATGATTCTTCCAATGCAAAATTAGTTTCTAGATCAATGATTTTCAAATAGGGGAGGGGAGGAGGGAGAGATCATGTCTCTTTAGGGACTTTTTCAAACTACATGTGTCACCCTCAAGCCCAGTTCCAGAGATTCTGGCCCACGCCCCAGGGGAGCCTCCCTGACCAAGAATCGCTGTCACGGTGAGTTATCGTGACTCACTGGCCCTCAAACACGAGTGGCCTCAGAATCACCTGCAGGGCTTGGTAAGCCCAAACCACTGGGCCCACCCCAGAGTTTCTGACTCAGTAACTCCGAAGGGGGAGTCAAGAATGTGCATTTCTAACACGTTCGGAGGTGATGCTGCTGCTGCCAGCCTGGGGCCACGCTCAACACCCTCCATGTGTTTCAAGGGAGACAATGGTTAAGAACAACTGGTTTCGAAAAGAAACCACGTGCTGTTTATTGCAAAGGAACAAAGCTCAAACTTCCCTGCTGCTTTTCCTGATGCTGACTGTGACTACCACTAAAATACCAAGACTCCACCTCCACCAGTGCCGGTGGCTCCCCCCATCTCAGTCGGGCCGAAGTACGGCCAGGAATCCCCAGCTGCTCTCTTAGCTGGAGCATGGATACGAGGAGAATAGGCGTGGGCTCCATCCCCGTGTGGGCCTCAGGGAAGCTTGGTCTGTTGGGGATGGAGCCTCAGGCCGCAGAGGCACCTGGAGAGAGCAGAGCGCGAGGGGCCCACCCCAAGCTGTCCAGACAGTAGTGATGGCCCTGTTCTCAGAAGTCAGAAGGGACTTCATGACAACCAAACATGCAGCTTGTAAACCAAAGTCATGCCATCATCCCAAGTGTCAGTAATGGTCACGATCATGATACAGGAAGGAAACTGGCCTGTGATTCCCGAGAAGGAAAGCCAGTCTGAGTAAAGAAGAATTTTAGAATTTACTTTTATTTCCTATTATGTTCTCATCACACATGAGATCACATGTCTCATAATTATATGTGGGGGTGGGGATTTCTCCAGGGCAGTGAGTCTCTTTGTCATCACTTCCAGGGCCTAGCACAGTGCCGGGAACACGCTAGGTCCTCAGTTAAGGCTATGTGAATAAATACGCTAAATTTTCTAAAGCCGATGCCTCCCAAAGGGGGGGAAATATCATCAAAGGGCAGGGCTGTAGGGGCCCAGGAATCATGCTCAGCTCAGAGGAGCTCGATTCAGTGTAACAAGGAGCCCTGCAGCCACGGAGCAAAGACTCCTTCCGCTGATTCTGCTGCCTTGCCTGGCCCTGCTCCTGAATATTGACTTGGGGTAAGTAAGGCTGTCACCCACAAGCTGTCCCCCCCCGCCCCCCCGAGCCTTCAGAAACTGTCCTCTTGTTCTTCCAAAGAGTTAATGATCTTCAAACCTTGAAAAAAATCCTATATTTTGGCTGTTTATCAAAGTCAACTACTGACAAGAGGAGCTGACTGCAGGGTGCGGAGGCTTCTCTAGGGTGGGGTGTACGCTGCGGGGTGGGGGGGCAGTAGGACGGGGGAAGGGCTTGTATTCACACACCTACGTGCACATGGGCACCAACACCAAACTTAGGCATTAGCTGATTTAACTGGATGACTCATTTTCTGCTCCCTTCTTGGGGGTGGGGGGAAGGGGGTTGGCCATGTGCGGAGTTAATGATTCCCCTGAGATCTATTCTGACCTATACCATTGTTATCTTGCCTCTCTTCTTTTTTTTTGCCCCAGATCCAACCCAGTGCCCTTAAGTAGGGAATGCATAATGATCTCATGAGTCCTCTTACAGTTTCCTACACTCTACTGTACCCTCAAGGTCGCCTTCCACATCCCAGACGTCACCCTAAATGCTGGTTAAGGCCATAATAGAAAATATCCCTGTGAAAACTACTTCTGCATTTAGCATAAAACTGTTGTCAACACACTAGCCTATTGTCTCACTCTACAGGAGTTCCTCACAAATTTCTTTTAGAACTCAAAAATGAGAAATTTTATCTCCCCTAAGGAACGAATATACCTACTTCTCCCCTTCTTTTCTTGGCCACTAGGACCCTCAGAGTTAAATTTAATAAGAGTTCTAGGTTTTATATGTTTACTTCCCTCCTCCTTCTTGTGGTCCTGAAAGCAGGATGATGATTTTTATCATCTTACTGAGTAAGTATGTTCCTTGTTGTAAGCCCTCAAATTTTTAATTTTTAATTTCTGGCAAAACACAAGGTATCAATGATCTTAGTGTCAAACAGGGATAAACATAAGTTCCAGCTGCATAAACAATAATGATTTCCCATAAACAAAACCTCCTGAAAACGGTTAAGGGGTCATAGTGGGGCACAAGCTAATGATGCAACAAATAGCCCTGTGCAAGGGGGCAGCTGGGCCTCACAGATTGGGCACTTGGGTGTATGTTTGAACTGTGAGGGCATTGCCTTCTCCAGGACGCTACTGTATTTCAATCCTCCATGAAGCTTGGTGTTTCTTCTCACATCGGCCCCCGGAGAAGATAATGGTCTTATTAAGGCTTGTAGGAAAGCCGGCGTGCCACACTTAACTACAATCTTTTTGCACGAGAGCTTGTCTAATAAACGTCCATTAGACACCTGCTGTTTCCAGAATCCTGCCCCAGCTCCTGGGAAAGGGGGCATCCGGAGGAAAAAGAACAGAGCACAGGCATTTCCCTCAGGGGTCCCCCACTCATGGCCACCAGTGGCCACAGGAGCCTTTGGAGGCAAGTTCTCCAGCAGCACAATGGATTTGGATTGGGAGGAAAGAACATTTCCTGCTCAGCAGGCTGATCAGCCCCTGGATGGGTGTCCAAGAGGCTTCAGATTCTCCTGTTCTCTGAGGCTTTTAGAAAATGTTCCTCCGAATGGACTGTTGTAAGTGGGGCCCCGGTCTGCACCCTCAGGCCTCCTGCTCTGCAAAGCCCACATCACACCAAAGCCCAGCCTCAAAAGCACTTTGAGAGCCCCCAGAAGCTGGCGTGAAGCATCGCTCCACTGTATGGTCCTAATTCCCCCTTCTAATGCTCTACAGCCTTCGTTCCTGGAGCTGCCGTGTTGGGGGTTCTGGCACCAGTGGCCGCGTGAGCCGTGCTGGCCCCTTGCCCTAACTTTTTTAAATATAAATTTTAAAATGTGACTTCGAGATGAAAGCAAGAATGCCAAAAGGAGGCTGATGCTTTCTTGTGTTCAATTACAGCCCTGGGGAGTACCCCACACAAGGAACTGCTCAGAGCTCCAGCCAAGATGAAATCTGCTTTTCCAATAAGCACTTCAAACAGTGGAGGATGTTTTTGGCTGGATTCAGCAACTGGGAAGCCAACAGTTAATAGGGCTGGGCACTGAGGCAGGACTCCCAGCCACCAGGGGAAATCTGAAGCTGCCTTTCATGCGGCTTCCACTGCAACTGAAGTTACAAGGCACTTGTCTGGCTCCCTCAGACAAGCAGCACGGACTCCACCTTTGGACCTCATTAAACAGATCTTCCCAGATGAAAGATTTCACTATCCTAGTTCATTACCCATACAATTTTTCTTCATTGTTTTTTTCAGGCCTAATTCCTTTACAATAAGTTCTAGCATGGAATTTTGTTGATCTGAATATGGGCCAAACCAGAAATGTTGATAATAATGAAATGAGGATACTAATGATTGTGGTGATAGTGGATGGATGGGTGAATGGATGGATGGATGGATGGATGGTGTGGATGGGATGAGTGGGTGGATGGACGGATGGATAGACAGGATGGATGGATGGGATGGAGGGACGAGTGGATGGACAGGATTGATGGATGGATAGACAGAATGGGTGAATGGATGGGATGGGTAGGCGGATGGATGGATACACAGGTTGGCTGGTGGTAGAGGTGGAGGCAGCATTGAAATAAGTAGGAGAAATTTTAGCAGCTCCATTTCATAAACCTGGAAGTCGAGGCAAATGACTTGGCCAAGCTCACCACAGCTGAGTGTGATCTAGAACCCAAGTTTTCTGAGCCATGCTCTTCACATGACACCAGCCTGTTGCTCCAATAGCCTGGGCTGCACCTTGACTGGACAACATGAGCATCCTGCCCTGCACTGACAGATCCTTCCAGGCCCAGTCATGGTCATGAGGGCATTTTGCCTATTTTAATTACTAAGTATAAGCCAGTTATCAAGTTGCAAAGGGATGTGTCATCAGGACCCTGGATTCCAACTTCATTCTTGAACACCTAAAGTCACACCTAGATTTGGGCAAATATTTCCTG
This sequence comes from Leucopleurus acutus, assembly GCF_964270905.1. Classification (NCBI taxonomy): domain Eukaryota; kingdom Metazoa; phylum Chordata; class Mammalia; order Artiodactyla; family Delphinidae; genus Leucopleurus; species Leucopleurus acutus. The sequence continues at coordinate 74,412,428 of NC_139147.1, read as the reverse complement.
ACCGCTTAAGCAAAAGTCTTTTGCATGGAGAAGAAGCACCAGGGTGCAGACAGAGATTTCCAAATTTACCTATGTATAAAAGACTTGTTAAAATACATATTCCCAGAGGCTCTGAATGAGCAGGTATGAAGTGGGCACAGGAAGTGCAGGGTCAATAGCAAAACATTTCTCTCTTTGAAGACTTGGTTCAAATGTTACTAACGCCTGTCTTGACCATTATATTTAAAACGATAACCCACATACCACCTCCCCATTTCTCACCTCCTATCCCGGCTCTCCTTTTTGTCACAGCATTATCACCTTCTATTATACCATTGCTACAGACTGAATGTTTGTGTCCTCTCACCCTCAGATTCATACCTTGAAGCCCTAACCCCTTGTGTGATAGAAGTCAGAGGCGGGCCTTTGCGAGGTAATTAGGTTTCAGTGAGGTCATGAGGGTGGCGCCCTCGTGATGAGCTCAGTGCCCTTATGAAAACAGGAAGAGACCAGCACTCTCTCCACCTTGTAAGGACACAGCAAGAAGGCAGCCATGAAGAGGGTCCTCACCAGACACCAAATGTGCTGGCCCTTTGCTCTTGGACTTCTCAGCCTCCATAGCAGTGGGAAATCAATGTTTGTTTAAGCCACCCGGACTATGGTATTTTGTTATGCTCAAGCTGACTGAGACAACTATATAATTGACTTGGTTCTTATACGTGTTTTGGTCTCCCCGATCACGGAAGCTCTGTGAAGCTTCCTGATGGCTCCCATGAGCCTGGAACAGCCTGGGTTGGTAACACCTGTTTAAAAGGATGGACTGAATGAGGAAGTGCGTCTAATGTCGGCGGCCCAGGGTACACTCGAGAAACCCTGGTGGAAGAAGAGCCTGAGCGCTGGTACTAGCCAGACGAGAGCTTGGATCCCAACTCTATTCACTTCTGTGTGGCTTCAGGCACTTTAGGCCCCCTGAGCATCAGCTTTCTCTGTGAAATGGAGGCAATCCCTCCATCCTAGGGCTGCCACACAAGGACCCAGTACACATCCTGCACACAGTACTGCTCCACCAGCTAAATTCTTTCCTCCTTCCTCATCTTCTGGGTGGAATTTTGCATTCAGTGGCCTCTGAGCAGAAAATATGCCTGAAGCCTCCCAGGTAGGGGAGAAGAGCATTCGGCTTCTCATCATGTGGAGAGAGGCACGGAGGATGAGTAAATGGAAGCCAACCGTCAGAGGGAGTGGGTAAGTCATCCCTGCCGGCTCCCTCTGCAGCTCAGAGGACACGCGTTCACCTCCCGCCGTCCAGCCATCCCTTCCCACCAGCAGGAATGAGCAGGCGCTTTCTGAGTAAACAGACCATAAATCACTAGCTGGGATCACAGCGCCCCCCGCCCCCACCCCAAAAGCCGCAACATTCAAGACCTCAGGCAGAGAGAGCGGGTGCTTGGAGACTGCGAAGTGGAAGTAAACATTCCTCCAAGTAAACATTCCTCCAAAACGGCCCAGCCAGGTTCCCTGGGGCCCTTGGAGTAAGTCCCACGGACCCTGCCAGCTCCACCTGGAGGGACTTAAACTAGAGCATGGGAGCTCTGAACAAGGTGGAAAGAGGATTTCCCGACAGTGATCCTGGAATAGGTGAACGAGGTTATAGAATTTTTTGCTCTGGGTTTTATGAAGCTGATAGGAATTGGAGGCAGAGACACAGAAAACAGGAAATGTCTACACACAGAGACACACACACACACACACACACACACACACACACATTACACAACCCAAAGAGAGAGAAAGCAGAGCCTCTGTCCACATGGAAAACTGGACAATGGCAGGGACACACCACTCAGAGTCCAGAGCCTACGTCCTAGCTCCACTCTGCTGCTGATTATCCGGTGACCTTGGGCCCATCCCTCTCCTGCCCCGCCCTCGTTCCTTACCCACAAGACAAGAGCACGAATCTCCTTGGTCCTCCTCCAGCTGCTATTTCATGAGTCCCTGACTTCCCGCTGGGCTCTGGGCAGATGCGCTGCTGAGGCAGTAGGGAAACTGGCCCAAACTCTGGCAGCAGGGAAACTGGCTGCCCCAGGCCCTTTTGAGATCCAATTCAAGGCTCAGACCTTTATTTTCAGAGGCTATGCTGGAAGGTGCAGGATCCATACTGACCTCCCACACCTCTTCCCTGGCTTTCTGTCCCGGTGGCGCCTGGCAGGTGAAATCCCCTCTGAGCCCTGGGGCAGTTGTCTCCAGCCAGAGCCCCAGCTGGGTCTGCTGTCCCAGGGTCAGGCTGAGCCCTGGAAGGACCTCTGCCTCTGGCAAGGGGTCGCTTATCTGGATTCAAGGAGAGATTAGTATTCCTCAGATTAAACCAAACCGGCTCCCTCTGGCACCCAGCCGTCAGTCCTTCAACGTTTCCTGATAGTGTTCAACCCGACACCTAGTAGGAGCTCTGAGGGGCTCTGCCAGGAGCTTCTGAGGAATTAGCTTGTAAAGGGGTCCGCTGCAGACCAGCTGTGTGACCCTGAGCAAGTCCTTTCCCTCTCTGGGCCTCGGTTTCCCCATCTGACTTGGCCTGGCTCCGTGCTACCTGCCCAGTGCTGCCGGTCTGTGTCCCTCTCCAACACCCCAGCAGCCTCTCCCCCTTCTGGGGCTGCAGGGAATGCCCACCTCACTGCCCTGTCATGGCTGGGAGCGGGCAGGGGTGTCAAATGGAAGGAACCAGGAATAGGCACTTGAGGTCAAGGTTCGAGCAGGAATCAAGCCTGCCTCCTGCTTCCCAGAATTCCCTCTCCTCCTCTTAGAATTATGAGCTGTTGAAACCCAGAGGGTCATCAGGCATCATCCAGACCAGAGGCGTTCAAGCTGCTTTTACCCACAAAGCCTTTCTCCAGATGAAATCTCACACAGAGGCCCAGAAGATCAAACACGGGGGAGGGGAGCAATAGCAGGGGTGAAATGGAGCATTCATAATAAAGACAACTATAATGGAGCATTTATGATAAAGGCAGTTCTGGCATCCTCACTGGGAAAAGCAACTCCAGGGATGTCCTCAGCCAGCAGGGGAAGCCAGACAGGAGAGCATTACTGTACCTGAAGGCACTCTCTCCTCCAGAATAAACTCCCACCCCTGCTTAAAGGAAAGAATTTTTTTTTTGAAACTAAAGTTTCATCAACAACCAGAACTCACCTTACTCCTCCCCACCAACGCAAACAACGTTCCTTACAAAGAGCACTGCCTTATCTGTCATATTAAACCAAGGCAATCTCTGGCCTCATCTCTTCCACTCCTGCTATGAGAACATATCAGCTTGAAATATCTGATCCACACACATCAGATAAGAGAGAAAAGGAGCAGGCAGCAGGGCAGGAGCAGAGGAGAGCCAGGGAGAAGAGAAACTCAGAAGGAGAAAGAAAGCTAAGACTTGGTTCCTGCAGTTGACCTGGCAGATCCAAGGATCTGGCCTGGGGGACCCGGGTCCGGGGGATTTCCTGGGACTCTCAGGGTCCTGACAAGGCAGGGGAAGGGCAGGGAGCTGCCAGGGAAGATGGGAAAGGACATTGGTGCCCCAGTAGGGTGGAATCCGGGAGGGGCTTCCTCGTCATCCGAGGAGCGTGAACAAAGGCTCGGTACCCAGGGTGAGCCTGGCGTCCTGCCTGGAGGAGGGGGGCAGCAGGGCTGGCCGGGTGAAGCAATTTGTACGCAGCGGCTGCAACGGCCGCCTCTCCCCAGCACGGAGCACAGCACTGACGTCAAGCGCGGTGGGGCCGCGGCCAGCACTAACTAGGTACAGATGCACCGGGGCTGGCCGCCTCGGCCATGAGCCGCTCCCGCAGGCGCCCCCGCTCCTCCCCCCGCCCCGGAGCTGCTCCAGCCGCGGGCTGGCAAGAGTCTGAGCCGCCCTCCGGCCGGCCTCCCAGGCGCCGCAACAGCGCACCCTAGTGGTCATAGCCCGGAGAGCGCGTCCGGGAGCCCCGCAGGCCTAGGTGTGGGGCCTGACATCTTGGATACATTCTCTCATGGGGATCACATCACAATCATTTGCGGCGCTTTAAAAAAAATCCCAGTGCCCAGGAGGTACCCCATCTTAATTAAATTAGAACCCCTGGGAGCGGGACCCGGGCGCCAGTATTTTTTAAAACTCTCGAGGTGTTTCCTATGTACAGCCAAGTACGGAACCGGTTCAATTAAAACAGTGGTTCTACTGCTTTGAGCGTGCATCAAAATCACCTAGAAGGCTTTAAAACACGGATTGCCGGGCGCCACCCCAGAGTTTCTGCCCCAATAGGTCTGATTTCTTAGCTCTAGCAAGTTCCCACGTGATGCTGATGCCCCTGTTCCCAGGACCCACCTTGAGAACCAGGGCCAAACAGCCATGACTCAATGGGTGGGCCAGGAACAGCACTGATAGCACCTGGGAACTTGTCAGACATGAAGATTTGAGGCCCCACCTCGGATCCAGTGAACCAGAAACTACAGTTTACCTAGATGTAGGCGATTCGTTTGACATTAGGGCAAAGTGCTGCTCTAACGCCATTTGGTCAGGCATCATAGGATCAGGCTGTGTTGAGTGCTGGGAAAACCTCTCTACATCCTCCCCATAATCTCTGGATCAGAGAGCTGGATGGAATGTTCCAGATTACCTGATGTGATTCTCTTGCATACAGATGGGGGAAAGTGAGGCCCAGACACGGGAAGGAACTTGCCTAGGGTCAATCACTCTGGGCACCTCAAATTTCATACATCCATAAACATTCCCTCTCCTCCCCAGGGGGCAGCCCTTGTGACTTATGACCTTATTCATCCATGGGTCAGGCACCTCATGAACTCAAGGAGGGGCCTGTGGAGGCCCAGGAGGGAGTGCACTGAGGCAGGGAGTGGAAACACAGGGAAACTGCAACAGAGCACACAGTGGGAGGGGGCCTGCCCAAGATGACTCAGGAGGGGCCAGGTTTGACAGTTGAGTGTCAGCTGCTGACCCCACCCACTGAGACTCATACCCATTTTTTGTTCATGATTATTTTTCTGACTTCTCAGGGAAGACAGATCAGAGGCCTATCTTACAGGCACCCATCTTATAGATGTGATACATTGAGCAGGCTGGATGGCCAGCTCTGACCGCAGCTCATGGTGAATTTCTATCCTTTTTTGTCATTTTTCATGCAGGCACTCTGAGGGGCACACAGAGTCCGGGTGGAGAGACTAGAGAAACACAAATAAATGACCATGAAATCGGTATCACAGGATTGGAGGTTTTGATGTCCATGAGAATTGAGGAGGGATGGCATTTGGAGTAGGTGGACACTAAGGGGATGCACAGTGTGGGTCAGGGGCATCAGGGCAGGCTTCCTGGAGGCTGCGCGGCCATCACAGCCAGGGTAGGATGGACCTCACACTCCTAACCACTCCTCTAACCTGTCCTCAGAAGGTACAGAGGTGAGACCCCACCCCATGTCCTGTCTGGGATCTGTAAACAGGATGTCTGGCTGGAAGAGAGGCAGCTAAGGCTGAACAGAGAGGGGCAAGGGGGACTTGAATTTAAAATTGATGAGTTTGGGCTCTATCCAGGATCCCACGGGAAGCCATTTGAGTTGTGATGCAGGAAACAGACACTGATGGAAGTTTCGGGAAGACTGAGTCTTTCTAGAGTCCAGCAAATTGCTGATGTGCAAAGCCTTCCTAAAGTCCAGCTTTAGGGCCTGTGGTGAGAGAATCACCAATGTTCTGTATAAGGTTTAGCAATTTTGAAGGGCTACATTTTAACATTCGGCCTTCATTTCCATTCATCCCCCCAAATCTGGGGGGGAATAAACAATTTGTAGTTAAGTAAAAACGGGTGGGTATTTGTTTTCCTCTTGTGGTCTATTACATTCCCAGCTACACCACCCTATTATCTGCTTTACAGAAAACAAAAAAAACTGAAATTAAACATTAACCAGGATCATTGAGAAGGTCACTGAAATGAACAGCCCTGGTGTTAGGGGAGGAGAGGCCCCCCGAGTCTGGTCGATTGTTCAAACAGGAAAGGGACCTGGGCAGGCCCCATCGCCAAGGGCTTGGGAGGCCAGCTGATTCCAATAGCACTTTCCCTTCCAGCCAATAGAAGACTGACTGACCTTCTGAGTAAGGGCTAGGTGCCTCGGTAGAAGGAGGGCTCAGACAGGGTCCCAGCCCTGAGAAACTCACGTCTCATGTGAGGACTCTTAAGGAGGCAGACCCAGTGCCATGGAAGGCAGAAAGGGGAGTGATGTGTTTCACCCTAGAGGAGGCAGTATCTGCTGTAGGTCTTAAAAAATCAATAGACATTCACCAGGAGAAAAGACAGGGCGGTCCAGGCAGAAGGAACAGGTGAACACAGGTGGAGGGCCATAGGGTGCACGGTGGGAGGAGGGGATGTGGAGGATGGCCAGGGCTGGAAGGTAGCGTTGGACCAGATTGGAAAGGCTAGCTCTGAAGTCAGGCTTGATTGGGAACGTTCTGGGGACCTTGTCTAAAGCCCCCAGGCCACTGTGGGGAAGGTGGGCTGGCAGGGTGCCCTGGTGGAAGGCTGCTGGGGCTATCCTAGCCAGAGATGATAAGGACTTGCCCAGAGCTGCAGCAGATGGGAGGAGAGGTTTTTTTTTTGCGGGGGGGGGGGGGGGGCTGGGCTTGAGAGGATTCCAGAGGCATAGTCTTCTGGCTCAGTGACTAGTTGGGTGAGGGGTAGGTGAGTTTGGTGACTGAACGCTCTGACTTGGTACCATCCTCGGGTAAAGGAATGGTCTCAGTCAGGGGTCCAGCTGGGCAGCAGGAAGCACACTGGTATCTCAAACAGAGGGAATTTAATACGGGGGATTGGTTGTATAGTGATGTAAAAGCTGAGAAGCTGCATAAGATGTTGAGGCAGCATAGAGGTTAGCAATGGGAAAAAACCACTGGCACCGTCTAGAGAAGAAGGGATGGAAAGAAGAGGCAGTATAACTAGAACCAGAAGGCCAGGAGCAATCCAGCCCAGCAGAAACCAGAGCAGCCCTGTGCAGTGGGAGCTGGGGCACAGAGGAGACCCAGGCCCTGACGGAGACGCTTCCTAGAGCAGAGAGAGGGGAAGAAATACCCTGGTGTCTCTCCACCCACCTGCTATTGGCCAAGCCTACTTGAAAGCCCAGATACAGGAAATGCCTAGTGCAGGACCACTAGAGGCATCCAGGGTGAGCAAAGATGACGAGTGCAGACTTTAACATGGGAAGAGCAAGGGGCCTCCCTGGAAGGGTATCTGGCATATGCACTGGAAACACAGACTTGGAGTGCTGGAGAGGCAGATGTGGAAGGATCAGCATGGCTCTGCTGGAGGTTTTCCAGCGGAGGCAAACTCATGCCTGGGTCACACTGTCCCGGTGCTAAGCCTCGTGGGTGGGGCAGGGCAAGGTGGTATCAGGTGGCTCAGTGATATGCCAGGCCCCGCATCAGGAGAAAGGATGCCAAGGTGGAAATGGGCTGTCCTGGAGAGGCTGTTAGACCCACCTCATCATGCCCATTCTGATGGCGACTAGCTGTGTGACTTTGGGCGAGTGAACAATGGTCTCTGAGCCTTGGTTTCCCACCTGTAGAGTGGAGAGCATGCCTCCCCCATTGGGAGAATAGAAACCATACAGAAGCACTTAGTGAACAGTGAGGCTCTATCTATGCCAGGAAAGCCAGGATGCCCAGAAGATGCCAGCAATAGCTGGGGCTCAGTGATGCCAGTGGCTGGGCAAGGCATTTGGGTTGAGTCTGATGTGCTCCTGGGGACCCCTGAGATCACACACACCTGCGATATCACTGGCAAGTGCAGGACCCAAGCTGGCTCCACAGAACACAGGACAGGAAGGGATCCTTTGAGGTCCCCTGCGGTTAGGGCCCTTGACGTGGGTCTCTGAAATGGTCCCTGTAAGTACTTTTTCCTGGGAGAGGGTCTGATTCTTGGAGGAATTGACAGCCCCAGGGGATCATGAACTGCAGGTTAAGCCCCTCCACGCTGCAGCCCCACCTCCCACCTGCCCGGCCCCTCACCAGCGGCCCCAGCATCATGGAACTTCTTGCAGTTGCCGCCGACTCTCCATGCTTCTTCAAGTCCTCAGCCCCGGGCGGACGCTGCCTCTCTACCTGGAATCTCTCTCCTTCCCTCTCCTCTCACACAGCTTATTTTCTCCAATCTTTAAGACTCAGTTCAAGCATCACTCCCTCCAGAAAGCCTCCCCTGACCTCCCCAGCCCCCATCCCATCCTAGATGGACATGGCATTCGTATTCTCCAAAGACAGCCACTCGCATGTACTTATGCCATCCCGCAGGACCTCCTGGCAGTATGATGGACAGACACCCCTCCCACAGAGCAGTGAGTGTGTGTCCCCTCCCTTGGATCTGGGTGGGGGGGCCTTGTGACTGCCCTGACCAATGGAGCGCAGTGATGCTCTGTGCCTTCAGGGTCCAGGTCAGAAAAAGGACAGCCCTCTGCCTGGTTCTCATTCATATTCTCTCTCTCCCCCTCAACACCTGTCCTTGGGCCCCAGCCGCCACACTCAGAGGAAGTGGGGCCACAGGGAGAGCCACGTGTCCGCAGCCAGTGCCCGCGGCAAGCGTGGGCCTTCAGGTCATGCCCAGCAGGCCCCACTTGATGGTGTGGACGCAAACTGTCCCCACCACGCTCTGTCTGCGTGCTGGCCCGCGGACCCCCACAGAGATAATAAATGATTACTGCTGCTTTAAGCCACTACATTTTAGGGTAATTTGCTGTGCAGCAACTGACAAAAATACTTGTCTGGAGTCCTGCGACCCCTGCGCTTCTCTCGGTCAGGCACTTTCCGCCAGAGTTGGAACGGCTGGCTGACAGCCCTGCCTTCCCTCCAGAGGCTGAGTACCCTGGATGGGGACCAGGCACATGGCTTGCCACTCACGGAGCACCCCGCAAATGTACACCCAACGAAAGCCTGCAAGTAAGAGAGAGATGTTTGGGGGCATCAGAAATGAATTCCCAAGTGAGAGAAATATTTGAGCTACAGCTCTGAAGATGTAAAATATGTTTTTAAAATAAACAAAGTGTTGGTGAGAATGTGTCCATTTAAAGCTTCGAGGTTTTATGAATTGGTCACCTTAGACCATGGTCTCTTATTACGGCACTTGATGTGGAGTAAACAGTTGAAAAGACATAAAGGGACCCAACGGCAATGATCCCCTTTCAGCTCTTCAGCTCAGCAGCCTCATGGAACTACCAAGTGATACTCATTTCTACTTCTCACACTGTGACTTCAGCTTGTCCTCCAACAAAAGGCAGCCTCCTTCTCAGGGAGCATCACATCCTCCCTCCCCACTCCCTCCTGGGGCTCTGCGGGGCCCCAGGCAGCCTCCCGGCCAAGGCCCCCCACCCCAGGCTGAATCCCTGGAGCCGCCTCCCCAGGGCTCCAAACACAGAATTGCTGCTCTGTTGCCCAGACCAGACATCTGGCCTCTGCCTCTGGGTGGGCATTTCCTTCCCCGGAGGGCCCTCCAGGCAGAGATGCCATGATACAGACCTCACCAGGAGTGCTTTCCAGTTTTCAGAGCATTTCCTCCTGCCTCGTGTCCTCGATCCCCACAGGGTCACTGAGGCAGCCCCGGCAGGGGTGACAAGGCCCATGGGATACAAGGAAGTGGCTCACCAGGACTCTCACCTGGGCTTCTGGCTGCACACCACGGGCCCCTCACCCTGCTTGGGCCACTGCCAGCCAGGCTGCTGCTAATCACCATGGCGGGTCCTGCTGTCTGTCCCTGGTGTGGACTGAACCATCCACAGACGTCCGAGCTTCTCAGTAACCATGTCAGTTAGCCCCTAGCACCCAGGACATTTCTGGACCTCTTTGACCCACAGTGTCCGTTAAGAAAACAAAGCTCAGATAAATTAAATAGGATTAGACTGGTACTTCTGTTGCTGAAAGACACACACACAGCACAAACAAACCAGGAAGATAAACAAAAAACCTTTAGCATATATTCCCCAAGCCAATTACAAAGAACCGTTTTTGGATTACTTGCTGTTTGGGATTACTGGTGTTCCCTTGCCCCGTACCCAACCCCCCCCCGCCGCAAAAAAAATGAATCCAGTTAGCTGTGCTATGTCTATTTCACAAATGTCTGCTTATATAAATATTTAGGGGGTACAAGCATGTGTCCCGTGCACGCACACACACACCTCTCTCTGGATAAAGAGGTCTCAGGGTTAGGATGCATTCTGGAATCTCTCCTTCCACACCTCCCACGTCTGGTCACTGTCTTTGAGGCTGACATTCCTCAAGTTGAGGAATGGGCAGGCAGAAGGCTGCAGGCTGTGCGCCAGCCAGGTCAGCTTACGGCGAGCTGTCATCCCGTTTCTGACGCCCCAGCTAGACCATAAATAACCGCAATGAAACTGCGGCCGGCCTCTGGGGCCCCCTCAAGGCGCTCCCCTCCATCAATCTCCCCTAATGACTGCTTGGCATTCAGGCTTCCGCCCGTGACCCGACCCCGGCCCCAAGCATTCTTTGGGGTGCAGCGTCCTTCCCAGGCATAGAATAGGTCAGTCGGGAGCACACAGCTTTGAGAGGTCCCCGCATCCTGCCAATATTCTTTATGGATGCTAGAGACAGGCAGGAAAACTCTCGTCACTCAGAAAGCCCCTCCTTCCAAGATGGGCTCCGAAGAGCAGAGCTACGGCCACCATCCACGCGGTCGATCTGGTCATGGTAGATTCTAAAGTGCAAGTGAGCCCACACAGCTACAGCTTCCCTCACCGTGGAACAGTAACTCTACGGGAAGAGCTGGCCTTTGTGCTCTTCGCAATGTGGGTGGGCAACAGCCAGAGGACACTGCGGCTCAACTGTTTACACTTCTTTTGTCCTGTCCTCAAGTGGCAATTATCTTTTATTCTTGCCTTTTGTTCTTAAGCCTGATTTGCCTCAACTATCTCACCACCCTAAAAACATCAACCTAGGGCATATATCCAGAAGAGACAAAAACTTGAATTCAGAATTCAACATGCACCCCTATGTTCACAGCAGCACTATTTACAATAGCCAAGACATGGAAGCAACCTAAATGTCCATCGACAGATGAACGGATAAAGAAGCTGTGGTCCGTATATACAATGGAATTTTACTCAGCCGTAAAAAAGAATGAAATAATGCCATTTGCAGCAACATGGATGGACCTAGAGTTTAGCATACGAAGTGAAGTAAGTCAGAGAAAGACAAATACATATGATATCATTTATATGTGGAATCTAAAAATGTGATACAAATGAACTTATTTACAAAACAGAAACAGACTCACAGACAGAAAACAAACTTAGGGTTACCAAAAGGGAAAGAGGGTGGGGGAGGGATAAATGAGGAGTTTGAGATTAACAGATACACACTACTATATATAAAAGAGATAAACAACAATGTCCTACTGTATAGAATAGAGAACTATATTGAACATCTTGTAATAATCTATAATGGAAAAGAATCTGAAAAAGAATATATATATATCTATATATGTATGTATGTATAACTGAATCACTTTGCTGTGCACCGGAAACATTGTAAATCAACTATACTTCCGTTAAAAACATCCACCTAAAATTACCTACCTGCCTCACCTCCTCTCTCTATCTCGCTGGCATGACCCTCAACCTTTCTCCGTAGATCTTAGGATAGAATTTACAGAAGTAAAATGCTCCTAGGATTCCACCCTACCATCTCATTAAACAGTCTGTGGGTCTCATCAGCAGCCTTATAATAGAATTTTTTTTTTTTTTCTTGGCGGTACGCGGGCCTCTCACTGCTGTGGCCTCTCCCGTTGCGGAGCACAGGCTCCAGACGCGCAGGCTCAGCGGCCATGGCTCACGGGCCCAGCCGCTCCGCGGCATGTGGGATCTTCCCGGACCGGGGCACGAACCCACGTCCCCTGCATCGGCAGGCGGACTCCCAGCCACTGCGCCACCAGGGAAGCCCTTATAATAGAATTTTAATCATATATCTCTAGATAAGAAACGACAAATGACAACTAAAAAGTGCGTTCTCTCCATATGCACACGCCACCACATCAGGCTTCAGTGACCACTGCGGGAGGCTGTCTTACAAGTCAACTCCCCTCATTAATACATGGGAAACTGAGGCCCTGTGGTCACAGGACCCAGTGGAGGACTCAGGTCTCCTAGGGTCTTGTGCACTTGAGGGCAGGGGTAACCAGAACCAGCTCCTTCCCCCAGTGGATAGAGAGTAAACACAGCAAAACCACACCTTAGCCCAGCACCGGGCTCACAGTAGGACCCAACTGTAGTGGACAATGGCAACGCTCCCAGATCCCCAGGGCCACCTTCACTGGTCCCGTGCACCCTTCCCCAGCCTCTGCATGCTTTCACCCCTGACCAAGGCACCTGTGACTCTTTGCAGAGCTGTCCTCCCACCACTGGGGCCAGCTAGGGCAAACTGGGAAATAATTTACACTCCAGAGCTTTCTTGCAGGCCCGGGCTGGGGCTGGTTCTCTGTCTGAGGTCGCATACTGCTAGACTTCCCACCACGTCCCCGTCATCTTCTCCCACTCTCTTACCAGCCTCTCCCAGGATCACTTCCTGATGAGAAATCAGCCGCATCTGGACCCTCACCTCAAGGTCTTCGGGAAGCCTGACCAAAGACACCAGGCAACATCTGGGGACGAGTGAAGGCATCGCGCCTCCAGAGAAGCGGCTGAAGGAGGTGGCAGTAGGAGTGGCACTGAAGTGTCCGGTGGGCTGACGCCGGGATTAATGAAGAGTCGCCAGGAGCCTCCGCTGAAAACAGCTCCCATAGGCTCTGGCCCCGCCAGGAGCACATCCGCCAGCACAGGAGCTCTTTCAACATCCCCAGGGACACTGTGAGCCCAGAGCCCTCATGAAGGACCATTCTGGATTGACTCATCTTCTGGATAACTGAGCACACGCCCTGTTAATGGATAACATTTACACCCCTTAGAGTTCGCAGCCGCTGCTGTAATCAGGGCGCTCGAAGCAGCCGCCTTCATCCGGGCCGTTTCTCAGCAGCAGCTTCCGGGTGCGGCGGGTTTTCCATCCTCCGCCATCCTCGAGCCCACTTCCGGAAGTGGGGGCGGATGGGAGGTGGGGGTGGGGGCTGCTGGGTAAATGCTCTGCCTGCTAGAGTCGTTCTGGGTGCTTCTCAGGCAGTCCTTCTGGAGTCAGCCCCGTTACCCAGAGCAGCTTCGGCAGTCATCTGTATGTTGCTTTTTCCTCCTTCCCTGTCTCAGGCGCCTGCCTCCTGGGATCACCTCCCAATTAGACTGCATCCAAGCCCTTGCCCCAAGCTGGGCTTTCAGGGGACCGCAAATCAAGCCAGTGTTGTACGTAACGTGCGCTTTTCCAGGCAGCCCGGGTCATCATTATCCACCAGGGCTTATTATTTACCTCCAGCTCTGCGCTGGAATACGTGTTACCTTGGGAGCTACCCAAGTGCCCGCCACTAAATGGCCCAGCTGCGCCTCGTCGGGAATTCGTGTTTGATTCTGCCATTTTTGTGTCTCTTTGTTTGTTGCTAGCAAGTATCTAGCAGGACTGCCACCCTCCTCTGAGTTTACGTTTTTTGCCTTTAATCTACTACAGTCTGGAAACCATATGACCAAACGTGATGGACTTGTGTCTAACATAAAAGTGAACAGACCTTGAGTGCAGGAATATTTCTTTCAGCAAATGCACGAGCTTTCATCCAAGGCACTGGAAACTTATTTTGGCTGCTCGTGAGACATTTTTCTTTTTCCTGGTTAGAGCTCTTAATTTGGAGAGTGTAGAGGTTGGATAGTGAAATTTTGTATGAACGAGTTCTTCTATTTCAATTTAAATAGGCGACGTGTTTGTGGGCAAAGGCAGTGGATCTAATAATACTTATTGCAAACGCCCTAAGGCAGCGGTCCCCAACCTTTTGGCACCAAGGACCAGTTTCGTGGGAAGAGAATTTTTACGTGAGGGGGGAGCGGGGGGCGCTAGGGAGGGGTTGGGGGGTGGGAGGTGGCTCAGGCGGTAATGTGAGCGATGGGGAGCCATGGGGAGCTGCAGATGAAGCTTCGCTCCCACCTCATGCTCGCTTCTTGTTGTGTGGCCTGGTTCCTAACAGGCTGCGGACTGTTCCCGGCCTGGGGGTTGGGGACCCCTCCCCTAAGGCCTCGTCCTGCTGTTTATTAGGATGTGCTAACTCCACAAATGCAAGTTTTAGGACTCTCAGGGTGTTCACAAATTTGCCAGCTTCACAGATGCCAAAAGTATGATGTCTGACACACAGATTTTGGAGCAAAAATAGAATCCAACCAGGGATTGAATAAAAATCTCCTTGTTCAGCCTCCTAGGGTTCAGTCTAACCCCTTTCCTCTCCCAAGAAGTCGTATGTCCCCTCCTGTGGGCAGGAGGAGGTGTGTGCCCACACTGGCTTCAGGTAACTCCATGGGATTCCTCCCATGGGAAGAGTTCTGTTCTGGGCTCGCCTCTCTCCCCGGCAACTTTCTCAGCCTCAGAGGCACCAGGGACAACCTGTGGGTACCAAGGCTGATGGCACAGCTGGGGAAAAGCCACAAAAGAGCCACATTTCAGGGACAGGCTGAGAGCACACTGCAGCAGGTGTGTCGATGGTAACCCACTGCAGCCCTGCGAGGGGCACAGGGGAGAAACAAGGGGTCAGTGAGCTGAGTGTTTTCTGTGCCGCTGAGAACAGGGGTGGCAAAGCATGTGGGTGTTTTTAGGGGAAAGGTTGATCGGGAGAGAGGGAGGCCTCGGCTGCAGAACCTCCTGGGACATGCAGTGAATGGTGAATGGGAGCTTCCTTCTTGGATGGGCTCAGCCCCACAGCGTGGCAGTGTGCTCCCTGCTGGAGAGGGACTAAATCTAGGCAGAGGGAAGCATATCCCACAGGGCCTCCGTCCCCGAACAAGCCATGGTTTTGAAGACCACAAAGGCTGGTGTTCTGGGCGAGGCAGCAGTGACAGGAGGGCTGACGTTTGAGGGTCACGACTGCTCAGAGGACATCAGGGTTGATGAAGTACCATCACGGGGTGGTCACTATGTGTGGTTTGAGGGCTGGAATTCACACGGGGGGGCTGCCAAGGATGCGGCTGCAGGCAGGCGGGAGGCCAGGTGGTTGTCGGGGGGTCAGCAGGGCTGGCGCTTGGTGTGCCTGAGGATGGCGCAGCCTCAGCGAGACCCGCTGTCCCTCTGAGATGCTGACAGCGGCACCCACCTGGGAATCTTCTGGGGCCATGTGGGAGGGAACCTCGTGGATTAGAGCTTCGGTGGGGATACAGAAGTCCCTTGAGGCAAGCTCACCGCCGCAGTGACTGCAGGGAGAGACTCCTCACATTTGGCAAGAGAAGAAAACACGCCACCTCTAAAGAGGTGATTGAATTGGCTCCCACGCTGAAATCTGTGAATTTCCCGAATCCGTGATTCCCCAAGGCAGAGGTGAGATCTGATTATGAGAAACGATCAACTTCTTGGTTAAGAGCGATTTGGCTGACCCACGGAACTGGCAGGAGTTCAGACCCGGACCCCTGCTCCTGGGGGAGGGGCACTGCGTAACTGGACCGGGAGTGTCCCAGCAGCCACTCGGCTCCTGGGTTCCTAGGACCTGAGGTCACCCCAACCCCGACCCTCTCACCTTTACCCTATTTCTATTGATGAGACTCCTGTGCAACCCCTGTCCCCCACTGGTGGTACCTTCAGCCCCTACCAAAGACACTAGTGAACCCCCGCCCACCACAAATACTGACCCCCACGCTGGCACCCCCATCTCCTGGGCCGCCAGCCCCTGGCTGCTTTCCTGTAGCCCCTCCCCAGACCCCTCCCTGTCAATGCTGATGGTGCCTTCCTGCCCTGGCCTGGCCCTGCCCCTGCCCTCTGCTGCCCAGAGGATGGATCTTAACCTTCCTCCTCGTACCCTCCCTCCCCTCCCCCTCCGGCTGCCATAGGGACAAAATTACCTATATTTTGTAGAGAGAACTCTATATTAGTAGGGGATGCAGGCTGGGTCCCTGCTGCTTGTATAAATTATACAGACCATGAAACAAAGCTGAGTTTCCTCCTGTGTGCTGGACTGGCCCAAAGAAGACAGAACATGGGAGCCACCCAGGAAGGTTGCTCTCCAAATTCATCACTTCCAGCTCAAGGAGTTTCCAGAAAAAAAATTCAGTCCCATTGTGCTGAATGTTCAGTTCAACGTGGGACACTAGATTGTCCCGAATCCTGAGCGGTGGTATCCAATCCTGGTCTCTACTAGCAGAAGGGCTTCCGTGGGACAGTCTCTGAAAGGCTTTCCTGGGAAGGGCAAAGACCTCTCTCAACCATGGACACAAAAGTCAGCTGGAGCCTGGTCCCTTGAGCAGGAAGAAAATGTCAGTATTACTCCAGAACCATTTCTCTAATTAGCAAGGTCATCAAACAGTCTCTTCTCCTCATTCCTTTGTCGTTCTCAGGACCGAGTTTCTGCTTCTGCAGCTGACAAGATGAGGCCCCATGAAGCTTCCAGCCTGAGCACACCAGCCTTCCAGACCATCAGCACACCTGCTTCAAAGGCCTTATAGGCAAATGCCACCTTTTTCAGCCTCGCAGGGTCATTAGTGCTCCCCACTCCACAAAAGGAATGTCTTTGACCGTGAAGGATCTCTCTATGAAGGCTGACCCCAGAGTCTCTGGAATTGCTATGAAATCCAGCTTGACGAGGAAGGCCTGGCAAGGCTGCTGTTGGGATAATCCATCCTACAGGAGTGGAACCAAAGCACACAGGCAGGCCAGCCGCATAGTATGAGGAAGAAATAAAACGACCCCTGGTGTCAGCCATGGAGGGAACCTATCTGATGACGGCATCAGGAAAATGGCTTCTCTACCTACCAGGGGGGCCTCTGGCCCAGAGCCCAGCCCTGCGGGAAGGCGGTCAGGTCTACACTCCACACTTGTGGTCCATCCACAGCAGGAGGAGGGCACATCCTTCATGAGGGCTCCCAACCATGGTTTCTATGAAGACCACACCCTGCGAGAAGCAGCTGCTTATGAGAAGTTGTGACTGGGGAGGGTTACACTGGAGCTGGGATGACTGAAGGGCTGGGATGATTGAGGAGATGGGAAAGCTGCTTCCATTTCTGAAGGTCACTGTAGGGACAGGAGTGTCCACTTGGCCAGGCCAGCGGGGAGGCCCATTTGGACAGTGGGAGCTGCCCAGGGAAGGTGGGCTGTGTCAGGAGACAGTGAGCTGACCATCACTGGTCACAACCAGTAGGCAGCTCCTGAGGGGCCAGCCTGGAAGGCCCCGATGGCACTCTGCATGTCGAGGGCCCGAGGGCCCAGAGCTCTGAGAGCTTAGACTCTGGCTGGGCCCTGCTGCAGGTGCCCAGCATCCCCAAAGCCGGGTGAGCCTACCTTGGAGGGCCGGGGCAGGAGGTGGGACCTTCCACACACCCACCTGAAGAGGACGTCAGTGCTCAAAACTTTCAGCCCCTGGTTACCAGATGAAGATTCAAGGGCCCAGGGAGGGCAAATAACTTGCTCACAATCGCAGAGCAAGGTTGAGACAGAGCGGATGCCACAAATGAGGCTTCCTCATCTTTTCTCTCTCTCCAAAGGCAGCTTGAATCTCTACTCCCTTTTACAAAGCTTCTCTGCAACAGGGAAATGAGAGGTACCATCACACGGTGTGGGAAAGGCGGCCACAGTCTCTGCCTGTGGGGAAAAGGAGCCAGGAAATAACTTCAAGACCTCCACTGACAGAGACTGTGATGGTTCATTTTACGTATCAGCTTGACTAAGGGATGCCCAGATAGCTGGTGAAACACTGTTTCTGGGTGTGTCTATGAGGATGTTTCCAGAAGAGATTAGCATTTGAATCCATAGACTGGGTAAAGATGGCCCTCACCAATGCAGGTGGGCACCATCCAATCCACTGAGGGCCTGAGCGGAACATAACGGTGGAGGGAGGGCCAATTTGCCCTTTCGCTTGAGTTGCGACATCTGTCTTCTCCTGCCTTTGGACATCAGAGCTCCCGGTTCTCCGGCCTTCGGACTCTGAAGCTTACAGACAGCAAATCGTGGGATCTCTCAGCCTCCATAATTGTGTGAGCCAATTCCTATAATAAATCTCCCTTCTCTCTCTCTCTCTCTCCCTCCCTCTCTCTCCCCCTCTCTCTCTCTCTCTCTCTCTCTCTCTCTCTCTCTCTCTCTCTCTCTCTGTATATATATATATCCTCCTGGTTCTGTTTCTCTGGAGACCTTGACATCTAGCTTTTGCTCCTTCTGTTACTTTGGAACAGTGGAGCTCATCACCAACAGACCCAACACCGCTTTTAAAGGAAATAAATCTTAACACCCCTTTCAGTCTCCCGAAATAAATTTCACAGATATCATCAGATCTCAAAGAGAATTTAAAAATTAAATGTTCTGACTGTCATAAGCTAGAAAGAAAAGGCAGTTTATAATAAAATAATATTCATTTTTGCGTGTAAATGCTTGGATAAGACCTCACCAGAGACTTGATGAAGTAGTTAGAGACTTTAACCTACTAGATGCTGAGTAAAGGATGAACTTAAGAGAAGTTGCTTTTCCCCTATACGCGACTTCTTGAAATAAGAGTTAAGCATTGCCAAGGGGGATTTTTTTCCAAAATCCTGAACAACTCTGAATAAAATTCCAAAGAAAATAAAGCACAGTCTTCCCAGAATATATATATATACTAACGGGCAGTCCTGGAAAAAGTGTGCAGACAACAAGGCAGAGACCGCAATTTTGAGTGTATATGAACAGAGACCATCACCGGCAGGATTTCACCCACAGCAGTGTCTGGAGGTCTGTTTGGAAGCCATGGGAGACGCAAGACAACCCACATTCGTGCTGGATTGTCCCCCCACCCTCCCCATGCGGAACATCACTGGGACAAATCTGAACGCCCGGCATGTCTAAACGCCACGAGGTGGAGGTGCACCCGGGACCTCAGCCTCCGCTCCAGCTGCTCCCTGGGCGCGGGCACGTTCCAGAATCGCAGGAAACAGAAGCTCGGCAGGAGCTGCCAGCCGGGAAGCATCCATGTGGTCATGTTGTCCCTTCTGGAGCTCCCTGGTTGTGACTTCCCGGAAAGCAGTTCTCCAAGTTGGCCACGCGGGGGCGCCCTGAGACCCGGAATCGGAACCTTTGCAGGTTTGTGAGATGTTGAACTGTCTACGGATGCAAGAGATGGAGGCAGGCCGAAAACAGTGTGAGAAAGAATTCCTTACTGCACTAGTATTGTGCGAAATTGTCTATCTGTGGCAGCACCATCCACTTTTCCAGTATCCACTGTTAGCACTGAATAATTTTGTAAATGGCGTTTCCAATCCTCCCAATAATATAATCTTGATATATAAACAGCAACGTCAACATTCTCCCAGAAACACCAATGAATACGGGTGAAACAAGTGCAATGGCCAAGAGATTGGCCAGTTCTTGCCTGCCCCGCACACGCGCGCGCGCACACACACACACACACACACACACACACACACACTTCTCTAGAAATAATAATAATAAGAGATAACATTTTTGAGAACTTACCACGTCTCATTGTTTTCGGTTCTTTCCATGAATGAATATTTTATCTTCACCAGTAGCGCTGTGAGGTGGGTAGTATTATCCCCATGATAAACAGCATGGATGAGAAAACTGAGGTGCAGAGGGTTTCAGTAACTTGCCCAAGGTTACCTTGCTAGCAAGTGGCGGGGAAGTCACTGAAGAACTGTGGAACATTCCAGGCATCAGCGCAAGGACTCCCATCTGCTGTAAGGAGGTGCTTTGGAGGCACTTAGCCACCCTCGTCCTCGTACTGCAAGAAAACAAGCCAGCGTGCACTCCGCTTATTGTTTCTCCAAAATCTGAGAGCACTGAGGATGATAAAATAAAACCAACCAACCAACAAAAAAAAACCTATGAGGTATTATGGGACACAGTGTTGTGGCTTATTTTGTTCATGAATTCACCCCAAGCATTACATCAGGTGGGTCTGATAAGGTGAGCATTTGCTCCACAACCCTGGGGCAGCTACAGATAGTGGGAAGACCTAGAACTGGACAAAATCGAGCCCTGAGTTTTCAAGCCTGGCTAAGCATTAGAATCACTGGGGATGTTTTGTGTGTGTGTGTGCGTGTGTGTGTGTGTGTGTGTGTGTGTGTGTGTGTGTGTTTAAACTGATATCTGGGTCTCCCTAGGCCAGTTGAATCATCATCTCTGGAAGTGGGGCCCTGTTGTCTTTTATAACTTCCCACAGGTGATTCTAGGATTCAGTCAGCATTGAGAACCAACTTCCTCTGGCCCAGAGAGGAGCCATGCTTTGCCAAAAGCCAAATGTTAAGGAAGGGGGAGCCAAGTGTCCTGATTTCTTTCCAGAGCCCATCAAAAGCTCTACTGCTGCCCCAGACTGGGCCCACCTCACAAGGAAACAGGCAGCAGGACCGAGGGCCCTGGGTGCACAGCACACTCAGAGCTGCCTCTTTGTCTGCGTACCTCGGTCTGGGGGGATGCTCAGCGCCCCCTGCTTCCTGTCAGCTCCAACCTGAAGACCCTAGCAGCCCTCAGTAGTCAGGACCTGCACCACTGCAGGCTCAGGCCTGGCCTCCCTGGCCCTGAAGAGAACCCCTGAACCCTCACCTCTGCCCCCATTGTTTCCCTACTTTCATCAGATGGTTGGGTCACCAAATAATATACCCAATTAAATAAACTACAAATCGCTTTTTTAGTATAAATATGTCCCTAGCATCATGTTTGTGCTTATTTGTAAATCTGGCAACCCTACCCAAAGGGCACAGTGACTCTGATCTCGTCCAACCAACTTGAAAGGGCCAGCAAGCAGCTTGCCCTGTCAGCCGGTGCTCTTTCCACAGCACCATTCAGCACAGAGAAAAATTATTATATCTTAACCTAACAAAGAGTTCTATCGGGAGGGAATATAATTAAGAGAAATGTCTGCGGGATTATCTTGTTCCTTCATCCCTGGCGGTAGACCCAGGGACTATTTGGACCAGCGGCTCTAGTTCAGACGGGCATCCATCTGATGGAGATTTGGGAAGCGCCTCCTGTGTGCTGGTGACCCTTTCCCCAGACAGTGGCTATCACAACCAGCTGGAAGCTAGCAGCCACGGCAGCCCAGCCTTGGGCCTGGGCAGTGAAAGCACAAGCCTTGGGGGCTGGCATCACGGGACCCTCAGTCGCTCAGGGCCTCCTCCTTTCTGGGGAAGCAACGTTCCCCAACCTTGGAGGACCTGGTCAGGATTATTCTTAAGCCAGAGGCTTTTGGGAACTGAACCAAATGAATCTGGGAGACAGCCTGTTCCTTTGGCACAGCTGCCAAACTACCTTCCATCACCTTAGAATTTAACTGGTATCACACTCAGGAAGCATGTCTTTTTAAAAGGGCGTCACTGGACACGAGGGTGAAGTTGTACTTCCTTGTCTAAAGCTGGCATCTTTCTCCTCCCTTTCCCCAAAACCGCCCCTGCCCTTGGTCGATGGCTTCACGGTCCTCCCTGTCTCCCAGGAGAGAAAATTGAGAGTCACCCCAGGTTTCTCCCTCCCCCCATCTTCCAGCCCCACCCACTGGACCCCTGACTCCCTCACCAAACCCTTTCTTTGCCTCAGGCTTGCTCGTGTCCTTGAAGGGGTGGCTGCACCAGCCAGCGGTACCTGGAGGCTCCCCTGTGCCCATAATCCAGCTTTCTAATTTCCATGGGATTAATAGGTATGAAGTGATACCTATACTGTTTGAATTTGCATTTCTGTAATTATTTCAGTCTTTTAATCCATCTGTGTATGTGCTGTTCGGATGCTGAAAACTTTTCATTCTATTTCCTTGGCATCCTTGAGCTGTTAGCTCAGCTCTTAGCTCAAGCCAAGCAAGAATCCTTACTGTTTTCCCTGTCTCTTGATCTCCTCAAACTTCACAGGCAGGAGCATGACCCTCCTCTGCATAAAGTCCTTCAGTAACAGCTGGGCGTTCATAATGAACACGTGAACTCCCTGGGCCTGTCAAGGCTCCAGCTACCTTTCAGCCTTACTTATCTCCCCATCTCCTCTCCCACCTGTAGCCTGCTCCAGAGGCCATGGCCCTGTCCTCACCCACTTGCCCGTCTCCATCCCTTGACTCACACGCTTCTTGCACAATCTCAAGGCCCAGGGATCAAATGCAGCTTCCCGAGGTCTGTGCTCACCCAGACATCCACCTCCCCTGAACTCCCCAGCACCTTCTCGGTGCCCACCCCGTCTTACTTATGTTTTCATCCCATGCATCCTTTTCTGATCTCTCCACCAGACTATGAGCCCCTGGAGGGCCTGCTGTGCATCTGATTTATTTCTCCCTCCCCTACCCCAGCACTTCACCCAAGCCAGTCCGCACCGCAGGCTGGGAAACCAGGAAGGGGGCTGGGTCACGGTTCAATCCAGGGAGACAAAGAGCTTCCCTGGGCTGGGAACGGAAAGGAGAAATGGACAGAGCGGCGCTCAGAAGCATTCAGTGACTGGTTGGCCAAGAGGAATAAGGGGAGGAGAGATTGAAGACCACTCCCAGCTCCTGGGCTTGGCGATTTGCTGGGACCCAGGAGGAGCTGGGGTCGGAGTCTGGTTTGGACGTGTTTGTGGCCGTCACGATAAAACACGGGGCTGCAGGCAGAGCAGGCGGATGTCTCATCATGGAGCCAGAAACCCGAGTCCGAGATTTGGCTCAGGTCTTTGGAGATTTGAGGTCATCAGCGTAGAGGCGGCATCTGACCCCAAGGGCCTGCACAGGGATTACCCAGGGAGCCTGAATGACAGCCAGCCCCGAGGAGACCAGCGTGCAAGTGGTGACTGGGTAAAACGGGGAGGGCAGCTGGGCTTGGGTAAGAGGGCGGTGTCCACAGAACCAAGAGAGGACCATTTCAGTGAGTGAGCAGCCCACAGAGGCCGACACTTACAACTGAAGGGCGTCGGTCCCAGCCACCCAGCTCCCTCCTCCCCCCTCCCCTCAGGGAGCAGCCATCCCATGGCTGAGAAGGCAAAGCGTTTCCCCTCCAGAGCCCCTGTCACCTGACTTCTCCTGGAAGCGCTGGAGGCGGGGCACAAACGGCATGAGTCCCCTGAACGTGGAGTCAGAGCCCCGCCCCTCATCTTTCTGGTCACCTCTGCTTTTATCCTCTCCCCTATTTGTCTTTATCAATTAAAACCACAGTTCCAGGCAGAGAAATAGAAACAGACATTGGCTTTGAACTGGACGTCAAGAGCGGGTGGCCTCCACTTTGCGGAAATGGAGCAGTGGTAAGAGGGTATCTCAGGGTGGGGATGAGATTAGGGTGGGTGTTCAATAACAGAAAAACACCAGGGCAACGCCAGCAGTTTATTCTCTGGACCACGATGCAGATTTAACGGATGCTTTGCAAAGCTTGAGGAAGGCCCTGTTAGGTCTCAGACTCAGAGACTGGGGGGATGAAGGAGGAAGGGGCGGCGGAGACTCGGGGGGTGAGCCCCCCCACACTCCCCCCGGGGAGATGCAGCCCCATCCCGTGCATCTGAAGAACGAAAGCTTCAGCTCCCCTCGCCGGCTTCGCCTGGCCGGGCCCGGAGGCTGTCTGCCCAGGCTCCCAGCCCATCTGCTCTGCACCTAGGGCTCCCCTGCCAGAGCCTCGATCGACACAGTGACCCTCACAGAGCCGCAGCTGGACTTCAAGTCCCACTCCTGACTGCCATTGAACGTCAGTCCCGGGGAGGCCGAGCCCTGCCTGGGAGACAGCTGGACGTTCAGCCAGCGACACCGGGCCTCGCCACAAGCCAGCACCACGGTGCCCTCGGGGTTGCTGTAGATGCAACCCAGATCCCAGCCACCCCCTGGCTCCCTGTCCTCCGGCCCCGGGGCCTGGAAGCCCAGGTGGTCCTGGGTGACCGGGCACACCAGCTGCTCCTCCCTCAGGGCGGGCACCACCTGACCCTTCAGGTAGGCGGGGCCGGCACAGTAGGTCTGGCTGTTGAAGAGCCGGTCGCTATACTGGTACAGCCACCCGAAGAGATAGGCCAGGTGGCAGTCGCACTGCCAGGGGTTGCCGTGCAGGGCCAGGTTGAACAGGTTGTAATTGGTGTCAAAGATGCCCTGGGGGAGCGTGGTTAGGAGGTTCCTGGAAAGGCTGAGCACCTCAAGCATGGACAGGTTCTGGAAGAGGGCTGGGTGCAGGGCCGTCAGGTTGTTGCTGCCCAGATAGAGCTTGACCAGCCCCTCAAGGCCCCTGAAGACGCCAGCCGGCAGATGGGTGAGGGCGTTGTGCGAGAGCGTGAGGGACCCGAGGCTGGACAGGTTGGCAAAGGCTCCCTCGGGGATGGTCTCCAGCTGGTTGTGGGACAGGGACAGGCTGACCAGGCCCGGGGAATGGGCGAAGAGGCTGGCGGGCAGCGTCCGCAGTGCATTGCCCTGCAAGCTCAGGAAGGTCAGGTTGCCCAGGGAGGAGAAGATGGACCGGGGCAGGTGGCTGATGGTGTTGCGCTGCAGCCATAGCTTCTCCAGGCGGGACAGCCCCGCGAACGCTTGCGCGGGCAGCTCGGAAATGGAGTTGCCGTCCAGGAAGAGTTCCCGCAGGCTGCCCAGGGGGCTGAACAGCCCTTGGGGCAGGCCGGCCAGTGCGTTGTTGCTCAGCCTCAGGGTCTGCAGGCTGCAGAGGGGGGTGAACAGCTCCTCGGGCAGCTGGGCTAGGAGGTTCTGAGCGAGGTTGAGGGTCTTCAGATGTCTCAGAGGCTGGAAGAGCCTCCCGGGCAGCGTCTGGAGCCGATTGCCCTGCAGCTGGAGGGACTCCAGGACATCCATGTGCTGGAAGAGGCCCTCGGGCAGAGCCTCCAGCATGTTGAAGTTGAGGGTGAACTTGCCCAGCGAGGTCAGGTTGGAGAAGATGTCAGTGCTGAGGTTGGAGAAGGCACCGCCAGTGATCTCCAGGTCCTGGAGCCCCGGCAGCCCCCCGAAGGCATCCGGCCCAAAGTGGCACACCTGGGTGTTGAGGAAGACCACCTTGGTCAGGTTGGGGCTGCCACTGAAGGTCCTGGCTCCCACCTCGGTGAATGAGGTCTCCACGAAGATGATGTCTGTGGCGTGTGGCGGGATGTCCAGCGGGATGGCGGCCAACTCCTCGTCGGAGCAAAAGACCTCCCGGATGAAGCAGTCACACCCCTTGGGGCAGGGCTGGGTAGGCGTGGCCAGGAGCAAGAGGCAGGCCCAGCGCAGCCAGGCTCTGGGCAGCATCTCCTAGATCTGAGTGGGAAGCGAAAACAGAAGTGGCACCTTCGTCAAGGGCAGGCAGCCCGGTGACCGGCACACTGGTCAGAGAGCCAGGAGATGGGAAGCTAGTTTATGTTTCTAATAGTTGTTTTCATACCACCTCACAGCAGCCTTGCAAGGTCAATAGGACCAGAGTTCTAACCTTCTGACAGCAAGGGTGTCTCGTGGCCAGTCCACAGTCCCACCCTGCAGGTTAGTGGCAGGACCAAGACCCTGGTCTCGTGGACCTGACGTGTTCTTTCCTGATTGGAGAAAGAGGTGGGACCGAGACCAAAAGGCATGGAACAGGGGTATAAAAGGAGACCATGGGTACTGTGGAATTTTTAAGATAATATGTAAAGTATGGGCAGATTATTCCTGAGTTGGAAAGTCTTTTAACCGTAACTCTTCCTGAGTTTTCGAATCTCAGCACATTGCAGAGCCTAATTATGAGGAGATCTTACCCTCAGCTCTTTGCACCGCTGAGGCTGAGAGCAGACACAGGGACAAGACGGGCTCTTATCTTGGAATGAGTCCGCCTTCTCTTCAGTGCTGCTGCCAAAACGGTCCCCTCCTGCCCGCCACCCCTATCACCAGCCTGGAGCCCACGGAACTTTCCAACACTGTGTGGACAGGTGGGTCCCAGATGAGGGGATTCCACAGACCTGTAGGTTTTTGTTTTAAATAAGGGAAGGGGACCAAGTTTTTAGTTCACTAAATATTAAATTTTTTTAATGCCAGCATCTACCATAGGTCACGAATTGGTGACACAGCTGACAAGCACATTTTACTTACCACTCAGTCTTTTTTATGTCTGAACCACTAGCCGGCATGTAGAAACTGAGAAATAGCACATTAAATGTTTCCGGACTTCAGGATGATTTAGGGACATTGGGTTCACATTCCCACATAACGAGATCAACGGGGTCTTAATTGTCCCATTAGGGGGTCTGTACCCCCCACACCTCTACTGCTCCCACCCACGTCATCATTTACATGGCTTCTAGTGGTTCGAGTTCCATGAGTTGGAATACCAGCTCCATCACGTTCTCGCTATGTGACCTTGGGCTGTGCTTCAATTTTCTTATCTGTAAAATGACGATAATATTAGTGCTAACCTTGTTGGGGTAATTGCAGGATTAAATGAGTAAATAGAGGTAAAATTCTTAGAACAGTGTCTGACATAGTGTGAGCAATTAATAAGCTATGTTAACCATTGTTAAAGGTTGCAAACCACCGTCATTACAGAAAAGATTATTTGAACATGAAAGAAGTAGGAAGAACAAAATGCCCTTTAGCTAGAATATATTTAGCTTTAAAGAAAGAAAGAAGACAGACGGAAAGAAGGAAAGTCAGAAAGAAAGGGAAAATTCTCATGCAATATAATCATAATTTTTCTCAATTTACCTGTCCTCAACAAGAACTCAGCTGGCTCCCTGTTGGGGAATCTTGGCCCCAAGCACCCTTTCTGCACCCTGCCTCTCTGCTGCTCTCTGCTGGCTGCTTCCTCCATCGCAAGATTCAGCTTCAGCCAAAAGGCTCCACATGCAAGCACGGTGCTTACAAAAAGGCCCCTGTACCCTCTTCCCATTCAGACGCTCAATAACTCTCAGTTTTTCCAGGAATTTTTCTGCCTAATCAATACAGAAGGAACAATTTCTCCCTGAAAAAGCGCTGCCGCTCCCTTGAGGCTCCTCTGATGGCCTCATAGGTAAGCCACAGGAGGTGGATTAAACGCCATGGTTGGGAAGGTCTCTAACAGTGAGGGTCTTGCTGCCACTCAGGACACACTAGGGAAAAGGGCAAGCCTCCTGGTCCTGCCATCCCATAGACCAGCATTACAGAGTTCAGCTTTAGCGTGAGACTTTATTCTCTTGAGATTGTATGCACAGAATACAGATAAGAAGAAGAGGGCCTGGCTGAAGAAGGATGACGTAGCCATGGTCCCACCCATACCTGCTGCCTGGGCTGTCCCTAGGCTCCTACACGAAACCCCTGGTCATCCTGACAGAAGCCTTCTCTGACTCCTGATATGTTTCTCTATCTTAGCACCTGGCATCGTCCTCCAGATGACGGGTTCTCACAGCTGTCCTTTCTGCGAGAAGGTGGGTGTGGTCCTCTCTACGCTCGTGTTGATTCATGATAGGGTCTGTTGAACTGAACCGTCCGTGGCTGAGATGAGGAGCTTGAGAGGCAGAGCTGCCCTTCCCTGGAATGATTCCAGCCCGGAGTGAATGACCGTAGTCAGGCGTGAGCACGGCCTTGAGCCCTCCCTCCTCCTTCCCCCACCTAGAGTAAGAGAGGAGCAATTCCTATTTGTAAAGCGCCATAATATTATCAACATGCCAGCCCCCTTCCTGCTAACCCCTTTGGTCCTTGGTTCTCAAAGGCAGTTTCCAGAAGAAATCCCACTAGAAGGGACATGAGGACCCTAGGGACCATCTGGCCAGCCTCATTGAGAGGGTGAGGCCAGGCCCCCAGGTGTCTGCAGTGGGGCCTGGGTTAGAACCCAGATCTCCTGGTTTCCTTGATCACTCCTGCTGGGAGAGCTGGGACCAAAGCAAGAGGGGCAGGCGAAAGGAAAAGCCTCATGGGGACACTGTGCCTCACCCGCCCCTGCTGTACCTCTAACTTCTAACCCAATGTCACTTGGAAATAATATGCTTTAGAAGCAGTCTACAGATTCAATGCAATCCCTATCATATTACCAATGGCAGTTTTTACAGAACTAGAACAAAAATCTTAAAATTTGCATGGACACACAAAAGACCCCGAATAGCCAAAGCAATCTTAGGGAAAAAAATGGAGCTGGAGGAATCAGACTCCCTGACTGCAGACTATACTACAAAGCTACAGTAATCAAAACAATATGGTACTGGCACAAAAACAGAAATATAGATCAATGGAACAGGATAGAAAGCCCAGAGATAAACCCATACACCTACGGTCAACTAATCTATGACACAGGAGGCAAGGATATACAATGGAGAAAAGACAGTCTCTTCAATAAGTGGTGCTGGGAAAACTGGGCAGCTACATGTAAATGAATGAAATTAGAACACTCCCTAACACCACACACAAAAATAAACTCAAAATGGATTAAAGACCTAAATGTAAGACCAGACACTATAAAACTCTTGGCGGAAAACATAGGAAGAACACTCTTTGACATAAATCACAGCAAGATCTTCTTTGACCCACCTCCTAGAGTAATGGACAGAAAAACAAAAATAAACAAATGGGACCTAATGAAACTTAAAAGCTTTTGCACAGCAAAGGAAACTATAAACAAGACAAAAAGACAACCCTCAGAATGGAAGAAAATATTTGCAAATGAATTAACGGACAAAGGATTAATCTCCAAAATATATAAACAGCTCATGCAGCTCAATAGTAAAAAAACAACCTAATCAAAAAATGGGCAGAAGACCTAAATAAACATTTATCCAAAGAAGACATACAGATGGCCAAGCAGCACATGAAAAGCTGCTCAACATCACTAATTATTAGAGAAATGCTAATCAAAACTACCATGAGGTATCACCTCACACCAGTTAGAATGGGCATCATCAGAAAATCTACAAACAACAAATGCTGGAGAGGGTGTGGAGAAAAGGAAACCTTCTTGCACTGTTGGTGGGAATATAAATTGATACATCCACTATGGAGAACAGTATGGAGGTTCCTTAAAAAACTAAAAGTAGGGCTTCCCTTGTGGCGCAGTGGTTGAGAGTCCGCCTGCCGATGCAGGGGACATGAGTTTGTGCCCCGGTCCGGGAAGATCCCACGTGCCGTGGAGCGGCTAGGCCTGAGAGCCATGGCCGCTGAGCCTGCGCATCTAGAGCCTGTGCTCCGCAACGGGAGAGGCCACAACAGTGAAAGGCCCACGTACCGCAAAAAACCAAAACAAACTAAAAGTAGAACTACCATATGACCCAGCATATACACAGAGAAAACCATAATTCAAAAAGACACATGCACCCCAATGTTCACTGCAACACTATTTACAATAGCCAGGTCATGGAAGCAACCTAAGTGCCCATCAACAGACGAATGGATAAAGAAGATGTGGTAAATATATACAATGGAATACTACTCAGCCATAAAAAGGAATGAAATTGGGTCATTTGTAGAGATGTGGATGGACCTAGAGACTGTCATACAGAGTGAAGTAAGTCAGAAAGAGGAAAACAAATATCGTATATTAACGCATATATGTGGAATCTAGAAAAATGGTACAAATGAACTGGTTTGCAAGGCAGAAATTGAGACACAGATGTAGAGAACAAATATATGGACACCAAGGTGGGAAAGCGGGGGCAGGGGGTGGTGGTGGGATGAATTGGGAGATTGGGACTTACATATATACACTAATATGTATAAAATAGATAACTAATAAAAAAATTGTAGTTATACAGAAAAAAAAAAGAAATAATATACTTTAGAATTTTCCAACAAAGGGATGTAACTGGAGAATTCAGGACTTGAGTCAAAACTATGGCATCAATGGCACAGAAAATCAAGTGTAGAGAAATCATCTTAGGCTCAGGCAGTGGTTGGTGGGAGAGGTGGGTGGAGCTTCTCTGGTGTGGGGGGCTGAGCTAGGGGGCGAGACCCACCTGCCAGCTCCCAAAGCTCTCACACCTACATCTTGATCCTCAGAGCACATCGAGAAGTTTCCAGGACAGGGAAACAGGGGGACCCAGAGCTACAGCAACGGGTCTAAGGGCACACGACTAAGAAGTGTGGGGCTAGGATCTGTCCTGATGGCCTGAGCTGTCAGCAAGGTGCTTGCAGCAACACCACAAGCCTTCTGGAACAGGAAGACCCATGCTCACATTTTCAGGACCCAAGGTGAACATACACAAGGGACCTTGTCTACCGCCTGTCCCCTTCTCTTCCCACCGGCCTCTCTCCGGTACTCTGAGTAGAGATCCCTCGCACAGCTGTGTCCCCGCACCTCACAAGCCTAAGGGAACGCACTTCTGTGACGGGGTCAACCTAGAGAAGATGGACCTCGGGAGGCATGCCACACAAGCCCTGGGTCCTGGGTACCTGAATCAGGATTTGAGATGGGGACACAGCCTCCAGATGGGCATGTCCCTTTGATCATGCAAACTTCTCACCCCTTGGGGGTGTCATGGTGGGAGGGGAACCAGAACAGGGCCTCTAAAGTTCAGTGCAAGACCCTCTTGTCCCAGTCCACTGGGGCAAAGGAAGTGATAGATGGTACTCACAGTGAGGGTATGGAACACTTATCATTTCCAAATGTTCCGCTCCCAGCCCAAGACTCACTCTCACATCACTCTAGAATGGCTAAGAGTTTGTGCTGTGGTGTCAGAGAGTCTGGGTTCAAATCTTGTCTCCATCCCTTACTAGCTGTGTGGCTTTGGCTGAATTACTTAACCTCTCCGTGCTTCAATTTCCTCACCTTCAAAACGGCAAGGTTCAATACTACCTTCCTCAAGGGGTGGTTCCGAAGGGTGAATGAGAAAATGCATCGAAGACTCCAAACCCAGAGCCGTGTACACAGGGAGCACTCAGCTACATCAGCGCAGGCCAGCCCCAGCTCTGTGGTAAAGCAGTCGCAGGAGTCAGCTAAGGAAAGACTGGTGAGCTCATTCAAGCACCTCATTTACGGGCCAGCCAGCTGTCTCGCTACAGCACCTTCTGGCTCTTCTGGCCAAGGGAAACGGGTCATTGTTTTGTCCCTGGTTTAGTGGAGCTCAGATTCTGATGTGGCCAGGATGCCCTGGACTTGGGCCTCTTCCCCGAGCCACCCTCAAGAGGAGGTCTCCACAGGCTCTGGAGACCGGGAGCATCCCCGCCTAGGTACCGTGGAGGACGGCAGCAGAGGGGACAGTGGGGCGGCAGCCAGAAGATTCCAACTCGTCATCTAAGAAACCACCTCTGCATTTGCGCAGAGACCAGCAAATGCCCACAAAAATGTTCCATGCCTTCAGCAAGCCGAGGAAGCCTGGCTTTTTGTGGATGGGGGGAGGGGTGACTGGCTGCGAATGGACTCTTTCCTCTTCTCAGATTACTTTTGGATCGGCACCTTTGTGTGTGTACCACAAGCCCATCTGTCATCCACCACAGAGCCAACCCTCACTCCTTCCAGAGGGTGATGGGAGCCCAGAGCCCAGCCCGACACCCCCAGGGGACTTGTCCCTGGACCTGGGGTATCCACGTCAGGATCTGTCTCACCAACGTGGCTGGATTTTGCCCCTCGGGCTCTAGTACATCTGCAAGCAGGAAGAGGGGCTTCCAAGGCTTATCTGGAGCCCCTGACTGCCTCACCCAAGTCTCCAGGACCCCGGTCTCCTTTCCTCTCAATCAGGGAAGTAAGCCAAGTGGCTGAGGCAGTGGGACCTGCGCTGGCTCCCTTCCCAGCCAGCCCGCCCTCCCCACCCTCCCTGCTGCCCAGGGTGTCCCAAGCAGTGAAGTAATCCCTCAGAGTCCCAGTTTCCGCATTTGTAGATTGAGAACAATCGTGAGAATCATGATAATAATAATAACACCCGCATTACTGCACATTAGGGTCATCGTGGCAATTAAATGAAACAACTGGCCATGGGTTTATGATACTCTGATATAATAAATTTATATTTGGTCTTCCTGGTTCCTGGCACAGAGCTCCAAAAACGCTTGGAATATCCTGAGTGATAAGAGGAACATCTTTTGTTATTCGTAATAAGCTCCTTTCAACCCCCACCTGAGTTTATGTCACTGAAGTGACTTTGATGGTCCCCTAGAGAGCTTCAGACGGTACACAAAATATTTGCAGTGGTTATCTCTGAAGAACAGAATTAATTGCAGGTGATTTTAATTTTTTCCTTTGGCTTAATAATGTATTTTCAACTTTTAAAAATAATAAATAGGTGTCACTGTTGTAATAAGGTTGAAAGTTATTATAAAAATAATGTAGGGAATTCCCGGGCAGTCCAGTGGGCACAGGTTCGATCCCTGGTCAGGGAACTAAGATCCTGCATGCTGCACAGCACGGCCAAAAAAATTAAACAATTAAAAAAACTTTTTAGATCATGTAAAACACACAGCACAGTTCCGAGGACCTAACAGGGGCTTCCTTGATTCCTTTCCTTCCTTGCAATTACACTGCAGAGGCGCAAGGAAACTTCATCCACTGCCATAGCTTCCTGAAGGGAACTAACATTCTGAAATAGGAGGTTGTGAAGCGGGCACTGTCCTTTCTCCAAATGCTCCCCATGGGCCCCACCTCTAGCCCTCTCTTAGGCAGCCCCCTCCACTAGAATGCCCTTGCTGACCTTTCCCTGTTGCTACCTGTCCCCATTCTCCCTATCCTCCAGGCCAGCACGTCACATGTCCCCTGGGAAGCCTTTCTGGACTGCGCCTCTTTTGGACCCTGCAGGGACTTGTCTTCTGTTGAACATGTGGGTCCTTCTGCTCTGCCTTCTAGTCAGTTGCGCCACCTGACTAGGAGCCCCTGGGAGGTGGTGGTCCCGTGACCGCAGCATCTCTTCCCTGGCCGTGCACCCCAGCACCTGGCCCAGGGCTGAGCCAGAGAGGTGCTCAGGCCCTGGGTGCCGAATTGAACAGGATGTATTTGTGGCTCTCGTGAGCCTGTATCCAGGGTCTTATTCTTCGTCCTGCTTCATGGATTAGGGCTCTGTCATTGCTGTGCCCTGGGTTTAAATTCTGATACGGCTCTCTACTAGCTGTGTGGGATTGGGCAAGTCACTCCCTCTCTAAGCCTCAGTTTCCCAATACCTGGTTATTACCCCATCCCTTAGTGTTAACATTAGCACTCAATTGGATGATAAATACGCTAAATGAGATGGTAAATAATAAAGGACTTAATGCAGTGCCTGGCAAATAATAAATGTTTGCGAAAACGTAGCCACATACATGTTTTATTCCTACTTTATCATCGAAACCAGGACACCTCTGAGAATAAAAGGAGAGCTCTTGATAATTATGCCAGGATGACAGGCATAAACAAGGGTGGGACCGGGAAAACCTACACATATGGTCACACTGCTTTATCCCCACCGTCCACTAGGAGTTGCCTGTGCCCAGGGACTGGGTCACCTTCATCTCAGAATTCCACACCTGCCTCCAGCCCCAGCCCAGCACCACCCTGGCTGAGTACCTCAGGGGCTTCTCCTGCCCGGGCAAGGGGACACAGAAGGTGCTGCCTACATGGAGTTGGGGACATGCTCTGAAACCTGGGACAAGTGGCCAGCCCATCTCCTGCCCCCAAGCTGGGATCCCAGGCCAGATTCCTCCCACGTCCCCACAGACCCCAGAGCCCTGTAGTGACCCCAGGAAACCTACCGCGAGGGGCTCACGGTTGGGGACCAGCTGCCCTGGCTGTTCCTCAGGAGCAGAAGGACTTCTGGTGTGGTCAGTGGTCAGCCTGGACCCAGCAGTCCTGCTGCTGATCAAAGTTCCAGGCAGTGGTTCCTCCCCTCACGTGGCCTGAGCGTTCCCGGAATGTCACCAGGGTCACAGGACAGCAGAAGAGAATCTAGGCAAGGCCTCTGCAGATTACAAAATGACCCTGAACTGTTCCCATGGACGGATCCAGGTTGGGGCCAAAATCCAGCTAAGGTTATGGTTTTGGCAACTTTAGGACCCTAAGGGCAGCCATTAGGCCCTAGAAAGTTTCTGGTAAGTTGCTCTGGGCTGAGGGCTCCACATTCACATCCCCTCCAGTGCAAGGTCAGACTGACCGCAGCTGGGCAGCCGGCCACACGCACCCGTGGGCTCTCAGTGCCAGGAGAAATTCTAAGAGGGTTGTGGGTTTGCTGTCCTTTTGTGTTTGTTTCTTTATTTAATGCTTATTTAAGTTTGTAAACCCTTTCTGAGTTAAAAGGGGGAAATGATATAGGAAGGTGAATTTTGGCCCAATATGGAGAGAGAAGCTTTAACCACTGGGATTATCCAAGGATGAAAGCAGTTGCTTGAGGAGAGAGTGAACAGCCCTGAAGCTGTTCATCCAGGGGCTTCAGAACAAAGTGAAGAGTGTGTGTGTGTGTGTGTGCGTGTGTGTGCACGCGCACATGCAGGCACTTTAATGAACGCTGAGTGAACTTCACTGCCTTTCTGAGACATAGAAGAAACTCCAGCCTGGAAGTCTGGAAGCCTGGTTGTCTTGCAAGCTCAGCCACTAGTTCCCTAGGTGACTAGGGGAAATACGATTGGGACATTTCCTGTCCCAATCTTACCTTCTTCATCTATAAAATAGGTTGAACCTATTCTTAAGGCCCCTTCTGGCCACAGTGACCTATAGACATCATTGTGGTCCCCACTCACTTTCCAAAGACCTTTCCCAGCCTGGAATTGGTCTCTGTGGGGGGCCGTCCAGGTCAGCCTTGCATTCGTGTGACAAGCGTAGCATCAACAGTGAGATCCCCTAGCCAAGGCGCCCACAGTATCACACGTGTCTTGTGTATACCGTTTATTGCTGATTCTGCGCACCAAATCTGTTACAAGCAGCATCCAGGGAAGACAGACCCCCAACCTTGCCCACCAGGGCTCACACTCTATAAAACCTCGGGGGCCTAGAAAGCTCTAAACGCATCACCAAGCACCTGGGACTATTTGCAATGATTCTTTAAGCGAGGCAAAACTGATCTACTTTTGAAGGTAGCACGAAGGCAACAGGTTTGTGAGAACAATCTCTCCTTAGGTCAAGGAGAGAGCTCACACTGGGAGGAGTTTGGCCTGGAGGAGTGTCTGCCCCATGCCTCTCTGAACCACAGCGAAGACCTGCTCCCCAAGACCACCACCGGCTCCCCAGCAGCCCCGATTCAGTTCCGACTGTGGGATCTGTAGGCTGAATTCTTTGAGTGATTCATAGCTGAAGGCCGGGCTACCTCCAGTGTCTCTTTAGCAACTCTAGTTATCTAGTTATCTCTAGCTGTCTGCTCGCCACAAGCTTCCTGAGTCTGGAAATGATTCCCATCACTGCACTACACAGACATCTGTGACAATTGTATTGGTTCCCAGGAAGAGTTCTGAGAAGGGTGTTTTGCCTTTCAATTCTAACGAGGAGGAACAATGTACACTCAGCCCAACAGTTCCCTTGAGAAAAGCCAGTTTTTCTTTAACGGGTGAATGAGTTTAATTTTTTCCTGTATTCACAAAGCGTTGGATCCACACAGTACCAGGTGAGGTTCCAATGGCTAAGACTGTGGTATGGGGAGCAACAGGACGGTGACTCCCATTTTCTTTGGTTGTGCAAAGCTTAAAGAGAAGGTAAAGCCACAGCCTACTGAGTAATGTTGCGGAAGACAAGTGGTTTTAGACCCTCTCACACGTACTACTCATGCACAGGGGTGCTGTGAGGGTTAAAAAGAAAATGGCTGTTAGGTGCTTTGAAGGGTATCCATGCACAGCAAGCATTTTTGAAAAACAGTGGTTCTAATGGGCTTTTATTATCTTTCCTCCAACATTGACCCTCCACTCCAAATGGAGTACTGGCAAGGGGAACTAGAAGCCAATGAGCAAAGGGGGAAAGTGAACTCAACTTTTGGGGGACCAAGCAGCTCACTCCAGCCCCAGGAAGTGAGCAAATGCATCATCCTGTTGGAAGGGAAACTCCACCCACATTTTCTGGCAGCTCCCTGACCGGACAACGTGGTTCAGAAAGACCAAAACGCCTGCCAAGGAAGAGGAGGCCCCGTGGCTCCTTCCGGTCCATGCTGATGGGAGAAAGGAACAGGCAAGCTCAGAAGGTCAGGCAAAGGGCCCACCACCCCCACCCAGGATGCTCCTGTGGGGAGTCATCTGAGGACAGCTGCCCTCAGGCCACGTGTGATACCCTGGGCCAGAGAGGAAGATATTCCAAGGTCATGGCCAATGCCATCAATACCCAGGGGTTCTGGGTTCAGCTTGGCAGGGCACGCTGGATGAAGAGGACTCCTTCTCCCCCTCTCTGCCATCTCTGGCCCACTTGTACCCTTGCACAAGGAGACGTTGGAGCCTAGGTACAAGGAGCATCTTGGGGAATGCAGTGCCAAAGCATGCTTCCTGTCTGGAGGCGAGCAAGCCAAGCTTCCCCTTTGGGCCCCAGGATCAATATGGCAGGCCACCATCAGTGGAATGGTGCCCATGCCCCGGGTTCTGGACTCACATCATTTTGGACCCTGGCAAGCCTTGATACATGTCCGCCAGGTGCTATAAATAATTTGAAAACATTTTGGAGACCCAGATTCACCTTGGGGATACTATGTCTTTTGCCTTAACAGGCCCCATCTCTCCCAGATTCCCTGTGACAGAGAGTGAAAAGCTACAAAATGCACAAGTTCTTACACACTCATTTTGTTGGGACCTTTCAGCATCGTGCTGTTAAGGCCCAAGGGAATTTCTTATTTGTCTCGTGGGGCAGAGGGAACTAGTAAAGGCCAGTCAGGATTGAGAGCAGATTTCCAGATCCCTGTAGTGTTTGATGCAGCTCTTTCCTGGGCAGACACAGATACGGGAAATTCTCCATTTCACTGTTTCTACTTCTAAACTGGTATACCAGTTGTCCAGAGAAAGACACGCATTGTCCTGAGTGTACTTTGTTTACCAGTGTGAATATATATGTAGCAGGAAGGATGGCGAGGGCAGGCATTCATGTGACTGCAACTCTGGACCAAACAACTCAACTCCTGTAACCAGACCACAGGCAGGGAGAGGCTCCACAGAGGGCCCTGACCCAGTGTGACCTATCTGTGTACCCATGTTGCCTCCTGTGTATGAGAATGCTGAAATTCAGTGTCTAGCTGACTGTAATGTCGATGGAGAATTTTACCACAACCAGAGGGATTGCTGGGTTCCATTACACTTGGCTGTCCAATTAAAGGATCTCATCTCTGAGCTATTTCACTTTCCCAAACGGAGAGTGAAAATTAAAAACAGATATAGGCATATCATGCCCATAAAAGGCCCAGGCAGAGGAGCCTCCAATGAGCAACAGACAGCTTGTTGGCAGGGTAGGGTGTGTGGTTGCACGGGCCTCTCTAGTTGAGATGCCTCTGACCTGGCCAAGCCTGGTGCTTCAAGGTCTGGGATTTAATACAATTTCCCATCCAGGCCAGAGTGTACCTACATCTTCTCCTCCAACCCTGGCAGCTGGGCCTTTGCAAGGGCTGGCTGCAGGGGGAGGGCAGTGAGGGGCTCATCCTGACCCATGGGGAGCCAGTTCCCAGGTAAGTTCGTGCCACCTCCACAGGCCCCAGTCTCCTCCATTAAAAGCTCAGGATGGAGGATCCTGGCGATGTCTCGTTTCTTAATTTGGGTGCTGGTTACACAGGTGTGTAAAGTTTGTGAAAATCCATCAAACTATACACTATCATGCTTTTCTGTATGTATATTACACTTCCATAAAAAGTTAAAAGAGAAAAATCCTGGGGGTGAACACAAGGACCCCCAGACACCAAATTGCTTTCTCCATCCAGTACCAATAAGCTGATTTTCAAGTTTTTCTGGGGGGCGGTGAGAAATTCTACATGATTTTATTCCTTAAAGGACTGAAATTTTCAAAGCAAAGTTTGCAGTTCAGAAATATCATTCTCTAAGCGGCTAAACTTGTTGCACCGGTGCCTTTCTTCCTTTTCCAGATAAAAATCACAAGAGATGCTGAGGGTAGTCCGGCCTCCAGGACCTGAACAGCCTCATTTTTCCCTTCTCTCTTTCATAGCATCCTGAAAGCCAGGGCACTTGGCAGTTCTTAAGAGATCAGCTAAATGGTTTGAAGCCTTCTTCGAGGAGAGAAGTCACCTTGCCTTCAGGAGTAGGAAGTGAAGGGAGACCTTTCATTGAGGGGACAGGGTAGAGCCATGTCGCAAACAAGAGGAGCGAAGAAGGGGAATCAACTTACATAATACTTGGGAGCGGGGCTGTCCCGGTGGAGAACCATTGCCACAAAGTGGCAGGTGTGTAATAATTGCGTCTATAGAGGTTGGCAGGGGTACAGACGCAGGGAAGGTGGTTTTTGGAGGAGAGCTGGTGAGGCTTTAGAGGAGGGGCTTTCTTGAGAGAGGCCCAGGGATGTGAATTGGGAACACCGCAGGGTTTTTGCCACAGTGGGTTAGGTCTCCCTGTTGGTAAGAAGGCTCTGAAAGAACCTCTTCTATAGGAGAACCAGGCAGGTCAGGAAAAGGTGGGGACACCTCTCTCTCGGGGACCAGAGAGGGGGGGAGCAGGGGATGGCTCTGTGGACCCAGGGGTGGAGGCGGAACAATGAAATCCCGGATCCTCTGGGGGTCCCACGGTTCCCCAGCCCTGTCTCCAGCCTCTGCCTCTCTTAACACTCATTGGGTGCCTTCATCTGCATCAGGACTGCATGGTTCCTCTTCTTGCAGAAGCAACAGCAGATGCAGGCAGCCAGGGAGCAGGCCAGGGCGATGATGCCAATCACAATGGCAGCAATGGTCAGCCCGCTCTGGGCCTGGGTCATGCCCCCCGTGTCACGGCTATCGGTGGTCTCGATGGTGGTCAGACTGGTGAAGTCAGTGGTGGAGGAGACGCAGGTGGTGTCGGAGTAGCTGGGTGTCTCTGGGTGGGTGGACACCTCGGGGACCACTGAACCCTGGACACTGGAGACAACATTGTCATCGATGATGATGAGGGACTGGCCTCGGACATTGGCTGGGCTGAAACACACCGGGGGAGTGTCTGTCCCCAGCCTGGCCTTGTTGAGTAGGAGCCAATTGTGGAGCGGAAGGATGTCTGAGTCACACCTCCAGGGGTTGTCATAGAGCCGCAGCTCACACAGCTTCCCCAGGTGATCGAAGATGCCCAAGGGCAGGTTCTCTAGCTGGTTGTTCTGCAGCTGGATGGTCCTGAGTTCACTGGCGTTGGCGAAGATGTTGCTCGGGAGCTGTCTGAGGCGGTTGTTCTGCAGGGAGATGTTCTGCAGATTGGCCAACGTGCGGAAGACACTCCCGTCCAGCTCCTGCAGCACATTGGTGTGGAGGGACAGCTCCCGCATCTCCACCAGCCCACTGAAGGCATCCGGAGAGATGTAGCTGATCTGGTTGTGGCTGAGGACCAGGGCCTGCAACTGGCGGAGGCTGCTGAAGACATTGTCCGGGAGGGAGGCGATGTGGTTGTCATAGAGCCAAAGCTCACGCAGGTTGTGCATGGGTCCAAAGATGCCCGGAGAGAGCTCCTTCAGGGAATTCCCGAAGAGCGTGAGCCGGTTGAGCTGGGGCAGCTGCATGAAGATGCCGGAGGGCAGCTGGGAGATGTGGTTGTTGGACAGATAGAGCTTCTGGAGGTTACGGTTGTTGTGGAAGAGGCCAGGAGACAGCATACTAATCTGGTTCTGCTGCAGGGCCAGCTCCTGGAGGTTGCCAAGCCCGTCAAAACAGCCCATGGGGATGTCTGAAATCCTGTTCTCATACAGCCGGAGGACCTGGAGGTTGCTCAGGTGCTGGAAGACCCTGGGTGAGAGGTGGGTGAGGCTATTCTTGCCCAGATTCAGCTTGACGAGGCCCACCAGGTGGTCGAAGACCCCGTCGGGGATGAACTCCAGGTGGTTGCCGTGCAGCTGCAGCTCCTTGAGGTTGCTGAAGTGGGCGAAGTGAGTCGGCTGGATCTGCACCAGCTGGTTGCTGGACAAAAGGAGCGACTCTAGGTTGTCCAGGCCCTGGAAGACGCTGACGGGCAGAACCTGAAGCTTGTTGTTGGCGAGGCTGAGGTAGCGCAGCGAGCCCAGGTTACGGAAGGTACTGGGCGCGATGTGGGACAGCTCATTCTTCTCAATCCGCAGGGCGATCAGGGCTGAGACGTTGAGGAACGGGGATTCGTTGAGTTCGGTGATGTGCGTGTTGAGGATCTGCAGGCTCATGGCGTTCCAGGGCAGCGGGGTGGGTACCACCACGATGTGCGCCCCCGTGCACTCCACCTGGGAGGCCCTGGAGCAGGTGCACTCTCTAGGGCAGCCGTGGTTGGCCCAGCCCACAGCCCAGGCGTGGCAGCCCACCAGCAAAAGGAGATAATGTTTCAGCGGCATGGCCTCTGCAAGGAGAGAAAGGGCACGAGTCAGGACTGCCTCACTGACGCTTCAGCTGTTTTTAAGCCAACGTCAACCTTGGGTGCCAAACGCTGGCTTGCCTTTGAACCCCATCACCACATACGCATCTCATGCTACCTGTGGTCTTGTCTGCAGCCTCTTCGTCTTCCCCCAGGCCTTCCTATTTCCATGCCTTTGCCCAAGCCATTCGCCCGACTTGGAGGGCTCTTCATCCTCATCCAAATCTTCCCCACACTTCTAAGTCTAGCTCACAGGCAGCCACCTCCAGGAAGCTTTCCAGGATTCCATAAGTCAGCTTTAGTTACCCTCCCGTGCAGGCGATTTTCCCAACTTCCATTATGGCCTAAGCCATAGCAGCCACACATGGCATTCACTGTGTCCCCGTCTGTCTCCTTCACTAGTCAATAGGCTTTGCAAGGGCGGGGATGTTTGTGTCCCGTCCCTATGAGCTCCTTAAGTCAGGAGCAGTATCTTATCCACCTCTGTGTCTCTCAGAGCACCTGGACTTGCTAGTTGAATGTGGCTTCCTCAGGAGGAACAGATAGGACACGAGAGTAAATAAACAGGGCCTGAACCTGGGGGAAGATGCTGAGGCCACAGATATGAAGACCTGCGGGGAGAAGCAGCAGCAGCCAGCAGAGCAGGACCACACTGCGATCTGGTGGAAAAGACTGCGGGGAAGCTCAGCCTTCCGTCTCCCTGGGCCCCGCCGCACACCGACCAGCACTGCCCCACCACCGCCACCACCAACCTGCCCCTGTGTTAACCCTTTCACAGGGGCTTCATCTAGGTTTAATCCAAACCACCTTCCCAATAAAAGGAAACTATCCACACCACTTCCTGTCTCTCCGGAAGGGGCTGCTGTGGGTCGGCTGACGTCTGGGGTCTGCCTTCTGGGTACCAGTCCCAGTTTCCAGAAGAAACATTGGGTGGCCTTGAGTAAGTCCCAGAAAACTTAGGATGTACTTTGAGCTGAAAGCTGGTAGGCCCAGACGCTCCCGCAGACATGGTGCTGATGTGGGAATGGAGTCAAAGTCATGGAACGTTTGGTGTTTGAGATCAGGTCTATACAAACAGAAAGTGGAGATCGGGGGCATGGGAACTGGGCCCTACATGAATATTTAAGGACCACAGATTAGCTGTTTGACTCGAATGAAGCTTGAGGCCTCCAGGCTCAGCTTCCTCATCTGTTAAGTGACAGTGATAACCTCTGCCCCCTCCTGAGGCCGCGTGAGGAGCAAATTGAAGAAAGGCTGTGAGGGTGTGTTCTGTGCAAACGTGTGAGCATGTGCCAAGCTCCCCTACAACGGCCCTTGCAGACTCTTGGAGGCAGGAAGGCCTCAAGGTGCTTTTAATCTTGGCATTCTTAGTCAAGGGACTATGGATTTCTGTGTGTGTGTAGGACATCTGTAACTTCCATCTGAGATTCAAAGGGGTCTCTAACTCCCAAAGGGTTAAGACCTGCTGATCATGCATGCCCATCATTTTGGGGGAATGCAGGAAGCT
The DNA here is from genome assembly GCF_964270905.1 of Leucopleurus acutus. NCBI lineage: Eukaryota > Metazoa > Chordata > Mammalia > Artiodactyla > Delphinidae > Leucopleurus > Leucopleurus acutus. Next base: position 74,370,686 of record NC_139147.1, on the reverse strand, counting down.
GGGAAACTGAGGCTCAGAGCTTAAAGGCAGCATCTCCGGATTCCTGGATGAGAACCGTGAGTGTTACTGCAGTGCCTGTCCTTTTAATGAGCAAAAGTCCTGAGTCAGAAGAAGGAATTTCAAATGATGGCCTATAAGGCATAAACTGGCTGGGTGGAGAAGGTACTTCTCTGGCCTTTCTTTGTTCCCCTGAACTCATGGAGTCCTGAGTCTGGCCCATAACTCAGAATAATCCAGGCTTCCCAACCTGGCCTCAACTCAATGCACCCCTCGCCTGCTCCCAACAAGCTTACTCTGAGGACAGAACCCAAGTTCATCCCCCACCCACCCAGGCCTTGATTGTTGCCCTAGTTACAGCCCATCCAAGCCCTGACCTGCTGTACTTTCCATCAAGACTCAAATAAGTATGTAGAACTGTGGAGAAATGAAAGAAAAACAACAACTTGACAATGGAGTCTAGATTCAAAGGAAGGGGACCAGATTAAGCTATGGACACATCTAAAAGAATGAACTTGTATAGATAAATGTGGGATCCAGAACCTGAGAGCAGAAAATGAACAGCTTAGAAAGGAGGCACTGAAAAAGTGACTTAACATTCACCCTTAGGTGTGAGGGCGTTTTATGGATGGTAACGGAGAAAGAAGACTGCTCACAAAAGCTGATGTGATCTTAGGCTGCATTAATAGAAGTATTAAGTATGGAACAAAGGAGGTGATAGTCTTGCTTTACACCACCCTCATTAGTCCACACCTATAATGCTGTTCTCAGTTTCACCCTGAACTTCAAGAAGGCCAATGACAAACTGGTCTATTGAAGGCCTTCTAGAGAACGGTAAGAGGATGGTGAGGGGATGCAGAAACCAGAACATCTGAGCATCCGTTGAAGGAACTGTGGATGAATAGCAGAAAGAAGAGAAGATGTGATGAGCCTGCAAGCACTTTCTTAGTGTTCGTGAAGGGCTGCCCTGGGATAAAGCAAACAGCCTCAGTGTGGCTCTCGAGGTCGAAACTAGTACACAGAAGCTACGGGGTCACATGCATTTTAGTTCTTCACCGAAGACAGCTTGTCTGAACCAGAATGGACAACCTCATAAGGCAGTAAGCTCCCCATCCCTGAAAGTGTTCAAGCAGAAACTAAGCAGAAACATGGTAAGGAACCTGGAGAGAAGATTCTACACCTGGTAGAGTATTGGACTAGCTGACAGCTGTCCATCACCAAGACTTTAGGATTCTAAGGCTGAGTCCCAGGGCAAGGATATGAGAGCCATCAACCAGGACAATTGTGCCTGTGCTCCCAGGGGGTCCACGCAGACAGTTGCGGGTGTTTGCCCATCCCCTTGATATATGTGTGAGAGAGATCTACCCACTTAGCCGTCTAGCGCTTAATTTCGATGTACACTCCTATGCCCAGGATGCTTCAAAGTGGTGTTGCAGCACAAGTTTTGGGACTAAATTAAAGTGCCCATAACCTGGAAAGCCCAGGGCAGTCTCTGTCTAGTTTCCCCATCTATAAATGAGGGTGTGGGCCAAGGAACCCTCTGAAGACCCATCTCAGACCTCTCTGAGCTTGCACTCCCCAGCTGGGGAGGGGGCATCAAGCCAGCCCCAGGAAGGGCCCATGGCCAGGGGTGGTGCCTCACGTCTTGGGAAGAGGAGGAAAAAGATAACTCCCTTATGGGAACAACTCCCTTATGGGAACAGAGCCACTGCTGTTTAAAACGAACCACACTCAGCTTAACGAATATTGCAAGAATTTGCAGATTTTCCCTTTTATAAATCCTCGTGTCGGCAGAGCCCACTCCAGCACCACATGCACTGCTTTCCTACTTTCCAGCACTTGTTACCGCCACGGCTGGCACTGACTGCTGCAAAGGACCTCCAGGGAGCCTACCCCAAACCCAGCTGCAGAGCCCTCAGGGGAGGGAGGGGCCGCAGGAGCAGGCTGGATAACCAGCCGGGCCCTTGGATTTCCAGCAAGTGTGGCCGGCGTCCACGGCAGCCTGAGGCCCTCAGGAGCCCAGCACACAGTGGACTAATAGTCCACGCTGCCCTGTGCCGCTTGGCAGCCATGACAGTTAAAGACCCACAAAGCTGCCCTAATTACACCCTCCTCCTCCAGGGAGCCAAACGCGTCGGTCCTTAGTCACTGCAGCGACTTGGTCCGGCCCCTGTCTTGGGAGGGGGAGCAGCCTGGTGTCTGTCGCTGGCCCAGGGAATTCACTGAGCCCGCAGATACACAGAAGGACAGACAGACAGCTCACCTGGGCACTCTGACGTGGTCCCTCCCCAGGAGTGGAAGCGCTTGGACCAGGCGCTCTGGCTCTGGTCTCTTTAGCAAAAACAGCCTCTATGACTCATGGGCAAACACGTAATTAGCCTCGAAGCCCTGAGCTTTGTTGGTTGGTGGGTTGGGACTTTTGGGTTTAATACCATCATCACATTCCTGAAACACGAGGTTCCCTCGGGAGGAGACGCCTTCTTATTTCAATGCCATGGAGCAAAGCTTTTGGAAAGAACCTCAGAGACGGATGTGCTACTCTGTCTTAACTCTAAGTTGGAGTGTGAATTTAGGTAAATTCTCCAGACCTCAGTTTCCCCTATTGCAAAGACTCCCAGGGGCCCTTGGCAGCTCTGATATCTTACCAGAGACAGAAAGGAGATTTGGCCTGAAGCCCCGCCATTCCCACCACCCCCTATAGGTCACGTGGAACCACCAGCAGTGCCACCTTCACATGGAGGCTTGAGGACATTGCATCCATCTTTTCAGGCCCACTTGCTTCCAAAGTTTTCCAGGCAGGGCAATCCCACTTGTTAACTGGCGCATCTTCACACGGCCAAGAGCCATTTCATGGATCAGGGAGCTGAGAGGGGGGCCTTAGGGAGGCCCCCTCCCAGCACACCTGGGGAAACTGAAGCCCAGACAGGAAATCTCCCTCCGTGGCCTGTGCCCTCCCCGCACAGAGATCTCCCAAAACATGGCCTCATCAGCGTTGAGACGTGGCCCCGTCCTCCGAGGGAGATGCCAGGCACGGGGCTGTGTTGTCTCCCCTGTACACAGCCGGCGTCAGCCTCAACCGAGGCGCTCCTCTCTGCGCGGTCCAGCGGGTCTGAAGCCACTGTCTGAATGAGAGGCTCACTGTATCCTGACCTCCACGTCTCGCTTGAAGGGGGTAACCACTGTGTTCCCCAGATCAGTACGTAAATGTCGCCTGGAAGTGCCTGGGAAACTCGCTTAATAGAACCGAACTCACAGCACTGCAGTGATGAGGACTGCACAAATTAATGCATGTGAAGCACTTAGGCTTGTTCTTGGCCCAAAATGAGTACCCGATAAATGTTACTTACAATTATTGTTCATCTTGTTGAGTAAAATCAGAATCTCTGGAGGCTCGACCCACAGAGCTCCTGATCCCCAGGTCTGGGAGGCAGGGGGAACAGCCCAGGACCCTGCACATTTAACAAACTCCCCAAGTGGCTCTGATGCAGGGGTCCACAGCGCACACTCGGAAGCACCACTGGAGGCCTAGACCAGCTGGGACCCCATGCTCCTGACCTATGTCATTTACTGCCAAGACAGAGAGATTGAACCCTGGACTGGGGAGGCTAAAAGTCGGGCCATAGACAGGTCCAGCCCCCTCTATCGATACTTCCTTCAGTGGCCCTTTCTCCATCCCTGTCAGAAATCTCGGGTCTGAGCTAAGTTGAACCCAGCAGTAGAGGCTGCTCCCAGAAGCAGCACTTAGAGCCCAGGGCATCAGAGATGCCAAGGCCTTTTGAGCCCATCTGGTCAAACCATCTGGTCATTTTGTAGATGGGAAAACTAAGGGGCCCAGAGGAAGTAGGAGCCTTGCCTGGGCTCACACAGTCAGTGGAAGATTCCAGACACCCAGATCAGGGCTCTAACTAACCATAGAGCTTGGTGGTCCCCCTGAACCTTATCATGAGGCTTTAGGACCTCATCAACCACGCGTCCAGCTGTGCCTGGATTCGGGGAAGAGGTGGCTTCTCTCCCTCCATTCTAAAATGATCTCAGGCTCATCTACAATCCACCCTCCAGCTGCCCAGCCTGATTAGTCAAGGTCAAGTGCCTCTCCCAACTCCCAGGCTGCATGGTTTGAGAGATGTTCTTCCTCAAGGCTGCTCTCATGCTCGTGTTTGCTCAGTTTCACCTGAGTGGCTTGGAGGAGTGGATGGAAGAACAGAAGAGGTTGTTCAACCAGAAGGGGGTGATCCCATCGTCTCAACACACAGCCCGGTTCAGGGCTCCACCCCAAACACGACCTGGAGCCCCAAGGGAAGAGCAGCCGCACCCTCATCCTCCACCTGCCTCAGTCACTGACCCCATCTCTCATGGCCCATCAAGGTCAAAGTTCAGTCCATTTGTTTAGAAAAGGAAATGAGTACGAGGAAACAAGTCCTTTCCAGCCCTGGGGTTAGGGGAGGTAGGGCTTCTGGCAGAGGCCAGAGCAGGGCTGGAATTAGCTTGGCAGAAGTGGCAGGACATGCCGACAAACTCGCCAGCCGAGCAGGGAGACGCTTCCACTTGGGGCTTTTATTTTAAAAGCCATGGGCTACAGCCCCCTTCTCAGGGTAACACCTGGGGGGCCCAACTTAGATAAAATGGACCAGTCCCTCATCAAAGCATCCTGACAGAAGTTTCTAAATCCTGTGTCCCCAAAGCCCAGGGAGGCAGTGAAACCAGAAGCTGCTGTCAGTCTTTCGCGGTCAGGATCTAGGGAGGCAAACTGCCACGTGTAGTCACAGCCGTGGGAGTGTTTGCTGGCAGGACCGAGCAGGGACAGCTTCTCTCCCAGCTCTCCTTATTTCTCCACATCTGGACCTACTTCCAGTGGCAGCCCACCCCCCTCCATTTACTGAACAAGCCCAGGTAGTGTCCCCAGCCCTGGGAGAGCCTTTCCGTGCCCTGACTTACTGCAGGGTCTGTTCAGAACCCTTCCCCGCACCCCGACCTCTCTCACATTCTTGTCTCATCCCTGCAGAGCCCGCCCAGCTGACTCAAGACCACAGGCAAATAGGACTGTCTGGCCCTGAATGTACCCCAGATGTTCAGTCGATTCAGAGTATAAGAAGTGACAGCCATTAGAGAATTTCTAAATTACAGAGCCAGTGGCACCAACACTGGTTGATATGGTGATATAATCCTGAAGGAGAAGCCAGAGCGTGACAGACAGGCATCCAGCACCTTCAGCCTGAGTGACGTGTCATCCAAGAGAGAGTCGCAACCTGCCCTGAGGTCACACACTTGGCCCTGGAGGTAGACTGGCTCTCTCACACTTGGTACGGTGGGAAGCTCTAGAAAAGTCCTGGTTTTCCACAGGTGGTTCCTTGGCCCCGCTCCTGCCTCTACATTTGAGCAGAGAATCTGGTAAAGGTTCAACAGTCACAATTTTAAATGCAAACCAGCTTCATCACAAATCCATCTCCAGCCCTGACTCTCCCTTCCCAAAGCCGTTAGTGGCCAAGGCAAGAGGGGAAAGCCGCCAGAATGATGGAGTCGCCTAAGCCACACACAAACTTAGAATCTGGAACAACCCTGAGTCCACAGCCGAATTCCACATTGGAAATCCAAACCAGGCGCCAGCACATCTGCTGAAGCCACTTTTGTAGCAAGTAGAAGTCAGTCTATGAAAAGAGGACAGCTCTGTCACCTGGGATACCCCCATTGGTCCTCAACAGACCCAAATACAGGACAGGCCGCTGGTGGCCACCATAATAAGTGCTGGGGAAGAGGACTTGGGTTCAAATAACCTGGATCTTAAAAAGAGAAACTCTTCTCCCAGTGGAGCTAGTATCCCGTAAGAGGTAAGCTCGATGGGTAACTGGTGTGATAATTTGAAAGTCAACTTTCAAAGTCAACTTTTTGCCGGCCTAAAACATCTTCTCAGTGTCCCAGGTCGACATCCAGGACGGGTCAGGACAAAAAGAGTAAGAGGCTGGTCAGGGATCCGCAGAGAGGGGCTGTGGCCCCAGGCACCTGGGTTCGGCCACGTGCCCCTCCAGCGCAGGCTCCACCGGCCGCGTTCTGAGAGCATCCCCAGGCACCGCGCCAGCCCTGCCCCTTCTGGACGCTCTTCCCCGGAGAGCGGGGTCAGCAAAAAAGGAGGGGGAGGCTAGCCGGGTCCTTCCAGGCCGGTGGGAGGTAGGGAGGAGGCAGGAGGCCAGCCCTCCTACTTACCAGCAGCTCAGAGCCCGCCCGGCGGCCGTCAACCAGAGGGAGCCAGAGAGGAGGACGTGGGACGGCTCACTGCTGCTGCACGAGTGCGGCTCGCCGGTCCCTCCCCGTATTTAAAGGATGCCCAGCGTGAGTCACCGCCAGGGGCAGTGTCGGCGCGGTGGCGGGGAGGGGCACGCGCGCCACTGCAGCACCCCGACGTGCGAGGACAGAGAGGTGCGGTGTCACCCAAGGAGGCAAGCCTGTGCGCTCAGCGGAAGGGGTTTCCTTCTGCCAGTGTTTTGGATTTTGTTTTTCTTTTTTAAGAACACATTTTCCTCTTGTCTCTTTTCCTCCAGTGTTTCTTTTGGAGACTGCTGCATTGGCCGCTGCGGTTCTAGAAAAGACATCCGTTCTTTTCCTTTTAAACTTTCTATTCGGAAGTAATTTCAAATTTACAGAACATTTGCAGGAACAATACAAGGAACTCTCTTATTTGCTTAACCCGATTCACCTGTTGTTAAGGTTTTGGAAAAATTCCGAGGAAAGTTAAAGTTACCCCCAGTGTCCCTCCTAAAAACAATGTTTCTTTTCTTTTCTTTATTTATTTTTTAATTTTTTGGCCCTGCCACAGGGCATGTGGGATCTTAGTTCCACCACCAGGGATCAAACCCGTGTCCCCTCCAGAGGAAGCCTGGAGTTTTAACCACTGGACTGCCAGGGAAGTCCGTAAAAACAATGTTTCGGGCTTCCCCAGTGGCCCAGTGGTTGGGAGTCCGCCTGCTGATGCAGGGGACACGGGTTTGTGCCCCGATCCGGGAGGATCCCGCATGCCATGGAGCGGCTGGGCCCGTGAGCCATGGCCGCTGAGCCTGCACGTCCGGAGCCTGCGGTCCGCAACAGGAGAGGCCACAACAGTGAGAGGCCCGCGTACCACAAAAAAAAAACAAACAAAAAAACCACAATGTTTCGATTGCCTTCTGACATCATCCTCTGTCCCCTCACTGCCCCCCGCAACCAGAAGTGGTGACACATGGCAGTGAAGGGATATATCTGAATGAGGAGCTCCCTATGCCCTGCACCTCTGCATTGGAGCTGTCATCCTGCTGCCCCAGTGGGAAATAAGAAACCATTTCTACTCATGGTATCACCAAGAGGGCCTGGGAAGGAGAGAAAGAAGTCATAGTTGGAGAGGCAGGGAGGCTGTTAAACGCCAACTTCTCCAAGGTGGAGCCTCAACAAGGTATGAGCCACACTGGATTAAGCCACCTGCCCTGCCCTGGCTCAGTTTACCCTCTCAGACAAGTGGGGAGAGTAATATTTACACACAGTGCCTCATGCCATGCTGAAAGCCTTAATTAACGTTTGCACTGTGCTTTGAGAGCTGTGATGAAAGGAAAACATAAAAGTGCGTAGTGTTATTACTGAAATAGTCATTTGGGGAGCTTGCCATGGTCAAGCCCTTCAGCCTGAATCATGCCACATTCCTCCTCACCGTGGCCCCATGATTCAGAGGCAGAAACAATAAGTGCCCTGTCCATTAAGTGATGCTGGCCCAAAAGGCGCAGGGTACTTGGAGGGGGTCTCCACACAGCACCCAGCCCATCTCTTCAGCCACCAGCCTTCCTTGCAAATAATAGTCCACGTGGAAAACTCCCTCCCTCTTACTCCCCTGGAGCCTTCATATCCCCACATTCGGGTCTTCAACTGCCTTTCCATAGAGCCTGCAAGAATAAGAATATTCCCTCTTTACCTTCTTTCCTTCCTTCCCAATCCTGACATTCAGCCGCCCTGTGCCAGACCTTATGCTGGGAGCTCCAGACAACACAGGGATGAATCAGACACGTTTCCTGCCCATAAAGAGCTGACACTCAGTGGGCAGGAAGAAAGAAAGGCTGTTCAGGAAGCACCTACTGTGAGCCAGAAAGCCCAGAGCACCTTATTACTTTCCTTCATCTACACCGGCTTTCTCAGCCTCACCACTACTGACATTTTGGGCCAAAGGATTCTTTGTCTATCATAGGGAGCTGTCCTATATATCATAGGATATATCATAGAGCATCCCTGGCCTCTACCCACTAGGTGCCAGTAGCATCCCTCCCAAGTTGTGACAACCAAAAATGTCTCTACACAGGGCCAAACGTCCCCTGGGGAGTCAGCACACACGCACACACACACACACACACACACACACACACACACAACTGAGAACCACTGATTACCAAATAACCCTGCGAGTGGGAGTAATTGCCCCCACTTTACAGATAGAATAACTGAGGCCCTGGGCAGTTAACTAATTTCCCCAAGATCACACACTAAGTGGCAGAACTAGGATTCAAATCTTAGACTGTGGATTGTATGCTATTTCCACCACATTGTGTGCGCAGACACACATAATACTGTAGATGGAAGTGCGGTTGTGTTGGGATTGGTGGAGAGGAAGGATTAGGCGGGGATGAAGGGAGTGAAGTCACTGACAGAAGCTTCCTTGAGGTAAGGCTGATACCTGTGGGTGCATTTGAAGGGATAGGGCTTGAGTTTCATGTAAAAGGTCGCTTGAAAAGATGAGCAGGGGGAATTCCCTGGCGGTCCAGTGGTTAGGACTGGGCACTCTCACTGCCGTGGCCCAGGTTCAATCCTTGGTTGGGGAAATAAGATCCTGCAAGCCACGTGGCACAGCCAAAATAAAGAAAGAAAGAAATTTTTTAAATTAAAAAAAAAAAAAAGATGAACAGGATCTGGAAATGAGGGGGGGGAGTTAAGGAAAATCACGGAGTCAGAGCAAGAAAGCGAGAGAGCTCACAACCAAACACTGTGTGTGGCTAGAGCCCAGGGTGGGTGACAGACCCAGCTGGGAGGGCTGGGATGCCTCCCTGAGGAGTCGGATGTCTCTCTGTAGGCAGGAGGGAGTCACCGAAGGTTTTGGAGGAGGTGAGAGGCACAGTCAGAGCCACGCTGCAGGAGGTGCAGTAACACAGGGTTTCCAGGTTTCGTGGAGGACCCATGGGTGCTTGCAGTTTTCAAAGCACTTCTATCATTTTCTTTGGTCCTCATGAAAAGACACGGGTTTCAATAACCAGGCTGTGCAGGAAGGTCCATTCCCCAGATTAAGAGTGTAAAGATTTATTGTATAGCACAGGGAACTAAATTTAATATCTTGTACTAACCGATAATGGAAAAGAATTGAATAAAAGAGATTATAGATATATACATATATATGTGTATAACTGAATCACTTTGCTATATACAATTGAAAGTAACACAACATTGAAAATCAACTATACTTCAATTAAAAAAATAAAAAAGACTGTTTGTCGGGATCCAGCTATAGGACCTCAGAGCTTCCGCTCACTGAGCCCCTCTCTTTCACGGAGAAGCATACTCTCTGCTACAGAGAAAGCAAAATGACCCCACTCAGTCCCCAGAAGTGAAATCTATTATTGGTGAAAGTAAAAGGCTGATTCACTACACGTAGGTCCTGTAAACCTCAGGGTTCACCTTCCAGCCCCTCTGGGAGTACCAGAAGGACCAGGTTGCCTCGGGGTTCAGAGAACTCAGCACTCCCACCCACACATGTTTCTCTAGTTTGGTGAATGAGCACAGAATCCAGGGAACTGCAAACCATACCATCCAGCCTCCCCACTGGGGAGGAAGCCCCTCCACCTCACCCTCAAGAGGTGAAGTTATGACCCACTTGGTCTACTTCCAGGATGGGGCTGTCAGTACTGCACAATGAGGTCCTCTGGTAGATGGGCAGAATAAAAAGATGGAGACACCCAGGCTCGGCAAGGATGCTGCTGGTCTCACGCACTGTTAACGGGAATATAAATTGGTGGGGCAGTAGATATCAAAACTCAAAACATGTAAACCAGCGCCAGCGCCACATTCACTGACAGGATCATGTGGGCATGAAGCTATACGTTCAAGCATTGTTGGCAATAACAGATCTTTGTAAACAATGCAGTTGTCCGTCCATAACACAATGATTCCCTGCATCGTGAAAACCCACACCAAGTAGCTAATTTAAAAGAGGGGGTTCACCTTTATTTGCTGAGAAAGAAAAATGTATATGATGTTTTAAGCAGGCTAATATATATAATATGATCTCACTTATTGGTTTTAGGAAAGCACTCTTTCTATGTGTTGATCACGATCACACAAAAAGCCAGATGGTACAAAACTTCAGTTTTCCCATCGCAAGGCCCTTTGAGTGCCCACGGAGTCAGCCTGAGATGGGCACCCAGGGCCCTTGTCTCTGCCTGTCCCCCAACTTCTCACCTTCCCCAGGTGGCCCTGTTCTGCCTTCACCTGCTGCTCCCCTCCCAGCGGCCCAGCTGTCTCGGAGGCAGAGAAGGCCACACCCCTGAGCTCCAGATGCATGGCTGTGGTTCCCAGCTCATTCCCATAGCCCCAGCTGTTCTCGGAAGGAGGAATTTTAGGTGGTTCCTCAGAGCAGTGAATCTCAAGGACACACAGGCATCCCTTGTGCTCACGTAGACAGCCTCTCATAACAGGACTGGGATGTGGCTGCCACCTAAGTCTCTGTCCACTTACTCCGTTTTATAAAAAACCTTTCCCAACACAGATAAGGAGGAACAAGAGAGAAGAGTGCAGGTGAGAGAAAATTTCAAACAGCTATACATCTGTGTGTGTGTGTGTTTACATGTACACACAAGTATATCTTTGTCTATATCTATTATATAAATGCACAGAAAAAGATCTAGAAGGATACACAAAAAACTGCTCCAGTAGTGGGGGTAGCGAGTAGTGATGAATGAGGATTTTTTAGAACTATGTGTTGCTTTATGTTTCATTAAAAAAAAAAAAAAAAGACAAAAATGAACTTATTTCCGAAAGAGAAAGACTCACAAACACAGAAAACAAACTTATGGTTACCAAACGGGAAAGGGGGGTTGGGGGAGGAATAAATTAAGAGGCTGGGATTAACATATACACACTACTATGTATAAAATAGATAACCAACAGGGACCTACTGTACAGCACAGGGAACTATTCTTAATATTTTGTAATAACCTGTAAGGGAAAAGAATCTGAAAAAGAATATATATATAACTGAATCACTGTGCTGTACACCTGAAACTTATACAATATTGTAAATCCAACTATAATTTTTTAAAATTTTAAATAAATAAATAAATAAACATACATTCCTGAATTTCATCTAATTGATCATTAGGACAACTATTTTAAGACAAAAAACAAAATTCTAATTTTTTTAATGCTTCTTTTTATTACACTGAATCCTGGCTCCCTGGACCCTCTACAGATGGTTCTCTTCCCCACTTCAGGCCCCATCGTCCCTGCCCTCGCCCACAGGCCAGCCCCTCAGACATTTGGGATCCATGAACAGGCTCACCTCATTCCAAGCCCCTTCCTCTCCGGCACCTTTGGACACATCATATAGTTCCTTCCGTCCACCATCCTGGTTGCTCAGCTTGGAGCCCCAGCTCAGCAAGCCAAGCGTTCATTAAAGGTCAGGCCCAGCCCAGGGCCCGTATACAGAAGTGAATTTGTCTGAAGGGGACTCAAACACATGAACAGTCATATTCAAGGGTAAGGCATATATGAGATGGGGCCACACAAGGGAGCCGCTCAGCCTGCCTGAGCCATGGGAGGAAGGCTTCCCCAAGGAGGTGACCCTTGGTCTAAGCCTGGTAGGATGAGCAGGCATTTGGGCACACTGGGAAGAACAAGAAGCATTTGCAAAAGCTAAAAGGCACCAAGGACCACGGCACATGGAGCATGTGTCAAATAGTTGCAGATAACCAGAGGGCAGGGTGTGTGTGAGGGCTCTGCAGGAACACCAGCCGGGGGAATGCAGGAGGTACTGTATGAAGGGTCCCGCCAACTGGACTCATTCTGCAGGCAATGAAGGGCCATGGAAGGGTACAGCCAAGGAGAGATGTGGTCAGGTTGGTGTAGGGCAGTGGTTTTCAACCAAGGATGATTTTGCCACCCTCCCAGGGGACATTTGGTAATGACTGAAGACGTTTTTGGTTGTCACAACTTGGAGAATGCAAGTAGCGTTAAGTGAGCACGGGCCAGAGATGTTGCTACGTAGCTTCCAGTGCCCAGGACAGCCCTCCACAACAAAGAGTAATCTGGGCTGAGATGTCAAGAGTGCTGAGGTTGAGGAACGCTGGTGTAGAGGATGGATGGTTCTGGCAGCAGTACGGAAGATGGATTGCTTGGGAGGAGGAGGTGTGGGTACGGAGACCTAATAAAAAAAGTAGAGCAATAGCTCAGATGGGAGATGATGAAAGCCTGAGCTAAGACCAGACAGTGAGGACTGAAAGAGGAGACTGCATCATAAGTTATGTAAGGAGTAAAACTGGTAAAACCTGGTGATGGATTGATTACACTGGTAAGTGGGGTAACACAATGGGGCTGTCACTATATGGGTTAGGTCACAACAAAGTGAGCCCCAAAAAGCAAGAGCTTAAATAAGATGAAGGTTTATTTTCCATCTAGAGCTGGAAGGGTGGTATAGCAGGGACTGAGATCCCATCTGTCTAATTGCTCTGCCATCTCAATCCATCGTTGCCATCTCATGGCTGAAATAGCCGCTCCATCTCCTGCCTTCACATTCATATTCCAGCCGAAGGAAAGGAGGAAGGGCTCAGTCCTTCTTTTTCAAGGCATGACCTAGGAGCTATACATATCACTTCTGTCCACTTTCTATCGGTCAGAACTTAGTCGTATGGCTGCCCCTTCCTGCAAGGGAAATGTAGTCTTGAGCTGAACGCCATGTACAAAAGTAAAACACTTATAACTATGAAAGTAGGTGTGCACAGTCACTGGGGGGCTCTTAGCAGTCCACGCCACCGGTGATGAAAGAGAAAAAACTCATGAAGGAAAGCAACCAGGTTTTCAGCATGGTGCGTACCATTAGGAGGGGGAGAAGACATAGGGGAGGGCAGTGGGAGCACGATGGCAGACTCACCTGGACAGGCTGCATTTGAGCCTCATGGGACCATAATGTAGACTGTCCAGCGGAGTCTGAAATCAGGGTCTGAGCTCAGGAAAGGGTCTGGATGCTGATGGAGGTCTAAGGAGCCATAGATGAGGACATTGTCCAGAAATGGTGTTAATCTGGAGTCCAAGAACCTCACTGATTAAAGCAGGCTCTACACCTAAAGGATGAGAGGGAGAGGCAGCGGGCGACTCCGTGAGATAGCATGTCAGTGCATGTGCTGTGCATGGGCGATTTTCTAGAGAAAAAAAAAATCTCATGACTTTCGTCAGATTCCCAACGGGTCTGGGTGCAGAGTGAGCTAAAAAGAGGGTTCAGAAAGGCAGCCTGGGGCTTCCCAATATTACTGAGGCAGACAAAGGCAGAGTAGCCAACTGCAGGGACCAGAAAGAGCAGCGAGGGAGGTGGTAGGAGCAGTATGATGCAGCGTTTGAGGGGTGGGGCAGCGTTTACGACAATGTGGCGGCTGACGGAGGAGCACGTGGTCGTGGCAGTGCTGTGGGGAGCCCGTGGGCGTGGCGGTGGTGCGGAGCCCATGGGCGTGGCGGTGCTGTGGGGGCAGTAGAATGAGCAGGCGAAGGAGGCAGGGTCCCGGAGTGAGGGATGGGAGAGAAGCCTCATCCTGGAGGGGACACTGGGCTTTTGGGGTGACAAGATTCAACATGTCAGAGGTTGAGTGGAAATGTCCAGCAGAGAGGGAGGAATTGTGAAGAGATAGAGCGAACGATATTTTCTTGAAACAGGTTCCTGACACCAAATTCAGGTGTGGTCCCAGCACCAGGAGCAGAAGTGCCTGCTGTCACAGAAAGGGCTTAGGCTTCTGGGGCGCTTGCCACCTTTACCTGTCTCTGGCCGGGTCCTTGGTGAGTTCGTCACCTCTCCAAGCCTCCCTGTCCCCGTGTGTGAACTCAGTAACAACTTGCCTGACGTGACTGATTAAAGGATGAGAAGAAAAATCATGTGTGAAGGGCCCAGCTCAGTCCTGATGGCAGTAGATGCTCAGTAGGTGGGCGGGCCCTTCTCTCTTCCCCACCCTCCTCTTCTTATAGGAGGGCTGCTTTTTACTTCTCAGGAAAAGGGCAGTCTTTGAAAAAATGACTTTCTAATCTTCCTACTTGTCCCAAAGTGGCATGATTTGGGCCATGTAAAGTATTGCACGCCAGCCTCATGAGGGAAGAATGAAACACTTAAAATATGCAGAATAATATTAATGGAACAAACAAGCAGAAAGTCACCTTCTTTTTTCTTTTCCATCATAGTTTTTTACAAGATACTGAATATAGTTCCCTGTGCTATACAGTAGGTCCTTACTGTTTATCTATTTTATATATAGTAGTGTGTATCTGTGAATCCCAAACTCCTAACTTATCCCTCCCCACCCTTTCCCTTTTGGTAACTGTAACTTTGTTTTCTATGTCTGTGAGTCTGTTTCTGTTTCTATGTCTGTGAGTCTGTTTCTGTGAGTGTGTTTCTGTCTGAGCTTATTCTGTACAAATAAGCTCATTTGTATCATTTTTTAAGATTCCACATATAAATGATATCATATGATATTTGTCTTTGTCTGACTTACTTCACTTAGTATGATAATCTCTAGGTCCATCCATGTTGCTGCAAATGGCATTATTTCATTCTTTTTTTAATGGCTGAGTAATATTCCATTGCATATATATACACCACATCTTCTTTATCCGTTCCTCTGTTGATGGACATTTAGGTTGTTTCCATGTCTTGGCTATTGTAAATAGTGCTGCTATGAACATAGGGGTGTATGTATCTTTTCAAATTAGAGTTTTGTCTAGATATATGCCCGTGGGATTGCTGGATCATATGGTAGCTCTATTTTTAGTTTTTTAAGGAACTTCCATACTGTTCTCCATAGTGGCTGCACCAATTTACGTTCCCACCAGCAGTCTAGGAGGGTTCTGAAAGTCACCTTCTTAAAATCCCCAGTGACAGCTCCCAGACTCATCTCCACCTATACCAGGTTATTAATGGTGTTTCTCCAAAGGCAGGTGTCATGAGATGGTTTTTCATCCTAGAATTCTGTTCCTGATGATGATGGTGATGTGTTTTGAGTCATGAGTGTCCCAAGGAGGCTGTTTGGTCAGAGGTTGTCAAGCCTGGGAGCAGAGAGGATTTCACATGTGAAAAAGCAATCTTCAAACAAACAACCCAATTAAAACAAAGGCAAAGGACTTGAGTGTACATTTCTCCAGGAAGATATACAAATGGCCAATAAGCACATGAATAGATGCTCAACATCACTAGTCATCAGAGAATTGCAAACCAAAACCATAATAAGATATTACTTCACACCCATTAGGATGGCTTCTATGCCCAAAATAGAACCTAGTAAATGTTGAAGAGGATGTGGAGAAATTGGAACACTGTTGTGTTGCTGGTGAGAATGTAAAATGGTGCAACTGTTATGGAGAACAGTATGTTGGTTCCTCAAAAATTAAACATAGCCAGGGAATTCTATTCAATGCTCTGTAATAACCTATATGGGAAAAGAATCTGAAAAAGAATTGATATATGTATATGTATAACTGAGTCACTTTGCTGTACACCTGAAACTAACACAACATTGTAAATCAACTATACTCCAATATAAAATAAAAATTAAAAAATTTAACATAGCATTACCATATGACCCAACGTGCCACTTCCAGGTGTATGTACGTATATGTACATATAGATAGACAGATAGGTAGATATAGATAGATATAGATAGATAAGTATACACCCATGTTAATAGCAGCATTATTCATAATAGCTGAAAGGGAGAAGCAACCCAAGTGTCCAAAAGGACAAATACTGTATGATACAACTTATACGAAGTGCCTAAAGTATTCATATTCACAGAGACAGAAAGTAGAATGGTGGCTGTCAGGGGCTGAGGGAGGGAGAAATGGGGAGCTAATGCTTGATGGGTATAGAGTTTCAGTTTGGGACAATTAAAAAGTTCTAGAGTTGGATGGTGATGATGGTTACGTATGAATATGCTTAATGCCACTGAAGTGTACCCTTAAAAATGGTAGGCTAGACAGAGTTGAAGATGATTATTTAACTGGTGAAATGTTTTTTCTATGAACTTAAAAATTAAGCCTTTCCGAAAACATTATCCGAAATAAAGAACACAGAAACCCAGTCTAAGTGAGCTGGTTCCTGGTTCACCCAGACGCGGACAGGTCACAGAACCCACCCCTCTGCTCTGGCCTGAACTCAGCTCCCCTCGCCCAGCAGACATGTCTGAGCCTTGGAGGAAGACTGGTCTGCCTCTAGGTGACGGGAATAAGAACCATCTTTCCCTCCCCTATAATTTTGTCTTTTATACTTTTTCCACATTTTCTGAAATGATTTTTATAATGAAGAAAACATTCCTGAAATTCCTCATATTTTAAAGACCCCATCCTCCATGCCAACCCCTGTGAGCGAGGGCTCAGTGTTTCTCAGGAGGGACCTCCACTGCCTAGGACCAGCCCCCCAAGTGAAATGCTGTTTTCCTAAGTGAGTCATGCAGGTAGGATCATAGGGATGGGCTAGGCTCACAGTCCAGATGGACAAATGTCCCCGCAAACCTTTGTGGCCATCAGCTGGGCTCCAGGTAGGCGCTCTGCTAGGGACAAACTGTCTGCAGAGACCAACTGGAATGACCTTCAGCCCCCATCCTCAGAGCTCAGTCTCAGGGGCCTGAGACACATAAACAGCCAACATAAAGCATCCCAAACTAAAAACAGGTCCTGACCTCATGCAAGCATTGTGTCCAGGAGGGACAGAGGAGGGGAATGTTCTCCAGCCGAGATAGATCAAGGAAGGTATGGCAGGGTGGATGCAGGGCTTTCAAGGATGAATGGGATTTTGAAAGGGTTTGAAGGGGGTGGGTGGACATTCCAGACAAGGGCCATGGGGTGAGCAAAGGCCCAAAGGCAAGAAAGGGTACTTGTTTGAGGGTGTGAGCTTTTATGGGTAACTGGATTGTGAAGACCTTGTATGCCAGGCTGAGAGACTTTTTTGGACTTTTTGCCATAGCTGACTGCAAACCAGGAAGGGTAGTGGTTGTTATGGTTTCATTTACTTTATCAAGAGACCAGCCCATGTAGATCAAGAGACCTCAGAGTCTGCTTTCTCGTCCCAGCAGCCTCAAATCACGCAGGTAGGACAGTTTGAGCCTAACCAGTAGCTATCTCTGAATCTACAGACTGACTCCGGCAAGCTTGCCAAATGTCTTTTTAAACACTGTTTTTCAAAGAGCCCAATCATCTAGTTACCTCAAAGGGATTCAGGGAGTTTGAAAATAGACAGTTAACAGATGGGGGTGGGAAGGGGACAGGGCTGATCACAGGAAGAAGGGAGAAGTTCTCTTTGGCCTAAAGCAATTTATTCGAGTTACATTTAATTGTACATTTTAATATGAGACTTCCAAATTTTATGCCACCATAAAACAGAGCAGCCTTTGAAATGATTACACTAGCAACTTCGTGGTCCTCACGGCTAGAGCAGCTTCCAGCGCGTCACCACACCTAATTAAAGGTCAGAGATGAGCGCTGTAAGAGCTGCTGTGTTTTCCTTAATTATTACATGAATGAACAAGTCTGTTTTGAATGCCCTAGATGACTGAAGTTTGCACAAAAACACAGGGGCACCTGCGCTCAACCCAAGGAGCCTCGTTCTTCCCCTGCTCCCCACTCTGAGAAACCTGCCTTGATCAGCACACTCTCTACAGATTCCTCTCAGTATACAACCCAAAAAGGAGCAAGAAAACGCAGTTAGCTAAACAAACAGGTTCAAGAAAGGCATGGACGACAGCTGGGAGCCCAGAACATGGACCTTAGCAAGTCACTTCCCCTTCTGGGTATCAGTTTTCCCATCCATAAAGTGGGGACATTACACGAGCTAACTATTTATGACAGTCTGTTATTCTATGAAAAAAATCATAACTTTTCCCCCTATCTCATCTGATAAAGGAGAAGAAAGGAAGGAGGGAGGGAGGAGGGAAGTGACGGAGGGAGGTGGGCAAATTTTGTTCCCAGTTTATGTTTGCATTCGCCTTGACTAATTTCAGACTGTCTTGACTCTGCACTGCCCACCGCACACATCAGTGCCCAGACCCGACAGCTTCCAGCTTTATTTATTATTATTGTTATTATTATCATTTATTACGTATAAATGGTAAACGTTTTTCTGGCGTTCTCTCACCGCACAGGTGCATAGAGTGACCCAGGCTCCTCCCCAGGCTGGGCTGGGGGGCAGCGGCTCTTGCAGGATGGAAGTCGGCTGGGCTGGGTCTGGATAAGTTGTGACCAACTCCTTCAGAGGTCTCGTTGCACTTGAAGACTTCAGCGACTCAGTTCCATCGAAAGGCCTGAACAGAGCATTTCAGATTGGAGCCCCTTCAGACGGCTTGCCTGAGCTGAGACCTCTGTAATCCTGCCCCCTCATTTGCTTTGAAAAACTCCAACCTGTGCTTTTAGGCCATTTATTCAATCCAGTACCTTGAAAGGTTGCAGCATCTGCAGTTCAGAAAGTGAGACAGTCTCATAGCAAGGTTCATCTCAGGCCTTTGGCCCCTATTCCCTTTTTTAAGGACTTGTCCAAAAAAGATACGTCTAGCAAAGTTTTCTAAATAAAATCGGTATCAGAAGGAATTGGGGTTTCTTCTTTTGTTCAAACAGTTGCTTATACATGTGTTATTATCCAGAACCATTTTTGGCACCTAAAAGTGGTCAGGGTTCTCACACCACTACCCACCCAAACCATGTGCTTTGGGGGAGGGGTTGGAGGAGGGTGGGGCCCGGAAAGGAGCCCAGACTTCATCTAGTTTAAATCTATGCTCTTCTAGAAAAGGAAACTGAATTCTAGAGAAGTCTCAGTCAAAGGCTGGGATTAGAATCCAGCATTCTCTGCGTTACACCACACCTTTTTATTTTTTTGCGGTACGCGGGCCTCTCACTGTTGTGGCCTCTCCCGCTGCGGAGCACAGGCTCCGGACGCGCAGGCTCAGCGGCCATGGCTCACGGACACAGCCACTCCGCGGCATGTGGGATCTTCCCGGACCAGGGCACGAACCCCTGTCCGCTGCATCGGCAGGCGGACTCTCAACCACTGCGCCACCAGGGAAGCCCCATACACCACACCTTTGACTATCAGTTTCTGTTCTTCAGAGGAGCAACATATTATTCCTGAAGACTGCCTTCTGGTCAGCCTTTGCATAAGAAATGAGACAGCTGAAAGAGCTGCGGCTCCTCATAAATGAAGCTGGTGGTTATTGCTCTGAGGGGAAAACAAGGCTAAATGACCGTGGTGCCTGGGTTCCACTGTCAGAGCTGTCACCTGAGTCCTTGGAATGACAGGCTGTCTTCTCTGGCATCGGCCACTTCCCTGCTGGCAAATTAAGGGAAATGACTAAGCTTTGCTGCTGACAGCGGAGGATTTTGAAGACAGGAATGCAGTGATAGTGCTTATTACAACTGGGAACCTGGAAGGTAGGCAGGAAGTGGTTAACAGGATGGATGGCGACCCAGGTGACAAGTGACGCGGAGGAGAGAGCTGGCGTCAGGGCAGAACAAGGATGACCCCGGGCTCTCCCCTGCTAAAATCACCACCCCATCCCTGCTGGGAGGCACTTCCTCATGTCTAGGATGGAGTCATGGCCCTCAGGACTGGTGGCTCTGGGTGGATCAGCTTCCCAGTCATCTCAGAGAACCGTGTTTTCATCCATCAACCCATTCATCTTTCTGTGTATTTACTCTCATCCCTCCTGGTTCCAGAAAGGATTTGAGGTAGCTCAAATAAAATGTAACAAAATAACCTAAGTTAACAGCAAGAAGGGGGACTTCCCTGGCGGTCCAGTGGTTAGGACTCTGCACTTCCACTGCAGGAGGCACGGGTTCGATCCCTGGTCAGGGAGCTAAGATTCCCACATGCTGCTCGGGGCAGCCAAAAAGAAGAATAAATTTTTAATTAAAAAAAAAAGCAAGAAGGAAAGAAGGAGGAAAAACAAAAGTGAAGGACTCAGAGGTATTCAGGAATGCGACTAAAAGTGAATACTTCAAAATTCATTTTGTGATCATTCATCCAGCGGCACACATGCGATTATGTACTTTTCTGTATGGATTTATGGATGGGAATTTTAAAAATACATTTACAGCTCTCTACACCTCTGGCTTGTCTGAGAGACATCTTTTAGGGTCCCTGGGGGAGTGTATGAGCCACTTCCCACGTCTTCTCTTTCCAGCAACTCGCCCTAAATATTGCTCCTCTCACCTGAGCTTCGAAACAACATCAAGTGGCCGTGAGGCTGACCCTGCTCTCTCGGCCAAGTGTTGAAGTGCAGGGCTTCCCTCCAGAAAATCCAGACCTGCCCACCTTCGAGTTGACTTCTTATAAAATCAAGCGTTTTTAAAAGGGAGAGTCTTTAAATGCCCAACAAAGGGACCACCTGGTTAATCTGAGCAGAAGCGGGAATTCCTCAGGAAGAAAGGAAGATGCGGGAACTGGCTTTCCACTGGGCGTTTATGTGATGTCCCATAACTCAATCTATAAACCAAGTCCAAAGGGCTGGGCTCTGTTTAAGAGGCTGGCACTGCAGGCCTGTCAGGAGAATGATGTGCCCGGGAAGCCGTACCATCCACCATGCAGGTGGGCCCTTGGGAATCAGCCTCACTTCTCCCCCTGACTCCTGCTCGGTGAGGGAGGCCTGTGGAGCATGCGGCCCAAGCAGGGATCTCCATGGCCCCACTGGCTCCCTCCTCCAACCACTGAGCTACCCAGACCACTCTGATCTCCCTACTGCCTCAGCCTTGGTGACAGCTCAGGAGCTGTGTGGTCCAGGAGCCCCAAGGAGGCGAAGAAGAGGCTTGAGTTCACAGAGCTTCACCGATAGGGTGGGGCGTGTGGATGTCTGGCATTGAAAGCAACCTTCTCGCTTCACAGTTGAAGGAACTGATTTTAGAGAGAAGGAGAACTTGCCGAGGGCCGTGCGGTGAGGGGCGCAGCCAAGATGGGGTCCACGCGTACTCTCACTCTCTCCGTCTCTCTCTCTCTTTCTCTCTCTCTGTCTGTCTTGCTCTTGTTCTGGGTCGCACTCTTTTTCCAGGAAGCACCTGACTCAACACGTCTAAGCCTACGTACAGTAGCATCTGCTGACCTAACACGCCTCCCCAGATGCTACCAGGGAGAACCCAAGTCCTGGGGAGGCCCTACCTCACTGTCCCATGGGTGCCCAGTGGACCTCCCCGATGTAGTCATTCCTCACATGGAGCTCTTCAAATCACAAAGCACTTTCTCACCCGTGTCTCACCATGATGGTTCCAAGAACGTCTACTCCCAGCCGTCGGCGGCGGGCGTAGGAGCAGGGCCACGATAACGCAGGGGATATCTGGCCATCGCACAGGATGAGTGAGATTCCAGGCTTGGTGCCAGAGGATGCGGCCTTCTCTCTGTGGGCAGGGACTGGGCAGCAGGTAGCTGCTGCAGAACACGCGGGCTGTGCTCCTAGTTCACGGGGAGCCTTGGACTCCACCACAGCATGGACTGAACCTGGGGCTCAGAGGGGCCCTCGCCAGGGTGCCCTCCAACCACGAGTCATGAGCACCACCAGCCAAAATGCGTTCCTACAAAGTGTGGTGCCGGCAGTAGGAACAAACATGGGCACGGGGACACTGGACAGGCACTTAGACTGGTTCTCCACTCGTTCTGGGAAAAGGCCCTTTCTGCAGCTGATTAAGTGTTAGGAGGGAGACGAGCAGGGTCAGTCATTCAAGGGCAGCCTGAGGTGGGCGGGGAAGAGGGGACAGGGATGTGACTTTGAAAGGACAGAGGTAAATGTACAAGGAAGGGAAGTGATTTTTTTCAGGTCCTAGACTCTGGGTTTCTGTAGCATCAGAGTGGGAGTGACCTCCTGGTCCAGACCCCCGTTTTACAGATGCGGACACTACAGCCCAAGGAGGGAAAAGAACTCACTTACAGTCACATAGCTGGTCAGTAGCAGAGTGAGGACCTGATCCCTAGGCGGGGGGCTGGGTATCTAGAAGAGGCATAGAAAGAGGGGAGAAAAGCAGACACACACTTTGGCCGGGGACCAGCCCTCTAAGGACTGTGTGGGAACCTAGGATTGAGCTTTTCCAAAGCAATCTGGGAATATAAACCCCTGGGAGGCCCTGCTGGCCAGTGAGAGGTCTCCTCCCCGGAAAGAGCAAACTGCAAAAAGCCTGCTGTTGGGATGGCTGGTTTTATGTTTGAGGATGTGGATTGACCCCAGGGCATTAAGGACCCATGCTGACACAGAGCCCGCAAATTGCTCTTCCTCTCTGTGCAGATCAGCTCAACAAGGCCACGGCCAGTGTCTCCAGCGGCCAGAGTCTGGGCAGCAGCGTACACCCATATCCACCCAGTTCAACCCAGGGCAGGGTCGAGTACCCACAGGCCGTGTGAGGGAGAAGGGACCTTAAAGGGCACGTAGCAGCCTCACATCCGTCTCCATCAAACACTGGAATTCCTTCCATCTCGGGGCTGCACGGCCACAGCTTGAGGAGCTCACAGAGACAGCTCGTGGTCCCACGTGATGGCCACGCCAACCCTGGGACCAAGCGTCTCCTCCACCACCCACCCTGTGTTTCCTGCCAAGTGGTCCTCGTTCTGTCTCTTGAGACCCCATGGAACAGATCCCTTCCTCTTCCCCATACCAACCCTTGAGCTGGCTAAACACAGTGATCAGCCCCCCAAATCCTCTCCTTTCCGGGCTGAACACCCCGGTTCTCTCAACCAGTTTCCCCGTGACTGGGTTCCAGCCCTTCATCAGCTCTCCCTCCCACCCTTCATCCTACTCATTTTCTTCTACACCCTCTCTACTAGGTTAATTATGAATCCTGGCTCCCCAGGATTGAACATAACATTCAAGGTGAAGGTCAACATCTCAAAGCACCCTCCTAGAGACCTAACCCACGTGCCCTTTCTCCTTCCTGTTACCTCGGGTTTAAACCCTCTGTTCCAAGCTTCAGAGAGACACACACGAAGGCCACACTTGCTCAGAGAACAGTTATGGGAACCTGTGCTCATACTTAAATGTGTGGCAAATCCTGACTTTCCAAAACCTTAAAAAGGAAGAACATTTAACTCTCTAAAGGCAGTGGGGTCAAAGGTGAGCTCCCTTAATAGCACAGCATGGGCCGCAGCTGACCTCTGTCAGGTCTGATTCTGCGGGCCAGCGTAGATATGACATATTCATTCAGGAGAGCTAACTCTGAGCACAGTAGCACCATGACAGAGAGGCTACTTAATGTATAGCTTTGACCCCAAGGAGCCCAGTTGAGCAGATCCATACACGTAGAATTATAGTAAAATGTGCTAGGTGCTGTAATTGAGGCATGGAAGTGGGAAAAGTTGGTTTCCTGTTGCTCTTATACCAAATGACCACCAACCCGAAATGGGTCTCACTGGACTAAAATCAAGGTGTCAGCAGGGCTGGGTTCCTTCAGGAGGAACTAGGAGAGGATCCACTTCCTCGCCTTTTCCAACTTCTAAAGGCTGCCCGCATTCCTTGGCTCATGGCCCCCTTTCTCCATCTTCAAAGCCAATAGCATCATTGTCACATCTTCAAATCTCTCTCCAGCCTCCTGCCTCTTTTCACTTATAAGAACCCGTGTGATTACATTGGGCTCACCTGGATAGTCTTCCCATCTCAAGGTCCTAAACCTAATCACTTCTGCAAAGTCCCTTTTGCCGTGGAAGGTAACCTATTCACACATTCATAGGGGACTAAAACATGGACATCTTTGGTGGCCGCTATTTGGGCCATTATGTTCCACAGAGAACAACTAACTCTGCCTGTGGGAGTGGGTCCTTTACGGCTTTGTAGTTTCGCAGGAGCACCCTGGCATAAAAGGGAAAAGAGATTTACAAGAATGTGCTTGCACAAGGCATGGGGACAGGATAGCCTGGCTAGTTTTTGCACCCTTCCCCAACTTTTTTTAGATTGCTTTTCTTTATTTTCTTTTCCAGAAAGAGCCTGATTGCCTCTAGGGTTGTGTGATACATTACCTGTCAAGGCAGCTTGTTTCTTCCTATTGACAGATCTGAACAGAGGACCCTGATGTTTTCATCATCACTGGAAATGTTAACAGATCTTACGGTGCCCAGGAGTTACTTTAATTGAACCAGAAAGGATGCTGGGCAGTGGGAGGGTCATGGCACACAGGGGTCTGAGGCAGCCAGGAGGTTCTCTGAGGTTCATCTTCAGATAGACTGTGTTCCACCTAAATGCTCCTGGGCAGGTCATCGGGCCAATACATCATTAGAATGATAGCATTCCCAAAGCTGGGTGGGCTGCAGAGTTTCACTGATGCCATCTCCTCTACTCCTGTCCTACAAATCAACTGAAAAGAGTTTAAACTGAGGTTGACTTTGACCTTGAGCTTGAAGGGGGCAAAAACTCAGAAATAGCGACATTTTCTGTTTCTCTTTTGATGTCACTGTGGCCATGAATTGCTAGGGGATTGGAGCCAGGGAAGAGGCCCAACTCTCTGCCTTCTGTCAAGCTGGGGTTCTGGCAGGCCTCAATCTGGCAGCTCCTGCTGTGGCGGTTAAGGGGAGAGCGTGGGAGCTCTGGGCTGCGGGGCCTGTGGAGGGAAAGGCTTGTGCAGAAAACACATCCTGCATCCCTTTATCTCTTTGCATCTTCTGTTGATGTTTCGCGTTTGTGGGTCTTCTTTGTGCCAAGTGGGACTGTTCCGGGTTTGGCTCCGGGATGCGGAGGTGGTAGATCGAGAACCACCCTGCCCCCACGGTGTGCCAAAAACAGGGGACCCTTCGGGACAGAGCTCCAGCTTACAGGGCACTTTTACATCCATTTGACTCCTACACCATCCCAGGAGGATGCGGAAACTCAGTCAGTGGCATTGCTCAGACCCATATCTCAAACCAACTATCTGACTTTCCCACCACACAACGGTGCCTCCCGTGGGCTCTGGACAGCTCCTGCTGGGTCAGGGCCATGCTTGCAGCCACTGTCAGAATGACCTGCCCTTGGATTTCTACCTCCTTCCTCTCGTTCCCTTCCCCTCTCAACTACCTCTCTCCCAGCCTTTTTTCTTCCCTCTTTCTCTCTCTTTATTCTCTCTTCTTTTCTCCTTCTTAGCAACCAAAGCCCCTACAAATAACTCTCAGCTCTCGGTAGCCCCTAATAGGCTTAAGGGACCAGAATGCTGAGGTCAGGATGTCTACAACCACGAATGAGTGTCCTCCTGGTGCTTGCCTCCCCCGATCAGTAGGTCCTGCTTTGAGCAGGTAACCCGTCCACACCAGGAGAAGCAGTGGGGGAGGGGGCTTGGAATAGTCTAGGCCAGAAGCCAGGAGCCAGCTCTGGCTTGAGCTCACAGACAGCTCTGCCGATCATAACCTTAGGTACATTACTGCTCCACTCTGGACCTCAGTTTTCTCACTGATAAATGGGATCATAATACCTACCTCCCAGGGCAGTTGTAAAGGTTAGGAAAATTGATTTCATGGTACCAGGCATGTATTATATATTTAATAAAGCTTGGTTGAATGCGGCAGCAGCTGGAACACAGAACCATCCCAGAGAGTGGACTTGAAAATATCAATATCTGTGTTGGGGTAATAAAAGCCAGGAAGCACCTGGAAGCATCAACAGAGAGGTGGAAGGGAATGGAGGAAGAGTGTCACTGGGAAGAAGCTGTTCATTGTTTTTCCCCCTGGGCATCTCAGCCTCCCCAGTACCCTGGATCCAGCCACTGAATTCAATTAATGCTTGTCTCTTCATGATGTGATGAAATCATCTTGTAACATTCCAGATGCCTAATGAGGGTGGGCACAGCTACTGCACAGCGAGTCCTGGAGTCTCCCTGCCTTCGGCACGCCCTGGTAGTAATGGTGATTTTTAAAAGCTGGGAAGCCCAAAGTGACTTCTCCCAAAACAAACTTGGTCAGTCCCCATGTCAGCAGAGATTCAGAGCCCAACCTGCAGTTGTTCCAGAAAGAGAAGCCAATTACAACATGCTGCGGGGGGGGTGGGGGGGTGGGGGGGGGGTGCAGAGAGACTGGAAACTTGGAGTATAGAAATGGAAAGACTTGCAGTTAAACATGCAAATTGCTTGTCCCCAATTATCTCCTCTCCCTCCAAGGACCCCACTTAGATGGTAACAAAGGAATTGAAACGATAAGCCCACTACATCACAGGGAAGGGAAGAGGATTATCACTGGACTAGAGATTTCAACACATTTATGGAACAGAACAGTTGAAGGTAGCTGAGCAGAGAGATCTCATTTTCTTAACAGAGCCCCAGAGAGGTTTGAAAATTGATTACACCAGGTACAATGCAGGACAGGTGTGTGTGAGACGGGGGAGTAAAAACCAGGGCGTCATTTGAAAGCTACTATATAGAACATTTGCCTTTGCTCCCACACCTAGGAAAACAAACAAGTTATTTTTTTAAATTACAATGTTCTAGAGAAAACAACCCTCCACGAACATTCTGGCTTGTAGAGGTTCCCAGTATAATACTCAGCCTGCTACCCCAGAACCCAAACATGAAACTTGCCATGTGTACAGAGCTCTCTGATAGTGACTTTTATTGCCTCCCTTTTAAAATATGAGCCAACAACCATGGATTTAAGGGAAGCAAACAACAATCAACGACAAATCCCAGAGAAAATAGACATAGCTCAGAAAGGAAAAGGTAACTTTAAAAACTACAAAATTTTAAACTCTAGCATCCTAAGAGAAATCCAAAAGAGGCTGCATCTATTAAACAAGAGTAAGAATCTATAAAAAGGAACAGTTAAAGAACAGGCACCACAGAAATGAAAAATACAACTGCAGAAATTAAATTTTAATTAAAGTGTTGGCAGACAGAGTTGAGAAGTCTCCGGAAAGTAGAAGAGAGAGATGTCAAAGACAAGACACAAGAGAAGATAAAAATAAATAAATAAATAAATAAAGGATTAAAAGAGAGGCAAAAAATTATCAAGGAAGTAGTGTATGATAATTTCACAAAACTTAAGGACATAAGTCTCCAGAAGACCCTGGATGTTTCCAGCTGTGTGAATGAAATAAAGAGGAATACATAGCACATCATAGTGACAGCAGAACACAAAAGACATAGAGAAGATCTTAAAGGCTCCCAAAAAGAAAAAAAATGAGTCAGCTGTAAATAATGACAATGAATTCTTACCAGTAATCTTGGTGCAAAAGACAATTTGAATTTAGAATTCTATTCCCAGCTAAACTAGCAACCAAGTATGAGGGGAGAATAAGGAAAATTTCAGGTAAGGACTCGGAAAAAAGGATACCCTCTGTATCCCTTCTCCTAGGAAGTTATAAGATGGGAGAGCACACTAGAAAGAGGAAGACATGGAATTTAGGAGATAGTGGATGCAACCAATGAAAGCCATGGAGAGGAGTTCCCAGAGGCAGCTGGGTAGAGGTCCAGGGCGGTTTCCACAAATTCTAGAAAGATGAAGGAAGTGTTAGAAAGGAAATGTAGTTACAATGTACTACTTGACGCTATAGTAAACAATGTTTCCAAAGAAACAATAACATCAACTCCTTTTTATTCATTTTCAACAACCACCAAAATGTTAATTACAGTAAGAGAACATAAAAGTCATCAACCTCGACACAGTCCTTAAGGGAAATTTACACCCCGAAAAAGAAGAAAGAGTGAAAATTAATGGGCTAAGTATCTGACCTAAGAAGTCATGTAGAGAAAAACAACTAAATAGACTCAAAGGAAATGGAGGAAGGAAATAATAAAGCCGGCAATGAATGAAATAGAGAACAATGATACAGTAGAGAGGAGCAGCAAAACCCCAAGTTTGTTCTCAGTAAAAGTAGGAAAATAGAAAAAACACTCGTGAAGTTTATCTAGAAAAAAAAGAAGATGGATATAAACAATATTAAGGATGAATAAAAGGGGGACGACAACAACAGATACAACAGAGAAATTAAATATTATGGAAAATGTTAGGCTAACAAATTTGAAAATGTGGGGACAAAATGAACAATTTCCTTAAAAATATATAATGTGGGCTTCCCTGGTGGTGCAGTGGTTGGGAGTCCGCCTGCCGATGCAGGGGACACGGGTTCGTGCCCCGGTCTGGGAAGATCCCACATGCCGCGGAGCGGCTGAGCCTGCACGTCCGGAGCCTGTGCTCCACAGCGGGAGAGGCCACAAGAGTGAGAGGCCCGTGTACCGCAAAAAACAACAACAACAAAAAAAGAAAAAAAATATAATGTAACAAAAGTGAAGAAATAGAAAATTGAACAGATTTATGACCATTGAAATTAAATCAGTAGTTAAGAGTAAACCACATAAACTTACACACCCATGGTAGCCAGGCTCCAACATGGCCCCAGTGATCCCTGCCTCCGGGTGTTCTCACTCCAGCTGGTGCCCTCGCACATCGACGAGGCTGACCTGCGTATACCAATAGGATACTGAGGAACTGATGAAATGTGGCTAGCAAGGCTAAGCTATAAAAGACACTGGCTTCTGTCTTGATATCTCTCTCTTGAACACTCGATCTGGGGGATGTCAGTTGCCTATCAGAATTCCAGCAGGGTTTCTCAGTGGAGCTTGACATGCTGACCTTAAAATATGCATAGAACTGTCAAGGGCCCAGAATAGATGAAACTTTTCTGAAGATAAACCAGGTGGAGTGGTGACTCTACCGAGAATTATCAAAGCTACAATAATGAAGACAGTGAGTATAAGACTAGATAAATAGGCCAATGGTTTAGGCTACAGGACCCAGAAACCAACCCATGCATATAAGGAAACTTGATAAATGACAGCTTTGCAAACCAGCGGGGAGAGAATGGACTGTGTGATTAATGGTCTGGGACAATAGGATGTATGTTTGCAAAAAATACAGTCGGCTCCCTACATCTCACTGTATACTAAAATAAATGCCATGTGGACTAAAGATCTAAATGCGAAAAACTTTACAACTTTTAGAAGAAAATAAAGGAGAGTAGTTTCATGGCTTGAGAGTAGGAAGATTTTCTTTTTTTATATATAAATTGATCCATTTTATTTATTTATTTTTGGCTGCGTTGGGTCTTCATTGCCGCGCACAGGCTTTCTCTAGCTGCAGCGAGCGGGGGCTACTCTTCCTTGAGGTGTGAAGGCTTCTCAATTCTCATTGCGGTGGCTTCTCTTGTTGTGGAGCATGGACTCTAGTCTTGCAGGCTTCAGTAGTTGTGGCTCCCAGGCTCTAGAGTGCAGGCTCAGTAGCTCTGGCACCCGGGCTTAGTTGCTCCTTGGCACGTGGGATCTTTCCAGACAAGGGCTCGAACCCGGGTCTCCTGCACTAGCAGCAGGATTCTTAACCACTGCGCCAACAGGGAAACCCCAGGAAGATTTTCTTAAGACAAGGGTTTTCTTTCAAAAGCCCAAACTATAAAGTTTTATTGTTAAACTTGACTAAATTAAAATTAAAGTTTCTGCTCCCCCAAAGATAGTATGAATAAAGTGAAATAAGAACAGAAAAAAGATACCTGCAAAGCATATAATTTACAGAAGATTAGTGTCCAGGATATGTAAAGAGTTCCTAGAAATCAATACCAAAAAGACAAAATGCCGCATTATAAGTTGGTTGACAGATATGCACAGATAATTCTAAGAATAAATCTGAACGTTCAATAGACATTTAAAAATAAGTTCAACTTCACTAGTTATCAGGGAAATATAAGATAAAACAACAATGAAATACAATTTTCTACCTATCAGATTGACAAAAATTAAAAATTCTGACATTATCAAGAGGTGGTAAGGATGTAGAGTAATGGGCCATAAAAAGAAAAGAAAAAACACTGGGAGTAAATGTCCATCAACAAGAGAACAGATAAACTGTGGCATATTCATTCAATAGAATATTATGTAGCTACTAAAATGAATGAACTAGAGCCAAACGCTTCATGTGGATAAATCTCAAAAATGTGTTAGCCCAGAAAGAAGAGTTGAAGAATACTATATGCAGAGGATGAGTTTTATGCTGGAGGTAGTTTCAAAATTTGGAGCAATGTAAATAAATGAGCCAAGGAGGCACATAAACACACACACAACCCCTAGTGAAGGGTGAGCAGAACCAGTTGGAGTGGGAGGGTGCCTAGTGCCAGAGAGCCTAAGAGGGGGGCACACAGAAGGGAATGCTTTAATCTGCTAGGACAGTCAGGGAAGACTTCACCAGGAGGAGACATGTGAACTCGGCCTTGAAAGAGAAGTGCGCCTACAATGCCAGGAACCCAGCTCTTTCTGCTCCACATCCAGTGGTTGTTGGAGGACCTATTTCTCTGGACCCTGAGCACAGAGCCTGACCACACAGGGCTGAGACCACCCACAAGTGAAGACTAACTTGAATGTTATCTCCAGTTTGAGGATGTTTGCTCTCATCTTTATATACACGGGGGGAGGGGGGGGAACAGCTCAAAGCTCTTCTTTTGAAATGATGACAGCAGTAATAATTGCTTGCCCTTTAATAATAAGAGCTACCATTTACTGAGCATTTACTGTATGCAGGGCACTGGGCTGTCATCAGATGCTTTATTGCCTTTAGTTCTCACAACAATTCTAAGAGGCACGTGCTGTTTATACATTTCCAGGGATGAGGAAACCAAGGCTTTGAGAATTCAGGTGCCTTGCCCACAGTCCTATGGAGTTAGTAGGTGGAGGGGGGATCTGAACCCTTCCGACTCTCCAGCCTGCGTTTTAACCACTGCTTCTCACAAGCAGACACCCAATGAAAGCAACAAGAGTTTTACTGTCTTCAATTGTAATAAATGAGAACGTGATCCGAGCATAATAAACTAAAACCCAAGCTTATCATTACATTCATGAACACCTGTCACTGTCAGGTGCTCCGTAAATGCTTGTGAAATGAGGTAGCGTTTAGTTTCAGGAAATGAAAACCAACACAGTGTCAAAATGACAGTCTTCACCCCTGTAGGAAGCAAATAGTAACTCACAGGCCCCGTGAACAAGCAGAGCAGCGCTTCACGGGCACGCATCCGTGGACACTGGGCGCTCCCAGCCCCACACTTAGACACCCCGAACGCCCCCGCTCCTCCCCTAACCCCCGTCCCACCTGCTCTCGTGCCCGCCCCTCCCCCGCTCCTCGGCGCTCAGCCCGGACCCTGCCGTAAGGGCTCTGCGCTGGGCACCGAGCTCCCAGAGGGAAGGCTGGGTTTTCTCTCTCTCAGCCTATCACACAGCGGACCTGCTCTGAAAATATGCTTTTGTGTGGATGGAGTTCCGCGCTCTCCCCAAAACCCCACAGGTCAGACATACATAAAGTGAGAAGAAACAGGACAGAAAAAGAACTGGAAAAATTCTTTTTTTTGTTTTGAAAAGTTCTTTTAAGATAAATTTGTTTATTTATTTATTTTTGGCTGTGTTTGGTCTTCGTTGCTGCGTGCGGGTTTTCTCTTGTTGTGGCGAGCGGGGGCTACTCGTCCTTGCCGTGTGCAGGCTTCTCATTGTGGTGGCTTCTCTTGTTGTGGAGCACAGGCTCTAGGCGCGCGGGCTACAGTAGTTGTGGCTCACGGGCTCTAGAGCGCAGGCTCAGTAGTTGTGGCTCACGGGCTTAGGTGCTCCGCGGCATGTGGGATCTTCCCAGACCAGGGCTTGAACCCGTGTACCCTGCATTGGCAGGCGGATTCTTAACCACCGCGCCACCAGGGAAGTCCAAGAACTGGAAGAATTCTGCTTTTCAAATAAAAGTAGATAAAGCGAGCACTCCATCTTCTCCGCTAGGAAAAGCCATTATCACTGGATTCCCCTGTATTCATGTTATTCATTCATTTCACAAACATTTACCAGACACCTGCCAGGTGCGGGAGGCGGGCCCTGGACCGAAGGTGGCTGCCTCCTTTGCACCTTCCCTCCGAAAACAGTGGAGAGAACCCTCCTTCCTGCCGGCACGGCGGGCACTGGGAGGGGCCTTCACTGCCCGCGCGCCCTGATGCACACGACGGAGGAGACAAAGGCACAGCAGGCAGCCACAATTTCTGACTGTAAATGGTATGGGGCGGGGGCGGGAATGGGAGGTGAGACTGAAAGGGGAAGAGAGAGGGAGAGAGGGAGAGAGGAAGAGAGGAAGAGAGGGAGAGAGGGAGAGAGGGAGGGAGGGAGATGGGAGAAGAGGAAGAGGAAGCAGGAGGAAGACAGCGGCAGCCCGTCGGGACTCTCTCCAGAGCCACGTCTGACAATACCCTGGTCACGTTTTAATTAATTGCAAGGTTTTACCATTGCCTCAAACCAGAGCTCTCTCTCTGATTAATTTCCGAAAGAGCCTGCCGAGTCGAATCATCGCAAACACTATGATCCCGGTTATTATGGCCTGAGCAGCTAAAAGCAGAAAATAGAGACCCCAGAACAGGCTCTGGTCCTGACTTTTGCCTTCGGCCACCGGCCGGGCCCACGCCCAGGACTCGGAGCGCTTGGGTCCCAAGGAAGCGCGGGCAGGGGCGGCGGGCAGGGTGGGCTGCTGGGGGCCTTCGGAAGAGCCGAGGGCAAGGCGGCGGGACGGCGTGCTCCCGGGGCGCGGGCAGCCGGGGTCGCCGAGGGGCAGGGCCCAGAGCGACAGGCCGGCGTGCGGCCCGGGGCCGTGACACAGCGGGGCCTCGGCTCGACCCACGAGGCCCGCGTGCCGCCGCAGCCACGCCAGGAACGGCCCCAGGCCACAGTCGCAGCGCCAGGGATTGTGCCCCAGCAGGACCTTCGCCAGCCGGGGCAGAGCCTCAAAAACGTCTCCGGGCAGTGTCTCCAGCTGGTTGTGGTCAAGCTGGACCTCCTCCAGGCTGCTGAGGTTGCGGAAGAGCTCGCGGGGCAGGGTCCGCAGCCGGTTGCGGCGCAGCGACAAGTGGCGCAGCCCGCCGAGGCCGCGGAGCAAGCCGGCGGGGAGGGAAGCCAGGCCGGTGGAGCGCAGGGCGAGCACCCGCAGCTCGCCGAGGCCCCGAAAGGCGTCCTCCGGGAGCACGCTCAGCCGCGGGCTCAGCGTCACCCCCAGGACCCGCAGGCCGCTCAGGTTGCGAAAGGCGGCGGCAGGCAGGGTGCGCAGCTGGGTGGCGTTCAGCCACAGCTCCCGCAGGCCGCCCATCACCCCGAAGAGCACCTCGGGGAGTTCCTCCAGCGGGTTCTCGAACAGTGTCAGGTAGGTCAAATTGTGCGAATGAAGAAAGAGGGCAGAGGGCAGAAACTCGAGGCGGTTTCTGGAAAGAGTCAAAGAGCTCAGGCTTCGCAGACGGTCGAAGGCGCCGGGTGCGACGGAACGGATGTGATTTCTGTGGAGCTGCAGCTCCATCAGGGCGCGCAGGCTATCCAACAGCCCCGAATCCAGAGACACGAGCTGGTTCGAGTGGAGCAGAAGCTTCTCAAGCTTAACCTGGACCCCAAACAATCCCTCGGGCAGGTGGGTCAAATTATTTCCCGATAAATCCAACAATTTCAGGTTCCCCAGGTGTGTGAAGAGGCTAGCAGGGAGGAAAGCGAGTTGGTTTTGGTTCAAAAAGAGCTCCTGCAGGTTAACCAGTTTCTGAAACATGTTTTGGTCAAGGCTCTTTAGTTCATTGCCGTCCAGAAACAACTGTTCCAAGAGCACCAGCTTATCCAACAGCGCGCCTGGAAGATGAGTGATCTTGTTGTGCGATAATCTCAGGGTTTTAAGTTTTATCAGATCGTTGAAAGTGCCAGGAGCAATGGCCGAAACGTGGGTGTCGGACAGCATTAGGCGCTGCAGGACGGTCATGCCACTGAAGCTGCTGTTCAGCAAGGCGCCGGGGCCCATTCGGAAAAGCAGGATGTGCGTAAGGTTGGTGGGCAAGCCGAGCGCCGCGATGCGCGCCACGCTACCCTGCGAGCACTGCGCGGCGTCGCGGAAAATGCACCTGCAGGTGGGTGGGCAGGGGAAGGGCTGGGCGCGCAGGAGCCCGAGCGCGGCGCACAGCAGAGCGCTCCTCAGCATGTCTGGAAAGGCGACCGCGGCAGATCTGTGGGCAACACACAAAGGACAAACGCTCGAATTTCAGTCTTGTAACCCTGCATGATCCTTTCGCCAGGATTATCACTGACTTTGAATGTTACCCAGGTACAAGTTAAGTCTCCCTCTTAGGAGTGCTGATTTTCCTGGGTGGTGAAAAGACGTTCATTCTACACTACGAGGCCTCGTTCGTTTTACTGATTTTCCACTCTTAGTTCAAATCGTTGAAATGAAAGCATTTTCAAGCTATGGAAAAGTCAACACCTTTAAATCTTTACATAGAGAGAACTAATTAAAATAATCTTTCTCACAGTCAAGCTCACAGACATCACAGAGCAGTGTGCATTGTGAACATAGCCCTGCTCCTGACTTCATGACTTAGCCTGGGGTGGCTATGACCTACAGCCCTGAAGGGAACAGCAAAGTCTGTTAAAACAGCAGCGACCATCACCTGATTCCTTTCATCACAGTCATGCTGTATCTTCAGTGCCAACTTACTCTAAAACAGGACCACCCCATCATAGTGAACCACACTGAGAAAAGTAGGTAATAGTACCTATCACTTTACACCATGCATTGTTCTCAGCACTTTATTTAAATTAATTCACTTAATCCTTACAATAACCCTACGAGTTAGGTACTAATATTATCCCCAATTAAAGGATGATGCAACTAAGGCACAGAAAGGTTAAGTAACTTAACCAGGGTCCCAGAGCTAGAATTTAAGAGTAGTATCTCTGATTGAGCCATAAATAAGGAGCTATCACTTCTAAGATGCTTAAATAAAAATGAGTACTCGTGGCACTGAATTATCTGTGAAATACAGCAATACTAATCGGCCAAAACAATGTTTCCTACATGTAATTTTAAACGAATTGCTTCTTGTACTAAATTTTATTTCTTATCCGTACAGACTAACCGAGCCCTCCAGTTGCCCATACTAATTTTTAAAATATTTGGCCTTACCTGAAATGGTGCTGCACCCCAAAGCAACTGAAAGGCTTAGAGCTTTGCGTGTGATCGGGCACTTTCCAGAGGAAGAGGGAAGCATCCTTGCATCCTGAGGATAAAGGCTTTCCCAGAATAAAAGTCACGTTAAGGACCCTATCTCAGAGGGCATATTCTGGTTTTTAATGACGAATATCTTCAAACTTTGAAAAAGAGACCATATATCACCCAAGTCCTATGGCCAAAGCCGAATGATAAGAGCAGGAGGGAGAGCAGTTTCTCCCCAGAGGCACAATATGACTCTGTGATGTGTGTCCAGTAGTGACACAGCTGGGCCACTGCAGCAACCACACCCCTGGTTGGGCTACACTTCCTTTGGGTGTTCCTTTTTCCGCCGTTTTGCTCCAGTTCTACTCCAGTTCCCCTCTCCCCCTTTTAGGAATAAGGCTAAGGACATTCTCAAGTGCCCTACTCATTTTTTTTTTTTTTTTTCATTTTAGGAGTAGTAAAGCTAAAAACATTCTCAAATGTGTTCCATAACGGCCTTGCTGGGTTGAAGGAAGGGTGTCCACATGTTCAATTGAACATAGGGATGTCAAACTGCTTTGCAAAGTACTTGTGCCAATATATGCTGCCGCCTGCTGTGTATGACAGACAGTTCCTGTACATATCCACCCATGCCTTGGAATTGATTTTTTAAATTTAATTTTTGCCATTCGTATGAAATAATTGTCTCGGTATGGTTTTAATTTTTCATTTCCCTATTGAATTATGAACTTGAGCATCTTTTCATATTTTTAAGGGACAGTTGTGCCTCATCTTCTGAGAAATTTGGGTTCTTTTGACCATTTTTCTATATGCAAAGTATGTATGATTGTGTCTTTAAAAAACTGAATTGTAGGCATTATTTATGTATTCTGGATACTAATCCTTTGTCAACTGTAGGTGTTACAGATATTTCATCTAGTTTGTGCTTTGCCTTTCCACCTGCTTTCTGTCTTTTGATGGACAGAAGTCTTAATATAGGCAATTAATCTTTAAGATTTGTTTTTTTATGTCTATTAAAATAATTCCTCCTCTCCTCTCAAGCCAAAAAATATTCTCCTATAACACCTTATTATTATATTTTAGAATTTTGTCCTTCGCATTTAGGTCTTTAATCTGTCTAGAATTGACTTTTGTGTATGATGTAAGTACAATTTTATTTTTTTCCATTAGGATAACCAGCTTTCCTATATATGTATATCCCTTCTTCCCTCAGAGCTACAATGTCAGCACTGTCATAAATCAACATCTGATGAGTGTTGTGTGGGTCTGTTTCTGGGCTATTTGATAATCCCTATACCAACACCACACTGAAATATAAAGTCTGAAAATATCCAGTGTTTTATGAAGTGTGAAGAAGTAGATATTCTTATACTACATTGGTGGGAATATAAATGGTAGCAAACTTTGGGGAGGAAAATTTAGTAGTATCAACCAAATTTTAAACATACATATTCTTTGTCCAGCAGTTCCACTGCTAAAAATATATCCTATGGGAATGCTCATTAAGACATGTACACAAAAACTTATTTGCAGGATTTTAATAGAAAAAAAGAAAATCTAAATGACCATCAACAGGGAAGTAGTCGTTTAAATTATAGTATATCCATGCAATAGGATGCCTTGCAGACTTTGAAAAGAATGGATTTGAGCTGCAAGTACTGACATAACTTTTAAAAATTATTTTTGGCTGCGTTGGGTCTTTGTTGGTGCGCGTGGGCTTTAGTTGCGGCGAGCGGGGACTACTCTTCGTTGCGGTGCACGGGCTTCTCATTGCGGTGGCTTCTCTTGTTGTGGAGCACGGGCTCTAGGCACGCGGGTTTCAGTAGTTGTGGCACACGGGCTCAGTAGTTGTGGCTCGTGGGCTCTAGAGCCCAGGCTCAGTAGTTGTGGTGCACGGGCTTATTTGCTCCGCGGCATGTGGGATCTTCCCGGACCAGGGCTCGAAACCGGGTCCCCTGCATTGGCAGGCGGATTCTTAACCACTGTACCACCAGGGAAGTCCCTGACATAACTTTCTAAAACACACTGAATGACATAAAACAAGGGCAGCATAGCATATAACATGGGGTTCTATGTGTGCAGGATTTTTAAAAACATATGAGCATATATATTTTTTCTAGAACAATACACCCAAGAAACTTTAGTATTCCCCCCTTCGGGGGAGAAACCAGGAAAAAGGTGACTTCCTTATATACCTTTCTGTGAGCTTTGAAATTTTATCAAATGTGCTTAATGTCACTTAAAATTTTTTTAATGCAAATATAAAGTGATTTGGAAGGGAAAATGGCATTATTTAAGAAAAAAGGTAGGAATATAGGTATTTTAAAATACTGGGAAAAGTCAATGCTTGAATTGCAAAAGAATAAACATTAACCTCTGAAATCTGAGTGCAGTGGTACAACAGAAGTGGTTCTTAAATTATTTTATCGTTGGGAAAAAAGTCCCCCAAATCGACATTGTCAGGTGTTATAGAAAAGGAACTGAAATCTATTCAGCCTTTAGTGTCGCCAAATGCAGTCGAAGCCCATTAAATGCTGAAGGGACTGAAATGATCTTCTAAGCATATGCAGTCCTAAAACACAGGGAAAGCCACGGAGCGGTCTTTCCGCTTACATCAAGGGAAGAAGCTCCAGAGCCTGGAACAGCTCCCCTGGTGACCAGTGAGTCAGTCACACAGGCAGACCAAGTGAAAGGCCCCTTGCCCATCAGATGCCAGAAGCCAGCATGACAGAGGCCTGGGAAAAGGCACTGTGGGATAATCAGAGTACGACTTCGAGTCAAGTTCGGGTGAAGCTTCTTTAGCCCATTTCCCCAGGAAGATCTCCCGTGAGAATTACCTCCAAGTTTTATTTTGAAGAGAGGACATTATGATGGGCCAAGAAGGGAACACTGGGCACAGAAGTTGCAGACAGTGGAGGAGCAGAGTTGATCCAATGAGCAAATTGATGACGTACTGAGAAGTACTTTGAGCACTGAAGTAATGACGGCACCAGTGTTTCAAGTCCTTTGGATTTTGGATCCATGAAACAATTCAGGAATCTGCTGTCCTAAGTGGCAGCTTCTGTATCAGTCACAGAACCCTGGCTTACAGGGTTTGGCCATTCAAAACCAGGTATCTACCGAATGAGATATGCTTTTCTTCCTCCGTGGGAGAGACTCCAAGGCCAGGGCACAGCAGCGATCTCTCTGTACTTGTAGAGTAACCACAACCCCAACTTGGTACGGGGACAATCTCTTTCAAACTCCTAGAACTCCCTCTGTCCTTCCCTGCAGTATATACCCAGAGATGGAGGGGGAAAAGGAAGGAGAGACATGCAGAACTGTATTGCCACCTGCAGGCTGTGGTGCAAGGGACACGATCATTTGCTACACAACCCACAGAGAATGGAAGGAACTTGGGCTCAAACTAGGTCTCACACCAGCCAACCATCCACATGGCCCACAGCAGAGGACACATGGCTCCTGCAGAACCTGTGACACAAGGAAAGCCCTCCTACCCAGGCACAAGGCCAGCACATCCTGCCCTCTCTGGGATTCCTATGGCCAGTAGTCAGCTCCAAGGTCTCCTGTACCATGGAGCGCTCTTCTTGCATCCATGGATGCCGCTTCCCCTCAAACTTACCATGGCTTACATGGCATTAGTTTTGCGTCTGATCTTCCCAACTACTAATAAATTCCAAGTCCCTAGTCTTCTATTTCGCCATTTCCCTCAGACCTCCTGATGCTTAACATTTGGCTCTACACTGTATCTGACTGATGGGTTTCCACGGGCCGGTCACAGACATGACGTGGTGTGTGGAAAGTTGCATTATTTTCTTGAAAAATTCAAAGTTAAAAAAAAAGAGAGAAATGGGGGAAGTATTAAGCAGGAAAATAAATCCAGAGTATTTGGGCAGTATTCATGCAACTAAAGAGCAAACAAACGTATATAAAGACACAGAAAAAAGAAATGTTACATATATTATTCAAATCTTTATTTTGAACAGCTTCAATCAAAAATTTTTCATAAGGTTATTTACAGTGCTGAATGTACAATTCT
Organism: Leucopleurus acutus; assembly: GCF_964270905.1. Taxonomy (NCBI): domain Eukaryota; kingdom Metazoa; phylum Chordata; class Mammalia; order Artiodactyla; family Delphinidae; genus Leucopleurus; species Leucopleurus acutus. Next base: position 74,331,489 of record NC_139147.1, on the reverse strand, counting down.
GAATGTATGCCTTTTTGACATCAGGGTACCATTCTTGAGCAGCAATACTATTTAAAAAATATAAAGATGCAGTATCATTTCTGATATAAAGTTACTTAAAAAAATCCAAAGTCTTAGGGAATTCACAAATCATAACAGGAAGTAATTATTTTATTAATTTAATGTGCACATAATTACCAAATCTTAATACATTAAAAATATGTGTAAATGCCTACAGACTGTACAAAAATTAACATTTTGTTAAAAGTTCCCAACCGCCTCCCACCATAAATATACAAAAAGCCTATTTTCAGATATGTCAAAACTGCATGCATGAAATCTTAGAATGTTTTCTAAAGCTGGAATTTTGCTCTTCTCTGGACATTGGATCCATAGCCGTTTGGGGGAACAGAGTACATAAACACTGATATAATTTTCCATGCCTTTGAAACTGTGCAGTAGTTTCATAAACATGGGAAACAAAATGAATAGTAAAAACTGCAACAGTTTTATTTAAATGCAAGTACAATTTGGAAAGCTTTCGAATGTAGGGATTATAAAACTAATATAAAAAGGTTTTACTTTGTTGTTGGCTTAGCCACTTTTATTCAAGCATTATTTGCAGCATTGCTTTACAGCAGTTGGTGCTAGAAGATACAAAACATATAGTTACCACTATTTATATCTGAGGGAGGAAAAAAACCTTTAAACAACCCTGAGGGAGACACACATTAAAAATCTTGTTATTTATTTAAAAAGTTAAAAAGTTACATATTATTTAACAATTACTTTCCTGGACATTTCTGTCCTTTAGGTATGTGCATAAATAAAATTTAAATCAGCAATATTTATTCATCTTAATACGTCAAAATAACATATGTACAGATTTTAAAATTTAGATCTGTATACACTCAAATAATTTAATGTGAAATTCAGAATCAAGATTACTATGTAATGGTGACCTACAGAGAGAGGACTCATCTATCTATGGCACTAAGTAGGACCCACACCTGGACTCACAGGCATTCTTCAAATCACATTCTGGAAGCCATCCATTTCAACCTGAACAACCCACCTTGTCTATGTTCAAATCTAACCTCCTACAAATGCTTTGTCCACCTACCTAAAAACCTCATTCCTTTGAAAACAATATGGACAGATGTGATATAAAACCCTTATAAAATCTAAATGTTAAAAAAGGGGGGAGGTTGTCAAAAATATAGCTCTTTATGATCATGCTCTTAAAGATGTTAAATACAATCTGACAGTTGGATTTTTAAGCTGCTACTTAGCAATTACTTTAATTATATGCTTCAGTATTTAAATCAGAGAATAAAATTTACAATTGTGGGAGATCACTGAAGACTATCACTCGTATGTACTGGAAGTGAACTGAATGTGGAAATTATAAAATGATAAAGAGAGTAACTATAAAAACAGTGCTAATCACAGCTCAAGAGGTCTAAGATGCATAGCTTCATAGAATCATTCATGGAATAATTGTTCTTATCATCTAATGTGTATTAATATAGTATCATACTGTTTTGATGGAAAACTTTGATTATATTTTTGTAAGAATCATCAGTGGCCACAGCAGTTAACAGTGATCCTGAGTGTAACATACATTTTTCTACAGTTAACCAAAAATCATCAGGTCTCTGCAGCATAAAAAATGAGAACCATTTGGTTTTATGGTTCTGGGTAACATTTGATCAAATTGGTAAATATGTATCAGGAAAATAATGATCAGCTAGAAGTAGAAAGCACAAGCATGCTACCGGTCAAGGAAGAGCACAGGATAAGATCACACAGTCTTAGTATTTTAGTGTCCACTTTACAGCAGTATCAGTTTTCTTGTTTATCAGAACTTTGGTCTTTGCCAAACTGCTGGATCTTACCTATAAAGGCATTTTTAAATTACCTTAATTTTGTTTAGAATTTAAACATTAACCAGGCAAGACAGAAAGGTGAAAAATATCTTCCACATTTCTTTTGGCTCAATGAATGACTCTTCTTTTAAACTTTATTTCATTTTTTTTTTCCTCCCAGAAATTTCCACAACCAAATACGCTCATTCGTAAACACCCAATCCAAAATAGGTAAACTCTGACCTCTGGCGCCACCTAATGGCATAAAACAAACTCGCCAGGTTCATACAGCTTTGAAAAAATAGCAGTCATTCAAAACCACTCATTTTTTTAAGCCTCATTATTAACAGGAGAGACATACATCAAACCTTTAAAATTTTAGGAGGTAAAATTCTAACTCAAAAAACTAAAAAACAAAAAACTATTATCCTATGTCTTTAGGTAATTAAAGACGTAGGAGAAAATAAAAACACATTTAAAATAATATAAAGCCTGAGAGGAAAAAAATAGGTATGAAGAGATATTAGAAAGGGAGATCTACATCTACTGCCAAAAGAAATCAGCTTTTTTCCTACTGAAAAGGCTTCAACAACATTTAACTAAAGCAAATTATACTACTGACACCAGACGTAGCACAAGATCCATTTAATAGCTTTGAGGGACATCTCAAGAAGGCAGTGAAGCACCTTGCTGATTAGAAAAAATAAAACCCAGGCAGTTTGTACAGAAAATATAAAACCATAAATGGAAATTACCTGAGTTGCAACACCATAAAACTCACTCCTAACTCTATGCTATTAAAGGGAACTGGTGGTATGCATACTAAGTCTTCTTTGGGAGAAATACTGAAATCAAATAAAAACAGGCTTTGTACCTATTTTCATTGGAGGCTAATTAACACCCATTTTATTTATCAACCACAAATTTAGGGCCTGTAAATAAATGATGACTTTTTCTAATAAGGGGGCTGTGAAAATAAATTTAAAGGCATAAACTAAAGTCTTAGAAGCTAATATCTAAACACCTTCCAGATACCAACTTTCTTCTGTACCCTATAAAGAGTATCACTGAGGATAACAATCAAGCCAGTTCTGGAAATATATATAATATTTAGAGTTACTGAATGAAGGTATAGGACTTTGAAGTTTGATTATTAATTTAACTGGCAGGCTAATCTCTTTTTGTTTGTTTTGTTTTAAAAAAAACCCTCAAATCAGCTACTATACTGGAAGGGACATAAATTGAAAGGGTGCCATTCTGACGCACAGGATCAGGTTAAGTCCTACGTTTACATTCTCCTCAATACTGCTACTAGAATGCCACTGAGACGGATGCACTGCTATGTTATGGTGATGATCTGACATGATCCATTCTCCTTTACTAAAGCTTTCGCTTCTGTTGTTGTCTGAGGTTTTGGTGGCCATTCCGGGTCAACCAAGAGCTCCTGGGCCAGATACATGTACTTGGCCTTTGGCATCTTCTTCCTACAGTTCAGGGCCCAGGACAAGCAGCATTTTCCCCACCAATCCACTGACTCCTAAGAAAATAAGGAAAAAGAGGAACACCCAGTAGATTAAGAGCTGTTGTTTTTAACAAGTTTGTTAAAGCACAGTTCATCAGCACAGAAAAATAAGAGGAAATTACTTCTGGGCACAACAAATACATGAAGGAAAGAAAAAAAAATCCACGCTTAAAAAACAGTCAGCTTTCCATTATTTAGGAACATTATTTTTTTAAGATTATATTTCTAAAGTATCCATGTAATTTATACTTCATTTTATTTAGTTCTATGTTCCTACTTCCTCCTGTATGCAGATACATTTTAAAAATAACTTGTATATCTGGAGTCTGTGATTCCATAACATAAAACATCTGATGTATTAAGGATAACTTCGAACTATTCAGAGAAAAAATTTTTAATATTTAATATGAAAACCCTCGTTCTATTCTAAACTATCTTTTGGTACTACTGCTTCTAGCAACTTAACCACCTGATCATTTTTGAAAGAAAACAGTGTAAAGATACCACTGCTACTGTTAATATCACCTTTCAAAGCATTATGTAAATACTGTTAGGTCAAAATCAGAACTTAGATCATGCTTAATGTCAATCACTTCTTTTAAAACCACATTCTCATTAACATAAAAACAATTTTATTTTATAATGATGGTTTCCCCTTGGTGCTCCACAACTGGAAAGAGGTACATACAAAACTATAAAGCAAGTACTAATTCTTAGTATTATTTCATTATAAAAAGCTCTGCTGTCACAGAATTCCTTCGGATCAATCCCAATGTTTTTACTGGATGTGATCTTAGATAAATAGTTCTTGAAGAACAAGAAAGCAGAGTCCCTGGTTATTGTACAAAAATGTAAATTCAATACAGGCCCTCAGAATTTGTCTTAATTGGAACCGGAAATAAATGAAATAAAACTAAATGACTATACTGAGACCTGTAGTTATATTCACCTCTGAAGAACAGTCAATTCTTAACTATTTTGGATGTTTCTTCTACAAAGCAAAATTTAAATCCCAGGTTGTTTTGTTTTGCCATCAACATATAACCTAGGCTACAACCAGGTCTAAGCTCAACTGAAGTAAAGATGACCCTTGAGCAACACTGGGTTTGAACTGTGCAGGTTCACTTACGTGTGGATTTTTTTTAGCAAATACTACAGTACTACATGATCCACAGTTGGTTGAATCTGCAGATATGGAGGAACCCTGTATACAGAAGGCCTATAAACTATATAAATCATAGCAGATTCTTGGCTGTGGGGAGGGTCAGCAACCCTAACCCTGGCATTATTCAAGGGTCAGCTGTAATCTCACAAAATTCCGGAAGCATTCTAATGTTAACTCTCAAAATATCTTCATGATCAAGAAAGGCAAATTTGCTATAACACAGACCCTGAAACACAGGTTTCTAAATTGGCCAATGGAGAATAGCAAAAATACTTTAAAATGAAAACTCTTTAAAACTTTTTCATACTTTGACTTGATAGGTCTCATCGTACTGAGACAACCACCAGGAACCTACTACTCTCTCCTTCTTCAAAACTGGGGGTGGGCATGCGGCAGAGAGCGTGATACACAATAACGACATGCTTTTGAAGGCCTTCTAGTTTACTCTGTCGACAAAACAGTGTAAGCTGCACCATTACCAAGAATTTAAAGGCAAAGACTGTGGTTTGTCACAAGTAAGCTATATTAGATCAGGGGTGGGGTGGGTTAGTGGGGATACAGATTAGGGGTGGGGTGGGTTAGTGGGGATACAAATTTGAGGATTATTCATCTAGTAGCCTCTTTATTGTCATAGCTAAAAGCAGAGTTATTACCATCACCTCAAAGGAAGTCCACAAGAAAACATTTAGCATTAGAATATAGAAGAGGTTAGCTATAGGACTCTTCAGGTGATCCAAATAACAAAGAATTCCTTTTCAGTATAGGTGTATACATGACAAACCTTAATATTTAATCTGAGGCGACAGTTCACTACTTGGACCTATCTCTTCCCCAATGTGTTTAAATTCTTCCGTCTAATTGCAGGGGAAAAAAAATTCATTGTTCCTAAATCAATGTGAAAGCTGTCACTTTTTATTTTACAGCAAGTAGCATTGTTAAAGGATCACAGAAAAGGGCGAATGGTGAATGCTGACTTTAAAAAAAAAAAAGGCAGAAACATATAAGCCTTGTCTGTCCAGATGAGCCAGCTGGGCTGAAAGCAATGCAAAACAGGCTGAGTTAAGGACAGTCACAGCCAAGTGTATTCAAATGTAAGACATACACACACACACACAAAAAAAATAATAAAATCCATCATTTCCCCACCTGTGGAAAATGAGGCAAGCAATAAAATTAAAATGAAATCCACTGCAAACAGAATCACAATTGAATCACAATTCACATTAATGTGCATGCTTTTTTAAACAAAAATCCTCATGTCCCTATTAAAAGCAACATACACCTGTTATAATTTTAAAAATAAATTCAGTCACAAGGAGCACTAGGGATCCCCCCCCACTACAATTAGACTCATATTTTGTTCTTGTACCCTCACCTCCCCCAAACAGCATAAACAAAAAATACACTATAAGCAAGCATAGGCTTGTTCATTTACAAACACAAGCATACCACAGACATCCTTAAACAACATAATTCACTGGTACAGAAAATAAACAGTGCTACAGGCATGCTAGAATAGAACTAAATCGAGGGAGAAAAGACAGTGGCAATAGGACAAAGGCAAGCACTGCACAAGGAGAGGGAAAAGATGAAGCGTCACGGGGCTTAGAATGAGCACCAAGGCCTCGCCTAACATCTAGGGTAAGTCTCTGAAGCAGAACACAGGAGCCCCAGCAACTGGATCTTGTGATTTGCTCCTGAAAGGAGTGGTTAAATAACCAAGTGTATCCCTCAGAGAAGGCAAAGTGGCTACCACAGCCCAGCAGAAAAAACACAAAGAACTTTTAAAAAGATCTACAGCTAAAATTCTCCTGCTTTTTAGACCAGTCCAAGCTGCTCATTCCAGAACCCCAATGCCAGCTAACTCCTAGCAGTGTCTTTTAGGAAATGTTTTCATAGGCAGTATGTAAGATATAAAGCCATGCTTATGGGGAAAATGTTGTAATGGTGCTGTGGTTTTCATAAAACTCTTCTTCCATACCAATCCTGAATATAAGACAAACACAATCAGAATGAGCATTCTATCTAAATAAACTCGAATAATATCCTAAGTGGCATAAAGACTACAGCTAACATCTGGATTTTTCCCCCAAAAGGGAAACATAATCAGGACACATTCTCAGGCATTATCAAAATACATGACGGTATGACTCCAGTTCCACATCTAACCACTAAGCAGCCTCAGTTTACCAGACACAGGGTAGGCACAAACGCTTCTTCAAAAGAGAATATGAAGCACAGATCTCAAACACGGGTAAAGCTGTACAGAAAAACACAGGTGATGGGCCCCTCCACTGAAGACTTCTCATTCAGTAGATCAAAGGTGGAGCTCAAGGCATTTGTGATGAGTATCCTTACTTGAGAATCACTGCATCTCAGGAATGTTTTTTTTTTTTTCTTTTCTTTTTTTGTCAGAGAATAAGTATTAACATCTGGAGCTACTAAAGATCACTACAGAAAAAAAAATAATTAGTTACATAAAAGTTTTAACTTTGATTATTTACAAATGGTTTATTTAACCTGTTTTCAATTTGATTCAATGGACATTTACTGAGGCCACTGTGCATTAATAAGAAAAAGAACCACTGTAGGAAATAAGTGACTATTATATAAAAATCTTTCTGTATCTAAATTAGATTAGCTGTATGTATGTTCAGCGGGCCAAATAAACATAATATCTAAAATGTCTACTATTAAATAAAATGACACCTAAAGGTTTATTTCGTTTTTAAAGACCAGATGGAGGCTTTCTGTTACAGAAATATTATGTCCTGGGCCCAGATAAAACTGAACCTGAATTCCAGTTCTAACACTGTTTCCTCATCTGTGAAGACACGGATATCTTCAGTCTCTCTACCCTAACCTCTTAGGTGGTTGTAACAACTAGAGAGAATTTATACAAAATGCCTCACAGTATCTACCATAAAAAGTAGGTTTTGAAAACAGTAGCTGTTCTTTGTCTCCATTTTGTCACTTGATTGTTCTATTAGTTTGCATCTCTGTGGCCTTATAATGTGAGACAGTGTGGCACAGTGGAAAAAACACTCCTCTTGAAATCAGAAACCTTGGCTTCAACTCCCAGCTCTGCCACTCATAAGCTGCATAACCACGGCAAGTTGACTGAATGCTGTTTCTTTATGTATAAAACGAAGTTAGAAACACCTGAAGATTGGAAGGATTCTGGAGGTGTTACATAGCTGTCTTGCAGATCACCAGATATTTTGGACGTGGTTACTTGAGATTTCTAGGTGAGGTTCTCGACTTCATAACTCAACTGCATTAAGACCTGGAGCCTAGTCCAGGGTCTTTAGCTGTGAAACTTCGAACCTTACTCAATGGTGTCTGGGTTTGTATGGTAAGGAAGGAATGAAGAAATATGGCTGTTCTTCCCCCGACATTAACAGAGAAGGTTGAGAGCTGCGATCTTAGAAGACCTCATGGGACTCTTGGTAGGAAAGAGCACAGAATGGGCTCCTAGGTGTAGCAGGTCACTCTCATCTTCACTTGCTTTTTCACCTTATGGCAGGCTTTTTCAGCCTCGGCACTGCTGACATGTTGGCCCAGACAGTCTTTGTCGTGGGCGCTGCTGTAGGATGTTTACTCAGCAGCATCTTCAGGCTCCACCCACCACATGCTAGGAGCAACCTCACCCCCACCCCCCACCCCCTGCCAACTGTGACAAACAAAAACGTCTCCAGATACTGCCACGTGTCCCTGGGAGGATGGGGGCATTACCCTTAATTGAGAACTACAGCCTTACAGTAATCTGACTAACGGATGGGCTCTCCAAGGGTCACAAATATGAACAGTGAGAGCAAACTACAAACGGAAGCGTTGGAAGATGAAAGCACAGCATTCTGTGCTAAGAGGTTATAAGAACTCTCTTTTCTGAAGCCAATGATTTAAAAAATGCTTTCTTAAAACATGACCCTAGAAACTGAAGGCCAAACGTCTTGTCTACTCAGTGGTGCTCAGAACTGGTAAACACATGGGGCCGGTGGGAGCCTCCCTGCTCAGACCACTCTCTCCCCAGAACACTTCAGAGGTACAACCTCACATAAGAGGCACAAACTCTTAAAAATAATGAGGACACAATTTTAGAAAAAAGATGTAGCAAATTATAGAATTTTCTGCCATTTAATTTTGGTTGAAAAGTAAGGAAGGCTTTCCAATTCGAATGTTTTAAAGGAGCTTTATGATACCCACTTTTGACTTAGGGTACAGCTCCTCTTCAGAACCTGCGTTTCCTGTTTAGATCAATAGTTGGAGATCTCTTTGGAAAAGCTAAAAACAATGGAAATGTTTTCCTTGGCCAAGTCCTTGCCAGTACAAATATTTTATATGAGGACTGATGATAGGACCCAAAGTTAACCCTTTGAAGCAATGTAGTGAGGTAACCAAGACACAGAGGAGATGTAGCTCAGGGACTTGAGCCTCTCTCTAATACAGCTCTAGTCATACTTACTAGGGACAACTGTGCCTTACACTGCTTTGAGAAAAAGAAACTAAAGCAGATTCCAGACTTATCACATTATTACAAAACTATCCTTACTCATCATCAAGCATTAGAAAAGGAAATGGCGGTCTACAGAACTTCTTATAAAGTGATCCTGTGACACTACTACACCAGGCATCAAGCCTGATGAATTACCAAAGCAAAGCTCAGGACACAGCTACTCAGGTAAAAGAAGGCTAAAAATAAGTGAGTGACCCACGCCAGGGAATCCTCTTGAATTCGGAAAGCTGCTTTCTGGCTTGGGATGAGTGAAAGGTTTAGAACTCATGTGTATAAAGCATATCGCCCACCTACAAACAGCAATGGGCACAATAATGAGGGAGTGGAACTTTATGCTGTCAAGTTCTCTATACTCAAAAAGCTGCTCAGAGCTGTGATTCAATGGTACTGGTTTAAAAAACAAGACTAACCTATATTTTCTATCAAGAATTTCAACATCCTAACACCAAAAAATGGGTTTTATTCATCTGCTTCTCTTTTCTTTTCACCACAAAGAAAGTCAAAAGTCCTTAAACCATGGTTTGTATAAAAATGAACACTATCTCTCTGAAAATGTTTCTAAATGATGAGAGACATATGCTGGGGAAAACCAAAAAGTCACCCAAAATTAAGGCACAGTAACTGACAAGAAATCAGAAATAATTCCTCAGAATTTTGACCTTTGGACTCTGATCCATGAAGAAACAATTCCCATTCCATAACTTTATTTACATGAATCTCATTTAGCCTCTAATGGGACTCATAAAAACCGAAAACATAAAATTTAAGCCACACAGAAATGGAAAAATTTACCACTGAGAACAAGACCTTCACACACAGAGAAGATACGGATTGGAATGGAAAAGAGACTTATGAAATTTCTGAAGTCCTAAAAAGACTGTAACAAATATTTGCCATGAATCTTCTAGGACTCCTTACAAAAAAATGAAATGCCAGGCATAGAGGAAAAGGTTGAGCAACACACAACAGAACACCACCCTACACAATGCAGAGTACACAACTGACGTGAAGAATTGAGAGTAAGGGCTGATTTCCAACCTGTGGTGGCTGTGTGGTGGTGAAGCGATATTCTCCTTGTTTGTCTCGATTGAACACAACTTTCCAAAGGACCATGTCAAGGAAGAAGTTCTGAGAGATAGTCCAGCGAGTTAAGAATTAAAAATGACTATGTCATTGTTTATTAATGCGTACATTTAAAAAGGCTCACACAATGCTGAGACATACGTGAAAAACATGATTTGGCTTTCATATAGAGGATTTCAGTTTATATTGCAAAAGGACAAAGAATAACAACAGGACTTTTGTAACAAATATAAATCATCATAAAATTCTTGATAAATTTTCTACGAAGTATAGCTTTTATATGAATCCTCAGGGCTTTCCCATATTAAAATAATGCTTATAATCTGAAGTATTTTTCTTAACAGTGAATTGAGTTATCTCTATCTATATACAACTATATCTATATGCATATGATGAAAAATAATTCTCTTGATAGTAAGCAAGAATAAATTAAGGGAGATTAAGAAAGGATTCCCTAGAAATTCTGTTTTATAAAAAGATTTTATCTTAAATAACATTTGAGTGAAAAGATGAACTTATACTATAGAAAAAGGAAAGCTTTTAAAGTACAGTATCTTGGACATGCTTTCTACTGTCCATAAAACAGCAAAAATACATTAAAATGGGCAACCTAAAAAGATCAGTACCGTAATAACCATGCTGTCCACTATGGCCCCAATTTAAATACCAAGTCATCTTTTAGAAAAATATCAAATTAAACATAATTTCCAAGTCTACAGCCATTATCTTTAAAGTATACATGTTTCCCACAAATTACCTAATTTTAATTCAAAAGCCTACTCTATGAAAGCCTTAACTTAAAAATCACAACTGTATCTCCTTCTTCATTTGGCATACTGCTACTGTAAGAGTGAATAATAGTAGCTCTGAGAACAGACCAAATTTTATTAATAAGCAGCAAGTGAGAACCTACTATCTCCTTTTAGAGAAGTTGACCTAAAGGCATCCTAGTAGGAGAATAACTATACAGTATAAAATTGATCAAAGAGTACTTAAGACCTCTTCCCTCTAAGGAAAACTTAGAAGTAAATACCAAGGAAGAAGTTCCAGCAATCAGGCTGAGACTGGGTAAGTTCATCATGGTCACTATTTTACAATTTCAATAAACTCTCTAATGATTAAGATTTACTATACTTCATGGAGAGAGCCCCCTCCCTTTCCTCCCTTAAATGGGAGATTTTACTGTACATCACAGGACTTGGGTGGTGCTCTGATTTCATGGCCACTGGTTTACCAGTTTATGGGCCACCTGAGCACCAATCTTCTCTCCTTTCTCTCAGTCACTAATTTTTGATTTATAACTGCTTATTTTCTCCCACCTATGACTTCAGCTAAATCATCTCTCTCTTTCTTTGGCCACGTTGCATGGCATGCGGGATCTTAGCTCCCCAACCAGGGATCGAACCCACACCCTTGAAACTGAAGGCACGGAGTCCTAACCACTGGACCATCAGGGAATTCCGTCCTATCTCTCAATATGACTATTATTAGCTCATGGAAAAGTTGAGAAGAGAAAACTAAATGAATTTAACTGCAATGAAACTGAAATTCTTTGTGGGCTTCCATAATGTATCCATTTCCCCCATTACCATTAAATCACCAAGAATTGCAAAGCAGCAAGGCAGCCACTTAATTATGTAAAGTGCTTACCTCTACCATGATTGAAACAAAGGCATTGACAAGAACAATGATGAGCATAGTTACACGCCACTGATATGGTACACACACTATCTGTAAGACAAAAATTATGTTAATATAGTACGTAGTTGATATTATAGCATTATATCGTAATTTCCAAATTTATTTAATTCCTATTATACACCAAACACTTTCACATACACTATCTACTCAATCCTCAACAATGCCACAAGGTAGATACTATACCCACTTTTCAGATGATAAAACGCTAAGTGAAGTAACTCAAGGTTTAAAAGACACATTAAAGTGGTCGAACTTAAGAGACAAATCCTATTCAAACTCAAAAGCCCATGCTCTACTAGATCATGAATTTCTAACAAGTCTCTATTTAAAAAATAAAGTCCTATCTTTAAACAATGAAGTAGATACTGATCTAATAATGAAGTACTACTCAAAACTCTACACTGTTTAAAGACAAATTCATAAAAAGAACTGTGCAGATCAATTTAAGAAGGAAGTTTTCACTTTAAAACCTGTGATTAATTTCTAAGGCCTAAAAAAAAGAGAAGAAGAAAGAAGGAAATAAATCTCCTCCATACATTGATCTCTTTAGTCAGCAAATATTTACTGAGTACCTAGGTACACACTAGTACCTGTGTCAAGTGCCGAGGAGTGGCATGATAAAGCATGTTTTAGAAAGACACTTACGGCTCAGCAAGGATTTGAGGGGTGGAGACTGCTATACTGATCCAGGCAAGAGACGATGGTAGCCTGAACTACAGTGGTGGCAGACATAATGAGAAATAAATATATCTGGTCTCAGATATATTTATATCTGAGAGTTGAGTTATATATAAATTGAGTTTATATATAAACTCAATTTCCTGAGTGGTGGGAGAGATAGGAATATCTTAAACAGAGCTTCTAAATCCCCTGGAATTTCCTGGGTATCAGGAATGTTTTCGTTCTAATAAGGCTACTCTTTTTTTTTTTTTTTTTTTTTTTTGTGGTACGCGGGCCTCTCACTGTCGTGGCCTCTCCCGTTGCGGAGCACAGGATCCAGACGCGCAGGCTCAGTGGCCATGGCTTACGGGCCCAGCTGCTCCGCGGCATGTGGGATCTTCCCGGACCGGGGCACGAACCCGTGTCCCCTGCACCGGCAGGCGGACTCTCCACCACTGCGCCACCAGGAAAGCCCTAATAAGGTTACTCCTGATGGGCTTTAGGATGTGGGCTGGTCACCAGAAAGACCAGGGAGAGGGGAGGGGCTAAAGATCGAGTTAATAATTGATCATGTCTATATGACGATACCTCCATTTTAAAAAAATCCCTAAACTACAGAGTTTGGAGAGCCTCTGGGTTGGTCAACACATCCGTGTGCTGGGAGGGTGAAGCATCCCAATGGCATATGACCGAAGCTCCTGCGCTCGGGACCCATCCAGACCTTGGCTTATGTACCTCTTCATCTGGCTGTATCCTGTACCTTTATTATATTCTTTATAATAAACCAATAAACGTAAGTGTTTCACTGAGCTCTGTGAGCTGTTACAGCAAATTACCAAAGCTGAGAAGAGGGTTGTGGGAACCATGACTTATAGCTGGTTGGTCAGAAGAAGTACAGGTGACAATCTGCGACTTGCATCTGGTGCCTGGAGTGGGGGCAATCTGTGGGACCATGCCCTTAACTCGCAGGGTCTGTGCTCGCCCCAGGTAGTTAGTGTTAAAACTGAACTGCAAGACACCCAGTTGGTGTCCAGAGAACTGGCTGGTGTGAAACAACCCCACACATCTGGGGTCAGAAGTGTTTTGAGTAGGAAACAATAGTTTCCTTTTAGGTGGCAGATGGGATTGGAGTAAAGAGAGAGACAGGGATACAGAATAAGAAACCTGAGAAAATCTAGGACCAGACTGGCCGTGAAAAGAGAAGGAAAAGACAAGTATACACACATACTTCTGCCTTGGATAAATGGGAGTATCAAGAAACAGAATCGAAAAAAAAAAAAAAACAGAGTCGAAGCAGGGTTGAGGGAGAACATGATGAGCTTAGTTTTTTAAATGTTGACTGAGAGAACTGATGGGTGAACCATGCATATAATGTTCAGTATGTTAGTGGATATTCAGGTTAAAGCTCAGTTGTGAGGCTAGGCTAAGGGTATAAAGTCAGGAGTTTTCGGGCTTCCCTGGTGGCGCAGTGGTTAAGAGTCCGCCTGCCGATGCAGGGGACACGGGTTTGTGCCCTGGTCCGGGAAGATCCCATATGCTGCGGAGCAGCTGGGCCCGTAAGCCATGGCCGCTGAGCCTCCGCGTCTGGAGCCTGTGCTCCGCAACGGGAGAGGCCACAACAGTGAGAGGCCCGTGTACTGCAAAAAAAAAAAAAAAGTCACGAGTTTTCAACACATAGATGGCAACTACAGGGGAAGCCACAATTAAGGATGAGGTCACCTGAATGGATAGAGTAAGACAAGAACACAAATGTGTGGAACACTAACATTTAAGACACAGGCACAGGGTTTGGAACCACAATGGAGAATGAGGAGTCACAGAAGAAGTAGGAAAAGGTCAGAAGAAAGCAAAGCATCACAGAATTCCAGGGAGAATGTCTCAAGAACGATGGCATGGCTAACTTGTCAAATACTGCTGAGGAGACAAGTAAGACTGAGGGGAAAAAGAAAACCACACACACATCAGGGGTACAAATCCACTGGACTTAACAAGAAGGTTGTTAATTGCCTTGGCAAGGGCAGTTTCAGTAGACTGGCAGGGGTAGTAGCCAGATTAGATTAGTTGATGAGTGTGAGAGGTGAGTTGCATGTAGCATTCTTTCAAAAAATAATTTGGCTGTGAAGTAGAAGGCATGTGGTGAGAGAAATATTATATAAATGTGTTTTATTTTCTTCTTTTGCCTAAAGTGCTTATCTAAATCCCTGAATGAAGCGTGTGGGGAAACAGATGCTCATACACTGTTGGTAGGACTATAAACTGTCAACCTTTTCAAAGTTCAATAACATAGTATTTATAAAAATTCAAATTCTAGATACCCTTGGGCCAAGCAATTCTACTTCTGACATTAACCTCTAAATATGCATTTGTCCTTCTTAATGAAGTGTGCAAGAACCTGCAAATACAGCATTGTTTATAATAGCAAAACAGTGGAAACAACCTAAATATCCATTAAAGGGATTAGTTAAAATACGGAAAAGTCCATGAAACGGAATGCTCATCCATAAAGTGCTTATAAGCTTGATGCCCAAACCTGTCAATACATCAAGAAAAGAAAACCAAGTTTGATCTCACTCATGCAACCACAAGCAAAAATCCTAAACAAAATTATAGTCAACCAAATCCAGCAGATATAAAAAAGAATGCATCATGACCAAGTTGGATTTATCCTAGGAATGGTGTTGGTTCAACATTTGAATATCAGTCAACTGTAATTCACCACATTCTCCTGGAAGAAACACTATGTGATCATTTCAACAGCTGTAGAAAGAGGATTAGATAAAATTAAACGTCTATTTATGTTAACACCACCATAGAAATAAGCTTCCTCAACCCGATAAAGAGTATATACCAGAAACCTACAGCCCACAATATATCCAGTGGTGAAATACTAGGAACACTCCCTGTAGAGTCAGGAACAGGACAAGTACATCACTATCACACCAACATTCGTGTGGTTAACAGACATGCAAAACACATAGAAGGAATAAGGACTGAAATGTCAGAAACAAAAAAAGTCACTATTTATAGATAACTGTCTAAAACAAAATCCTAGAGAATCTAAAAATTTTAAGAATAAAGTTTGACAAGGCTGATGGATACGAGATGAATATCCAAAACAACTGCACTGTTTCCACCAGCATAAAAGGACTATAAAATACAATTTTAAACAGATATTTATCAGAGGAACAAAAACCATAATACTACAGGAATAAATCTAACAAAAATGTGTATAAAAACCTTTAGGGAGGGCTTCCCTGGTGGCACAGTGGTTGAGAATCTGCCTGCTAATGCAGGGGACACGGGTTCGAGCCCTGGTCTGGGAGGATCCCACATGCCGCGGAGCAACTAGGCCCGTGAGCCACAACTACTGAGCCTGCGCGTCTGGAGCCTGTGCTCCGCAACAAGAGAGGCCGCGATAGTGAGAGGCCCGCGCACCGCGATGAAGAGTGGCCCCCTCAAGCCACAACTAGAGAAAGCCCTCGCACAGAAACGAAGACCCAACACAGCAAAAATAAATAAATTAATAATCTCCTACCACCCAACATCTTCTTTAAAAAAAAAACACCTTTAGGGAGAAAGATATTCTGAAGAAATAGAGATATTCTCCCCCTCAATTTTTTGATAAACCCAGTGTAATTCTAATAAAAATTCCAAGAGGGCTTATCCTGGTATAAACTTAAAATGTATACAGGGGAGGAAAAGCTCAGGAACAGCCAAAAAGATCATGATGAACAATGTGAGGTGGGGGTAGGGGTCCCATCCAACCATATATCAAAATTACTTACAAAGTCATATCACACTTTACACCCACTAGACAAACATTGGCAAAGATGTAGAACAAAAGATCTCATACACTGATGGAAGTATAAATTGGTATAATCACTTTGGAAAACAACTGGAACCTCAGAAAGCTAAAGAGCACGTGCTCAAACTTATACTAGAACACACCAGAAGACGGTCTGCCCTAGTGGTATGCCAAGGTAGGGCAGGTGGTAATGGAAGGAGTATTTTACCACTGACATTGTTTAGAATTCCCACGACAAGGTGGTATTTCTAGCAGATGGACGTTTAGTGGGCTTTATTGCTGGTTTTAAATTCTCAACAGCATTGTACCACCCCCTTGCTGCTTGTACTTGGGATGAACTCTTTGATGTTACTCACTCCCTTACACTAAGAGACGTGTATAAGAATGTTTACATCAGGACCATTAATTCAGGAAAAGTCTATGAACAATCCAGTTATTTACCAGTGGAGAACTGAGAAGTGAATTATGGTATATTCCTATAACGGAATACTATATAGAATGGAAATGAAATGCATGCAGCATCATAATAAGGCTTTTGGGAAAAAGCAAGTCAGAGTAAAACAGCAATCACCAGATACCATTTTCATAAAGTTCAAAAGTAAGCAAAACTATCTTTTAAGACTTCATACATATATGGTATAGCGAAAAGTAAGACAATGAGGTAGTGGTTCCCTCTGGGTGTTTGGAGAAAGGTGCACAATAGAGCCTTACTGGTGTTGGTAATGCTACCTTTTTTTTAGGTTACATGTTGGACTCCTAGGTATTATTTTATTGCTATTATGATTAACAACTTAAACGTGTATGCATATTCGTTTGTATAAAACAAGTATTTCATGTTTCATAAAGTTTTTAATGAGAACGAGAATAAGAACTCAATGGACAGCACGTGATGAGGCAGCACAGGCAGACTACTCAAGAAGTAGGTTGGTAAGGGACGGGTCAAATAATGGAATCAATGTTCTTTTATTTTTAAAGACCAAGGGACATTTAATTTGTTTGTGGACAAAGGGAAATGGAACTAGAAGCAAAGAATGAAGAAACAGGAAAGAAAAATATCAGGTAGTCAATAAAGGCTGCTGTTTTAATTATGCTCCCTTTGGGTTAATATAACTGGATCTTCGAAAATTAGGAAAGAAGAGATCCTGGAAAAAAGAAACAAAGACAGTTTAGTTTCTTTCCCCAGTAACATAAGAGCAGAGGAGGGGGACAGATCTTAAGCCCTAGCAATCATCCAGAAGTCTCATTTGGCTATGTGATACTAATGTGTCATTTTCCACTACTGTCTTATTTACCACTGCTATCCCAGATCCTATTACTCCTCAGACAATCAGTAATAATTGATGTGCTTAAGCCTTACCTGAAGAATCTGGTCAATAGAGGCAACTGGATGCAACATGATGAATAATATGAAAACATACAAAATAATCAGAGACACAACAAAAAAATCTGAAACAGAAAGTAAAACAATTAAATTAGGGAGTTCCTTTAAATAAAAAGGCACATACTGGTATACTGTCGATCTTAAATTTGGTTTTAAATACTTCTATTCAGGTTGATGAAGTATATAAAATGTGTGCTCTATGATATTTCCTAGAGTATGATACATCATGCAGGCCCAAAGGATTTATTTATGTAATGTGAAAATAATCAGCATTTATAAAAAATAAGAGACAGACCTTTATGAATATTTATTTGTGTATCTCACAGATAGATAGCTACTTTATAAGACAACCAAGCCAATCTATAATTCACAAATAGGAGACTAGACTACGTATGGCAAAATTAGATTATCATTTAAAACATACATGCAAAGACAACTGATTGTAAAAATACTGATAACATTTATTCTCAGTATTAGTTATGTTATAATCCTAAACAGAGGCACTCTAAGCTGAACGTAAGTATATTTCTGTTCAGTGAATCCCACTTTTTCATTAATTTCCTCCGTGAAAATATTTCCACAGAAAACGCTAGCTAAAACCCAGAAACTGAGTTGATCTGCTACTTTAAATGTGGGCTAGCCCTGTGGCTTGCTGTGGTAGGTAGGGATGGTAAATTCCATCCATCAGCACTTTGTATCACTTTCCTAACTCAAAAATAAAACTCCCTGCTCATTTTAACTGTGTACATTTTGTTAACTGTGTACATACATGCATTCACATGCACGTATACAAGCACACCCTTATGTAACAAGCCATGGGGGTGGAGGGGCTCAGAAATAGTCTCAATTATATTGACAGACCCCAACTTTTCCCCCCTTTTTTCTTTGGTCTGGATATTTATTTCTAAGTTCCTATTTGAGGATGGCTTCAAAACTCAAACTTTACTATGACCACATATAACCAAAACTTTATCATGAAGCCTTCAGACTGAGTAAAGAAGTTTAATATACTATTTACAGATTGTAAATGAAGGAAGGGGTCTCAATATTTTTAAATGTGGGAGTCATCTGTAAATATGAAATTTGTTAATCCATCAGTTGAAAACTATAGGCCAACAGTTATTATTCTATAGAAACAATACTGTGTTTTTTATATATATATATATATATATATGTTTATTGTTTTATATATATATTTATTGTTTTAGAAGCTTAGACTGAAAGTTATACTAACATTCTTGCCAAAAGTGGGGAAACTCTTTTACCATGAGCCACTGACCAACAGGATGAAAAATTTGGAACCCACTTAGATAAAAAAGAAATTTTTTTCTAGATTTTTATCTTTTCCAACATTCTACTAAATTGCAAACAGGATGGGACTTCCCTGGCGGTCAAGTGGTTAAGACTGCACCTTCAATGCAGGGGGCGCGGGTTTGATCCCTGGTCAGGGAACTAAGATCCCACATGCTGCGCGGGGTGGCCAAAAAATAAAAATAAAAATTTCACCAAATAATAAAAAATAAATTTCAAACAGGGGATACAACATTCTATTCAATAAATGCAGCAATGAAAGTAATACATGTTATATAGCCATTCAAATATCTATATAGTCAGTTAAAGAAAAAGTGTTCGGAAAGTGCTAGTTGGAAGTACATGAACACATAAGCACATACACACAAAGGCTAAATCAGAAAAAGGACCAAAAAAAAAAAAAAAAGTCAGAATATAAATCCCAAAGAAAGACAGAAAGGTTTTGTTTCAATAAAGTAATAGCCCATATTGAATGTTTTTCAACTCCTATTGCATTTTTATAACGATAAGCAAAAACAGACTTGCAATCTAGTCCTGACATGTTACCAGAAAAAAAAATTTTTTTTTTACTCAAGCTCAAAAACTTCTTACATCTACCTCAACAGTATTTCTCAACTCTTCATCTGTCCTTCTCCTATAACCACCTGCTTTGATCACACCTCTAAAAATCTGCCAAGATTTCCATTTGAAGGAAAAAATAAATAATTGAATCTTTCCTTCGTTTAGCTAGGGGAGAAAAAGAGGCACTATTCAAAGGAATCTGACAGGGGAGGTGGATGGCTAGTAGATTTAGATAACCACCAAAATGAAAAAAATCAATAAGGATTTCAACCAAGAATGGAAAACTCAGGGATTCATTTTGGAGAGGTATGAGTTTCTAGTAGACTGTGCTCTCAACTCCGGGATTCTCCTGGCATGGTCAGTGATTCCTTAGTGATCGTACTGAAGTGCAAGGAATGCTCTTCACCAGAAGACAGCTAGCTATCAAAACAAATTCTGTGTTGGTGGTGACTGGCGGCTGAGGGAGAATGTTCCACAAGTTAAAGAATTAGCTTCTATTTCAGATGCTGCCACAAAGCTATGTGAACATCGAGTCATTCAGAGTCAAATTATTTTAACTATAAAATGGGGATATGGTGATGATCCTGGAGGAAACAGTAGATTTAAGTTATTATTACATACATCCCAGCTATGGCATCACAGAATTGTTCTTCTAATGATACCAGTTCCTTTTGATGGAATATGGCATCAAAATAAGGCACCATAAAGGATTTCCTTCATATTCCCCTTAGCTAAGTGACTCAAAAATAAAAACCTACATGGAGTAAATAAATCCGCAATATTTGTCCATGGCTCTGATATATACCTCTCTTGTTCCTTCCTCAAATATACTAACCAGGACTGCCTGATCTATAACACAGATTTCAAGTCTTTCGTACTTCTATTCCCTCCTTCCTTACTCAGTTACTTGTCTTTCAAAGGCCACCTTATTCTGCAGGGCCTCTAGGTATCTGCTCCAACCAATTCAGGCATGGCAGATGAACAGGCAAAAGATACATAGGCCTGGGCTTCCCTGGTGGCGCAGTGGTTGGGAGTCCGCCTGCCGATGCAGGGGACACAGGTTCGTGCCCCGGTCCGGGAAGATCCCACATGCCGCGGAGCGGCTGGGCCTGTGAGCCATGGCCACTAAGCCTGCGCGTCCGGAGCCTGTGCTCCGCAATGGGAGAGGCCACAGCAGTGAGAGGCCTGCGTACAGCAAAAAAAAAAAAAAAAAAAAAAAGATACATAGGCCTGAACAGGAAGGATACTGGCATGTCAGTAATAATGCCTTCATAAACTGAGAAAGAACCTGGATTTCACAAGCAGTAAATTATAGGGATCAAGTAAAAAAACTGTAGCAAAAATTGAAGCCAGATCTCAAGAAATCACATCTAGTTAAGAGAGAGTGTTAGAACTAAGTCCGTAAGATCATGGCCCCTGAAATGACAGCATAGTCAAACAAGAAAATATAACTGGGCTAAGCTGAAGTTAAAAATGGGTAACCACAGGCTGAAATAAGGTTTTACTTAGATTAAACTGAACCACTAGAAGACAGCAAAAAACTCTATAATGCCTTAAATGCCTAAGATTGAGGTTAATTCTTAAAAATAATCACCTCAAGATAGACTGAATACATTACACTGTTTAGATATTGAGAAGAGCAACTAGCAGGTCCCAGTGAAGACCTGTTAACTGTCTATTGCGCAGGACAAAAGGAAAGGCTAATTAATGTCAGCTCTAGGAAAGCCTTAACCTTTTCCCCACTCTTTTCCATCTATATTTATACTTTACATTGTATATCACTTTATACAGTAATACTTTATTTCTGTCATTTCTTACTTTCTTCTCTACTTTTCCTTCTTTACTACATTCCAAGATCAGGGGACTTCAATGACAGAAAGACAGACAGACAGACAGGATGTGAAAATCACGAAGTATGTGTATGTTGACTTTCCTGTTCCTATTGTATTTTCCGGGAGGCATGTTTTAATGACAGCATGCACTTCTGTATGCACTGACAGACATGCACAAGCTGCTTATAGTAAAGACAAAGGTTTTGTGGCTATATTTCTACTAAAATATAAGTTTTAACACGTTTAAAAATAAAAGTCCAGCCATCAACAACTGAGCTTATTTAAATCAATTTGAAATTAAATAGGAAATCAAAATATTTGAGCCTTTAATTTTTTTGGAAGTTTCCCAAAATAATATAAAAGATGTGTTTAAAAAATAGGCAACTAATATTCTCTTTCTCTTTCTTAATTGGAGAAGTAGGGATAGGGTGGATTTACTTAGACCTCTAAATTAACTTTCCTGGTGCAGCTTGTCTTACTTATTATCAACCAGTCTGAACACCAGTTTTCTTCATGTAAAGAAAGTTTTGTTCTTTGATAGATGTTTTAGCTACCCCCGGGCATGCTCAATATTTCCTTAAAATTTAAAAATATTGAACTAAAAATAATAATTAAGGTTGATATACATGTTTTAAGTTCACCTTATAATAAGGTAACTTAAGTTACGAAGTTCTCTTAAAAGTACAGTGATAAACCTTCTGTGCAAGGCTTGTTGTCCCCCATGGTTTTAATATGACTTTCAGTCATACAGCCTCCATTTATTAGATAAGAAATATCAGTTCTTTTTTAAAAAGGGAAAAATCAGATTTCAATTATTATCAGCACTTATATTTTTAAACAGTCTTACCTGTCCAAAATATAAAGTAATAAAACCTTCCCTACAAATCAGAGGGTAGAAGTAAAGACTAAATAAGAAAACATATGTGAATATGCTTTGTTAACTCTAACATGAGAGAGAGATGTGAGTAGTTATCACCCCTGTAACACACCAAAACCTGTGGCCTGACATTCTGCCAACTAGAACACTGGCATTTCTTTACAGCAAAAGAATAACTACTACTCATCCCAAGATACTGCAAAAGTCTACAGTTTTATGTGAAAAAAAATTTAAGTTATTCCATATATTAATTAGTACAGTCTCAAATTTTTAAAACTAGCAATTTACATATAGTGAATAATTTCCCCCCCCCCAAACCCTAATTGTAATCAATCAAAATATGCTATCTCCTATTGCCACAGGCAGACAAGCTTACATAGGCACAAGCCTCCATTCTACTGGCCCCTTAAGTGTGGTGGATGCAAAGGTGACAGAAATGAAGAATTCCAGGTGAATACTGGCTGGAACAGTGTCAAAAATGAGAAAAGACAGCTGGTGCTATGCAGACCACCCAGAAGGAAAGTATAATACCCACTGTTCCAACTGAGGAACCTCTGTTCCTGCTTCTAATTCTAACTCTCCTTGCAATGGGCTGTAAAAATAAAAGTTGGAGCCAGAAGTAATAGGATGTGAAAACCAGGAATGTTTAGAACTGCTGGCTTTAATTTTAAACTTAGGGTGGCAGCTACCATGAGAATAAAACAAGACAGTAAACATCTAAATCACTAGGTTCATTCTATTTGTGAAGATCTATTTTACTTTGGAAGGACAGTTTTAACTCTACTCTTGCATTACTTTTAAAGAAGGGAAGCAGGATGGGAATCACAATAAATGCCAAACTTACAATTCTTGTAGCAAGGTTGCCTGAAGGGTTTTCCTTTTGAAAAGGCAATTGCCACTATGAGGTACTGAAAACTGGAGATAAAAAACACTGTGGTATTTTCATAATTTTCTATATTATGTCTATCAGGATTGGTTTCATTGTATAAATGTGAAGAATTCCCATATAGGCTTCCTGTTGTATTAAAAGCTTCCTGTGTACTAAAACACACACAAAAGATTTTATATTAGTAAACACAATATGTTTCCCAAAGGAAACCAGTTTTTCTTTCTAGTCACATTCCAATCAATTAAAAAATTACAAGAAAGTAAGAAACTTCATTAATTAATAAGCCTCTCTTACTTAACCCTTTCCCCATTCTTTAAATTTGGGGAGTAATATTAGCACAGTAAAGGTAAACAGACCTTGTGTAATTGATTAAAATAATGTTATCATAATTTGTGAACTGGAAAACACTCTGCCCATAAACAAATAAAAGACCCACTTAATAGCTTTACTTAAATTTTTTTAGGTTTTAAATGTCATTTCCCAAACTGGGGATAGAGAAGTTAGGAACACAAACATTCTGGGTTTAGAACAGACCCTAGTGATTAATTTCAACTTTCTTATTTTACAGATAAGGAAAGCAAGGCTCAGCAGCAAATTAAGAAACTGGTCCAATGTCCCCATCTTGGTAGTGATTAGGACCTGGCCTGACCACCTTCCTACAGATAAAGTCAAATACAGGCCAAATTATTTAAGTGCTCAGTCAAGCTGCATGCAATTTTTACATAAATTTTAAACTTATTTTTGCATGCATATATATTACATACATTTTACACATACTTTTTAATGGATTGACCAACTTACTCTGAATGTGGATGCGATTCCTTATACCACGTCTGCTGCTTGACCCAAAAAAACCCCAAAGATTGAAATCCAATGCAGATGATAATCTGAGACAAGACGGAGAAGAGAAGGGCCCCAGATATAAGACCTGAAGGTGGTCTTTGTGCCACAAGTTCCTTCCAGGCAGGATTTAAACTCACTACATTGAGAAGAAAGAGAGGAAAGGTTTATATCTAAATTCATCTGTCAGATTCATTTAGGAACATTTAGGAAAAAAGAAACCTGTTTTTCTCTAACAAATATTTAGCATGAAAAATGTCCAAAAAACAAGCCAGATGCTATACATATCTAAATAATCTGTGAAAGTAAACAATTTAGGCTTTTTCAAAAATGGCTCAGGAGTACTTTTTACATTAGTCTATTGAAATTCAAAGGAAACACTAGTACAAGTAAAAAGAATAGTAAATATTAGCATATATCATCACCACCCTTGTATGTTTATTTCTGAATCTTTAATTGCAAAGCTACAGCTAAAATAATACATATTTCCTCCTCTTAAGAAGATATTAACAAAGGTTTGAAGCTATATAAACATAACAGTAACATAAAAAAAAAGGCTCTGATCGCTTATTAAGGTGTTCCACCAAGTTTCTCCACTGTAGTGTTTCTAATTTTTCTCTTTGTAATTAATAAGTAATTTGTAGAAAGATACTAAGACTGTGTAAAAATCCTGTTCCTTATCAACTTTCATTCACTAGTTGTAGCATCCACTAAAGACTGTCAAACTCAGTGGTTCTCAACCAAAGTGATTTTGGCCCCCAGAGAACATATGGGAATGTCTGGAGATATTTCTGGGTGTCACAAATGGGGGAGTGTTACTGGCATCCAGTGGGTAGAGGCCAGAGGTACTGGTAAGCATCCTATGACACACACAATAGTCCCCCACAGTGAAGACGCAGCCGGCCTAAGATGTCAGTAAGACAAGGGTCTTTCCATAGTATAAGCCAATCATTCCTTCTGTATTATTAGTTAGCATTTTACTGTAAGGAAGAGCTTTCCCTTCTCTCCAAATCACTTATTTATTTCCACTATGGACTTATGAATTTTCATTTGATTAAATAGATCATATCTCATTACCATTATTATTTATTTTGATGTTAACATCACCAATACTGAAACAAATCAACATCTTGTCTCCTTATATGATGTACTCAGGAGGACACAGCATCACTTCTTTGGTATTCCTGCCAAGAATGCATAGCCTGAGTCTAATGAGAATACATCAGACAAACTCGGGTAACTGGATTATCTTCTTTCATAAATGTCAACGTCAAGAAGCTCCCCCCACAAAAGGCTGACATACTATTCTGGATTAAAGATGACAAAAGAGATATGATAACTAAATGAAATTTATGAGCCTAGACTAGATCCTGGACTAGGGGGGCGAAATAGGTATAAGGGACCTCACTGGAACACATAACAAAACCTGAATATGGGTATGGATTAGGTAAAATTCTATCAGTGTTAAATTTCTTGATCATTATAACTGTGTTTAGCTGTATAAGAAAATGACTTTGTTTAGGGCAATATATACTAAAACATTCAGAGGCAAAGGGTCATGATAACATAAACATATTCTCAAATATTTCAGAAAAAAATGGAGAAAGCATAAAACAAATGGGGCAAAATATAACTAACCACTAATAAAAGAACATACTTACAGGGAAAATGGAGAGATATGCACTGTGTTACAACTGTTCATGTAAATTTACCAAAGTTTAATAAGCCACATCAGAATTTCATATGCTTTAAAAACAATAACAAAGCAAAATACTCACTTGTAAATACCACTACCAAAATGATTGCCAGATCAATGAAGAGAAACTGGAAGTCTCCTAGGTTACTTAAGATCTAGAGAAGGGATTTTTTTTAAATAGTTAGTGTTCAGGAACTATTTTTATAGCACCACTTTTATACCATTTCCCCCTGGTTTTATTAGATTTTTCCTCCCTGGTTTTAAATGACAACTTCAAAATGACACTTGGACATGCTTAAAAATTGAACAGATTTGCCTTTAAATTAGTGAAATATAACATATTTGCAAAATTCAATTTAATATATTAGTATAAAAAGTAGCTCCAAAAAATTCATTCAATAAAAACTTTAAAAGTTTTTTGGCAAAAAGAAAACACAAACTTCTACTCACAAAATTTAGACATTCTTGAAAATTAGTATCCTGAAGCTTCCTTAATATCTAACACCACCCCGCCTGATACTTTCCACAAATGGTAAAAGGGGATAGTTTCACAAAGACTCCTTGGGATCTCACCAATGTTCATTTAGAGAAAAATCTAAAGTGAGATCACTTCAACTACAAAACCTATGGAGTACCTAGGGATATCACTTGTTTATACAAGTCCTAAAACTACAGCTGAAACATCTTTTCTCATTCTGGCCTTTCCTTATAAATGGATAGCAAAGTTAACTGCAATTCTAAAGTATGTCACAGCTTGACATTTTGAAGAGTTCTTAAAAAGATGTCCAATCTGCACTAAAGGCAAAAAAAGAATACAATCATCTTTCATTCACAAGGCCGAATCCACAGTTAAGGAAAATGCTATTCCAGATTAATGAGATTTTCAATTTGCTACTCAAAATATAGTAAACAAAAGGAATATTTACAGATGCTAGTTATTTAAGTTCCACAATTAATGGATGCATTCAAACTGAAATATATATGCTCAATATCTTAATTTAAATACCACCTCTGTTAGCAATGTCAGTACTCACAGAATACAGTAGAGTAACACTGAAGTACTGTATAATGCTGTACAAAGCCATAAATTTAAACACACAGAAGGAAGTCATTAAAGCAGCACGGCCTTCCCTGTGAAAACAAATGTTGGCATGTGAACAGAAGTTTTCTAAAGGCCTCCTCCAAACCACAATTATATCTTGACAGATGAACATCAACATTCAACCGTTACAACAAAGCACTTTTCTACCAAAAGAACTTAGCCAAAGCAGAACTGGAAGAAATGAGCAGTAGCAATCAATCTGTTGCTAAAGAGTTATAGATCAAATACACTAACATACCATTAAAACAAGTTCAAATTACTTTCTATGACTTTTATTTTTTCCTATATTCTTAGAGCACGCTACAAAAAGATAATGGGAAGTTTTTCAATGTATACTACCTGATAAGGTTTGGCACACAGGAAATACTAGGAGTTTTGGAGGTAAAGGGAGATGCCACCGAAGCCTCGAGCTCTGATAAGGAAATGCCTCCATGTGCCCTCTTCAGAGCCTAATGGTTTGAAGAATAAAATTACTTGCGTTTTGTGCATGTGATTTAGGCCACAGAAAGAACTACAAATCACAAAATCTATACTTACACCACAATCATTTGCCCCATCACCGCACATCCCAACAAAGTAACTAAGAAACAAAAATTATGTTAAGATTTTGATTAATTTCTAAAAACATACAACTTTTAACTTAAGATTTCCTCCAACACAGTATTTTGAAGAGCTGACAGACCCCGATTCCCCCAGTGGGACTAATGAATTTTTTCATTACAATGACCACAGGCATGCTGCTTTGCGAACAGCACCAGCCTGCAAGTCAAATGACCTGGGTCACTGCTCCAGTACTGTCACAAGATGGGCAACCATTAGTTTATCATTTTGGCATCTCAGTTTCCTAATGTTCAGAGCAAAGACTGGGCCTGCCTAGTCTTTAGTACACTTACTTTTAAGGCTATCAGTAAAGATTTCTCCCTTAAAAACTTGAAACATAATTAGTTACTAAAAGTATAACATCACTTCTATCATTCAAGAGTGAATGATATCCTCATGGATATCACCTAGAAAAGGAATGGTGGATATTGTACTTTACCTAAATAAATAAGCAGATGAGCCTCTTTTAAAGAGGCACTTACCTATCTTACAGGTGACAAGTTTATATACATGAAATATTAGTTACTTTTCTTGTTTTGAAAACAAAACTACAATTCATAAAAATTAAAAAAACAGGGAATTCCCTGGCGATCCAGTGGTTAGGACACTGTGCTTCCACTGCAGGGGGCACGGGTTCGATCCCTGGTCAGGGAACTGAGATCCTGCATGCCTCGCAGCAGGGCCCCCAAAAAAACCAAAACAAAAACAAAATCCACCAATACTTACTCTACATTTTGCAATGCTTCTACTAACTGTGTCTTCTGATCGGGTGCCATACGAGCAAACACAGTGCCATGTAGCATCAACTGGAAAAGATATAAATTTCTTTAAAATACTGTTCACAGTGTATTTGTATGAACACATACATAACCCAAATCACTAACCTTAGGAACAAGGTCTTGAAAATGTTCCAGTATCACCGAAAATGATTTTCCATTCATTGCAAAGTGATAACGATTCACCTGAAGATCCTCTAAGTTATCATGGACCAATTTAACTGGAATAGCCTGTGTATAAGACATTCAGAACAATATTTAGCCAAACCAAGTAACACAATCCTATTTTAAATATATTTGATCCAAAACTAAATTCTTTCATTTGATGTTTTACACAGGACAACTGAATGTTTAACATTTATTGAAAGTAAAAGAAAATTCAGTTTTAAGGTAATCTGTCTATATTGTTTATTTAAAAAATAAAACTTAAGGAAGGCTAAATATCTGCTTCGGTTTGAAATGATCCATGAGCTAAACATTATGGATCACTTGCATCATTTACCACTACTTTTAAAATAGGATAAGTATTTGGGATTCTTATACTTTAAAACTGTGCTTCTCAACTTTGGCTAAATATCAAAATTTAAACACTGAGAGACCTACATCTGCCCCAGTCCTAATGAATCAGAGTCTCTGAGGAGATGGCCCAGGCTTCTGTTTTTGTTGAGTTTTTGTTGTGTTTTTAATGCACATTTTTTCAGAATAAATTAAAACAAACAAGTTTTGTAAAAGAAAATTCTACTTGATATTACCTCTGAGTCAATTGCTGATGAATCACTACTCTGTGTTAGGGTGTCTGCATAATGCCAATTTATCTTGGCAACTTTCCCATCCTTTGGAGGTAATGCTTCAGCAATAATAACTTTATCCTGAGGTAGTATCATTCCACAGTCTCTGGCCACAGAGACAGCAGTCAACATGTTGTCACCTAATTTTCAAAATATTGAAAATACATTAACATTACAACAGAAACATGAATGCATTAAACAACAAGTACTTACTGAGAATCTACTACAGTCCCCATTACTGGGCTGGGCAAAATGAAGTCAATGTATGGTCCTTACTCTTGGAATTTAAAAATAATAAAATCAGGATATATATATATATCAAAAGAAGCCTCAAATAATTCAAAAGCACATAGATACTAAATATTCAGAACATTCTCACCCACAATTTTTAAAGACAAATACAGTCTCAATCTTTCTGAGTCATGGACTAGTGGTACCCATTCAACGCCTGGCACAGTGCTCAATAAATATTGTTGAAATAACCTGGGAGTGACTGGTAATCTGTTCAAGAATATGAGAGTAGCATCACAGAAAAAACCGAGTTACAAAAGTAAGATTACACAAAACAAAAAGATAAGCAAAGTAACAAGAATACAATCTTTACAAGATATAAAGAGAAGCAAGACAGACAACTTCTCAGTCACGAAAGGAAAGAACTAAAGACACTGTAAACACAAGATCAAGAGAGGAAAATGCAGATGTACAGGAGAAGCAGGCAAAGGTCTGGGGAGCCCACTGCTACCAGAATGGAAGGGCACGATTGTCTCTTCCTTCAATTCCCACACACTATTTCCAAGCGTGTCTTCCTATGACCTGACAGATCCTTGAGACACAATGCCATATTCTGTCCAGGGCAGGAAAACAAGGGCCAGTGATAGAGACAAAGTGCTCTGAAGCAGGATCATGAGAACCAAGAACTGCTGGGATGCTAATAAACTTGGTTACTTGAGCTATTTGGTAATAAGTATGGTATTAGATGGATCTCAGAGTCTAAAACATAAAAATGTACACAAGCTTTTTCCATATGTCTTACTGTACACGTAAATGCCATAAAGTGAATATCTTAAATCTGATTGTTTGCTAAGAAAAAAACACTTTAAGAGCTGCCACAATTTCATACGACTAAGAAAGGAATTATCTGTATGATAAACTGTTGATCATAAAAGTATGATAAACACCAGGAGAATCATTTAGATGTAGCAGTCAAGAAAGAAACCAAAAAATGGCTCTTTTCACTGTTACACACAAACAATGATAACTGTACTATCTTATATATAAAAATATAATTATAACAAATATCTATTAATCATTTTCCATGTATGTGGCACAGTTCTAAAAATTACAGACAGTCTCAAAATAAGTAAATCATATTCTTAACCCTCAAGAGTCTTATATTCTAATAGAGAAAACAAATCTACAAATAACTAACACAAGGCAGAGTAAAACAACTGCTATAAGAAATATATGATTAAAGAGAGATAACAAAAAAGAGCAGTTAAATATTTACAGTGTGCCTTTCACTACTGTATTATACTTATTATATACAGATTTGCTAGACCTCCAAAGTGTATTGTAAAGTTGTCCTCTATCTTGGAAAAGTATTCAGAGCTGAAACAGGGCAATGTAAGATGGAGCAACTATATAATAAATTTAATTACCTGAGTTATAGGATAATAGTGTGGTATTAGATGGAGCTATATATCAACAGTAATAAGTACGCTTTTATAACTAACTCATCATTCCTCAATATTAGATAACCTGAACTCTAAGAGTCATACTCGATTTTTTTCTGTGTCCTTTTATAAAGTCTAACCTGTGACCATGACAGTGCGAATGTTGGCTTTATGCAAATCTTCAAGTACTGCAGGGGTTTCTCGCTTTAATTTGTTCTGCATTATAATTAATCCCATAAAATCCATGTTGTTCTCAATGGCATCTCTGCAGAAAAAGAAATTTTAACATAATGATTTAGTCAAGAGAACAAGTATTTGTTCATTTTATGTTGATAAGGCAATTTAAAATAGCCAAAAATTATAAATTAAAACATTTTATATGCTGAATAAACCATAAATGTATAAGTTTATGAGTTCGATCTCAATGAACTTAAATCTGAAAAAACAATTCCCAAGAAATACATTTTGAAATTAAATTTTACCCTTGAAACATGGGCATATAAAGATCCTTAGGAAATGTATATCTTTGTCTAAGACACTAAATACTTCTAGTACTAAGGAATATTCATCTTGTATCCTACCTACAAAATGAATGACCATAAAATATATCTATTTTTTACCATTCCCCATCGAATATACTCTAATTTAAATGTTAAGAGAAAAGGAAAAACTGTACACAGGCACATTCAATAGTTATACTAGATTCATTATCAAGTCTTTGAGGAATTTTATAAAGCTCTTGATCAAATTCTTGATGCTGGAAGCATGATACAAAAACTATTAGTAGTCCAACAATGAGATCTACTCAGGATCCAGAGATGGGTCTTTTAGAATATTAATATTCAATAGTTATCAAGATGCTATTTCTTCAAATAGTTGATCATCTACTGTGCACCAAGTAGTACACTCATCACTGGGAGGTCAAAGATGAAAAGGCATGATCTCTACTCTCAAGACCCTTTTGTGGGGAAACAGACATGCAAGCAAAGGGATTATGCAAAAATAATATGTGCTTCAGCACTACAATGGAGATGAAGTCTGTTCAGTGACAGCTGCATTCTTAAAAAATCTAAAGCTATCAAAATTATATCACAGAAATCTTCTTTTCAATAGTGAAAATGGGGTTTGAAGATAGGGGCCAAAATTTCAGACTTGCAATAACCAAGTGGTTTTTCTACACAAAATTCAAAATAAGGGTGCTTAAGTAAACAGCGACAAAATCTAATAAGCCTTGAAGCCTGAAAATGCATTTCAAAGCACAAAGCTGTACCGATGTGAAACTACTGGGTCAAAGCTCTGTAACCCTTTTCCTGTGAGGTTCTAGTTTCTGGCTGCAGCTGGTTTCCTAACTCTCCTAGGAATGATACAGGTCACGGAAATCTTGCCCTCTAGTTAATGAACAGTACAATATTCAATTCAAGATATACAGGTTCAAGCTGTAAGAGAAATGCCAAAACCTGTTCCTACAGGTAGAATGGAAACACAGAGAAGATCCTGGTTGAAAGATGAGGAAGGGGAGTAGAGAGAGAGAAGGGTTGACAGGGAGGGTAGGGTATTCTGCACAGACGGAACAGCCTGTCCAAGGCACAGAAGGATGCCTGAAAGACAGGCTCAAGAACCATAGGCAACTCAGTTCTCAGTCTTTAAGGTGGGGGAGGAGAGGTGGTAAAAGGCAAAACCGTGGAGAAAGACAACCCTTCACGTTCCCTTCGTAGGAATTAGGGTATGATATTTTACACGTGTGGCTCCCAATCACACGTATGCATGCATCAGATCATTTGGTTGCCGCTGTCTTTTTTTTTTTTTTAAACGTCCCTGCTTAGACCAAATTCCCCCAGTATTCTGTTTTAATAGGTAGAATTCCTAAAGTTGTTTTTACTTTTAGTTATTATTTGGCTATCCACTCCACTCCTTTAGTCCTCATCCAGAAAAACAGGATTGTACTATAAACACTGTCCTACCCTTTTCACATAATGCGCTTAGAATAATTAACAGAAGTATTAATACTTCAGGATTTAACCACTATCATATCATGTTATTTATACTATTTAAATTTGAACCTTATGCTCACATAGAAATATTTCTTTAGGCTGGATTCCTAGAACTGCACTTGCTGGGTCAAATTGCAAGTTGAGATTTTGATCGGTACTATGCATGTTCTTTACAAATTTACAATAGTGCAGTAGCAGTATGTTGTTAAAATTTTCTCAAGCCTTCTCTAACACTTGATATCATCAATCTTTTCAATTCTGTAAACCTTAAGAAAGAAGTCATGTCTTGCTGTGGTTTCATTCTGTAGTTCCCCAAGACTGAAGTGTCTTATCACTTTCATGTGTTCAGTGGCCATTTGCATGTCTTTTTCTGATAATTATCTGTTTGAATCATTTACTTTTTTTTTTTAACTAAGTATGTATTCTGTTGTTTATTTCCTGATTCATATTCTTGCTTGTGAACTCCGCCAGTAGATGATGGGGAGCTATTTATAAGAATTCCAGGTAGAAGACTAGTATTAGATTTGAATGTTAAAGAGCTCTCTGTAGATACAGTGTGGTACACAGATTAGATATAGGAAAGACTGGACTAAAGAGCTGAGTCCCTGAATTAGAGACAATGGCAGCAGGGCAGGGATGTGAGAAGAAAAGTCTGTTTGATAGGCAGAATTAGCAGGATAGCCAATAAATATTTCTTTCTGCTTACAAAATGCTAGGTACCCCGTGAAATATTCCTGAACAAAAGTGTTATCTTCAAAAGGTCGGTCTGTTAACAGTTATAGTAAAAGTGACAATCCTTGAATGTGAAACCCATAGCTATAACTGGAAGTAAACGTTACACTGGTTATGGCCATCTGACCTTTGCGGGTGAGGGTGGGAGGATGTGGTTATTGTCACTCATGATACTTGGTTTCAGCTACTGGGCAAAAGCAAGTACAGGTGACCCTTCAACAACACAAGTTTGAACTGTGTGGGTCCACTTACACACAGATTTTTTTCAATAAATACTACAGTACTACAAAATTCACAGTTGAATCCGTGAGGCAGGTCCTGGAGCCAATCCCCTACAAATACCAAGGAATAACTGTAGATCACTGGGGAAAAATAAACTTCTGTAGAATTATGTTTACCAAAAACATAATTATGTTCCTAAAACATGCCTGACACATAGCAGGCACTCAATAAATATCTAACAAATAAACTAAAAGTAGTTCCAGAGGGACTTCCCTGGTAGCGCAGTGGTTAAGAACCCGCCTGCCAATGCAGGGGACACAGGTTCAAGCCCTGGTCTGGGAAGATCCCACATGCCGCAGAGTAACAAAGCCCGTTCTCACAACTACTGAGCCTGAGCTCTAGAGCCCGCAAGCCACAACTACTGAGCCCGTGTGCCTAGAGCCTGTGCTCCCCAACAAGAGAAGCCACCATGATGATAAGCCTGCACACCACAACGAAGAGTAGCCCCCGTTCGCCAAGACTAGAGAAAGCCCGCGCACAGCAATGAAGACCCAACACGGCCAAAAAATAAATAAATAAATATTTTAAAGGTGAGGTAGCTTTAAAAAAATAAAAGTAGTTCCAGAGAGTTGTACTTTTATCTCAACTGCCTAAAACAAACATTGAACTGTTACATATTTGCATATATCCAATAAATATTTAATAAATAGTAATTGAATATAAATATTGTACAAGACTTTTATAAACATAAGTGATGCTTTATTGGAAAAACTGTAGAAAAACCATTCACCAACCTTACCTGCTAATATTCTGCACCTTATGCCATGTCAGTTTTGACTCCAATTTTCTGTGTGCAAGAGCAATCACACGGAAGCCCTGTTTGGTGTAATTTTCTAAAACTTTTTCAAAATCAACAGGAACTTTTAAGAAGGAGAAAATAAAGGTCATTATTAGAATTGTGACTACACGCTTACACAAATAACAGAATCTCACTCAAAGCCTAGCTGCTTCCTTACCTGTTTCAGGTTTACAAAGACTGGCAATGACCTCCGGCGCCCCTTTCACGTAGGCGTCCATCTTCCTGTCCCCTAGCACCCTCGCAACCACACTCATACGTTGCAAAGCAGAAGAAAATGGGAACTGGCGAACAATTCCTATCTCATAAATAGCCTATGTAATTTCAAAAGATGCACAAACCATTTATTATTTTTTAAGAATTAAAACAGATACACAAGTATATCTACTATACCTCAATTTAAAAAAAATTTTTTTAAAAGATATACTTAGGTAACAAGTAAACATTCTTCACTTACTGGAAGTTCAAACAGCTCCTAAAAATAAAACAAGACGGAAAGAATAAAGTAATAGTATAAATTAAGTCCATTAACACACTCAAGCTAAAAAAATTTTAACTACACATCCACAAAACATTATTTGGAAAACAGTAAGGAATTCGGAATATTTCAAAGTCAGGTTTTAAGATTGCTTCTTTACCACCTCCCATTTCTTAAAAAAGTATATTCTTGAGTATTTTAAAACATTCTGCTATCCTAGAAATATTAAAATATTAAGTTCTAACATAAACTAATAGGAACATATTTTAAAATTACCCTAAAAATAAAGACTTTCACATATTTTTATTAAGTCCCAGGAATACAGATGCAATTTAAAAGTCTTAACCACCATGCATCTAAATCACAAGGCACTAAGCCACTCAGTATATAGGAAAAAAGTAATAGTACTGAGAATTGAATCTCAATGTTTTACACAGAAGGCCTGCAACACACCAGGTGTAGTTTCTGATAAATGCAGTAAACATATTCATATCTCTATTAGAGTTAGAAAAAGGACATGTGACTTCATCTTCCAGCAATATTTTAAAATGAGGACAAAATATGAGCACCAACAGTATTATCTAGCTTAAAACAATTCTGTACCATTTCTTGGTTTCCTGCAGGTGTAGAGTCAGGAAGCAGCTGTTTTGGGGGACGAACCACAGTGGGCATAATTCGATTATGAAGTGCTGTTTCCTCTTCAGTTGCTTCTTCCAGAATCTGAAAGGAAAATATTCAAAGTATTGATCCATGAAATTCATAAATTCAATTCACTGGTTCCATTTTAAAATGAAACATTACGGCTATCTTCAGTTAAGTTAAAAAAAAAAAGTAAAACAATATATAAACAAAGCTAGTTAGTTAAAGTCCTAGCAACTCATGGCAGAGGGGAGACAGAGATTAGTAAAGAAATAGAGAAAAACTTCTCTAATTTTGCTCCTACAACCAGTTGAGTTTAAAGACTACTTCTGCAAGATAAAGAAGGTCCTTGCAGTTCCAAAAATTGTCAGTCTATCATCCAGGGATTCCTTTCTGCCAACAGAAGAGGATTCAAAAATATGTGGAACTCAGATACGGTTAGCAGAACCACTGGGTCAAGAGCACTCTGAGGAACAAAGATGTGAATTTAGTTTCCCACCTTGAATATGTCTAATTAAAGTACTACTATCCTAACTCCTTGAAATTTAATTTTAAAATATTTCTGGTGAAAAATTCTATCAAAAACTTGTATTAAATACACGCACATGACAATACAACTAATTTGGCTCTATAAGTGAAGGAATCATCAACGGGAAAATGAAGGGGAAGAGAGCTGTGTCCAATTTACACAGTTCTTAAGAAACATTTTAACACCTTACATGGTATTAATCACATAAAATAATAGTAGTGCCCAGTTATGTAAAAACATTCTATAGATACTCTGTGGTAAGATCAAGCATCAAAGCATCTCAGAGTCAAAAAAGCATGCTATTATACAAACTTACTTATTGAACCCCACTTTTTAAAAGATTCACATACAGAACAAAAAATTTACTGAAAATCTATTCAGCTGGAGAACAGCTTTAGAGAATATCAGAGATGAATCAGCTGTACTTGTTCTACTCCTTATAAATGAAGTGGGTCTCCTTTAAGGAATTAAATTTAATGAGTATTTATTGTGGGCTTTCAGAAAGTGGCAGAGTACTTCTTCACTCATCTCCCTCCCTTTCAAAATACTAACAAAACACACAAAAAGAAATAACCCTGTAAAAGTAAACAGAAAGCAAAGCAAGGAGACTGAAACATATTGATGGATACAGCAATGAAGGAAACAGTAGCCCAGAATAAACACAAAAGGACATACAGGAGAGGTGGGAACATTTCTTATCAGCCAGAATAGCTGAGCAAAGCAAAAAGAAACAAAAAAACCCCCCAAAAAACCCAGGAGTCATGCTCTACAGATACGAACTACCTACCTGAGAGGAGGAAGGGCTGCTAATATGATGGGCAGCATTCCAGAGTACTGCGTGTGCAAGCACTGGGGGAGTGGGCGGGGAAAGCAACCTAAAGACTACTTCTGCTCCCCTGAAACTGAAGAATGCCTGCTGAAGGGGCCCCACCCTCAGTACACAACAGGCTCCCCCAGTCAGCCTTCCCATTCAGGGAAGACACTTCTCAGGCAAACAGACCAACATACGTATGAACAAGGATGAAAACCTTGTTGCAGCTACCCCGAACTATCAAATCAGACCTTCATTCTTAAATATAAAAGTACCATCAAGATGCATAATGAAAACCAAAAGCATGAAGGAGATGTCAATGACACCTCAATTTTTTCTAAAAGCATAAAGGAGAAGATTAATATAGGAAGCGGGGGAAGAAAACCTGACCCAGAGAAAATTAAAAATTCAGAAGCAAGAAAGGAACTTTAAAAACAAACTATTATTACATCTATAAAAGAAGAACAGAGAAAACAAACCAGAGAACACAAGCGAGCACTCAGAAATTAAAATAATCAAGGACAAAACAAACAGAAAGAAGTGAACAGACAGAAACCTCTGCGCAGGCGTGTGTGTGCGTGTGTGAGAGTAAGGACACAGGAAGTAGTACATGGATGGGGACAAAAGAGCACTGAAGACACATGCCCACTCTATACTTCTGCCCTATGCCCAACGAACTGTGTCACTGAGATCTTCTTACTGACTTAGACCTACTGCCTCAAGATACTGATACCTGCTTTCTCTTGTAAACATGAAGCGGGGCCCTGAGCAGGTCATCCTCTATTAAAGGTCGTTTGAATGAGTCAATTTAACTAAAACAGACTTTTTAGACAATTATAAATATCTCTCCAGTGATGTAACTTTAGAAATTACAGGGCTTCCCTGGTGGCGCAGTGGATGGGAATCTGCCTGCCAATGCAGGGGACACGGGTTCTATCCCTGGTCCGGGAAGATCCCACATGCCATGGAGCAACTAAGCCTGTGAGCCACAACTACTGAGCCTGCGCTGTGGAGCCCGCGAGCCACAACTACTGAAGCTCACGTGCCTGGAGCCTGTGCTCTGCAACAAGAGAAGCCGCCGCAATGAGAAGCCCGCACACCGCAATGAAGAGTGGCCCCCACTCGCCGCAGCTGGAGAAAGCCCATGCGCAGCAACGAAGACCCAATGCAGCCAAAATAAATAAATTTTTAAAAATAAATAAATTAATTAAAAAAAAAGAAATTACATAGTTCCTTTTATGGTACAAGACAGACCACTGTCAAAACAATGTGAAGAAACAATTCTTTGCAAGTTAATTTTTACTATTTTCCTAAAGTTAATTAATTGTACTTTAAAACACTGAACTTACCCATCCAATGGCTTCAAACATCTTCAAATCAAGTGGATCGCCAGAAAGCACTCCTTCAATTTTTGTAAGTGAATGACAAGTAGCCATACAAGCGACAAACTGAGACTTTACCAACATCTCATTGCAAACCTTTTCTTCTGGCAAAAGAAAACTATATAGAAAATTCACTGAATTAGATTCATAAAGCCCAAGACTGAAGACAATAGTCTAACAGGACTTTCCAGGTTTTATTATTTTAAAAAGTAGAAATAAAATGTTTGCATTTATGCATGTATTAATTTTCACTATAGATTTTGACATTCAAAAACATTTTCTTCCATAAAAATTATTATACATGATAAAATACACTATTACCTTAGATTCTGAATAACTAGACCAGACATTAACAGTATAGAAAATGCTACATACTAAACTATAATTAAAACTCCTGCCTATGGACACATGGCAAATTAGAACACATAAAAACTCTCTTGTAAAAACATAAAATGAATGTGTAACGCATTACCTTTCAAATGCAAAACTGGGCTCATAAGAAAGAAAAGGAAAATTTCAAGTGCCAGAAACAGGGAAAGGAAAACCAGAGGGGTGTGACCTTAAACAGATGCTGTGACTGTCTGGGGGAGAAGGAAGAGGGAGGAGAGCCATCTCAGTACCCTTAAGGCCTTGGGTTTTAATAACCACACGGGGAACAGGAGACAAAGTTGTGGCCACATACAAAGTGGGGAGTTGGAACGGAGAATATCCCTCTCACCTAAGACAGCCAGTGCTCTTGAAGAGCTACACCCTTGGAAAAAGAGTATACTAGAAAAAATTTACCCACAGACAAAGGCATAACTAAGAATAAGCTTACCTCTTTTCCCCCACCCAAAGTTCAAGAAAACAGTTAATATCTATATAACATATTTACTATGCATTAGGCACTGTTCCGAGAACTTTAAATTTATTTGACTCCTCTCATCCTTATACCACAGGAAGGTGTTTTATTATCCCCATTTTACAGATGAGAAAACCGAAGCAGAGTGCTTAAGTGACTTGCCAAGTCACAGCATATAAGTGGCAAAGCAAGGATTCAAACACAAGAGGTCTGGTGTCAGTACCTAAACTCTAAACCATTACGCTACTCAGGATGGCATTTGGGCTTGAATGTATGTTACTGCCTGGCCTAGAAATCCCCAAGTTATGAAAGTAACATTACAGCTTGTCTGGCACCACTGACACTACTTTTGGCCAAAGTCTAAACTCTCTAGAGAGGAGCTCCCACAACACAGCCACAAAGGAGACTCACAGAAAAATCCTGCTAAGGATGAGTCCATAATTTAAAAATGAACCAGGAAACAATTCTCACGACTCAACAGACAAAACAAAGACAGAATTAGAATCCCATAAACTTGAGATAATAGAATGGCAATCTGAAAGAATGCAAAGAAGGCATTTTAAAATTACAGACTTAGAAAAAGAACAAGACACCATGGCAGGGAAAAGGGGAGAGGCAGATTTGCAAAGAACCAAATGAAATTTCTTGTCCAGGGTATGGTTAGGATTCCCAGATGGAGAGAAAACAAAGAATGGGGGAAAAGCCATAATGGAACAGAAAAAGGCTGCAAATTTTCCAGAATTTAGGAAAAGCATGAATCTTTGGAATCTAGAAGCAAAATGAGTACCGCACAAAGAAAAAGATCATGGTAAAACTGCAGAAATCAAGCATAAAGAAGTTTTTTTTTAAACAAAGTAGAAAAAAAAATTACTAAAGAAGACTAAGACTTCTCAGTAGCAATAACAAAAGAAGTTAGGAGAAATGGAATAACACCTCCAAGGTGCTGAGGGAACACAGCTGTCAACCTAGGAATCTATACACCATCATTCACGAGAGAGAACGAAACAAAGAACTACTAATGAATGTGGTTACGGAAGATGGCAATTTAATCCAGAGGAATGGGATATGAAGCAACGGTTAGCAAAGGTATCCGTAAACCTAGGTAAATCCTTGCATGCAGACTGTATAAAACCAAAATCATAATCATAAAATGTTATACAACAAATACATATAAAAAGGGAGGTGAAAGTAAAAGTAGTGTACAGTGCATGGGTTTTGGGGGGTTTAGAAACTAATAAAGACACCCATGGACTTTAGACTCTAAATATGAATATTAATAACTTAAGGACAAGTAGTAGAAGATTAGGATGTATAAATTCTGAGAAAATGAGAGAAATATGAGAAAATGTGTTTGGGAATTGGGGTGAGGGATGGTAGAAATAATTTCAAATATATCTGAAATCACAATAAATGTGAACACGATGGCAATAAATGTGAACGTAAAGACTGAAAAGTAAAGAGATAGAAAAAAAGATATAGGAGGCAAACATCAGGCAAGAGCAAGCTGGTGTAAAACTATACAAATATTAGATGAAACAGAATTTAAGGCAAGATGCATCACTAGGGATAAGTAAGGTCACAATGTGACATGCTATTTACAAGATGTGACAGCTCTGACATGACATGAACCAAACAATAGTCTCTCAGACTGTATAAACCAAAATCCCACAGACTTTTGAGAGAGAAAAAATAAAAAGTGGCATAGACACAGCTATAGTAGTAAAACTTTTAAGCATCAAAGACAGCAAAAACAAAGTAAAAAGATGAAACAGAGACTGGTGAAATATTTTTAATGTATAGCACTGAAAAAGATGATCACCCAGAAAATACAAAGGACTTCTACCAAGTGAATAAGATAAAGACAAACAACACCATTAAAAAAATTACGATATAAACTGACAATACAGAGAATGCTAAATGACCCTCCTTCCAAAAATGTGAAAATACGCTTAAACTCCAAACAAAGAAACTCTGAACAAAGCCACAGTGAAATACCATTTCATATCTATCCATTTGGGAAAATTAGAAGTCTGACAATGGCAAGTTTAGCAAGGATATGGAGCAGCAGGGTCTCTTACCCACTGAGGGAGAGAGTGTAGGTTAGCACCATCACTTAGAGAGCAAGTAGACGGTACCTACTAGAGCTGTGGCCATGCATGTGCGGTATGACCCAGCAGTGAAACTTTTAAGGGGCTGGTTTACTGAAACTCAACCACATGCTCACAGAAGTTGTATGCCTAAGAATTTTAATTGCGACACTGTGAAAGTGGAAGGAAAAAGGGAGAAAAAAATGAAACTGTCCCTTAGCTGAAGAACAAATATGGTTTAATCACATAACAGCATACTAAACAACAGTTAAGATTAATAAATTGGATCTATACATATCAACATGGATGAATCTTGAAAACAATGTTATGAGGCAAAAAAGCAGCAAAACACATACAGTACATAACAGTTGTGTATATTTATTTATAAACAGATCTTGTTTATGGGTAGATATATATGAAGTAAAAATATAAAAACATGCAAAGATAACAATACAACTTCAAAATGGTGGTAGGGATAGAAAAAGGGATAGGTTAAGACTTTAGCAATATCTGTAATGTTTTAAATCTTTTAGGAGATCTGAAGCAAATATGGCAAAATGTCAACTGTATAATCTTAGTGGTGGGTACATAGCTATAATATTACTTTCTATATGTTTGAATGTTTCATATATTAAAATATTTATTAAAATTAACTAAAATAAATGATCAAGTCTAGCTAATAATTACCGTGTATTTTCCACTCGTTGAATCCCCCAAAGATCTAAACCATCTTCAGTAAGAGTTCCAGTCTTAAAAAAAAAAAAAGCACATTTACAAAATCATGAAAAGCTATGCTGCATCTACATAATGGAGTACAATACAGCTATAAGATGGGGAGGGGGATAAGTAAGATCTCTGTGCGTGTACTAACAGAGTAACTTGCAGGACAAAAAGTGAGGAAAAGTGTGCAGAACACTCCCTATGGTGTGGTTCCTCTTTGTGGGTGGGGCGGGGTAGGGGGAGATATGTGTAGAATAGTATACTTATGTACTTATAGTATTAAATGGTGGAACAATGCACCAATCGACCTATCAATCAATGAAGGATGCCAACACAAGATGGGGAGATTAGGGCATAGGGAGCCAAAAAAGGGAAGAGGAACAAGTTAAATGACATCAAGAGGTGCAATTAGGCAAATTCAGGGTATAAATAACCTGGTTTCCTCAATAAGATGACTGGGAAAGAGAGGCAAGAAAAGCAATGGTCACAGATTAATTATAACTAATGAAATCCTTATTTGGATTCTGGCTGAAAACACAAATTGTAAAAATTTGAGATATTTTTGAGAAAGGCAGAGCAACCTGAATATGAATTGGATATTAGGTAATACTAAGGAACTGTTAATTTTGTTAAGTGTAGTAAGCAGTGATAATGGTACTGTGGTAAGTTCTGTTAAAACATTATCTTCTAGAGCTATATACCGAAGTATATGGATGAAATAACATGTCTGATGCTGCCACCTTCAAAATGAGGGGATAGTGAAATAAGACTGACAAAATGTTGGTAACTGTTTAAGTTGGATAATGGGCAAACAACGATTTATTATACTTGCATCTTTTTCTCCACTTTTGTGTCTGCTTAAAAATTTTAAAAACATTTCCAAAAAAGATTAAGCAAAATTTTAAGTAAAATTTTCTGAACAGATTCATATAAAACACAGTCATGGGATATGACTTTTTTTTTTCTCTTAATAAAATACATCTCATATTTTTTTCTTTAATAATGAAGATGCACAAAAATCAAATTCTTATCATGTTAGTCACCCAGAAGAGACAGATGGAAAGTTTTCTGACCAAGGTTTAATTCTCTAAACTTTTAGGAAAACTAATTTCAGGTGAGGAAAGAAGAACCCTTTGTAAGAGGCAAGGTATATTTCACACAGGTACAAAATTTGTCATTTTCACATAAAATCATATAATCAGTGTCTTTCATAATTTTGTAACACATTCAATGAAATCACAGAGCAAACACTAAATGTATATACTTTACAGCAATAACATTCCAGTAACTATATCTGTATAGAGCCTATTCTGTTAAAAGGGTGAAAGAGCAGATAAATTTTACTACTACTACTATAAGGCATAATTCTGGATATGAATGGTAGACCTGGGCAAATAAGCAATATCCAAAGTATTAAAAATTGAAAAAATAATGAGAAGAAATAATACAAAAATGATGCATGTGCCAAATAAGTTAAAAGAGAAAAATGAGAAGAACATTTCTTTTAAAACGTGTGCAAATTAGATGATAAAGAATACAGAAACCATTAATCTAAATACTTTAGACTTACAAAGTGACCTTTGACAATGATTATTGACATTGAACCAACCTTGTCAAAGCAAACAAGATTCAGTTGTCCACAGATGTTTATCCTTTGGGGACTGATACAGAAAATGCCCACTTTTTTCAGTCTTCTTTGGGCATACACAATGCCAGCAGTCATTGCGGCAGGAAGTGCAGGCGGCACAGTAATTGTAATGATATCAAGAGACTCGATAATTATATCCCCAACTTCTACCTACAGTTAACATAAAAATAAATGTCAGACCCCCAATATTAAATATTTATTAACCCAATGGGGGTATTTCTTTAGTGAAAAGTCTATAAACCATTTTTAATCTTATATATAATAAGTGTGTATGTATATTCATGTATTAACTATCTATAATTTTTTTCCCTTTAGACATTCTGCAAAATGGAAAGCTCAATGAATTGTCAGTGGACTGTGGGAATGAGCTATTTTTAAAGCTAATTCTTACTTTAATAGCCCCATATACTTCATACATTACATACTTCAAAGTCAACAAATAGTATCAGATATTGAGTCTTACTACTATGCTAGTCTCTATAGGGGATAGAAAAAAGAAATTTGACAAGGTCCCTTAGAAATACCTTCAATTCAGTAATCACAAATAATTTTAATGCTGTATATACCAGAGGTTAAAAAAAGAAAAAATAAAGCTTTTGGTGAGTATGGGATCACTCCTCCCTTTTTTAAAGTAACCAGAGAGCAAATAAAAGATCATCTAAACCAGAGCTGATCAAAACTTTCTGCTTTGATGGTGATGTTCTAGATCTGTACCTTCTAACATAATAGCTACAAGTCTCATATGGCTTTTTTTTAAGTTAAATTCATTTAAATTAAATTAAAATTTTAATTTTTCAGTCTC
Organism: Leucopleurus acutus; assembly: GCF_964270905.1. Taxonomy (NCBI): domain Eukaryota; kingdom Metazoa; phylum Chordata; class Mammalia; order Artiodactyla; family Delphinidae; genus Leucopleurus; species Leucopleurus acutus. Next base: position 74,287,126 of record NC_139147.1, on the reverse strand, counting down.
ACTAGCTACATTTCAAATCTTCAAGAGCCACATGTGAATCAAACTAAGAATCAAACTCTATTAAGGGTCCCATGTACATACCTCATTTAAAATGCTATTGATAATAGTGTAGATAAACCCAATGCCAGCCACCGCCACAAGACACAGTAGAAATAAGTAGGCATCTCTGTAGAGTTTAAAATCAGTTGGTTTGGGATACAATATGGAGCGGACAAGCTGTCCTTTGGAAGTACTAAATCCTTTCAAAAAAATTAAAGAATAAAATGATTATATAGTATTTTTATAAGAAAATGAGAATTATCTCTCAAAACAGAATCTCTTATTAAGCATTCGATAGGCTTCAAATGTGCGAAACCATGCAAGACAAGATTAAATATTTTCTACCTGTTCTAACTACTATGGCTTTGACAAGCTCTCCAGTGTAGAAACGAGTTTGAATAACAGTTGTCCCACAAAACAAAGTGTGTCGTCTATGTGTTTCTGGACTATATAATTCATCTCCCATTCCTTTTACGTCCACTGAAGGATTTGGCAAATTAGTCTTTGTCACTGGAACACTCTCTCCTTTAAAAAAAAAAAGCCGTAAGTTAAAGCATAGAAATCAGTATCAAACACACAAATCTTGAGTTGTTAAATATCCTAAATGTTATCATACTGTTGACAACAGTTATTAACAGTTCTCACATGTGAATAACATAGCTTAATCAATTAGCTTTTGGTCTATCAATTTCCTTACCCAGAAATATCAAATTTTGTCTTCCACAATAATTCCTGAAAGTGATCTGTGACTCAAAGGTAATCAGTTGGAAATAACTGTGCCAAGTTTCAAATAAGAAGACGAGGTTGCTACCGTCGCCTCAGCACCTGTTCTGGTATCCCTGAGAACTAACCTAGGAAGCACTCTGCAACCCCAAGCACACACAACATGTGAAGATCCACTCCTAATCCCACCCACTCCCAGACCACAAGCGCGCGCGCATGCACGCGTGCACACACACACACACACACACACACACACACACCACCCACCCACCACACACACACGAGTAAGAAGAGAACAAGCATCCGAGCAAGGCAGAGGAGTATGGTAATTCTCTAACAGTAAAAAAGAGCCAAATTCTTTTAACATTAAAATGTAGTGCTCTGTAGCATTCACACTTCTTATGTCAAAGGTGACAGGTGTGTGGGGATATTTATGTGTATGAGTGTGTTTTAAGACTCTTAACAGTTCAAAAATGTATTATATAGGAATCACTTTCTTGCCAGGTTGACTATGACAATTAAAAAATAGTCATGATAAAAAGATATATACACATAGCTGATTCACTTTGTTATGCAGCAACTAACACAACAATGTAAAGCAATTATACTCCAATAAAGATGTTAAAAAAAATGTTCAAAGAAAAAAAATTTTTTAATTAAATTAAATTAAATTAAAAATATAAAGATATAAAGCTCTACCTCCAGATTGTGAGTTTCCAAAGGGAAGCTATTTTAAAGTCTATTTCTCCCCAATTTAATAAAAATATCAACTCTTCTAGTCCCACTTTTTGCATATCAAAGTGAGAAGTAAATATGCTGTGGGCAAAGGATTTCTTTCCTCTTCCCTTACTATAAAGCATTTCCTCATGTCAAAAGAATGGACAGAAGAAGGACGAGATATCGTGAACAACAGCATTGTGCTTTAGTGTCAGAGCTGAGAATAATGCAGAATTTGGTTCCCTCAAAATAAAAAAAAAGAAAATATTTTCACAAATATCTATCACATTCATGACATTCATGAGTAAAGGACACAAACAGCACAGTTAATTGTGATATAGCTTAATCAACAACTACTTAATCCTAGTATCATTATAAACAACTCATCTGGGTTTTACTCATTTAATTTAGTTTACCTGTTAACATGCTTTCATTTACAATACAAGTACCATTAATAAGTACTGCATCACAAGGCATGACTGTCCCATTTAATGGAATGACCATGACATCTCCAGGCACAAGATCTGTAGAAAAGATCTCTTCGATTTCTGAATTGAAAGAAAGAAAAGTCTGAAAAGAATATTCTTTAACTTGGAATAAGAATACAGCAAACAAAAGATCTATCCAAAGGTCACCTGATCTCAAAAATACATTAAAAATATAATGGAGTTAAATAGAAAAATCCCAATAGATGAAGAGTTTTGACAAATAAGATTATTATTCCTTAAGCTAACAAAGCATGGTGTCTAAATGTGTCAGCTAGTTTGTCCCTGGATAGGACGCCAACTGCACAGAGTTGATGCCAAGTCCCCTCTAAGCTAACAGGTAGGTGGGCTTCAACACTCATTACAACGATGGATGCTCAATCTTAGCTATCAGCCCTATGAGTAAATAGATGATGAATCCACACAGGAAACCCCCTGCAACAGGTAAGTAAACTCAGATTTCTGTAATCCCTTGGAAACAGATAAAAGCATTGAAATTTTAGCACTTTCTTTTTTAACAGCATTCTTTTTCTTGTTGCTACTATTTATAATCCATAATGTCTCATTGTTTTCTCAATATTCCTAAAATAGTCCCAAAATATCTTAGATATTATTTTAAATCAATATATAAAATAAATTAAACTTTGTCATACCTAGTTCATTATTTCCTTAGAAATTTATGTATTATATTCAAGTTAGTTAAACATTTCTTTAATGATCTTCCCAAGTAAAAGGTGGCCTTATATTTGGGCATTCTCTCTCTCTTCCCCTACCCCTAGATTTTATTAAACTATGCTTAGAAGAGACTTACACTAGTTTCTAAGCAAAGATGGGTGAGGAGAAAACTACTGTTTGTGATGTCAGTCTGCAGGACAAATACTCTTCCCTTTCTAAAAAAAGGTAGAAGTAGTTTACTAAGCTATGAGGAAACAACTTTTAAAGAATTCTGATGCTATTTTGCATGTAGTAAGTATAATAATCTTCATTTCTTAATAAGATCCCTTATTTTAAAAACGTGACTCAATGCCTTAATGCCACGTGAAATTCTAACCCTCTTAGGTGCACTGAGAAACTAAATATCAATGATCTGTTGGACTATACAAAGGGGATAAGGAAGCTAAACACTGAGCAGTGCATCTGTCCTAGCATCCCCAGGATCTTCAGCAGCAGCAGAGTGGGGAGAGGAGGAGCACCAATAAGCTACACATCTAAGACTGCAGCTAGGGAGGCAGAAACTATCAGCTAGTACTCTAGCAAGTGACCAGGAAGCGCAAGGAAGAAAGCAACCTGCCAGGCCAACTTGGGTTTACACCTGGATGTAGTATACTGAGCCAAGAGAATGCAGACTGATTTGGTTTTCCTGATCAATCAAAGTGGCTACTGTCTCCAAGGCCCATGATGCTGTGCTGCCTCCCCTTTATCTCCTTTACCTCTTCAATATCTCACCAAACTAACGTGCCCAAAACATTATCCTTCCCTACAATCCTGCTTCTCCTCCAGTGTTCCCTATTTAATTAAATGACACCAATATCCATGCCCCCAGCCTGACACCACTGTATCACCTTGCATCCAATGAATCATCAAATCTTCTTCAATGCCCACATTTAAGTATCTTTCAAACCCATCTCACCACTCTCCATCTCCACAACCCTCACCCTGATTCATTTCATGCCTTTAATATTAATCCCCTCTAAGTAAGTTCGAACATGGCAGCCAGAATGATTTTTTCAAATAGGCAAATATGATCATATCACTCTCCTACTTAAAACTCTTCAATGGCTTTCCACTGCCTTTTGGGAGAGTCCAAATCCCTTAACAAGCCTTAAAAGGCTGTCCACTATCTAGTTGCTGCCTCTGCCACACTGAATTGCTTTCAGTTATTACAATGACAAAACTCTCTCTAATACCCAGGCCTCTGGGCACTTAGAACCCTCCTCTATCCCTCTCTCACCCCCACCTTACCACTTTCTCACCTACTTTTTATCTGTCTAATTCAATCATTTAAGAATACCTTTTCAAAGAAGGCATCCCTGACACCTACAGTAAATGAGCTCTAACATCTAACCCTGACTTCTCCCTATCATAGCATTTATCACACGTTACTGTTTCTGTTTATCATGTCTTTCCAACTAGACTGAAGTTCAATGATGGCAAGGACTATGTCCATCCACTGTATCCCAAGAGCCTAGTATAGTATGTGTCACATTATAGAAAAATACAATTTCACATAAATGAAAGAATTTGATACAGAAACATGAGTACAAATCCAAACACACATTTTTATTTCTTATGGAAATAAGTGTATATGTATAATATATTGGGCTTGCTTCACACATTAGGGCTTAGTGGAAATCTTTTTAAATTTACTTTTCCAAGAGTAAACTGAAGTACTTACTTACCTTCATTTACTCTGCAAACTGAAACTCTCACAGTACTGTGAGCTGCCACCATGTCATGCAACATAATATATTGCTGAATCAGGGAAAAAAAATTTAACTTGTTAATATAAACTAACTCTTCAAGCTATTAGAAAGCAAGGGTAATATAAAATAAGGTAAGCTAAAATAATAAATTCATATCACTCTGCCTTTGAAAAGGTCAAGACCAAAAGATTCAAAGATCATTCAATATTTTAGCTCAAAACATTAGACAAAATAAGAAGCACTTTAATGAGACAGCCCTGAAAACAGCAGAATCAGCCCTCCAGTATTCCAGTCTTAGATAAGCAACTATAGATCCTACACCCTCAAAGCAGTCAAGCGATACATTGACTCTTAAAAAGCAACTGCCTTCCCCCACCTCAAAAAAGAGGGAAAGGGAGTACATATTCACATAACTAAAGAATAACTGTATGGAGTACTTATGTTATACCAAGCATCATTCTACACACCTTACGTGTTATTACAAAATACAAACGCATTTGTGAAACCCATAATAAATTGGACTTACCTTTCTAATGGCATATAGGGAGCTTATAATTGATACTACAGACATAATCACAATGGCTATAGCATAGTAATAGTATTCATCTGTGCTCCACAGTATAACACTGAACAGCTGGAAAATGTAAAATGGGTTGAGAACCTAAAAAACAAGATTTTTAAGTCAAATTGAATGAGATATTTATAAGCATACAGATTTAAGAAATAACCAACAGGATACTTACAGGATAAGCTCTGTAGTATCCTACGGTAACAAGTAACTACCCAAAGAGCAGGGCAAGATGTTACTTTTTTTTTTTTTTTTTTTTTTACCATCAAACTACTAGAGCTTGACTAAATAAGCTTAATTTATTTGCATCCATTTAGGTTCATACCAAACCCAAATACAGATTCAGCTAGAAACAGCTAACACATGTGAATTTAGCTGTTCTTCATTCTGCTTTAGCAATAAAATACATTTACTTTCAATAATTACTGTGCTGCTAAAGGATACAAAAACTTTTAACCAACTAGAACAAACGTTTACTTATTATGAACTCGAAGCACTAATTTACTTATAAGTCAAAGGTTCACCGGAGTCCAAAGAGAAGACAAACATGAAATAAGTTACACTGTTTTCCTTTCTCTAAGGAAATAATTAAGTATTAAAATCTGAATTAAAAAAAAAGATAAGGAGTCCTGGCAATGGACTTTGTTTACCTATATTTTATAGTATTTTACCAATTTCATTAATAACCCCCCAATGTTTTAATATTGATGCTTCTGTACTTTTTAAAGCACTTTCACATATATAGTCCCATTTTACTTCAATATCAAACGAGATGGGCTTCCCTGGTGGCCCAGTGGCTAAGAATCCGCCTGCCAATGCAGGGGGACACGCGTTCGAGCCCTGGTCCGGGAAGACCCCACATGCCGCGGAGCAACTAAGCCCGTGCGCCACAACTACTCAGCCTGCACTCTAGAGCCCATGAGCCACAACTACTGAAGCCCATGTGTCTAGAGCCCATGCTCCGCAACAACAGAATCCATTGCAATGAGAAGCCCACGCACCACAATGAAGAGTAGCCCCCGCTCACTGCAACTAAAGAAAGCCCGCGCAGCAACGAAGACCCAAAGCAGCCATAAATAAATAAATTAAATAAATAAATAAATAAAAGTTCCCTTAAAAAAAAATCAAATGAGATCATTAAAGGATTTCCTACAATTTTACCAATAAAGGAACAGCAGGGAGAAAGGTCTTCTAATGACCAAAGCTAGTTACTGATGAATTCACATTATAAACCAGTGTTTCTAATTCCTAATCATTATTACACTTTGCTATGCTCTAAAGCAGCATTATATGGCCACTCTCAGGAACTGATGGAAAACAATCTGTACCTTCTACTGAAAGTATTCACTCAATACAGCTAATTCTATACTTTAGCCCCAAACCAGAAAGACTGGAGAGCCCAACTCTCCTCGGCAAAACCACTTACTCCTTCCTTTACATGCCTGCAATCCCTCATTCCCACCGCTTCTACGGCTCTTACAACTGAAGGGTCACCACAGTAACTACTGACATGTATTACTCCTGGGCTAAAGTGCAAGCTCCTCATTGTTACTCATCATGTCATGTTTTTAATTCCAAACTTCTGGCACAATGCCTAGTTCCTAAGAGTGTACCACCTGAAGAAAACATGATTAATCGCTTTTAAAATTAGAAGGAGGGACCTCCCTGGTCGTCCAGTGGTTAAGATTCCACGCTTCCACTGCAGAGGGCACAGGTTCGATCCCTGGTCAGGGAACTAAGATCCCACATGCCACACAGCGCGGCCAAAAAAAATTAGCGGGAAAAAAGAAAAGACAGGTGTATACATCTGTAAAATAGGGCAAGGTTTAGATGTGCAACTTCCTGAGAGTAAAAAAACAAAAAAACCCAAAAAACAACAGACTTCGAAAAGAAAAAATTTAGACAAAATAAAAAAGTAATCATGCTCGCAAATTACTGATCTATCAGAGGAATATCTTTCTGCCCTTCCAAGTAAAAAAATAAGCAAAGAGAAGTTAGGAAACAAAACACCAAGGATATCATTACTTAAATCCTGGCTCTTTTCAAATGGCAAACCTATTGATCACAAATGTTGAGACAAGTACAATTGTCTTACCTCCTTAATTAGAAGCTTAAAAACTGAAGGCACTTTCACAGCAATTTCATTTACTCCATAAAGCAATTTTCTATAACAGGAAAATACAATAATAATAATATTACATTATATTATATCATAATAACAATTTAGGGAAGGCACTGCATTAGATAAGGCTCAAACCACCGACTGCTCCTTAAATCCAGAACTTAAACGTTCATGTTTCTAAACAGTTGTCTTCTACAATTTAAACTCTCTATCTACAGTATTTAAATCAATGTAGTCCATACTGGATAACTATACTGTTATCACTTTATCTTTTTGTGTGACAAGTACCTTTCCCACTAGTCTATAATAACCATATCAACAAAAGACTTTCTTTTCCACCCATGAACACAATACATCTCAACAATTTTGAATTGCAATTAATTTTTGCAAGAGACCATGTAAGTAAATTTGAGGGGTCCTGTACTATTTTTCTAATAAGAATACTGTACTAAAAATGTTTATTTCAGAACATTATACATCTGGCTTTTTTTAATGCTTAAGTTGCTTAAAACCTTCCACTTAAATTCCTTATAATAGTACTTCCTATATGATACATTAATTCTTGCCTTTTATGAAGTAGAAGCCTGAATGAATGAATTTATATTCCAACCCTTTGAAAGAACATGCTATAGGAGTACAAGAAAATTTCTAGTGTAGTTGAAAAAGGCATTTATCTCTACGATATGTAATACACTGGTATACTTTAGCAAAGAATAACACTATAAGAAGGATTATGTCTCCCAATTTACAAATTTTCATTGTGGTAAATTTGAGCTCATGCTTACAATTCCCAACATTTCAGTAAATCTAAGATTTGAATTGTAAGACATTCCATGATTTTATGTACTATCAAGAAAGACAAAAATGCTGTCAAGTAAAGGATGACACTCCACCCACTGTATGACACACCCTCCTTATAGAGATGTTAAAATGCAGGGAAGTGTGCACCTTAGAACTGATGAAATACAGTATATTATCAGGGATATTCACTTCAAAATCAGCTTCAACATTTTTATAATTCTTAAACTGAGAGACAATGTTACCCAAATAAAATATCAATAAGTTGTCATCTACTATAATACTTAAATACCTGTTAATATTACAACTATATGGTAAAAGGGTAGACTATATATACTACTTTATTTAGGAATTTTGATAATAGGTCTAACTTTAGTTGGATAAAAATTACCTGTAGGCATGCATCCCCTTTGTCAGTCCTGCACTATGCTTTTCATAAATTGACGTACAAGAAACACCTTCATCCAGTCCCCTAAATAAATCCAAAGTTTTTACTTTAAACAAAGTTTAAAATATCCATATTTCTCAATGCCTCATTTTTCTATATTCCTGGTTTTAAAGTGTGACTTCCTTACAAACAGAAACCCCTAACAAAAACTGAGATATGGATGACAATTTTTAAATCTCCAATTCCTAAGATAAAACAATAATGAAAGGTCTAAGTCTCAAATATGGCAACTTCTAAATTATCCAACGTGTCACATAATAAGATGGCTCTCAATACTCAAGCTTATGTAACAATATTATTATCCTTTAAGTCTGTGCCAAAGTTTTAAGAGCTAATAATTAATAAAATTAAAGTATGACTAACTCAAGAATTCCAAACTAAGGATGAAAAAGGTTTTACTTTTTATCTAGTTTTCCCTCTTCAATTTTTAAGCTTCACTCTAAGAAGTCCTACTCATTTTTCTTTCTACAAAAGCATCAATCTAAATCCTTCCCTCATCTAATACATACTGAGAAGTGCTGAATCTGTATGAGTCACAGCAATGTCTAAAATCTGTAACAATTAAAACTGGGATTCAACTAGCATATCTACTTTCCACCACAAATGTCTTAATTATGCTTATTTTAACTGAGATGCTATTCAGAAAAACTCTAACGAGAATGTAACACATCATTTAACTCCAATCCTTTTCTACTTTTTTCGGATAGAAAAACCAAGCCCCATGATTAGCTGCTATCACTGGGTAAGTTTAAATTCTACAAGTTGGTATGGTTGGCAAAGGCTACACAGCAAATATGTTTGACTCTTTTTTCCCACTGAGATTGATTACTTCTCCAAAGGTAGCAGGGATCAGCTCCAAGTCAAAATTTTTTTAAAAAACAAAATGACAGTTTATAGGCAGTGTTCTATAAAGAAATCAATGGTTCTTAACTAGGAATGGTCTTCAGAAGTAGGCATGTGGAATTGCCCTGCTCCATTCCAGAATATACCAATTCTTTAGTGTCTGAGGAACAAAATCCAGGCATGAACATTTTAAATGTTCACAAGGTGATTCTTTTTTTATTGCTAATATTAAGAATTCCTTTGCCACTGTCAAGCAACGATACTTAACGAGTGTTTATAATAATCACTTTAACAGCAATAAAAATAGAATCCTAATTAATTTAGTACTTATATCATTTGAAGCCTCCACGAAAAATAAATTTTAAAGGATTATTCCAATATGTCCTACCCAAGGCTTAACTTGTTTGATGATGTCCCATCTTTATCCACATATTAAAGTGAAATTTATGTTTGTCTATCACTCCATCCCTCAAGTACAAGTGGATGGAACTGTCAGGAAATTGAGAGGTGATAATTCAGATACCCTGACAGGCTAAAAGGTACACTCGAAATTCACTTTGAGGTGAACCCTCAAAAAGAAAAAGAACTGAAAGACTAAAAGGTATACTCAGGGCTTCCCTGGTGGCGCAGTGGTTGAGAGTCCACCTGCCAATGCAGGGGACATGGGTTCGTGCCCCGGTCCAGGAAGATCCCACATGCCGCGGAGTGGCTGGGCCCATGAGCCATGGCCACGGAGCCTGCGCGTCCGGAGCCTGTGCTCCGCAACAGGAAAGGCCACAACAGTGAGAGGCCCGCATACCACAAAAATATAAATAAATAAATAAATAAAGGTATACTCAAAATTCACTTTAGATGAATCCTCAAAAAGAAAAGGACTCAGACTGGATTTTGGGAGCATACTGCTTCTAACTTTTATGTAAGTTTTGCCAAGGTACAAGCTGCAGATAGGATTTATTCTAAAATGGTTAGTAAGTATTCAAATAACACCAAGGAGTTATTAATGAACAAGTGAATGAAAGTTATGTAACAAAAACCTCTTCAATTTTATGTAACACTAAAATGAATTCTTTTCTAGCTAAAACATTATCAAGATACTCATAATCCAAACAAAAGAAAAATACGTACTTTAAGAAAACAAAATTGTGAAGGGTATCATTCCAGAAGTATTTTACACTATGGTGGGTGAAATAACGAATCTGTAGAACATACATAAAGGTTATATCAAAAAGCATTATTATCACTTGTTAACAATTAAGTTTACTAACACAAATTTAGCATATAATGTAACAACTATTAAAATTAAAGCAATCACATGTGACATGTAATCTATTTCTTCTAGTAAATAACTAAACTGTTATATACAATGATAAATAGGCATTTTATATGCATATAATCTCAAACAAAAAAACTGCAAGTACAAAATTATAGACTATCCGTAATAGTATAAAATGTAACAATTCTGGTTCTTAAAGGAACTTTGAGACTAAGATCACAATACCTGTTGTGATTGAGGCTGTGAATATTTATTCATCTCAAGCCTATTCTCTTCAGCCAGATTTTCAGTTAAATGAACTGCATGGCCATTTGAAACCTTATTAGCCATAGATTTGGGGCTTGAAAATGGGGGAGTTTCCAGAGAAAGAAAGCGAATTTTTGCACAAAACCACATTCTGAATTCATCCTTAGAAGAGAAAGGAATAAGGATAAAGAGTCAATTATGCATATTACATAACCATATATATTTGGTTTCCATTCTTTACACGATATATTATTTACTTATCTCTAATTGAGAAAGTCTCACTTTCCACTCACTAAATGTTAAACCATTTTGAAATACGAAGATGCATAAATTCAAACATGAAGTGCTTTCAACTGCTCACCATTTTATACGTCATACTTCACTGAGAGGATCTCATAAAAGATCATAATTTCTTAATTTATCCAACTATATACTGAGACTAGATATTAAAGCCTCTTATAAAATGCTTCCAATTAGGATTTTAAAACAAATCCTAGGGTGCAACAGCATCGCACAGTAGAAGAGATCTGGGATACAGTCCTGTCAAGAGACCTTGATAGACCAACCACTGATCCAATCTCTCAGTGCATCAAGAACTATAAAAAAGGGTAGATGTGATCATTTTTAAGATTCTTTTAAAGTCTAATCACTGGGATAATAGTCACTTCAAACACAGATGCTTTAGAAATACTAGGATTAGTATTCCTCATTGTATCCTAGCAGTGATGTTCTCTTCGTATTTTATTTTGAATACACACAAAGACATTTTACTCCTCAAATAATCAGCTACAAGTAAACACGTGGACTTACAGTAGTCCTCAGCAGCACCACTTCACAGTCTTTAACTGCAGCTCTAATGCAGGTTGCCTTTACCCGCCACTCGGGCATCCAATAGAGGAGCAGGAGAAGAAAGCCGCCAGTACACACCACTCCAAGAGAAACTATGGCAAGCTTCCAGCGACACAAATTATAGCCATAAATCTCCTGCATGGACATAGTGATTACACATCAAGTGACATGAGAGGTAAATTTCAAAGTGAGAACCCTATCTTTCCCCCCACATACCACCAACAAAGACTTGAGTTTTATTAAGCTGACTTTAAACATTTTTTATAAATGGAAAATCAGAAATTTTGCATTTGGGATATATTTAAGCATTAGCTAATGTTAACTTCTTAAATTATCAAATGAAAAAACATATCTCTTTCCTCTAAGTTTTAACAGTTCACAAGTGAAACAGGAACTATACTGGAACCAGAGGTGTTACATAATCACAACTCAAAAGCACAGTCAGAAAGACGACAGCACACTGATTTAGCTGTTGTTTTATTGTATTTTAGTTTAGCAGTTTTTTAAATATACTTTTCTACTTCCCTAGAAATATAAATTCTTCACACTTTATAAGTATATTATAAAAGCTGGTTACCATTTCATCTTCTTGACCCTGGTTGATAGTCTTTCTTTCTTCTTTGTCCATATCTACAGTGGTTGGAAAGGTCTTGTGCTTCAGAACAATTGAAGATAACTGAGGGAAAGAGGAACAAATATTAGAACATTATCCTGTATCTTGGTAGACTATATCTGATACTAACTTCATACTACCAGATTTCTTGTTTTGATACAAGTTTAACTGATATTTAAGTAGTCATTGAAGTGCTGATTCTCGTGACATTTTCAATGGTGTGCCAGTTCTTGAAACTGCCTGGCTTACTACTATCACAAAGCTTGGCATATTTCATTAATTAATTTATACTAGCACTAGCCTTGCTACAAAGCCATTTAAATTCTGAGAGAAACTATTTCTACAGACTCTTCCTTTTTCATTCCCCAGACTCATCTACTGAGCACCTATCACATGTATGGCAATTGCTGGGTTAATCTCTAAGGCAGGTGTACCTCTATTGGAGACCACTCAACTGACTATGTCATTCTGATGCCAAGTCCACTGAGCAATCTTATTGTTCCTGAGTACCCATAATGCTTGTGTAGGAAAAAATTCATTGAGCTCACTGACAAAAATCTTTTTCCTGTATTAAAAAACAGATTAAATTCAAATATTAGACATTCAGCCACACATTAAAGAGAGTTGCAAAATGTAAAACAATGCCAGTTTTCTCGGTTTTTTTTTGCTTCTGGAAAATATATATATTTTTGGAAAATATGTTACTTAACATGTAGTATCTATAACTGTTCTATTAAATTAATATTCTTAAAGATCTATAAAAACTAATGTGGCGATAACAGGTATAACACATAAACAAAAGCTCCTTAGGGTTCACAACAGTTTTCAAGAATGTAAAAGGGTCTGAGCCCTGAGCCCAAAGAGTTTGAGAGCCACTGCTTTAGACTAGGCTGATCTCTGCAGAACACAGTGGGAATATTACCTCCCTCATTCCAGACGCCATACCTCCACTCATCTATATGGTGTATAGCACAAGTCTGACACATGGTAGGCACTCAAAAAATACTTGCTGAATGAATGACCTGATAAAGAATTTGTGCTAAGACAGCAATAGCCACATGTAATGTTTACATGATATGAATTAATAGCAAAGTAAAACCAACTGCAGGATTTCAAGTTAATCCCCCCCCATAAGACTACTGAAATCTCCCGATTTATGTCATCAACAAAATGACCAATAAAAAATATTGATGCCTCCTGAATGGGCAAAGTTTCTCTACTTTCTGGTAGCCCTGAAGACGGGGTTAGGGCTAGGTAGAGTCAGGGCTTTCCACAGAAATAAAATGCAAGAGTTTGATTACAAACACACACATACACACACAACATATTGGACTCAGTGCCATCTTGGAAAAGAAGACTCAGAGATATCTTGTTTCTCAGAGGAAAACAAGACACATTATCATACAAAACCTTTTAGGCAATTTAGTAACAATTTCTTCTCAGTCTAGGGTACTGTTAGAGCCCTGAAAAGTATAGTACTAGAGTCATCCCACCATTGTAAGACTGTTCCATCAAACCAATACAACTTGAGGCAGCAGTTATTCTCAAGGGCTATACACCTGCTGCTACAGACTTTGGGGGAGAATTAGCAAGTCCAACCTCTTTCCCTGTAGAAAAGATCAGCTGTTGTTGCCTGAACCTGTAAGGTTTAGTCCAATCCTGCAAGGTTTCAAATGTGCACATGCCTACCTTCAAAAGGTAATAAGGCAAAGGAACTCTGCCCTGACACTGTCCCCACTAAAGAATCCAGTCTGGGGTTCTTAACCTTTAATCCGTGGTTCTTCCTTAAGATCTGGACTGTGTCTCAGGATCATCACTCAGGATTTACCACTCATTTTTAACAACCAAAACATATAATTCTGATCCCCATTTCCCACCACCACCTAAAATATGTTTCTCGAGGGGAAGAACCTCTTCAAATTCTTAAGTGGAGAGACTTCTGCTTCCAACCAAGACTAGCCCTCCTAACTAAAACAACAAAATGAATAAAATATATAAAACTATATAGCCTTCAAGGAGCTGGACGTCAATGAAAGAAACTGATACAAAAATGGGTGAGCTCTACAATTGTCCCAGTTTACAAACTGAATAATTTACAGGATGCAAAAAAAAAAAAAAAAAATGTAGGACAGGAAACCCAGGGGGAGCCCAGCAATCTTCCTGAGTTGAAGAGATGAAGCTGGGAGTCTGGGGAGGCACCAAAGTGACTGGGTTTGCAGGGCAGATTACCAGAGAAGAGGTATGTACAGAGAAGGAACACTGAAAATCTGCAAAGTGGTCCCTTCTCAAGTCTTCAGCTGAATACTGATCAGCACTTGTGTGTGAGGAAACTACCAAGACCAGGGGAAAATCCACCCAAAAGGTTTAAGGGGAAAAATGCATCAGGGCTCACACAGGGCTGGGAAGAGTACCTGTTCCCACCAATCAGTGGGAAAACCTCATTAGCTGCATGAAATCAGGCGGAGTACTCAGAGGGTTTTGCTTCAGTAGTGGGTTCAAATTAACCTGAAACTAAAAGCTACTCTGTTCCTGCCTAACAAAACTTTTAAGACTTGAAAGAATAAAATTGTTTCCAAGTAACTTAACTGCTTCACAGAACACAGTCCAAGGAGATTTACAGGAATACAAAATATCCAGTTACAATGTCTGATATCCAATTAAAACTTAACAGGCTTGGGCTTCCCTGGTGGCGCAGTGGTTGAGAGTCCGCCTGCTGATGCAGGGGACACGGGTTCATGCCCCGGTCCGGGAAGATCCCACATGCCGCGGAGCAGTTGGGCCTGTGAGCCATGGCTGCTGAGCCTGTGCGTCCAGAGCCTGTGCTCCGCAACGGGAGAGGCCACAACAGTGAGAGGCCCACGTACCGCAATAAATAAATAAATAAATAAAAACAAAAAAACTTAACAGGCTTGCAAAGAAGCAAGAAAATATGACCCACAATGAGAAAAATCAAAGGACAGAAGAGGACCTAGAACTGACAGAGATAATAGAACTGGTAGACAAGGACATTAAAATGACTGCAAAGGAACTCTGCCCTGACACTGTCCCCACTATAGTTCATATGTTCAAAAAGCAAGAGGAAAGACTGATCATGTGAAGCAGAGACATGAAAAATATAAAAAAGAACCAAATCAAACATAAAATAAAAAGTACAATGTCTGACATGAAAAACACACTAGATGGGATTAACAGCAGATTCGATATTACACAAAAATAATCAATGAACTTGAAGACATAGTAATAGAAATATCCAAAATGAAAAATGGAGAGAAAAAAGACTAGAGGGGAAAAAAAGCTAACATAACAGCATCAGTAAGCTGTGGGACAATCTCAAGCACCCTGATATACATGTAAGGCAGGAGGGAATAAAAAATATGTAATTCTATAATGGCCCCAAAATTTCCAGATTAGATGAAAAACTATAAACCCACGGATCCAAGAAGTCCAACTAACACTAACCAAAGAACATAAGAAATTAAACCAAGGCATACCATCATCAAAACCCATGATGAAAAATGAGTTATATATATATATATATATATATATATATATATATATATATATATACACACACACACACACACACACGTATATATATACATGTATATATATATATGTGTGTGTGTATATGTATATATATATGTGTGTGTGTGTGTGTGTGTATATATATATATATATAGAAAGAAGCCAGAGAAAAAAGACATGTCACATACAAAGGAAAATAAATAAAAATGACATTAAATTTCTTGCTTAAAAACAATGCAGGCGAAAAGACAGCAGGGCAACATCTCTGAAGTACTGAGAAAAAGAAACTATTCTGAGAATTCTATACCCAGCAAAAATATCTTCCCAAATCAAAGGTGAAATAAAAGTCTTTTTCAGATACAAAAGCTGGGAAAAATTCACCAGCAGTGAACCTACACTATTTAAAAAAAAAAAAATTGTTAAGAGAATTCCTCAGATGGGGGAAAAAAAGATAACCGATGGTAATAAGGATCTCCACAAAGGATTGATGAGCACCAGAAATGGTAACTAAGTGGGTAACTATACACAGCAAAAGCACAAAGAACATGGAGAAATGAAAGTACACTCTTACAATGCTCTTAAGAAAGTAGAAAAAGAACAGCAAGTTATACCCAGTGTAGGCACTTAAGGGAAAGACTAAAACTCAGAAAATAAATAAATGAAATTTTAAAAAACAGAAAAATGATGAAAAAATCAATGAAACCAAAATCTGGTTCTTTGACATTAATAAAATTGATCATTTCTAGTTAAACTCAAAGGGGGGGGCACAAATTATCAATATCAGGAATAGAACAGGAGACATCGCTATAGATTATGCAGATATCAGAAGGATAATCAAGGAACCAACAAGCAACTTTATACAAACAAACTAACTTTTCTGCAGGTTTGAACTTACTTCCCAATAAAAAAACTTAAAAAAAAAATCTTTATCAGTCAGGGGATGGCTGTGAGTTGATAACTGCTAAAGCTGACTTAAAAGCTGAGTGATGAAAAAAAATTAAAATGAAAAAAAAAAAAAGCTGAGTGATGGTCCATGAGAGTTCATTATACTCATCTTTCTACTCTTTAATATGTATAAATTGTCCATAATGGAAAAGTTTTCTTAAATAAATAAAAGCCATCCATTTGCTAAAATATGGCACAAATGAACTTATCTATGAAACAGATTCAGAGACACAGTGAATGGACTTGTGGTTGCCAAGGGGGAGAGGGTGTGTGGGAGGGATGGATTGGGAGTTTGGGATTAGCAGATGCAAACTATCATATATAGAATGGATAAACAAGGTCCTACTGTATAGCACAGGGAACTATATTCAATACCCTGTGATAAACCAAAATGGAAAAAATATGAAAAAGAATGTGTGTATATATATATATACACACACACACACACACACACACAATTGAATCACTTTTTATACAGCAGAAATTAACCCAACACTGTAAATCAATATACTTGAATTAAAAAAAAAAATTCACCCATCTGAAGTGAAAATAAAAGAAAATTTTCAGAGGATAGTCATTCCTGGCACAAAGGGATATGAATCTTGAGGACTCTGAGTCCCAAATCTATTGACTCAACCTATTATGTTCAGGTATTATCCATAAACTCTTACCCCTGGGTTTTGAATCTAACTCTTCTTCACTCTTGTCTTTCATCCATTGCCTAGAAATATAGATGTACTTCCCCACTTCTGTAAATTCTAAGTTTTCAATGTAGAATATATTTGCAGATAAATAAGCATGCTTTTCATAATTTTAGAAAAAGAACTATCATTAAAATTCAATGTTTTCCTTAATTCCATATGCTCATAACTATTTAAAATCTTTTCCCCAAATATCTCTTGACAGAGTTCAAATTAGTCCAAGATAACTATATTTTCATTTCATCTTCTACAGGTAAAAACTGACCACAACAAAAAAAATACTCAAATTATTTTTAAATGAGCCATTACACATGGTGCACTGCCTACAACAATCTATGTTCATACTTTTCTAAATACAATTCTTGACCGTATTATCTCATTACTCTTTTTATAAGTGTTATTTCTCTGAAATTTAACTTACTTTTTGAGGCAAAGTTCTACTTTTTAAGGCAAAGTTCTTAAGTCTTACCAAACTTTACCAAAGATGAAATGTTAAAAATAATCTAAGTAATTCAAATTAAAAGTTGCTCTAAAAGTCACCAATTATTGTTCTCTATAAACATATTATACTTCATAGGAAATTACTAAGAATTCACTCGTCACATAAACTTTTAGTAAAACCCAGTGAGACAACTGCAACAGCTTACATTTAAAACATATACATATCATAAATGTATAAATTTTAAAAACATGTACATATATAGAAAGCCCTTAACATTTTTATGACATCATGAAGATAAAAATCTATATAACATATTTCAAAATATATTACTTATCAAGATGAAAATACATATTAAATACTATCCTACCATTTACCCAATTAGATATTTAAAACATTAATATCAAACTTCTAAAATCCATTTAACTTACAGAAGTATAACTTCCGGTGGTTTGCTTGAGGGCATGTGCTTTTTAATCAAGTCAATTTCTAGATCATAAAAAACAAAGAAATTTTTCTTACCAATAGCACTGTATCATCATTCCTTCCAACTGTTGATATTAGCAGAGCTTTCAAAAGCCGGCTCTTAATAACAAAAATAAAATGAAACTAAGCATAAAAATCCATTCAAATGACAATTTTCTGCCACATACTTGTTTGGGTTCTTTTTGAACTGTTTTCAAAATGACTAAGACATTAAAATTTAGGATTTTTTAATGCTCCAATTTTAAATGGGTTTTCAGAAGACATACCTTCTGCCATCTGACTGTCACTGCAGAGCTCCTATTACTTGAATAAATCATATCTAGCTAGCATACTGAAGTCCCAATTCCACGGTGCATGACTGAGCCTTGATGTTATCTAAATAGCAAGCAGCTTATAGGCTATTGTGCTTAACCAAACCCTTCCTTGCATTTACAATGAACCTGATTTTTTTGTGTGAGTAAAAACAGCAGCACTGGACAAAGTGAAGCTATCAGGAATAAATCACACAAAATCTAATGCTAATTTTTGTGAAACTTAACTCATTTTTTCATATTATGTAATTACTAAGAACCATTTAAGGTACAGTCTTAAACCTAGGGTTAAGAGTCAGATCTCATTTCCTAAAACAAGATGAGCTGGACTTAACAAGCATAGAATCCCCACACCTAAGGCATCTTTGCTTCAAACCTGAGTTTCGCACGAGCTGTAACAATATTATAGTATTATATGTGGAGGGTTTTCTTTGAGGATACTCAATGTATGTGCTTAGATTTCCAAAGTAGGTAATTTTATGAGGTGAATTAGGGAATGAATGATCTGCCACTCAAGTAAAACCTCAAGCAAATTTTTTTTTTCAAGCAAATTCTGAATAAATATTTTTAATTTAATTTTTTACTTCTGTTGGTATTTGCCAACTTCAGGGAAACTGAAGTTAAAAAAATAAAATTAGGGCTTCCCTGGTGGCGCAGTGGTTGAGAGTCCGCCTGCCAATGCAGGGGACACGGGTTCGTGCCCTGGTCCGGGAAGATCCCACATGCCGCGGAGCGGCTGGGCCCGTGAGCCGTGGCCGCTGAGCCTGCGCGTCCGGAGCCTGTGCTCCGCAAGGGAAGAGGCCACAGCAGTGAGAGGCCCGCGTACCACACACACACACACACACAAAATTAAATTAAAAATGTACTATTCAATATTTGCAAAACTAAATAAGTATTAAAAATTCTCAAATGATATTTTTTGTAAGTTTGGAACATGAACTTCTTAAGTTTTAAAAATTAAAACTGCACTAAAACTTTTGGGCCACCTTGTATTGTTGAAAAACAAAATGAATCATCCCACTTTATTTTGTAGTTCTAGGTTTTTTCCTGAGAATTAAACATACCTATACATGTTAAATAAAGATTTGATAAACACACCTTTCAGAACCACAAAGCAAAGGGTGTTTCAAAGATTCTGAAGTATAAACAGCAAAGCCAGCATTCTGTATTATTTCATCAATATTTCAATCAATATTATTTCATTGTCAAATTTGTAGCATCCACAGCAATTAAGATGACTTTCTGCAATTCAAAAGCGTTCTACCTTTACAACTGAAATATGCCCTATTAATATAAAATCCTAACTCTACTCACTGTCCAACCTTAATTTTAGTATCTATACAAATATTTGTGTAAAAAGAATGACAAAATCTCAATCTCCCAACAACAGTAACCAAATTGTGACAACTTTATGAGGGCAAAACTTAACACTTCAAGTCAGCTCCTAACAATAAGAATGACATAATATAATTTAATGAATACATGGAAATTTTACGAGGATACCAGCTAAATCTTAACAAAGCTCTACTCAATACCCATTTTATCACTTCCCATCTTGAACTTTCTCTTATAATACATGCTTTTGTTTCTGTGTTTAGGCTTAAGGAAGACCATTGTATCCAATATACACCAAACTAAAACTGTATTTACATTTGTAAAATGCAGTCTTTGTAAAATTATTTTTTTTGTAAGTTATAAAACAATGTGATAGCTGTAACAAAATAAGTTATAATTAGGAAAGATAATGCAATTTTCTGTCAGGGTCAATTCAAGAACATTAAGAGTCATAACCTAACCTACACTATAACATACATGCACACATTTTTATCACTTTTATTATATACGCTATTTAAAGAAAGAAATCAACCCATTTATTCAGAGAAACCCCATGTGGTAAGACTATCATTAGACAAAATAATGGCTTTGAGTATTACAGTCAACTGTATAGTATTTAATCAGTAAAAACTGGGAGAAGGTACCTTTGGACTGACAAATGGTATCTATGCTTTATTCTCATTATTAAAAAAAGGAAATGAGTAAAATATATAATTTATATACAGCATAATTAAGTTTGTCTACTTAATATGAATGAGAGATTTTTTTCATTTATTCAAGTTATTTTGAACTTAAAACTTTTATACTTCCCCTTAAACCTTCCTCATGTATGTGACTTTCTAAAACTCCATACTCAAGGACTGAGAGTTATGAAAGTATTATAATTGCTAGATTGATTTCAAAATCTTACCATCTATTATGAAAAATGCTACAGCAGACAACTGAAAGCAGTAGAAAGGCTCACTATGATAAGACCAGTCCTAAAGAGTGAATATTCAAAACTGGCAGAACCAAAAAGGCCTCAAAAGAAAACTGGCACCCACCCCTAAGACAACCAAAGGATGAATATAGCTGTAAATTGGTGACGTAACTATCAGGGGTAACAGTGTGTCAGGATGGGAATGAGGGAGACTTTCGTGCTCTTTGAATGCTTTCACCATCTATGTGCAATAATATTTTTAAATAGTTAAAGAAGAAAGTAAAGGAAGAAGACTGAGCATATGTACAGAATTCTAATTCTACCACACGTGGCCAACTGTGGGCCTGAACTTGTAGGACCCTCCAGATGGTCTCTATCAGACCATTCCACTCTCTTTGCCTGGCTGCACTCTTATTGTTATTTTACCCCAGACAAGGTAAAGTACCATTTTGAAGGCTCCTTTAACAAGCATATTTCAAGAAAGCTACAGTTAGCTATTTTTATTTTTCTGTCTCCTCCATATTTTGGCTCCACTGAGGAAAAGTACTAGCCAGTGATACAGCATAAGCAACAGCAAATTCTAAATTATTTTATCAAACTAATTCAACTATAAGTATTAAGTGAGCATATATGACATATTCACTACTATATTAGGAACAGTAGGAGATATACAACTTTATCCCAAAATACAAAAAAACAAAACAAAAACAAATGAAAAGAGTACACAACTCAAGAATCAGCTTCAATTTGTTCTTAAATGTCAATTAATTCAACACGAACTATTTTGCAAGTTCCTTCACCCATCTTGGTTTCAACTTCTCCACTAAAATGAGACGGCTGGAATACTGGGTTGGCCAAAAAGTTTGTTTGGGTTTTTCTGTAACATTTTACAAAAAACCCGTACGAACTTTTTGGCCAACCCAATAACTCATGATTTACTCCAACCATGAAAGCTTCTGAGCTACACAAGTATCGCCTGTGTATATAGCCTTCTCTTGCACTCTTTCACCACTAGGTGACGTTCCAACATTGGTAAGAAAAGAGGCTGACAGTTTTCACAAGCCTTAGCAAGGCAATCACTGATCAAGAATGATTAAAGGTAAGAAATTTTATATAGTTTTTTTTAGTACCAATGGAAATACTAATAAGAGAAAGTAGGAGTTGCCTATAATAGAACTTCTATTTCATGTGTCTCAATGGAAAAATAAGACATGGCAATAAACATAAAACATGATAATGGGAGGGAAAGGCAGGTATATTATTCCCTTTATAAAGATTACTGCCAAATTCACAATCATCTGATCTTACAATGCTATAGAACCAGGGAGGGGGAAAACAGTAACAATTAAAGAGCACATGATCCTATTAGAAAACAAGATGAGGTAAAGTATGAAATTACGTGATAAAACATTATTTGCCTATTAAATTGGCACACACACACAAAAAAGAGCACCTTTATATACTGCTGTTAAGAGTGCATCTGTACTAGCTTTTTGGAAAACCAACTGACAGTATACAAAAATTTAAACTTCCTACATACTTTGATCCAACAATCCCAATTAGAAATCCATGTCACATGTACCTATACATGTATGTTACTACTATAACAGTTTCTTCAAATTCCTCTCTGCATTGTTAGACTTATGAAATAGACTATAAATGTTTTGTGCTTTTTATTTTTCTTTAGGGGTGAAAGTGGGTACCTACAAACAAACAAGCCTACCTGAAACAAATGAGAGTATTTTAAAACACGCACAAAAGAAATTGTGTGCCATGGGCATTTAATACAATAAGAATTGACAAATCAAGAGTTCTAGTAACAAGGTCCAGTGGTTAAGAATTCACCTTCCAATGCAGGGGACACGGGTTTCGATCCCTGGTCAACCCTGGTCGGGGAACTAAGATCCCACATGCCGCAGGGCAACTAAGCCCACGAGCCACAACTAGAGAGCCCATGTGCCACAACTACTGAGGCTGTGCGCTCTGCAACCCACGTGCCACAACAAAAAGCCCGTGCACCGCAACAAAGATCCCATGTGCTGCAACTAAGACCCAACGCAGCCTAATTAATTAATTAATTAATTTTAAAAAAGAGTTCTAATAACAACTGTATAAATAAACCAAATTGTTTGTTTGTGCCTAAGTCCCCAAACTAAAAGTTACACGTTTAGGGGTAAGGGATTAAGAGGTACAAATTATTACGTATAAAGTAAGTTACAAGGGTATATTGTATAACATGGGGAATATAGCCAATGTTTTATAATAACTATAAATGAAGTATAATCACTATATTGAATCACCATATTGTACATCTGTAACATATAATATTGTATATCAACTATACTTCAACTAAAAAAAAGTTACACTTTTCAGAGGTAAGGTAAGGGTTTTTGTTAAGCAATATATACATGAATGTTTCTTCCACTTTAATGCAAATTAGTGACTATTTCTTCTAAAATGTAATGCTATTAATCCAATCCCTAATAACTTGTTTGACATTTCAATCAGCAATTTAAAAGATGGTCTTTGAAATTTAAACATTCTTAATTCTAAGACTCGTATTTTCCACATTTTAGCATAGTTAAAATTGGTATATAACTTATAGATGAAATCTTACTGCTGCAGTTGACAGGTAACCATGGTGACGCAGTGATCAATGCATGCACACACTCAAAGTTGGTGTCAACTGGTTATAGCATTGTCATTTCAGTTGAGTAAAGTGCATTATTGGCAGTACAATGCTGAGTTTAAATTGATTATTAAAAATATTCAAAAAGATTACACTGTAGTTGCATACTGAAACAAGAAGTAATCATTTGCACAGAAAAGTATCAAAATAGAGCAGCAGAGTGGAAAGGAAGAACTAGGATCAGAAGGGGTGGGGGGATAGGGAAAGGTAGAGAAGGAAAAAGGAAGAACAGAAGAACTTTCCGGAGAATTATACTTCTAAATCTTCAGTATGTTAAGGAGTCACACATAGACTACAGATATGTTCATTTTTCTTATAACAACAAACTCCAAAATAATTTTTCTTCACTAACTCAGCATATGTCACTTCAGGATTATTGTATTATGCTTACAAAAAAACAAAATTAGTTTTACTCATGATCTATACTACAGTATGGTTCACATTTCATTTTTCCAAACATTATAAAGGCTCAACCTCAAAGAAGCACAAAATCACCAGGAAACCATTCTGTACAAAAAGTACAATCCTGCAAATTTCCACTTACAACTGATAGGCACTTGGATCAACTTTTTTCAGTTACGTGAATTTTTTTCCACTTTACTCCTTTTCCCCAATTTGAAACCTACTCATGCTGATTCAGCATAGAAAGGAAGTATAAAGGCCTTAACATTTTCATTCAGCAAATATTTCAATAATACAGAACTTTAAGTTACTACTGAAGAGGATAATGGCCTTACTCATGGTACAACCATCACAGAAATCTAAACTTCCTCCATTTCCTATGGTCATTCTATAATCCACTATTCAGGATTTAAAAAAAAATCAATGTATTTGGGTACTATGTCAACCGTAATAATAGTGACTGACATTTGAAAAGGGATTTTTAGTTTACAAAATATTATCATTTACCAGTTTTCAATCAATACTGTCTTTTAAAAACAGGAAAAAAAATAATCTTCACTTAACTAAGATTAGCATTTTTCACCTTCCCTAGAAAGTCAAGCACGGGGTGACTTTATACCGAAAAGCCTTGCCAACAAATTAATGTAGACAGCACCATCCATTTTCCACAACTTCATTTGAAAGCAGCGTGTACTTGAAATACACGCTTTCATACGGAAAACAGCGTAGGTTCCTAAGACAGCCCGCAAATGACCTTTTTACCTCTCACAATGCTGCTGATCTACTTCATATAACACTAGCCTGGGTGTTGAGGCAGGTAGCCAGGTTACCAAGCCTCTACCTCCTCTGTCCATTTCTTAATTATTAATATTCCCCAAGCCTCTACTTCCTCTGCCTACTTCTTAACTATTAATTCCTCCATGCTCCTCTCTAACAATATCATGGGCAAAGGGTGGCACCACTGGCCCATCTACAGTGGCAACCACCAATCAGTATTGTCAGCACTGCTCTCTCAGGAGTTCCAGACCCACGGATTCAAACATCTACAGTCCATGTTTGCAGACAGCTAAATTCAAATGGCTTGTTTCAACTTTCTTCCAAAAACCTGCCCTCTCACCTGCTGCTGCCACTACCAATTCCCTCTACTCCTTTAACGAATAGGACTTGCCTAAAAAGCCATGCTAGGAAATTGGAAGTCATCCTAGACTCCTTCCTATCCCACACCTTCTACATCCATCTGGGCACTAAGTCTTATCATTCCTACCTTTCTCAAACCCACCTCACCCCACCCTACCTGCACTGGCATGCCTCACCTTGGGTCCTGATCCCCTCTCCAGTCTCCCTCATTCTAATCAATATACGAACCTGATGTGATCGTTTCTCTCTGCTTAAAATTTCAAGGGCTTCCTATTGTCTGCAGCATCATTTCCCAACTGGTACAAGTCCCTCCAAAATAATTTTTTTTTTTGGCGGTACGTGGGCCTCTCACCGCCGTGGCCTCTCCCGCCGCGGAGCACAGGCCCCAGACGTGCAGGCCCAGCAGCCATGGCTCACGAGCCCAGCCGCTTCGCAGCACGTGGGATTCTCCCGGACCGGGGCACGAACCCGCGTCCCCTGCATCAGCAGGCGGACTCCCAACCACTGCGTCACCAGGGAAGCCCCAAAATAAAAAAACTTTAAAGGCATTGACTGCTCATATAAATTGAAGAAAAGTACTGCATTAAACAAAGTTAAGTAGCCCTCTTACCAGCAAGACTTTGGAAAGTCTTACAACACACGATACTATTATGTGTTTGCCTACCATGGGAAACGGGTGCAAAAGAGAGACCCAACTGGGCTCCAAGGACAAAGTCACAACTAACTGGGAGACATAAAATCCTTCAGAACCTGGCCCTGCCTAGTTGTCAACACCACCTTCCATTCATCAAAGGTTATTATTCACCTCCTACAAACCTTACATCCCATCTATACAGAACACAACTTGCAGTTCTTCAAAGAGCCCTACTGATTCCTGATTCCATTCTTTTACATACATCGTTCCTTCTGCTAAGAATGCCGTTCCCTAATTTAGGCTGGCTGAAGAGCTCCTGCGAGTCCTTCCAGCCCCTGGTCAGTTATTTTCTCTACTAAGCTTTGATTGTCCCTTCCACCCCGCAGCAGACTTGTCCCACCTCTGTCCCTCCTCTACACGTGTCAGAGCAGTCAGCACTTGTCTCACAATATTGGGCTTACAGACTAAAAACAGACTTAAAGTTGGGAAGCAGGCCAGCACCCAGCAACATAGCTGACTGAATCAGACAGGGCAAGACAGGAGGTGAGTGTGAGGAAGGGGTAAAATCTTTCCTTTTTCTGGGCAAAATTTCACAACAAAGTAAATTTTGTTTTTGCCCCACTCCCACATCTCATCCTTATGCCCCTTTCGCTTTCCTGACTCTCCCCATACCCTCTCCCCAGGTCCTTAGTGACCTCACCTAACTCTATACAACCGCCGCCACAAGACTATGCTCATCAGTATCAACTACTTCCTCGTCCAGTTCATCAAGAGTTATTCTGTTCAGAAGTTAATACATAAATGGGTTACAGCTTCTCAAAGCTGGCAAATCCAAGATGAATCTCTAGGCAACAATTTATTTAGTTATTTATTTTGGGCCGCACCATGAAGCATGCAGGATCTTAGTTCCCTGACCAGGGGTTGAACCCGTGCCCCCCTGCAGTGGAAGCGTGGAGTCCTAACCACTGGACAGCCAGGGAAGTCCCCAAAATATTTTTTCTTTAAGCATGAAGGAGATACAGGGAGTGGGCATTACAGTTCTACCACTCAGAGAGGCTGGCCCATAAAAATCTGGGAGTCCTCCTGACTGAGTCTCCCTGCTTCCCAGGAGCAGCCGTGGGCACTACTAGCAGAGACAGATGGAGCTGGTGCTATGGCAATCCTACGGATCACCCATTCTTTTTGGGTTGAAAAGTTTTATTTGCTTTAGAGACCAGTGACGGTCAGTTTTTCATTATTATGGACAGAAAGTCTCACCAACACGGTCACCAATGAACTTAAAACAGTGCCTCTAGGGCTTCCCTGGTGGCACAGTGGTTGAGAGTCCACCTGCCGATGCAGGGGACACAGGTTTGTGCCCCGGTACGGGAAGATCCCACATGCCGCGGAGCCATGAGCCATGTGAGCCATGGCCGCTGAGCCTGCGCGTCCGGAGCCTCCGCAACGGAAGAAGCCACAACAGTGAGAGGCCCACGTACCGCAAAAACAAACAAACAAACAAAAAAAACAATTCCTCTATTCTAACCAAGTAATATCTTAAAATCCAACCCTAGACCATTGTTTGATTTAGGAAAAGGCAAATTAATTGAGAAAACCAAGATGTTGCCCAAGTACCCTTAATATTTCAAAATAAATCTGTAATTATTAAATTAGCATTCTAGAAAGAATCAGTATGGTTTATCACTACTTCCTATTTCATAAAAAATCATTTGTTACAATGTCATTGTCTACACGTGCCAAGTACGTGCTAAATGCTGGAGATTACAAAGATTAAATTTCTAACCTCAAGAAGCCAAACCTAGGCTAGACAAGTAAACAAACCTATCAAAGCGGTTGCACACTGCAGTAAAGTAAGTATCATGCGAGCACTGGGAGCACGGAGAGGCACAGGGAGGGAGGAAGAGGCAGGCAAGGGACAAAAGTCTTCAGAGAAGAACTCTCCCTTGATCTAAGACCTGACGGGTGTGAAGTTCATCAAGCAAACAAGCAGTAAAAAGGGGAAATAAGAGAGAGATGGAATCCAAGTAGAGGAATTACCATATGCATAAGTGCTAAGGTGAGAAATCCCAGAAAATGTTAGGAATACAAGTTACTTGAACTAGCTGGAGCACAGGATGGCCTCTGGGGAATGGCTGAAAATGGAGCTGAAAAAGATGGAACAGAATCAAGTTATGATGAAAGATCTTGTTTGATAAAGATATGGATTAACTTGTACGTGATGGAGATTCTGAACTTTTCTCAACTGAAAGAGACCCAAGGACGTGCCAAGAGGCCACATTCCCAAAGAATACAATGTGAATGGTGTGCAAAGCAGCAGTTCTGTGTTCCCTTGCTAGACTGTTTACCTCCAAGAAGGCAGAACTCACTCATCAACATATACCCAGCATCTAGCCCTGTGCTTGGCACAGACAGGAACTAAAAAAGTATCCAATAGTTAGATGTGCCAACACAATCTTAGGGCTCAACTAAGAGGCCCTAACCCAGCCTCCTTCCTTACTGCCTATAAAACTCACAACTCTTACGCACTACAACAATTGGTAATTGGCACAACTTTTAAAGTAACATGGGGAAAGGTATGGGCTGCACCAGAGATTAGAAAGGATTTTGAGAAAACACACATTAAGATGCTTTTGAACCTGACAAAATTAAGCAGTTTTTCTACTCTTCTCACCAAAAACTGAACAGAAAATAACTGTAGATTAGCTCAAAATTATTCAACAACTAACTCTAAGACAGTGGTGATAACTATAAAAAGTATATTTTTATATAGGACCCATGGAATAAAAATCTATTTTAACTAACAATTTGCTAGACTAGTGTTTCAAATAATTAAGTGCTACTCAGGTTACTTGCCTGCAGTACTTTACATTTCACTTAGTAAACTGAATTATATTAGGATAATTAGCATGTAAGTAAGAACTCCATCTCAGGTGCTTGGGAAAACAATAAGGAAAAAATATTTGGTCTACAAAGAACCAGTGACTACATCTAATCAATCCAAAGGCCAGAGAAGTAAAACAAAATTTCAAGACTTCTTTTTAAAGAAAAGATGTAGACACATTTCACTAACCAGAATTTCTAAATGAAAATAAGGGAAAATAGGGCTTCCCTGGTGGCGCAGTGGTTGAGAGTCCACCTGCCAATGCAGGGGACACGGGTTTGTGCCCCGGTCTGGGAAGATCCCACATGCCGCGGAGCGGCTGGGCCCGTGAGCCATGGCCGCTGACCCTGCGCGTCCGGAGCCCATGCTCCGCAACGGGAGAGGCAACAACAGTGAGAGGCCCGCATACCGCAAAAAAAAAAAAAAAAAAAAAAAAAGGAAACATAAAATCCTATTAAATAAACATATTTTTAAATTTTATAATGCAGCCAGGGAGAGAGACAACAGGTAACATTAACACAGAGGATGGGGGAAAAAGAGACTGCAAACACACCCAGAAACATCAAGATAAAAATATACATCAAATGTACATTAGAGACCCATGAAATTAACATCTTGAGCTTTATAGGATGTCACTACCAAAGATGCAAAATCATGGTATTTTTGCTATAAAAGCCGGAATTAAACAGTATGTCATTATTGCCTGCTGCTCCAGTTTAGAAAAAGCAATCCTCAATCACAACCCACACACACACTCTCTCACGACACACAGATACACACAGTGTGACTTGTTTTGAATATGTTAAATGTTATTAAACTAATAAATAATAGTAATTTACCAATTACTGAGCCTCTTATCCTCACAATTCTCTATGTTTTATTACCTCCATTCAGCCAATGAAGAAGCTAAATAGGGTTAAGGGACTACAGAGCTAGTAAGTGATGAGGCTAGAATTCAAAATCACTTGTATATGGCTCTGAGGCCACATTTTAACCAATACACATGCCCTCTCCCAGGGCATAGGACTGTTAAATCTTTAGTCACCATAACATTTCTTTAATGACTGGTGTTTTCTTACTGTGCTATCCCCAGAGTGATATTTAAGTTCAAATACTTTAAATTTCATGGAAAACATTAACAACTTACAGAGTTGTTTTTAAATAAGGCAAATCTTGCTAGCAGTAAGGAGACATTAACTCTTAAAAACACTGATAGTCAGGGCTTCCCTGGTGGCGTAGTGGTTAAGAATCCACCTGCCAATACAGGGGACACGGGTTCAAGCCCTGGTCCAGGAAGATCCCACATGTCACGAAGCAACTAAGCCCATGTGCCACAACTTCTGAAGCCCGCGCGCCTAGAGCCCATGCTCCACAACAAGAGAAGCCACCGCAATGAGAAGCCTGCGCACCGCAACAAAGAATAGCCCCCACTCGCGGCAACTAGAGAGAGCCGGCGAGCAGCAACAAAGACACAACACAGCCAAAACAAAAAAAACAAAACAAACAAAAACAAAAAACACTGATAGTAGCTGAATATCCATCTAGAATTATAAAAAGTACCAAGAGTGCCCCAATAATCCCAACTTTATTACTTAGCCCTTTAATTATGCTAGGTTTTTCGTGTGGTATAAAACAGCCAGTATAACCCTAGGGAAATAGCAGATTTTCCTAAACACCTAATTTCTTTCTCCATTATTCACACTGTGGAATCACACCACATATGGATTTAATTACAATTCAACTATCTGTGCTGCAAGAAAAAAGAAAAACAAGAGAGAAAAATACTCTAAATAATGGCGGCAGGACGCTTGCCCTCACATCCTTGTCCCAGAGTGAGCATGCAACGGAGACTAAATCTGGTGTTCCTTGGTCAATCCAAAGCACATAACCGATTATGATTCCAGAAAAAAGTAACCTATACTAATAGCTGAAGAAAAAACTAGCTGTGAGAATTGAAAAACCATATGCCAGTTAACCAGTTTTCAAACTGGTGCCTTCCTAAATGACTTTTTCATGGGTAATTTTGACTTCACAGGATTTTTATCTTAAATGAGAATGTAGGCCCAAAGCCCCTACATAAAAGGGGATTTCATTTTACTCAGCTGTTTAGATCAGAAAGAATTAGGAACCAAAATACTTGTCTTTTATATATCAAAGTAAGTTACTAACATATTTTTCATCCTACTTTACAAATAGGAAAAAGAGAGCAATAGGGATGCTGTAAAGAAGCCATGCTAGACACATGTGGGAACTGTTCCATGACTTATTTTAAAATAAACTAAAAATGTAATAGAAGTCTGTCAAGTGATCAAAATCAATCCTTTAAAGTTGGTTCTCAATAAGAAAAAAAAAAAACACCCCACAAAACATACATTGAGTTTTGAGATGTGCCATTACTACAGAGTACAAACTAAAGACAAGGGTGAAAAGAACACCCAACTAATAGAAAGCTTCTCCTTTACCAACATGCTGTCACTTACCTCTCCAGACATCAGTTTCCTTTTCTATAAAAAGAAGGGGCTAGTCTAAATAACCTACAACCACTCAGCATTATTATTTTCCAATCTCATACCTCCTTATTTCAATGTCCAACTCATAAACTCCTTTGTGAAAAAATTAAAAAAAAACAAAAAAATAGCAGTCAATTAATCTAGCTTGCTATCACTGAGGCAGACCTGTCTTTCACCTCATCACCCAACAACAGATACAAATAAATTTTATTAATAATTTCTGAGAAAGATTATATAGATATCAGCGTGTTCCACATCATGTAATCAAGAAATTCTACTTTACAGTTAACTCACCTTTCCTGGAAATTATGCTCCTAATCTAACTAGTATCTGAGTGTCATTGGATATATATATTTTTTTTTGGACGCGCTGTGCTGCTTGTGGGATCTTAGTTCCCCGACCAGGGATCGAACCCGGGCCCCGGGCAGTGGAAGCTCAGAGTCCTAACCACCGGACCTCCAGGGAATTCCCTCAACGGGTTATTTAAAAGCAAGATCCACAGCGAGTAAGTGAAAGAGTCAACAAGAGAGAAATTTTGATTAAGAGATTAATTACAAAAAAAAAAGATTAATTACAACTCACTTCATTCACCCCATCTTACATACAAAAAAACAGACTTCAAACACAGGGTACTAATTTCTTCCTGCATTCCCAGCTCATACTAGCATTAGTGGCCTTTGGTGATAAGATAAAAGATGCATTTTCACCTGTAACTTCAAAGATACGTGCCTCTGAGAAGCTCCATTTTCATAAATCTATGTGGACCCTTCCCTTGGGGAGACACATACATAAGGTACATAAGTCCTTTTTTAATTTGGACAGTCTCAAAGTTTGCTATTTGAGTTAATATTTTACAATCTCAGACCTAGCAAAGGCCCCAATACAAGCCTGTGGGTTGAAGATATTACGAGGCCTGGTGTTGGGATAGCTCTCTGGAAACTCTTCAGCAATCCTCATCCTCAACTTTCCTCTGTCTCAGATATTTGATTATTTGGACAACTCTCCCTTTCCTTCATTCCACTTTTCTCCCTTCTTACTGAGGACCAAAAAATCATTTTCAACTCACCATTATAACAGTGATCGTTTTTTCCAGTTACCATTTATTCATAACATTTCACATTACCTCTATTTTTAATCTAATATGTTTTTAATGTTTTTAACTCAATTTTTATAATTACTAGTTACCATTAACTTCAGGACATTCTACCTTGTAATTGATACATACTTTTCTCCAGATTAAATAAGCCTAGAACCTTTTACTTTTTAACCTAAATCTTAAAATATGTAGCCCAATCCTGATCCTCTCTCATTTCTCTACTCTCAAAATATGAAGATCAACAACATTAAAGTAAGACTGTAATGATAATTTCCTTGCTTCTTGCTTGTTACCTGGACTAGTTAAGTGGGTTAATTAGAATACGGTTTTGATGACTACAGATTTACTCTCTCCAACAGGCCAGTTGGCTTCATTTCACACAGAAAAACTATGTTCTAAAACCAAAGACTAAATCCCATCAGCTAACTCTTAGATCCAGATTTAACCAGATGAGCTATACAGCACATTCAGAACACATTCCATCACTGGAACAAACCTTCTGGTTATGGACCAGGTAGACATCAGACACTAGATTATCTTCCTTTAGCATACCACTGTGAGTTGTTTTAAGAATGTTGTCTAGTTAGTGATAAGCTGCTAACTCCTATTCAACTTAGGGTCTGTTCACAAGGTCCCCTGCTTAGGTTACCCAGTATACCAGTGAACAAAAGCCAGCTTTAGATGAACCAAGTAATCAATATCATTTTGAAATTCTACTTCTGTCTTCTAAGATTTTAGAAACTACAACCACCACCTCATTGTCATTCACAAGCATGAAGTTCCTATTTCCACCATCACCTAGACCAGTGGGAAAAAATACAAAAACTAAAGACAAAACTCCACAGCATGCCCCATTATCATTCATCATTGCCCACTTCCTAGGACTGCTATCCATTTCAGCAATAAAGTATAGTCACATTTAAAACCTTATATTCACAGTGGTTACAAAACCACCATGCTAAACAAGCACAGCCCTGATTCAGTATATGGAATGGAAGGGGGAAAGGAATATTTACTATGTGCCAGGAAGAGTGCTCCTTTCTTTACATATGCTCTCAGCTAATCCTCAAAACTCTCTGACGTAAGTACTAGTATTCTCCTTTGTTAATTAAAAAAAAAAAAGAAAGAAAAAGCAGAACAGGGAAGTTGAGCAACAGTATAAGGGACTTTCAACACAGCCAGAATCCTAGCTCTGTTACTGTATGTGACATAGAGGTTTCTATTTCTAGGTTTACCGGATTAGCTGCATGTGACTTTCAGCAACTTAACATCTCTGAACCTCAGTTTCCCCATCTGTAAAATGGGGTTTATATGAGACAATTCACATCATGTTTAATTCAAAGCATAGTATACAGTAAGCTTACTCAATAACTATCAGCACTGGTCAAAGTCGATAGCTAGTTAAGAAAGTCAGATCAAACTCAGGTCTGATTCCCAAGTTCATGCTTCTTCTACTACGATATTCTGTAGCAGCAAACACACATTATTATCCACATAAGAATCCATACTCGAAATACAACAGATGGGAAACTGATGTTACCTAAATGAAATAACTATTTAGGGCTAACTAAACCAACAGAAGGATTTTAGCTCCAATAACTAATAAGCAGAACCAAGTAGAAAACTCATCAGAAAATACTGTTTAGACATTCAGGTTATAGAGTTTTGTTTTAACTACTGTGAAACTATTTTCCTATCTATATAGGAATTTATCCTATTTATCTCAAATCAATTGTAAATTAAAACTTTAACAACCAAAGCTACCCCAAATAAAGCTTCCTGGTCAGCCTGGACGAAGAACTCTGCCCTCTTACTACATAATTTGAACACAGAGTCAAAGTGAAGCCTGTCAACTTTATTGCTACTTAATATTTTTATTTTTTTGTAATTGTACTACTTAGGAAATAACGCAACCAACCAATGTCAACGTTCTTCCTATCCAATCCCCTGACCAAAAACAGGCTTTGCTGTTCTAATAATGTTCAAAAATCTCACTTAGCCGTCTCATCCTCATCTGCTTTAATGGTGGATAATGCAAAAACAAGGATAGCAGCAAAGGTAAACTTTCTTAACAATTATTAATAATAGGCTTACTATTTCAAGCAACTTCCAGGAACTGACTTGCTTTTAAAAAGGGTCGCTAAACCAGAATGGCATGCCCGCATACATTTATTTTGGCAACTGTAGCCTATTCAGCAAAGCAACAATCCTCCTAAGAAAAGAATACCACATATATTCCAGTGAAACAAAATTAATAAATGTGCCTTGGTACTAAAAGGCTGAATTCTAAGCAAAGGTAGAGCTTTTTTTTTTTTTTTTTCTGTGGTACACGGGCCTCTCACTGTTGTGGCCTCTCCTGTTGAGGAGCACAGGCTCCAGACGCGCAGGCTCAGCGGCCACAGCTCACGGGCCCAGCTGCTCCACAGCATGTGGGATCTTCCCGGACCAGGGCACGAACCCGTGTCCCCTGCATCGGCAGGCGTACTCTCAACCACTGCGCCACCAGGGAAGCCCGGTAGAGCATTTTTAACTAAGTAATCGCCCTTCAAAAGACAATCAAATCAGAACACCTTCACTTTAGCAACGAAGTCTTTAGAAAAGTATTCATTTTGCAATTATCTTAAACGTCCCTGCATTTCTTAGATTTTTAAAAATTCTAACTTCCTGATTCATAGATCTAAAATAGTCATTACATACATAAACGTTCTACTCATTTCGTATGGAATCATGTAGGAAACATAGGTTTCTGTTTCTAGGTTTACAACTCCATACCCATTCATTTTGCACTAATGTAACCATTCAATATAGCTCTAAAACACTGATGAAAAAGTAGTTAATTATCTGAGTGATTCATACCTCCTATGTCCAGACACCAAGATCCAAGGATGTTTCTGTCAGATCTGTGGGAAGAGGAAATGATAAACACCTGTCACAAAAGCTTTCCAAACTGGGAAGCTCTGAATTACTACTGTCAATCCCCAGCCAGATTCCCTCCGCTCCCCCTCCCCCCGCCCCCCGCAAAAAAAAAAAGAGGTCACATATCCACCAGAACCTAACTTTGCGAATGATGTGGGGAGAAGGAAAGGCTCTAAAGAGAGCGGCCATGGAGGTACTGGAGAAAGGGCCCCGGGTTTTTCTAGAGTCAAAGTGAGAGGCCTTAAGCAAGTCATAAGTCACTTTTCCTCTCTGGGCCTCACTTAGCTTAATGCGGTGACTGGCCAGGAGCTCCACTACTCCGTGGCTAAGGACGAAATGAAGATTCCTCAGTCAGCACCCGCACAAACCCATCAAGCGCCCTGCCAATACCCCTACCTTCGATCTCACCGTCTCCCGTACTTTCTGAAAGGGCTGGACCACCATCTCACTCTCAAACCCAACACACTCGCCTTCCCCCCAAGCGGCGTGTCCCAACCAGGCCTTCACACCCACAACGTGGTGCCCTCCTCCGCGCCTCACCTGTCCCAGACAGACATTCCGCAGTCTTAACGCTCCTCTCCCCACCCCACACACACCTTCCCCGAGAAGTGATGCCCAATTCCGGCTCGAGGAGGCCGACCACGAGCTCACCTGGTACCCGCCACCCCCGACAATACCATTCACCTCCTCCAACCTCCCACCGGCTCCACGCCCTGCTCAACCAGCCCTCCGACGCCTCGGGGGAGCTGGGGCCACTCACCCGGCACCGCCGCGCCGTCTCCTCGGCGGCCTCCCGGCCGGAGCAGCCGAGGGGCCGCGCAGGGCCGGGGCCCACCGCTGTCGCCGCCGCCGCCGCCGCCGCCGCCGCCGCCTCGCCTCAGCCCAGCCCCATCGCCCTCGGCCGGCGCTGGCGGCCGCGGGTCGCTCGAGCTCGAGGCGCCGCCGCCGCCGCCGCACGCTGCGGCTCGGGGTGAGGGGAGGGAGGAGCCGCGGCGGGGCCCGGGCCGAGGCGGGCGCAGGAGCGTCCGCGCTCTCCTCCTCTGCGCCCGCGGCGGCGGCGTGTAGCCGGAGCAGGGCGAGAACAAGGGCGGGCAGCAGGGGGAGGTAGGCAGGGGAGGGGGGCGTTCTGCACTCCGAAACGGCCTTCCGCCGCCACCGACGTAGCGAACCCCCCCTCCCCTCCGCGGTGGCGCCTGGATCACGCTGCGGGGAGAGCCGGCAGGCTGCGGGTGAGCGCGCGCGGCGAGCTCGGGACTCCCGAGCCGGATGTGAGGTCACGTGATTGCCTCATCCAGCGCCGAAGGCGGAGGGGCGCAGAGGGGAAGTCGGGAGGGGAGGGGCGTGGTGGGCGGGGCGAGGGGCGGCCCCGCCCACCTCCTCCCGTTTGGTCCCGTCCCCCCAGGCAGGAGGAGAAAAAAAAGGGTGAGGGAGGGCACTACAGAGGAGCCGGCTGTTGAGGAGGGGATGTTCCTAATGGAGGACTTCATTTTTTTGGCGGGAGGAGGTGGAATTTGCCATCCTGGCCGTGCAGACCAGATCATAGTCCAAATCCCCATTTTATGAACAGGGAAACTGAGTCGCAGTGAAGGGCCTAGCTTAACTTGCGCAGAGTCAAGGTCACAGAGGTAGCTTGTACTAGAATGATGGAGAGGAGGTCAGATCCTGGCTCGCAATCCAGGTACCTTTCATTCCTTAACAGCAGACTCCCCCCTCCAAAAACAAACCAAAAACTATAAATTGCATTTAACAACCTGCTAGGCTCGCCCGACCTTGGGCTGAGGACTGGAAGACGTACCCAAGAGAAAGCTCCCACGTACCCACTACACCGCCTCCAGCGGTAAGGAGTTTCTTCCGACAGCGCTGGATGCAAATTAAATACTTCCCTCCGCAGAAGATTTATCTCGGAGAAGGGCCCCGGCCGGATGAACAAATCGCGAGTTTGGTTTTCGCGACGTCCCTTCGGTGACTCGCGCGGGGAGCGCGCTCAGCCATCTGCCTCGTCGGGCTCCCGCCATCTGTCGGCCGTGAGACTACCTTGCCCGCGCCCTTAAGGCCCGGCTATCACTGTTACTGTCATTCACCTTACGGCTAACAGAACTCCCAGCTGCTGGAGCGTAAGAAAGGAGGAGACTCAACGACCTCTGGTGCACAGCACTTGGGCATATTTGCCGAGGGCAGGGAGCGTTCATGCTCCGGTTCATAGCACATGATAACACTAGGCGGGGGGCTGCCACCCTTGGTCCGTGACACGTATTGACACCTCATCTGGGGGCAGCACACATCCCCAAGTCCGCGGCACCGATGTCACCTCACCGGGAGCCAGGAACACGCTGCTCCTGGCCCGTAGGTTGTGTGGAGCTGGACGGTTTCCGCGCTCTTCCTGGTACCACGTGGCATGGACTGCGCACTGGACCAGGATGGATCTACAGCTCTACTCCCCGATTCCTGGGCTCAGTCTCACCGTTTGTTTTCCCCCTCAAATGATTAAATGAGATAAGGAGCGTGGAAGCGTTGGGCAAACTCTAAGAAGCTGTCTTGGCGGCGTGGAGCCCTTAAAGCCTCCTTCCTCACCTCTCTGGGCTCCTTGGCTCGTTGCTGTTTTCCCTCAGCCTTTAACAAGCTTAGGTTCTAAAAACAAAACTATCTCTCTTCCTTTCATACAGACCTCTTAAATGGTGGTCTATCCTGCTGACTCCACTTCCTCCCTTCTCAGCACTAGGCACTCAAGCTTCCCCTCTTCTCCCTCCACCCCAACACCTTTCCTCACCCTGTTAGGGCAAGAGTAACCCATGACCTTCATTTTCCCAAATCTAGCAGGCATCCTGCAGACCCTTATCTTTCTGAATCTCTCTGATACATTTGACGGCTCAGATGACTTCCACCTCTGGAATCTCAATACTGTCTTGGTTTTCAGAAGATGTGAGAACTCTTCCAGTTCTCACATCTCAGTAAATAAAGCCTCTTCCTCCTTGGGTGGCACCTTCAGTGCCACTGTTGCCCGTGAATTTAAGGTTCTTTCTTCATTGTGAAAGAATTCGGAGACGATGTGGTAGGTTAAAATCAGATTTATTTAGAGAGAAACGCACTCCACAGACAGAGTGTGGGCCATCTCGGAAGGCAAGAAGCAAGAGTCCTTGAAATATGGCATGGATTTCGTAAGCGAATGAGTGGGAAGATTATTTCAACTGTTTCGTGGAAGGGGTGGGGATTTCCACTTTTTGACCTTTTATGGTTGGCCTCAAAACTGTCACGGGCCTGTGGGTGTGTCATTTAGCATGGTATTACAATGAGCGTATAACGAGGCTCAAGGTCTACTGGAAGTCGAATCCTCCACCATCTTGGACCTAGTTGCTTCTCAGTAGTTTTTGTCATGTACTATGGCTATGTCATTTTTTTAAAAAGTTGTGCCCTGCCCCTTTCTATCCTGTTTTACCACCAATCGTGAGTCTGCACCTTATATGGAAGACTCCACTGCAAGCCCACAGCTCGTCTCATTCCACTCTTAGGAAATCACCTCCATCCTCACAGTTTCAATTACCAAATCAGTGATCACCAGCCCAGACCTCTTCCACAAAAGTTAGACCCAAATATCCAACTGCCTACCAGGCAGCTCTATCTAGATATCACAGGGGCGCCCCGAACTCAGCTTGTCCAAAACCGAACTCATCCTCTGCCTTCATAGCAGCTCCTCCCTCAGCTGTTGGCACTACCATCCACAGCCATCAGAATTAGAAAGTTGGGAATGAGTGTGAGTCATTCTAGATTCAGCCTCTTGTGTTATCCAATCATCCAGTCATTTCTATTTCACCTCAGTAACCCTCAAATCTCTACCTCCATTCCCACTGGCAAAAATTCCAGCCATCCTCTCCAGCCTGAACTATTACAGCAGCCTCCTAACAGTCTCCTTCAGACAAATTCATCCTCCACGCAGCCTCCAGAGTGAACTGTCTAAAACACATACCTATCTAAAATCCTGCAGGGGTTCCCCCGGCTTCTGGCTGTTGCTTGTATCTCCAAGGAACCCAGCATGAACTTATCAATGCACTCAGGCTTTTAAAAGACCACGCAAAGCTCCAGACTTCAAAAAGCAGCCAACATCCCCCAAATAAGTCAACACACAACCAAGCAAGGGAAAACTATAGGAAGAACAAGAGCAATTGACGATTTCATAAAGTTTCCTGTTACAGATGTTTTGGGTATGGAAAGAAGAGAATTTGGACACTGATGAGAGGAGTTGCTGAGTCACTGGGTAAAGCTTGAGCATGTTTAT
This sequence comes from Leucopleurus acutus, assembly GCF_964270905.1. NCBI lineage: Eukaryota > Metazoa > Chordata > Mammalia > Artiodactyla > Delphinidae > Leucopleurus > Leucopleurus acutus. Next base: position 74,247,783 of record NC_139147.1, on the reverse strand, counting down.
AGGCTGAGGGGAAAGACAAGCCAGAAAAAAGAGAAGCCCAGGATGAAGAGAAAGGGAGTGGAGCAAGCCTTGAGAAGTTCTGGAAGCCTGGCTGGCTCTTGGCCCACGAGGATTCTGTGCCCACACTTCTGTTCATACTGAGCCCAGCCCTTCCCTCCTCTGATCCTACTCACTCTTTAAGACCCAACCCCTGATCACAACCCCAAATAGGTAACAGTCCTCTTACTAAGCTCTAACTTCACTTTCCACCCTTGTTCTCAATTGTCTTCCTCTCTCACCGTCACCTTACCTTCTAGTTCACTGAAAAAAATGCAGGCCATCAAGAGGGAACACCTGCAAGTCTACACATCAACCCACCTCTGCATCCAGTATCTCTCCCTCACTCCAGTTTTTGCAGAGGAGCAGGCAATGCCTCCTTCCGAGAGCTCTAACCCTTCATAAGTACAGTCCTGGGCCTCCCAAAGGTCACTGCTGTTGCCAACCTCAGTGGACACTTCTCAGTCTTTATCTCTCAGACCTCTCAGCAACACTTATCTCCCATTCTTGAAAGGCTTTTCTCTCAGTTTCAATAAGTCTCTTTTGGAATTGCTCCTCCGTCTTTGTCTACGCCATCTCAGACTCTTGTGGATACTTCCTCTGTCTCACCTCTAAATGGTGCTGCTCTCCAGGGCTCAATCCAGGGCCTGTTTTCTGTATATACAAGTCTTATTGCTTGGGTCTTTTTTTTTTTTTTTCCATTTGTCATCTATGGACCTTACAGGAGTTGTGGATGGGCTTCAGGGGGTCTATAAATTCCTTAAACTTGAATGAAAATACTTTAAACGAAGAAGTATAGTGTCTATCAGCTTTTCAAAGACATCTGGAACCTCAAAAAAGGATGAGAGCCCTGATCCACATTCACTCCCCCTGATGACCTCAAATACCATGGCTGTAGCTATTGTCTGCATGTACATTAATAACTCACAACCGTATATATATACCTGCAGCCCAGGTCTCACTTCAGAGTCTCTGGGCCATACGTCCATATCATCTTCACATGATGTCTCACTGGTACCTCATAAATTCACTTATCCAAAACCCAGCTCTTCCCCTTCTTCTCCAAACCAGCTACGTTCTCAGACTTTCTCGTCAGCAAAAGACACTGTCACCCACCCAGCTGCTCAAGCCAGAAACCTGGGTGTCATTCTTTCCATTCCAATATCAAATCCACTTCAAATCCTTCCACCTCTCTCCATTTCTACTTCCACTAGGATAATCCAAGCCACCTCTCAAGTTTCTCTCTCACCTGGAATTACTACCTTAGCCCCCAACTGATTTCCCCACTTTTACACTTACCACCCTCCAATCCACTCTTACACAGCAGCCAGAGTGTATTACTGTGTGTGACTCTGAGCATAGCTTCTGATAAAAGTTTTCAACTGCTTCTCATTTCACTGAGAATAAAATGTGAACTTCTTTGACCTACAAAGTCCAGGGTCAGACGCGGCCTGCCCATCACTCCCCCTTCAGTGGCATTCCTGCACCCTCACCTTCCCCCCACCCTAGATCCTTTCCTACCTCACCTCATTCCAGCCACAGTAAGCCTTCTTTCGACTTTTCAAACATGCCACACTCTTTCCTGCCCCAGGACCTTTGCACAACCTTTTCTTTCTCTCTTTCCCTTGTTTCCTTGCCTGGCTAACTCGTACAAGTTCAGCTCATGCCTTAAATACGTGTACCTCAGTTCTTGAAAAAGGCCTTCCCTGGCTATTTATTCTTTCCTTTATTTTCTGATGACCTCCATTTATTTTCTTTATAACCATTACCACAATTTTAATTACCTGTGAGTTTATGTATGTATTTAACACCTGTCTCTCCCACCTGATTTCAATTCTGTGAAGATGAGGACTGATTACACCTCAAGAATTTTTCTAGAAGGGGCTTAAAAGTAGTGGTCTTTTTGGACGAAGAAATGAGGGTTTGTCTTGCGGCTATGCTTCCATGACACTTTATGTAAAACTGAAAAAGGATCAGTTGTCCATGTTTGTAAATGGGGAAAGGATTTTTGGAATTAAGGGGAAGGGACACAGGAAGCACTTCCCCTGCCTTCCCCAGAAGCCATCTTTTGGTGCAGCTACTGGCAAAGACTGAATCTGTTTGGTTTATCACTATATATCAAGCACTAGATGAAGCCATATGGTAGACTCTCAGATGTTTGTTGTCAAATGAATGAATGAATGAATGAACTTACATTCCCAAACATCATCTCTGTTAAATGTCTTTCCTGACCCTCAGGCTAAGCATCCCTATTCTGTGCATCTTTTTACTGCATTTGCAACCTTGAACAAGTACCTGTTTAGCGTCTGTGTCTTCCATTAGTCTATGTTGAATTTGTGTTTTTGTTTCTACAGTTCTAAGTACTTTTGTGTGTTATTTGATCATTACAACAATGCCAATACTAAAAGCAGCAGTAGTTACTATTATCTGTATTTTTAAAGAAATTTTTATTTGTATTATCTGTATTTTTAAATAGATTTTATTATGTATATTTTTTAAACTGAGGAAGCTTTACATGTATTATCTCATTTAATCTTTGGAATAATCCAGGAAGTAGGTACTATTATCATCTCAATGTTTAAAGATGAAACTGAGGAGAGCTTAAAATTCCCTTTTACAGAATAGGAAAAGATACTAAATAACTCACTCAAAGTCACAGAGCTAATAAACAACACACAGCCAGGATTCAACACAGGCAACTTGGCTCCAGGGTCAAACTCTTCATCAGTACGACCAAATGAAGCCACAGGGATCCAGCCTCTGGGATCCAAACTCTTTGGATTATCTGTTTAAACACCCAGATTCTGACTTTCTCATGAGCAGGGACCCAACTCACCGATCTCTGGATCCTTACCACTTAGTGGAGGACCTGGCTAGTGATGGTCCTCAGTAACAAGTATGTCGACTAAATGAATAACAAACTGTCATTGATTTTCACAACCACCATGTCAAACTAACAATGGCATGATTAAGCTTCCCATTTTATAGAGAAGAAAAATGAGATTCACAACTTCATAAGAGGAAGTGATTTGTCTTACTGTCCTTCTGACTGACTCCAGCCCTCTTTTGTATTTCTTCCGCTGCTCCCACAGTTTAGAGGACAGTGTTCAGGAAGACTTCACCTTAGAAAAGACTAGAAAAGGGGCTTCCCTGGTGGTGCAGTGGTTAAGAATCTGCCTGCCAATGCAGGGGACACGGGTTCGAGCCCTGGTCTGGGAATATCCCACATGCCGCGGAGCTACTGAGCCTGGGCTCTAGAGCCCGCAAACCGTAACTACCGAGCCCATGCGCTGCAACTACTGAAGCCTGCACGCCTAGAGCCTGTGCTCCGCAGCAAGAGAAGCCACCACGATGAGACACCTGCACACCGCAATGAAGAGCAGCCCCCGCTCACCACAACTAGAAGAAAACCCGTGCACAGCAACAAAGACCCAACACAGCCAAAAAAAAAAAAGTAAAAAAAAAAATTTAGAAGACTAAAAACAAAATGCCACAGCACTCACTGCCTTTCCTATAAAAAGTGACCATTAAAAGTACTTTATGATGTTTGCCTAACAAGCTCTCTCTTTCCCTTAGCCCCTCTTAAGTCGTTTTGTCCCTATTTAGCTTGAACCACACAGGCCTCTGTGTGTGTGTGTGTGCGTGCATGCACACGAGTGTGTTGGAACAGGAATAAAAAGAGAGCTGTGAATCAGATGTATAGAAATCAGAGTCCAGGGGCCACCACTGACTCGTTTCTGTTGCTAAACAAAGCATGTAATCTTTTCTGTCTCTGCCACGAGACAGAAAGCCAGGGATGCGCATTCTTCTCAGGCCATGGTACACTAGGATATGGTGGGTCACATGCCGCTGAATATTGTTTACAAACTCGCTTAGATCATAGGACCCCTGCTTGGAGGGGTGCTCACTGCTGGCATGTAGCCACTCATGTGCTAGTGATCCAGGCCTCCTGGAGGAAAAAAGCCCTGATTTGGAGCACCTGCCAGTTTCATGGTGTAAATACTCCCACCACGGCCATTTTCAAGCTACCAACAGTTTACACAGCTCACAGATTCCTGAAAATTTAGCAATCTGCTCTAATGAGCCAACACAAATCAGCTCCAGCACACTACTGCTTATAGGGCCTCCTCCTGTGGACAGGGAGAGGAGAAATACAAGCAGCTCTTTAAATGACGGTTTTAGGGACAAAGCCTGCCCCCTTAGGCTGTTCCCAGGATTTCTCTGTGTTTAGAGGTAATGATTTCACCTCTGATGAGAAAAGAACAATTGTACTGGAGATGGGAAAACTAGGTTCCAGTCTTAGCCTTCTTACAAGTAACATTTATTTCTTCAAATTTCAGTTTTAATAGGAATAATATTACCTACTTCACAGGATGGTTAATTATCTAACAAACACTTGTATAACACTTACTATCTGCTAGGCACTGTTTAAGTACTTTACACATTTACTTATTTAATCTTTATAACAACACTGTGGTGTAAGTACTGTTATCAATTTAGAGATGCGAAAAGAGCAAAGCACAGAGAGGTTAATTAAGTTCTTTAGGGTCACACAGCTAGCAAGTAATAGTGTCAGGATTTGAACCTGACTCCAAAGTCTGTACTTTTACCCTTTAGGGCCCCAAGTCAAAGCCAGCTGCCTGATCTTAAAAATAGAGTTTTATTGGAACACAGCCATACTCATTCATTTACATATTGTCTATGGCTGCTTTTGTGTTACAACAGCAGAGTTGAGTAGTTGTGACAGAGACCATATGACCCACAAAGCCCCAGGTATTTATAATATCTGGCCCTTTACAGAAAAAGTTGGCTGATCTCTGCTCTATGGTATCCTGCCTCTTTATTCGGGGAGAGGCAATGGTTATTATTGAGCCTAGTAGTTCCCAGGGTCAAGCTGGTTCTGAAATTGTGTTCTTGGCCAATAAGACAAGTGAAAAGTAATGTCAAGATTGTAACTGTACCCTGACATTTGTACTATAACAATTTTCTCAGTGAAACAGCATTAAGGTATAAACTTCAGTAACAAATGATCCATGAAAACAAGTATTAGTAGAAACATATACCTGATGTCATGGGATCCCAACATCTCAGGGTTGGAATTAATTCAGAGATTGTTCATCGCAACCTTGACTCTCCACTTGGGGCTATTGTGTTGGGTTTCTGCAGTTAATGCCGTAAATCCTTCCTGATCATCCTTTGAGTCCTGAAAGATGATTTCCCTATACTGTATATAGTCATAGGCTTTTTGTACAACAGAGCAAAGGCACCTCCTTCATGGGGCTTAGGCACCAGGCTCACATCTCCACACCTGTCAGTCTGTCTCCGAGGCAGCTCCTCCACGTGGCTGTTCCAGATGGCAAGCAGAGAAACACCTGTAGGCCTGTCATTCACTGGCCTCTTAGATAATCTTTAAAAACCTCCCCTGACCTTTGCAGCTACTTCCTGTGAGCCTCTCAGGGACTGCTAGTCACTTGTGACCTATTTTCAGTGCTGGCAGTTTTGGCTTCTAGAGCAAACAAGGAACAAGCCCAGCTATAGGTGATTGTTTCCTTTAGGCTCCCGGCAACAAAAAAGAATTGCTCGGTAATGGTGAAAGGATTGCAGGCCAGTAGGTGGGTATGATTGTCTCACTCAAGTCGACAGATGTTCATCCCACTATAAACTACGGGTCCATATCTCAAGATCTCCAGAAGGTTGTTTGTTATCGTCTGTTTGCTGAAGGCTGTTGCTTCTTTATAGTAAAAAAGAAAAAGAACCCATTTGTTCTTCTTGTTTTGTTTTTGTCAAAGGAAAAAATGCCTCACCAAAATTGGCAAATTAAGGCAATACTGATTGAGCTGCTGTATGGAAGTCCCATTACCAAAGAATTTCTTTCAGAAACGTTTCAAAAGTAAGTTGATCCAAAATACACCTCTACCATGAGGTTACCTGTAATCTAATCCAGTCTAGAAAGCAGAGTCCAAACAGCTCAAGGTTCTGCAAATTCCACAACAGCTGCAGGCACAAAATGAAATAGAACCAGGTGTTCAAGTGGAGAACAACAGAAACGTCTCACTATTTGCACATTGTTCTTTGTCACTGGACTCTTCAAATACACTTAAATAGTTCATATTGCTCACAAAGAAAGCCAAAGTGAAACCTCTTGGGGCTTTACTAAAAATTCCCTTTATAATTTTTTTAAGCTTATGTGATTTTTTTAGGGTACATCTAAATACACTTATGAACTTAGTTTCATTTTTTAAATATAATTTTATTTGTTAAAGAAGTCTCAGGACCCTAAAGATCTCAAATATCCCTTCAAGAGGTACTTCATAGCTCCTCTGAAATACCTGATTTTATCTCTTCATTAGAAATTATGTGTTCCTACAATTAAAATTCATGCTCAGTTCCACGCTCCTTCATACCAATTCAAATATTCATGGACTAATTACAAGGTCCAAGAGAGAAGGTACAGTTCACCTTTTTATCCTCCACATGTGGATGCTGTAGCAGGTGGTCAATATTGTTATGGTTGCCATGTACCCTCCACGAAGACAGGAATTTTCTCTATTTTATTCATTCCTATAGTCCCAGCAACTAGAACAATAAACATTAGGTAGTAACCACTCAATAAATTTTGAATAGTCTACAGCCTTAATAAATGTAGTATAAGGAGGTTTAGAATTTTTAACTTTTTTCCATTAAATTTGGTCCTCCTTGTAAGAGTCAGTGATCAATCAGAGAAGCAGGATCAGCAGGATATATCTATTAAGAGGTTTAGTTCAAAGAACTGGCCTACACGATTGTGGAGGCTGACTAGGCAAGGCTGAAATCCATATGGTAGACCATCAGGAAGGGTCGGCTGGAACACTCAGGTGGATTTCTTCTTCTCCAGGAAAGAGTCAGCCCTGCTCTTAAGACCTGTCAACTGATTGAACCAATTGATTGTCTAGGATAATCTCCCTTATTTAAAGTCAACTGATTAAGGACTTTAATCATATCTACAAAATACCTTCACAGCAACAGCTAGATCAGTGTTTGACTGAATAACTGGTCTAGCCAAGTTGACACATAGAAAAGACCATCACATCCCTCAGATACCTATCTTGGAACTTTGGAAATGGCTCCTTCCATATCTATATTTATTTCCTTTTCTTATTTCATATAAGAAGGAACAATAAAAAAGTATTCCTTTATGTATCAAGTTTTTAAAGAAATGTTCACATCCTCTGCCCAAGATATCTCAATCATAGAAACCTAATAACATTACCTAGGTGCCAAGAAAGGATTAACATCCTAAAGGGATGTTAATCTCTAAAGAAACCTAAACTTGAGTAAACTGTTCAATGTCAAATAGCTGGGTAAATTAAAGGACCAGCGTGTCCCTCCAAAGCCATTTCTCCTCTATTAACGTATATAAGTATTTGAAACAGAGAAAATGCTTACACAGAGATGGTCACTCAGATATCATTTATAATGGGGGAAAAGGGAGGAAGAAAAAACCTAAAGCCCAAAGATGGTCAGCAAAATGAGAATGTAGTTTATAACACATTATGCAAACATTTAATAGTATATTTACCAAGGAGAAAATAATAAAGATTAGAGTGACAATAAATTGAAAAGAGAATAAGAAAGCATTACAGAAAACTGATGTCCCAAAACTTGATTCTTGGAAAATTTTGACAACGTTGACAAATCTTTATCCAGATAATCAAGAATAAAAGAGGGAAGACTCAACTTACCAAAATCAAGAATAAAAGAGAGGACACCATTACCTACATTACAGAAATTAAAAGATTTATAAAGGAATACTATGAATAATTGTATGCCAACACATTAGATACCTAGACAAAATGGATACATTTCCAGAAAGATGCAAAGTATCAAAACTGACTCAAGCAGAAATAGAAATCTATATAGACCTATAACAAGTAAAGAAATTGAGTTAGTAATTTTTAAAAGTTCCCTCAAAGAAAAGCCTAGGACCAGATAGATGACTTCACCGATGAACTCTACAAACATTTAAAGAAGAGTACCAATTCTTCACAAATTCTTCCAAAAAATAAAATAGGAGGGAATATTTCCCAACTCAGTCTATGAGGCCAGTATGAACCTGATAATCAAAACTAGACAAAGACAATGCAAAAAAACTACAGACCAATATCCCTTATAACTATAGACACACGTATCCTTAACAAACTAGAAAACCAAGTCCAGTAACATGTAAAAGGTGTTTTATATCATAACCAAGTGGGATTTATCCCAGGAATATAAAGGTTGATCTCACATATGAAAATCAATAAATGCAATACACTATGTTAAAAGAATAAAGAACAAAAACCACATGATCATCTCAATAGATGCAGAAATATTTGACAAAATTCAATATCTTTTCAGGATAAAAAACATTCATGCCAAAGTTCATAGCAGCATTATTCATAATAACCAAAAAGTGAATAAGTATATCCATATAATGGAATATTGATTGGCAATACAAAGAATGAAATATCAACACATGTGACAACATGGATGAACCTTGAAAACATTATGCTAAGTAAAAGAAGACAGTCACAAAAGGCCACATCTTGTATGATTCCATTTATATGAAATGTCCAGAATAAGCAAATCCACAGAGACAGAAAGTAGACTAGTGTTTTCCAGGGATGGGGGAAGGAGGCTCGGGGGGATGAAGAGGGAGTAACTGCTAATGAGTACCGTGTTTCCTTTTGGGGTAATGAAAATGTTCTGAAATTAGACAGCGGTGATGGTTGTACAACTCTGTGAGAATGCCATAAGACACTGACTTCTGTGCTTTAAAAGGGTGATTTTTATGGTACGTGAATAATATCTCAATAAAATTATTTTTTAAAATAGTATATTTACAAAGTGTTTTTAAAAACATAATAAGGGCTCCAGGCCATGGTTCAGTTGTGCCTTTACTTAAACCTTATATTCCTCCAGGTACCATAATCCAATTCTTTAATCAGATTAGACCATCAGAAGCCTCCAAATGGAATCATATTAATCCAGTGCCTCACAGAATCACCCTAAAGGCATTTCATCTGAATATTTTCCCTATAGCTTTTATCTAAGTCGCTAAAATAAATAGCCATATGGAACTTACTTCTGCATTTTTTGCATGAATACTGAGACTATTGCCCATCCCATCATCAGGTCACTCATTGCTCCCTGTATTATAAAACACTTTTTGAAAATTATATTTTATAATTTATTTTAGGAAAATCAATGTCCTTTAGGAGTTACCCTTTTTAATAATCAAAATTATACAACTGATTGTGATTTCTTTTTAGTCTTGGAGGAAGCTCAGTTGAACTGTAGCAATTATGTTAACTGAAATGATTAACATATTTGCATCTCCATTTTTTTCTTTCTGTTTTTCTTCTTCTGTTCATAATTTGCTATTTCATGGCATGGAATTTCAAATTCCCAATACTTATTTGAAGGATTGGTCTAGGATTTTGGACTAAGGTTCAATATTTAATTGTGCCTTATATGAAATCAAGGTTTCTCTATATTGGCACTATTGACATTTTGAGCAGGATAATTCTTTGGCTGGGGGGTGAGGGGGACAGTCCTGTTTATTGTAGGATATTCAGCAGCATCTTGGCCTCCACCGACTAAACACCAGTAACTGCTCCCCAGTTAAACAACCAAAAGTGTATTCAGACATTGCCAAATATCCCCTGGAGGGCAACATTTCCCCTGATTAAGAACCACTGTCTTAAATCATCTTGAAAAACTGACCCCCACCACACTTTCTAGTCACTCTTGAGAAATATCAAAAATTCATTACTCTAGATGGATAGGTGGGTAGGTAGGTAGGTAGGTAGGTAGATAGATGATGATAGACAGATAGATAGATAGATAGATAGATAGATAGATAGATAGATAGATAGATAGATAGATGTAGATAGATAATAGATAGATGATAGATTGATTGATTCATACTTTGCTCACTTACTTGAGATGAATCAAGGATGTCTGTGAACTGGATGTCAGTCCCTGAAGCAGAACTGCTTCCACATAGATCTTCTTATTTCACTAAAAAAAGACTTTTCTGATCTTTCATTTGAAACCAACAATCCATTAAAAAGAAACTTATTCTAAATTTCAGATGAGGAAACTGAGAAAGGGATATGATCAACTTCAGGGCTAAACTCCAAATTCAGCGCTCTTCCTCTTACTGTCAGGGAAATCTTCCTCTCTCTCTCCCTCTCTGTCCGTATATAACCATGCATCCCTCCCTAGGTGGGTAAAGGATAGGAATGGAGTCCTATAAGGCTAAAGATGATCTTTTAAAGTACCAGCAACTTAAAATGGTGTTTAATATTTATCATATTTGGCTGCATTGGGTCTTAATTGTGGCTCGAGGGCTTAGTTGACCCGCAGCATGTGGGCTCTTAGTTCTCCCACCAGGGACCGAACCCACATCCCCTTCATTGGAAGGCGGACTCTTTACCACTGGACTATGAGGGAAGTCCCCCAAATGATGTTTAATCCAGTCAATACCTAGAAAATGGATCACCACTTCCCAGATTACACTGTACTTTCATCTAATTAAAACTCACAAATTTCCATTAGATCTAACTTCCAGTTTACAGGGAATGCAGGGGATAGAGGAGTGAGTTAGATACTAGTAGTACTTTAATCTAATTAAAACTCACAAATTTCCATTAGATCTAACTTCCAGTTTACAGGGAATGCAGGGGATAGAGGAATGAGTTAGACACTAGTAGGAAACAATCAATCAAATCCAAAAGTGGGAGCATTCTGTAAGACAACTGGTCTGAACTCTTCCAAAATGTCAATGTCTTGAAAATAAACAATCAGAAAACAAAACCATGGATAGACTATTTTAGAATAAAACAGACCAGCACATCATAACAATCAAATGCAATGTATGACCCTTGATTGGAATCCTGGTAGTATGTAAAAGGATTCTTAGAAAGAAGGGAATTTTGAATTTAGATTTCATCAGTTTTAGTTTTCTGAGATGTGATATAATAGGAGATTGTTTTTGAGGATAAAGTGCCATGATGTCTGCATCTTTCAAATGGGTTGACAACAGCAAAACAACAAAGATAAATATATATACAGATAGATAGATAAAATAAATATAGTAAAATATTAACATTTTTAAAAGTTTAGAAGGTGGAGTCAAGATGGCAGTGTGGGAAGACGCAACGTTCATGTCTCCCCACAACTAGGGCACATGCCAGATGCTGGTGGGGACCCTTGATGCCCAAGAAGATGGAAGGAACCCCCAAGCAGACTGCCTACAAACCCCAGCATTGGAAGCCTCAGGCCAAACAACCAGTAAGACAGGAACACAATCCCACTCACCAAAAAATAAATAATAATAATGAGACAGCAAAAAAATATGTCACAGAAGAAGGAGCAAGGTAAAATCCTACAAGACCAAACAAATGAAGAGGGAATAGGCAAGCTACCTGAAAAATAATTCAAAGTAATGATAATAAAGATGACACAGAATCTCGGAAATAGAATGGAGGCATGGATTGAGAAAATACAAGAAATGTTTAAAAAAGATCTAGAAGAACTAAAGAACAAACAAACAGAGATGAACAACACAATAACTGAAATGAAAAATACACTAGAAGGAATCAATAACATAATAACTGAGGCAGAAGGACGAATAAGTGAGCTGGAAGACAGAATGGTGGAAATAAACTGCTGAGGAGCAGAACAAAGAAAAAAGAATGAAAAGAGTTGAAGACAATCTTGGAGACCTCTGGGACAACACTAAATGTACCAACATTCGAATTATAGGGGTCCCAGAAGGAGAAGAGAAAAAGAAAGGGGCTGAGACAATATTTGAAGAGATTATAGTGGAAAACTTCCCTAACATGGGAAAGGAAATAGTCAATCAAGTCCAGGAAGCACAGAGAGTCCCAAACAGGATAAATTCAAGGAGAAACACACCAAGACACATATTAATCAAACTAACAAAAATTAAAGTCAAAGAAAAAATATTAAAAGCAGCAAGCGAAAAACAAAAAATAAAATACAAAGGAATCCCCATAAGGTTATCAGCTGATTTTTCAGCAGAAACTCTGCAGGCCAGAAGGGAGTAGCAGGATATACTTAAAGTGATGAAAGGGAAAAACCGAAAACCAAGATTACTCTACCCAGCAAGGATCTCATTCAGATTCAATGGAGAAATCAAAAGCTTTTCAGACAAGCAAAAGTTAAGAGAATTCAGCACCACCAAACCAGCTTTACAGCAAATGCTAAAGAAACTTCTCCAGGCGGGAAACACAAGAGAAGAAAAAGACTCACAAAAACAAGCCCAGGGGCTTCCCTGGTGGCGCAGTGGTTGAGAGTCCGCCTGCCGATGCAAGGGACACGGGTTCGTGCCCCGGTCCGGGAAGATCTCACATGCCGCGGAGCGGCTGGGCCCCATGAGCCATGGCTGCTGAGCCTGCGCGTCCGGAGCCTGTGCTCCGCAACGGGAGAGGCCACAGCAGTGAAAGGCCCATGTACCGCAAAAAAAGGAAAAAAAAAAACAAGCCCAAAACAATTAAGAAAATGTTAATAGGAACATACATATCGATAATATGTATAGATAAATGCCCCAACCAAAAGACACAGACTGGCTGAATGGATACAAAAACAGGACCCATATATATGCTGTCTACAAGAGACCCACTTCAGACTAGGGACACATACAGACTGAAATTGAAGAGGTGGAAAAAGATATTCCATGCAAATGGAAATCAAAATAAAGCTGGAGGGCTTCCCTGGTGGTGCAGTGGTTGAGAGTCCGCCTGCCAATGCAGGGGATACGGGTTCGTGCCCCAGTCCGGGAGGATCCCACATGCCGTGGAGCGGCTGGGCCCGTGAGCCATGGCCACTGAGCCTGCGCATCCGGAGCCTGTGCTCCACAATGGGAGAGGCCTCAGCAATGAGAGACCTGCGTACCTCAAAAAAAAAAAAAAAAGCTGGGGTAGCAATACTCATATCAGATAAAATAAACTTTTAAATAAATACTGTTACAAGAGCTAAGGAAGGACACAACATAATGATCAAGGGATCAATCCAAGAAGAAGATATAACAATTATAAATGTTTATGCACCCAACATAGGAGCACCTTAATACATAAGGCAAATGCTAACAAACATGAAAGGGGAAATTGACAGTAACACAATAATAGTAGGAGACTTTAACACCCCACTTACACCAAAGGACAGATCATCCAAACAGAAAATAAATAAGGAAACACAAGCTTTAAATGACACAATAGACCAGATAGATTTAATTGGTATTTATAGAACATTCCACCCAAAAGAATACACTTTCTTCTCAACTGCACACAGAACATTCTCCAGGATAGATCACATCATGGGTCACAAATCAAGCCTCAGAAAATTTAACAACATTGAAATCATATCGAGCATCTTTTCTGACCACAATGCTATGAGATTGGAAATCAATTACAGGAAAAAAAAAAACTGTAAAAAACACAAGTACATGGAGGCTAAATAGTGCGCTACTAAATAACCAAGAGGTCACTGAAGAAATCAAAGAAGAAATCAAAACATACATAGAAACAAATGACAATGAAAACATGACCCAAAACCTATGGGATGCAGCAAAAGCAGTTCTAAGAGGGAAGTTTACAGCAATTCAATCTCACCTCAAGAAACAAGAAAAATCTCAAATAAACAATCTAACCCTACACCTAAAGCAACTAGAGAAAGAAGAACAAAGAAAACCCAGAGTCAGTAGAAGGAAAGAAATCATAAAGATCAAGCAGAAATGAATGAAATAGAAACGAAGAAAACAGTAGCAAAGATCAATAAAACTAAAAGCTGGTTCTTTGAGACGAGAAACAAAATTGATAAACCCTTAGCCAGACTCATCAAGAAAAAAAGGGAGAAGACTCAAATCAACAGAATTAGAAATGAAAAAGGAGAAGTAACAACTGACATGCAGAAATACAAAGGATCATGAGAGATTACTACAGGAAACTATATTCCAATAAAATGGACAACCTGGAAGAAACGGACAAATTCTTAGAAAAGCACGACCTTCCGAGACTGAATCAGGAAGAGGTAGAAAACATAAACAGACCAGTCACAAGCACTGAAATAGAACTGTGATTAAAAATCTTCCAACATGGGCTTCCCTGGTGGCTCAGAGGTTAAGAATCTGCCTGCCAATGCAGGGGACATGGGTTCAAGCCCTGATTGGGGAAGATCCCACATGCCACAGAGCAACTAAGCTCATGTGCCACAACTAGGACTTAATTTCAGCTTAAAGGGAACCACAAAGAAGGAAATAAGTAGGAAAGGTGAAGGAGGGAGGTTATACCCGATGGTTTTGTTATTTGAAAGGTGAGATTTGATGAAATATATGAACGGACATATGACCAGAAGCCCAGTCCTGGTTTGCACAATGTCAGTTAGTACTGCTCCGTACGTGGAACAGATTAGCAACATCTTTTCCTGCCTACATGTTGCAATTCTTTTGTAATAAGTTCCTAAATATTTAATGCTTGAATGACTTCCTAATAGGGTGTTGATTTACTACATCACAGGCATAATTAAGAAGCATCAATTCAGGTCTGACGGGATTAAGTTTAAAGCCCCAAAGCTTAGCTTTCAGAGCCAAGCAAATAAGAAAGCAGCATGGGCACGACAGAGAGAAACATTTACACACATGCTAACACTGGCAGCTGTGTTTTTCTAAGATCCCACCTTTGCTTCGGGCCCACTGAGTGTTCTCCTGTTTTGAGTGTGTGAGTGAAGCTAAGATGAACCCAGAGTGCTGAGCTCACAGTGGGGCTCTACGGTAAGTGCCACAAATAGTCACTCTGCTGTTTTTAAGCTTCGGAAGGAAAACTTGACCTAGTATTTATGAGAGAGGTCCACTCCCATCTCCAAGTGTGGATGTAGATATTCATTATTAAATTTCACCAGAAACTGAGGCTAAACTTCAGAGAGCAAAAAGTGTTAGCTGTGGCAACTAGACACTCCATGTGTTTTGCTAGTAACTTTTCATTGTAAACACTCCTGTGTTATCTTACCATGACGTCAAGTTTTAGATGAACAAAGTGACTGACTGGTAAGGGATTTTGAAGAAATCTGACAAAATATAGTCAGGTTTTCTTTCTCCACCCTCAGCATGTTGCAAACCTGGGCCTTTCAGAAAGTTTTCCCAAATCACAAAACCCTTCTCTGCTCTGTGGACCCATTTTATCCCTTTTTTGGATGCAAGGTTACTTGAATCATTACTGGCCTCCATTCATAGTGAAAACTGTCATCTCTGCTCACATATTTCTGGATTGCCAGACATAAGAAAAAGAGGTTTAATGAGAGTTTCCTTAAAAACAACAACAAAAAACTTTCATTTTTGTCGTTGTTATTGCCGTCATGCATTGAAGAATTATTTAGTGAATGACTAAATGTTTAGTGTTTAATACGATACGCCAAGCACCAGAGAAACCTTAGTACAAAAACACTGCTCCGGTTGCAAGGAGTATATAATCTTGACTAGTAAAACGGTGGAATAAGAAACCAGAAAACTGAAATACAGGAGAGTTGCAACAAAGGAGGTAAGTACAGATTGACTTTCAATAGGAAATACCAGGGGTGCAAATTTCCAAAATAGGAAGCAAGAACTAAGGCAGATATCCATAAC
This sequence comes from Leucopleurus acutus, assembly GCF_964270905.1. NCBI lineage: Eukaryota > Metazoa > Chordata > Mammalia > Artiodactyla > Delphinidae > Leucopleurus > Leucopleurus acutus. The sequence continues at coordinate 74,232,083 of NC_139147.1, read as the reverse complement.
GCCACTACCCGGATGAGGCACTAGGAATATTTTGCATAATTCCTTTGAGTTGCCTTTGATTCATTTTAATATAGTTGTGCCCATCCTGAAGGTAGAATCTCTTATCCTGCCTTTTTTTCACTTAATATAAGAACATAAGCATTTCTCCCACATTATTAAAAATTGGTTGTAAGCATTGTTTTAGTCGTATGAATATAATTTGCGTATCCTGTTCCTCATTGTTCCTCATTTACATTGCATATTGTTTTCATTCAGAGTAATTAATTCATTCTGCATTTATTGGACCCTTGGCATTCAGGAGTCAAGCACTGGGCTTGGTTTGAAGATATAAAAGTGAGTAAGTCTAGACTTCCAGGAACTCAAAATGTGGAAGAAAAATGACTGGGAAGCAGACATATACAATTAAAGTAAGATGACAAGAGGAGGCACGAGGAGTGCCATTAACCCAAAGGGGAAAGGACCTACAAGTACCACAGACTGGGTGGCTTAAACAACAGAAATGTATTTTCTCACAGTTCTGGAGGCTAAAAATCCAAGATGAATGTGTCAGTAGCTTTGGTTCCTTCTGCGGCCTCTCCTTACCTTGCATTTGGTGGCCTTCTCACTGTGTCCTCATGTGACCTTTCCTCTGTGTGTGTGCACCCCTGGTGTCCGTACGTCCAAATTTCCTCTTCTTATAAGGACACCGGTCAGATTGAGTCATCATACCCATACAGTCTCGTTTTAACTGAATCACCTCTTTAAAGGCCCTATCTCCAAACACAGTCACAGTCTGAGGCTTTGAGTGGGGTCAGGGCCTTAACACAGGAATTTTAAAGAGACACAATTTAGCCCCAAAAATTTAGTGACAAGAAAATGCTGGAAGGAGGTGACCCTTAGCTCATTCTAGAAGCATGATAAAGAATAAAAAGTGAAAGGAGATAGAAATATTTTATATATATAAAGTAGGGATGTGAAAAAAAATGCAGCAAGTTCAGAGGAACTACAAATATTTCAGTATTACTGGTGCAAGGAGTGGAGAGAGCAATAAGGAGAACAGAGGCAATTATAAATAATTCTGGAGTGTATAAAGCTTTGTCCATATTTCACTGAGACTATTTAACAGTGATTATTTCACTGAGATTGACTCCAGTGGAATGACTTGGCCAAAGGATGGGTTCTCGCCACACCATGCCCTACTTTCCCCATGGTTTCTCTGTTGATACTTAGCCAATAATTGAAGTCTCCTGCGGGTGCTGCTTAAAAACAGAGTGCCCCCCCACCCACCCCCCCTGCCAGGCCTCTCCCTAGACATCAGGCACTTGTCTCAGGGTGGTCACCAGCAGTCTTCAGCAGCCTGCCATCTCTCCAGGGGGCCATGGATATACTTCTAGTCACTTCTCTGTCCTCTTCTCTTTTAGGTTTCACTATGGTCTCTCCAAACTTGCATGGAAGATGCAGCCTCCTAGGTCTCCAGTTCACCCTCAGAAGCATTGGGCATTCTATTGGGCACAAACAAGGAATTAAACACCATGGGTTCCATTTCTTAGTGCTGTCTCTCTTGAGCTAGATTATCAATTACTTGCATGTCTCATCTCCTTAAATCCTCACAGCCTGGCACTATATTTAAAATAGGGAATGATCATCGGTAAGACTTTTTGCTTCCCAGAACCTCAGTTTCTCTATCTGTAAAATGTGGGGCATAAGGTTTTTGAAATCTATGAATCTGCTAAGCACACGAACATTTTTGCACAGTGCTTTAAAGTGTTTAAAATACTTTTGCCAAGTAGGATTTTATTTAATACAAAAATGCCCAATAAATATTTGCTGACATGAGTAACAGTGATGACTCTGTGTGAACTGAAAAGAGCCTACTTAATGTCAAAGTTCCCTCTAATCATTAACTCTGAGAGCCAATTAAGGTTTTGTAAATGACTCCCAATCACTATATGTAAGAATTAATGTTAATTCCTAAATATTGTCCAATCTGAGGAAAATGGTCTAAGCACAGTTGCCAACTTTAAAAAAGGAGAAGACACCTCCTCTGTGTAGTACTATGCCACTACGTTGTGGAAGTAGTACTTTATTTGAAAAAACATTTTTCTCCCGGTGTTTGTTTCTGTCTAAGTTGATTGGCATGCGTTCAACACGTTCATTATTCAGCCTAGGTTTTGTCATTCTATTTTACTTTATGTGAAACTCCGTTTCAAACTGCAGCTCTTCTCAGAAAAGCGCCTGCCCATTCTCCCACAGCCCTTCTGAATGGAAGGCCCGCGGCACGCACCAGCCTAGGGCCAGTTCCAGGTGCACCTGGGCAGGTAACGCTCCTCCCCCTCAGGTGTGCCATGTGGGTAAACACAAGCTCTCCTGGGCTGCTGCCACCACCAAGGGTTCCATTTTCACTGTCGCTGTGTTTCTGATGTCAGTGCTAAGGACAGTGAACTTTTAAAAACAACCTCTCCTTTCTTCTCTAATCTGGTAGAAAAACAAAGCCTGAGTCAGGAACCAGTCAAGTGGAAGACGGTGCATCTAAATCAAACACTGACCTTGACTTTCTCCAACACTGCTCCCCAGAATCTCTTGAGAGGTGCAGGGATCTCTGGGACAGGCTGTTTTGGAGAGCCTGTCCCAGAGATCCCTGGGATCTCAAGAGAGGGGCCCTTTGCAGGACCTGAGGTGCAATATTTAAGGGGGAATGAAGAAAAATAAGGGAGCACCACCTCACACCTGTCAGAATGGATGGCTATTATCAGAAAGACCGCAAATATGTGGAGAGAAGGGAACCCTCATACACTGCTGCTGAGATTGTAAATTGGTGCAGCCACTATGGAAAATGGTTTGAAGGTTTTTCAAAAAAATTAGAAATAGAACTACCATATGATCCAACAATTCCACTTCTGGGTATTTTTCCAAAGAAACCAAAAACACTAATTTGAAAAGACATATGCACCCCTATATTCACTGCAGCATTATTTACAATTGCCAAGATATGGAAGCAACCTAAGTGCCCACTGATAGATGAATGGATAAAGAAGAGGTGATATATATATATGGAATATTACTCAGCCGTAAAAAGAATGAAACCTTGCCATTTGCAGTGACATAGATGGATGTAGATGTATTATGCTCAGTAAAGTAACTAGACAGAGAAAGACAAATACTGTTTGATTTCACTTATATGTGGAATTTAAAAAACAAAACAAAACAGAAGCAGACTCATAGATACAGAGAACAAAAATGTGGTTGCCAGAGGGGAGAAGTAAAATAAGTGATGGGGATTAAGAGGTACAAACTTCCAGTAACAAAATAAGTGAGTCACGGGGACAAAACGTACAGCATAGAGAATATAGTCAATAATATTGTCTCAACTTTGTATGGTGACAGATGATAACTAGACTTACCGTGGTGATCATTTCGTAATATACAGAAATATCAAATCGTTATGTCATACAGCTGAAACTAATATAGTGTTATATGTCAATTATAATTCAATTTGAAAAAAAAAGAAGAAGGGGGGGAGTCCCCTTCTTCTGTTATTGCCTTCCTCTTATCACCTACCCTTGAACTTCGAAAAGCCTGAGCCAGGCCATCGACATCAGTCTCCCTTCAGGGCACTCCCAGGTGAGATAGGAAAATACCTGAGCTGGGAGAGAAGTTTGAGATCTCAAGTGTGAAAGCTTCATTTTGCTGATGGGAAAACCCAGAGGAGGAAGGAGGCTTCTGCCAAGCTGGTGGCAGAGCTAGCAAAAGAACCCAGGGTCCTCTTGACGTGCCCCCCATGCCTTCCCTAAGCGTGGTCTTGGCCCCCAAGAACTACCTCCTCTCCTAGTGTTCCTATTGCTATTAGAAACCCTTTTCCTCCCAGTTAATGACACCAGGAATCATTATTGACTATTCTTCTTTATCCCACATTTCTAGTTAATGAACCTTATTGAATCTTACTTTAAAATATCTTACTCTTTATTCCAGTTGCCATCACCCTAGGCAGTGCTGCTTCAGTCCTTGCCTCCTGCTGGCCCCCTGCCTCTGACTTCTCTCCAGTGCATCTAGCAAATAGCTAACATATTGATAAGTAGCTAACAGTTGTCATACAGGTATGTGCCATCACTGTTTCTAAGTGCTCTACATTTATTATCTCATTTACTCCTCATAAAACCCTAAAAGCGGGATGCTTTTGTTACCCCCATTTTATAGATGAGGAAACTGAGGCACAGAGCAGTTAAATAATACATCTAAGATGGCACAGCTAGCAAGTGGCAGAGCTGGGATTTTAGAAAAACAGGTAGTTTGGTGCCAAAGTCCCAACTCCTAAGTATTGCACCATACTGCTTTTTTCCCGAAGCACCCATTTTACTGCTTCAGCAACTCTCCTCTGCCACTGTGGGAGTTCAAAGTCCTAGTTTGGCATTCAAATCACTGCATGGTTTGGCTTTCACTAGACTTCAGGTAAGTTAATTAACTTCTCTGCATCTCAAAGTCCTGATCTATTAGTTGAGGATGATTATAACAGTAATCACCTCATTGGGCTGTTGTGAGGATTAAAGGAGGTCACCCATGTAAAGCACTTAGCTGAGTGCCCAACACGAAGTGACTCTTGATCAATGCTAGCTATTGCTGAGTCACCTTTACATACAACTTCCTTAGAGGACTCCTCGGACCAGAATGTTGCTGCAAATAAATAGTGCTTGTTGCTGAACTGAATGCTGGTGCAGTTTTCCCCTTCTAGTTATTTTCCCCACGGCCACTGTCATTTCCATTTTGCAAAGTAGCCAAATCTCCCCTTCCTCCAGTCTCCCTTCCTCAGTGCACCCCCCCCACCCTACAGTAATCTGAATTCCTAGAACACTTTTTCCCATCATACTTTTTTTCACATCATCATTTGTCTAATCATTTGCTAAACTTTTGTCAAGTGCTACCTCTAATAATAACAAAAATTGTATTTGACAGTATAATTTAAAGGGCTTCAAGTGACAACTATGCCTCTGTAATCTTTACAAAATTGGTGGACGGTGGTTCCCATTTCAGAGCTGCTCTGGTTTCCCCAGCTGTTGCGTGTCAGTCCCAGGGACCACGGGGAGCAGGGTGGTGATGAAACCAAGTCTCCCTAAAACTGAGTTCCCCTGCTAAGTTGATAATTAACCTCTCTATCCAAAACTGTATTCCTTATCTTGTCCTGCCCCTTTTCCCCCTCAGGATTGAGGAGTCTTAAAGAAAAAGAGAGCCTCTGGGGTACAAAAGCTCCTCTGTGTCCCCTACTTCTTGTTTGGCCTTCCCCAAGTTTCCAAAGAACAAACTCAAGCAGTTTATGATTAGAATGATAGAGTCACAAAACTCCTAGCTCTTCCTGAAGGGATACAGATTACAATCAGATGCATAATTTTGTATTGTTCTGCAGAAACTGACCACTCCCCCCCCCCAGGGTCACCACCACTAGGATGGTGATTACATGCTGACTGCAAGCATACAGACCCCAGACTGATTAGAACCAGAAGGTTGATGATTAAGATCCCAAAATACCACCCTGTTACCTCACCACCAACCAATCAGAAGAATGTCCACGAGCTGATCACACACCCTGTGACCCTCACCCCTAAAGGTTACCTTTAAAGACACTTCCCTGAAAGCCATTGGGGATTTCGGGTCTTTTACGCATGAGCTGTCCATTCTCCTTGCTTGGTGCCTTGCAATAAAAGCTGCACTTTCCTTCACCACCACCTGGTGTCAGGAGACTGGCTTTGCTGCATATCAGACCAGCAAACCCGAGTTCATTTTGCTAACGGTGAGGCAGATGGGACTCTCAGCCTCGCAGGCAAAGCAAGGTCTCTGCACATGTGGTTACAATCCAGGGCAGATGGTGGCAAAATCTGACAGAGTGGATAAGAAGTGGTGCTATGACTTTTCAGGCACAAGCATGGCTTCTGGCTGGGCAAATCTACACCTCCCCAGACAGTGCCTGCAGCAGAGGTCAGCACACCCTGCTGAGGGGAGTCCCTCTGCACAACAGGGTCTGACTGATGATATTGCAATAGCAAGGAAGACAACTTCATTCTGCAGGATGCAGGAACAGGCTTCCTAGGAGCTGCCCCTACTGGGAAGTTTAGTCCTTCGTTCTTTTCTTCATTTATCCATGTATTGACCACACAAGTATCAAATGTCTGCTATGTGTGTGCTTGAGTACACCACAGCATCACAAGGCCTTAACACACAGGCCCAAAGCAACCATGTAGCATAGAAGAAAGAGAGTGATTTTGAAGTTAGAGTCAGCTCCAGACCTGGCTCAGCCACTTTCTAGCGGTGCGACCATGATGAGTCCTAGCTCAGAACCCAGTTTCCTCAGGAAAACGGGGCTAACACTCCACCATTTTGTTGTTATCAGAATTAGAGATAACAGCTGGAGAATGCCGGGCAGCGTTCCTGGCACACATTAGCTACTTCATTCATTACTGAAGAGCAGGGTGAATGCCCTTGGCCATTTCTCTTTTTGGAGTAGCTGGTACACAGAGTCCAGGTGATAAGTCCAGGGTAGAGGGACCCTGGAATTCTCTCTTCCTGTGCTAAAAGGGAAAAAAACAAAACAAAACTTCACCTGAACATCCTTCCCATTCTGCAGAGCTTTCAAATTCACCTCCAGGCAAAATTCTTTTCCCTCCTAGGTGCTGAGCACAGCCTCTGGCACATTGCAGGGCCCTCGAAAACTGCTTACTGCTTTGAAAACAAGTCCAACAAGGGCCAGTTATATGCGGGGGTGGAGGGGGGAATGAGGAGAGCTTACGTTTCTCCTCCACTTTAAGCTCTCTACCATATTGTATACACAAATGGAGACTGAATCCCTTAAATTTATACAGGTATAGCATTTTATGGTGTATATATACAAAGCTTTTTAGTTGTTATTATTAATCTTACCATTTAAACCTTTCAAGAATCCAATAAAATTCCTCATTGGAATGCATTCCATACCTTCTCTCCCTTTTCCTTAATACTGTAGAGGTAATAGAATTTTGTCTCAATTCTCTGTGGCCTTCAGACAGCACTTGTCTCCTGGATACAGAGGGACAGGGATTCTTAACCTGGAGGCTACAAGTTTCAGCTGTCAGTGAACCCCTCAGATTGCAGGCAAAATTTTACACGTGTGCATGTGTGTGTGTGTGTGTGTGTGTGTGTGTGTGTGTGTGTGTACATAGTGCATTTTTGGGTGGGGTGATGCCCCCTGGTTTTTAAGCGGGTTCTCATATGGGTCCCTGACTTTACAATGGAGAGCAAAATAATGAAAAATGCTAAGTGTTCACTGAAAACTCTCTATTTTTGTTTGTTTGTTTGTTTTTTTGTGGTACGCGGGCTTCTCACTGCTGTGGCCTCTCCCATTGCGAAGCACAGGCTCCAGACGCGCAGGCTTAGCGGCCATGGTTCACGGGCCCAGCCGCTCCGCGGCATGTGGGATCTTCCCAGACTGGGGCACGAACCCGTGTCCCCTGCATCGGCAGGCGGACTCTCAACCACTGAGCCACCAGGGAAGCCCCTGAAAACGCTCTATTTTTAAAAGATGGCACAGGCCATATTCACTTCTGTTCAGCAAATAAGAGGAAGGTGTGATATTATGATATAATAAATACATTTATATTTGGTCTTCATCTGTGGTTCCTTGGTATAAGAGCTTCTAAAACCCCTGAAATTTCCTGAATGATAGAAGTGTCTTCTGTTATTCATAATAAGCCCCTTTCAACCTTACCTGAGTTTATGCTAATGAGGTGGTTGGTGGGCCCCTAGGTAACTTCGTGGGGGCTGGTTGCAATGGGAACCAACCCTGTGATTTGAGGTTTGGAATTTCAGAACTCCCAACTCTGGGGAGAGGAGAGGTGCTGAAGATTGAGTTAATCACTGCTGGCCAGTGATTTACTCAATCACACATGTGTAGTGAAACTTCCATAAAAACCTAGGGCTGGAAGAGCTTCCATGTTGGCAAACACAGCTCTGCTCTGGGAAGGTGGCACAACTTAACTCGACAGGGACAGAAGCTCTGTGCTCAGGACCCTTCTGGACCTCACCCTATATACCTCTTCATCTAGCTGTTCATTTGTATCCTCTATAATAAACCAATGGTAGAAAGTAAAGTGTTTTCCTTAATTCTGTGAGCCATTCTAGCAAATGATGGAACGTGAAGTTGGTGGGGGAGTTTGGGAACTCTGACTCTGCAGCCAAATTGGACAAAAGCGTGGGTACCTGGGGGACCCAATACTTTCAGCTGGCATCTGAAGTGGGACAGTCTTGTGGGACTGAACCCTTAAAACTGTGGAGCCTGTGCTAACTCAGGGTAGTTAGTGTCAGAATAGAATTGAATTGTAGGACACCCAGCTGGTGTCTGGAGAGTTGGAGAACTGGTTGTTGGCATGGGAAAACCCACAGAAGTGTTGTGAGTAAAAACACCCCAAGAGAAGGAAACATCTTTTAAAATAATTTTAATGTATTTTATTATTGTATCAAGAATGCTTCAATAATGAACCTCCTGTGGAAAAAGGAGACCCAGCAGACAGGAGAGTGAGCATGAAACATAGTGATAGACGCCAATGAAGAAACTTGAGTACATATTCCTAAAAGACATCATACTATGCCATCGACTTGGCTTCTAGAAGTCTAAATATATCCATCTTCAAGGTTCTGAAGGCAGATTACCATGAAAAGAGAATGTATGTCATGGTAAGGAAGAAAATAACTTTCCTGCAAAGAGGCATAAATAACGAGGCACATTCTTCCCTCTGGTTTCTCGTTTCTGCTTTATTTTGGCGAACCTTGTACAGAACTGTGACCTAACCTCCTAAGTTGTCTCCCTGACTTGGTTATCTCTTTTGTTCCAGACTAACCATCAAACAAAATCACCTTATTTAAGTTGCTCAACACTGAAAAAGACAGAATGGCCCTTTTTTGTCCACAAAGATTTAAATTCAAATTCCTTAGCCTTGCATGTAGGGCCCTTCCTAATTTGACCTTATGCACCTTTTCTAAGGTTCTCTCATGTTGCCTGCACACACCCACCCTTTGGCCCAGCAGGCTTACTCAGTCTCTTCCAAATATATATATATATATAGGATATATTCCATTTGTTTATTCTTGGAATGTCCTATACAGAAGGCTAACTCCCTATCACCTTCCAAATGGCACCCACCCTTCAAGACTCCATTCCGTCCCCTGACGCCTCACTATCCCACCTCCCCAGCCAATCGTCTTTCCCTCCCATAAATCCCAACATTTCACATTTATTCCTTGTTATATGTGGCTCTTTATCTTTGATTGGCTCCCTTATATTTGCTCATGTCTTACCTTCTTAGCTAGTCTGGGAGCTTCTTAAAGGCAGTCCACATCATTGCATCTCCCTTGGCCCCCAGGACAGGGCCTACCTAGAGTAGATATTGGATCATTTCTTTTTCATTGATTGATTTTGGAGTCACCATGAGTTTTGAGAACTCCTTAATGCAACCTACAGCCTCTGCATGAGTTGGGCTCTGCCACCCTCTTTGGCCTCGCTAATGGCTCTTCTCCCTTAACACTTCATAACTAGCCATCTCCAGTTCCAGTCAGTTTCTTAAGTGTTCCAGTCATGATACCTTGTGTCACATTCTCTGCCTGAACACTCAGTTCCTCTTCTTTGTTTGGTTGACTCTTACTCAACCTTTAGGTCTAATTCCAGGCATTGCTTCCTTTTAAAATTAATTAATTAATTAATTTTTGGCTGTGTCGGGTCTTTCCTTGTGGCACACAGGATCTTTCTTTGCAGCGTGCAGGCTCTTTGCTACGGCACAAAGCCTTCTCTCTAGTTGCGGTGCATGGGCTTAGTTGCCTCCCGGCATGTGGGATCTCAGTTTCCCAACCAGGGATTGAACCTGCATCCCCTGCATTGGAAGGCGGATTCTCAACCACTGGACCACCAGAGAAGTCCCCAGGCATTACTTGCTAATGAGAAGTCTTCCCTCAGCCTCCACTAGAAGCCATAGGTTAATAAGGTGGGGGCAGCCAAATGTAGGGTGTGTGTGTGTGTTTAGCAAGAGGAAATGAGAAACATTTCCATCCACCCTCTCGTGAACTCTCTCCAGCTTCTTCTTTTCCTGTGCCCTTTGGGTGCCAGCCACCTGAAATTACTCACAGGACTGCTGAATTGACTTTTCTTTCTTTCCCGGTACCTTTATACACACTTTTCATTCTGACTGATTCCATTTAATCCACAACCTTTCTTCACCTAGTTAACCTAGTTAATTCATCATTCAACGCCCAGCAAAGGAGTCTATAAAATGGGAACAGTAGAAATAGTTTCTACCTCAGAGCACTGTTGGGAGGATTTAATAAGTATATATATATAGATCTTAGATTACTTCCTGGTACATAGTAAGGGCTCAATAATTTTTAACTATTATTATTACCATTATCATCATCTTCTCTCTCATCATTATTATCAGTGTATGACACATACACAAGTATCATGTTTCATGTTATTTAACATGCTATATAGTATTGCTTTTTGTGTCTATCTCCCCACTATCATATGAGCTCCTTGTTGATTGGTCAACAAATGACTAGGTCATTCTACAAGCCCTAGCAAAGCATCAACAGTCAAAACTCAGAGGACTTCCCTGGTGGTGCAGTGGTTAAGAATCTGCCTACCAATGCAGGGGACACAGGTTCGAGCCCTGGTCCAGGAAGATACCACATGCTGCAGAACAACTAAGCCCATGCGCCAGAGCTACTGAGCCCCCGTGCCACAACTACTGAAGCCTGCACGCCTAGAGCCTGTGCTCCACAACACAGAGAAGCCACCGCAATGAGGAGCCCGCACACCACAACGAAGAGTAGCCCCTGCTCGCTGTAACTAGAGAAAGCCTGTGCATAGCAACAAAGAACCAACATGCCAAAAATAAATAAATTTATACAAAAACAAACAAACAAACAAAAAAAACAGTCAAAACTCAGAGCTAGAGAAATCCTATGGGAGCTGTGAAAAGGAAAATATTAACTGCATGAAAAAGCTGTGGGAAAAGGAACAAGTAAATGAGCTTAAAAAGAATCCCTTAGATGGAAAGTAAATAGATGAAATAAACTCTGAAAGCATGAGTTAAAAAAAAAAATCCCTTAGAAACAACCACAGGACTCTTACTCACCACTGACAAGAATGCAACTTGACACCACCCTATTCTGTAGGGCAATCTGATACTTACTACTAAACTTTTAATTGTATATAACCTTTGACCAAGAAATCACTTTTAGGAATCCATTCAATAAAAACACTCAAGTATGCAAAGATATATGATAAAGTTGACTATTACAACTTTATTTGTAAAGTAAAATATTGGAAACATCCCAAATGCTCATCAAAAGGGGACAATTAAATTAACTAAATTAACTCTGGTATTATGGGGCTCCATACACTGGAATACTATGCAACTGTTGTGGAAAGAAGGTAAGGTTATATGCCCTGAAGCTAGAGTCCATAATACACAGGTAAGTGAAAAATTTGTAAATTCATCTAAATGTAATAGCCCCATTTTGGGGGTCGGCTTTATGAAGGTATAATTTAAATACAATAAAATTCATCAATATTAAGTGCACAATTAGATGAGTTTTAACAAATATATAATGTCATAAAACCACTACTGCAATCATTATATTGATAGAACAACTCCATCACCCCCAAAAGTTAGCTGGAAACCATATTCAGTCATTCTGTATCTTCACCCTCTGGGCCCTGGCAACCACTGATCTGCTCTTTATCATTATTGTTTCTTACTTTTCTAGAATTTCATATAAATGGAATTGTAAAGTATATACTCCTAAGTCTGGCTCCTTCCACTTAGCATAATGCTTTTGACATTCATTCATATTGCTGCCTATCAATAGAACATTCTTTCTTATGCGATTAATATTCCATTGTAAGGTGGTACCACAATTTATTTACTATTTAACAATTGATGGACATTTAGTTTGTTTCCAGTTTTTGATGATTATGAATAAATACACTATAAACATTCATGTGCAGTTTCATTTAATTAAACTCTTTATTTTGAGATAGTTGTAGATTGACATGCAGTTGTTAGAAATAACACAGAGATCCTTCTATCCAATTTCCTCTAATGGTAATATTTTATAGAACTATAATACAATATCACAACCAGGGTATTGACAATGATATGGTCAAGATACAGAAGAGTCTTATCATCAAAGGGGCCTCTTATGCTGCCCTCTTATAGCCCCATTCACCTCTGTTTTCCCCTCTCCAGACCCTGGCAACCACTAATTTCTTCTCTGTATCCATAGTTTTGCCATTTAAAGGATATATTATAATGGAATCATACAATATGTAATTTGGGGGGAATTGACTTTTTCATGAAACATACTTCCCTGGAGATTCATCTAAGTCATTGAATATATCAACAGTTTGCTCCTTTTTATTGCTGAGTAGTGTTCCACGGTGTGGATGTACACAGTTTGCTTAACCATTCACTGGTGGAAAGACATCTGTTTTGTCTTCAGTTTTTGGCTATTTTGAATAAAGTTTCTTTGAACATTTCTCTACAGTTCTTTAGCAGGAGCATGCGTTTTCTTTTCTCTGGGATAAATGCCCAGCAGAGCAATTGCTGAGTTGTATGGTAGCTACATGTTTAGTTTTTTAAGAAACAGACAAATTGGTTTCCACAGTGGCTGTTCCACTTTACGTTCTCACCAGCAGTTTGTAAGTGATCCAGTTTCTCTGCACTCTAGCGAGCATTGGGCGTTGCCATTTTTTTATTGTAGCAATTTGCTAGGTGTGTAGTGATAGCTCATTTGCTTTAATTTATATTTCCCTCATGGCCGCAGATAGTGAACTTCTTTTCATGTGCTTATTTACCATTTGTATATCCTCTTCAGAACGTCTGCTCATGTCCTTTGCCCATTTTCTAATTGGACTTTTCTTTTTTTAATTCAGCTTTAGTTCATTTGCCAGTGGAGTCTTGGTTTTGTTCCTTTATTTTTTTAACACCTTTATTGGACTATAAATGTTTTACAATGTTGTGTTAGTTTCTTCTGTATAACAAAGTGAGTCAGCTATACATATACATATATCCCCATATCTCCTCCCTCTTGCGTCTCCCTCCCAACCTCCCTATCCTACCCCTCTAGGTGGTCACAAAGCACCGAGCTGATCTCCCTGTGCTATGCAGCTGCTTCCCACTAGCTATCCATTTTACATTTGGTAGTGTATATATGTCAATGCTACTCTCTCACCTCGTCCCAGCTTACCCTTTCCCCTCCCTGTGTCCTCAAGTCCATTCTCTACACCTGCGTCTTTATTCCTGTCCTGCCCCTAGGTTCATCAGAACCATTTTTTTTTTTTAGATTCCATATATATGTGTTAGCATACAGTATTTGTTTTTCTCTTTCTGACTTACTTCACTCTGTATGACAGACTCTAGGTCCATCCACTTCACTACAAATAACTCAATTTCGTTTCTTTTTATGGCTGAGTAATATTCCATTGTATATATGTGCCACATCTTCTTTATCTGTTCATCTGTCGATGAACACTTAGGTTGCTTCCATGTCCTGGCTATCATAAATAGTGCTGCAATGAACATTGTGGTACAGGACTCTTTTTGAATTATGGTTTTCTCAGGGTATATGCCCAGAAGTGGGATTGCTGGGGCATATGGTAGTTCTATATTTAGCTTTTTAAGGACCCTCCATACTGTTCTCCATAGTGGCTGTATCAATTTACATTCCCACCAACAGTGCAAGAGGGTTCCCTTTTCTCCACACCCTCGCCGGCATTTATTGTTTGTAGATTTTTTGATGATGGCTATTCTGACCGGTGTGAGATGACACCTCATTGTAGTTTTGATTTGCATTTCTCTAATGATTAATGATGTTGAACATCCTTCATGTGTTTGTTGGCAATCTGTATGCCTTTTTTGGATAAATGTCTATTTATGTCTTCTGCCCATTTTTGGATTGGGTTGTTTGTTTTTCAGATATTGAGCTGCATGAGCTGCTTGTATATTTTGGAGATTAATCCTTTGTCAGCTGCTTCATTTGCAAATATTTTCTCCCATTCTGAGGGTTGTCTTTTCGTCTTGTTTATGGTTTCCTTTACTGTGCAAAAGCTTTTAAGTTTCATTAGGTCCCATTTGTTCATTTTTGTTTTTATCTCCATTTCTCGAGGAGGTGGGTCAAAAATGATCTTGCTGTGATTTATGTCATAGAGTGTTCTGCCTATGTTTTCCTCTAAGAGTTTTACAGTGTCTGGCCTTACATTTAGGTCTTTAATCCATTTTGAGTTTATTTTTGTGTATGGTGTTAGGGAGTGTTCTAATTTCATTCTTTCACATGTAGCTGTCCAGGTTTCCAAGCACCACTTATTGACAGCACCACTGTCTTTTCTCCACTGTATTGCCTCCTTTGTCATAAATTAGGTGCCCATATGTATGTGAGTTTATCTCTGGGCATTCTATCCTGTTCCATTGATCTATATTTCTGTTTTTGTGCCAGGACTATACTGTCTTCATTACTGTAGCTTTGTAGTATAGTCTGAAGTCAGGAAGTCTGATTCCTCCACCTCCGTATTTCTTTCTCAAGATTGCTTTGGCTATTTGGAGTCTTTTGTGTTTCCATACAAGTTGTGAAATTTATTGTTCTAGTTCTGTGAAAAATGCCATTGGTAGTTTGGTAAGGATGGCATTGAACCTGTAGATTGCTTTGGGTATAGTCATTTTCACAATGTTAATTCTTCCAATCCAAGAACATGGTCTATCTCTCCATCTATTTGTATCGTCTTCAATCTCTTTCATCAGTGTCTTATAGATTTCTGCATACAGGTCTTTTTTTTCTTTAGGTAGGTTTATTCCTAGGTATTTTATTCTTTTTGTTGCAATGGTAAATGAGAGTGTTTCCTTAATTTCTCTTTCAGATTTTTCATCATCAGTGTATAGGAATGCAAGTGATTTCTGTGCATTAATTCTGTATCCTGCTCCTTTACCAAATTCATTGATTAGCTCTAGCAGTTTTCTGGTAGCATCTTTAGGATTCTCTATGTATAGTATCCTGTCATCTGCAAACAATGACAGTTTTACTTCTTCTTTTCCAATTTGGGTTCCTTTTATTTTTTTTCCTTCTCTGATTGCTGTGGCTAAAACTTCCAAAACTGTGTTGAATAATAGTGGTGAGAGTGGGCAACCTTGTCTTCTTCCTGATCTTAGTGGAAATGGTTTCAGTTTTTCACCATTGAGAACGATGCTGGCTGTGGGTTTGTCATATATGCCGTTTATTATGTTGAGGTGAGTTTCCTCTATGCCTACTTTCTGGAAAGTTTTTGTCATTAATGGGTGTTGAATTTTGTTGAAAGCTTTTTCTGCATCTATTGAGACTATCATATGGTTTTTATCCTTCAATTTGTTAATATGGCTTGTCACATTGATTGATTTGCATATATTGAAGAATCCTTGCATTCCTGGGATAAACCCCACTTGATCATGGTGCATTATCCTTTTAATGTGCTGTTGGATTCTGTTTGCTAGTATTTTGTTGAGGATTTTTGCATCTATGTTCATCAGTGATATTGGCCTGTAGCTTTCTTTTTTTGTGACACATTTGTCTGGTTTTGGTATCAGGGTGATGGTGGCCTCGTAGAATGAGTATGGGAGTGTTTCTCCCTCTGCTATATTTTGGAAGAGTTTGAGAAGGATAGGTGTTAGCTCTTCTCTAAATGTTTGATAGAATTCTTCTGTGAAGGCATCTGGTTCTGGGCTTTTGTTTGTTGGAAGATTTTTAATCACAGTTTCAATTTCAGCGCTTGTGATTGGTCTGTTTATATTTTCTGTTTCTTCCTGGTTCAGTCTCGGAAGGTTGTGCTTTTCTAAGAATTTGTCCATTTCTTCCAGGTTGTCCATTTTATTGGCATAGAGTTGCTTGTAGTAATCTCTCATGATCTTTTATATTTCTTCAGTGTCAGTTGTTACTTCTCCTTTTTCATTTCTAATTCTGTTGATTTGAGTCTTCTCCCTTTTTTTCTTGATAAGTCTAGCTACTGGTTTATCAATTTTTTTTATCTTCTCAAAGAACCAGCTTTTAGTTTTATTGATCTTTGCTATCATTTCCTTCACTTCTTTTTCATTTATTTCTGATCTGATCTTTATGATTTCTTTCCTTTTGCTAACTTTGGGGTTTTTTGGTTCTTCTTTCTTTAATTGCTTTAGGTGTAAGTTTAGGTTGTTTATTTGAGATTTTTCTTGTTTCTTGAGGTAGGATTGTATTGCTGTAAAATTCCTGCTTAGAATTGCTTTTGCTGCATCCCATAGGTTTTGGATCATTGTGTTTCCATTGTCATTTGTTTCTAGGTATTTTTAAATTTCCTCTTTGATTTCTTCAGTGATTTCTTGGTTACTTAGTAGTGTATTATGTAGCCTCCATGTATTTGTATTTTTTACAGTATTGTTCCTGTAATTGGTATCTAGGCTCATAGTGTTGTTGTCAGAAAAGATACTTGATTTCAATTTTCTTAAATTACCATGTCTTGATTTGTGACCCAAGATATGACCTATCCTGGAGAATATTCCATGAGCACTTGAGAAGAAAGTGTATTCTGTTCTTTTTGGATGGATTGTCCTATAAATAACAATTAAGTCCATCTTGTTTAGTATGTCATTTAAAGCTTGTGTTTCCTTATTTATTTTCATTTTGGATGATCTATCATTGGTGAAAGTGGGGTGTTAAAGTACTCTAGTATGATTGTGTTACTGTTGATTTCCCCTTTTATGGCTGTTAGCATTTACCTTATATACTGAGGTGCTCCTATGTTGGGTTCATACATATTTACAATTGTTATATCTTCTTCTTGGATTGATCCCTTGATTCTTATGTAGTGTCCTTCTTTGTCTCTTGTAATAGTCTTTATTTTAAAGTATATTTCGTCTGATATGAGAATTGCTACTCCACCTTTCTTTTGATTTCCATTTGCATTGAATACCTTTTTCCATTCCCCTCACTTTTTCTGTATGTGTCCCTAGGTCTGAAGTGGATCTCTTGTAGACAGCAATATATTGGTCTTGTTTTTGTATCCATTCAGCCAGCCTATGCCTTTTGGTTGAAACATTTAATCCATTTACATTTAAGGTAATTATCGATACGTATGTTCCTGTTACCATTTTCTTAATTGTTTTGGGTTTGCTTGTGTAAGTCTTTTCCTTCTCTTGTGTATTCTGCCTAGAGAAGTTCCTTTAGCAGTTGTTGTAGAGCTGGTTTGGTGGTGCTGAATTCTCTTCGCTTTTGCTTGTTTGTAAAGGTTTTAGTTTCTCCATCGAATCTGAATGAGATCCTTGCTGGGTAGAGTAATCTTATTTGCAGGTTTTTTCCTTTCATCACTTTAAATGTCCTGCCACTCCCTCCTGGCTTGTAGAGTTTTTGCTGAAAGATCAGCTGTTAACCTTATGGGGATTCCCTTGTATGTTATTTTTTGCTTTTGTCTTGCTGCTTTTAATATTTTTTCTTTGTATTTAATTTTTGATAGTTTGATTAATATGTGTCTTGGCACGTTTCTCCTTGGATTTATCCTGTATGGGCCTCTCAGTGCTTCCTGGACTTGGTTGACTATTTCCTTTCCCATGTTAAGGAAGTTTTCAACTATAATCTCTCCAAATATTTTCTCAGTCCCTTTCTTTTTCTCTTCTTCTTCTGGGACCCCTTTAATTCGAATGTTGGTGTGTTTTATGTTGTCCCAGAGGTCTCTGAGACTGTCCTCATTTCTTTTCATTCTTTTTTCTTTATTTTGCTCTGTGGTAGTTATTTCCACTATTTTATCTTCCAGGTCACTTATCTGTTTTTCTGCTTCAGTTATTCTGCTCTTGATTCCTTCTAGAGCATTTGTAATTTCATTTATTGTGTTGTCCCAATGTAAGGCCCACTATGAAAAAAGAAAAAGAATTTCATGAAAGCTTAACTGCAGCTACACCAGCAGGTGTGAAAACATTGCACTTTTTGTGAAATAACTTTTTTTATCTTGTATTGAAAATGCAGCTTTTATGTGGGTGCAGAATTGCTATAGGGAAGGCATACCTATAGACTTCAATATGATTTAAGAGAAAACAAAGTCATTATATGACAGCTTAAAGCAAAATGAAGGTGAAGGACATGAAGCTGGAGAAATCAATGTCAGTAAAGGATGGTTTGATCATTTTAGAAAAAGATTTGACTTAAAAAATATCAAGATAATAGAAGAAGCAGCTTCTGCTGACCCAGAGGCAGCAGATGAGTTACCAGGTGCCATTAAGAAAATCACTGAGGGGAAAGGATACCTGCCTGAACAGGTTTTTAATGCAGATGAAAGTGTCTTATTCTGGGGGGAAAAAAATGCCATGAAGGACATTTATTAGTATGGAAGAGAAATGAGTACTGGGATTTAAGGCAAGAAAGGATAGTCTAACTCTTCTGTTTTGTGTAAATGCAGTCAGGTCTATGATCTGGATTGCCCTTATCTACAAAGCTGCTAACACCCGAGCTTTGAAGGGAAAAGATAAACACCAGCTGCCAGTCTTTTGGTTGTACAACGAGAAGGTCCGGACAACAAAACCCTCTTTTTGGATTGGTTCCATCAATGCTTTGTCCCTGAAGTCAGGAAGTACCCTGCCAGTAAGCGACTGCCTTTTAAAGTTCTTTTAATATTGGACAATTCCTCTGGCCCCCGCAGAACCCCATGAGTTCAACACTGAAGCTGGCAAAGTGGTCTACTTGCCCCCATACACAACGTCTCTAATTTAGCCTCTACACCAGGAGGTCATAAGGATCTTTAGGGCTCATTACACGTGGTACTCTCTGGAAAAGACTGTCAGTGTGATGGAAGAGAACCCCGACAGACAGAACATCGTGAAAGTCTGGAAAGATTACACCATTGAAGATGCCATCATTGTTATAGAAAAAGCTGTGAAAGCCATCAAGCCCAAAACAATAAATTCCTGCAGGAGAAAACTATCCAGATGTTGTGCATGACTTCACAGGATTTATGACAGAGCCAATCAAGGAAATCATGAAAGAGATTGTGGATATGAAAAAAAGGTGGGTGGTGGTGGTGAAGGGTTTCAAGATATGGATCTTGAGACTTCACACTCCAATGCAGGGGGCCCGGGTTCAATCCTGGAGCCCATGTGCCACACTAAGGAGCTGGACAACCAAATAAATAAATAAATAAATAATATATGTGTGTGTGTGTGTGTGTGTATATATATATATATATATACACACACACACACACACACACATATAAAAGATATGGATCTTGGAGAAATTCAAGAGCTAATAGACACCACACCAGAGTAATTAACTGAAGAGGACTTGACAGAGAGGAGTGCTTCTAAACCAGTGCCAGATGATGAGGAAGACGATGTAGAAGAAGAGTGCTAGGAAACAAGCGGACATTAGACAATCTGGCAGACGGGTTCTGCTTATTCAAGACTGCTGTTGACTTTTACAACATAGACACTTCTATCATTCAGGCACTGAAACTAAAGCAAAAGGTAGAAGAAGGATTGGTACCACATAGAAGCCTTTTTAGAGAAATGAAAACACAAAAAAGTCAGAATTTACAAGGTATTTCTGTAAAATTAGACTGAGTGTGCCTGCCTCTCCTTCCACCTCCGCCTCTTCTGCCTCTGCCACCCCTGAGGGAGCAAGACCCACCCCTCCTCTTCCTCCTCCTCAGCCGACTCGATGTGAAGACGATGAGGGTGAAGACCTTTATGACGATCTACTTTACCTAGTGAATAGTAAATATTGAAAATCTAATAAGTGCATGGCAAAAACTGTATGAGACATTTTTGTGTCAGCATCATCACCGTTACCTAAGTATTCATCATGTAGAACACCATGTACAAGACTTGTATTGAAGTGGAAGCCTATCCTTACGTTGGCATAAGGTGAGTGATACTTAATATGAAATTAAGAATGTGTTCGCTTCTTACTATTTTATAGCTTTGCTTTCAATGAATTACATTACTGTAAAGTACGCCTCTCTCTCTCTCCCCTACTTGGAGAAACTGTGCTTCAGCCTATCATCACAGGAAAGTATTTTTTTTCACAAAATGTAACAAAGTTCCAATACTGTATTATGAATATGACAGTAATACTGTATGCCATAAAAATTTTATAATGAGGGACTTCCCTGGTGTCACAGTGTTTAAGATTCTGCCTGCCAATGCAGAGGACATGGGTTTGAGTCCTGGTCCGGGAAGATCCCACATGCCTCAGAGCAACTAAGCCCATGAGCCATAACTACTGAGCCTGCACTCTAGAGCCCGTGCTCTGCAACAGGAGAAGCCACCACAATGAGAAGTGCACACACCACAACAAAGAGTAGCCCCCGCTCACCACAATGAAGAGTAGCCCCCACTGGCTGCAACTAGAGAAAGCCACAGCAATGGAGACCCAATGCAGCCAAAAATTAAATAAATTAAAAAAAATTTTATAACGATTCATTTGTTAGTGTGTAGGCTAGGCTACCATGAAGCAATTATATTGCTGTTTCTTCATTATCAATGCATCAGTTGTTACACCTGTAAATAAATATGAAATCCTTTTTCACATTGTCTTTCATTTTTTATGTCGAGTGTTAGTAATATGTGTAACATCTACAGTGTTTTGCATCACATAAGACGATACTGATGTAGGTACTGACAGACAGACGATTCATCTTGTAAACAGACAATGTAAACTTATGGTATCAATAAATACAGTACAATACTGTAAATGTACTTTCTCTTCTTTATGATTTTCTTAACAACATTTTCTTTTCTCTAACTTACTTTAATGTAAGAATACAATACATACAAAATAGGTGTTAATCAATTGTTTATGTTATTATTAAGGTTTCCAGTCAACACTAGGCTATTAGCAGTTAAGTTTGGATACAAATACTAAGTTTTATGTGGATTTCCAACTGCACAAGGATTGGTGTCCCTAACCTCCATATTGCTCAAGGGTCAGCTGTATTTTATCCCAGCTTGTGGTTTGCATTTTCATCTTCTTAACAGTGTCTTTTGAAGAGCAAAATGTTTTAATTTTGATGAAGTCCAGTTCATCATTTTTTCCTGCTTTTTGTTGTCTATTTAATATATTAATATATTCCAACCCAAAGTCACAAAGATTTTCACTTATTTTTTATTTTAAAAACGTTATATTTCTAGTTCTTACATTTATACCTATGATCCATTCCAAGTTAATTTTTGTATATAGTATGAAGTAAAAATTTTGTTTTAATTTATTTCAACCTCTTTCTTTTTACCTTTTTTTTTTCTTTTTTTGGCCACGCTGCACAGCTTGCGGGATATTAGTTTTCCAACCAGGGATTGAACCTGGGCACTCAGTAGTGAGAGTACAGAGTCCTAACCACTGGACTGCCAGGGAATTCCCTGAGGTAAGTATTGAGGTTCACTTGTTTACATATGGATATCAATGATTACAGTACCACTTGTGGAAAGAGTTCCATTTTCTCACTGAATTGCCTTGGCATCTCTAAGGGGTTTTTCAAACACTCAGAGGGAACAATCCCTATAAGACTGCCCTTACTTCAGACAACAGCTGCAAGTTTGGGGTTTTCCCAAAACCACCTTCAGATTCGATACTTTGCTAGAATGACTCACAGAACTCAGGAAAGCCCTATACTTACAATTACAGTTTTATTATAACAAAAGCATACAAATTAAAACCAGCCAAAGGAAAAAAATGTATGGGCAAAGTCTGGGAGTGTTTAAATACAATGCTTCTCTCATCATCAGTGATGTGTTACCCTACTGACATTGATGTGTGGTAATATGCACAGAGTGTTGCCAACCAGGGAAACTCACCTGAGCTTTAGCGTCCAGAGATTTTACTGAGATTTCATTACATAGGCATGATTGATTGAAACACTGCCCACATGGTTGAATTCAATCTCTAGCCCTCTCCTCCCTGGAAGTTGGACTGATACCATCTGACCCAAAGCCCCAAACCTCTAATCTCGTGCTTGGTCTTTCTTACATGACCAGCCCCCAGCCTAAGTCATCTCATCAGCATATAATACCAGGTGTAGTCCCAGGGGCCCACCAGAAAAAAGAAAGACATTCCTATTGCTCAGGAAATTCCTAAGGTTTAGAGGTTGCTTCCCAGGTACTGACACAAACCCAGACCTCTCTTTGGAGGCCACATTTCTTACTATACAGCATCTTTGTTGAAAATAAATATAAAATGTGGTTCATCTACAAAGGTTTAGGTTATTATGCATGAGTCTACTTCTGGACTCTATTCTGTTTCATGATCTACTAGATGGAACCATAGCAACCTTTTATTTTCTATGTAAAGTATTTTTGTAATAATTGTTAAATGATGTGCATATAATACTTTGTAGTTAGGAAATATGATAAGAATGTATGAAAGGAAAATTACCTGCCTACGTAAAAATAAAAAATTCTACACAGTAGTTGGAATATAACATTGGGTCAATTCCCCAGCAAATAGAGCAAAAAGGCAAAGCGATAGAAAATAAGAGAGAAGAAGTAAGAAATTAGAGTACAAGTTCAGGAGGCCTTACATCTGAATAGCAGTGTTTCCAGAAAGAGAGCAAGAGAAAAAAAGGGGAGGAACAATCAACGGTGTAATTCAAGAACAGAATGAACTGCCAGATTGAAGAGCCAATAAGTGGCTGGTACGATTTGAGGGACCAGGAGATTTTACTGCTTCCATTAAGGAAAAATAAAGTGAGTCAAATACAAAGTTTAGGGATCAGAAGGGCTTCTGACTTCCCATCAGCAACACTAGAAGCTAAAATACCATGAAGCCTTTAAAATTCTGAAGATTGTCATTTCCAATCTAGAATTCTATACCCAGCCATATTACCAACTGAGTATGAAAGTGGAATAAAATTTTTTTTCAAGTATGCAAGTATCATGCATCTTTAGAAAGCTACTGAAGAATATACCTCACTCAAAGATAGAGTAAATCAAGGAGGAGGATCTAAAACAGGAGAGAGACAAAGATTCCCTAGGAGGATGGTGAAGGGAAATCCCATAATAATAGCCGTGTACCAGATGTAGAGATTAACCAGCTCCACTTGGAAAAGTGGGACTCAAGAAACAGATATGAGGGAATTCCTCGGCCGTCCAGTGGTTAGGACTCCGCACTTTCACTGCCGAGGGCACAGGTTCAATCCCTGTTCTGGGAACTAAGATCCCATAAGCCACATGGTGAGGCAAAAAAAAAAAGAGAAACAGATATGATGAAAACTGTCATCACCAAAATCCCCACTGACATTATACCCTCATTTAATTTTGAGGACAGGTTTATCTGTGTCTGTCATGGCTTCCTCATCTATTAAGGAATTTCCTGCTCATCTCTCTATGCCCCGCTTCTAGAATCAGCTGAGAACCTTCATGTCACAAAACATCTCCATTTCTGAAATGTTCTTCTTTGACCTGTTCTTGAGAGACGGAGATAGGCTATGATGAGCTTAGAAGCAGAAAATACAAAGCAGCCCTTTCCCTCTGACCCTATTTTTACAGGGTGTTCAGTGCCTCACCCATACTGCAGATCTACCAGATGCCTGGATGCAGGTGAGCCCTCATGGCTAGAGACTTATTTACCTGAAGCCAATGAAACTTAAGCCTCTTACTCATACTTGTCCCTCGCAAAGCCCTGCAGCTAACTCAACATTTGTAATTTTGAACTCACACTCTTCTTAAAGAGTCTCCCAAATTATATAATCTTCAGGCCCCACAAATCCTAGATGTGCCTCTACTTACGGTTTTGCCCTCTGACTTCCCCAGAAGAGGCTTTTGAAAACTCGGGAAAGCTGAAACCATACTGTACCCCTTGAAAACAAGTCAGCTTGTTTTTCTGGGAAATCCCGTCTGATAATGGCAATAGTGTTCTTTCTTTACACAGCTTTTTGTTTGTTTGTTTTTTAATTTGTGTTATTCAAATCCAAGCAGTAGATTTCTTAGGAACATGTAATATGGGGAGTAAAACTGTAAAGAAAACTGGAATGATTAACATAAAAGTCAGTACATTGGTTACGTAGGGCGGTGGGAGCAGTCAGGGGAAGCAGGGACTGGACAGAGCCACACAGCTGGGATTCAGGCCCAGCTGGGTAAGAGGTGTTTCTTTTATTATTTATCTTTAAACTGTACATACACTCCTCTGTGAATGTGGAACATTTCATAATTTTAAAGGGCAGGGGAGGTGGCAGGGGAGGTGCCTAAAGGACATTGTTTCCTTCCTTCATTGGAAACCAGAGACAATGAGTGAATATGTACAGAGTCATCGTCAATAGCAAGTTAAATACAAAAGGAAACAATACATTTCTAACGTTCTAATATATCTGTGCCTGGTTAGAGAGGAAAGTGGTTCTTGCAGTAAAATCCACTGACTGCGCAGAGAAGGGGCAAAACCCAGCTGGCTTCCCAGGCCTTTCTGGCACAACAGCATCTAGCTGGGGCCAAGTGTGTTAAGGATCTGGTCCTCAGTTTTGCATATCCAGAAGCGTGATTTTGGATGCTCTCTTGGGGCTTCCCAGGCTTAGAGAGAGCTTCTGTTAAGGACCAGACACCTGTGAGCTCCTTGTGGACATGGATCATGTTTCATCCACCTCTAAATTCCCTGTGCCTGGCAGAGTCCTGCCTTCAACAACAGAATTGATAGACTTTCCTGGTGAGAAATAAAAAATCGCCTGACGTATCAGCAAACAAAGGATGTCCCAACGGTGAGCCCTAAGGGAGTTCAGGATGGAAAAAAGGAATGCCTGCCATCTAGCAGCCATCAGACTGCAGCTACCTGCAACGGTGCAGCCTGAGGAAACTCAGGATGAGAAAACACAGGATGCTGGCCCCAGATAGCTGAGGTGCATATCAAAAGAAGGATTTCAGTGAGCCCAGACTCTTGCATCTTCCCATATATAGGAAAGCGCTAAATTCCTTAACTTGAGATATTTGGTTTTCTTTTATTAACAGTAGCCTTTTGTTCTGACTACCTGGTGGTGTTGCAAAAACTCCTATATCTCCTGGCTTCCCCGCCTTCCTCTATGGAACAGTTTTCTCAGCGTTTATCTGAGAGGCTGTCTCCCGGCTTGAAGTCCTAAGGATGTGCGCCTAATAAAACGTAACTCTCAACTTTTAGGTTGTGCTTTTTTTTTTTCAGTCAGCACTAACAACCTAGATACTCCTGTGTTCCAGATAGAATACTCATTCCTACTCTGGAAGAATAGCTCCCTTCCCTGGATCTGGTAGCCTGACCCTGTGGGTTAGCCTGGAGACTGGGGGCCCCTCAGCTGAGGATAGAAATCACCCACCTTTCTGCAAGTTCCTCGCGCTCTCATCCACCCTGGCCTGGGCCTGCCTTCCCAGCCCTGGTATAGTCCCTTGCTCATGGTAAAGGCTCAGGGGCTCAGGAAATGCAAACAGATGCACAGACAAGACTTTTTTTCCCAGTCAGGTTACTTTTTGATATTTGCTATATCTTCACATATATAATCCCCTAGCCGAACCTATAAAGAGGTCCAAACGTGAAGTTTCTTAGAAACATTGTTCAGTCATTCCTGCTCAGCTGTTAAAAAGTGACAGGGATTTGTCTTTCTCTTATGCTAACACATATATATGGAATTTAAGAAAAAAAAATGTCATGAAGAACCTAAGAGTAAGACAGGAATAAAGACACAGACCTACTAGGGAACGGACTTGAGGATATGGGGAGGGGGAAGGGTAAGCTGTGACAAAGCGAGAGAGAGGCATGGACATATATACACTACCAAACATAAGGTAGATAGCTAGTGGGAAGCAGCCGCATAGCACAGGGAGATCAGCTCGGTGCTTTGTGACCGCCTGGAGGGGTGGGATAGGGAGGGTGGGAGAGAGGGAGACGCAAGAGGGAAGAGATATGGGAACATATGTATATGTATAACTGATTCACTTTGTTATAAAGCAGAAACTAACACACCATTGTAAAGCAATTATACTCCAATAAAAAAAAAGTGATAGGGAATATTTACCGCCACTGAGCTAAATACACTTATCAGTTTACCCTGCATTACAACGCTGCAGGGCTTCAGGCCCTGGAACACGTAGCCAGTACCAGACCCAGAGCCCCTGCAAGTTGCAGGGGAGCTATTTAACCACTGGGACCAAGCTCCTATTCACTAATACGGACTGCATGGAGACAAGCGGCTGGTTCCTGTGCCTGAGGGGACATCAAAGCCCTGTGAGGCCTGGACCACAGCCAGAAATAGTTTACATTCCAAAAGTTCTCACTGTGTCAGGGCAGCAATAATGCTTCACTTTATCTGGTCCATCAAGAAACGGAGGCCCAAGCCTAGAGCAGAGGTCTCCTAACGGCTGCGTGCTTACCGTTCTCTCTATTACTCTCTCTGAACCTCTGATTCCATCATCTGAGTGTTCCACGGTCAGCGCCTGCCACCCACCAGAGCCAGGGTATGAGTCTTCTATTGGCATTTGTATAGGGTTACCGCTACGTAACTGAAAAAAAAAAAAAAAAAAAGCTCAACTAGCCTGTTGAGTGGGTAAATAGTAATTACTCCTTCCTGATTCTATCTTTATAACGTGACAAGTATTTTGGGGTGGGAATTCTAATGTGTCATCTCTTTTGCATTCATTTACATAAATGAGTTCCTAAGCCCCCAGGGAAATACCATGAATTAATTAGTAGAATCTGTTAATAGCCAAATCCAGTTATGTGGAGCATTGGGACATCCACAATAAAAAGAAGGACTTATTATTTTTTTAGCAACTGATACACCCTAGGAGCATTAAATCTTTTCCAGAACAAGGTGAAGTGTACATAAGTAAATACGTTATCCATGTCCCAGTGTAGGAAAGCAGACATTGGTGTCTGTTTTGGTGTCCGTTACCCTAAATGACAAAGAGATGCTCGTTCTTGGCTTTTTCTGAAATGCTCCCCTTGGCTTTTTCTGAAATGCTCCCCTTGGCTTTTTCTGAAATGGGGGTGAGTGAGCAAGAAGGGAATTATTATACATAAGGGAGGGCTTCCCTTTAAGAAAAGTGAAACAGGGAATTCCCTGGTAGTCCAGTGGTTAGGACTTCATGCTCTCACTGCCAGGGGCCCCGGGTGGATCCCTGGTTGGGGAACTAAGATCCCGCAAGCCAAGAGACGTGGCTAAAAAAATAAATAAATAAAATTTAATTTAATTTTTTAAAAAAGAGGAGTGAGACAGAAGGGCAGCCTGATTTCTAATCATTCATTAGGTGAGAAAATATTCCTTCCGTCCCCTCTATGTGCAAGGCTTTGCGTGAGGGGGAAGGGGCGACACAACATCTCGTAAGACCAAGGAGCCTGTCTTTTGCAGAGCCTGACACAACGGCACATGATGAAGAACAGACCCATGAGAAGGTGACTGCTGCCATGGGATGGATGTGCCCTCAACTGGAGGCCCAAACACCTGACTCCAATCAAAGCTTTGCCCCTAACGTGCTACGTGACTTTGAGCAAATGGCTTCCTCCCTCTGGGTCTTGGTATCTGTGGCTATGGAATTAGAGGTGGGAAGAACTTGCAGAAGGAACAGGGCATGGATAAGGATCCCACAATCCCTCCAGAGTTTGCCATCTATGGCTGCGCTGCTCCCCACAGAGACCGTGTCAGACCTTCCTCTCTGCTCAGATCTACCCATATCTTCCGATTCTCCTCACTCTTTGCAAATGACCTGGCTCCCTACTGCACAAAGAAAAGAGAAATCTCTGATGGGGACTGTTTCACCTTCCCACCACTGCATCTGCATCATGCTTTTCCCGTCATCCCTCATGGACATGGAGGAAGCATCCTTTCTCATCAGTATTTTATTAAACCTGCTCCAGTCATTCCAGCCTAAAAGCAGAACAAACAAATATAAACTCTCTTCTGTCCCAAATTCCCCTCTGGTTGCTAATGTCTTTCTTTGCTCCCTTCTCAAGGTTCCTGAAAGGTGTCTCCACTCCCTGTCTTGTTTCCTTACTTGTCAGTCATTCTTCAGCCTCTCTCCTGTCTAGCTCCCCCCCCACCCCCTTCCAGTACAGCTGCATTTACCACCATCACCAGGACCTTTGTTACCTGAGCGACATGCTCATACTTCCTTGGTCTTGGCCTCTCGGCAGAGCACCCAGCCCAGCCGGGCACTTCCTCTATCCTGAAATGCTCAGTTTTCTTGGTTTTCAGACACCAAACGCTCCTGATTCCTATCTGGCCATTTCTTAGTTTCCTTTACCTGTTTCTTCCACTCTAGCTGATCATTAAATTTAGAGGACATAAGACCTAATCCTGGGCCCATGCTCATCTCACCCTAAGCAATCTCATTTATTCTTGGGTTTAAATCAGAGATTAGTCCCTTACTTACCTGTTCACAAGCATTTATCGAGCATCTAGAATATGCCAGGTTCTGTGAGTTTGGGGTATGAAGTCCCTGGACTTTTCCAGTCAGATAGGAAATGTTTTTCTCATTTGCATTAAAAAAATCTCTTCTTGCGTATGTGTGTGTGTTGATTTTACTTAATTTTAGCTAAAATGTATTGAGTGCTTACTCTTTGCCAAAGAGCTATTCTAACAGCTCTGCAGGAGTGACGTATTTAACTCTCACGATAACCTCAATGAGATAGAAACTATTTTTTTTAATAGACTTTATTTTTTTAGAGCAGTTTGGGGGTCACAACAACGATGAGAGGAAAATGAAGAGAGTACCCTTAACCTCCTTGACCCACACGCTCGCAGCCTCCTCCATATGTGCCTATCTTTTTCAGTGAGGTGTTTATTTCTTAATCAGGTTGTTTTCTTATTGTTGAGTTTTGGGAGTTCTTTATTTATTTTGGTTAATAGTCCTTTATCAGATGTGTCTTTTGCAAATATTTTCTTCTACTCTGTGGCTTGTCTTATTCTGTTGACAGTGTCTTTCACAGAGCAGGAGTTTTTAATTTTAATGAAATATAGCTTATCAATTCTTTCTTTCATGGATTGGGCCTTTGGTGTTGTATCTGAAAAGTTATGGCCACACCTAAGCTAATCTAGATTTTCTCTTATGTTATCTTCTAGGAGTTATAGTTTTGCATTTTACATTTAGGTCTGTGATCCATTTTGAGTTAATTTTTGTGAAGGTTGTAAGGTCTCTGTCTAGGTTCATATTTTTGTTTGTGGGTGTCCAGTGGTTCCAACGCCCTGTGTTTAAAAGTCTCTCTTTTCTCCGTAGAATCGCCTTACACATTATTTTTATGCACACTTTACAGAAGAAGAAAAGTTAAGGAACTTTCTCCAGGATCCAACAGCAAGTTATTGGCAGATGAAATCCAACTCAGGTTGTCTGCTGATGAACTTATGCTCTGATCCATGGCTCTCTGTTGCTTCTCTATTTGTTATTAATACCCTCTCTCTAAATATATATATATTTTAATCGGGGTATACTTGTTTTACAATGTTGTGTTAGTTTCTACTGTACAGCAAAGTGAAGTAGAGTTCCCTGTGCTATACAGCAGGTTCTAATTAGTTATCTATTTTATACATATTAATGTATATATGTCAATCCCATCTCCCAATTCATCCCACCCACTTTCCCTCCTTGGTGTCCATACGTTTGTTCTCTATGCCTGTGTCTCTATTTCTGCCTTGCAAACCAGTTCATTTGTACCATTTTTCTAGATTCCACATATATGCATTAATATATGATATTTGTTTTTCTCTTCCTGACTTACTTCACTCTGTGTGACAGTCTGTATGTCCATCCACGTCTCTATAAATGACCCAAATTCGTTCCTTTTTATGGCTGAGTAATATTCCACTGAGCATATGTACCACATCTTCTTTATCCATTCATCTGTCGATGGGCATTTAGTTTGCTTCCATGACCTGGCTATTGTAAATAGTGCTGCAGTGAACATTGGGGTGCATGTGTCTTTTTGAATTATGGTTTTGTCTGAATACTCTCTATATATTAATGGAGAAACACTTATCCATTGCCAAAATAAACAGGCTATATAAAAGAAGCAAGTAAACATTAGCCATAATTCCATTACCCAGAGATTACAACTGTCCACATTCTGAAGTATATTCTTCCAGGCTTTATCCTCTGCATATACCTATGGTAGGTTTTTATTATAAAAATTGAATGATATATTCTGTTTTGTAACCTGCATTTTTTTCACCAACAATAAATCATGGACAATTTTCCATGTCAGTAAACATATCTTTAGAACATAATTTTTATTGGATGTACAGTACACTTTCACACAGATATACCCCGATTTTTGAGCCTATCCTTTCTGTTAGGCATGCAATTTGTTTCGATTTTCCCTTGTGGTTAAGTCTTTATCGACATACATAATTATTCCTTAGGATAAATTCCTAGCAAGAGAACTGCTGAGTCAAAGCGGGGAGGAGCGGCTACCTTTCTAAGCCTGTGCTCAGGTAGCTGCCTTGATCAAGTGTCTGACCACAATCTATTTGGAACCACAGTTGGAGGGCGTTTAATGTGCCCAAGTCCCAAGTCATGTGCCAGGTTTTCTTTGTTTTTGAAGATGTCAAGTTTCTTTTTTTTTTGGAGTCTTTAAACAGGAAATTAACAGAAATTAAATGGGAGCTGTTCGCCTGGTACCATTTTGAATTAGCAAAGTCTTCTTTACTTTGATTCTGTGAAAGTGCTATAGCCCCTGACATGTGACTGTCGCCACTGCTAATTTGCCCTCAATTAGAGCTCAGAGTCTCCTGTGTGCTTGGACATTGGGGAGGGGGCAAGTGTGGCCGGGAGCCCACACAGCTAGCTTGAGTGCCATGCAGACTGCCGCAAGCCATAGTATAAAGTGCCCTAACCACGAACAGGGTAATTTAGGGTCTGAGAAGGTGGATTTGAGAGCCAAGGCACAAGGAAAAGACTTGGACCAAGGCCCAGAAATGTGGAAAGACATTGTGGGTAAAGACCTTGTGTCTGTCATGAATAGAATGTTAGAGAGTGTGTGTGAGCGTGTGTGTGCGCGCGTGTGCTTGGGGAGGGTATTTAAGAGGATATGGTTTACTATTGTGGGAAGCCTAATGGGAAGCCTAAACTCTCTTTTGAATGAGAGTCCACTAAGGTTAG
The DNA here is from genome assembly GCF_964270905.1 of Leucopleurus acutus. Classification (NCBI taxonomy): domain Eukaryota; kingdom Metazoa; phylum Chordata; class Mammalia; order Artiodactyla; family Delphinidae; genus Leucopleurus; species Leucopleurus acutus. Next base: position 74,201,022 of record NC_139147.1, on the reverse strand, counting down.
CCTCTGTACAACAGGCAACAGGAAACTAGGGAAGGGCTTTAAAAAATAATGCGCAGCCTGGGCAGAGAAGTACAGCCAAGACCAAAAACAGACTCTCTGTTGGGCTATAGATTGGTCCCAACATTGTTCTCTGTCCCTGCTGCTGATCAGGGGGCAGAGCTGCCAGTCCATTCCCTCAGCCTGACAAGTACACTCCCAGAAGGTTGGAGAACGTTCAGCGGGCCTTCACTTTTGATTCAGGCAGTATTTAACCATGCTGAGCCTCCAAATCTGTCAACCTGTCTCGCAGGCCAGACATAGTTATTTTAGGAGTTCAGGGCTCTAAGGGCAAAGAGGGTGAAGAGAGAGAGGGTGAAGGCCCAGGGTACAGTTTCTGGGATGCACGGCTTGGGTGTCCAGAGAAGTCACAATAGAATCAGAGAATTTGTTGCTAGGGGAGGGAAGGAGGACCAAGAGGCAGAGGACAATGGTGGGGTGGGTAGGAGGGGCAGTTTCGGAAGTTTTCCTGGGGGGCAAAAATTGCTAGTTCCTTTTGCGGCTGCTCCTAATATAGCAGTCCTCTGCTCTCCCCTCTAATCTCAGTGTGGCCACCACGACCTTCCAACTGTGGCTGCATCCAAATGGCCGTCGAAATCCAGCACTAACAGAAAGACGCACCCGGCAGCTCCACACAGTTTGATGAACACGGCAGTTTGGAATCCTTTTTCAAGAGGACATGTCTTAATGAGGTGAAGCGTGCATTGAATTCCCTGCAACTTCAAGTTTTTTCTGCTCCTGTGGGAGAGTTAGTCCTGAAGCCTGAGAAAGCACCAGAAAAGCATGTGCTGAGGACTTCCTCACAAGGCTGGTCTCTCTTGCCTTTGCTGAGAGAGAAAAATTCCCCGGAGAGCTCAGGACTTGGCACTGCAATTATATTTTGACATGGAGATGGCGTTGACGGGGGCAAATTTGGAGAGACCCACTCTGCAGCCTCCCTTTGGAGCTCAGGGGCTTCTGGGGAAACCCTGGAAATCAATTTCTTTCAGTTGGACTCATCTGCTGAAAGTAAATAAGCTCTAATTCACCCCATTTTTTCACAACACCCGCAAGCCGGAGGAAACCCTGAGTCAATCAATATATGTTTTTCCATTTACCCTGCCAGCAAACCTCTACTTAGTTTGGTGCAAGATGTGATCCTTGCGGTCAGGAATGATGGGTTTAGCAATGATTGATAGGAAAGTCATGCTCATTATTTCAAAACCAAACCTACATTTTCCAAGTTTTCCTTTTCTCATTCAGCAGCCTCTTCTGGAAAGAGTCACAGAGTCAAATCCTGTTTGCTGGTTCTTTCTCATCCACTGGGTCTCTATGTGGGAGGGGCCAGGGATTGGCCCTCTTTTAATCTCTGTGTCCGTCCTCCCAGGGGTCACCTGTGGCTTTCTGTATCATCATGTGCTGATGAATGCCTCTCTCCAGATTTAGATTTCCAACATCCCATAAGCACCTCCCGCCTCACCCTCCCTTCCCCAAAGCCTCTTCTCTCATGCTCGTCCTTATCTCTGTAAAAACTCCAGCTGCTCAGGCCTCAAACCTTGAATTCGTCCTGTATTCCTCTTTATCCCTCACATCATATGTAAACCATCAGCAAATCTTACTCACTTTACCTCCAAAATATATTCAGAATCCCTCTCACCTCTTCTCTCTACCACCCTAGAGCAAAACATTATTATCTTGCTTCTGGAGTATTCTAGAAGCCTCTTACAATTTACAGGGAACCTTTTACAATATGAGTCCGATCAGGTCAACCCTCTCCAGGCTTCGTTTCCACTGGTCCGGTCCCCCTCCCTGTGATGCTCCGCTGCCCTGACCCCTGGCTCGCTCTGCTCCAGCCACTCTGGCCTCTTCCTCCAACAAGGCAAAAGCACTTTTCAGTCTTGGCAGGATCGACTCTTCTCCCATATATCTGTGTGACTTGATTCTTTCACTTTCTTTCTTAATGTCTCAACTGAAATATCACCTTATCAGAGAGGCCTCACCTGCCCACATGGCATCCCCTCCCTTCATTGTTCTATAAGCTCCCTTATCTTGCTTTGTTTTTCTTTATTGCACTTATCACCACTCACTAGGGTTTTATCTGTTCATTTATTACTGGGCAACCCCCCACCAAAATATAAACTCAGTGAGCGCAAGGTTTTTGCTGCTAAACACCCAGTGCTTGGCACTTAGTAGGTATTCAATAGATACGTGTTAAACTGGGGGATGGAAAGGCCCTTAGGGTTCATTCTGTCCAAATGTATCACTTTACACATAAGGATACCAACACCAGAGAGGACAACTGTCTAGAGGAGGCCACTTGGAAGATTAAAAGCTGTGCTGAAACAAGTGCCCAAGTGCCCCGATACCCAGCCAACTGTACACACCGCGGTCCACGGCAAAGAGTGCAGCCTATGTTCGCACCCAACACACGTGTCTCTGTGTATCATCCAACACTTAACTTTGCTCTGTGTGATACACTCTGATGCTTATGATGATTCTCACCCTATTTCATTTTTTTGAAAAATGCTGGCCATACCTGTTACATTAATTTCATGACCTATTAAAAGGTTGTGACCCACAGTTTGAAAACAGTACACTATACTATAGGGTAAAAAATACACATATATCTTTATCTTTTTCCTTTTTAAATAGTAATAAAAGGTATGGCCACAATTGTTTAAAGAGTTTTAAAAGTACCAGAAGAAAATCATCCACTAATGGTCATTCCATAGTGAGTGTGGCTACACAAAGCAATAAAAGAAATACCTGAGGTCTGGTTTCTTGGCTCTCTTATGTCATGTATATTGATGTCTAAATGTCATCTTGTTCCTGTTTCCATCCCTATCTCCCTGTTTACAGCTCTGGGTTTCATGCTATGCCATGTCATATTCATTTTCTTGGTTTTGTGTCTTGTTTTCTGTACCAATTCATGCTTATAAATTGCTGCTTTGTACTTGCAGTTGGAACAGTGCATTCCGAAAGGAGGCAGGGGGAATGGTGAGGGTTTTCACATCGCTGACTTTGTTTTGACAGTGATGGTATCTGATGGAGGGGGAACTGAGTACAGCCCAGCACCCTGGCTCATTGTACACACCGACCTTTCAGAGCTGCCGGGGGCGGGGAGATACATGTGAGCATGGGGGTGAGAGACTGAAAAGCTGGCCAAGCCCAGGACAAGAAATATGTGGTTATGCAAGGCACAGAGGTCAAGGTCATGTTAAACATCAAGTATTTAAAATACTGGCTCTGGCACAATAACTCTCTGGTCTAAATTTACCCCAGTCTTCCAGCTCTCACAGGACTGACAGAGCAGCTAGTGTTACCACCGCAGATGAAAGGTGGAACAGGGTCCAAATCTGTATCTAAAAGCAATCTCAAGGTAAGATGCCAAAAATTCAACCTGGCTCCTTCAGATGCAGTGAAACTTGCTCCAGGTAACCAGATATTATTGCAGGAGAGTATGTAATATCAACAAGATAATGTCATCAACTTCATTATTATTGCTGTTGTCACGCACGTGGCTGGGGACTTTATTGAGAGTGTACCACCAGGTCCAGAATATTCAAAATCTCACAGAGGATGGGAGGAAGACCAGAGAAGACCCGAGACTCATGTCCTGGTTGCTTTCCTCGTGCCTCCGCCATCCATTCCCGGCTGGCCCTGCTCTGGTCCCTCTGGATTCTCTGCAACTGCATCACCAGGCTCCCTGTTCCTTTGGCTTCTTGTTATGTTGGGCCAATGGGAAGCACTAGCAGGAGATTCCAGGTTGACATATTTATCCCCCACTCCATGCCACTGCCCTCCTCCCTGCTTTACTGCACTTCTGGCAGCGGTCACGTACGTCTGCAGCTCTGGCTCCTGTGGGGAATCCCCTCACCCAGGACTCTAGCTCTTGCGGCCTCCAGCCGCAACATCCCCTCCCCTTGTCCTTCAGGCCTGGTCCTAGTCCCGGGATGCTTAGTCCCAGGATGCTTCACTGTTCTGTGTGGTACCTTAACTCTGGCCACATGTTTGTAAACAGTCCCTTCATTAAGGTCTTCTTCTCTCCCCTTCGGCCACTAAGCACTTTTGAGCATGCACCTGTTGCCTGCTGGGACCCTGACTCATGTACTTGGTCTCACATCTACGGATGCTCTAGGCTTTGCTCATGCCCTAGATCTCACAGAGGTCCCGGCAGGCAGAACTCTTTGCTGCCTTGAAATCTGGCCTCTGGCCCTGGCACATGCCCTTCGGTCTCTCCCTCTACCCATTCAGGTCCTGCTTTTTTGGGATAGTTGCCAGCTGCTGAATGCCAGCAGCTGCTCAGCTGAAGTAGTCACTGAGTTTGTTACGCAATTTTGGGCAGGATCAAATAGAGCCAAAGGTCACAGCAGTAACTCCAGGTTTTTCAGGCCTCATTCCTTTCCAAGGACTCAGGAGAGGTGGAAGTGAGCTAGTTCAAGCTAGTCCTCAAGGGAAGTAAGACTGTGAGGCCTAGAAAGAAAATGAACGGTCCTCTGGGCCAACGCACTCCCTCTGCAGTTAGGGAAGCTAAGGCTCTAACTGCAGGAAAAAGGGACTCCCCTGAGATCGGAGGATAAGGTACTGGAGAGGCAGGGTGAGACTCCAAAGCTTCTGAATATTCATCAGATCCCAGTATTGGGAGGAGCATTAAAGGTTGTGCAGCCACAATAAAAAACAAAATAAAGGGCCTTGCCATTTACAAGGCGGGATTGCCTTGGTGGCCTCCAAACCTTACCCAAACCAGGAACCGTCCAGACAGGGCAGCAGGATGAGATTTGGAGTGAGGAGGCGCCAAAGGAAGCTCCCTTCTAGTACGGTTACCAACAGCTCATCACTCCGGACAGGCCAGCCCCCTGCCCGTGGGCCAGCCTCCTGAGAGCCACACGGGGTGTGGGCGTGTCAGTCCCACTGCAGAGAGTTGGCTGTGTTCCCCAGCCAGGCTCGCTTCCTGGGCCCACGGCTAAAATAGGTTGCCCGGCTCCTGGAAGTAAGGTGGGGTCCCATGACTAATCTTCACCAACAGAAGCAAGTGAAAGTTATGGGTCACCTCCCATTCATGGTGGTGAAGAAAAAGCTTTACTTTCTCTTCTGCCCATCTGGCTGAAAGCAAAGGGTTCCAAGATGGGCCCAGCCAGGATGCCTCGGTCCCTGGAAGACAGCTGTGTGGGAGTGCCGCCCTCCCAGCCCCTCACGACAGACTGTAGGAGTCAGACATAAATGAGCCTTTGTCGTCACAGGGATGAGGGGTGGAGGAGGGTGGGCAGCAGCTAGTGCTAACCACCCTGGTTAATATAGAAACTGAGGAACTTTCCGGGGAAACCACCAATCCCTCCAATCTTTCAGGCTTGACCTTTCAGAGACATCTTGGAGCCCTCCTTTCTGCCCTGTCCCAGGCATCTAATTCCGCAGCGTCTCCCATTTACCCCTTCCCTCCTTCCTTCACCCTCTCTCCTGCCATCTATCCCCTGATTGGCTTCAATAGCCTCCTAGAGAGTGGGTCTTCTCCCCTTGGAAATGCCCTTTGCAGTCTGCCAGAACCATTTCTCTAAGGGCTCTGACCCTCTTCAGTCCTCATACAACACACCCAGGCTTGCCCCTGGAACTGTCTAGATCCCAACAGTCATTACTGGGCCACTTTTCTGAAAGCAAAGCTGCTGGTGAATAGCAAATGCCCATAGAAATCTCCATTATCTCCTTTATTGTTTTAAAGGGACAATAATTTAAGAACACTATTTACAAGTTTTTGATAATAACAACAATAATAGCAATGACAGAGATGATAACTCGCCTTTTTTTCCCATTGTAGAAACTTCCAGCCATTCACCCTATCAATCCCTTAAAATAGAGTCCTTCCTATCTTGACTCTTCCCTTTTGGGACATGACCTGGGTTTCTATGTCTAATCTCCAAGATCCTGGGGTGGTACCCACATTGAGCTTTTTTTAAAAAATTGCTTCAGGCCATAGGGGATTTTTCTGCTGAGAAGACAATGAAATCTGTGCTTTTTCCCACCGTCCTGGAGGAAGAAACATTTCAGGGGACACCACACCTAAACATGCTGGGCATTTCCAGCAAATCTCAGCAGTTGACGAGATGGGTTGGGAAAAGTATTGCAGCTAAAGCTGCTAGCACTCATGGTTAGGTTTTGTTCTGTTTTAAAATCAGTGTAGGTGGTCAGTTGAGTTAGATTAGCCTAGTCTGTTATCAGTTTCTCTTGACTTACTCGTGAGTTCTTAAAAGGTAAAAATCTTTAGTGAGATGATTGTGTATGATTATGGGATGATGCCTTAGTGACGATTGAGTGAGTAAGTGAATTATTGACTGAATGAGTGGATTTTATAATCTCATGACCACGCGAGGCCATGGAAAGTGGGCTCGCCAGAGTCAGGAGACCTGGGCACTAGCCCTGGCCCGCTTATGAACCCAACCATGTGATTGTAAGCAAGTCACTTCTGCAGACTGACGCTTGGTTTCATCACCTGTAAAATGAGGGGCTTAGACTAGACCAGGGCCTCCCACACCTCTGTGTAAACATAGATCATCAGGGGACCTTGTTAAATGCAGATTCTGATTCAGGAGGTCTGGGGTGGGGGTCTAAGATTTCTTCATGTCTAACAAACTCCAGGTGATGCCAATTCTTCTGGTCCATAGGCCACACTTTGTGTAGCAGGAGTCTTTTTTTAAATTAATTATTTATTTATTTATGGCGGTGTTGGGTCTTCGTTTCTGTGCGAGGGCTTTCTCTAGTTGTGGCGAGGGCTTTCTCTAGTTGTGGCGAGCGGGGGCCACTCTTCATCGCGGTGCGCTGGCCTCTCACTATCGCGGCCTCTCTTGCTGCGGAGCACAGGCTCCAGACGCGCAGGCTCAGTAATTGTGGCTCACGGACCTAGTTGCTCCGCGGCATGTGGGATCTTCCCAGAGCAGGGCTCGAACTCGTGTCCTCTGCATTGGCAGGCAGATTCTCAACCACTGCGCCACCAGGGAAGCCCTGTAGCAGGAGCCTTGATCTCCAAAAGTCCCTTTCTTAATATTCAACGGCTCCATTTTTGACACATTAGAATAATCAGTTTATTCACTACACAACAGCCAGACTCCTTATAAAAGGTGAGTTTGACTTTTTGGTGGCTTCCCATATCATTCAGAATAAAATCCAGTTTTTACAGTGTGGCACTACAAAGCCCTACATGATCTGATTCCTCCCCTACCCCTTCTTCCTCTTGCTTATATATATTCCAGCCACATGGATCTCTTTGCTATTCCAGCCATCCTCTAGCCTCAAAGCCTTTGCATGTACTGTTCCCTCCACCTGGAATACTCGCCCTCCAGATATCTGTACAGTTTGGTCTTTGTTCAGATGTCACGTTATCAGAAAGACCTTCCCTGATCACCCTCTAAAAATGTTCCCCACTTTCCTCTGTTACTCTTTAACCCCTTACCCTGCTTAATTTTTGTTTATAGCAAATATTGCCATCTAATATCTAGCATATAGGTTTTTGCAGTTAGCAACTTTCTTATTTATTTGGTGATTTTTTATTTTTTTTGCTGTACGCGGGCCTCTCACTGCCGTGGCCTCTCCTGCCGCGGAGCACAGGCTCCGGATGCGCAGCCCCAGCAGCCATGGCTCACGGGCCCAGCTGCCCCGCGGCACGCGGAACCCTCCCGGACCAGGGCACGAACCCATGTCCCCCACACCAGCAGGCGGACTCTCAACCACTGTGCCACCAGGGAAGCCCTATGTGGTGATTTTTTTTAAAAAAAATTGTTGTCTATTGATTTGATTATCTGTCTGTTGTCTTTCTCCTCCCCTAGCATGTGAGCTCCACAAGAGCAGGAATTTGGTCTATTTTACCCACTGCTGTCTCTGCAGGACCTGACTGGTGCCCAACCATCATTTGCTGAATGTGCAAATAAAGGAAGAGATAAATAGAAAAGTGAGATATGGCTAGGCTATTAAAAAAAGCAGGTCTTATGGCATCATTTGACCACCTGCACCCTCTCTGTCTACAAGAAAAGCTGTGAGTCTCGAGGCCCCTAGAGACTGCTGGACAGAAGGGGGTCTGTAAGGAGAGTGGCTTGGGGTCCACCTTAGCCACAGAGCAGTTTCAGTACTTAGAACTCACCTGACTTCCCTTTGGAGCCACTGTCACCTCACGGGTGTATATTATCCTTGCTCTGGTGGAGAAGTGGCTGCCATCAGGCCACCATTCAGGTGACATCATTACTAACTCTCCTTCCTCTATTCTAGGGCCACCGCTAGCCTTTGATTGTGATTTGCCTTCCCACACTGGCTGCCCACAGTGAGAAAGAACAGGCCGGTCAGGTTGACCCAAAAGGCCACTTCATCTGGCATTTAGATATCTCATTATAAATTAATCACTCGGGATTCTGCTTTATCCCCTCCAGTCTCCTCCGACCAATTAACTTTGGGACCCTGATGGGATCAAGTTTCTGAACCTTCAAGGCCAGACCCTGGAGCGGCTATTTCTATAATATATTGCTACCCTGTGAAGGTTCTCAGCAGCTGGCCAGCTGGTCCTTCCCAGGTACCTCCCAGCATCACTGTAAGATTTGTTTAGCATTTTCCCACAAACCCAGCAACTCCACTTAGAGGAGTTTATATTAAGGAGCTAATTGGATAAATATGAGAAATGTATGTAGAAAAATGCTTATTATTGCATTGTCATCTTCTCTCTCCCTCAGCTGGAGGTGGTGATGGTGGTACTTTGTACCCCATGCTGTCCCCCAGAGTGTGGATGGGTCCTAGACCCCCCCATTCCCCACTTCATATAGCACCCATGGGAACTAACTGGTAGTGGTGTCTCTTATTGTAATTGTGAGGGGAAGGGTTGGTGACAGCGGAGCAGCAGCTGGTTAAGTAATCTATACCCAAAGCCCGGAAGTGAATGAAGCTTTGGCCTCACCTAGCGACCAAGGAATTAGGCAGCCATGTCTCTTGCTCCCGGAGAGCCGTCCTGGTCACAGAGCAGCAGCTGGCCTGCGTGCGCTGAGCTCTGGACCAGAGGTTTATTCAGTCCTCAATTCTGGCTGTTGCTATGAGTACTGCAGGGGCAGGTTTCCAAGCTGATCTGGAAGTCAGCCAAGGTCAGATGGGTTCCAGTCACTGACCATACCTTGGGGTCTCCCCATGGATTATGGCAGCTTCTCCGGCAAACCAAAGGCTCCTTTAAACTCCCAGAGGAGACAATACTGCCTCTTACCCACCCACTCACTTTCCAGGGAGCCTTAGCTCTACAATCACCCCATCACCCCTTTGAAGGAGCAAGCTACTTTTAGTTTCCAGAGATGATACACCCTCCCGCGGGTGACCAAGGTGACCTCTCTCGCTGAAGCAGGAAATAACACCCCATGTTAGTAAAAAAAAAAAAAAAAACTGGGAACAACTAGTCCATCAGTCAGGGCCTGGCTCACCATGTTAAGGTTTATCACGCAGCCATTAAAATGAAGATGTAGATCTATACAGACAGATAAGTGAAAAGCAGAACGTGACAATACTGCACTTATACTTGGTCCCAATTTTACAAAAATATGGATGTGCAAGTGGAAACGTATGTGCATGGAGAAATACTTAAACGATATCAAAATGCTAACAATGGTTATCTCTGAGTGGTGAGGTTTCTGGTAAGCCTTTTTATACTTCTCTGTATTATTTGACATTTTGCAATGAGCATGTTTATTTTATTAGGGGAAAAATCTATTTTCAGATTGGAAGAAAAAATTTCCATTCAGTTTGGTGTACTTTAATATGCAAAATGCTGGAGTAGTGGCTGGTACAAGGTAGCATGAGACACAGAGTTGAGAGTGGCGTGAACCCTGGCCCAATATTTGCAGGGTCAGCGTGCCCTGGATCAGATGACCTCTATGATAGGTCTTCCTACTTCAAGAATCTATGATTTGAAGAGGCCAAACGGTATCTCCAGATCGAAACTATTTATAAGAATCATTTCCTTCATAATGAGTTGGAACTTCCACTAACGGCTTGTGTGTTTAGATGACATCATCTCTGAGATTTATGTGAAATGCCTCCTTTTCCTTGATGTTATCAAGGAGTTTCAGCAGTTGAGTTCCTTATATTTCTTTGTGTTTAAATGATATCTGAAGAAGCTGTCATTTGTCTAGGTTTAATTGTTTCCATTATTTTCTTTCCTGGTAAGTTTCCAGATATTGCTGGGCAGATTTGATAATGAGACCAGCAAAGATGTTGAGAGACGAAACATGCCTACAAGTTCTAGCCCAGATCTTCCACTTTTTAGCTGTGTGACCTTGAGTTAGTCACTTCTCTCTGGGCCTTATGTTTTTTCATTTATATAAAAGGGGGAGAGGAGGGAGGTTAGACAAGATGATTTTGAAGATCCTGTCTGCCTCTGACTCTCTGTGATGAGGTTTAACTCTGAGATTATAAAAGAATATCTCATGGTCTTGGTCCCAAGTATTCTGAAAGTTATCTCAGTATCTACATCTTTCAATAACTGTAGAATTATGTTGTTGAATACAATTCAACAGAGTCCTCTCCCACACCGCCCCTGTTAGGTGGTCCCCTGTATCTACTCACACCTATAGGGCAAGAAGCCCACTGCCTCTCAAGGCAGCTCATTTCCCTTTAGTCAGGAAGAACACTTCAAAGGTATTTCTTGGCAGGACTGAAATCTGTCACCCTGTATCTTCCACCCAATGTTCTGTGCTCTGGGTTACTTTGTAAAAGGCAATGCAAAAGGCACTACACTTTTGTCCCCTCCACTGCCCTGTTGTCAGCTTCAATGAAGGTGTTTCTAATTCCGGACACTGATCTTGGAGGAAGGGGCTCTCTTCCTTATTTTAGACCTCAAGGTCCGAACAAGGGTAAGCAGTTCTTTACTAAAAGCTCCAGTGATGGATGTGAACCATATAGAGTTGGGAGTGTGGAAAGTCAGGCACTGAGGTTCTTTTCTCAAACTTTGTCCTTTTGCCCTGAACAAAAGTCTGGAGCCTCACTGCCCTGACCTACAGTCACATGGATAACCTCCTTTCCTAACATCAGCCCTTCTCTCCCTTCTCATTATTCCCTCTTTCTTTTTTAAACCCCATGGAGTCCCTGCATCTCCTACCCCATTTTCTTGAATTACCAACACTCTTAATCAGAAATCTCTGCATCCATGTCCCCTCTTGTATCTAAGTTGTACAGCCTCCAGGACTTCCCTGGCAGTCCAGTGGTTAAGACTCCGAGCTTCCACTGCAGAGGGCACGGGTTCAGTCCCTTGTTAGGGAACTAAGATCCCTCATGCCACGCTTGGCGCCGAAAAAAAAAAAATTAAATTCTACAGCCTCTAGCATCTCTCTCTCTTCTCTCCACTTTCTGCTGCCAGGTATGGAGAAGAGGTGGTTCTGAGACCCAACGATGGAAACAAAGGACGCCCAGAACAGAGGTGACTCCCATTTCAGAGTGAAGTTTGCTTTCCTCCAAATATGTTAGAAAAAAAGAAAAATCAGATGCACCTTGCAACTCAAGGATTACAAACTTGCAACTAGTAGATAAATATGTCCTGGAGAGCTAATGCATAGCATAGTGATTATAGTCAACAATACTGTATTATAAACTTCAGAGTTTCTGAGAGATTAGATCTTCATTGTTCTCACTACAAAAAAGAAATAATAATTATGTGACCTTATAGAAGTGTTAGCGAACACTATGGTGGTAGTCATAATACTGCAATATATAAATGCATGAAATCAACACCTGTACAACTTAAACTTATACAATGTTATATGTCAATTATGTCTCAATTAAAAAAAACAGAAACAAAAGGATTAGTTAAGCTTCAGTGGGTCTGCATAAGTAATTCACATTCCTTTTGTTAACATAAATTTATGTTTTCATTATAATGTGCTTCTCCTTTAACTTGAGAAAATGAGCCCACATGATCCTGCCTAACTCTTAGGTTCTCCATTGAATGGGAAGGTGGGAAATGGGAGGGGCTTTGGAGAGAGGGTTTTTTTTTTTTTTTAACATCTTTATTGGGGTGTAATTGCTTTACAATGGTGTGTTAATTTCTGCTCTATAACAAAGTGAATCAGTTATACATATACATATGTTCCCATATCTCTTCTCTCTTGCATCTCCCTCCCTCCCACCTTCCCTATCCCACCCCTCCAGGCGGTCACAAAGCACCGAGCTGATATCCCTGTGCTATGCAGCTGCTTCCCACTAGCTACCTACCTTAAGTTTGTTAGTGTATATATGTCCATGCCTCTCTCTCGCTTTGTCACAGCTCACCCTTCCCCCTCCCCATACCCTCAAGTCCGTTGGAGAGAGGATTTTTAATGTCTCTATCAGGATTCAACTAGAGAAGGACAAGAAGGAAATACATATTAATATATTAAGAGATTCATTGCAAGGAATTGGCTTATGTAATTGTAGGGGCTGGCTAGGCAAGCCTGAACTCCATATGGCAGACCATCCAGAAAGGTAGGCTAGAACTCTCAGGTGGATTCTCCAAGGAAGAAGTTCTTATGACCTTTCAACTGATTGAACCAGTTGATTATCTAGGTTAATCTCCCTTACTTAAAGTCAACTGATTAAGGACTTTAATCATATCTACAAAATACCTTCACAGCAACATCTAGATCAATGTTTGACTGACTAATTGAGGACTGTGGTCTAGCCAAGTTGACACATAAAGAAGACCATCATGTCCCTCAAATACCTATTTGGAACTTTGGAAGTTCCAAGAAAAATGAAATATGCTTATTTCTTTTTTCTATTTCTTATAAGAAGAACTGATAGAAAACATGCCTTTAGGTAATGTTTCCTTAGAAATGTTCAAATCCTTTGCTCAGGAGACTAACCCCTCTTTTGCCTGTTAATAAAGAGGTATACAGAGTTAAGGCTGGGTGGCAGCCTTAACTTGCAGTTCAATGGAATCATCGTTGTGTTTCCTGGTTGAAACATTCCTTCCTTTGGAACTAGAACCCCTAGACCAGCAGAACCTAAGGTCACAAGGAAAGACAACAGAAATTTTGCTAGTGGATCACGAGAATTCACATTGACTGGAGCCACTCGCATTTCCACCCCTGGATTCCTGAACCCAGGAATCTTGGCTATGGGAGAAATAGCACCATATATTGGATATCGATTTAGAGAATACACAGCATCCTAGAGGACATTGTCCCAGCCTCATGAGATATTGCCACATAGCTGGTGCTATGAATGAGTCTTCAAAAGGCCATTCCACGTTCTCTCAAGCCAACTGATGCAGGATCATGGGGAACATGGTAAGGCTAGTGAATTCCATGAGCATAGGCCCATTGCTGTACTTCATGGTTATAAAGCGAGCTTCCTGATCAGAAGCAGTGCTATGTGGGATAGTGTGGTGGTGGATAAAGTATTCTGTACATCCTCGTATGGTAGTTTTGACAGAATCATTGTGTGCAGGGAAGGCAAATCCATATCTAGATAAGTGGATATTTCAATAAGAACAAAGTCCTGGCTCATCCATGATGGAAACGGTCCAATGTAATCAATTTGCCAACAAGTAGCTTGCTGATCACCCCAGAGTCATAAAGGGATCTCAGTGTTGGTCTCTGCTGTGGCAATTAGGGCACTCAGCAGTGGTCATAGCCAGGTTAGCACTGGTGAGTAGAAGTTGAGCCCATGCATAACCTCCATCCCTGCTACCATTCCCACTTTGTTCATGAACCCAATGGGCAATGACTGAAGAAAGAAGTTGACTGATATCCAAAGAATGGGTCATCCCATCCACTTGATTATTAAACTGCCCCCTCTGCTGAGGTTACCTTTGGTGTGCATTCACATGGAATACAAATATCTTCACAGCTTTCTCCCATTCAGAGATGGTCTATACACTGACCTCTTCCTGGGACCTCCGTGTCACTACCTTTCCAATAATGTTCCTTTCAAGTCCCTGCCCACTCAGCCAAACCATTGCCCACAGCCCATGAATCAGCATAGACTCTTGCATCTGTATAAGCGTAAGAATTCTAGGTTGAGTGAACAGTAGTATATCTTAGATCACCAAAACAGAGTCATGATGGTCCTTCAGTCAATTCCCAGACTTGAGTCAATTTATAGGCCAAGGAGCTCTTGAATGAAGTGGAGGCCAGGTCCCTTGAGGAAAGGTTCTGCCAACACTGCCAAATTTTTATATAGTACTGTTAATCTTTCTCTAAGTCTTCCCCAAAGGGACCATGATCTGCTAGCCAAACGCCATAGGTCTCTGTGAGTCAGTCTATTGTGATGACTGCTTTGGCTCTGTTGTCCATTATGGTAACCACACCAATATTTTGTGATTAAGTGCTGTCACTTGGTATGGGCCTCCCTGGGGATCTCATCCTCATTGCCTTAGGGATCCCGGTGTGGTGGTTGTAGTTCCTACTGTAATGTTGAGAAAAGTGGCCACAGAACTCTTCAAGGATGCTGAGGTTCCCCTCAATCTAAAGCATTGAATTCAGAATCTCTGCTGAGTGGGCTCATATCAATAAATTCTGTCTGATCCAACTTTATCGTCTTTCCACCATAATCCTGTACCTTTAAGATCTATTCTACACTGTGTTCCCCAGATTTCTATATGCATAAATTGGAAAACTCATGCAGTTGTTTATTTTTTTCTGCACCACGTGGCTTACAGGATCTAAGTTCCTCAAACAGGGGATCAAATCCGGGCCCCGGCAGTGAAAGCACCGAGTCCTAACCACTGGACCGCCAGGGAGTTCCCCATGCAGTTTTTGTTTTGTTTTTGAGTGTAGTAGATCTCCTCATGGGTCACACTTGGTACCTCACTTGGGGCCTGCTGGGACTTGAGTCTAGTTATAGGCCGAGAGGTTTAGAGTGTTGGCAGAGAAAGCAAATTAATACAGGCCCAAACTAAGGCATAGGTGGTGGGGATGGGTAGGAAGATATGATGGTTAATGTTATGTGTCGGGACTTCCCTGGTGGTGCAGTGGTTAATGCAGGGGACACGGGTTCGGTCCCTGATCCGGGAAGATCCCACATGCCGCAGAGCAACTAAGCCCGTGCACCACAACACCTGAGTATGTGCTCTAGAGCCCGTAAGCCACAACTACTGAACCCACGCGCCACAACTACTGAAGCCCATATGCCAAGAGCCCGTGCTCCACAACAAGAGAAGCCACTGCAGTGAGAAGCCCGTGCACCACAATGAAGAGTAGCCCCTGCTCACCACAACTAGAGAAAGCTGGTGCACAGCCATCAAGACCCAACACAGCCAAAAAAAAAAAACTTTATGTGTCAACTTGACTGAGCCATGGGGTGCACATTATTCTGGGTGTTTCTGTGAGGACAGTTTTGGCTGAGATTAACATTTAAATCCGTAGACTGAGCTAAGCAGATTGTCCTCTCTAATGTGGGAGGGTCTCATCCAATCAGTTGAAGACCTGAATAGAACAAGATGCTGACCCTCCCCCAAGTAAGAAATAATTCTACCTACCTGACTGCCTTCAGACTGAGGCATTAGCTTTTTTCCTGCCCTTAGACTCACACTGAAACACTGGCTCTTCCTGGGCACTGAGCCTGCCAGCCTTTGAAAGAAAACTTTACCACTGGCTCTCCTGGTTCTGACTGGAACTAAACCATTGGGTCTCCAGCTCACAGATTGTAGGAACTGCCAGCCTCAGCTCCATAATAGTGTTATATATAATGAGGATTCGGCTTATATAAATCTATCTATCTCTTTTTTAAATTAATTTATTTTTTATTAAAATTTTTTTTAATTAATTAATTTTATTTATTTATTTTTGGCTGTGTTGGGTCTTTGTTGCTGCACACGGCTTTCTCTAGTTGTGGCAAGCAGGGGCTACTCTTCGTTGAGGTGCACAGGCTTCTCATTGCAGTAGCTTCTCTTGTTCCGGAGCATGGGCTCTAGGCACACGGGCTTCAGTAGTTGTGGCTCGTGGGCTCTAGAGTGCAGGCTCAATAGTTGTGGTGCACGGGCTTAGTTGCTCCGCGGCATGTGGGATCTTCCCAGACCAGGGCTCGAACCCGTGTCCCCTGCATTGGCAGGTAGGTTCTTAACCACTGCGCCACCAGGGAAGCCCCTACCCATCTATCTCTTATTGGTTCTGTTTCTCTGGAGAACCCTGACTAATACAGAGAAGGATGAGAGAGACATGAAGGAGAAAGATGGATGTCTTGGTAACCGATAAAACAGAGATTTGAAGGATGGGGAAAAACACAAGAATGATTCCAAGATTTTACCTTGGAGACCCAACCAGAGGAGAGTGTGCTTAACTGAGATAAGTAAGTCAGGAGGATGAGTAGGTTTGGAGAAGAAGAAGGTGCACCTGATTTAGCTGGCCTGAGTCTGCGTGGCACACAATACATCCAGGGCAGATGTATAGGTTCCTGGAGGAAACTCGGGACTAGCTCTTGAAAAATAGGGCTAGTCATGAGAAAACAATGGAAGTCATCTCTACAGGGAGAGTTCAAATTTTAGAGTGGATAAGACCATATAGACGATTTCAAAGATCGGGTCCAGCTTTGACTCTCTATGATGAGTCTGAATTCTGAAATAACAACAGTCCCAGTTCTGAATATTCTTTAAGTTATCTTGATATTCAAGTCTCTCAATACTTACAGACTTACGTTGTTGAGTAGTGTCTCAGAGACCACTGTTGGAACCCCTGTTACGCCACCCCTGTTAGAAAGTCACCCTGCATCTACCAACACCAGGAAGCTCACTGCCTCCCAAGGCGGCCCATTTCCCTTTAGTCCGGGTCATTAAGAGTTCATCAGAAGTCCAGGATGAAAAAGGATTGGGAAGAAGATTTGCCATTAAAATAGGGGAAGCAGTAGGTGGACCAAAGAGGAACAAAGGGAGGTAGGTATCAAGGAAATCAAAGGAGGGGAAGACCAAGAAGGTACAGGGGAATTAGAATTTAGGCTCCTGGAGTTAGAGATGGGGTGGCCCCTGATGATAGAGGAGAAGATGATTCCCAAGGAGTGGCAGAGACCAAAGTCAGATTCCCTCTCTTAAGAGAGGTTTGGTGGGAGGAGCGGAAAGTTAACTGCTTATTCAAGCCATGGCTCCTTTAGTGGACTTTGTATGGTCCCCTCCATCCACAAGGTGCATTTGCACCTTCCTTGGTACTGGTAGGTGGAGGACCCACCTCAATTATGAATACTCAAGACCACATGAATGCAATTTAGAAGGCAGGGGTAGAAGAATTCAGCTTTTAATGATTGCTTTATAAAGTAGGATGGGCTTTGCAGAGAGAATTTTATGACAGCTCCTATCCATACACAGCTAGGCTGGAGGCAACTTTGGCTGCATTACAAATCACTCGCACACCTTACTGGCAAAAAAACAACAATAATGACTTATCATCCCATTATTTTTGTGAGTCAGGAATTCAGACCAGACACAGCAGGGACATCTTATCTCTGCTCCCTGATGTATTGGGTCTTTGCTGAAGATTCAAATGCTGAGGAGCTAGAATCATCTGAAGGCTTAACTGGGACTAGAGAATCTGCTTCCAGATGTAGCTCATTCAAGTGCCTGGCAAGTTTATGCTGGAGGCTGGTTCCTTCCAACATGGTCTCTCCGCAGGTGCTTGAATGTCCTCACAACATGGTGGTTGGCTTCCCCAAGGGAGCAGGTCAAGGGCCCACCGTGGAAGCTGAAATTTTTGTTAATGGGAAGCCCCACACCATCAGGAAGCCCCACACCATCAGGCCTGCAATATTCTATTGGTCACCTGGATCAGCCCTCTTCATCGTGTGAGGGGACAACACAGCTGTGAATACCGAGAGATGAGGAGTCACATGGGTGGCTGGCTGCCACACCTGGCATGGCAGAAGTCAGGTAAAGCCAGATGGGAGCAGTGCTGACAGAAAGCTAAAGGCCAGGTGACTGAGAGAGGTGCTTCACTGTCTTGGCTATTCTAGCCCAAGGGTCTGTGGATGGTGTTCTTGGTCTATCAGATTTCCCATCAGCCCGAATAACCTCCCAAAGGTGAAGAGTTACTAGCTTCCCGAAAGGGAAGCATCAGCTGGGACCATCGAAGCCAAGGCATACAAAGGCGCTTTGCTTGACTGCACAAACCCTTTGTTGGCTGTGTGTCTGGGTTGCCCAGTTTCCTGATACACATTTTCTATGGCTGCTAATGAATTTAAAGCCGAGTGGGAAGGGGTAGGGAAACAACAGCAGGGCTTCAGAAATGATTCTCCACT
The DNA here is from genome assembly GCF_964270905.1 of Leucopleurus acutus. Lineage (NCBI taxonomy): Eukaryota > Metazoa > Chordata > Mammalia > Artiodactyla > Delphinidae > Leucopleurus > Leucopleurus acutus. The sequence goes on along the minus strand of NC_139147.1, from coordinate 74,182,806 downwards.
GAGCAAAGCTAAAAAGAAATCTACATGGCATACTGGGTTTTGATGACAACAGACTTCTCACTCTTGGTCAGCAGAATACCAAAACTCTGTATGTGTGGTGATGGGCGGCACTCTGTAGGAGCCGGTGGAGTTTCCACTTTGGCACAGTGTGGTTTCACACAAGAGCACCTCAGCGGCTCTTCTACTGACCACAGGACAATTGAAAGCCTAAGGTTTTTCCTTCTTATCACCTCTCCAGCCCCTGGTGGGAGCTTTCCTGTCATTTTGCCTTTCCGGATGGAATGATGCCGAGGAGACCTCTGGGGACAGCCGAGAGAGCTCGTGCCTGAACACAAGGGCGGGGAAAACCGGTGGACAAGATGTGAAAGGGCTTGATAAACATGTGAGAGATATTGAGGTGCCAAAACACAGCCGCAGAGCTGTCCTGCTGGAGAAGTGTTGCCTGGGGTGTGCTGTCACTTCCTGCTGGGACTCGAGAGGGCGGGGGCACCTCCGGCAGGTACGTCCGTGTTCTCCATGGAGCTACCCAGCCGAGACCGGCTGCTTCTGAACAGCTAAGTCACTGTGTTTCCTCCAGGACAACAAAGGCTTCTGTTTCCAATACACGGCCTCTGCCGTTAGTGTGCTGTGTGACCAGGGCAAGTCTCAACCTTTCCACCTGTAATTTTGTCCTCTGTGGATAATAACAACCTGCTTCTCTGGGGCTTGGGCCACTTAGTTATCAAGTGCAGAAGGAATGAGGAAATATTCACCAAACTCCAAAACACCATTAGGGGAAAGGCTTCTGGGGGGCAGAAGCCTTTCTCTCCATTAATTCCCCTGGATTCTTCCAGCACTGTGTGGCAGTAAGACAAGGCCACTGGATTGAGGGCTGGATGCCTGAACACCTGATGGCTCTGCCTTGCTGTGTACCTGGAACACATGGCCCCCCAGGGGGTCTCTGTATATACTGTCTGCTCTGGTCTTTCATATCCTTGAGTCTAAAGGCTGGAGTGGCCCCATGGTACATTGTGGAATGTCGACCAGATGGACACAAGATCTCGGGTTCTTGCCCAGCTCTGCCCAGCAGGTCAGAAATTAACCCATCGTGTTTCTTCACTGTCACTATGTAATAGGTCACCTGGGGGACCTTGTAAAAAATACCACTTCCCTGACACTAGGAAGGGCTACCCTCCCTCTAGCCCCACGTCTCATGCTCCCACAGCCGTAAGACCTCATCTGGTCCCCTCCTCCCTTTCAGGAAATGCACTGAGAGTAAGCAGCAGAGAGGTTGTTTTGCTATCCTGCTTCATCTTTTCCTAGCTATGAGACCCAGGATCCTGTGACAATAGAAGGAATTTCTGGACCTTTAGTCAGCAGGTGTGGTTGTGGGTATTGAGTGTTTCATTTACTTGTTACAAGACCTTGGGTCAATCCCTTAATTCCTCTGAGCTTTCAGCACCTCAACTTCAGAACGAAAATCTAGAAACCTGCCCTGCTTACCTCTCAGAGTTGTGACAAAAAAATCAATCTCATTAGTGTTATGTGAAAGACCTTTGTAAACTGTAAAGACTGTTTGAATGAGGACCTTTATAATTAGAGAACTGAGACTTGGATGGGCATACAAGTACTCAAAAGGATTGATTTTTCAGAGAATTAGCCCAAATCTTTGGAGTTGGGAAATAGCTTCAAGGGATCCTTTTTTTTTTTTTTTTGAGGGATCCTTGCTAAGGTGTCTACAGAGGAGTGTCCCTGGCATTTATGGGCTCCCTGAGGGCATATGATGGGGCTTACAGAGGGAAGTGTCAACGTACACCCTGTCCTCTCCTGGGTGGCAGAAACTGTCCCAGAGCCAACACCTCTATAAGGAAGGCTACATGCACCTGTGTTGTTGCAATGATCGTCACTACAATCATTTACTGTGCTGGTACATGGCAGATGTCAGTAAATATTGGTTGAGTGAATTGATTCCAATATAAGGTAATGCCCATGCTAATCCCATACTCTTCTGTGATCTGCAACTTGTCAGGGCAAAAGTAACAGATATTACTGATGATTAAATTAATTGGGGGAAGAAAAGAAATAACCAAACAAACTCTCCAATTATAGGATAATACATACTGCATATATTTATCTAGCTAAAGAGGAAGTATTACAGGTATGTATTATACATAACAACAAAAAGAAATAAGAACACAATTCAGTTTCATAAAACTTTACTAGTGACTGTTATTAATATGGGCCCCAAACTGGGCTGGGCATTGCTATAGGCAGAAAGAAATCACCCATAGTGTTATAACTGAGGTGAAGGATTGAATGGTGATTGAGGGGTGTCAGGAAGGATTTAAGGAAGAGGTGGCTTTTGATGTGGGCAAAGAAGGGGGACTGGGAGAATAATCCAAGCAGGGCATCATGTGACAAATGAAACTCTGGGCATATTATGATTAAGTCACAAAAGCTACTGCATTTGCTGTGTGGGCACTGTGCTAAGTGTTTTATATAGACTATCTTATTTGTTCCTCATGATAACTCTACGAGGTAGGTATTTTTTTAAATTATTATTTATTTATTTTTGGCTGCGTTGGGTCTTTTTTCTGCACCCGGGCTTTCTCTAGTTGCAGCGAGCAGGGGCTACTCTTCGTTGCGGCGCGCGGGCTTCTCATGGCGGTGGCTCCTCTTGTTGCGGAGCACAGGCTCTAGGTGCACGGGCTTCAGTAGTTGCAGCACGCGGGCTCAGGAGTTGCGGCTCACGGGCTCTAGGGCGCAGGCTCAGTAATTGTGGTGCGTGGGCTTAGCTGCTCTGCGGCGTGTGGGATCTTCCCGGACCAGGGCTCGAACCCATGTCTGCTGCATTGGCAGGCAGATTTTTAACCACCGCACCACCAGGGAAGCCCAAGGTAGGTATTTTTATTCCCATTCTACACATGAAGAAACGAGTCCAGATGGTCGATGGCAGGAATAGTATTCAGACATTGGTCTGACCACCTCACCTCCCAAGTCCTTGCTCTTATGTAGTCCAGCATGGATGGAATTAGCTGCTCATGGAGAGATACGATGGGAGAAAAGATAGGATGAAGACAAATCATGGAACATCTTGTTTGTGGATTCTGAGGTGCTTTATTTAACATAGAGATGGAAGGGCACACAAGTTTTAAGGAAGGGGAGGAACAAACTAGAAACATGCATTGAGGGACTTCCCTGGTGGCGCAGTGGTTAAGAATCCGCCTGCCAACGCAGGGCACACGGGTTCGAGCCCTGGTCCAGGAAGATCCCACACGCCACGGAGCAGCTAAGCCCATGCACCACAACTACTGAGCCTGTGCTCTAGAGCCCGTGAGCCACAACTACTGAAGCCCACACGCCTAGAGCCCGTGCTCCGCAACAAGAGAAGCCACTGCAATGAGAAGCCCGAGCACCGCAACGAAGAGTAGCCCCCACTCGACACAACTAGAGAAAAGCCCGCGTGCAGCAACAAAGACCCAACACAGCCCAAAAAAATTAAATAAAATTTTAAAAAAATAGAAAAAAAAAAGAAATGTGCATCGAAAGAGTAGATATATGTATACGTATAACTTATTCACTTTGCTGTAACCCTGAAACTAACATAACGTTATAAATCAACTCTACTCCAATAAAATTTTTTTTAAAAAATGTGCATCAAGGTCACTCCTGTGGCTAGAGGGAGGGTGGACTAGAGATCAGGTAGGAGGCTGTGACCATGATCCAGGCCGGGGGAGGGAGATTCACTGCTTGCCTTCAAGACGGAAGGAATTAGAATTTACATTTTAACTTGATACCCAGCTGATTCTAATGCACATGGAAATTTGACCAGCATTGCCACAAAGAACAGGAGTTCTCCCTGGGGCTGGGGTGATAGGTGGGGGGACACTTTGCCTCGAGGGGCATGTCTTTTTTGGATGGCAGATCCCTCTGAGAATCAGAGGAAAGCCACGGACCCTTGCCCCAGGAAAAAGTGCCCATGATTACCAACATTCACCTACAACTTTAGGGCCTTCACAGAGCCCTAAAGAGCACAAAGACCACTGCTGGCTCTGGAAGGAATTCCCAAATCTTAACTCATTAAGTTGGGGAGGAGTGGCAAGTCGTTTATAGTTGAAAAAAAAATTCAAGTCTGAAGCCACGGGCTGCCGTTTCAGAGACCTCTCCAGAGCCTGGACAAAGCTTGGTCACCGTGGCCAGAGCCAGAACTCTGTTCCCCTCCCCCTCCCCCTCCCCCCTTGCATTGTTCTCCAAATCCCCTGGTGATCTAAGCAGACACCCTGGAGCAATGCAACAAGGCCCACCCTGGCTTCCTTGAGTTGGACGGAGCCCGCCCGCCTCCCCGCCCGCCCGCCTCCCCGCCCTCCCGCCCGCCCGCCCGCCCGCCTGCCCGCCTGCCCGCCTGCCTGCCTGCCTGCTTTTCTTTAGTCCCAGAAAAGCCAAAATTAGCCCCACTTTTGTTTCTTTTCTCAGGAGCCTCTACATTGTATCTCAGGAAAGGATTATTGTGCTCTGGTGACCCTATCTTATCGTGGGGGAGGTGATGAGCGAAAGGAAAATGGTCTGACAAATTGGTTGAATTCGGACAATCACATGACTTTCCAGTAATTGCCCATCACTGCTTCAGTAAGGCTATTGTTTCAGCTCCCAAATATTTAGCCAAGCAGGAGGCCGGGGATGATTGTTGGGGAGCTGTCAGAGGTTTGAGAGCTTGATCATGTGGGGAAAGGACTTTTTTTGGTGATCCTCTGGCATTTTGATGGAAATGGTGATACCCAGGAGGCTCTGGCCCCTTCTTTATCACTAGTTGAGCTCTTTGGGGGTAAGGGGACACCTCTGGGTCTCTGCCGGAATGCAGGGAGAAGGGGAGAGACTCCTTCTGAGGGATGGATTCTGGAGGCTCTAAGCACTTGAGCCCAGTTTGATTCGGCAATCGCCTACCTCATGGCTGGACAGGCTGCCTTGCCGACTCCTCTGGAGAGATAGGGAAATATTCTTTTACGTCTCACAATGAGCACTGCTCAGAAAAACAAAATCAGGCACAGTGAGCCAGGAGGCAAATGTGACTTGAGCTGTCAGAGCTAAAGTTTTCACACAAAAAATTCAAGGCACAATCAGACGCTTGCCCTTAGACAACTTTTCAAACATTCCTGCGTCTCCAGGGAGAGAGAGCTCCCACTGACCTCAGCCAGGTTTGCTCAGCCTGACATCATGGGCCATTTGGAGGATGAGGCCAGTGGCGGCAGCAGCACGTGAGAATGTGTGTTATCGACGGGGAACACTTTTCCCCTGTGCTCATGCGGTCATCTGTCTGATATGCCTGTGGGTGGAGGTGGGCAGAGGGGAAGGGTGTGTCCCGTCACCGGCGACAGAAAAGAGCCATGAGGTCATCGGAGCCCAAGGCTTTCCTCACTGGCCAGCGGCAGCAATTGTCTTCCTGGCTTGCATTCCCAGGGGTTCACCTCCGCTCCCACGGAGGGTTCTGATACTGGGATTCCTGCTTTGGACATATACTTTCTTCCATCTGAAAATACGTCCCGATAGCCAGAGAGGAGATACATTACTTAGCAAGAGATTTGAGCTTTAACTTTGAGAACTGCACAGATGACAACTCCCTCCCGTCTGAGCCTCCATCAGAAGCCCCCTTGCCTCTCATAAGCCCCTGCTTAGGCGGCACTCTGTGGGCAGCCCTCCACCCGCTTTGCCTCCCCCCCTCCCCACGGGGCTCTTCCGTAGCACCTCACTGGGATTTGGGACTCCTCCCCACTCCTCCACCCCCAGACCTCCTGAATCAGCAAGACTTGAGAATCTGTGCGATAGGCAGACCCCGTGATTCTGCTGCACTGTATTTGGGAATCATTGAGCCAGCCGCCCTCTAGGGACAGATTTAGCTCCTGTATTCTCGGATCAAAATGTTGTGAGGACGGCAGCCTCCAGGGTGTAAGCCCACAGCCTCCCATTGGTACAGGTGAGTTTTAATAACCATTAGGTCTCGTCTTCTTACTTTAGTGATTCTTACCCTGGCAGCATGTTATCAATAGAATCATGCATGGTGTTTTTTTTAAAAATTACATATAATATGATTTCCAAACAGAGGTGGGGTTTCTCCTCTCTTCTCTAACATGCCACAAAAGCACTTTAGATACCCTGGCAGAGTTTCCACCAGAAGGGTATGTGTTGGCACCTGCTAATCTCTTGGGGAATCTCCCTAACGAGGGCCAATTGCTTGGTGCCAAGGAGGACAGACAGCCTTCTGAACAAAGAGGGGCTTGGGGACCCAAGACTTACCCCAATAACTTCCTTTAAAAGAGTAACCTCCCTGGGGAAAGGGATGTACTCAGATGCTTTATGCTCCAAGACGGTCGAAGAGACCTTGGACCCTGGGGTAGATCTTTGTGGGGAAGAAGGTGGGAGACGAGATTCTGGCTCTGCCAGCTGGTGGGGCTGAAACTGGGCCTGACTCAGCGTTGCGAGGCCGGCTGGTGTCCTGGGAGGAGGCTGTGTAGGTGAACTGCTGTATTAGGAGATCATGTCTCCCCTGGCCACGGTTAGTCAAGGGGGAGGCAGTGGTTCCTTCTCGCAGGGCCACAGCTGGGCCTGAAAGGCTGCTGGGAGCGTCAGCGGACACCAGCTGAGGAGGGGGTAGGACCAGTGTCCAACAGTGACACCACGAGGCAGCTAGAGGTCACAGCAGAAATCATGATTCCCTGCTGAGGTTTCTTTGGTGTGGTTTGCCAGCACTGATTTAAGTGCTTGGCACTTATTCATTCATTTAATAACAGTTCTGTGAGGGAGGTATTATCACCCCTTTTGTACAGAAAAGGAAATTGAGGCATGGAGGTTATATGGTGAGTAGCTGGCAGACTGTGAACCAGGTGGTCTGGCTCCAGAGCCCACCCCTCTAACTGCCAGGCAGGTCTTGTTGCCTCCATAACGTTAACCATTGTTGACCGATCGCTTACTACGTGCTATATATTATGTTCTCTGTGCTCTTTTAGTCTTCACCACTATCCTATGAGGTGGGAACTGTTCGTATTCCCATTTCACAGATGAGGAAAGTGAGGCTCAGAGAAGATAGAAGTAGTGGACTGCTCGCTATCGTTCTCTCCCCTCCGGGAATGGAGGCCAGACTAATCCCATCTAATCCCACCACAGTTCCACCGCTTTTTGGAACTTCTAAGCCTTTAGGATTCTCAGAAAACCAAAGCTAGTTGGGAATCTTGACTAGGGGATACCGGACTTCCCGCAATAAAACCTGTGCGGTCCTTAGTGAGGAACTGGAAAAACAAAAGTGGGGCAATATTTCTACCTCCAATTTTATGAAAGCAGATCACACCAGTCTCAGAGGTCCCGCCCCAGAGTTACTGAATGAGGGTACATGAAGGGTGGGGCCAGTAAATGTGAATTTAAAACAAACCGAGACCAAACCACAGGTGATGCCGGTGTCCAGCCAACGTTGAGAATTACTGCCTTTATTTCATAGTAACATTTCACAGCCCCCAGTGACCAGGCAGCAGTGTTTCCAGGAACCGTTTCGAGCTTCCAAATCCTCCTGCACAGAAGGAAGCTCCCTGTGGAAGCTGACCAGTGGGAAGGACTGGCTAAGGACCAGCAGGGAAGCCAAGCCCGCGGGGCCCAAGACTCACGTCCACATGCTCTTCGTTCACGCCCTCCGCTTGCCTTCTCTACTTGGAAAGAGATCTGTTGAAAGACGGGCTCAAACGTCTTATTCTTGGGGGATACTTCTCCCGTCCAGCCTGCCCACCGGCCTCGCCCCTACAAAGGCTTGCCCCTGTGAGCCCCAGAGCAACCCTCCCTCAGAGCACTGCCCACCTCATCTGTTCTCCATGTTCTCCCCGCAACCAGGCAAGACACCCTCGCAGGACTGGCATTTTTTACATGCTCCCCAGCCCAGCAGGGTGTCTGAGACATAGTACCCCCTCAGAAAGTGCTAGCTGACTGAGCATAAGGGGAAGGAAGAAGGGAAGGGTGAAAACAGAGGGATGGGGAAGCCAGACAGGGCAAAGTGTGAAGCAGGGACGGAGGATGGCTAGTGAAATCGGATTTAGTGCCGATCCCTTGAGCATTTGTGACCTGTGCTCTGACCCATGGGACATGCCAGTCCAGGCACTCTCCTGGTCACCCAGAAACTGTGGGCAGAGGCCTGGGGGAGTGGGGAGAACGTTTATGATTTCACCAGGAATCACTTCTCATCTGTGTTGATGTTTCTAACAACCCAATAAGAAGGGTAGATGTTAATAATCTCATTTTACATCTGAGAAAACTAGGGATCAGAAAACTAATAAACATGTCCAAGGTCACGTGACTAGTAAGCAGAGGATGGGTTAAATGCAAATTCACTGCTGGACACAAGGGGCTCAGATTCTTAGGGTTGGAAGAGCCCTGGAATACCATCTGCTCCATCTCTGGTCAGTGGTGCACCTTCCCAAAACATCTTAGAGGAGGGGAGCTCCTGGCCACCACTGCAGCTGGGACAGGGCCAAAGGGAAGTTCTCCCTTGCACTGAGTTAAACTCCTTCTCTGTAGCATATACCCACTAGCTCAGTCCTCTCCTGAAGACCAGCCTATGGCTTGCTCCCTTTTCACTCTGTCGCCTCTGCTCTACTGCCCCTGAGATGCCAAGGCCCACATCCTGGACTGAGTTGAGTCCCAGATTCCCCTCCCTTGTGGTACTCAGGCCCAGGGCCACCCATGCTCGCTCAGCCGGGACACTGATTCACTCGGGACAGTGTGGGTGAGTCACTGCTTGTCTATGGGGGTCTACTTCCCAGTTAAGGTGTAACGAAGGGGTAACATTCGCTGCCACACTCTGCCTATTCAGGAGAAACTAGAGCATCTCAAAGCATCTCCATCCTGCTTCCTCGGAAGTTGGAAAGGTTTTACTCATACAACCTCATATTAAAAACGTACTCAGAGCCTAAAAGACTTCAGGTGAGTTGGGCCCGAGGAGGGGGAAGCTACAAAATGAATTGCTTCATGCCTAGGAAGTCATGATAATACTGACATCTCAATGGCCTTTGGGTTGAAAAACACTTTCATTGTTTGTTTTCAGTTTTTGCAACCCATCAGTAAGGCGGGTAGGAGAGAAGCAGACATTTATTTTGTGAACAAGAAAAAAGAATCAGTCTCCGAGCTGGTGAGTAGTGGGATCAGGACTTGCCCCCCGGCCTTCTGGGTCTGAGGTCACTGACTTTGCCCCTTGTGCGGCAGGCCAGAGCGAGCCCTCGAGAGACCCCCTAGATGCTTGACAACACTAGGCACTCACGTGCTGCAACTCAGGCCCCACGCCAGCTGCTACCGCTGGTGACAGCACTTCTGAGTCTGGTGCTTTATTACGTACTATCTTATCTCAATAGGAAAAGGCAATTCAAGGGAAGAATTTCCTTGTCATGGTGCTCCCGGCTTTCCATTGTCCAGCTTTCTCAGCCCCAGTTCATCCCCTGGGTCTGACCATTACTCATATCCACGGAGGTGCCTTATCAGGGCTGTCTAAGATACAGGGACTATTTTTTCCTCAGTACCAGACAAACTGGAATCTGTCTACCCTTTGTGGCCTGACATCATCCCACAATTAGCGGGCTCAGAAGTCAGCTGTGTGGAGAAGCTGCAGTCACCAGTAATCCAGCTGCTTCCTCCACAAAGCCCTAGGATTTCAGGTTCCTCTACCAGCAAGGGTGATGGAGAGCGACCTCGTGGTGAAGCTGACTGTGAGAGTCTTCACTCCTGTAATTCCTCCCTCAAATTTTACTCTGAAAAACTTCAAACCTACAGAAAAGTCGCAACAAGAATACAATGAACGTGCTTATATTATTCACCTGGATTCATCGGTTGATCCCATTCTGTCTCGTTTACCTCTTTCTCTCCATATACATAAATACCTGAAACGCGTATACTTTTTTGGTCTGAACATTTGAAACATGCCAAATCATGATGCTTCTCTCCTAAATAGTTGGCATGTCTATCCGAAGAACAGGGCGTTCTCCTATACAAACATAATACTATTATCATTCTCAAGAAAATGAAATAATAATGGGAGCTAATATACTGTACATAGTCCAAGGTCCTCAACTGTCCCAATAATCCCATGTAGCTTCCCATCCCCTGCCTTTAGGCGCCTTTAAACTAGAACAGTTCTCTAGTCTTTTTCTTTGTTTTTTAGGACATTGACATTAAAAAAAAATCCAAGGTAGTTGCTTTACAGAATGGCCCACAATTTGGATTTGTCGGATTATTTCCTCAAAAATGGATTTCCAATGAAAATATTTGGCAAGAATATTTCACAGGTGATGCTGTGTCCTGATCAGGATATTACAACAGGAGGCACATGGTGTCAATTTGTCCCGTCTTGGTAATGTGAACTTGATGACTTGGTTAAGGTGATATCCTCATATCACCCCCATGGTGATATCCAGATTTCCCCATTGTAAACAAACCCATTTCCATTTGTAATTCATAAACTACTCTGCAGGGTGTGATGAAACCAAATTTATCTTTTAAGGCAGATCAAGAAAATTTAAACATAAAATCCTCTGTCTGCGTCCGTTTGTGCCTCCTCCTTCTCTCCCTAATGTGCAGCGTGCATCTGCATTACACGTTAACCGGAACTTCTCAAAGACGGCAGTGCCTTCACCATAAAGATAACGTTTTTTCGGGACTTCCCTGGTGGCACAGTGGTTAAGAAGCCGCCCGCCAAGGCAGGGGACACGGGTTCGAGCCCTGGTCCGGGAAGATCCCACATGCCACGGAGCAACTAAGCCCGTGCGCCACAACTACTGAGCCCACGTGCTGCAACTACTGAAGCCGGTGTGCCTAGAGCCCGTGCTTTGTAACAAGAGAAGCCACCGCAATGAGAAGCCCGCGCACCGCAATGAAGAGTAGACCCCGCTCGCCACAACTAGAGAAAGCCCGCGCACAGCAACAAAGACCCAATGCAGCCAAAATATAAATAAATAATAAGATTTAACAAATAAATACATAAATCCTGTTTAAAAAAAAAAAAAGGTAACTTTTTCCCCCTTTCTTCTGACACTAGTAATGTAACTTCTTTGAAGAACAGCATTCTTTCCAAACTCTGTAGGGGGCTGTGCTGACTTGCAGCCCACTTTGTACGTGCTTCCCTGGACTAAGTAACCTTGGTGAACCTTATGTAAAACATCATTTGATGTATGATCCTTTGTTTTGAGAATGATATGACTGTGCCTTTGACTTCTAACAGGCGGAACAGTTCTCAGAGCTTTCTCAGAGTCTGTTTCCTGGGTTATAATCCTCAGTATGGCTCAAATAAAATTCCCTTTTTTTTCTTCTTAGCTTGATTGTTAATTGAATTTTCATCAACAGGTGGTACGTTGAGACCCTGTGAGTATCCTACTCCCAATAACCTTTCACGTGTTTTTAGCAATTATTGAGGTCCTTGTCTGTCAAATATTATTATGGTGGATCACATTGTTTTTAACCTAGAAAAGAAATACTCATTATGGAAAAGGTATAGAATAATGAAAAGTATAATGGAAATATAATTTCTACATACACACAGAGAGCAAGATAAAAATACATGCACAATACACAGTATAGTTACTTATAAACTTCCCCTCTTCTAATGTTTCTGTGAATGTTATTTGGGGGACCATATATGTATTTATAACTTTCTTCAGTTTATTTTGTCTGATTATATAATAGACATATACTAATTGAAAAAGTTTATAATATTCTGTAACAACCTACATGGGAAAAGAATCTGAAAAGGAATGGATGGAGATATATATATATATAAATATACATTATATATATCTGATTCACTTTGCTGTACATCTGAAATGAACACAGCATTGTAAATCAACTATACTCCAATAAAAAGTTTTTATAAAGTTTATGAAGCACCAAAAAGTATTAAAAAGCATAACATTCATAAATGTATCCATGACAAAGTTACTTATATAATACATACTTTGTCATATGCCTCTTTTCTTATTCACACTAAGAGTTCAAAAAAATTCTGTCCTTCTAATTTTCCTGTCTTGCTTTTATTTTTTTTAATGAAATAGTATAAGTACTGTATTTTGTTTTTGTTTTAATTTTATTTATTTTTTTGGCTACATTGGGTCTTCATTGCTGCTTGTGGGCTTCCTCTAGTTGCAGTGATCGGTGGCTTCTCTTGTTGCAGAGCACGGGCTCTAGGCACACCGGCTTCAGTAGTTGTGGCACTCACGCTCAGTAGTTGTAGCTTGCGGGCTCTAGACTGCAGGTTCAGCAGTTGTGATGCACGGGCCTAGCTGCTCTGTGGCATGTGGGATCTTCCCGGACCAGGGATCGAACCCGTGTCCCCCACATTGGCAGGCAGACTCTTAACAACTGCACCACCAGGGAAGTCCTGCCTTGCTTTTAAATAGTAACTAGTTTGTTACATTTTCTCAGGGGCTCTCTCCTGCCTGTTTTCCCTGGTTTGGGAGTCGATGCTATCTGGTCTCCCTTTACCATTCTTTGGTCTTGGGGGATGTGATTGGCAATGAACTGGAACTACAACAGCTTCTTGAGCCAAGTGGTTTCCTTTGGAAACAAAGTTTTATGCTGCAAACTTGAAAGGAAAGGGAATTTAGGGGGAACTATTTTTTAATTGGGGGATGTATTCAACTGCTTCCACAGTCAGAAACCACTAGTACAAGAATCCACATAGTCCCTTATGGAAAGTCTCATAATAAGACTCATCTGATATCGTCAGTACACAGTGTTTTGAAAATAATTGCTGATAGTGGCACATACTCTCTTGGATTCTACTTTATTACCTGACATTGTCTTCTGCAGATTTTTCTTACCATGTTAGAACTGGGAATTCATGTTGTGAGAATGGGCAGGCCGCTCAGGCACTGAACTAGATGATTTCAAGGTAATTCAAGTCTGTTCCTCAGTCTACGGGTCTGTAATCTTTTAGGTTTAATGCCGAAATAGCATTTCTTCATGAAACTGTAATGTTTAATCTTTCCGAACAAGTGGAGTTTTGGGGCTTTATCAGTTTTTTTCCCCCCTATTCTAAATAGATTTATGAGAACATCTCATACAAATAGATCACTTTAAAAGTAACTTCCTGAGGGCAGTGTTCTCAAAGAAACACCTGAGGAGCTTGTTAAAGATTCCCAGACCCTGCCCAGATCTAGGAAATCCCTGGGGTGGAGACTAAGAGCCTATATTTGAACAGATATCACACACATCAGAGCTTTAAGACCTACATATTCCAAAGTGCAATTGCTGGTCCGAGGAAAGGCCTATGGGATAGCCCTTCTCACACGTGGTCAGGCTGCCCTTGGGAGAGACTGTGGCGGCTGGAGAGTACGAGAGCCCTTGTTCCAGCTGTGGGTTTAGAAAATTGCTCACACTTGCACTGGAGACGCCCCAAATACTAGGACACCTGCAGGAAAGACAAAAGGATGAAGGTCAAGGTCAAGTTCAGAGCAGAGGCATGGGACTTGACAGGTTGCTCTGAAAGCACATTGGAGTTGGTGCAGTCTGGACTCAGAAGCTGGAAACTAGCTCAGGAATAACGGCGTGGGGAAGGGGCCCTCGCACGAAGGATTCCACAGCAACCTGCAGGATGTGAAGACAGCTTTGGCAAACGTTCTCAATACACTGGTGGTCCTGTCCTAGCTGCAGTGTCTCATTAGCCTGAACTTAATGGAAGTTGGAGGTAATCTCCTGAAAACAAACAAACAAAAAAATACAGTATAATCTTAGAACCTTACAGCTGGAAAGCATGTTTGATATCAAACCTAAAGGAGAAAACTGCTAGAACAAACAAAACAATTAAAAAACTGGTGGCCTAGGGTGTGACACGTGAACCATGGTTCCCACTCTATGCTGCAAGCAGATGGCACGTCAATTAGCCCTGGAGACTGGACAGCCAGCAGAACCAGCTATTTTTTCTTTTTTTTTGGCAAACCTAGAAAAGTTTATTGGTGTTGTTACCTTTTCAGAACATCGCCAATAATTAGCCTTATTAAATAACTCTCTGCAATGTGGACTAGCATTCTGGGAAAGTTCAGAAAATTTCCTCAACATTGCTGACTTGATACAGCGTTACATTTAGTCTTCATGTCTCCATAGGCTCCTCTTGGCTGTGACAATTTCTCATACTTTCCTCAATTTTGATGACCTCGACAATGTTGAGGAGTACTTCCCTGTTCTAAAACCTCAGAGTCTTCTGCTTCAGTTGGCAGAAAGGGAAAGAGACAGTGGAGGAGTCACGTCACATTCATAAAAACCCCAGCTTACAGGAGGTGCCTCTATAAACAAAATCAATGGATCGCTTTGCCCTCTGGCTTTCACTTGGGTTCAGCCAATGACAAGCAGCAACGAGAGGCCAGAGGCAGAAGGCAGATATACGAAATAAATTCCTCTCAAGAATTAACTCCAGAGAGGTTCCTTCAAGATGGCGGAGGAATAAGACACGGAAATCACCTTCCTCCCCACAAATACATCAGAAAGACACCTACACGTGGAACAATTCCTACAGAACACCTACTGAACGCTGGCAGAAGACCTCAGACTCCCCAAAAGGGTGCGTGAGGAGAGGGGATTCAGAGCACCGCCTAGACGAGCTCCAGAGACAGGCGCAAGCCGTGCCTATGAGCAGACCCCAGAAACATGCATGAGACGCTAAGGCTGCTGCTGCAGCCACCAGGAAGCCTGTGTGCAAGCACAGGTCACTGTCCACACCTCCCATCCCGGGAGGCTGTGCAGCCTGCCACTGCCAGGGTCCCGTGATCCAGGGACAACTTCCCCGGGAGAACACACGGCACGCCTCAGGCTGGTGCAACGTCACGCCGGCCTCTGCCGCCGCAGGCTTGCCCCTCATTCCGTACCCCTCCCTCACCCCGAGCCTGAGTGAGCCAGAGCCCCCGAATCAGCTGCTCCTTTAACCCCCTTCTGCCTGGGCAGGAACAGACGCCCTCAGGCGACGTACACGCAGAGGCAGGGCCAAATCCAAAGCTGAACCCCGGGAGCTGTGCGAACAAAGAAGAGAATGGGAAATCTCTCCCAGCAGCCTCAGGAGCAGCGGATTAAAGCTCCACAATCAACTTGATGTCTGTGGAATACATGAATAGACAACGAACCATCCCAAAATGGAGGCACTGGACTTTGGGAGCAGCTGTAGACTTGGGGTTTGCTTTCTGCATCTAATTTGTTTCTGGTTTTAAGTTTATCTTAGTTTAGTATTTAGAGCTCATTATCACTGGTCAATTTGTTTACTGATTTGCTTGCTCTCTTCATTTTTTTATATACATATATATATTTTTTTCCTTTTTCTCTTTTTGTGAGTGTGTATGTGTATATTTCTTTCTGTGATTTTGTCTGTATAGCTTTGATTTTACCATTTGTCCTAGGGTTCTGCCTGTCTGTTTTTGTTTGTATTTTTGTTTGTTTTGTTAATATAGTTTTTAGCACTTGCTATCATTGGTGTGTTTGTTTTTTGGTTTGGCTGTTCTCTTCTTTCTTTCTTTTTAAATTTCTTTACATTACTTTTTAATTTTTAATAATTTTTTTATTTTAACAACTTTATTTTATTTTTCTTTCTTTCTTTCTTTTTCTCCCTTTTCTTCTGAGCCATAAGGCTGACAGGGTCTTGGTGCTCCGGCTGGGTGTCAGGCCTGAGCCACTGAGGTCGGAGAGCCGAGTTCAGGACACTGGTCCACCAGAGACCTCCCGGCTCCACGTCATATCAAACGGTGAAAGCTCTCCCAGAGATCTCCCTCTCAACACTAAGACCCAGCTCCACTCAACAACCAGCAAGCTATAGTGCTGGACACCCTATGCCAAACAACTAGAAAGACAGGAACACAACCATTAGAAGAGAGGCTGCCTAAAATCATAATAACATCACAGACACCCCAGACCACACCACCGGACATGGTCTTGCCCACCAGAAAGACAAGATCCAGCCTCATTGACCAGAACACAGGCACCAGTCCCCTCCACTGGGAAGTCTACCCAAACCACTGAACCAGCCTTAGCCACTGGGAAAGACACCAAAAAAACGGGAACTTCAAATCTGCAGCCTGCGAAAAGGAGACCCCAAACACAGTAAGTTAAGCAAAATGAGAAGACAGAGAAATACGCAGCAGATGAAGGAGCAAGGTAAAAGCCCACCAGACCAAACAAATGAAGAGGAAATAGGCAGTCTACCTGAAAAAGAATTCAGAGTAATGAGAGTAAAGATGATTCAAAATCTTGGAAATAGAATGGTGAAAATACAAGCAGCATTTAACAAGGACCTAGAAAAGCTAAAGAGCAAACAAAAAATGATGAACAACATAATAAATGAAATTCTAAATTCTCTACAAGTAATCGATAGCAGAATAACTGAGGCAGAAGAACAGATAAGTGACCTGCAGGATAAAATAGTGGAAATAATTACTGCAGAGCAGAATAAAGAAAAAAGAAAGAAAAGAATTGAGGACAGTCTCAGAGACCTCTGGAACAACATTAAACACACCAACATTTGAATTATAGGGGTCCGAGAAGAAGAAGAGAAAAAAAAAGGAACTGAGAAAATACTTGAAGAGATTATAGTTGAAAACTTCCCTAATATAGGAAAGGAGATAGTCAATCAAGTCCAGGAAGTGCAGAGTCCCATACAGGATAAATCCAAGAAGAAACACAGCAAGACACGTATTAATCAAACAATCAAAAATTAAGTACAAAGAAAAAATATTAAAAGCAGCAAGGCAAAAGCAACAAATAACATACAAGGGAATCCCCATAAGGTTAACAGCTGATCTTTCAGCAGAAACTCTGCAAGCCAGAAGAGAGTGGCAGGACATATTTAAAGTGATGAAAGGGAAAAACCTACAACCAAGATTACTCTGCCCAGCAAGGATCTCACTCAGATTCAACAGAGAAATTAAAACCTTTACAGACAAGCAAAAGCTAAGAGAATTCACACCACCAAACCAGCTTTACAACAAATACTAAAGGAACTTCTCTAGGCAGGACACACAAGAGGAGGAAAAGACCTACAATAACACACCCAAAACAATTAAGAAAATGGTAATTGGAACATACATATCAATAACTACCTTAAATGTAAATGGATTAAATGCTCCAACCAAAAGACATAGACTGGCTGAATGGATACAAAAACAAGACCCATATATATGCTGTCTATAACAGACCCACTTCAGACCTAGGTACACATACAGACTGAAAGTAAGGGGATGGAAAAAGATATTCCATGTAACTGGAAATCGAAAGAGAAGTGGAGTAGCAATTCTCATATCAGAAAAACTAGACTTTAAAATAAAGACTATTACAAGAGACAAAGAAGGACACTACATATAAATCAAGGGATCGGGCTTCCCTGGTGGTGCAGTGGTTGAGAATCTGCCTGCCAATGCAGGGGACACGGGTTCGAGCCCTGGTCTGGGAAGATCCCACATGCCGCGGAGCAACTGGGCCCATGAGCCACAAATACTGAGCTTGGGCGTCTGGAGCCTCTGCCCCGCAACAAGAGAGGCCGCAACAGTGAAAGGCCCATGCACCGCGATGAAGAGTGGCCCCCGCTTGACACAACTAGAGAAAGCCCTCGCACAGGAACGAAGACCCAACACAGCCAAAAATATTAAATAAATAAATGAATAAAAGAAGCCTGGTAAGGGGAGAGGCATTTAAAAGAAAAAAAAAAAGAATCAAGGGACCAATCCAAGAAGGAGATATAACATTTGTAAATATTTATGCACCCTACATAGGAGCACCTCAATACATAAGGCAAATGCTAACAGCCATAAAAGGGGAAATCCACAGTAACACAATCATAGTAGGGGACTTTAACACCCCACTTGCACCAATGGACAGATCATCCAAACAAAATAAACAAGGAAACAAAAGCTTTAAATGACACAATAGACCAGATAGATTTAATTGGTATTTATAGAACATTCCACCCCAAAGTGGCAGTATACATTTTTTTCTCAAGTGCACACAGAACATTCTCTAGGATATATCACGTCTTGGGTCACAAATAAAGCCTCAGTAAATTTAAGAAAATTGAAATCATATCAAGCATCTTTTCTGACCACAATGCTATGAGATTAGAAATCAATTACAGGGAAAAAAACCCATAAAAAACATAAACACATGGAGGCTAAACAAAACATTACTAAATAACCTACAGATCACTGAAGAAGTCAAAGAGGAAATCAAAAAATACCTAGAGACAAATGACAATGAAAACACGATGATCCAAAACAAATAGGATGCAGGAAAAGCAGTTCTAAGAGGGAAGTTTATAGCTATACAAGCCTACGGCAAGAAACAAGAAAAATCTCAAATAAACAATCTAACATTACACCTAAAGGAACTAGAGAAAGAAGAACAAACAAAACCCAAAGTTAGCAGAAGGAAAGAAATCATAAAGATCAGAGCAGAAATAAATTACATAGAAACAAAGAAAACAATAGCAAAGATCAATAAAACTAAATCCTGGTTCTTTGAGAAGATAAATAAAATTGATAAATCATTAGCCAGACTTATCAGGAAAAGGGGGAGAGGACTCAAATCAATAAAATTAGAAATGAAAAAAGAGAAGTTACAACAGACACTGCAGAAATACAAAGGATCATGAGAGATTACTACATGCAACTATATGCCAATAAAATGGACAACCTGGAAGAAATGGACAAATTCTTAGAAAAGCACAACCCTCCAAGACTGAACCAGGAAGAAATAGAAAATATAAACAGACCAAACACAAGCACTAAAATTGAAACTGTGACTAAAAATATTCCAACAAACAGAAGTCCAGGACCAGATAGCTTCACAGGCAAATTCTGTCAAACATTTAGAGAAGAACTAACATCTATCCTTCTCAAACTCTTCCAAAATATAGCAGAGGGAGAAACACTTCCAAACTCATTCTATGAGGCCACCATCACCCTGATACCAAAACCAGACAAAGATGTCACAAAGAAAGAAAACTGCAGGCCAATATCACTGATGAACATCGATGCAAAAATCCTCAACAAAATACTAGCAAACGGAATCCAACAGCACATTAAAAGGATCATACATCATGATCAAGTGGGGTTTATCCCAGGAATGAAAGGATTCTTCAATGTATGCAAATCAATCAATGTGATAAACCATATTAACAAACTGAAGGATAAAAACTATACGATCATCTCAATAGATGCACAAAAAGCTTTTGACAAAATTCAGCACCCGTTTATGATAAAAACCCTCCAAAAAGTAGGCATAGAGGGAGCTTACCTCAACACAATAAAGGCCATATATGACAAACCCACAGCCAACATCGCTCTCAATGGTGAAAAACTGAAAGCATTTCCTCTAAGATCAGGAACAAGACAAGGTTGTCCACTCTCACCACTATTATTCAACATAGTTTTGGAAGTTTTAGCCACAGCAGTCAGAGAAGAAAAAGAAATAAAAGGAATCCAAATCAGAAAAGAAGAAGTAAAACTGTCACTGCTTGCAAATGACAAGATATTATACATAGAGAATCCTAAAGAAGCTACCACAAAATTACTAGAGCTAATCAATGAATTTGGTAAAGTAACAGGATACATAATTAATGCACAGAAATCTCTTGCAGTCCTATACACTAATGATGAAAAATCTAAAAGAGAAATTAAGGAAACACTCCCATTTACCATTGCAACAAAAAGAATAAGCTACCTAGGAATAAACCTACCTAAGGAGAAAAAAGACCTGTATGCAGAAAACTATAAGACACTGATGGAAGAAATTAAAGATGATACAAACAGATGGAGAGATATACCATGTTCTTAGGTTGGAAGAATCAACATTGTGAAAATGACTATACTACCCAAAGCAATCTACAGATTCAATACAATCCCTACCAAACTACCAACGGCATTTTTCACAGAACTAGAACAAAAAATTTCACAATTTGTATGGAAACACAAAAGACCCCGAATAGCCAAAGCAATCTTGAGAAAGAAAAATGGAGCTGGAAGAATCAGGCTCCCTAACTTCAGACTATGCTACAAAGCTACAGTAATGAAGACAGTATGGTACTGGCACAAAAACAGAAATATAGATTAATGGAACAGGATAGAGAGCCCAGAGATAAACCCATGCACATATGGTCAACTTATCTTTGACAAAGGAGTCAAGAATACACCATGGAGAAAAGACAGCCTCTTCAAAAAGTGGTGCTTGGAAAACTGGACAGCTACATGTAAAAGAATGAAATTAGAACACTCCCTAACACCACACACAAAAATAAACTCAAAATGGATTAAAGACCTAAATATAAGACCAGACACTATCAAACTCTTAGAAGAAAACATAGGCAGAACACGCTATGACATAAATCACAGCAAGATCCTTTTTAACCCACCTCCTAGAGAAATGGAAATAAAAACAAAAATAAACAAATTGGACCTAATGAAACTTAAAATCTTTTGCACAGCAATGGAAACCATAAACAAGACAAAAAGACAAGCCTCAGAATGGGAGAAAATATTTGCCAACAAAGAAACTGACAAAGGATTAATCTCCCAAATTTACAAGCAGCTCATGCAGCTCAATACCAAAAAAACAAACAACCCAATCCAAAAATGGGCAGAAGACATAAATAGACATTTCTCCAAAGAAGATATACAGATTGCCAACAAACACATGAAAGGATGCTCAAAATCACTAATCATTAGAGAAATGCAAATCAAAACTACAATGTGGTATCACCTCACACTGGTCAGAATGGTCATCCTCAAAAAGTCTACCAACAATAAATGCTGAAGACGGTGTGGAGAAAAGGGAACCCTCTTGCCTGTTGGTGGGAATGTAAATTGATACAGCCACTATGGAGAACAGTATGGAGGTTCCTTAAAACACTAAAAATAGAACTACCATACCACCCAGCAATCCCACTACGGGGCATATACACTAAGAAAACCATAATTCAAAAAGAGTCATGTACCACAATGTCCATTGCAACCTTATTTACAATACCCATGACATGGAAGCAACCTAAGTGTCCATCGACAGATGAATGGATAAAGAAGATGTGGCACATATATACAATGGAATATCACTCAGCCATAAAAAGAAACAAAACTGAGTTATTTGTAGTGAGGTGGATGGACCTAGAGGGTGTCACACAGAGTGAAGTAAGTCAGAAAGGAAAAAACAAATACCGTATGCTAACACATATATATGGAATCTAAAAAAATAAATAAAAGGTTCTAATGAACCTAGGGGCATGACAGGAATAAAGACGCCGACGTAGAGAATGGACTTGAGGACACGGGGAGGGGGAAGGGTAAGCTGGGATGAAGTGAGAGAGTGGCATGGACATATATACTCTACCAAATGTAAAATGGATAGCTAGTGGGAAGCAGCCGCATAGCACAGGGAGATCAGCTCGGTGCTTTGTGACCACTTAGAGGAGTGGGATAGGGAGGGTGGGAGGGAGACCAAGAAGAAGGAGATATGGGGATATAAGTATACGTATAGCTGATTCACTTTGTTATACAGCAGAAAGTAACACACCACTGTAAAGCAATTATACTCCAATAAAGAAGTTAAAAAAAAAAAGTGGACGGGCGCGAAGCAGGACCTTTGGGGTTGGAGGAGCAGGGCACTGCTGTTTTCCTTCATAAGCCTTTTGTTACAATCTGATTCTCTTTTTAAAAACTGTGTACCTGCACTATATTTCAGAAAACATTTTAAATGTATTTAAAAACAAATAGGATGTTTTCCAGTACACCATAAAGGATGCTGAATGCTGTCAATAATTTCGGAACAGTAATCTTGTTATCATCCCCTTACAAAACCAGCGGTGTGAAATGCACCCCAGGAGCCGCCCTCAGCAGCTCCCCGGAGGCAGCGAAACAGGACCCCCTGCCGGTCTGGGGCCGGAGGCGGCGTGGGATGCGCCGGACTCGCGTGAGGCGGCAGCTACTTAGTGCGCACTCACTCGCGGGGCCGGGCATTTCTTCTCCTCCCGGAAGACCCAGGGCAGAGGTTTGAACGGGAAGCAGGCTGCCGGGGTTAGGCCGCTTCTCTGAGGGAGAAGTAGCCAGTAGGAGGTCGGGATTCACTTCTGACGGTGCCAACAGTGGCCTCCTTCGCCGTCGCAGTTTGAGGAGACCACTTACTGCCCCGCCAGGACGGTCGTGGAGGAGCCCAGTGGACGGTGAAGAGGGGGCGAGCGCTCCTGACCTACGACAGAGACTAAGCCCTCTTGCAATCACAGCTGCAAGACCCCGAGGACCAGGAAGAGAAGAGCCTGGCCCTCTGCCGCCAATATCGACTGCCCGTGGAAAATTTCCAATGGAATTGGGAGGGTATGCTGAGTTCTCTAGGCGACAGATGAACTGAGACACCGGAAGTTAACACTGTCAATGAAGTGTCCAGTCCAGAAGCAGCGGTGCTGGATGCCTGGTACCTTGTTTGGCTTTCAGAGTTGGGTAAGGAAACAACAAATCAGATGTGCTCTAAGTCACTTGATTTAGCACCATTCCCCGATCTAAGACTGTCTCTCTCACGTGATGATGACCTTTAGAATAATACTAGACAGGCACGTGTAAACTTCTTGAAGAGATGTTAGTCACCATTACACCAAATCTTGGGTTCATTCAAAGAAGAGCCTCCTCTGTCAAAACATCGACTTGAATGTCAGAAAAAAACAATGAAAAGTGGAAGAGAGTAGAGCAATGCCCTCATAGTTGGAAACTGTGGAGGGGGATGATCAAGAAAGGACAGCAAAAGAAGTGGAGAGAATCTTGGAAATGTTGCAAAATTAGCCTTGAAACACTAAGACACTGCTCTTTTTTTTGCGGTACGCAGGCCTCTCACTGTTGTGGCCTCTCCCGTTGCAGAGCACAGGCTCCGGATGTGCAGGCTCAGCGGCCACAGCTCATGGGCCCAGCCACTCCGCGGCATGTGGGAGCTTCCTGGACCGGGGCACGAACCCGTGTCCCCTGCATCGGCAGGCGGACTCTCAACCACTGCGCCACCAGGGAAGCCCTCTTCTTTTTCTTAATGATCGATACAGAATTCTTTTTCTGTCACTGGAAAATATTTATATATCATATTTAAAAATTTTCAGTACTGGAAGGAAACTGCAAAAATTTTAAACATCAAATGCTGTGATCTCTTCTTGTTTCAGCAAAGCCTCGGTTCTTCATAAAAGGGGAATTTTATCTTAAATGGATAGTAAAATCCAAACAGAGAGAAGTGTATATTATATAATGAAACCTATTTTTAAAATATATCTGAAATTTCTCTTGATATTGTCTCTTTCTTGAGAGTTTATGAAGATGTCAGTCTTCTGTAGGAAAAAAAAAATTCACTGGCGGGCGTCCCTGGTGGCACAGTGGTTGGGAGTCCGCCTGCCGATGCAGGGGACACGGGTTCGTGCCCCAGTACGGGGGAAGATCCCACATGCCACGGAGTGGCTCGGCCTGTGAGCCATGGCTGCTGAGCCTGCGCGTCCGGAGCCTGTGCTCCGCAACGCGAGAGGCCACGGCAGTGAGAGGCCCGCGTACCGCAAAAAAAAAAAAAAAAAAAAAAAAAAATTCACTGGCATATTCATAAAAGGTTAAAAAAAAAAAAGGAAAGAAATCTGTCCTTTCATTTTACAGATGATGAAACTGTGACCAGAAAGGGAAATGACTTAACAAGGATCACGCTGAATCAGACATAGGAACTGGAGCCCAGCCAGGCTCCTTGGCCCAGTGCCCCTCCTCGCTCTGGAGGAGCTCATACCCAACTGTAACAATCAGATGTGAGTGTGGCATCAGATGACTGCTCATAAATCTCTTCATCATACTGAAGTACTGGGGGAGATAAGGGGATTGGTCCTTCAGGATCTAGAAAGGGTTTTAAGAAAACCTTAGGGATAGAGCTCTCCCTAAATCACACAGACTTCTTTCCTTGGGAGATTAAAATGGGTGAAATCCTTTTTCTTTTTTTTTTTTTTTTGAGTAGCTTATGAAGGGGGTGGGTAATCACTCTAATCACTTATTGGGGTTGTTGTCAAGGCAATTCAATCCTCTGAAGTCCCTTCCATCTGTGGGTCTGATTCTTTGGTTACCAACTGGCTTGCAGGTCATATGTGGCCAGGAATTATAGGGAGGAAGGAAACTAATCCCTCTTCAATGTCTACTTTGAGTCACGTAGTGTTATGCATTTCATATACGTTATTTAATCTTCACAACAAGCTTTCTAGATAGGTATTATTCTCAGTCTACCCCAGGAGTTCACAAAGGTTAGGTAACAAGCTCCAAGCCATGCAGATAATAGGCAGTACAACTACAACTATTATACCATCTCTCACCTCCAGATGAGTGGGCAGGAGAGGATGATTACACAGTTGGTTCCCTAGCTTCTCCCTAGTGTAGGTAACCCCCTTGCACTGCTCAGTGGGTCTTCAGGGCAAGTAACTCCCGTTATCCTCCTGGTCTGACTAACGGCTAGGGCATGAAGCTGCAGCGGAGGCCCAGGGTGGGAACGCTCCTGCTAGGAGGAAGGCATTTGGGTTGGCATCTCTTCCCAAAGGCTCCAGAGTTCCAGAGCGTTGCACAACAGGCAGGTTCTCATTGAACAATGAGGCCAAACTTTGCTGCCAAAATTGTCAGTGTAAAGGTTCACTCTGGGATTCCATTTTGAGACCAGGTTGGACAATGATAACTGGTTTGTGAAGGAAGAGGCAGGGACGATGGGATCTAAGGAGATGGTTAACATCTGGAGCTCAAGTAGTTTGTGCTGCGCAAAGTCAGCAAGATCATTTGATATCCTTCAGTGAACGGCCATTTCCATTAGGATCCAACCAATTTCTGGTGCCCCAGGGACATGAGCCAGCCTCCCGTTGGGAGGGGCGATGTGTTAAAGACAAACTCCAGGGATGTCATCCTGTCCCCAGGCCTTCTGCCTTTCCAAAGATGAGCCCTCCTCCTGCCCTGCTGTTACTAATCAAATTAAACACGTTCCCCAAGTTGGTGCTGTAACCATGACTGTACATTTCTGCTTCTTGAAAAGTTGTGGCTGCAGGGATGTAAAACTCACCAATCAGCTGTGGCCCACCTGAGGCATGTCAGTCAGCTTCCTCTCTGTATCTTGCAATAGCTACCAGTCAGCCACAGAATTAAGCAACAACTCCCAGGTTCCTTTCCAGCCTCTTCACCCACCCCCTACATCCATTCTGGCCACATCAGAGTCCTCTTTCCTTAGCTAGATTCCCCCCTTCCCTGCTTCCAATCCTCTGTGTGGTTTCATCTGCTGGAATGTTCTCCCAACCTCCCCTTGTCCCCAGTTAAAAGTTTCATCTTCCCTCAAAGTACAGCTTCAGTGATTAAGATCACAAAGCAAAACTGACTTTAGCAAACTCCATTAAAAGACAACCAGGGTCCAAAGCAGTTGGATAAATAGGGTGGCTTTAGGTTCACTTCTAGTTCAGAGATCATGCAGGGGATTGGAATCTGTGCAGAGACCTGTGGAACAACCTGCTTCCCTGAGGCACCCCCTCTTTCATGCTGCTGGGACTTGTATTACCCCTCAGGAGCAACTGGACAGCTGCAGCTGAGTCACACAGGCTGCCAGGGGCCAGCCAGAAGCAGAGCTGTGTTTCTTGGCATTTCTCCCAGGTCCCCTGGTGGCCAACTTCTGTGGCTGTGCTGGGATTCAGACGTATCTCTGTGCTCCATGGTGAGATGCTTCAGTGCACTCGATCAGGATTTATTCATTCTAGCGTTCCTCCCACCGTAGCTCCAAAATAATCCTGAGAGGGGATTTCGAGCCCCTCCCACCGTGCCTCTTACCCTTTGCATGCTTTCAGTTACCTCCTGAAGCAGACAGTTCCCTGCACCTGCAGACCCTAGCCCAGCACACACT
Organism: Leucopleurus acutus; assembly: GCF_964270905.1. NCBI lineage: Eukaryota > Metazoa > Chordata > Mammalia > Artiodactyla > Delphinidae > Leucopleurus > Leucopleurus acutus. The sequence continues at coordinate 74,156,943 of NC_139147.1, read as the reverse complement.
GGGCCAGGCTGCAGCAAGTTCTGGTACCTAGAGCACTTTGCTTTGCTCACCCTTGCAATACCAGTGACCTTGCAAACACTTGGTTGATCAAACAGTCCTCTCTCAACTTCCAGCAGAAAACTCAAGTGGGTGACTGGAGGGCAGGAGCCAGGTCCCATCAGAGCCTGTAACTGTGTCCCAAACCCCCCAAACGCGGGCCCACCCCCCTCTAGGCTTAGCCAGGTCTTACGGAGTGGGGCTTTACTAAGATCCAAACATATTAGCTGTTTGTTAGATGAGCTCGTTTGTAGCAGACATTCAGAGTAGGGTTGAATCCAAAGGGAAAGGGAAAAGAGAGGCCAAAGTATTTTAGATTATATTTCAAAGCAAGATTGGTTTGTGAACTTTGAATTTTCAGAACAAACTCTGGGTGTGTCCAGGTCTGTCCACAGGGTCCAAGGTCTTAGCTCCATTCTGAGCCATGGTGCAGACCAGCCAAGCTCCGTGACAGCTCCTGGTTCCTCACTTTCATGGGTGGCCTTGGCAGAAGCTTCAATTCCTGCCATGGCTGTCTCTGCGGGTTGATCCCTGCTCAGTTCCTGACCAGACCTTGACCTTGGGCTCTGAGCTGCTGAGCTGGCTCCAGAAAGTGTTACTTATCAGAGGTCAAGTCCACTGGCTTCATAGACCACCTGTGCACCCGGGGTCTGAATATCTCCATGTTGTCTTTGTTCCCTCCAAGGTTTACGTCTTCAGGATCCCACTGTGGAGAAAAGACACAAGAGGTACCTTGGTGGAATAGGCCCTTCCCATCTCTTACAATTTCCCCAACGACAGCTCCAATCTTGGTTCTCATGGCCCAGGCACAGACAAGAACAAACAGGTAAGGACAAGTTAACCAGGTCTGTGTTTCTAGAACCTAACAGGGCAAGTATAACTTTAAATCAAGGAATTAATGGACAGCCACCCTGAACAGACCAACCCTACTTCCCCCTCCTACTCTCTGTTCCCCCGTCTTCACCAAGTCCTTCTCTAGTGAGACTCAGTCATGCTCCCTTTATCCTGATAATTCCCACCTCCCTGCCTAACTCATTCCTGGAAAAGACCAGGCAAACTCAACCCATTCTTTATGGCCCAGGTAAGTTCCTCCTCTTCTTAGAAGCCTATCCTGACACCCATTGAGCTCTCCCCAGCTTCTCTATACTGCCTGTACCACTGGTTTGCAGCTAAGCGTGGGCAGCCCTGCCCTGGGTGTCCACCTTGTCCTCTCAGGTAGATGACAGAGCTTCTTAGGAGCAGGGTACTGGTCTGCCCTTGCCCCCCCACATGGTGTTTCCTCTAAACTTGAGGTCAGCAGACTTGTCAAAAACAAACATTTAAAACCTAATCCAGAGTGGTGGTCACTGCCTGTGAATATTTCATCACTCTGACTCAGACAAGTATGGGAAATTGAAATGTGCAGGGGTTTAAAAAAAAAAGGTTAAAAGGAAAAAAAAAATAGGTGAGCACACAAGCACTGATGAAGCTGTTTGCAAAATCCTCCTATTGTTCTAAAACAACAGATAAAAGAGAGAGCTTTTCATGTGGGCCAAGAGCAAGGGCTTCATCTTTAGTGATTGCAGCCACAGAGGCAAGTAGGGGTCGGGCTCGGTCCTCTTTCTGCCACTAACTTGCTTTCTCTTCTCTGGATCTTGATTTCTCCATGTGTAGATTGGGAGGCTGAATCAGCAACTAGATAATACGATCTCTCATTTCTGAGTTTCTGTGACTGGTGATTCTGAGTCATAAGGTTGCATTTGACAGTAGCAAAAGACCCAGGAAACAACAAGCAAAGGCCACATAGGATGTGTCAGCCCGGGCCAGACAATCTTATCTGGGCAAGAAAATAGAGCCAGGCACGGACATGCACTCCAAGAAAAGTGTTCCACCAGCTACTCAAACCTGAGCAGAATCAAACAGTCCAGTCCTCAGAGGGTCAGGACAAGGTCCTCAAGGCTCCCTGAGCCACTGAAAGATAATGCCCACACCCCATTAGTTATGAAACACAAATTGTAGCTTTGTTTCCAACAGAAAGAGAGTCCCGTTCAATTCCTGATTTACTGCTCATAACTGAACTGAGTTCTACTACTTGGTCATGAAAAACAGTATCATGTTAAAAAGACCACCTCATCCCCAGTAACCTTGCAGGCCAGGGACTGAGCTGATTTCTTTGGTGCAGCTCAGCCCCTTGTACGTGTCTGGGGCTGTGTCAGGCACACGTATGCTAATTTCTCATCTACCTGTGGATGCAGACTTGGGCGGACACCTCTAAGCAAATTCCTTCCAGACGTTATCAGAGATCCCAAGTAAAAGAGCTCCCTGGCCCCTCAGCCTCTGAGACCCAGTTGCCTAGTAGTGGAAGTGGGGGCCTGTTCCATTCTCTGAGAATGGACAGTGTGCTTTTTGATGAATTCTGTTTTCAAGTGGAGACCCACGTTCTAGATCTCAGTTCTGGACCAGTCTCACCAGGAGCGCCCAGGGTGCTCATTAAAAAGAGCGATGCTGGGCTTCCCTGGTGGCGCAGTGGTTGAGAGTCCGCCTGCCGATGCAGGGGACACGGGTTCGTGCCCCGGTCCAGGAAGATCCCACATGCCGCAGAGCGGCTGGGCCCATGAGCCATGGACGCTGAGCCTGTGCTCCGCAACGGGAGAGGCCACAACAGTGAGAGGCCCTCGTACAGCACAAAAAAAAAAAAAAAAAAGACTGATGCTGGGGACCCACCCTAGACCCTATCTGTGGGTTGGGACCTAAGGCTTGGCATTTGAACAAGCTCTTAGGGTGGTTCTTAGCCGCCCTGATGTGTCAAAACCACAGCTCCAGTTCCTAAAATGTCTTCTTAAGAGTTATCCTTGCTACTCCTGACCAATTCCACTGCCGGCAAACAGAAACAGCCCACCACTCTGGTCAGGTGCACTCTTTAAAGTGGATTAAGCCTTCGAAAACAATTTAAATCTCTTCCTTCTGAATTCCCGGAATATTGTGTTTTAAAATGTCATTTTAAGTAATAAAAACATCACTGGAATCCAGGCATTCAGAGAATTTGAGCAAAAGATAATCTACTCTCTTATCAGAAAAAAAATCCTGGGAGGTGACAGGCACAGGTGGCTGTCATGAATCATGTGCTTATTTGTCACTTGGAGGCGAGGAGGGCATAGAGACAGCAGCCAGCTGCCCAACGTCTCACGATGACAACATAGGGGAACGTTGATCTCAACTCCTGCAGCCACTCCCGGCACCGCTACCATTAGTGACCTGCTGGGCTTCCTCTTGTTCAAAAACTTTTGTTCCAAGCAAGTTTCTTCCTTGGGTTATGCATCTTCTCTGAGCCCCTACTAGATGGTTTGGACAAAGCAGAAAGAACTCTGAAATGGAGAGCCTGGAAAAAACCCTCGACTTTCAGACTCTCCACTCATTTTCAAATTCTTTTTTTTCCTAGAGGAATTTGGCACGGGCCCAGCCATCCAAGGGGGGCTCACAAAAGCAGGAACTGAAATCAAGCCACAGGAAGTCCCTTGCAGAATAAAGAGAGAGCACGATTGTCCATACCTGCTCCGAGTTTAGGGCTTCCCAATAGTTCTGCTGCAGAATAAAAAGAGAGATTAAAAAAAAAGTGTTGACTAGATTTTGCCACCATCACAGAGCAGAGATCAGCGCCAGCCCCTGTCTGCTCAGTGAGCCAGGAGAAAGGCCCTCCGCTGGTCCGGAGGCAAAGGAACAACCGACTTCAGCAAGCAAAAAGGCAGCAGCTACTAGTGGCTACAACTTAGTTAAATGGTCAGTAGGATAATTGTGATAATTATGAAGGGCCACAGGTCCTTGAAAAAATTATCATCTATGCAGATTTAAAAATTACTATTAGAAATTATTATTAGGCATAATCATAAAGATTCCATCTATTAACCACATGGCTGAGATGAGTCAACACAAACCCATAAAACTAAGAAAGAGAGATGCAAATAAAACCCTCATCTTGAAACTATGGGGTATTTGCTACCAGCCAAGATTCATATTTAATCAGCCTTTACCGCACGGTTGGTTCCACCCCAAGCCTCAAATATGTCTGGCTCAGGTTCTTGAAGGGTAGTGTCGCCGTCTGCTCTCATTCGTCCAGCACCTCCTGTAGTGCCCAGGACACGTGTGTGTGTGTGTGTGTGTGTGTGTGTGTGTGTGTGTGTGTGTGTGTGTGTGTGTGTGTGTGTGTATTCATAAGCTATGAATCTGCAAATGTCTGTTATACTGATCTGCTGCCAATCTGCACAGTACACAGGATTTGGCTTTATTGTCACATTGAAACAAAGCCCCTACTGTTCAATTCTTTTAAAATTTCCATTTTGAACAACTTCTGTTTGTTTGCTTTTGTTTGGTTTCTCTGAGCTCCTTGAGGGCTGCAGTTTGACTCCACTTTGAGTCTTCAGGACCGGCAGGGCTGGCGGAATGCACTCAGCCCAGTCTGTTACGTGAATCTGTACGTGCGTGCGTGTGTGCAGCTGTGTATCTGTTAGGATTATAAAAACTTTATTGAACAGCTCTATTTGTCCACTGATAACTGCTAGCCCAGAGATGGGGCCCTGCTCTGGGGCCTGCACAAGTCCCATTCTGGGTCAGAGCTGGAGGTAGGGGTGGAGTCAGGCAGAGAGGTCTGACCCAGGCTGTGCTGGCAGAGCTGTGCCCCAAGCTCAGTGGCAGGGCACCTGGCAGACTGGAGGCGAAGGGCAGAGGTTCCACCTTGAAACTGAGGAGGGCAGGGAAGGGGCACCAGAGCTGGGTCCTTGGTCAGTGCCCCCCACAAGAATGCCCTACCCCCTGCTGGGTAGGATGAGGTGGCCACTGCAGGAGGGAGGGCAGGATATGGGGATGTGGGTGGCAGAAATGAAGTTTGAGAGTCGTCTCCCCAGTTTCTCCCTCTTCCCTCCCTCTCCCACCCACCCCTTCCAGGTCACATGCTTCCAGCCTGGTACCTATGAACTACTTCCCCCCATTCCACGGGAGGGCAGAATAGACCTAGAAAACTTGAGTCACCACTGACTTCAGCTGTACCACGCCTTTCTCTCTTGAACAACTTTTTAATTATAAGATTTTCAGTCATACACAAAAGCAAAATCTAATGAACACCTGTGGACATATCCTCTTCCATTTGCTCTAGCTCCCCCAATTTTTTACTTGCTGAAGTATTTTAAAGTAAATAATTTCATCTGTAAATACTTCAGTATGTATCTCATAGATAAGGACTTAAAAACTCCTAAGCACAGGACTTCCCTGGTGGCGCAGTGGTTGAGAGGCCGCCTGCCGATGCAGGGGAAGCGGGTTTGTGCCCCGGTCCAGGAAGATTCCACATGCCATGGAGCGGCTGGGCCTGTGAGCCATGGCCGCTGAGCCTACGCATCCGGAGCCTGTGCTCCGCGGCGGGGGTGGGGGTGGGGCCACAACAGTGAGAGGCCCGCAAAAAAAAAAAAAACTCCTAAGCACAATGCCATTAATACCTAACAAAACCGTGATAATTCCACAGCATTCATCTTTTAATGACATCCTGCTGGGGAAAACATAAACTAAAAAAAAGATTAAATGGAGAACACACAAAATTACGAAAAATGATGTTTCCACACACACTGCAAAAGACAGAAATGTTGATGACAACACAGGTGGAAAAAGTTACATAACTTCTGCAAATGTAATAGAAATAAAAAGAGAGGTGAAAGAAAATATGCTAAGAATAAGAACATTAATAGAAAAACTGGTGAAACCCAAATAAAGTCTGTACTTTAGTTAATAGTAATGTACTAATGTAAATTTCTCTGTGTTGACAAATGCAGCATGGTGGTGCAAGATGTTAACATTAGAGGGAATTGGGTGAAGGTATACAGGAACTCTCTGTCCTACCTTTGCAACTTTTCTGTAAGTCTAAAATTACTCCAAAAGAAAAAATGTATTTAAAGACAAGCAAACAAATAAAAAAGTTTAAGAGTCCTCCAACTGAATTTGAAATGAAACCTTGAAACCTCCTTTTCAAAAACTTTAGCATCACAAGCAATCTAAAATTTCAGAAGAGTACCCTCTAGTGGGAGTAGTAGCCAGGATTTCTTTTTTAAGTCACTTTCTAAACTAATGATAATGTGCCTAGGGAATACAATTAACTCAAATCTTTGTAACTGAGGTCTCTCTCCACCCCCCACAAAGAAGTAAAAATAAATAAACATTTGTGTAGTCTTCCCTGTTTCAAGAGCAAAATTTGTTCATTTTTGTATAGAAATTTTTTCAAAACCCAAAATAAAGATTGCCCAGGGCTTCCCTGGTGGTGCAGTGGTTGAGAGTCCGCCTGTCAATGCAGGGGACGCGGGTTCGTGCCCTGGTCCGGGAAGATCCCACATGCCGCGGAGCGGCTGGGCCCGTGAGCCCTGGCCACTGAGCCTGCGCGTCCGGAGCCTGTGCTCCGCAACGGGAGAGGCCACAACAGTGAGAGGCCCGCGTATCGCAAAAAAAAAAAAAAAAGATTGCCCAGAATTCTATCCCTAAAAGAGGGCCTCTATGAACAGTTATTGAATAGCCCTCTGAAATACAAACACACACACACACACACACACACCCCAAATTATGCAAATGGCTTTTCTCTCTTAAAATATAGTGAGCATTTCCACATATCCTTGAATTGTCTTTAGGATCACAATTCCATCATCTCCGTGAACCACAGCATGTAGGGTTTCAATTCACCTCATTTCTAAAAGAACACTTTTTCATGCTTCTGAAACCAAGAAGCAACCTATAGGCGCTGTCCACAGGGCATGTGGTAAGCTCTCCTTTGTCCCTGAAGACTCTGAGGTGTGTCTCAGCCACTGAGGAAACAGGGTCACTTTCTAGGACTGGGAGCTGGATGGGCCCTCAGAGACCATTTGTTCAACTCCCTCCTCTTACATCTGGGGAGAAGCGACTTCCCCAAGATGGGGGAGGTGAGATGGTGTTGGACTCAGGACCCATTATAAAGGTTTTTTGTTTTTTCTGATCATAAAGTTTTGAGACTGGCCAGATACACGCCAGCTACAGTTCCGTTTTAGATTTCATCAAGTAGATTTCCTTTTTGATTTTCCTAGTACCTTACAGGCTTTTAAACCTTAACACCGTACGCTTCAAAAATCTCATCCTTTCAATTTCTTTAGTTAGTTAATTAAGCAGTTCTATAGCACTTACTCCGGATCAAGCACTGTCTCACCTCCCATACTTTCTTTCCTCCTCTCTACCAGCCCGAACTCCCCACTCAGCTCTTCCTTCCTCGGCTGTCGTGAGGAAAATGGGATGTGAGGAAAAATGGATCACAGGCCGTGGAGTGCTGTATGCAAAGCCCATGGTGAACTGGATCAGTAAGAGAGAAGTTCTGACCCACACTGGGCCGGTTTCCCTTATAAAGATGACAGTTTCACTGCAGGGACATCCCAAGGTTGGGATGACGGGGAAGCCGAGATGAAGGCCTATGTATTACAACGGTGGGCAGCAAGGGTTGGGAGCGAGGACCTCCGCACTCCACTGACAAGGAGATGCAAATACTGTATTTAGGCCAAACTCCAAGACCACCAGTGGGAAAGGCCTTGGCAACCCTGCCTCCTGTTCCTGATTTTTTTAAAATTATTTTTTCCCATTAAAACAGGAGATATAATTGACATAAAACATTGTATGTTCCTGATTTTTTTGGAAGAAGTTTTGCTATTCATATGCTGCTCAGAACCGAAGAAGTGGCCCAGGGAAGGGCGGGAAATGGCCATGATCAAGTTGGATTCAGGAGCAGGGCTGCTGCAGATAAAACACAGGATACACCGTGAAATGTGAATTTCAGATAACAAATAATGTTTAGTATAGGTGTGTTTATCTGAAATTCAAATTCACTGGCCTCTTGTATTTTTTGCCTGTTAAATCTAGCAACCCTACTCAGGAACACAGGGAAGGCTTCCCGGAGGAAGCAGGATTTAGCCAGGGCCTTGAAGGGCAGAAGACAGATGAGCAAAGGAACCCAGAGAAGGGAAAGCTGGCTGGATGTGCAGAGGAAAACCTGGACAGTTAGCCCTGAACCAGACAACGAAATGTCCTAGAGATCAGGCTAAGGGGTCTGGACATAAACTGTAAGCAGTAAGGGCCTTAGAGCAGGAAGGCCATGGGGCTGATGGAGTGTTGGGAAGATCTTGGGTAGGACAGCACTGAAAGGAGGAGGGACGGAGGCAGGAGCTCAGTCAGGAGCTCTTCCCTGGATTTCAGGCAGCGTGATGGAAATGCTTCTAGAGACTGCGGAGGCCAGAAGAGGATTTCTGAGTGGCACCCAGGCAGACACAGCAGCCCATTTTGCTGGTGGTTGGCCCCGCTGTTTTCCTGATGGGAGCCTTTCCACTTCTAAGAACTGACTGAGTGTAATTAACCTCCGCCTAACTCCCCCAGTACACTTGCTCACTTGAGGTCACTTGCTAAATGGGACCTGAAAGATGGCCCAGGTCAAAGCTCATCATCCGCGCGAACAGCGCTCTGTCAGAGCCTCACCGGCTCCCTGAGTTCATTATCTCCACTCACTGAGCAAGTCCAGAGAAATGAACGGCGTCACCTGGTTCAAAGGCTCCCAGGGCCAGCGTAGGCGTCTGAGCCCACTTGCAGCCCGTTGTCCACTGCACTGCATCTAGCACCATCGGCAGGCTTGCAGGGCCCCAGCAGCACCCCCATGTGATCCTCAGAATCACTCCGTAATGTAAGTAGGGCAGGACTCCTGATTCCCACTTACAGAGGGAGAAACTAAAACCCAAGAAGTCCAGGGCAGAACCAAGGCCGCCTGGCAGGTCAGTGAGAGCCTGGACAAGCCAGTGTCCACCCGACCCCTGGTCAGCCCCCTCTCTCCTGCTCAGCCCCGTTGCCCTGGGGGGGCCCGGTACCGTTTTTCCTTACCCCCAGGGGAACTAGCTGACTGTCCACACATTTCCGGACGCACCATCTCTCACTGCTGCCGAGCACATAGGGGCACACAGATCTGTGCAGGGCAGATACCATGCCCTGAACTTAATTTCTGGTCTTTGAGACCTAGTAGAAATTTCTGGCCTCTTTCTTCATACTTATATGTATTTACTTCTAAAATTAGCACTTTTAGAGTCAGTGTGTGGGTGTGTATTCTTTTTATTAACTAATTAATTGTTTTTTCCTTGAAAGAATGATTTGGCTTTAAGAATGACAAACATCCAAGGGACTGTGTCCTGGTCTGCTGGTGCTGGAAGCAGCGTCTGGAGAGGGAACAAGCAGTCCTGGCTGTCAAGAGCCTTAGGCACAGAATTAGCAGGACACGGGGGCCTGGGACGCAAGCCTCTTCAAGACAGCAATCTGGTGTGTGGTGTTTGGCTCTATGCGCGCACACACACACACACACACACACACACACACACACACACACACTGAGCCAGCTCCAGGTACAGTCATTCTCAACATGCAGACTTTCTTCTGTTGACAGAAACAGCCTCCTTGCAGAATTCCTACAAAGCTTCAATGGCATTGCTAGGAAGCACAGAAGGAAAAAAAATGACTAAACACAAAGCTGGACTCAATCTTTTCTTGCATCCCAGAGGCTAGGAGGAAAAAAACCTTTAAAAGGCACAGGAGCAGTCTCAACACTGAGGGAATGTCGACCCTGCACTCATAAAACAGGTGCTGGCTGCCCCGGCAAGTGAGCGGGCTGCTCCGGAAAGCCCTGCTCCCTCCGGGCCCTGGTCCCTCACCCACAGACCAGGAGCCAGTGACCCTTCCTCCACATGTGTTCAGAACGCCCTCCGACGGCTGTGTCAGGAGACAGGCTGCCTGGTGTCGAGTAGCTGAGTGAGTAGGTGCACAGTCTCCGTGGAGTGTGCCCTGACTTGTGGAGACGTCCAGAAATCCGCACAGCCCACACAAATGGCCTGTCTACAGGGTTATGAGTCACATTCAGGCTCCACTGCCATTAGTCTGGTGCCCTGACCAGCCCATCCAGTGGACACTTGAGAAAAGGTGAAAATGACCCAGTTCTCCCTCCACGCAAGCTCCCGTGCCTTATCTGTCTCTACTTCACCTCTTTTCATGGGTGTTCTGCATCACTGGAATTCCTTGTAAATCCCAATGTTTTATCCTGCCTCTTAGACAGGACCCTGCCTGAGAACACAGGTAGCGCATAGGTAAGTGGAGAGAGTCCTGTGGAGAGAGTTTTCTCATCTGTAAAATGGGAATGATAGATAAGAAACTCGGCCCTGGGTAGTTACTGCTGAGGCAGTGGGGCGTAGTAGGTAACAACAGGGTTTCAGAGCCAGACAGAGCTGTGTTCAAATCCCCAGGTCTGCCAATTATAATGATGACGATGACGATGATGATGAGGTTTTCTTGGGCAGGTTACTAAAACTCAATGTATCCCAGTGTCCTCTTCTGGGAAACAAGAATATTTAAAGGTACTTGCCTCAGGGCTGTTAGGAGGACTCTATCAAACAGTGCTTGTAAAGTATAGAACATACCACGCCTGCCTCAGGACACACACGCAGTCACTGTGACCAATGAATTTAAAAATGTGTAGTGAGCTGAGTGTTGTGAATACAGCGTATGTCGTGTTGAGGGACCTCTCTTCTCTCCACCTCCCCCAGCACGGCAGGAGGTAGGTCTTCAAACCTGTGGGTATGTGCCCCAAGGACATGCACACAAAAGCACCCTCTGAGAGTTAAGTCACAAAGTCGGAAAGGACCACAGAGTGACAAACACAACACCATAGCGACAAAGAGTGCCCCCAGGCCTCCAGAGTGGGGGGCGCAAGCGTTCACCTATGGACCCGCGGGTCAAGCAGGAGCCCAGCTGGCTGGCAAGACACAGACGACTGTAGCCAGGGAGTACAAACAGATGCCCTGGGTGTCTCAGCCCAGCGTTAGGAAATATCTCAACTGTGCAATCCATCCTGGGAGCAAGAGAAGTCGCAAACCAGAAGAGGTGATGACCTGGGGCCCGGCTTCAGTCCCTTGGGTGTGGTGTGGTCTGGAGGAGCAAAGTCATGATCAGACTGTGACCAACCTACCAAGTACCTCCCACTGCGTGTGGTGGGTCAGGCCAGCCCCCCTGCCCTCATGCATTTTTCTTTCAAATGCCCCCCCAAGAACATGTTTGCTAAATGAGTGACCCAAACAGGTGGATGAAATGCAGTGTCACACTCATCGGCTAAAAGACACCCTCTTCCTCCCCTTCAGCCATCAGGGAGCCAGAACTTTTAAGGAATATTGCTCTGAAAAACTGGGGAGCCCGCCCAATCAATCCCACCGCCCTGAGGCAGCTGCTGGCTGATGGGCTTGTGGCTTAACTTTCATTTTCTTCTTTACATCTTCCAACATTTCTACAATAAACATGTATTACTTTTAAGAGAGAATATATAGCTTAGAGAGAGAATATAGAGAGAGAATGTATAGATCACCAGAAGGCCGGATGGGCCACAAGCCTGACAAGCTACACTGTCCCCTGCTCGCATTTCCTCAGTGCCTGTGTTTAGTGAGATTCTAAGTAACTTCCGATCGGGACTCGGCGCTTTGTCATGTGGAGCGCGTGGGTGTTTTGGGGAATGAAGTAGGAGGCTGTGCTGGGGGTTCTGGAGGGGTGGGTGGGGTAGATGGGGGCACCTGGGCTTCTAAAAATATACCCCTTGTTTAGCAAGGGCAAAAGCATTCATCTCCATTTGCCTCATGTATGAGCGCGACCCTGTGCCCTTGGAATTTAAAAGGAAAGAGCGAATAGAGGAGAGGGAGAAAAAGGACTGCAAAACACAGAAACTGCCCGAAACAGCCACAGAGACAAATTTCTGAATTGTTCAAGGTCACTGTCCAATCCTTAGCTCAGTTGAGGGTTCCCACAGAGTGAGCTTGCTTCCCACCCTCCCCAAGCCCCCTCCCCCCATCTCACCAACTCAACTGTCCCTTCCCCTCACTGAACACACTCTCCCTCTCTCCCCTTAGCCTTAGACTCTGCCCGGACTGCTGGCTCCGGGCTGCCAAGACATGCGCCTTGGGTTGTCTGACACATTCTGAGACCAGATCCAAGAAATAAACAGCACCAAATGAAGGACTCAGGGATACACGGAGCCCAAATGGTCCTTGGTCTGGAGCAGAATTTCTCCCTCAAAACCCACCTCTCAATGACCAACTGTGTGTGTTCCAGGATCAAGAGATAAAGATGAGGGCAGCCCAGGCCCCTAGACCTAAAAGCCTGTGCACAGCCTGGCCGGGGAGACAGGTCCCTGCAGCCCTCAGGCTACAGGGCAAACAATACCAGGGATGGAAGAGAGGTGTATGCTCTGAGCACCCAAGGGAAGGAGGCTTTAATCTCTGGTGTGTACGTGGAGGGGAGGGGAGTTCACACAGCAGGTGGCATCTGGGTAGGATTCTGACACACGGCAGTTGGGCCAGAGGAAATCCCAAGAAGAAAGGCCCAGAGCCCTGGGGATGAGGGAAGAGTCCACGGCCAAGGAGGACATGTAGGTGAGGGCAGGGGAGGGGCACGAGGCTGGGGCAGGTGTGCAAGGCCTGAACCCCACACTAAGGGATCTGGACTCTACCCCGCAGATCAGGGGCTCTAAGTCTTTCGGATTTCAGGGTCCACTACGAGTTGAACGAATCTGGGGGACTGACTCAGGACAGATGATTGATTACTTTGCCAAATAAGGCCATTAAGACCAACACCAAACCCTCAACACCAACTTAGCACTTCCTGTTACCGTCAATTCATAAAAGGGCATTTAAATATCAAAAGAGTGGGAGACCCCAGCAAACCCAGAATGAAGGACGGTCCCTCCCCCTGCTGGTACCACCTGTCCACTATGCTGTCCTTGTTCTCACTTGCCACAGACAAAGGGAAACTTCCTCCTGACCAGGGCTGGGAGCCACAGCTGTGGGGCTGAGAGTGACAGGACCGTAGACCTGAGAGTTTGACCCATTTCCGGTATCCAAAATGTGATGTGTTTTGTTCAAAGATCCAAAAATTCAAAATGAGGCAAAGCTTATGAAAGTGCCAGGCACAATGCCCATTGAGGGCCCCTGTGTATGACCCTGACAGCACCACAGGGGACAGCCTGGCGCTCCTTGCAGGGGAAGAAAGCCTTCCATGGTCAAATGGGTTTGGGAAACACCAAGACTCTTTAAAAAGTTTGTTAGGGGCTTCCCTGGTGGTGCAGTGGTTGAGGGTCCGCCTGCCGATGCAGGGGACGCGGGTTCGTGCCCCGGTCTGGGAAGATCCCACATGCCGCAGAGTGGCTGGGCCCGTGAGCCGTGGCCGCTGAGCCTGCGTGTCCGGAGCCTGTGCTCCGCAACGGGAGAGGCCACAACAGTGAGAGGCCCGCGTACCGCAAAAAAAAAAAAGAAGTTTGTTAGTCAGCATTTATTTCTGCAAGACTTGAATGTGCCCCATGATTCAGCGTGCAGTGTTTCCATGACTCATTTGACTGCGGAAAGTCCTCCTCAGCACGGACAGCGTGGGAAAGTTCTCGCGCAGATGCTTATTCACTACTGAGTGGGCATGAGGCTGGCGTGGGCCGAGGAGAACAGAGCAGTGCAGGCACCTCAGAGGCACCAGCAAGCACGCGTGAAGGAGGCCCCGTGCACCTGCCGGCGGACACAGCACCTACCTCGAGGTCAGAGTTGATGGAGGAGACCTGGGAGGAGCTACTGGAGGACACGCACGCCCGGATGACCTGAACCGGAGGGTACGAGGGGGGCTCCTGCAGGGATGTGGCTCCCGTGCTTGTCTGTCCATCTCCAGGCAGCCTGGTGGCACTGCAGCTCGCCTGCAAGGTGTGCGGGGAAGGGCAGGCAGGAGACTTGGTTGGCATCTTTGTTTTTCGCACTGTCAGAGCATCCACGTGCTTCAGCATTCAAAAGGCACGAAAGGACGCAGCCGCCTCCACCCTCCTCCTGCGGCCACTCAGCTCCTCCTCAGAGGCAGCCGGCCCTCCTTTGTGTGTCCTTCCCAATAGTCTGTGCACACGAGAACAAATGCATGTACACGTTTCCCCCATTTCCACTAACGGTAGTACACTCTATACTCTCTTATGCATCTTGCTTTATTTCACTTAACAACATGCCTTAGAAGTAGTTTTATAGCAGTTTTTTTTTTGGTAGCATTGTACAGATGTTCACAAGCTATTTAAACCAGTCCCCTGCTAATGGACGTTTAGGATATCCCCAGTCTCTTGCTTTTACAATCAACCCTGGCTGCAGTAAATTATACCGTACATTAAAAATTTCAGGATATAAAGGATAAATTCTTAGAAGTGGAATTGCTGGATCAGAGGGTATGAGCGCTTGTAATTTGGATAGCTCTTGCCAAAAGTGTGCTCCCTAGAGGCTTAACCAACGCACCCGCCAGCAGCCTATGAGAGTGAGCTGGGAAGGGTTAAGGGAGGAAGAAACTTGTGAGATCACCTGTCTGTCTGTCTGTCCATCTATCTCAGAAGACAGCTTCCTCCCACAGGCCTCACAGGGGTTTCCCCAGAGATCCTCAAGGCTCCCGGCTGGGCTCGGAGCCAGGCGGTCATCCCACTGACACAGCACAGGGGGAATAACCCACCTTCTGGACCGTATCTTCCACCAACTAACCATATGACCTCGGCAAAAAACTTATCCTCCGGAGTCTCAGTTTCCTAATCTGTAGAAGGGGTTGGTAACCCCTGCCTTGCTTCCTTTGAACTGGTGTCACGGGGTTCAGGTTTAGTAAACGTCCTGGACACACGAGAAGAACAGCTGCTCATACGGGTCCCCAAATCACGCAGGGCTCCAGCCCTGGAGGGGTCAAGGGCACAGTTCCCTGTGAGAGTCGGCTGGAAGTGAGGAAAGTCCACAAAGGAGACAAAGACAGCTTTCTGGGTGGGAGAGGGGGGGAGGCGGGGCAGCAGAGGCCTCCCAGGCCACAACAAAGGAAATAATCTATCAATTCCTCAGGTCTGACCACACCTGAGTCAACAGAGAAAATGGAGTTTTCAAATGCTGCAAGCTGTTGACTCCTAGGACCCCACACCCTCGGCCTCCTAGGCTCAGCCTGACTCCAGCTGCATCTCTTGGAAAATCCCTCCTTGACCAGCACTCAGGAGGTGATGCTGGCAAGAGTGAGCACCACTCTGGCTCTTTTGCCCACTTCCTGATGGTAGTTCAAACAGGACGTGTATCAAGGCACATGGCAACAGGGTACCGATATCACCACAACATGCCCATCGGGACAGTCTCATGAAAAAAAGAAAATAATTTGCTAATGCAGCAGGCATGAAATGGTGGCATGAAACGGCGGCATAAAAAGCATGTCCTCTGTATAAAAGCTCAGGTGCCAGAGTCAGACAGGATTAGTCTGAAACCTATTCCTGTGATTTTCTAACTATGGGATCTTGGGCAAGTGAGTTAATCCTCCCTGTGCCTCATTTTAAAAGAATAATAAGGGGGGCTTTTCTGGTGGAGCAGTGGTTAAGAATCCGCCTGCCAATGCAAGGGACATGGGTTCAAGCCCTGGTCCGGGAAGATCCCACATGCCGTGGAGCAACTAAGCCCATGTGCCACAACTACTGAGCCTGCGCTCTAAAGCCCGCGAGCCACATCTACTGAGCCTGAGTGCCACAACTACTGAAGCCTGCACGCCTAGAGCCCGTGCTCCGCAACAGAGAAGCCACCGCAAAGAGAATCCTGTGCACCGCAAGTAAAGAAAGCCCGTGGGCAGCAACGAAGACCCAACACAGCCAAAAATAAATAAATAAATATTGAAAAAAAAAAAGAAGAAGAAGGGTTTCCCTGGTGGTACAGTGGTTGAGAGTCCGCCTGCCGATGCAGGGGACACGGGTTCGTGCCCCGGTCCGGGAAGATCCCACATGCCGCGGAGCGGCTGGGCCCGTGAGCCATGGCCGCTGAGCCTGCGCGTCCGGAGCCTGTGCTCCGCAACGGGAGAGGTCACAACAGTGAGAGGCCCGCATACCGCAAAAAAAAAAAAAAAAAAAAAGAATAATAAAATGATTAAGTATTAATAAATGACAATAGAAATAATAAATGACAATAGAAATAATACTAGTATCTACCTTGTTATAAGACTCTGCGTTGCTAATAATTGTAAAAAACATTTATCAAGCGCTTACTCGGTGTCAGCCATCATGCCGAGTAAGAAGCAGCATCGCATTTTGGTCAAAGGCACAGACTCGGCAGAGACAGGTCTGAACCCTGGTTCTACCACCAACAAACCGTGTGACCTTGAGCAAGTTGCTTAACCTCTCTGGGCCCCATTTTCCTTCTCTGTAAAATGAGCATAATACCTCAAGGGTTGGCTGTTGGATTACATGAGTTGATCTATGTAAAGCACTTAGACCAGTACTCCAAGCACTGTGACCAGTCAGTACAATAAGCATCATGGAAGGGTTGGCTGCTATTATTTACTCAGAGCCTGGCAAGTAGTTAGCCCTCAGTAAACAGACCACCATGCAAATGATGACCCTAGAGCCCAGGGAGGCGGCTTCTGCCCAGGCTCCCTGCTGGGAGCTGTCTTGGAGGCAACTCTCGCCCTCTGGTGGACACAGAAGGAAGAGGCCGAATGGAAGTATTTGCTCAAAAATGTGTTGGCCGGCCTCAGTGGAGGAGAACGGAAGAGGAACACAGTCTTCTCTCAAGGAGTCTGCTCTCCAGTGGGCATCCACTCCAGATTCAGGTACTGGAAGGGTTCAAGTGAATGCAACTTTTGCACTATTATTTTTCACAAGTTCCACGATTTAAAAATTTCTAGTGCAAAGCGTTGGCCAGATGCTGCCAGGGCTCCCTGTGCTTTCCCCAGGGCTTCCCATCACCCACCCACCCTCTGGACAGAAGAAGAGTTTAATGGCCGAAGTGGACTCTTAATCGTGAAAGCGTGCTCCAAACCTCCCAGAACTTCACTTACGTCACATACAGGTTATTTACACCCACTTTCCAAGGAACAACAGCAAAGAGTAAAACCTTTCTCTCAGGCACAAAGTCTGAGCGTCAGCACGTCCCAGGGGCAGCCCAGCGGGGCGGCTATCACTGCACTCTGGGTTCCAAACACACCTGTACGGAGAACCCGTGACATGACGCACCAGGGTTTTGGCAAACAAGACAGAAGGAGACAAAGTTTATATCCCAGCAGGAAACAGAAAACAAACAAAAGTAAAAGATCACGATAAGTGCTTTGCAGAGCATTTTAAAAGGTAATAAAATAAACAGCAGAGGGGTGGAAGCAACTTTTCCACAGAATGAGTGGTGGGGGAAGGAGAAGGTGACATTTTTACTGAAATCAGAAAGACAAGAAAGAAGCATCCATGCAAAAAATCAGGAGGAAGAGCATGTAGGCAGAGGAACGGAGAGAAATTCTGTGCAGAGAGAGGTGAAGAGGGGAGAACAGCAGGCAGTGAGGGAGGGGGAAAGCGCGGGGCTGTGTCAGGAGATTAGATTTTATTCTGCGTGAAATGGGAAGCCAGAGGAGTGTTTTAAACCAAAGACGAACAAGATGTCATTTACATTTGTAAGAGACCCTTCTGGTTACTGGTTGTAAATGGAGGGGGTGGGACAAGAATAGCAGTGAGAGGAAAACCAGTTAGGAGGCTCCTGGATCTAACTTGTTTTTTTCTTTCTTTATTGAAGTATAGTTGATTTACAATATTGTGTTAGTTTCAGGTGTACAGAAAACTGATTCATTTCTACATGTTTATATGAATATACCTAGATTCTTTTTTTCCAATTCTTTTCTATTACAGCTTATTACAAGATATTGAATATAGTTCCCTGTGCTATACAGTAAAACCTTGTCGCTTACCTATTTTATATATGGTTGTGTGCATCTGTTAATCCCATACTTCCAATTTATCCCTCCCCCTACCCTTCCACTTTGGTAACCGTAAGTTTGTCTTCTACGTCTGTGAGTCTGTTTCTGTTTTGTAAATAAGTTCATTTGTAATTTGGGGGGGGGTAATATTTTTTAGATTCCACATATAAGTGATATCATATGATATTTGTCTTTCTCTGTCTCACTTACTTCCCTCAGTATGATAATCTCTAGGTTGGATCTACTTTAAAAGAAGTATTTGCGAGACTCACAGATGGGTGATATGGGCACGGGCGTATCGTGAGGGAAAGAGAGGAATCTGAGTTTGACCCACTGCACGGACAGTGGTGTCGCTTACTGACATGAGGAAGATGGGGAGAGGAGCCGGTCTGGACATGGAAATCCAGAATTCTGTATTGGACACGGCACGTGTGAGATGCCACATGGGGACGATGAAGAGGGAGGATGAAGAGGTAGTGGGGCAGCCGAGACTGGAACTGAAGGAGAGGAAAAGGATGGAGACACAGGCCAGGGAAATCAGCCAGAGCTGGCAGGTAGGGCTATGGGACTGAAGAGTGTACCCAGAGAAGGGAGCCCTCCTGAGGCGGAGCTGCGGTACTGCAACCTTGAAGTCCGCTCACCAGGAGGAGCCCGCAGAGGTGAGGGCGGCAGAAAAACCAGGACAGGGAGGGGCCCAGAAATCAGAAGAAGCAGGCGGCCAAACGAGTTGAACCTCAACTGGAAAGAAATGACCCCGGCATTTAGCAACTGGGAGGTCGCTGTAGCCTCGACAGGAACGACTTAGTGGGGTGTGGGACATGGAGTGGGCTTCTTGTCACCTCTTTCCCTCCAACCCTCTTCCTCCTGAAGGCCCCCCGAGCAGAACCCTGGGAGTCATCTGAAGCATGCGGTCCTCTTCACCGCCACATCCTCACTGCCCCCACTGCTCTACCTGCCGACTCCACTGCAGCTCTGCTTCTCCATTGGCTGCAGCCTTGGTTCAGGCCACACCATGTCTTTCCTGGACTTACAACTGTCCCTCACTGACCCCCTTGCTTCTAGTCTCCACTCCCTAGTCTGCCCCCCAACACTGCCCGAGTGACGGCTCTAAAATGCACGTCTGACCCTGAGTCTCTAGTCCTGAAGCCTCCTGAACTCCCGTCACCCTCTGCGATCTCACACTTACCCCGCCTCCACCCTTTCATCTCCGAGCTCCCCTTCATCTGACCGCCACCGCCCGCCCCCCACCAAGGCCTCTGAGAGTTCCTTCCTCTTTTTACAGGCTTTCCTGCCTCATTCCGCCCCACCTGCAGCTAAAGCGTCACTTCCTCCAGGAAGCCTTCCAGGACTACCTCCCACCCTTCTGGACACCCGGCTGTGGCCCACAGCCACTCACCTGCTGCACAGGCTCGATGGTCAGCTCCAGGTAGCGGCTGACAGCTGCCATCCTCTTGAGGGGCTTGCAGTAAGGAAGCGTGGTGAGAGGCACCCAGTCCGAATTCTTTCAAGCGGGGATGGGGAGACAGAAAGGGAGATTCTTAAAGTCAGGAGACCTTTTCTCAAAACAGGATCCCAGTTTCTTCAAAAGAACCCCTACAGTATTTTTTTCTGTTCTTTTATGGCACATCTCACTTTCTGCTTCCTGTGAGATGTATCTCATCTGTCTCTTTGAGGTCACAGTAGGTGGGTGGGTCCCAAACTTGGCTGCACCGTGGAATCACCTGGGCTTCTTAAAAAACCAAACAACTGAAGCTTAGCTCTCACCCCCCACCCCGCCCCACACCAGACATTCTGATTTAATTGGTATGGATGTGACTTGCAGAGTTTAAAAGCCCCCCAGATAATTCTGAAGTATCGCAAAGTTTGGGAATCACTGAAATGGGTGCTAAATGAGTGTTTTTGTAAAGCAGTGTGGTTCTTGAACTTTACTGCGTACCAGAAGCACCCAGAGGACTTATAAAAACACCCCGAGTTTTGGATTTGGTAGAGCTGGGTGGAGCCCTAAGATCTGCATTTCTAACAAGTTTCCAGGCAGTGCTGGTCCGGGGACCACACTTTGAGAACCACTGATGGAAAGACTGCTGAAGAGATTACAGAGGCTCCACTTCCTGTCTTCAAAATACTAAACACACAGGGCTCTCTTGAAATACCTTAGCTCCCCATTGGGATATAATTTTGTAACAGTTTCTAGAATGGAATGAAAATAACTTCCCACTAGAGCCTTCTTGGGAACTTGGATCTTTGGTCTAAGCACCTGTATCTCCCCTTTTACCTTGGTCATCCCCACACTATCTTCTACTTCATTAACTCAGTCAGATTACACTGTGAAACCTAGAAAATTCAGAGGAGGGGACCCGGTTCACTCACACGGAGCCTCATTTCTACTCTGAAAGAAATGAAGGTAGTGAGGAGTCCAGGTAGTAGGTGAGACTTTTTTTCCTCAAAAAATGATCTTAGAAAAGGGGGAGCTGCTGTACGTTCAACTCTTTACCAGCTCTCTTATTATTATGAGGCACTTTCTCAACTATTTGCAACAAGGACTTTCGACAAAGAAAAATTGCCTCAGTTAGCACAGTTCTGCTTACTTAGAGGGGTCACCTGATTAAATCAGCAAAAGGCAGAGACAGACACATTCACTGGTATGACATCATTGTAAAGGGTGGAAGTTATTTGTAAGCCGCACTTTTAAAAATCAGCTTTTTAGTGAGACCAACTTAAAAAAAAAGCCGTGTTAGTATGTGGATGTCAGATGCATGCGAAAGTGGGAACTTAAGTTTTTACGAAATGAGGGCAAAAAGCACATTACTTCTAAACTAACGTATTAATTTATATAGTATGTGAACTTACATATATATGTAAATTACCAAATAGCATAATAGCAAACTTAAAAAATATTTTGTACTTGGGAAAACAGAGGATCCTACTTATTCAGGGCACTCAGCATTGCGCGTAACAGTAGTTTTTTAAAGTGACCAACTGGCCAAGCTCGTGGGGACCCCCAGGATTCCCAGGCCCGGCCCCGGTGAGGCTCGCTGCCTCTGCCCATGCTGTGCACAAACACCGGGGGGCCCCGTCCAGCTGTGAGACCTTGCCTCGGTCCTTGCCTCCTGGTTTTCTTCCTCCTTCTCTGCACAGGTCAAAAGGGCTTGGGTGTCGGCATTCTCTCTGGCTTCAGAGGCAAATCCCAAAGCATGTCTCAGCTTGCTCTTCATCACCCAGGAAAGGAAAATGATCTGAGAAGTGAAGTTAAGGTCCACGGAGGCGGAGAACTTCAGCCACCGCTGCTGCCTTCACCTCTGCACCCTGAGGGCTCCATCCTGGGCTGGTTCCTTACCTCCTCGGGATCATCCTGTCGGGTCGGCCCCAGAACAGACACAGCTCATCTGAGGACAGAGCCAGGTCCAACACTCCCTAGCTCCTGTCCCCCTGAGGGCCCAGTACCCAGCCAGACGCTGCCTCTAACAAGCACTTAATAGATACTTGTTACACAAAAAGATTTTGAAAACCATTTTCCCTGGCTTACAAGGACAGTACACGTAGTGGGTTGAATAGTGTCCTCCCAAAATTCATATCCACTCGGAACCTCACAATGTGATCTTATTTGGAAACAGGGTCTTTGCTGATATAATTAGTTAAGATGAGGTGGTAGTGGATTAGGGTGGATAAGGTAAGTCCTGTGGCAGGAACCTCACAGGAAGAAGAGAAGGAATGCAGAGATACACAAAGGGAAAAAGGCCAGGTGAAGATGGAGGCAGAAATTAAAATTATGCTGGCAGCTCGCCCGGAGATGGAAACAACCTAAGTGTCCATCATCGGATGAATGGATAAAGAAGATGTGGCACATATATACAATAGAGTATTACTCAGCCATAAAAAGAAATGAAATTGAGCTATTTGTAATGAGGTGGATAGACCTAGAGTCTGTCATACAGAGTGAAGTAAGTCAGAAAGAGAAAGACAAATACTGTATGCTAACACATATATATGGAATTTAAGAAAAAAAAAACGTCACGAAGAACCTAGGGGTAAGACAGGAATAAAGACACAGACCTACTAGAGTATGGACTTGAGGATATGGGGAGTGGGAAGGGTAAGCTGTGACAAAGCGAGAGAGAGGCATGGACATATATACACTACCAAACGTAAGGTAGATAGCTAGTGGGAAGCAGCCAGTGGGAAGCAGCCGCATAGCACAGGGAGATCAGCTCGGTGCTTTGTGACTGCCTGGAGGGGTGGGATAGGGAGGGTAGGAGGGAGGGAGACGCAAGAGGGAAGAGATATGGGAACATATGTATATGTATAACTGATTCACTTTGTTATAAAGCAGAAACTAACACACCATTGTAAAGCAATTATACTCCAATAAAGATGTAAAAAAAAATAATAAAGGTGACTCCAATCTAAAAAAAAAAAAAAAAAGAGTCATGTACCACAATGTTCATTGCAGCTCTATTTACAATAGCCAGGACATGGAAGCAACCTAAACGTCCATCGACAGATGAATGGATAAAGATGTGGCACATATATACAATGGAATATTACTCAGCCATAAAAAGAAACAAAATTGAGTTATTTGTAGTGAGGTGGATAGACCTAGAGACTGTCATACAGAGTGAAGTAAGTCAGAAAGAGAAAAGCAAATACCATATGCTAACACATGTATATGGAATCTAAAAAACAAAAGAAATTGTTCTGACGAACCTAGGGGCAGGACAGGAATAAAGACGCAGACGTAGAGAATGGACTTGAGGACACGGGGAGGGGGAAGGGTAAGCTGGGACGAAGTGAGAGAGTGGCATGGACATATATACACTACCAAATGTAAAATGGATAGCATGTGGGAAGCAGCCGCATAGCACAGGGAGATCAGCTCGGTGCTCTGTGACCACCTAGAGGGGTGGGATAGGGAGGGTGGGAGGGAGACGCAAGTGGGAGGGCATATGGGGATATATGTATATGTATAGCTGATTCACTTTGTTATAAGGCAGAAACTAACACACCATTGTAAAGCAATTATACTCCAATAAAGATGTTAAAAAATAAAAAAAAATTATGCTGCCAGAAGCCAGGGAACCCCAGGAGCCACCAGAAGCTGGAACAGTCAGGGAAAGACTCTCCCCAACAACCTCTGGAGAGAGTGAGACTCCACCTGGATTTCGGACTTCTGGCTTCCAAAGCTGAGAGAATAAATTCCTGTGGTTTAAGCCATCACGTTTGTGGTTATGTGTTACGGCAGCCCTCGCAGACTCAAATAGTATGTGAGAAAATCCATTTCTAAACTATTTATGCTAAATCCACAGGTTTTCCACCCCTCCCCCAACCCCACCCAGCATCTCCACTCGCCACTGTCTGAGCTTAGCTTGCCCTTGAGGCCCTCACACCAAGGTCACTGGGGTGTCAGCACATCAGGCAACACCTGCTTGGGGATCAGAAACGGGCTCAGCGATCACTGACAGCTTTTCTCTCTGCTTCCCCACCCCAGGCTCCAGCACCGAAGAGGACAGAAAGCAGATGATCACCCGTGTAGGGCAGGACAGCTTGCAAAGCCCTTCCCAGCCTGTGAGAAGACAAGGCAAAGGTGAGGAAAACAGGTTCACAGAGGACAGGGACCAATCCAGGTGGGGAGCAGCACCGAGACAGGAGCCTGGCTCTTCTGTGATCCCAAGGCCAGGAACCTTCATACTCCCCTCTGCTGTTTCACAAAGCTCCAGTCAAGAGATATTTCTTCTTATTAAAAAAAAAAATAAAAAGGAGGAGGGACTTCCCTGGTGGCGCAGTGGGTAAGACTTTGCACTCCCAATGCAGGCCGCCCAGGTTCGATCCCTTGTCAGGGAACTAGATCCCACACGCATGCCGCAACTAAGAAGCCAGCGAGCTGCAACTAAGGAGCCAGCCTGCCACAACTAAGACCCGGTGCAACCAAATAAATGAATAAATAAATAACATTTTAAAAGGACACAAAGCACAAAAACTGCACATTGCAATTGTGTCTGCCTCCCCCAGGATTCAAACCACCACCCTGGCTACTGGGAAAGAATTCTTTCTAGCAAGAGGGTAGCAGGGCAGATGAGACACAGCAGCCAAGTCCCCGGGCCTGGGGTGGATACGGTGAGGTCCAGCGCTGCACGGCCAAGGGAGGTCAGGAACCAGGGTGTGGCCCGTAGCAGGTATTCAGGCCGCCGGTCATGGGCCACGATGGCCGAGGCGTAGAGGAGGCCAGCCAGGGCCGACAGGAGCCGGGTCCACAGGTAGATGGAGGGAAATGTCCTACCCCAGCACTGGGCAGAGAGAGAAGGGGGCTGGGCTGGGAGGAACACTGCCACCTCCCTCAGCTCCCTTAAAGCTGATTCTAAAACCCAGGCCCCTGGTGATGTAAGAGGTTGGAGGGCAAGCCCTCTGCCCATGGCCAGTCCCCAGAGGTACCACTTCTGTTGGGCTTCAAGCTGCTTCCAGGAATTCCCTGGCAGTCCAGTGGTTAGGGCTCCTTGCTTCCACTGCAGAGGGCATGGGTTCGATCCCTGGTTGGCGAACTAAGATCCTGCAAGCCGCGCGGCGTGGCCAAAAAAAAAGAAAGCTGTTTTCTTTGTCTGGTGAACTCCTATTCATCCCTCAGAACCTGGCTTAAACCCAACTCTGGGAAACCATCCCTTAACACCTCCACCCTAAGGGGAGCAAGTTATTTCCTCTTCAGGGTCCCTCACACCTCTGACATATCCCTCTATTGGAGTGCCTTTCACCCTGATCATGACTTAGCTCCTTACACATCTGTCTGTCCAACAGACAGAGGGCTCCTGAGAGCAGGGCTGAGGTCCTCACCATCTCGGTGCCCTAGAACCCAGCACTGGGCAGGGGCTCGTGAATGTCAGTGGGGAGAGCAGGACGGAGACTGAATTATGGAGAACCAAGGGCCCACTCGTCTCGTCTCGGGGCCACCAACTCTGAACCAGGCAGGATGGGAAAGTCAGGAAAATTAGAGATAACATTCTGGAAATTTTGAAGCCAAGGGGATATTTCTGGAGAATGAGCAATGGAAATATTGGTTTTTAAAAAAGGAAACATGCAATATTTATATGTAAGTATCCTTTATAGGTATAACGTCACTTTATATACACATTAAGTATATATACAAATATTATGTATTTCCAATTATATACAATTACATAGGTATTTAAATTAATACATAAATATAAATTATATTATTTATATATATATATATATATATATATAAAACTTAGTTTGCTTATTAGATGACTGTATTTAGAGACATACAGACCTTGGTTAAGGAACGGAAAATATTCAAGAGAAAAAGCATGTTTTAGCCGATTTTCTCCATTTTAATTTAACCCTCAAAAAGATTCCTGGGACTTGCCTGGTGGTGCAGTGGATAAGAATCTGCCTGCCAGTGCAGGGGACATGGGTTTGAGCCCTGGTCTGGGAAGATCCCACATGCCATGGAGCAACTAAGCCCGTGTGCCACAGCTACTGAGCCTGCACTCTAGAGCCCACGAGCCACAACTACTGAGCCCACATGCCACAACTACTGAAGCCCACGCGCCTAGAGCCCGTGCTCCGCCACCACAATGAGAAGCCCGCGCACTGCAACGAAGAGTAGCCCCTGCTCACCGCAACTAGAGAAAGTCCGCGCGCAGCAACAAAGACCCAACACAGCCAAAAATAAATAAATAAAATAAAATAAAATAAAAAAAGATTCCTGGGAATTCCCCGGCGGTCCAGTGGTTGGGTCTCCACGCTTTCACTGCCAAGGGCTTGGGTTCAATCCCTGGTTGGGGAACTAGGATCCCACAAGCCACACAGCATGGCCAAGGAAAGGGGAAGAAAAAGAAATAGATTCCTCAGGAGTGTTACATCTACCTCTGCATCTCTTCCGGTTTTGTTCCCAGGCCTCCCTGTTTCTGGCCTGCCACCCCCTGAGCAGACGGCACACAGCCGGGGACGGTGGCCCCTGGCCCACTGGCCCCAGAGGTTGCGGGTGGAGCGTCACCCCTTCCCATCAGCCCGTCCCACCTCACACGGCCCAGCAGCACTGCTATGGCGGGAAGACTTTGGGGTCCTCCAGCCCACCCACCCCCATTCTACAGAGGACATTGATGGGCAGAGGGGAAGGTGACTTGCAGAGCCGGGCTAGGCCCAGAGCTGGATGAGGCCAAGCTGGGGGAGCCCTCTGCTCTCACTCCCGTGCCAACCCACGCCCAGCGCCCACTGACTCAGAACTCAAGCTCTTCTCAGGGTCGGTACTAGGGTCTAGAGGGCTCCGCCTGCGGCGCTGAACACACAGCTGTGCTTCAAGCATCACTGCTTGAAGACTGGAACTGGCTTGGTGACTCGAGATGTGGTATGAATTTCTCCAGCACACACAGGCCTGTCTAGCAGGTCAGGACAGACGGCTGGGAGGACGACCTGCCTGGTGGCTTCCCGGCAAATCCGCGCTGGGGATTGGAAGCGGGCTGTGCCTCAGACACTCTTACAGCAGCAATGATTCCCGGGGTTGTCGGCACAATGCTTTACTGATCAGTGCGTGTTTCGCACCCTTTGTCCTGTTCAACGACTTGCTCCTGGAAAAATGGGAACTTTTCCCACCAAAGCCACCCAGCCAGGCTGCTCCTCAGCGCCCCCTGCAGGGGTAAATTAGAAGCAGCTTCTGGGGGATCCAGGGTCCAAGTCCGGGCTGGCTTGGCTTCCCATAGCACTGCAACCCTGCTGGCTTTCTCCCTAACGAGGGAACCCTAGCTCTGGGTTATTCATGGGACCAGAGACACTCAGGGCTGGCAGCCCCTCCGAGATTGCCCAGCTCAGTCCCCTTGCAATCTCCCTCTATCTTCTTGCCAAGGGGCCATCAGGTTTGAATGCCTCTAGTGATGAGAAGCCCACTACCTCCTAAAGCAGGAATAACAACACCAGCTGTTCTCAACATGCCAGGCACTGGGGAAAGTGTCTAACCCATGGAATTCTTCCTTTAACCGAATGAGAAGCGGTCCTCCCAGTAACCTCTTGGTTATTGATTCTGGTCTTGGTCCTGTTCTCCGAGACTGCAAAGAACAAGGCTGCTCTTTCTGCCCCAGGATAGCCCTCTGTTTCCTGTATCCGTGAGCTTCCTTTTCTCTAGGCCAAATGCAGTGACTCATTAAGAAGTGTCTGCTGGAAGCTACCCTGGGCAGACCCCAAGCACCTGGAACACCGTGAGAAATGAAACGGACAAGGGCACTGCTCTCACACTGCTGATGCTCTGCTAGGGGACCAGGCAGCAACCTGGTACGTAACTAAAGGAGCTCATTCAGGCTGTGATAAATGCGATGAAGAAAATTAAGCAGAGGGAGGGACACAGCGGTGGGGCTGGCCTGGGGCTATTTTAGGCGGGATGGTGTTATGGGTTGAATTGTGTCCCCCCAAAAAGATGTTGGAGTCCCAACCACCAGAGGTAGTGAATGTGGCCTTATCTGGAAATAGAGTTTTTGCAGATGATCAAGGTAAGCTGAGGTTATTACGGTGGGCTCTAATCCAAGAGGACTGTGTCCTTGTGAAAAGAGGAAAGTCAGACACAGAAACATACGGAGGGAAGCCATGCGACCACACACACACACACACACACACACACACAGGGAGAACTCCACACAAATCCTGGGGTTGTGCTGCCACCAGCCAAGGAACTACCAGAGGCTTAGAGAAAGGCCTGGAACGGATCCCTCTCTAGGGCCTTCAGAAAGAGCGTGGCCCTGCTGACACTTTGGTATCAGATCTCTGGCCTCCAGGACTTAGAGACAGTATGTTTCTGTTGTTCAGAGCCTGGGATACTTTGTTATGGCAGCAGCAGGAAACTAATACAGGTGGTCAGGGCACTGCAGCTGTCCCTTCAAAGGTCTGCATGTGACACGGCTTCCCAGCCCTGACCACACCCTGGAGACCCATCCCAGCGGTGGCTGAACTGAGCAGTGTTCCCCACGCTCCCCTCCCTTGCCCGGGAGACAGCATCTTTGCTGATGAGGCCCTGTGCCCCGGGAGGTTTCAGGCTGCAGCTCCCACGAGCGGTCAACAAAGCACCCGCCTCCTCAAATCCTGTTCTCCTGGGATTGCTGTTAAACCACAGTGCTCTTGGGCAAGACTAAATGATGGGCCGTCACATTTCTGGCGTCAGGTCCCGCCATTTTCACGCGTCCGTAATATGGGGCCCTTCGGCAGGCGCTCTCCTGCCTCGGTGGCCTTTCCCGCACACTCTGCTCTGCCCTGAGTGCCTTCCCTTCGCCTCTGCCTCCTTAGACCCCACCTGGCCTTCGCTGCCAACCTGGGGCCGCGCCAGCACCCAGTGCCTGGCAGTGTGAACAGTTTTCACCCTCGCTCATTTGAATAATGCAGGAGGCTTCTCTCTTTCTTCCAGAACCCCAAACATTTGATTCTTTCTTAGAGCATTCAAACATCCTGCTTTCCATTTCTGTGTCTTCCTTGGGGAGACTGTGAGCTCCCCAAGGGCAAGCAGGGCATCTCAAGGCACGTCTGTTCCCTAACCCCGGATGCCTGAAAAATACTGCCAACAAGACACTCTCGAATACACAGACCCCAGGAGCTGCATGACCTTGTTCTCTAAAAGCTCAGATCTTCTCGCTCCTTAATGGGGTGCTTATCCATCCAAACTCAGGGGCTCCTTCCGGAGAGCCTGATTTTCATTTGCTACGAGAAATGGAGAGAACACGGTGCCCTCTCCCTGTGAGTCTCAGGACCCTCCGAGGCCTGGGGGCAGCTGTTCGCTGCCCACACACATGTGTATACACACACACACCCCCACGTACACACCCACACGCGCACATGTGAACGGAGACACCACCTCTCCACCCCGGTGACCTGGAGCTGGGAGGATGCTCCCAGATGCCCTAAGCCCTGCCAGGGTGACCCACAGTCCCGGCCCCAGACTCACGATTCTGGAGAGTGGGGGGATCCGGGAAGCCCAGGCGCCCAAGGCTGCGATGCCACCCAGCAGGTAGCCAAGGATTTCAGTATTGTCCTGCGGGAACAGTGATACACTCAGCACCCTGAGGATATGCCCATGCACCCCAGGCCCGTTCTTTTCTGCTTTTAGGAGGTTCTTCCCAACAAGGCCTAACCCTGACGCCCACCCCCAGGGCATTTGTTGGAACTAGGAGAAGGGGAGGGGCCCGCATTGCCCCCTGCCCCCCCCCCCCGCCATCAGGTCCCCCTGAGCAGGCTCGACCTCACCTGTACTAGGCTTCCCAGCAGCCTCCGCTGCGGCCCTCGGATGGGGCCTGAAGCCTTCGGGACAGCGGCCCACAGAGCCCACCCTGGGCCCAGGCTCAGCGGCAGGACCAGGGCAAATATGCTGGCCCTGAGCTGCCGCCTCCTCTTTCTCTCCCGGGAGCCCCGACCTGCAACAGACACCAAGGTCCCACAGGGCTCCCGGGATCTGGAACTCGACAGACAGCTGCGTGGGAAGAACTGGTGTCGACCCCAGACCCGAGGCCAGGATGGGCTCCCACACTGTTCCACAGGCCAGCCCCTCACCCCCCTTCAAGGGCCTGTGGTTGGGTTTTCCCCCCTTCCCCTTATCCCCCCACCTCCCCATGACTGGCACTCTTCCCCTTCCTCAGCCTCTCCTAGTGTTTTATGTTTCAAGGCAGGGCAACGTGATCCTTTTTCATATGCACCTGCACGCACACAGAGTCGCCCGTCCTAGACTGGAGACCACTGAAGGCAGGCACTGTGCCCGGCCAGTTCTAGAATCTGCACAGAGCCCGGCACGGAGTGGAACCGGCACAAGCTTGGTGAATGTATTATAAGTGGGCACACTGGTGCCAAGGCACCAAAGCTGTGAGTAGGATAAGCATCGTCTTTGAAAGTCTCCTTGAAATAGAAGACAGATCCGCCTCTGAACAATTCCAAAAAGAACATTCCTCCTCTGGGCAGCCTCGAGCAGCTGAGCGCATCTTACATCACCCCTGATGCAAGCATTTCCCTTTGGGACAAGGGTCCGAGCACACTGCTGCCCCTTCTCAGGAAAGTCCCAGTCCCACATACTTAAGGCTACTCATCCCATCTCAGTCACTTCCAGCGCCCGCTCGGCCTGAGGCAGCCCAGGTGGTTCGCTTGGAGCCCCTGGACTTGCACACTGAGTATCACTGTCCACCCCCAAAGCCCTGCCCCCTCCCCTTCCTGACCTCTGCCCATGCTGCCCTTTCACCTGGAATGCCCTTCCTTGCGGTCCCAGTTCCGACGTCACATCCTTCTCTGACACCTGCAGCCCCTCCCCTCCTCTGGTTGCCCATTGTGAGCCCACACCCCCTTACTAGCAGTGCTAACTAACTTTTAGTCCCCTGACTCCCCGCTCTGGGTGAAACCAGGGAGCTCGCCCATTCGTCTGTGCTTGGCAGGGTCCAGGCTCGGGGGTGACAGGGAGAGGCACTCAGCACACTGATGGATGAACTGAGTGCATGGGTGAAGACAGGAACAGATGGCAGCACACTTACCTGAACTGGACTTGACTTTGGAGCTGCAGACTGGGAAGAGAATGGACACAAAGCTCACCAGGTCAACAGCTGCTAGGTAGACACCAGTGAAGACCTGGGAGCAAAGGAAAGAGGGTCTTGGTGTTCAAACACCTTTCAGCAACTGTAGCACCGCTCATTCTGGCTCTCCTCTACCACGTGTGCTCCACTGATGTAGGGCTTCCAGGGACAACTCCAACCCCAGGAAAGGTTGGTTATCACCTCCATTTGACTAACGAGGAGATGGGGTGCTTAAGTAACCAATCCCATTATGCAGACGCCCATCAGAGAGATGGGATAAGAACTCAGCCCGCCCCACTTTCCACTGGACAGCATGGTCTCTGCTGTGCAACTTTGGCCCAGCCACTGAACTTCCCTGGGCCTCAGTTTCCTCATCTAGAAAGCAGGGATGATAACAGTGCCTCCCTCATTGTTAAGTAGATTGTATGGGCCGATACATGGGAAGTTGCTTAGGCCAGCGACTGGACGAACGTAAAATGCACCCACCCATACATGCACTAGCTACTGACGGTATAGTTGACACCTGAACAACTCAGGGGTTGGGGCACCGACTCCTCTGCAGTGGAAATTCCAAGTATAACTTTACAGTCAGCCCTTTGTATCCGAGGTTCTGCATCCATGGTTCAACCAGCTGCGGATCCTGTAGTGCCGTAGTGTGTATTTATTGAAAAAAATCCATGTATAAGTGGACACATACAGTTCAAAGCCATGTTGTTCAAGGGTCCACTGTACTTAGTGCTTAAGAGCATGCGTTCTGGGGTTTGACTCCTGACTCTGTACTCACTAGAGGGTGACTTTAGCAAGGTTATTTAACCTCGCTATGCCTCAGTTTCCACATGTATAAAACAGGGATAATGAGAGCACCCACGTCATAGGTCGACTTGAGGATTAAATGAGTTAATACATGAAAAGCCCTTAATGTCAAGTACATAGTTAAGTATTTAATAAATATCAGCTATTATTATTGGACTTGAGCTAGGCCTCATTATAGTCTATCCGCTAATGACAACGGGCTCCCAGAAGGAAAGGTGATTTGTTTCTGATAGAATACTGCTCACAGCAGGGTCTAGAACTCTCCAAATCTGTGTCCAACCACTAGGCTCCCCTCCTTCACATCTACCTGGATGGCAAAAGGCCAGGACCAGCCCCCTGAAGTGGGACCCATAGGTCCTCCTTGGGATATGCGTTTTGGGATAAGCCCCTTCTACACAGATTTGTTTGAGGGTCTAGACTTTGGAAAAACTTGAAACTGCTTCTGACTTGCTCCAAAGCCCACATCACCACCTGGGAAAGGATTCAGACACCCCTGCCTGAGCTGCGGCTGGGCCCTGGGCTCTAAAACCAGTAACAGCAACAATCCCTTTTTACTGGATATCTACTATGCGTCAGCTGGTGTTTTAAGTGATGGGGATATGGTAGCGAATAAAAATTTTTGCCCTTATGGAGCTGACATTCTAGTAGGGGTTAACATACAATAAGCCATAAACATAATGAATAAGTAAAGTCGATGGTATATTAGGGAAAACTAGAGCAAGATGAGGTTGTCTGGAGCACCTGTGGTAGAGGCAGGGCACACTTTTAAACGGGTGATCAGGGAGGCCTTATTGAGAAGGAGATATCTGAGCAAAGACTTAAAGGAGGTGAGCAGTGAGCCACATGGGTATTGGAGGAGCAGGAAGGCCAGCAGCGGCACAAGCCCTGAGGTGAAACTGCCTCGCATGGGGAAGGAACGAGACAGAAACCACTGTCACCTGTGGGCCCAACACACCTGGATGGTGAGCTGTTTGGCCAGAATCGCCCCGATGGTGTCACACAGGCTGGTCAGGAGGCAGCAGGCAGCACACAGCGCCGACTGGTCCCGTCCGGATTTCTTCCCACATCTCAGATAGAGAAGCCTGCGGGGACAGACAGGCGTGTGGGCAGAACACAGAGACGTGAGTTTGGGTTCCCAAAGCAGGTGTCTGAAAAGGGCAATTGTGACTTTAGGTCCCTCAGAATCACTTTCTTCCCGATATTCAGCAGGTGGTTTTGACCTTAGTTTACAGGTGATTAAAGAAAGGATGGAAAGCCTCCGAGCCTCTGACCAACAAGCCCATGGCAGGAGGCAGACCTCGTGAAAGGATGAAAGAAATTCCTCCTACGAATCTGGCTGCCTCAAGTTCGTGACCCACCACTCAGTGCTGACAAATGAGCTGTCAGCTTTTATGTTTTGAAAGGCAACAGGAGGGTTATAAAAGTAACCCAATCATTGCAGTTTAACTGCAGAGCAGAGTTAATTGCCTGGATTAAAAAGGCAACTGGCTTCTTTGAAATTAAAATGCAATCCTTCTAATCCATCTGTGCAGTGAAATGGCCTGGCTTCTGCCAGCTGCACCCAAACTGATTTCATTTTGGGTGCATGTTCCTCACACACCGGGGGAGACGCCGCTAAGCTGCGATGGCACGTTGGGCTGACCTCCCCCTAGGGGCCCCACTGCTGGCTTCTCTCCCTTACTGCCCGCTTTACACCCCCAGGAACAAGCGCAGGAAGGCAGGACAGACTGGAAGGGGCCAGATGTCTCTCTGTCAGCATCATTGATCGGAGCTTGGAAATACTTTATTCTAGATGTTTCCCTGCTCCATTTCTATGGAGAAACTGAGGCACGATTGCAGCTCTGGTTTCACTTCATTTAACCACAGGGTGGTACTCACTCTACATCATTAGGACCATATGGCTGGTTCTGGGCTCAGCCCTTGGCACTAATGAATGAGGACAGAAGGCCATTGGGCTCCCAAACATTCTCCGACCAGCCAGCCGAAGCCCAAAGCTCACAGTGGGAATACCAACTGTTAACTTGGGTCCTGAAACTGTTTCAAGGCCCAGGAGTGAAGACTCCTACATTAGAGACTCTCTGAGTTGGACCCAAATTAGAAATAATTCATTTAGGGCTTCCCTGGTGGCGCAATGGTTAAGAATCCGCCTGCCAATGCAGGGGACACGGGCTCGAGCCCTGGTCTGGGAAGATCCCACGTGCCGCGGAGCCACTAAGCCCGTGCGCCACAACTACTGAGCCAGCGCTCTAGAGCCCACGAGTCACAACTACTGAGCCCGTGTGCCACAACTACTGAGGCCTGCGCGCCTGGTGTCCGTGCTCTGCAACAAGAGAAGCCACCGCCATGAGAAGCCCGCGCACCACAACAACGAAGAGTAGCCCCCGCTCACCACAACCAGAGAAAGCCCGTGCGCGGCAACCAAGACCCAACACAGCCAAGAAAATAAAACAAACAAATAAATAAATAAATTGATTTAAAAAAAGAAATAATTCATTTCAACCCTCCCATTTGAGAAAGGAGAACACTGAGGCCTATGGTGAAAGGTGAGTTAACGGCAGGCCTCTGCTTCACGTGTGGCGGCTCTGCGTGTGCCCTGCGGCTCTCCGGCCACATCCCCAGCTCTTAGGGGTCAGGGATCCCGGGCTGACTCTGACCCAGGCCCCACACAGCTGAGGCACGGTGAAAAGGCAGAGGCTGTGCTCTCAGCCTGGCCACTGGGCATTCTCGAGGGAGCTCCTTAACCTCTCCAAGCCTTAGTTCCTGGAGGGTAAGACGTCTAATAATACCACCTTTAGAGGGTGGCGGTGAGGGAAAGTGAGATAATGCACATAAAGTGCCTTGTTAGTTCCCACCCTCTGATCTGGGTAGTTTACCTCACAAGCCTGCCCCTTTCTAGTAGGTTCTGGGATTTCGGTTCTCCCTATTTACTCAGGCAAGTTAGTTAACCTCTCAGCAGCTCAGGCTTCTCATCTAAGCGGGGTCAATGACAGTCCCTACCCCATGGGGCTGTGGCAGGGATCAGTGAGTTAACGCAGCACTAGGCCCTCAGTAACTGTTCTAAGTGTCTTCTTATTCATATTCCAGGGACTGGGCAGTGGAGCTGCAGAATCTCTCCACCAGCGTCAAATGCCTGAGGGGAACGTGACTGCCTGTCAAAGGAGAGCCGGTGTCAGCCTCCCTCAGGGGTGGTCCTTCTCCCCTGCCAGGGAATACGTGGGTGGCACCATCCTCCAGAGCTTGGGACAGGGTGGCAGAAGATCTGGAGACCATCTTTAGCCAGACTTCACCCTTAGAACCCAGGTTATGGGGACCACTTGGCCAAAACACTCCAGGTGTCGACAGACCAGGGCAGTCTGTGGCCAGAGTCGGATACTAGCCTCCCCTCTTCTCAGCTAAGAGGGCCAATAAATTGAGGCCAGAAACATTGAGAGACTTGTCCAAGGCCCTTGCCCTCCGCCAAGGGTTCATGGCAGTGTTGGAGCAATAATAATGCTGTTTAATGAGCATTTAGTAAGAGCTTTACCAGTACTATTTGATCCTCCCAGCCGTCCTATGTGCTATCATGCCCATTTACGTGAGTAAAACGGGCCCCAGGGATCTTATAGCTCGCCCAGCTCACACGGCCAGTAAACGGGGAAAGGCTGACACTAAAACCCAGGACTGGCTGCTTCCAGTCCACGGCCCCGTCCACTGCACCACCCAGCCTCCTCCTGCTGGCTCCCAGCCCAGCCTCCTGTGAGTGGAATCCGGAAAGAAGTATCTGATTTCAGTCTACAGCAAAATGTTCCTCTCGATCCTGCAATTGTGCTGCCTCCTGCATCCTCCCTTTCTGCCCCCTTCCCTCTAGGTTTCCAAGCGCGAGTTGGCAGGGGGCAGCGCCCCATTTCCCCCCCGCTGCCGCCCCGGTCCCCGCCCTGGCGCCGCCCGGCCCCAGACCCCATTACAGCGCGTGGACGGCGATCCAGCAGGAGAAGGCGCAGATCCACAGGCCGAAGGAGATGCAGACACGGTGGCGGGCGAAGCAGTGGTCCAGGTAGTCCCAGTCCCAGAGCGCGGGCGCGGGGCTGGGCGCCTCCCCCATGGCTGTCTCGGCTCCGCCTGGCCCGGTGCCCGCGCCTCCGCCTGGCCGGGGACCCGCGCGCAGCCTCCCCCCGCTGCCCGCCGCACCGGGCGCTGCCTCCCCGCGCGTCTCCTTCTCCGGTTCTGTTCCTTCGCGGCGGCCCCAGCCGAGCGCGCCGACCGCAGGCCGGAGATGGGCGCGCCCAGATCCGCGCTTCAGGGGGCGGGCGGCGGCGGTCAAGACTCGAGGGAAAAGTTTCCGGGAACGCGCGGCTCCCCACCCCTCGCGCTATTGTCGGGGGTCGGCGGGCGGGAGGCCGCCCCCCAGTGGCGGAAGCCGGGAGCAGCCTCTGCACAAAGGCTGCGCCCCACGCCCCCCAGACAGCGGCAGCACGGCTCCCGCGGACCCCTTCGCTGCCACGCACCCCCAAACCCGGCGGCCAGAGCGGAATACAGTGACCTGCCGGCGCACTGTGAGGCACCTCGTCCGTTCATTAACCCACCATGTTTCCTGAGTCAAACAATACATACTTGGCGCTTGGGGAGCTTGCTTGGGCGCTGGGGATCCCGCGATGAGTGGGGCTTGGTCCAGATCGTTAAAATGGCACAATACAAAGGGTGCTGTGGGAGGCCAAGAAGGAGGAATCAAACGCGCCCCTCTGCATCCTCCCTCACTCTTTTCTGAGGCTGGAGCTGCACCCTGTGTCCCTGTTCCGTTGCCCAAGCGGGGCTCTGGAGGCGAAGTCCTCTTACCCCGCGACCCCCGCAGCTAGGGAGCCCTGTGATTTTTGCAGTCTGTCCCCTCCCATCCAGCCACACTGCCGTCAGTTCAAGTACACAGGGCTATTGTTCTTGAAAACAAACTATTATTATGATTTAAAATTTTCATTGTTAATTTTAATAACTTTTCTTAAAGGACATGACTATATCATTTCTTTTTTTTATTTTTAAAAATAGCTTTACTGAGATCCCATTCATATATCATAAAATTCACCCATTTAAAGTGTACAGTTTAGTGGTTTTTAATATATCCACAGTAGCTGTGCAACCACCACCGTTATCTAATTTTAGAACATTTTCATTACCTGCCAAAAAACCTAGTGCCTACTAGCAGTTACTCTCCACCCCTCTCAAGCACTCCCAGCCCTAGGCAACCACACATCTACCTCTGTCTCTATGGAGCTGCCTATGCTGGACATTCCTTATAAATGGAATCATCCAATAGTGACCTTTTTGTGACTGACTTAGCATAATGTTTTTAAGCGTCATCCACGTTGTAGCATGTATCCGTATGTTATTTCTTTTTATGGCTGAAAAATAATCCATTGTATGGTTGTACCAGATTTATTTATCTTTTCATCAGTTGATGGACATTTGGGTTGTTTCCACTTTTTGGCTGTTATGAATAATGCGCTGTGAACATTTGTCTACAAGTTTTTGTGTGGACATAGGTTTTCAGTCCTCTTGGTCACATACCTAGGAGTAGAATTGCTGGGTCCCATGGTAACTCTGTGTTTCAAGTTTCGAGGAACTACTGGACTGTTTTCCAAAGTGGCTACACTATTTTATTGGTTCACTCATTTTAAAAAAGTTATGACCACACATGGGAGAAATAAAACACTATCTGTCAGGCATTGTGCTAGGAGCGGGGGACACATTGTTGAGAAAAACAGATGTTTTTCTACCTCAGTGGAATTTACAGTCCAGTAGAAAAGAGAGAGATATTAAACAGGCAATCGAGCAAATAAAGATAAAATTAAAATATGTTATTAAGCAAAAGGGGCCAAAATTCAAATAGTAACATGATTAAGATGAATTGATATAAAATTCATGCCAACTAAGACAAGATTAAAGGGTTAAATTAAAAATATATGTAACCCAAGTTTCTCATAGTGTATAAACAAAAAATGCTCCTAGTCTGAAACCTCTGCCTTCTGATTCTTTTTTTTTTTTCTTCTTCATCTTTTTTTTTCTTCTCTGTTTTTGCCTTCTTGTTCTTTTCGGGCTCTTCCGGTGTTTGTTCTCTGTGCTTACAAATGGTCATCTCTACCTTGCTCTCCTGTGGTGCTGACCAGTGACTGCCTAGATCCTGGGTTCCTCTAGTGATGCTGTCTACTTACTGCTCCCAAAGGCAGATCTATCCAAAGATAATCTATTCCACTAATTATCTCACTGAAGTGAGGACACAGCCCACAGTTTTGTGTCACTCTCTCACCAGGCCCTAAGGTTGCCTTATGCTCTCAGTTTTGTTTTGACTTGAAGATACCACTATTTAATTTGATTCAATCTTTGTTATGGTTTCCTTCTCTCTCAGGCTCAGCATAGACCCTGGGGAGGTGGGCCTAATTTAAAAGTTGCGGGGACTTCCCTGGCTGTCCAGTGGTTAAGGCCCCGTGCTTCCAATGCTGGGGGCACGGGTTCGATCCCTGGTCGGGGAACTGAGATCCCACAAGCTGCATGGTGCGGCCAAAAAATAAAAATAAAAAATAAAAGTTGCTTCAGGGAATTCCCTGGTGGTCCAGTGGTTAGAACTCGGCACCTTCACTGCCGTGGCCCCGGTTCGATCCCTGGTCGGGGAACTAAGAACCCTGCTTGGCCAATCCTCCTCACCCACCTTGGACCAGATTTACACACATTAACGTCTTTTTCTTAAATTAGTAGTTAATTCTCCACCTTTTCTGTGACTCCTCTGAGAATCTGAAGAAAACCTCATCCCTGAAAAATACGAACTTGTGTGCACACCCACACACAGTTTCTCGTATAATCTTAAGGAATTTATGGAACTCCTGAAATTCAACTATGGATTCCATAGCAGAATAGACCCAGACTAAAAATCCCTAGTTTAAGGGTTTAAGTCCTACAGGTACCCTGCCTGAGCAGTTGAGGCAGTGTGGCCCACAGATTGTCGGTATCAGAGTCACTCTGGCTGCCTGTCAAAAAGCAGACCTACTAAATGCAACTCCCTGGGCATGTGTCCTTGGAATCTGCATGGATTAGTTTCCTGGAGTTGCTGAAACAAATCACCACAAATGCAGTGGTTTAAAGAAACAAAAATGTATTCCCTCAGTTCTGGAGGCCAAAAGTCTGAAATCAGTTTTCACTGGACCAAAATCAAGGTGTTGGCTGGGCTGCCTCTCCATGGCAGCTCTGGGGGAGAAGCTGTTTCTTGTCCTGCCTCTTCCAGCTTCTGGTGGTTGCCAGCGTTCCTTGCCTTACGGCTGCATTCCTCTGATCAGTCTCTGCCTCCTGCCTCCGTGGCTGTATTGCCTTCTCCTCTTCTGTGTGTTAAATCTCCCTCTGCCTTTCTCTTATAAAGACACTGTGATTGCATTTGTGGCCTACTCAGGTAATCCACGATAATCTTCTTGTCTCAAGTTCTTTAACTTAATCACGTGTACAAAGACCCATTTTCCACATAAGGTAACATTTACAGGTTCCAAGGATTAGGACTTGAAATCTTTGGGGACCATTATTTAGTCAACTACACTGCTTTGCACAAGCTTCTTTTTTTTTTTTTTTTAATTTATTTATTTTTGGCTGCGTTGGGTCTTCATTGCTGCATGAGGGCTTTCTCTAGTTGTGGCGAGCGGGGGCTACTCTTCATTGCAGCGTGCGGGCTTCTTGTTGCGGTGGCTTCTCTTGTTGCGGAGCACAGGCTCTAGGCACGCGGGCTCCAGTAGTTGTGGCATGCGGGCTCAGGAGTTGTGGCTCGCGGTCTCTAGGGCGTAGGCTCAGTAGTTGTGGTGCACGGGCTTAGTTGCTCCACGGCATGTGGGATCTTCCCGGACCAGGGCTCGAACCCATGTCCCCTACATTAGCAGGCAGATTCTTAACCACTGTGCCACCACGGAAGTCTCTTCTTAGGAGATTCTTATGAGACACACTAGGTTATGAGATGGCCCTCAGTGGGGCTGGAGAAGCTGCGGGGAGCTGTTCCCAGTCTCTGGATATCTTGGCTCATTGGATGATGCAGTGGGAAGACGTGGGCTTTGGAGAATCCTGACTGGAATTCTCACTCTGCGTCCTTGCAGGTGTGATTGGGGTGAAGCACTGATTCTCTCTGCACAGGAGTATTTTTACCTGTAAACTGAGAATAGGAGTACCTATCATAGAGTTACTGTGATTATTAGACATCCTGCAGATAAAGCATCTGGCACATGTCAACAGTGGCAATTATTATTGTTATTGTCCTTCCTAGGAAGAACCTCAGATCCACTAAAAAAAAGAGGTATAGGGCTTCCTTTGTGGCTCAGTGGTTGAGAGTCCGCCTGCCGATGCAGGGGACGCGGGTTCGTGCCCCGGTCCGGGAAGATCCCACATGCCGCAGAGCGGCTGGGCCCGTGAGCCATGGCTGCTGAGCCTGCGCGTCCGGAGCCTGTGCTCTGCAACGGGAGAGGCCACAACAGTGAGAGGCCCGTGTACCGTCAAAAAAAAAAAAAAAAAAAAAAGAGGTATAAAGAATATGTGAAAAGGAAGATCAACAATGGAGGGAGACACAGAGCTCCGTTCTTCCCTTCCCCACCACGTTCCAGGAGCATCTGTCTTCTGTGCTGTGCCTCCCAAGTGAGTTATCTGCAGCTCAGAGCTCCCAAACTTTAGACTCACATATGCAACTGCCTATGCGTGACATGTCTTGCATGTCTTAATTGAGCGCGTCTAAAACCAAACTGGGTGGTTTTCCTTCCCAAGGCTGCTCCACCGGTGGTCTTCCCTACAAAGGTGATTGGGCGTCCTGGTCCTGAGGGGGTAGGTGCCTGCTCTCCTCCTCTGTTAGGGTGCCTCTCAAGCACGATGAGTGTTGTCTTTCTACCAGGCTGTGAGCACCTTGCAGCTGGGGTTGGTTAGTTCCTACCTGTCTCCCCAGCTCAGTGCCTGGAATATAGTTAGAAAAATATTTACGGAGTGAAAATATTGATTTTTAAACAGGCCAGAGAAATGTGATATGTACTTAAGAACATATTGAAAATGCTTTGGGTAGTATAGTCACTTTCACAATGTTGATTCTTCCAATCCAAAATGGTTCTAATGAACCTAGGGGCAGGACAGGAATAAAGACACAGATGTAGAGAATGGACTTGAGGACACGGGGAGAGAGAAGGGTAAGCTGGGATGAAGCGAGAGAGTGGCATGGACATATATACTCTATCAAATGTAAAATAGATAGCTAGTGGGAAGCAGCCACATAGCACAGGGAGATCAGCTCGGTGCATTGCGACCACCTAGAGGCGTGGAATAGGGAGGGTGGGAGGGTGGGAGGGAGGGAGACGCAAGAGGGATGAGATAATGGGAACATATGTATATATATATAACTGATTCATTTTGTTATAAAGCAGAAACTAACACACCATTGTAAAGCAATTATACTCCAATAAAGATGTTAAAAAAAAAAAAGAAAGAAAATGCTTAGGTGATACCTAACATTGCATGTGTGGGTACATTGGGGAAGGCTTTCAAGAAACGCATGAGCTGGGCTCTGGAGAATGTTTGCTTTTGGTGGCAAGGCCATAGCACCAGTCCTGCAAATGTGCTCCTGGAGGTGGTAAGAGCTTGTCTGTGGGCACAGGAAACAGCAGAGGTTCTGCAGCGAGGGGAGATGGGCGAAAGGGGCAGATGGTCCGGTCCTGAAGGAGCCAGGACTTCATCTCGTAGGGAACACTTAGGATGATGCATTCTAACCAACTCCCTCCCTGCCATTAGGGCCCCTCCCACATTCTTCCAGTACCTTCCATAGGGCTCTCCACCTGATCCGCCCTCAGGAAGTGTCTCAGTTCCTTTACCAGGCTCCTCCAAGGTCCAGAAGCGAGTGTTTATCTGGCCATGGTCCAGAGTTTGTCAGAAAGAAAAACTAACAAGAGGACCATAGCACACGTCCTCCCTCACAGCTCGTAAACTTGTCCTGTTGGTAGAGGCACTGTGCCCATCGGCATTATCCTGACGCAGGAAGGGCTGCAGTGGGCTGAGCATTTCTGAGGAATGGGCGGCCAATCAGGCCGTAAATCCCAGCCGCTTGTGGTGGTGGGTGGGACAGGCTAGCCGCTCAACAGCTTTTCTCTTCTGAGGACACGTTGCCTCCTGCCAGTGTTCTTTAAAATGCATTATTGAGAAGCAGGGCTTGGGGCTACTCCTCAAACAACATTTTAAAAAAAGTTCTGCATCGGTTTGTTTTACCTGCTATAAATACAGAGAAGTTAATTCTAAGAGAATGCAATACTGACCCTTCCAAATCTTTTAAAAAATTTTTATTGAAATAGAGTTGATTTACAACGTTGTGTTAATTTCTGCTGTACAGCAAAGTGATTCAGTTATACATATATATTCTTTTTCATATTCTTTCCCATTGTGGTTTCACAGGATATTGAATCTAGTTCCCTGTGCTAGCCAGTAGGACCTTGTTGTTTATCCTGGCCTTTCCAAATCTTAATCAGCCCCGTTGTGGACAAGTTGGAGTGTTGTGACTGAAGCAGGTGGTAGGACTGTTGGGGTCCTGGGTTCTATTTAAAACTCTGTCATCAACACACTGTAGGATCTTGTGAGGGTTTCTTCACCTTTTTCCCCTCAAGCTCCTTGTAACATCTGATTGCTGAAAGTCATTTCCTGCATGTCACTCAGAAGCTAGGCAAGGGCTAATGGAACGGACAGATGTTGAGATGTTACATCAAGGAAAGTCCTTTTTTAAAGGGACGTTAAAGCAAGGCAACTCACCTTTTTTTAAAAAATTAATTAATTAATGTATTTATTTTTGGCTGCGTTGGGTCTTCGTTGCAAGGGCTTTCTCTAGTTGCAGCGAGCAGGGCCTACACTTTGTTGCGGTGTGCTGGCTTCTCACTGCAGTGGCTTCTCTTTCTGCGGAATGTGGGCTCTAGGGTCGCGGGCTCAGTAGTTGTGGCGCACAGGCTTAGCTGCTCAGCGGCATGTGGGATCTTCCCGGGCCAGGGCTCGAACCCGTGTCCCCTGCACTGGCAGGTGGCTTCTTAACCACTGCGCCACGAGGGAAGTCCGGCAACTCACCTCTTAAAGCGAATTGAGCACTTGAATATTTGCATTGAGATAATTATTTAAAAGAAATGTAAGTTCTCACTGCCGTTTGCAATTCAGAAAGCAACCAGCATCCTGCTAAGTTCCTACATGCCAGTATGGGAGCTGGATAACCACCCTGCCTAAAAGCCAGCAAAGGCAAAGAGTAAAGACAGACGCTCTGTGTGGATCTGTTAATCATGGTAACTTTGATTCTGTAGTCTTCTGGTACAATTTTGTCTGTGCTTCTGAATGGCTCCTGAGCCCTTATGGCATTTAACTGTCAACTCTTACAACACCTCACTCCCCGATTTTTGATTTTGAAAAATTTCAAAACTACAGAAAGGTGAAAGAATACCTACCTAGATTCACCAACTGTTAACATTTTGCCACATTTGTTTTGTCTCTCTGTCTCCACTCGGAACCATTTGAAATTGCAGGTATCATGACATTTTACCCTTAATATGCATCAGCATGTTTCTCCAAGGATAGTCTCCTCAGAACCACACTTCTATTGCACTGATACAATAATCTTATCTAATAGGCAATCCGGGGATGGGGGTGGGGGAGGGGAAGTGGATGAAGGTGGTCGCAAAGTACCAACTTCCTGTTATAAGATACATAAGTACTAGGGGTGTGATGTACAACATGATGAATATAATGAACACTGCTGTATGTTATACATGAAAATTGTTAAGAGTAAATCATAAGAATTCTCATCACAAGGAAAACAATTTTTTCTATTTCTTTAATTTTATACCCATATGAGGTGATG
The DNA here is from genome assembly GCF_964270905.1 of Leucopleurus acutus. NCBI lineage: Eukaryota > Metazoa > Chordata > Mammalia > Artiodactyla > Delphinidae > Leucopleurus > Leucopleurus acutus. Next base: position 74,113,941 of record NC_139147.1, on the reverse strand, counting down.
GATGTTCACTAAACTTACTGTGAGAACCACTTCATGATGCATGTAAAACAGATCATTATGCTGTACACCTTAAACTTACACAGTGCTGTATGTCAATTATATCTCAATAAAACTGGAAGAAAAAAATGTAATCCCTATTAAAATTTGCTCAGTTGTTCCAATAATGTCCAGTAATGTAGTTGATTTTTTTTTTTTTTCAGTTTAGGATTCACTCATTTAGCTGTGTGTCTCTTTAGCCCAGGTCCCTTGTTTTATAGATTGTCCCAAATGTGGGATTCATCTAGTTGTTTCCTCGTGATTATATTGAGGTTAAGTGCTTTTGCAAAAGCAGTACAAGGTGATGTCGTGTACTCCCTAATACACTGCATCGGGGGTGCAGAATGCCAGGCTGGCATTCCACGGGTGATGCTGAGTTTGATCACTTGTTTAACGTAGTGGCTGCCAGGTTGCTCCATTGTAGAAAGCACTTTCCCTTTGAATTTAATAAGTAAGGGTGGGTGATACTTAGAGGGGTGCGACTATCCAGTTCCACAACGACTTTTCACTCAGTGCTTTCAGCATCCGTTGGTGATCTTGCCTGAATCCTTGATTTCGTTGATGGTTACAAAATGATGATCCTATCATTCCTTCTACATTTTCTCCCTGGGGTTCTTTTGTAAAAAAGGTTCCCTTCCTCTCCCTTTTTTGAATATTACTATGGATTCAAAAATCCTTTTTAAAAAAACTCAATCGTTTATAATCCAAAAGATTATAAGTGTTTTAATACTGTGTGTTGCCTACTTTAGAAGTAGACAAGATGTATAAATTATAAATGTGAAATTTACCCCTATTCTCCCCCAACTCTGAAAAAAATCTCAATCATACTGACCTTTGATCGTTGGGTCAGGCAGGAGTTAGCAGTCATTACCTTTAGCAGTTAACTTCTGAAGATGTCACTAGCCACATTTTAAGTGCTTAATAGTCACATATGGCTGTAGTTACGTACTGGAGAGCACCGATTATAGAACATTTCCATTATACCAGAAAGTTCTGTTGAAGAGCACTGTATTACAACATCCATGGCAGCACTATTTTAAAAAACCAAAACCCATTGGGTGATAAGGGTGTGTTACTGTAGCTTCATCCATTGTAACGAACGAGCCACTGTGGTATGGGGTGTTGACAGTAGGGGAGGCTCTGTGTGTGGGGGGACTGGGGATAAATGGGAACTCTCTGTACTTTCTGCATAATTTTGCTGTGAGCCTAAAACTGGTCTAAATAATAAAGTTTATTAATTGAAAAATTAAAAAAAACCCAAACCTGAGAAACCTCTACAAGCCCACCAATAATAAAACAGATAAACTGTGATATATTCACACCATAGAATACTATTTGGCAATGAGAATGAACGATTTATGATTACACGTGAGAATATGGACGAATCTCACAAACCGTGATTAAAAAAGTGAGATACGTAAGGGTACACACCGTTGATTCTGTTTCTATATAATATAAAGTGAGGCGGAAAGGTTAGAACAGCGCTTAGGTGGGTGCTGGTCATGCTCTGTGCCTGCACCAGGGTGCTGGCTGCATCAATGTGTTGCTTGTGGAAATCCAGCTATCTGTACACTTATTGTGCACTTTCTGTATACCTATTGCACTTCAATAAAACATTTGAAAATTTTATTGAGGGTCTACTTTTTGCTAACATAATGCCTTTTGTTTTTAAATTGCTCAAAATGGTTGTTGTTTCCTATTTATACTGGAGACTTTTTAAAAAAAATATTTATTTATTTGGCCGCATCGTTGCAGCACATGGGCTCTAGAGCACGTAAGCTTAGCTGCGGCATGCATGTGGGATCTTCGTTCCCCGAACAGGGATCGAACCTGTGTCCCCTGCATTGGAAGGCGGATTCTTAACCACTGGACCACCAGGGAAGTCCCTATACTGGAAACTTTTGAAAGCACCATTTTTCCTTTCTGTAGGGCCTCTCACCTTCACCTGGTATACAGTACGTTGAACACAACAGACGACAAATGGTTGTTAAGCGTGGAAATTTAAAACGATTTTCCTCACTTCTCCACAAAGACCAAAGATGGGAAAAGGCTGGTAAAACAAGGTGGGAGTTAAGTAGATTTCTGGCTTGCTGCCAAATTTTTCCTGGTTCCCCACCAAGAAAACATATGCTGCTATTGGCTTCTTGAGAGAAACCACACTTCCTACTAATGTCCTGAAAAGTAAACAGATGACAGATGTATAGCAGGTTCTACTTGAAAAGGGTGGCATAGTCCTTGTAATTAAATATTGGAAAAAAATTTCGAAACAAAAAATTTGATAGTATGATAATGACTGCAGTTTGTAAATTTAAGTACTAACCTGTAAAACAAGGGTGAGAATACTTAAAAAATAAAAATTGCGAGGATGCTTAACGAGACATGTTCTGGGCAGAAGCAAAGGTGAAAATAGAAATTCCCTCTTCGTGGTGTCCTAGTTTGGGTTCCTCAGACTGTAAGCAAAGACTTAGGTTCAGTTAGTTTATTTGGGTGGTACTTCCGTGAAGCAGAAATGAGGAAGAGGAGAGTGAGACCGGGAAGGGAGAAAAGGAAAGGTGAGTTCATGAGACGGTTTTAGCCGTGGGCAAGTGGGGCTCAGTTCCACTGAGGAAGAACATGTAGAATGTACACACTGGGTGAAAGGGAAGCTGGGGTGCTTACCAACTGGCCCCCATTCCTTACTGGTTGGGGGTTACCCCAGGAGTGTTGAGCCCCCAGCCCTTCTAGACTGCCCTGTGTGCAGGCTGAGCAACCTCCTGGGGTGCAGGAAAAGTCCTCAGGTGGGAAAGCAGAAAACACAGGGCTTGTGGAAAGCTGTGAGCCTGCACAGGAACCGTGTATTGGGCTGCAGGCGAACTCCAATTAGGCTAAGGGATGTGGAGTGGGTGGGGCACCTGCACAGACATCATCTCTTACCAGCAGTACATGCTAGGAAATTGAGTCAGATACTCTTCACAACTGTTACACACCCATGAATGTTAAATGTCAAAGGCATACATCAAGAAATAAGCCCTCACATTTACGTTCGACTTTTGACAGGGGTATCAAAATAATTCAATGGGGAAAGGCTAGTCTTTTCAACAAATGGTGTTGGGACTACTGGATATCCACATGCAAAAGAATGAAGTTGGCTTGTCCCCTACCTCACACCATATACAAAAATCAACTCTGGCCCAAAGATCTAAATTTAAGACCTAAAACCCTAAAACTCTTGGGAAAAAACACAGGAGTAAATCTTAGTAACCTTTTATTTGCCAATACTTTCTTAATTATAATACCAAAAGCACAAGCAACCAACCACAGCAAAAAAAGATAAATTTGGACTTCATCAAAATTAAAATTTGGTCAATGAATACTTATTAATGAACAAAAATTTTTAATTTCCCACATATAACAATTTTTAAATATACCAAATACATTATGGTCAGTTAAAGGCAAGGTTTCTTTTAAAAAAAATTTTTTTTAAATCAAAAAAAAGTTTTTTAACACTTTTTTTTTGGCCACACCTCATGGCTTGCGGGATCTTAGTTCCCCCACCAGGGATAGAACCCAGGCCCTTGGCAGTGAAAGCAGAGTCCTAACCACTGGACCACCAGGGAATTCCCAAGGCAAGGCTTCTTAACAGTGAATTCATGAACTTTGGGGACCTGTGAATGTTCTGATACATTTTGCAAAATTGTGTAGGTGGGAATGTGCATTTTTCTGGAGAAAGCATTTATAACTTCCATTAGATTTCCAAAAATATCTATGACACAGAACAAGGTAAGGATCTGAATTAAGGGAATAATGAGGCTCAGAGAAAAAGAGAGACAAAAGTAAAGAAGTGAGAGGCTGAAGCAGACATAGTGTATTACAAAGGTGATTGTAAAAGGTCAACTGCCCTTGTTGGTCAACTACTCCTGATGGTCCTAAGTGCTAAGGACGTCAAGGATCCCTACACCTAAAACAAGAACCAGCTGCTTAGCTGCCACTTTCCTCACTCGCTGTGGGTCTGGCTATAGAAAAACCCACACTCCCCTCTGGGGAAGAGACTCACGGCGACTTTCAACAGAGGATTATGCTCTTCAAGGGCTTTTAAAAATCACCTGTGCTAGCCCCTATTCCAAGACGTGATATGCCTTCTGCCATATTAGGGGTGTGTGTTGGGTATGTGTGTGAGACGGAGAATCACAAATCTCATAATGTACTCAAAAATCCATCTAAAATCCCAGCATGTTTTAGCAGATTAAAATAGTTTAAATAATGTGAAATGTCCAAATTGCAGTGTAGCTACACGAACAAATAAAAAATCCACGTGGCAATTTAATTTTAATATCTCTTCAAAAAATTCCCAGATTACAAATTACTATGCATCTGTATATATGTTTACACAAATAAACATACATCATTCATTCCCCCATCTCAGATTCAGCCTCCTACAGGAACAGGTTTCTGGGGCTCCAAGACGACCCTGTTAATTGGAGTTGGTGCTCTGAGGAGCCCCTCGGTCTTGATATCAGCTGTTGGGTGTGAATCACAAGGGCAGGGTCCACCCTATAGCACCACAGATGCACAGTGCAGACGCTACTTCTGTTGCAGCCCAAGTTCACGTATCCAGGTGCTTATAGAGTCTACGACTTTTCTCTTTTTTATTTCTGTTGCCATGTTTTTTCCAGGGCTTCCCAGCCCCCGTCTCAGACCTGCTCACAGTAGCTGCCGTCACCAGGCCACTCCCAGGCTTGTAGCCCATCACAGCCTGGACTCCTTTGGTCAAAGCTCTCAAATTTTCCTAGGAAATAAGAGAAAATATTATTGGCGATGTCAGCAGTCTCCTTTACACGATATGCACAGGATTGCTTATGGAGAACTCCAAGAGAGTGGACTTCCATCGCTCACTGGTCCTCTTTCTCTCCCCATTCCTTAAATAAGTTTCTCAGTGTTTTGTCTTCACTCCATTCTCTTTGTCTTCAACTTTGTTTAGTCCACGGCTTCAAACAACATCTATAACTAGGCTCAATACCAGCTATTTTCTGGAAATCTCTATCTTGACACCAAACTTCAACCGGCCGCAACCCAGAGTTAGTTAGAAGCTGACTCTCCATTCTTCATTTCGGCCAGTGGTACAAGAATCTGCCCAGCCCTGAAGATGGCGCACACTCTGTCTTCCTTTTCTATCACACACAGCCAGGCACTAAGCTCTGTGGCTTCCACTCTCAAGAACTCTGTTCACCTTTCCCCCTCTTCTCCATCCCCACTGCTCTAACCCAGGTGTTCATCAGCTTTCACTGAACTTTCACTTTCACTGCAAGACTCCTCAAATCCAGTGTGCGCATTTCTATCAGAGTGCTCTATTCTGTATCTCTCTAGTCCTGTCCTCACAGATCTCTGATGGCCGCCTGTGGCCTGGGGAATCAAGTTCATATTCCCTCACATGGTACACAAGGCCACCTACAACATGGGCTCTTTACTGAAACAATCCACACTCTCACATCTTTTTGCCTTTGTTCATGCTACTCCTTCTGCCTGGAAATCTGGCCCTCACCGCTTCTTCCAACTGACACATTTTTATTTGTTCCTCAAAGTCCAGCTTAAATATCACTTCTTTTCTGTAGTTTAGCAAGGATGTGGAGAAATTAGAAACCTCATACATTGCTGCTGGGGATGTAAAATGGTGCAGCCACTTTTGGGAAGTTCGGCAGTACCTCAACTGTTAAACTTAGAGTTTCCACATGGCCCAGCAATCCCACTCCTAATGTATATACCCAAGAGAAATGAAATATATGTCCACACAAACACTTGCACATGAATGTTCATAGCAGCGTTATTCATAATAGACAAAAAGTGGAAACAACCCAAATGTCCAACAACTGATAAATGCATAAATAAAATGTGGTCTATCCATTCAATGGAATATTATTTGGCAGTAAAAAGGAATACAGTACTGATACATGGGTGAACCTTGAAGCCATTAGGCTAAAGAAGCCAGTCACAAAGGACCACAGAGCATATGATTCCATTTACATGAAACGTCCAGAATAGACAAATCTTTATATAGAGAAAGTAGCTTAGCGGTTGGCAGGGGCTGGGGGGAAGAGGGGAGTGGAGAGTGAATGCTAATGGGTACAGGGTTTCTTTTCGGAGTGAGTGGTGATGGTTACGTAACTCTGCAAATATCCTATAACCTACTGAACCGTATATTTTAGAAGTGTGAATTTTACGGTATGTGAATGTTATTTCAATAAAGCTGTTATACAAAATGTACTGGATCAGAAGTTAAAAAAAAACTTTAAAACTTACCTTATGGAAAAAAGTTTTGTCCACTACATTTTCAATCTGATTTGCTTTTTTATTTCTGCGTGGCTGCATTTTTATTTCCCCACCATTCGCTTTTTTCTCTAGGAGTCGCTGGTGTTGATACTGAAAGGTCAGAGGATCTCTTCCAGGAGGAGGATGACAGTACAGGAGTTTACCCTGCAAAGACAACATGCATGGTAACAGCACATCCTCAGGGCCATCTGTGTGAGAGTCCACAGAGGAGGCCTCTCCACGGTGCACACTCTGATGGAACTTTCGGCCATTTGACAGCTGAGCTGAGTTTTGGTCCCTGCAACTGGAGAGTCCCAACTTACACCCTGATGATGATCCTTAGTGTTCTAGAGGCCTACCTCTTCCCACAGCTCCGACACAAGAACGAAATCTTCCCTGTGCCCCCTTTCACCTTGTTTACCGTACTCTTCAGTACATGTATATGATTATACTTAAGAGAATATTTTCCAAAACAAAAGCCAGGACGTAGTTGGACAGTGTGGCTGTACTGATGGGGACACTGGGCCTGCTGCTGTTGTCCACTGGGTGCCAAGTTTTCTCTTTCCACCATAAACACTCTAAAAACTGTGGTTGTCTTTAACTCATCTCCCCCATCCTCCATAGTTTTACAAATGGTAAATGAATGAATAATTCATCTATACAAATATTCTATTAACTGTTTTCCTACCGAATTAAAAAAAAGAGAATATGGCTGCCCTCTTTTATTTCTATGCTCCAAGCTCCGCTGATGGTGTATTGAGAAGAGGAGGGAATAAAGTGAAATCCTCACAACCAATTAAGCCCCTGGAATGCTTTTTTGTGGAAAGAAGTAGCTTAATAAATAAAAACTATTGGGGCTAATTAAGTGCCAGGCACTGAGCTTAGTGATATGTGTGTGTGTGTGTGTGTGTGTGTGTGTGTGTGTGTGTGTGTGTGTGTGTATGTCTCCACACACATACACTGTTCTCATTTATTTCCCATAATAATCTCATGGGATAGGTACTATTAATTCCTATTTTACTGATGAAGAAAACCCAAAACTTAGCATGTCCTCACTTGTAATTGGAGAATAATACCTCACAGACTTACTTTTTTTTTTTTTTTTTTTTTTGGCAGTACGCGGGCCTCTCGCTGTTGTGGCCTCTCCCGTTGCACAGCACAGGCTCTGGGCTCACGGGCCCAGCCGCTCTGTGGCATGTGGGATCTTCCCAGACCGGGGCACGAACCTGTGTCCCCTGCATCGGCAGGCGGACTCTCAACCACTGTGCCACCAGGGAAGCCCCTTACATATTTTTAATGAGATGACAAACGTAAAACATTTAGAACTATTCCTAGCAGGGCTAGCTTTGAATAAATGTTAGCTATGATTATTATTTTTACTGGACAAGTGTTGGAAGACAGGTATATAAACAGCTACACTACAAGGAATACTGTGATATAGCTGCAGTAGAAACACCCAAGGGCTGGAGGAGATGGAAAAACTGGAGACATAAATTTATCACCTTCACTGCAAATAGGTATTCAGAGATCTTCGTCTCTTTCATATTATGTCAGTCACTTCTATGATTTATATGATGCTAGCTCTCCTGGATCAAGAATATAATTCCAGTTATGGCACAATATCAATGAGAAGATATCTCCTTTATAACCCAGCTGGTTGCCATTACCCTAAACATACGCTGTGGAGAAAGAAGACCTAGTTATTCCAGAGGAACGAGAAGCAGGGTTCACTTACATTGACATAATCCTTCAGGATGTAGCGTGCAGATCGAGGTTGGTCTGGCTGTCCATGTGCTGTCATGAATCCTCGCATACCTGTGAGGAGAAATGAATTTTGCAAAACCTAAGTTAGAAAACATCACAACAAAGACAACTGAGGTGATGGAAATCTAGCCTTTTCTGTTATTACACTGTGCATTCTTACTTAACCTTAAAAAAAACCAAATCAAGTAATAATGTAGAAAATATTTTGGTTAGCATTACAAAAACATCTGATAATCCAGGAGAACAGGCTATATTGTTACATCTGATCTTCTGACAACCACCTAGCAACATGCTGTGACACATTCAATCTCTCTCTACTCCAGTCATTTCTATCTCTCTGATTTTAATTATTAATTCAAGGAGGCTACTTGTACAATGCTATGTTGTCAATATTATTAGCAACCCCCAAAGCAACAGAGCAAGTTTTCTTATTTAATGATATGTCTACACCTTTCTCAGTTTCCTGAACATGCAACGAAGATCCCTTTAATACTAACTCAATTAGAAGGGAGTAGCAGAGCACAGCAGGTGAGAACACAGCTTTGGCTGACAGGTTCAAAACTCAGTTCCCTCCCATACTAGCTGTATGTTGGCTCCTTCAGTTTAGAAGAAAGTATCAATACTTAGAACCGTACACAAAAAAACATTTAGGAAAAGGAAAAAAAAAATCTAAAGATTAAAAAAAAAAAAGGATTACAGTAAAATAGGTTTTTCCCAAGTAAAACACCGAACCCAACAAAACTAAGAAGGAAAAACATTGTTGGGCTTCCCTGGTGGCACAGTGGTTAAGAATCCACCTGCCAATGCGGGGTACATGCGTTTGAGCCCTGGTCCCAGAAGATCCCACATGCCGCAGAACAACTATGCCCGTGCGCCACAACTACTGAGCCTGCGCTCTAGAGCCCACGAGCCACAACTACTGAGCCCGCGCGCTGCAACTACTGAAGACCATGCACCTAGAGCCCGTGTTCCACAAGAGAAGCCACCGCAACGAGAAGCCCGCGCACTGCAAAGAAGAGTAGCCCCCGCTCGCCTCAACCACAGAAAAGCCTGCGCGCAGCAGCAAAGACCCAATGCAGCCAAAAACACGCCCCCAAAAAACAAAAAAACCCCACATTGTTTATTAAAGCCGTTAACTTCTACAGGGCTAAAAAAACCATAAATAGACACTGGGAAAAACATTTGCAGCACAGGTAGCAAAGAACTCCTACAAATCATTACGACAAAAACAAATGATGCATAGAAAAAAGTGATTCTCAGAAGACAAAATGGCTAACAAATATATGGACAGATGTTGAATTTCACTAATATTTTAAGAATGTTCAGTCATCTGTTTTTACAAACTGGTTTTGTCCTCACTCTCTTTGATTTCATCAGAGAGAATCAGATGAAAAATCTTAAAAGACTCACATTTCTTTCAGTTTTATCTGGAAATCAAACCAGATGCAAAGTTTAGTGCAAAGTCTACCTTTCCCCATCTTTCAGGTTAGCACACTGGAGAGGTCTAGATTAGGAAATCTGGGTTCTCACTGAGGCTATGCCACTGACCAGACACCACCTTGGGCAAGTCATTTCATGCTCTGATTTCAGATTACTTAAGAAAATCTGATTTCAGATTACTTAAGAAAAGGGGGATGAGAGGTGGGGGAATCTTTAAGGCCCCTTCTTGTCCTATGATGTTGTGACTATGGCAGTCTTGCAACAAGTGCTTAGTATTCATCCTCTTTAAAGTCGCTCAACTAAAGTAAATTCAAGGTCTGATTTTAACCATATAAGTGTGGTTTATATCAAATCACCTTTCTCTGCCAGTAAATACTCAAATAACCTTAACTCCTTCCCGGCTGGGGGCAATTCCTTACAAGGCAAGCCACACATGCATGGAAATTTTTTTAACACCGCTTTTTCTTTAGGTAGATACGCGTCTTTCCAGGTTACCTTTAAAGCTTGTGTTTAAGGTAAATAAATCACAATGAATTGGAGAAATGACAGACAAAGGTAATTCCCATGCAGAAAAGGAAAAAGCCAACATAGCCTTAGATCAGAACCCTGCGTCTACACTTGGGTCCTAGGCCTCCCATAGGAAAGGGCCTGAGAGAGCCTGGGAAGATGTGTCTCCCAGGCACTTGATTTCTATGATGAAGACCTGGGGAAGAGGCAAAGGATACAGAGCAGCTCCTTCTCTAACTCTAAAAAGCACTTAACACTGAAGTAAAATACCACTCAGGCAGTGGCCGGCTCTCCCTCCTTTACTGCTGGACCAAGTCAGCTACCTGGAGGCCACCTGGTGGCAAGACCAACAGGACAACAAAAATATCAAGCCTGAAAAGTGACATGACAAATGCTAAGGAAAACTTCTGAACTTGTACCTTTGCAGAGTATTCCACTTAGTAGCTATACTATTATTTTTTGTTCATGTTTTAAAATAAATCACAACTCACATCCATAAGCCGTCAACAGCTCTTCTGACGTTGGAGGTCGCTGCGGATCTTCATCTTCTCTAGGTTTTATGATGTCAATGCCATACGTAGCTTCTAAAACATGTCTTGGAATATTCTGGCAAATGTAAGATTGTCAAGGAATCCGTTTCTTTGAACTGACCCCTCCCTCCTCCCCATGGTGTCTTCTAAGAACATGGTATTTCAGCACCTCTGTGACAAAAAAACTTTTCACCTCTCCAAAGAAGAAGTACGATTATTCGTTAATTTAAAAGACTTTTCTTCCCTCTTTTATTTTGTATTATTATTATTTTTTTTTTGCGGTACGCGGGCCTCTCACTGTTGTGGCCTCTCCCGTTGCGGAGCACAGGCTCCGGACGTGCAGGCTCAGTGGCCATGGCTAACGGGCCCAGCCGCTCAGCGGCATGTGGGATCTTCCCGGACCGGGGCACGAACCCGTGTCCCCTGCGTCGGCAGGCGGACTCTCAACCACTGCGCCACCAGGGAATCCCCTCTCCCCTCTTTTAAACAAAGCCTTATGCACAATGATCACTTCCAAATGTATCCTTTAAAAATATTATCTCTGAAAACAGACCTCAAAGATGACACATTTTTATGTAAATACACTATAGATTTGTGAGATGACCCTAATTCAGACATAAAGCACCGAGTCTTTGTTTCTAATCCTTACAACTATGTAAGGAGTGATTATTTTTTCCTCCCCTGTCTATTGCCCAGATTTTTCTTAAGCCCTAATATACACATAACAACCAAAATTTTGGCACAGCATAGAGGATATTAGTGATATAGGTGGGAGGTGATCTCTCATCTGGTCAATCGGGAGGATTCCACTGCAAATCATCTCAGCTTTGGTAGAGACAAAGGACGGCATCACCAGGCCTGGGCAGTCACATAAGCAGAGGCCAGGTTCCACATAGAGAGTCTGAAAGACACGTAAGAGGTTTATGCTGGGCATACAGCACAGGAAGGCAAAGGAGAGCAGCAGCACACGAGTGGCAAAGAACTTCAGAAAACACCCAGAGGGAGGAACTGGCGGAGAAGGAAATACAGAGGCCGATGCTGTAGAAATACCTGAAAATGCTTGGTGTGACCGGGCGTGGCAGACACAGACACCTTCTTGTTGCCCATGATGGTGTTGATTGTTGAACTCTTACCAACATTTGGGTAGCCCACCTAGAAGGGTGTCAGAAGGAATGTTTACAGTATAAGTTGGCAAGGATCACAGGATGCCGAAAGCCTACCCTATGTAAAAAGCCTATCTAAAGCTAAGAACATTGGACTGGAAGTCTGAAGACAACCCTGAAAGCTCTCATTCTAGTATCTCTTGTAAGTGACGTGACAGGTAGGGATGAACTGGGAGACTGTAGAAGATAATTAACATGAACAGTGGTGTAACCAATATAAGCCTTGAGAAAGTTCATTCTTTGAGTTGGGCTTTGCCTGTCACCCAGTCTGCTCCCAGGACGCCCGTGGGCAACAAGAGGGCATCAATGTTCCCTATGACGCCAGGGCCTGATCTCTAGAGTTCCAGTGTAGCTACCAAAGGATGGGGAATACAGACCCTCACGGAACAATTTTATGATATATTTCATCTTACCAGTCCAACAGTAAGTTGTCCATTCTTCACCTTCTTTCCAGAGTGTAGCTGTTTAAAGATCTCCAGTAATTCCTGCTTTGATACCAGGTGGCTAAAATTGTGTATCTGCCTCTGCTGGGGGGTCTTCCTTCCTTGCGCCTCAGAACGCACAGTACAGCGCTCCTTCCAATCCTGGCCGCAGGCCTGCTCGTCGGGGCCACTGCCCTCTTCCGAACACGTCTGCCAGTCCTCCTCCTCCTGCCAGCAGTCCTCATACTCACTGTCATCTTCATCACTCCTGGCAACTTCATTAACTGAAAGATGTTCAGTCTCTTTGTGTAGAGTTTCAGCTTCGTCACAACTGGAGTTTTCAAACTCAGCTGTGATGACTTCTGCACTGTCTCCATTTACTTCTTCCTGATGAAATAACAGAAACCACAAAAGTTCAGAAGTGTGTAACAACTGCACTCTTCACTCTGGTGAACAACATTCAGAGTTGGTTACCTAAGATGAACACAGGACAAGGAAAGTTACGAAGGAGAAAGAGAAAGGTGAATAGGGGGAGAAGATAGCATGAGGATATAACCAAACTATCAACAGCGGTGTCCTCTGGAGTGGTAGACCTTCACTTTACACAGTTTTGTATGATTTGAACTCTGTACAAATAACATGTATTACTTTTCTAGTAGATAACTCTTTTACCTATTAAAAGAAAGCAAGGGTTTAGAAAAACCTGTATCAAGCTGAACTCCTTGGCAGTACACTTTTTTTTGCAATGGTCTGTAGAATAAAACAAAGCATTTCTCATGAACGATAAAACATTTAACATTCTCTTCTCTGCACAAAGCAAGAAGGGTATAATTTGTAATCTGAGCTTCACTGTATATTTGCATTTTCAAAGACAGTGGTTTGCATAGTTAAGGAAACTGCTATTCTTTTATAACTGCCTTTAATAAATCATAGCACCATGGAGCATAGGTCCCTGTGTGTGAGGTATGAGAGCAACAAAACTCAACGCTGCGCATGGAAATTATTCACCAACCAACGATTTCCTCTGGAAAGAGAAAGGTAAAAGTCATTTACGATTCACGGGTGTGTTGATCCTTCTGAATTCCTATGGATAGCAAAGCAGAAATATGGCAGATTTATAGTATTACCAAGCAGTATCAACAAGGGAGAACTGATTCAGATTCAGAAGTGATGGAAACCTATCATTTCCAAATAGTCTAGCATTACAATGAGTAGCCACCGCAGGAGAGGGCATGATGAACTCAGTTAAACAGGCATCCTACATTTTAGGAAAGAGATATTAAAAAAAACGTCAGGGAAAAAAGGTATGATTTCATTGTCAGTCCTGGCAACTCAAAAAGAAATATGGAATTGGAAGCAATTTCTATGATAAATGAGCAATAAATGTAAAGAAGACACTGTGTGCTCTTCTGCAGACACAAGAATGTAAACTGAGCATGAATGTGTATTAGGAAAACTAAGGCTAGGAGCAGTTTTGGTTCGGGAAAAATGATAAAGGCAACAAAAGGACTTTGCAGTAGTTACATCAAAAATAGAAAGAAAGAAGGGAAAAGTCAGTCTTTTGGGGGAACACAGTGCAATTTAAGAGATGGCCAAGAGAAAACCAAAGTACTCAATTCAAAAAAAGTCCTATTTTTTTAAAATAAGGAAGGTTAAGCAACCATAGAGAAAGAACCAAACTTCAGATAGGTGAGAAAACAGTGAGTATCTATTTTTAGTAAGTTCATGTTTGACACTCAAATGACAGATGTGATTAGATGTATCACAATGGTAGCTGGCTACTTGACTTGGAAAATCATGAATAACAGATTTCAGAAGACCTGGAAGGAATAAATAGGGTTCAACTTTTAAAAAGGAAGAAAGAATATCTTCCATAAATTATGCACTGTTAATCCAGAGTCTGACAGGGAAGCAATTCCTCAAGTTAGGAAATTCCTCCAAACAATTCCTCCCCTGACAGTAATGGGAGGCAACAACGGTTCCCTGAGAACAGATGGTGCAAACAAATCCCACTTCCCTTTGCAATCTACTCCTTGGTTGATAGGTCAGGGAATACCACAGATGCAAAAGATGAAATGAAACACATAAAGTACTCAGAATAGCAGTGCCTGGCTAAGAATAAGTTTTCTATGGGCTAGTTTTTATTAACAGTAATAACAGAATAACTATTGTTATAGCCTTTCAAATACATCTGTATGCATCACACTAAAATGCTTGGTACTGAGCGCTTATTAAGTCCACAAAAGTTCACAGAGCTCTATCCTTGGCTCCGGTCTACTCAACAGCGTTATCAATGACCAGAAAGAATATATAGAAGGGCCAATACAAAAGCTGCAGATGACTCAAAGCTGGAAGAAGAGAAAAGCAAATGACACTTGCAAAATGAATTCTACCTTGTTCCCAAATCACTAATATTTAAGAGGAACAGCATGATCCTAAGCTGAGCTAAAACCAAAATGAAAACCTTTTCCCGCGTGTAAAGACTGGATGAGATCTGCTTAGTAAGTCTTGTCTTTTAAACATGTGAGGGATGTGACTGTTCACAGGTTCAATGAGCCAAGAGCATAAGCTCCTTTGAAAGGGGGTGAATTAACAAAAACTCTGAATTACTGGGAGTATCCTGATCACAAGAAACAAGAGTACATGTCCTGGGCAAACCACACCTGGAATACTGTACTCAACCAGCTGCCACCCATTTTAGGCGTCTGACACAGGCAGACAGGCGCTCAGGGTGCGGAGTGCTCTGGAGGTCATGTCAATATAAGGAGCAGGAAAGCAGACAACGTCTCTTCTGCAGAAGAGGGAACACGGGGAGAGAGGAAGAGGCCTCAGATCAAAGGTAGGGAAGCTGACTTAGCTTCACTGGACTAAACAACTTTCTAACCTTGGAGATAAAAAGGAATGAGACACCTGGTGTCTGCCATTTAAAGGAGTCACAGAGACAGCATGTGACTGCCAGGGAGGTGAAGGGAAGAACTCCTTCACAGAGCTAGAGCTCACTAACTTGTGAGCTCACCAAGGGAGGGTGTTGTATTCATAGCACCCTAACCAGTCAGCAAGTAGTTGATAAATAGAGGCGAGAGGAAAGGAGGTGGATAGGAAAAGATATGACTTTAAGTCTCTTCCAGCTCTAAGATTCTATTACTAATTTCTTTTCATAGTTGGTTACCATTAATTTTTACTAGAAAATAACTCTTAAACTGTTTCTGTAAAAAGTGGATTAAAAGATACAGAAAATAACATGGTATATCTTAATTTAGGACTACTTCATTTCTTTGTTTTCAAAACAAAGTCAAAAGAGAGTCTAATCAAGTCCAGAGAAGTTACTACATTCAGTTGTATCTGATTTTTGTTCCGACTTCTCTTAAAAGCAATTACATACAAGGGCAGTATGAAACTTCCTATACAATTTTCTGCCTAAAATTTTTAAAAATTAAAAGTTATAGCTACTATCAGTGTGCATCATAGACCCCTGGGATAGCAGACTATTTAAAAACCAGAGAAAGCAACCTTGTGGCTTACTTTTCTACAGATCACCCGACTATCTCAGCACTTAGGGAAAAAAGAAACAAATAAAACCCCACACATCAACAATAAACAAACAAACAAACAAAAACAGAGCACACTTAACAGAAGCCAAAATCCTCCTCCTTGAAACCCAACCTGAAAAAGTCCCCCAGGTTACCTTAGAGTCATCAATCAGTTGAATGGCTTCAGACAAAGCCGACCAGAAAATGACCTTCACATTTTCCTTTTCGAAGAACTCGGCCCAGGCACTCCGCTGCTCGGCAGTCATCAAGTCAGCCTTATTTATCAGAATAACATTCTCCTTGTTGTCATCAACTGTTTTCACATAACATTCCTATGCAAGATAAAGATATTTAGGTATTTCTCCAAAAGGGGGAAAATTAGGCTAATTATACTGAAGATCCCCAGCTATGACTAGAAGTTTTTACCGCCCCCAGTTTTAAATCATTCCTAATTTAAAGATTTTTAATCGTGATACATTCTATGGATCCTTTCAGCAGGCTCTGAAAAGAAGTTAGGTCATCTATACTTAGAAAAAATACTCTTCACATTAGAAACTGGAAGGGGTAAAACAAATGCTTTCCTGCCCAGTTTAAGTAAAACAGGTTCTTATTTCTTTAAATTATATAGTTCCTCTCTTTAATAATCTTGAATTCTTTCTTTTAAGCAAAGTTAAAGAACTGTATAACTAGATTTGTCGGCCAGCAGGGACTATCTTCAAGCCAAGTGACGATAGCTAATAATAATCTTACCTATTAATATAAAAAAATATTTTTGAAGGCTAAAAGGAAAACAAGACCCAGTGATTAAATTAATTCCCAAGCATAGCTCTCCATTAGGAAACAGACCAGAAGTATGAAAGCTGAATTAATAAGAGTTTCCCCATTAAGACTGTTATTCACCAGTGGCTTTTAAAATAATCAGTACTATTCCTACTCTGGTCCTCAAACAAAAATAGGAATACTTCATGTGTGTTCAGTGTCTTATTAATTGAAAGCCTGTATCACATTATTTCTTGTGATCCTCACACCTTAATGATTACCCCCTGTGAAAAGAAATTACCCCAAATGAAACTTAGTTTATTTGTAAAATACCACAGGAGGTAATAAGTACAGTGTGAGAAGAGAAAGCTTAGTGGGATGGGTAAGTGAAGGGACTAGGCATATGCTAAAGTAAGCAAAATGCTATTTCAACTAGAGTCTCTTAAAAAATGAGAAACACTGGCAAATGCCTATTAACAAAGTGGCTTCGAAACTAAAAGTAGGAAGTTCAAGTGTTTGTGCCTTCCTGCAGATGGAAACAACTGTTTGAAGAAAACACCTATCTAAACAGTCCCAAAATGCAAACTCCTGACCTTGGGAGGAGCAGGAGGCCAGATTAAACAAAGCTAGAGGAGGGTGCAAAGGCCTGCCTAGGCTCACTGCTATCGGTGATGCTGTCCTCCCACTGCTGCCCAAGGACTTAAAGTTCGAATCATGTCACATTTTACTTACCAAATCCTCACACCTAAATAGGAGTGGATTTCGAGCATCTACTATCTGGACCACGATATCACTGAAAAACAAATGTGAGATACACCAATCACTGTGAAGTGAAAGGAAATAGTAGCAAACACTTTCGACATATTAAGCACTGATATATTTAACTTTTTAAGGTGCAATTATCCCCAGTTTATATACGAAGAGACTGAAGTTTAGAACAGCTAAGTGGCTTGTTCAAGGTCACCAGCTACTAAGTGAGGGAGCTGGAATGAGAACGCAAGCACTCTGGACCAGAGCTTGTAGTCTCTGATGATGTTTCATTGTTAAAACTTTTACCTGTATCTTCTAGTAAACTCTCCTGGAGAGATCAAAGAGTATTCCGAAGACTTCAATCCAAGGTGAGGTCTACTGTATATTCAGTGCCTAGTTTACACTTGTGTTAAGTAAGGCCTCAAAACCCCCTAATATATCACCTGCTCACAGCTGCCACCATCAAAGCCTATATCTTATTTAAACCTAGGGCTGACATGTGTACATGTAGCAAATCATCACCCACCAGTTCCAAGAATGTGTTTAAATGGCAAAAATACAAAACAGCAAAATATCGACTTAAGTTGCCATAATGAAGCAGGAATGATGAGTCCAACGCCTTCCATCACATGTAAGATGATGTAGCAATATGAAAACTTTCCGCGGCTGACAGCAAGCCCCTCGAATCCCTCACAAATGTAGTGGGGACGACAGCAGCTGAGCACTGTAAGAATAAATACTGCACTTCTCCGGCAGAATCCTCCCTCCCTTCAGACCCTGTGGCTAGGAAAGCTGCTTTAAGGGCCAGCTGTGACTGCCACTGGAGGGAAACAAATCCGTATCTGGTCAGCTTTTCCTCGGGTAACTCCTATGCAACTGAAGGAAATGTATTAAATCAAGGTTACCATTTAGGGCAGAGCTTCTGACAAAGTGCATTTTCCTTCAGAAGAGTTAAATTTCCAGCATGATCTTGTGAGTCAAAGAAACTCACAGACCTGCTAATTTATGACAAATTGCTTTTAAGTTCTCTAGTTAAGTGGGTCCTAGTATTTCCTTCTTTAAGGTAATATCTACCACTTTCCAACTGTGAGGATTTAACAGTAAATGCAAAAATGACTGCAAAAAATGGACAAAGCCTAATGAACTAAAATTACAAGGCCCACACACATTATGTCTACCTACCAAACAGGTAGAAAGAATAACCAGCTTAGACACCACCAGTAAGAAAAGAAGAAAAGTTTAAGGCAGCTTGCTTCGTGTGCTGAATTAGGATGCCTAGAAAAGTGCCAGCTATGTACTGGGAAGGCTGATGCAACACAATGGAAGCGCCTTGTCTTCCTGGAATACGGCGTTCTGCCCTCCGTGCCTCGGCAGTTTCCGCCATTTCAATGACATATTATACATCAAATCTTTTCTGATAACTACTCTTGAAATTAAAGAGGCAGATGGCTTAGCTAGCCTGTTACCAAACAGGAGACATCTGCTGTACAGAACATATCAATAAATATTTCCTATTAAAAGACACAGCAGTAGTCACTTTATTGATGTTTCTATGTGACTCAGATCCACTTCTGTGTGATATAAACTATATTCCCTGAGTCAGGAACATGTTCTCTCTTGTAAAAACACAGAGAAATATCACAAAAAAGAAAAAGAGCAAGTAATGCTGTAATGCAATAGAAGCTAGAAGTTTCAATAGTACAGGCTCACTCTGGGGAAACAAATTGCTTATTTAGGGGCATGAAAAGCAAGGGAAGGGCCTTGCTGTTGCTGAACCTGGAAGAACACATATGGCTACCTCTGTTCCCTCTCAAAGCCTGCAAAACATGAAAGCAAAGACTGGAACTCATCAGAACAAAGAGAAAGAAAGAACAGCAACTAAGAAATGTCAGCCCGATGAGAAGTGAGCCTGTTCATGCCCCAGAGCTCCGAGAAAGCTCAGGATTAGAAGCATCACGTCTAGCTCTCATGGCAAGAGTGAGGTATAGGACTGAAATCATTCTCAGCAGGGAGCAATTAGGTCCACGCCCCTGTTCCATTCAGCCAGGCAGCCACACGTCACCCCACAGCCCCTGTGGAGAAAATGAACCTGAGAGGCTCCTGAACTGGGACCTCAAGCACAGGAGAAGGTGGGAAAGAGGTGCTATACTGAAGAAAGGAGGATTAAACGTAAGTCTACACCCTAAATGATGGAAATGCCCAGCTCTCTTGTATTACACCACCACCTTTAGCCCCGCTCCTGGCAGGAGATAGTCCTCCTCTTTCAGAAACTGACCGATCCTAGGGAAAACACCCATAGATACTGTAAAATAAAATTGATCCCTGCTCAGTTACTGTACAGTGAAGTTCACCAGTGGGCAAACTCCACCCAAACAAAAGTCCTGTCAATCAGCTTTGTAATGCTTTGTTCTTAAATATGAACAGACAACAAACATCACTTGACATTGGAGGAAGGCCTCTTACATAAAAGTCAGAAACCAGAATAAGTAGGAAAAAAAAAAAGAATGCAGAGGGAAGACAGACAATAAAGGAAGTAGGAGAAAATCTAGAATTAAATAGTAAACTATAAGCGTGCAAAATGGGGCATTCCCTCAAGGGTGAGGTTTCAATATTTCACATTGTTACCATTTATCTTTGGAAATAAGAAAACAGACATTTTCAGCAGTATACATCCCAAATGCTAATGAGGCCCTGATGGAGAAATTAGCTCACTCTGTTCCCTGGGAGAACCATACTGGGTCTTCCCAAGCCCCATTCAAGCCTGCATGGAGCCCGCGATCAGGAGCAAGCTTCCCCCTTCTTCAGGCTTAGAGATCTGCCTTGCTACTCTGGCCTCCTCACATCCCAGGCCAACAGCCCTCTCTGGCCCTGAGGGAGCAAGAAGGGGGGGGGGGAGTATATAAGTGACTTAAAAAAAAGAGAGAGAGCGATAATTGATAATTCACATATCATAAGTTCCATCTTTTAAAAAATGTACAGCTCAGTGGTTTTTCGTATATTCACAAAGTGGTGCAACCATCACCACTATCTAATTCCAGATCATTTTCATCACTCTAAAAAGAAATGTAAATAACTTCTACAAATTTAATCCAAGTCCTTTTTCTTAGTAACGGTGCTAAATGTGCTAATATTCTTTCCTGAGAATCCCAGTTAAAGCACCCTGTTTCCTAATGTTCTTATTGGGTATATTCTATGGACTAAACAAACAAACCCACATCCTAAGGGCTCCTTGTTAAAAGCATCATTTCAAATATAAGGTTCATTTATGATCTCCAAAATTTACAAGCTGCTCATGCAGCTCAATATCAAAAAAACAAACAACCCAATCCAAAAATGGGCAGAAGACCTAAAAAGACATTTCTCCAAAGAAGATATACAGATTGCCAACAAACACATGAAAGAATGCTCAACATCATTAATCATTAAGAGAAATGCAAATCAAAACTACAATGAGATATCATCTCACACCGGTCAGAATGGCCATCATCAAAACATCTACAAACAATAAATGCTGGAGAGGGTGTGGAGAAAAGGGAACCCTCTTGCACTGTTGGTGAGAATGTAAATTGATACAGATACTATGGAGAACAGTATGGAGGTTCCTTAAAAAACTAAAAATAGAACTACCATATGACCCAGCAATCCCACTACTGGGCATATACCCTGAGAAAACCATAATTCAAAAAGAGTCATGTACCACAATGTTCATTGCAGCTCTATTTACAATAGCCAGGACATGGAAGCTACCTAAGTGTCCATCAACAGACGAATGGATAAAGAAGATGTGGCATATATATACAATGGAATATTACTCAGCCATAAAAAGAAACGAAATTGAGTTATTTGTAGTGAGGTGGATGGACCTAGAGTCTGTCATACAGAGTGAATTCAGAAAGAGAAAAACAAATACCATATGCTAATACATATACATGGAATCTAAAAAAAAAAAAAAAAAAAGGTCATGAAGAACCTAGGGGCAGGATGGGAATAAAGATGCAGACCTACTAGAGAATGGACTTGAGGACACAGGGAGGGGGAAGGGTAAGCTGGGACGAAGTGAGAGAGTGGCATGGACATATATACGCTACCAAATGTAAAAGAGATAGCTAGTGGGAAGCAGCCGCATAGCACAGGGAGATCAGCTCGGTGCCTTGTGACCACCTAGAGGGGTGGGATAGGGAGGGTGGGAGGGAGAAGCAAGAGGGAGAAGATATGGGGATATGTGTATATGTATAACTGATTCACTTTGTTATAAGGCAGAAACTAACACACCACTGTAAAGCAATTATACTCCAATAAAGATGTTAAGAAAAAAGGTTTATTTATGGAATCCTTATAAATAATTCATCCACTCTTTGACAAAAATAAAAACCTTTTAGCTATCAGGATATGGAAAAGACTTTAAAAATCTCCCAGTCTCAACTTATCAAAGGCATTCTCTTCTTTTCAAAGCCCAATTAAAACAAATCACTCCTTAATTTCCCCCAATACTACTAACTGCTCCTTCCTCTGCTCTGGCTCAGCCCGCTACCCTCTCTTTAATACAACAGGAATCACACCCCAGTTTGTATTTTACTAATACCTTAGTGCAGCGATCGCGTTTCATCCATCTGTGTGCCCCTGGTGCTTGGCCCTTTGCTTGGCCTCCCCCATAACATATTTGCTCTTTGCAAGCAGACACCCCTTTCCCAGCCATATTTTCCGTATTACCGGTAGGAACTCATATACATTTGCTGAAATAACTACAGGTGCTTCAGAACTCATCTTACAGAAAATAGTCACCACTCTTGCAAGTTTATCAATGTGTTTATCTAATAACAAAAACCCCTTATATTTAAAAAGAAATATAGTATCCTACTTTCAGTTTTTATAATAATTCTCAGTAGCCCTGTGCCTAATTTGATCCTGTCCCCTCAGCCCCTCCCTGGGCTACAAACGTATATAACTTCCCAATCTAATATACCGCCACCACCACATACTCCTTACACAAATAGAAAACGGTAACCTACCTTCTTTCAATCACCCTCCAGAGCTGGCGCCAAAAATCCAAATTTCTTTCAAATGGAGTCAGTATCAGGTTCTGTTCCTCTTCCAACCTGATTTTAGAATGAGAAGTTTATACCTCTGCCAGATTACAATAGTAGGGCTCAAGTAGTATAAACACCCAAATTCACTGCATTAAAAAAATAAGTACACAACTATTAACTGTCAAATGATTTTTATACACTTTCTGCTGAGTCAATATGCAAATCAAATGCAAATTTTATACTTAAGCTTTTTAAGCCCTGAAAGTTTATTTAACAAACAAAGTGACATTTCCCCCAGACACCTCTTCTTGGAAGAATGCTCCAGAGAGCAGTGATCAACTCCAGGGTTACTAATGGCTAGAGAAGGGTATGAAAAGGAGAAAACGCCAGGAATGGAGCAATCAACTCACCATCTTTGTGCAAGGACACACGTGCACAAAGCAATGCGGTTTGCACACACACCAATTTGCACTTATAAGATGAAATCTACCATTTCCCTTTTAAAAGAACAAAGCCTTCAAAATGCAAATAGCAATGCAAGCACACTAAAATACCTAACTCAGAATTTCAAGGCAAATCTTCCTGTAGACTAACACTCACCGGACAAGTTGACGTCTCCATTCTAGAAAGTTATCTTTCTCTGCCTGTTTGAGTTCTTCTGCACTAGTGTTTTGGTCCCACTTTGGTCTGCAACAATCATAAAGGAAAAAAAAATTCTACATGAGTTACCAAAATAATATAGGAGATTAGGATTTAATAATAGCAGCTGAGAAAAGAAAGCAGAAAAACGTGAACACCAAATAAAAAATTTTATATTTAGTTGCCTTGTTACGCCTTTTAATGTCCTATATCTTTATTCAACTCACCTCCTTGGGATACACAAGAACTGTTTGTTTTCTTCATGGAGTTTCTTAATTCTCTGGTTCTCCTCAAAAGACAGTAGTCCAGTTCTAGCCTCAGGAGGCACAAATTTAATATTAAGCTTCTCTGTAGGAAAACAAAAGTACTGTTATTTAAGAGGAAGTATAGAGAGTGAATGTTGGTCATTACTTAGAAAACTAAAAATAGGAGAACCTAAAACAGAATTTAAGCTTTCTCGATTTAGATAGATTCCCCTAGCCTTGAATTAATTATAATTTCTAAAGGAAGTTTTCTAGCCACCCCACAAAAAAGAATACAAGAACAGATCTTTACTAAAACTTTCAAAAGGTCAACCACTTTTTCAAGTACTGATTTTATAAAACTCCACATGCTAAATGCATTTCATGGAAACAGAAGCAATAAGAGTGGGAAGGGATTGTAAACATTCATTACAACCAATCTCCTCATTTTACAAGTGGAGAATAATTGTAAGCCAATGGGAGTGAGGGGGGAAGCAAAGATTCAGCAAGGAGACTCACTCCAGTTAGAACTGGTAAATTACTACACAGCTATAATTTATATGAAATATTTATGAACATCCACAATTAAGCTATATAAGAATTCAAAGGAATAAAAAAACACCCAGTCTGTGTATGAACCAGAGACCTCTGCTCTAGGGCTCTATCCCCCTCAAGTTGCTCCAGGCCCCTCTACTGTACCACACATGGCCACCTGGTCTCCTGGGCAGGTGACTCCACTGAGATAAGCACCTGAGAAGCCAGCTAAGCTTCTTACCAAAATGCCAAGGGGAGGTCCTATCCAAGGATAACAGGACATCTTCAGCAATGTGCCTCTTAACCTTTAAGCAAAGACCGCAATCTGCTACCCTCATTGGACCACCAATACTGCACGGTCCAGTCACCTAGAGCAGCAGTCCCCAGCCTTTCTGGCACCAGGGACCAGTTTCATGGAAGACGATTCTTCCACGGACTGGCGGGGGGTGGGGGTGGGGGTGGGGTGGGATGCTTCAGGCGGTAATGGGTAATGCGAGCCATGGGGAGCGGCAGATGAAGCTTAGCTCGCTGGCCCACCATTCACCTCCTGCTGTGCGGCCCGGTTCCTAACAGGCCGTGGACTGGTACCTAGGTTGGGGACCCCTGACCTAGAGTACAGCCAATTCAGTCACCATTCTCATTCATGTCATCCTCAACCAACAGTCAGAATACACATCCCTTTAGCCCCATACTGGATAATTCTTTCACATTAATTCCTCCTTCCAATGGTGATCTCCCACCCAGTGTTCCCACTTTGCTTGGGCCAACCTCTGTAAACGTCTCCAGCCCCTTGATTCTTTCCTCTTCTCCCAGTGTACCACCCAGCTTGTAGCTTCACTTCTTTCCCTATTTGGCTAAAACCATATGGTCCATCCACTCCACCACTCTCCGACCAACATCAAATTCCTTAGCCCACTGCACCGAGCCAACTATCCATTCTCGTTCTCATTTCAGTAACGATGCTGAGTTCTGCTGGAGGTAATCACACAATAATGCAGCCACCCGTCTCTGAACTGTTTTTACTACCAAAACTTCTGACACCGAATGTGTGGGTTTTCCCACACCAACAACCAGTTCTCCAACTCTCCAGACACCAACTGGGTGTCCTACAATTCAATTCTATTCTGACACTAATTATCAAGTGACTTCCCCACTTCAGATGCCAAATCTCTGAATGTATTTTTATGGAGGCCCCATAGATTAAATCATTGGCCACTGGTGATTAACTCAATCTCCAGGACGACTCCGCTCCCCAGTGGTTGAGGGAGGAGTTTCTGAAAGTCCCAACCCTCAAATCCCAGGGTTGGTTTCTGTGGCAATCAACCCCCACAAAGAAGTTACCTAGGGGCCCACCGGTCACCTCATTAGCATAAACTCTAGTAAGGTTGCAAGGGGCTTATTATGAACAACAAAAGACACTCCTCTCACCCCTACCACTCAAGAAATTACAAGGGTTTTAGAAGCTCTTGTATCAAGGAACCAGAGATGAAGACCAAATATAAATGTATTTCTTATTATATCACAATATCACATCTTCCTCTTACTTGCTGAACATAAGAAGTGAGTACGGCCAGTGCCATCTTTTAAAGGTAAAGAGTTCCCAGTGAACACTTAGCATTTCTCATTGTTTTGCTCTCCTTTGCAAGGTCAGGGATCCATGTGAGAACCGGCTTAAAAACCATGGACCTAATTTGATTCAAAACGCACTATGTACACACACACACACGTACAATTTTGCCTGCAATCTGAGGGGCTCACAGCTGAAACTTGTAGCCTCCAGGTTAAATCCCTGTCCCTGTGTGTCCAGGAGACAAGTGCTGTCTGAAGGCCATAGAGAGTTGAGATAAAATTCTATCACTTCTACATTATTAAGGAAAAGGGAAAAAGGCATGAAATTAATTTCAATGAGGAATTCTTACCGATTTTTGAAAGGCTTATGGAAACTTCATTATGTAGGTATGACTGCTCAAGTCATTGGTCATTAGTGATTAATCTCCAGCTCCTCTCCTCTCCCCAGTGGGGCTAAAAATTCCAACCTTCTAATTATCCTTACATTGCTCACAAGACCAACCCCCATCCTGAAGCTATTTAGGGGTCCTCATTAAAATGCAAAAAGACACTCCTCACTCTTCACTTACTCCACCCCCTCCATAAAGTCTGGTTTATTCTAGCTCACTAAAAATCTTGTTCCTATTCTTTTCTCCATTCTTCTACTACTACTATTTCAGTTCTAGCCTGATTCTTTTGCTGTACTAAAGCAATAGTTTCCTAACTACTCTTTCTTCCTCAAAATCCATCAGTGATCTTTCAAAAAATGTTTCCTACTTGCTTACATCCCTCTAAAGACTCCTTTCAAGCCCTTATTCTCTCCTGGCCCTGGCCCTCCTCCCTAGTGTTTGTGCATCACATCCTGTCCCCATGTACTTTAAGCACCAACAGGGCGAAGCTCCTAACCATTTTCTTTTTTCTTTTTGCACATTATTTTATTTTATTTGCACATTATTATTTTTGTTTTGTTTTGTTTATTTTTTTGGGGGGGATTTTGTTTTTAATCAAACAGAAAGTCACAAAAATTATAATCATCCTCATCAGTTCACTCAGTCCGTTTTCTGAACAAAGTAGACTCTGCTCAGATCTTAGCTTGAAGTGCTCTGCCTGCCTGTGTATAATGTCCTGTCATCTCACCTGTCCTGCTAACATCTACTCATCTTTTAAGACTCAGCCCCAGGGTAAAGCTTGCCCTGACTGGCCCTAGTATTCCTTCAGATAGAAATGAACACGAACTCCATCTTTTATGACCCTATTCTCTGCTACAGAATTCTTTTATAGCACCTTAGACAAAATTCTGCAGAAACAAAATTTGTCTTAGTCAACACCATACTTTCAGGAGCCAGTACAATACCTGAGAGTAGCTGGGGCTCAAGAAAAGCATTTTGAACAAATGAATGAATTTGCTAAACAACAACATAACACTTATAATAAGAGAAGAGCAATAGAAATGGTAGTTTATAATGCTGTCTCTGTGCCAGGTAGTTTTCTAAGTGCTTAGAAAAAACAAAAACAAAAAAAGGGAAAGCAGTGACTAAAACAAATTACATGCATGGAAAAATTCACTATAACGTGTTAACAAGTGCTTTAAAATACAATTCAAATTGCCTACGTTACAGCAGCAGGCCCAGGATTTTGCTTCTAACAATGGTATCAGAAAACATTTTCTGGAAAATGCTGGTATTGTCCACTGTCATGTTGACTGGTCTCTTTCCTTATGAGAGACTGAGGTTCTTGAATTTGATATGATGAAGGATAACCTGAAGTGTTTTTTAGAGCTGAATTTGAAACCTGTGGCACATTCTGAACCCCCCAGTTGAGTTCATCTCGGCCTTCCCACACTGCTTCTGGGATATCTGCCTTTGGATTAAAGACAGCCCCTTTATGAGTCTGGCAGGATTGGCAAAACATTTCCGAGCAGACTTATTTGTATATAGTCAGCAAAGACACAAATGTGCTGTAGGCACTCAGCAACAACTTACCAGCTACAAACTCTGTTCCTGCAAGTTCTGCAGTGGCAAGGAAGTCATCCAGGGAGCTCTGTTCAGTCACGGACTGAAGATTAAGACGACCCCAATCATAGCCATCATTGAGTTCACTTGTGTGCAACTATGAATAAAACACAAGGTGGTAATACAGCTGCTCTCTTCTGTTCTTAACATCCAAACTAACTCCCAAGTAACTATTCTATGGTCTTGAGAGTGGTATCAGCCCCTTTAGAGTCAATATTAACAACAGTTAACATTTAAATGAGCACTTTCCTACCTCACTTTCTCATCCATCTTACAGATGGATAGTTACTCTCCATTTATTTTCTCATTTTATTTTCAAAATCTTTTAAGATAAATTTTATTGTGTCTCTGTTTTACTGATGAGGAAACAGGATTAAATTAGATAAAACAACTTGCCTATAGTGGCAAGCTAATATGTGGTAGAGGTAAGAACCTGAACCCATATACCATATACTCTGGTCCTGGCAGCCACTGTTAGTCAAATTTTTTTGACAGAGACCCACAGTAAGAAATACATTTCACATAGTGACCCAAATGCTGTGAGAAACTTAGTGATACAACTGTGTACCATTCAGTATAGTAAAACGGAAACAAAAGAATCCTGAAACAAAGTTACTTTATTACATGCCACACAGACTGGTATTTTCTTGAATTCTATTCTGTAGGGTGAAAAACCTGGCTAGTTGAGAGTTACTGAACTGATTTCCAGACACAACCCACAGTTTGATAAGATAAACACCGTCCTAAGCTCTACACTCTGTACAGGTGCAAGTAAATGAAAAAATTAAAGGTCAAAAGGCTAGGTGGCTTGCCCAAGGCCACAGAATCAGCAAAAATCAGCATAAGGATTAGAATCCAGTTCTTTAGAATTCATAATCGAATCTTCCCACTACTTCCTAATGGGTACATTAAAAACAGGTTGCTTCAAAATCAGTTAAAATTACTGGTAATCTAATGTCCAGAGTAACTCTGACCTGATGAATATTGATGAGCTCTGTATGCTGTTTACTCTGCAGATTACACAGATGGAAGTTAGATGGTGTGAAGTGCACGTGGATAATTAGAGACACCTTTGACTTTGCACAGATTCTTACAGAGAACTTCGTGAGTTCTCAAATACATGAGGGAATGAATGTCAAAATGACAAACACAAGTCAAACTACTTCATCCGCTTTTCAAGGATCCTAAAAATTATGATCGTTCCCAGGCCCAGGGAACTATTAGGCCCGCCAAACTTTGGCGATGAGTTGTTCATCTTTGAGTGAAACCACTAGGGAATAAAAAGGGTGAAGCAGGAATCTGAGTTATTTTGTACTTCTGGAACCAACCAGCGGCTCTTGGAGGGTCAATTCTTTGAACAAATGAATACGAAAAGTCGTTTTTATGTCTTTCCTGTGCAGAAACTTCCAAACGCTTCCATGGCTTACAGGGCAAAGACCAAACTTTTATCCTGGCATTCAAGATCTCACTGCAACCTCATCACCACATTAGCCTCCACCTCTGGGCCCTGTGCCTTGCTAGAAGGAGGGCCTGTTTATCTGCCTGGTAGGCTCTAAGGGACTTGAACATTTGCGCATTGTGGTATCCGCGGGGAGTTGGGGGGTCCCAAACCGATCCCCGCGGTTAACGGGGGACGACTGTACTCATCCTTAGAAACCCTATTTTGGCATCGTTTCCTCTGGAAAATTTCCCTGTGACCTCTTACCCCAAGCTTCGCAGCTTTCAGACTCTCATAACTAGACAGACTGGGAAAGATGACAAGGTCTTACCCAGGAGTCGGTGTGACGATGGCTACGGCTCCGCTGAACTTGCTGGCGGATAAGAGCCCGACCGAGGGTCCCAGCCTCCGGCGCTCTCCTCCGACCCATATCTGCCCCGTCTGCACACGAATCTTCCTTGCCGTAGCCGCTCCTGTGTTCTGGATAGTTAGGTGATAGATCTCCGGAAGTGACGTATGAGCTAGCCCAAGTAGTTAAGGCCCGAAGTTGAAGGGAAACACAATAATTGTTTCAAATCACCACTTATATATCTCATATTTGCCACTATGATGGGAAATAAATGTAAAGTGGTCTGAGGACTTAATTTTCAATATATTTCCTATGAATATCTCAAATTTTGATAAGTTGATTAAATTAAAAGAATGGTACCTTCCAAACTTGTGCGTCGGTCTTTAGCGTCCGGTGTAGAACTAGGAGACGTGGAAAACGTGGCCGTTCATATTAGAGATACTAGCCCCGCCTCCCGGCTACTTTCGTCAGAAGGAGGCGGAGACCCGGGTGAAGGGTGTTCCTGCAGCGCTAGGTGGCGTTGGTTCCTGGCGCTAGTTTTCGGCCGGTGTTCTAAGGTGTGGCCTCGCTGCTGTCACGCCCGGCAACTAAACAGCTTTTTGTATACTTGTTCTTCCGGAGCTGTGAATTGGTGAGAAGAGTCCCAGTCTTGATGGTAGTTGGGAATGGAAAGAGCTTGGCAAGGTTGCAAGGAAAGCCAAATGGATCTGACTTAAATGCTTTTGTTTTCAAATAATTTTTTTAAAAAGTTTAAAAGTTCCACCTAGAATTGTATTTAAATTTTCCTATAAATTAAAATGAAGTGAAAAACAGTGACCCCGCTCCACTCTTTTCGGCCTGGATTTTGTTTCTCACTTTATCGTTAGAAAAGTCGGGTCAGAGTTGTGTGGGTGTTGGGCGTTTAAGCTCCATTCTCCTTAATCAGGAGAAACACCTCAATGTTGTGATGCTCCGGAGAGGAAGCAGCTTGCCCAAGTCAGAGATGAACTATATTCGGAGTCAGGCATCAAACCCAGGTCTCCTCACTATTTTATTCGTTCCTGGGGCAAGGGGAGAATGACGGTTGTTAGTGTGTATTTCAGAATCCAGTTCTCAAACTTTGATGTGCATGTGAACCCCCTGGGAATCTTGTTAACGTGCAGATTCTGATTGATAAGGTCTGGGGGGGGGCCGGCACTCTGTACTTCCAGGAGATGCTGATGATGCTGGTCTGGGCCACTCTGAGTAGCAAGAGAAGTCCACTCCCTGCTAGTGAAGATACTGAAGTGGACTGGCTAAAAGTCAGTCACAGCAAGTTTGGGTCGGGAAAAGCTGGGACCCTGACCGTTGTGTGCTACACCTCACTGCTGACTCTTACTGAATTGGAGTGAACTTTGGGAAATACCCAAAGGGCTGCTGACAAGCCATGTAGTAGCTGGCAAGGCTTTGGGAAGGCAGTGCTCACAGATCAGTAAAGGAATACATTAGAACATGGTTTCTCCCATTTCTCAACTTAGAAACAGTGTATCTTTAAAAAACCTGAACATCATTTCCAGAAGTAAGATATGGAGAAGACCCATGGAAGAGAATTAGCAGTTTCTGGCATTCTCTTGGAGCTGAGTGGTTAAAGATAAAACTAACTCATACAGTAAGATTCAATGAACTTCATGTTCTAGTGACAATAATAATAATATATGACATATATACATACCAAACGTAAAATAGATAGCTAGTGGGAAGCAGCCACATAGCGCAGGGAGATCAGCTCAGTGCTTTGTGACCACCTAGAGGGGTGGGATAGGGAGGGTGGGAGGGAGGGAGACGCAAGAGGGAAGAGATATGGGGACATATGTATATGTATAACTGATTCACTTTGTTATAAAGCAGAAACTGACACACCATTGTAAAGCAATTATACTCTAATAAAGATGTTAAAAATAATAATAGATGATATAAAGAAACCTGCCACCTCATTCCTAGAGCTCAATCAGAAACTTGGGACTTCACCCTCATTTCCTCTTCCAGATTTTGTCACCTTCAGAGATTTAAGGAAAACAAACACTTTTGGTTTCTATTGTCATTCCTCTTATGGGCTCCAAAAAATCTTGACCAAATAAAGTGATAATTTAATCAAGATGGGTGGGGCGTCAAAAAGACACTGACATTATAAAATTAAAATAGCAGCAACTATTCCTGGCTGACCAATAAGTCAATCAAAAATAAAAATAATTCTATCGCCCCAAGATGCTCCTCAAATCTACCATTGAAAAAGAACTAACCGAGCCTCAGTTTTCTTATGTGGTTCATGGGGATAATAATAATTCCTGTCCGGCAGAGGTAGCAAATGAGATAATGCTGCAGGTTCATTGCCTGGTATTTTGTGGGGTACCCATTTTCACAACTGAACAACTTTTTCCCCAGAAGTGGACAATGCAGGTGAGAATCCGGATGTATAATTGGTCCATGTTGAGGGATTATGAGGCTAGTTCAGTGAGAAGGGCAAGGAGGGAGGGGACCTGAGGATGCTGATGAGACATGATTATGGGATCCAGATTCAGAGAAACCAAGTGAGATGAGGAGGGAGTGATGATGGTGGTGGTGAAGGGTGGGGAAGGTGTTGGCTGCTGCTCCCGAGTGTGGGGATTGCAAAGATGAATCAGCCCGGTCCCTGCCCTCTAACTACAGAAGCCATTCCACCCACACACTTCAGGGAACAACACAACCCAGCCAAACTGCCCTCATCCCTTTGTCACGACAGTGGAAATGTTTCTGTCTGGAAGACTGGTCAGATCCTCCTGAATGCCCATATAGCTTAGACCTTCTGTTGAAGCCAAGACTTTCTGAATAGCTGACCCTTGGAGAAAGTTGCATTGATTTTGAGATTGGAAGCCTCGTATCCAGTTTCCAAATAGCAATACGGAGTGTTCCTCATTCATGAGGTTGCATACTACTTGATTTACTGTGGTTCAACAAATGTAGTTCCAAGCCCCGCAAACCCACACCCAGGAACAAACCTTGGGAGTAGCTTTCTGCTCTCCAACTCTGCACTGTTCTGCCTCTGGGCTCCACCTCTCTCTGGGAATGGAGAGGGGTGAGTAGGTGGGTTTCTGTTTTGGTTTTCTTTTCACCCCTTGGCCAACAATGTGTCACTGGTAGAAAAATTGTTCCCAGGCAAGCTTGCAACCCTGCCCCTCCCTCTCTCCCATTCTCTACACCAACTACTTCCACAAGGACATTAAAGCAGTTTGCATAAGGCTGAGAGTTGTGAAAATAGAAGTCTGGCAGTCTCTGCAGAGTCACTGAATCGGTAGGGAAATTCCCTTCGGTTATCTGCGATTCTCAATTTATCCCTGTTGAAAATGAGTGGATTCTTACACATTATCAAGTTTCAGTAGTTCAGCAACCCTTTGTGGTTATTATAAATGATTAATTTGAGTCACTTCAAACATCGATTTCCTGCTTGTGCAAGTCATTGTGTGTGCAACGAAACGTGTAAATGACCTCTTGTTTTGGTGTGCAGGCTACAAGATCCTACGTGTACTGTATTTGAACCTGTGGATTTTTTCCCCAACTCTTGTAGTTACATGTGGAATTTCTGGGGTCTTTTATTCACAGATGACTTTGTCATTCTTTTTTCCCTCACAACAGTCAAGTGAGAAAGGGCACTGTTGTTTTTCTGAACTTTTAGTTGTAGAAATTGAGACCCAGTAAAGTTCAGTGAAGTAATACAAAGTAAAGAAGGCTCCAAGTAGAATGAATAATCACCAACTCTAGGGCTTCCCTGGTGGCGCAGTGGTTGAGAGCCCGCCTGCCGATGCAGGGGACGCGGGTTCGTGTCCCGGTCAGGCAAGATCCTGCATGCCGTGGAGCGGCTGGGCCCGTGAGCCATGGCCGCTGAACCTGCGCGTCCGGAGCCTGTGCTCCGCAACGGGAGAGGCCACAACAGTGAGAGGCCCACGTACCGCAAAAAAAAAAAAAAAGAAAAAGAATCACCAACTCTAAAATCTGCAGATGGAAAGTGCCAGGTTTCTCTTGTTCATTCATTCATTCATTCATTCATTCATTCATTCATCTCTAGGCTCTGGGGATTCAGCATTGGACAAACTCCTTGCCCCTATGAGCTTGTATTTTAGTGGTGATCAGCCTGACAGAGGGACTCATCCAAGGTTAAATAGCTCAAGTCGCTGGTGGAGCCACGAACTATACCACCAGGTAGACCCTAATCCACTGGGAAAGTCTTCTGACTACTGGGATTTTACTTTTTGTGTCTAACTGTGGGCCCTCCCCTAAGTCACTTTAACAGGTTAATAGATACATTGATAATGTTAGCAGGTACACTTGCATGGTGAGGAATGAGGAAAAGGTGGAGGAAGTATGGCTAGTCTCAGGAGAAGGTATAATGGGCCATTTCTATTTATGTGAAGGACTACCCTAGGACAGGAGAGAAGAGTGTTCTGAGTAGACATGAGGCAAGCAGAACTAGAACAAATAGGGAGAAGCTACAGAGTTGCCACTGCCATCTGTTTCCACCTACTTACAATTGGAGCGGTTCAAAGATGGAATGGATAGCTTTGAAAGGGAGTGAGCTCTCTGCCACTGGAGGTGTTTAAGCAAAGGCTAAATAACCAGGCATCAGGATGTTCTCAAGTAGGTTCATACTTCAAAGTGGGTGTTGGAATACATAATCACTAAGGTGCTTAACAGACTCCTTACCTGAATGGGTTCCCTTCTGCTTCACGCTACCCTTTGTTTCACCCCAGTCTCTGAAATAACAGGGGCACAATGATGGTCTCAGAAAAGGTGCCCAGGCTGTCAATAGCAGGGCGGTTCCTTCACCATATAATCCAGGGAAAAGACAACATTGCAACCTCTTTGTCATGTGAGGGTTGAGGGCACCATGAACCAACCATCTAGCAAATGCGGTCATCATTAGTTAAAGTACTGTTAGCACAAACGGAAAAGTGAAAATACAAGGTTTCAGTTTTAAAGGGAACCAGGCAGGCATAGCAATTTCTCTGCCCTCTGCTTTTGGAGGGGACAAACTTGGCCTTCCTTGCCTCTGGTGGCACTGATGAGAAAGGCTCACTTGCAAGGCTCATCGTTCTTCTCTTCATTGCCTCCTTATGCCTTTGCATTTCTGCCTGGCCCTTGTCCAGGTGGTAAATATTCCAAGCAAGCAGCGCATGAAAGGGGGGGCTTCAGGGCAAACCAGGTCATGGTGAGAACATCTCTGGGGGCTTCAGACACAGGGTGACCTTCAGAGTTTATAGACATCTAACTTGTCTATTTTCTTCTCTCACCCCTGCAATTTCCTATCATGGCCTCTGCTTTGAGTTGAATGGTGTCTCTCAAGAACAGAGGTTCCAAAAAAAAAAAAAAAAAAAGAGAGCTTCCACTCTTAACCTGGATGTGATGTTATTTGGAAATAAGAGCTTTGTAGATGTAATCAAGTGAAGACGAGGTCATATGTGATTAGAGTGGGCCCTACTGTAATGATGTCCTTCTAAGAAGACACAAATTTGAGCACACACAGAAAAGACACAGGGGGTGAACACCATCAGAGGATGGAGATAGAGATTGGAACGATATGTCTACAAGCCAAGGAACGCCAAGGATTGTGGAAACAGGAAGAGGCAAGGAAGGATGCTTTCTTCTTCCAGCCTCAGGACCTGGGAGAGAAAAAATGTCTATTGTTTGAAGCCACCCTGTTTATGGTAATTTGTTATGGCAGCCCTAGAAAACCAACACAGCCTCCTATGGTCTTAGAACCAGAGGGGAGTTCGCTCAGCTCACAAGCAGGAAGGTGAGGGCCAGAAAGGGGCAACATCTTGCTCTGGAACCCTCACTGAGTGGGAGCTGGGATGTGGGTGTCTGAGCTCCGGCTCTGATCAAGGCACGTCCCTACTCAAATGCCTCCAATGACTCACCCAGTTTGTGAGATACCTCCACCTGCTATTCAAGGTCCTCCGGAGTCAGGCCTGACTTGACTCAACACAAAGAGCATAGGCTTTGTATGGACTGGGAGAAAAGACTTGCAAATGATGTAACTGACAAGAGCTTAATTTCCAAAATATACAAGCAGCTCATAAAACTCAATAACAAAAAACCAAACAACCCAATTGAAAAATGGACAGAAGACCTAAATAGACATTTCTCCAAAGAAGACATGCAGTTGGCCAACAGGCACATGAGAAGATGCTCAACATAGCTAATTATTAGAGAAATGCAAATCAAAACTATAATGAGGTACCACCTCACACTGGTCAGAATGTCCCTCATTAAAAAGTCTACAAATAACAAATGCTGGAGAGGATGTGGAGAAAAGGGAACCCTCCTACACTGTTGGTGGGAATGTAAATTGGTGCAGCCACTCTGGAAAACAGTATGGAGGAGCCTCAAAAAACTAAAAATAGAATTACCATATGATCCAGCAATCCCACTCCTGTGTGTATATCCAGACAAAACTATAATTCAGAAAGATACACGTACTCTTATGTTCATAGCATCACTATTCACAATAGCCAAGACATGGAAACAATCAACAGATGAATGGATAAAGAAGATGTGGTACATATATACAATGGAATACTATTCAGCCATGAAAAAGAATGAAATAATGCCATTTGCAGCAACATGGATGGACCTAGAGATTATCATACTAAGTGAAGTAAGTCAGAAAGAGAAAGACAAATATCATATGACATCCCTTATATGTGGAATCTAAAATATGACACAAATAAACTTATCTACGATACAGAAACAGACTCAGAGACATAGAGAACAGACGTGGTTGCCAAGGGGGAGGAGGGATGGGGGAGGGATGGCTTGGGAGTTTGGGATTAGCAGATGCAAACTAGTATATATAGAATGTATAAACAACAAGGTCCTACTATATGGCACAGGGAACTATATTCAATATCCTGTGATAAACCATAATGGAAAAAATATGAAAAAGAATGC
The DNA here is from genome assembly GCF_964270905.1 of Leucopleurus acutus. Classification (NCBI taxonomy): domain Eukaryota; kingdom Metazoa; phylum Chordata; class Mammalia; order Artiodactyla; family Delphinidae; genus Leucopleurus; species Leucopleurus acutus. The sequence goes on along the minus strand of NC_139147.1, from coordinate 74,078,030 downwards.
ATATATATATGTATAACTGAATCACTTTGCTGTACAGCAGAAACTAACCAAACATTGTAAATCAACTCTACTAGAATAAAATAAATTTTAAAATAAAAAGAGCATAGGCTTTGGAAATCTTTGGCAGGTTTCTTCTTTTTTTTAAATTGAAGTATAGTTGATTTACAATATTATATTAATTTCAGGTGTACAGCCTAGTGATTCAGTGTTTTTGTAGATTATACTCCATTTTAGGTTATTACAAGATAATGGTTGTAATTCCCTGTGCTATACAGTATGTCCTTATCTCTCTCTTTTTTTTTTTTTTTTCAGTACGCGGGCCTCTCACTGTTGTGGCCTCTCCCGTTGCGGAGCACAGGCTCCGGACGTGCAGGCTCAGCGGCCATGGCTCACGGGCCCAGCCGCTCTGCGGCACGCGGGATCTTCCCGGACCGGGGCACGAACCCGCATCCCCTGCATCGACAGGTGGACTCTCAACCACTGCGCCACCAGGGAAGCCCAGTATGTGACCTTTTGTGTCTCCTTTCACTTTAGCATAATGTTTTTGAGGTCTCCACTTTCACTTTTAAGGACCCTGGTGATTACATTGAGCCCATCTGCATAATTCAGATTATTCTCCCTTTTTAAGGTCAGCTAGTTAGCAACCTTAATTCTATCTACCTTTCTACCTACCTATTCTACCTTAATTGTAGAATCTTCCTTCCCCTTTGCCATGTACTGTAACATATTCACAAGTTCTGGAGATTAGGACATAGACATCTTTGGGGGGGGGGTCATTATTCTGCCTACCATAGGAGGGGTCAGAATGGGTTGAGGCACTGCCCAAACAGCTGAGGGATTCTACTCAGCATTATAGCTCCAGAAGCAGAGCATAGAGATTGTGGCAGTGGTCCAGGGATGGGGTGGATGCAGTGCACAGAAATTGTGGACCCGATGCTCATCCAGAAGGTCTTGGATGGGGAGGAAGGCAAGGATAAGAGGTTAGGAAGGAGTTGATAGTGGGAAAAATGAAGTGGGCTAGGACAGGGCTCACTAAACTTGAGTAACTGTTCTATCATGGAGGAGTTTAATACAGGCCCTAACTCCAGAAATTCCCATTTAAGGGTGGGATCCAGGACTTGTCCCAGGCAATTCTGATGCAGCCAGTGGGTGAGTCTACTTGTGAGGAATGCTGACGTAGATCCTGGAGGTCTTGAAAAGGTTAAAGAACTGATGTGATAGAGTGAGGAATGAAGAGGGCTGGAAGGGTAAGAGGCTGTGATCACACAGTGGGCTTTTGAAGCCAGAGAGTCCTTGAACCCACTGGAATCATTCCCACCTTGGGGACTTCGTACTGGGTGTGCCCTTTGCCTAGCACAAAGCTGTCCATATGTATAGTTTTAAATGTTCTAGCAGCCACATTAAAGAAGTAAAAGGAAACAGGCAAAATTAATTTTAATAGTATATTCTATTAACTCAAAATAGCCAAAATATTATCATTCGATATATAATTACTATCAAATTATTGAGATAATTTACATCCTTCTTATCTTACTAAGTCTTTAAAATCCAGAGTGTATTTCATGTTGGCATCACATCTCAATTTGGACCAAGTACATGTCAAGTGTTCATTAGCCACACGTGGCCAGTGACTACCACTTTGGCCAACATGGGTTGGAATGTTCTCCCTCCATATCTTTGCCTGGCTGGCTCCATCCCATCCAGGTCTCTGCCCAGAGATGCCTTCCCTGGCTCTGCTGTCTAAGCCAGTTACTTCCTACTCCTAACACTGTTTTCTTTTCCTCGGAAACTTATCACTAACTGATACTTTATTAGTTATTTGTTTGCTGATTATCTGCCTCCCCATAGGATATAAATCCCATGAGGGCAGAGACCCGTCTGTCTGCTTTGGGGCAGTATCCCCAGCAACAACATCACATCCACAGTATATCCACAAATCACATCCAGAAATATTTGTTGAATGACTTTGAAGATCCCAGGTACGTCATTTATCGTCTCTGAAGCGGGGTGTTCATTCAGTGGGGTGTAGCGGGAGGGGGACCAAGAGGCAGGAGCGTTATGCAAGAAATAAGGTGGGAGAAAACCAGCCTGAAAGCTTCCTGCGCGCTAAAAGGCTGACTCTTACATGTTACGTTAGAGGCTGGGTTTCTTTCCAGCTGTGACTTGGCTGTGTATTGATTCAACCACTGGCTTATCCAGTTCTATGAGAAACCATCTCATCAAGTGTCACTTCTGCCTGGCACCAGTAGATGGGGCAGTGTCATAAAAAACAAGTGCAGTCTGCGGTCCTATGCAGTTTCTAAGCCGTTTCCGGCTGACTTTGCTGAGGTCTCTTCTGGAACTGCTCTGTGTCTCAAATCTGCACAGAGCGGGACTCACATGTCAGAGTGTTGACATTTGCCTAGAATTTCTCTGTCCTCCCCAGGTTGAAAACAGGCTTATTAAGAAGACAGCCCAGGAGCAGCTCTGTGGGCCTGTGCATCTGGGTCTGACGCTCTGCCTCCACTGGAAAGCCTGGCCCGCCAGTGGAGTCCTCCCTGCTGCTGTGGTCCACTGGTTTCCCTGCCACCGCATGAAGCCCAAAGAGGTGCCTCTCGCGGAGGCTGAGACCAGCCTTAGCTCCCACCACTGGTCCCTTCTCTTCCTGCTCAAACACTTCTGGTCCCTGGACCTCTGAGTAATTTGGAAATGTTAACTGCTTGAATATGATGCCTGCTTTTGTAGAGTCGAGATTTCGAGATTATGGACCAGCTAAAGGTCACTTAGCACAGGTTAATTTGGTGGGTTTTTTATCGGAATTTTTTGTTGGGAGCACATACCATCTACTTCATTGCCACTGCAAGATATTCCAGAAATGGGAGCAGAAGAGGAATTAACCTCGGTTTAAATGGCTTATTATAGTCCTAACCAGCTCATTCCAGCACCGTACCTCCATTAACCCACCAGTGCAGCTGAGGAGTAAGGCATTAGAGCTTTGGTCTAATGACATCCTGGGACCAGCCAGCCATGAAAATGCCATTCCTTCCCTCAGAGACTAGGAGGGCATGATCAGGAGACATCCTTGTTTGATCGGGAAATTTTCTTCTTTCATTGTCACAATTGTCAAATGCCATCCTCAACTACACATGTGCACGCATTTTTATGTTCTATAATTTTGCTGTTCTCTGTATCTGGAAAGCCCTTTAATTCTTCCCTCCGTGGCAAAATCCTGTCCATATTTCACACTTCACCACCTCCATGGAACCTTTTCTGATTTTCCTAGTCACAAAGAACCTTTTCTTCCAGCTTCTCAGAGTACTTTGGGTCTTGTCTCAGGGCATTTAGTTCCCTCTGTCTTCTTGTTTACATGCATATGTCATTCATTCATTCAACAATTAAGGAGTGTCAGGCACTGGAGGGAGATAGGGTGCTCTCACAGAACTTACATTCCAGAAGAAGCCCAGAGGTGGGTGAAGTTTACATCCTTCATTGGACTGGGAGCTTCTTGGAGACAGGAATTAGGTCTGTTCCCAGCTCAGGGCCTGGTACCAAAAGGTACTCAGGAAAGTTAGTTAAATTGAAACGCAGCACCAGTGACTCTAGAAAATTGGGTTAGAGTTCAAAGAAAGGTTAAAAGTTAGTAAAGGTAGAGGGCCAGAGAATTTCCATGAGAAGTTACAGTTGTTTTGAAATCAGAACCTGGTATGGAAGCCAGAGACATCTAGATCCCCAGTAGACTGGGCCTGGGGAGTGGGAGGGCCTACTCTCCTCCTCTGGGATGAGCTTGGGAGTTTGACGCAGGGTCACGTGCACATTCCAGCTAGAAGTGGTTTTGCTTTGATTGAGCAGACCGTAGACGCAAGCCCGTTGTTTCGAGGGCCCAGAAATGAGTTACTAGCCAAGGGTCAAGCCGGCCAGATGATTAAAGTGACATTATCCAGCTGGCACAAAAGAAAAGAATGATTAATGTTAATCATTCTCTGTGGAGGGTGGCCGGGCATTATTTGACACAAATAAAAAACATCATTTGATTTTCTACTAGGAATTCTCATCCATAATGTGACAATGATGTAATAAAACTGAATGACTGGCCTGCCAAATTATAAACTGAGTTCTAACCACACACAAGCATCACTTAGAAATTGAATATATCTCAGAAAACTGCTCTACTCTGAGGCCTGACAGGAGGGGGCACTGCTGGTGGTTAGAAGCTGGAAGCACCTTATTTACCAAACACACACTATAGTGTTCACGCTAATCATCCCATTACCACTCAACTCTCTTTTCACTATCTGCTCTTTGCCTGTGGAGAAAGCGCTCCAAGATAGTGAAAGATAAGTCTCAGCGTTTTCTTTGCCCCTCTTTATTTTCTTTAATAGAATAAAATTTTGGAAAAAAAAAATTAAACAGCACCCAGTCAATTTCAGAAAGCTATTACACACGGAAAGAATCACTATTTCCCCAACCTTTTTGTATTTTATAGTGTAAGTCCCACCCTCCACCACCTCCCCCAGAAGTTCCGATGGAGACACACATCAGTGAGTTGCAATCCAGGCTGGGGGTGGAGTGTCAGAATTGAAGTTGCTTTTCTTGCGGGGTAACCAAAGGTCTTGGCGATTTTTGTAGATAAATTCTACAGAATTTCTGCTGGTAAACTTGGGATTTAATTGCCAGGTTGGACCGTTCTCCCCTTTCCCTCAACCAATGGCTGCAACCAGGTCCCTTTAAGAGACCAGGAACCCGCCGGCCTTCCAAGCCCGAAACAGATCCTCTTCTCTGCTCCTCCCCTGTCCCCGCGCGGCGAATGGTTCGCGCCGGCCTATATTTACCCGAGATCTTCCTCCCAGACGGCAAGGATATGAGGCTGGCGAGGCAGCTAGCGCTCGCGACACCGGAGGGAGCGCGCTGCAAAGGCGGGCAGCCGAGCCAGGGGATCCCGGGAGCGCAGTCGGACATCCTCCGGAGAGAAGAAATGAGGTAGCGACCATCCCCGGAGCCGACCATGCGCACGCCCCGCCCTCGGAGGCCGGCGCTGCCCTGGCGGAGCCAGCCCGGACAGTGAGCCGGCGAAGCCAGAGTCCCCGGCGTCCTGCGGGAGAGAAAATGCAGTGAGCCACGGCGGGACTGCTGCGCTGGGCCCGCCGCGGCCAGCTGGACCCACCATCTGAGCGCACTCGGGGCAAGCAGCTGATTCTGGGACCCGCTCAGCCGAGGGGCTCTCTGCCTACAGCACCCCTTGGGGGTGGGGAGCACCGACCCCTGGGCACACTCGCGGTTGAGTTTCCGCGCTTTCTGGCCCTAGCCCTGGGGATTGTGTGTGTGTGCGAGGGGGCCCCTTTTCACCTTCGCCGAGGAGTTCCTGCGTATTCTCGCACCATCCCGGCTGCTTTTGCTGCACGCACGCATCCCTTTTTTCTAAAGACATTTTCTGCTCCACTCTCGTGCTTTCTCTCATTTTGCTTGCCCAAGACTCTTTGCCCTGGTCCTGCCCAGGCTGGGGTAAATCTGTGTGCTCCTACCCACCCCCTCTCCTTGCAGTTAAATCCTCTTTAAAAAATTCTACCCCTACCTCTTTCGGCGGGATTCTCGAACATCTCCCCCGCCCCCACTCCCTCCGACTGGGCCACTCCCAGCAGAGTTTTATTTTTCGGTCTTGCCCCGGCCGGGCCCGGCCGGGGCGGGTGGCTCAGCCGGGCTCTCAATCGGCGCTCCGCCGCCGCCGCCCAGCTGCGCTGGGGCGCCCTCCGGAGATGCTGCCGTGGAAGAAGCACAAGTTCGAGCTGCTGGCCGAGGCGCCGCCACGGCAGGCGTCCAAACCCAAGGGCTACGCGGTGAGCCTGCACTACTCGGCGCTCAGCTCTCTGGCACGGGCGTGCCCCGAAGGCGCGCTCAGCCGGGTGGGCAGCATGTTCCGCTCCAAGCGCAAGAAGCTGCACATCACCAGCGAGGACCCAACTTACACCGTGCTCTACTTGGGCAATGCCACCACCATCCAGGCGCGCGGCGACGGCTGCACCGACCTAGCGGTGGGCAAGATCTGGAGCAAGAGCGAGGCGGGCCGTCAGGGCACCAAGATGAAGCTGACTGTGAGTGCGCAGGGTATCCGCATGGTGCACGCCGAGGAGCGTGCGCTGCGCCGCCCGGGCCACCTCTACCTGCTGCACCGCGTTACCTACTGCGTGGCGGACGCGCGACTGCCCAAGGTCTTCGCCTGGGTGTACCGGCACGAGCTCAAACACAAGGCGGTAATGCTGCGCTGCCACGCGGTGCTGGTGTCCAAGCCCGAGAAGGCGCAGGCCATGGCCCTGCTGCTCTACCAGACGTCAGCCAACGCTCTGGCGGAATTTAAACGGCTCAAGCGGCGGGACGACGCGCGTCACCAACAGCAGGAGCTGGTGGGCGCGCACACCATCCCGCTGGTGCCCCTGCGCAAGCTGCTCCTGCACGGACCCTGCTGCTACAAGCCGCCGGTGGAGCGCAGCCGCAGCGCGCCCAAGCTCGGCTCCATCACCGAGGATCTGCTCGGCGAACAGCAGGAGCAGGAGCTGCAGGAGGAAGAGAGAGGGGTGCACACGGAGGGCTGCCCGGAGGAGGAGGGGGATGAGGAGGAGGACCGAGCCGGGGAGGGAGACCCGGCAGAGCAAGAGGCCGAGGCGCAGCGGGCGCTGGTGGTGGCCATGCACTTCGAATGCGGGGACTTGCTGGACACGCTGGAGAGTGGCCGCGAAGAGGTGCTGGGGGGCGGCGGGGTCTCGCCGGGCCCTGAGGCTGGGTCGCCGTCTCTGCTGCTGGGCAGCACCTCCGACATGAAGGCCGAGCTGTCCCAGCTTATTAATGATCTGGGAGAGCTCAGCTTCGGCAACGACGTGCGCAGCCTGCAGGCCGACTTGCGGGTGACGCGCCTGCTGTCGGGTGAGAGCACGGGTAGCGAGAGCTCCATCGAAGGAGGGGGCCCGGAAGCTACCACTACCACCGCCGGGGACCAGTCCGACCCCGCCGACTGCGCCAGACCAGACGAGCCCCAGTCGGGCTGAGCTCCCAGCAATGTCCTGTGCGCGCCCCTGTTGCCGCATCGTGACACCCCACCCCCGTCTCTCCACCACTTGCTTACCTTCCCGACCCCCCCCCCAAGAAAGGGGAAAGGGGACACTTGAGGCCCAGACCCTCCCCCACCCCCATACGTTTGGCTCTGTTTGAAGCAGGGCTCAGATTGCACGTGGAGATATGGGGGAGGGAAACCCTACAAGGAAGGGGAGAGAGGCAGCCCTCTGGGGTCTGGGGAGGGGAAGGGCAGCTGGTGTTAGCAAAGCCCCGCAGGCTTGAGGTGCCTGCTGGCCAGTTTCCTGTTTGTGGGCAGCTGGGGCCTGAGGAGGAGGGGTTAACTTCCTCCACCAGCCCCCAGCTGGGAGCGGCCTGGCGCTGTCACTGACATGTCATTAAAAAAAAAAAAAAAAGGATTTGCTCTAAACGTTTGAGGCTTTAGTGCCACCTCCTTGCCCCCAGTCTTTTTGGTGCGAGAGCTTGGGTTGTTTACCTCAGACTCAGACCCTTGAAATTCTGCCAAATTCCTCAAATAACTGGTGGGGAAGGGAGGGGGGGGAGAAAGAAAGTTGCATTTTGTTTACAGTTAAAGACATCTAATATCTAGAAAAGGAGTTTTCCTTTAGAAACACACACACCTTGCTTCTGCTCAAAAGATCTCACTCCATGATACTGTGTAAAATATTTTTGCACTGTTGTGAAGTATTTTTGACATTTTTTTTGTACATAACTGTTGTCAGAGTCCAATGTTTATATCTTTTGCTGTGCAAAAGGGACATGTAAAATGTTGTTCAGTTGTATATACAGAAATGTGTATAAAACATTTTGTTATTTTTAAAGAGTAGCACTGCTCTGGTTCTGTTTGCCCGCCAGTGGGGAGAGAATAAAGAGGAAAATTTAACAGAACAGGTGAGTGTCTAGACCTGCTTCAGAAAGTGCTTGGCCGTGGGGCTGGGCGGCAGAGGGTGTGACCACGGCTGGGATGGAGTGGGAGGACAGTTATTGTCCTTTGCGGGGCTTGGAGGTAATTAGGGAAGGGGAACCCACTTTATGCGTAGCCTGGGGCCTTTCTGGTCCTCTGCAACTCTGTGTGCTGCAGCTAGGGCCGTGTTCTTCACTTATGATCAGTTGTGTGAGCGTAGGATTTTTCTGACTTCTTTGAGGCAGTTCTTGGCGATGCCGGTTGAGTTCTGTTCCTCATTGCCAGACCTGTGAGGTTGTTTAGGGAGGGGTGACTTTCAAGGTCTTCTGAGGTTCTACCACCTTCTTCTGTGGTTCACCTTTTCCTTTCCAGACAGCTCAAGGAGCTTTAAAGGTGTGAATCAGAGAACTAAGGAAAGTCCCCACGATGCTCTCAGGAGTGGGAGCATCTCTCTTTTTCCTGGGAGGGAAGTCAAGGAGAGAGGAAAGTGGAGAGGTTCCAGTCATGGCTTGAATGAGTCATGGTGCACGTGGGGTGGGGTCGGGGCAGGGGCAGGTGGAAGAGCCTATTTCCTTTCCTTCTACAACCCAGCATGACCCAGTGGGAGAATGGTTTGGAGGTCAAGGCGGAGAAGAACTGCTAGAGCTTGGTCTGTGTGTGTGTCTCAGCGTTTTCATGCTCTCCGTGTGTTTGTTTCTGTTGTAAACTCCAAACAGATGTCTCTAGTTTGGCTACACCCGATCAGCTGGAAGCTGTAATAAGATTCTGCCCAAACTGTGCATTTTGAAAACTATTTTTTCCCTTTGCCCCTGTGGGCCCCTTTTCCTATGTTGCAGAAATTGATCGCTCTCCTAGCCTTCCCTCGCGTAGCCTCCTGAGGCCCTTGGTTTTGTTTTCATCATAAATATGTTCCGGGTAGCTAGACCCCGTGATCCTAGGGAGTCTGGAATTCACTGGAGCCATAGAGGAAGGGGGGTGGTAGATTTTCTCCCTAATTAACAGGAGTGGTTCAGGCATAAGATGATCTTTAGAAAAGCAAAGGGTGGGTGGGTGGGTGGGTGGGAAATTGAAAAATATTCAGAGTCACTTTCTGAGGGCATTAGAACAAGGCCTAGCTTATCTTTCTCTTCTATTATATTTTGGTTTGGTTGAGAGTCCCTATCCCTTTTGCTGAATACCTCAGCTACACATTATTGGATGATGTTTTCAAACCCTCAGGTAGAGAGAGGGCAGGAAGGTCAGCTGTGGGTCATCGCTAGTTTGCACCGTTAGATTTCACATTTCAGTAATTTCATATTTCAGGTTATTTCCATGCACTGCCAGTTTCTTTGCTGTTTGAAACTGATGAGAACATTAATCACCGTGAAGATCATTTGATGAATACTTGGGGGTGGGGCAGGGTCTTCATGTCTTCCTTCTTAATCCAATTGATGTGTCCAATGAGAATGCCAAGGTGGCTTTCATCTGTGACTGATGGGGGTATGGTGATTGGTCAGAAAGTTCAGACAAGTGCCATTTACACCAACACCATCAATAAATATAAGGCAACTGTCTCTTTAAGGTCTGATTTTTCCTGTTATCTGATTTATAAATAGGGAAGGGGTGTTTAGGGGTTGAGGAAGGAGAAAGAATAAAATAAGCAGACTGCAAAAGAACCGGCTCTCTCTTTCCCTCCCCCCACTGGCACCCTCCCTTTCCCTCTTTCCTCCCCTCTACTTTTTGGCTTTTATCCCCACTGCACCCCAGGGCTCTGGCTGATGTAATTCTAGAAGAGATGCGAAGGTGATACATGATTCACCTCTTCTTACATCTCAGTCTTCCAGGGATGACATCACTAGCGTAAGGAGAGATGTTTTAAATGAAAAAACAAAACAAAACCGGAAAACCAATTTACTCTTGACGCTCAGAAGGAAAAGCGTGGTGTGACAAAAGCACAGCGAAGTAGTGGAAATACACGTTCCAGAAAGCACCTGAGGTCTGGTTTATTCATCAAATTTAGCTTTGCCGTCTCGCAAGGTGAGGCTCACGTTTCTCCTTTACTACCCGATGGTACTTTAAATGCAGTGAGACTCTTGCCACAGTCTTCCCCAGCCTAAGTAATCCTCGGTGTCCAGCACTGCAGCCTTGACTGCACGAAACACGGAGTGACTTACGGCTGAAAGAGAGGTGGTTGCAGGGGTGGCCGCATGCGTCCACGGAGGAGGTGTTTCTCCGCCTCTCTCGGCACAAACATCCCCTGTTTGTACAATTTTTGTGTGTGTTGAGGCAGAAGGAGAGAGGAGTAGGGCAGAGTAAAACAGTGGTATTACATAGCCTCTCAACTATTACAGTGTCAGACAACACCCACTCTACACACACGCATGCTCCCCCCCTAAAGAAAACCTTCCCCCTCACTGCCCCGCAGTCAGCAGAAGAGTAGATTTTAAACAAATTAGAAAGGCTCTGTTATACTGAGAAAGCACAATGCCCTCCCAGGGACAGAGTTGCTTTTAAGGGTTCTGCTTGTGAAAGGAGAAAGAAATGGCTGGTAAAGTCCACCCCTAGCACCACACTGGAGATTAGAAAACCGCATGGGAGTCACCAAGAGCCATGAGAAACGTAACAATTCTATTAGGAGCTCGTTGCCCTCATTTCTAAAGGGTTTAGTAATGTAATAAGAAGAACTCTTTCCTCTGTGTGGTATGCAACCGTAGCCTGAGCATCTGCTGGTAAGTGATGCGTGACAGAGCTAGCAATGTGCGTAGACTGTTGGTGCTAGGAGCCTTGCCTAACACGTGGGAAACTACTCAGGGCTCCAGGCGGGCAGGAGGCTCCTAGGGCCAGGGCGCTCTATACTCTTGCCACCAGGTTTTTCTGTTCTTGGCCACATCTGTCTCTAGGTATTTTTTGATTTCCGCTTTGATTTCTTCAGTGATCCATTGGTTATTTAGTAGCATATTGTTTAGCTTCCACATGTTTGTGTTTCTTTCAGTTTTTTTCTTATAGTTGATTGCTAGCCTCATAGTGTTGTAGTTGCAAAAGATGCTTGTTACGATTTCAGTTTTCTGAAACCTACTGAGGCTTGCTTTGTGACCCAGCATGTGATCTACCCTGGAGAATGTTCCATGTGCTCGGCCCCATCTGGATCTGGCTTTATGGTTAGCTGGGGCCTTTCCTGCTCCTGCTAGCTCATCCATGTTCACAATGTGCCTGGGACCAGCCCCACTTCCGGCCCTCGCCCCCCCGCCAGCTCTGGAGTGACCCAATCTGAACAGCCTTGACTAACCATCATTTTGGTGGTTTGAATGGCTAGGTGGCCCTGCAGCTTGGCACTGATTCCTTCACCGCTCTAGGGCTGTTCAGTGGCACCAGCAAAGGCCCTCGTTTCTAACCCCGAGGGAGAGCAGCCCTTCTAACCACCTCCTTTCCTGGTTCTCTTCTTCATCTATCTCCCACCCCACTTCCTCCTGTAACACATCGTTCCCCTTGGGCTTCTCCTATTACCCAGCTTCCCACCTGATCCTGGCTTCATTTTTCCTTCTTCCCACAAACCTAGTTCAGACTTTAATCACATGGAAGAAAAGAAAGCCCAAACTTTAAAGGAAAAACAAACCAAGCACACGGTCATCCATCAGCACCAATCCTGCAACTCCAGGGCATGCTTTGGCCCTGCCCACCCCCCACTTAGAAATGAACAAATGAGGTACAGAGGGGTGATGTCCTGCCCAAAGTTATACAAGGAGACACCAAGACCCAGGGGTTCAAACTCCTAAACCCATGCTCTTTTCATATTCCTCCAGTTCTTATGGCTTATAACTAGATGTTTAGCTTTGGGATGGCAGAAACTGGCAGTTGAATTGTTGTTTCCCTCCTTTTTTTTTTTTTTTTTTTTTCCCGGTACGCGGGCCTCTCGCTGTTGTGGCCTCTCCTGTTGCGGAGCACAGGCTCCGGACGCGCAGGCTCAGCGGCCACGGCTCACGGGCCCAGCCGCTCCGCGGCATGTGGGATCCTCCCAGACCAGGGCACGAACCCATGTCCCCTGCATCGGCAGGTGGACTCTCAACCACTGCGCCACCAGGGAAGCCCTGTTTCCCCCTTTCTTATGAACCCCTACATTTTACACATGGTAGATGCTGGATGATAAACTTGTGTGCCATTCTTCAACGTGCCACTCCCACCAACAAGTGCACATGAGTGTCTACTAGCTGCATGATGCCGCAGGTAGAGGGGCCAGGTGTCTGTATTCCTGGCAAGGATGCTGCTGGTGGGTGGGGTGGCCACCCCCAGAGAAACTTGGTCTCCTCTTATTCCCACCCCTGAGGTCTGGTCTGGCAAGGTCTTGCCCTAGAAGAGCAGGTGTAGTTTGAGCGTGGGGGAGCTCTTTCCCTTGCACCATATTTATTAATCATCTGTATTCCTCCTGGTTGGCTGAGTTCTCCCAGGACAGGCATGTGACTTTAGGCATCTCTGATCCACCAAACTTAGCATAGAGCCCAACACCTAGTAGGTGCTCAGGAAATGCTAAGGAGGGAGTAAGTAAAGGGAGTGATTCCACTTCATGCTATGAGAATAGGGCTGATAAATTTCAAGGTCATCACCCAGATGGAGGAGCCAAGGTTTTAAGGATATTATGTTTGGAAGGGAGGGAAGACTGGGATTCAATTGACTCCTCCACTCCACATCAGGTAGATTCAGTTCTCAAGATTTTCCTTGGAACTTCCCCGACCTTCTTAGGGAAGGGATGGTTCTGGTTTGGAGAAGGATGGTTTACTTGGAATTAGCTTTAATGGAATTGTAGTCACCAAAGTTATTGCCCATATCCCTCCCTGTAATTTGAGCCAAATGAAGGCTCACAAAATGTGGCATGGCAGAAGCCTGAAGGAAGAGCCTTGAATCCAGGCCTTGAAGTGATCCGGACTCTGTCTGCACTGACCCAGTCAAGTCACTTCCCCTCTCTACCCTTGGGATCCTCATAGGTAAAATGGATGGGTTGCATTAGATAATAGCAAAACTAGTGTTCTGAATCAAAGAAGGAGCAAAGGTTAAGGTCAAGTGTGTTTCTGCCTTCCTCCATCCCCTAGTGGATGAGAACAGAAGAAACCTCTGACTGTGGCTAGAAACTGTCTGGGGCTCTGGGGACACCTTTAGGACTCACTGTGGCCTGGACCCTCACCAGAGTCTAATTTGGAGGTGATATTCTCTTGGCCAAGCCAGAGCAGGAGTTGCCTGCTAGACATCCCTTTCACTACCTCAAAATCTGGAGGCCATGCTGTGTCCTAAAATGCAGACTGATACTGTATCTAAGGGCCAGGTTAGGAAACATAAAATAACTTGCCCTAAGATCACTCAGAAAGTTGGGGCTAGAAGTCAGGTCTCCTAACTACAAGTCCTACCCTCTTTTTCTCTGTATTTTTTTGGTTGGGATAAGGTAGTTTGAAAGCAACCCAGCCACTCTTCAAGGAGACTTGGCAGAGCCCAGGCATTTGATCAAAGACCATAAGGGCACCTGGTAGCACGGTGTTTTGTTTTCCTAATAAGGGAGACCAGGACCCACCGGCAACAAGTCTGGGAGTAAGAGGGAGTAGGGGGCTTCCCTGGTGGGGCAGTGATTGAGAGTCCGCCTGCCGATGCAGGGGACACGGGTTCGTGTCCCGGTCTGGGAAGATCCCACATGCCGCGGAGCGGCTGGGCCCGTGAGCCATGGCTGCTGAGCCTGCGTGTCCGGAGCCTGTGCTCCGCAACAGGAGAGGCCACAACGGTGAAAGGCCCGCGTACCGCAAAAAAAAGAGGGAGTAGGCATCCCGGGGCATCTTCCTCACCCTCTTGCTCCTCCCTACTCCAGAACCCATCCCAATCCTGGATCCCTCTCCTAGGAGAATTTATTCTTTGCTGCCTGTCTGGGATTCTCCCTCCCCTCTGTTCCAGGATTGGCCAACAATGAATGGCTCAAGAGGTCACCAGCTCACTCCAAGATCATCTACTCTCCCTGAGAGCCTGAGAGCCAGACAGAACCTCAGCGTACTTCCAGACCAGTCCCTTCCTTTTATAGATGAGGACACTAAGCTCAGAGAAGGAAAAGGACTCGTTCAGGTGTTGCAGGGAGCTTACAGTGGAGCCACGATTAGAACTCAGGCTTCTAATTTCTCCCCTCACTGCCTTGGTGACATGGGCCAAGTGTGTGTGTGTGAAGCACAGGGCCTGCCTCCCTCCCTTCCCTAAGTGGTAATGTTCACACTTTTGCATCCTCAAGCTATTGTTCTTAAAGCCTGCAGTGTGTCCCAAACTCTTACCTAAGTGGCCTTTTCAGGGAACTGACATTTTAATAGGGTATCCTTGGATATTAAAAGCCTTTGAGATATAAAACCCCATAATAAGAGAATTTCAGGCGCCACGATGTAGGCGGCCAGAGTAGGCAGGAAAAAATGTTTTAGTGCAGGGAATACCTCTCCTAACATTACCGATGTTCTAGCGTCATAAGCCACGTTCCTAAAGGTCACACTCTTGCAGCTGAACTCATACACAGAGAAAGTGATGTTTCCAAGGTCTCGTGAGTTCAAGGAGGGAGGGTGGGTAGGGACACTGGGTCCTACTATCAGTTCTGTGTGCCAGATCAGGGCTTGCAAATGATTCCCAGGCACCATCTAAAGATCTACAAAACCATCAGCAGTTCCTTGTCCACAGCTGCTGTCTGTCCTCCACCAAGGCTTCCTCTGCAGGTAAACCTGTCTTAGCCTTTGCAGGCTAACTCATCCTCTATGTCCTCAATTCCCAGGGAAAATGCTCACACTACCTGATTTCCAGTAGAGGAGCTCATCTCTTTAAAGGAGCACCATGAGATCAGGTGATCCCGTTTGTGCCCCCACCAAACCACACTACTTACCCGAAGGAGAGGCGGAGCCACACCAAGGTGTGTGGGACCCTTCCTCTCATATCTGTAGCAGTTGTTGCTGATGAAGGAAGCTCACAGAGCCCATGGCTGGTCAGACCCTTTTGGAGGTGTTCACGTTGATGAAGTCCAAAGAGGTTTTAGTTACGTCATATCTCTGCCACTTCATTTCTTTGACCCAGGTCTTAGCAAATGTCCAATATTAACTGACAACTGAAATAACTGGGGGGCTGGGGTGGGGTGGGGGATGAGACTGTGGGTAGAGCCAAAAGAGAGTTGGACTTGAGACCTGGTTCTAGCCTTGGTTTTCCCGTATATCAGCTCTTTGACCTTGGGCAAGTTTCTTTTTGTGAAATGGAGGTAGTAATAGCTAACCAAACGATCTCTCAGGTTGCTTTGAGGCTCAAAACCTAAATGTTGGATAAGTCAGTGCTCTCGGTAAAGAGCAGTCCAGGAAAGGAGTGGTGGCTGCTGGAATATTCAGATTGAAATAACACAGTCGGCATGAGTGAGCCACAGTGGGGCTCCTCCACGGAGGGAATGTATAGCTGGGCAGGGACATTTTCCATGAAACATATTCCAGGGACCCAAGGAGGGAAAACAGGCAAACACAAGGAAGTAATCTATTAAGAATAGGAAACAGTAGGTGGGCGTTCAAATGGCATGCTTTATGTGGAAAGATTATGGGCCAATTTTCTGTCTGAAGCTCTAGATAGCCACCTGAGCTATGCGGCTCCACCTCCAGCCCAATCTCTTCCATCGGCTGTGGCGGGAGAGCAACTGCCTGTGTTCTCTGGCTAGAGTTTTATTTGTTCTCTGTAATTTGATGATCAGCCAGATCAGTATTTCTAGTGTGATTACTGTTCTACGCTCAGACTGACAGACACACACACACACACACACACGCACTACTTCCCGAAACTTTCCACAAATATTCACAATCATGATTTCATTTACTTCTCAAATGGATGTCCCTGAAATGGACACGGTTCTCTTAGAGTGATTCTTTCGACTATTTTCTAGAAATGTGGAAGTTCTGAGGTGTTCCTTGGAGACATGCTATGTAGGTAGAGTACACACAGGAATAATTAGGATCCTCGTGTTCTGATGGAACTGGTGTGTGTGTGTGTGTGTGTGTGTGTGTGCGCGCACATGTGCAAGTTCCTGTGGGTGTGCCTGGGACTGTGCTCTTGTGTGTGTGTGTGTGCGCGCGCACATGTGCAAGTTCCTGTGGGTGTGCCTGGGACTGTGCTCTAGGACGCAGCTGAGCTGTACTGTAAACTCAAGATGTTGTGCTTGGCATTAGTGTGAAATGATCAGTGAAAACTCACAGCGCAATGAGAGAGCTATGCTGTTCCTCCGAGACTTCGGCCAAGAAAAACTTCAAATCACGTCACCCTTTCCTTTCCATTGTACTCTGAGTCTTCTTTTTGGCTTGTTTTTAATCGTAAAGGATCCTAAAACTAATAGAAATCACCAATTTCCTTGAGGAATGCTCTATATCGTGGGAGACCACGATCCACAGGGGCCTCTGCTAGGATGACCACAGATCCTGGTTTGCTCAGGACAGTCCCCATTTATGCCTGATGTCCTCACATAATTATAGTAGAGCCACATTTCACTCTCAAAAGGGTCCTAGTTTGGATGATAAATTACATGTTTCCCTACCTATTACCTAGATAATTTTGACTTAATCTGTGCATGTCTTTATCCATGCATTCCAGTTCTCTTCTTCACTGGAGAAACATTTATAATGCACCTACTGTGTGCCAAGCACTGTGCTGGCTGTGGGGTGAGGTGGGTTAGTCTGAGGTGGGGGATGGGGTGCACCTAGGGAAACAAGAAGATATCCCTGCTCTAATGGAGCTTGTAATCCAGTGGAAGAGACCAAAACATGTAATACCTGTACAACCTAAAAAGAAGTATGGGCAGTCAGTGTGTAAAGTATTGAGGGAACACAGGACAAGCAGCCAACCCACCGCTACCCAACCAAGTGAGGGAGGGATGATCATAGAGGGCTTCACAAGAGAGATAGTTATCCTTTTCAACCATCAAGAGGGTCTTCTCAAAGACTCTGACTGAGTTAAAACTTTGCCTCATCTAGGTTCTGGGGGAAGTATAATCCTCCAGAACATTTTTTTTTTTTTTTAAAGGGTGAGATTGGAGGATGCTTTTGAAAATTTCCTACCTGCAACCTCTCTCCAGCCCTGTACTTCTAAAGGCCATTTTAGAAGAGTATTTGGGTTTTCTTCCTCATTGGTCCATTTCCTGATCCATGAACTTGGCAACCAGAAGGAATAGAATATGTTGGGTATAATTAAATAGGGTAAAGAATGTTAACTGCTTTAACAAATTCCATAATCTTACTGGATTAACATAAGGAGAGCTTATTTCTCACCTATGCAATATTCAGTGTGAATACTTGTGGTTGTCAAGCAGTCATTTAGGGACCCAGGTTCCTTCTACATTGTGGCTCCACCATCTTCTAGAGCAGGAGACATGGGCCAAGTTGGACTTGCTGGCTGTTTTTTGTATTTGAAGTTTAATTGGAACACAGTCATGCTCATCCATTCACACATTGTCTATGACTGCTTTGCACTATGGCAACAGACTTGAGTAATTGCAACAGTCTGTATAGCCCACAGGCCTAAAATATTTGCCATCTGGTCCTTTAGAGAAAAAATTTGCTGACCTCTATCCTAGTACCTCAAAATTCTCTCTGGGTCACCTGCTTCCAGCCAGAGAATGTCTTCCAGTGGACAGAGAAAAAGTGTGCATGATCATTTGGAGGTTTTAATGGGCAGGCCTAGAAGTGACACACACAACTTCTCACCATGTTCCATTGGCCAGAATTCAGTTTGTGGTTACATGTAACTGCAAGGCCAGCTGGGAAATGTAGTCCAACAGTATGCTCATAAGGAAATGGAAATGGACTTGGGGAAGAGATACATAGTCTCTGCAACAGAAACTCTTCATCTTATGACCACAGGCCCAGGTTTAGATGAGCTGAGACTTTAGGAGGATCAGAGAAAAACTGTTATTTATAAAAGTTTGTGGGGACTTCCCTGGTGGCGCAGTGGTTGAGAGTCCTCCTGCCGATGCAGGGGACACGGGTTTGTGCCCCAGTCCGGGAAGATCCCGCATGCCGCGGAGCGGCTGGGCCCGTGAGCCATGGCCGCTGAGCCTGCGCATCCGGAGCCTGTGCTCCGCAATGAGGAGAGGCCACAACAGTGAGAGGCCCGCGTACAGCAAAAAAAAAAAAAAAAAAAAAAGTTTGTGGAGACAGTCATCATTCAGTCTGCACTTGGTCCTAAGGGCTCCTTTGAAGAGCTCAGGACCCAGAGTTCCAGTAACTTTTCAGAAACAGTTGCTGCAAACATTAGCCCAACACTAGAAGGATTTTTGAGGGAAACTGTCCCCTCTCTGGGGGCTCTGTGAATTCCTACGGCCTTTGGGAGCAGATCTCTCTTTCTCCTGAGACAGCCCAGCCCCTGGATGACAGTTCTGACTCTTGAAAAGTTCTTCTAAGATTTGTCACACTGCCTTGTGAGGCTGCAGAGAACAAGTCAGCGACTTCTTCCTTGGTCAGACCCAGCCGCCTGCAGAGAGATGCCTGGGTTCTTCTCTCCCAGAAAGGCCTCAGCTTCTCCCACCAGGGACCCAGACACCTGGGGAGAGGACGGCTCTGCTTTTCCAGTGAAAGGGAGACCTGGATAGATGCGTGAGTGGTCACTGAAAGTTCTGGGAAGGCCCTAAGTGAATTGCACTGTCCCCCAGAGGTCTGAGAGAGGTCCCACTGTCCCATGTCAGAAATGCCTCTACTGGGCTTCCTTGGTGGTGCAGTGGTTAAGAATCTGCCTGCCAATGCAGCAGACACGGGCTCGAGCGCTGGTCCAGGAAGATCCCACATGCCATGGAGTGACTAAGCCCATGAGCCACAACTACTGAGCCCTTGTGCCACAACTACTGAAGCCTGCGCACCTAGAGCCCGTGCTCCGCAACAAGAGAAGCCATTGCAATGAGAAGCCAGCACACCACAACGAAGAGTAGCCCCCACTCGCTGCAACTAGAGAAAGCCCGTGCACAGCAACGACGACCCAACACAGCCAAATATAAATAAATAAAATAAATAAATTTATATATATAAAAAAAGAAATGCCTCTACTAAACGCTCAATCTGCATACTGACCCGGGGAAGGGCAGGAGAGGGGGACTTTATACTTTATATGATACTAGACTGGCTGAATTTTTATTTTATTAGCATGCTACATTTATAATAAACTAATCTAATTTTAAAAAAACATTGTATAGTGCATTTTAGAAATATTTTAATTCAAAATAGTATTTTTTAAAAGGCTTAGGGTACCTAACAGGATTAACTGGGAAATGTACTGGTGTGGGTGTTAATGGAATATGGCATTACTTTATTCATTATTATTCTTTGATAAGTTTAGAGATAAACTAGCAAATAGTTTAAATAAATGCATCATTATCGAGAAAAAAGAAAAGAAGAAAGGAAGGAAGGGAGGGGAAAAACAAGAAAACAAAGGCAACAAGCTGTGCCTCTTCCAGAGGTAACCACCACAGGGGGAGAAGCACAGGATCCCAACTCAGAGACCTGGGTGTGCACCCCATTCTACAAGGCTCCCTGTGTGATGCTGCACAAAGAGGTGCATTTCTCCTAGGTCTGCTAAATTTGTAAACAGGGTAATTATGCTTCCTTATGGCATTGTGCAATTCAAAGGAAATCACATATATAAGCCACCTCTTATGGAAAAGCATGACACAAATGTAAGGAATTTTCCTTGCTGACAGCTGGGTCTCAGGCGGATCGGGAAGCATGCCCTGGAGAGATTCTGGTCATGTGGTGGCCAAGCCTGCTCCATCCTTCTCTAGTTGCTTCCTGGGAGTTCCACTTCCCCGAAAACTTCTTGAGGATGGATAACTATTTCCTAGAGACCTGCATTACTAAAGGATAGACCCTAGGTTGGGGTCTGTCCAAGGGACTCTCCCCGCTGGGAGGCTCTTCTGGTCAGTGATCCCTCTGGCACTCCAACCCTCCCTCCTTCTGAGGAGACCACCCTTCTGTGTAGCATACTTTACAAAGGATGCTCTTAGCCATTTTCTCTTCTGATGCTCATAACCACTCAAGGGAGGCAGGCTGGGCAGCATAAATAACTCAGGTTTCAGGTGAGAGACCTAGGGGTTCAAGAATGGAATGGAGTAGAAAGGAAAGCCACTGCAAGTGTTTAGCACCTACTGTATGCAAGGCAAAGCGCTGGGCACTTCAAGTGCATGCATCTCATGGTGGTGGAGTAAGTAACGGGCAGATCTGGTACTGCGGTCCAGGCTTCCAGATTCCAAGTTCTCTACAAGCACAGAATGGCACAAGGCAGGGGGATTATGAGCAAGGAATACTGGGAGATGGCTGGGTAGACAGGCAGGAGAGTAATAGAGAGGGGCAGGTCGGGGTGCGGAGGGGAGGTTGGCAGCTTCTGGCAGGTATGAGGCTATGGATGGGGTCTGGGCCATAGTTCCCATTATGTGGCTGTCATCAAAGTGCCCAAATAAATAAAGGTTTGCAATTACAGGGAGACATGCAGATACAGCAGCAGAGCCCAGATGTTAATTAAGCCTAAGATAGGTTATTATCTCTCTCCATTGGACTGAACAGAGGGAAATTGATGCAGATGGCAGGTTGGGGACTTGCCCATGTGAGTGTTATGTGTTATTATTTCTGGTTTTTAAGAGGCACCTAACCTGGGGCTCTGGGGTACAGCCAAAGGGAAGGAGGCCACATTTAAGTGCTAGTCACTGAGGACATTTCCCTCTCCTCCCTCACAGTTAAGGAAGGGCCTGCCTAGGCACTCAGCGTTTGCCCTGTGGCTTTCTGAAGCCACCTGGCTTGTGTTCCCACAATGGGGCTGCCACAGAGCCAGAGAGCAGAGTGTGGGGTGCAGAGTACAGGAACCCTGCAGGCTGTTCAGTGCAGCTAGGCAGGGAGGAATTAAAATAGGCAACAACCAGCGCGGCATGTTCACCTACCCAACTGAATGGACACTGGCTGTAGCACTGGCCTAGCGCGGGTCTTAGGGACCTCTGTTTGGCCAGGTGCTAACTCTTTGATTGCTGGATCTTGGACAGGTGTGTGTGTGTGCGCGCGTGTGTGTGTGTGTGTGTGTGTGTGTGTGTGTGTGTTGGGGTGGGGGAGGGGGTCCAGAGGAAGGGCCCGGTGGTCAGGGTGACCCAAGAAGCACTACTGCAGGGAGGCTTGGGTCAGGGGCTATTTACCAATAGATATGGAAATAATTCAGTGTTTTACCAATCAATATGACTGTACTAGCAGAATATCAATCATGAGAAAAGTACGTTTTTAATCTGTAAAGTAATTTATGAGTATCAAATATTTTATAATAATAATAATATTTTATTAATAATAAAATGATGACATTTAGTCCCTTCATAATAGCACTATTGGACTTTGCTTTCATGCCTATTTTCTAATGGGCTGCCTTTCAGATACCAAGAAGTTGTTTCTTTTCTTTTCTTTTTTTTTTAATAAAGAACAATAATTATGTTTGAATTTCACTTTCTTTTTTTAAAAAATTAACTAATTTATTTATTTTTGGCTGTGTTGGGTCTGTGTTGCTGCGTGCACTCTTCCTCTAGTTGCGATAAGCGGGGTCTACTTTTCGTTTTGGTGCGCGGGTTTCTCATTGCGGTGGCTTCACTTGTGGAGGAGCACGGGCTCTAGGCACGGGGGCTTCAGTAGTTGTGGCATGTGGACTCAGTAGTTGTGGCTTGCGGGCTCTAGAGCACAGGCTCAGTAGTTGTGGCGCATGGGCTTAGTTACTCCGCGGCACATGGGATCTTCCCGGACCAGGGCTCGAACCTGTGTCCCCTGCATTGGCTGATGGATTCTTATCCACTGCGCCACCAGGGAAGTCCCAAGAGGATGTTTCTGATTGGCTGGTCAGTGGACTGGGAGCCTTGGTTAACTCTTGCTTTTAGGGTGGTGGGGAGAGTAAGTTTTCTTTCTTCCTCAGTGTCTTCCATCAGTAAGATACATTTACATTGTTGCAAGATAGATGGTCATCTGTGGGTAGGCCACCTGTATCTGTCCACCTTTGTAGATCAGGTAACTGTATATTGATGAAAAAGTGGGTTGCTTAGGAGTCAACCTTTTATTCTAAGCATCAGTTGGAACCACTGAACAGAAACTACACTCCCAATACCACATGTGTGGTGCGGGGTACAGAGGGAGGGCCTGGGTGGCCAGGGTGGCCAGGGTGACACAAACAGGAGGACCGCAGGGAGGCCTGGGTCAATGGCTATTCACTCACAGGTGTTTACCAACAAGTACTTCTCTACTAATCTACCGAGAAAAGAAGAGTGTCATTCTTTAGTTGGGG
Source organism: Leucopleurus acutus (assembly GCF_964270905.1). NCBI lineage: Eukaryota > Metazoa > Chordata > Mammalia > Artiodactyla > Delphinidae > Leucopleurus > Leucopleurus acutus. The sequence goes on along the minus strand of NC_139147.1, from coordinate 74,055,811 downwards.
GCTTGGAAGAGTGGTCAGCCATCATTTTCAAGCAAAAGCTGTGGAGTGACGTGGACTCCTCCTGTTGTCCCTGGCCTCAATCACCTCCAGAGTCCCAATTCTCAAGGACACTATATAAAGATTTCCTAATTAGACTTTTACTGTGCTTGGAGACACGGGTATGTAGGCTGCTGAGCAGAGTGTGCCCATGATCTTGAAGATCAGAGTAAGACATGGCTTACTTCTGAATCTTGACCTTGGTTTTGAAGGGCTGAATCATAATAATGGTAATAAAAAAGATGGAATGAAGACGTTTTGAAATACTATAGTGACCTAGCTACACTCCACCTGGGAAAGGCGAACAGGCAGGAGTTACTTTAATTCTCTTCAGCTCATCTGTTAAAAGGCTGACTGAACATTCAGGTCAAGCCTTAGTATAACCCGGCATGCACAGACTGTAATGGCCAGTCCTTTGTGTAGATCCTGTGGAATAAGAAAAGCCATAATGAAAACTACTGATACAGGCCTGGCCTGTAACTGTCCATAGTTCGCCTAGGAGATGTCTGACCTATGAGTTTGCCCAATTATGTGAAGAGTCCCCATTTAGGAAGTCTTGCCTTTAATGTACTCTCACTTTTCTCCTAAATTCACAGTCACCATGATGACTACCATCATGTTAAAATCTATTTAAATCACCCAGGAATGTTTATAGAAGACTTTAGTGCCCTCATTAAATTTCAAAAATAATAATAACTAATATAGTTATAGCATACAAGAGTATTTTTATGTCCATTATCTCTTTTGATCTTCACTAGCCCTCTGAGATGGGTAGATATTATGACCATTTTATAGATGAGGAGATTAAGGCACGACGAGCAGGAACTGGCTTAGAATCGTAGCAGCAGAGATATTAGTGATCAGCTGGTCACTGACTTTTTCTTTTTCAGATGGAAAAACCAGCTGGAGGGAAGAGACTTGCCGAGTCTCTTAGTAATTGGAGCAGAGATAACTTGCCAAGGGTGTTTTCTCACAATTATTTTAAGGAAAGTACCTGAAATCCAAGACATTGTCCATTTGATCTGGGACTTAAGTTTGAATGTGTTTGGGGAAAGGCGGGTGGCTGCCCTCCAGCCTTAGGATCAGAGCCTGGACCAGAGCCTTTAACATGTGGCCCAGTGGTTGTTTTGAGCCCGTAATTACCAATTTAATGCAATGTAACAGACATAGAACCTAAGAGACGGGTTTTAAGTATGCAGAGTGGGGCATTCAGTCCCAGAAGAAGGAAACAGATGGGGGAGGGATCCTGGGAGCCTCAGCCACCATAGAGCATTCTGGAAGGGTTCCTGGTCCTCACTCCCCTCCCGCACACTCCCCCACCTCCCTCAGCAACCTGTACCCCTGTCTGCCGGGAGCTCCGAGGCTTTGGGGTGGGAGAGGTGCTTGGCTGGGCACATTCCCACTGCCTCACCCCATTGATCTCGTAGCACCACCCTCCCTCTCCAGAGCCGGACAGGCTCTCCCATCACGCAGGACACGGTGCCGGGCACTGAAGAGTAGGAGACTCACTCTAGGCTCCTGCCCTCAAGGACCTTGTGGCTTTGGTGGGGGGAGAGAAAGGTGGAGGCACACAGAAGCAGCCATGGTTCCCCGTAGCAAGTTCCCCCACAGAGTTTTCCATAAAACGCGTGGGAATGTGGGACAAGAGGGGCTGGAGGAAGCGGACAATGCTGATAAGCCCAGAGGGAGGGGTGGGGTTGTGACTGGAGACAGGGCATTTTAGGCTGTAGGAACGTCAAGGGGGGACAGGAAGAGTATCATGGTTCATCAGAGAAATGCCTTGGGGCTCAGTGCGTGTGTGCGCGCGTGTGTGTGAAGATGGATTGGTGGATGGGGGTCAGATCATAAAGAGCCTGCACACCCGACAACTCTGACCTTTCTGTTGAAAACCGTGGGTTTGAAGGATGGGCAGCATTGTGCCGTGAGACGGCCGGCTGGTGCAGTAACGCTCACTCCTGATGGCGGGGAGGAGGGGGGCAGTGAGGAGGGAGGGCCCAGAGGCAGGGAGAACAGGGAAGAGGTTCTTGCAATAGTCCAGGCAGGAGATGATGAAGACCTGGGCTGAGGGAGAGATGCTGGGCATGGGGAAGGGGGACAGGTCCCAGGGACATTTCAAAATCATCAGGAGGACAAGAATAAGGGAGAGTGAGGTGTCCAAAATGCAGGGGTGTGCTGGAGCCGGCTGGCACTGGCTCAGGAGTCGGACTGTGTACATCTTTTCCTAACTCTGCACTCAGGAACATCACGTTGGCACCTTTAAAGCAGCCGTGGGAGTAGCATTAACACCACAGAAATTAAAAATAGTCTACAAATCAGGACCTTTTCTCCTCAGAGAGCCGGTTGTTAAATATTTACCAACACACCTTTGCTGGGCTTCTCCTGCTGTGGGTGGTGCAGACGGAGGCATCAGAGGCAGTGGCCTCCGGAGATTTCAGAGGCATTTGAGATGAGCCTTGGGCAAGCGATAAGTTTGTGGTCGGTAGGGGGTAAGGGAAGACATTTTTAGTGAACGCTCAGCGTGAGCAAAGGCCTACCTTCCTCTGGGGTATCTCGGCACCGAGAATGGAACTTAAGAGACTCTTGGTGACCGTTTGTTGGCTACTGCTAGCAGAATCTTCAAGTAGATCAGATGCACCAATGAAATGTTCTTTAAATACTTACAGGTACGTGATGCATGTTTACCATGAGCTAGTCCATTTGTGCCAGGAGTTCATCTTTACACAGAGCATTCCCTGAATCCAGCTGTAATGGTTAATTCATTACCTTAAGAATGACTCAGAAATTTTCCTAGGTTATTTTTAGCAGCAGAGCGCCAGAGAGGGCTCCAAAGAGGATCACAGCTAATTAGTGACCTTCCCCAGGATCAGCACTTTGGAGGTAGAAGTTGTGATAGTTACCTATAACTGCAAAGCACAATTCCTCCCATCTTTAAAAAAAACAGTTAAAAAACTGGCTTAAAACAACAATAAACATTTATTATCTCAGAGTTTTTGTGAGTCAGGAATTCAAGAGTCAGGAATTCAAGAGTGACTTAGTTGGGTGGATTTGGCTTTTATATATATAAAATATCTAAACTAGTGTATATTATATAAAATTTATATGTTATATATAAACTATATAACTATAACTATATATAACCTATATATATATATTATGTATATATAATTTATTATGAGAAATTGGCTCACACAATGTGGATGTTACGAAGCCCCATTATCTGTTGTCTACAACCTGATGCCCAGGAAAACTGGTGTTGTAATTCAGTCTGAGTCTGAAGGCCTGAGAATTGGGGGAGCCAATGGTGTAAATCCAAGTCTGAGGGCAGGAGAATATGAGATGAGAAGTCCCAGCTGAAGCAGGAAGAAGAGGGATGAATTCCTCCTTCCTCCACCATTTGTCCTATTCAGGCCCTTCGGATTGTATGATGCCCATCCACACTGGGGAGGGCCATCAACTTTACTGTTTCTCATCCAGAAACACCCACACAGACACTCCCAGAAATCATGTTTAATCTGGACACCCCATGGCCAGTCAAATTGACACAGGAAATTAACCATCATGGGGTCTCTCGTGAAATTGCGGTAGGGACGTCGGCTGGGGCCGCCATCATCTGACGGGTTAGAGGATCAGCTCTCACGGGGTCGCCCACGTGGCTGGCATATTCGTGCTGGTGTGGGCAGGAGGCTGTAGGTCCTCACAGGGGCCTCTGTAGGGCTGCTGGCCTCCTCACAGCAGGGCAGCTGGTTCCTCCTGAGTGAGTAATCCAAAGAGATCAAGGCAGAAGCTCCAAAGTCTTTTATGACTTAGCTTCAGAAGTCATCATCATCATTTCCACAATATCCTAGTGGTCACACGAGTGAGTCTTACTCAGTATGGGAGGGGATAATACAAGAGTCAGGGATCACTGGGGACCAGCTTGGACGTTGGTTACCACAGAGCCCAATACAGCAAGTGAGTTAAAACCGGGAGACTCTTGACGTCAGAGGACGTGGTCTGCCATTTGGTAGGTAGGTATCCTGTTAAAGACTCAACTTCCTTTACCTCTAAAGTGGGACAATTGGTCCTGCCTGGTTTGCCATAATGAGTCGTGATGAGGACCAAACTACACAGAACAGTACAGATGTTAGTCCCAGTGATTATTCCTAAGCCACCTTCGTTTAAAAAAAAATGCAAGAGAGAGAACCCTACGTCCTTGCTTATTGATGGCTATTCAGCAAAGCATAGGGATTCAGGCCTCCAGGGGAGGCAGCTGCAGTGCGGTGGGTACAAGGATGCGCTCTAGAGTGAGGCTTCCTGGGCTCACAGCTCAGCTCCACCACTCACCAACGGTGTGACCCGGGGCCAGATACTCAATTCCTCTGTGCCACAGTCTCTGCACATATTTCCGTGGGAATGATGACAGTACCTGCTTCATAGGGATGTTGTGAAAATTAAATTAGCTAATTCAGGTGAAACATTAAGAACAGTGCCTCCTGACATTCCGTGACTGCTTGATATAAATCCTAGCTTTGGCTCCAGAGTGGCCACAAAGTCTGGAAACATAGATATTATTATTATTATTATTTTTTTTTTTTTTTTTGCGGTACGCGGGCCTCTCACTGTTGTGGCCTCTCCCGTTGCGGAGCACAGGCTCCGGACGCGCAGGCTCAGCGGCCATGGCTCACGGGCCCAGCCATTCCACGGCACGTGGGATCCTCCCAGACCAGGGCACTAACCCGTGTCCTCTGCATCGGCAGGCGGACTCCCAACCACTGCGCCACCAGGGAAGCCCTAGATATTATTTTATCACGTGTTATAATGTGATATCCATAAACCATTTATTATATATTGGCCTGTGTTGCTAGACTTGGTGGCCAACCTCTATTATGGCCTCTGATCCTGACTGTCCAGGCAGTTTACTCTGTCCTTTAGTTGTGCCTGTAATCCAGTTGGCTGATCTGGTATAAGATCCTAATCTCTCATTAGAGAGGAGAAGGCCCTCATTATACTTGTTAATGTTGACCCCACTTCCAAGCTTCCCCAGATGTAGGTGCTGCTAACACTGCTCTCCAGGGTGTTGCTCACCCCAGTGGGCCTCTTTATTACATGAGCACACAGGGCAGAGAAGATGCCCCGTGCTATTAAGTTGGTTTTGCAAATCCCAGTGGCCAACTACATAATGGCATAAAGATACACCTCACCTCGAAGGGGGCAGGGTACCAGACATCACATGAAAAGGGTTCCGAACAACCTGTAAAATTGCCCTAGGAAAAGAATGTTCCAGAGCAGGAAGGTTTGGAGTTGCAGAGATGTATCTCATGTTAATAATATTGAACATACAAAACTCTGAGTCTAGAAACTGGTAGTTTTGATGGTGTTATAACTTATGTTATAAAACGACTCTTTGCAAATAATTTACCAGTTTCTATAAATACCCAGCTCTCTGGTTTGTTTAAATATTTTTTATTTTCTTTTTTAAAGGATTTGAGGCACATCTTTCTGGAGAACATCTATCACCTAGGTTTTCCCAAAACATGTTCTTGGAACACTAATCCCATGGGGTGTTACTGGATGTTACATTAAAAAAGTTTCAGTGATCAAATGAGGTCAGGAAACACTGGATTAAACATAGTTAAACAAGCTTGCTTTTTACAGGACTTCTCAGAGCCTTTAATATACTAATATTCCTTATCAATCTCTAAGAGGGTGATACAATCTAAAGTTTTTCCTACATTTATTTGATCGTAAATCATTTTGGGAGGGGGGATATATTTCAGAAAAAGTATTCAGCGGAAAATAGATATAGGAAAACATAGACCTAATAATTGCAAACCTACTGGTTCATCTGCGTGCCACATCCACATTCGATTATTTCTGGTAACACCATACCCCTCTCTTGAGAACTGTTCCCAGCCGCATTCATGTGGTCCGCAAGGGAGCTGGCATTTTCTTGACCACAAGCAACACACCTCCTAGCCATAGGAGTGAGCACCAGACCTGGGCTGGGCCACTCAGTCCCTTTTCTGAAATCTTTGGATTTGGGACCAATGATTCTTTCCCTGGTGGCTGAGCCTGTAAGACATAAGATGTGAAGAACTGTTAGTTGTTATGTTTTCTTGTATCCGGAGAAAGCTGTTCTGTGATGGTGTTTACTAATACTAACAGGCAGAGGGAAAAACATGGGAGACGGAGAGACCAGATGTATTTGACTCCTTGGTTCTGGCTCTGGACTTCTCATTCCATTACCACTTTTGTGCAGTTTGGATAATCTATGTCAGTACTACTCAAAGTGTACTCAGGTGTGTTTGTGGACCAGTGCTGTTTCCCAAACTGTGCATTATTTGTCTGTAGTGAGGTAAATTCAGAAAGTGAGTGTTTAGTAAATTAAGAGGCATTTTATTTTTCTAGTAATTCATATTGATGTAATTTACCAAAGTACTGATCTACCTGGGCCTTGGGGCTTCCCTGGTGGCGCAGTGGTTAGGAACCTGCTTGCCAAGGCAGGGGATGCGGGTTCGAGCCCTGGTCCGGGAAGATTCCACATGCTGTGGAGAAAATAAGCCCGTGCGCCACAACTATTTAGCCCGCATGCCACAACTACTGAAACCCGCGCACCTAGAGCCTGTGCTCTGCAACAAGAGAAGCTGCCACAATGAGAAGCCCGTGCACGGCAACAAAGAGTAGCCCCCACTTGCCGCAACTAGAGAAAGCCCACATGCAACAATGAAGACCCAATGCAGCCAAAAATAAATAAAGAAAATAAAGAAAAAAACTCCTGGGCCTTCAGCACAGATAGTTTGAGAAACACTGGTCATGAGATATTCTAGCAGGGCTGCTATATACGGTTGTGTAGGTAGTGCACTGCACAACTCTAGGAAGTGCAGATCATATAGGTGGCAACGTGAATGATTCCACCCTGCCTGAGTTGTACAGTGTACAACTGGCCCAACAGTTGACACAGTCCTTTGATCTCAGTATCCTTCCAACAAATTCCTTTTTGTTTTGCTTAAATTAGCCAGAGTCTTTTTGCTGTTGTTACTTTCAACCTAAGGAAATTTAAATAACACATCTTCTACTGTCCCAGTGGCCTATTTCAAGTGTCTACTATATATAAGAGATCTGGTTCTGGAGTCTGACTTTCCCACGGTATGATTCATCCATTTTGCTGTCTTGTTAGTTCTCATGGAGGGAAAGCAGGTTAGTATATACCGCTTGGGAGGACACCAGACATTCTACGCCACCAAACCGGACAGTCTGTGACTGGGCACAACGGCATTTAAAGGTTCCCTTTCTTTTCACATCTGAGCCCCAGTGTAACAAGCTCTCACAATTAGCTTCAGTGAAGGTAGGCCCGTTGGGCATTCTGAACACTTTGTTGGTGGACTCGTAATATGGGTGTCTTTCTAAAACAGTTTTATAATATCTAAAGCTTTAAAAATGCTCTTTCCCCTTCTGAGAATTATACTTCTAAGATCCTCTCTTAAGGATCTGAAAGATCATCAAAGATTTATCCCCAATGATGGCCACTGTGTTGTAATTGTAAAAACAGAAATTAGGAATAACCTAAATATCCAATACACAGTTGACCCCTGAACAATGAACACAGAGTCCAAACCTGTGGACTGCATTTTTTTCAATAAATATACAGTTGGATCTCCTTATTCGTGGACTTTGCATCTGCAGATACGGAGGGCCAGCTGTATTCATTGTACTCCACCATTTATAAGGTGGACTTTCATAAGGGACTTGAGCATCCCAGGATTTTGGTATATGAAGGGGCTCGTGGAACCAATCCCTTATGGTTACTGAGGAGGATTAAGTAGATAACTGAGTATCTAATTAAGTAGACAATAGAAAATGAGTAAAAGAATAATCTGAATCCGTTAAAATTATGTTTACAGAGTTTCCAACAATATGGAAAATTATATAATGTTAGGTTAAAAATCAGAATGCAATAGAATATATATGTAAGGGGAAAATGCTAAGAAAAAAGACTGAAGATATTTAGGCTAAAATGCTAATAGTGACTGTTTCTGAGGAGTGATATTTTATTTTATTTTTAAAAAACATTTTATTTATTTATTTATTTATTTTTGGCTGCGTTGGGTCTTCTTTGCTGTGCATGGGCTTTCTCTAGTTGCGGCGAGTGGGGGCTACTCCTCACTGCGGTATGCAGGCTTCTCATTGTGGTGGCTTCTCTTGTTGTGGAGCATGGGCTCTAGGTACGTGGGCTTCAGTAGTTGTGGCTCACAGGCTCTAGAGCGCAGGCTCAGTAGATGTGGCGCATGGGCTTAGTTGCTCCGTGGCGTGTGGGATCTTCCCGGATCTGGGCTCAAAGCTGTGCCCACTGCATTGGCAGGCGGATTTCTAACCATTGCACCACCAGGGAAGTCCCAGGAGTGATATTTTAAATGATTAACATAAAACATATTTGTCTAAAATTTCTAAAATTTATGTTAAGAATACATATTACAGATTGTAAATCAACTATACTCAATAAAATTTAAAAAAAGAGTACATATTACTTTGATAGTCAGGGGAAATAAAGTTAAATTTTTTTTTATTCAAACAGAAAGTCACAAAAATTAAAATCATCCTCATCAGTTCACTCAGTCCCATGTAATTAATTTTTTTTTCATCTTGATCTTTTGTTAGCACTTTTATGAGTTCATCAGTTTTCCATTAGAGTTCTGAAAATGCTTATCCATTCAGTTCAGCAGTATAGTCAGTTACCAGAAACCTGTACTTGTCAGAGTCTTTTCCATGAATTCCTTGAAGATGAAACCTTTTATAGGAGCATATTTGCAAAAGCATCAGAGTACACCCAGAACTGTCTGTAAGTGACAGAAGACTTAAAAATGGCCACGGTTAAAGATTTGATGAAAGTTCATAATAATGCAATTGACAAGGAAATTTAGTTATTTCTGAGATATACATTTTAAAGTAATAACTAGAATTATGACTTATAACATTATACCAGAACATATAAGAGTTTTAGAAATTTCATGTAATGTCTGAAACATTTATATTAACATATTTCCATACAAATAACCCAAAGAAAGTTTAGTATTAGTTGTTTTGTTTGTTTGTTTGTTTATACTGCAGGTTCTTATTAGTCATCAAGTTAAATATTTAAAAAGAAAAAATAAAGACAGGGCAGCTGTATGTTTGAGGTTGGGCCCCAAAACATAGCTGGTGAGGTCACTGCAGGCTTCAGGTCTCAGTTGAGCAGGTTGATTTTCACAGTTCCTGGAGAGCATCTGGACCAGAGGCCCCGATTCACTGACAAGCACACTCAGCCCAGCTCAGAGTGGACACTCATGCATGTACTGAGAGCATATGTCCAGCAGTTTCTGTTTCCATGGTTAACATTTCCTGATCTTACCCTTGGTGCCAGGAGTGCCTCTGAAATACCCATGATAGCAAGGTTGGGGCAAAGAGGCTTAAAAGAGACTGAGGCATAGATGAAGGATATGCATTCCCCCAGCCCAGCAACTCCACTCCTAGGTACACAGCCTGGACAAACCCACGCATATTCATGAAAACTCATTATGCCATTGTTTGCAAGAGTAAAAAATTGGAACACTGGGAAAAAAGTGGACACATTGCCTTCCATCAAAAGGAGAATGAATATATAAATCATACATTTTCATACAATGAAATACTACTCAGCATCAAATTAAATGAATTAACATTAATATAGATGAATCCCTGATCAAGAATATCAGCGAAAAACAGAGCAAGTGGCAGTTTGATTCCATCTATACTAACATCATATTTATTTGTTTATCATATTTCATATATTATTTATTATATTATATAAAATATAATTTATTAATACTATATTAATTTATATTGTTTACATTTATGATTCCATTAAGATTAAGTTAAAATATGTGAAAACAACATTATTTATGGATGTCCACTCACAGCGAAAGTAAAGTCATGCATGGGAATAGTAAACATCAAACTCCAGAGAGTGGTTTCCCCTGGGAATAGAAAAAAGAAAAAGAAATCAGCCTATGGAGGCTTCAAAGGCATCTGTGAAGTTTTGTCTTTAAAAATATATATCCGAAACAAATATGGAGAAAAATGTTAGGATTTGACAAAGCCTGGTGATGTGCACGAATTCTATCATTTTCTATTCTCTTTCCTTTTAGAAGTATTTCATAATAAAAACATATATAGTAACAAAAATAAAGTAGGGCACCAACCAGGATGTTCTGAGCATGAGACAGGTGGAGATGACCAGGGGAGAGATGGGCTGGCATGCACTCGGGATGCAAGTCTGGATGTGGCAACACCAGGCTCGAGGGCCCTGGATGCCTCCCTGCATGGTGCAGTCTCAGCTCTGCTCACCAACACGTGCGGTGCCTCTTTCCCCTTCCTGTTTTCATGTCTGATCTGGTGGCTCCTCTCTGATCTGCTGTCTGCTGGGAATCACACGTCTCAGCACCAAGGTCAAGCCCCTGACTACTGTTGCACTGGTGAACTGCCTGCCCGCGTGCGCCTCCTTGGGTGGCTTCAGCCTTTATACTCCTGGGGCTGTGTAAGAAGAGCACAAGTTCACACCCACCTCCTGCCAAAGGACAGGGGAATCTTGGAGGCTTGGAGATCCTGATTTATCTCCCTCAGGCTTTCCCAGGTGCTCACATAGTGCATGGGTCTCCGATGTCCTGGTTTCAGGCACTTATTAATCTGTCTACCTCATCTTCTTTATTCTTCATAAGAATGGGTTGAGTCCAGGTCAGTGCCAACATTCCAAGAAAATCCAGTCTGGGCCTCCTCATCTGGTCTTGGAATCTGGAGACCTACCTGCTCTGGAATCCCAGCTCAGCCAGCAAACGTGTCTCCTCTCTGGACCTCCCTTTCTTCCCCTGGTAAGTGGGTCATGGACCTCACCAGGTTGGCATGATGTCATGATTGCATAATGTCTCACTTGTCAAGGCTCCAAGCACAATGCCTGCACAAGACACAACACATTAATTTAACTTTTCCTAGGGACAAATTTAGCAATTAATGTCGGCAGGCCTTTCAGGTTCTGATCGTTTCTTTCTTCCCACCAAGGTACTTCCCCCTCTTCCTTCCTCTGCCCCTCTCTTCTCCCAACTCCCTTTCCCTAGGTTACCTCTGAGTGCTCAGGCTCCTATAGAACAGCCTGAACCCCAGCCTCCAGCTCTGGATAAGACTTTCCAACAGTGATTCTCAACCTTGTAGAACCTTAGAATCCCCTAAGGAGCTACTAAAGCACCAAACTCCAAAACGGCACAACAACAACAGTCTCCCATCCAACCCCCAGCCCCACCCCCTGGAGAATATGATTCACTTGGTCTGAAGCGGGGGTAGGGGGCAGGCACTGTATTTTCTTTTACTACCCACCCCTACCGGGGCAGGTGATCCTCATGTCTATTTGAAGACTCTTATCCCTGAAAGCACTACAACTTCCTCTTGGGCCCCTTCCCTCCTTGGCATGCTCCCCTATTATCATAACAATGGGGAAACCCAGCATACCTTCATTTTTCCATTTCCCAAACTCTTTTTTGAGAAACATTTAATAATTTACAGGTTCTTCCTGAAGTTTTCCCTTAACTTTGACCTTGGATAACTTGTATGGTAGACAGAACAGAAATAACCTCCAGGCTGCCCTGAAGGGTGAATTGGGTTTTCCTTCCAGAGCCGATATGTACTTCTGTTTGGCTTGCCCTGGGACCAGCTACCAGTCTGCACATAGGGCTCACTTTTCCTTTGCCACAGATCTGGAATAAACAGTCCACATGGAACCCAGCTAGATCAAGCCCACTGTGAAGACTCTGTATTCAGGTAACGTTTCCTGCTTATTTTTGGCTCATCTACTCCTGAGACACAGATGTTCCACCGTGGCTGACACCTCTGAGCAGCCCTGGTGTTCTTGGCCCTTGCAGGCATTGCGGGCTTGAGGATCCTTCTGAAATCTTCTACATTAGCCCATGTCCTCCCAGCTATGGCTCCTCCTAGCTATTAGACTTCCCAGATGTGTATGACACAGCAAGACTGGGAGGTTCTGGTTCTCTCTGAGGCTGCTTCTCCAACTCCAAGCACAGACCCCAGGCTAATGGAGGAGCTGAAGCCTGGAGAGTAGAAGTGGCTTACCCACAGCAACTAAAAATGATGCGGTTGGTGGGCCAGTGCTTGGAATTCTTGGCTTTGCTTCCTTCATGTCCAGGGCCTAGGGTTGGGATGTTGCCTCTGGAGCCGCGTACTTAGATCAGCAGCATTTAGCTTTGAATGAGCAGCATGGCTCAAGTCTATCTTCTGGCTAAATGAGGTGGTGACCCCCTGGGAGGTTCCACAGGCCTTGGCTTAGAACTTGCTGTGAAAGGTGAGGGGGAGGCTCACTTATACTTGAACAGTCATATCAGGATGTGGTTAGACCGAGAGAGACAGCAGTACCAAGGAAGGTTGGCTGAAATTTGGGGAAAACACCAACAGGTTGAATATACCTGACTATATATTTTTTGATATTTGGTTAGGCTCTTGATGGGTAGGTGGAATTTCATACTTGACTCCCCTACTCCTGTAAAACAACTTGCATGCTTATGCCATTTGACGGCTTAGGCCATTTCAGCCTCACAACACCACTGGTTGAGCTTATCATTGTTTTACAGATAAGAGAGCTGAGGAGCAGAGAGGTGTGGGCTGGGTTGTCAGAGGAGCTGGGAAAGGCCATGGCTCCTTCCTCTACAGCATTCTTCCTCCCGTTTTTCAGCATTAGCCCATCAGCTTTCCGGGTTTCTACTTCACCGTCGCACACCAGCCCAGTCCATTTCAAAACAAGGATTTACCTGCTGGTAAGACTCTATGTAGTCCAGGTGATCATCTGACTCACAAAAGGGAGACATCAAAAACTATGTTGGGGAGAGAGGTTTTGTCTCATGTTCTGAACCCTTTTAGTTCCCATGCCCTTCCCTCCTGCCTTATACCACTATGGCAAGAAGCACTAGCCAATTAATTATTTCTCTGCATATATGCTGAGTACCTTTCATGTGGATGGTCCTGGAAAGGGCTCATGGAAAGACAGAGATGAATTCGATAAGTCCCTACAGGAATGGCAGATGTGTGCTCCAGTAGACCCACTCTCCTTTCTACACCCCGGGTAGACATCACAAATCTATCAGCCATTCCTTCCCATTAAGCCTGAACATGACCTCTCAAGATTCTGATCTAGGCAACCATGAACATTCAGTGGAATTTGTACTCAAGTTAATAAGAGCTAGAAGTTGATAAGCACTTACTATGTGCTGGGCACCATGCTTCATTCACTATCACATTACTTCCGCATAACTCCAGGAAGCAGGCACTGTCATTATCCTCTTTTTACAGATGAGTAAACAGTCTTAGAGAAGTTAAGTATCTTACCCCCACCCCTACAATGGTTCTAAGACTTGAACCCAGCCAGTCCAACTCCAGAGCTTGCATCCTTGTTCATTTACTCTTTACTGCTATCTAGTTTCCAACCCTGAGCTGCTGTCGTGTCTGCCTTTCTGAGCACAGAGCTGGTGCAACTTGTGAGTAAAAATAAGTTAACATCTCCTGGCTGCTCTGCCAACTCCCCTGATGTTTCACAGCCAATGATCATGAGCCTCATTGCACAGAAGGAAGCATGTATGGGCTGTGACATCTCCAAGGTGACAGCTCAAATGACAGGAAGAAATGGGAGAGGGAATAGTGAATTCCCAAACCCAGACCTCTACGTCAGCCCAGGAACCTTGGGGACTTTGGGGGTTTTCTAAATGCCTCTTCTCATACTCAAAGTCTAACACAGTTTAATTTTGCAAACACACCTGGAGTGTGGGGCTGAAGAGCAATATAAGCAATAGATCTGGCTAAAACCTGCCTCAGGTTTTGTAAAAGAAAGTTGCTGATGAAGTAGAAGCAACTGGTGTTAAATGATTATCTCATAGGAATTCCTACAGTCTCACTATCAGCCTGGGCTCCCCTTTGAGCTTCCTGGGACCATCTAATTGAATAGTTACAACATTAAATTTGAACAATAAAAGGAGTTCGCAGTTCAGTTCCTTTAGGTGTGTTTGTTATATAGTCTGTCAAGTTTCATTAGGAAAAAAAATGAATTCATTACACTTTAAATATTACATATTTCCTATTTCTGAACACGTATGGAACCAGAAAAATGGCTAAAAATGTGGAATAAAGTCTAAAAAAACAAAAGCATAATACCTGCCTTTTTCATCCCTCTGTATTGATAACACTTAAAAGGCCAACCTAATTAGCCAAATTGTTTTCCTTTAACTATGGGCAGATGGCTTTCTTTCTAAAACTCTAGAGAAAGATTAAGTATCTAACTAGACTTACAGGTAGAATGTGATAAATGTTTCTGCCACCTGCATCCTAAGAATGAAGAACAAGAATACCCACAAGTAGTATATGAGCTGTTCTGGGTTCTGTAGTGTCCCCCCCCCCCCCAATTTGTGTCCTCCTAGAACCTGTGGATGTGATCTTATTTGGAAATAGGGCCTTTGCAGATGTAATCAAGTTAGGTTGAGGTCATACTGGATGAAGGTGGGTTATACATTCAATGGCTGGTGTCCTTAGAAGGAGAGAGACACACAGAGACACAGGGAGAAGGCCACGTGATAGCAGAGGCAGAGACTGGGGTTGTGCAGATGTAAGCAAGGAATGCCAAGGATTGCCAGCAACCATAAGCGAGGAAGAGGCAAGGAAAGATTCTTCCCTAGAGCCTTCAGGGAAAGCATGTTCCTGCTGATCCCTTGATTTTGGACTTCTAACCTCCACAACTGTGAAAGAATAAATCTCTGTTGGTTTAAGCTACCTAGTTTATGGTACTTTGTTACAGCAGCCCTTTAAAAGTAATAAATAATGGAATTTGAAATGGAATTTGGACTAACATTCATTCCAAACTTCCTTTCTCAGAGACCCTTAGATTGAGGTCTTGATGTGGGTTAAGTGTTCTCCAGACGATCTCCCTCCCATTTCATCAAGTGGTGAGAAAAAGAAACCCAAACGGTGTATGACAGTTTCTGGAAGTCAAGAATAGGCAACGTTTATGAAGGTTTTTCTCTAGCTACCTGCTCACCATAACAACTGAAAACTGGAGACCAGAATCCACTTTTATTTTAGAGAAACAAATGCTCTTCCCAGAGCACTGAGCTGACTAAATCCAATAGCATTGAGAGTCCTGCTTCAGGCATGGACACATATTTATTGAGTGGCAATGAGGGATACCTGCCTACTTCTATTTAGGGAAGAAAGTCTGACATGGTGTTTGACTGGGCACATTGGAAGAGCCCAGAAACTTTCAAAAGTACTGATGACTGGGTCTCATCCCAGAGATTCTGATTTAACTAGTCTAGGGTGCCACTGGGCATCAACATTTCTAAAAGTTCCCCTGGATGATTCTGAAGTGCAGTTAGGGTTGAGAAGTAGTGGCATAAGTACCTGTAGATTCCAGCCATTGGGTGACATTTTCCAATTGTTACAGTAAATTAAGAAAAATTAGTAAAAACATTAAAATATATAATGAAGAGAGAGAATAAGATAAACAAAAAGTCAACATCCAGGATGCAATCAGACTCTATAGTAAGGTCCTCAAATATTTAAACAATGCAGCAGCTATTTTGTAAAGAATGGTCTCTCCCACAAGTGCAGCTCTGAGGTCAATGAAATGAGTTTGAATCATTTTGTTTATTGGCGCCTTCAGCACAATACCTAGCACAGAGCAGGCTTCAAGAAACATTGGCCAATGGCGTCTCTTTAAGAAAAATAGAAAGCCATGGTTCAGATTTCCCTTGGTAGCTTCTCTTCTCCTCCAAAGAAATCTAGATCATCCAAATTACCCCTCAAAGGCTTCTTAATTATTAAGAAGGCAAACCCAGTTCTTTCAGTTAAAAAGTTAATTACCATTTACTGAAGCTTCTATATTCATTTTAAGTGGGTTAAACGGATGATTCAGGAGAGTTAGGTGTTCTTACGTGGTATTTGAGCCCGTTATAAACACTGACTAATCGACATACATACTTAGGCCCATTTTAAGGGACTTTAAAGTTTCACACTTGAATCAATCATAGGAGGCTATTGTTTGATAATTTTGTATGGCATTGTTGATCATCTTTGTGATTTATTTGCTGCCAAGTTCTTAATTAGAAACACAACCTCCATTTATTCTATTGTTATAAGAAAACATAATCCACTTATAATATGATTTTCAGGAGTATACCTTGGTAAAAGGTGGGAATTGCCCATCCTCACATGAACTAGTAGGTGCTATGTGGATATTTAAGGGAGGGATGATGGTGGGGTGGAAATACTCAACTCCCTGGAGGTGGATGGGTTTGAATCTAGCTTTCATGGCATAGCACCACTGCTGTCATCTCTTTTTGGTTTTGAGCATGTATATGTGACTATACAAACACTTAGCAAGGACCAGACAAGAGAGGCCAATTAGGCTTAAACTTGTTTGCCAAAAGTGATAGATCCATTGGTAGTGACTGCTTGGGCTACTGGGTTAAAAATTGTTCTGAAGCCAAATCCACGGTCAGAGGGAAAGAGTACCAAGACTGATTAGCAATGTCTTAGAGAATGCAAGAGGAGGGAAAGGAAGCATGAATGCCAAGCATTTGCTATGATTATCTGAGACCCTTTTTTGGAAAGACAAGAGCAAATAGGCCTTACACCAGTCACAGGAAGTCCTCCTTATTTTCTAAGCAACTATATGCCCACATTGGAAATTCAGTGTGTGGTGTAAAGCTGGGTGAACTTTGGCTAAGAGTCCCAGTTGAGAAGTTCCCTAATAAGGTGAAGCATTTTGTTTGAGACCAGCTAAGGTCTGCACAGTGCTTTCCATTTAAGGCCGAACAATTGCTCTCTACTACCACTTATTCTATTTTCATTCATTCATAAAAAAGAACTCTGCTGTTTGTGAGGTGTTTAAGAATATAGTGCAAGAGGCCACACTCTGCTTCAAAGAACAATGGTCAATGTCCAACCTTGATGTTCAGGCTTGTACTCAGCAGTCCTTTAAAAAGCTGCACGTGACATTACTACCCCAACCCTTCTTATTTCCCACCATTCAGCACCATGATTCTCACAGTTTGACTTCACTGTATGAGAGAAGAGTCAGGATGAACATCTGACCTGAGGAACTGGAGTTGCCATTCTGGAGATGAGGATGGTTGTGGGAGGAGCAGGTTTTAGGGACAGATCATGAGATCAGTTCTGGATAGGTGAAATTTGGGATGCCTATTAAATATCCAAGTGGGCAGTTGGACAGATGTGTCTGAAAATCCAGAGGGGGAAATGCGGGCCACAGATATATATCTGGGAGTCATCAGCTTATCGATGGAATTTAAAAACATGGAGCTGAATGAGATCAGATAGTGAAGTTCAGATAGTTCAGAACCTAATAAGTTCAGAAAGACCGAGCTTTGGGGTAACTTCAAGGTAAAGAGGTCCAGAGATGAGGAACCTGCAAAGATTCCTGCTCTGAGAAAGAGCAGGGTGTAAAGTAGGACGAAAGCCAGCAGAGTGCCCTGGTAGCCAAGTAAAGAAAGGGTTTCAAGGAGGAAGAGTCATCATTAACTAGGTCACACGCTGCTGATGAGCCAAGTAAGGTGACGAATGGAGAACTGACCATTGGGTATAGCAGTGTGGAGGTCATTGTTTTATTTTATTTTATTTATTTATTTTTTTTGAGGTACGCGGGCTTCTCACTGTTGTGGCCTCTCCCGTTGCGGACGCGCAGGCTCAGCGGACATGGCTCACGGGCCCAGCCGCTCCGCGGCACGTGGGATCCTCCCAGACTGGGGCACGCACCCGTGTCCCCCGCATCGGCAGGCGGACTCTCAACCACTGCGCCACCAGGGAAGCCCTATGCATATTTTCAATGTAAACTTTTTCTTGAACTATTATATATGTGTGTGTATATACACACACACACGTGTGTGCACACACACACACAAATGTGTTTTCAAAGTAGACATACCTTCATCAATAAACAGAGCCTTACCAGCACTCCAGAAACTTCCCTCATACCTTCTCATTACTCAAAGGTAACCACTGTCTTGACTTGTAGCATCATGGATTCGTTTTACCTGTTTTTGAACTTCATGTAAATGGAATCAAACAGTATGTACTCTTCTATGTCAGACTTCTTTTACGCAACAGTTTACTTCTGTGACCCATCCACTGTGTGTGTGTAGCAGTCATTGTTCATTCGCATGGCTGTATAGTATGCCATTGTTTGAATATACCGCAATTATTGATCCATTCCACTGTTACTGGACATTTGGACCATTTCTAGCTTTTACAAGTAGGCCTGCAATGAATGTTCTTGCACACATTATTGAACACATGTACACTTTTCTGCTGGATATTTACCTGAGAGTGGGATGGCTGGGTCATACATCCAAGTGCTATATATGCTTTTGGTCATATTCTCGTTACTCAGCAAGCCCAGGAGCAGAGTTCTAGACCCTGGAACCACACAGTCTGAGTCTCTGCAGTCTATGGCCTCTGAGATGGTTTGTCCAGCCCCTTCTTTTTCATATGAGAAGCCTGAGACTCAGGCTGTGTGACTTGCCCCAGGTCTCCTCATTTCTGGGCCAGTATGAATCAAGACTCGTGTTAGTCAAATACCTCTTAGTATTCACATGGGGGAACTCTCCTCTCTGACCCAGGAATGATCACACGCCATTGCAATTTGCCTAACAAACACTCTTGTTTATTAAGTACCTGTAAAGTGCTGGGCACATGGTGTCATATGTTTAAATTACATATTATCTCTAGTCCTTACAACAACCCTTCAAGACGGGTAGTATCAACTCTGCTTTTCAGATGGGCAAATGCGCTCAGGGGAGATGAATACCTCGCTCAGCTTTCCACAGGACATGGCAGAGGGGGATTGGAGCTCTGCTTGTAATTCCTTGGGAGACAGAGGAGTGTCTCTGTCTTATGAAGCTATTGCTGCTTGGGTGCAGGGAAACATTTTCTTTCCCTCAGGCCCTAGGGCTCCTCCCAAGTCTAGATAGTCCAGTTTTCTATCACGGACCATGTGACTAAAAGAAGGCAACTCAACAGGCATGCGCTTAATGTAGCTCCCCTTTCCCTGTAAGGGGCTGCTGACAGTCATTGTGAGGATAAACATCTCTCTGCGAAAGCTACAGAGGGGGTGAGCTCTTGCTCCCTTAGCTCTCCCCAGAAGCCTGTGGGGCAGTGAAACTTGATGTTCAGAAACTAATTGAACCCATTTCAAAGGAGCTGGAACGTGGTCTTCATTATCGCAAGAATCTTTATAGACATCCACTTCCTGTTCCTGTCCCATGTCCTGTATGATATCTCAAAGATAAGAAGAAGATAAACGATAATCATCAACATGTATTAGGTACTTACATTGTGCCATGTACTGACTGATTACTCTTATATGAATGATTGCATTTGGTCCTCCCAGTGACATTTTGAGGTAAGAACTGTTATTATCCCCATTTTACAGATGAGGAGACAGATGTTTAGAAAGATGAAGTAACTTACCTAAGGGCAACCATTAGATGAATGAACTGGGGCTTCACTGTGGGCCTGCACAGCAGTGGTGCTCTGTTCTTGTTGGCTGAGTTGATGCAATGCTCGTTTCCCAACTGATACCTCCCTTTGATTAAGGTTTTTGTTGTTGTTTTCTTGTTGCTTTAAATCATTCATCTGGGAATGTTCGTAGTCTTATCACAACCACCACAAGCTAGCAAAGTGAATCCTGTATTTGTGAGGACAAGTCTCCCTTACCCTCCACCTTGGAAAGAGAGAGGCTTTTTTTTTTTGCTTACTGAAATCAGCTTAAATAATCAACTGAGTTAAGAAAGAGACGGGTGGGGGAGGGAGAGCAGTTCAGGGAGAATGTGGGTGTTGAGGGGATTGGAGATGGCAGCGTGGATAGTACCATGTAGCCGTGGGGTTTGTTTTAGCCTCTGACTGGCCCCCTGTATCTTCTTTGACCGACCCTACTTCAGCTTCTTTGTTGATAAGATTTCCAGGTAGCTGGTGGGCGGGGTAAATGTATCTGTGGACTATTACTTTTAGGATTTTTGAAAAACGTTGAAAGGATTTGTGTTGTTTTGAAATTCACTGATGCTTTTAGGGCATAGCTCTTAATTTTTTGTTTTGTTATTATTTTATAAAGAGAACAAATTTTATGAAAAGAACACTTCAGGTTTTAAGTGTTCATCTCCTCTGTTTTCCAGATGGAAACTCAGTGTATTACCAAGTGATCCATCCCTGTGGGAATACAGATTTCCTGCTCCTTCTAGCCTCTCCGCAATTGGCATTAACTAAAGAGCTGCGGCTAGATCCGCAGAATCAGCAGGTGACTCTCTGGGCCACATGCCGAGGAAGACAGCTGTTTTACTTCAGTTCACTGAAAGGGGAATGGAAAAGGCACCTAAAAGTCTGCTGGCTTATCTATCTTCTCCCTCTCTCTTCTCCCAAAGTCCCTCCACTGACTGAATGATTTTGTGTATGGGTGTAGGGGGAAAGGGAGAAAGAGAAAGAGAAGAAGGGGGAGGAGGAAAGGGGCGGGAGAGACTGAGACGGTACCGGGGCTTTCTGTTCCGAGGCTGGCTATAACATACAGCCAAGAACTTCCAGTCTTTTAAGACTCCCTCCCATTTTTGCCAATACCTGAAAAGGTAGAGGTAAGGAAAAAAAAAAATCATTTGGGAGGAAAAATGCTGACTAAACCATTCTCCAAAGCCACGTTCCAAGAGAGAACCCTGGGAACAAACACTTGAGCTTCTTTCTTTCTTTAAAAAAAAATTGCTTTGTGCTTCTTTTCCCTCTAAAACTCTCATTTTACCACTGCGGACACGAATATCAATCAAGTTGGTAATGGAGTAATCTCAGATGGCAGCTAAGAGCCAGCACACGAATTAACTGCATGACCGGCATAAGTGACTTCACCTGTCTGTATCTTAGGGTCCACACGTGGCAAAGCTATTGTACACTGTCAGGAATGATTCAGACTTGAGAGACGAAACTTGTCAGTGTTTGGTGTGTGTTTGGAGGAGGCCAGGTGTGGCAATATCATAGATCATAGTGGTCCTATAGACATTTTGCAACGGAGATTTCCAACCAGTTTGGACAAGAAACCATTCTCAGTTTTCCCTAGTGTGCAGTGGAGATGTTAAGAATTTCAGTTACTCCTCTGATTAAAATCTAAATGGCTATCACTTTCAAGGTAATATGGAGAACACCACCACTCTGGGGCTCTTTTAATTTTCCTTTGTGTTCAGGCTTTCTATACAAGTTACCTGGAACAAAATTAGTTAAGGTAGAAGAGCTTTTATGAGCCTAATAAGATGGGACTCAACTTAAAATGCCTGGGGATTATCTAGATAGGACGTTGATCCTTTGAAATACAGATTATTACATGGCAGGTGCTGTGTTCAATTCGTGCCCTTAAGGATGCTCACAACCTAGGACCAGGCCAGGGGGCTACGAGCTTACTCTCTCAATCTTATTTGATGAGCATTAAATGCAAAGCAGGTGCCCTTGAAGTGACAGGGGGGTGACTTCACTAGAAGAGCTGTCATCCACATGGACCTTGCTTTGCACTTCAATGGCTTCTCACGTAACGCTCACAGCAAAGAGAACTTCCAAGAAGGGACACAGCTGCGAACTTCAGGTTCTCAGATTCCGAGTCACTAAAGAAATCCTTGACCCTGAGTGTCAACCGTGGAGGCTGGGGTCCCTGGCAGCCTGCCAGCCTTCTTGGAGGGTAGATTTGACAAGAGCAGATGCCCATGCAATGAGTTTCCAACAAAGAGCCTGTTCCACTGGCACATGAAAAGTGTTGTATGGGAAAGTACAACTTTCAAGAGCCTCCGAATTGTTGAGAGAAAATGTCTTGTTCGGGGAGCGACTAGAATCAGGTTCTTATCTGATCCTCTTGAATTACTCTATTTTTTCTCTGCTGCATTTAAATGATGTTTGGGAATAAAGTGTGCAAATATGAGACACAGGCCGTTACTGTGGAAACAAAGTGGGAATAATTATTACTTTGTGTTCCAAGCAAAAGGAGGTTAGGTATTCTAACTCTAGAGATCTAAGAATGGAAGTTAGCAGGAATGAAAAGTAAATAGAGAAGAAATATATCCTAGGGCAGAAAGGGAATCCCCAAAACTAATGTGCCCAAGAGGTCCTTATTTATTCTTTAATAGAACGTGAACAGTTGTAAATGATTTATTTTAAAGACTTGCCTGTGTTAAATTTTTAACCTATAGACGACACATCATGCCTTTGGGACATGCTGTGGCACTTCATGCCCACTTTCTGGATGTCTGGAGAGGAAATGGAAAGTTTAAGTCACTCATTTAAGTAACTGAACCAATAATTAAACGGCAGACGACAAAGAATTCCCTTGGTTCTGGTTGCGAAGGCCACTTTCAAGCACAAATGTTCTGACAATAGAGCGAGCAGGAGAATTTTTTTCTTTAGGGAGGTTTATTCGCACCTCCACTTCTGCCATGTCACCGCTAGTCCAAAGTCTGTTTAGGCCGGGGGAGTCTGAAATCAGTACTCTCAGCAACAGAAAACCATAGACCGAGTGGGGAGGACCCTGAGAAACCAAGTAGCCTGAACTCCTCAGTATCATTCTAAGGATTCCCAGTCCCAAGGTGGGAAGGGATTTGCCTAAGGTCATAGGATTGATTGGAAGGGAGAGGGGCTAAAATGCCACCATATTTGCATTTTAAAAAGATCTCTCTGGATATATACCCAGGAGTGGAATTGCTGAATCATATGGTAGTTCTATTTTTAGTTTTTTGAGGAAACTTATACTGCTTTCCATAGTGGCTGTACCATATATCCAAAGAAAACAAAAACACTAATTTGAAAAGATACATGCACCCCAATGTTCAGAGCAGTATCATTTACAGTAGTCAAGATATGCAAGCAACTTAAGCATTGATCAACAGGTGAATGGATAAAGAAGATGTGATGCCCACATACGCAGTGGAACACTACTCAGTCAAAAAAGGATTAAATTCTGCCATTTGAAACAGCATGGACGGACCTGGCGGGTATTAAGCTTGGTGAAGTCAGACAGAGAAAGATAAACACTGTATGTTATCACTTATATGTGGAATCTAAAAAATACAACAAACGACCGTATATAACAAAACAGAACCAGACTCACACAGGTAGAGATCAAGCTAGTAGTTACCAGTAGGGAGAGGGAAGGGGGAGGGGCAATACAGGGGTCAAGGATTAAGAAAAACTACCATGTATAGAAAAATAAACTACAAGGGTATATTGTACAGCAAGGGACTATAGCCAATATTTTACGATAACTTTAAATGGAGTATAATCTATAAAAATATTGAATCATTATGTTGTACACCTGAAACTAATATATTATAAATTAACTGTACTCAAATTTTTTTTTTAAAAATAAGAAGATCTTGCTGGCAGCTGCAGATCTGAGACCATCAAGGTCATTGGGCTCTAGAAGAGCCATAAGAGTGGCTTTGGCCAGCATGGTGGGGGTGGACATGGAGAAGAATAGACAGGTTTGAGAGGAGGTGTCCCCTTTGCTGACCATCAAGGCCAATTGATGTTTCAACATACGAAGAAAACGTTGGATTGGAAACCTGGCCTGGGAAGGTGAGTTGAGAGATTTCGTGAATCGTGGCTGCATAAGGCACAGAAGTCGGGCCTCCTTCATTTCTCACTCGGAGAAGCCCCAGAGCCTTGGTCCTCCTACACCATAGCAATTTCTTTTACCTGTAGCTCTTAAAGCATTTTGCAAAGATGCTCCAGCATGGGAAGAGTGAGAGGGACATCTAGGCCTGCCATTAAGTGACTTGAAAAGTCACCGATTTTACTTTACTGTAATTGCAAACTTGGAGGCAACCCAGGTGGATACAAGGTTATTGGTGGTGTTAGTTTCACCCAAAGTAAATAGGATCCAAAGACAACAGTGGTTTGAGAAAATGGTCCTAATCCCTCCAATTGCCCTCATGTGGAAGGGCACTAGCCTCCTCAGTCCTGAAATACTTTCAACTTTGACCTGCTCAGAACAAGAATTTCTGCTGCCCATTTAGGTATTAAGATAATTTTTCTAATCAATTAATAGGCATTTTTAATATGCTTCCTTTAATAATATAATAACTAAGAGTTATTGAGCATTTACTGTCTGCCAGGTACTGCTCTAAGCCATTTACATATAGTAACTATGCGGGGAGAGAGGGACCATCTTACAAACGCTGTGAGAGGTGAACTGGTTTCTAAGCCAGGGCTCCAGGCACCACAGCGCCCAGCACTTTGTTGGATGCTGTGAAGAGAAATGCATCACTGGGCATTTTTCAATTAATATTCACCAGACCTGGGAAGCTTCCTTGTATTGTCAAGGCTGAAGAATTTCCTCTCCGTCCTTTCCTTATCCCCTCTGATTTTCCTGTTTTACCCCAACTCTTGCTATCACTTGGAATTTCCCCTTGTGACAGATCCCATCACTGCCTGGAACTCCCCAATTTTCCCCATCTCAACTCTCTCTCTCTCTCTCTCTCTCTCTCTCTCACACACACACACACACACAGACACACATGAGAGACACTTCCTCTATCTCACCCTCGTGGTGGGGTTGTGGTGGCCTGAGGGGAGGGGAGAAGGGTCTGTACCATCCACCAAGATGCTGCCTCACCAGGTGATGGCCCCATCATGTTGGCTTCATTGTCACACTGCCATGGGTTTTCAGGAAAGGACATCTTCATAGACTCTGGCTGGAGCAGGACTCAAGAAATGAGGGCTGGGGTCCTTGGGGTGAATGAGGGAGGTCTGAGGGGGCCCCACTCTCTGCTGGACCTTCACAGAGCCTGAGATTCTCTGCTCAGGGCCTGACTCTCACTTACTCTGGGTCACTCCTCGCTCAAAGGCTGGGGCAGCTATGGAGAATCTGGCTCCTGAGAGGAATCAGGGAAGGGTCTGCTCTGGGGACAGGCTGGATCTCTTCACTAGATTTGGAGGCAACACTGAAACCTTCAGTCTTCCTGCAAGGAGAAACCCTGCAGAGGACGGGGGACCCTGGAGGGTTCCTGACAGTCCCTGCTCTCTCTCCCCTTGAGCTCATCCTCCAGGGTCTGGAGGCATCTGCTCTCCAGCACCAAGGTCCCTCTGGTCACCTCCCAGGCACTTCTAGTCAGTGAGGTGAGACAAGTCCAAATGACCGTCTCTCCCCCAGCAGGAAGACTGTCCCATGACAGGCCTGATCTCCGTATCACAGACCTGTTGACTGGGAGAGGAATTGTTTCTTGGGCAGCGGCTTGCTGTGCTCAGCCCTGGGTGCGGAAGGCCGGTATCTGACCCAGGCCACCAGTCTGGCTGACCGTTAGAGCCTTGGGGGCACCCCTTTCCTGGGAGAGGAGCCCTTCTTCCCCACACCAATTCCATGCATTAAGTTCCATCTCCACTTGTTGACTCAGAACTCAAATCCCACCTCTTTCTAAAGCCTCTCTGACGTTTCCTCATTTCCCAAATGCTGGACCTGAAAGATCTCTACCCCTCCTCTGACCACGAGTACTGCCCTGCCCCGGACTCTGAGCTCATGGGAAGCAGAGACTGTGTCTCCTTTGTCTCTGCTCGGTTCTCAGAAGGCGCTTGATCAAAGTTCGTTCCTTCATTCTCCTCGGTCCCTGGCCTTGTCTTGAGGGCCCAAAGAAATAGAACGGCAAGAGCCTCTCACTGGTTTACCTGCCTCTTTGGCTGTAGAAGGAAACTGGGCTTCGAGGAGCAGCCGGTGCCCAGCCAGCCCTGCGTCCTCTCATCCTTGCCCCGGGTGGATGCTGCACCTCTGCCCCAGGCCCTGCTGCTGCCGCTGCCGCTCTGGTTTCTGCTTCTGCTGCTCTGGCTTCAGTTTCTGCTTTCTGTGCTTTTCCTGCTTCTGCTTCTTCTGCTGCTGCTGTTTCTTCCTCGACGGCTCCTTCTACTACTTCTCTCTCCTCCCTCTCTCCCTCTCTGCTTCCTCTTCCTTTCTTTTCTTCCTCTTCCTCTGTTTCTTTCACTTCCGCTTCTGCTCCTTTTCTGCTTGGGCTGCTCCTGCCTCTTACGTTCTCCTTCCACTTCTGCTTTTCCTTCTTTCTCCCCCGTCAGCTTTGTTAGCGGCGGTGGCTTTGGCTTCAGCTTCTACTTCGTGACTTCGGCTTTTTCTACTTCTCCTCCTTCTTCTCTGGCGACTTCCACGCCTCTTCCTTCCTCCTTCCTCGTCTTCTGTCTCTTCTTCTGCTTCTGCTTCTTCTGTTTGTACTTCTTCTGCTTCTTCAGCATCTCCTCTGTTTCTTCTCCTTCTGCGTTGGCACCTGCTGCTGCTTCTGTTTTTTTTTCTTTTTTTTCTGCGATTGCTGCTGCTTCTTGTTCTACTACTTCTTCTCCTCCTTCTCTTCCTCTTCCTCCTTCTGTTTCTCCTCCTCCTTTATCTCATTTTCTTTCTCCACCTCCTCCTCCTTCTCTTCCTCCTGTTCAGTTTTATTTTTAACATCTTTATTGGAGTATAATTGCTTTACAGTGGTGTGTTAGTTTCTGCTGTATAACAAAGTGACTCAACTATACGTATACATATATCCCCATATATCTCCTCCCTCTTGCACCTCCCTCCCACCCTCCCTATTCCACCCCTCTAGATGGTCAGAGAGAATAGAGCTGATCTCCCTGTGCTATGCAGCTGCTTCCCACTAGCTATCTATTTTACATTTGGTAGTGTATATATGTCCATGCCACTCTCTCACTTCGTCCCAGCTTACCCTTCCCCCTCCCCGTGTCCTCAAGTCCATTCTCTACTTCTGCGTCTTTATTCCTGTCCTGCCCCTAGGTTCTTCAGAACTTTTTTTTTTAGATTCCATATATATGTGTTAGCATACGGTATTTATTTTTCTCTTTCTGACTTACTTCACTCTGTATGACAGACTCTAGGTCCATCCACCTCACTACATATAACTCAATTTTGTTTCTTTTTATAGCTGAGTAATATTCCATTGTATATATGTGCAACATCTTCCTTACCCATTCATCTGTCGATGGACACTTAGGTTGCTTCCATGTCCTGGCTATTGTAAACAGAGCTGCAATGAACATTGTGGTACATGACTCTTTTTGAACTATGGTTTTCTTAGGCTATATGCCCAGTAGTGGGATTGCTGGGTCATATGGTAGTTCTATTTTTAGGTTCTTATTGACCTTCCATGCTGTTCTCCATAGTGGCTGTATCAATTTACATTCCCACCAGCAGTGCAAGAGGGTTCCCTTTTCTCCACACCCTCTCCAGCATTTATTGTTTGTAATCTGTTCAGTTTTGAATGTGCTGTCTGTGGTGCCCATCCTTTCTTTAGATTTTCCTAGTGCTCTCTAAGAGCTACAAAATTTCTGCCACCTTGGGACTGGCTGGTCAACCTTCAGTACAGTCTCTTTAGTAAGTGACAGATATTAACAAGAAGCGCTCACTGAGGGACAGTGCTCTATAATTAACTCAATATTAAAAAACCCATTCGTTTGTTTGATTCTTATAGTAGCCACAACGGGTAGAACAGGGGAACCAAGGCTCAGAAAGTTTCCATACTTCCCAAAGCCACACAGAAAGGTGCAGCGCTTTTATAAGAACTCAGGGCTTCCTCCTCTGTCCAGGGTTCATTGTAGGGCCTAACATTTTTGTTTGCTTGTTTGTTTTTAATAGACTTTACTTTTTAGATAAGTTTTAGGTTTATAGCAAAATTGAGTGGGAAGTACAGAGTGTTCCCACAGGACCTTACATTTTCACAAAGCTTAAAAACTTCCTTTGCATCTGCGATTTCACTTATTCAAGAAACACTTAGATAGGATATCAGTCCAGAGAGGGGAGAGATTCGGCTGTGGCCACTCAGCCAGTTAGTGTAGTGACATCTGATTGGGGTGAGATCCCCAGCATCTTGTCCAAGGGCTCAGAAGGGGCTGGTACCATTCAGGGAAACAGGGGGCGGTGAGTGGTAGGGGTGGGCACTGGGCCAGTTTTTCCTCAGTATGTCACCAGCCTCTCTCACTCAGGTCCTGGCACTGGAGAGACATCCAGATCTGGTTCTCTGAGCTCTTCCATCCTTAAGGAAAATTCTAGTGATGCCAGTTCAGAGCAGAAAACCAATAACCACAGGATTCGCTTTTTAAGAAAGATTCAATTGATAGGTTGAAAGTGCCACAAGACCACAGGACAATTGGAGTGTGCTAGGCTTCAGACTCTGAGCAGATGCCATCCTGCTTGGGAGCCAGGCTCTGGGAACAGAAACGTCAGCCCTTCTGTACCAGTCCTGGCAGGGCCTCGCAAGGCAGCTGGTCTCCAGCCAGTAGCTCCCCTCTACTGCCAACACTGCACGGGCCCCAGGAGAATGGAAATGGAATTTGGCAAAATTCACACGTCTTCTTTTGAGAATGGGTGGGAGTGACCCCCTCCTGTGGGAAGTAATACATTATCCATCAGCCCCATGAGGGCAGGCCTAGCCTGCTTTTACTAATCATCATATCCTGTTAAGAAAAAATGATTCAGAGACACCATTGAAGAACGATAAGGCAGACTTTATTCAGGGAGACCAACACGATAGGTGAAGGTGGGATTTTGCAGTGGGGGAGAGAGACTGGGCTCAACTCCAAATACAGCATGGCGAGGGGGAATTTACAGCTGATGTGCAGTGTGTAGATCAATGGATGGAAAATTAGTAAGAGGAAACATGGGGGCTTATAAGTAGGGTTCTGGCTAAACTACCTTAACAGGATTATTGCTCAAGGCGGACCGTGGTGATCAGATATCAGCTGGGAGCTGCTCACCAGTTCCAGTGTGTGGAGTTCCCCCACCCCCCTACCCCAAGCAATTCTTCTACACTAGCTGGGTGTCTGACACTCAGTTCTGACACCATCTACCTGGAGAGAGCATCGGATTCCACAGGTCAAGGGCTCAGTCCCACAAAACTGCCCTTGACTTCAGATGCCAATCACAAGTCCAGGGTATCAACTGTGCTTCTGACAGGCTGGCTATAAATCAGAGGTTCCTACACCCCCTCCTTTGCTAGAGTAGCTCAAAGAACTCAGAGAAACATTTTACTTACTACATTACCGGTTTATTATAAAAGGATATAACTCAGGGACAGCCAGATGTAAGAGGTGCGTAGGGCAGGGCATGGGGAAAAGGAGTAGATCTTCCATGCCTCTCTGGGTCCAGCCCTCTCAGGATGCCCATGTGTTTACCAACCCGGAAGCTCCCTGAACCCCATCCTTCTGGGTTTTTATGGAGGCTTCATAAGCATGACTGATTAAACCAATGGCCATTGGTGACTGATTCAACCTCCAGCCCCTCTCCCCTCCCCAGTGGTTCCCACCCTTCAATCACAAGGTCAGTTCCCCTTGCAACCAGCCCCTATCCTTAGGTGATTCAAAGTCACCTCATTAGCAACAACTCAGGTGTGGTTGAAAGGTTTTTTTTTATGACTATTAAGGCATCTTTATATCTCTTACCACTTAGGAAATTGCAAGGGTTTTAGGTGCTCTGTGCCAGAAATGGCACGCAAGACCAAATACATATTTCTTATTATAAATCAAACTATCACAATGAGGACCCTGACTAGACACCAAGAGGCAGAGGGATTCTAACTAAACTGACTTAGTAGGATTCTTGCGAAAATTGGACAATGAAGAGACAAGGAAGTTAAGGAGAGAATCTTCATCAATCCTCAGGGCTAAAACTAGTACCAAGCATATAACAGGTCCTTAAAAATATTTGTTTATTGCTGCATACATGCTGAAGCCAGGGAAGGAGATCTCACTACTTCTCGACATTTCCAACTCCAGCATCTTTATGTTTATAGGATTCTCGGTGGGTTCTGGTTAAGAGCCTGGTGTCTAGGGTAGGGGTAGAGCCTCAGCAATAACAGGGTAATGGCTTCCACAGTCAGGCTCAATTTTAGAGGAGGTCCAGAGGATAAAGGGAAGGACGTAGTTTCGAAGGGGAGAGGTAAGCTGGCTATGCCTTAGTCTTGCAGGAAGATAGGAAAGGAGACCTCAGAGAGCTGTCTTGAACCCATTGCCTAGAGCTTAACTGTAGAAGGGCTGGTGTAAGCAATCTTGTCATTTAGCCATTCACCAAACATGCGTGCCTGCTCTTTGTGATGAATTTCATGGAAAAGTATTGCATCTCTGTGGGGAGAAAGGGCTCCTCCTGGGTCAGTTCTTTCCAGGAAGTCCTTTGAAGGCATGACTCGCAATCCAGGTGTGCAGATGCCAGAGGCACAGCATGCCACTGTTGCACTGCTCCCCTGAAAAGAGCAACCTTTGGGACTCCATTGGGACCACGTCTGCCTGCTAATGAGGACAAGCTCCCAGGCACACTGATCATGCCTGCAGTGTGGTGCAGAGGAAGGGCGTGGCCGCTCAGAGGTGGGAATCTCTGGAGGAGGTGGCAGGGGCTGGACTTCAAAGGGTGGGGTGGACCTGGCTGTAGGGGCAGGGGTAGCATCATCAAAGGCGAGGAAGCAGCAGTGTTGTGTGTGGAGCTGGTCTTCCTGTTTGACCTGAGTGGGAAGTGGCAGCTGAGGTTGGGAATCTCAGCCTGGGCCAGCTCAGAGATTTCTGTGTCCTTCCTTTTGATGTTTTTTAACTTCGAGAGGAGAGGATTGAGTTTATCGTGCTCTTCACTTCATGACACGTTGTCATCGTTGGTCCCTACAAATTCCCTCTCTGTTTTACTTATTTAGTTCCATTTCCTCATCCATAAGCCACACATTTTAATATGCTTGACCTCTTTTGTTCTGTTTGTACATTTTCTCATACAAGATGCATTGTTGTTGAGCTGCTTAGAAGGCATGTTACTCTCACTTATGTAAATGACTTCGGGTTTTCTCTGTCTCATTCCACTTCCAATGTCTTATTTGGCCCTATGGTTTTAAGATCCATCCATCCCGCCATGTGTGCCTCTAGACAATGACTAACGGCTGCATAGTACTGCATGAAGTCTACCCACTACATTTTGCCTATCTGTCCCTCAGGGGTGGACATCCATGTTGCCCACAACTGGCTCCTTTGGGCAGGCTGGTGGCCTCACAGAGCTGTCACATGCTCCTCAGTCAACAAGAAACTTGTGAGGTCAGCTGGATGTGTCCAGCCAGAGCAGAAGTGACTATGACTTCAGATCCTGAGGCACCTGCAAGGTTGCTTACAGGCTGTCCAAGTTCATGGTAACCATGTAATGTGGTGATGCATGGGATATTAGGTCTCAGTCCTGGCTTTGCAAGGGCGATGTGTTCTTTGTGCATAAGAGGAAGTTTAGGAAGCAAATCCAGGATGTGTTTTCCTGAAGGTCTGAAGGTCGGCTTGTGAGTAAACGTGGTCTTTGGTTTGATGCGGGGACAGGTTGGGGGAGGGGCAGCACATACTCACAGCAAGGAAAAGGGGTTGGAATGAAACTGGGAAAGAGTGTGTGTGTGTGTGTGTGAAAGGGTGTCTAGGCCAGAGTGGAAGGTGGAAGAGGGAAAGGGCATCGTCAGGAAAGACTGTCTTCCTTCCCTCTTACCTACCCATCCTTGTCATGACTTGGAGATAACCTGTTGCTGGGTCCCAGTTATAGCTCCTAAGGGAAGAGCACACAGAGTGAGCTGTTATTCTTACTTTAACAGGGTTGGCTCCTGTCCATGCTTCCTGTATTTCAGGAGAATTTTTTTTCGATTTGGGGAAACAATTACATTCACGCAGAGTCCAGAGGGTTTACCCCGCATCAGTGTGTCCATCCATCTGATGCTGCAAAGGGATTCGGGCAGCTGGAGATGCTTTTTTGCTTCTTGACATCCTCCTTTCAGGCTGGCCAGGGTGGCTCTGACTTCAGGCTGGACATGGTAGGAGAGGGTGGGGGAACCATGGGAAGCAGTCATGGAATTCCAGGCATTTCCTCCTCCAATTCCAGGATCTACAGGCAAAGTCTAGAAGGGACTGGGCAGGTTGCAGATTGAACCCATCGGAATTAGTGGGAATCCCCAGTTTATCTCGATTGACTAATTCTTTCCATGAAAGCCATATCCCTGGGACAACCCTGTCAGTGAAAGGATTAGAGTGGTTCCACGGTTGCCTTGACACAGAGGGCAGGGGTGTAATATTGACATCAGGCATTAGAGATTCATGGAGGCTTGGGCTGGCTGTTCCTGGTTGCCCATTTCTTCACCACCATACCACAGCATCTAGTATAGTGCCTGACTCAGGCTATACTTTGGCCTATAAGGCCCTACACCTTCTGGTCACTTCCATTTTTCCCATTGCTCAAGATGCTCCAGCCCAACTGGGCTTTCTGTCACTCTAACATAACCAGCCTATTGCAGTCCTGCCTCAGGACCTTTGCACCTGCTGTAACTGCCTCCTGGGACTCTTTAGCCCTCAGATCTCTAAATGCCTGGCCCTTGTCATCATTATGGTTACAGCTCTAGCATCATCTTCCTAGGGAAGGCTTCCCTGACAATCCTGCTAAAGGGCCCCATCTTTACCTCCCTAACCATTCTCTATCCCATTACTCTGTTCTATTTCTTTATAGCATTTGCCATTCTGTCAAATTCTTTTATTTATATAATTGTTTAGGTACTTACTGCTGTCTCTCCCTCCTGACCACAGGCTCGATAAAAGCAGGGATGTTGCTTTGCTCACCACTGTTTCCCTAGGGCCTATGCCACCCTGTGTGTAAAGTATGTGCTTAATAAGCATTTGGCAAATCAGTCAGTGAATGAATAAGTGAATGAGTGAATGAGCCAGCTGAACTGGAAGCAGTGCAGTAGAAAAGAATCTGGACTGGGGAAGGAAAACACTTAGCATGAATTCCTTGTTCCTTTCATGGGAGCCATTGATTCTGCAAAAAAAAAGCCCCTGTACCTCTATAAGTTGCCCCTTGCTCATCAGAAAAATGGAGACAACAATACCTTCACTCTGTGCCTCACCAGACTGTGAGTGAGGAAAGGATGCGAAAGCTTCTAGTATGGTGTAAAGCTCCGCCCACTGGTAGTCGCTGTGGTCATGCTCAGTGAGGGCACACCTCTCCAGCCGGGATGTAGAGGAACTGCATGGTTTGGCTGCTTTGTGTGTTTCTGTTTTTCTACCAAGCAGCCAGGGAGAGTTTCCTGGGCACTATTGGATGCCAGGAACTCCCAGGGACTGGGGTCTGCACAGGAGGCGGGGCCTGGCCCCTGATTTAATTGGAGGCAATTAGCCGTCCAGCTCTTTATTAGTCATCAGCCTAAAGAGCTGAAATGGAGCCAGGCTGAATAAAATCCATTAACTATAACCATATTTACACTCCTATTGTCAGCCACACCATTTGTTGGTTTAAAACAAGCTGACTTTATGAGAGTCATTATTTCTGTCTGGGAGAGATGAAGAACCTGCATTTTGTTAAGTATGTGTGCAATGATTACAGCTGAAGAGGACCCGTGCCTGTGCTTGGTGGATGTTTTCAGAACCAATCATTCTCAGTGCGGTAGAATTTTTATTTATTCTAAGAAAGAAGCAGCCTTCACTCTCGAGCAATAAAGAAGACTCCAGGAACTATGTTTGCTAAGAGTCTTCCTTTTTCATCTTAAGTGTTGTTCAAATACACCAGGATCCTGAATCCTTGGGGAGATAGGACTTGAAAAATCAGAGGGAGCAGAGTGAGGTGTGAGCGCGCAAGGCTCGAGCCTCGCGGGCTGGGATGAGTATGGCATTTTCTGGGTACCATGAGGAGGCTGGCCTGCCTGGAGTGGGGTTCATGCTGAGAGGTAACAGGAGATGCCATTGGGAGGATACGGCAGGGGATTTGAGTGCCAGCTCGAGCAATGTTGGGGTACATTGTATTTTTCAAGGATTGCTGCCACATGTCCAGCCTGCATGCCCTTCTTGAAATGTGACTTTGGCAGCCCTCCCACTGCATGGTACCCATTCCTCTTGAGCCTGGACAAGACTGCCTCAACCCCTAGAGGATGGCAGAAGGGGCGTCATGTAAATTCCAAGGCTGGGCCATAAGAATTCCATGCACCTCCATTTTTCTCTCTCGGGCTACTTTCTCTTAGAACCCAGTCACCATGCTCTGAAGAGGCCCAAACTCACACAGAGAGGCCACACGTAGGTGTTCTGCCAACCACCCAGCTGAAGACCCCACTGATGGCCAGTATCAATTACTAGACATATTAGTGAAGAGAACTCCAGATACCTCCAGCCCCAGCTGTTGAGTAACTCCTCCCACCCCCTTGTCTTCATGTCTTCTCAGATAAGGCCCCAGATATTCTGGAGTGGAGATAAGCCACCCTGGCCAAGCCTTGTTTAAGTCCCTAACTCTCACCATCTGCAAGATAATGCTTATTTTATGTCATCCCCAACATGGTCCCGGTGGTGGTTTCTTACGCAGCTGAGTCACTGGAACAAACACGTACTTCAGTGAGAAGCCATTAAAGGATGGGGCAGAGAGACATGCTCAGGGCAGTGCCAGGCACCCTGAGCAGCTGGTGCCAGTGATCGTCACAGCGGTCATCTCTGTTTTCATGGATAAACACAGGCAAGGTGGTACAGAGATTGCCATCTCTCTATACAGGTGAGGAAACCAAGACTCAGTGAGACTCGCTACCTCAAGGCCCTACAGTGAGTAAGCGGCAGCAGATCAAGCCAATCTCGCCCACAGCCAGCAAAGCAGCATCTAATCCCTCCTACAGTACTTGCCCAAGCCCCTCCCTGTCTCCTGCCCTTCCCTGATAGACGAGGAAGCTGGCCAGGGTATGGATGCCTTGTTCGAAGTCCCCGGAGCTTGAGAACAACACGCGATGACTGGGCATTCATCCTGTTCCACCACCCTGCTGAGCACCCTGAGGGCTTCCAGGGCCATGAACTTCTCTGGTTCACTACCGTTAACGTGGTGTCTCAGGTTCACCGTGACCGTGATCATGTCATAGCTTGTCTAGACTAACTCCTCATTATACCCATGGGCAAGCGCAGAGCCTAGCCATTCTTGAAGGCCTGTCCCACTTGCTACCTCCTCAATAAAGTCTTCCCTGATGTCCCCACCATTAATAATTCATCACTGTCTCTTTGAGCTCTAGTAGCACTTTGTTCCTGACTCTGTCGGAGTACCTTATATGGAGGTATCTCCGCTTACTTGTCTAGTCATTAGTGTTGACTGTCAACTGGATCTTAGCTGGCCTCTTGCTAGAAACCTACACATGGCCTCTCCATGTAATCTCTCCTCATTAGCAATAACAAATAAATAAATATTTATGAACTAGAAATGAATCTGCAGGTCCAACTGCCAGTGGGAGAACGTATGTGTGTCTGAGTGGAGAGAAGCAGGGCAGGTGAGTGGGTTCGGAGGTGAAGAGGGAGGGAGGGAAGTGGGCATTCAAACCAGATGACTTTTAATTCCCCTCTCAGCCCTGAATTCTTCTGGGATGCTTCACAGCATCCACCACGATAGCAGGCTCTCTGCCAACACATCCTGACGGAAAGTTGTGTGCCCAGCACGGTGCCAGATCAAGGCTGCATGCAGCGGACCTGGCCAGGGCCTAGTGTAGCCAGGATGGCCTGCAGAGGCTGGGTGGCTCTATGCCCATGCTTCCAGTGCTGAGCTGTAAGTCAGAAGGCCTGGGGCAACTCTCAACTGGACCACTCGCTTCAGTGAGGACTTGATGAACATCCAGCAGCCATGTGCTGCCACTGGGCTGGGCCCCAGTAGGGCACAAAGGAGTAAGACCCAATCGCCCTATAGGAGCTTGCAAATAACTTGAGAATTTATGTAACTTCTCTTTGGCTTACTTTTCTTGTCTGTAATCATTGAGAAAAGGTGAAACCATTTTGCCTGGTGGGCACGTGACAGTCTATGTATTCTGGTTGAAACTAAATGTTCTCAGCCTTCCCCCCTCAGACCCTCACTCCACAGATTTCCCTTTCTCAGTAGGGCGACCAAACAGACCATCAGAGCTTCAGGAAAGCAAGAATTGTTAGGACAGTCGCGAAGCCTGGCTGGCAACACTGAAAGCGCTAAAAACAAGTGAGCCCCCAGAATGAAGGGATTAAGAAAAGATCTGAATTCAGAGGGCGATGAAGAAAAACAGTTACTTGAGAAAGGGAAAGGAATAAACAATAATAACTAGTAATAACAATAATAACTAGTCAGATTCCTTTCTAAACTCTTCTTTAATTTAGTTTTTTTCTCAAGAAGCTCAAATCACTTGCTCTGAGGCGGCTTCTCCCCCGCTTCTGTTATGGGCATTGGGGGATGGGGGAGACTTGGCCGCAGCAGCTGGGGCCTCCAGGGACAGTGGAAAGAGCCCCAGAAAGAGCAGTGGATGGGGATACCTGTGTGGGAACCCCATCTCTGGAGAAGTTGCTTTCTTTTCACAGTCTCTGTTCTCTGTAACATGAGGGCGTCAGCCACAGGGATCACCCTCACCCTGTTCCCTACCCCTGCCTCTGACCCTGCCACCTCCCGTCCCCGACCCCAGGCTTCCACTGGACACCTCTCCCCGCTCTGGTGTCTCCTCTACTCCCCCTTCCAAAACAGAACCTCACTGTGAGTCACCCCTCTTCTCGGGCCACAGCTGACCCTTCCTCTCCAAAAATGCTTCTTCCTCTGGCTTTCAGGAAGCCCTTCCTTCCTGTGTATCCTGAATGTCAGAGCCCAAAGGCACATGAGGGATTCTTCAGCGCTGTCCTCACTGGCTGCTCCAGCCAGATCTTCTTCCATGTCACACCTGGGCTCACCCCAAACCAACTAAGGCAGGTGTCCAGTGTCTTCTAAAAGCTCCCCTGATGGCTCAAACGTGTGTCCAGGGTTGAGAACTAAAGGTGGCCTGAGCTCCTCTGTCCCATGTGGATTCAAATGACCATCTCCTTTCCTAAAAACAAACTCATAGCCCTTCCAAAGCCACTCTTACCAACATCTCCTGGGTTTGGCTTACTTTGGTCTCTTTTTCTTCCTTTTCTTTTTAAAAACATTTGGACCTGAAGTCCACAGGACTGAGTTAATGTTATTCCTCAGTTCATGGCACATTCCTAATTGGATGATAGGAGATTATCCCTGGCCCCCCATCTATTCCCTTTCTTTACCCAGAGACCACCATTTTATCTTTTTACTTGAATATGCTCTGGCAAAAGGTGTGTTCTTTTGTGTATATGTGCTTTCACTTATGTAAGTCACACATTCTACAGTTTGTTCTGCGTCAGCAACTTGTCTTCCTGACACTCTGTGTGTGCATTTTCACACAGACCATCCAGTCTCTTCCTGGGTTTCTTTCCTGAATTCGCCATTCTCCTTTCTGAGAGAGATGAGACAGATCTCCCTCCAGGGTCAGAAATGTTGTGGAGTATGTATGTATCCTCCCATCCGTTAGCCCTGTACTGGGAGTCAGACAGAGATGTGGGTGGAGGAGCGCCCTGTTTCCCACAGATCGTGGGACTTGACCTACACCCAGGACAGAGGCACTCGTCTATGAATCCTGGGAAACTACAGTCTCATGTTAGCATCTGATAAACAGCTGCCCCACCCACCTTGTCCTGGTTTCACAACTGCTGATGTTGCATCCCAAGTTCCTGGTCACTTGGGAAGACAACCCAGAGCACCGTTAGCTATGCCCTGAGCACACTGGGTGGCTACCCGTCAGCACACTTGTGCACACACAGCGACAGCCAATGGCCTGGCACCCTGGACCACCAGTGCTGATGTCCTCCATCCCAAGGGCCAGAACTGATGGGATCTCTTTACAGCAGAGCCTGGTGCTGAGACGCGGTGCTGAGCTGTGTTTCCGACCATCTGACTTGATCTTGAAAGGCTTGCATTCTCCTGTCACTTGCTGGCAGATTCCGGCTTGCGGCACGTTCTCTGGAGCTGGCTGTCTCGTTAACCCCAAGCTGCCTGCTTTGGCATCCAGCTGGATGGGTTTTATGGCCAACAGAGGAAACGGTTACACCGAGCTCAAGCAACTGGATTATCTTTGGTCTTTTTATGCAAAAAACAAAACCAAAATGTTTCTGATTTTGTTTTGGGAGTGATGTATGTGGGCATAGGGGCAATGTGTTAGACCCAGTCCAAACCCCTCCTCTTGCAAGTAGGAAGCCGAGGCCAAAGGGACTTGCACAGGGTGATGGAGTTAGCAGAAGAGCCCCCAGTAGAACCCAGGTGTCCCAACCTCCGGGCTGATTTTTCCGTGCACCAGCCTTTGTTCTGCATTTGATCACCCCCAGGGTGTGTGTCCTCTTCAGTGTATCAGATCAGATGTTCTGCAGGACAGACAGCCTTCTCTCCTGTGCTGAGTTGTTGAGCACAGATCACAGAATGTGTACTGTTCTGCCCAATGTTTTTGTCCTGGCCCTGCCTCGGATGAGCTGTATGAATTAGGACACATGATTTCAATTTCTGCGCTTCAGTTTCTAACCCCAGGAGAAAGGGATAACAATAGCTACAACATATGCATCAAGAGTCTTAAAATATTCATACCCTTTAACCCAGTGATCTGAGTCTGGGCAGTTATCCTGTAAAAGTAACCCAAAACACATAAAAAGCTTTATACTCAAAAATGTCCATTGCCATTACATATTATGTCTAAGAAGACCTTTTGATAATGTGGGAAAATGCTTATGTTACACTGAGTTAAAAATTGCTTAAGAAAAGGAAGAAAGAAATAAACCAAAAGTGACTTCTGGGTTGCTCGGGGGTGGGGGGGTTAGCGTATGTGTAATTTTTTCCTTATCCTTTTCTGCACTTTCCAAAAATTTTGCAATATATATACACATGACTTTTATAAGTAGGAAAAAAATCCTTAAGTCATCAAACATCAAAAATAAAAGAAACATTTAAACACCTAGCCTGCTTTATCATCTTCTAAGCATCTTCTTCAGCATCTATTATCAGATCTCACAACAGCCCCAAGAGTTAGACGACTTGGACTCCGCTTACAAATGAGGATGCCGAGGAGGGAGGTAAAGGGGTTCTTTCTACATGTAAGTGGGGACCAGCAAGGGAACCGAGCTCCTGGCCTCAGTGGTAGAGTCCCTGCTGTCACAGTGCCTTGCCCCTCAGAGCCACAGTGGCAAGACTGACCAAGGAGGGGGCAGGGTAATTGTTAGGCACCTTAGAACATATCTTAGCGGGGCAGATGGTTCCCACTCGAGGCAGAAGGGGAGCCTGAGGTTCTTGACCCCTTGCCTCTGGCTTAAACAGAGGAAAGGGAGGTGCAGGGAGCCCCACTGAGAGGCTGCCTGAGGTCTGGATGACCTGACCTGGGGCTTCTTATAGCAGGGCTGTGTCCTCGAGCTCATAGGTGGGAGGTGAGTGGCATCAGCTGGGGGGTGAGGTGGGGTGGCGAGAGAGTCATGGGCGCCAGGAGCCAAGCAGAACACATCACACTCCACACTGACACCACCCAGTAGCCCTAGTCTAGAAGATAATAACAACCTGCCCGACTGGGCCGCCCTTTGCCAGGGGTTGTGTTGCCAGTGAGGGGCAGAAAGTCCACCAAAGGTCCTTGGTGTTTCCATTTGCCTTAACACCTGCTTCCTGCTCGTTGTGTACTTCCTTGGAACCTCCGCAGCTCCCCAAGAGAGGAGGCAGTTCTGGTGACCCCGATGGTCAGATGCTGTCCCTAAAGCTCCCACAGAGGCTGGCGGGGGAGGGGGGAAGTGAGCTGGGCTCACGGGCCCTTCTGCAGCCAGAGCTGCGGGTCCGATCCGGGGCTGGGAAAGTGTATGTCTCTCCCTCCAGAGCCAGGGAACGGGAGGGAGTTTAGGGTTTTGAACTCTCCTGAGTAGTGCCTCGGCATCTCACCCTGTCCAGGTGGCACCATTTTGCAATAGCCCTTCCTGTTCTACTGTCTCTGGATAAGGTTTACATTCTCCTGAGTCCCTGTCAGAGCCCCTCCAATACGTGGCTGGTGGCTATTTATGTCATTGGTGAAGGTGGGAAGGTATTCCCTGGTCAGAGTGGGGAGCATACAGGGGAAAAGGTTTTCACGTGGTCCACTTGCCTGCAGCGTGGGTGAGGATGGTGAGTTGTAGAGAGGAAATCCTAAAAGGGAGGAAGGTCAGGTGGTGGAAGGTCTGAGACCCTCCCTGGCACTGCCACCCTCTGCCACCTCCCTAGACCTGTGAGAGCGGAATAAGACTCTGGCTGATGGCATGCGATGAACACCCAGGCAGGGCATCATACAAGAGAGGGGCTGCGGGGCTGACTCAGCTGTTTGCTGAGGATTGACCATCTTCATTCCCAAACCAACCCAACGCTGGATGTCTGGCAGTACAGAGTACTTGCCCGTGGCTCTCGAGGGGAAGACGCCTCATAATTACTTGTTTAAAATGCAGGTTGCAGAGACCTTCTCTGAAGAGTCTGTTTCAGGTCTGGGGTGATGCCTAGGAATAAGCAATTTAATAATCTCCCCAGGTGATTCCGAGGCGTTTGGTGCATGGACCACACTTGGGGATCACCCACCTCACAGGTTAATCTGACTTGCCTGCAGCCAAATATAACTACACAGGCTCCAGAATATGTCCTTGGACAATTGCCACATTATCAATATCTCTGGTCCGGAAGTTCAACTGAGGAATCTCTATTACCCACACTAAGCAGGTGTTCCCCTCTCTCCCAGGTGCGACAGAGAAGTCCTGTCAAGCATATCTGCAATCCCCATGGAAAGGGGTTCATGCCTTATCAATGCTCAGTTTGTCGGGCCCAAAGTATATGTAAGCATGTCCTGCTATGGGCCATCTGGAACCCAAGTGCTCCATAGTGCTACAAATAAATCCTTGAACTCTTTCCTAAAACCTTTAACTGTAATAAGGCTGTAGAACTAACCAACATATTCATTTTCCTTGCTTTTGGTGGAAAATAGATCGACTTGGTATGGTGACATTGGGCTGAATTCCCTGCAGTAAACATTTATTGAATACCCACTGTGTGTTAGGCCAAGCTGACATGAAATTTATATGTTTACATGTCATTGATTCATTAGTACACTGGCAAATAAATTAGCACTCAAGCAGGCAATATTGTTCAAAACATAAGCTCTGTAAGAGGAACAAAATCATGAAATTTAAAAGAAGAGGTTTGCAGACAAAGATGTAACAAAGAAAGAAAACTACAGGCCAATATCACTGATGAACCTAGATGCAAAAATCCTCAACAAAATACTAGCAAACAGAATCCAACAGCACATTAAAAGCATCATACACCATGATCAAGTGGGGTTTATCCCAGGAATGAAAGGATTCTTCAATATAGGCAAATCAATCAATGAGATATACCATATTAACAAATTGAAGGAGAAAAACCATATGATCATCTCAATAGATTCAGAAAAGGCTTTCTACAAAATTCAGCATCCATTTATGATAAAAAACCCTCCAGAAAGTAGGTATAGAGGGAACTTACTTCAACATGATAAAGGCCATATATGACAAACCCACAGCCAATATCATTCTCAATGGTGAAAAACTGAAATCATTTCCTCTAAGATCAGGAACAAGACAAGGTTGTCCACTCTCACCACTATTATTCAACATAGTTTTGGAAGTTTTAGCCACAGCAATCAGAGAAGAAAAAGAAATAAAAGGAATCCGAATCGGAAAGAAGAAGTAAAGCTGTCACTGTTTGCAGATGACATGATACTGTACATAGAGAATCCTAAAGATGCTACCAGAAAACTACTAGAGCTAATCAATGAATTTGGTAAAGTAGCAGAATACAAAATTAATGCACAGAAATCTCTTGCATTCCTATACACCAATGATGAAAAATCTGAAAGAGAAATTAAGGAAACACTCCCATTTGCCATTGCAACAAAAAGGATAAAATACCTAGGAATAAACCTACCTAAGGAGACAAAAGACCTGTATGCAGAAAGCTATAAGACACTGATGAGAGCTTCCCTGGTGGTGCAGTGGTTGAGAGTCCGCCTGCTGATGCAGGAGACACGGGTTTGTGCCCTGGTCCAGGAAGATCCCACATGCCGCGGAGTGGCTGGGCCCGTGAGCCATGGCCGCTGAGCCTGTGCATCCAGAGCCTGTGCTCTGCAACGGGAGAGGCCACAACAGTGAGAGCCCCACGTACTGCAAAAAAAAAAAAAAGACACTGATGAAAGAAATTGAAAATGATACAAACAGATGGAGAGATATACCATGTTCTTAGATTGGAAGACTCAACATTGTGAAAATGAGTATACTACCCAAAGCAATCTACAGATTCAATACAATCCCTATCACACTACCAATGGCATTCTTTACAGAACTAGAGCCAAAAATTTCACAATTTGTATGGAAACACAAAAGACCCCGAATAGCCAAAGCAATCTTGAGAAAGAAAAACAGAGCTGGAAGAATCAGGCTCCTGGACTTCAGACTCTACTACAAAGCTACAGTAATCTAGACAGTATGGTACTGGCACAAAAACAGAAATAGAGATCAATGGAACAGGATAGAGAGTCCAGAGATAAACTCATGCACATGTGGTCACCTTATCTTTGATAAAGGAGGCAAGAATATACAATAGAGGGCTTCCCTGGTGACGCAGTGGTTGAGAGTCTGCCTGCCGATGCAGGGGACACAGGTTCATGCCCCAGTCTGGGAAGATCCCACATGCTGTGGAGCAGCTGGGCCTGTGAGTCATGGCCACTGAGCCTGCGTGTCCAGAGCCTGTGCTCCACAACGGAAGAGGCCACAACAGTGAGAGGCCTGCGTACAGCACAAAAAAAAAAAAAAAAGAATATACAATAGAGAAAAGACAGCCACTTCGATAAGTGGTGCTGGGAAAACTGGACAGCTACATGTAAAAGAATGAAATTAGAACACTCTGTAACACCATATACAAAAATAAACTCAAAATGGATTAAAGACCTAAATGTAAGGCCAGACACTATAAAACTCTTAGAGGAAAACATAGGCAGAACACTCTATAACATAAATCACAGCAAGATCCTTTTTGACCCACCTCCTAGAGAAATGGAAATAAAAACAAAAATAAACAAATGGGACCTAATGAAACTTAAAAGCTTTTGCACAGCAAAGGAAACCATAAACAAGATGAAAAAACAACCCTCAGAATGGGAGAAAATATTTGCAAATGAATCAACGGACAAAGGATTAATCTCCAAAATATATAAACAGCTCATGCAGCTCAATTATTAAAAAAACAAACAACCCAGTCCAAAAATGAGCAGAAGACCTAAATAGACATTTCTCCAAAGAAGATATACAGATTGCCAACAAACACATGAAAGGATGCTTAACATCACTAATCATTAGAGAAATGCAAATCAAAACTACAACGAGGTATCACCTCACACCAGTCAGAATGGCCATCATCAAAAAATCTACAAACAGTAAAAGCTGGAAAGGGTATGGAGAAAAGGGAACCCTCTGGCACTGTTGGTGGGAAAGTAAATTGATACAGCCACTATGGAGAACAGTATGGAGGTTCCTTAGGAAACTAAAAATAGAACTACCATACGACCCAGCAATCCCACTACTGGGCATATACCCTGAGAAAACCATAATTCAAAAAGAGTCATGTACCACAATGTTCATTGCCGCTCTGTTTACAATAGCCAGGACATGGAAGCAACCTAAGTGTCCATTGACAGATGAATGGATAAAGAAGATGTCGCACATATATACAATGGAATATTACTCAGCCATAAAAAAGAATGAAATAATGCCACTTGCAGCAACATGGGCAGACCTGGAGATTATCATACTAAGTGAAGTATGTCAGAGAGAGAAAGACAAATACCATATGATACCACTTATAAAAAAATGATAAACAGTAAAAAAAATGATACAAATGAACTTATTTATAAAACAGAAACAGACTCACAGATAGAAAACAAACTTATGGTTATCAAAAGGGAAAGGTGGCAGAGAAGAATAAATT
Source organism: Leucopleurus acutus (assembly GCF_964270905.1). Lineage (NCBI taxonomy): Eukaryota > Metazoa > Chordata > Mammalia > Artiodactyla > Delphinidae > Leucopleurus > Leucopleurus acutus. The sequence goes on along the minus strand of NC_139147.1, from coordinate 74,011,890 downwards.
GGGAGTTTGGAATTGACATATACAGACTGTTATATTTAAAATAGATAACCAACACAGACCTATTGTATAGCACTGGGAACTCTATTCAATATTCTGTAATAACCTAAATGGGGAAAGAATTTGAAAAAGAATAGATACATATATATGTATAATTGAATCACATTGCTGTACACCTGAAACTAACACAACATGGTAAATCAACTATAGTCTAATAGAAAATAAAAATGTAAAAAAAGGCAGAGATTGTCAGTTTAAAAAAATAAAGTTATTACAAAATAAAAAAGATGTGGTATATATGTATGTGTGTGTATATATATATATATATATATATATATATATATATATATACACACATAAACAATGGAATATTACTCAACCTTAAAAAAGAATGAAATAATGCCATTTGTAGCAACATGGATGGACCTAGAGAGATCATCATATGAAGTCAAGTAAATCAGGCAAAGAAATACAAATATTATATGGTATCACTTCTATATGGAATCTAAAAAAATAATACAAAGCGACTTATTTGCAAAATAGAAATAGACTCACAGGCATAGAAAACAAACTTATGGTTACCAAAGGGGAAAGAGGAGGGGGAGGGATAAATTAGGAGTGTGGGATTAATAGATACACACCACTATATATAAAATAGATAAGCAACAAGGATATACTGTATTGCACGGGAAACTATATTCAATATCTTGTAATAATCTATAAGGGAAAAGAATCTGAAGTTGTACACCTGAAATTAAAACAATATTGTGAATCAACTATAGTCTAATAAATAAAATTAAATTAAATTTTAAAATAAAATTAAAAAATTTTAACAAGCCTACAAAATACCTGTCTATTCTCCTTGCATCCTGCCCCGCCTCCTCCCTCTGCTCCTCTCTGGGCCACTGCAATGGTCACTCTGTTCTCGCCTCCTCCACTCCAACCTCTTCCAATCCATTACTCACAGAGCAGTCAGACTGCTTAAAAACCTAAACCCCATGATGCCTCTACCCTGAATCAAACCCATCAGTGACTTTCCATTGCCTTCAGAATGTAATCCAAGTTCCTGCCTGTGGTCTCCCAGGCCCTATGGGATCTGACCCCTCTTCTGTCTCCCTATTCATCTCTTGTCTCTGTTCACTCCAGCCCCTAGGCACACTGTCCTCTCCTTTCAATTTCTTCCAATGCCAAGTCCCTCTCTCCTTAGGTCATTGCAGATGCTGTCCCTTCTGCCCAGCATGCCCTTCCCAAGCATTTCACGTAACTGAATCTTTCTCATCTTTTAGGTATCAGCTTAAATGGCACCTTTCCTAAGAGAACGTCCCATCCAAACTGGGCCTTCCCTGTTATTCTTTCATGTTTACTGTCCCTTTTCTTCATAGCACTTGCTTTTTTCTTCATCTGTTGTCCCTCCTCTCCACTAGACTGTAAGCTCTATGAGAGCAAGGACCGCACATGCTTTGTCCATTACTGTACAACCAGCTCCCAGCTCAGTACCTGACACATGGCAGACATTAAGTCCATTAAATGAAGTTTTTTTAAAAATAAAGGATGAATGAATGCACAAATGAATGAGGCTTCCTTGAATCCTTTCCACTTGTACCCTCCTAAGTAAGACGATGACTTTTAAATAATATATGGTGCCCTCCCTTCCCAAATTTCATTCTCTCCATTTATACTCATTTGTTGAATACTCTCGATGTGTCTGCACTAATTTCCCATCACATTAACATCTTATTTATCTAATGAATATCATCTCACACCCTTTTCTATTTCCAACTCAACTGAGAAGTCAGAAATAAGCAAAAAATCCTCTGCAATAAACCGCAAACCGTGGTATTCCAGCTTTTGGGGTCCCGATTCAGATAAATTTTAATATTTTCCCACACTTCTAATAGGCACAAAGATCTGCTCTTCAAACCTAGGGCTAATCAGATGTATCTCTTTTGTTGGTGGGAAAGGGTGCTGCGGAATACCATTAAATAATGGCTACATTTTCCAACAGAAGATCTCAAGAAAGGAAATTTAAATCAAAACTCAAATAGACATAGAATTCTTTTTTTTTTTTTTTTTTTTTTTTTGCGGAACGCGGGCCTCTCACTGTTGTGGCCTCTCCCGTTGCAGAGCACAAGCTCCGGACGCGCAGGCTCAGCGGCCATGGCTCACGGGCCCAGCCACTCCGCGGCATGTGGGATCTTCGCGGACCGGGGCACGAACCCGTGTTCCCTGCATCGGCAAGCAGACTCCCAACCACTGCGCCAACAGGGAAGCCCTCAAATAGACAGAGAATTCTTATTTTAAGGCATTCATAAATCACAGTCTCAACCCTCTGTGCTCTCGCGCGTGTGTGTGTGTGTGTCCACACACACACACACACACACACATTTCCTCTAGCTCACTCACCCACAGCCACCATCAGACACAATGTGTCTCCCTCCAGGGAGGGGCATGAAGTGCACTTTCCTTGGTGTCCTGCTAGGAGCCTGGGATGCCCAAAGGGGTCCATTTCAAGAGGTCTTCCTTACGGGATCCAGGAATGCAGGGAGCCTGGGATTCCTTCAGCTCTTCTTGGATTGTTTGTCCAGAATTTCAGCCCTCCAGAAGCTTAGGAGACACCCCAGTAGCTCATGGATGAATCCCTTCAGCATCAAAGGACTTTCCAGCATACCCTGCCTTGTCAAGAGAATTCACACCTGCAACTGCCCCTGCAAGGACCCTTCTTCCACAGGTTCCATTAGGTCAAAGTCAGTATTTGACCTTATCAAACTTGTACATATAGAGTATTTACTCTATTAAGTAATTATTCATTATTCATTCATTCACATTTGGTGTGACCTGTGGGCTAGGCAGGCAATACGGTGGGAGTACAGACATCAGCCGGACGGTCTCTGCCAGTCTCGGCCCTCAAAATACTGCACATGTACCGTGATGCCCAGGAATTTCCTGTTTCTAAGAACAGCCCTTTCTTTCTTCAATAGCCTATGAGGTGGGTGCCCCTCGGGATTCTTAACCTCAGCTCTGTCAAGTTCTTATCATCTGTTTACAATATGTTCACCTATCTCAAAAACACCCTGCCCTGATTTATAGATATCGCGCTACATTATTTGTTTTTTCTGGTTCAACTGGGACTGCCTGCCAGGCCCCTCCTTCTCCATCTCCACCTCCCTGCTGATGGAGGGTGGAAATGTGAATTTAGCCTCAGCCTTGTCCTACAGGCCACTACAGGGGTTTTTCAGGATGGGAAACAGACACGGTTAAAACCCATTCTTAGGAGCTGTCCTGTGAAAGGGGTCTTGCATATAAACTCCTGAGGGGAAAATTTACATGTATAAATATGTTATATATATATTATGTATATGTACACATACATACTTCTATATTTATATAAAATGTATGTATATGTATGGCTCTCTCTCTATATGTCTATCTGAGAGTGTTCCCCAGTTTGTTGCAATCTCATTACTAGTTATCTCCATGAAAAGACCTCCTGACGAGTAGTCTGGGAGTGAAATTAATTATGTAGATGTTCAGGCATGCAAAGCCCCACGGGTGCAAGGCCTGGAGGGAGTGAGACCAGGTCTGTGGCCAGAACCCACCATGAGATGGCTTGCCCATTTTTCTGTGTTAGACTTCTTTTTTTTTTTTTTAACATCTTTATTGGAGTATAATTGCTTTACAATGGTGTGTTACTTTCTGCTTTATAACAAAGTGAATCAGCTATACATATACATATATCCCCATATCTCCTGCCTCTTGCATCTCCCTCCCACCCTCCCTATCCCACCCCTCTAGGTGGTCACAAAGCACCGAGCTGATCTCCCTGTGCTATGCGGCTGCTTCCCACTAGCTATCTATTTTACATTTGGTAGTGTATATATGTCCATGCCACTCTCTCACTTCGTCCCAGCTTACCCTTCCCCCTCCCTGTGTCCTCAAGTCCATTCTCTATGCGCAGAACAGTTTTTAAACCACAGATCACACTGGATCACTGTTGCCCCTCCACGGCTTCCCTAGACCTCAATATTGAATCCAAGCCTCTTTAACCTGGCCCACAGAATTCTCCCATCTTGACTCCTGTTGACCTCTAGCTACATCCTTATTCCTTAACACTTGTTCCCTTGTACTAATGATCCAACTACTCGTATCCCATGCTTGTGCTTGCTTCTGGTCTTAGAACATGCTGCACTACTGCCTGGAGCTCCTAGCCCTCCACTCCTTAATTCTTAGTCAATCTTAAAGACCCTGTTCAGACACCACCTGAAGGTACCAGGGCAGAACACTCAATGCCCTCTACCACCACCACCGCTTTCCCAGCAGCTGGACTAGGAAGCCCTGCTATTGTTCCCGGAGCCTCCTAGTTCCCCCGTGGCGGGCCATTACCAGAGTGTATGTTAATTGCCGGCTTAGTTGTCTGTTCCCCTCACCAGAATGTAAGACCCTTGAGACGTGGATTCTCTCCTATTCGATACTGTATCCCTGTAGCCAGCACAGTTCCCAGAATATAGCAGACGAACTCAGTAAGTGTTTGTGGCATTAATTCATTCGTAAATAGATTTGCTGGGATAGATAAATCCTAAGCCTCGATGCCAGGAATGATCTTGATAAAGCAGGTGACACAGTAAGAAAAACTCTAGGCAGGAAGTCATGAGTTCTGAGTTCCTTGTAAACTCGGGCGAGTCACTTCTCGCGGCACAGACCTTCAGTTCTCCTCCATATAAAACCCCGGAATCCAAATCTCAGAGGTCCTTGTCAACCTTTTGTGGCCCATGGTGTTTATTCATACCTGCTTTTTTAAAGAATTACTCTGTGTTGCTTATAAGGAATGTCAGAAGACCATCATGTCCAGAAGGACCCTCTTAAAAATCCATAAATAGCATTAAGGACAAAATTAGAAACAAGGGCTGCTTTGGTCACAACGGGACTTAGTCGTCAAAGCCCAACAGTCAGTGCCTCTTGCTGACTTCTCCCTGGGATTGAGGAGCCCCGGCCCTTATTTCCTCCTAACTGGCATCCTGAGGCTTCTCTATGAAAACTCCACCATCTTTTCCCTGCAGAGCTGGAATATGTGCTGAATTCCAAAGATTGGGGGTGAACATATGGCTCACAATCAGGGTCTGAGAAGAGCTGGAAAGGTGTCAGATTCCATGAATGAGCATAAAGTGTCTAGAAGGTTGGTATAACCCTCCAGGGCTCAGGGTCTGGGGCCATCGAATCCTGGGCTGGAGTGGAGGGCAGTGGGTGGAAGGCTCAAAATTACTGCAAGGGCTCCACAATCCCTTTCTGAATCAAGCATTGTCTGACTAAGTGAGTAGTATGTCTTGCAAGTATACATAGTTTTTCAAATGCACACCAGAGCTGCCATCATGACTAGCGAAATAAACTTCCCTTTAAAAGGTAGCTCTAAATTCATACCAGGTGTCTTGTGCTTTTCTCACTCAATGCATGCTGCAAGAGATATGCAAGACTCCCAGTTCCAGGAATGCCAGCTCCAGGAAAGGCGAGTCCCAGTCTGTTTTGTGACTGTACTCCTAGCACCTTGTTCAAGGCCAAGCATGCTGGGTGCTTAATAGTCAGGATTCAGGGAATTATTTTTTTAAATTTAAAACAGACCTATATTTGAAAAGGTTAGGAACCACTGGCTAATCAGAATAATGAATAAAATAATATTTTTGTGTTTCATAAAGGTTTTTGCAACTTAAAAAAAGAATTGCTTTCACATACATCACTGCATTTGGCCCTAAAAAACGACTTTGCGAGGAAAGTGAACACAGGGTCCAAGAGGCTGCCTGCAGTGCGCGGCAAACAATGAGTAAGGGAACCGGGTCTTCAGCTGTGTGCTGGGGAATTGTAGCAATTTGCAGAGAAGACTGTCCTCTGTCCCTCTGGTCACTGGAGTGGCTCAGATGCGTAACATCTAGGTAGGATAAGGCTCTAAAATAAGACTGGCGTTTTGTCAAGTCGATTTAGTTACTGTGTAAGAATTACAAGGACGGTCCAGAGCTCTTGCATTTAAAAAGATGAAGGAGCTGGGGAAGTTGCCTGACAAATCATAGGCTACAGGCGCTCCTTCTGCATCTCTACTGTTTCCCTTTTTTTCTGCCATTAAATAGAAATATGATGGGGGGGAGGGGAATGCAAAAAGAAGGTTAATCTTTGTTGAGTAATTTAAAGTGTGTATTTTTGTGCGTTTTGACTGAGGTGCAAGATTTAAGGGTCGTGAAAGATGGTCAAGATACAAAGCACAGTGTGACGTGGGTCCGAATGTGGTCCTGCCACACACTGATTGGGAGACTTTGGGTAAGTAAAGCAACTTCTCACAGCCTCAGTTTCTGACCTGTAAAATGGGCTCATTCTGCTCTTTGTCCTACCCGTCAGCCTGAAGCCCTCCAGGCAGAACTGTGATTTGTGTAATCTCCAGAGAACCACGGCTCAGATTAAATTTTCTCAACGAGCAATTATTCAGATGTTGTTGGGTGGGGCATCCCTGGGCTGGAACCCAGCTTCTCCCATCTTGTTTTTATTTTTACACCCCCGAAGTCCAAAACCAGCTGTCTGAATCACTTGCAAACAGAGCCAAAAGAGTTTTCATGCGTCACAGGAGGCCACGGGCTCCAGCCACGCCTCAGGATGATGTACTAAAAATATCTTCCCAGAGCTATTTTTAAGGCCCTGCAGGCTGCTAACCACAGGTGGAGAGAGAGCTCCTCACTGCGTGCCGGGAAAAGGTGCCAAGTTTATGGCCAGGTGGGCCCTTGGATCTGTTAAGGAGCTGGACTTAAAAACCCCACATCCTCCTCTCTGACCACCGGGATGGCTCACTGTGCAAGGACACAGTGCAAGTACAACCTTGACCCACTCCAGGGACACTGCCAGACAGACAGGGCCATCCTTACGTCAGCTGTGTGCAACCTTTCCGCGCTGGACATTCTCTGAACCACTGGCACAGAGGCTTCTGCCAAACAAGGACACTGGGTGCTGCTCCCTCATGTTTGAACAATCATTTATAATCTTCAAAGCATATTCATACCCATTACCTTCTCTGATCCTCAGGACACTCCTGCTAAACGAGTATTATCATTCCCATTTCATGGATTAGGAAAATAAAGGAATATGTGTGCTCTTCTAACATCCTTGTTAGGCCGTGGAATGCAAAACAAATCCTTGGGTGTCTGAAGGTGGGATGAGCTTGGATAGTATGACATGGGCTCAGAAGTTCCTTCTGTCTCTCTCTTCATTCTCGTAGTGGTGAGTATTCCCACTTGTCCTTCTGTCTCCTACACTGTGGCCACACCCACCTCCCCTGGAGTCAGACTCCTCACCATTCACTCATTCATTCATTTATTCATTTGACAAACATTTCCTGAACACCCAGGCCGGGCCCTCCCTGTGCTAGGCTCAGAGATAAATGATGTCATCCTTGCCCTGGGGAGGTGACAGTGATAGGACACAATCCACAGTGCATGGTGGGCCCAGGGTGGTGGGAGACGTCATGAGAGGCTTCAGGAAGGAGGTCATCCCTGTGGGTGTCTGAAGGCTGAGTAGGAATTAGAAGAAGAGTGGTCCAGACAGAGGGAGCAGCCTGGGCCAGGCAGGCGGTGCGGGGGAGCAGGGAGCGTGTGGGAAGGGAAGGAGGTCAGAGTGGGTGCAGGCGGAAGGCAGGGGCCGCGAGGCTGGACCGCCAGCAGGGTCAGACAGGAGGCACAGGGGCTGCCGGGAAGGTGGCGCCGTCATTGGAGGCTTTTAACAGAGGGCGGCGTGATCACCTGTGGGTTTCAGAAGCATCCCTGTGCTGGCTGTGCGTGGAGGACAGGAGGCGGCGAGGCTGGGGAGAAGGAGGCCTGATGGAGGTTGTTAAAATAGAGCCAGTGAGACAGGATAGGGACCTGGACAGAGGTAGGCGGGGTCAGAAAAGATGAAAAGCAGGATCCAATTTTAGAAGTACTTAAAAGTAATGAAAAGATAGACTACAAATTAGTTACAGGGCTTAGTGACTCATTGGATGTGTGGGGACAGGAGAAAAGAAGAATCTGAGGTCAGCCCAGGGTCAGCCTTGGGTGACTGCGGGCAGGTTGATGCCTTTCAGGGAGTGGGAGCCATGGAGGAGGGAGCAGGCAGAGGGAAAGGGCGGGCTTGTTTTGAATCCCCCATGGTAAGGAGCCCAAGTAGTCACAATAAATGGGAAATCAGATCTGTAACTGGGAGCTCAGGGGAGAAATCCAGGCTTGGGCGTACAAGTTTGGAAGGAGGTGGGGAGTTGATAAAGCCTTAGAGCAGAGGGGGTCTCAACCCTCACTCTCACCGAAACCAAATGGGAAGCTCAAAAGAAAAGCTACTGGTATCTGGGCCCCATTTCCAGAAATTATGATTCAATTACTGCAGGATGGGCCCTGGCCTCAGTATATAAAAGTTCCCAGGTGCTGCTTGTGATGAGTAGCCGGGGTTGGGAAACGCGGCTGTGGAGGTGTGACGATGGAGCAGAGATGGCCTGGACAGATGGTAGATGGACAGGCCCGTGGTGTACATGGGGCCCAGGGAGGACGGAGAGCCCAGAGTCGGCCTGGCCTCCAAGGAGGAGGCCTCAGGGGAGAGCAGCATTATCTCGCCAGCCCAAGGAGTGTGGGTACTAGGAAGGAGGCCCGGGGGGCAGCCAGCAGGTGCTCCAGAGGGCCGGGCAGTGTGAGGGCTGGAGCGTGTGCAGGGGCTGACCTAGGCCAGGGCAGACTTAGGGAGAGGGATTGCAGGGCCAGATCGGGCCAGACTAAGGGAGAGTGGAGAAGGGGAGTGAAGACCACCAGAGGTGGCGACTCGGTTAAGAAACATGGCTCTGAATGGAAGCAGAGGGAATAGCTAGAGGACACGATCAGACAGATTTGAGGTAGTCTGTCCCGTGCTAAGGAGACCAGGAGGGCAAGTTGACACCTCCTTGCATGAGAGGGGAGAGTTAAGTTCACAGAGGGTGGTTCCGAGGAAGCTGAGGGCCCAGGGGAGAGATGAGCCCTAGGAAGAGGGATGCTCCCCCACCTGGGGCATCACCTGCCCCCACAGAACCCAGCACCTGTATGTGCCCCACAAGTTGTACGGACAGGTGGGCAGACATTGCTGCTTCCCTCCTCCCCCTGGGCCCACCTCCAGCCCTGCTTTCTCGTGCTCCCCTTGGTGTCTTCCTCCCACTGCTCCAGCAGGAAATGCCAGGCACTGCCTTGATGCAGGAGTCCCACCCTCTTCTGCCCACTCCTTGACCCCAGAATGATTTTTATCAACTGTTAAGTAGACTGGGAATGCCTTGAAAGCAGGGACTCAAAGTTTGCCTGAAGTGCTTGGTAATAACATATGGTAGGTTCTTAATGCACATGTGTTGTATAAATTCATTCACACACACATGCAAAAGCATAAGGCACTGACATCAATACATATACATGTGTGTTACATACATGTGCCTAATCGTGCCCTGCTCAGCGCAGGGCAGGCACATATATGCCCACACTGGGCAGGAGTGTTCGCTAAGATCTCCCCGTGGGACTGTTTGGCCGCTCTCTGTGACGCGCTCCCATGTGCTGGAAAGAAGCCCTCCGTGGACATAGGGCCTGGCTCATCCACGTTTCCTGGATGTATCTGCTCTCATTTAGGACATATCACAGGTCATTTTCGAATTCTGGAACGCGAGTACTTCTGACATATGGTTAAAGGGAAGGAAGTTCGTCATTGCATTATGGAATTTATGCTCCAGGAGGCTCACTTTTTCTTTCAACAGTAAATGGCTTCTAGGAAGATAACAGGAAGAGGCGTTTTTCCAGCGCTCATCCACATTCCCAGTTTGCTCAAGAAGCATATGGCGGAAGCAGGGACTAAATTTCCACTTGCAGTTGATTTCCTAGCTTATAAGAGCTGTAAAAGAATGTCCAGCCAAGCAGGCACTCTACTATTTTCAGCCTTCCAACACCAATTCTTGTTTCTGCTAACACATGTTAAGGCATATTGCAAAAAAATTTTTTTTAATCCAAATTCAGTATATTTAAAAAAATGTATTCAAAGTGTTTTATTTTTTTGGTTTTTTTTTTAAATACACAAACTGCTCTCCTTAAGCCAAAAAGCTTCTTCACTCTAGGCAAAATAGTAAGCACATGGATGATATGCGATCGTGGGATAATGGATTTATTTTTTTAAACTTGTGTGCGGATTTTAATGGAGACACTGTCCCTCCTGTCTGTGAGGAACAGTGAGAAGGAGCCATGTCTATGTCTTGATAACCCCCCACCCTCCCCAACACACCACCCTCTCCCCTCCCCCCAGACCCCCGTCCACTCCCTCCCCCCCACCTCCCACCCATCTCACACACACCACACACACGCTGTACAACAGCATAGAAAATACATAAACTTGAGCCAGGTCTGTGTGAGGCTGAATTTCTTAGTGAGTTAGGGCCACTGGCTCAAGGTACATTGGCGCTACTGAGGTCATTTGAGTACCCCCTTCCATCCTACCCCCTGCTTCTCATGGCCACAGATACAAGCCCTGACACTGGCTAGCCACACTGCAATACAGTTGTTCCCAGGCCCCAGGTTGCCATTTTCCTGCCTCTAACCCCGACTGCTTGAGTAATGAGGGAAGATTCTACCCATCCCCGGAATAAGAGGATGGAAGCCCAATGCAGTTACCGTTTTCTGTCTCAGAAGGGCTTCTGGGAACAGAGGTGGGATCTTCCTGGCTTTTTTTTTTTTTTTTACAACATAGTGACCCGATATTTCTATACATCTCAAAATGATCACCATGATAAGTCTAGTTATGATCTGTCACATACAAAGATGGTACAGAATTATTGAGTATATTCTTCCCATGTCGATGGTTTTCTGACATGCTGAGCAGTTACGTCCTTTAGGTCTCAGAGTCTGTGTGTTTGCATGGAGATGGGTGGGTAAAAATGGTGGTAGCAGGAGCCAGGCTGGAGGAGGGTGGAATCCCAGGGATACAGTGGCAAGGCAGCTGTCGAGAGGAGAGGAGAACAAGATGAAGGCCCAGGGCTTGTCTGAGGAAGAAAGGACAGGGAGCCTGGCCGGGCCTCAGAAAGGAGCTGGGGGAGTTCAGAGTGACTACAGAGGACGGAGGAAAGGAGGGAAGAAGAAAAGAAAGAAGGAAGGGATAGAAACGCAAGATCTTTCTAGTTCCTACTTCACTTCCTGTCTGGAATGTGTGGGGATAATCTGTCAGAACATAGGCCCTCCTGACACTCACTGCATCCTACAGCTGTGACACTTGACTGGGGATGCAGGACCTGTAGACAGGAACATCTCAGCGGAGACCCCTTCTTCCTGACAATGACATCATTATCACTCACTCGAGATGGGCGCTTATTAATAACAGCAGTTTCACCAGATTCCTAAACATGCCAGGTGGGGGAACACCCAGCTCCTATTTCGTTCGTGCTTGAAATGAGGTTACCTCAGAAGCAGCTGGAGGAACAGGGATCCTGGAACAGAGAAGACAAAGGGAGGCATGGGAACTGCCTTCAAATATCTGAATGGCCATCCTAAGTGTGAACGAGGGGCAGGCTTACTCCTTCAGAGCCCCGGGAGGTCGGGGGAGAAGGTAGCGTGTTTCAAGTCACTGAAAGCAAGAATCATGGTGCAGGCTGCTTTGGGAGGTGGTGAGTTCCCCATGCTGGGAGATTCAAGCAGGGGCAACATTTGTCAGGGATACCCCACCGTGATGGTTGTTAATCTGCCCTTTGTGATCGATCCTGCAGGGGGAGAGTGGAAGCTTGGTCCAGCCTCCTATCTCCTCCGTGGGTCCCCTTTGTGTTGCCTGGACAGGAATCACCCAAGACTGCCCGAGCCTTTCAGGGCTGCACAGTCTGAGCTGTCTTCCTTGTGAGGGAGCCTGTCTCTGTCTGGCCTATGACGTTAGCTCACCAAAAGTGACCAGGACCCTCACCATTGCTGAGTTACAACCCAATGTCCTGGCTTTGACCGTATGAGGAAGCTTTATTTTATTAATGAGGAACGCAGGGCTTACAGAGGTTATGTAACTAGCTGGTAAGTGGAAGTCTGGCCCAGGCTCCCAGCACTAGGCCATGTCGATTTTTAAAGGCATTCTTAGGTAAGATGGGTAATGTAAATAACTACTTCTCTTAATTTAATCTGTTTGTAAACCAAGTTTTTGAAATACATTCCTTAAAATGGTATCTAGTGAAACATGATTTCATCCTGAGTCCCCACCCACAGAAGTTTTGTTTTCCTACCTTCTTCTCTTTCATCACAGGACACATCAATTAAGGATTACCAAACTCTGGGGAGCTGTAATACCTGATGATTGCTTGTTTGATTTTGTAATCCATCCTCCTACCCCTTCCTAAAAAGACTTTCTGTAGCAGATGGAGGCATGCAGGTGCACATGCAAACCAAACATTTAAAACACATTTTGTTTCCACACATTCTGTGAGATATGGGGGGACAACAAGATGTTCTGGGTGGTCTGAGGTCAGGAATCTGGGAGTAATGCAAATTAGACAGGGGAGAGGTGTCGGGAGAAGCCGTGCCTCTGAGTCACTGCCTAACTCTGCAGTCAGGTTCCCTCTTGGGCGTCAGAGCTCCCAAGGATAAAAGCAGAAGGTGGGATAGTTAGGCGTACAGGTCATATCCATAACCTTTGGTTTAAAAAAGGTAGTACTCTGCCTGTGACTTGGGAGGTGGCGATATCCACACACTCAGGGATGTGTCTTTGGGGGCCTTACACCTGCTGGGAGGGAAATTCCCACCGCAGTTTCCATAATGCAGCTCTTCAAGGAAGACCCTGCCTTCTCATAAACTTTCAGGAAAGGCTTTAAAGGAGTCAAGAATTCTCTGTCCCTTTCCTCCTTTTATCAGGACTCCTTCTACTTCATCCCTGGGGAAAAGGCCACCACACACTGATGAAGAGGGAGTCAGGGGTTACTTCCTGAAGAGAAATAAATAAACTAAATGGGGGAGGGGCAGTGTGGCTGGAGGCAGTGGAGCCTTGTTCAAGCAGCATGTGCAGATGGGGAAGGTAGCCGGATCCCCAGCAATTTAATGTGCTCTGATCCCTAAGCAGAGGAGTACAGCTTAAGGCGGTCTACACATAGGTGCTGAGGGGCAGAGATGTTTCATTCCCAAAAGGATTATGGGAAATTCACCCTTAAGCAAACTCAGGGCATTCCCACCCTGAACCCCTTAAAGTGTAGCCAAAGTGTGTACTGTGCTGGAAACCAAGGAGACAAAGCCCCCCAGCAACCCCCTGTGCTAATGGGGTGTGTGAAGAGGGACACAGGAGGGTGTCATAATCTTAAAATAAATAAATAAATTGATTACTTGGCTTGTTGTTCGTTTCTTTTGGGGTTATTCTGCATTAAAAAAAAAAGAAGGGAGGGAAGGGAGGAAGGAAATGTAGGAAAAAGTCAAATGTTTAAAGAAACTGATTTACATGAATTATAAATATGCCCTCAAGCTTCTAGAAAAGCAGAGGGTTTGTCAGAGAAAAATAATACCAATCAGGATAGTTCACCACTACACCCGAGGAAGGGAAAAGACAGAGAAAGAAGAAAAGAGAAGAAAAGGGAAAATAGAAGGAAGGAAAATAAGAAGGAAGGAACAAAGCGGGGCAGGAAGGGAGGGGGAGAGAGGAAGAAAGATGGTAGTCAGAAATTAAATCATTATTTCTTTTTAATCATAAAATTAGCTTAATTAAAAATATATTCAGTGTAACATCTGATATATTTGGTTTTATTCTTTCCACTCTTCCACTATATTTTCCTGGAAAAATTGATCAGTGCAACTCAGAATTTTTCAGCACAAATCCATGCTCTAAGTGTCACTCCTGTTACTGTCAAACCTTAAAGGAACAACCTTCTCTCCCGGACTCTATTTACTGGTATGTGAATGGAGGACGAAGTAAATGAAGAGTGCTCTGTCCCTGAAATGGACTGGAGAAGCTGCCTTCCCAGTCCTGGCTTAATAGTGAGGTCTGCGGGGAAAGAGACATGAAGGAAATTGGAAAACCAAGTTCGTGCCATAGCACACCCGTGTCCATGACACGCAGAAACCCAAGACCAAGAAATTAATATCAAAACCAGTTCAGAGCCAGTGACACCCAATGGCCCTAGCAGAGGCGAGTTCAGAACCACCCTGGAGAAAACTCTTCATAAACCAAGGCACGTGGAACATTCCAGACTACAACCCCTGCTGAAGATAGGGTTACAGTTAAAACAATCAAGACAACAAAGTAACAAAATGGACCTCAGGTTTGGAGAATCAGCGGCCATAACCGATGAGAGAGTAACCCGGAAGAGACTTTAAATGAGTGAGTTTCAAAGAGTGAATGGACCGGGAGAAAGGGGCTTGGTGAGAGGGGCCAGCGTTTCCAGTAAGACTTGCTCTGAAGAGGAACAGAAACGGGGCAGTAGCTGGGCAGGGATGGAAAAGGAAACGAATGGCGTTTAAAGGTGGAAGACTGCTTGTTGGAGGGATGACTGAGCAGACAGGGAGAGTTAAGGATGCACTGAGAGAGGAGACCATTGTAGGAGCAAAGTCTGAGAGTGGGTGAGAGGCGGTGAGAAGAAGAGGGCCTCGGGCAGGAAGAAGGGTGCCTTGTCCATCACAGCAGAGGGGAGAAGCTGGCACAGATGCACGCACGGCTCCGGCTTTGGAGGGTTGTGGGGAGATGAAGGTGTTTCTCTCTTGTGGCTTCTATTGAAAACAGATGAGACAAGGTCGTTGGGTGAAAGGGATGGAGTTTGAGGAAAAGGACAAAGCACACTGTTGTCCTCTCGCCGAGGAGGGTAGCAAGCTTTCCAGAAGAACTTTGGAGGACCGCAAATGCGACATAGAGGTGTGTGGTTGTGAGTGCAACGAAGGGAGGAGGGTGAAAGAGTCGAGGGCGTTTTCAGGTGAGCGATTATAACACTAGCTGATTGCCTGGGGAACGTGGCTGTAGCGCGGATGATCAGAGGACAAGCCAGCCCCTTCGCTGAAGGACTTCCAGATGCTAGTTTCTCGAGGTCTGTTCTTAGCCTCTGTTCAATTTCTCCAGACAGGCAGAGCCTGGCTCCTTTCTGGACGGCATATGCCTGGCTGTGGAAAGGGGTAGGATCTCAAAGGTCATTGCATACATTTCACTGAATCCTCTTGTTTTCAGTGCATGTGTCACCGCCACTACCCTCCACTGAGCCTAGGGACCGTAAGGTCAAAATCCATTCCGTTAAATCTATTTAGAGGCAGAATCACCATTCTCCTGCTGGCACTGGTAGGGAAGGGCTGGGAGTAGGATGGTGTGAGCCCCTGACTCTGGGGGGTGAGGCGGGCGGTAAGAAACATAATGTTCAAGCCACAGACAGACGTTAAGACAAGGCTCCTCTTCTCATGTCTGAGCCACACCCTGCCCTCTGCAGTTTGGGTCAGAGGTCAGTTCTGGCCCTGGAGGTGACTCCAGGCTGTTTGAACATGGATTCTCTGGTCTCATGTGCCCAGAGCATGGTCTGGAAGGGGGCGAGTGGGCTCCTGCCGGGCACTCCTCGGCCTGTGGCCCCTCACCCTGGGGCCGCGGGAGGCCCGCATGTGGGTACATGGTGCAGGGTGAGGGGCAGAGACTTACATTGCTTGGCTCTCAGGGAGATGCTGCGTCTAACTAGCATTCGGTTAACTAGAAGATTACGAATACCTTATTCTCCATATGTCATCCTTTTTTTTTTTTTTTTTTTTTTTTTTGCGGTACGCGGGCCTCGCACTGTTGTGGCCTCTCCCGTTGCGGAGCACAGGCTCCGGACGCGCAGGCTCAGCAGCCATGGCTCACGAGCCTAGCCGCTCCACGGCATGTGACATCCTCCGGGACCGGGGCACGAACTCACGTCCCCTGCATCGGCAGGCGGACTCCGAACCACTGCGCCACCAGGGAAGCCCCAACATATGTCATTCTTTACTTACCAGATAGGAACTTCCCATCCATCCAGAGCACATGGATGCAGTTTTGACTCCATCTGGGTCACAAAACAGATTCCCTCGAGTAGCACTGGAGAGCTCCACCTCCCCCAGAATCTGCTAGAGTCTTAATCGGGGAAGAGTAGCAGTAAGCTAAGAGCTTCTTTGCCTTGCCTGGGTGAATGCTCCCTGGGAAGAAGAGGCAAGAGCCCCTGGTTCCCTGCTGATAACGAAACCTGACAGCCAATGTCAGGGGCAATTACTCTGGACTCTTCACTCGGCTTCTGACTCCCAATCCCGGGTTCTCACTATCAAAGGCAATGGAGCCAAGTGACAGTGTATGGGGACAGGTGAGAACTGCAGTGAGAGGTAGAGACCTCTGCTTTCTGCGGGTTCCTTAGACCTTTCGTGTTGGGGAAGAGCAGTGGGCCAGGAGTCAGAAAGCTTGGGATTGGAAGCCAACTTTCCCTCTTCCCAGCTGATGATCCTGGGAAGAGATAAGCTGTAAAATGCGGCAGCTTTGGAGTTGTCTAAACTTGGGTTTGAATCCTGGCTCTGCCACGTCCCAGCTGTGTGACCTTGGACAAGCTACTTTACCTTTCTAACCCACACTGCCGCTGCCGACGCCGCAGCTTCCTCCGTTGTCAAGGGCGGGGCTTAGAGCTCAACCCAGACACCTGCAGGTGCCGGAAGCTGCGAAGGTGACACATTGCTTTTCAGACTCGGTGGGGCCGCTTGCCTCACAGACCTGCCCAGAGGGGAACAAGAGGGCATCCTGGTGAGAACAGTCCAGTCCCCAAGACCTCAACCTGGGCGGAAGCTCCTCCAGGACCTGGGCCTCTCAGAGGGCTTTCCAACTGCCCCTTGTCTCTCTGAGGCTGCCGTCCAACAACGTGGACAGAGTTGGATGAAGAGACCTGGAGGCAGCACAAGGGATCATGTGCCATCTTGGGAGAGAATGCGGTCCCGGCTCAGTTTTTTTTTTTTTTTTTGGTACGTGGGCCTCTCACCGCTGTGGCCTCTCCCGTTGTGGAGCACAGGCTCCGGACGCGCAAGCTCAGCGGCCATGGCTCACGGACCCAGCCGCTCTGCGGCATGTGGGATCTTCTCGGACCGGGGCACGAACCCGTGTCCCCTGCATCGGCAGGCGGACTCTCAACCACTGCGCCACCAGGGAAGCCCCCCGGCTCAGTTTTTAACCACCTTGTGCAAGTGAGCATCTTACAACTGGCTCCTCCGTCCCCTCACTAAGAAGACCCTGGTCCTCCTCAAAAAAATGAGAGTTGGGCTTCAGTACAAGAACTGTGAATCCTAGTGCCGATAAAAGAGATAGAAGGAACTGTCAAAAAAAAAAAAAAAACCACTCCATTAAGGGTTCTGATGAAGAAAATGATGGTGATAATAGAACAGATACTTAGAGTTCCAGGAGACATCACAAGTTACTTCCCCTCTCCTTGACTCAGTTTGCTCACCTGTCAAATGCTGCAGTCCTTTCCTCACCCTCCTCAGTTGTTGTTTTGAATTCAAAGGAACTGAGGCAGTGGTTCCCAAGTGCAGATGTATGGAGTCAGTTTACGACAAAGTTTTCACCAACCTGTGAGGAAATGAGAAAAATAATAACATAGCAAACGTTTTAAGATCAAATTACCCCCAGTTTTAAATGACTGTATTCTAATATTATATCACTTCTGTTGTGTGTGTGTTAAACTAGCCCTTCTCTTATGAAAGTATGTTGCTCATGGATAGTAGTTCGTCTTTAAAGACCTTACTCTGCAGAAGAAAAGTTGTCAACCCTGTATTGTTGACAACTTGTTTTTTGAAATCTTACTGGTCTGTGAAATCAAGTGTATAAAGAAACCACCAAGATAAGGCATTTGAAAGAGTTTCCCGATTGTAAGGGTCTGTATGGCGATAACAAAAATAACACACCCCACGTGGAGTCCCTTTAGTGTGCCAGGCTTTGCTGAGGATGAGTACACGTTTGCCGTGTGCCTTTCAGTGGTCTGGCATGCTAGGTGCCGTTTAACAGATGGAGATACTGAGACATGGAGAGCATGAACAGCTGGGCTTTTTATTCCGAAGGGACTGCAATACCAAGTTGGTCTGTCCCCAGACTTCACAGTTTCCCCTGAACCTCGCTAAAGGATTACTGTGGAGGAGGTCCGGATGCAGCCACCGAGACATCACCCCTGTAAAAAGTAACCACACTGAGGTCTTATGGGCAAATCACTTAACCTCTCTCTGCCTCTTGCATCCAACTGAGAAATTAAGTAGAAATCAGAGTCATGCTGAAAACAGATGGAGAGTCAAGCTGGGCTGTCCTGGGAAATAAAATTAGCCCAAAGAAGCCATTCTCTAGGATTCTGTATGATTCAGTGCCCTTTGATTATTTATGAAGTTGTGAGGCATCCCAGCCAGGTAACTGACAGGATGCTGTGTGAATACAGAGATACCGTCGGATGGCCTCTTTCTTGCTTTGCCCTTTCAGTCCCTCTGCACTCTCCCAGCTGCTCAGAGCCTCTTTTCCTCATGGGCTTGGTGGTGTTCTCCAACCCAGAGGTCTGCAGACCAGCCCGTGTGCCCTCCTGAAGCTGGATGATGGGGGACCCGTGCCCCCTTTACCTTTCCTCCCACTCTTCACATTGTAGCAGGTGTGATGCTGTGCACTGTGCATTTCTTCTCATCCTCCTGGCTACTCTGGGAGGAGGTTTTATTAACCTTGTTTTACAGATGGAGAAACTGAGGCTCATTGAAGCTAAGTAACTGGCTGGAAGTCACACAACCTGCAAGGGGCAGAAAGAAGGATTCCCACCCGGCCAAGGCTGCCTGACTTGAGTCCGCGCCTCCCGTTCCATCACTAAAGTACTCCGTGAAGACTGAGGAAAGAGATCCTACAATTTTAACAGGTCCCAGTCCACTTTCATGTAAACGGTGTCCTCTCTGGATGCCAAGGTATTCACCTTGAACCCGCCATGGACTGGGCCATTCGCTCAAGGGCCAATTCCAGCCCAACAACCGCTGCCTGATCTTTACATCCGGAGAATGGACTTGCAGCAGCGCTTATGCGACACACAGTCATTCTGGTGGCAGTGATACTTCAATTCTAAACCACCCTTTCTTTTTGAATTCGAAGCCAAATTCTTCATAGTTCTCTCTCCAGCCCTTATTAACTAATTCCCTCTTATAGAGGACTATTTAACATGTAAGAAATTCCATGTGATCATTTTTTGTTGCCGGATTGAGCATTCAGAGCTTGACAATGTGAGTATTCTCCATTTTTCTCTTTTTCACTATTATTTAAAAATGCCCCCAAATGATACATGCACCTGGTTAAAAATAAGAGTATATATGAGCTTATAAAAGAAAAACAAAAGGCCAAGCCTCTTCTCCACCTCTCTCCACCCGGTTCCGCAACCCAAAGACAACCATTCATACCCATTTGGGTGGAGGAAGTTGGGTATCGTTTTTAATTAGTTTCTTAGTAGTTACCTCCATGCCTCTAACTAAACAGCTTATATGATTAATGCTTCAATCATTAACTTTAGACATTCTTTATGGCCTTGACAGATGGAGATCTGCTCACTTACTTCCCCTGCCACCCCACTGCCCTCCCCCGCCCCAATATATCCACAGCACTAGATTAGTCCTCTGCTGGTAATTTTAATGAATATGTTTGAACCTCTGTCACTTCTCTTCTTACTGTGGCTGGTAAGGATACTAGAACTTCCCTCCTCTTTCCATCCCTTCCATCAGCAATCCCATATCCGCTGCCCTTTGATTTTTGAATTCTCAAGGTTGATCACAGTAGCATTCTGGCCTGGAACTGTGAGTACGTTTTCCACAGTCAGTCTAATGTGACTCCCAGCTAGGATCATGGCTCTTTTTCTAGGGCAGCTGCCCTCAGCCTCCTGCCCATCCATCTTTGATTTCTTTTTATTGTGCAGATGGATTAATACCTTGTTTGCCACCCATATCCTGCCCTCAAAACAGCCACATTCAATTAATTATATCTCCATAGCTCTGTGGGTTAAGCCTCTTGACTGCCGCTCCGACCCTGTTGCTCATTAAGAAAATTGCATTTCCCCTGCTGCTGATGGTCTGAAGTGCTGTCAGCTGGTCTCTATTCTGTCAGGGTTCTATCGTTCCCATGGCTACCAGGGAGCCCATTTCTGTACCAGCGTCTCCTACCATCAGCCCTGGCCTGAGAGGACCACCGAGCTTCTCAGTGATCTGGTGGCCGTCACCATCCCTATTGCCTTGGTAAATGGAGGGTCTGCCAGACCCTCTCACAGAACAGTCAACCGGTGGGCTTTCTGGCCTCATATAGTATGGCCTCTCTAGCATGCCCTGAGCCCTTGGATCCCTTCCTCCATGTAGTTTTAGAATTTCCACTTCACTTTTTTTCTAGGTTTCTAAGACAGAGCACACAACATATTAGCACCATCTCCTGGGGCCCTTGCCAGTGTGTTAAGTCCGGCATCACCGCAGAGCGCTCCCATGGCAATAAATTCTTCCTTCGCCAGCTTTACTTCTGTCCCTGTTGTCCTGGCAGCCTTGTAATCCAGTCCCGTGGCACGTTCTCTAGGCTTCTGTTGGGACATGTTGGCGAGGCTGTGTGCTTCCTTTGTCATACAGTCCTATTCTCTCCTCAGTAGGCCCTGCACTTTCCCCCAAGGTTTGTTTTTTTGGTGTGAGTTGACCCTCGTTATTGATCTCGTGACCTGGAGAGGAAGTAGGACCAGATCCGGGGGTGGGAAGGAGGAACAGGGACTTGTTATCTTGCAAAGCAGAAGCTCTTTAAGCAAGGGAGGGCAGTGGCCTGTAGTAGGGAGAAGTGGTCACTTCTGCAGGTGCAGAAAGTTCAAGTTCATGATTCTCAGGTGTGTTGGCCCAGATGTCTCTGTCCTGTGTCAAGGTCTCATTCCTTCCCAGCCATGACAACTGTGACATTGTATAGCATTGTTGAGGTCAAGAATTTCACCTTCTCTGGAGCTCGGCTATGCTCAAGATTAAGCCCCGAGCCTGATCCTAAGCTCTTTCTGCCCTCCAGTTGCAGGAGATGAAAATTCTTTACATGCTGCCAAGGAGGCCCTCTAACTTTCATACTTTGCCTTAAGTTGGTAATTAGTCATTCTCAGTCTTTCCTTGTCTTTCTCCAGCGCATGCACGGCCCTTTGGGACAGCCCTTTGACTCCCTAGTCCTCATAGTTATGACTTCCTCAGCCCCTTAAACACCGTAGGTATCATACCTGCTAGTGCATCCCTTCCACCAGCCCTGCATCCCATTTCACCACCAGTGAAAGTGTTAGCAACTGAACTGTCACAGCATGTCCGGGACTCCCCAGACTCCACATACCAGCCACCAGGCCGGTGATCCAGCCCCACATTCTCATTTCACAGCCAACTTCCTCAGGCAACTTGTCTTAGGCTGGGTTCTCCAGGAAACACACTCTGAGATGGAGAGTTGTGAGTAGGTTAATGGAGAGTTCTCACAACAAAAACACTATGAGGGATGAAGGAAGCTGATTGGGCAGAGGGAGAAACTGAAGGGCGACACCGTCACAACAAAGGCCTCAGCCAATCCCATGATGAGCTCTGGGGCTGCAGGGGCCATTCAGATTTGTTCCAAATTAAGGCAAAAGGGCCAGACCTTTGTGTCCCTACGTCAACCAGCCTTCAGTGGGTGGTATCCTTGAGAAGGTGGCATAACCTCTCAGCTGAGGGCAATGCTGGAGCCATCAGCACTGGGGAGATGAGTGTCTTGGTCTGGATGGGAGGAATCTGTGTGGCATCCCACAGCATCCACTATGGCTCAGTTCATACCTGTGATCCTGGAATAATTATTAGTAATGTGCCTTTCCCGGGCTTCCCTGGTGGCGCAGTGGTTGAGAGTCCGCCTGCCGATGCAGGGGACACGGGTTCGTGCCCTGGTCCGGGAAGATCCCACATGCCGCGGAGCGGCTGGGCCCGTGAGCCATGGCTGCTGGGCCTGCGCGTCCGGAGCCTGTGCTCCGCAACGGGAGAGGCCACGACAGTGAGAGGCCCGCGTACCGCAAAAAAAAAAAAAAAAAAAAAAAAAATGTGCCTTTCCCTTTCAAAGGTGTACCAGTTTGGATGATAAATTTTGCTGTCATTCTACTTATGCCACAGCCATACCTCCCACTGCTCTGGGTGTGAAGGACACTGCACAAGTAGACCCTCCCTCCCACCCTGTCCCCTTAGTGCAATTAGTCCCTCCACTTTCCTATGGGGACCATCATTAAAGCATCCCCACGGTCACAGGTGCTGCTGGCCCAGGCAGGCTGCATCCCAGGATACATCATCACTTTGGTGAAGGCAGAAGCTTGGAAAGAAGAAGACGTAGGTTCTGAAGCCATTGTTCCTGCAATCCTGAGTGTAAGCCCAGCAACGGTTTGTGTCTGATACGGACACTGCCCCGACTTACCCCTGGCCCTATGTTATCAACAACTCATTGCTCAGTCTCCACCCTCTGCTGACTGTGCAGGGGTCTTCAGGACTCTGTGAAGCTGAAGAGGCAGAGAAGTGTCCAGATATCAGCAAACACAGCTTCCTTCTCCTGGCTTCTTACAGCACTGACCCCTGCCCCCCACTCGGGCTCTCCATCCTTTGTGGACAGACTGATGCTTCCCTCCTTGGTGGCTGTGCCTGGGTGGCCCTCAGCCTCCCCCTGAACTGACCTGTGGTGTTTGAGCAGGAGGGGTCAAGCAGAAGTATCCTGAGGGACCCAGCACATGAAAGAGTAACAGCCATTTATAGGGGAAGTAGCCGTTTCCTGGGCTTTGCCCTTTAATGTGATGCCAAACAAGCCTCTGAATCCAGGGCGTTCCCCTTCTTTATCAGAGGATCCTGCTGAGATTCTCAATCACACACAGTGGGAGATCAATACTGGCCAGGAAACCATTTCTGTGAGCCATTTTCACCCTGATCCCCGAGTGTGGGCCCAGCTTTCTGGCTGTGCCTCAGCCTCCTCAGTGCCTTGATCCTGGGCTCTGAGGACTTGCCATCTGCTCCTCCGCACTGATGAGTCATGGGGGAAACTCAGAGAACCACGACCCACCCGCTATAGTCACCGAGTGGTCTCCTCGGACCTCTCCCTTCCTTCCCAGATGATGAAAAGAGGCTGGCAGGGAGCAGTGATTTTTCTCAGGGGTCTTTCTCTGACCTAGATGTTTTTCCTTAGGATAATTTAAGACTACATTTCTTCGTCACTTGTTGGGCATTGTATGTTTTCAATGGCACGAAAGGAGAGTAATACTGGCAGGCAGGCCTCTGCACCTGCAGAATGTGGGAGCAGCCTGCCCATTTCTGCCCTCGTTGCCAACTTCCTCAGACATAAAGATTGGTTCTTAAAGTCCGTACCCTTGCGTAAGCAAACAGTGTTATAATTAATGTCTTTTTTTTTTAAATGGAAAGTTAACAGTCACATCTTGATGACACTTTGGTTAATGAGACATTCCATACGTAAGGATAGGAGAAAAGCGAAGTCACTTTCAATGTCATTGCCTGATGTGCTGAACACCTTCTGTGAGCCGGGCACTGAGCTCAGTTGCTTTCATGCTTGGTCCTGATCACAACCTGATGGGGGAAATTGGACATATCCTGTGATTCTTAATTTTCACATAAAGAAAGGGAGACATACGAGGGGGTTGTAGGCACCTTAGGGCAGAGACCGTTCCATACATCTTGGCATTTTCCATAGCATCTGGCAGGATCCCCTGCATATAATGAGGACCCTAAATTTTTGTTGAAAGAGTGAAATTGCCCAAGATCACAGAGCTAGTTTGGTCTCTGAGTTCCTAATCAAATGTTCTCTCTACTAGTCCAAGCTCCCTTTGTCTGAGTGAGCCAAACGTTTTGAAAATAATAAATGAGCAGATTTTAGTAACTTCAAAATCCCAAAGAAAAACAAGCCAGAAGCATGAAAGAAGACAAATTTTAAACAAAAATTAGCACGTTCCAGGAATTTATGGTGCTGTTTATACACTGACTGCCTCACTCATTGCATCTTAAACGGAACAAATGGGGCCAACCAAGTGAAGGGGTGCTCTATTTTTTTAAAAAATGGTTCTGGCTTAACATTTATTTTATGAAATTTAAAAAATCTTATATCTCTGAAGATTATGGGCATGTTCACAATTGCCAAGAGTCCTCTTAACCATCCAAAGGCTGACTTCTCTCCACCAATATCACCATTGCAGAGTTCAGAGAGGTTTTCATCCATTGGGAGATTATATGCTAAAACGAATGGTCCATTTTCATGCTTTTCATTTTTTAAATTATAGAAACAATATGAGCATTATCTGAAAAATATAGTAAAAATATCTAGAATCTTACATCATTATCACAATAATCACTTCACTCTTTTCATGTAGGGATGCTCTGTTTTTAAAGAAAAGTCCATTTGCCTTGTGGTCTTCCAGCCCCAGGTACACTGGGTCAGCATAGGTGGCAGCCGTCTAGCCCACGACCCCTGTCCTCTTCCCACCACCCTGAGTCCTTCCCCATGATCTCCTCCCTGGCCCTCAGATGTGTCTGGAGAGAGGTTCCCTCATGTCTGAGCAGGCCATCTGTCACGTGCAGTGGATTGAATCAATGCGTCACGCTTCAGGGCGTGAGAGCTAATGCGATAAAGGCTCAGCCTGGAGCTGCCGGAGCATATTACACTCATCAATCACCCGCTCCCACGGCACGGCCGCCTTCCAAGTCGCCCGAGTGAACACTGGGGCTGCTCCTGGAACTGACAAATGTTAGCTGAGTTTTAACTACTTTTTTTGCCTCTCCTAATACAAGATTTAGGTTATTTAAATAAGCGAGCCTCTTGCTTTTTCAGTCCTTTAAAGTAAGGAAAGTGCTTGGCATCTACCACTCAAGTGAAAGGTTGGAGAATTTCACTGCCTGAGGGTGGGCTTTCCTTTTCTCATCTCCTCTGTCCTCGGAGGTGCTGGGCTCAGGACAGCCTCCCCACCTCCCTGCCATCCAGCACTTCCTGCCCCTGCAGGGTACTGAGGAGCGGGCTGCATGGTACCGGGGAGGGGCAACACATCCACTCCTCACTGAGCAAAAGGAAACCGGGACAAATCACTTGCCTGCTCAGGGGCTCGGCGTCCATATCCGTGAGATCACCTGTAATCATCCCGTATGTGTGTCCAGGGTGTTGCATTGACAGAGCCCTTTGGCTTTCATCATGTTTCTCAATATTTACACCAACCCTCGGAGGGGACTATAGTCATGCTTATATACTCAATTAATTAATATCCTCATTTAGGGAGTGCTTAGTATGTTCCATGTATTATTCTAGGCACTACCACTCAACAAATCATTTTATCATATATCCCCTCCCCCAAGGGGATTTTATTAGCCTCTTTTTTTTTTTTTTTTTTGTGGTTCTCGGGCCTCTCACTGTTGTGGCCTCTCCCGTTGCGGAGCAGAGGCTCCGGACGCGCAGGCTCAGCGGTCATGACTCATGGGCCCAGCTGCTCCGCGGCATGTGGAATCCTCCCGGACCGGGGCACGAACCCGTGTCCCCTGCATCGGCAGGTGGACTCTCAACCACTGCGCCACCAGGGAAGCCCTATTAGCCTCATTTTAAGGAAACTGAAGCTCAGAGACACTAAGTAACTTGCTCAAGGTAAACAGCTTTGTGTCCACAGCCTACAGCTTTCCCCTACATCTCAGAGCAATGCCTAGGCTCGGAAAGAAACCAGGGCTCAAACTATATGGGGTGTTGTCCTGATTTGCCTTTTAGTCCTGAACTTGGGGGTGGGGTGGGTAGAGGGAACTCTTTTCGTGATATCAAAAGATCAGAAGAGTTTCAAATAAGAGGAGCCCCAGCCCTCCATAAACTCTCCAGAAAAATCTCCAGATGCATTTAATGCAAGTGATGCCCGCACCCCACTGTCCCACGCTTCCCCACAAAATTCAGCCTGGCTTCATGGAAGGAGGAGGTCTGGGCTGGGAGGCTGTGGGAATGAGACAACCGTCAAAGGCTGATGGCCTCATATTGAATCCCAGCTTCAGCCTTGAGCTGAAATCACTTATCCTTTGGGGGCTTCAGTTTCCTTACCTTAAAACAA
Source organism: Leucopleurus acutus (assembly GCF_964270905.1). Taxonomy (NCBI): domain Eukaryota; kingdom Metazoa; phylum Chordata; class Mammalia; order Artiodactyla; family Delphinidae; genus Leucopleurus; species Leucopleurus acutus. The sequence continues at coordinate 73,985,876 of NC_139147.1, read as the reverse complement.
AGAAAACATTACTTATTTTTGCAGGGTTCGTGTATGGTAGAGAGACAGTGTGCTGATGGGGGGCTGGTAGTGGGGTTGGCAGCATCTATTATTAATCTTCCCCCAGCTGGTCCAAGCTTATTTCCCCTTACATTGTTCCATCTGAAGATAAACAATAAGATCGAGACTATTTGAAGAATTAAATCAAATTAACTGCAACAGATTCTCCTTTGCAGTAAGATCTTCTAATGGCTCAGCTAGATTTGGAGGCCACATCTCTTTATTACAAATATGACAATTAAAATTCAGTACAACAAAATATTTCAAGTCTAAATGATGATTCCCTCACTCACTTTAAGCCGGATAGGAAAACCACAGTTGTGGGATACGTTGCAACCATTAGAGATGCGGCTACCTTCTTTCATCCTCATGACAGTACATGTAGGTTGGATACCACACAGGCCGGATGAGGACCACAGGCAAAACCATCTCAAATATTCAAAACCGAGAAACTCAAATCACACCATCTGATTCATTTCCTGTACTTGGTGCAATTAAATCTGCAACAGCCCCTTTCAAATTGTATTGTAACAAAATTGGACTTATTTGCTATCTTTTCGCATGCAAAACAAATAATTCAGAAGTCCCCCAAAACTTTTACCCTAGTTCTCATTACTTTGGCTTGTTTGCCATTCTGTCCTCTCAGAACTATGTACATTCAGCTCAACTCTGAAGGTCTGCTTTGTTTCAAGGTGCTGTGCAGAGAAAGAGGAGCTATACCATCCGTTAGCACCTGCCGTGTTCTCACTCTGCTCAATTCTTCCCCTGTCTTACCTCTCAGCACCTCACTCCCTGCCTGCAGGGGACTTATCAGCAAACAGAAAAGGTGAAACTTCACTAGACACGGTATACAGTTTAGATGCCACGAGAAGGGCAAGTGCAGAAGAAGAATTTAATTCCAGCCAGGAGAAAGAAGACAATTCCAACCAGGAGGCAGCATTTGACTTGGGGCTTGAAGAAGGAGCAGAATTTCAAGATGGGAAGTTGGGAAGGAGCATCTGGCCATTGTGGACAGAGTTTTTTGCCAAATTTTAAGGACTTGCCAAAATTTTGCCAAATTTTAAGGATTATTTAGAGACCAAGTAAACCCATATAGTTGGGTCTTATTTATTGAGAGGGAGAAGAATCGGGGTGGGAAGGATTGGTCCCTATATTTGCAGTCCCTGCCATGACTACAGGTCAGGGAAATCACCAGCAACAGAGTTCCATCTTCTTGAGTTGACAAATGTTGACAAATTCAGACTCACTGGTGCTAGAAGTTCTGAGGGCCCAGGGGTGCAACACAGGCCTGTAAATGTCTGGACTTTTTGGGGCAGTCCAGACTGTGCTTGTTTTGGTTCCAACTGTGGAGCCAGACCAAAGCTAGGAGGAGAGCAGAGAGCTGGCTCTCATGCCCATAACATGATGCTTTTGAGAGCTCCTGGTGAATTATGTGTCTATTAGCTAAGTGGCCCTGGGGCTTTATGACCTGCTCTTTTTGTAAATCAAAAATAATAAGAATAACAGCTCACCATCTTCTCATCCTGCTGGAGAGAGTGAGCGTTTCATCTGTCATTACACAATTATAGCTGCTCCCCAGACAACCCCATTCCAAGCCCCAGGATACAGAGACGGATGGAAAATTTGTGCTCCCATCCTGACCCATCTAGCCTGGACCTGACCACAAGTAGCAACCTCGTCCCTTTCTTATTGAAGAGGGTTGGCAAACAAGCTAGCTCAGGAGGGAAGGTGATTATTTTAGTGCAGGAAAACTTCAGGAGGCCAAGATGGCCCCACCTGGGAGAGGTCCCTGATAACACATCCGGATGGCAGCCTTCCCCATTCCAATCTGCTCTGCCCTCTCATCCATGCCCTTCCTGGGCCTGGAGGTGTTGCCAGCTGGCTGGGACAGCAGAGAGGTGATGTGGAGGTGAGTATGCCTTTTGTATGGCAAGAGAACAGGGCTTCTCTCCGGGGCAGTTCACCTTGCTCTGGGCAGTCTCATGCTGTATCCCAAACAAGAGTGTGTGACTGCTTGGTGCTGAAACACCTCAACCAATGGGTGTATCAATACAATGCAAGATAAAAATGTCCAGACAACATTTTTCTCCAAAGGGTGAAACGCATGAGGTAGGAAGAAACCAGTCATCCCCAGACCTTCAGGATGACAGACACTGACAACATCACTGCATGAAAGGGAGGAATCCATGGAGTTTGTTTTTACAAAGCAACTCAGGTTTCTTGTGGGGACTCTGCACTGAATGTGTCAATGTCCCCCACAACTGCCCTGATCCAAGCCCAGGAGGCTGAGAAACCGAGTCCTCATCGGACAGAAACCTGGTCCCTAGGACTGAAGTTGCATCTCTTATTCCTTGATGTTGGTTTCATTTTTCTCTGTCTTCTTTTTCTTTTTAGAGCCTTGGTTCCTGACACACTCTCATGAATGGCCCCTTTTTAATTAGTCAGTTAGTTAATTAATTATCATCTATTTATGGTATAGTTAACACTGATGAACTACTTCAAAGAATTAGAGCATCGACAGTAACATATATCTGCCTATGTATTTCTTCTCCATCCACTCCCTTTTCCTCTCCCCACCTAAGGCAACCATTTATCTATTATTTTCTTGATTAAAAATGTTTTATTATGTATACAATTTTGTTTATTTTTATTCAATGTATAGTTGTTTCTAACAACAGTAAACAATATTCTTCTGGGTCTTAATTTTTCACTCAGTATTTTACACATGTATATATAGTATATAATATGTATATACTATATTATAGCATGTAGTAATAATTCATTCATTTTTACTACCATTGTATGGCAATGCCACAATTTATATATCCAATATCCTACCAAAGGGCGTTTGTTGTTTCTGGTTATCGTATCATAATTGTTGTATGAGTTTCTTGGTATAGGTGTGAAAGTGTATGTATATACACATCTGTGTATACCTAGTAGTGAGATTGTTTGGGTTACAGGGTATATGACGTGCAAGATCGTGCTAAAGATAATGGTAAACTACTTGTTAAAACATTGCACCGATTTCTCCTTCTACCAGGAAAGTAAAAGAGTTAATGGACATATTCACCCACACTTGGTATCATCAACTTCTTAATTTTCGCTGTCAAATGAGTGCACATAGTAGTGCAAATTAATTGCTACAACATTTGGAAAAAAATAATCTGGAAATACATATTGAAATTTTACATGGACTTGCTTTTAAACACAGGAGTACTACTTTTGAGCATGTTTTCTTTAAAAAAGTTATTAAAATAAGTACATAAGAGTAAATTTACAGGGACTTCCCTAGTGGCGCAGTGGTTAAGAATCCGCCTGTCAATGCAGGGGACACGGGTTCGAGCCCTGGTCTGGGAAGGTCCCACGTGCCTTGGAGCAACTAAGCCCGTGCGCCACAACTACTGAGCCTGTGCTCTAGAGCCCACGAGCCACAACTACTGAGCCTGCGTGCCACAACTACTGAAGCCTGCGTGCCTAGAGCCCGTGCTCCGCAAGAGAAGCCACTGTAATGAGAAACAAGTGCAGTGCAACGAAGAGTAGCCTCCTCTCGCCACAACTAGAGAAAGCCTGCACGCAGCAACAAAGACCCAACGCAGCCAAAAATAAATATAAAATAAATAAATAAATCTTTTTTTTTTAAAAAGAGAGTAAATTTATACTATCTTTTGTATTAACAAAGCTTGAAACAATCTCAACCTCCATCAGTAGGTAATTGGTTGACTTGATTATGGGAAATCTATACATGGATTAAAATGCAACCAATAAAAACAAAACTGAGTTAGATATGTGTGCAATGACTTGGAAAATGTTTGTGGAATTTAAGTGAACAAAGCAAGCTATAGAGTAATGTATATGATAACATGTTTGCTTTTCTAAAGGGAGGGATGGGTGCTATGATTGCTTGTATTTGTGTGAGCAGAAGGAAAAGTGTGAAAGATACACATTGGCTGTCAGTATTGATTGCCTTATGAGACTGGGACTGGAGTGGGGGAGACAGGCTGAGAAGGTGGCACAGCTGGGACTGGAATTTTGGTCCTTTCTGTAGTGTCTGGTCTGGCCTCAGTCTACCCTACACATGTCACCCCTGCATTTCACATTGTTCAGTGTCTTTGAATTCCTGCATAATAAAGTCAAAATTCCCCTCCTGCTTTCAATATCTATCAAGAGCCAGCCCTAGCCTACCACGTCTCCTACTCACTTACGTATGCAGTATGTTTCAGCCAATTATACTGGACTCTTCTCTAAACATTCCTTGTGCTTTCCTACCCCTTGCCTTTGCTCATCTGCTCTACATAAAACCCCTACCCCAGCCCCGCTTTCTTTCCATCACTGCCTAAAAATCTCATCTATTCTTCGAGATCCAACCAAAAGGCTGGCGCGATTGTAGTACCTCTCAGAAACAAAGAGCTGAGTGCCCAGGCTTGGAAGGATGGAACCATGGTAGGTCTCGTCAGCTTGGTGGCTAAGTTCACCATCTATGGATAACCCTATTCCAACCAAATTTGGTCCCTATGTGTCTCAAGACTCAGAATCCCAGGAGATAGAATCCTATTGACCCAGCTCAGGTTGAGCATCCAAAAAATACCACTCATCTTCTCCGCCTGAGCTCTGAACCAACACAGAATAAGACAAGGGAATAAGGCCATCGGAGACCAAAGTATCAGCTGTATTATGGATGAGTCTTTTGTTAGCGAATGTGATGTGGGCAAGTATGCTTCTACATATAAAACCTGAAGAGGCTTCTGCTGGGGGAGAAGCAGGAGTCTTGAGATAGACAGAACTCAGCTTCCGTAGGGTGGTGATTTGTAGCCCAAGAGGTTTGAGCAAAGCATAATTATTGCTGATAGGAGAAAACCAACCCAAAGATTGAAATGGAAACACAAATTAAACACTGAGAGGATGGGGAGCAGTTGACCAGGTGGACTGACTTTAAGGAGAGTTTCAGCTATGAGGTTCTAGGATTTCCTGATGTGAGGTCTTACTTGGTAGACGGTGAACACGGGCAATTTAAAAAATGTTTCTAAGTCTCATATTCCTCATCTGTAAATTGATATTTTCAATGCCCACCTCAACAGGGTTATTGTAACATATATACTATATATACAAAATGAGGTAGCCTGAGCAAAGGGGTCCCATTCAGGATACACACCAGTCTCTTTTCTACTGCCTCATGTTCCTGGTTCTTTGTTCAAAATTCTCATTCCCAAACAATGATAAGTTCTAAGTCTTTTTAACAAAAGATGAGTTCTGTGGCTTGGAAACAAAGAAGAGCAGACCTGATTCACCTGTGAGGGGCAGGGAGGGTTCCTTATGTTCCCAGATTCCCTGCTGGGGCCCTGTGGGCACAGGAAAAGCACCTGCAATGAAAAGTGAGGGGCAGTAGGATTTCCCTGGTGGCACAGTGGTTGGGAGTCCACCTGCCAATGCAGGGGTCACGGGTTCGAGGCCTGGCGGGGGAAGACTCCACATGTCACGGAGCAACTGGACCTGTGCGCCACAACTGCTGAGCCTGCTCTCTAGAACCCACGAGCCACAACTGCTGAGCCTGAGCGCCTAAAGCCCGTGCTCTGGAACGGGAGAGGACACAGCAGTGAAAGGTCTGGGCATTGCAGTGAAGAGTGGCCCCCACTCGCTGCAACTGGAGAAAGCCTGCACACAGCAACGAAGACCCAATGCAGCCAAAAATAAATAAACAAACAAATAAATAAATTTATTTTAAAAAAGAAAAAAAAGAAAAGAAATGTGAGGGGCAATAAAGACAAATATCATATGCTATCACTTACATGTGGAATCTTAAAAAATGATATAATGGAACTCATTTACAAGGAAGAAATAGACTCACAGATATAGAAAACAAACTTACGGTTACCAAAGGAGAAAGGGGGTCGGGGAGGAATAAATTAGGAGTTTGGGATTCACATATACAGAGTACTGTATATAAAATAGATAAAAATGAGGACCTACTATATAGCACAGAGAACTATACTCAATATATTGTAATTACCTACAAGGGAAAAGAATATGGAAAAGAATATATACATACATACATACATATATATGTTTATGTATAAAACCGAATCACTTTGCTGTACAGCAGAAACTAACACAACACTGCAAAACAACTATACTTCAATAAAGAAACAAAAACAAACAAATAAAAAAAGTACTGAGAGAAAAAAAATGAGGGGCAGTAAAGGGGCATGGGGGGGTGGTCCAGTGACTAACCCAGTGACCTGGAGGGAGGACTTGCCAGGCCCCTGAGAGGTCAGTCGAGGGCAGAGCCTGCACTGGAGTCAGGAGTCCTTTAGTCCCAGCTGCATCCCTAAATGGCTCTAGGGGTTCCCTCTCTTCTCTGGGCCTCAGCCTTGAGAATGGCTGGGTGGGAGAAGACAATATTTAATTGTCACAAGCATAGTCTCTCTCCACCCTGGCCTGAGGTCCCTCTGATAAAAAGAAAGGGGGAGCTACCTCTCTCTGAGGCTGGCTGGCTGTGGCATCACAGGGCTGGCTCTCTCACGACTCCAGCAGCCCTGCTGAAATGATTCTCTTCATAAATGTTCCTGCAAGAAGTGATTTCCGTGCCCACGTGAAGCACATGTGTTCTTGTGTGGCAGGAAGGGGCCATTTAGTGAATGACTTCTTTCTCTCACCACTTGGTGCCTGGGGAGAGTTAATTCATTTCACAGAGGCAAGCGATTTATTCCTGGAGGTCCACCACGAGCCGTGCCAGGTCTCCAAAGCTCTGGAAAATTCCCCAAGTCTCCCCCGAGATCTGCCGTTGCTCAGCACGCTGAACAGAATCCTTCAAAGTTCTTTGGCTGGTTGTTTGCTCCTGCTGAGCACTCATGAGACACGTCTGGGTTCAGAAGCCTGCACGAGGCACCTGGGAGATAAGGAAGACAGGTGTGTCCATCCTCTAAAGACTCACAGCTAAACCCGGGAGACAGAGCGAGTCCCAGACTCAGAGTCAGGAGACCCTCCTCGAGGCCCTGGGCCAGCACCATCATCCTCCGTTTCTCCAGCTGAGAGAGGAGGGGACTTGGTCATTCAACTGTACAGATCCCCCTCCTGCCTTCTGAGAGGCTACACATGACAACGATTCCCGTGCATGATGGGAGGATAAGGGGCCTGCCTGGCCCCCCCAAAGCCAGTCCCTCACTGCACCTCGATACATACCGTGAGTGTTTCCCTTCTGTACCTTTCCTCCGGCACCTGCAAAGCTTCTCTCCCCCTCTGCTACTCCCAACTCTTCTTCCCTGAAGCTTCCCCTGACTCCAGTGGTGTTGGTTTGGCAAGATTTTAAGGTCTTCAAGCCTTTGAGTTCTTTGTGTCTTAGGGAACCCTTATTTGCAGACTGCAAGCAGTTGGGTGAGGTCAGTTCATAGATTACAGAACTAACAACCCCTAACAACTGGTTCCACTTCCTTCATTTTACAGATGAGGAGGCTGCCGAGGAGAGAGTGACCCACCCAAGGTGATTCAGGGAGCGGGAGACTGGACTCAGGTCTGCTGTTGTTGACAAGGCCGAGGCTCTTTCTAGTTCTTTTTTTTTTTTTTTTTTTAATATTTATTTATTTATTTTTGGCTGTGTGGGGTCTTCGTTTCTGTGCGAGGGCTTTCTCTAGTCGCGGCGAGTGGGAGCCACTCTTCATCGCGGTGCGCGGGCTCTCACTATCGTGGCCTCTCTTGCTGCGGAGCACAGGTTCCAGACGCGCAGGCTCAGTAGTTGTGGCTCACGGGCCTGGTTGCTCCGCAGCACGTGGGATCTTCCAAGACCAGGGCTCGAACCCGTGTCCCCTGCATTGGCAGGCAGATTCTCAACCACTGCGCCACCAGGGAAACCCCTAGTTCTTTTATGTAATTAAAAGACTGCACTGCAGCCTAAGTTGATGTAACTTTCCTCAAGAGTCTTCCAGCACATTCACACTTCCTCTGACAATTGGTCCTCCCTTGCATATGCTTTTGTAGCTGTCCTGGGTGTTGCTCACGAGGGCTGTGAGTTTGCCCACACGGTTAGCTCTGAGAAGGCAGAAGTCCCGTGAGACTGTGAGCCCTTGCCCTCTCCAGGCTAGAGGACCGAGCTGCCTGGGCCGGTGCTTGGCAGAACTCCAGCTCCCGAAAGGCAGGCTGAGCTGGACTGTGAGGACTGGGGCCCACAGACACGGCCAGCCCACAGGGCATGGTGGGTCATCTGGGGAGGTCCTAGCAGAAGGTGGCGAGTAAGTCCAACCTCAGGGAGTGGCCCACATGTAGACACCCAAGCCTTCACCAGGGAGTCTGGGGTAGGGGTGACCCAGACAGAGGCCAGCTCTGACCAAGGACTCCAAAATCCAAATCTCTCCCACTGCCTTGAAGGTCCCACAGACACCTCAAACCACCGTGTCCAAACAGCACTCATCATTTTCCCTCCATTTCTTGTGGTTCTTCTTGGGGGCCTGCCTTAAGGAGGAACATCTAACACTCACCCTAGATCTTGCCCACATTCCGTCACTTCTGCCTCTGAAATGTCCGTCAGCTCCCCGCACTCCCCTGCGCCCCTTCCACTCTCTCCTGTGCAAATCTGCATCCTCTCTCACGTGGAAACTAGCCAGCAGATCCTAACTGATTTCATAACATACAGTCTCTTCCCTCCCATCTACTTCCAGGTGGAGTCAGTTTTTGAAAGTGCAAATTATATCACTAAACTTACTGACCTTCAGTGCTCCCAGAGTAAAGCCCAAATGCCTGAACGTGGCCAGCAGGGTGCCTCAGGGTTTGACTTGTGCTCAGCTCAGAGCAGCAGAAGCCCAGGTGTCAGGCATCCTCCCAACCTCCCCTGTGGTCTGTTGGCTCCGAGGGTCACGCTGACTTAGTGATGCCCTGTGCGGTGTGAGCCCTGACAGATGGTTTTCTTTTTTCTAAGGCAAGTGCCTGACTTAAGCTTTGATTGCCAAGGCATCCACAGCAGAGATGTCACCCTGACTGCATTAAGAGCCAGGCCGCCTCCCTTGGAGTTCCTCTGCTTAAAAATCTTTGGTTGGGACTTCCCTGGTGGTACGGTGGATAAGAATCTGCTTGCCAATACAGGGGACATGGGTTTGATCCCTGGTCTGGGAAGATCCCACATGCCGTGGAGCAGCTAAGCCTGTGAGCTACAACTACTGAGCCCGTGTGCCACAACTACTGAAGCCTGTGCGCCTAGAGCCCATGCTCCGCAACAAGAGAAGCCGCTGCGATGAGAAGCCCACGCATCACAACAAAGAGTAGCCCCTGCTCGCTGCAACTAGAGAAAGCCCACGCAGCAACAAAGATCCCAGCCAAAAATAAATTAGTTATTTAAAAAAATAAAAATAAAAATCTTTGGTTGATTTAGGTAACTGACCATTGGACCACTTTTTTTTTCTTTTCTCCCTGTGCTTTAATTCCTGCTCTTATGTTTTAAATTCACCAATAAAGAGTAACCTCATGAAACCCTGGGCCCCTCACCTCTGCCCCAGTGGAAGAAGAACCCTGGGCCAGCATGTTCTCTCTATCTCTCTGTCCCTTTCTCCCCATCCCATCCCCTCCTACCCCTGCGACCGCACTGTGTGGCCCACGGCATGCCATGTACCCTCCAGGCCTGTGAGTAATAAACCTTGTCTGTTTCAAAGTTTCCTGGTGGTTATGTCTGATGGCATCTTGCAATCATAATAAGAACCACAAGGGTCAGTCCAGCCGCAGCACTGGTTCCAAAAGCAGAACCCAGGCCCAGGTGAGTGTGCCCCCCAGCATTTCTAGCTGATAGCACCATTATGGATAGGCTGAGACTGGCACAAATCACCCTAGATCTGGCCTCTAGACCCTGGGCTCCCGGTTTAGACCACTGGCCCCAGGGAGACTGAATGGTTTGCTCCCCAGGCAGCCTCCAGGCCGTGCAGGAAGCAGAGTACTGGCACTCAGGACAGACCAGTCCTGCCCAGGCCCAGCAGAGACCCTGCTGCTCCCCAGCTGAAGGGTCGATGCTGGGCTGGTCTCTGCTTGACCAGCAGGGCAGCATGCTAGGTGGAAGTCATATATCCCAAATCCCTGGAATTAGCTCGGCATCCCCAGAAGGGACCATCTCACCTTGACTGATGAAGGGGATAGACTAAATAAAAACTCATCAGCTATCTTTCTCAGGCTACACAATGTCTGGGAAATAGTAGCCACTCTCATGGTTTCAACAGAGCAATAGATATTTATTATACTCCCGTTGCTTGAAAAAGCCATTCTGTTCTACCCTTCATCTCTACATTCTGGCCTTTCCCCATCACTTTCGAGACTCTATGAAAAACAGCACAAGTGTGCTTATAAGTTATATTAAGAAATTTAATCCATGGGGAGAAAATCCTTTGTCATACACAAATTGAAGATTATGAGTGTACACATCTTTATCCATCAGAGTTCTGGGTTGCAAGGCATAGAAATGGACTCCAGAAACAGAAAAGAAGTTCATTCTAAGGGTATCAGCATTGCCCCAAAGGCTGGAGAAGCAAGAAATAAAGGAGTATGGAGAAGGAGAAGGAAGAAGGAGGGGAAGAGGAAGGAGGAAGAGAGGAAGAAGAGGAGAAAAAGGGGAAGAGGAAGGAATAGGAATCACACTAAAATTATGCTACTGAACTAGCCTGGAGAAGGCACTGCTGCCCTGCCACTAACCACCAGACGTAACAGATGGTACCTCCAGTACCACTGGCACACGGCACTTTTTTTTCTTTTTTCCTCTAACAACTTTATTGGAGTGTAATTACTTTACAATGGTGTGTTAGTTTCTGCTGTATCACAAAGTGAATCAGCTATACATATACCTATGTCCCCATATCTCCTCCCTCTTGTGTCTCCCTCCCACCCTCCCTATCCCACCCCTCTAGGTGGTCGCAAAGCACCGAGCTGATCTCCCTGTGACACAGGGCATTGTACACAGAACACCTGATGTGGCTGCCTCCAAAGCCACCAGAAAGAATTCTCCCCAGGTCCCACTCCTTGAGATCACCTCAGAAGGATGCATCCAGCCTGTTGCCCAAGACATCTGAGGGTCATGACCTGAAAGCCATCCTTGAATTCTTCTTCCTCTCTCTCATGCCCACTTCTAACCTGAGACTGATTCCAGCTAACTCTACTTTCCTAAATTGCCCAGATTTCTCAAATTTCCCCTCCCTCCCTGCTTGTGCTTAGCTCAAGTCCTCATTGCCTTTTCCCTAGAATATCCTACCGGACTTTCTCTGCACTGCCCCCAGAGCCATAAACCTAAAACAGAGGTGAATTCTGCTTCCAGCTATGCAGACTAGCTTGTTCAGACCAACTTCCTGCCAATAATAACTTGAAAATTAGATGCAATGTATCTATATTTAAAAAATCCATTTGAAGTCACTGAATAGCTACAAAGACCAAAAACGTGAAGGGCCAAGATTCTGGAAAGAAGGGAAGTACACGGCGGTAAGCTGACATAAGGCCTTCTTGAGGCATTTGCCCTTTTGTAAGCAGCAGTCTGGAGTCTGAGAAGCTGAGCAGGCCATTCAACAATCTCATGGGGCCAGAGAGACCAAAGTTGGAGTGGAGGGTCTATCAAACAAAGGAGACCCTAGCCTGACTGCTGGTCAGAAATGAGAGTTTCCTCTCTGGAGGAAAGTAATATCCTCTAGAGCATCCAATAATCTCTATACCAGCAATGTCTATTTCCTGTAAAGATGGAAATGTTCTATAACCTGCACTGCCCAACACTAGCCCTATGTGGTTACTGAGCACTTGGAATGTGATTAGTATAGCTGAAGAATTGAATTCATAATTTAATTTAACTTTCATTCAGATAGCTACATGTGGCTAGAAGCTGCTTTTTAAAACAGTATGGTTCTCTACAATGTTTGGTTTTCAATCCAAGATTGCCAGGGATACCAAGAGGCAAGATCAAATGATGAAAACCAACAGAAAAACATATACGTAAGCAGATCCAAAGCATACCCAGATATTGGAGTCATCAGACATGGTTTTTAAGTCAGAGAGACCATGACTCCCCGTATTTGTTAAGATTAGGTTTGGCAGAATATTATAAAACTCCCAAATAACAATAATTTTAACAACATGAAAACTTCTTTCTTTCTCACCTGAAAGACAAGGTGACACACAGGGCTGGTGGCTCTTCATGCTACTCCATCATTTTCAGTTTGGGTCTTCATCATCAAGGTGACTTCGTAGTCCAAAACGATTGCTGGAACGCCAACCATCACGTCCAAGTTTCAAACCAAAAGAAGAAAAAATGCAGAAGGGGAAACAGGGTTTCACCTGGCTAACTCATCTCCCTTTCAGCAGCCTTCCTAGAAGTCCCACACAACACTCTGCTTATATCTTTTTGTCAAAACCTATTCGTATGACTGCCTCCCACTGCGTGGGAAGCTGAGGAATATCGTGTTTTGGTTTGGAAATTAATAGGCCCCAGCTAAACAGCAGAGTTCTGTAAAAAAAGAAGGAAGGGGAGTATAAACATTGTGATAGTAACTAGCCATCTCTGTTATGCATTCCTATTTAAGGACCTTCTACAACTCCCCACTGCCAGACATGTGAAGACCTTCACAGTTTGGCCCCTATCTCTCATTCTATCTTCTGTCCTGCTCTCCAGATGCGCCATTCTCTAAGCACCTCTAATCATGGCCACATCTAAAACACCAAGATGAGAGCTGCCGTGCCCTTGCTTCTGCTCATTCTTTGGCTTGGGATGCCCTTTCTCTGACAAGTCTGGCTCATTTTCAAAGCTTAACTCCAAGGTCATCTCTTTTGTGCTACCTTTTCCAGCTCTCCTAATCAGAATCAAAACCTCTCTCCCGGTTCCCATAACCCATGGTGGATGGATACCTGCATTACTGCGTTTGCATCAAATTGTAATGAGTGGCTTTCACGTCATCTCTCTTTCTAAATAATGAGCTTCTCCAAATCAGAAACACAGCATATTCTTCATTTTTATTCCCCTAGTGTTTGTTATGTGGTTGGTGCTCTGTCAACTTCTGCTGAATGGATAAGTAAGAGACTTAAGGATAAAGTGAGTTAAGAAATCTCCAATGCTTTCCCTCTCTAACGTATATAATTCCGACTCCAGCCAGCTCAGCCTTCATACAGAACGGAGGTGATTTTGCAAGTGTTTTGTTATGGCAGAACTGTGTTGTGTGGAACATTGTATGTAATAAATATGCTGAGCTGGGAGATTATTATTTTTTTTTTTTTTAACATCTTTATTGGAGTATAATTGCTTTACAATGGTATGTTAGTTTCAGCTTCACAACAAAATGAATCAGTTATATATATACATATATTCCCATATCTCTTCCCGCTAGCGTCTCCCTCCCTCCCACCCTCCCTATCCCACCCCTCCAGGCGGTCACAAAGCACCGAGCTGATCTCCCTGTGCTATGCGGCTGCTTCCCACTAGCTATCTACCTTACGTTTGGTAGTGTATATATGTCCATGCCTCTTTATCGCTTTGTCACCGTTTACCCTTCCCCCTCCCCATAGCCTCAAGTCCATTCTCTAGTAAGTCTGTGTCTTTATTCCTGTTTCACCCCTAGGTTTTTCATTACATTTTTTTTTTAAATTCCATATATATGTGTTAGCATACGGTATTTGTCTCTCTCTTTCTGACTTACTTCACTCTGTATGACAGACTCTAGGTCTATCCACCTCATTACAAACAGCTCAATTTCGTCTCTTTTTATGGCTGAGTAATATTCCATTGTATATATGTGCCACATCTTCTTTATCCATTCATCCGATGATGGACACTTAGGTTGTTTCCATCTCTGGGCTATTGTAAATAGAGCTGCAATGAACATTTTGGTACATGACTCTTTTTGAATTATGGTTTTCTCAGGGTATATGCCCAGTAGTGGGATTGCTGGGTCATATGGTAGTTCTATTTGTAGCTTTTTAAGGAACCTCCATACTGTTCTCCACAGTGGCTGTATCAATTTACATTCCCACCAACAGTGTAAGAGGGTTCCCTTTTCTCCACACCCTCTCCAGCATTTATTGTTTCTAGATTTTTTGATGATGGCCATTCTGACTGGTGTGAGATGATATCTCATTGTAGTTTTGATTTGCATTTCTCTCATGATTAGTGATGTTGAGCATTCTTTCATGTGTTTGTTGGCACTCTGTATATCTTCTTTGGAGAAATGTCTATTTAGGTCTTCTGCCCATTTTTGGATTGGGTTGTTTGTTTTTTTGTTATTAAGCTGCATGAGCTGCTTATAAATTTTGGAGATCAATCCTTTGTCCGTTGCTTCATTTGCAAATATTTTCTCCCATTCTGAGGGTTGTCTTTTGGTCTTCTTTATGGTTTCCTTTGCTGCGCAAAAGCTTTTAAGTTTCATTAGGTCCCATTTGTTTACTCTTGTTTTTATTTCCATTTCTCTAGGAGGTGGGTCAAAAAGGACCTTGCTGTGATTTATGTCATAGAGTGTTCTGCCTATGTTTTCCTCTAAGAGTTTGATAGTTTCTGGCCTTACATTTAGGTCTTTAATCCATTTTGAGCTTATTTTTGTGTACGGTGTTAGGGAGTGATCTAATTTCATACTTTTACATGTAGCTGTCCAGTTTTCCCAGCACCACTTATTGAATAGGCTGTCCTTTCTCCACTGTACATTTCTGCCTCCTTTGTCAAAGATAAGGTGACCATATGTGCGTGGGTTTATCTCTGGGCTTTCTATCCTGTTCCATTGATCTATCTTTCTGTTTTTGTGCCAGTACCATACCGTCTTGATAACTGTAGCTTTGTAGTATAGTCTGAAGTCTGGGAGCCTGATTCCTCCAGTTCCTTCTTTCGTTCTCAAGATTGCTTTGGCTATTCGGGGTCTTTTGTGTTTCCATACAAATTGCAAAATTTTTTGTTCTAGTTCTGTGAAAAATGCCAGTGGTAGTTTGATAGGGATTGCATTGAATCTATAGATTGCTTTCGGTAGTAGAGTCATTTTCACAATGTTGATTCTTCCAATCCAAGAACATGGTATATCTCTCCATCTATTTGTATCATCTTTAATTTCTTTCATCAGTGTCTTATAATTTTCTGCATACAGATCTTTTGTCTCCTTAGGTAGGTTTATTCCTAGATATTTTATTCTTTTTGTTGCAATGGTAAATGGGACTGTTTTCTTGATTTCACTTTCAGATTTTTCATCATTAGTATATAGGAATGCCAGAGATTTCTGTGCATTAATTTTGTATCCTGCCACTTTACCAAATTCATTGATTAGCTCTAGTAGTTTTCTGGTAGCATCTTTAGGGTTCTCTATGTATAGGATCATGTCATCTGCAAACAGTGACAGCTTTACTTCTTCTTTTCCGATTTGGATTCCTTTTATTTCCTTTTCTTCTCTGATTGCTGTGGCTAAAACTTCCAAAACTATGTTGAATAAGAGTGGTGAGAGTGGGCAACCTTGTCTTGTTCCTGATCTTAGTGGAAATGCTTTCAGTTTTTCACCATTGAGGATGATGTTTGCTGTGGGCTTGTCATATATGGCCTTTATTATGTTGAGGAAAGTTCCCTCTATGCCTACTTTCTGCAGGGTTTTTATCATAAATGGGTGTTGAATTTTGTCAAAAGCTTTCTCTGCATCTATTGAGATGATCATATGGTTTTTCTCCTTCAGTTTGTTAATATGGTTTATCACATTGATAGATTTGCGTATATTGAAGAATCCTTGCATTCCTGGAATAAACCCCACTTGATCATGGTGTATGATCTTTTTAATGTGCTGTTGGATTCTGTTTGCTAGTATTTTGTTGAGGATTTTTGCATCTATGTTCATCAGTGATATTGGCCTGTAGTTTTCTTTCTTTGTGACATCCTTGTCTGGTTTTGGTATCAAGGTGATGGTGGCCTCGTAGAAGGAGTTTGGGAGTGTTCCTCCCTCTGCTATATTTTGGAAGAGTTTGAGAAGGATAGGTGTTAGCTCTTCTCTAAATGTTTGATAGAATTCGCCTGTGAAGCCATCTGGTCCTGGGCTTTTCTTTGTTGGAAGATTTTTAATCACAGTTTCAATTTCAGTGCTTATGATTGGTCTGTTCATATTTTCTATTTCTTCCTGATTCAGTCTTGGCAGGTTGTGCCTTTCTAAGAATTTGTCCATTTCTTCCAGATTGTCCATTTTATTGGCATAGAGTTGCTTGTAGTAATCTCTCATGATCTCTTTTATTTCTGCAGTGTCAGTTGTTACCTCTCCTTTTTCATTTCTAATTCTATTGATTTGGGTCTTCTCCCTTTTTTTCTTGATGAGTCTGGCTAGTGGTTTATCTATTTTGTTTATCTTCTCAAAGAACCAGCTTTTAGTTTTATTGATCTTTGCTATTGTTTCCTTCATTTCTTTTTCATTTATTTCTGATCTGATTTTTATGATTTCTTTCCTTCTGCTAGCTTTGGGTTTTTTTTGTTCTTCTTTCTCTAATTGCTTGAGGTGCAAGGTTAGGTTGTTTATTCGAGATGCTTCCTGCTTCTTAAGGTGGGCTTGTATTGCTATAAACTTCCCCCTTAGAACTGCTTTTGCTGCATCCCACAGGTTTTGGGTCGTTGTGTCTCCATTGTCATTTGTTTCTAGGTATTTTTTGATTTCCTCTTTGATTTCTTCAGTAATATCTTCATTATTAAGTAGTGTATTGTTTAGCCTCCATGTGTTTGTATTTTTTACAGATCTTTTCCTGTAATTGATATCTAGTCTCATGGCGTTGTGGTCAGAAAAGATACTTGATACAATTTCAATTTTCTTAAATTTACCAAGGCTTGATTTGTGACCCAAGATATGATCTATCCTGGAGAATGTTCCATGAGCACTTGAGAAAAATGTGTATTCTGTTGTTTTTGGATGGAATGTCCTATAAATATCAATTAACTCCATCTCGTTTAATGTATCATTTAAAGCTTGTGTTTCCTTATTTATTTTCATTTTGGATGATCTGTCCATGGGTGAAAGTGGGGTGTTAAAGTCCCCTACTATGAATGTGTTACTGTCGATTTCCCCTTTTATGGTTGTCAGTATTTGCCTTATGTATTGAGGTGCACCTATGTTGGGTGCATAAATATTTACAATTGTTATATCTTCCTCTTGGATTGATCCCTTGATCATTATGTAGTGTCCTTCTTTGTCTCTTCTAATAGTCTTTGTTTTAAAGTCTATTTTGTCTGATATGAGTATTGCTACTCCAGCTTTCTTTTGGTTTCCACTTGCATGAAATACCTTTTTCCATCCCCTTACTTTCAGTCTGTATGTGTCTCTAGGTCTGAAGTGGGTCTCTTGTAGACAGCAAATATATGGGTCTTGTTTTTGTATCCATTCAGCCAATCTGTGTCTTTTGGTGGGAGCATTTAGTCCATTTACATTTAAGGTAATTATCGATATGTGTGTTCCTATTCCCATTTTCTTCATTGTTTTGGGTTTGTTATTGTAGGTCCTTTCCTTCTTTTGTGTTTCTTGCCTAGAGAAGTTCCTTTAGCAGTTGTTGTAGAGCTGGTTTGGTGGTGCTGAACTCTCTCAGCTTTTGCTTGTCTGTAAAGGTTTTAATTTCTCCATCAAATCTGAATGAGATCCTTGCTGGGTAGAGTAATCTTGGTTGCAGGTTTTTCTCCTTCAACACTTTCAATATGTCCTGCCACTCCCTTCTGGCTTGCAGAGTTTCTGCTGAAAGATCAGCTGTTAACCTTATGGGGATTCCCTTGTGTGTTATTTGTTGTTTTTCCCTTGCTGCTTTTAATATGTTTTCTTTGTATTTAATTTTTGACAGTTTGATTAATATGTGTCTTGGCGTATTTCTCCTTGGATTTATCCTGTATGGGACTCTCTGTGCTTCCTGGACTTGATTAACTATTTCCTTTCCCATATTAGGGAAGTTTTCAACTATAATCTCTTCAAATATTTTCTCAGTCCCTTTCTTTTTCTCTTCTTCTTCTGGAACCCCTATAATTCGAATGTTGGTGCGTTTAATGTTGTCCCAGAGGTCTCTGAGACTGTCCTCAGTTCTTTTCATTCTTTTTTCTTTATTCTGCTCTGCAGTAGTTATTTCCACTATTTTATCTTCCAGGTCACTTATCCGTTCTTCTGCCTCAGTTATTCTGCTATTGATCCCATCTAGAGTACTTTTAATTTCATTTATTGTGTTGTTCATCGTTGCTTGTTTCATCTTTAGTTCTTCTAGGTCCTTGTTAACTGATTCTTGCAATTTGTCCATTCTATTGTCCATTCTATCTCCAAGATTTCGGATCAACCTTACTATCATTATTCTGAATTCTTTTTCAGGTAGACTGCCTATTTCCTCTTCATTTGTTAGGTCTGGTGGGTTTTTATCTTGCTCCTTCATCTGCTGTGTGTTTTTCTGTCTTTTCATTTTGCTTATCTTACTGTGTTTGGGGTCTCCTTTTTTTTTTTTTTGCAGGCTGAAGGTTCGTAGTTCCTGTTGTTTTTTGAGTCTGTCCCCAGTGGCTAAGGTTGGTTCAGTGGGTTGTGTAGGCTTCCTGGTGGAGGGTACTAGTGCCTGTGTTCTGGTGTATGAGGCTGGATCTTGTCTTTCTGATGGGCAGGTCCACGTCTGGTGGTGTGTTTTGGGGTGTCTGTGGACTTATTATGATTTTGGGCAGCCTCTCTGCTAATGGGTGGGGTTGTGTTCCTGTCTTGCTAGTTGTTTGGCATAGGATGTCCAGCACTGTAGCTTGCTGGTCGTTGAGTGAAGCTGGGTGCTGGCGTTGAGATGGAGATCTCTTGGAGATTTTTGCTGTTTGATATTATGTGCAGCTGGGAGGCCTCTTGTGGACCAGTGTCCTGAAGTTGGCTCTCCCACCTCAGAGGCACAGCCCTGAGTCCTGGCTGCAGCACCAAGAGCCTTTCATCCACAGGGCTCCTTAATTTGGGATGATTCGTTGTCTATTCAGGTATTCCACAGATGCAGGGTATATCAAGTTGATTGTGGAGCTTTAATCCGCTGCTTCTGAGGCTGCTGGAAGAGATTTCCCTTTCTCTTCTTTGATCTCACAGCTCCCAGGGCCTCAGCTTTGGATTTGGCCCCGCCTGTGCGTGTAGGTCGCCGGAGGGCGTCTGTTCTTTGCTCAGACAGGACGGGGTTAAAGGAGCCGCTGATTCGGAGGCTCTGGCTCACCCAGGCCGGGGGGTAGGGAGGGTCACAGAGTGCAGGGCGGGCCTGCAGCGGCAGAGGCCGGCGTGTCGCTGCAGCCTGAGGCGCGCCGTGCGCTCTCCCGGGGGAGCCGTCCCCGGATCCCGGGACCCCGGCAGCGGCGGGCTGCACAGGCTCCCCGGAAGGGCGCGTGGCTAGTGACCTGCGCTCGCACACAGGCCTCCTGGCGGCGGCAGCAGCGGCCTTAGCGTCCCATGTCCGTCTCTGGGCTCCGCACTCTTAGCCGCGGCTCGCGCCCGTCTCCGGAGCTCTCCCAAGCAGCGTTCCCAATCCCCCCTCCTCGTGCACCAGGAAACAAAGAGGGACGTAAAAGTCTCTTGCCTCTTCGGCAGGTCCAGACCCCTCCCCAGACTCTCTCCCGGCCAGCCGCGGCGCACCAACGCCCTGCAGGCTGTGTTCACGCCGCCAACCTCAGTCCTCTCCCGGCGCTCCGACAAAAGCCGGAGCCTCAGCTCCCAGTCCCGCCCGCCCCGGCGGGCGAGCAGACAAGCCTCTCGGCTGGTGAGTGCCGGTCGGCCCGATCCTCTGCGCTGGAATCTCTCCGCTTTGCCCTCCGCACCCCTGTTGCTGTGCTCTCCTCCGCGGCTCCCAAGCTCCCCCACTCCGCCTCCCGAAGTCTCCACCCGCGAAGGGGCTCCTAGTATGTGGACACTTTTCCTCCTTCACAGCTCTCTCCCGCTGGTGCAGGACCCGTCCCTATTCTTTTGTCTCTGTTTAGTTTTTTCTTTTGCCCTAACCAGGTACGTGGGGGGTTCCTTGCCTTTTGGGAGGTCTGAGGTCTTCTGCCAGCGTTCAGTAGGTGCTCCGTAGGAGTTGTTCCACGCGTAGATGTATTTCTGGTGTATCTGTGGAGAGGAAGGTGATCTCCGCGTCTTACTCTTCCGCCATCTTCCCGGAACTCCCGAGATTATTTTTTTACTTTTTATACATATTATTTGATATGATGGTAAAAAGATCAACTTAAGAGCAGCACAATTATAATTAGCAGTAAAGGGAGTTTCATTTAACTCAGCAGGGTAAATCAGACATCACCTTTGTGCTCAGCAACATGAAAGATACTGGGTGAAATCCTCATCACTCTCCCTTCACATACACACACACTCTCACACCAAAAAAAGAGTTCACAGTTATTGCATTCTAGGAGGGTGAGACCCTGTAAAACTAGAACATGGAGCCCCAGAACAACTAGGTGACAGTTAGGTTACAATAAGTGTCATAATAAATCATACCTGTTCACTATCAAATGATATCTGTTACTATAAATATTTAGAGAAAGAAGAGAAAGGGTGGTAAGAAAATCCTCTGAGCTGGTCTTTAAAGACACAGCAGGATTGAGCAGGGCAGTAACTATCAAAGCATGAAATACAGGCCATGGGTGGGAGAAGAAATGATTTCAGAGAGATACAAACACCATGCTGAATAGCATTAAATTGCACAGCAGGAAGACTTTGCTCTTTTTCATTCTCTTTGACATTTTTAGTCTACATTAAGGAAGGTTTCCACCGGGGCATTTGTAACAGATAGTAACATTCATTTTAATAAACACAGGACAAGTCTCAAGCCTAGATCTTGGCAGGCAACAATATGTAGCTAAAATGTAATGACATTGTTTTGAGGTTTTTGTATTTGTTTGTACAGGCATTTTCCATTTATGGCAAGTGATAATGGTTTTCCATCATATACTTTTACTTTTAAAATCATCTAATTTAAGTATAAAGGAGGAGTCACTTTAAAGAAAACTAGTAAGTAAATATTAGTACAGGCAGTATGTGGCTATGGAAAAAATGGTAAAAATGTACTTAAAGGACTGAAATTTGGGAAACATCATGACACTGGGAGTGGAGAAGTGAGACTTTCCCCACCGTGATGAAAGCTGTCCAGTCAGAGGGCTCCCGGTGAACAGGGCAGAGCCCAGGTGGGATGGAGATGCAGCAGGGCAGGCTGGATGCTGGCTCTCCGGAGGCTGGAATGTGGAGGACTTTCCCACCAGGCTAACACTTCTTCCTGAGAGTAGAGGCGATCTTGTGCCTCTCATCGTGTCTCAATGCAATTCCTGACCCACGTCCCTCACCCCTGCGTCAGGATGCACTCTGAGGACAGCCTTGCGTGCGTATGTGTGTGTGTGTGCGCGCGCGCATGTGTGTGGTGCAGGGGCAGGCACCACACAGAGGCCCAGCTGGAGGAAAGAGAGAAAACCAGTGGCACTCGCAGAAGATCAGCTCTTTTCAGTACTTCGGCCCTGAACGAAAGCTGCCTCTGCAAATGAGGGCCACAGTCCCTGGTGCCCGGTGTTCTGTCTCCCAGCTACCCACGGAGGGCCATGTCATCGCAGAGCACGGGCCTGTGTCTCTCTAGCCTGGTGCCTGCCCCGGGCCTAGCCGGGGGAACCAGCAGTGTTGGTTCACACATCTTCACTCAGAGCCGTGGTCCTCCACCCCTACCCTATTTCCTGTCCTCATCTCCGCCCTCTCATTTCTTGTGGCTGGATTCCTGGTCTTCCCATCTCTTTTGCTCTGAGGACAGGAAATCTAAAGCAGCCCCCAGTGTCCCACAGATGAGAAAAGCAATAAAGGTGGGGAGAAGAGGGAGGGAGACTGTTCTGAATAGGTAATCGACATGACGTTCCCGGGCCCCGCTGTGTCTCTGGACGATCTGATCCAAGGTACCAAGTGAAGCGATGCAGGGTGGAGGCTCTACTTCTCAGCACCCAAAGCCATCAATCTAGACCCTGCTGGCAGCACTGACTTCCCTTGAAAAACATTTTAAAAAGAAAAGGTCAGAACCATTTGTTTCTCCACATGAATAAATTCACAACCCCCTGGCTGCTTGTCCCTGGAAGACTCAGCACGAACCCAGGTGGCTGCTCCAAGCCTCCCAGAACAAGCTCTCTAGGCAAAGTGAGACTTTTCAAGGCAAATTCCCCGGATCTGAGTCCATCCGTTAGGGGTCAGTCCCCTGAGTCACCTGCATCTAGTCACAGAGCAGAGCAGTGTGAAATAGCATGACATTTAGAGTTGGATTGTTGGGGCTTGAATCCTGGTCTTTTTACTTACTAGCTGTGTGACCTTGGGTTTATTACTTAACATCTCTGAACCTTTCTCATATGTAAAACAAGTAAAGTGAATAATAATAAGCACTGTCTCATAGAGTTCTTGTGAAAATCAATTGGAATAACAAATGTAGAATGCTTAGCGCAGTGCCTGACATATAGTAACTGGTTAATAAAAATTGGTCATAGTGACTATAATAGATGAAATAATACTGAAGCCCAATTGTTTCAGTTATCGCTGTGCAACAAACCACTCAAAAACAGTCATTTAAAACAAAATGTATTATTTCCCATTATTCTAAGGGTTGCCTGGCCTCACCTGGCTCTTCTTACCCGAGATTCCTCATGTGGTTGCAGTCAGGAGGCAGCTGAGGGAGTAAAGTCATCTGAAGACTGGACTGAGTAGGGACGTTTAAAATGGCTTGTTTGCTTTCATGTTCTGTCCTCAGCTGAGATGACTTGAACACCTAGGGGCTGGCTGGGCATCTCCCTCTCTCCATGTAGGCTCTTCATGTGGTTAGCTTGGACCTCCTCACAGCATGGCAGTCTCAGAGAAGTCAGACTTCTTACGCGACAGCTGCTTCTTCCAGAGGAAACATTCTAAGAGATGAAGAAGCTGGAAGGCTTCTTATGACCTAGCTTCAGAAGTCACACAGCATCACTTCTGCCTCATTCATTTGGTTACACGGGGCCAGGCTTGGTTCAGCATACGAGGCACATACTCAAGGGTGTCACCACGGAGAGTAGTTCACTGGGGCCATCTTGGAGACTAGCTTCCACAATAGCCATCGGCTTCTTCTAACGCAGTACTGAAAAGAGCTCTGGATTTTTAATTGGAGACTTGGGTTCAAGGCTTTAGGTGGGTTACTACCACCCTCAAAGTCCCCATTTGCTCATCTGTAAAAAGGGATATAACGATACACATCTCATGGGTTGTAGTGGAGAACAAATGTCATCACACATGGTCAGCTCCTAGCACTGCGCTTGGCACACGGGGCTGCAGCCAAGTTCCCTTCCCCATTTAGATCAGGGAGACCCTCACCACCAACATTCTTCGTCCTCCTCCTTGGAGGGGCCACCCTGAGACGAGGTTGCTGTCACTCCCTTGTTTCTGAGGGGGTATGTGTGTGTGTGTGTGTGTGTGTGTGTGTGTGTGTGTGTGTATGCACGCATGAACGCATGCACCAGGAAGTTAAGTTTAGCTTGTCACCTGCCGGGTTCATAGTTGCCACTGAATAAATAATGTGTAATTCAGAAGAAGAGTCGTCTACTCATGCTGCTATGCCAGAGACCTTCTGAATGGAATTTCTGCTAACTCTAGAATGAGTTATTTAAAAAATTTGTAAAAATGGTTAAGCCGCCTGATCTAAGAAATCTCAGAAACGCTTTCATTTTCTCTTGACCTCTATTTTTGAAACCTGCCAGGAAGCAGCGTGCATACTCACTGGGGACTTAACATGAATTACCAAGCAGCTGGAAAGAGCTCAAGGTGACAGATTACTGACACTGGTTCTTAATGCTGCACTCTGGACACCGGAGAAAGCCACGTAGCCTCTCAGTGGCTGCTGCATCCCTTCTGTGAGGCTCTGGGCCTGCCTGGGTCTGGGGGAGGGGTCAGAACACTCAGCAGTTGCTCTGCCCAGCCTGGAGCACGTTGGGTGGTGGGGAGACTGAGGTGTCAGTCGCACCTGTACCCTCCCCAGGCAAGCGCTCCCCATTCTGAGGAAACTCTTTAGCAAGACAGAGAGCAGCAAACGTACTTGCTGTTCCTGAGAACATGGGGGCGTTTGCTTCTTGGGCAGGGAGGGACAATGTCTTAGCTATAGACATACAGGATATTGGTCAAAGGAGGAGCTCACTGGGAACGTGAGACCGAAACCCTCTTGAAGGGGGTGTCTGTGAGCCCTGCTCATCCTCCCTTGGGAATACAGCTTCATGGAATGAGCTTTAACCTGGGATTTGCTCTGGTTCTGCTTCTATCTGGCCGCGAGCTCTCCTGGCAGATCCTCCCTCTTATGGATTCAGCTTCCAGAACATGCTGGTGGAATCCCACAGCTCATGCTCAGTCTTGCCCTCTGAGCTTCAGGTTCACACATCCCACTGCCTACCAACGTCTCCTCTGGACATCCCACGAATACTTCCCCTAACGCACTCAAATCTCATTGCCCAACCTCTAAAACTCCTGCCTCCTACCCGCTTCCTGGTCCTCGGTAGTAATCTCTATCCACCCAGAAACCAAGACAGGAACCCTAAGCTCCACCCTTTCCCCAACTCACATCTAACCAGTCACTAAGCTCCTCAGTTCTCTCTCAGAACTGTCTCTCGATACACCGTTTAGCCTTCATCCTTCCTACCACCCTGCAAGCGGAGAGCCCAGCCCCCCATTGCATCTCACCTGGACTCTAGGAGGGCTTCCGGAGAGCCCTTCCTCTCCACTTGTCTGCCTCAGCCAGCCCCGGGCTCCTTCTTCCCAGGACCAAATCCTGATGAAGGAAGAGAACAGTACAAGAACAACTCATTAGCTGCGTGTCCTGGTATCTGGGGCATGCTACTACCCTATCCTGGGTCCTTTGCCCCTCCATCTGCAAAGTAAAGGAATTGGAGAAAATAAACTCTCCTAGAAACTCCTTCCTACTCCAGGATTCTGTGATCCTCCTGAGAAACTTTCTGCAGAGGAAATAAAACAGCTTATCTGACCACAGGCTTCAGGAAGCCTCCTGATATCTGAAGGGGGAAAATCATTAACTTCTCCTCAGTGCAAATTAATGTCATTGATCTCAGTCCAGTCCGGCTCAGCAGAAGGCAATACATTTGGGAAAAAAGTGTGTTCTGGAAATAAAAGGCTGGAAGGATTCCCTACAGGAATGGCTGATCTTTCAGAAACAGGGCAGAGAGCAGCCAGAGGCCTCTGTAGACATCAACATTTTGGGGGTTAGGAGAGTACAGTCAACATCCACTCTGAGAACATGGAGCTGGTTGGGAGCCCCAGACTGTAGGGCTGGCTCTGCTGTGTGACCTGGGGTAGGTTATTCCCTGTCTCTGGTCTGCTTCTCCATCTCTAGATGCAGTCACTGATCTCTAGGCCGATACTAAGTCATCTCAAGGGAAGTGAGTGAGCCTTACAGGGTCCTAGAGTCTGTTCTGGGCCCATGGGAAGTTAAGGATGCTCCTCCTTCTTCCAAAGCTTTAATTTGAACCCAGAAGTTTTGCCAAAGAAAAAAGGTAGAAGAAAAGAGCTACAATGGTTGATTTTATGTCTGTTAACTTGGCTGGGCCACGGTGCCCAGATCTTCAGTCAAACATTTTTCTGGATGTTTCCTATAAAGGTGTTTCTTGGATGAGATGAACATTTAAATTGGTGGATTTTGAGTGAAGCAGATTGCCCTTCATAATGTGGGTGGGCCTCGTCCAATCAGTTGAAGGCCTGACTAGAACAAAGACTGGCCTCCTCTAAGCAATAGGAATTCTACCAGTGGACTGCCTTTGGACTCAAACTTCATCTCTTCCCTGGGTCTCTTCCCAGCCTGCTGGCCTACTCCACAGATTTTGGATTTACTAAGCCTCCAGAGTGGGAGAGGAAGGCAATTCCTCAAAATAAATAAATATGTATACATATCCTGTTGGTTCTGATTCTCTGGAGAACTCTGACTAATACAGGCACTCTCTCTACTCCCTAGAGGAGGAGGGTAGGCCTTAGAATTGTAAAAGCATCCAAGCTTTACTGAGCCATCTTTCCCAAATGACTTCTAGGCTGCTCCCTGTGGGGGCTATGAGATGGTAGAGAACTCTCTGGAATCCAGGACACTCCTGCTCTAAAGGAGCCTTCTTTCCACACCATGGGTAAAGTCAGAGGAGGCCTGGAGTGGGGGCAGAGCCAGCTCTCTAGAGCAGCTATTTTGGTAATAATTACCATTGACTAGGTCAGATATTGTATGTATTTTCCTCACGTTATATGATTTAGTTATCAAACCTAGGAAGCAGATACTATTCATATACCTATTTCACAGAAGAGAAACCTAAAGCACTATGAAGTTAAATTATTCCTTTACCTGGATTTGACGCTGTGTTCTTCTGCTTGGTGGGTACCAGGAGCTCTACGTGTTAGCTCGCTTGCTGGGGCCAACTCTATGAACTGGATGGCATTATCCATATTGTTCAGATGAGAAGATAAGACCCAGAGAGGTCGCTTAGTTTCATAAGATCCCCTAGCTAGTAGTGGCAGAGTCAAGATTCAATCCCAAGCCCTTCTGACCATGACCCAAGCTCTTCTAGCCAGCCACCCTGCTCCTATCCACAGTTGTTGCAAAGGAACTCTCTGCTATCCCTGCTGTTTACAAGCCTACTGACCAACCCCCCCACCCAGCTCACATCTCATTGTAATTATTACCATGAGTTACCATCATCTTGATGGTAATTATACCTCTGTTTGTATAATACTGTGTAGGTCTTCAAGGACTTCAACATACTTGCCTCACCCTGCATCATAAGCTAGGGCAGTCTATAATATCCTCAATTCCGCAGGGGCTGGTTGAAGCCAAGGGGGTAGGATGGAAGCTAACACTTACCAAAAGCCTGCTGCATTTCAGGGTGGTGCTGGGGCTCTAACATGCTTTGCCTAATTTATGTCTCTCCACAATCCTGTGAGATGACTGCTGCCATTTGACAGATGGGGAGACCAAGCATGTGGAATATCCACTGCCAGGTGAGATCATAGGAGAAATGGATTTTCCCACAGGGTTGTTGAGATGCTTTGCACTGTCCCACTCCCTGTCACTCCTGGGGTCCTAGCTTCCCATTGACTTTACCCATCCCCCATTTTAAGGAAGTGCTCCTGAGTCTCTCCGTCCAAATTCCAATTCCTAATTTGGGTTATCTCAAGTCATTGTTTAGAAGGAAACACTGAGAAGCAATTAATCCTGGAGAAGAGCAGATTTCTCGAGAAGATTGCTAGCTCCTTCCTAGTAGCGTTGTAGAGAGGAAGTGCTTTCATCCCAAAGAGGCTCTGATCTCCATCTCAGAATCAGAGCCCACGTGACTGTGTGATCTGGAGCTGAAGAGACTGTGTGAGGCATATTCCCTGCCGCTGTTCCTCACTCCTACCCTCCTACCCCAACCTCGCTCAGTACCCCAAGCTGTAAACCCAGGGGTCATCCACTACTCCCTGCTCTCCATTCCCCACACGTCCAATCCAGTACTGACCCGGCTAGACATACCTGCCAGACTCTCCTAGAAGCTACAGCTCCCATCCCATCTTCACTCCCCAGAATCAAGCCAATAACCTTACTCGACCGACCCCACTCCACAAGGTTTAGCTCTTTGTAAGCACCTGCCCCCTCTGTCCTCTGGCCTGCAAGGCTGGTCACACTCTGACCCTGTCCACACCCAAACCCCACCCCCTCTGCTCCTACCCTTCTGCCTAATCATTCACCTTGAAATTAATTCAATGTATGCCTCCTTCACTAAACTGAAGCCTTCGTAAGAGCAGGGACCACGTCTCTCTTATTTACCGTGATATCCTCAGGGCCTAGCACAGTGCCTGGTACATACAAAAGGTTCAGTAAACATTTGTTGAGCGAACGGATGAATGAATGAGTGAATGGTATCATGGCAAGTATCTTAAGATCCTGTGCTTTTTTTGCCCTCTGCTTCTGTAACTCTCAGTGAGCTTCTCCAGGTCCCTCAGGGACTGAGGCCCAGGACTGGTGGTGTGGCGTGGCTTCCTCTCTGTCGTGGGCCGAGTTCAGCCAACTGACCCACAATCTGTTTCCCTATTTAAGCCCCCAAAGTGTCCTGCGGCCCAGCCCTCCTCCCCGCTCCCTCTGCCTTATGAATAGTCCAGTTTGTCCCCCTTGTTTGCACGTCTCTCCCAGCACCTGCCCCTTCCTCACCTCTGAGTCACACCTCACACGCACATCTGCATGGCCTTGTCCAGATGCCTCTCCTGGAGCCACGCTGGGTTCTGTTTACTCCTCCTCTCTCAGATCTGACCTTCCTTGAGGCCGGGAGTGAGCTAAGGAGTTAAGCTTGTGGCTAAGAGCTTTTGTAGTCAGCGCCCTCGATCCGTCTCTCCCTAATGGGCTGCTTCCCCAGAATGGAAGATAACAAAAATGCATCTCTATGTTATTCTCCAGCAATTTGTATTGTCTCAGGTCTCTGGTACAGAGTCCAACACCAGTGATTAAAACTTTAGACACACAAGAAGGTAATGTTCATGTTTTGTGGGAAGAGCAAAGTGCTGAGGTCAATATTACTGTCCTAGGCTCTAGTCACTGGGCCTGACTATCCAGCCATGGTTGCCATGTGACAGTCAGCGCCCTGGTCACTGACTCTCCTGGCGTCTTGGTCCCTGCAAATCCAAGTCTTGGGTTAAGGCCAGGATTCTGTGTCCTGTTTTTTCCTCAATACCATGTTTTTAAATCGAAGTATAGTTAATTTACAATGTTGTGTTAGCTTCAGGTGTACAGCAAAGAGATTCAGTTATATATACATATATATATACATACACACACAGACATATATACATATATATGTATATACATATATGTACATATATTCTTTTTCAGATTCTTTTCTATTATAGGTTATTACAAGGCATTGAATACAGTTCCCTGTGCTATACAGCAGGTCCTTGTTGTTTATCTGTTTTATACATAGTAGTGTGTATATGTTAACCCCAAACTCCTAATTATCTCCACCCCTCGCCTGCCACTATCTCCTCTGGTAACCATAAGTTTGTTTTCTATGTCTGTGAGTCTATTTCCACTTTGTAAATAGGTAACCATAAGTTTGTAAGTTCATTTATATCATTTTTCTAGATTCCACATATAAGTGATATCATATGGTATTTGTCTGTCTTTGTCTGACTTCAGTTAATATGATAATCTCTAGGTCCATCCACGTTGCTGCAAATGGCTGTGTCCAGTTTTCTGACAAAGACATAGGTCAGGTCCTAGGCAGCAGAGCCTCTTTTTTTTTTAATGTTAATTAATTTATTTATTTATTTATTTATTTTTGGCTGTGCTGGGTCTTTGTTGCTGTGCACGGGCTTTCTCTAGTTGCGGTGAGCAGGGGCTACTCTTTGTTGCGGTGCGTGGGCTTCTCATTGCGGTGGCTTCTCTTGTTGTGGAGCACGAGCTCTAGGCATGTGGGCTTCAGTAGTTGTTGCACACGGGCTCAGTAGTTGTGGCTCGCGGGCTGCAGAGCGCAGGCTCAGTAATTGTTGTGCCCCGGCTTAGCTGCTCCACGACATGTGGCATCTTCCCAGACCAGGACTCGAATCTCTGTCCCCTGCATTGGCAGGGGGATTCCTAACCACTGCGCCACCAGGGAAGTCCTGGCAGCAGAGCCTCTTATTTATTATTATTTTTTTGCGGTACGCGGGCCTCTCACTGTTGTGGCCTCTCCCGTTGCGGAGCACAGGCTCCGGACGCGCAGGCTCAGTGGCCATGGCTCACGGGTCCAGCCGCTCCGCGGCATGTGGGATCTTCCCGGACCGGGGCACGAACCCGTGTCCCCTGCACTGACAGGCGGACTCTCAACCACTGCGCCACCAAGGAAGTCCTGGCAGCAGAGCCTCTTAAACAACACAAAAAATTCTGCAATTTTCCTCCAGGGAAAAGAGAAAGTATAAGAACAGACACAGTTTCTTCTCAGAACAGTCCTCAGTTGTCCCGGTGAATTGGAGGTCAGTGGGGCAAATATTATCATAAAGCATGCACTGAATACACTTGGCAAATACTGCCCCCCA
This sequence comes from Leucopleurus acutus, assembly GCF_964270905.1. Lineage (NCBI taxonomy): Eukaryota > Metazoa > Chordata > Mammalia > Artiodactyla > Delphinidae > Leucopleurus > Leucopleurus acutus. The sequence goes on along the minus strand of NC_139147.1, from coordinate 73,955,886 downwards.
AAGACTCTCCAGGGCGATTGATGGAGAAGGAAGGAACACCGACATTTTAGGTTTTGCATACTTTTGTTTTTGTTTTTTATAATTAAAAACAGAAAGCATATTTTCTTCCAAATGCCTTCTCTTCAGGCATGGAATCAGAACGGCAGGATCTCAAGGGGCTATAGTGCTCTTGGAGATCATCTAGCCTAACCCCCTCCTTGACAGAGGAGGGAACTGGGGTGGCAAAGGGGATGGACTTGCCCAAGGTCATCCAGCTCAAGGTCATACATCAGGCAGGAGGCCTTTAAAATCCATTTCCCAGATACATTCACTTATAAAACTAATTATTCCACAGCTAATCCAATGGAACATGGACTGCTGCAGAAAGTGTGGCCTGAAATTTCTTCAAGAAAAAAGAAAAGGCAATTAAGGGTGTGCTAAAAAAACCCAGCATGACCATTCTGGGCTTGTTAAAGCTCGGAATTGAGTGAGAAAATACTAAGAGAACATGGTAAAAGAAGCCCCTGGGACTGAAAAGCACTCTCTCCCTGTCTATATATCTACTGATATTTCTATAGTCCTTTACTTGTATATTGGGAGAGAGAGTGAAAGCAACTGAGTGAAATGAGAGTGGGATGATGGGCGACTGGTGAAGCAGGTCTGGAAATTTAATGGCTCCTTTCTCAAGCTCTAAGGAAAAAACCCAAGTTGCAAGAAGATGGGAGAGGAGCCTGGAAAGAGACGGCCCCGGGAGCCCTTTGGAAATCCTGGGAAGAGAAGCTTCCCAGGGGACATGGGAGGTCGAAGGACTGGAAGGTGATGATCCCCAATGAGCTAGGGTCAGTCAGGGAGGCGAAGGTCCTTCTTTTCCTATGGCTTGCTGGGGTAGAATTCTGGCTCTCTAAGATAGCACCAAAGCAACCTGCTGATAAGGAAACACTGAGTTTATTCTTACTTCAGTAGGGGAGAGTTCTACTTCCGCAGAGTCTTAGGAGTGTCTGGGAGGAAGTCAAAGTCAAGACACCTACTGGGATTTTGAAATCTGGCTTAAGATGAGTCTTTCAACTGGGTGTGGGGGAAGGCAGTGATTGATTAGGACTGGGGAAGGCTCATGACATAATAGTTTAGGGCTGATGGACACAACAAGGCAAAGACTTTGAGGCAAAATGTGTAAACAGTTATTTGATGCTTTCTATTAATGAGTAGATAAGTCTTTCAGGAAGTTCTTGCAATGAACAATAAAGTTATTTGCAACTTTTATCTCGCTGGGAAAGAGTTTTCTAGAATGGTTGATGAAGGATTTTCTAAAATGGCTCATAAAGTTGTGTTGATGAAGATAGAAGAATGAATAACACAGATTGTAAGCTGTGTGGGCATTGATGGTTTCCATTCTCACTGGGAAGACCACCCTGGAGGGTTATGCTCAGTTGTGGGCAACTAACTTGAAAGAACGTTAACAAATTAGGACCTGTCCTGAGGTTAATGACCAGGACTATGAAGCAACATCCTGTGGGAAATGACCAGAAGAACTGGGGTATTCAACCCGGTGAAGTGGAAAGTGTGGAACCTGCTCCTCAACAAAGGTCTGCTGTGGGGATGAGGCAGTTGCCCTGTTTCTCTAGGGGCCTGGAAGGCAGAATTAGGAGAAATGGATGAGAGATACAGAAGCAGGCCTCAGTTTAACTTAAGAAAGGACCTTCTAAGAGTTAGGGAGGGATAGGCCATCTCACAAGGTGCCCAGCTCTCTGCCAGCTCTGCTGGAAAAGCACTCAGGTAGGGCATGTGTGCAGAGGCTGTTCTTGCATTTCCTTATGGATTCTTCTCTGTCTTTCTTTTCCTTTTTTAAGAAGTACTACTTAGAGTTTAAGATCAAGCTCAAATGTCCTCTCCCTTCATGAAGCTGCTTGACCCCTCCCCAGTTAAAAATGATCGATAACTCTTATTGCCTATACTGTTTCCATGGCATCAACACCATCTGCCCGCCATTACTGAGAGGCTCTGCCTCTGGCTGGGTTACTTTGAGCAGGCCCTCTCCCCTCTCTCAGCCTTGGTTTTCTCATCTATAGGACGATGGGTTTAGGAGTATGAGCCAGCCTTGGATAGAGTGGCCCTCAGTGACCTGAAAAACTTACAAAAACCAAGACACAGATAGACATGGAAGCTGTCCTCTTGAGGCCTACAGAGAAGTCTTGGGAAAGATGTTGATGACATTGTTTCTGATTCCAGAGGGCAGAAATCAGTCTCTAGCATGGGGTTAGTTACCAGGATCCGATTTCAATTTGGTACCAGAGGGGACATCCTAATAACAATCTCTGCTTGAGGTAGGAAGGTAGTAAGTCCTTCATTCCCGGAAGTGTTCTAGCAGAGGCCTGTGAAGGGGATGTGGGCAAGTCTGTCACTTAGGAGGCTTGAGGCTGCAACTAACAGAACCACAGATTAAGAACTGCTTAAACAATAATGAATTTCTTACCTATCATAAGAAGTCCTGTTATCTGACACAATAGGATAAGGTGGAACAGCACAAAGTCAGGGCCCTGGGACAGCGTCTCTGGGCTTCTCTTGGGTTTCCCCTAATGGTCCAAGATGGCAGCACAGTTGGGAGTAACACTTCCTCATACAAATACATCCAAACACAAGAAGGAGCCAGTACTGAGTTTCTTTTTACAAATGGAGAAAATACTCCCAGAAGCCCTCATAGACTTCCCTTTATACCTCATTGGTTAGGGTGGGGTCGCATCAGTTCACCTCCACCAGTCACTGGCAAAAAGAAAGGAATTAGCTGAATTAGCTTAAATTGGTCAATGTGCATGTGGAATGTCCATGAAACACATGGGCACTCAGTACTTGGACAAAATCAGGGTACTGTCAGCAAGGAAGAAGAGTGAGCCATTGGTGAGGCAAAGTCCACAGTCTGAGGTAGCAGGGATTTCTGACCAGACAGCTCCTGAGGCTGATGCCAGCTCTTTAATTCTATTTCCAGGGTTCTTTCCAGCTTGAGAATCCTAATTTTTATAAGTAGCCACTTCTTTTTTAAAAATTGCTTTTCTGACTTTCTTACGGCCCAGTTTCCCTCTCCCACTCCCTGTCTTGGAGGCTACAATTAGCCCTGGTGACACATTTGGCATGGGAATGCTATGAACACAGTCCTGATGAGCTGGGTGTGGGCTCAGACAGTAAAGGCAGGCAGTTAATTGCAGTTTTATTCTCTCCCTAAACTTCCCTGCAAAAGAAAATAAAGGAAGAAAGAAGAGGTGACTGAGAAGCAAAGCGTGAGCTGAGGAAACGCTGGCTGCAGAGGACACACCCTCTTGAAATTCTGCTGTGAACCAGGTCCTTCGTGGCCCCAAGATGGGCAGACATTTCAGAGGCTGAAATGCGGTGGAAGTATGTGTGGTGGGCTGCTCTCCTTATCTGTCTAGGACTCCTGAGATGACCTCATATAACCAGGGTTATCCTCAACTAAGCCAAACCAGGAGCCTGAAGCCAAAGTCGGCCTTAGTGTCCAGGCCCTGACGTCCAGGACGTGGAAAGGGCCTTTGACTTTCTCTGTGTGAGACAGGGCCCTGCCTCCCGTTAAGACCCACAGATCGAGGATTCTTGCAAAACGGGAAGGGAGAGGTTAGGTTCTGGGCGAGCAAAACATGAAAGGCCGACGTCCCCCGCTTGGCTTCGGAGGCTTGGCGCTTCTCGGCTCTCAGCCACTGACCTTCACCCTCGGCCCACCCACGCCCAGCCCTGGTTCCTGGTCCTCCTGCTGAGACTTCATCCGCGGGACACGCTAGCCACCAGCATTTGCCAAACGACAAGCGGGGGAGGAGGGAGGCAGGACACTCTGCCATAATTTCTCATCAGTTGCATAATTTTGCATCTGAACCCACCGTACATGACAAATGTGGAAGTCGGCAGACCGGAGTTGCAGGTGCGCAGCGGGGAAGTGAGGGCTGGCGCAGATTGGCTGTGTTGATGATGATACGCTGCCGATCGGCATTGGTTACAGACCATCTACACCCATAGCCAGTCACTGAAGCCTCGCGTGCTCCAGACCCTGTGCTAAGTGCCACTGAGGTGACAGAGAGCACTAAGACCGGGATCTGTCCTCGGGGAAGTCACAGACAGCCTGCTGGGAGGTAAGACACATGCAGAAACACTCATGACAAAGGCAGGCTACATGGGCTCTGTTAAGGCAGGACAACATCCTACGGAATCACTACAGCACCTAAAATAAGATTAAATCATTACTGGTTTCCTACTATGAGCCCAGCTCCATGTTAAGCTTCTTACATGGTGATTTCATTTAAACCTTACTCACGACTTTACCATCTGCTAATGTTATTTACAGGTGAGCAAACTGAGGCCCAGCAGGAAGCAGCAGATGCAGGATTTGGACTAAGACCCTCTGATTCCAGAACTTGCAGCTTTAACTATTGTACCACACTACCCCTAGCGTCAGGTGTGTAGTTGATACTCAAAATGGATTTTGTTAAATGTCTGAATGAATGAATGAAATACCAAAGAATAATTTAAGCAAAGCCATGAGGGAGCTCAGAAAAGATAGAGAGTTCTGGTTGGGATGGAAAGAAGCTCTCATGAAGCCCTCTTTAGGCTCAGGTCCGTAGAGTGGATAGGGAGACCGGGAGAAGGGCATTTGTGGTGGACAGATGCTGAGGTGGCCCCATGATGCCCTCCTCCTGATGCCCGTGCAATCCCCTCCCCTTGAGTGTGGGCAGGACTCGTGACTTGCTTCAGTAGGCTATGCAAACGTGACTGAGGCCATTTCCATGATTATAGGATTGTAAGGTTGTAATGCCCGTCTTACTAGAAGACCTTCTCCCTTGCTGGCTCTGAAGAAGCAAGCAGTCCTTGTGGGGAAGCCCATGAGGCAAGGAACTGAGGGCAGGTTCTGGCCAATGACCAGCTGGGAATGAGGGCAGCCTTTGTCCGACAGCCAACAAGGAACTGAGGCCCTTGCTCCAACCACCCACAAGGACCTGAATCCTACCAACAACCACAAAAGCTGGGAAGTGGATCCTTCTCCCACTGAACCTTGAGATGAGACCAAGAAATGATGAGATAATGAATGTGTTAAGCCACTAAGCTTGCCGTACTATTGTTGTGTTAATAAATAACTAGTATAGCATCACTGGCAGAGAAAAGAGCAGAAGCAAAGGCCTGGGGGTGGAAAAGCCTGGGGAATATTAGGACATTTCTGCTTGCTCTATATGGCAGGAGCAAATCGATGAGTTGGGCTTTTGAAGACAGAATGAGTTGTCTGGACTGTTCTGTAGGAAAGGAGTTGCCAGGGCTGGTAGATCCTGGGAGGGATCTCTATAGGGATCAAATAGGTTTAAATCATAGTACTCTGTTGAATGTCCACAAGCACGTCTAGTCCTTATGTCCTGGGCTTCCAAACGGGGCTCTGGCTAAGAATCTGGGGCAGGTAACTCCAAGTCTCACTCTCTAGGGGACCCAAGTCAGCTTTGTGACAGAGAGGAGCTCAGGGGCCAGCACCCTCAGGGGACAAGGACACATCTGAGTTGTGCAGCTCCCTCAGCTTCCCCCTATCCTCCCAGCATCCAGTCTGGGATGAAACCCTCAGTCAGGGTCCAAAGGGGATGCCTGGAACCCTCAGGGCCACAACTAAGGCGGCTCAGCCTCACCCTGCAGTGACGTCACCTCACTCCCAGCCAGTGGAGGGACTGCCGTGGGGATTCGAAAGTGACGCTGGTGCTTGCATGCTAAATAACGGGCTTTAAATCCAAGAGTTTGTTGATGGGTTAAGCCCCTAAAATTGATCTCACCATTTGAAAAGGCTATTCAATGAAGAGCCCTTAGGGCTGACTCCCTCCCCTTGTAATACGTTAGTTGAATGATTCAAAAGCCCCCATGTCAGTGAGGGGCCTGGGAGGCGGCAGGTCAAGGAAACCCAGCTGGCATTGTGATGGTGTGAGATCTTTAGCTTCTGTGAGGACAAAGGTGCTGAGGTGAAAATCTTTCTTGTTGAGTGGGGCTTCAGGGAAAACAGAGCGGTCATGTCTCTCATATTCGGCCAAATGACTATTGGGAGAGTGATCAGAAGTTTGGCTCATGGGTGCCTGATGGCCCTGGAATGTTCTGGCGAGGAAGGGAGAGAAGACCACTGGTGAGGTCAGGATGGAGAAAAAAGATGGGAGTGCAGTAGCCCTGCAAGCGTCATACCCCAGAGGGAATTTAAAATGTGAAGTCCTCCAGGACCAGAAATGACGAGGGAGTCTGGCCAATGCTCAGAGAAATAAAGGAAAACCAAGGCCGCATTCCAACCATTCCAGCCACTGCCCCTGGTTACAGAAAGAAAAACAACTTTAAAGGCATCCCAGAGAGAAGAATGTCATTCATTCAGCTGACACCTGCAGACCCTCTTAGGACCAGATGCTGAGCTGGGCACGGCCACGCTGTGGGGGTAAGATGCCCTCCAGGAGTGCCAGGGCCTGGGGGGGGGCATGGGAGGGGGGCAGTAGGCAAACAGGGCTGGGCTCTCACAGGGATCTGCCTGCTGGCTGGAGCACAGATGGGGAGGGGAGGCTGCTGGAAGAGGAGCCCTAGAGCGGCAGGCAGTCACCACATCACCAAGTAGACAAGGGTGGGAGGCCGTGGTGGGTGCAAGCCTGCCAGCTCTGGGGAGGGCACTGAGGAGGTGAGGCTGGAAGCATGGTTCGGGGCCAGACTGAATCCCACTTCATAGTTTTGAACAAATCAGCCCAGGGAAGCTCTCCAGCTCCTGCCTGAAGCTGCTGTCTACTCTGAGGGAAATGGTGTGAAATAGGGGCACAGATGTCCACCAAATAGCCCCTGACTTTCTTTGGCATGCTTCCCTTTCAGGGACTCCTTTCAGCAAGTCCTGGCAGTGTGTCTTTCTCACTGCGTCTCACTTTGGAGATTTCCTGCTGAAAAGGAAGCACTGGTGGCCTTTAGTGGGGAGTGGATCCTGTTGTCTTACCCACCATCACTGTCACTCAAGGACGTCCCATTGCCCAAGACAAGGTCTAAAACACTCACTCTGGTGTTTACCACCTGTCATGCACTGGCCGCGAGCTTCCTGTCCGGGGCCATCTCCCACCACCCTCCATATGGCCCTTTACTCCAGAGCCACTAACTCCCTGGAGAACTGCGCATGCCCCTTCCATTCAGGATCACATCCTCTGCCTCTGCTCCATTTCCACACACCTAAATTCTCCCCATCCTTCAGGCTAATGCAGCCCTCTCCTCTGATCCATTCCCACTTCCAACTGGGAAGGATTGCCCACTCTTCTAAAATCCCATGGTCCTGCATGTAGCCACACCTCTTAGCATTTGCTCCCCTAGAGTTTGGAGCAAATTCGTATCTGTTTATTGTCCTGTAAGACTGTGGAAACTCACTGTGGAATCAATCAAATCCTTATTGCACCACTTAATAAATAGCTATGTGACCTTGTAGTAGGGTTACTATGTACTTCTCATCTAGACAGGTGGAGCTTGGAGGGACATTTATCCTCTTGGTGATGAGAAGTGTTTGATTTCAGGTCCTCCAGGGGAGAATTAACCACAACACAGCTCAGCCTGCAAGACTTGACCACCATTTTTCTCCAAGCAGGTTATTCAACCTCATCAAGTCTTGGTTTCTACAAATCATGGGGATGGTATAGTATTTACCTTAAAGAATCTTTGAGGTTTACATGAGACCATGCATGCAAATTACTTAGCATGATATCTAAGCAATCAGTTTAGTCAACAAATATTTATTGAGCACCTCTTATGTGCCAGACACTGGAAATAAAGCAGTGAACAAGACAGATTAAGCTACTGCTTCAAAGAAACTACATTCATGAAAGCTCATGTAAGTCAGTGAATAAATAATCTAAGATGCTGATGAGAGCTTTGAAGAAAATAACTAGGGTAAAGAATAGAGAGTGCTGGGTAGGGAGGAGAGATCTAGTTTAGCAAAGACCTGAATTAAAAGAAGGAGCCGGGCTTCCCTGGTGGCGCAGTGGTTGAGAGTCCGCCTGCCGATGCAGGGGACACGGGTTCGTGCCCTGGTCCGGGAAGATCCCACATGCCGCAGAGCAGCTAGGCCTGTGAGCCATGGCCTCTGAGCCTGCGCGTCCGGAGCCTGTGCTCCGCAATGGGAGAGGCCACAACTGTGAGAGGCCTGCGTACCGCAAAAAAAAATAAAAAATATATAAAAAAAAGAAGGAGCCAGCCATGTGAGACCTGGGGGAAGTTCATCCCTGGCAGAGAACAGCGGGGATAAGTCTAAGCTAATTACGCTTAACCCAGTGGTCAGTTCCTTTCCTCTGCCCCACAGATCGTGTCTTCTGAGATAGGAGAACTTGAGGAGTTGGACCTGATTTTCACTCCAGCCAGGACTTCAACCTTCAGACAGCTGGTCCTCACCATCCAGGAAGCCATAACCATGGAGGCCCCTGAGCATCACTGATCAGGAAAGACTGAAGACTCCCCTACCTGTTCCAAATCCTTCCTCACCTGCTTCAACACCTCGCCTTCTCTGGTTTCCAGGGAAGGTGTGTTTCTTTACTTAAGCGTCGTTGTTACTGTGTCATGTGCACACAAAGAGAAGAGTGAGAGTTCCGGTGGGTGGGGAGGTTATACCACGTGGACATGCCTTGGGCTTTTGGAAGTTACCCACAAAGATATCCTATCCCCTCTCTCTAACTCTCTGCCTCTTTCTGTCCCTTGCAGTGTTTCTCAACCAGAGGCCGTATTGCCCCACCACCGCCACCCTAGGAGTGGTTGGAATGGGAGGGGGCCATTTTTGATTGTCACAGTGACTGGGAGGTGCTCTTGGCGTTTAAAGGGCAGGGGTCAGGGATGCTAGTCATCCTAGGATACTCAGGACAATCCCACATAATAAAGAAGCGTCCTGCCTAAGCAGCGAGTGCAGGTATGAATCCCTCACCATCCTCTCAGGTGTCACCAAATCCCTTTCTTCCTTATCTGGATTCTGTCATTGTGTCTCTTCAGAAAGAATCAAACCTCAGTCTCCCAAAGTCCCCACTGTGTGTCTTGCAAATGGGACAGCCTGAGGTGTGGAATGCCGGTGCCTTCTGCCTCTGAGCAGTTACTGCTGCTTCCCTGAGAGAGGAGGGGCAGCTCCCCCAGAGGAAACGGGAAGTTTTGGTCCATTGCCTGGGCTGGTAGAGAAAAATGGTGGTAAGACTTGCATGCTGGCTTTGCTGTGGTTCATTTTTCCCCGGGCTCTCTAAAGTGAAACACATCTCACCACTGAGAGGATAAATGTCCTTCCAAACCCCACCCTTCTAGATGGGAAATACATATCACCACTACTGACACCACTGCCATCCTGCTCTGACTTACATTACAGAGCTTCCTATATGAACTTGACAGCAGAGGTCCAAATGCTTCTCCACTGGTGGCAATGGCAACGGTGGTGGCAGACGTAGATTCTCAGTTTGCTCTGCCATTTATCATCATCATCATCATCAACAATTATAACTACTAACAGTACAAGGCCTTGCACAGAGTTGGGAGTGATATCACTGGAGGGTCTTGAACGCGTGGGTGATTGTTAGGAAAAGATGGGGCAAGGCCATGCTCTCACTAACCAAGTTCCTTGGGAGGCTGACTTTCTGATTTGCTTAATGTGTGGCTTAACTTAATTAAAATACTAGAGAAAAATTCTCTCTAGGGGAGGAAAAGTGCCAGGGGCACTGGAAGGGCTAATTTTTTATTCTCTAACTTGGGGAATTGGCAGGAAAAGGGGCAATGACTATTCCCTTCAGAAGGCAGCACTCCAGATGGCTCCCGAGAGCCAGCCTGGGAATGTTGCTGCTTGGCACTCTCCTTTGCCAGCATGACTTTCCAAACGTCCAAGCCCAAAGCAGCATTTGTGGGAAGTTCAGAGCAGAACCCCTTACAGCGAGAGTTCCATTCCACTCTACCCAAACTGGAAGTGTCTGCTTAGTAAAACAGTCAGTAGATCCTATTGGTGCACAGAATTGTTTTGCCCATCAGGGTCTTTTCAGGAAACAGGTGGCCACTCAAATGGGAAACAGCGCAGAGACGAAGGTGTGGGCAGGGCTAAGGAAGGTTGAACCCCAGGGCTGGCAGCATCGGAAAGCAGTTACCACCCCGGCCTGAAGGTACATGGGAAGAAGCGATTGCCAGAACCCTGAAAGTGAGCTGTGGCTGTAGGACACGGCCATGGATAGAGGCTGTGCCCACACCAGATAACCCAGCAGGGTGAGAACCAGGGGGATAAAGGCTTCCGCCTCAACCTTCCCTTGCTGGTGGAAGGTAAAGAGCCTGGGGACTTACTGATGCAGCCCAGATATGTCAGCCTCCTGGCCCAGAGCAGGAGGGACAGTTCAGGGAACTTCTACAAACCACTCCAAAATTAGTGTCTTAAGACAATAACCACCAATTTAGCCCTTGATTTTATGGATTAGTAATTTACACTTTAAGCTGGGCTCAGCTGGTTGGTTCTTCTGGCCTGGTCTGTGCCTGGTTTGGCTGACCTCAGCCAGACTCACTCGTGTGTCTGCTTTCAATTGGTGGGTTGACCATGACTGGCTAGTTTAGGATGGTCTTGTCTGAGATGGTTAGGAAGATTCAGAGATCCTTTGTCGACCTGGATCTCTCACCCTCCAAGTTACTAACCTGGGGCTCATGTATAAAGAGACAAAGAGCCCAAGACCAGCTAGTGGGAAAATCCAGGAGTGCAAGCTCTCTGCAGCCCTCCGTTCACATTGCATCTGCTTCTGCACTTTTGGCCCAAAAAGTCACATGGTCCTCCAGATTCAAGGGGTGAAAAATAGATTCCACCTCTTGAGGGGAGGGGAAGAAGGGGTGGCTATTGTTTTCAACCTGCCGTGGTCTGTGCTCCAGGCACAATGACTCACATTCCTCCCATGTGCACAATATACGCTCCCATATCCTAGGACCTCCCAACCTGGATCCCTCCAATCTGGGTTTATTCCTGCGGCAGCTGCCTTTGGCTGTATAACAAACCACCCCAACACTTAGAAGCTGAAAACAACCACTGTTTATTTGGCTCAAAATTCCACAGGTTGGCAGTTTGGCCTGTGCTCAGCTGGGGAGTTCTGCTGATCCCTGCTGGGGCTCACCCATGTGTCTGTGGTCAACGCTCCGCCGTAGGACCTCTTGTCCTCCTGCATGCTCCTCCATGTGGTGGCAGGAGTCCAAGAGCAGCAAAGGAGGACAAACCCCGAGCGGCAATCACTTTTCAAGCCTCTGCTTAGGCACCACTGCTCACATCCCATTGGGCAAGCGAGTCACATGGCTGAGCTCGGAATCACAGCAGGAGAACAGTGAAAGGTACATAGCCAGGCAGCACGGATACAGGGAGGGGAAAGACTGATGATTGTTGTTGTAATTAATCTACCACCACGGAGTGGAGACTAGATCTGGAGAGACAAATAAAGAATATGCAGCTCCCGGGTCTAAATTTTAATAACCCAGTGTTCAAGCCTCTTGAGAGTGGGTCCCACTTGTCTCCCAACATCAACCCTGTTTATTTTCCATTATACCCGGCACATCTACCAAAATGGCATCTTCGCAGTTTCATGTACCTGCCCTGGCTTTTTCACCCTCTTGCTTGCTGTCTTCTGGATCACCCCCCATCTTTACCTGACCAAATCCTCTGCATCCCTCTTAACCCAATTCAAAGCCACCTTCTCGGGCTTCCCTGGTGGCGCAGTGGTTGAGAGTCTGCCTGCCGATGCAGGGGACACGGGTTCGTGCCCCGGTCTGGGAAGATCCCACATGCCGCGGAGCAGCTGGGCCCGTGAGCCATGGCGCTGAGCCTGCGCGTCTGGAGCCTGTGCTCCGCAACGGGAGAGGCCACAACAGTGAGAGGCCCGCGTACCGGAAAAAAAAAAAAAAAAAAAAAGCCACCTTCTCTCAGATATCTTTCCTGATTCTCGTCCCCATTTCCCCCGCACCACCCTCCCCTCCCCCACCATCACCAGGCTGGATGTGACTCTGAATTCCTGCCTAAAATCTCTAGTGCTCTCTCTGTGCCTCTTTTCAGGCACTTATTTGCCTGAAAATGTGGAAGATAGCTCCTTTCTTGGACTGTGAGCCATCAGAGCACTGGGTCCTTGTGTGACCCATTCTTTGTCTCCCTCTACAGTGCTCTGCATAGATTGGATGTCCTCTTGACCTGGGGAGGTCAGTGCTGGACAATTCAAAGGTTACAGAAGCAGACAGCACCACAGAGCCAAGAAACACCCTTCAGAGAGCACCCAGCCAGGAAGCCTATGCCTCCAGGAAGCAGCTTATAGGAATCGGCAAAGAACACAGAAGAGAAGCAGTTGGGACACTGAACGAGGGCCAGGGCTTTGGTCGTGACAGAAGACACACCTGGGACTAGAGGTCAAAGTCATGAGGAGACTGTCCCCATCCATCCAAGGAAGAACTTCCTTTAAGGGAACAGTGAGAAAAGGGGTGGGTCCCCGCAACCCGCAGTGCATCAGCCTTCTGGTTAGTTTCAGAGAGAGAGGTTTGCAGGGGCCTTAGTCTGTTTGCATTTCAGGATGGCACGTTAATCATTCCTCCACGAGACTCATGCTGCACCTTGGCATGCAGGAGCTCACAAATGAAGGAGGAGAGCCGGCAGCTCTGCTCGTGGGGCGAGCTCTGCTCGTGAGCCTGGCAGCCGGCCAATTCCCTGAGAGCTGGCTGGGCACATCATGTACCGTGGGCAAACCGGCATGTGTGGTTAGATTGGGGGTGAAGGTGTGGAGGAGGAGGGAGATGACTGGGGTGAGTGTCAGTCTGAAGGAATTCTAAAATGTCAGGGAGGGGCATTCCAGTGAATTTCCTAACACACACACACACACACACACACACACACACACACACACACACACACCTGAACACACCTGAGGGATGGGGCATCCTTCCTCCTGGCAGAATCCACTAGCTCAGCCCCTTAAGGCTTCTTCCCTAGGGTGGGTGGAGGGATGGAGACAGCCCTGTTAGCCCAATGCCCTTGACCACCCCAACTCCCGTGGGGTCTAAGTGGGGAACTGTGCCTCTGAGAGGGGACACAGCCTCCCTCAGTGCCACAATGTGCCAGGATGAGAACCAGGTCTCCTGCTCCCAGCCCGAGTGTCAGGACTGATGGAAGGGACGCCATGCTCACACTGCTGGAAGGTGGCTCCCAGGTGGTACCACTGCCTACAGGCCAACAGTGAGCCGAGGACCCCTCCCCAGGAGCCAGGCCGAGAGTGTCTCCTCTGACCCCTCCCAATAACGTCCCTGGGAATAGAACGTCCCCAGCGACCAAGCACCTTATCGATATGTCAAACCCTGTACATCCTACCAGGCCATCTCATAAGCTACCTTCACCTCCCATGGTCCCATCAATCGCCCCCTCTAACCCAGACGTGAATTCGTGCCCTCTCGGGAACTTTGCACGGCTGCATGGTCCTGGTCAAACTGCTTCTGGAATTTGGTTAGTCGTGTATATACCTTCTTGATGCCCTGGACTGTGAACTCCTTAGGCTCATATTATTTCTTCTGCCCTCTCTTCCCTTCAGCGCCCAACCCAGGACCCGGCTCAAAGGCAGCATTCGATAAATGCAGGTTGGATGAATGATATTCCACCAGCCTTTCCCCACCAGCGTGACAAAAGCATCCTGCTTCCTTTCTGGACAGCACCTGTGCTTTCCCAATAAAGCAGACATTCCTTTCCCTCTCTCCTTCCCACTGCTTTCGGATAAAGAGGAACAGTCCCTGGGCCTCCCTGTTGGGAAACTTCCTGGCTGCTCACTACTGTCTCAGACACTCCCTAGGCTGGGGGCTATTTTCAGAAGCCCAGGACGCCGTCAGTGGACAGGGTGGTATTTGATGGACGCTCTTCCATGTGCAAAGCCCTGTGAACAGCTCTGACACCACAGTGTCCCCCGTAACTGCCACCTGACTCCCTGGGACTGGCTGGAAGTGTCTTCCTATTTGCCACCAGGGGTGCCAAACCCTGTGAGCTGGGCTTCTCTTAGGGTTGTCTGAGGCTAGAGAGGGCATCTCCCACATCAAATATCCCCTCTGAGGTTATAAGAACTGGGGTGACCAGTTGAAACCGCTCACCCTCTTCTGCCTATGAGGAAGAATCTAGTTCATGCCAGAACAGCCTAGACTCTTCCAAGAACCTGGCCCTTCCTCCAAATGTCAGCCCTTTCCACACAGAAGCTCAAAGTCAGTGTTCTCTTCAAAAGTAGACAAGAGAAGAGTGGGTCTCAGGTGCCTCCGGCAGGATCCCTAGCAAGCGGGCGATTCACAATGGATGGGCTGGAAGAAAATCATATGGTCACTAGAGGCTGAGCCAGAGAAGGAGATGCTGGAAGACCTAGAAAGGAAGTGCTCACCACCCTCATCACTGCATAGATTCCACTGTCTACAGAAAAACTGGATTATTTTGTCCAGAATTCAGGTACTTCACATCGTGACCCTAATCGTTTTAGTCTCATCTTCCACCAGACCTCTAAACCACTAGCCATCTTGGAGCATTTGTGCTCCCCAAATATGCCCAACTCATTCCCCCCTGCCCCCCACCGCCAAGGTCTTCGTTCCAGCTACTGAAACATCCTTTGTCTTAGGATGGATTCTTAGACCCGGAGACATGGATTCAGGTGCAGGTATTTTGAAGAGAAGGGGGTGGGGGAGATGGTCAAGAAAACTCCAGTAGGGCTTCCCTGGTGGCGCAGTGGTTGAGAGTCTGCCTGCCAATGCAGGGGACACAGGTTGGTGCCCCGGTCCAGAAAGATCCCACATGCCGCGGAGCGGCTGGGCCCGTGAGCCATGGCCGCTGAGCCTGCGCGTCCGGAGCCTGTGCTCTGCAACAGGAGAGGCCACAAGAGTGAGAGGCCCGCGTACCGCAAAAAACAAAACAAAACAAAACAAAACAAAACCAAAAACTCCAGCAGGATAGTGGGGGAGGAAGGAAATGAGTAAAGGGAACATTACTGAGCTGATCCCCATGGTGGGCAACTAAGTTTCGTTTCTACTGGGGAACTCTGGGAAACTGTGTAGAAGCCACTTCAGAGTTGTCTCCACCTGAGAGTAGAGAGAATTGGGGTGTTTTTTCACCAATTCCCATCAGTCCCTGGTGGTGGGGTTCTGTGGTGGGAGGGGGAGAGCTTGTCTCTGCAACACACAAGTCCAGCTTGCACGGGAACGTTGCCTGCCAAGAGGGTGTGGGCAGCCCACCAGGGGTGTTGCCCTCCCCTTCATGTCTCTCTTCCCGCCCCACCCCCATGTTTTTAGTTTCTCCAAATGGCCTCCTCATCAAAGTACAATCACACCTCCTCCAAAAGTCCTCTCTGATCTTCAGTTAGAACCTATGACTCTTTCCTCTGGTCTCCAGACAATCGTAGTACAGCTGTTACAAAATCCTTATGTTCCGGCCTTAAACACCCGGCATTTAGCTTGACACTTAAAGGCTGAACTGGTAACTGGGCAGTCTGGTGACACTGGTTCTGCTGCCTTGATTTCGCTCCTTTCTGCTTGACGTGCAGTGGTGTGTGGTTTGTTCACTCATAGCAGGCCTTTCATCCCATGAACATTAGAAGTTAGAAAATACCTCTTTAAGGTATCATTTGATACTATTGCCCGAATCAGTTCTTATTGCAAAAATGAAAATTTAAATGATGTTATTCGAAGCAGCGCATGGTAATTTCTGTGTTGTTATACAATATTAGCAGTTTTATTTGCATGAAGAGATTTTATTTATGGTCATATAAAAATAAGAATAAATACCTAAATCCAAATTGCTCTCTTCAAGATACCTGGAACTTTGATGTGTGCCTACCCTGAAAGCATCTACTCTTGCTCTGAAGAAAGAGGAGAGAACGCAAGTTAAAGAAAACAGGGAAGGAAAGAGGAAGGCCCAAACCCACAGGGGGTTAAAAATGGCTGCATGTGAGTAATAAAGTCGTTTCTACGAACCCTGACATGACCCCCATTAGGAAAGGACAGACTGGTACAAGGCAATCCTATTCTGTTTCCTAAAAACAACTTTACTGAGTGTTGCAGTGACCTCCGGAAAAGAGCGGTCCCACCTACAGTACTACGGAGAGAAAGAGGAAAGAGGAGCTCTCTTAGTCTGTTCAGGCTGCTCTAACAGAATGCAGTAGGCTGAGTGGCTCATAAACAACTCAAAATCTATTTTTCACACTTCTGGAGGCTGGAAGTCCAAGATAAAGGCACCGGCAGGTTTGGTATCTGGTGAGGTCCCTCTTCCTGGTTCATAGACAGCTGTCTTCTCGCTGTGTCCTCACATAGAGGAAGGGGCAAGGGAGCTCTCTGAACCTCTTTTGTAAGGTTGCTAATCCCAGTCATGAGGGCTCCACCCTCATGACCTATTCACCTCTGAAGAACCTCCTCACATCATCACATTGGGGTTTAGGTTTTAACATATGAATTTGTCAGAGAGGGCAGGCCACATTCAGTCTATAGCAGAGCCAATAGCCATGGTTAATAGATTAGGAAGCTGGAATTTCTACTAAAAGAAGTTGGAGACAGTGTGTGATCAGCATGAGGGCTCCCAGGGGTAGACACCCTGCTGTCTTCATCTTAGGATACCCAGTTCCCAACACAGCGCCTGTTGCAAGTAATATTGTATCAGTGACGTCAGTATTTGTCATGTAAATGATCACATTTAAGCCCCCAGCAGTCTCCTTCCTCTTAATGCCCCTAGGCTGCCCCTCCTGAAGCCCTAATGGCCCACCTCCTCTCCATTACTTCCTCTGCTGGTCCCAGTCCACAGAGTCCACTGACAGATGAGTTTGGTTCTGGACTTAAAGGGGACAGTTCCAGACACATATCTTTCAGAGTGAAGAGTGGGTATCTGAATACCTAGAAGAAACAAAACCCACTAAAACCTATCTTATATTCCTATTTATCTACCCACTCGAGGGAGAAAATATTTTTACTAGAGGATTATAATAGACTCACATCTACCCCCTTTTCTCCACTCAAAAATCCTATCCATCACTCGACACACATTTCAAACACCACCTCCCCATTAAGCATGTGCGATGCCCAGCCAATCATAACGCTCTGTCCGGCCAGTCTCCCTCCCTGTGCCTTTGCTCTGTTACTCACAATTTACTGCCTTCTACTGCATTGCTCATGACCAGACTGCAGGTCCTGGTGGCAAGGAGTGGATCTGATTCACCTCTATCTCACCTCTACCGAGCCCCACTCCCCCCCGACCAGGGCCTGGCCAAGACATTAGGTCAGCTGGGTAAACTGAGTTGCATAGGAAAATAGGAGGTATAGCCTGCAGCATAACTTGGCTCAGATGGATTTTGGTTTAACTTTCCAAGAAGCCACTCTCTGAACTCTGAGCCTGGGAAGCTGGTGTCTACCTGACCTGGAACTTCCCTTCCTGGGATGGCAAGAACCACGCTGACTCTTCTGTCCTCTTGTAGCCCTGCCACAGCATCCCCCGGCTCAGCATACAGCTCTTGAGGAGGCTTCTTCTTGTACTTAGGAAGACAGAGCTGGGCAAGATGGTCTTAAAATCACAGAAGCGTGGAGCTGAAAAAGGGCTCTCGGCCAAGGCTGCCGTCCCTTCCACAGCACGCCTGCCAGGGAGACTGCAGGTAGAACAACTCCACTGATGACACCCCTGTCCTTGGACAGCTGAGCCTGGGGGACACTTTCTCTAGATCCACATCCACCCTCTGACCCCAGTTCTACCCCTGGGGCCGCTCAGAACAAGTCTTCTCACTCTTCCCCAGAGCAGCCCTTTGGATGTTTGAGGACAGCTCTCTTGTCCTCTTAGTCTTCCTTCTTCAGACTAAACCTCCTCAGCTCTTACACTGTTTTTACTTGTTCCCCAAAGGCTATTGTTTTTAAGCGCTCTTGAAAGAACATTCTCTTCAAGGCGAACTAGAAATGAGTAGTCATGTTGGTACTGACTCGAGCCCTGGCTGCATCTCAGCAAAAATAAATACTTTCATGTCTCTCCAGTGACACAGAAATCATTGGCAAGAGTTGCATTTGTACATACACACACCTGCTCAAGTCATGCCAACACAAGGAGATCGCGAGAGTTTGAAGAGAGTGTGTGGTTTCTGGTTTGGTAGAAAAACAGAAGGTCAGCCCCTAATTTTTTTTTTTTCTTTAAATATAGATGAGTTCAAAGCAAGGAGACTGAGACCCAATATCTCAATTGAAAACTTTCTTTTGAGAACTTTGGGGCAGGGCCTGTAGGACAAGAATGTGGGCTGACTAGGTAATAGACTGTCTCAATAGCAAAAAAAGGGGAAATGGATGGTGGATTGTTATTGAGGGGGAAATTCCTGAAGGATTCTTGAAGAGGCTTTATTTTAGTGAAGCACTTCTTTTTTTTTTTTTTTTTGCGGTACGCGGGCCTCTCACTGTTGTGGCCTCTCCCGTTGCGGAGCACAGGCTCCAGACGCGCAGGCTCAGCGGCCATGGCTCACGGGCCCAGCCGCTCTGCAGCACGTGGGATCCTCCCGGACCGGGGCACGAACCCGTGTCGCCTGCATTGGCAGGCGGACTCTTAATCGCGCCACCAGGGAAGCCCTTAGTGAAGCACTTCTTAATCTTGTTTTCCAGAATCCTCCCTCCAGAGAACACTAGAAAGCAAAGCATTAATAGGCCAGATCTCTCACAAATGAATTGTAAGAAATTCACTGGAACCCTTCTTTCCTCCTTCTGTTCCCCTCCTTTCCACCTTTCTTTCTTCTTCGGTCCCCTCATTACAGAACGCATTTGAGGTAACAAGGGCCTCAAATGAGGTAACAAGGGCCTTTTGTGGTCCTATTTTTTTTTTTTTTTTTTTTTTTTTTTTTTTTTTGCGCTACACGGGCCTCTCACTGTTGTGGTCTCTCCCGTTGCAGAGCACAGGCTCCGGACGCACAGGCCCAGCGGCCATGGCTTACGGGCCCAGCCGCTCCGCGGCATGTGGGATCTTCCCGGACCGGGGCACGAACCCGTGTCCCCTGCATCGGCAGGCGGACTCTCAACCACTGCGCCACCAGGGAAGCCCTGGTCCTATTTTTTAATAGTGTTAAACCACTCATTGCTTCACATGAGTGGGCTAGTGTTTGGAGTCCAAAATCTTCTTGTGATAAAGACATTGAGCCAAAGCTGAATCTGCAGTATGAGGTGTAGCCTGTCATCAAATGAAATATCACAGCATTAGATTAATTTCACCCCATACATCCACTGCTATTCCGTTCTATTGATTTTTTAAATTGGTACAAAATCCTTCCTCAGAGTGAATTTTATGTGGACATACCATGTAGATATGTCCACGTAAAGGCCCTTAATCATCTTTTTAAAGAAAACACTAGGAAAAAAAAAAATTAAGGCCTAAAAGTCTTCATTATGTAATCGTAAATCTGTTCAGTGATAACTTTTGAAAGGGCAATAACTAACAGATGCTAACTGCTCATTTTTGCTGTAAGCCTGGGGACATGCAGGAGATGAGAACCTATGCTTCGATCAGACCAACCTGGAAGACTTTCTAGTGTAGAAGAGAGATTATCTTCTCTCCTTCCAAAACATCATAGCACGGAATCTTCCCCAGCCTCATCCTATACTCTTTCACGTCACCTGAAAGAGGAAGTCCGTTTTGCTACCTGCTTAAGGCTTGAAATAAGCATGATTCATCCCAACAACTAACTACATGTCAAAAGCACAAATTTCCTCAGACTCTTAGAGTCTGAGGAGAAGATGGGGGAGGGAAGTTAAGGAAGACTTATGGCAACATGTTCACTCCCTCCCAAGTTCTTTCCTGAGAAGCCAGGGTGCTCTGGCCTGACCACCCAGGCTGGGAGAGCCTCCCCTCCACCTGAAAGTGTGGCTTAGAGACAGGTCTGTCTCTCAGGTGGGGCAGCAGCCCTGGGTCCTGTACTTGGAGGGGTGGCGGGACGTGGGGCACTCCGCCCCCCTCCTCTTTTCTGAACCCTATGAAGTCCAATCTGAAATATCTGTCATGACTGATATCCCAAGAGGCCTCTGTGGATGCCGATGGTGAGGCTTCCTTTCAAGTGCACATATCCTGGGTGGCCCCATGCTGGTGGAGCTGCCCCCAGCCCCACCCTCCTAAGGAGAACCCTGCTTAGAAGGAAGCCCCTGAAAAGCCTGACCTCATCCTTCACTGAGTGATTCCCCTGGACTCACCTGACATGAACGTTTGGGCTAATCCCTGTTCTGGGCCCCGAGGAATTCAGGAATCAGTAATAAAAGTATTAATGCAGTAGCTATTATAATCCCTGCTCAGAAGCTGACATGGATGAGCTGGGGCAGTCTTGTTCAAAACTTTGATTAGCAAAAAAGAGGTCACTTCCAATCAAGGATACGTGATGTATGTGGCTGACGTGGATAAAAGCCAAGGGGACAGAACGCTTTCCTAGGTGGGAGGCGCAGCAATGAGAAGGAACTGCTTCCGGATACAAACTGGAGAGGGGGATCCTGCCCTGCTTGGGAGGGGGGGCATGGACTGCGGCATCTGCAGAACGGGAGCCTGTGCAGGCTGTGGGTGGAGGGCTGGAGAAGTAGGGAGCGGATGTAGGAGACACATGTCAGAGAGGTCAGCTGAAGGCCTGGCCCTCTGGAGCTGGGCCTCCATGTTTGCAGTTAGACTTTTAGGGGCTTTTAGCACATTTCTGAGATTAGGCTGGGCTGGTTCAAAGGAGGTAGAAAGGAGGACAAGAGAGGCTGCAAGAGGAGAAAGTACACAGAGAGGATTTGCTGAGGAGAGCAAGGGTTGCTCATGGTAAGGCATGCTCCTCAGATTACAGAGCAGGAGGCTTGGGAACCAGAGGACGAGCGCTGGACCTCACAGGGAGACACCGCTCCCGACCACCTCCCCCAGGCCTCTCAACTCCAACCAGCCATGGAGAGCACAAGGCTCATCTTTAATTTGCACCAAGTCTTCTGACAAACTCAATCTGAAGATTCAGCTCAACTGCAGTCAAAAAAGTAAGTCAACCGGAAAATCATGAGCTTCCCTTGGAGCAATGAGGACCACCAGTGACCCCAAAGGAGTCAGAAGGTCTGCAGGCCTCCATCAAAGGCTCTGCTCCTCTGTCCTCAGCGTGAACTAGGGCCTGGCCCACCCCTAGTGGGCCATTTCCCAAGCACCATTTCCCAACGTGCTTTTGGGAAGGCAGCAGCTGGCAGGGGAAAGAACTCGGGACCGGAGTCAGGATACCTGAGTTCTAGTCCTGTCTCTGATACTAAGTCTTGGGAGGCCTGGAACAAGTCACTCTTCCTCTGGGAGTTGCAGTTTTCTCACCCTTAAAGGGGTGAGGAGCAGGAAATAATCCCTGCCGTGCCTATTTTACAGGTGATTATGAGCTCAAATAAGATAACGGATGTGAAGGCTGTTTTTGTACGTTACAGGGTGCTAAGCAGATGCTCCTCTTTCAGTGTAATGGTGATGATGGCGATGATGGTAATGGTAGCTGAGTTACTTTTTGTGTGCTACTCCTATAAATATCACCCAAGAGACGAATTCCTGATTTTTTTTTTTTTTTTTTTGCGGCACGCGGGCCTCTCATTGCTGTGGCCTCTCCCATTGTGGAGCACAGGCTCCGTATGCGCAGGCTCAGCGGCCATGGCTCACGAGCCCAGCCGCTCCGCGGCATGTGGGATCTTCCCGGACCGGGGCACAAACCCGTGTCCCCTGCATCGGCAGGCGGACTCTCAACCACTGCGCCACCAGGGAAGCCCGAATTCCTGATTTTAATGGCCTCACTTTATCCGTCTCATTCATCCCTGGGTTCTCACCCTGGCTCTGAAGGGTCACTTTTAGCTTTGTGAGGGGGAGTTTGGACGGAATGTCTCAGAGCATTCTTCTCCCTCTGCCAAGTCCAGGGCGCCTCCGAGATGTTCCCCCTCGAGCAGCAGGGAATTGGAGCTTCGGTACCCACACTGAGGCTGGGCTCTCTCTGGTGTCACCTGGAAGAAGGTGGCATGGGACGGATGATCCTCCAAGACTTTCCCAGGTCTCAGGTTCTAAACGTAGCAAACTTTTCTCCTGAAAACTCAAATGCCCACTCGTACTCAAGCCAGGAAGAAAGGACACAAAGAGAGGGCTAGGGACGGTCAGGGATATACGTAGGAGATTACGATTGTGTGCGTGTATGTATGTGTGCATGTGTGTGTGCATGTGTGTGTGCACGGTGAGCCCACTTTAGTGAATTGTAATTCTGGTTTCACTACCTGCCTCTCCTCATAACATATCCAATATTTAAAAGTTTTCTCTAGGATACATAGAAATGGACACTATTTTGTAGGAAAGGAAACGGAGGCAGTGATGACAAAAGTGAATTGCCTGTGGTTTTTGAAAGATTCTCTGGGCAAACAAAGATCAGAACCCCAAGTCACAAGTTCTCCAAATTTTTCTGAGCACACAGGTGGACCCCTGCTCTTGCCTGAAGTGAGTGCAGTGAACATGCAGCCTGACCCTAGGGGCAGACGGCCTTGTTAACTGTGGGTAAGACAGTAGGAGGAAGGGGGTGCTGGGCTCCTTAGCCCATCTTAGGATCTCAGAGCTGAGGGGTTCTGTGTTTCACAAGGCTCCAATGTTTTTACTACCAAAAACACGTTCAAAAGATATTCTTCATCCTTGCATCACATTTAGAAAGACAGAATGGCCATCATCAAAATGTCTATAAATAATAAGTGCTGGAGAGGGTGTGGAGAAAAGGAAACTTTCCTACACTGTTCTTGGGAATGTACATTGGTACAGCCACTCTGGAAAACAGTATGGCAGTTCCTTAAAAAACTAAACATAGAACTACCATATGATCCACCAATCCCACTCCTGAGGTTGTATCTGGAAACGATGAAAACTCTAATTCTAAAAGATACATGCATCTCTATGTTCATAGCAGCACGGCTTACAATAGCCAAGATATGGAAGCAACTTAAATGTCCATTGATATTTAAGATGAATGGATAAAGAAGATGTGGTATATATAGACAATGGAATATTACTCAGCCATAAAAAAGAATGAAATATTGCCATTTGCAGCAGCATGCATGGATTTAGAGATTATCATACTAAGTGAAGTATGAGAAAAACAAATATTATATGATATCACTTCTATGTGGAATCTGAAAATATAATACAAAGCAACTTATTTACAAAACAGAAACAGACTCACAGACATAGAAAACAAACTTAGTTACCAAAGGGAAAAAGGAGGGGAAGGAATAAATTAAGAGTATGGCATTAATAGATATATACTACTATATATAGAGTAAACAATAAGGATTTACTGTATAGCATAGGGAACTATATTCAGTATCTTGTAACAATCTATAATGGAAAAGAATCTGAAGCTCTACGCCTAAAACTAACACAACATTGTAAATCAACTATAGTTAAATAAAAAGCAAAGTAAAAAATAGAAAGACTTTATATACTAAACAAACTAAATATATTACGTTAACGTAAATGTATTTCCTGAATATTTATTAAAGAAATATGTGACTGCTGTTAGGGGTTTCTAATCATCACAGGAATCTGAATACATGTAATCCATACAATGTTATTCAAAAGCAATGGAATTTGGTTCTTTAGTCAAATCAGCCCTTTGTTGGGAAAAGTAAATTTCCATCAGGCCTTTGGAAATCACAGACACAGACTATCTTAGAGAACTTCTGGTAGACTAGGAACCAAAAAGTTAGAGCTCCTTGACTATACCAACTCCCGTTTTACAGATGGGGAAAATGAAGCCAGAGGGAGCAAGTGACTTGTCCAAGGTCACACAGGGAGTTGGTGGCAGATCTAGGACTAGAAACAGGTCTCCCAACCCAGGTCCTGGATCCTTTCTTCAGCACTTGGACCCCCTGCCAGTTGTTAAGCTGGAAAGCAGAAGTACATAGAACCAGCCTCAGCTTTCTAGACCCACCGATGCTTCTACAGATCCAGACTAAAATAGAATGGGGGTGACTGCTCGTCACACCTGCTATAGAATTCAAGTTATGTCAAGTAATGTAAAATTCAGCTGACAAGTGACCAAGGCTCTGCCCTCCAGGTGACTCATCTTGGCAGTAGAACGGGCCCCAGCCAAGGTCACAGTGACATCCCCAAGCCTGCCTGTGCTGTTTTCCCCCATCTCATGTTTAGCTAGAAGATGCAAAGCCCAGTCCTTTTGTGAAGCGAGACAGGTAGATATCACTAGGGGCGCCCTGGCTCTGGCCGGGTTCATTGGGAATCCTGGGAAGGAGAAGCTACACGGGGCAGGGCTTCTAACTGAAGGGTCTCTGGCAGTGAAGAGAGGGAGGTGATGCATTTTCAGTTCAGGCTGTATCCTCTTCACTGCTGAAATTATGACACCATGATTTGTTTGTCTTTTTCTTTTTTTCTCCCTGGGGGGGCAGGGCAGGTGATGGAAATGTCATTTCTTTGTCATTGAAAGTTAAACTTCCTTTGGCTAAAGCACTGGGGACTGTGTTATAGAACACATGTACTTCGGCCCCAGCGTGCTCACAAGGCTGTCAGTCGTTAGGTCCTAACTCTGACTTTACAGAAGCTTGTGTTTCTTCTACGGCAAAAATCCGAGGAAAGCAGAAGCTTTGAAAAGACACGCAAATTTAAATTCGGGGCTCCCAAGTAAAACTTCCTGATAAATCTTCCTTGGTTAATTGCATAGTATACAGGCAGCAGTCCTCATTCTTTCAACCATTTCTCATTTAGTGGTGCCGCTAGAGGTCCAGGCTCTGGGCTAGGACCTGGGGATGAGCCAGGGAGTAAGTGAGCGAACAGATGAATGAACACGTGGCACGCGCCGCCCCCCCCCCACCCGCCGCCGTCTAGGGGCCACTTCCATCCTACCTTTCTCATTCTTCTAGTGACACTTGCAATTATTAAATGTCTGCTTCCCTGTTAGACTGTAGACCCATGCACGACTGCAAAGATTGTTTCTGTCTTATTTATCCCTCTGAGCCCTGCCCCTGGCTCAACCCCAGGCACATCTGTATTTGTTCAATGGAGGATGGTTGTTTGGATGGAAGGATGGGTTGGCAAATAAATGAGCAAGTGAGAGAGAGTGGGTTTCACCAGATGTATTTCTTCATTTCCTTACCTATTTATTTTTAGGTATATTTTCACTTTCCTGCATTCATTTATTTATAGCTTGCCTTATTTTAGAAAGGATTTAGGGACTCTTCATCAGAGGTGAAAGTTTTAATTTTGGGCCCCAAAGCTAACATTTCAGAATGTGTCCCCATATCCTTCGTTCATCATAATTCAGAGTTGGATAACATTTTCTGAACACCTGCCCCAGGCAAGATGGGTCCTATAGAGGGATCAAAAAGCATGATTATTGCCCTCCAGGTGCTTTGAGTGTAGTGGCATAAGAGGTACATGCCCGGGTGACAACAGTTCTGGGAGAATGAAGGGATTTATCCAAGGGACACTAACGTGGTGAAAGCAAAGGAGAAGCGAGAGCATTTGCCTGAACAGAACCAATCACGTCCCGTTCTTTGTTTATCCCTCGCAGTGCTGGTCATTCAGCAGTTGCTCGATACTTTTCAAAGAGATTTTATTGACATATAGAGAAATTAGGTGCCACTTGGCACAAGGATTTATTTTCTTAGTGTCCACGCAAACCAACTACTTCAGTTGCCCATTTCGCTGGAAGGCAGTGCACAGAAATGAACATACTTTGGGAATTCTTTTGACTCCTTTTATTGTAAACCATGATACACACCAATCCATTTGTTAGGCTGTGGACTGGGCGCTGGATGATGCTAAAGAGATGACAGCCCAGTGCAGACAAGTAAACAGGGGATCATAATACAGTGTAACGAGTAGTGACTGAGGTCTACACCTATGGTGTTTTGGGAACAAAGATGAGGGCTGCTTAACGTGGGCCAGGGGCTTCAAGGAAGCTTCTCCAAAAGCCAGTGGGACTTAGCCAAGAGAAGAAGGAGGTGAGAAGGATGTTCCAGAAAGACAGACCCCTCTGAACAATGACGCAGGGACATAAAAGGGCACAACGTGTTTGGGAAACTGTGAGTCACTCTGTTTCGCGGTGGCATGGAAGGCATGGAGGGGTGAGGGGTTTACAGAGACATTCCAAGGTGAAGCCAGAGAAGGAGGCATGTGCTAGGTCATGAATGGTGTGATGAGCTGTGCTGAGGAGTTCAGGTTTTATTTCAAGGCAGTAAGGCAGCAGACACTGCAGGATTTTGAAGCAGGAGAGTGACATGATCATTCTCGAAAAATCTTGAGTATGAGGCAGAGTGGATGGAGAAGGAAAAGGCTGGTGGCAGGGAGGTCAGTTAGGAGGCTGTGATTCTGCAGCCTGGATTAAGGCAGGGACAGGGAGAACAGTGAGGACAGATGGATTCAACGCCATTGCAGACGTATCTGTGAAAACCAGAAACCGCTCAAGAGAGAAGCCAGCACTGGGCTTTCTGGTTTTCAATGTAAACTGCTCTCATCGACCTGCATTTCATCAGCCTCTGCTGCTGGAATCCAATTCATTTCAGACGATTTTGGAACACTCTCATATTGGCAAGAGGAAAACTTTATAAGCAAATCGAACTCTTTTCCTTATACGCTCATCCATCTAAAGTGAACCCTTTCACCTCAAGCTTTCAGCAGGAAGATTTTTCTCTGAATTTTCTTAATCCGTGCGGATAAAGGAATGGCAATTCTGCAGCTCAAGTCTATTCCAAGTTGCTCCTTCAAAGTGCCCGGGCTCCTGGTTGTTGACAATGCTTTTCATCGCCCCCCCCGCCCCGCATACTGGATCTGATCTGGGGGGTTTTAACACGTTCAGTGGCCAAGGCACACCTCCAACCCAGCACATCAGGGCCTCGGGGGTTGGAGCGTGGGCATCAGCATCTGTTAAAACTCCCCAGGTGAGTCCAGGGTGCAGGCAAGGTTGAGAACCACTGAAGGAGAGGAACTGTGCTAACTGACCCAGTAACTACGTGGAATCTACTGCCTACACCTCTTAGGAGAGTGCACTGAGGCCAGGAAAGGTGCCTCTTAGTACTGTGACTACATGAAAGTGTTATTTTATGAAAAATTTCCTAAGGAACAAGAGGATAGAAACGTAAACTGAGTTACCTGAAGGCAAGGTGAGAAGAGATTTGAAGCTCCCACGGTTCATTCCTCTGCCCCAAGCTTGCCTGTATGCATTGAAACAATCTATCTCAGGTAGATTCCCTTCCATCCTAATCTGGAGGCAATCCCAGGACGCCTGCAGCCCTCACCACTGCTGCACGCTCACCCTGCCTCAGTGAGCCTGGGGCTTCTCAGCTTTTCCCACCAAGTGTCTCTAATGGCAGAAGAAAAGAAGGACCCTGTGAGGAAATCAAAAATCTCTTCCTCTACCTGTAGGGGAGGAAAAATAATTTTCCCTCTACCCTACTCAGTTCTTAGTTGAGACACCCCATAATGAAAGACATCAACAAGAGAAAAACAAACAGAAGTTTACGAACACGTATACCTCATGTATACATGGGAGATACCAAGCAAAACTGAGTAACTCACGGAGGGGGCCTAAGCCACTTGTTTATATACCATGTTCAGCTAAAGACAAAAGAAAGATGTTGGGGGAGGAGGCCAGTTATGGGAGGCTACCAGAAGAAGCAGGGTAAACAAAGGTGAAGTATAATTTGCAGATTTAAGTCAATGCATTCTCTTTTGATGAGGGTTTCTTGTGATTCAGTCAAACTCCTCTTCCTGGTACAGACAAGGAGACACTCTTACAAATGAAGATTTCCTTTATAAATGTACAAGTGCTTTACAAAAAGGAACTATGCAACTGGCTGCCAAATGCACACCGGTGTGTGCCCCTTCCTGACGGCAGAGACCAGAGAGAGCTTTCTCACAAGTTACCAAACCAAGCACTCAAGACATTGAACAAGGTAAAATGAAAACCTCATCAGACCAGTGGTCTTCCACCTTGTGACAAATGACACACAAAGACAAAGATTAAAAAAACAAAAACAAAAAACCAGTGACCATCTCTGGGAGGAAAAGGATCAATAAACCAAGAGTAGTCTTTCAAATTTCCCAAGAGCTGCTGAGTCCAAGAAGCTAGCCCCACAAATATTTTCTCCTGTTAATCTAATTTTACAAAAGAGACAAACTCTTACCACTCTCCTTTCCAACAGACCCTGCAGGCAGAGATCTGGGAGACTGACTTGGTGAGAATTCTCGTCTTCTGCTGGCTTTTATTGGCTTCCCAGGATCTCCTAACTGCAGCAGCCTTGGCGTGAGTAATTGCATCCCATCCTCATCGCCAGCTGTTAGGAAGAAATTTTCCTCTACCCTCCTAGGTTCTTCTGGCTGGTCTAAGAGTTAATTTGACATAAGGCATATTAACAGGAGAAAATCAGACCAAAGTTTAATAACACGTATACACGGGAGAGACCCAGGAAAACTGAATAACTCACCAAAATGGCTGAAACTCTCACCTTAAAGACAAAAGAAGATGTTGGCGGTAGTGGTTTGGGACTTCAAAGGGGTTGGGGAGGCAACTGACATGGAGATGCAAAAGCAAATTTGTGTAAACTAATGTTTGCTGGGCCATACAGAGACAATGGGACACAGAGAGGAATTTTAACAAACAGACATTCCTAGGCTTCTCCTTGTCTACCCACCTAGTCATATTATAGATATCTATGGTGACAGCTCCCTTTCTGGAACAGGTCCACTATCTACATTCTTTAGGTAGCTAGGAGGAGGGTCAAAGTTTTTTCCTGAGTCTTTTGCACCTTGATTTTTTTTCAGCTGAAATTATCTGCATGCCAAAGAGACATTTTGGGGTGGCAAGTTTTGCTCCCTTACACCAACTAGGGGCAATTCTGTCCACAATGGGATGTTTGGCAATGTCTAGAGATACTTTCGGTTATCACAACTGGGAACAAAGTGCTACTGGAATCTAGTCCATAGAGGTCAAGGATGCTGCTAAACATCCTACAATGCACAGGACAGTCCAGAGAACAAAGTGTTACCTGGTCCAAATGTTAGTGGAATTGAGGTTGAGGAAGAACCCTGAAATAAGGGGAAAGAAAAGACTCTATGGTGGAGACGGGAATCTCTGCCAGTGCCTTCAGTCTGCACTGTGTTGGGAGTCAGGAGACCCAGGTTCCATGCAAAGGATAATGCTGAAGATGATGGTGATGACAATGACAATGACAATGGTGATTTCGTTTGTCCACACAGTAGTTGACAGTGGAGGATCACATTCATCTCCTTTATTCCCCACCACTGTGGAAGAGGAAACTGCGGCCCAGAGAAAATAAGTGATTTCTTCAATATCTGTTTCAAGGTGTAGTGTTTGTTTCTTGTTTTTTCTTTTCCTCCTTCTTCTGGGATGCCAGTATCTGACTACCTCCCCAACTGCCTATGTTGGGAGAATTCCCTAATGTATAAGTGTGGAAGTTGAAGAGTTATAAGTTGTAAGTGTGGAAGCTGAAGAGAGCAGATGTTAGCATTCCCAGTCTTTCTTGAGAATAGGGTGTGAGCCAGTCAGCCTCACCCATCTTTGAATCAGGAATCAGTGACCACAGTGAAGCAGGGGCAGGGGCAAATTCTTTCTTGCAGTGGTGGTGATGGAAGTGGTGGTAATGGTGGTGGTGGTGATGGTTCTGATGGTGGTGATCATGGTGATGGTGGTGGAGGTGGTGATGGTGGTGTTGGTAGTGATGGTGGTGGAGGTGGTGATGGCAGTGGTGGTGGTGGTTGTGGTGATGGTGGCGGTGGTAGAGGTGGTGATGGTGGTGGTGGTGATAGTGGTGGTGGTGGAGGTGGTGATGGTGGTGGTGGTGATGGTGGTGGTGGTAGAGGTTGTGGTGTTGGAGGTGGTAGAAGTGGTGATGGTGGTGGTGGTGGTGGTGATGGTAGTGGTGGTAGAGGTCATAGTGGTGGTGGTGGTGGAGGTGGTGGTGATGGTGGTGGTGGTGGTGATGGTAGTGGTGGTGGAGGTGGTGATGGCAGTGGTGGTAGTGGTGGTGGTGACGGTGATGGTGGTGGAGGTAGTGATGGCAGTGGTGGTGGTGGTTGTGATGATGGTGGTGGTGGTAGAGGCGGTGATGGTGGTGGTGGTGGTGATGGTAGTGGTGGTAGTGGTGGTGGTGGAGGTGGTGATGTCAGTGGTGGTGGTGGTGATGGTGGTGGTGGTAGAGGTGGTGATGGTGGTGGTGGTGGTGATGGTAGTGGTGGTAGAGGTGGTGGTGGTGGTGGTGGAGGTGCTGATGGCAGTGATGGTGGTGGTGATGGTGGTGGTGGTGGAGGTGGTGCTGGTGGTGCTGGTGATTGTGGTGATGGCGGTGGAGGTGGTGCTGGTGGTGCTGGTATGGTGGTGGAGGTGGAATTTGGTGTCCAAGGCCACTGATATTATGGGTATCTGCTGAGCTGCCTGGGTCAGGCAGTGGAGAAGGCACCAGCTTCTCTCCAGGCTGGTTGGGTGCCTATGGTTCCAGCAATGGATCTGGCTGTATAGTAACCTTGTGTTTCCATTTGTTTTCCCGTTATTCTGGGAATGTTGTGTGCTATGTGATACTCTTTCACAACATTCCTTCTTGGCTTCAATCAGCCAGAATCAGTTTTTTTGCCTACAGTGAAGAATTCTGACTGATACACTCTGTGTAATGACCTTGAGCTGGTCCAAGTTTGTTTTTACTTAGTGCTCAGCTCTCCATAGAGCTCAAACATGAATCTAATGGGACCTACACAGGGAGCCAAATCAGAATCTCAGATGCTGCTCAGAATGGCTCATCTCCTCCAAGATCCAGGCTTTGCCACTCACTCAAGGTGGCGTGTCTGGCTCCTTCTTCCCTTAGGTTGAGTGCTCTCCCTGGGGCTCCTTAGCTCCCACTGCCCTTAGCCTTACCTTCGGCCACTGCTCCCCAGTTGGCCAGGAGACCCAGGCATGTGTAAATTGCACTTGTGAATACAACTTGAACGTTTTTCCCAGAAACCATTTTAGCCCCTATATCACCTATCATTTCTAAACTTCTCCATCTTGGGCTGGGACCCATTATGACATGTGAATTTGCTGCTGAGGGCATGCAATCCAGGCAACCCATCCCAGGCCACTGCTCACTAGAGGCCAGCAGCCTGGGGATGGAGAGGGGACCAGAAAGGGCTCTCTGCCAAGGTGCTAGGGCTCCTTTTCAGCACCCACACCCAGGAGAGTCAGCAAAGAAGGAATCTGACGGCTCTGAGGAGCAGTGATCAATCCTTGGAGCCTTCCAGCCACCTATCAGTGAGCCTGTGAGGCACGTGGTCCATTTGTTCTCTAGAGCAGGTGGTATCATGTTTCTTGTGGGCACGGAGGCCTGGCATGCAGCCACGGGCCGTGGAGGCAGTGTGACACCAAATCCTTCCCTTGTGACACCCAGGTGGTGAAGACAGAACAGGAAAGACAGGCTCCTGTGACTCAGGAGGGGCCCAAGGATACTGTCTAGAGGAAGGTGAATCTCTTTATTTCTGTCACACAGACGGCCATGAAGTCTAAGGCCAGAAAGGGCAAAGCAAAGTTGGCAGGGGCTTAGTTTACATGCTGAGGGAGGTGGAGAGTGCAGGGGAGACCAGCAGTGCAGACAGGTAGGGGGGCCCTGCCCCAGGAGTGGAAGCCTAGGATCCTCTTGGCACCTGGTCCTGGCATCCCCTCCCTGAGAGGTCCCATTCCAGCCTGCGGTGCAGGCTTCCTTCCCTTCCGAAGTTTCCCCTGAAGCTAGTTTTCTTCCCTTCCTTCAGTAATGGGTTCTGCCATGTCACATTGAGATAATCAGAAATGGCTTTCCTATCCTTCCCAGAAGGGCTGATGCAATGCTATGGAATGGCTTTGGTATCTTTGGGATGCAGAAATTTTAAATATTTACATGGTCCAATCTATTAATGTCTTCTTTTACTGTAACTGCCTTCGCGTCAGGCTAAGAGAAGCTTTCTTTCCCTGCCTTAAGATTATTAACAGTTTCAATGTTATTTCCAGTAATGTTTTATTTCTCTCTTGCAACCATTTGGAAGTAATATTTGTCCAAAGAGTGAGGTAGGGATGGAATGTTATCTTTTTCCTAAACAGCCATTGGCTCCAGGGCTGCTGGGTGAACTTATCCTTTCTTCAGTCACTTGAAATGTCACCTTTGTAACAAAAAGAACATTCTTATGTATTCTTGACATTATTATTTTCCTCCATTGATTTGGTTTTGCTTTTAGGATCATTTGGTTTGGGAAGATTTGTGAAGTCAAAGCCAACACAACTAATGTGATTCATTGGGAGTCTTTGCCAGGCTTGACAAAAGAAAATTCACCAGCTGTCGCCATTGTGACTGGGGCACGGCTTGGGTGTCCTCCCCTGTCCATTGACAGTTGGCCAGCAAACTTGAAGAGCAATGACAAAAATGTTAGACAAAGGGTCAGAGGAGGCCAGGGCTAGAAGGACATTTAGAAATCATCTTCTGGTGCAAGGGTTTTCCTTCCCAGCCATGGGAACAGAGGCCCAGAGAGGATAAGCAAGACCCCACATGTAGGGACTGGTAGACCTTGGATGGGAATTCAGGGCTCCATCCATAAGCTACTTGTCCTGGACAGCTCCCGTAGCCTTTCCTGCCTTCCTGCCCACTGCCTCTACTCGAATGCTCACCTTTTCATCTCTCACCTGGCCAATGACTTTTGCATCAGCCTTCCTCTCTCTGCTCTCCATTTCCTCTGTCTGACTGAGGGAACATCTCTAGGTGGGGATCATGTCATTCCTCTTTTGAAAATCCTGGGTCAGTGGCTCCTCACTGAAGTTAAACAGAGCCTGATACTTAAGATTTCTACACTCTGGCACCCAACAAAATAATCTCTTGTTTTCCTCTGCTGTAAATTGTAAGCTCCAACAAGATAGGACTCCTTGTCACGTCCTGTATGTTCCTCCATGAACCCCTAATTGCCCTTCCTCTTCCCAGATGGCCTCCTAAACCATATCCACCCTTCAAAACCTGGTCCAAAGGTTAACAAAATTGTCCACATTCCAGAAAGGCTAAGTGAGTTGTCCAAATTTGTCTTCTTCTGTGATGCCCAAGGCTGAAGATATCTCTCCTTCCCCCAGGTGCTTCTCAGGTGAGTAATGCTCTCTGCCTCACTGTCCAGTTATTTCCTAACCTGTGTGCTCCATGGGGACAGAGATGGTGGCTTTCACATCTGCATCTTCTGGTACCTTGCATAGTAGGTGCTAAGTGATCCATGGCGCTACTAAATAACACAGGACAAAAAGATAAGTGAAAGATTTCCCTCCCTGCCAATCTCAGAGCCTTTACTGGTTCCCATGAGTGAGGATGGAATACATTCCTAGATTACTCAATGACTGGATAAGCTCACTAAAGCGCTGCAGATGATTTTGGGGGAATTATGAAAGGAGCTGGCATACCGAAATGGCAAATGCAGTCCTATTTTCAAAAAGAGGGTGAAGATATACTCTGAAATCTATTGATATAAAAGTTTGAAGTCCATTTGGACAAAGTTGTAGACTGTATTGTAAAAGGGCTGGGTTATGGGCATTCAGCACAGGTTTCTGAAGAATTTGTAATCATGCTAACATTTACACTGTCACATCAGTTACCTCATTTAATTTTCACAACTCTATGAGGAAGAGTTTGCATTATTATTATACTCATTTTGTAGATGAGAAAACTGAGATTCAGAAAGGTTACGTAATTTGCCCCAAACTGTGCCACTAACAAGTAGGATTTGAATCCAGGACCTTCTCTTTCCAAAGTTGGTGCTTCTTTCATTACCTCATGCTGCCTTTGACATGGGCCTAGCAGAGGACTTGGCACACAGTGAGTATTTGATTTTAGTTCTCCTCATTCTGGGTCCAAAATGTGATATGCCAAAGTTAATTTACCCATGGACTGCATCAGTGGAAGCATTCTTCCTGGATCACGGAAGGACCAGTCCCATGTTGGTCCAAGCCGAGCTGCCCAAGCCTGGAACATGGGGCTCAGAGGAGCCAGGCAGGCAGAGTAAGAGTCCCGTCCACCATCTTCTGCTGCCTTGAATGGGTAACGGTGGGTACCTCATATTGGTGGTTCCAGCGATACAATGAGATAAAGTAGAGGAAGCAATTAGCACAGAGTCTGTCACTTACGATCTGCTCAACAAATGCTGGTTTCCTCGCCTCTGGGCTGCAGACATAAGGGAAACTTGCCAAAGCGGAAGATGTTCACACTGAGAGAGGAGCATCTCAGGACACTGGTACTTGAAAAGCATCACCCAGACATGTTGGGTCTGGAGAGTGTTAGGAGCCCACAGCGCCAGAGCTGTGAAACAGGGGCCTCCACCTCCCCGGAATCCAGCAGCTCCTTCCAAAGCCTCCTGGGACCTGAAGGCTTCCTGGAACCCACTTTTCTCCTGGGCACTGGCATGGTTTTTCTCTGGGCAATGCGAGGAAAAATAACAGAGGTCTGGAAGCAAATCATTGGTGATTATTGATTTAATAATATTAATAAAACTCTGTAAGTTAAAAAATTGGCATCCGATAGGGCAGGCTCTCTCCTACTCTTGTTTATACACACTTCATGTATGCTTATGTGTTTGGGAGGTTTTACCTTGAGACATAAAAATCTGGGGCTAGTTCTCCAGGGCTCCAACTGGCAGGACTGAGAGGCCCTGCACCCGTTCTCCATGTGGACCCTTTGCTCTATTCGGAGCCACCGGGAGCCCCACTTCTCACCAAGTCCTCTTGCAAGCACCAGGGCACCTGAGGACTGGGGGAGAAAATGCAGGAGAATCAACCCCCAGCCCCTCCTCCATCTTGGTGAGCCCACTCTGAGCATACATCACATTGCAAGACAAACGATGTAGGCAGAACATCACATGTGCTCTCCTTCTGCTGACACCGCCACTTCTTGCTAATCCCCAGAATACAGAATGGAATACATTCCATCCTCAAGAGATACAGCCATTGCCTCTTCAGTAAGGAGAGGCTTTCAGCCCAAGAGCTGCATCTGGGGAGCCCTGTTAGCTGCCCAACTTAGCAGACACCAATCTCCATAATGTCACATGAGTCCTCCCCAGCCTGTCCTTAATACACACTCACGCATACCCATCCCATTAAACTGTGTTTGGTGTCTTTCAGATAACAGGGCTTCTTGCGCTACACAGCTAATACTCTTACTGCCAAACTTAATTATCTCAGTAACTCAAGCTCACATTAAAAGCAAGAGATGGGTCCACTTTATCCTCATCATGAATTAGTAATCTTTCCCTCTGGAGATGCCTTCCCCGAAAATACTCACCGAAGGTATCTGCGCTGAATTAACTGTCTTTGTCTTAGGTTCCTGCCTGACTGCCGGGAGTGTTGTGGGCTTCTGTTTAGAGTAGATGAGATCATGCACCTTCCTCCTTCCTTCCTTCCCTCTCAGTTCAAGTTGGGTCCCTGGCAAGGGAAACCATGTATCCCACACAAGTGCCTCCTGGAAATGAAGAGGCAGCTATGATAGGAGAAAAGAGCACTGGGCTTTTTTGAGAGTCGACTCCGCCACTGACAGCTGTGTGACTCAGGTAATTCACACTCTCTCGGAACCTCAATTCTTCATCTGCAAAATGGGAAGCCCTCCCTACCTCATCATGTTGTTCTGGGTATCAGAAGAGGAGAAAAAGCCACGAAAGTGCTTCAAAAACTACAAACTCTTATAAAATGTTATTCATTTCTGTTAAATGATCTCTGATTGTAAGCAGACTGCCTGAGAACACCGCATAGGTGCTGGGAGCTACCAGGTTTCTACATAAAACACTGGAAAAAAGTCCTATCCCTCAGCAACTGTGAGTCCTGGAAGAGCAAAAAGAATCTGTCTATGAGCAAAATAAGAGTAAAGAAAATAAGAAAATTAATAAGCGTAACGATCCTGATAATAGCTGATATTCTGAGTGCTTTCTGTGGAGCAGGCATCATCCCAAGCGTGTCATAGATGTTTAACTTGTGCGTTCCCCTATTGTGCTCTGCTGGACCTGGCTGGTACAGGCTTGGGAGGGCGATTGTTAAATATCCAGGAATTTTCTGAGCCATTGTTAAACCATTCATAAGTGAAAACCAACCGTGGTGAGAGTATTTACACCAGAGAAATTGGCAAGTGTTACAAACTAGGACTTTTTGTTTATTTATTAATTGAACCAATTTACCAGGATTTATATATTTTCCATCTTTTACAGCTGGGAAATAGAGGTCCAGAGAGATTAGATGAAGATAATATAATAATCCTTTGATGTTGAAATGTTCCCCAGAGGTGGCTGCTTTTCCCCTTTCTTCTTCTAAATCTCGCATTTACTTTTTTTAGTTTTCATCCATAATTATTTCATTAGAAATAACAACAACAATAAAAACCCATTTCTCAGATTTCCTGTGGGCCAGACACTTGGCTAGGAGCCTTGGATCTCCGGATACCTGGCTTCTCCCTCTACCGTTAATGGGAAGAAAAACATATGAACAGGTGGTTCTCGATCCTGGCTTCACATCTGAATCACCCGCCTTTGTGTCACCAGGAAAAATGTTCTTCCTCCTGAGAAGAACTCGCTCAAATTATGGAAAGGCCACACCAGTGAAAGGAATGGTTAGGCCACATGATTTGTTCAGAATTACCTGTCAGAAAGGTACCTGAGGAGCCCTGGAAAGTTCTGTGAAAACTGAAGCCCAGAGAGGTAGTGACACAAAGCAGATGAGTGCCAGAGTCAAGGGATGATTCCCAGCGAGGGCTCCGCCCATCCCTCCTGGTGCCCCTCCTCCCGCACAGCCCAGGGTCCTGCGGCCATCCGTCCTGAGCCCCACCCCCCTGTACACCCACCTTTCCCTCCGTTTTCTCTCCCTTCCCTCTTTCATTTCTCAAATATTTAATGACCACAGGGCATAGGTCGTGGCACTGAACTGGTGCTCAGTATATACTGGTTTTGGATGGATAGATGAGTGAATGGCTGCATTCCTCACAATTTTGGGTTCTGGGGGCTACAGGAATGAATGAGACGTGGTCTCAGCCTCAAGATGCTCAGAGTCTAGGGCCTAGTTGGAGGCACGGCAGGGTGGAGGAGAAAGCGTGCCATTGCACAAGAATAAACATGCATCAGAAACCTGGATCTGCATGGAATGTGGGCAAAGGATTTGACTAGCATGAGCCTCAGCTTCCTCACCTGAAAATTGAAGGTATTAAGGCCCTCACCATGTGGTGGTGCTGAGAGTTAAATGACATCATGTATAAAGTCATCTAGGAAGTCTCCCAGCACATAGTAGGGAGTAATATTATTATTCATGCCTTAGACCGAGAGTTGGAAAGCAAAAGTGCCAAGAAGACAGGGGTCTAAAGCCAAAGATTTCAAGGAGAAATCTAAATCATTCCTGGTGACATCCTTTGCAGCATTTCTTCCTGCTTTGCCAAGTCTGCTCCTAGCCCGGACATGCCAGAGCTGGACAGCCAAAGGCAAGTTCACTGCTCTGCTGTTAGAAATGGCTCAGAGATGCTCAGATATTCCTACATACTCAGAGACTCCTGGCCCAGACTTAGCTAGTAAATCTCTCCACAGCACTCCCTTGCATATTTCCTCACTCAAAGCAGATTCTCAGCAAATGTTTGTTAGACAAAATTATCTTTTAAGTAAATACACACACAGACACACACTCTCTTCATCCTCATTTCCCTTCCAAGAACACATGCCTCTAAAATGAAAATGCCCAGTTTAATGCATAATAATTGCTGGGTTTCCTTTGGGTAATTTTCAGCTGCTAGAGTGGTTAAGAGGGTAT
The DNA here is from genome assembly GCF_964270905.1 of Leucopleurus acutus. Taxonomy (NCBI): domain Eukaryota; kingdom Metazoa; phylum Chordata; class Mammalia; order Artiodactyla; family Delphinidae; genus Leucopleurus; species Leucopleurus acutus. Next base: position 73,918,156 of record NC_139147.1, on the reverse strand, counting down.
TTGCCAGTGGACTGCCCCCCAACACACACACACACACACACACACACACACACACACACACACAATTCTTTATTACTGTACTTTGGTTCTGTTGTTATTATTATTTGTTTGTTTGTTTATTGCCACTACTATAACACTAACCACAATTTGTAAATACATATTTATGTGTTTATAGTGTGTTTTCTACTATTAGATTGTAAACTTCTCAAGGGCAGAGGTCTTGTCTGCTTTATTCACCAATGAATCTCCAGGCTGTCCACAGAGCCTGACGCTTGGAAGCAGGTAAGAGATGGGTGAATGGGTGAATGGGTGAATGGAATGGATGGGTGAAAGGATGAGTGGGTGATCACTCTCAGTGAGTTTAGAAGTGGACGGTGCGTTTCCTGAGCTTTGTTCTGAGCTGCGTAGATGGCCTGGTCTCCAGAGGGTGAGGCTAGGTTCCAGCTGACCATGGACCAGGTATGAGGCACTGGCCTCCAATGTGGCTGCCCAGCCCAGGGGCTGCGGGAGATGATGTACTAGGGTATGAGAGGAAAAGATTAGGACTTCTTTCTGCATTTATTTTTACCTGAATGAAAAGAAAGAAGGAAAGAAATTCTAGGTTTTCTGATGTAGCCAGTGTATTGAGTGGACTAATCTCAATAGGGACAAGGAGAAACAGCTTCATTTTTCTTCCACAGCTGCCTTCAAACATGCCTTTTTCAATCTCCTTTCCCATCCTTGATAACAGCTCAGACAGAAACCTTAACTTTTTGGTTACTTTCAGTTCTATGAACGATCTCGTGATCAGGTACTAAAAAGTTCAGGCCAGTCTAAATTAAAACTCACATCCAATTAAAGAATTGTTCTCTCCCCTGTCTCAGGCCTAACTCGTGGCTTGAGGACCTGTAATAGGAAATGCGGAAGGGGGTTGCTCTTTCACTCCTCCAGGGGGTAGGGGGGGGAGCATCAGAGGAAGAGGGGCAAGGTCCTGCATTATGGTTTATGCTGCTTTAATCTGGCTGCCGTTGCCTTCTGTGACGGCTTATCACAGAATATTGAATAGAGTTCTCTGCGCTACACAGTAGGACCTTGTTGTCTGTCCATTCTATATATAATAGTTTGCCTCTGCCAATCCCAAACTCCCAATCCTTCTCTCCCCGCCTCAACTTGACAACCACAAGTCTGTTCTCTATGTCTGTGAGTCTGTTTCTGTTTCATAGATAAGTCCATTTGTGTCATATTTTAGATTCCATGCATAAGCGATATCACATGGTATTTGTCTCTCCCTCCGACTTACTTTGCTTAGTGTGATAATCTCTAGATCCATCCATATAGCTGCAAATGGCATTATTTCATTCTTTTTTATGGCTGAGTAGTATTCCTATATATATATATATATATATATATATATATATGAATTCCTATATATATATAGACATATATATATATCACATCTTCTTTATCCTAGAATGGAGGGGTCTTTATTCCACATTCTCTTTGTGTGTATAATTGGTAAACAAACAAACAAACAAAACATGATGGGAAGGGATACTCAAACTTTTTTTACTGATAGATGCTCTTTCAAAAAAAAGTTTGGGGAAACTGCTGGTCTCAAGAGATGTTGCAAAAAGATAATTTGTGACACAAAGAACTAGATTTGGCAAAAAATATTTTTGAAAACATAAAACTCTGTTTCATGAATTAACTGATGATTTAATGCCACAGACTTGTAACCATGGCATGAGAATCTTTATAATTAGAAATATAGGGGGAAAGCGGCTGGGGTGGGGGTGTGGTGGTGGTGTGATGAATTGGGAGATTGGGATTGACATATATACACTTGTATGTATAAAATGGATAACTAATAAGAACCTGCTGTATAAAAAATAAATAAATTAAATTAAAAAAAGAAATACATACACACGCACATATATATGAGCATGTGTGTGTGTGTGTGTGTGTGTGTATATATATATATATATATATATATATATATATATATATATAAATGAAGAAAGCAAAAGGGACTGGCTTTGACATCTGATGAATAGTTCCCAATAAATGCTCACTCCATTGAAAGTGATATGATTTCTAAATATCTCCAAGGTTAATGTAAAAGGCATTCTCATCTTGCTTAAGATTTCAGGTAACTAGACCAAGCAGATTTTGGACACCAACTTATGTATACTTGATTTAGCTTATAAATATCGGGACTAAATAGATGCTCCCTGGTGGGAAGCAAAGTAGAAAACATCAACGATCAAGCCAACTGAGAAGTCCTTCTCAGCAAGGATGTGCTATGCAGTTGTCACCCGGGGAGAGTTGCCCCAAGGCAGCAGACCAAGGCAAATGTCTTGGTAAGTCAGAGTACAAACACAGGCATTAAAATGTTTAAAGACAACACAACTTTTGTCCTAGAAATGTCTATCATACAAAATATTGTGAATTAAGTGTTACAGTCTAAGTGAAAAGATTTTGAAAGGTAGAACATTTATCTTTTTACCACCTGCCCCTAGCAGAGGACCTGGTGCGATGCAACTTCCTATCTGTGGATGAACCAAATACATGAACGATACTCCAGGAAGGCACACACCCCAGCTTGAGCAATGTCTTCCGTGCAGATTGTGGAAGATCAGACCATTTCAGTTACATCTATCCTGACAAACATTTAACCTGATCTCGAAAATCAAAAATGGTGACATTTGCAGCTTCCTGAAGCTCAAATAAACCATTGACATTTCCGTAGACAGAAGCCAAACCACAGGGAACTTATTTCCAATTTAGTCTCTCTAGCTTCAGCAAGAGCATTAATTCCACTTGCTGACGGGAAGTGCCAAGAAGACGTTTTTAATCAGCAGGATCACATAACTCGAACCGGGTTAATGTGTGAAATGTCTGATGTTTATTTTATCCGTGATTTGCATTGAGTTAAAACTTTGCTGCCAGAGACCTGGGCCAAGCAGCCTTCTTTCACAGCTGTTTCTCTACAAAGCAATTTCACAAAGACAGGATGTTGTCCTAAAAAAGCGTCTTTTGCTTCTCTGCTGGACAGGCCAGCAGCTGGCTGGGTGTCACAAACAAACCAGAAAAGTATGTTCAGGGATGCCAGCTCACTGGGGAAGCTGGGTCTACAGCTTCAAAGGCAGAGCAGCAGTGAATTGCAGTGGTAGTAAATAATGCGGGGAGGTTGTCGATTTCATAGAAGGCCCAGGAAAGTAAAGGCTGGAAATAGTAAGGGTCCTAGAGGGGGTGAGTGCCTGACTCTGGTTAGGGAGACAGAGGAACACAAAGTCAGCCCGGAGTGGAGACTGGTCTTTAACGGTTCTCACAGAGGTGCAGAAACAACTGAGCACAGACAACAAATTTGTTTCCCAGATCTGAAAAATCCCATTTGACTTAGTTGTGCTAAGAAACATCAGGAATATGGTACTTGTCGTGGTAACAGTAACAGCAGATATTTATTGAGCCTTCACTCCCAGGCGCTGTACTAAGTGCTTTTTGTGCCTTTTCCCATTTGATGTCTGAGACTCTGAGATGAAAAGCTTCATAACTCTCAAATATAGGTGAGGAAACTGGGACTCAGAGGTAGGAAGTAACTCACCCCAAATCCATAGTGAGGGCATAAAGTTAGCATGTGAATCTAGTTTATTAGCTTGAAAGCATGTTCTCTAAACTATGACTTTTTTCAATTCCCAAATTAAAACAAAGAAACAAACAAAAAACAGAAAAAAAAAAACCCAGCAACACTGCAGTGCAGAAGGGAAAGGATGGCCTTTACAATTAAATGTTTCTGGGTCAACTGGATATTCATTTAGGAAAAAGAAGTATTTTAACCCCTACCTCTCACCACACACAGAAATCAATCCCAATTGAGTTATAGATCAATAAATCTTTAGAAGAAAACACAGGAGGATATCTTCATGCCCTTGGAGTAGGTAACAATCCCTTACACAGGGCAAAAAAAATCACTAATCATAAATAATAAAATTGATAAATTGGATTACTGTGGTCCCTCAGTATCCATGGGGACTGGCTCCCGAACTCACCATAGATGCCAAAATCTGCATATGCTGAAGTCCCACAGGCAGCCCTCCACATCCTTGGATTCTGCTTCCCAGGATTCAGTCATCCATGGATTGTAAACATAGTACTACCTGTATATGTATTGAAAAAACATCTGCATATAAGTGGACCCACGTAGTTCAAACCCGAGTTGTTCTAGGGTCAATTGCATATTAAAATTAAGAAACTCTGCTCATGAAAAGACACTACTGAGAAAGTAAAAATGCAACCCACAGAGTGGAAGAAGATATTTGTAATACATGTAGAACTAGTGTCCAAAATATATAAAGAACTTCTGTAACTCAATAAGAAAAAGACAGAAAGCCCAGAAGAAAATAGGCAAAAGACTTGAATAGACACTTCACAAAAGAGAATATCCAAATGGCCAGTAAGCTTATGAAAAGAATGACTTAAGTTATTAGTCATCAGGGAAATGCAGATTAAAATTAACATGAAATCTGAGAACACACCCATCAGAATGACTAAATTTTAAAAGATGGGAAATACCTAGTATTGGCAAGGATGTGGAGCAACCAGAACTCTCATAAGCTGCCAGTAAATTCAATTGGCACAAGAACTTTGGAAAACAGTTTGGTAGTATCTACTATAGCTGAATATATACATATTTTATATATAACTTCCCTCCTACTATAGATCTAACAGAAATGTGTATACATGTTCACCAAAAGGCATGCACAAGAGTATTCATAACAATGCTATTCATAGCAGGTGAAAACCGAAAACCACCCAAATGCCCATAACAATAGAATGGGGGAATAAGTGATAGTATATTCGCAACATAACGATGGGAATATATGGACTACTGCCACAGGCAACAGTATAGGGATCAATCCTACAAATGTGGTTTTGAATGACAGCAGCCAGACAAACAGTATATTCTGCCTGTTTCCTTTTATTTTTTTATTTTTAAAATTTTTATTGGAGTGGAGTTGATTTACAATGTTTCCGTTATTAAAAGTAAGAAAACAGACAAAATTCTTCTATGCTATAAGTCAGGTTAGTGGTTACCTGGAGAAGGGTGTAGGAACTGGATTGGGTACCAAGGGGGCTGGACTTCTCAGTTCTCAGGTGTGGTGATATTCTATTGATCTATGTGCTGGCTGCAAAGGTGTATTCACTTGGTGAAAATTTACTGGGCTGTGCACTTAACGTATCAGCTGGCTATTGCCATAACAAACCACCCCCATACCCAGTGGCAGGCAGTACGTATTTATTTCCTACTGGCTTGTTGTGGGTAGAGCTCTGGGTTGGGCTGGGCTGGCCTTGGCTCTAAGCTGCAGGATGAGGGCAGGGCCGCTCCACATGTCTCTCTTCCTCCATTAACTGGCAGCTCTCCGAGGCATGTTCTTTTAAGGTGAAAGCCAGGATGAAGGGGGGTGAAAGAAAATACACGGGTCTCTTAAGGTCTAGGCTGGGAACTAGCTGTCCTTTGCTGCCCACGTTTCATTGGCCAAAGCATGTCACGTGGCCAAACCCAACAGCAGTGGGGAAATTGGCTCGTCTCATGAAAGTCAAGGTGAGGAGTGAATATTTAGTGAATAACCATCTCATTCAGGAGATTTATCATAGGTGCAGTTTTCTGTGGGAATTTCATATTTCCAAAACAAAATTCTTTTACGGAAACGAAAAAAGGTGTAGGAACAGCTATGCTCCTCTGTCCTCACCCGTCACTCCTCTAGGCCCTTAATGGGGAAGGGATGTGCTTATGAAAATTCTCCATATGAGCACAGGGAAGAAAGAAAGGAAGGACATGCACTTCCCTAGCACACAATGCACTTCCTGTCTGCTGACCCAGAGGAAAACGTCTCCATGGGCAGCCCCCCCAGCCAGTTCAATCCTTCCTGTGGATGCAGCTCAAGGGATGGCTCTCAAGGACCACCCAGCTTCCCCATTCCCTGCTCCTCGCCTGCAATGGCCCCTCTTATAGTCAAATTGCTTAACAAAGGCAGACCTTTTCCAGCAAGAAGGAAAGAGGTGAATATTTATTTATTGATTATTTTTAACAGGAGAAAATCAAAGAAAAGTTTAATAACACGTATACATGGGAGAGACCCAGGAGAACTGAGTAGCTCACCAAATGGCTGAATCTCTCACCTTAAATATCGTCTTCAGCTAAAGATAAAAGAGGATATTGGGAAACTAGGGAGTATAACAACAAAGAAGCTGACTCTCAGACACAGAGAAGAAACCGGTGGCCACTAGTGGGGAGAGGGAAGGGGGGAGGGGCGATATAGGGGCAGGGGGTTGGTACCTAGAGGTACAAACCACTAGGCACAAAATAACCTACAAGGGTACATTGTACAATAGAGGGAATATAGTCAACTTTCTATAATAACCATAAATGGAGTGTAACCTTTTAAAAATGTGAATTACCACATTGTATACCTGCAATTATACAACACTGTACAGCAACTATATGCCAATGAAAAAAAACAGCTGTTGGGGGTAGTGGCTTAGGACCTCAAAGGGGAGGAAGGCAATTCGTGTAGAGATGGAAAAGTAAATATTTAGTAAACAAATGTTTGTGGGGGGCACTGCAGAGACAATGGTACCCAGAGTGGACTCTGATGTCTAGGCCCCGCTGAGCTTCCCTCACCATACCTAGCCCATATTCTTTGCAGAGATCTCTGGTGATAAGGAGCTGAATATTTAAATGGCTCAAGATTTCTGCGAGAGTGATGAAACCTTTTTCTCTATTAACCCACAGTTCTGAAATAGTCTCTCTTTTTCCTAGCAGAGGCAGCAGACTCTAAAAGCAAGCAATAAATTACCATCAGGGTGACATCCCCAGTTCCCTGATCTTCCTGATCGGTGTAACTGACACAGTGATGGGGAGACATAGCCTTTGGTGAGGTCTGGTTCCCACTGCAAATGAGATTGTGGGAAGTTTGAGGACAGCTGTCTCCCCTGCCCCATCTGCCGGCCTGACAAAACCTATGGTCCGTAAGTAAGCCTCACCATCTCCCCCACCCCATGCCCTTACCTCACCCAGTACTAAAAACTAGAGCTTTTCGCGTTGCCCCCAAGAGAAGAAAAAGTGTGTGGGATTCTATTCCTTCTCTGAAGGTAGGTAACATCTGAATGTCCACAGCGACACAGCTTCTCGCATATAAATTCCATCTCTCGACTCAGGCTGCTTTGGTGTCAAATCCTGGCTCTGTTACATACTTGCCGTGTGGCCTTGGGCAAGTAATTCAGCCACTCTAACCCTCAGTTTCTCCATCTGTTAAAAAAAAAGGTAGGGATTTGTTTAATGGACCTTCATTGATAGACCTACTATGTGTCAGGCAGGGTGCTAGGCTCTAGGGATACAATGGTAAATGAGATAGACATGGCCCCTGCCATCATGGAGTTTACATGTCGGGGAGGTAGAATAAAAAATCAAATTTATATCAACATAATCACCATCACACCCGTAAGTGTTAGGAAGGAAAGAAACCATGAGCTGAGATGGAGAATAACAGGGGATTCAAGGAGGCTCTCACCAAGAGGCGACACTTAAGCTGAACCTCAGAGGAAGAGGAGTCAACAAGAGCAAGCAGGGCTTGCCAGGTAAAGAGCATACACGCAAAGCCTCGGTGGCCAGAAAGAGCTCGGTGCTACCAAGAAACTCGAAGACCACTGGGGCTAGGCGAGGGGAGGATGGCATCCGGTGAGGCTAGACAGATAGCAGGAGTCCTATCCTGCAGGGCTTGGTAGTCAGGAAGGAATTTGGATTGTATTCTAAGTCTGAGGACACTCACTGAAGTGTCAAGATGATCGCGCTGGCCACTGTGGAGATGGAGTGGGGGTCGTGTGGTGCTTAAGAATGGAAGTGAAGAGACCAGGCAGGAGGCTGCTGCAGGAGTCCCAGGAGATGAGGTGATGGCAGTGGAGATGGGGAGAAGTAGACAGAGTTGAGTATCCTCGGGGGGTGGAATCCCCAGGACTTGTGGGTGCAGTGGGGATGGGGTGTGTGTATAGGTGTGTGTGTTGGTAGGGTCACTCACTGGTTGCCTGAGCCAGTGAGTGAAAGTGGGTACCACTTACTGATATGGGGGAGGACTGATGGAGAGAACAATTGGGGGGATCAAGATTTCTAACTGAGTGTGTATGTTTTGAGATATTGGTAAGACAGCCAAATGAGGATGTAATGACTGTGGCAGATTGAGCTCCGCAGAGGTCCGATCTGGAGATCAAATGTGGGAGCCAGCAACTTATAAGTAAGTATAAGCTTACTTACCATCTTAGACCATTGGGATGCTATACTAAGAATACCTTAGACTGGGTGGCTTAAACAGCAAACACTTATTTTTCACCCTTCTGGAGTCTGAGATGTCCAAGATCAAGGCACCAGCAGGTTCGGTAACTAGTGAGGACCCACTTCCAGGATCATAGATGGCTGTCTTCTCACTGTGTCCTCACATGGTGGAAGGGGCAGGAAGGCTCTCTCGTGTTCCTTTCACAAAGGCACTAATTCCATTCATGAAGGCTCCACTCTCATGATCTAAGCACCCCTCAAAGGCCCTATCACATTGGGGGTTAGGATTTCAATATATGAATTGGGAGAGAGGTAGTCACAAACATTTAATCTATAACATTTACGCATATAGTGCTTTAGTAGAGAGGTGGCTTAGGGAGAGAGGGAGGGGAGTGGTCTTTAGCAGTGGCTAGAAGGTCACCAACATTTAGAGTAGGGAAGACAAGAGGGGTCATCAAAGGACCCTGCCAAGGATGACCAATAAGGCGAAAGGAAGACCAGGAGAGAAAGGGGTCACAGAAAGGGGACGTTTCAAGAAGGTGGGATCCAGTGTTGCCGAGATGAGGATGGAAGCACCAAGATGCATTGATAAGTGAAGAGCGAGAACACTCTGTATAGTTTATTATACTTTGTTTTTTAGAAAGATGTGTGTGGGAGGGAGAAGGTTTTAGCTGATCTGCAGGTTTACCTGTAGAATAGCTCTGGAAGAACCTGGTAAAAATGGCTACCCCCAGAGCAGAGAACTGGCATGGGGTGAGCTAGAAGGAGACTTTTCACTGTGGATTATACGTTTTAGTCGCTTTTATGTTTTTGTGTTATGTGACTATATTACTACTCAAAACTACAATGAAGAAGAATGAAAAGTACCCTACTTCACAGAGCTGCTGTGAGATTAGTAATACATTCCTGATGTGCTTGGGATGAGGATTGAATGAGACAATGCATGGGAACTGCTCAGCTCAGCCCTCAGCCCTGGGCGCACTGAGGACTGATTCTGCTTCCACAGGAAACAACAGAAAGAGCCTCGGCTTCTGTGTTTGGTCCCCAGGACCACCGTGACAAAGCATCACAAACTGGGTTGCTTCAAACGACGAGAATATATTCTCCCCCAGTTCTGGAGGCCAGCAGTCTGAAATCGAGCTGTCAGCCGGGCTGTTCTCCCACTGAAGGCTCCAGGGAAGACTCCTTCCCGCCTCATCCAGCGTAGGTGGTGGCGTCCCTCTCCGGCACACTCGGCTTGCAGTTGCATCACCCCACTGCTCCACCATCACTGGCCGTCTTCCCTGCATGCCTGTCTCCACGTGGCCTTCTTATAAGGACATCATGGGATTTAGGCCCCAGTCTAATTCAGTACGACCTCACCTTAATTAAGGACATCTGCAAAGAGCCAATTTTCAAATAAGGTCACGTTCACAGGTGCTGTGTGGACATGAATTATTTTTTTGGTGGGGGGGAGTCAGGGTGCTATTCAACCCAGCATAGTCTGGCGGGTCCGATTCTCACAACCACAAACTTATCTCTGCCCCGGGTCCAGTCACCTCTGTCCCCGGGCAGTGTCTGATTCCCATCTGTAAAATCAAAGGGAGCGCGGCGGCATCCTGAAACGCCCTCCAGCCCCGGAACCCTCTGAAGAACAGCAAGAACAGGACTGAGGGCCTGTTGTCTCAGGTGAGCGGGGTGTCTGTGGCTGTCTCTGCAGATGCCCTCGGGACACCAAGCCATTGGTGAAGATTTCTTCAGTGATGGGTTCCCAGGCTGCTGGCTATGGAGGGCTTGGGGATCCGGTTGCAAACTTGGGCTTTAGCGAGGCTTGAACTCTGGCTGGGTCACAGCTATAAGGATTCCAACAAGCAAACCCAGTCCTGCCCACCGCCTTTGCCACCTAATGCCTGGACACATGCGCACTCACATTCACGCTGAAAAGAGGAGTCGGAACAAACTGGGTTTGGCACGGTGGATTCCAAGGGACATCTGAGGTCGTGACCTAAGCCGATGTGCGCTGTGAGTCCGATTGCGGGAGCTGCCAGGTGGGCGGGGCTGGGAGCGCAAGGGGAGGAGCTTTGGGTGGGAATCTGGGGAGAACCTGCTCCATGGTGTCTCCGGGGGTTCAGCCGCGTTTCTTGTGGGTAACCGGGCTGCAGTTAAAACACCACCACCACTAGCCTCCATTTACACAGAACTTGCCTCCTCACAAAAGGCTTTTACATCTGTTACTTGGTTCGATTTGATTTGATTCTCAAGAGTCGTGAGTGGGCGGGAACTTGGATCTCAGCTTACAGATGAGGTCATAGAAGCCCAGAGGGGTGACGGACTTGCCCAAAACAGCACTCACTCCTCAGGCCCTTCTAGCTGTTGGTTTGTGTCCACCACATCTGGGCTCTTCCCCTGTGCCCCTTCCGGGAGGCTTATCGTGGACGGTGGTCTTGAGAATCACCAGCCAATCCTCCACAGCCTCCAGCCCCCAGAGTCACCCATCAAAATGTGAGGGTGATAGTTTTTCATATTGACAACTTGTATCCTCATTCTCGTTAAGTGTGGGTACATACATCGTTATAGCGTGTTGCTATTTTTAATGATTTATAACATAGAATCTAAATAAAGGCAGAACGCTTACTATGCAAATATTGGTTCAAGATAAGCCTGGAAGACCCCCTTCCAGGGCTTAAGCCACTCCTGATGACCTCCTGGAAAGACTACTGGGCTGTCCTGACACACAGGAGACACACTGTGGAAGGCAGGTGCTGATTCTTTCTGCTGAGGGAGGCTGCCTGTGGGGGAACACGGACTTCAGAAAACAGCCTCACTGCTCCAAGATGAGCCTAAGCGAGGGGTCCTGCTGAGGACACTGCCCTGGGGGAGACCCTGCCTTGGGTGGGGCAGGGATCGGTTAAACTCCACTGCAGGACTGGTTTCCATAGAGGGAGGAGGTTTGGGATTTGGCCAGTTGGGGCTTCCTTTTGGTTATGATTTAAACAGAGAACATGAATCAATTAGTCTTGGGGGAGTGGTATTTTATAGTTACAGGAGGGATGGGCACTGAGTCTGATCATTCTTGGGCTGCAACTAAAATTGCACAGTCTCGCCTCTGTGGCGTTCAGGCCTCGGACGGCAGCTCAGCCGCAAGAAATCACAGGATGGAGAACACCTGGATGTCAGAGCAAGGCATGAAAGGAAGGAAACAGCTCGAGAGCTGTGGACTCTCCCACAGCTCATACGGGGTGATTGAACTATGTGGGAGCCGGAAACATGTCTGTCCATGACACCATTTTGTCCCTGGCATCCACCAAGGTGCCTGGCAGAGAGTGGGTATCCATGAGGTGAGTAGGATGAGAGAGGCAGGGAGGGGTGAGCATCAGGGCATAGCACAGGCCTCTTGCTATGCAGGCCATTGCTAGGGATCTGTATCACCATTCTGAGCTTGACAAAAACCAGCAGGGAGAGCACGGGGATAGAGGATATATGACGAACCGGGAGGCCAAGAACAAGGCCAAACAGTGTGAGCAGATGTTTCAGGAAGAGGGAAAAGACGGGGCAAATATGAGAGGATGGGGACTTCAGAGTGGGGGGTCCACTTTCCCAAGTCAAGGTGCTGGCCTGTCCTGGGCCTGGCTGTCGTTGTTGGTGACTCGGGCAGTGGAAGAAAAAGTAACCAGGAATGTCTTGCCCCCAGATCTTGTCCCTGCAAACCCTCGACATGGGCTCTAAGTGTCAGATTTCCCTACCTTTTCTGGTGGAGCCCTGTGGGTGGAGTGAAGGGGAAGCTGGGAGAGACGAGGAGGTAGACACTCGCCCTCCCAGAAGAAGGGAAACAGCAGCCACGTGCAACTGAGGTCAGAGAAATCTCGGCAGCCTCAACTCAGGCAATGTTTTATTGAGCATTTACTATGTGCCGGGCACTATCTTTCTACTTATACTGTCACATTTACTCCTTACCTAAGAGGCAGGGACTATTATTACCTCTAGTTTACAGATGATGAAACTGATGACATTAATTACCTTGTCCAAGGTCATCCAATAATAAGTGGTGGCCCCAAGATACTTTTTATGATATGTTCTTACCTATGCATAAGACTAACTTATGCCAAATATTGGATCATTGGAGGGTGACAAAATGAGGGGACCTTGAAGTGATGTCACCTGCTAGTGGGGAGGGAGGGAGAAGCAGGAGGAGTAGAGGAGAATCAGGAAGGTTATTTTTTGGACGGTGGCCAGGGTAATTGAAAATCATAGGTTTAAGAAGCAAATTTAGACTTCGAAAACTCTGCATCCAGTTTGTTATCTCTTGAGAACCATATTCCACATTGTAAAATACCTATGTATGTAGAGCTGTAGTTTAGGATGTGCTCTTTGGTTCATCAGGCATGGATAAACGAGGGCACATCGCGGAGATGGGCCTCCCACTTCAATCTTATTTCTGGGCTCTAGTGAGATGGAAAATCCTCAGGCTCTGGTTGTCCAGGGAGGAGCACAGGTAGATATGCCGAATGTCAGGATGCTGGGATTTGAGCAGACTCAGCCTCTGGTGCTGGGTGAGAGAGGTACCTCCCCTTGGCTTCCAGGGGTCCTGGGGAGAAGGAGGGATAAAGTGCTCATAAAGCACACAGCACTCTTAGAGAGACAGGTCCTACTCGTCCCAGGGCCTGGGACATGGGGGGCATCTGGTCACACCAGTCAGGACCTGTTTTCTTCCTCCTATTTGTATCTCCTTCTAAACATTCTAGGAATAAAGTTGATTTCAGAGGAAAACTCGGCAGTAACCAGAAGCGAGTCCTGGTCATTGGCTTCTTACCCCCGCTGGCCAGACAGGTGGCATCCTGATGCCATTCTGTTGTCCTCCTCCCGCAGCCCATCACCACACACCATGCCCCAGGGAAGCCAGGAGTGAGGGTGGGGGGGAGTCACCTGCAGAGTCCTGTTTGCAGCCACAGATACTAGAGCCCAGGGCCAGGGAGCTGGCGTGGCCAGGACCCTGACTCCTCCTGTACCCAGCAAGCCCTGTCCCGGTGTAAAGCCTTCTCCAGCTCACCTCCACCCCCCGCAGCCCAGACAGGTGCAACAGCTCAGAGGGCGAGGACCAGCTGGTCTGGGGTCACTGCAGCTGAGCAGGCCCAGCTGTTTCCGTGACCTGTGGCTCCTTCCCGACTGGCTGGGTTGTGAGTGGTCGGAGGGTGAGGGGCGCCAGGCAGGGAAAGGGCCTGAGTAGAAGGAGGCCTAGCTCTGCTCTCCCTTCTGCTTACCTACTGGCTCAGGGCTTTTAAAACTGCTGAAACATTTCTCACCTTGACGGAACCCAGGTGGCCAAAATTCATCCAAGAGAAATGCAAGAATCTAGTGTAGTGACAGAGCCGGCTTTCTCCTCTCTGCGTCCAGCAACCCCAAGTCAGAGAGGAGCGGAAAGTCTTCTAAAACGGCCAAAAGTTAACACACGCCTCTGAGGTGATTTGGTTTTACTTCCTTGCTCGTGCCTATTTACTACCTGCTCACCGTCTATGCTTCCTTGTCTCCTAAGTAGTATTTTCCTACAGTCCCAAGTTCTCATATTAAAACCCTTGGGAAAAAACAGCGAACTAATTGCTTCCCTTTGCTCTGTGTGTGTGTGTTTCAATATTCCTAAGCAACTTGGCTGAAGATAGACACTTGGTAACAGGAACACAAGAACGTTCCAGAAGAAACTCTGAGTGGGATTGGTAAAAGTGCAAGTGAGGAGGACCCAGCCTCCCTCTCCTGCCCAAGCCAACCTGGCCAGCACGCTTCCCCTGGGGGGCTGTGAGGCTGAGCGCGTCTAGCTCCATCCTACCTGCAACAGATCCGGGAATTCGCAAACAGACGAGGGTCGGGGTCCTGGGACCTGGACCCACTGAAGACCCGAATCTCCAGCATGGCACACGAGGTACTTCGTAACAGAATCCCAATCCCTCCTTCAGCCTCATCTCTTGATCCTGCGGACCCCTCCCCACTTTGTCTCACGCCCCACCCCTTCCACCTTCCCCACCCTTTATGCTCTGGCCATACCTGCCACACCCCTTTTCCTGCCATCCTTTCTCTGCCCAACCAACTCCTAAAGTTCCTTCAAGTTCCCTCTCCATATCCAGCTCCTCAGTAAAGCTTCACCAGATCTTCTTTCCTCCTCGGGAAGTGCAGTGTCCCGTCCTGGTGCTCCCACAGCCCTTGGTAAACATCTTTATCATGACACTCAATGTTCCCCTCTGTAACCCCATGTTATGTGCCTCTCTCTCCCTACTGATCTTTGAGTTCTCTGACGCACGGTAACAGTCTGTTAAACTCTACAGGTTTACGTTCTTGATAGCGTATCAAAGAAACTTAGAGCTGATGCTGTGAGGCACTTTCAGATCCACAGGCCAAATCGACTTTTCTGAGAATTTTTGTCAAATTCCACATGGGGGGTGGAGTTCTTCATTTTTAAATGAAGGAGCAGCAGCTTTAAAAACAATGTCATGCTGTTGTCTTGTTAGTCATCTGCAGCTCAAAATCATTGTAATCAATAATCCTGTGAGGAGCTTCCCTGGTGGCGCAGTGGTTGAGAGTCCGCCTGCCGATGCAAGGGACACGGGTTCGTGCCCCGGTCCGGGAAGATCCCACATGCCGCGGAGGGCTGGGTCCGTGAGCCATGGCCACTGAGCCTGCGCGTCCAGAGCCTGTGCTCCGCAGCGGGAGAGGCCACAGCAGTGAGAGGCCCGCGTACCGCAAAAAAAAAAAAAAAAATCCTGTGAATCTTGAAAAGCTTCACATGATATCAGCTTGCTGCTGAAGCTGGGATGGGCTGACAGTCATACTTGGCTGAAGATTCTGTGATATCGGTGGCACTGCTGGTCAAGTTGGGGGCCGGAAGGGACACTCCAGGAAAGTAGAAAACAATTCTACTGTGATATTTATTTTCACTTTCTGTTTGCTTGTTTATACTAGGTATCACTTTTGTAAAAAGGGAAAGCAATACATTTTTAAAATACAAAATGACAAGTGATTAGATTGATGAAAACTATAAAAGCTCAATGAGGAGAAGGGGAGGAAACTTGAGACACTTGTCCAAGATGCTTCTGCCCCTGAGACCTGTGGCTTGAGCCCAAGGCAAGAGGCCTGATTGCTGTCCCAGGGGTCATGTCAAAATCACAAGGCCAGACTCCTGGGGTGCGGATGGGGGTGGGGGGCAACAAGGGGAGCTGCAGGGGCCCTTCCTCTGCTCAGCGTCACGTGCTCACCTCTCAGACGGCCACAGGTGTCCCCACGGGAGCACCGGAAAAATCACACCATTTGGGGTCTGGGTCCGGCTCTGGCACGTGTAGTTCTAGGATCTTAGACAAGTGGTTGCTCCCGGGTTTCTTCACCTCTTTGGGGGTCACATGTCTGCTTCCTGGGACGTCTGTGCCGTGGGTTATAAACCAAATGGCAGTACATGCACACGAGGAGTTATTGAGTTACCGTTGGTTCTGGAAGGGGGTGGGACTGAGGCAAAGGTAAGCAGGATTCACAGCACCTGTTGCAGGTTCACAGATGTTTCGTGAGCTGAAAAATAGGCGAATCTCCACAACTGTGTAGGAGAATAATTACTATTGTAATTATTCGCAAGTTACAAATGATAAAACCAGGCACCCAAAAGTGAAGCAAGTCGCCCAACTTGCCGCGTAGTTAGGAACAGAGGAGCTGGAATCTGAACCCAAGCCGTTGACAGCAGAGCCTGTGTTAGTGACTCGCGGCCTGTGCTCACACCCATACATGCACATACGCACACACACTCCTCCTCTGCATTCCAAACACACCCCCCAGATTCTACTCCAGTTCTGCAATTTCAATCCTGAATTTTGTTTCTCGGAAACCTAATTGCCCTAGGAAACTGCTAACAATTTGCTTCATTTTATACTGTTTTATATTATTTTGATTCCTCCCCATGACCACGTACTATATTTATAAGAATTAAGAAAAAGACATATTGCTGCTCATTGGTAGGACTGCGCTTCAAAACCAACGTTTTAAAATTTAATGGAAATGAAAAAAATACTTTGCCAGTCACAGGGTTTTGGAGCCTTATTTATCTAATGCCCTGGCTGTTGGGGATATTTCCAATTCACGTTGGAATCAAGCCTGGGTTTCCTGATTTCCCCACCTCCAGCTTTCAGCCTCTGCTGCCAAAGCCAACCCAGCCCCTTCCTGTGGTTTCCAGCGCAGCCGCCTGGTGGGGGGAGGAGGAGGGGGAGGGATTAAGAGGGAGGAGGGATGGGAAGGGGAAAAGAGAGGGGAGGATGCCGGTGTTGGGCCCCATCCAGGGTAAGCCAGGCCTGGGCCTTTCCAGCAGGGTCTCCCCCATGCTGGGTGAAAACAGGGCCTCCAAAACCTAGAGATGGAGGTCTGGGGCAAGTGAAAACACACACGAAGGTCGGGATGTGAGCAGGCTCACAGAGGGGCAAGTGAAGTCTGGATGACCCCGTCAGGAGGAAATGGACACAAGCCCGAGGGGCAGGCATGGGGCGCTGCAACTCTGGCCTCAGCGCCCCCAGCAGGGTACCATCTGCTTTCCTTCCAGGGTCCAGAGGAGTCTGAGGGGCAGGGGTCCGCCAGGGCAGTGGACACAGGAGGGGCCCAGGAGCCTGCCCCACTGCCCTTGAACCTGGGCGCAGGCTGACTCCATGTGGCAGGCAGCTTGAAGTAAGTTTCTGGAGGAACACGAACACGCGCTCATGCATTATTCCTGCAGTGCAGGGACTCTCAGGCAGAAGGAGAGGTGGGAGGTAGTTACGTGCACCCACTTAGCAATGTCACTTTAATTTCTCAAACACTCCCTGGCAGACCCGTGCTGAGCCCTGCCCAGGGAGCCCAGCCCACTTAATAGGCCAGCTGGGGGGCAGCTGGCGCCTGTCTGATTGACTTGCTGGGGGAGAATTCATTAACCAGCCATCAGCTCTTCTGTCTCCTGAGACCTTAGCACTGCGACGGTCTGCATACGATGTGTTGTGTGTGTATAGTAATCCCTGTGAAACTATCACAGACCACAGAATCCCTCCAATGCTGAGGGCCCACAGCCCCTGTGGGATATTTTCTTTGCTGCTTCCTCCGCAAACAGGCAGTCGGAGCATTTGGCTTTCCTCTCTGGCCACCTTCGGGCCATTATCAGGGCTGGGCTTAGCCCCTGCGGCTGTAAATGTTTGTCTGGCTGGAGAAAGCTCCCTCATATTAACCGGGAAGCAATGAATGAGAAGACTTTCTGCTCCCGTATTAGATGCTATACAAGCATAAAGCAAGCTCTGAAGTGTTATCTGTTCAAAACTTCAGGTGTCTAAATATTTACCAAGAGTGTGATGGACATTCCCTTCTTCGGCACAACCAGTGTCCACTGGGTGTTGGAAATAGGAATGGTGCCCATGCAGGCCCTTGGTTGGGGAGACCCTCCTCCAGGGCGAGCAGGTGCTCTGTCCCAACCCCAGCTTTCTGCCGCAAGTGCCCACTTCTTGCAATCTTAGACCTTTCATCCCCCTATCCTTGACATACCCTGGGGAGAGACTCTCCAGCTACACACCCCACACAGAGTCCTAGACTCTGGCTACATGAGACTTCTCAGAGTTCTCCAAACACACAGGTCCTTTCTCATGACTTGGGTCTATACTGATTACTCCACCTGGCCTGCCCTTTCCAGAAGGTCCCTCTTGGCAGCTTTAGGCACACTTCTAGGTCAAGGATGGTAAAAAGACTTTATCTGGGATACCAGTTTTGGAATGACCACATCCAAGCTGTGAAGTGATTTGGTGGATTTGTCATTGGTCTAATTTGTTGTAAATGCCACCTCCTCCATGATGCCCTCAAGACTCCCATCCTCCAAAGTAAATGTGATCTCTTCCTCCCTGCCTTCCCTTGGCACCCAAGCCATTTTTCATTTTCCACCTTGTATCACAGTTATATGAATAGCTTACTCCCCTTCCCTTGCTAATCTCTGGGTTCCTTAAGGTCGTGACTGTGTATTACTCCTTTTTTGGTTGTTCACAACTTCCAAGTCTCCTGGTATTTCCAGACGAGGCTCTCTGATGTTCTACCCCCAGGTCCGTCCTTCCTGGGCCTGGCTTCCTGCAACTGCCAGCTTCAGTGAGACCCAGGCAGGGGGGGGGAACTGTGAATAGAAACTTCAGGAAGCCTCTCAAAGGCTTTGTAATGTGTTCAGCTGTAAGCTTCATTCAGGGACCAAGTCTGTCTCGTTCACCATTGGATGCCCAGCGCTTTGCACAGTTCTTGGCATAAAGTAGGTGCTCAATAAATATTTAATGAATAAATAAAGAGTTTGGTGCTGCTGGGCCTTCTCCACCTATGATTAGGCTTACTTCATCCACGGTGATAAATATGTGGAAAAAAGGAATTGGAATCAAGCCCTACCTTTATGGAAGTCATCACTAATTTCCATTACCCAGCAAACTATCCAAGTGCATTAGGCTGATTTGGATTTAAAATCAATTAGTGCATCCTCAAGGAACTCAGCTACTAGAAAAGCAAGATAAAACTGCATCTTCTTAAGTTAATTTATTTCCATTTAAAGGGTAATTAATACTTCTCATTGTTGTGAGTTTAGAAAACAGGGAAAAGTACCAATGAAGAGGCAAAGCCCATCCAATCTCAGGACCTCAGGCAGACTGAGTTATTACAGGGACAGTGAGTTACTCTTGTTTTATGGTGCCTGCCTTCTCTCTTCCCTCTCCACTCAGAGTTGCTGAACATCTTTTCTTTCTCCAGTTTTCTCTTTTTCCTCCTTTGCCAAAACCCTGAGGACGATGCAGCCTGATCCTGGATTCTGAGGTGTGATCAAAAGTAGGTGCTTGTGGTTAAGAAGAGCCCAGAGGCCAGAGGAGCGATCAACCCAGGGACAGCAGAAATAGGCAGATCTAATGCGAGCCTGGTTTGGGGTGGCAGTGGGGTCATAGGGTGACATCGCTGGGCAGGAGGCATGGACCTGTGACCAGTGGTGTGTGAACCATAAAGGGGCAGTCAGGAAGGATTTCCAGCTTCCTGATTTGGAGGCTGGGGGGATGGAGACGGTACCAGCCAGGACTGCAAACAACAGAAACTGATTCTGGTTCTCTAAGAAGAAATGAAGTTTATTAAATATATATTTGTTAGAGCTCACTGAATCAACGGAAAGACTGGAAAACCAATCGTAGAAAACAGGTGGGACCAAAGGAGGCTGGGACCTGAGTCACACCACAAGAGTAACATGGTCAGGTCAAAGCCAAAGCATCCCTGGGATTGGCCACTTGCAGCGCTGCCCTCCTCACTCCTGCTGTGAGTAATCTCTAGCCTTGTCTCACTCTCAGGAACCAAACTCCCTTTGGATGGTGTGAATGACCATGTCTAAGTCACGTGAGCATGCCCCAGTCACTAGGGGGCAAGTGTGGGAATGTCTAGCCCCTTTCAGACTCATACTTATGGGAATTTCTTCCAAAAAAGATAAGGGATCAGATGACAGGAAAGCAGAGAGAGAACGAGGGCACAAATGATCCCTCTGGTGGCATCCAAGTGGAGAGAGCAGGAGGGACAGCAGGTTTCAGGGCAGGACAATGAGTTCAGTGAGCATACTGCATGCGAGATGCCCACAGGTATCCAGGCGGAGCTGTGGAGAGAGGTTAACATTGGACA